>NC_135049.1:7131530-12131530 GCF_051014685.1 Ptiloglossa arizonensis | reverse complement strand
TAATTTAGTTTCTAATTTGATATTATTATTTTTTACTTTTACCGTTTGTCTATAAGATATAATTATGATTTTACTCTCATATTAGTAAGTTTATTATCTCCGATTACTCTGAAGATAATTCAAATATGTACAAGTCGACACTTCATTAAAAAATAGCTTATTCAATACTGACATAATTAGTCATCGAAGTACTAGATACACTTTATTCCTCACCTGATGATATATTATTTATACGAGTAAATTCAGAATCGCTCAATTCATTCAAATTATTTGAAAATTTGTAATTAAAAAAAAGAAATCAATCGTAATTCAATTTTGTTTAAAATATAAAAGAAACTAAGTGATCTTTTATTACAAATTAAAAATATACCATAAATAAAATGAAAGGAATCATGCGGAGTCATGTTTTAAACAATCTCCGTTATTTTTGCAGTTTACTTGGTTTTTCCCATAAAAATGAATCAACGTAAAACGATACTCAATCACACATAAATTCCACATGAAATTTTTAATACTATATAACAAAATTGAACAATGTATGTATATTTATATTTATACGTACTTTTACGTCAAAGGTGTGATTTGCATGCTTCGTGAAAACAGCCCAAAGATCGTTCGTGTCAGCATTTCCATATGCATGCGAATTTAGATAGTCGTTCAATCCACTCTTAAGAACCTCTTCACAAAGAAAGCCTTCAAGCATATTGAGAATGGAAGCTCCTTTACTGTAGCTGATGTCGTCGAAAATAGCTTCTATTTCATTAGGATCTTTCACTGGCACGCTTATAGGATGACTGCTAGTTAAAGCATCGAGATCAAGAGCTGGTTGAATTTTGTCTAAAATAAATTGATCCATCATGCTCCACTCGGGTGAAATGTAATTTACTCCTTTATATTCGAAGAAACTAGCTGCTCCTTCATTCAACCACAAATCGTTCCACCACTTCATAGTAACGAGGTTACCGAACCACTGGTGGGCCAATTCATGGGCTACAACTACCGCAACCCATTCGTGGGCATTCGTTGACGTTTCTTGCGGATCATAAAGTATAGATGTTTCTCGGTATGTGATTAGGCCCCAATTCTCCATTGCCCCAGCGGCAAAATCAGGAATAGCAATTAAGTCTAGTGAAAAATAATGAAATTCACTCATTAAGAAAAGAAATTTTTCATTAAAATGTCTATACAAATCTATTATGTGCATAATACATCAATGACATCGTTCTGAATATATGTATATATACAGGGTGCGGCAGAAGTTTGAGGTGAAATTTTATTTGACAAGATTTTTCTCGAGAAAATCAATTTTGAAAATTTATCATGAACATGTACAGTTGAATGCAAATCAACTAATGTGTTTGTCCTTTGTCTACTTCTATTCTGTATTGGTGCTTTGTGAGCATTGACACTATTATAATATCATGATGGTGAAAAATTAATCGTTGTCTGATAAAGTTGAAGAAACATCTCCTAATAAAGGAACCAATTTTTTGCGTACAAAATGTAAATACAAATCTCAGTTTAAAATGTTTGAGAGAAAATGGGTCCCTATGATTTTTTTTTATTTAGAATCACCTCATTTTCGATCGTATTAAGTTTGTTGCCGCACCCTAATTATGTACATTAATGTAATAACTATCGTAAAATATAGTACTCTCAGCTTGTATGCAACCAATTTTTCCACGTGCAGAAATCACATAATCATACCAGCTGCTGTTCTCGCACGGTCAGCAGCTATTACAAAAAAATTTTGTAATGTGAATGAACAATTCCCTTTTAGAAGGGAAATTATAGTTATGTATAATTTTGTTGTTGTGTTATAGTATAAATGAAGGAAAATGTTGCGTTTCAGAAATTGTTTCAGCAAATCTGCTCGTTTTTAATAATACTTCCAAATGTTTATTATATTCTCTTTTACACCAAGAGATCTGGTGTTTGATTCGTTGGCTAAAATCTGTTCTTACAAGTGAAAGTAAAAGACAAACGAAATTATAAATTAAGCAACTGCATTTAAATAGACGCTGATTTAGTGTGGTACAATATTTATCCATAAATCCAATTCCATTATAGTCATTCTATCTTGATGAAAGAATACTTACCACTTTCTCATGGTTTCCATTGAACGACGGTACCTTGAATTTTTCCAATAATAAGTGCCACTAACGAAGAGTAACTTCCCAATATTTATTAACCATATTATACATTACAGCGGTCGTATCCCTATGTAAAGAATAATAAGCAGTCATCTAGATGCTAGTATATACTGCATGACCGAGTTAGTGCCCTTCGATGCATTGAATTAATTTAAATCAATTTTCATATAACAGATTGTAAAATATCGCCATAATCATCGCGTTGAGTATAGCTCAATTACAGGAATTATTCGGGTAGATTAATTTTGTAAGTATAACAGTTCGTTAGGATGCGACAATTTTCCTGTAAGTCATCGAAATGTGGAGTGACTACTGACCACAATCAAAAGTAATAAACTGCGAGAACTTATTAGAAATTCCAGTTATTCCATCGGGCACTAAAAGTAGCCAAGTATCGTCAGTATACTCATTTTCAGTATCGAATGTCAGTATACTTATTTTAAAAAGCTCTATCAAAATATAAATGAAAAACAATATAATACCACTTGAAAAAAAAAACAAGTTTAATATTCACATCTTCTCTATACCTCTACCAATAAAAAAAACTATTGTTATCATATTATGTGGCCCTCAAAATCAAATAACTTTTGTCTGACGCTTCTCTTTTTATTATTACAAACAAGCAAATTATTCAGGTGGCCTCTTTTCAGGTGGACACAGCCACAGAAATTTTCAAGTTTACTCTTATTCTTTATAACTTTCTTATCGCTGTCTGAATAAATAATTTTACATTTCGGACTCTTTAAAATCTATAAAAACATATTCTACAAAAAATTTTTGTTGCCGGAGAGGTTCAAAATTGGCTAATTTCACCAACCTTTCCGTTACTTGGAAATAGAACCCTTTAGTGCACGCGTAAATAAACAATTGCACTATTTATTTAACGTCACATGGATTCGTGAGTATGAGTAAAATTAAGATTTAGTACATTTCAACACGTACTGTCATTTCCACGTGTTATTTATTTATTCATTGTATGTCTCTGTTAGTTTTAAACGTTTAAACCATTCTCGCAATAAAGTTTAATTCCATTTGAATAAGTTGTAAATATTGCAACTTTAGGTCGTATGCTCTCAAGAATAGGGAAACATTCTCGAAAATTGCAAAGGGATAGCTATATATTTATTTTACCTAATAAAATGAAGTCTCGCTGCCTATACAGAGTGACTCATAAATACATGTCCATATTTCAGGAGATGAATCTACGGACTAAAATAGGTAAAAAAAAACGTCACATATCCTACGTATCTTAATTTTCAAATTACGAAGAATTACAGAAAATATTGTAAATATAAGTGTACACTACATACTTCAATACACACTACTGCACATCGAAACATCGAATCATCAGTGATAACGAACACGCACAGCTGTTCGTGTTTCGCCATTTTGGAAAAAGAATCCGACAACATGGTTTCGACAACTGGAATTCCAGGTTACGGTGACAATTATCACGTAGGATTTCACCGAGTATCGTTACACGAATGCGCATTTAATCCAACGCAAGAGATGTAGAAATTGAGTTTTGTCGCCTCTCGGACACCAAGGAACGGAAAATACGGAAATTCTTGGAACATGAGGAAATTGACGAGCAGAAATCGTCAACTTTTCTACGCCGGCTGCAAGTTCTCACGGATGATGTGGACGATGTTTTGAAGACACTGTAGTTAGGACGCCTCTCTACGAGTATGCAGGCGGTACTAGTGATACGAAATAAGAAAAGCCTGACCGAACTCTCGTCTCTGTGGCTGACGCCATAGCTAAGGTGGCACCGCGCCAACAGGTCGACTACTGCATCGACTAGATGCGATGGAACCAACACGGAGCTGACCTAAGTTACCTAAGTTGCCCTTCATTTCGGAAGAAACAATTTTACCCTACTCGCCCTTTCTGACGATGGCCGATACTGGGGTATCACTGGAAGTTTTGCAGTTTTGTGACAGGAAACAAATAGGTCAATTGCTAATGGTGACAAGCGATCGTGAACCAACAACGATCCGCTTGTTCATTACGAACCATGTGACATAGATAATGTTTATAGTGGATATTGGTTCAAACTTAGGCGTGTCCCCACGTCCACGAGTGTGCAGTCCGCGAGAAACGATGGCTTATGAACTATACAATCCCTACTTATAGTTACATCAGGTCCGTGTGGATTTCATTCTGCGACGATACTTCTCGTGACGGTTCGTCATCGCCGACATTACGTATAGTAATCGATTTCCTAAGTTTTCGGCCTCCTCGTCGACTTGCGAGCGAAAAAACTAATCAACGAGGTAACTGTTTTAACGATGGTCGGATGCATGGTTGGAGACTTGCGCAGAGAATGCGAAAGCGATATCCGGGGAATCGAAACATCACACGATCTTAACCGAGTTCTTGGACGTTACATGACCATCTGGGGAATAAAACAGTAAAACGTGCAACCCGTCACTATATCAGGACCACGTCTGTCCCCTCCTCCCTGTTTTCTTCATTCGAGTAGATTGTGTAGATACTTCAAACTTCTTTGTCAATCTTCACCTTCTTCCCTCACCATGTCTTCTACTGTCTTAGTAGCAAGTCTTTCCTCTTTGTTTTTGTTCGTGCAGCTACATTCCAGAACATTAATCTCCCACTCCCATTGTCTTCTCTCTCGATACAACTTTATTTACCCATCTTCCCCTTCTTTATCTCCTGTGTCACAACCGTTAATTTATTTTCTTTTCCCCTCTTACCTCTATTTCTTCTGTTTGTTCCACTGAATTACGATTCTTTGTTGAGAAAAACTCTTTCCTCTATTCCTTCTTTCTCGTTGTTCCACCCATACCACTTTCTCTACATTTTCATGTTCCTATACCCTACTTTTATCTCTCTTCCTTTTATTCTTCTTCCTTTCGTTATCTCATTTAATATCCTTTGTAACTTTTTCCCTTCCTTTTTCAGATCATGATCTATATACATTCTCTTATCCCCTGGTTTCTTTTTCTTCATCGTCACAGTCTGTTTCCTCTCCCAATCCCTCCTTTTTAATATTAATAGATTATTCTCTATTTTATTTTTCCTCTCTTTTCTTGTCCTTACATTTTTCTTTTTATTTTCTTCATTTTCTTCCACATCTCCAACCTATCACTTCCTTGCTCTACATCCTCTTTATTTTTGCCTAGACTCTTTACTTTTTGATCTACCTTTGCTAAGATCTGTAATATTAGCTTTTCTCTTCCATCGCACCTGTTTTCCCTTTCCTTTTCCACATTTTCCTTTAAACTTCCACACTTCCTTTAATACATTTTCCTTCAAACTTCCACACTTCCTCTAATACATTTTCCTTTAAATGAGGAAATGAGGAAAAATGAATATCTGTTCAGGACGAACGCAACATATCGCATGAATATTTATGAAGTTTAATAGCTAAATTTGCAAAACAATACGCCAGTATCCTGTTTTCTGGTTTACCGTCATTCGCTAGATAAAATCTTGATTCCAATTAAAACAATTAAAAAGTTGGATAAATATTTTGTTCATCTTTGACCCAACGTATTTATTTGTCTTATGTGAAGAAACGCACGCTGTTAAGAGGAATATAAATTACTAAATTACAACATTTGTGTATCTTTTACAATGGCGAATAAAATAATGTAATATACTATCTTTTGTTAATAAATGTACATTTGAATTAAAAATATTTTAGTTTTATTTATGGTACAAATATTTTATTATCAGCATACGATACCTATGAATAAAGTTTAGTAAAGTGTGTATAATTATAAATAAAATTCTATAAAAAGTTATCGTGAATATCTAAATTGCAATTAGTATAAAAATACAAGTCAAATTGCGCGATGCAACAAAATATCTGACCTAAACATTATGTAGGGCAAAGTGTAAACTCACTACAAACTTTGCCATAGGAAAAAGGATTAAAAATAGAAAATGTTCCTAACTGTAACGAAAATTGAATAGACATTAATAGAAGTTTTCTTCCAAAATTATGGATATATTCTATTAATAGACATTAATAGAAGTATTCTTCCAAAATTATGGATATATTCTATTAATAGGCATTAATAGAAGTATTCTTCCAAAATTATGACAAAAATAGTAGTTTTAGATCAAAGTGGTTTATAACACAGTTATACGATAAAACTAGTTGTATTGACCAATAGTAAATTACTTTCACGATTATTTATTATTCTGAAAGAAGCCAGTGGATAACTAAAGCCAAGAGTACTTACAATGTATAATAATACAATACAATGCTTAAGTTTGACAATTAGATAATTTGCTCGTCAGAATCAGGAAAACTTACAAAAATATTTTTTCTAAATATTCCCAGTGACATTGTTTTAAGCACTGGGTTTAAATTAGGAGACAGTACAGCCCGCCTACAGTTATGTGAATTTATTTATCAAACTTCATAAATAGGTGTAAAATACGCTGCATGCGCATTGAACAGAAGTTCACTCTTTTTGGAAAAAACGCAAGTTCCGGAATTTTGTTTGTACATATGAATTTTTGGCAAGAAAAATTACATTATACGTAAAATATTTATTTAAAATTTACTTTTTCACCTATAGTCACAGAACATTAATTTACTGTAAGGTTAACAAAAATTATTACGTGCGTCCGAATAATAATACACTTTGGATCGTATTCAAAGATTTATTATTTTTCGTTGGTAGTAAAAAATGTTTCGCTCGGCGATGATTTTAATATTCATGAAAGAAAAGCAATACAATTATTATCTTGCGAAAAACGGACTTTTCGTCATATAAGATCCTGATTTTCGAATTCAGAAGTGATTCGTGTAACGTATATTTAAAAATATATAGTTCGAACGAGATCGTATTTAGATTGATTTCATTGAAAAATCCTCGCCCATTTCATTGATAATGTTCTCATGAAGCTTTAACGAGAAATATACCAATTTAAATTTTCATTAGCGGATGACTCATTTCGCGGACATGCTTTATTGCTGTCAGGTCTCGGCCAACGATCACACTTAATCCGAGACTCACACGATGTTGCTGTTTCTCGTTCACTGCCATTGCATTCTGTTTACTCACCTCATCGAGAGGTACATGCAAGTCTCGATCTCGTATCGAGATAAAATAAGGCCTATGCCTGTAATACAAAATAATACCTTCCCCGGATGTATGGAAACGAGTGTAATCGGTTACGGTTGCATACAAGCAGGGAACACCGTATTCACTAGTTAATCGAACGAATTAATTTAACGATTATTTTTATTACGTACCTTGCTTGGGCAATGGGTAATGCACTCCGAAAAAAGATTCGAAGTAATCCATTGTACGAGCAGCAGTATTTACAGCATACTTTGCCTGTGAAAGCATCGCCTCCGCCGCGTAAACACTTACGGAAATATTCCTTTTCGTTAGCTCGGAAACTCGTTTGAAATCACACACCACAAAAGCCACCAAGTATGTCGACATTTCGACGGATTCTTGAAAATCGTCACGTAACTGGAAATCGTATTTACCACGAATTAGTTTATTGTGAATTTAACTTGTAATCATTAAAAATGACAATGTAATTTAGTGCACAGTATGCGGGGCGTTGAATAAGCGATACAAATTTCATTAGAATTCGTATATGATGTAGATTTAATATACGAAACTGTGCTGGTATAATAGAGTGAAACAATAATTGATCGATCATATTTCTTCTGTTTAAAAAAATGTAAAAACGTGGCGTATTATTAAATGCTTGCAGGAGGGATTTGAGTAGACAATTGTTGCGTTACTACTTCTTTAGAAATACTACTCCATTTGTTTTTGAGAGGGACTTCTAACGACAAATGAAACGTGGATCTATTATTACACAAGATTATAATAACCGTTTCTTGGAATTTAAAAGGAGTTTTGTAGATTATTTACCAGAAGGCCAGTTAATAAACGCTGTATATTATCCGAACCTTATGAAAGATCCATTGGAACAACATTTAAACTTTAGAATCCGGAAAAACTGCAGTAGAAATCTTGCAGTAGATTTTTTTAACAAATTAAACTATCTCGTATCGAATAACTTTTATTTGTATACTGCATTAAAAAAGTCTCTATAAGGAAACTACTTTCAATCATTGGATGACGTGAATGAAGCTATACAACGATGAATCAAAGAAATAAAAATGGATTTGAAAACTTAATTTATCTATAGGTGAAATAAGTGTTTGGATGTAAGAGAACCACATGTAGATAAATGTAGCATTATCCACGAACAACAATAATTTTATAATAAATTTTTCATTACATATTGAAAACCCCTCGTATATCGCTAATTGCATTAAAATTGATATTTATTACAAGTAGTAAAAATTCAAGTATATGTTGTACACGAAACAGTAACTATTTTTACACGATTCGATAAATAAATAACAAGACTGACTTTTTATAAAATCAATTAGTAGTCTATTAGTTCCTTCGAGATCTTATAAGAACGCAATATAGCAAAGAAAAAATATGAAATTCTGTTTAAAAATTTGTTAAATTGTATTCAGAACTGAAATATTAATCGTTGTATCATCTTAGGAATAGTTACTACTTTGGTATTAATACAAGGACAATCGACAAAATTTTATTAGAGGATTTGTGAAAGAATACTTGTGTGCACTTTATTTCGAACACTTTACTGGATGAACAATGGTATAAACGTGTCGATTAAAAATTTCCAAAAAATATCCACTGTTTTTAAAATCGATCTTTTATCAAACAGAGCCTTATCTATCACGAATTTGTCCCACATGGCGTAACCGTTACTGACAATTATTATTTTCTGTACTCGTTCCATCAAAGCTATAGGATATCGCGAATCGAAGAAAATAAAATGATTTTAAACATGATCGTAGTGATTTTTAAAAAATGAAATCAGTCTCGCTATTTAATCATTAGATTGTGTAGGTACACGTTCGTGTATTTTAAGAAGTACGATAGATGGAAAATGTGTATATTAATCAATGAAAAGTAAATCGATAGTTAAGAAAACGTAACGTCTTGCTGTTTTATCTTAATAGCATAGATTGATAAAAGTTTATTATATTATAGCTTATGTTTTATACTCACAAGCCCAGTTCCCATGTAAAATCCGGCGTCTTCGGTATTCATTACAGGCATATTGCACAATGCAATGTGAAACCTATCTCTGAATATCGAGACTTTAAATTTAGCTTTGAATTGTGGTTCATCGAAGCAGGGAAATGCTGAACGTGCATATGTCGGTTCAAAGTGGGTAGTGGCCAAATACCTAAAGTTGAAAAACTTCAGTTACGAACTTCTTTAAAATAAAACTAGACCTTGTATTATTTTTCAAACAGAAAATTATTACAGTTTCAGAGTGACCTCTTTTCTCCTTCTGGGGTAACGTAGCTGCTAAGGTAGAATCCTTCGAGTTCACTCGTGAGTTTCGAGATGAACCTTAGATGCACCGAATAATTTCCCCTTTTTCGAAATTTGCTTTCCTCCAGTTCTAGATATAACTGCTGATGTTTTGGATACTCCAAGAGTTTCGCGATTTTTAACCTATGGCCTTTACGATCCTGAACCATCTGAAAAGAAAAATTCCGAAATTTTAAATATCTACCGAGTGTAACAAATTATTCAATGTAGTTTACAAGATCTTAAAGAGTTCCTACTTTTTCATTCATTGTCAAATTTTTGCTATGGAAGACGATATAATTGGTCTCTTTATCGACATAAAATTCAATTGTGACTTGTCCTGAAAAATAAAAATCCAACGTTAATTCTTTCACATGTATATTTTTCAAGTATTTTCAAAATTAAAAGCGACGCATAAAGGTTTCATTTGCGAAAATAGTTTCTCTCTTCGAAATTTCTACCTTTCAGTCTCAAAATAATCTTTTTACATTTCTTTTACGCAAACTCGCATATATTATATATTACTACTCCTCACATGGGATTCTGTATTTAACTTTGTATTAAAAATTCACGTATAATTGCAAAAGAAATCAAATTTTAATATTAACACAATAATATATTGCTTACCTTTTACTTCTAAGGTGGTAAGATTTGGATGGATGGTGATATTGTATCTTGTAGGATGCGCAAACGTAGGTAGCCTTACGTTATTCCAGGGAAACACCTATAATTTCATTCAATCGAATTATTTTTATACCATCAATAGTGTAATGTATTACAGAAGTGTGCGTATCGTATCTTCAAAATAATATCATACTTTCTATGCAACTAGTAATTGAATATGAATAGTTAACACTTAAGGTTGCAGTATAGATTGTAGTTACGTGGTACAATTGATTTCCCGCCAAGACGTTTCGTATCAACGTTTAGCTTTAAACGAAGACTTTCAGGCGCAAATATAAAGAGTGACACTCTACATACTTATTCAATTTGCATTTCCATACGTTTTAATTAATCGCACAGGTTGACAATGTAATTTAATCACAATTGATCCAACTTTACCTTAAAAATCTACATACTCAACCTCTAAATACCAGTAAATACTTAAAAATTGAATTTAGTACGGTGTAAAAGTTGCGTATCTGCATACAAAACTACAAATCACTTAACTTTGTATTACTTTGGTTAATACTTGAAGTTAATAGAAATGTGTTTATAGAAAAAACACATTTCAGTGATATAAATTGTTCTATATCCTTCATATTCCATATGAAATTTTATACAAGTATACGCTCCTTCAGTTATTCGTGCATTGTGTCCGAATTATGTGCCACGACGTATATGTTTCGTTCCACTTCAACATTACAATTATATATCCAACAAAACACACATAAATGATCATACCTCTCCATTAGTCGCAAGAGGCACACTGCTTTTTTCATCGTCCTCGATTTCCAGGTTGGCTGGCTTCTCTCCAACACAAGGGCAGTCTGAAAATTTAAACACGAGAACAAATATGACGTTAAAATACTCTGACGATTTTTATGAAAAGCGGATAATATGTGCAGTATAATAGATTTTAATAGAAATCTGTAAATAACTATAGCATTATTAACGTACACGGTTAACGTGATTAACTAAGTAATTTAGAAATACCATTCTGTGGTCCCGCGAAGGCAATGATGAGTGATATAGCGAAAAGGATCGCAAAAACAACGGTAGTGATACAGAGAGCCCTTTTCTGAGAACACACAACTCCATTGTGCTCATAAATATTACGTTTGTGCAATCCTGTGTTGCTATCTCCTGGAACAAAGGGTCTCCTGGAGAATGATCAGTGTATATCAGGTGTACACATATTTTTCATTACAAGAACGTATGTGTTTTTAGAATATATATATATATATTACTACTCCTCGTTATAACACTTATTCTCATTAAGAGAAAACGATACTCAAGATCAGTCAAAATGCAAAACGATTAAAATTTAGGAAAATCGCTCAATTTAAGCTCTGTTTAAGGAGAAACTATAATCTGTATCAATGATCAAAATTATGAATATAAAAACCTTACGTCTACCGACATAAAAATCGCGTCAAGTTTAGCGTCCTCGACTACACACACTTGACACAGTTTTTTGATTAGTCGGCGACAGTTCATTGTGGCGCTGATGCAATTTTCTCAGAGTGTACGAAATATTTCTCTACTTATTATTGAATGAGAAGTATGTCGTAACAGTAAATTTCAATTACAGTAATTTTAAACTACTTTTGAATTGTAAGCAGTTCCTAGACAAATTCAATACATGTGCACAGTGTGGATCATTTAAACAGAAACACCTAAATGTCTATCCAATAGATTGTTCGATAAGTTTTATCGAACGACAAAAGTTATTGAACAACCTAGTGTGTTGCTTATGAATATCTGAAAGGAAAACAGTTTGCGATCAAATTAAATTGTTCAAAGAGATAAACACAGTAATGGGAAATAAATTATTCCCAAGGTCATTCTTTTCAAGATTTCATGCTTGCTCATGCTTGCCGATGTATGCACCGAATACATACTATAATATTCTTTTTGCACGTATTATTTTGCATTCCAGCCAGATCTGTTTAAAGTTGAACTATTTAACAAAATTTAGTTTCGTTTTAAAAAATATCGATGATATTGAAATCTCGAGAAAGAAAGACCTTAAGGAAAATTTCTTTGTATCGCTGTATCTACTCTTTGGAAAAATGATCCTTTATCCTGAGCCTTCTTTTTCTTACATCCTTACATGATAAACATATTTAAATTTTCTCATTTAAACGATCTGCACTGTATACAATGAAAAAACACTTAACATTATCACTTCAAAAATCTCTATTTTTTTTTTTTGCAATTGGTAATACAAAAAAGTATTTGAGATTTGGAAATCAAGGTCGTTGTTTTTGCTAATATTAAAACGAATTTACTGATCTACAACAATATAACTTTCAAATGACCTTGAATATGACAACTTGTACTACTGAAACGTAACCTTCTGAACAGCCACGTTCACCAATACAAATTTTTTTGTACAAAATCATACAAAGATCGTATTATTATAGATTGTTAAACTTGTCTCGATAGCAGTTAAATTATAATGCACAACGAATATGGAGTCCTGTTTAAAATTGGAGTAACCGTAAATTGAATAATCTACAAATCATATTATTCGTTTCTTCTAAATGAACTGTTTTCTTTTCAAACATTTTTGCAAATTGTTAAAAGAAACTAAAATTGAAAACGAAAGATTTGTATGGTGATAATATCAGGCGCCAAAGTCTATGGACAACTTTACACGACCTAAGTAGAGCAACAGATTTTCGAGTAAACTATAAGATTTTCATAAACACAAGAGATAATTTCACACAGAGAATTCACATATTTACACAAAATATTAGCACAAAGTATTATATTATTACTTTGCAACAATGATAAGAGAAAGATACGACTGGAAGCACAACTTATTCCCTTTATCGATACCGAAATTCTAATAAGTTAACCCATCAAGAATAATATAAGGTAACATGCATATGCAGGGATAAGCGGGTTAGCCTGCTTTAATTTGAAAGATCAAAAGCGTCTCTCTTATTGATCGTACGCACGTGCTTCTCGTATAGTCTATTCGCAGCCCGGAGGGTCGTAAGTGGGCCATCTGGTCGAACGATTTTAAAGGAAAAGGAGAGAATCGTGTGTGGTAAAAAGAGACGGCAGGATAAGAATTAAGCAGAAGGAGAAAATAAGGAAGGAAAGTAATGGTAAATGGAGCAAAACCGCAAGGGATACGGAGGGAAGGGTAGAAAAACAGAGAGGTCAAAAGAGGCGCTAAAACAATAATTACACGAGACAGAATCGAATAGACCGATCGCAAGACTTCTAACGGGGTTAACCTGTTTCTTTCTTTCTTTCTTTTTCTTTCTCTTTTTTCAAAGATCTCTCACCTGTCAAAAAAGCAACGTCATCCACATCCTGCTCGCTCATCGCGAAACGATTCGGCGGTGGCCTCCGACGCACGATTTCTTTTACCTGACCGTCGTTAGTAGCATATAAGATTTTTATCAGGGGCTCTCTCTGTTCAGCCAGAATTTGGGCGGCCGTACTCGTGGTTACCTGGTTCGCGTAGTGGTTACTTTCGTTGGTAGAGCGTCGGTTTGTATGCCAAGGTCAAGAAATCACTCAGAGAGATCGACAGGACAGATCGACTGGATTTCGAGTCTAGGCCCTCTTGTTTTGCTTTTCGTTTCCCCTGTTCCGATTTTGTACGTCGTTCGAAACTTGATTGGCTGGATTGAGCTTCATACGAGCACGTATGGCAACTGCATTTTCAAGAGCACCGATCACGAGTACAAGCACGGGCGCAAGAATAAGGGCACGGAATAAGGGTACGGGCACAGGCACAAGCACGGGCAAGAGCACGAGCAGGAGCACGAGCACGAGCACGAGCACGAGCACGACCACGAGCACGAACACGACCACGAGCACGACTGCGGCCACGACCACGGCCACGACCACAACCACGAGCACAAGCGCAAGCAAGAGCCCGAAAACGAGTACGACCAACAAGAAACCGAGGACTCGCGACAACGTGACGATGCACGAGTTTACGAAGACACCAAACAGCTCGACAACGCCGACAACTCTATAGCTCGCGACGTGCTTTGACATTTCATTGGTATTAAAGCGTAGGTATAGCGACTGTAGAGTTAGGCAGACATGGCGACTTTCCAAACCCCTTGGTAGCAAATCGCTTTACGGGGGTGGATTTGCTACCCTCGTCGCACCGTACTCCGTTTCGCCTCGCCTTCCAGCGGAGGTGGTTAGCTTTACAGTGGCGCCACCCGTGACCCACCCTTTATAGTGAATGGTACGGTCGACTTGCCTCTCCATTTCTACGCCAGGGTTGGTAAAAAAACTCTCTACCTACGCAGTTGCGTGTATTTGTATTATTACAAATTATCGAGTATGAATTTATTCTCGCGAATGTTTCGGTAAACGTTATCCAGGTGCCAGATCTTCCAATGACGAGTAATACAGTTTTATTTAAACAAATTTTAGCTTTAAAATATTCAATAGTCGTTAAAAAAGAGGTTCTTAACAAGCAAACTATGCACAATTTCAGAGCGAGAGGCTACGAATAATTCGCGAATTATTTCTTGTACGAATAAATGTTTCAAATAAAAATTATATGGTTTTCAAGAGGACTAATCGCTTTTACGTTACCTGAAATCTTTATTGAGATGCGAAGGTCACTTTTAGTTTTTAAATGGATTGATTAATTTTTGAAAATTTTGAAGAAGCATCAAATTCTACATGAAAAAGTATTATAATAAATAAGGTTTAGGATTAATAATTACTAAGATACTCTCGAAATTAATTTTATTTTAAATGTTGCTCGAGCTACTGTTCGTTACAGTATGTCTCACTATTACATCGCAAAAGTAACTTTCTCATATAAGACTTCTACATTTGCTAAGCTTAGTTGTTCGTTGATATCTAACATCTAACAAGGACTCTGTTTGTCAATATGATCTACCATCGTACATAAAACTATGTTACAAGTTGTTCAAACAGGCACATTGATTTATGATATTTTCTAATTGAAGATGATTTATTTAGATTAAGAATATCTCAGTAACTATTTTAGACCGTATTTGGTATTCTTTTGTATGTAGAATTTAATAATTTAAACGAGTTCCAGAAGAAATATTAGTCATTTTAATTGTTATACAATAGATTACAAGTGCTCACATCCCAAATGTTGATAAATGTGAAATAATACGTAATTTTAAAAAGATAATTGGACCTTCATCCCTCAATTCTTTCTTTCCTCTTTAGGCTTGCAATTTCTCGAACCATTGAGAAACGCAGAGCAAATAATTAACAATTACCGTATTTTTAAAGGTTTATTTAGTTAACATAATATTGTTAGTAAAAAGTGCCGGGTATTTTACAAGCTTCCGTTTTTAAGTTTTAGTGTGTTAAGTGTTACGGTAATGAGTTTTACCGATTAAAAATTTATGAAGAATTCAACTTTTAATAGGCACAATAGACAAGCTAAAAATAAAGTTCTATATATTATCAACTTTATGGAAATGTTAAAAGCAATTAATTTTATTAAGGACAAACACCCCAGAATGTTCCTTTGAGAACTAGTTGTTGATAGATTTCAGTTTAAATTGAAATAACAATATTATCACCTAATCCACAATAGCTTTTATAATCAGTCACTGCACGATAGTCGACAACTACAATAGTTAGTACGGTCAGGCCAAATTTCGTTTTGTCTGTCTACCGTATATCTAACCATTGTCACTATTAACCTACACTGCAGATACTGATCTAATGTAGACATTGTCAAATGTTCTTTAAAAATAATACGTAAAGAGAAGTTCAAGAACAGAGGAGACTAGTAAAAGCAGCTCTGTGTTACTTTTCTAGCTTAATTCGTTTTAGAATAATTTTATTAATTAATTTTAGAATATATAGAAAACACAGTAAGAGATTTTTTACTGCACAATCTATCGATCCTGGAAAAAGATTTCACATTTGTTTTAAACATTCTCTGGTAATCTTACAAGCTTTAGAAAGAATTTTATATACTCGTGATTTATTTTATACTTAAATCACATTTTTTAAACATAACGTTTGTTGAAATGAACGATTTGTTTTAAAATTACTTTCAAAACTGTTACACGTACATACATGTAAGAGAATTGTCAATAAAATATCTGTGATAGAAGTTTATTAATAACGAGAGTATATCTGTAGAGTTAAAGTAATTAAATGTACTACAGACCAGCAACACTAGTGACAATGACTCTCGACAACGACTCTTTGAAACAGTTCTCGAAACAACTCTCATTCAGGGACACACTGCTCCCTTTATTCAGGGCGATGACTTCTTTTATAAACCAGGATTCTGGGCCTACATGACTTAGGTCAAGAGGATAGGGTCATCTCGGGGACGATAAGCAGATGGTAGATTTGCTTCGTATCAGTATTGCCGGAAAAACTTCACTATCCAATCGGTTAATCCTCCCTCAGAGCCAGGGATTTAATACTGGTATGATTTTGATACCGATATTATGCCAGCAAAGCTATACCAAAACCGATATAATACCGAAATCGGTTAGTACGGAAATACCGATACCGTTACGATACCGATATCGATATATTACCGAAAATGGAAATAAATACTGGTATCGTTTCGGTATTTTAATCTTGGAAATGTAGTAACAGTCAGACGTTTGACGAGTCTTCACGCCTTGTCGCCGAAATAGAGGACCTATCTTCATTTCTTTGTATTCTATATTCCCTTTATCGCCGTTTGCTATTTCATTCTACTTCAAGGTTGATCGAGACATTAAAATTTTGGACGTTTCACTGTTATTATATTTTTCATTTTATTTCCATTCACGATAGTGGTGGATATAGCGTACTGGGTGCCTCTGGTGGTAAAATTTCCGAGGCACCTAAAGAAAAAGGAAGAACACGTACAAAACATAGGATTCAATTCATTTTATTTTCTTTTTCAAATATAATAACAAATTAAGAAATATATCATGAAAAAGTGTAATGTTTCAATTAAGCGTGAGATGTCCTCTTTGTCAATAATTATATTTAGAGGCAACTAACTTATAAATTTACATTTTGTTTCGTACGTAACATTAATATATGATTAAGAATATCGGTATTCAAATTATATCGCAATGGTGAAATTATATATGTACTTAAGAGAGGAGAATCTTTCAAAGCTTACTTGGGTTGGTGGCATGGTTAATACCATTTGAGCTAAAGAATATAGTTCTGGAATATTCTTTCTTTTTTTATACCAGAACTATAAAATATTCTCTTTTGAGTCTAATCGGGAATATTTAGAAAATTTTCTCAACATTGTTATAATATCTAATATGCGAGTAGAATTATAATTATTACACCTGTTACGATCAATTTCTCTTCGCATTTTCTTCACGTTGTCTATTTCAACGTCTTCCGAAATTCTACCAATTGTAATAAATTGGGTTGTTCGGTAAGTCATTTCGTATTTTTTGGTGAAAATGAAACACGATTATTTTAGAGTATATAAACACTTTATTAAATTATATATTTTCCATTTTGGAAAACGAAATGACTTTCCGAACAGCCCAATAGTTGAGTTCGAGCTACTTGGTGTGCAATTTCTAAGCAATTCTCCATTTTCTAATCAAGAAGAGGAACTTCAAATATCGTTAACCATTAGCAAGGGGGTTATGTGGCGGCACTACCCACGTTTGCCACCAGAGGGAAACTGACCGCCGACCGTTTCCCGCAAGTTTCCGTACCTGCTCCGATCGGTATATATACGGTCCCTTACCGATCTTCCAATGTCCCACCGTATAAGGCAAACCTTGCTAGGATGTCTTACCGATGAGTCCATTAGGGATGAAACGCCATATCCCCTCCATTTCCTTCACTTCCTTTCCTACACCTACACGCTTCAAATTCTAGCTCTCCAAAAGCTTATCTCACACTCGTACGTTTAGACACTCGAAAATGTGGGAAGCTTTGATCGTTATTAAATTCGAACATAAAATTACTTAAATTTAGCGCTCCAAAGGAACACTATATACGGATCACAGGCTGGTCCACAGATACCGCGCAAGCGCCGACGTTTTGCTCCCGACAACCTGAAGATCGCGAAGGCCAAATTTGAGGTTATGATCAAGGATGATGGCATAGCGCGAAGATTCGAAAGCTTGTTGATCATTGGCCTTTTCACCTCGCTTCGAAGAATGGCGTTTGAGTGACGATTATCGTGCGTTAAACGCAAGCACAATCACGGACAGATATCCAGTGACGCATATTATTGATTGAGGATTTCGCACGTCTATTTTCTCGGCCATAGACTTAGTGCGCGCAATTATATACCAGTAATGAACCCGTACGATATATTATATTACCAAAGACCGCGATTACAATTCCGTTTCGGTTTATTCGAGTTCCCCTGGAATTAAAATAAACTTCTACAGGTTCTCTCATGCCTGCAGTCGTCGAAACGCCCAGGCGCTTCTCAATGCAGCACTGCAGAGAAACGCCAAAGGCCGAACAACTGTCGAGTGGACGCCGGGAAAGGTTCAAGCGTTCGACAAGTGCAGAGAGAAGGTCTCGCTCGCGCCAGCTCTCCTTGCACACCCCAATGTCACGCTGCCCTTGGCCATTTTCACAGATGCATCGGATTTTACGGTAGGCGCTGCGCTGTGACAACGAACCCACCACGGATGGGTAACCGGTCGTGTTTTTCACTAGGAAATTTGCAAGCCGAGCGGAAATACAACAACACATATGACCGAGAGCTCCTGGACGTCTATAAAGCCCATCTAAAATGTAGCGTACTAAAAATTCTAACGAAACAAAAAAAAAAAACGAAAAAATTATCGGTAAACATAGTTCAATACTATATTTAATGTTATACCGATATTTTTGTATTTTGGTTTCTATAAGAGTTATCTAGGTACAACCAAAAAATACCGATATAATACTGGTATTTTACATTTCGGTATAAGTTCCTGCCTAAAAATGTGCCCCGCATGGGCACGGATAAGCACCGTGTCCTGGTGGGGAAAATTGGGAGGGATTTCTCGCTGCTGAGAGAGGCTTAAGGTGCTTGAACTCGAGGGGCCCAAGGTGCTTCAACTCCTCCCACACTGACTGCATGTGTGCGTGCATGCGTGCGTGTGGCTGATTGCGCCTGCAGCGGGGAAGATAGAACCGCTCGTTCTTCTGTCCATCCCTCAACGGGGCATAGTCGAGGAGATAGGCGCAGTGTGTTTATGGGATAGTGCACTCTACCCTAGCCATAGTTCGACTTGCTAGACGAGTGACGATGTCGCAATGTGACCCTGTCCGGGGTAAGAGGGGCAGTGGCTCCACACCCACCTAATATGCACTGGCGTGGAGGGGAACCGAATATTTTTCCGCTATCGGCTCACGGTGCCTTTTTATGGTGGTGCAAGGACGATCAACGTGGAGGTTTTAGTGGGTAGGCACTGCACACGGGGTGTCGGAGGAGGGAATTTGACACTCCCTCCGATTACGAAAGAAAAACGGAGTACCGTAGGTTCAAGAGTTAATGATTTTAAAATGTGCATACCGTGGTCACAGAATGTAGTCGAGGAGAAATTTGTTCTTATTTTAACTTGAAATTATGAAAAGGGGAAAGAGACTTTTCTCGAAGTGACCACTGGGAAAGGCTGAAGGATTGGATTATCGTGAACCGTTGCACTTTATACATAACCTACTATCGCTGTGTTATAATTATTTGTTGTTTTGTTTGTGTTATAAAATTTGTTGTTTTTTATTTTTGTTTTTTTTTTTATTATTATTTCCGTAAAATAAATTGAAAAACTTTTCAGTGTGATTTTTCATATCAACCGAAGAGTTAAAGTTTTTGCCATTAAGAAAATTTTGTAAAGACCTAAATAAGTGAAAATCTAAGGATGCAAGGGCTGATAAATATGGTGGCTGGGGTAGGACGTCTCAACCAAGTTCTAACAGCTTCTGTCTTGTATTATCCATCCACGAAAAGAAGGCACAACTTGTTTAGATTCTCGCTCCATCAAAACCGCCAAAGACTCGAGCGAATTTTATGGTTTGTCGTCGTCTGTCGTACTCACCGCGACAACAACAAAAACAGTGGAGGGGATAGAGAGATTACTTACAACGAAACAAGAGTGACGACTTATAACGAGACAATACTGTACATTCATATTTGTCATCACTGAATAAACCCTATTTCAAACGAGAATCGGTAAAAATATACGGAAATAAAATCGCGAAAGAAAAATAATTCGGTTACATCTAAATGAAGGTGAATAAAGGAAAAAGCGCAATAAAAGTCAAAGTGATGAAGCAAGGGCTGGTCGACAGAACCGGATAAACTAACGTGCAAAAGTGAAAGAAATTTTGAAAAAAGTAAAAGTGACAACGAAAGAACTGTAGTGGTTGTCGAAGACAAAGGAAACAAAAAGCAGCGACGAGTATAGAACAAATTACGAAAATGAAACGTGTCAGAACTTTTGCAAATAATTGGAGGGAACAAGGAAGAAAGGTCTTTGCAAAGAACTTTTGCAAATAATTGGAGGAAACAAGGAAGAAAGGGGCACCACGAGAAAGATCAAAAGAGCACACAAATCGAAAGGAAGAGAACGACGAAGAAGAAACGAAAGAAGAAGAAGAGAGCGAAAGTGAAGTGTGGAGTGCAAGCGAGGATTCGTGTTTGCATGGAAGAGAAAGCGTGGGAACGAGCGTATGTACAAATGATCCTGCACGCGTGGGGTCGGATCGGACAACCAGGGACTAGCCAAGGGGGCTGCTGAGTACCCGACAACGAACATAACGCAGACCCATTGTCTGGTTAGCATCTTGGCGACCGCCTGTGAAGGATCAAAGCATTCGAATGCCAAAGGCAGAATGACGTAGCCAGCCTCGCGATTATTGTATCACATGGTTAATAGATCAATTGATTCGAACGCTTGCTAACAGCGTTTAACCTTTTGCACTCGAGGCATCTTTGCTACCAGAAACCGACGCCTCGAGAAAATCCTTTAACTCGTAAAATTAATCTAGAACGGAACATTTTTATACACTTTGCACACATGCGTTTACACACTACAAGAACGTAATGTTTCAATTCCAATTTGAATTCCCACGAAGTTTTCCCGGATCGAGAACAGTACACCGAATTAGGTGGCGACCAAGGATCTCCTCTCGAGTCCAAATGGTTAACATTTATTAAATAATTGACCTTATTTTCGTTATACATCGACTATGGAAGAATGAGAGAAATCCGAAGACGGTGAATAAGATCGAAGAAAAAGGAAACCCTCTAGAAAATAGCCAATCGTAGTTCGTTTACGATCAAAGACGTTGAAGATTCTATAGCATACTTAACGGTTGACAACTATCCGTGAAAAAATGGATCGTGGCAAGATCTTAGCATGTTATTGCTCGGGAATGAATTGTAAAAATTAATATACGCAAAATTGGATAAGAGAATCGGCGAAACGATTCATAGCGGCGCGGCGGAAAGGTGCATTCTATAGCGGAAAAATTTTCGAAAGTGAATTGACCTGTAAAACAAAGCCAATCGTCGCAGTGCGACGACTCGTTCACGATTGTTCCAGCGGAGAAGACTGTCACGTGAAACATGTCGTCGATATGTTTACGCGATGCGTGAGATAACCAGTGAGGGCAAAAGACGTGAAAGACGATGCTTTCATCGAATACGTTATCAACGGCATACGAAATAAAGATAACAGTGATCGATTTTTTATCAATCGCGTACATTGACTGAACTCAAGGAAAACTTAAAATTGTGTGACAAAATACGAGAGAAAACAGAAAGGAAGAAGAGTGAGAAGAAAGAAAAATAAACAAAAGAAAAAAGAGACACATAGCGTAAAATGAAAATTCCTCGTTGCAATACGTGTGAATCGGCAGAATCTATATAAAAAGTTGCCCGGATAAAGGGGAAAGACCCAAATGCTTGAAATGCAATAATTTTGGACACATCGTTTACATAAACTACGAGGTATAATCGACTATCTAAATGAAAAATTTAAGAGTACTTAGACTCCTGAGGAATGTGTACGATTAGATGAATCTTTAACGAAGTGTACAGGACACATGTCGTATAAGCAGTTCAATCCATCAAAAAGAGCTTTTGAGTGAAATTTTACAAGCTATGTGAATTTACGTGCATTAAATTCAAAATATACACTGGGCAAGATATAGTAAAAAAATTCAAACGCTAATGCATCAGAGAATACTACCCTGTTTATGTGCACACCAAGAAGTAGTTATGTACACATACTGCTTTTGAATAATTGGTATTTTTTCCCAAACCTGTTTCAAAAGTTGGAGTTCATAAAAACTGATACCATAGGAACAGCGAGAAGAAGAATATGCCGAAAGAACTTGTAACGGCAGAACTATTGTAAAACGATCTGAAGTTATTTCAAGATCATGGTGTTTCAGCTGCAAAGTGCAACGATAAAACCCCAAAAGAATGATGTTTTAGCTGCAAAGTGGAAGATAAGAAAGATATATAGTTTCTGCCTACAAAACATATAAAAATTGAAACGATGACAGTGGAAAAGAAGAGATGGAAAGATAATAACTCCGTTATAAAGCCCAATATCATTTTGGAATATAATGATGACACGGGTATACCTACAAGATAATTACTTACCTTCTTTTTCATTGTCGAGAGAACCAATAAAAAATCATAAATAGATATTCTTTTATTTAGTTGATATTGCACTTTTTAATATTTTTTAAGGCAACACTCCTTCTCGTTTCGAATGATGCTTCACGACGAGTTACTATGTAGCATTCTGGCACGTGCATCTCTAAATTCGTTGCCAGCGCAAGTGGTTAACGACAGTGACGACGAGCATTCGGTTGCCAGCAATGCAACAACGAAGGCCGACGACATCTATGGAATCAAATTTTTCATCGTTCCATCGCAGTTGATTCTTTACAACGTAATCTTAGGACAAGATTTCCTGGAGGGCGTTGAAATGCGACTGGACAAAGATAATGTAGAATGCTAGCAAATGGCGCGCGCGCGCGTGAGTGTGCGTGAGTGATGGAGGGAGTAGAGAACATAGAGACGAGTCAAGGTACGAGCAACCCTCTGCGGGGGGTCGTAACTGATTGTAAGCCGACGGGACCGTGGAATTTCCCGCGACACGGACGCAATAGAGGCCCATTGTCTGATTGTCGTCTGGCAACCACCTGAACGAGCCAGTAGGGCCGGTCTACGCCTTCAGTATCTCCAAGACACGTGACAATAAGTTACGTAGACCCTAAATTCTGAAGTCTGAAAAGGATTATCGCCTTGAACGGGGGTAATTGTTGTAGTAGCGTGTTTCTGGAGAGAGGACGTTGAGTTAAGCGTATCGTAGGGTGATCAATTGCGATGTACGTAGAGAAGTGCTGTCTACTCTAGATACGGTATAGTAGATTATGATTTCAAAGTATCTCGAGAAGTTTTACTTGGAATATCGTTGTTGTTTATTACTCGTGTGTTAATTGTATAAATATTTTTTATACATCCAGACCCTTGAATAGAAATTCTATAGTAATATAGTCAATTCTCAAAATATCGAACGTTTCAGTCGATGAAACACAGCTCGCAAATTCCGGAAACAGTAAGGACACTACCGAAGTAGGGAAAAGGAATGCAATAAATATAATCGAATTTGTATTCGAAGAACTAAGCAAAGATTTAAACGGATTTTGAAAGTATTGAAATTCGAAAACTAGTATTTCTGAAAATCGGATTTTCACAAATTCTGGTTTTTACTTAATCTATTTACTTTATTTATCATTTTTTTATAATTGTTAGTCTTTCGAGCTGTATTTGACTATTGCTTCAGTTAGGAATACCAACCAAACGGTCCACACATATGTTGGCAATCGTGTAGATCTCGATCGATGTTCAGATGTTCCCCACTTACTATTCTTAAAAAGTGTGCCTATGTATATGTATAACGCGTTATAGATCGTTATGAATAAATATCTAGTTAGATATGTGTAATCCACAGTGCTTTATTTATACGGCTCTCACAAATAATCCTAATAAATTATGGGCCCAGTGTTAGCGTATGGTTTTCCAGAGAAGTAAAAGAAATTACGAATATTTGTACGCACGCTAAAAAGTGAGGTTAAACACGTGGCACACAGAGATAATGTAGGAAATATGTCGAGAATCGGTGCGCTTAGCAAGGACAATTACGACACGTGGTATGTCCAACTGGAAGCACTTCTTTTAAAAATCACGATGGCTTGAGATACATATGTATGTATGTAAATGAAAAATTATCGTGGCGCCGTATAATTATCACCGATAACGTGATATGGCAATCTAGAATTGCGGCATATGCATGAAACAAAGCAGAACAGAAGTCAAAATTGGACATTATATTATGCATGAGTCCATCGGAATTAAAACAAACAAGAAAATGTGAGATTTCAGTAAAGGTATGGAAAAAAGTACGTTCTACATATGCATTTTGAGGACTAGCAAGAAAGCTAGCTATCTTTAGATATGCTGTAGAATCTAGAGATGAAAAAAACAAACCTTCGAAACATTTAAAATGTACACTAAAACACATACAGGGAGAAAAGTTAAATACAAATCAATAACGGTGTTAAATATTGTAACAAAGAGTTTGATAGATTCCATGAACATCATGAAATACAAAGAAGGCTGACCGTACCATATACACCAGAACAAAATGGTATGGCGAAGGGGTAACAAAAGGGTGTGCTTAGAGACCAGGGATTGACTTCATGGACACGTATGCTTTTGTTGCAAGGCTAAAATCAATTAGATTACTGATGGCCTTGTCTGTAAAATTTAATTTGGCCATTAAGCAAATAGATGTAATTGGTGCCATTTGAAATGGAAATCTCAATGAACAAATATATAAGGAAAGACTCGAATTACTTAAAAAATACTTAGAATCATAAAGTAATTGAGAAGTCATTGTAATGGAGTATATAAGCTAAGGAAAGCTATTTATGGTTTATGACAAGCTAGACAAAAATGGTGTCTAGGTCTTTCACCAATGGCAGCTGATCCATGTGTATATTATGGTAATCGAGAAAATCAAAAGGTATATATTGATGGCATGTTAATTATATCTCCATATCACCAATGAATTAAGGAGATCAAAAATGATTTGAGAAAAGAATTCCATATAAAGGATCTTGAACCTGTTTGACATTGCTTAGGATTTGAAATCCACTAAGGTAATCATGTTTTTTTGAATCAGAAGAAATGTACTCTTAAATTGCTTCAAAGATATAAAATGAAAAACTGCAATCCAGTAAGTACTCCGATGAATAAAAAATCCAGTGTAGTTTATTTATATTGAGAGGAGGTGTTGGGAATACGAATCGAGTAGTCGTGTAAATTTCGATCAATGTTCAGATGTTGCTCGCTTATACACGGCGTGTTATAGATTGTTATGAGTAAATATACAGTTAGATATGTGTAATTTACTGTACTTTATTTACGCAGTCCTCACAAATAATCATAAGAGTTTCATCAGTTTGCTGGACGTCAATAATGCCGGTACAGATTGTAATTGACGGGAAATGTAAAAAACTGTCTGTTTTTATTAATTTAATTTTAATACGGTAACAGTTACGATCACAGTTTCTGTTACGGTCACTATATACCTTCCGCTATACGTTATATGCTATGCACTTTACGGTATTCGAATAGTCGGCTGGGCTTGAACGGGTAACCGTAACATAAATATTTGGGTAGCTCGATTTATTTGGGTAGTCCGATATTTTCGATCAGAGTCAAAAGCCTAGTTCAAGTCTAGTTGAAAGCATTTCGTTAGGTTTCAAAGTCAATTCTATTTACAAAAAGAGAAGATGGTAGAAATAATGTAGAAACTTTAAAATATCTGAAATCTTATTAAATACAATAATGTGTTAATGTGTTAATTCTAAATTATAATGCAGGAAACACAATTGTTCAATATTTTCTGTCAATAATTTTATGCGTATTGCCGTTCTTATATTGCTAGATAAAAATAATCTTTTACTTGTTGTCTAAGTGGCAAGTATCGCAAGAAACTCTTCCATTTCCCATTTGGTGTTATGAACGTTACCAGGCAACGAATTTATAGTGATGACTAAAGAGATAGAAAAAAAATATTTTTAGGTGTATATTCTTAAAAAATATAATTTCTCGATGTTGTGTGGCGAGAGACCTATAGTGTTTGCACATGAATCTGAGGGGAGAACTATTCCCTATTGCTTCGTGGCATCTCTCTCTCTCTCTCTCTCTCTCTCTCTCTCTCTCTCTCTCTCGATGGCAGAGGCGGGGATATATGTTCACTTTTTCGTTTCTCTTACACCGGGGGACAGTTGGAAAGTTTGGACTTCATATCTTCTCATCCTTCAATCCCTCTAGATGAGTGGTGACATGGCAGTGTAATCCTACCTTCCACAGGAAGTCTTAGGAACATTTCTCAAATAAAATTGAAAGCATTTGGAAACATTTCCAAAAAAATAATTCAGATGTTTAAAATGCAATGTTCATACAGTAGCATAAATACTACAAACAAGTTTAAAATTAAATACATCAACATTACATTTAGGATTCTTCCTGGGTTGCAATAAATTGAACGATTTAAAAAAACACTTGGAGTTTACATTATACATCTTCTTTCAAGCCGCTTGGTTCAATATTCAGTTAATTTTTTCCTATCTTTTCAACATTTCTCGTCTCTGGAGATGCGGTAATAATCCACCAGTGAAAAAAGTCGATACTAAATATTTGCATTCAGGGTTATAGAACATAAAAAGGAAAGCATCTGAAACGGAAACATATCTACTCGAGAGATGTCCCTTCCCCCATCGAGGGGAATAGGGCAATAGAGTACACGCAACAAAATGAATAACGAAGAAAGTATTGAGAATACAAATAATATCGAAGCTAGTGGAAGCACTGAAAATAGTGAAAGTGTGACAATCAGAAAATTGACTTAAAAGAAATTATTTCAATCTAAGCGAAAAGAATGTTATTCTTAACATTTATAATAAAATATTGGAAAATAATCCAAACATGAATGTAAAAAATATCGTACAAGAAATGGCTCGAATTGCTGGAGTTTCGCAAGTGTAACTACATATTTGTGACTGTTTCCGGCGGATTTTTTACCTCTGCTGGAGGCCAGGCATTTCCTTTCTACTTGGAAAGTAGCCCGAATGGTCCTCTGGAAGGAAGGCAGGCATGCAAACTCTCTGTTCGCCTACCGACCGATTTGTCTCCACGACGATATGAGCAAGCTCTTGGAGAGAGTGTTAGCGACATGCATTGTCTAGCACCTGTCGCGGGGTGGGCCTTCTACGAAAGCCGCTGCGAGACTCGCGGGCGGTAGGTGGTTCTGACAGGGACGAGAGGTGGAAGCCCTCAGACGCCAGGTCCGGCAGTCTATGCTGCTGCGGTGGCAGCAACGACTGGTCGAACCGATGTTGAATGTGTAGTCAAAGCCTTCAAACGCCAAGCCCCACAGTTCAGGTTGCTGCAGTGGCAACAACGGCGCTCCTCAGGGAGCCACAGTTTGCTGTGCTTGCTGCAGTGGGGGTTTAGTGAACTCGAGAAACCTGACATCAATTTTACTGGAAACCTCGCGTTTCTGCGACGGGACAGAAGGTGGACGCAACTGCGTCCTCGTTCGCTGCTCCGGTCACGGTGAGTGAGGGTGAGGACCTCAAGGACAAGGATACGGCCAAAGTATTGGCTCGTATTGCCTCGTCCCTGAGGTCGATTGGAAAGGTAACGACCACCGCTTCCGCGAAGGCAGTAAGGTTGGCTGCTAAGGAGACGCGAAGGAGCTGGGACGACGAGTTCCAGTGGTATTGGAAATAACCAATGCTCAGCTCCGGTCACGTGTAGAGACACTCAAGACGAGCTCTCCCAATCCGCAGAAGGAAGCGAATGCCCTGTGGAGGCGTACGCTACCGACTCCTGCGACCGGTTGCGCCTGCGAGGCGGCGGCAATGGGTGCTCTACCGGCTGGGATGGCGTCTATGAGAAGCATTAAACTCCTCATGAATGCCAAGATGGCTTGCTAGCAGAAGATCCCTGCAGCGCAGTTGATGCCTGTACGGCCATCGCCAGCACCACTGCCTGGCGTGACATGGACGAAAGTCCTTGGCCAAAGGGTCAAACAAACGGCCAAAAAAACGGCGCGGCCGAAAAAGAAGGCCACCAGGAAGGCAAAGACCAAGCCCCGGTTACCAAGCGTTAGCAGTAACGCTTACTGTCCCAGAGGGGGGCGATGTAACATACAAGGCCGTCATGGAGATGGCCAGCGCAATATTAAGGCAGTCCGACGAGACATGCGGTGGCCGGGGCCCTCGTTCTGGAGATTCCCGGTCCCAAGAGCGACCCAAAGGCTGATCGTCTCGCCCAAAAAATCGGCGAAATTCTGGCAACTTGGGGCGTCCAAGTTGCCCGAACCACAAAGTACACGGAACTCCGCGTGTCTGGGCTGGACGACTCGATCACCCGGGAAGAGGTGGGTCGTGCTCTGACCAAACTGGGCGGCTGCATGGAGGGGGACATGAAAGGTCGGAGAAATCCGAGTGTCCCCCTCCAGCTTGGGGTCGATTTGGGTCCGCTGGAAAATGGTAGAGACCGGGAAGGTGGTTGTGGGGTGGTTGGCGGCGAGGGCAGAAATCCTCGCGCAGCACCCACTCCAGTGCCACCGCTGCGGTACAGAGGATTACCGCACAAGCCAGTGCGTGGCGGCCCCCAAGTGCCCGCTATATGCGGAATTGGGGAGACCCGCCGTGCACAGAATGAGGGGCAAAAGTTGTACCCTGCCTTCCTGGTGGAAGAAGGGGCAAGAAAAGGGGTCCCAGCCGGCCTCAGAGAAAGTATTGTTTTTTCCATGTTTACAAATTCACTGAGAGTGTTCGCTGTTGATGACTGCCAAGCAAATGCTGAACAACGTAGCGTTGTCAAACTTCAACCTAAAATTTTATAAGGTCGGCACTTTCTCCCTTGATCATACTTTTCAAACAACTACCGCCATCTATACGTCAGGTCGGGTACTTTTAGGACTTCCTTCGTATTACATAATATGCAGCTGCCACGACAAGAAATCTTGTTCAGATATCTTCAAAGTTTGTATATTGATATCCATATATAAAAAGAATTTTCAGAAAACTACGAGTATTAACTGCAAGTCTGCGAGTATTTCGTGTGCTGTTCGCGAGTTGCTTGCAAACTATTTTCTTCAGTATGAACAAAGAATAATAACTAAAGGCACGTGAGATCTGGTGTTATCATCGTGCTGGAAAACGACACCTCGTGGATTTTTATCAACCACAGTCTTGATGAGATTTGTACCTGTAATAGATGGACGACTGCTGCAGTCTTCATCTTTCAAATTAAAATTACTACTAGTTTTGAACCTCCTAAACCAAGTGCAATTTGCTAACAAGAAGAAAGTTTGCAACGTCCAATGCGATAATTTTTTAAAAAGGTATAGAATTTTACATATTACTGTGGCGCACAAAGCTGAACACAACAGCGTAGCTAAACGACAGAATAGGGTTTAAAGTTCAATACTGAAGATGCTAATGCGCAAAAAATTAAATTTAACACTTGAGTGGGCACGGAGGTGTGTATCGGTATTTATGGAAGAATTATTAATAACATTTGACCTGATTTGCACAAAAGAAGTAGCTGCGCGTCCAGGTGAGCGTTTAATGTACGTGTATGGTATAAATTTATCGTACCTACAATAAATGACTGATACGTAAAGATACGATGAGCATATTATTAAAGACTGTTCTTAATCTCTCCGACAGGATAACATTCGAGTTTGTTTGTAATAAACTTGAAAAATACTCCAGAACGAAACAATGGTCACTGATTATTACGTGATTAATAATCATGATTATTGTTGTCTATTTTCGTTAAAAAGACTTCTTATTCATTTTTTTCATCAACAAAGATCAGCCTTCCGGAATCAATATTTTTTAAAACTAAAGTGTCATTTTTGCAATTTGAAAATTCTTATTTGGGAATTTCGAGTTAATAGTCTATAATCGAGCTAAAAGTCCAGAAAATATATTACTAGATTCTTTGAAGCTTCCTTTATAAAGTAATCTCTATCATGTTCATTGAATAATTAATATGTCAATGAGCTGTTAAGGATTGTGACGTGTCTCGTTTTAGTTAACACGCGTCACGCGAGAAGTTTGAAGCAGTAAAATTCTCACAGAAAATTTGTCCGATCCTGTACTAACGCGTCGAGCTGTAGTATCGATTGATGGGGTATCGACATCGGTCAGCACTTTAAGAATATCTGGTATAATATGTATTAAAAAACCGATATTGATATATCTATGAAAATTGTCATCTATGAAAACAAACAAATTATAGTAATAGAAATTATCTTATTCAAAATATGAGTTGAAGTTTGAACAATCAGTTCGTCAGTGTCGATTGTCCGTTAATTGGATTTTGTATAAAATTTAGACATTGTAAAGTTAATAAGCATTTGTCCTGTACTATAGTCTGTTAAAGGTTAATAGGTACAAAAATCCACTTCTAGTATTTTTTGTTGGTCAACCTGTACAATCTGTCAAATGAGTATAATTTAGCGTACCTGTGTGAAAATTAACTTATCGATAAAAGTAATTGCAACGAATGTAAGAACAGGACAGTGACCATAAAAATGATTTCCACGAGAGGTGATGGAGCGATGATATGTTTGACGCCGTGGCACTAACTATTTTGTACGACTGGAAACTTGAATTCCATATCTCAGAATGTGACAGATTTACAATCGAATCAATAGTTCTTCGATATTTTGACTTCTCCTCGTTACTATCGACATCGCATGGAAAGTGTTAACTGACAATTGCGCCCTGCTTCTACACTTCTGACGTTATATTGTTCGAATGAAGTTTATAATAAAAATCGTACGATTTCTTCAGGCTCCTCTTCTCAAACACTAAAATGTCTATCAGTTTTGTCCGTTGTTGGTCTCCTAGCTACATTAGTCTGTTGTTTTACCTTGGAAATAAAGTTAGTTATAAAATTACCTAGCCACTTCGGAGAATTGAGAAACTTCACTGATTTACTTTTAATTTATATTGCAGTATGCATTTTAAAATAGTGTTTCAGAGTTTCAGTAAATAGCTTTCAATTTTGTATATAACTGTTATAAAAACTAACAAAAGTAAGTTAGTAAAGATAGTTCCAAGTTTGATACTGAAAATAAATTTCAACATCTGCCAAGTATGATCGTAATTTCAATAACCTTATTTTTTTGAATATATATATACAATTTTTTTATTATTTGTATTTATTTATAATATTAATTAAAAATATTTATACTATGATTAATGACATTCGTCTTCGGTTACGTTAAACGGCAAGCATTTTAGAAGCACAGACATATTATTTTGCTTTTATTATGATTGAATATTTGCAAGAAGATTTAGGTTTGGTGATTTATATTATGTTTCTAATAAGTCTATTGGGTGTTCACGTTTCACCGATATAAGTGTTTATCTAATCGGCTAGTGTTACATTGTAGTCAACTGCCAAGTGATTCCAAGCGAGGCCTCCCTAATTTTTTAGAGAGATAAATTTCTCACACTTATCGTGGACCGTAGTTTCGTATTTATCGCGGTAACACTGTATCTAATGCTTTGTTAAGATTTACCGGTCAATAAGTTGGTCTACCAAACGAAGGAACTGAAAATTTTCTGTGATTAATTTGTCGAACCATATATATTCCTTTGATGTTTATTATTCTTGGCTCCCAGAAATGGTGTTTAATGATAGAGTCTCCTGTGATTAAAAAATAGTTTTTAAGTACATCAAAAATTGTTCAAATGCAGCGCATGGCTGGATTAATCGATCGAGAGGCAGCATGGCAAAATAATTTAAAAAGGGGAGGGTGATGGGGGACAACGGGATGCAGACCTTGGTAACGCAACCAATAGAGAAGATATATTTTCCTTCTTGTTCTTTCTGTGCCGCTTAAGAGATCGCAAATGGTCGTGAGTTGGAGTTTTAATCATTCACCATGGGGCTCTAGGAGGAGAACCGGCAGGATAATTGTAAATGGAGAAAGGTGGATAGGTGCTTTCCTTCCCACAAACTCAGAGAGGGAGGGGGAGAATAGGACATGCTAATAAGAGCTCTTACAAGGGAGGGCTTACGGTAGTGGAAATCGCTTTCGAAACGGTAGGAAATACCAATTATAGTACATACCTAGTATCAAAGAACGTTAATAGGTTTCTTTAAAATGGACCTCCGTTTTCGAGATATTTTTACTTAAAATTTGATACGCATATAGTAAATGAATTACTTAAACTGTTTTAGCAGAATACGTTTCGGGTAAATGGGCAGAGCGAGTGACTTGTGAAGCTGTTGGTAATGGGATCGAATCCTGGCTTCTCGTTACTATTTTTTTTTTTTTTTAGTACGACTTTGAAATGCAAATATACGTTTGATTTATTTTTGTATGTAATGTCAATCCTAAGACTTATCTAAAACTTATTCTGCTGAACAAATTTAAATAATTCATGTACTATGTGTGTATCAAAATTTATATCGAAATATTTGGAAAACGAAAGGCCCATTTTGAAAAACCTAGTAAGGTCGTTTGAGACTAGGTATGTATTATAACTGGCGTCTACTACCGTTTCAAAAGCGATCCCCACTATTGTAAGGTTCCCTTGTTAGTGTCTCCCCAAATGGTGCGGGGATGGCCATCGTGATCAGGGTTTTAGTTGGTGGTCTTCGTAGAATGTCAGGCACAGAGAATCCCACACTTCCCTCCCAAGGTCGGGATTATTTTTAGAAAATTTCTTTCACGTGAAAAAAAATTATGGATTTTGTGACGAAAATTCAATTTTTATTATCCAAATATATTACGTTTTTTACATAATTGTGGGATAAGAAACAACGATTTGAAGATAAAATTATAGAAATGAAATTTTATAATTTAATTTCATAACTAAAATTAATTATTTGTATAACCTGTGGTAAAACATCAAAATACAGGTTTGTATGATGCTTTTATATTTGTAAGTAAAAAGTCATTTTAATTATTTAATTGTGTGGTGAATAATGTGTTTATAATAATTAAAACATTGAGAAGGTTTATAAAAATAAGTTTGAATGTGTTAAACTTCGAACTTCCTGTATATGAAAGTTGATATAATTAAGAAAAAATTACCTTCTTTTATTTTGAGTCTTATCTATCGTTTGTATCCAATTTCATAAACACTAGATAGCCCATTAGTCTTTTATCTGATGTATTTAAAACGTGTGAATTTTCTATATATTAAATTTTAGTTACAACTTTTTCACATTAGTTGCATACAATTATCCTTGTATATTATAGTTATATTCGTCATATTCATATATTAAGTGTTAGTTATTATAGTTTATTATCAGCATTTTAGCATTATTATCAGCATATGAATATGTGAAAAGCTTTAAATTTATTTAGTATTTTTTATCGTATTAGCTGCTTTCATTCGTTTAGTAGTTAACAATATTTATTATTGTGGACAAGTATCAGTTCAAGAATTAATATCTGTTTAATGTGTGGTTGATTCGGTGTTAAATAATGATTTCTCAAATAAAAAAATAAATACTGTTTACATATTTATTTGAAATGCATTGAGAAATACAAATATTCCTGAAAAGAATTTAAAATCTCTCGACAAAACAGTTTCTATGTTTTGTATCGATTTATCTCGAAAATGGAAAAAATTGTCACTGCACGGAACAAAAGTTTGAAGCGCGATGCAATAAATGGCTAAAAGGACATTTCACTTTCTAGAAGTATAATGCGAGTATTGAAACTCCAACATTTGTAGGACGTCCTCTATCGTATCAAGAAAAATTGAAACGTTTACAGAGACGAGACGCAGCAGAACTTACAGGAATAGCATATTTAATAGAGCCATGGACACCTCCGATTTATTTTTACCGAATGTTAATTTACGAAATTGGTTACACGAAGAAAACTTGAAAAAGCTACGATTGCCTTCTGAAGTTCTAACCCTCTTATGGCCACCACCTGTAGAACCAGAATCAGAAAAATCAATATCTACGTCTATAACCTTGGATGAAGTAGCGGCTGATACAGACGATTCGGACAAAGCTAATAAAGACATATTATCTATATGTATGTATATTTATACATTTAGATGCAATAGAATTAGATACATATGATCTCTAATAATTATAGATTTATACTTATGGATTTAGACTCAATCCTATAATTAAAATAAAATAGTTGCTATATAAAAATTACTAGTTCCTTTCATTATATAAAATAATTGTGCATTTTTCAAAAAAGTACTGTAAACAATCAAATTATATCGAAGAAGATGTATATGAATTAAAAAAGATCGGTGTAAACATATTTCGAATTTTAAACACAAAATACTTCTTTCCATCCATCGATAAAAAATGAATAGCAACGTTTTTATATAGAACAAATATGTCACGTAAAATTCATTGAGCATTCAACCGTAACATATTTAATTTTGTATCTACTTATCTCAGATACTTCTTTGATAAATGTATATATAATTAAAACTAATTAACTAAAACAAAAACTTGAATGTAATTCTGTATTTTTAGATTTTATAAATGCATAAGAAGTAAATTTATACAATCTTCGTGCAAGTATTGTACAAAACGCGTTAAGAATGATCGTAGCATTATTTTTATGGTGCGGAATATACCTGCGTCAAATGTGTTACCGTTAAAATAAAATACGGTACAAATTAAATGTTATATCTCGTAAATCTTAATTCCCTACGTCTCCACCTGTCATGTGAAAGAGGATTGAAGAAGATACATATACATAAATGAAATAGTTTTTCATAGAAATCATAAAAATACCTAGATTTATAAATACTGTTGTCAAATAATTACTAAACTACAGTACTATAATAATATATTGTATTTTAACATTCGATATATATGTAATATATACTAATTTTAATAATCAGGTAGGACAACCATGGAAAGATCAGTTAAATTTATGTGCTATTTCGGTAAAAGGTATGTACTAATTTCGAATCTAATCAATATCGATGAATAGGGGCACTTATAAATACCTGAACTTTTGAACTTGTGACCTTTTCCATTTCAACATAGATTTATTTCCGCCTAGAAAGCTATCTGGTTTCCCATATTAATTGTTCTAATATTTATGGGTTTCGTATAGCATCTCGGAACTGGAAAATATATTCTAAAAGCTAAATAGAGTGAATTCATTAAACAATTCACATACGCAAAGGGAGAAGTCGAAAATTTGACAATTTTATGTACACAATGTCATCGAATGCATGATAAATCTACTATAATATCGACTTCTTTATGTTGATAACAAAATTAAATGTCTCATTTAGTTGTTAAACTTTACGGAACCCTAAATTAATATGAAATGATGTAATCTAAATTAATATGAGATGATGAAACGAATTTTGTTCACTAAAAGAAATTATTATTTGATACATGTTACTATACACATGTGTTTGTTTACTTGTTTGAAAAAGGTATAATTAATTCGTTTTTACAATACCCTCTCAACTTACTTTTAATGACTTTTAACGACTACATTTCTTGATAACTAAACTTTCAATTGGTTTTTATCGTACATATACTTAATTTCTCATTGTTCATACTATAACCGTTGACGAAGTTCTTCAGATTTTATGCATTCTATTGGAGATAAATTAATGGCGCGGTATGTCTTCCCAATATTATTGTGTAGTTCTTTACCTCAGTTGTATTATTTATTTAACCAGAATGACCTATTTTTTTATCTTTTATACCCAGGATATTATCCTAGTTGTGTCATTTGTATAATCTGTATAATATTATGTTGTCTGCACCATGTTAGTACAATATGTAGAAGACGTATCAAATTAAATTATTATAGTAAGCACACGCAACGCTTTTACAGCGCTAAAAATATTTGTGGATTTCAAAAACAGCTGAATTCGAGCTATGTTTGTTCATTTGTGTCTCACAACAGGCATAGAGATTTATATGGTTTACCAAATTAAGTAAAATATAATTTATAAATTATATTGCGCAAAAAAGGGTAAAATTGAAGAAGATTGTATCAAGCATATAATACATTATATATGACTTTATTCGTTCGATATAAACGCTAATTTAGTCCACGCATCAAAAACAAGTACGGTACACACTAATGAGGGAATATCGTGGATTGTTAAATGCTGATTTTAGTGAAATTTTGCCCAAATATTTGTTGGTCTAATCTAAGAAGTACGCCATATTTCGTAGCTGCTAGTTTTTAATTTTAAGATATAAATCTCCCAATATATCAAAGTAATTCACTTTATGCGCATATGCCTGTATAATTTTTAGTTTTACGAATCTCTAGAAACACTACAACTTTTATTTGAAACATTGCTAAATACAATAATAAATCATTTATAATTTGAGAATTATATAGGGATATATAAAATGGGTAGCTTTAATACAAGGGATAATTGTTCTTTTAAAGTTAAAAAGTAACAAACATGAAATACGGCATAGTTCTTTGGTTGGATCGATAAACATTTGTGTAAAATTTTACCAAAATCAGATTGTGATGATTCATAATGTTTCCTTTTAAATTAGTTTCAATTATGCTGACAGAGATGTGCTCTCAAATTTTAAGTTGACTACTTTCGTAAAAATTGTATCAATGTTTATAAATTTTCTTCTCTGATTGTTTCTTCAATATAATGTATGAAAAACTATATAAAAAGTAGCTGTAGCAGATTTGTTTACTGAAAATTATTAAAGCATTTTGGTAAGGTGCAGATGATGCTCTTCTTGTAGCAACCATTCTTAGTTGCTGTGAGTCGTGATTTGGAGCATGGTTTTTCCTAATAGACTATTATTATAATGGTTAAGGTTAGTTGCATTTGTAGCTTCTTTAGTCTGTAGCGGTAATAATTTAATTATCAAAATCGTTCCGGTAACTAAGTTCGAGTTGAGGCTAAGCATATTCTTTTGTTTTATGACCTAGTCAGCGAAAGGTGACAAAAGAATTGAGCTAAACGCGTTACAGAGTGATTAAAGACAAGAGTGTGTAACGAACAGGCAACGACGACGTTTCTAAATTATATACCCAAGTACATATTAAACGTTTACTTTTAAAGTTGTGGTGAGTGTGCGGCGTTCGCTGTATAATTATTTTCCTTATCTGTGGTTACGGATAGCGGAATAAAGTATTCGACACCATGTAGAAAAGTTAAACTATTCCATCACGCGTCAGGTTATATTGGTAAAAAGTAGCTCCACAATTGGCCAATTTGTCCGTTGTTTCGTTTCGTGTTTGGTTGATTTGATATTCTTGGCGTTCTTAGATAATTCAACAATTCTTGACGTTATTGAATAATTGGGTCGTTTGCCCACAGATTCTGAAATGATGAAATGACGTGTACAGAGCCGCGAAAGATAGTAAAGTTAAGCTCGATAGCGTGTTCAACCACCTCATGTTCCCAGTAAAGGGTGGATATTTTTGGATGGAGTTTAACTGAATTATTTAGTCTATTGCCGGTGACTGAATATCCGAACACGTTTGAGATTTGGAATCCATTTGTGTGTTACGTGTGTGCGGTTTGGGAATGTTTTTTAACATTGAGGAGCTGTTTTTTCTTTGACTGTAATTAAGTAGTGTTCATTTCGATTATTGGAATGGTATATCTATGGAGGTATAATGTGAATAGATCTTTTTGTTGTGGATTGGATTTCCATTTCTAGTTTGTTTAGATAATGTCTTATCCCGCAGTATAATGGAAAGGCTATTTTTCTTTTTGATGTATTTTGATATATTATGTTCTGTAGAGTGGTGGTGATTTTGATTGTGAACTTAATAATACATAGGTGTTTTTTTTTTTTTAATTTGTAATGGTGATTCCGATATTTCGTTTAGAATTCATTATAGGCTGGAATGGAAAGTATAGACTATTATTCTAAGTGCATTATTGTGTATGATTTTTAATTATTTTAATAGGTTGGGATTGGTGGAATTGTGGACGATCGATTTGTAATCTAACTTAGATCTCGATATTGCTTTATATGTTAACAATATATATTTTTTTACAGTTATTTGCAGCTATTGTCTTCAGGATATGAAATCGTAGATAAAAATTTCGATCATCAAAAAATAAGGTCCACCTTATCGACACAAAGTAGAGTTGTTGTAAAGCGGTGATTAATATAAGTCTTAAATAATATATAAATGTAACTTTAAAAAAAGAAACAGTTTGTGTTGTAAGCAAAAATGTATGATTTTTGTAACTCATTTGTGTACGTAAAAGTAGGATTAAAAATAAGCAGCCGTTAGAGGTCGTTATTAAATTTATTGTTAAACCTTGCAGGTGATCACTTTTCATTTGCGATAACGCAATTTGCGATAAGACTCGTATTATCCATGGTAAGAATGCTTAGAAACAGTGGTGAAATATTGAATTAATACTATTATATTATCTCGTGTATAATGACTATTGATAATAATATTATATTATATTATCTCATATATAAATTCTCAGATATCGTTAAATATCCCCCCCGTTTTCGTAATATTATTTTAATAGTATACACATGCCAAACAGCTTTTTATCTCGACACAAATAGAATGTATCAATATTTTCTAATGAACACATATACACAAGACCCTAATAAGTCAGAGGTAGAAGGGATATTATGTCCCTCTGGACGACGTATTATGACGAAACTCTTAAAAGTGACAAAAATTAAATTAACCACTTTAACACTTTATTGTTAATTTCGCGAAAATAATTTTCATTAATACTTCGGTTTGTTTTCTTCAAGGATTCGAGATCACAATTTCACAACACAAAAACATGGTCATGCACAACCGTATGTAGTATACTCTCGATGAGACTAGGCAGGCCGGGACTGGGGCCGCTACATAGCGTAGAAGAGATACATACAATTTTTGAGCGGTCGTTTCTGTTCTTTCTTATCGTAAGCGAGAACGAGGTGAAATGAAAGCGATCCAAGAATGAGACAGATGAATCACATTGCACGCAAAGTGCGGGGTATCAAGCATCCAAAAAATGGAACGAGACAAAATATCAATGCTTCGTCTGCCTCGTACTATTCCTTATTCTCTTTCAGTCCCTCTGACCCGCTTTCGTTCCATTTCGCTCTCATCTTCACAGGATAGAAGTGAAATAGAAATGGTATGGAAAGCATTCAGCACTCATCGAGAGTCGCTGGGGTCCAATACTTTTTTCTGTGCGAGTAGAAAATTTCCGTACGAAGGAGAAGGCTCTTTGGGCGAACGTTTCGGTTCGTGTCGAAGTTGGTAACATTCTGTTCACCAGGGAAAACTTACTAAATCCCATTGGCATTTCTTTCGTGCACCAACAGTACCTATGCTTCGACTGTAACTGTAATAAACTCAATCGTGATAAGTCAATTTTTTTCGATTGCATCTTGTTCAACTCATCAAGGGGATAAAAAGTGTCAAAGGAACTATAGTTTCGTTCAATTCCTGGTGATATTTCACGGTTAAAATGTGTTTATATTTACATACATATGTATCCATAATGTGGAGGAATGTTAGGCATTTAGGCAGGTTACGACAATTCACTTCTTTGATAATAATAAATGCAAGATATAGTTAAGATTGAAACTCCCACACTACAATCCACACGTCTCGATTTTCTGACGACTCATCCACACTTGACAAAGCCCTTTCTTCATCTACCACGTTCGTCTTATGCAGTCTAAAAACTCCAGACGCGATTCCAGTGATCCGTGCACACTCTCGAAACCGATATCATACTGTAAACTACAAACATTCGCTCGATGCTTTTTGCTCCGTCCCAAACACTTTTCATTCACACCCAGTCATGTAGATACTTATCTGAAACCTATAATAATAAATAGTAATAGCGTTACGCACGGATTATTGTCAAAGGTATACAACGCAACAATGATCAGTCAATCGCTTGGTATCCTGTTGACATCGCAAGGCATGGTTCGCGATAGAAACATTAGAAGCGTGCCATTGATAAAGCAGTGAGATTACTCCCTAGCTCAAGAAATATATCGTAACTCAATATGGAATAACGGAAGATCGCTACGTCCAGCAGAAGTATCAAATCGACGAGATTTTTAAAGACTGGATCAACAATTTTCTAATCAAGAAATAATATTACGTAACTTGCCAACCGCAGAAATACGAGAACGAAAACGCAGAATTGCAATCATCAACTTTCCTGGAAGACATACGAAGAACACCTTAATATAATACATTGGAATCTGTTGGTAGTTTTAGTGTTAAAAAGATTTAAGTAATTCATTTGCTATGTACGAATTAAACTTTAAATCAAAATATCTCGAAAAGAAAGATCCATTTTCCAGAAACCTATTAGGCGTTTTTAATACCGGGTATGCATTATAACTTGCATCTACTACCATTTCAAAAGCAATTTCCACTATCACAAGGTCCCCTTGTAAATTACAAAATGTAATTATGTTCTACGCAAACTTTAGTGTTTATTATTGTGTTTCGGTGGTAGTAACGATCGTCAATTATTGGATACTAGTTTACTAGGAGATGTACCGTGTTGTTAGTGAAATATAGCCAAGAGAGAAAATACTAATTTCTTTTCGTGGATGCAATTCTTTCGTGGTCGTAAGATACAACCAATACTATTTAAAACATTTTGCTGCAAATTAAAAGAAGAAATTTCCTAGTAACGAATTCATTTTAATGATGTCAGTTTTATTTTTCTAGTTTATATAATTACGTCATATTATGTTTACGACAACATTGTTCATTGCTACTTTCGCCCGTTATTGTGAAAGACTGCGTAAATTTCAATTGCGTTTAATATTAACACATATTTCTTCGTTAAAATGTTTTAACATTTTCCAAATATTAACATAATTTTGTCGAATATCACTGAAATTTAAGTTAGTAATATTTAGGAATAAATTTGGAAAGCAAGAATAAGATAAATTTGTGTTTTTCACTATTTATTCTAATAATTTTCATATGTGCAATTTCAACGAGAAAAGTAAATTTCAAAGTTCGACAATGAAATGACAGATACAATAACAAATACTTGAAGTTTCCCTAGTACAAACGACAATTCGTTGCTTTTTATGCAAAAGTTGTTTAACAAAATTTGTTCGGTAAACATATTTACTACATTTTTTGGAAAACTTTTGCTCTCTTTATTTACGCGAAACTTGTTTAACAAAATTTGTTTAACAAACATATTTACTACATTTTTTGGAAAACTTTTGCTCTCTTTATTTACGCGAAACTTGTTTAACAAAATTTGTTTAACAAACATATTTACTACATTTTTTGGAAAACTTTTGCTCTCTTTATTTACGCGAAACTTGTTTAACAAAATTTGTTTAACAAACATATTTACTACATTTTTTGGAAAACTTTTGCTCTCTTTATTTACGCGAAACTTGTTTAACAAAATTTGTTTAACAAACATATTTACTACATTTTTTGGAAAACTTTTGCTCTCTTTATTTACGCGAAACTTGTTTAACAAAATTTGTTTAACAAACATATTTACTACATTTTTTGGAAAACTTGTGCTCTCTTTATTTACGCGAAACTTGTTTAACAAAATTTGTTTAACAAACATATTTACTACATTTTTTGGAAAACTTGTGCTCTCTTTATTTGTGCATTTTGAATTCGGTAATTAAGCATGACTACACCTCGATAGTGACTCAACTTCTTATTTCTTTTCGCGAAGAGAGTAGTAGGTAGACTTGTTTTCGTATATAAGTGGACTTCAACTCACCTGAGTTTACCGGCACCTCAGTGGTGTTGGCGGTTCCGTTTTGTCCGGGACTTCGCGAACTCGAGGTTCTACCTAGAGGCTCCATCCGGATCGCCTCGCTGCTTTCTCGCGTCGACGTTCCCCCTGGCATTTTGCTTTTATCCCACTGTCTGCGTTTTTATCCGGTAAGCTCGCAATGCATGGAACTTCGAACGGAAGACGCACGCTTCCTCAAATCCTTATTTCTCGTGACTGGATGCGAATTACATTCTTCAATGTTAATGCTTTCAGAAAACGGTAAACTTTCGAGTCTTTCTTTCTCATTCGTATCGGCCGTTTGAGAAACTGTCATACGACATGTAATTTTCATTCGACACTTTCTCGAAAACTTACATTATTTTATACGAAGCAATATCTTTGGTGCTATTTAATTTATTTTCTTTTTTTTTTTTTTTTGTACACGGATATCACACAAAACGAAAGAATTTATGTTATTGGTCCCCGTCGCGACGTTGATGGACAATATGAACAAAAAAAGGCAGACTCGTAGCTGGTAGAAAATGTCTTTCGTTGCATTATTCGTATAAATGTTGCAGTTGACGAAAGGCGTGGTGCATTAATTACACATAGAATGGTGAAATAGTACGTTTCCTTGTTAGTTCGAAATGATAAATTTACTAGTCTTTTATAAATTGTATCTAGTTTCGATAAGTGTTTACAGTACGAATCAATTACGTTTTTAACAAATGTAACGAGCAACGAAGTATCGCCAATTCAAAGTAGCCGAGACATTACGCGTGTTTTACTTCTGTAAACAGTTAACTGTTATTTCTTTCTACTTCGGTCATCGACGATGCATCGCTTATTCTCTTGCGATGTCGTAATCTATTTACTCGTTGTAGCACTCGATATTCTACCTGAAACAAAATATTAACGATATATATATACAATAAGTATTTAAAAATATGGTAAATTATGAAAATCCGATAACTGTTATAATTTCTGTTGTCAAGTATTGTTGAAAATGTTTCATTATAGGATCTGAATGTGTAATATATCAAAACTTGCAATAAATAATGATTTCAAAGGTACTGATGTCTTTTTAAATAGTACTTTACTTTAATTATTTAAGAAAATATCGTAACACATTTTGAATTATAATAAAAAATACATTATTATAAAATACGATAGAAAAATATATTTGGATCATTCCACTTGGAATCAGACTCTAATTGGAGAATCTTGAAAGCAAATATCGAAGAATTTTTCAAAATTTTAACAATCGTGGATCTTTCAGCTGTTCGATAATCAGTGGTACATTTTTTTTTCTTTAAATTATAACTCTTGAATTGATAATCGAACGAGAACGAATTCTTTCAGCTTAAACAAATTATAATTTACGATTTATTGTTTTAAACGAATGACATGTTTTCATAACAGGGAAAAATTAAAAAATCTGAAGAAATTGAGAATACAGTCCCATTTGTTTCCTTTAATTAGTAATTTTAGAAAATGCTATTGTTAGAAAATCAATTTGAGATTATCTAGAGTACGATCTGCTGTAATATCTTATCTAAGAATCAACAGAAATTCTTTAGAGTGAGTTGTTATTTAGAATATTGTATATATATTGAGAATTTATCGTTAGCTAATTGCATGTACTAACAAGAATGTTCTCTTTTGCAAACGCGAATTAATTTTATATTCACCGAAGTGAAAGAATATTTTTCCCAATTTTTATCAGACAGATCGCAAATTTGTAAAAAAAAATTCGTGGAACATGAAATTTCAATTCATTTATACCAATTAAAATAGTTTCTTACTTTATGATAAATATTTATTTTTAAAGTCAATCGAAAATTACAAAAATTCTAAACTAGTTGAATACAATAATCTGTTATTTGACGAATCCAACACTGATGAACATGGTAAAATATTATTTATCAACCTAATCATTAACCCAATCTCATCCTATCTCATCTTATCTTGATGGAAGATTACTTATTGCCATGACATAGATTCTATAGAACAGCTGATAACTTTCATATTTTAATATTTTGTGAGTTCTGAATATTTACTACAAATAGTTACTGCTAATCTTTGTGTAAGAAATAATAGGTATATCCATTTAGTCCACAATACTGCATAAACAGGACCAAGCTAGCTTCGTATAATTTTCATTTAGTCTAATTAAAGGGGACAAATGAGCCTAACTTCTGAATTTTTTCAAATTTTCAAATTCTTTCCTACTATACAAACATGGAGTTTATTTAAAACTATTGTAAAAAGAACGATAAACGATTTTGATAAGCTGAAACAATTTTTACTTGATACAATATATACCGTGTAAGCAAAAATTCTTCGAAATGTGTTTAAACATCCTGTGAAGACTACAACCTATTAAAATTTGAGCAAAATTCGAAATGATTTTCCATTTAGTGTTCATTTTCGCGTGGATCAACCCATTTAAAAAAAATATCATTCTAATACAAGATTCTGATGTTAATTAGATAATAATGTTAACAAGCACTTATGTAACTAGGAAAATATACTAATAAAAACCAGTTATATATTTATAAAGCGGTTAAGTTTTTATACTAATGAATAGTTCAATTGAAACAATATTTATAAATGCCATGATTGTTCAATTTTAATTAATAGTTTAACTTGTAGTTAGTAGTTATTTGTTGCAATCTTTTGCTCCTAATTTGAGTTAATACGTTAAAGGGTTGTATAAGTATTCGTAGAGAAACCGAGTGAGAGAGAATATAGATTGACAGGAATGATTTCGTTCCTGTTTAGATACTATGACTGATTCGATAAGTTTCTCGTAATGAAAAAATAAATTGATACTTGGACATGCGTAATAATCATTAGTATTTTGAAAATTATTTATAGCGAAAAGAACTAATTTGTATTTATTAACCCTTTGCACTCGAAGTTTTTCTACTACCAGAAACTAGCACCTCAATGAAATCCTTCAAATCGTGTAATTAATTTAAAACGGAACATTTTCATATCAACATTTCATATACATATATTTATATCTTACAAGTAATTGAATTTTAATTTTAATTCCAAGTCACGATGGTTTTCCGAATTGGAGAAAGTACACCGAATTAAGTGGCGATCGAGAATCGCCTCTCAAGTGGAAAGAGTTAAAAATAATATAACTCCACTTATATTCATTTCTATCCTGATAAATTCTATATAATTTCAATTTACCCAAAAACAAGTCATATTATATTTAAAACAAGCATAACCTTTATTTATATTTGTTTAGATTGTCGAATTTATTTATTACAAATCAGTAGCTGGGATTCATTAAAAATAATAAATATTCAATAAAAACAAAATGGCGAATCCTAAATTAAATCATAGTTTGGATTAATCAATTGAGAGTCTTAAGAGATTTATGGTAGACTAAGGAAACTCTAAAACTAGTTGTTAACTCCGATAAAAAAAGTATTTATTTTTAGTTAGGAAATTCTAATTATCTTCAAATACAAATATCTTGAGGTTTAATGATCAAACGGTGTAATTATTAAGTCGTTGAATTTGTTTTTTGATACACTATAAGAATGTTAACAAGAAAATGAGGTTTCATTTTAAAAAATATCCATAACCTTAAAATCTCATTAAAAAAACTGACCTTGAAGAAAATTCATTTCACCACTACATATGCCCTCCGAAATAATCTGACTGTATTCCGAAAAATTTTTTCATCAACAATACACGAGGCAAATATTAAGGTTATCAGATTTAGCTGAAACGCGCTGTGTGTAGTATTATTAAGCAATTACATTTTTATTTAGTATCAGTACTTATTAAGTATATAAATATTAATCAAATAATTCAAATCAACACTACACTAATTAGGGACTCAATTATAAAATTCTTAAGTAGTATATAATTGTACATTATTTAAATTGTTAAAGATAAGACCTCTTGAAGGAAACTCAAGAACTTGTTCCACATATTTTTTCCTTATCAGTCAAAAGTTTGACATGTTTTTCGGATGTTATTGTTAGTGTAACCTTAAGAAGTAATGTCATTATTAATCGGTATATTATCTTATCTCGTGAAATATATGTATAACTATCTGCCTAATCTATACGTTGGACGAGATTATATTATAATTTATAATCAATTTCAGGAGAATGCTACGAAATAGAGATTTCTCTTGATTAGTTTGGTAAAAAATGTATTGCACATAAATAATGTAAACCGTTGTTAAGATATGACGAGTTTGTGATTGGATAATTACATAAAGTTCAGCAAAAAATTCATTAAATTTTCCATACTGCCGGACACTTTAATTAATTCTACGGAAATTAATTGGAATTTCGTGATCGAACCAGAACTGAAATCTGTTCGGAGACCAATAATAGGTAATTGTTAAGTTTCATAATTTTACGTTGAGTCCATTTTAATTTATTCTGGTACAGAAAAACATTACGCACTCGATTTGATTATTATTATCATACACTAACTGAATTATCCAACATTATTCAGATAGGAGATAACTTTTAAGTATAAAAAGTATTTTAGGGTGCTTCGATATACAAGAATATTGTTTAAATGACCAGAGCACAAATAAACAGAACTTTGCTGCTACACATAGTCGTAGAAGGGATGACTAAAAACATTTATGTAGAACACAAAGGCCTCTGAATTTAATTTTCAAATAAACAGGGCTTTGCTGCTACATATCGTCGTAGAAGGGATGACTAAAAACATTTATGTAGAACACAAAGGTCTCTGAATTTCATTTTCAAAAACTTTTGCCATCTAAACTTTTGCTATTAAAGCAACCGTAGCAAAATGGCGTTTACCGTAATTTTCTTGATACATTCACAAACAAATTTAATACGTCGATATCAGTGAAAACAATATAATTTTAAATTAATTAAAATAAACGTAACACGAATATTTTATTTGTAAATCTCAGGCACAAAAATTCTCTTTTTTTAGTCAGTTTCAAACAGTTTCGATACCAATGATAAGAAACAACGCTTTGTATCCCCTATATGTGCTATAATGACTATCCTCTAATAGTAATACCCTTTAATGTTCCTTCTCTTGAGAAGAACATTGTGTTCATAAATCTATCAATTAGTTTTTAACAATATAATTGTTCCTGCAATACCATTTTAATTTTTTACCCGAGTACGCAGAAAAAAAGAAATGTTTTCAAATAGGATATTTTCTTTAAGTATGAAACAATAGCAATTTTATTATTGAATATTTTATGTTATAGTACGGAAAAATGCTTTTATAAAGTATCTCGCCATTATATCATTAAGATGCAGTTCACAATCGCTGGTTTTACTTTTAAGTATAGTTACTCGCAATTATTACTTGATATTATTTATACCTTGTACTTTCGATAGATTCTTACAAAACCAAAATATTCACCAAAGGTATTTAAATATATGTGTTTGTAGTTTTATTTATTGTATCATCATTTTCCATATTTCGTGATAACCAATTAAAATAGTATTTATGATTCAAAATTTGTTTTTCTCCTTTATATCTATTGTTATCGTAAAATAAAGCCTGGAAGAAAGTATCTCGAAAACTTCATTCGAACATATTTATTTTGATTTATAATTCTTGTTTACTGTAACTTATATTCGACGCAAATATTGAAATAAAAGTTTAGTCTTTCCAATGAAATAAAATTTTGGAAGCTATTTAAGTACTGTAGTTATCATGTTTAGTCTAAATTGTTTAGAAGTGACAATGTTTAGTCAAAATACTTTCAAACTGAAGTTAAAAATTAGAGGTGACGATTCTGAACATTTATTAAAATACACGTGTACATGGGGTGCATATAACGTGTATTAAGGAATGAAAAATCCGCGTCCTTAAAATACAAGTGTATACGGAACACATGTACCATCTATTAAGAAATTAAACATATGCAGTTTTAATGCACGTGTGCACGAATTATAAATGCAAATGTATTGGAATATTTAAGTTTGCATACATGCCAAGTACAAGTATGTAAATGTGTTATGTGTAATACAAAATACACGTGTAATCGTACATTAAGAATTGCACGGTTTAAAGTTCGGAGTTGATAATTACACGCGTATGCATGTAAAAATGTCTTTTAAATATTATTCCTCGACTTATTCGTTGAATATCAAATAATTTAAAGATCTGTGTGATTCCTAGGTTCCATTTAAAAATCATAGAAAGGTATTTCTCAGAAAAAATTATAATTGATATACTATCGAATGAACTTTAAAAACATATTATATACAGTGCCAAAAATTGTTTAAAATATATCTTGAAAGCAATGTATTTATCGTATCAAATGTTTACAAAGATTTATATATATATATATATATATGTTCATGAGAATGTTTATTCTTGCACAAGACATTTCTGTTGCATTTCGGCCAATTCACTATGGTATGCACATAATTGAACAATGCAATTACAAAATTGCATTTCTTAAAACTTGGTGACACACCCATACAATTATCCTATTGTCTTAATACGATATATTACAAAAAAATTAGAAATAAAATGTTCGTCTTGTTCAAATGGTCAATTTGTGTTTACGAATTTAGACTGTTGAATGTAATTAAAACAATTCAGAAAACTGTTGCATACGGAAGCGTCTACTTTTTATAGCGACCATTTGTCAAATACGACAGAAATTATATGTTTTTCGCGATTAATTATGATGTACAGGTTAATATCAGTTGCGGTGATAATAAGTTACTTTGTTACATCTTGCAGACGTATTTGATTATTGGCATTGAATACTGGCTCTAAAAAATGTTTATAAATACGATGTTGCGTGATGAAAAGCTATGCATGCAAATGAACGAAGGCTAGATGAAACTTATTTTTAATTTCTGGATATACTCGACACAAGACATATTCAAACTCATCTGAAACTATACTTTATATAGTACATAATATTACATGCTTCAGAATATTGTAATACATAATATTGCATTCACGTCCAGAATATGATTCTAAATCGGTATTTTTTCACAAATGAATTTAGTTAACTGCGTTATTGTTATTTAAGTTTTTATATTTAAATTTTAATAAAGGTTAATCATCCCTAAAATAAAAATTGAAAATACAATATTTTTCTTAATGCTAGAAGCGAAATAAAAGATAGCATGGATAATCAAATTTTAATAATCTGTCATTTTGTACATATTTTCTGTACGATATCTTCAATATATTCTACAAAAATATGAAAAATATTATCATAAACCTCTTTTGATCAACTTTACCGTGGAAAATAAACATTAACCTTAAATAGCACTATATTTTGGTAATAACTTTTAAAGAATTTATATAAGCTATTTTAACGAATTATGCAAATTAATTGACTGCAAAATATCATTTTCTGATGTAGATACATATACACATCTTATGTTCGTACATTTCGTATGAAATACTACCATTGTTCATATTCGATAGTTTAAATTTATATATCCAATCGATTTCCCAGTTTTTCTACTTTTTCCCATGATTCTCAATGTATGGCGTACGCCACGCAAGATTACGTAGATAAAGAGTTCTTCTGTTAAAAAAAAAATAAATTTTGAATAGAAACAGAAATAGTACGCCACTTTTGGTATGATTCTAGTTCTTCGAGCTACATAGGTAACAGATTTGTGTGCGCGTGTGATATACGAACGGTACATCGTGATAGAACGTTGACCCTGCCCAGTCTCGCGGTCGAGAAATCCCTCCAAACGAACGAACGCAGTGAAATACAAAGAGTTCCATGACGACAAATATAGCTACGTTATATGTAAAAATACGTTTTTCATTCGCAAATACGCCACATCGTTAGCCAAAATTGACCGATCAATAGATTATCGATACGAGTCGTGATAGATTGCAATTGACGCGAGTTTACAAATAATGAGGTAAAATTAATTACACTTGGAAGAGTGAAAGCGTAACGTACGAAAACTGACCTTTTCTGGACCACAGAAAACGCAAACACTCGTCTAAACACGTCAAAAGGATTTCTTTCATCTAGATAAATATCCAACAAGTCGTTTCTGTACGAAGTCCATCATTTTCCCACATCCGTACGTTTCCTCGTTCGTGGCTCTGAATGCAGGAACAGTGTAAATGCGAGGAGCCGGCACCTCACCGAGCTTACTCAAACATCGTATCGGATCGAGTAACGAGAAAACGGTATAGCATGTCTGTATTCGTAACTGCACAAATCGCGATTGCATCGCCGTCGACGATTAAACTTCACGAATTCAAGCTGCAAGACTGGGCTTTCCTTGCACAAAAAGAGCCACCATCGTTCATGTAAGCAGCCGAACGGTGAGAATGGCACTGAGGGGAGTTTGAGAATCGAGCGTGGCTAAATTTCCGGACGCAGGGAGGCGCGGCGGTCAGGATCAGCCACAGGTTGCGCCCGCCTCGTTCACGCAGGCCGGGCATCTTGGTTGATCACGAAGCGGGGAGGACACCCTCTCTGCCGAAGCGACAGAAAAAGAAATCGATTAACTTAATATCTAGAACTGTACACTTCTCTCTCGACATTCACAGTTGGAGCGCCACGATTTCGATCACTTTTGGTCATGACTCCGTCCATAGGCGTATCGTCGAACATCGGGACACGATATACGATTATTTCTCTTAGCGGCGAGAACACGTTCGTTGTTCGATGCTTCGATTATTTTTGTCACGCAATCGACCAGTAAAGAAAGCTCGACTCAAACTCAGTTTCGGTACGCGACACGTTTCGAATAATCCCAACGAATACGATCTGTTGCGTATTTCGTTTCTATTGTTCGACGAGAAAATTTCGTACAAAGGGATGTGAAAATTATTTGATTCGAAGAATAGAAAGATACGTCGCAAGGGTTTGCGACCCCCTTTTGGTCATTTTTTCCTTTAAATGACAGTTTATTTATTCAAACTTTTTCCGATGAGCTTTCCGTTTAACAGGACGTTATATTAATGGTTTCAATCTAGGCGACAAGTCCGTCGCCTTCCCCATAACCTCAATTTATATAGCTAAAGAGAATCGATAACGATGAAGACTTCTTCGATTAAAACGAAAACGAAAGTATCCGTTACAGTTTAAAAATATACAGATATTAGAATACAACAAATATCATTTCAATCTGCGACAGTAGAAAAAAGACAGGAATAGGAACAAAAATAATAGTGAATAAACCTAAAGTGTTCGAGATAACAGTTATTGATAATTGACTGGAAGAACAGTTCCTGCGATTAATAATAATTGTCAACAAATTCCCAAATTATGAATTAATAAATAAGAATGGTAGTTTAATCGTAATTTATTTTTATTTTTTCAGAATACTGACAATTATTACATTGTATCGAGTAGAACATTTTAATACTTGTATAATTATTTTTATTTCTTCTTAATTTATAATCAAATACAGGAGTTTGTATAAAAAAAACTCGAAGCAGTTGTACATTCCAAAGATGTATTCGATTTAAAGGAATATTTTTTTTAAAGTGTTAATTCCAATGGCATGGATATCTTTTTCAGGAAATATCTCTACATTTTTATTCCAATTGAGAACGTGTAGCATTTTTTAGATGCAAGTTTAAAATTATGCAGTGTATTGTCTTATAACAATTCAAATTAATTTATAATTTAGTTTTACTTCGCCTAAAATGATCTCAAAGAACGAAAAAATGTTGTTTTAAACTACAATAAAATACTATCGTGTCAGTGTAAATAAAAGACAAAAAAAAAAGTGGAAAAAGTGTATGGAGTATTAGAAACACTTTGAATATAATGCGATGTGCATTTAATGGACCAATGGGATTAAATTTGTTTAGCTGTTTCCTTTAGTTATAAATCTACCGACCTCTAATATGTTATCTGTTTATAGACAAATACATAGTTAACAAACAATGATCACTATTTAATAGTGTACAAACAATATTAGGAAAATCATTAACTGAGTATTAAGCTTGACAAACAAATATTTATATTCAGAGTACGAATGAAACAAAAATTGATTTCTAAGCGGGGACTTTTTAAGAAGGTATTTTTCATTGGATTATTTTAGACAACGCAAACAATATAAATATTTATGTACAATTCACCTCGTTTGATCCTCTTCGTTCTTCAAATTATTATAATTTTAGAATTACTGTTAATCTTCTTCAAAATCAATATTTATGTTTTTTAATCTGTTGCTAAAATCTTTCAATGTAATGCGTGTTAATAACGTAAATTGTTCTTTTCACTTATTAGTAGCAGAACAAGTACAAATATAATTGTTTCTTACATCAGACGACTAACTATTTATGTCGAGGAAAGTGCACGCAACTTTAAAAGTAAAACAATTAAATACATTAGTTCGATGTATTCAATGGATCATTTCTCTAATTTTAAAAATGTGTATAAAAATCTATAAATTTCTGCAAATATTGAAACTATTTAATGAAAAAGTTATTCAATTTCAACAATTTATCAAATGAGTATGATAGAAAATCTGTTTAGTAAATGTAGTAAATGTCTGAATACATACATTACATAAGATGTAGATATCAGTAAATATAAACATTCTTCATGCTTACCAATTGGAAAACATAAGTCAAAGTAATGCTTCTTCGTTCTCATTATAAATTATAATTTAATTTTTTCTAATGCATCTTAAAGACATATCGATTACACTACGTAGTCGTGACAGAGTTTTTAACATTCATTCCATAATTTCTTTGCAACTGTATATTTGGCTTCAGAATGCTATGTATTTTGCATACAGTATATTATTTTGAGTAATTAGTTGTTACATTCTTAGATTTTCTTATTTCTAGGAATAAATTATATACTCGTTCTTAAAATATTATGTACGAAGATTATTCGTTAGACAAGATGGAGGATATTACAAGAATACTGTACAATGTCATAATTTTGTGTCATTTGAATCATTTTAGGTTACAATTGGATCTACTATGGTGTGGGCAAAATATAATCAATTGGAAAGCTGTACCGAGATTCGAACTCGACTACTTCAAACGATTAAGTTATTCATCCTGGGCACTTTGGGTACACAAAAGATCAAAAGATTGCTACAGGCTCATGAGTCAAAGCATTTGTACGTTCGAAGAAACTTCTTTTCGAATAAAATTAAATTTTCAATAAATTTATTCAACGGTTAAAAGTTCTTTTTCTATTTAGAAATCTTTTCGTGGCGGTATATAATCCATGTATATATTCATTTTGTACACATAGCAAACTACAAATATAATTATGTATTATGATTCGAATAATCGTTACATTTGTACCGAATAGATAATAGTAATGAAAATATACAGAAGTAAAATAAACAGAAAATTGCAAGAATGACGAAATGATTAGTTAAAAAGTATCAGTTTACGCAAGTACCGTACATTATAAAAATAAAACTTCTTATCTGGAAATCTTTACATATCATTGCACTACTCACTTGTAACCTACTTATTATTTATAATGATTTAAACTTATACTCGTAACTTACAAAAATATACTTGTCTCACAACAGTTAAATTAGAAGTCGAAGCCGTGGTAACTTATTCACTAATTTATTAAACCGAAGCTGTCGCACATTTTACAAGTCATACACAAAGTTTCGTTTTAAAAGTGCAGAACTGCATGCTACATATAATGAACACTCGTGAGTTTCCAAACGTTCCGTTGAACGTTTCATAGAGACGCAACTTTGAATCGTTCCCTGTCATCAGCTCAAACCAAAAAGCCCACATTTTCTACGTCATATATTCCATATAGAGTTTATCTTGGTAGAAATCAGAATAAACTGAATTATATTATTTTTGTTAAATACAAATTAGTTCTCTTCACGATAAATCATTTGAAAAATAATAATGATTATCACGCATATTAAATTGTATTCATTTTTCCCTTACGAACAACTTATCGAATCAGTGATAGTACTTAAACAGGAACGAAATCATTCTGTTTTTTAATAGCTAACATTTGATTAGAAATCTACATTCAGTTGATCTCTCTCGTTCAGTCTTGTTACGTTCGTCGTTGGTCTTTGTCACCGTTTTTTGCCAACGTCGATTGTAGTTTGCGATAGCAGGATCAGCGACAGATCGTGAGCGGAGCGTCGATCTAAACAACTTGTGCCTTTTTTTGATGGCACTATAATGGGGTCGTGGGAGGCTTTGGAAGATTTTTTCCACATAAAAAAAATGGTGACAATACCGTGACGCAGATCGAATTGTTATAGCGACCGTAGAAAGTTGAAAAAAATATGATCTAAACGATTTATATAAATAGAATATGTTTTTGAATATATCGCCATGATTATCGTGATAGACGTGCAACCGAATTGCAGGAATTATTCGAATAGGTTTATCTTATGGACGTAACAGATTATGGGATGCTACAATTTTGCCAAAAAATGCTACAAATTGTATTACGAAAGATACAAACTTGTTCAAACTAATTTTATATCATATAATAATATTGAATTTTCCTTTTATAATTCTTATACATTCGTCACTTTTAATGAAAAGTTATACATTTGTCACTTTTCCTTTTATAATTCTTATGCATTTGTCACTTTTAATAAATAGTTGCTCTATGTATTGCTTTGATACTTTACATATTTAGTAAATATTTTTTAGTATCTTTATTTAAAAGAAGTATTGATATATTTTCAATTTACTTAAATGATAATTGGTCGTATAGATATGTTATCTGTTTGATAAAGAGGTCGAGTAAGAATGTTGTGCTCAACGACTTCATAAGAGTGCATGCAGTCTGTGTGAAAGTGTAAAATTACTATATATTTGTACAAAATGAATGTAAGTGATAACAAATTGTACAATGTTTAAATGTAAATATTGTGCTTTTTCAGTTCATTAAGTAAATTTATGTTAGATGTTCTTTCATATTCGTGAACACGAAACTATTTTATTTGACAAATGGTATGTAGTTGATTGGCAAGGGCTTGGGTCGTCAATGATTGGAATTGTTCTCTTAACATCCATCTATGAAGGATTAAAAAGTTATCGGTAAGTGATTATGCCTATAAAATCAGTCATGAAATTAAGTTTGTAGTAATTTCTTTGCTCCTCTCTTATATTTTATAGTGAACATCTTTACGTTCATACTCCGCGTCTTTGGAGAAATAAGGAAAGAAAGTCGAGAACGTATGTATAGTCATATTTCTGGATATTGCTAATTACAATAGTAACATCTACTATTGACCCATGTAAACGTCTCTTAAGAATACGGATCCTTTGTTTTACTACATTCTTATATTCTTTTGTGTATTTTATTTATATTTTATTATTTGTATTATTATGTTTTTATATATTTTATTTATGTTTTATTATTTATTATATCGTTTTATTTCGTTATATCGAATATATTATTTTATTTAAATTTCTCTTGGTCACGTTAAAATCTCAAATTACTGTAATAATCTTTTTATAACATTTGTTATGCATTATTGCGTGTTTTATAAAACACGTATTAATTACTTCCAGCATGTAATATTTTGTTCTCAGGATTTAAATAATCATATTAATATTATACAATTATAATATTCTTAGTTATTTAATACTTGTTTGTACTTTCATACTGCTCGCAGTAATGTTAAATAAATATACATTTTTATAAATATACTTGAATTGATAAGTCTAAAACTAATTGATACATTAGACTTTTTTATCAAAGTGAAAGTGCATCATAATTTACTTTGTTTCAGGGCATTACTCTCTTCCAAGATACATCTCCTTCAAACATTAATTCATGTCATACAATTGATTATAGGATATTTCCTTATGTTAATTTTTATGACATACAATGTTTGGCTTTGTTTAGCCATAGCACTTGGTGCAGCCCTCGGTTATTGGCTATTTTCTTGGGAAAAATCCAACGGTGATAATATCGATTGTTGCTTGTAAATCCTACATTGTATCGCATTACATGGTATACCGTTAAACAAAATGAAATCTTGCACAAAAAGGTGTGCATTCGTAACTTATTAAAGACAAATTAATATTAAATGTATGTTATTCATTATATATTGAATAAATTACTTATATACATATGTACGTATATTCGAAATGTTTTATAATATGAAAATGGTACTAAGGTATACAGAAAAAATGATGTTTCATACAATTAATATGTAACTTTGTAACATACAATATGCAATTTTGTTACATACAATATGCAACTTTGTTACACAGAATATGTAACTATTATTGATGCAATTTTTCATAATATAGTTACATCCAATATAAAATATAGTTTTGATAAATGTTTTCTCCTTAAGTATAATTTCTAAATTGTTATTATTATTGCGAAGAGCAATCTAATCAACTGTACATAAACGTTATCTAATCAGACTTTCCTGTTCATTGTGGCGCACAATCCATAATTCGATCCTTTGTAATATTATCATTGTAAGAGTAATTTATTGATCGGCAGTAAAATTTTGTGTATAATACTGAAATTATGAAAAAGTTGCAAAAGAAATCTGATAATCAATTTGAAGAAACAATTTGCGAAACAAACATGAGGCACGCATTTCAAAAAGAATTCAAAACGGTTAATGAAGTGATATTTGGTTGGGATAAATTAAATGCCATAGCATTTCTTATTTTGGTTTGTCTCTTCTGTATTTGGTGCGTAACATTTTTTATAACATATAAACCAAATGAGGAACAACATGAAAGTCATGATCATCATATGGGAATGCACGAATAGAAATAATCAGATGATTTATTCAATGTAATATTTTAAGGGTATGTAAAACATCTTATATTAGCTTTTTCTATTTGATAATATGCTTTTGCAAACAGTTATAGTGGCAATTTGTAAAATCGTGTTACAATAACAATTATTCATTACAAACTTAAATTAAATCAATTAAAGTTAATCGTTTGTAACTTCTATTAAAAAATTAGTTTATCATTGCTTACAGTAACGTCTTTGAAAAGTATTATTATTACTCGACTAATGAAAATTTACCCTCAATTATACCATTGAAATATTTTTCATTGCACTTACTTCTTAACTTTTCAATTTTAAGATAGTATGTACAATGTATATACAATACTAGTCAAATGATTCAATACAATAATTCTGTAGGTTTATTTACTAATATTATGATCTTACAAAGCCTACATTCAGTTTCAAATTTATTATTAGTTACTTATATAAAATAAGTTTTACTTTTATTTTGAAGAACATGAGTAATAATTTACTATTGACAAATATGTTTTGTTTCCAAATTTATTAAATTTGTTAACACAATTAATGTAATATTATTTGTTCAGGTAATTTAATGTTAATACAATAAGTTACTCAAATATATGCGTTAAGAAAAATTATTTGTTCGGTATTATATTAAAGCGTAGTGTTACAAAGTTCGTAAAAAATGTACCAACTTCAAAGACATGTAACTTTAAAAAAATTTCATATACTTAATTGAAATAATGTTCGTATGATTTTGTACACTCTGGTCAATTGATTTTATTACTTCGGTTTAATAAAAATAACAAATTGATTTAGAGGACGAAACCTTCCCAAATGATTAAAAATGTTTTAATTCCAAATAGTTTATGCTATCAAAACTGTTTCATTTTTTATGTACAAGATCGCTATTATTACTTGTCGCTGATAGACTTTACATGACTATAAATTTTTTTCGATTTTTGTGTTGAAGGTCACAGGGTAATACGTTTCACGATGAAATAGATCCAAAAACAAATAAAATCACGTGACTACAGCAGGGCTGTATGGACAAGACTATTTCTTGAATACAATAGAATTTACGAAAGTTACTATTTACTATTACAGAATAACACAAATAACTATAATCTATACTATTTTATAATTGTATGTATGTATGGTAATAAGAAAATATATAAAGATATTAAATAAAGTAATAAAAACAAACAGATATTTAACAAAACGAAAATATATTAAATAAAAATACAAAATAATCTGAAAAAAGGGAATCAAGACCTCTTTCGCATAGTGATACTACGTGTATTGCGATTCGTATATGATACCGATCGTAAATTTACTGGTTGTATTTAGAAAGGTTTAGGACCAATGCAGACAAACAACATTTCATGAGCGAATTTTTCTCTGTTGATGTGGATATTTTACTAACTGGAATCTGTATCAATTCAATTAGATTCTTTCGTGATTGTTATAAATAAATGTTATGATGTAAATACTCCTAATCAGATGAAGAAGATATATTCCTATTACTTCTTTTGAAAGAGGAAGAAAATACCAGGTTTGCAATATTCTGTAATACATCATAAAGTGTTTTAATTTTTGTATTACTCAAAAGTGATTTTCGTTAAATTTGGTTGTCATTTTAGAAGAAGGAAACTATGGATACATGACTTAAGACTTGAACAACTTCAAGTTTAGAACATTTTCTGCGTCGTTATTGGTTTCTTTTGTAATTTCATTTACGAATTGGTCCGTGAAAAATAATTTGAAATATTGTATAGGCTGCGCAATATTCGTAGGAACTTGTGGTCCAATGACCTGTGGCCATACAATAAAAGGTATTCTATGTGTAATATTTAATTCTTTCGTAACATCACGCCATTCATCCAAGTCTTCAAACAGATCTTCGTTTTCACCTTCAATAATTCTCATTCTTCGTCTATTTGGAAGAAAGTGTCAGAATCATTACCAATATTATCTTCCCCAATATCTTTTAACACTCCAAAATCGAATATATCATGAATATCACTTACAACAGCTTTAAATTCTCATCACAATATTTTTTGTTCTCCATGTTGTTAAGTATAGAAATGGACAAAAAATATTTTAATCATAATGTTACACACACTAAGCACGTTCTCGCTACAAATAATAATTGTCAATGCCAACGAAAACGTAACATCTACAGCGTTACGTTTTCAGACCGGAAACATTGGATTTATGGAAATAAGGGTTAATAGTTAGTAGATCCACTTTTAGCATTAATTATATGTTTCAAACGACTATTTATACTGTTTACTACATTTTTGGCAATATTTAGTCACACAGAGTTTTATGCTTCTAAAATTTTATCTTTTGAAGTTGCTTCGGGTATTATGTAAAACTTTTGTCATTTTTTTCTTATCATTCTCCATAAATGTCCAATTCAATTGACATCCGGACGCTGCAGTGGTATTTCCAACGTGTGGATTTTATTACATAAGATCCATTCCTTAACAATTTTTGCTGTACGTTTAGAATTATAGTCTTGTTAAAAATTAAAATCATCAGGTAATCCTAATTTTTTGGCACTTTCTTTCAAATTTGGTTTCAAGATCTGCAAATATTTGTTCATAATTTTGTTTACAAACACTAAATTCCGTATGTCACTTGTTGTGCATTCCTATACAATAATCAAACCATCTTCATAGTTTACTGTCGCATGCAAGCTTTGACTTCCATCTCTGTAATTAGTTTTTCTTCAAACAAATTTGTGTCTACTCGACTGAAAAACATTACGTTCATTAATATTCTCGAACGAGCTGAGATATAATTTTTTTTAGTCGAATGGATGCAAATTAGTTTAGAGAGAAGCTAATACAGAGATCGAAGGCAGAAACATGACTTTCAAGTTATACCAAATCGTCCGGTAATTTCACACATATACTTTCAACATGAAATAGACAACGATACAAATCTCTTGCAGAGAATTCGTGTCTCGTATCATAGTAAGATAGCCGTGATAAAGTCCCAGGCGAAAAAGACGTCGTTGAGAAATTTAAAACTCGATCAACGATCTAAATGCAAATTGCAACACGCGATTGAATTTGAAAGGGTACACGTCTTACGTTTGACATGTTTTTTTCTTTTATCTGCTATTATCTATATCTAGCGAATTACAACTACCTGAAAACTCTTTATACCTCTTATTAAATATTCCTTATGCTTGTTTTATTTCTACAAATGTGTCCATTCAGAAAAGTGTTAATTTTATTGTATGTGGCATTAGGTCTTTAAATTGTTTTGAAATTAAAGATACAATGCAATAAAGTGACCAGTGTGTTGGACATTTTATAAACATTTGGTAGCTCTGAAAACTGTCGAATATCATGCTCTATTTCTATATTTTCAAATCCAGCCAGTTTATAGCTATCTATTAAATTAATAATATTTTATGCCAACTTGATTTCTTTAGCATTACTATTACTCTCGGTGCCACTTTCAATAATTATATTCTTTCTTTAAAATATTAATTACATTAATTTGATTGATTTTCATTTTTTTGTTAAAAATATATCACTATATAGAATATAGATAATTTTCCACACAACTAACTTCAGTTACATCCACATAGAAATATATAAGTGTCAGTAATCTCGTTCTCATAACGATTACTTCAAACACAAGCGAAAAATATAGCAAAGTTTGTATGTATCATACTTTTATACATTTTCAGGAATAGTTGACTGAGGCTTTAAAATCAGATTTTTCCAGAGCTACTAAATTTTTGCAAACGTACAACACACCAGTCACTTTATAACATTATACCTTTAATTTCAAGATAATTTAGAAGACTTAATGCCCAGCAAAGTTAGCACTTTTCTGAATCAACACATTTATCGAAATAAAACAAACATAAGGAATATTTAATAATAGATATAGAGAATATTTAATAATAGATATTCAAGTAGTTATATTTCGCAATGTAGTTTCGGTCTAGATGCAAACTTTACAGTTTGCAAAACGATTTAGGAGGTTAAATTTATTATTCAAAAGTATGCAATTTTTGTTCAAACAATTTTTTTCTAGGTTTCATAATTTTCGAAAAATTTGAGGGAAATATTTTTTCGCCCTCAATCTTGAGGGCTGATTTCTTCTCCTAGATATGGATAATAATTGATAAAAAAAAATACGTAACAAATATTTTTCAAAGAACTATATCATATGTTAGTTTCATTAAAATCGGCGTTTTATGAGTTAAGTGATGTCCTGTTAGTCGGGAGTCTATATACTGGGTGTAGTATCTACAATGGTTCACAAAATTATTAGTTGTTTTTGAAGTTACGGAAACATGATTAAAAATGAAGTATGTTCAAAGAGACAAACGTGGTAAGGAAAATAAATGTGCTCAAAATCATTATTTTCGAAATTTAAGACATTTATATTTTGTCAAATAGACTCATATATTTTCATACAGCACCAAGAATTAATTGAATAATCTACAACAGTTTGTGCTTTTCACTATATTGTCCTAAGAAATGTTATCATAGATATTATAAAAATTGTATTCCTGGATAAATATTACTTAAAATCATGTTTATATTCGTATTATTGAAGACAGTTGTATGAATTTTCAGTATTTGAATAAGATTAGAAAAATATGTGTTTTCGGTACAATGTGTGCTTAGCTCAATGTGTTAGAAACATAAGAATAGTTTTAGACAAGAAATGTACTAAATGTTGAATAAAACCAAATGGATTTGTGAAAAGGCCAACTTGTTCATGATACTCTACTCCGTTAAATTTTTTCTCTGAAGAAAATTAATGAAACTATATTTATTAAGAGTTTTCACGATATCAAAAATGTAAAGTCACATATCATGGTCACGTGTTTCAATTATACACGTGTTTCAATATGTAGATGTGTTGGTAAACACACATCACTAATTTCAGGATTTGAGTATTGTATTAATACTTAAGGTGTAATGTAGAGAAAAGTTTATGATTTCATTTTGAAAAATATTTATGACCTTCATATGTCGAAAAGAAGATCGAATGAATTTTGTCTTTAACAACCATATTTTCCACGTCATCGTAGAACAACATTCAACGATATTAAACTTAATAATATTTCCATATCAACTAAAGCAAGAAATACTTTGTTGTAGGATTTTAGATGACTCACCTTGTATGCTGGTCTGAAACGAGAACGCGGAACGGTCGAGGGATTTGTCGCAACGATTTCCTTGCAGTCGGCTTATACACACTGGATCGCGTGCCCGGTATTACCATGCTTATGTGTCTTGTGTTATGTGTTACCCGACCATCACAGAGGCCAAGGTCGCCACTGCTGATCTTTGACTCGTCACAAGGAATTATACAACGATTCTTTCTATCGTTTAATAGTAGAAATATTTTATCTGAATTAAAACAAATTATACAGTTTTCTATGTAATGATTATCTTTGCCAGTAAAGAATTAGTCATTAGCATTAATTCAATATTTACTCGAAATTTTTGTTTACATTTAGCAAAAGACATAACAATATCAAAAGCACTTAAAGGTATTATAATTATAACGTACTGTCGACAGAAAAATGTTTCATATTTTTATGCAGTATTGTGTAATATTATTACATTATTCAACGTAATATACTTGCAATGTAATAAATGAACAACTAAATAAGATATAATTTTTGTATTCTTTACATTTGTTAAAATTCCATTCAAACATCGGTATACATAAATAATAATTAAATATATTACAAAATAATTCGAGTTGTTTATATAATATGCATTATATATAGCAGTACCAAATTTACGGTCTGTTGGTCTAGATCACATCTGGACTGTAATCGCGGAAGTTAGTTGTTTCAGGAATTTTCGCTTGCTTCGAGATGGGCAACAAATTAAACTGAGAAATATTGAGTGCTAGTAAAATAATGATACTTGCCTGGGATACGTTCGTTTATTTTAAATAGATAATATTGAGAAGGTACACACTGTGAAGTCAGTTCTTACAATTAATGGGGATAAAAATTAATAATAAAGCTGGACGAAATTTGAACGGTAAATTTGAACAAAAGTTACTAATGAATTTTGATTTTGCATTTAATAATCTTAAAAGGCTTAAGGCACATGCAAAAGTAATTTGTGATTTCTGTCATATTTGGTCGATATTTAATATACTTAAAAAATTTAAATTTTCAATACTTAATCTAATTACACCATATGTTTTTATAGATTTCCCACATAATGCAATAGCGACATGTGGTGTGCATAAAGAAGAAAAGAAATCTTAATTAAAATAATACGAATAAATCTATCAAATAAAATTTCGATACATGCGTTCGTTGCCATACAATACTTACATGCATAATGTTGTGTATTGTAATTTTATATCATATAAAATAATTTTGATGTGAAGTAATACTTACTTAAATGTATTTCATGGGCAAAACAGGAAAGTGCCTTCATTTTTTATCATTTTTCTGACGTGGGGAATTCTTAGAAAAGATACCCCGCCTTGGGGTAGGATCGGAAGTAGTGCGGAATCACCCGCAATCAGCAATACCAGATACGGAATCTACCCTACTAAAACCATCACGGAGGTCATCCTTGCACAAGATCTGAAGAGAGCATCTAGTACAGCATGACAGCATGACATTCTGGTGAACCCACCCCCACCCCTCTCTCTTGCCATGCGAAATCCGTACCTATCTGTCTGTTTGTGTTATGTCCTTGTTGGGAGGTAGGCGTTCGTTCAACGCCACCGTCCCACCACGACCGGCGTCACAACGCCTAGCGGCGGGGCACGACTCTCGCGACCGCCCGCAGCTTTTATAGCCACGCCCGACAGCCCGGAAACGGGAAATTTTTCGTTTACTATAGTCACGTCTATTATCTTGTATGGATGGAGACGGGAACACGATACAAATGCGGCCCCCATCTGCGATATTACGCGTTCAGAGAAAGAGACCACAGCAGTTCAATTCCTCTCACTGTCACAGAGAGAAAAATCCTTCGAACACTTCGACTATAATACGTCGCTCACTCATTCAAACGGGGAATACCACGAATGTGTACTGCGCCGTGCAGGTTATACCCCAATTGTCGCTGACCGCCAGCACCAATGTGTTGTCCGCAAGACACGTCAGGTTGACGTCATCAGGGAAACTTTCGGGCCACAGAACGGTATCGTAGCTGAGGTCTCACAGCAGAGGTCCCACAGCAGAGGTCCCACAGCACACGGATTCTTGCAAGACCCCGGCGTACACCTCTCCAGGCCAGGTACTCTACCCACCTGTCCCAAAGGTAGCCCTCGACCACTGTCTTTAGGTAGACGGGAAACTGACGCCCTTTGAGTCCCCGGTTGCTTGATTGTTCCCCAGAGTAAGACATTAAAGGTATTGGCGATGTCGAAAGACATCAGCATGACATTCTAGTGACCCCCCTAGGTCCTCTCATGGCCCGTGTAATGCCACACCATCCTGAGAGATGATCGACGCCGAGAGAAACCAGATGCGACGAATCGCGTCGATGGTCGACAGTTTCGCCCGGAACCCGAACTGGTTTTCGACCAGACTCTTTCCAAGATTTTGCCCGCATTGCCGAAGAGACAAATAGACCGACACGTGAGCGGAGAGTGCGCCGATCTGTCTTGCTTCCTTTTGGAGGATTATTCCGGCGGAGGAGAATCGCCTGACCTCCATGCAGCGGTCCAAAATCTGCCGGAGATCGTCACCGAGGACGCTCTGGACTAAGAACTAGGCTATTATCCTTTCCTGGAGCGATGGGTTTCGTCCCAAGCTTCCATCCGGCCACAGTCAACTCTTCCATACAGACCCCCATCTCCGTAGATCAATTGTTTGACTGCGGAAGCGGCTTGACCTCGTGCAATATAGGAAAGAGGACGTTGTCTACGTCCCTCGCAGCTAGGAGTCAAAACCCTTGGTGGTTGGGGACGCCCATAGTCGGAGTTTCTTCAACACCATCTTGTATAGACGCCACCATGAAACTTGTTTGAAAATCTGGAAGAGCTTCTTCAGCTATGAGGATTGGTCTTCAGAACCTGACCTGCAGAACCTTCCGCGCCCCTCGGCAAGGCTTGTACAGGTCAGCTATTTTCGCCTACGTACCCTCGATGCCGGCACGACGGCGCGCTCTAGTATACTAGCGGCAATCCCGAACATAGATGACTTTCAGATAAACGACCTCCTCCGACCACCGGTACACAATCTGGCATCGAGATCCACTCTCCACTCGAGACATTGCCACGTCACAAACGCGTGCAGCGGCAGTGAGAGCGGCTGCCATTTGCGCCTCGTCATGGCACCAAGCGCCCATCTCCTGGTTACCACCAGGGTGGTGGTGTCGCAGTGCGGCAGTAGCGGCATCAGGAGCGCGTCACCCAGTCAGTGAGGGTGGTCGGAGCTGCGGTACGACTTGGTGGCGATTGCAAGACCAACCATCCACTTCGCGAAGACTTGGGACATTGTATCAAAAGCCCGTCGTCATTATTAATTAATAGCTGCCCCGTCTTCTCCCGTCATCTCCTCCCAAGTCACTACGGCGGTACCGCTTTCCACGCTGTCCACCTGTATAGTGGACGGCACCACCACCGCTGCATCCAAAGGCTCCGCTGTGAGCTTTACCGTACTCGAAACCGGAGCCGTAAAGGTGTTTACATACACACCGACCAAAGCCGCAGTCACACTCACACACGCGCTACCAAAAACGCGTCCGCATTCTGACACGCATTCCTCGGAACACGCTCCGCACTCACACTCACGCTCTTCAGAGCCGCATCCGTTCTCAGACTTGTACTCTTGCCTTTCGGAGTCAGCATAGGCCGCCACGTTCGCCCCTTTTTCTTGAAGGGGACGGGATGCACTTCTTGGCCTTCATCTTGTGCGCGACGGGTCTTCCTGATGCTGCATACAGTGAACACTTAGAGACTGTCTCGCATTGGTTCGTGGAGTGGTTTACAGCACCGCAGCTGTCGACTGGTGAGAGGAGGGGCACCATAATGAGGTGCTATATGTCGCCTAACGGTGACTTCGTTGCCTTCGAGAAGTACCTAACCGGGGTGCGGTCGTGATTTGCGAAGCTCGTGCCCCGGCCGGTGCTCGTTTTGGAAGATTTCAACTCCAAGTCTGTGGTTTGGAGGTGCCCAAGATGAATCGAAGGGACAGAATCCTGGGCGATTGTGTGGGGGCCTTTGACCTCCGGATTATTAACCGGGAGTTGGTGCTGATGTGTGAGCGATGGGGCCTAGGGTTTGCAGTGGACTTGACGTTTAGATTCCCGGTGTCGTGCGAATGGTATCCGGGTGGCACGTGGTGGTAAGGACGAAGGCATTATCGGACTACCGGTATATCTGGATAGTCCCGTCTGTCCTCGATACCACGGCGGCACCACCGCCCAAGTGAGGGTGGCACTTCACCGCGCAGATGGATGCTTCGGTGCCTTGACAAGGACGTTTTGATAGCAGGCGCTCTCACGGTAACCTGGCCGCAGCAGGAGGCTAGGTTTGGACGAGGAAGTGGCTCGGGTTATGAGCATTTGCGACGCAGCGATGCCTCGAGTTGGACTGTGAACTCCTCTGTGTACTCGTGGTCGAGCGAAATCGTGGACTTTACAACCGGATGTGTACGGGTCTGATGCCAATAAACCCGCGCTTGCTTTCGTCTCGGCGATGACCATGCGCAGGCAAGAGTGGCAGACCTGCATGAGACCTACCGCATGGTGTGCCAGGATATCTGGAGATCGCTATCAAAAAGGGCAAGGTCCAGTGTTAGAAGGAGCTCCTTGAAACCCTCGATCAGGTTCCATAGGTGGACCCATATACGGTGATATTAAACAAACTCCACCCCTGGGCACCCCAGATCACCAAAAATCTCGTCTCCTAGCTATTGAAAAACATAGTGAACTTCCTCTTCCCCATAGGAGGGAAGGGCAAGTCTCGTTCCCCGGCAGACTTGACGACCTGTTTCGCCGAACTGGGAATCACCGTTGAGTAGCTGCTTGTACACATCCGACTACTCGGGGCGAAAATCACCGCCACAAGTCCTGACAGTTTGCCCCACCAAGACTGAGTGTTGGCCCAGGACGTCTTTAGTGACGGTTAAACAGCTGTCTGGAAGCCGGGTGATTCCCCTCCACTTGAAAAGTGGTCCAAATGTTCCCTTTCCGGAAGGAAGGCAGGTCCACGGACTCTCTGTCACATATCATCCCATTTGTCTCCTCGACGATGCAAGCAAGTTGTTAGAAAGGGTGCTGGCAGCCCGTATCGTGGACTACTTATTGCGAGGTGGGTCCAATCTGACTTAAGGAACATCGAGTCCCTGCCTATCTAAGGACCTTAGTTACGGAGTATCACTAGGACAGATGGATAGAATATCCGGGCCGGAGCAGGATGGAGCCAAAAGAGGTCTAGGCTGCAGTCCTGCAGCAGTCCATGCTGGGATACCTGTTGTGGAACTTTGACGATACTGTTCTGCGGTCCGAGGACTTTCCTAAAGGCGTCAACCTAACGTTCCTCGCACACGATACCTTGGTGTTAGTACATGTCATACTTCGAACGAATCAGCTCCTGCTCACAATTGATTTGATTGTATTCTTCTGTTGCTATTTTGTGACTAACAGCGACGCTGTAGCTTGACTGTACGTTACCGCTACGAGATTCCGGCTGTTCACATGGAAGAGGGATAATTAGGCCTATGATTGGGCCACGGATTCGGTAACGTGCAATCGGCCGATCACATGATTCAACCGTCACGAGTAATGAGTCCTCGGTATTGTTGTGTTGGATGTGTAATGTACATTAGTATGATTAGGAGTCTGAGTCGCTAAACGCTTTAATTCCGGATTGAACTGGATATTTCAAATTTCTAGCGGACTACAGCGATCGAAACTTCTCGAAGCTAACTATTACGGATCCACGTAAACGGTGATAGATAAACCTTTCTTGACAGGGTCGTTGGTATAAGAAACGTTGGTTGGTCTGCCGAACGTTCCACAATATAGGCAAAAACAGGGTACCGAACGTTACCTTTGTTCGTTAGATTCTCAACGGAGAATTCAAATTATGTCTACAGATTTTATCGGCGTATTAGACTAAATTTTAGGATCTCAATTCTAAACAGTTTCGATAACGGAATATTTCAGTCATATCAAGGTTTTCAGTGTAAATTTTGACAGCTTTGAATCGTTCAATTCCTATCGTGCATTGCCATTGCGCAAACATGGTTCTCTTATCGAACATTCTATACAAAATGTGGAAGAGTTATCTCTGAGTCATTCACCAGTTTAAGCAATAAATTTAGTTGATTACCAGAATTGATATTGGGTTTTGAAAGGTTTGATTAATTGCAACATGTAATTTTTACCTTTTATATAGAGTTCTCTAATTCCACTTGTATTTCACTTTAGATCAAATGCACTATTAAAAATTATTAATGTTATTATTACGGTTTCAAAGAAAGGAAATATCATTATATTTAACAATTACGTTTCTAAATTGGATTAAACAATTACACAAGGTAAGAAAAGTATTCTTACCTTAAGAAAACGAAATACAATGTTTCTCAATGTAAATGCAATTACATGTATTGTTTCATTGGTATCAATGCATTATGCATATAATAAAGTAATTCTTTTCACTTCGACCACGATGAAAAGTTTTTTATAAAAATGTTGAATTAAATAATAAATTGTTAAATAAATAATTGTTTCATAAATTTTTCTATATTACAATGTTGTGACAACAATAATTTAAAATACTTATGCCATGCTTAAGTTACAATTTCTTTGACTTGTTAGAAAATTTGAACAATGCGAGTACATTTTACCTATTTAAGTATTTTGTAGTTTTGTTACAAAGATGAAAAGTAGCTAATATATTTGCATAAACTGTAACGGTGCAATAATTTTCAATTAAATTGAAAAAATTGTCAGCAATAAAAGTATTAGCAGTGATCCTCCTGAAGTGCTTCTGATGGTACTACCTGAAAAGATAGAATACTTGATTTAATTAAAAGTATTGATGTATTATATTCATAATAAAAAATATTAATTTTTATAAATTCATGCTTAAATTATATTAAATTACTTCCTTTTTATAAGAATTATTTATAATAGAGGATATACATGCAAAACATGTATGGAATACATACATGGATATACATGAATGGGAGAAAATTTTAATGTCAAAGAAAAAAAAATTCTTCATAAAATAATATTCGGCATGGATTAAGCATAAAAATCATAACGAACTGTTGTTATGATTTCAGTGTTCATTAACATTCTCTTATGATAAAGAAGTTAGTTTCTTTTGAATTTTGATTACTTTAGTGATTACATTAATAAATATATAAACAGATGATAACAGTGGAAATGATTATATTGTGCAATATATATATTGTTAAGAGTATTGTTTTGCAGTCCAACTTATTCAATCAAATATTGTCTGACTGTCTGTCTGTGTCAATTAGTACGAATCAATGATAATAAATATAATTGGTGATAAAAAAAGTTATATTTCCTAAAAATATCTTTATTTCGTGTTTCATTCTCTGCAAAAAGTTTCTTTTACATGGGTTATGTCGCCTTACAGATACGCTTTATCGGCATTTGCAATCACAAAAATTGCAACACAACTTCAGAAACAGCATGCAACCGATGAAAACGTAATTGCAAGCACATTACCTTGCCGCATAAAAGTTTTACCAGCGATTCAAAAAACTACTTTAGTTAAAGTTTCGACCTCCTGCGTCTCTTCGGAAATCAAATACAAGGAAACCTTGTGATCGGTCACGCGACAAGGTTACTTACTGTTAACGTAGCGTTGAGTTTTCGAACTTATTCCACATATAGTATCATTTACTTTAATATAACCCCAATCGCATGCGCATTGCCCATTTTTACAGACTACACGATCTTTGTCCGAATCCAAATAACATTCTCCGATATTATCACAGTTTATACCAAGACCTAAAAGAATCGAATTAATTTAAACATTTTTATTACCTCACACGTAAATCTCCTGTAACAGATACTCATTAATAAAAGCTTATATAAACAGATATTTATGGATAAGTACTACGTAGGGTGTTATCGAGGGTTTGTGCATGCATAACAGAAAAAGCGTGGGAGCAAGCGGAGATATGAGCTAACCCTACAGGATGGGGAGATGGGGTATCAAACATGAAGGGACCAACTAATGGGACTGTGTTTTTCGACGACAGTGACATAACCCAAACCCATCCTCTGGTCAGAAGCTGGACGTCCAACTATGAGGACTAACGAATCCGACCTACGACTCTCGTGCATCCCCCACAACGACCCTGACCTCGCAACTTAGGTCACGTAAGCCCAAAACTCCAGATATAAGAAAGGCTATCACCCTGAACGAGGAGAGTTTTGTTATAGCGTGTATCGAGTGAAGAATTGCGTGGCCAGCATCGTAGTAGGTGTATTGCGTATTTGTGTTTCGTCGTTATATTTTTATCAATCGCCATATATCCTAAGACTTTATTTCCTTCATTCACGATAATATCCCGTAGTGCTTACTTATTTACTTGAATAGTAAATAAGTAGGTAGTATTAATATTAGTACAGAAGTTAAATTAGAGGTTGGAAAGAATAAATTACTATTTATTAACCTAAACGAGCAATATTAATATTATTCCAGATATCATTGCGGATATAAAGTTGAATTTGTTTAATACTTTATTTAGTTTTGTGTCCGTCTCTATCGTGTAAAATACCAGTATCATTTCATGATAGTAGTTAGCATAGAACGTGATATATTTAGATGCAAAAGTGAATAATATTTGTACGGAAGGATGAGTGTGGAGAGTATGTATGAAATTATTGTGTGAGCGACTTTAGCTTTAAGTTTATGTTATGATAATGAGTGTAGTGTGATATGGTCTAGTTTTGTATACGGTATGGGTGAAGAGAGTCAGAGTAAGATAAAAGTGCGTGACGTTACTTGCCATAAAGAAAGAGAGCATATGTGTTATTGTACACAATACAACCTAATATTTCTGTTCACGAATTATATTGTTCATCTTCTTTATTAGCGTGCTTCACTATTATCCACCCTTACACATTTAATATTATTTCGTCTCAACTTTCATTTAATTTTGTGTTTTTGTCTATTACTTTCAAACAATCTAATGTATGTTATTGTTACGATAAAAAATTATATTCAATTCAAATAATAGTGTCAAGGTAAACATTGTTGATGTACTTAAAAAATATGTTCATTAATGGATAGTCGAAAAGTATATAAAATTCAATATAATTCATATAAGAAATTCATGAAACATTTTCTCAAATTTTAAATTGGTTAATAAGAATTTTAACCGTCGTTATAATATACTTAGTACTAATAATTGATTAATTCATTTGATAACTTATCTTATCTATATTATGTTTATTCGAATGTTAAAAACAAATATATTTGCAGTATTATACAGCGTAAATCCATATATACTCACCTTTTCGTTTATAACATTTATCAAAATTATAATGATAACCATTGACACAGCTACAAGTTTTATTTGAGTTCGAATCATCAACAGCTGAACAAACTGCATTTAATATTGTGGTAGAGCACTGGATATCCTGTTGACAAGGATATCCAAATGATACAACTGAAAACATAAAAATATTATTTATTGTTAAAATTGTAACGCAATACACAATATATTGTGTAAAATAAACTTCTTATTGTTTACATTTACAAACAATTCATTATACTAAATAAACATTATCAGTTATACTCAATTACAGATTCCTTGTGATTTGAAATACCTCAACAACAATCTCTAAATTGTATTTTAGAAATTAGACAAAAAAACCTTTTTTTTTATTTTTGGTAATATGTACAATGTTACTCTATATATATTTCTAATTGCATGAGACTAACAAACAACTTACTTGGTAAACATGAATTAAACGAAGCAGCAACATAGTTTTCCTTACAGGTGCAACGATATGATTTACATTCTGAGTTTGCAGGTATACAATCATTAGTTGTAGTACAAGCAGAATTAATACCTTTAATGGTAAAAGTATTGATTAAAGTACTAAACATCGGGCATCGTAGAAAACATATTATTATTTGGAAATAGAGTATTGAAAGTCAAAGTACAGTAACTTTGCTTTCATGTAACAAAATTGAAAACGTCAATTCACTTGAAACCGATATAGATAGCGGTTTTTATTTAATGTAGAAATAAGTGATATAGGTACACAGAAAATAATTGTGTAGATCAGCAGGGAATGAATCTTGAATTAAGAACATGCGATCTGTAGCCAATAATGGCACACATTATTTTCTCTCTGAAAAATGAATACTAAAATTATTTTAATCTGACTAGTTTTAATTATACATTATTCGAATTTATTTTTGAGCAATTCCCCACTACGTATAATTGAAAACAGTTCGAAGAAGATCGTATTGGGACTTATTTTCATCAAAGAAACCTCATATCAATTCATTGGGGATACTCTCAAAAAGATATACCAAGAAATACAAATAAATTTTGCCTGAAACTGTTAGCAACAAGAATTGACGAGTTGCTCAGATTGAAGAAAGAAACAACAAAGTGAAAAGAATCACTCCCCTACTTGAGTCTAGCGTAACAATTGTTATTGAAAAACAAAAGTTACTGTACCTTAATGTGTTCATGTAATCTGTACGACAAATACATTAAAACATTCTCAATTATTGATGTAATTATTTAAAATTATAGTTTCTATTAAATAATACTCTTTCACGTATAAGTGCGCATATAATACACGTATGGTATATTACGCAGTTATATTACACAAAATGAAGCAATGTAGATTGAAATATTAAAACAAGTATGTGCAATAACTTTGATTTCTCAAAAGAAATGCAAACTTTTACCTATTCCGATTTCCAAACAGGCTGTGCGGTTAAAATTTGCTTCCGTTCCATCAGGGCAGGAACAAACATTGTTTTTACAAGATGGCTTGTTACTCATATCATCGATATAACAATCCATGGCTTGTTGACATTTTTCACCGAGTTTTTTCTTTATCCAACAAAAGGATTCAGATTCCATAAAGTGAGAATTTTCATTGCAAACACATCTTTTTCCTTTACAGACGGCATCCGGCCCAAAAATGTAGCATTGTTCATTGTAGAGACACGAGTAATTGTATTTTCTGGTCGCTGTTGTATGTCGAAAACATTATTTTTTTAGAATCATCTGATTTCCAAAAAATACAATATTACATGCAACTTCAATGGCATACCCTTATCGCATTGTTGATTGTTCTTAAAAGCAACTTTTCCTGGTTCACAGTTCCACTTGCCGTTTTCACATTGAGAATACTCGATAACAGCGGAATCGGTAATTTGACACGGTTCTCCAAGTTCTGAAAAAGTATTTTCAGATGTACTGATACAAAGAATAGGTTTAGTTTATAATTTAGTAATCATGAAATTCAAACAAATCGTAGTTGTTATCGTTACCTAACGGTGGATTAACAAATTATAAACATATTCAATTTACCAGGGACACATTTTCCTGTCTTTTCACTGAAAAAGTGCGCACGTTTGCAAATACATGTTGCTAAAGAACCGCATAATGCATTTTCGAAATCTTCGCAGTCTTTGTCCGCAATACATTTACGGTCCATGCCAATTTCTATTAAAAAATCATTACTTATTATTGTAAGCTTTCTGCTAATTATAAGGTTTAGTGATAAAATATAATATTACAAACCACTTTTGACTGTATCATTTTCTTGAGGAATATCGAAATTATCTAAGGACACAGTCTCTGATACAATGTTACGCAACTTTGTGACAGCGCATTTGAAATCATTATTACAGTACGCAGTGCTGTTAAATCTACAATCGTTATTTATCGCACATTTGTCACCGACATCTGTATAATACAAAAATTATAGTAATCAAATTTAATAATCATTATTATTAAGAACAATAAGAACGAATCGATCTAATGTAACCACATATTTAGATTCAAGATGTGTAATACTATTACTTAAATGTAGTACTCAAAGGCTGTTAATTAATTTCATAATTTGTGTTTAATAATAGTTAGAGGCATATAAATTTACTCTATATTGAGAAAAAGAAACATTAAATTATTGACGCTCTAGTATTGATAAAAATTTAGTCATTATTTGAAAAATTAGAAAGACTAGATAAACGTACAAGATCTGTTTCAACGTAATAGGTTGATTTGTTATTTATAAGTCATAAATTGTGACAATTATGATTGACAAGTAATTTTGATTGAATAAAATAATTTAAAAAGTATTACTTTTTCCTTCTGGGCGACAGGTTCTATATTCGCGTTGATAAAATCCAGGACTGCATTTGCAAATTCCATTATCACAAAATGATGCTCCATAATCAGCATTTACATAACAATCATAGTCATTGTAACACTTTCTATGTAATCCTGTAAGAGCAATGTTTACGGAGAATCTAAGATATTATTTAGATAGTATGTTAAGTACATAATGTACCTGTATATGCATTACATCTTCCATGCACATAGTAATATCCCTCAGTGCATACACATGCATTATCCACACAAGCTGCACCACTGAACAAGTATCTAGAACACTGCATCGATTCTTCACATTTATCACCATAAGCACCAGCGACTGTTATAAATTTAATACCTTAATTACTTTATCCAAATTTATTTGAATTTATCATGTTTATCATAAAATGATAATTATTTACCTTTAATGCATGCCGTCATCTTTCCATTGTAAATATAGTCTATAGGACATTGACATATACTATTGATACAGCTACTATTAGCTGCGGTACAGTCTAAATCAGAATCGCAATTCCAATCATTTACGAATGCTTCCTGAAAAGTAATGTTTTTTCCTTGTGTTTCAGTATTAACCATAGATCCTAAAATTCAAAAATTGAGGATTACATTTAATATAATTTCACTATTATCAATATTATCAAATAATAATTGTGATACATTTTCAAGAACATTAGAAATTAAGTACTACCACTTTATCATATAATATAAACCGTTCTTTAAAAGAACATCGTTACTAAACTACAGGTTTAATAATTGAGAATTTGCGTACATGATAAATAAAATTTTTTATTTATAGATGAGATAAAATTTGTTATTTACAGACAGAACAAGAGGAAGTGAAACTAGCTGCTGGCAAAAATCAAAATAAATTAACAACTTTTAAACGATTAAAGATATTTTAATTAGATATCCGCTCATGAAATACTTTGCGCATACATTTGGGACATTTAACTGTTTTGAAATTAAGATTACCATTTCAGGATGATCATTATCCCTAAATAAACGTGGGACGTGTGTAAAAAATTCTAAAATATGTACATACATGAAAATAACATTATTCAGTGAAATAAAAGTTTGCGGATAATTATGTTTTTAAATTTTTTCGACGCATTATTTCTGCAATTCCTTGGTTAACAAACCTCGCAAATGTTGAACGAAACATATCAAAATTAATTGTAACTATTCTATTTCACGATATATATATTGACGTCAAGTATTGTAAGTTATCACAAACGGAAGATACGGTTCAAATTAAACACTACATTTCATAACCCAAACATTTCCCTCCAATTCTGCTACTATGTACAATTATGCGTTTCTTTTTGGTCAAAAAAATGGATTAATTTATGTAAACTAAAAATAACCCACACAAACTTAATGTCATTTGAAAGTATTATTTTTTTTTTTTATTATCTAATAAAAGTCTTGTTGAAACATCTTCTATCGTTCAAAAGTTATTACTTTATTTCTATTTTCGCCATAGAACACTTTTATCCCCTTTTGTTCCGCACCCTATCGATTTAGGCAAAAATGTTCACTACAAGGATTGATGATAATCACATCAACTTACGGACATACGAAGCAAATTCACGAAGGTGAATTCACTTAGATTGAATCATGTTGCGTGAAGTTTCTATTGAATTCTATGTAGTAGAGGCCACAAACATGCCAAATTATCACCAATCAATGTGCAACACATCGATGTGCAACAGTGGTTGCATCGACCTGATATACATTACCTTACTTACGAACGTAACGATATGTTGTTCAACAAATCTTATCGAAAATTAGTATACTTGGTAGTGAGAATAAATATTTTCTCTTTTAACATAACATTAAATGACAATCTAAGTAAACGCTCTGAATAATATTAATATTTAATTTAAATGATAAAAAAGTAATGCATATAATTAAACATTTATAATATGATAACATATTTTATCTAAATACTTACCTTCACACAAGGAACACTTCAAAATAAGTAAGAAGCAAAATACGATATTTCCAATGCGCACCATGTTTGTCACATCTGTTCCTAGTCGAAGTATACGTACTTGTCATGCGATGCTCATCTATATCTTTTATCGAAAGAGCCATATCTGATAGAAAATGAACACCTGCATCGCTATCGATAGAAATACCAAATTATCGGAAAAAAGAGATTTTGTTAGAATTACTTTATTTGTTTTTCATTAAATCGTCAAGTATACGAAATTCTTCCGTACATAGTGATTTTGGTAAAACATAAAGTATCAATTATAACAAATATTATAATTAATAATTATAGTTTGGATGATCCAGTTTGTAAATACAGTACTATATATTACAATATTTAACAAACATACATATTAGTACATACATTTGTGAAAGATTAAATTGAAATTTTAAACCACGTAACAAGGAGATATTTGCTGAAAGAGCGTTTATATTACAATTTTAAAATAGCAAGAAAAGTTAACTTTTGAATACCGCAGAGCTATTTTCTTTATTTTACAGATCTCTATTTTACATCTACCTAAATATGAACGTATTCCAAATATCATTTTACATTATATACCCGAAAACTTGTATTAATATTTATTATATATTTCGAGCTGTTTACGATGTTAGAACTGACTACGTTCTTTCCTAAGTGTTAATTTGTTTCAAAAGTATTAAAATAAATATAGTAAATAAGTGTTTTTAATTATTTTCTTGGTTTCTTAAATATGTGGGATAGTTTTCTTACGGTAGGACGTGGTATAAAATTTTGATGTTTCATCAGTTTTCTGATCTAAGATCAAATGAATATCCCTTCGTTAATTTTTGCATTTGATATAGATAGAAATTTAGTTTTCAGATAAGTAAAACCGGGTCTTGGTTTATCTTAATTCGATATGTAAACACACTTTCTTGATCAACTAGATTAATGTGCATCACATTTTTTTCTCCTGGAATGAATTGTTGTCATGGTGCCCAATCTTTTTTTTGCAGTGTTTCTTCCTTCCCCTCAGAAGCTGCAACTTGCTGTGCTTGCTGCAGTACAGGTTTGGCACACTCGAGGTACCTGATGCAATCATACCGTAAGATTCCTGTTGATCATCGCAACGACCCATTCTCAATTCCTTTTTTGACTTCTGTGAAACATACGTGATGGCAAGAGGGACGAAGGCCTTGGTTTGACCGCCTGGGTTACGAGAATGACAACTCTATAAACTGCTCCAAATCTCAAGTTATGGCTCACAGCGATGGTATTCACGATTGAAGGAGGAGCCTCAATCTCAAGCGGCTAACTCTGGGTTACATGTCGACTCCCAAGAGTATATAGGCTTGTCCGGGTTAGGTTCAGCCTACTCTGAATTACTGAGTAAAGTTTGAACTGTTCGTGTGATTGCTAATGCAACCAGTTGTAAAACTGAAAAGGATGGAGGGAGAGAGAAAGTTGAGGGCTTATGTGGTGACCGAGGAGGTACAAGATGTCTGTCTCATTCTTGGTCTCCACGGCTAGTGCCGTGACATAAAAAGGAAACGCACGGCGGAGAGGCGGAACTTCGTCCCTGAGGTCGAGGATAGGACCAACCTCATACCTGAGGTCGATTCAAAAGTAGCGACTCAAAAGCCCTGAGTGCTAGATGTCCGTGAGAATGGTGAAAGAGGAAACACGACAAGCTCTGCAGGAGCTGGGATGACAGGTCCCAGCTGCATTAAGGATAACCAATACGCATAAGGCGGATAGGTGAATTCTTCGATCGCACCATCTGACAGTCAAAGGGAAGCTGTCTCGGTCACGGGAGGAGATGGAGGTGTACACCTTCGACACCCTCGGTCGCATGCGTTTGCTGAACGACGGCACCGAGTGCCCGTTATTGTCGTTCCAGGCATTGTACTTTATCAAGTATAGTTTTGTAGAATTATTAAATTAGCCTGCATATTCAACGCAATCTTGTTTTTCACGCAATAAACATAATTTTGCAATTAGAAAATATTTTTCTAGAGTAAGTATTAGACTTGCGTGTAAATTACTCTATAAAAACAAGGTTTTATGTACACTGATCAAAAAGCTACAACTTTCGTTCGAGCTGCCTCGATCAACCGCAATTATGCATAGAATGTTTTAAAATATTACATTCCAAATTATTTTTTAAATAAATTGCCAACAGTTATATGTTTATATTATTTTGTATAATAATTTGTCAATCTTTATTATATCCTTTTTAATATCCTTTCAAATACCCAGTAAAATTATTCGTAGTTAGCTAACATAATCGTCATCCGCGTATAGGTGACATGGCCTGTTCGGTATCACGAAAATTTGAATAACGCGGCAGTCAAAGTGTCAAGCCAATCGCCTTTTGTCTCATATCTCATGATGTCTCGTGTCTCTTCATTTGCTTCAGTGTCGACGCACTGAATGATAAAATGATATCGGATTTTGCTTTCGAATCACCCAAGATTCGCGCATCTGGTGCCGTCTGTGAATTAACGTCACCGGTAATAAGTGTCGACTTCACTTTCTTACCGTTCACGAAGTCCCAGGCGTCCGTCTTAATAAACACGGCTTCCATCTAACTTTTCCATATGTCGTAATTCTCTCTCGTTAGTGTGTCGATCCTTACAAAACCTGTTGCAGCCATTGTTTCACGATATTATATGTATATGTATTAAACACACTCGTGCAATTCATGACAAAAATTAGATAAAATAACTGATGCGACATGTGCAGATAACGCTTACTTCACTTCTACGAGACAGGAGGTAGTTTACTTAAAGTGTCCCAATCATTCTGGGCTCATTAACTGTTAGGGCGATGGATCGACTTCAGACACTATGGTTTCACGAATATTTAAGTGTATTACATTATATTGTATTCGCAGACGAATATACATATTTGTAATCATACTACGACGCGACACGTTGTTTATGAGACGCGTTAATTTATAAGTAATACAATACATTTTGATACTTGTTTTATAATCTGTACAAAGGGTCTTCCATTTAAAACATACAGCATTTCGTTAGATTGTGGTTGTACAGATTTATTCCTCCATTGTTTATACAATATTTACTGCTTCGAAATATAATTAGTTGCAAGTTAAGCTTGTATAAGTTTTACCGTCTCTGCAGTCACACTTCTCACTATATTTCATGGTCTTTTCTCGATAAGCTCAACCGGTTTCTTTATTTTATTACATACGCCTATAATTTAAGACTGTGATGTTTCTGGTGTATTATTATACTTTGTCGTATCGTAGGAATAAAATGTTCTCCATTTATATATTATGTATTGAGTATCCCTAGTACCTCAAGGCCCACATGTGTCTTCGTGCGAGAGGAAGTTACCCGGTACTGTCTGGAGAGGGAAGTTAAGGTCGGAGGAATTCGACCATTCCTCTCCAGACTGGGATCGTCTGGACTCGATGCCCTCTCTCAACCGCCTGAAAAGTGATCGAGGCCGAGAGACTCTTAGTGGGGTATGTGACGTTGAGGATCGAAGTCCTTGCTCACTTCAGTGCTATCGCTGCCCAGAGATGGGTCACATTCGGCAGCTAGTGCACCTCCGCGGTGGACCGCAGAGGGGTTTGCTACTCCTGCTTGATCACCGCGCAAGCCAGTCGCAGTGTCCCCTAAATATCTGCTGTGTGTAGCTTGTGAGACCAGCTGCGCACAGAATGGGGGGCAAGAGGTGTAATCCCTCCTCCCTCAGAAAAAGAAGCGAGCGCGGAGACCCGTACCGACTCCGGAAGGCGGAAGTGTGAGTGTGAGTGCGGGTGCGGTTTCGCAGAGCACCAGTGTGAGTGTGGAGCGGTCTCCGGGGCACTCGTGGATGAGCGCAGACGCGTCTTCGACGAGTGTGTGTGTGTAAATGCGAACGCGGCTCCGGTCGGTGTGTATGTGTAAGAGTGTATGCGGTTCTAGATGAGAGCGCGGTAATACTCGCAGAGGAGTCATTGATTACAGCGGGTTTCTACTTCCGGCTAATTAACCGGGGGTCGGAGCTAAAGTACGTGTGGCGCGGGAGATTCTTCGACGTTGCGCTTGGTATACAGGTGTCACGTGGTGGTTGAGGCGGAGACGTTACCAGACCACTGGTATATCCGAATGATCCTCTTCGCCTCTAATGTCACCGCTACCACGCAGCAACACCACAACCACGGCGGTAGCACTTCACCACACAGATGGGCACTCCGGCGCCTTGACGAGGAAGCGTTGATAGCCGTTCTCATCGTGACCTGACCGCGGCAGGAGACCAGGTTGCCTGCTTGGAAGAGGTGGTGGGGCGTGACACGGGTGCATGGTTCCATGTATCTACAACGTGGCTGTGTCTCGAGTCGAGAGTAGATCTCCTCGCCGGGTTATGTACTGATGATAGAAAGAGTTCACAAACCAGATGACTGTGTATGTTCGGGTCGCCAGTTCACACGCGAATGTCGTCGTCGTCATCAAATAGACCGAAGCCCAGTGCTGGAGGGAGCTCTTCCAGACCCTCACAAGATCCACAGGGGTGTCCATATAAGGAAGTGTTGAAGAAACTGCGGCCATGAGCGCTCCCGATCACAAAAGAACGTGATCCGCCGATCTGGGGATCAGAGTGGAGGAGCTGATCGCGGTCATTCAGAAGCTCCGGACGAAAAACATTGCTCCGAGTTCGGATGATGTGCCCAACTGAGTCTAGACCATGGCCCAGGGCTTTCTCGGTGACGATTTCCGGCAGATTTTCGACAGCTACAGGCCGGGCAATTTCTCTTTGTTTGTAAAGTGGCAAAAATGATCCTCCTCCGAAAGGAATGCATGCCGATGTACTCTTCGTCCGCGTATCAAACCTTTTGTTTTCTCAACGATGGCGGCACACATTGTCGCGTATCTGTCACGAAGTGGAAACGATCTAGTCGAAAGCCAGTTCGGATTCCGGACGGGAATGTTAACCATAGACACGATTTGAGATGTCTCTCGACATCGTCAATGCTTTCAACATCTTATCCTGGAAAGGGGGCAGGCGGAGGCTCGAAGAGCATGGGGTTCCTGTGTATTTAAAGGCAGTGATTAGGGATTACCTCCGGGACAGGTGGATAGAATACCCTGGCTGGAACTGGATGGGGCGGAGATAGGTGTATTCCAGGACCCCACAGGAGTCTGTGTTAATACATACCTCTGCTGTGAAACCTCGAGTATGATATCGTTCTGCGACCCGAAAGCTCCCTGACAGCGTCAGACTGACGGATTTTGTGGACAACACGTCTATGCTGGTGATTGAGGACGATCTGAGAACAGATCAGGGAAAACGGATTGCGGGTGGTGCTGCATAAGGCAAAGGTGCCCGGTTGATTCTTTAATTATTTTCTCGATGTGAAGTAAAAGTCTGTTGAATGAGAGACTGTACTGTGTATTAAGTATTCGGTATCAGCCACTGGGAGTAGTTTTACTATAACCCTAATAATTATTATAATTAATAAGAATGAACGACTGTCTACTATATTTCAGAACAATCAAAAGCATATTGATCGTACCATTGATTTCTTGCGTAGAATTCTTTTCTTCATCCGAGTGAACGTTTAGATCTCTTTCTAAACACTTCAAATTGTTCATCCAATAAACTACTGAAAAAATTTAAATTAAATGACCTTATTAATATTGTATAAAAGAAAAGTGACCGATTAGATTATTGCTAATTATTCCTACCTATGAATTTACATTGCATTTACATTGAATTGTTGTCAGTGTCTTAATTGAAGAATAGCGCGTGAGTTTTCAAGCTCAATTATGCATGTTATGAAAATTCATTATTCTATGTCTGATGAGTCATAGAGTGGTTATTTTGCATACTTTTTATACAGGATAAACAAGTACGTATTACCGAAATACCGAAAAGGTTATAACTGAAGAATAAGGTCAAATGAGGCATACATTTATATCTACTTTTTTTCAATGCCTTCATGTTTCTTGTTTTTCAATTATACACAGCAGTTCTTAAATTTTGCAGCCTTCCCACCGCAATGGGGAACAGTTATTCATTGGTGTTGCGTGAACAATTATTAATAATTGTATATAAGCGATACAATGTATAAAATTAATTTTGCATTTATTCTTCTCTATCGATAGGCTTATAATTTTATATAAAAGACATATTTATGTACAGCAATTACTCAATAGAAATCAAGGTGACGGACATTAATCGAGAACCGGAATTGCAATGTTTAGTCGAATAATCTGTACATAAAATAAGTACCATTGAACAATTAAGTATTCTAAATTGAACAATTCTACAGATTTAAAAACTTTTTGATAAAAACATTGCTATTAATACATATAATAGAAAATATTTCTAATTCAGAAGTTAACAAAGAGGGCGGCATAATATTTATAGCATAAAACCTGAAGGTATCTGCGTTATAAAACGTTGAATCTTCACATGTGTTTACTGTTAACACTGCAGATTCGATAAAAACAAAAATTAGATAAGGATTGAATAAAAGAAAATAATTCTGGTTCATCAAACACAAAAGAAGATTTGATACTTATTAATCCCTTTTTTGTTTTCTATTGATTTATAATATCAAAGATGGAGCGAATTTTAGTAGAAATAACTATAAATATGAAAAATAACAGAAATCATAGTAATCTAATAAACATGATGAAAGAATATGCTTCCAACCTAAACAATTATATACTTTCTTCTTTAATATTATAAAATGCTCTAAGAAATATAAGTTTGGAAGATTCTAAAAAAAGATTGACTTTAAATTCAAGACTACGTATGTAAAACAATTAGATGTACTCTTACTCTTTTGATGAAATCTGTAAAGAAGCACATTTGACGTTAAAACCAGAGAAGGTAATTGATAGTTGAAATGTTGCAAATAAAATCAATTTTTACCAAAAGTGAGACTGCTCAAGAAGGTGGTACTTTACATTATTTAACTTTCGTTTGTCAAAAGTGTTTCAGAATACTTGTGACACTAACGAGTAAATATACGCCGCAATTGAAGAAAATTTTACTTTACGAAGTATTATAAAAGAATGTAAATTCCACAACAAACAAAGTTCAGAAAGTATGACATTAAAGGAAACTAAAAATGAAAGATGTATACATATATAACTTCACGATATTTAACTTATATTTGATATATTATATATTACGCATATTTTTAATTACAAGTAGCCTCATAAAGTTTACTATTGTATGACAAAATCATGTCATAGAATAATTAATGCATCATGTGCACAGCTGCGCATGGACCTTGAACTTATTTATGCTAATATATAACGATTTACACCAGAGTTAGTGTGATAGCGTTTCTATACGTTAGCTAATAGGTAATTACAATTGGTTGGTCAGCGATTACGAACTGGTGAAGTAGGTCAGTCTTACCATGTTTTGTAAGAGATCCTTATCAAATAACGCACATAACCCTTACAAAGTTTTATGATGTGCTGTAAATTGATTACCTTCACCGGTGGGGGAAATACGGTACATACATATTGCGTCACACTGACTGCGAAAAATCTGATTGAATAATACATCGTTTATAATTTAACGTTCAGTGATTTCTCAAACACGATGTCTTATTTTGCGCTAATTCTCTATCTGTTGATTAGCCAATTACAGCATCTATTTATTTATTAATCCTACATAACGTATTTGTACCACAAGCACTTAGTAAAACAACCGTAGGAACAATTTAAAAAAAAATATTAAACAGAGAAAATTATATACTTATTTCGAACTATTTACTTATAGTTTCAGTTCATTGAACTTTTATAATACTTATTTAGAGTGCGTATTGCTATACAAGAATTGAACTTTTTTATTTGCCAATGACTTTCTACTGTTTCTATAAATTCAAAAAGCTAACGTGCTTCGCGTTGGTTAAAACGCGATATTGTATTTAACGCTGGTTAAATCACAATATATCCAAGCAATAAGAATTCTGACTCGAATTATATTAATGTAAGCCATTAATTTGTAATTACAGCGCATTATTTACCCTGTAACTACAAGGTGATTCACACAAAGCGATCGATTAAGTTATTTCTGAAATTTGATAAAGTATAAACAAATTTTTCGGATAAAAATGCTCGGAAACGTACAATATCCAGTAGGATGGTCCAAGGTGATTTAAAAATTTTGCAGATGTGTAGCTATTTAAATATCATCTAAATTCTAAGTATCCTATAAAAACTTGTACTGAGTACAACTATTATAATATAATAGTTCTTCCACCGTTACGACACTAACAATAGTATAATATAATAAATTCAGCAGGAATATAATAATCTTAGTACTTTCTAACAAGGGGACCTTACGGTGCTGGACATCGCTTTTGAGATGATAGTAGGTGCAAGTTATAGCACATACCTGGTGTCAAGAAACCCTAATGAATTTCTTCAAAATGGACCTTCGTTTTCGAAGTATTTTGATTTAAAGTTTGATACCCGTATAATAAATGAATTACTTGAATCCTTCAACAGAGGATACGGGTAAGTCAGTAGAGTGAGTGATATCTATTTCTACTATTGGTCCAAATCCATTCCTTTTGGTAGTTCTTGTAAACATATAAAAGTATATTCGGACACCCTTTCAAAGTATACAAGGATTACTGTCACTCTAACAATTGTTTGAAGTATGTCCGCAAACAATTAACGTCAATATTGGCAATAGGAATAACCAATATAGAATTTCGGTTACTGTTGTTATACATGTAAACCTAAAAGTATTCGTTAACATTGATGAAAATCACTTTCGACATTTCTCTTGTAAGATAGAAAAAAATTCAGATTTAAAACAAACGGTTAAGAATGATATGATTTTATTAGCGATAGTAGGTGGCCCTATTTTGATGTTTCGGCCACAGAGTAAAGGCACGCCATACCGACCCGTTATTTATATTTCGCAGACGGCGGAACATTTGTTGAAACTGTCATTTTTGTATCAACTAAGTAAGCTTTGCTGCTTTTATACGTATCACGTTACATACGTTTCTACGTGGCTTTATATATCGTATATAAAGCAATTGAGAACTCTGGAAAGCGATTTTATCAATACTCTTAATAATTTCTAATAAATAACTTGTTCCCTCCTCAACGGAATATGCAAACGGTTCTTGAAGATTGACCAGATGGGTGTCAAGTTGTAACGCCTTCTAAATAGTATGTTTCTGGACACGCATTTAGAAGCGATAATAATGAAATGCCGGAACCGTAGCTTAATTTATGAGTCTCCAAATCGACGTCAAACACCCATAATGTCGAGTTTTTCCAGGCTATCGACTTCACTTGCCCTTTCCTTGGTAATAAAAGTAACGCCTTCGGGAACGAACAGGGTGAAGTCGAGACCAATGAAAAGCCAATTTGTTAAAATGAAATCGTGACTCCACTTAGCGAGTCTGTCACGGCGTATCCGTTCGGGCAAGGGAGTCTTATATAACCTTGCAACGTCACGATCGCATAAAAGATCATACAAAAGAACCTTATACAACTTTTTAACATCACGATCACACAAGAGATCGCACTAGAGCCATATACAACTTTGTAACCTCATGATCGCGCAAGAGATCGTACAAGAGCCTAATGTAACCTGTAACATCACGATCGTACAAGAGATCCTAAGACAATTTGGTACCATCACGATTATAACTAGATGTTGTACAACACACAAAAATATAGTTAAAGTTGTATTTTAATCCGGTATATCTTTCTTAACAATACACTGATTCAAAACCATTAATTTATTGTTGGAGGCGTAGTCTTTGGGTACGCACAGAATGAAATTTTTATTGGACCCTGTGTGAACACAATCCACAATTTGTAACATTTTACGTGGATCACTCTGTATACATATACAGGATAAACTTATTAGATTTGATTTTTCAAGAATTAACATTATAAATTTTAATATGCGATAAACAAATTGACAGTGAATATGCGATTATATAATATACATAAGTACTTATATTTATTGGTCGGAATTAAAAGACAATGTTTTATCTAAAGTTGTAAATATTTTCTCTTGTTAATTTAACAACAAAAATGTTTCGTTTCGGTATAGATGAAATATGAGAAAATAGAATTTAATTGAAATATTTACTTTGCATGAAGCTAGATTCTAAAATTAAATTACATAAAATAAAAGGACATTCCAAACATGTATGAAAAGAATAAAAAGTTTATCGCGTTATCACGTGTTGAAGTATGTCTTTCTGCGTGCCAAGCATATTCAACTATTTTCAAAGGTCAATTTACACGAAGCTGCTGAGTTGATATATCACGAAAATTTCTTAACAGTTGGTACAGTCCTTTTTTTCTCGAACAAAAAGTGAATTACTGGGAGTTGATCATGAATCACGTATTCGCATGATACATACATGCTTGTAACGACACATATGCACAACACATGTGCTTATAATTTATATACACTTCTAATCAAAACACCACAGTCTAATGTTGCATGTCCTCCGAATTAAAGGTATAAGGTCAGCATGTAGTTAATATATTTTGTTGTCTGAAATTACCACAAATAATGAAACTTGCATTAAAGAAACTGTAATTTGAAAATGTTAAATACATAAAAGAAGCTATAAATAACGAATACGTATAATCGCATTGCATACAGAAATATCTTACTACGGAAAAGTAATATATATTTAAAAAGTTCTCTTTATGAAGAAAAGGTTTATATTAAATAAAACAAGAAATAAACATTTTCCTCAATTGTACTTATAAATATAACAACTGTATATTTATTAACAATGACATAGTTAAATTATTACTATATCCATACTAAATTTATTACATTATACTATCGCCAGTGTCGTAAGGGTAAGTGCACTATTAATTGTATTCAATACTAGGTCTTATACGATACTTAAGATTTAGATGATGTTTGGATAATTGTACACTTGCAAAATTTTTAAATCACCATTTTCATAAAACACAAAACCACTTGCAGAAGATTCAAATGAAGAGGATGTCAAGTAGAAATATATATGTCCAAATAGTACAAAATGTAAATCCAAAAAACATTCGTTACGAACGTTCTATACGTTAGGAGAATATCCTGAAAAGATCCACATATCCTTTGTACGTTCTCGTTAAGCTCTTTAAATGTCGTAGGTAGGATCGTTTTAGGTAGGTTTGATTTAGATTTTTAATTTTTTACTACACAGTCATCAATCGAACAAAAAACAATACTTTTGAAAAGGTATTACGAACTATAAGCAAACTACCAGTGATTAATGATATAATAGAGAGGCGCATAAAAGATTATAATAAAGCGATTACAGAAAACAAAAATCAGAATCAAGCCCCCAATTTCGAACAGTTATAATCATGAATTTTTATTCACGAAATAAAAATTTCTTTGCCTCAATTTACTTTCCAACTGATCAAAATTTGATAAGAATTTAAAAAATGTATAATCACTACACTTTCCGCAATACTTTTGCTTTTATATTCTGTGATCAATTGTGACCCAACCCCTACTTAATCTAAGCAGAAGCAAATGATCGGGTAACTCAAGCACAAAAATAATTCTACGGAAACAAGCAACAGGTTCTTAGAATTTAAATGCGTCAATATAAATACCGACGTCATTGTACCACTAGAATGTATTTCAAATAGTTCAATATAATCCTTCTATCTTATATACACAATTTTAACGTCATTAACGTATTGTAACCTTTAGCTATTGAAGTGAAGTATGAAGAGAGTGAAATTTGTTTTGCAAGATTAAAATTTCGTAAAACACTTTATTACAATTTGCACGTCCAATATTGGATTTTCCTTTGGTAGTTAGTCTTTCAGATATAATCGTTTCTTGATAAATATCAGTTGTTATATGTTTGTATAAATCTTTTTCTGTAACGACGCACGACTTATTTCAGAACAGAACACTATTATTAACTTACTCTTCTTTGACTATAACGTATTGCAATAGTGCGTCCCGCCGTTTCCCGATCTATAGTTGCAAGGGGATTAGCATCTGTGGGCTCTACGTTGAAAAGTCTGGTGTCAATATTTTTGTCATACGGCTGCCCTTTGTACGGCCACTGCGGAATGTGGCGACAGGGCAGTGTGGCCCTGCCCCACCTCCAAGTATTCAGGTGCTGTGGAAAGCAAGGGGGTGGTCACCGGAAGTACTGATGCGATTCGATTCCCGTTGGCCCTTCCGATAACGCGCGAGGATGGTCACCGTAGTGGGTTTTGGTGTCTAGGTCCTTATATATACACGATTTCAAAGTTACCAACATGTTGCAACCTTTAGCTATTGAAGTGAAATATGAAGAGAGTGAGGTTTGTTTTGCAAGATTAAAATTTCGTAAAACACTTTATTGCAATTTGCACGTCCAACATTTGGATTTTCTAGCCTCTTCTCAAGAGGTTGGGGGAGTCTTGCGTAAATTTCCCCCGTGTGAAAAAAAGAAGAAATTTTTTTTTGTCACGAAGCCTGCCTTCTTCTCTACTCGCTTGTCGACCTTGACCGGTGACGGCTGCTGGATCGGTTCTGCGACCGTGGCCCGTGCAGTTCGGCAACGACGAGTTCCAAACACACTCAGTTTTTGTAGTACAACGTCTGGTGTGCTGTCCTTCGTGGCGCTCGTCGCACTTGCTAATTGAGCCTGCGCGGTGTCCTCGTAAATCTGGTCCGCGATTTCAGCCAGCTTTGCCCGGGGTTGCTCGGATTGGGCTGTCACGATGTCGTGTCAGGTAGTCGGCTCACCCACAGCGTTCGTAGGAAGTCCTATACCATCGTATCCGCGAGAATCTTTACGTGTTGCAGGAACTGCGACAGCACCCTGTCCCCAAAATTACTCTTTTTACAGCAGTTGCCAAATCCTCTGACCCTGCGACGTCGATAGTCGCTGGATTAGTTCCTTCTTCATTTTTTCATACTCATCCTTCTCCAGACGATCGCAAAAGATGTCTTGCACTTCCAACGTATACTCAGGCTCGAGCTGGGACATATATAGTAAAATTTTGTGATATTGGTCGTGAGTCCATTTAATATGAACTGAGTCTCGATCTGGTGAAACCAAACACGACTTATTTCCGGTGTCTCGGCACGATCTGTGGATACGGCCTTCTTGACGCGGTTGCTGCGTTGCTTCGGGTAGCCATTTCGTAATAAACTATGTAAAAGGAGAAGACACCACTTTAAAGGATTCTGGTTGAATAAAACACTACGTGTTCAGTATGAGTTAGTATCACAGTTCATTGATGCCAGCGCACATTCACGTCGTTTTTCCAGTCGTACCAGGTCGAGCGTCTCTAATAGTTTTTTCGCGACAATCCTTTCGCTCTCCTAATCGTTGCGATTGTATATTTGTTAAGGAGTTTTTCTTTTCACTGTACAATTTCTCTCAGTCTCACCTACTCCTTGCGCCCTTAGTGTGCTTCCTTGGGTCTGCGAGTCACTACAGTTGGGAATTCGAAAGTTTTCGTGATTTCCTTCAGGCCTGCTACACCTGACACATTGGTTGCAGCCCTTCGACCTTACACCGGAAATACTCCGAAAATTCTTCGTTTATGACGCTCGCAATTAGCTATTGAAACAGCGGCGAGAAAGTTACATACTCATGTTTGGGAAAAAGTTCGAAAAAATATGGTACCTCAAAAATAGGTTTTGTTGACACGCGAGTCATAAACCGTGCTGACCTTCTACATCGCAGATACTTGTAAGGTTACATATTTGTACAATTATTTTATGAAACAAATTTTGTAGACGTTTGACAATTGTGTAAATAAATCAGTAATATGGAAGTAAGTAATCATTGGATTTAACTCTACTTGATTTCTACCGAGAAAGTTTAAACAGTTTCACGACTAATTGTAAACAAATCGTAGAAAGATAGAATATTCCGAGTTCATTTACTAGATTCCTCTTCAAGAAGAAATGTTTTCATTAGATATCATAAATTGTTATTTAAAACAAATCTTTTATAATTTTGTGACGAAGTACTTTAAAATGTCGTTTCTTAAGAATTCTTTTCATTTATTCTATATCGTTACATTAACTAGTATGCTGCATATACCTGCTGTTATAAATTTAGTTTGTTACTTGAAAATATTTGTCAACATTCATGTTACCATTGATATCGACATGTATTCAATACATTTATGAATATCTTTGAGTTGATTTTGCATACTAAAAATATAATAGCAATCATGAAATTTGCACAATGATTGTAGTCCATGGACTTTCAATCCTTTGGCTTTGGTGTTATTTATCAAATTATATTTAAAATCATTAAATACTTATTAAGTATATATTTTATTATTATGGTTCTCCTATAAAAGTAGGTAAATTCGTTTAATTGTATTTTCAGAAGTACAATTTTTGTTGAATGAATCACTCGTAATTAGATTAATAAACTTAGATAGTAACCTCAGTTTTAAATGCAGCTTGATTTTCTAATAGATAGGGAAGTTGTATGACCGTTAAGGTTTCGTGACTCGTGTAAAATGAAACACGAGTTTTCGTGCACAACTTTCTTCGAGACAGTGATGGACTTTGTGATTTTTTCTCCACTTATCATAAACGACTCCTGCAGAGATAAAGTTGCTCTATCGTCAAAGAATTTCAGATGTGCATTGTTACAATCGTCATTATTGTATGTTAAATGTGATTAACCTATCCCATTCATCAAATACTAGGTTGTTCAATATTGAACAATATAAGTCTCGTTTATCTTTTAGTTACATGAAAATATGTTTGTAGAGTAAGGTATAATTTATCATACCTTTAATGCTTCTCACAATTTACACACTAATACACTTTCATTATTATCGAAAATATAATGAAACGTTAAGAAACCTGTAATAAGAAAATAATAATAAAAATGTATAAAGAGAATGGTTACTTTTGATATCACAAAAATATGTAGTAATAAATTCCGATAGACTGACATTTTTCTGTAAGGCGTCTTTTAAACTTTTCTATTGAATTTATGGAAATTCTTTCAATTTTTTTGCCAAATTCGTCACATAAGTTTTCAGTAAAATTCAATTTAGAGGAATGTGGGAATCCTTAAATAAAAATACTTAACAGCTAAGTTTTCCCTTAAATGAAAAAGTAGTATTTTTATAGACACGTGATTACATCACTGAAACAGAATCATATTTGAATAAAATGAAAAACTTGCAAAATGCTAATGAGTTTGTAACAATTGTTGATTCGCTGAAATTGGCCAATTTTGAACCTCACCGGCAACAAAAGTTTTTTATAGAATATGTTTCTGTAGGTTTTAAAGAATCTGAAATGCATAATTATTTATCCGGGAGGCGATGGGAAAGTTGTAAAAAATAAGAGTAAACTTGAAAATTTTATTAATAAAATGATCTACTTAATCGTCGTTATCTTCTTCCATCTTCAAAATAATTATTTGGGGAAATAGCTGGTAAGTTAATTATACATTGATATCAAACACACCCAAATATTTAATTGTTGCTATACAGGGCACCTAAAAAAGATCACTTGAATAACTTGCTTGCTTGTAATGATAAAAAAAAAATTGTCAGGCAAAAGTTGTTTGATTTTGAGGAGCACATAGTATGACAGCAATAATGTTTTTGTTGGTAGAGACATAGGGGAGATATGAAGGTCAAATTTGTTTTTTAACAATAGAGGCTTTTAAGACGAATGCAATTGTACAATTGACACGTGACTTCAAATATAGAAGTGACTTGAAATAACTTATTTTCCATTAATTGATATTGTGTAACTTTGAATGACCTTCATTTATAGGTAATTGTATTTGTCTTGAAAGTCTCTATCAGAATATAAATTAAAAATAATATCATCCTATTTCAAAAAACAAGTTTGACCTTCATATCTCCTCTATGTCTCCACCAATAAAAAAACTATTGCTATCACATTACGTGCCCCTCAAAATCAAACAATTTTTGCCTGACACTTTTCTTTCTATTATTAGAAGCAAGCAAGTTATACAGGTGACTTGTTTTAGGTGCCTCACTCTGGACAATAACAATTAAATATTTGGGTGTGCTTGATATCAATCTATAATTGACATACTAGCTGATTTCCTACATAATTATTCTGAAGATGGATCATCGTCGAAAGAAGATAACGACGATTAAGTAGATCATTTTATTAATGAAATTTTCAAGTTTACTCTTATTTTTTATAACTTTCCCATCGCCGCCTCGATAAATAATTATGCATTTCGGATTCCTTAGAATCTATAGAAACATTCTACAAAAAACTTTTATTGCCAGCGAGGTTCAAAATTGACCAATTTCTACTGTTGTCCTTTACATTGGAATAACAGACAATGCACTATTATCCCTTTGTTGTACATAATGGGAAACTTAAATATCAGGCACGCTGTAACCTTGTTAAAAATGAATAGTGAACTGAAAATGAATAGTCATATTTTTGGAGATTTTTAAATATATTCCTTCGACTCGGAATTGCAAAAGAAGAATTTATCATTTGTATATATTTGCAAAAACTTTTTTTCAACTTGACAGAACATTGGTTTTGAGAAGCTGATCTTTCTCATTGAGAACAAAAAAGATGATTCAATGGAGTTAACAGATTTAAAAACAAAAAATCAATTATACGATCAGTTTTCACGAAAATACATAAAAATTGCACGCTTCGATATATTGTATCTTTTAAATAAATTGAAAACCAGCAAAATGGCTTAAACCACCCCCAATTTCATATGGACTACACCGTACTTCAATTTTATAAAATTACTTGACATCGAGCGTAAAAAGTGATCGATTTAGCGTAGAATGACCCATATACCTAAGTGTTCTTTTAGTTATACATAGGAACAGGTAACGATTGAAGAAACCGCCTACTATACTACATGTGTAGTTTTCGTACAAAACGAATACAGTAGTTAAGTAGTTAAGATAATTGCACCATGCATTTCGGAAGGCAGTGTCATTTCTGAAAGTAACAGTAATTGAAAACAGTAGTTTCAAATTTGGTAGTTTTAGAAAGAAAGCAACTTAGTTCCATGATTGGCGAAAGTTTTTATTATTCCTTGTGAAATATGCACATGAAGATGAAAGTTCCTATATGTTAAAATAGAATTAGTGAATTTATGGAAAAATATACCGTGTAAATAATTTAGTATAATACTAGAATGATAGAACGGTATTCTATGAGTGTATTACGTAGACAGAATTGAATTCTTACTTTTTTAATTTGCTAATTTCTTATCTTCCTGTTATATTGTATTATCGAATATTATGATCATATTTAATACAGTTTGAGTACCTACTTAAGCTTAAGAAGTTTTATTCAACCCTATACTTATATGTATATCTCAAAATGTTTCTCAAATTATCATGTTTATTTATATCACAATTTCTTTGGACAATTTGGTGGAGTGTTTTGTTTGTGGAGAGATTTTCGTAAGATATATTTTAGGTAAATAAACACAGAGGTAGGCGAATGTATAAAATGCATCATACATATAAATAATAATGATATATGCCTAAAAATAAATTATATTTCACGAATATTCGTAAGCTGTAATTTGTACAATGACTTTCAATTATATAAACGCATAAACAATGCATTAGTTAGAATTATAGCACTCCAAAATCTCTAATTACTTTTTCTTATAGCATGACCGTTCAATACGAAAAATTGTCGCAGTAATTAAATAATAAAAGAACTTTTCACTTACGTAAGAACGCTATTAAGCAGTTACGATCGAATTAAAATGTCAATACTACAAGAAATACAAGTATTTTCATGCATTTGAAAAATAAAATTCTTAATTCTGTTTATATTATAAACCTACCCTTTACCTTTAATTTAAAACCCTAACCCTTTAATTTAAAAATTAAAGTTGTAAGTATTAAATGGTTTAAACCACTATGCGATTTAACGTTCAATGTTGAAACCATATAATAATATTTCAATACTAGTTTTTTCAATATTTTGTCTTTAGTTAGTTCTGTTTCCGTAGTAAAAGTAATAAAGAGTTAATGTTACAATCTTTAATGATGCAATATAATAATTTTGTTTATGAAATAATTAGTCCAAGTGATATAGCTAATTAATGTAAGAAATAATTATTCTGTTAACGTATAAAAGGAGGTTAAAGTAAACCTTAACAAAGTTAACCTGAAAGGCATTGTTCCCGCACAATACCGCTATATTCCTCTTGACCACAACTTGCGATCGAAACTTAAAGGAACCAAAGCATACTCCGATTCTTCAACGGCGTGGTAAGCTAACTACGTTTTGGTATAGGGTACTCTCTGCTTAGGTGGTCGGTGGTGGCAGCACATGGGGTACAAGGTGGGGGTGCTTGAAAGGCTTAAAAGGCCTTCCAACGTCCTTGTAACACGCAGTTCTCGAATAGAGCGTAATGATATTCCGTTTGAGAAACAAGTAGCTAGAAAGTGCGACAAAATTCTTCTTTCAATTTTGCGCGGAAATTTGATCACTGTTAATCGTAAGAATAAGAGCAACAGTAATTCGTATATCAGTGCATATCTAAACAGTCGGATAAGATCCTATGAACCTTGAATTCGTCGTAGTATAGGATCGTTAGAATCAAAATTTTAATGAAGAAGAAAAAGTGTATTCTGTTTGAAATTCGAAATTAAGCAGCTCGTAAATTTAGTGATTAGTGAATAACATAAGTGGTAATACTTTCGAACGTCGGTGTAACAAGTAAATTCGGAAGAAATGAAAAAAGGTAGAAGCTCCCAGATACTTGCGTCATTTCTTATACTGGTGTTTTTTGTATCACCTTCTTCAACTTGGGCTCTCACGACTTTTGGCAAAACCAACCCACAAACTCAAAACCCACCACCACCGCCTACGCCAGGTTTGTTATAATATCTATTTTTACTGAATTGTCTAACTGCGGTAAGCATAATTTGAACAACTTTAAATTCAAATGAACATTTATAAAGAACACAAATATGTTTTATTTCTATTTCATCTATAATATTTCACAATTTCCTAGAAAAGTAATCCTTCTAAAGTCATGTATACGATAAACATAATCTACTAAATACCAAAGACGCAAATAGCATTGAATTTCTAGTTACGAAATTATGGACAACTTGCGTAAAGTACACGGGAAGTTACTAATTTTGTCGAGACTCGTTTATTGAATTCGATTTGCAATGAATTGTTATTAAGAAAAGTACAGCTTGATAGAAAAAAAATGTAAATAACACACGAATATAAAAATATTGTAATAAAGTATCACTTTAAAATATTTTATATAAATAAATTCTTTAAAATTACATATAAGTACTTATAATTTCAGTTGGAAAAGCTCGTGAATGTAGATTAGAGTCTGATTGCGCTGGTATACAAAATACAACATGTATGGCAGATGCTCGAGATGGAAGAACACGTTGCTTGTGTGGTGATTACTCTGCACCTCTTAATGGTGCGTGTACCAACAAATTCAAAGGTAATTAAATTTGTAACAATAGACAATTCGTATCTATACGCAAAATATGACTCCATCGACAATTCTTTTCTAAAAAATTATTTGAGAAAGAATCCAATCTTTTCAAATGAAAATTGACTTAAGATTTGTGCCCTTTATAGTTTAATGTTTAGTAATATGGTATATATTCGTTAAAACTATCTGGCACGAATATAGAAAACATTATAATTAAACATTAAACATCGTATAATAAATGTTTATGTGAAACACTTCAGTTTAGCTTTAAAGGAGAACTGACCATAAGGTAGACTTTTATAAAAGAAATTGAATTCCTCAACGCACAAGCAACTACTATCGTTTGCATATACTCACGTGTTTCCTTACAATATGTGAATATATGACGATGTTGGTACTTGGTCTATGATTATCTATGCAAATTGGAAAGCTTTAAGAACACCAGCAGCTTACCATATACTGTAACACCACTTTCCATGTTTTCTGAAATATGTACATTCAACATTTGATGACGTAAGCTTGGAAAAGGAATATATTATTTAACATATAGATCGTATAAAGACTAGTGTCAACAATAATTCTCATTAAAATATTAATTCTTCACATAAAATATTTGTGAACAATAATACAAATTATATAAAGATTTTCTTTTCCGGTGTGAATATACATAATTAACAAACTAAATTAATTAAGCTTTAATCTTATATTTTCGTAACCTGTTCCATTCTGACGTTTCTCATAATACATTTAATAGTTCTTATAATACAAAGAATCATTTAATAGTTGATTCTTTGTGGCTGGCTATTATACACTAAATAGGGCTACTATTCTTGTTCTCTTGGGTCGATTATATTTTCATTAGTTAAAATAATTACGTTTATAGAATAACGAAATAATTACTCTTTAGTAATTTAAATAACGTAAAAATTAATATGTAATTGTACGAAAAGTTCTAAATGTTAAAATAGGTCCAAAGCTTAAAAGAATCAATATACCCGTTTCTTGTTTGCAATAAACCAACAGTCAGTGATATAACCTGAAAAAGTCCATGAAAAAATGATTAATGATTCAATATGTAATGTCAGGCCTTTACAAAATCGATTTGGAAATTTAATAACTTGGTTTGATTATAAAAGAACCGTAAACAATTCCCATTTTATTAAGAACGTAGAAGTTTTGATAATTTTAGGTAAATTACATGTTCTCGCAAAGGTTAACATTGATAGAGCACTAAAAATCATATCGGAAGCACATTTGCGTGAAATTGCGTGCTAGCATAAAATTAAAACGCACCGAGGTTTTGTATAAATTAGGCAAATTTGGTACACAGTAGGAAAATGTATTAACTCATTAACAGTTAGAAAACATGTAATAATTAGTACACAAAATGCAATAATAATGTTACGATATTTATATCGGAACTATTCTTTTTTTGAAAATATATGAATAAGTTTTCCAAAAAATTTTATCAGCAGAATTTCAATATATTTGTATGAAAGTTTTATCGAAATAATAAGTAACGTACATTAAATCTTTGTGTATATATACCTTGCCTTTCAGAATAGTAGTAAAATAGATATGAAAATTATTCGAAGAAAAATGTCAATTGAGACATTTAACGTGGACAACGATAACATTTACATTATGAAGTGACATTTAAACTTAAGAAAACAGTTTTCTCTTGGCGCAGGATAACTTGGAATACATGTATTCATTTCAATATTGTAACCTAACATATGAAAATAAATGTATAATGTTCAGAATTACAAACGTAATTTCTGTCCTGATAAAATAAGGATCTCTCATCTACTGACATGTAGCAGATTTTTCGTAACCTCTTGCTACAGTAGTTGTTTTAGGTAGGTTTTTTTAGATTTTAGGTACCTTTTTCGGTAGGTTTGATTTAGATTTTTAATGTTTTACTACACAGCCATCAATCGAGCAAAAAACAATACTTTTGAAAAGGTATTACGAACTATAAGCAAACTACCAGTGATTAATGATACAATAGAGAGGCGCATAGAAGATTATAATAAAGCGATTACAGAAAACAAAAATCAGAATCAAGTGTATATTATAGAATAAACTATAAAAGTATCATCAGTCCATTCCAAATTGTAAAAGGAAAACAATTTTGTAATTAACACAAGAGAATCAATAAATAAATAACCGATTCAATAACAATAACATTGAACTTTGTAGAAGTAATGGAATATAATGTTAAATGTTTTTTCACTAAAGTAGTAATATATTTTCAAATTATGCTTAGAATTTGACTTAATTCTAATATTAACTTATCCAGACCGAAGTATATATAATAGTTCTGGTAGCTTTAATTAAATAAAAGAATATACACATAGACGAAATTTCAATAGAAATTTCAAATATTTGAAGAGAAGCATATAATGATAAGAAAAAAACTTTTCCAAGTCATTTTATTTCTTTACCACATTTCGTGGTCATTAATGTAGGTGTTTTTAAAAATGAAATCATCTATTTTTTATTATTGTATATTGTAGCCAACATCTATATACATTTATCAATCTGACATTCTATGACTGAAATTACTTTAAATTGAGTAATTTAATTAATTAATACAATTATTAACGTGCGAAATATTTTATCAAATGGTTTCCTTAATTTTTTGTTGCAGTCATGCATATGACACGTGTGGTATTATTAGTAGAAGATTATTTGAATCAAATTGAATATTCAAAATAGTGAATTTTTGCATTAGGGCCGATGCAGACGTGCAATTTCTTTCGCTGGAATCGCATATCTATCTTCGTTGTTTTCATTTGTTTTCAATTAAAAGAATAAGGAAAAACATATTATCGTGTGACAAAACGTAAAAGTCACGCGCCTACGTCGAGCCTAATACGTGACATAATTGTCCTGAAAGGCTTCGAACAGCTCTATCAATCATTTCTGACGGAATATTTACACAACATATAATTATTCGTTCTTTCATGTTCTCTAGAGAAGGTTGGTTCCTCACGATAGATGTCATCTTACAATTTTCCCCACAAGAAGAAATTGAGTGGAATAAAATTAAGTAAACATGCTGATCATGGTATCGATCCATTACATCCAATTCAATGATGTTGATATTTAACACGTTGAATATTGTGGGGGTCATCGGTGACCGCCAATACTAAGATTAATAAATTACATAATTCAAATAAATCATCATTATTACAATGATGAAATGAAACTAATGCATGATAGAACACATTTAAATAGCTTTATTTCTAAAAGTATAATATGTGTTATGTTTTATTTACAATCGTCATTTCCTCTGAATGTTTAGCAGAAAGGATCAGCATATCTCGTTTATCCTTCCATTTCAAAATTGTTATATCTTCCTTATTTTCTCTAATCATAAATTCTTTACGTTTTAATTGTTACCTTCTATAGATTTCCTCAAAGATTTTTCCACAGGGTTTCCTCTGAATAATACATGATAAGTAATTGTTGCGTTAGATCAATATTTGTGTACCAATTGAATGTGCAGATAATATGGTCTTTACTTAATCTATCCTTGCAAAGAGACAATATACTTTCAATGATTTATTTCATAATACTTTATTTCTAGTTTTTTCATTTCCACTGTATATTTGAAAAAAATAATTAAATCTCCACACTTCATCTGGATTATAATATTTCTTAAAATTGTTGTTTAATGTAATGTTTAATTAAAACATGATAATATAGATCCACTCAGGTATCGAATGTAATATTTTATTATAATATGCATTGCATAACAAAAAATTCGTTCCAGCGCCTTAGTTAAGTCATATTAAATTGGTCTGATATTCAACGTATTAATGTTAAAAAATTATATTGCAGCACGCAAAGAATATGTGGGACAACCATCGTATTAAAACCACATTTGGTGAATATCTAAAGAAATGTTTTCTGAAATGTCCACTAACATTCTAAAATGTCCATATCTTGTAACAGAGTTACAGATCTCATAATGTTTAATGTAATTGGAATAATATTTATTTGAGTAACGCATGGTGAATCGTCGGTACAATATTGATTAATTAATACATTCTCTTAATAATTCGCTAGCAATAACATACACGGTACACGTGTATGCATGTATATATTCATAGTTTATTAATAATCATGCTTAAATACATTTGGAGATAACCTTCTACTAATAATGGCACACGTATCATATATGACTGTAACAAATAATTTAGGAAACCATTTGGTGAAATATTTCACATAATATTTCCGTTATTAACTTAATTAACTAAATTTTTCAGTTCAAAGTCACTTCAAGAACATAATATGATAGATCGATGAATTCATATTGCCGTTAACTATAATATATTATATAATAATAAAAAATACATGACTCTATTCAAGAAAAAACCTTGGATGATCTTCAAATCGTATTAAAAAAAGGTTTTGAAACAGTTTTCTGATACAATGATAAATAACGGAAATATTTCGAGATCTTACTTCTTGTAACTCATCCTATGTACAAAGTGGCTAACATAACTGGAACCATTTGAATTACACCATATGTAACGATTTTAGTAAATAATGTTTCAGGTTAAAGTTGAATTATTACGAAAGAGACACACATATGTATGTACGTAATTAATTTTGTTGTTAGTACATGTATAAAGGATATATGAACAGTGATTCTGTTTGAAAAAGTATTGAAATATTTATATTGAAAAATTATTAATTTAGGAGATATTCAAACTTCATTGTACGAATTGGCATAGACGGAACCGTTGCGATTTTTTAACAATTAGTTTCAAAAATTACTCCAGATAAAATCTACGCAGTTCGCACTAGAATAGATAGTGGATTTGATTTGTTCGTATTACTTATATTTTTCGAAACTTCGAAATAGTAGTTGTAAAAAATAGTAACTTAATACGTTACTTCATTCATAAAAGACTATTATTTCTTCTGTATTGAACTAATAATGATGTTAAAAATGTTTAAAATATTCTACAACTGATCGATTTTTACATTTTATTTTTAGCATTACATACTCCGTGTAACCAAGATTCTGAATGCATTGACGGTGCACATTGCACACAACGGAACAACACCATGTCTGGAAAACATTGTTACTGTCAAGAAGGATATTATGAAGAAAGCCCTTTACTTTGCAATGGTACGTTGTATTTGTCCTTTTTATATATTTCCGTAAGGTCTATACATTTGTACATGACCAGATTGAACAAACTTTCTAATAAGTATTGTCTATTTTCTTCCACAGGTAGTGCATCTATCTTTACATTTCATATGACAATTCTATTAATTATTTTAAATCTTATAAAAGGAAATTTTTTATATACACTATAAAATTTAAAAATATTAATAACAGGAATATTACAGATTCCTAATCATCTTGAAATTCTAAAGGAACTGGGGTAACATAGGCATAATTATTTTGTTCTCCAAAATAAAATAAACCGACAAGACTACATTTTTTTTTGTATATTATAAAAAAAACTGTTTATGCTGAAACATTATGTACCCTTTCAAACACGTTTATCTGTATACACACAGCTGCTGCAAGAAGAAATATGATGGGGTGTAAGGGTCATCGTATGTCCCACGTAGATAATATGGACATCTATGCGGGGAATCTGAGAGTAACATTTAGGTATCTGTTTATCCACATACATTTGCATTCCTCGCATCTAACCAATTATACGTTCACACTGCACAAGCACTACATAAGTAAATGCTTTTTTCACCAAAACGAAAACCACATATCCATAAAAATATGACACATGTCATGCGCACGATTAAAATATTAAATACTTCATACACCACAAAAATATAACTACAATGCACGTACGTGCACACCATACATATTCTGTACACGGCATACCGAATACAACAAAATGAAATTATACATAGAACACATTAGACTCCACACTACATAGAATATGCCACGCACACATCACACGATTGTTACACGTATATCACACATCTATACATCACACACGTGCGTGCATGCATACTAAAGATTGGTTTATTATTATAATACAAACTACAAGATGTGTCCATATGTTTCCGACACAAACATTGCTACCTACATTCCTCCAAGTGGGATTCTGTCTAAAGCAAGTGGTTTTTCATCAAATTCCATGTAATTGTTACTACTGGTGTTAAATTGCCTGCTTAGTATTTTCAATAATTTGACGATACTATAAATGTATGTAAATAATATTGAAGTAAAAGAAACTAATTATACCTCAAGAGCAATAAAAATAATAGATTTTTACCTCAAATGTGAGCTCAATAACAAGGTCGTAACAAGAAAAGAATGTGGCGATTTTATAGTATAGCCAATAGTTATGATAGATACACAAATGGGGACAAAAATATTCTCTATCACAATATTCAGAATATTTGGACAATAATGCCCATATTACCCTGAATTTCCTTACAATTTTATTTCTTTCAAAATATGAATCAATTAAAACTACGATACTGTATTAAATAAAGAATTGTTACTCTTAAATCCAACATACGATATGTAGCTATAATAACAATATAAAAACTAGCTGTAATAACAAATTATGCTTATTCATTAATATTAATCATGTACTATTATTCTTAGAAAGTGTATTTGGAAAGCATAAGTACAATTATTTACAACCAACATATATTCTATTACATATAATATGTTATTACAAGTATATCTCTTAAATTATATATTTAAATTATACAATTGTATTTCTTAATGACTCATTTGAAATATATATACATTATGTAATACGAATTGTTCTAGAATCTTGAGTGCTTTAATTCTTAATTGCCTAGTAATTTTGTTCCATGTCAATTTTAGAAATCGCTTCGATTTATAAATATATAAGCAATGCACACTATTTACAATTTAAACACATATTCATAGATTATAGTATTAGAATTTATTACTTGCTGTGCCGTAGAATTATAAAAATTTGAAAATGTCATTCTAGGCAATTAAGGGTTAAATTATATCGTACAATAACGTAATTTACTGTACGATAAAATAATAACGTAATCTAATAATAATACTACCATAATAGCGTAGCATCAATGAATATTTAATTTGTGAACAATTTCCTCTTGAAGCTTTATAATAAGATTCTATAAACCGTTTTGTGTGTATTTTCAAATAATTTCAATTCATATATTCCATTATGAATAATTTAGTAATTATAGAAATTTACCCTCATTATTTGTATATGTATGCAGATGATATATGATTATATAATACATGCAGCACACTACAATCGGAATTTGGACAAAATACAGAACACACAACTTCAAATAAATCACATATAATTATATACAAATACAATTTTAGTACTAAATTAATTTCGGAAGACTAATTACAGAATTTTTCAATAGTTTTATAGAATTATGTGTATGTTAAAATATGTGGACTAGTATTTAGTTATCTGTATAAATTTCTTATTTGAAATGAGGACAATTTCACAGAACACATCAAATTCATTATGATGTATTTTTAAAAAATAACTACTTTAATTAATTTTGACTTTATTGTATCGTAAAAATTAACATTAACAAAATATAAGAAAATTTCGTAGGATGATATTTATCCTAATCCAATATTATCGATTATGATACATAATGATAAATAATTAAATTATTTGACGGGAAAAATTTAGTATAAACACTATGATTGTTAAATGCTTTATTTTTAATTATGTCACATATACTGCACATTATAATCTAACAATTCAAATATAGTGATTAGATAATATAATTATTAGACATGCAACATTTTTATACGCCAGTGATGACTTAATTATCAACATGACTGTATAAATCATAATACATAATAATTAAATAGTAATTAAATAGCAATAATTTACACTGATATAAAGTCTAGTAGCACAAGAATTTATAGCAGCGCTTATTTTAGCTGTAATGAATTTTGTAACATTTGTAACTCGATAACAATATAATAGTAAGGTGCATTATTTATTTCCACTGCACAAACATGTTACTGGTATAGACAACTTATGCACAAATAAATATTTCATTCTGCTAAGAATTTCTTTTGCATACCTGATTGCTGTGGTTTAACTACAAGTACAATTACGATATTTGCAACTTGTTATGTGTCAGTTAGGTAAGGTGCACAAATAGAAAATTTCGTATATTATGTTACTAATTCGTTTATTCGTTGTTTCTTTTGGAAGATTAATTGTGTTACAGTATTTCCGATTTGTCCGCCAAACTGGAAGGTATTAGAAGGAAGCACGTTCAATACATTAAAATCTGAAATATTATGTATTTTACTAATATTATGTAACATTATTATACCAATAATTAACACGTTCAACCGGATGTATATTTTCGTATGTTCCTCTTTAGGTGTTTCGGTTCAGGAGAGATCTGATACTAAACATCCATAGCATTATAAACAGTTAATAAATCTATGAAAATTTACTAATACCACAAACATTTTCAGTTGGACGATTTACATTGAAAACGAAAAAGGTAACGAATATTAATATTTTGTAATGACTAAAATTCCACCATTGTTGTGCATGTTTCTATTGCAATAAATATAATAAATGTTATAAGGAATAAAACATGCGTAATTCATCCTTAATTCTTTACAACTCTTTTGTTCAAATCCACTAATATAAAGATTTATAAATTTTATATTTAATAAGACTGTAGTTTATATTTGGCAATACTAATTCGATACTCGATAACAACCGGTGTGAACGTGTTAAGAATGGAAATTAGTATCTTATATTAACAGATAATAAAAAATAGTATTTTAAAAGTCACAAATATGATAACAATTTGTTCAAAACAAAATTGTTGTTTTCACAGCTCCTAATAGAAGGTTGTACGATAAAATTATCATTGTACTCAAAATTAGAAACCAAAAATAATGCAAACATCATACTTTTACTGTCGTAAATGCAGGTTTAAATAAAATTTTATCAATAATCTGTTCTCTGAAAGCCCTATGTTTTGACCTTCCTTTTTTTGCATTCCTATTTTGTAAACATATCCAAGGAACATGATGCTAATGTCCAAACAATCATATTTTGAAGTATTTACTTATTTTAATTTGTTCACCAACGGTATTTTTTTTTTATTATTTAATAAGCTGCTTCGATAACTGACATCTCAATGAAGATGATTTGTAATGAATTACAATTTTGTAATGAAGTTCTTTACTTATGAAGAATAGATCCAAATGATTTTTGTGTTTCTCCGAGGATTGAAATTTTTTGTCACGAAGAAAATTTGTTAACGAAAGGAGCAGTTAGTAATCAGATAAGGTAAGGTTGGGAGAATAATGACGAGGAGCAACGTCCCAATCAAAGTTCAACAATTTTATCATTGTAACAGGTTTAACATTGTAGTGATCGAAGATAACTCCACACTGGTTTTGAACCTTTGATATCATTTCCAAATTGTCTGATAGGTAATACAGACATCTCCATATACAGAAATCATTTCTTTTAATATCTGGAAATTCACGCTAAGCAATAAACCATTACACGATTAGAAATGAACTTTTCGAATAACCTTGAGTATGTGCTCATGCATTGAGAGTGTTCATGCTATTACTAATCAACGTTTTCTTCGTAAATAGTGAATGTTAGAAGAAAGATGGAAGAGAAGGAAACAAAACAGAAGAGATGAATTCATTCATGAGCTATACAATAATCTTAAGAGTCATACAGAATCAAAAATGAAAGAAATATTTTAAATATTTCGTAGTATTACATTTACAAATGTTTCTTCTTGATTCTTTTAAGTTGCACGTACCGGCTTTTCGATTTAATAATATACAGGGTTATTGCTCACATGGAATTGTTGCTGGAGTTTTGAGTTTACTGACAAGAGAATCGCCTTTTATAAACAGGTAGCGATGACTAGGAAGCTTGATTCTTTCGAATTTTTCGATTGTTTCGAAAAATCGAAAATCGAATCTCGGCTCGGTTTGAATTTTGAGCTACTCAAATATTCGAGTATCCCGACCGTCCTATGTTATACAGTTTCATTCTATGAGGATAAGGTACTAAATATTTACAAACGTAATAGCTGAATGAACAAGTGAAACCACCCTTAGCGACCAAAATAATAAAGAGAAAAATAAGCAGAAAAATATAAAGTGCAGAAACATTTATTTTTTGTAAATATTTAGTAAATTTAAATATTTAGAAATTATAAGGGGACATTACGATTTCTTTATAGACTACTGAAAAGAAACTCGGTAGAGACATTAATTAATATGAAATCATTGTGAAATCGATACGAGAATCGATATACATATTATGTATATGTATATGTATCTATAATCATTACATATGCAGAAGAAAACATATGTACATATAATGGGTGTAGAAAATATTTGTACACCGATCAATTTCAAACAAAACTTCGTGAAATGATAGTTTATTAACAATTTCTTTTATGAACAATGAGTTTGTACATATTTTCGGAAATCTCTAGAATATTCCAGAAACATGTACGAACTCATTGTTTATAAGAAAATTGTTAATAAACCACCATTTTACGAAGTTTTATTCATAACTATTTCACTAAGATTCTTTATGTAAGTTTGAAACAGTTATTTCAAAATTTGACTAGTTCAATACGTTTTTACATAAGGAAAATACATGTTTAATACACGTTCTGAACAATGTTTGTTTTGATTTTATTTTAATATGTGTATAATACGGTTGTAAGGACAAAAAACAGGATTTTTAAAGAAATGGATTATTGATATACTTATTAATAAAAACTGATTTTATGACATTAAATGATTATTTTCAGTATTATTGCTAGTTCTTTCTAATAGTAATAATAGTTTTATTATATTATAAATTACAATTGTGAGAACTCTAAAATCAACAATTTTGATTTGGAGAGGATGTATATCAGACCATGGTCCATATCATCTCAATTACATAAACAATTGTGTTAAAATGGGTATAAAAAGTCATAACTGTCATGTAAAGAGTTGGCATTAATGTAATAGTTGATAAAAGATAAGTGACATTGGATGAACATTTAAGACATAAAAACTGTAATAATAAAACACCATCAATAAAGTGATGGTTCTAAATATAAAAACATCCTCAATATATATATGGCAATAACTACTTATACACATTCCCTAAATTAATTAATGTTGTCACTATGATTAAAAATCAATATGTTACTTATAATATAAAAAATTGAAGGAGTATTACTGATCTATTATAAAATTTGATTTTGAGATATACTTTTTAATTATTGTATTATAAAATTATGTTTCTATTATTTTTATATTTCATCAAGTATTTTAAATGAATTAGAAATAGATATTTTGCACTGAGTACATATTTTTTTAATAATATGGTATTTGTTGGTGTCAAATAAAGTCAGTATGTTTAAAATTTAAATATTGTGCTCAACATAAAAACAGAATTAGTGTTGTTGTATATAGAGTATGGGACTGAATTAATTTAATTTTTATCTAACAGATTACAACAAATTTAAGAATATAATTATTGCTAAATCAATAAAATAACATACAATTCTGAAAATGCTCTTCTAATTCCTCTTTGGTCCAATTACAAGATGTCAAAACTAAATAACCATTGGGCACAAGAATTTTATACACATTTTCTATGTACTTCTGTCGTTTTGTTGCAGGGTTATAGGGATGCAAACTGATGGCATCATATGTTCCTTTATCATGTGCCACTTTAAAATCCTCTGGTAAATCACATTTTTCAGAATCAAGTATGTCATAGACTCTCAAATCAATATGTGACAAGTTATTTTGTTTCAATACTTCATGAGCCAAGTCAATCGCGTTTTGTGAATAATCTATACCCATTAATTTTACAAAATATTTTGAAAGTTCCACCAATGCCATTCCATTTCCACACCCTATATCAATTATTCTATCATTTTTTTTATCAAGCTTTAATTGTGTAGTGACCCAACTGAAATATTATCACAAATGTTTAGAATTAAATAAATAGATTTGTTCAAAATATATTTAAGAAATTAAAAAATTTTCTAGAGTTAATAATTTAGTAACAAATTATTTTGTTATAAATCTATAGACATTTATCAATTTTATATTTTTTATAAAATAGTAGAAATGCTATTGAAATTGTATTTATTAATTTAATCAAAGCAACTGAGAAATGTAACATTCTCTTCCAATTTTTAAATTTAGAATTACTATGATAGTGATAAAATTTTTAATGTTTATGGTTAACAAAAAATAGTTTCAGATTAAAATGTTTTTAATGTGTATATGAGAAATGATTCTTCATATTACTTCTAACCACGTTATATGTTACTTTTTGTGTATCATCCAAATTACTTACTGTATAACTCTTAGTGAATTATTCCTACCAAACCATATCTCTCCTACATCTCCATGATCCTTAAAATTATTAAGTTCTTCAGAGTATACTTTTTCCCAACTGTAAGAAACATTTGTGACATGTAATGTTCATAACGGGAGTGTTTTGTATTTAAATTGTACGTATACTAAAGAACCAAAGAGAATGTCCCTGAATAGAATACAAATTTAATAATTAGAATTTTTAAAAAAGGTTATTTCACTATTGGTCAGGATCAACATGTATCACACAACCAATGTCTAATAGCAATTACTCCCGTGAAAATGTAATTAATGGGCAAAAGAAGAGAATTTCTTACATCATGAACATTAGTCAGGGATATTCTTTATAGCTCCCTGTAGTATTACTTACTACTTACTAATCAAGTGTACCTAAATCCGATGGATTAAGTTCTTCAACAGTATTTTGATCTGTCATGATTTTATTTTAGTCTCGTTGAAAGTATTGTTTTATAGTTGTATTTTGTTCTGGATATGCTGATTTTTACTCACTGATGTACTTGTACTAGAATTACAGAAATACACTATCATATATTATACAAATTTATACAAATATGAGTCGTGTGATATGTTGAACCGTTTTATTCAACAACCATAACCTTATTTTTAAGACTAACCTGTAAGCAGTGGTAAGTAGTACCTACTGACGAAGTGTTGCCAATCTTATCATCAATTGTCATCATCGTGATTGTGCATAAACTACAACTTTCGTATATTCATAAACAAATATTTGTCATATTTGTTGCGTTTTGCAAAACGTTATTTTCTTAAACATGACAAGTAATTTATCAACTTTGCGGCAATTCGGTGAGTAAAGAGTATAATTAATGTATATTGCATTTTTAATATTTATATCTAAAATTACATTAATATTTGGACACTGTACTATCTCTACATTTGTTTTTATGTACAAAAGGGGATGATTTAAATATTATACTGCTTATTTTCTAAATACATAAACAATTTATTATGGATTGAAAATATATAAACAATTTTTTCTTAAAAATAACATTCAGTTATACAATACATTTTAAATAAAAATTGTTATATTTTCATGTTACATTAATATTCAGAGATTTTCAATTTATTGATATTTTTCTGTTTGTTTAGTATAATTCAATTCATTTGATAAATTCTCTGTGGGATTTAAAACTAAAGATTATGAAAATGGGTACCAAATTTTAAGGCAATTATATAATAAATATTCCTGCACTATGCGAGTCTTATGCTTTAGGTTGCTATTTTGAAAAAATTTGAATGTAATTTGCAATATATCTATATTTACACTTTATTATAAATTTTTCTTTAAAATGTCTAAGTATTTATTCTTATCCAGAGTATTGTTGATGAACACCAATTTATGAAACGTTCTTCATGTTTAAAAGTTGATGTTAAATTAGTTTCAAAGTTTCATTCATTCTTTACCACACTACAATTTTGTGATCTGAAGCAAAAATGTAGTATTTACTTTTATTGGTAAAAGTAACATCTTTTCATCAATTTTGAGGTTTTTTAATGGAAAAAAGTAATTTTGCTTTCCCAGTGATCTCATTCATATATAGTTTTTTTGCTATAGTGGATGAAATTTCTATAAAAACATTTATTTCCGATAAAAATTTCAAGAATTTTAATTATAATGTGGTAAAAGTAATGCTAGAAAATAATTAAAAAATAATATAAACTAGAAAAAGAAATATAGAATTGAAAGTAATTGTTTCATTTTTGTTATAAGCAAAATATAATTTAACCCATGAAAGTATAATGAAATTTGTATAAGAACAGTCTTTTAAATTCGTCTCTTAAATCTTTTTATCATTATGTATCATTGCATTGTTTTGCTGAGAAATAATATTGTCTTCATGATTTGCTTTAATATATCAAATTAAAATACCTTTTAAAAGATCAATATATTTGTACTCATGCTTTATCTTTACATAGATCATTTTAGTTTTTTTGGATAATCTAAATTCCCATCAGAAAATATAACCGGTTTTCATTTTTTGTCTTAGGACATACAATTTTTTGTGAATTCTAATCTTGCATTTTTGTGCACTTGTATAAGAGGTGACTTCATTACACTCGTATGGAAGAAAATGAACAAATTATATTATTTAATATTCCTTTTGTAATATGCTCTGAAGTAAAATTCATCCTTTTGTTATTTAATATTTCTTTATGATTACTGTTATATAATTTAGATAATGTAACCAATTTGATAGTATTCTTGTTATATACAATTATATATATTTTTATTTATTGTCACTTAGGGAAACGAGGTGGAAAATTTCCCATTTTGTTTTGGCGTCAAATTTCTATTGCAGCAGTTCCAAAACAAACAAATAGCATTAAACCAAAAACAGGTATTTTAATGCTAAATATGGGTGGACCCACTAATATTGAACAGGTGCACGAATATTTATTACGTATAATGACTGATCGTGAAATGATTCAACTTCCATTTCAAAGGTTCATTTAGATAAATAATTATTTTGTCTTTCGTTAAATATTATTTTAAAGTGGACTATATATTATAATATATGTTACAGTCAATTGGGTCCCTTTATAGCAAATCGTCGTACATCTATGTTACAAAAGAAATATACTGAAATTGGTGGGGGATCTCCTATTTTAAAGTGGACAAACTTACAGGGTCAACTTTTGTGCAAACAGTTAGACAATGTTTCACCAGAAACTGCACCTCATAAGTATTATGTTGCATTTAGATATGCCAATCCACTTACTGAAGACACTCTTCAGGAGTTAAAGGAGTAAGAATATTGACTTAACCTTGCATAATAATGTCTTGACACATAAATAACAACTATTGTTAATTATTGCATATATAGTATTTATATACTTTCTTTTCAGAGATGGTGTTCAACACACAGTTATATTTTCTCAATATCCACAGTACAGTTGTGCTACCACTGGATCCAGCTTTAATGCAATATATAATTATTATAAGACAAGGTAATTATCTTAAATCTATTATAACTGCTCTATTATATTTATCAACATGTGGTTCTTTATATATCAATGTTCACCATTGAAAGAATCTTGCCCAAGACAAATGCTTCTGTGTTATCATCAGGATGCATTTAGTTTTTCTATGTGAGGAGAAAGTACTAACCAAGTCAAAGTATACACATATTTTGTTATTTGTGATTCAGGATATAAATTGTATAGAGTTTAGACTGATTATTTTGCCAAAGGCATCCATACACCCTTTTATTCCAATTCCTTTGATTGTATGGATTATAATTGCTTGTTCCTTTTTAAAGAACATTGTATTTGATACTGTTAAGGCATATGATTTACAGTTTGGTCGATTTTGAGATCTCTTTATAAGTATACATTTTATAGCACAAGTCACTAATCACTAATCAGTTTACTGAACTACAAGATTATTTCGATATTCACTCATACTAGGCAGTAAGTTTTATCTATATCATGACTTGAAACCAATCCAGTTAGTGACTTATTCTTTGTGCAAAAAGGATTAATCGACTTTGATGGTGACATAGAGGCATTCATCTCAGGTACCAACAATAGGTATAAATTTAATTTATCATTTATAAAAGTACACTACTGTTTAAAAATTCGAGATCATTTGTTCAATAAAAAGGAATTTAGATTTTTTTAATTGATAAAATATGAATGAATGTTTAAGCTTTTACATATTTATTAAGTTATTATGTACATATTGAAAAATGATAAAATAACAATTATTAGTTTATATTTATTTACGATTGTGCCTTTAAACTATTTATTTTCATTAAAGTATTCTCTCTTAATAAGAATTTTACATGTTTTCGATATTTGCATTACTAGCTTTTGTAATTTTAAATATTCTTCTAATTATTTTTCAATAATTTTCAATAATTTATCTTATAACACTTTAATGGGATTAGTTCTGTTTGCTACACACACTCCTTACAAAGCTTCGAAGTATTTGAACCATGAGATGATCAGATATCATGATTTTCAAGTCCAAAATTAATTTCTTCACGAGAAATTTTTTATAATGTCAAGGTTGCTTCCCCTGAAGAAGTAAAAACTAATGAGTGCAATTGTAAAAGACAAGCGTTTATAGTGTGTTCATGGTGTCGCATTAGTGATCCAGAAACAGACGAACAAAATATAAGTTATTATGGTTAGTGAGACTTGATGTAGTGACCATGCATTTACTGGTCCAACATTTATACCGCTACACCATCGTAATCTTAAAGCACAAAGTTTAAATCACAACACACCTTATGTATCAGGGTATGTAATTTTAATTATTTATATCTTAAAAACTGCTAAGTGTCTACATCTAATATTTTGTATACGTCAAAGGAATCACTTCAACTATCGTTCTACAAAGGCACATTAAAATCGAAGTCGGATAGTTCGTGTCCTCCCCTTGTTTGTGAAAACCTGCTACAAATTTGTCCCTGACAAGCAGCCGCTTAATTGCTGCCGCAACGTCGATCACGTGAAGTTTTTGTTTATTTTTTCTGCCTCGTCTCGTTAGACAGAATGTAGTACTAATTGTGTATTCTGAAACTTTTCGCAAACATAATAACCTTCAATTCGACATCAAACTTGTCGAGTAGAAGTCAATGACAGCTGCTGAAAGAAGATATTTAAGTCTGCCCTCTTCGCTAGCCCTAGTCACGCGTGGATCAAATATCCTATTTTATATTTTCATTTGCGAGAAAAGAAAAAGAAATTAGTTAGCTCGTGTCGTATGTTAAATACAATATGTCCGTACCGACTAAGAATTCGTTCTTTCAACGGTTCAGATTTAAACTTGATGAAGACGAACAATTTTTTGATGCACGACAAGAATATTTTGTATACCTCTCCTTGTTTTTCCACTTGAAAATTAACGAAGACGGATGTACTATAGGGAGCCGGTAAATTGACGAGTCTAAGAAATGCGGATATGATCGGCTAAAGTAGAGAATTCCAATCATCTCTCACACGCATTTTCAATATTAGCCATTTTTGTCACATTGGATTAGGTAATGAAGAGAGTTCATCAGTGTAGCGAAATTGGGTAAGATAAAACGAAGCGAACGATGCCACTACCTTCAATGGCGTATTCACGATGTGTATCAAATAATATGATATACAAATTTTACTTTTCAGAATATATTTAAGGAAACGTTACTATTAATTTGATAAGATTATCTTGATCGAAATTAACTCAGACATAATCTTGTATACATTGTTTTTAATTATAATTTTCAGGAACTATAGGTTTTATATTTTTTTATACTACTCTGATGCAGGGTATGTCCTCTTATCGGAGACTATAGCACTAAAACTCTTGCTATATAATATTAAAATAAGAATAAATAATAAGCGGAAGAGAAACACTAAAATAAAGACGAAACGTTAAATTAAATGATTAAAAATGCTATGGATAATATTGCTCGATATACACCTATTGATTGCTTTTCTAGAGCATTGTAAAGATTTTGTAGAAATCATTTATTTTCACCACTGTGTTATGAAAGAAGTTCGTAAGATTCAAAGAAGTTCGTAACAGAATTAATAAAAATAATAATAATTATACCTTCCATAAATGTGGGAATCATCCTACTACTATTTCAACGCGTATCGCTAGAAACCTACAAGCACAGGGATGTGTAAGTCACAATGTGTAAGTTAGATGGAGTGAGCGAAATATCCTTCTTGTCTCTGTCCTGTACAATTTCTAGTGCATTCCTATGGTACAGATCTATATGGTACAATCATGCGGTAAGAAATAGCCCTAGCTGTATTGGGCATTGGTTTCTGTATGTTAACGGTTGTCCGAGATGTTTGTTGCTCGAGAGGTTCTGGGATAAGTGTCATATGATTCCTCATGGTCCTCTTATTAGAAGCTAATTCCCCAATCTGTGGCCAGATCCTGTAGAAACAAAAGTCCTAACACGTAATTGGGTGATGTGTGAAGCCACTCATCATCTCTTTCAGACCATCTCACTCTCTCTCTCTCTCTCTCTCTCTCTCTCTCTCTCTCTCTCTCTCTCTCTCTCTCTCTCTCTCTCTCTCTCTCTCTCTCCTGCATACATATGCTTAATGACACACTTCACGTATATTTCAAGAATTTGAGTCCGAATTGAGTTTCGGATACCACTGCCTTTAGTTGTTCAAAAATACATAGACACCGCAGAATAAAGACTCAAATAGGTACCTGGAAACCAGCGTATATGTGGATAATTATAAACGTGAAATTATAAACGATTAATATAGTATGTTAGTTTATTCCATAATAGCAAATATCAGTTTATATCATAGGAAATGTGAAAATTAGTTATAAAACGAAATAACGGGTCAAGTAACGTAACTAAACTCTAAAGTAATTGGAAAAGTTCAAATATTGAAGAAAAAAGGTTATTTTAACAGGAAGATTGTAAAACGATTAAATAGGAGGGAGTTTGTGATTCATTTATATTTCAAAAACAGAAATTATGGAAGTTCTATAGAGGTAGAACTAAGAAGGTTTTTTCGTTAAGAGGTAAAAAATTAGCCTTACGTATCGCTAAAAATATTAATTGTTAAACTGAATTTATGTGCAAATACAAAGATATACATTATCAAAAATTTGTACCAAATTTGTACGACAAAGTAATAAAATAAAACGCAAATATACTTAACGTGATTTTTTTAGTAGTTTTTCAAACTCCTTTTATATTATACTTAGTAGTTTTTCAATCTCCATTTATATTTGTCTAATACAGAATACTTATGGAATCGTGATATGACTGGACAGGAGATGATTCTTCGTGAAAAAAAAATCGGAAGTATAAAATAAAATTTTGACATGTGAGACTTCGTTTCTGAAAAAAACGCCTTCGAAAATCTGTCTGTTATGCATACTATTGGGAAATGTATGAAACTTTTCTAAATGTTGAAACTTTACACATAGTAAGATTCAGCACAAAAGTTTCATTATCATTCACTGAATGATATTTCAGTAATTATTTACTTGCAAAAGTGTCGTCAGTGTCATTGATTTTGCGAGCAATTTGGAAAGAATTAAATGTTACTCTTAAAGTCATTTGTCGCTTTAGATTCGTAGTTGCTGTTTTTATATTTCCTTTTAGGGTTTCTTCATCATTTCCAGAATTCACCAAGTAGTTATTAATTATACAAGGACTGTCATTAATATCACGAACGATCTCCTGATTAAAGTATCTTTTTTCTTTAAAAGCTCGTATCTTTCCAATTTTTAAAAAAGTTAAACCTTTTTCATTTAGCATTGTGTTCGAATGAAACAGTTGAACACTCTAGTTAAGGACGCTTCAAGAAACCGATGTTATCATTTTAAAATCGATAAATCGACTAGTCAGGTTACACAGTTATCGCATGTTTATATCCGTTGAGGGCGCTAAAAAATTTTTGAAGGAACTATAGTCTGCAATAAAACTTTGAAATTTTCGTAAACCGTTTAGTGATCAGAAAAGTCATTTCCAGAAAAATTAATAGCAATATTCCGTATACAGATAGTTTTAGCAATAAATACATATCGATGTGGTCAAATAATTGCCGCGAAATGTATTTTCCAAGAAATACATCTGTTTATGTAAAAAAGGGATGCGTCAAAATGATAGAACATGTTGTAATATTTCAAGTCAATATCTAGACAACGATGGAAACAAGTAGTTCTAACATTGTTATTGTGCTTTAAAAGATTTTTTGCAAAATAATTTATTACAAGGATCACTAAATTATTATTACAATAATCATTAAAATAAAACGAAATAAATATGGTTTTATGTAATACATGAAACTAAAATAAACGTGATTTTAAATTTAAAAAGAGAAGGTATGGATTTATATAAAAGATTAAAACTTTGGCATTATTGCATGAGCTTATTACCGTCATCGTTTATTTAATAATTTTATATATCTTTAGTTATTTAGTTTGGCAATTATAAAATTTTTTTTGGGATAGCTAATTTCAGTCTACAACAGATCTACTATAGATTTGTTGAAAACTCAGTATTTTCTTTATGCGATTTAAAAACGAATTTTTTTCATGAACGAAGTTTCATTCCTTTCTCGAATTCATATTCATTGTCATGTACAGATTATCCCTTATTAATTGTTTCCTATTTGACCGTAATTTCTAAGAAAATATGCATTCGAATTAGTGATTCGATTGGTTAGTCGAATAATCTGTGCTTTTTAAAATTACTCAATTTTCAGGATTTAGCACCTATTATGCAATTTGTAATTTCTTTGTTTCCATAAGTTTCAGTATATCTTACCCAATATCACTTTTCACTTTTTGTTAACATTTCTGGAAATTTATTGTATGTTATGGTCTTTTTTCCTTATCAATAATAGTACTTGCATTTCATTCTTATGTAATTTCTTTTTGTAATCAATTTTTGCAAATAAACAGTTTTAATTGCCATAATAATTTAATTTCAATTAAAACGTAAAAATAAGGCTGAGTATGTTATTGTTTTCTATCATACGTACAAGCACTGCTGTATCAATTTTGAAATAATCTTCAATATCTGTAATATTATAATATTACATTGTTCTCCAACATAAATACATGTCTGAATTTAATACAATGAAAGTGGGCTTCTTTCTTATGAAAGATCATAAGAAAATGATCTTTCAATTTTATTATTAATAATTTTCTTAATTATTTTAGGGATTGCGTATATTTTATTGCAGACTGTATTTTTGGTTCATAATATCGTCTACTTAGAATACTTGATATTATTTAAATGTTTTAAATATATAAAATGAAATATTAAAGTAGTGCAGGATAAAATTTTTGTCCAATATTTATCCAACAAGATAAATGTATTGTTTTATGTTTAGAAATTCGTCATTTACAGGCAATTACCTACTAATATGAAGTGGAGCATAATAGATAGGTGGGCAACACACCCATTATATATAAAAACAATTGCTGAAAGGATTAAGGAAGAATTAGTTCAATTTCCTGAACATATAAGGGATGACGTTATAATTTTATTTTCAGCTCATTCAGTTCCTTTGAAGGTTACTATATTCCAGTATTACGAATAAATCTTAAATAAATCATTTTAAGAAAATGCGAAACTGATTTTTTGCATTGTCTTATGTTTAGGCAGTGAATAGAGGAGATCCTTACCCATCTGAAGTTGGAGCAACAGTTACCTTAGTAATGCAAGAATTAAATTATTGTAATCCATATAATTTAGTATGGCAGTCAAAGGTATTGAAATTGTGTTTCGCTACATTAATATATGTTGTTTTGAAAATAACAGATTCTAGAGTTACTGCTTGAAAATATTTAAAACATGCTACCTATTCTTAATACTTTCCAAAATACATTCTAACTATTCTTAATACTTTCCAAAATACATTCTAACTATTCTTAATACTTTCCAAAATACATTCGAACTATTCTTAATACTTTCCAAAATACATTCGAACTATTCTTAATACTTTCCAAAATACATTCGAACTATTCTTAATACTTTCCAATGAATATATTCATATGTATGTATAGTGTTATATCAATTAATTCGCACGATTACTATAATGAGCACAAAACAGAATTATTATGTTAACATAATCTTAATTTTGTATTACCTATTTATATACATTTCATAACGAAAGAAATGAAAAATTTAGTCGAATTTCTTAATGAAGTTTGTAAATGTACGTTATTTTTATTGTTTCATATTTTCGGTCGGAAAACTACTTTCGAATTAATTTTTAGTTTCATTTATTATATTAAACTAAAGACTTATTTATTATATTAGACTTATGTTTCTTTCTTCGCAAGATTCTACGATTGACTTCACGCACGCAACTTACTGCATGTCAGTGCTTATATTTTTGTTTTAACGTGTTGCATGCTGCAATTTGCAATGGTTTCACCTACATATCGTGTGTTCATCTGAAAATTTAAAATTTAAATATCTCGAAAACAACATATTTTGGGGGGAAAGTGGCAAATACAGAAGTTTTCTGGTTTCAAGAGGAAAATATATCTACTTTATTTCAACGTTATTTGAAGCGTTGAACAGATTTTGTCTTAAAAAGATATTTAATAAAATAACGAATTTTTTTGTAGTTTTGCTACTTCGAAAGTAAAAGATGGTATATTAAATTATACAAACGAAAATTCTTTATAATTTATAATGGATAAATGATGATAAATAAAGAAGAATTACATTACTACACGAGAAATTACAAATGTCACGTGTCCAAAACAGTTCATATTTTGTGAAAAAATTTGTTAATACAAAATTAGACAAAACAAAATTTTATTCTTAAAAAACAGTTTCCTTTCAAATAATCTTGAAAGCGTTCGATAAATAAATAATATTGGTTGTCCGAAAAGTTTGTTCTGATTTTCAACAGGTGGCATTAGGACAGATCTGAATGTATCGGAATAATTGAAAAGAATTGACATATGTACATATTCTAAAAGGTGATACTTAGGTGTCTTTAGGAGAAAAGTTTGATTAGGATACATTAATTTTTGTAAGTTTTATACGCTTTTTGAATATGAAAAAAAAAAAAAAAACAAAGCGTTGGTGCTTTTCTTTTATCGGAAAAGCAAAAATGTCGCACAAGCCGCACAAAAGATATATGTTGTTTATGGTAAATGTACTATAGCTGAAAGAACTATGCGGAAGTAATTTGTTAGGTTTAAAGCTGGTGATTTCAACCTTAATAATCAAGAACACCCGGGTAGACCCTTCATCATTGACGAAGATCAAATCAAATCACTAATGGAACACAATCTACGCTATACGATACGTGAATTAGCAGAAATTGTTAAAATTTGCAGATTTCTGCGATTACCCTACAAGATTATAGTTTGCAGAATCTACTACAAAGAGATTGAATTGCGATTAAGGTGTTTAATAATACTGAGTCTTCTTGCTTCTCACTAATTCGTCCGAGTTTTTAACGAGTATCACATTCGTCAATCGACAACATTTCTTCACTTAGAAATCCTAAAGTTTTGGTCACATCCGTTAAATTGTCCTCTATCTCACTATCATCTTTTGATTCTGATTTGGAACTAGTTCTTGGTTTCAGTTCCACTCGTACTTTAGAAATGACGAATAAATCTTTCTTCTTCAGGAAACGACAGTTTTCGTTTGTTCACTCGCGATTGAAGTTTTATCGTTTGAAAATATTCATTGTTCTATACAATATAACCTGAATATTGGCCTTGTGACTGTGAAATTCTTTATGGTTTCGAGCTTCAGATGATTTTACCCCTAGTATTCTAGCGGGTAGTATGCTCTTAGTTGTAATTTCGGCACCGTTTATGAGAATTTTATGCAAAATTGATGGCATAGGATACCAATTATATTGCTTTATGTAGATTCTCTTCATTATGTAGATTATGTTTCTGTCCTCGATCAATTCAATTTTCAACAGTATTATGTCGTACATATTTTTTTATAAATTGTATGTATTGCACTTCTTGAAACTTTATATTTTTCGACTATATTACGGTAGTGCAGTCTTTTCTCCTAATACAGAATTTCCCATCCGTTCACTTAAAATTTTGTCCACAATTCGAAGGTCACACGTATAAATAAATTTACATAAATTTTCAGAAACATTATTTTTGTAATTTTATCTATGAAATACATATTTTTGAAGTCTATAAACATGTTTCGCAATGAACATTTAAAATTTATGCTACTTCCACTTAATTTTGCCCACGACTGTACACATTTAATTCGTATTGCGGCCGATATTCTAAAATTAATTGTAAAATCAATTATTAAATGCATTCATTATAGTATAGAATTATAAAATACACAAATGGAGAAAAAGATAAAAAGAACGATTAAAGAATTTTACAATCAGTTATAACGCGTTGCATGTTTCTCATATTACCAGTGCTACACTCCTTATACATGTAAATTATTAAAGTTAATATATATACTTTTAATCTTTAGTTATGTATTTAAACATATATGCTTTAAGTTATGTAAATATTAATATTATTATACAGTACATAGATATATTAGATGAAAATGGTAAGAATCGAAATTAATTGCACGAAGTAAAAAAAAAAATCAATTGAACGAAATATCTTAATTTCTGTATTGTATTTACATAAAGTGAGTAAATGTGAGAAAATGTGCAATAGAAACAATATTCTACACACATTGAACACTAGTTCTTTTAGTTAAAAGTGTAATACTAACATGTAAGTTATAAATTACCTTTCATCAATTTTTAATTTCAGTAATTGTACCATAATTTATTTCGTGGAATATTTCTGCAATCTATTTTTTCTTTTCTTCTTTTAATACAAGAAATTACATTTATAAAAGGAATGTTTAATTTTTTTGCATCGTCTTTTATCCTTTATAGTATTTAGATTACCTAAATTTTATCCTATTAATGTAACTTATATAATATGTATTTAGGTAGGACCAATACCTTGGTTGGCGCCTTTTACCGATGATGCTCTAAAAGCATATGTAAAACAAGGAAAAAAGAATTTTATATTAGTGCCAGTAGCTTTTGTTAATGAACATATTGAAACTCTCCACGAGATGGATATCGAGTATTGTTCAGATTTAGCTAAAGATGTAAGTATTTATACACATATAATACTTAAATTTGTGTAAAGTTATGAGATAAAAGTTTTTACGTTTTCATTTATAGCTTGGCATTGAACGAATAAGAAGAGCTGCTGCGCCAAATGATCATCCTCTCTTTATTGATGCATTGACGGACATCGTTCTTTCTCATTTTAAATCAAAGAGATCAGTAACCCCAAAGTTTTTAATGCGTTGCCCTCATTGCACAAATATAAATTGTCGCAAAAGTAAAGATTGGTATGCACAAACAACTACAATGTCTTGAGCTTTTCAAATTGGAGATATTAATACAAAATAAGTTTGTTGTGTTTGTTTAAAAGCTATAAATAAGCGTTTGTATAAAATATAGGTAAAAACGAAACATCAGAAATAAAATACCGATATTTCCTGGTAAATATTTTTTTATTTTCCTTTCCTTTTATTTGTTTTATTTGTTAGAGTCATGCTATTGTACTTTAATAAGGCAATTTGAAAACAAAATTCCACTTTTGCATTTCTAAAGTGTATATTTTATAAATCGAGAAAATTTTTCTTATTAAAATAAAACAATTTTGTTTGAATGAACTTGGAGTTATTTTTATTACGAAATAAAATACAATGTTTGCAATTCACAATGTGAAATAAATTGAATTATATGTTTTGAAGAACTCATTATTTATTATGTACTTTAGCTATAATATGAATAGGATGAGGTTGAATCAATAAATTAATGACTATTTAAATTTCATATTCCCAAGGTATGAATATACGGATATAATGGATAACAAGGAGTATAAGGAATGACAAAAGTTCCTAAGATGTAAACGACGATGTTGGAAAAAGACATTTTAATGGAAAGCAATAATAATAATTTTGTGTTACTATCTGAAAAAAGAAGTTAGGTAATTTTTATTTGTAATCAAATTTGAATATTTTATCAAATTATTTTCAATAAATTCTTGAATATTAAAAAGTATACATAATAATAATGGTGGTAAATAACGTTTTACTTACAATAGAAACTTTCTTCGGAAAATATCTGTCAAAATGTCAATAATTTATCGTGAATAAATTCTCCAAAGTTAGAGTATTCTGAAATATTATCCTAGTAGTAGTAAAATTTTCCATTAGAATATATAGTAACAACAGTTGATCATTTATATTTATGAAAACGTACCATATGAACTGATTTTAGATTTTAATTATGTTCCGACATCTTTTTTTTATTTTACATTCATATTAATAGTTGAAATTATTCTTTGCTTAACGTATTTCTATATTCGTTTATACATGTGTTTACATGGAATAAAATGTATCGAATTAAAAACAATTTAACAAATATAATGAAGGGTTCGGTAAAAAATGAGATTATAAAATGGACAATATTGAATTGAACTGGTATCGATGTTAAGTAAAATCATTCAGATCATTAAGCAGAAACGGAGATTCACTTTTCCTAGAAATATTGAATAAATTTATTAGTATTTATTACAACGGGATATAAAATACATAATTTTATTGTATTTATGGTCGAATTTCTTGAATTCCTTTGTAGATTATTCTTGGAGGAGTTATCGAAACGATAGCAGAGAGCGTTTGCCATGTTCTTAGTATCGAACGTGAGTAGTGTGGCGCTGGATATCACGACGCCTATATAAATGCGCGGCGTCGGTAGGCGCGCTCAGTATGTGTCATACCTTGTAAGCGTGAGTGTCGACTGTGATGGCGGTTCTAGCGCGACTGAAGTTTCAATGCGGCATTGTCGTATTACCGCTCGTCATTATTATAGTGGTGTGTAGTGTAGATGTTGCATGTGGAATGTTCGAGCTTCGACACTGCAGTCATCAATATCCCCGGGCATACGAGGTAAGCAGTACACGAAAGAGACGATTCTCTTTTTCTTTCTCGCTCCTTCATTCTTACTGTCTTTTCACTTTTGTTGCCTGCCTGCATTCGTTTGGTAGACATACACTAGCCAAACTACTCGACTTCTCGTCGCCAGTATTATTTCCCTTCTCTCGGTTTTTTTCTCGTACAATATTTACTGTTTTTTCTTTCCACGTTTCTTCTATCGTCCCAAATTATTATTTTTTTCCCGTTATACCGATCAAATTGTATTTCGTTTCTGTAGAAAAGAAATCCGCATGATTTTAGAGAAGCGTGCGTTTCACGTGTCACGTGCTTATGCTATCTCTCTTGCATACCTGTGTCTCGTGTGCGTCCCACTTTGCTCGACCAATAAACACTACTTATTGGTCATTTAAATATTCAACATTAATCATTGTATTATTGTCGACGCATGGCCGACATTCTTATTACGCAATGTGGCGCTAATATGCTCTATTACATTCACAAATATTTTTTCAATGAGGGGGAAACAATGTCACGAGTCGTTTTTCGATGTTTCTCTTAAAGGTAGTGCAAAATTAATATTATTTGTTTCGTGAACATAATCGGTGGCTTTGTTGTGTTAATATGATTATTAAAGTACTCCCTTCCTTAGTGTCATCTGTTTAAGGTTTGAACATATTATTATGAACTGTAATAGTTGTTTTTTTCTTATGAACACAATTTGGAACGTGACATTGATCTTGTTAAGAATGGTATTCGTGAACTTGTTTTCATGCATCAGCGAACCACGTGTTTTTGGAGCAGACACGTGCCGCTACCTCTTTATTTATACGACTTTTCACTACTCGTGCTTCTTGTAAGTAGTTACATTTTAATTTTCTTTAGCTGACACAAATATATAAAGTTTCAGTCTCGTGCGTAGAATTGTTAACCTGTCGTATAAAATTATTGGTATCTTTTCACATTTAATAAAAAAACCTACATCTACAAAGGTATTGGTGTAAGTGATATAATTTTATTTTTATGTTGGTAAGTTAAAATAACGAAATATTTTGTACAAATATAGTAAATTTAACAAATCTTTATCGTGCTAAAGAAATTCTAAGTCGTATTAGTTTGTAGTTATTGTAATTGAACATTTTGATAATATATCCAATTTTATCAATATAAATACGTACTTATAATAAATCTGGTTCCGTTTGTACATTAGTTTTTAAAATATATGAATAATCTTGTACGATACATGTATATTATAATATTCTTAAAATTGATTTCGTATGAAACAGCACAAGCACGAATAAAGATTGTGGATTTATTTTACATTATATTAATATTATAATGTGCGAAGTACATATATGTTTCTATGTCCAATTTTGTAGGCATTTACATAAATAGTTTTAATATATTTGAGGCAATTGCAGTGAGTGTTACTTAAAATCTAATACTATGATGCTTATTAGGTATCCACTTGAAAAACATTGTTACTAGACGTTTAGAATAAACAAAATTTCCATATGATTACATTAATGTGTCTTTATTCAATGTGTAATGGTTGTAAATAAAAAGCTTTATTTATTATTAACAAATTAAACATACTTGAAAATGATATACTGAAATCGCCCGTCATTAAACATAGTACATATGAAACGACTTATTATTATTGCTAATAAACATATTAGATGAAGTAAACTGCATTTTAATATTTTGTAGAGTAGCATCGATTGGTTTCAACAATTCGTAATTATCTTAAAATAGATTTATCTAAATTTTCGCACAAATCAGGCAAATTATTGGTTCATTCCTTTTGTAATGTGGTCTTAAGGTTTTGCTTATTAAAAATTTTGCGTAATAGAACTTTTGTTTCTCTATCGATTGTGGCGGTGTTTGTATTACTTTTGGGCAATTGTACACACTGTTTCTATCTCTTAATTATATATTATATTATGTTTTCGCTTCTGTACATAATTTTAAAGATTTTACTATAACTTTTTTTGTTTTTATAATGGTAAATAATTATATATCGTTCTTTAATTAAAATTTGTTTCATTTTTATCATTATTACTACTTTATCACCCTCTGTGTACAGTAATTTGTGGAGTTTCCTTAATAAAACATTTAAATGACGAAGTAAATAAAGGACTGCCAATATTGGATTTTAAAAACATTCTCCGTATAGTTACAATTATATCAACTTGTACGATTTCTGGTGACAGGTGATTTTAGTACGTTATTCGTGATTATAAATATAGTTTTTCATTTACAGCCATCACATGTTGGCTAAAGACATATTAAGGTTATCTAAATTTAAAATATCTTTATTCTAAATGCATAATGGTAAAGTTTTGCAAGCGGATATCTGATGGGCATAACGGTGTAGGATTTTAAGTGACAACCCGTATATTACGTGCGATGCGTGTTTATAAATAAAGAATACGTTTATTTCAATTCGTATCATAAACTGATTTGAAATGAGTTTATGAAAGATTACAACTAATAAAGCACTGGCGAAGTTAATAGTACTTTTTTTCGCTAGAATATCGATGTTTCCATTGGAAAGAATACCAACGTGTGATAAAATCTAATAGAAGTAAATTATAGTATTACGTAAAGTGAAAATATGAATACTATTCTTAATATTCAACCAGATGGAATTAAGTTTAACACTTGGATTAAATTTAGAGAAGGTGAGAAGAGAACTTAAGCAATCAGAATAGATGCAGACATCAACTGAGAGCTTAAAGATATGTTTCAAGGCGTAATTAATCGCGAGACATTCTGCGATCAAACTGTAAAACTATTTATGTGATCTTTAAATCTGGGAAAGCAGTACCAACATTACCGAGAATATCTCGACTTCCGTCAGTGAATAATGAGATCGAGTTTGGTGGTCCGTTTTGGAAACATTCTAGGAAATTAGGGTTAGGGTCTGGTGAGTTTTTAATGGAAACACCAATCACAATATTAATTTCAGCATTCGAGTTGAGAGCTTCGTAATTGCACCGAAATGGACAAAAGTTTGTATCAATTCTAAGAACGGATACAAGAGAAATTAGAGTGTTAATTTCAATGCAGAGAAAAGTGCAACACCCACTCACTAAACTGCTCCAAGACGTAGTAGATGTAATTTTATGCAAACATTTATGAAGATCAATTCTACAAACAGATAGATTCCTGGCTAAATATTTTTGACACAGGAACACGACTCGATTACAGAAACCATGCTTTTGATTTACCCTATAAAGTATTGGTAGGGGTGTTGGTTCTATAGCCTAGTGCAGTGCATAACAGCAGCAAATTGGATACTTGCTATGCTGATATGCTAAGATTCTGACTTGTGGAAATAAATAAAAAAGTTCTACTCGATAATAAAATACCAAATCATAACATCAAAGACAATTTAGAGTATGTTAAATCTCTGTAGACATTTATCACTATTGGAACTTTTAATTCTAGGAAATTGAAGTATTGGAAGTTTCTTACTCTAAATAATTTTATGGATCTAGAATGATACAATAGGGTTGAAGGCTCTTTGACAACTAAGGCTCTAATTACTCTCATTAGTCGAACATTACTATAGATGTTGCATAAATTACATATTACAGTACAGTATATTGGCTGCCTACGATAGGAGATATCGCGATTGGTATATTATTTCTAACACTCCCTCTAATCGCTACATTTCATGTTTTAGGCCAAAGGCTTTTGTAAACTCTATGTGCTTATTTGCTACTAACGGCTTTGTTAAAATATCCACGTCGTTTGCTTTGTGTTTAAATATACTAATTTAATAAGCGAGGAACTAATTGCAAACTAATCTCATACAGAATGAGATTTCATGATTATGTGTTTAGTTCTATTATATGACATTTGCTGATTTGTCCACGCCTGAGCCGACTGATTATCATTGGAAATTTCGATGCAGATTTCTTTATTCGAGATTTCGTACAATAAATTTTTTAAGCATTTGGCTACCTTGCATGCCTCTGATATCGTTACGTATTCTGTTTCGCTAGTTGTTGAAACAACTACGTTGGATTGCTCTTTGCTTTTCCAACTAATTGTGCCGTTTCCTAAAAAAAAAGCAAAACCTGTACACGACTTTCTAACTATTTCATACTTTGCAAAATCTGCATCGATAATTCCCGTGATTTTGAGAGAGGTTGATTTTTTCCTAACAAAGTTGAAAATTTGTGGTTCCAAGTAATTGGACTTAACTAATTTTTCTCCAACTGGAACGAAAGTATTAACGACAGAACAATTATTCATTAGGAATTTTGATTTAAATATATCTTATTATTCTTATAACTAATTTTTATTCCTAATGTATATTTCGCTATTACTGAATCCCTTATCTCAAATTCTGAAGTTAGTTGTTTTTTCAAAAATTTCTCTCATTTTTACTTTTACCAAGTAGAAGAATATCATCTACATAAATTTCTACTATTATTTTACTTTCATTTTTTCCTTTATGTTAAACAAACGGTGCAGATATGCAATGGCTAAATGCCAATTTGGTGAAAACCATATGCATTTGGTCGTTTTATACCTTGGATGTTGATTTCAAATCATGTACAGCTTTTTTGAGATGGCAGACTTTTGTATTGTCCTGGAAATATCCTTCTGGCTCCTTCATATAGATATCTTCCTTCAACTTTGCACTTAAAAAAGCCATCGTTACGTCCATGTGTTCGATTTCCATATTTAATTGTGCTGCTAAGGAAATTAATAATCTGAGCGTCGAATATCTAACAATAGGGGAGAAAGTATCGTTAAAATCTAAACCATAAATTTGAGAGTAATCTTTCGCAACTAGTCTGGCTTTAAACTCATCAACCTTTTTATTATTTATAATTTAAAAACCGATTTCGATTTACTTATTTTTTTACCTTCAGACAGAGAAACAAGTTCCCAAACGTCATTTCCTTTCATCGAGGCAAGTCCCTTTTCCATTGCAAGTTTTCATTGGTCTTTATCAGGTGAAGACAAGGCTTTTTGCATGAATGTAGGTTGTTGAGATGCTGCTGTGATGGCTTGATGCCTCACCATATCAGGAAATTCCTTAACTTTCCTGTTTCGCACTGGATATATTCTATTTTCGATATTTTCTATTGGATTTTCCAACGATTGTTTTATCCGATAAATCCAACTGTGATGAATCTTTTATCTTCTGTATCCAGATACTCGCTAGTACCTGATGGTGAGGTTGGAGAACTCGAAACTTGGGTTTCGATTCCCACTGATTCTTTATCTTGCTCTTCTTCATCTTCTTGACGAATATTTGACTCATTATCAATGTAAGTTGGTTGCAAAGGATCATACGATTCTATTTGAATTTCTTTATCGATCTTTGCCTGTGCCTGTTTTTATTCTATCTTGTTTTCTATAAAAATTACATCGCGCGCCTTTGTTATTTTCGTCGGCTGTTCTAGATCAAGTAATTTCTATGTTGTCGAATTTGTACAATATTCTACAAATATGCATTCTTTTGTTTTAGGATCTAGTTTTGTACGAAGCTGCTTGGGAATGTGAACAAATGTTTTACAACCAAATACACGTAGATGCTTTAAATTCATTTTTTTTACCCGACCACGTTGATCCCCTAACTGATTTGCTTGTAGTCTGTATTTTATACCAAAATCTTTGATCGAACTTGCTGTCCTGTAGTAAACAACAGGCCTTTTCAATAATTGTTCTATTTGCCCTTTTCGCTACACTTTTTTGTTCGGAGGTATAGGATACAGTTATTTGGCGACGAATCCCAATAGATTTTCAGAATTTTTCTAAATTGTAATTTATACATTTTTTACCATTGTCCTACTTTACTGTCTTTATTTTTTTTACCGATTACATTTTCTACCCAGACCCTTGAATACTTGAAATGCCTGTGTTAAGTTGCTTTTTTTGTTTAAGATAGTATACGAAAGTCATCTCTGTATAATCATCTACGATAACAAAAACCTATTGGACACCTAAAACACTTTTTTGCTGTATAGGTCCACACGAATCGGAGTGTAAAAGTTCTAAAGGTTAATTTGCCCTTTGTCTCCCTACATGATTAAATGGTTGCCTGGTTAATTTACCATTTATTTGGCTTGGAATATGGTGAACAATTATCTTTTGTATTGGAGTGGAGGTTCTTGTGTCCCGTGTAATATGTTCAGAAGGGGGCTAGTTCTAAAGGCACCTGCCTGCTATTCTAAGTGCAGTAGACTGGATAGTATTTAAAGGTTTCAATACTAAGTTTTTTTTATCTAGGGGTAAACGGTGCAGCCACAATCCAGTTTTATTCGTATTAAGGTTCGATAAGTGTTGGTCAGGGCTTGTGATCTGCTCCCCAGTTGTTTGTAGCTATTGTTCCGAGGATACTTCACCTATTATTGCATTATTTTCTCAGGTATGAGATGTGTGTTTTATAGGTGAGTTTTTTGTCGAAGTGTAGGTCAAGCAGTTTTATGGATTTCATTTCTTTGATTGGTTAATCGTTTAGATAGAGATGAAAGGATTTGTGTGTACGTAGTTTACTAAAATTTATGGCTTCTGCTTTGGTTAAGGGAAATTTTAATTCAATAGTGTCCGCCTCTCTTCGTAGTTTCTTAAGTATTCTTTATAATATTCGTACTTAGATATTTCCCGTTACAAGCTATTGTTAGGTCGTCGTCATAAAGGAAATCATTAGCAGGTGTAGGTATTAATTTGGTCACGTCGTTTCTGACAAGAAGGAAAAGAGTGACACTTAAAACAGATCCCAGCTATGTACACCATTTTCGATCGTGGACTTTAATGTGGCTGCTTTTAAGAAAGTTGCGGACGAATGTGATTGTATTGCTGCAGAGGTCGTTTAGGATGAAAATAGAATTTAATTTAATATTATTTTATATGAAGATTCTTTCCATGCATTCATTGGTTATGCATTGTCACAGATTTGATAGTATATTATCCGTAACTGGGGGATTAGTGGTCTTATTACGATATTGATATTCTTGACTGTTATTGTAACGTGTTGCGATAGGAGTTGGTGTACGGTCTGTTTACACTCAAGAAACACACATACACGTTGGATATTCGAGATATAAATCGAATCGCTTGTCTCCAGATAATTTTTCCGATACCACAGGCATAATCGGTTATGATTGCTTCTTTGTTGCTGTGATAGCTGCTTCGATGTCTGTCCGTTGTGATAGCTACTTCTTTACTGAGGTGTGTTGGTCATTGTAACTGTAGTGTTGAAAAGAGTTGATTTAGTTGTTGGATTTTCCATGGTTCCGAATGGTCTGTTTGGTTCCTGCGATCAGGTATTTTTACTAGTATTTCTTCGCTAGTTTTCATTGCGAATATGTGCTGTCAGACAAGAAGTGCCTATAAATTGATTAAATACACTTATCGTTTTATAGATTTGACTTGTTATACTGTGTCGTTTAAAATCGATTTGTACTTGCGAACTTCAATAAAAATCAAACGTATCCGAACGGCTTGAAGGTTCGATGCAAACTGGGAAATTACTCTAAATAATTTTATGGTTCTAGTATGATACAACAGGTATAATGGCTAGAGAACCAATCATCAGAGGATGACTGAGGCTCTAATTACTCTCATTAGTCGAACATTACGATAGATGTCGTATATATTACATACATATTATAGTACAGTATATTGGTTACCTACAGCAGGAGATGTCGTGTTATTAGAATACTATCTCTAATAATCATGAATAAATTCAATATATTCTTTAAGCTGAAATTGGTAATGAAAAATGATTGCAAACCACCGTGCAAACAAGCCACAGAATTAAAAGATTACAAATGGTCAACGCAAAAGAGTACGTATCGAAAAAGTTCTCAGAATTTTTGAATAAAAAAGGAATTACTGTGTAGGGTATATTCCACAACAAAATGGAGTCGCTGAACGAGCTGATTACACTATCAATTCTCATGGAACCAAGTATAGTTGAATACAATGACGACTTCGAAACATACAAATTGTAGAAGCTTAATTGGAAGATCGTCATTAGGACCACGTTTGTTTTATGGAAGAAGTCCGAATCGAAGTCACAAATGAATTGCTACAGTGCCTATCAGACACCGAATGTAAATTTAACGAAATAAGCCACATTCCTTTTTTACCGAAATTTGAGGGTATTCAATGAAACATCCACGCAGGAAACAAGCTTGGAAGTCAGGAAAAACTGGATGCACAATCCGAGAGTTTACAAGACGACGTATTCGAAGAACAAAGCGAGACAGAAGTAGAAACAAGTCCAATGAAGATTGACACTGTTTAAAGAGAACATGGTCGGCCGAGGAAATTAAAGACCGATAAGTAAGGCTATCCTAGGAGAATCTACAGCCAATCGCATCCGGAAAATGCAAAATCCTTACCGACTGACCCGTCAGATTTACCGGGTGCAAGAGATATGTCTAGGTGCAATAAAGACGAAATATGAGACCCTGATGATAAACGAAACGTGGGAATTAGTCCCATGACCGAAAAACAAAAGAGTCCTATCAAATAAATGGGTGGAAAGCTGGGTGAAAATAAGCAACGTGGCTTAGAACAAAAATGATATTGAACACATCTTTAATACACAAGTTATCAGTTCAGTCACGGATTCGATATTATCAAACATTCAGTAGGTGCAATAGGAAAGAATTCTGAAGAAGCTATGGAAGCCAGGCACAAAGAAATTCGCTATATGAGGTCTCCTGTCGCGACCCCCACCTACGCGCTCATGTACGCTTCCTGCAGCCTCCTCCTGCAACATGACTAGTTCGCAGAAAGAGGCCATGGTCGTCCACTTCCTCTCACTACCGAGCATAACATTTTTCATAACTGGCAGCAAGAGTTCCCTCCCAATTTCTGCCACCAAGGCACTGCACCCATGAGTATGCTGCGCTGTGTATTGGTTGCCAGAACAGTGCCAGTAACGCGTTTCCTTTCTAATACGATGCTTGTATCGCTTTCCGCTGACTTGAAGTCTTGCGGGACGGTGCAGGGGCAAAGAGGGATCGGACCGCCCATCCCCACACAAGCCGCACATTCTGAGCCTTAGCCACGGCCTCTGCCATAGTAGTAGGAATAGATTTTAATTGCGTCCCTATTTCAATATGTATACGAATATAAAGCTTGGAGATTATATACTACTGTGGTTTCATTTACGCTTATATTTAATGCACAAAACGTCTGTTTTATCTCATAAGAGTTACTTAACATAAAAAACCATATTATGTAATATTAACAGTTTGAAATATAATTAATTTTCCTTAATAGAATCAAATATTTTGTATGACACAATCCGACTCTAGTCAGTTTTCACAGAAAAGTATTGAGCCTTGTTTCCCAAGAGAACAATGTTCCGAAGATATTCAAATTTGACATTCCTATTACCGCATATAAGAAACACAGAACGAACAGAAGAATAAAAATAAAAGAATTAAGTTTTTTCTTAAAGAAAAGTATATATCTGTTTAAGAAAGCAATGGATACATTTTGTCCGCACATCAACACATATTATACCTAAATTTATAATCGATCAGAAACTGATTAATTTTAGTCTGAAACATTTTTTCGTCAGACTATTGGAAATGCCTGAAAAATCGTGGCGACAGTTATTCGTTACACATTGTATATAACTTCTTTTGAAATGAATACAAAATTCATTTTCATTTATTTTTAAATTATAGTTTTATTAAATTATTTTTGCTCCTGAAAAGAATATTATTTACTTCTACTAGTAATTATATAGCCAATGCTTTCCTAGCATATTGTAAAAAAAATAGTAAAAATTGTTGTCCCGTATTAGATATAACTATTGTACAATAGTAATATGTTGCATCTACGCCAATGGGACTCTGCCTGCCACGTATTTCTTACTATTTCTCTCTATCTAACTACTCTATCTAACTATCTAACTTCTTCGTCACTCAGTTCACATGTGTCTGTAACTGCCGTGACGAATGGCGGATTACAATTGAATGTATGGGTGAGAATAGGTGTACCCCTTCCACTTTTCTCGCATTCCTGTCACGGGACTTCAAATCAGCGATAAAGAATACTGTCCGAAACATACATGTTCGGACAAAACCTGCATTATTCAGGGGTGACGCCATCGAAACCTCTGTTAAACTACTCCAGTAAAAATGGTTGGACAGTTTCGACAGTCGACTGCCTAGATGTTCTGCTACCATTGCAATAGCATGAGGGCTTCTACTTCTCGTTCCGTCCGAACCTCCTCACTCCTCAAGCAAACCTAGCGTGGGAAGTCTCGACAGAACAGTCGCCGCCTCTTCAGACATGGTCCTATAGCCGCGGGCGATCCACAGTGCCATCTATTCGTGAACCTGATGCAGTACCGTTTGACTGCCCCGAGAGACCACTAAGTCGCTAGCCCTGACGGGGACTCCGTACAGAGCTACTCGAACCCCACTGGTTGGGGAGAAGCCGATCCAGAGTGCCGATAATCCCCTCCAACATGCGAAACCAGCGACCGGAAGTGTCTCTCGAAACATTAGTGGCTATCGAGGATCAGCCGCAAATATTTCATCTGGGACTTCTCCTCGACATTAACCTCGCTTAGTCTGATCAGGGGTATGGCAGCTCCTGCCGAGGTGCGTGTATCGTCAGCACTAACGTGTTGTCGGCGAAGCACATTAGGTTAACGTCGTCAGGGGAGCTCTCAGGTCGCGGAACGGTATCGTACTCGAGGTACCACAGCAGGAGTCCTATCACGGACCCCTGCGGGACCCCGGAGTACACCTCCCACCACTCCATTCCGTTCTGGAACGAGAATTATCTGCCAATATTCGCTCCAAATGGTTGCAGCTACTTCCTCCAAACTGATGTCCAGCTCGGTAGACCAGGTGTTAGGATCTGCCAGGGGACGTGGCTCGCTCTACTCCACTATGGGGAAGAGAGCGTTGGTCACGTCGCTCAGCAACTGGTAATCAAGACTCTCGGTGATTGGAGGCGCCCATGGACGTAGTTTTTTCAGTACCACTTTGTATGAGCGTCCTCATGGATCCTGTTCGAGGATCTAGAGGAGCTCTCTCCAGCTCTGAGCCTTGGTCCGTTTGATAACGATCCGCAGAGCCTTCCGCGCTCCGTAGTAAGACCTGTACAGGAGGTTCACTATTGATGAGATAGTCACTCATCTTCACGATGAGATGATGGTGCGTGCGTGTGTACTACAACGGGCCCGAACACTGACGGTTCTTGGTGTCGCATATGCGCGCGATCATGCGTCCAAGCCGGGCTACTTCCGTCTCCAAGCCGGCTTTCTGCCGCGACCAGGTCACGGCGAGAAGACAGGCTAATTTCTACCCGCAGGGCAGCCTGTAGGATAACCATCGCAACGGGAGGAGCGCCCGCAACACCCGTCCATAAACACACCCGGGGACGGGTGGTGGAGGCGGACGCTCTACAAGAGGTAGAGGTAGAGTGCCCCTCCCCCTCACGGTTGCGGTGCCTACAAGATCTTTTTCTCCCCTTTAAATTTAATAACAGGATTCATATCTGTTCTCACGCGACTGTTTGGAATCTAAGTCCACCCGAGCAGAGTCGTCATACCCAGGTAAGTCTAATACTCTTGGGGGTCGGTAGGTGCTTCAAAATTGACTATTTGGTACTGGAGCCCCCATCCCCTGCCCCTCCAGCGACGTATCTTATCGCTGCACACCATAACTTAAGATTGGGGGTAATTTATAGAGGTACCATTCTCGTGGCCCGGACGGTTAAACCACGGCCTCTGATCTTCCTGCCGTTATGTACCATTCATAAACCTAAATAAAAGGAATTGTGAAAGGGTTGTTGCGATCAACAGAAGAATTACGATATATCAAGTGACTCGTGTTCGCCAAACCTGTATAGCATAAAGCATAGCAAGCAGTTGTTCCTATGGGGTATATAATGTTTGTCTTCTGTTCATCAAGCGACAGTAATTGCGCTATGGCGCGAAGAAGGAACGCTGCTTCATTATATCACACAAGTAATTAAGTGTATTGTGTTAGCGATGTTTTAGAAATTGTATAGAAGTGTCAGGCAGTACGCACGCAGAGCCGAATCTGATCTCGTCTCTTTTGGCGAATGCACGTTTTCCTGTGTGCCTCGAAGGAAACCCTTGTAACCGGTGATTGTAAATCTTGATTCGGAGAACCACGGTTACTAGCAGCACTAATACTGGTAGCTGATCGCGAATATTTATTTCACAGATGAAAAGTTAATTTATTATACTTTTCACCTGTTATCTTTGCCAAACAATACGACTACAATGGTAGTTCGGTGAGAGACTATGCGTAGCAAGCAGTAGCAAACTCTGTAACGCTGGGTCCACTGCAGAAGTGTGCTTCTATTCGTTACACTGAGAGTGTTAATGGATGAGGTTTGGGAGTTGCATCAACATTAGAAAGTCTAAGGAAGCGATTTAAACATTTACGACATTCGATGAGCGTGCTGCTAATCAGTGATCATCCAAGAAATGGTCTTCGGTAGCTCTTGGTCGAATAAAATTTGATTCAGAATTAGGTAAACACACCATTCTGGAGCTCTGAAATTTCAATACATAAAATAAAAAGAAGAAAACAGGAAAAGAATGATTAGGTGAAGCATTTAATAAGAGGTTAAATTACAAGCTTTTAGGATCTATCTGTATTTCACCATTATTGTACACGTCTGTACTCTACGATGGTGTACGCAAGAAGAGAAAAACGAAACGGATTCACACGTAGTAGAATATTACTACATACCTGACCCATTTTCGTCACCGATATATTTAGATTGTGTAGTGCGAATAATAATTCGTTCCTATATAGTCTTAAAAGAAATATTGAATTTTTCACACGTTTTAGAGATCTTTTCTTCAAAGTTTTTTCTTCAAAATTCAAGAAATTCCTACATGCAACTGAAATTACTATCTTATAGTTGAAGAAAATTGAACGATTTCTTGTTTCAAAATATTTAGTGAAAAATTACACGTTCGCCTGTTTGTAACAAATTTTTAGAAAATAGCTTTCATTTTCAACCATCACAGTAGTTTCTCCTCTTAAGTGAAACTCTTCGATAGTGCTATGTGTATCAAAATGATCTGTAATAAATGTAATTTACTTAAAACTAAATACAGTATTGTTTCGTTATAGGTCTTCATTCGTGTTTTGTTGTAATCTCTCTATCCTCTCCACTGCTTCTGTAATTGCCGCAGCAAGTGCGACAGACTGCTAGTGCACAATAGGCCACATAACGGCGGCAAATCATGCGATCTCCAAATTTCGTTAATCAGCTCCTATTGGCATTGAACGAAGACGGTATTCTAATTTCATTTCCTATTACCAATGCTTTCTCCTGTGATAATAAATTCGTGAGTGGATTTCTCATTGTCCTTTGTTCTAAATACCACATCTGAAGGCGGTTTTCCAAATTCCGAAAACTGTATGTCCTTCTGGTTGTTCGGCAGCTGTCTAAATTGCGTTGCACTTATCCTTGTTAAGTGAAGTGAATTTATTACCATCGTTGCACATGTGTCTGATTGCTCCACAGTTCAAACACCAAGAATCACGTTCGGTTACTTTTGTATTCAGAACGACAACTGGGATTGCATCCTCCATTTTGTTTGTCATGAATTTTCTATCTCTCGAAGACCTGCAATCCTGTACTTTGTAGTCAGGTTTGTTGCAACTGTAACATTTTAGAAATGGTCTCGGTGCGTTAAATTTGCGAGTCGTGAGTGCGACGAGCACGGCGCAACATAATATAAACAGCAAGTTGACCTACTGTTACCGGCGAGGCCTTGCACCTGGCCAAGGTAATTGACCGCCGTCCGAGAAAAGACGATCACAAGAGTCGTCCCCGGAAACAGCTAAACGACGTGCGAGGAGCCTCACGAAGGGATTCGACTTTTCCGCAGTCGATCGTCCACGTTCGGATGGACACAGCAAATAAAAAGTATATAAACGAAACAGCTCCTGCCACCATAAACTTGTTACTCTTTTCTCTTTTAAAGGTGACCCTCTGCACTTATCAGACGTATTTACGTTCCGTGTGAATAGAGCCTTATTTTTGCACGGATCGTTTCACCCCAGGTTTCCTGAATTGTGTTTTTTTTTGTCTTGCCTTTTCATCTATCAGTTTGACTTTCGAATTTTTGACAGTTGGGACGTCGTCATGTGATTCGGTCACACTACGTAGAAACTTTCAAATTCGGTTGGTAAGGTACGTAGCAATATTATCGACTGTAGATCACACCGACTTCTTGGGGCTGATCTATTTTATTTTCGCGATTAACTAATTGTTGCATCATAGATATACTAGACTCCTTTCTCATACGATATAATTGTTTGTAAAGTGTTGTTTTCCTTCTCAGACCTTTGGATTTGTAGAGATTGTTGAGAATCTCCCAGGCCTCTCTGGAAGTTTTCGCAGGTTTCATGTGACTTAGCTGAAATATTCTTTGAAATATTTAGGAATATTAAGGCTAATGCCTTTTCGTCCTTTCTAATCCACGCTGTATTGTTTTGTTCACTCCTCGGCTCAGTTTTGTTGACGTTTCCCTACAGGTCATTCCAAATGACTAAACTTTTCACGTTGAGTACCTATGATAGTTCTCATCCGTAAGCTTTTCTGCGCTATGTGTGCTATTTCCAATGGCACATTTTTCGATTAATGTATTTTCGTAATTTTCACTTTATTATTTACAAATCAGTAAAGTTAGACTGGACCCATAACTTATCACACAAAAAATTATTGTAGCAAACTCCAACTTGTGTAAAATGTGCATAGAATCATCTTACCACAGATTGCACAATAAAAACCTGTGAAGACTTACAACTGCCAAGGCAACCATCCAGTGAGCTACAAAGGCTGCATTGCTAGAAGACAACTCCAGCAAAAAATATTAACAATCGTAACACACTATCATATTCGCAGGTAACTAGAAATCTTTCACCCAACCAAGTAAATACCTCATTAGATCTAAATAATAATCATATGCCTAATGATAGCACAACCGATATAATCAAACAGCTGCTCATTCAATTTGCAAAGAATACAGAATTGCTCCTAAATATAATTAACGAGCAAATTTCATTACTAAAGGATTGACAAGAACTTAATATTATGCTAAATTTACTGTCAAAACTCATGATCAAAAACCCCCAAAATGGATCATAAAATTAAAATATAGATATATGAAATGCTATTGGGTTAACGAAACGAACATTAGGACTAAAATTTTTTCTTACCATAAACAATATTGACATATTAATCTTCGAAATGGACATGACAGAAAAACACTATATTAAAATATCATCATATGCAGTGCATCAAATAAAGTAAACAGTGAAGCAGCAGTAATTATCAAAAACAAAATGAAACATCACTTGCATAGCACAACAAATCTTAATCATTTCCAGCCAACTAAGATAACAATGAAAATAACAAAAAATCGGTAAACTTTGTAGCCATTTATAATCCACTAAAATTAAAAATAACAAAACAAGAATTTCTAAACTTCTTTTGTAAGAAGTTCAAAAACTTCAAAGTCACCAACCCCTGTAGTAGATCTTAGGATATGTCTCATATGAGCTATCTCTGGACATCATTCAACAGGCCAATCCACTTATTGGCTAGTATCAGAAGATAAAAAAAAAACACCTGATCTGCTTGACTTTACTGTTTCGAAAGGCATTAATAAGTTGCAGCTGTCCACAAAATCATGTTTAGAATTAAACTTCGATCACTGTCCTGTCATAATCGAATACACGCAGAAACCAGAAATTATTCAAACTCAAAACTTCCTCTTTAATAGCAGGACTAATCAGGACCTATTCAGCGACAAGATAGGAAGAGCATTAGTCTGTAAAATATCATTGAAAGATCACAAACAAATAGATATCGCAATAGAGATACTACGTGAAATAATTTTCAACCCTGTTGATTATACAATTCCAAAAATAATTTCTTCATATCTGGACAATCATATCTTTCAAATCTACTATCTGATAATCAATGATACCATTCAAATATTACAGAATACGTTTTCGAGCGAAGCCTGTAACATATGAATATTTGTATTAATTTTGATCATTTGCTTAACTGGGATAAACAATTGGTCACGAAACAATTGGATCTCCTTCATTATATACAGCGCTTTCGTCGTTCACGCTCAATTTCCGATTCACATCCATCGGTGAATTCACTGTGTTGCTCTCATTCATCCTGTAAACATTTAAGAGATTCATCACATATTTCTTTTATCTAACAAATAGTTTCTCCTTTTTATAACTCAAATCGATCCCCAGGAGTATTCTAGCCTCGCCAAGATCGTTCAACTTCATATATTTCTACAGTTCATTTATATATTTATTTTCAAAAGAATCCACACTACTTATAATTATCATGTCGTCTACACGCACACCACGATATAGAAAGTTATTTCCATCTTGTACATAGAACAAACATGGGCCCTGCGTACACATAAATTTAAGATATTTTTCGAAAATTTTTATGGTTTTTGATTCGTTGAATATCCTCCTATAATATATTATTTAAAAAAAAGAGAACATCCTTTACGGTGAAAAAATTGGAATTTTTTCTGTCTTTAAACTACTGTTCGTTGGGACGACCGCCCGCGGTCTTCGCAATCGCGCTCGTCGGCATGGGGACGGGAAGGTGGTTCATCACCCGTCTGCCTCTGGCGTAGTCTTTATCTTTTAATCTTGAAGGGAGCGACCAGACCTCCTCTCCTCCTCCCCCACCCGGCATTCCCGAATTAAGAGGTGCGTAGTTGGGGTATTCGATGTGCAAAGGCAGTAAAAACTATCTGAAAGCTCGTTTAGTCTTTAAAAATCTATAACTTTGGCAAATCTTATCCGAAGTTGATGAAACAAAAAGCATCTTTTTTAAATTGATGCCCAGGTAGTGAAATCCACCCTTTAAGAGATGGGTGTGAAATTGAAAATATTTTTAATATTATGGAATGTAAACAAAATATATTTGGTAATTTTTGTATTCATTACCCGAGAGTATGGTTAGTCGCCTTTGAAATAGCGTGAATTGCAAAAGAATATTTTTTAACCAAAATATAGCCTTCTTAACAAAATCGTCGTATTTATATTGTTTTGTTACATAGTATGGATGTACTGTTTCCCACATACTATTAAAATAAGTACTAAAGATACAAATTTGGTTATTAAAGATATAGGTATGGAACAAAAAACCTGAAAAGAAAATCCAAAAGAAGACACCGATTGGTCACAAGTTTTCTTAATGAAAAAGTGAAGAATTTCTCCATACAGAACAGAGATAATAATGATTCAACAAATGACGACTACACAGTGCCACAAACAATTGCAACTGAAGTTAAACAAACCATAAACAAGTTCATCATCGGCAAATCACAAGGAATTGATTTAATCAATAGTAAAATTATAAAGAGGTTGCCATCAAAAGCAATAAGAATGCTTATGATATTATTTAACGCAGTTTTAAGATTAAAGTACTTTCCAAGTATCTGGAAGTACACAGAAATCATGTTCCATAAACTAGGCAAGGAACTCCACCAATCTGCCTCCTACAGATCGATATCGCTGCTACCTGCGTTTGCGAAAATATGGAAAAAATAATTCTAGCAAGAATAAGACACCTAATAGAAAATAAAAGATTAATACTTGAGAACCAATTCGGATTTAGGAGTAAACATCGAGTTATTGAACAAGTATACAGAATAATAAACGAAATCAACAATAGTCTAGAGGGAAAAGAATTTTGCTAAGCAGTTTTCTTGGACACTGAAAAAGTCTTTGACAAGGTATGGCAATCTGGGCTATTGACAATTATCAAGAACTATTTCTCCACGAAAATATATAACCTACTCGAATCATATCTTTCACAAAGAACTTTCATGGAGACAATTAAAAACACGTACTCATAGCCCATAAATAGAAATGCAGGTGTCCAGCAAGCTAATGTCTTGGAACTGTATTATATACATTACATATAGTTGGCTTTCAAATTCAATCTGACAGCAAGATATGTACATTTTCTATTGATACTACTGCCTTTCCAGTTATCCACCTAATATTACAAACAGCAAAAGAGGTGCTCCAAGAACACTATCAAGAATAGAAGAATGGCTGTTCGAAAAGAGGATCAAATTAAATCCAAGTAAATGTAAGTACATAGTATTTGCATTACGCAAGCACAATCCCTCGAGCGTTACCATGAACGAAACAATGATTTCTTAAATAAATAGTGTCAAATGTCTTAGCCTACACATGGACTTTAAACTTACATAGAAAAACCGCATAAAAGCAACAATAGAGTACATTGGACTGAAAAGCCGAAATATGTCCTGGCTAACTAGTCGTAAATCCAAGTTGAGCTTAAGCAATAAATTAAAAATATATAAAACAATAATGAAATCTGTTTGAACATACGGAATAACAGGGGAATAGCTGCGAAGAGCCATATAGCAAAACTGGAATTACAATGAAATACACATTGGTACGTCAGGAATGACGATATTCTTGAAGATCTGGAAATCCCGACACTAAAAGGAAAAATTCACAACTTCGTTGTTCGTTACAAGAACTGTAAATCATCCTAACGAATTAGCTGCAAAAGTTTGTGCAGATAGAATCACCGGAAGATCGAAAGAGATTATTTTACATTAATGTAAAAAATCGTTATCAAAATTTGGTAAATGTCACCAAGACAATTTGCAAAGACTAATCTGCGTGATAAGGTGCCACCAGGGTGGGGACCCGTCACTTCCCCTCTATATTATTGCCTCCAAACCGCCCATGCCACCCATCTTGTATGGTTAGGGACGCGGTACAACTCTGCGGCGATTGCCAAGCCAAGCTTCCACACCGCAGAGACTTGGGACATTGTGCTTCGCAGTAATGATTGAGGTTGGCTCGAAGGAGGAGGAGAGGGAGGAGGTTATTTGTTTCACCTTGAGAAAAGTCGGTCAAGGTCCATTTTGCGACACCTTTCTTAGATTAATTTTTTACCGTTTCTTTACAAGAATCGATATACTATACTCGTGACACGAAATTTTTTGATAACTTGTACGTATGTTTGAAGTTCTATGAAATTGTAAGATTAAAAAATTTCACCTTTGATAGGATTCAGGCTTCCCTTGTTCAATCACAACGAAATTAGGCAGAATCAATTGTGGTATCGGAATTTTCCGTTTCCACTTGAGCATGCTTCGAGTGCAGGCCTAGAATAATAATGTAATAATATTACTTTGCGTGCGAATGGACCCGCGTTAGAGTAAACACTTTGGCGCCGATCTGTCGCCAGGTTTCCCGAAGGGCACGAGCGACCCTTTACAGGGGATCGTGCAAGACGACCGAGCGTTGGAATGCGTGAGAGCGAAAGGAAATGCGTGTGGTCCGGAGAAAATGAAGAGTGTTTGGGAAAGACGAGCAATTGAGATGGGTGAACGTGACCAGAAGCCTGAAACAAGAGAGATTGAGGACTAGAATGAAAGGGAACGAATGCGTGTAAGGATATAGGGTGCGAGAGAAGCGTGTTTGGGACGGTAAGAGTAAGAGAAGAGACTTGTAAAGACGCAGTAAGAGGAAAGACTTGTAAAGACGCAATAAGAGGAAAGACTTGTAAAGACGCAGGCGACGAAGACGGTAACGACGCGTGCCGAGGGCACTAAGACGATTGGTTTAGTTTTATATATAATCGATCTACTTTTAGTATAAAGAGAAACCTATTATAATACCACGTCTTACTATAATTTAATACTATATCTATTGTCGTCGACAATATATATATTATTGTTTTGTAAATGGTGAAGAGCTTCGCGGACTGCGCAACTTCTGCTGTGAAAATGAATGTTGTTTTTGAAAAATAGAATTTTGATGCTGAGTAGTATTTTCTTTAGGAGAAGATGTAGTTGTTCGTACTCTGTGTATAAGTTCTTTATATTTCATTGGATTATACGTTGAAGTTTTATTTTAAAATGGTCACCCTCTATTTCCGATGTCCAATTTGTGGTTAGTTTCTTTGATAGGTCTCGAATTATTTTTTTTTTTTTTTGTAGCCTGTGTACTCTATTTTTCGTACTTTGTACTTTAATTAAGGGATGGATTCTCGTTAGCATTTTGGCCAGAGCTCGAGTATTGGTTGTGTATGCTTTTGCGACTTCTATCGAGTCAGGAGCTATAATTGCGTTTTTTAGGAAGCTTTTAAATTATATGTAGTTCAATATAGTATGTGGTTGTTCTTTTGGTATTTATTGTGATTTTTTGCTGGTTCAAGCATATCGTCAATTTTATCTACTGTAAAGGTGGGGGATAGATGCTGGTTTGACTTCTTAGGAAATGGTTCAGTTTCTTTGTGAGGTTTCTTGGTATATACTTTTGGATCTGGGGTCTTGAAGTCTAAATCATTCATTTTTATTAAATTTGTACTGTTTTCTTCTGATGTTACAAATGTCTTTTGTTTCCTGTTTTATTTACATTTAAATTCTTAATTGTTATTTCGCCGTGTTCAATTGTTTTAAGAGTATGATTTCACCCCCTAAATATGGATAATAGCAGATAAAAAAAGATACATGTCGAATATTTTTCAAAAAACTATATCGTATGTAAGTTTCATTAAAATCGACAATTTGCACTTAAGTGATGTCTCTTGTAATACATACATACTCTTCCGTTAGAAATCTATGATAAGTATTTTATTGCTTTGGGTCCTATTATGTTTGCAATTGTTCGAGCATATTCTTTAATAGTGATACCATAAATTGTAAAATGATGGCTTGGTCTTGAGTTGGGGTGTATTCTTGTTTTGTGATATTGGTGTATGAGGTTTTTTATTCGGTCGTGTTGGTTTTTGGGGTACTTTGGCTGTTTTCATTTCAGGTACTTTGATTTTTGTCGATTTGAAAGAAACTCTTGAATTTAAACATATTATTGTATTGGCTCTCCATCTGTGACATAGTGGTACATACATTATATGTATACCCGTGTCAAGGATTTATGTAATGGCGTTTATATCACCGCCACTATTCTACTGACAACACAGCACGCGCTCACACTCACACTCACTAACACTGCGTATTTACGGCACATGTCGCGGTAGAAGCTGTTATTAATTATGTCTTACCCGTTCGGCTGTCGGAACGAGACTGGAGAAAGATTTTGTTGGCCGCCCTACTCAAGATATTGCACTAGCTATCTCCGCTGCTCCTTCAAGACAATTTCTATTCTTTACTTTAAATGCTTCCTCGTTGTTCTTCACTAACAATCATCCCCCAATTTTGATTTTAAATATGATATTTTATGCTTTAACTGTTCTTGTCCGTTTTCTGAATGATCATCTTGGCTTAATAAGACATGTTCGAGATATTGTAGTTTTTCATTAATATTGAAATTTCTCTGTTCTTGCGTTAAATTAAATAATTGTATCCGTGTCACGACTAATTCTACATGAACCGAACCCGCTGTAGTTTCCACCAAAGAATTCTTGTTCAATAATTAACAACTGAACAACAGAGAAATTCTTAATGTGATAAGCAGCTCATATGACGAAGCGTAGAGTGTTTTCGTACTTATCAAATGTTGTAAAATGAAATATATTAATTTGATGTAGTAAATGTATTTAACATACACTAACTATTAACTGCACAGAAACAAGAATAAAATACAAGATAAAATATGAATGTATTACAATGATAAAAACTATATAAAACAAAACTTAAATCTGGGGAAAAAGAGAAAAAGTTCAAATGTAGTTAAGAAGCTTTGAATCACTTATCAATTGTGTCATCTCGGAAGGCATTGCTTTAACTGATTGAAGGCAGAAATAGATACTACATATGTAATCATCTGGTGTAATAACAATGTTATAGTTTAAGTGATGTTTTTGAAATCGAATATTTCTGAATTTTCGAACACATGCAAACCTTAAATTCGCGAATTCATCCCATTATCGATACACCACTTGACAGGAAGATCTATACTTAGCCTTAGATTACATGCCCATTTGAGAGCAAAACTGTCACGAGTTGTTCTCGAGAATGTTTCTTAATAGTGAAAACTGTACTCAAGAGTCTGACTGTCGCTGTCAAACGCAATCTCTACTGGTGAGAAACACTCTGGAGAGCAACTCGCAACAGTTTTATTCTCAAGTGGGCACGTCACCTCCTGTTATGGCCAGGTTAGTGTGAGAATGGTTGTCATCAAAGGGTTCTGTAAAGCAGCCGAAACGCCCATTTGTGTCACGTGTTATTGCCATTTGGGCGGTGGCGTCGCAGCATGGCAGTAGCAGCATCAGAAATGCAGAGGATTATGTAGATATACTGGTAGTCCGATAGCCTCTCCGCCTCCATTACCATGTGTGAGCTCGATATCATGCGTACCCGGAGAATGGTTGAAAACAGTGTTATATTTTTGTAAAGAATGTTGGTAGACAGTGTGTAACATTATACGAAATATTTCTTCTCTTTATCGACATAAATTTTTCAATATCGATAAATAAAAATAATTCGATGTAATTATTATAATAAATGCATAGCTTATTTAAAATGAATTAGATATTAAATTTTAAGTAATATAAAATATTTATTTTAGAAAAATTATTTGCTCCCAAAATGAAAACCGTCTTGTTTACGAACATCGATCCATAACGATATGTTCATTATAATTGTGAGTGAAGAAGATCAATTTTTCCTCTTGAACCAAAGGAAAAAAGCAAGGCCAACCCAATGGTCGGAGCAGATAGAAATGTAATGAGAAAGAAGCAATGGAAAACAATTTGAGAAGAAATAGAAGAGTTAAGAAAACAATACGTTGCGATTCTTTTCTTGTATTACAGAACTAGCACAACTTCGTTAATTTCATCTAGCGATGAATCAGAAAATTCTGATTTCGAAGATTCCATCGTAGACGAGCTTGATTATCTTAATGGGTCGGGTCATGTAATTGGTCGCTACGACTACGCTGACTATATTCGTTGACTACGTAACTCTTTTCTCGACTCGACATGACATGCATCGCTTAATTTCCGACAAGTGATCTCAAACGCGCTTCTCTCGCACCCTATATTTTTACACTCATTCATTCCTTTTACTCTAATCCTTAACCTTTCTCATTCCGTGCATCCGGTCACGTTCACCCAAAATCCCTCAATCTGGAGCCATCTCAATTACTCGTCTTTCGCACCTCAGTTCGGACAACCGCTGTTCAGTTAAAACGCTCTTCTTTCACGCCTTGGGAACATGTCACTTGCCGGTCTCTTCCATACACTTCACATTTTCTCTCGACCACACGCACTTCCTTTCGTTCCCACGCATTACCACACTCGGTCGTCCTGTACTATGCCAACGTTATGGAAAACTCGCCTGATTCATCTTCTAGACTTATTGTCGCGTCTCAAGTTATTACGACCCCTGCAAAGGGTCGCTCGTGCCTTTGCTCGCTATTATGCTTTCTCTCTTACATACACACACACACATGTACACCATTCACTAGCATCCTACAATATAAATGATTATCATGAAAAAACTGTATATAATGTGAACAAAGTAATTGTACTTTCCTTTGTAAATGTATTGTTTTGTTTTTTAATAGTTATCACTGACGCAACCACGGATTTGTATAAATATTGGATCGCGGTATTTCAACCAACGATATTTACTTTGTTACAAAATATTCGGAAAGAACCAAGGTATTGGTAACTAGTAACTTGGGTAAACAAATTAATTACTTTTCTAAGTAATTGATTTTTCATGAATTTTTTTCTTTCATATGAAAACTATATACGTTTAAGTTAAGTAAATAAATAAATATTAGTAATTGTCGAATGAAATTAAACAAATATATTTTTCACACATTCATCAGCTCAGGACATTATAAAAAAGTCCTGACAGTTATAAAATTAAAAAAGAAAACAGTCATTTCATTACAATTTAATTCCGTATTATAAGAGCCACACATATTCTGCGTTTGACAAGGATACTCGTCATTTTGGATATACACTTTTCCAAGAGGTCACGACAACTAACTCATTAAGAAAATTCTTTAAGAAACTTCAAGAAAAGAAACAAAAAAATGCGATTTTTTTTAATAGTCTAAAAGGTGTCACTCTTAAGTGACCTTATAAGAGGTCTGAATCTTTCTGAAAGTGAAGTAGAAATTTAAATTGTACCAATGGAATTTCTTTGAAATTTACATAAAGTTTCTATTTATCGTGCTAGGGAAGAAAAATTAACTATTATTTTTATGTTAAAACACAGTTTTGTAAATGTACAAATATTAATGATTCAACGGAGAAGCTTACATTTAATCAAAAGTCCGAAGAGTGGAGATTATTCATAAATTATTCAAAGGTTAGAGAGACAAGCTTCCATTGAAACTAATCAAATATTCTACTAATATGTAGAAAACATATCGCAATAAAAACTTCTCTTAGAGGCTATTAAGTACTCGAAATTCAAATAGAAAATTTGTGCAAACCTAAAAGTAATTGCCATTTTATTATCAGTACAACTTGAATTTAAAAAAAAGTGCTTTTGTTTCTTTTATGAAAGAAATAGTTGTGCTCTTAATTTGTACTAAATTAAGACTGATTGTCTTATTGGGAAATTTCTGAATCCAAGAGTTAAAATTATCTAAAATATTCCAGTATTAGATTAAATACATTTTACTGTTATTTTCATACATAAAATTAAAACAAAAGAAGAATTTTGCGAAGAGACTATTCCTACTACTATGGCAGAGTGTGTGGTTAAAGTTTAGGTGCGGCTTGTGTGGGGATGGGCGGTCCGACCCCTCTTTGCCCCTGTGTCGTCCCGCAAGACTTCAAGTTAACGAAAGGCGATAACTCCCTTAAGTAATAGGTTGTAATAGGTTGTGTAATAGTACAACCTAGCACTATACTGTTCAATGAGTTTCATCAAACGACAAAACTTATTAAATAATCTAGTATTTAGTAAATTATCTATGATAAAATTACAATTAACAAACATATGAAACTTAGCAAAATAATATGAAATACGTTTATGCAATCAAATTTAGTTGTAAGTCAGCTTCAACCAAAAGCACTGTTAGCCAGCACTATCGTGTTCCCAGCGTAACACGTTAGATTGATGTTGTCAGGGAGGCCTTCGGCCTGCAGAACAATGTCGTACTCAAGGTTTCATAACAGAGTCCCTAACACACACTCGTATGATATCCCAGAGAACATCTGTCTTGGCTCCACCTTCAGCAGAAGTAATCCTCGACTTCTGCCCTTATGTAGGCGGCTCCATGGTCTTCGAATCACCGTCTAATTGCCCCTCCCTTGAGTAGAGTATTAAAGGAATTGGCGATGTCCAAAGACACCGTCAATACTATTCTACCTCGGGAGAAACCCGTGGCCAAGAGAGACCGGATGCGAGGGATAGTCGATGATCGACCGTCCCTCCCGGAACATAATCTGGCACTCGGCCAGGTCAGGTCTACCCCACGACAGGTACCCGACTATGTGGGCTGCTCACTCTTTCCGCAAAGTTTACCCGCATCGTTAAGAAGACAAATGTGCCGGTACACGAACGAAGAGTCCGCAGGCCTTCCTTCCTACCGTAAGACCATTCTGGCTACTTTTTGGTCAGGATTGGGGGCGATGCGGGAGCTTTTCCACTCCGAGCCTAAGGGTTGGCCACAATCAGCTTCTTTTCGTTAACTTCCAGTTTGGCGGATCAAATGTTCCTCCAGGCGACGTGGATCACTCTACCTCGTTATAAGGAAGAGGGAATTGACTAGGTCTTTCAATAACTAGGAGTCCAGACTCTCGGTGATCGAGGACGTCCAGGCGTAGAGTTTATTCAACATCATCGACACCCCTGAATTCCATCGAGGGTCTGGAGAAGCTCCTTCTAGCTTTGAGTCTTGGGTTGTTTGATGGCGACCCGTAGAGACCTGGTGCAGAATGCTTTTTTTTTTACATTCTGATAGAGAGATGCTTTTTTATTTACATTCTGATAGAGAGTTCCCAGACGAATATAAAAACCTATTATGAAAATTACTCGAGATAACTCAAGGTCAACTACAAAGGAAAATTATTTCAAAGCACTTTTCGAATACTTTCGTGTCTTGTATGGTTGTTGATATATATCTCTCTTTTAATTACCGATAAGGGTCACAAAATAGAAACAAATATTCAATTACATTGTAAGTTTACCTGCATTCACGAATGTTATTAGTAGTTTCGTAATATTCAATCTTAGTGTTCGATTTTCAAAAATGCGTTACACGATAGCAGAGAAAATGGAAATGGTTCTTATTTACGGTGAATATCATAGAATTATGAGGGAGGTGGTACGTGTGTGTGGTGAAAAATTTCCCAATTATAATAGACCTTCATTTTCTATAAATATTATAAAAAGTTTCAAGAAACTAGAAATGTGGATAACTTTTGACCCGATCGAGTCAAAAGAGCAATCGATTATGGAAACACAATAAACATTTTCACAACTGTAATACGAGATCCACGTGTTAATACGAGACAACCTGAACGCGAGAGTGGCATCAGTCGACGAAGTACTTTGCGAATACTTCACGTTAGTCAATTTCACCCATTTCATATTTCACTTTATTAACAATTAAGTGAAAATGATTTTCATAAACGTTTACAGTTGCGAATGGGGGCTAAAACTGCAAGGCAACGAAATGTTCTTAAATAAAAGCTTGTTTACGGATAAGACTACATTTACATATCACGGAGAAGTTAACCGTCATTACATGCATTACTGATCAGTAGATTATCCACGATGGTTGAGGGAAGTAAATAGAGATCTTGGTCTATAAACGTCTGGTGCGAACTTTTTCGTAATAAAATAATTGGTCCATATTTTATCGATGACATGCTGAATAATCGTAAGTATGAGAGAATATCAAAAGATGTTTTGCCAGAATCGTTAGAAAACATTTCACTGGATATACCACAATCCATGTGATCCCAACAAGACGGATATCCTACTTATTCAGCACGAAATGTTATAGAATTTCTGTAAAAGAAGTTTAAAGATCGTTGGATTGGTTGATCAGGAAGGAACAAATGGTCGGTACGCTCTCCACATCGTACACTTAAAAATTTTTAATTGTAGAGAAAGTTAAATGGACAAAAGCGCAAAAGCAACGATCAAAGTTAACGTGCGAGAATTTATAAAAAGAACTTACTCTGTAATAGATCCAAATGATATTTGTCAGGCACTATCAACAGTATTGCAACGTTTTAGATTATGTATTCATGTTCAAGATCGACATTTTGAACACTTGCACTAACAGTGAGTACGTAAACAACATATTCGACGGGTGCTTTGAGATAATCTCTTTTCTTTTGCAGTTGACCTTGAGTGACCTTGAATGATCTTCATGATAGGTCATTGTATTCGTCTTGGAACTTTCTATCAGAATGTAAGTAAAAAGCCATACCGTTCTATTTAAAAAAAAAAAAAAAAAAAAAAAAAACAGAGTTGACCTTCATATTTCCTTGACGCCTGCATTTATTAAAAAATTAATAATATCAGATTATGAGTCTCTCGATACCAAATAAGTTTGATCTAATGCATTTTCTTTTACTTCCGAAAACAAGTGAGTTATTCAGGTGACCTGTTTTAAATGCCCCATCGTATATACATCTGATTGTGACATTATTAATTCAGATGATTAAATGTCACGCTTTCTGCATTTCTTTATCTCTATTATAACTATTAACTTGCAGAGAATTGTGATCAAATTCTACATTTTTAACGCTATTCTTGATTATGAAGCAGAATTTTGCAGTGCCCTATTTTGTTACGAGTTTTACATTTAACATCCATGGTTGGACATTTTTATCGATGTTGTTAACCACACCAACTCCAACTGCTGCTTGACGGTGTTTTGTCACGTTACTGATGCTGCTGATTCTGACTATGTCCATTACTTGTGCTTTTTTCTCTGGGTCTAGGCGATTTTTACTGACATCTTTCCGTATGCCATTGTATTTGTAGAACGGAGTCTACACTCTGTGATGAATCCATCTCTCGAGCATTCCCCTGTGTTTGCACGACTGTTTTAATCAGTATTTCGGGCGAGTTAAATTTGAATTTGTTTACTATGAAAATATCGCGAACCAATGATTCACGTAACATTTCAAATTCGCACTTATTGCTTTTATTTCATGGATCCATCAAGAATGAATTTAGACTCTCACCTACTCTTTGCTGACTGGTAAATAACGAATGGCAAATTGTCACTACATTTTTCAGCGACTCGAAATAATTGTCAAATTTTTATTTATCTTGCTAAAATATATTACCGTCCATATGTATGTTAAGAAACAAGTTAAACTTAAATATATATACAAATGTAGCATTTTTATTCAACCGATTAAAAAACAGTGTATTTTATTTTAATATGCAGAAACTTTAATTTATTACAATGATGCATCGAGTATCATCCTTAATAGCCTTGATTATGCGGTGTTAATTTTCTTTCAATTACTTTTAGTCGCTGTGCCTCGGAGTGTTATCCCATATGTCCACAACGGTTTAATCATTATGGTGTATATTATGCGGAAAAGATTAAAACGATTATGATTAAGAGAGTATATGTGTAAAGCGATGGCGACTAAATTTAACACCTGATCAAAAACGCTTATCAACAACAACCAATAACGACTCTCGACCAAAAACACACTGCTTTCTTCCAACTACGTGCTATACAACAGTCCTCTGTTCAACGCAATGGTCCCCTTTATATCCCCGATTCTGGGCCTAAGAGACCTGGGTTAGGAGGCTATAACCGTTTCGAGAGATGCAAGAGACGTAGACTGGGTGTATTTCTCTTCTAGAGAAGAGAAAGATCATACTTCATATCGTCATCGCCCGAAAACTATCCCAGCTACCAGTCCTCAGTTACGCTCTCTCCTCGTTGTGGAATTGTCTGTTTTTCTTTCGTTACGTATGGTTTGAAATTTATTACAAAAAATCTATAGTATCTGGGGTTGCTTGGGTCAAAGAGTCAGTGTCTTGTGTTATTACTGTCAGCTTTTTGCTCTCAGTTACTTTTCCCATTTGTTTTTCTCTTGTTGTAGTTAATCTGAATCCTCGTAGAAGGTATTTCGTGTTGAAATCTCCTTCTACAATATGTTTATTACGGTTTAGTGATATTTAATTTGTTTGTTATTCGGTTAACGTACAGTTCAGTGAAATATAACAGAATATTATTAGAATTTGTTGTATTTCTAAATATATTTTTATCGTTGTAGTCTGTGCATATGTTTCCTTTATTCTTTGTCTTGGATAATGTTTCATTCGTTTACGGATCAGGATTGCTATTCTTCCTTTTGCTTTTCCTGACTTATTTGGTGTAATATATGTGGGATGCTAACAAATGCTGCATGTGTGTATATGTGAGAGAAAACATGAGGGTGAGTGAAGGTACCAGCAACCTTTGCGGGACTCGAGGTGCGACATGTGCGACATGACAATAAGTCTAGACAATGGGTTAAGTGTATTTTTCATAACACTGACATAGTGCAAAACAGCCAAGTGTGGTAATGCATAGGAACGAAAGGAAATGCGTGTGATCCGGAGAAAATGTTAAGTGTTTGGGATAGACGAGCGTGTGAAGTGTTTTCGAGGCGTGAAAAAATAGTAATTGACCTAACCTAAATTGGGAAATTTCGAGCGTATGTGACCAGATGCATGGGGTGAGAGAGATTAAGGATTAGAATGAAAGGGAATGAACGCGTGTGAGAATATAAGGTGCGAGGGAAGAGTGTTTAGGGCAATCATTGTTGGAAAATTGTCGAAGCGTGTCGTGTCGCGTAAAATAAGAATAGCGTAGTCAGCGTAGTTATTATTTGCGTGCTTTGTTAATGTTTTGTTCCTACTACTACCTCATTCAATACACGTATATCCTAGAACTTTGTCCACCTTTATTTCATAATAACCACTACGAGTATTGAATAATTCCTACAAAATTGGGGATGCCCGGGGTTGTCGTAGCCATAGGTGAACATATACCGAGGGTATACGTGAACGTGTAGTGCTGCGTAGAGACAAATACATGTGTTGATCAAGTATAATGTTGTTAAGTGTAAAAGACCTTAATAAGTTGTCAGTGACAGAACTGAAGGAAAAACTTAAAACACTTGGATTGTGCGTAGCAGGGAAAAAAGCTGAACTGGTAGCTCGATTAGCGGATACGATGGATGTACAAGATTCCAAAATATGCTTGAGGCGGAAAATAACACAGCGAGGAACGAACGTGGGGGTGAGGACTCTGGCCAGCAGATGCGAGTGAACTCTCTTGAGAGAGAGAATTGGAAATTGCGCGCCGTGAAATCGAAGTGTTGCGACGAACGCAACTTTTGTCGATGGAGTCAATGTCGCCAGTGTCAAGTCGCCAGTAACGTACCAATAGAAGAAGACGATGAATTAATAAATTACATCATCTTGGGAATTCCTGATCCTGCTCTTCGTGATCAGGCCTACATACAGAGACTTGGAACGCAAACTGACTTACTGGAAGCGTAAGATTCAACCGAAGATTGCAAAGATAATTGCGAATTGTGTTACTCGCATATTAGCAGACGAGAAGGGCGGTAGGCAAGAAGGAGAATTTTTAAATTGCTTAGAAAAATGAGAGATTCCTTTAGATACTTACCATGTGATCATCCAGGGGATTGGACCCCTTCCATCTACCAAGAAAAGCTATAACCACGTTACAACCGGAAAAGGATTGTCGCACGCGAGTACCATATTGGTGATATTGTGGCGATGAAAAGTACTCAACGAGGACCGGGTCTAAAATTAGCGAATAAATTCTTAGGACCGTACAGCGAAAATTGCGTGGTGATCGGTATGTGGTTGTGAAAGTGGGTGATCATGAGGGTACCATGACTATGTCGACTGTGGTAGATTGCACGAAACCGTGTGCTTGCGATACATACGATTCCCTCGGCGAAGAAGATACAGACGATGAACATGTGAATGACACCTGAGGGCAGATGTCAAGTCAGAACGGCCGAGTGTGGTAATGCATGAAAATGAAAGGAATTGCGTGTGGTCTGGAGAGTATCTGAAGTGTTTGGAACAGACGAGCGAGTGAAGTGTTTTCGAGGCGTGGAAGAAGAATGATTAAGATGGCGCCGGACTGGGAAATTTTGGGCGAACGTGACCAGATGCGTGGAGTGAGAGAGATTAAGGATTAGAATGAAGGGAATGAATGCGTGTGAGAACATAAGGTGCGAGGGAAGAGTGTTCAGGGCAGTGAGTTGTCGAAGCGTGTCGTGTCGCGTAAAATAAGAATAGCGTAGTCAGTGTAGTTATTATTTGCGTGCTTTGTTAATGTTTTGTTCCTGCTACTACCTCGTTCAATACACGTATATCCTGGAACTTTATTCACCTTTATTTCGTAATAACCACCACCAGTATTAGATAATTCCTACAATATTTAAAATGTATATTATTATCGATATTAAACTGAATGCCAACGTTAAACTGAATATTTCTTTGGTGTAGTAATTTTGTTTCGCTAGATTGTTGAAATATCACAGTGTACACCGGCTAAGCGTCCCTGATTGCGATAGTTCGTCCACAATCTCCTTATAGTTTTCGCTTAGACCGAGCTAGTTAGCGCAGTTCCGTGCTCGCGTGGTCAAGGAAGCACGTTTGTACACCACTGCACTTTCGTGCGCGGTTCGAACGTAAGTTCAATGAACTTAATATACAGTTTACCAATTCAAATCATAAGTTATTTTCAAAACTTCGATTTCCTGCTCCTACCATTTGTCCGCGCATCGGTTGATGTGGTTCCGGGTCTGAAATCGTCCCGGCACGAAACAATTTGTATCAAAGAAGTTGGTGTACTTTATTTTATTAATTATGTAATAAATGTTGGTACGTATAAACATGATTTTCAAAAGAAAATTACTGCCCTCAATATCAGAACACTTCGAATATGTTAAACCTTGTCACAGAGTAAAAAGGTATCTATAGATTATTTTTATATTTCTTATTATATTCACTTATGAATATTTCAACTTTTTTTTTCGTTTTTTTTTTTACGAGTTAAATAATTTCTCGCACAAGAACAAATTTCCATTTTACCACGGACGAACAATGGCTCGGATTTAAACTTAATCAAGAACAATTGGAAGATAATTGGGAATGCAGTAGCGAAAAAGAAGCTAAAGAACAAAACTGTGTTAAAAAAAGCAATTTATAAGTGTGGTTTGAAAAATATCCGACGCAAATAATTAAAAAATTAATATTTCTATATCTGAAAGGTGTAAAACTGTCCTTTCTTAAGACAAGTATCAAAATTAATCTAAAAAAATTCTTGAAAGTTACTTTTATTTTCAACTGTCACAATAGTTTTGTTAATTAAGTTTGATTGGTATGTGACCACTAAAGTATATTGCACCACGTCCTAGTCTGCGGAACGGTGCAAGCAGTGTGTCATCGTTTCCTTTCTTATACGGTGCAGGTACCATCCAAAGCAACCGTCCCCGCACAGTACCTGCACCGTACGGTAGGTGAGAGTACCAAAGCTTCTGTCCAGCCACTCCAGCAAGAGCGATTGGAGAGTCTCGACAGTTCCCTGACCAAACGGTGGTTAGGTCAGCCGCTGCTGTCACTGTAGAAGCATGGACTGTTAGCTCTGGCATTTGAGGGCTTCCACCTCCCGTCCGTCAAGACTTCCTTCCGCTCACGGGACTCGCAGCGGCTTTCGTAGAAATTCAACGGGGAAGCCCCGACAGAACGATTTCCGCTTCATAGGATATGGTCTTATAGTCGCGGACGACCCGCAGCGTCATCCGCTTATGCACTCGGCACAGCACTGTTTGGTTGTGCCGGTAGACCGTCAGATCGCCCACTCAGACGGGCACTCCGTACAATGAGTTTTGTAATTCGATTCAGACCTTCTTAAAAAGAAAGAACGCGCTGCACCTCGGATATAAATCCTATATCAGTTTGTTTAATTTTTGTCAGCTGGTCAGGCTTCACAGTATAACGCAATCACACGCAAAGATCAACGTGTTTAGAAGAATCGTACTATTTTATAGATTCTCTCCGCAAAAGCATCATTGAGAAGAGTCGGAAAGGTCCCATATCACCGCTCTAGCTCATTGCATTGTTAAGGATTTTACTGTTACGAGCTATCACCCTAGTTAGACTTAATTTCCACTCTGTCCTATTTGGTCTCCGACTCGTCAAGCTATATTACCCCGTTTACTGACTGGGAATGAGACCACAGACAGCTCCTATCAGCGAGGAGGAGAGATCGACACATATTGTTGTCAGGTGTTTAGTGCAGATCAAACCAGACAAATTTGAGCGCCACTGCCTTTATACAGGCGAGGACTCCGTAATCCTCGAGTCTCCGCCTAATTGACCTCCTGGGTTGGGTGTTAAAGGTATTGCCCAAAGATACAACCAATTCTACCCCATCCCGGGAGATGACCGAGACTGAGAGTGACCAACTCGACTGATCGCATCTATTTAGGATTGGGATAGTCGAATTAGTCTAATGCACCCTAGAAATTAAATACAAATCGTTTGATACACCGCCGAAAATACCAAAGACAAAGGCAATGACTCTCGAGCAGTTTTTGCCTATATTCTGGAATGTTCGACGGCTCGTGGCTTGCTTCTTCTTTCAATAACCTTGTGAAGGATAGTTTCTCTGAAATTATATACAAGAAGTTATATCGCAGAATTTCTAAAATATTTAATAGCAGGAAATTCGACGAGCCGTTGAACATTCCAGAAGCCCGTAATCTAGTTCGAACCTACGATAGTCACCCACGTGACCGGGCAATCGAGGGATCGCGGAATCATGGCCCAATCGCGAATCAATTATTTCCTCTTCCGCAGGAAGAGCGACGCGCGGTTTAGCCGACACGCTTCTCAATAGTCGAAAAGTAGTCGCAAAAAAAAAATACCAGCAGAGTCAGTAGCAATGGACCAAGCGAATCGATTCACCGCACGGAACATAAAATACGTAAAGTTGCCCGCGACGAGTTCGGGCACCGGCCAAACGCCTGTTGCCACAATAATCCTTGCGCCCGCAAGTTCAAACAGTTTCGTTCGAGCCGAGCGAATTTGAAGCGGTTCCATTCAATAACGAGTCTACGATTTTTCCTCTGCTGTGCACGACGTAATAGATCAGAAAAAATCAATACAGTCCATTCGCGAGTTTTGGGAGTGAGAAAGTCTTGCTACACGTTCAATGAAGTCGACCTCTTGTTCTTTTCATTTTACCATGCGCCAAGTCGACACGGATTCGGCTGGCATAGTTCGTATCATCAAACTTATCGGTGAACGAAACAGCATTAATGGTCGACCGTCCCTCCGGAAATTCGAACTGGCACTTGAGCAGGTCGAACTCACCCCGCGACAGGTGCCCGAGGATGTGGGCCATCAGCACTCTTTTGAACAGTTTGTCCGCATCCTCGAGAAGACAAATGTGTTGGTACGTGGGCGGAGAGCCAGCGGGCTTGCCTTCCTTCCTTCCGGAGAACCATTCAGACTACCTTTCACATAGAAGAGAATCGTTCAACCTTCTTCGAGCAACGGTCAACCAGTCACCAGAGACTGTCTCCAAGGACGTCCTGAGCCACGAGTCATACTCAATTGGGTACATTATCGGGATCTGGGGCGGTGTTTTTCACCCTGAGCTTTCGAATGGCCGCGGCCAGCTCCCCCTTAGTGACACTATCGGGTAGATGGCATTGACCAGTTTCTTCAAGAGCTGGAGCTCCAGACTCTCAATGATTGGAAGCGCCCAGAGGTGGAGTTTGTTCAATATCACCATGTATGGGCGCTCCCATAGATTTTGTTGAAGAGTCTGAAAGAGCTCCTTCCAGCTTTGGCCGTTTAATGGTGTCTTTCGCAACCGTGCTGTTGTCTTCAGCACAATGGTGCTTGTGGGTGTACTGGCGTCGTGCATGGACCTTATGTCTGCGATCTCGCCTGATCACCATGACAGAACCTGGTGAGGAGATTCGGTTCACCTCATCTTTCAAGCCGGTCAACCTTGCCTCCTGTTGCAGCCAGGTTACGACGAGAGCGGCCAGTATCAAGGCATCCCTGTCAAGACGTCGAAGCGTCCATCTGTGCGGCGGGTTGCTACCACTTGGCCAGTGGTGCCGCGGTGTGGCAGCGGCGGCATTTTTCACGGAGAGGACCATCCTGATATACCAGTGGTCTGACAGTATCTTCACCCCTGCCATCGCATGCCACCCGGACACCGTGCGCGCAACACCGGGGATTCCAAACATCAGGTCCACTATGAATCCACCCCTGTGTCGCATGCATGTTAGCTCCGACTCTGGGTTAATTAACCCGAGGTCGATACCCGCCGTCCAGTCGGAAGTCCACGGGCTTGCTTTCGCCAGTGAGTTCACCTTCTCACCGGACCATCGGTACACCAATTGCCAATCATCTATACGAGCTTCAAGCCGACTTGCTAAATTCTGAAACATGTGATTTATTTCCATTCCTTCGTTTGACAAAATCGAATGCCTTGTAGATTCAATTATTTTTATCAATAAAGTGGATGTCTAACTGTCTGTCGTTAAAGATACATTTGTTTCAGCATTAAATTCACTTTGTAACTTTGATTCTGTTTGCGTATGCGATTATTTAATTATTCGTAGGTTATTTATTCGGTTTAATTATTCGGTTAAGGATATGGTTTGAATTAAATATGGTGCTGCCATGAAATCGTGAAATTCATTATTCGAGACCAATAATACAGGTAATTCGTTACTCTCGTTATTATTTTCGTCAAGTTCTATAATACTATCATTTTCTTCGTTATCTTCGTTAGCTGAAGTATCGCATCGTCTAATTACATTAAATACGAGATTACAAACATACGTTTAACATTACATCGTCAGTTTATCTTCATTTACTTTGCAGAACTTTTATTTTTATGCTGCTGAGTATAAGTGTATATTAGTTAAATGTTTGTTTAAGGATGATGTCGAATTCCTACATGAAAAACTATGTCTATATAAATATCATTTATAGACATAGTTGGACCACCCCTAACCGCGTCACAACATTATAATATACAATATATGTAGAAGAATTCCAATGCTTCGATATCTGAATAACAAGAACTCTACTGCTCATTGATTTGCTAGCGACAGTTGATCAACGATCACATATACAATTGCGTTTGTCGAAAAGTTGACTCCTTTCCTTTAACTACTTGCCGTTACGTCGCTATGTGTTTATGTTTGCATTTTGTATTTAATTATGTCCTGACGTTGTTTCTTACCTTTTACGTTTCTTGTATATTACCATAAAATTCTACATTTGAACGTAGATTCGAGATATATTCTGCATTGTAACAGTAGATGAAACGTATAATTCGAAAACTCGAATATTTCGGTACTCGAAATCGAATACTCGGATATCCATAAATTTGGACAATAATAGGAACCCTAATTTGAACACTGAAAAATATATGAATAAAAAAACAAAAGTGCCTGGAAACTTTTGAACAAGCTGGTTTAACAATTTTTGAAATAAGTAAGAATCCAATACTAATAAAAGTTATACCCAATACTAATTAAAATTCTTTTGGGTATAGCTTTTGGCATATGAAACGATAAATTGATCTGATCCAAAACTTTTGCATGCAACTGTATATATATAATACATAGAAGGTGTCCTTTGCGAGGAGTAGCCAGAAATTAGACATTTGCATTTGTGTTTGTGTTTATCTGTGTTTCTGTCGGTGTGTGTGCATGTATGTTATTGTTCTGTTTCTCATTATTAGATAGCGTTGTTGCCTCTCCTCAACATCGCCATCCTTACTGATCATCAGGACACAGCTTTTGGATAATTCGATTAACCTTATTCAGAGGATCGGTTTTGTCATCATATTTGCAATCATGTTGTTTGTACTACAATATATCAAATCAATAATATTATCTTCTCTTAGATCTCTTGTGGAATGATATCTAATGTCGGTATGTTTAAATCTTTCGCTGAATTTTTTATGCTTTGTCAATTCCAAACAGCCTTGGTCATCTTCATAAATTTTTATTGGTTCTTTTATATCCTCTTGGAAATCCTGCAGTCGTTTTTTGAGCCACAGTACTTCTTGACATGCTTCGTTTAAGCTTATATACCTCGCCTCGGTTGAGTACAGTGCAACACAGGTTTACTTCCTGCATGCCCAGTTGATACTATTAATATGGAATTTGAATAATTATCCACTATTAGATTTTCTATTCGACCTCTTCTCTTCCCGATCGGAATCCACGTATGTAATTAAATTTTCATCCGTTTTATTATTCACGAGTTTTAATTTATACTTCATCGTGTTCTTCAAATAACGTGCTACCCGTTTCGTTTCCTTCCAGTCGATCATCGTAGGAGTTTTTAACTTTCTACTTAATATAGTCACACTTGTTATATCTGAACGTATCAATAAGGCCATGCAGGTACATTAGGCTTCCAATTAGACTCTGAAATTGTTTATTATTTTTCAAAGGATTACTATATTCGGTGTTTCTGTAGCCTACGTTTAATGGCACATTTGACCTTTTTGCTTGTGTCAATCCATGTGTGATTAAAATTTGGTTTATATGCCTTTTATCATTTTAAAAAATCATTTTTAAATATGACTTTGAAACCGATATCTTAAATCTTTTTCGCGGATAATAAATTTCCGTATAATTCCGGAATATACAAAATATTTTGAATTTCAATAATTCTCTGTTTGTCATTAATCTGATGACAATCTGAACTGCTAAAACTACTAAAAATAAATTTCTTAACAAAATTACTCAATTAAATTTTATTATTATTATTATTATTAATATTATTATTAATCGAATATTAAATACTATTATCATTATTATAACAATATTATAATGAATATTGATATATTCATAAAATAAACTTTTTGATTACCATACACATTATTTAAATTAATTATTCAAGATAAACCAAAAACCCTCTCTCTAACAGAAAACATATTCATCAATTCTTGATGCAAACTTATCTAATATGGGTACAATTTTACTATTTTAAGTATGAGAAAAAGACTACTTGGATTAGTATTAATTAATCGATTTAATTGTCGACAAGTAACATATGGATCTCGAGAAACCTCAGATAATACAACACTTCTTCTTCTGTGTTTATTTTATATTATGACCGTATCTGGTTTGATGCTATAAGTTAGTTATAACAAACGTTGCTGATAGAATCCATTCGCATAGAGTATGATATGTCGTTAGTGGTGTTTCTACAGGAGCTGCAGTTTGATGGGTTTGTTTTTTCAAGGGTGTAGTTGCGCCTGATTTTTGTATGTCCACTTCTTAGTCTGGACATTATAATAGTATTTATTAATCTATAATAGTCTATAATAGTCATTATAGTAGTCTTTTCTTTATTGGTAAGAGTTGTTGATAAGGTTTGCTTTTCTGTAACTATGATGAAATCTATTCCTTTATCTGCTTTTAATCCATTGGTATAGATTTTTGCATATGTTGTGAACTTGTTGTTCAATTGCTATAACTTTGTCTGACATTCTAATCTGTTTAATTTTTGATTTTAGAACAATTACAAAATTTTAGAATAATTTTAATTACCATCTCTTACTGGTTTTCGATTAATGTGGAGAAATTTAAGAAATTTTGTTTCGAAATGGCTAAAATATTTACAACAAAATACTTGCGGTTTCTAATGACACCTACAGTTCATAAAATTTTTATACACAGCGAACAAATATTACAATAATTAATTTTGTTCCCTATCTGAGTGAAGAGGACTGAGAATCTAGAAACAATTTCTATAGACAAGATAGACAATTTCATGCTAGGAAGACTAGCAGAATAAATAGCCTCCAGGGCATATTTCACAGAGCTTTGGGTACTTCTGTGAGATATTATTATAAACGATGGGAATAAAGTCTTGGAATATACGGTGATCGACAGAAATATAACTACGAAACATAAATACGCATTACGACTACTACGATGCTGGTCACGTACTTCTGTCCTCGATACTCGTAACAAGACTTTCCCCCGTTCAAGGCGATGACCTTTCTTGTATCTAGGTTTTTGGGCCTATGTGACCTATGTCAGGACGGGGGAATTATCCTGTCGCCGTCGGCGCAGCGATTATCTTGTTTCTGCTCTCGAAGGGAAGGACACCCGGTCCCACCCCGAAACGCTTATTGCCGACCGTCTCCGCCCACTCAAGGAAGGGTGAAGGCGGAAACAAGGGGCAGACGCGCTTCCGCTTACCACTATTAGAGAGACCTTCCGCGATCCTCGCCGAGTCCCGCCTCCGGGCGTCGTGACGCAGGTGACGGTGGAACAAGCGCCTTGAACAAACGCCACACTCCCAAAAAACACACAATAGAAATCAAGTATATCTTTGAAAACACTGAATACAGAAAGTATGCAAACATAATCTGCTCTTTCTTGTATCATTATGGGCCTCTCCATTTTTTATATCGCAACTGTCAACATCACATTTTAAAAGAGTTAACAATAATGATAAGTATTCCGAAAATGACAATACTGAACAATACTGTAAACTACTTATCAATATTAGAATATTTAGATAACGTAAAGTTAAATGCAGATGAATCATAAGTAGGATATTAAATTGGTGTGTACTTTTTTCTTTGGTTTTCCTATCAGTCTGCAGATTAGAAAAATGTTATTGTAGACCTATTTAATAAAAATCTACTATAAAGTCTTGCTTTACGATAAAAGAAATTATATAAATCACATTTCAGTTTAGTATACACTACGTACTGAAATGGCCAATATGAAACGACGACAGGTTTTTTCTTTATATTGTGGGGGAAAACTTCCAAAAATTCCTCGACCCCTTGAGTTGGTGTCGAGGATAGTAGGAATTCCCCGCATTCGGTAGCACCGGATACGAAGCCTACCCACTAAAACCGCCACGGTGATCACCTCGCATGATTCCAGGAAGAAACCGGGACTTGCATACAGCACAAAGTCCGATGCCCCCAACCCCCTGTGCAGCCCAGAGTCCGCACCCGGTCCTGGCTTTCTTCCAAGTCTTGTTTCACGAGCCCCGACAGTCTGTCAGCCAACGATGGACTGGGTCAACCACTGCTGTCGTTGCGGTGGAATGGACTACCGAATGGACCATACCTGTGTAGGGGCAGCGACGAACTTGACCACTTAGACTCCGCAAATTGGGGAGAAGTCGGCCCAGAGAGCCAACTATCCTCTCCAACCATGAAGCCAGGCAGCCGAAATACCTCTGAAAATGTCAGAGGCTGTTGAGTATCAGTCCCAGATATTTCATCTGGGACTGCACCTCGACATCGGTCTTATCTACTCGGATAAAGGGGGAAGGAACTGGCGGCTCACGCCGAGGTGCATATATCGTCAGCACCTCGGCCTTATGGAGTGCCATCTCCAAAACGATCACTCTGATTCCTTCGACAACATGCTGGACACCGTTCTCAGCCGCCGAACGACTTTCCCACAATGGCCTCCGATGGTCAGCACTAATGTATCATCGACGTAACACGTTAGATTGACACTGTCGAGGAGGCTTTCAACCCGTAGAAAGGTATCGTATCCAAGATTCCATAGGTCATAGCACAAACCGCAGCAGAACCCCGGAGAACATCTCTGTCCGTTCCATTTCGTATCTGACCGGATACTTTGTCCACCTGCCGTGGAGGTAGTCCTCAACCATTGCCGTTATATATGTAATTAATAGTTGTGTATAAGTCCTTCTTAAAAAGAATGGACGCGTTGCTCCTCGGATCTAAATCCTATATCGGATCAACTTTATAACGCTATCACACGCACAGACCAACGTGTCCAGAATAATCGTGCTAATTTATATATCTTCTCCGCAGTGCGCATCATCCGTGAGGGCCGGAAAGGCACCGTATTGCTATTCTAGCCTATGGCCCTAGCCTATTGTTAAGGATATTTCTATTTGAGCTGTTACCCTGCTCAGACTTAAATTCCACTCTTTCCCATTTGGTTTCCAACTCATCAGGTTATAATGCCCCGTTCGCCGACTGAAACTGGGACTACAGCTGCCCAATGCTCACCAGCGAGGAGGAGGGTTTGGCACGTGTTGTTAGCAAGCGCTTAGTGCAGGCCAAACCAGACAATTTCCAGCGCTACTGCCCCTATATAGGCAGGAACTCCACAGTCTTCAAGTTTCCGTTTAATTGCCTCCCTCCCCTCTGGATCAGGTGTTGAAAACACCGCCGATGCCACCGAACCTTAGAAAACGGTTGAGGCCGAGAAGGACCGGACATGATAAATCACGTCGATAAACGACCGTCCGTTTGAGAACCCGATTTGGCACTCGGCCAGGCCGGGCGCACACCACGACAGAAGCCCGTTGATGCGTACTGCCAGTACTCTTTCAAAAAAAGTTTGCCCGCATCGTTGAGAAAATAATTAGGCAGGTCTGGCTACTTTCCAGGCGGAATGGAATTGCCCGGCCTCCAGATAACGGTCGAACAGCTGCAGGAGGTCGTTTTCAAGGACCTCCTGAGCCTGAACTCGGACTCGGTCCGAGCACTCCTTCTGAATCTGGGGCAATGTTTTTTCGCCCCAATCCTCCTAGCTACGGCCAGTTCCTCCTTGATGACTCTCAGCATGGCGGACCGAATATTCAGGGAGAAAAACATTGACCACGTCCCTGAGCAGCTGGGAGTCCTGGAGTGCTCCCATGGATCCTGGTTCAAGGGTCTGGAGGAGCTCCTTCCAGTTCTGAAACTTGGCCTGTTTGATGGTGACTTGCAGAGCCCCGCACGATATGACTCATATAGTTTGGTCGCTCTTGCGCGCGCACCATCGTCTCTAGCCAAGAGCTAGATGCTGCAACACCCACGGGTGTTCTAGCGTCATGCCTGAACATATGCAGACCTTGAGTCGTGTCACAAGTGTTTGCGACGATGTCCTCGAGCCCATCCATCTCATGCTTCAAGCTATAAAATATATGCACAAGTAAAGACTTAATCATTGGGTCAATTACGTTATCCACTTACATATATAGGTGGTGGAAGAGGGTCTTTGGAATAGGGATGGAATCATTATTCTTTACATTCATACTAAATCTACCAACATTTCAGTTTACCTATTCTTACCGCGACCGATCAAATGACCACGCTTTAAACAACTTATATTTTTTAATATAGAATGAAGATAATAGCCAATTTGACAGTGAAAAATATAGTTTCTGTTATTTAGAAGTAAATAATGAACAGTTTATTCGTTTTCATCGCATGTTTTATAGATAGGCTTTTCGATTGCACATTTTACACTTACGTATTTTTTACATTTTAGACAAATTTTATTAGTCTTATTGTCTTTGCAATATCTTATCTGGCATGCTTTCCGTTCACGTGCTCCTGTACTTCTATTTGTGAATGATGTTGCTTGATTTTATTTGCCTAGCTGTTTCTCTTTTTAATATTTGGCAACGTATCAAATTGTCCTTTTTCTGTTTCGCGAATTTTGGTAGCTTTCTTCTGTTTACGCAAATTGTTCCGACAACTATAGTTTTCTTTGTCAAAAGTTTAGTTGCTATTGATACGCTTATAAAACACTTGTTCTATATATATTGGCTATTTGAATTGGACTCTAACCAGAATTTGATATCAAATTTATTCGGTTTATTGGGCATGTGTTGAGTGAATATACACCTTGCTTTTGTTGGAAGTAATTGTTCATTGATAGTAATATATGGTCCTGATTTTTAACAGTTTTGATCGCCTTCAACGAAATTGCACCAAACTTTCCGTCTTTTGTCTTACAATAGGAAAATTAATGTTGTTTTGTCGTTGTCGACAAAAATCGAGACGGGGAAATAAACATAAGGAATCATTCTTTTTTCGAACATAAATCAACGTCACTATTGTCTCAGCTCCTTTTATCATGTACTACTTGCATTACTTTTTGTTTGTAATGACTTTATATTCTCAAAATTGAGTCTTTGAGAGAATATTATTACAGAAAGATACAAATTGTTCAACCGTTCAAATGACCGGTCGTAGTGGGTAAGGCAGACTATACATTTTTCTCAGAAAACAAGCAATAAAAAAAGAAGTGAATATTGAAAAGTCTATTGTGAGTGTATTTTAGAAAAAATTGTGAAATTTATTTAAAGCTAAGTAGTGAAGTTTAATTAAAATTGTGAAAGTTTTAATCGAAATTTTAAAAACGGTCATTTGACCGGTCGTGGTGGGTTTAATGTTAGTTGAAATTGTAGTTTTTCTTCGACAAGTTCTATCATTTTGTGGTACTTGTTTTTCATGTGAATGGTTATAATTTCTAGAATTATATTAACGAAAAGATGCTCATTGTATACCTACATATGTACAAGATCTTTGTGCTCCTTGTTAGTTTTAAGAAACATTAAAAATCCACGAATGTTCCACCATATTGTTGTGGAGTGTAAACGTGTTTTTTGAATACATCTATACCTATGTGTATTGATTGCCATTCAAAAATTTAATTGTTTGAACGTCAAAGATGCAGATGCACATTGTGTAATAAGAAAGGATTTTATAATTTTCATACGGTTAACTTGTCCCATAATTTTGAACTATTATATATAACCGTGTGATTAATCCAAAGCAGAAAAATATTGCAACTGTTTTGTTATATAAATTGCATTATATGTGAAGTATTCCTTCAGAAATATCATTAATTGTACCTTTCTCGTGATGTTGTAGATTATTCATGGTGTCCATATAGAATCAGCACACGAAGTAAAAAAACGTAGTATCAATCAGCCACTTCGAATCTTGCTGTCGTACGATGAAAGCGTCTACAGGTAGGTTTTCATTAATTTCCAATACAACCTTCCAATTTGCAGATGTGGAATCGAGTTCGCAATAACCGACAACTTGATATGATTCAATATAAATCCGTATATTTGATTTAGTTTTGCAAATACGTAAAATTAATTTGACTATATCTGAAGTTTACCGGATAGAATTTATACTTTTGTACAATATAGATTTGTTTACGGATTTTATTGTGAAATTACAGTTTCATTCCACGAACTTACGAGCTGGCATTTTAAGGTATTAAACAAGAGAAGCGCGATTACGCCTCTTGACATTTAACTGAGTTCGATCATAAACATTCACTTAAGTGCACACAGTAAACACAATTGTATCTCAACCGCTAAATAGATTTCAATGAAATCTTAAATTTCAGTTTTATTTTCTCATCTCAAAAGCTGATCAGATTGTGAATGCGTATTCCGATATATACGCGTTATTTGTGAAAATTATTTAAAAAGTTTTAAATTAATCTTAGAGAGAATTAAGTTCGGCGTCGAAGCATTAAAGAAATTTTTATTTATTGCATACTTAAATTTGTGTTCGTTTACAAATCATACCAATATTGTTATCTATAAATATTTTAAAATAACATAACTGATCACTATTTTCATAAGGTTACATTTAATCTGGAGCAAAAGTTGAAAAATAAACTTTTGTCTAACTTTTCGAGATAAATACCCCACTGCGTAATAGTCTGCCTGCAAATTGGACTTCAAATTGTTCGGAAACGAGAAGCAATCTCACACTCCTTCGAATCCTCGAAGTTTTCCATAGTGTCGAGTTCACAAGCATGCAGCTGTTGCATTAGCTGGCTAGTGGTCGGGAACACTCAGTCTAACCCTGGGTAGCTCAGAATGTTCTATCTGACCACTATGTGTCCAAGTCAAAATTGTAGCCCTTAACACTGGATTTACCAACCAGTCAAAATTACTGGTTGCAGCTGCTTTTACAATGAAATTCACTTTAAATTCCATAGCATATTTTCAAAAGACGTTATGATTTTTTCTACTCTACATATATAATCAATATCATGAGTTCCTCCTTTTCCTCAATCATAGATTTACCCGAAAGACATACGAATAATACACTAGAATCTGTCGTTAGTTCTAGTGTTAAAATTCTTAATCATTGGTGATAACACATTTCATTATTTGGGTTCTTTTGTAGAACCCAACCGGTGTTGGTTTCCTTTAGGTTGTTTGGCAAATATAATATATTCTGTTCTCTGGGAGGAAAATTTAATACTTGATATTTCAGACAATGTTAAGAGCTCATACTTCTCTTTAGGAATTTTATGGTTGTGGTTATGATTTTTTCACTGCAAGTTAAAGTTAGGTATGCATACAGAATTCGTTTAACTGGAGCTTTTATGCTGGTTAAACTGTCGTTGATTATTATTAAGACTCCTGTTGGAGTGGCCTGACAGCCTCGACAGTCTGTTGCCCGAACATCGGTTCTGCCAACCGCTGTTGCCACCGCAGCACCATAGACTGTCGTCTGAGGACCTTCAACTTCAGCCCCGCCAGGACTATCCTCGGCGAGGCGTGCCTCGCCTCGGCTTTCATAGAAAGCCGCGTACGAGTAAATCCAACGGGTAACCATGCCTCGCCGCTGGGGGTATCAGATATTATGTTGTTTGTAGTTGTCGGTGTCTCCTCGAAATCGTTCGAGAATGGTAACCGTGAGAGATTTAGTCGGTGGGCTCTGCAACCGTAAATCCGGATGCGGGAATCTCACACAACACTCTACCGCAACCGAAGATATCGAACGTGTCTTCGAAAGACTTCCTTCATTTAAAAAGAAACAAAGCTGGGATACTGGTAATATTGGGTTGTTCGGAAAGTAAATTCGTTTTCCAAAATGGACAATATATAATTTAATAAAATGATTATACACTCTAAAAAAATCGTGTTTCATTTTCATCAAAAAAAAAAACGAAATGATTTTCCGAACAACCTAATATATTCTTTTGAGATTTCTATTGGATTTAGTGCTCCTATTGCATTCTCTAGGAAAGCTTTAATTTGGAGACAGTTGGTATTATCTGTCCACGAGAAGAAGGCACAATGTGTTTACATTCTCGCTCCGCCCGTAGTCCGTTGTCGTTCCTGCGATCGCAAGCAAGGATTGCCATTGGTCGAAAACGGTGACGAAGACCGACGGCGGTAATTTCAAATGTGAGTGAGAATGAATACGTAGCAAGATGCATTGGCGTAGACTCCTTATGAAGCGTCAAGTATTCATAAATAGAATAATTTTCTATACAAATAGAATTTAATATGCGTAATAATCAGTAATATATTGAAAATTATTTATAGCGGGAAGAACTAGATTGTATTTATTAATAATAATATAAATACAATACCTCTTATACTCATTTTGTAATCGACATAAAATGAAATAAAATATTTAATAAACGCTGAACGCTGTTAGCAAAATCAATTGATTTATTAATGATATGATACAATAATCGCGATGCTCGCTACGTCGCATAGTGGTTCAATCCAAAGGTTATGCTTTTTTTTAATTTTAGTATGACCTGTTTTTCTATAAATTGTAATTATATAGAATTTATCTAGATAGAAACGAGTATAAGCGGAATTATATTATTTTTAATAAATACAAATTAGTTCTTTTCGCTATAAATAATTCTCGAAATAATAATGATTATTACGTATATTAAATTCTATTTGTATAGAAAATTATTCTATTTATGAATACTTGACGCTTCATAGAGAGCCTACGCCGATATACAATTTATCGAATCAGTGATAGTATTTAAATAGGAACAAAATCGTGATAGCTAACATTTGATTGGAAGTTTATGCTAACGACGCAGTATTCTCTCTCACTCGGTCGTGCTACGGTCGCTGTTCATCTTTGTCTCCGTCTTCGGCCAATGGCGATTCTTGCTTGCTATCATCCGAGCGACAACGGACTATGGGCGGAGCGAACATGTAAACACATTGTTTCTTCTTCTCGTGGACACATGGTTATATTATAATATATATAATATAATGCCAATTTTGTTAAGGATGAAAGCAAAGTGTTTCGTTCACCGATAAGTTCGATGGTATGCACTCTGCCGGCCGGATCCGTGTCGACTTTGCGCACGATAGAATGGAAGGAACAGGAGTGGCTTGATCGAAAGGGCAATGAGACCTTCTCTGGTCGGTGCCTCAAACTCGTCGCGGGAAAGCCTCGTTTATTTTGTGTTCCGTGCGGTGAATCGATTCACTTGATCTATTGCTGGTTTCTCTGCCGGTTCTTTTGCAACTACTTTGCGACTACCGACGAGCAACGCGGCGACTAGACCGCACCTCTCTGCTGCCGAATTCTGGCTCTTCCCGCGGTGGAGGGAATAATCGATTTACGATTGGGTCACGTTTCCACGATCCCGCGATCGCTCGATCACGTGACCCAAGCGCCGCAGATTTGAATTAGATTACGGGCTTCTGGAATGTTGGGCGGCTCGTAGAATTTTCTGCTGTAGAATCATCCAGAAGCTTGGCGATACGCAACCGTGAATATTATTACAGAAATATTATCCTTCGCAGGTTCATTGGAACAACAGGCACACCACGAGTCGTCGAACATTCCGAAATGTAGGCAAAAAGTTTTCGAAAGTTCTTGCCTTTACATTTTCTAGAAAACTTTTAATTTGGAGATAGTATTATCTGTCCACGAAATTCTACTATTTCTACTAATAGTTATACTATTTTTACTATTCTAATCTTGAACACGGACCATGTGGGCCATTTGTGGTTTGTTTTGGATCCGGGCTCGTAAAGTTTGAATTGCTTAATTTGACTGGTTTCGTACTGTTTTCTTCCGATGTTGTGGATAACTGTTTGGATAACGTTATTCTCTTTTTTATTTACGATCAAGTCTACTTTATTTAATTTCTCTTTATTTAGTTGCGTTAAAAATGTCTTGCGTTTCTTGTTCTAGGCGTTCTGTTGTATTCGAAATATCTATTTCTGTTTCTTTGCAGTGGTCATTAGTATTGAGTGGAATTCGGATTGAATTTAAATTGACCTGTAAACTCGTTTCGTTTTAATTTGCGTTATCTGGGCATTGATTGGTAATGTGACTTATTTATTGTGATTTGAAAGGAGCTAGGTACAGGTTTTACATTGTCTGGATCTACACAGATCTGTCTTCTAAAACTTAAGATGTGTGACAGTCTAAATCTGTGATTCCTGCTTTTAGGGGAGTTATTTTTAAATGTACTTTAATGTTATTTTTCCTGAAAATGTTTTTGATTGCTGAGTTTGTGATAATAGATGCAATGTTGGATGATATAATTCGTTTGGACGAACTTCTATATTCGCATTGTTGATTAATATTGCTATGTGTTTCGATGTTGAGTTTGTGACTGTTTCTTTAATGTCCAGATAGACGAAGATTCTTCTATTGAAAATTCTTGAGAAGTATGCTATAGCTTTGGGTCCTGTTATGTTCCCAATTGCCCGAGTGTATTCTTTGATGGTAATACCATCAATTGACTGCAATATTATTGCTTGATCTTTAGTTGGTGTGTATTCTTATTTCACAACGCTTGCGGATGAAGTTCTAGGCTTGGCCATATAGGTGTTTTGGAAATTTTCGTTATTTTCCATTGGGATACTTTGATTTCTGTCGGTTTTGGCTCGGTTTCTAGACTAAAATGTTTTTCCTCTGTATTGTGTCGAAGGTTAATGCAATGGTGTTACTACCACTGTTATTAAATCCTACTTACTAACACTATACATCTATGACCCACGTCAACGATACAGGCTATAATTAAATACGTTCTATCGCGTCGGTTGTGGAGACGAGATTGTCATGTTATTTTAAATATCAAATAAATTTAAGTATTAAATACATTTTAATACCAATCTCCATTTGGCTGCTAATAAAACTGATGAGTGGAGAAAAAATTTCGTGACACATAAAATTAACATAATATCTTACATAAATAACTGCATTACTATTTCATTCGATCACCCTAAATTCAGGTACTTTTCGTACTATAACACCAATTTTTACAATCTTTCGTAAAAAGGGACGCGTACAATGATCTATATCAATGAATGCAGTGACAAGGAATATTCTATAAATATCTTTTGAGTCCCAAGTAGTGCTGCATTCTTCAGCATACTTGTCCTCTGCATAATTAAGTTGCAATTCCCATTGCAGTTTCTGTTGCAGTTCCTATTGCAGTTCTCTCAAAAATCGTGCGATTACAATCAATATGAAAGTTTTAGTGACCATACACACTACTTTGAAAGATTTTTCCCAATACGAAGAAAAATGTTTACATGACCACAAAGTACGTAAATTCCAGTTCTTTCACTGGAACTACTTAACCCGTCAGAAATTTTCAGAAAGTACTCAAATGATACAATAATTCTAATCGAAATAATTACAGGAACCCATTTCTTATTAAAAAATCGAAATATTGAAAATGGACTTCACAGACTTTTTTAAAAAATTAGTTAAGACTTATCCAATAATACAAATATTAAATGGGTATTAGAAATAGAAAGTGATAGATCTCAGTAATAATAAATGTAGCAAATTATTCAATGCAACATTAACGGTTACTATCCACACTATGAATGATGACAAAATTTGCTAAGACAATACACTTCAATAGTCCTGGACTTGCAAGAAATCAATTTCAAGAAATACTATCATCTTATACGTAAGGCATTTCAGTTCTTTTTCATACAGGGGATTCACTACATTTCACAATTAATACTGGAAAATTAAGTGTAATAGATTTAACGCTATATAGCAGTATAGTAACACACCATGTGAAACGAAATACAATAGACGATTTTCATGAGAGCAATCATTTCTCAAAACCACTCATCTAATAAATTGAATAACCTGTTTCTTACCAAAACCTTTTCAAGTCAATCTATAATGCGAAAAAGGAAGCATGAAGTAGGATATTGAATAATGCAAACAGGTACAAGATACATGATATTGTGCAATACCTCTACCAATAAATACCTTTCAGGAATATAAGTAGGAAGAGCAAGACAATTACGCAGTAGAATAAGAATTTTTATCCGCAATATTCATTGGGTGATTCTTGCACTATTTATCACCCTAAACACGAATTTAGAAACTATGAATATTTGTAAAAACAGCAGCACACCCTGGAGGTGTGCCCCGCCTAGGCCGGTGAGCGTCATGTACTGGCCGGCACAATTTAGGCGGATCTCTCGCTGCAGGGCGTGGTAAGAGCTATGCCAGCAGCGAGAGAAAGTGAAAGGCCGTGGCGGAGGCGTGTTGGCCTGGCGCCTCGAGCCTCCGCCCATGCCTTACTTGGGGAGAGGGTAGCGCTTAAATGAGCGAGCAGACATAAGATAAAAGCCGCGCTGACGGCCCGATGGTGCCTTGCGTCTCCGTACATGGGCGTGGCTACGGTGGCCGTGGGCGGTCGTGAGATTGGGACTCACGGCTGTCCTTCGTGCGGCCACTGCGGAATGTGGTGACGGGGCAGTGTGGCCCTGCCTCGTCGCCGAGTCTCCAGACACTGTGGAAAGTAGGAGGGTGGCAACCTATTGCTACCCTTTAACGAAAATGGGGTTGGGCGCGGTGATCGAGTTGCACGGGGGGTCACCGGAAGCGTTGATGCGATTCGGTTCTCGGTGGCCCCCCGATAACGTGCGAGGATGGGCACTGAGGTGGATTTTAGTCTGCTCAGCCACTCCAATGTTAAACTGGATCTCTTAGCCGAGGCTGGCACTTGAGGGTTTCAACTCCGCCTTTTGCCAGGATCTCTCCCTGCTTGCCAGATTCGCAACTATTATTGTAAAGAGCAAAATATGAGCTCGCGAGTAGATCAATTGCCATGGTACGCCGAAAGATCGCTAGATCGCGGCCTAGACAGAGGCCCCATATAGAGTCACCAAATGAACTATGCCCATGTGGAGGCGGCGAAATCTGTTACTCAGAAATAGTAGGTTGGGGAGGACCCGTCGCAGACAAACCGGTGTTACTCACTAACTGCAGAAGTTAGTTGATTCAGAATGCTATGAAGTTTTCTTTTGCTAACAAAATTACTCTGCTAAATGTCTTTGAATTAACTGTGCCTTAGTGTTACCAGTCACATTACTTTATGATTCTAAGTTTAATATAAGTATATCTTTTTCACTTTTTTGTTACAGATTAGACGATGAAAAGCTGGATCTTATTAATGTAAGTAACTTAATTTGACATGACCAATTGACAGAGAATTCAATTATTAAGTTTTAAAGTGTCATCATTATCAGTTATTTTTAGGTATCTATTCATTTTTAAATCGTAAACAACTTACTAAAATAAATGGGGCTGTGATACTATTGTACATTATGATTGTATCGTTAACTAAAGTGTAGTTGAAGCCATTGTTTGGAGTCTGGCCTTTTTCTTTTATGTAGGGGATATCCCCTAAACATTCACCCGACCTATTCTAGTGCGTTATACACCACATGGCGCGGTGTCCACATCAGTCCACTTTTTTTTCCATTTCCTTTTTTTCTTCATTGGGAAGGAGGTCCTGCCACTATCACCAGCATTGGGATGCCTGGTAGCGTGATAGGGTTGCATTGGCGGGAGGCCACACGAAGGGCGACTACGAGTCCTAATCTCACGACTGCCCGTAGCCTTTATAACCGCGCTCGACGGCATGGTAACGGAAAGATTACACATCTCCTCTGCTATGTATTATATTCCTGCCAAAAGAAGGCACAAATTGCTCACATCAATGCTCCGCCAGTTACTTTCATGAGTGGCTGGACAACTCCAACAATCCATTAGTCAACGGTGAATTGAGCCAGTCGCCGCTGCCACTGCAGCAGCATGGACTGCCAGATCTATTCAACACTAGCCTCACTTGCTCGGGACAAGGGAAAGTGGCAGCTCCCGCCGAGGTGCGCGTATCCTCAGTATCACTATCTTATGAAGCACTACCTCCATCTGTTTGACGACCTACCGGTCACCGCCTTCGGTCAGCCGAACAGCCCTCCCCCAATGGTCCCCGACGGTCAGCATAAACGTGTCATCAGCGTGATATGTCAGGCTGATGCCGTTGAGAAATCCTTTGACCAGTCGAACGATTTAATGCCCAGGGATCCTAGTATGGACTCCTTCGAAATCCCGGAGTACACTTCTCACAGTTCCACCTCGTACAGGTTTAAGTACTATATCCACCTTCCATGAAGGTAGTTCTCGAGCACTGACATTATATAGACGGGGACTCCATGGTCTTCGAGTTACCACCTAATTGTCTCCCGGTGTGGGGAATTAGAGATGTTTAAAGACATCGCTAGTACCCATTCCACTATGTCCAACGGCCGAAACCGACCAATGGTCGATTGCACGACGTCATTGGGGGTTCGACAGCACGTGCAGGTACACTGGCTGCGGAACATTTGCGATCTTAAATGGCCTTCAATTCACATCTTTATCTATGAAAAAAGCTATTGGCATCAATTACATCTCACTTAAAATTAAACACGACTTGTCTAAGGTATCATGTTTTATTATTGAGAGGAAACAAGTTATTCAGGTAGTGCATTTTAATGCCCCATTCTGTACAATATAGTGTAATTATCATAATTATAGATTCAGATGGTTGATGAATTGTTACAAATCATAATGTTTCTTTTTATTTCAATGAAATTTTCCCATTGTTGTAATGTTGTATAGAAACATGTATGGTGTACGACTAAGTAAAATTTATGTCAGCATCATTATTATAAATTTTCTTTTACTTCATTGCAGAATACGATTCTACCTGAAGCTGTACATTTTTGGGAACAAGCACTTATGGTTCGCGCAACAAAGAGCACTATTAGGTTGAACAGGTAACATAGGCCATTACTTTATTCTAAAACTTAAAATGCATAATATATTTCACAAAATACGATTATCTACTATGGCGGTCCTTACTTGTAAAGGTGAATATTTATTTCTTAATTTTTATTGACACACGCCGGTAAATTATGATACCTTTCGTGTGACACTTGGTGAGGAACTAAACGGTGCAAAATTGTAACGTGATTAGACAATGAGGGCACGTGCCTCATGTGAATTGAAGTTTTGAAACTTCATTGCTCTTTATTGCTCTTCATTGACCTTTATGGAACCCCGACGTAAATCACTCTCCACTTCTCGTTCCGGTCCGGATACTCGATCCACCTGTCCTTAGATAGGCGGGGGCTCGAGGAACATCGAGTTGTATCCCCCCCAGGATAGGGTATTAAAGGCATTGGCTATGTCCAACGACACAATTAACTTGTTATGTTTCAGGAAATGTGAAAGTAGTCAAGTTTTCGTCATAGATCATCACACACACTGTATAGATAACTGTCGTCCTACTACAATGTGTGGTGAAGTTATCGTCCCTGAAGATCACCTTGACGTAAGAAACTAATGAACTATATTATTTAATATAAATAATTACTTATATAAAGAAGAATGATTGTTATTTGAATTTTGATTCAAACACTATTTGCATAATATGAGTCTTTTTTCTTAACATCTATCGTTTCCAGAATATTCAACTATTTGAACGTAATATAATTCAAACCATTGTCTGAAAATATTAGAAATGTTTTCCATAATTAACGAGGTACCTCTTAATCTAAATATTATAATTACCATTTTCTTTCGTGATGGAAATCTTTCTAAGAATTACCCAACCCTTTGGTATGATCTCGGTGGGAGTGTAGGATTCTCCAGTATTTATTACCCCCTCTCCATATCTCGGCGTCGGAACGCCCGGTAGCAGGACAGGGCCACACTGTCCGGCTGATCTTCTTTCGGGAGGGTCGCACGAAAGGCGTGAGACCCCATGGCCACACCCATGGCATGGGAACGGGAGTGTAGCTCATCCCCCGTCTTATCTTGTTTATTGTCTTACCTTTATTCCATGCATGGCGAGTCTCCCAAGTTACTTTTCCTATTCTCCACCTGTCCTATATTAACATGAATAGTATACAATTATTTACAAAACGGCAAAATTATTTTAAATGTAGCATTTATTAACCAACATTTCTATGTACATAAAATTTTTGTTAAATTTTAAAGAGATTATGCACGAAATAGAAAGATTTTATAGAAGAGAAGAATGATATATGCGTGGCTCGTAATAAATGTACAGAGAACGTGGGAAGTATTTTATTATCTGGCAATCCTAATGAGCCTAACCTAGCATTACGTAACTAAGGCGGGAGATTAGAATCCCCTAACAACTTTCAAGTTATGAAATATTCTGAACATTATGATACAATGCGACCCACCTACTATAATTTTTGTGGTTTCCTAGCCAACATTTTTGACAGTTTTTCAGGTAAATGTAAGTTACACAAATTGTTTGCTTTTTTGTTCTTATTTATTCTTGTACACCTTAGTTATTCTGTCAAATATTTATTATTTGGTATGTATGGTTAAAAATATTTCTTCATCGTTGTCGTAATATTTTCAATTATAATGCATGGCTTTTTAGTACAAAATTTCGCAATTTCTTTGATTTTACCAGGGAGAGTTATCCTACTACCGGATACTTAAAGATTTTTTTAAATCAATAAAAAAATATATTCCATGCCTTTTATATTCTTTTATTTATAATTTAACAATATTAAAAATGAAAATAAAGTAACAAAACAAATAATATTATTATAATACTTGGTTGTACCTCGTCGTTTGATCGAGACACTGAGTTGTAGGTACTGTTTTATTAACTAAGTAAATTAATATTTATAAATAAGGTAATGGATATAAGAAAGCGATGTTTAAATATACTAATAGAACGGTGATTGGCTGAGTCGGGAGTTCGTTCGTATTCTCCTCAGTCAATCTTACCCCTTGGTGTCAAATTTGAAGACTGTACTTTGTGACTGGTCGCAGCTCCGAGGTGGAGGAAATTATCTCAGTTTCTGCACTTTTTACATATATAATCATCAATGGAGATTTTAGGCTTTTTCCAATTAGATAATACTCTGTATATGATGACAACGTTTTATTCGATTCAGTCTAAATTACGAGTCTGACTTGTGGTGTATGATTTAGACCGAAACGCGCCTTTTTTTGCGGGAAATCTTCCGAAGAATTCCCCGACCCCTTGTGGTGAAGTCGGAGGAAGTGTGGGATTCCTCGCCCCGGCAATCCTAATGCAGAGTCAACCACTAAACCCCCGACGGTGATCATCCTTGCATGACCAGAAAAAGACACCGGGGACTAACAGCGAAATAACTTCCGCTGTTCCTCCTCGTGCGGCACAGCAATTGTGCCTACACCCATATACCAGGTTGTTCAATAAGTTTTGTCGTTCGATAAAACTTATTGAACAGTATAGTATCAGGTTGCTCAAAAAGTTTTATCGAACGACAAAACTTATTGAATAACCTGTTATATTGGACTCAATCCTATCGCCACTGTTACGGCTGTCATGTTGGTGACACTCGATGGTTGGGTCATATTCCCACTCGTTTAGGGGTTTGCACTATAGGCAACTTTAAGGCCCAAAACTATGACCACCCGCGAGTTGCAAGACTGCGCTCCGGTAAGGAAAGGACGCAAGAGTGAGCCACTTTCCCCTTCCTTGCCACCAATGCAACCACAGACACGTACGCGCACACGCAAAGTGGAAATGAGTCCGCGATTTGCTGGGATCACTTTGGGAGGAGTTAAAACACCTTTAGCCCCTCCTACTGAAATACTTTAGGCCCTTCCAAAGAAGATTGGAGGGCGTTTAACAAGTGACTAATGATTTTCGCTATTTTATGAGTTTCCTTCATACTGTTTAAGCTACGTTTTTCAGTAGCCATTTCTCATTATGAAAATCGGCGAATATTTTGCAATATTTTCCAATTATAATGTTCATTGCTTCCACTATTCTTAAAATTGAATAGAACACTTTATTAAATACTGCAACTGCCAAATAAGAGAAAATTTCAATGGTTTTTGATTCACAATGGAGATACTTTGGAACTGTATGTCAAACAGTAGCATTAAAACTTTCGTTTGCGTTTTGTGTAAAGCCAACTAAGCAACGTTAGGGCTTAATTTGACAAAGTCAGGCTAGTGCTTGAATTTTTCTAGTTTTTCAATTGTTTTTGTGACTTGTCGACTGCTTACTGTATCGCACTTTGACACGTCACATAAAATAGACTGCACCTCTATTAATCATTTTTGAGAATACAATCTTAAAATTTGGAGAGCATATTTTTAAAATATACTGATTTACAAAAAAGAAAAAATGAAAAATCGATTTTTTACATCTGTTACACGAGAAGCCCCCTTAAGACATTTACAGACATACCAATAGTTGATTTCTTCCAATATTTTGAAGTAAATTTTTTTATATAATACTTACAAACCCACGACACAGTTTGTTATAAATATGTCCCAAATAATATGCCGTTTGAACGATATCATTTTTAATGTATATTAATTTAGATAAGGTAACTCAACAATCACCAATTGTATAAAATATTTTCATTGTACATTATAGGTCAACATTGAATCTGGGGCATATTAGGATGAGTTAATAATTTTAACTCAATGTTTATAATGCATAAATGAAATATGTCGATTCATTTGAGAAAATCATAATAATCTGGAAAATTCCTAGAAAAATCAACTTTTTATGCTATATTTGCTTCTTAAAACAGTTAAAATTATGTCTACCATTTCTGTATGTTTTTGAAAATTGTTGAGGTTTTATATCTTACGGAGCACCTTATTTATTGGTAGTGATTAAGTATAACATGTACATTTTTCCTATATGTAGGTTTGTCGTGCATGTAATGCAACAGGACACAATTGCGGAATAACAAAAGGAAGTAAAGCAGGTCGGGGAATAGATGGTGCTGATTTTGTCTTCTATGTGTCTGCAATGCAAACTGAGAGATGTCACAAAGGATTAACTGTAGCCTACGCTGCGCACTGTCAACAAGAAGCAACATTAGATCGGTAAGGGGATTCAGTTTTACTATTCAATAAATAATTAATAATTAAACACAAACTTTCTTATCTTGGAGAAAATGTCAATCTAGCCACCTCAAAAATATTTTAGAGGTAAAAGCTACACACTCCTTTTATTTGTATGATCTTAAACATAAATATCAACCATTTCAACCATAGTACAATAACATATTTCATTATATATGTGGTATCGAACCACATACCAAATTGTGTCAAAAACTTGGTTACAAATGTTTTGAAGTAATTAGTTTATGGTGAAAGCTCTATGAGTAACACTCAATTAAAAGAGTAAGTAGATGCTGTATGTGCAATACAGCACCTTTCGTAGCATTTACTCTTCTCTGAATCAATTTAATTGATGATCTCCTTTCTCTGTTAAATTTTCTGCTTATGAGAATTCATAATACTAAATAAAAGTAAGCTGAGATAAACGAAGATGTCTACGATTTCTTATGTAATTTCCATTTTGTCTCTTGAGTAACCTGGCGTTTTATTCTGCATTGAATTTGTATTTTAGTGTAAATTTATTACCAATATTCTGAAAAATCATTCATTTAACTTTTTTCATTGTTTGTGTTGCATGTAATTTTAAAGGTAATATAATACTTTCCAGACCAATAGCTGGTCACGCCAATCTGTGTCCAGGAAGTATCAGTACGAAACCGCAAGAACTAGAAACTCTGTTAAGCACTGTAAAACACGAGATACTACACGCCTTAGGATTTTCTATAAGCCTATATGCCTTCTATCGGGATGAAAATGGTGAACCTAGGACTCCGAGACGAACTGATACGGGAAAACCAGCATTGAACGAGAAGTAAGTATACATTTTATTGTCAACGATTACTATTTCATAATGGTATTGTTTAGAAAAAATTTGTATTAGAACGTGTTAGTATTATGTTCACGATTGTTCAGTTTCGCTTTTTGTCTCAAGCAAAGATTATATTTATGAGCTAGACGTGAGAGTTCTCACTGTGTCTTGTGCATAACTATAAACTAGATGTAAGGTTCTTTTATTCTATTTTACGCGTAATTTTAAATTACATATAAAGTTTCAGTTGTACAAATTCGCAACATGATCGTAATATTTCAGGCGTTGAAATATTCCGTTCTCGAAACTTCGATCAACTCAATTTAAACATAACGTTCGCAAACGTCCTGTCTTCGAAGTTTTGAGAATACAAAAGCTATCTTGGTCAAGGTCGATTTCAAAGAAAATCTTTGAAGAGAGAGAGAGAACTCCCACCACGCCTTGTGCTACGCGAAGTACACGCCCGTCCGTATGTTTGTTGGGAGGAGGCGGGACGTTATTTTAACGCGCCTCTCCCACCATTACCGGTGTCACTACGCCTGACGGCGGGGCGGGGCCACGCACTGCTCTGCCTCCCCTGTTTCTGGAGGGCCGCACAAAGAACGGCCGCCCACGACTTCCATAGCCGCACCCAATGCCAGCGTGGACATTATATTGTTAGCTTTCGTTAAATACACGATAGATTTTGAACAACACTTGAAAACTATGGTGCATAGGACATACGTTCATCGAACATATTTTACTCGTCTTAATAAATCTCTCGGTTACGCGTTTTCTGCATTTTTTTCAACGCATCATTTCATTCCCTCAAACGCTTTATAAAGCACCAACGTAAAATGATTTGTTTCACATATGAACTGCTCTATTCGTTTTCCCGAGTTTTCTCAAATTTCTCAAAATTTTCTGAATTGCTGAATTCGTGAATTTACACACTCAAATGTTTCTCAATCATTGAATATGTCACTGTTGTAATACTGCGGAACCTAAAATGTTGGTGAGACATCATTTCCTAGGTTCTAAAAATGTGTAAATCCATCATTATTTGCCGCAAATATCATGAGAAAGTTATTAGAAAAGCGATTACAGTGCATAGAGCATAAAGTTGAAAAGTGTTTGCCTTAAGTGTTCTCAACTTTGAATTAAACGTATGAAATGGAGATATTTAATGATATTTTATACCTGAAAGTTAATTTTTTATTTTTGAAAACTGGTAAAAATGTTAGTTGATAGTTATAAGAAATACTTTTTTAATTGTACTATTACTTATACCTACGTATAAAAAAAAAAACGTAATATGTTAGAAGCAAAGAACAATTATTGCATTCTGTGCTTTATTCATTGAGGTAGTAGTTCTATGTAAATATGAGCCACGGAAGGAATTCGGCTCTTCCCGCGGAAAAAGGATCATGCTATGTCCCCGTCACGTGGTACAACTCTCGCGGTTTGGACTAATCGAATGAATTGTAAGTGTATTTATATACGTAAGTTGTCCTTATGTATGTGTATCGCTAAACGCATCGCGCAATCGACCGTTACTGGTTAAATGGTTTTTACATACTTTTTAGAAAGTTGAGCAGCACGTGGAATCTTTCTTTTGGAAACGACCCTGGCAAGTAGGGTTTCTGTATAGCGATGTACATAGTTTTTCTGATTATTTGGTTCCTAAAAATTCTAAGAAAGGACACGTGATCAGTTAAAAACGGTGTCTTCAAAATTTCGAGCGCGGAATATTCCACAAATCGAAATATTCTGGGTAATCAGTACGTCTGTACTGACTTTTGCGCGTTTAAATTGAAACGATTCTTACCAACTATGTTTCAAATTCTAATATTATAATATTGAGTGGTTTTTACAGATATGAAAGAATATTTCGAAGCATTCTCGAAACTGAACAGCGAGAAATATCAATAGAGGTTCTTAAATGAGAAAAACTGATAACATTCATTGATCATTGTCCATAGGTTTCAAACGCATGAGTGGAGCGAAAACACGATCAAGACCGTAGTTAGACCATATTGGCAGGTACATGGCGGCTATGTAGAAAGATCGATGCAAATGATAGTTACGCCCAAGGTTCGTGCTGAAGTTCAAAGTCATTTTAATTGTCCGGAATTAGAAGGGGCAGAGTTGGAAGATCAAGGAGAGGATGGCACAGCCTTAACGCATTGGGAAAAGCGAGTGTTTGAAGTAAGTATCGTTAAATATAAACTGAAAGGGTCTACTTATTGGGGAAGGATAAAAAATGAGGAAATAATTGAATTTGTAAATTCTGTTACGATATGAAGTGTGTTTGAAAAAATAAGCTGCTATTAAATAAAAAAGTAAGTTATCGGATTGAAAATTTACTATACATGTGTATTTATTATTTGTATAGAATGAAGCAATGACAGGGACTCATACTCAAAATCCAGTATATTCGAGAATAACACTTGCGCTTATGGAAGACACTGGATGGTATAGTGCAAATTATTCGATGGCTCAAGAACTGGGATGGGGTAGAAATCTTGGTTGTCCTTTTGCCATGAAATCTTGCAAAGAGTGGATAGCTTCTAAATCATCTCGATTGTCGTAAGTACTTTATTTCATAGAATTCTCTGAAACATTTAAATAATACTCTTATACTATTATTTATATTACAATAATCGCTAAACATGATTAATGGTTTGGAATGGTTCAGATTCTTGTAGTGTAAATATTAATAGATATTTTATAAATCTGAAATTTATTGTTATTGACTATTGAAAATCATCAAAGTGTCGATAAGACATTAGTAATAGACCAATCCTCTAAAAACAAACGTAAAAAGAATCATTTTGTTTCGATCCCCCGAAGTGGCAAATAGAAATATTCCATTTATAAATTTTGTTTATATTCTTAATTATTCGTTGTTATTTTCACATCAATATGTAAATGTTTATTTCTTACGTGTAATTTTTTTAAGAATAAATATATAATGCATATAAATGTAAATATGATTATCATAGTTTAATATCATTGATCGCTCTTAATAGCTGAGAAATTCTATACTTTATACATAAATTTTATATATCATAACTTCACCAATTATTTCTCTACCTTTTATTTATATCATATTTCTTATCTCCATTTCTTGTTTGTTTGAATCGATCTCATTTACATCCATTCAAGATCACTTCAGCCTGTGGTGTAGACTAGCATTTTATAGTTTACTTATATAAATATTTAATAACAGGTATAAAACTGATTAATATTTTTCAGAGGAAAGTTCCTTCATCCGTTTTGCAATAAAGTGAAACAAGATCCATTACAAACCGAATGTACTGATGATCGAAGTTCAGTGGCATTATGCAATTTAATTAAACATCCGCAGCCCTTACCTAAGAAATATCAGGTGCGATTATATACATGTAAAATCTAATCGTGTGTAACAATATTACATTCTTTTATATGTTTACGAAGTCGCGTTATGGAAATAGAATCTATATTTATGAAATCTTTGTGTTATTTCCATACAAAACTTTAAACTCATCAAATATTGATTTGGAAAAAACAAGGATTATTCAAAATAATTAAGTATCTATACCAAATACTTTTGAATAGATTCGAATATATATTAATATGACGATGTACACGCAAGAGTTCTAGGTGTAATAAGTACTAGGTTGTTCAATAAGTTTAGTCGTTCGATAAAACTTATTGAACAGTATAATACTAAGTTACTCAATAAGTTTTATCGAACAACAAAACTTACTAAACAACTTATTATATTCTGTCTCAAACTGCGTAAATTTAACAAATATTTTGACGACTCTTCTCTCTAATATACATAGATAATAATTGCACTTGTTTTTTCCACAGTTTACTCCTTTATATAATAATATTTTTTCAGTGACTCTGCATGAGAAATTGATTAATTTTGATCTTTTGTTCTTTAGAACTTTGACTCAATTCCTCACGTGCCAGCCGGAGAAGAACAATACTATGGTGGTTCAGTATCACTGGCAGATTATTGTCCCTATATACAAGAATTTACATGGAAAGCTCGGAATATAGTAGTTAGAGGTTCTCATTGTCTTTATGAAGAGAACAATCCTCGTAAGTGATATCATTAAGAAAGAACACCATTTTTTGAGCTAAAAAAATGCCGATATTTGGAATTTTTTTTACTGATATGAAAAATCTAATATAAATGCGCGCATGCGCATGTGTGTATGTTGGAAATACCGTAAACGCATGAGAAGTTGATATTACGTCAACAGGCTACTTACATCACTTGTAAAGTGACAGTTACGTCCTTATGCAAACACATTGTCATTTTTTGCTAAATCGGACAGTTGTAGAAGTCCATCTTGTGACAAAAAACGCGAACAAAGTGAGATGTAACGGTAAAATTAACATTGACGTAAACGCTGACATAAAATAATAACTACCAATGAAACAAATATATTCCTCACACATTCTGTAATATAATTTCAATGAATTCTCTCTAATAACAATTGTTAAAGACAAGTGTTAAAATTAAATATAATTTTTCATGTTCCTTTACTCTACAAATCTTCCGACGAGTTGCTATAGTCCTGATCATTTTCTAAATCTGTATTTCGGATCCTTAACCTTACATTGACAATGGCAGTTTCTAGTAAATCATCTTTGTCCTAGAATATCTTTTTTCTTATTTCTTTTTGTATGTTTGCAAAAGTTTGCAAAAGGCCGGGAGAAGTGTGGGATTCCCCGCAAGCAGAACGACCGATTTAAGGGCCTATTCACTATATAAACTATATAAACCCACCACGGTGACCATTCTCGCACGTTCTGGGTGAGGAGAGGAAGAGCGGCAACGGGAACCGAATTGCACCCAACGGGTCCTGTGACCTCCTATACATCGCGATCGCCCCTATTTTAATTAAAGGGGGAGGGAGGTAACTCCTTTCCACAGTGCTTGGATGTTCGGCGAAGGGGCAGGGCCACACTGGCCCATCGCCACATTCTGCAGTGGTCGCACGAGGGGCGGTCGTGAGCCCCAATCTCACAACCGCCCGCGGCCTCCGTAGCCACGCCCAGACGCAACGCGTCACCGGGCCGTCGACGCGGAGTTTATCTTATGTCCGCTTTCACTCGTTTAAAAGCTACTCTCTCCCCGGGTGAAACGTGGGCGGAGTCTCGAAGCGCCAGGCCAACAAGACTCCACCCATCACTCTCAAGGGGGCCTATTCGAGCTTAGGCACGCCCGCTCTCGCCTCCGTCCCGCAGCCTGCCACTCTCTCGCTGCCGAGCATGGCTCATACCACGCCCGAGAACGAGAGATCCGCCCCAATCGTGCCAACCAGGCACGGCGGTTACCCGCCCAGGCTGGGAACACTTCCAGGGTGTGCTACGCCGTATCCTGGTCCGCTGGATATTGCCAGCAACGTGTCTCCTTGCCTATATGGCGCAGATACCCCCGAGCATCCATGCCTGGACAGCACCTGCACCAAAGAGTAGGTGAGGGAACTGTAGCCTCTACCCAACCACTCCAACAGGAGTGGCCAGATAGCTCCGACTGTCTGCTGGCCGAACATCGGTTCGTAGAAAGCCGCGTCATAATTTATAAATACTATTTATAAATAATAGGATTTCTTATATACTTGTATAAGTAACAATTATGAAACAAGGCCCTATGATTGGTCACGCAATCGATCACGTGTTGTTCGAGCGCGTGGTTTAATTGTGGCATAAGTTTTAAGCTCGGCGGTGAGTGCCAGGCCAACCTCCGCAAGTACCTGGCACATTAAGTCCTATGTCGCGCGGCAGTGGTTAAGATTGGTTTGGAGGAAGTGTCGGGGAGCCATTATTTACCAGTATCTCTGCCTCCTTCAGGCGTCCTTCCCGTGCCTGCTATGGCAACATCGTCGCTGTTAACGTTTGTGCCCGATGGCGCCACTACTACTTTAACTAGGGCTGCACTCATCGGGCCCATCCCCCGAGCCCCAGTGCTAACAAACACGCACAACATATAAATAATTTATATACTACAATTATTTATATATTAATATACTATGTATATACTTATATATTTTTACATTTTTATTTTTTAATAAATAAGGATATATATTAAACGAGAATTATATATCAATCAATTAAAGTCCATTAATCTCATATATTAATTTAGTTAACTAAAAAGTGGATTAAGGTTTAAATAACTATATTGAGATTTTAATTAGGGCCTCAAAGAATCTCAATCGATAGTTATTATTTTGCCTATAAACTAGTTCAGAATGCCTATAAAAATATCTCTATTTTTGGAATTTATCCCTAATATAAACATTATTTCTATATAAGCACAATAAAAAAATAAAAACTTATATATATAACATAATTTTTTTAAAAAATAGAAACAATTAATTAGATATTTTTATAAAAATATCTGTCACTTTTCGAGTGACAGAGAGAGAGTACCGTATACAAACCGACTTCAATTTTACATTAACAAAATTTGAACATAATTATATTTTCAAACCTTTGTAAAGTGTGCTTTATGGTATTTTTAAATACTATTTAAACTACGGTACCGTAAACGTGAAATGACGAGTAATCTTTTTGATCGAATTAAAAATTATAACTCGTAACATTTGGAGAGTGTATATTTTTTTTATAACAATTAATATCTAATTTCGCTGATCAAATAAATCGACGAAATGAATATAACTGGTATAAAATAATGTAATCCGTAAAAGTTATGAGACTTTGAACGTCACCATTTTTTGTTATGTTTTAGTAGCAGTCTCGTTAAAAAATCTCAGATCGTTTAAAAATTATTATTTATTTCGATTTTCACCGAGTGGTACTTTCACATCCTCTTGCTTCGTCTTCTATAGAGATTTTCCTGAGAGGAAAATTTACAGTGGAAATTAATGACGATTACATAGTCCTACAAATATGCAACATTTCAAGTAAATTTATAAACGGGAAAAGGTGTTTCATCAGTTTTAAATAAAGTCCCTCATGATCCGTTCAGTGAATCTCTCGCCAATTGATACGATAAAAAATTAATAACGTAGAGGATTCTTGTTGGATAAGATCAAAGACCAAACATTTCGAGATTTATTCTTTTTATTTTTTTTAGATATAAATGTAGATAGGTTGTGCTGTAGCACTTTGAAGTAGCAAGAATGACAAACGAGGCTCTCCAACAAAGAATGCCGTAAACGTCGCGTGTGTACATGATAATGTTTATAGATTCATCACAAAGCGCAGTCGCATAAAAATTGATCTAATATTTTAACATTTTATTGAATTTTTACGCCACACGTTATAACAGTGGGATAGTAGCTTTTGATTTCAGTCTGTAATAATCGTTGAAACTGATTTTAATATTGCAATGATCCATGATATATTAAACTCAGTTTTTGGTATTTCACTTCTGCTAGTATTATTATGAGATTAAATATTATTTTATATATTTATAAGTGAAATCTAATAATTCATATATAAGTTATCAAAGCAGTAAGTCCAATACGTGTAAGATTATAATTTATTAACAAGTCAGTAATTTCATGAATGAATATAATTTCTGTTTAGATCCGGATAAGAATTTTGCTCTAGAAAAATATGGTCCACAGTCAAGATGCTTCGATCACACAAATCAAATGTGGGAAGAAAGAACATGCAAACAAGCTCGACAGTGGCAACATTGGGGTTCTGGTTGCTATCAATATGCTTGTGAAGGCGGAAGATTGCATATTATGGTTAGTTTATCATGAAACTCGATTTTATTTTGTGACATGAATGTTAATAAAAGAATAAAATAATTAATTACGTAGAAATTTATGAAAACTGTTTGATAATATACGAAAAAATAATTAATTAGGTAGACATTTATGAAAATATATTTATTTTATTATACAGGTGGCAAATTATACCTATACGTGCTATCATGCTGGTCAAGAAATAGCCGTTAGAATAATACAAAATGGTTGGCTTCATAAAGGTGCTCTGACTTGCCCTCCATGCCGAGATATTTGTCAGGTAAGAATAAATACTAAGTTTATAAATGTTTTTTAATCGATATACTCCTCTGTTTTGATTTCCAAAATGCAAAAATGTGAACAGAATTCAATCAATTTAACGCGTGAGCGTTTTTAAAGTTATTAAACTACCCACAGTATTCTCGTTAATATCGGTGGCGCAGAAATATTAAGTTGTTCGGAAAGTAATTTCGTTTTCCAAAACGGAGAATATATAATTTAATAAAATGTTTATACACTCTACAAAAATCGTGTTTCATTTTCACCAAAAAAAAAAAATGAAATGACTTTCCGAACAACCCAATAAAATATTTGTCCAATAGGATATGTTCTCGAACAATCCTTTGTCTACGTATTCAAAGGATCAATCGTAGGTTCCATTAACAATTCAATAATTATTATATGGTATTTTTTCTATATGTTTCGAACCGTTCTTTTGAGCGATCTGCGAGCTCAATTCCGCACCGACCTGATACGTGACAAATGGCAGGAGCAGGAGTTTAGGTACAGCAATGAGCTGTGAACAGTTGAGACCTCTCAACTGCCAAGACTTGATTAGTGGATTATATTGTAGTTTATTAACTTGTCGAGTCGCGTAAATTTATTTCGAATTACCAATTCGAGGTATTCGAGTACTAATTTGTTAAAGATAAGGTGATAGCATGATATGGAAGTGGATAATGTTTTATGGAAGGATGAGTATGAGCCGTGTCTAGAGAAACGTTTTGTCGACGTATGAAATGCTACGATCATGCCATGGAAACAAGTATGCGGGTAGTCAGTGTTGCGTGGTATGATCTATCTAATATGTATATTACGGTTAAAAAAAGAATTAGAGAGAAAGAGATCGTGGTGTATGTTTTTGAGTTCGATATTTCATAATTGAACCTTCAAGGCTCTAAAAATTAAATATACCTTCTATTCAAAATAAAAATGAAATAGAAACGAAGAGAAATTTTCTATGAAATAGAAAAGAACTAAAGTTAACAAGCATGACATAAACAATGATTATTTTTATTTTTTCAGGCGGAACTAAAAGAAAAGCGGGAACATTGCAAACCAGGCGATGAACACCCACCTGCAACATATTACCATAGAGATAATCTTTATTGTGCGTCTGCAGGAACGCTTACAAATTCGTCGACGTTTATTATTTTAATATATTTTTGTATTCTTAGATGATATATGTCGCAGGACGTAGGTAATAATTTTATCAATGTGTAAGTCAGGTTAATGGCATACCATGCAAATGTCGTTGAAAAAGTGTTCTCTAATTACCACTTGAAGATTTAACGACAGAAAAGTATGTTTGGAACCAAATAATAATTTTCTGAAATGAATGTAAGCCAAAAATGGCAATTTTATTTTAATATATTCCTGGGAAATATATATTGTATTCCACATATTGCATTTATACCATGTAAAATACGAATAATTTCATATAACTACAATAATGAATCTGACAAAATATACATACATTCCTACTTGACTACGCCTTCCGTGTGGTTATTACTACCTCCATGGAGGTGGTGTGCCTTGTTACATCAAATGTACATTATAGTAGTTCGACGAACAATTTACTTTAACAACTGTTAATGACGCCAATTCTGTGTCTGTTATAAATAGATAAACACGAGTGGTTGTCCTTAGATTTATCGAATTCTATAAGTGCCAACATTTGCAAATACCATATCTTCTGTGTAATTATAGCGTGTATATATACGGATGCACAGTAATTTTAAAGTTTTTAACAATCTTTTATTTTTCTATAAGTAACAATAATTCTTTTATAATAGAAATAATCTTTTATATATTTATCGAATAATGCTGTTAGTATATTACGAATACTTTATTATATAGATACACGATTTCACTAATTCATGTATACATAATAAACAAAGACCCGTCTTTCTTCTTGGCAGCCATATTGGTTAATGCAGAGATAATGTTTTTCTTTTTAGGCGGAAACAATTCACTCAGTCCTACATAAGAAAAGTACCTTCAATTGGCCCGAAAAGTTTAACCTTAAGATAAATTAGCGAATTATTTGTTTAATGTTTCATAATTCTTTACTATTTACATTTTTTGTAATTAATCAGTTAGAAGTTTACATAGTAATATAAGCATTTAAGTTGTAATTCAAATTGTAATCGTAGCTTATAAAGATTAAATGTATATATAGATTGCAAATTATATATAAATTGTAAGCAACATCTTGTATTTGCTTATAAAAGTGCATATTTTTATTTTTGTGACGTGAACAAAATGTCTGCAAGTAAATTAGAAACTAAATAAATTATATGAAACAAGTACCACTAACATCTCATGCGTTTGTAAAACATTTATTGTTTTATTAATTGTAATTTTAAAAAATGTATGTAAATGTATGTAAAAATGTGAGGTTTAAAAAGAAGTGAGTTTGTATAAAATAATGTCGCAGAACATGAGAAAAGTTTTTGAGTTATATAAAAGAAAAGTAAATGACTCAGTTTTTAAAAATGTACGATTTATTTATGTATAAGTAGTAATTGGTTTTTCTATCCATAGTATCATTGAATTGGTTTTTATATTCAAAGTGTGAATAAGGTTCAGTACACAACTTCTTATTGGTACCACGAAAATGTTTTGGTTACAAGTTATAACGTTTAATTTTAACTATGTTTCAAGCTCGGGGTAACGAAGTTAACGCATTTGCGTGCCCTAAAATATATATAATGTTAAAATTTATCTTAATACGATTTATACAACATCTGAAAACAAATCTATAAGTTTTTACTTTATCGGGTAATGTTACTTTTATGTATTTCTAAATTTTCTGCAGGCGGTTTTGTGTGAAGAAGATATATTGCCAACGTTTATTTTGTAATAATGATTATTCCAAAAGTGGAAATTAATTTTAAAATACTTAAATGTTCCAAATGTTACGCGTCAAGTAGATACTATATAACTTCATTAGCAAGGTAAAGAACCTTGAAGTAATAAATAAAACTCATTATAATAATTTTCCACCGTCGACTGTGAAAAATTTAAAAATAATAACAGTTAATTACAATGTTAATAACATTTAACGCTTTAAGTGCTGAACCTACTTCGTTTAAATACCGTTCTGTTAACGTCGCAAGATGCATCCATTTGATTAAAAAATGCAACAAAACAAAAATGTCCATAAAATTTTAAAAGAAATTAGCTATGTTGACGCTTAGAAACGCCATCTATCGAGCGAGGAAGAGTAGTAATTGTCATGGCGTCTCTCGAGTACAATGTGATCTCAAGCAAATACTTTATAACTTAGTATATTAGTTTATAATATAAATAGTGCAATAGAAATACTGTCATTATTTAGTTCTCCCGAAATCCCATATCCTTAACAAGCTGTTTGTTTTGATAACAAAACGTATTTTAAGATCCTGAAGACTTTTCTTTGGTTTTTTGATACTGCTACAATAGCTAATAAGAATGATCATCGATCATCAAGCTGATAGATCGTGTCCAACGAATAATTCTAGACACTTGTGTGGTGGGTAACCCTCGCCACTTCGATCAACTTTATATTTTGTAAATTGTACATTTTCCTATTACGATAGCTTACAGCTGTTCAAGGTTTTGAATAATATAAATAGTTCTACTCCAGAAATGACTAAAAAGATGCCAACATTTAAACAACTAACAAGCAATGGAAATGAATGGGATGTTGCTATTATGAAAGAAGCAACTCTTTATGTTGTGGAAGGTAAATTATCAATCAGATTAGCTGCTGAGAGATATAAAGTGTGAGATATAGTTCTCTACAAGATTAAGTAAAAGCATTAAAGAATGGTCAGGAAATAAATCTTAAGCAAAAATTAGGACTTTTGATAAAGAATTTTCATGGCAACTTTGCAATCGCGTTAAAAAGCTGGATAACCGCTTAATGTATCATTAACTAGAGTAGAATTTTTAAAACTTGCTTTTGATTTGGTAGAACGTTTAAAATTTTCTCATAGATTCAATACAGATAAGAATGGCAAGAAAAGACTTCCTTTCTTCCTTTATGAAAAAGTACCCACAATTTGCATTCAGAATCGCGGAATCAACAAACATCATACGTGCAGTTGGTTTTAATAAACTTCAAATAAACCGTTTGTACGATCAACTTGACTACTTTAAAAAAAATGTAAAACTTTCCTCCATTCCGAATTTACAATGTAGATGAAACGGGTGTTCCAAATATTCACGAAAATGAGAAAGTTTTGTCTTTCAAAAGAAAGAAGACAAATTGGCAAATTAATCTCTGCAGAAAGAGATAAAAGTATCACTGCTACCGCCGCGACGTCATTTTATAAAAAACACTCGAACGTTTTCCAATACAAAGAAACTTACTGTAACAGTAGAAACTCCTTGGCATCCCTGTGCTGGTCCATCACGGGAGATGCTCTGCTCTATTCGATGTTCCGGGAGGAGGCGACACCTGTACCATGCCCCTTTCGAGGCCCTATGACCTTCTCCTACACGCAGCAGCATAGATCGCTGGGCCTGGTGCCTGAGAGCTTTCCACCTCCCGTCCCGCCAGGACCCAACTCCCGCTTGCGGCAAGTCTAGCGGCGGTATCCCCTCCAGAACTCCGCTCCAGAGTCCGCTAATGTCTCCGTCCACACCACCACTTCCCACCGGGACATCATACGCCGGGGATCCAAATGTCAAGTCCACTATCGACCCTCCTCCGCGTCGCACGCACATCTCCGACCATCGGTTAACCCTTTGCGGACGGGACGGTTCAAATTGAACCGTACAGTGGTGCCGAGCTCCTGCCGCGATAGTCATTTAAAATTGCCAGCGCATATTTCTGCTTAACCTCGGCCATCGACATGCATTTAGGTGGGACACATATATGCGTTTCTCGGCTCTATCAACTGTTTTCGCCAAACGCATATATGAGTTCTTCGGCCAATTTGATGATTTGCGTAAAACGCATATATGCGGCGCTCGTCCGCAAAGGGTTAATAAGGCGGAGGACGAAGGCCTCCGCATCCGGGCCGGTACGGTATGGAGCGGAGAGAGATGTACTTTAGAGTTCCGCAGGGGTCCGTACTGGGTCCCCTGCTATGGACCACGAACTCGGGTACGATACCGTTCTGTGGGCCGCGGATCTCCGACAGTGTCAGCCTAACGTGCTATGCGACACGTTGATGCTGGCCATCGGGGAGGAACAGCACTGCTTAGAGCCTTTTTACAGGATGATTGTCTTTAATTTTGTAGATTTTACATAATAAGGCAATCACCTTAATTTTCATTGATTTTAACACGTTTCTACCTAAATATATGTTTTGCCACGAATGATAGGAAGCTTCTTAAAATTGGTTACGTTGATGCGAGTTTGATGTAAAAAAATTAGAATGCTCTGAGATTTTGAAGCTCATAAACGGTACATTTTAGAATGTATTCTTTATAATAATATTCTTGGATCTCAAGTTTGCGAATCGTACGTTAAAATTTCACTAGATCTTAACCACATCAGAACGATAGTTCGAATTGTTAAAACCTTCGAATGGGACGTACCGTTTACAGGCATTTAAACAGAAGAGACTTTTCTTCGTTATTATTATGTATGGTTATTAAATGAACTTCTTTACTGGAAGAATGTATACAGAGTGGTCGTTTTGAAACCAGAGCCGGAGTATCTTTACAAACGCTCGATTTCAAAACATTTACTTTATTATTTAGTATCTGTAATGTCATGGGTATAAACACTCACGGTGATAGGAAGTTGAGGTGCACAGTGAAATGAGAATGCGAACACAGACAACTATCATGTATATTTTTTGCATTATAATAACCATTATACATAAATGTTATTACAATATAGAAACATAAATTTTAATATCTCATTCATTAACATATCTTACAACGTCGTCAATATGATACATATCTAGTTGAGATTATTATTATGATTTCTGGCTATGAAACCTTTTGCTTACGTCTTGTAAATACTTAATTTTATTTGGGGTCGAGTTGTTCAATTAGCAATAATCCTCTTGAATAGTATAATGCATCTTGCACTTAAACGCAACGAACGATGTACATACGTGCTATATGCGTATTCACTCAAAGTACAATCCGGAGCTTATTGCGATCTTTAATAACTCGACGTCGGTTAATTAATTCCTACGTAAGTACCTTTGCCTGTACTTTACAGTGAATTTCAGAATGCAGAATTCATGGGAAATGAACAGATTCTAACGTGGCTGGGGGAATCTTAAATAGTCGCTGAAAGTATGCGCAAAAATTCTATCTATCTATATTAAAGAAAGTAGAACAATACAAATATTTTGTATTTGTCGAGAAATTATAAGAAAACCGTTTCTCCTTTATATTGTTTGTCATGGATTCTCTATTTCTAGAGGAAGACAAAAAGGAGAGCGGAAAGAATGTGAAATTTAATCATCTCGCGAATTGAAAAATACTAGAGACACTTTGCTTCTGTTGTTCTCGCATGCAGTTCTTATTTCTCCACAATACATCATTTACAAAGCATTCTGAGCGATGGATCAGTATGTTCACGTCCTCGGGGTGTTTTTCATTAACGCAAAGACATGCACGCGATCCAACTCACAATCACACTAATTGTCGAAAGAAAAGGTCACGCTATACGCAATACAACAGTAGTTCTCTGCATCATTTTGGCACACACACATTGTCTCCGTATAGCTTAAACTATTTAAATGGAAGGTCGTAACGATTAGTTTCCATATTATTGTAACAATTCTTGACTTTGCTTTTCTCGCAGATTTTTTGGCAACGTAGGAACAGGTTGCGAAAGATTATTTCGATTTTCCACTAGACTCTTTTTCCACAATTACTACCGTTCTCGTTTATTAAGTGTTACACTGTACGTCAGCGAGCATATTATCCAAAATTTTCCTTAGGTAATTCGCGTTCAAGACATTTTTTACAAAATAATTCGAATCATTTTCGCCTGCTATTATTATACAAACATATAAACGGTATTCGTGTGAAACATAAATTCATAACTATATTATTACTGCACGAGTCTTAAACGTAATCTAGAAGAAAGTTTATAATTAACACAAATCTCATATTTTCTGAAAGTAGTGATAATTGATCAGCAGGATCGATACTTCGAGAAATTTTAGTTACTCAACGTATAGGCAGAACTAAAGTAAAATAACATACATACACGTACACAACTAAACTTTAAATATTTACTCTTTCAATTAATTCCTTTAATTTAATATAAGTGTTGAATAAGATGATAATTTTCATTTGTAAATTTATCTTTCTTAATTGAATAATTTATTATTAGCTACACCTTCGATTGCGTCTCGTATACAGATAGACAAGAAACGTTGTTCCGTCTATGGCAATCTCTTTCATTCACTTGTACAAGTGTCTTATTTAATCGTTGATGCTTTGCTTTCGTTAAAGAATAGCGTTCCTACGTCACTGTATTGAACACATGTCAATCCATAAAATCTCTTTGGGAATACACGATCAACCAGGAGCGTATTATTTCTTCTTTTTTTTTTTGTTTACAGATACACTCACTGGAAGAAAAAACTAGCGGAGGAGACTTCTCGCGTTAGGCCAAATAATCTGCGTCTCCACAATTCTCTTCAATCGAGAACGTTAGAGCGCATCAAGCGCTCATTCATTTGCATTTGAATCGTTCCCGCATGTATGTACATGTACAGCTCCTGTTAAGCGTTACGATGTCAAATACGCAACTAGAGTTTCTCTCCCGACTGAAAATGTCTGCTGACAGCATGTAACGATTTATCGCACGGTGGGTTGTACAATCATGGTTGATTCGATTATTTGAACGATAATCGTAAAGCGTGTGGGGTTCTCGTACAAGATGCCGTATGATGCGGTCGTGTTGACAGTACGTCGCTGTCATAGTAAAGGCCACATACGTGACGATTTATCATACAATGGACATAGTCGAGTATTCGATAGATGAGTATGTTGAGACCCGATGAGAGGCAGCGCTGGTCATGTTGACCTGTCATACTAGGTTGTTCGATAAGTTTTGTCGTTCGATAAAAACTTATCGAACAACTTATTACATCGTTTCCTCTACATACCTAACGACCATGGATGAGACCAAGTTTTCAATATGTACATACTTCACGAACCCGAATTAATTCCAATACGCAAGATTCGCTTCAGGTGTTTTAATGGTACTCGTAAGAAATAATGTTTCATTCGTTGCACTCGCAAAGTACTCAGTCTATGTAAGCAGGTTTCGGAGAATCCTAGAGCAAGTACCTGTAAGTGTGGAAAATATACTTATAAGTAGGTACTTCGATGCTCGATAGAATCGAAGTAACAAGTGATACTCATTTGTTTTCATCTTTGTTGCACGACATGTAACAGTTTTACTATTTCTTTCATTTTTTCAAATACTTACAGAGGTTTCGAATTAGCTACCTATTTTTAATGTGCTTGATCGTATTATTAGTGAGTATCTACATCGGTTTTATTTGTCATATATTATTTGAATACAATTCTGCTTATCTTTGCTTTTAGTAAAGAGTCTTTAACGTTACAGTAGTCAATTACAGTACCAACTTCATTTTCGAATATATGTTTTTTTTTTAAATTAATTCGTGTGCCATTTTTTCTTCCTTTTTTTTTATCCTTGTCTACATTAAATACTGATATCACATTAATTACCAGTATCTCTCAGAAATAGGAAGTGGTCCAGATCACTTACCTTTTAAAGACCCCACACCTATTTAGAGGCTTTTGGTAGATTAAAAAGACTCTTTTTGGCGTAACAAATAATATTTTTGTTACAAAACATAAATATTATTGTTATATTTTAAATCTACTGATTGAATTCATCGATAAGGTTTATCTAGCAGATCCTGACGTAACGTTATTAATTGTTCGAATAGTCCCTACTTACTTTATAGTTTACTAGTACAGAATTTGATTGAACAGATTGTCCAAACGATTAATAACGTTTTGCCTGTTTGAATTTTGTTTCAACGTCACGTTTAGAATAGAATTTGCTATATGTCTTACCGATGAGTTCAACTAATAAATCAATTTCGACAATTGACGAAATGCAAGAATGTTGTTTCGCTTCTTGTAACGAAACTATTAATACTAATTATAAAATCATAAATTGAAATTGCTTGTCTAACTTCTTTGTGTAAATTTAAAACTCCTCTGTAGGTACGAGGATCGCTCCGTGCATTATTGTTTCTTTTTACGATCAAGTATACTACTTTTCAGTATGATTTGTCGAATGACGGAGGTTTGTAGGAAAAACGACGTATATTATATCGTACAGCTATTGTTGCATCTTGTTGTATCGGTTTATTGTATGATAAATCCTTACGTCTGTGACCTCTTTAATGCTATCATCTGCAGTAGTATAATTACGAAGCTGGTTAGACGCATAAGAAGAAAATTTTGCCGAATGATTTAGTCAATTATTTAATGCGTAATATACAATTAAACATGGTTTTTAACAATCGTCCTTTTACAATATGCAAAATTTGTTCACTATACAGTTTTATAGTTTTTAGAATAAATGGAGTGTACCACGATACTCGAACAAACTGTATTTCCAAAATGTCAAGAAGTACGAAGAGAAGCGAATTAGTCATTCAATGACTTCTTAAATTGCTGTTTCTAATGTTTAATTGCGCGAATCTAACGCATGTATGTTTAAAAATTGATGAAAAACTTCTTAGTCTAAAGGAGCAGCTCAGTACATCCCTTTAAATATTACGTCATTTACTTCTGTTACTCTGTTTCGATTTATTTTTAAATTTGTATGGAAATAAATTTACACGTGGCGGAACATATACAAAATAGATAATTGTTTTAATTCTACGTTTATATAAGAATAAATTTGATTAACTCTGTCCTTTTCTAAGACGAAATAAAATCATTTCTTATGCGTCTGCCGATATAATTCTCTTATCTTACTGATCTGATTCCAAGAAGAGAAATGAGATTTATAGTTCGCTTTTAGAAAATATGTAGTAGACATTTGTGATTCGATGACGTAACAAACATGTCGACCGCAAATCTACGCCTTGACAATGCTGACCAATATGTACGAACGAACGATCTACAATTATAATTGTACTCTATACGTATCTAGTGCAATTACCAGTGATTTCCATCACCATCGCAATGGTATTTATCGTCGATTTAGTACAGTGCGACGGGTTGTTTTCTTTCTCGTCGTGACTCGAAATTCTAATCTTTATGCGAAGAAGAATAGATAAAAACTTCCTTTTACAATATCAACAATTCTGAGATATAAATTTAACCCTATGAGATATTCCAAGAAATGTCGTCGTTCATGGCCGACGGTGGATTGTGCGACGCAAACACATTTCAAAAGCTCCAATAGTTCTTCCCAAATTGGCCACTGTATACGCTTTACACAACTCCCTAAAGAATGCTCTATTTACTGATAATTCTACAAATTACCCGTCTGTTTCATTTTTCATTAATTTTAACGATAGGTGGTAAGTTTCATATTCAAAGAACGTTGTTAGCAAAGAGGAAATACATTTTCTGAGTAGAAATTTTAGAACTTGAGTAATTGTGAGAAAATACCTGTAAGTGTCAACGAGGTAATCAATTAGATGAAGAAGAGTTCACTTATTGGTAATCGTCTTCTACTTCTCAACGCAATGCAATAAAAATACTAAAAAGAAAAACAAGTGACAACGTTTTAGTATTTTATAATTCAAACTCACTGCGATTTTTGTGTCAAAGTTTTGAATAACTTAGAATTGTTTCAATTCGAGTTTTAAACAGAAAACTCAAAATAAGTCACAGTAAAGAATCTTTTAGTGGACTGATAAATTCAGATAAGCTATAAATATGAAATAGAAAAATGAGTTATCATGGTTTTGAGAATTGGGCAATATTGACAGTTGTACGAGTATCTGAAAATTACGTGTTATAAACACATTTCCGCAACAATCGGCCATGTTCGTTGGACGTCTGCTGCTTAATCGATACTTGTTTTTAGTGTAACAAATTGAAGTTTTTATATGTTCGTTTTCAATTAGAAATTATAATTGCGTCGCAAACTTAATTATACATTTGAGATTTAAATTTTGAAATTTCTACCATATTTTATAATTGATTAATGAAAAATAAAACATGTATATACTAATCATTACTTTAGATGCGAAAGATAAATTAGAAACAAAAGAAAACAAACGCCACTAATAGTGAACTGTAGATCCAGTGTTTCTTATGACTAATGTGTACGCATTTCGTCAAAGCACATATAAGTGATTCCTGTAAAGATACGTAAATTTTGATTATGTTACTAACATGTCAATAAAATCAGTACTTTAACACTTTCGCACAGTTTTGTAACTTACTTCGTTTTTACAATTCTAGATTTTCACTTTCTTTACAAAAAATTAAAAATTAAAAAGTACTATAACGCTTACAACATTTATATTTATGCAACACATTTTATATGAAATTCCTTGTAGTTTTTCGTTTTATTCTCTACCCACAACTTTTCTATAGGTCCTTAGATACAAACACAAAATGGTTATTTTATATTTTTACTTTTCTTTCTGATATATATACACACAAATTATTTTCAAATGAAATTTTTCCTTTCAATAGTCCAAGAATTAACAATTAATGTAATTTCATAGTAAAAATTTCGATTTGATGCGAATGTAGTGTCAAAAATAACAATACTGCAGAATACATTTTACAAATTTGTATTTCCAGTTTTTGTCAAATTCTGGATTTTCGCGTACATCGATCAATTTCTCAAAGAGCAACTATGCTTTCAACAATATTCTTTGAACACGACACTTTAATTTCGTAGAACCACGTGATACAAGCTTGCATTCTTCCTTCTTCTGTCCTTCGAAAAGAACGGTAACGTTTTTTAAGGACGGTTGTATTTAGAATAGTGAGAGAAATAGTGTGTTAGCATAATAGAAAATTCGGCGCGAAAGATAAGAATTGACGAAATAGAAATTGGTTGATCGTCGATGAATAAAACGATTAATTTATCGGATAATGCTTCGTTAACTTTTCATATTACTAACATAACTAAATACTTGTTTAGTATACATTGTTGTCGCCTAATGATACGTATTAATATTTCCCTTCAATGTTACAAAGTTTATATCAATTGTAATCTAGCAAATATTATCTTTCACGGTTCGCTCGTATCTCCACACGATACCTTTAATACATACATATATATTTATTTTCTTTTATACAATTAATTACATATATCATATTTTATACTATTTTGTTTACCGATATCATTTTCAATTTTCGTCAATTGACAATGTACCATCACGAAATACTTTATTTGCCGTATATATCTTTTATGTATTTCGAAACAATAATTTGCCCTCCGATACATTTAAATTGACCGAACTTCTAATCCTTATTGTTACATCTGTTAATTCTAAAAAAGATTCTTTCGACTCAACACAAAAATGCATTTACTCTTTTAGGTATAATTTGTCCTTGAAGAATTTTCGTACATTCATCGTTTCGACAGTTACCCAATCCGTTTTTAGTATTGAACATTTTCGTTACCTTTCGTTTATTAAATTGTTGGCTTTCTAATAGGCAATTTTCCAAAAACTACGGCTTATACAGTTTTTCAGTAAAATCTACATATTGCAGTAAAATTGTTTCTTCTGTTTGTATGTAACCGATGTTGATATGCAAAAATGCGTCACAAATGATATAATCCTACAAATTTGTATTAACAGTTTCGTATATATTCGGTAATTTGTAAATTCAACATAATAGTGCTATTTTAATTAACCGAAGATTACATATTAACAAGAAAATTGCTACGATCGTGGCAAAAATTATTTTTCAATAACTCAGTTGTGTAATTATTTACAAAGATTGGGTCTGTGTTGATACAAATATCCAATGTTAAATCGCAGAAGACTCGAAATCAATAGTACCGTTTTTTTTTTATCTTTACAGCATTTATTCATGGTCCAGAGAGAACAATACACGTAAAGTTTTCAAGGTATTCAATGCTACTTTTCAACCTTAATTTTGAACAATGTCAGTAAACAGTTTGTTGTACTGTGATTTTACGCTCAATACTTACTTTCCACTTCAAAATGGTGTTTCGTACTTACAATCACATTAAACCTGAGTGAACGTTCTTCCCAACTGTTGCGACAGATGTCAGTTAACTACTGTTAAAGTAAGTAATAACATTCGAAGTTAAACACTTCGTCTTCGATTTAAGGCTGTTTGCTACTGTATAGATACTAGCAGTTGCTATTTTTTTCTTCGAAAATTCTGTTTCACTATATTGTAGGATATCAAAAATAAAAAAAAAACGTGTTATAGTTTCGCAGATATTCACAATTTCTTTGAGGGGGTTTTCATCCCTAAAATTATATCATCTGTTGAACTATATTTCAGGAATGTTTAATATTCTTTTGAATTTTTGAATTACTGAACTTCCTTCGTTAATCTATCAAAAATATTTCAAGTATAAATTTGTTTTTTTTTTACACGAACCTCAACAGTGTACCTTCTTAAGAAACATACTGTTTTACTATTTAAATCTTTGGCTACGGAACATGTATTTTGAAAATAGGACTATCAATAAATGCTGCAAGTGTTAAAAAGGTCGATGAATATGGTGACAAGTCTTGTGCAGTTTGGACTGACCCGTATTTGAATACTTTATTTACGAAGATAAATACGAATAGCTAATAGCACGTGTTCAAAGAATTTAACTTTTTGGCTTATATATTAATTAATGTCAGTCGTTAATTGTCAATAAAGTATCAATTAAATTTTAATTGCACAGTGAGTGAATTCTGCTTCATTTAATTTCAAACCAATTCATGTAATTGAAATCACCATTTACTTCCGTATTTACTTAATATAATTATTGGAAGTTCAATACGAGCAATTTTGGTAACAAAATTTTGTAATCGTGACAGTTTCTTCTTAATATACAAAATTTTTCATTTGTTCGTGCTATTTTCTTTAGAATGACATTAAAATAATGATCGATGATTAATGACAAATATTTCAGTTAAAAGAATCATTTGATTGACCATTTCACGAGACTTGAGACCGAATAAATAATTCCTTTGAGAAAAACATAAAATAATTTGCTCTTTTAACAAAGTTTCGTTACATTAATTTTCATTCAAAGTGGAAGACTACCTCGGTCTTGTATAAATGTGTCATGAATTTTATAATAAAATATCGACTAAAAGGACAAATTAATTTTTTTCGAAATGTTACTAACATTGGGGTCAATTATCCAAATATTTATTTCGGAAAACTTGGCTCGAAATTAATTTTAATTAAAAATCGAGTAACAAAAATGAAAGAGAACTTCGATAAATGTCATGTATTATACAAACGTTTGTTTTTCCTAGTATTGTTTTTTCTAATAGCTGTAATATTTCAATCGGATCCTCTTGGTAACAAACTTTTATATTCTTACAGAATGAAAACGGAACTATTTTATTGCAAAAATATTTATATTTCCATCTTTTCTCTCAACAAGGACTCATATCGAATTACACACATATCTTTCAAGTGTTTCTTTTCGACCGACTCTTGATATTTTATTTTCTGATACGAGTTGGATTACGTTTTTTATTTCCAGTAAAATTTTCGTACACTAAGGAAGCGTGCTATACATGTAATTTCGTGCTGCATCATTGTAACGAATCTTGCGCGATCACTGACACTTGTCGCGACAGCATCGATAATGGGTCAATGAAGACTCGTTTACTTCCTCTTTTGCTTCATCGCGGCTCGCTCGACCTTTTCTGAAAACCTCCTTTACAGTACGTAATTCAATGAAAACAAGAATTTGGATATGCCTTCGAAACAATGGGAACGAAATTACAGTATCGTGTCGATTCTATCTTATTGCAGACCTAATTAGAAGTTCGTACCATTGACGGTGTCGACAAGTTGGCCGTGTGCCATGGCGGCACTTAACAAATTAAACTAGATATCTTCTTGGCTGCGTCTGAAATTTCTTGAATACAATCGTAAATAAAATCATACCGAAACTTCGCCGCTCTTAGAAAGCGACGATTCTGACACTTCGAATCGAAGTCATCGTCGCAATTCTTTCTGCTTCTTCTTCTTCTTCTCAATCGATTATATACTTTCTTTCTTCTTGTTCTTTTTGTTAAACTTCTTCGAAATGCTCATCAAAACAAGCTATTTTTCGGTTTCGGAACGTCTTCCTTAGAGAGGTACCGTTGAGTTTTCTTCCACGAAATCTCTATTGAGAGAATTTAACAGTTCTTCGTTTTCCTTGCGCACTGAAACAATAAATAATTTTTATGACGGTTTAACGGGTATGCTGATATATTTGTATATTTTATTCGTATTTTTTTTTATAAAGAAACATGAAGTAGAATCAGATATTTGCTAATTTCAGTAAAATTTATTTATCAACCGAATTTAGCAAAGACAAAACGGACAAGAATAATAACAATATGTCTACGATAAACATATTTCTTCGGTTGCACAGTCGAAAATTATTGTAAAAATATTTTGTTTCACACACAAAAAATTCATAACGAATCAAACGATTATTTAAAAATTGATTTGGCGATTATAGTTATTTATGTAGTTCATTAGAGGCCATTGAAGGATGAAAGTTAATTTCATTGGTTAACGACAAGTTCAAAGTATTGTGTTTTCTTATATGTTTGGTAAAAATTCTTCAAAATTCTAATACCACTGAAGGTAGGAATAGTAAGACTTGATTCAGTATTCCCTCTCTAATTGATAACCAATCGAATTCGTTCCTGTTTAGTTAAGGAAGGTAGTTTTTTTTCAAGTAATCAATCACTTTTTATTTCGGGTTGAAGTTGAGCTTTTCGTGTAGAAACGTGAGGCATTAATTCGTTTTCTATGGGGAGAATACGACACACCAAACGAATTTCATTCTGCTATTCTATTAGTGAATTATGCAAAGCAGTAAACGAAAATGGGCTTTTATGGAAATAGAAACTCTTCGAAATTTAACATCGTCAATGCTCTGGTATTGATGTAAAAATAAATAAGAAATTATTGTCAATTTCGATTTTATTATATTTATCCGAAAAGCTTTGTAAAAATATATCATTTCGTTTTTTGCTAAAATATATTTTCACTTCTCTTTAAATAAATATCAGATCCATTACTGTAACTATGTATATGTCTTCTTGAATCAATCTCAAAATGTTATCGTACAATAATTTTTCATTAGCATCGAATAACTAGATTTTACAAAAATCAAATAAATAGATTTTACTAAAAATTCTAATGGCTTTATGGAAATGTTGAATCTAACTTCTACTGCGGTAGTGCGATGTAGAAGAGCAGGTTTGCTATGTAGCTGATCTAGTGTTGCCACGGGCCGTGACGTCATTACTGTTCTTGTGAGCGCTTATAGCTGCTCAAGCGAAGTTCATAAGCACTTATAACGCACGAGCGTCGAAACCTAATGCATCCTTTGATCCCCATAACACTGGTTATATACATTGGACGGTACAAAACTTGACAAAACTAAATTTAGACATGCGTTTACACAGGAGATTTCCGATTGCTGGAATGTATAATTATCTAAAACACTGCTTTAGGAACCTATACGACTCATCTTTTCACTCGATGAGAACAATGCAATGATACCATCTTTGATGCACATGAGCAAAAATTTCGACTGCCTGGTAACACTGCACTGATTGCATAATAGAATACTTTAAACGTTTTAAATCATCTAGCTCGGACACGATTAACCTCTGTGCAACAAGTCTCATAAATTGCCGTAAAATATGAATGATTTGTTAATAACTTCGGGATATTTTAATTTTACAGTATTTTACGAATCGATTGAATAAATTATTAGTTATTAAATGCGTATTATTGACAAAGCATTAATATTTCATAATGAGCTCACGCGAGCTGTCCGTGTAAATTAGATGTATAGAATTCGTATTCAAAACGCAACGTTACACATTTAATAAACGATAACTTATTCCTTGAATTTTTAACACATTTGAAAACTAAAATATCGTGAAGTTATTAACAGACACGATACACAGACGGTATACCTGATGACACAGATTTATGTCACGTGAAGAGGAAGTCACAAAACAAGCGCCTGCTGAGAAAAAAAAACAGGTTTTGCTTGATAGGGAGTTGGTGGATTTTGCTTGAAGCGGAAACAAATTAATGCAATTGGGTATACACTCACGGGCTTTGATTCGTATCTGCTTCAAGGGAAAATCACCGATTTAAAGTATCTTTCTTTTTATAGACAGCTTGACGATTGTGAGACATACGGAGATAGTCCCAGAAGTACTTGACCTAACAAAGAAAACACAAGAAATTTGGGAAAAAAATACCTTTATTTCTCTACGTAGTATTCTTTCAGATCGATACATTTTTCCCAACGATGATCAATAGCTTCGATACCCTGTTTATAGTGAGAAACGTCATATATGTATAGACCATATGAGATCGTGTTAGACTAATTTTCATCAGGAAATTCTGATCAACCCATGGATAGTATTCTCATTTGAAGAGCACTCTCATATAATGAGAAGAATGTAAATTTAAATTTTCTTTTGTGGATGAAAGCGTCGATCGCGTGAATTGATAGACCACTCATGTTGTGTAAATAAAAATGTTATTTCTAAAGGAAAAAATTCGATCAGATTGCGAGGGAGTACTGTCGCTAATTGCAATGAATTTATCTATTATAAATTTATACGTATTACTATACAATTATATATGCCAAGTCGCACCGAAATATTTAGGTGAATTAGTCTCTTAATTTTTTTCTTTAAAATTATAATTACGTTGATTCTACGTTTATTTTTATACATTGAAAATTTTACTTCGTCTGAAATTTTATAACTATTTAAAAATTGTTTGGAAAAAGAAATTATAGTTTTATCCTTCTATATAAAAGAATTTCCAGCTAGAAAGACAAATTTTGTTGAATGATTTTTACATATACATATTTTTAGACTGATGCTATAACTTGTGTTTTGCGCAAAGAAAAAAGGACTTAATTGTACAAAAATACAGTGAAACAAAGGTAACCAAAAGTTTATCTCTAAAATTTGCACATGTTCGGGTTGACACCTTTAAAAAAATAATTTAGTTAGAATTTTTATAAAGTAATGACATAAGATTATGTACTCCGACCAATTTTAAATATTTTTGCAAGGTGATATTCGGAAGTGAAAACAAGTATGCCATTATGAAAATTGTAAGTCTTGTCGAGTTGTTTAAGGAATATTCCTGATTTGGACGTAGCTAGCTATTTATTTTTAAGATAAACGGTCTGGAAGGTAAAAATTTGGAGATTTTAGATCAAAACGAATCTATCGCTAAAAAGAACAATTACTCTTTTGAAAAATCAATACAATTTAAGAAGATAATAAAATAATGAACTAGTAATACCTTTATGATAAAACTGAGACTGAACTTAATGTCTTTCGGATAATTTTCAGACACGAGTTAAATTTATAGTGTCCAGTTAAAATGTTTAATTAAAATTATCAAAAAAATATCGACTTTAGTTTCATTTTCACCACAAGAGTTTCGCCAATCTATTGTTCTTCAGATGTTCTGTGCATGCAGATTAAATAAAAATTAAGAAGATTAATAGCTTGCATTAGTGGTTGATACGCGCACGAATTAATTTGGAAATGTTGGTTAGTGGACTCTGGGAATATCGCAATGTTTGTAAGAATTACGATTCCAGTGACAACCAGGCTTTACACGCTTCGTCGCATGTTGCGTTGTATAAATCTGTCGCGGTTTCAGGCTGAGGTTGAGCCTCGCTCGTACCGTCCAACGAGAAAATTTGTATACACCGAGAGTAAACAAATAATGAACGATTTCGGTTTACACATCAGGAGTAAGATTCATTCAATTATCCGGATTATACCAGTAATAACATTTCTGGTAATATCGTACACACTCAGCCCTCTTATAACGCGACACTGAAAACACGGTTTTGATATAACACGGTACAAAAATGACAAATTTCAAAAACTCTTATAACACATACATTATTCAGATTGAGTGTATATTTTAGGAAATTATTATGCAAGACACCTTCTCTTTCCACCGTAATACATAATCTTATGTCAACGTTTTGCCGATATAAATACCCAACATTTAACTCCATTCATTTTGGAAACAAGTCTTCAGATACGTTCAATTAGACGTGTTTCTAAAACAACTCGTCGAGATTGACAATTTTAAAAATGTTTTGTTAAAAAAGCGTGTTTCCATTCCTCGTCTTCTCTCTGTTAGTATGCATTAACTTTGAAGAAATCAAATTTCTTGCAGCAATTTAATCGATAGTATTTCAAAATCATCATTTACATGGGGCTCGATGCTCCGCAAGTTCCTTATAGCCTGTACTAGATCTCGAGAAAGTGCTGTGTGTTAAAGTAACTACCACCACGAGAATCGACGCCACCAGAAGGAAAAGAAACGTTCCCAGGATGATCATAGTAATTTTTCGATGGCGTCTTGCTTCCTCCGCATCCTGAATATCTCTTGCAATCTTTTCAGCATCCTTTACTTCTGTCTTTAGAGTTTGACCGGAATCCTTTCTACGAGTTGTACTTGATCTTGATGGTTTCGTTGTCCTGTTTATGCTATTTCTTCTATCATTGCCTGAAGACCATTTTTCAAATTATATGCAGGATAAGTCATTTAAAATCGATTACATGAATAACTCTTTTAGTTTCGGTAACAGAAAGAAATGCTTTGGACAAACTTCGCTTTGGTTTCAATGGGGACATACTCTCATATTAATAGTTTTCTCGTTGGTTGTAGCGTAAAACGTATACGAAGGTCCACTTTGCTTTTCTAAATCGATTGATTTTTTCATTTATCTTCTAATAAAGCGTTTTAAATTATGTGCAATAATCCAAAATTAAATGGCGTTCAAGGTTAGCCAAAAGTCAATTACGAAGGAAAATATTTAATTTAGAGAAGTAGGGTGAATACCTTTGTATTTCCGACTTATCAGAATATGTGTGTGGTATATAATCGTTATTCGTAAAAATTAAAAAAGCATATTTACCATAAATCTCGAAGAATTAAATTTTACATTAAAAATTTCAATAAATATTTCCTGTATTTTTTATAATAAAGAGAATATTAAATAAATTCTTATTTATACCATATTTAATTCACTTCTTTTTTCATTGGAAAAGTATCAGTAACCTATTAGGTATTTATTAATTTTGCTCAGAGGTGACGTGCCATATATACTTACTATCGTTGTTAAGACTGTATAGAAAATGAGTATCTGTTATTTCTGCGTTAGAGTAATAATAATTCGACATTGATAACAAACTCTGTTCCAATAATGTAATCAGCGAAGTGATAACTGAACATGTAACTGACTGAAACGAATGTATATTGAAGGCTAGCACTATATTTGTGTTTATCGTGTAATTAGGGATAATTACCTGTTGCAATAGAATTTTCTCTTATGTTTCTCGAGTTACTAGCTTTCTCTACCAATTTTGCTATTTACATTTCAGATTTCGTAATGATAAAAAGATCACTTGCTTCATTGTAACGAAAAATGGTATTAACCAGAAAGAATTGATTATTCACCGATTGATAAATTTTCACTCCTCTTTGCAAGTATCTACTATAAGTTCCTAAAGTTTCAAATCACTTTTGTTAACACCCTGTATATGCGCATAACGTGTAACAAAATTTTATTGATTACGATAAATATGTTATAAAATAAATCCTTCGTTGTGTATATAACGCAATTTTATATGAAAACATATCATAAATATATAAAAAAAAAAACATAACACAAATTGAAATTGAAAGTAAACATTTCTTCTTCTATTTGTTCAATTTCTTTAAAATCATTGAATACGTTTAATCTATTATTCGATCGAGTTTTTATCTACCAATGAAGAAATATCGTAGCGATGAACCGATCGATACAAATAATCCGCGTCCACGAATCGTTATTACGTCAGTAAATGCGTGCGGTAACAAACTGCGTTCGTTTCTCATCGATCGAAAAGTCTGATGACCCAATTGTTTCCTACCTAACGGCGTTGGCCTGCTACAGCTGTTTATCCTCGAACGATTGGATTGGACGCTAGAGCGGCGACCGGATCGCTGATCGAGTTCCGAATTCTTCCTGTTCTGTTTCTGGCTGCTGGTTTTTGAACGAGTGGAAACGTTGTGTCGTGGCTCGTCATCGAGGCTTGACAAATAAATGGCCGAATGGCCGTTCAGTTCGAACTCGTTTCTATCGTGACAAGAAGGATAGAAAGACGAACGATCTTCTGTAGGGCACAACGCATTACAATTGCACGATTGCTGACAAACGTCCAGGGATGGATTGTACGAGGTTTCGTACGGTGCATCTTCCATATAAAAGATTATTCGCTCGGACGACGACCGAGATAATCGGCGATTACTATTACTTCTTTGCGTGGACATCCTCGATTAATTTGACATTTTAAAAAGTTGACTTCTCGATCGCTGCTTCATCGATGACAATTCGAAAACTCACTTGTGTCATTGTTCATACATACTTTTGAACGTCTGTTGTATCTTCTAGTACCATTCCTTTAGAATATTATTATATGTTTGAAATTATTTGAAAAATACTTTTTTCTATACCTATTCTCTGCTGTACCCTATTTATTGTTCACTGTATAAATGACCCTTTTAAATCTCAATCTTCAGTGATTCGAATATTCTTACCACCTTGCATATTGGGATTATTGATTCCGTTGAAAAAAATAAAGAGTGCAAATCCCAGTTTGCTTGAATTATATATGTATATTTGCATTTTTTACAGAGTCTTTGTGAAAATGAGAAACATTTCTTTAAAATATTAAGGATATTTTGTATTATTAAAGAAATATGAAACAAGGAGTAACAGGTGTAAGTAAAGAAAATCATGTTGATTTTGAATCGATAATTCCAGCGATGTCATATTGGACATAAAGAAAACGCGGAAGAAAATTGATCTTGTATGTTTACAAGTATGCGACAATTATTTTAAGCTTTTAGTTAAATGATTTTTAGTTCATAACGTATTGGCTTTGGGGCATTTGATCTCTGCTCTAAAATTTTCTGACTAAAGTAGTATTGGAATATTATGAGACCAAGTGTACAATATAGAGGACAAAATGATACACACTTGAAACATTTGGATTTTTTAGATTGTTATCGAATTATTCGTAAAATTAGAAGTAGAAACTTTTTACTTGACGAAAATACGAGAGTAGATACATTCCAAAGAATTTGGAAAACGGATTTAGAAAAGTCGTTGGATAAAAGTCAGATCAATCAAATTTTGTTTTTTCAATCAGAGAACTATTATATTAGTTTAGAAGTCCAAAGTTAGTATACAGAATATTCCACCTAATTTAACACCTTAAATATTTCCGTTGCTTTCAATAATACGAAGATATATCACTCGAAGAAACTGTTTGGTTCGAAGGGGCAAATGTTATGATTTGCAAAACTGTTTTTTCAAGATCATCTATTTTGAGATTTCAAAACGTCGTCGAAGATATTTTTTTTTTAGTGGAATTACATACCTTTATCACTGTGATGTTATAGTTAATCTCGTCGTGATCTTCAGATGATCTTGAGTGCAAAGAGTTCAGAATTGTATAAGAATAAGTAAAAGTAGTGAATCAATCATAATAGAAAGATTAGTACTAAGAATTTCTTTTTGAAGTCGATACATTTCTATAGATAATAATTTACTGGTCCTTCTTATATAATTGTTTGACTAATATTAGAATAAACAGTTCTAACATGTTTTTTAATTTTCCAATTTTCGATTTCTCTAAGATAAAAGAATTTTTTCAAATGGTTCTAGTGATTCAGGAGTAAAAAAATTTGCATAATTTTGCCCATTCAAGGTATCATTGATGAAAAATCATTCAATAATACAGTCTCCAAGAATACCGCATAACCATACGTTCATGCTCCATAGACGACTTTTAAGAGCCATTTAAAACTTTCAATGAACCCATGGCGCATGTTACGCGTCAATAAAAAGAGCAGAGTGAAGAAACTTTTCATTCTTGTCTACGAAATTGGTACAGTGCCCATTTACAATAAGCGACGCGAGTTTGAAAGTCGTCGTAAACTTCTCAATGCCAAAGTAATATGGAATGGGTGGAATTTATGAAGCCAAAGTACACATTTGTCATAGAATTGTTTTAGGAATACTATAATGAAATACACTTTGTGCATCTGGGACACGTTTTCTACTGCAGCCAAAAGATTAATTCTGTTGTCTAGTAGCAGTTACAGATCGCCTAGCAACGTTGTTTATGTCACGACAGAATTGAACTACTCTTAGGATATCTTTCTATGTACAATTGGAGTTTTTTTTTTGGCCTCGACTCAAACTATGATCATTTGTATCTTTTCTGTTCGACTACAGCAAAAATGATATAATCTCTAACAATTCTCGAATCAATCTGATCGCAATAAGATTCTGAATCTAACTGACAAATGATTCGTACATACAAATGATTAACATTGAACCTGGGTAAAGCTTGTATATCAATATGTCTCAAGATTAAAATTAAAATAATAAGATTAAATACTTTAAATATTCGAAGTCATTCAAAGATCATATAGTCATACGTCATTGTATATATCTTGACATTAGATACAATACTGTAATAATTTTTCCAAATTCGTCCAAAAAACTATACAAAATTGATGAAATTCATCTCCGTAGCACATTCGTAGCTTTATATGGTTGGCTAAAAACTACGTCTAATTATAAAAAATGCGATATCTTTAAATTAAGTTTCTGAGCATTAAATTGGAAGACTTTTACGAAAATAACATTTCTAAAGCGTTGTCATTTTAATAAATTTTTTATATTTTCCATATCTCCTAATTCGAGTTATACCTATATGAGTTATACCGATATCTGATAGATAAATAATTTGCTATTATCACTTTTCAAACTTAAACTAAGCTCTGCCCCGACGTTTACTTTCATGTTGTGTATATCATAACTTTATAAAGTTGCTTAGGTGTATTTCGAAAATTAAACCATGGATCGATTTTTTTAAAAGTTGAATCAGATTTTCAGATAAAAGTACAAAAATTGAATATAAAATTTCGTTTATTAAAAGTAAATGTTATTTTTCTTATAGTCAAAATGTGATTGGGGATTTTTAATATATGTTTGTCCATAAAAAGATTTACTCAAAACTTGTCTTGATTGCAATTTTTCTTTTCCTTGCAGCACAGAAAGAAATTAATAGAAGAGATAAATATTTTCATTGGTCATGTTGTTACTATTCTATCTATCAAGAGTGTAATCACTCTTTTGTTCATAGAAACAGTGGTATGTAACATAGGCTAGATGAATCGTTATGAAAGAACACTGTTCTGCTGATAGCACAACTACAATAACTAAATTTTAGTTCAATTAAGAATCGAAGGAATAAATTATTAGTTAATAAATATATATCATTGCGATTTGAAAATGAATTTCGATACTTGTAACTTATATACACCTTTCACACGTGTTGCTTTGAAATATCGATGCCTTGTCGATATCGCAGCACCATTGAAACTTCAGAGTAGGTTAGGAATGTCATTTTGCGTGTCATTTAAATGATATTATACACAAATATATTATACATATTTAATACGTATACAACGCACACCATCATATGACAAAAAGTGAATGCTATGTGGAATATAAATCATTTAAATGAAATATTTAAAGTAAAGAGGATGAGTCGGAACTGATCTTCATTTAAAATTTTAACGGTGGTTCATTAAAACGTCTGATTCAATACAATCCATAATTCTTTCCAGAGATCAAATTCATAGATTCGCACAATATACGTGGGTAGTCCCAGAAGTACTTGACCTAACAAAGAAAGCACAACAAATTTGAGAAAAAATATCTTTATTTCTCTACATAGTCCCCTTTTGGATCGATACACTTTTCTCAATGATGTTATGACAAGGTATAAAAGCATTTGTTACATTATTTAAAAAATCTAGTTTGCATTGTTTAAAAAAATTCGTCGAAGTCGCTTTCTATTGAAGTTTCGTTCTAAAATATTCTCTTTCTAAACCTTTTAGTTTTTGTGGTTAATCCTGTACGACTTATTTACTTTACTTTTTTATTTAATGTTTTCACCTATTTTTAAATATCATTATTAGTAAATAAATTGTGAAATTAATTCAACACTGAATTTGTTTTTCGATCGTTGATTAATTTAGCAGTGAGAATGTTAAATAAGGTGAATGTGAACGAGTTTCGTGACGGAAACTAGTTTATTTTCTGTATGACTGGACCGATAGATGTGTAACATGAGGTTGGATATTCCCATGGAACAGGATTGCAATATATCGATTGATATAGGCCGCTACATGTACAATTTGAACTTCATGACAATATTTGGTCCATTTATCATCACAATTTATAATTCGGAGCAAAATTGGATCATTTTTGTTGATTCCTTGTGAGAAATGCCTTGTGCATTTGATTGTTAATACCTGTTCTTTTAGTTACGAGAGACTCGTTCATTCATACTTTTCGTTATCGCGGAATTAGATAAATTATGAAATACCACACACGGAGTTTGTTTACCAGGTTCCGTGTACTTGGATGTGTATCAGATTTGATTAAACTCTTTAATTCGTCTTGATAGATGGCAATTTCTAATCGACCACATGGCTCACTATCGAGGCTCATATTGCCAGAATGAAATTTAATGAACTGATTTGTCTATTTATTAGCAGTGCCTTCATCACGTACTCTATTCAGAATAATAAATTAGATCCGATTCCCTTTTTTCTATTTTTTGCTTTAATTGATAAATAATTAACGGTGCATAACCTTCTGAAAAACAAAGAGTGCTTAATTGAGAACGTATTGCGTAGTTTAATTTGATATGTAATAGGTACAAGAACCAGAAGAATCGAACATACTAGATTTCAACAATCTATTATAGATGATGCTGTAAGAACCACAGTTCGACGAAAAAGAGGGCGATTATTCGTGTAAAAATTAATTGAAAATTTGAAATAAAATTTTTTCATACAAGATTTTGTTTTCGAGAAAATGACATGATACCTCGGATAGTTTGTATGTTTGTTTACATGTATACGAATGCACTTGTTACGCGTATACGAATTCGCAATTGGTAAGTGTCCCTGAAAAAGAATATTATTAAAAATATCAGATAGTTTAAACAAAAGGTTTGTAAGGTATTTCGAGAGTTAAACGTTCAAGGACGAGCACAGCTGTGTGTACAGTAAAGCGGAAGTGAGAGTCTATACATCAATAATATACATCGAGCACAGCTGTGTGTACAGTAGAGCAGCAGCTAGTTTCAGTATTTCAGCAATTTCTCATTTAATAAATTAATTCGTTTCCAACTGTATTTTCTATATGATTAAAGCCATACGTAGATAAAAAATGCGACCATATACTTGTAAACAAACATAATAACTGTTTAGAGTAACGTTGTCCAAAGTATGAGCCTGATTCCTCTTCTTTCCACACAACGACCTACGTTGTCAAAGAAACCGTGCAACTCTAAATGTTCAGCTACGAAAAGGCAACGGCAACATCCCCGTCGTAAAAAAGTTCACAAACACTCTACATGACATATGTATAGTCTTGCGTTTAGGCGGAAGTGGGAGGACCCCAGAGGTCTCATTGGACCTTGCTCGGTCAGCGCTGGAAGTGTCACTTGACGAATTTTCAAAACTTTTTCGAGAAGAACGACTCTTACAGACAAACTTTATAACAAACTTTCGGTATACTTTCACATAAAGGATCACCCTATTTTCAGTAATATTACAATTTTCGCTGCATCTTATGTAGATCGGGTATGTTCAATTGCTTCCTCGTGGGTAAAGGTAAATGTCGCTGCCTGTAGAAATATCACAGCAAAAAAATGACAATTAGGGACGAAACGCAGTAGCGGGATATTGCGTTATACTTTTAATACTTGGACGACTGCAATATGTACTATTGGGGAGATGGAAAGGTGTCACCTGGCAGGAATTGGAAATTGTATTGCGTTTGATGTTCAAGTCAGTCTTCGAATACCTGCGATTCACATTCCCCTTACACATGTACTACGTTCTCCTTAATCCAGGTTACATCTTTTCAGCTCCCCTCAGTACGCATATATGTACGATCCCCAAACGTCATTTCTTGCTGTGACGTCAAATACCCACAAGCGGTGGCATTTACTTCTCCAGTAAAGAGACCAGTATACTATAGCTGACGTATGTATGTAGATGTTTTGGGCAGTTCGAGCTGTTCCATCATGTGGTCAGTTGTGTAATGATCGCATGTATCAATTTCGTGCAATCTATCAGAGCCTTGAGCGGTCATACACAATCGTGGTTCATAGAAAACTCGCTCACAGATCCAATCGTTTCTCTTACGAAAAAGATCAGCAACGAAGACGATTAACTAAAATCGCGAGTAAACAGTCGTTCAAGTCTACCAGCAAATATGCAATAAATTTCGACCGTTTATAGGTCGCTTTATAGTTTATTACAAGCTTAGAGTACTAATTCTTCAATAATGTAGAGTGGAAGGAAGGTTGAATCGCTCCAGTTTAACGCATGAACACAAAAATAACAGAAAATACGTTTATTTAAGATATGTACAATTATGCTCTTAAAAAGAAATAAAAATGATGTTATTTTGGAATAAATTTTTGTTCGGTATATCTACGCTTTTTTTTTTTATAAATGAATTTGTTTTTCTGCTTATTTTCATAAAAATCACCGCTCTCTTCTCAATCTTATACGTATCTGCTTGTGATATAGCGATGCAACGACTAGTGTTGTTATGATTGAAAAATAATTTTTAAAATATTTTCTTGACCATCTAAAATGGTTGTATATCTGTGGCAGAAGTAGAATGCAAATTAGCTTTCAGGCCAAAATGAGTTTGCCATGTTTGCTCTAAAGTTATGAGTTTCTTTCTTTTTTTGGCAAGAAACGTGAAAGACACGGTTAAGAGTCTCAACACGTAATGCTCCTATCAATAGAACGAATTGTAATGATTCACGGAACTCTAGGAGATAGCGTTTACGGAATAGTCAACAATATCGCACCAAAGGTATCAAGCATTGTTCGTAAACAGTTGAACGGTATCAGTTATACTAGCTTTGTGTGTAGAAAAAGTTACTGCAATACCAAACTCTGTGTAACTCGAAAACAAGGTCAACTAGTGTGTATGTTTAGATGAACTTACTTTATTATTCTTAAGTACTAAGTGCATCTCTGAAATGGGCTTCATATGTTGAGCGACATTTACACGTAATTACAATAAAGAATAAAATCAATAGTGATCCTTAAGTTTATCTTATTTGACATTTTTGAGGAAGATTAATACAACAAGCATTGAGAAATCAACGACAATAGTAATATGAGAGAGGGTATAAAAAGAGCTTACTCTTTTAGAGACTGAAATGAAAGCCTAAATACAATACTTTTAATATTAAACTGCTTCGAAGCATCTATCTCTCAGCCTTAGCATTTGAAACACTTCATCAGAAGTGTTTACGTAGCTAAATCGTTACACTGTTTAATTTGTTTATCGAAATAAAATATTTCTCTTCGTAACTGATCTTCAATAAAATAGCTTTGATCTATACATAAGAAATATACAATTCTAGTTTTAAAAAAATGGTGACCTTAAAATTTTCTTAATACTCTTTTTTAGTATTAAAAATGGTATAAAAATCAAACAACTGATTTCGAACGATATTCTTTTTCTGTATAAAAACAGGATTTATTCAAGTAGAGTGTTTTGATCGTTTCGCTCTGCAAAATTCACCCGAATAATATACCATCTTGGAAAAAACAAAAGCGCCGGAAATTCTTAAGGCTGACTGGTACGAAATGACTCATTTCTGTACAACACAATGCAGCACCAATTCTTTCCAACAGGCTTGTGCTAAAACTATTTTTATGTTTTGGAAAACCTGCAGCGTGTTCTGTACAACGAGTGGCTGAAAATTTTAAAAATAACACCAATGTTTTAGGAAACATGTATCACCTGTAGGAAATCCGAGAAACAGCAATCGGATAAGTATCACGAATTCTTCATTAATAAAGTGCAGCAGTTATGGGCTCTGACAACAAGTTTCTATTTATAGATCCCTGGAGATGCTAAGATAATAAAATTTTGTACAATCGGTTCATTAATCTAGCTCGATGTAATACATTAATTTGCATCCTGAATACGAAATTTATAAAATGTATATTTATGTGTCAACGACGTGATGACGTCGTTCATTACATGGGACATTACATTTCAAAGGAATTACATTCCTTTTGAAAAAATCCAAATTTGATTTTATGTTTTAAGAATGTGATTTTTATCATAATAGAAAATAGAGAAATGTCCGACAAAAATACCTGGGTTATCGTAGCATCGAAAAATCATTTAAATTCTAGTAGAAATAATGTGATATATAAATAATAAAAAAAAATTTATCTATTTAGCAAGTAATCGAATTTGCAATTTCAAAATTGTTACGTTTTTAGCTTTTTTTCATAAAAATGATAAGGCGTTAGTGTCTAGAATTTTGGAATTTATTCATAGTCATCGACCAATTGGAGGCTACGTTTTGTAATTCTTTTTGTATATTTAAAATATATTAAATATAATATGTACTTCTCATAGACTTTTATATTTTAGATAATATTTTCAATCGCGTCATGCGTTTAGATTAGTTTCTTTGCGTTCTTAGTGAATATTTATTAAATCCATAAACATTCAGCAAGCCATAAATGGAATAAATATTATGCAGAACATCTCTGATTATTTTTTCAACAATTACTTAGTTCTAAATATGTAAATGTAGTGAGAGATATCCTCGATACGTTTCAAAATTATTCCTTTGAGAGATTTAAATACTGAAAATAATGTCACTTGCATTTAGTTAGTGTTATTCATAATAAAACGATAAAATATTCATATCAACGCGAAACGTGAAACATTTAAACGTAAGAACCAAATTTGTTTGAAAACTGACTAATAGTTTCGAATAGTTAAAAAAACGAAAGTCGCTTATTGAGACCAAAATAGTTAAATTTTAAATAAAGATTGAAGAAATAGTACACATTTATGTTACAGTCACACATTCCATTTGTGTAAATCTCTTATAAAGCAATTGCAGTTACTGTTATTAATTACTCATGACCTACTCTGACGCACTGCAGAGTTCAAATATGTTATACTATAGTAACAAACTAGGTACGAAGTTGACGGTTTACACAGCTTAGTTCCATGTGTTGTGTGTTACGTTTAACCAAGCATTCATATTATAATAACAATTCGTTTTAAACGGTAATTTAATTTTCAAACGTTCTTTTATAAATGTATATTTTCATTTTACAATGTGATACATTTCGTAAATATTTTGTTACTTTCTTACTACTCAACTTATAAAGATTTTCGAACAGAGATGAGCACAATTTGTTTTTAGATAAAACTCTCAAATAACAAATAAAAGGTGTATAATTTTTTATCCATTTTTTTTTTTAATAAAAATTTAAATTTGAATTATAGTATTAATGGAGAAATAAAAATAAACGTCGTGAATAAATCATCGTACATTGATTTTATTTTTTACTTTTATTCGAATAAAATTTTCCTCATTTCCGCTTTCAAATAATAAATATTTCAAACTAAACGAATCATTCGAGTAACATTCGTTATTGGAAAATGTTTCATAGTATTTCTAATCATTATCGATAATTTAAGCAGAGAATACAAAGTCGTTAAAGTTTGAATTTTTAACAAAATAAATATTCTTTTCAATATTTTATATATTTTCTTATTTCTAACAATTTCTAATCTAATCAAATAAAGTAAAATTCGTATAAACTAAGTATTTCATTTTATTGTGCAAGTGTATAATGCCATGGGTGTATCGATGCCACCAATAGAAGATATTTTTATAAATCGAAGATATTTATATGAATCAATTTAAATAGATGAATCTGTATAGTATGTTGCATTTTGATGTTTCCATGCGATTATTTATAATTATTCGAACAAACAACTCGGATGAAATTTATGCTTTTGGACATCTTGTGATCAACATGGTTTTGTTTCTAATGGAGGCCCTTTTAAGATACTGAAGTCACCTCCACTTTTTTTAAAAGAAAACAATATTCTAATTTTTAATTAGATACGTAACTTATACAAAGGCAAAACTAACAATATGTAAAAAGTACATCATTTGAAATCATTTGTTGAATTAATCTCTATTCATGCTGAAGGTCAAACCTGCAAATGTCTACGCTGGTGGAAGTAAGCCTCGAAAACGTTCTGGCCATGTAAAGAAGGTTGCTCTTAAATAATCGTAAATAATCGTCAATGACTTTGAATGATCTTGGATGAAACGTATTACAGATCGTTAAATTTGTAGTTCTATAAGCTACCTATGTGTCCAGCTAAACAGCTGTAGACAAATCTATTTAGAGAGAATAACTGTGACCTCGAAACTCGATAACTTTTATCTGAAACATTTAAATAAACGGTCGTTTCGTATATAATCGTGCGATATGATTACTATGGAATACCCTCAATGTATCATATGTTTCTCGATCGATCATTGTATAACTTGACATCGAATAGGATCCATAAACGAAAGTGATTTTTCGTGGAATAATTCATACAACTATCGATCATACGACTGTTTGAACGATAATTCTATACTCTGTGGAGTATTCTATACAACCTGCACGACACGACCATGTCAGATAGCGGTTCGATATTGTCACTCGGCAGTCATTGCAATTCAATGCACGACTCATCGTATAATCGGTTGAAGTAATTTTTTCCATCACGAATATTGCTCTACCAATCTGAAACCTCGCGCCTTCTGTGCAGCTACCGTAGTATACACAGAACAGTTTCAATTGAGTGAATACAGAAGTCTATTCATTCTTGCCTTTTGGAGGAATATCGACCTCCAAACGCATTTCTTTTTCTTTCAAAGTAAGTTGTCGCACGGTTGAAACGCTAGATGGCGGGTATCATCGTGTTTTGAGAATACATTTCAACACATCTAACCGAATACAAATGCCTACAAAATAAGAAACATATTGTATCACCAACTATACGACTTTCAATATTTATACCTGATGATCGATTCAACGATTAAACTATTATTTACTAATTTTAATAATAAAATTCGGTACATTTAATTTACATGCCACGAGTGGGCACGAAGCGTCGCGAAATGATAATAATTCAAGAATTGAACCAATATTTATCAAATACGTATCATTACGTTTCGAGAATCAATCGATATGTGTAATTTGAGCACTGTAAATACTACGAAATAAGAACTATCGAATTCTGATATATGTATCTAATATTTTGCATATGCTTCTTGTAATATTTATGCAAATGTATAGAAAATTAACGACACGTATTCAATAAAGAATATTTGTTCGTGTAGACTGATAGTCCACGTATTATAAGGTTACACGACGCCATACTGTATTTTACCTTCAGGACAGCTAGAAGTTTGCCGTGAAGGAGAAGGGGATACATTTGATGTACCATTCGTCAAATAGGGGTTATAAACGCAATCGTTTATTGTACGAGAAGTCGTACATCGAGTTGCAACGATGTTATTCAGCAGCGCTGTACTGCCATCCAACATGCACACGCCGTACGGTAGGTTTTACAACCTCGTGCATTTTAGAATTAACAAGCAGTCGTATCGACGTTAGTTGTACACATTTTTGTACAAAAAAATCGATACCGTAGCTCTTAATAGGACAAGAGTTAATGGACCCTTGTGTACCATAAATCAGTACACCTGTGGCCCTTATAACGCACGATTTGCTACGTTACCTTAGCAACGAGCAGGGTTGAAACTATTTGTCGAATTTTTCTGTATTCAAATATTCAACGAATATAATTTCGAGAATTTGGCGCACCGATCAATCATTTGGATATTCGTAGCATTTGAATGGTGCAATGTGGACTGTAAATCATGTTTTTAAAAATCATGAAACAATTCTATTCTTTTTAATCTTTATGCATTTTCATTTAAGATATTTCTTTTTGCTGTCACTGTTTCCAGCTATAGATAAGCTTTTTTCAGCGGAAGAAGTACTCGGAATATTATAATGATATTCGAATATCTGTAAAATATTGGAATATTACTGTCGGATAAAATAGATTATGTAAGCTTATTATTAATTAAATTATGTGGAATAAATATGTGGAATGTTTACGTGGAAAAGTATATCTATCTTTAACATTTGATACGATAGTAATAAAATATTATACTTGGGATCATTTTCTATTACATATTCTTATAAACAATTTTAAAGCGTTTGGTATACATTCTTTTGTCGAAATACATTTTCTTAAAAATAATATATATAATGGCTGACACTTAGAATCGTTCATCGTTGTTACCTTCTTATTCTTGTTAATAATGTAATATATATGTATAAATATAATACTTTTATAATCTTTAATGTATACATACATAATGCTTTTATAATCGTGTCGTTTATATTGTTACTGTAATGTAAAGGATGGGGCAACATTTTATTAAACTTTTAAGTCGTTTCAACTATAAAATTTAAAAATCCTCTATAATCAAAGAAAAGTTTTAAGTAATCCAAATGTGAATTTTTAAATGTAATCGACAATTTATAACATACATTATAAATCTGAATTGAGTGACTTCGTACTATAAACAAGGAATGATTAAAATAAACATTATTTACGAAGAGAACATGAAGATCAAGTACATATTTTGTAATACTATTTAGAACAGGAAAATTTAAAAATGGAAATTCTTTTTACTAGTAGCGTGTAACTTCTAAAATAAACATAGATGTTACACTATGGAAAAATAAAAACGGAAAATTCTTACATTAATTGTAAACGTGTTATATTATACTCAATTTACAGTACGGAAAAAAATTGTACGTTTGATGGGCAATTGAATTATAATTTGAATGACTGTATACCGAGTGTCTAACAAATGTTCCACCAAGGTAACAAAACAAGTTTCCAAAAATGTCAATTTTCTATTAACAAAATGAACTGACATATTTGAATGGAATATTAATAATAAGTTATGAATAAACATTAAATACCTTTCTTTTAATTAATAATAAAAGAAAATGTAGCCCTCATAAACAAATTGGATAAATATCGTCGATCTAATCGTACCCTGCAGTATGTTAATACATTCGCGAACATACGCATCTACTCGAAAGTATGGAATATGACACATATAGAGTATTTCATTTTTAGAAAGCTTCAATGCAGTTTTTAATAAATTTCGGTTAGTTATGTTAAAGCTATCCTGTTGTGACACAAGGGATCTCGGTCACGTTATACCCCAATGAAAGTCACGTCGTCTTTACACATTCCGTCAATACGAGGTTAAACGTCCATGACGTCATTATACGTTCTGTCGTACTATACGAATTGACAGACGACGACTATAGACACTTCGATCGCAAATGTGTTATCTTGACTGGATTATTAAACCTAGTGCAAGGACACACGAAACATTTTCGTTTCTTTCATCGAGATCTGCTAGAAAAAGTCGGGTAACGAAATCGATGCAACGACTCCGAAGTTTTAATCTTTAAAGCTGGTTCTAGAATTTTCTCAGAAATGGTCGAATGTTGACCGTCAATAGTTCAAAATTCGTGTATACTTTCGTTCTCGCCATTTTTTCAGAAGTATTGCAGCCTCGATTGCGGTATTCTTCTTGTAAATGCAAACTTGATACAATTTTATAGGTACAATTGATCTTTGTCGGTACTTGGTACAATTTATCCTTTCATTGGATTTTAACAAATCATTTATCGGCCTATGTTTAAAAGTAATATTTTTTTTTTCTCTCTTTTCACGGAACGTGACGACACAGTTCGACACATGTCATTTTACGCACACGTTTCAGAAAATGTCTGCAACTTCCATAGAAAAGATTTAGTCTGATACAAAAAGAAGGTCTGTTTTAAACGGCAACTCGAAAGGAGTATGGAAATATAACTAAGGGCAGCTAAATACGTCGTATCTATGTAGTGGACGTCACCCTTGAGTTTATTGCGACGTGTATTTTTAGCGGTGGGTCTAGCAAGCCGCCTATCCGCTATCCATGTCTCTTTTCTCCCCTCGACCCTCCTCGTGTATACAGTTGTGTATGTGCCTGTTACTGGTGCACACGTAAGTATGTAGGTACCATGAACACGTCGATAAACATACTTGACCAAATATTTAGAAAATCCACGTCTACCGACCCAGTCGAAGTTATTTGAATATTCACACGGCGAACGAATGGAAATTGCGGAAAGATCGTGACACTATTTTATTTTCATGTTCGCGATTATGATAACATTTATCAAAGTTGATCCTTTATTCTTCTTGCTTGTTTACTTTATACAGCTACTGAATACAATTGCTTGATTTTATGCAATTTACGATTAATGCACAAAATGACAGTATAAAAATAATTATCGATTATTTATTCAAGAAACACGAAAATTTGTTATTTCCTTTAAAATAATTACAATATATTATATTTCTTTCACGCGAGGAAATACGTATTTAACAGAAGCGAGGATGATATATAATATTTCTTTTATCGAAGAAATGGGCTGGCGAACTACATATGTATTTAGAAGTTCGTTGAGTCAGTGTTTAATGTACTCGGACTGTATGGAAAAACGTACAAAGTATGGAAATTCCCGTTAATTTATGTTCTTTCGAGCTCGATTCACGATCATTACTCTATCCTAAGATTTTTTTTTCAGTATAGCACGAGTTTATTTTTCGAAGAAAGTGGAATGTGAAATAAAATTCTGATTATCTTTTCCTTTCGGATTATTTGTTCTAAGTTACGTTATCATTCACGGAACATGTGTTAACATAATTGACATTTGTATGCATATATTTTCTCGATAAAATCCAATTAATACCGCGCTATTAGAAAGCAATAAAAGTCGTAATTAACAAAATTGAATTTCCTTGGCACAAATTGACTAGTTTAGTGTACCAGCCTTGGGAAATTGCTGGCCAGAACAGGAAACTGGATTTAATTGACCCATTCTCTTGGTTCCGATCTATCTAATGTTACGACCAACTCCTTTTCTTCGTTCACCTTCCAATTTCGAACACAGCAGGTGGCAACGACAGCAAATCTCAAGCTTATAAAACCGCAAGTTAGATTTATAACGCTATTCAAAACGATATTCAAAATCGTGCTGTAAATTAAATAAATAAAATGACAAGGAACGAAGCTTATTGTGGAAGAATCAATAACATTGGTTGTACAATGTACGATCATCTTTAAAACCAGCAATTAAGAATAACAAACTAAGTGATACATTTAGTCAAAGTTTTCATTAATCATTGGTTAAAGGAGAACATGACAAACATTATTAGAAAATTTCCTAACCATTACTTGGACTTATACACATCAATTTTTATAAGTCACTGTTCCTAAGCTTAAATTTTACATTCTTTGCGACATCAAATTTCCAATTACAAAATAATTAAACACGAATATATGAAGAGTTGAAACAAAGTACAATGATAACTTGTTAAAATGAACACTCGATCAAAAGAAACCTAGCCGAAGTATCATAAATGTACGGTTCACGTTAGAACAGAAGAAATCTTTTCCTTGATGCAGGAGAGGTTCACATGAACATGTAGCGATCGTGTATCTGTACAGTGCAAGTACCATGTACATTGTCATTTTAAGGAGGGATGGTAGCAATTTTTCCTAGAATTGATTTTCTGAATCTTGGGATGAAACCTAACCACGTAACCGTTCAACGAACCGTTCAACATGGAAAGTAAACGAGATAGACCAAAAATTAGTGCAACAGCGAGTGCATTTCGTATTACAGACATTTGGTCGCCCAACTTCAAAGCAATGCTTCAAATTGCCACTGCAGTTTAAAATCTGTCACGTTTCTCATTGTATCTTCATGAAAGTATTATCAATGAATGGGCAAGATTCTCTCGATGAAAATGACACCAAACGTGACAGTAATCTGTCAGAAAACTATTTTTCCTTATACGTTGTATTAATTATTTTTGAAAAACTTTTAATTGCACGGGATTACAAATAGTTCGAATGAGATCGTATATGAATTCAATTTCACCGGAACAATCTCGCCGATTCAATAATAATATTTTCATAAACATATAACAACGAATGAAAACAATTTTACTCTGTATTGGTGGTCGATACATCGATACGAATGTGATACTTTATTGTAGTTTAGTTAATTGGTTTTTAAATCCACAGGTGGGTTAAAAGCTTCGGTTGCCAAACATAAATAATGATGGGGATGAGGTACATTTTATCGAGGCACAAACGCGACGTTTCAACGAGGGCTTACTGTATATAAAAACCAAGGAAATAACTCCAGTTATTCATGTTTCATATTATATTTACATAAAGAATTTTTTATAAATAATTCTATAGAAAGTTAGATTGTTTCTTCTATATGTATAACCAGTAGGTATATATTGAATTTTATAAAATACTTAGTCTTACTTTCTAGACTTAATTTTCAGAAACTTGTTTTTCTTCCAAAATTAGATATTCTGTAAACAGATTTCTTACTTAATAAAATATTCTCTTCTTTGTAGTTATTTTTAATCGTGTTAATCGATTAATTAATTAGAAGTACTTTCTCTTTCTGTGGATTTCACGTACCAATCTCTTTACTTTGTTTTCTTAATTGAATTGATTTTTGAAACATAATATTAACGGGATAAAAATATTTCTCCTTCGCTTTGTGACAAGTTGAAAAGTAAACATTGCGTCAGTCAGTCAGCTTTGTGTCTGTGTCAGTTTTTTATCGCCAGATTAATAGTTGTCTCTTTGTATATGACATTTTAGTAACTTTGTGTACTATTATTAGAAATATAATAGAGTTGTTTATATCAGTATCAATCAATATTATGAGGAGATAGTAATTATACCAAATAATTTTACAGATTCTGCAACCTATTTAAAGAATAACATGATTGTAAAATCGTTAATAGTACAATTACAAGGAGAGAGTGCAACCACGGTACTCTTTGTTTCCATTTTGAAAAGTTAGAGGAATAAATTAAACGTGTACTATTATGGATATTAATTCAAAGGATTGTATATACGTCATCAGAATTGATTTCTCTTGCATTCTCCGGGATACTTATGCAACTCAATGGCATTCACCTTATACAAATGCACCCCTAGATCGTCCACATCGTTAAAAATGGTCCGAAATCCTTACCTTATTGTAGATCCTTCTTATTGTACAGTATCAGATATTGATAATCGATAGTACTCGTGTACTCATTACCAATATTAGCGTATAGCAACTCTCGCTGTTGTAAGGACATTCACATAATAATGTCAACGGTATTCGAGAAACAGGGACAAGCCGGCGACAAGCGTAACAGATGATATAACCGCATGAAATGCAACTGGAAATGCACCGACTATATACGTAATACATGCGAGCATCTGTTTATTCTATTATCGAATAATGTGCAGTCTTTTTTGAACAACAAACGACACACGGTATAGTTTAATCTACCCAAAATGTTTATATTATACTTCATGGAGTTGTAAAGAAAAGAATTAGCGGATTAATTTCGTTGCAGTACCTTTTAAAAAATGGTACTTCAATTGTAATAATTTTCACTTTCAAGTGACAAAATCGATATCATTAGTTCACTTGAAAGTGGGCTAGGTAGTAATTTTGATCTCGGGCTGAAGCCTAGTCCACACGTATCGCCTGACGAGGAAAATAAATGAAATACATCAAAAGTGAGTAGGATAAAGCAATAGCGAACTAATCTCGCATTATTTACGTTCAAATAATTCAAAGTGATGCGGGCATGCCTATTGATTGATTTGTCAGGAACTAATGTAGAAGAAAAGCAGTTGTGCTTTCCATTTTAATGATTCGTGTCTTAATGAAAGTATATTATCACTGGATGGGTATGGTTCTTTTTAGACGAAAATGTGTTCAACAATGACGTGGACTATTTATAATTATATATTATTCATATCATTTCCGATAGCTATCAACTACGTATAATTAAAAATAGTTCGAATAAGGTCGTGTTTGAATTTATTTTCTATGGAAAACTTAATCAATTCAATAATACTATTCTCGCAAAGATAGAACGATAAATGTAAAATTGCAATTTTTCTTACCTAGAACAATCGATCGTACGAACTAATTTGTCGCTACGTATAAACACTTGTTGAAGAATGATTTCGTTACTTGAATCACGTGAAAATTATTACTTGAAAGCGAGAAATACTACAGCAGCTCATTCGTAACAAATAGTCAAAAACTATGTGAATATATATTGTCATTTTATTTACATTTAAGAAACGTTTATTTCAGGCAAGAAATTGTCGATTACTTTGCAGAGATTCTATTGTAAATTTATTTTTTTATTGATGGTAATACTGTTACGTGTAAAAGCGTTAGGAAAGTGTAATTTTCTGAAAGTAAGAAACCGCTATAAGAAAGTTCAACCGATAGGTGTGAAAGTTAAAATATACCGGGTAAATTGATATTTAATGAAAGATGGAGAAACTTTTTATTGGACATTATGTAGACTATATTGGATTGCATAATAACCATAAGGCAGTGTTAAAGATCGGTATTTCCTTCATTTTTACCTTGCTATTCTTAAGCTTAGAACCTCAATGTAATCTCGGTCGAGTATATTACTTAGGTACCACAAGCTACATCGAATACTTAATGCTTACACAATGAACTGAAAATAATCCGAAATAAACGACCGTGGGTTAAGGGGATATACCACCATTCAGGTGGAAAAAATGCTTACATTTGAGAATGTTTTTTAATGATACGATACGTCTGATACATCGACATTTTGTTACGAACATTGACAAAAGTATTTTTCCAAATATGTATTTTTAATATACGTTGAAACATTTATATAAATGTTATGTAAATGTTATATAATACTTCTGTCAATGTTCATAAAAAAATGTCAATGTACCACGTACTGTTACCCGAATTCCTAGTCACATGGGAGGGGGGTTAGGTTGATCTTAATAGTTAGAATAGAATAAAATTAAAATGATTGAAACCTAGGGGAATATCCTTATCGTTATACGATAGAATTTTAAAAAATACTAATTTGTTTGGGAATAGTAAGCATTGTAAAATATAAATGAAAACTTTACAGAGAAAATCAATAGCTTTTGAAGTTTTCTCAAAAAGTATTAAGAGAGAAGGAAAATCCATGTGTCCAACAGTAAAGAATATTATTGTAAATATACAGTTTAAATTTCAAGTGAATCGAACAAGTTGTTTCTAAGAAAAATTACTCACCAGTTTGAAATATCTGTTTCAAGAAAAATGCGTTTAAAGCTTAAGGATTATAGTCTTCAGGTTGTATCTGATTGTTTTCATAAGTTTGCATATTTTTGTTTAAGTAAATTGTATTCGAGGAAAATACGTACAGGTACACAAAGGATATTACTCATCCACTTTATATAAATATTTTCTGAATTACAATTTATCGGTATCTCTTGCATAAGAATCATTCGCATTATTTTTAAAAACTTGTCCAGTGTCAATGTCAATATATCTGTATCGTTAAAGATTTTGATTTTCAAATAGGTTTCTTAACTCTGAAATAAATGCTACACCATTTATTTTGTTATTACCTACAACAGCCCGCACGAAATGTTCTCCTCTATCAAACTCGAAAAACAGAATATAATTAATGTGAATATTTTTTACATCTATTTTTAAATGAAAAAACATCGACTACCTTGGTCAAATTCACTTTCACAACTGACAAAAGACGGAATATAAAACAGTGATAGATGGATTGAAAAAACTGTTAGGCTTGTATTTGTGATGTGACCGACTTATGATATAACCTGACTTATGTAAAACTATGCATACGAGTAAAGAACAATAAATTTTCTGTATCGATATAGAAGCACGCTTATAGAGAAAAACTGTTAGCAGTTTCTGGTAAAGAGGCATGAGGTGAGCAGACACATCAAATATCAACAGATTACGGGCGACACATAGTATTCTTGTCATTGTTCACGAAGCAACAGCACTGTGAGCGATTTTGGAAAGTTAGTAAAACTCGGAACATCGTACCATGATAAAATTCCGGTGCACAAGGCTCACGTTGCCGAAGCTACTGTGAGGAAATGCAAGTTCGAGGTGCTCAACCACTGAAAACCAGACTTGGCAGCCACTGACTATTTTTTTTTGTTTTTATTCCTAAATTTGAAAAAAGTTTTACGTAGGAATCGTTTTGTGAGGGTGATTATTAAGAAGCACTTTGAAAAGTTGATTTTGGGATCTCAAAAATGCAGAATGTTTAAAGGGGACTATATTAAAAAAAGAAATACATTTAAGTGTATATGATTTTTCATTTCTCATTGATCAAACATTCATTGAACTGTCCTTGTACGTATGCGACATCCTATCTGGTCATTGTATCTTTTTCTTCATCTATTGGTATGTAAACGATTTTTAATTCTTATTCGCAGGAACTTGTGCATTCGATTAGTAGCTTTTATAACTGTTGTCTTTGAGGTCGCCTGCTCGGGCTATTACGGTATTTCGTACTTTTAGATCAGGGCTGCACTGGCAGCCCAGTAACCACGTTTGGCTATTGCGTTTATTCTACATTCTTCGTTCGTAGCTCATGATAGGCCCGGTGTCAGTGGTGATGTTACTTTGACTATTGCAGTCAACTTGAGTTACACAGCTCAGTTATGAATAGTCGAAATTAATTCTGTAAATTTTTTTGTCACACTTTACTTTTCTCAGACTGGTCCTGATGTAAAAGAAACACAATCTATTTAAAATTTGGGACCGATCGGATAATGGAAAAGCGGTCCTTGGAATTTCACATCTAAGAAAGCCCTATATCAAAGTTGTCTATCAATTTGGTTATTTTGTTGCTTTTCTCATCTACTGATATCTAGTTAATATTTTATGGTTCCGTATCTTTTTAAAGTCGTTTTAGACCACCTTTTTCGATAGATTTAATTTAGATTGCGAATTTTTTTATCACAGATCTGTCAGCCCGGTAAGAAAATATTAGATTTAAGAAGGCATTGCAGAAAGTAAGCAGGGAAAGGCATTAAATAGATGAGAGATTATGAAAAGTAATTACAAAGATACTAGGGATAACTTTTACATATAATGCAATTAACGCAAGAACACTAATAAATAAATCATTGTTTTCATAATAATAACATTAAATTATGTATTTGTTGGATATGGTTTCTCAAAAATAGTAATATACCTTTAAATTGTGCATAGCATTGAATTTCACTTTAATTAATTCTTCGAGATCAAAGCAAGGATTGTATTCACATTCGGTAAATAAAATATTTACTATAACTATTGGACTGGTGTATATCTTCCGTCCAAATTGGGTATTCCATCCCAAGTTTCTTCAGTAGTCGATTTAAAAAACGCAAACTTCTCTTACATCACTTTTCAAGGTAGTTACGAAAATGTATTTGAAAATTTCTTCTCTAAAGTGTATACTATTTTTATTATACTACTTTTTGTTATTTCAGTCACTCATCACGATTGCACTTGATTATCTAGCGTGGCATCGTTTAGCGTAGAGGCCTTTCACATTCTTGTTTCCCTTTTCAGATATTTTTGCCCTCCACACAGTACACCTAGGTTGTTAGATAAACGACGCGACGCTAAAGAGGCAACCATGGCAATATGCTATATAGTGGCTATATAGCGTCTCCCTCGTAAGGAAGGAAGCTTACAGATGCGACGCACAACGTATGAGTTAGTATCGCGTTCAGGCGAACGTAGGAGAATCCCAGAGGTCTCATAGGACCTAGCTTAGAGAGTGCTGATCTAAAGACTATGTTGCTCGAGTTAACTTGGGCGTGGCCGTTAAGTGGTTAATACATCGTATATAATACATAACAGTAGATAAAAAAAGATATAATCACGGAGTAGGTGAGCAATTTTGATATGTCATTTTGACAAATCATTGGCGAAACAGCGTGTAAATATTATAATTTTACATGTGTATTTTCAAGGCCTGTGGTGCGTGTTTTCCTCTTATCCGATTTGGTTCACGTTTCGCAGGAATTACCTTTTTATCCATTGAGATCATACTGGAGAATGATACGAAGAAAATTTGCAAAAATGTGCTTGTATATCTACAACTAAGAACCCTCTTAAAGTATAGATTATATATAACTTTATAAGTAATAAATAAGGAAATTTTATTCTTATTAATTACTTGGTTTCATAAGTTTGTACAATTCATCTTTAATAAATTGGAGAGAAGTATGTTATTTGAAAAAAACTTATCCATAAGAAATATCAAAGTAAATTTGTTTACAAAGATTGGATTAATTTATATATTTAATTTATAAATGAAAAATCATAACAGTCTTCAGACTGGAAAGATATAACATGACTTTATAAATATAAAAAATAATTTAATAAATCGTAGTACATTTTCTAGTGCAATATTAAACAAACTTTTCCTATTTACGTTAACATAAATCATCATAAATATAATCATAATAACAGATAGGTACAACCTTTTCTGAATGGTATGCATTATTATTCCTATGATATAACTACGTACTATAATTTAAGTAACAAATTCCTTAAATATATACATGAATATATATTAAGCACATAGTTTAGAATTGTAGAGGTACCTTGTGTGTTACAATATTTAAAATAACTAAAAAATTAAATAAATATACATGCATATGGTAATATCTTTGAAAAGATCAATATAAACTTTAGGACATGAAGCTAAAAAGAAACCATTCAGAAAATGAAGCTTACAATTCATAAGAAAGATTTCGTCGAGGGTCCGGATGCTTACTTGGATATGAGACTTACAATTAAGGAAAAAGGATTCGCCGTTGGCCTGGTTTGAATTCTTTCTCTACCAACAAAACATGGACACTGATCTATAAAAATAGTTCGTTCCCCCTATTGTAAAAATTGTTCATCTATCTGCTGCAAACCCAATAATCGTATGGCTATTTGAAAATTATTGAGCAACACTTTGTCCGCCATTCTAAAGTAAACACGATAATAAACACACCTGCCATTCGAATGTTTACCTACGACCATTATTAGTAATATCTAAGTGATCATAGACAAATATACGAAGTATTTCAATAAGATTTAAACAAAAAGTGCATTTCTTTTTTAGGGAGAACACCATCTTTCCAACTTCAAGAAATTAAAATATTTCTTCTTGTATCTTTTTAAAATTCATCATTTTACAAATTCAATCCTAGAATACTAAAACAAAATTCTTAAACTTTAAACGCGTTTTTTTCGAAACAGGTTTTTTCAAACTGGTAAGTAACTTTTCTCAGAAACTACTTATCCAATTAACATGGTGCTTAAACAGTACAATAATATTCTGTATCATTTTGCTTTTTCTTTAACACTTTATGAGAATACTTCAAGATCTGTTAATTTTTTTTTGCAAAATTTACATTTTTTCTTTAGAAACTTTTTTTAAAAGAACTTTAAATACAAGAATAACGAAATTCATCTAGTTTCTAAACATTCTAATTTTATTCGATACTGATCATTAGAATCAGAGAAATCGACTCCTCTATGCAATTAGAAAATTCAGGTAGAGTAGTACAAGAATGCTTATATTTTCCATATACATTAATATTGTAATATTATTAAAAGTAACTAACTTTTAATACATGTATGAAATATTTATATCAGATAGGCTGCATCATCAGAAGAAATTTCCAAATATCATTTTTTCAGTCCAGAAGGAGGATATTACATATTTGATGTTAAAAAATTACTTTATTTCAGTAGGTGTTTAAACGGTCTATCGTTAAAGTCTATACAATTTCTCACTCGCTTTGTATATGTTTTATCCCACTTTAAAAATGCGCAACAGTTATATCTCAAGTAATTAGTTTTACTTTTAACTTTCATACCATTCATTGAAACAAAAGGCTGCAAATACATTGCGTCTTTCAGAAAATTCAACAAGAAAAAATTGAATGGGTTCAATTTGGACGAAAACGGCGCCCAAGATGTGTACGCATTGTGTTTCAATCTGGGCATTATGGACTGGTGCTCTATCTTGTGCAGTTTCTTTTTTTTTTCAGACAAAGTGTATCCGTAGACCTTTGTTTCAATGGACGTCATGAAAGGTGAGATGACTAATTGCTTGAATATAACTGTTGCACGATTTAAAAATACAATCAAAAATGTAAAGAAGCTGGTAAGAAAATATTTAAACTGTAATGATAGAAGATTTGAACGCTTGTGGAAATAAAATAATTTCTTAACATAAAATATGAAGTAGCTCATAAAGTACTACGTTCTCAATGGCCATACTTTTATACTTTTGTGCACAGAATAATAAGAAGAATCGATTTATCTAAAAAGAAAATCTCTTAAGAAAGAAAAGTTCTATATCCGAAATTTATGTAAAAATAATGTTTTAAAATGTAGTAATCTTCTTGAGTATTTAAGCAGTTATTGGTAATCCAAATTAGGAAACGTTTTTTTAACAATGTAATATTATTTTAAATATTATTATTATTATTTTAAAACTTTTCTCGAGCAACTCGATCACTTGTGAATTCATACAAAATGTTTATGTTTGTTTTAATTAATTCAGCATTAAGTTATTTTCATTGATCTAAAATAAATTTTGACTAATTCGAAATAATAATTTAAATCCTTCCAAAACTTTGCATTGATAAAAAAACAATATTTACTAGTGTAATAAATATTGTATACTGATACACACACACAAATTAAAATAAATGAAATCGGACAATATACCGTATGTCCGAGAATTCACTGTAAAAATTTGAAATCAATACGTACATATATTACATTTCGGGAAATGTCGAAAGCCAGTTCAACAAATGTGGTTTCGACGTAAACGCGTTTAAATTTGCCAGACGGCGCGCTTCAGGAATGTGACACACTCTAAACAATTTGGTTTTATTACTTATTCGAATTTTAAAAGAAGATTTTAGATGCATATTCTTCAATTATTAAATCGAAAAATTGAAAAATTGAATACAGAAAACTTCGATTCATTACACTCGACACTGTTATTATATTCCTTAATTTTTTCGTGCGATCAATTTATCATTGATACAAGTATATTTAACTGATGAATAAAATGTTACATACCTGTTGTATTGAGCTCTAAATGACGTAACCGGTTAGACTACCTTGAAAGCAAGCAGAGCAGAAGCTTCGTGAAACAATTTTTAAAATGAGGCCAATTCCAATGGATTCTGTCATTGCTTTGTTGAAAGTAATAAAGTATCAAGCGGAATAGAATACACGGAAACGTTTATTGTAATATCGCTCCATAAGTATATAATATTAAAACTTATTTTTAAATCTATTACTTTTGCAACTTTGTTTATTTCACGTTACTGAAAAAAGTCACAATTTAGGGTGCACTTGAATCTGTTATCGTTTCGTGTATACTAAAATTGTGTATTAAATTTTCATACATTATTCTATGTGAAATTGAATACTTTTTAGACTAACATTTCAAATTTTATCGAAACTTGGATATGTCGCAGTCTTTGGCGATACTTTGTAGTCTTAAACGTATTTCCAAGGATTTTTGTAAATTTTAAAAATGGTTGATTTAACAGCTATTTGAATATTAATTCATTCACCTAATTATTAAATTTTTAAAACACGATACTTTAATAGCACATTTAGCTCCTTTACGGATCAATTTTCAAAAACTATGGCATTTCAAATTCTCCATGTGAAAATTCCAAGTTTGAAAAAATGCTCCGAGATACGTTTGAATATCGCTAAAAATTGCAACGTATTCAGGTTTCAGCAAAATCCGAAATGTTACATCCTTTTCCTTGAACGAACAATGCATTGAAAGTTTATCCTTTATTCGTTGTTCGACATTTTTATTTCGATAAGAATTTTGCACATTTTCGATTTTAAATATGACATCGAGAAAGTTTTCAACGTGGCTTGGTAAATACGAAATCATTCGACGAACAAAAGAAAGGATAGGGACGATAAATCGGATCGATTATTCTTCAAATTCCATCGGGAGCACCATTACTTTTCTAACGAAGGCTGTAAACTCAGGACGCGATATACAATTCTGGCGTGCGATGTACGTCAACGGAAGCAATGTTAGAAAGTTTGGGAAATTAAAGAGCAGGCACAACGAACGCGATTAAATTGGTATTAACACGGTGGCTTCTGCGAACAGCTTGGCAATGACGATTCGGTTATATTCGTTCTTTTAATGATGCGCATTAAAATCGAACGTTGAGAAAATCAGACAGCTGTAGACTTGACCTGCTTTCACAAGAGCGGTAATGATGCAAATACGCCGTGGAAATGTGTCGAACCTTGTGCAAGAAACGCATTATAATGTTATAAGTGTGACTTTACAGGTGCAAGCTACGCCTTTGTATCGACCGGAAGAGTCAATTGTACTATGGTCTATAACTGTTTACATATTTCGTTTAATGTGTTTCCCCTTGAGTTTTCCGTACTTTTTCTACCTTAATATAGTTTCAAATTGATTAAAAGTCGTCGATATATACATGGTCGAATCTGAAAATAACCGACTTGCAAATTGCTATTGTTTGTTTCTTTTTTGTTACACATATTATCGACTGCAAGTATTCTTACTTTGGCAATTATTATTAAAGACGAAAGAGATTATTTGATAACTCACAACGTTAATGATATTCCTGTGAAATAATAGTTAATATTAATCTTTGTGTTTCGACTATTAATGCAATAAATGCGAAATTTATGAAAATACTATACATCTGCATTTACAACAAGTATTTAACTTGCAATACGCGGACATCAAATATTCGTGTAAATATTCATAGTTCTCTAATATAAATAAATATTAATTTATATCATAAATATTAATAACAAATATACAAAATTTCCATCTCTAGTTTCATAACATCGTTAAATGTGTCCCTCCCGAAGCATCGCAAATTTCAACAATTTCTATGTACGTAATGAATTTATAAACTTTGTATCCATGCAACTTTAAATTTATTAAACGCTAAACTTTGTAAATAAATATTTAAATACGTATATAAGTAAATATATTGTTGCATTGACGAAAGAAAGGTATGTTATATATATGGACCGATTGACAAAATGTAAGTTCGTGAAACCATAACGTATTATACAAGAATCAAAGTGAAAGAGCGTTATTCAGTGAATTACTGTTTACCAACCTAACCCTATTTGTACAAACGAAAAGAAAGCAGGTATGAAGTTAATTACACAGAAAGTAGAAAATGTGACATAATTAAAACGTTTAGCACGAGTTTAACCTGCGTTATTTTTACATCAATTGCATCATAGAACTCGGTAAAAATTTTTATAAATCTTTCATTTTCTCTTGCGAAAATTTGCTCCAGTTTCTTTTAATGCTGCGTTTTAGTTTATCACGGTACCGAAGTGTCGATCAACAGCATAACAGTTCAGGAAAGTTCTCCTCAACAATTTTCAATAATGTTCTGATCAGGTAAACAGGCAGACCTACTAACTAGATACGTACAGGTATATTATCGCGTAGAAAGAACTTTTTCGCGATGGCCGCAGTACGTACTGTTGCGTTATTGCGTTATAATAAAAAAAACATGGCCTGTCAATATCACGTCAACATCCTTAATTTTTTATCCAGTAATATTTTCTAACGTTTGTTCGATTTTCAACCAATTGTATTTACGCGATGATAATTCCTTTTTCGTCAAGAAATATTTTACAAAGTTTACTCGATTTTCAATACCAATTAATCGTGTCTCTGTTCTTTCAGTAGATCCAATTCCGACATACACAATGATACCGTAGTAGAAATTTGATTATTCCGGGAAAATGGGGTTGAAAATTCCTGCAATGAACGAGGTTGTGCAATAACTAAACTAACTGATGCAATAAAAAGGAACATCATTAACAGAGTATGTTACTTCTAAGTATTCACTATCTGTAGCCACTACTACCAGTAGCTTCACTCATTGCTAAATCATCCCTTGCACTTGTCAACGTAATCTGACCAGCGAGGCTCTCGTAGAATAATCGAGATTGCAATAATCCAGACTCAGCTGTGCTTTCAACTACATGCTGTCGCATTCAAGATAATCCCTCTCTTTTGATACCATGGAAATTATAATATTTATTCGTCCATGCTGGTTATTGTATTAACGGATGATATTTTTTTTTTTTTTCAAAAAGATAACCCAACAATACACACTGCTGACATTGTGAAAACGTTTTTTTGGTCATGAAAATATACCTGTACTTACTTGGCCCATCTGTTCAGTCGGTCTGAACATTATTGAAAATTATTCGTGAGAACTTTCCTGAGCTGTTTATGCTTTTGGGCGACATTTTCATTCTGCGCAGGAACTAAAACGCTACGTTAAAGGAGTACAGAGTGAACAAGAGAAAATAAAACATCCTTTTATAAATAAAATAAAATTCTTCTTTGCTATTGTAAATGTTTAAACATGAAAATGGGAAAAGAATCATTTTTCTTGGAAAATTTTGCTTTGGAACCTCTTTAAGAGATTTTATGAAAGTTATATATATATGTATACGTCGATTTTTCTAAATTGATACAATTCTTCTAAGCAATTTGTCAAACATACATTTGGTAAATTTGCAATAATTAAAAATGTTATAGCTTCGATAATCCGTATTGTTAAAGAATTACAATGTTTAAATAATTCATAAGGAAATTTCAATAAATACAAAATACAATATCACAAATATGTGCACACAAATACGATAAGTATACGCAACTTTACAAAAATTTTGTTTACCATTATATTACTACTCCATTGTAAATACAAAAATGTCTACCACAATATAATTTGTTTAGTTTGATCTCAGCTATTATATTAGATGAGTGCAAATGAGTGCATATAGACTTGTACGGCTATAGTAAAATATAACTGTATTATTTGACAATGTAGTTTATCAATTTATTGTAACGCTAAATTGTGGACAGTATATTAAGTACTTTTATTACTGTAACATTTTAATAATTAAGAAGTGAAAGAAGTTTGATCTTTGGTTGCAAAACGTGCATATATTAACAAGTTTACCAGTTTTTAAAAATGCTATTATTCATTGAAATTGATAAGAACCTGGAACAAGAATCTGTTGAATAATGTTTCAATGCAAAGATTAGTAGTACCATGGTCGGATCAATAAACTCGCGGTAATAACGACCTTACTCTACATCATTAACCGTTTTCACGAGAGACTCGAGTAAGAGGTACCTCTTTATAACATTATACTACTGCTAGTAAGAAAGAATGTAAATTTTTTCTAAATGTTTTGCTCGTTAAATTCACTTAAGAATTGTCAAAAGGAATGATTTTTTGTATTAATCAAAGCAATGGCATATATGTGTCAGTGACAATGAAAGTGGTGTAAGTAAAAAAAGAAAAGAGGAAAAAAGCGTCCATACTTTTGTAATATAAATCAATTTAATTTAACGCAAAATAAATTATATAAATTCAATCTATTTAAATTTTTTATTTACACCACTTTCATATTCAAATTTTTAAATACAAATTTATAAGGTTTCAGATAATAGATTCTTTAAGGTAAATCATCTAAATTAGTGTTAATAAGTAACTGAGTTTAAAATGAAAAAATACCAGGAATAAACACATTCAATATCAACACTGTAAAAATAAATTTTGTTTTGAAAATGATATACAGTGATATTCCAAAATACACGGACAATTTGATCGTATATTTGGATTTGAAATCTATATTTATTTATGTAATATCCTATCAGTCTTTATTTTATAAAATTTTCAGTCATGTCACATCAGCAGTATACGTTAATAAAAAACAAAGTTGTTCGTAATAAAATAAATCTAAATTAGAGAAATTTATAAACTGACCGGCTGAAACAAACAGTTTAATATTTAACATTCTCGACCTACAATCTTCAGTCAATCCTCAGGAATAAACAAAAATAGATTAAATTTAATCTAAGAAAATTTCTCTTTAATCTAAGAAAATCCTCTCTTAAGAGGATTATGGCACGTCAAACTTATTTTTCTTTTCTTCTAGAATAAACTTCTAGTTTGAGCAATCAAAACAGTAGATAACGCTGATTAAACTGGATGGGTTATTAGTTCCATCAACGGATTATTATTTAGTAAACACGTGCCATTGAATCTTAATATATTTGTGTATATGTCTTTCTCCTTTATGCACTGTTGAATAATTATTACATTGGCGCTGTTGGAGTCAAATTGACCAGCATTGAAACATATTATAATATTTAAATAAATTTGTTCTCCATTCATAATAAGTAATTTATTACACATATGGAACAAGGAATTGTATATTATTTGCATACTATATTTATATAAATTATAAATAATTCTTTTATTAATCTAAAGTCATAAATTGATATTGGATGTTTTATAAGTAACTTAAACTGAATTAAAATAGTAACTTAGAACTGGATTATAATAAGTATAAAATAAGATTTATTTATATATTTTTTACAAACAATTATTGACTGTTCTTTGCATATATGATTTTTACATGCTGAGCAAACTATAATATATTGACGTTCTCTCAACGACGAAAAGACATACATAAAAACGATATCCTTTACTCCTCATTTTTGGTTTTGATAATGCATTACTTTTTTATGTTTTGAACATTTTGGCCTTTCTACGTATATAAGGTTTATCAAATCTTAGACCAATTCATTTAGAAACAACCAACGGTTGCACAGTTCTGCATGACTTCAATTCCGATTTATATCCGTTCACATAATATATGAGTGAAGAGCTGATACATCAAGCATGCGATAAAACCAAATCCTTGACCAATGATTTGTGAAACGACGGTGAGTGTACATGCATATGTATGTTTCTACCAATTGATCAAATATACCTACAAGATCTTTGGTAGAATTATAACGTGCAAATAATTTCTGGTTGTTGGTCCAGCCTAACAGAAAGTTTTTAGTATTAGTATAATTTTGGTCTATCTTCGAATGTTTGCTTTAGACTTGAATTATAACAAGCTATTATAAATTTCCTAAAAAATGAAATAATTTTGAATATTTGACCAAAAAGAAATGTCCATTTCTTTAAAGAACAAGAGAAACATTTGTTCAGGTCAGATTGACCCGAATAGTACCAGGATAATAAACATAGTAATCTCGTATAAAACAGCACTAAATGCTTTTTTCCTTCTTGGTATATTTTTCAAGTAATGTTGATAAAAGTCAGTAAAATTCATATAAATCTGGGTTGATAACTTATAATAGACTTCAAAAATTGTGAAATGATATAAAATTTATTCTCAGAACGCAATGATACATATTTCATCAAGAATGGTTCAATAATTGGACTAGTAATCTATTCCAAACTTTAAATATCGCAGAATCGTTGATAATATTATATCGTTCTTATATTATATGCTCATTGATGTATTAAAGTTACATCTATTGAATTTCATTTTCAAACACAATAGTATACGTCATCTAGAGTCTAAAACTTGCCAAGAAGAAAAAGGGAATACGTTTAGCATATTTCTCTTAAATGATGAGAATTAATGGACCTGTGTATACACTTCATATGCTGCCTCAACAACGGGCCAAGTTAATAATCGTTTTGCAGTCAAATTTCTAAGAATTTTAGAATAATAATTCATCTGCTGAACGAGAAAACCAGCACCTCTTCTCTTAGCTGACCACAGCACCAAAACTTACGACCCAGGAAACAAATGTAACTATCACGCACAAACCAGTGTTAGACACACTTTCATCTCGATATCGAGTAACGAACAGTGTTTTATTTGCGAGTTACGAAATAATTTATAATCTGTGTTCTTTAATCGAGATTAAGGTTTATTCGAATAGGCGTTTATTTGAATAACGTAAATCAGCGAATAAATACAGAAAATGTTTATTCGTAATGCGGACGATGAAACTATCTTTCATGCTTGCGGGAGGTATACCTGGTATTTATTCAATGTGCATGAGACACGTGTGTAGCTATTTCCATTTGCTGTGTGTTATATTTTGTAAAATGTACGGTAGTGAAATATGTGTGTTTATGTGGTGTACGTGGAATCTGTGATGTGTCTATAAAGGAATTTTTGTTCTGCATGCGACATCTTTGGTATTTTAGTGGTATGCGTGATACATTTTCAGTATGCATTGCAGATGCATGGTGTTCGGCAACAGGTGTCTGAAACTTTACGACGTGATTCTACGTGCTAAACTAAGACAAAAATCTTTGTTTCCGAGTTATTAAGTGTTCAAAATACGCGTAAAAGATGTTAAAGAGACTTGTACTATTGCTGGTACGCGAACATCAGCTGCCCCACTTATTTCGTACTCAAGGTAGTAACTTATAACAAAATTGTGTGATTCGAGCTACTCCTAGTAACAAAAGTAACATCCCTACCAGTGACTCTGGACCTACCATGAGTTATGAACGAAGAAAGTATAAACGCAATAACCAGGCTCTACTGACACACAACTTCAGCTGTAGCGTACCATTATTATACAAATTGGCCAAAAGGGCCACGTTTATGATTACTTCTTACAAAGAATGTTTGGTAACTAGAAAACTCAACAAGATTTGAAACTTTGTATGAACGTACTTCAAGTGACATTATTAATGGATCCGTTTTTCATTTGGGAGAAGAAGCGATTCTAGGGGAGAAAATATGAGTTTACATATTATCGTAAATATCTTTGAATCTATAGAAAATACGGGAAAAAGGTTTAATTCAAATTTTAATGACATTTGATATTCCACAATATGGTTTTTTCAAAGAATTTTTGAAAGAATTCTGGGATATCAAATTCCATCAAACTTTGTATTCAACTTTTTTCCCGTATTTTATATGCTTTCAGTGATATTTACGATAATATGTAAACTCATATTTTCTGTAAGGAGTGCTACGTTCGATGAACTATTTCGTAGTACTATGTTTGTGCAGAGTTTCAAATGTTTTTCAATCTTCGAATTGCCGAAGATCCTTTAATTGCGTGGTGGTCATCAGCAAGGAACAGCTGATGTCCGCACGTCGGAAGTAGTATAAGTCTCCACTTCTGATCTCTTTTATGTGTATTTTCAGCGATTGATAATTCGGCTATAAAGTTTCGAATCAAACTTCGTCACGTTTTATTTTCGACTTATTTTGGCACGTAGAATCACCCCTTAAAGTTTCGAACACCTGTTGCCGAACATCCTGTATGTAGTATTTCTTTGTGGTGCTTTTGTATGCATATATGCATACATATGTACAGAATTTCAATAGAATAGCCACGACATAGACATTACTTTATTAATGAGTGAGAAAGGATACAATACTATACAGAGTATTTCTTTTATTAAAATAATCCGAAATATTTCCGCTGTTTTCACGATATGCGAAAATGTCCCCGAAAGACAATATTGATTTTAAAGAAGTTATTACGATAGAGTGACTTTTACGAGATTTCACGATCAATGGCTTTTAATAAAGCGTGAAGAACACCTGTGTTTACTATTATCTACACTTTCTATTTAGTCGCAGAATCCACAGGCAATGGTTTGTTAATTCAGAGAATTAACATTGCTAAAAGACTTTATGATACAAAGACTTATTGCAGCATGTGATACAATCAATTTGGAAATGATAACAAGTGTAAAATAGAGTACAACAATTAAACGATTGCAATGTTGCTTTGATGAGAACGGATATTAATTCGAGCATTTCTTATGATCGAAGAATCGTTATTTTACTTCTTCATTTATTATCGAGTGACCTTTTACTAGAGGTCGTTGAAATCGTCTAAACATGTACTATTCTAATAAGAACAAAAAGCTATAGTATGCTATTTAAAAAAATTGAAGTGACCTTCAAGTCTTCAAAAACCCTCCACCTACAAAAAAGTTATTACGGACATGTTATGACTGCCTTCATACTATACGACTTTTGTAAATAAAGTTTTTCCATATTTCTAAAAATAACGAAAGTATTCAAGGTAGTCGGTAGTCAAAGTTATTGGGCTACCGTGTATAAAAGTCTCGCATTGAGGGGAGATAAAAGTGATCGAATTTCTCCCTCTCCCTTCTCTCACTCATACACACACACACATACACCATGTTAGTATAGTCCCGAGTTAATAACATTTTGAAAGAATACATCGTAACTGAAACAGATGGGGAAACTTTAGTAGTGTATTTTACTTATCTTAAGGATGTAAAAAGTTTTACTTTTCATTTACGACGGTGTCTGGCAAAAATACCTGTCAAGTTTGGAATTAGAAGTACTTATTGTTATGATTTTTGTCTAACAGAAGTAAACAGTACTAGTATTTATAATTGGATCATTGGCTTAGCATCGGTATTAGTAAGCACATATCGTACTATATAATAGGTTGTTCAATAAGTTTTGTCGTTCGATAAAACTTATTGAACAACCTAGTATAAAAATGATCAGTTTCTGCCTAACTGTTTAAGAGTTACGATAGCATTTATCAAGATGGTAAGTTATTGTAGCAATAAGCGAGCAGATTGTCCATAATTTGCTCGAGCGAGATAATGGAGCTGTAGTTCCAGTATAAAATAGTTACTTATTATATTACATTTAAGCTCTTGCTACATATATCTTAAAAATACATATTCCGGTAATTTTAGTCCATGAAGTATCTGAGGAATGCTACTTTCAGTAATTTCTTTAATGAAGTAAAAACCTTTTCCTTTCTTTTAGATGAGCATAATGAACTTTTAAAATTTAACCAGTTATTTTAGTTGCACCCTATATACCACTAAGATATAGTAATATAATGAATCAATCGTTAATAGAAGTTACATTTTAATTTTTTTATTGTATCTTTACGTACATATACTTCGATCTTTGAGCATTCAAATTAACACCTACGTATTCAACCCACTACTATTAGTTTATTAGTTTATTATTTATTGATAAAATACAAATAAATATCGCTTACCTTATGAACTTTAGGCTTGAAATTTATAACTTATTTTTCTGTTCATGTAACGAATTTCTGGAACGAATTACTTTTTTTATCTGATTTAACGTGCAAAATTTTAACACTATGGTGACTGAATGAATGTTGTAATATATAAAATAAGATATAAATAAAATCACTATTTTGTATAGCTACTGCACTAATTCCTATTACTAGCTTTGTCTCTTCGAACAATTTCACTTTCATCTGAATATTTTTTTTATAGAATCCATAAGCAACGGAAACATTTAACTGGTTCCATTTAAATATTCCACCCTGTCTGCTGTTCGTACTTATTATTCATTATTTAAGCAAAAACATAATAATGGCGTTATATCCGTTATACGCCAAGCGTTCATAAATTCATAAATATATTTGAATGTTTGTGTTTATTTACTTATTGTAATACAAAATGCCTTCTGTACAGATTTACAAATTTCTAATAATATTTTAGGTTTATTCAAAAATTATCAAATTTATTTTGCCTGAAACTGATTCAGTATCCAAATAAAGCCTTCCACTTGTTTTCGTGTTCTATATTTCCTTAAGTTGTTGTGTTCTGAAAATGTATCTCTAAAGTATTAAAGCGAAATTCTTAAAATTGCAAGAGACATGTTTGTTTAAATGTTTAGTAGCTATAAAGTTTATAGCGGTTTATTCCTGACTTGTTTCTGGTTTTCAGACATCAGTACACTTTTTCTTGGTAATAGTTGTCAAACGGTAATTTCAATGAATTGAGTACTTATGAAGTGGGTACAGCAGAGTTAGGGTAAGTATCATACATTAATCGTTATATTACAAAATCAATTAGTCCCAAAATTAACGTTGAATATCAAACTTTATATTTTCTAACCTCGTCATTCTGTTATGTATTATCCTATGTTATTTATTTTAGTTTGAACCATATCCACACTCACATAAATTAGAAGAATCTTGTATTAATTTTTTAATTTAGATAAATAAGGGCCTAATAATCGTCGCTATTGGAACCGAAATTTTAAAAAGCAATAAATACGGGGATGCCTACCTCATAAAATATTGAAGATAATTACTTAAACAATGATTGGGACACTTGTTTTGGGCCCTTTTCAAGGGCATATTAGGTGAAAATATACATAAATTAATTAAAATAACATTTCTAATGAAAATCAAATTTCTATGTGCGTAAAACTAATTTGTATATATGTATGTACAAATATCTTTTCTCCATGGGAAACAAAATAGATTTTATGAAAATACCTTGCGCATAATTAATACAATTGTTACGGATCATATTGTTAAATATATAAATCATGCAGAAACAGTGTTTTAAACAATTGTGTAATTAAATTCTCAATTTATGTTTATGTATTTTGATTATTGTAAACTGGTTTTCATGTGGTTAAACACGTGTTGCAATCCACTGATATATTAATTCATTCATAACATTCTTTAAAAGAAACAATGGAAATATTTCGATATTTTTGCCAATTTTCATCAAGCTTAATCATATTATTTTCGAAACACTTTGTTTACGCAAATTCGTATATTTAACAATATGATGTGTATCTACTATACAATCTACATATGTGTAAATAATTGTTATATAAAGTCTGTTTTATTTTCCGTAAAAACTGCTTTTGAAAATCTAAATAAATAACAAAATTGATACATTGCGTTATATATGATACGTAACAGAACAACCAAGTGTATGTTTGTATTATTCAATGATTACTTGTAATCTTATTACAATTAGTTGAAAGATGGATAAATACCTGTACGAAATCTCATTGGTTTGTTGTCAATGGTTCTTATTTGTTTAATTCACAAATTTCACCATAAAAAAGACGGTCTAGACCAGAAAACCCTTTCAAGTTTTATCGAATATAATATGTACGTAAACTAATTACAGGTTCTCAAATCCGCATTGTAAATTGCACTGATAAATATTCTCAGATTTTATATGCATCAAAGAACAAACTCACCCTTTTGTGTTCGTATAATCGAATAACGTACAAATCACTATTTTCTTAGACAGTTTTCTCATCTGATAAATTCTGTACACGTTTTGTATTTCTCGTGGCCTGAAAATTACAGATAAATAATGTTCCTATAGAAGAAATTAATTTATCCCTTGAAAAAACTTATAGTTGCGTAATAACACGGAAAATTGACGAATGATTCGAACGAATGGATTGAAACATTTTTTTTCAAATTGAAACAATTTTTCTCTGTTAGACATCTATCTTTGCTGTAAGCATCCAAAAGCTCATCTTATCCTACTACCGCTTCGAGAGTTCAAATTTATTGAAAAAGTTGAGTATTATTTTTCAAACTATTGCAAAATCAAAGACTTTCAAGCTTTGAATATCCTTGAACGATACGTTTAAATATCACCGAAGATTAGGACAATATTTTTATTTGAATTTCAGCCAAATTCAAAATGTTATTTCAAAAATTCTTCGATTCTTAATGATCGCGTAGAAACAGATGAAATTTGACGCGGTTCAGTATAAAACAAAAAGTGTTGTATTTTTGCGTGATCAGATACGTTAATCCGATTATATGAAAAGAATTCGTTATCAAGTAAGGCGATTGAAGATTAAACGATTAAACCACCCCATAATTTGTACAATCTTAAGCGTACAGGTCATAATAATATGAATAATGAAAAATGTGTTATCCTCGAGTTTTTATTACAACGTTTAGTTATCTCCACAATACCGTTGATTGTGTTTCGCTTTACTATCGAGAACCGGTTTACTTCAATTCGCGTTAGGATATTGGATCGTGGTTATCCACGAAAGTCATTTATTTTTCTCGTTATCGAGACCGATCTGATTCTTGTGTATGTAACAGTTTTCGACAAATTGCACGCGGCCATGAGAAACTTTCATCGATAGAAAATAGAACGACGACACAGGTCGAACAAGTTGAGACGTTTGTTTAAAGGAAGGGTACGTTTGGCACTCGTTTCACTTGGGGGAAAAAAAAACCACTATCGGAGCTCGGTACTCTAACACGAGTACGCCAGGTTGAATCGTCCCGGAGCTTATCGTCCGCTTTCAGAGACGGAAAGCTCAAGCGGTAAATCACAAAATGAAATCCTGAACGCGGTTGCACCACGGAAATCCGACGCCTGACTGGAGAATTCACAGACGTGCGCCTTTAATTTAAAGCCGCGGAGCGTCTTCGAGCTCCAAGCACCACCGCTGCATGTGCGCATTTCACTCTGATGTGTACGTGTCCGTGTGTTCCTGGTACGTGCACGAATCTCAAAGCAGAAGTGTTTTTACGTGCCGGACCCTGTTTTAGAAGTACTATCGACTGCCGCACAATCTCCACGGGTTAATTGGTCATGGACCATGGTGCTCGGATTTTGCAAAAAACAAAAAAAATATCTAGGACGTTTAAAGAACGGTCGAGCCGACTTGAAAGCTGCTCCATAGAGTGGCTCTTCTAAAGAGTATTCCTCTACTCAACAAGACACGAATTCAAAGTGAGACACCATGCTCCTGGGGGACAACAGATGAGATGTTCGAAAATCAAAAATTGATTACAATTTCACACTGTATTGTTTCTATGAATATATCTAGAAGTTTAGCATCGCATTAATTGCACCTAGGTGGTTGTCGAAGATGATAGCAAATACTAATGAGAAGCATTGTACCATTTAATAGAAGACTCATCCAAGTTGATTATAGCAATACAAGGGAAATTTAATGTTTTTATTAAACGTTTCGACCGTCTCTTTTGAGTCCTTTTCGATATAGAAGGGATTGGATTAATTTATATAATTAAACTATCATTCTTGCACAAGGGTCGTACTAATACTTCTTTTATCGTTCCAATTTCAGTATATATTTTACTAAAGCAAGTACAAATTACTACATACTAACAAATTAAACTAATTTACATAATTTGTAGTATATTCGTACAAGAACTAATATAGTAACATAATTGAAACTTTCTAACAAATTATGATAGTAAAAATTTGATAATAATCATGATGAAAAATATAAAACATTATATGATCTGTACAAGACGTAATTATTTAGTTCGTTTTTTTCATAAAAGGAAACAATTATATGTAAACAATAATAGGTAAATAATATTATAAATTGTTTAAATTTAAGTTAACTTAAGAATGAATTCCGAAAAGAAAAGAGACTATTTATTTAAGATTACTTACATTATTTATCATTTATTTAAAGGTACTCAAGTAAGGTCGAATCATTTACCACTTACGTTATTTCTTTCAAGGTAAACAACAATGAAAAATAATTGTTATATTTGGTATCTATTCTTAAGTTACCTCGAACTTTTATAAATATTTATATTTCCACAATTTATAATCTTATGCGTCCATAATTGTTTATATATAATTTTTCTTACTACAGTTAGCGTATATATGTATATATATATACAATATATTGTTTTCTAAAATGGAGAATATGTAATTTAATACAATGTTTATACAATCTAAAAAAATTGTGTTTCATTTTCATAAAAAAAAAAACGAAATGATTTTCCGAACAACCCAATATATCGACGAAGTTCAAAAAAAGACATAATGGCCAATGTCGCGTGCATCTACGACGCGAGTATTCTCTTAATAATTTATTAAAAATATCTACTCTAAATTTTGTAGAATTATAGTAAACGATAATTTTGGGTTTGTAGTTATTATTCTGATTTGTTTGCTCGGTGTAAACTTGAAAGCAATATGAAGAAGAAGCGAACGTATTACATCTAGAGTGGGGTTAGAACGGACCCGAGTGTTACCATCGGAGTATTAAACAAATTACAAGTAACAGTAGCTTACTACTTAATTTAATTTGGGTGGCTGTCTGTGATAGGTTCGCCCACGAAAACTCGCTTATCCTAGTGGCTCCCTCTGTTAGTTATAACCAGGTTCGTCTACGAAAAACAATGTTAGTTATACACCGGTTTCGCCATGACTCTCTTTCTCATGTAATGATTTTCGGTGTTACGCATACATCAATTCGTTTATAGGATGTTCTCTATACAGGATGTTTTAAAATATACAAATATAACTTTAGCGAATTTAGTACGGTAAAGTAAGGAAAAAGTTTCATATAAACGTATGTTCGATATGACCTCGTTTCCGAATTACAACGGTTTCTGGATTATACCAATTGTTCGATTATTCTCACAAAAATTGTTCGAAGTGGGCACCTTCGATTCAAATGCCAGCTTTTAAACGTAGACCTCTTCATCCGTTCAAAAGTACCAACTATTGTTCGAATTAATTGACAATTTTTTTAATTACTCAGACAGAGTCCTTTAATGTGAAAAAAGCTCAATTCATCGTAAGGATTACTGGAAGACAAAAACAGCTATAACTAGAAAACAAGAACATATTGTGCGTATGTTTATACGAGCTTTTTTTTTATTCTGAAGTTATGCTTACATATTTTGAAATATCCTGTATCTTTCCCAAAGGTTCTCGATGTTGGTCACATACAAATCTAACCTGTGATATACTTGATATCGCTACTGTTCAGCTATAGCTCGTAACAAGATGTCTACATAAAAATTTCTATTACAATTTGACTAAATAGTCAATCGATACATATTAACTCTCTTACATCATGATATTTTGAAAACGTGGTTTCGAAATAATACAATGCATAAATTACAACAGTCTTCCTATAACACGTTATTCTTATACGAATTAATAAACTTGAACAACCTCCATATAGCATGAATATTTCCAATGCAATGTTTGGATTTAGCCTAACACAGTTTCGATACACCATGGAATGAATTAATCGTGTTATAGGGAGGTTGAGTGTACTTATAATTTTTCTTCGGTTTATCTTTTATCCACGTTACCTTCTTGGTTTTGATGAATAATTACGATCGAATACTTGAAGCAATTCTTTCCTGTAACTACAAATGCAATCAAGCACCAGAGTGTGTAAGATTATATCGTATTTATTTCTCAAGAGGTTCACGGTATATTGATGCACTGAAACATTAACGAACCAAGATCGCAATACGAGGTGACGTCTCTTGGGATTGATTGCATATTTTATGAAAGCTACGGAGAACTGTTTACTCTTGAGGCGTATCCTAAATAGTCAAACACAAGTACTAAACTTTTGAATAATAACGCATGGTGTAGATCACACACGTAAGTCATTATCTACGTGTGTATCGCAACATGCGGAAACCACTGCAACCATTGATTGGAGATACTCGTACACCAATGAAAATGTTCATGGAAATATGTGTGTTCTGTCCATACACGGAATTCTCTTCTATTTGTTAATAACCTTTGTTACCCCTTCGAGCGATTAAAGCATTTTTGTTTTAAATCAAACATTTTAAAGCAAATTTTCAAGTTTGAAACTCTCAAAAAGTATAAAATATCATGTCAATGATATTATTAAAATATTATCGTTCAACAAGCACTTTATCAAGCATCGTTGAACACTTCATTTAAAAAATTCGAACCGATTTATCTTTACCAACTGAGAATACCTAAGTATATTCTAAGTACATATATAGGGTGAGTCAATAAGAACTTCTATCTGAAATATCTTGTTATCTGTTGATTCGATCAAAAAACATTTCATTCGAAATACATAGTGTTTAAGAGAGACTATTAAATGAATTCATTATTTATTATGTCTTTTATTTTGAAGTGTCCTTGAGTTTTTTTCTAATTGTTAAAATGGCAAATTCAATAACCAATAATAAAATGACCTTGACTCGACCTTGAATAAATATGTAGTATCATTTCAAACATTACTAGAGTACAAGAATTACCGTAACATAAGAACAAGGTCAAATTGGGTGTATGTTTATATAAATATTTTTCAGTGTTTTTATGAGCTCAATTCACTGTCACAGTGAGCCCTACACGTTATGATACATTCTATGTATACACTGGGATGATTTTAAGTTACAGATAGCCTAAATTTTTGTCTCGTGTCGTAGAATGGTTCTAATTTATAAAAAAAATAGTGCCTGTAAAATTTAAGCTCCATTGGATACAGGGAAAACGAAACTTCTGACCCTTGAAGTTTCACATGTACAAATACTTGAGTATTTTATTGTTTTTCTCATCTACTGGTTGTAGTGGATTTTTTATGACCTCCAGGTTGCAAAAATTGCTTCAGCTTGCCTTTTTCGGTGGATTTAATTTAGATTACGAATGTTTTACTACAGATTCGTTAACCGGGTCATATAGCCTCAGATAAAACGACTGAAAAGGCCACTGGATCGATCGGTATTAAAATATCGTTTACATATCAGTAGATACCAACAAAATATTAATGCTAGGTAGTTGAACAAACTTGATATATCGTTTAGAACAGGGATGGACCCGCGCTTATGTAGTTTTACGTGTTAAACTTGAAAGCCTATGTGGCACGTTTTCTCGTTAAACGATTAAGTAATACTTAAGTTACGTTTTTATGTATTAGATGAACTATTCTTCAGGTTTCTTCAAAGATTTGCCAGATAATGAAATAAGGACCATTGTAATATGCATATACATGTTTTATGGTAAATCTTAAATAAATATATTTACAATTGGATGTAATACATAGCACACTACACAAACCAAAACTAAACTCCCAACTTTTAATTCTACGTTTTATAAAACAATGTTATATCGAGTACAAAAGGTATTAGTATTCTAAATTCAATTTAATACATCTCTTTATTATAGAATTAAGTGGAAGTTATTAAAGTTAAGAAATTTTCATGTTCTTTGAAGTTAAATTTTGAAGTTATTTTTGTAAAATAATGTTTTTTAAAACTTTGCAATTTTCCAAGTACCACTCCGAAACAGATGTGTGTATGTGTGTGTGTGTGTGCAAAATCTAAGACCGATTGGACAAATAATTTCCGCGAAATTATAATGACACAAGGTGCTTCGTCCTCTTTGAAAAAGAATAACTTCAATAATGAGATAAATACTTGTAATAAATTATAGATTTTGACGAAATCTTACAAGTTTGTGAAGCAGCCAAAACTACTGTATACATATAGTATTTTGGCTGTGAGAATTCAAGTTCAAGGAATAAAACAACCTTGAAAAGTTTCTCTTTTAATGCTATCTTGTAAACTATCGGAGATAAGGGAAGCTTTTAAAACAAATGTGATGCTCGATGAAATGTGAAAACATACACGTCAATAAAGAAAAATTAATAATAATCAATATCGTTCATTGTTCTTTCAACAGGATTGCTACAATTACTCATTTCATTTTTTCAATTGTCAACACTAAAAACATATTCATGCTTTATACAAATAATTTCAATCGATTGTAAATTAATAATGTGAATAGTAATATGAATGTAACTAAGAAAAATAGCTATAACTTCTATATATTATAAAACTGTTAGGAATACGATACAAGTGATTTTGCGACTTTCGTATTAATTTTATTTTACTGATTTGTACACCATGTTGTTCTCCTTCGAACCGTGTTATTCGGCTTGCAAAATTTTTCTAGAAAACTTCCCTGTATTTTCACGCAGATAGTATTAGGGGTGTGAACGTTTCGAGGGTTCTTTCACCCCATAAATTGGAGTTTCCGCAGCACAAGAAGATACATGTTCCTTATTTTTGGCTGCTCTACAAACCTACAAAGTTTCGTCATAAATCAACGTCGGACACTTCTCCCGTGTTTCCTGGGAGATGTTGTTTATATAGCATGTGGCGTAATTTGCTTTAAAGCCGAAAATGGGACGATTTCTCAGGTAAAAATAAATGAAAATAAGCTTATACTTTCGAGTAAATTAATTTTGTGTTAAATTAAATTTAACGAACACGCGTAGGATTTGATATGACTTGACGAATGTGGTAGTTAACAAAAATCGTATTTGAAATAATATTATCCAACAGGAAAAGCAACTGAAAATTTAGACGACAAACCACGATCTCCTTTACAGTTATTACTTAATTCCTCATTTACAGATAACTCTCAATTCGTCGATCAATTTGCCTCTGAGCTTTCTTTTATCGCTTTTATTCTTCCAATAATCGCGTTCATTACAAAAAGTATGATTTCAGTTCCAGGTCAATAGTCTTCCCTTTATAATATCCAATTAGAGGAGCTAAATCCTGCAGCGATGAAAATCCTCTTTTCCTGTTAAATGCAACATGAGACCTGTGGCATATTAATACTTGCCGCGCGCGCTCAGGATTAAGGAAGAATATTATCTGTTATACATAGATATCAACGTAGAACCAACTATTTGTTAGTTTTAATACTTTGGTCTATCAGTTTGTGGAAAAAGTGTTTCCACTTTTTGAAACTTGCAATATAATGCAACTCTCGAATACATGATAAAAATATTGTTTCCTAACAAATCGTACCACGCCATTTAATTATTTTATCTTATAAACTGTTTACTCTTACGAAAATTTACACTTAAATGAACAACAAGAAAGCAGACATACGAAAATATACTTGTCTCGAAGTATTTAAATTTTAACTGCAGACTCTAGAAGTTAATTTATAAATATAGTACGAGATAATTGTCGCATATTTATTTTAAACTATAAATTATAATGTAGGATATTGTATAACATTGTGAGGTTTGGTTAAATTTCTGGTTTATCAATGGATTGAGATGAAAACGCTTGGAAATGTCGATGAAAACATTTTCAAATAAAGAAAGGGCCGTCGAAAGCATTCCCTTCGAATAAATCCGTTAACAATTCCATGCGAATAATAGTTTTCATCGTATCGTTATCTCGAAGTAGTTAAATTTTAACTGCAGACTCTAGAAGTTAATTTATAAATATAGTACGAGATAATTGTCGCATATTTATTTTGAACTATAAATTATAATGTAAGATATTGTATAACATTGTGAGGTTAGGTTAAATTTCTGGTTTATCAATAGATTGAGATGAAAACGCTTGGAAATGTCGATAAAAACATTTTCAAATAAAGAAAGGGCCGTCGAAAGCGTTCCCTTCGAATAAATCCGTTAACAATTCCATGCGAATAATAGTTTTCATCGTATCGATGCTCAAGTTTTCGAGCATGTAGCAATCTCGAAACGTTTCAGTTACCCGAGCAATCGTATGCGACAGGGATGCTTTCAGAATTCGACCCGATTTCTCACGATCATGCTCGATATTCGGGTACCTATGATTTCCAAGTACCCGTTCACCGTTAAATGATAATTCAAAAGTCGACATCTTGATAGACGAGTAATGTAGAAAGTGGAACAAACGTAAATCGAAACTGGTTCGTTTCTATAAGGATTTTTAGACGTAAGAATATATTATGCGAGGTATTTCAAAAATAGGCCACCTAAATAATTTACCTGCTTTTAACACCGAAAAAAATCTTGCTCGATTTTAAGGAGTGCGACAATAGATTTTCTCGCAGGTGGTGGGGTAGAGAAAGTGCAAAGGTCAACGATGTTTATTTGAATGGAATGTCTTTTTATTTTCCGTCTAGTGAAACATTTTAAGACGCGTAAATAACATATGCGGTTAAAGGTCATCGAAGGTCGTTGAAGGTCAACTACCATGGAAAGTGATGTACTCCAAGAAATCGAACGAACACCGATGATTTATTTACCTATTTATATACATGTTGCTAGTACAGGTGTTCAAAATGATTTGCTCTCGAACATGCTTCAACTAAAGTGATTCGATACTATAGACGATCCAGCACATTTTGCGTATTACCGAATTTACTTTTCTTGTAATTTGATGACAATTCGTCGTAAGTAAATTTTATTAACTTTCTCAGTTTTCGTACGACACATTTTGGAAGTTAGAATATTACAACGCTGCACTATGATGCGGTCCGTATCATTCCGCGAACAAATAATAAATATCATGGATACAAAGAAATTGTAAGCTTATAATGTGATTCAATATTGGTTTATTAGTTCGGCTAATAAAATATTTTTCTGTATTACTGCGCACGGTTATACGTATTGCACGGCCCAATATTGTGATTCAAAGGACCAGTTAAGACAGTAACTTTATTTAGGAGTAATTAAACATACAGTTGTTAAAGGAACCTTTTACAAAAAACATAAGGACTTGAATGTCTGTTGAAGTACGTTACTTCTATCTTATAACTTTAAGAGTCTAATACTTGAACATTTCACGTTTATAATTCAAAACCTACATCCATCTTCACTTTCAGAAAAAGTTCTCAAATCTATTATACAACATATTCGTTTGAAAGTTTTACATCTAGATGGAGGACAACCACTGTCCTATTTATTTTTTATTTAACGAAACCTATATTTTTTTTAAACAAAAAATATTATTCAATAATAATTTTTAATATAAAAATATTAAACGAATAATGTGTTTTAGTTATTAACCAAATGAAATCACGAAATCGACTGAGGTCTCAAAATAAAGATGTGTCGTCTGTACAAAAAATAACAAAAACTAACTAAAGTCTGTCACACGATTAAAAATTATTTATATTACTTTTAATATTTTTCTTCACTAAATTATTATTTTTAAATTAGTATATTGTGTTTCATTAATATATCCCTGAAACTTAAAATTAATCGAAAAAATAGATGTCATTTTATGTAAATTTAAAGAAATTTACTAGATTCCTCTAAATTTATTACCGCCTGCGACTAATCTGCACAAAAGTATCAGCTGGAAGAGTTAAATTTTCAATATCCGTGTTAGGTCTTTAAATGAATCATTATTCAGATAATTATTCGAATAAAACAGTTTTATACAGTTAACGATTACTTATTACTAGGAGTGTTCGTCCGTAACGAATAAGTTTATTCGAATGATATAAATGTGCAAATAAATATTGATTCGTTATACGAAACGATAAAACTGTCTTTTAAATACACAGGCGCCTGTGTGTGGTGCGCATGTGTGTAGAATTTATTAGTATTAGTATAGCGTGCACATGGCATGTGTGCTGCTTCTGTGTAGTTTGTTTGACGTTCGTATAATATTTCCATGGTGTCTGTTCTATTTTCCTAGCGTGTGTGATATTCATGATATACGCGTGGTATGTGTGTTATTTTTGTATCATTACGTCAAACACACGCAAATAATACACATCACATATACACACCATAAATATGACACAAAAATAAGGCATATATCATCGTATATCATAAATATCACGCATAACAGAAAAATACTACACACACCTTAAAAATACCACACGTACTCCATATATCGAATAACACATACCATATATGACATAATATAGATATATACATCATATGTACACTATGACAAAACTATCGCACAAATGTCATGTACTGCTTTGTATTAAACCGCATTTATACCACATACAAACACGGCTATGTGTGTGTAACATATTTTTACTATTTACATAATGTTAATATTTACGTAATATTACTTAAATAAGCTTGTATCCAGAACAACTTTTACTCAAATATTCAAAATAATGATACTTGGATACTTAAATATTCGAAATAATAATATACGAGTACTAAATATTCGAATAACCCCAGCTTTATTCCGTACACGAAAACCTAATTGATATTTTCAAATAAACTCTGAAAATTTGTTACATCACGTAAACCAGACAACTAGAAATATTCGTGAATACCAAGGCGTAAGTAGAAATAATAAGTAATAGGCAGACACGTTAAGGAAGTCGTGTGTAACCAATCGCACGCGATCTCGACGAATTGCATGGAAAAATCTTATTTTTATTTCTCGAGCTTTACACAAAAGTGTCTACTTTTCGGTTGCACTACGAATTATGACTACTCTGTGTTAATCACAAGGTATTATTTAAGTTAAATTATCTTCGTGACACTGTAGATAATTGAACAGTGCCATTCACAAGTCAATGGAAGCTCGATAGAATGACATTAAAATATTAGTCTCAGTCGTATTTTTGTTACTTACCCATGTCGTCTATAATCGGTGCCATCCTCAGGGTTACTCCAACCAATAGTAAAGACATGGCAAGAAGGAGGCAAGCAGTTGCGACGATTGTCCAACGGGCGCGTGGAGGAAGTTCTTCAGGATCAACGAGTTCTTCTCGAGGACCCGTATTGTGAACCTTATGCCGTTTCCGTTTTCGTTTCTTGCGGGACCGATGATACTTCTCCCGAGGTTCTTCGACCTTTTCGATGCCACTCAGGATTTCTTCTTCTTCTAACTCGTCCGCTACGTTTAACGCCACATAATTGTCGTCGTTGTCGTAGTGGATCTTTCTGCAAAAATAGAAAAAAAAAAAACAATTGTAGTCAAATAATAGAACCAAGTAATTTTTAAAACTTCCAAAATTTACGACTTAATATCGATGTTTTAGTGGGTATTTACAATACATGTTTGTGTCTAAAGAGAACACCTCGATTTAAAAAATCGGTATCTATCTTTCTGCGCTTCCTAAAAATTTATTATATTAAAAATCCTGTTCTAAAATATTGCAACGAAAGTTGAAGTATTAGAGACTTATAAAATAACCTGATGCACAGTATACTAGAGTATACAATAAATTTTAGAGAGAAGTTTATGACTATACTTAAACAGTAAATTATATTTTCTACTTTCTATTAAATAATGAAGAAGTCGCATAATTTCTGTTTTATAAAAATGCACCTATCTCTTTTACATTTATTATTATTCACCCTACCAATTAGATTTAATGTTATAACTTAAGGTTAGAAATAAATATAAAACACTGCAGAATATGTAATGGTTTGGTTATTTGATCAACTAAACTTAATGTAAAAAATTGTAAATTTAAAACATGACTTTGTCTTTCGTAAAAAATTATACATCTTTCTATTAGTATCAAGAAAACTATGATAAAAATGATTATAATTCTAGTCCAACGTCTGGAAAGACATGTTCTCTACAACAGTGTTTCAATTTTAAATCAAGAACTTTTTTAGTTTTTGATATACCACTTCAATAAGCTTGAAAAATGGTTCCGAGTAAAGCAGCTTTAAAGTTTTCGATCACTCCATTCTGTTACAATAGATTGCCTTCTTTAAACTGTCTCAACTTCGTCAATTTTTCGAATATTGATCTGAATCTGTACTGTAACATTTCTCACATCATATTATTCGTGTAATATTTTTAAAGACTAAATAAAAATAGATGAAAGTATATTCCAAGTTCGAGGAAATAAAGTTATAGAATATTTTTGAAAAAGCATCGAATTATTTAAGTGGTAGTGTTTTTCTTTTAAACTGAATGTGTTAAAAAGGGTGTTAACATTTTTCGCAATGCAATAAATTCATCTATTTCAGATTAGGAGAGAGTTTATTGTCATTAATAGTAATGCACGAATAAAAATCAGTTTATTTTAATAATAAAACCAAAGTGATTTTGGACAATTAAACTTTAATGAGCATAGAAGTTTAACTATCTTAGAATATTAACTATCAGCGAAACAAAAAAATGTTCATACCTTTCGTAAATTAATTCCGATAAATTCTAAGTTACAACAATTGTGATCAAGGACAAGTATCACAATTAACTAAAACTTTCTTGCTCGCTCGCCCTACACATTCGATGATATATTTTCATGCCTTTTATCGTTTCATCTTCCTTTTTAGTAACTTTCGTATTATATTTATATTTTTGGGTTTAAAATTCCTCGGAATCTATGTAACGATGCCTTGTTAACATTGTATTTTAGGTACAAACACTGTCCAAATTTGGATTATTTTTTAACAGCCTCTTTTAGAGTACTAAAAATACTTTCAATTTTGTAAACATACACGAGGAATTTTATTGTGCAATAAAATTCCCATATCCACAGTTTTGTATATTTCTCGTGAATACGGAGATTCTACTCCTGTGGAATGTGACTACTTAGTACCCAGATATGTAAATGTGAAGATACCTGATGGAGATTAGTTGGAGCAAGGGCTTAGTACCCTTGCCTTGTCATTCACTTTGTAGAGCCTTGGCAACTTACGATCTTTGCACAGTGTGTGTAGGTTAAATATGTTTAAATATCGATGATAATCTGACAGTATTTGTAGTTTATGTTAAAACTGAGTTGATTTTCAATATTTACAAAAATTGGAGCTAAAGGGAATAATTGGAGACACTTATTCAAGAATCGGCTATTCAAAGAAGCTGTAAAAAAGATACATGGAAAAAGTGAAGGCGCGTATAAGCTAGGACCAAGGAAAGGAAAATACAAACGAGAAGTCATGGAAAAAGTAGTGGGGGAGTGGGAAATAGTGGGATAGAAAGTAGTTGGAAGAAAACCGGGCAAGTTTTCAGGGTAATCGAGCGGCGCCTTCTAATTTATGGGTCCTGGTGCTCTGTCGACGCAAGGAAACCGTCGAATTTCAAGTGTCGTTTAGACACAGTCGTCTTTCATTTATAAGAAATATTCTCTTAAGTTCTAAGAAATGTTTCTATTTAACTAGGAGTTTGGCACGCAACAGATGCATTTACAATATCTGGTATCGGTTGCTAAATACTCGGTATCGTATGGCATTGGTATTGAGCAAGTATGCATTAGAGAAGTATCGGTATCGAGAACCTGATATTTCGATACATGTCGTTTCTTCCCATTAAGTATTCCTCACCGCTGACTTGAAGTCTCCCGAGACGTCACAGAGGCAAAGAGGGTTCCGACCGCCCATTTCCCCACACGAGCCACACATTCTGAGCCTTAACCACGGTCTCTGCCACAGTAGTAGGAATAGATTTTAAATACGTCCCTATTTCAATATGTATGTAAATATAAAGCTTGGAAACTATGTATCTGAATTTCTGAAGTCTGGGTCATCTGATGGGTATGGTATATCAGGTTGTTGAATTTGTCTTAACAGGAATTATAAAAATATGCAATGTCGTTTACAGAAATGAAGATGACCTTGATTTTTTACAATAAAAGAATATTCTTTGTCATTTCTTATATTCAAATTTGTAACCGACCGGAAAAAAGCACTATTGGAAGTGCAAATGAATAAAAAATTCATTTTTGTTTATTTTGCTTTTCTCGCGTTCCTGCCTCGAGACTTCAAGCCAATGGTAAAGAATACTTTGGTATCAAATTTCTTGAGTATCATCGATATCTAATCTTCCAATAGACTCCCAGGAAATATCATTGACGTCACTGACATCATTGATTTATTTTTTGCAATTCAATTCGAATGAAAATGGCATCAACTGAGATATTATAAAGATTAAAAAATTTTGTAGATGTGAATAAAAAAATACACTTCGGATAATTATTTTAAAAGCATACAATATATAAACAACTTAAAAATATGCGGGTTAGATGTAAAAATTAAGGAAGTAGAATATGCAAGCATTTAACAGATTATTTATAATATTTCTAATCTATGACTTCTTTATTCCAAAAAATTTTCTTGAAGCTGAAAATAATTAAAACCTATTTACGATCAACTAGGTCACAGGAACATTTAACAGCCTTATCTATCCTTATGTGTAGAAAATGATATAAATATTTAAAAAATTGATGAATTAATTGAAAATGTTTGTAACAAAAAAACTGTAATAGGAGGACGAAAATTATGACGTAATATAATTTAATTCCGTTATTACAATTATTTTTCTATGTAGTCATTCTTCTTCCTGTTTTATATAACAAATTATATTCATTGCACTGTGTGATTACTATAATGAATATGTATATAATTATCGAAATTTTTATTTCTTTTTAACTACTTCTTAGTAGTGGTCGATCTATGTGAAAGCTTGTACAATATACTATTGTAGACAAACTATTCTGCAGTACAAAAAAGTATGTAAATGTATACTACAATACAAAGTGAATCAGGGCGGATTGTACAATCATACATAGAGTGATTGTTTGTGGAAATATAAGTGAAAGAAATTTGTCATAATCATCGTTTTCAAAAAAATCGATTTCGGAAATTTCTTATGAACTTAAATGATTCCGTGCAACTTGACAAATGTCTCTAATCATCATTTATCATTTCTTCTTGTGATAAAAATAATGTATAATTCTTTAAATCCACCCAAACGTATGTATTATAGATTCGAATCCAACTGCAAGTGTGCTACACTAGTAGTAGAACCTTGATTATTACAAGAAAATGGGAGTGAAAATTCCTCCAATAGGAATTAATCCACTGGGAAGCCACATAATACACAGTACATCTCCGCTAGGTACTTATGGTCACTGCTACCAGTTACTTTCGTCTCTATCTTCACTTGTTGCTAGGTAATCATCCTCTCAACTTATCAACGCAGTGCAATGAGGGAGGTTAATATACAAAAGTATATTTTTCTACATATTGTATGTATCGTGTAAGAGTTAACAGTGTCAAAAAAATTGTATGTCGAAGGTTGTACAAAAGTGCACAAGAAAATTTACTTTTACATATATTTTTAGAATTAAGAAATACTTGGCAATTTATTGTTTCCGAAAATTTTTAATTTCTTTACGCATAATTAAGTATTGATTTCGGATAAAGTCTTCATATTAAATTAGACATAAAGTTTATGTAAATGTAAAAAAAAATACAGTTAATTTCTAAACATTCAGTTAGTAAAAATCAGATTCTTGCAGATTTATGTTAACAATCAAATACTAAGTAATGTGAAATAATAATAAGATAAGCTTATGATAAATAAGGCTTTGTTTACATTTTTCCCACCTTTTCCCATAAAATTTGTATGATTTTATTATGTCTTGGTGCACTTCTTACATTTTACAGTGAACTTTTACAACATTATTTATCAATTTGTGGAAGCGATCATTATCGTGCACTGAATGGAATTTCATTCAGAAATAACAATTAAAATTTTTATATTTTTCATTACATCTGCATGGATTGGTAAGGTTAACATTATTAAAATGACTCGACACGTGACTTTATTCGAAGTATTTTCAATTAAACGTAAAACGAATCAGTTCTAAATTCCACAAATATGTGGGCATATATCTTCGAATGAGATCATGTTTAGACTCATTTTCATCACGAAATTCTTGAGAGTACATTGCTAAGACTCTCGTGTAGGTATAATGAAAATTATAAAACATTTCATATTACAGTATTGTCGACACATCAATATGCGTGCAAGAATGCTTTGAAGTTTCGGTCACCGAGCGCATGTAATGCGAGACTCATTCGCTGTTGCTTTATCTTGCTCACTTTCCTCGTTGGGCAGTTCACAACTGGCTGGGTCGCTACTTGAGATAAAAATCGTTGCCTAGCCTGCTTTGAAATAAACTGGCGAACGAAAAAAACGATGCAAGCGATATTTTTGGAACATTCTGCTACCGTTTCATCGGTTTTACAATTTACGCTAGTTTCAGCAAGTAAAAAACCCAAATACAAGAAATAAAATTTGTAATTTTCTAATAGATTAATAAACAATAATAAGAAACACATATACAAATCTAGTTGTGTAATAGCTGTTGGAAGGATTATTACTATACTCGAAACTCGCATATAAACCATGATTTGAAGTAGAATTGTTTAATTAATTACTACAAAATTAGTAGAAACTTAAGGTCACGGGTAAAACACGTTATAGTTGGTTAATTTCGTACTGGTGATTGTTAAATGATAAGTAAAGAAAGCTATAAATTATGTATATATGGAAAAAATGTAGGTAATCTTGGAAACTTGCCAAAAAAAAAATTGATTGAAATTTTAGCATTTTGAAGAATTTAGTTCTCGAAAGAAAAGACAAAACAGAAGTGGGCTACTTTCTGAAGTTGCTCGAGATGCCCTGCCCTACATATAAAAAAAAATGAATAAAAACTCGAACTAATCCCTATAATTAAATATCACTAGATGAGAAAAAAGTGCATACCTTTCTCTCTATCATTCATGATGAAAACAATCACAAAATATAGATAATTTACTAATATTAAAGAATTATTTAAATTCAAGATTGTTTGTTCTGATAAACAAAAAAATATTATCGAAATTAGTTTCTTTATGAACTTAAGTGCCAAAAATTACACGAATTTTCGTAATTTCGAAAAATTCAATATTTAAATTTCGTCTAAATAAATTAACGAAACGACCACTTTGATAGAGATTCCGATTTTATCGTTCGAAAGCGGGAATTTCTATATTTCCCTATTATAAAATATAACTTGTACGTAAATACACGGCCACTAATGCATCTGGATGTCGAAGATCATTCAAAAGAGAAGAATGATAATTGGAAGTCTACATGTTGTCTAATACTTTACAACGTAGCTGCAGCAACAGCACTTACAATTGAGCTGTACTTTGGGAAAAGTAGCAGGCACTTCGGTGCAACTGCGGATATTCGCAGGAATCGCTGAGAGTTTCTCGAGTCCTTTCAAAGTTTATCAATGCGAGATCTTGATCGCCATCCATTCCGAGGAGCTCGAAACGTGAATTGAGACCAGTTTGAACGTCTTGGACTACACCGTGAAGAATGTGTGGGCTTTTGGAATGTTTACGTTTCTTTTTTGGACGTCGTGGACTTTCCGATGCTCTTCGTCTTGATTTACCTGTAATGATACACACACTATTTATTATTCTCCATTTAAAAAATTCATATTTCAAAATATTTTTATTTTAAGAGGACTTCTAGATTATTCACATACAGGTTATTTTATTTTCTAGAATCGTTTACTTTTGCCTTATTTAAAAATTCATCAAATAATTTAATTTAACTACTCGACAATTTCTATCATCGTTGTGTTGATGTGCTGTACAATATTGGTTGGCATACTGGTAAGTATCTATCTACTTGGTAAATTACCCATGAAGAAAGTAACGCTGCAGTACGCAATTCTTTAGGGTTCACTCTAATTCTCTTTATCTAAAAGACAATTACTCAAAAAATACAAAAAGAAATTTAAAGAAGTTGGTTTTTAATTTTTTAATATTTTTTATTTCACACAAATATTTATCGATATATGCATCATTGAGCCTTTATATAATATATAATATGTAAGAAATTAGTAAATAACCAATAAAAATGAACCATTATCTGTGAATAGCTTAATATATTCATAATATATGATTATTGGTGCACAGTTGGGTCGATATAAACTCCATTGTTTCTCTACTGTAGAATCATAAATTTCTAAAATTCAGAGTAGTTCATCAGGAACAGCACTCTCTTGCAACTACCCTAGTTTTGTAGTTACGACGCATGAAGTTCTAAATGTTCACTATGATTCTTTTTTTAAACTGAAATATACGTATTTGGTTTTTACATATTAACGTAGATATCGTTGAAATTATGATTAATACTACTTTCGAATTTTCCTGTATTCGAATATTCGAAAATCAATTACTTAAATATTAGGCAAATATCATTCTAATATCATTCGAATACTTGAATATTCGTTTATTTTGTGCAATGATCAAGTATCTGGATATATTCGAATAATATTTGAATAATAATATTTATTTAATAATATTTGAAATATAATTGACCTCGAAAACTTGAAATATAAGAAGGAAATTACTTTTTCCAGTTATTTAAATCTCAACAACGACAAGAATCAATTGTCCATGTTTGTAAACACCGGTAAACGTGTTTGTCGATTTTATATCTCGTTACTCTGCAACATTTGCTTATAATCAACTCGTTACTCGAGTTTATTGACGTAGGTTTCATAATATGTTATTTGCAGAAAGAGGAAGCTGATAATTACTTTTAATTATGGCAAAGGCTGATAATTCTTGAGAGAAAAATAATTTGCCAATCCTGAAATAAACTTACAAGTTAAAGAACTCGACTGTACACTTATGTATACGTATCTAGATACTAGATCTGACACAATTCAAGTGGCCATCTTTCTGCTGTAAACCCTGCCGTGACCAAACCAATAAGGAGACTTATAAGTGTTCGGCTAACAGAACAGTCACTTATTAAACTTCATTCATTCGAACAGAAACGAAGTGAGTTTGTTTAAATATTTAACGATTATTTTTGTAAGAGCTATATTACGTAATAATTGTGTTAGAATATTCGGATATGAGGTCTAGCTGTACCTAGCCATATAATTTATAGCGAGGTGCGGTATAAACACTGAGGGATGGTCAAGTAAAATAAAATACATGATACAATTGTTGTTACTCAAAATTTATCTGTACAATTAATAACGAAAAAACAATACTGGTATCATTGACGAATGCACGGTCTCCAAGGTTATTTCAGAAGGTACTTTTGTCAGGATGGTTCTTTAAGCCAACCAAATGCTTATAAAGAGTCTTCCAAGCTAGATTTTCCAGCTTTGATCGCAGTTTATAATCAAGGGAATTAAAATATGGACTATCAAAGGGCCTGTCTTCGACTAAAATGAACTCCGTGTCATTATTCCGTAGTCACTCCTGAGCTATTTGTGCTTTGTAAGCTGAAGCGAAGTCTCTTTAGAAAAAACGCACCTTTGCCTTTGGAAGGAAGTCATACTCAAGGGTTTTACCACTCTTTCCAGCACATCTTTTTGTTCAATTTTGACCCTGATTTTAACGCCTTTTGCATCAGAATGAAGATTCGTTCCCCCCAAAGCAATCACTCGCTTTTTGGCAGGCCAGATTTGAATGCACTTATGAACAATTACAAACTGTGGTTGGAGTTGGAGAATATGCTGCAAAACTTCTCATCGAAGTTTGGATAGCCCGAAGCAAACCCTGACAAGAACAGCTTCCGAAAGTACCGCGAAGAAACCACATCACTGCAAAAGTGACCATTTCGAATAATACTACTATTCTTTTGCTATTAACGAGGTATTCGTTTCTTTTTCAGAACGAGAATAGGTAATAATTATTGTAATTTTTGTTTTTAAAACTACATTGTATTTTATTTGATAATTTTACTTACATACTTATGCACCTTTGAAGAAGATATACAAATTTTTGTACAATAAAAACAGTCCTTTTTAAGAAATTATAATCTAGAATATAAGCTGTGTTTACATTCGCATCGCTCCATGACTATCATGACAGCAACCAGTGTGTCGGTCAGAATTAAATAATTTAAAATGATTTGTAATCTTTAAAACTTGTCTTTATACCACGTAGCAGAATCGTTAAGAAAGAGAGATATACAACAAAATGACGGTTAATATGACAAATACTGATTTCTTGAGACTTTCAACTTTCATCTGTTATTGTAAAAATACTATGACAAGTATGTTTATAATTCACGTACAAGTCAATTAATCAATTACTTTTTCAAACATTACGGAGGCTATTTTCTAAAACATAATTGCGAGAAAAACACGTTTAAAGTAATTTGTACGATCTCTACAATAATACTTATATTAAATCTTATTAGAGTCGAATAAAGAAAATTATAAGTATGAAGAAGAATTAACCTAAAAAACGGCTAAGAAAATTCTACATGTATGTACTTCAAAGGCGCTATAATTTCCTTCATATTTCGAATTTCGATATAATATTTAACGCGCACATTCTAAACTACTATATATTTAAAGAAAATCTAAAACAAAAAATTCGATTTTCTTACACGAAGTAAAAACGAATATTCCTTTAACTGTACAAATAAATTATGATTAGTTGAAAATGATGTTCCTTTTTTCATAATAATTCAATACTTATAACACAACTTACGAGGTCTAGATAAATCAATACACACAGTATTATTTACGAAACAATATAATTTAAGAAATGTAAATTATTGAGCTCTATAGAATCCACGATTCGAGAATCCACGATTATGAGATGTTGCTGAACAAAGACCATGGTTTATTAATGTTTAACACAGAATTATTAATAATCAATTTATTGGCCTTTGGTTTATTTATGGTACATTAGACAGGGAAAAATATGCAACAACTTTTATTGGATTTATCGCTACTTTTCCTAGAAAATGTAATAACAATGTGTGTTCGACAAACGATGTAATACTCTTGACGCAAAAACTATTCCGATCATTTTTCTCATGCTACAATACAAATTTCTTGTAATTTATTCCAGGGTCGTCTCGTGCAGGTGTGCAGATTGTTCACCGCACAAAGGGAGTATTCAGATCGATTAATTAAAAGTTAAAATTTTTTAATTTAAAAAGTTTCTTGAAGCACGAAATAATTAAAAACTATTTACGATCCACCGTGGCATAAGAACATTCAACAAATTTATCTGTACTGTGTACAGAATATGATATTATTTGTCGACTTTGATGACTGGTAAATTAATTAAAAATTTTGTGGCAGCAAAAGTCTGAAGGTAAAAATTAAAATCTGCTACGATTAAATTCTCTTATTATATTAGCATATTTGTAGAAATAAAACAAATATAAGAAATATTTAACAGTAGTTATGGAGAATTTTCAGGTAGTTGTATTTTCTAGTGTAGTTTCGATCACACGGTTATAAAAGTCTTCCTTATCTTTTCAATCAGAAGCAATACCGTGAACCGTTTTTACCTGTGACGACAAGTTTTGTCAGCCAAGGATTAATTAACAATACGTGTCCATAATATAAACAGTTATCACAGCAATATTTTTATATCTGTTCGCGTGCGCTCCAAAAATTCACGTACCACATTGGAGCTGATTTTATTGTACCAGTGCTAACTTTTATTGAAAAAATCAAAAAAAATTTCCAAATATACGCATTTTCCATATTAGTCTATAGTTCACATTGGCAAATTTATAAAGATGTGAAACAAAGAATTGTATAACAAAAAGTAAAAGAATTGAAAATTTATTACACATATTGTTTAGACGAATTAATATTTTGCAAAACTGTTTGGAAGCTTAAATTCGTTATTCAAAAGTATGCAATTTTTGTTTAAGCAACTTTTTTTAAGTCTTATCATTTTCGAAATATCGAGGGATATGTATTTTTCTCCCCAAATTTGAGAGTTAGTTTCACCCCCTAGATATGGATAATAGCAGATAAAAAAACAAATACGTGTCAAATATTTTTCTAAGAACTATATTATATATAAGTTTTATTAAAATCGGCGATTTACACTTAGTAAAAGAAGTGTTTTGTAAGTATCTAGGTAACATTCTCTTATTAAATTGCCCAGTTTCAAGGATTTATCATGCTAAATTAATACATTAATTTTAACATCATATACGAGAGCTATAAGTATGTCGTTAAATTTTCAGCAACTATGATCATTTTGAAAATTTCGAAAGAAATTACTTTGAAAAGTTTATGCAGTTTAAATTATGTCTAGAAGATGCGAATAATTTGGAAAGCTTTTGACATATCATTCCGCAAACAAACTGAAAATAAATGATAAAACTAAAGAAATACGTGTAAACATGTGCAAAATCATCTGATATTATACATTCCGTTCGAGTTTTATGAAAAAGCATGTTCGTTTCAGCGCACCGCGTAATTTATCGATTTACATCACAATCTTATGCTAACCGTTCTTTGACGTAAGCCATCCCCACGTCAAAATATAAATTGTATCAATATACTTCCACATAGAGTAAGATTTATTTTTAGAATCATTTAACGTTAATCTTAGACACAAAGGAACATAACGTAAACTTTCATAGTTGAAAGCGGATATTCGCGTACGAAATAACGCGTCATACTTTGTATATGATTCCTTCGTTTAAGTAATCAATAAATTTGTCGAAACTTAACCGAATACAATAAATAGAAACTGACAAAACATCGTTATATTGTGTATATATCGTATAAACGTGTCACTCATTGAATTATCAATTTTGTAAAAGGTACTAGTCAAACTAACAATGCAAAAACTGAAACTAAAATTGCCGTAAAAACAAATTCACGGTTTATAGGATATTGAGAAAGCTTTCAAGAACACTATATACATGTAATAATAATAAATGTCAAATAAAATCAAATAAACGTTTATTCGTAATGTTTATTCTATTGAACCGTTATTCAGACAAGTTACTATTCTTTCGACGTAAAATATAATTTCTTTTTAATAAGTTCACTATTTTCTTTCTAATAAGTTAGAGCTTAAAATAGAGTTTTAACAAATTTCTTAAAGATTTGATTTAAAAGTTGGGCACGAAACAAAATTAAATGACAATGAAATACAAGTGATATAATTCTTAAGGTAAAAGAAGTATTCAATTTTAAAACATGCAAAAAATATCAGGAAAAGTAGAAACATAATTTATAATTAATTTAAAAAAACTATCATATTTGTAAGAAATAAGAATGCAGAAGGTTGTCCAGAATCATTAAGTAATCGTGAAAACCGAAAAATTAAAAAAAATTATCAAATTAGTAGAAAATAGCAACACAAATCATGGAAGAAACTAACGTCTGCTTAAAAATTCCAAACAACTAGAAAAGAAAGAAATAAAGAGAAATTCAATATTAACCAAGGAAAACAAAGAAATTCTTTTCTAAATTGCACGCGAACGCATTCATTAGTAGAAAAAATAGAAATATGACGAGAACTTTCTTCACTGATGAGAAAAAGTTTAATTTGGACCATCCAGGTGGTCGAAATTATTAGTTTCACGATTACACAAGAGGAGACATTAAATTGTTGACAAATGGATAGTATTTCTGTCACGAAATAAATCGAGAAATGTTACAATGGTAAGATAGAGAAACTCTATACACTCTGTACAGAAAAATTAAATGATAAAAAATATATAACACCTAACTCAGCTACCTTAAATTATTCATAAATTGTTTGTTAGAAGAAAAAAAATGTTCCAAACAAAAATCGTATGATATAAAGGAAGGTGTACAATTTTGCTATCTTACTTTTTTGTCGAAATATGAAAGTTATTTTGAGATTTTTTAAATGAAACATGTTGAGCCTGCAATTCGAAAGATTATTGAATACCCCAGTTAATAGCTAAAAAGATTAAAAGTTACGAGGTTAAAAAATCAGTAATTATCGAGATGTTGATGTCTTCAGTTACTATAAGTATTTTTATAATGAGTAATACACGTTTCAAATGTTTTTGAAACTGCAGTATTTTAACGATATGCATCTTCAGAAAAGTAATCAAGCATTGTCAAATACGAAGAACGAACCAGCCATAAAGTTTGTTCTCCACATACAATTTATCGATTATGAAATAATCGTGATATCGTACAATCCTTTTTCGTAAAACTTTTTCATATAACAATTTAAGGTGATCGATTTAGGTGCCCACGCTACATAGACAATACTAGATAGCAATGGGATTAATCTAATGACGTACTCAGAAATACCGATTCGTGGCAGTTCCTAATCACTGTGCCGAGGTTTTGAGCAAGTATCGAAAGAAGTTGTCATTAGTATTAGTAAGATGAACTTCTTGACATTTCTTGTAGTATCTATACAATTCAAACGTCAAGTATCATTGAGACCTTAACAAGGCAACGACGTACGTGGTCTACCGTCAGAGTTGTGAATTGTTCGAATAACTTCGAATATATTTTTATTTAGATAATTGTTCGAATATTTTTAATTACTTATTACGTAGTATATTTATACGATTTCGTTTTTAAAAAGAAATAATTTTATATGAACTTTTTATCTCAATTAAAGTTAGTATTATTATTGATAAAAAAGGATTATTAATAAAACATTTGTTTAATAAGTAATATACAGTTAATAGTAAGATGTAATACAAAAGGAAATATACCACATTAATTAATTTTCAAAGGATCTTTCTTTAGGAATGATTATTTTAAAACAATTATCTCCCACTTAAATTTGAAAAATTCAGCATGATCAACTCCAATCTTAAAAAGTTACGAATTTCAATCTTAAAAAGTTACGAAATAATTATGTTTGGCGTTCAGACTGACTGTCGAGTGTTTACTATCACTTGTTTTATATCTGATGAATTGTAAATGTGATTAAATAAGTATTAAAGTGATGTAATTGATACATGTCGAGACAATAGTCGTATGTTTCAAATCGTTCGAAAACATACCTTAGAATGACTTGGAATAAGTATTTCAATTTCGAACCTGAATTTATCCATACCATCAAGACACATCTCAGAATAGAATTTAGGAAACCCAAAATAATCCTTTAATTTTTATATAACAAACTGTTAGACACTTTCTGACTGCATTGATATTTCTTAATTCCTTTCCAGAAAAATGATTTTCAGAATTTTAAATAACTAATAATCCGATGGAATCTCGTCTAGATCTGAAGCAGTATGAATCTTTTTCACCATTAAATTTGTCAATTTTCAGCTATAAATACATCAGTAGAAGTTTTCTTTCTTCATTTAATGGTATATAGAAGGCATAATTCATTTCGAGTTATTGAAGCAACTATCGATCGATATAGATGTTTTTTTATCAGCAACATACACGATTGCAGTCAACTATTAAAGCACACGGCTACACGTTTGGGTCTTTTCAGACCCAGAGAAAGAAAAATATGATAAAATAATAAAGTCTTCGTTTGAAATATTTGCGCGAATAATATCAAATTACAGATCCATTTGAACCCAGGCGTGGTATTTTGATAATGTGTTCTTTCCACTAGGATAAAACTTGGTCGTGCGTAACAAATTAGACGTTGACGAAAATTGATCAATTTGGATGGAAACTAATGAATCATTTTTCTTACTTTTCCAACATGTCTTTGTCAGATTATTATTCGTTCAGAAAATTGCAAACTCATTCCGCTGAAAAATGGATAAAAAATGATGACGCAGTCAGAATGCGTTTGACCAAATCCTTTTTATCAAAATTAAAAAATTTGTATAAAAAATGAATCGAAAAAGTAATAGACAAGCGGAAACTATTACAGAAAATGAAGAAAATTATAATAATTATGAATAAATTGTTTCATTTCACCCTTTTCAAAAAAAGAAATACATTTCTGTTACTCGTACAAGGATTAACATATTTTATTTCACAGTAATGTGCAGAACGCTCACATTTTTTCGTGGTTGTTCAGATTTTAAAATAAAAAATGTGATAATGAAAATGAAAATAATTAATACTCTAAAGGTATTTTATCTTCGAAAATAAAATTGAAATAAAAGTGTACGTATAAAAATGATGAAATCGGTGAAAAATTAAAACTGTATTCTACTTAAGAAATTGTACATGCATGCTGCGACACGTACAAAAAAATAAATTACACTACATTGTTAACCTTTCGTAAATACCATCATTGTGTTCCTACTTTTACGTATAGATGTTAGTACAATGTATAAAGTCTATACTAACAGTAAGGTCACCGAAACAAAATGTTCCGCGATCTACACGATTATTAATATTCACCAGTGCATTGCCAATATAATTACCAAAAGGGTCAATTTGCCCCGTTTCGAGTTTCTTTTTAAAATGACACCATTCTTAACAATTATTGCCAATTATTGAAACAGAGAATTAATTATCTTCGCAAATTACTTTATTCCACGTTGATAATTCAAATATATTAATCACCGAAAACGAATAATATTAAAAATTACAAGGACACGATTGCGATGTACGCTAGAAATGGAAAATTTGTTCATTTTATTTGACGTTTTTCATTCTCAGTTCGATTAACGTTCTCGTAACCATGTATCATCGAAAAACACAATGAAGAAGAAGTTTCGAGTTTCTTTTTAAAATGACACCATTCTTAACAATTATTGCCAATTATCGAAACAGAGAATTAATTATCTTCGCAAATTACTTTATTCCTCGTTGATAATTCAAATATATTAATCACCGAAAACGAATAATATTAAAAATTACGACACGATTGCGATGTACGCTAGAAATGGAAAATTTGTTCATTTTATTTGACGTATTTCATTCTCAGTTCGATTAACGTTCTCGTAACCATGTATCATCGAAAAACACAATGAAGAAGAAAACGACTCACCGTGATGGGAATTGTGGTGATGGTGCTGTGTTGCATCTTCGATGAATTCGTCACACGGCGCGGAATCGTGTCTCTTGCGACGATGATGATGATGACGATGATGGTGATGATGGTAATAGTGTTGACTCTTCCTCCGATGCTGATGATGATGATTCAACGACGAGGAGGCAGTCGAAGTGGAAGTCAGTCTAAGCCGACGAGGGCTGGCTGGCGCGCTACCGGAACGTTTGCTCAAAGTCGAGGAAGCTTTCATCGCCTCCACCTTTGTTTCCACCAAAGCAGCGAGGACGGCTTCGAGACGTGCCACCTCCATTCCACTGCCACCATCGTCCGTCGAAACTGCCTTGTCAGCCACATCGGAAGTAGACGGAGTCACCGTCATCTCTTCACTTCCTGTTGTCACATTACGTTCACCCCCCTCGATTGTGATCACTTTGTAACAAGCGCCGCGGGACTTTTCACGAGCCCGCTGACCAAACGGTCACAAAGCCGTCTCGTTAAAGTTCGATCCTCTCCTCGTATTTTTTCTCTCTTCGGCGATATCGGCCACTGAAAGCTCGCGGATAAACCGGGACAACATGAAGCTGATTACCTGAATTTATTTACCCGCTTTACTTTCATTTCTTCCCTTCTCGCCTAACAAAGATACGTTGCTCCGACAACGTATCTCCACCAAGATGTTTCTACTCGCGAATTTCGTGTTTCTTCTACTTTTTTTTTTTTCTTTCTCTTTTCTCTTTATCAGCTTCAACAATGGCCTATCGATAGAGTTCCACGAACAAGTTAGAAGATCCGGTACAATCCTTTCCGGTGCATTCTTCTCCTACTCTAAGTCGTTCGTTCAAACATCTTCATCGAAACGCAGACAACGTCCAAGTTTCTCGTAATCAGATATTTTTTCATCGAGTCAGTTTGCTTTTAACATCCCTTTGCTCTCGCGCAGCGTCTTTCTCGACGGAGTACAGCTACTCGAATTAGGATAATGCGAACTGCAAAGAACTTCTCCTTCGCGTTTTACGTACCATCTGGTTTTTTAAGCGTCAATCGCCGTGGAAACGGGATGAACGACTCGCCTCGTTTCAAAAAAAGGGAGACATTACTCTCTCGCTGCATTAAAATTCTTTTGTTCCTTCACTTTGCGATTCTCTTTTCGCGTCCCGCAAATTGTCACTGCTTCGTTCCCAGAACCAAAGAGTCTCGAATTTCTTCCGTGTCTCGTTACACATCTGCGGAGAAACTCGCTTCGACGCTTGATCTTAATGCGAAAATTTCGTTACGTATCAAGGGGAAACGTGCCCGACGTAACCTTTAACGAACGTGTCTCTCTCTCTCTCTCTCGAAATCGCTACGACGAATTCTACTCACGGTTCGATCGATCAATGATCCATCGTGCGCATTATCTGACAACAGTTATCAAAAAGATCGTACCGTTTGTCGAGCAAACCGATTCGCGTTTAATTTCGTAAACGCGTTTCCGCTCGATTTTCATCTTCATCGTCGATAACCTTTGTGTGTTTCTCGCCACGTTTTATAACGATTCGGCCAACGGGGATCGACCATTCGGTGAAGTGGTTTCGAACACGCGCGGATTAAACAAGCGTACGCGGGGAATCGAATGTTTCACGTAAGCTGTATCGTATATCGTATCCTTCTGTCTTCGTATCGTTCGAACGAATAACCACGACGGTTCGTTCACTCGTAAACTGTTCCCTTCCGATTGATTTAGCACAAATTAGTACCGTTGCGATCGTTCCGTGAATACTCGAACGCGATCAACGAACGAACAGTTGATATTATCTCTTTTTACGGAAATCGAGTCGAGGATTTCCAGCCGCTCGAGTGCCACAATATCGAAGCACGGATTCACTCACCTTGCTCCAGGGGCGTTGAATCTGACGTAAAAGTTCTAGCCGGGCATTTACGGTAACGGCCGCCTTTCGAGGATTTCAGCGAGTTCGAGGGCAACGATCAAAGTAGCCCACGATCAAAGTGTGGAACAGTCGAACAGACGACTCCGGTCCAGCTAGGAGGGATTAACCGTCGTGACGTATTTACGAAATAAAAGAATGTCCCCAAGGAAAGTACCGTGACTTGTTCTTGCGTGGCCAACTTCCCTCGACCCTTCCTGGTTTCTCGCGTACCTAATGACCTCGTTCTTTTGTAAAGCGTAAAACAAAGATCGGTCGAAACACATAGCCATGTCAGGCGGTGTTCGCTCTGGGATACACCGGCGGTCGCTCGCGTCGAGTGTGTTTTCCTCACGAAAAAGAAGTCGAGAGGCAAAGGTCGAGGGAAGCTACCACCCAAAATTATTGTCAAAAGTACGATCGGAATTTATTCGACGAACGTGAAGTCTACGTTCACTCGTCGACCCTTGTTACACCACAGTTCACTACTGGTACAATTCTCTTCTCAACCGTGTCTAAAGATGCGAAATAGAATAGCGAGTAAAATTGCGGGAAATTACTTGGATATTTACCGATACCACGATTCGCGATACTTGTAAAACGATCGAGTTCCGGCTTAGGCTTAGGTACGTCCACGCAGTTCGTTGACGTACACTGTTTCCTCTCTTGATATCGTTTCTTTCGAATTCTATCCAAAATAGTTTCTTCGACAGTCGTGGCCACGAATTGATCCTATCTGTTGATACTTTGACGATCGACAGCATCCACCGACAGCATACGTTCCTAATAAAACGTATATTACGACGATCTTCGATCTCACCGGAATATCTCATCGGATAAGCGACCTGTCCGAGTGCTTCGAATATATCCGCATCGTTCGCGTACTCTTCAACGAACACCCCGGCACGATACGTCGAAGCGGAGGAACACGTTACCGGAAAGTCGAAACGAGTACGGGATTAACGATTCGATTTTCTCTGTCGCCCAATTGATCATGGATACACCACGCGCTGTACGAGGTGGCACGAGGAAGTTACCGTAATCGAAGATCTCAGGTGGTTTGAAACGTTTCGAGAACAACGGTTGCGTCCTCGATCGTGAAATTACAAGAGATCGGGGGAGGAGGTGAACGCGTCCGGGAGAATCCTCACGGGAGTCTCTTCTTGGATCTTGGAGAATCGCAGCTGCTCTTCTTCCCCGTACACCGACGGCGTAATTGAAAAACGAGCGTCGCGTTCCGCAAACCGTCGACTCGAGACGGAGTTGTGTCCCCGGTGCATCGAAGGACCCGAGAGCTTCGACGATGTTGGATCCGCGTTAGGGGTTGCGTCCTTCATGGACACTGGTGAGATATCGGCACGGTGACTCCTGACGGATCCATAGTTCAGACAATGGTGGCGTTACGTACGGACGGACGACTGCGTGTACGGTTTCACGGCTCGTGCATCGCGGTCGAAGTCCTTACCTACGGTGGCAAGCGTGCACACGTGCACCATAGACGAAACACAGGCTCGGCAGGTTACAGCACGGCAGAGCACGTCACGTCACGTCACGTCGTGTTAAGAACGCTGCTAGTACACTACATCGTACGTACCGTAGTACGATCGGAGTCGACGCGATGGCGCGATCAACGCACATCCCCGGCCGAGGGATTTGCGTGCGCGTGTGTTGGCGATCGCTCGAATACTGGGAAGCGTCGTGGAGCAGACAGGGTTGGTAGGCAGGTGGCCGGTCTGGCAGGGGATGCGTGCTGCCCTACCCCTTCCCACGGCGACCCCGCTACTCCCATTGCTGGCTTCTCCTCTTTCTCCTCCACCTTTCTTGACATCGTTGCCTCCGGTGACCTCCCTGCTGCCTTTAGCGAGGTCGCCTTCGTCCCATGTATCCGCGATCGTATTGCGGTATTTGATGATCCTTCGATATTACTCGCGGTGTTATTCACGATTTCGTCTACTCGTTCGTACAAGATTGACGCGTACAGTAAGGGTAGAAAGTATTCCTACGTGGATGAGAATTTTATCTACGAATACGAGTAAATTTATTTACTAATTAATTTAAGTAACGCGAATAATCTCTACGCAAGATTCAACATTTAAGCTCGATGGCGTCCCTCGGCTCTTTTCCGACCCATTCCATCGTTTTTTTTTTTTTTTAATTTTTTATAATCAAAAGTGTTACGATAGATTCAACTGAACACTCCTGTATGTCCTTAGTCGTATTATTGCGTTGTACGTTTAAAAACACGAGTTCCATACATTTGAGATATTTTTGTTCCTAAGATTTTGAGTATGTTTTAAGGTTAGATGCATATGGTTGCAAAACTGCTGTATATTTAGTTTTTATTTATGTAGGTGCGATTAGATTCCAGTGACGTGTTTCTCAACTTCTGTTGTGTTACTACTTGTTATTTTTGTTAATTTTGATTTATTTCTTAATATCTATTGGGTTGTTCGGAAAGTCATTTCGTTTTCCAAAATGGAGAATATATTATTTAATAAAATGTTTATACACTCTAAAAATATCGTGTTTATTTTCACCAAAAAAAAAAACGAAATGAATTTTCGAACAACCTAATATTTATTATAACCGGTAAAATAATATGTTCAATTTTATTTGCAATTTTCGAAAAAGACTATTCATTGAAAAGTTAATGTCTTTGGAATAAATTATGTATACGTGGTTTTCTTTAACGCGTACCTAAAACAAGAGTAGAAAACTTTTTTGCAACTGCTCGACAAAAATTAATAAAGAATGAATAGCGATGCGCTGCATAACGCGTAAAAATTTCTAATAAATATTGAATAGTATTGCGAGTACGTATTTAGTAAATAATGATCACGTAAACACTACAGTAGATTTGATAAAAATTAGAATAGCTGTAATTTAATGGTCTGTATAACAGAAAATAGATTATAATAATTATGCAAATTTTAGTGAAATTTTTGTTGTTGCTTCAATGATACTAACTCATACAAAGCGTCTTAGCTAAATAGGATCACGTAAATATCTGTCTCTTTTTTTGTTGTATAAAAAAACTTCCCAGGACAAAGTTGCACTACTTCAAACACTATATGTAACCAGGGGAAAAATATTTTCTGAAGGTTATTGTTTTGGAGATTTCCAGTTCTTAAATATTATTTTCAACCTATTATTTTTTTTCCTTATCCTTGTAGAATATAAAAGAATTAATTCACTGATCATAATAACCACACCATTCTTAACATTTATTCACGAGATATTTCCATCGAAAGATATTTCAATTGTTCTAAACATTTTTACGGCAGATCGAATTGCGCATTTGTATCAATGTGTAAACATTGATTGCTATTAAAAGTGACAATTGAAGATACTTTTAAATTCCATTTGCAATTTTTAAGATTACCAGTGCTCAAAATAGTGACGGTTGACTTTAATGTAAAACCTTTTAATTAATTCTTCGTGCACATTATTCAATTCCTGCGACGTTATTGTCGTTCGTGTAGTTATAATTCTTTCCTTTGTATTATCCGGTGTTGTGGGTTTTTCGTGGTAAACAATATTTTTTAGTTTACCCCACAGGTAAAAATCTAATGGAGTAATCTCAAGAGAACGAGATAGCCACTCCACAGTTCCCAGTTGGCCAATCCAAGAGCCACTAAACATTCTATCTAATTTTGCCCTTGGACATGTCGACTAATGTGCTGGACAACCATCACGTTGATACCACATGCACTCTACAACATTTAACGAGTCATTTGATAGTAATTATGGTACGGTATAAATAGCGTTGCATATTTTATTCCATAAGGATGTCATCTATCAAATAAGGACCTATGAACCATTGTGGATTTTCCAAACCACTGATACCTGTTGTACAAATTTATTTGTACGCATTTTTTAAAGGTTGCTTTATTTATGGTCAAGATTTTCCTAAAAAATGATTTGTCATACGCCAATTGTCTTTGTGCCCATTGATAAAATTCAACACGACAAGAAAAATCAGCCCTGTTCAATTCTTGGTACAAATTTATGTGATATGAGGGAAATTTTGTTGTTTCAAGTATACGGGAAATATTACTTTCACTAACACTAATTGTTTGTTTTAATTGTCGACAATTTACACAAGAGTCTTGAAAAATCTCAGATAATTCAATGATACTGTTACACACGCCTCTTGAAACAGTGCAACTTTGTCCTGAGAAGCTTTTCATACAACAAATAATAAGACAGATATTTAGGTGATCCTACTTAGCTGAGACACTATATTATATATTTTTCCAATTTAGTTCAGAGATACTCAAATATAGTACAAACACAATAGCGTAGTATAAGGGTTAAATTGCAGCATTACAGTATTGCTAGATATCGTTTAAAGTCATTCCATTCGAAATTTTTTCATATTTTTTTTATATATTCGAACGTAAAATGAATTTTATTTAAAATTTGGCTGTGACAATGAAATTGTCTCACGCGTCAGCTTGGGCACACCTGCCATAGATTCGCCACCTCCGAGTGTTATATCTCCTCTGGAATATTTCACGCGACAATATGAAGAAAGGTTAAGGGAGAATTCAATTTGATAGTGTCAATCGTCCATGTCATGGTTTATAGGATTTAAAGGTTCTTGAAATTTGTTCGAACAGGATGAGATTTTGCCATTATTCTGAAATTTATCGAAAATGCAGAACAATTATACATTTAATAAGATATATAAATATTAAGTTCCTTTATTCTCATATAAACGTTATTATTCAAGGTTATCTGAAAATTAATATATAATATGTAGTTCGATTTGTTTTAATCTAAAGTACCTCTTCAACGAAGACGTCGCATTTTACAAAATGTTGATGGCTTGAAATCTCGTAAAATACGACCCTGATTAAAATGTTTGCATATCGAAATGTTAATCCCTTTGAAACAAACAAATAAATAAAGATATTCTAGATACTCGAGTTATAAGAAAACACCATGTATAAAGAAAAGTAATACTTCAAAGTTTTATAGAAATATCGATAAAAATTATTATTATTCGTATAGGACTGTGAGTAAATAGCAATATATTGTAATTTATCGTGAAACGAAATGATATGGCCTGCTTTTTTATTTACAACAGAAAATTTCATTTTTCTCGTAAATTTTTTATTTGTTGGGTGTTAATTATGTAGCTCTCTAAACCAAGATCAAGAGTTATGAATTTATTTTCAAAAAAGTGAAGTTCCAACAATAAAATAAATAAAAGCCATAATGAAAAAAGGCGTCTGCTAATTGTAAGTGATTTTGCCTACTATATATTTTCACATCGAAAAACCTTTAAAAACTTAATTAAAAGCCTTAAACTCTTCAAAGTTTTACTGACAAGGTATCAGATTAACAATAATTTTTTTCCGCCAAAATAAAATTTGTAGTAATAATAAAAATATGACGCGTAAATGATAATTGGTGAGTGTTTTGATCCGCTTCGTATCTATACGATATTTAAAAAAAACAGGTTTAAACCTAATGCATTTCTCGGGTCTTTTTCGAGCTATGGCATTCTGATAATATATTGTTCTTCTATAATTAAAACTATTATAATAAACACGACTGAATGTTTCTACATTTTCTTAGTCTTCTCATTGTATTGTATTATAAAATGCGTGAGTTCCATACGTTCAGAACAGTTTTTAACCAAAATCTTTGAATGTACAGTTAAATATAAGAACTCTTTAAGATTAATTGAGAGTTGAGTGGTTTAATAACTTGCATGGAAATTGTTTCGTAATATTTGAACTTTCCTAATTGTCTAATATTCACTGAACTAAAGTATTCTTGCAAATTGCAGAATCGTCAAAGGTTCGTCAGTATTTCAATTTAAAACGATTAATTGTAAGTGTAAATTGAAAAAATACAAAATATACAACGAGAAAGTGTTAATCTCTTTGATATAAACGTATCCTTGAGAAAATCGAGAGACAATTTATCCAGTGCAATTATTAATCCTGCCACTAGTTATAGAATAATAAATACTTTAACAATTTTTAGTGCTCTCATTAATTATGTAAAATGTTACGTAAAACGTGTGACAGAAACAGTAAATTCCTATTGAAAACAAAGTTCGTGGTCCCGGGTGCAACTTTGTATTTAGTATTATGTGCAAACTGTGAACAGACTCATAAATTTGCAATGTAAGGATTACCGAATGATAAGCTTAAAGTGCTGTGTGTACTATGTATTATACAATAATGTTAATTGTAGAAGACAGAGTACGTTACGGAAGACAATGTAGTATAACTGAAAGCATGTGACTTTGGATTGAATTCCCTAGTGGACCACTGTTTGAATCGTTGCTCGTAATAAAATAATATAACTAATATGTTTTGAAAAGAACAGCCTCGAGTTAATTTTCTCACGTTGAGTTACACATAAATCGTGTTTTACTACAAATTCTTGTTCGTTAATAAATAACGATACACATGAAATAAGTCAAAGAATCGTTACTACGTATAATGGCTGTTTGGATTTTGTCATTTTTCTTGAAATAATAAAAATTTAATAAGAATTTAAATATGTTTGTCTTAAAAAGCACGTTTTTGAAAACAGTGTTCACGATTTAATTGAATCTTAGTCAAATTTGACAAAAATATTTCCAGTTGCATTGTTCATTTGTTCATGTACAATTTTGTTCTATTGATTGCACTATATAAAATAAAAACAGCCTCCATTTTGTGGTAAAACGTAAGTTCAAAATTGATACTTCTTTGATACTTGTCAGTCGTTCAAAAAAAGACTAAATGAACAGACAAAGAATATATTCGTAAATAGAAATATTTTTTCAAATCTTAATTTCAATTATTTGGAGGATAGAATACTGTTGTGGCATGTTTAAGAAAACATCACTCTTAATAAAAAGCTATTATTTTAAATAAAGATCAACTCTCGGACGAGCAAAAGTATTTTTGTACTTTACAAATAATGTATTATATATTCGTGTACTAGAAGCACGAACTTATCGAATATTGTAGTTCTACTGCAAATAATTTTGAAAGAACCATGAATATTTTACGTCTCCAACCTGGTGTAACCCCTTAACTTGCGCGATACTGATCTTCATGCAATTATGAGGCACTGTGCCTCCGTGCACACAGAACCTTGGCATGAAAAGGAAGTGGAATTTGCATGAGCAAAGTCATCACAGGATGTCTCCTATTTTCTCATATGAAATTATTCGTAAAAACTTAATTTTATAAACAATCGTAAAGAAAAAATATTTTATAAAAGAATCAAATTTTATTAGTATGCCTACGTGTCGAATAATAATAAACTTACTTTTCGAAGAAAAAGTCTCAACATCCAAAATCTCTTGGATTTTATATTTTCGCAAACTAAATTACGATGTAAAATAATTACGAAAATTATAAATGAGGTTTACTATCTACTGATTTGCATTCAATTTTATGAAAACGAACGATTTATGTACATACAGGGTGAATTATTTCAATCAATTCTCTCAAATATATTAGAAATTATTTATTGTATAAAAAGTGTTTCAAATAAACGAAACCTTTCCCTATACTCGATAACTTATTATTCAAAAAATAAAAATTAATGTAAACGCGTGAGTTAATAATCTTCAAAATTTGTCAAGATACGAAGGATACCATGGAAAAGTAACCTGCAGAAAGTATTATGCTACGTAAACGAATGCAATAGGAAGAAGAGATTGTAATTTAACGAAGGACATGTTATTGATCAGTGAACTACTAAAACCAAGTGCTTCTCACAGATGTAAATAAATTGAATATCTTTAGATTCGATGCACGCTGTAAAATGTGAAGAAAAAAAATACGTTAATATACATAAAAAATATAAGCGACCTCGTATTACATTACTCGAATTTGCTAATTGGATGCTGGGGTAAACTTCTTTGGTCCTAATGGTCCTAATGGCACGGTGAAAGTTCGATACTAAAATTAATGTATGCGTGCTAATGGTGTTGAATCTCTACACTTTAGCTGTGGAACAATGGACCACTGTATTATGTATTAATATTTTAAAGACTCGTCTTCAATTTAGTTCGGAAAGATTAAATTAGAAAGTCACTTTACACTAGTACAGAAATAATTATACAAAGTATTTTGCGTGTGATACTAGTGTATAGACTTTATATACTGATCACAAATATGTAAAAACGCTTCTACCGTAGCCGAACATTAATATTATGGAATATTTATGGAATCACTTTGAACAATTGAGTCAAACAATCATCAAGGCAATTAAAAAAAAGCACTATTGGAAAATGGAATAATTTCATATATATTATATTACCGTTTAATTTGGTAAGATTACTACCACAGAGACTTAAAATAATTATAAAATTCAAAGCGAACTCCACAAATTACTAAAACAATTTATGAAATTTAACTAGAATGACATATTTTATTATCTTTGTGTTATTGCGTGCCTTTTTTCTGTCGCTATAAATTTTTCTTTATATATTCATATAAATGTATAATTGATCACAACCATATTAAAGAACACATACAATTTGTTTGTATATGTAATCATTCATGTTGTGTAACAATTTACAAAATTATATAGAGTTTTATTTCAAATTTATATGTTTCCGAACATTTTTCATACTCACTTCAATAATCCAATTATTCGACAAATATAATTCGTGCAAATGCTATTCAAATATTCAAATAATATTACAATATATTACTAATTGTAAGCACGCTGAGATAATAATCGCTTAAAAGGAATTTCTTAGATTCCAAAATTTCGTTACTGTGTGTTTAATCGACAAGAATTCTCATGACACTTTTATTATTATTATACTATCTTATTTCTAATTAAAATTATAATACCCTACGATTTATTTTTGCGAGATTTTTAGTTGGGACAAATTGATTGTTTTTCGAAAATGATTTTCAGTGTTTCCGAAAATCCTATTACAATTTTTAAAATGTTTTTAATAAATTTTGCAAAAGTTAAAAACTAAAAAATATTTTAGTTTCCAATATATATTAGAAAAAGTTTTAGTATTACATTAGTGTATTTGAATTATATATATTTTATTTAATAACACATATACCTATAACGTAATGGTGTTATTTCGTTGTTTAACAACAACAAAATTATACGATCGAAACAACAAATAGCAAATATGTATTGACAACAAAGTGTAATTATGATTCCAATGAAACATATTTAAATGTTATATCTATATTTCCCGTATAAATGATTACATATATTATAAATTCTCCTTTTCAAAAATGTTGACCGATCAAAGACAAATCGAGGGATAAATCTGTTATTTCTCTGCCATTGGCCTCTTGACTCTTCACCCCGCGTACGTTCTATGCGCCCTACTCAGGCTCACGGTTCGTTGTTTGTTTCAAGGAGAGAAAGCGCAAACTGGCAGCACACCGTGTCTGTCCACTCGACGGCTGACCTCTCAAACAAACAAAAAAGTATCGACAACTGCCGATGCGAATAGATTCTATCGGTAGTGAGAAGTCCGACAAAGATTGGACCACACTCTCATTAGTTCAAATGTATCCGCCCGTATCATAGAAGAATACCAAGGCCCAACGACATACCGCAATAGAGGTAAAAGAGGACGCTCTTAGCCGGCGGGAAAATGACCCTGACCGGTTAAAATTCTGGAAAAGGAAAATAATAGGGTATTTATATACGGATGAAAGAGACCCGAGGGGGAAGAGTTATTTTTTACTTCAATGAAAAACAAATAACATTAAATTCGATTTAAATATTCATGAAAACTTTTTCTTTCGAACGGAAATGTTTTCGTTATTCTTCGTATTCCTCTATTTCGGTTGGGAATTAATTACTCGATTTTTTAATTTCTGAAACTACTTTGTCCTATTTCTGTTTTTTTATACGTGACAATCTTTACGTGTCTAATAGAGGCTACATACGGAAATATTTATCGTAAAAGTGCAACGATAATTGTACAGCAGCGTCGTAGTATCGTTTAATACACCCACGACAAGTTGTAAAACAAGCCTGCGCATTTTACAGTTATCGTTCAAGCAGTCGTAACAACGTTAGTTATACGAATTATTGCACGACAAATCGTTACGTCGATAGTTCCAACAAGTGTTTTAAAAGCCCTCACTATTATACCTCGCATGAGAGTACCACCGATGAATTAGCAAGACTTTCGTGATGGAAATCAGATTAAACTCAACGTCTTTCGAATTGCACTTTAAAATATTTTTATCCAAAAGACCTCGCATTTAATCTTATTTTCGTTGGGAAAGTCTTGCCTTGTCTTTTATTGCATCTCTCGAAGATACAATGAAAAATAAGAAAATTAATATTCTTTCCAGGCTTCACGAATGTCGGAACGTTTATGAGAAGTACGATTTCGGTATCAATCGAGTCACTTTGTTGCATGTCGTGTAACATACACCTGTACGTGACATAAAACAAAACTAACTCGCTGTGATTTCGAATCATTCAATCGATAATATAATTTTCGTTTCATGAACTTTTCAATCTGTTTTTTTTTTTCCGTAGAAACTTCATTGTTTGAACTGGAAATATTTATGAACACCGATAGTGATCTCTTTAGAGCTTTTAAATTTGTCTCTGTCTAGAAGGTTCTGCAATTATTTGCATTAATGGTAATCAAGTAGCAAGGATGTTCTATAATTTCTAATTTTAATTCTTTATTTGTCTCTTGAGTGATAAAACTCACATGTGGAAGCGTGCTACCTCCATAAAAGGCAGCTTCGTTCCTATTAACGAGGTGTGACCGGTTTTCTTCGAAGCATTCGTTACTCATACCAATTATTGGCAAACAACGTCGAAATATTTATAACCCGATTGATTGCAACTATTTATAAGTTATTCGTAGTCCAACCAAACGCAAAACGAAAGTATTTTTGAATCCAAAGCTTTCTTCAGGATAGACTCAAATGTTCTCTAGTATGCACTATTATTTTTATCGAATATCATTATTATGAAACATTCACTTTTTATTGTAGATAAAATGGCTCCTATTAGTAATAATTTTTCAAAGAAAAACATTTTGATACCCTACCTATCTTATTTTTTCCGCGGATTAACGTATTTTTTTTTTTTTATCTCCAATAACTCAAGTTGAAGGGATGAGACTAACTAGAAAGTATTTTAAACAAATTTTATGATTTTATATAATAAACAACATACGATGTATACGTAAGAAAAGAGAATTCATAAAATAGTAAAAATCATTTGTAAACACTGTTGTTCGTGTTACGCATGTAGGGCCAGCTGCCATTATCAGTCTAAAGGAGTTTCCTACAGTTACTCATTTTATATTTTTAACTGTAAATATTAATACAATATCTGTTCAAAATATAATGAATTATATAATGACTAATTGCACATTCAAACTAAATATAAAAATCGTATACAACGTTACTTCGAAAATCTTGAAAATAAAGGTGAATCTCAAATGGTGTTCTAACTTTTTTATTATTTTTTTTTTTTACTGATGCACAAAACACATTATTTTCCATATGAAACATATTAAAAAATCATAAAGAATTTCATTAAAAACCTCCTTCCACCTCGGATAGTTTACAACGTACTAGGTACTACGAGTGAAACTTTGGTGGCTGGAACTTTCTAAGTCGAGACTTGAAACTATCACCCCGAAGTGTCACACCTTAAACTCACGTTACCGCATCCAAACAACAAGACACGTGTTCCCAAACACCTGTACAATTTTCATCAAAATCGTGGCCGGGGTGAAACATTTCGTCTATGTTCCTGTTTGTTTGTTTGTGCAATTTACCCGCGCCTTTTGCTTCAGCTGCTGTTCGGTGTACTTTTGAACGTGGGTATCAAAGGATATTTATCCGCTAACGCAATGACGTATGATCGAATTGCGAAAAGTGGAGCACATGCAAACTTTACCATTCTCAAGTCAATGTGGACGTTCGTTGCATTTTCTCAGATAAAACGGGCATCGTCTGTCGTCGCATCACTTGTTGCATTGTCCTGGAAATAATGAGAATGTACTGTATAAACAACTAGTCATGTACACGGTTGCGACATATATAGCGCGTACATATATACGACTGCGATATCTTTGTTCGGATGCATATAGCCCTGCGCTTAAAACTAGGGTAGCTCGTGCATTCACGTCCCCAACCAAAAGAATATCCATAGTGAACATACTTCCGCCAAAAAATCGATCGAATTCTTCTTTTATCCCAAACTCGGTTAATTACAAACCCTATAGGTCAATTTCCTTGCAGACTCCCTGCAGATTCATTGTTAAGAAATTGTTATCATTCCTTAGCGAGTATCGTGACTTGCACCCGAAGAGCAACATACGGTGATCGAAACTTACGAGATGAATGAAGGCACGCTGATATTGACCAATAATGATGTTTAATTAGTTATAAACGGAATATCAATGATACAACGATATATCGATACTATTTCCCCGGACGCCATTGATTTCTTAACCCAAATTGCCAACCCTGAGTGTTTGAATTTCTTAAGCCGATCTACTAAAGTATTCTTCTAAATTTTTCGAGTATTTTCTCTTCTGTACCATTCTTATTACCAAATTAGCTTTAATTGTAGACTCGTCGACTGTATTAATACGTTCAATACGGAATAGAAAACATGTTTTTCCTCAAAATTGGATAATTTTTTTTTTCTTCTATTTATATTTCATATAATTAGCTACTGAAAAAAAGAATGGATCTCAGAAAGTGAATAGGTCCTCGCCACAAAGCCAACAAAAGGGTAACAGTGAACGTGTAGCAGGTGAGATAACTCTACCTTCGTAGATGGGCTTTTGCTGGTTGCAAAGAGGTAAATTCACCTCTTTCCCAACGAACATGCTAAAAAGAAATTAAATAAGAAGAAACGATACTACTTGCAATTACTTTTCATTTCCCCCGCTCTTGGAAGATATGTCTACCTTTTAGAATACTGTTTGCCTTTGAAAGCAAAAGTAATTTTTGCTTTCAAGATTTTTATCTCGAATGAAAGTCAAGTGTCGCGTATACTGCTCAATGAGGAGAGCTTTCATTACATTTTTATGAAAGCATCACCGATGGATTGGCGAGATTTTCCTAATGAAAATGAATCCAAACACGATCTTCTTGAGACTATTTTTAATTGCACTTCTTGAATCACTTCTGAAAAATAGTCAATTTTGTACAATTAAAAATAGTCTACGTATGATCGTATTTGGATTTATTTTCCCTTGAAAAGAATTCATCAATTTTTTTATAGTATTCTTATAACGATTTTGTCGTTGGTCTAACGGAGAGATCATTCACGTTGGATAAACAAAAACTTGTTCCAGTAATTCGGAAAATAGTGTACCATAAATTGAGGTAACTTTGATCCAAAATTAAAAAATGTTTATTTCCAATGACGCTCTGATAAGTAAACACTGACCTCATCAAACTTCTATTTGTGTTCCTCGACATCAAAGTTCTACGTTTTTGGTACGTACATTTGTTTAATGCTTTAAATTACATTTCTTTCATACTATTCTATTTGTTGGGGTAACTTTGGCTCAAGATATGAAATAATATTGACTCAATTGCAATTTCTAACTTTCTCGGTTCCTTTATCATAGGTATGCAAACGATTTTCTTCCAAGTACATTTTTATTGCTTTCTTAGCATAAATCGACAATATTTTCTCATTTGTTGTATTACGTGTGTAGTTAATTTCAAGTAATTTGTCTTGGTATAGAGATATACATACGTACACACATACGTATTACACTCGAACGAATGAAACATCGCATCCGAGACAAAGTTACTCCGAGTTATGATAAAATTGATCCAAGATTTATATATAATATGGAGAACAAATTTTATATAATTTTTGTATTAATAGCGTATGGAATATAATTGCATAGAAACAGTCCAATCTACAAGACATTTTGTGAAATCCATAAGACATAATTACTCTTCATTGGAGCTGAGAGTATGTTCCCCATCATTAAAATCGATTGCAACGCTCATAGGATAAGACAGGACATACATAGGATAAAATCATAAATGATTCCATTCTTAAATGAAGAGGTCGCTCTAGAACCACTGATATTTTACAAAGTCGGTATTTTAGATCGTGTGGCATCAACTTCCCTAAAATAAAATGTCTATTCTATGTTTCGTTTATAGCTCTATAATCTCCGAGAGTAGGCAAAAACGGTAGACAAAAATATATATTGTACAACTCGGTGAGGGGGTTCAACCTACTCTATACCTAACTGCGTATTTTTTTTTAATACCAACTGAAGGTGCTAGCCATTCAATTAAATCCTATACTTATATTAATTGTTTCAATCTTTGTTTAATATTTATTTTATTTTACGCACAAAAGAGATACATCCGCTCTTAGAATCCTCCACCCCCTCCCTGTGGATCATTCTTTGAATAATGTCTTGCAAACTCTTATACAGTCTTGTTGTGGTTCAGAAATAATAATCTATTTTGTTGATAATTTTTGAATACGATATATTAATTATTACTGCTTGCAAGCATATATGTACAATGCATGAGCTCTTTGCTTCTTTGATATATTTTCAGTCGCGATATTTTATTCTTAATCGTTCGTATTTAATTTTTATTTTCTACTTTCAACGCATAATAATTTCATTAATGTTTTAAAAATTGGATGAAATGTATGCTTGTTGCATATTAATACAAATCTTTATTTTAGAAATTATTTTAAAAAGGACAATAGCATTGTTTTTTTCTTTTTGATTGTAAATTCGATATTTGTATAGAGTCGTAAAAACACTGCAATGAAAGTTAAAATTTGACTTAATTTCATAATGAAGATAAAAATAAAATTACGTATATAACCGCATTTTAAAATCTTTTTCTCACTATCAACAAGAGGTTGATCTAAAAAAATTTATCAGTTATATCTACCTCTTTTTACTCTTACTTTATGAATAATTATAATACAGTTCGTGTATGCGCGTAGAGGTCTTGCAGTAATTTAAGTCTCAATAATGTAATTAGGATGTACAACAAGCAATGGGTCGTCTTCCTCATCTTCTTTATCCTTGCTTTTAAGATCAGTTGTAGTAAGAGGTATTATAATTTGATCCTAAAAAACAAGAATTATAGATAAACATAACTAAAATTAGGAATAAAATGATTTTTAAGCAATGGTTTTTGTACATACATGATATGTTAATCTATCGATAATTTTTTCAATAAAACTTTTCCTTTCCAGTAATTCTTCTTCTGAATCTATTTGATCTTGTATTTGATCAAGGTACCAAGCTACTAGTTCTGATTTTCTTAGTCCCCCTTTAGTATCATCTATATAAAAAGTTCTTTATTTCATGAATTTAACATAAATATTTATTTAATCACTTTCGTTTATTGTCATTTTGTGTAACATACCTGTAGCAAATGTTTCAGCACGAGTTTCTTCATTCCTCATATATAGTACCAACATATTAGATAAATTCTTATATTCTTCAAAGGACATTGTTAACTTCTTTTTTTCTACATCTTGTGTTTCTGTTCATACGATATATATAAAAAAAAAAAAAAACAAATAACTAAAAATAAAAAATCTCATTTCACGTACAAATTTAAATAAAAATATTAAATTTCAATTCAATTTCTAATTAATGATTAAATCAAATAGTAAAACTGAATTTTATATAAATAAAATAAAATAATTTACGAGAAGTAGGAGTTGGATCATTATCATCCAATGTATTCAGAGCAGCCATAAGTGGTGGGGCATCATCTATATTGATATCGGTATTTACATCTTCAGCTTCTTCTAAATCTATATCTGGCTGCTCTACTGTAACAATACTTTTACTTAATAAACGTTTTGCTTCTTTCACGTGTTTTACAGAGACTTCATCTAAACATTCTAATTTAGCCTTGGCTTCGGATAATCTGATAAGACTTTCTAACTGTCGGACTGTGACTCTCCACTTTCCCGAACTACTACCAGTTGTTTGCCTAAGTGTTGTGTAACTATCAATTAAATAATCTGCAGCTTCCTATAAAATTTAAGAAATCAATGTAATTGTTCTAAATAACCAATTTGCATTTAACAGCATATAATACCTGACTTAATATCGGTTTAAAGTGTTTGGCAAAATTAATGTATCTAACAATCTCAGATTGTGAGTACATTGCTTCAAAATCTTGCCAATTGTCACAATGTAAATCAATGATTCTTTTAGCAATTGCATTATCAACGATTTCATTACATTCATCAACAATAATAAAGAATAAATCAAATCTCGACATAATGGGAGCCGTTAGTTGAACATTTTGTTGTAAAGATTTTTTTCTGTCATAATGTCCACCAACGGGATTTGCAGCTGCTAATATTGATGTACGAGCATTTAAAGTTGCTCTTACACCAGCCTGAAAGTAAATGCCTTTATTAATAATATATAATATAAAAATGTAGTACAAACTATGTTATATTAAGAAACCTTGGCTATTGAAATTGTTTGCTGCTCCATAGCTTCGTGTATAGCAACTTGATCTCTGGGATCCATTTTATCAAATTCATCAATACAGCAAATACCTTGATCAGCAAGCATTAAAGCACCAGCTTCGATAACAAAATCAGGAGACTCTTCGTCTCTTACTACAGCAGCAGTTAAACCGGCTGCAGAAGATGCTTTTCCTGAGGTGTAAATTGCTCGCGGAGTAATTTCGGCAACACTCTTCAAGAGTTGAGATTTTGCTGTGCTGGGATCACCAACAATACAACAATTTATATCTCCTCTTAATGATGTGCCTTCTAATGTTGTCTTTGGCACACCGCCAAAAAGCATTAAAATGATTCCTTTTTTAACTTCATCATTACCGTGTATTGATGAAAATAAACTATTAACGAGATTTTGATACAGATTTTTGTCACGACTCATTTCATATATACGATTCCATTCTGCTTCAGTCATACGCTTTTTCATCATTTCTTGCGATATTTCTTCCATGTTCATGTCTATTCCACCAAACTGTAAGAATTAAGTAATAAAATTATATACATAGATGTAAAAATTAAACTGTTGTATCTTATTTGTAGATATTTATTGTTTATACCCTAAAACTAGTTGGTGTGACACTACAAGCCAGAAATGCAGTTTTGTATGTGAGTTCTCGAGTTCCCAATGCTCTCAGGCCTGTTACACCTTCTCCTTGTTCTGTAGGTTTTTGGCGTCTTGATTTAGAATCTATCTTTACACCAGGAATAGAAAGAACTCCAACATCTGGTATAACTATAACAGTTCCTGTAAAGTCATATCTAGAAAATGCAAAATTATTTATCCAAGTACTTCAATAACTAATGGCAACACTTAGTTACTTTCATTAACATACCTGTCTCCAGCCTGTATAGTTTCTACTGCTTCAGATCGTAAAATAACTTCAAGTGAACGAGGAATGCATCCTCTAGGAAGCTCTGCTTGTGTTTCTTGCACTCTGATTTTTTGAAAATCCACAAATATTGAGTTATCCACATCCAGCATGAAACGTCGCCTATTACTGCATACTGGATTGTGACAAATTGTTGGATTTGTAAACTAAAAAGCATTATTCATATTATAGTAATATACCAATGTATAAATATATATGTATATGTATATATAAAACATTTATACCATACTTTAAATTGTTGTTCCACATTCTTTATGATAGCATTGCAATCCAAACAAACAAATGTTCCGAGTACTAGTTCTGGATGAACCGGATGTGTTCGTATTACTTGTCCAGATATACGTATTAGTGTACCTAATTTTGATGCAGTTAATTCTCTTAATTTCTGTCTGGTTGGTACTTCTACAAAACTCACATAACATTCTTTTTCTTTTCTTAATTCTGCTACATCTCTGACAAAAGTGTATAACGCTTGACACAAAAATGGATAAACCCTACAAAATAATATCATATAATAAAATTTATTATTAGTAAAATAATTTTAACGATAAAAAGATAAAGATATAATTAATTTAAATATAATAAACATTTATGAGCTGCTATAAGGCAAAGTTATAATGTAAAGTTTCTACCTGTAATATTCTTCAACTATAGTTGTTGAAAGTACTTGATTGTATTCATCTACATCATCAAAAGACACTTCTAATGTACAGTGTTCCGGGCTTATAAGTTCCTTTGCTGGCTCAAGATACTTCACAATTCCATCTTCTTTAAACCTAATTAAAACATAAATTTATATACTAAATAAAATTTGGGAAACTTTTATAATGTACACAATTGCTACATGAATTTTCAAGTTGTAAAACCTTACTCCTCAAGGAAATCTTGAAATAACTTCTGACACTTTATTCCAACTTCATCCGGTACACGTGTACGAAAATTTTGTCCATCTCTAACATCCATTCTTCAATTATTAATAATATTTAATTTATCTATACAAAATTATATTCAATTCAATTGTGGTGTCCAACAAAACAGACAAGAAGAATTTGGCGGTAATTATCTGCGGGCGAGTTTTCAAATTTTGAACTTTCTGATGTTTTACACGAAATACCGAATACCCAAATTACTAGCCTCAAATCCTTCATATAATTTCAATACGAATATTTTAATATTAAATTGTAGATCATACTAATGAACAAAAATTGTTTGATTACATTCTTACATTTAGACAATACTGTATCTACTGTCCGTTCAACTTAAAGATACACAAGTGGACTTAAAGTGAGATTACATAGAACACATTCAAATCAAAGTACTAGATACACATAAGGCGTAAAACGCATTTTAACTCTTGAATGGTAGAATATACGTTAGCAATTTCTACCAATCACAGGTCTCATATCTGCATGCATCTGAATACTTGGCTTGGACTTCGTCCAATGAAAGTGTAGAAGTGCAATGTAAAACCATGTAACTGCAGCAGATTCTCATTGGTCCGTAGTAATTCTGGCCAGGAGTGTATCAAATATATGTAGGTCCAATGTCTAGAAAATTGAAACATCGTCTCGGTAATCTGTATAGAATTCCTAATACCCACTATTTCCTTATTAACTCTTATACTATAAAACTATAAAATGGTATATTATTATATATGTACATAAATTGCAACTTGTACAAATTTTATTATATTTGTATCTCTTCGATATACAGCTTCTTTGGTCCTGTCCAAAATCACGAGATTTTTTATTTGTAATTTCCACACTCTATTAGAAGTATAGATTTTAAGAATGATGCAAAAAATAATATTATGGGCAAAAGGTATAAAGACAAAAAAATTAAGTAAATGACCTTCAGCTCTTTTGCTCGAATTTATTAATGTTATCATTTAATTAATATGCGGCAAAATTTAAACATTTTTTATATGTATGAGTTACTGTAGTAACTTATCTACGAAATAATCTACGAAAAATTTGTATGCAATATAATATACAAGAATCTATATTTATGAATACTACATAATAAAAAGTGTATAACAATGTAACATTTCATTCGGTTCAATAATTTTATTACAAGTATCTTCTGTTTTTTTAACGATTGATCATTTATCAATGTGATGTAACGTATTCTTGTATATTTACTGATTATGAGTTTTACTACATGTGTATTATAATTAAACATAAACTGTCATTACTATGCTTGTTAAAAAACAGAAGTACACAACGATGTAAAACTAATTAAAATTTTTAATGCGCGCCTAATTGTAGAAATTTTTAGGTCGATGAATAACTTCAAAAACACTCAACGATGCACGAAAATTTAGTGATGCTAACGCTAGTTAGCACCAGAGGAAGAAATCGATGTAAGATGGCCGAAAGACTATAGATTGATCCTTCTGTCTGTTGCATCTCGTACACAGAATAAATAAAACCTCACATTATTCCGTTAAAATCAACGATAAATGTTAGCCGTAGGATAGTATTAATTGTATTATGATATTTCTTCTTCTTAAACTTCAGATTATTTTTCGTTATCTTGAATTGTACAATCGCAAAACGTTCTCGTATTTCTTCTGGTACTTCATCTTTTTTCTTAGATTAACACAAGTGTTTTCTGTAATCCTAGTATATAGGTATTAATAATGACCCGGATTATAACTTTCAAGTTTTTGTGATTTCCACAACATACTACTGCATATTGTTAAAAATTAACGCTTTCTATATACTCTATTCGTTACTACAAATCCATTTTTACATACACATTTAGTAAAAACTAAATTTTTAATTTTAAATACCTTAATTTTAGTAGGTTGAAGAAAATACTACCTAGAAATTTAAAATATAATATATGGTTACATCAAGAACACATAATTAATAAAAACAGAAAACACCTGCGATAATCAGAGGAAAAAATTAATTATCAGAAGATACAAAACGTCGTACAATTGTATCGTGAAAGAAAAATTAATTTTATTTAAATTTATTTAACTATTATCACAAAAATATTGATTCACAAATATATTTCTTTAAATTAAATATCAATTACATGTTTATAATCGTTTGTTTCGTGCGAAACAAAACGTATTTAGATTTATGCATGTCAGAATTTCAGAATACAAGTTAATCGGGTTTGAGAACAACCTTTATGTTTTTTTGATTTTAGATTTTGAAAAATGTAGCAGTAAAAGTACCTAGTGCTGTTGGTAACATTTAAAACGATTTAGTGAAACTTTTGAGAAGTGAACTTTTCTATAGTGAAATTACCGACGTAGAAGTTCTCAACCGTCATATAGCGCACTCTATGATGAAACCAACGGTTCTTATTTTTCCAGCATAACACAGTCGACCCTTATCTTCTGGGTAACAAATGTTAAATATTATATTTAATAAACGACTATTCTAATTTTATAATAGAAATAATGATACACCAAAATATCCTTTTTAATAATTACAAAGTATCAGTATTTAAAAAATAATATTCTTACGAACAAAATATAATTATAAAATATTTTAGAATATTTATATTCTTAGTGCGATAATATTTATTAAGTTTTACGCAAAATATATAGATATCAGTTTAGTATTATATAATATATGAAACAATTTATTCGATATACATACCAAAATTCCGAAGATGAAATAAAAACATTTTAATAATTTTGCAAACAAAATTTATAAATAAAAAGTTATAACGCTTAGATTTTTATCTAATATTTACTTACTGACACACAAATACCGGTTTGTACATTGTTTGTTCATTAAAGAAATATAGTTTTTGGTTAATGGAAAAATCGTGTGTGATTGTGACGAGCGGTGAGTAAAGATTTAGATGAAAAGAAAGCGAAAGTAGTGAAATCTTCTACTATGTAGATGGATACGTATTTACGTGATACATGTACACATTTCCTGCCATTGACAAGACTTAGCTCTTAGGACAGGTAATACCATAGGATATAAAGGGAATGCAAAGTGCGTGGAGTCATTTTAGTTCTTCACAAAGCTTTCCAGAATGTTAGTCAACGTCGACGATATTACCCTATTTTACTTGGTAATATATTGTTATTTTATATTTGTCTGAAAGATTTTTATAGCTTTTAATGTTTATTAAATATCTTTGACACAGCGTTGAAAAGTACAGTAGTGTTTATATTTCAAAATTAATTTCATACGAAAACAAATATTTTTTTGTCCCGCATAATTAATACATTTCACTTCCGTATAATACGGGATATACGTTTTACATTGTACGAAGTCGTGTTACTTGACACTCGAATTCGTAGAAATAATAGAAAGAAAGTCATTTCTATCCGTTGCGTTGTACAACAATCCACTGTACTTAGTAACGAACAATAAAAAGAACAAATTATTCACAGCAGTGGCAGATAAAATTTCTAAACTTCCAATGATTGAAAATCATTAAAACATTAACGTGAGATTAACATATAAAATATAAAGAGCAGTTGTCGTGGAGTAACATTTTAAAATCTGTTGAGTGATACTAATGTGTATTAAAATATTCAAAATCTTTTGTTTCTTTTACCGAATCGGTAGTTTCTTTCAAAATTAAAATGGTGCAGAATATGGCGTAGTGAAATGTTAAAATGGAACGTGAAAATTGTTTAATTCAGGTAACGTTCGTCTGCTTGTCCAGTGGTATACTAACAACGAAAGTACCTCGGGATTTTCAACCAGTGACGAGTTTACAGTCTCCTCCCGTTAGTTACCTTCCGACCACGAACACTGTATTTCCAAAACTTTCGCAACATGCTGTTTTCGTTAACCAAGCTTTGGACAATGGCTTGGAAGATGTTAGAGCCTCCGGCAGAGGATTCATCGAAACACAAACACAAGGAGGTTATTCGTACCTGAAACCACCATCGATCGATTTTAAGTTACCGTCCAAAGATCAGAAGATTAAATCAATCACCGATAAGCAAAAGTAAGAATTTACGTTAACCACTCGCTTAAAAAAACATATCCATTGTTCCATTATTATAAACAGAAACGAACGAAATATTATACGAGAAAAATGGCGACGTACAGCGATTTATTCGCAACATTCACTGTATTGGACAATTAAATTTTTATTTGTTCATTGTGAAATATTTCAGTTTATAATTAAAATTTTTATTATTATCGAAAGAGGTAAATGAAACTTTGTGAAATATTTCAGTTTATAATTAAAATTTTTATTATTATCGAAAGAGGTAAATGAAACTTTGTTCTTTATCGAGATGAAAATTTGGCTCATCTCTGATTATAAATAGGTACATAATTAGCAATTCTTTTGAAGAATTCTTCATTCTTATTCGTTATATTAACATTGTTAAGAAAATATAGAGATTCGGCTCGGTGTCGTATTGTGAAATGGAGAATGGGTAAAATTGATTACAAAATAAAGGAAGAAAAATGTCTACATTTAATTTACATTCAAAATAAATATTTGAGTATTATAAAAAGATCTCGTACATAAATGTTAGTTTATATAATAAGAGAATTCAATCATATGAGGTCATAATTTTCACCCTTAAAATTATTCATATAATTTCCTATTCCAGTACAGATAAATCTTGTTAAATTTTCCTGTAGGATGGTGAATTGTAAATAATTTTTAATTACTTCAAATTTCGAGAAAACTTTTTCAATTCATAAATTTGAACATTAAGAACAACGTGTTAATACTTTATTATGATCGATTTCAATACTCTGTGTTGATTAATCACCCTTTTGCTATGAATAACTCTTACGTGGTTGCAATGTCCAAAACTACCGATAGATTCTAGTATATTAAGGTGTTCCTCATATATATCTCAGAAAAATTGATGATTGCGAAAAAAGAGAAAAGCAATTGGAACCAGCCATTTTAACTGACTGCTAAATATAATATTAATTATTTTAGTAATTAAATAACCGGATGAGAAACAATAGCCGTTTATCTGTCAAATATAGATACTGTGGATGTATTACTATATCTACAATTATTCTTTATTCGATATAAAAGATAATTAATTTTAGAAGAGATAGAACGAAAGGAGAAGAAAGGAACAAAGAATTGCATTGAGTCTTTTATCGAACCTCTTTCATCTTATTTCAAAGAAACTAACTTCGTTTCCAATTGGCCAATGTGTTGGAAGTCTAAGTTACAAAGAAATAATTAGTTTTTGAACATCAAAATGAAAGGAAAATAAGTACTTGGTATTGTCGGGTTATAATCCTTATGTATCCAATAATAATATTTATGTCAGCACTGTTTGACTTTCTCTCTGCAAGGATAATAAGCACATCGATCGTAAAACTTAAAACACTTGAAAATGATTTCAGCACACAGAAAAGGGTTTTATTATGTAGGTATGGCGAGGTACATATATTTATATTTTGATACCTTTCTTTTGTGTTTTCTTAAAGTTAAAGATTTTAAAAAATAGACCCTTGAAACGATAAGGCAAAATTTAAAGAATTGACAAATATACGAAGTTTTGAAAAATCCTTTTCCGAATACCTGCAATCCATACGCAAACTTTTGGGGACGTTTTTTCCAAATTAAAGTTAAAGTTTTTTTAAGGCAAACTTATATTATTAAGATAATACAAGAGTTAGTGTAAATATTTCTTTTCCAATTTGCACGTTTTATCCCTTCTAACTGCTTCCATTTTGTCAATATTTTCCAATGCAGTCGAAAGGTACACTCGTATAGAACAAGTTGTTTATATTTTTAGTTTTTAATTAATAAATGGGCTGCAATCGTGTTCCTCACTTACAATGATGTTTTCGATCACTGATGATCACGGATGCTACTAGGGGAGTATTCTCTTCTGGAGATGTCACTTTTAGGGAGTTTTTGGGATAAAATATTATAATTTCTTAACAGTTTAAGGAATTGAATATTTTTCGTACGTGTTGAAATATACTTAAAAAAACGACAGTATCGTTTTCCTACGGTTAATGACGGGGGACTTGACGCAATACTGATAATGTATCTCGAATTTGTCTTTTAAGATCGCTGACGGAAATACAGGGCATCCACGAAACGGTAACCTCGAGGTTACCTGAAGCATCGAGATCAAGTAACGCGTTGCAATTGCGAGCAGAGGTCGAAAATCATCTCCACGTTCCTCGGCGGACGTCGTATCAAGTCGTAGAAGAGCTCGATGAATACGTAACGGATGATTTGGATCATGCCCGATTGCCCTATCGTGGGAAGGTTCAGACGACGAATCCCCATCGTAATTCGCAAGACATAACGACGGCCATCAAAGCCCTCGATCACTTCCTGAGCGGGGTTCTAAACGACGATGGTTACAACAGCGAGCTACATCCACCGCCCAATCCTGTTCTAGCCCTCATTCTATCTCGATACGGACGATACGTGCACGGATTACGAAATCCCCGTGTATACGCACATATGGCTGCAAATAATATACATAATAACAAACCATTCGGTAACTATAAGATGGAATGCGAAGAAGTGTCCACTTATGTTCGATAATGGCTGTTGTGGTCGTTCGGTTTGTAGACAGAACAGGTTACCAAATGTCTTTGGTATCTTTGGTACAAGGTACCAAATGAAATTGTTCACGACCACTTTCGCCGATCGAAATTTGTAAGCTCTTCTGCTTTGGGATGCTTATCTCTGACAAATTTTATGTCCAGTGTACATCAAATTTTCGACATCTTATGAATTTTTTTTTACACGATAGTCTGGGCATTTACATCTTTGGCTTTTTTCTTTTGTTCATCTTTTCTGTATTGACTTCTTTCGGTAAAACATCAGCCGTTGGTACACAATCTGTTCATCATTGAGATTGTTTACTATCATTGGAATGATTATAACATGTAGTGATCATTATTTTTTGCTCCATAACTACCTTACGATCATTGAAATCGGTGATGGAGGTGAACATTGTATATATGTACCATATATTTTTACATATCACACTATAAGTCAAATTACAATATTAAATGAAATATCCTTTTTGTATTAACAAGGAACGTCGCTCCAGTGCACACAGTCGATTTTTCTTTTTTTTTTGATACGTTATAGAGTATCAAAAAGAAAAAGAATTTTAATATTTTTTATACCAATTCATGAATGTTTTAAAGAGACGAAGCGGGGATCCGAAGCTAGAAACGACACACGTCGAGTTTGTGGTTTCGTATAGAAAAATACAATCGATGCAAGTGAAACTAACTGGAAAATATGTTTCCACGAATGGCGGAAAATAATACTTGATTTCTTATTCCGTCGAATTTTGTAAATGTAAATCAACCTCGATATATGTTTCGCTATGTACGAAATATACATGTAGACCAAAAGTAAAATTACGTGTTTTGGGATTTAGGTTAAATACCACTTTTACGGAGATAATTTCCCTCTCCTCCTGGACACATTATGTTACTATTCTATACTACGGTTTTTCACCAATTTTCATCAAAATACGTTAAAAGGGGCCAATAGTAATGACAAATTATTTTTACATTGTTTCGTTAATTGTTACAGTAGTATAGTAGAGCACCCCAATAAATATTCAAACTATCGTATCAATTTGCATATCAGAACGCATGCGTTTTAATAATTTAGTTACAAATTAAATCGAACAGAGATTTGCATTTATTAGATCGTTGCAATGTATAATGATACAAAATCGGTGTTAAGTAGAAACAAATTGAATTTAATTCATAATTTAATTTTTTTCACGGAAACAAACTCAAGAGACACATGGTACACGTTTTGGCAAAAATAACCGTCGTAATTTTATTTAGGCAATTCGATCATGATTGCATGCATACGAACAAATTATACAATATTTCCATTTTTAAATTGTACGTGATTATAAATATAAATGATAATTTTATTATAATAGAAGTGAAGAGACATCACACCTTAATAGGGACATTTCTTGCAAAATAATCATTGGCTTTCTGGTAAACCAGATTTAAATCTACTTATGAACTGTGGTCAGCTTTGGAGGAATTTGCAAGCTCCTCGTAGAAATTCGAATAGTCGGAAAAACACATGCTCCGGTGTTCGATTATACAATGAACAATTGGAAATTTTATTGTTGATACACGAAATATTCTTGATTATTAAGAACTAAGTTGTAACATATAGTGAATGTTTGCATTTTGAATTTTACCATGTATCAATCTACCCATAGGAATTGTTTTATTCTTTCTTGAAGAGGATATTGGAAAAATGTATATTGCGAATTAATATTCATTACATTTTCTTTGCTTTGGGTAGTCAAATAAATTCTGATTAATTAAAAAATGATGTTTTCTTCTTCTTTCCTGGAATCGATCTCTTCTATCTCGTGCTCTCCTAGCCACGTGTAAACAATCCAGAGAGAGTGAAAGTAATAATATTCCAAGAGTGATGATACTAATGTAAACTAACTATATTTATGTTTCTCATCGTATCTTTATGAGAGATGAAAAACAAATTCCTTGTATTCAAACTGTATTATTTTCATTTATACGTTGTACGAATGATTTCTGAATAACTTTTAACTATGTACGTATAACTAAAAATATTCCGAATACAATCGTGTTTGATTTTATTTTCATCATAAAAAACTTGCCAATCCGTTGACAATACTCTCTTGTAGATGCGACCACGTTCCATCAATACACGTGTGAAGTCGCTTTGAAGTTAGGCCAGTTAGTTTTTCAATCCACAGCAACCGGTCGTTCGAGCTGAAAAATGTAAATGGTGGTGGGGATGAGTCGATATATTTTATAGAGGAAAAACGTGGCAATTTATCGAGGAGTTATTGTACTTAAAAGAGAATTTATAGTAGGTCTAGGCAGATTCATAAAGCTAATGGATATAGCTATTTATACTTTGTAAACTTGTATTTTCGCAAGTGGCACCGGAGGAAGCGGATCTTTACCTAAAGTTATCCGTTAATTAAGGACGGTCTCTAGAATTCGATAAAATTCGTTAAATACAGTGCCTCGCCGCTTTTTGCAAATCGACGAACTTTTTAAACTAACCAAATTGCGTGTCCCATTCCAGCAATGTGCTCGTCTTCGAACGTAACGAAAGTAAGTTGTATTTTCTATCGATACAAGTTTGTTCTAAAATTAAAAGTTAGTTATAGTTGTATCTCCAGTTGCAGTTGAGCTAACCCGAGTAACATTTATATTCACTAAATGAACACAGCTGCACTTTGAGTTCAAGTCAATAAAATAGATTATTCGAGTGTGTTACAAATATTCGAATCGAACGAATTAATTTGTCATATTTGTGTATTTGAATATTATTGTTCAAATTAGAATTTTTTAAACACTTTGATTAAAGTTTACATTTTTATATTTCAATCAACACCAAATTACTTTCCATGTAAGTTCATATATTTATTTCAATGTTTTTTTCCATTGTTAGGATCAATTCTGGTATTCTTCAACGGGAATACTGTTTATGGCCTCCAGCGATTCTTGTTTTACTTCGTCCACATTAACGAAACGCTTTTATTATTTTTTTCATTCATGGGAATAAACAAAAGTGCACGCAGCGAAATCGTATAGGGAGAGCGGAGAACAAACGCCATGTTGTTTTTCGCCAAGAACTCTTGGACAAACAAAGCTGGCCATTTTTCGTTCCATACTCTGCAATCTTTTCGAAATGTTAAGATAATAATGTCGGTACGGTATCTGGTTAAGAGAAACAAATTTCTTGTGTATTGTTTCGTTCGTATAGAAAAAAAGAGACTTCGGTAATTTTCGAATAATTTCGCATAAAAGAGAAGCCATTCGTTGATGTAGAAGAAGTGAAGAATCAGTATATTGACTCGTATGAAGATTAAGAAGGAAACTAAAATATGAATTCTGTAAACGTTAATAAAAATGTTGAGAAAAATATCCAGTTACTTTTGTGGATACCCATGAATATTTATATTTAAATATTATACTTTATCGTTGCCGATTATTGGCTCGTCCGTGCTGTAAATGAAATTTATGATTGTTGTAGGACGATAAGACAGCAGAGTTTACAATTTCGTGCGAGTGAATGCACGTACAGCTACAGTTACGCAGCTGCAGCATTCGTTTCTGCAACATGGTTTGTCACGTTCTAGCAGCTGCCCTTTCGATAATTTAATGTTGAAACTGTTAGTTGAGCATGGTTTCGAAACAAACAAAACAAATTATACTGTGCTTCTAGAGATTTTCCTGTTTACAACTATCGTATGAACAGATATAACGTGTTCTTTATGTAGATACTTTGATGGGCGTTTTCACTGACGATTCACAGTGTTCTCGTATCCATGGTCCTCTTGCGACCATTGCAATTTCTCTCGTTGGCTAGGAGATACATAGTCCCTTGAGATGGAAAACGCGCGGTAGTGTATAAGCGTTGTTACACTATGCAATTTAACAACGGAATAGAAGTTGGAGAGTTTCACAGAGTTCCTTTTTTAATTTAAGTACAAAAATAACAATAATGATAATAGAATGTAGCACTACAAATCGAAATTTGTAACATTATACGTTAAAATCCTTATGTGCAATAATTTTGATATCTTCCATAATTAATTTTCATAAAAATTTATTACTATCTATATGAAAAATTCTCTCGCTTATAGCGATATCCACTACGAAGTTATGCTCTGCTTTACTGCAAAATATAGTTGCGAAAGTATTCAGTTTAAAACAATCGAAAACAAAATTTAATAAAACAACAGTTTGTTATGAAATCTGTCATGTACCAGGAAAATTCTATCACGTGTTGGGGAAAAATAGAGAATGTCCATATTTTTGTCAGAATAATTCATTTTAACAAAGTAATAAATTTAATTAAAATAAAATATACATATTCAAAGGTTTATAAAAGTATCCTCTCTCTTATTGGGTTCCTTGGTTTAAAGAAGTATGTGATGACTAAAATTTATATTCTATAAATTTAGTTAAAAAACCTTGACTAAAAATTTAAATATACATGTACATATACGTGTACCAAAGAGTGCATTATCTAAAATATTTAAACAAAAAATGGGAGTTATATATTTTTAGATTATTCAAATAAGAACAAATCTATCAAATAAATCTAGTTTTAATTTTTATTAATTTTTCAGGATTCATTTTCTCAATTCTGAGACTCGACTAATCCTTTAATTTTAAGTTCGTATAGCAATAAATCTATGAAATAAATCTAGCTTTAATTTTTATTAATTTCTCAAGACTATAAGTAATATTCTAATATTCATTAAATTCTGAGACTCGACTAGCAAGATTACCCTTAATTTCAAATTTGTATAGTTCCTTGCGGTGTGCTGGATTCAATTTAAACAATCTATCTTTCTACAAATATTAATCTCACGGTGTTGTTTTTCGATGTCTACCATTTTAAACAGTCACATAATATTAAATTGGCGTGTGACAGGAAGAAGCACGAGCCTCTTTCCATTGTACAGCCGCAAAACAATACTTGATTTATGTTCGGTTGACGGAACTTTGGCAACGACACGGAATTTCCTCTAGGCTTCAAATCCGTCTTGCACATCGATCGATCAACTATAACTGCTGAAATTAATGTCTATTTTACCCTTCGGAGACTCGGGTGTTTATGACGTCTGCTACGAAGGGTGATAAAATTGACAATTCTATACTTTCACCAATAAACCATATCCATTTCCCTTCGAGATATTTCATACGTCTGCTAATGTAATGTCGAGTACCTAAAATTGCTTTCAGTTAAACGTCTGTGACTGTATCGTACTCCCTGGTAACATCTGGCGTTAACAAAGTTACTGTATACTTCGCAGTAAGTGTTTAAAATGGCTACCATTGACAGCCCTAGTCACACATGGATCTTAGGTGACTTGTGACAGAGGATTAAAAAAAATCATGACACCGGTTTCGATTCTTAAAACAGTTATAAGAACGAAAACAATTTTGACACAAGTCAAAATGAAAAGGGTTTAATAAGGTTTATGGTACAATAGATGTTTTATCGGTTCTAAAACGGTTTCATAACGGTTATGTATCGATTGTAATACATATATGAATTAAGTACCAATTAATCAATAACGTTTAATTAATTAGTACTTAATTATTAGGTAATTATTAGAAATTAATAGGTTCATTAATTCATTTATTAATTTTGAACGTAGTCACCGCTTATTATTGCCTAAACACTATAGATTAAGAATCTACACAAAATAAATGTATGTGTATGAATATATCAAAATTGTTGCAGAACTATTAATAACTATTTAAGTGTTACTAATAATTATTGTACGCTGTGACTATTTTAACACCTACTATTTTACATATCTGTTATAGAATCGATGTACTTTAGAACCGTAACCGAAACCGATATGTCAAAAGCTCCCATAACTATTATAAGATCGTTTTGGTTCTCCAAAATTGTTTCTGTCAGAACAGATATATCATACTTTGAAATAGTTGTTTCAGAACCGTTTTAACTCCTGATTTTGATCCTAGGATGACTTCTGTGGATATCGACTTCTGAGGTTATTTGAGACTCTCGCACGAACTTAAATGTTATCAGATTCTAATTAGATGAATTCGTAGTGTTTATGGAAGGAAACCAACTATAGATACGTCTTCTTATAACTAGACTGGGAATTTCATGTATTTACAGCGTATGCTAATATGGGACACATGTGCAAAATATGTGCATAATATATTCATAAATTGTATAACATTCTGCATAACTTTAGCATATTTTGTTTAGGTTTGTACAAGCCATAAATGCATAAATCAGCAGTTTGCTTACGATAAACAGAAGTACAGAAAGAACAGATAACGCATCAAATACCAAGTAACAAAAATAATTGATTGCTCAATCTAGCTAATGTATACGTAAAAAGTGATATGCGTGTTTGAAACACGTGTAATGAATAATGAAATTAATTAAAAAAATTTTTACTTGTTACGTTATTCTACAGTAATATTCATTGCAATATTTAGATTTTTATATGCAAATATACGTGAAACTGTACGCCAAATGAGCACTTTGCATTAAGTGTATTTAAAAAAATGTTGCATTAAAAATGGTAACAGATGTAGGATAAAATGATAGGACACTTGATGTAACAAGTATGACAAAGCGTAATAATTTAATGAAAGTAGTTAAATACTATCTATTAAAAATGAGTACATATATCATTTTTTATTTAACCACTCTGGAGGTCTTCTAGAACAAGCTTTCAATCAATGTTAACAAAAATTAGAAATCTTTCTTCAAAATTGATCTCCAGATTTCTGTTCATTTTCAGTGAACATTAATCTGGATGAATTCGATGTCGCTGTCATTTCACTTTGGTTCTAACTTTAGTCTCTAACACTAACAACTGAATATCCTCAGTACGTGTATCTACACAAAGAATGGGCTGCATTTTCTTAATCTTTTAAGCCCTGGTTGGAGTTAAAATGAAAGTACATTTTTTGCAACTGAGTATACTGCAGTTTTTATGTCCAGTCAATGGGTGTTCATTAACATGCGGTGAAGCTAGTCAGGCTCGAATTTCGTCTTGCCTCCCTGTTCGCCTTTATCACTATTAAAATGCACAATAGACACTGGCGTAACTCGTACACTGTCAAACGCTCTTTAAGAACAATGTAAAAAGAGAAAAATTAAAAAATGGACAAACTAGCGAATCGAGACCTATGATACTTTTATGGCCCTACCCCGTTATAAATCTTGCACACAAGTGACTATAATCATGTCCTGTATGCCAATAACCGACCTCCCACGTTTCTGAATTACCTAATCTCTTCAGGGTTTCCGTTATAGTGTATACAGTGATTCTCCATTTAAAGATCAAGTTTGTGTTATGAAATATCTCCCCTATTAAAAGAAAAAAAGCAGCTGTACTTCAAAGCGGGGTCGCGAGCATATTGGTGTGGTAACAATCAGTGAAAAGTGAAAACTGAAAACTTTTTCATTTCTCATTGCACCTTTATGAAATTACTATCAATGGGTTAGGGAAGTTTTCTCGATGAAAATAAGTTTGAACACAACCTTACTCGGACCATTTTTATTTATACGTAGTTGAAAATTGTTCAGAAATGATTCGAACAAATAATAATTAAAAATTGTTCGAACGACGTCTTGTTTAGACACATTTTTATTGAAAAAAATCACATAAATCGATTAATATTATTCTCATAAAAATATAGAAAATATTGATTCAAATTAATGACGATACACCAATACGCGTTCGGTATTGCTTTAAAGTTTATCTATTACTGTCTTCCACCCTCTGTTGTATCCTATTCATTATTTTCTGAGAGTGTTTAATTTGAGTTCGCCTAGTTTTAAGAACAAATTATGGTTCGCGCTTCGAGCAGATATTTGTCAGTTTCAATTTTCGAACTTTAAACTTAGCATTACAGTAGTTGGTCGCGAAACAAATATAGTTTATCTTTAAAGCATTCTTATGTTCGACTATATACTAAAAGACTTTGGGTTAAAAATGTCCCGAAATAGAGTTCGTATTTTTAATTTTAAAATATTCTAAGAAAACTAAAGAAATATAGGAACATTCAGCTGCATCTATGACAATAATTTTAATTACGGAAAAGAATGTATTAAGGGAACACGATGAATAAAAAAATAAACAGGGAACGCACTGGAGAAGGTTTTCTCATGCAATTTAAATACAAGTGTAAATTAAATACAAGTGATCGTTTAATGTCTCTTCATTGACTATGAATTGCATCAAGAACAGTAACGATTGCTACAGCATGGCAGGTTCTTTTTAAGTTTGAGAAACGGAAATGTAAAAAATAAAGCAAATACTTCAACAATATAGTGAACATAACCTTTTAAAAATCTTTATTGGCAAGTTGATTATGATTTGATAATAGCAGTACAGTCGTTTTCAATTTTAAAACAGCTGAAATGAGAGATAGGTGTTCCAAGAATTGATATTAACCTTTAAATGTATATGGTTGCAGAACTGCAACATGTTTATTTTTCGTAAAAATATAATAGAAAAATAATTAGACCTTACTTTGTTTTACAATCGTATTTATCCGATGTTTTGTATAACATGCTTCTTCATTTAAAGAACAATGTATGGTTTCAACTCCCCTCTATGCAATGTCAATATGGGATTAGCTAACTGAAGAATTTAAGAATAAATGAATTGGACGTGGAAGGCATATAACATAACCTCCAAGATCACCAAATTTATCAATGTGTAATTATTTTTCTCTAGGGATATTTTAGAAAACAAAGCCTTCCAAACACCCGTCGAAAATATTAATATTATACATTGCGAAGAAGGTTTATAAGAGCATGTGCAGCAACAGAATATGAAATATTTCAAAATATTGAAGCAGAATTCATAAATTGCATTAATCAAAGCAGAGGACACTTTGAAGGATTATTCAAAAGAAATCAATAAATGATTTCAAATTAAACACAGTAACCGTAATTGAAAATAATTAATTCATAATGTCCTATAAATTTGACTGTCCTATAAATGTTTAATAGTTTCTATCGAAATATAGAACTTATTCATGGAGGAGGGAAGGAAAGACTGTTTAACAATGTGTGGTCTAGTTTGTATTAAATCTCTTTTTTGAAAAGTGTATGGGTTGTTTTAGGTATGTTTTTTAGTTGTTTTAGGTATAAACTTACTATTATATATCAATTTTATTGAAATTCGTATGGCATACTTCTAACCAATTCCTAGTAAAGGTTAACAGGTTCACTGCGGTATGTATTTTGCAGGAATTTAATATTTGATAGTACAGATCAATTACACCCCGTATTGGAGTTTCATATCTAGCAGTGCGAGGCAAACAAGCTCGCAGACTTTTCAGTTATACTCCGTAAATTTCTATGAAAATAGTGGAAAACTTACGGGATATCGTTTTAGCACGTAACAAAGTTTCAATGAAATATAGCTCGCACGGAACGAAAATACGATACGGGTCATACACGTCACGTAGCACAGTAAACGTGCTAATATGAGAAAGTAGGATTCTTTGTCACGAATTCTTACATTGCACAATGGAACAAAATCTCCGAAACGTGGCCAAACTGTGTAGTTACGGGATTTTTCAAATAAACCCGATTTTGACTGATGATGAATCTAGATATTTGGGTCCTTGTTTATATTTGTGTACAATGCGAAGCCAGAAACAAAGATCTCAAATGTTTTCGTACGAATTTCACTCGAAAAACATCAAGAGTAATTACAAACGAGGATATGTTGTAGATGCTTTCTATTTTATCAGATCCTAGCAGGTACTAGGATTGGGCATTGTACCATCTTAGCGTGGTACAAAAAATAAAAGTTTATTCTTAAAGGTATTCTGTCGCTTCGGTGTCTTTTAATCAACCTGAAGAATAATGCCTAAGATGAAGAGGAAATAAATAAATTCCACTCCATAAATATAACAGTGATTATTGAGATACTCTTCTTTTAGATTATATTATATATCTAATATTTTTACATAATATTATATATCTAATATTTTTACATAATATTATATATCTAATATTTTTACATAATATTATATATCTAATATTTTTACATAATATTATATATGTAATATTTTTTACATTACTTTTCATACGAACTTCCTTTTCTCTCAATAATATCTTGTGTTTCTTCACCCATATTAGCATTTTTTCCATTTGGAGTAAATTCTGTAATGTTTAAAGCGGATCATGAAAAGCGGTCGACACGCTACAAGAGAACGATATACCTCAACAAATTTTTATTGTTTCTCATAAATTAATTCTCTTCATATTCGGAACACGGACAAATTGATCATTTAACTTCTGCTCTCGAATTTGAATAAACCTCACGACGATATTTACGAAATTTTGAAGTACTATTTAAGAGAAAGAATTTGCAGAATATTAATCGGATAATATTCTGGTATCATAGAATAACAGAGTAGAACGCGTTAAAGAGAAACTTTCATCCAGGTCAGAAGTTGCGACTCACCGGTGACACAACCTTTGCACCTGCTGCCCTCCGGTTAAACCACCAACTCCATATTGAATCAATGCAAAGTTTGCCTTTCGTCGACGTTACACTGATTAATTACCCAAACGATACTTCGGATATCCATATTAAAGAAAGCTTTATTGTATTTTCTTAGTATCCCATTTTGAATTTAATCAATATCATGCGGATTTACCCTTGAATCTACGGCAATCGGGCTTGACGCGAAGTTAATTGAAGTAGTTCGAGAAGCCGCTCGAGGAACTCCGATTAAACACTAAACTACTCTCATTACATCATCCTATCTCCTCGGAAATCTCTCTAAATACTACTAACTTAATTTTATCGATGAGAGCCATGGGCTGATCGTGACCACTATTTGCAGAATACGTAAACAGGTGCTTGCGATCTTGTGAACTTGTCATTCTCGAAACAAAGGGAAAACAATAGAGTGAAGATATGTCAAAAAATGGCACATCGTTAAATTTTACAGTAGAGTAAAGTATCGATTAATATGTTCTACAGCTTTTCGTGCAAATTGAATTGTGTGAATACGTTGCGTTCGAGAAGAAAGGAAGATTAATTCTCGGTTAAAGAAATGTGATAGTTGCAAACCAAATTTTATTCGAAGTACTAAATGTTTTTTTTATCAAATCCAGCACAATTGGACTAAATGTATCTTGTCCAATGTAATATTTGACACGTGCCACACGCCAAATTATCTATGAAATTATAAATTTATTGAAACTTGACAAAGCACAATTTGTGTAGAATCTGTGAGAGGATAAACGTGAAGTTAAATGACCTGTCGAAGAATTCTTGAGATCATTTTTGTCGAGGTTTTGATGACGGCATGAGTTGTCGAGGATTTTTTTTTGTTACTTTTAATTGACACAGGAGTCAGTAAAAACAAAATTACGAGTGCAATTGTTAGTACAGGATTGAATGTTTAGGAAATGTAGAAACTGTGGGAAAGTGTCGTGAGAGTAATGTAATGTGCATGTAAAGAAAGGTCAGGAAAGGGAAATACGAGTGAGAAGATCAAGGAAAAGGATAGTAAAGCAGAGGAAAGAAAACAAACATGATTTCAGGGTGGTCGAATGGCGCCTTCTCCTAATTTATGACTGTCGACCGTTATAAGGATTGTCGAATTTGCAGTGCCTATATTCTGGCACAGAGCTGATTTTATGGTATTTAAAGTGGTTCCAAATGCGTTTACACGCCTGTGGTTTGCGATGCAACAGACCTTATGAAAGCTGACTAAAACGTCTGATCCAATACGACTCGCAATTCCTTTCACGTCTGATCTTTCTTTCTCCCTAGAATATATTTGGTATACAATCTCCGTTACAGAAGTTAATTTGAGTTAAATAGATCCATATGTATGTCTTATAAGAGGAAAACTGCAAGAAAGAAAGAAAACTTATTATAACTACATGTATATATAGATACGTATATTCAAAATATGTATAAAGCTACAAGTGAGGACACATTCGTGTACCTAGATATGTGTAACTCAAGAACTAATTGTGAGTAGTATGCGAAGAATTTTTGGAAAATATTTTTTAATGAAGAATATCTTTTAAATATTTTATAATATTGTAGAACAAAATAATGGTTTCTTTTTAGACATGCTATTAAGACTGTAAATAGTATCAGTACTAAAAGCATTTGGCAATTGATTTGCAAAATTGGGAGAGGAAAATGTACAGAGTGTCACATTTAAGCCGATGCATCGAAATATTCCGCAGACAACTAATTAAAGAAAAAAAAAAGATGGAACATGTCTTTCATGATTTTGAGAGGCGATTCAAATGGCGTTATTAGTTTTTAATGAGTGGGCGTTTTCAAAGTTTTTATTTTGAGGTCAAATGATTTTTATTTATAGCGAATCAAGAAGAAATATTAAAATATCTCGAATGAGTGTTTAGCGAATTTTAATGTGTTATAAGTTCCATTCGTACAAAGTGTCCTTAGACCAAGAACTTTACGGAAATAATTTTCAAAATCGAGTAACATTTTGTGAGCTGCTCCAATAAAACAAAGTAAATATTAATGGGAATGATTCGATACGTTTCATAGAGGGAAAACGCTCTTTATCGAGGGATTACTATAATGGTAACAACCAAAATTTATGAAATTATCGACCGTGAATTACCATGAAATTGGTTTTCAATTTGTATCAGACACTATATATTTGCTTAATATCGAATTTTTAATTATTTCTTAAGCAGAAAAAATATTAAGCAGAAGGAAGATCTCAATAAATTGGATTTTAAAGAGAACAATAACGAAATGGTAGAATCATTGAATCGAGTTCATTAGAGAGATTATATTGAAACAGAAGGATATAAAATGAGAAATAATTCTCAAATATCCCTCAAAAGAGTTATCGATTATAGAGGAATCGATTAATTTTTCTTTAGATTATTCACTGAAGAAAATACTATCTTTAGAACGATCTAGGGACACACTGGCCCTTTCTGTATGAAATTCAATTGTCAACTAATAATTTACACGACAGATATTTAAACTACCTCCATACGGATTTAAGTTTCATCCGAAAATGTTACAATCTCCATCTGCTTTAGAGATATTGTGCAACTTTACAAGTTTTGTCAAGATTAATAGTGTACTTAGAATACCCTAATTTGTTATTATACATATTGCATACCACATAACAATTATCAGACTCAGCATATATTCTCTTATATTGAGTGTCAAATTTCTTGATCATACAAGATTAATTTCCCGATCGCAAGAGATATCAACAACTATTTACATACTTCGCTTCTCAGGTTTATGTTAGATGAGCGTTTGTCACGCTACGTGTCGCGTGTAACGTACTTTTCGTAAAAATGTGTAGAACATTTATGTGTGTTGGAAACGCAAGTTTAACTAATATAGAAGCCAACGCATAAAAGACGGTAGTTATATAAAACATAATAAGTGTCTTCTTTCTTCTACCTTATATTTACTTTCTCTTCCTTTTTCTGCAGCAGTTCGTTATTATTGTCTTTAAAAGCAACAGGAGAACAAAGTGTACACGAAGAAAACGCAGAGCAAAAAGATGGAAAATAAAACGGTAAAATAAATAGACGGTATGTTGAAATTTACCACAGAAGGCAAAATAATTGGCGCTTAATATAATAGCGATTCTATGTAGGTACTTAGGAGACTTATAATTAGTTGAGATCTTTCCTTTCTTTTATTTCAAGCAATTTTAATCTCCATTGAGATTAGTTTTCATTAGATTGTATGTACAAAACGTTATCGAGAAGATACAATGTTTAACACAGATAATTTACAGATTTTTAGGAACGAGCTTCACAAAAATATAAAAAAATCGGTTTACAAAATGTTTAAACACCATTCGAAATATCAAAGTTAACTGATCGCCGTTCTTCAATTTTGAGAATAAAATTGGTTCAAAATTTTATATAAAAATTTAATATTTTGTTACCTGTAAAATGGTACTATATATCATTAAAAGAATGGAACAATATTACTTAAGAAAAAAAGTTTCTTCATAAGAAGAGAATATTTTCTTTAGAGTAAAAAGAAAAACTGTCGATTATTGGTAATTGTAAATTTTTTGCAAAGCTCTCTCAATTCCGTTTAACGATTAGCATAGGATCAGAGGGTGGGCAATATTTCCCTCAGTATTTCCCACATGACGTGAAAACTTTCTTTGCATTTCTTTCTGTTCCGTTAATGCTTGGAGCTTTTTTTACAGGCCCTTCAAAAGCTACCAAGCATGGCTAAAACTGCAGGGTGCGTAGTCTGACTTGAACCGCACTCGAGTCGAATCGTAATAAAAAGCAGCCAGGAAGTAGGAATAAAATATGAGAAATACGCTTGGATCTTTTCCCCGTGACGAAGTAAGAAGAAAACGAGAAAAAGGTACAAGATAGAAGCCCGGAAAAAGTGGAGATCGCATTAACACGATGTTTTCCAGCGAGACGTGAAATGGCACAGAACGATATTACTAACGCTGCCATTTTTCGCGATTAACTGTTGCACAATTTTTTCATTTCCTATTCTCTTTAGCGAGTTGTTCATTTAATTCTCACAATGTACAATTTGCTTATTTCAATCAGTAGTTGAAAGAAAAACCTTTTCAAGAAGTATAACTATGTTTGCCACTTCTGTGCATTATTTAAGAGAATTTAATACGATTGATCAAGCATAATACAAAAATAAATGAAATATGTGAGTTTATGGTTGCAATAGATTAACACTGATAATTATTAAATCAAGTACTGTTAATATGTATACCATCGAAATGCTTTCAATTTAAAAACGTTTTCCAATAGCAAAATTTCTTGTGTTACTTGTATCTACAGATAAATTGTCTTTCAGACGTGTAAAACTACCGACGAGTTTTGCACCATGAGTTTACGATATGTTAATCGCTATTGAGTACGAAACGGTGAGAAGCTGAAATAATATGTAGGTATATGGTCGCCAGAAGTATAGAAATTTCATGACAATAAAGCTACTATTGAGGCCTTAATCTCTTACACAATTAGGTAACTGTATCATAAACTCAGGCTTTGGACGGATCTTAACAGGTATAATATGAAATATCAATGTTTTTAGCTAACATTAGCAGTCACCAAATCGATGCGACTTGTTGTTGCCTTTACTCTTGGTGTGTTTCTTTTACTCTGCTCGTTGGACTATTTACACGTGCTGAGTCCCGGCAAGAGGTACGAAAGTTTGATTCCATGAACAAATTCACTGTCTTCCCTCCTTAAAAGAGGAAGTTTCGAGTGAACGCAACACTATACGCTTGGACGGAGAAATTGCTGTAGTTGTTATCCTTAACACGTTGCCTGCCATGTCACCCGTATACTAAATAATGATGGGTGTTCGAGTCTGTGTCTTGCAAGAGATTTGAATGTTATTCTATATCATAAGATTTTCAAAGTCTCGATCAGATTCAAAGTTTTGATCGATTCGAATTCTCGATGGATCTTGAAATGTTTAACAGGATCTTGAAAGCTTCAAAGTTTAAATTCTTTGTTATAACCTTTTGTAAAAAAAAATAATTGACTTTGTTAATATTTGTAAATAATAACGTGTAACAAAATTAATAATTTGTATACAGAAAATTTATAAAGAGTTTACCCAATACCTACCGATATATCTGTAAAGTATTTACGAATTTTTTGGAAATCGACAGTGTTAATTATTTATTTATACCAAAGGATTGAAGTTTTGAAACGTTCAAGGGAGGATGACAGGAAATGATTAAACTTTGAGATCTGGTGTCACGAACAATAAAACGAGTTTCAAAGTACGAGAAGATTTGTTACTGGGATCACAAAACTGGGAACCAACGATTTAAAATATATTTATTATATATAAAAACAAGTACAACAGAATGCTGTATTATCTGAATACTCTAACATACGAACGTTTTATTATTTAAACGAAGTATATCTTTGAAGAGTACATCATTTCGAACATTTCCTGCTAATAATATTAATCGAGTGAATAACATCATAACCGATCAATTACAAAACGCAAATGGAGTGCGTATTATTAACACCGGATGAGATACACTTCTGCGGTTACAAACTGGCAAATGTGCTGAATTCAATTTCATCCGTTAGTTGTGCTTCTTTGAACGATAAATAAATCTCTTTCAATCTCCTGGATCCATTCCTTAATACTGAAATAACATCTTTTTTTCTCACTATTCTACTTATCTCGTTGTTACAGTAGAAATTTTCTGTTTGTATATTTTGTCTTCTCTAGAAGATTTGGATTTGGCATCACACTGTACTTGATTTGCAAATGCTTTGTCGGTCTTGCAGTACGGTGCAAAGTATTATTAGACTTCTTTAGAAATTTTCCGAATATAGCATTTACTCGTTGAGAGTTGAGTTTAGCATATTTCCCGAGAGCTGGGTACTTTACCCATCATTTCTAATTCACTTCTATTTTATGAAAGGGGGAGAATGAGAGAGAGTCAGAGAGACTGAAAGCAAACGAGGAACGCTACCAGACAGAGGAAGTGTCGATACTTTGTCTCCCTTCTGAGTGCCATAATGCTTCGTCTGTTTCATATTGTTCTTCACTATATTTCAATTCCTCGACTCGCTCTCATTCTATCTCGTTCTAGCTTTCGACAAAAAAGTGAGAAACGATCGATAAACATTGGAATTTACTCGGCACAATACCGTATTTATTTGACTAATGCGAATTCGATACATGTATCGTAGAAAAACCGAAGCATCGGAAAACTATTAATTTGATCGTCGATCTGTCACATTCTAAGATATGGGGTTTAAGTTTCGAGTTCTCCAAGATGTAACAATCAAGTAAACGCTTTTACTAAAATCATTTTGACGGTTAGTGACCTATCCTCACATTCCTTGTACTTATTTTTGTTGATGAATTACCTTCCACATAGGTACAGCAAAGTGTCTACGATTGGCGTCTTATTGGTCAATAAAAGTTACTAGAAACGCATATTTGTTCCTACCAATTGTTGAACAGGCCATGGATCGGGAAAGATATTTATCAATTTTACAATGCTTATATTTTGTACGAATCTCGGTTAATAGACAACCAACACTGATGGACCGACGGTATAAAATTTGATCGATAATCGATCACTTTGACAAGATAAATTTGGTATTCAGACCCGAAAAACACAAAACGTGATACATGCATAAATATACAGTCAGTAGTACCTTAATTTGTATTTTTTTCAATTCATAATATTCCGCTGATGAACTTCGTACATTTATCGATAACGTTTTTTTATAATAGACATTGATTGCCAATCGGTGCCGTTGTTCAATGCAGTGGCACACGATCGGACAAAACTTTTGCGAAAATTTTACTACTCGAAAACAGTCGCACGGAACGTGTTAATTACAAGGTATGCGTGCCTCGGTTCACAACGGTCGGTTGGCTCGTAATGGGGCGTGTACAGCGGCCAGTATAGCACTAGAGGATGGGTAAGAGTCGGGAGAATAGTTGGCGGTTGGTACCACGTCTGAGACTGGAATCTCGCTCCTACCTACGCGCGCCTTTGGTCCGCACCTAAGCTGGGAGTCCCCGGTTTCCGCGGGGAGACTAGGAGCGTCGCAAACTGTGATGAGGAATCTGTGGCGAGACAGTAGCCGTAATCTCGATAGAAACTGTGAAAGTTATTGGAAGAGGTTAAAAATATGGCTGGAGAACTTTGAGCAGGGCCCGTGAGCGCGTGTCGTATCATGAGAGCGTACTGGTGGATACGCGTCACATGGTTCGTCCTGTTAGATTGTTTTCGTATTCGCGAATGTGCGATCCCACAATGATAAATTAATCAAATTCGTCATTTACATTTTGTATACAATTTACGGACTAAACTTAACATTTCGTTTATTATTTACGCTAACCGTGAGCGTTGGATAGGTCCTTCATTTGGTCATACTTGGATGTGGAGCTGCTGTCCTTTTACGGCCCGGAGTATCTGAGTCCCTGCGGGGACTCCCCTGTAGTGTGAGATTTAGTAAGAGGTGGAGAGGGTCCTAATGTAGGACCAGTTTAGTTTGTCAGTCGATGGAGACAGTGAATACGGTGTACGGTGGCTTTATTGCGATTTTGTTGGAGTTCAGTCGTGGCTATGGTGTGTCCCAATCTGAACAGATATTTAGCTACGGTGGATGCGACGGTTCAAGTGACTGATAGAATCAGGTGTAGCGCAACTAGAAAAATAAACTGAATCCGACGTGTAAGAAGTGGGAAAACGCAGCATGAGCTGCCTAGGTAACGAGTGTACCTATTATATCAATATACAAGGTATAAAGTATAATGGTATAAATGAAATACCCGTTACTTTTCCCACTTTGCCTATGATGCCTTCCTCCACTCTTTGCATAGGGCATTTAGTGTATTTATCTGACCACAGTGGTCAAGTGCAACATCATGGGTCATGATAATTGAAGGTTCTGAGCATCTGATATTGCCTTTCGGAGTGCGGTAAAACTGGCCTCGGAGTCCTGTGTACGTTCAGCAAGGTTTTTGGGTATCATGTGTTAATGACGGTGGAATGTTGACGTTGGATCGTGCAATAATAGTCTATGATACGTGATCAGGCAAGTAAGACCCCATTTTTACTGTCCGATGATGATAGTAGTCTTTATTCGTTGAAAGCGTGACTGTACCCATGGCAAGAGTCTTGCGCAAGGGTTGGCAAGAAAATGCAATTCAGCGTGACATTTTGGTCGTCTACCAGATCCGTTTGCTGCAACTCGTCTCCTAGCACCTATGCTTCGTCGATGGTAGGCGGGCTTTCATGTCGTGAGCACCAGTTTGTTAGATTTCTACGAAGGTAGATGGGTGTGACTCTTGAATCTACCAGCGCCTGGTATTGTTGCACGTATACTATAAATGGTAAGAAGAGGTTGTCTTCCTCAATTCTTTCAGGAAAGATGATTGATGGTCTGTCCAAACGGCGCCTACTCCTCCAGTTGCTACAGTCCCCTGTGGTGCGTTTTCGATTCCGTATAAGGAGAAGAACTCGGTCGTTCGTTGATAGTCCCTGGAATGATCGTTTTGCTGAGCACACCACCAACAGTACGATTCTCGGTCGTAGGTGTTGCTAATTTTAGCCAAACCGTATCCATTTGCCGGATCAGTGGGTGCCCAACTTTTCTGTATCTTGAACCATGTCGTTGTTAAGCTATTCCATCAGTTTGGCAGGTATCGTGCCTATGTTGGGCAGGAAGTCTGAACATGTATTGTTGATAGTCAAAATCTTTTGCGCGAAGTTTTTGGTGTAAGTACACTCAGTACGAATGGAACTTACGACGTTTTAAAATCTACTGAACTACGAGAAATTATATTCGTTAATGAACGAATATTCGCTCCTGTGTTATAAGTAACTACAGCTGACGTCTTTTCGTTTGTGCACTGCCATCTTGAGAAAACTATGTAATAACACGATAAAGTGAACGACGAGATGGATCTTTTTCTAAGATACAGTAAAACGTATCTACAAATTAACAATCTTATTAAAATATCATCTTGAGTCACTATAAATTAAAACCGTTTTAATTTTTTTCACAACTGTTAAGTATTTTATATTTAACTCATAATGAAGTAACACTTTCGAAAGCATGGCTAAGGATACATTATTTCCTAAATTGCTTCGGTTTTGATTTGTAGGTAAATCGTACGCAACTTCTTTATTTTTTTGAAGTAGAACATAATTTTGTAGATGTTTTTCTAAATCTTCGTTTTTTAATTACTTGTCTATGAGATATTTCATTGTGTCAATTTAAATGGGACACTCTGTATACATGTATTCCTGTTCCCTGACAACGAAAATCTTGCACTAATTCTTATTACAATTCTATGTACACGATATACTTTTTCAACTGTTCATTTTTTGGAGCTTAAAATTTCTCACACTAAGGAAGCTTTTTCTACAGATCTATATTCGTAGATTTCACCGTCTCTGTTTAAATAATTGAGGTCGTATTGTTTTTCGTAGATTTGTCACTAGAATTCTTTAACGTTGACAACCAATATGCTCCTATCGGATAATGTTACTTCGAATTGTTCTCTACTTGTTGCATGGAGTAATTTCCTGTGACAACTATAGTAGATGTACTTACCTTCCATAAGAATTGGAAACCATCTGCTCAGAACCGACAATACTTTCCAAAGACCTCTTGTAAGCACAACGATGTCTCTTCCGCTTAAGACTAGATTCTCATGTAACAGTTCCAAAAACAGGTGATTAGATTAAATTGTTTTCAGGAAGGAGAGACTATCGATAATATCCAAATATACTTTTTTAAGGTATAAATAAACATTTTGAAGATACGAAAAGGTTTCTTTATCAAATATTCTTTGTTTACTGTGTAGTGTATAATCGTGTCGACCACATTCAGCAATGAACTTACAATTTTTTTAAAGTTAGATGGTTTATGCTGGAATTATACTTATTTGCAACCACAAAAAAATATAAGAAATTAGAATAATTCTAACATTTAAAAGAGAAATGAATTTTTTCGAAAAGGAAATCGATTTTATATTCTTGACAAAAATGTTACATTTGTAGATAAACGATAGAATTAAAATGGTACATATAAACATTAAAGAAGTTTATAACGATCTGAGTGGACTTTGTGCAAAGTTAACCGGTCCATCAGTTTTTGTGTTATCCTGTACGTCAATTTAGACAACGTGGTTCCGAGAAAAACGGGTTTAAAGTTTTTGATGAGTTTCAGGAAACCAAGAGCTGAAAAATCGATCTGAACGTTTAGTTTGCTATTCCGGAACCATAAAGTAGATCTTCCTTTTTCTCAAGAAGGTTCAGCTGGTTCGTTTTTTCCATTTTACAAGTCTTTTGCAAGCCTTTTTTGGTTTTCTATAAGCTACAACATCCTGGGGTCAGTAGCCGCTTTTCATTATAGAATTTAGCTAATGTTAACAATTAGTATAATTTTGAACCTATCACACTAGAATTATTCCTTAAACGAACTCGCGATGTTTCTGAAAGAAGAATTTTACGATACAAAAATTATCCGAGGACTGAAATATTTACGAGAACAAGGTGATTGTCATTATGGTATAAAATGTTAAACTAAAAATGTTAATTTGTAATTATCGATCGGTTTATTTCTCCTGTTCCAACAATTTTTGATGGACGTAAAGATAGCAAATAGAATGAAAATAGAAGATAATCGTATTAAAACATTTTAATACGCCAAATTGAGAAGTTTGATCTACTCGTTGGTAAAATTAATATAGAGATGACCAGTAAAACTCTTTCAGAGGTACAAATGGCACCATTCTAATAGCCATGAGACCTGCTGGTTTCGATTGTAGACCTCATTGAAATAATATAACGTGCGAGTGGTACGGATCGCTGACTTCGATGTTCTCTTCACGAGAGTATTACCAATGGACCGTTGGTTTTTCCAATGAAAATGAGTTCAGATACGACCTCATTCCGTCTGTTTTTAACCAGGGAATACCCAACTGATACCGAAATATTTTAAGGATCGATATTTTACTGGTATCGTAGCCAACGTGACCGTTACGAAACAGGTATTTATATGATTTATTTAACAAATAAACTTTTACCGTAATGAATAATGACTGGCTGTATAAATTGTTCAAATGAAACACTTTTGTTCGAAAATTATCTAAATAAAGGTATCGTATGTTGTCTAGTAATGAATAATGATTGGTTGTATAAATTGTTCAAATGAAACAGTTTTATTCGAATAATTATCTAGATAAAGATTTATTCTAAGTTATTAGAATACAATGCCCGATTCTGCGTGAGAGTACTATTTCTGCTGCATCGAAAGTCGAGACTTTGGAACGCCCATCACTGGATCAAGTGGTCGATCGATCTGTATCAACGAAATTAAATTCTAACTTCTTAAATTAATAGTAATACCGGTATTACATCGATGTAGTATGATAATACTCTTTGATGATAATAATAATGTAAAATATACTTAAGCATGAAACTCCCACTCTACAATCCACACGTCTCGACTTTCTGACCACGACCTATCCACACGTAACAAAGCCCTTTTTCTTCGATTGCTTCGTTCGTCTCCTCCATCCTCAAAACTCCAGACTCGTTCCCAATGATCCGTGCACACTCTCGAAACCGATATCCTACTGTAAACTATAAACATCCGCTCGATGCTGTTCTCTCTGTCCAAAATATTTTTCATTCACACCCAGTCATACCGATATTTATCTCATAACTACAATATGGGTAATACTTCGTATGAAGATAAATTAAAAATATGGAATAAAAGTTTCTCATACGGAGCATTGTTTCCGAGAAAATTGAGTTTACAGAGTATATGTACATTTAACCCTAGAATAATCTGGTTAAAAATTGTAATGTATTTAATTTGGTCGGATCTTCCCCGACATCATTAGTAATTAAATACACGCGATACAAGCAGGAAAATGCATTATTTAGATATATTTTCTAATTTTTTCACGCGGTCTACTGATATTGCACCTATTTATATTTGTCTGCATTGTCGATAAGTTTTCCTTAATACGAATAGATGGTTATACTATGATCGAGTAGATGAAAGTTTTTGATTGATATACAAGTGACTTGATATAAAGGAGAACAAATAATTAAAACGAAAGATGTATTTTCATATTACCTGTAATAAGTTCCTTACCAAATATATTCATCTAACGAATGTGCAATAATATTTTGTAGAATATTTAGAAGTATGATGACAATAATATACTACTTACTGTATCTGTAAATACTTAAAAATAATACGCGCGCGCGCGTGTATAAATTTTGGCAACTATAAATGTAACAAAATTAGTGCAGTACGTGTTACAATTTTATTATTTATGGATCAATGTTTGAGGACTAGGATCTGTCAGATCCAAACAAATTATTTTAGGGTTAATTACAAATATAATAAATTATGTTAACTGGGGCGGTATGTCTAAAATGAAAAGATTTTGAATAAGAAGTGTCCTGTTTAACGTTTCGTAGTAAATGGATTTCTGAAAAAATGGACTGTTAAATATTAGTCAACAATGTAAGAAATATCCATGGTTTTCAGTACTGTGCAGCGATTTAAACTGCTGTGTTCAGCGAGAGTCTCAGAAATGTTTGTTTCTTCAAACCTATCTTTTTAGTCAATCTAGTTCTTTGCAGACTAGACAAGAAATCGTGTTAAAAAATTTTCACGAATTAATTCATTAGCATTTTTTTCTTTTAAATTTACATGATATCCTCCCAAGTTTTGGATACAGAAAGTAGCTTGCGAGACCGTTTGTACAGGAGACAGTGCAGTACACCGTATCTGTTTGTGTTTGTGTTTATAAACATTAGCAACGTCATAATTCGATTACTTCCAGTTATATTTCTTTACTATCGGTTTACTATAAGTATTAATTGCGACGAACCGATACAGTAACCACGAATATACCACGTAGTGATTGGAGTGAATGCACCTCAATTGCATTAGAAGCTTGTGGCGGCATTGCTTTAGCTGCAGTTAAATATGTATTACAGAGAGCGATTTTGAAATTGTCGCAAACCTTCTAGGCGTATAATACGAAGAATAGGCGAAGGACCAACGAAATAGGGTTCTTTCGAATCGTACTATGAGGGTAGCCTTTCCCGGTGTTTCAACTTCGAGAATATTCTCCAAATCGCAAATAACTTACATGCAATAAGAGGGACATAAATTTCAACAATCCCTTAATTAATAGATGCAATAGATGAGACATGCCAAATATATTTTGATGTGAGTACCATTTTGCACACTGTTACGATGTGGATTGCAAAAATATTTTACAGATCATTTTTTAATTATACCGATGTATATTTATGTACATAATGACGTAGGTTCGTTGTAAAAGAACGTTTCTTCTTAAATAAAAGTATTTTATGTTTTGAAGGGTGGTTCTTGTAAAAAGTTCTTTTACTATTTATATACTATACACTGTTGATTCAATTTTCTTAGCCGCTTATATTTCAAAGGATTAATGCTGTGAGAAAATAATAATACCTATAATGCAAAAAATTACGTGGCCCATAAAATTCAATGTAATTGTAATACTAGAATCGCTAAACTGCATTGTAAGTTATTATTCATCATTACGTTATCAATGGTAGTGCCCGGATAAGTGAATTAATTTGACTCTGATATTAATGCGGCGCTATTATAGGGAAGGAAACTATAATTTTATAATTAACACTATAATTTATCCAGTGAAGACATCAAATGTAAATATACGGAGGTTTTTGAATCGAAAAAATTCGCACGCTATTGCGGAGGAATACAATTTCTTACAGAATGATGGCAGAAAACCCTGGATTATCATTTTTGAAAATGTACATTTTGTTAAATTATTAAGTTTGTAAAACATTGAAATAATAGACGTGAAGAAAAAACAGAATTGTATTGAGTAAAACGGTTGAAAATAAATATACAAACATTTTATCCATTTATTCATTTATGGTTCATAATAAAGTTATTTAGAATAACGACGCAAGAACGAACAGAATTGAAAAGGATAACAGGCATATCAAAATATTCCCATTATTAAAAGTTATGCTATAAAATATTTAATACTCGAAGATTAAGATTTACGGACGTTCCCAATACTAATATTACAATGTGCACCTTGTTCGTGCATTATAAATCATTAATTACTTTACAAATATTAAGTTTGATCGAAAGTCGAGAAATGAAAATGAATATAAGGTTTTACATTAATTTTCGATCAAATTTAATTTCCATAGGCAAATCAATGATTGATAATGCATAAACAAGATTTATACTTCAACACACATGTTCGGAACATGCGTCAATGTTAATAACAATCGCGTAGATGAACAAACATTCACCGAAACAGTTTGCCCTCGCAAATTTCGCAATACCTTGACGTTTAATTATCATAATTATTAACAACAGTTGTAGAACTGTAGACTAAACAATTATTAACAATGTTCTAGTATAAGTAATGCCTAAAGAGCCATCAATGTGTTGAAATATTCGATTAGATCGAACAAAGACAATGGAAGTAACGGTAAGTGACCTTGCGGAGGGTATATAAGGAGCCCCCAGTTGTTTAAAATTTCATTCTTCCTGGAGCCTCCGAGGTGGACGGATCTCTTCGTTTTAGGTTTATGGAAGGGGGACCCCCCACCCTGGTAACCGGTACTGGCCGCCGGTAGGCGGTGGTCAGTACTGGCGACCACTCTCTCAATCCTTTCTTTTTTTTTTAATTGTTTCTTTGTGTAATTCATTTCATTTGTTCTCTGATTTTAATTTCTACTTGTTTTCACATGTTTATTTTTCTCCACTAACCAAATTCGTTTCTATTTTCTATTATGCCTTGACTTTAGGTTTCCCTTAGGTTTCTCTTAGATACATTCTCTTAGATATATCGGAAAACGAAGAACGAAGAACGAAGAGGACTGATGTATTGCATCCTCCGCGGGACTGTTAATTTTAAGTATAGACTAAGTTAGTTTTAAGGTCACCATGTACGAATATCTGTGATCTGCCGAGCAATTATCCAATCTTTAGCTTCTTTTTGCTCGCTTGCTCGTATCTCAGTCCGGCCACCTCTGCTTGTTGCATAAGCAAGTGACCGGCCGTGGAGGTGGACCGAACGCTCGATCGCCGTCTCTTCTGGTGCGTCCGCTTTGAGAGAGTATATGCTGCGAACACAGGGGCAGGTGTTCGCACCGGTCCCTGCGGAAGCCCCTGTGCCATAAGACCCTCTCTTCGTCATTCTTCGTGAGTCAGGTCCACGCTTTGCGTGGCTCCTGACGCGGAGTTGGGAGAAACGGGGCACTCTATATGAGTGGACGGGGCGTCGCGCATATCCTTGAGAATCGGGCCCACTGAGGGGAAACGGGACCGACCTAGTAGGAGCAACTCCACGGTTCGTGTCGCGTATTTTCCAATTTTGCCTAATTTTTCCATAATGTAATTGCTCGGCAGAACTAAACGAGGAGATCGAAGGAACATTGATTCCTTCTATCTCTGCAGTTAGAATAAGTTAGTTTTAAGGCTGTGATCTGCCAAGCAATTATCCAATCTTTAGCTTAATTTTGCTCGCTTCCTCGTTTCTCAGTCCGGTCACCACTGCTTCTTGTACAAGCAAGTGGCCGGCCGTGTAAGTAGTCCGAACGGTCTATCGCCGTCTCTTCCGGTGTGTCCGCTTCCAGAGGGGACATGTTGCGAGCACAGGAGCAGGCATTTTTGCTGGTCCCTGCGAAAGCCTCCAATATAAGACCCTCTCGTCGTAAAGATGGAGAAACGGGGCACTCCTCTAGGGGAGTGGTAGGCGTCGTTCGTTTTCTCTGGAATCGGAACCACGGAGGAGAAACGGGATAGACCTAGTAGGACCAACTGCACGGTTCGTGTCGCGTCTTTTCCAATTTTGCCTAATTTTTCCATAATGTAATTGCTTGGCAGAACTAAACGAGGAGACCGAAGGAACATTGTTTCCTTCCATCTCTTTGGTTTAGTATCTTCGTTTGTATCGCATGTCGAGGGAGATCGATGGAACTTTGATTCCATCTATCTCTCTCCGGGTCTCCGCTCGCAGCAACCTCCACGTGGTGAGACCTGGTAATCGGCATTACTCGCGACGTACTATTACTCGCCGCGAGTAGTGCCGAGCTAATTGGCTGCGAATTTAGAATAGTTTTATCGTTTGAATTATAAGAATGAAACAAATGTAAAGTTATTTTACTGCATAAGCTATCATTACTTCCCGTGTTCTCTAACCTTAAGTAACATGTTTGAAACCTTCTTGTACATGCAAAGATTGTCCATTGTAAATAACGCCGACCTAATCGGCAATGTACTGAGATTAGTTACTTAGTATATAAGAATAAATTTTATATTGTAACATAAAAATATTTTTGAGACGTCTAAGATTGTTTGATACTTGTATGACGATGAAAGTAGAAATATCATTGTATGCCGAAAAATATGTATGTTCATTAAATAAACCGAACATATTCAAAACCTCCTGTGTCTTTTAATTACAACTTTCCTCTACCTTTCCTGCATTGCTATGAATTATTTCATCCACAATTAAATGACGCCATTTCCAAGAGTCCGCGAAAAAAGGAATACCTCCTAGACTATCATGTTCTCCTTATACCAAAGTTCCAAAATCTCGAAAAATTTCAGCAAAAGTTCCGAAATTCATTCAAAACTCTCGAAAATTTCAATTCGCGGAAATTCCAGGAGTTTGACGTCATTTCCAAGAATCCGCGAAATAAGAATTCCTCCTTGTACATCGTGTTCTCCTGATACCAAAGTTCCAAAATCCGCGGAAAATTTTAACATAAGTTCAGAAATTCCTTCAAAATTTCCGCTTAATTTCAATTCGCGGAAATTCTTGGAATATGACGTCATTTCTGAGAATCCGCGAAATCGTGCCACTTCCTCGCATATTATGTTCTCCTGATACCAAAGTCTCGAAATCGACGAAACCTTTTAGCAAACGTACAGAAACTCATTCAAAAATCCCGCAAAATCTGAATTCGCGGAAATTCTTGGAATTTGACGTCATTTCTGAGAATCCGCGAAATCGTGCCACTTCCTCACATATCATGTTCTCCTGATACCAAAGTCTCGAAATCGACGAAACCTTTTAGCAAACGTTCAGAAACTCATTCAAAAATCCCGCGAAATCTGAATTCGCGGAAATTCTTGGAATTTGACGTCATTTCTGAGAATCCGCGAAATCGTGCCACTTCCTCGCATATCATGTTCTCCTAATACCAAAACTCCAAAAATCTGAAATATTATCTAAAATTTTGCCCGAAATTCAGATTTTGGTATCAGGAGAACATGACACCCCAGGAGGTAGATCCTATCCTGTCGATTCTTGGAAATGATGTCTTTTCCAAGAACTTCCGCGAATGGAAACATGGCGGAATTTTCGAATGAATTTCCGAACTGATATTAAAATTTTTCGTGTATTTCGAACTTTGGTGTTAGGAGCACATGATATGCGAGGAGGTATTCTTATTCCGCGGATTCTTGGAAATGACGTCAAATTCCAGGAATTTCCGCGCCACTGAGATTTTGCGGGATTTTCGAATAAATTTCTAAACTTTCGCTGAAATGTTTCGTCGATTTCGAGACTTTGGCATCACGAACACATGCAACTCGAGGAGGTATAGTTTTACTAATGTGATAATATCGGTTTAAGAAATGGATGGAAATAATGGGTAAGAAGAAAGCTTCTGTTTTTACATAAAATGAATTTATTGAAATACTTCAATACAATCGAGATACAATCACATTCTTTCGCTTCAACAACCTATTCATACTTTCACTCGCATTACAAAAATGTTCTTTTCTATTTGTTCTTATATCCTAAATAACTATTCTAAGTTCGCAGCCAATTAGCTCGGCACTACTCGCGGCGAGTAATAGTACGTCGCGAGTAATGCCGATTACCAGGTCTCACCACGTGGAGGTTGCTGCGAGCGGAGACCCGGAGAGAGATAGATGGAATCAAAGTTCCATCGATCTCCCTCGACATGCGATACAAACGAAGATACTAAACCAAAGAGATGGAAGGAAACAATGTTCCTTCGGTCTCCTCGTTTAGTTCTGCCAAGCAATTACATTATGGAAAAATTAGGCAAAATTGGGAAAGACGCGACACGAACCGTGCAGTTGGTCCTACTAGGTCTATCCCGTTTCTCCTCCGTGGTTCCGATTCCAGAGAAAACGAACGACGCCTACCACTCCCCTAGAGGAGTGCCCCGTTTCTCCATCTTTACGACGAGAGGGTCTTATATTGGAGGCTTTCGCAGGGACCAGCAAAAATGCCTGCTCCTGTGCTCGCAACATGTCCCCTCTGGAAGAGGACACACCGGAAGAGACGGCGATAGACCGTTCGGACTACTTACACGGCCGGCCACTTGCTTGTACAAGAAGCAGTGGTGACCGGACTGAGAAACGAGGAAGCGAGCAAAATTAAGCTAAAGATTGGATAATTGCTTGGCAGATTACAGCCTTAAAACTAACTTATTCTAACTGCAGAGATAGAAGGAATCAATATTCCTTCGATCTCCTCGTTTAGTTCTGCCGAGCAATTACATTATGGAAAAATTAGGCAAAATTGGAAAATACGCGACACGAACCGTGGAGTTGCTCCTACTAGGTCGGTCCCGTTTCCCCTCAGTGGGCCCGATTCTCAAGGATATGCGCGACGCCCCGTCCACTCATATAGAGTGCCCCGTTTCTCCCAACTCCGCGTCAGGAGCCACGCAAAGCGTGGACCTGACTCACGAAGAATGACGAAGAGAGGGTCTTATGGCACAGGGGCTTCCGCAGGGACCGGTGCGAACACCTGCCCCTGTGTTCGCAGCATATACTCTCTCAAAGCGGACGCACCAGAAGAGACGGCGATCGAGCGTTCGGTCCACCTCCACGGCCGGTCACTTGCTTATGCAACAAGCAGAGGTGGCCGGACTGAGATACGAGCAAGCGAGCAAAAAGAAGCTAAAGATTGGATAATTGCTCGGCAGATCACAGATATTCGTACATGGTGACCTTAAAACTAACTTAGTCTATACTTAAAATTAACAGTCCCGCGGAGGATGCAATACATCAGTCCTCTTCGTTCTTCGTTCTTCGTTTTCCGATATATCTAAGAGAATGTATCTAAGAGAAATCTAAGGGAAACCTAAAGTCAAGGCATAATAGAAAATAGAAACGAATTTGGTTAGTGGAGAAAAATAAACATGTGAAAACAAGTAGAAATTAAAATCAGAGAACAAATGAAATGAATTACACAAAGAAACAATTAAAAAAAAAAGAAAGGATTGAGAGAGTGGTCGCCAGTACTGACCACCGCCTACCGGCGGCCAGTACCGGTTACCAGGGTGGGGGGTCCCCCTTCCATAAACCTAAAACGAAGAGATCCGTCCACCTCGGAGGCTCCAGGAAGAATGAAATTTTAAACAACCGGGGGCTCCTTATATACCCTCCGCAAGGTCACTTACCGTTACTTCCATTGTCTTTGTTCGATCTAATCGAATATTTCAACACATTGATGGCTTTTTAGCCATTACTTATACTAAAACATTGTTAATAATTGTTTAATCTACTGTCCTACGACGGTTGTTAATAAATATGATAAATAAACATCAGGATATTGCGAAATCTTCGAAAGCGAACGGTTTCGGTGAATGTTTGTTCATTTCCGCGATTGTTATTAACATTTATGCACGTTCCCAATATTAATCGAAGAATGTGCATCTTATTTATGCACTACAAATGATTAACAAAACTTATAGAAATTGATTTTGATCGAGACTCGATGTTAAAACGTGTTTTGTAATGTTTTAAAGCATGGAAAGTAACAATTGTTTATTAGATTCATTAATTTAACATTTGTTTAATTCTTATAATTTACACTATACGCGTAGAAGTCGTATCTGTTACTTGAAAGTGATGAAATTCAATTATTCGCTTTTCTAGAAAGAAAAATCTTCGTGATGAACACTTGTTTATCGATAATCGATACGTGTAGCCTTGACAATGTCGGTTGGACCTCAATGAACAATTCAATCGCGAGCAAAGAATAATTCAACGAAATGATATTTTTATCCTTTATTTATACTAGGACATTGTTACTAATTGCTAGAACTTTTGCTAGAATTTATCGTCTATTTTGGGCTTTGGTAACAAGAGAACATGATACTTGAGAAGGTAGTCTTATTCCGCGGATTTTTGGAAATTACGTCAAATTCCAAGAATTTCCGCGAATTGAGATTTTGCGGGATTTTCGAATAAATTTGTGTATAATAATGTATGAGATATCCTTCTTAGAATAGAAGAAATAAACGGGACAATAAATTTGTATATAACAATATTCTATTCACAACAAGGATATGATAAAGTAGCATCGAGAGGCATCAATTTCTTTGCGGAAACGTTACAACTTTCATTATATATATATTATATGTATATTATTAATTGTATATATGTATATGTGCATATATAATGTAATATAGTATAACAACACTGCGGAAATCTTGAATAAACACTTCATTCAATTGCGTTTATTGTCTTTGCTTGTCATTTATAGGCACATTTGTATTTGTCGCGCGCGCGCGTGTGTGTGTGTGTGTGTGCGTACGTATATATGTAGTATGTATATATTATTTTCTAACGTATATTTATGTTATGCTGTGCTACGTTAGAAACTTTGAACAATAATACTTTCCATTTTCAGCACACCACCTTTCTCTCAATGACGGTTATACAATAAATAAATTGTCATTTATTCCGTTTACAATTATCGCACGAATATAGTTTCACAAACATGGTCGTTCGTACTGGCAGCGTTTGCAACCACTTGTTCGTAAAGTATTTTTGATAAAAATTGTGGAATAATTTAGAAAAAGATAATAGTGTATAGACGAAAAATTTAACTCGAGCAATAAACGCGTTATAAATGAATAGTATAAATATAAATTAGTAATGGAATAATTTAACTCTATGTACGTAGATTTCCTTTTCTTCGACTATTCTCATATTGTAGAAAATGTACTTTCACATGCATCATTCACAGGCAAAATTCGATTAATCAACGAAGAAGACAAGATCAAAATTAACTTCGTAAATAATACGTCCAAATTATTCCTGGAATTATTAACATTAATCGTTGTTCGAACACAAATTTTCTCCAGGCAATGGTGCACACGGAATTCTTTTCTTTCAATTCGCGGTACATAGCTCGCAATGTAAAATGGAAAGCATCTCGAGATCCCACACGTGACGCGTCCGCGTAACCTCTCGGTTCTATCCGAGTTCTTTCTCATTGTTGTATGATTCCAGCTCAATTACAAGCGAGTAAAAAGTGGTACGGTGAAAGCAGCTGGGGTGGTTCATCCGGTGGTGGCAGTGGTAACGGTGAAGAGGGCACGATTTTCTTCCGTGGCTGGCGCAATTCACGACAAAGAAGGGAAAAGGCCAAGAAAGACCTGGAAGAAAGTGCACGCACCCAAGCCGCTGTAATTGCCACGGTGTTTATAATTGTTGCACACTCTTCTGCTCTTTGTACGGATGCCTCTTCAGCCTTCTGACTCGCAACCCTCCGTTGTGGGCCACTCCGCCATGAACTCTTCAGCAACGTCGTGGCGGGGCGAGACGAGAAATTAGTCTGCGTTTTCACGGAGCTGACTTAATAGAGAAAGAGAGACCGAGTGGAAGAAAGTGGCCCTGGCATTGTTCTCGCGTGATATTGGGCTAGCGATTCTTGAGGTGTCTTGCGGTCCAACAAGCTGTATAGTGAACAACTTTCCACGAGCTCGCGATTAAAATTAACGTTGAGTATGTGCTGGCCATTTATTCCGTTCGAGCGAAGTAACGCAACTCCTGGTAACTTTCTATCGAGAAGGAATTTGCTTTCAAAATAGGTAATGCATGTGGTTCCTTTTTTTAAAGTACTACAAAATATTTTAACACATCCATTCATCTTCGAACAATGTTTGCGAGTTATTATATGAAAAACAAATCAGTGTCAAAGAAATTGGAATAGGCCGAAACGTAAATCGTGCTTTGATTCGAATTTCTCAAGATCAGAGTGTTCTGAAACAAGAAATTCAAAATTATTCTTAATCTACAGAGTTGTCTTCGTATATTAAACCACAATTATTCATAACAATTTCAATATGACAGATGATGTATATATATAATTATCACATAATTATCACAAAAAAATATGTTTAACTATAAAGGGATGTTTAAAAAACAAATGTGTAAACTTTGATGTCAGGTGGTCGATGATTTTATGAGTAAACGAAAAACACGTTTTTCATACACCTTCTACAGAAATAATATTGCTAATCATATTTAATCAGTGATAATATGGTTACACGAGGTCCCCTCCTATTTCTCAAAAGACTGTTGAGCAGATTGTCCACTTCTGCGAGCACTTTCAGCCTCCTTTGCCATATTAGATACTGATCAATTCGTTCATGGTCTTTACTATAGTAACCCCTCGTTAAAACGTACATTGTCTGGATCGTTCGCAACGTTTTAGGAAGGAATATTAGTGTTCCAGGAATCGACCTTTTCTATCTTAAGGAGAGATCCAGACACGTGTGGATCGTTCGACGAGGACAGTGAATGAGATGCACCAAGAGTGAGAAAAGCTTCAAAGCATGTGTATCGGTGTGCCACCAATGCAATCTAAAAATTGTTATATTTTTCATTATATCATCACGAGAGTATGATCAATGGATTGGTGAGACCCTTCCGAAGAAAATGAGTCCAAACACGACTGTATTCGGATTATTTTACCTTATACGATATTCGAATCGTTTTTGGAAAATGTTTAATTGCATATAATTAAGAATAATAAAGTCGTGTTTGGATTTATTTTTTATGGAACAACATTGCCTATCCATTGATAATACTTCCATGAAGATGCTTTGACATTCATAGAACCGATTTTTAAATTCACAGCAACGGAATAATTCGGTACGTTTTATAGAGGGACAAACAGAATGTTTTAACGAGGTATTACTGTATTTACAAATGTTTTAATCTCTTGTTCTGTGTATAATTATTTCTATAGATCTTAATGTAGTTAAAATTAAGTTTAAATTAAAATTAAGAGCAGATTAAACACTTAATTAAATATGCAAATTACCGAATACGTAGCCAATTCCTATGGATGTTTTTCCACAATGAACATATTTAAAGGTCGGTGTCCAAATCATAGAATTTAAGACATTTCTTTCAACGTTAAATCGGTATAAATTGGTTTATTTAGCTTTAAAATATTCTCATAAAATAGCTGTTTATACAAAGTGTTCTGCAATTTACAATACGACTAAAGAGGAAGTGATTCTTCGTCGAAAAGTAAGTAGAAAATGTAGAATAAATTTTTCTATACGAAACTCCGTTTTCCGGATTATTGATTTTGTAAATACTTGGGTCACGCGTGCATTTGATCGACAACCTTGTTTACATTTGATCATTCTTCCTTTTAATTACAAAACAATTTCAGTATTTCAATGTGCGAAATAAGTTTTTACTTATAAAACCATTTATATACGCGCATATATTGCGTATTAACACGACAAATATCAAAACCGAATTTCAGCTTCTCTTTCGCAGCATTTACAATAACTGTAGGATTCAAGAGGGGGAAACTCATTCTGTAAATTGTGATTCAATGAACTTATGCGAAAATATGTTGTTTACCCATCATTCTCCGTGTTTCGTACCCTCTGAATATGTTCTAATTGCTATGCACTGAAATACACTCAGTACCCAATAACACACTTAAATACACATTAAGAGACAAATTCGTGTATATGTGCATGCACACCCCCTCATATTTGAATTATATATGCATAGAGAGCGGTCCACATAAATCCTTACAAGATGTTCTTTTTGAAGATTATTTAAGACAGCGCCAAAATTCTGTTTTGATTTTATGAATGTTCTCAGGAGTCTTGTATCGCACGAGGCAGCGTAAGTGGCCATTCCAAAACGGTAAAAAGATAGCCCTCTTCATTTTTTTAAATGGAACAACATATGAATTCTTCGTTCATCTGCATTTCGAGATAGCTAATCTAGAAACAAATAATATTTATTTGAAACGAGTTTTCCTACTGTATACAATGTAAGGGATGATATTTATTTCATGCTCTCGCGGTTCCAATAATCTGAATCGATACATTACGGTTGTCATTGGGAGTGACATTACTTGACATTGTACAAAAAAAACTTTATCAATAATAATAAGCACTGTACTGTCGGGTATATCACGATATTTGATTGTAAATCTTCAAATTTTCATTGCATTTTCTACGAAAGTAAACAGATACTACACATTCCATTGTAGCAATTAACAAACTTAACCTGATTAGGATTATCTTAGAGTTAGTAATCCACAAATTGACGCATAAAAACATAAAAAAGTTATGAATGTAGTAAACACAATCTAGAGTCGGCCTAATTTTTTTCTGGCGAAGGTCTATTAATACAAATTTTGGGCTTTGCGAACTAAATGGTAAATATCGAGGCAACTATCTATATACATATATAGAGGGTAACCACACGTAATGTAGATTACCGCAAGATCTTGAACCCTAAGTAACAAACTCTACTTGCAACCATGTAAATAAAGTGGCTCGTACACGTTACAATTTATCGTACGACTAATGTGAGCACGTATTAAGTTGGCTGTACACGTTATAATTTGTTCGATACGACAATGTATGATTTTTCAATGACTAACGAGATATATTCTTTGCGAAGAATCTTTACGAATTTAATGTATTATAATTCCAATCTAATAGTGCCTTGGTTTTAAAAGTTCTCTATACATTGAAACGATAAACTATTATAAATATTCTAACTTATAAAACATTCTCAGCTACAGAAGAAAAATCTATTATATCATATATCAGTTCCTTGAAATATATGCGGTATGAATATCTTTTCCTCCTTGAATGATAATACTAAATTCAATTTATTTGATAACTCATTTTCAGATTTTTCTAATTTATCAAAAAGCTTTAATTGAAATGAATTTTATTTCGTTAATACTTCAATGGACATTGCTCTAGTGTATTCTGTCAATTTGTTTTTTACATAGGTTATAGAGCATCGAAAACCAAAATTGCTGAAACTTGTTTTAAAGGGATGAAATAGCAAAATTGAGAATACCACAAGTTGATTTTGCTATTCCGCGTAGAAATGCGCGATCAATACATGTGAAACTATTTGGAAAATGGATGTTTTAATAAGTAACGAAAAATGATATTTGGTTGTTTGTTTCATTACATTTTACGAGGGGTAAACCACCCCGTTAAATGTTTCATAACTCTTTACATTCAACTAATTATTTCGAGAAAATATTTCTAGTGAATAATTATTAAAGATCATAATTAATAATGGAAAAAGGATCTTTTACTTATTATATGTAATAATCGACTTAATTTATAGATGCATCTATTATGAATTAATGGGTGTTATTCCATTTATAATTATACTAGCAACATTATTATCTTACGCTATTTTCTTCTTCTATATTTAACTCCTTCAGTTTACTCTGTCAGAGACTCAGGCAAGGCGACTATTTTGTCTACTGTAGATAAGAGATAATTTATTTTGCACGTACCATTTCTTCCCTTTCTCTCTCTCTCTCTGTCTCTTTATTATAATTCGTTTAATGTCTAAAATGAAAGTCTAGTTTGATTTTAAATTCAGTACTACATTGATTCCCGAATCGTCCATAAAAAGTACGCATACTTCCTTAGTTGTTTGCAAATTCTGTTGTTTTCCATAAATTAATATCTTCGTTCTTTGTTAATTGCTCGACGGTCGACCGTAAAAAAGTGTTACGACGCGGATGTTAAGGCGAGGAATAAGAAAAGTTAGCTGAAAAATATTTCCTCTTTTACTTTCTTATTACGAAAAGAATGTACGTCTCTTCAACTATGTTCAATCATTTTATTTTACTGCGAAGTAAAAGTAACAAGAGAGAATAAAGTGTCGGTATCGATAATCGGATGATCCTCGTAGGTATCGGGTAGCGAGGATCGAGATTGAATTCGAGATGACGGAATCGGCGGGTTGATTTTGCGAGGAAGACGCTGGAAGATAAATTTTGTTGTCGCTAATTTATTCACCAAAGCACCAAGCACGCCGACACCCTCTCCAAATTTCCTCTTCCGACGTACGCGATTTGATCATGTCGGCCTACGTTACTTCGCCATCGGAACACAGCACAGGAACCACTTATATTTGTGTTTATTACGTCGAGATGTGACGTCACTTCCTGAGGGAAGGAGGACGGAATAACCTCATCATTGTATCCCACAGACTCGGCGGCAGTGATTCCCCCTTTGAATGGAACCAAGTGGTTGGTAGCCCCTCACTCCTTCCTTCTCTGTCTTTAACTATTTCTTTGTCTTCCTCTCGGCACTCTCTCTCTCTCTCTCTCTCTCTCTCTCTCTGTTTCCTCCCTTCGTTTCCGTTTTTTCTACTTTTGTTCAAACCGGCTGAAGTTCCAGCTTTTTAGTCTGCGCCCCCGTAAAAAAACAGAGATTTTCTGTGTCCGTGATTTGTAGACATTTAATGTTTCTATTATCGAAACGAATAGATATTTGACAACTTTCGATTGTATAATACTTCTTCACTCGTTTCCAATGCAATATTCATTTCTAGAATTCATGTTTCTTTGTTCGGTTTGTTTCGGATTTTTAACAAATAATATTTCACCGAAGACGATCTAAAAAATAGAGTCAGAAACGTTTCATCGCAATGAATTGTTTGAATCTTCCAATAATTTATCCGTTCAAAATAAATTGGTTTTTATCGACTTTGATCAATTGAAATTTTGATCGTTGAATATAAAAAAATATTCAAAGAAATAAAAAATATATTCGTATAGTTACTAAACCTCGTTGATTAATGTATTAATAAAATATTTAGGTTATTCACATTCTACTACGTCAAAAATTTGTTTTCGTGTCTTTCTTGGAACTCTGAAACCCTCTCTATTGAGCAAAACATTAATTTAAATCATCTATTGATGTAGTGTGGTTTAGTTCTGTCTTGACAAGCTATGAAAAACGATAAATAAAAATATTGATTTTTCAATAATTTTTTCGTTGCATGAAAAAGCACCATATTTCTTACTAAAAATAAATTAAATTTTTTAAATGCATGCCTTAAAAATATGTACCATATTGGGTTTTTGTAGGGTAAACAAACAACCTGTTTATTTTAGAATATTTCATTATGTACATATGTACAAAAATGGCTGTACATTTACTGAAAGATGCGTATGCTCGAGGTATAGTTTTTTATTGCTACTACTTCTGAATATTTAATTTAATAATTTACGCTTCGAATAGTTTAATTGAATTTAATAAATTTAATCGAAGGTTCAATTATTACCTAAATCTTGTGTGCTTCGTTCAATCGAAATTATGTAATATAACACTGAAACGTTGCAAAATAACAAAATTTCCTGTTTTTCAAGATTAATTGAATAACTATTGTGCCGGAACAAATTTTACCAAAGCTATGAATTTGCTCAAATTCGATGTTACGTGTTTGTTCGCCAGTCAATCGTACAATCTGAGATAAAATATTACAAAATTATACACGTGCGAACTTAATTCATTGAATTCAAACAAATTCCGTAAAGTTTCAGCTGTATAATACCCTCAAAGTATTAAATTAATATACTTATAGATGGTTATTAAGCTCGCCCATTTGGTTCTCGAGCGTTTAACTTTTCAGGTATAAATTCACGCCTGCGTAATTTTCACGCCATTTACTGTAACTAGTGTTCTAACTTATAACCGAGCAGATACGAGTTGAACATATTTCCGCAATATTTCCACGAAACTCAATTTTTAAGTTTCTCCGTTAAATATACACGTTCTCCTTTCGCGGTACAATTTTTTCCCCGTAGAAATGTGTCTATTTTCCAGGGAAACACCCACATCGAGATCGAAATTTGGAAAATTCGGTAAAAAAGAAGCTTATCCCCTGCCGGTGAATTTGCTTTTCCGAATTACTCATCGAAGTGACCGGAGAGAGAAAAAAATTTCCGTTTGACTTATTGCACGATGTTTGAATGAAAAGCGAAAAATAGAGTTTCGTGCAGCGTGCCATCGATATATACGTCGGTACTAAAATATTGCAAAATATTTTGTTCGCCGAACTGCGGAAAATCAAATTGGCGTACGCGCGCGTATACGAGGGTCGGTGCTGGTAGGTGCGCACGCGACTAACTCGATATTCGTATGACATGTTGGCCCTTCGCTTTAACCAACTGTATCGACCTAGCTATTTGGCTAGAAGACCTTTACCCTCGGCGATAGCGCTATTTAGCGTCCCAGTGGCGCAAGTGCAAAGTGTCGTGCCATTACAGGGTGGCAGACGCAGCGCTCCATTAAGCGACGTACGTTTCACGTGTCCGTATAGAGACGTCCGCCGTACCATGGCCGTGAAACGAATAGAATGATACGCGTGAGGGAAGGGATAGGGAAAGAGGGGGATAGGGGCGTGGAACCGCGCAGAAATAGCTGCATTTCGGCGAAGCATGCCTTTAATTAAACCGAAAGGGGACGTGTATTGTCATTTTCAAGCCAGACTACGATGTATCCAGTGCGTGGTATTTGGTTGGCCAGTTTAACGGGGACCCGCCTACGGTATGTGCACTCTCGTGAAAATTCGCGCCGTTTCGTTTCATTCGTGGAACTTTAAAGACGCGAACGAGCTAAATCTACGTAACGAAATCCCCCACAGGTATTCCCGAGTGGCAGACCGAATATTTTCACCCCTGTTCAGATCGAGCAAACGAAGGAACTTCGACTTGGAAGATCTACCACCAGTTACCTTGTTAAGGGTAGAACTCTTCCATCTCTTGGTACCTTGGTCGGTAGTTCTGATCCTCGAGTTCGCGAGCATTCAATGAAAAGTAACGAAGAGGTCGACCCCGTCGCGGTAAATCTTTCTCTTGTAAGTATTAGGTATTGCGAAAAATTCGCGCGGTTTTCATTATTTAGAAACAACGGGTATACTTTAATATTGTTTCGATCGCTTCAACTATTCGAGTAATCGTCGTTACACGTTACATTGCTTGGGTGTTTCGTTTTTGTAAAAATTAATTTTTCTCGATGAGAAAATCTATCTCACAGTGACGATTGTATCTGCCTTTGTAAATATTTCTTCTGATAAATAATTTTGCTAGGATAAAAGTAAGTGGTAATCATGTCTGTGAGAAGTTTGGAGAATATGGTGACGAGTTAAAGTTTTCTAGCCAAGTTTCGAAATTTTCTTTCTTGATGGGTTTTGGGGTACGTGACCTCGCGTTTTCTTAGAAGAATAAGATGGCCTTACGGTTTAATACCAGCTACTTTTATTTACTATCTTTTATAATCATTGTAGCTTGTATTGTAATTTATAAACTTAAGATAATATATCGATACAAGCATTTTAATATTTTTGATACGCTATTTTGGATTCTTGTTAAAAAAAGAAAAAACAGATATAATAAAATACAATAAAAAGTAAGAATATCTATTTCAGTTAAAGAAAAATATAGGAATATTCTATAATAAAAGAAATTAGCGAGATAAACATTAAGTATTATAGTAATCGAATCTTAGTAAAAGTTAATACGGTAAGAAGTTGAAAAACATTTAAATAGTTGATCGAAAAATTGAAGATATATTTAATGTCTTACTATTTAATGTCTTAATTATATTTTTCCAAAGTTCATGTTGTAATTTTTTGTCGACATAGTTAATAAGGGAACATGAAAACTTGAAAGCAAATAAAAGTATGTGACAATGTATAAGCAAACATTGGCAAATATTTCCAACAAAAGAGATATTTTTAATCTTTGAGCTACAATTCCAGACAGGCTCGAGAGAAACAATCACTAATTTATTGGACGGTATGCGAAAAAATACTACGAAATGTAAAGATTACATTGTATCTCGAAAACAAAAACAGAAGTCGTGGCTAGATAAAAACATTTACTCTTTTATATGCCAGTAAGCGTTTCAGTTTCAAAAGACAACATACTATATAGATAACAATCTAAACTTCAATATGCCTTCCAGGCATGGTTGGACCGTAACATCGCTTGTGCCTGGGAGGCACGGTTGAACCGCAGAAGGTTAAGATAGAAATACATACAATTTTCTGAAGCGATCTTATTACTTTATTTTGTTATATATAAGTGACTTATTTGAAGTCACTATTTTACCGTACAATTTTTTCATACGTGCAATTCATATAAATTTATCCAACCAAAAGTCTAAAACTAAAAAATGGTAATCTTGTGGAATTTATTATGGAAAGATTGTGATGAAATTAGTTTAAAAATACTAAAAGAATTAATCGACAAAATGTCAATATTAACCATTTATTAGAAAAGAAAATTAAAAATTATTCACTAACTTTCTGGGAACATTTTCAACATATAATACGATTTATACGCCCCTTTACAATGTAAACAATAAGTTATAGCAGAAAAACACCTGTTTCCATTCAAATGAACATCTTTTAAATCTTTTTAAAAGACGTGTACCCCTCAAGCTATTAAATAAGCTGTTTATTATTACTAAATAGTGAATTATTCATTTCAAGTTTATTAAAAATCGATAAACTTCGTTCTATGCAATTTTATAATTATTTCATGTTGCGGATTTAGTTTAAGGGTAGGAAAATTTTCATAATAAGATATAAACTTGTTTTACGTGTTTTACGTTGCCTAACAGTCTAAACGTAAATTTATGAAATTTGTATAGTCAAGTAACGAAAGAATAGGTAGAAATTTCGAGAGGAAAGATACTCAAAGCGCAATTCGATGTCTCGATTCTTGAAAACGTAGAATGTACAGGCCACCCATGAACGTGGATTAGCATAAGAAGAGGATGTTGCGGAGTAAGTCGTGCAACGGGATTCTGAAACAGAATACGTTCATTCTCATTCTCAAGTTACTCTGCATCCAGAACCGTTACCTTCCTGTACGACAAGCCCCAAAAGCCACCTCGCACACAGGTAAAGATACTTCAGTAATAAAAAAAAACTTTACAAATAGTTCTTACGCGAAACTTTCTTCGTTTCTTTTCAGCTAACCAAAGAAAGAATCAAACATTATCTCGAATTTGAATTTCTCCATGATATTAAACTTCATCACTGTCTTTGTACAATTTAACGGTATAATATCATTTTTAATATTTTGAGTAAAAATATTTTTAAATGAGTAAAAAATTGGTTATCTTTTTTTCGATATACAAAATTTGTTTCTAGATCAAAATTTTGCCCATTTTTATTTCAATTCAAAGAATTCACTTTATATTTCACTTCGGTTCAAGATAATGGTAGTTTTCTCGAAAATATATACTTGAACGTCCTAAATGGTGGTATACAAACAAGAATTACTGTATTGTTAACATTTGATTATTTATCTCGAAGAATTAAAGAGCATCTCTATTTTTTACAAATTCTATAATAGCAGAGCAATACAAGAACGTTAAATTTGAAGATAAATTACAAAGGTAAGTCGTAAAGTTTCATTTAAGTGTAATATTGACGTAGCGTTCCCCTTCGCGAAGGACTCGAACAGTTTGTGAACAAATATCGAAATTGCGTAAAGGCAAATTTCAATTTTTTGCGCGTTACATATTATTTAAAAATTATGCAAGACTCATTCAACTTTTTAAGATCTTCGCCGATAAATCGTCTTCTTCTTTTCCCCCCTTTGATGGCCGACTGTCGCCATTAGGGTTTTACAAGCTCGACGCGAACTCTCCGAAAGGGTAGCTTGGGACCCGCGAGACGTGCCGAGAATCGCGGGTTTAAACGAGTTTCGAGAAGAAAGCTTCTATGATTCTAAAGCGATCGTTATACATTTCGCGGGGCAGAGGGATTTCGTGACCCCTTATTCAGGATTGGGAAATCGATGCAGCGTGGTCTGAAAGTAAACGCAACCGAAGTTCGTAAGTCCGTTGTCAAATAAAGCACAAACAAATCTAATTCGGCAATAGTTACATATGTACCTATCTGCGGTAACGTGTAGAGAATATCCGTTCAGTTCATAAGTTTTTGCGTCTTTTTATTATCATTTGGTTGGAAAATCCTCAACCATAGACCAGTTTGGTAGACCAGAATTAATAATATGGTTCTCAACGCTAATTATGTAGAAATAAAATGTAGTAAATTAAGACACACAGAGGATTAAGAAGCACAAATAATTTAAAATTTTTAAAGATTTTAATTTCAAACACCGGTTAAAACCTTTGTGCTGGTAACTTCGAACACAAGATCGTTCACTAACAATCGGCTACTATCAAGATCATTTTAAAATTCCATATGCAACCGAGTTCTATTATAATTTGTCACAGAGAAATAATATTTATTTTGAAACATTACACGGCCAGTAATAGAACTCGATATTCATAATTCGGCATTGGTACATTCGACAAACAGTGAATCTTTAAACATATTTTAATACGCAATTACAAAAACAAAAAGTAAGAAATTCGTTGTTCCGCAAACGTTCGATAAGTATCGTTCAATTTCAGCCGTGCACACGAACGGAAAAGTTTTCGCCAACGATCGCCAGAATTAATAACCAATTTACGATAGCCGAAAATCAAACGAGACATTGTATCGGGGTACGTTTGGCAACCTTCTCGACACGACTTCGTTCTTAAATCTCATGGTCACGTGTACCATATAAATCCACCGTTCGGTGTACAAAGATTGCAGTTCAGTCGTACGCAAAGAAAGAAAAGAGAGGCCAATCTTACAATGGCCAATCACGGTGCTCACGATTTAATTATGCTAATGCAATGTTAAGCGTCCGAGCGGAGTTTGCTCGGGGTTTGCAGTACCGGCGGGTCGATGTAATTGTCGCTGACTTCTTAATAGCTTGATCAATTATCTCGACGAAATGCTGGGGCTGGAGGGTAGGGAGGCTGAGGGGAGGGTAGTTAATTCAGGTCGACGTTGAAATACAATTTTCTCGTGTCGTAGTTACGATTCGGTTGTGATGCGGCCGTACGTACTCGGCGATGTAACGCTCTTCTGTCTGAACGCAAAAACAGCGTCTCTCGTTCGGAGACGAAGAATTTCCTCGCACGTAATTTCCGTCTGCGAGGTCGCGTCGACGATCTCGTTGCCGCGTGGGTAGCCTGAATGCCGTCAACCGTACGATGCATCGCAGAGTCATGTGGAAATTCAATTCTCGTATACGCCGCGGCAAGGTTAAGCGCACTTTACTGTCTGCTTCTAAGACGTTGATGTCTATTTCAGCCCTTTTCACTCGGAATTGCTTTCTCTTCGACCCGCATGTTATATCGCTCGTCGATAAATTTCAACGACGCCCAAGTAATAAACGAGTCCGGGAAATAAATGCTCGAGCCTCTATCCTTGAAATATTTTATTAAGCTTAAACCGTACGACGATGACCCTACATTTTGGATCCATTGGACGTTTTCGTGAAACGAATGCTTCTTCTATATTTATTCGTTACGGTTTTATGTACAGTGGCACCGATATTATTTCAATACTAGCAGAGGTTGCTGAATGTTCATTGAACATTGTACAATAATTTATAATAAACTGGAACGAAGCTTTCTCATCGTTGGTAGAGATATTGGTAATTCCAACCCAAAAATTCGTATTGTGAATAATGTTCGTATAAATAATTTTGTTTTAAAGTATCTACGGTAGTCTTTGAATAATCACGCGAACCGCACACTAGCAATTTCATTTAATTATAAGGATCCTGAATTGATTTTTTCTTGAGCCTAGATACTGGAGACGCCATGTATCTGATGGCACTGGTATAATAAATAATTACAAATATCCTCTGTTCATATGATGTTTTATGGTCACTTGCTTTAACCCTTGCATAATAATACACGAGTAATATTATTTCCATGGTTTTCGTTGTTGCAAGTTTAACACGGAGCAGAGTACTGCTGTGAAATGTTGTTTCAAATTAGACGAAACTCGATCAAAAATAAAAACTATGTTCTAAGATGAACGTATATCGCGTACATTGGAGTGACTTCAGGAGGTAGTTTGGTATTTTGCGTGCAAAAAATTGTGTCCTTTTTATAAATAAATATCCAATCGAAATAGATACGAATCGTCTACAAGTATTTTACGTGTCACATTTATATACTTATGCTGTTTATAATACATTGCGTTAGTAACTACGAGATCCACACTAATCACTAGCAATCCTCAGCGTCTACCTACGGCATTCTCGTAGGAAATCCATCTCCTGGTACTCTCGCGGCACTCTCTACTACCTAGATACTCTCATAGGATTATCCATGGGTTCTAATTTCCTGTAGCTATTGGCGATAGCCAGTCTTCGCTTTGTCTTCGCAGACGCTCAGCCTTGGTTCGTAACATGCGGCATAGCAAACTTCATCATTAATGGAACATTGGAAATCAGATCAACGTAGGACACGTAGCGTCGTTAATACAGTGATATTCATTCGGCGTCGTATTGAACTTCTGGTGCAGTTTAGCTCCTGCTAGACAAGTCCACTCGTTGATTCAGCAGGTATATGTATGTACTGTAGACCAAGTGTACATATCCGTACGACGTATATCGTCTACCTAGGACACTCGAGTTCAGTCCGTAGAGCTCTTTACACCGAAGTTTCTGCCCCTCGACGCATTCTCTGACCGCCAATCAGCAATCCGCCCCCCAAATGACCCATATAACGGCAGTTATACACCTCCATTGTTTTTCTTTTCTTTCACCATTATTTCGAACTGCTGTTTGTCAGTTGCAATTAACCCGTTCAAATGTCGAGAATTGGCCAAAACGGTTTCATTCCTTTGGGAATATCACCCAGCGTCATCGTATACGTAAACAAATTAGTAGCCTCTCTACGATACGTAGAATCATCTCTTTGATAATATTTTGATCGCTGATGACGATGATGACGAAATCGGTATTGTATTTGACAGAAATTTTCATGTCCAGTTCGGAGATTATTAGTATTTCAAGAGTAGCAATCTCTAGAAGACTGTTACTTCGAAAAGTTCAATAAGGTGTAAGTTGGACATAGAAACTCCGAGAGATTACTACTTTCGGAACTTTAATAAAGTGTAAGCTAAACGTACCAGTTTTTAGCAAATACTTTATCGATGTTGTCATCATCGGTATCAGTGATGAAAACAGTGTCAGAAGAATTTTAGGCAACATAATTATACTACTGTTTGTATTACCAAATGTGCTTAAGAAAATTAAATTATATTCTAGCCTATTCTCGATAGTTGAGCCTAATATGGTTCCCTTAAACAACTATAAGAAGGAACAGACTTATGAGACTGAGAAGCTAGGAGTTGTTTCGTTTCATCCCAAATAACAGCAATATGTTGTTTTCGTGCTATAACCTCTGAATCGTGTCACAGTGAATCGCATAACGGATGAATGTTCCAACTGTACCGTGAGATTGGCTCATCCACATGTCCTACTCATTGTTTAACAGATAATCTTTCATTGAATTGAACACAAAAAGTAATTTTAAAAAAAGATTAGTACAATCTGATGATTCATCATTCTATAAAAACAATAGAACATCAGAGATTGCTCTTCTATTGAAAGATCAACAATTAAGAGGAATATTCATTTAGAGAATTTTGATTAATGATACGACTATACCTCCAAAATTCCAGTATAAAACTCCAGGAGTATAGCCACACTTTCAACAAATTCTATAATTAATTCTGTATTTGAAACTTCGTATAAAGATTCAAATTTTATTAGTGGACTCGTCTATAAGACAACTGAAATCTTGTTTGAAAGTTAATTGTAAAAAATTCTCAATTTAATTTTTCCAAACTTTTGTTTCTTTGTCTGTTATAGATGTGGTCTCTTTTTTCTTTTACCGTTCGTCACGATAATAGTTTATGTACAAATGTTTACAACTGACCACGTTAATACTGCTCACGTAATCAAATACTTGGCAAATCACGAATAGTTTTGGTAGGAACACTTATTTCATTATACCACTTATGTTATCACTTCTGCGCTCTGTGTAATGTGCAAACACTACAAACTCAGCATCTAGGTCTCTATCCTACGAGAGCATAGTACAATTGTACCAAAGCACTCGTATTTTGCAAATAATGATATTCTTAATTCAAGTGACATGTTGAGACGATCGTCTAGATCAGTGATGTCCAAACAAGTCCTCGTGAGACTTATGGGGTTATATCATTACGTTGCGCGTAGCATTTTTAAACTTCTCTTCATGGCTATGTTGTGTGTGAAAGAAATTAAGGAATGTAAGGGTAAGCAGGTGTGCGAGGAGCCCCTGAACCGTTCAACCCTAATCTACACTATCATTTTAAGAATGATCCTTTTCGGTAAAAATTCATTCTGGATCGATCTTCATCTTCCCTGGATCACTCAACATTCTTAGGATAAGGGAAAAACTTTTAGAACTAGTCCTGTACTTAACTCTGTTGAAGACTATCCTAAGTCTGAACAACATTATGCTTGCTATTGTCCACTGTAGCTCAACCACTCTCGTAGCTTGGAGTCTGGCCTTCGTGATGTTTGCAGAAATATTGTTTCACGATTTGCAGAAATATTCTTTCCCATTTTCTACAGTGTCTTTCAGAATGGTTCCTTTTCGTTTCACTCTGTGAAATTCCTTCGAGGCAGGTAACGGTTGTAATTATTCACATTAATGGTGATCTCACTGATTTTGATAACCTTGAAATGTATTATTAAGGCCAACATTCTGAACAATATTTTTCTATACATACATACATGTAATCGCCGCTCGGTTTTAGTTTCCGAGATATTCATGAGAATATTAGGTTGTTCGGAAAGTTATTTCGTTTTCCAAAATGGAGAATATATAAATTAATAAAATGTTTATACACTCTAAAAGAATCGTGTTTCATTTTCACCAAAAAAAAGACGAAATGACATATTGATACTCGATGTATATTTTACTGCTTACAATATGAATGTTATTGGTTTGAGATGTCTTAAAATTCATATTAAACTGCATTATTCAGATATGGATCATATACCGAAAGTTACAATATCTTCAGTAATTTGCTTCAGTACCGAATTGGCTGTTCGCAAAAAAATATATGTCACGAGTAAATGTGAAAAGGCAGTGTGTTTATCAAACTCTGTGAGCAGATAGAGAACCGAAAAATATTTAACCTGTATCCGATCGTTTGCTTCAACACTTGACAGTTTACGAGATATTGAGCAATAAAGAGAGTGTTTCGCCTGTTGGTTCGAGAAGTACCTACGACAACACAATTATCTCAAGTGACGCTGTGACTACAATCGAAGCATCGTGATCATGTTACCTATGTTCTCGTCGCGTTAAAATCGTTTTTCCTACCAGTGTTTTAATTTATACAGAAAATAAAATTGTTTGCAATCGTTTCTTTCACAATGAGATTGATTTTCTTATCGCGATTTCTTTTTGCAAAGAAAAAGAAGTGTTCAAATCGATGGTATTTATCGTAAAATAGGTGTAAATAAGAAATCCTTACACATTACGATCATTTAATAAATATTATAATTCAATGGTCACAATATTTTTTATAAACTTTTAAAGTATTTATTACTTTCCAAAAACATAATAAAACATAATTAACATTGAAAAAATTGTTTATGTATAGATGAATTCCTCTGACCGTAATTTTATTATTATATATGTATTAAAAGTAATAATAAAACATACTTGTATTTATGCTTGCCAAAACAAATTGGTCTATTGTCATTTAATATAATAACATTAATACAATAATTCAAACCTCAAATACTAGATTTAAAAGGATGTTGTTGCAATAAAACACTGCCTTGTCAATGATTAACAAAAACTTTAATCACAGCAAAAGTGAAATGATAACACCTTAAAGACTATTAAACAGAAGAAGATTTAGTCTAGAAAATCCTGATTAAAAATGACTCTCCCCTGATTGAAAATGTATATGATCTTGAAAAATGTTTTACCAGTTACTAATCTCAAAATAATGTGGAATCCACATTCGTATTATAAATTTGGTCCCATTCGAAGTTTTTAACAGGCAATGCATTACGAATGTGTAGAAGGCTCTAATATAATATTTCCTGGTTGGGGAAATCGTGAGTAGAAACCAAATTATTGTTAAACCATTACGGATTTTATAGTATACGAGAACGAGATTTTAAAGTGTGATCGATTTAGAAAGAAGAATTTACGAGAAAATATTTTTCATTTTTCATTTTCATTTATTTATAGCATGTGCGCCATCGAATGTCGTAAGAACGGAGTATACGGTATAATTGAAAAACGTCGTAAGGGCGTCGTAAACGGATCGTCGTAAACCGCGTTACTCGTGTAGCATTTTCTTATCTTGAGCTAAGGTTGAGGCTCCCATATACAATTCAACAAGGAGACTAACTGGACACACAAAAAGTAAATGAGATAGAGTATCGGGTCTCGCGTTACATGCGTTCGGTGACGAAAACTTTAAACAGGTATTGCACGCCATCGATGTGTCAACCATTAATGGAAAATATAATTTTTCATGGGAGTAATAATAAATGATCGGTAAGGATTTTTCGGTAATAAGAAATTCAAACACGACCTTATTGGAATTATTTTGAATCACACGTACAGTATTTATTCGTTGAGAGCTAGGTTTGACCTATACGTTAAGAGCTGCATGAAGTGAGAGTGAGGTAGAAGAACTGAAAGCAAGATAGACGAAACATGGTACTTTGTCTCGTTCTCATCCATTAAGGATGAGGGCATTTTCTATCCAAATAAATAGATCTTTTAAGAAGACAATGTAATGATTTACTGCTTACACTAAAGTAGATGTAAACTTTCTACTTTCTTGTATAAATATTAACAGTTAACTAACACAATGCTATCAGTTACTCCCAACTGCGAATATTAACGACTAAAATGAATTGAGTAGTTTCAGCAGTAGGTATTTACGAGTATCGACAATCTGGGTAGCAAATCAAACAAGACAAATTTTCCCCAAATCTCAGATCACAATATTGGTTCAACTCTGCAATGTGTTCTGTACTGTGTATTTGTTGGGTGGGAGCTCCATTTTACTGAATTTTTTTGAAGTTTTCAATATTTTTATTGAAATTTACAAAGTGTAACTGAAAAATTTGCAAGCTTAGTTGCCCTATACTATAACACATAAAAATTCAGTGGGAGGTATAATTGATCTGTGCCATCAAATACTGAAGTTTTCGACTAAAGGCAATACAATGATCATATTGCAGTGAACGATATTACACAAAATAAATTACTAACCTTTTCTATGTTTTCCATTTATTTTTGAACGCAGTATCTTCTCGTTCACCGTTATACCACTCGTTGCAAGACACCCTATATCGGGTGTTTATGTTTATAAATACAAACACGAACGAAAACAGATATTTGATACGTGTGTGAATATGTACTCGATAGATATTCAAACTCCATTTCCTCGAATACGAAGCTCCATATAACATTTTATATTGGCACTTTTTATATTTTTTCAATGGAAAACATCTTCTGTCCGGTTGTTCCACAATTGTAGAAATACACTGTAGAATGTATTGAAGAATTTGGAAATAGACGAAGTGGTAATACGATAGAGCAAGGTTCAGGAAGTTTCATAGAGAACACGGAAGTGAGGATGACACAAGGGTCGTAGATCACGGTTGACATAGTGTTTACAGTAACGAGAGACGTAGTGTTTGATAGTGAGAAATCTCGCATAGATTATTTTTGCGTTGCAAACTCTTAGTCGGACGAATGAGTGTACATTTATTAACACTTGACAAAATTTTCTCTTCGATAAAAATAATCGAGCGTCCAAGTGTAACGAGATTTGTCAGATTACCATTTAAAAATGTGGATCAGTATCTATCTACCATAAATTCAGAGATGTAACAAGACTATTATCAAACATTTAACTGTACTTCTACCAAGTATATTTTCATCTTTTTCTCATTTTTTATTCCATTTCCAAGATTTTCCTCACTCTCGCCTCTACTTGATGCTGACTTTGACCTCCTCTTCCTACATCCTCCATAAATGTCCAATCTTACATTAATAACAGGCACAACTGTTTCTTGGAGTCTTCGAATCCCTCGCACATAGTAGAACACGTCCAAGGATTTTTCCTAAACCAAAAAAGACAAGGTACATAGATTCTCATCAACATTCGAACAACACATTTGAATGTAGTGTAACGCAGAGTATATTTGGTATTCGTGACTGTGTATTTTAGTGGACTGTGCGGTGTATTCGTGATAGGTTCGGTGTGCTTGACATATGTTATACTTTTATTGCGTGTGTAAATTTTATACGGCGACTGTACTTTCTTTTGTGGTGAGCAAAGCATGCAAATATTATTCGGTTAAACTGGAACGAGGTTACAAATGTGTATGCGTAAACTAACAGATGCGATCGGTGTGATGTTTCATCTCCCTTCACTTCTCATTCTGTGTCTTAGAAGCTAGAACATACCACTTTTGCGGTTGCTTCTCACCCGTTACCTCTCGGTGTGACGTCAATTGGCCCATAGCTGTGGCCTGCCGATTGCCCGAGCTGCAATGAGCGCCCTGGTTCGTAAAGACATCAGTTGCCCATTCCCATGTCTAGCGAAAGTTTCTGTCTCCACCTACTCCAACAAGCGCATTCGCTATCACTCGGTCGAATTATAGATGGTACTTTAGCGATACGTATAACAATTGTATTAGATGTTAAAATACAGTATTTAATGCCGTAAAGACTTATCTGTTTCACATACGATGGTGAAATTTATACATACACAAGATGACATAGGAATATATTATTAGACGAAGTTAAAGTGTTTTAGGGATTGCATACATTTTGACTCAATTTATCTTTTCTGTGTATATTGGTGAAGCTAAAATTGTGTTTAAAAAAATTATCAACTTTAAAAACTTCGTTATATCTTCGTGTACAAGAAAGCAAATGGCCAAAAAGTAACCCTGTAAAACACTTCAACTCTGTCTAATAGCATTCATTGATATCACCAATTTTTGAAAATATTCACTGGTAACACCTTACATGCCCCACCGTGTATATAGACAAATGGATAAATCATGTGTAAATAATGACAGGAAAGGTTGTTCGCGAATGCTTTTAACCAAATACATTTAAATTCATAATGCCCATATTGCCCTACTACGTCGAACACGCGAGTACTCAAGCGTGTCATATTTTTCCTCGTTACAGCTGGGAGAGGAGATAAAAAATAGTTTCAACGGATGACGAATGTTTGTAATATTTTAAATAAAAATGCCGTACTCCTTCTTTTTTTTTTTTTACGTTGCGGAATAAATTCGACCAGATTAGCCCCAATTCCCTCGCACGGGAGCAACAGTTTCGAAGTTAAAAATATAGATCGTGCCGGAACGGTGGTTCGATCTCATTGCTATTCCATAACAATCCCCTTTTTGCGGTATCTTCTTTCGATCGGTCGATTCACGGAAAAGTTTAGAAGCACCTGCGGGTAAATCATTGCGAATGCCGTCGGTTTCGTAACCGCGTAAACGCTTTGCCACGTCGAGAAATTCCATCCTTTGTACTGCGGCGGCGCACGTAGAACGCCGAGTGCAGGGTATTAAATAACGTACGCACCATTACCTAAGGGACTTGTAATTCGATGCGACCAGTAAACGTCGTCACCCTTTCCCCCTTGCCTTCTGGTTGTAACGCGACGTGACAACATACGTGATCCCACGCGTAACCATAGGTTTCATTGATCGTGTACACTGTTCGTTCGACCATGTACATTGCACCGTTGACGGACGCTCTTGCCTCACTTTACATGCCGTCTTCTATAATGCGACATTGGCTCCCAGTACTCTTGATCTCTTTGGGAGCGCGCTAACTTACCGGTACATGTGCTTCAGTCTCGTATACACGTCCCTTGGATTTGTAATCCTCCGATAATGAACAACATCGATTGAAAATTACACGAGATCGACTCACCGTGTATCGCCATATTGGAGTGGGTGTAAAAAAATACTTTACATTATAAAGTTCACGCGATCGCGTTTATTAATAAAATTTCTACACATTCCTGGACATCGTTCGAAGAGATTCTATGTACAGGGTGTTCCAGGATTTTCCGAGTAAACTGTGTTGGTATATTTTATAAGTAGAAATACATAGGTTCGTGAATGCTTTGTTAAAAAATTCTAACAAAAATAATAACTTTTAAAGAAACGGTAAGGAATCTGTTTTTATCGATAGTAGGGTACAAGGTAGAAATAAGGCAACGATATTTATTTAATTTACTTAGGCGCGCTGTACTTACCATTAGAGATAGTATAAAGTGATTAATGTAACGTCTATTAATTATCGTTATTAAAATTCTAGTGCAAGACTTCGAATATTAGAATAATAATTCAACCGAATATTAGAATTCTTATTTAGAATAATAATTTCTTACTGATACAAGACTAACATCGTTGAAGATCTGTATTTATTATCGTAAGAATTTCGTGTCAATTTTGTTTCACCTGAATGAATGATTCATTCATTAATTCTTTGCACTTGTGATTTACATTATATTAGTAAATATTAAATACACATGGTCAAACTAATTTTACTCTATTTTATACAAGAAAAGGAAATTATTCTTTTATTCGCATTTCATATTTTTGTTTTCACTTTTTAATAAAGCATTTATGGACCAATGTTTATGAAACATTTTTTTCTCATTTCTATAAACAGGAAAATCATGGGACATTTTATGTGCAAAAGAAAGATATTTCTTACGAAAATATTAATAAGTAAATCACCAAATTATACAAATAGATCCGTAATATGTATTTTTACTGTGACTATTTTACTCAAATTTTTTTTTTTACAAAAAGAAACAATACAATAAAATATGAAGTAAATTTAATACGAATTACATTACGCTGACCTTGCAAAAAATATTATTTATAGACACAGTGTAGAATAATCAGTGGAAAAACCTGAGAGAAATTTCTTATACTGTAAAATCAAAATCTACAATTCAAATATTAATCGATACAATTCATTGACATCAAAAATTAAATAAAGAAGTAAAACAATGTTACAGAGAAACCACAAGGCCATAATGTTTATCCATATTTGCTGTTTTCCGTACTGGAGCATCTAGAATGTTATTATTATTATCCGAGTTCCAGTGCAGCAATTAAAAGGTTAAGTAATCTTGACATAAGCATGTGTGCCAGTATGCAGAATTCTATACGAAGTGGTGAATATCGTGGCAAAAGAGCTCGTAAGAAATAATTTGCGAGTGAAACTAATCGAAAGAAAAAACTGAAATTTTCAAAACAGTGTCTAAACACAAAATATGATCAAAAAGTTCCAAAACATCGTGTACAAACCATTCATTAACAGTATTATCGATAATTACGTTCACTGATCTTTAAAATGGTCTCCATTCACTCTTATGCATCTTTGAAATTTTATACCCAGTCCTCGAAAGCTCTATTATAAAAATATGCTGCAATCGTGTCCAGCTCATTTTCTGATTTTTCCATTGTTCTCTCTTGCGTGTCGAAACACCTGTTCGAGACGAGGAAAAAGAAAAAAAATTACCTAGCGAGAGGTCGGATGAACACTGTGGTTGTGGAACGACAAGAACTGAATTTCTTGCTAGAAACTTCTGGATAGTTAAAACCATGCGAGATCTCACGTTGTGGTGTAACAACATATCTACATGTGTGAACAAATATTGTGTCCTCTCGTATATGCCCTTTATCTTCGAACGTTTTGCGTAAGAATTGAAACTCACCTCGATAAAGTATTGCATTTACCATTGTACAGTGGGGTACAAATTTTTTATTTACATTCTCTTCTCGATTAAAGGCTTTTATAATTTCGGGACATCTTAAATCGATGTTCGTAATTTTCAATCGTGTCACACCGTTCGAAAACTCTTGATCGACTTATAGCAGTGTCCCAAAAAATCGTCTGAATCATTGCAAGGTTATTGCACCACTTTCCTCAAGCTTAATGCACGTTCCTTGTTCTTTCAAATCAGAAGAGTGGAAAATCGCAACAAACGCAAACCACGTTCTCGTGAAGCAACGATAATTCAGCCACTTTGTCAGCTAGCCAAGCTGCACGCGGACGATTCGTAGTAGAAAGAATAACGCTTTGCCTCTTACGGGTTTTAAATTCATATGCCTTTTTGTTTGCTAGTTATAAATCACGTCCTGGAACTTTCTGATCAAACCTTGTTCTTCAAAGGGGTACTGGAAAAATGTAATCTTCACTGATGAGAGTTTCGATGTATTTGATTCCAATAGACATCGCACAGTATGGTGAAAAAAGAATACGGAGTATAGAAAAGAAAATTTGTCAAACACGACAGAAGTACCCTATTAAATATCCTGGGTTGTACGAGTGAGATTGAAGTTGGATCTCTGTATTTCATGGAATTATGGACAAGGTCTTGATAACACGGATAAGATAAATTACTGGTACAAGTAAAATGAGGATTAATGATAATTTTGCGTTGGTGCAAGATAATGATCCGAAGTATACTGATTTCAATAGATAACATTGGAAAATATTGAAAAATATTTCCGTACTTTCCAAACATTATTTAGCGTAATTTTGAACGAAAAATTTTTGATCATTATGTATTCTTTCTTTGAAAAAATCTTTAAAAATTGCTTTATTGAAAGAATGGAATAAAATCTCATTTAGGATAACATCCAATTGAGTCCATGCAAAGCTTGGGAAATTTTCAAATCTAAAAGAAAGTTCGAATAATTTGAGTTCTTTTTTTTTATCGAACGGTTTGAATCATGCATTTCTCTTATAGAATATATACTATAGGGATATTTATTACGCGTTTGTTTATGCATCTCGATAAGTTTTCTTAAATATTTTCCTAAAAGTTAAGAGTATCGTAAAATCTATTTCATGCATATCTAAGAATATGTACATACCGATGATTTCGTTAAAAATGCTAAATAAACGCAATTACATAAACTATCTCTTCAAATCGATCGTAGTACAAATATTTCTTACACCCATTTTACATGTCCAAACGCATTGAAATTTCTCATTCGAACAAACGAAATGTTGATCAAAATCTCATTCACTAAAAATATTTGAAAATACTGTGACGATGAATTTACAGACATTTTTTATTCCCTTCTTTACATTGGTGTGACATTGGGATAAGTTATAATCGTGGGAAATTGTGCACGTATTATCATATTGCAATATACCTGTTGATACTCATTCAATAAAAGACAATTGACAAATCGATTCATCAATGTGACATTCGGTTATTGTAACTCATGGTCAAATATATGTACATTGTATAATGAATAAAAATAGTAGGCTTAGAAATGTATTTCGTGATTAATTTATTCAACGAGGATTATGGTCACTTTATCTATTGCAGTATCCATTTACATTAATAATCTGTGCACCGAAGTTCCAATAACGGTGTATTATGTTAATAAGGAGAGCAGTGATGTTGCAAGGACCAAATTTCTTTGGTGAATTTAAAGAACGAACGCCAGTGTTCCACAATATTTGCACTACGATCGATTTGAAGAGTTAGTTTATGTAATTGCGTTCATTTAGCATTTTTAACGAAATCATCGATATGTACATATTCTTAGATATGCATGAAATAGATTTTACGATACTAAAATAAACTGACGTTATATTTTGACTAAGTGAGCGAGAGGAAGCGAGATAGAGCATTGACGAGCGAGTTTCGCATTACTTGTATTCGATAATTGTAATTTCGCAACGATGCTGCACGCGTACTGCGTATTGGAATGTAAATATTGTTCGTTATATGTTTCACCATATCTTCGCGTTTTGTTTCACGTGTAATTAAAAGCAACCCGAATAATAAAATTGTGTTCGTAATGTCGAAGAAAGGTAACATTTTTCATTTCCATTATCGCTCTTATCTGAAACCATTGAGCGTCACAGTCGACGGGTCGCTGGCATTGAATAAACATAAACAGCGGTGGGGATGATTCAGTTACTTGAGTCAAGTGTAAATATTGTCACTTGAAAGCGGGAATTACTCTATTTGTAAGCGTATAGCGAACAACACGTTTGTCATTCAGCGACGCGTCGTGAAACCAATAGATCCATCTGATCCATCGGTATTGTGTTAATGTTTTACATAATTGCTGCGCCATCGATACGTAATATTATTCTAGATACTCAAGTTGAAGAAAACTCAAAGTATTTAAAGTTTTTGGTGTTTTTTTAGACAATTCTCTAAGATCGCCTTTTTTATTTAATTTTTACATATATTTATGAGAAAAATTCTTAAAAAAAGATAATTGTCCATTACAATATAAATTTATTATACATATGTGAATGTTGTGAGTAAAATATTCTTTCTTTGTCAAATTTAATAGCTGCCACAGCCACTACAACATTTAACTCATACCTACCTAAAAATTAAAATCGATATGAATACACCATAAACAAATTGATAAATTTACATTTGTTTTAATAAGAGAATTTATTTTTCGATTTTAAGGAAATAAAATTTTCTTTAAAAAACTAACTTCTTTGTATTGAAAAATCTCTCGTAATAACTGTAATTAACAATAATTGTCAAGGAAATCAAAAGTGTTTGGGTTTCGTGGATCCTGGTACACTTTCAATATAATTTTTTTTACAAAATAAATAATAAGGTTCTTGCAAGCTTGTAGTTTCAATGCGTGGCATTGATGATATCAGTGATGATCAGCAGTGGCTGTTTCCTTAATGTTTCAAACTAAACAAATTATCTTATACGATAATTGATGCAAAAAATTTCCCAAGAAGAAACAATTAAAAAATAATGCTACCTTTCCTCTAGGTCTATGTATTAAGAAACAAGTGTTTCGTAGGATACGAAAGTTTAATTGCAAATGAATCGTTTTATTTCACTCTTTATAAAAATCACTCGCGTTACTTATGGAATGATCTTCGACGATAAGTTTATCAAGAAATAGTTGCTTGAATCAGCAACGGTTACCTCTTCCCGAGAGTATTCAGTTTTTCACGGTTTAATTTCATTCGTTTCACGCTGGTACCCTTTCCCGGCCTGGTGCCGTTTAACCTCCATCACATATCCTTGTTACAAAAGGTATTTTCAGGTAGGAAAGTAGATCAGGTTTGAGGACTTCGGAGGACGTATGAACAGAGCTCTTTAACGTTTCTCGCCGCACGTACACGTACACGTATAATGGGCTTAAACCAATTCCAGTTCGCTTGTACGAAGTACTTGCTCGGAGCCGTCTGTACCACCCACTTAAAGCATCGTGCTTCCCGGTGTGGTAGCAGCAGCAGCAGCAGTAGCAGTACCGGCTACATCAGAGGTTGCAACAGCAACTCCCAATTAATAGCATTGCAGCGATGCTGAAAGGCGGCACACCGATGTCTACGTACCGGTCAGCACACTGCTGAAATATTCTTCGAAAAGACTGAACAATCGACCACTCGAGCGTTAACGGATAGTCGTGTTCAGTTGATAATGCCACGGTCAGAGTTGTCTAGTAATTGACACGGGGCTTCGTTACGTTTGTTCGAATCAAATTGAGGAGTTGTTCTGTGAAATCGTGCTTCGTTGTCGTACTATTTGTTTTTGTGTTTTTAAGAAATTGAGGAACTCGTTTTAAGCTTTTTTCCAGTAGTCTGAAAAGTACATCTTATTTCATTCTTTTTTAAATATTTAGAAACAATGAAAGTAAATTTAGAAACTTTTGCTTTAAAATTCACGTTGGTCTTCTTATCTTAGTTTTTATTATTTTAGTCACTAAGTATGATTCCGGTTGATTGTCCAACGACTGCATAGTCCGAATTATCTTAGACGCGGTATCTAACCCTTTCACAATGGAATAAAATTATGAAAAACGTATTTGAGATTAGTGATACCGATAAGCCACGAAACATTTATTTACAATTTTTCACGATAATTCACCACATTTTATAGGTAAAAATAAAACGATACGTTACTGCTAAATTGGTAATTGAAAACTTCGATAAACTTGCAATGCCTTTTACATATTATCTTTTTTAGGAAATAAAATATAATATCTGTAATGCAATTACAAAAATGTTGTAACATAGAAAAATAAAATTATTTGATTAAGTAAATGAGAATAATAATGGATAGTGCACGTGGTATACAGAGTCCCGTGTTACAGTTGTAGCAGTGATACTTCGTTTCTGTTTTGTTTTTTAAATTACTGATATTATTTTCACAGTCACCCATCAAACAATCAATATTCATTCCTCGCAAAAATACTGCTTCGTAAAAAAGAGACAATAGGAAAAAGGAAAATAAAAAATAATATTGGTATGTGTCTTGTATCAACGGTTTGAGAATTGGTATCATACTGATTTAGAAAGTAGACTAGCTATGCACTTTAGATATTACACAAGTTGTAATAGATATAGGTGGACAAAGAGGGAAGGAAATGATACACGCGTACAAAATAAGTTATCTGATATCTTTATTATACTAAATAGTTCTGATGCATTGTTTACTAGTATTTTTGACGGATTAAATTGTGAAAGAGTTATATAAGAAAGAAATAATAATGTAAAATAATAACTTATAGATACTTATAGTGATTGTACAGATGGACTTTAAGAACAATACGAAATAAAGAATTAAAACTTAAGCAAAAATCTGCAATGAATAAAATCATGTGCATGTGCAAAGAAATTTATGAAATCAATTACTATTGATGAACTCGTGCTAAGTCTACGTTATTGCATAAACTATTAGTATAGTATATATTTTTGAAATGATTATGAGTGAAATGTATTTTCATTGTAGTTACTTGACATTGAAAATATTCTTTTCAATTGCAACATTGTTTTTGTTTAGATTCTATACATTGTAAGTACACTATAGATACAAATGTGAGGGATCGATAGAACTCATTGAGAGAAATCCTTTACTGAACATGTATTCGGAATTTAATGCATTCGGAGATATGCATTCAGTTTTTTAATTTGTCAATCAACAGGTCTTCGAACGACTACGCATGCCTAACCTGTTGGTGGAGTAATTTCTCATTCATAGATGTCTATATACGTAGCTAAAGATGAGTAAAAACTGTTTAATGCATGAAAGTCTACTACAAATACAAGTATGATATAATATGTATTAATATAAATATTACGAAGTCAATATTATTGATACAGATCTTTATGCGAGATATTTGAAGAAGCAAAATTAATGAAATATTGCTTAATATTTTTCTAACTACCAGGACTTACGTGTAACAAAATTTTAAACAACTTCGTTCTTAAATAGTTCTAAAGAGGTTTTTTTCAAATTGTACCTTATTAATCCAAATGTTAATTTCTTCTAAGCCTAGTACAACAAAAAAGAAAGAATGAAATTGTTTACAAGAATGTCTTACGATACAAAATGTCTCATTAATCATAATACAACTGTGAAAAGAGTGATTCTTCGTGTAAAAACAAATCGACAATGTAAAATGAAATCCTTTCATACAAATATCAACACCGTGGGTCAAAATTCATGGTACAAATAGAGTCGGTGAGATTCTGTCGCTTAAAATAAAACAAAAATGTACAATAACAAAATTGCATTAGAGATTTCGTTTTCGAGAAAAATGCATTTGAAAATCAAATGCATCCAGTACGCTTGCATCTACCCGACGATTGATATTTTAAATAAAATGACATTGCTTTCGTAAATAAACACATGACCTACGTGAGCCACGTGTAAATAAAAATAGAAATAGAAATAGTCTATTACCAGAGAAATTATCAGGAAAAATTTTTCTCGACACTTTCAATTCACTTTTGCACGAATAACCTTTTAGACCATGAACGTCAAAGTACGGTACAAGACACGATTGAAAGACATGGTAATGACTTTGCGAGTCCTTCGCCGCTCACCATCGTGATTCAGATGTCTTCTACGTACGTGTGGGTTTAGAAAACTACTCTCGCCGACTGTCGACGATTTGCGGTATTTATGTCGATTATCATCTTCCTGTGATTACGGTACAAAGACTTTGTCGCAACGATATCCGGAGTCACGTGACCGAACTGCTTCGCAGAGGCTGGAATGTAATTGCCCGTCACGATAAATTATCGTCGATAAGTTTCTTAATCGTAATTGAAATTTTTATCGACCGTTTCGTACTATTTTTTCTTCTCAATGGTCCACGATTTCGATAGCAATTAGACAAATGTAGTTTTAGAAGCGATTACCAATCTCGAGCACTTTGCATGCCTACGAAAATCAAATGGAATCCTTCATACGCACGGCGGGGATTATTATTGCTCGGGAGTGTGGGTCGATTTGATGAGGCATGATATAGTGCTTGATTACAGACGAAACACGATATCTTAAGAAAGCTTATGAAAGGGGCTTCTTAGAGCTTTTAGATACTGCTTGACCTGAATAAAGAGACACTTCCAGCTGACTAGTTTGCTGTTCGGAGCATGAGACTCACCACTTGAATACCATCCTATTTATTTAACTTAGTTTAATCGCCGTGTGTTTTAAGACAAGGGGCATTGAAGATAATCCATTTTTTCAATCTAAATGGAGCTGTTTTACTGCCGCGCCAGGCTATGCTCGTACGCGAGTAGCGATGTTATTCTAGAGACTGAAATTAAAGAAAACACCAGGTACGTAAAATTGTTCAATCTTGTGGACAATTCGGTGAGATTACTTTTATATATTTATACAATTTCTGTGTATATTTGCGAGCGTAATTGTTGCAAAATAAATTGTGAAATGATTTCGGTGCGAAGGTTTTCTCCATCGTTGGTTAATTCAGCAGCGAAGGGTTTAAAGGAAACTGATACGGTGGAACGAATTCGGTATTCGGTGACACAACGGTTTCACAATAATCGAGAAAGTTTGAAAAAATGTTGCTAGCGTAGAGTGACACGATTGAATATTCGAGACAGGTGATTTTTATTTTCCTTCTTTCTCATCTAGTTCGACAAGAAACAATCTTTCCTCGGTCGAACCTTTCAGCTATGGGACAAGTTGGCAAGTCTGTAATACTTGTGTATACGCTCTTTGTCTAGCCAATAATGGTCAGAAGACCCCTTAGTACCTCTTCATCCAACCGATCGCACAGAGAGGGAAGTATCCACTTGTCTTGTCACCCCAACATTAGCCGCAACGCTTCGCTATATCGTTCGCACGAATCAAAACAATCGAACCGTTTGTTTCAACGTGTAAGATTCGTTTTTGTTTCCAATAGATTCTTTCGGTCCTTCACGTTCGGTAGATTCCTCATAGAGACTATACCCGCCAGGTCAGCGAATCGCTGGAAACCGTGCTATCGAATATGATATTGCGCTTACCTTGGACGAGTACCAGTAAAGTTGAATGGATTCGATAATGCGTGTTCGTCCATGACGATGTAGCAATCAGCTTCGAGGTTGTCATAAAACTAAATGAAGCGTTCCGGGTTCCATTTCCTCCTTCATTCCTCCCTGACGCTTTTTAATCATCCGTGTCCCGCCAACCTTCCTTTATCTACGATTTCTCCTGCCGCATCGAGAATGAAAACTCTCCACGAAGTAAATTACCGTAACAACCGAAGTTTTTATTAGGGTTCGTTGAAAGTGTAAAAATCTCGAAACAGACTATAATTTCGACTTATCTCCAAGACATTGTTGTTATACGGTGCAATAATATAACGGCTTATCTTACAAATGGTGATTTATATTTATATCGGGACAACGATAGTGGTATTTTTTTTTTTATTACGGAATAACTGTTCGTTTATTTGTCAAACATTTCGACTTTTCGAGTACACTTTTGTGATGTGTTAATTTAACCAAAACAATTGGACCAAAAGTAGATAGGAAGGAATAATAGTAAGAAGAGATAATGTAGGAAAAATTATTTTAAGATTGAAAACTGAAATTGAGTGTTGTTTATATTTAACGGTAACGTGATATATTTTTAAGTTGTGAAACTTGGTTAAATTCGTAACAAAATGAAATCAATAGGCTTTTTTAAATAGAATGACAAATTTTTACGGCAAAATTTGATGCCGTAATAAATTCTGAAAATAATAGTATTAAAATATACCCACCCTAAGATTAATATTTCTTGAGGTACTGAAATTATTTTGTAACTGCTTGTTGTATACACATTTCAAATGTTAAAAACCAATAAACATTGTTCTAATGCTTCTGTAGAAGTTGTACATCTTAGAAAATGTACACAATATCAAATTACAATTCTTCAGTAGCTAAATATTTTGGTAACAATTTGTTTTAGGTTAAATGTACTTTTATACTTTTATTCCCAGAATTTATTACTGGCTCAAATTTTATTATAAAATTGGTCATTTCATGGAAATAATCATCGTACTATGCCCCATCCTTAAAATATATAACTTTCGTTAGCAATACTTCTATTTATTATTTAAAATATTACAGTATCCTACTTTAAAGGATCACCCTGTATGTGCAAAGAGGAATTTAGCTCTTCTTGCTTATAATGAAGGAAGAATGAATTACCAAATAAAATGTATAAAGTACGGAGAGTATGGAGTAAGTATGGAGAAAATATTTGAAAAATGAACTGTGAAAATGTACCTGGAAAACACTAATAGAAGTGACCGTTATTTTCCATCCGTATAGTTACATATTTAGGTGCAAAATGTGAGCCAAATTGATCGTAATATCCTTGTAAATCGTCAAACATAATTACATACTTACTAACTGGTAAGAATAGCGCATAGAAAGATTATTGGGTATAGTTAAACGTAAGACGAGGTATGTCTCCACGTGGCCTCGGCGATGTTACTTGAGAAGGTGGCCGGAAGACAATGTGGAGGTAACGGCCTACCTGTAATCTATGAGTTGGAAGCAAACCTGAGCACTTTCGAAATAACGTTACTTGAAATACTGTATCAAATAACGTGTTATCTTACTTTACGGTTATTTCATTCCTGAAATACAATTACGTTATCTTATTTCATGCAATAATTTTAAATGTAATAATTTTAAGTATATATATTTCGAGCCATGAAATAATCTTGGAGATAACCGATGTGCTTTTAATACGTAATGTTCTAAAATCTTTTAAAAGATGATATTAAAGAAATTAGTGAAACAGTTATACTTCATTGGTATTTTGAATATCCATAATCTATAACATTCTTAAGTATAATTATACGCAGATAATGAGTTATATAAATTACAAGTATACTAGATGTCCAATAGATTCTTATACAAACTTTAATAGGACGCTGTATAGCCAAACATAAGAAGGAAAATATATGCAGCGATAAAAAATTATTAACCTGCTGTTTGGAAATTACGAATAAATTTCTAAGTATTTGATTAAATGTTCATGCATTATGTAAGCAATAAATAATTGTATTTTGGTTGGAAATATTAATACTTAGTCGATAGATGGCGAATGGTACAGAATTATGTAGATTTGTAATGCGCGAAATTATAAACAATATTTCAGAGTACAATAACGATGACTCTTAAGTAATTGCGTCCCTTATATGTGAAGTTCTTCATTTTTTAGAATTTGTCAACAAAATAATTTAACTATGAGGTAAGTCTTAAGATTTCTTCTGAAAATTGAAACTTGTTATAGTAATAATTTAATGTTTCAAATTTTGAGAATGAGTTTATTGAAATAATTACATTCTTCATTAAGAATTGATATTATTAGTAAATGTAAATACAAAATTATTGACATTTCGCCTGGAATTCCAGATGAATTTATCAGTAAGACCGATCTAAACGCTACCTTAAACGCGATTGAATACTGCAATTGATTTCCACATGAAGGAATGCTGGCTTATTAGAACCGCGAGAAACAATTCAAACGAATCGCTATCTAGTGGTCTCTTTTAGAAAGCGTATGCCAACATGAGCGTTAAAGCCAATCAGAGAAATCTGAAATTAAAAAGTACTTTATAATTACCGTATGTGTAAAGATCATTAGGCAAAGTAATGAAATGGAAAACCTCCATTTTTACTCTGTATCAAAAACCACTATCCAGTCATATGAGAATAAGTAAAGTTAATATAATTATTAATTCAATTATAAAATATGATATAATATTCAAATGTCAATAATAAAGGAAAGTCTCTTTTTTTACACGTTGAGTGAAAATTATTTCGAACGTCTAAAATCTTGTTAAACGCTAAATTATAATAAGCAGTATAGAACGAATACAACATTTAAAAAAATAAAATAGGTTTCTATAAATGTAACTTTGATATTATCTTGTTTCAAAGTTACAACAATTTTATTTGTTAATAACTTGTATCTGGTTATTTTCAACAAAATAATCACCTTGAATATTAATACAAGTATATAATATTCTTGTTGTTAATCTATTCGAAACTTTTGACATATATAGATGTTACTGGAGTGTAATGGGAATTTTTTACAGATTCAGACAATTTGCAGAAAGTCTAGCAAAATGGAGATTATTTTAAAATTATTACTACTTTACCTTGTTCCACAGGAATGTTATTTTGCAAGAATATCTAAAGCAGTTATTTTCCATTATTGTATGCGAATGAAGTACTAATTGCTGCACTTCTGTAACAACAGTTTTATAATTTCTCGCTTTTAATTCATTTTCCATAAACTTCCTGAGTAATGAATTCAAAAATACACCGTTATACGAAGAAGGGGAATCTTGTGTAAAAAGTTGAGGATTTTTTCTAACTATTTTTTTCTCTAAAAAGATAAATGAATTAGAGTGAAAATTATGAGGCATATACATTGTGTAATATAGTGTAACGAGATACGTAATTATTATTTTACCGAAACAATTTCTGATTATTTTTTTTTTAATTCAAAAAATCATTAGAAATAAAAATCTGCTACAATGGTGTGTATAATATCGGGTAAATCGTTAATCCGACAGATAAAAATCAAGAAGATTATTAATCTAGATTTGTTTATTGACGAAAACCACCATTAATGGACCAGCAAAATTTCAAAAATTAAAAAGATGGTACCACTTGAATCAGAAACATTCAATTTTTAGCCTTTTTCCTTTTTCTTAAGTTAGTTAGGAAATGGAAATGTTCAACATATTGCATCAATGGTACTTCTATTAAATAAACTAAACTTGTTCAGATCATACGTATAATAGGTTGTTCAATAAGTTTTGTCGTTTGATAAAACTTATTGAACAACCTAGTATACTATAAAATTCAGATCAGATCATTTAAATTTAAAACAAAAATATTTTTACATTATCACAAAGCTATGTTTATCTTTGGGAATTATATAGTCAAATATCATTTTCTTGCATTGAACAATGAGCCAAGTTTCTTCATCGTGATTCGAAAATTTCAAATTTGTTCCATCAGTTCAGAGAACTCTATTCCAGTCGTTCAAGTTTTGTATGTCCTTTTGACCTACTTCATCCTCTTTTCATGACTTTTGCTTGAAAGGTATGGTCCTCTCGCGGACACGTGACTGTTTAAGGGAGATTTCTGATTGGTTGTCTAAAAAACATCGATTCTTTCCCTTTTGCATTTTTACTAAGTCGGCGTTTTTAAAATATATGCCTAAAACCGTTTATAGAAATATCGTGAAACAACAGAGATATGAATACTCTGCAAAAGTAATACAGTGAAAATTTGGCGCGCTGTTATTTTTGAAATAATTTCGTACGGAGATTAGCTAACTATACACTGGAATTCTTTCCACAAAGAAAGCACGTCATCTTTCCCGTCATTACTTTTCTTCGGTAAAGCCAAGGAAATTATAATCACATCGTCACCCATTAACTCAGAAATTTTCTCGTTAATTTTCGCGTCACTTTTTCTTGTCATTATATCCTCTTACTATATGTGAGAGAAATATAATTTCTTACTGTTCATTATCAGAACATTTTTATGGTATATAAAACATGCGGAATCTGTTTTCCAAAAGAATGACAGTGTATGACTAGCTAGTGTTACTTCCTTAAGTGAAATTATATCCGCCAGTGTGGTAGACAAATGGAGGTAGACAAAAGTTTTGGAAAATAGAGAAAACAAGTTGTAATTAAATTTACATATTGATAATGACGAAAACAACGAAACTCCGCCGAGATTCAATTACTGCAAATTGAAAACTTCAAACGCGTATTTCTCGAATCTGTATTTCTCCTTTGGGTTAACAGAATATCTTAAGAACTACTATAACGAACGATTTGAAATTTGACGTACACATTTAGAAAATATTTCTATACTATTTGAACCTCGGGAACGTTAGTTACAATTATTATATTTTATAATACTGAAAGAAAAAACAAATTACATTTGTGGAAAGTATAATTTTATTTCAAAACTTTGACATTTCGATAAATTTCGATATTATGATTATCGAAAATAATCTATAAAATCGTTCGATTACAGTATTTGGGGATTTTTTCAACTAAAATTGCGGAGAGTTAATTCTTTTCAGTATTTCTCGTTTAACGAAAAACAGGTTAGTTTATTTTCGTTAGAAAAGCGAAAACTAACGACCGTTTATTATAATCAAGATAAATTTCATCTTAAATTGACAAATATTATAAAGAAATATTGTACTTCAGTGCAGTATATTCTTAAGGGATGTAAGAAAGAAAATCGTAAAAATAAAACGTAATAAAATAATAAGAAAATTGTAAACGACAACGATGAAAGATATGTTTCTCGACAAATTAAAATAGATAAAAGGAAAGGCAACTCAATGTTTGCTGCTGATGTTGAAAAGTATTTAAATATAAAAATTCATCAACAATATTCAAAAAATATTTTCAAGAAACAAATAACACAGTTGAGTGAAATAATGGAAACCATGCATCGGTATAAAAAGTAATTTTAAAAGAAGTTGCTTGGAAATACGTATACTTATATATAGATCTTTTTATTGGAAAAATATGTACATATGATTCAGGTGAAGAAGAAGAGACGGAGCTCGCTAAAAGCATTTCGCTAAAATTCAAAGTAGGCGATGTTATAAGTATGCAGATAGAAAAAATGATATAAAGAAAATAACAAAAATATATACAATAAAAATCCATCAAAAATATATAATAAAAATGGAATTTATTAAAAAACACACCTCTTTCTCCTGACATTACTCTATTAGGTATTTGTCTATGGGATAAAATAAAAAATACTTACTGTTTACCATGAAAAATATAGAGTATCGTTTAAGAAAATATCGATAATCTTGAAATTTCGTAAAAACATAATTTAAAAAAAAAAAAACTCTTTCCGCATTTGTATGTAGTCCTTGAAACAGTGCAACTTTGTTTCGAAGAAATTTTGTTATAGAGCAGAAAATAAGGCAGATATTTAAGTGATTCCATTTATCCGTGACACCCTGTGTATAAGATGTGTACGTAGTGTATACATATGATATACACTACACACACACAAAACTGATATGTATAGACGAATGTAAGTTACTTTCTAATACCTGTCCACTAAAAACTAGATAGAATATAAAACCAAGGTAAATACAAACAGGTTCACTTTTTACACCTATATAAAATACCAATATCGATAATTAATACCAATTAACTGTAATCCTATCCTTCAAAATAAACTCTTCTAGACACGTGTCCAAACACAAGAAACAAGCGTGTTGAATGCTAAACCTTAATTACATATTAGCAGTACTTTTCAGTACAGGTTTTTTTCTAACAAAAATTTACCAGGAATAGGGAACCGAATGAAAAAGCAACTACTTGTACATATCATTATAGAATTAGAATTTTCACAGAAAATGATGAAACGTGTATTAGAAAGTAAATCATATGCATTCGTTTATATCTATTTGAGATCTTCGGATGAAAAATGTCTCGAATGGATGAAATTTATGGTTTCACCTTCATGATACAACGAGAGGACCGAGGGAATAGCTTCACCGATAGGAAAACAATATGTGGGTTCCTCGTAACGCAGAGTCAAGAAGGCTAGAGATACTTATCTTACATATTCAATATCGAAACTAATTTCCAAATTCAAGTCGTCGAAGTCTTTATCCAAATTGTAACATATTATCACCGAAAGCGGCCGAAAATCCTCCGTTCGGATGCAAATTAATATATCACATCGCGTACGTATTTCTCGTATAGAAGCAACGTTATGAATACGAAGGTATAAGCGGGCAGGTAGAGAAACGAAGACTAGGCCGTCGACGACGACGACGACGAGGACGACGACGACGACGACGACGACGACGAGTTTCGGCAAGTGCGTCCGTAGGTATACCTACATTGTAATGTACGAATATTTTCTGCCGAGCGGAATACAAACTGCGCATTGTCTCCCTTCCCCTTTCTCTTCTGCTCCGCGTGGCTCACTCACCCTCCGGCACGTGCAGACACATTCGCGGGGGTGGTTTCGGATTCGCCCCCGAAATGAGAGTCTGCTTTAGTGTCGCGAACGTGTCCGTCGGTCCCGCCTCCCGCTCCCCCTTCCCTCTGCCTCCTCCCCCGCCAGCCAACCTTCGCCCGTCGTTTTCTCTCCCAGTTTCGCTTCGCTACCCGTCTTCTTTCTTCGTTCCGTTATCGTTGCGTCGCTGTATCCCGCTTGTACGTGTTCTTATCGCGTATCTTCATCCTTGTTCGCAGTGTCCGCAAGGCACGTTCTCTCAGAGCGAACGGAAACGAGGTGCAGGCTGTTGTCCCGACTGCGCCTGCTTCCTGGCGGAAACGCGACATAATGCGCCTCATACCGCACCCCAACGATGACCAACGTGCCGTGAAGAGGGCATCGGCCGCGATGACTTTTTAATCACGAGGCACGCTGGAAGTTCACCCCTCGAAGCGCGGTTTGCCGTTCCCAGAGGTTCTCAACGTGGTCCATTATCGCCACGGAGCACCAGGATCGCCACGGATGCAACAAACAATCGTTCCTCGGCCGCGTGCCCCCCCTCGAAGACGCTGATCCGTCTGAGGACAGGGGCACGGAATCTAATCGGTGACCAACGGATTAAAAAACGATCGTACTCCATATCGGGAAGGTACTTTAGCTAAATTTCATATTATTTAATTATTTTTGATTACTGCTTCAGTTAGATATGTTTCTATGGTAATTGTAAGTATTTGTCAATCCACGAAACACTTTCGAGTGTACTTCGAATAAATTTTAAATCTTATCTTTCGAAATTGTTGAGAAGATTTCATCCTCGAACCGTGCTTACAATTATGACGTTCGAATTGCACGTAATCGAGTTTAGATATATATATATAGATACAAGCCAAAGTTGTAGAGGATACCGACCGTTCGTTAAACAAACGATACGAGATCTACAAATTTAAGCTCTAAGAAGGCCGAGCACCCTCCTGTGGTATAATTTATCCACGCTCAAGCTTGGTCCTTTAATTTTCGAGATAAGAACACGGAGTATAAATACAAGATAAATATAAGAATATGCGAAACGGCCTCAAGGATGGTCCCTTTATTCGTGCTTCGAATGGTTTCCAATGATTAATGTTACTTTTAAACAAAAAACAAAAAAGAAAGGAAAACTAAGAATCTAGTTTCTTATTTTGAAGTGCCTTTGAAAGGACAACGAAATGGAATGTGACGTACGATTCGTCGGCACGATCAGTCACAGAGTGTTTTAACTACGATACTTTCTCTTTAGTTTAACGTATAAGTTATGTTCAAACGATACTCCGTGACGTTAATGCGAAGCAAGGGCCTCTGAACGGTTCCGCTGAAATAACGATTCTTGCTCAGAAAGGTTCTACGAATTTAATGAACCGGAGTCAGCAGTTGGATCCTATGGTTCCTATCTATCGTTCGTAATAGAATACCTGGCGTATGTTCTAAAACGTTTATTTAATTGTCTGTTCTTGCCGAACGTGGAAAAAAATCGATGCACTTAAAATATATAAAATAACTATTCGATGGAGAGTTGTGCGCCGTATATGGAATTATGTGCGAGAAATTGAAATTGAAGTGGGTATCTCTTATTTTAATACGAATTTTATAAAACATTTACACGACTTTTTTCTACTCGTCGCATTTCGTGTTAGTCAATCGAATTACAGATGTGGTCAAATTGATACGGTCACTGGTGGGATTGAAGAAATATTAAGATGATTGATCAATACTTTGCTAATTATCCAACATGTTTAATACGTTAAGGACAATAATGATTTCAATATGCTTGTTCTTTCTTCACGTTTACAATATGAGTTTAACATTATATGTAACGAAAGTTTTGAACGAGAAGAATGTAAATACACGTACACTCCTGTGGTCTAAAAACGGTCCAGATACCCAGCTTAAAGAAAATTAATCGGCGATTATTATCCCATCGAAAACGGAATTTATCGAAAAATTAATTAAAATTGTAGCAAATGAAAGTAAAAATATTGAAAGTACATATACACAAAGAAAATGTACGCTTAATCGCATAGAACGTTTAATTGAGGCTAAGGGCGAGCCTCTGCAAAATATTAATTAGATTATTAAAATGTACGTCTACGAAAGAATAAATAGTTTCGACTGTTTCTCTTGCCATCGAATTAATTCAACTACGTCTGTAATATCCTCGAGTAACATCAATTAGAGGGAACAGTTTCATAGATCGGTATGGCTCTGGAGAGAAAAATCTGATTTTATCATTTTTCCTGTTCTATGTATATATTTTTTCGTGGTGCATCCGTAATTTATCGGTTTATCAGTTATACGATTAGGAGGTTGCTAAAGCATTCGATTTAGTATACGCGCAGAGAGCGAATACGCCGAACGTACGTTCCAGGATGTAGTCTATAATCGCTTCCTGTGCTAGAGATTGGGCGGTAGTAAGGGGTCGATTGTACGTATCCGTCACGTACACACACGGGGGATGTGTTTCTAGGGACACAATCGATTCGCCGATCGATATTTTCTAATATAAGTGCTTTCTTCCAATTACATTTTTCTCCGGTCCGTTATAACTTTATTCTATTCCACGGTTGCAGATCGATTCCGTTGTATTAACCTATTATTTAGAAGTGGGAGAGAAATCTCATCATCGGATGGACAGAAATTTTTCAAACGAAGCGGAGAACCTTCCGAGTCAGGTTTTATTTCAGATTTTACTAGTATCGACATATATCTCAACCCCTGTCAATTTTACAAGAGGGATGAAAGAAAATATTACAATTTTCCAATATCTCGATTGAGCGCTGTTTTAAAGACCCGAAGCAAAATCCCACCTGAGACTATTTCGTATAATTCTTTTGACAGCGACGGTGACGATGACTATCCCAACATCTTTTAATTAAAATTTTTCGTTTAATTTGTATTTACTGTCCGATTAGCAAATTTTTGAATAATATTTGTGACACATTTCTCGTTGATACTCATGACATAATTTCTGTGTAATAGGTAACGGTTACATATTTTCAATGCAGTAATTTGTTAAAATTTACCCTTATTGTTTTACCTCGTTGCAACGAATAAAATCAAAACGAGTTAAAGGTTAAAGAAAATTTCGATACGAACAGGTAAAAAAGCGAAATAGAATGTGTTAACATATTATTTTGTAACTGTTGAATCGTAAGAAATATATTAAATTCTAATTTACGGTGTTAAGAAGCGCGATTACAACTAGTAACAACATAAATAAAGATAGACAGAACAAGGTGCAAGGGTACTAACATCGAAAAGTGAAAACAAACATGGTGAAATAATGTAACAACGTCGCACGAAATTCTGAAGAACATTTTTTTTTATAAAAAATAATATTGAACAAGGAACTCTAGAAAAAGTATACTTTAATATTTACCTTACAAGTTTTACTGCGAAGATGCAAACTTGTAAAAAGAGATCGTTAGCAAATTCTATGAAACAACTTATGTGACTAAGCTCCAGAGTATTAGGGTCTATACACTATTGTAATGTACACGCTCCATAATAAGTAATCCCTATGTAATAACACAGATCATCATCTCGAGATATTAAAATCTAATGGGAATATGATCCCCAACAACGACAAACCGTTATTAACGTTTGGAAACTCGTGAATACCAACAATGAAGTCGATCATTTCGTAGCTTATCTGGCAATCATCTGTAATTAGTTAATTAAGGAATCTTTCCTATTCCTCGAATTCAAAAAATCAACTTTTCCTTTTCTACATTTCCTAAAAGTCTTAAGCCTTAGTAATATGTTTTTAAAATTTTAAATCAAGATTTCAAAAATAAACGGATTATGAGACTTTAACGGACGTGTATCGTAAATCGAAATGTACGCGAGTTTCTTATTTACTTTACTTTATTTTTTATTTTTATTAATTCAACATTGTTAGAATTATTCTTGGTTAAGAAAGAGGAAAAGAGACCAGTTTTTTGTCCTGGATTAGTAGATTAGGTTTATATATGTAACCATTGCATTCGACATCTTGTTTTAAACGCACCGAGAATTTTAAAACCGTGTTTCTCGGTACCACGTTTTTTAAGATAGCTGCCAAAATTCCTTGAAATCTATTTGTCCATTTGGCTTCAGCTTTTACATGCATATAAATATGCATCCCCTTTAGAGTAAAGCTAGGAGAACAAGAAAATCTAAAAAATTGATATCTATTGTAAAATTAAATTTCAGACAACACGAAAATTTCTAATTTTTCCATTTTTCTTCTTTGATCATTCTGTTTTTTTTCATTCTGACGCACAGAAGGAGTGCAATCAAGATTACACCTATTGTCAAGTAATAAGATGAACACTTTCTTGCGCGACGCTATTATTAGCAGTTGTCGACCAAATTGTGGTTATTCCTCGTAATTTCAACGAATTTGTATTTTCGGTCGAAATTTCTATAAACTTACTTCAAAAGTTCAAGTAACGCGAATATATTGTATTCGTGGAGGAAAAAATGTCAACTATTGCTTGAATTTGAGGCTCGAAAGCGGGAAAGACCCCTCGACGTAAAAAGGGAAGGGTCCAGTCTTTATACATGGTCGCGCAGTTGAGCGTATTCCCACGATTATGCGATTCGCGAGCGAAGAATAACGGTAAGATGGAAAGATAAAAGAAAAAGGTAGATTCTTACCGAAATCCGGTCGTGTGATGAAAAGACGCGATGGAGGGGTAAATGAAAGGGCAAGGGTAGCAGGGGCGAATCAGTGCGAATGGAAGTGGACGTTAGGTCGACCGATCGTCCTCCACGCGTCCGGCAGCCGGTGGATGAGTCGCAACCACGAAGACGCCCGAATCTCTACGAGTATCTCCGAAGCGACGAACCCTCGGCTCTCGGCGGAGCGTCGCCCCACCATATCCAGTCGTACTGCGAATGCCACGCCGGGAGCTTCGTATTTGCGATATTTCGGGACTTTTCGTTCTCCCAGTAAATCGAACCTCGTTGTCACGACAGTGCATGTTTCCCCGACGGAGTCCGCGTAACGAGGCATCGTAGACTAAGGTAACACTCACGAGGTATACGTGGTTCTTTGTCGTTTCGGCGGCAGTTCTCGCACAGCTGTCGCTCGTTTTCCCCGTACCGTCTACCGTAGCGTGCGACACGAAGGGAAACGCTCCGGAAAGCAAGCATTGTGTTTGAGATTCCAGCGTTTTCCGCTCGTTTGCCGATCTCGAATCTAAACGAGAGTGTGGAAAGTGCGCAAGCTGGAGAAATCGCGATGCGACAGCGCCGGGAGATGCTCGATTTGCAGTGGCAGCGGCAACAGGAAGGGCAAGACGTTCGAAGAGCAAGATAGACGAAAATAGAAGGGGTATAAAGGAACGAACGGTCTGCCGTCGGCCGCGTAGCCAGACGGATCGCGGTGATTTTCACGGGAACGAGCGGGCAAAGGGACGGTGACATTGTTGGCGATTACTCGAAAGGAGCGCGCGGTTTTGCGAATACACTCGTTCGACTGGGTGACCGTTTGTTGTTTACCAACGTCAGTGCGGTTAGGACCAAAGATCCGTCGGTTGTCCAAGGTGGGAGGGATAAAACGCAGGGAGAAGGTACGAGGAGTACAGGACACAGAGGAACGCGTGTTCGTGAGTTAAAAAGGAAGACGGAACGAGTCGTAGAAGAGAGAGGTAAGCAATAACGGGAAGTGGGCAAGCGAGATGCATTCCAGATGGACGATGACGCCGTACAGTTTCTAAGATTCGCGTGGTTTCTGTATTGTATCGCGCTTACCCGTCGTTGTCGTGTCAGGACGTATCGACGATCGTCGGGTGGGTTATGACACGCGCTTAACGCGGTGCGTGCACGAATAGAAGCGAGCGTGTGTCGATCGTGCACAACATGGAGTCCGACACGGCGACCGACTGGTCGTCGACGAAAAAGGGCTACTTCGTGACATCGATGCTGAGGAAATTTCGTAAGGATTCCTCTCCGACGGAGGGTGCAACGTGGAATTGGGCATTGTGCGCCCTCTGTATTCTCAGCTTGGCCGTGTCCGGTCTGCAGATGTTCAGGGAACTAAGATTGGAATCGAGAATTGCCAGTTTGGAGGCTCACTGTCAGCGTCCGGAAATACCGGGCCTTATTATCGAGAGGCTGAAGAGGGAGGTTCAACAACAGATCAAGGTGCGTCGGTACACTCCGGAGTTGAACGCCTTTCGGATCAAACGAGACGTTCCCGAGTGCAATTGCCCACAAGGTAAGTCGTTTATTTAACTTACTTTATTTTTTTCTTCGCTCTCAATCTCGATATCCTTGTTACTCGTGTTTTCTTTTTTTTTCCTTCCCTCCCTCGAGCGATTCCCGTTGTTCGTTTACTGCTTTCGCGAGCTTCTCGATCGTTCATCTTCCGATGTTCGTTTTCGTTGTTTCCGTGGGCCTTTTCTCGGCATTCGAGGCGAGAAAAAGCGCGCGTGGCACGTAAAAAGCCCGTGGTGCCTTACCGTGCACGTTGAATTGTAATCTCGTGTATGTTTACGTCCGCGTGTACGTGTATGTACAACCCAGAGGGAGGGGACGGGAGGGAAGTATGCGTGTGAAAAAGAAAGAGAGATCTTTGTCTCGAGTTGGAGTAGCTTCGGCTCTCGGACAAAGGACCGGCGATCTTGAGAATTTCGATCTTGGGGAATGCTCGAGAGAGCGAGTCTTCTTTTTCAAGATCGCCTTTTGCACCGTATATGGAGAGGATATTCTGGATGAACTTGCGGCTCGACGTTTCAAACTCTACGGATGAATGTACCGTGAGCAGGAACCGCGTTCCGGGTACTACTTTTTCTACCGTATCGGTGTATCGGTTTCGTTGGGAAAAAACGAACCAACGAAACGTTCGTTCCGTTGTCACGCGTGTCCTGTAATCCATGTGACTTATTGTCTACCTTCGAATTTACATCGCGTTACAATGACACTCCGCGCGATCGCAACGCGGCGTTATTACGTATCGAGAATCTCTCTTTCGCTTCTGAGAATTCTTGTTTCTCCATTGTTCGTTCTTTTTTTTTTTTTTTCTTCTTTCCCATTCGCAATTGTCGCATCGTTTTGCGTTTTAATGTTCGTATCGGGAGACATCTTTCGTTAGATAAAATCCCATTAAACTTTCATATCACCGTTCGAACATTAAGTAAATGTCAATGTGCACTTTGAAACATATGCGTGACCGGCGCTCCTCCGTTTTCGCTTGTCGGAGTTCTTTCGACGAACATCAAATCGCGGAATGGTACGACGATGCATCTCACGTTCGTCGATCGGTTAATGAGCGTTATCAACGATCGAGCTGTGCGCTCTGCATGCTCAATGAAACTACCGCCTTGTAACAACGTCAACTAATCAGCGAACAGGCGCGAGCTTCGCATTCTTTAAATTGAAGCTTGTAATACTCGTCCCAAGGTCTCGCAAACGTTCTTCGTTTATCGAAACTCGTTTCTCGTTTTATTTATACCTTTTTCGAGGCAAAGAACTTTTAACTAATTTATCGAAGAAGTTTCGAAGGACGAGGATTTTGAATATGCTCGTATTTATACACTTGTTCAATCATAGGAATACCTACATAAGGAGTACTTACATAAAGTACCTGCGTAAAGTTGAATGAATATAAACAGAAGCGTAGGAAAGTTGTACGAATAAGTTATACAGGTCATTACATTTTTGATTGAAATCGTTTATTTACTTGTAACGAGGGGCAAGTCTTCCTTGATATAAATGAAGTTCCACGTTCGTTACAAATTGCTCGCTGGTAATTGCGACAGTATAAGGACTTTCGAGTTTCTTTTTTTGGTTGTGTTTTTTTTTTTTTAACAGAATTATCTAGAATTTTGCGATGAATTTATTACGATGTTACGATTCACTTATAAAAATCTTTCATTGCAGATCATACGTTATGATCTATCGAATCAATGAAGCAATTAACGGTAAAGAATCGATATGTTATTTTTATTTCATAGGATATCAAAAAGTTTCTATACGAAATAATTATTACCCATTAACTTATACGTAGTACCCATTGCTTATAAATATTTAACTTGGTTTGTATTTTATTCTTAACGACTAGTGTGATTGAAACAGTAGTAATTTTCATTCATTGAACTAAATGTTTCGTTGCTTCGGAACCAATCGATTTCCTGATAACTTTGTTAGTTAACCGTTCTTCATTTTTAACGCTGTACATTCTTATTTCATAATGAAAAAATATTCAATCGGATTTACTTCCGGCAATTTTGTAGGTATTAAGGCGCTTAGTGGTATGTTTCAGATACTAGTCTCGTTGAAAGATGAATACTTGTCCGAGATTTATCTTTTCTGTATTGTAGTTGTATGTTTTTAAATTGTAGTATTGATTGACCATTATGAACCATTCACGTATTCTACAATTAAAATACCTCCCCTTTCGTGTCTAACTGCAGGGCACATGTGTATTAATTGTTTTTAAATGTTCATTTTCCTTCCACTGTCGGAATTCTCCAATTAGAACCAAAACTGTAAAATTCTCACTCGTTATAATGTATTACCAAGTCCCAAAAGTCGAGCGATTTATTTACACGATTGCTTGCGAATTTGAAACGAAAACTTTTATTCTTTTTACTAATGTTAGATTTTCTTCGAATCTTTCTGTAATATTGCTTTCTCCTTAATACATTTCTTATACAATCGGGTACTTTTTTTCCATAGTTATCTTCAATTTGATTTATTAATACGGATAAATTCGTTTTGAGATTTTTTACGAAAACTTTTCGTAAAAATTACTCGTCAATGAATAGATTTTAATTTCTTTGGTCGACCTAAGGAAGGTCTATCTCCAAAGATTTTTAATTTAATACAATATACTACACAATTGTTTGCAATTTATTAACTGTTTCAATTATTTTTCTAAGGGACTGGCTTTAATCTTGTAATAGAATAATTAGTTGGTGAATTGCGATTGCTATTTCCATTCTTGAAAATTTTTTTATATTATTTTCCATTTAACCAGATCGAGACTTTTGATCACTTGTACAGTGAGAAATCACTCACTTTTGTATGGGGACACTCTAATATAACATATACACATTATGGTGTATAGAAATTTTTTTCTTTCTTCAATAATTTCTTCTACCTTTATTATTTTACAATTTTACCAATTGAAAACACATAAGTCTACTTTCTTTTTTTTAACGTTAATTGCTTTATTGACTCTATAGATAATAACCTGTTATAGAAAAATGTTTATCAGTACATTGTAATATTATAATATCATTAATCCAATGTATGTACACATAATCCTGGTACTTTATTGCTCCACTTACGATTCGTAATGTTACAATTGCTATGTTTTTAGACATTAGATGTTACGATTGCTATGTTTAGCGTACTTTCGTTTGCTACTTTTTTCGAAAAATGTCTGGTTATTTGTATGTTCGGAGAACGTTTCTTATTCCTTGAAGAACATACTTCTTCCACTTGTTATAAAAGTATACCGTAGTTATTTATTTTCCTTTTCAGCATATTATTATTATTGATACATATGTGGTAGGTAGCGAAGACAGAAATATCGAGTATATTACAGAAACAATCTAGTAGCCTTCTGTTGGTACATTTATGTTTGTTGTATCGACTTCATATTTTCGCCATTATGTCGATATCAGATTCGATTCTGTAACAAATTTCAATAATTTCGGATTTATCGTTGATAGCAATACAACAACTTTATTCTTTTTCGATACATAGAAACATATTGTAACATTTTCGAGGAGGCCAAAAAACGTGGAGAAGTTTTTACGCAATTTAAATGCTGCTATTTTTTCCGAACTATTCTTTGTCTGTTTCTTATTGTATCGACGATTATCAATTTCCACGATAAAAGTTATTTTGCCAATGGAAGCATGAATATTCATCCACGAATACATCGTCGTTTTTGTTGAGAGTGGAGGATAGCACGTGCCAATGTATATCACACTGACATTTACCTTCACTGTCGTTGTCATTGTGTTATAGTTGCAACTATGTCTTTGCTAAACCATTGATTAAATGCAATACATGGTGCGCCGCAAAAAGATCAAGAGAGTTTTGGAAAAATACGAGACCGGTATGATTACTTTGTACTTTAATTACCAAAGTAGGACAAGTTATTGACAATTTTGATTATTGACACAAGGTTTAACAACCGATGATAAAATTTTTATTCTAAATTTTGCAAAACTCAAAGTTCTGTTGTGATTCTCAAACGATTGGGAAAGTGTATTTTTTTCTCATTGTGACGAGTCAAAGGCTCGTTTTTCTTTCTGATTCGATCCTCGACAATTTGAATATTCATGAAGATTTTTCACCAATCGTTCTAGATAAATGACACGATATGGAAGGGAAACTGCTCTTTCATGGGGGAAAAGACAATGGTTGTTTTTCATGAAATGAGCTTGAAACAAGCGAACGAGAGGTGAGAGAGTGAGAGAGAGAGAGAGAGATGCATGAAGTACTATTTAATTCGAGCCGAATTCGATTCGAGGTGGAGTTGCGACGAAACTATCGAACTCGAGAGAGTTTATAACCGATAAACGTAGCTTCGACATACCGACTATTGAATTACTCCATCTGGACGAAATTATAGAGTTATGGCAATTGGTTGCGAGCCTCTTGGCATCGGGGATTAGGTTTGTTTTCTAAACAAAACAACATTTCAAAGTCATGATAAAATTATAAATGCAGAACACAGGTTTGGAGCATTAATTAACGATGCTAAACTTTCATCCGTGCAAGGTCTATAATGAATCATATTGATCAAATTATACAGTAGTGTTTTCCAAAGTAAAGAGTGTAACCTATAGGAGAAACGTCTTACACTCCGAGAAGATATGAAAGAAAATTTTTAACGTAAAAATACCAGGTACACAAACGTTTTAGTTTTTTCGGACAATTATGTAAAATTGTTTACTTCTTCGTTTAATTTTTATATATATTTGTGAGTACAATTATTACAAAAACAAAGTGAAATTAAGTATAGAAACTTTATCTATCATTGTTTCACTCAGTAGTGAAAATATTAGGATTAGTTGCACATAAAATGGTCAATTTAAAAAAAGGAGGTTTCTCACTATTTGATGAAAAATGATCCTTGATCTCGTTTATCATTTATCAATTTGAAATCGGTTGTACACAATACGTTATAAGTTTTGTCAAATGTTTTAATATAAAACGATAAAGAAAAATCAAATTTGAATATGTACTTTTCTTCGAAGTGTATTGAATACACTACATTATATTTTAATTAATAAATATTATTTTTAGTAAAACTACAGTCGTTTAAAGTTCAAAATTTAGCAATTTCAATTTGTAATAAAGTACATTGATCATTATTTGAAATAGATAAAATTATTGCTGTGTTATTTCTACATATCAAGTAGCAAATTGCATTATGTTATTGTAATCAATGTGATCTTCCCGTTTATCTGAATAACTAATTTACAAACTTATTATTAATCTCGATTGTCGATATTTCCTTTTTTTTTTTACGGCTTCTCGCAAAAGAAGAATATGTCATTTCAATTTTGGACAAAAGAACTTTTGATGAAATATTCAGTAACTTTCTTCGGTTTTTAACTCAGAGTCTTTTTCAGCTGTTAACCGAGCGATTCATCTTAATGTCATTATTTCATTAAACGAAGTTTCTGTCAGTTTTGTGAATTCTGTACTCGACTGTTAATTTAGATACAGTTTCGCGAATAATTTCAATTCGTTCTAATTTATTTAGTATTTCCTATTTTGATTTTTAACGATAAGACATGTTTACGTTTCATCCATATCTTGGTAATAAGAAATTCAGATTTCACTAATGGAATTTGACCTATAAATGGTAAGAGATAATCCAACGATATAGTGTGTGACGAAGGATGTCTATTCAGAGAGAGAGAAAGCACGAACAAAATGGATATACATATATGTACACCCTTGTTCGTAAGTATTTATCGAAAGTGAAATAAATATGAAAGAACGTTAGAAAATTATTCTAAACATAATCTCACCATAGAAATTCCTCGATAAGAACCTCCACTAATTTTGGTATTTAGAATGTCAGTTTTTGTATTATTTCCGGTAATTATTTCTGGCTCCATTGGTCTTGCGGATGTTTCCATGATCAATAGTATTTTTAATGTGGCTTTGTTCAATATTTTTCAAATTGGAAAATTTTGGGAACGTGCACACAATTTTAATCTCGTTACTTTCTTCCAACTGTTACATATAGTTTTTCGATCGTATGTTTTCAGTCGTTATCCTGTATAAATACAAAATTGGAGCTGACTTGCAAGACGACACAATGTGGTCTCTCGAAATGTTTAAAAACTGTTTTGTTTCGAAGAACGTCGTATGAGCGTCAGTGGAACTCTATATCATGATAGAGTGTTCTGCATGCTTTATCGTTGGTGTTACGCTAGGATCCATTTTCTTGGAGCCAAAATAACTTCAAATTTAATATCAATTGTTCGCGACACTTTCTATAATCATCCATCCACGTTTTTTAACTCGCTCTGAGATTTTAAATTTATTTTACGATCTTAATAGAGTTCTTTTTACCGATATACAGCCTTGAAGTGCATCTTCTCGAAATTACCTCTTCACTGTTGTCAGAAAAATCAATACATCACGACGTCGATTAATTTTGATCTGTACTTCCAGGATAATTTTTCTTCCATCACGTTTGTTTAATATTTACGCCTGACGATTTTCGTCATTTGTTACATTTTTTGGACTGCCTGGTCCCATGAATTATCTATAGCAACGAATTTCTTCGAAGAGTGTGCTATTACAGGAAATTCTTGATTTCTTAACTGGTAACTCTTGTGCAATAGCCTTATGTTTCATAATATCTCGATTTTCGAACTTTTTTTCCAACGATTATTTCGTTTACTTTTGCAGTCATGGTGATGGCACACGTATTCTAATGGAATTGATCTGTAGGGAATGAGATCCTAGCTCCAGGCCCTCGTTTTCACCGCGTGGAACGTTACCCCACGCATATAAATATTTAAATAAGTCTAATGTAAGCAGAGGCTCACACGGTAACAATACAGTTTTAGTGTACTGGAATAACTGAACATAGGGAGCTGTCCGTAGCGAAGCGTATGAAACTTACCACGTGGACTTGATATACATTTCTAATGAATGAAACCAGTTAAATGATTAGATTAATCGTTTACATTGCAAATTAGTAAGACTGAACAGGTACTGACACGAATATGACACGAGATATGTGGTGCAAAATTCATAATTCGCGTCAAACATCGCGTTTCCTTTAAAAATACCAACTGGCCGACGAACACTTGTGGACGGAGTTGTACGTATAACGCCTATGTTCAACGTGGGCTTGATATGCATTTTTAATGAACGAGACCATTGAAATGATTAGATTAACCGTATAAATTGCAAATTAGTAAACCTGTACGGGTAGTGATACGTATACGACACGAGAACAGTGATGAAAAATTCATAATCCCTGTGAAACATCATGTTTCTTTTAAAAGTATTAGGTGTTCAAATAAATGTCACGTGATACATAAATGGGCATAATTATGGACAGGATGTATCTGTGACATTAATGTTTTGGTTACCGTAGCGCCACATTGTAATTTATGACTTCTAAATACGAATTATGTACAAATGAAATTTGGGTTTGAAAACGTGATTTCTACGAAGACTTTTTGGTCAATTAGACAAAATAAAGATCCGAGTGAAAAGTATATTATGGACGAATTGAGAACTTTTTATTAAATATTCATCTTGCACACGTGCATTGTGTCATCTAATATGAATATTTATTCATATTACATTCATATTATAAACCTTATTTAAGGTTTTCCACTTGTTTCGTATTTTTGAACGTTGATTCATCTGTTTCTTTCTAAATGTACTTCTCATTTTGTTTTTCTATAGCAATGATGCTCTTACCAATTGGTTTTATTTCCAACAGAATTTGACAAGTTTTATTGCTGTCACCTTTGATTTAAGTATTACACTACAGTAATCCTGCTAGACACATTGTAATAATAACATTTTACAAAAAACGTTAACAAGTACATTATTAATCAATTTGTAAGCATCCTTCAATCTTAACAGAATTGAAGCATTTTTTCATTGAAAATTTTATTTCTTTATATGAAGAGAATATTTTTTACGTATTTTAAATATTCACTGGAAAACATTAAAAGTTTACAAATTACGAATATTGAGTTTCATTTTTTTGGCGATTAATTATCTACTTGTTTTGATTCCGATGGTGTTTTGTAAACAACTACATAGAAACACCCTTTCGTTATCAAGCAACAGGTTAGTATATGTATCTACAAATTTTCATCCTTTTCACAGATTGTAACTGTTACGAATTCACAGTGACAAAATGTCCTAATCCAAAACTATAATCATAATTTTCATTGGAAATTGTACCCAAATAACGTTCAATTAACGTGCTAAGATAATATTTCCAGTAAAATGTTTGTACACGTCAAATTTTATTCATCCAATTTGAAGACGATGCTCCAAATGTTCAAGTACACATACCAATACGAATGACAATTTATTTCGACATCTATTCGATACCTTAACAAAATACTTGGAAATCTTCAAGTATCGGTATGAATGAGCCCGTTTCGGTGTCACGGTCCCACCATTGGTCACCATAATTTAATTCTCGATAGTTAAAAGATCATTTCCTGGTAGAAGACTATTATAGCTCGAAGTGTGGCAGATAATGACGTGTCGCGCAAAAGGGACCAAAGGAAAAGTCGTATGTGAAGGTCGTTTTTCCTGTCCCGTTGCCCAATCCGATCCCTATCTTTAGTCTTTTTCTCTTTGTGCTAGCTTCACCCTTATCGTTTCGTCCTCGATGGTCGTTTCTGGTAGCAACAAAGGGAGCGCCATGGCTCCTGACTTGCGGCATCCCGAAATTGAGACGCGAAACCTGACACACGAGCATCATAAATCTTGCCCTGCCTTGTAGCGCGGCATATCTATTCCTCTTCCCCCCCGTAGCCCTCCCCCTGCCCCTCTTTACCTATAACATCCTTCCATCCAGTATCTTCGGAGCTACGTCGCGTTATGTTGCGAGCTTCGTGCACAGACTTTTCGCGAGCCTGTGACAAACGATTTCTGACCCCTTGCTCCGACTGCAAACCTTTCGAAGCTCGAATAAAAAGAGACTCGAGACGAGATACGTCGATGGATGAGAATTCTTGTTCAGGAAGGAAGAATGCGGGATGGTTCATTTCGCGACCCCGTTTACGTTACGTGACTCTAATTGATTGTTTTAACAAGGACGAAGAAACACGCCCCCCCTGTGCTTACGTTGCACGGATTTAACCACTTTCGTGGATACATACGCGAATGTGATTTACCAATACTTGGTTCATGTAGCTACACGTAACGTAGCTGTAGCTATACTTTGGGTAACTGTGGTCATATGTTACATAGATGTAATTATATTTTATGTAGCTTTAGCTATATTTTATATATATATATGTAGCTTACCGATAACTTAATACTTAGGCATTTAAAAATACTTTGGTAATAATATAGATGTGTAGTTTCGCCCCCTGTGCTTACGTTGCACGGATTTAACCACTTTCGTGGATACATACGTGAATGTGATTTACCAATACTTGGTTCATGTAGCTACACGTAACATAGCTGTAGCTATACTTTGGGTAACTGTGGTCATATGTTATATAGATGTAATTATATTTTATGTAGCTTTAGCTATATTTTATATATATATGTAGCTTACCGATAACTTAATACTTAGGCATTTAAAAATACTTTGGTAATAATATAGATGTGCAGATTCAGGGAAATATTAATATTCGGGTGAATGTTCTATGTATTTTCCAACGTCTAGTTTAGGTTTTTTCTTATATGTACATATATTAGTTCACCAATATTTTGATACTTTAACGCAATAACACATTAATAGTTATATATATTTGTACTTAGTGAAATATTCATACGCAATGTTTTATCGTTATTTTTAATTTACGATTCCCCATAATACGATATTTTTCAAAATACTTTGTATTAAACAGTTTAGGTTAGCTTTCGCGTGTTTCGTACATATAACTCATTCTTTTTTTTCTTCAATCTATTTCTGTTCCGATTTTAAATATTGAACAATTGTCTGTAATCTCTGGCTAAAAGTTGTTAGTCATCGAACGAAGTAATCGTCTTGATTTCCTAATGAAACTGCTCCGAATAATTATAACGAAAGTGTTCGTTGATATCGTTTGTTATTGGTAGATTAACATCGTTTATGTAAAATGTATTAATTTATTAGAGAAACTACAAATCCCCCGAAAGATAATTTGCTACTTCAGTGATTTTTTCAAAGAACCTGGTATTTCGTACGTTACATGACCATTGTTTGAGACTTTCGTCTCTAGTCTTCGTCAAACGGAAGAGAGGAAAAATTCTATAGAAATTGTACATCGATGAATAAATAAATGGTGCTCGTCTAGGGTACAAGAAGCGATCGTTCAGCATCGCGTTCCGTTCGATTTTCTACGTCACGGAAAAACGATAGGAATATCGGGGTTATAAAGGAATATCATAATATTGTTTCCTAACCGATGACCCGTTTGATTTAATGTAGCGTAAACAACGCTTGCTCGAGACAAGGTAAAAACGTAGCTTGTATCTTGTTCTCTTGCGAAACTGATTGGTATTGTATAGTTATTGACAAGGAAATGCTTCCCGTTTCGTTCAAAATCGGTGAAAACATCCACTTGTATTTGCCGAGTTGCCAAAAAATCATTATTTCTTCGAGTGTATTTTTGCACGTAGTTTCTAAAATGAAAAAGATTAACATCGTATACACGTTTAGTAACATAATAAATTTGGTCGCATTTAATAATATACTTTACTCGTTTATTCTAATATAATGTATAAAGTAGCTCCAATAATCATAACACAGCCCTAAAGGGGATAATTCTTTGTGTGAAAATATTAGGTTAGAACTTATGTTTTATTGTCTTAATATTAGGTTATATTTTAGCATGTTTCTTTTCACGATTTGTTCCTACATTTATAAATTTGACGTATATTTAAATTATAGATCAGAATAGAGAAAAATAAAGTGCATTTTCGACTGCACTTTAAAAAACTGCAGTTCCAACAACAAAAGTGATTTGTACCGTGTATGGAAATAGTGCTGTTGCTGAAAGCACAATTTACAAGTGATTTGCTCAATTAAAAAATGACAATTTTGGTTTAGAAGACCGAGAACGTTCCGATAGGCTTATAGTTGGTGTTGATGATCAGATCAAAGCGCTAGTTAAAGGCAATATCCTTGTCATATGGCAAGGAACATGGCAGAGATACTCAACATATCTCATGTTACGGTTATAAGGCATTTGGAAGCTCCTCGTGGAAAGAAATTTAACAAACCACCTTTCCATGAATGATTCATTACTAAAACTAAATAAAAACGATCCATTTTTTAAACGGATAGTTATAGACGACGAAAAATGAATCTTATATAACAACGAAAAGATCCTGGGGAAAACGCAATGAGCCTCCACAGATCTGTGCAAAAGCTCTGCACCTGAAAAAGGTGATGTTATGTATCTGGTAGGATTGGAAATGCATTTTGTACTACGAACTTCTGCCGTACAATCAGATGTTGAATTTAGATAAATATTGTTCACAATTAGATCAAGTGAAGGGAGCAATCGATGAAATGTGAACGGAACTGGTCAATTGAAAGGGTGTCGTTTTCCACCAGGATAACGCTAGACCTCATGTCTCCTTGCAGACATGTCAGAAATTGGTACAGCTTGGTTGAGATGTTCTGCCTCATCTACCGTATACACCCGACTTGGTACCTTTCGATTATTAAAATTTTCTTTATGGGAAAAACCTAAATTCTTTGATGGAAGCTTCCAAGTAGCACGTAGAAGCTCATCGTCCAAAAAGATACGAAGTTCTGGAAAATTGAGATAATGAAATTGTCTCGAAGATGACGAAAAGTACTAGATCAAGATGGAAAATATGTAACAGAATAAATATACGTAGAAATATCTAAAAATTGTCTTTGAATTTTACTTTGAAAACGCTACGAACTTATGTTCCAACCCAATAAGTTGAAGAGGTAAAATTTTGTTGCACGATACCTATTCTGTTATCGAAAAAATACATCTCACTGAACAAATCTGTCGAGATTGCGTGCACTTGACCAATAGGTGTCACACACATTACGATTTATCGAACGATTTGTTTAATACGACTGTTTGGACGATAATCGTAACGTGTGTGGGGTTGTCGATATGACTGCGTCGTACGACTTATCGGAGTAAATCCTACGACAGGTTGTTACGTGTAACCAAAATGATTGCAGAACAAGTCGATACGACTGTGGTTGCAAATTGTTGTATGAATAATCGTACGATAAGTCGTTACATGACTAGCCCCTGACAAATCGTAAGTTTCCATCTAACGGATCTTGGTGTAGATTGAGAGTAGTTTTAAAAATATTATTAAAATCAAGGATGAAAATTAGTGTCGATTTGTGTAATTAGTTCAAAGGTTTTTCTAGAATTTCTTCATTTACGCGTAACCCACGATCTATGCGATCTAAATGATAATTGACAAATGTGGATGACAAAAACGATAGAAAAATAATTCAAGAAGTGTATAATTATAGAAAATTCATGAATATAAAGGGGGAAGTTATTGTTCAAATCGTAAAGGAAGCTTTAAAAATAAATGGTATAAGAATAATTGGAGAAATTTAATAGGATTTAAACGTTAATGTGTCTGCTGACATTGTGCGTAATATTCTGTGAAGGAAAATAATATTGTGAAGTAACTCGTATCGAGTACGTATTTCGTGAATTAAAAGAACAGAAAGAAAGGATTACAGATAATTTACAGAAAGTAGAATATATTCAATTACATTAGTAGAATATTGAAATGGAGTATTTTTACGAACACTGTGAGAATTCAATGTTTTCTGAATAAAATAAAAGAAACATTAATATCGATTCCAATGGACACGAGTGGAATGTGCAAATATAAAATTGTAACAGTATAAATATAAATGTTTATATTACACATTGTAATAAACCAATAGCGATTCTGTGTCCATTTAACGCTATATGAGTTTAGTTGGTGTTGAAACAGTACACTTTAGCAATGGAAGAATAAATCATTGTACATACAATGTGTGTAAAAGGTGTTTCTGTAAAAGTGTAGAAAATGTAATTCTGTTTGCTGATCTAAAAAAGACACTGTTGAAAAGAGAAATAATATTTCACATAGTATAATGTCCAATTAGTGTAAAGAGAACCCCTTCGAATACTATAAGCCTTCTGAGCATTAAGATATAATTATATATATAAGTACATCGTGCAGTGTTAAATTTAAATGCATATCGATGAAAATCACTTTTTGGGTTAAAATATAATTATATATATTTTCATTGAATATTTAAAAATCTAAATACACATTGATGAAAATCACCTTTTGTCGTCTACAGTAAAAGAAGTTACTGAAAGATATTGTACAAAGTACACACAAAAGCGTATCTATCTAGGTTATTTAATTCATTCTTCTTTGGATCTCTAAAGAAATTGATGGCAACTTTACTATAGACGTGCAGTCGATTCGCCTCTCTGTATGTAGTTTCTGTTGTATTACTAGGTATCATAGAGGGGCAAGGGGCAACCAATCTATGGTGCAAGAGAGGATGATGCATTGTCTAGGTATATGCCTGAACTTCATGTTCATAGCCATGAATATGAACAACTTCCGGAAGCATCCTTGGCAGAAATTAAATTTGCAATATTTTCCTCGCAAAGGCTTTTAGGCAACCATCGATCATCCTATTTACTTCAGACGCTTTCATCCTATGCGTATTTAATGAGTATAATGAAAAAGGGCATCTTAAGCCGTGACACCGCTTTCAAAACCGATATAAAAGTTGAGGCTGGAAATCTTTTTCACGTCGAAACCAGATTTCTAGTAAAAGTGTTTCATCAATGCATAAGAAATTGAATGTTGTCAAAAATATTATTAACATTTTTCCTAATCAATTTTCTATTCGTATATAAAGTAGAAGTATTTTAATCCAGAATTTATTTTGTAACCTCATCGAAATGGATTCTTTTGATTCATTATGAAAAGAGAGATAGAGAAGTCTTGAGGGATTATTGTATATTGCATATCTACGATATAGTTCGTCCCAACATTTTTTATAATATTAGAATAAAAATAATACCAATATTATCAGTAATCTCAACCACGATTGCATCTCAATTTAAATTTCTACAAGAGGAGTACCTGAATTTAATTTTAATCCATTGGTCATTTGGCTCCATAGTCTGCCATTTTTTGCTAAAACATGTATTGTTTTGTGTTTGAATAGTTTCAAGCTCCAAATTTATATACGATATACACTAATTAGCAGCACTTTTTAGTTATCAAGTTGTGACGAACTTTGTGAACTTGTTAAAACGTGTAATTAAATGTAACATACATTTACAGTCGGACTTTTTAATTATTCTTCTTTATTAACATAATGTTTTAATCAAAATATTTCCTTCGTTATTTGCAATTATTTCACAAATTTTAGGCAATAATCTACTTATTTAGATTAAGTAAAATATTTCATCTTCTTGAATTTTCTAAAACATAATAAAAATATATCGATATTTTGCTAAACTACATATCAAAAGTATCACATTAAAATGATCGAAACAAGTGAACATCAAGTGGAGCAATGTCAACATAGTGTCTGATAAAGAATAACCTTGTACTGATTCGTGTCTATTAGCTGTTGCTTTTCTATTACTGCTGTGTTCATTTGCCTTCATCATTAAGTGATGAACGATTTGCTATGGCCGTTTGATCTGGTGGTCAGAGCTTATGACAGAGAACTCCTTCCTGATCCTACAATATACTGAGAAGATTCTTATGCCCGAGGATGTTGCATTTTTTAATTGATGTCGATGGTTGTAGCTACTGTCTACCTCTGACTTCTTACTCAATGCAAAGGACAGTATAGAGTAGCGATGATACTACTCTTCGTTCGAGATCATTTTCAGGTGAACCAAAGATGTGGTTGTAACAACTGTAACTTGTACATTAAATTCGATTTAAAATAGCTAATTCTAATTCTAATTCAATGCAAAATAGCAAACATTAACTGCACATAAAATAACTTGCTTTTATCGTCATCTATTTGTCATTCGTCAAACTTCCCCTTGCATTTAATATATATATATTCGCAAAACGGGGTGCAAAATTTTGCCGTGTTAAAAGAGAAACGGAAGATTGATTCGTTCCGTGGATGCACTTACATGAACTTTTGGTAAATGTATCTACAGATACTGGTGCAGTTACAGAACGCGTCTTCTCGAACTTTCGGCACGGAACTTCACGCTTGGAGCGACATTGGTACAGAGACGGCACCGAACAGAACGTAGAAACTGCAACAAATTGAATGCCGCATTTTCCATCGACGATATTGCCCCCGAAACTTCTCAGAAGAAGGTGCGATTTACGATTGGTGCACGTGCGTCAACCGTGCAGCTGCCTGGAACTTTATGTTCAAGGACCTCTCTTGTCGTCGACGGAACTTATAGGCGGCTTATACAAGGGATGTCTGCCCTTGTTTCCCTTGCTTCTTATGACTTCTCAAATTCTTTTCTCATAGGACACCTTCCTACCACGGGCGTATGTTTCGTTGTTTACCGTTGACAGAGAACGACGTATGTGGGACTGAAAATTAATAGCATTGTGCAGCTGGTACAAATAGCCAGGATCTTGGGTATGTCGCGATGTTGTAAAGGAAGATATATTACCACAATTGTACTTAGACAGGTTCATTGTAGGTAACGGGAACATAAATAAAAAATAAAAATAAATCCATTATGGATAAATAATATTCTTCTGAACACCAAACGACCGAAACGTTACCTTTTCTCTTGCCAGGATTCAATCAGTTCTCTCAAATCTTAAAAATTGCAATTGGAGGTATCTCAAGGGAAACTAAATATTTTAATATTGTTTCACTTGTTTTATATTAGTCTACTTTCGTCATTTATCTTAAAGATATTTTTGATTGTTTTTAGTATTTACCGAATGCTCCAAATTAGAATACTACTGACATAATACGGGAAACCGTTTTGAATAAACGATTACACGTTTTTTCTATCATTTTTCCACTGTTATGTGATGCTTTCAAAAGAATCGAAGACAAAGGGATTGATTGATTTATTTTACTTCTTGCTATTCCTTTGAAATATTTAATTTTTTACATACCATTGAAAATGTATGAAATCGATATCATTGCCCTTTATCGATGCATCTTGCCTGTTCCGCAGGTGTAAGAAGTATATACGTATGTAAGCCATATGCGTTTAAGTCTCCTTCTTGTGAGGGATTTATTTGGGATTTCTTCGCCACAATGTTGAAATGTTGTAGATCTATGTGAAATCTTATCTTGATAGATTTCTACAAATCCTTGGATTTCTTTAGCGGTATAACGTATATTGACACCTTTGCGGATTGTGGAATTGCTGATACAACATGATGCGTTTAATATGATACACAAAGTTTTTAATTAGAATCTTTATATTAGGTTTATGGTAGTTAACTTTGCACATCCTCAGAGTTGTAATTCGTAGGCCTGAACTCATTTTAGAATTATATTATATCGGAGTAATTTGTTTTTAATCGAGTTTTGATCATTCGAGTTCACTGTCTCTTTTATCAAAAGTAATAGATCCATGTGAGTTTTGTATCATTGTTTGAGCTAGAGTTGTTGACCTTGTTAAATCTTGGTACACGTTCATAGCAAGTAATTTTCTTCATCCTAAAATCGACATGTAACGTTTTGATTTTGTTCGTTTTCGTTCGTCATTTGGACAACTTTATCTGCATTACTGATAACTGATCTAGGTGTTCTTGTAGATGGTTTCGATGCTACTATAGGATTCTCGTTTTCCTCTAGAGCTATAAAGCTGTGTCACAAGCAGAGATTGTTATTGTTTTGTTGGAAGTGGTTGGCACTACAGGGGTGTTCAATAAAAATAAATAGAATTCTAAAAGTTTACCTCGAGGCACACCAGAGCTGATTTTATCGTAGTTGAGAACTATATTGCTATACTTGACTTGCCAATATTTTTCTCCAGGTAAAATTTTAGTAAAAGATAGTGTTGCCTGGGAAATAAATTTTACCCTTTGTATAAAAGCCCCATATGTCCGGCATTGTTTAATGGCTTACGTGATGTCGAGGAATGCTGCTGAGCGGTGTATTTATGTATATAATTCTGCATACCATGCAACTTGCTACAACTAGCAAGGATCTTTGATATGCCATAAAGTAGGAAAGAAATACTTCTCCCGTACAATATTTTAAAAAATGTTTATGATCCAGTGTTCACGGGTAAGCGATGAATATAAATAAGACAACGTAGTTCGGACAAAAGTATCTTCATCGAAAGTTATTACTTTACATCCCTTATTTAACGAGTTCATCTATTTTCAGACACAATCACCGTAGGTAAACGTTTCACTTCAAAATTATTTTACATAATGCAACATGAACGTCACGGTTAAAATTCTGAATGAATACTCGTGATTAAGTTTCCTCGATAAAATAACACGACAATACTTTTACAAAATTGATAGGTGCCATGGATATTAGTTTGAACTTTTATTTATTTCAAATTCAATCATTTCTTTCTCAGGAGGTTAATTTGGAATGGTCGGTTATTCTTCTAACAAATTCAATAGATTCGAGTGTGATTATTGTATAATCTATACTAGGATTAGTATACCTTGCTATCCAGCTGAATCTAGTGCATGCTCGGTATTTCGAAAATGACATAATATAGCAATACTGTTATTCCACGTATCGATAAATTCAAATGACTTAACGGACTACGGTTACCACCATTGTTATTCGAGATAACTTCTTCCTCTGTTGCGCGAGTCTTTCCAAGGTTAAGAGCCAAGTAGATCACCATATGACATAATATAGCAATACTGTTATTCCACGTATCGATAAATTCAATTGGCTTAACGGACTACCACCATTGTTATTCGAGATAACTTTCCTCTGTTGCGCGAGTCTTTCCAAGGTTAAGAGCCAAGTAGATCACCATATGGCATAATCTAGCAATACTGTTATTCCACGTATCGATAAATTCAATTGGCTTAACGGACTACCACCATTGTTATTCGAGATAACTTTCCTCTGTTGCACGAGTATTTCCAAGGTTAAGGACTAAGTAAATCCCCATACGACATAATATAGCAATACTGTTATTCCACGTATCGATAAATTCAATTGGCTTAACGGACTATAGTTACCATCATTGTTATTCGAGATAACTTCTTCCTCTGTTGCACGAGTATTTCCAAGGTTAAGGGCTAAGTAGATCACCAGCATCGCAGCTACTTACTCAAGCCGCTGTGTTGGGTTCGTTTGAGGTTGACCGTCGGGCGTAATATTTTCATTCGCTTTAACTCATTCGCAACGAGCGAGCTACTAGTTCGTCAAAAGTTGCGTCGTTCCGTTTTTATGACGGAAACTTAAGGGTGCGTTAAAAATAAACTACGAAAGAATGCTGGCACTCGTTTTATTAAAAGAAACAAAACTTTTTCATTTTTTCAACTTTCATTTCTTCAACTTTTTCTACATTTGTTTAAGCTTACAATATTCTTCTCGTATAAACCGTCTAATTAAATTTTGACTCCACAGGCTTGATCGAATAAGTCACACTATACTTCGATGCATTTGTCTAAAAAATTGTCTAAATTTTCATTAAGGGTCGGTTTCCAATAGGGATGACAAAATGTCGGAAAAAACGAGCACTGCATTTGGAATTCGGATGCCATTTCGTCAATTTTTGGAATTTTTCAACAAACATTAGTTCAAAAACTGTTTTTTTTTTAAGATTTGAAACTTGATTATCCCTTTAAGATGTGTGTTTGCGTGCATGTTGAATTCGTGACAGTTTGACTTTTTTAACAGCATTTTTACGCAGTTTTATATCACGATATCTCGCATCATAAATATTGCGTAGGGTTATGTTATCTTGGAGCAGTTCTTTGCGTTTCAAAAGAAATTATTTACGCAAAGAGTGAAGAAATTTTTAAAATATGAAGGAAACGTATGTGGATCCGAAAATTGATTCAGATGTGTTCTTGGGGCGTGGATGACGTTAACAAACGAACGTTCCGTTCTATCGTGATCTTTCAGAAGTATTCAATGTATTACAGAGTATGTAGGTGCCTATAATATTTCTCGTATAGGCATAACACTGTTGACAGAATGTCGAGACAAAGCTACTATAGTTCTGACTGCGGTGTGACATTGTCTTGGAAATGTGACTAAAAATCAATCTTAAGTTGACTTCGTGACACCGAAGTGGCGACACTGATAGGATCTTCCTGACAACACGACTTTCAGTTTCCACGATGACAAATGTCGCAACATTCACTGTCACGGCAATAAAAGTCGTAACTTACTGTCACGCAAGCACGCACCTCTAGCTCGTGTGTGGACCTGAAAGAGGTGGTTTAATCTAAACCAGTGTTTCTCAAACTCCACTTTGCCGCGAACTCGTAAAGTAGAAGTACGTTATTATTTTTCAAATATACTACAATATTGTTTTCCAAAAAGTGTATCTATTCTTAAAAATTTCTTTACGCAATTGATACAATTTATTTACACATTGTTTACCAAACCAATATATACAAATAAAAACGTCTTCTAAAGATTCATTCAATACAAATTGATAAGTATCGTAATAAATTAAGTTTCTTATCGTATATTATTAAAAAGTCCTTATTACTTGACTTTCGGTTAAAATTTTCTGATCCCGTGCGAAAAATCGAAAACAGAGTATACAAGTGTAACAAAATATTCGTAGAGGTGTAGAAAGAATTTCAGTTATTCGTGTTTGCACTACTGACGAACGAATACATTCTCAATAAGAAGAAAATACTACCATGGAAGACGCATTTTTCATTCCCAGTTATATATAAATCGTTTTTTGTTCCGAGTATCTCACGGATACCACTTCGATACGTTCGTAGACCAGATTTCGAGAAACACTGTTCTAAACAATCCTGGCACGAGGCCCTGCATAAGCGAGTAGCGTCGGGGAACTGTTTTCAGTTGAAGCGCGCCGCGGTGAAAGGGTTCAAATGGAACCGGGAACGAAAGTCGCGGATGAAAACAATAATCGGCAGAAATGCGGTACAGAGAAAAACTGTCCAATTTAGATAAGGGATAAAGGAGAATAACGAAAGGCAAACAAAGTGACGGAAATAGAGTACGATAGGAGAAAAAATGATCGCGTAAAAGAAGAACCCAGAAAAATGAGGAATCGAGATGGAAATTAAAGAGGGTGAAGCGGAGGCTGCGGGGAAAGAGTTGCGAAAAGGGGGAATAGAAAACCATAAAGGGAAAGAACGAGGCGAAAAAACGGAAAATATGGAATATGCGTTCACAGGAAAGAGAGGAGCGAGGAGCGGTGCAGAGGGGGAGGGAGGGAGAGGCAGATCGTCGAAGCGTTGGCGGTGAAAGCACTTGGCTCTGAAATGGTTGAATTTGCATGAATCGCGACCGGTCGTTACGTTTCAATGCTTACCTGTCTGCCCTTCGCTCGCTCAAATGTCGTTTAATTAGTCGGAACGGCTTATTCGTGTGCATTTACGACGACCAATCTGCGATGCTTTTCTTCGCTTGTTAGACGCACGATTACGAACGAAAGTAGCCCGTTTCTGTTAGGCCGATGATAATGCCCCCGGATGATATATAGCGCATAACGGGCAACCACAAACAGCCTGGAAACAAAGACGGTACACAGAAACTTTATCTTCACCTCGCCTCTCAATTACGAATGGAAATCGATATATTCGAATAACGCTTAACGATTCGAAAGTATAGAATTGTTTCGGTCGTTATTACTCTGAATATATTTGCGACGATAATACGCGCTTCGCTGGTAAGATAATGTATTAAGCTGTCGGTGGTAGGCAGCGGATAAAATACGACGCCGGAGCCAAGAATATAGTTTAAATGTCTTTCATATTACGGGATCTACGACACACCTTCCCTCCGAGTACGTTCATAAATGTCGTGCGCCGTATAAAAAGTACTTTATCGTTACGCAATGATAATAAAGAAACCATATTTTAGCGCGGCGATGAAAATATACTTTCCGCACATCTCCATCGCGAATACACTTCCTGCTTTCAAATTACTCTTTAATGCCCGCAATTTCGTCCTACATACGTCGAGCTCCACAATTAACTGTGCTCTAAGAATGATACATTAACCCTAGAATGACTTCTGCAGAGTTCGACTTCTGAGGTCATTCGAGACCAAAGACGGGGGTATAATAGTTCTTGTCTAGATACAAAGGAGGGTGATAGAGAACGATGAAATTTTAGGTAGTCTCGGCATATAAAATTTGAAGAAGATACCATTGTATCTCAAGGAATTATAGAAGCACAATTATTTACAAGAAATATAAGTTGTGAACAACGGCACGAAAGTTAGAAGAAATTATATTCTGTTCAAGAAATTATATTCTGACTATTGGATATATTCGCAACTGCAAACAATGGCCACCGTGTTGTGGATTGGTGTTTACATATTGCATTATTAGTGTGGTTTTTTGGGCTTATTCGTCATGAAACTTCTATTTATCCGTGAACGTTTTCAATGCTTATTTTAACAAAAAATTATGATTGGACGAAGAGAGAAACGAAACATGAAACTTACTCTTTTCGTTTAATACATTACGTTTCGTTTTAAAAGTTTCTGTGTACGTTCAAACGTATTTCCTCGAGTATGGGAATCGTTTGTCTTAATTTATTACACTTTGTGGTTGTTAATTAAGGGCAAATTGAGAATAAACAGATTTTATTTTAATTTGCATTGGTATGTATCCGTTTGTAATCAATAGAAGTATAGGAAGAATAGAATACGCGTGAATGATTTTATGGTGAAAGTAAGGGAATACTTTAACCGATTCTGGGTACAAGGAATGTAAATCTGTTTAAAATACGTATCAGAAGTTATGAAATTAATTTGACATTTTTTAAAAGGCATGTAAACAAAATGATAAAATCCATTTGAATTTTGTTTCGTACCATGTCATTCGAAAATAGTATTACTATAATAGACTATTATCTGAAAAAATACTAATACAATAGTTAGATTAGTGTTTCTCAAATTTTACCTTATAGTTTGTTTAAAAATTCGTATTTAATTTAAGTTTTTTTTATATTTTAGCAGTAAACCAAAATAAATGCATAGATACCAATAAATGAGTCTTCTTGGGATATGTTTAATAATCCGATTATTTAACGCTTTTAAAATTAGTGCTTTCTATCGATTAGTATTACAAAAGCTTTATTATTTGATTTTCAGATAAGAGTACCTTGCTGCGAACAAAAAATTCAAAAAAATCGCTTTTAATCTTTTTAACGGAAGCCGAATAAAAACTGATGAATATATTATAAGTAGAAAACAGTGTCTATACCATTACAGAACAAATTTCAGTTGTTGTTCCAGAGTTTGAAGCTTTTTAGCGGCCAGTTTCTTGTCGATGCTTTTACTACTGAAAACTTTCTAAAGAGACGTTTTCAATGAAAATTAAATATTATGCGAACAATCTTTTTTACTCTATTTCAGTCAACATCTTACATTCGTGGATCTACCCCTAACTTCTTACGTTTTGTAATTGTAATAATAGTTTTAAAAATTCCACATTCGAAAAAACTCTTCTTTTTCTAACAAATTTTTCGAATTTTCCTTGTACAGAAAGAAAAATAAGTTGTAAATAACATTTGAAAATTCAGAAGTACCCCTGGGGTTAAGACGAATGCAATCCTCTGTCGCGTGGATTGTATATTAGATTTTAAAAATGTCGAAAAAACATTATTTCTTGGTTATTCGTACATCCATGGATTAATTAATATTTAAACTAAGCAATAAATGGCTGAACTTATAGAGGTACTAGATGTCCATAAGAAACCATTGTGTGCAAATCACGTAAAATGTTGTCAGCGAACTTTACTCGAATTTTTTTTATCGGACTCTCGCTCGGATACATTATGCAAAAGAGCAGTGTTTCTCAAACTATGGTCCACAGATCGGAAGAAAAAAGAAGAGATTACTACATACTTTCCAAAGTTACATCTAAAATTTCCTACTTAATTTTTGTTCATCCATCTCATTAACTTCAACTTTATCCAATTTTTGTTATAGTTCCTTCAATATTGTACGATACTTGCAATATATTCATCGCTTCTCATTTTATTCCTGTAGAGAGTAATAAAAGGTAGAAAATTGTATTGGATCCGTTTGCAATCAACTTTTATTTGAAAATTAAGCAATAAAGCTTTTTTAAGGAAATTCAATATAAAAAATATTTTATCATTAAATGGTACATAAAATAAATTCCAAGAAGACTCTCGTGAGTCACCTAATTAATTCTCATACTCGTATATACGACTTTAGTCAACGATATGAAAAATTCAAATCAAAATATATAAAGGTGTTTAAGTTACATTAAAACTTTTGAAAAACAAATACATTTGAAAAGCGACTGTTTTAGAACAATTAGTAAAAATTCTTGCGTGTTAAACAAAAGATGATAAATATTAAAGTCTTAATCCAGCGTTTTTACGTTTGGATCTTTATGATTGGAATATGAAAATAAACTAGAAATAAATTATTTATATAACTTCGAGCGAAAAACAATAATCCCTATATCGAAAATGAAATTTGTTCCACAACTGGAACAGCAGTCTAATCCATTGTAATTAAATATACGCGAAATATACATCGATAGAAAATTATCATTCCATTATTGCGATTCCGTTGTATTCGTATTGTACTCGAATAAAAAAGACTTAAATTTAACAAAATAAGAAGACAAATAAAACTGAGAATAAATTATCGAAACTCCGCGACGTCTACCAAACAACGAACAATTATTACACACTCAATTCCATTCTGTTCGATCGTTCGCGAAATCAGCTTCATTCGAAAATATATCGAGAATGTAATAATTTAATTCTACTGTAGGGGCCCGTCAAAACGGTTTCGTTTATTTAGCGTAACATTGGAACGAGGGGTGGAGGTTAAAACACACAGTCAGAAGCACACCGACAAACGAGAATCCTCCTTTGATCAATCGTCGAAACTACAAGCGTATGTTAATGAGGGTCTCGTCTCTTGTATCGCGCGCAATTAGTACGTTTTTGTAAACCCATGCCCGAAGGATCGGGAGGGTTGACTGTCACAGTTTGTACTAAGAATATGTATTGAACGACGGGGCCGACAATCATCGGGCAGAGTTATCGAATAAGCACGCCACGCAAAATTCGAGCGTAGCAAAATGAGAGAGGGTGAAGGAGAGGGTCGTGGAGCTATTTCCCGTCTGATTGGATTCGAATGCATCGGGATTCGTGTGCAGGGGCGCGGCGTACATACATCGCACCGTGTAATGTACTGGGCACGTGTACCCCGTGTACCGAGATCGTCGAATGAATCACGTTCCGGCGGACAAGTACTCGCGATTCCCCGATAACGAATTTGAGACCAGTGCAAACTAATCCAAATCCAAGATCAACGGTAGGGCGGTTCTGGTTGCTCGAGTAACTCTCACCGATGTAATCGAAAGGGTAATAGGACGCGTTGCGATCGATGATTTCCTAACGAGAATTTCAAAATACGTGTCGAACCCCGCGACTTTATATTTTAATTGTGTTTTTCACGCGTTCCATATCCCTTTTCACCCCACCTCGGTTCTCTTCCACCTTTCGGCAACTCAATTTGGACGCGATCGGAGAAGAGGCTACGAATACTTCATTTTTGACCTATTTGGAACGAAAGTCATTAGACTGTACGCTACTTGCGGTATTAACCGGTGGAACGGAGAGCGTTCTTACCCTTTTGTTCTTCTCGCGGTCAATGCGCACGAATCGCGACACTTTTCTACTTAACCTTTCGTCTCACATATTTCCCGCGACGTGTTTCTTAAATTATAATCTGGGAGACGTTAATATTTCCCCAGTCTCGACGGTTTGATATTTATTCTCGAAAATGTATATTACAGTCTCCAGAATGAAAAATGGCGTAACCAAAGAAATTTTAATTATCGGGTTATTTATTTATTTATTTATTTATTTTTTTTTTCATCCATCGAAATGAGAGAAACAATATGAATTCAAGTGGATGAAAATATGACGTATATTAGAGACAACGAAATGAAAGCGCGAGTTGTAAGGGATTGCTGTTTTACAACTATGTAGCCATTATGTACGCAAAAAATTTGATACGACTAGCAACAGGAGACGTTTCACATACGTTATTTAATATTGCTCTGCTAGAAATGAAATGTAGAGATTAAAGAAAGAATTAAAATTTATGTACTTTTGCAACCATTGTCTCGCGTAATTAAACTGATGTAGGTCTCAGAGAAGGATCATACGTATGAAGCGACGACTAGCCTGAATTTTTGTTTAAATGTTGAAAAGAGTATGCAATGGAGGTATTGAAAAATGTTAATATTTTCGTTCTTTTTCTGTACAATTAATTCTTGCCCGTGTCACTTTTCTTGCAGGATAGTGTACAGTATACCTATGTAAATATTCTTGTTAAAATTAGCAGGAAAATATTTCGAATGGGTTTGAATTTAATTAAATATCAGTTCGACATATCTCACTGTTAGGTACTCCTCTGGTATATTTATTTAAAATATTCTTTCTATTTATCAATTCGATAAAAGTTAATAGCGATCAGTAAATAAAAATTAAATAACATATCATACGCATATTTTATATGTGTGTGCGTGTTAGACATTTTAATGATTTATTCTATTCTACTAGTGTTCCACCGAGTATGTAATAACTGGAGATGAGTAGTTGTTAGTTGTTGACAACTAACAAGCTTTTTGGAGTTGTTCTCGACATTTCAAAGAGATACGATGCTTTGTCGTGAGGTTACAATTTGGTGTCAGAAGTGGGATATGTGCATATGCACACATATGCACACATTTGTTACATTGTATATACATGCTAGTATAGCTTTTCCCTGACTTGAAGTCTCACGGGACGGTACCGGGGCAAAGAGGGATTGGACCGCCCATCCCCATCTGAGCCCCACGTTCTGAATCTAAGCCACGTACTCTACCATAGTATTATAGTAGGAATAGATTTCAATTGCGTCCCTATCTCAATATGTACATAAATATTTGGTTCTTCGGAAAGTCATTTCGTTTTTTTTTTGATGAAAATAAATCACGATTCTTTTTAGAGTTTATAAACATTTTATTAAATTATATACTCTCCATTTTGGAAAACGAAATAACTTTCCGAACAACTCGATATAAAGCTGAGAGACTATAAACTACCGAGGCTTCCTTTATGCTTATATTAAATGCATCAAAGTCTGTTATAAGAGTTACTTAATATAAAAAAGAATATTATGTAATATTAACAGTTTTTCTACAGTTGGAGTAATAAAGATGATTTTGAAATATAACTAATTTTCCTCAATAGTCATTTTCCACAAGAAAGTATCGAGCTAGGTTTCTCAAGAGAACAATGATATTTCCAAAGGTATTAAAATTTAACATTGCTATTACCGCATACAAGAAATACAGGGTGAACAGAATAATAAAAATCAGAAGTTTAAGATTTCTCTTATCGGATAGATTTATTCAAAGAATGTAGAATAATATTTTACAGTACATTTGCAGGTATCGTAACAATAGTATACTTTTGTGATAGATAAAAGATAAATTGCACTTACAAACATATAAATACATATGCGCCTTAGCATGATCGAAAAAAGTCACGTCAGTGGTCTTTGTCGAGATCTAGTCGAGTCCACTTTCTTGTTACTTTTCAATACAAAAAATATGTATATCGGTTTATAGAACACGAAAAAATACCTCAACGCTTGCGTAACGAATCGGATAGAAGGTAGACAAAAACTAACGTGTTAGATGTTCTATTTTGATTACGTATATGTTCGTTAATTGGAGTCCGTTAGACCACGTCGGACCGCTTCGAGCTTATACATTATGAAAATTCAAAAAAACATCGAGGTCGATTCGGATCCAGCAGCGGAATCTGTATTCGATATCTTCGATGCGTTCGTTCTTATTATTGAAAAATTGAGATCGAACGCCAATGAATTTCATAATTGCACGGTATCAGCGAGAAGTGATCAAGATAGGGAACATCTGCCGTAGAAACGACAAATATTTCCTTCTGGCCGTTTCTCCGAAGGCTTCGGTATCTACATAGGAAAGATATATATCTGTTCGCTGTCTCGCCGCGTGCAACCCTGCAGGCATAACAGTTTCCTCGGTAGATATCGCCGGCACACGGCGATGCAGCTCACGCTGTTACGTACTGACAAGCTCCGACGTGTAATGGGCCGTTCAAATCCGTCCACGTCGTCGATCTCTTCAATAAAGAAAGATCGTTTCTATGGTTACACGCGATCTGACTCGACTGTTACTCGTTTACCGGGAATTCTTGTTATTACTTCAACATAGTACGTCAAGAATCGTGAAGAAGTAATGCAGACCGTACAGTATTCGTGTGTACCGCACTCACTATCGACGTCTCTTGGTGATACTTTGGTCGATAGATCCGAATAAAGTCGTTTATGCTTTCGAGCGAGAATTTTTACACCGAACACGAATAATCGAATCGTTCCCACCGGTGTTTATATTATAGTTAGTCTCTCGGCTAGAACATTAAGAATTGAATTTGAACCGATAATAAAGATTGAAATTGTTACATTTGGCATTGTATCTTCATGAGAATATCATCAACGAATTGGTAAAGTCTTAGCAGGTACAAACACGTTGCCATTCGACTAATATTTAGTTACACGTAGAAATTTTCATTTTTATTGAACAGATTTTGGTTATCCATTGATAGTACTTTTATATAAGTTGTAACAAGTATGGTTTATTTTAAAGAAATCTTCCGATCTTTAACGGAGTTCTTAGTATACAGAAATGGGAGTTTTTGTAGGTAGATATTCATTGATAACTCAATTATTATATAGTATTCCATTCTATGTGAAGAAGTCTATGCAACTAAATGGTCAAAAAGTTTGTAGTTAAAAAATAATTCACTGACGTTTCCCATTGTTACTCGATATGACCATAGAAATTATCACATTTTAATGCATACAATGTATCAAATACTTATATATCGAACGAAACTCGATCTTTGTATAATTATTACAATGATACTTCGCGAACAATCTCTATGAATATATCGTAAGATGTATCAAATACTTGTATATCGAATGAAACTCGATCTTTGTATAATTATTACAATGATACACTTCGCGAACAATCTCGATGAATGAAAAGAGAACACAGACCTCGAATCGACGACAAGTATCTATGTGTAACGAGTGTTGGAGCCGTGTTATCGGGCGGAGTAGTTTGTAAACCATTTCGTGACCATTGAAAGTTTCTGTGTACCTAAATATACGATACATCGATTGGAAGTGATCCTTCTTTTGATTGTTACCAATTCGGCTGTGGTCATTGCTCGTGGATCTGGATTCTGCTATACTTGTTGAGTAGAATAGTCTAGCGGAAAGGAACGAAGACATGTTGTTACCATGCTGGTATGCCGGAGTCGTGCACGTGAAACTAGGTGTATTTATACACATAAGAACATCAGTCGCCGTAGGTAAGCCCAAAGGAGATTCCGTCTGTCAACGTCTCTCCATGGTCTACCTCAATTACCGGACATCGTGGAGCGAAGCTATATTGCTGACATACCGTCGTTAATTTTCAGAAAATTGATGCTCTCTGGAAATGCCAGAGCGTTTATCTTCATTCTGTATAAATTGATATTACCCTTCGACTGCGTTCTCTTGTTCTTACAACCGTTTCTTTATTATACAGGACGAGATTTAAATCGGGTCAAATAAATGTCTTCATTATTTTTATCCCTTTGCGATCTAGTTCTCTGTACAGCAGAACAACCTCTGCCTTATTTTTGCCCAATGATTATAGAAGTTGAAAATAATTTCGGAGTAATCATTTTTACTCTTTATTTATTTCTATTTAACGATCACGATCCATTTCTATATTTCATCGTTTTTCTCGTGTCTCTGCTATAGACGATGCTTGAAATATGATCCCAGATTGTTCGTTCGAGCCGATTGTATTCCATAATGAATGGCTTATAGGATTTTAAAAATCGAGAATAATACAGACCGGCTATTTTTACTTCCAGTTAGCTTCAAGCTTCAAATTTTTCACATTTATGGTAGCGACCATTCTACATGTTACGATTTCTTACGACTTGACTCTAATGCTGAAACCAGTTTCATTTCTTCAAATTTGTAGCGCACAATATGTAATTTAATTAATGTAATAGTAACACAATAATGCAACAAATGTAATATTTCTCAAAACATTCTTTTGACTATTCTCACAATAGTCGATTCTTTGTCTTATTTTTACAATGCACCTATTCTTTCCCTCCATTTAGGTATGAAGTTTTACATTCAATTTTTACAGTTTTTTAACAGTTGGAAATTGTCAACGGTAACGAGTACAGTGTCGTAAGTTGTTGCAATGATAATAGAACAAATATTATTGTTATTGTTTTCGAAATTGTTATTATTGCATTGTTATTAACATTGTATTATTGTTTTCGAAAAATGTAGTGTGTATCTCTCAAGCAAATTGACAGTGCCCTTTAATTTCTGATATATCGAATACCATGAGAAGATCGATGATGGCACGTAGAGAATCAATGAACCGTGTGAGTTATCATTCGATGCGTGAATAACGCAGCTGCCTTGATATTCTTTTGAAAGAAGAATGTTATACAAGAGAATAGACTTTTCTTTCGTGCGAGCATTCCTTCTCTATTCTTCGACGTTCGGATAAATGAAAGACAAATTTGCTTTGCGGAAGAAAAAGTTTGCTTTATTCTGTGTTGCTTTACATACGAACTAAACGTTAACTGGCAACCGATTATACAAGTGTGTAAAATTACTAAAAGATTGTTGGAGTTTCCTACGTCCGCGTTCGCGCAAATTGCACCACGAATAAAACAATGAATCTTGTATCAAAGCAAATAGAGTTTTACCTGAAAGACATTTGTACAACACATGAACAGAATCGTTTGTGAGTACATGAAAACTATATTGATTTAAGTTTTTAACAATTTTCCTAATTACAAAAGATACAAAAACATGTTATAATTTATGTATAACAAATTAACGTCCTACTTGAGAATAAAGTAAGTTCGATGAATATAAAGAAAGTAGGCACTTATTGCAAATGAGAGAGAATACTGCGTCATTGGCGTAGCCTTCTGATCAAATGTTAGCTATTAAGAAACAATAATTTCGTTCCTGTTTAAATACTATCACTGATTCGATAAATTTCTCGTAATAAAAAAATGACAACTATTCCAAAAAATAATTCTATAAATTTCTTTAAGGATAGTTATTCTAAACATGTACCTTCTAAGTGAAAAAATTAATTTAAGTTATAGTATTGAACTAGTAGCTGTAAAATGACAATGTGTCGTTTTTCGTTGAAAAAAGAAACCATTTTATTTTTTTCCCCCCAGTAAGAAAAGTTTCCAAGAACCTTTTGGAAGTTGAGTTCGAAATTATACATCTGAACGTGCTGTATTTTTTTAAAGTTAAATCGAACCCCCGTATTTGAGTTATCGTAACGCATTTTAAAAAATGCAATAAAAATATTCGATTTTGTGATTGCCTAGTCCCTTGGAACGAAATTGCTACAAATGTATGTGGTCTGCAGCAGACGGTTTTACGATTGAATGGTGGTAGCGAACCAGTTGAAAATAATTCTAAGCGACATTGAATATTTAGTGGTTAATGTGAATGTTCCAAGAATTTAGCGTGTAATATTTATGAAAACTGAAGGTGTTACATTTTTCTACAGAAAATCACTGCAAAATTGTGTCAAATACATTTTCAAAGCGCAAGAAATGATACGAAGTCTATACGCAAACACGTTAAGTAGACATCGTATATGAAATGTTGTCAGTACATAATACGCAAAGCACAAAATGGTGTTACATAATGGGTTTTTTATTCGACATTGCATTCGACTAGGTACAGTTAATTGCATTATCATTTCGCAGGGGTTGGCTCCTGCCACTTCCATGTATCCGTCACTCTTCACGTGGAGATATTGTTGTTTTTTTAGTACGTATAATTTTGAATCACTGGGGTTAATATGAATTTATAGGAAAAACACTTTTTGTTTGTTTAATTGCAACGAAGAGCGAATATAAACGTTGTGAACGAAATTGAAAATTTTCATATCCGGTTCATCTTAACAATTATCAAATCGTGTATGAATTATCTTTTCCTTTTTCTTATGGTAATAATTTAATTTTAAAAATAATTTCTTTTCCATTATGCAATTTTAAGTAGTTTCGTTACTGTACATTAGAGATGTACATTACAAATAAGTAGGGCCCTAGAAGACCAATTTAGGGTACACCAGAGTTGATTTTACCATACTTGAGACTATGTATAGTATGTTGGTGTGCTGAATTTGACGGTAATTTTCCTGAAATGGAATTTTATCAAAAAATATGTTGTTTGGAGAATAAATTGTTTACTTCGTATTGAAACTCCACATGTCTGTCAATGTCTAAAGGACAATTGTCTTAATCAATGTCGAGGAACACTGTTAATTATTACTTTTTCTGTAGTTGCTACTAAATTTATAATTTGGCCAATTTGGTGTATTATTTGTGGCATCTACTTTCTCCTACAGATGCTCTAATGAATTTAGGTGTTAACTTTGAGGCGATCAACGGAACAAAGAAGTACAGTTTTCTTTCAAAATACTTGAGATCGCTGTCGCGTTGAAACGTGTATCTTCTATCTTTTCTAAATTTATGGATAGAAGGGAACAGGTTTTCTCTAATTACACAGTGTGTTATAACTATAAAATCATGCTAGGATTTTCGAGTTTTATTTACGGCATATCGTAACACGTGGGGCCTATTTCAGCGGTAGATTGGGGACACTAAAATAATAAAAAATTTTATACAATCATGCACCCTATTTGACCTGGTTCCCAAGCTATAACCATTTTATACTCCAGTAATGTGCTGCTACTTAATTGTATAGAAAATGCTCGAAATGGAATTCGATTATTGAAAATAAATGAATTTGAATAATTTGTTTTATACAACAGCATAGTCATTAAGGACTTATCAAGCATTTTTTTTACCAAGATTTTAGTAGAACAATACTGGTTTAATTTTTAATCGAAAGTCACAGGAGTACAAAAATGACAATAACCTGAGATGAAGCTCAAGTAGGACATATATTTGTATAATTTTATTTTATTGTTTTTTGGTTTCTAATAGAAGAAAAAAAAAATAAAGAGTATATTTCATAACAAGCAGAAGTGCAATGAAAATTTGTATATAATAATAAAAAGCAAAAACTGTCTTTAGGTTGGTCGTAAGTATAAAATTAATAGACGAAAACACTTTCAAGCTCAAGAATTCAGTTTCATACATTTTCGATCAAATTTCATTGCATTTCCTCTTTTAATTTACTCCATGTTGTTGTAACCACAGTTTGCAGCTCCGGTATGCTTTGATGTTGGTTGCTCCCAACGTAAACCTTTCAAGCGATAATGCTCCACATGTTTTCCATTGAATTTTGGTCGAGGGAGCATGCTGGCCATACCAAAACATCGATTTTATGATTTCGATACCATGCTACACTTGTACGATCGGTATGGGTACCAGCATTGTTTCGCGGAAAAATTCACTGTATTTTTTGCTTTCATTTCGTAGAGTGTCTCGCATTTTTTTTAAAGCGTCGAACTGTGAGAGCATATTTCACAAGTAAAAATAAGACAAACATGTTCCGTGAATTTTGACTATAAAAACTTTGTTACAAAGTTACGTGTGAATATTAAGAAACGATCGTATTTAACGTAATTACGTGATCACGGGAGATTGAAAATTATATTCAAAGAAATGTTTCTCTGAATAAAAGTTTCGAACAACAAGTGAAAGCCAAACGACAAGTCCGTTACCTGTTCAATAAAAATTAAACTATCCAATCGAATAAACGTCGCAAATAAATTGCTGTACGTTGGTTTTATTCGTTATATTTTAATCGAATAAAATTTTGCTATTTTTTTTATTGAGCAGTAGATAAGAATCTATTTGTATCAAATTTATGTGAATATATAGAAAGAAAATTGCTCTCATAGTCGCTCTCGAGAGTAAAACATCGCAGTACAGTGTTCTTCATATTGCAAGTCACGACTTATTGACTCATTGGATCGTCAAATCAATATAGTGGATCGCGTCAACCAAGAGAAAAATCTCTTTTGCTTTTCGAAATCCTGAAGCAATAATTGAATCGAACTTGCTGCCCAAAGAACGAAATGAATTGGTAAATTGTTCATTTGCACTGAAGAATTTAAGAAATTAAAATTGTCATTATTTTATACTAAAATTGAAGAAGTTTTATTATGCTTAAATAGAAGGACACACTAGAATGTTCAGCATTGACACGATTAAAAACAAAGGGAAAAAATAGGGTAGGCTAAACGGTGCTCTAGATACGTGTGTGCCATTGTCCTCGTATGTTCTGGAGTGGAACCACTTTATTAACAAGCAAGGACACCCATCGTATTGCAAAAAATCTTTACCACCTTTTTGTATCGTTTGTTACAAATGACTTGTCAGTGTTGTATTTACATATTTAATGCTAGCTTTGTTGTGTTTATTTTGTCGTAAATATCCAATAAATACACTTCATCATAAATGAATAATTATCGGTGGGTCGCGGTCAGAAAAATGAGAAAAAAACACCAGTCGGACACAACATTAAGAGTAAGTTTTCCTTCACACAAACGGAGGGGACGCGAAAATGCGAGTGTCAAGGTATTTAGGTACCTGTCAGCATGGAGGCTCTCCCGCTTGCTGGTGTGGAAGAGCTCTTATTCTCGATAGCGACTCTCGGGGTTAAAACTCTTAAGTGGACACCTAGCATTACACCTCTTGATTTCACCTTGGTATTCCTGTTTTTATAATAATATTACCAGATAAAACTGTTGTGAAATGCAAAGAGTGTATCGAGTAGATGGAAATTTTTGTGTAAAACCGATACTGGCTATTATTAAACGCTAAAGCTCTTTGCCAGGTAAAGGAATGTGGGGCAAGATTGGGTATCAGATTTAAAAGAAATGAAAAGTTTATCATTCGGTCTTTAATTTAGCGAAAGGAAAAGGTGGCTTGGATTGGTTCGTAGATTTTGCAAAGCGACATTAAAATTTGTCTCTTCGAGAACTGGAAGCAATTTCAGTAGCGAGAGCTATTATATTTTAACAAAGCTATGATTTCGAAATTGTTCGAACCGCTGGACCAGTTATATGATAAATATAAATTTATTCCAGATCGAGTGCACAATTGCTACGAAACAGATGTATACTCTGAATACAAAATTAAAGATAATCTCTGCAAAGGATAGAAAACAAGTCGAAATTTGTCAGGGGAGGAGGACAGATAATTGTTGAAATTAGTTTCATTGCAGCGAGAACTTACATTTTGTCCTCGAAAAAGGAGAAAGAATGAATTAATGGATGGTTGCCGACCTGGAGCTTGGGCAATATGTTATCCCTCAGGCTGGGTGCAATCTGACATATTTGTTCAATGGTTTAAACGGTTTGTGAATTTTAGGAATGCTTCTAAAACTAACCCAATTCTATTGTTATTTGATGGTCGTACAACCCGTACGAAAAACATCCAACTAATAGATCTGGCACGAGAAAATGACATTCTTTTACTCGGTTTCTCATCACATTGTATTCACCATTTCAAACATTAAACGTAACGTTTATGAAGTCTCTCTGTACTTATTCTGACGTCAAGATGAGCAACTGACTACGGTCGAATCCAGAACTTGGCACAATGTTCCAAATTGCAAAATTGTTTGAAAATACATTGTTACGAACAGTCTCAAAGACGACCATAAGAAAAATAATTTTTGCACATCTTTTGCATTAAAAATTTTGTAAGTTTATTTCAATATCGATGCTATATGTATCTAATCATTCTTACACATCTTTTGAATTAAGTTTTACAAGTTTATTTCAATATCGATGCTAATATTCTTTTATATATATATATTGTCAACGAATATAGTATTCAGGAGAAATTTTCACTTAGTATTCCTGTCTTGCCCCACATTCCTTCATTAATTATGATGCAAGCAGGAAACAGGAGTAATGACTTCTCTTGAAGATCAAGATTTTCTGCGTTGAATATAATCTTGTTTATTGTACTTTGACCTCTATTTTAAATCCTCTTCAGATAATTCGTCAAAATATAAACTTCAACCATTTTTAATTTCTTTTAAATTTTAACGATGCACTCTATACCTATCTAATATTTTTGTTTCATTTTTAAACAGAACATTCTAATCCAAATTGTAGGGGAACTTTATATATTTGTGATTTATTGTATATAAATATGTACCATGGATAGTGAAATATCAACGAAGTATATTTGTTATAGTAATTTTGTTTTTTTTAATCACGATCATTTCACCAGTTTAATATCGCGAAGAAATTTGTAATTTTATCCATTAACAAATTTCGGATCGTTAGATTTTCGCAATGTGTTGATTATTCCAAAGTTATTTCATCGTATTAAATACTGAATTTCAATTATCGAAGTTATTTTATAAAATAAGAAACATAGTTGTATCTTAAAAATGAAAAAAAGAAAACAATAGGGTATGATCAGAAATGAGTAGAATATTTTTCTTGGACAAAGGAAATATTCCATAATAAACAAATAAAAATGTAAGTGTTTAATCGATTAAACGCTAGAAATAATATGGTATATGTTGGTTTTATTAGTCACCTTTATTCGAATAAAATTTTCCCCATCTCTGATTAAGATAACGTGCTATTTGAAATAATATTTTAAACAACGTTGTTTCAACAGTGCCCAGTTCTGCCATGAAATTGCCACTACGAAAATTACGTTCTCTAAAGTATTGGGGTTCTTTGCAAAGATCTCTCCTGTATGAACAGTGGCCGTGGAAGCTGACAAAATTAAATTTTCTTTCATCAAAAAATATGACCTATGTATAAGAGTGTGTGTCGAAGTGCTTAATTTCTTGCCTTACCATTTAATTTGTGACTGTGTGCGCCATAGTCAGACATATTATTTTGCACGCGTTGAAACAAATGTACAATTTGTCCTTGTCGATTGGTTAGAAGCTAACGAAATTAATAGAAGAAAGTGACAAAAATTAGTTCTTTTAAAAAACTTAAAATAGTGAACAATGTTACAGAATGCAATTATTTTTGTTACGAGACTCATTTTTGAGTCCTAATCTGTATCACAAATAAGACTCGTGCTTAGACTCGACACAGATAAAATTCTTATCTAAATGAAAGCTTTAAATAACGAATAAAAGATAGTTAAAAATTGATCCGTTATTCGTTGAATAAAAATTAGAATTTGTATTATACAATGAAGAATTTCACAACGAACAACTCACAATTTAATCGCTATGCGTCGGTTTCAGTTGAATAAAGTTTCATCCATCTTTGGACCAAGCTGTGGCTATTGCATTCTTTGTTCAAAGGTGGATAAGAATTCACTGGAATGTATTTACGTCAAGTATGTCTAAATAAGAAAAAGAATGATATGCTTATATGTATGTACATATTTGCTTACTTATTTATTTATGTGATTATGTATGTGGTTTTATGTAAATGTAATATACGAAGTTGAATGTATCCATAAAATTGTATGCATTATTCTTTCTTGAAATATGCGTAGAATGGAAATTTCATAATGTGGGTCCGCCGCGTGCGTCCTAAACTGCTTTCCAAGTATTAAAACAAGGGTTAATAATGATACAGTTCAAGTCGATTAGTTAGTTTCAATCACGACGAATGTAAGCGCGTGCCTAATTTCTTCTTGGCCTCTTTGTGACGAGGCGAAAGTCGCAAAGTTTTTCTCAGAATGAGACACATTCAGTTGAAATTCGGACTTAATTTCATTAAGACTTTTAATGGAATTGCTGTCTGTATTAATGATTCGGCGCTCTAAGATCACAGGACAATTGTTTCAAATATCCATCTAGTGTTGGATTACGTATTTCAGGAGTCTGAAACTCAAAATTTCGAAAACTCCACATTTTTATATAAGGTCTTCTACTGTAAAGTGTATTTTTTTTTGTGCCTTCTTCGATATTTTTTTGTAAAGAAACTATGCAATTTCTTGCATCGGCGTTTTTCATATATATTTGTTATCCTGTCAGTGATATTTATCAATTTTTATAATGAGAAATAGTCAAAATTAGTGATAGTACAGAGCCTCGTACGCAATGGCGTACCGGAAAAGTGTTTTCACGGTTTCCACGATTTCAGCCGTTCTGTTTCTAATTTTACTATATGAAAAATAGAAGAACATTTAAGTATCAATAATAAAAGAAAAATATATAAGAAATAATCTTATTTGCTTTTTGAAGTAGCAAAATTTTAAAAGAATATTTTCATAATTCAATTGTCAGGTTTATGGCGTTTTCAATAAGCATTTATTTCTGGTACACGCTACTTGTTAAATAATTTCGTATGAATAAAAACTTGGTGCAATTTCAAGTGAAATTATAAATGAAAGAATAACTTTTTTGTTGGTTCGGGACCCTTGGGTATTTGGGACCGAAGACGTACGTGACTATTACCTCTGTGATAATCTGCCACTAGAGTTCACCACATTTTCCCGTGTTGCTACATACCTTCATGGTAAGCTAAAATTCGACCCTTTTCTTGCGTGGTCAGGTAATTTTCGCGTAGCATTGTGAAAATAGGAATTTCTGTTGTACGTGTATTTACACAACGCTGGCCGCAGTGAAACTAACGAAATACCGTTGGAAGACGGTATGTATACAGGGCGTCCCATTTAAGTTTATACAACGAAATATCTTGTAGACAACTAGTTAAAAAAAAAAAAGGTGAAAAGGTGAACGAACACATCTTTCATCATTTTGAGAGGGGTTTAAATGGTATAATGGTACTCCTAATTTTGTAATGCATGGACGTTTCCAACCTCATTTTAAGGTCAACCTCTTTCTTTTTTTATCCCAAATTTATATATCTCATTTTGGAATTCTATCCTACGTAAAAATGTGAATAACGTTTGTTTGAAATACTTTCTTGTAAATCTTTTTAAATATTTAGAAAATATCTACAAAATGAATATCTGCTTCGAGAAAGAAATTTTTATATTTTACTCCATCTAGTGTTCGTATTTCACATTTGCTTCGATTTTGTGAGAATTTTCTTACTTGTATTGTATGTTAAAAGATATATTAAGTTGACCTTTAATTCATCGTCGTGTAAGTGTTTCTCGTGACAATTATATTGTGATATCTGTTAAATATTAGACTCTCGCTTTGGCAGTTCAAATAATATTTTTATTTCGAATCATGATAGCTATTATATGAAAACCCATATTTATTATTTACACGAGACTCATTTGTAATCTAAAATATGCTAATGTACCTTTCGACGAACTTTTAAATTAGAAATCAGTTAATAAATATCATCGTAATTTGCCAAGAAATATTATTAAAATTAACACAAACCTTGTAATTTTTTAAATTCAACGACATTTATTTTGCCCTAAATAATTTAAGACACATGTAGAATATTTTCTCATACAAAGAAAAAAATTCCAAACCAAAAAGATTAATTTTTTATGTTGAAATTACGTGCCACAGGCATCGTGATTTTTCCGAGCCATAAATGCTACAAACATCCCCAAGATGTCAAATCCTTTCCAAGCCATAAATGCTATAAACGTCTTCCAGACGTTATCAGTTACTTATGATTCCTTAATGCGTGCGGCTTGCCAATCGTAAATCTGACTTTAACGTATAATTTTTTAACGATTAAACTGTTAAAAAGTGTCAGGTTTGTATTTATTAAACCAATAAAGTATGTTAGATACCACGAAAGACAACGCGGCTTATTTTTTGGAGACAACAATTACATTATAAATATTGTCAGCTACCGATGAGTGAATGAAATCACTGACACTGATAGCGAGGACAGTGATTTTCATTTTATATTAGTATTAAATATATATTTTACATAATATTAAATACGAAAAGAACCTGGTTTCTTTCGAATGCCATTATTTCTACAATTTTTCAAATTTTTAAAACTCTATGCGTCATTCGATGGAGAATACATTAAAAAATAATGATAGTAAAATTCAAATTTTCAAATACTGTTGAGTTCGGAATCACTGGCAAGATCAACGCCATTTTTTTGCTACTGTTCAACGTACACCCAGGACATTTCATTTTGAAACTTATTACACGTTCTTTTCGTAGTAAATAATTAATTTCGATTGGGTCTATACTATGTTATACAAAATTTATAAAACTACCTTCTGTTTTGTCGACAGGTGATGTAATCACTTATATGCCAATACATGTGGCATACATATTTTGCACCTTAATTTCTCTCCAATAATAACAAGGTTTTGTTCGTCGTCAAAGCAACCCTATATTATCCCAGACTTTCCGCCATGTTTAATGGTTGGGGTTACAAAATTTCACTTCAAAGAATTACCCTCTTTCCATCACACATATTCAATTACAAATTCCGTCCTTTTACTCCGATTTATTCACTTCCTCAAACAAATTGGCTTCTTATGATGTTCGTTTGCGAACTCTAGACACCTCCAGGCATTTACTTTCAAAATATAAATTCAGATTACTTCGGTTTCGTTTCTTGACTCAAGATGTCTTTTCCACGATTGTCTATCTTAGCTTCGTAGATGCGAAATATTACTGCGACGATACTTGTCGTTAGTTAGAAGACTCTCTTCAATTTACTCTGCAATAACGAGTAGATGTTTCTTAATTCCCATAACAACATATTTCTCAAACTTGACCAACAGTTATTTTTATTTTCTTGTCCGTTGGAACAAAATTTCTCCGTTTTCCCGTGTTTTCCCACATATTTTCGTACACCATTCTTTATTATCGAATAAAGGAAAAATAATATAATATTTTTCAGTAATTCGTTATTTTACTGCAGTTGAACAAAATATTACCAATCGTAGATAAAAAAGAATTGTATTTTTGAAGAGGACAGGGGTTGAATCCTTAAGTAACCGTATACATAATGTTGTTGAATTGAATCGATTTTTTACAATAAGTCTTATTGGTTATAATATTTGATCTTGTATTCTTCTTTTATATTTGTAGTTATATTACATATGGTTGTAAACATTCTTTTTGTCCTTATAATTGTACAACGAGTAAGTGTACTTTCTACTAGATCAATATAATTGAAAAGTGTAAACCCTGAAGTATTTTAAAATTCATTAGTATCTCTAATCGAGACAAGGAATTCCTGACTATAAAATATTCAGTAGTACCGGTGTAGTGTGCACGTCGGAGTTACAGCAATGTACTCGATTGTCAGCTTAACGCTTCACGAGTAACTGAGGCACATTGCCCACGCTCGGTACGAACAGAAATGAAAAGTTAGAAAAATGAAATGGAAATATTGCCACAGATAAGTAAAGTATTGTAGTGAATTCTTGTAGAAGTTGCACACGTTACAATTTATCTTAAGGTAAAGCCTACGATTTGTTTGACACGGCTGTTTGGACGACAATCGTAACGAACGCGAGATTCGACGAATCGTACGATATATCGTTGCGTGTATGGCCCCTATTAGAATACATTGTCGATATAAATATCGAGGCGATCGTAAGAAAATTACGATCCATAGATCACGATGGAAATTTCGATATTTTTGCTTGCAAATTTCCGAACAAGTCACGAACATAGAGTTTTGAGTTCCTTTAAGACTTTTGAGAGTAAAATGGGCTTGAAAGTCTCGAATACTTTGGAAATCTCTAATGATACAAAAGCTTTGTATATATTTTAAATCTCAAAAATCTTATAGATAATAATCTATAAGATAAATATTTGTCTTATAGAACTAGATTCAAAAACATTGTCAACGAAATTTTGTTTTCACATTCCTTGTAAATCTTATAATTATTTTTAACAAATAGTGTTGCGTATTGCTCGTCATATTCAAACACATTAATCGAATAAATAACTTCAACAAGTATATAATTAGAGAAAAATCAGGTGTAATTTTTATCTGCAATCTGAAAATATATGTAGCCAAAGAAAACTTGATATCCAATGAATTTTAACAATTAATGAAAAACGATTATTAAAACATATATAAAATGAAAGGTCGTCGTCGTTAATAATCGTCGATTGGTCAAATTTGATAATGAATCGATCTATTCGAAAACTTTTTTCAAATCATTAACATAACGACGGTATACAAAGTCGTATTAATAATACAATTGTCATAAAAGAAGGAACGAACGTCCTTCTCTTAAAAAAAAAGAAGAAGCAAACCGCGATTAATTTCGATGAATAATATAAATTCAAAGGGTAGTTGTAAAAGAGGATAAAGATTCTTTCTCGTTTGCTCCTTTTGTTTACCATTTCGCAACGATATTTCTGATACTTTTACTAGAACAATTCAAAGACACCCAAGACTCTCGAGACTCCCGATGGTTCGAAAGAGCCTAAATCGCGATACTTTTACAAAACGTTGGTAGACCTGTTCAATCCCGCTTCTCGATATCTTGAATTGGTTCGAATCTCATCAGAACCGATAAACCGGGTGTTCTTCCTCTAACGATCCCTACTCGAAGTATCGAGTGCAAAATACATTGACCTCCCTTTTTAATGTATTTCTATCAAAAGGTCGATATTAACCGGACACTCGATGCGTCTACACATACACATACACACGCCCACACATACACCCGTCGAAACGATGAAATATCGGAAGATATATGGGCGCACTGAATATTACTCAGCTGTGAAATGCATATTTACGAGATTTACGCATCGGTTTCGTCGCCGTGGATGATTCATATCCGAAGAATTTAATGTATCGTAAACAATAGGAGAACGCGATACGTTATCGTGATATATTTATTATTCGGGCAAGTTGTCCGTCGATTCGTCAATCGGCAATGAAAAACAGCCGGTAGGTAGCGGCGGCTAGCTCCTGTGTAGAAAACGCATTTTCGCGCCACAGGGACATGAGCTTAACGTGATTAATTGCACCGAAACGCTAGTTTTCAGCTCCCCCGGTAGCCGAAGCGTCCAAACTATTTCTAACCCGATAGTACTACCCCGGTAATTCACTTTACGGAAGCCGAACCGTGGATACCTATATTCTGGCCGAATGGTCCCCGAGATTCGTTGCGGCGTCGCTGGTCTCTCGTCGCGTCGATGAAAACTGTACGAAGCTGCTCTCATCCGTGGCCACTCAACCGTAAACCGCATCCAACAAATGAACCGTATTTCACAATCGTACGGGAACGCGGAGATGGATATTCGTTGTTTTTACCTAGCGGCGTCGTTCCGAGCAATCGAAACCCTTTGTTTGGCCGTCTGTCGCAAATCAATGGAGACATTTTTATGAACGGACGACTCGGCCCGGCCGTTCCCCTACGTTCCTACGGTGCTAATGAAATTAGAGATATACGCCTGGGAAGCGACGCGTAAAAAGTGGGCCACCCCGAGTTGAATGGCGGTGTGAAACGTGTTCCTTGCGGCATGCCTGTCCAGATGTCGCTCGCGGCCCACTGACAACTTGATCTCGACGATTCGATAAGGAATTGCTTTTGTAAAGCGTAACTACGAACGAACGAAGAAACCTTGCGAAACGAGCATCGGTTCGAGTCGATGGGCGTACATTGGACAAGTTTATTTTATATTTCTCTCGTTTTCTTTCAGACCACCGATCGTAATAACCTTCGTTTCGATCGGGTATTCGATTATTTCGTTTCTTTCTCCTCCATCTTGCGAAGATTGAATAATTGCGATTATTGGACAAATCTTTGAACAGCTCTTCGTTACGGAAATAGGTGTACACCAGATCTCGATTGAAATTTAATTATGAAAAAAAAAAAATTGAAAGGGTATTTGATTAATACTTTAAAATACTTTAAAATATGAAGAATAGTTCTAAAGAGAAATAGTTTCATCAGATTGTTTCTCTTAGTTGGGATAGAAATTGCTGTAGCTATAAACTATCGCGAACGAAGAAGTTTATTTTAGAAAAGGATGTAAGATGCTTTTCTAAACAAGTCGATCGATGTTTCAAATCGTTGCTTTGAAATTAAATATAAGAATTGGAGACAAACTGAAAAAAAGTGTTCATAGAAAATACGTATCGATTTTCAAACATGTATGCACGAACGTATCGAAACAGGTTATCGGTTAGATTAGTATTTATGTGAAACATCAAGTATCGTTACGATTTCGACAAGGCAACTACATAGTTGATTATCCGTAGATAATCGCACAAAGTTGACCAGAGTTATGGACTATTCGCATAACTTTAAATAAATCTTTCTTTAGAAAATCACACGTATATTCTTAACCACTTTTGACGTATATTACTATGCGTGCGCGTATTTTCATTTTTGAAAACTGGTTCTTTAATTCGATACGAATGTTTACAAGGAGAAAGTTAAACACGAAATATGATACAGATAGAAATACACTATTTCTTTTCAAAATATAACATTATTTTTCTTTACGTATCGTTATTTTCGTTGTTTCGTTTGTTTCTTCATCTTGAATTCGAAACATTCAGCAACATAAACTTCAAATGTAATTAATTGCTTTCGATGTTCCATTAAATTTGAATATTGCTGTTATTTCTCGTATTTCTGACAAATTGTAAAAATAATCGAGCAGCTTTCAAACTTCTTGGGGTTGGTAGATATCGGTACGATAGAAAACGTTTCACGGTGCATCAACGATATTAAATCACGACTTAATTTCATCGCTAGGGAATCGTAACGAGATACAAATGTTCGAAAAATGACAGTTGAGATACGTAGGTAGAGAACAAGTATCTATAGAAGCAAACTGCAAGGATATAGCGGCTGTTCCGTGGTTGTCGAAGGAATAATAAAAATAGTTGAAAGATAATAGAAACGAGAAACCAATATTATAGGAAACAATGCGATAACAGTACAGCTGGGTTCGAAACGTTCTTGTTGCGCAAAAATGAAACGAACTATTTGAATAACAACATCGCGGGCTCAAAGTCGACCGGACGTTAGGGGAATACCAGATAGACCAGCCACGACCAGTACTATAAATTACAATCCACTTCTCCGCAGTAGGGAAAAATAATTTGTCTTGAGTCTCCGGGACTCGGGTGTACCAGTTTTATAGATTAAATTTAGTAGAATGTCGAAAAATAAACTTCGCGCCGTTTCTGTAATCTCTGCGGTAAGATACTCCGTGGAAAGATTCGAAGAGAAAAACATGGAATGATAAATTACAGATAGGATTCTTTGTAAAAATGTTGGTTACACGATGGCACCGTTAGCACGACTAATTAGTCATGTGTAACCAATTATGCTCGTGAACGATGCTTCGCCCTTTCGAAAACTATGTCGGCTAGATCAGACACTTCACGTTTTACGTTTCAGTGCACGCCAAAGAAATAAATTAGTGAAAACCGGGGGGGAAAATATATGATACCGCGCCAAAGAATATGAACTGGGGAAAAGAAAGAGAAACTGTGTAAAATATAAAGTAGGGCGATCACGCTTGAACCATTAAGGGGCTGAATTCTCTCTTATCTTTGAATTGATGCGTTTAACCTTTTCAGAGAGGAATTACTTCTTGTTTAAAGTAAACAAAATTTCAAACTAATATTTCCCCGTGATATCTGTCGTTCGATACTGTCGTGTTGCATCGTTGAAAAATTTCATTATGCAAAGTTGCGAAATGTTGTTCGAGATACGAGAATAAAATAATTAATTCTTTTTATACTTTCATTTCGGCATTGTTTTCTCAACGTAATTAATTATAACGTTCCCTCTTATACGTACTGGAATATTCTATAATTGTGAATATTTTGTGTACAATTCCCGCGTTTGCTTATTTAAACTTAAAAACTAAACGTACAAATGTGTCAATCTCAATGAAGAGCCAATCTTAGAAATATAAGGGTTATGTGAAAGATTATTTTTAATTTCTCAATCATTATTATTTCAAGTAGATATTCATATATGTCCTATTGAGCATTCATATAATATGTTATAGAGAAAACTCGCATAATTGCGCAATGCTACGTTTTGCTTATTTTCTTAAAAAATTATTTCTTAAAAAGTTCAACTACTTGAACCATTAGATTACAAGTGTCTGTTTTCTTGTCTCGGTTACTCAAATAATACATTAATCGGTGTGTGTATAATTCAAGACTCTTAATAAAGTATCTAAGTTTATTACGCATATCTCGGTAAATAATATTTGAACACCAAAATGTTCAAATATATTTGAATCTCTATTCTGTACATTCGTACTAAACGTATCAACGTTTCGTACTCCGAAAAGGGAAGAAAATTTTCCTTTCTTTTACAACGTTCGCAGCTTCATCGAAGTTAACCAATTGGTCGATACAAGCGTAAATATTTTTGCACAAGACTAACAATCGCAAAACTGTAATCAACGTGAATCGACAACAATCGTTGTCCATTTAACCGTTAGAAAATTCTTCTCGAAAACACAATCCACAAGCTGTTCGATATTCTTTGAAAATACAACCGAGTCGATGCAAATGCACGTAATTGCTCACTGTAGGATTAAAACGTTGGAGATTCCCGTCTTCTTAACATGTTAAAGAACCGTTTGGCTCGCCAGGGATGTCCTCTTATCTCCGGGATCGTTATCCGTTGCCTCTCGATTTAATACGTTCGGCTAACAATGGAATCGAATAAACGGAGGGGAAGAAACACGAAGACTTCATCTTCTATTACACGCGCGAGTAAATTATGGAAAAAGGGAGCGAAGTAGCGACGTGTGAACCTGAAGAGGTCGAAAGGCATCGCCCCGTTTTTCCAACCGGCTGTCGATTTGTATCCACAAGGGGCAACACAAGTAAACCGCATTCCCCGCATACGCGCATTCGCGACCGACGACCCTTTATGTGCTTCGATTTGTGCTTAAAGCGGCGTCCAATTACCGGGAACCTTTAAAAAAGGAACTTCGCGGCGGTTCGGCGCGCGAGAGCAAGATGAAAAGCGGCGATCGTATCGGGACAGGGTTATTTTTAATCTTCGTCTCCCCATGGATAATTCCATACGATGGAACGTATTAAAGTCTAGAAGGAAAACGACTAAAGGGAAAGTGTTGTAATCCGTGGAGGGATTATAAGCTACGCCGGCTGTTAAAACGCAGAAGTGCGTGCTAACTCCAAGATAGTTTACACATTAGTCTCTGCGCCGGGTTGTTTGACTCTGGCCACCGTCATCTATTAGAAATCACAGAACAATGGCTCTTTGGAACGTTTCGGTTGGAAACCAATAGTCAGCTATTCCTGTGGACCGTTTCTTGCGCATAAATTTTCACACATCCGGCACCCAGAAGAAGAAGAAGAAGAGAATCATTCTCCGTGTTCGTTTCATTACATTTGCGTTTCACACGACACTCGAGTACCGTACATCGTTATCCATTATCTTGATTTACCGCTTGTCGCGGCTGTTAATTATAATTTTTTTTTTTGCCGATGTTCTTTTCTTCTTTTTTTTTTTTTTTTTGTACACAGTACAAGTCGACGTTCATTTACAAGATACAATAATATCTCGATAAATAGCAGCACTTTCTTTCTAGAGATGCTCGTGCATCGTCCTCGACATTGTTTAAGTTCTTCGCCTCGAGCGATCGGCAGCTGGGGTTTTAGAAACTGGCTCATCAAACTTCAAAGCGACGCCGCGCGTGTATCGGTGGAGTAACCACTAACGCAAACTTAAAACTTTCACACTTTTCGTTCTATTTTTGTGAGAATATTGTCAACGGACTGGCGAAAGTCATATTTACGACGAATACGAGACTAAACGCAACAGTATTCGAACGGAGTAATGGAAAGTTAAATTTTAATTGATAGTTGAAAGATACCTTCTTTGGAAATGTTGGGTCGTTCGGAAAGTCATTTCCTTTCTTTTTGGTGAAAACGAAACACGAGTTTTTTAGAGCGTATAAACATTTGATTAAATTATATATTCTCCATTTTGGAAAACGAAATGCCTTTCCAAACAACCCAATAATTCGTATAACGTACATATTAATTTATAATGTTCGGAATGCTTTGGAAGTGCTGCAACTTTTTGAATAATTGTTTTCAATCGCCATAGAATTTGAGAATTTTAAATGTTCGATTGTTGGAACTTCTTTGTTCAGAATTGAAAATAGTCCGAATACGGTCTAGTTCGATCCCATTTTTATCAAACTAACCTACCATTGTAGTATACGTATCTGAACATTTAGAAAAAGTTGCTTTCATAATAATTTGACTTTTATAAAATATTTGTACATCTGTAGCTTGCATCGTGGTAATAACATGCAAATTTGACATCAAGCTATAATGAATTTTATACCCCTTTTGTTGGATATTCTTTTCTTTATTAAAAAGACCTTTTCAATTACCACAATTTATCCCGTTTTCAACGAACGCGAGAATTTGGAACGAATAATGATAAAAACAGTGATACAATATCAATACATACAACGTAAAATAAAAATTGAATAGTATCGAGAAAGTTCCGATATCGCTAAATATATTTTCATAAGAATAGCACAAAGACACAAAGCACAAGAATAATTCACATTTTAACCGTTTATTTGAAGCGACCCGCTGAAGAAATAAATTGCCAATTGTTTCCACGATCCACGAATTCTATCTTTGTCTCTCCCGAAGATGAAATACAAGTTCGAAAACGTTGAAACGTAATAAATTGCACATAAATAAAAACCAGGTCTAATGTTTCCCCGCGACGAGCATAATATCTCCGTATAATATGATCGTTGCCGGAAAAGTAAATGTTCTGTTAAAAAGTTCATCGAGTCGACGATATTCGATCGGGATTTTCGGGACACCGTCTACATCGGAAGCGGAAAAAAATTCCTGAATAAAGGGAGTAAAAATGTAGAAAGAAAATCGTGTGAATTCTCTAAACGAGCGGAATAGAGGGACAGATTGGTGGGGGTGGTGGGGGTGAGGAGGGTAGCGGGAAGGAGAATTGGAGGGAAGAGAAATAGAAAAGGCAGAGCACCACGTGTACAAGGCATCGATCCCCTACGACACCGGTACACGCCCCGTTATTTCGTTTGTCTTTAACGAGCTCTCATTATCGCTAGATTATCGTACAAGAGGATTTGACGTCGTAATGGGCAGCAATGAATCCATTGACAACGTCGATGAATTAATGATGCTCGTCATTCACCGGCAATCGTCGTCCACATCGAGGTGCCGGCTTGCCGCTTGTCCCGTGTCTTTACAATTCACTTCACATTTTCTCCTGTTTTTCACCTCTCGTGTGAACCATCTTTGTCTCCAGCCTCACCACCTACGTCTCTGTCGTTTCTGCTATTCGTATCGCGCCGTGAAATAATTCCCTCTACCGATTGATAATTTTTACACGGAACTCGAACAACGGAATCATCCCCCGTTCGTTTATAGTATTTATTCAGAGCGTTCGAACGCGTCGGCTCGTGCGACCGACACACAATAGGACATTCGAATGCCAATGGAGGAGACAAACATTTTTATCACCGAAATCGTATATTTATCTCTAATTCCTTCATTTCGTACAATCGGTCCTTTTTTGGTCGATGATTTGATTTCGGTCCTTTCTTCTACAATTTTATCGATACGATTCCTTTTTTTGTCTCAGTTTTATCGGTCGTTAAGTGAAATTGTAAGAAACGCACAGATGTCAGGTCCAGGATAAGCGATACATGTTTTATTTAATATTATTTGTATTTGAAAAACAAATTTCAAGGGAGGGTAGAATTCTATAGAATTTACTGAATATTGTTCAGGTTTTTTGTTCCGAGGCCAGAGATCAAAGGCTCTGTGGTGAACAAAAGCCTATTTATAAATAAAATAATTATGGAAAGCTCAACAGTGCCCACGGGTACATGGACAATGCGCGGAACAAAAATTTTAATCCTCCAATTTTTCCAATAGGAGTTGGTAACAGGTAATTGTTTTTCTACGATAAATTTAATATAAAAAGATCATTGCAGTGTACTGTATTTGTTTTAAAACGAAAAATAAAAATAGAATAGGTATATTTAAAGGTGTAGTTAAAAAATATATTAGTGGTACCGGAGTGTAATTTAGCAAAATTCAAATACGTATCTGGTTTATTTGATTCAATTGCGTATAATTTAATTTCGGAAAACAACGAAGCTTCAATTGACGATTATACTTCTCACTAATTTAGATGTCGGCTAATTTAAACGGGAATTCAGGCCAACGATATCATTAATATTTCTGTACGATAAGTTTTTCATTCTGGTTATTTACAGTTGTGTTGATCTACGAATAAATTCAATCTCAGCAAGAGATTTCACTTTCTAATGTATATTTATTATTATATTTTAATAAGAGTACTTATAATAATAAAAATACTTATCAATAGATTGGCGAGATTTTCCCGGTAAAGAAATACCATTTGTAATTATACGTTGTTGCAAGTTCTTAAAAAAAAATGATTCGAATGACGTACGATGAAAAATTACCTCGAACAAGGTTGTATTTCGACTCGTGTTCATCAGGAGAATCTCTCTAACGAAAATATAATAAAAAGTATGAAACTTAAAATTTGGTAGGTTCAACAATTCAGCGCGTATCTTGTTCTACTTTGTCTGAAAAATCGGTACCTGCCCCGCATTCAAGTAAACCGGCGGGGCCGGTTTTGTCACTTGAAAACGGGAGCTACCGGACTTGTTTTCGTACGCAGTTCTTTATTTCCTTTGTTTTCTTCCATTGTGTACTTTTCTCTTCTACATTTTGATTCGATTTTTCGATATTTCTTTCCCTCTGTGCTTGTCGTTCCGTTCTTTTCAATTTCTCCTTTGTCTTTTAAATCTTTTTACTCCGTGTATATTAATTCCTTTCTCTTCGTCCCTCTTCTGTACAATATTCTCTCAACTTGCAACTGTGTCCTGTAATTGTCTATTATGTATCAATCTAAAGATAAAGTTGGGCACGTACTCGCGTACGTACCTTTGTCTTTAGATTAGTAACAAACAAACCAATGCAATGCACGAACCGTTATTTGACCAGAGTTATTTCATCGAAGCTCGATCAAACTACTCCTCAATGGACTTTGCGCGATTCTATCACAGCTCTTGTGCAGTGATTTGTGCTTCATCTTCGCGTGCTCCCCACTCTTTCTCTCTTTCTCTCTCTCTCCTTGGCCCCCTCTCTCGTTTCTGCATGCAAGTGCACGCACGTGAATTAATAACTGCATCGCGCTGGTAAGATAGTCATTATTGGATTTTCTTCCGCACTAGATCGATATGTTGCTATCGATCACGTTCGAGACACGGAGAAATACGATTAAAGGCGAAAATGAATTCACGTTATCCGTCGGGTAACCGTCTGTCGAAACACTTGTCAAAGGGACCGTCAGACGGAAGGGTAACGAACAGCGTGAATCCATACTTTCATGCAAATTCTTCTGAAGACTGTTACACGGATGGTTACCTGACGAATATTCTGAATCAGATCCCAAGGGTGTCTTCGAACTCCAAAAGGTGCACTTTCTGCGTCGTTATAAGGTAACTACGTATAGTAAAAAAAAATATATTTTATCGTGAAACGTAAGAATTGTTGAATAAATATTCACATACAAAACTCCTCCCCTTTGATAAAAATTGCCAATCGAGAAAACTTTTCAACTTTAATACATTCTTTCGTTCCATTATACACTCAAAGTGTTTTGAATAAAAAATGTCCTAAATGTGTGAAACTCGTGTTTTTTTGTTTTTTTTTTTTAATTTTAATAGCAAGGGGTTGAAAAAGAACGCATCGAGATTAACTAATCGAAGAATTGGATGATAAATTGCTTGTTGAGTATAAATCCAGTAAAAGACAAAATTTAGTTCAAAACAAGTATTGGTTTGAACATAAATATATCCTAAGTTCTTCTTCTAATTAACATAACAAAGAACCAAGAATTATGAAAATGCGCATTCAAGAGAGAGAGGGAAATAGAGGGGGAGATAAAAAATTGCTGTGGTGCTAATTAACGTCCAAGTTTTATATTTCAACCGATGCTTGTCTAAATTTATTCGTTTATTGTATTTCTTAACTAACGAATATACATATGCGAAGAATGTGGTTGGTGTACTGTTACAGAACACTTATATAATCTTAGAACTTATTTATTTGCGAAACTTGTAACCAGAAACAAAAATGATACTATTATTATTTTCTCGATAATTGATTCGTGGGATAACAATTGCACTGTTTTGCTATCCAACTGTTTTGTTCTGCCGCCTGGCGAGCACGAATTTATTTTACCCTCTTGCTGCGCTGAGGTATACTCGAACGTGGCTAGTAATATTATTCTAGATGTTTCGAATAAAAAAAAAAAACCCCTCGGTGTATAAACTTTTTAGTTCACGTGGACAATTCTGTACTTTTTCCTTTCGCATTTAATTTTGACTTTACGAGCAAATAGTTGTGCAATAATTCAAAAATAACTTGTGAAATTAATCCAAAACAAAGACTTGTTCTATCGTTGTTCAATTCAGCATAGAACGATTAATCGTGAAACTAATAGTCACGTTGTGCATCCGAGGTGAATTTTCAAACTTGATATAGAAGAGAAAATTTAATACAATGGAATCTATAGAACTTCCATACTCGAACTTACCATTCGTACAAATAAATATCAATGAACGTATTTTATAATTTTATCGCGCTCCGCTAGCAAGAGAAAGTATATCACGATACCGGTTAAAATAATAGAAATGAAAAATAATGTATTTAAAAACACGGAAGCGTAATAGAAAATATTTTTTAAATTATCACCACCGATCGATCTTATTGTTCATCTTCCTTTCTATTGCGATACAAGTCTCCGTCGTACCCGTGTCGAATTACTTCGCGCGGAAACAAATTTATCGTATCGATTGTTAATAATATTTCGTTCGACGGAACGCAGCTACGGTTGGTCGAATATTGATTTAATCACGGATCACGTTTGCCCGTTGTAAATATCAAACATTTTGTTTATTTCGTTCGCACAAAAGAGTGCCGGTAATACCCGCGCGCCGCAGAACGTCGCCCAAGTGGGCGTTTTACATATCCGATGACAGTTCGTCAATGTAGAAACGAGCGACACGAGTGCACCGATTTACATTCGACAAAGCGGTGCTGGGAATCCGATGCATTAATTGTCGTGAGCGAATATCATCGTCGCGTATCGATGGACAAACGAGAGGAAAAATTCATTACTATTTGCCCCACGAATTACACCGCCGGTAGATTTCTCGAGAGGTTTGTTTTAGTTGCGACTGAATAACGAGTGTCGCAACTTGACTCCGCTCGATTCACCCTTTTGCCGCCCTTTCCATCGAGAAACACCAGCATCTCTCCCTGCGAGTAATGTATGGAACGTCAGGTCCGTCGTTACGTCGCGAGAGGCCATTAGCGGAGGTAAGTGAGAAAAAGTTCGCGACGTCTCCGTGCAGGGTATCGTGATGCAGCTACCTATTGCGTTCCGAAGGATTTATCGACCGTGTAAACAGAAACTATGCAAGCGCGCGGTGTAAATCGAAAAACCAGGTCCTTTTAAGCTTCCTTTGTATTTTCTCCGTTGGGAAAAGGCCTATATTTGGGAACTCTTTCCTCGAAGACCAATGAACATATTCTAATGTTTCTTTCGTTGTTGAATATTTAGCATTCCTTGCGAGGTAAAATTATATTTGTGTGTTGAAACATTGTTACGAACGTATCATTTTTTGTAGCCAAGTTTGGGCCTCAATGAAGGATCACGACCTACACAGATCTTTCGTGTAGGTATCTCTTGGTTTAAGGGTGGTTGTGAATGTTAAAAGTGGAATGTTTATGTTATTCAGGGGTGTACGTATAAAGTGGATGGTGAACGTTCATTTATTCGCAGTGAGTACAAAATGGTCCACTTGTAAAGAAAATTTTCTCGTAAAGTCAATTTGCTCGGTCTTCTGCGTGGATTGAACGAAATTTATTTTTAACGTACAGGTGATTGTAGTTCACTGTATGGAGATAAGTTTGCTGTACATTGTACCAAAGTTTCAAAGTAATGTTTAGAATTCCATCGTACGACTTACAGAACGTATTCTTTCGGCGCTAGGCTTTAAAATTAAGCCGAAAATATCCCATTTTTTTAAATCTCGTAAAGTAGAGTAAACCCTTAATGGGATTTTGTAGTTTGCACTTTGGGCAAATCGATTTTCATTGGAAGTTTTCTTACAGTTTTAGCTCTTGGGAATACATTCCTAAAGAGTTTTGCCACGATGGTGTCAAGTATACTCTGAGATGGGCAAACTTTTGATCTAAATAAAAGTTGCGAATAACGGATAAAAGATAAACAAGTTTTTATCCGTTACATGTTAAAGAAAATTTTAAATTTGATTCATAGAATGAAATATTTCAAAATGAACGAATAACAATTTAAGTATTCGATCGAATAAACGCTACTCTTAAATTTCTATACGTGGGTTTTCTTCGTCAAATTTTACTAAAATAAAACTTTACCCATCTCCAAATACGCTACGTACATCGCTCCCCAAATGTTTATAAAAATTGTTTTAAATATTGATATACATTAATTTTATTTAAATGAAAATTATTATTATTAGTCTTAATTGTACAATTACGATTTTATCAACATGCTGCTACCTTTGTTTTAAACAAAAATTTAATACTTGACGTAGATTCTCCAGAGTGCTTCCTAATATAATTATAGTTATATGTTCAGCATTAGTTGTTTGACAAAGGAACGATAGATTTAATAATTTAATAACTTTAGTTAATTAAAAATTTAGTAAAATTCTTACTATTTGAATAGTTTGGTCTAGACTACAAATCATGTACTTCGTTCTTCGTTTTCTTCCGAACTCCATTTTTAAATAAGATATTTTATAAACAGTTCTATACTGATAAAAAGAAAAATGATCTTCTGTACATTTGTCGATTATAAGTAGCTTCTTCTTGCAGACAGTGTAAGTCTAATTTTAGAAAGGACCTCTTTCAATAAAAAAGGAAATAACAATGTTCAATAAATATTTCTCTAATTTTCATACGAATAGAGATTTACCCTCGTTTAATTTCCTAGGTTGCGTTACAGCATTGTAACATTTTAATAACGATATTCTTATAAAATTATTCGAATAATAGTAATCTCACAAAACTATCCAAACATTCAATTACGTTTATTCACAATAATCGAATACCTACATTCCCAGTGCCGTATTGGGCAAAGATTCCGAAACCAAAAATTTCATTTACTTCGAACAAGGATTCGGGGACGTATTCTACCCCGTGGGATTGAATTTAATTATTGAAACCGCCCAATTAAGTCGATAGTTGTTTACGATCTGCTTTCCACGGTTGCGAGATTGGTAGTCGTATTTTTGTTTTTTTTTTTTTTACTCCGCCACACGGTGTTTTAATTCAACACTTTCCATCCCGCGTCCATGTCCTCGCGTCGTACCGGGATTTAATTTAAGCGAATTCCGGAGAATCACGGAGCTCGACGTTACAACGCGGTATATTGCCATTCCTGAGCGGCACGTCAGACGTCTGGCGATCAAACGAACGAAATGTACATTTTCGTACTCACCTACGGCCCTACCGACAATGCCTCTTGTCGTGGAGCGTCGAAAGACGTTACGATGAAAATAAATGTACCGCGAGAATGGAACGAAGGAAGAAAGAAATGAAAAAGATGGGGCTCCACGGGGGGAACGAGGACGGTATCGATACCTTTGTGCCACCGGCGAATTCTTATCGCCCTCCCGTCTCTCCTCCTTTCGTTCAGGCTCCAAAACAATGATGGTCTCCCCGCGATGTATACAGCTACCGACATCCGTTCGATCACCATAGATATCCGCTATCCTTTCATACGTACCAAGGAATCGAAACCTCCAGAGTTGAAACGGGAAATCTTTCCAATTTCGTATCGTGCAACGAATCGACTACGATTATCGTTTCTGACCGCCATGTTGCAGATCTTTTCGTAGATACGAATCGTTGTTTAACTCGAGCGAAATATCACGCCGGAACTACCGATAGATTTTGTAATGTTAAGGTATACGTTGTGCATGTCTAAGAGAAAATCAATCGACGAGGAAAAAAAATTTGTGAAATTGATCGTATGCGTGGAATAGAAAAATCATAACGTCTTCGTGAAAACATGCCATGGAATTTAAAGTAAATTTTATCGCGAAAGCAATAATAAATCTAGCGTTAAACAAACAGCTGTCGCGTTCTGTTTACGATCGCTCGTACTTTTGTTTGTTGTTTAAAAATCTGTTTCTTTTTTTTTTTCAGAATCGATTACAGTCTAAAACAATTTATTTATTATTCTCTGAACTATTTAAAATTCTTCAGATACATCTCTGCTTGCTGTTCTCTTTCAATTGTCATATTAAATTCCCTGACTGTTTAAAAGATTCTGACGCTCGCACACACACACTTTTCTTCCTACGCCCTTAAGGATTTTCACACTCGTGTACACTGCCACTCAAAAGTTTCGAGCACTCTTCAATCTTTGTAGAAACGAAGTATTTTTCAATTCGTTTTATCGTAGACTTGATACGTTACGAGATCAAAATAGCATACTCCGAATGTTGTTTGGAAAAATACAGATAGTTGATAAATTTTTTCGAGGAAATACGAAATATCGAATTTGAAACTGTTAAATGTGTCTCTTCTGGTGATCGATTATCCAATTTCTTTTCAATTCGACACAATTTCGTAGACACGAAATGTCAACAAAAATTCACTTCTTCGTGAAAAATTGACAGTAATAAACTATTTAAATTTAAATACAATTATAACCATTAACTCAAATTATACTTAAGTAGTGTCCAATTAACCCAGTTGTGTTTCCACGAATAAAGTTAAACGCAGTGAATTTTATTTTTCGTTCAACGCGCATCGGTCTGTTCTATAGCAAACGTAACGAGATTCTAAAAACAAAAAAATGTTTTAAATATAATTCAGACCGGTTCTACTGTTTCATCGTTCCATCGAACAATAATTACCGAAACGCGGGTACAGGTGGTGTATCAGCCTTGAAAAAAGTAATCCTTAACAGGGAGACGCACGATTGATGTTACAATAACGATAAAAATTGAACGAAACTGGTGTGCGTCGGCAAAAATACGATGTGCGCGTAAAGGTATTAATACGCAAAGATAATATTTTCGGTAAAACGTTTGCGTGGGTAGAAACGAAGTTTATATCGAAGATCGAGGAGGTCGAAACTTTTACGCGGCGATGTATGAACTCGTTCCGACAGGTATATTAAAAGACGATGATCGTTCGGACTCGACCGCCTGGCACTGTCGTCCATAAAAAATCTTCGGCCGGTAGCACACGAATTCGATGAAAGCTCGAAAAAGCAAACTCGATAATACAAATAAAAGAGGATCGAGACCGAAGACACAAGGTACAGAGAGCAACGAAACGCATCGTTCCCCATCGGTAGGATTTTTCATCCAAGATACCAATCCGGCGAGATTTCTACGGAAGGAGATACAATGGAATAGAATTTCTTAGTTTCTAGTGCTGCAACTGCATGTATGTATCTAGTGACCGATCGCTATCCTCGGGCAGCAGCCTTCTTCGAAAGATCTCGGATGATCCCGTGCACATAATACGACACACAAGTCCGCCAAGGAGTTTCTTATTCTCGTGCTAACTGTAACGCGAAATAAAAAGGAACCGTTTCTGTGTTCTCTTCCGCTCGCGGGGACGACTCGACGCGCATACAGAGCGTTGAAGAAAAATCACACGGGTGTGTGTATCCGGTAACTCGATTTTTCGCCAAGTGTCTCGCGATGACACTGTACGAGAGCAATAATTTCTCCCGGTTTGCCACTTACTCACCTCATCCTTCGTGTCTGTCCCGGTTTATCCCCGGCTCGTTCCAACTTAATCAAGATTCACCTCCAATTAGAGGTTTCCTTGGTGGAATTTCAAACTCTCTGTTCGCGAGATTGCTATCGGCCGTGGCGTGTTTCCGGGACACCCTGTAGACCGAGGGGTTAGGTTCGCATACGCATTCGGAAGACACGTAGGTGTACGTCGAAGATCATTCGCAAGCTAAGCTCTCGGGCTTAAGCCCGCCTGCTCCCAGGACGGGTTATATTGCTGGCACTTTATTTCGGAACCTTTCTCCTCGACACTATCGCACCGAGATCCAGGTTGACTATCGATCGCCCGCAAGACTCCACGTTTCTTCCATCTGCCTGTTTTGCCCAGGTTCACCTTGTCTGCACATCGCCGCGATATTTCTCACCGACACACGTGCACCGGCGTAGACACCACGATGTTCGAGACCAGCCGTTCAACGCCGAGTCGAGTAAACGAATTAACCTGAAACGGGCTTCAACGAATTGAATTTAATATGGTGATCATATTGGATCGAAAACATCGTTTCTACTTTGAACCAAGCCGCGCCGGGTTTCCTTCAAACGACACGAATCACCGAATACTGCCCCGTGTACGGTAATTCCTGCTTTCGTGGGACAGTGTTTACACCGGATACGATCGACCGAATCACCCTCGCGATATTTATTTACCAAGGAAGAGAAATTTCTTTCAACGAAGCCCAACGCTTGCAGCTTTTGTAGTTGTGTCTTTAAGAGAGGATTATTATTATTATTATTAGTGGATCCTCGAGGTTTTCCCGATTAAAATTAATACAAACACGACCCTATTTGTATTCATTTTAACTGTAGGTCGTTGTAAGTTTTTGAGAAATGATTCGAAGAATGTGTAGGTAAAAGTACTCCGATTCATTCTCATTAGATATATATAACGATTTTGAGAATATTTGTTTTGTAAATATATAGAGGATTTTAACGAAATTGAATCAATCGGAGAGCGCTTTGTCATTTTATAATCTCTTGTTTCGTTTTCGAAATACGAGTAGTTAAAGAGTACAGATATGGCATGCGCTCACACACGGGAAATAAGTTTCTATGATGTTCATAGGAGTAGAAATTTTAATTGCTTTCATTACTGATAACGAAGCCTTGGATTTCACAATAGTGAATGAAGTTTTTCGTCACGTCTTTCTGAAGTATCCAGTATAATGAGAAATATAAAAAATTTATTTCGCATTGATGGGTGACACACCGTTATACGAGTAGTATCCCTTTGAAGTTACGGTCACAAAGCCCATGTAGTGCGAGGCTCGCTTGCTGTTGCTCTGTCTTCTTCGCTCTCGAAGTCTGAATAAATTCAAATTTAACTTCTCGTTAAATGTTCGGCGTATTTGTTCCCAAACACCTTTCTAATAACTCTATCGACATTCAATCGTCAGAAATTGGTTTAATTTGATTACAGAATAGTAAATTTGTATTAAATTGACGGTTGCTGAGTGTTCAATAAACATGTCAAAGAATTCAAGCTCGTCTTGAAATAAACGTCTGAACTCTTTGTTTTCTAGTTGGTTTATTTTTTCTTTCGAATAATGAACACACGTTAGAAATTATACAATGTTCGATACTAACTTTTTTTTCTTTATTAGGTACGTTCTTTAATGTCGCATCAGCTACTAAGCATAGTAACGATGTCTGCTTTGTTTTATAACAATTTTTTAAAGAATTGAATTTCTTTGAGGGAGAATAAAAGAGGAACAATACAATAATAATAGAAATTGCTTTTATGCCAGGTTTTTAATTTATGTTTTTTAAATATGAGCAAATATTTACTGCACAGTAGTAGCAGCCTTTTAAAAGAATCTATAATATACTAACAACTAAAAGGGATCAATTTTAGATATAAATGGAAATAAAAAATTCACATATTAGAAATGTTTTAATTAATATATATATATTTATGAAAATATTATTTTATTTATATAATTAATTTGTTCGGGTAAAATAGAATTAAAGTGTCGAAAAGTATTCTATTATATTTATTTCGGTTAATTGTATTTTTGAACAAAATGGACGAGCAGAACTAGCCTTCGTGAAATAAAATTCGTTATGTCGTTGATTGCAATCTTTTATAGGAAGTTATACTTATAAAAATATTTTATACGTATTTTTTTCTCGGCGAGGATACATTGAAAGAGTGAAAACAGCCTTCAATGTCGAAGCTGGAAAATCTAGTTTGCCGTAGGAAAATAGTTTAAATTCAAACATTGTGTGTATATGTACGACAAATTCTGCGACGCAAGCAATTTTGAGAAAAATTAATTAATTTTAACAAAATGTTAAAATTGATACATTTTTATTAATTGTGCTTGTAAAATATTGATCGATTGTCGCGCAGACATTTATATTTAAACTACGAACTAAAATATGAAATACGGATTTTCTGAACCAAATTTTAATTTACTATATTGTACCAAAACTTATTAACAGAAAATAATGAAAAATGGTTAAAAAGTAAAACTTAACGAAATATTATTTTCGTATATTATTTTAATTTATTTGTAGTAAAAATTAGGTTATAAATTATGGTACACCGATATTGAAAAACTATTAAATTGCTAAAAACGATAGGATTTCTAATTCTGTACAATAAGTTTTTATTCTCGTTTTCTTTTCTTCTTTATTCTCTCCACATTGCATTATTATCTTTTAATTTCATATTGCATAAAATCTTAGTACAATAAAGACGTATTCTTTTTTTTATTATTCACAAAAGTATACGTTATTCAAAATTTAAATTATGTGCGATAACACACGTTTGAAGACGCATAATTCATTTATTGAATGATGAAGAAACTACTTGGTGCTAAAACCTCATCGAAATCCATACTCACTGTTGAATTTACAATCCACGCACAAACCGCGCGAACTTATCTTTTAAGCCAATGCTCATTAAGAGGCGTTGAAGCGTGTCTCTAGAACTGCCATTCAGTCGCTTGAATCTTAATCGTAATTTAAGTTATATCGTTTCGCAGTAAGGAAGGGACGGGAAACGTTGGCAGAGCTATTGACTACGTACAGAACCTCAATCGGCTATATACCTGTTTCCATGTAGTTCGCGAGGTAACTATCACCGACAAGAAATCCAATTCGACGTTAAATTTGACCGAATTCAGTTTAAATGGCGCAGAAGATATTCGAATTTGTCGATCGATGAATATTTCTAGCTGCAAAGAACTGATACTTTCTAATGGAGATATCTAAAAGTCTTGTAGGTCCAACCACTTATCATTTAGTTCGAGTAAAAATTAATTCAAGGATGTATAAATAACAAGACATAATTTCATACGATAGAAAATTCATACAATAAAAGATTGAGATTGCTCAATTTATACTTATATAATTTAGATTTGAAAATGGAACAGATTTGTGCTGCTTAGGGAAATAATGGTGTCGATAATCGAATAGTTCAAGAATTGTTTTCATTAACAATTCAAAAATGCTTTTTAAACTTCATGTCGAAGAATTTTCAAGTACACTATTTTTATGAATAATCTTTACTCCAAAATTGAACTAAAATTATAGACCGTAACGTAATCTATATTATATTCTTATTTCAAAATATGTTAATACGTATAAATGTTGATACGTTATGAGAAACGGTTATTGCAATATCAAACATTCACGTAAATGATAATCGGTGATGACCAAAGGTGTTTATACCGCTCTAATTTAATAAAACTTAAAGTTTTAATGGGCAAACATTTTAATAATAGAATATTGACATAAACTGAAACAACCAAAATAGATTATCGTACATTTAGTGCTATTGTCGTGTTAAAAGGCATTAAACATTTAATTTGTACAGGGCGTTCACACCATTCAAGATTAAGTGGCTCTATAACAATTATGTGTAATCTCGGAGACAGATTTCCTGATAGCGACAAATTTTTAGATACCCCATGTAAATAACACACACATGCTTCAGATGTATATTCATATTACACGAACTGTATACACTATAAAATAACACAAATCATAGACATGACACGTACACAAAGAAAATACTCGTTTGCCTATCTACGTTGTTCCAATAAACTTTTATGGAAATAAACTTTTATTGGAACAAATTTGTATTCAAGCAGATCTTTATACGTACAAACTTTTATCTATACAAAAATATCCACGAATAAAATGTTATTCGTTATTTAGTCAAAAGTGTATCAAATACTGAAATTGTAAAAAATATTCTTTACTTATTCGACTACTGGTTACGAAATATGGAACTTTTAAAAATTACAAGAATCTATTTCATTTGTAAAGTACACATTGCAAAGTAATTGACTTTAGTGAATATACGTGTGATTGTAAAGATAAACATCTTTGAAATCAGATGCGATGTAAACGAAGATAACGAACTATTTTTTTTTTATAGTTGAATGTTGAACATTAAGAGATTTTCGAATAAATTTTATACCTTCTGAGTGCTTTCGCCGGATGATAAAGAAAAAGGTTTGAACATTTTTTTGGTAAAATATTTATGTTAATAACTTGAAGAACTGTACGTATATTAAGATACTAAATTAAGTATTCTTATTATATTTATTATTCTTTAAGATTATTTTCAACTTCTTTTACATAAAGTCTTACAGATCTTTTACTTATTATTCAACAGATATTGAAATAAAATTAAATAACTACAACAACATAATCTTTAAATGAACGATCTTAAATACATTGTAATAGATTAAGTAATTATACGTCAGATGCTGATTATGTAGCAGTGCTTCTCACAGTGATTAAATAATCACGCAATGTAAACATGTTTTCTGTCATTTTATATAATCCATTAAGAAATCACACAATCTTAGTTACTTTTACAAATTAATGTTTTAATTGCGCTAGAGTATACTCGAGTACAGCTCACAATATTATCCTAGATTTACATACTCAAATTAAAGAAAATACCAAGTATATACTCTTTAGCTTTCACAGATAATTCTGTAAGGTTGTTTATTTCTTTGTTTAATTTTTACACACGTTTGAAAGTATAACCATTACAAAGTAAATTGTAAAATTAAGCACAAACACTTTTCTTACTACTAATCAATTTTGCAGTAAAAAGATTAAAATTAGCCACTGTGCATCGGTGTAGGTACAACGAATTAAATGTTACTCTATCTTGTTCACTCTCGTTGTATTCAGTTTACTTTCCCCGTCGAATTGTACACGCGAACCTTGGTCTTAGCCAAAGGTTAGAAAAGGGTCGATATTTCGAACGAAATCGTTTCCCTCGGATGTATGAACACGAATGAAACATTCAGGAACATACAAGCGAGATTACTGTATCTATAGTTCTAGAACATCGTATAATACTATACCTGAACCTGAATCTTGTCGAATAACCAGTTTGAATTACATTCCAATGTGAAACTGCTGATCGCACAATTGACCGGGTCACAGATATTCAACCTAGTAACGGGATTGATCCGATTAGGAATCGGTGATATTCGAGTAATTCGTCTCCGAAGTATTTAATAGGAAATTCTGTAAGGTTTCGAAATTTCATGCACTGTTACCCAATACTTTAACAATGTATACTCGATCGTTACTAATTGTATACATATTGGAAACAAAATTTAATTGATCCGAAACAACTGCACCGATGAGAAAACTCTTTGCAAGTTCTCAAAACTATGCAACGTTGCAATATAATGTGATATTCGTGCGCATATAAATTTAACGATATTTCGTAAATTATCAACAGAGGCATCGATATTTTCGTGACAAATTAAATATGGATATCGATACGTTTGAAAAGTAGCAAACACGAATACCAGTACATTAATCAGGTAGCAAACATAAGCATAGGTGCATCAGTGAAGTTGCAAACACGAGTATCAATAAATATTGATATTCGTGAAGTATGAAATATACGTATCGATACTTGCAACAACAAATATAAGTATCGATACATTCGTAAAGTACCAAATGCGATATTTAATCGATACTTTCGCGAAACATGAAATACAGATATCAACATTTTCGCAAAGTACTTAAATATATATCGATACTTCACAAAGATACGATATATGAATCAATAGTTTCGCGAGGTATTAAATAACTACCCACTACGTTCCAAGCCTACGTGTTCGATATTCAATAACGCGTTATAATTTTAGCACGTATTGATTAGAAACGATTGCCTATCGGTAGTTCCAATTTCAAAGCATCGATCTTCGGATATTACAGCGTTACCTGTTAGAGCCCCGAGAAGTTGGTCCTCGTTTCTCACCTGACAGCACCTTGCACCTACTCACGGAAGCACGGTCTACGTACCGATACGGTAGCTCGCTGCAGCATTTACGAAGAGGAGTTAAGAACCTATTTGTTGATGTTAAACTTGACCAAATTCAGTTTGGCGAAGCTGTCGGGTACGCAGGGCGTCGTCGTGCCGGCGTCTCTACGCGTCGCGCAGCCGGTGAGCTCGTCGTGAATTGAAGTTCAATTGGGGATTGACCCCTCCGGCGCAAGACTTCTATAATTACATTTCACATTCCTCGACGTTACGAGCAACCCAACGAGCGCCAAACGAGCGCGACATGCTCGTCGTCGCCCGAGACCGGTTCTTGTCTGCGTCCGTCCGCTAACGTTCGGTCAAGTTCGCCGTGGAAGCCTCGAAAAACTGGGCGTTAAAATCTCCTAGGCTGAGGGAAAGTGCTATTAAAACAGCCCGGGACCCGTTAGGAACGCCAGTTTTCAATGAAAATGAAACCGCGTTTCATTCGATGGACATCGTCCATTTCTTTCGATTCGATTTTACAGTCGGGACGATTTGTCTTAACTTGTTCGAAAAATGACAATTGGGGCGTGAAAATCTCCTTGGTCGAGGGATAGTGCCATTAAAATAGTGTGGAGGCCATTCAGAATGGATATCGTTCTTTTCTTCTTATTCGATTTTAGAATTTGTCCTAGCTTCTTTGAAAAGGAAAAACGGAGGCGTTAAACTCTCCTCGATCGAGGAAAAGTGCCATCAAAATAGTTCGAAGGCTGTTAGGAATTCTATTTTTCAATGGAAATTAGTTAACGAAGATCATTGTTTTCTATTCTACTTTAGAATTTGTCCTGTCTTCTTTAAATGCGAAAAACGAGACGTTAGACTCTCCTTGATCGAGGAAAAGTGCCATTTAGAATGGTTCGAAGGACGTTAGGAATTCCATCTTTCAATGAAAATGAAATCGCGTTTCATTCGATGGGCATCGTCCATTTCTTTCGATTCGATTTTACAGTCGGGACGATTTGTCTTAACTTGTTCGAAAAACGAACATTGGGACGTGAAAATCTCCTTGGTCGAGGGATAGTGCCATTAAAATAGTGTGGAGGCCATTCAGAATGGATATCATTCTTTTCTTCTTATTCAATTTTAGAATTTGTCCTAGCTTCTTTGAAAAGGAAAAATGGAGGCGTTAAACTCTCCTTGATCGAGGAAAAGTGCCATTAAAATAGTTCGAAGGCTGTTAGGAATTCTATTTTTCAATGGAAATTAGTTAACGAAGATTATTGTTTTCTATTCGACTTTAGAATTTCTCCTGTCTTCTTTAAATGCGAAAAACGAGACGTTAGACTCTCCTTGATCGAGGAAAAGTGCCATTTAGAATGGTTCGAAGGACGTTAGGAATTCCATCTTTCAATGAAAATGAAATCGCGTTTCATTCGATGGACATCGTCCATTTCTTTCGATTCGACTTTACAGTCGGGACGATTTGTCTTAACTTGTTCGAAAAATGACAATTGGGGCGTGAAAATCTCCTTGGTCGAGGGATAGTGCCATTAAAATAGTGTGGAGGCCATTCAGAATGGATATCGTTCTTTTCTTCTTATTCGATTTTAGAATTTGTCCTAGCTTCTTTGAAAAGGAAAAATGGAGGCGTTAAACTCTCCTTGATCGAGGAAAAGTGCCATTAAAATAGTTCGAAGGCTGTTAGGAATTCTATTTTTCAATGGAAATTAGTTAACGAAGGTCATTGTTTTCTATTCGACTTTAGAATTTGTCCTAGCTTCTTTGAAAAGGAAAAATGGAGGCGTTAAACTCTCCTCGATCGAGGAAAAGTGCCATTTAAAATGGTTCGAAGGACGCTAGGAATTCCAAGTTTCAATGGAAATTAGTTAACGAGGATCATTGTTTTCTATTCAATTTTAGAATTTGTTCTACCTTGTTTGGAACGAAACATTTACGTAATTTAATATGTCGTGTATAATCGTAAACCCGAAGTCAACTAATTTCATGTTTAATGTATTTATTAATGTACGAACATTAGGAATTTCTAGATTTAGAATTTAGGAGACTAGTTTTGAAATTTGGATCGTAGAAGTTACGTCTACACCATTATTGTTAAAAATAATAATGTTAGACTTCATCTAGTTCGACGAAGTATCTGAGTCCAGTGACCACGAATAATGTGGTATTTTCGATAAAATTGTAAAACGCTGTCTTGAAATCGATTACTTCTTCTTTAAATGCTAATAACGAAGATAAATTTGGTTTTATCGAGCAACAGAGTAATCTGTGCAGTTTCTACGAATAACACATAACTACTTCGTCGAAGTTATTTTGTATATTTACAAATCAAGGGAAAAAACAAGATTCTAAAGTTATAATATTCTTCTAATGGGGACCTTGGAAGGATCACTTGAAAAGCGTAAAATCAATTAAGGATACATTTTTGAAGAAACGTGAAAGTATTCTTTGTAAATTATTACGTGGAAAATAATTAGAAATCTAGAGAGGTAAATAACAGTTGCACCTAAATGATACCAACTCTTCTAAATTGCCAACACTAACAAGAAGATACTACGAGGTGCGACATGCCATTTTGAACAAAATGAAGTCGTTAGGTTGGTAAGTGAGACAGATTAGAGAAATATTGGAAAATAAATATTATGTTTCGCGAGGGAACGAACCGTAGATCGAATCTCAAACCCTCGCATTCCGCATTTATCAGTGTCCCGAAATGTTTTCTAAACAAAATGAATATTAAAATATGAATTATTATGGGTATACATTATCCCATTCTACTTCGAGCATCGTTGATTTTTCACTTTCTCTAAGCTACTCGGTAGCACCGGTGACTTCAACCGTAGTTTCTACTACAGCTCGAGTTCAGGTCCCTTGAAATAAACTTTTTCATCAAATGTCGCACAAATTTAAGTAAAACATTTTGCAACGATGTTCCTCTATATCGAAACTGATATTTACTATCTTGAATTGTTATGAAAAATGGGCCAGAAATACTAAAATACATAGGCAGAATATACTTTTTCATCGTTTCCTGTTACATGTGTATACACGTGTATATATATTTTCTACATAAATGATAGTTGTTATAAAAACAAAAACAACACGTAAAATGCAGAAATACACCTGGAGTTTGATCATTGTAGCGAAATTAATACGATAATATTATAATTAAAACTTGAAGTTACACTTCTACTTGTTGCGGTGCAAAGGAGACTTCGACGACGCGAACAAACTAATCATCGCGAATTGAAAAATTCCACATACTCGATAATCCGAGCATTTCGCACTATATGCGTAGGCGCAACGAGCTTTCTCTTACGATCGGGTGCGGTTTCCTCCAGAGGACACATAGCAAATGAAAAGGTGCACCCGATAGATTAATCGTTTTCAAATCCTAGTTACGGTTTGATTGCAGCGACGTTGAAAGGTACAGTCATGCTGATTTATTTCCTTCTATTCTTTGGCTCTATATGCACGTGGGCCATGAGCGTTGACTTCAAAGGATACTTAACTGGAGTTAAATGCTGTGCGTGGAAAGGAATGGAACAGGTTTAACAAATACTGGATGAAATTTAAATCAATGTTACGCAATATTTTGTATGCATACGTTCATCTACAGAGTGTCCTATGAAATGTAGTACCAGAGGGTAAGGGGATGATTGTTTGCAATGAAGTAAATCGAACATGTAAATTATAATTTTTGTAAACTCCAGTTTCAATTCCGGACACGACGATATTCGTATTTGTTTTTAATTCTACGTTATTTAAAACAATTTTTGATCAATTTAAACAGCATATATTCAAAATAATTCGAAGAAAGTTGTGTTTGGACTTAGTTTCATCAGAGAAATTTCATTAAAGTATGGGTAATCTCTCGTAAAGGCATAGTGACAAACATAAAAGATTAATTTTCATTAATGGATAAAACTTTTAACGAGTTAAATACCCGAGCTTCTACCAAGGTTATTGTATTTGTTATACCAGTTTCCTTTTTCGCTTTGAATCTAAACTTGTTTATTCTGGTAAAAAATGTATAATTTCTTTCATTGGAAAATTTCACATCTGTTATTCTTAAGAGTATTTCATTCTTTCGTAATCTCAAATACATAGTTATTAATTTCAAAAGTATTCCTTGAAATGAAATAACAAAATTGTATTTCAGAAATGAAACTATCGAAAATGTATTTTAGAAATGAAATAACTGTGAAATAACGTAACGTGTTATTTTATCTAGTATTTCAAATACAACAATTTTACTATTTCATTAGTGAAAGCAAGAAATAAAAGTGGCGAAGCTGACCCGTTATTTTTAAGCGGGTGACAATTCAGCGTGAAATACTGTAAACATCGAGAGAAGTTAAATATCAAATTACACTTTATTGAACAACATTGATCTATAGCGTTACGTATATTTTTCATATATAAAAACGGTATACATAAAAATGTGTACTTGCGGTCGTGATTTTTAAATTTATTATTTTATTTTTGTTCAACAAGTATTATCTTGAAAGTGAAGCCTCGTTGAAAACTACTTTATTTTGCAATACATTTCCGATTCATTTTTTCAAAAGAAATCACTTCCTTCCAATAGAAATAAATTGTGTAATCGTAATTATATTGCCACAAATGTGTTACAATATTTCTTTAATAAATAACAACGTTGGCCATCCGTGATCGATGTGGTAACGAATGCGTTAAATAAACTGAAAACTTGCAAATACATCTGCTTTTAAATATATTAAACTGAATCACGGTCGCGCTCGAGTTGACTCAAGTAATTTGTAATTTTTTCTCAAAATTCCATTTTCGTCTTTTAAGTTTTGTTATCTGGTACGTTCTTTTTCAACGGAGATGAAAAAAGTGTTTTATTAATAAAATTTGTAAATAAAACGTGTTTGAAATTCCGTTTGTGAGATAGGGAAGGCAATCTAGCAGATGAAACGTTCCATATTTCAAACACAGAGTAAGCTTTTTTTACAGCAGTCAATTCAAACCACGCGACGTTTTCTTAATTCACTCGTTAAATATTTAAAAGCAGTCACGAAAATACGTTGAAAAATTTCTTCTTTGAGCTTGGTATTCTGTTTGTCAACGTTCAGTAATTTAACAGTTTCTTCTTTAAACTTCATATTCTGTTTCTCAACATTCAGTAATTGCACAGTTTCTTCTTTAAATTTCATACTCTTTTCCTCGACATACTTTTGTGGTCGTTTTTGAATATTGAAAAAGCAAATTGAGAAAACGTTGCGCACTTTGGACCAACTGCTAAAAAAAAAAACATGTAATCTATGCTTCAAATATGGAGCATTCGATCTGCTAGATCGCCTTCTCTGTTTCACAAACGGAATTTCGAACGCGTTTTATTTCCAAATTTGATTAATAAAACGCTTTTCCATCTCCATTGAATACAAAAAAAAGAAAAACAAATGCCATGTGACGTAAAAACTAGAGCGCTTGAACAATCTCGAAAGCAACATTATCCACATAAAAGTCTATATCGCGGACAACTTGTCCCTTGCATTCGTTAATAAATACTGATTTATTACAGATTACGTGACGCGCGCGATACACACACACACATACACGCGCATATCCGTTAAGTAATAATTGATTTTCAATACACAGACGAGGCGCTTTCATCGGGATTTTAATGATATTTAACGTCAAACATTATAAGCGCAGTTTATCTACGGCATACGATACGTTGGATTTTGATTTAAAGTTACGCCGCTGTTTGCTTTTTAAACGGTTGATAATATTTCAAGTAGTTGATCACCGAGCGAGAGACTGTTGCAAAAGATACCCACTTGACAATAAATTCACGAACACGTTATTAAAAAGTATCACGTGGGAGTACGAGACACACGTCGATGCTCGATTGTGCAAGACACGCGTAAATATTTTATCAGATTACCGCGCCGGATATTAATACTTCACTCGAGAGCGTTAATATTCGAACGACTAGGAGCGCCGCGTGGTCAGGTCGCGTCGCTTCGGTGACTGGCTTCAGTATTTTAAGGACACATCGCCGAATTATACATACCCTTCAAAATAGCTTTCCCATTCATTATACACGAATATCGGGTTTCTATACGGCGGACCACAACCTGGTAATACGAGGACCTCGAAGGAAGGGTGCGTCCGTGTACAACATTGGCGCCTAATTTTGAGGCTTGGTTTGGTCAGAGGCCCCACCCATGTCATCTTGAAACGGCCAGGTATGCGTCCGTATCTAATGAGTCAAGATGGCAGCCTCCGCCTCTTGGCTCTTGTCAGTTTAACCGTGCACGGAGCAAACTACTCGACAAACACATCCTTCTGAATGGAAAGGACAGAGACACCTACGTTTCCTACCTGCGACTGAGTTGTCAAAGGCGATACAAATTTTCATCCTTTGCGTGATACGAAGAATCTGTTTCGTTTGCCTGTACGAAAGCTTGGGTAAAAAGTGAACGTTAAATAAGGTGGCTTCGTGAAATTACCATGGGCAACGTGAAACCTTCTGAAAATATCGAATTTCGTAAAACAATCTTATGGTTCGAAACACACGAGTATAGATGTCAAATATGGGTGTCGTACATCGTGCACGGGAAATTAAATATTTTTACGGAAGTCTAAGGAGGGGAATAAATTGAACGTTATGTAATTCAATTTTTTTTTTTAACGAAGATTACGGAACATTGAGAAAAATTATCAATTGAAAGTGGTTCAAATTTAATTTTAAACGAGAATTTTAAAACGATAACTGAATCTTGTAGTTGAACTAATGGACTTTCCGAGCAAGCAATGTAATAATTTATTACTCACGATAGAATGGCTGTGAACCTTTCCATTTGTTTAAATATTTAACCTTAATTGACACAATGTCACTAACTTCCAAGCGCGAATCACTTCTGGTCCGAATTGAGTAGCTTCAGCATCTATTTTCCAGTGTAGTTAATTTGTGTTGACAATCGAACAGAACGAATGTTTTCTAAATTTCAAATTACAAATTTGATCGAACGTAAATAACGCGTAATAAACAAATTTGTTAAAATAAACCCGATTAAAACTGACGATGAAACTAGATATTCGAATACTTATATTTTATGTTTATTTACATTTCGATCACCTAAAACAAGCGAGTGTCAATACTCGATTGTATTTCGTCCTTCGATACATAGTTTACACCGACAAGGAGTAATAACAGCGTAAGCTCCCGTGAGTATTAACTGTTTAAATTGAATTATGCTTGTTTAGTTTATATCCCAATTGAAGCAGGGTATGCACTTTCTCTAATCCATAATAGTACTTTGTTAAATCAGTTTCTGGTCCGTAATAATATTATTCTATTTAGTTGGTAGTAATATTCATTACTAGATAATTTTATTTTTTCACTTTCTCTGAGTGATTTTAATAGAAAATTTCCATGCAGTACGAGTTCGAAACCTTGAAACATTTAGTTGCAACTTGTTGGTAGACAAACCTTAGAATTATCATCGCAAGACAGTTAAATTATTGATGTATATGTAAAAAATTATTCGTAACTTTATCTGCTGTTTCTGTTCACAAAGTACTTGTTCGTATCTCTTTTATCTATCTACTTAATATCCATGGAAAGTCACGAAGCCGGAAACATTAGTCTTCAAAATTTTTGTCTAAAATTTCACTTGGAAAAGCATAAAAACAATTACAAACACTGATCTATTACACTTGTTCTTTATTTCGTCAGACTCTTCACGAGCTGTTTGTGTTTCCCTTTGAAAAATAGCTATTTCTCGGAGGTCACGTTGCTCTTCAAAGAGCCGAAGGTATCTTTTAATCAGCCCGAAGAAATGACTAGCGAAGAAAACGAAATAAATTCCATTACCCTCGTAAAAGGACTAGTGGAAGTGAAATTAATTATGATGACGTTTATTGAGATGTACGCGATATTAACATTTCTTTCACTTTATACCATTATTTTTCTACCTCCTTATAGTTTTCAGTAATTACGTTCACGTTTAAATATTTATAAATCGATTGTTTGACAGCGTTATAATCTTCGCTCATCCTATAACGAACTCCAATATTTCAAGATCAATAAGCAATATCATGAACGTGATTATGTCTAATTACTCGTTTATTATACCAGTTCTTACTACATCTTTATGTACAATATTACGCTTGTATCTTTGTTTTCAAGGAACAATTTCCTACAGAGTACGATTACTCCAATATTCCAAGTAAGTTTTCTATTCTGTTTACAATGGATTCTTCCCTAGAAGATAAGTTTCTTTTTTTAAATATTACATTGAACTAGGCGAAAGAGAAAAAATATTACTCGGTCATCCAACGATGTACGGTTTTCATTTCAGTGAAAATCATTAGCCCGGAATATCTTTAACATGTTATTCAAAGAATACCTTCTACTATTCGCTACTCAATTTTCTATGAATGTTTAACACCAAGTTCAAAATAATCAACGATGTTAGCACGGCTTTAAAATCTGCTATGTTACACACATTCAAATTTAATAATGATATATTCCTAACAAATTGATCGACAAAATGTAAGATAATTCAATCATTTTTCAATAATTACAAAAAAGAAACAAGATAGCCGTTTCAGTTCAGATCGTGTTTTGTTCAGGATACCATTTTCCATTTTAGATGTAGAAGAAACTAGAAATTTCGGTGTCCATTCATAGTTACTCATAACTATGGAGGAAATTTTAAAGATGTCAGAAATCTATTTCCTTGAGTTACTTAACGTAGTGCGCGAAGAATTTAGGAAGTTTCTCGTTTTTTAAATATCTTTTATTACTTTCGGACTACGCTCCGATGGTACATTGAATTCACAGGAAGTTTTGTTCAGAATTTTTTACTTTTAAACCATTGTGCGACGATCTAATTAAGGAAACTTTTGTCTGTTGGTCGTCAGTTTCTCCGACGTTGAAAAGGTTTTGTTTCAAAGAATTCTAGTTTCTTCCAGCGAAGAAAGTGTGAAAGAGGCGGTATATAGAATTAAGCGTAGAACTATCTCCGAGAAGTACCATTTCTTGTTAATTCAGCGCGTCTGAAAGCTTGCAAACAAGAAGTTACAGTTGATTGTAACTGTCAATTCTGTTACTCCGTGATTGTAGCTCACGCGTGATGAAAGGAACAATACACGTCATATTAACTGATATTTACTAGTTTATCGGTCGAAAGTTAATGGAACAATGGAGAAATTCTTGCACACCGTGCTCTTTAAACCGCAACGGAACTCATTAGAAAGTCTGAAAGATTTTCTGGTTTATGCGTGGGTCGCGTGATGAAATTGAAATTATTTGACATTAATTGTGCTTCGAGCAAGGAACGAAGACGAATGAGGGTGAACATGAAAGGGTACGGATAATGCGATTTTGTCACGTGAAAATATTTTTATATATTAAGATTATTGTACCCTTTGGTAGATTAACCCACTAACACGGTGAAAGGATTATATTTATCGTAACTTGTTCTTGAAATCGTTACAATGATTACTTAATACCAGAAATGATTTAGTTAGGGGTATCAGTACGCCTGTAAGGAAGTATAACACAAGGTTTGTAAGAAATATAACGGGAAAAGGAATGTAGAGATTTCATTATTGATTTTTAAGCTTTTTAAATATTGCGAAATGAAGATTAAAAATGGGTAAGTATACAAATTGAAAGAGCATCAGTAAAAGTATGAAATGTTTGTATATACATGTACAGAGTGTCTCAAAATAACTATTGCTTGAAAATCACCAAACTGGAGTAATATGGTTTCAACGATTTAAATAATATAGTCTTTGCATTTTACAATATGAAATATGACTAATAAAACAGAATTCATAATTAACATTAATTAAAAGTACTTGAAACAAATAACTTACAAGTATTATATAGGTTACGATGCCTCGTATTTCTTTTACAAACCACTTGTACATATATATATAATATATATAGGTGTTGATGCAATTTTTTATATCATTGTCAACTATCTCTGTTTCAAACGACAAAATTTTGTTACAACGTTATCAATTTTGTTCAATAACTGTATTAAATGTACAATTTAATACGTTACTAAAATTGCAAGTTATTTTATTTAATCGTACACTTAATTTTATCATAAATATCTCAAATTCTCAGGCATCGAAGCGAATACACTTCTTCGTGAATTTCTAAAAATTGTCTCGATAAAGAAGATCCCAAACCGTCGAAATAATATTACTTGAACGGCGCTCGGTAAAGACCGAAGTAAAACAATGACAATGTAACGCGTTTATCCGGTAAAATCTGTGTCTTCGACCATTATTGCGAACGGTGCACATTTCGAAAGCTCCGGTGTAAGAGCAGAATCGCTCTACGTGAGATCAACGGCCGGTTAACAATTAAAACAAAGGCAAAACAGCACGGATGCGCGTCGATTCGCCAGAAGAATTCGGATTCGAGAGCCATTCTTCAGATTGTCGAGTGTAATCGAAAGGGGGAGAATTCCACGAATGTTTCTCACAGACGCGACCTGATTCAGCTTCGACGAGCTGAGAGGGTAGCTTGCGGCATTTTATCGAGGATTCGATAAGGGTTTTCTGCCTTAGGAAGGAAGAAAGGAAGGAAGGAAGGCATCGTGTCCTTTCTAGCTGCGTCTCGTGGAAATCGGATTCTTATCGTTCGGAAAAGAAGCGAATCCGTGCCAGACGAACTACGGCCGACGTTTCGTCGATGAGTGCCTGCCGACGCGATAAGATCTTCGGCTAAGTGATTTTTCGCCTCGGCGAGACGCCGCTGAGCCGTGCCGTGCCCTGCCGTGCCGTGCCGTGCCACGCCGTGGACGGAATTCATTTCGATGGAGATATATCTCGCTAAACGCACGGACAACGTGTTCTGTACCGCGTCCAAGCGATCCGGTCCCTTCGTACCCGAACGGGATAGGCCGAGCCGTGTTCTCGGTTATTTCCCACTCTCTGCTACCGGAGAACCGATTAGAAGAAATTGATACTTTTTTCTTTCCATTGTTTGAAACTTTCAACATTTTGAGAACACCGTTACGAAACACTACAAGGTGGTATTTGATACAACGAAGATACTTTTTTCCCCCGTGAAGCGTGTCCCAACGATCAGCTATTCACCACCGAAACGAGACAATCCTTGAGATTTTACAAACTGGCCAGCAACGTTTCTCGGAAACTACTTATCCGATTGACTTGAAATTTGATCTGCGTATTGGTAGTAGTGTCCTCTATCGTTACGCTTAAGGATTGTTTTGTTTATTTTTTAACAGTTTTTGCGAAAACTTGAAGAATTCTTGATTTCTTTTTTAACGTTGGTTCTCCTTTTTCTGAAATTTTTGCATTTCTAAACGAATGAATAGTTGAAAAATCCGTACGTAGAGCAGTAGCGATATTTGTTTGGTTTATAAAAATTTTAATTTTGTTCCATTCTGAGAATTACGACCAGAGAAATCCACCCCACCGTGCGACTAAAAAATTCGAGTAACGTGATACGAGGGTACTTACATTTTCTATGAATATTGACACTTTTTTAATTGAAAACCATAGTGTACAATAATGAGAAAGTAATTTATTAACTGAAAATTCAAAATTGAGTACAAAAATCTTTATTTTTGACACTGGCGTGTATCAGTTTTTCAGATGGCATAAAAACGTAACCATATGCTTTTCTTTTATACACTTGTTCAATTGAAGTCACAGCTTCTCTGGCTTCTAGTCTCTCCGATGAAGGTTCTCACCTGTTTTATCAATAGAGGTCACGGAACTTAAAATTGGCCCTTAGGTTAAAATGATGGCCGATGATACGGGACAATAAACGAATACAAGCTAACCGATGTCGCTCAGCATCTTACAAAGAGCCAAGCACAGCTTGCAGGAACAAAAGACCAGCATAAAAAGGTTTTATCGAGGAAGCAGTGGACTTACTATATGCCTCCGGAATAGCTGATTTAGCTACGAGTTCAACAATTTCCGTTTGCGTACTCGGCTACCTAACTTGTAACTTTCAAACTGCTCTTCTCCAAATAACATTCTGCAAAACGATGTAACCTACATTCATACATCGCAGAAAGTAATGCAACGATCGATTTCAAATTTTATAAACTTGCCTAGAAAAGCACACTGTACAAAATACGCTACGGAGAATGGAAAATATTTTATAGTTTCTTTTTCATAAAAAAAAAAAAAGAATTTTATTTTTTATCGAGAGAAAAATTTGTTCTCTTCGTAAAGTTGTCACCTTGATATTAATTGAAATATCCTTCTATTTTTGTTTTTGTTTCAAATCCTTAAGAAGTAATTACCACGTTAGCAATTGAAACACTTATTTTTTAAATATTCTTCGTCGACTCTCTAGTTTTCAGAATTTTCTATATTCTTGATAAAAGTTTACATGTACCCAGTGGAGGGAAAAATTAACGATCGTGAAAATAATCGATTGAATAATTTACCAACAAGTATTAGCAAATATGATTTATTTTTATGTCTACACGGTGAAAAGACAACAAAAATTATAAGACGTAGGCATTTGAAATTTGACACACGCAATACATTGGCATACATTCGCTTTCCAATTAAATACAAAAAGCAATTCTCGTTTTATTGACTCAACTAATTCTGCCTGTGTCTGTTGCTTATTTGTGCGAAGTGTTCCAACATGTAACTTATATTATTTAAGATCAGACACATGTAATACGTTACTAATCCAATTATCATTTGTGATGACCTGTATTGTAGATCGGTTCTTTAAGTCTTTTGACTATACTAATAGGCTTATTACATAGATTGTATGGACAATCTAAATGCTTTCCTGTGTAAATGTTTCTTGTATATTTTAATATTCACCAATGCAAACAATCTTATTACACAATTGTTTCACTCAAAAGGAATATATTGTCTAAAAGCAGCAATTATCTCTAAAGCTTAGCAGCATTTCGTTAAACGTTGCATACCGACCCGTTAAATTTGCAACAACTTTTGCAATTTTCTACATCGTGAATACTTGCCGAACCGCAACCAAGATATCTATTTTCCACCACTCAGGTCGTGTTACCTTATCATGAAAACGTATGGTGTTACGCAGAAATTTGAATCGACGAAATGGCATTGTTATCCTAAACAATTCTATGCCAGTACCATTGGGTATTATTTTTTCGTAGGTTATTTCTATGGACACCGGTGAAGTACAGCAACCCAATAAAAGCTTTCAGTTCTGTTTTACCAATACTTTTTGTATTTCTCTCGCGACTGTAGCTTTTTCTGTGTTATCGATGTATTTATCGATGTATAAAAGAATAGTATCTAAAATTGCATCATCGATAAAGCAATTCCATACTTCAACCTCAATTTGAACATAATTGACATTCGACCTAACTAAAAGTAGTTCCGTGGCTTTTATTTTCTCTACTCTGAGCTCTTACTGAGAAAAATTTTAATCCAACCGCTAGCTTTTGTTTCCTTTTTTTTTCTCGCAGTTGAACCTTTCAACTGGATTTCATCAACTTTATCACATACGTGGTATATTATCGTGGTACATTACTCTTATTTTCAAATTCCACATCCAGTACTTGGTCATTACTGCGATCAAACAGCGAACCGTACATTTCTTCACAATTTGAAGGTTGATCTAGATTACATCTCCATTTCATGATACGAGAAACAAAAAAAACTAGAAGATAGTTCGAAGAACGACAATTGGACTCATTCTGAATTTCACACATGCTTTTATTCATTTGCACAGCTACGTACACGTACATACACACGCGTTGTATTCATAGCTGGCAGATGAAACCGTGGTAGCCGACGATCAGCCTTTGATGTAACAGTGGCGATCAGTCAGCACGACAAAATCGCATAAATTGTAAATTTTAGAAATGCAGAAACGATAAATGCCAACTTGTCACGATGAAATTGCACGTCGATAGTTTAAAAAAGAGACACGATATTCGCGTATTGAATGATCATGTTTATAAATGAAAGAAACAGAGAAATTCGTATCAGTTTCGAAGCATCAAACGTCTCCAACATTTCTGAATATCTTCCTCGTTTTCTAAATTGGCAAATATTGTCGCTTGCTAGTTTCCAGCAAACATAATAGGTATTCGTAGAGTTGAGTGAAATTCATCGTTGCATATTGAAATTAGTAAACAGAGTGAAATTTATATCGTTCGAAGGATTTAATAGATTTAATTGAAGGATTTAAACTTTAATCATTATTTTGTGCACGCGTACAACTAATTTGTTGTAAAATTTTCGAAAGATTTATTAAACTCTTACATCATTTTTATTAGTTTACATTTTTTAACGTGTTATTTAAACAAATCGATATTTTGCAAAACTGTTTGAAAATTTAAATCCATTATTCGAAAATACGCAATTTTTGTTTAAACAACTTTTTTCTGGGTTCCATCATTTTCGAAATATTGAGGGGAAATGTGTTTTTCTCCCCCAACTTTAAAAGCTGATTTCACCCCCTAGACAATAGCAGATAAAAAAAGTACGTAACAGATATTTTTCCAAGAAATATATTACGTGTAAGTTTTATTAAAATCGGCAATTTACACTCGAGTCCGTTGGGAGTGTGAGTCCGCATCGTATCGCACACAAGTACCAAAGCTTTCGCTTGTAATCCCATTGATCAGAGATTACAAACTATAGAAGTTTCCACCCTTCAGTATTCACTACTAGCAAGGGATTTAACTCGAAATAACTAGTTCTCTCGTCGTATTCGAATCATCAAGGACGGCTACAGAGGACCCTTGACTTCGGTCGTCAACAGTTGCAAGGATGTTTACTCTTGGGTCATTTTCGCTGCTGGAGTTTAATACAATTCAATCAGGGATATGACTCTTAGGACTGGGTGTACTGCCTGGCGCAAAACTTGTAATAAAACAGTACGCCTGACAGAGGCGAGGAGGCAGTTGAATGGTAAAACGACATGGATGAATCTGTGACACTGTTCCACTACCGACAACATTTCTGCCACCCAGTGTACGTGTCCCGTGAACGTCAGCCTGGTCTGATGGTCACTTGAGCGTCGCATCCCTTGATCTCTAATAGGAATCAACTTTTGTGAGCCCGTGAAATGAATCTGACGGTCAGAACAAGATTCTATTGGTTCAGAAACCGTTGCGGCAATTAACACGTTTATAGCCATCGTGCCGTTGGTGAAAATAAATCCTGACGCCAGTCTTCGCTTAGGTGCCAGAGATAATTCGTTATTATTTATTTTCTTGAACACACAGTGCTCGAACGTATATTAAGTTTTATTGCTCTTTCAAACGCCCATTGTTCATAATTTACATTTGTTTGTCACGGTTATATTTACGCCGTGGAGAAATTCCTTTTTACAAGACGACAAAATTTTATTCGAACAAAGGATTTCATTCATTTTATTGACAGTCGAATTTGTATTTATTTTTTTGCGAACTATTTCATCCTATAATTTTCAGTTTTATTCAACGAGTAACGAATAAAAAGTTGCTTACGATTTATTCATTGTTTGATAAAAATTATGTAGATAACAATTTTGGTCATTTCTAATGAATCATCGGTGGTTTCCAGTGACTAGTCATCAGCTACGAGATAATTCGTATTTGTCGACAAAAGAGGTTGAAGATAGTTTAATATACAGAACAGATAAACACGAAACGAAATATGTAATTTGGCGGAAATACAAAGGAAAGGTTTTTCCTTCGTACGATCAAGAATGGAAGGAAAAATGTTACGTTTGTTTTTGATATTACAGAACAAGTAAACGGGATTAAATGTTGAATTCGCGATTGAATTCATGGACGATTTTAACGATAAAAGAAAAATAATGTAGCGAAAGCTCACAGGAGAAGAATCCGAATTGTTTGCATTCTATTTCAATCTATTTTTACGGGATTGTAGATTACACGTTCCGGTTACTATATACAGGGTGATTCTAAAAACTGGGACAAGCTGTAGCTTTTTTCTAAGCGCAAATGCCAAAGATTCATAGAGGACAAACTTGAATTCCTTATGCGGAGCCATCTTTTGATGAAAAAATTTCTTGTTTGGTGCAACGGTGCATATTGCACTTACGCTTGTTCTTTAAATTGAGCTATACATTTCTTTTTACATAAATCGATTCTTCTCATCATTCTGCATATAAAAGTGTTGAAGCATGACCAATGAAAACATAACTTTTTACAAAATATATCATATTTTATGTTTTAATTCAGTAGCATAATCCTCGTGTTGAAATTGATTGTATTCGTTTATAAAATGTGTAAAAAGTGTATTCGTAGCCTTTTGTTACATTTAATAACAGAAAAGTTAAAATTAAAACTAGTGAGGACCAAATAATAAAATAGAGATACAATAGTATCCTAACATCAAATATGAAATACTTCATAAAGTATTGTTTCCAATGGTCATGCCTTACTTTAATATGTAGAATGACGAAAAGAATCAATTCATGTAAATATAATACTTAGCGTAATAACTCGATAATTTTAAAGATGTAAGTAATTAACGCTACTATTAATATTATACAATGTATATCATAAACAACAATGTTTGTATTATCTTACGAAGTTAATATTTTTTCATCCAATTAGAGTGTAATTCGATCAATTTTCCACCTAAACCGACGTTTTTGTGTAAAGTGTTTGTTGTCAGGTAATTATCGTATCTTTTTACCAAGCCACTGTTTGTTTTTCAAATTTGAATATAATTCACTCGATTTATGGCCAGAAATTACGTTTTCGTGTTATGCAAATATTTTTGATACATGTTCACGGTCGCGGATTCCAATCTTTTGCATCGAATACTTTTTTTTTCAATGGTCCGGGATTTATATACACTTGCAACGACGGTACATCAAATGCTGAATCATAAATCCATTGAAAGCATGATAACAGTCAGCACCATGACTGACATACCCATTGGTGCATCATCCATTTTTCTCTTGCAAACAGGCTAATACATTTGGTAATAGTTTTTCCAGTATTACTATCGAATATCGAGTAAGAATATATTATTTTTTTATTCACAACCTAAATTTTTCGTTCTCGTGTGTTAAGCTCAGCGAATAATTACTTGCAAGTAGGTCTGACTGTACTCGACTATACGCTCCGATTTATAATTACCTGCAAACACTTGTTTATAAAACTGTGCTCAAATATGGTTGGCACGCTGCAACGTTAATTGCGCCCTAGAAAATATTTCGTTACGTCGACGAAATTGTTCTCTCAGAAGAAGTAAAATGTAAAAAGTGCGACTTCCGTAAACATTTTATACGTATTCGTGATGTCGAGATATTTTACGGGTTCAATACATGTATGACTACCGTCGAGCACTGTGCAACATCGTTATTGCAATACTAAAACAAACAAATTAAAAGCAAAATAGCACAGGATTTCTTGTTTTCTACTTCGTGTGTTAAACTACTTCGATGAAATAAAGTGACAAAAATGAATATTTATAGTGCAGCATATGTAACTTTAACCTTAATACAATTTATGCTCTTTGAGTAAAAAATGTTCCGAATCTATGAAACTCGTATTTTTAAATTTATTACAATGAGAAGATTGCATTGGTGTGATCAATACATCGATGTTATTTTGTTACGTTAGAAATGATCAAGCGTGTCTGTGAATTTTACAAAATCGTAACTTTACAAAATTTGGATAAAAATCAGTATTTAAATTTCTAACGTGGGCGATAATTTTTTCAAATTTAGTCATCTGTGTTATTTATATGATGTGTTACATATTAAAATATATGCGACATAGTGGGAAAAAATACAACGAGTAATAAGTCCTCTAATTAAATAAATAATGCTCGTAATAAGAAAAATAATTTTTATCTTTTCAGAAAGCCAATTTATTTTTATAAAAATGATTGTCACCGGTTAATGTAACGGGGGAATTTATCGAAGAGATAAATTTTATTTTTCTCTTTCCGCAGCAATTTATAAAGATATCATGTGGTGATAATTAAGTCATAAGCGTAATATTTAAGTATGACATTTTTTAAAACGTGGACCATCTCTCCCGGAATTACCTTATAATAGCTTTAATTATAGGAAAACAATATATTACGAGGATGGGATGGATCGACAAAGGCCCGAAGAACACATTAGGGTTAATTACATATATCTCTCAAATTATCGATTTATTACACCTAATATATTTCAGATAACAACTGGGACGTGTAATTTACCATCCTCTGAAAGTAGATTAAAATCTTATTAAAATTCTGCCCCTTCCCTTTTCAATCTAATATATTGAAACATTTCGTAAAACTCTTGGTAGCATTCTTTTCTAAATTTTAAAATAACATGGGAGAATAGAAACTGTTCATTTTAGCAGCGAATAAAACGAATAAATATATCAAGGTACCGGATTACACGGTATCGGAAAAACACACTAGCTTCGAAAAGTTTGTCCACAGTGTCGCAAATACGTAAATGCACTTTAACTTTCAATCGGTCGCGTAAAATGATTAACGTCGACTTCCGTTCACAAAACATTAAACAAACTTTGCTCTATCACCTGGACCACTTTTGAAAAATTACTAAATTCATTAACACTGGATTCACCAACCAGTCAAAAGTGACCGTTTTCAACTGCTTTCGTAATAAAATTTACTTTAAATTCCATCTCATGTTTCCTGAAGACGTTACGATTTTTCCATTCCACGCGTGTGATCAATTTGACAAATTCTTCTTTTTCCTAATCCTCTTCATTTCTCTCATTAAGGTATACCTCAATATTACGAAATCTGTAATTCCAGTGTTAAACTGCTAATAAGTTATTAAATCTGTGGACACGAGTTTTCTCGAATCCAGTGCCTATATCTATCATCACACACACATACACCTCAGCGTGTATCCACTTTCCGTTCGACGTAAAACACCCATGAAATATCTCGTTCTGTGCGCGAGGTTCCACCCGATAATCATCTGACGAAGATTAGGCCCAAAATTCCGGCTCGAAAGGCCCGGTGTTTCAATGCGCAGCTAGCCAGGGAAAATTGATCATTTGCTCAACGGTGTATCGTGTTTCTCTTAATCCCGGTGAGGAGTAACTCTGCTTCGTGGCAACTTCATCGGAAAGTTTGTTGCGTCGTTCTTAATCGCTCGAAGAAATGCGTCCAAAGTACTTTGCGCGACAGTTGGGCATTGGACCACGACGATTATACTCGTATACCTGTTAAGGGATTTCTGAACTGGCTTTAACGCAACGTGCTCGGAGATAGAGAGATTATGGTAGAGTAGGTAGATAATATTCTGGGAGGAAATCCTCCTAAAAGCTGTTACAAATTGCTGGGTCAAGGAGCCTAGAATTACCCAAAGGGATGCATTAATAATCAGATGCGGCAAACATAAAAGCACCGGGGCTGCCTCGTAATAACTAACAAGAACTTTCTTTCTTCACGTTACGGAGATACTTGCTATTCTTAATGGATTTCGATCATTAGTACGGATAAAAAACATTCAAGTGCCCGGAGCAAAAAGAATTAATAAGACGGTTAGAAATATCTCGGTCAACAGACACTCGTCTTGGAATTATTAAGTCCGCTTTGTGTAATTTTATGCTGAATGTTTTATCAGAACCACGATGCGTAATGAACTATTGGCAATATTCGTTGATAGACCCGAAGGAAACGGAAAAGATATTTCAACTCGTTGTTATTCCTGTTTATTTACTTTTCTATTTGATCGAATCGGCGTTATTAAGTGCAAAGGTTAGTTAAAACCATGTAAAAGTGAATCGATATTTTAGATTGTAAGTTAGCCCTTTTCGAGCAATCTTAAAAGAACGAAAATAATTTGTAACGCTGTAAAAGTTACATTTAAAGGAAATCAGTGTAAATAATAATGAGAAGAAGTATTATACCTTCTGAAGACTACGAACGAAAATAATATTGAAGTAGTATTGTAAAATTTCTTGCATTCTTTTTTAATTTTACAGTTTTCAAAACACAATTGTAAAGTATTACGATTAAATTCGAAAAATTAGGAAAATTGTAAGATTATACTCTTTACATATTCACTGTATTTACATCAAATTTTTTAACTATTTTCATGGAAGTTCCTGTCCAATTCCCCCGATATATGTAATGGTTTGTTTATAATACCCAAGTTTTTCTTTTTTTCTTCAGATTACAGGCATTTTTTTAATTATCAGATTTTTTAAATTCATTTCGGCAGTCACACTCGCGCAGATTAAAATAATCCCTTCAATATTTTATTTGCGATGACCCGAGAGACAGGTATCTTTCAGACACCATACCGAATGATGTAGAGCTTCGATCGAATCGAGTATTTTTAGGTAAAAAAATTCCCGCGATTTACGTACGAAATTTGTGATTTATATAGTGAATAATTTTCTTTTAAAAAAAAACCTAAAATTAGTTCGACTTTCAGGGCCGAGAAATAGACACGCTCCTTAACTGCCGTGTTTTCATCCACTTCCCTAGTTTTGCTGAAACTTTGTAAGTTTGTGCAGTGGACAAAACCAAGGGACGCGTATTTTTTTAACTGCGGTAACTCAAGTTTAAGGAGCGAAACTACTTTCCAAAGTTTCAGCCCCTGGTTTCATCTCGAGAACTATTGGAGTTTCAAGGAAATTGTTTCAACAATTTCTATGCGATTTGTAACGGGCCGTAACACGTTAAACACATCGATAAAGAAATTAATAAGAAGATAAAAAAAATCCTTTTTGCACCTTCATTCGTACCATTTTTAAAAAGAGAATCTAGCTAACCATTTTTATTTTGAATTCTCAGTTAGCCGCAAATATCTTTATTGTACAGCGATATTGTATGACAATTTAAAATATAAAATGCGTAGTTGTAGAAATAGATTTTTATTGATAGGTTGTCGGTATTCCATGCGTAACACGGACATTGTTTAAAGTTGAATTTTTGAATTTCTTGTTTATGATTTTTTCAATCTTTGTTTAGCGAGTTTACTTTGTTCACTATGTACACAATGTTATTTTTCGTTAGAACCCATACAAAATTTTGTTTCAAAGATTTCGTGGCAGGTATAATCAATAGTTTTAAAGATAATATCGGAAGGCTGAAACTTTGGAGAGTAGTTTTACTTCTTAAACTTGAGTTACCGTAGCTTAAAAAAACATGTAACCCTCACTTTTGGCTTCTTTGGAAACCTGAAAAGTTTCAGCAAAATTTGAAGCTTGATATTTGTTCAAATTACAGCGTAAGAAACAGAAATGTTCAATAGTGTACTCATTGTTTTGTAGCAATCCAAATTGCAGTAATATTTTCAAAAAGTTCACAAGCATTAAAATTCATTTATTGTAACGTGTAAAAGAAAATGACCGTTCTACGTGTTAACCCTGTAACTACCAAATAATGTTTTTCGGAATTTTATGTTTATTATCTATAATAATCAGGTGATATTTAAATCAATGAACCGGTAATGAAAAATTTTTAAACATCCTAGGAATACGACCGAGACGGTTATCAACGCTATTGATTCGAGCATGGAATTTTCTTAACTCCAAAAATTGTATAAAAAAATTATTAATGGCTCTCAAGAATATTGTTGTGTATCGTACAGTAGACGAACTGTAGCGTTGGGCGAGAATAAAAGGTATCTCGAATGGAAATGAATGTTTCGTAAAGCAAAACGAAGATAATGGTTTCGTTATTACAACGATGTCTTCCGTTCAATGGGAAAAGACGAGCCATCGAAAATCATGGATGGTGAATTTGTAGGCGTTGGTTTGCGCGCTTAAATAACAAGATAGTGGGTGAACGCGACTGGTAAGCGGTATCGAGCGATAAATAAATGGCGATAAACGTCGTCTCGGGGAACTTTCTTGAAGTATCATCTTCTTCGTGATAGGCGGGAGAGCGTAGGTGTCGTTAAATATTCCGCAGGAACAATGTATACACCATCTTCTCCCAGAGAGTGTCTAGTATATCTCTTTGTGTTCCACGTTTTAATATATTTATAGTCTCTCACGCACAAAATCGTCCATCATTTCTTATTACGCATTTCTTATGTACGCAAGTCCGTACAAAATATTACATATGTATATATATAAAGCGCGTTTACAATGGACATAGAAAAATTCTAATTTTACTAATGCACATTTATAACCCAAGTGTACAAAATCTTCTACGTTAATATCTAAAGCATTCTACTTGTAAATATAGTGTCCTCGCAAAATTTATACACATTTTATCAATCTATAATCGTGTAACGGTTTTTCTTTCGGTTAAGAAGAATTACTGTTAGAAATAGATGTTTAATTAAATTTGTTCTAAAGTGGAATTATCTTCGAAACAACTCCGTGTCGTTCGATAAACCCTATTAAACGCAACACATTTGATAGAAAACAGTTTCTCCTGTAATTAATAAACAATGAATTATTTCAGATCGTAATTTTACGAATACGACACATTTTGATGTAAAACAGTTTTCTCTCGACAACGTTAAACAACAAGTTATCATCCAAGATCCCAATTTTAACGCCACTCCCTCACCCTGTACAATGTGAAGTTTAAGCATGATATTAGGAGGGTGATGGTGGTGGACGATTTTCAGTGGGAACCCCTGCAGATTAACGTAAATTGTACCTGTTTCTCGGAGCGTTTCGCGCGAAGGTGTTACGAGGAGTTTCCCCAACGGGGCAATGTTGTTCGTTGTCGCAAATAGTTCCAATTTGCACGCTCGTCGCGAAAGTAATTCATAGTATCGTCGGGTTTCAACACCGTGCGCGCCTCGTTTGATTTCATTAAAGTGAAAACGAATAGCAAACTAGAAGCACGTGCGCGCGATTCTGTTATGTTTCGGACAGGCACCGGTCAGCATCGATCGAATAAACAGTGATACTTGTGCGGGGAGCCTCTGTCGGCATTGCATATACGGGAGGACCGTGGCATTAACCACGGATGCGGCCTAGAATGCGTTACAAAGCGTTCGATCGGATTAAGCGGCTAATAGGCAGTCTATAATAATAATCCCGACATAATAACGTGGTATTACGCGAAGGGATCGGGCTACACCGTATAATTTCGTCGCGCCGTAGTCGCACTCCGCCTGCCAAAAAGGACTAACCGAAATCTTTGTTTCGCGCCTTCTTTGCCCCGAGATGAAAAGAAACAACCGTATCGTCACTTTCGATAAAAGACGTGCCCGTCTCTTCGCTATCTTTTAGGATTCTTTTTGGCATCTCGTTTTCATCAACCCTCTCGCGCACACCTTTTTTTCTCAGGGGGACCAGGCAGTCAAATTGCTCCGAAATGAAGTCTTCTTTGAGAATTAATTCCAAGGAAATGAACACGTGTACGGATTTTTCCTTTTGCATGGTGATCGGTTGAATCTTGAAAAGCAAGAAAATTTTTTTTTTGTTATGTACGCATATAGTACGCGACCCGCTGCACGGGATTGATTAGAGGGCCATTTTTAAGAAGTTTTGTCAGGTTTGCAGCGATTCGAGCATTAACAATATTGATATCGAAGATTTTTCGGGGATGATTATTGTAGATACCTGTAATTTTTGGTCGAACCTGTGGAAAAAGAAATTAGAAGAAAGTTATTAACATAGCGACTATATATTGGCGAAGTATTATTCTTCTCTCAGAAATAAATATTTTTAGAGGTACGAAATCATACATGTTGTAGCGTGTAATTATTTTATAAACTGTATTACTATAATGATATTCGTTATTCATAATGAATAACGAATATTAACCAATACCTTTATTGAATATTTGATTACGAACTTTCGTCTTCAGGCCTGTCCAACTTACCATTATCAGATTCCAGTTTTACGCATACATATTGCATGATAATATGTAATATTATATTACCACGAGTTGTAACATAAAAGGCATTCAAGATATATGTATTAAAAATCTTGTATTTTTTGTATAAATTAAACTTCACACGAAGATACTGTTTTTACAAGTAATGTACAAATGTGCATAGCAGAAGAGATTTTAATTTTCAAAATTATTATCTACCAATAGAATAAACACGTTCTTCATTATTTCTCTTCGCAAAAGAAATTACCTTACTATATGATATTTACGAAGTAGATAATTTTGCATACAATAATAATTTTAAGTAAATGTAACCTACCGATAATAATTGCATAGTATAAAAAAGTTTCGAATCTTCGTACCACTATCAATAATTATGATAGCCACAAAAAGAAACATCGTGTCCTACTGCAATGTACAAAACATTCAAACTAGCTTGATGTTAGATGAGAACGTTGATCGAATTGTTTGAAAAAAGTGTTTACGAAACTCTCCTATGTGTTCAAAAAATATGTGAAACCCTCGGAATTAATTCTTCGGGCTAATATAATCCGAAACTGCGTGAACGGGATATAGGTAATTAAACTTTGTAGGTGTGAATTTTAGCACACGATGTTTAAGTGCCAGTTAGCTGAGCGTACGCTCACACACGTTCACACGCATCATAACATTGACAGTACTGCTTCAAATGTATAGTTCAACAAGTTTAATAAGATCCTTGTAGAAGTAACACGAGCAAGGCGTGAATGGCGAAGATGGTATCAGACGATGAGTCTAGGTCTATAGCCTAGCTGTAGGGGAGTATCGTTTAATACTGTTTAAAAAAATACTGTTCAAAAGCAAAACTATATAAGGATGAAATGAAAGACTATGAAAGCTGCAGGGGAGTGTCGTTTAATACTGTTTTGAAAAATACTGCTTAAAAGCGAAACTATACAAGGATGAAACGAAAGACTGTGAAAGAATCATTTAATTTGTTGAAATATATCTTCGTGAGTATCGATGTAGTTTTATACTGGTTACGATCATTTTTTATGTTTCGAAACGACACACTCTCTGTATTTTATAGTATTTTTCTATCAACTTTATTCTTTGAATTTAGTATACTTATCATACAATCGCATAAAATATTATAACTTTCAAACATTGTAGAAATTTTATTCAATTTTATATTCGAAAATACATTTCTTTCCACGTATTGATAAATTACAACATTGACATACATTACGTATGATACGAACGTTCCCATAGGCTTTGTAATCATTTTTTCAGTTTATTCAGGAGCTGGATTCTACATTTTTCTTTTCGTTTAACGAAAAGCAAACACGTTAACATCAATGAATTTCCCATCACCGTTATCAAGGTCCACATCAGAAATTTACTTAAATAAATATTTCAAAATTCATCGTCCAGGAAAATTTTAAACTCCCAACTCAACCCAACCATTATAAACGATAATAAAATTCATATGTTTTTGTATCTTTTCCGTTGTTATTTTTCTATTATCTCTTTATATTGTGACAAAATTGTTAAGTTTTTTGTTCGCGAGAGCAATATTCTTCTCATTTTTTTATTACAGATCGACATTGCTCTTACAACAACGAAACTCACTTTCATCCTCAAAGCATATGTGATTAACTTACAATTTACCAGCAAATGAAATTGTTGTTATTCAGCAACAATTACATTCTAAATTATAACGACACTTTGTTTATCGCTACCGTTTTATTTCTACAATTTTTGGGTTCGACATATTTTTTTTAACCGACAATACCAGAAACAAGGGGAACAAATCGTCTGGAAATTCAATTTACGTTTAATAGACTCAGACGGATCGGTGAATTCATCGTCGAGGTTGAAACTGTGGACGATCAAAATGTAAAAAACGGAAGAAAGAAGGGGCATCGTCGAGGAAAAGCGAAACGACTAACAGCGTTTCTAGTTAGCAGAATACTTCTCATCGCTCGTTCCGCGCTGCTATACCCAAGCAACGGAATCCAGCGGACAATTAATGTCTGGAAAGGTGCGAGAGGATCTCGTCGTCGTTAGTGTTTCGTTCATGATTTTTAACCGTCTGACTTGCATGTTTGAGCCATCTTTTTATTTTTACGGACCTCGTCTTCCATGCATGTTTGCATTCTTCTTCCTCTCTTTTCCCCGTTCCCCTTCTTCTTAACGTTATAGTCGACAGATACTGGTCTTCTTTTAGGTAGATGGAAAAGACAGTCTGGGAGACATACGTATGTAGAGTGTTTGGTATAAAGTGATTACTCGTAGGAAAAATACTTCGATTTATTGAACACGACTGATATTGTACAAGGTGGCTCGTTTTAATCGAATGTGAATAAAAGGTAAGAAAATATTACTAAAGAGGATTTAAATGGTTTGAAGACGTGTAACCGATAGTGATTAACATTTGTTTTTTGCAATACGATCTCATAGTCGGTATCGAAACAAGTTCAACGATCTATTTACCCCATAACCTTGAGGTAACCTCGTGGAAGAAAAATTCGTTTAAAACGAAACAATTTAAAATTAATAATAGATCGAGGAAAGGATAAAAAAATTGCTGATCTTATTAGGCATTCGAAGTAAATTTACGTTGGACATTTGTTTCCAAAGTAATACAAAAAACAGTGACAAATACTTCAATCACAACCATGTGGTCAAAACTCTAACATATTAATATCTCGTCACTAGTTTCACCAGTCGTATTTCTTCAGAAATTGTAAAAAAATTATCTTCTTCGTTGAACTCAAACTCTACCAAAGTAAACTCGATTCCGCTTAAACATGTATATACTAGAGTTAAATCATAGAACTTTAATACGCGTTAATAACGGAATGAATCTTCGCTTTTCTACTATTTCAATATTTTCTTCAACACCGCACTCTGTGCTCGGGACTACATAAGTTCATGTAGTAAGTAAGCTTATGTACTACGCGCACAACTGAAAAGAAACGAATGATTTATTTCTCTACCCCGCGTTTCTAATGGAAATTTTCCATCGGTTCAATATGTTTCGTTCGAGATATTCAGCCGCCCTTAAAGCGAAGTATTATACCTACAATGCAAGGTACCGGATTCTCGGGTTGATTCGCCTCGACACGGTCCACTGGGTAACCTCAATTTCCCTAGGTTACAGTGGGTACCCTTCTCAGGAGACACAGGATTACCTGGAATACCTATTACCGACGAACGTAGCCTATCGTTTCTATCAGGGCTGAATACATACTGAGAACGTTACTCCTAAAATGAATTTGGATCTTAATACGAATTGTCTCAGCCGTGTTTCAATATATCTGTTACGCACTGGTATAATGTATCTGATGATTAATTCACCGCACATAGAATTATTTTATCGAAACGAACAAAAATTTCAGCTAGTATCAATTTGTGACATTTAACCATCTTGCGACGATCTTGACGCGTTCGTTGGACAATTTTATTATAAATTATTCGAATGATTCTGCTGGTATTATTTTAGAATTCTTGATGTACAGTAATTTTCTTCTTTTTATTTACTAAATTCAAATCGATAAAATATATAATTTGTGGTAGATAAGTTACTAAACCTGGGTGATTTTGAATTCTGTTTAAGATCAATATGAAAGTAGGCGGATTGGAGCAGATTGATTACGATCAATTTTATCGAAAATATGTGTAGAACATAATTGTTTTCAAATTTAATTTGCAACAACTTTGGTTACGTGCTTTTTGCTTTGAAATCAATTTTAAGCAAGATATATGGTACACAAACATTTTTGCGAGGCTCCTACAAACTGTCCCTCTCGGCAAGAATTTTGCAACGTCACGACGTTTGTATTTTAAACTAGGCTATCCTCTGGATTAGGTTCAAGTTTAATTGCAGTTGCTTCAATCGTTTTCTCGTGATACTGTAAAGACATTCTAGACAATAGCACGTTTTGCTTTGATCTCTGTTACCTATTACAAATGTTACTGAAAATTTCTAGACATCAAAACAATTTCTAAATTTAGTTGCCAATTTGTACTTTGATATATAGCTCGTATTTTAAGATGGGTGTAATGACAAATAACCTATTGCACTTCCTGATAGTTACGAAAAGAATAGTCAAAGTTTGGTAAAAATCGGTTAAATAGAAACACAAATAATCGGACAAACGCACAAAAGTTCTAAAAACTACTCGTATAAATCGAAGTCGTCTAAAAATTATCAATTACTGATAACGAGAATAAGAATTACAGTTCTTCCTTGTTTGGCCAATAAGAGTAATATTATACACAAAGGTAATATACAATTAATCAGACAAACACACAAAAGTTCTAAAAACTACTCGTTTGAGTCCCAGTCGCCTAAAAATTTGACAATTACCAATAACAAAAATAAGAATCGCAGTTCTTCTTTGTTTGGCCAATAAGAGCAATATCGTTATTCGTATTTATAGAGTTTATAAACTCTTACATATGAATCTTTTGTGCACATGTGTGTGTGTGTGTGTGTGTGTGTGTGTTTAGTTTAATGAGAGTCAAGGGTAGGAGCGTATGTGTCCTAACACTACGAACTGCTGGTTCTTAAGTGTTCTTCTAGATGGAGTGTTTTTTCGTGTTGAGTATAAGTGCTTCGTCCCAGCTCTGGTCTTTTGGTATTCTTGTGATAATCTGGTAATAATCTCTGGTTCTTCTTGCATAGAGTATAAACAGGAGTTTTCGATCTACTTGGAAGTATTGCTTCTTTTTGTTTTAAATACTTGTATAAATTTTGAATCTGATTAGTCAATATCCGAAACTACTTGTAACGTTCTTGAGCCCATCGCTAGTGATGGGGGTTTCTAATTGATGAAGTAAATGCAAAAGGGAGTTGGAAAATTTGGTAACACGATGCAGGTAAAATCGTATACTATTCCAGAGATACTAAGTTAGCTATAGATGTCTCGACAGCTACGATTTCATTGTAGACGTGCGGAAAACGATATTATTATGGTAGTAAATTAAGTTAGAGATAGGGACGTACGCTTAGTATAAATGTAAGGTGTTTACACAGTTCGACGCTTCGACTGTGTGCATGCAGTCCTTATCGTGGATACGATAAATTAATCCAAGTATTCATATAGATTGCAAATTATAGGATTCTTTTGTATGGATCATCGACATTAGAAATAATAACATAAAATATGAGTTAAAATTTTGTTCGACAATATTTGATTTCGGACTAGATAGATTAAAATACAAAATATGAGTCAACCTATATATCCGAAATCAAATATTATCGAACAAAATTTAGATTTCATATATAATGCACATCGACTTTAACACTAGATTTACCAATCAGTCAAAATGACTGGTTTCAACTGTTTTTAGAAAGAAATTTATTTTAAATTTCATAGCATATATCCCGTAAGTTCCTCTTTTTTCTCGATCATCGATTTTCCTGAGACACTTATGAGGAATACCTTAGTATACCAAAATCTATCGGTAGTTCTAGTGTTAAGTTAAAGCAAGTAAGTGACTGAAATAAAAAATATAACAGAAACGACGTAGGGCAAACTTAGGCAAGGAGACGGAGATTGTGGTATGTGTGCGTACATACGGTGAAAATATTCAATTTGTTATAACCTTTATTTTCTTTAACCCTTCTAGTCCACCAGTAACGGATTGCGTACTGAATTTTCATGAATAACGTAAAGGTACACATGTGCAAATGTAGTATGTACAGTAACGTCTCGCTTTCAGATCAAGTTTGCGTTACGGTTACAAGATCGGAGATCACCCCGACCACTGTTTACATTTCTTTAGTTCGAGCAACCGTCGATACGAACAAATAAATACTCGAGTCGAAAAATAACGAATAAAATCAATGTACAGAAACGATTTATTCGCGATATTTACTCGATCGCAAAGACAAATTTTCATTTCTTTATTGTGAAACGTTTCATTTTATAATTCGGTTTTTAATTTTTGTTATTCAACGAATTACCGATAAAACGTTTATCTTTTATACATTGTTCGAAACATTTATCAATCTACAAATTTTCTCCATCTTTGACGGCCGATAGTTGTTCATTTAAAAACTGACTAATCGAACCTGTAATTTTATAAGAGTGAATCTCTTTGTAATTTTATAAGAGTACAATCGATATTCGGACTAGTATTTAATTACATGTTGTTGAAAGTTTTACTTACGAATGAATCAAATAAATTACAATTAAAAGTACAAAAAATGTGGACCCGTTCAAACTGATTTTCATCGGAAAGAACTCGCGAACCGATCAACATTACTCTAACAATATAATGGATAATAAACGGAAATTTTAATTCGCATTAGTGTTGCTGTTGACACACTGGCACGTTTGACTTTGAAAGCTTTGAAGCTTCGACAGTAGTATTTAATTATACGTTGTTGAAAGTTTTACTTACGAATGAATCAAATAAATTACAATTAAAAGTACTCAAAATGTGGATCCGTTCAAACTCATTTTCATCGGAAAGAACTCGCGAACCGATCAACATTACTCTAACAATATAATGGATAATAAGCGGAAATTTTAATTCGCATTAGTGTTGCTGTTGACACACTGGCACGTTTGACTTTGAAAACTTTGAAGCTTCGACAGAGTGGAATTGAATTTCCAGTTATCGACTCTCGTACGTGCCGGGCTCGCTATTACTGTATCTCGCTGATTCTGTGTTGCATTCCATTCACTGTATTCTTCAAGCGGCCCGTTTGAGTTCGAACAGTTCCGAGAACGAATTCTCGGCCATGCCTCGGTTTATGATAACTGACGGTCTCGATTTCTGTACACCAACAAAGACAATGCAATACCTTGATATTCTTTTTATCTCTGACTACTTTACGCAATGTCTCGATCGACTATTCGCTTTTATATATTTCCGTTATCCAACTGTCCAATGTTGCACAATCACTGCGCCATGTGCACAATCACTGCTGTTGCAAATTTTTAAGAAGTCGAATTGATGGCGAAAATTATTCGAAATGCGTAGACTGACTTTTCAGGAGATCGGGCATTTTTTCAAAAACAGTGAAGAATTATATTGTCCAATTTAGTGTATACAATTAATACAAAGCGAATGTTTGCTTTGGATAAAAATATAGAAATTTGGAAATAATCGAAAGATTTTAATAATACATTATCGGTATTGATTAGTATCTACAGCAAGTATACTTTGTTAAAAGAATCTTCCAATTATTTTATATTTTATATTTTAACTTTCATATTTCTACTTAAAACAAGTATTTGCTTTCTAATGATTTATAACAAATTTTGTTTTTCTCTTTTCTTTCTATTATTGTTAGATAATATTACCAACTTTCTGCTAGTTTTTCTTATAGTATCACATTGGTAACATTGAATCAGGGATATGAGATACATATAATCAGGTTAGTATTTCCAAATCAGTAAATAAAGTCAATTATTGTGTATGAATATTTTGAAAGTCTAAAATGTAATGTAGATTCCATTTTTGAGAATAATTACTATTAAAGTGTACTAGAAAATGTACATTTTAGTTAGTTTACTTCCTATTATTTTTCATCAGTCTATCGAAGTAATGTTTACACGTTAATGTATAATTAAAAGCTCTTCTCATTTATTTTTAAAATCAGTTACAGACGAAATCAAGATTTTGTTAGTTTTGCGCTATTATTGAAAATAATTCTATAATTCTATAATTAAAACTTTAAATGACTCGGTATACAGTGCAGTGCAGATTTGGATCACATTTTCCAAACAATGGCATTTTTTAACGAGAGCTGATTCAATAATGGTAACGTCAAATCTGGATGTGCGAAATTTTTTTGCATTCAAAAAACCAAAGTTGTATTGTTAAAAAATGAAATTGCTCGCAAAACAAAAAGTCAGAACATCGTAAATTGTCATGCTTGAAATTAAGTTTTCTTGTTTAGTTATCGTTTAATAAATTAAGACGTTGAGATACGTAATATTTTCTACGACACTCAAATATTATTTTAAAACACAACTGCATTGATTTATGAAATCTGAATCAAGCTAAACCATTTATGAACACCAATTACAGGCACTCTAATTAAGGCAATCCCTCGCCCAACGTTGTTAATGATCTAGTAACGCCACTCACATGACATTACGTGACGTGGTATTCATACATATTGAATTGATGCCACTTATCGCGTAACTGTTGATTGTTTGTTTAACTTAAAACAAATCCTGCCGCTATAAGTTTGACAATGTTTGAATACCAGTTTGTAAGAATTTATGTACTTCGTAACGTAAAGGTCAACATGTTTACAAATTGTCGTGTCTAATAAATTTAAAATGATTTTTATTTTTAAATCGGAACGACTGTAAAACCTGATAGCCACCGAGTATCATAAAGTAGCCTATCTTCATAATTTACTTAAAATTTATCATTTACAAAATATCATGGATTCTCAATTAACGAGTTAAGTGATAGAGGCGATGATAACAGAAATTACACGTTAATTATTCGCAATGTTTTATTAGCCAAAGGTAAAGATAGGTGTTTCTTTAACTGTCACGATTTCCTCTTTAGCTGTCAGGTAGTTATACCCAACACTTTAACTGTTTCTCACTTTCGTTCTTGATGTAGAAGGGGAATATTTATTTCTGCTGTTTAAGCTATTAGTTCTCATGTGATTGAAACGCTAGACGGTGTTATTGCAGCGATGCAACGTAAATGCACAAATCAAACCTTTGAAATATCGAACCTAAGCACGGTTAATCTTATTATCGCGACAAGTTGCATAAATTGCTGGACGATTTAAGACTTTAAAGAAAAATACTCGACGTGTCAAAGTTAAACGTTTTTTACAAATTAGTACGTTTATAGAGACATCATATGATTTTGTTTTTAGATAATCCAGTAATTAGAATTGAAAAATACAAAGAAATTATTATTCCGTGTGAATATAGGTTTAGTTTCAACTATTATCAAATGAATCGATAAACGCCATAATTAATGAATTTGCAATACTTCGAAGAGCTACATACGTGATTATCGCCACAGTTTTGCACGTTACTTTTCATTATAAAGAAAAGTTTTTAACATATTAAAATAACATAATACATACATTAATGAATTTGGAAAAAAATTTTGTGGTACTTGCGAGTTATAAAAAAATCCAGGATTGCAAAGAATGCCTTCCTCTTTCTCGAAAAACCTCGTGGATCAAATTTTCCTCGTTTGTTATTCAATTATTAGTCATTATTGTATCGTAATTTTATGATACAAATTCAATACTTTCTTCCTTTGACGAATAAATATGAATATTTGAAAGAATACGCAATTCTGTAACACGTAGCATCATCTAATAAAAAAAAAAGAAACGCGTATAATACACATTTTGTAATTATTGCAAGAAGACGGTAAAATAATCTTTTCTTTGAAAATTGTATATGATGATCTCGAATAAGCAAGCTAATAAGCTTTAACAAAATAAAGGTTAATTCTAATTTATGTTTCGATGTATGTTGATTGAGTACTTTTTCCTCAGTTTAACGAGTACTCTATACGTCCTTTTAAGATGTAAACAAATATTTTTAATCTCCTGTATACAGAAGAATATTTAATATACTTTTCAAGAGATCCTTAAAGATAGTGGAGTTTTAAGAAACAAAGCAGAGGTATTTGTTCGCGAGAGGAAAACGTAATGAAGAGCAACTGTAACCTGAGAGCGACGTGACTTTCTTCCTGCGCACCATTTTATTGAAAGCCTCGTGTTTTTATGAGCTCCTTTAATTTATACCCACCATTCCAAAGGTGTACTTTTAAAAGCCCAAACCAGGGATGGGAAACTTTTTCATATTAGAAGGCCACAATTTAACCCGTAAGTGGGTGGGCGGACTCATATTTGTAACATAAGTACCCAATTTTATTGGGGGTGTTTAAGAGGAAGGAACAAAATTTTGGTATAACATATATACGGTCCATTAAATAATTAAAATTTTTTTCTTTCACATTTACAGAAAAACTCCAATAATCCGACACACTCGGGACTTTGGCAACGTTCGGTTATAAAATATGTCGGATTATTGAACTATGGTCCGGTAAAAACGAAGAAAGTAATTTAAAAAACGACCATAGGTAAGATAGTATAGTAATGGTCGGAACTTGCCAAATTACCAGCCACGTCGAATTATTGGATACCAGAATTATCGAAATTATACCGAACGTAGTAAAATTATAAATCAAACTTTGAGTAGAAGTCCCAGCAGAATCGAAATGAATTCAAAAAACCATAAACTTGTTTACCAGTTATCTCCTCTTATGAAATTGTATCTATTACCTTCAAGATTTATTCGATCAAGTATACTTGAATTTTATATTCGTTGAAACGAACGATCAGACTAACACTGTTATTACCTACATGATTGTAACAATAGATTCTCCTTCTTTATCCCTCAAATTGAAGGAGTAAAAGATTGATATTTTGGATGACACAATAAGAAACACATTTTTACATACTTTTCGTTAAGTTATTTCATCAGTAGTTGTTTCTTGTTTATTTAAAATATAATAAAATCAGAGCATTAACGCTAGAAATGAAATAAGATATTATTTTTATAGTATTACGAGCCAAAACTAGAAGTTCTCTTGTAGACCCTTTTGCAGACACTTTTTCTGTGAATTGTGTTCACAGAAACTTATTTGTATCAATAATACAAGTACACTGTTGATAAAATTAAAATATTTAAAAAATAATGAAAAATGCAACATAAGTAAACGGCTGAAGCACGGTATATATACCATCTGCGTTGTTTATCGCGACTTTATGCACTATCAATCGGCAGGAAGCTAACAAAAAATGGAGGAGGCGGGTTTCTGAGACAGTTATAGAAGGTAGGCAACCTATATCAGACGGCAGCACATAATTTACTCCAGGGGGTCTACTGGACCCCCGTGCGCCGACTTAAGGGTTAACCGAGTCCCTACTGCACCGGATGTTGATAATTTAATACCTATTAGGTCATTTCATAAATCTTTGCTTATTCATATTTAAATAAACAATATATAAAAAAATATTAATCGTTCACTTCGTGTATAACTTCTCTAGTCGCTAAATTAATTCATCAATAGTCCTTTTCATTGAAAAAATAAGGCTATTCGTTTTTTAAACGCTCGTTCTTCAATGTCAATTTTAGTAAGTCTAAATCGTTAAAGATTGAATTTTTGAAAAAGTCATTTTATCGACCTTCGTCAAATTTAAAGAGTAGAGTATGTGTAGTACAGGTATAAATTTAAAATATTCAACATTTCAAACTGATGGTTATTCGCTCTTCAGGTGAATATATTTTTTGTAACAAATATATGTATGCAAAGTTGAAATCGATCGGTCAAGTAACTTTTGAGGTATCGTGACAGCCATGTTAAAAAAATGTCGATTAGAGAAAAATTGCTTCAGTATTTCAATGTCAGTAATAGAGTATATGGAGAGTTCAGTTCAAAGTGCCATAACATTGTCAATATTTCAAACTTCTCTACAATCGTGACAGAACGAAGCTTTTAAGATTTGAAACTTTAAACACTGCAAAAGATTTACTTTTTAATTTGAAATTAACAGATTGCTCCCTTACGGTTGATATCATCTTTCGAGTTCGGAAAACATTTTCTAACGATAGGGAAACATTTAAAATAAACGTTTCATACAACTATTACAAACGCAACTTTATCAAACATTTTAGTAATTTTCATACAAAAATGTCAGTGTACGTAAAAAGCGTAAACGTTTTGTATCACATTATACGAATGTTTTAGACGCATGATGATGGATTAGATTTGTTCAGTCTTAATAATCGTATCGAATAAAATTAGTATTTTTCGAACTTAAACCGCCCGCCATCACCGCGCGAATAAACTTTTAAAATATCGGTACGCGTGGAAACGTAATGGTTTCCGATAAAAAGAAGTGTAAACTTGATAAAAAAGAGATCTACAATTTCCGAAGTTTTCGTAACGCCGGGGAATGTTATTTCGAATACACCGTTCGAGTTCCAAGTCAATCGGATAAGTAGTTTCCGGGAACAGTTACCCACCAGTTCGAAAAAACCTGTTTCGAGAAAAACGCGTTTAAAGTTAAAGTACCGGAGCGCCGGAGACACGCTCCGCGGAAATCATTGTACCCTCCTCGGTGTTTGAAATTCCTCCGTCGACGCTCCGTGTACGATGATTTCGAAACGTGAAATTTGAAGAAGAAACCGAAGGGGGGGGAAGAAAAAAAAGTGTCTCGTGACCGGAAGAGTGTTCACCCTTGAGATTTTTCACGCCCGAGACGCGATAGGAACCACCGCGTCGGGTAAACGTCGGCTAGAAACAATACCCAATAAATCTTCATTCCGTTGAAAAGCCGGGAGAAGGAAATCAAGTCGGCGCGACGATGCACGCGTAGCTGATGCGCGTGAATCAAGCACGACTAATGCACCCACCGATTGTTCACGAATTACGCGACGCCAGACAGACGACGCGTGAGCTAGCACACGCATGTGTGAATGAAGCTTAAATACCGGTATCCAACTCGACGCGTGGGAAGCCGTATTCGCGATCGTAAATCAGGCGCCAGTTGGAACGTTCTAATCTATTCCAGCCGGTACGTACGAGCCTCGACTATATACGTTATCTAGGAACCTAGTGTCCGTCGTTCGGCTATTTATAGGTGCGGAAAAAATGGCCCGTGTCGATATATCGATTCACGCCGACCGCCGTCTTGGGCTCCCGTGTATACGTATTGACTACGAGCGCTTTCAAATCGCATTGTCAACCGCGCACGCTTCTGAATTTCGATAAAGCGACACCACCACCACCACCACCATCACCGTTAACCTCCCCCACTCCTTCCTCCGATTCACGAATTTACCTTTCATCTTCGTCGCGCGGCGCTGTCGGGCGTTTCACGTTTCGCGTTCCCTGACATTTCCAACCTCGGAAATTGGTCTCACGGCGATTTCAAGCGGGCTTAAATATGATCTCGAGCAAGCGAAATATCTTTTCGAGCATCGAAAAGAAACTGTTCACGTTCTCCTTGCGATGGTTCGAGCGAAGGATACAAGTGGTATTAGAAACCTACTACGTAGTGTACGATCTGTTTCGATGTTTACACTACGGTGTCTCGTTTTTCACCAGAGATCGATTTAACCTGGTAAAGTTCTAGGAATACGTTATATTTGAATTTGAAAGTCAAGCTGTCGAGTTACTTTTCGAACGAGTATCCAACGAAGAGAATGAATTTTTTGTTCCCCTTGCGATGGTTAAAGCGAAGGATACAAGTGGTGTCTCGCTTTTTACCAGAGATCGATTCAACCTGGTAAAGTTCTAGGAGTACGTTCAATTTGAATTTGAAAGTCGAGCTGTCGAGTTACTTTTCGAACGAGTATCCAACGAAGAGAATGAATTTTTTCTTCTTTTTGCAATGGTTATAGCGAAGGATACAAATGGTATTAGAAACTACTACGTAGTGTACGATCTGTTTCGATGTTTACAACTGTGGCGTCTCGTTTTTCACCAGAGATCGATTTAACCTGGTGAAGTTCTAGGAATACGTTCAATTTGAATTTGAAAGTCAAGCTGTCGAGTTACTTCTTGAATGAGTATCCAACGAAGAGAATGTCTTTTGTATTTATATATTTTATTTGTATTAAAATTAAATAATAAAATTAATTCATTCCTAACAATGAGTGGTTTTCTTTTTTTTTTCTTTTTTTTTTCATATAAATCGTTTTGAGGTCTGAAACGAAATTATTGTAAAAATATATATATGAATTTTTTACCTCGATGTGACAGACTTTGCTTTTCTGTCATTGTTATAGTAACTATACCGTGAAATACAGAAATTGCAAGGGGAGCAACGAAGTCTGAATGACCTTTTTCCAGAATAATTAAATGTTCAGAAAATGGTTCAAAGAATCTATGGAAATTGAAGGAAAATGGAGATAGTATGAACAAGAAGATGGCTTCTGTCGAGTTTGATTTCCAGAGCTTCATTTAAGAACCCCTTTCGAACTTAAATTTTACAAGTTTTCAATTAAATAAATTTTTAGTACTTTCGGAAGAAAAATTATGTTATTTGTAACAAGTATTTGTATATCTCGGAATTAATGCAACAATGATTTAGGGAGTGCTGACATTTAATTTGGGATAATCTGAAATTTACAACAGCGTATACGATGGATAAAATTATGAAAAGAATAGAAAATATATGAATGATTTGGCAATGAAAACTCTTGACTGTTTTATTTAATTGATGCTGCATAAAGGAAATGCAAACTTAGGCGGAAATACGCACCCGAGGCGATAAAATTAAAGCGGAATTCGTTTCTGCATCGTGTAATTTCAAAGTAGCGTTTACTGCAACAGTTATCAGTAAACACTGATTCGACGAATAACACATTTTAGTATTTACATTTCTTGTTCTCTTAATTTTCATCTAACAGAACAGTTTACACGCTTGTAGGATACTTATGATTAAATTCAGCAAAGTTAACAATTGAAAGAAAAAAAAATTGAAATACAAATAAGCTAGAAATACGTAAATTCAGATGAGAACTCAGAAATCCTTTTAGAGTTCAAGTGTTGTTTCAGGCTAGCAACAATTAGTACTTATTTTGTCAAGAATGCTTCCATGTGTAATACTGAAAAATAAAAATACAATACTGCAAAAAAAGAGACTTATGATATGAAAAAACAATCCCTCATTATGGTATTCAACCTTTTCCTTAATCAATTATTTACATACATACATCTTCCCTAAGAAAATAGCTACAGCTGGTTCCTATTTCTGGAGTCACCCCGTTTGCAGTAAGCTCTCACAAAACATGGAGAGATTCATCGCATGGTATAGAAAACCGTGTTGCACGAAACTTGTAACTCTTGCAAAATGTGAAGATACATTGTTCGTTTACAAAAAGAAACAATTTGATCGATTTTTTCTAAAAGAAATTGAATTGAGGCGAATCACGAAAGCACTGCCTAGAAACGCACATGTTCGTGTCGAAATGTTTACGCAACAGGGAATCCCCATGTGTTGCTGCACTTGGAACTACCCCTACTGCATTATCCGAGAATGATTCACCGCGTCATAGAGTCCCGTATAATATGATAATTTACTTTGTGTGGAATTTGGACATACCTGGTTATTGTTCAGCCGAAACAATTTTACTTTTAGAAGGAGTATGCAAAGAATTAATTTTCTATCACTACGGGCACATCCTTGGATGTTGCTCTACTATAGCCAACCACTTTTATACTTTTCCCGTTTTGTTAAATTTACAGAATTTTTGCATGATTTTCTGAGTAGTTGAAAACAGTTTTGAAGAAAACGAGAATCTCATTAAGGCCAATCCATACCAAAACGAAACCTTTTTGTAGCAACATTTCGGATTTTTTGTTAATTTGGATATATTTAAATATATTGGAAATGAAATTTTGAAGAAGTTTAGAAAATCTTCAAACTTTTTTTTTTAATAAATTGTAACCATTGAACTTGTTTCAAAATTGCTAAAATGTGCAATTATGTTTCAGAAAAATTCGAAATTAACTATGAATGTTGTACTCGTTGTAATACTCTGAGTCTTAGGTGTGTTTCTTCCAATTTTTCCATCACGTATCTACTGAATAACTATTGTTCCTTGATAGAACATGTTATGTATAATTTTTCTTTTCAACTGAATTCCAAACGTTCAAGTTACTTTCAACAATTGTTTTTTTCTTCTGTTACACTATGTCGAAAAAGAACCTGTGGTTTAGCTTTTTAGATAAAAATACTCGAGAATCACCTCTTCGATCTTCCAAGATCGTTTTGAATGAATAATAAAGTTTAAGAGCTGTTTGTGTCACCACACATTTTTAAGTCATCGACATATTAGAAGAAACTATAAAATTTGAAAACTTCCAAAATATCGTTTCTCGATAAATTAAAAGGTAGATATCTGGGATGACATCTTTGCGAGATATCAGAACTGATTATAATATTCCTGGGGCAAGTCTGTTGAGCTTTACCGCCTATAGTCTATCGGTGATAATGCTAAGTAACCAACGGAGTAAACTCTCATTCCAAGGGCTCGTAATTTGCATGCTAAGATGAAGTGGCTTACAGAATCGAAGGCTTTTCGGAAATCCGTCTATACTATATAGCAGCTACCTGAGCACCTCCCTCAATAGAATTGGATAAGTAGGGATTGTATGTTGCTAAATTCGCGGCTACAGAACGCCCACAGATACATTTGTGATGTGCCTTTATGTTCGATTCTATAGGAAACACAAGAGATTATGTACGATTATGTTCTCCACTATTTTGACAAAACATTTCGAATACAGATGTATTACAAAGATACGTAAGTATATTATCTTGTACATTTTCCAAGGGAAAATTGTAAAAAAATATTAATATCCAATGATTCCAATGATATAATAATTTATTAGTATAAAATTAAAACTTATCAAAATAGAAAATTATAATAATTTTCAAATATAGTAATGTATGAATACTATTAAGAAAGATATCAATTTTACCCATGTCTATAGTAAAATTGTACTGCACTAATTTTTTACGTTTACTACTTTAATACATTATTACATTAATAACAATGTAATATAATTTTTTGGTAAAAAGTATCATAATAAATACTCAAGATGATGATTTGTAATTTCTAAACACTTGTTAATGTACTTAATAAACAATTGATGCATAGATAATAAATTTTCTCTACAGATAGTTCATGAAGTAGTTATTATTTGTTCTTTCATATTTTCTGCAGTAGTAGGTAGATAGACCTTTTCTTTAAGGAAACCCTATAAGAAATAATCTGGCGATGTTGGATCCGGTGACCTCATCGGTCAGGGAACTGGAGAAAAAAATATCTTTATTGATTTTTATTTGATCTCGGACCCATTCACAAATCGTCACTCGATTTTGAAAATTATTTCCGTGAAATTCTTTGTGCAAAGATACATTTTATGGGTTGAATTTATATCGTTTTAAAATTCGATAAAGAAATTTCAGATGTTTCTTTAACAACTTTAACAAATAAAGATTTGACAAAAAAACATTTCAAATAACAGTCTATGCAATCAGTATACGCAAGATGTATAATACTATGTACATTATACAATACATTTTACAGTAAAGTAATAGCTTAATAGAAGTAAATATAACAAAAGAAGGTAATAAAATCGCTTCAAACAGTTGTATCTGTATGTTAAGTTGCGTTTTTCAAACAGAACAAGTACATCCAATGATTTATAAACAATGGTATAATATATATTATATACCAAAAATGTACAAGATAATATACTTACATTTTTATTTGAAAATTTAACACTAAACAGGTAGAAAGCTGCATGTAACACCATTCCTTATCAAATTTTCGTGAATAAAATTTACATACGAGTACATCAAATTTTACATATCTACATATACAAATCCTATATATATAGTCATATAATATTGTATACGTAACGAAGCGTTAACAAAGCGAGAAGAAACGTAACGGTTGTACACAAGGCGTATGGAAAAAGTAATGATACTAAATATTTGAAAAGTCGTGTATACAATTAATCATGGAGAACGATACAGAACCCCTTCAAAGTAACACCTCTCGCGTACAATGCACTCGTGCCAGCGAGTTTTCGACCCTTCGTAGCAGGATCGGAAGTCAGCCTCTGTAGGGCTGTTCGTAGCGTCGGTCACAGCCTCTTGAACGCTGTCAACGGTCTCAGAATAATTGCCTTTGATCTTCATTTCAACTTTGTAAACAAGGAGAAGTCATAACATGACAGATGACGAGCACAGGGGGTTGCTGCAGCACGTTCAAGTCGTTCCAACATGTCATCGAACACTTCGTTTCGACGTGTTTCTTCACTCGTCACTCAAACCTTTTCAATTGCCTCTTTGTTTTTATTTTTACGTCTTTTTGTTTACAATCACATGCCCCTTTTGTCGAATTAGCGAACACGTTTGCGTAATTCGTTTCATAATACACGATACGAAGCACATAGTAGAACAGTTCCTCGAGATTGACGAATCGTTGAATCGTTTTCTTAGACGAGGTTTATGAATTTCTCTTTTATTTTTAGAAATTGTAGCGTTCCATTGCACGATTTTACGTCGTTAAGTTGTTGTTAGATTTTGTACACGCTTCTCTCGCGTTTAAACTTTCCATAGGAATCTTGTGCAACATCACAATTCAGATTGAATTTCTTGCGTATCATACGTGCTATCAGACGTTGATCTCGACGGATGCAAGGCTTCAGACGTTCAACGTTAATCTCCAATCTCGTGGAGTCTCAGACCCAGACAGAGGCTCATCATTCATCGTTTCTCGACCTTCGGAAAACATTAGGTTTCTATTTCACGCGTAGCCTAGTACACGTGTATCGATTTTTTGTTTCTCTTTTAATTCGTGAAATTTTTAGGACACAGGTACATACTTATTCAAAACCATTCACTCGAATAAATACAGAAGCATGAAACTTCAAATTTTGGTGTCTAGGGTAACGAAACAATATTTCGAAATAATAAGTAGTAGAGTTTGCGAGCGAAGCAGATATGCGAAGAAAAAAAAATTGTTTTACATAACATACAGTGATCGATCAGTTTTAATTTCTTCATTGTGAAGTATTTTATATTAGAATTAAAATTCTAATCTTTATTCAACGGGTAACGGATAAAGTTATTTATGTTTTATTCATCGTGCGAAACTTTTATTCAGATAACAATTTTATCAATTTCTGACGTAAAATAAAAGAAAATATAACACTACAGTTTTAATCGTGTTTCTTTTCTTTTTAATCAATTCTCCTGTATAAAATCAAAATCAAAATTGAGATACGTGTTTGAAAAAATATAAATTATCTTCGTTTATCCAGAACAAAGATCATAAACGTACAATTGATCTTAAGATCATATTGACGTACACGAGGAAATTGAAATTATCTTCAGATTTGGTTTTGGACTTCCGATTGTGCGACAAAAAATGTTTCGAACAAAAATTAATCAGTTTTTAATTGGTTGCAAAGTACAATATAGAAAATTCCAAGAATGTTTTTTCTTTTATAAAAAATCAGGGCCACGTTGATTTGTTTAAACGTCACCGTATATTTTTGACTCTGCAGGATTATTGCATATGAAAAAACGAATTCAACTTACTATACTATGACCATCAGATGTCTTTGTAAATTACACATTGTTTGGATACTTTTGTCGGTTTAACTGATCGATCGTCGAATGAATGATTGATCATAACATTTACTTTCGATTAAATTAAAATTGTCTAATAAAATGAAATGAATTTTTAGTCAAATATATACATATGTACTTTTAAGCAGTAGATATTCATTCTTAAAAAGAATATCCAATAGCAATTCTATTTTTCAACCCACCTCACTCGTATAACCCCTCAGGGATCAAGAAACCCTGAGCTGAATCTATCCAAACAGCATAGCACACTTCGAGATAATTCCCCACAGATCCGTACCTCGTACTATCCGAAAATAAACTTTTCGATACTGTGCTATTAATATTATAAGTGTCACGAACTCAATCGAATTCAATTTTATCGCTTCTCGATGAAGGAAGTTCCCTTACTGTCTTAAAAAAGTTGAGAGAATATTTTCAGCGATCTTCTGTCGAATTAGAAATGTCGGGATTCATTCTGTTCTGAATTTTTCATACAGACATATTCGACGAAGAACGAGATATAAATGGCGCCTCGGTCGTTGAAAATCGAACACCACTGTAGAAGATTTAACTCATTTAGAAAAATAAGTTGATTGAATTTATTCGTATGCAAAATTTGAAAAATTAATCAAACTTACGACTGAAATGATTGCTTCCATTTAAATGTTAACGTATATTTAGGATAAGGTTGCTATATGCTGCTGAAAATTTGTTTTTATATAAATATATAAATGTATGTATATATGTAAACAATGCATAGCAATGTTTGTTCAATTGAACAGTTTCTCAGATAAATTTTTACTCGTTAAACGTGAGACATATAATTCTATGATTAACATTCTATAATTAATATTTCAATTCTATAAAATCAAAACATTGTTTCTTTTTTATTTGTTATTCGAGATCTATCCAAACAGCATAGCACACTTATAAGGAATTTTCCTAACTCTGATGCAGCGGCAGATTGTTTTAAATATCTGAATAAATACGTTTCTGAAAAGGGCATGAAAATGTTGCAGTATTGTTAATGAAAATGCATTAATAAAAAAAAATATTATATTGAAAAATAATAAAATATTAACAATCAATAAGAAGCTATTTAATTTTTTTTTATTTTTAACGATTCTTTAAATATCAAACTGTTAACCTATAGTAAAGGGGGTTCACCTTTTTTTGTAAAAATTCTCTTTAAGTGTTATTCAAAGTATTAAAAGTGTATTCACAGCTAACGAATATATATTAAAAAGAAAAAAAAAACTAGAAGAATTACCATTATTATTCGTGAATCAATTTTGCTCAAAATTTAATCAAACACAATTATGTTAACAGATACTTAAAACAAATGTCCGTATTTTAATGTTAAAAACGTGATCAGAGGTCCATAAAACGTGTTTTCTCATTGAACAAAATTATTCGAAACTTTTCTCAATTACAATACCTTCCTCTCTTATAAGTTACAAGCAATAATGTATAAATAATAATACAAGTAATAAGATAATGTTCTTCCACGTGTTGTCACATATGTTTCAAACACTTTTCGCGCGACACCGGTTGCGCGAAATCTTTAACTTCGTTGTTTATAGACTTCTGGGGATCAAGTTGTAAATCAGTCGAAATCGAGGTCCCCCGTTTCTTATCGTCACTTATTTGCTTCGATGTCGATTCGATCAGCGTCGTTTTCCAGGAGTCTTGGGCAATACGTCTATCACGAAACCTATTGCTGAGAAGTAACGGCAACAGAAGTTTAGAAATACCGAATATCGGAAATTCTGGTCGCGCGTGTGGGAAAAGGAAATGCGGCGGGCACAGGAAATTGGTTTCGTTTGTGAAATTCCTCGTGCGAAAAGTACATACCACGAAACGTCGGCTCGTTGTACTCGCTGTCGTTGGCGTGCAACCTCGTCATCTATCTCGTACATAGCTGATACCTCGCGATTTTCAGCAGACAAAGAAGGAGTGTGTTGCAGGTGATTCGTGGGTTTGCGAAAGCATTCTGAAAGTAAAACTCGCTTTGTCCTTTACGTTGTTCGCTCTTTGACGTGTTTCAGTATTTACGCGTCACCTATCTAATCAACTTGTTAAGAAAATTGTCCCAAACCACTGTCCGACCACAAAGAGCCAATTCTTGGAAATGTTCTCGATTGGGAGTCGACTACACGGCTACCAGAGACTGCGGTTTAATTTTCGTAGCTACCGCGCGAGGGGGGTGGAGTATTTGCGTAAAATACGATAGCTTGTATTCTCCTGGCCCGATGTTACACGGTGGAAAAACCATTTGTCATATAATTTGTTCTCCCTTTTCGTAAAAAGGAAATTTGTGAACGTTTTTTACGGGAAGGTGTGAAAGGGTTTCATATATCTTTGTCACTGTGAAAAAGTAGAAAATTTTCAAGAATTTATTCGAGCAAGTCAGCTCGATGAATCGATACAATGTTCTTCTTTTATTGGAAAATGGATATATGGTAGATTGTTTATAATAATTGTGAAAGTTGTATGTAAGTAAATATGGACGAATTAATTTGGACGTATGCATGCAATGCAGATATAGTTACATAATGTTTCGATTTAAAAACGAATGCAGACTTTTAAATTTTGTTTATACTATTTTCAAAGTAAAGTGACATTTTACATTTGTTCCTTTATTAGCGAATAAACCCTGAAAAATTAAAATATCAAGAAAGAGCTCGTTTGGTCGAGGATAAACTTATCAGCTATATCTACACTAATTTTCGTGAATATTGAAAATTGATAAAATTATCCGTGCGGACCTTCTTTATATTAATATATTTTTAAGGATTTATTAATAAAATTTCATTTTATTGATCTACGAAGAGTCTCTGAAAAGCAGGTAATTGGAGAATGTATAGGCCAAAATTATCATCAATTGTTTATTGTGCTTATTCTTATAATTTTGTCTATAATTTTGTCAACTTTTAGAATTTTACAAAATATCCTTTATTCTATATACAATTAAATACGTTAATTTAAAAAAAATCGATTTGTTTTTACCTAATAAAGGTACGTCTTTAGACGTAAAGAATGCCTCTTAAAGAATGTCTAATGTGAGGATTTGAATTTATATGCGAAATTATACTGTACTCTTCTGAAGTGATTAATTATTCCATCCTGCAATCTTATTGTTCAGTCAATCATTGTAGGCGCAGAGTTAGAACTCGCTGTAACTGAGGGATTAAGGGGATCCGTCTGCTATGTGTCCCTTATTATGCACATGTAGATACTTGGTGCATCGGTCGCATCGTGGTAAATTTTATAATTAATAATTCAACGAAAATTCACAGTCTTTCTGGGCTTGCAGCAAAAATTAAGAAAGAAAAACACCTAACACAAAATAGTCTTAATTCTGAATAATTATAATAGCAATTTTACAAATTATACGAAATAATAATTCGTTAGATCTCTGTGCAAAGAATTCACGACACAATGTACCTGTAATAAAATTGGAAATAAAATTTAAAATTGTAAGATTCTTCGTTACATCTGCTCTAAAGTGTTACCAATAAATTGTTTAGATTTTCTCGATAAAAATATGCCCGAAATTGACTTTATTTGTATTATTTTTAATTATTCGTAAAACGATATTGAACAAAAGTAAAAAATATTGTACTGGATCGATGTACATTGAACAATACCAAGAAGATTGAATAAAAGGAGAAAATAATTGCCTAGGAAACTAAATGAAAAACTTAAAAATGTAGTCACAAAAAGGGAGAAGATAATAATCAAATAAAACTTTCTTAATAAGAAGATAACACAATCAAAGTTAAAAAGGAAGCAGATTTGAATTAAAATAAGAAAAATTATATAAAGATGATAAAAAGTATACTGAATGATTGTAGAGAATCTTGAACAGAATTCAAATTTAGCGATCGGAATTTTCGTCAAAGTTATTTCACGATTGCTAAGGATTTCGTATCGCATAAAACACTGACTAATAGCATTGCTATTATATAAGCATAATTTATAAACGAATTAAGAATTTCTCTCACATCGTAAACATCGATCAGAGGCATTCTCTACAGCTTCTTACAGTACAGGAAAGTGGTTCCACGCTTGCGGTATTCACAGAATCCCATCTAATGAATGTTTGTCATTTAACAAATACCTAGTAGCTTGTAAGGTTGATTGATGGCGAATGTTCGGTATTTCCTGACCTCTCTGTATTTTCTATTCGATGTTGGTAAACGATCACTGATCAAAGGAAACAAACATTCCACGAATAGCGAATAACACTTTCGATTCACACATTCGTGTCTGTATTTGCAGTCGCAACTTTATAGAGTGTTTTGTTATTTGAAAATGAAGTGGTCCAGTGAATTCTTTACAATTTATCGTGTGAAACCATACGTAGTTTACTCTGTATACAATAATTACAGTTGACCGAGTCATTATACAGTGAAATTTCGAATCAATGCGAGAACGTCACTTACAATTCATCTCATAATTTACACAAAACCAAAGAATGGGTTTATAATGCTTGGAAATGAATTCAAGAACAATTAAGCGCGAATATTTATATTACTAATACAAAACGATAAAAAATTCATTAATGGAATTGTTTAGAACCTTTTGAATTGTTAATGACATTTAATAGACTGGTTAAGTGACACCACCTTTTAAAGAATATCTAACAACCCTCTGCAGGCCTATTTATGTGTTTCTCATTTCAATTAAAATTATCCAATGCGTACATTTTATTCAACGAATCGTTACACGTGTACAAAAGAAATACATTTTTGTTGATTTGTAACGATGAGATATTAAGAATTCTTTCATACGAAACAGACCAAAGAGTTTTCTTTCTCTGTTTCAATATGTATGAACTATTCATAACTATAAATATAGCTGCAGTAGTTTGTGGGCCAAAGTTATTGTCCACTTCCGTCTCCATGTTTGTACAGTCATTCGACGTTCCCTGTAACTGAATTCTCGACACTGAGTTCGGACACACAAGGTGCATTTGCGTAGGTATGTGCTCATTATACGGCAAATAGTTTGACAAAGCTCAGGCGTATAAACGCGTTCTGACTCTCGATTGGTAGAATATGCGTCACCAATCTCATTCTACCAATTCGAAGCCTAGTGCATTCTCTGCATCTTTGGTAATACAGGCAGGATCGTTAAACCGAGTGTACAACACAGTATGAACGCATCCACGATAATTTTGTATTTTATAACTGAATGGGTGTTGGAAAGAAGGACGTATATTATTTTCATAAAACGTACGTGGAAGTTAAACAAAAACTGTTCGTTACTCACTGTATTACAGAAGCAACTAATGTAACTTACTCTCTTATTCCAATTTAAAAAATCGACAGTAATAATCTAATAACGAGAGAGTAATTTATTACAATCTTCCATACGACATTGGTTCTTGTTAGAATAATTGTTACAATGATTGTCCCTTGTTACAATAATTGTTTTCTGAAGAGAAAAACAAGCTCTGGCACAGCAGTAGCACTTTTGACTGTCCACTCCAGGGACATCAGTTCGAATCTTCATGAATTAGTGATTTTGATTCTGTATATATAGACATACTTCCATTATTTTTAATTTCTCTTTATGATTATTTAATTAAGACGATGATTTATAATTGATATATACGTTTATATATACAATTATATCGAAAACACATCTTTTATTCTTATGATAAATACCACCGAAAAAATGATTTCGTAATATATTGTGTATATATAATACATATAACACATGGGGAAAAACTGCTAAACACATAGAGATTTAAAATCACGTTATTAAGACGGGCAATCGAAAACGTTACCGTTATGCCAACCTCAAGTATAATTGTTCCAGTATAATTTAAATTATACTAGACAAAAGTAAAACTCTAAACATAATTATTTTTCAAATATCGAATAGTGCGATGTATGCGTTGATTGTGTTATTATTCATTATATTTAATAACTGTGTAAAATTTGAACCAAATCGGTGACCCAAATTATGCGAAGAACCCTTGTGAGTATAAATAACGCCAGTTGGAAGTACTTTTTTTCATCAAGTATAAATTTAAACGTTGTGAATTTAACAAAAATCGTTCGTATCGCACAGATTATAATGAACATTACTGAATGAATTTTTGTCAGTTACAGTTAATTGTTCACCGTGCTTTTTCTCAAGTTTTTATAATTTCTTAATGAATGTATTGCACAGGATAAAATTGCAATACATAAATTAGCATTACTCCATTTAAATCGATTCTTGTCGTACTCATAATTGCTATCTTGACTACTTAGAATCGTAGCTTCATTTTCTTTATCGATGTTAGCTAATTTTGTATATATTTATTTTCTTCGTGGATTTTCAAATTTTCATTCCATTCTTTTACGATGTTAATCGTACGTTTCACATCTTCCTATGGACTGGATATAGACGTTGTTTTGCAATTTGGTTTGCCCATTTCATTTCGTGTCACGGTCCATACTTTATATGGCTCTTCATATTAATTTAAATACGGAAATTACTGTTATTTATCTTATTTGTGAACATGTAAATTTGAACGATGCAACATCAACAACAAAACCCAATCATTCGACACATATGTCTTATCTTTTCAGTGATATTGGAATGTACACGTACATTTAGTTTTCAAGTTGTTAATAAATATCGTAACATGAACATAATCGTTAGATTGCTAAGTGTCATTGGCCAATATCAATGTAAATTTCTCTTCTTTTCAAACGAAATCATTCGTTCCTCAAGAGGGTACATTATTGATTAACGAACTAAAAAACTGCATACCTCGAAAACGGTTACTTTGTAGAACCACGTTTATTAGGTACCTTTTGTTTTTCTTTTTCTTTTTTTTTTCTTTTTACGAGAGTCGTTAACCAGTTAAATTTCTACCTTATAGATCTGAAAGAGCTTGTATAGGTATCCAATAACTCGACGACAGGAAAGGAAATTCTGCAGTGCTTTTTATGACGCTGAACGTTGTATCCACGGCTTGGACTTTCGGAACTTCGGGTCGGTTAGTTATGCCGACATACCTGCCGATAACGCGTGTTCTTTTTATCGGGACGTGACACTGGATTGTAACGGGTCAAGCCTCGTGTCTCCCACGCGCGTTTAGTTTCCCCTACGTAGCGTTGCGTTTTGAAGTAATACTTTATTGGAAATAAATACGAGTTCCGAACATCTGCCGATACCATAGACATTGATTTAAGGGTCTCTTTACGATTTTGATTTAGTAAAGTCGATATTACCTTCTTTGTATTTCCTTAAAGTGTTACATTTCATAAATACTCTACCAAAATATCAAGGCAAAATTTAAAACATTAACGAAGATCCAATGTTTCCCATGGAGCGTATTCCAGCGATGTTAGTTTCTTAAACTTCAATTCTATTTTTCTCGAAACTGGTTTTTACAAACTCGTGGATAACTTTTCCGAGAAACCACTTTCGACGTAATAACGTCCTCTGTCGTTGTACGTACATATTTTTTATAATACTTTTTGAAATAACTTTCACCGTTTTCGGCAGAATTTCCACAAATTTTAATTTTATTCAATTCTGACTATTAACTTGAAAAAATTCCTCTCCATTGTGTGTCTAGAATATTTGGATAGCATGCTGGAGAGATGCTTATACTTTCTATACACATTAATATTTTTGTATAAAAATTGGCAAAAATATTGTTCAGAATGTATACTTTAAATACATCTATGGAAGATTTATTTTTAATATTTCATATCGTCGGAAAAAATTCACAAATAACCGTTTTTTTTATTCGAAAGATGAGGTTAAATCTTACGGATTATTCAGATCTGACAGGTAGCTGTTCATGGAAACTTCTTCGATGAGCTTTGCATGGAGGTGTTTGCACTATCCGTTACCGTTGGGTCTGGCGGCCTCTTTGAAGAATGTCTTGACAGGTAGTTGCCTGACGGATAGTGTGAATCTCTATAGGAGGTTCGAGGATCAAGTTCTTACTGCGAAGAGCTATGCAGAATACCCCTGAGTAATGTTCACAATGTGAGAGAAATCTGCCTATTCATCCATAAATTGCGTTATTAGTTTATGCAGTTATTTAACCGTTATTAGTTTGCACGTTAAAAATCCCTGATCAGTAATGTAACCATTTTTAAACATACAAATGATTAAATATGAATTCCATTCATTTTCAATTTTACTATTTATCATTTCGTCTTCTTTTTAATTGCTCGGACACATATTTTTCGATAATTGTTACAAAAATAGATACCGGATTATTTATCTCGTTAAATAATTGTATTTAATATTGTTGAGTGCGTATAATTTTTATTGGCGATAAAAAGAATAAAGTGGAAAACTTTTCATCGAGTACAGATATTTTATTGTTTTTATTATCAAATAAAATTATACTTACCTATTTAACAAAGCACCAGATACAGAGCAAAAAAAACACATCATCTTGAATATGTATTTAACAATTATTTACTAAACATTGTAAATATGTAAACTACAGTTCAACAATTATCTATAAATATAGTAAATATAGGAATACATAATTATGATTATTAAATAATAAATAAGTTGTATCTTGGTTGATGGTACCGAATAACGCAGTAAATGTACATTAATTATTTATTAATTACAACGTTCCGACCATACGGAAAGTTGGTACTCTTCAGGTACAATGAAACCATAAATTCCATAGTCATATACATATGTTTTTATTATACACAATACATTTACTGTATTGTTCGATAAAACCAACCGTGATGCATCTTATTTATCATTTATATTTCGCGTACATATAAAAGCAAACAAACTTGCTTCTCAATTATTATTTATTCCACGAATATTATTTCTAATAATATCACATAATATGTATTTAGTATTCATAATTATGTCATGTAATATGTAAAATTAAACTACAGATTAAATTAAAATCTAAATTATACTCTCATAATTATTAAATTAGTCATTGAATAGTAAACGTTCTTCTTATCGTTGTGTTTCTTCTTGAACTTAATAATTTAAAAAAATGCTTAAATAATTTGAATACTCAATGGGCAATTATTGAGCTCTGATCCTCGGAAATTTATTACAACGAACTGTCTCCGGTGTTTCTCGGACAGCAATTATCCTTCGAAATGTTAAAGAGAAAAATTAATGAAAGCTCGAAAGTGATTTCCATTAGCTTAAACCGAACCGGAAACGTGAAAGGAAGAGAAATCGTATTGTGGCTTAAGGTGGGCTGTGACGTCTTTACCACGGAAGAGGCAGGATAACGACCAACTGAGTCAGAATTCCAGAAATGCGGCTCGTCCTAATGAATTGCCTATTCCATTTGCCGTACAGTGCAATGCCGTGTCATGCAACCACGCTGGAATTACTTTTACTCGATCAGTGCAGCTTCCACGATGAAGGGTGCGAATCCTGGAACGCTCGAGTGTTCTTCACTTTACGTCTTGCTCAACACACGCTTCTCTCTCTCTTTCTCTCTTTCGCGCGCGCTTTCTCTTTCTTCTTCACCCTCTCTCTCTCTGATCTTGCGGTACACCTTAAAAGCATAAACGTCATCATAAATTTTTATTCCAAACCTTTCCTCTTCCAGTTTTGGGGAAAAAAAAATAATTCACTGACGCATAAATAAAGGATAAATAATTTGGAATATCGTGTCACGTTTTTATGGTAGGTGGGTTGTGCGGAATAACGATCATATTTTATAACGATGTTTCAGGGGTGTTACGTTCTGTTACAAAATGGTTATACGTATAATATATTTTTGTATGCGTGTATTGTGATCGTACGTTTTGTTTCGAGCAATGCAAGTACCTGCATTGTCGCTCGAACATTCAGAACGATCTTCGTTTTTTAAATAAATGCAGTGATACTTCGTTGAAAAATGAATAACGATTAATTGTGAGGCTTTAAGAAACTATTTTTATTCACGTTTCGATTTGTAAGCGTTGAGTCATTTTCAGTATGCACGTAATTATGTAGCCTATAAATATGAAATTAAGATTATAATTATGAATATTTCAAAGAAATTGTATTATTATGTTATTTCTTGAAGATGACTCGAAACGCAAATAAAGATTGTTTCAGACTTACAATTAGTCATTTATTTATCACATCGAAAAGTATCCTCGATACTTCTACTAAATCGAAATTTATTATAATTTAAATTCATTTGAACTGAATATAAGATAAAAAAGTTGCAAACAAACATATACGTTTAATAAACGTAAATTTATAAATATTGTATATATTTCCAGGATATGCTGCTTTTACTTTAGTTATAAATAATAATATTAACAATGGTTAATATTACCAATCTCATAAAAAATGTAGGACTTCTTTTTTATAATGTCTTATAAAATGTGTTCAAAATGACTTCCATTACTACACGCACATTTGTACCCGTTTTTACTGTAAATCGAAATGACAATTTTTTAAAAGTAAGAATTTTATAAACTCGGGTTTATGAAAACTTTCTTCCGATTTTGAAAATTTAAAACGTGCCTAAAAATGTTTCACAGGTGGTTTAGAAATGCTTCGCAGGATATAAATGTACACTGCATAATTCAAATATAATATAACACTGGTATGTACAGCATAAACATGTATTATTATTTTAATGTAGCACGTTATGGAAACCGCTACTAGCAAGATTAAAATGTGTATACCACTCTTAAAAATACGAAAGATGCACGTATGTATGTGTACAGAGAACGTTTTACAAGAACTCTCGTGGACCTTTTTCTTTCAGACATAAAATGCAACAGGGCTCGACATTTCGTTTATTTTGCAAGTGTTATTCTAAAGCAGTCGGAAGCAACAAAATGAATTACTTTTATAGCGCTATCATGGTAACGAATGTAATTAGCAGATTGCTTTGCAAAGTATATCCAGAGTAACCTTAATTAAAATTACAGGCTCTATGAAATATTTACTTCGAGGGACATTTTTAAAGAGATACCGTTCTAATGGTTTTTTCAATTTCGGGATTTACCACCCGCTATGTCTACGTTTATTATTATTTAGATACGAATAAAAAGAATTTTCTTTTCCTCTTGAATCAAATTTGGCTTTCGAATAGACATCAAAGAAAACTTTTAGCCCAAAAACTGGTCCATAAACTATTACAGCCTGAAAGTAAAATTATTTATTAATTTCATTATACGTGTGTAATAATTATCATACTATCGCGCAATTCGACAAAATGGTATAAACAGAGATAAAAAATTCAGGAAAATCAAAATAATGAAATAAAAAAGAGTAAATAGTGTAAGAGTAAAATAAATAAATTGTTACACAGTGTTGGAAATACGCACAAAATTTAATCGAATAATATAAAAATACAAATTTTGTATTCCTATTGTTTTTTGTATTTGGGAAAATTTTACGTAACTGCATCCATAGTACTCTGAGAGATCCATTTTCCAAAATTGTACTTTATTTAGCAAGGAATAGAGTAAAATGATAAATACATTTAAATATGCATTTAAAAATATTATTAGTCGAATATAAAAATGAAATGTGCACGATGACAAGAATGTTTTACAATAGTTACTGCCATCGATCGATTAGTTGCAACGGCACAGAAAAATGTTCTGAACCACGAAGGATTAAGCGCATACAAAGTATTCACGTAAGCGTACACCCGACGCAACCATAGGATTAAGGTATTACAGAATGTGTCAAGCGTGTTTCTTAAATACCACGAGAACCACCGTTTCCTTTGTAACTACCTTTTCGCAACAGTGAACATAAATCAGAATTTTAATGGTCTTTCTGCTTGTGTTGGTCGGTATTTAAAGTTAAGCCTCGAGTAACGATTCACGGAAAATTAAGTTAAGCCGACTAGCCATCATTATAACATTGTGGTGTTGCGGCTGCATATCGTGCTATTATACAAGAGCGATAAATGCAGGTTGGCTGGTTGATACTTACGGTAAAATATTCTAAACAAACAATTGTTGGGTAGAAGCAAAGATGCAAGTAATTGGAAAGAGCTTTGGGAGCTCACGATTTAACCAAACATTTAAGAATCGTTTCGCTGAGAACAACGATTTAAAAGAGATTTAAAATATACTTCCTGATTAAATATTAGAGTAGCTCGATAAAAGTTACAAATTACAATTCTCTTCGAGAATTTAACGAGTACGACAGTTTTATTCCGGGAATCGACCATTTTATTTCAATCTGTAATTGATCATCGATTATATCGCTCGACGAGAAGAGTGAAAGGATACCGAGAACAAGCGAGATAGATCAACAGCAAGCGAGACTCGCATTACATCTGCTCGACTTGTGTGTAACTTCAAAGTACTATCATACGTGTATTAGTGTATTAATCACTAATGCAAAAATAAAAAGTACACAAAATTGTACAATCCTTCGTTATATCTTCACGGCAGTATTATAAATGGATTGGTGTTGTTTTCCTAATTAAAATGAATCTGAACATGATTCGACTTGGATGAGTTTTAATTATGTGTAAAATGGAAACCCTTTTCAATTCCACAAATACACGCTCCTTCGAATAAAGTCATATTTAGACTCATTTTCATGGGAGGAAAAACCTCGTTAATCTATTGATATTACGTTCATGAAAATATAATGAAAAATATAATTTTTAAAAAAATTTGAATTATTACTTGGTGCAAATAAATTGTAATTAGGTAATAGAATTCCAAGCATTTTTAACCATATTTTGATTTTGTCATCGTGCACATTTCATTTTTATATTCTGATCTTTGTTCAAACTGCTTGAACTAAGATTATCTTGTGATAATAACATTTTTTTTTTTTTTGTACGAACGATTGACACGTCGATATATATGTTGTGTAGATCATGCGAGTCTTGCTCACTGTTGCTCTATCTCGTTTACTCTCGGTGTTGTATCCCCTCCATTGTTCTCTTCCATTGGTCCAAACTCGATGAAATTACCTTGAAACCGAGTACTATTGTACTGCTGTCAAGATATGATTACACGTGTAGAGTTTTTAATTTTCATTAATGGATGAAATTCAATCCCACATACGTATCTTATGACTCTCATCTGGAACCGTTGCATAGTGGACCATTCATTCGTAGCGTGATAACTGATTGATTTGAGTGAGAATTTGATGTAGGAAAATATCGAGCATGTAATTTCTTTAGCGTGTTTGTACGGTATATAATTATCTTCATATTTCTTGCACTTAAATCACAATTATAAACACAATAAGTATACAAATTTCAATTATAATTACTGCTTAATTTTTTTAACTAAAAAGAAAGAGTATGGACGCTATTCCTATTTGTTCTTAATTTAGAATATAAATTGTTACAATATAGGTGACAAAGTTTAAGAAAAAAATTCGTATAAAGTACACGAGTAGCGCAAGACTGTATAATGGTTATTTATTATGCATTCGTACCGTGTCAAGAATAATTCTTCAATTTCTCTAATAACAAATGTTTCTTTTAATTGTACCTACTTTCACTCCACGAACGGACGTTATTTTTAAATTCAGACGTTCATACTATAAAAAAATTGCATTATATGATAATACTATTTCCATTTTTCAGAAACAGTGATATTTGTATGCTAACATAAACCAATGGTCATAATTGAAACATTTGTATTCGTTAATTTATCACTGTGACAATTTAACCAAAAAAGATGAAAACAATTCTATATTGTACACAGATAGTAAAGAAATTACTTATGAAATATTTACCAACGTGTAGCTCTCGCTAAAATTGCTGGCCCTGAAGGCAAATAAACTGCAGTGGGCATGATTTTGTTTGATGCAGTTGGGGAAATTATTTCATATATCTGGAAAATACTGTTCGATGAATCGTTGAGTTGCAACGGTAATCATATGACAACAAGTGGTACAAGTTGCGATTTTACAATAATTATCGTTAAAAAAATCATATTTAAACATGTGCGATAAATCGATACGACTCTGGCCCCTATTAATCAATGTGCCTAGAAAATATTTCTAAATAGTATTTCTTTTAAAGCTAGGTGTACAAATGTTATTAAAGGTATAGGTTCAAGTAAAAACTCTCTGTCATTGTTTCGTTATATTGCGTGGTAATAGTTGTTCTCTCTTTAAACATCTATGATTATAGAATAACGAGAAATAAATGATATCCACTGATGGATGACCAGTCTTCTATTATTATCAGTCGTAGGTCGTAATGAGTCAGAACCTACTCAAGACATGTTCCTTAGCATGGTGCAATTTATAGTTCAAAGGACGATTTCATGCAAACTTTGATTTCCATCCTACCTAATGATCAAGAGTTATGATTACCCTCTCCCCACTAAATATCTTAGTATATACACAGTGTTAAATAAACGTTTACAGACTTTAAGAACACATATTACTCACTAAACTGACAAGAAGCATATTCAATTGATAATCTTCAACTTTAATGAAACTTAGCACACAGACAGAGAATTAACAAATATTAAAACCTGAATTATTTTATCAGCTAATATTCACATTTTGCTATTTACTCAAGCATATCGACAAATAATGGAGATACAACATAATTTTAAGTACGAAGTATAGATTTCTATCATCGATGACACCGCTGTGATTCATCAAATTGCTTTAATACGAATATTCGATCGACCACAGTGGCGCCACTTATATGTTACTAAATGTTTTATTCGGACTATGTAATGCTCATAAAAAATCTAAATTTATACGTTTCGAAAGGTTCAACTAAATAGGTATTTCTCTGCTTTGAGAATAGTTTTCATCCCTTGAACATGAGTTCAGGGATCAGTTCCTCCGATCAGAAGAAACAGAGATCTTATGTTTTTCAATGTTTCATCCAGTGTGTTAATTTCATAAAAATCTAAGACTATCAATTGGGCGATTAACCCAGCGAGGATTATACACTCTCAAAGTCTGTAAACAATTTTTGTTACCATTCTGCACATACTTGAAATCGATCCTTAGAAGAAAAAGATTAATATTGATGAATCGAGAGTCTGCAAGCTTCGTGTTCAGATTCCACCACTATCGAAACCCACATATGTAAAAAAAAAAAAAAAAAAAAAAAAAAAAACATAACGAACGAACGAGGAATCCAAGTGGCGAGTCTGATATTGTTTCCACGTATTTCGTACTGATGCAGATATATGCCTATCCATCTATCCACGATGTTACCTGGCTTCCTATCAACAATATATTATTCAGGAGCACGCGGGAGTTCCCAAGAATGCTATTGGCTACGCGCCAAAGATCCTCGACGACGAACTGGCTGCACGACGGCTCTCGGCGATACCAGACGAATGTATGCAGGCATATACATATATCCGCATGACGACTTGTCCGCGATTATTCACGACCACCCGCTACGAATAAACATAGAAGTGTATACCATATCGCGAAGGTCCAACTTGGGTTACCTTCCAGAGAAATGAACACAGCAGCCTACGGCCGATCATTAAACGGAACCATTCTCCAACAATTTTTTTCATTTTACACCGCGTGATTTACTTATATGCCCACTTTGGTCCCACAAGTATCATTAATTCCGATCTCTGAAAGAGAACGCAAACCTCGTAATATTTATACGTAATAAATTTAGAACACCATTCATTTGAAACAATTTACACCAATAATTCTGGCAAATCTCACCTGCTCGCCTGTACGTTTTCAATGAGGAGGACATTCTTATTTACGATGCATACTGATCGTGCGAAAAGAACGAATTAACGTGATTGGTAGAATGATATCTATCTGGCAAGAAATAGTCAGCAAGACTATTAACTAAATTGGATACATGAAAACCTAAGAAACTGATTATACGTGGTTTATTTATAATAATATTTTGCAGTACAGATGTAAGAAAGAAAATATAGTGAAGAAAAATTATTGAAACTTAAATACAATTGTAACTAGAACACAAGATCGAGTGGAAGAAATATTTATGCAAACTTTTCTCTATGATTTTTATGTGTCGGATTCATTTTGGAAAGTATGCTTATAGTTTATTACAAAATCATTTTCAGATTTCATACGAATATAAGATATTAATTGTAGTGGGACAAGATATTTCCATGCACCTAATTAGAATTTGTTTAATGAATTTATTATGATGGTAAAGTGTACATATAAATATTTTTCCGTAGCAGGTTGTCGTATAACATCAATAGATCGATTAACCTTGAAAAAATTTATATAATTATTCAATGTTCAAAGAAAAAAGAAAATCGAATAGTATTGAGGGGATCAAAAAATGGATTAAACGATGAATAAATGTCAGATCCAAAAATTGACAATTCAAATCCACACTTTGACAGTTTAACACGTCAATACTACCGACTCTAAAAAATCTTTGCGTTAATAAATCAACGCAAGCTTTTGTAAATTCTAAACGTAGATTTACATCTTTGTCACTAATGTAATTCGAGAAACCCTTCCTTGATACGCTCTTTTCTTTTTAAACTTTTTAATTGTTACACTCAAGTATACCGAAGCGCTAATAACAATATCATCCTACATAAGCAAGTTAAAGAAAACACCAGGTACATGAACTTTTCTTCACTTTTGGAAACTATTATGTAAGATGTTTCACTACTTTATTTAAATCTTTCACATATTTATAAGTATAATTACTAAAACATAAATTATGAAATGAATTCAGCACAAAGGCTTTTCTTACCACTAATTAATCCTTAAGTCGACATGTGGGGGTCTAATAGACGCCCACTGGGATAAATTATGTGCCGCTGCCTGATATAGGTTGCTTGAATATCCTGTGAGGTATAGATATTTGATGAGTCATTGTGTATTTTTCTAACTTTCTTAAAAACCCGCCCTTCGTTTTTGCCAGTTTCCCGCCAATTGACCGTGCGTACGATAACGATTAACAACGTTGGAGTTTACTGTACCCACCTATGCTTACTTATGTTACAAAAGTATGAACGTCTCTAGTTATGAATTAATTTATCAGTGAAAATATTAAAGTATTTTTCACAATCTCAAATTGGAGCACTTTTTATAATCGATTAGCAATGAATGAATTTTTATTCTTTTTAGGCAACTTGATCGAACTCTACCTTCAGAAGTTTTTAATTTAATATATCTATGTATAATATATTGGACAATTACATCTGGCTTTTCAATTATTTTAACTTTCTTTCCCTTAATCGAGTAATTACTTGACGAATAGCAGGGAATAATTCCGTTCTTGAAAACATTTTTATATTATTTCCCACTCGAACAACTTAAAATTATTCTCTTATGACTTGCACAACAAAAAATCACTATTATATAGGAACCTCGTAGCATAGTAATTGAAATACAGGGTGTGAAGTTTTTTCTTTCTCGAATGGTATGTTTGCTTTGTTTCAGAATTTTACCAACTTCTAATACACATGTTCATTATTTTAATCTTCATTGCTCTATCGAATCTATAAATCATAATCTACTGCAGAAAAGTGTTCACAAGTACTTCATAACTTTATAATAAATTCATTAAGAATATGGAAATTTTGTTGGCCCAATATATTGAAGTGTATATTTCTATAATTAAAAGTTAACAGAACCATTGATCCACTAAATAGACAATTTCGTTTGCAATCAATTATTCCAAATTATTGGGTTACATTTTGTCCATGGGGAAGCTTCGATGTTATTTAACGCATGGAAAACGTCCGGCTCAAGTTGCATCTCGATTCCGGTAAAATTCTGCACTTACTCTGCGATATTGTATTTGCTCGAACTAACGCAAACTAGCGCGTTGAACTTTGTTAAAATAGCACGTGCCACTGGTGAAGCTGTGATACGGCGAAGGGAATTCTGTGAAGTAAAGCTGGCATGTCTCTCGGATAATTAAAACTTTGGAGAATGTAATTCCGCAACGAGTGTGCCAATTCGAGCGTAGAAGGAAGGAACGATTTGTAATTAACACTACCGATAAAAGTGAGGAATGTAGCAATCAAGACTTTGCGAAATGCTGTCCTCCTTCTTTTTTTAATTAATCACGCATTAAAATCATTCGAAATAATAAAAGGTAACGATTGAATTATATTGATCATTCGAACTATATTTCACCGAAGATTCAAATATCCAAGTGACTACGAATTGACTATGGATTATTTATAAAAAAAAAACAACATTTTTTATCTCAAAAGTTTAAATTAACTGTTCGAGCTGAGACGACATTTCAATTATTTAAAGTGGACTTTCAAGGATTGAACGATTTCATTTAAAATAAAGAAAAATTTAAACCGATATTGATATATAACGTTTATCAACCTTGTGACGACATTATCATGCTGTGTCATTGAAAAATTTCATTACGAATATTTGTTAACAATTTTAATGGTTATTATTTAGGTTACAATGTTTAAAATAATTAAAAAATTAAACGTATATACATGCAACGGTATTTCCCAAAGAGGTTAGTCGCTCCTGTTAAGTCAAAATTGTAGAAACAAAATTTGAGTTTATTTTTCAATTTATTTCATTTCCTTTCTTGGACTTCGATATTGAAATTGTATCCAGCTGCATTTAACATTACTTTTAAGTAGATGGTTCATGCTTCAGAATTAAAGCTGATACCTTTTAAAAGTAGTCTTATGTTGAAAGGTATTATTGCGTCAAGGTATTATTCTTCTACTCTATTTACCTATTCGAAATTACTGCAAAAAAAAAAATATATATATATATATATGGCTACAAGTGACCATCTCGACAATTGCATAAAAAAGTTGTTAAAAGAGCTCATCGAATACACGTTGAAATTTTAACAGTATTAACCATGTTACAATTTTAATGATTGTGCCGAGCTTGGGAACTTCATGATAATTTAAACACTTGTTATACGTCTGTAAGCACTACCTTATCGCAAGAAAAATTGTTTGTTGCGTTTTGTAACGAAGTAAATTTATTACTCGTTTTATAGATAAAGAAGTTTATAGCGGGCCTGATAAAGGATAAAACTGAAAAGGACGACGAAGACGAGACGCGATGAAAATTTATTTCCCTAATTAAGCGAACGTTCTGGTGTCGCGACGAAGTGTCAGGGATAACAACTCCAGGGAATTAATTCAGCGCCTTGAGAAACCAATGTGCCTGGAGCAATCTCACTTCATTAAAACGGAAATATCCGAGATTAAAGGACCTATAAGTAATGATGAAAGAAATAATTTTTCCAAAAGTATTGATAATATTAACTACAACGTGTGTTCGCTGGGTTATTTCGTATTCTGCTCAATTTTGCCTCCAAATTTCTACATAATTAAAATTTGCGACACAACGAATGTTCTGATTAATAATTTAAACAAAAAATACCAAGTCAGGAGTAGTCAGATTAAAGTATTATATTAGTGTGCTCAATTCCTGAAGTACCTACCCTTTCTTCAGGATGTCGTACCCCGAAGACAGCTTCAGGAGCAACACTGTACTATTTATTTTTATTCATATAATTAGATTTTTGATATTACAATCATTTCTCTCATAAATTCTCTCCCTCTCTCTCTTTTATTATGTTACAAAGTTATCCTCATCACTTCCTAAAATTGCTAGTTAGAAACGAGGTTGTCCTATGTTACTGATGGATTACTAAATCAGAGAAATAAGTTTTACATTTTTTACTTTATCCTTATAAAACTATCATTTCAATGATTTCGGGTTAAATGACCAATACGATGAATGCTTGTCATTAATGGTATATTCGACGCAATAATAAAAACTAAATTTGTTTGCTCACAATGGGGAGACTTAATGGAGTAAATTTAATAGTAGACTGGTAAAAATAAATCATATCAATACAAAAATACTCATTGAGTATTTTGTAACAACTCATTTGTACAAAAGTTTTGCCAACTATTTGTATTATTTTCTACAAAAATATGTTAAAAATGTTTGCAATCGCCATCGTATGCGCAAAAAACAGCAACTCAACGATTAAGTTTAATTATGTACAGTAGATTATTTCGCACTCTCTTCGCTAATATAAATATAAAGATAAGAACGATTAAATTTTGTACGCCTTCCTTTCATTGTATCGTGATCCAGTCCAACCAGTAACAATGAAAGAGAAGACTGATTTTGAACAAATTGAAAAATGTGGAAAAAGTTCGCAACAATAGCTTGAAAAACCTTAATCACGAAACGATCTATATCATTTTCTGTTTCTTGATATTGCTGCACAAGTTTTGTTCGTCTTTTTCTTTCTCTTTCATTTACTATATTAGATTTGCTTCTAACCGTTATTTTCTCCTTTGTATCGTAGCACAAGTATAACTTGTGTTCTATTTAATTCTGAAAAGAATTTGATGTGGGTCGAACGTTGAATGAATAAATAAATATTACGTAAATTAAAGAATGTTCGAAGAACGTTAAGTTGGAAAACAAATGTTCGAAAAGAATGGACAAGCTAATCCCATCCGTTGGCTCGAATGTCCCATTCCACCGGTATATAGGGGCCATAGGCGTAACCATCTATTTCACGACGAGTCGTATCTCGAGTTGTAGTTATGATAGTTATACGGCAGTTTGTACTGTTGCTTAACACAACTACATCGTGTGAAATGTTGTACAACAACCCAACACACTTTACGATTATCGTTCAAACAGTTGTATAATGTAGGACATTAAAATATACTACATTATTGTAAAGTAATGCAATAAATTTGAATTCTGGGTTTGAATTCTCCTTTATTGTAAATTACTACAATAAAGGCAACATTCTAAACTATAATTCAAGTCGAGATTTTATTGATGATTATTGACCCAAATTTAAGCTATGCGTTCTATATCTAATTTTAACACCGTGCTGTATAACGCTAACTATTTATAAATTATGATTCGTTTTCGTATCAACGACAATTATTTACTCCCAGCCTTTTGATTTTTTGAAATTTTATTTTTTCCTGACACTGAAGTAATTAATAATCACATACGTACGATGCAGCCTTATAGTTGTATTTCAATAAGACTTGCTATAATACTATTTTGCAATGGATTTTGTACATTTTAGTAGTAAAATAACAAAATTCCAAACACTATCTGCGGAAACACTTAATGACATTGAGAACAGACGTCAAAAGATCGACGCTTTCGTTAATATGATAATAAAAATGGCGGATGTTCGTCAAGAATCGATCTAGAGTGTAGACAAAAGCGATTTCAATTTAGAGATGCACTCTGGATGGACACTGTCTACTACTGGAACGAAAACGATGGAAGCCTCTGTTCAATCTTTGTCATTTATAACCCATAATTATACCATTATACCTAATATATCCGCCAGTGGACAACTCCTTTCACCGTTTTCCATTGTATTATATTAAAAGAGCCCATTGGTATGTTCGGTCTTCGACTGGAGAAAACTCTGTTTCAACCTGAAATTGTTTAAATTACACCTTCAACTGGTTTGAAAAAATATTTTTACAAAATATTGGTCAAAGAAACCTATTATTGATAAACTCGTAAATAGAGCATTGTTCTTGAGATTTACAACCGTTCATATCGCACTGGAAAAAAGTATAAATTTTAAATATTCGGAAAAAAAACTACTTTTATATAGCCATTAGATGTATCTACCTTTAGAATATGGGGAATCTTTGTTCAAAGTTTTCTGACGTTGTCATATTGTACAATTGCAGTCATTGACAGAAAATTAGTTTTCATCTACAAAATTTAAAGTATTCAAGTATGCCTGGTGCAAAAGAAATTACATAGCTTCATGTCCAGATTCGTTTAAGAAAGGAAAACATGTTTCAACGTACAATGTAAACTTTTATACATTGTGGGTTCAGTAAAAAATATTTTTGTTCCAAACATTTTTCCAAAAAATATCATTACTGTTACCATTAGAAAGAATAACTTATCTCACTTAAAATTATTATATTCAAGAAATTATCAGGGAGAAGGTGTTGAAAAATCATCCATATACTTCTAACGTTTATATTTCTTGTTCTGTTTTTCATTAGTAAATTGATATGTAAATTGTAATGATAAAATAAAAATATAAAATATATCGTCGAACAGAGTTATAGCACGTCTCGTGTAAATATAACTATGCGGGTACATTGCAGGTTTATCGAAGCGCCAATTTTGTCCGCTTAAAAAACTTTACTATACAGATTATTTATACTATCCTAAAGAGCTCTTGAAAAGCTATTCACTCAGATATTAGCAAAAAATAGAACATTAAAAAATCGAGGACAGTAAGGATAAATTTTGAAAATGTTTCGCTGCTATATTATAGAGCTAAAAAAAAAAGAACATAAAAGCTTGGATTTAATTTTTTTTCTCTATTTTTTACGGTTTGGAAATAGTTGCGATAATATAAAAATTCACACTTTCTTTGAGGCATTGTTTTCACCCTAAGAATCGTTTTTCAGTAAATTTACGAAATCGTTTCGTTTTAAGGATCACTTGAACTTGTTAGTCAGATTCTCTTGTTCGTCCCTTTGTGTTCATGAACGATGCCAATGCAGCTACAATTTCAGAGTCGAACCTAGTGCTTCAATCTTTCTCATTACAGTTTGCACCCTCTCACGGAGACGTTGCAATTCGGTCAAAGGATGAGTTTGATAGAACCGATCTTAGAAAGCTGAGTTTCAGATATTTACATGGTACAAAGAGGAAACAAGTAGATATAGTTAACAGTTTCTCATTATCGGACCTAGAAAAGGTTCCAAATAGGAGAAACCTACGTCTATTGTTTAGCGATTGCTCGGAGGTGGTCAATTTTCGCCTTGAAGTGTCTAGCGCCTGGCTAAGGATAATTAAAACTGATGTTTAGAAAAAAGAACAAAATATTGAGTAGTTCGTATAACGAACAAAATATTAGATTGTTCGGAAAGTCATTTCGTTTTTTTTTTTGGTGAAAATGAAACACGATTTTTTTAAAGTGTATAAACATTTTATTAAATCATATATTCTCCATTTTGGAAAACCAAATTAACTTTCCGAACCACCTTCTTGAATAAAAATCTGAATATCTGAATTGAAGTTTGATAATTATCTGAAGAAGGGTGCCTCGATTAATCTTAAATTTGAAATATTTCGCAGAGGAAAGAATCCTAAGTGACATTCCTCTTTGTCCAAGGAGTAGAACAATCGTGCTTCAAAAACTACGATGAAAAGAAAATTATCCATATTACATTACATTCACTCCCATATAAATGGTTAAAACTGAAATTGCATTTGCATAGAATTCTCGTAACAAGAGAATGTATCGTTGGATCTGTTAAGTTTAAACCTTTTAAGTTATCGCATCCACGCGTATGAAAAATTGCAAATTTCACTAGGAGAATCGGTATACGAAATTAGATTGGTAGCATACAACAGAAACGGTTTATATTAAAGTAAATGTAATCTACCAAGGTACAAATTCATTTTTATCGCTTGGTAGTGATTTTTCAACCACGATCGTTCCAAGTCTGGTCCAGTGTACATATGTTACTCGGAACCCTATATCCTCTGCGATTTATCCTCGTACCGAAATATCGGGGTCGAGTCGCCCTTTCCCAAATAATTCCCAAAAATTGAATTATCCACTTGAACGAATCGCTACACGTTGCTGTAATCCGAACGAAATTGTGCCCATCTCTGGCGACCAATTGAAAGCCATTTACCCTCGCGACGAATTGCGCTCCAACAAGTCGTCTCGCCAGTAATTGTACAAATTATTCTACAGAAAGAAATCGTTAGATCCGTGGCTCGAAGCGAAAGAGAAATTACTGGGACGGTGGTCCGAGCTACTGCTATCCCGTATCCCAGAACTCCGAACACGTAGGAAGCGAGCAGAACAGAGCTATCGTCCCGCCAAGGAGACGGTCGCGAGTTAGAGACTCAATGGTACGCGACAGAGGGTTCCTTTGCATATATTTGACGATAGGGACGCTCCCGGCGGCTCTTATCGCTAGAATTTATTGCCCAGTTTCCGGCGACGTTCTCGACTTTAAACCACAATGTTCGACGTTAAGTGACTTCGCAGGATTTCAATGTAACGCGGCACCACGGGGTTGCATACGATTGCGAGAAAGGGTGTGCGCGAGCTCGTAACGCGGAATCAAGATAATCCTGGCCGTCCATAAGCCGGCAGCACCTCTATCCACCGTAGTAACAATGTGTTCGTACGGTGTCGCGCTCACCTAATTCCCCCGTGCCTATCTCGATGCATGTATCATACGCTGACAATGGGTAAAGGCGTGCAATAACCCCTTAACGTTTGTTCGTCTTTTCGTTATTCGCGTACGATGAAACTGGCGCTTTTCTTTTCTTTTTTTTTTCTTTCGTTCTTTTGAATTCATTCACGCGATTCGATCTCCACGGTACCGGTTCTCGCGAGGCCCGGCTCGATCCTTGTTGCTGGGTGTTCCCGGCCTCTTGGATCAAGATCAAACCGAAGGTTAACGCTGATCATATTTTTTGATATCGGTGTTTATTTTTCGGTAATAGGCTGCCCCGTAATGTCGATTCCAATCGTTACGCTCGATCTTGTTTTCGTCGTTCTTTTTCTCGTTTTCCTTTCGTCGGCCATTGTGCGGATTGAAATTAATTACAGAGATATCGAACCACGAATCGGAAACCTCACTTCTGTGGCGTTACAGTCGTACATGCGTACCACTTACCCCCTTTTCGCTAGACTTAGTTATATATATCATAATTAAATTTTCAAGGTGACACAGTAAGTACTCTACTCACGAAATTAATTTCTTCCGAAGCTTGCCGGGTAAGTCAAATTGTGTAGGTGAAATGTATTACAGGGAGAGAAAGAATTCATTGTCAGGTTTATTTAATTGCAGCCCTTACGAAAGCTAATTAAAACATCTGACGCAGTACGACTAAGATTTCACTTTCAAATTGATCTTTCTCTCTCCCTAGAAGTATATTTCGTGTAAAATTTTCGTTACAAAAATTAATCGAAATCGACAAATTCCTCTATGAGGAAAAGACTATGTGTATAAAAAAATATGTACAAGGACATACTCGAGAACTCATCGTACTTAAGTATCCAATGTACTACTCTACCACCTTGAAAACTATCGACTTTGGATTGTGAGATTTTCAGGGCGTGTAAATTGTGTACTGGTCTCTTGCCGAAAAGAAAAAAGAAAAATGTAAATCTAAAAGTTGAACTGGCGGTGATAAACATATTGTATCGAGGTAGAACTGTCAGTCCTGAGCACGGTGGCCAGATTTGATTCCCTAAGTCCCTGATTGGGAGTAGTGGGAGAAGCTAGTACGGCGGGGCCCGTGCCCCTTCTTCACGCCCCTTCTTGAAGGTATTGAAGTGGGAGAAGATCGTGAATTGTATCGCGATTCCAAACCTTCAACGCACGATACTGAAGGGAGACTATCCTCACGGTACTACCTTCTTTCATTCCTCCCAGTCAGGGACTTAGAGAATCAAATCACCATGGGCCCGAGTTAAGAGAAATATTCCATAAGTAAGAGTAATGTTGATATTTATCCATCTACTTTTCGCTCGTGGTGTTTGGCTTTCTTTAGGAATGTATAAATCTTAAAAGAGGAAACTTTAATCTAAGAAAAAAATATGTATATATAAAATAAATAAAAAGACTATTTAAGTAGTCTAGGTAGTCTTATTGTAGTATATACAATTGAGGCAATGAGAAACGAAAGAATCATGGAAACTATAAAACTCATAGTTGTTAGAATAAAAGATCAAGAACAAGACAAAGTCGTATTACGTTTCAAGAACAAGATTCCATCTACTTCTTCCTCTTAAAAATCCTTCGCAATCACCGACGTTTGACACTCGTACTATTGCTGCGTCACTTTCGGAATTATTTTGTCTCGTAAAATCTTCATCGGTATTCATTTTAATTCCAGTATGAAATGTTTCGTTTTTTCGTCGAACGATATATTGAAACGGTCGATGATTCCGTTCCAAAGTCTGCTCTCGAAATGTGCTGGGTTACGTCATGTTTGCTTACGTAGCAAACCTAAAACAGTTTCTTTCGATGTCAGAAACAAAGGCTTATTTATGTGACTCGGTGACCCGATTACGAATGTAACTGAAAGAACGTGGAAGAGCGATGTTTCAAGGTTTCACTGCAAGAGCGGTTAGATAAAATCTCAAGAGATGGCAGAGTTATGTTTATTTTCCTGAGAGTTAACGTTTGGCGAGGACGTACTCGGCTTGAGTGATTAAAATATGCTTTCCTTGACAAATTTACACCCGTGTAACGATAGATCGCGAACAAATGGAGCGTGTTTCAATTTGCATAAAAATGGGTCTCAGAAGTTGACGACATCTTTTTTGCGTAAGTGGAGATGTATGGAAAATAATCTAGCAATATAAACGATAAGATAGTTAAAAGTATACTATAAGTATATATACTATAGTATATAAATTGTGTAATACATTTTTATTAAAAATTATTTCACGTAAAATAGTAAACATCCATCGAAGTAATCTGTCCAACTCTTTCAACAATTTGAATGCTATAAATAAGAACTGTAAAATATTGATCGCAGCACTGTATTTATAGAAAATAACGAAAATATTCGAACGCAATTGAGTATTTTTCATAACGATACAGAATCGCTGATATAAATGTTCCACACATATATTAAAGGTAGATATTTTAAAAAACATTTTAACAAATTTTCATTGAAAAATGGTCATTTATATAGAATATATAAGTCTCTTCGTATCACGTTATTGAAATTTCCTAGTCGTATGATGGATGAATTTCTTTGGTTTTAATGATCAGAATCGAATGAAATTTAAATTACTGAAAAATATTTGAATGAATATCATTATCGTTGCACGCGTAGATTTTTAAAAAATATTGATTTATTTAGGAACGTCAAGTTTCATAGGAAAAACATGAGCATTTGCAGAGAAAAATCGCCGGTGTTGGACATTTTCTGAAAACATTTTAGAGAGAAAAAGATCCGAGCGTGAAACGATGGAGAACGTTATTGAGAATGTAGAGCTCGAATTTCAAATCAATGGATATCGATATATTTAGTATTGGGAATGATGAATGATAAAAAAATCGGAAATAGTCAAACGTGAAATTTCATCAAATAAAATAATGAAGGACACCAGTATGAATAAATTTCAAATCCTTTAAGCAGACGCAAGTTATTCGTGTCGTATTAAGAAAAATACGGCAATGAAAGAAATATTGCAAATAAACTACGATTTTGATGACCAAATAATTTAATGGCGAGAAAAGAAATATTTATTCTGCGCAATATTATTCTTATCGCTACTAGCTTTTAATAAAAAAGCTACGGGAAAATATTATGAGAAAATAACATCCGTGGTAGAATTCCACCAAAACAACCGTACATTGCTAAGAAAAACAAGGTACGTCGTTTGAACTTCGCTAAAGAATGTATAAATAATTAGCTTCTGGGACAGAATTATTTTCTCAGTTGAGAATAAAGTTAATACGTTTGGCTGAAATGAACGAACAATGACGAAGAAAGTATGGGATTTTGCGGCATTCAGTGGCAGTGTACAACTGTGTATTTATTAATAGAATTTTAAATAAAACTAAATAAGTTAAAATTTTTAAAGACAATTTAACAGACAGCGCAAAACGATTAATCATGTTAAGAGATTCGTTGCAAACAAGATCGTGATTCTACATGTACAGCTGAAGTAAACCTGAAATAATTGTTGTACAGGATGTCTCAGTTAAATGGAATCGCCTAAATATCTGCTTTATTTTTTGCTGTATGAAAAAACTTCTCGAGAGGAAGTTGTATTATTCCAATAACTATTGTATATGTCATCAAGAATAGAATTTTTTCTCAAGATCATTTCTTTTTACGAAGTTTCATGGTCATCGATATTTGTTTCCCTTGTACTTATAGACTATTAAAAAAAAGAAATTCACCTACCATAATAACCACAGGGTTCTCCATTTATTCTCGAGATATTTGCATAAAAAAATATTTAACTAATCTAAACATTCACGCGGGAGATCGAATTACGCATTCGTTTGCGTAAGTAAACACTGAGTGTTATTGAAAGCGATAACCAAAGACGTTTACGTTTACACTCCATTTGCAATTCTTAAGACTACAAGTATTCAAAATGGCGGCCGTTGACTTCAATAAATGTAATTTAAGTTTCGTTCATCGATTTTAATTACTGACAAATGCTACAATAATCAAGAGTATTATCCTATTTTTATTCTTATCGTTGTCAATATTCGTAGCTTCGCTTCAAATGATCATTATTTTGCATATATGCATCGAGATATCTTTCAACAGAATATTCCCTCAAGATATCTCCGTAAACAAGCTTTTTTATCAATTTAGTAAATCATTTTTATTTTCCAATGTTACTCCATCCGTTTCTCTAATATACTCCCATGTTGCTTTCCCATAATAACGAGGTCTTCGCCGTACAATTATCCTTTTCAAAAAAACTTCTAAAGATGTACTGTTATTACCTCCAATCCACAGTACACGCATACACACATACACACACGCACACACCTGATCATGCTTCCACTACCTTCACGAATTTTTTTAATCAAACATTTCCAGAGAATATTTATAAGATTCCAAGTTGGAGGGGATACGCGGAGACAAAATCGATTTTTCGAATCTGCTAAACTGGAATACCTTGGTTAATGGGTTTCTCGGAAACTTGGCATTTTGTCGCAGCGAGAGCAACTTTGGAATAAACGGATCTTGACGGGTTCTTTAAATTATGCCGACCAGTCACCCGACCAGAGCCCAGCCGTCTTCCGTCCCCGTGGAGCACGGGCCTTCTCCGGTTCGCGACACCGCAGGATATATTAGCATCTTTTATTAGGTGCTGCCGCAGCACGGTGTCAAACAAATCTGCTCGCGCCCAACGGCCATTCGTTATGCACACCTACGTGCTCCGTTCGGCCCGTTTTATTGGCCTGACTCTGACACTCTCGGCGCCGTGGGGAAGCACCGTTCGGCTGTCCGGCGATCGTAAACTCTAAAATACACGTTCCCGACTGCCTTTGCGATTTACTGCTCACGATTCCGCGACCGCTGCGATCTGTCGCCTGTGACGGTGGCAGGGAGGCACCCGGAATCATGATCGAACGAGTTTCCCGGCAGCGTGCGTTTAGGACGTTGCGTTCGTCCGGTCGAAGACGCGTTGTCACGCAGTAGATGTTACCAGATGTGGTAAGCTGTTACGTAGTAGATGTTAGTAGATGTGGTAAGTTGTTACGTAGTAGATGTGGTAAGTTGTTACGTGGTAGATTTGGTGGGGTGGAGCACTGGTTCCCGTTCTTTAATACTTGAACTATCGCGTCAAGCGTATGCAACTGACAGCGGAAGTTCCGATCAAACCGCGTCACTTGTATACGAGTGACGGTTTTATTGACTAACTGCGAATTTTGAGAAATATTTTGGAAAGATATCCTTAACAGGATGTAGTAAACGTCTGTTAAGGTATTGTAAAAATAATATAAGAGCATGACTGTTGTTTTATTTAGAAAATTATTCACTAAGAAATGACCCTTCGTCTTTTCTTAACGACATTGTAGAAAAATAGAATGGAAATTTTAAGATTTATACCACTCGTTGCTACAGCAAAAATTCTTTTTTTTTTTTGAAAATGGAGAACGAGTTTAAGAATCATTTTCTCGGTTAAAGTTCTTCAATCAAGTGAATAACCCTGATCATTTCGGTATATATACTAGTCTCATGAAGATACAATAAGGAATATGAAATTATTGTTTGCTCATATTTGGTGTATTTCGTCCCCTCTCCTCGTTGAATGATTCACACTTACCTGGACCTTAGCTCGAGATACGAAAAGTCGAATCCAGGAACAAATTCACTACCAACCCTCCTTGAAGCGCTTCAAGTGAGTCCGTTAGTGTGTGTTTTAAAAAGGGATAAGTCGAATTGTACAAATACGTGTGTCGTAGGAAGAAAGATACGTTTAAATTCAGATTAAAAATAACGTGATACCATCGGTGAAACGAATGTAGATAGTGTACAATGATTCTTGTCTTAGTCGTCTTTCGAATACTGACGAAAATTTCATCATACCGTCGTCTTTTCTCGGAGAAATATTATTTAATGTTAAACAGATCGGTACCTACTACTTTAGAAAGGAAAAATACGAAGGAAAGAAAACTCATCGAATATGCAATTCCATACGCACGTACGAAATATATACAAGGATGGAAGTGAAGGCACAACCGGATATTTAAGAATGCGTGCAACTCGAGGACTGTATTTTAAATTATGTACAACACAAATCACTTTCAAATTCCGCAAATATGTACGCCTTCGAAGGTGGTCGTGTTTGGACTCATTTCTATCGACAAAACCTCGCCAAACTATGGGTGTTACTCTCATAGAGGTATAATAAAACATATAATATTTAAAAAAAAATTTTAATTATTACACAATGTAAATAAATTATTGATTGGTTTTCATTGGGTGGATGAAATTTTTATCCGGTGGCTCATACACGGTCGAGGTTTATAAAAGGTTTATCCGTAGATTTTATTAACTGTCTTTTTTGTGAAAAGAAAGGAATCGATTTAACCCATGAGAAAAATCAAGTTTAGTCGTGATCATTAAGAACTTTGCTACGTTTGCGTTGCCTTTTACTACCGTGTGTTTGGACACAACTCAATTCTCTCGTTGTGCCATAAGTGTTGAAACAACGACGAAAAAACGAACCATTCACGGTTCAAGACCCTCTTGAAGGCATCAACGAAACACAACGCAAACCATTTCTGTGTCAAAGCCCCCAGAGTCTGATTGTTGGCAGATATCGATGGTGTCGATGTCAAAGATACTCTGTGCAATATAATCCTCATATTTGCAACAGAGACGATGTGTCTGCTGGTTTGTGCTCTTTGCCCTTAAGTAAACAGCTGTAAAGAGCGGAGTAAACGTGAGATGAAAAGACAACAAGCAGACGCACAGTGAGTTTACCCCCTCAATGATCCTAACCAGACAATGGATCTAATTTCTTATTTAGTAGTCTGAAACGATTTGGAACTGGGATATCCACTTGATATAGGAATGTGAAAACTTGACACGTAATAATACCACAGCTTGTATTATTATAAACTGTGTTGTTACTTTTCTCTTTATTAACTGTACAAAGAAATTCTAATCGGTTAAAAATGATTTCTTACTTTTTTGTTTAGAATACTTTAATCATTTGGTGTGATTAAATGCCGAGGTGATATGTTTATTACGTACACTGAACAAATAGCTTCTGGTGTTAATATTTATATCGTTCAGGATTTACACTAAATATAAGAATAAATAAAACATACTTTTACATTTGAAAGTTATACTAAAAAGAAAAAACTACTATTACCAACACCTTTGTAATCACTTGTTCTACTGACTTACCCACAACTTGCTCTATTAAAGAAACACAAGTAATTCGTTTGCTACGTTTAATATCAAACTTCAAAATAAAATATCTAGAAAACTAAGGCCCGTTGTGAAGAAATCTATTAGGGTTTTTTGATATTAGAAATTTATGTACTATAATTTGCATCTACTACCATTTCAAAAGCGATTTCCACGACTGTAGGATCCCTTTGTGAGTTTCGATCCCTCGTATTAACTTATAGTAACGTGTACACCTAATCTATGCGTGACTTTTCCTTTGTAAACACTGTGCCATTTATTTCTGCAAATCAAATGTCATCCATGTTCTAAGAATCGTACGTCATACTCGCCCCTGTGTCCTTCACAAAACTTCCCTGATCTTGGCCTATTCTACTTCTGTCCTACTTCCAAAATCCATAAAAGTCATTATTTGTATTTCTTCAGCTGTACTCTTCTATATTGTTCAATGGATGTATATCTTCCAGTTACTGAGTTACAAGTGTCCAGTTTGAATTTTTAGATCGACTATTGTATTTGCACGTGAATGATTGGTATTCTTCGAACAATAAGTTTGATAAAAATTTATCTTAGATGTTTCATTATGAATGATATCATCGATTACACTGTATACGATGTGTCCTGTAATTTGTGGGAGCCACCACAAGAATTAATCATACATCCAAAAACAATGATAGAAGTTCATATAAACATCCTATCTGACTTCGTTTACGTGATATAAGAAATTTTGTAAACAGAGGGGACTCTTCTCATAAACTATAGTAAACTGTTATATCTCCCAAGCAAGAAATCCCCCTGTTTACGTATAATACTTGACATCTTTCATACGATCATTTGAACGTTGAGAGGGTAACCAGATATATAACAAGACGTCTACAGGGTTACCTGAAAAATTCAAAATGGTCATTTTGATTGAACATATCTTGCAAAGATAAAGAAATATCAAAAAATTTGTTATATCTCACAAGCAAGGACAAATAGGACATATATTATTTAAACTTTTTTCATTGTTTTTGGATACACAATCAATCCCTGAGGTACGTTCAACAAATTACGTGACACCTTGTGTATACTTTTATTTATTATAAAGTACATTACCTTTATTTTTTGTATGTTTTCTCTTTTTACCATTTTGTCATATTATTCTTATATATCATCTACGTATGCATTTGTGTGTGTATAATACATACGTACAATGTCTATTCTACATATAGCCTAAATTCTTCGTTCCGTCCCATTTGTCCACCACGGTTCGGTATATGTAAATGTGCCCTCACCCGCGTCTCTGCCGCAGTCTCGTACCTATATATGTGCGAGATAAAAGAGTGTCACTGACCTACGACAAATCGATCATTTTTTTGGAGTCGATGTCACAGACATTTCTATAGAATTGAAATGTGAGTTGACGAATAGTATTTGTAACACAAATACTGCGAAGAAATTATCATTTAGCAAATTTTAGAACGAAGGCACATTTTTAAACATCTGTAAAAGATGCGAACGAATTTTCTAAAGCTTCCTCGGTTTGTTATAGTCGTTCTTAAAATGTGTATATAAAAATTTACATCGCGTCGAACCGTTAAAGATTATAATTCGCTTCGTTTCACTGCATTTTAATATATTTGAGTACATGTCGTTTGAATAAAATATAGGTTACGTGTATCAGATTTCATTCTAAGAAAAAGAAAAGGTATTTTGGCTCATCGAGCAGATGTTTATTCATTAAAAATTTTAATACGATTCAAATGTACAAACGAAATAACAGTATACCACAAATATGATCAGAACATGTACGAAAAAATAATTATGACTAATTTCTTAAACTTACTTATTAAATTTTATTTAATATAAATTATTTAAAATTTTATAGTGTACTGTCATTTCAGAACAATTCATGCCAGTCGTATTTAGGTTACATGCATCAGAAGTTATTCTCAAAATGTAATACATACTTGGTAATTAACACTGTCTTAACATTAAACGTACCTAATATTTCGATAAATATTGTCAAATTATTGATATTAGATAATTCAGTTTAGTTTAATAAGACTCGAACGACAAAGTGTAATCGGTACAAATACTGGTTATCATCGAAGGGGAAAATTTAATATTCTTTCCTTGGAAGTCCCATGGAAGTGCATTAATTAATTCAGACGACGTTATAAATCGCTTTATCTCGAACACAGTTTCGCTTTCTTATACTTTCCTTCGGTTTGCAATCGCGATCAAAGTAGATCATAAAGCGTCAACTGTTTCTCACGATCTTATATGAGGCGGCTTGCTGACGCAATGTTTTCTCGTAAAAAAAGTGATGCTTTTTGACAGAGGTCGTTGTCAAGTGTCTTTCGAAAGATAGTGTCAGGAGAACGTTTCATCGACGGTGTGCTGACGACAGCGAAACGTTCTTTCGGTTTTGGTACAGATATAACCGCCATTCGACGGAACGCAATCACCAACGGCGGTGAGTGACGCTGGAATCGACGAGGATCCGGATTACAAACACGAAAAAATTGTTGAAGAAACGTGGCAAAAACGAGCGATTAAATGCATTAACGAATCATTAAAATACGAATGCGCGTTCGTCAAAGGACTGTTTCTCTGACGTAAGTGTAACGAAAGAAGTATGGAACGACATGTGTGCTCGGAAGAAAAAACATTGAAGAATGTCTTTAGTAATAGACAGTAATCGTTAATTTAAATCTTCGTCCGCGACAGTGATTTCTCAATAAGAAGAAAGAAATACTCGAATAATAGCCTTTGGGTAATATGTCCAATTTATATGTATACGAGGTGTACTTAGTGTAATTGGACCGATCTATAACTCTGTTTCTATTAAAGATAGAAAAGCAATCGTAGAGACAAATTTTGTACTATTCATCGAGCTTTATCATTGTGTAGTGTGATTTTTTCACAAGTACATCGATGCAGTTTTAAAGTGCAATTGCATTTGTTTCTCAAACAGAAGCTTACGATTTTTTTACACAAATCGATTTCTCGCGTCATACCGAATCTAATAATGAAAAAGTATGTATATAATATTGCAAAAATTATAATTAGTAGTTATACAATTAATATATACAGTGTATTCGCAATCTTTTATTTATAAAGATGACGTGAAAATACAAATTAGAAGGAACTGTTTAAATATGAGTGCTCAACAACTGAATAATTTAGTGAAAAATGTAAAAAGAGGACGTAAGAAAATGTTTAGTATGTAATTTTTGAACGTTTAAACAACCGTAGATATTAGAAAAAAGATAAATATTTTAACGAATATTAATTTCGTCGAATTGTTACTTTTCCAAAGTCAGTTACTAGATACACCTTGTATATACGAAAAATTATTTGTAAAGTAGTTAAACGTATTGAAAAGTTGGTTAGTATGGAAAGAGAAATCAATAGTGAAAGATTCACGGATGCAGTACATTGACATCAGAACTGAAGAGTTAAAAATAAAATGTTATAATCTTGAGGAATTTATTTCATCGCATTTCCATATTTTATTCGTTATTATCCGTGCAAGTAATTGCAAGCACGTGACCAATGCTTCTTTAAAATGCTTACAATAAATATTATGATGCAAATTAATTCTACGCGACGACAACATCCGAGATTATTTTATTGCCTGTAGCGCTATAAACCAAACGTCTTCGAGCATCTGGCCAGCATACACATCAGCCATTTTTACCAGAAAAGAATCGTTACAGGTTTCAGCCGATGTTCGAAGGTGTTGAACAAGGTGTCGATGTTCGAACAAAACCTCCATGGAAATTTAAAAAGCTTCTCCTTTCTACCACAAGAACATACAAACTGTCAACATCATCCTTTTCCCTTCCCCGCATGTAAAACTAACAAATACCTCCATACCCAAACCAACTTATAAACAAAATTCATTGTGAACGTTTCGTCCAACATCAACTCACTTCGAATCACTTTGAAAGTTATATAATTTATATTCACTAATATATACGAGCATAAAAGTTTTCAAATTCCGCACTATATAATAAAGAACTCAAAAATAACCGATACTATTTCTTTTTAAACATTTTTCGTAAAGTTCACAATTTCATATTTCAGCCTCCTTCGCAGTACTCTCCATATGAGTCAATACATTTATTCGAACGAGTATTGTTTAGGACTTCCAGTAAGTTTCTTTTTTTTTTCACTTTGTCTGTATCAATAAATTGCTTCCTTTTTACAAGGGACTGCCCAAAAATAACTAAAATATTTTCTTGTTAGTTGTGTGAACCGGATTGTACACAAGATATTTATTTCTTCTGGCCAGATAGTGAAGTAACATTATTACTTCATCATTTCGAAAAGATAGATGTGGAGTGCACGACGAAAACAACTGGCCTTGTCTGTCTAACAGTTCTTGGCGAAAAATAACAGCGCATGTTCTCCACCCTGTCTACTCGATCTCGCTTCGTGCAACTTTTATTTATTCCCACGAATGAAGAAAGCTATAAAAAGGAAGCGGTTGGTCGATATAGACCAAGTGAAAGAAAAATCGCTAGAGGTCATAAGCAATATTTTCATTGAAAAGATTCAAAGCTGTTTCCAGCGGTGAAATAGACCATGAAACTCTAAATGTTGAGAACATTATGTAAAAAATATAATTCTGAATGTTTATATATACTCTCTCAGAAGTACGAACTTGACAATAATTTGTATAATATGTACCTAATGTTTTTCTACAATTGACATTATTTTATTTGTTTTTTCTCTCTCTCTCTCTCTCTCTCTCTTTGATCAATTAAAGTTTCAATTCTTTAAATTTACTTTTTCACGATTTTAATTAAGGTTCTCGAAAAGTAAAGTGATCCAATCATCGACGCGGAAATGAATCGGTTGTCAGCAGCAATTTTACAGCGATAATAAAATTAAAACTGTTGTAAAAGTTGCATGTCGGTTACTAGTCACCTACATAGAGCCACTCTAGACAAGTTTTACCTTTCATTGGTAAAACTTCGGTATATTATAAAACTAGAAAATGATACTATTTGCAAGCGACTTATTGAACGAGCGATCAACACCCTTGTCAATCACAGGCATACGATTAAGCTTACGCGATCCAGTGATCAACACCTCTAATCACATTAATCTTGAGTAGTCTGGATTGACCTTTTTATATCCTAATCGTCGTGAAAAAGGACAGGTGAAAAGAAAACCAGTGACTTAATGCACCACTTACTCCACTTTCTCGGTTAAACCAGCAAGACCGCACAAACTTTTCGTAACATCGAGGTGAAACAACATGGCCGCGAGGCTTGCTGCCCGACTTCTTTGATGCGATAAAGTTTCCCTTTTTGTTCAATTCGCTCATACGATACATTAAGTGGATTTATAACGAAACAAATACCGGATCTTCGTTAAGTAATGCTCTGAAACGGTGAAACTGACCCTGGTGTTTGATTAAATATTATATAAATTTACCCGAAAGTTTTCAAAGTTTAGAGAGGGCAAGAATGACGATACAAGTTTAATAATCCTTCGTGGTTACTAGGTACAGATAAATCTGGGTTTTAATATTTAGACGTATGAAAAGTATCGATTACTAGGTCATTGTTGATTACTGGTACGTCGATCTCTCATCCATGATCTGCTTTTATCTCAAACGGAAGACACGGCACCTATTGTTAAGCGACTATCCCTTCCACTTATCAATAATATGCAATGGACGTGATCCGCATACAAGTATCGAGGTTCTACTGTATATTCACCGGTGAAAGAAACATAAGCGTTAATAATCGGCGATTGTGTTCACGTAAGACGTTATAAAATAAAAACGTAATAGAAATGCGTGACTCGTAGAATTATTAATGCCCCACGGGAGTTCTGTTCGATAATTATTATCATGTAATCGATGAATAAAAATTCCTTTTTTCTAATTCCTTTGCTTTCTAATTACTTCGTGCAGTCTCGAAATAATGACCTATGATTACTTCGTGTAATTTTGAAATAATTGTCTCTTTTCTAATATTTCACTCTTTTGCGTATAAGTAAAATTTATAGAATATTTGATACAATTCATACATTGACATTTAGACCTTATTTTTGGATTCTCGTTAAGAAACTGTAATGAGAATTGCATTTAAAAAATTAGTTGGTTTAAATTCGGCACTCTCTATGTTCCCTTTACTCATGGTACCAAATTTCTTTTAACTCAGGACTGATCTTTCTTTCTCTCTACAATATATTTATCACACCCAAGTCAGCTTCTAGATTTACACTTTTATTTTTCCCAGCGAAAGATCAGTGTATAATTTATATTCCCTGAAAATTTCATAATTTGACATCCTATAATTTTGTAGGTAATGAAGCAGTACAGCGGATACTTAATCAGTGAATCCTCGAGTACGTATACCTTACTGCTGACTTGAAGTCCCGTGGCAGGAATGCGAAAAAAGTGGAAGGGGTACACCTATTCTCACGCATACATTCAATTCTAATCCGCTATTCGTCGCGACAGTTACAGACACATGTGAACTGAGTGACGAAGAAGGTAGCGAGATAGAGAGAAATAATAAGAAACACGCGGCAGGCAGAGCCCCATTGGCGTAGTTTTAACATATTTCTATTCTACATTAAATATACCTAATACAGGACAACAACCATATTTGCTAGTTTTTTTACAATATGCTAGGAAAGCATTGGTTGTATAATTACTAGAAGAGGTAAATAAAATTGTTTTCAGGAATAAAAATGATTTAATAAAGATATAATTTAGAAATAAATAAAAATGAATGTTTCATTCATTTTGAAAGAAGTTGTACACAGTGTGTTTGACACACAACTGTCGCTACGATCTTTCAGGCATTTTCAACAGTCTGATGAAAAAATGTTCCAGTCAAAAGTTAATCAGTCTGGTCGGCTACAAATTTGAATATAAAAAATAATAAAGAAAATTTTTTGTACTATACAAAATTAAGGTCACCTTCATTTCTTTAAACGACATTGCATATTTTTTACTTCGTATTATTACAATTCGTGTTAAGACGAATTCAACGACCTGATACATAGTACCATGACCATTGGATGATCTTGAGTTCAGAAATTTATGTTTATAGTTTCCAAGCTTTATATTCATATACATATTGAAATAGGGGCGCAATTAATATCTATTCCTACTACTGTGGCAGAGACCGTGGCTAAGGCTCAGAATGTGGGATTCGTGTGGGGATAGGCGGTCCAATCCCTCTTTGCCCCGGTGCCATCCCGCGAGACTTTAAGTCAGCGGAAGACGATATGTCCTATCCGTATTTTGTATCTATGTATTTAGATATTAATCGAAGTATTCTTTCCATAAATAAGTTTATATGAAACTGTTAACTTTACTTAACTAATTCTAAAAAAGATTGTACGATAAATGTATTCTAAAGAAAAAGGTGAATCTTCCCGTTAAGACCTCTCAGTTAACTTTCGTAAGGTCTGCAAGGCAGGACAAATGATACCAAAATCCTCTTAACTCGGGATTGATTTTTCTTTCTCCCTAGAACACATACGATGACAGCGACTCCTATTGCTTTATGCTATGCCTTTTATAACGCGCAAAATCATTACGCAGCCGACTATAGCGGCTCAAATCTTCTTAAACATCTAACCAACGCACAATTGTGTTCAGAAATAAACAAAATTTTATTTGAATAATAGATAATGAAAAGCTATTTGCAACGTGTATTCGATTGATAATTATTCAGATAAGGTTTCATTTGTTCGAAGTAAAATATAATTTAATTGTACAATTCAGATTATAATTTTTGTGAAACAAACAACGCATCGAAATTTGTTTATCTTTTATACCTTATTCGACATTTGTATCTAGATAAGAATGTTGACCACCCCTCTTTACGTACGAGTCACATAAATTGATATGAAATAATAGTCCCCAGTCAATAACTCTGCGATATTTAAATGTATGACAGATAATCAATTCAAGGATTAAACTACAATTTATTACGTTCTAGCATGTTAAAAGTAATATTAATATTTTACATATTTTATTTAAAGGACATTACACACAATATATTATATATATTTAGAACGTCCGAACGTGCACGTTTTATTTTTCATATTCCGATGTATCGAATGTGTGTAATACATTTGTATTAATGCTATTTGAATAAATTATATAAAATACTGGGTTCACGTATTGTAATTCCTTAAATTTATAATCTATCGTAAACTTTAACTATCGCGGAGCTATTGATGGGATATTCTTATTTCATAATAGTTCATGCAATACACTGTGCGTACCATTAGTATTCGAGAAGAATGCCACTGTGAAGTCCAATAATTCTCTGAGTTCCGGTAAAGCCCTTCTCCTTCGAATAGGTATTGTGATTAGTGTAGGACCTTGATGGTCGCACGTAAAACATTACTGGATCCTAACGGTATTCTCTTCAGATGTGTGGTATAGATTAACCGTATCTGGGTTAGATGTTTTGGTCATTTCGAACAGCTCAGCGATAGAGTGATTTTGTAAGCGCCATGTTTTACTTACATGAAAGCTAGAAACTTGTCAAGGAAGAGAAGGGGATGAATTTAGCTTACCTGTATTCTCTTCGAATCGATTTACTGTCTGAAGAATTATTTGATATATATTATCGTATTTGATAATAAATTAATTTGTTCATTGAATAATATTAAACAAACCTTATTCTTTGCTTTCAGGTAAAACTATCTTAAGGGGGATAAACAGGGTGCTGGATCGACAAGTAAGGTTATCTTTGCAATTTATCTTTGAACCTAATTTTTTAATTCTAATTTATTAATATACTAAAAGTTTATTCAATTAATCGCCCGAAATGAACATCAAGTTTTTAGTCACTTAAAGCGTCTAAGAGAACAAATTTTTGTGACACAATAATTTTACATCTAGCGACGTTCTGTAAAATAATAATTAACAACAAAATAGCTGCCATGTGAAGTTAAAAATACCATTTTTCTAATTAAATTTTTCGATTTTTTTAACATAAAATGAGAACAAATGAAAAATATCAGAAAAAGCCACTATTGGAAAATAAGCAATATAATAGAAAATTTATTATCAAAACGAAGTTAATAAGTTCATTATATTGTGAAAAATCTCGGCAACCACGAATTCGAGGTAAACACATTGAATTCCACTGGATACGTTCTCGAACATATTCTATAACTTCGTAATTTTTTCGAATTTAGAAATAAGATTTTAGGAATAAATTTTTAAATAATGAACCCATTCAAAAGTATAAATAAAGGTTTCTCAATTTTTTCGATTCTGCACCACAGTTACCCCCCTTAAAGCAAACGAAATATCCAATAAAATTTGCTAGCTTTTATTATTTTTAACGAAAACAGGATAAAAAGTGTGAAAATTTTATAAATACCAAGCAATGTGAATAAAACTATGGAAAATATATCCAATGTTTCCAATTTTCAAGCTTTTAATTTTTAATTTTAATCTTAAACATTTTTAATTAAATCTTACTACTGACAACTATTCAATGGATAGTTTTAACTTGTTATATATGCGTCCTACTTACGGGAGATTTAAAATAATTTATTTATTAGTATTGAAATTTATTTGTATATCACGTGCTTTTTGTAGATAATAAACATACGTTGAGAAGAAGAAATAATTTGGCAATGCTTTATGAGTTGATAAGAATACAGTAGTATAGAAATCATTCTTTTCTTCAATTCTGTAATGTATATACTTCTTTTCTTCGTCGACGTGATCACACTCAAGTGTAAATCGCCAAGTTTAATGAAACTTACATATGATATAGTTCTTTTAAAAATATTTTACACGTACTTTTCTTTATCTGCTATTATCCATATCTAGGGGGTGAAATCAGTTCTCAAGTTTGGGGGCGAAAAAACATTTTCCTCGATATTTCGTATATGATAAAACCTAGAGAAAAGTAGTCTAAACAAAAATTGCGTGCTTTTGAATAACGCATTTATGCTCTCAAACCGTTTTGTAAAATATCAATTTGTTTAAAGACTACGTTAACAAATTTTCACTTTTTATACTTTTTGTATACAATTCATTGTTTTGCATCTTTATAAATTTGCGAATATGAAGATATACTTCCATATAGACCAATATGGAAAATACGTATATTTTAAATTTTTTATTTGATTTCCTCAATAAATGTTAGCGTTGGTAAAATAGAATCAGCTTTAATGCGGAACTTGAATTTTTGGAATATACGCGAACAGTTGTAGAAGTATGTAATATAGTAGCTATCTATATTATGGACGTGTATTGTTAATTTGTCCTTCGCTGCCAAAATTTGTTGTTACAGGTAGAAACGGTCCACGGTATTGTTTCTGATTGAAAAGGTAGAGAAAACTTTCATAACCGCGTGACCGAAACTACACTGGGAAATACACCTACCTGGAAACTCTCTATACCTATTGTTAAATATTCCTTACGTTTGTTGGGTGTGGCATTAGGTCTTTCAAATGGTCTTGAAATTAAAGGTATAATGCCATAAAGTGACTGGTGTGTTGTACTTAAGCATTACTATCACTTTTGGTGCAATTTTCATAATTATATGCTATTAAAATATTAATTATATTAATTGGATTGAATTTCATTTTTTTATTAAAAATATACTACTATATCACAAAAAAAACGCATAACTTTCCACACAAACAACTTCAGCTTACGTCCACACAATACTACAAAATTGTTGATAACCTCGTTCTAATAACGATTAATTGAAACACAAGCGGAAAATATAGCAAAGTTTGTACGTATCATACTTTTATACATATTTAGGTATAGCTGCAAAAGGAGTGGGGCTTTAAAATTAGGTCTTTCCAGAGCTGCCAAATTTTTACAAACGTATAACCATTTTATTTTTCTGTTAAAAATTTACCACTATATCACAGAACACGCATAATTTTCCATACGAACAACTTCAGATTACGTCCATACAGTACTACACAATTGTCGATAACCTGGTTCTGATGACGATTGTTTGAAACACGAGTGGAAAATTCGTATGTATCATACTTTTATACATTTTCGAGTATAGCTGCAAAAGGAGTGGGGCTTTAAAATCAGGTCTTTCCAGAGCTACAAAATTTTTACAACATACCAGCCACTTTATGGCATTATACATTTAATTTCAAGACAGTTTGAAAGACCTCGGCCACCCGGTTATGAAAGTCTTCCCTACCTTTTCAATTAGAAGCACTACCACGGAACGTTTCTACCTGTGACGACAAGTTTTGGCAGCCAACGACCAATAATTCATAATACGATTTACAATTTTGATTTACACTTAAGCGATCTCCCTTGTTAGAGAAACCGGGACTATAATAATCATCTTCGGTTTCAAGGCAGGATTTTGTCCTCTGATTCATGGCGCGGAATCACTGTTCATGGTTTTGTAGCGTGAACAACGTTTTTACATCTAACTTAATATTTCTATATTTTTTAGTATATTTTCACGAAAGTGTTATTGATGAATCGATAAGATTTCCCAAATGAAAATGAATCTGAGCGTGACTCTTTTCGAAATATTTCAAAAGTCAGAGAATAAAGTCACGATTGGACTCACTTTCATCAGAAAAAATCCTTGCCAATCCATCGATAAAACTTTCATTAAAATGTAATGAAAAGTATAAAAAATGTTATGTTACATTTAAAAGTTTCGGTCAGTCGCTCGCTGTTGTCCTATCTCGTTTACTCTGGATGTTGTAAACCGTTCACTGTTCTTCCATCGAAGGCAGCTGACAAATCCGATTTTTCCCCTTGAAACTGAGGATCGCTATACAGGATGATCCGTAAGTCATGGTATAAATGGGATCAGGAAGATTCCGCGGCTCAGAATAGACGAAATTCGAGAGTAACGAAATTGCATTGAAGGCTACGTTTTCGAGAGAAGTGCATTAGAAAATCGGTTGAGTACAGGTGTAACTAATAATCGATATTACGGATTTCGTAACAGATCACTGCTGCGATCGTTTGTCAACGAGTAGAAATCGAAAGTATGATACAAGTTGGAAATAGGAGTATTTTGATAGTAAATAACGCCTGATATTGCACCATACGCAAAAACGATCGCAACAGTCATCTGTTACGAAATCCGTAACATCGATTATTAGTTAACTGCGCGCGTACTCGACCGATTGTCGAATGCAATTTGAAATCCAACACAATTTCATTATTTTTGATTTTCGTTTTGTTTCGAACCATAGAATATTCCTGACCCCGTTTGTATCATTATTTACCGACTACCTTGTACATACAGGGTATTCAAAACTGTACGGGTATAAGTTCAGAGACGAATTTAGCACACTGAAATTAGAAAAAGTCCGTATAAACATATATGTCTTATAACATGACCTTGTTTCCGGATTATAGCTGTATTATACCAATTGTTCAAATCTCTTCAGGATATATATATACAATATATAAACGCCTTATCGTAAACCTCGTCCGCTCAAAAGTACCAGTTATTGTTCGACTTTGTTGACAATTTTCAAACGTTACTTACAAACATTCGAAGAAAGAGTTTATCATAAAAATCACTGGCGAACAAAAATATCTACGATTGAAAAACAAGGTCCTAATTTGCCCTTGAAGTTATGTCCACATGTTTTGAAACCTGCTGTATAAAGTATCAGTTATTGGTCGACTTTGTTGACAATTTTCAAACAGCGAGATCGTACACGAAACAAGAAACGTTACTTGCAAACATTCGAAGAAAGAGTTTACCGTGAAAATCACTGGTGAACAAAAATATCTGCGATTGAAAAACAAGGTCCTAATTTGCCCTTGAAGTAATGTCCACAAGTTTTGAAACCTCCTGTATAATCTCTTCGGTACTCGATTCTAGAACACCTCTTTCCTGTTTGCTTTTCATTGTTCCGTGAAATCATAAAACGGAAAGGTAACATTTCGCCCGACATAATTGGCGAGCAATCTAAATAAAACACAAGTACAGTATATCAACATGACCCCCGTGGCTGTACCGAATTTTACATTTCTCAACATCGAGACAAAACTCATCGTTAGAATTACCAACAAACACCACGCGGGGAACATTCGCGAATATTCAGCAGCTGTCGGGTGCGGAAATACGGTAACCAGTGCACCATTCATGCGATGCGCTTTCGTTTACGGAGAACCGTGTAACAACACTTCCGCGCTGTAACAGCATGCACGCTCGAAAACGTACGAACGTCTCGCCCCGTCGACGTTTCATTTGCGATCTTATTTGTACATTCGCTCATGCTTGTACTTGGATGCGAGTGGAGACGCGAACAAGCTATTTATAATGCAAACCAATTAAATTTTGATTTCTTGCCGCGAAAATATGTTCACGTGAATACGCTCGCGCGTTAATTCTATATTTACATTTTTATTTTATTTACAAACAACGTACGAGCATACTGATATTCATACATACGTTTTTATCGATGTAAGAGAGTTTTCTTGCCGCGAAAATATGTTCACGTGAATACGCTCGCGCGTTAATTCTATATTTACATTTTTATTCTATTTACAAACAACGTACGAGCATACTGATATTCGTACATACGTTTTTATCGATGTAAGAGAATTTTCGAGTAATCGAAACGATCGAAAAGAATTTCAATGTGAATCAATTTTTTTGGTGATTCAAGCACAGGGAAAGGATAGATTCTTAATTAAACTTTTTAATTCAGCGCGTCTCGTTTTATGTAGTACAAGCTCGTGAGACAATGTTGCACAGCGAATTCGCTAAATTATGCTCGAAATACAATATCGGCCCTTAGTATCTCGTATACTGGCAATGATCTGTACACCACTGCGGTGAAAAGTTTGCGTGCTGTGAAAAACTTTTCGATGGCGCGCCGCTGGAAAGTCGAAGCATGTAGGTACATGCACCGTACACGCTCGAGGAAGTAGCGTAAGCGAGCGTAAATAAATACATCAGAAGCAGTAGCCTAATAAAAAGATCTGAAAAGAGGGAGAAAGTCAATTGCACGAACGAATCGCTTCTTCCACTCGAAGTTGGACCTTCTGGGACCTGGATACTGGTTTCTCGGTTTTCCAAATAAATAGATATGTACGCTTGGAAAGAATTCTTTAACTCCACGCAGCAGAATTTATTGTATATCGGAGCCCTACTTCATTTGAGATATTGTTGTCTGAACAACGAAGGTTCCTTTAAAAAAAGGAAACAACTGTGATCACATTTATCCTGATACGTTTCAAGGTAAAATTTTCATCATCAATGGTGAATTTTGTCAGGAAAACATATTCTTTCCTTTATACTGAATGAAGTTTATTTCTTTTTTCCTATAAATAGTTTATTCCACGTGATTAACCATTCGCTGGGCACGCCTTGTAGAATCACACACTCTGTGCACGAGGCATTAGCATCGTAAAATTTCCATTTGGTTATTGAATAAATAACAAAGTACAAAATGTATTGACATATGTAGTAACATTATCCAATAAAAGGATATGTTTAGTACCTTATTTAACTTATGAAAACGTAACAAACACTTATTCAGATTATTTTCAATTATAAGTGAAACGAATTATTTCTGAACGATACAAATATGTACACCTTCGAATAAATTCGTTTGAAAAATTATTTCTACACACATAACGTTATCGATCCAGTGATGATACTTTCGTGAAGATACAATAACAAATAAAAAAAATTTTGTTCTCATTTGAGGGAGAAATCCAATCTCGCCTAGGAAAAATCCAGAATCGAAATTATTACTTGAATATAAGAATTAGTATTACAAAACCATAAACGTAGCGATTTCTTTTTTTTTTATATATAATATAATTCTATTTATTTCCGAGATATGAGGCAGGTAAAATGTACAGGCGTAACTTTCAGGGTGCTCTATTTAAAACCTAACCAGTGAGTGGTCAGACCACACGTATGCGCATTCACATACGTCAATGTACATTTACAAGCGTTGTACTGCTGACAGTGCTACCCCAAATACATCTCCGATGACTATAACGTACCTTTGCACTGGTTTTAGTAAATATGTATACACCGAAACCACACACTCCTCGTTTTTCATGATTTTTCACGTATTTACTAATATAGTAATAGAAATATTTTTTTGTCGTGTAATTTTACATTAATAAAATACATGCTTGTCTATTGTGGAAATTGTTATATTTAGAGGCGTTACAATATTTCTCCTCGATTTTGTAAAATTATGTGAATATATATAAAACTATATTATAGTGAATATTTTCACCAGCAGGATAACAATTTACTCGATGTATTCAGAAGTTGTTAAATTTTTGTTCACGTATCGATGAAAGTTATTTATCTACTAATCCTTCGCTCGATTTTAACTTTAATCTCAATGCAGTCATAAACAATAATTGTATTCACTAAATTCGATTTATTCGCAATGCTTATTCAATTGAAGAAGTAAATTTTTATTTACTGATTATGAAATACTCAATTCTATAATACAAATTTTAAGTTTTACTCAAAAACTAACGGATAAAAAGTTATTTATTTTTTATTCGCAATTCGAAACATTTACCTGGATTCGAAGTTTCACTGTTTCGATATAAGAGTAACGTGTTACAGAAAATATTCCGCAAGAGAGTTCTCGTTTTCGTTATTGAAAGGATATTGATTGCTCGAATTTGCATTCGAAAAATCGCATTCTGCAGACTTTGAAGAAACATTATTGGGCGTCTTGAAATTTAAAACACGTAGGAAACGTTGGTAAATAGTTATGAAACGTGGAATGTAGGTCGATCGATCGTGTTTAGGTCAATTGTATGCAAGATTTATGACGGGCTCGAAATTTCGTCTTGCGTGCCTGTCCTTCTAGCTATTGTGGTTACCAATCTGCATAATAGACACTGACTTAACCCAGGCGCTGCAAAATTACCTTTGAGACCAAAAATTGAAAAAACGAATGCAATCTCGGAGCAAAAGCAGTAGAATATTTTACTAAAACCGTGTGCTTCGTACACTCATAAAGAAATATTCCCCTCTCCTAATTTTGATAAAATTTTGTAATTTTCTAGAGCAATCTAAATTAAAAGACTTTTTAGCCGTAGTAACTCAGGTTTTATAGGTGACTACCCTCCACTGTTGTAGCGTTTTAATGTTATCTTAAAAACGGTTGAATGTGGAAGGAAGATTTTTAAACAAATTCTGAATATTTCGTTTGATTATTGTTCTGAAGAATCACACGGCGTACAGATCGGGAAAAAATAATTAATAAGAATGTCAAAAGATTATATGAAAATACTGTCGTGCTTGTTATTGACTCTTTGAAAGAAATTTTTACAATTACTGATTTTATGTTTTTAATATATATCCACATGTATATCAATACAAAATAAGTATGCTTGCGACTTGTGAATTGAAAATCAAAAATAGTTTCCGATGTAGTCTTTTCGATCATTTTGAAAATATAGGTGGTAAAAGTTATTGTTTTACTTTTTCATTCGTTCCCTTTACTAGTATTTTCTTTTCCATCAAAAACCATATAGAATTTGTTTGAAAAACTTCAATCATTTTTGAGATGGCATTATGAAGTAAAACTGTGAATGTAGTTTCGCTCCTTTTTATATTATTGTTGCTAAAAAAAATACGTATTCCTTATTTTGGCGGCTCTATAAACCTGCTAAGTTTCATCAAAATTGAAGAAGGGTTCTTTCCATAATTCTAATATTTATAGTTCTGAATATAAATGAACTGACTTGTATACAAAAAAAGAAACAAATATTAAGGTGAAGAGTATTGGAAGATTAGAAAAATAAAAAAAGAGAAACATTACTGATATACGAATGTGTATACCTTACGAAACATCTCGACTTCCACTTAATTCTTAAATAATAATATTGTACGTGATAATACAAACGCACGAAAAAAAAATTATTCACATAAGTCATTGAATGGATAGTCACTAACATCTAGAATTAAATAATACTCATGCTCACTTTACATTGCATTTTATCATGTATAGAGTCCAGTGTACAATGAATTTATTATATATTAAAAATATAACATCATTACCTTCTACTTTTTCCACAACGTTTTTATTTAAGATAAATTTTAAACTGTTAACTTGTATTTATTGTTTATTTTTCATCGTTAGTGATTGTTTTTCTTACATACGTTCACATCTCAACATTTATATTATTATTTTAACATTAATAGGGAGTAGATGTTCCATAGGGTGTTCACACTATCCCTCTACTCTTCACTTCAATATTCCTTTGCAACCTCTGTACACAATTTCGTTCATTCATGCTTAAAATTATAACTTAAAAAATTTCAATATTTGCTGAAGAATACCAATAATAATACGATCGAAACTTCGAGCGAAAAAAACATTAAAAATGTCTACTCAATCAAGAACATTTTATTCATTGATCTCGTCACCAAAAAATATATCCACCCTCGCACAGTTATTAAATCACATGTCCATCTTGTGTCCAAACATTTCCAACTATTTTTTTTTTTTTTATATTTCGAAGTTGAAAGAAAATACATACGTTAAATATTTACGTCCAGGTTAAAATCACATTGAAACGTTTTTAAACGTTTAAATAACGAGATCGATATTTGATGGTAAAATGATGAAATATGGTATAAATGCGGTAGTAAATTACCGCAGTTCGAATAAACCGCGAGGACAAAGAAAATACGAGTACGTTTCCGTTTAAGAGGCTGGAGGTCCTTAAAAACCCGTGAGGGAAACGGGGATCGTCCAGAAGGAGCTGCCGCGCAAATACCTTCTGTTTGGAATATTAGTAGTTTCCTAGAAGTTTGCGCGAACGAAGTACAACGACCTGTTGATGTTTCGCCACGTCGTTCGTGTGGCTAAAACAAACATTAGCCTTACCATCGAAAGAAGTAGTACATATCTTGTTTCACGGCGAAGGAATGTTCTCGCGCAGCCTAAAGGTGGATTCATACTATCTGTCGGGCGACAGTTCATCGGAATATTCTTCAATGGATGTAGCCTGGAGGTATTCACACTGTCCGTCACTGTTCAGTTTATCGTCGGTGAGCATTCACTGAAAGGATGTTTTGACGTTCTGTATCAGCCCCGACCGGACAACGTGAACAGACATCCTTCACTGTACAGTGTCGGTAAAAGTTAAATATTATACAGGGTAAATCAATAGCGATTGCCACCTTGAATTTCTCCGAAACTACGAGAGTGAGAGAAAAAGTTATCGAATAAAAGTTGTCGAGTATTTTTCCAAAGTCCAGGTATGTATAAGCTCTCACGAAACATGTGCAAACTGAAATTGCATCGACGATCTCGAAAATATTAAATATTGTCTTTTTCGATGAAAACGTAAATCGAGTAACGTGTTTTATTATATAGGACGTATAATGACAGTTGTCACTTTGAATATTGCCAACGCTATGAAAGTGAAAGGAACAGTTTCTCAGTAAAATATAATAGTATCGATTTTTGCGCAGGTGTTGTCGCTTCATGAAATTTGAATATTTAATATAATTTTCTATTTGTCTTTTAACGGCAACTCTTAACACTAGGTTTACCGATGTTTCTGTATACCTATTTTCTACGGTATACAAGATGTCGAATCGACAGGTATTGTTACTCGTATTTTACTGGAGTGAAAAGAGAAATTTACAAAGACAAAAAAAGAAGTAAAAAAAGTGGGTGCAGAAAAGATTCTTTCGTGAATATTTCTGAATAGCAGTGCAATTAAATCGCTAAACGAATAAGTATTATAACGTTTCCAAGATTTACGAATTCTTTTGGTGATCATGAATCCTTTTGAATTTTTAAGGGAGAAAGATTGAATGAAAAGTAACATTTTTATTTATGTTCTCGAAGAAAATTTTATCGATTCATTGATAATTGTTTCTTAAATGTACAATGACAAATTCGTATTTTTCTTATTGGATGAAATACAACCCCACGTACAACCAGGGTCACACTCGATGGTCAACTGGTTTTTGTTTACTCAGCTGTAGACAAGTCGATCTGTCACTTGCATTACGTAGACATAAAAGGTCGGACGAGGGAATGGAGATAATTCTGTCACTTGAATCCGAAAATTATTGCAGTTCGAACGAGACCGTATTTGGACTTATTTAACGATAAAAGTTCACCAATCTATTAACCCTCTCCATTCGAGACTTTTTTGCTGTGACCAATTAGCAATTCAAGACTATTTTACGCACATTTGGTGTATTTCTTACAGCTAACTTAATATGATTTCACATACAAATTATCATACAAATCTATTATATTAGGTTGTTCGAAAAGTCATTTCGTTTTCCAAAATGGAGAATATATAATTCAATAAAATGTTTATACACTCTAGAAAGATCGTATTTCATGTTTATTAGGCTCAAACAATTTGAAAATAATATTCCTTTTGTCCAAGCTCATACCGACACCGAAGATGCAACTGAACGATAATCACGGACTAATTTGAAATAAGAAAATCTTATAGCCATTTGAAAGTGCCATTCTACACTTCGTTAGATTATACATAAACAACTTGTCTATTACATCAACGTTTCGAGTTCCGAAGAAATCAAACTTAAATAAAAATCGTCAAACCTAACGATGACCGAGAGTCACCTCTCGAGCGTAGAATTAATAATGTTCTCATGAAAGTATAATACAATAGAAAACAGAAAAATGTACATTTTTATTAGTGAAAGAAATTCAATGTGCATACTTCACATACCACGATTGCGACTGTCAAACAACTCCGAGTTTATTCATGCGAAGTGACTTTTCTTCGTGTATCCGAGAGGCACTGTATGAAAAAAAATGGAAAAGTAATCTTAATCCTCAATTTTAGGAATTTCTATTTAAAAAGAAGCTGAAAGTCTAACGTCGTTAAAGTATATATTGCCCGATCGAAGAAACCCCATTTTAAAAAGTGTAAAACTAATCTAATACGAAAGGGGTCTGCGTAATAATACACAATAGAGCTAGAGTACATCGAGTCATTACAATAGTTCGTGTTGCTTTCAGTAAGGAGCACGTCCACGAATTGTTTCGCGTATAGTATTTTGCTGCGCACAGGTTTCAACTTGCATGACGACGCACGTACTAAACGACGTTTAATCAGTTGATGTACGCTGACTCGATAAATACTCTTGGCCCGTGTATTTAAGCCTTTCGAAAATGGATGTTCAATTTGGCACACAGAGAGTCTGTGTGCTCCACGAATTTAAACGCTGCTCGAGGGCTGCAGGAGTTTTTCGTAAAATATGTTAAGTATTTGGCGTAGATGCGGTAAGCCGACGTGCTACACCGAAATGGTGTAAAAACTTTGCCTCTAGAGATGAATCGCTAAAAGACGCGACACGATCAGGAAGACCATCCATCACTGATAACAACGAATTACGTGTCGCTGTTGAGACCAATTCGAGTGTAACGTGTCAAGAATTTTCTCATTTATTTAACGTGAGTGCTGAAACAATTTGTTTACACTTGCGTCAACTTCGGGAGATATTCGAGCAAAGTAAACGGGTTTCGCGTGAATTTTCAGCTGGCGATCAATTTCAAAAGCTAACAATTTGTTTCTCGCTTCTTTCACGTCAAACGGACTGTTCGTTCCGCATTAGAGGTCAGTGGCACAATTCACACTACCTCTTCCTCTTCGCGCGTTACGCTCGTGTTCATTGCGCTTTTGAAACGCTAGATGACAATAAATACAATTGCGTAAAGAAAATACATACATTTTTTAAGTAGAGACATTGTGTCACCGATTGCATGACAAAGCACCGAAAAAATTTACCGATTTAACTGACCATGACGAGACTAATCTTTATGAAAATTTATCAAATACGTGTCATTGCATTTTGAGAATAAATCGGAATACATGTCATAGGTATTTTGCAAATTCTATTCGTACAATATGTACACACGTATATACATAAAAATATCCCGAATTTTGTACGTGATACACAGTTTTAACATTTCGCTGCATTCCATACATTTTATTATAACTATTGACAAAATACTGCTCTATTTATCGTACGTACTCATCGCGTATACCTCTATACAAATTTTGTTCAAAATGTAACGATGCAAATTTACCGAATAATAATTTGTTAATTCAAGATTGATATAAATCTATTATAAATTGAAAATGTTGCAAAGCTGTCGTTACAGCATACAATTGGTATTTCATAGTAATTAATCGCATATGAGTTAATCGCATCGAGGATAAATATTTCAAAAGGTTTCAGCTGCTGTCACGCGATCGACGCCATAATGATTTGCGCACTACGTCATAGCGTCGTAGTAACATCATCTAACGTTTCAGCCATACGATAAGTGATGAAATCGTGTGAAAAAGTGGGACTAGCGGAGAACTATACCATTGACCTTTCACGTGGTACAAAATCACAAATCAGTGTCAACGAGTTTACTGCAACAATAAGCAAATGTATCGTTGGTTATCAATAGAAGGTTCGCTACAGCTTATTTCAAAATTGCCTTCATTCGAAGATCATGCATTGCGTATGGTAGACTACCGTCGTTATTGTTCACTATGAATTTCTCGTGACTAGTCAAACAATTACGGCCGAGGTCTACTTGCGCAATTTCAGTATGTGCAGAATTACGTTATTGTGAAAACATTCAGGACTGTTCAATCGAAAGAAAGTGATATTCTCGCAGGATAACGCAAGGCATATTGCAAGATTCACTCGTGCACGATTAATAATAAAGTTGACGGTTTCTCTAATATTTTATTCCATTTGTATATTTACAACGCCAAATCGACGATTACTAGTAAAGTTGACACAAGTTTCTCTAATATTCTATTCTATTTGTCAATTTATAACACCAAGTCGACGAACCTTTCCAAATATCGCTTACTGCTGATACAAGTTGATACAATTTTCATTGTTTTACAATAAGTAAGCACGCCTTAATACTACAACTCTTTATTAGGCAGTTAAAACTAAAATTGGATTTCATACCTTAAACCTCGATAATCGTAAGTTAGTTAAAATTAAAAGTTAGTTAAATCAAAGTAAAAACTGTCTGCAGCTATAGATTTCTGTCAACGATTTGTAAGCTTGTCTTTCCAGTTGCATACTACTCTGTAGAGTCCTCGAACGGAGAAAATTTTTCGAGGCATTTTCAACAGCGCTTTCATTAAGAAAGGTATTTTCCCTGAGAAAATTCCAGGTGTACAAAAAAAATGAAAATCTGCTGGTGACAATTTCGGAGAGTATGGCGGATGAGCTAAAGTTTCATAGACCAGCTGGGGTTACCCAGTTAGTTTCTGGGAGGTTGTTGTGTGAGATGTGTGGTCGGACGCTGTCATGCAGTAGTACCAGGTACTCTAGTATACCGGTATAGGTTCTATTGACCAATGCAGGCTGTATTTGATGAAGTTTCTCACGCATATGGTCCAGCTGCACACTATACTTTACGTCTGTGATGAATTCACTGGGATTCAGAAAACTGGGGGATATATCTCTTAGTGAATTCTATCGTACCAGACACAGGGAAATAAACAAACTAGAAGTTCTGTAACGAAATTCAATAAACACAACTTAAACGTTAAACGTGATTTTAACAAAGATCTAATACTGAGACTGGGTTAAAATTGAGTAAATAATAACAATACACTAACTAGAAAAGTAGCTCTGGTATGTTCTCTGTTTTAAAAAGATATGTAGATTTATGATTTGAGCAAAGATCTAATACTGAGACTGAGTTAAAATTGAGTAAATAGTAACAATATACTAACTAGAAAAGTAGCTCTATTTAGCAGATCTGTAACTTTATTTCATACAAATGAAAACCAATTCGTAAATTGAATGTCACGTAGAAGCTCGCCTTCATCGTTGTGAATTATTTACATCTGTTTTCGAAACCTATATAAATAATTCATTATACGAACGACTGACCATTTAATGCAAAATCAAAAACAGAAAAAAGTCAATTCAGTGGAATTATTATTCCATTATATGTAAGTATGCTCGATATCTTATTCCTTAGCAGATCTTATTCTTTATCAAGCAGAATGAGTATAACCATTGTACTTCTATTTACGAATCGAAATTATCAATTTTTTAATAAACTCATTACGGAAGACGAAGAAATTAACCACCTGATTCTAAAAAGACATTGGATCGACGAAAATGTTCGAGCTCATGGGGCCTGAGAAGATAATATTTTCATGGAAGAGAGGTTCTTCTTGAGATCGTAGAAAAATAATTCATTGAGAGTTACTGCAGCGTAACGAAACGGTTACAAGAGTTCGGTGTATCCAACGGTTAGCGAGATTGCATAAAAATCTGAAAGCAGAACGACCAACACCAGTCAATCGCAAGGGCATCGTGCTTCGCACGACAATAGTAGACCACATGCAGGGATGAGCAGTGAAGAAAAAATGTTAAACCTACAATGGGCTATTTTGCCTCACCTTCTTTACTTCCTAGAACTAGCTCCCACTGTTACCATTTGTTCCGCTCCTTTCAAAACGGCTTAAGTTGAAAAACCTTCAACAACCAAATCCACGAGTTCACCGAAAACTTCTTTTCATCGAAACTAGTCAATTTCTTCGTGGTACGAATTGACAAATTGTCATCTAAATGGGAAAAGAATAACAGAGATAATAGAAACACAATAATAGAAAGATTTTAGATTAAATTATTTTCTACAATTTTTTCAAGTAAAATAAAGTAATTATTCAGTAGTAAGTAATAAAGTTAGTAGGTATAAAAAGAAACAACAATAAGGGTAGTTCAGGGAGAGAACTATTTTGTACTGTTTTGTTATAATAAAAGTGATCGAGGGTGTTCGTGAATTTTACATTGTAACTCTACCAAATTTTGACGAATATTACTATTTTAATTTTTGGCGCGAACAAGAATTTTTTCTTGTTGTGAAATAGTCTTTATCTGTCGAATGAAACAAATTTTTCGATCAAAATAATTGTTACTATCGGTTCAACGAAGAAACATAACTTCTATCGAAACAGCTATTTATAAACGTATCGTATTGTAGAAAAGATCATCCACGATACAAATCCATAATTATAACATTTAACATTTTCAAATTATTCGCTCGTAAGATATTTTTCAAAACGTGATCCGTCTATTCCAGAATTACTCTGCTCGTAACAGAATCCATATAAAAAAAACAAAATGCACGAATTGTTTCGATAACCCGAATAACTGGATCGCGAAGAATCTGTGAATGATAAGCTTGAAACGTAAGATTGCACAGAAAATGATCGCGATTCCTTTTCGTCGAGCGCGCGAAAGGAATTCCTAATGCGGTGTACATGGGAATAATGACAGTGAAAAAGGTGAAAAAATTCAGCGAGCGGAAGTTACTCGATAAGGGAAGAAGTGGAACGAAAAAGGAAGAAACAATGAAAACGTGAGAGCGTTCGGGTTCGAGTCGAGAAAACGAAACGAGTCGTCGATCGCTAATTTGGTTCGGTTAAAGAGGATTCACCCACGAGTTTGTTCTCGAAAATGCAATCTTCCGGTGCCACGGTCGTTTCTCGGCGTCGCACGGTGTGAATCCAACCTGAACGCGTATGGTTGAAGTGGATTCACGTGTGGGACGCCATGCATATAATATCGCGACAAGAAAGCCATACCTCTTGCCATACAATTAAGCCTGGCCATAAAATAAACGTTTCGTACGGGTTGCGTTTCCCTGCGCGTAGCCACGACAGGACGAGTCGTCCGTTGCTACCTGCATATCCTATCGAGGATAATTGCTCTATTATGCTCGCGCGTTCATAAACTTGGGCGAATAATCGTGCTGGTTGGCGCAGCGGGACCGTGCGCGTCGAACGTAGGCGCGAACCGGTGTGTACCGCATACCTACATTACTTATTTACTTTGCGAACGAACCTCGGGATAACCACCCCATACCCCTCCCTCTTGCACCTAACGTCATACGTGCAACTCTTTCTCTCGTTCTTAATTGCAAGTGGTAGCGTCGAGAAATCTGCCGTAACGCTACTACGATCGACTATGAATCGTAATGCTACGTAACGCATCACACGGGAACCCCGATTAATCTCTTCGGTCCTGAATTTCTTTCCTCTGGGTAAAAACAGTATTTCTGTAAAACAGTAGACCTGTGGTGTCTCCATGTATTCAGAGATCGACAAATTGTATTTGAATTGAAATATTGCATTGGGTAGGAATTGTAATGTTTACGCGAATTTCAATCGTTTCGATGGTATTTCTTGATTTATTTGCAACGTTGGACGTTCATTTAAATATAAATTAGTATATTATTCGTAATGCAGAAGTTCGTTTAAATGTAAATTTGTATATTTCAGGTTACGAATAAACATTTTCTCTAAGAAATAAATATGGTTATTTATTTTTTTCTTCTATAAAAATGAACTGTAGTGAACGCTTGTATTTGAATTGAGTATTAATATCTAATAAAGACAAATGTGGTCTTGAGCGTAGTTTATCACGTTTTGGTCTTCTATTTTACGATTGTTCTTTTTCTGTAATGAATAATTCGCTTACTTCTAGTTTTCGTTTCTAGTAAAAATTTGGATCGATGATCTAACAAGCGATACATTTTCCAAATTTGATTAGCCTTGTATTAATATTTGAAATAAGGCATTTGACTTTATCAGATTATTGCTTGTGTTTCGTGGTTTAACAAGACTGGTAGGCAAGTTCGATCGAGATGTTTTGTATGCTAGTGTAGGATTTTTGTTCGTTGCCATTATAGCTGTCTCATCAGCAAAGGTTGCAATTATCGTGTTGGAAATAATTGGTATGTCAGGGGTGCTTATTAAAAATAAGTAGAGAAGATCCTATCTTGAGATACGCTGGAGTTGATTGTACCATATTCGGAGAGTATGTTGTATTTGAAAATATTTTTCTTGAATATAGGATTTTATTAGAAGATAGGCTTCTCTAAGGAGTAAATTCTTGAGTTTGTGTAGAAGCTTCACGTGCCACAGCTTATCAAAAGCTTAACCGATGCCGAGGAACGCTGCTGAGCAATATGCCTTCTATTTCAGTAATGTTATTATTCAATTTGCAATACTGTGAGTTTGTGAGATGATTGTGTAGTGGGTATGGAAACAAAACTGATAGATTGGTATCATTTTTAGAAACATATTGTTTTTGGGAATCTTGACAGTGCTGTGTATATAAGATTGATTATAAGAAATGAAAAAAAAATTATTACTATGGATTTGGTATATAATAATTAACTTGTACACTTTATAGTATAGAATTGTATATGTATACTTATAGTATATTTGTATATTTTATTTTCACGGAAATAGGTAAAAGTATGCATGTATTTATTAAAAAAATTTCGGTACATTAAAGAACAATTTTTTTTCTTGATTAACACTATTTAATTTCTTTTAAAGAGTACAGTTATACACTTTTTTAATAAACGTATCTCTTGTTTTTTCTAAGCTTATGCATTGAATTTGTGTTGATTAAATTTTCCTTACACTCTATGGAAGAATTGTTGAGCAAATAATAATACTTATTATTTAACATGTCTTCGTTAGAAGAAATTCGTTCTTGTTGTAACTACATGTATATTACTACACCTTCCTTTTAAACGAAATCAATAGGTACGTCGGATATAGAGATACACCGAGTAACCGATAGTAACATGTCCTCATTAATACAATTTATTAATAGAAACGATATAAATTCAATCGAAATAAATTAACAATAAATGCAACACGATAAAATAACGCTTGTTTTAACCGCAACACGCAGCTCGACGTATCGTTTTCACACTCGTAAACCAGAGGTGGGTAAAAATTTAATTCGAATAAAAGATAATAAATAAAACCAATGTATAGCAATTTATTCGATCGAATTGTTCAATTTTTATTTATTTATTATGAAACGTTTCATTCGTTATCGTCAAATGTGGTTTATTTTTTATTCGTTATCCGAAACTGCTCGCCTGTGGCAAACGGACCGACTTTCGATTCGATTCGGTTTTAAACTCGATTAAACCGCAAGGCATCCAATCCTCGATCGCTCTGCACTTTTATGCTCTCAACATACCTACGTACAGCAGACATTTCTACCACGTGTCCCTGAGCACCTAAAACTCCTTGGGTATTCTTAGAATCCATTCACTCCTCATTGTACTTCTCTCGCAACCGATATCCAAACGTAAACATCCTCTCGGTCTTCTCTTATACTACACTAAAGACTCGTCATTCGCGTCTACCTACATATGTAAACAGATACCATCGTATGTAAAAGTTTGCCAATGATTAAGAAATGTGTCCTTTTTCAAGGAGACCAACGTCAAAACACGAAAAAATTGATAAATACATCGTGTATAAAAGTTTGCCAATGATAAAGAAATGTATCCTTTTTCAAGGAGACCAACGTTAAAATACGAAAAAGATTGATAAATACTTGTAAGTAGTTGAAGAGATAAAAGTTTAAATGTTCTGAAATTACGATTTAATAAGGTAACAAAGTCATGGTTGCTGGAATGGTACTCTATATTAGAATGCTCAAGGAATTTGTAAAAAGAACTCAAGAAACTAATTTCTACAAAAAAACAGTGTTCAGTGTATATTTGTAAACGTTCTAGGCGTTTACTGTTACAACTACAAATTTGTCCTCTCATCAATATTTACAGACACGGGTATGTGCATGTGCTGCAAGTTTATTCCGACAGACGTGAAGTCAATTAGAATAGACGAGTAGCACATATTTGATTTCCTCACCAAGTTAAATACATTACATGCTTGAAATAGTCTAACGTGCATTCCACAGACTTATTACTCAATTTGTAGAATTCGAGATGGATAGATAGAACCACAACTATAAATCACGTATTAAGTATTTTAAATACGAACATATTGAAAGGTAGAAGACGCAGATGCTTCTTTTTATTTGAAATCAATAATAGTCACATCAATTTTTCTACAATATTAAAACATTATTTTGGACCCAGATCTAACCTAGATCTGTCCTACATCTCTGGGTAATTACTCTTTTTTTTTTTTAAATATATTATTTCTGATACAACCTTTCTTATATCGATCTTGCTACAACAATGTGTAATTTTGCTATTGAGCACTCTGATTTTGTTGATATCTTTCATGGTTTCCTTAGTTCTTCACTTTTCTATATTAATATTTAAACGTTATATTGTCACCTTACAACCAATAAATGTGTGTTTTATTATCTAGTATTTAAAAAACACCTTAAGGCCTTGAATTAAATAAATATATAATTTTTCTAGAATCAACGAAATTCGATAAAATCGTGGGTTTTATCTATGAAAGAAACCACTTCCTTTTTTCATCAACGAATAAAAATTCATTTTTTCCATTTACAATTTATGTTCCAATGAAGCAGCAGATCTTCGTATAACGAGAGTAACTCGTAAGTACTGTAATGTAGAGTTTTACGCATTCGTATAATTTATGTGAAACTAATTGTTTTAATTAGGTTTAAGCGTCTTAAATGCTTTATAAGGAAAAAGTCGATTGTTTCAACGATAAAACTACTTTTACTGTAACTACGAACTTGATTGGTCTTGAGTAACTATGGTCATTGAACTCGTTCGAATACGGATTGCAATTACGCGTATTGAAAACGTACAATTCCACTTAATAAAACTTGAACTCCCTTTCATTGTTTTGCTTATGAACATTTATTTTTGAATTTATTGTGAACATTTATTTTCGATTTATTATCGAAAAATAAGCCTCTGAAGCACTTCAACTTTATCAAATGATACTTTTTTCGTATCAGCAGCTCTTTTTTTATATATTTATTTGACATCACTTATGTGGTCAATTGTTAGTAGCAGGTGTAAGTTCAGAGATAAATTCTCCACTTTAAAATAATAAAAATAATTCAAGTAAATTATTATAAATGGTTAGTAATTGGAGAAAATTGTTTCCAAGATATGAGGGCTGCTATATTTTGATAATTTTTAGTATAAATTGTGCTACCGATTACATGCAACTCTATTGGCAGTGATTTCATCCACTGATGAAAATTAAAATTATTAAATTTGTCATCGAAAATTTGTAACAATAATATCAATGGTTTAAAATCAATCCAAATACGACTTTATTTGGACTATTCTTATTGATACGAAGTTGAAATCCATTTAGAAAAAATTATTCAAACTATCTATAATTAAATACAGTCCGAATAAGGTCATACTTGGACTTATTCTTACCAGAAATACTTCGTCATTCTTTTAATAAAAATATTGAAAAGTATTCAAATTTATATATTTCACTAACGGTTGACACATCGCTAGGTATACAACATTGCTTGTAAGTTGCCATAGTCGAGCGTAGGTAATGCGAGGCTCGTTTGCCGTTGAATTATCTTGTTTACTTTCGGTAAATCCCTTTACTTTCCTCGGACGAATCTATCCCACCTGAAAGGTAACTACCAGTCCCAATTTTGTCACCTGAAAGGGAGAATTACTATACATTCTCGTGAATGGTGCTCGAGAGACATGTAATTTATGTGCGCTTGCCTCGAACGTACTTCTCGAAATTGGATGCAATTGCTTGAACATTTACGACACATCCTAATCCTTTCTTCGATACAAAGAAATTGTATCGGGCAATACTTCTTTTGTCCTGTTTGCATTTCACATATTGTTTTCCAGCTAAAAACGGTTGAACATTTGTAGAAGCAAAATCAGGATATCATTAATAAGTTTAACGAATCAAAATATCTCGCATCGATAACATTAACGCGTGGAAAGGCTGCATAATTATGGATTATTATGTAACTGCTGACGCAAATCTCGAAAGCAACTGCGTTCAATTTATTTATTCAATCTTTTTCCAGTCGTTTCCCATCCCGGATTGTAGGAGCGATATTAAACTTTAAAAATGATAAAAATTCTTGTGTCAATGAAAATTTCAAATAATGAATAAAAACTAAAAGATTAATTATCCATTCTTCGTTGAATAAAAATCGAAATTTGTATTATATAATGAAATTACATTTCTACGAAGAATGTTTGAAAATAATATTATTTTTATTTTTTCCAGTGTTTATCGACTCACGTAATCGTGATTTGGAAATATATTATTCATCGGACTTTCAGAACATACATATATTCATTGATCAAAAATATAACTCAATGTTTCGTTTTTTATTTTAGGATCTTTTTAGACTATGTTCAGATTTAATTGATAAAATTAATAATGTAGGTAGTACGTGATACTAAGAACAAGAAAAACCATCATTTACAAACATTTTGATATGATTTATATTCTGGTAGACGTATATATGTACATGTGATAGGTCTCCATGGTGATCGAGGTATTTTGAAGAATATAGAATATTTCATGTTTAACGAATAAAAACGTATTCGTGCGATCGCTCAATCGAATATTTCGCGAATGAATCATTATACTGTGTTTTTATACGTCATTTATTATTCGAATACAATTTTTCGTCTCTTCGCTAGACCCTCGATGAAGCAAAATATGTTTCTGACCAAGTGGGTAGTGCATTTTCGAAACCTTGCTCGATCAATGGAACAATATGCAGCGTCGATAAACATCCGTGTACTTGATACACGACGTATCAGTCGTGAAATCGCGATCACTGTTCCGTTCAAACGCATTCACAGCTCGACGCGTTAAGCATACGCATCGAAAATTTGATTTTATCCGGGAAAATACAAATAAACGAGAAGCGAAACGTACAACGACGCGGGCCATCTTGAAATTACACGCATCTATATGAAATAAAAACTCATTACGAAATGAATCCTTGAGAACTGTAATTGATTTACATTAAATAATTCCAAATAAATAAATAATTTTACTTCGAATAAATTTGCATACGAATCTCATCAGATAATTCTAACTAATTCGCATTAAGTATTTTCGAATAAATCAATTTACACACGAATTTTAAATCACACATTAAACATTTTCGAATTAATAAATAACTTTACTTTGTCAGAGTATATTTAAATTTCTTTAAAAATAATTCGTATGAAGCGTCAAACATTGAAATTGTAACGTTCGAATTTAAATATAAATAGCTTCTTTTCCCCTTCGCTGTTTACTTTTGATTTTCATACACTTTAGGTACTATAAACATCGGGTGAACCACAACTATACGATAGAGAAGAGAAAGAAAATAATTATAAATTCATAGTAGTCTACTCGAGTTTAATTTTCATTAGAACCTTCTCGATCATGTTTTTTCGATTACATTCAGTAAAATGCATAAATATAATGTGAATTCCGTTAAAAAGTTTTCGGAGATGAGAAAAATTGGAAAACATTTTAGAGACAGTGTAATCAATAGAATACGTTAAACAACAGGGAAATACGGTAAAGTTTGTGCAATATATTTCTTTAACTGTCCGATCGAACGAATTGATCGCTCTGCTATAGTATATTTTCAAATTTGAACGAAAGTAACGAAACAACGAGAACCAAAAGTAATCCCACCAGAGTGCACACCACTGTGTCAATTGTGGGAGATATATTTTTTTCAGCAAGTAAAAAGCCTTTTACTATGATTGCAATACGCTTTCACATTAATAGAAGAAAATACAGAATTAGCGGTAGAAGTAATGCAATAAAGACGCATTTGTTTATTCATGAAGTATCTACTTCAACAACTGCGGTTAAGTTCCAAAACGGGACCTTCTTGCTGCATTTCGCCTCCTGAGCGCTCATGTGTTTTATGTACATGCCATTTTTGTATACGTACACATATTTACCTCGTACATGCATAATGAAGAGGTCTAATGATAATCAAACGATGATAATTTAAGTGCATGCACATTCACGCGAGTTGTACTGTGAAAACACTCCAAGTGGAAAGATAGGTGTTCGTGAACGTACATACATACATGTATCAAGTGTGGTCCCCAGCAGACATTAAATCTCAAAAGTGAAATTATACATGCATTGCACTCGCAAAGTGCACGCAGTGTAGGAAACTCGTATTTCTCGGAATTACGAGAAACGTCAAAGACGAGTAAAATTTGTATCAAGTTTTGATCCATCTACGTAGAAAATTAGTTATACCTGGATAAAATATTCGATAAAATAACGAAACGACATCCAATGCATTCTTCGTTTAATAAGAATTACAATCGAAATTACACAATTAAATTATATTACACCTCGAAGGAATGAAAGCTTGTACGAATAATGGTTCAGTGTCGACAAACATTGCCGATAAATCATTATGCATAGTTTTTAATAATCGTAAATTTGTCGAGTACAATTCTTCTCTAACGTCTGTCAGAACTTCTAGAATTGAATATTCCTTAAAATGGTTCAAATGAACGATTAAAAGCGCGATCTCTCGGACGAGATAAAGGGTAACCTACGATTCAATAGCTCTTAACACCAAATGATTTGAAGATTCATCGTAATCGACGTGCAAGCGATTTACCGATGCATGCAGGTCGACAAGCAATTCAGGAATTCTGCCTACTCATTGGGATGACTATACGGATTGAGGATAGGTGCAGATGTAATTGGATTTTCGACCGAGATCGATGGTTCACATTCGCGACGGTCTAATTAGGTTTCACGAATATCCGTCGAAAATCACGCGGCTGATATTCTGTCCGCCGTTAGCCATCTCCATTATTTCGCAGATGTCATGGTTCGCGAAACTATCACATGACACGGCGGTATGTATTGTATATACAATGCACGTGCCGTGGATGCTTAAAATTGTTGCGGTCGTTATTTTATATTCTGTCGAAAAATTTCAAAGAATCAACAGAAAAATATGTATACAGTGCTGAATGAACGCGAACCTTGTTAGCAACGAAAGTCAAAACGATGAACATCGATATGCAAGCTACGCGGTGAAAAAGATTTTCCATTTTTTCAACACTTGACATTTTGTGTATCGAGCAATTTTTTCATCATTTTTATTGCAGAGTACTTTCGATGTTGGCAATTTTATTCGAGTGTTAGATTTTATTTACGGTAAATGCCTTGAGAAAACGTTGAATGGTCCTAGCGAAGAGACATTCGGTGTAAACAAAACCACGTGAACTGTGACAGAACAGCAGTGATATGGGTGGAGGGAGATATGCCTTGAATAGGTACAGTTGCAATAGAATTTTCACAAGTTTTTATTTGTCTGCAGGGTCAGTCTTCTTTTAGAAGACTTTAACATTTACGATGATTTTTTAACACGAGTTTTAACATTTGTTTTTTAAACATTTTCACAAATCCTTTCGTATTTCACTTCACTGTCTATCAGACTTTTAGAAATTGTAATCTGAATTATACAATCAAATTGTATAATTACATTTCATGTTGAACGAATAGAAGCTTAATTGAATAACTATCGATCGAATTTGGACTTATAAAGTGCAAACGGTTATAATATATAAATACTGTTATGCTAAATGGAAACTACTAATAGATATTATTATTTTGAATTACAAAAAAAATTTCAAACAATTACTAACAAATTATTTTGTATTAAAGTAATCAAAAACTGAAAGGAATGATTTTTACAGACGTTTTAAAATCATTGGTAAAATTAAATAGTTTTTTACGTTATATTATACTTATTAAATAATGAATCTTCAAATTGAACTAGTTTCTGGTATTAAAATTACATTAAGATAATGTTAATAATTACATTGTTCACAATTTCGAATAAGATTTCACAATAAACCATTTGCCCTACAAAATCACAACATAGGTATCATTAAGCAATGAAAAAAGTGCATCGATAACAGGTAATCTTCAACTTCAACCTTTTGAGTCGTGTGCAAGTGAAACGAAAGACTGTCCTATAATCCTGTATGAAAAACTACAATACGTATCATCAAACAATTATTCGTTATAACATCGAACATATAACTTCCTCTCTAAATAAAAAAGTGTTCACACAAAATGAATAAATAATCATTCGATCGTACATCACCAAAATATTATTATTCTTTCGATATTAGATAGAGAACTTCCTTCCTGGGTTAAAAATGTTCGCGGAAAATTGATCCGTTTTCGTCGAATAATAAATTCAACGGTGAAACTATATTTTCAGTAAATTTTCAAATAATTTGCGAATCAAACTGTTCCCACTGCGAAATCGTAGAGCATTCGTAGTTACGGATGAATTGTAAAAGCGATTCTCGTACGCGGGAATTTATTATCGGCGCTCGTGACACATTGTGTACCGATACACTTTGTCACAATCCCACCCACCCCGTGGTTTCGCCACGCAATAAAACGCACGCGGTCAGCGACTCCGCGAATTCGGTTTAAATTCACAAAGGGACGTTGATTCTCACTCGCTTCTGCAGACATTTTATCGCTCGTGCAAAATTATTCCGAAACCTGTAACTTGTTTCCTGTGGCAAGCAATCAGCATAACTGGCGGGGGTAGGGGTAGATGGAGTGGGGGAGATTGGAGGAGCGTTGTGCTTGCCGCTCGTCTAATTGCAAATGCGAACTTCTATGGGAGCACTCGCGGAATTTCGGAAACGGACGACGGTACTAATTCCACGGAAATGTATAGCTGGTAAATTGTCGAGATGATAAATACGAGACAGTTAACGCGGTATTTTCAAGCGCCCTGTTGACCAACGATAATACATCGTGCATTTACGCGCGAATAACAGTTGTTCCTAGATAGAATGCGGTGGATTCCTTTTAACGTATCACCGTTCGAAATTATGATTATCTTGGTTGAATTTCATCACGAGCATGCGTAGCACACTTTGCAAATGAGACACCCGTACCACGTGACATTGTTTCAATCTTAAATCGATCAAGATTTGTTCTTTCGTTTATCGAAGATTGACACCGATAGTGAGAAATTAGACGAATATGATTATACTTCCAAAAAGTTTTATTCAAAGTTCGGAAACTTTTATCGTTCGTACGGAACTGATGAGATGAAAAGTTAGGCTTTCGTTAAAATGTAACGTTGATACGGTAATGTCCTTTTTCGAATCATAAAATCGAGATCGCCAATTGGTTCGAAAACAGAGTGGAAAACGCTGAAAGTGAATGGTATACACCGAGAGTGTGCGAGATGGAGCATCAGCGAACGAGTGTCGCATTATATACTTGTACGTTCATTATGACCGTAACTTCAAAGCGATACCGCGCGTGTCGGTGTGAATCATTAATACGATATAAAAAAGTAAGCTACAGGTTATACGAATTAAATGGAAAATAATAATAATAATAAAAGTGCAATGCAATGCTTTTTTGCAAGATTTCAATTATACTTATTGCTTTTGTTCCAATAACCGATGTACTGATATACAAATAAGAAGAAATAATAAAATATAATGGATACACTTAATAGAAAACAATACTAAAACTTACTTCCTTAAGATTGATAATGGATAGTTCTTATTTATTATAGAGACGTATAAGATCACATACTTTTTAAGAAAAATTTCTTCGTGTATTATTGTACATTTATCAGAATATTGTTAATAGATTGGTGAAGTTTTCCCGTGAAAAATCGGTCCATTTAATCTCAAAATTGCCTCATTGCAATTACTTTTAATCCAACGTTAATCGAATAGTTTCCGACATTGTTCAGACAATTCCGAGTTATCTTGACAATAATTTGAATTTTCGATTACTCGTATAAAATTGTTGGAACGACGTCGTGTTTAGTTTCATTTTCATCTGAAAAGTTTAACCGATCGATCGATACTACTCTCGCGAAGTTGTAACGACGAATAAAAAGCTTGAACTTTATCCAAGTATCGTATCGTTTTGAAGTTTCGACCGCTAAGCAAAGGTACCTTGATAGATTCCACGAACTTCGGAATGTTCGCGAGACCACTGTGTCAGTACCTGTAGCTATATCTCTCCGCCCTTCTTCCCCGTTAAATTTTTTGGCGTTCATTGTACACATATACGTACGCTTGTAATTAGTTCAGCCACAATTTGCATGCACGATGTCATAGAAGATACGCTCGCTTTCATAGCGTCTAATCGCGTGTAATAGCACTTGCAAACGTTTACGTATCAATCTGTTCGCGTGGCAGTGACACGGGGATGAGCACCCACCGTAACAGCTGCATATATTTCGGTCTTGCTCCCTCTCTGGGTGTGTTCTCTCTCTCTCTCTCTCTCTCTTCATTATCCACCCCTTCCTCGTGGCTTCGTTTTGTCTCTTTTCAGCGAGCGCGCTAGCAGAGGTAGTCAGGGTGACAAGCAAGGTTAGCGGTTAGCGACATCGAAATGGCACGCGTGCATAAAAGTTACGGGTGAGACCGCGCCTCGCGCATCCTCTTCATACTGCTTACCTTTTCGTGTGCACTCTCCCTTTTCAACGATTTCACAGTTATCGTTTTTCCTTTTTCCGCGCAGCACAACGCACATCGGTTATTTTTCTTTTTTTTTTTTCGAAATAAATTTCAACTTTTCGCAAAACGAGTAACATGTCTTTCTCCGTGTTTCATCATTACCTTTTTGTTCCATCGACCTACTTTCTCCTATATTTCTTTATTATTAGAGTTAGCTTGTTAAACAGTAGTCGTTGAATCTTGTCCTCTCGTATGGCGTAGCTCAATTAATTTGTTTTATTTTATGTTTGTATACTAGTTTATTTGTATCGGGTTGTCCAATTGTTTCGTAGCGAATTTCTTCTAATAGTAATTATCAGTCGGTGTTGCATCGTGTACGAATCGGTAGCTTTCGTTTTGGATATTTTCTAAACTATGGAGTCTCAAAGTGACGAAAAACGAACATCACCGACACGTGTTGCTTTACGAATCGTGGTTCCATAGCTATTGAAATCGCTCGAAATATTTGCGATGTCTATGGTGAAGGATATGTTGCTCCAAGAATAACGCAAAAATGATTTATCGAGGGTCATTTTTCTATGAACGACGAACCATTATATTATCACCTTTTCGATTCTTTTGAAAATATTTTTAACGGAGTTTCTTTCCACAATGATACTTGTATTTGATAAAAAAAACTGCGACAAGATTGGATCGAATGAAAAATTTCTATATCCTTCAAACGTGAACTTATAAAAGTAGCAGAACGTTGAAAAGAGGTCATAAATAATGTTTTTTGTGTCGATGTTACTGTTATGTAGTTGGAAATGTTAATTGCATACATTTATGTACAATTTTAAGCGCTACTGCCATGTTACAATATTGAAAATCGCTTAGAAACTAAACGTATGCATGTACGTACATATACGTATCAACGTCGCTAAAGGGGTTAAACGAGTTTAGGAGTTTAACCAGCTTCTATTTTCGTAGCTCAGAGTCAAACTTACCAGCTTGAAATCGATGTTATTACTAACCACCTAGTGATAGATAATCAAAGCTATTCTTCCAATTAGACGTTTTGAAATACAAATATTGTTCGGTTTAATTATAAATGAAGAAACCTAATTATCTCGAAAAATAATAAACTAAATTAATTATTAAATAGTTGGACAAGGTTTTATTTTGAAATATTTTGTAAACAAACTTTTTATCATTTTTATATAATAATATTTCCAAAATCGTCGAAGCGTACTTAAGATATTTATGTTTTTAACAGTTACACTGTAAAACTATTCTTTGTTACTTATTTGTCATTTGTCATTGATATTTGTCATTCTTCTTTTATAGTTATTTGTGTTCAATATCAGCATATTTATAAAACTGTTGAACATCAAACGAGTGCTGCATACATAATTGTAGATCTCAGAATAGATCACTAATTTCTTTAGACCACGATTCAATAAATCGTTTAATTATTAATTACAATTTAAAATACAAATTGATCGATTACAATTACTACGTGCAATTGATTTGCGAATAAAATGATTAATCGTTATTTGTGATTGATAACTATAAATTTCATTTTAATTGGATTTGTACAAGTTCGATACTGGTAAAAATCAAACTGAGATTAAGAGAAGTTGAAATGGCAAAAATAGAATCAGAATAAATGATTCAAGGTAGACCGTAGAAACGTACATTTCTTCAACGCATTCTTTCCCTTAATTGTTACTATTAACATATTATTTGTCCGTCGATTCTTCTTTCTGGACGCTATCTGATTCGTAGATCATGATTCATTATACAGGTCTTATTCTTCGAATTGGATTGTTTCGTAGAGAACGTCATCGAGATAGAACAAAACGGACGTGTTGCGCGCGTATCGTCCCGGTGACGTCCGACCAGAAATACCGTGTGAATTCCGTTAACATATTTTTAACACGTCTGTTTTACCTTTACCTTCCTGTCTGCTTCTCCAGCTAACCACACAACCTTGACAGGTTTACCGCGCGATGCGAACGAATGTCACGAGAAGATAGCCACGACGTTACGAATGTTCAGGGTGTCACGCTGTTTTGTATTTAAATTCCGTGAATATTTTCACGCCCACTTGTCTTTCGATAGTACCACATTACCCTTTTACGTTCTTATAAAAAAAACGGACCATTGTAACACCACCATCATTTGCATAAGCCATTTCTCCCTCCTTTTTTTTTCGTTCCTTCGAAATAAATTTTCCTGAAACATCAAAATAGTCTGGTTGTTTAAGAATCAGTATTTATGGGAACGAAAGGGAAGATTTAGAAATGATCGAGTACGGTGGACAAAATTTGAGATTTAATTGAAAAATTCAATACGAGAAAGCTTAACCGAAAAATTCAATTTAAAGAATTGAATAAGTCCCGGAAAAATATGAGAGTTTCACTTCGCATAAATGAGAGTCGCTTTCCCCATGGTTTTCTTTGCTATATTTTTTCTAACAAGTATACGTCCTCGATTAATCACTGGATAGATACAGATACGTATTCATTCATATTTACAGTTTTATCTCATTTTAGTGACTCGTGTCAATAAATTGTTCATTCTTAATTTTTTGTGAAATTCTCAAATTAACATTTTAAGATTTAGATTCCAGTAGAATACTTATATTTCACGAATCGACCTAATAAAATTTTAAGTGTTAAATTAGATAGCTTAATTATCCAGGAGAGATTATGTTAGTGACACAACGTTGATATTCTTAAACCAGAGTTCCGCTGCAAAAAAGTTTGTTTCTTAACGAAAGAAAAAGAAATACAAATAAAAAGGCTAAATTAGTGCCCTATAACAAAGTGATCTTAAAGTAACACAAATAATAGATAATAAATAATCGCGTGTTGGTATTCGGGAAGTAAGATTTGCTTTGTTTTACGTGTAATTTCGCTTCTAGTATAAGTGTGTCTCACTTATGGTGTTCACTTGTTTTCCTGTTTATGTCGTGGCTCGACTCGCTCAGGTACGAAAAATTTTGTTCCGTTTTTATTTCACTCGGGAGATAAATTTCCAATTTCAGGAATCTCTCTCGCACATCATTGCTCATGAAGTTAATACTTCTCCAGAATCAACTTACGTCAGTGTTACGCAAGAAGAAAATTTTCGAACAGAAGAACAAATAACAGTATTGGATCTTTACGAAGTAATTTTCTATACAAAATCACACTAGGCAAAAGAAAGAAAATCTTTCAACGAAAGAACAAGATATAGTTTTGGATGCTTACGAAGACATTTTTCATGGAGAAAATCGTAGTAAGTAGTCATTGATCCATTAAATATGAGATTTGCATCTCTCGTTGCTAAATCTATCGGAGAAATCTCTGATAAACAAATTCATATTAGAAAAAGGAAATATTAATAAGTGGCTCGCTTTCTATCGGACCTCTTCTCACGAAGCGAATTATATTTTCAAATGTTTGTCCCATTATACTCCATATGAAAATAAAAAACATTGTGAAGAATCTGAGAATTAGTATCCCCGGTTTCATTCATCGAAGCAGAATTTTCAAAAGATGGCTTCTCCCATATATTCAGCTTTCAAAGACAAGTATAGATCCAACTCGAGAATATAAACAAACTCCCAGAGAATTTCCAACTATGAAGATATAATCTATTGAATCTTCGTACTGGTTGATAGTGTAATCCGTTTCCTCTGCAAGAAGGATAGACATTTAGCGAAAGAATTGACCTATTTCTTCTAATCTAAGCCAACAGATTAATCATCCGTCTTTACCGAATCAAACGAAAGTCCTTGACTCGAATATTGTAATATCTGCCATTTCTCACGATCTCGAGAATTCTCGGGAGGCTGAAGCGGATTATATTGATCTCACGACCGCTGTCAAAAACAAGAGCTTCGATAAAAAAAAAGAAAGCACTACTGGTAAGCTCCAAAAGCGATTCTCTTTGCAATTCCGCCAGCACATCTGGGAATTTGCCCTCTTCTCATGGGAATACCTCTACGATCGAAAAACTGGATAAAAATGGTTCGAACTTCTTCAATTAAAAAAAAAAAAAATAACCTTTAAAGTAGAAGAACGAAAGAGAACGTCGAATATTCGTCTAATTTGAAAGAATCACAGTTGGTTTTGCAACCGGTAAAACATATTCTTATTCAACACCCGGAAACACATACTGCCTAATGCAAGCCGGAGAATTATATTTTAAAGCTAAAAGTAACCCAGTTGTGGTTCAGCTAGCTCTGTTCTACGCTTCAAGCTTGTCGTTACTTATCAGAACGTTGCGTGACATATATACCAGTTTATGCGATTGATCTATAAAAACAAGAATTTCTAGTAGTATTAAAATGCTAGAACTTCGTGTCAAATAGCCTGATACTAAAGTCACGAGGGATGATTCCGCCTCCACTTTTGATACGAAACCTGACACCGATTGCTCTATTACATCAAAGGACTGAAATTTCTCCACGCAGGATTCTCATTACCATACTACCTACGACAATAAACCAGCATATAAATTCTTCCAGAGCGGACTTTAATGTGATTTTCTGGAACTACGATGACTGCCTCTCTATATGCAAGGAAGAACTCCCAAAATATTTTGAGAATTTTCACGTTTTTATCGCTGCAGAGACTGTGCTGATAGGGTTAATAGGTCATGAGATGATGATCTTATCTAACTAATAAGAAAAAAGAATGTTCTACTATGTGCAAAAGCTTTGTAATATTACTGATAATTTGGAAAAGGGAATGGTAAAAATTCTTAATACAAGTTTGGAAATCGTCCTGGTAGATATCGTCCTGGTATGGTTTTAATGTCTCAGTCTGAATGGGTCCAACTTTTCCTCTCTTTAAGTTTCTATGGTCTGAAACTCATCTTTGGCAACTTTAATTCGCTTGAAACTTTTTGAAATTGTTCTAGAAATAATCATAATGAAATCGGACTTCTTCGTTTGATAAACAATTCTGATTTAATATCGATTAACGATAATTCTTAAGTTTTACGGTTAATTTCACCCCTTAAATATGCATATTGGCAGATAAAGAAAAATACGTGTCAAATATTTTTCCGAGAACTGTATTATATTTAAATTTCATTAAAATGAGCGATTTACACTTAAGAAATGTCCCCTGTTAAACTTTCATCCGACTTCTGACATTTTTGATACCGTCAAATTTAAGATACTAAAAGGTGCAACACGTTATTTGGACCATTTATTAGATCATACATTAAACAGCACCACGAACTGTCTTCAAAGACGACTGTGGACTTCTCACCTTACTCTCTTTTATTTTTAATTAGACGTAATTGAAAGTTTTGCAGAAAGTATTTCGTATAACGTATAATTAAAAACAGTCCGAATTCCGGAATAAGGAATGCGCGGGGTTATTTTCATTAAGAAAATTTCACTTTCATTGAAAAAGAAAAATATAAAAATGATTAATTTTGAACAATGTTTTTCTAACCGCGTCGAAAACTATTCTGCTCCGTTCTCCATGAATTTTTACGAATCTTGAACTTCCCGTAAATCTGTAACGATTCGCGGAGCATTATAATGCGAAACAATCATTAGACTGCAATGCAGTTCTTTGGCGTCGAGAGGTGAATAACAACGATAGGAAAGGTATGCCATAACTCACCATCGCAGGTAACGAAGTCAATTGTTAGAGGATTAAACGATTTAACGTGGTACACCCATAATGATAACACAACGAACCAGGAGAGATGTAAATAAGGAAGAATTCTCGAGTAATGAAGGAAACGTTATCCGCCTGACGAAATGAATAATAATTTATGCGAATAACCTTGCCTCTTCATTCTTTTCTCCGCTTGGTTATACCACTGGTCCCCCTTTCGATCTTTCACAGCCCACCATTATACCTATGTATTTTTAAAATCTTTTCTTCATTTTTCCTCTACTTAATAAACGTATCTACCTATCCACTCGTTCATTCTCCTCATGAGTCGCGAACTCGAGACCAAAGTCGACTCAGACACATAAATAGTCCCTCCACCTTTCTTCCCCTTTCTTTCCTTCTCCTTTCCTCATCCCCGAGGCTCCTTTGCTAACTCGTCCCTTCTCGTCGACGTGTAACTTCTCACCTCGTATCATTCATACCTCCCACCCACGGCCGGCTCGTTTCTCTTGTTCCTGACTATCGCTATAACCGTGAGCTCTTTTATCTTGAACTCGTCACAAGCAACCCCTCTTCGGGGAACGAAAGCATCGTGTTCGAGTTTAACGGAACAAGTCGGCGACATCTTTCCGCGCGGTGTGTGCGCTGGAATGGAAGTGTCTAATTGGGTCGAGTATCGTTAAGAAAAAACCTGAAATTAGATTAGAGCTCTTGATACCCGGGTAACCTGGTACTCGGTTAACCGGATATAGTATCTGGTTACCTGAGTAGTACCTTGGTATAAGGGTTATACGGTTACGGTTGCCCGAATCTACGTACAATACGGTTAACCGATGAAGTATGGTTAATCGATTGGTATGGTCAATTGCAATAAACATTACGATGGTTTTCAATTTTCCACTTGGTAAAATATTCTATTGAGTGAATGCAAGAGGCCCATTCGGTTCCAGGCCATAAAAATTGGACGAACTTGAGATTTATTTAGAGCAAAATTGTTAGACATATTGTATGTGTATTTAGTTATACTCTGACTCGCTGCAAGAATTTTTTCAGGTATAAATAATTGATTTCATTAAAGCTACACGTTATCGATACGATGTGTATTTTCATTCAGAGCATCGAAATAAAAAATATGGAAAAGATTTCGTACTGTGAATAAGTTTGATACTATTGCTAGTATTGAAATAAATCGGAAAAAACGTAAATGTAGAAAAATGGCATTGAGTTGATTTTAGTACGGCGCGAAAGAATATTTATTCTACATTATGTTTGCAATTTCGAATCAATTATTCCAGTTGTCCTCGAGATATTACATTAATAAACTGGAAAGGTATTACGCATAAACACAAGTTTAATGTTTGACATACAATGTTAGAGTAGATTAATTTCTCCATAATATTTTACAATTATCGTATTGAAACGTCAAATTTTAAGAAAATACAGGAACACAAAATCGATTTTTTTTTAGTCAGAAACAGACAGGTCTTCCAAAAAAGGAGGTATATACAATATTTTTTGTAAAATAAAATCTCACATAACAGGTGACATAATTTATATAAATAGATAGATTAGAGATGTTGTTCCGATGAAAAAAGGCTAGTTTCTCTCTTAAAATAAAAAAGTAACAAGAACAAAATACGCCATGGTCCTTGGGTTGGACCGATTCAAAGGATATTTACTTGCATATTCGTGCAAAGTGTTATCAAAATTTGTGTCTTACACCTCGTGGTGTTTCCTTGTAAGTATTTACAAGAATATGGAATCGTAATAATAATATACAATAAAACTAATAGAACAGAATGAGAAACAAAGTCGTACAATATAAATCTGTTTTACACGATGTTCTTGGATTGGAGCAATAATTTACAGTCTTGTTAACGTTTCTCGTCGTTTTCTCATTCTTTCGTAGCAATAAATATACATTCGGCCGAAAGTTGGAAAATATAAAAGCGAAAGCTTCTTCGACTTTGCAAGCTAAGCACATACTGTCGTTCATTTCAATAAGGAACGAACGTATAATCGTTATGCGTTACGTTTGCCTTTGCGGCAGATGGTTTAGTACAAGAAGACATCAACTTCATAGCTTACATTAGAAGAGACTATGATCAGATTACGGATCAGGCATCGAGTACACATAGCATAGTATGACCGAATGCAGTCAAACCGTTCATTAAATAATCTGGCAGAGTACACGTTGTATACGTGCCCAGCGTTCAGAAAATCATGGCCTGGTGGGACTCACGTGCGAATTTAACGTGGCAGTCAACGTGTTAGGAGTCTTTTCACTCGAAGAGATTCGACACATTGAGATTTTAACATTTCTAAAATTTGTATTGAAAAATTCGTAAATTTTTATAAAAGGAGTGGAATTTTCGATACATATGTGGCACACGTTCGGAAGAGGATAGCTGTGTAATTGAGAACTGCGATGTATATTAAGGACATTAGAAGAAATTTGTAAATTTTTATAAAAAGAGTAGAATTTTCGATACATATGTGGCTCACGTTCGGAAGAGGATAGCTGCGAAATTGAGAATTGCGAAGAAATATATTAAGGACATTAAAAAAGAAGGTAGCGAAAACTTAACTCATAAATGAATGAAACATCTTACTGTAAAGTAGAAAAACAAATACATGCAAACCCAATTGTAAATGTATATTATAAATTCATTCGAACAATTTTTTATTATACATAAATGCTCCACCATTGAAATTTCGTAATCGTACAATGGTTCCCGTTTTCAAGTGACAATTTCAACATTTTGATCTGAAAAGAAGAAAGATGTTGTGATTAAAAAAGATTTCGAAACAATTTATACCGAGAATCATATTTTAAAAGAGCTTGTTCATAGTTGATTATTAAATAGAAAAAAATTCTTTTGAATATGCGTATATACATATATATCTATTAACACGATTGTGCTTGCGTTTTATATTTTCGTCTCAAAATCTAATTAAATTTTTAGCAAAATAGGGCACATAATGCGAAACTCGCTCGCTGTTATTCTATCTCGCTTACTCTCGACGTACTTCATTCACTTTTCTCGTTGGATGGTACACTCGAGACTAGGACTCACCTAAAGATAAAAATTGGTACCTAACCCACTTTCGGGTGAATTAACGTACCCGATTTTATCACTCGAAAGCAGGAATTACCGAATACACAAATGCGAGACAAGAGATAAATTAAATAATATTCTTCATCTGACTATCGGAAGTACTCTTCTCGAGTGGTCTTGTGTTCTAAATTATGACTGAAATTGCATCTACGGTTAACATCAAGATATTCTTATTGATGATTCTCTATCAGATGAAGATGTATTTTCAAGCGATTAGTAAACAAATAATATTGCAGAAATATTCTCCGATGTGAACTTCTTCATGGATAAGCAACGTTTCTATTTCTTCTTTCTGACAAACATTGTCTTAGCATTCTTGGCAATCAGTTTATCAAGTGATCCTAAATTCGTTGTACGTTTCGTTCAAGAAAAAAATATTTATATCTCGGGCATAAATATTATTAAAGAGTATCTATTCGAATGTCCCATGATCACTGTCTAAAGTCAACCGTTCAAGAGTCTTGGGCTATGATCTTTAAAAGTCCGAAAAGAATCTCAAAGTCGTGGAGGTCTTCGGTGTCCTTGTAACGAAAAAGTTACCGCAATTAACTCACCGAAACGTCACGTTCGTCGAGGAATTTGCCCGAATTCTAAAATTTCCCGTGCAATGTAACTTAATCTCAAGCGAACGTAAATACGCGTGTAATCCAACATCCGAGTAACACAGAATCCGTAGGATAACGAGTTCATTGTCGTTGTCAGGCGTGTAAATCTCGGGAAAAGAAAGAAGAGGCGATAGCCCGCAGTACCTCGTGGTACACGTGGGCGATCCTTAGGAGGGCGCCTACGTGATTCCGTTAGGGTACCGGCGTCCTCCGAAACAGAAGAAGACAGGAAGATACGAGTCGAAAAGCACAAGGACGCATCCGAGGGTTGTTAAGAACGGGCAACCGTCCAAAAACTTCTTGCGTCTGAAAATTACCTGACCAGTATGACAGCTTTAAGATCTTATTGTTCTATTTTTCTCCCTTTCTCGCTGAGTGGGGCCAGTTAAATAACAGCAGCGCGTCTTTTAAGGTTGACGACCGTGAATCGAGCCTTGGGTTCACTGCACCGCACCGAAGTGTGGTGACACTGCACCAAAGAATCCAGAGCGTACAATTCGAAGCATTCTGATCATTTTACGCGAAAATCGGACACTTGGAGTTGAATAACTTGGATTTTTGTTGGGATTTCGATGTCTCGTGAATTTTAGCGATGTTTAAACGTATCTCGAAAGATTTTTCAAAATTTTGAGAATTGTTAACTTTGCGGCTGTTTTAAATATAGTATTGGTTTTTTAAAAATAAATTATAACTACGAACTGTGGCTCTGACAGTGGATCATATCTTGCACTGCGGAAAATACATCATAAATCGTCTAGAGTGCTGAAAGATAACTCGATGGACAAGAAACACAACTGAGAACCTATTACGATATTTAAAACGAACTAAATTGTACAATAGACTATCTATCTGAGTCGTTAATTGGCCATAAAGTGGTTGATGCGACACTAAATAATTAATTAAAAAATATATATCAATATATAACTGTTGAAGTAGTGAACCGATGAAAATAGGAGTATTTCGATTAATAAACAAGTTTTTATAATCATTATTTAATACAGCCAACCATTCATCAAACACTCGAATAACGATATTCAAATACTAAAACATTCAAAGTTTATAAGTTTGTACATAGTATTCGAATAGATGTCAAATATGTGAATATTAAATTATTGAAATTGTCCCGATCCTAATTGCAACTTAATGTACGACACATCGTAGAATGTATCCATTACGTTTGTAGCCCAAAGGTTGGTCCTCATTAGAGCCGAATCTCAGGTCCTAATGCCTAGCTTCAACTTTTGAAACACAATTCAAAGCATAGATTTTCTCTGTAATAGATAGGTTCTCATTCATGGTACAGTCTCAATTTGATTGCGCTCCACTGTTTGAAGCTAGTCGTCTCTCTATTTCAGTAATCTGACGCTTTTAATGGTACTCGCACTAATAATACCAGAATAATGATTCGTTGAGGCGTTTTATCGGATTAAATTTGGTTTATGTTCCTCATATTTAGCATAAGCGTCTGCAATAGTGCACCACCATCCGTTTCCAATTCTCTTAGCTAAATATTCGGTAAGTGACGAAACAAACAAATTGAGAATCTAGTACTTTTAATTGTACACAATTCGGACAACATAGAATCACGTTTCGAAAGTGGTTTGAATTATGTATAATTAAAACTAAAACAAACGGGGTTGCGGTTATGGACATTCTCATCGGGAAAACCATGACAATCGGTTAAAATGACTCGTATGAAGGTATGTATAATGCAGAATTTAAATTTTCATTAGCGAGTGACGATCCGTGCGCGTGCATCATTACTTCTGGCTGCTGGTTGCAAGTAGGCGGATGGTCACTTGTTGTGTCTCGCTTACTCTCGGTATATTTCGTTTATATTTCTCATCGGGAAATACGTGGGAGATTCAACCCAGGTGTGAAATAATTTGTGACAATTCCTGTAATACAAATTCTACCTTCTCCAAACTCCAGCCAATTGCACGAATACGGGTCGACCTGATTCAGCAATTGCATAAACGGGATTTCCCACAATCTCGAAAAAACTTAAACTCTCTGAAATAATGTAGGATAGGTTCGATATCGAATATAAAGAAATGTAATTTTTAAAATAAAACATTTTTTACGTATAGAATATTTCTGTACGTTCCCCACCTTTTTATTTTTATATTGGGCCAATTTTTAAGTACAGCGTGAGTTTCAATATAATATTAGAAACTATCTTTAAAAATAGGTTAATAACCTATGCAGCTAAAAATTCCATTATGAGATCTAACCTCAAACAAACGACCAATAGCTGTAAATGCACACTCAAGGAAAATCTTCCATTCTCTGTACATTTACTGGCTACAATAGAACTTGGACTATTGCAAGAAAATTGGATTGAAAAATCCTACAATCGAGGTCCGTGCAATAATCGAAGTAACCAGTCCAATGGGAAAGAACTCCACAGTGTATTTCCACCAGCTATAGTCATTACTATCAATTACTTCTCCGTCCAAATTCACTCGTTGCTAGGTGACCATCCCCTCCACTTTGTCAACGCGATGCAACGAACGAAACTTTCACACAATAATCGAGGTTCTGCTCTATTTACCATACTACGAACGTTCGTTTATCATCCTTTAATCGACACTAAATATGGAGGACACATTTCTATCGGTGTTCGAACTTCGTGTTTTCAAAAATATCTAAGCACCTTTTTGTATCGTTAAAATAGGTAACGGTAGGTCGTCTGTTATTTTCGGTGGGTCACTCTAGCGGATTAATGATAAATGAATATAGTTGCAATTTTTCGAAATAACGGAATTGATACATTTTTTATAGAAGGGTAGAAAAAAATCTGCAGATTAGCCTGTAACAACTGTCGGTTCGAGGCAGAAGAGAATCGTCGACAAATTTGTCAACCGGTGCTCGCCACAGTAGTCGAAACAGTGGTGTCGCACACGTATGCCTGACGTGGCATGCCTGAACGTGTTAACGGAAACATGGCGAAACTGAGAGACACTGGACCCAAGAGTTGTGGACCTGGAGCAGGAAATCAAACTGAGTGGCAGAAGGTAAGGCAGGGCAAAGGGAAGCAGAAGGCAAGCTGGAACAGAGCGAAGTGGTCGAAGCTAGGGACCTCACATGTCGCAGCCGCGGGGCAGTACAGTTATACCGAACCCCAGTTTTGATTCCCGCCCCGGTAGTTTCCCATGATTGAGATACGTAATCGGTACTCCTCGATATACCTGGCGTACCCATCGTTCTCAAAAGCGATTCTTACCCTTGCACAGAGATGCTTTTTTCTTTTTCTTTCTTTCTTTCTCTCTCTCTCTCTCTCTCTCTCTCTCTCTCTTTCTATTTTATCAGCTCCCCTTTCTCTTGCGTCCACAATCTCATCGATAGTTCTCTCACCGAATCACGCTTACAATGTAACTAGTGACGAGGACCTGTTTTAAGTCCACGTTGCATTTACGTTCGAAATTGATAGTCGTGTATCAGTGTATCCTAACGTGTGTTTACGAACGATTCGAGACTTATTGAGACGTGCAACTGTTACATGTATACACATCGATTACAGCAGGCTTCATACCTGTTCGATGTCTTCAATGATGTATTATTATTTGGAAATAAAATTCAAACCGGTATTAACTTGTGGCGTCTTATAAAAACATGTTGTTTTATCGAATACTGTGATTATAAATATTTAATCACGGTGTTGGTGGTTATTTCCACGTTGCGATATATTTGGAGTAACTTAAAAAATAAATATACATGCATGTGGTAGTATAAGTTGTTCGATAAGTTTTATCGTTCGATAAAAAATTTGAACAACCTAGTGCTATAGTGTTCGATAAGTTTTGTCGTTCGATAGAATTTATTGAACAACCTAGTAGTTGAAGAGAAAATTACAATCTAGAATTACTCATAAAAAGATATTACTCATCTACCAAAACATTGAAATTATAATTTTTGAATTACGATCCCCTTGAATATTAAAAGATAATAGTGTCCTAAACGAGGACTACAAATTCAACGACCTTGAATGATTCGAGGTCATCCAAGATCAATTACTTTCGATAACCGAATATCTCGGAAAATATTAGTTTCAGGATAGGCATATCTTGATACTTTTATTTTTAGAATTTATTATTCTATCGACTTCTGTCCTAAAACAAAATTATCGTTTCATTTTGAAAAAAAGAAGTTAATCTTCAAAAATTATTACCATCTAGCGTTTATTTAATTATTACCTCCTTGAGACCACACTTTTAATAGTAACGCGTTTTTTCTATTATTTACAATATAAAAATGTTAAAGAAGCCCATTCCTGGTGCATCGCCCTGTATAGTGCTGTCATAGGATTGTTACAATCGCTAGGTGCAACGGATACCTCGGCACGACGGGTATGCGATATCGAGGGCGTAGTCAATTCGCAGGACTCGACAAGATCGTGCTGGCAATCTCGCTACCGACTTGCATACCTTCATTCGTGAGCCAAAGAACTTTTGCCAAACACACTGGGATCGTCCGAATGCATCGTGCGATAGACCGAGTCGCAGAAGTTGAATGGAGGAAGCCACTAACATCGTAAAATAACGTCGTATTGTATATCCAAAGACTCGATGCTCTTTGAATGGTATCTTGACAGATGTCACTGCTATGAGCTTTTACTTGTAGTCGTCGTAGCACGTGCATGTGTACATTTCATTTAAAAATATTCAAATCGATCGAAATAAGTATTTAGTATTTCTATTGAACATTTTCGACCGACAATTTCAGACCATCCTCAAACCTACCAAAAAATAATAACTTATCGTAGGAAAGAAACATAAAGCAGCAGAAAAGAACATTTTCTTAAAATAAGTACTCTAAAATCAGAGTCAGGTCAAACACTAGTAGTATCTAAGGCAAGGTTAGGGCATGCAAAGGCACAATTTATTTTGCAACCTTCTCATTTGATGTTCCAATCCAAGATCTAAATCACGTTGATTTGTCCATGCAGACCTCCATCTTCGTATATATTTTCTTTCTTTGTTCAACTCGGTTTAGTTTTCGCACCATCCAGAAAAGGGAAGTGTATCACGATAGAAGTCTACAACGCTATAACTTATGACGAAAATGTAAAATACCTATAGGAAAGTTTAATCTTAGTTCATATATACGACAAAGTTTCCACTATCTGGGTACCAGTAGGGCAAGTTTATGATATCTTACTATTCTATTTTATCATGTACATAAATGTCTAAGAAAGCACATAATACCTACACGTTACAGCTCACTGCGAAACGACAACTTCTCTGGGCTCGAGAGAGACAAAGTTCGATTAGGAAGTTCCGAGATACAGTTGGGTTGCGCGCACAGTTATGATTGTCTTCTCATCGTACAGTAATTAGTCCGGTAATACTTCGTCTCCACCTGAAGTTTTTATAATTTCGAGGATCTTCCAAATTTTTCTTTCCCTCCTTTTCCAATCTACCTTCAACGCGACAATTTTATACATAACCAAAGTTCCTAGTGCTACGAGAATGGCATAAACATAATACGGTTTACCAAATTCATGTTTTTCAAAATTGATATTAATAGAGTATTATTGAAAACAATATATAGAAAATAAACAGGAAATATAATTTTCGTAAACGATCATTTTTATTTATGCTACAATGTGTCCTACACACAAAACATAGACACTCAGAAGTAGATGTTTAATCGTATTGAAACGTTTGAACATCGTACAATGTGAAATAAATAACATGGCAAAATAGCTTTTGCAGTAATTTAACTTTCTAAAATTGATCAGAGCCCGCTTTAGGGTTAAAAATAATTTCTCTCGAGTCCCTCGGGCTCGGTCACGACTCTGACTATCAGAGTCAATTTGACTTGTGCAGAATCGAGGGACACCTTCCGATTTCTCTTGAGATACAACTATCAAGCAAGCAACATAGTACAAAGACGAAATGTACGAGTCACTTACGCACACTCGCTCCAATATCACCTGCCACCATTTCTCGTACGAATGTCCGCCGCATAATATGTCCATTAAGCCTTCTATCGAAGGAAGATATAAGAACACTCGAGACACGGACTTGCTTTCTGGCATTCTACGGGATCTACTTTAATGTGTCCGGTCGTGTGTGCGTGTGGTCCGCGATTTGAATTCCACAGAGCCGCGCTGGTTCGGTTTTACAGACGCGGAACGAATTGCAGCGAGCGTAGGCAATCCGCTCAGGCGACGCACCGCGTTGCGGTAAGAGAAAATTAACGAATCCCCGGAAGAGCTGCAGACCGATCATATTATAGACACCGATAGCGACAAACCGGTAATTACCAACGAATAATGTATGTTTCTGCCCGGCTATTGCGTAATAACCGATAGTGTCACGGGTTTAACTCATTTTAAAGGAAATTGCGGAAACGTTGCTTCGCTAACCGATTACCCATCGTGTAAAATAGAACGTTTTCATCCAGTGCCCGGGAATATTTAGATGCAGAATCGTAAAACGGAATTGATAATTATTGAGTAATCCTGAAAGTTTTCACGGTTTGAAACCGTTCAATTTAGCGAAACATAATTGACAGAAGCTTGACAATTTTTGTTGAACATATTTTAACGCAGGAGAAATTATCGTGCAATCCAAGTGCACGAAATACGGATGTTCGAGATCGATAAACTTCTGGAAAGTGTCGTTGATGTCTTGTCGAAAACTGTGGATTGTATCTCTGGTTGAATTGTATTAGACTCTGGTGACGAAAAGAGTTAGAAAATATTTTTAAAACTACTAGAAACTGGAGCCTAAAGGGTTTTTCGCATTCGTCACTTTATGATTTAGATATCGATAAGAGGGCTAATTATTCCGAGTTAAATACCTCCCAGTAGTGACTTCCTAAAAGGGAGACTTCGTTTATAAATAATTCATGATACTCTTTGATACGACGATACAAAACTCAAACTCGATGTTGAGGACGATCGATGGATGATAAATCGGAAGAATATGACGGATTATGTAGATTTCGAGACACGATTGGTGCCATTTTTGTAAAGTTATTCTTGCAATATGTGACCTGACATTGTCCTGTGGAAGGACGAGACTTTTTTTTGTTCACTAGCAGCTGTTCATTGAAAACAGCCGGATGCTGTATTTGCGATTCTGGGTGGACAGCTTCTTCGTTATTCTACGAAGATATTCTGCTTAAATAACACGAAGCACTTCGACTAAATCTGCACGGGTATTCCTGAGATTTGCTCTCTTCACCTAGTGCCTTCTGGGCATCATCCATAAAACGCAAAAGCAGTCTTCTGCGTGTGTTATCCTCGAGACTCGTATCTTCGCACCTGAACTTCACAAACTATTCTTGCACCGTTCTGTATATGCATATTCCGGCTGTCCCTGTCGCTCAACGACGAGTTTGAACTCGTAAAGTGTCAGAAGTCGACAATCGCGTCCTTCTGTACTCAATTCTAGATATTATCATACAGACGACATAAAGCATGTCCAACAAAGTCTGCGTAACAATAAAAATATACGATATCGAACTCGGACACGATAAACCCTCGATAAAAGGCACACTGCCGGGACCGCGCGGAGCTTTTTAAAGAGGGACGGCAGTGAATTTGTTCCTGGAATCGACTTTTCGTATCTCGGGCTGACAATGAGATCCAGCCACGTGCAAACCTCGTTCAACGAGGAGAGTGCACAAGATAAACCAAGAGTGAACGCAACAATGAACGCGTCTCGTGTTACAGGCGCTCGATCATCGAACTTCGATGCGATCCCGTGTACATACGACGCGATAACACTAATGCACACTAACAACTTTTATATTTCTATTTGTATCTTTACGAGAGTAGCTTTTAATAGATCGAGTATTCTAATAGACGAGGTTCTCTCGATCGAAACAAAATCATTTGTTAAAAGCTATACTTTATAAGATTTGAATGTCGTCGATGTTGACGTCGAAACGACAGATTTTCATTAACACATGGCTCATAAGAGAAACAAATTTGACTATAAAACTCGTTTATTTGGAAACAAAGCAAGTATAGGAAATATTGGTGTTTTACTACATATATATGTATATACTTAGTTATTTCGTTTCGTTAACTTTTATAAATATTCAAACGCGAGAAATAAATGATTGTTTCGCATTTTCGATAAATTTTGGAGTGATTATAATACATTGAATCGAATTGATCTATCCGAAAGTACGTTTACAATCACTAAAAGCATATTCATCGGACAATATCGAAAATGGGAAATAATAATTTATTTATCGTGTTCGAAAACGTATAGATGTTAACGAGAACCATTTTGAATACCTTTTGAAATAATATAAATACAAAAAAAGTGATTTTTATTGTACAAAATCATTTGAAGATCACGTATATCCTACGTGATTTAAATTGCACCTTTGTAATCTATATTACTGCATCAATGACAATACATCGTCTCGTTAACAAAATATTAATAATCTTCTAATCTTATAAAATAGATGATGAAAAAAAATATTTGCATATTAAAATATTTATTCCATCAGAACTAACAAACTTCTTCTTCATCCTTTTTCTCATATCATCAAACAGAAGACGTATTCTAGCTACGCGAGTGAAAGGATACATCGTCTATACAATCGGTACTTCAAATATATACGAAACTGATTTTAAAAGTATACAATAATTTGTCGATAAATTATTTGCGAGGTACGTCAAACTTCGAAGCAATCACCCTTTGCGTTTGTACAATCTTGCCAATGTCCTGAAATTTGTTTTATACCCTGTTCAAAAAGATCTGTGGTTGAATGTAGATCCAATCTCGAGCACTTTCGATCGCTGCATTGTTGTCTTTGAAGCGCTTGCCTTCGATGTCAGCTTCAAGCCATCCAAACAGGTAGCAATAGCTTCGAACCAAGTCTAGACTGTAAAGTGGACGTGGCAAGAGATTCCATTTCAAATTTCTAATTGTTTTCATAGTTTTCTATCGGTGTGAAGCATTATATTGTCTTGGAGGTAACACGTCCGATCTTCCCCTTTCTTCGTTCATCGAATCATTCTCTTCACTTCGAAAGAGAAGAAGAGGGTTGAGTAGCAATCTGCGTTGATTGTCTTACTGAGCGAAAGAAAGTCAACAAGAAGTGCACTCTTCGAATCCCAAAAGAAAGTCTTTCTGCTGAGCGTGTTGCTTCTGGATTTCTTCGATCTTGGTAAACTAGAATGACACCATTTTCTCGATGCTTGTAACTCTGTAATGAAACAGTGCTTCCAGGTCTCATCAGTGGTGGATTGCACCTAATCTGTTACACCTTTTGTTACCAATGCAGTGAATCCTCGAATTGCACGAATTTATCGATACGTAGATATACCTAACTCGTATCTTTCTACAAATTTTGTACACATGTGCGTATATATTTAGGTATTAAATAATGTTTTCGTTTGTTCGACTTTTTTTGAAAAAGAAGTGCATACGTTTTTGTTTCGCTTTGATTCAAATTTTGAAACTCGTATTAGTAGTAAATGTATTCTAAGGAGAATAGGTCAGTTCTATAAAGACATATTAATTATCCTTCATAGGACCTACCAAGTGCAAACAAACATTAATTGGAAATGTTGATCACCAAGAGTGATCTTTCTTTTTTCCTACAATACTATACGTATCTTATTTATTTTACTCGATTCGTTGGAACAAATTGATCTCGCAAATCGAGAATTTATCGCATCGAGCAATTGTGAAATATTAAGAAACATTATTGTTTAAATAATCCGAATTTCTTTGCACAATTTACAACAAAAGAAGAATAACGTTACTCAAAGTGTCCAACTCTTTCGGTAGGGATTTTTAATACCATTCTCCCTCGTGTTATCAACTGTGCAACCAGTTACATAAAATTATACAATCGTACTTATTTTTCTTCGTAAAAGCACAGTCGTAACAACACTTGTATCAAGATTAACCAGGAGAGGTAGAATCGACCGATCGTATAACCGGACCGAGATTCAAACTTCGTTCTCGCTTGCGGGATGACTGTTTTAATTAATTAACTCGTGCAGATGGAATCATATTCTGAGAAACTCTCGAAACCATAATATTTGCCCCGCTCTATCGGGTAATTCGATGAAAGAGCATAGCGAACGGTGCGCCGGCGCCGTGAAAGATTGTAATTTCCGTTCGATGCTATGAAAGTGCTATGGCAGTAAAATTCCCAGCGTAGATCAAAGAAACACAGAGGACGCGAGCCCGCACACGCGGCAGCTTCGATTAATCCTCGTATAACGAATATCGTAAGCTATAACTTATACTTCAAGAGACAGATTCCAGGCCCTTCTGGTCCAATTCTAAGCCGAAGCTCGATTCTCTCGGCGGGAGGTCCGCAGGAGTGCAGAGCTGGACCGCACGCGGCGAAGAAGGGCGAGCTGCACATAATAAGGAGACGTGTAGTTTAGGGGTGTGCGGGTAGCCGAGATTATGGGCTCGGCTCGAGTTCGGAAAAAGTCGGGCAGCCTCGATCGGGGCCCCTGCTACATAAGAATCCACGGCCAGTACAATATTGTCGGGCAGTCCGATATTGTCCAATCTGGATCCGAGGCGAAAGATTTGTCAGGTGGAATTTGTATGGGACACCGTCAGTGTCACATAGATTGTTTCAAACCATTTCGAAATGGATTGCTCATAATGAACAATTAAATTCGATAATTGTGCACAAAAGGACACACCTCGTCGATTCTTATGAAATCTCGGTGTGTCTTATACGACTTAATATTCTGAACTATTTTTTCTATACATATAACCATCTCTCGGTTTGAGCAAATCTCGGTTTCCGAGATTTTCGCAAAAAACTGCTGATACTACTATAACGAATTTTATCTGTACCTATGGTATAGATGTGCATAAACGTAGAACCATCGTTTGTCTAGTGTTTTTATTCATTTATTTATTTATTCAGTAAATGGGAGATTCCTTTTGTTTGTTACGGAGGCCCACCCTCGATTTTTTACCAACCAGGCCCAATTGCTCGGATATACAACATTTTGAGCTACCCGCACACCCCTATATGTAGTTTCGCTCGTTTTTTTTTTTTTATTACCTGTTTTTTTTTCTTGATTTGTCTCGAATTGTCTCCCCTGCTTCAGTTTCCTCCTCGATAAGCTCAATACGTAGGGGAGTCCTGAGACCGAAAGTAGCAGAAGCGTTTCAATGCCTGTGCTTTCAAATTTCTTAACAGATGATGCTACGAATAATTATTTTTCGAAAGTTAGCGAAAACAACCTCTTCGCGATCTGTTCGATTAACGATTTCGACGTGAGAATTACGGGACGTGGTTTTCTTGAAAAAGAAAGTAATTTTCTAATGTATAGTTCGTTGTGAATCCGATCACATCATGGTTCTGTGTTTACGTGAAGCAAGTATTTATTATAATTGCAAATTTTTCTGGTTTTTGCATGTTTGAAACGATTCTAACCTAGCTTGCACAACAAGATGAAATATCATTTAATACTGCATAATTTGCCACTAGAGGAAGTTTTTATCAATAATCTGAAAATATGTGAATTGATAAAGCATGTTTTTGCTTAATCTGTAAATATAATTGTGCAAAAATATGCTATTATTTGTTTGTTAAAATTCGAGTATAGATGAGAGTGATTCGAATTGAGTAAATACTTATACTTTTTGCATTTCTGTTTCATCTTTTTATTTAACCTTAAGTTTGAATACAAAAATTTCGTGAGATAATGAAATTTTTATGTTCACATATTAATTCCATATTACAGTCAACTTTAATCAATGTCACGACAGTAGTTTCATTAACACAAATTTACGTCTAAAATATTATTTTGTTACAATAATGACCAAGTTTTAATTGCTATAGTCACACGAAAGTTTCTCATTTCATTTAGTACCTCGAATTATATACAATGAATATCAGCTGGGTAAAAAACATCATGAGTGTCTTTTTTTAATGTTTTAATTATCAATTTTGGATAATTTTTAAAATTAATCTAAACAAATGATTATACAAAAACATCAAAAATATAAATTAATATGCGTTTAAAAAATTGTTTTTTTACCGCACAGAAGGATCATACTTTCATACCCTCAAACATACATTTTATATATTACATAATATACTTCGTTATTTTTTATTTTTTCATTCTTCTTTTTAAGAATATCTCCCATTTTTATCGATAGAATTTAATATTACAAGGATCTCGAATTAATTGAATAAGCCTATAAATTCAAACATTTATAATTTTATCTTGCTTTTTCTATTTACCGACTTTATTCGTCGTTTTCAAATTCGTATTTCGTAATATATATCTCTACTTCAGGAATAGTTTAACATTTGAAAATAGTAAAATAAATTTGGATAAATGTATATCGTACCAGACCTTGTTTCTCAATTACGGTGCATGTTCAGGCGTCCGGTATCTGTTTAACTTTACAAGAAACGCATAAAATGATCACCTTATGTCTCAATGTAAAACTATAAATACCTTATCGTTGATCTTTTTACCTTATTTCTGATCCTTTTAACATAACCAGGTATTATTCGAATTCAGTGAAAACCTTGTAGAATTCTCTAGTAAAATACAGTAATGGCTCGGATATTGATAAGATTTCTTGTTTGGATTTATAATCTACGCTTTGTAAGAGAAAATCAGTATTTCTTAATTTAAATAAAGATGAAACTTTTTCTTTCTTTTTTTTGCTCAAATAGTCATAAGATATTTATTAAAATTGTATGGTTCCTGATTTGGTCATAAATTTAAGTAAAGAACGTAAAATGATTTGTAAACAAATTCCCCTTAAATTTATAATTTTAAATAAGGTTCTCCTGCTAATCTCGTATGGAAAGTATAAATCTTGCTAAATTACATACCACCTCTTATTTCTGTTCAAATCTGTACTCTAATTAATTTATAAAATTAAATTTCATAATAATTATTCATAAATTTTTATGAAATAAAAATTATTAAATTAATTTAATCTTTTCTATATCAAAATTTTAATTTATATGAAATTTGTCCTGATTCATTTTCAATATTATCATTTTTGATCACGAAATTATTGTAAATAATTTAATTTCCTGATTGATTCTCACTGTTGTTAATGCCTTGATTTTTAATGAATTCAGATTTGTAAGTAAATAATACAGCAACTAAAATATGCTGATTACGAATACACATCTGCAGTAACCAAATGCAAAAAAGTTAATCTCGGAATCAGCCTCAGTGAATCTCTGTACTCGTTGAATAAAAATATTGTATCCTCGCAACTGAACCGACATAAATAAAAAAAATGTCGATTTTGCAGAAGAGACAACAAAAAATATTAGAATTGTAAAATGCTACGACTCTATACTCTTATAAAAATGTGAATCGAAAATTCAATCGAGACGACTCCATATCATTTTTATGGAAGTTATATTACCCATTATTTTGATTGCTTAATTTACAAATTTTCTATCTAAGGGAAAATTTGTAACACTTTTCTTGATAATACGACATATTTCCTTCACATAATCCAGTAATTGAACATATTTTTATTGTGTCAATTTTTGAAAGAGTACAATATATTATAGATAAATAGATACAGTATATTGTTGCTATCACAAAATTCTCCAGACAATCATACGTTCTCTGTTGTTGCTACTCGTGAAATACCTTAGTGATAAAAATTAATGAAATACTTTTTTAATATAGATAAAAATTTCAAAGAACGAATAAAAAATAAACAATTTGTAATGCATTAATTGTTCAAGAAAAATTACAATTTAAAATTATCCAATCGAATGAAATTTCACATTTAACGTTGTAAATAAACAGTTATACAGAGATTTGATTTGTCATTTATTATTCAAGTAAAATTCTTTCCATGTCTGAGTAGCCATTCACTTCAATGTTCTGGAGAATGGATTCACCTTTCTAACTCAACAGGTCCACTATTGGGTTTACCAGCATTTGAAACTCGTTTTTGGAAGGAACCAGTATCTGTATATTCTCTTATTTACCAAATGTCTATTGGAAAAACGATCCACATAAACACGTTTCACTTCAACAAGTCCAAACATCAGATACATGTCAGCTATTTCTCAGTTAGAATAACATACCACTATCAATTTAAACGCAAAGTACACACTATAAACCTCTGACAGGTAATTTTCTTACGAAAAGAATTAAAATAACTCGTGGGATGCTATCAGACAGTAAGAATCGTAAGATTTCAAGCATTATTTACGAACAAACGAATGGAAACAGTCATACTAGTTAGTTCAATTTGTCGAAAGGGTTGCCATAACACAGAACTCGTTGTAAAGTGGAAGTAATGCCAAATGTGACAAGAAAATAAAAATTAAAATAAAAGATTTACCACGATCTTGTTGTTTGCAAGTGTAATTAAAATAAGGTGAACACGATACTGTGCCAAAAATATTCTGTATAATGGAAATAAAACTTATACAACGCAAAGTATTCAGAACTTTGATAAGCTCCGTCATAAATCATTACCCGTAGACGGTATGCGGGTGACAATCGCGGTCCAATCCTACAATTTATTACCAACAATTAAAAAGAAATTTTACTGCGAATAATTTCTCGCGTGCTATCATAGATCAACGCGTATTCCATGATAAAAGACACGTGAAACCGAACCGTTCACCACTATACAAAGTGTTCCACCGAATTTTACAACCAGAATTATTTTCTCAATTTTCAATATTTCTGAAACACGTTTTCAACAATAGTGTGAATATTTTCATTTCAGGTAGCAGTGTCACGGATAAGTGACAATTAAATACCATAACATACTACGTAAAGAAATAGGAAAATAACCATTTGTTCTTAATGATTTTGCCTAAGATGAAAATATTTTCACCATACGATGCCATTCGTAAATTTGCACAATTTTTGTAGAATGTACAAAATTTCTAATATGTTTTGTGTAACTAATTCGAAGATATCGTGACAAAATTATTGTAAACTATTTTGCTGATACCTTCGACTTGAATTCTTATTTTTAATGTTGCGTATGTATACAATTTTCTATTGCAAATTAAAGAAGAACCTAAAAGGGAATACGAAATTAATGTGGATAGTATAACGAAATTAATATAGATAGCATTTGTAATGATTTCAGACAGGAGGATGGGATAAGTGTGAAAATCGAACACAAAAGTTTGAAATGTTCTAAGCAGAGATTGAAAACGGTAATAGTATCGATTCCGGTTCTCGAAACAGTCATGAAGAACCGTTAAGTTCGATTTCCACTGTAAGGCTCAAGGGACGCGACGTTCAAGCGACACTCATGCCACGCTGTCACTCATGGGACATGTATTGTATACATTAACATGTTCAACTATTTAGCGAGTAAGCCGTACACAGTTCGATCGGTTCGATGTACCCTAGTTTCATATTTAAGGGGATAGCCATATTCAGTCATTGTTTTAATCACCATTTGACAACGACTATCCTATTGTTACAAAAAAAAACAGAAAAGGGAAAATGTAGGCATTCTACTTTGACTAAAAAAGAAAATCGAGAAAAATTTATAAATGTATCGTAAATAAATAAATATAAAATAATATCAATTGCTTGTAACAAAAACTGAATATCTTCGATCGGTTGAATATTATTCGGTACTATTTTTCTATAAAACATACTTATTTAGATTTTCCAGACAAAATAATGTAATAATGTAGATTAAGAAATTTTATACTTTAATTTTATTTTAGATACTGAAAAAAGAATATTTTCACATAACTGAGGATAAATCTCAAGTTTCCTTGTTAAAAAAACGACTTCGGTCATTGTATTTCGTGAGAGTATTGCGTACATCGGAGGGAAAAATATATATTGTAAATTATTGTTATTATATTATTACTCATATTGTTGAGAAGCAACAGAAAATATTCGATGGAAGTAGAAATGTACTCCAGGGCCACGCGTCCCGACGCTCGGGTTGTTGTCAAACATTGCCCGGTCAACTGACAATGGACAGGATATCTCCACTAGCGCGAATGCTTCCTGATGAAACAATGTTATCATTTTTCTGCGGAGAGTGAACGTTGCTCGACTATTGCATCCTTGAACGTTACTAAGAATGAAGTATTATTCGAAATATTATCAAATAATAATAATTTCCTATTTTGTTCTTAATGAACGTTTCAAACGTTTTATTTCAGTAAAAGTGTAATTAAGAATAAAACGTTTTAGTAAACGTTCACTAAGAATAAAAAGCTTGAAGGTACATCATTGTTTAATCATTTTACTACAACAAGAAATAACTCAAATAACTATCATTTATTCGGAATACTGTTATGGAAAACCGAAAAAAGCGAAAATATCGATTCCGGTTGCGATTCTAATATCGGTTGTCGTATCGATTCTATATCGATGCTATACCGGTTCTATGACAGTTCCGTAACGATTATATATCAGTTCTTGTATCGGTTTCTTTGGAGCATGAAACTGTTAAGCGTGTAGTGTACATAGGTACGTAAATAGGTATATGGCATAACATTAGTGTTGTATTTGCTGTTTAAATTTTGTGCACCTTCGTTACATATTAAAATATGACAATTTTTATCACTCGTTGAAATACTATAAACTTTATTATTTATCGAAATAATATAAATTTTCTATGAATAAATAAATTTAAAGAGCTCTTAGAATGCTTTGAAAATACATTGTTGAGGGTAAAATAATGAAACGCTTTATAAATTCATTTACTAGTTTATGAAAAATTTATAGAAAGTTTCTAACAAATTCATGAAACTGATAAAGTTAAAAACAATTTATAATATCTATACACTTACAAAAATTACACTTATAAAATTACATTCTTTCAGTAATCACGTCAATTCTTTATTGTGCATTTTTCACATCGTATTTTCAAATATTGACGAAACATCATTTATCCCGAAAATTAACAGAATAATAATTTAATTGATTTTTATTCAATTACCTTGACATGCATGTATGCAAACGATTCTCATTATTAACTACAGTAGATTAAATGTTCTATAAGTTTCAATTTAGTGAAATTTTTGCAAACGGTAATATTAAATTTATAAATCTACAGAAAATGTAAGGAACAAACACCATATTCCTACCACACGTACACCATACGTACATACCAAACAGTTTAATTTTCTAACTAATTCTGGTTAAAATCGTTAGAAAATCGATGTAGAAGCAATATTGTAACCGTAAACGATACCGTTCACCCCACTCGGTTCTACGTAATTGTTTCACCAATAACCGGTATACGTACAACGATACGAAAGAGTTATTTTTGGAATAGTTTGAAAGCCCTATTCCAACCAATCTAAAAGTTCGACGTATACGGTAACTTCGTTGAAAACACGTAATGAGCGACCACTAACATTTGTCGTTCCTAAGGGATCGCTTCGTACCTGGGCACAAACCTGCCTTTATATTGGTCGCTGATTTTCCAACCGCCTGAAGCTATTCTGTAAACGAAAACGGAGTGTCGTTAGTTCGCTGCGAATGCGTGCGCGCCTTAGTCCTTTGCCCTCGGAACGTTGCCAAAGCGTCGCATTAATCTTGTTCTTATTCGCGCAAAGACTTTCACGGAGGGTCGGCAAGTTCCCCTACCGTTAGAGCTTTCCTACGGGAACAACCGTTCCAGGCGAGCGGAACGCCGTTGTAAAGCACAGTTTTCTTGTATACCTCGAAGCGAGGTAGATATTTTCGTCGTATATGGACTATAAGGTTTCCATCTTCTCCTCGACTTCCCTGTCGGTTCCTCTGCTTACGTTTTCCACCGGTATCCACGTAGATGAGAATGTACTCTCTCGGCTACAATGAAGACAGACTCTCCCTTCGCGAAACGTGATTTTTTTATACGGAAATAGTAAGCACTCGCCATCAGGAAGTTGAAATGCAAACACACAGAGTGATTCATGAGCGCGTGTCGATACTTCAAAGGATCAATCTACGCATCAATCTTCGGGTGCCCATCTGGAGCAGGACGATTAATCATGCGCATAATATAAGCTCGTACGCATAATAAATAATTAAAAACGGACAAATATGTGTTTCTTTTGCGAATTGTACGTATTTATAGAAGAAGAAAAATGAATTTTCCAGTGGGACATTACCATCTTTTAAATCTTGGCCGGATGTTGATATTTGAATGGAAACATTTAGTTTGATCGTAAGGTTTACACATTTTTTAAATCTCGAGGATGAACGAAAGGGGTAAAACAAGTAAAAGAAGTTATATCGAAATCTATTTGTAAAGAAAAGTATCCGACAGTCGTTAACTAATTAACTTCGGGTTTAGGATAATGTAGAAAAATCTCCGATTGTATGAAATAATTTTCCTCGGCTGGATGAACGACCAACCAAAATGATGTTTATGTTGCTTCAATGCAAACGAGATAGAATTTCCATCTTATTCGGACTGTTTTTAATTGTACATATTTAAAAAATAAAAGTTTAGAAATAATACGAATAATCTTATAATTAATAATGAACCGTAGGTCCTTATTTAACTGATTTTCAATACAATGGAATCTCTGGTTATTAGAAATGTTCACCGGCGATTTCTTACATATTGTTACGTGATTTTTTTTCATTCTTAATAAAAATAAATTTCTTCAATAATTAAGTATTATTTGATACTGTTTCAAGGAAGTAAGACTATGGGATGATGTCATGGACCGATTGTGAACCAGACTTGGGCATATTTTTATCCATGTAATGGATTCCGAATAAAATATTAATTTTATCTAGATAAACGTGCCTGACGATTGAAAATTTATTTTTTACATATATACAGAAACTAATACAGAAAACGAAAATAAAGTGTAGTTTGATTTTTCAACAACTATTAAATAGAATATTACATATATTCAAAAATTCTCCTGTCGTCTAATTAACAAATTTAAAATATGTATAATCGTTACCATGAATATTTATTTGATAACAGTTCGTTGCAACGTATACTATGCACTATGTCGAAGACATGGTATTTATCAGAGGTTTGCTTTGTTGATTTTGCAAATTCAAATTGCAGGTTCCTTCGCAAGGAAGTAAGTTTACCTGGATAAAATTTTATTCCTAATAAATGGACACTGCGATTCGAATAATGATTATCTAAATAATTTATTTGAAAGAAAATAGTTTTATACAGAGAAAGGTTTATTTAGAATATTTAACTCTGCGTTTAATTGACTAATGATCAATCGATGGGCTGATCGGAGAATGGTTACCAAACCTCAAGAATCTTATTTAACTTGTTGAGCTATGCTAGGTAATACCATAAGTCTTCGCGTCTTTGTTAGCGTTCGACTTTATCCGTTCGACTTTCTTCACATTGGGTCCAAACAGACTTCTATTGGCATTCATTCGCTTCACTATGATCTGTGGAGTTCCTCGGTGCACACACAGTTTATTCGACCTATTTTATCTCTGACTTATTCCAAAAAATATGAAGATCAGTGAAATTCAGGTGAAATATGTACTGTTACCTGAGTTTTTCACAGGCATGATAGCAACCAAAAGAGAATTATCTTTAGCAATCAATTTTTGCAAATTACAAATGGTAAGAATACCACCATTCGCCCAAGATAATACTTGGATACATATTTGAAGAGAACCTTTAGAAAAAATTGACAATCGTGGATGGAAATTTTTATTTCATCCCTATTCACGTTACTCCCTGAGTAACTTCATTTTTTTTTACATTATTTTCATGAGAACTTCACCAATGGATTAGCGAGATAATCTGACAAAATTAAAAAACGACCTTACTCGGATTATATCTAATTACACTCGGAATAATTCAAATAACGTGTAATTAAAAATGAGTAATTCCTGCTTTCAAGTGACAAAGTGGGAATTACCAGTTCACTTGAAAACGAGAGTAATAATTTTTATCTCAAAGTCATAAACGGGGAGAAAATTAGTAAAATCTTGAAACAAAAATACAAAATGATTTCAACGTTTATTATTTTCCAAAAAAACCTGAAAAACAGTTTCAATGTGGACACATTGTGCATAAAGTAGTTGGAGAAGGACAGATTCAACATTTCCTTTAATCTTTTATAGTTCAGAAACTATGGTACGTGCGTTCCAGTATGTGGACCCACTTTCTTGAAGCAGTGGCATGCATTTATGAATCACCCTTTACTAACCCTTTAGCGAGATGAGCAACCAAACCCCTCGACTGCTTCACACTTTCCTACAACTTTCCTCGTTACTGTCTGGCATTTGTGCAGTCCACTCTGTGATTCTACTCGTCATTTGATTTGAGCAACGAAGCAAAAGAGGGAGGGATGAGAGCACGTCAACGAGACGAAGAAGTGAATCCGTTGAGAAAAAGCGAAGAAAAAGCTACTTTACGACGAAACTTTTTTTTTCTTCTCTCGTTCGTTTAGTTTATTTAGTTTCGTGCCGGTGCAACGATCGATTTTCTTGATTCTCGTGCTTATATCATCCGTGTTGGAGGCTTGTTCTTCCTTCGGTCTTTATTCTTGCTTTTTCATCTACCGTTCCCCCTGATACCGCCATACCTTGCTGTTCGCTTTATTTTTCTTGCTGCCCTCCATATTCGTGACAGCACAGGGTATCAAACAGATGTCTTCATTGGCTTTTTCTTGTTCGTCGTCGATGATAATCCTACGATGGACGGATGCTGTGCACACGAATATATTATTTGCTTCTTAAAGGCTCTCCTTTAACGTCTTTTTCATTGTTTTTTTTTTTCTTTGTCAAGAAAGAAGAGGGGTGACTGTTTTGGAGTCGCACCTAGTGTTCGTACAGTGACAGATACACAGGCAGCTACTGAAGGCAAATATGAACAAATGAAACAACTTTCACAATACTGTAGTTTTCTGTATAACTTTACAAGGATTGCAAAATCGATTCATTTATCATTAACGGTCGAGAAGAAGATAAACATATTCTTGTATTTTGAAATAGGCTGTTATCGTGTGCTCCATATTTTCTCCCTAGTTTCTTCGTTTTTACACTCGACGTTTTTTATTGCACATAACGCACATGTATGCACATAGTCGGTAATCGATGGCACATTTTTTTTTATGATTTTTCATCGGTTAAGATGTATTTTATGTATTGAGATACGCATAAAAAAAAAACATGAAAAATGATGTTACATTTTTATCCCAAGAATTGCATTGGAAGTTTAATATTATGAAATAAAATTTAATAATTTGTTGTTACACCTTTTGTTAACAGTTATAGATTTAATCTCTACTATGTATTCCGATATACAGTACATAGTGAAATTCACAATGATATAGAATACTACCTTTTCAACGATTGTAAATAATTTAGTAGCTTAATAGTTGATAGTAATTCAATAGTTGAATAATTGCATATAATAGCTTTAAATAATTTTATAATTTTATAATGTTTTATTTTTACATTGCGCGGAAAATTGAAAGAGATAAATCCTTAATAATTCCACAAGACAGTATTAAAAAAGGTTTTAGATTAATATTCCATTCAAATATTTATACTTAAATACAAACTGTTTCTAATCTAAAGGGAAATTTGACGGCTTTTTTTACTTCAAAGATACGTTGTTGCTATGGCAGTGCTTCTGAACTTGTGATCCACGAGTTCATTACAGTGTTTTATAACAAAACTTGATTCACGCACACAACGTACAAAACACAAGAATTTTTAAAATAATTTCCATCTTCTGCTAAATATATTCTATTTATTTTAATTTGTCTTTGTTGAAACAGAAATTTCAAAATTACTCTCATGAAAATTTTCACTTGTACAAGTAGATCTGCAGTTTTATACACTTGTTCTGCTTTTTCATGTGAACAACGACACGTTTACGACACATTATGTGAAAAATAGAGATTGCTATTCATTTTCGTACTTTCGTGAAACTGAATTTTTAATCAGAAACTCTTCAAATGTGTGTTTCCTTGAAAAAATATTTTTGAAATTTTTCTCGATTTTTATACTTTCCATATAGGTCGGAAAATAAAAAATTAATTGGATTTTCCAAATCCGAGCAATTGATACGATAATGTATAATGTTAAGATTAAAATGTACACGTACGCACCCCATTGTTTACGCTCGAATATATACACCGAGGGAATGTTTGAAATGGCCCGTGAATGGCAAAAGATTGATAAACATTGCGCCATGGTAGTATTTTCCAAAGTAGGAAGCACCATCCCTAGGGAAGGGATGGTGCACCCCCTTACAATCTAAAGGGGGTGTGAAGGAAAATGTATTCTTTTCCAACCGCCATTAATTTACAATTTGTTCAGAAAAAAGGTTTAAGTGTAATGCAACAAAATATATCAACAACTTGAACCATCTATTTATACATTGTTTATCAAAATTTAACCTCTTCAGAGACGAATAAGTAGTATGTATTCAGGAGCGAATAATACTGTAATAACCTTTGTGTTTGGAATTGAATTGTACATTACAAAGGAACTACCTTAGTTTTGAAGGAATCATCGAGTTCTTTTTTTTTTTTTCCCCACGTCTCAACTCCTGCCAGGAAATTGTTTCCAACTTTCCTCGAAATTTGCCAATATTGACTCCCGAACTTTCCTTGTTACCCGCGTTTCTTATTTCATCTCTGCGTCTCGTCAGCTGCCGAGGAGATTTATATCGCAGATTGTAAACAAGTTGGCGAAAGTTAGTTCACGCCGGACCAATAACGCTTACTGCAATTTCTCTCTCACACTGGCAACCCTCTGCCTTTCTCTCCCGTTTAAGAATATAACATCATACTCGGAATATCATTGCCAGCGATAAACCGAAAATGGAGGGAGAACAAAGCATTCGAACTCGATCCGAATGTCCGTACCAGTTCAAGTGGGAATATATTTGAATTGAATTATTTCCCCAGGGACTAGAGAGGTCCCTGGACGTCGCACTTGTCCCTACCGGAAATCAGAATCACGCATGCAACGTAGCCCCGACAGGGAGTACGAAAAATAGACTGTCGATCAATGGTGATCCTTCATTGTCTGTTGCTTATATTTCGAAAGGGAGCCCAATTTTTTTTATTATTTTTTTTTTCTTTTTTCTTTTTTTTGTTCCTTTTTTCAATTATTTCGCAATCTAGCCATGAATTTTCCGCGATGGTTATATCCGCAAAATGTCTGTCAACAATACGCCCGCAAGGTTGCGTGATTCAAACAACAAGCAAAATGGAAAAATTGATTTCCCCGTATTATTTTGAAACAAAAATTAATTTACGTAAAAAGAGAATTTTTAATTTTTTCAGCAAATAGTAATGACGAAAATATTCGTGTTTGTATAATTTTATGTAATTTTATTCGACTTTGGATAATGTAATGAAACTTTTTGGAAAAGATCTCTCTTAACGAAAAAAATTATTTCTGCATCCGACATTTATGGACAAAGAATTTTCATTACGTTTAATTTAAACGAATGCAGTTGTTTTTATCGATTTTGACCGATTGAATATTTTATTGATCGAATGTAAAAGATTATTTAAAGAAAGTCTCTGATTAAATTGAATGGTTTCGAATAGGTATACTGAAAAGATGCTAATTTCGGATGAAAAATCGTGAAGATGCAAAACGTCCTTGTAAAAAAAAGTTGTAGCATGCCTGAAGACACTAATTTAATGGTGTTTAACCTCTTTAAACTTATGGCACAGGGGAAAAAATGATTTTTAATTTTTTAGAGCTCGTGGCTCAATCATGATTAATTATAGTAACACAGATTTATGTAACGTTACTAGATTTAGGCAGTTTATTATATTTATTACTCCATCTTGAGTTATCTTCGATTCAATGTTATTTATTATCATTGTTTCAGACTTTTAATAAATGATATTGTATCGATTATAACTCAAAACAGAGTTGAAAACGTTGCATACTATAATAATTAATTTATCACTTCTTTTTAATAATACAAACATTAACTCTTGTTACAATTACAGTACCAATTTGAAAGAATATAACAAATAAAAATTTAACTAATTTCTGCCATTCGAGGGGAATATCTCACGCGAAACGCAGATCCGTCTTCATTGCCCTCACGTTTGTTTTTATCGCACGACCGAAACGTTAGATGGTGTTTACAGAATCATTCAGTCGCTGATCGCATAACAGCAGATTTAACCATTCGAAACATACAGGCAATCGAAACGCGACTAACCGTAAAATAAAAATGCTCTGCTCATAGCTACATGATATTTACACGTGAAAATAAATGTAAACGCAAAAACTCAAATATTAGTCAGTAGAAATGTGTCATTGCATACACGATATTGTGCTCATAGCTACACGATATTTACACGTGAAAATAAATATAAACAGAAAAACTCCAATGTTAGTCAGTAAAAATGTATCATTGGATATTGTGAATGAATTCTGATACACATAACCAAGGAATGACGAGTATTTGTACATGTATGAAATAAGAATAATGATCTGCCAATTGCTCCAGATATTTAAATTTTAAAATAAATTATAAGTCTAAGTTTATTATTTATTATGTAAGTATACTTGCATTAAGAATTAATTCCAATGTATGATTACTTTAAATTATACGTACTTCGTACATCAGAATATACAAGGAAATCAAATATTAATATAATATTATTAGTATTAAATAATATAGTACTATAATTAAGCCTCATTATTAAATACTATAATTTACTATAATATTAGGATTACAATTATTATATAATTTAATATTATTTTCGTGATCAATGACACAGATTTAACAAATAATAGTTTAATCCTTGAATTATGTATTTTAAACTGTAAATATCGCGAAATTATTGACAAAACGTAGTCACTTCACAATCATTTATATGACCTGCCATTTCTAAATTATAGATATACATATGTACGTATGTGTGCATTTATTTATATATGCACGTATATATGTATATCAAAATTTATTCTTGTAATATAAAGATACGTTATATTAATTATTAACTAGCTGATACTTGAATCCTTTGATTCATACATAGTCTATTTTAATCTCTGAGTATCAGGAAGCGGTTGTGAAAGCATTGTTATTTTATAATAATTTATACGACTCGTCGCAGTTGGATTAGTCGAGGTCAGGTTATTTTGAACTCAAAATCTATTGAAAAATAGAACAAGTTTTATTTAGCAATAGCGAATCAAATTCAATTAAGCGCATTAAAGATAAACAATTCGAGGAGGGTGTTAATATGCATGGTGATCCTCTAACCGTTTCGTAAATTAATTCTTTTCTATACTTGTAATCTTATGAAATAAAAAGCATTCTTTATAAAAATTCTCGATATACTTTTACATCTTTATTCGTGTATTGTACGTTGCTGACTTTAAATCGAGAATCTTTACGACTATGGTACAACCGATGAGATTAATAATAATAATAATTAAAGTTCGGTTATATTTATACATTCTAAAGGAAGATTTGATAACGAATTATGTTGCTATTATTTTTTCAGCATTATTTTATCGTTTCTAATATTTTATTAACGATAATAAAAGACAAGTATATACATGTATATAATGTGCATATAGGCACATACTGTGTACGGTTCACAAGTCACTTAAAAAGAATGCTGGTCTGACTAATTACAGGCTTATCGTCTCCAATATAATTGTAAATATAGGTCACATAATTTTAAACATTGGCCAAAACCATAAAAAATGAAGAATGGGGTATACTCAGACACATAGGTATATGATCCTCTTGTTCCTATGTTTTTTCAGATGACTTTTTGTGAGCCATTCACAGTACGCACATATATGTATCACATACCTACCATTTTTACCGTGCTTCTGCATATCGTGTACATGTACTATTGTTCTTTACTGTATGAGTTTTACAAATTACTCTATAGGTACTTCACATCGCGCATGCGGTGATTAGTCATTGTTATGGCGACAAGATGACAGTCGACTGTTGCGGCAAACAAACTATGAATCGGTTCAAAATGACTGATTAAATTGTATTAAATAACGTCTTCCAAGTATTACTGTAAAGACTGTTTGAAAAATTTTAAACACGTTTTTCTCGAATCTATAAGAATAATTGAAATTTTACACACACGTTGTATAAACATCTCTTCATAACAAACGTCAAAGTTATAATCATATCTGACATGGTTTTTTAACAACAGATGAAAATTGTTTTAAAAAATTGATACTTGTTATCCTCTATCATGTTATTGTATTTCATTTTTATTTCATAATTGCGATATCTGTTGTAAAGATAACTTATAAATTAAAAGTCATTTTAAACGATTTATTCAAATTCATTCATTCAAATGTAAATACGACTCATGTTCCAATTTATAATTGTTTAAATATTAACGTTTTTGTAGTACGACAATTTGTATTATTTTTCCCCGAAAATATAAGAATGCAAGCAAAAACTATCGATTAATACACTTCATAGTATCTTTAAACAAAAGAATACAATTATTACGTATTCTCAACCTGAAAATGAAACGAATATACCCTTAAAATGACGCTTGTTATAAAAAAAACAGACGATACGAGAAATCCCAGCCACTGTCTTCACGATAGAACCGAAAAGTTACTGGAAACGTTAAAAGCGTTGGAAAACAATTTTTCCGCTCGATGTGGTCCACATTACAGCGCGTTTTATACGTAAATGCTTTTATAACAAACCTCGTTAGCACGCACGGTGCAACGACTAAACCTAAAACGTCCCAGGAAATTTGTGTACCCTGAAATTAATCGATTTCATGGTCTGTAACGGTACACGGTTGATGTAAATTTTCGAGAATATCTTTGATGCAGGACAGTCTGACGCAACGGGAAAGTAATTTTCATTGCGAGTTCGATTTAGCAACGGTCCGGTTTATTCCTCCAGGCTTTTCTTTCACGAATCGCGTTACCATCGTGACACGTCACTGGAAACTCATTTCCACTGAACGGTGGTCGATTCTGTTTTTCATTTTCTTTTAAATACACTACTCCTTTCTCCAAACCAAACGCGTCGCCCGTCAATTTATTGTTTGTCCGTGTTACAGGTCCTCCCGGCGAGCGTGGCGCGACCGGAAGAAGGGGGAAAAAAGGAAAGAAGGGCGACAAAGGAGACCAGGGTCCCCAGGTGAGTAGATTTGGTTCTCCGATGAAGCACTGAAAGACCTTCCCTCCCGTAGTGCACCCGACATGCCTGCACGTATAGTTTACGTATTTTAGAGTGCAGTTTCAAGCATGATGTATTTGCTAACGGTACATGAACGGTCTCCTCGAATTCGTAACTAGCGATAGACACAGATATGTATGTATGCGGCTATTTCTGATCGAACGCGCATCCGCGATGGAACAACAAAGGAACGCGAGACAGGCTCGTCCCATTCGTATCAGATTTGCGAACGGTTTGGACGCGAAAACCAAGCTTGTTGAAACAAATACGATTACCCCGTTCCGCGTACGCGTCGGTTGACAAATGCAGATGTTCGTCCCCCCTCCCCCTCTCCGCCAAAAAACGAAAGATTAATTTGTTTCCACGCGCTCGAAAGGAATTCTTTTTCGACTCTTTTTCAAGGAAATTTTTTACGGAAATCGAAGGGAACATTTTTCTACGTGTTGGTTTGCGTAACGAAATTGCATGCATATTTTAGCTGCGTAGTTTCACATTGACATTTCAAGCTAAAACAAAAATTAATAATACCGTTTCGTTTCTCCGCGGGTACAGTTACGACTGTTGGGGAAAGATTTATACTTGGATGTGTACAGGGTGCCATGTTAAACTATAGAATCGATATCGAAAAGCGTGTTCATTGTGTTGATAAAATGTCGTGTAAACACAGATCCTCAAACGTTTTATTATCAAAATTGTGTATTAAATTTTATATATTAAATTTGTATTATATATATATTATACAAAAAACGAATAAAATGAATATTGTGTAAATATTCGACTGTTACGAACAAGCTTTGAACATTCGAATATTAAGAAATTGAATATACCAGATATATAGGGAAACTGTTCCTTCCTTTTGATACATCTCTGAAAGGTCATCATTCTGTATCTGTGAATCTTATTTTCTCTAAAGTGTCCTAAAGAGACGAGTAGTCACCCTTTCCTATATTTGATACATTCAAGTATTATTACTCGAGAAATTAAAAAAAAAAAAAACAAACGATGGACTTACAGAAATTAATTTCTAATCCACAATCGCACTACTCAAACGGTACGAATATCCAGATACTCGATCGACGCACAAACTGTTCTAACGTTCAAGTATCCGACAGGAAAAATTCGATAAGTAATGCCAACTCTGCTATTCTACGTAGCAAGAAAGATCGGTTCTGGAAAGAATTGCGAAACGTACTGAGTCAGACGTTTTAGTCAGATGTCGCAATGCCTACGAACGATCAAAGTTACTCGATACATTCTACTTACTCGTACTGCCACATTTCTCCTTAACCCGTACCTAATCTTTCCTTCTCCCTGTAGTATACGCGTGTATTATTAGCTACAATACTCTTATGGAAACCTAGAACTTCGAGCAGAAATCGAGAAAATTTCTATCTAAATAATTTATTTGTTTCTAGATAGTTTATTTATTTCGAAAAGTAAATAAATGATAAAATTCTTACTCGTTGAATAAAAAAGAAAAGAAAATTCTTACTCGTTGAATAAAAAAGAAAAGAAAATTCTTACTCGTTGAATAAAAAATGAAAGATAAAATTCTTACTCGTTGAAAAAAAAATAAAAGGTAAAATTCTTACTCGTTGAATAAAAAATAAAAGATAAAATTCTTACTCGAAAAAAAATAAAAGATAAAATTCTTACTAGTTGAATAAAAAGTAAAGTGTGAAGTGTATGAGAAAAAATGAATCAAAATTCAAGCAACAGATTGAATCGTTATTTTATAGACTGTATCGTTAAATGTTGGTATTATTCCTCATCTTTTATTTGAATAAACATTGGTCCATCCCTGACTTCGAACATGAACCGAATTCGCTCGGCACAACACGAGAGCAAGACATAAATAATCGTTGCTAGATACTAGATAACGACGGGAATGCCAAGATTAGTCCGCGATTACTATCTATATTATGACACGTAGTTATTCTAACGCTGAAATGGCAGACATCCATTTAGCGCACAAACGAGCGAATACGAGTAGCACGGACTCCAACATCTTTATCGAGGAACGTCCACTTACGTTACGACCGTGACTAATCTTAAGCTATTACCGTCATTCTTATCGTTATACGTTACTTAACTACGATTGTTTATACTATCGCGATCGAGCAGATTAGAATCGCACGAGATATTTCTCACATCTCTGATACATAAGTCTGAAAATCTTCGACACGTTCGCCGTCAAGCCGATTTTACGAAATACTATCGCTATTTAAACTTTTAACGCAAGACTCGTATTTCTTTCAAATTTGAACAAAAGTTTCACTTTCAAAAATATAAGCAACGTTTGTACGTAACGTTTATTCGTATTCGAATGTCGTGTTTTAAACAATTTCATCGTGGTAATATTATTACGATAAAAATAACAGTTACCGGTGGATTAATATTTAACGACGAACAACTGGAACACTTTGCTCGGCGACGAACAGCGGATCAACCATAAAAGAAAAGAAATTTCACTCGAAACGTTTGTCGGGATTGTTCGTTTTATATTTGGAACATAAATTGAAAAAAGTTACAAAAGAAAGTTGGCGTTTCGCCCGAACCTTGCGAACCTTGCAAACCTTGCCTCACCTTGCCTTATAGACGTAGTTGTATGTTTGATCGACTCCGGGTTCAGAGTTCTTAAGCAGCGAGCTCGTTAGCTAGATGGCCCCTTTCAAACATCGTTTTCAAATGGCGTCATCAAGTGGTCGATAAACGAAACAAAAGTGCCATTACCAAATTCGGGGCATGATTAAAAAAAAGGATAGAAATTGAAACTTACCGATAAATTATTATACATTGCTGAGTAATAATGAATCGAAAAATGTTTGCTCTATAACTGTTAGCAAATCAAGTATAAAAGAAGAGGCCAGATGAATTCATCGAGGTTGAATTGATACAACTGTGCAGAGTGTTCAGAGTTTTTAAAGCGTGCATTCTGTGTATAAAAGTAGACCAAAAATTTGAAATCAAATTTTGACGTATAGTTCTTTGTTTTCTACAAAATCGATTCTGAAAATTCGTTTAATACGTGTGCAATTCAATACGACTTGGAAATGCGTCTGACAGTAAAATACCAAGCTTTATAATTAGTCATAGTCATAGTTTTATAGCCAGGCAGCCAAGAAATTTATATTCTCCACAATAACTTCATTATTTAGTAATGTATACGAATTATTTTGGTACAAAGAGCAATATTAATAGGGCCTATCCAGCACAGTCTGCCTTTAATATGACGCTATTCGTTTCATTCTATCATCGTTTGTACATACAATGTATGTACTTTGTTAATTCTTTATTTATTTATAAGAATATCTATTCTGCCAAACATCACGTGATGTACTATGTATATACTTTATATTTGTAACAATTGGATAAAAATATTTGTAAAATTATTAATTTTTTTAAATCGAGTCAACCAACCTATCCCATAATGAAATTATATTTTACCAGTGCATAAAGGGATTAATCGTTGGACACAATTTGATTGAATTAATTTTGTATTGATAAACTATCGAATAATTGGATAGAATTCAAACAATTAATAATCTTACGTCTAACGTATGATTTTCTAGATAAAATATTCGGGATAAAATGCAGTTATATAGCTAAGAGTTTTTTTTCTAAATATTAGAAAATTTATTTTCTAAATAAAGAATTAATTTATTTTCAAAATAAAGTTACCCTTAAATTGGCAAAACATTAAAGCTAAAATGGAGCATAGATTAATTATTAAAAACGTAATACCGTTTTATTTCTATTCGTACCTTTTCAAAAATATTCTTGAACTTATGTCCTGACCTGATATCCGTTTTAATCTGGTTTTAAATAATTGAAAGATGATAAAATCGACGAAAATCCGATAATACCATACTACCTGTTAATTTTTAGACACGAACGCAAGTAGAAATGGTAAGTAATGGACAGACTCGTTAGTCAGTAGATCGTACGGAATTGCACGCATCCCGAGCGAATTTTTAAAATCGATTTTTTTTTTTTCAAAAATAAAGCCTCGTATGAAACAATTTATTCCATATTTTCCAATTATTTTTACACGTAGAATCACCCCGTGAGCGTTCGTACAGCCCTAAAACCCTCTGTACACAGAGAAATAGAAAGCCACCTCGACCACTTTAAGTTACACACGAATCGTTCGTTGGGTAAAAAAATATTTCGAATTAAAATCACATAGCATCGAGAGGTGTGCATTGTACAACAATTAATTTTGAATAATTTTGCTTTTCTATCGAAATGCAAGGATCTCACCTTGAGTTTTTTTAAATGGAACACTCGACTTCTCGTTCTGATATTCGAAAGTGTATCGAACGTTGTACAAAAATTCTATCAGGGTACATTGGATCGAAACTCAATATTTACCAAGATTTTCCTAACATAATTTCTGCTGAAAATGGAGTTCAAATGTTGTCCATTGTGCTGAATCGAAACGCGCAATCGGTTAATGAGTAAGTGTGACACATGTTGATGTGGTTCTACGTTATAGATTCACTACTACACCAAGTAATTCTATAACTGCAGAAGCACTTTGACGTGTGTCATCCCGATTTATTAACCAATAAAGCATTGAATGTAACGCACAACGTTGCAGCCATCATTTCCGTTAGAAACGATTTAATTGATATTTTGATAATTACTAACTTTTGCCGTTATACACTGCAATATACTTTTCCGCAACGTTCGATACTCTTTTGAATTTCAAAGTAAACTCGCGTACCGTTTTACTTTGAAAAAAGTGTTGATACGAACGTAAAATAGCAATATACTGATTACGATAATATATACTATGCAACTTTTGTTCCAAACATTTCTTTACGTATTCAAGATCTTGTTAGGTGATTCACATAATGTGAAAATCAACGTGTTAAATCATAAAGGAAGCATTTACACGACACTTTTTATCGTTACAATGAACGCACAGTTGACATACGTGTCTAAAGTTTGAGATCTTGTTTTAAGAACATTCTACATGTTCTTGATTAGAAAATGAAAATACTGATTAGCATTCAATTTGGGACTACTTGTAGAATTTTTTGTACTCGAATATTCGACGAATATAATTCTAATACTATTCGAATATTTCGTATACTGGTTAAGTATTGGGTTATTCATAGTATTTTTCCATAGTATCATATGGATTATAAATCAAGTTCTTTAAATTCACCGATAGTTAATTCATTGTTTGATTAGTAATATTCCAATACTTAAATATCTAAATAACGCTATTCGTGTTCTCAAATATTCAAGTAACGTTATTCGAGTTCTAAAATATTCGGTATAACAATATTCGAATACTTAGATATTCGAGTAACGATATTCAAGATACTACGCGTAGTATTTGAATACCTATAAAATATTCGACTACGAAATTATTCGCTTATGAAACTATTCGAATTGTCCCAGCTGTGATTTGAAATAGGCTCGTTCGAATTCTATCCTGTCCCATCGTGGTTGTCTTCGATCCGCGTGTTCAAAATCAGTCGCGGCGAGGTATCGCTGAAAAGTCGGCATTCGATTAAAGATTACAAACGATAACTGTACATACGTGTGCGTACGTGATTAACCATCGTGAAAGTATCGAATTGGTTGAAGCAATTATCAACGCGATACATTCCGTAACGGAACGTGTATCACGATACTATTGCGAACACAATCGGTTCGCGAAATAATTGCTTTTGCATGAACGCGAAAGTACCTAACCCACTTTCCGTCTAAATGAGTTTTTAATTTTTTATACCCCTTCTTACAGGGCGTGGCCGGGGCGTCGGGCAAGAACGGTTTTCCGGTATATTATTTTTTATTTTCTTTCCAGTCCTTTGTCTCTCTATCTGTCTACTTTTCTCTTTTTCATCTCTATTTCTGTACACTATTCATTTACTCTTCCTCACATTCATACATAACAACCACTAAATCGTATTTTGTATTAGCGCATTTCATGTAGACTCTTTTTTGCCGATCTCTCTCTCTCTCTCTCTCTCTTTCTCTCTCTCTCTCTCTCTCTCTCTCTCTCTCTCTCTCTCTCTCTCTCTCTCTGTCTCTCTGTCTCGCTCGTTCGCTCTTTCTCTGTTTGTCTGTCTTTTTGTAAATTTTTCAGCCCGTTTGATCTGTGCTTTTTTTTCCTGTATTTGCACAATATCCTTTTTTTTATACATTTTTTCACGGTATCATACATACATCAAGCGTGCAACTGAATTTCAATATTTGCTTCCAAATATGGCGCAACAGTTTGCTGCCGAAGAAACAATTTGCAAATAAGAAAAATAATTTAACAATGATTCAAGTTTTAAACGTGAGAGTTTGTTAGAGCTTACGTTACCACGTTTGCATCTGAACGATATAATATACATATATATACTGTCAGTAGGTATGCAAATGAATCTATAGTATAAAATATGCTTGGTTTGTTTAATTCGATCAAGCAAACCGTTTATTTGGATAACTTGTTTTTAAGGAGATATGTGTTTTGATTTGAAGAAGATACTGTAACTTTTGTTTCTACGTTATCTTAAAAGTATACATTATTAACATATTATGGAAAAATATTATTAGGACGTATATTTTATGAACAATCAAATAAACAAATGACTTTACCTTTTTCCTGGACCTTCAGACTGATCTGAACTTTTACAAAGCATTCTCTATTACAGATGTTCGAAATAATTGATTTCTTTTTTTCTTCGCATTGTATCATAGTTTTGGATTTCAAAAAAATATGTTTCTACATTATTAAAGTGAAATTCAAACAATTGGTAAAGTTATGGAAATTGAAAGGTAACCGCTTACAGATTAAAGTCGAATCGCTCAGCTCACGCAAGGCGTTCGCTTAAGGGTTCGATACAAAGGTGACTCAGTTTATTTTTTAGTATCCTCATTCGCATTTAGCGAAGATCACGATGCGATTAAACTAATCACTGTATTTCATTATGCATATACAATTGCTTGCGTGAGTGGAACCATCGCGTGACACGGTCCAAATTTACGTCATTTAGTGAAAGTTATATTACCTTTTTTTCGCTGGTAGAAGTATCTAAAATAATGTGGTAAGAAAAATGTGTATTTTTCGGTGGTATTGAACAAGCAGAGTTAATTGAAATCCTTATTAAAACGTTTAGGTAGCAAAATTTATAAGAATATGGTTGCACAGTTTAATTCTGACGATACAGATTTCATGATGCAATTATTACTTTTTATTTTCTAATTACTTGACTATGACCACATTTTTATCATTTATAATTAGTATTCAATAAACCGACCAATATGTATTTTTAAACAGTAAAAAACAGAATCAGTCTAAAATACAATAAGAATACATTTTCTTAAGGAATGTATAACAAGTTGAACAAATTAGAATAGTTACATGTACAAAAATATGAAATAGCATATAATGTAGAAAAAAGTAGAAAAAAGAATCAGTAATTATTAATCGTTAGAAATAAAATTGTGTCAATGATTAGTTGTGTCAGTATTAGTGAATTTTCAATGACATAATTGTAGTGAAAGTTGATAAAAAAAATTAAAATAAACCTATTGTAGTGTTCTAAAGTTGAAGGCTTCTGTAAGGGGAAACACCATCTTTCGGATTTAATATCGGTAAAAAAATAAAAATGTTAAAATATTTTAAACATGTATTAACTTTAAATAATATTTCTGACAATTTTCATAAAAGAATGTTAATGTACATAGAAAATGTAAAAATCCTCATAGCATGTTACCGAAATTTCTTAGTCGTACTATATGATGAACTGGATTTCTCTATTCCTAATGGTATATAATTGCACAAGATTAAAACATAAAAATAAATAAATGTCGTTATCAATTCACCTAAGAATTTTAAAATAATAAATTTTCAATTTTTTTTGGAAAAACAAACTTATTTAAAAAGAAATAAATTTTGCTGAAAGAATCGAAATTTGTTGAACTTTCCTCACAAAGTATTATCAGAAGAAAGAAACTCCGTATATACAACAATAACAAATGTTACTACGAATATACAGTTCAAAGTTTACGTAAATGAAACAAATAGTTTCTGAGAAAAATTACTCCACAGTTTAAAAAGAATCTATTACAAGAGAAACGCGTTTGAAGTTTAAGGATTGGAGCACTTTAGTATCGAAAAAACATTATACTTGCGTTTATATTGCAATTTTCACCCGAATATTGTAACACAATAATTTGATTGTCTTAAACTTTAAGAAAATGCGATAAAAAATGTCGACTTTTCGCGATCGAAAAAGTGGTGTTCTCCCTCGGATGCTGTTTATCGATCCGAAAGAAAAAAACGTACAGGTACGTTGCGTAAGAATTTTTATATATAAATAACGGTAAGAAAAGTTTCTTTTCACTTTCGAAGCCATTCAATAAAATACTCTGCTTGCTTTGCCGATAGAAAATGCGGGAATGGTGGCAAACGAGTTTTAAAGGTCTGCGCCGTGAACTACCTATGTGTTTCTTAGAATTCTACTAGTTCGTGCGCCTCACATGAGGAACAATGTGACGCTGCGAGTGCATTGCTCTTGGAGATGCACGAGCAGATGTGCAAGGTTACCTGCAGCCGTGTCTCTTTTCCGCCTCGTTTAAATCACATTTAATCAGCGTAATCGCAGCCGGCATATTTGGAAGCATTTTAATGTACTACGACACTCGATGACGCCTCTATCTGTTGCGTTAGCTCGCGGACGAACATATTACATACACAAGGAATGATATTTTCAAAGGCTGTCCCATAGCCTTTTCGATTTTTCACTTTCTTTCGTCACCGCAGCCGACGATCGACCATTCGAACTTACTAATGTTTTCTTTCAGGGACCCATCGGGATGGACGGACCAAAAGGTGACCGGGTAAGTTTACACATTACTTATGTAGACTTAACGTAGAAGACTTTATACTTTAACCTTCGTGTGATAATTTCAATCGAGGAAGTTTTATCGTTTCTTAAAAAGGTGGCAGTTTTAACGAGAAACTTTGGTATTACTTATAATTTCGTAATAAATAAATTATATTATAGATAAATATATAATTTCATTATCAATTTAGAATAATAAAGCGTGTTCATTGTAAAATTGTATTATTAATAAGTTTCATTAAAACTACTTTCTTCTTATAAAACAATGAAAGAAATATTATTTATATTTATAGTAATATTTCTTTGGTCGCGTAAGAATTAATATTTATTATAAAATACATCATTTTATGATAAGTAATGAAGAATATATAGTAAAATCAAATGACATTAGTAACAATTTATCATCGGAGTTGTAAGATATGTGCAGGGTGCGATATAATTATAGCTGAAAAAATACGGTTAAACTGCAGTGGAAAGCAATTGCATTAAACTTTTGCACAGTTATGTTCTGAATTTCGTAAAAGAAATGCGACCAAGATTTAATCAAATAAGAATCACTTACTCGGTGGAAAAAGTTCCAAGTATGAGAGTCTCCATTCTTTTATCCCTACCGTGTTGGTTACTTATATCGAAGTATTCGCAATATTATTAATATTATTTAAAACAACCGATAATGTTAACAAATGTAGCAAATGAGATGTACACGAAACAAGATAGGAAAATAAATCTTGCTGCTTTAGAAATATTAAATAGTATAGGAGAAGAAGAAAATTGGATGAGAGAAATAATAAATATTACAAAACAAAAGAATTACATAACTTAAATAATATTGAAAAGTGTTAAAATTATAATGCAATGTATAATGTCAATTCTCAGTCAAAGACCGAAAAGCAAATAAAATAAACGTATCATTATTAGATATCTCGTATGAATAATAATTCATTTCATTAATATATTCCGAAAATTGATTACATAAAAACATTAATTTAGTATTGGCATCGAAACAGTGTGTATTAAAATATATTAATAAATTAAATACCTAAGGTTTATTTTATCAAAGTAATAATCATAAAAAGCATACTTTGATTATATGCTACCAAACTTTAAACAATTAAGTGACTGGTGAATGCAGCAAAAGGTGAAAGACTTCCATCAACAGGGAAACTAATGAAAAATCTCCCAAATTGATTTTCTCAATGACCTCGGTTTTACTTACAAAAATTTATATTTCAAAAAGGTTGGTTTTTTAAAAATTAAAATAAATTGAAATTCGTTTTATAAAGGTGCAGGCAGCTTATCAATAGATCAATAGATTGGTGATATTCTCCCAATAAAAGTAAAACCAAACATGACCATAGTCAGACTACTTTTAATTATTCTCTATCTAATTGATAGTTTTTGAAAAATAATCAATAACACAATATTAAAAATAATTTAAACGTGATCGGGTTTCGATTCATTTTCATCGAAAAAACCTCGCCAACTCATTAGTAGTACCGCATAAAATATTATATTAAAAAATACAAGAATCATCTCTCTCGTTAAAAATCATACAAAGTTGAGTTTGTACCTTTTAATAAAGAGTTACTGTACCATATGCATATTAGAAAATATTTTGTATTCTATAAGTAAATCTTTCAAACGCATCAAATGTTAATTTAAAAATTAGTCACGGTACCAACTAGAAAACAATGTTTAAATGAATTTTTCAAAATGCTTTCCATTTTGTGCTGTAGCAATAATACAATTTGTTATGAAATTCACTTTGCACTTTTTATCGAATTTCTTTTTAAATATTTCCGCATCCCCCTACTATTCTATTTCTTAAATTCCCAATATTTGTTAATCTTGTTTTGAATATTGCAAACTTTAAACAATTGGTCTTCTTTTATTAATTCATTGTCTTGGAAGCGTATTATTCAACCATTAGTATACTACTACTGGTGCAAAGGCTCTTCATTTTGATGAAAATAAAGATCTTCATTCAAATTTACGTTTTCAAAAGCCTGAACGATACAAAGTAAAAAAATATAATTCTAATTGATTTGAACTTATCATCATTTAATTACCAAAAAAAAAAGAAATTTCGTTCGTATGCTTTTGGAGTAGCTAAACTGATAACCTTTTTTATTTTATTAAATTTCTTTTTAAGATGAAATCCAATTAAAAAATGTCCCACGATTTAAGAAAACGTTCAACAAATAAAAATAAATGGAATAGTTGCATTTCGCCTTGAAACTAAGAAACTATTTTATGTAATATTTCTCCCGTTGTTTTCCAAATATTTAAATATTAATTTTTCAAACGAACACTGTAGATATTTCGTACACTTATATTTTAAAATTTAAAAGATGTTCGAATTACGGTTAATAAAAAATAATCCTCGTGAGATTATGTTTGGAGAATCCTCACCAATCTATGGATAATATTCTATTGAAAGTAGAATCCTGATTATAATTCGTAGTCGAATGTAGAAGTTTCTGCAGTGATCAGGGTTTGTATAATAATGAAGGTAACCAATAAAAAGAATTTCACTAACACTGCATATCTCCACTATTTGTGGTCACTGCTATCAGTTAATTCCCTCTCCAACTCCCTCAGTTGCTGAGTGTCCATTCTTTCCCCCTCTATCTCAATCATTGCCAAGTATGACCAGCTCTTCCATTTGTCAACTCAATTAACAAGGCCCCCGTGCAGTAATCGAAATTCTTTTGCAATAAAAAATATAAAGCCCGATAGAGATCACCCTCGGTGAATTAACTCTTCCTATCAAACACTATAGCTTGATAACTGAGGAAAGATCCTTGAAAGGAAGAACACTGGTTCAGCTTCTATTTTTTCTTCAGTTCCTTGATGAAGATACTGTTTTTATGCTTTTTTTTTTAATCTAGGCATTTATCGATAACATCGAGAAACTGAATGCTAAAAATTATCAGCCTCCCAATTTGAACAATTTTTTAGATACGAAATATTAAATTTCTTATTCTTCTGGCTTCTAGATTTACTTTGTTCAGCCCTTTAACTGCGACAAAAAGTTGCCCAACAATTAATATTCTTGCGAGGTACGGCAATAATTTTTGACATAGTACTCCACTTGTTTTATTTAATAGATTTTCCCTCGGTATAATTATTTTACAAAGCGAGGAGAGAGTGTTGGTTAAAGAAATAAATGAAAGAATTAAACATAGTTAAACACGATTTTGTCTCGTCGTCTGATCTCATCCCCACCATGCTCGGGTCAATCCCTCAGGAATATTTTCCAAGTTGGTGAGTTATATATGGGAATCTCGGCTCTAGCCTGAGATGAAAAAGGTCAGTTCGTGCAATCTAAACGGTGCCAAACGTGAAAAGAAATGCACCGCCGTGAACATTTTCTAAGGAAATGCAGCACTTCTACCTTAAAGTAAATTTCGCTTTTTCATCACGTGAATGTGTACGAGCGTTTGTAAACGTTTAGCTCGTTCTCACTCGTCAAAAGAATTAATTCTCAAAAGAAACCCGATTTCGCTAAAGAGAAAGGGTTTCTGTTAAACCTCGTAGTACCGAGGTAAAACTCGATCGAAGAATCACGGATTTATGTTCGATACAGCAAAACATAAGAAACACGAGCAATGTCGTTTCGCCTATCAACCATAAATATGTTAGAACGACACGTACTACACAGTCCGCAGCGTTCTTCCGGGGAAATAGTCAATCGGATACACGTAACGCAAACCAGACAAGCATGCACGCATTGGATGATCGTCACAAATACATGTATGTGTACATACATATGTAACGTAAATACAAACATTTCTTATGATTTATCTACGTATGCACGCGTTCAAGCAAATGTACCCATATACAGTACCTAATAATACCATCTGGCGGTATGGAAATTAGAGAAAGCTGATTAAAGGAAATCATCTCGAATCTTCACGATTTGTTTTTCTCTTACCAAGAGATAGAAAAATACTAACTTTCTACGAATCAAAGGAAGAGACTTGAAAGCTGTGCACAGTGAATATAAAGGTTTGCATCATCACCGGTAGAGTTCTTAATGTCTACGTGTATAATTTATTTGAGCTGAGGATAAGTAATTTCGTAAAATATTGTTCTGGTATTTTTCACAACAGTGACATCGATGTATATCTTTCTCTTTATGAACGATTTATCAACAGTTTGCAATATAACTATATCAATATATTTTTCTTTGTAAACGACTTATCAACAGTTTTCAATATAACTATATCTATAGCTTTTTCTTTATAAACGACTTATCAACAGTTTCCAATATAACAATATCTACATATTTTCCTTTGTAAACGACTTATCAACAGTTTTCAATATATCTATATCTATATATCTTTCTTTATGAACAATTTATCAACAGTTTACAAAGCGTAGAATTTAATAAGGTCTAGTGCTATTATTGCAGCAATTAACGCAAGTATCATTCTATTAGAATATTCTTATACAAAATATAAATTTGTTCGATCCTACTTTGTAAATCAATAGAAAATAATTTTCTGCTAATTTTACCATTGATTCGCTCAGAAACGTATATAATGTACTTTGACATGTGAGCAATAACGCAAAAATTGCCGGATATAAGGTACAAATGAACGTACAAACGTGTATAGACCCAGGGGGGTGGGGGGATGAGTAAGAAAGAACGAGTGGATTGCAAATATCAGGTGATATTTATTCAGCTGGTGGTCGAGTTGAAAGAATTTCGATTGACTCACGTAAGACCTGCGTTTATCCTTTCGATAGATGTCGTTTGGTTCAAGTCGAAAGCAAGTACAGTGAGCCTTCGAATTACGCGGATTCCTAAGAGCACGGTTGTGTCCTCATTTATATTCTTACATATATTTTGTATATAGAGTGTCCTTCGAAGGATGTATATATGAAACAGTACTTATTGGATAAAATTTTCTTCCCTTCAATTTTGTTCACGTACAAGAGTATGGTTCCGTTTGACTTGCGATACCTTTTTGAAATTAAAATTCTCTACCAAAAGTACATCTCCTTTTATACAATTAAATTTTGCGTGAAAAGCTCCCAAAATCGACTTTACTGTGCAAACGGAGAATTTATTCTATAGACAAATAATATCCCATAGCGAAGCAGGTAGTTTTAATGTCTGTATCTAATACCTTGGATCATCATTTTACTTCCATGAAACAAACGACATTCTTTTTCTGTTACGTAGTCCGCTTTCTTGAGAGTCGATCGATTGTTTCAATTACAGTCTGCAGCAACTGTTTGAAGAAACCATAAAATATTGGGTTAATATTATTAGAAGTTTCTGTTGTAACCATTAGAGAATTACGCTTTAATGTTTCAGTTTCTTTTACTAAAAATTTCTAGTATTAATGCCTAATACGTAAAACAAAGTTGAATACTCGATCTTATTAACAAACATTTTATTATAACTTTCGATCATAATTTGTTAGCCTTTTTCAGTTCAATTATATAATATAATCGTGAAATTACAATGAACGTTAAAATCAAATGAATTTACAATCTGATATTAAAACTACTGTTATTATTTTCTAATAATTGATAAATGTTATACAGCAATCACAAATTCTTCTAACATCAAGTACGTATAAGACATGTTCGCTGTTAAATGTCGATTTTATATAAAATCTTACATGACGATATAATTCAATTTTTTATTTCCCTGTTTATGTAAATACTTGGTCTTCATAATTCGATATCAGTTTTATTATTCTGTACTTATTGTCATAGTTTCTAATTGCTGGTAAACTCTGTTTAGTTCCCGAAGTACTAACAATTGTTTAAATTATTTTGAGCGTTTTTCCGTAATAAACATTCTTGAAAAGGCTTTAAATCGAAATCTCAAAATGAATTTACACTCTATCCGAAGAAAGAAACTTCTTAGATAAGTTCTCACCATCCATTCTAAGAATCCTTCTTTCACTCTATTGGATGGTAATCACTGATGGAGTAATTTTTATCAAACGTATTACAAATAGTATCGAAACTTCGTCAAGCAACATTTATTTAATCGTTGGTTCGTACATGCAAAATAAACCGATGGATTTAAAATCAAAATGTCTAGGAAGATGATTAACCGTAAAGTTTTCTTTTTCATACAAGGTGTAAAAATCGTAGAATATTTCTATTATATAATAACCTCAAAATGGCTTTGAGAGTGTAAACAATATTAAGACTGGAGACTCGTGTATGTAAAGCTTCGTCCACCAAACAAATTGATTCTTTTTTCGGGGCGATTATAATTAAATACAATTACTCCATAAAGTTTTCATTTTGTAATGGCATAAAGATGGTATCCATTATCACTTATGATATGTGTCTATGGAAATCTCAAATAAGGCTAAAAAAAAGTAATTGACAATTTTCACAAACATTATATCGCATAATCATAATGCAACATCGATTTAAGAAAACTTTTGGAATCTCGATTGATGTTACACATTTCTAGATTATTCATAACTCATCTTATTAGAATATAAATGTTGTGTTTCTTTAAAAATTAAGAAAATGAGAAACGTTGATATTAAAATACATTGCTTAAGGATATAGTATTCGCAGATAATGGAATGATGTAACAAATTCTAAATTTTAAATTAATTTTATCATTTATTATTCTCATTCTCTTAATACAGTATTAGAGACTTCTATCCTTTCTATAATTTCTATCTCAAAGATCAAGAGAAGAACGTACAAACTCGGGAAAATAAAAAATGAGTAGAGTTTTATTCGCGTAATAATAGACGATCGATAAAAACTCCACATAACTATCTATTCATTTGCAACATTTATTCGATTAACAGTTACTCGGATAACTCGATTCGAATCGTAATTTTTATTGAAGAAAAACACGTTGAAAATCGTTTAACTCGCACCGTTCGTAATTTTGATCTACGTAAGAATATTTCTCATCTCTACGGGAAACATTTTACAAAGTAATAAATAGCTCATATAATGAAGTCAACCACGCACGAGAGAATTTCACACGTGCACAGTTAGCTTGTGTTTTAACCGTGAAACAACGTTTAAACGCCCGGATAGTACGGTGCACAAGTTACAACTTTTGCGGCAAACGTTTCCGCGATCCAGCAAAACACGATGCTTTTGTTTCCAGTTTCAGCGCGGTAAGTCGTTATTTTTCTATCAAATACAACGATGTGTTTCATTTACAGGGCCAAGTCGGAGAGAAGGGGCAGAAAGGCGAACTGGGAAGTCCAGGGTTTGATGTCTTTTCCGCAGTAAAGGTATCTAACTACGCTATCTAGTGAAACCGAAAAAGCGCGACTTTTCTGCCCGCGAGATAACACACGTAACGCGAAAACGCATCGTTCTTTCGTCGAATTTTCTTATTTCCCTACCGCCCTTTGGAGGCCAGTTTCATAAAATTTTGCACCGCATATGGTCGAAGAGGCGGGCTCGTGTACGATCACGAACACGAGAAACAACTACGGAAAAAAGGCATAAAGTCTACGGCAAACATCGACGAGGAAGAACGCGGATGATAAAACGATGCGTTTTCCTGGCTACAGAAAATATTCTTTATTTACGTTCCACGTGAACATCTATGTATCGGCAGAGACGTGTTTTAAACGAAGAATATCGTTACATTGTTACACGATATCTTGTAACACGATTGTTCGTACATTCGGTACTCCTCTATCGAAGAAATTCTTTTTCACAATTATTATTGTAGAATACGTTGCGTGTCGCGTAGAAGGTTTCGTGTATCGTTGCAAGGTAGATGAAACGATACACTGTTACGACAAATTTTGCTCCGAATTTTAACGAAATTATATACCTTGATCCCAATCAAAGTACAAATAATTCGCATTTAATTTTTACTTGTCGATATATATCAACGTTAATGACACTCGGGTCTGAACAATATTGAACGAAAATTGCATTGTTCTAATAACCAAACCGTATACTACGAGCCATAAATTTACTATAAACCTTCGGTTAACTGAAAAGGAATTGTATTGTGGATTTCTGTTTATTTCTGCAACATCACCATCTTTTACATTACTGCGATTAAGCCATAAATACGGCCTATTATTATATTAATAGGTCAACGTGTCATTTAGGAACTATCTTTACTAATGTTACATGTCTAACAGTCTGATTCTCTACGATCTACCTGAGCATAATCGAAAAATCAGTAAAATTATCAAAATTAGAAAGAAGAACGGTACTCCTGGATTAACAGATTGAATATATATTTATCTTCAAAGGGTTCCACTGCAAACAGGTTGGTTGCATATAAATGTTATACGATTTCGAATGAGATATAATAGGTGGTAATATTTCAATGTACATGGAAGCGTAGAGAGGATTAGAAAGTCAGTTTTGCTTTCTCATATAGAATGTCTAGGTTTTTACGATAGGCATCAAGATAACCATAAAATTTGAGAATAAAAGTATAGAAATAGATTTTACCTAAAATTATTAGACACTAAATATAGTAAAATATTGATTCTTCCTATCATACTACTCTAGTTCGTATAAATATTATAAGCAACCCCAAACGTAATTGCCAAAAGGAAGAAGATATTAATCGTGTCTTGTGGCACTGTAATCTCTACGATACTCAAAGGGACAAATGATTCAAAATTTGCGTAAAATAAAGCTATTACTGCCTCTTGGCACAGAAATGATAGTTGCTCAATCGTATATCAAGGTCTCGTACATAATGTCTTTATATCTTTTCCTTCTTTAAAGAACGTAGTTTAAAAATTTAAAAACCGTATTTTATATCTAAGCTGAAATAAACCTCCTCAGAGGTTTCAAATGCCCAAAACTTTTCATTTTCTATTAAAAATGAAAACATTGCCTTTAACTAATAATGATTTATTTTTCATTTCATTAGTGTGTCTGATTTACTTTTATCGATTCAGCATATAGTTATATATTCTAGGTTGTTATTGTACCGTTTATATTTTATGCTTTAAAATCGTTAACCCAGTCTGAAAATTTTCCAATTAAAAATTATGGATACGAGATGAAATTTTCTTATTTATTTTGTCCTTTCGGTTGCTTACTTTAAAACATATGCCTGAATAATATTATCTCGTAAAATGATTACACATGTAACACTATTTTATACGCAAATAAATGATAATTATTTCTAGAGAGATACAACTGAATGACAACTATGTATATTTACTGTCTTCCAAAATATAATTGGTACTGGTGATGGTCTGAAAATTATGGCTAGTAGTATACGTGTATTGAATGTATCGTGAAAATCGAAAAATAGAAAATACGTTTCCTTTGAATTGATATTAACCTTGATTCGTTCCGATGGATTTGTAGTTCATTAATCGATCTACCGATAAATAGTTACATATTTTTTAGCGAAGACTCTTCAAATAAATGGAGAACACTCGTGTAAACATCGAACAACGTATTCTAAATATAAACAATAGTCGTAGACGATAAAGTTACACCCTGATCGGTTTCTTCGATTGAAACAACGTTTCACCTGTGTATAATTAAAGGAACATTTATCACGTATCTTGTGCGCAGACTCTCGATGTTTCTCGTTAGCTCGTTAAACAATGAAGAACAATGGCTTCGTACTCGATCGAGTCTACCGTTTAATATTGTTTAGCGCCGCGAATGACGAACATGCATCCCGTCTAGATTGTACTAATTGCGATAGACCATTGCGTATAAATATGCATACGTGCATCTAGGGATCTAAAGGCACATTCTCGATCAAGAGAACGGATCCACGTGCCCTGTATCGATAATCGTTAACAATTCGCTACGCGTCGGTGTAAGGAAACTCTAAGTGGAATTGAAAAATTCCTTCAAACGTGTATTCACTCTCATTTCAGAAGTATTATACAAATCTGAATGAAAAGTAACTCGTTCGATGGAGTAAACCTATCGTCGATCTAAAGATTTATGTAACGAGAAACTTGACAAAATGTTCGTTCGGTATCGAAATCGAACAAACTGCCGAAAGATCGATATCCCTAACGCGCGAGAAAATATCAACCGTGGCAACAGTGTTATCGTAATCGATGCGCAACGGGACCGAAATTATTACAGTTCGTAATTGTTAACGCAACGAGAAACACGATTGATCTGCAGATTGCAACTTGATGCGAAAGAACTGCACGGAAATCAGTGCAGAGTTGAGAAATTCGGCAACGTTAGAAACGGTTGGCGAACGTTTGCCAATGTTCGATTCCTCTTACTTGACAACGTTGATCCGTCGTAAGACGGGTGAGCGTTCTCGTACGGATTCTTGATAACCACGCGGCACGAGGTGTAATGTATTTTTTTTTCTTTTCTCGACGACGTATCGATCTTCGATGATGCAGATTAACAATATAAACCATCTTTTCGCCTACGGGTCAATGCACAGGGATTAGGGTTAAAGAGGTCGGTGACGACGCTCCGCGGCGGGACGCTCGGCTATGCGGAAATCGTCGCTCTGAAGGTAACCGGCCTCTTCGGAAGGCAACACGGCTCGTGTTGCGGTTCAGAAATCTCTTCTCGTCGTCGCTGCTCCTGCTTCTTCTTCTTCTTCTTCTACCCCCTTTCTTTTTTCCTCTTTCTCTTCGTCGTCTTCATCTTCTTCCTCCGTCGCTGCTTCTTCCTCGTCCTACCCCAACGTCTCTCTCCTCCTTTGATCCCCGAGTATAACCAGTAGCGTTCCCGCCAGTCCACACTTTGTTTCCATGTTCGAGTCCTATCTCCGGCGAGTTTTCTGCCCGCACTCCTAGACGCAGTCCTATTTCTAGACGTTGCCTCGTGCGGTGCTTTCGGTGTAGCGTTCTCGTTCGTTCAAAGTGCGACGACACTCTGCTTCGGCGAATGACGCTTCGTCGCGTTTCCCATTTTCGTCGAGCGACCTGCAATTAGACGCAAGAGGGAAAAAGTTGTTCGAATCCGTTCTCGGTCTCGCGCCGAAACGTAACTACGAGTTCGAGTGATTTTCTCGGCCGATAGATTCGCGTGGAAGATTTGCATCGACGTATCGAACATCTTTCGAACGGGTGCCACGGTTTCCTGCGAATATCTCTCTTCGAAACGAGATCACGATTGGATGCAAACGAACGTCAGGATGGTTTCTCATCGTGAAAATAGAATGCTAGGCAAAAGTCTGCGCCGATCTGACGAATAAAGAAATCGAACGGTTAATGTTTCGTTCACTGTCTGAGATACGACGGATGATATTTTTATTGTCATTTCTACCGTGTCGATCGAAATCGAGGTAAACGATTCCAACAACTTTTTCCGTACGATGTAACGACATAACCCACGTCTCGACATTGTACCGAAGCGATATCGTCGCACTCTGTCATCTTTGGTTTTTGGTTGGTAATGGTATTTACTTTAAGTTACAGTATTTAGGTATATCTCTGGGCATGCCTTGGATTCGGAAGAGCAATGAGAAACGAGATACCCCAAAAGATCCATTTTAGGTTTTCCCCACCTACCCATTACCCCTATGTTTTCGTCCGGTAGCGATTTGGTTTTTACCCGTAGTGTTGACCTACTTCTAGGGACTTCAGGAGCAAGGGCATAATATCTCAGCGCAGACCATCATACAACTGAAAGTAAGTGCGCCTGCTCTTTGGGAGCCCCTCCTCTCTCCTTTTCGTTTCCTTATCATCGATTCACCAGGCATTCGATTTGGTATTCTCTTCGCGCAGAGAGTATTTGTTAAATCGCCGCGCTTTTGATGGGACCAGTATGCTCAATTGATCAGTGCCAATTTCACGGGACGATAAATCGCGTTCCATCCACGTGCATTTGACGTAGATACGATCTTCAATTTGTACAATCGAAGACCATTAGCTGAACACACAAAAATGCATTAAAATCGTTTTCGCGAGTATTCTTGCTCGCTTTCGCGCAAAAGAAGAAGAAAGAAAAACGGTTCGAAGAGGGGGAAAAAAAATGAAAGAGAAATGTAGAAAAATGTAAGAACACGTTTCTTTCGAGTAGTTTCGTTTCGTGGCAACGAGGATACGTTTAACAATCGTTTACTTGGCGAATCGAACGACGCGTGCGTAAAAGAAGTTTCGAGAAACGCGTTTCGAAACGAAGCGTATCGAAGCTTCTCTCCATACCCGTAATGAAATATCTATTTACTCTAGCACCTTCTTATTTTACGATTTCATGCCAAGTATCGTTTCACTCTTTTATACCTGTTTCCTCAGGGCCGTGCAGTAAATTTAGAACAGTCTCTACAATTGTACAACCGTTCGATTTTATTTCACTTCGGAAACATTTGACACACGGATTCGTTTGGAAATGATAATATCGGCGAAGGTTAACGCGAAAGTAACAGTGAAATTCTTACGATACGTTTCCATTTAAATTTGATCATAGTTTATAGTCGCCGCGTTCAGCACGATACATTTGACAATTAATGAAAAAACTATAAATAAACATCCGAGACGTTGAAACAATGAAGCACGACCCTGTATTTTCTGCATGCTATTATAGTTTACCTCCAAGCAGCTCGCGCGAAATCAAACGCACCTCTGTGAACAAAGGTGCCTGCATGTGCGTGTGTCGCATGTTATTCATTCCACCGTTTTTATAAATATGACCCTTTGAGAGCGTAGCGCGATGTATATGTTACGTGTTTCGATAGACGAATGTGCAACCAAGTCTTTTTGCATAGATATGTGTAGGTGTATGTGTATGTAGATTTATACACACATACGTACACACGCGCGACTGCGCATACACGCACACACGCGCGCACACATACACACATCGTTTCGCTTTCAATTCGCGTGGTAATTGAAATCCATATCTGGCGGCACAGAGTGCAGAACGTTTATGATTGCCAGTGACGGCGTGTAATTAATATAATTGACGCTTGTTTCACAATTAAAGCGAATTACAAGCTGACCGTTAAATACAATATCAAACCGTGCACAAAGTCAAGGTGTTAACATTTGAGAAAAGTAAACTTTGAAATCCATTCTCGGGAAATTCAATATTTTATCTCTGAAGATGAAACGATGATAAACGAAAAACCACGCGATTGGTTTTTTTTTTTGTACTCCGAATAAATACAGATACCATAGAATTTAAACAAGTTGGCATTTACATACGTACGTAAACAATATTCTTGATTTCTTTGGAAGATTCCAACTTTTGCAACAATTTCTTAACAAAAGATTTGTCGTCGGATTTTTAACCGTTTTTTGCCAACGAGAATATCGACGCATCGACATTCTGGATTTTGTGATTCCAATCACGTGATGATTTATTGTTTACATCTCCTTTATCTTTAATGTTGTAACTTATAAATCAGTGGACAAGGAATAAAACATCGTATGTCTGTGAAATCTCGAGAGTGGAACATCAGTAGGGTATAATAAATCATCAACGTGTATAACAATATCTTTGACGGAATTTGAAACAAGTACGATCACTATTGATTCTTTTATTCATTATCCATTTAATATTTTATAAGTGTTTCAATCTTGTAATTCGATTATTGAATTTAAATTAACTTGAACTTCTGCTTCGAGTATTCGCGAAAAATTCCATTTTTTTCATAGAATTACTGCATTTAATTCTATAATTTTAACATACGATCACATTATCAAGGGATATTAACGAACACACCGACTTTCGTCAAATTACGGCACAAAGACACTTGCACTCCTTGAATTCGTTGTTACCTGACACGTGCATGTCGCTCTAAAAACTTACAGCTGTGCGTGGAAACTATCTTTATACACCATTTTTATCAACGTACCCCTTTTACTACTAGTAACAGTAACTGATCGCAAAAAAGGAAACGACGTACCTTTGTGTATATAACCTGACAATATTTTTCTCAATATACATAGAATTAAATATTTTATTTCCAAACATTACTAGGTTTATTTTATTCGATGTACATATCACGATTATATTTAATATTATTCTTAAATGTCGCATAGAAAACATGTGAGAATCGGTAAATAGAGAAAAATATATCCTTTTAATGATACACACTTTCTCAGTTTAAACAATACACATGGCTACACTAATACAGATACATTTTTCAAATGGTCTCTTTCGCTGTTGTCACTCAACGGACCAGAAATGCACATGTTTCTAAATTCAGACTCCTCAAATATATCCCTCAGACACGTATAAAATTTCTACCCCAATACTAACTAGATCCAGATTATACTACAGTCGAAGCAAAATCAACTGGCCGTTCAAGGTCATCGAGGAGTTATCCTCGCTGTACTGTGGTCTCATCTTGTTGCACAAATTTGCAGGTAGGCGTACTCTGTTTCCCAAGCAGAGGAGCAAACTGGCATGATGTAACAATGGAAATCGTATGTCAGTTACAAGGAGACCACCTGAAACGTTACGCACTGATTATCATGAATCTTCGTAGGTAGATAGAGAAATGAAAAATGTTCGACCTATACTCGGTCGTTTGCGTGGATGGCCAATAATCACGAGACATTGTACAATCAAATCTTTATCTTTACTCGCCCCTTAAGTAAGACGATATACTAGTCAACCTATAGTCAAAGCTGCATACGTCTACTGTCAGAGTTCAGGTCTCGGCGGGATCATACTATCGTATGTATTTCGTTAACTTGTATTTTTTTAATTTTTATACCGTTTGAATATACACAGACAATAATATTTTACATAACTTCAATTATATTCGTGTTATTTATATATATACATTGTATAATTTTCTCCAATTTCTTTTCACGTTTCTTTCTTAGTTATTAAATTACATTCCTTACTAAAGAATCAGTAATTTGTAATTTGATTTTATAACATTATCTAGAAACGCATTTTTTGTAATTCTTTAAATTTTAACAATGTGATATATGTATATGTGTGTCTGTGACAATACGTTTTCATCGAGAGATTGAAACGTTCAAATATTTCAACGTTTTCTTTTCATATTGTAAAAGATATCAGTTTCAACGCGTGGAAAATGAATACGAAATATTATTTTCTAGATTCGAACGGAATTTAATGAAAAATAAATATTCTACGATGCAACATAAACTCTAACTTCGCATGATTACAAAGCTTTAACCATAACCACTATTTATTGGATGCTCGACATAAATTTTAAATATAGGCAAACAAAACCACATAATTGCGAGGGTTGTATTAGCAGAGAGAGAGAGAGAGAGAAAGAACTATTCCCTGAATAAACATAGATAGTATAGAATATGTAGAAGTTGATATTTATGTACATACGTGAATAGAAATATTGTTGATTTCTTTTAAATCTATTAACTTTTTGCAACGATTAGTAGGATTTTAATCGCGTAATAATCTATTGTTTAGATTCACTTCGTCTTTAACTCGAAAGGAGAATAGATTATCTTAATTGAAAAATGAACGAAAGTGGTTAATTTGTCAGTAAACTAATGTAATTTTCATTGTTCAATATCTTGCAAATTATTGACTTTCTATGCAAATGGCCAAACATGGATTAAAATATTTTTTGTTCTCTGTTTACTTTTGAAGTTTTATTAAAACCGGTGTATAAAACTTAATATTTTTTCGTACAATACGTCCGGGACATTATCACGCATTTTCTATCTTTTATTTTTAATTTGTCATTTCAAAAATGGAGAGCGTATAAATTTAATGCTCGATTTAAAGATAAAGAAGTTCCAAATCCCAGCTATTTCGGTAGAATATCACACGATACAGCTATTCTCTCCAGTTTATAAACTTAAAAACATTGTATAATTTGTTTTTAGTCTTTTTTATGCTCTGTAACTACAAACGTGTAAACTTCGTTTGTTTTTATTTAAATCAAACACGCTCGTTCACAAAAATTCTCACCTGGAACACTAACAATTGATTGGGTAATTCACGTTTACGCGTTCCAGTTTTATACTTTTGTGTTGCTCATAATTATACATTAATTAGTGTCTACCTTAATGTGTGTTCTCAGTATAAAACATTTTCACTCTTATCAGTAGACAGCGGACTTTATGCGTTTACGACGTATGCGAGTATGAAAATCATATATGTATTTTCTAAACGAATGCAGAATGTACGTAGTTATGCAAAATGAAAAATTAATATTATTATATCAATTTATGGAATACGTTTTGCATATGCTTTCCATTTTCGCATGTGCTATAAATTCATAACGTCCACAGTTTATTTATGAGTAACAAGTAACACGTTTTCCATTTTTATTTACGATTTCTTGATATATTTTTAGGGGTTTCCTAATATTGTAGATATTTATTATCAAGAAATATTTGTTATTCATTGTTAGTTACGTTTCCCCAGAATATACGATCGGAAGCTCACGAGAATGAAGCTGCAAGGAATGGTAAAACTTTTTACTACGTAGTTCACAAAGTCAAAAGCATTCTTCCTTAACTCATGATACCTTTCAGATCCAATCTTTTGAGCTCTATACATTACGTACAAAGTAGAACCTTGACAGGTAGATTTTCTCTGACAAAAAATTTAATATTTACTTTGAAATACTACAACCAATAATAACTACAAATTTTAGGGAACGACCTAAGAAGCGCGTAAATAGAAAAATTAGTTTGTAGACAATTAGTCTGTTAGAAACGTTCAACCATTAGTATGTCTTCTTTTCATAAGGCCTTCCTTTAAGCTACCAGTTGATTATATATACAGTATCACTTTTTTTAAATGAATCCGCTCTCGAGAATATACTTCCCTCCTCGTTGTCCCCTTTATCACTTTCATTGTTATATTTTATCACACTTAAATAACTTTAGAGCCCTCACGACATAAAACAATCTCTTACAATCGTGTTGAAAATATACAAAATGATCGAAATAATATTTCTTAATTTAATCCCCTGATTTTCATGAATATTCTTTCACGAAACATTGTAGTAAGTTAGTACAATAATGAATTATAGAAAGTGTTTTCAAATTATTCAACACACTTAAAATGTGCAAATATTTCATCTGTTTTGTACTCTGAGACTTTTTTTAGATATCTACAAACTATTCAAATTTTGAGTTTATCGGGTCATTCTCTAAGTAATGCGAATTTTTGGTTAAGACAAAATTACAGCTCTGACAACAATAATTGAACATACTTCAATTATTAAATTTGAAGACCAACCTTAGAAAATCAATTTAAATAATTCTACTTAGAAAATCTTAGAAATTCGTGTAAATTGTATAGTTAAGTATTGCACAAATTTTGCTACAAGAATATCTTTATCGAGAAATTAATGCGCCCTTTTTGAAGAAGTTATATTAAAACAATTTAATAAGTTTCCTTGCGTGTTGTATCAAAGTCAGTATTAAGAATATTAATCGTATCAAGATTATTTATGGTTGCCAATCTTTTAATTTGGATCATTTCCAAAATTATATAATATACAAAAATATATAGCCTAAAAAATATATAATATTTAGGTATATATAATAATGTATATATTATATTCTTATAATGTAAAATTAGTGTATTACATTTTATATATATATATATATATATATATATATATATATATATATATATTTGTATTTACATAATTTTGAAGATGACCCAAATTAAAAGGACGAAACCGTTAAATAAAGATCTGTTATCATATAACTAACTATGATATGATGATCATATACCATCGCATAATAATTATGATGTAATGATCATATAATATTTCATCCGCTTATTTCATTAGTTGTGCGTAGAGTTTTCGAACAATGCTCTGTAATTCATAGTACCACATACTACACATGCATTTGTAATAATATATCTTTGACTTTAATTACTTGTTATCACCTGAAATTACAAATTACTCTAGTTAATTTCCAATATTGTTTTATTTGATTTTTTAACGATAACAATTCTTTTGATTTAATTTATAAATTCAAATATAGCATAATCTGCAGCAAAATAATAACGATAATCTAAAAATTACTATGAACAATACAACTCGTAGTAATGAACTGTACTAACAATTGTACATATTTTATTCGATTTCATTTATGTAATGTAACTTTAAATATTGTTCTTGTACGTTTTTCTCTGCCAGTATAAATCATAGAAAATTACCATTTTCCATACTATACAGAATGTTTAAAGTAGATGGCCAAAGTTTAAGAGACACATGCTCATGTAAGAATGAGAAAGAACCACATAAATGTGCGTCCCGTTTTCTTTTCGAGTTATAACAATTTTCTGCTACCGAAATTTATGGTTAGAAACATTCAAAATATATTACTCAAAAAGACTAAAAGTAATACATTTTTTTAAATAAGCAATAAAGTAGTTAATTATTATCGTAACTGCTTTGTATTCATATCAAATGTTGGTAATGATGCCTGTCAAATTCAAAATTATAAAAACTGTCGTCATTCTTTTTTCTGTTAGGAATAAACAATAATAGCAATTGTGATCGAAGGAATCGCCATGACATTGAAATCAGTGGTACGTCGTGATAAGTACTAAAATGATCAGTCTCTAACCTAACCGTTTAACTGTTAATATAGTCTTCATTAAGATGACAAGTGGGTAGATGTTCACTACATGAATGAACCAGTTAATACAAATTGCAGAGAAGCTCAAGTCTCTGACAAGAGACCTTCCTCAAAGATAATGTCTTTTTAAAAATACATTTAATTGGTCCATCGTCAACTGAAAGATACAGTAATGTTTCACATGATATTCGAAAGTCAATGATCAAACGCGAAGTACGGTTAGATAATTTTTTGTTAAAATTGTTCGAGCTTAAACAGATTACTTGTAGAGGACAACGAGTAGTATAGAAAAGGTTAAAAGTTCGACCAGTCAAATTTTGTTTTCATAGATATATTAGGTTGTTCGGAAAGTCATTTCGTTTTTTTTTGGTGAAAATGAAACACGATTTCTTTAGAGTGTATAAACATTTGATTAAATTATATATTCTCCATTTTGAAAAACGAAATAACTTTCCAAACTACCCAATATATTCTTGGAAATGATATTCGTCATTCGAGTTGAAGAAACACAAACTTTACTGCGGTAAGGACGATTCTTGATCGCGAATCTGAACAACAAATTTGATCAATAACCTAAACATTACTGTATTAGATATTTTTTACTTAATATGAATCATTGGAGATGAAGCAAACGTATTCGAACACTTGCAATTAATAAATGAAAGATTAAACTAGACGAAGAAGAGATGCAATAAAGGACTAATTGCATTAGAAATAGATACTTTTCGTACAACTGTATAAACAAATCTAGAATATGTTTTTCATCCTTACCATGTTCGAGAACAAGTCCTCTTGTCAGTGAATTGCCCTATGAATAAATGATTTTTTTCGTGGTACTTACAATCGTATACGATAATTCCAAATTTTTAAGTATCTAAACTTTCAGTGATTGTATACGTACATATACAGTAATACCACAATAAAACATACCAAATTATCCCTATCACTGTTTATGCTCTTCAACTCAAACGACCGTAGACTCAGTGTCAATTAAAAACTTTTATATGTCACGTTCAATCTTCGTGAAACTATTGTGACTAAATTGTAGATATTCTCACGATGAAAACGAGATCAAACACAACTATTTTTGTACTATTATTAATTATACATAGTTGAAAGTTCTTTAGTGATTTGTTTAACTTGTATGGAAAAATAGTTTCAGTACGACCGTATTACGATTTGGTCTTATCTTCATTGGGAGTATCTCGTTAATTCGTTGATAATACTTTCATTAAGACATAATGGGAGGTATAAATGTTAGATTGCATTAGTATCGTTACATCGGTATACATACGTACGACATTGCTTTAAACCTCGACGACTGTAAAACGAGCGACACACGCTGTTGCGTTCACTCTTGTTGAATCTTGTTCTCTCTCTTTGTCAAGATTCGCACGTGCCTAGGTGTCAGATCGAGACAGGAAATGTCAATTCCAGGAACGAATTCGCTACCGTCCTTCCTTGAAATGTTTCGTGCAAGCTCTAAAGAGTACGTTTTATCGAAGAGTCGCTTGTATGATACAAAAAAATATTGCAAGAAAGGAAATATATCACTGAACATCAGTGATGCACTGGTAAAAAGTTTGTGAGAAAAACAAGAGAAAAAAACAAATTAATAGATGGGAAGAAAATTAATATAAAAAGAACAATAGAAACCTAAAATAATGTAAAGGTATTCATTAAAGAGTGTCTAAATGAGTCAAAGAAGCCATTGAAGAGTCGAGACTGTTATAAACTTCATTAACATTGATACGTGTTCAATTTTTGGTAGTAACATCGATACGTTGCTCGGTTTCAATTTTTATTTACTTCAAACAATAGAAATACGTCCCTGAAAAGATTAGAGGAAAAGAAGTATATCAGTTTTACGGTGGGAAAATAATGGAGCGTTGATATTTTTCCAACAGAAATAAATTGAAACATAAAATTATTCGCATTATTTTTAATTATACGTTACTCAAATTATTTTTGAAAAATTTATAATTACTTATTATAAATAAAAACAATCCGAATGAGATTGTGTTTCAATTAATTTTTATCGGATAAACTTGTCTGATACACAATTTATACATTCATGAAAATATAATTGAAAATTAAATTACAAATATAATTAAAAATATAAAAATTTTAATTTATTAAAATATTATGTAAAATATTATATAACTATATTGGTTGAGATGAATGTGGTAAGGAAAACCGCGTTTTATACATCAGGAGAGTATTATACTATAAAGATTAATTTTCTCAGAACAGATACGAATTTGATTGCATATAAACAATTTTTTCGAAAATATTAAATATCTCGAAGTAACATATTCTTGTAACATAAGTACATCTGTAAACATACACTGTATAAATATAGAATACAACGTTCTAAAAAATATCGGAAGATTTGTTTATAAAAAAAATGAAATTACACAATAAAAAAAAAAAACAAGTACAAACCGACTTTTTGTTTACAATTGGTACTACTTGTTATTACGTAAGAATATAACAAAGACAGACCATCTTATAAAGATGATTATTTAGGTTACCATCATTATTATTATATTACGATAAGTGTTTTTGCATGATCCTTTCGTTTCTTTTTTAATAAACTACCGAACTTCGTAGCAGAAATTTTGTCTATATCGAAAAACAACATCCATGTTTAAATTGGTCACCTTTAAAAAATGATCCTGCGCCTTTTTTTAATTTGAGTTTTATCGTTATTGTACTAAACGATTAACGCGTCTAAACTTGCGGAAAATTCGACGAAATGGCCTTGATAGGTGAACGTTTTCATTTTTATTTGTATGGCACCGTTACCGAGCAAAGCCATTTTTTTCAATTTTCCGCGTCTTTGAACACGTTAATCGTCTATTACACCATTAAAAGTCAAATCTGGTTTGAGTTACGGTTACAACCCTCGGTCGATACTATTCACAGACAAGGTAAAATTTACGCGAGATGGTACAGTAAAGTTTCATGGTAAACCATTAACGAATGTATGAAAATCCCCATGTTATTACCGGATATCGATAGCATCAATCTTCGTGCATTATGTGAGCTAGTATTATTGGAGATTTCCTAGTGGATCGGTTTTTTTCCACCTACACATAATTACAGTAATTACACAAACAATTTATGGAAAGACAACTCCACGTATTATTAGAAAATATTCTACAGGAAATAATCAATCAAATACGGTTTAAACATAGTGAGTTCCAAATAGTGATGGAATTGAAACGTGTTTTGATATTATCGATATAGTAGTCGTAATTAGTAATTGATAGTACCAAATCTTTCAAATTTAAAGGGAAGAAAGAAATATAACAAGTAAAAGAATGACAATAATAATTATACTAAAATAATGTTTCTTGAATAAAGATAATTTGATATTTCGAAAATTAGTTATTAAAATACACTTCCATTGGTATCATATTTCATCTTTAACTTTGTAATAATTTGAAAAAAAAAACTATTTCCATTGCTATCTCTCCAAAACGAATTCGTTTCTTATTAATAATAGTAAACACTTTTGATTAAATTAATCAAACTAAAGCTATTGGATTAAAAGTATAAATTATGAATAAACTTAAACCGTTAAGTAGGAAAAATGTTTCATTTTAGTCTTTTCATTCTAATGTGTTTTGAGGAAAGAAATAATTTTTAGCAATTCCTTTAACGAAATATTTTTACATATGAACAAAAAGCTGTTATATTTCTAAAAAAAAGCATTTCCAGACCCATTTTCATATGCCCCGAAAGTTTGACCATCTACTTTAGAATTATCCAGTATACTTATACACTATATTTCTATCTATTATATAATGTGCTTTACGTACGATATACCTTTACCTTGTGTAGAAATCTAAACATAAATTAAAATAATAAATCACATCATCGTTTAAAGATAGCCATGAAATACATTAATATCTAATTACGAAATACGACGACAATTCTTCACGTGATGGTTAATAAACTATGCACTTTTAAAATTTTTTATATCTAGTATTTGTTCAAGGTGTACGTCAGGTTCTTAGTTTCAATATTTTGGCAACAATTATCACCCACAGTAATACAGTGTGTATAATAAAGAATCGTGAAGCGAAATATTTTATTATCTGGTACTTTCCTCCCTAAAAAATTAATATATGCAAAAGAAATTATTGTTAAATAAAAAAAACATGGATCAAATATTTCGAAGTTGTATATTCATCTATGAAACTTCATTACAATTCGAGTGTTATACTTGAAACAGTTTTTTTGTTAAGCATTTGCTGCAATATGCAAGAAGTTTCACACTTAGAGAGCCACGAGAATGCAACCGAATGATCACTACAGAAGTCTGTTCGGGACAACTGACGCATGTGAAATCAGTACTGGAAACGTAACAGAGAGCTTTATTCAGCACTCGGTGAAGTTTTCTACTTCAGGACAACGCCGAACCGGATGTGGAAAAACGAATGTTACAGAAACTGGAAAAATTTGATTTATATAACGATTATATAGATTTATATATATATTATATACATGTATATAATATATATAAGTCGTCTAGCCTTTTGCCTAGATATTGCACCAACAGACTAACATCCTGTTGGCAAGTTTGCAATATTATTTAAATAAAAAGAATAATAAATTTCACAAATGTCCTCCATAATTTCTTTCTAAGATATTCTAAGATAAAAAAAAGATTATATAGGGGTGAAGTATATAATATGTTACCAAAAATGTGGCGTCTTTTATCGAGATCAATTTCTCATGTTATTATAAATCAAAGAATTTATTACCATTTTGCAATCTGAAATTTCGTAACCAAAATATAAGCAACTAAAGTTTAACAGTATGACTACTAGCATGTGCTGAAGACACGTTTCGTTAAATGTCCAAATTTTTACCTCGTTAACACTAAGATACACAGGCGAAAGTGAATTCTATACACTACTAACATTTGAAATTTATTTTTATCGTTGTATCTTCATGAGGATGTATTGATGAAGTTTCCTTGATAAAAATAAATCCAAACGCGATCACATTCGAACTATTTTTGATTGTATGTAATTGACTGTTTGTCAGAAATGATTTGAAAAAATATATAATTGAAAATAGTCAGAATATGGTCATGTTTGGTCTCATTTACATCGGTAAAACTTCGCCAGTCAGTTAATAACACTCTTAAAGATACCGTGACAAAAAGAAAAGTTTTTAAAACAAAACTTTGTTCGGTTATTCAAGCATTAATTGTATAATTCTCGTAAAGTAAAACTCGTTTGCGCAATAAGAATACACGTTTTCGATTACAAACCTGTTCATCATCAACGAGTCTCGACGAGTCTCTATTTCTTTTTATAAAAAGTACATAACATTAACGAAGCAAAAATATAAAATAAAGAAAATAAAGGAATGCGAAAATAATTTGCATTATGTTTAATGGAATACGGCACTATTCTTCAAAAAACAGTTTTTATGCAAACTATACAAACAATAAAGTGTTGAAGTAATTAATCGAATTTTTTTTCTAAATGATCCTTATTCGGTTTGATTATTCAAACTAGTAATTTACAATATCTGGATACTCCATGAATACTTTTTCCAATTTTAAATTACATTTTACGCAAACGTATTACTTTTCAAGATCCTTTATTTTCGTCAATTAGATGATTAATTGACGTGACGAAATGCGTCTAATATCTGTTTAAAAGAAATGAATACGCTGTTTAAAAAGTGGATCAATTTCTTTTTTGGACAGACATTGTATCCAAGCAATATTAGCACATTGTACATGTAAATATAATACACACGAGAAATACGTGTCAATGAAGTTCACACGAATAAAAGCTTTAATTGCTTATACCACAGAAACAAATAATACAAAATCGTAAAGAACTGTTTGATGTATATTGAGATGAGAAATTGATCTAGAAGAAAAGTATTATATTTTTGTTAACACTTTGAATACAAACAGTAAATTAATATAAATAAGTTATTGTATATTTTCTTCTAGAAGTATAACAAAAATTCGTATTACCTAAGCTGTATAAAACTATGACCTTGTACATTGTAGCCAATTTATTTGACTTGAGCGCGTTACGGTGTACAGATTATCCTACTTGAAATATTAGAAGTTGTTTTCCTTGAAATAATTAACGACAATATTTTTTTGCATTTTTTATGGTTTATAGATCATTTTATGAGACAGATTGGATATCGACTTCACACCTTCAATCTTTTGATGAGAGAATGTACCTCTATGTCCATTTTAAGTAAAATGATATACATATGTATAAATGTTTACATTGTCAAATATATCTCGTCACATATCATAGTTTTTAATTGAAAGAATATTTTCCATTTGACACAATTAAAATGTCATGATAAAAACCAGTTATTTACTACTGTTTCAGCTCTGCCATCATACTATCTTTGCAAAGAATATTTTTCGTTATAATTCTTTAAATATGCAAAATAAAAGAAAATGTTTTGAGTAAATTTATCACATGTAATAACATCTATTTGTTAAAAATGTAAATATCTATATACTGTTCCATGTAAAAAAGAAAATGAAGGGCCCCAAACTTCTCTCCTTCAGGGTGTCCAGTTTTGAAGTCTTATATGTCATATAAAAGATTACACTGAATCATAAAAACAGTAAACATATGTTATCGTTATCTCTAATAAGATTAAAGAAAATAGTTTTTAACACTTTAAGTAGGATAATCTGCATACATATTTCACTGTTAGCAGTATGCAGTAATTCTTGCTTTCAAGTGACAATTTTGAAATTGAAAATGAGCAACAGAAACATTCTCCCAATGTTTATCAAATTTTATATTTTTTCACCACACAATCGTGACAGTATTATCAATTGTGTCCAAACATAAACTTACTTGGATCATTTTTAATTATAAGTAAAACAAATCGCTTCTGAATTCTACAAACACGTATGCCTTTGAATAAAGTGATGTTTGGGCTCTTTTTTATCGAGATCTTACGATTCCATTGGTAATATTCTCAAAAAAATAAAAAATTTGCATTGTGCATCATTAAGTGATCAAACTGGTCAAGACTGGTTTGAAATCTCGACCGCCCAGTGCACGTAATACGAGATTCACAAGCTGTGCTTTGTCTCGTTTACTCTCGAGTTATCTTATTCGCTTTCTTCGTTGGATAGTACACGCGAAATTGGGTCTAACATGGGTCACAGACATAACGATTCACCGTACAAGTTACGGTTGATACAACTGTTTGAATGATAATCGAAACACCTGTACAGTTATTGCATAACCTGTCGCACGGGGTCGTGTTGAATAAGTATAGCGCCGTTGTACGATTATCGTTCAACGAAGCAATCGTTGCGTCATGGTCCCTGTTAACCTCATCTCGGAAGAGAAATATCTACTCACCCCGCTTTCAAGTCAATCGGCTCTCTCGACGTTGTCGCTTGAAAGCGGGAATTACTGTATTTCAGAATATCGTCTCGTTGTCAAAATACTTCGTAAATCGTTGCACACTTTTCGTCAATATTTTATATATCGCAATCGAGACACTTCTTACATAATTACTTCGATACCCCGTATGTGAAAACTTACGTAACACAACGATACGTACACACATGCGTACACGAACAGTATGCTTTCGTTCCCACGCACAGTTTCCCGCGCGCTTTTTCTTCGCCTCTGTCCGCAGTCTTCTTCCACCTGTTTACCATTTTGCTCTCAACCGACCATTCTCCTCCTTTCTCTCTTTTTTCTTCTTCTGTCTGCCTCTTTTTATATTCACCATCGACAGTTTTCTCCGTTGCTCCTTTCCCGTTCCTTCCGTCTGTGGCACAAACCGACGAGTACCGAGAGACACTCTTGTCGAGGGCTCTCGCCGGAAGAAAGCGGTAACGACGTAACGCTCTTGGAACGTAACAGGGAGAGCCAGGAGAACCTGGGCCACCGGGGCCACCCGGCCCTCCGGGAGCCGATGGGCCTCCTGGGCACGAAGGCAAACAGGGACCTCCGGGTGATGTTGGGCTATCCGGCGAAAAAGGACCAACAGGACAGACCGGGCCGATTGGTCCGCCTGGAACGCCTGGGCCTCAGGGTCCAAAGGTAACACAAACATTACTTTTTACGCCATTATGAAATTAATATTCTGCTGTGATTATCGCTTCGCGAGTATTCTAAGGGGAAAGAAAGATCAGAACCGAGTTAAGGGATCGTGGTGACATACGGGCAGTATCGAGTAGCGAGTAATCGAGTAGTAAGAGTAATCGACAGTCCGTATAAGGGAATACGGACAGTATCGAGTAGCGAATAATCGAGTAGTAAGAGAATACGGACAGTATCGAGTAGCGAATAATCGAGTAGTAAGAATAATCGAGAGTCCGTATTAGAGAATACGGACAGTATCGAGTAGTAAGAGTAATCGACAGTCCGTATAAGAGAATACAGACAGTATCGAGTAGTAAGAGTAATCGACAGTCCGTATAAGAGAATACAGCCAGTATCGAGTAGTGAGTAATCGAGTAGTAAGAGTAATCGAGAGTCCGTATTAGAGAATACGGACAGTATCGAGTAGTAAGAGTAATCGACAGTCCGTATAAGAGAATACAGACAGTATCGAGTAGTGAGTAATCGAGTAGTAAGAGTAATCGACAGTCCGTATAAGAGAATACAGACAGTATCGAGTAGTGAGTAATCGAGTAGTAAGAGTAATCGACAGTCCGTATAAGAGAATATAGCCAGTATCGAGTAGTGAGTAATCGAGTAGTAAGAGTAATCGAGAGTCCGTATTAGAGAATACGGACAGTATCGAGTAGTAAGAGTAATCGACAGTCCGCATAACAGAATACGGACAGTATCGAGTAATGAGTAATCGAGTAGTAAGAGTAATCGACAGTCCGCATAAGAGAATACAGACGGTATCGAGTAATGAGTAATCGAGTAGTAAGAGTAATCGACAGTGCGGATAAGAGAATACGAACAATATTGAGTAATTGTTTAACATGCAACATTGGGAGCTGTTAGATTCTGATGTTTATGCAATTTTGTATAAATATTTATTAATTTGCTGAAACGTTGATTAACTTCTTTGGACTTAAGAGTCAAAACTACCCTTTGTATCAGAATTATTTCATTTGTATTTATCTATAGGACTCTTGAATTACGAAAGGTATTTAAAAATGTTTCGTATAAAGATTATACTGTTTTTGAAGACGTAGAATTAACAGGAGATTTTTATTTAAAATATTTTTCTTTTGTAGTAAAAATAGAAATCAGTGAGGTGTTCATCGTTCGAATAGTTCTTGAAATACATTTTATTCATTTTTGCTCGCAGACCTTATAAAGACTGACTAAAATATCTAACTCGATGCAACTTGTAATTCCTTTTAGGATTGATTTTTCTTTCTTCCTTGACTGCAGCAGAACATTAATTATCTGGATTAACAAAGAGACAAATTCGTTTCGATAAATGGTTCTTCTGATCATTGATCTAGGAAATCCACAGTTCAAGTATATAAAAGAATAACAGAGAATAAAATAAGTGACAAATTACTTATAAATTTTAAACAAGTTATTTTTATTATCGATGTATCGATCGATATACTTTATAAATATAAAATGAAAATCATAAACATAAACATTTAAGAGAAATAGTGGGAACAAAATCAAAAATAAGAAATTTGAAAAACATCAATAATGAAAATAGCTTGTTCAAGATTGGTAATTAGTCGTTATTTATTTATCATATTAAACGTACTTGTTAATAGAATATAAGACAATTTTGAAAAATGCATGTTCACATTATATTCTGTGTCCAAATTGGAGACACTTCCATCACTTTTCAAACATTCAATAATACTTAATTTGTCTTCCAAATTCAACAGCCATCCTTTGATATTCATGATACAAATGAAACGTATCGTTTTAACGATAAATATTTGCATCTGATGCTTAATAAAATTATTTATGTATAACAGATATAAATTTCAAAGTGTAAACGTATCGTTTATTCCAACGACCTATGTTTCGGATAGTCGACGTTCTACTATACTTGAAATATGTCTAAATCGAATTCGAAATTAAAATCAAAATGAAAACAGGTCTCCGATAAATTATTCAAACATTATTTCCATTTTTATCTTTTGTGATTTGATCTTCTCAAACGTATGAGTTTAGTACACAAAGAAGGAAGAGAAAGGAAAGAAGAAAAACTAACCATCATATTTATCCTTTCATAATTTATGTATAAACAATTACAGGTATAAAAATTAATGAACATAAAATTAGAAAATTGTTATAGATCGATTTAAAACATTAATATTGATAACAAATAAGAAAGAATTGCTAAAAGAATTGTTCGGAGAATCATGAGAAAATATTAAAACATTTCGTGTTTTATTGTCCTTAGAAGATAATATTTAAAAAGAGAACAAAAATAATTCAAGTACTCGGCGTACAATCTTACAAATAAATACCAATATATCAGAAAATATTCAATCGTAACACTTTTTATGATCATCCTGTATAAAACATAGATGACAATGTAATTGAATCGTGAATCAAGTTAACGATCGGAATAATTATATAAATACATATAACCAAACTCAATAATAATTTTACGCAAAGAAATTCACGTTTTTGCATGAAAATAATTCGTAGATTCAGTTCCGAAGTATCTGTAATGCGAAAATTCGCCCACAAAGCAGTTCTTGGGTTTATAAGGTATTCTTAAACCTTCTGAAAGGGAGTTCATCTATCGTAATCAACGAGGTCAGATATCCTGACTTGTCCTACTTTATCAAGGCCATTGTTAGCACGGTTTCCGAATTACGACATTAATTAATCGAAATTACATTATTCGCAGGGTGACAGGGGTGATAAAGGCGACCGAGGCTTAACGACGTCCTTGAGCGGCGGTGAAACGTTTTCAGCTGAAATACTCGAAGGACCGGCCGGTCCACCAGGACCACCTGGTAAGCATATAGGCGGTATAATTTTAATTCTCTCGAGACTGATAGCCGCGCACATAATACATCGAGGCAACATGGGGTGGCCGCCTAAGATGAAATGAATTATAATTTTCAATTTCTAGATCGACAAAGTCGGTTATAACAACACGGAGAACGTATTCACGTTTAATTGCTCGATATTTACGTTTTGTTACAATTCAAGGAATTGGAGCAACGTTGGCCAATCGTCGCGATTATTAACTTACGAATTATTTCGTAGAAGAATTTTTATCATTTCATGCAGGGAATGTCTAATTTCTTTTGCTCGAAGGGAAAGACAAAAAAGAGTTCAATTTTTCATACGAGATCGAGAAACTTTAATCCTCTTAGAACAACAAAATTAAAAACACTGCATTATCGAAAAGAATACCCAAGTACCCAAGATGAAAGATTAATTTTGAAAATAATTATTCATAAACACGCACAAAATATACCGTTAACTTACGAACGGTTAACGTTACTTATCTATTAGTAATAATAGTTAATCGAAAAAGTATTACTCGCAGTTAGACGAATTAAAGTCTGGACAAAAATGTTCAGAACTAGTGAATCGAAAAGATTTTGTCGTTCGATAAAATTTATTGAGCAACCTAGTATTATACTGTTCAATAAGTTTTATCGAACGACAAAACTTATTGAACAATCTAGTATGTCTGAATACTCGACAAAAGTTGTTAGAGTTTGGTCAGGACATCCTACCCCACCCGTCGTATTCACCAGACATTGCACCCTCAGATTTTCACTTATTTAAATTTTTACAAAATTCCTTTAATGGCAAAAACTTTAACTCTTTAGTCGATATCAAAAATCACATTGAAAAGTTTTTCGCGGTAAAACCTGAAAAGTTCTGGAACGATGGAATCTTCAAGTTACGTAAAAGAAGGAAAAAGATTATGGAACAAAATGGCAACTATATAATTCAATAAATGTATACCAAAATTTAAATATGTTGCCTTTGAATTTTCCTTAAAAATTGCCACGAACTTTCCGAACAAACCGTACTTGACACTAACATACGAGGCTCGTATAAAGGCATGTTTCTGTTCAGATTTTTTCCTTGTCCAACAGTTTTCTAATAACGATATCCGTACAAATATTTTATAAACAATACAGTTGTTCTACAACTTCAGATTTTTACCGATCACTTTATTTTAATATTTAATTCTTCTACTTACCAATTTTCCACAAGTAGTTTTACTCATTCACAAAAGATATTTTTTGCTCTCTTCAGTTTAATCAGCATTTTTCCTAATTTGTAAAATACTTACGAAATTGCACATAAAGAATAATACTTAAACAACTATTAGATTTCTAGTTTTTATAATTTTATTTCATGTAAATATTGTAGATAGATTGTATATTTCTATTTTTACACGAACTCTTTAAATATCGCTACCAATAAGTTTTCAATTTCAACCCTTTACTTGTGTTATGTCTATTCTATACTTTTCATGTTTATTTTTGTAGTTTCTCAGTTTTTGTATCAGATAGCCAAAACATCCAATTAATTACGTTTATTCGTAAAGTTTGATCGTGTGACGATAAAAATTGAGCTCCTTTATTGTCACTGTTATCATTGTTTGCACACAACTCGATAGAAGCCAACGTTTCTCTTTAATGCTAGTATTTACCTGACTTTGTTACTTTAGTAACAGTTTGGAGTTAAACTTGAGAGTATTACCCGCGTTATCAGTAACAGCCGGAATTCTATTTGCTCATCCTCCTGAGACGTGCCCGTAAGGAGCTTACGTAAGAATAATTTAATCGAATACAATAGTAGATTCCTGCAAAACTGTGATTCATCGATATTACAGGATTACGATATAGTAATTCCAATCTTGAAATGACAATTTTTACTCCAGATTAACGGAATCGTCCCCACCACTGTTAATGTTTATTCGGAGCAAGCAGCTAACAATTCAAATTGAGATAGAATTTCATTCACTAATGACAATTAAAATTTTTATATTTGTCAGAGCATCTTTACGACAGTATTACCAAGAGATTTGTAAGGATTTTCCTATGAAAATGAATTAAAGTATGACGTTATCCTGATTATTTTTAATTACACGTTATTCGAATTAGTTCGAAAAAAAAAACATTCCCAATTACATGTAATTGAATACAATCCAAATTATGTCGTGTTTAAACTCATTTTCATCAGAAAAACTTGCCAATCGATTTATATAATAATGTAATAGTATAATAATACTCTGCTTGCACGTGAACTAGGAATCCCGAATTTATCACCTAAAAACGAGAATTACTATACTTAAAGAAAAATGTTTACAAATTTTAAGGCATTGATAGATACACATAATCGTATATATTGTAGAGTATGTCCAGTTTAAGTACAGAAAAACGAGTTCTATGTGTAGGATTTATTTGGTTCAAAGAAAGAAATACAATAATGGAGTTGAAATTGTTGTGAAATTATTACTTATAAAAGAATTTTGTTATTATTATACTCCATTCTTTTTATTATACTCATCTTCTTTTATATTCCAAACATGTACCTTTTGGGCAATCAATTACCAAATACTCTCATTATGGTGACAAATATTAAGTATAGACAATAGTTTAAATTTCTTATCTAGAAATACTATGTAGAAAGTATAATCGATATTTTTAACTTAGTATGTAGAAACAATTTTACATTTACATTCTTATCGAAAGAAGTCATCTTCTTGTCGGTCACACGATCTCTTCCAACATACCCAGTCTATGTTTCTCTTCTCGAGAGAAACATGTTCGTGTTTGCAATAGCTTCATAAATACCTAACACACTTAAACTGGACGAACAACACATTCTAAACACGCATAGAATTATAAATAGAGCTATAGCTAGTGACTTCTCTTAATAACCATACGTTTTTCGTTGTTATGTTATCATTTTAATTCTTACGATACACAGGTCGTAAAATAGTAAAGTGATTACAGGATTAGTGATGAGACTTATACGATTACACATTCATAGTATTCAACCAATTAGATATCAAGGTACTTAATAGAACGTGTCAAAAGGTATTGTCGTATGGCGTCAATTTTCAAAAATACTTTTTCGAAAATGAATACTAAATATCGGCACACCACTACTTCAATAATAATTAGGAGCGAGTGTATAAACTACTGAAAGTACATATTTTATATTTTTCATTGTATGTATGTTCATAAGAATATTATCAATGGATTGGTGAGGTTTTTCCACTAAAAATTAATCCAAACACGACCTCGTTCTAACTATTTTAAATTATATATTATTGAAATTACTTCGAAAAATAGCTATAATTAAAAATAGTCCTAATAAGATTGTGTCTGAACTCATCTTTATTAAGAAAACCTTATTAATCCAGTGATAACATTCTTATGAAGATATACTGAAAAATATATAAATTAAAATTTTTATTAGTAAATGACTCACCCCGTGCACGATAAAACCGCTTAATCATTTGACGAAAGAATATTACACTTGACATTGTATTTGTTTAAAAATTTTAATTTTACACAGATTATACATTATTCTTCATTTTTTATACATTTACAATCAATACTCGATTTATACCGTGACGACATGGTTCAATATTAGTTATAAAAATATCGGTATTGAAATTTCATACCAACTGCATACATGCTGTTATAATTGATGCGTATCAATATTTCAACTAATTATCAAAACGGCTTTGTATAAAATAATACTTTATTATCTGGTATCTTTAATACGAATACGGTATCAGCTCAATCTCTACTGACAATACTACTCACGAGGAATCAATTCATGCAAAAAAATCGATGAGTTTCATTTAAAAAATAAATACACTTGCACTTCACAACTGCACCGATGCAGTCCTGAAAAAAATTGCACTACAACATGATAGAGCTTGTTAAACAATGAATTGTCCTCTATAATTTTTATCTATCTTAGATAGGATCAATAATTACAGTCTAGCTCAGTTACCAGATACACCCTGTATGTTTCTTCAGTGACATAAATAAATAAAATGGTTAGCTCTAAAGGATAGTTTTCCTCTAAAACTTAAAAACTAGCAGTTACAAAATACGGTATAGTTTTTAAGTTAGACCAGCGAACATTTGTACAAAAATCATGAAAATTGGTATCTGAAAATAAATAAAAGTAACTTTGAATTTCAAAATCGAAATGAACTTTACAACAGGTTTTTTCACACATTTTCAACGATCCAGATTCGTTGATTTAGCTGCGAAAGCTGTGAAAACTATTGTTTTACATCGTGTATTTATCACGTGGTGTATTTACTCGTATTTAATTTTCAACTCAAACGGTAAACAAATTTATTGTTTAATCAAGGCGTATGTGAGTTTTGAATTCTCTACGTTAATTGCATGCTTCCACGCGTGTTAAAATAATACAGTTTGACTCGTTCACACGTACACGCGTTGTTTACATCATAACGGGTAATTTAATTTGTACGAGACAAACAAATGGCGGATCAGTACACTGTTGTGAATTTGATTCCATGAAATTGATCGATCGCTCACGAAGCACACGTGAGTGAATTCTACGTAATCTCCACAATCCTTTCCTTTCTTTCATTTAGAATTAATTCGCATTAAGGTAAACTTCCGTTGGCCACATTATACTAGTACAGGGTGCTTCATTATTCACGCAACCTGCATTAACAATGAATTAGGCCCTTGTAATACGAAATTTAGTTAAACATACGACTTGTTTGACCCCGTCCCTGAGTTATGGCTGTTTTTGTGTTACAATTATTTATGTACGAAACTGAACTCGCCTAATTGATTTCTGAACCATTATTGACGAACAATGTTTCAAGTATAGATGACTGTTCCAAATATCTTATACACATTACTTTATACACTTTGTTCCCTATGCGTTAACTTGACAAAATGAATGAGTGTAAAAATTTTGTTTTTAATAATATTTTAACAAATTTTTGTTTTACGATCAAATGCCCATGCTTGCATTGAGATGGAAGATAGCCACTGTAAAATATTGCTGTAGAGTTACATGGGCATATCATTATCAAACATGAAAGAAAATATAAACCGAAAATGAAGTTAAATAAGCCATATCTATACACGAATATTTTGTTGTTTCTTTTTTCTCAATATTTAATCGATTACTTTAAAACTAAGTCTTGTTAATAACAAAACACTGTATACATACTTTTATATAATACTTTATATAATACTTTTAAGACCAATCAACATGAATACAGTACAATAATATATTTCAAAGATGAGACTACTGCTGAAGCTCGTTTATGTGTTTGCAAAGTAAACTATAAAGTAAAATGAAATTTGTAATAAGCAACGTTTAACACAAAAGTGATACTCAAGATTACTAAATAATTTACAATACTTTGCCATTTATCCTTGACATGTACAAAGACATAAGAAAGAAAATAATCATTAAATTTATTTTAGACTGTAAAATACTTGCATGCTTGTTGACGAAAAGGGCTGTAAATCTGTGAATTAATTTATTATTGATAAATACATTAAATAAATAAAAATGAAGACATAGATTAAGTCCCAAAAACTAAATTTGTCAAAAAAGGGTCGAGTGATATCGTTAAGGACATTTGAAAGTAGCTTGAAAAAATATTTCAGTATAGACGATCATTTTCAAATTTATGTTAGGAATTAAACCAGATAGATAACTAAAGATAACTAATAAATGGTTAGGGAACAATGATTTGGATGCACTTAATTACAAACTGAGATCAGAACTCAAGAACATGCTCTGCAGGACTCTTTACAAAAATTTGAATAGAAGAATGTCTCGACAAAAGTTGCATCTGAAATAATCTTGAAAATCACGTGTACTATAGCAAACAGTTTTCATTTTGAATAATACTAATGTCTCCTTTTTGTTATCAACCGTATCGATGTTGATTGGTTAAAAATCATAATGTTCCTTATTTCGTTTAGAAAAGTCCAAAATATACTTGCAATGAAGCTTATGACAGGTATATATACAAGCATTAACTCGTGTCATTTGGAGCGAGAATTTTTCAAAAATCAACAATCAAACAATTGTTCGTCAGTGCGATACCGTATTCGTATCGCAAAGCTGCAAGGCTATTTATAATGGACGCGGTCTGAAATCAAATCCATGACACACGGATATATCGACCATATGATCTCTATCGTTGTAAACTCCGGGAGAAATTACGCGTGAAATTGCGAGCATAATTGCAACGATTTGCATCCTCGCGTACCGTGTACGCAAAATGGTGCGGTAAGAGTTGAAAACTAATTCGGAAAGGAAACGTTGCTACGGGCGATAAATCACTCGTTTTCTGCGCTTTCTTGCAGTCATTTGTCCGCATTCGTATGCGTGGAAAGTATTACACCGCAGCAAAACGATTTACGATCGGTCACGCGCACCAAAACAGCCGAGGCGTTGCCTTAGGTCGATTCATCGCCCAACTTCCATTTTGTTTGCTTCGAATGACGAAAAACAGCCGTTGAAGTATCGCTTTCGCAAAATCGCGTGAGTAATTCCGATGAAATTGTTTCGCGCAGATTGTGACCGTACATCGTTTGAAAATTGTTGAAATTAACTTTAGAAAGCCCGAACCGTAATACCGATAAATCATTCTCGTTCGCTACAGTCACCAAGTAGCAACACTCTTTGTCCGTATTTGGGTACACGCAACGCTGTTTGTTTAAATTTTATATTTACGAGCGACGAAATAAATGAAAAAGATCCGTGATACGACAATAAAAATATACAGAGTGTCCCGTAATTTATGGGACTCGTTTTAAAAAAAGTTGATTGCACGTATGTACGTACAAAAATAATGAAAACGGTTCGCATAAACATACGTCTTATTTTCTCCTTGTTTACGATGTACAAGGAATGTTGCGTTGGCTGATTAGCTTTAAAGAAGATATCAACAATGACCTCTTATTAACAGAGTGAACTGAACCAATTTGTAGAGTCATATTGCAAACATTTTCAGAATCGTTAAATGGTCATACGAGAGGTATTATTTGTAAACGAAAAGAAAATTTCTTATATCTCATAAACGAAAACAAAAGTAACGGCTTAGGCTAGATTATATAGAAATACGATATCTATAACATTTCGAACGGTGTTTGAAAAATATTTAATAATTTTTCCAAAAATCAAATTCAACCCAACGATTCTCTCAAAAAGATCTAATAGTTATATTCAAATACATGTGGGATTCTCTATCACTAGTCTCCCGAATGGATATCTCCGTTAAAGAATCACTCGATTCAATATTTTTAAAGAAAAAAATATATTCCAACTAATAGTACAAGATAAAGTTCAACGTACAACGCTTCGAGGTTGGAGGTTGGCTGCCTTCGACCTTTTTCCTTCTTTATTCTCTCGCTGCATTCATTTGCTTATACTTACAAGGAGAGTGCAAGTCCTTCGGGTCATTGATTTAGTTGAAACTTTGCATGTTTGTAGATTTAGTCGTCCAGTTCAAGAAAATATAGCATTAAAAGGGCAACCACTCAATAGTTTTTCAGATATTTATGATTAGAGTTTTATTATTGCCGTAACTACGGATTTATTTTGTATAATTACCGGGTATTCTCGTGGTTTAGCGAAGATTCCTACGTTGGGGGGACGAGGTTCGAATCCCCCGTCCGTAATTAATAGTTTTTTTTTTCAATCGACTTGCACTCACCTTGTTAATCGATACTTTCGGGCCGCTGCCCCGCTTCGTTCAACACACGCACTCTCAACACAAACGTACTTCGCTCTCCACACACATTCTCAACACACGCGCACTTCGCTCACTACATACATATGAAATGAACATTTTCATATTTTCCGAAAAAAAAAGTCCGACGCTAATGACATTACTGTAACGGGTTGTTCGATAAGTTTTATCGTTCGATAAAACTTATTGAACAGTACTACATTGAACAGTATTGTTCATCATTAGTCGCTGAACACGATTTACCAAAGAAACGCTTATCGAAATAAAAAGAATCGAATAGTTTCGTATCTACTAGGTTGTTCAATAAGTTTTGTCGTTTAATAAAACTTATTGAACAATAGTATTCAATGTAGTACTGTTCAATATAGTACTACAATATAGTAAGTTTCGTCGTTCGATAAAACTTATTGAACAGTATTATATTGAACAGTAAATGTGTGAACAATACTGTTCAATGTGGTACTGTTCAATATAGTAAGTTTTGTCGTTCGATAAAACTTATTGAACAGTAAATGTGTGAACAATACTGTTCAATGTAGTACTATTCAATATAGTACTATAATATAGTAAGTTTTCTCGTTCGATAAAACTTATTGAACAGTAAATGTGTGAACAATACTGTTCAATATAGTACTACAATATAGTAAGTTTTGTCGTTCGATAAAACTTATTGAACAGTATATGCGTGAACAATACTGTTCAATGTAGTACTGTTCAATATAGTACTACAATATAGTAAGTTTTGTCGTTCGGTAAGACTTATTGAACAGTACTATATTGAACAGTATTGTTCAATAAATACGAAACTATTCGATTCTTTTTATTTCGATAAGCGTTTTTTGTTAAATCGTGTTCAGCGACTAATGATGCTCGTTGAAACACAGTTTCACTCCTGACATTATGCCACTCGCCACACGTCATCAGTAGCACGTTCAAGTATTGAAAAATATTCTTGAGTGTGCATCCTTTTAATTAGAAGAAACATCAAGACTCTCCATTTAGTAGTTCGTTTTTATAACCTCTCGAAATAGCACACGCACATCCCCTTAGTCATGGGTCGAGTGTACTCCATGACCTACCCCCTTCAACATACTTTAAAGTCATTGAAATCGGTAAAATCGTTAGTACGATAAATAATTACCAAGTTTTTATTTAATTGATATGCATGTCGTCGGTAAAAGTCGTCATGGCCATTCACTGGATTTAGTATCACGTTTCAGTATCAACGTTTCACTATCGCATCATGGCTATAGTAATGATACTAATAGAGGCCACAGACGTAAAAATTTATCGTACGACGTGGTGCAACGATAAGTGTACCAACTTGTACATTCTTTTACCCCGTAGACGTAACGACCCGTCGTTAGGCAAGTTTTACCGAAAAGTGGTACCACTTTATCGTAACAAGAAATACGCTTCAACACTTCTGGGACAGAGCTGAAGTTGTATAGAATACCTCTCCGTACTAGTCGCCGAATGGTTACACGTGTTATGCAACACAACTGTACAATCTCACACTTTGCACACACTTATCGTCCAAACACTCGTATCGACCATAGCGGCACAAATTATTGTACAGCCTGGCCAAGTGAGGGTGAGATCTGAGAGTGGACGCTCTTGGTGGGGTATGTGAGATAAAACTTTCATTAAATCTAGGGATGGGCAACTGATCGCGAGCAAAGCGCTTGTTTCAGTTCACGAGCAATTGGCAGACCACAGCTGTGGGCCAATTGACGTCACAGTGAGGAGTTACAAGTAGGAAGCAACCGCAGGAATGGTACATTCCAGATATTCCTAGATACAGAACGGAAAGTGGAGGGAGATGGGATACGATGCTTATTATAACCACCAATTTACGCATGCGCATTAGGAGGCTCACTTTTACTTGGCCAGACTATACGATACAATAAATCATTGCGATGATAGCCTCTATGATTCAAGAGCTACGGACGAAACGGTTTTTTATATCATAATTTAATATGACTTATGATTGATACGAGTGCTTGAACGATAATTGTAAAAGGTGTAAGGTTTTTGTACAACCTTTTTCTGTGTAGAAAAAGCGTGGAAATAGACAGCATAACAAACGCTCGACTAAGGCAAATTACCGTATGAATATCAGATAATAAAGTATCGTTTTGCATCAAACTGCTTGATATGCAGATGAAAGTGTCAATACTTGTAAATTTCAACAGCACGTATATATAGCTTGACAAGTCAAATAAGAACTCTGGTGATTGGAACCTAGACCTCTTTTCTCATCAAATGTCCGCATGAACTTGATTCCTTCTTTAGTTTCTTTGTGGTAACATTATCGTGCTATTTCACTTCAAGTCCTCCAATTTTGCTTTATGTATAGTTTTTTTTTTTAATTGATGGAATCTGTTGCTGAGAACCAAGAAATGAATACTGCAATTTATCAACTTCCGAGCTTAACCTATCTTCGAGATATTAAATATTAATATTTTAAAACATCGAAAAAAATATATACGAGTGCTATTAAATATTTACTTTTTTTTTTAAAACACTTAAATTGGATATTGCTATCCATTTGGACCATTGCTATACTATGTGACTGTATGTCACTGACTCACATTGTTTTCACAATTTTCGATAGCAATACTTCCCTGATTAATACTAATAAATACCAATATCGCATAAACTGAATAGGCATCGGTACTATTACAAAGTATAAAAATAAGAAACAAAGTCTCATCATTATTAAATAAGCAATTACAAATAGGTATTATTTCGAGTAATTGTTTTGTAAATTAAATTTTATAATTACTCGAAATTGTACGTTCTCTTGCACTGTTTGTTTGGTATTGACTTACTGTATATTATATGGTTATACGATGTTGGCGTCTATCAAATAATTTATTGTACAAACATCAATATCGAAAATTGATACCAAGAACCAAAGATCGATATCTTTTGTTACTTCCTACTAATTGTAAGTACTTGATATCGAATTACTTGAATACAAAAAATATATACAAACAACGTAAAAATAAATTATTCGGCTGAATAATTATTCCAACAATTTCTTGAAAAATATTCGTATTATTAAATATACATAAATTGTACGAATCCACAACTCTGATTCCCTGATTGAATACGGAATACAAATGACATGATTTTAGACAAAGGCACGATAACAAGATTTAAACAAAATAATATTGTCATTTTGAATCTGGGACACACTAAGACAAAAGGTCTACTAATTTATAATTACTCCTGTCAATTCAGACTGATTTGATAAAAATACATACTGAAACTCCACAATATACATTTGTATTAAGTTTAAGTATTATAGGTAGCATTAGAGGTTATAATAGTAAAATAATGTATAATACAATCTAGCATTTTCAGATAGACTATTCCACGATAAATCGATCACTTTCTTCACTTGATATTAGAGATTTTGATAACATCGACATAGTTTTGTTCATCATTTTGCTGATTTCAAATTTGTTAATCTTTATTTTAAACACAGATCATGCTAAATTACAAAGATACTGTAACATTGATTATGTGATAGTCACTGACTACAACTGGTCATTTTCGAAAATGTCACTTTTATTTTAGTTTTGTCAATATTCGCTTACACTTTGAAAATATTTCAGTGTTAATTACTTAATAGATATCACTTGCGATAATTAATCCGCAGACATACTTCAGCTTTACAGACATAAACAGACCGTACTTCAATTTTATCAAAAATACTGACATCGAGTCTAAAGAGTGATTGATTTAACGTGGAATGACCCACATACATATGCTTCACGTACTATATTTGTCAAAGAATCGCATATAGAATTTGATTCGATCAATATAAGTTTATAATTCATTTTTCAAAGATTATTAAAAAGTTGACACTGATTAAAGCAAATGTTATCACTTGGAAAATTCTTTTCAAACATTTTGTAATCGATTTAAGTCGGTTGCACAGCATTCTATAAAAATTCTAAATAACAATTATATTAGCATTGTTTATAAATTATTTAGTTAAAACAAATCGGTCACTTTTGACGTCGGCATAGGACAATATACGAAAATGGCTACTTTTAGTACTCGTCGGAATAAAAAATTGTTTACATAATGTATATTTCATGGTACAATTTAGAAAATCAGAAAATAATAGTTATTTTATCAACATGTGATGAGAAAAATAGATTGAACATGCTTAAAGATCGTATTGTCGTAACAAGAATAACTCACCTAATTAATGTATTTTATCCTTATCGTCTTTGGATTGCGGTCTATTTTCAAAGTAAATATTCAAAACATCGTCTACAGTCTGTGAAAATGCTAACAAAACGAGAACGTTATAAAACTTATATTTTTATAGTTATAAACAAATAGCAACGAAATAGTTTCAAGTATTTATAGAAAAAGTAAAGTTATTAAACGCGCGATTAAGTTCTAACATAACCAAAAATGTTCATATACATAAAATAAACCATCGTATAACATGGTTTCCCATAACGCGGTGAAAAAATTGCGACCATCCCCGTGTAACGCGATAAACCACGTTAATATGGCATGCTAAACGTAAATCCAAATACAATAACACACGTTTTTACAGTTAGTGCAATTGCTTCTATATAAAAAATTATTGAAGTTTTCATTTTTATATCGAACAATTTATCTTCACCTTTTGTACGGCGTATAAAGCTTTTCACAATGCAGTTTTCGATACCACGAAACATATTCTTCGTGTTATATGAAGAAATGTACAGATATTGTATATTGTAAAGTTCAGATATACTTGTCAAATGTACAGATATTGTATATTGTAAAGTCCGGATATACTTGTTCGAACCTATTATCAATTGTTACTCCTCAGTAACAACTCAATTATATTATTCTCCGTTTTGCTAGACCTTTCATTTTTGAATTATTCCCTCAATAATAACTTCAAAATCAAGTAAAGTGTACTGAGAGTTGAGTACAATCAATTGTAACTAAAATTGTTTACCTAATCAATTATTCTAATTACAATTTGTAATTATTCTAATCGTTAAATGCTGGTGACTATAATTGCAATTATAACAGCTAAATATAATTTCTATTAACTATATATAGAATTATAATTGTCAAATTATAACTGTAGCTGATTACAATTACAATTGTAACTGCTAAATGTAATTCGTATTGATTACAATTTAAATTATAATTGCCAATGGTAATTGCTGTTGATTAACCATTGTAATTTTCAAATACAATTTTTGTTGACTAATAATTGTAACTGCCATGTGTAATTATAGAATAGTTACAAATACATAGTTATAATTGTAACAGTAATTGTGATTAATCAAATACAGTTAATAAAATTCGAAAACCTTCGAAACATTTACATAGTTGGAAACGTATAATATATTCACACACATGTATTATTGCATATTCGTTGTTTAAAGAAAGTGACATTATCGGGCAATGCAAAACGTTATTATGGAGATAACGTGATAAAAGCGTAAAGTAACAGAAAAAATTGTCTAAAAATAAACATTGATATACAGTTTGGGTACGACGAAACTCGATATACAAAAAGTAGTAGTTGTACTCGCTATAACATTCAGACCTTTAGGCATGTTTATTCCAATCTTCGTCGCGTGTCGTGTAACTATTATTCCCTCGTTCCTTGGAATGTACAAATGTACGTTACGTAACACTTTCTTTGTATAATTATTCTTAACCTTTAAAGGCATGTGGTTTCATTCATACCGTTGCATTTCGACAATATATTTTTGTCAATTTTAATTCATTTCTTTAACTTATAGTAACGAATAAAATAATGTGTTCAATATTATTTACAACTTAAAAAAAGAACTATGCATCCAAGGGTTAAACATTTATATTAGGCAACCGTAATATACACGAAAATGTCTCAAAATAGAATATATTGGGTTGTTCGAAAAGTCGTTTTGTTTTTTTTAGTGAAAATGAAACACGTATAAACATTTTATTAAATTATACATTCTCCATTTTGAAAAACGAAATGCCTTTCCGAGCAACCGAATAGAATATAACATCCAAAGATGGCGTAGCTAAACCTAACCTCGTTTTCGTACATTGTCCTTCGCCGGTACGTTCAGATGCGTTTCGAGCGCATTGAAACGAGTTTTCCAGAGAAATCAAATTTCTGGTAAAATGATTACGTTCTGCCTGTGCGCGTAATTTAACGCGAGAGCGAGAGTGCGTGTGCGAACGAACGAACGAATGTCATGTTTTATTTTATGCACGTGATGTACACGCACGCAGGGCCCCAGGGGGAGCTGGGTCCGACGGGACCACCCGGGCTGCCGGGAGAGAAGGGTGCCCGGGGAAAGCCAGGGAAGAAGGTAAGCTTCAGCGAGGTCCTCCGGCGAATGACCACCGACCAAATCGACCGTACAAACCATTCCGTCCTAACAACCACCCATAGAATCGACCAACTTTCCATCGACGCTCGGAAAGGAAAAAAAAAGAATCATCCTGGTCTATATCTCGCGTGTCCTCGTTCCCCGTTCTCCTTCATCGGCTCACGTTCAACAACCATTTCCACAGTTCCCATCGAATCGAAACTCTCCACTGTGATATGTAATGCACGGTAGTAACGTTTGGACGCTTTTCTCGGGCAAAGAGACGCATGCATCTGGCTGGGCATTTCGATATATTTTTGGTTTTCTCGAGCAACGCGACGATCGACGTCGTCGAGTTCCAACGTACCGCTTAATCATCGTCGTTCGACAGACGATCCTTATCTTTTTTCTCTCCGATTCCTGTGTACTCTACCGAGCAGACTTCGCTTTACACGTTCCACGAGCCCCGACACGACTTTATCCCGTTCGAGTTTTCTGTTGTTTTTTTTTTTTCTCTCTCTCTGTTCTTGGCTACCTCGTATCGAGTCTTTTACTATTTTTCTTTTCCTTTTACTTTTATTTGCACAATCGAAGCGTTCAGTTTTTTTTTTTCTTTTTTTTTTGTTTTTACGCTCTTTCCTCCCTTTGTGTACCGTTCTCGATTCCGTTTATTCGCTCGTTTACGTTTTTCCATATTCGATCGGAGGATCGTACCGAATTTTCGAGAATCTCATTCGTTACCGGTACCGAGAAGCTCGGGATGAAAATTTGAAGTACTCTCTCCAGTGTCTCGTAACTACACACCGGTCCTTCGATGACACGACCCGTTATTCAGACCTCGAGACGTCTGCGTAGAAATCACGAGGACGCACATATGCATGATTCGATCACGTAAGCACGGGAGCATGCGGCACGCATGGTACGGTCACCTGCTTCTTTTCATTTAGCGAAGTAGAACAAGTAGCCGTTAAATTGCATTGTCGTTTCGACGATGATTGATGGAGAATGTTCTTGCCGTGTTCGAGACAGATACGATCTGGAAGTGTGAAGAAACATCAAACTCGGACGTCCAAGTATACACGAAGTGTACTCGAGTGAACGCCACCCAGAATTGCTCGCGGACGTGTAAAAATGATCGGGATCGTTCGTTAAATTTTCATACGACGATGATGTTAACGTTTGTTCTGTCTCGTCGCGGATGGAACACTCTCTAAAATCCTGGCATCGTCGTTTCGAGGCTGATTCGTACGCAAATGGAACAAATACCGCGAAAACGACGATTGTCCGGTCGCTGAAAGAAAAAAACGAAAGAAAAAAAAAAGAAAAGAGAAAAAACAAAACGTTGGTGGCAGCAAATAACACGTACGCGATTCGATTACTCGACGCCTCACCCGGTACATTTTACTCCTCGAGGGACTGCATTTGTGTCGCGGAGAATAGACGCGCGATTATTAAGGTGTTGTTCCTCGCGGAAGAGGCGAGAGGCTAGCTCTCATCTGTCGGATACGGTCACGTTACACACCTGCGCACTGAACATTCGTAACCATTACTTAAAAAAAAAAAGAAAAAAAAGCTAACTCAACTCACCGCCGTTTAACGTGTTCTTTACTTTAAGGTCTAACCGTAAGTATATTCGCAGATCTAACGAACGATCGGTTTTTCGAGGACATTTGCAAACATGGCACAGTCAGAGACGAAAACGTCTTCCGTTATTGTTGGCGTTGGCGTTGTGTTCACGAACGGATCGCCGCCATTTAACTCGTTAATTAAGTCGTCGTGAGCGGCCGAGGATACCACCGCCCCACCCACCCACCCAACCCCCGATAGAGTCCGTCCGCGTGTACACACATCGTCGTTTAAAGTGTAAATAGTCGGGGAAATAAAGCAAAATCGGGACACCTGGCTCCACGATCCTCAACGCCGACAAGACTCTCTGATAACCACTAGGGACTTTCGTACGAATGATATCCTCGAGTCGCTAAAAGAGAGTGAGAGAACCTCCGACGACTCGTAAGTTCCTCGGTGGTACCAAGGCAAACTTAACGCCTGTCCGACGAACGAAGAGCGAGAGACACTTTCAGTTCGAATCTTTTCAAGTATATTGGAGTCCTTGGCGCGAATAACGATTTCACTTGTCAAGGATCATTACTTGCGTAGCTTGCAATGTCAACGTCTAGTAAGTTTGCAGCGCCCCTTGTATAATGCCTCTATCTAGTTCCTATGTTGCAGAGTTGGAGTAATTCGGCTAATTGTGTCTGTCCATTTTTTTAATAACGATTGCGTGATTTTTAGTCAGAGCGAGAGAGCGAGAAAAACGAAGAGAGAGAGAGAGAGAGAGAGAGTATGGGGGAAAAAGAGACGGTGTGAGCAGACAGAGAGTGTGGGAAAAAGAGAGAGATAGAGAGGGAGAGAGAGAACTAGAGAGGAAGAGAGAGAGAGAGACTGATCGCTTACTTTAGTCAGTAGTATTTAGCATAGTGTACGTAGCTTGTGTAACTAATTTGTGTTTAATGTAGCAAGTAACACCACATTACTTCTTCCCTGTGTGTCGGTTCAAATAATTAATAACTAATAACTACTACTCCTGGCTTTGAGGCTCTCGCAACTTTATCCACCGGTGATCGATGCAAGCCTGCGATTGTCGCGTAAGTATCAAACAGCCCCTCAACAAGTATGTAGCTTTATTGTCGATTCGTCTTTGTACCACATTGCGTTATACGCCCGCAGATTCACGCGGAATACAGATATCTATTTTTTTTTTTTTTTTTTTTTTTGTAATTTTTTTTATGTCAATGTTACAATCCTTTTCTAATTCGTTCTTTTCTTATCTTCTGTCTCTTGATCGTTGCACGACACAAATTTGCATCAAATAACGAAACCGACTCTTCTTTTGTTTTCCTATATATTTATTATATATATATAATGTTTTCAAAGTCCTCGTAGCGTTAACAAGTCGATTTCAGTACTTTGACGTTTTTTGTAACTTATTCGGTACGGGAAATACGGAAACCGAAAGAAACGTTTTATATTGTTCGACAACGATACGATTATAACTGTATTGATTGCGAGACTACCATCCTCAAAAGATAGTGAACCTATTCATGAACAACGTTGCAAGCATAAATCGATGTTTGCATGATAGTCGAGCGAAGGGAATATCCAAAGGACGATAGACTAGATCTACAGATAACGGCTATTCGACCTATTAATAGTATATAATTACGATTGCAGTGTTTAAATTGTAGATGTACAGGTTGTTAAAAAAAAATGTTTACAAACACTGAAGACGTGTAATACTCGTTAAACTGGGTACGAAATGCTTACAATATTGTCGGCGTTTAAATTTTCGGATTTTCGATTCTCGTGGTATCAGTGACGCGTTTAATATCCGAAAGGTGATATTAACGTTATATTATGAAGTAAATAAATATAATTTAGAGTTGTATTCTGTCAATATTACAATTGATAATTGTTAATTATTATTCCATTCGAATACTGTAACCTTTATGATGTAACTTGGAGTCTCTTGGATAAAATGAAATTTTATTTGTACAAAAAACACATTTATTTCAAATAAGTTTTCTCTAACAAAAATTTAACAAAAAATTGAAATATTCAATCTGCGCAAGGTATTACTTTTCGTGAATGTTCATTATATAAGCGAACAATTTCGGTTGTGAATTTTCGTTCGTTTTGTGCTAATCAGGATATATATATTTATCCAAATTACTTTCGTTGCTACTCCACAAACTTCCGCTAAATTATAAAATCGAGTAACCAACCATCTTTGAGTTTTATGTTTCATCGAAAAAACATGGCACATTTCAACTAGTGTATCGACCCTACCTTTCGTGAAATTATAATACAAATTATAGTAGGCGGCGCCTTCTCAGGATTTACTGTAGTCGCTATCGAGTTTAAACACGTTAAAACATGTTAAGATAGTACTGCATAAAATACAATACGTTTCATTATACAATGATACATTAGTAACTTGGATAAAGTATAGTATTAGTGCAGTGGTTTTCAAAGTTTTCGAAAGATACCCTTAAATAAAGATGGACTTTTGTACCCGATATTTACAGACCAAAAATATTCATATTCAGTTCAATTAATTCAAAATTAAGTTGGTTTTACCAATTTTAATCGATTAGCTTTTTTATTCGTCGTACGTTACAAATTATTTATGGAAAGTCTTTAGCCAAATTAAATATTTGCAAAACTCCCGTATTTGACGAATGTATAATATTTACTTCGTTATGTATTGCAACTAATGTAATAAGAAACAAAAAATGATGCAAAAGCGGATAATATATTTGAATAATTTTCTTCGATCGAAATTTAGGAACGGAGGTGAAAGTAAACAAGATAAATGATATATTTAAAACGATACGAGAAAGATATAATTGGTAGTCAAAGTATTAATAAAAAGTAATGTTCAAGTTATTCATATTTTTTTGCATTAAACACATTTCCTCCGTTAGGTGTCGCGTTCCCTATTCCGAAGAACACTGCATTATCGTTTATGAGAATCTGAAAGTTAAAAAATATGTTTTCGTAAAGAAAAGAAATACGGTGTGCTAAAGATAGAAAAAAATGCATTCGTTACAACGATTCAAATTTTGATAAGGATATATGAAATGAAAAGCAACGGTTAACAACGGAAAGCTAATCTTTGCGTTGAAATATTACATAGAAAATCGAAAAATCGTTACGAACACCGACAACCAATCTTTCATTCGGTTTAACGAGTATTGTATACCCTAAGTTTCCAAACATATTTCTCGAATATCCTGTAATCTACAAACACGTGTTAAAAGAAAATGAGAAAATTCTGATAGCTTCCAGTTTCTACTAAATTTGATCCCACTAACAAGCGCTCCCGTTGTCGTCAATTGCATGCGACATTAAGTAGTAGAACTTTTTTTCTTCTTTTTTTTTTTCGTGTTGTCGATTAAGTGTTAATTATTGTGTATAGATTTCGTATTTTAATTGTAGCGTAGCCGAATCGAGCGATTTTGGCACAGAGCGGGCAGTTCCGTTTTGTTGCGCAACATCATTGAACAGAATTCGAAACGCTTTGCCGTAGCTGATGGCACGTGGTGCATAGAGGTGTGCCAAAATCGTTCGTGGGACAAAGATATAGTATCCGATAAAACCAATCCTCTCCTTCTCTCCCTCCTTCCTGAGGAAACAAATAAAGCAAATTAACGCTTCGTCGTGAGAGGAAAAATTTTTTTCAAAACGATTGAACGAAGATGGAGGACCTGGTTGGATCTGACCTTACAGTGTTGCATTATAGGGTTTCAAGGGTGAAAGCGGTGTGGCATTGATGAGAGGCCCACCCGGCCTACAGGGTCCAAAGGGTGACCCCGGTGAACGGGGTTACCGAGGCGATAAAGGCACCAAGGGAGACACGGGCTCACCAGGTAGATTTCCACGAGCCATTCTTCTGCGAAATTCGAGAAAAAGGATGACGATGAACGAACCTACCCCTCCCCGCCGTTACAAAGCAGCGGTTGCAATGGTGTCTTTCCTGACCCGATAGATTTTTTTCACTCGTATACCTGAAAACCGTTTCTGAGAAAACAAACCTCTTGCGTATTTTTTTTTTCTTTTTCTTTTTTTTTTTTTCTTTTTCTTTTACGAAACTATTATCAATTTCCCACCGAATTCGAACGAAACTTTCATTCAATGTTCCCGATAACGATTGGATGTGTATGAACGATTTGTTGTCGATTGTGTACCCCATTCGAGACATCTCGGATTTTTCTCGAAACGTCGCAACGAGATATATTGCTCATCGGTGTTACCGGTCTGTTCGGCATCTTCGAATTCATCGTCGTGGTTCCATTAACGATGAGAACTGTTTCGAATGGCTGAAATAAGAGTGCGAGCGTATGAATGACACAACGAAAAGAAAAAGGGGGTCGAATGATAGGAAGGAAGGAAAGATACTTTAGTAACTATCGAATCTCCTGTCTGCGCGTCAGTAAAAACTATTGATTGCGTGGAAGTGTCGAACTTGTGCAATTTATTTCTACTAGTAGAAATTCGTACTTTCAGGACTAAGAGGAGAACAAGGACTTCCCGGCGCACCTGGCCTCAACGGAACGGATGGAGAAGCTGGTATCCAAGGTCCCCCAGGACTGCCAGTAAGTAAACTGTGCGTGGAAACTACGCCACAGAATAATCTGTTTATACTGAATCACTTATCATTGATGCATTTTATTGTATCGCTACACCCGACAATAATTTTGTAACAGTCTCGAGTTGCATTTCGATGTTTCACGAATCAGAGTAACGCGTAAATTGTGCTACGTCACGGATATAATTTATCTCGTTGCATTTCAATCGAAAACAAACTATAAGAGATTTAATGGAAGACATTTCAAGACTTTGGATAAATTTTTCGTATGCATCACTCTGTACGTAACGTTTTTATTAACCTTCTCTTTATACTGTATGTAATCGATCAATGCAATAGGATCGTATGTTAGGTTGGTGCACATTAAACGTTCTTTTCTATCAAAATCGAATAAGTTTGTTTAAGGATTCGTAGAGTTCGTCAAAATTTATACTTTTTATTTTTAAAATTTCAAAAAAAAGCAAAGGGATAGTTTGAGAGTTTATGTAGAAAAAGTGTATATCTTTCTTCTTATTTTACAATCTCAGTTTCATTTCACTCTTAAAATTAATGCATTTGATCGTTGTACCCTGCTTATGATTCGATTCATCCAAATCTGCAAAATAATCGTTGCATCTATTGTTTCTTTATTCGATGAAAATTTACGTTCAGTAAAGAATTTTCATAAATTAGCCAAAAGTACCAAACCTGTATTACTATTTAGGTGTCTGATGAAATATTTTCTTCTTTGCTAATTTGAGCTTCATTTCAGATTGTCAAATAATGATCAGATAATTATTTTAGAAATTTATTAATTTTCATAAAACAATCGAACATTTACCATAGTGCCTGATTTACAACGATTCAAATGCTACTTGTACGAAAATCTGCTGACATTTAAATGCTTGTTCTTCCTTAAGAAAAAAGTGATCGAATTACTTAAAACATAAAAAGTCCTTCTAAAAATAAGAGTCATAAAAAAAAGCGATAAAATTTCATATTCTAATTCACTAAGTTCTCCTATCATCATCTTTAATACATAAAAATTCATAAATTATTCATTAATGTAAATTCGTCCTTTTAAATGCGTTCGAAAGGTACAGTGACTCACGCAAGTACTTGAATACTTGCAATAAAAAAAAAAAAAATAATAGCTAAACATATACAAGTCGAACTAAAACTTTCTAAATATTATTACGCTTACAATAAACTCGTGTATTAAGATTATATAGGGAGTATCAAAACATGGGCACAACTTTAGGGATGAGTTTGGCGCACGAAATTAACGTATTTAACCTTGTTTCCAAATTAAAGATATTTTCGTACTTCGGTAATTCTCATTACAAACTGCCAAGAGAAGTTAGGGAACTCAGACATTCATAAAATTTGTTATGCGCAAGTAAAGTGGTTCATCTGTAACGCAAAACCATTTTTCGTTGGCGCCGTAATACGGTTTCGGAGGTTGAAATTATTCCTTGAATAAAACGCAGATGTTTCTTTGTCGCGAAATACCTGTCAAACGACGAGAAAAGTTGCATATATTTTATTTCTATAAAATTTACATAGAAATAATTATCGAAAATATCGTGCCTTTCTAGTTAGACCAACCACCAGCTCTTACAGTTCAGTTTTTTAAGTTTGTAAATTTATGCAAAAATACTTTTCCGTAACCACTTTTTATAAATGTAATCAATTTATGAGTTTCGTTAGTTTTCTTTTTACTCAACTGTGCACAGAAGCAATTGTGCAAAATAGTGCTAGAAATAACTTGGAAGATATAAATTATTCAATAATTCGTTCGTATAAATGTTATCTTACGCGCAACTATTCTAATATTTTTTACTTTGTGGTATGGTTCTCTTTATAGTTTACTGGTTAGTTTATAGATTGAATAATATCGCATACATACCTTTGCCAAGAAGGACTAAAATAGAAAATGCTTGAAAAGGTATTATTGTTTGATAATTTTCCATCAATTATTTGTATCGAATGTTGTAGTTACAAGAAAAAGATACAACGTTTGATGAAATCCACATTTTTTTACCGCTGACAAGAAAATGGTTTTGCATTACAGACGAACCACCGTACTTGCAGATGTTTCAAAATTTTCCGAATTTCCTGGTTCCCTAACTTCCCTCGCGAGCTACCGTAACTATTTCCGCTCAACTATTTAATAGCGCTTTATACCTAAACGCTTATACCTCGCGTGTGACCTTACTGACCTGTTGCAAACACTTTCATAATATTCCTAGAATCACTTCAGTCTACTTTCTGGATAAGAGCAGTACGTGCCTAACATTTCTAATGCGCTTGTGTGGTAGTTTCTATTTGAAGTGATAATGGCAGACTATGCAAATTGCACATATGCATTTAATATACGGTTCAGCCAACTGCAATGCTGTTTTGTCAGAAGTTTATACGTGGAACGTTTACCTAATAGACGACTCCCAAATAGAAAAAGGATCGAAATAATATATGAACGCCTGGAGGATACTGGCTCATTTCAACAGCATACTTTTATCGATAGTGGACGTAGAATCGTTATTTCTTAATTGGGCGCATATGTTCTACGTCGATTTCACTTCTAAATAGTTTTTGCCCAAACACTTACCTTTGTTTGAAAACGAAATATCCTTCTTTGCATATTATTCCTCAAAATAAACTCGCTTTCATTGATTAAATTTACCAATGACTTTTGTATCTGGTATTGATACTCAGGCAGAAAAATAACTTTATCGTAAAATTTGTTAACACAATTTATCCGAAATATAAATACCTAGTCCTAAACTAGCAACGAATTCTGTTACAAGCATGTTGTATAATAATTGTCTACTATATCCTTTTTAACGATTTAGAATCTATTTGCACAGTTGTTAAGAAGCGAAGAATAATAGTATTATTCAAAATGGCCACCTTTTGCAGTGATGCAGGCTTAAAAATGACGCGACCAATCGCTGACTATAATACGTTTGGTTCCCAAGGCTATTTCAGCAACTACTTTCGTCAGGAAATTCTTTAGGCTTACAAAATTGTTATAGGGTGTCTTGTAGGTCATGTTTTCCAACTCTGACGACAATTTATAATTAAGAGGATTCAAATCTAGGCTAGCAGAAGATCAAATCTTCGAGTAAAATGAATTCCGGACCTTTGTTTCATATATTTCTCTCGAGTTGTTTTTGTGTTATAAGCTGGGACGAAGCTTGTTACAAAAGCCATCTTTGTCATTGAAAAAGAATCTATACCTAGAGGTTTATCAATTCTTCTAGCACATCTTTTTAGTAAACTATACTCCTGGTTTTAACGTCTTTCTCACAGAAATAGATACGTCACAACTCAATGAAATACTCCACACAAAACAATCACTGACCTCTTGCTAGACCAGATGAACAATTATAAGCTATGGTCAGATTTAGCGAAAATAGCCTGTAAAACTTTGAAAAAAATTTGGATAACTCGAAAGGTGACCATTTTAAAAAAATACCACTTTTTTTTATATCAACTGTAGAAATCAGTTTTGTTTCGTTAAGAATAATATTTCTTATTTGTCTTTTATAATGGCCAAATACTTGTAACAAAATTTATGAGAGGACTAGGTACATTTCTATGTACGGGTATACATTAGGTTGTTCGATAAGTTTTATCGTTTTTTCTATTGAAAAAAGAAATACTACGACACTTCAAGTTTGAACAACTGTAAATGTAAGAATGAGTCGACAGATCTACATGAAACTTCACACATGTTCATCAAACAGTAGTACCATTTTTAGAAAACTATAACGACGAACCTAGTAGCTCCATTTCTTATCGAACGACGAAACATATTGAGCAACCTATTACGTTTTCCTAACAATTGTCAACAATCACTCCAGCATATCTTGAATCGTTCGAATCATTTTGAAATTCATTTAATACTTCAACTATTTCTTTCTTCTGTATCTGTTAACTACTTTCACGTATCTGAACGAGCACCAAAGCTAACAGTGTTCGATAAAGACAAATTAATGTTCAAAGTATAATCGGTGATTCGTTTCAAAATTGGATTCGTTCATTCCGGAACAACGAAGCAGTTATCCGATAACATAAGACACTTACGTAATTGTAGAAATTTTTAAAAAAAGAACGTTTCATACCCTCCAACCTAAACGTTAATTCCGTTCCTAAAATTCGTAGCACGATAACGAGATGATCGTTAAATTCGATCGCGATCAAAGTAATTAGAATTATTTCACCGATACGTTAGATGTTACGTAAATTCGTCGCGACACTTTTGTTCAGGGCGCATCTGGGCCTAAAGGTGAGAAAGGTGAATACGGTGATATCGGACCTCCGGGACTTATGGGGCCACCAGGCTTGCCTGGTCCTCCGGTATGTAAATTGCTCAAGAAGCGTCATTTGTACGATCATTGCGCGTGAATTCGATTCAACCAATGTATAATGTCACGCATGTTCTTCGATAAACAGGGCTACCCGGGTTTGAAGGGTGAAAAAGGAGAGAAAGGCGAGTCGGTGAGTTGATTTCCCAGCAATACTTTACTTTCAACAGATAGGATATTGAAACCCATCATATCGAATCCCTTCCTCTATTATTTACATTCAATGGCAAAGGAAGGATATAGTCGATTGTTACGTAGAGAGCCGGACTGTTGAATGTAAGGGTTGTTGAATATCCATCAATTTTCCCTACGAGTGATTCCAGGTCCTCGGTTTCAATGCACGATAAGTATATATTGTGTGTGTTGTCGCGTCGATTGCTTTGGAATCGAGAACCGAACGGAACACGCTATTTTAACAACACGTATTCCAACGATTTGACGATAAAATCTATTTCTTTGCATGACATGACATCGGGCTTCCACCGACAGAAATACAAAAAGCTCAGACGAAGGCAGGTACGTGTGTTTTATCTACGTTTCTTTGTAGTATACTCGTTGTCGAGAATCGTTTCATCCACGGTCAGAGACGACGCGATAAAATTTACCGTTAATACGACCATTTTGTTACAGGGTGACGGTACATTCGAAGTAAATGCCGGCGAAGTGGTGAGTAGAAGGGCCGTTTGACGTTTCCATTGCATTCGATTCTTATTCACCGAACGATGCACCATTTAATCCTAGTGTTTTACACGGGTCTTTCTCGACCCATCGCGTTCTCTCATATTGACACACCATACGTCAGAATCGTGAAAATATTAACTTTCTGAGTAAAGACGTGCATTGAATGTATTGTTTTGTTTCTAACCATATACCAAAACGATGAATGCACACATTGTATACTCTAAGCTAGAATATGTACATACATGTTATTATTCGATTGCATTTAACGTTCAATCGAGAGTTTCCAAAATTGTTCCAATTGCACATTCACGATTCTGTACGTACAAGAGAAACAATATATATATTTTTTCTCTGTAATTAAAACTACTCTAATACGTACAATGGAATGCTCCTGTATTCCACTTAGTCTTTTCGTTGTATTAGAAAAAAGAAGAAAAAAAGTCCCATACTTCTGGGATATTTTTGCTTCGAAGACCTTGAGTGTATAATCGAACGGAAGAACACATTAAGGATAAATAAAATTGTACTTGATGTTCAATGTTGTTTTATTAAATGTTCACAGATAATGGGCCCACCGGGACCACCCGGTCCATCTGGTACTCCTGGACTGCAGGGTCCACCTGGCATCAAGGGCGATCGAGGACACGATGGCGCCAAAGGCGATCCTGTCAGTAATCACCGTTTATTACAAAGCTTTTCTTTTTTTTTTTTTTTTATGATAAACCACGTTTCCTGTAATACGTGTTCTCCTTACTATAAACGATTATGCGTTTCGTCGCATTACACATTAATTGCAATTCAATCGAAATGACATATAGCGTTTGAAAACGCTGCCTAAGACTTGATTTGATTTGAAGTATCATGTACGTTTTATCGAATTTATTAAACGCAGACATTTTCCAATATAATCTCGACGAAGGTAATGAAAATAACGTGTTACGAGGCGCAGTAAGGCACATTTTTAAGTATACGTTCTCCTTTTACGTTGCAGGGAGAGAAGGGTGCCAAAGGAGATCCTGGTCCAATGGGACTGCCCGTACGTATTTTCCTCCAAAGATTGGGTTTGTAGGTTAGGTCCATTATCTGTTATTAAACGCGGCGAGGTGCCAGGGAACGAATATGTCGAACAAATTAAATGCGGAACAATTCAGACATTAATGAATTCGATTTATTTCTAATTTAATCGTTAACACTCGAAAGAGACACTGTCTGAAACGTGCCGAACGCGTACTTACTTCCCAGCGACAGTAATAACAATTATACTTTGTTGTCAGAACAACAAGTACATAACGAGAAAATGGAGAAGGTATATGTGAACGAAAGGTACACGCTACACAGCTGCAAAATACATAAATCATCGATTTTATGAATAGAAAGAAAGAGCAAAATTTTTAACGAAACGAAAACTTTATTAGATCGTCCCATAAGCAATACTAGTTTTTTTTTTCCTTTTTTAATAGATACAGAAGCGTGCAAGTAGATAATTTTTTCTTAACGATCGATCGAGTAAGAACGTCACGCAAAGTAGCAGACTTCTTTTATATGGGCATATGAAATGCCAGCGTTGAGGTTAGGAATGCCTCGTTGCACGAGCACTCGAGAGCTGGATACACAGTGCCTGTACATACTTCTTCGATAGTCGCTTTCATGTGACAGCACAGGGCTCTGTCGCAGTCACGTGGTTTCATTTACACGCACTTCAACTTTACGTTGAACGGATAACGGAATAACTCGAGTGGATGGCTGATATAACAACCAAAAGCATCAAATCACGCATACGTGATAACAGCCGATAACCATTGGCTCGTGAACTTACAGCGTAGAGATAAAATATTTAAATTTGTAACGAAAGTGGGTCTTGTTTGACAAAACTTTAAACGCTTCTTTAGTAAATGTCTACGGGTAATTAAGATATACATAGTCCCGTCATAAATTATGTTACATCTATTGTACAAGTATTGGGATATTGGGAAGAATAGCCCAATTGTACGAAAATAAGAAATGTTACAATTTTTCTACTTACTGTCTAATCTGAATATATTTACACAGCAACAAGAGAAAAATAATGCATTGTACAATATTGTGCAAAATGGCTACCTTTTGCAGTAATACAAACTTGCAAACAAAAGAAATAACGTCCGTAAATTATTTCAGATGCACTTTTTTGGGGAACGTTCATCCTCGTGCTATGCTTCAGTACCACAGTTTATAATCGTTCATAAGTAAGAGATTTTATTTCTGTGAGAAAGGCGTTAAAACCAGGGCCAATGTTTATCAAAAGAATCTGGGAGAGGGCTAGTAAAAGCCTTAAATAAAATTCTCTTCCAAAGGCAACGAAAGGTTTTTCAACAAGACTTCTTCATACCCAACAAAGCAAAAACAAGGCAAGAGTGGTTACGAAAGAATGTCCTAGACTTCACTTTAATTGTAGACCTGATCCTTTAATAGCCCAGATTTGTGCTCAGGGCTAGAAAACATAATCTGTGCTGGACTCTTTATGCAAATTTTGACAGCTTGAAGAACGTTCTGACGAAAGTGGATTCTGAAATAACCTAGGGACATGGTCATCTTTCAAGTTTGCATCGCAGCAGAAAATGATCATTTTGAAATATACGATTATTTTTCTCTCGTTATTAATCGTGCAAATAAATTCTGAGTAGTTAGAAATGATAATGTTCCATCTTTCGTGAAGCTTGCACCGATACTTGTAACAGAACTTATGGCAGGACTAGGTACAGAAAGTGTAATCTATTGGTCAGGGTAGCGTCTTGTCTAAGAGACACGCAATTAAGGCATACACGACGTCGCTAGTAGTCGAGTCATTAGCTCATGGTATCCCTTAAAACTCTGCATCCAGGCTACACGTTGCGTGCATACGTTAGTATCAGTAGCTGTAAAACAAGAGTGGGAAATTTCCTGGAACACCCGCTGTGATATACCGATGCACAGCTTTCCTATGTCTGCATATCCGTCTCTTGTGTGCTTAAAGTTCACATAACCATGTGAAAGAGGTCTTTGAAGCTATCTTCTCGGAAAGTATTAGAAATAACGAGAAAATTTTATTCTTAACGTTTTACGGTTTGATAAAACCGTACTTACAGTATGCAAAACACCATTCTCGGATTTCATAGAACCAAGATGTTACACCCTCCCTTTTTGAATGTAGTAACAATGCTTATTGTTTGCTTATATCATTTTCTCATATCTTGCACAGTTCAAGAAGCATGACTGAAAATATCTTTCATTGGGTAATAAAACCATGGTCATCCTTACGTAATATGCGGTGCGGAACATCATTAAGGCGCTTAAGTAAAGGCCGATTTTCAAAGGCACTGCTAAGTCATTATACCACATATTAGACGAGCATCTTCTATTTAAGTGATACGTAGATGAGTCTTTGGGTAGTAGGTAGTACACATAGAAAGGGCAGTATTTATTTGTATTATTTTGCGTTGGAAAATCGAAACAATATTCCTTTAATATCAATAATATATAGAATATTATCTAAATTGAACTGGAAAATAGTTTGCTGTACATAAATGGACGATCGTCGTTCGATAATCGTTTTCTGAGCTGCACGTTAGAAAATTTTATAATAAATTAGATATCGTTTAATTGAATATTCAAATTGATGTTTATTCACCTTTGTGTATGTACATATTTGTATTTCCAATGAAAAAAAACATTTCACAGTGGTATTCGCTTAGTACTTTGCACAATTCTGTACGAAATATTTAGTGTTAAACCTTGCGACCTTAGTTGCCAGAGAATCGTTCCACGTGCAAACACATCAGCGATTCAAATAGAATTTTTCATTATACGGTAATTCTTGTTTTCGAGTGGCAATTTTTAATCCCGATTCAAACTAACGAAATTATCCCCGTGTAATGGGAATAAAACTTAAAATTGTTACGATAACCTTTCTTCGCCTATTTTTTCGAATTTTCTTCACTCGGTACGTTCCTCTTTCTAATCGTTTATTTCTCGTACAATTTATTTTAGATTTCCAATATACAATATTGTACCGAAGATGACTCGAATCGTAGATTAAAAAATATTTGAACAATTCGTAACGATCCTTATTTGACGTCAGTGTCGAGTTTTGACCGCAAGCGATAAGATACACATTCAAGATCGAATTTCCAAACACTGGATGTATGTAATGCGAGTCTCGATCGCTGTTGCTCTATCTCGCTCGCTCTCGGTATTGTTACCCTTTCACTTCCCTCGTCGAGATAACAAGACCGAGTTCTGCTCAGATGTGAGACAAAAATTGCTACCTACCCCGTATTCGAGAATTTGTCGCTTGAAAACGGGAATTACTGTACACTGTTCGACGCTATGACACCAAGAAAAGGGCATTATCGTTCACGTCGGATAGACAAATGTACCGTCGCGTTCATTTTCATTCCAACGTTACACGATTCACGATAAATCCGCATTGCTTATGGGACAAGCTAATAAATTCATCTGCACTCGTTCATCCCACTATATGTTCACGTGACGTTGTAGTCGAATCACTGATTCCAGGTATTTGTTTATTTACAGGGCCCCATGGGACTCAGAGGAGAATCCGGAAAACCCGGGGATTCCGGGAAACCTGGTGTCATGGTAAGAACGCGGACCTCTCGCTCCTAACGTCATCGTTATTTGGCCTCGCTGCTGAATCATTGATAGCCATTCACTAACGACCAGTGTAATCAATTGTCGCTTTTTCGACATGGCGTCGTACTTCTTCGTATCCACAGCGAGATCCCTGATTGCCTCTCAAAATATGTTCTAACGTATCGTTTACTGTTACGTAAACGAACGATCGTCGTTCGATAATCGTCGAGCAGCGCACGCATAAAAGATCGTAGAGAAACGACACGAGAGACAACCGTGCAAGTAAAATGCAAATACCTCGAAGGAATATCCGTTCGTGTTGATAACTCGTCGAAAGTTGTCCAACGTTCCGTACGTGGCGGCGTTCACAGTCATATCGTTAACGTTTATTCGATAAGATGTAATTGCGAGAATGAATGTTAGTAAATCGCTTACGAGCAATTATCTCGGACCGCGGACTCTCCAAACTATCGGTTAATGGATTTAATAGCTTCGTCGTCGCTTGTTATCGATCGAGGAGGCTACTAACGATATTTCGACGTTAAACGACGATAGAGAGTCAGAAAGACCGTCCGTTGCGAAGATTACAGACATCGTTGTGATATCATTCTCGCACGCAATACCTGGTACTAAGGGACAGTTTTTAACGTAGAGAGAAGTTTATTCGTTACTCGAACGAATCGGATTTAAAGAGAGAGAAAAAGAAAACGAAAAAAAAAAGAAAAAGAAAAAAAAATGAAAGAGAAACAAACGAATCGCGTCTTACATGTGTATTGGTTTTAAATAATTAAGACGAATGTACTTATATTATATAGTTGGCACGCTTGCCGTGCAAAAGTATCGCAAACGGAAAGGAATAATTGTTTAATTTCGACACGTGGTTTTTGTGTTAATGTGTGACAAGGGTGAAGTTTCGGGAGAAACAAGTGTCTTCCATAAATCTTAATGTGTACGAGTAAATCATTCGATGCTTTTTTCAATATCGAATTGCACATACGCATTACATCGGTGTTGTATACTTATTTATCCAACATAATATTTAGCGGATGTATCGCACTACCATCCGTCCTGTTAACATATTCTATATGTCTGCCTGTGTAATCATATATCTATGTACACTGAGAAAAGAATGTTAATTGAAATAACAACCTCGAACTGGCGCTGCGGATTGTAACGCGCCGCAGCGAGAAAATTTCTCATTCGAACATTCTTCAAATATGCTAGAGGACGATAGAATCGAAGTTTCGGACGTACGTCTAGAAGTATTCGTCGTTCACAGGACAGAGCAGTTTTGATCAGAGGTTGAAACTCTTCCACGAGTAACTGTTTCGAACCGTTGTGCAAAGGTTCTTGGCGTGACGGTTACCAAGAACCGTCATTTGGAATGACCGTTGCAAAGAACCAACAAACGTAAACGATTATAACGTAAACGATTGTACTCGTTCTTTTTCCAGTTCTTTGGAACGGTCACCCCGAACGAGAGTTGATCGTAACGGTTTCCAAGAATCAGAAACAATACCATAATTGTTTTCAATCCCTGGTTCTCATTGCTACCCGTAGAAGTTTTCGAGATACCCGATAGGGTGTTGTTACGCAGAACCTAGTTGTTACTTAATTATAAACTTAAGAACATTTATAGTTCACGCGGGTACATTTTTTCTCAGTGTATTTCGCTAGTTTCGTTCATCCCTTAACGTAATTTTGATCACGGAGCCCCGTAACCTCATCTTTCGTGCCCCTTTCGTTGTTTCGTTTGCTCATCGTTTCACAACTTTTTATCTCTTCCGCGATAATTTCTTTCGAAACGACCTCCCTAACCCCTCCCCTCGCCGCTGTAGTTTTCGCTACTTTTTCTTCAAGTTACGACTCACTGCATCGTACTTAAAGGACGATTCGCTCGTAGCATTCCTCGCGCGTAGTAACGACCCCCGATCGTTCACCATGATTCTATTTTTTTTTTTCTTTTTTTTTATATATTCGTTTCGCCTCCACGTTTCAGTTCGTACGATGTTTCGCGCGCACACGTTACGGACGATCGAAAGGTTCCCTACGAAACGAGATTCGTGTAACGAAAAGTAGCCCAGGCGTGGTCCCCGGCAATCGATCGGTAACTTCGTGGAATTGCCGATTATTCCACGCGATCGAGATTGCAATCTCTCGTCGGCCTGGTAATTATTAAGCCTCGAATGCGGTGTACTTCGATTAACAAGAGAGCGAAGATCGGGCAGATTTTCTATTTACGAAACAATTGGAACGTGTACGGATCTCAAGGCTGACGGAGCACATTCGAAGAAACAAGGAAAATCTTGACGTCACGTCTGGAAATTTAACCGTTTCAAATGTATACACGATCGTTTAACATACAACTCGATCTTCGCGGAATATCGGCCGAAAACGACACTCACGATTACGCCAAAACGAACGAAACGAACGCGTTACACATTGCATTTTTAAGTACAGAGATTCCCGCTTTCGAGCGATCATTTTTACTCCGGATTCGAATATCGGAATCCCTACACCGATTATGTTTCTTCAGCGGCTGGCCGCCAACGGTGATTCGATTACCGGATGAAATTTCAAACGTTCATGGAATTAACAATTTTTTACACTTTTCGTTACGTTTTCACGATATGATTTTTTTTTTTTTTGCTTAATGGAAATCAAACACAATCTTCTTCGGATTACTTTTAATCGCGCGTAAAGTAAAACAGTTTTGAATGACGCAAATACGTGGACCTTCGAATATTAATTTTCGAGCTCGATTTTCGTTAGAGAATCTCGTCGGTTTATCGATAACACTCTCGTGAAGTTATAACGAAAAATACAATTTTTAACGATTCTTAGCCATCGAGATATAGTGCGCTCGCCTTCCACGAGATGAAAATCGCTACTTGCCCCAAGTTTCGGGTAACGGTCCCAATTTTTCTTAGTCGATTTATTATTGCTTGAAAAATAATGTTCGATATCTTGAAAACGGTTATTTCGCAGAATTGGCAAAGATTTGTTTGTTTCTTTCGATGAATTCTACCAGCCTGTACAGTTTGTATCCGTAATTCTGAAACACGTCGTATAAATATTGACATTTATTTAATATTCTTTCGCGCCGCAGATACTCCATCCGACTGTATTAACATTTGCAAAGTATTATTAGACGCGCGAGTGCTTTGAACTTGCCTGTTTTGCGACTAGAATTTAAGCTATTTATTTCATCGATTTATCCAAGCTTCTTGTTCCGACTCGTTCCATTATTGCGCTTCGCTAAATATTGTAACGAGTCTCGCTTATAGTACATTCTTGAATGATTCAAGTTCTCCACGTCACGGTTAATATTCTTTTACAAGGAAGAAAAAAAAAAGAAAACAAGCATGCACAAACTTTTTCCACGGATTCGTTTCTCCGGTGTAAAAAGGTTCGTCGTAAACGAAAAGAAAGAAGCTTCGGAAAATATTTCGTAAAATTTCGCACGAATCGCACTGAGATCGCCGTTGAAGCTACAAATTTAATCATTAATCCGTACAAGGTGGTACATGCTTTTGAATTAACATTCTTAAATCTCGTTACACCTTACTGTATTGAAACAATGTTATCGCATGGTTCCTTTTACTAAAGCTGACCAACTTCGAGTTACCTAGAGGAGGAATTATTTATTAAACGCTACAATTAATTCTAGTACCTCGTGGTGTAGCAACGATTCATAAACCGAACCTTAAAATTCGTTCCAACTGGCAGCAGTTATTCGTTATAGCGTTCGAAGAGCTTCTCGACAGCGCGCAAGAAGAAACAAATGGCGCGGCAACACGACGCGCGTGCTTTTTATATAACGCTTACGTCTTTCTCGCGGACTTTGATTTGATTCTTTCTTTTTTCCCCCAAACGAGTGTATATTGCTTACTATAGAACGTTCACGGTAAAACGGCGACACGCAAGTTTCTATTAATGTATCCGACAGAAATGTCGCCGAGGAACCGAACCGTGGACTTGAGAGAAGTCCTAATGGCTAACTCGGGAGATAAGTTCCAGTATTGCGAGAAAAAAAAGAAAAAAAAAGAATGCAGGTTCTAATACGAATAAGTGAAAGATAGATACGAGACACCCAGATCCGAAATGCAACATTGCTCGCAGTTGGAGATACGTTCGAGCCGCGTTCGACTATCTGCAAATTGCAAGCGAGTATATCCTTGTTTTTGCGACCCCTGGCCCCCCCTTGACCCCAACCCCCTAGTCACTTGCAAACATGCAAAGTGTCGTTTCACATTCGCACGATCGGGTGCGAGGATTTACGGAATTGTACAGTGTAGAATAATACCGACACCGTGAAAAAAAAAAAAAGAAAAGAAAAGAAAGAAAAGAAAAGAAACAAACGGCGTGTTAACGACGTGTTTTATTTGCCTCGGACGAAAAGCGCGATAGCTCCCTTTTCCCTGTTTATACCCTAAATCTAAGAACGTAGGCTAATTGCGAATAGTTTTTAATAGGATAACGGGACGAGCGAAAGCGTGGAGCTCTCGGTATCGTTGAAGCTCACTTAATGGTAAAGTTAATTGCGAATGAGGCATACGGTATATTTGCGAGCGCGAGCACCCAAAATACATTGGATAGCTATCTATACACGTGCATATACGTATACAGAATTGATGAGAAACGAAAAATAGTTGATTCTCGGTCGAGATGATACAACGTATGCGCGTGTGTAATTCAATGTATACGTATGTATTTGTTACATACGTATGCATACACATACGGGTGAGTGTGTGCGTGTGTGTACACATATTATGCATGCATGACATAAACGAGCATAAATGGTATGCGGAAGAGCATATATATACGTATATAGAGTATATATGTATGTATATATATTTGAGATTTATTTCGTGCGTGCGTATGTGTGTATTGATTGTAAAAGCGGCGCGCCTTGGTAATTCACAAGAGAAAATTGCAGAGAAGAATACGACGACGTAAACTGCGTATATGAATACTTTGACTCTAACGATTTTGTTTTACATTGTCCCAATTAATAAACAGAATGTGCATGTGCCTGTGTCCTTTGCTTCTATACGATGCCCTTCGAAATTTTTAACGCTTCACACACACCTCGTAGTGGACATACCGCTTTGCATTTTGCCTCAGGCTGCGATCCGACGATCATTGTTAACCACTTATTTACATAACTCCTTGTACTTCTTATTTTCATCTTCGTTCTGTCCGTGTGTCTTCTGCACCTATCGCGGCATAAATCGATGTTAACACGATTCATGAGAGAGGAATTAACACGTGTTAATTTGCTGCAACCACGACGGTAACGTAATTGTTGGATCGTTACGCCATCGTTTTTTTTTTTTTTTCTCTTGAATTCAATTAAGCTCCCTCTTTGTCTTCTCCTTTGCCTAACGCCCATCAGTTGTATTCTTGCCTCGCTCACGAACGAACTGCGCACAACGACGTCCCATTCTGAATGGAAACTTTCGATTGTTCTTCGTTTTTTTTTTTTCCTGTTTTTTTTTTACGTCGGAACGTCGATCGAGAAATTTCTCCGAGCGAAGAACGTTTACCTCGAACGATTCTCGAAAGATCAAGAACGCGTCTTGGCTTTTCTTACGACAGAATTTCAGTATCGTTTTCTTAGAACAGTATCGAATATATTTTTCCAAACGTGAACTCGTCGATACGAGACAAGAGAGAGAGAAAGAAGAAGAAAACTTTGAAAAATCGTGGGTAAACGTTTCTTCTCGCGTGAAATTCGTTACACGGAACAACGTTGCGCAAGCACCTGGTTTCGTTACAATTTTTAACCGGAATTAGAAACGTTCGTTTAAAGAGAACAACGGTTCGGTTTATTCCGTGTGTACAAAACTATATTTTCTCAATGGAATCGATATAAAAATTATATAAAATCATAGCGGAGCTTGGCAGAATACAACATTGCTGTGAATGACGATGCAAAGGGCGTCTAATAAAATTCCTTAATAATAAAATTACCGTTGAGTCGACGTACTCGATTTTGATTAATCGTCAGGTGACATCGACGAATCTGACACGGTTTCCTCTACCTTTCAGGGACCAACAGGATTAGACGGCATGAAGGTGAGCAATCCTCGGGGTGACCCGTTTAATCATACGTTATATTTATGATTTTCGGATCCTCAATTTCTACGCCCCACGTCACGATTTCATCATTCAGGCGTAAATTAAGCTGGTTGCAAGCTTAACGGTATTATTTAAATTGTTATTGCATAGAGCACAATGTTCGTTATGTTCCTTCATACTTACAGGGTGCACAGGGAGAACCAGGCACAAAGGGAGAAAGGGGGGACTCTGGACTACCTGTAAGTGTTTTATCGTATTCAATTGTTATTCAAATTATTTTCCGCTACTAATACATTCGATCAGTTTAACCGAAACTACTTAACCGATTTCAATGATCTCGATGTATGTTAACAAACTGAATACCAGATTATCGTTTCTTCAAAATTCACGTTTAGTTTCTATATGTTTTTATTCGAAAATATTTTATCGAACGGAGAGAATAATATTTTCATGGAAATATGTAATAACGAATAATATCGTGACACTTGCTCGGGTCACGATGCAAATCAACAGATAACAGTACTGCAAGCTTTTACAGACATTTTTTTAAATAAAATATCACGTATGATAGAATTAGATTATTTATTTACTGACTAAAAGATCGAGTAAATTATTGGTATATAATTTCTTTTTATTCGTAATATATTGTAGAGAAAAAAATGACTGTAAGAATCTCATATATTTAAATATATTTTAATTCCGGTAAGAAAAATGATTTTCTGATACCTAGTGTTCTAGAACGTAATGTAATAGTAGCTCGCACTATTTTCAATGTTCTAAGTTCAAACATTATTAGTAGAAAAATCGCTACTTATTCCGCTTTCAAATCAGTTGGCGCTTTCCATTTTGTCATTTGAAAGAGAAACATGCTCGATCTAAAAAAACACGAATTTATTATATATTAATATTTTTATGATATTTTTCTCGGACCTAACCCAAATTATTGCTTTTCGTTTCAGAACATTCGTAAACTTTAACTCCTTGTGTTGACATTTAATTGACAACCGTGCGTAACAAACCAGTCCAATTAATACTAAAGAAACTCGAACCAAATGTGTCCATTAGAATGGATCAGTTATATTATCTATGAAAGTAAAAAATACTATTTTTCGTAAAAAGATTACTCATAAAAACATTGAATTGTTTTCTTTTATATAAATTTTCATTTTAGAATCAAACTATTTATACATACGAGGCAAAAGTATTTTATATCAATAATTTATTACAATCGATATGAAACACTGTAAATGTTACAAAGAATAACTACAATCTACCGAAGCAATTATTAGGAGAATGCATTTGTTTCAAATGCAGTATACACCTATAAAATATGTTTTACTTTTCTTATTTCTAGGCTTTCAGTTTATATAAATTGCAATTGACGTAATTCGATTTAATATTAACGTGGAATCAAAATTAATGTCCTCGCTATCACTTTTAATGATTCGATTTACCCAATACATGTTTCTATCCAGTATACCACTGGTATCTTCCAAAACTAAACCCTTTCTTTCACGTGACATTTTTTACCGATTTAATTAGAAAATTTTCAAATTAAAAATTATAAAATTCTAACCAAATTATACAATAAAATAAAATTCACGATTAATAACGTAGACGTATCGGCTGATCACATATAATTTACGATATCTAGGACACATCGTTCCAACCCAAGTAATTACCAGTAACAATAATTATTTACATTAATAACAATCTCGCCGATGACAATAATCTTAAACTGTATCAAAGGGTAAACGTTTATCGTCTGATTTAGATCTTTTTCTTGTATTTATTTAACAGATCTAGACCCAGATTACATTTGAACTTAATTTAAACTAAATTTTAAATACGCATCCTTTTATCTTCTAACGTCCGATAATTTCATAATTGTAAATAACCATTAATAATGAATTATGAATACTCGATGACTTTCCTCTTTCAGCATACTTCAAGGTCACTGAAATCTACACGATCGTTGGTCCTGTAAATAATTACTATACGTTCGATAGTTCGACAATTGGTTTCTTTTTTCGCGCGAGAATCGGAGTCTCTTCGATCACTGAAGATTTGACGTTCAATACGAATCGCGTTATCGATGAAACAACCGGACGTACAAAACGATATTCCGTCCAGCTCGAACTCGATTACACTGTCGTCGCGATATCAACGACGCATTCTGTTTGTCCCCAGGGTACCGATGGAATTCCTGGCGCGGAGGTACAGTGGCATTCGATTATCGCTCGTCCCTCGGTGTGACTGCGACACAGTCTAACCAGCCCGGGGTAACGACGATACATCTGCCTGATCTACCCCGGGGACTGTCCCAAAAATTCGTCTCTTTACTTCCTTTGCACGAAAAGGAGGGGCTGAAATTACGTTCTGCGCCTTTCTCCCTCTTTGCACCGAGGATGTTCAGCACAATCTTTTTTTTATCTCGGCTAGATCTTCCTATTAGAAACAACTAACGAGAAACATCCGCGAAACGAACGACCCCGATCCGAACGAAATTTGGCAGGTTTCTAGAGTCATTCGAGAACAAAATGCAGGTATTTTTTCTTGGCTACGATGACTCCAGTTTACGTTTCGAGAGGTGAAAAATATTAGCTCTCCGAGAAAGTTTTCGAACAAATTGTTTCTTTCTTTTTTTTTCTTCACTTTTCAGAAAATCGAAGAATCATTTTTATTATTATCGTTACTTTCTACATTTTTAAACACGCGAGACAGCGAACTACTTTTATCCTGAATTCACAATTTGTGTTAAGTGTTTTTTATTTGGACTAGTACCGTGTATATATTGACAGATCAAAATATAAAATTGTAGAATTTTCTTTCGGACAATAGACGATGATCATTCTTTTGGTTCATAATTAATCCATTTTACCATTTTATTGTAGCCAATAATTTTGAAGATAGTATCAAAAAATTGAAATTTTATAGTGTTTCTATTATTGAACTTCAATAATCGCAACTATGCGAATACGTGTCCCTTGTTTTATACTATAAATCTGCGAAATTTCGTCAAAAATGGCGCCCATCGCTTCGCGGATGTTCCTTGTAAGAAAATATTATTTCGAATGAATACTCTTAAAGATTATTTTTTCGAAAATTTTTACCATTTTCGTACACTCATTAAAATTCATTCCAGTAGATGATAACATAATATGTCCTGTTTTAGCATTTGGAAAGTGCATTGTTTCAAGCACGGTCCTCCCAACGCTTGTTAATTGTTTCACTTTGTAGAAATTAAACTCATGTTTGATCGCGTTCCAATTAAGCTATGACACAAGTAGCTACCATCTCTTATCATTCGGCTTCGGTTGATTACAACGACATAAAAAAATACAATGTTGCGAAGCAAATACAGGATATCCTACTTGTCGCGACTACCTGAGATATTTCCATTTTTACAATAACTAAAAATATCAATAGAAGAAATTATTCGTTTCGAATGAGCACATTTTCCATTAGCGGAATAACATTTTCAAGATTACAGTTTCCGAAATTCCAAGATCATCTTTCGATAATTGAAACTACACTTATTCGTTGATACGCTGCTATTATTGACATTAATTACGCTGCTATTACTGCTATTATTATCGTGAAATCGATACCGGAATACATAATTGGTTCGTTTTTCGATACTGTTCAACTATAATATTTATTCGAATTGCAAGTCGATAACCATTATTCTAAAACGTGTTTCAAGAGGTCTTAAATTTCAATTACAACCAAACCACTCTTGATCAAATTAATTCTTCACACCTTTTTTATCGTTGCTGTTCTACTGTAATAATTACTCCTATTGTTTGGATTCGGAAAAATGTTAGGATCGTTTCAAAACTGAATTTATATTCACTACAGGCGTCTAAGGCACGTTAGTTTTTTAGTAAAAGTTTTTCAAACACTTTACTAGCTGAACAAGGAGTGAAACTCGTGCAAAATGCACTGCTGTCATAAATCTTCTGCGATGATTCCCGCTTTCAAGTGACAATTTTTACCTCGGATTCAAGTAACAGTTGCAAGTCACTTTACCGGCTAAGCAACTAACAATACGAATTGGGATAGAATTTCATTCGTTAATGAAAATGAAATTTGTATACTTTTCATTAAGGTCGGTGATCGGTGAAATTTTCGTAATGGAAATAAATCTAAACACGACATCGTTCAGACTACTGTTAATTACACGTTGATCAAATTATAAGAATGATTAAAAATAGACCGAATAACGTCGTGCTTGGACTCATCTTTATCGAGAAAATCTCGACGATCCATCGATAGTACTCTCATAAAGATATAATGAAAAATACAAGTAAATTTACCTCTGGAGATATTTTTGAGATTGTAATATGTTTCTATATTTTCAAATCGCAAGAGTATGTCACAAATTGGGGAAATTTGATCAAGGACCGCTTGAAAAATCTTTTCAGATTAAAATTCATCGTACAAAAAAAGTATTACTTTCGGTCCGAGCTTGATCATAAAGATACCAGGCATTGAAAATCTTAGATTCGTTTCTGTATACCATAACTGCAACTGAAACTCCGTATTTCGGTTACAAGAACAGTGAATAACATTTTTGGTTATTTAAAAACCGTAGCTGTAATTATTTTGATTTTCACTCGCTGCTTATCGCAACGGTTACCTTTTAAATGACCTTGAACACGTAAAACAAATTTAAACTGACTTGAACGTATCTTTTCGAAAACGACAATAAATATACGAGTAGCGGCAGCTAGCTTATTTAAATAACCGACAAACATCGTCGCTAGAAATTTCACTCTTAAATAAGTATTCAAACGGACAACTGTTCTTATTCGATTTCCGAGGCGCAATATGAATGCTCACAATTGAATCGTTTCAGAGGTAATACATCGACACGCGTTGATTATGCGTGTTGTCATGCCTTCGAGCATTGCCAGCATTGTTGGACCATTTGCATACGCAGAATCACAAAATCATACATGCATTCAACGAACCTATGCACTGAAAGCAGTGATTGCTCATAGGCGTTTAACAAATACGGTGTGCATTTGATTCTGATAAAACTACGCGTATCCATTCGTAGAGAAAAGAAAAACGAAAAAAAAAAAAAAAACCAAAAACTCGGACGATCTTGAAGTCGATCGGGAATTGGAAACTTGACAAATATTTTTCATCGACACAAAGAACATTTTTACCTTTCGAACAAACCATTTTTTTTTTTTTCCTCCGACGCTTCTCTTTACCTCTGAAGCAACAAAGGTAACGCAATATAGTAACCCCTCGATAAATAGCCGCGTTTCCGCTCTATAAAACGTATCGAATCATCCCCATTACGTTCCTCGACTCGTGTAATAGCCGATTCAATACAAACTAAAGATTTTTATATTTTAGAGTTCGATCTTCGTGAGAGCATCGTCGATGAATCGATGATATTCTTTGGATGAAAATAAAAGTCAAACACTACCGTATTCGGACTATTTTTAATTACACGTAATTGAAAATTCTTCAGAAATGATTCTTATTAGATATAAATGGAAATAGTTTAAATATGGCCTCGTTGAGTCTCGTTTTTACCAAAAGAATCTCACCAATTCGTTCAGAATACTCTCACGAAGATACAACGAGGAATATAAAAATGGTTAGTTTGCATTAGTGTCGCTCGCGCTTGTTGTACGGCTGGGAATACGAAAGGTAAATTTCAAGAAGAAATTCGCTACCGCCCCTCTTTAAAACGCTTCGCGTAAACACAAGAGCGTGCGTTTTACCGAGGGGTTACGTAACTGGCGTGATAAACGGATCATCCTGTATAATCGAATCCACATTAACACCAGACAACTAGAAATTTTCCGCGATATTTAAAGAAATACTCAGCTGTGTGAGTATCGTCGACTGTTAACGATAAAAATTCAATTTTCACAATTTACCACACGATGTAATTCTCCAGAGATTTTCTCTATTTGATCGCGAGTGTCGTGTAATTTTCGATTACTATCCAATTGGTATACGCGCCAAATACTCGATAAGAAACTTTGATGAATTTTCGAGCGTGATCAATTGATTCGAGAATCGTACCGGAAACGTAAATTTGTATCTTGAAGAGAGGGAGAAGCGCACAATCCTCTCCATTTGTACGATATTGACGCGTATCGACGAACGCGTGCAAAATTGAAACACCGTGATCATCCGACTTTACGCAAACGTAAAAGAGGGCGAGGGTGAGAAGGGTCATCGTGGCTTGCACTACTCGCTCGTTGAAAGAATTAATCGATCCGCGATCAATTTTCTTCCGTTAATCGGCGTATCCGCTGATCGTGGTCACATGTCATCTCACGGAATGGAAGTTTCGCCAAAAATTCCACGATGAAAATTTCTTTCGCGATCACGTATCGTGCATGTAGAAAAGAAACGAAGCGAGGCATGAACGTCACATAACGAATAAATTCTTTGGCGTACCAATTCCAGGGACCGAATGGAGAGACAGGTGCTAAAGGCGAATCTGTGAGTATTGACGTAATACGACTATTAGTTTTAAAATAATTGGGCAACAAAATTGTAGTTCAATCGGGCGGATTGGCTCGCACATATTTCACGGGTGATTATTTCGTAATGTCTGGTACGCGAAATATTTCGCATGCCCCGGCGTAAAATCGTCGGTATCGAAAATCTTCTGATTCGCAATTCACGCATTCACCATCATCATCATTATTATTATTGTTATTATTATTATTATTACTATTGTTATTATTATTAACTTTTGTCGTTGTTGCTACTGCCTTAAACTATTACCACTATTATTATCACTGCTATCGATACTTGTTAATATATATATTTTTTTTTTTTCGACACTATTATTAACATACACTATCGAGTCTGTAAATGTCTCCCTATTAAATGCATCATCGCACGAAAAACGCGCCAAGATTGATTCAACGCTCATTGATAATTTGCCATTGAAGTATTTCTTGTACGAGATACGATTAGCGAAGTATGACCAATGTTCAGTTAGAAGCGATGCGAGAATCAGTACCGAATTGAATGATAAATCTAACGTATTACAATGCGTATTTGTGCACCACGCATGTAAATCGTCCCAGACCTGCGTTTCTACACTCTCGTATTTTTCATATTGTGTTTTTTTACGTCGTATTTCTCACTACTCTCGCAGAGAATCGTTTGACATTGACCGATGCAATTTCTTACGAGAACGAAAGGAACGTTACACGTTCGAATATACATATATATATATATATTTATATATTAATATATATGTATGTATATATATATATATACACATATCTATATATTATATATACGTATATATGTATACATATATATACATATCTATATATTATATATACGTATATATGTGTATATATATACACATATTTATATTTATATATATGTATATATATGTATGTATATATAACATTATTACTTTTTACGAATACGTATTTACAACATGGCAAATCTACGTATGCTGCCACCAGCGTATAGCATACGCTCGCCAATTTTCAATTGTTTAACATTTTAACGGTGATCGATGTACGGAACGGTAAACGCAAACGAAAACGCGGTATACTGTAGCATCTTCCTCAATAGTTGTAATTCGATGAGAAAGGATACCCCGAAACAATTTTAAGTGTACGGTGATGATGTTTAAACAATACGTTTTATAAATCTCTCGATTAGTGAAGCGAAAAATTCATCGTCGCCTTTGTTGGACGTTTATGCTCAATTACGTATTCTGCACAATTAAATATTATAGTGCATAGAGAGAGTCTTTCTTGTGCCTGGCCTTTTTTGCACGTTCGCGAAAACATTTGCTTCCGCGCCATTTACATCACGTAGCATTCTTATGTATGAATACAGGGACCGGCTGGGAAACGCGGCAAAAAAGGTGACAAGGGCAACAAAGGGGATCAGGGTGTTCCGGGACTCGATGCACCCTGTCCATTAGGTGCTGATGGACTTCCACTAGCAGGATGCGGCTGGAGACCATCTCAGGTACTTGTCCCGCTCTTTCCCTGTGTCTTGAAATTAATTATGTTTTCGTACCCGGCGAAAGAGGAAACGTCGACTTTCTTCCCAGTTTTTTATTTTTTTTTTATTTTCTCTTCCCCGTCTTTCTTTTCGGTATAAAGATCATCGGGAACGATGACCAAGTTCCTGCCTCAGAATGTATCACCCGTTCCTTTCGATGTTAATCGTTTTAATTGTATTTTGAACAGAAAACTCCGTTAATGAAATTATTTCGTTTCGATAATTGAACAGAATTTCACTTTCGGTAACGATTCAATCGCAAGGTACAAATTGTACGCGAGAAGCGTAAAACGCTCGAGAAACGTAAACGATAACAGGTGCGAGGAGTTGTAAGAACTAAGTAGGTGCAACGAACGCTTGGATTCTCGCATATGCTTAGCAGGACGTCACTAGCACCTCAGTGCCAGCTGTCGAAGGTCCTGAGCCAGCAGAGACGGATTACGACGAGCCTGAAGAGGATTACGACTATACGGACCCGAACGGAAACCAAGCCGAGCAATAAATGCTCGATTCTGCGCTGCTCTAATCACCACCAACAACTACTACCACCACTACCACTACCACCGCCACCACCAAAAACCACCACCGCCATCGCCCTCATCACTCGTCTCACCTTGCTCTCCTAAACTAACGTGGTCCTGGTAATTGCAAATCCCGTAGTTATACTAACGTCGTTTGCGTGCATAACAAGCAGAACAACAAGCTTTTAATCGGCGAGAACGTCTCTAAAAAAGTGCCTATTAGTTGCGTAACTTCCTTTCTTCTTAGTTCCATTACTTTTTCTTATCCAATCTTCGTTCACGTGCTATGCGAGTCAAATTCCTGCACAATCAATTCCGTAGCCATTTTGCGGAAATGTACAGTAACTCCTCGTTAACAGGCCGGATTCTTACCTCGATAAAAGATCATCGTTTATAGATACCGAGTCGCTGTCACTGTGTAAACGAAAACCAAATGAATCGATTGATATAAAAATTATTAATCGTTATTATTTTCTACAATGAAAATTAAAATGTTTGACACTTGTCGTTGTCAATGGTGAGATCTCTTCGATGAAAATCAGTTTAAACGCGACCTTGTCTGAATTATTTTTGATTATACGGAGCGAAAAGGTTTCTTTTTTGAAATTATTCGTCCAACGTATGACCAAAAATTATCGGAACGAGATCGAACGAAAACGTTTTAATGTAATAAATTACTTAAACTGACTAGCGACTCATCGATTGATAACAAATTATATTTTGCATTGATACTTGACACGTCGATGTCCGTGTAGCAGCACAGCTTTGAAATTTCAACCATTTTGCGCGTACAATGCAAAACTCGCTCGCTATTGCTCGATCTTGCTCACTCTCGAGCCATTTCACTTCTCGGATGATACACTCTACCTCAGATCAGAGCAAAATCGTTGAAATCCTGATATAACGTCGCCTGCTATACTCGTTAAAAGTCTCCGGCTAGAGTGAAGTTTGTGACTTTTATCGAGAAGTTACTGTATTACTTATTCCTTGCACCGTTATAACACAAACATCCATCCTTAATAAGTACTATGGTACACCAGTCTTTGCTTGCCTTTATTTTCAAGTGGACAAAAATCGACAATTCTGAACCGCAAGGTGTTTCGAAACATTTGGATATAACTTCAAAAGCAAATTCAACACGCTAAAGTAAGAAAAAAAGTTCATGTAAACATTATACTTACAGCTCTATTTTTGTCTTATAGTGATTCTTATATTGAACTGAGACCTCTTTCTCGAGCTCTTTCTATATTGAGGCACTCTATTTGCATACTTAAGAAAATCACCAGGTAATTCGAACATACCTGACACTTTTGAACAGTTAACGAGGTCTGTAATAAGACACTCGGAAGCCTGTCCTCGTAGATGTCCACTTCAAACGTTTTTTATGAAGATAATTGAACAACTAATATAACACAAAAACCGTTGGAATTCGAAAACTATTTTCCTTATTACAGTGCGCTGAATTCGCCTCTAAAGTTATACTCGCATATTTTAAAACACCCTGTATTACTATACAGACTGTAGATAATAAGTAGATCATTTTATACAATACGAAAAGTAAACAGTAGTTCGATTAATTAGTAGTTACCCATATAAACTAATTACCAAACGGATTTCAATGACCCTGAAGAACGGAAGGTTGAAAGAGAAAGGTCGTTACGTACCTTCAATTCTCGTATCCATTACAATATAAGAGGAAAATAATAGGTAATAACAATTTCTATTAAAGTTAGAATAATTTATTCGACTTGGATACGATCTCAAATAAAAACAAACCCAAGTCTAATCTGAACCATCACTTTTCACTTCGAAACACTCGTGAACCTTTCCTCTTTATCATATTTCAAGGTCATTGTAATCGGTGAGGTTATTAGACAGCATACATAATTACCGAATCATTTTTGAAGGTAAAGAAAGCAAGATTCATACAAATCGAAATTAACTTCTACGAGTATTTTATGCCCCTGTATTTTATACAATTTCTTAATATTTCACGCGATACAATGGATTATTAATTAATTCTTTTAAGGATAACTAATTCTCTACGAAAAAACTTTCTACGTTCATCGCAGTTGAATGAAGTAACGCTTTCATTCTCGAAAGAGACAGTAACCCTCCAAACATCGTGTATACGTAATACTTTAACTATACAAGTAACACTAATCCGAACTATCTGCACGATTATTTGTTTACATACCCGCTCGCTTGCTTACTCGCATGACAGCATTACTCTTACGATCACGACTAGCCGATAAATAATTAAATGCATATACAAAAATAAATTTTGACAAAAGGAATAGCAATTTGTACGCAAAAGCACCGTACTTGGATTTAAGGCAATGAATCTTTCGTCTCTGAACGTACACAAATCTTTTAGGTTTGCTTCAAAATTTGCATACCGCGCTTACGATAATCATTTACGACACGATTCTTTCATCATGCTTTCAGGGAAGAAGCAACATTCTTCGCGAATGGCTGGAAGAAGAAAAAGAGTTGGAAGAAGAAGGGCAATGATACCGTTTAGGAAGATAGCGCATATTTTCAAGGACCTCCGTGTATATTCCGTTGTGAAAGTACGACTCATCCAATTTGACGTGAAAAGAACCGAGTTATTTAAGAAAAGAAATATATATGTATATTTCACATATATATATATTTTTTTGCATATATACACGTATATGCTAAACTAATCATCTTGCCATCAAGTGTTGTAAATAAGTGTACTTACAGTGTTTAGCATCCGCAAATAGTGCGTGTACATAAATATTTAGAGCTTATTACCGCGAACGGCGGTTAGAACAATATCAACATAATTTTACTGACGATTTGTAAACATAAGTATCAATATCTTCTAAGTTACTTTATTTCTAAGGGAAGTAAAACGATGACCGAATTACTGAAGCATTCGCACAACATACTACGTGATAACAGATATGAAAGATTAAGTAATTTATTAAAAGACTAACATTATTGGATAACAATCACGAGATGTTTTTCAAAGTGTTAGATATTAAGTGAAGAATAATTCTCGATCGTGTCTGTGTACTTGTTATAAAAATATGTTTCGTGGGAGCACACATTTCAAATGCATTACGAACGGGAAAGATATAGATAAGTAAATGAACATTAGGTAACTGTAAACTACCAACCGTCGTAATATAGTTTCTTAGAAATATCAACCGTCGTAATACACTTTTCTTAGCTATCATTGAATTCGTGAAAAGAATAAATAAATAAATAAATAAAAAGGAAAAAAATTATGAATGGAAATATGCAATAATGCAGCACTTCCAGAACTGATGATTCTACTGGCATAAATACGTTGAATTAAATATTACCTAATGAAATGCGATTTCAGAAATATCGTTAGTAGTAATCAGCATTATTCTTCTGCGTTAATTTATTTTGTATTAAAATGCAACCAAACGCGTTTAACACAATTATGATATTATGTATTTATACATGGTCGTATTAATTATTAATTTTATTGTATATCGTTATGTTTTTAAGATTTTAAACTTGAAATAATTTTGCTTTTTGGGAGATCCAAATTTTCACTCCATTAAAATTTATATACTACAATTTTAAATCGTCTTTTTGAAACTTTGAATATTTTTCCATTAAAAAATCAATGGAATTGAATTTGTTATAGTGAAGAACAGTTATCACTTATTTTCCTATGTAGTACGTATTATTATTCTGTGAACAATGCATATACGCGTACCTGTGTAATTTTGTTGCCTACGATGTATTAAATAAAGTGCACATTTTTGCACGGTCGCAAAAGACAATTTTTATACGAATATCAGTTAATAATGCATATCTTTACATAATTTTCATTTTGATTAATAATAATGCTAGTTGTAAAGCAAAGGAGTAACGTGTACACATTGTCAATATTACCAGGTATTGTAAAATAAAATATAAATGTATATCCAGAATGTTCTGCCATTTTTATAACTGGTGCATAATAAATCCCCAGTTGGAATATTCCCTATTTATATAAAAAAAAGGAAAATATTCTTAATTAAAGTAAAAATTTTAAGTGAGGCAAGATTGATTTATTATTCAATAATTGAATATGTCAATATTATCTCTAACATATTCTAGTTTATTAAAATAAGTAATCTATTATTAGGATATAAATACTGATCCTTTTTTTTCTTCAGGGTGAACAATGGCATTGTTCTTCAAGTTTTAAGCTTGAAACAATTAAGTACAAGTATTCCACAAAGTATACAATATTATTCCTATATTTTATTATAATCGGTATACAATACAGAACAATATAGAGTTGTGTATGTTAGAACTTCATCTTTCTTACAATTTAAGTAATTTATATTTCTTGAAATACGATTGCACATTGTTCTTAGGATAAGGTTTCGTTACCAAACATGTTGGAATGTTTTCAGGTTGTTCAATCCACAGTTTATGATCGATGTTCTCATTTTTTAATTTTGAACATAATGTCTTTAAACTGGTCTCATCTGGAATCTAATATTTATATATGAATATACTATAAATGTCACCATACTCCTTCGCTGTCTTAAAAACTGTATGCACAATAATACAATCTAATTCACATCCAATACATTCTAATATATATTGTTCCTGGATACACTTACTTCAAGAATAACCTTGTGCATATCATCTAAATTGGCCAGGTAGGCTTGAGTGTAATTGTCATTATAAAAAAGATGAATAACAGCAGTGCACGCATGACATGCTTGAGCTACGATTGCACCTATGGGCCAATTCATTGTCTTTAAGAGGTCTCCACGTATCACCACATACTGAACTACTTCACTCATTTTAATGATTCTGACTTCTCTAATTTTCTTAGAATGTAATAAAATTATAGAATAATTAAGTAAGAGTTGTCTGATCTCAAAGAATTGTTATTTAATAATTGGTAATAAGTGCCAAAAATATACATAATTCACGCAAATAAAAGACAAGAAAAGTACTTGCAAAGTATTTATCTATTGAAATCGTGTCTCGCTTAACACTGTAATATCTAACAATAAAATACAGAAGATATCATAGTATTATTCTTTGGGCATTGTAGTTTCAAGCAGATGTATTATTTACATAAAATGTTGTTATTAAATACAAATTACTCATACATAAACAATGTGTACAATATATTATTTTTTACCACAAAAATATAATCAATGTAATTATAACGCATTTATTCTTATATATTACATTAAGCAAATTGTAATTTATGATACAACTGGAAATGATGTGATTCCTTTCAAGTGGTAAATAAATTTTTTTATATAATGCTCTACTTCTCAGAAAATCAAGTTTAAAAATTCGAAATAAACTTTATTTTAATATTTTAACAAATGTATTTCTGTGTATATTTGTTCGAACAAAATTGTCATTTTTGTCATTCTTGTTTATACTTCTAAATATTGACTGCCATGCAAAAAGATTACAAGTTTTTACAGTTTATTTACTTATTTGAGAAGCTGATAGTTTCATTATTCACAATTTTAATATTGTATAAATTATTAAAAATATATCTTCACAAAATTGTGTTTAACATATGAAGAAATATAAAGTAATTTTATTATATTTTCAAATTTAAGTTTTCAGATAATCTTAGAATTTTCCTTGTAATTGTAAAAAATGTTCATTATCATTTACTTTTTATAATGTTGATCTATCTAGATATTGACTTTATGCACAAATCCTTACATTATTTAATCGTACCATGCAAACATAATAACTCAATAGAAACTAACAATTAAATAAAGTAGTAGGAGCAATAATAAGCAACTTATTTTACTATCAATATTTACAAACGTATAAAAATAATAGCTTATAGAAATTAAAATTCCTCTGAATCAAAGCTTTATTAAAAAAACATTTAATTTCATATATTTTACTTATTCTTTCACCATGAATTGTCCTTTCTTTATTTGTACAGTTAACATTAATACTTTCTAACCCAGAACTAATCGTCTCTAAAAAATTACATACAAATTACATGATTTCATTAAAATAGAAACAAAAAAACATTTGAGATTAAAATTTTTATAACATTTTAGATACTAAACAAAATAATTTCTATATTTCAAAATTTACATTTAAATTTAGGAATTTTTTTCTTTCTTTATGTATTTGTTGTACATACTCACATGTCCAACAAATAAAAGCAGACAAACAAATGTTTTTTATAATATACATATATAATTTAATGCCAATGTATATATGTATGTATATTAGTATTCTTTCTCACGAACCATATTAGCGTAAGAAAAGATAATGAATAAAATAAGTAATTTAATCGCTACAAGTAGTAATTCTTAATAAATCAATTTACATTTTTCTTAGAAATATATACCTTTAAAATCTTTCGGTGCTTTAATATAAGTAACTTTGAAGGTTAATCGACATTTTTGTCAGTATATCTATAACTGTTTACTTAACACAATTATATCACAAATAGTATTCAAAAAAAGTATCATAATAATTATATTTCTAAAATACACTTCAATCTAGCACAATATATACACAATATTGTACGGTGGCTTTGAAAAACTTGTTTGTGTTATGTAAAATACGTTGGTGTCATTACCAATCAAATGTATCCAATCGTATTCTACCAATCAAAAATCAAAGCACGTTTGCACATTTGTGATAGATGAACAATTTTTTTAAACCAAATGCATACAATATATTAACAATTATTAGAATATTCTTAATATGTTTTCTATTATATTACTGTTAAATAATGTTTTCTATTATATTACTCACAAGCTCTGCTAAATATTTATACATTTATAAGAAATTAATATGATTATCGCAGCGTGTATATGTATATACAATTTTACATTTTTTTGGACGATTCATTTAATAGAATAAATTATTCCTTAAAATACTTTTAGCTTTATATAATCTATCAAAGCTATTTAGTTAATAGGATTAGTCGGTAATATGGATTCTGCAAAGTAACAATAAAAAAAACCTAAAGTAAAAGGGCTTTTTATTATAAGTAAACTTTCTAAAAAATGGAGTTCTATTTCATCTTACTTTTGTTTTCAAAATAAGGATAAAGGATCAACAAACAAATAACACGTTTCAAACTCCCATTGGTCCATTATGACGATGTGCTCTTCTGCCAGGGATGTAGTTGCAGAATAGATCGAAATATGAGAAAAGTACAATGAACAATTGGAAAACGGATGATGGAGATTCCGTTAAAAAATTATTTCAAAAGTTGGAGTCCGCAAAAGAAATAAATAATACTATATAAATAATTAGGAACATGACTAAATTTGATTGTATCTGTATATATTCAAAGAATAGTCCTGCCAATATGGCACTGTTGCAGTCAGTAGTTCTATTTACGCGTATTCATCTTTAAAAATGAAATACAAAAATATATAATGTAATAATGTAGTTAATAACATGCTGCGGCTAACATTCGTGTTAATTCGAGTAAAATTAAGTTATGTTCATTGATGTATGATCTAGATCAGTTCATATTTTAGACAAGCCAATCAGAATCAAGAATAATTTTCAATCTGATAAGTACTCTCACATTAAACGCACATTAAAATATATAGTTAACAGAAATAATAAAAGCAGATAATATATGTTTTTTTGTACAGTTGTGAATCCTAAATATAAACAATATGTAATAATAGTTATAAAAAGACAAAATAAATAGTAATTCAGTAAATAACTGAATATATTTTCAACATATTTCAATTCGCAATAGAGGGCAGCATAGTCTACAGATGGCGTCTTCGTTTCCCAACACTAAATAGCAAGTAGACATGTATATATGTAACTTACGTTATATCGAAACCGGTGCCGGTTAGACATTTCTTTATTGGCGAGTGGATAGTTTAGGTGACGTGTCTGAACGGAAAGCTGCATTCTGCTGTTAATAAAAAAAAGGTATTATTATAGTTTCATAGAATTTAAACTGAATTTTAAACTATCTTATCTCTCTGTTTAAAGAATTTTTTGTATCTCTTATTCATTTGTTATATATGATGTATATTAGAATTAACATTAAAACAATTGCCCAAGAGCGTTGCAAAGAGTAACGCAACAGTTAATCTAAGAAATCCAAAGAATGATTGTTACTATCGTATTAAATGCAAACTCATGTTACGTAACTGAATTTTTTTTGCACTTGACCTTTTCTTGTACAATTCAGTTTTCGTTTTGGAATATTCTCAATTACACAAACATTATATTAAAAAAAGATTTTTTAAAGAGTATTATTGATTATCAACACTACTGTTCGAGATCAATCTTTCTACGCAGAAAATTGCTGTGTAATGTTCGCTTAATTTAAATGCATCACCACGTATTTAAAATTATGCTAATTCTCATTTGCAGTGTATCTTCATAATTCTTACACAATGTTTTAACATCGATGTATTTAGATTTATTGTACTTCAACGTATTTGATGTGATTGATAATCTATACAATATTTTATATAGTATTTACAATATATTTGTAAATTAATTGTAATTAAACCGTGTTGTAATGCTTGATGTATTCATAAGTAAACTTATTACTTTAGTCGATATAATATTCTGAAATTATACATTTACAGTAGTTGTGAAGGTTTTGATATGCAATAACTTTGTCTTATTCTTTGCCTAAATATTACCTTATTTCATGAATTTCATAGGTTAGATGATTTTATTTATCGATACAAACAATGAAGAATATTTATATACGTAGATATATGTAAAAAAATAATTTGTTGAAATCATTTATTAATGTAGTTACAAATAATTATTAATTTCTTTGATATATTATCTCTTATTACGTATTGTATTTCATTTATTTTTTAAATGATAGTGATCGAGAAGATAAAGTCTACTTTTCTTGCATTTTAAAATAATTTAATTTTATTAAAATGTAAAATATTATAATTTTCAACAATAATGTATAATTATATATTTGTACCGAAATTAATATTACTAATTAGATATTTATTTTTAAATAATACAGTAGATTTCTACTTATTCGGTTTTGCTTTAACCGGTCACATCTTTTTTAATATGAAAACTGTTGACAAACAACTGTTGACCAGTAGAAAAATTATTTACATATTTTATGTTTTACATTCGTTCGAATAAATGTATTTTTTGTCATATTAGACATTATCTAAATACATTGTTCTTATCTCGCTAATCTTAATTTCTATTTACTAAATTTTTAAGTGCTGGATGCCGTATTATATTTTTTGATTAATCGATCAATCGTTTATCCGGTCAGAGGTTCAGTTGAACACTCTTACGAACATTTATAAATAAGCCATGGTTATTGTCAGAAAAAGAAAATGTTATATTTATAAAATATAAATAAATATTATTTTATTAATATTTAATTGTTATAATTGGTACATTTTGAACAAAACTTATGATTTAGCGCGGACTACATTTTCGAGAGGCATCATACATGTGTTCGTATAGTTTTAGCAAACACGTTTTATGATATAAATATATACAAAAATTTTATAAATATAAAATTTATAAAATTACATCGATATATTAATATTTTTGTGAAATATCAGTCTTTCAAAACATTTTCTGATTTTCGTTTTTTTTTTTTTTTTAAGTAACCTACACATATATTTGAATTTTACCTTTACCGATCTTTTTTTGTAATTGTATGCTTGTCATGCCCAATAAAACTCTTGCTTTATTTATCAACAATAAATACTAGAGTTTTTTTGCAACAAATTTTATTTTTATACAGTGCACAATCTATTAATACAAGACCTTTTTCTTTTCTTTAAAAATGAATAATATAACAAATATTGGTGGTTTTATTTGTATCTTTTATGATTCCTTTTATTTCATTTTTTTTTTTTTTTTATATTAATCATTTAGCCAATGTATAAGAGGTGTCATATAAATTAAAGTTTTTATTTTAAATTAAATTCTATGATTCCATCTAGGCAATTGATCTCATTAGAAAACAGTAATGAAGATGTTCAGATTTACAAATTTTGATTATTGAACTATTGAACTTACGCAAGCATTACACTGATAGATAATAGTTGGCAATATAAGCCTAATCATAAATAAATAATTAATCTTATTAAATTAAAAATATATTTCTAATATTTTATCAAGTTATACATAAAAGTTATATGACATTAAATTAATCAAATTTGATTTTGGTAATAAGATTTTTTGGAATTACAGGAATCTAAAGCAACATCATGCCAGTCCCAGCACTTCAGAAACCAGCTCCTGCTTTCAGTGGTACTGCAGTTGTGAATGGACAATTTAAAGATATTTCTCTTTCTAATTACAAGGGAAAATATGTTGTTCTATTCTTTTATCCATTAGATTTGTAAGTATGCAATCTGTCACTGTACTTGTTAATGATATATTGGGTAATGACGTGTAATATCTTATTTTACAGTACATTTGTTTGCCCAACTGAAATAATTGCTTTCTCTGATCGTGCTCAAGAATTTGAGCAAATTGGCTGCAAACTCATTGCAGCATCAACTGATTCTCACTTCAGTCACTTAGCATGGGTAAATACACCACGTAAACAGGGTGGTCTTGGTGAAATGAATATTCCCCTTCTTGCTGATAAAAGTACTAAAATTTCACGCGACTATGGTGTACTTGACGAAGAGAGTGGTGTTCCATTCCGTGGTCTCTTCATCATAGATGATAAACAAAATCTACGTCAAGTTACTATCAATGATCTTCCAGTGGGCAGGTAAGTTACTTTATAAAATAATATTTTTTAAATATAATTAGTGATGATATTTTTGTAATCAATTTAATTATTTATAGATCTGTCGACGAGACTTTGCGCTTGGTTCAAGCATTCCAATTTACTGATAAACATGGAGAAGTATGCCCAGCTGGCTGGAAACCAGGGAAGAAAACAATGGTACCCGATGTTGTTGCTTCAAAGGAATATTTTAAGGATTCGTAAATGAAGTCAATAAAAAATATTCATTCATTTTCTTATCTCATTCATGTTTATTATATTTTATTCATTATTAAAAACCAACTGTAATTCCATAATTATATATATTACTAAGGTATTAAAATTAGTGGTATCTTAAATATCAACTATTTTAATTTCTTACAATAAATAGATGTATTTTTTATGCCTCAAGTGTTAATACTATTCATTTAAATACAGTATATTTTATTATGTATTTGAGTTTACATTCGATCAAAATTATGTATTAATTTTGGGAGAAGGTTTTGCTACTTTGATATATGATTATTTAATCGAATTGTAATAAACACACAGTTTAAAGTATACATAGTACAAAATAGTCTACCATGACAAGAAATGAAACGTTCCTTTACGGAATATTATAGAGTAAAAATGTCTAATTACAAAGTATACCTACAATATTGTATAACTCAAAAATATCAAATGGACAATAAAGCAACAAAACATGCGTAAAGCATTTGTAAAAAATGTTGTTAATTACTTGTACATGACAAAGGTAATTAATCAAATTTTGATTTGAAAATATAAATAATAAAAATGAACCACATTTTAGATGTCCATTTAAGGTTTTACAAAATAATTTACAAAGAATGCTGAAAGAAAATTCGAGTTTATCATAATTTATTACTAATCTGAGTGATATTAAGCTTCTCAAATTTGTTTTCTAGTATACACTTTTAGATATTACACAAATTGTTGAAAAACGACTGAGCCGATCGCTCATTTATATTTTCTTATTTATCATAATACAAAAATGTTTTTGAATAAACTTATTACTAGACTGCAAATTTTATATATTTATGGTATGTGCAAATATAAAAAGCATTTTAAACGTGTGTAGAATATATGCACTTACACATAATGAAATAATATATTACTTTATAAAGTATACTTTGCATACATTTTACACACTTTTTCCATATTAGTATACGCCATAAATATACGAAATCTGTAATCTCTTCATTACTGAAGACGAAAAATAAGCAGTGAACAATAATGTATAGGAGAAAACAGTATATTATAAACCTGGAACATTAATACCAATAGGGATAAAGCCTGAATTTCATTAAAACACGCAGTTACATCTAATATATACAAGACTAAAGAGACCTAGTTATAAGATCCAGTTATAATTTCACACTAAGATTATTTTGCTACTGAACGTAGTCTCGAATTCAAATTCATGGCTATATCTAGATTCTCGAGGAAACGAACAAAATATCGAAAGTATGAATGGAAATAGTTTTCTAAATTTCATCCATAAATGCAAATTATAATTTTCATACTTTTTATTAGATTCGTATAATAGTACTGCCCAATGGATTGACGATACTTTCTCGATGAAAATGAGTCCTCACCTAAAGACGCACGTATTTCTGGAATTCAGAAGTTATTCGTATTACGCACAATTAAAAATAGTCTGAAGGAGGTATTTGAACTCATTTTCATCGGGAAAACGCCACCAATCCGTTGATAGTAATCTTATAAAGATACGGTGAATAATACATAAATTTTAATTTTCATTATCGAATGAAATCTGACTTATCGTATTCTACTGTCAACCACGGTACAGCACGAAAGATCACTCCTGTTGATTAAGAATGAGAAAGTAAGAGAAAGGTTAATAAAGGTTTTATTGGTACAGAGAAATCGACGATTCGACCACTCTCTATAAAATCAGGTTCGTTAGCCTAGATAACTCAAACAAACTAACAATAAACCTGCAACGATACTATAAGAGTGAAGGTAGGCTGAGACGTCACTCAGGAGACACTGATTCCAAACGGCCATTTTAGTTTGCGTCAATCGTGGTACTTGGATATGTATGTAGGGTAACGTAATACTATATGCAACAGCTAACTTTAAAAGCTTACCAAAGATAAAGAAATAGTTCTTTTCTCATCAAAACCAACGACCAAATTGACGAATATTATTCATCTGTGAATAATTAAATATCTATAAAAGTTTAACGTTTTGTAATTACAGTAAAAAAGGAACTATGTTTAATTATATTCATCTTATGTCGCGATGCCTTGTGGTAATAATCTCTAGTGCTTGAAGTTTGTAATTATCAAGTGACACGAGGTTTCGAGATCGGCTCAATTTTGACGATATTAAATGGTCAAAGAACGTTAAAATCGTTGGATTTATACAATTACAAATAATACGATATGTGTACATTTCAGAGGATATTGCAACATAGTAAATGTTGTGTCGTTGATCACTATTAGTAATTAAATTGTGCAATGTATGATGACCAATGACTGCGAAACCATCATAGACAAAACAGGTTAAAAAGTTTATTGAATACTTTATAAAATTGCAGTAGACGAAATAATGTTTTTCGGTTATATTAATTTTTAGTGAAATACATCTCAACACGTACGTGTATCAGTGAATCAATAGATTTGATCAGTTTATTGTATCTACCATGATCACTTGGATACATAAATTTCTCTATAGTGTACAATAATTTTAGTAACTTAGAATACTCTGCAAATTACTGGAATATGTTTACTTATTATTGTTAGTTGACACAGTATAAAGAATTCTCGCGTTGCTTAACAAAATGAATAGCCTCTGCAAAAATATAACTTTCTTGCAGGATGGGGATCGTGTCATTATTTTATCATCGGATTATGCGGTCTGTGCGCGTTCGCGGAAGCTTGTGTGTTTCCACTTATTCTAGTTGCAGTTCCACTTTTGGCATGTGATTTGAATCTAAGTACAAGCCAAGCGACTACTCTGCACGCTACACTGTCCTTCGGTATATACACAAAGAGTATATAATACAGTAGTTCACGCATTTAAGTAACAAAATTGAACTCGTTCAATTTTGAGTTCACTCGAAAACGGGATAGATGGTTTATTTTATCGCGTTGAACTCTTTTGTACCGTTTGAAAAAGTAGAAAAAATGAGGTACGTTGAGAGTGAGCACGATACAGCAACAATAAACGAGTCTCCTACTATATCCACTCGATAGCCATAACTTCAAAGAAGTGTGGTACTTATATCGGTGTGTTAACCACAAGGAAAAATTAAAATATTCTTATACTCTTTATTATTTTTATATACTCTATATACTCTTATACCCTTTACGAAATTATTATCAATCGATTGTCACAACTTCCCCGATAAAAACAAGTTGAAAATGGTAAACATTCGATATCCACAATTTATGGTTTAGCTAACCTTAATACGAATCCTACAACAAACTCTAAACATTCTTTTTATAGATCATTTCCAAATTGTTTTTATAATTTTATTACTTACACGAGTAAAAGGAATTCTCTTGCATAACGTTATATTAGAGTATAAAGAACAAAATAAAATTTGTGTTTATTTATTTTTACGTCTTAGTGTAGTTTGAGGTGTTTCATTTTATCTACCTTTCTTTTTAAATTATAGGTACTCTCATATTTTAATAATTCTCGTAGCAAATTGCCCTCCGATTATCATAAAGTGCATTCTCAAAGAAAAATGCTCGAAGTGACCGCCATCACTTTAATAGAACCTTTTAGACGTCCTCTCGTTGACCTTCTGATACATTCGAAAATTCCGTGTGCCGCGATAAAAATAAGTTTTCGAAACGAGCCAGTATCCTGCGAACCTTTATGTATTGTTTCGAATGTTTACCTATCTGGCAAATGTCTATTAAGAAACTGTTCCACGTCCAGGCGTTTCGCCAAATAGTTACATTCAGCATGATCGTACATTGAATGTGTATCTGTCATTTTTGCATTTGTATAACGTACCACTAACACTTCGAATAAAAGCTGTCGCAGAACTGAATTAGAAGTTTCAGGCGCGTACTGTTCTCATTCAGAAAATGAATTGAAGTGGATTCAGAGCATGTTACGAAAGTGTTTACAAGTCACCGATAAGGTCGTGGATGATGTATAACGCGATCATAGTATAGTAAACAGCCGAGTTATAGCTAAGCTCCGTATAATAAATAGGTATTGGTTACTTACGTTGTTATATCTGCCTACGTGCTCGATATAAATTGTACAATCAGACATACATATGTAGATGTACATATTTCCGAAAATATATATGTACATTGATTTGAAAAAAATGAATATATGGCATTAAAGAAGGAAGAATCCTTAAAATTTCTTAAAGTACACATCTTGGAAGAGTAACTTTACTTTTTTCTCTATTGGAATAAACAATTTTGGCAAACAAATTCATTTTTCAAATAGGAACAACTTTAGGAGCGTTTTTATTTGGAATAATAATCGACGCAAATGGACGTAAAGGATCAATTCCTGTTACCATGGTCATGATGTTTTGCGCTTCGATTATTTTGTCCTTTGCGCAAAGTGCTTTCCTTATAAACATATCGTTGTTTATACTTGGATTAGGGTAAGTTTTCCTCGACGGTTGTCCATGAAATCAAATATACGGTACAAAAACATGAAATACTTCGTTACGATTATATTTTCTGTTAATGTTTCAAAACAACATTCTTTAACAAAATACGCTCGACAACCGTACAAAATATAAATATATTAAATTACAAATTCAGTTTGTTCGTGTATACCTTTTAGGGTAGCTGGCAACAACGTGGTTCTAAGAGTTTATTTGATTGAATTGTTGCCAATGAAACAAAGGGGGAGGTGCATGATTATTTTGGATTTATCGGAAGTTATTGGCTACATATCAGCTCTAGGTGAGTATCGTAAACAAACATCGTTTATACTTCATCAAAGTAACTGGAAGGTGCTAAACAAAACCACGTGACCGCAGTAGATTCTCATTGGTTTGTGTCCAGGAGTGTATCTAGTGTACTAAAGGGAATTAATAAGTTGGCAAATGATAAGTTTTCGATGATAACACAGATACAACATTAGGGTAGTCTAAGAAAACATAAAAATTATAGTTCCTGAAAATTGTAATTATTTAGTTCATCCCGATAAATATGAGTCCAACGATATTCCTTAGACTCACCAATTTACCAGTTCCCCATAATGAGTCCAAACACCGTTTGTGGGATCTGTGTGTGCTTTAACACTAGAACTACCAATAGATTTTGGTATATTAAGGTATTCTTCATACGTATCTCAGGAAAATCGACGATTGAGGAAAAGGAGGAACCTATGAGATTGATTATATGTATAGAATAACATAAGTTATAACGTACTTTGAAAATATGCTATGGAATTTCAAAGAAATTTCTTTGTAAAAACAGTTGGTAAATCTAATGTTAATACCCACCTTTCTTTTATTAACCTTTACACTGCAGAACTGTAAAACGGTATACTACTATTTATGATATATATATATATATATATATATATATATATATATATATATGTACATTGATATATATATATATATATATATATATTACTATTTTTACAAAGAAATTTCTTTGAAATTCCATAGCATATTTTCACATATATATATAACGAGTACGAATTCTATTATAATATACAATACTTGTATCTCTTCGAGGGCAAAGGTCTCTTCGGTTTCGAGCTTGCTTGAGGACACGTGGCTTTGTTTAACACTTTCTAGGACCTCACTGAACAAAATACATCAAGCCTTGATTTGTGTGAAAGTCATTCGATTGCTCGACACGGTCGCTAGCACGTTGATTCTCGTGTGTGATCGATATTATACATGCACGAGAGTGATGCATTTTTAACTCGTTAACTCACGGGAACGTTAATTATTGAAAATATTTCATTGGCATTGTTTAATACATTTTATTTGTACGTCACTTCGAAGATAGATTACGTTACACAGAATTGCTACAAAGTGTAGCGTGGCACTTAATGGAATTGTTACTAATCAACTGTTGGTAGCGAACACGTTCGAAGACTTGTTTCCAATTAAAAATCGAAGACATTAAATTCGTCAAATATGTGTTTGCAATTATTAACAGGACTCTCGTGGGTATTGATGCCTTCGATAATACGATTTCAAAATAAAAAATTTCGACCGAATTCTTGGCGAGTCCTTACAGGATTAGGAGGTATCCCAAACCTAATCATGGCTTGTATAGTCAGTTTGTTACCCCCAAGTCCTAGATATTTGCTTTTCCGTCGCCGTCAGGGAGAAGCGCTCACAGTACTTCAGCAGATGTATGCAATTAATAACTCGAAGCACGCCGACACTTATTCAGTATGACAATTCCGTACTATAGTCGGAACAGAAGATTTTGGCGGCTCAAGGTCATTTACTTGATAGAGAATCGGTCACATCACTTTCATGCGTCTCGCTTTCAAGCGACAATTCATTACTGGACTCAAGTGACGGAATCTAAGGGAAATGAAAATTTTTATATTCGTCATTACATCATTGTGAGAATATTATCAATGTATTGGAAATAAGTCTAAATACGATCTTTCTCGAAGTATTATTTATTGTACGCGGTTGAAAGTTTTTCAGAAATGATTGATAAATAATTTCGAAATAATAATAAGTAATTAAAAATAATCCGAACGAGATTGTATTTGGATTTCCTTTCATCGGGATAACCTCGTCAATACGTTAATATTCTCGTCGGAATGTAATGGTAAATATAACAAATTTTATTTAACATTAATACTTGACACCGATATTTCTGCATCATTGTTTAAAATTTTCGGCAATCGAGCTCGTGTTGCTTTATTTTCACTCATTCTTGATGCATACGAATTATATACGGTTAGGTATTAGCCCTAGATAAAAATCACTATCTATCTCGCTGTCAAATGTATAACGTTTTTTGATTTCGTCATTTGAAAACAGAAATTACTGTACGCGAATAAAGCGATTGTCGAGCTTTTTTTTCGCACTGCTATTGGAGTTCTTTCACTTTAACGAGGAACTAACAAGATAAATACAGTATGGTAGAAATGATCGTTGAATAGCTTCGAGCAATCAACACTTTTTGCTCCGACTATAATGGTTTCTTGTATTATTACTCATAATTTTAGACAAGATATTCCATTTCACTTGATCATTTTAGACGCTTTTGTTGTCGATGAATATAAGAGAAAATGTCTACAAAAGAAATTTTGTTAAGACTCGTTACTCTTGAAAGGATTGCACGTACTATATTCTTATTGGAATAGTATATTATAAAATAGCAATATGTATATATAACAAATGAAGCGGTTTCTCATATTTTTAAATACACTCGCAATGTAACGAACGAATTTGAAAATATTTATGGTTGAATACTCTCAAAGGAATTATTTTTCTATTATTAATAAAGAAATTATCGGAGAGTGCTTTTGTTTGTTTCTTTAAAAAAAGTTTCAATGTTTGTGATCATTATTTTGAACATTTGACAACAGACAAGTTAAGAACAGATTTGTCTTAAAAGTAATATTAAAATTGATTCAAGGAGCATACCTTTCTATCTAACGTTATTCAAAAACTGTGTTGTTATTATGATTTCCTTGATGTTAGTTATAATATTTTGTAAATGAAAATATGTATACTTTTATTTAATCGAAGCACTCTGCAGTCTCATAAATTATTGTCTTAAAATGAACATGTCATCATAATTCGTACAAAATAATTATTCATCGAAAGACATTGTTTCCTATCATTAACAATAGAGATATTCAAGGTATTTGAGCAAAATGGATATCTTGTTCTTTAAATGATCCGAAAAGTTCGTGTTCCTTTAGATAGTGAAAGCAATGTTTATATTCCAGTAATACCAGCATAATGACTTTCTCAAAAAGTTTTTCATATTTTTATAGTTCCGTAATACCATATTGAAAAAATACATACTTCGATGAAAATTAAAATTTATATATTCATCATTATATATCTCCTTGAAAACATTAGCAATGGATTGGCAAGATTTTTTCAATGGAACGAAGTTCAAACACGATCTCGTTCACAGTATTTTCAATTATATCTAACTGAAAGTTTTTCAGAAATGATTCGGTTAATGTAATATCAAAAATTGTTCGAATATGGTTGTATTTGTACTCATTTTTGTCGAGCTAATATCACCAATCCATTGATAATATTCTCATAAAAATATCATGGAAAATATAACAATTTTTATTTTGCATTATTGTCGACGTATCGATACATCACGTGCATAAAATCGTTTCAAAACTTTGGCCATTGAGCGCGTGTAATGCAAAACTCGGTTGTTGCTTTATCACACTCCCAGGATAAAAAATATCAACCCAGCTTTCGAATGAACCCTCAATATCGACTTTATCATTTGCAAGCAGGAATTATTGTAAATATATAGCTTTATACAGAGACGAATTTTAAAATATGCTCATGAAATATTAATTTTCAACTACTGCAAACGTTAATTATTCTTTGTCGTAGATTGGTCAAGTTTTGCTTCCATAGTGACGCGAACTTTTCGATCGACTTTATAAAATTAATATATATTACACCATCCTATTATTTCAGTTAAGAAATTTCGATAATTGCGTTGAACCTGATGACGAGGTTGAAGATGATCAAAACAGTCGATACAATTTTCTGAAAGGGATGCAAACGTTTTTTAAAAAGTCGTATAAACAAATTCGAAAGTTATTCAATCCACGATTTAAGCGTACTACAATGTTGGGGATTTGCATCAGTTTCTTACAAGTTCCTGGGTAACAAATATTTTTCTGATAATTGAAAATACTCCTCGACAGCCGTAAAAGTATAACGATGTTTTTTAAGTTTTGGAAAAGTATTTACCGTTTCATATTTTCTCGTAATATGTTCGTTAATTTCACAGTTAGAACGTGCTTTAATTTAATTAATTAATAATAATTAGAATCGTTTGGTTGGCGTTGTGGAATACTCGATTACTTCAGGACATGGAGAAGCTCGAAAGTGCAACAGAAAAAGATTCTATGTGTACCGTCACTGTGCAGAACATGGCATTGGGGTCTTTGCACGAGTGTAAAGAAGTTGATTCCGAGAGTTTCAGGCTTCTTTTGTATTTATCCTTGAGCTACTTATTGGGAGAAGTCTTGTTGCTAGCTGGAATCGACGTCGTTGGTAGAAAAATATTTCTAGGTAAATTTTATACAATATCTTGCATGTTACTTTAATGTATTCCAGAGTTATTGATTGTGTGCTCCAAATAGCCCTAGTTAATCTAGTTCCGATACGTACTAAATGCATTGTAAAATGTTACTCTGAAATAATCAAAACCTGTTAAGGTACTACTGCTACTCTTTTTTTCTTTCATTTTCAGTGTTTGCAGGAGTAATGGGTGCAGCAGCGTCACTTATTTTATTATTTGCAGTTCACAGCTTAGTACTACTCCTCCTTTCGTTGATCATACTAACGACATACATAATTGGTCGTACAACGATTTTGCTACTGTTACTGGAAAATTATTCCACTGGCTTGAGGTCAGTTAGACAAATGTCTATTTTAAATTCAAATTTATGTATTTATGTATATACATATTTATCTTGAAGAACTGATCCGAAATTTTTTATTAATTTACTTACATAATTCACATTTTTATTAATTACACTTTTTTCAATTAAATTAAGTTTATTTTTAGGGGAACAATAATCGGATTAACAAGAATACTTCCATATTTAATTGCCTCTTTTATGAAACAATTTTTGCACGTACAATGCTTTTACAGTATCATTTTTGTGTCCGGGATATTTTTGGGTTAGTAAAAGAAATATTAAATTCGGCGTTAAAATTTGAAATTAATTTAATAATATAACGACTATAGGCGCAGCCGTTGCAGGATCACACATGCCTGACGTAACTCGATTACCGATGCAGGAGTAACTCGATTGCATTTTTATTCTTCTCCGTAATCTGAAATAAATTTGGCAAATTACAAGTAATCTTACACGCACAACAGTTGCATTTGTACGCGGTGGTGCACAGATTTATTAGATTTGTACAAACGTTTTGCTCGAATTTAAAATTATATTTGAAGCTGTATTTAGAATACGATTTATCAAGTTCAGAAATAAATACACAACTAAATTACATAAATAAATTCGATTGCCAAGCATTTCACTTTACAATATAAATAAGAAAAGTGGTGTTATTGCATTTCGTTAAAAAAGTATGGAGTAAGGTAAGATAAATTTACCTATTTCGACAGCAATAAATATTTCGTAAATTTTTTAAACAAACATTGCATAGTATTGGAGAAGGTATATAATATAATAATTACTATAATAATTACTCAAATTTACTATAATAAAACTATAATAATTACTTGTGGAAAACGAAAAATGCATGGGAAAAGTTTGATACACAAATGTGTACTAACTTTAATTTATTCTGCTAATTCGTGGAAAGTCCAAATCTGTTATTTAATACAAGTATCATTATTTCTATTTTTATTCCAATAACTAATTTAACATGATTTGCATTTATGCGAATTGTTAACTAATGAAAGAAGAATCCTTGATTCGTTTTTCTTGTATTCGTCGATAAGTTCTTGGGTTAATTCAAACATAAAATCATTTCTGGATATTTTTGAACTGGTGTACTCTTTGTATAATATCCAAGAATTTATTATTACTAAATATTGCAGGTCAATAGATCAATCCTTTCAAAGTAAACGACAATTCTGTATTGCAGTAATGTAAGTTACTTATGTTAAATACATTGCTTCTGATCAAATCAAAGATTATCTAATCGTATTGCTTCAGTGTGTAAATATTTACCGTTGTTCAGTATCAGTACGATAACCGGGAAAATCAGTTCGATAATTTAGAATAGTGAACATTCTACTATTCTAACGTGAAGATAACGAGCATACATTTTGTGTATGGTCGTGCTAATGTAAACGCATCAACAGTGTGTTATTTATATATAAAAAAATATGTCAGCCACAATATTGTTTAATAACGTTTGGTATATTTGTTTAAAATACTTCGTTAACGTCTGCACGAAATTAATTCTTGTGTGACCAGGTTTAAGGATCGTGAGAGATCTACTTTTAAATTTGAAAATGTGGATAAAAATTGAAACTAGAATGATCGAATTGTCGAGAAAGTTTGTATCGACTTCTAATCGATAGCGTTTGAATTATTGAGGTATTTTCATGATTCAAATATTAGGTGAGTATGAATAGGTTACTCGAATACAGTAAATCATCAACTTATCGTATTAAGTTGAATACCGTGCAAGATAAATTATGTGAAATAAATATGATGTATTGTAGGAAGAAAGAAAGTTTACTTCTGGGTATAAAAGTATGTGGTATCATGAGAAATATGGGCAATGAAGCTGGTTAACAAGAAAGATCTGTCCTAATCAAATTAATATTTCTATCTTTCTATAATACATTCGATAGAGTCTGACTTTCAAAAGTTCATCAAAGTTATACAGATTCAAATACATATTTTTTTATGGAGAAAAGAATAAGAGGAACGAAAATATTATCTAATAATATTGTGCCTCTCACTGACATCAGTGAGACCATAATCGTGAATCTACGAATTTGTGTAATACGAAAACTTACTGTAATTGATCAACTATTAGAATATTCTGTGCAGTTATCGAGTATCTGGATAATTATTGAAAGCGTTATTCCACGTGAAATTGAACTCTTTGAATAAAATTTCAGAGTATCGTTTCAATTTTGGCAACATTTTTGAATGATTGATTTATCTTTGTAATTGTTTGAAAAATAGTGCTGTCTTTCCATAAATTATAACTTTTCAAATGCAAAAATTCTCTCAATTTAAAAGAAATTACCTTTAATCGTTCGTTTTGTAATTATTTTCATAAAGTATGATCTTTTTGAAAAATTTGAATAAAGCGAGAATGTAGTTTTATTTATTCTCTTTACCGACGCATCTTCAAAAGTACTGTCACTTAAAAATTGATCATTTGCAAATTAATCGAGGTTAACGCTGGATGAACGAATAAAAAAACTTATTCGGTTCAGTGAGTACTGTTACAGGTTTCAATGATCTTTGAAATACATATCGAGGTATTCTTAAAGTGATTTTTATTTCAGGTAACACTCGAATTGTTCGTTGGAATCGATTCAAGTGCGTAATCCTTGATCGAGTGAAGGGGATACACGTACAATGCCAGCGTTATGACAACACGTGCAATGTTACGTCTTCGAGTATCTTCTGGTATTGGTGATTTGCGATAAGCTGTACATTTTAATTCTCGAAAGAGGAAAAAATGATGTGGCGTTAAGTCACCGAGGCAGAAACTGACCATGACATTTTTCCACTCTGACCAATACAATAATTACTGAACTGTTTCCGCAATCTTCACGATATGACGTGTGACGTACTTGATGTGCGGAATATGCACGTAACCAGCATATTGGTATCACATAAATGGGCTTAATTTAGCGAAGGAAATCTTTTCAATGAAAGTGACAGTACTTTTGACAAAAAAGAGAAGTATTCCTATCTAGTCAATTAATAAAATACATTTACGTTACACCAGACATTTAGACTAGATTGCCACTGATGATCAATACGACTAAGTCGATATGAATTTTTACTGAACGATAAATTAAAACGGTATTTTCTAACTGTTTTAACGCTACATCGACTTCGTTTTTCATTATTAATGCTACGAGTTTTAATTCTTCAGTGAATAACCGGGTACCCTATTCATATTTTGTTTAAAATTTGTTCGATTTTATCTCAACAATTCTACGTTGATTTCCGTTATCAAAATAAAATATGTATGGAGCAAGTCTACGAGGACTTCAAATACATTTGTACGTTTGTTCAATAACTGAGGTACCAGGAGTACTCATATAAAGAAAGCTGTAGTTAGGTGGATTGTAAATAGGAGCACAAAAACATTTTACATGTGAATTGTACAAAATGTAAAAATTTTTATTGAAAACGTTTAGTTAGTAATTTATAACGAAAGGTCACTCCTGTTTCATAGAAATCAATACTATATTCCGTTATATATATTATACTATTTTTTTTCCACTTGTATCTCGTTGCAAAGGTAGAAAAAAATATTGTGACTGATCTATTTAACATATGCTCGATTACTAATTTAGTGGAAAAACGTTTTGTTATTTATACAGTTTGAATAACGTTCCTCAATGATTGGTACACATAATTCTTTTCTCAATTGTAAAAATAAACAGACGTTTTTCTTTTCGTCATATTATTATTACCGGTATATAGAATATTCGAAAATACGTGGGCATAACTTCAAAGACAAATTCAACACGTTAAAATAAAAAGAAAAGTTCAGATAAGCATATGTCAGGTATAATCTTATTCCCGAATTACAGCTGGTTTTATACCACACTGATTGTTCAATTATTTTCACAGAAATTGTTCCTCAGTGAACACTTTTGGCTCGAATGCAAGTTTATTAAACGTTTTATTATAGACCTCTTCTTCCGCTCAAAAGTACCAGTTATTATTCGAATTCATTGCCAACTCTCTTGAATATGCAATCGGAGTACCTCAACGTTATCCACGTTGTGATGTGAACCAAAGATTTTAGGTGCTTCTCACAAATAGAAATCCAGAGAATTTAAGTTTAGCGATAGAAGTGACCAGTTAATTGGCCCCACCGATCTATTTATTAGATTGTTTCGGAAAGTCGTTTTATTTTTTTTTTGGTAAAGATGAAACACGACTTTTTAAAGTGTATAAACATTTTATTAAATTATATATTCTCCATTTTGGAAAATGGCTTTCCGAACAACCCAATATTTACGAAGATCGAATATGAGACAAGAAACATTATTTATAAACGGTTGAAGGAAAAGATCTGTTTGTTATAGATTACTAAAAGACAAAAATGGTTGCAACTGAGAAATAAAGCCATACTGAGCATCTGTTTATATAAATTTTTGTTCTTATTTTAGTATAATGAGTTCACTTCTGAATTCATACTCACATGTTTTGAAATACCATGTACATAAAATAGACAGCAAGAGCAATAATATCGAGTATTTTTGAAAAGAAAGTTGATACAAATCTGTTAGTATGTTTATTGCATCGTTCTAACATTTTCTTCATTATGTCTGCGTCACATTTGTTTCTTTTGTGAAATTGAACAGTTATAGATTTACTTTTCGATTCAGAAAGGACGGTATTTGTATACATCGTAAATAACAATGTGACAGCCTTATCGACACAAAGAATATGTGTTTCCTCAAAGAATATAGAAGTTTTCTTCCATGAATCCATAAATTCTACATTACGTAAAGGTTTCGTTTATCGTTTTGTCAAAGATAATCGTCCTTGTTGAGAGTCGAGGACAGTACGCATATGTGCAAATCATAGTGATCCATTATATCATAGTTGGGAGTAGATTTTTCTAAAATCTCTATAAATAGTATGTGATGTACTATAAAAATGTCAAGAGTTTCGGGAAAATATGTGAATAAAATCGTAGCTGTACATCTAATTTATTCAAATGAGACGCTTGGACCACACTGGTGCCTTGGTCATTGAACAACCGTGAACATTTTGGTTATTAATACAAGGGTTATTTGAGACGAAGAATTCATAGAAAATTAGGGGATTTATTTTCAAGAAAAGTGTAGAATAGCATAAATATAGTACATGAAAAAATAATTAAAAATATCCAAATAATTATTTAAATAAAGATTTATTTAAAATGATTTGAATAATCCATTAATACAAGTTTAGTTACATCGTTGTCTTGTCGAGACTTCTGAATTGCATCGTTACTAGAAAAAATACTAATAATACTGTTTTGTTTCTTTGTTTTTTATGCATCCAAATAATGTGAAGTGTCGATTCATTAATATTTTTGAACGATACTTTAAGGGGTTACGTACATTAGATGGGTTAAAAATATCGATTTTTCAAATATACGTTTTTTCGATTGCATATTTAAATTATATACAGTTCAAATTTTATTGAATAATTCGTAAAATAGACGAAGTTATAGACTATCATAGACAGGTATCTCACCGGACTCTTCGTGCTCCGATCGAATCCTCCGCGCCATATGATCGAGATATTCAAATAAACAAAAACAAATGCATTGGTCGTGTTCAAAAACGTATGGGTACAAAACTTCGATAATGTGTAAAGAAAAACAAAGGTTTCGGTGATCGAAAAAGTTGACTGGGAATATGATAGATAAATTATAAATTATAGTTTGGCTATTGAAGGAATGGTGACTCGGTTGAGAAAATGAAAAATGCAATTTAGGCCACATTTTACCATTGTAATTCAATGGATCGAAATCCTCAACACATATTCTGTCCTGAAGACGTTAATTCGTGATGCACTTGGCAAAAAGCTAAAGCATAGGAGACTATAAACACCAATAACCACTATACAAAAAAGACATTTTCTTCTGAGGTCCTAACGATAATAAAACCTATATATGAAGATCTGAATCAGGACAAACTGTTAAAACGTTAGAGTGCATACGCGCAAAACAACTATGAAAGTTTAAATAATTTGATCTGGAAAATTACACTGATGGAAGTACATAGTGGCTCAAATATAGTTGAAATTGCTTTAAATATTGCTGCATGTAATGATGATACCAAATCATTATTGAAAACAATGCAGGTAATGGGTATTGAGATCGGCTGAGTTTGGCAGAACCTGTTACCGAGAGTTTTACCAAAGAGGCCAGAATTATGTCAACAAAATTAAAAAAAGATCAAATTGAAGCTTTAACATCCACAGAAGGAGAGTTATACGAGCCCGGAATAAATCATTCAATCTAAGTATGAAAACCAAACAATTTCTTATGTAGGCATCCATGATCTAAACTTTAAACACCCAAAATGGGTGCCCAAAATATCTTGAGAACTATTGAACCAATCTTGTTGAAATTTTACACAGAGTTTCTTTGTACAATTATCTAGTAGTTGTCGTAGGATTTTTTTTGTTTTAAATTATAGTTTTCTTTTTATGAACCAAAAAGCCACGTTTTTTCAGTAGAAAATCATACGTCCATATTTGAACAGTCACTGTTTCATGAAAAATTAATATTTAAAAAATCATCTACAACAAAAACTTCTCTTTTTTTATGCACTTTAATAAAATTTATTTATTTCTTGTTTCAAATAAATATTCTAGGAGATATTATGGGCACCGTGGAAGTCTTTACCACAAAACAACCTCTACAAAACATCTTTGACGAGACGTATTATTGAACATTTTTAAATGGAATTTACAGGAAATGTACGTGAAACTATATACTATAATATGTAGATGAAACTTTTTAAAGAAAATACTATTTTCATAAAAAAAAGGAACAGTGAAAATGTACCCAACTTTTCCTACCACTAGGTGCATGTAGTCTTTTCCGGATATAATAAAAATATGATAAAAAACTAAACAAAATATAAAACATGTATTATATGTTTACTTGGAAAGTGAATATAGGAAAAGGGTGAAAAGGATACGAAGGACAAAATTATTAACCGAAAGAGAAAATCTACATGCTGTTCTGGTATATGAAAATAATGGAAAAATATTATTTGCAAATTGTTCGTGGTGTATACATGTAATCATCTCCTCTAATTAAAAAGAAAGTTACAAATTTGATGGTAATTTGCTTGTTAAAAATTTCAATAAAAATTACAAATTAGCCCTTTATTAGTTTGTACTAATTAGAAATTCATCAATATCGTAATAATTTATTTCCTATCTTTTCCCATTTGTTATGATTAGAAAATAGTAGTTTTATAGCTCTCGAAGTTTGTTTATCTACACCAACGACAAAACACTAGTACTAACAAGTACAATAGATATATCGTAGAACTATTCCTGAGCATTAAAAGTACAAGAGAATAGATTTCAGCTACGCGTGGATTAAAGGCGAAATACTCAACGAACGGAAACGTATTCGCGAACACCGTAGCTGAAGGGTGAAATCTAAAAGAAAGTAAAAAAAAAAAAAAAAAAAAAAATTTTAATTTATTCAAATCGATGAAGTAGCGTCCCCTCGTTTACTGTTCGTGGAACGTGCCTCGGTATAAGAAAACACTCGGTCGGTTTCGTGCAATTCCGCAGAAATTCGAACGCGAGCAGCGACGTTGCGCAAAGTATAATAGTATCGGCATCGTCGAGTCTGAACTTCCGACGCGTATAAATACAAGTCCGCGCGCGGCCATTTGGGAGGGTAAGGCTGTCTCGTTTGCTCGCCGTCTATTTTCGACAAGAACAGGAAGACCATCCGCTCTTCCACTCGTTCTGTCGCGGGTAAGCTCGGCGCATGCTCTTCGAGCGTGGAACGCCTCGTTTCACGAATAACGCTCTCGTATTCGTCGTAAATACGAATGCCGAATGCTCGCCACCGAAAATAATCACGCGAGGACGCCGATACGATTTCGGACCACTTCTTCCGCGACTCTCCCTCGACGCCGCTATAACGTAAAAAATGCATTCCGCGCGCGAACCTACGAGATATTCGCCGTAAGAAGATCCACGTTCGATCTTCCATTTCGAACGCAACGTTGCGAATTCCAACCGAACGGAGACCAGGAACTTCACGGGTGAATCAGTGTCGGGAAGTGAATCTCGTCGACGCGTGAAAGTGTCGCGAAAAGTTCGTTTGGTGTCACAGTTCGTTTCGTCGTGACTCGGATACGTGAACGATCGCCCCCGCTAAGTATCGCGTACCTGATCCCACACCCGTAAACGCGAATCGTTCGAAATTCGATCCCCGAGAATCTCCAAAAAGGATGATCCACCAGCCGTAGTTTCACCGCGTAGAAACTCGACAGGGCCAGTGCGTATTACGCCTATGATTTTCACGGTAAAAGTTACTCTAAAATTAGATATACTTCGATATAACCCCTCGAGTATTGGCCTCGATTAGCAAGCTGGTAAAAAAATATAAGTACATGCGAGGCGTTTTCGCTAACGTTAAATGGCCGACGATGAGAAGATCGTGGATCACGGTAAGCAAGATACCGAGAGGAAGATCGAACGACCGAGCACGAGTCGTGCCGGTCGAGAACAAAGGACGATGACCAGATCGAAGGAGAAATTCGACGAGAATCATCTACCAACACCGCCACCGGATCCGTGGAGAAGCCCTTCTTGGTATTTGCGGGCGGCTCGAAGCCAAGCGGAAATGACGCAGGCGAGGAACCTCGACGAGGACGAAGACATAATAGCCTACTTGACGGATCTGAGTATACCGGCCTTCGAGGGGCAAACTTCCGAATGTCCTTCGAGGAACTCGACCACGTCCACGATGCCAGTGGCGAATCTGTGCCTGGAGGAAGCCTTCGAGCATCTGAATCGTCTTTACGCACTCTCCGAGCAGATACTGGAGCTCAGATACCGTACATCCAAGTTCTTTAAACGCGTGAGGAACCTGGAGAAGCTCAAGGTGCTACGAAACGCTGATCGTATATTGGAGGACGCGTTCGCGCGTGACGCTGTACCCGCTAGTGATTTCTGCGAGGAGGATACAGGCTTCGCGGAGTCCCTGTTGGACGCTATGTTGTCCAATTGCAGGGATCCTCAGTTTCAGAGACGGAACGCCAGGTCTCCGTTGTCCAGGCAAACCAGGGGCAAATCGGACGTCGAGAAGCAAACATCCGTGGACGATGTCTCGAAGGGGGCGCCAAAAGTCTCCAAATGGACCAGGGTTAAAGCAGCCTTCAAATGGGAGAGGGCATGCACGAACGATCTCGCGGAAACAATGGACGCCGTGACGACAATCGCGACGCCAGGGGTACAGTCCTCCCAAACGCCCAAGTATCTACGAATTCCGGACACGGACACTGGCAATTTGACAAGCACATCCGCCTCCTCTTGCACAGACGTCATTTCCGAGTCCGTGGCGCTCTCCGACCGAACCTCGTCCGCCTCTCTGTCGAACGAACGATCATACGATTGTACGAAATTGTTTAACGTTGCAACGATACTGAATGGATTGATACGATCGCGCGTTGAACGTCACGTCTCTTTCGATAGAATTGTTTATTTACCGCTTCGCGAACGATACCGAACTCGAGCAATATTTCGTAATTAATTTGAATTGAAAACGCCTTTCGCTTGGACTGCGTGTATTTGTAATATTCAGGGTATCGCTTTCGTCTAACAAGTTCGGGGCACTAGCAACGTTTCGATTCAAATGAACGTTTCGGAGAAATGGAAGAATAAATGTTTAACCATCTGGTCGAATATACGTTGTATATATTGTAGATTAGTTTTGTTTGCCACGAGTAATGTTTTGTTTCTCACGTGGATTGGAAAATTGAATTTAAATTTGCAAAATTAAATGTTTCACAATGGAAGAATCAAAGTTTAACCATCTGGTCGAATGTACGTTGTATATATTGTAGATTAGTTTTGTTTGACGTGAGTAGTACATTGACACTTTTCTCACTTGAAAACATTGTTTGTAATTCGTACTTGCAAATTGTGAACGTGAGAATAATCGTATTAAAACTATTGGGTTGTTCGGAAAGTCATTTCGTTTTTTTTGGTGACAATGAAACACGATTTTTTGAAAGTGTATAAATATTTTATCAAATTATATATTCTCCATTTTGGAAAACGAAACGACTTTCCGAACAACCTAATATTTTCTGTCTCGTTTAGCCATGCGAGTCTCTAGGACCTCGAACTAAATTCACGAAACAATTAAGAAAATATTGAACCACCGTTTTAAAATTTCTTTAATACGATCGTATTGATTCGATTATCCATATGCAGTACTTTTTTTCGAATATCTTTTTAAATAATCTAATCTTTGGTTAATCGTCACTTTTTTCCAGGTTCGCCCAAAAGTGTCCCGAATCATTTTGAGTATCCATCGTCAAAAGCAAAAGAAAATAAAGAGGAACAATGTATAAGTCGACGTAGTCAGAGTCTCGATGGCGATATGATCGCGCTGAATATCGAAAGAGCCAACGATACCAGTCGTATAAACGAGGTGAAGACATTTTTCATAACAATTTTGACACTAATCGACCTCCTATCCGCTCGAGTATACCAAAAAAGCGTTTACGTACGGGCAATCTATTAAGTTGTCAAACATGATCGGATTCTCGTAATAAATGGACGAAATTACGAGAGAAAGTTTGCTATCTCGATGAATATCGTTCCTCGATAACTCTCGTCATTGCATCGTTACTTGAATTTCAATTAATCGAAACTTACCGATAATTTAAGTTTTCGTTTACTTTTCTTCTACTGTCTTCATTATTGTCGTTCGATTGCACATTTCGTATTGAAATTTTGTCCAAACAACGCTAAATACGAGAAAATTAATAGAATCATTCGTATTCCGTATACATAGATGTGCAAATGGCGATTTCAAAATATTTGCAACTATACAAATGCAATACTGACACATCTAGCGAAATTTTTTAATCGTTTCTATAGCGTGCATGTAATTATTAGTTGGTCCACTCTTTGCTTCAATTTCAATTTGAAATACTTTATCTTCAAACTGGACACGTAAATTTTCATTTCGTTTTTGTAAATAAATTTCGTCGCGTTAGAACTACAGTTGGGACTATTAATACACAATGGAATTGCGCTTAGATTTCCACTGAATTGTTTATAGTGCTGGTCGAAACACGCGGTACAGTCGAGAAGGGGGCGATTCTAAGCCTTAAAATAAATCGAAACGATGGAATACTATTTCTCGGTGTGGAGCTTTGCTTTTGAAAAAGATAACTTTGAAAATTAACGAAGCACACGTGCATTTGACAAATGTAGGGAGCATTCGAATTATTTTATGTTCGAATACTTTGTAGATACTCGAATTCTACGAGTAAACATTGAATATTATTATTATTTGAATAAGAAAGTATTTATATATTTGCATTATTTGAATAATATTAATACCGATGATGTATTTAAATATTACTACATCTTGTCATCGATGAATTATCGGATTGCAGATGCATAATAGCAGTGACAAAAATTGATAATTTTTAGAAGATGACCAATAATCATACGTACTTATAAAAATATAAACAGAGTTATATATAAATGTATACAGCGTATGATATATACGTCATATGTATATCTTATATTTGGTCAGAGCTTTGTGGATTATGAATCTCGACTCCTTAGAGGGTTGCATTAAAATTTTTTGGATCGTATACAATTTTGAAAATCGTAAAATATATTTTCCATTACTTTAAAATATCAGAATATTTTATTTCTGTAGAAAAAATATACTTCTACCGTGATCGTCAAAACTGATGGATAGATAAGTCTTTTATTGCATATTTTCGAAAAGTGTAGTAGCATCTATTGTAATAGCTTTAATAAATATAGAAAAATAATGACTCATTACGAGAACGCGATGAGTCGAAAAAGGCCTGAAAAACGTACTAGGGTTAAAATGTAATAGAAATGTGACAACGATAAGTAGAAAACAGGTTTTGTTTAAACAGTAGTATAAATTGCAAGCGCGAAAAGCCATAAAAAGGTTCGTGTATTAGTTTCGAATCAAAATCTACAGATTTTATCAAATTTAAGTTTGTTAACAATCTTATTTTATTTAAGAAATATAATTTCGTAAAATATCACGTGTAATGAACGTGTTAGAAGCATTTGTAGCTGAAAAATGTAAACAACAAACGTCTCGGTTTTTATTTACCAAACTAAAAATATGCTATAATATCTCAAATGTAAATACAATTTAAACAGAAAAATTTAGATATTCCTTTTAATTTATGCATAGAGCTCTATTTCAAAGTCACCTTTCTCTAAAAAAAAAAACATTTATTTCATCATTTTCACTTATTTTGAAGCATAAAAGTGTGTTATAAAGACACTTGAATATTGAGATTCATTTTCATTAGGTAAAATCGTTTGCTTGTGAAGACATTTGATTATGAAATTTTGTTTGAAACTAGACCGGCCAGGAAACACCACTGATTCGAATCACGTCGGAAAAGAATCACACGAGGCATTCTTTGAACGGGATGGATGAACCAGACCAAGTATCGAAGAGACCTACTCCATCCCTAACGATTACAATACCTCCGCACGAGGAAGAGATCAGAGGCATGTCTTCTCCGGAGTCTTATTCGCCACTTCCGTCCAGTGCACACACTTCTGGCGGGAATTCTCCGCAACAGAGGAAAATACACCGAGAACTTTTAACCAGCAAAGGTTTCAAACGACAGGTTAACATTACTTCTTCTTTCTATTCATTGTTACACTCGAATGATATACGAATTGCGAATTATCGTAAAGTCGGTAATAAAGTGAAGTTTAGAACCCGAGTTAATAAAAAAGATTATATTTTAAAGCTTTATTTCAAGTCACACAATGGTTTCACTTATAGGAAATTATTTAAAAAATAGCGTTGGCCATTACATGGTCAGGGCTATGTAAATAATTTATAATGTTTCTTGAAAGGAACGTTACTCAACAATTGTATTACGGAAATGTTATTGATAAATTTGTTGCTTCTAAACAACACTTGCATTTTATATTTCAATATTTATACACTTTCTTCTATTTTTCTTATTATAAAAGTAAAAAGTTTGATAAAAATACGTGACGTATATTTATTTCTATAAAATTGAGCATATTAAAGTGTTAGGTGGGATTCTCAAACTTTGTTTGTATAATACTTCAGACCCTTCAAATGTATAATTTGCCATTGTATACGATACAGTATTTATACAATATTGACCCTTTGCTTATCATTTTTATTAGTTTTAAGAAATCTTGAAAATAGAAAAAGGCTACTTCTTATGTGTGTCTTTTTGTTTTTTAATGTAGCAATCAAACGATGACGAATCTGCGAGTTTAACATCAAAAACGCAGAGACAAGACTCCAAGTGGAACAAAGTTAGGCGAGCTTTCCTGACTAGTTCTTCCCTTAGCGTACCACCGAGCCCTATCAGGGTCTTTTCCAGACAAATGTTTCTTCCAGACGGTAAATTACAAACGATTCTTTTATTATTTTTCTTTTTTAATATTCGTTCATTATTATTTTAATATCATCCATTATTGTTCATTTTTAATCAAGATTTCAATCTCTTGGAAATCGTGGTTAATAAAATCACGAAGAACTATTCTATAACGAAGTAGTTATTATAACTTTTATTATTTGATTCTATTATATAAAGATAATGTATCGCTTTTCGTTTCAGTTTAATGTCGATTCTATAACGATTAGGGTAAATTAAAAATTATTAAACATGTCTCGTGTGTGTGTATATATATATGGTATTGGTGCAATGTTTGAAAGCATGTTTATAAAATATTTCGTTAATTTCTATTTGCAAGAATGTATTTAATGCATCTTACTAGCTCTGTAAATCTTTATTAAAACAATATAAATTTATTTTACTCATTAACGAGTAAATAGATTATTATTTAGAGATTAATAAAAAAATTGATGAATTCGTAAAAAATGGAAGGTATAAACCATATACACACGACACACAATTTCATAATGGATATGAGAACAAATATCAGAACCGTGTTATCTCTGTTGCATCCACTATATGTTGATAAACATCTGTATTAGTACACATGTGAAATCTAATTACACGAATGAAACAATACTTCTTACTGATTTGGAAAATCACACGTTCCATTTCGTTCACGTATGGCTTCTCATTGACCTTGAATTATAAATCGCTGAATTTGTCTTAAAATCCAAAATTAGGCACTATTAAAAAAATTACCAATACTATGCGGAAAAACTAAGATGACCTTAATTTTTCCTTGACACCTAAAATGAAAATATCTTTATTGTACAATTGTTCTAGCGAAACTGTATAAAATTATAAAACAATTTTGATTAAAATTCTAAAAGTAGTGGAAATATTCAAGGTACTAAAGTTTGAGATGGGACATTTGGTACAATTTACAAAATTGATTATCAATTTACATTTTTGATTGACAGAATGTTTCATCGGTATCTTTAATTCCCTTCATCGGAATTCAGTACTTCGTAAGGTACGAAGGATTCGAAACTTGATAAACTAACACACGTTTAATTAAACGTATACGTGGAAAACATGTACATGGAAATTTTTACGTATTCACAGAAAAGAATATTAAATCAAATGACAACAGTTGTTTCAAATAACAGTTCCTCGTGATCGTTTCCAAAAATCGAAATCAATATTCCAATCGTTCTTATTTCTTGTTTTTAACAGCTAAAATACATTTGTCCAATTGCTCTAAGAAATCTTTATTTTTCTCCCGATGCTTCTTCGTAATTTGATTCATCATCGTTTCATGATACTGCAAAGTGTTGCGTTTGTACGTTTCGATTTCGTTTAACCTAATTAACGCGTGCGTAGCCGTTTGGTCTAGTATTTGTTTCGCATTGTATTCGTTCTCTTCGGTGGATTTAGCCAATTCGAGATAATTCTTGCACTTCTGACAGGAAGACATTAAAGATTCAACTCGACCAATGCAAATCAACAAGTCCGATTCCAAATTCTTCAACATTTCCTCGATTCTCGTCACTTTTGGCACGATATCGGATCTCAGCTTACCAAATGCTTGCTGAACGTTATGGTTGAGGATCATCGCACATTTTCGTTTCTGAGAACCACACGAAAGATCCAAATTGATCAATTGCTCAAGTTTCGCCTCGATGGGACGAGAAAATTCTTGCAGTTGCTGTTCTTCGTTGTTCCTCATTAGTTCCACAGCCTCGTAAAGTTTCACCAGGATGTGGTTCAAATCACTTCGAATATCTTTCAAGATCGATTTCTTACGTTTCTTTATGTACTCGTAGGCTTTTTCGTATTTTTCCACGACGATTTTTTCTTCACACTGCAAATTAACCAAAGAATTGTCGGTTACCTTTGTAAGTGATCGTTTTACTAAAACGAAACGAAATTGGAGACAATAGGGTGGGCCAGGAAGGATAAATTAAATGCCACGAATCGGTTTACTTTTGATTTAGAATTTGGAAACAGGGTTTTATCACTCGAAACATCGTGAGTTAGTTTTGGACATCGTTCGCGTTTCTCTTGATGCTCCTTGCATTTTGATACTATTTCTTTTCTATACTTCTGGAATTTTTTATCCGACACGTTGTCGCTGCAAGAAAAATTACGTTCAAAGAATTTAGAAATACTGCTGGAAATTTTCCACGTTACGGAAACATTAAATTTCGTAGCGAGCATGCCAAATAAACGATACAAATCGGAAATAATCGACTCATCGATTTTGACTGCGATGGAGAAATTTGGTAACTATAGTATTTAAAACACACGTATGAACAAGTAACGTGAAGTTTGGGGTGGAATAACGTAATCTTGACTGCTCTCGGTCGATAAAGGGATAATAGAATATAGAATTCGTCGAATAACTGACAAGAATCGAGTCCACATCGTTTCAGTTATCCGGGGAAGTCGAGTTTTAGTTTGAAAAATGGACCTACTATTTTATCTCGATGATCGAAACTTCAAAGCAATGTTATATATGTATGTATCGGTGAATCTGAAGAAAGTAACAATTTTTCTATTTTTCAATATATCTTTATGAAACTATTATCAATGGATCGACAAGGTTTTCTTTCATGAAAATGAGACCAAACACGTCTTCGTTCAGATTAATGTTAATTATAGGTTATTTAAATAATTTTTTAAAAACTTCGAATTACGTTTGGACTGATTTCTATTGGAAAAATCTCACCAACAATTAATAATACACGTGAAAATACAACAAGTTGTATTTATCAATACAATATCAATCTTTTCCTGCAACGTGCAACGCATTCTTAACTTCGAGTAGAACTGAAGAAATACTAAAGGACCATTCACTAGTTTATTGCTTCCAAGAACAGCTAATGTTTACGTTCGAAAAGAAACGTGTGAATCAATATATCGTGCGAATGCAATTCTAAGAAATTTTAATTATCTTCCATCTCGAGATTAAATAACGCGAACAGTACCGTTACTAAAGTTATTGAATTTTCTTTTTCTCTATGCCCTATAAGAATATCGAAACAACAATATAACCTTCCGTATGAAAAAATACCAATGATCTTAAAATCTCGTTAAAAATAAATGAGCTTGAGAGAAAATTCCTTCCACCCACGTGGAATGCCTCCTGAAACAATCTAACATTGTCCCGAGAAGTTTCTTCGTACAATAGTAAATAAAGGCAGACATTTAAGTTGATTCAGTTGAGACACCATGTAGGATAAATGCATATTGTTCCCGTTTCACGAAGTGTACATCATTAATTTCAAAATTGATCGATCTTTTCTTAAACGTACGCGCCAGGTCAAGAAGTACCGGCAGCTTACAGTTGCAGCGGCAGCGTGGATGATCTTCAGCAAACCGCAGCGTTGAACGCCCAGTCGGATACACGACGAGATTATCGTGCTCTTCGCGAGAAACTGGGTGCCGAATTTCATCGGAAGCTCGTCGAATGGGAACGCTTGAAGAATCTGTCGCCTCGCGTGTCCATGAAAGACGCGCGTGAAATTTCATCCAGTTCGTTGAATCCACGCGAGAGCTTGCTGTCCGAGGAGAGACTGGCGCCCGAGTTCAGGAAGAAGCTACAGGACTGGAAACGCGCGAAGAAGGAACGACGTGGAAGCGCACCGTTCGAGCAACAGAGATTCAATCGGCGACGTCTCACCGACTGGCAGCTATGGAGGTCCCCATCGAAAACCGATTATAGAAATCGGGAGAATTCCGGCCCGCGTGGCAGTTACGGAAGCGGGGAGAGTATCGTCAGTGGCGGTAGGTCGCATCTCACCGAGGATTTTGTACGAAAAATGGAAGCCTGGAAGAGGGCGAACGAAACGGGTAACCGTGACACGGAACAGACGACGCGATCGTACTCGAATCGGCTTGGGATTGCGTCGGGAATCGACGAGAGCGAGTTTCTAGCTTTGGAGAGATTATTGTCACGATTTGACAGTAACGTCAATAAGGAACGAAGGGAGAGCAACGCCCGGCAATTGGACGAATGCTTCGATGGAGACACCAGGTAAGTTAAAAGATTCAATGAACGTTATATTTTAGTGCGATAGTTTATGAGAAATTAATGTTATTGGTATATTGGAAACAGTGATTTATCTTGTTTTTTTTTATATAGTAATTTTATGTAGTATTTTTTTATATAGTAATTTATATAGTTCTTTTAAGTGACAAAGACGAGGTTACTGATGGTTCTCTCTCGAAAACGGGGTAGGTGGCGATTTTTAACTCTTGGAGAGCGAGAGAGATAGAGCAACAGGGAACCAGACTCGCATTACGCGTCCTCGGTTATAAAATATCGAAAGTATTCGTTAGTTTTTATTATGTCTTTGTGAGAGTATTATCAATGGATTATCGAGGTTTTCTCGGTGAATATAAACCCAAACGTGACCTCGATGAGACTATTTTTAATTGTATGCAATTGGAAGCTTTTCAGAAGCGATTGGAATAATGTACAATTAAAAATAATCTGAATCACGAGGTATTTAAATTCATTTTCGTAAAATATCACGTGTATTGGTTAGAAGCATTTCAAGTTGAAAAATGTAAACAATAAATGTCTTAGTTTTCATTCATCAAAATAAAAATGTGCTATAATATCTGAAATGAAGATACAATTTAAACAGAAAAATTTAGATGTTCCTTTTAATTTATCTATAGAGCTCTATTTCAAAGTTACCTTTCTCTAAAGAAACATTTATTTGATCATTTTGACTTATTTTGAGGCATAAAATCGTTTGCTTATGAATACACTTGAATATTTAGATTAATTTTCATTAGATACCAAGAAGTTGATCTACAATATTTAATACTTAAGAAGACGGTCCATAGATTCTAACAAAGAGTTGTTAGCGTTAAAGGAAAACTAAACAGAAGAAACTGTTAAACCAAAGTCGTAAAAACTGATTGTATCATATAATCAATCAGCCATACTAAAGAAATTATTATATTGTAAATGAATAGCTGTTTTATCAATTTATCTGTAATATTTACATAATCGATAATTATTATACTGTGAAGTGATAGATAAATAATTATTTTCAGATCGTACATCGACGGAGCGCAAAATGCCAACGAAGTTTTGGTTCGAACGTCTGTCGGGTCTTACCGATTTGAAGGTATTTCGCGGGAATTCACGCAAAAGCTTTACGATTGGGAAAGATATCGCGGGATATCACCCAGATCATCGACATTTCGTCTCCTGGGACCTGCTTACGATCCGTTTTTGAGAGAAACGAGTATCGTAACACCAATGTCAACTACAACAGGTAGAATTGCGATACGTTAAAAAATCGATAATAGAATTTCAACGCAATTAATCGAAAACGATCAATCGTTTAGAAATTGGACGTGACGAACGAGAATCGTTCAAAGTTAGCACTTTGAAAAGATCAAAATCTGTCGGCAGCCTGATCCCAGGAACAATTTTGAGCGAAACTTTTGTACACCGTTCGACCAGTCTACAATCGTTGGGTTATCTCGCAAATACATTAAAAAATTCCGATCGTTTCAATACTTCACCAGTATCTAGTAAGTATCGATAAGTAGTGAAATGTTTAACAATGACGGATCTGTCGTGAAATTAGTAAGTGTTTTAACAGTTTATCGTCACATACGCGTGACTTTACTGATTCAATTGCTATTGGCCGGTGTCACGTAGATGTGACCATAGACGTCACGTAGACACACTCCTTATATTGTTTATACATATCATACAGAGTGGTCCACTCAGCCAGAGCAACTAAATGAATTGCTCATTTCGGAAGATACAAAATAAATACACGAATAATTTTCACAATTTTAAGAAGCAAATATGAAGCGAAAAGAATATTTTTCTCAAGATTGCTACTTTCAGAGTTTCCAAAGTCAACTTTTGTTTACATAAAACTATGTGTTTTCATCCCGTCTTGTAATTGACACCGAGACGAATTCGAAGATGAAAATTATAGTCTCTTATACAATTGATGACCAACTAATTAAAAAGTACCATTGATTTGGAAAAATATTTCAAACTAAAATTTGCAACTGGCTTTAAAGTAATTCGTTCGAACTGTTACAATTCTATTTCTTCGTTTCGAAATATTTTATTTTATAATTTAAAGTAATGGATAAAGAGTTATTTATCTTTTATTCGTTGTTTGAAACTTTTATTCGGATAAAAGTGTTCGTTTCGATTAAAAAATAACCCATCGATAATAACTCTTCTTTCGAAATTTTACCACTTATTTCCTTCGAAAATTAATTTCGAATTTCCAGTTGATCGTGGAAGAGCAGACGAGGCAACTGAAGATGCCGTTATGGATGATTCCGAACCAGAAGCGATGATAGTCGACATTGAAGACGTTATCGAGGAAACTGCAAGCCCCCTGGAAAGGGTGCAACCTCATCAAACGCCTGTGTACTCGGTTGCAGCCAGCGAGACGACCAGCATAGCTGTACCACTTGGTACAGTTACATCCAGCCACGAACCGTCTCCAGTATTCTTGGTCGAAGTGGAGGAACCTTCGACTCGAAAGCAACGTAAATCGAAAAAATGGAACCGAAGGAACAGTTGCTCGAGCGAGGACAACTTGAGCACCGAAAACTGCGAGATCACGAAAATCGGGAACAAGTGGAGAAATCGCTTCAATCAGGACGATGCGGATTCGGAATGTTGGTCCATTGCAGGATCATTGGACAGACAAAAATATTCCATCAACGATAGTTTCGACTATCCAGATTTCGATAAAGATTCAATCAAGTCGGACAGTTCGATGTATTCCTTGGAATTAAATAAAAAATCTAAAATTGTAACCGAGCTGAATAAAACAGCGAACGAGAGGTATGTAAAAGACGAATGCAATACGTTTAAAAAAGACAACTATACTTTCGTAGATTTTCACGTTTTCAGGGAAGAGATCCCTGCCATTACATCCGACGGAGAAAACATAAACGAGACAACCATGGAAGAATGGAATGTTGACGGTAAGTTCGAGACTGCAGGTGTCCTGAAATTATTCACGATAATCGATTGAAGAACTTCTTATTTTATACATTAGGAGCGGCCGAAAGCAAAACTATTCGTAGAAGGAATCTTGGAAATCATTCTACTTTTGCTACGAGCATAAAAGAGTCGACGGTAGATTTTATAAAATTTCGTATTATACTGCTTCTGTTAACGAATCTATTTTTCAAACGCGTTTCTTTACCATTTCATTCGTTATGGTATTCTAACAATTCATTCGTTTTACGATTGAAACGAACGCCGCGGAAACTAAATACGATGCTCGACGTTAACAAAATGGCGGACGCTAGATATTTCGATGCTTGACCTTCTTTCTTTTCTTTTTTTTTCGTCCCGCGATCGTCCCTGCGAGTTTTAGCGACGTTCGACTTGCTTTTCGAAGAGAGATCGAGAAAACAGAAAGTAAAAACGAAAGAAAACATTTCCTTCAGAAGTAAGTTTTACTATAGCGCAATCAAAATTAGCAACCTGTCGGTACAACCAGGACTTACCGAGCGAGAAGAAGAACGAGGAAGAGTATCGGGACCAAAAGGCCGAAGGAGATGGGAGCAGCGACACCAGGAAGTGCACCATCGAAACTGAAACGAAAACCGAGAATGAGTACGAGATTATAAACGCTATCGTCGATCCTTCTTACTGCACCATGGCAGAATCGAATCCAGCAAGTTTCGAGACAAATATTACGAACACTGCACTGGAATCATCGACCAGTTATAAATTAAGTAATTGAAAAATCGTTGTTCTTTTCACGCAAACCTTTTCAAATAGAGTAAGATCAATAGATTGGGTTGTTCGGAAAGTCATTTCGTTTTCCAAAATCGAGAATATTTAATTTAATGAAATGTTTATACACTCTGAAAAAATCGTGTTTCATTTTCACCAAAAAAAAAAAACGAAATGACTTTCCAAACTACCCAATAGATTTAGTTGCTGCAAGGATAATACCATGAATATTTTACGTAATTATTCGGAATAACTCGCGGAATATTAAAATACGACTACTTATGTATATATCAGAATGAAGTGCAATGAAAATGAAATTTAATCAAATTTTTTTGCGAATATCTCGAAAGATACACTCGATTCCAAATAATTACTTATTTTATTCGTATCAATTCTTTTGTCTCAATATAAAGGCTCCCTTCCTTACAGTAATGTACTCATGGTACTGTTTAATTTCAATCACGAGTTCTCCGCCTATAAACATTGTTTTCAAACCGGAGAAAATTATTCAATGATAATTCAACTTGCAACCTCGACTGCTATTTACATAAAGTGAAATAAATACAAGGTCGGAAAGAAAGTCATCACGAAAATCGAATTCAATGTATTCGATTGTAACCAGAATTCACTTAACGATTAATTAACGATGCGTGACGAATACTTTCAGTAAATATAAATAAATCGGAAAATACTTGAAGCAAAGCGATGGTCAAATTTTCGTAACTTTCTTTTCTCTCGCATACATATCAAAATAATAATTAAAAAAGTTGACGATTTTCAGGTAAAAGCAATCACACGGTATTCGACGTGGATCCCTGTCGCGCGACAGAGAAAGAGGATTTTGAAAGCGACGACAAAGATGACAGTGTACTGAAAAACGAGTCGCACGATCGCAGCACGTATTACAATTTACCCAAAATGGAGTCAAAGTTACCAGACGCTAAATCCTCCGAATGTTCCGATAACGAGCAACGTGACAGTTGCATCGCGGAGGCTGCAACTACCAACGAATCTGTCGCAACGAACGAGAGACAACAGTACCGTGCATTCGAGAACGTCCCCACGTCCATGAAATTACAGACTAAAAATTCTTGCACGGGCGAACACCATCAGGAGTCGACAATTCAAACGACCTCTTTAACGGTCAGTTCTTGCCGCGAGGAACGTTGCGTAGAGAGGATCATCGTCAACGAAGAAACGTTAAACAAAATGGTCGTACCCACGGCCAGTAACAGTTGCACGGAGACGATGAAGGACCAAAAGATGCAGCCATCTATCGATGCGTTCGCAGCTAAGGGCTCGACAAGGGAGAACGATTATCGATCGAGCGTTCCTCGCGAGGCACCGACCGATCATGAAACAGTGGTCAAGAAACGATGTTCACCGACACGGAACGTGTTCATCAAAACGAAACGCATGATATTCTCTCCGTTTCGACGAGCGGAGGATTCATCGAGCAAACTGGAGGGTTCTTCCGAACGCGACCAAGTTCACACGTTGAGAAGCAAAAGTAAATCCAGATCGACCTCGCCGAAGGTAAATCGTCAAGAAGTGCTCCTAAGGATGTCCTTTTCCCTACCGTGGCCCCTTCGACCGTCATCGAAAGATCGAGACTCGAAGGAAGCGAAGATCGACAAGGCTCTGGACGAGGACCGAGCGATCGAGAAGGAGGATCGACGGAAATCCGTGGAAAATAAACGAAAATCATCGTCCAGCGAGAGTAACGTGTTTCGACAGTCGCGAATGGAGGACGAGGTGCGAACCTCCAAGGATAGAAACTCGTGCATGGCTCGGGTGGAGGAAAAGAGTAGATTCAAATACCCCTTCGGGCCGAAGGAACACCGAGCCAGCGTATCGGTCGAGGTGAACGCCGAGGAGCAACAAAATGGTGTATCCGCGACAGTTAGCTCGTCCAGCTTGAGACACGAGGATAGAAATAGCGATCCCCTGAGATTCGATCCGCACTCTCCGGACCTTATGCATAAACTACAGATCCTGTCGAGCGTTGTAGCGAGAAGAGACGGTCGTACCGATACGATTTCCGAGGAATCGGCTATGGAGTCGCATTCTTTGAGGATACGTCGCGCGAAGGAAGATTTCTTATCTCGTCGCGGCGGACCGCTTTGCCATTCCGCGATGGAACCTCCATCCTCCATTGATCACGGTTTTCGGCAAATGTCCGTCAATCACTACGAACGTATCTACGACGAGCAATCGACGACCAGGGACAAGAGGATCTCGGATGCGGAGACCTATGGATCGAAATCGGTGGAAACGACAAATAGAACCGTGACGAAGCTGGAAGGTGTCGACGATTTGAACGAGGAAAACGTGAACGAGCTATCGAGGAATTTGACGGTTTCTCTGCCGGCTCGCGTCAAGTCTGCCAGCGCTGGGATGATAAACGTCGATCCTGATATTTTCGAACGATTCGCGGAGTCGAATCGGGGATGCGAATCTCTGCCGAGAACCATCTCGAATCAACAGGAGCCCAAAGGGCCGCTCACGAAGATCGTCAACAAGTTCAAATTCGTACGATTGATATGCGGCAAGGAGCAGGGGAACATGAGCACGGTATCCAGACTGTGTAGACAGAGTTTACTGATCGACGTACGAAATGACTTCGAGAGACTCTGGGAGGCTAAAGGTAGGGCGGAGATACCGAACTTGAACAACATGGACCGAACCTCGAAGGAAGAATAATTATGGATTTCATCGATGTCGTTCGTTACATTTATCATACGAATAAAAGAGATCAATTTGTTTGTACTAAACATTTGTATATTCTTGAGAACACCTACGTATATTTATTTATAAGATACTGGCGAGGTAGCGAATTATCGTTTTATGTACGGTGCGTGTTATGTGTTCAGATATTTGTTTAGAAAATAAGTGCGATAAGAATTGCAACCGTACGAGAAAGAAGAAAACGTAGAGGAAAAAGAAGTTAAGTATTGATAATATATCTAAAATATTTTTAGAATCGTCACTTTGTAGTTCGTGTAAAGACGGAATTTTATTATTACACGCTATAAGTTGATCTTGACAAATGTTATTAATTGAGTCGCTATTGTCGGGAATATTTTACTTTGGGATATTTTACTTTAATTTAATTTTTTCAGTGTTAAAATTTGTATCGCGATACTCTTCTTTTTCAAAGCATATTTTATTTTACAGAGACAAATTCTAATTATAAAGTGGAGGTATTAAAGGAGCTAAATATTAAATTAAACAGATTGTCATTATTATTTCTTGAAATGGACAATGTCTCGCTATAAAATGATTAATAATGTTCCCCTTTTAAATATTCTTGTTCCTTTTGTAATATAATAGCAATTTGAATAAAATATTCTCTTTTTACTAAAATATTCTTATTTGACACTTAGCCTCTTTGATACTTCCGTTCTACAATTGTTTTTAAAGCTCGTTTGTCGTTTCTTTAGAAAATATAGTAATCCAGATAGTAATTAATATTATTAAATTAGTTTTATCTACTGTAGAAAATACTTTTTCATAAAAACAAAAATAATTTACGATCAACAAAGGGATAGAAAAAATGAAACATTTCCTATAACGATATTCTTGCTTTTTTCAAAATTATCGTTAAAATTAATACATTGACTTAGCATTACTACATTCAAAGAAGAAAATTTCCATAGTTATTATTTCAGTTTCATCCTTAAAGGAGCTGCACAATTATTGATACAGATAAATGTTTCCTTATACAGTCACACGCATGCAATTTGTGCTTTCTCTTTAGATTACTTTACATTTATACTTTTCTCTCTACATTTGTATTTTATTTTCATTTTTACTTCTATGCTTTTTAATTTCCATACATACCTACATTTCTCCCAAATTGGATCAACCGCTTTTATCCTAACCTCGATAAAACTCTTACTATGGTTATCGCCAAATGTTTGTCTACATAATCAAAAATCATTCTTACCTTTGTCGTATCGTACCAAAAAAAAAAAAAAAAATAAACGAAAGGAAAAAATCAACCGTTTCATTGTCTCGAATTCCAAGGATTTTTTGTTTTTCTTGTTTTTGAGGGAACCTTCTCCTTTTTAAAAACTTCAAGGTAAACCTGGTACGCTGTTGAAGAATAAGGGTAAACAAAGTTGGAGGGTTGTCCGTAGTATAGCCGCTGTTTGATTAAATGAAATTAATGCCCCTAGGGTAGTTTCAAGTGGCGTGCAGAAAAGTAAGCTCGTGTCGCGCGTGTCGAACTCTGCCCCCTTCTTTCCCTTTTCCCCCTTTTTTAACTTTCCCATCCGGTTTTCACTCAACCCCCTAACCCACGTTGAGTTGCGACCAACCCTCTTCGACGTGTTTTCGAACCCGTGCAACCTCTTCCGTACGCGAAAACCCTTCGATTACATTAAGCGGATTTCATTCGATCACGAAGCGGCCGAACAAACAAATCGGTTGGACGAGCGCGTTTCGTCTCGTGGACGATTGTGTGCAGTCGGTAGTCGGTATTGTGCCATCGCCGCGCGCCGTGCCGCTGGAGAATAGAGGTATACCTACGAAAGAGTCTTGATTTATAACGAGGAGTCGGTGTCGGTTCAAATCGTCGAATATCCATTCTCTTCTTCTTATTTGCACGAGAAAACTCTTCCTCCTACCCCTGTTGCTTCCTGTCGCCCTACAAGAATTCTTATTATGAATTCTGTCCTCGGTGTATCGAGCGCGTTGCAAACCAAATTCTGCGTTTCAAGATATTAATGCGTTTCTTTCGTTTTGGTACACGTTCAAAGTATTTGGTTCACAGATGACACGAATGTATGGAACTCGTTCAATTTTATAGTCAAAAGTAGGTACTACAGGAGCATCGAGTAGAATCTGTTTTAATGAACTTTAGTTACTGAACTTTAGTCGTTTAATTTTACAATGAAATGTAGGTACTATAGGAGTATCGAGTAGAATCTGTTGTAATGAACTTCAACAAAAATTCGTCGAAAAAGTCGAAAAAAATTCAAAGAACGCATTAGGGACAAGAGAATGTTTGTTTTTTTTTTTCGGGACGAAAGTAAGGTAACGATCGTGGTTTTCTTTTTGCGAAGAAACTAGAAAATATTTTAATCGATAACTTTGCTTGCATATTTACACACCTCTGAAGAAAATGTGCAAATCTTTTAACAACAATGATTGAGTTACTGTAATAGTAAAAAAGACTATGATAATTATTTTTATAATTCTAGTATCTGTTATAAAGGGATGTTTATAGAATATGGGTATAAAATCGATGGTATATATTTTTAGATATCCTACAGGCCCTTTTTTCAAACACGAAACTATATTTTACGTGAAAAATGCGTTCAAAGTTTCCCATAGTTTTTTACAGTAATACTTGTAAAACCTCGTTGCTTAATGTGAATTTTGTTTAGGGGATATTTTTACTAATAACTCCTAAGGGAATCTACACGTTTTGTTAAAACACCATAGGACAAATCGGATATTGGTTACTAGATAGGAGATAGCACGAAAAGAAGGCAACGAATTTTGAATGCTCGAACATGAGCATAGCCTGCCCGATAGTTTTGCTCTTATTCCATCGTCGCGATCACAGGTAGGGGATCCTTTACCAATTTATGAGCTCGACGTCGAGCTCGCAGGATCATCAAATCCCTCACAATGGGCGGTCGTGTTTTTCGTTGCGTTCGCCAGGATCGACCACACCTTCTACCTGCGTTTATAATCCGGAAGCATTCGCTAGACCACGCATTGAGGCTTGAAACATTTAAAAAGATACTGTGCCCACATCTTCGAGCAATGTGTATACGTACGAGGAAGATTTCGACCCGATCTTCCTTCACAACAGTCGTTCTCGGTAGATTTCTAGTGGGCCACGTTATAAAATAAAAGATGTCCTATCGGGGTGAAATTATCAAGTAACGATATATCGTTAAATTCGTTATCAGATCTGCAATAGATGAAAATTACACAAAATAAAATAATTCGGCACGTTACTAATGATCTCGCTGATTCGAACGACACTCAAGTATATTAAATGGTTTATAAGTGTTCCAGAGATTAGAAAATCAAGTTATAGTACTTTTTCATATTTCTCTCGGACCTGACGAGCCTATTTTAAATTCAATACGACTCAGATCTAATGTAAATTATTATTTTTCGCTTCTGTACACTCGTAAAACTTTTTTAAGGATAACAAGAATTATTTGTATTAGTTACAATATTTACTGGCTTTAAATTATGTTAAAGAGGATTCATGAGTTTCATGAGTTTCATGGAGCAAAGAATGATGATCTGAATTGAGTCTAGGGCTGAGTTTGGGTTCAAACAATACGAGTAAATGACGAATAAACAATAGTAACTTCAAAATAAATTGTAATTGCCTATTTTCTTCCTCTTACCTTCTAATGCTCACAACTTCAAACCCAAGGGTGAGAGACCCTTAATTGTGGATGAGTATACTCAGTGACCTTTCTCCTCGAACATACAATACTTCAAAGTCATTGAAATCGATGAGATCGTTACGAATATACATAGTTATTAAGAGAATACTTGAGATAGATTTTTGATAAACTTATAATTGAAAAAATAAAAAACGGACCGGATATAATGATCGATCAGATACTCAAATTTAAAGTCAGTAACGATAAAGCAATTGGAAGAGATACAGCGATTGAACGATACAGCAATGAACTACGCAGAAAAATATAACTTCTCGCTAAAAGTTCAGATTTCAACCTCAATAATAGTTTCGAAATGATTCTCACCACTTACACCCATTGATTCGTACGTGGAATCGAATTTCATATAATAATGAAAATGAAAATGTCCATATTTGTTATTGTATCGTCACGAAAATATTAGTATTATTAAACAATTTTATCATTCTATCTATAGTTTTAGACTTAAGTAACAAAACGTCACGTTTTACTTCCTCAAATTATTCGTTCCTCTTCAAAAAGTAGAAACATACTATTATAAAGACAATTATTTCTTATATATTTTCACTTTATTAATCAGTACCTATTAGAGAACTTGTACTTCGTATTAGTTATTTAAATGTCAATATTTAAAAATACCAAGTGGTACCCTTGAACTATGTTTATATCTTAGGTTCCTCAAACGCACAGTCTATCGTTAATGTTATGCATCTCTGACGAAAAGCCTTAAAATTTTGTAGCAACATTTACCCATGAAATTCTATATTTTGTACATAATAATATCATGCCACGCTGAATAACGTTATTACACGTATTACTTTGGGTATTTATTTCTGACAAATCTGATCATTTCATTAGTTTCCCCTTTCTCCTGATATCTAAGTTCGCGTGTTCGTTTTTCCTTCGCTTTTAAAACCGTTGAATATTTTAGTGCAGCTTGGAAAAGACAGCCGATCTGCTGAATAAATCATACAACCGCCAACTTTCAAATTGACGTACGGTCCGAATTGCGCTAGTTTGTCGCGTGAGTGAGTCCAGCCGAATGTGGTTTGACGAAACACGATTGATTTATGTGCACCGGTCTACACTTGGATAATTCCGGCGTAGCGAATCGCATTAAATAGCCTGGTCTCCCCCCTTCGCGCACGAATTTTTATCCGTCCTTACATTTCAATTGGTATGTTGTTGAAACTGAACGGGAACACACCGGTGAAGAAATTCGTGGAGACGGGACAAATAAATATGGGTTGCCAATCCGACATGATTCTGATTAACATACGAAACAAAGTAATACTACCGTACGACGAGAAATAGATATTCGGTAGAATATCGACTATTGGAAATAATTGAGAGACACGTAAATGAAACTAGAGATCTACACAGAGTTAATAAACAACGATCAGAAAATAATATTAGCATCGATATCCGTCAAATACGAAGCAAGACAAATATCGGTGAAAAGTCGATTATTGGAAATAATGAAAGAATATCAAACTAGAGATCTACACAGAGTTAATAAACAACGACCAGAAAATAATATTAGCATCGATATCATTAAAATACGAAGCAAGACAAATATCGGTAAAAAGTCGATTATTAGAAATAATTGAAAGACACGAAAATGAAACTAGAGATTTACACAGAGTTAATAAACAACCACCAGAAAATAATATTAGCATCGATATCCGCCAAAACGCATCTACACCTGTTGCAATCGAATTAAAGGGAATATCTAATCTGACGCTTTCGAGAAGTAATTTTTTCTGTATACCCTCCTAGAAGATTTTATATAAATTCATAAAACTAACGGAGCCATAAGCACTTTACTTACGAGTAATTTATTTGCATATACCCTCTCTTATTAATATACACCTGGTTTCGTGTTACGTTCTTGCTTTCTCGATTTCGTTCCCAATGTCAAACGGTAGAACCATTATAAACGTAAATATTGTAAACTAATAAATGATAACGCAGTTACTCCTAATATATACATACGCAAATTCGTGGTACCAGATTCATTTTTTCCGATAGCAAAATTTCTTCCAATAAATAATTATCATCGTCGTATGTATTCGTAGTAAATACACACCCAAACTCATGACAACACATTCGTTTCTTCCGCTAACAGAATTTCTTCCAATAAATAATTATCATCGTCGTATTTATTCATAGTAAATACACAACCAAACTCATCACAACACATTCGTTTCTTTCGCTAACAGAATTTCTTCCAATAAACAATTATCATCGTCGTCTTTATCCGTAGAAAAATACCTACCCAAACTCGCGATAACAGATTCGTTTCTTCCGCTAACCGAATTTCTCCTAATCGACGTTTCGGTTAATCGACGTATCAGTCGCCGTACAATTTCGGTAGAATCTCATGGTTCGTAACTGTTCCACCGGTTGGTATCCAAAATTCCACGAATTCCCGGTTCCAAACGAATTTAAAGAGTCACTCCTAATTCTAACCGTAAGTAAAATTCGTGAACGATAGGTATCTACAGCGTCGTACAGTGAGACCGGTTACAATCGATCTTGATACTAAAGGGGGCACAGGTGCGGCGAACATAAACAGCCAAATGCTCGCCACCGACAAATTTCAACCGGTCGATTATATTTATCGCTTGATTCCAGTCGGCAGATTACATTATTTCGATGTTTAAAGCGTTACGCCTCCGTCTTGTGCCTACCGGCGGAGATAGGAGGTTGGATGTGGTAGCGGGCACGACGAAAATATTCGGCAGGGTTTCAGGATCTCTACGCTAAACGGACTCAAATAAAGCAATCTCCACGATCAGACAACGACGTCGCGGCGGCGTTTGTCTTTTATCCCTCCATTTTACTCCGTCCTCCTTCCCACTTCTGCCCGAGCCCCCTCAAACCAGCCCTTCGGCCCCAACCCCTTCGAAGTATTTTGATGACAGTGGCCACTGGTCACTGCTTGCGGATCCAGATTCTTCCTCTTTGTCAAGAGGAACCCTTCTGACAAAGCCTAGGTGGTAGTCCACCCGAAGAATTAATTGCTCCGAACAATATTTACGTTCTCTCGTCTAACAGATTCTCCCCACCACCACGATTCAACTTCACCTTTTTCTTTTCGCGATTTTTACTCTTTTTTTTTCCGGCCGGTATCGGGCCCGATTCCCCGTCTTCCGCAGGCGAAGAAAGATGTCGCGCGATTTTTATCGAGCTCGCAAAGGTTCTCGTGGCCCACCTTTACCCGAGGTATTATTTCTGGGAACGGTCGAAGAAGGGAGCCACGGCAGAAGTGGGCGCTGCCACGCGACAGGTATTGGCGATTTTATAAGCCGAAGAATATTTGTGTTAGCGCTTCGTTAAATCGCTACGATAACGAAACCCGCTACGAGGCGTCGTTTACTTTCGAAATCGTCTCGAAGAAGCGTCGAGTGATTAACCTTGGTGATCGCCTCGGGTCTCTCTCGACCCATCCTCGCGATAGGGTTTCTTTATAATTGAGGTTAGCTAGGAATCGGTGGAAAAGTAACGTCGGTTTTATCGATGTAAAGGTAAATCAATTTGTAATATTTTCATCGTTTTGTTCAATCGATTGTGTAATTTACATCGTTTTCTATAACTTACTTCCAAAGTTCTAGGAACTTTTACAAAATATGGCTTGCCTCGATTGAAAAATAGTTACGAAGTCGACTTCGTTCAATGTATTCAATTTTTTGTCGTTTGAAAGATTCTGCAAAGATTCTCAACTGAGAGGATGGTAATTCGGTGGTGTCGGATTTAAGCAGTAAGAGGAAAGGTTACATGAACATTTTATCGTAAACAGCGACGTGTGAAATTTTTCAAACTGTTTATCTTGGCACGGTCAAAAACTCACGTTACTTTCTCATTGATCCAATATAATAAATGCGACTGAATACTGCTGTGTGTGTTTTAACCCTCTCATTGTATTATATTATAAAGTTGAAAGCTTGAATTCTATACATTCTAAACATTTTTTACTCAAAGAATATGAGTGTACCATCAAATGGAAGAACGCAGTACAGTTAATAATTAAACATTCAACATTTTATGCGAAAATTTATTTCAACAATGGATAATAAAGTATTTAAAAGAGACTTTCTTCAGATTTATTTAATATTATGTAACAATGAAACTTTCAGACAAAATAATCTCACTGTAAACAAAAAGTCTAATAAAGTACGTATGTAACAGAAGTAGAATAAAGAATGATGAGTATGTTACAAGTACAAAACAGTATTGAGAAAACTATGTATGTGTAATAAAAATTGAATGAACCTAAATTTAATGAGATGGGAGATCAGAAATTAAATGGAGGGTGACAGGTGTCATTCTAGAAAGTAGTAATCTCGAGTCTTGTTCAACGTTTAGTCATCCTATACATGAACTGATAAAAGTAAAGAAAAATAAAAACTTCAAGTCCTTACTATGAGAAACAGTTTTCTTCTGTAACGTTTCTCTTCTAAAATTTTGAGAAACCCCCAGGGGTCCGCGGACCACAGTTTGAGAAACACTGTTCGTGTCATGGCTACACATGTCTTTCTGAATGTAAAAAAGTACATTTTGTGCTTATTTGGAAAGAGAAGATTAGTGGTAGAAATTTACAAGGATTCCATTGACTTCCACAAGCCGCCATTTGTAGTACAGTATGAATACATAGATTAAATCTCGCAATCATACGTGGTTCACACTGCGTTCTTCGTGTCCTTAACGAAATATGGATGCATCCTTATTACCGATCCGCAATAAAAAATTACATCTTTTATTTCTACGAGTTCTCTTTGCACTTTTCAGATCGTTTCCCATTCTTATAGTCCATAAAATTGATGGTACAAATTTAAATATACCGTGAAGTTGAAATGTTGGAGTAACCTTTCATCTTTAAAATGGATGAACCCTTTTTTATACATACAGAAACACTGTACTTAAAATATTATCCTTACATGTACATTGAACGTTACTTAAATATAATTTGAGACGAAAATTATAGTCTCAATTGAATTTAGACATTTTACTACCGTCAATTTTTAATCATTGTTTTCTATCAATGTTTTCGAAGAAGTGAACATCTGTTGGTATCAACCGTTGTTTAACAACAAAGGGCTGGAAACGACTTTTTGGGCTGGAAAAGTGAAACGAACTCTTTAACATTATAAACACATTTTAAAAACTCGAAAAGTTAAGAAAATATAATAATCCATAAATTGATGCTTGAAACCCCCTAGACAAGAGTACCACCTTAAATTGATACTTGGGAATTTTTCTGACGATACGAAATACCTAATACAAATGTTTCATATATACACTAAAAATACATACTTTGATCAATATTTTTGCCAGACTCCATAAAAAAATGTTAATGTATCTAAAAAAATAAACATTCTCGTACTGCATTACCTAAATTTCCTAGTCAAATGATGGGATGGATTTCTCCGATACTAATGGTTAAAATCGAATGAAATTAAAATATTTAGTAAGCAATGAATTTGTATTGTTGCACTCGATTTTTTTAGAAACTTGAAATTTTTAAGAAAAAAATTTAATTCAGCTAAAAGAATCGAGAATATTTTTCGTTTTACTGAAAAATTATCGAAGAAAAATATTTATACCTGCATCGATAGAAGATGTTAATGTGAATATATGTAAATTCAAATTTCAATCATATTAGTAGTTTCTATGGAAAGTTACTCGTCAATTGGAAATATCTCTTTCGCGAAAATTGCGTTTAAAATTTAAGGGATAGGCTCCAAGAGAAACGTTATTTTCGTTAATGTTTCGAATTTCGCTTTAACATTGTAAGAACGGTATTCTCGAAATGTTACATTTTGAGAAAATGGAATTTTTGTTTCTATTTCTTGCTCTCCCTTAGTGAAAATTTTGCACTCTGTTAATTAAATTGCACGGCGATATTCCCAAAACGTTATATATTGAACAAAATAATCGAAAGATTTCGATTTCTTGGAATCGAGAAGATGGTTACTTTCTTAATGAAAGTTTTGGCTCTGCTAATTAAATTGCTCAGGTAGGAAACGATAGGAAAAGGAAAGTATGAGGCGACGGTGGTGCTGGAGAAGATAAAGGAGAAAAAGATGGAGAGAAAGAGAACGAAAGAAGAGTCATCGTCGAATGAAAGAGGCTGCAGGTTCTCAAATTGCAATGAAACCGGGCACCAACGCGTCGCATGGGTTTCGTATGACAACCAGACCACCGATGACGATGCTGTTTTTCCTTTACCTCCAATATACTTCGTCCCTTGCTACGAGCCTGGTATCGACACTTCTAGAGCAATTTCAATTTCTATAGAAAATTACAAATTATCGAAGCAAAATCGTTCGAAGAAACATGTTTGCACAAACGTAACAGGTTCTATCCAATGACTCGCAAACCAGACTATTTTCACGCCCCTCCCCGCCCGCCCACCCCCCACTACATGAAACCAAAGGGGTACAGATGGTAAGGTGAGGGTGTCGTGTAACTTTCAGGTTTTATAAAATAACTTTATTTTTCAACACGTCGCTCGTCAGTCTCGAGATAGAGCACGTTAATATTTATAATAAATTATAAGTACATGACTTGGTTCGATTTATAATACAATACAAAACTAGAGAAACCTATTCGTCAAACTATCGCTACTTTACAAAATGTACAGTTTCCGTTATTTACAGAAATTTCATAAATACGTACTTTAGATCCTTCTTTGTCACACCTTAATAATTAGTGCACGACGATCGTGCAAATATCGGCGAGTATAAACGTTCGACGTTGCATTCCCTAAGAAACAAAATGGTTAAAAGGTGAAACGATTCTTTAAAATTCAAGCGAAATACATTATCCCCGGGGGGGGGGGGGATAGAAAATCTTGCGAATACAATCCCGAATTGTATCTACTGGAAAGAACGAATGAATGAGAAATTACCTATCCGTTATAAACACGATTCACATAATTGAACTAAATGATCGTAGATCATGGATCACAAACTTGTCTTTTCTTATGCACAAACGAGAAAAAGGAAACCTAATTATCTTAATTTCCCGAAAACTTCGATTCCGTTTCGAACGGATCGGAAATACTTTGATCCGCTTAATCGAAGTACAGAACGGTCCTCATTGGAGCAGATCGTACAGAGCCGTGATGTAGGACTGTGCCATTTGAAGCGTCTCGTATTTCGACAATTGCCTGTCGTTGCCCAAAGACGGTAAATAGGCTCTCAACCTGTCGAACGCTTTATTCAGATTCTGCATTCTTCTTCGTTCCCTGGCGTTCGCCGCCAGTCTGCGTTTCCGTACGATCGTCGAGCTAACGTATTTACCCCTCCTTCTGACAGCATCCCGACCGTCCTCGATCCCATCTGTGCCAGCACGCGTATGATCGGGACCGTCGCTCATCTCCGCGTCGTCTTCGCTGTCACCGTCCGCGATTCGGTCCGAGAAGCTGCTGGAATTGCTGATAACACTATCCCGCCGCGACTGTGCCTTCTCGCGGTCGATTTCCGCTTCAGGGTCCACGGTTCCGTCCGTATCCGCGTCCATGCTGTTCACTTCCTCGGCGAGATCGATCGTGTTCGCGCAGTGTTGCGTTGGCTCGGTACCCATCGTCGATAGACTCCTCTTCGCGGTGTACCTATCGTTCAACACCTCCATGGAACCCAATAGACGATACGTCACCGGTGCACTGATCGCGTCCGGTTCCGAGGATGTGGACAAAGTGGTCGCAGGGCTGACCGAACGTAGGCTGGCGGTAGGGCTGGGCGTGTGCCAACCGTCGCTGCAATTGCTGTCATAGACAATGCACTGGGGTACCGTGATGGTGCTTACTGGGGGTAGATCGGTTTTGCTCTTCGAGTAGGTGTAACTCGGCAGGTCCAGGTACATGCAGGATACGGCCTCGTCTTCTCTCGGCGGGAACATGTAACCGTAGCGAAACATTTCCTGGAGTTCCATGCCGGAAGTGCTTCCAGATCGAAGCGCCGCCCGAAACTCGTGACCGACACTCGGTTAACCCCCTAACGGATCAAACGAGCTTCGTGCGAATTGGTATCTCCACTGAACGTCCACTGCATCGACGCGGATTCACGGTATACGAAACGAAGGATCCTTGTCGGAGGATTTATCGCGTTTATCGGTGTGTACCGTCACGGGTCGATTCGGAGTCAGTAGAAACGGTAGTTGTGAATTGTACGGCGATCGCGACGCAGGAACGTATACGTTATTTCCTCGAAATTCTGCGCACGCATGCCGTGTTGGCCGTCGGGGTGATTCTGAACTCGGCTGGCACAACGCCAGGGGATTTATGCGTTTTCGGAGCGAGGCACCCTCGTGCAGCACGTGCCGCCCGACCAATGAAAACCGAGCAGCGCGCCCCACCATTTCCACGGTGAAGTAGAGCCAATCACCTCAGAGTATGCGTGCGGTTAGTGCAACAGGTGGCACGGCGCCTCCAATCTATACGATCGTGTGTACAGAACCGCGCAGCCATTACGTGGCCCTTTACCGGTACACACACCGCGTATATGTGCGCGCGCGCGTGTGTGTGTGTGTGAATGTGTTTTCATGTACGCGCGCGACCGTGTGCGAATAGGGCGATGCTTATGAAGTAATCGATGCGATTATCCGCAAAGTGTAAAGAACTATTGACAAGAAAAAAGGTTCGATTCGGGAGGGAGCGCGATAGACGCGAGTTTTCTAGGCGGGAACGTCAAGGACATTCGAAGGTCATTATAGTGACTTTAACGCGTTCATTGTCACCCCAGTTTTCCACGTTTAAAGGTGTCCTCGATATTTTTTCAAATTGTGGCGCGAAATATTCGATTCCACGGTTTGTCGGTGTACTTGTTATTTCGTAGTATCGCTAACGACGTTTCAAAGTAACGTTGTTTGAAACTTTTTATTAGACTATATTCCTTGTAAGCTTTTCAGAGAATCGTTGTAAGTTTAAAACGCCAGTCACGAATTGTTTTATTCGTAAAGAGTTTCTACGTTTAAATTTGCGTTTTGAAGCCGGCGATATCGTTGCAACAACGGTTCGCTTTGAAACCGATTTCTATTGAAAATTTCTAATAAAATCGCGTAACATTTAACAGTATTAAAATCGTATTGTTATTTGTGTTTGCGCGAGTATTCGATAGGTATGACCAAATTTAAGTACGTTCCGTGTTGTACGATCGTATTATTGAAATTTGTTTAATGAAACGCATTTAAAACGGGCAGCCCTTCCATGCTGCAACGGTCGGGCCCATCTGCCTCTCTGTTTGAAAGACAGAGAACGTGTGATATGCACACAAGCTGGTTCATAAGTGCATGTCAGTATTTCAGAGGGTAGATCTACTTACTAAAATAAGTAAAAAATGTTCCAGTTTTTTCATATGTCTCCAAATTTCGGGAATAAGCGCACTGGTAACTTTATAAGAATCAGCCTGGGTACATATAATATGTACTATATAAGTATACATCATATATACATAACAAATTTCATGAATCATCGATCAATTTAAGCATTTTGTAACGTCTTGGACGTAACTTTTCGAATCGTTTTTAGCATAGAAAGCATTTGTTACACGTTTGAAATATTATATTCGAAAAGATTTATTGTCACTAGATTCATTATTGAAATTCAGTAAACGGAGACGAATAGTTTCACTCGCATGAAAAATGAGCCCCCAATTTGTTTTCTTCCACAAGTATTGTAATTGATTTTATTTTTTTTTTATTATGGTTTCATTGACAATTTTTTATATATATATATGAATCAAATATTACAAGTTACGTAAGTTTCTATGATAAATAAGATAGCAGAAACGATGGCTTGGAATAAATTTTCATTGTTGATTTTGTAACATTCCAAAACCATAAAAAATATTTATTACAAATATGGATATACAATTCAAACAATAAAAATTCAAACAGGTAAATTTCTCACAGGTCGAACGAACCATCGAAAGAAACGACTCTCCGATGTACCTGTTTCTTTTTTTTAATATTTTTCAGCAAAATATCAAAGCTGCACGCGTATTGTCTATATTAATTAGTTGCGTTCTCGGACAATATCGTTGTTGTTTGAATGGGTAAGACTGATGTCGAGAACCTTTTCAAACATTCTGAAAGTGATGATCAGGTGAAGCGACTGCAATAAGGAACGCGGTCCATCGCAAATTTACCTTGGGAAAAGAATGGATCGTATCTACAAAAAGGGTGCAAATACCTCAGGGGCGTAAGGTCCAGTTACATCTTTACTCGCTCAATTAGCGAAAACAGGTAGGATAAAGTTTGCGGCAAGCACGACGGTGGTCTGAAGCAACCCGATCTCTGTCATTCCCTTCAGACGCAGCCGTCTTGGATTTCGGGATCGCCTCGCCATCGTCCTAAAATTCTTCCTAAGTAGCGGCACGATAATCCTCTGCTTAAAAACCTTTGGTACTTTTCGTACCTTTAACGAGAACAGCCGTGTCATCGGTAAATGCTCAATTTTTGGTAACATGTAACACCTTCTTCCATGATAGGCCTAACTTTCATAGTTGAATCGCCTGCTCGATCTTTCGTGCCACAAGTGTCTTCAAAAATGCATGCATTCACCATTTGCACCGATACCTTTACGAAGTGAGGAACGAACACCTGCTTATTACGTACTGGGTGAAAATTGGTGTAACGATCGAAACGCCGCACTCGTTTTCAGGAAAGTATTTATTAAATCTATGATTTAGCTATGTGCTAGTCCTCTTCAGGAGGTGTAATTTAAGTAACGTAAGTGGACAGGATAAAGAATAATGTATCGATAATTAATTGAACGTATTTCATATATTTCGTGTCGATTGAATCGACGAGTTGAAGAACAGTACAAGTTCAAAATGCTGTTCCAAATAATCTTGAAAGTACTATATATGTAAAATACATAGAACTACACGTTGAGATAAAGAAACGCTGCGAAAGAAATGCTTTATATTCGTATTTCAAGTAATCCTTTGAGTTCAATAAGTGGAAAAAGCTGTTTCTTCAAATACCTTGAAATATGGTTTTCATATTGTTCCCCGACTCATCGATTCAATTATAGAATATTCAAATTTTAATGTTCGCGAATGTAGAGAATACATTGAATCAATTTACACAAGACGAAGTATCTGTTACTTGAGTAATTATTTTTGTACCGTAACATTTTCACCCATTTACTCTTTATTTTTTATATTTTATCATCGATTTCATTTCGTTATATAATTTTCCTTTTTTATCGTAATGACTTACATATCCGACTAGTCGTCGATGTATTATTACCACTTGCGTACAGTTACGTTATTTTAATTATAAACATACCTGTTAATAAACACGGTAATGAAAACGAGCGTTCCGTTACACCAATAAAACTCGTGGTACCTTTGTCAAACTTGATTCGCGTTTGCAGTTTTCAATATGAAAGTCCAAGTTAAATAGAAACAACGGACACCACCCATTCGTCTAAGAAATATTTTGTTATATTTAAATTCCCTTGCCATTTTCGCGCGAGAGTATTTTCTTTCGAATTGGGGTATAATTTAAAAATTGATTGCTTTCATCTATTATCTTCTTGCTTCAGCACGGAACTGTGGCGGAACCAATAATTAGGGCTCCGAAATGTATGCTTACCCGTGTCTATTCTTGCTCTATTCACCCACAGCATCACCTCTGCCTTCTACCTTGTCTGTTCATCTTTCGGCCTACTTTGTCGGTATCTCGGTTCAATTTATTCTATCTCTGTTCGTTCGAACCCTAAAGAAATTCTCTTATTAATTGATCCTGATTGAACGTAGAAAATTAGTAAATAGCTTTCCTAAGCGAAGAAGAAAATTGACGCGTGCAGACAATGCGAAGCGAAAAGACAGAACCAACAAGAATCGTTCAAAATGAACTTTCCTCTATCACTCTTACCGCGGAGATCACCGACACAATCTGGTGTTCCGATCTCTTCGATTCGATGTACCAAACCAGAAACCCAAATTGCACGATCGCTGTACGCACACCTTGGTTATCGTCTTCTTAAAAATTGCCCGTATAAAATGATCGAGGAACACGAAGTGTTAACCGCGGAGTTAGTTAACCGCGTGTATATCATATAAGCCCAAGGAAATGAAATAAGAAGGAAAGATTAAGAAGCAAACAAAGCTTTGTTAAGGTGGTACGCGAGAGGAGAGAAAAAAGAAAGAACGAGAGAAACAAGAAAAAGAGATAACAGAGAGGAACGAAGGGATATTCCTCAAGCCAAGCTGGGCCGAGGTAGGTCTGCCGTGAGGATACGCCCTGGGCGTGAGTCGAGTAATTAAATACAAAGTGCACTCATTTGTGGAGCTCAGTGGCAAATAACATGTTACCCGCCAACTAGCGGTAATTTATGAGAGCGCCGTACGACGCTATCTGTCCCGACCCTCCACGAAGTTCACTCGTAGAGATATATACATATATACATAGGTCTATTCAATGAATATGTATTCACAAATAGAGACGTGAGCTTTCGCGGACAAATCAAAGAGCTAAATGTGGACCCAGAAATCGAAATGCTTACCATTTGGCTTCGCTTCATCAGCCTTCTTTCTCCTCCCACCGCATTTCGTCCTTACCCTTGGAACTCTTCGTCTCATTAGTAATTCATGAAGCTTCGGATATCTTTTAAATCCACCAAATCGATTAATCTGTTCCTTGGTTGGCGCTGAAACCGAAACGAAACCATCTTCGAGAGACAAAACCGTTTCTTATAACGTTCAAAACAAGTTTCGTTTGGCAATAATTGTGCAATTACTGTAACAAATACTCCAATCGGTATATTTTGTCTGGAATAATTATTTTTTGTAATTATACTGATCTATTGTATCGTTGGATGACTTCTTTCAGTCAGTAACTTTGCCGTAGTGGTCATCTTTCAAGAAACATTATGTATAATACTGTTACTTTCTGATAAGAAATTTTCTGAAAGAAATGATTTCTTATGAGAAAAATTAATGAGAAATATTGAATATATTTTCGATTAATCTTATATTCTTGAGCATATTTTTTCTTTGTAGACGAACAGGATAGATTGAAGTGTAATTTGAAAATTGAGAAAAGAATTTACAATAATTTTTTGGGCTCAAAAAGGTATGCTCTTGTAACCAAAGAGGATACACATTGACAGTAATTTACTAGAGATAGAGAGGTTTGAAGTTTTGTATAAAGTTTTTAGATGTTTATTCGTAGATCTATCTTTCTGTTTTTTTCAGCCACCAGTGACGCTTGTTGTTTGCAAAATGTAATGAAAAAGGATTCGTTTTGAAAAAACAATTGCCCAATAATCAAGGAGAGTAAGTTCTAAAACACTCACCATCTTATTTTATTTACTGATTTCTTTCACTTTCTACAACTACACTATTTCTTTTATATTGGATTCGATTAACTTCAAACTTCACCTACAATTTATTAATAATGACCACAGTAAAATCATAATCACTTTCTAAGTTTCGTGTGCTTTAATTAATTCCTGCTCTTCGTGTTTGAAATGTATAGAAATTAACATTGTGTTCCATTATTGCTAGGTTATTGGTAATAATACAGAACATAGTAATAACTAATTACTATAAAATATTTATTCGTATCGAAATGGATCCAGAACTGTAGATTTGAAACGTATAAAAACAGTAGAAGCCCTAATAGAGGGACATACAAAGTGTTGGGATAATAGAACAGTCATTTCTCTGATATTAAACTTTGTTTATTCAAACATTAAAGATATGCAAAAGTTTTCATCGTTTTTGGATCAATTTTCTTTATTAATGACATTTGCCATCTTTCGTATATAACGCAAACACTGCGATTCAAAAATCCTTAGTTTTAAAGCCAATGAAATCATCGACGAACTTTCTATTGCTATGCGAGATAAATAATTCGGTACTCTTTCGGTTTTAACAATTATAATCGAATATTAAAAGAAAGAGAAACAAACAACACCACAGTTTTTGGCTAGTTTGACCAGTCTTAGCAACGCTTCGAATACCATGCAGTCTCGGATCTCAGACGAGAAAAAGAGAGAGTGTTTACATTTTATCGATCTTCATTACTCAACAATAAAAACTCGATTATTTAATCGGACAGACTTCGAAATAGATTATATTATATCGTTCGTTACACAATTTAAAAAGCAAAAACAAATCGGTCACAATATCGATTAGACATAGCACACAATGCCAGCAATGTGCAAACGATGAAAACGTTTGCACAATTCAAACAGAAATGTAGAGAATTAGTTACTTAGGCAGTTTGTTTAAATGTACAGGGATCTTAGGATTCGCGACAGCCATGTTACGTAAATAATCGTGTGTTGTTCGCTGGATCGAGAAACTATGAAACTCGATAACTGATAACCGATTGAAGAGGAACGTGTTATCCGTGACTCTGGCATCTGTGCTTCCAAAAACAAATCACGTGCTATCAAAGAAATAGAGGGATGTTGTATACCACACGAGTCGGCTGTCTATGCTTCCTCGACGTGCCGTGTCTAGAGCCAAATTGGAGAGACTCGTCGAAGCTTGTTAAGGGACTGCGTGTCGAACTGATTCCCGGAATACAATTACCACATTATCCGGTTCCGCTTTCGAATTCCTTATTTTGTCCTTTCAGGTTGCATCGGCGTCGTGCCGCCGCTGTTCGTATTTAAGCATCGCGGATTAATACGAGCCTTTGGATAGTGTGCACAATTTCTCGAATCGGGCGGGCTCTTCTTTGAAACACAGAAGCGCAACACGCGAATGAAAAACAATCATACTCGGACGAAACTGATAAATTTGCGAAAACGCTCTTACGAATATTTCCAAAGTTCGACGAACGCTCGACGGTCAATTTTTTTCTCTCGACACGTTAATTATTAATTAACACTAAATATTGTGTCAAGTATATAGTGAACATGTACAGATTACAAGAAAAAAAGGTTGACTGTTATGTCGTGCATGCATGTGTTGCAATAATGTTTCAATTATTGCAACCTTATTTTTTGAGTGTTTCACTAAGTGATTCAAAGTATTCTAAAGAGTGATTTCTATGGAAATTTTTGATCAAATTGGTGGAAATAAAATTATAAATAATGAAAAAACTTGGATCCGAGTGGTTAAAATAATAGAGATTATTCCTCTTGTATACAATATTATTTACAACTTACAATCTTCTTATGATTGTTAATTTGTTTAAGAAGAATGTAAACTATATCACGTTCATATTTTATTTTATACAAGGATATACATTTAATACACTGAACAAAATTTCGAAATAGAGAAATAATTTTTTACTCACCGATATATTTTAAAACGTCTTGGTTAACGCTAACGTTAATTAATGTAAAAGCCATAGGTAATTTTTATCGTATCCATATATTCGGTACCAATAAATGTACCAGACATATTCTATACCAATTAATGTAATAGACTTATACCAAAGTGCCAAAATTTTCTATACGTACAATATTTATGTCTATTAAATTAATTATTTCAGTTACCTTTATTAGATAAAGACCACTCATATTGATTGAAATCACTGTTAGCGACTCCATTAGTTTTCTTCGGAAAAGGATTGACATCCGATCGATAATCTATTTTCGCAAAGCAGTTTCAAGTTCCACGATTCTTTATCATTTTGATTTTTCTTTCGATACCATAGAGTACATAACGGATTGGGCTAAAATCACCTTGGCCAACAGTTGCATCAAAGTGTTGTAGTTTCTATAAAAAGGCGAACGTTGCGGTCTACGAAAGGGAGCGTACTTTCGTGGAAATCGTAAAATCAGCCAAGAAGCATAGTTATACAGAGTTTCGGTGGTCAGAGCAGCGCTCCCAAATCGAAGTGACTTCCGAACTAGTCTTTGTTTGTGACTTTGTCCCTTTCTCTGAAATTTGACGAGTGATTAGCGATTACGCCCTCGAAATGGTATATCGGAGCGTGGTCAAATAACTAGGCGGCATGTCGGTGCGTTCAAACAAGTAAGGAAAATGGAACCGAGCCGAAATAAAGTTATTGTCCATAATCGACGTCGTATCCGGACGACGACGATAGATTCGTCGGTGGTCACTGTCCGATACAGACACCGTTTAGTGGCTTTATCCAGTTCAAATACGAGAATTTCGATACTATCCGGATGCAACAGGAAATATTACGCGAAACTTGAATTCGTCAAGTCGCGACTGCAACAGAGAATAATTTTCAGCGCCAAAAGTAATCGAATCGAGGAGTTGAAGAACAGTACAGGTCGAAAATTAAGCATTCTCAAATAATCTTAAAACTACGTGTAAAATGCATAGAAATACACGGTAGGTCTAAAAACAGTGGAAAATAAGTAGTCTGTACACGTGTAGTAGGTAATTCTTTGTATTTAACGAGTACGAATTGCCTTTTTCCTTAAAATATCTCGAAATGTAGTTTCTGGAGCAACGTTCGTTAACTCATTGATTCAATTATGTTCGTTTGTGATATCATATTTTTACTTTTATAATGGGCACAAAAACAGCTTCTCAGTAATGATCTAAACAAATGGATAAACAAAAAACGTACTAATGGTAAAGGTACTTCTTATTTGTTCCTTCCTTTATCGTCAAAATTCTAGTTATTTTATTCGTGGAAACAAGGAAATATTCACTGAAATCGCGAAGAGATGTTTCTTTTTTTTCAAATAATTTCTTTTTTCATCATTCTATTTTCTGTGTATAATATTATATGTACGTTGTTAGAGCTGCAGCAAGAAATAACTGAAAGTATGAATTTATATATATAAATTCGAACTATAATATAACTATTATCAACTTATTCACGTAATTTCTCTCCTCCCATCTTTAAACAAGAAAAACAAATATTTTGTAAGCCAAAAAATCAGAATTTATTTTTCATATTTTATTATATCGACACAGCGTACATTTTAAGACTGGATATCTTTAGTTTTTACATTGTACACTCTATTATTTTATGACGTTCGATTAATCGATACGAATTCTTTAATAAATGTGTCCCTTTATTTTCGTATCAATTTTTGTACAATTTAACACTGGTACATTTCTAAACATGATCCAAACGTTTATTCAAAATAAAAAAAAAAAAACCATACATGTTCGGACTTGTTATAATTTTGTTTCAAATACGTCACGCAATATAATACATACCCTTGATCTTGCAATAATATAACATTAATACGAGTCTTAATCAATTTGTAATATATTAAAAGAAATTTCAATGTAACTAGTAATGCATGCACGATACCAGCGAAGGGAAACAAACTCAGTTGCACTTTCTGCGAGCATCGATCGCTTAAATTTAATTCGAAAATGGTTCGCGTCATTACAGACGTAATATATGTACTCTAATGTGGTAACGATCGCGTTGGTCCAGCCCACAGGAAGGTAGTTTCGTAATTAACTTAAGCCTAATAGAGCGTTTAGTAGAAGAGACTTTGAGGTAGGTCCATTGTATTAGCATAAATCATGGAGGCAAATCTCCAAACCGTGGATGAAGCGTAGTTCATCATAGTTCACAAATGAAGGGGTTACCATACGGTTATAAGTCGGTCGTAATTACGACAGTAGATACTCCAAGGGATTTTCCACCGTGACGGTCAGTCGTAAACGTGTTAAATTTTTTCCCTGTACCTGACTCGGGGCTAGATCTTTTCGAATAGAAAAACGTGGCGCAGTCGGGGCAAACTTTTATCGATGCATGAAAAACAAGAGATCCCGAATGAATGAAAAAACGGTACGGTAAATTTAAAAAAACGAAAGTATATACGCCAACACGCTTGGCGAAACGTATAGTGCTTTTTTACGGTTAATTAAATTTCGAAGCGTTTCGTCGATGAAAAATCGATCAACCTCGTTGAAAATGTTATACCTGTAATCTTCAATGCGTGGTTATAACGTTACTGAAATACGTTCTTAACAAACATCATAATTTCGGGTGAATAAAATACCAATTCCGAATTAGTACGTCAGAGTTATCCATATATTGGCCTCAGATTTCAATAAGGGCTGAAGTAGTTGCTGGTAATAAGATACGGCGCTGCTTAATATTCAATATAAAAATTGAATATAGCGTTACCGTCGATTGTTAGCGGAATCCGTATGCAAAACTTAATGCAGCGCGAGCTACCTGTGTGGTCCTGAATATAAAAACACTACTTTACAGTAGTTTTCAAAGGCACGATACGAGTTCAATACGGTACACTTTGCTTCCTGGCTGAAATTTTCGGTTATTCATATTCATATCGGTTTTAAATAACGCCTCCAGGGTCTATCGCGGTAGTTTCAGTTATATTACGTTCGGTATTTGATTACAAAAAGCACATATGCATCGTTAACTCCCTATGCAGGTATGAACACGTAACAACCGCAAGAATATGAAGACAATCGGCAGACTGATAATTATGCAAATTATAGAAATACCTTCGAAACACGTACATCAATTTTCTGTATATACATTGTTGAATGTTGTGTGCAATTTAACTGTAAATAAACAACTTTCTACACAATTTGTATACGTGCTTCGTAAGTATTTCTAATACACAGGGTGTCCTATAATTTGTGGGACCCACTTCAGGAGTTGATCGTACACCCGAGAACAATGAGAAAGGTTTGTACAAACACGCACACACACGTTCTGTCTTTCTTTGTTTATAAGATGTAAACAATTTTGTAAACAAAGCAAACTCTCTTTCCATAAAACATCGCTCTGTTTGTAACTAATACTTTACGTCCTTCGAACGATCATTCGATCATCGAGAAGGTAACCAGATCAACGATAAAACGTCTACAGGCTTGTCTGCAACTGCAGAGTGGTCAGTTTGGTTATAATTGTCAATTTCGTTTTCAAAATTCATTGTATCTTGTACAAGAACGAATAAGACAAATCTAATCTTTTTTCATTCTTTTTGGATGTAACGAACAAACTTTCGAAGTGGCTGCTAAAAGTTACTGGACACCCTGTATACGCTACACACAAAAATTTATTGGCCAGCGTGGGAGAAAAAACAAATTTACCGATGAAAATATATTTTCATTTCGCCGCCCCTTGGTCCGTTCGTGGAGTTCTATGGCGGAAGAGGTTTTTAACCCTGAACTTAGGTAAAGCGCAAAGGGATCGGTTTCTGGGACCCGTGAGATATAATACCTATCGCCGGCAGCGTATATCTATGCTAGCTTCACCGAAGCCCATAAAAACCCCTATTTTTAAATTAAAGTCGTTACATCGGCTAACCCAGTTTCCAGGTTTTGGGGAATTTTAGATAATTAAACCGAAATGCGGTCACGGTTCTTATTCCTAAGAATTAAGAAAGGGATTCGGGGCCAGTAGGGCAACTACAATTATACGAAACGTATTTAGCAAACAAAAATAACCAGAAGATATTACATCGAATTTTATCAAGTATCCTACTTGAGTCACACAAGATGTTCACGTTGAAAACTTGACGAGACTTCGAAAATTTAATGTTGCGGTAAATCGATGGATTTTATTGAATCGACGGCTAAAATTAACAAGGTTGAATGAATAAATCTGTAGAAATGTAAGTATCGATACACTTGTGTCCATACATATACAGTGTGTCTCACGAACTCTGTCCACTCGAATATCTTCGTTATCTGGAACAATACTTGAAAATGTTACTTAACAAGATTGTAAGGTTTAAAAAAGTATATAACGTGGTAAGAATGTTTCTTCTTTTACAGGTGGATGTGTAGAAGATATCTAGTGATAATGTTTATTTTTTTAAATAAAATGATCAATTTTGGTAATTATACAATTCAGAAGGTTCAGCTCTGATAAGCTTGACCTTGATATATGTTGTTCTCTCTCGATAACCTTTGAAATGTTCTTCATTTCATTATTCGTTAAAAAAATCTTAACGAAAAGTATACGAAAAATATGACGTTTATTTTCAACTTAATCGAAAGATTAAGTTAGATCAGGATAAATTCATAGCTTATCCACTCAAAGCGAAATTCAAGATCGTTGAAATCAGTTGACAGCAGAATTATATGGAGGGAGTGGAAAAATAAAAGAATAGAGAATTGAGGGACAAGTAAAAGTGCTTAGGGGTTATCCAAGAGGGTGTCCATAACATGTCAAGGTCAAGTATATCGAAGCTGCATCCCCTAAACTGTACGACTACCTCAATTTTTCATGCTTGATTTTGAAAGAATAACGAATTTTGAGTACAAAAGTAGACTTTCATAAAATACAAGCTGTTGTTCAATAAGTTTTGTCGTTCAATAAAACTTGTTCAATAAGTTTTATCGAACGACAAAACTATTAGTAGTAGAATTTTAAGTATAAAAATAGAAAAGTATGTCTTTAAGATATTTAATTTTGTTCATCCTATTACTTATCTACTATTTGTTTAACACTCCGATAAAAAGAACTCGATCTCTATGCCTCCACTGGTGGATGCCTCCAAAAAAAATAAACAATGTTACCATATTATGTATTTCTTTAAACGTTACAACTATTTCAAGTAACATTTTCACATATTGTTTGGAATAACGAAAATATTTAGATAGACTGTATAGTATGTATATATACGCTTACGAATCGGTGATTATATGTACGATAAATTTTGTCGAATTAACGATGAAAATTAACAATACCGAACGAATGAATTTATAGAAATGCATGTAATTACGCTTATGGCCACGCGTATATATATACATATATGTATACGTATAGGAATCAGTGGCTGTGTGTACATGCATATGCATCAACGATGCTCTACGCGTGACAAACGGAATTATACGTATCCACAGAAAAGATTTCTGCCGCGACCGAAACGACTCTGATTAACGTCAATGACGAGATAAATGGTTAAGCGTTCTAACCTGTCCAACAGGCGTTATACAATGGTGGCGCGATACGAACGATTTTTGGCGCTTCGGTAAAACGAACCGATGCAATTCAACGCCATAGAAATGCTAACACACCTTAGAATTATCAAAGGAGCCGCTTTTGCCAATGATCTACCATGATGGATGGAACAAACATTAGTATACAACCTCGCGTGCCAAGCGATTCATTCTTGCGAACTTTCAGAGTGTTACGAAATAGTAGGTACATAAAGCTTCATAAATATTTTACATAAACTCAACGACTATCTGACATCATTGTTTCCCTTCTCTCTTTCTCCTCCCTTCTTTCTTTTCTTTTTCAGTCTTTTCTTCGCTGTTCGTAAATCCGAAAAAATATTTACGATTTTCAAATGATTTTTCCTCTGAAATTACTACATCTTCGTTTCACCAAATACATGTACAACATTTTTATCTAGTTGACAATGTTGAATAACGATTTATTTAAAATGAACAATATAAAATGAACAACTTCGTATCCCTTACTCGTTGAATAAAAAATACAATTTTTATTCTATCGTTGAACGAATTTAAATTTAATTGCCTAATCTTTCATCCGAATCGAATTTTTCCCATTGCTACACCGAACGTATATATGTTTATATGTTGAAAACGATGAATAGATGTAGATTTTGTATTTTTATTTCGTACGCGAATATGAAAAATTATGTAAAACGTATACGGAATATATGCACCTACGCAAAATGAAATATTAATATCATTATATCTATGAAATATTTATCTCTGTACGTTTTGCATGTGTATTTCATATTGGCATGCACCATAAATGAAATCCTCTAGTGTTGAGAACTTACGAAAGAAATGTAAAGGAATAGTATAAAAAGAGATTGTATAATTAAATTTAACTAATTTGCATATTCGTATTACACACGTTAGAAATTATCTGAATACTAGTCAGCATTCTTCGAACGATGAAATTAATATTTTTACAATTAAACCGTTCGTAAAAGTAAATTTCTCGTTCAAAATACTGTTCTAAAATTATCAATTCAACAGCATGGTTAGCGATTGCTTCTTTGTAAGTATCTTGCAGAAACGCGCGTGAATTTTAGCACGCATTACCATAATTTCAACTAAATTACACAACAGTTCATCATCGTACCGGATGATCGACTCGTAACGACGGACAGGTCGTTTGTTCGAATTAAATCATCGCCCGCAGTCGACACGCACGCCGTGAAAATCGTTAATCGATAATAATCTGGTACTACCAGATTGGTAGCCTGGCAAACTAATCGAATACCTCCACGGAAAATATAGTCCGAAGAATAATCTCCTTTAAGCTGGTAAAAACGTAACATATGTAAACATATAAAAGTTTCAAAAATTTCTAACAGAAATAGTATCATCGTAATAACATAATTCGATGCAACTGAATTTTGTGTACAATGAAGAGTAAAAAACAGCTCGAATGAACAAGATATTTGCGTAAATATTACTAAATGCAATGATTGGTGATTCTTGTTTTGGACTTTCAGAATTCCATAAATAACGAAACGAAACAAATTCAGTCCATAATTTATCAAAATCCAATTAAGCAAGTAGTTACTAATTTGATAGGATAGGTAAAGCATTTGTTTTCAATATATTCAAAGGTTCTCGAAATAATAATCATAATAATACTACATTGATCGCACGATGACCACCTGGAATAATTTAATCATCGTGTATTTACCAGAAAATTGACGATTAAATAGTATATTGATGAAGAATTTTCATGGCGTGTTATAATCTTATTACCTTACACAATTTAATCGAGTTGATAGTAATCGAGTATCTGGCAACCAAAATAAAAGTATGCAAAAATTGTATAGATTAAAATACGGAGAATCGAAATAAATGAAATTTATTATAATTTATAAGTGTTACAGAATTTTTATATAGAAAACTGTATAAAGTTTTCTTATATATAAAATAAGAAAATTATTTTATATAAGAATATAAAAATTTATATAAAATTCTTTTATATTTATAAAATATAAAAATATATTTCAATTCCATTGCTTCTAGTATATTTTCCTAAAATATCTATAGCCGATCCAATTTTCTATTAAATTTGTCGTTTTATCCGTAAAGTCTCGTAAAGAAAATACTCTTGTAAGTGTTGATAAAAGTATAAGTTAAATTTTTAAACAAAATTTTACAAACCACCGAATGAAGAACTAGATAAGACAGGGTCTAACTGGTGAACATTGGATGAAGAGAACAGTGACTTGGAATACGATTTTTTGGAACATGAAGGTACGAAAACACACTTCGCGTGTTTAAAAAGCGTGACCGTGGCTATTGCGGTGATGGCGGCGGCTCGACGACGACGACGGCGGTGGCGGCGGCGGCGGTGGCGGCGGCGGTGGCGGCAGTGGCAGTGGTGATGCTGTTTATGGCAGGCAACGATCGGAAGCAACTTAAGGGCGGGGAAACGGAATCGAGGACTAGCAGCACGCGCCAGCCACACGCCTCGAGTCTTCTTGGGCCTTTTGCCCTCGTCTTCAGACACGTACACCTGGGACAGTTGGCAAGCGAGAGACAAAACCCGGGAACTTCTATTAGGCGCTAGCTTCTTTTCTTCGATGAACATCGAAGGAATCGATTCGAAAGTGAAATTCGAATAACGCTGAAAAAACATATAGCTTTTCCAACGTTGATCGTAGTATTTCGATGGTGCGAATGTTTCGCAACGTTGATCAGATTTAAAAGCGGACGTATACTTTTGTTCGTTGCGTTGGACAACGGGTAGAGAAAACGAAATGGTCTTTTGAAAAATTGATGCGCAGCTAAAGGTATATATGCGGCTTTACGCAGTGAAGACATTAATAGCGGAAACGTAACCAGGACGATGTTTCGAGAATGCATGATTTCCTCAGACGGTAGTTTGGCGGACGGTAGGTAGATTAAACCCTCGAGGGAGCGGGTGCAGCCTGCTCACCGTATGCTCTCCATATGGCTCATCCTCCCTCGAAAAAGCAACCCGTGTAGGCTCGCGCGCTTCGTGCACCCTCTCCTATTAGCCAACCTTCTCACTACCCTTTACCTATGGGTCCTTGGGATAGGTGCAACCGTACCTTCGACTACCAAATGAAATCATGCCGAATCACGCTGTCATTTGCTGATCATAAGAATTACGAAGATCAAAAAACGATGGATTCGATCCCGATACATTCGAACGGAGTTATTCAAAGACTGAACGGTGAGACGGATTGTATAGATAAACGAAAGTAAAATAAATATTACAATTGTAAATGATGTAACAATCGAAACGTAGACGGTTAAATTTAATTCTTTTACTTTACACGGTAATAAAATACGTCTACAAAATGTGGAAGAGTAAATAAATTTTACGAATATAAAAGTTTTTAATAATAGAATCGAATTTAAATATTAAGAAAAAAGAAATTAACGATATCAGTATTGAGATAAAATTATTTCCCAACTAATCGGGTTTAATAGAAATACAAATTACGTATGAAAATTTATTTGAAAATTTAAATAATTTAACATCAATATCGCAATTCTGTATGTAATTGGGTATCAAATCAAATTTAACGAACGTTCAATCAGTTTCAAAATTTAAATCTAAAATTGAATATCATAGTATTTGCTGTTTGCGTTATTTTATTACGATATTTTACGACTTGAACAGTGTGTAACATTTTTCATAATATTCACTTGCATTTAAATAGCACGAGAATTGATCTTAATACTTTAAAAGGTGAAAATCAAAGGATAATGTCTCTTCCTTTCGCACGATATGCAGCAGCAACGTTTATCTGAAATTAGTCGAACGAGGTCGTGAGATACACGAGAGCGTCCCAATTTACGACAAAGGTTCAGATCACTGGATAAATGCGAGTTAAGTATATGAGCAAAACCAACAAATGCGTTATACACATCACCGATCAAGGTGATCACACCGTCATCACTAGCAGCACCTCCTCCGGATGTGGGCGGCGCTGTTTTTTGATAGTCTCGTCATGCGTTATTGTGGATTACTCGTTAGTTCGTGAGAAGTGCTTAAATTTCCTTCGTTGCCTGAAATCGATTCGTATTATATCTTTGTACAATCGAAAGGAACACGTTTATAGCATTTTACGCGAACTTTTTGCAATAAGGAATCACAATGCACGAACTGTACGTTAAGAGACATCGAGATATTCCACAAAGGATGTGAAACTTTATCATTTGCAATAAGGAATCACAATGCGCGAACTGTACGTTAAGAGACATCGTGATATTCCACAAAGAATGTGAAACTTTATTATTTGCAATAAGGAATCACAATGCGCGAACTGTACGTTAAGAGACATCGTGATATTCCACAAAGGATATGAAACTTTATCATTTGCAATAAGGAATCACAATACGCGAACTGTACGTTAAGAGATTACAGTATTTTCTACAAAGAATGTAAAATTTTATTATTTGCAAGAAATAATCACAATTACGGAACTGTACGTTAAGAGACATCGTGATATTCCACAAAGGATGTGAAACTTTATTATTTCCAGTTTCGCGTCTAGTATAATGAGAAACTTCGATTTTTCCCGAGGATCGTCTAGGAAATTACTATACGAAGGTAAATGAAATTTGAATATTCGCTGTTTCACACCTCGCATAATGAAAACCTTTCGAAGCAAATTTAAAAACGGGCACGATTTTACACGAGAATGTAACTCGCTCGTAGAAGCGGATATACCTGGCGATGCATCACTTCGATTCTTTTCGAAGATCTTCCGGGATATCGAGATTTTCAGTGAAAACAGCCTGTTACGCGGCGTTTATCCGTCACGTATCTTGTTCCGTTTTTTTTGCTAAGACAACAAATGGCCCGAGATGTGGATCAGGGAAGGAGGCACCGGACAACTCGTAAACAGTCATTGGAAGTTTTTGTTTGAAAGATAAATACTGGCTGATCCGATCTTCCGATAATTCATGCGTGTTAAATAGGTGCGAAAGGCGTCTTCAAGACCGCGCTACGAAGATCGGCGAACGATTAAAGGATTTCTGTCTCTTTCGTCTCTTTCTCTCGCGGCCGATATGGTCGGCGTTCCTTTTCTAACCTTTTCCCTCTTACGTGGGAACATATCGTAGGTACGATCAGGTTGTCGGCAACGCCACATTCGAGTCACCGAAAAGAAAGAGGGAAGTTTAAGAAAATTTACAGGTATCACTTCCTTCAGTGGGATATTCTAGTTAGCCGAAACACGTCGCACGAAAAAAACACAATCTCTCGTCAGGATGCATAGTCAATGAGAGGATGAGGTTCACGATAAGTTTCACCTTGGTTGCACTTCGGCTTGTTCTTCATTACTATAAGTGACTGCTTCGGCTGTTCCAAAACTCGCTGATGGCTATCGCTGCCTTGTATCGCGTTTTCTATCGAAATAATCAATTAAATAACCAAACTAAACAATATTATGGGAAGTGTGTGATTTTTTGTTGGGTGTGTGTTTTCTTTGTTTCGTATCGTAATTCTACATTGCGTCTTTTATATTTTCCGTAGCAAATATGCGATTCTACAATTTATAGTGATAACGACGAATAAAATTTGATCAGAAATGCGATGTAATTACTATCGACAGGAATCGATATACACGATTAACTTGGATAAAATGAAATATTTTTAGTTTTATCGAGCATTGTTTTATTGTAAAGCTTTTCGATCCTCTTTCGTATAAACATAATCGTGGTGAGTAATCTGGAATATAAATTATTTGCAAAGAATATCGAGGGATGCGTGTACACGAGACACAGAACACAAACGAAGAAGATGAGCCTATCTACAATAGTCTGAGTATAATTGTAACGATGTTAGTACGTGAAAGGATAAAGTTACAACAATTGTAAAACGATTTAATTCACATTTATCGATGTATATCTGAAAAATGAAATTTACAAACTGTGTTAAAAGAATTATAGAATGAAATACGAGACTATGGTGGGAACCAATGATCTTTGATTCGTATTTACTAAAGTATACGCACAAGATTCGTGCGATCGAATATAAAATAATGGAGAACATATGACGTGAAGAATTAAATTTGCGAAGAACCGGCGTGGTACGTACGAAAAAAGATAATTATATTTCGTTGAACGATTACGTTCGTCGTATTTTACCGATAATAACGTGAGAGCCGAATCTATCTCCTGATGGTATGTTCGGGCTCGCCAAGCGATGATGCCACCGATTCCAGTGTACCAACAACGCTTATAGGTGTCAACATTCTCGGTAAGACATCGGACACCAACGTGATGGTTCCTCTCGTTCTAAATAGCCCGGGTGGTCCTCTCACCTCTTTTGATCCTATCTGTACACGATCTCGGATCAGCTTCAACGACGAACTTACTGCTACTTACTGAGACGATACATGGATGAGAAGCAGATGACTGGGGTGAAAACGTCTGCGTATAACATAAAAGAATTACACGACTCCTAAGAGTCTCGTGAAAAGAGCCCCGTAACGTACCTACCTGATGCTATGTCAAACGATAAAACGCACCTTACGGATCAATTATGTGATATATACGTCTCTTCCGCGAACGAAGAAAAAGGGGTTACGTAAAACAACTAATAGAAGTACAATATAAAGTACTTTATGGAAAAGTAGTTCACAGGTTTCAAAGTGAAAACGATAATTCGTGGATAAAGAGAAAACTGACCGCTCTATGAATGAAAAGCTATAGAAATTTTGTAATCGTTGCTCGGTGTAAACAAATTTATTAGAATGTAAAATACATCCAAATATTTTCTTGGTATCTTGAAAAAGTCGTCTCTGTGTGCCAAGAAATAGATTTTAACCCTTTCTCGTGCACGGAAAGTGATAATCAATCATTTTGAAACTCTTGCAACGATCAGAATATGTATTTGAAGCAAAGCAAAATTTTTCGTTAAGGAATTATGCAACTGAAAGTAAATGGAATTGTAAAATAAATAAAATTTAAGGAAACAAACAAACTGGAGTTAATATATTTTTCTCTTCGTAACTGATTTTCTTTTATCCTTGCAACTGAATTACCATAATTGAAATAATTTCATAATTGAATAATGCCATTAAATGTCATAAATAATTTTAGCATTTTACAGTTTGCAGGCATTTTCTATGTTGAAGAAAAATTCGTGAAAAAGTAAACAATATCGACAAAATAATTATTACTGATACAGGATGTTACTGGTTAAAGGTGAAAATGGTAAATATTTCGTAACCAACAATCGATAAACAGAATGAACAGCATCTGTGCCAAGGGTCCAAAAATGAAGAACAGGTGCCTCAGAACTTTTATCGCGTTCCACCTCGTGTTACGACTCCGTAAGGCTTCATTTACTCCTGTATTTCTACCTTGCACGAGACCAAGACCTTTTTTTTCAACGAAAAAAGTTTCCAATATTGGACAAATTAGTGACATGCGTCTGATCACGAGATACATTATCTAATACGGCAACGCGATAGTTTAATTGTTGTGGACCACGTCAATTTACAATTTTCTTTCGATTAACCCTACAGTGTGCAACGATGCACATCTGCATTGCTTGAATTTTGCAAAAAACACCTTATATCGCGCAAATACGTATGACATACCCTGTAAACTACTAAAAACGCATGTAATATATATATATATATATACATATATATCCATCGATATTCGCTTAAAATGAAAATCATTGAAAACACAAAACTGATTCCCCTACTACTTTTCTTGTATTTCTGGCATCATTTTTCTTTAAATAAACAAAATTGTAGTAACATTTAAAAAATTTTAGATAATCCGTAGGGTTAAAATTCATCTATCATGTAAGAATATGATTTAATTAACATTAATAATATTTAAAACAGAACGTCTTAAATATGAATATACGCTTGTTTATACATATTTCTCGGTTGATTCTCTGTTTCTGTATCGTTTCCACTGAAGAACAAATTAGATAATGTGTACTAAAATGTGTTCCCTTGTTCGATGTTCCTGTAACACAATGATAAAACACTTTGTTTCGTTCAATGCGATTACGGTCCATTCTTGTTTCCGAATTATTCTACCGCATACCAGAATGTTTTTACAGCTTGTACATTCTCATCGCCGGTGCAGTTATAACCATTTCAAGGGTCATATTGTAAAGTCATGCCGCTCTTATGCGGCCACGTGCGCATTGAGCCATCAAGACAGATATATTGAGGAAGAGGCGGTACGCTTATTACAGACGAAAGACTCTTTCTCAGTCACAAATCAAATAACATTTTACCTCCACCAATAATCGTCAGGATATGTTCACAATAAGGAACAATGTTTTTGTAACATAGAAGGTAGATAGAATTTTCATTGTATCTATTTATTTAATCGTCATTATGTTTCACCTCCACCAATAGTCGTCAGGATATGTTCACAATAAGGAACAATGTTTTTGTAACATAGAAGGTGGATAGAATTTTCATTGTATCTATTTTTTTAATCGTCATTATGTTTCACTTATCATTTCGCTTAATAAAATTACGTAGATGGTGTTTCGGATGAGTTTTCAGAAACCTTTCAGACTCCATCGGGTGAGTTTTCAGAAACCTTTGCTGGATAAATTGATCATATATATTGTTAGTCAATGGATTGTTACAAGTATGAATTCTACCTTTATCTTTGTTAGCTGTTTGAATTATTCCTTCGCGTACCGTAACAACGTTTGCATCGTTTCTTATGTCTTCTGGTTTATAGTACCACGATGCGTTTATTATTGTGCATAGAATGATTGATTATTAAGTTTCGTATCGATCGTAACATTCGTTAACGTAGTGACAAGTCGGAGGATAATACTTTCAAAGTGTCCTCCTGTTATCGTTATCAGAAATTAACTAAAATTATAAAATAAAAATAAGATTCCCTTCGGCGGGCATCGGACTACCTACCTGCTTTTATATGACGTATGTGGTCGGGTATACCGAATGATATGGACGCTGAAGAAGGGATAAGCCAGAAGAGAAAATTATCCCGTCAGAGTAGAAGGTGAAACGCGTCTCACACTTACGTCCGCCCACGCTTGCAACTCGTTATGACTTTAAAGAAGTTCACAATACGCGCTTCGTGACCCTGTCAGCGTTTTACCACCTTTAGCATCTTTACATTGTAATCTGATAATAGCAGACCGGGCCGTAACGTCAACTGGATTGGATTCTAACAAGACAAGGTTCCTTGTCATCGTAAGCACAAATTGCAAAATGAAAAAAAAAAAAAAAAAAAAAAAAAAAAAACAAGGAAGGGGTTTACTCGTAATAATAAATACCTTAACCTCGTGTATTTTAGCTGTCAGTTAACACAATCGCATAATAAGCACGCAATTATTATCGACTATTCATAGCGAAGAAGTTAAACGATATCTTACCGATCGTAAATAATTTCTGAATTAATGTTTACACTTGGAAAACAATAAATTGTTACGTTTAACTCCATTTTATATTTTCTCCAAATTATAATCTTCCCAGCTGAACGATACTTTCAATTTTATTTCACAGTACTCTTCTGTATTAACTATCCGAATGAAGTTTATCGTTCAAACACTTCTCGACATTTTCCATCGAGCTTTTTATCACATTGTAATCGATCGTAAAACAGACTTTTTTTCTTCTCGCATTTGTTAAGAATATTCTGCACTTCAATATAACTTTCGTTTATAATTTTTGCTACTTCACGTTGAGATTTATCTCGATTATACGAATAGTAAACAATTAATAATTTTCGTTCTCCAATTGTCGTTTGCTTCTTTTCATATTTCATTTGACTAAAAACGTTTCAAAAGTGCAATCCAATGAAATAATGTAACAATACTAAAGTATTTTAATAATTTCTTTACGTCTTAATAAATATTTACAACTCCTCCTTGGCAATAAATCGTTCTACATATTTAGTAGCTTCCGGCCACTCTAATACCCTTGCTCCTTTGTTCCTTTTTGGCGTGTACCAAGCTATACAGGTATATAGATTTGATCAGACGTTGATCAAGATTCGGTGTTATAAATTTCGTTCCTCCGAGGTTCCTCAGTGTCCCAAAAACAAACAGTTTCGCCTCTTCGTTAATTGGTGTATGTTCTCTAGACGATAATCAAATAACGCCGACTCGATCGAACACAGGATATACGTAATTAAAGAGTATATAATTATGGACTTCTTCTGAGATGAAGAGTATTAAGTTATTATTAGTTATTAATTGCTTTATTAGATTAAGCGATCAACGATGCGTCGGGAGGCGCAGAATTGAAAGTATCGGTTTCCTTCCTTCACTTTTAAAACGAGTAACCATGCGACATAAACAAATAAGTTACGTTAACTTAATCGAATTATCGTAGATATATCATTCAATGTCATAGAATTACCGTACTCGTTGTGTAACTTGTATCATTTCTCTTTTCGTGTATAACATATTATTATCAAATGTTGCAACGCACAAGAAGAACTTACGTTTCAATGAAATTTACCTCTAACCAACATTTAAAATGTAATTTTAACATTGTTAACTACCAAGTGTTCTTACATTTTTAAAAATTGTCATTCGTACAACTTTCATATACATTTCTTATCGATCTTTCACTTTTGAATTTTTCCAACGATGAATCGCTACATTGATAATTTATATTTTTGTACAATCGATTTCACTTGTACTATTCTCCCTCCTTTTCGTAGATCAGGCTATCAAATTGATATAAAGCCCACATTAGGGTGCAAAGTGGAGCCCAAACATTTAAACATAATATCATTGTTTAAGTTGTACCTATGTAGATCACGGTCCTGCCTCCATCGAAAGGAATAAATGATTCTACCTAGCTTTCGTTACAAGGGGAGCCGAAAACGCGAGGATAAAGGCAAAAAGGAAAGTATCTCTGAATGTGATCCACGATCGTACCCCGAACGCATCCGTAGCACGGTACCGCGGATTGTCTCGTGAAAGAAGGTTCTGTATAAAAATCTTCTTCTAGAACGTGAACGTGCCGATTCAACGTGACTCGAAGCACAACACTCGAATGCCAGGACAAGTTCGATCGATTCTCCTTCGGATTTCTAGCCGTACCCTATATATTTAGCATATCCCCCATAACTGACAGCATGTTATTTCACCAACAAATAATACGCAAGAACCATTGTGTATCCGGCGAAGAGCACTTGAGATTGGAGGGCACCCTTAAACACTTTTAAATACACGCGGAATGGGCAGAAAGGGTGTTGGAGGGCGGCCAAGAGAGAGCCGAGGACAGAGGGTGAGCACGACTACGTGGAAACGTGTCGGTCTTGCTACCTGCTAAATTACTACGAACAACTACAGCCGACGAGGAGAGAGAAGGAATACTTTTCTCTTGGGGCCCCAATTATCGCGCATCGAAGGGCCTCACCGATGACGGGAATACACCGAACTTAAACGCATACAAGATCTTTCTCGCATGTGGTAAAACTGTAATCTCTTTTAATAACAAAAGAAGAAATAATTTGTTTGTTAAAAATATTAAGCGAAAATTTCGTCGACAGACTTTTTCCTTTTTCGTACTTTCGAGCTTTTAATATCGGTATATTTACAGTAATTGTGCATACTTTGTGTTATAAACATATGTAACGTAAGTAGTGTTACTCTTGATTTCTCGACATTTTTCATTTCTCGCGAAACGAAATGTTGGATTACAATTCTTAAGAATTCTCGAAAATTTTTGAGAAGTAATAATTTGTAAAGGTATTTATTTAATAAAAAAGACTTTACAAAATAAAATATCATTTTCTTGGTTTTAGAATAGTTTTATGAAAAATACCATCTATCCAGTATAGTATCAGGAAATCTACTGTTTTCTTTTATAACGAAATCTGTAATTATAGAAAAATTTGGTTTAACTGTATTTAGAACATTCAAAAGTTTTTGAAAATTTGGTGTGCTCTTTCCACCGAATTTGAAAATATAAAATTCTTTTAGAATTCGGAATTTATCTTTTCTCGAGTTGACGCTGATTTCTTGGTAGATTATCTGCAATTCCTAACTGCTAATTGTTTTTTTTAATAATGATTCTTCAGTTTGAGTATTTGAAAATTCTTCAGTATTTTAATGAGAATCACCATTACTATTATATTTTGCGAAATGTCTATTTAAAATTTGAAACTGAAAACATAGTTTCGAAAATAAATTAGATTTATAATAATAGACTTTGTTTCTCGAAAAATGAAAAACAAGAAATTATAGAATTTCTCAAGAAGAAACATTAAACACAATTTCAAATGTACCAGATTATTACAAATAATAATTAACCATGTTAGTTTCGATTGTTCTTTCTCGCAAATTTTAGACTTTTCTTTCGTAGTATTAACAACATTTATATTCCATTCAATTTCATATTTCCTATTGTTCTTATATCGGCGACTTATACACACACGTGCGCGCGCACGTGTCATTGTTTACAAGAACTCTTCTCGTTCTCAAAATTTCATTTACACCGAGGATAACGCAAAAGAAAACACATTGTCGAAAACGTTCTAAAATAAAATTCTCAAACCGACTGATATTTCAGAAAATTGTTAAATAAAAATTTGTGTATTTATAGAAAATCCTGCCTAAAAATGTACAGTATCCAACTACAAGAAAAATGAGAACTCGAGTATAAGCACAATAGTATAATCGTGATTCTCGTGAGAAATTTGTTCAATATATTCATCGAATTGTCCACCTGTGCAACAAATTAACAAACTTCCCTTTTTGAAATTTTCCTTCTGAAAAAAACTGTCCTTTTTGAAATTACATCAATAACAGTTCAGCTGCTATAAACGATCTTTTGCTCTCTGCGCTTATAACTCGAACAGCCTACGATAAAACAACATCGTCAATCGATTTGAATGATCAAACATATTAATATCTACGAGTATTATACAAATGCATTTAAATTTCGAGGACAAATCCTCGAATTGCCTACCACGTTTCTGCTATTTGCGTCAAACCACGACCAAAGATCTCATCCCATCGTTCAAACTTTGCTCACCTTTGCCTCCTTTCTTTTCTTTTCTTTCCCCTTCTATACCTTCCACCAAGATTCTTCGTTTCTTTCTCTACCTCCCTACGACCGTTCTCGTATTTTGCCACGACGGTTCCCACGACTTTCAGCTTGAACGAAACTACCAACGCTTCTCCTTCTTTTTTTTCCTGTTATAATCGTAATTATAGAAGATACAAACTAAAAGATTCACGTATCACCTTACGAACTCCACCATTGCGATTACAGTTACAAATACTTGCTACAGATGAAAACCTCGATAAAAAACTTGCAAAGCTGCGAAACTTTCTAATTTTATTCACAAAATGATAATACTAACGAATAATGCAAAATTGTCGACAATATTAATTAATTTGTACAACACTAGTCATAAAAAATAATTTGTAATAAAATTCGACCATCCACATTGTTCGGGGCTTTCTAAAGAAAGTTTAATACAGAACTACTATGAAAAATATATTTTATTAATCAAACAAAGAAAAAACCGTAAAACACAAAGTATAAATTAAAATTCGACAATATCACATTATGTGCAAAGAACAATATAAAACCTAAACGTTCTTTATGGAATGAACACAAATGTCCAATAAATATGAAAAAAATTAGTTAAATCCTAGATCAATAAATTTTATTTTGATTTTGTGAAATATTAAAAATCGTAATATTACAAATTTATTTATATTTCATATCGCTATTTTCTTTCAAAAAAATAACTTTTTATTATGACAACTTTTGATTACCTTGATCTTTAAATAAATGGCTTTTATTATCAATGACTAATTCCTATTTTTATTTTATCGTGCTCTTATTATTATTTGTTATACTTTTATGTACCGAAGAGAATCCAATTTTTCGGAATTGAAACGTTATATTGACAAATTATAATTGAAAATTATAAATGTAAAATTACAAATGTAAATTGTAAATGTGTATTTGTCTCGATCACGTGCAATGCTTAAAAAAATGCTACTGAATCGAACGCATTTACAATATGAGTGGCACAGTATGTGGTGAAGTGACCGTTTCGTTTAATCACCAGTGACGAAAACAATGGCACGAGTCTGTAATTTATAACGGAACACGGATGAGTGATCAAGGTACTCTTTGAAAACTTGACATCCCGGAGCGGTGAATAAAAACCAACAGAAGAAACGCTAATTTAGTATATTATCAAAAAAAAACTCGAGCAAATGTTATTCAACGCTTATTCATGTGTTAACAGAATAAATGGAAAATATGAATTATATTTTTAAAATAATGATAATCTTTGTTGAACCAGAAGCTCTAAGATCTTACCAAATGGTCAATTTTATTTATTCTTAATTAATATATTTAAAATGGTGAAAATCTTTATTGAACTTTGTAATTATATCAATATGAATTATATTTTTAAAACAATAATAATCTCTATTGAATCAGAAGCTTTAAGATCTTACCAAATTGTCAATTTTTTTCCATTCTTAATTAATACATTTAAAATAGTTTTAAAATCAAGATTTTAAAATATATTAAAATCTTTATTGAACCCTGTAATAAATATTTTCGAAGCGTTGAGAATGTCTAATGGACGAAAATCTATAGAACTTCGTCGAATTTCCAATTTTTTGAAATCCTAATTACTTAGAAGACTATCGCACGACGTCAAATTAGAAGCTAAACGCGTAGAAGCGTGCGCCCCCACTGGAGTTATCGCATCTCGATGAATAGGATTAGAATTAGCACCATTTATCGGGTATTAGTTCGTAGGAGGACAAGAATATGTTTTAATTCAACATATCGTATCTGTCGTCTCGCCTCGTTATTCGCGCGTATATTTCATAAGATTAGGGCTCATCAAAGTTCTCCTAACCGGCCATGTTTTGTGTGCTTTTTCACCTGGTCGCAACGATTATACATTAGTTTCTCGTTCGAGAAATCGAGAAAATAAAAGAAAGGAAGAGGAGTCGACAGCAGGGTCAGTCGCTATTTTCCTCCGTGTCCGCGATTGGGCGAACCAAGCTCGCATAAGCCGATTATGCACCTCTGATCGAATCGAATGAAAGACCGAGTTAGAAATTGCGAGGACATCCGCGAAACTTCCGTCGCATTATGTCATCATTATTCGCCAGCACAAAAAACTATCCACGGGCAGCATTGATACCGCAAGTTTTTTATTTTTATTATTATACAATATATTTGTCGCATTAGGTAAAATGAAAGATAAGCTAAAAAGGTGCGAACACCTATCTTCGGTGTTGCCATAAATGAATATAATTAACGATATACACGGGCAACTTCGATCACGGACATTGACTCGTTCTCTTAGCCAATAATAGGGTTGATTATAAATATTCACGAGTAACGAGGGACGAAAAGTGTTAAACTGCGTTGTTTGAAGATAAAAAATGAGAAGGAGGTGGAAAAAAAAGGTGAAAGAAGGAAGGAGTAAAAAAGAAAGCAGGAAAGAGGAAGAAGCGATTAACTTTTCCAAAGTCTAAAACTACTGTGCACTGGCGGACCTACGTCGAAGTTGAGGAAACTCCTGTTAATTGACGCCACAGGGAAAAAATTGATTTCCAGAAGTCTCAAACGACCGACGCTGAAAATAACTCTGAAATCATGGTGGTCTGAACCTTTCTAGTGATTTGTATTACAGTTCGAGAGAGCAATTTACACCCGCTGCGCTCAAAAATCTGTCGCGAATAAACAAAGGACGAAAACGTTTTGTTTCTTTCGGATAAAAAGAACGAACAATCGAATTTTTGCCAATCCAGTTGTCCATAAGAATAGAAGAAACTCTTTTCGAAATTTTGCAAAATGGATGGACTTCGTACAGAACATCAATTTCTGGTCTTATTGGCAATATTGTTTTAATAGTAGTCTGAATTGGAAGTAGATAGTGAAAAAGTAATCTTCACTTAGTATATATAATTTACAACACTGTAGCTATAAACTTAAATTATTTGGACAATGTTCGTTTCAAAAAACGAAACAACTTTTCAATATGTTTTTACTAAGACATACATTTACTATATTCAATGTCGAAAGATTTTGAAACAATTCAGTTTAAGATAAAACGTATTCAAATTTCTCCAGAAAATATATTATTGTGTGAATACCGAATAAATGTATTTTTTATTATTCCTGTTGCTTTTATGTACTCTTTTCGAGTCTGAAACGAAACTGTTTCGATCGTCAATTACATTTCTAGTAGATAATAGTAAGATTTGACTGTTATACAATTTTTCACAATACAAAGAATCCTTCGACACGTTTTATACTTTGCACATTAATATAAAAGATATTGAAATTTCATTCACAATTTTTGTCTAAATCTTATTTGAATAACTTTCAAAAGCTACAGCAGATTGAATATTTTGTACACAGGTCCGAAATAGCTCTTCGAATAATTTGTATCCTAGAATGTTATAAATCTATGATCAGTAGAAAAACTAGGTTTTGTTTTACAAAATTTCGGACAATTTTCGGTTTCAGGCCCAAAAGCGGGGTAGGTATGCATAAATCTCCTTCACGGAAGTCGAACGAGGCCGGAAACGAAAATTGGAAGATTTCCGACTTTGTCGAACCTACTTTATTTTCGAAAATTGATATTAGACGGTGAAACATCAGTAGCTTAGTAATTAGGACTGGCGAAGCGTCCTTTGAAATGAGGAGGTGGTGCCGCGGATGCACAGCTCAAACGGAGATTTCAGTCAAAATTGAGACAGGTAAGATTCTGTTAAGTTAAAAGAGTCAGCAAATTTTACACATCGACGGAAACTTGTTGGAATATTTCAGAGAAACCTTCTAGCTTTAGCTTACAAAGTCGATAATCGTTCGAATAAATTATAAATACATAGCGTACAATTATTAATTCCTTGTTGGTATTTTAGAGCATTATTGTTTCTCGTATTCGTTTCGATCAGTACTTTCAACAAAGTATAAAGGGCACGACTATTAGAGAGGGAAAGGTTCGATAAAAAACTTGCAAAAGATTCAAACGCAAAAGAAATCGTCGATTTAACAATGACAATACTAACGTAGATTATAAATCTTGTGTTTTTTATTTCAGATACTTCGGTGATTAAATACCATTTCTGCCATTCTGCCAAACAGAGTAGCTTCACACGATTGGACATGGTTTTCACACGAATCAAAATTATTTGATAAAATTTAGTGGATTAATAGCGCGATACGTGTACTTTTGGATAATAGATGAACATTGAATAAAATAACATAACCGTCTTTGAAAGAAATTTCCAGAAACTACCATATTTTTCAGCTCGTCAACCTGCCGTGGTACGTTAAATGGAAAATAATTATTTATTGGAAATTCTCTTGGAATCGATCAGTGACGACGCTGTAAAATGTTAACGACCGTAGAACCGATGCACGACCGTCGGTAAATTAAAAGACATTGGAGAGAATAAAGCCAAAGAGAAACGAAACAATCGTGTTCTCTTTCTGAAAACAATCCGTGCATTGAAGCCGACAATATAATGAACCTTCGGCCGAGCTAAAGAGTCCTCGTAAAACAACAGTTCACCCGAACTAGAGGAAAAGATTACCGGGGGTGAAAGAAGTAAAGAAAAAGAGAGAGTGGTAGTTATAGCTTAACAATGTGGCACCCTCCTGTGTGATCGAGTGGCTCTCCAATCGGGAGTAAAGTTTCATTTTTGAAACTCCTACTGTTATGTGGCTGCTGCCCCGCCGTTTCGTTGACGCCAACGATTTCCCGCACACGGCATAGGTGAAATATACGTAGGTATTTTATGCACGCGCGTGTGTCTGATAGTTTTCTGTACTTTACTGACCAATGTTGAAAAGACCATTACGAAGCTCCGGTTCATAAAAGACGTGAGAAAAATATATGGAAAAATATAAGAAACATATCTGTGTACATTGTGGTGATGCGATTAAGGTACAAAATATAAATTGGAATAGCGATAAATTACTAACACAGATACGAAATTAAAATCCACAAGATAATTGTATGTAACGATAGTATTATACATTGGACAAGTTAATATTTGTGTTTGAAATTGTTACTTTTGTGTCGAACTTTAAGGAATGTCTTTAAACGATTCGAGAAGTGGAGAAATATTTATTTATGGTGTCCAACGCGCGAACATAATTTGAGGACCCCACTCAATATTTAAAAATATCGAAATTTAAATGATAATAAGTACCAGACACGAATTTTTATCTAAATTTTTAATTTTTGTAGTAAGAAAAAATAGAAGAAAACTGGACTTTCGTCTTTAATTTTTGTATGTACTAAGTTTTCAAAAAATCATTTTTCCCAAAGTTTCGTTACCATGTTACCACGTCTTTTAATCAAAAGTAATACCTGCTTTATTCAAGGCCAATATACTACGCGATAAATAATTAAAAATATTCAAACAATCATCTAGGTAAACTCGATTCGTTCGAAGTTGTACAAATAATTCAAAACTGTCTTGAGATCTCAATGATACCTGATGTTGAACCGTATTGATACTATACGAAATACCAATAAGTAGCGTTTGATGACTTTGAGATTGTTACGTATCGGTACAACGAATACCTATGGAAATCGGTCCCATTTACCTACATGAAACGTTCTAACTAGCTAAATGAAACGTTACTTAGTAACGTGATTCTCGATAACCGGTTAATTAATCGGGGCACAGTTTGTAGCATAAAATTTGAATGAAGTTTGCGCAAAGACGCATTGAAACGATCGATATAAAAAAGTGGAGGAATGCTTTGTCGCGGAACATTTAGAAAATAATTCAAAACAGACCGTTAAAGGCTACAGTTAATACACGTGGCGCATACGTACGCGCAACACAAATTACACGGTACGAATTGACGACCTGGCGCCCCACATTCTGACGCTTGCTAAATTTCAGCGTTCGGTGAACAGTTCGCCAATTCCCAATGATTATCCACTTAAATCGTGAAGTCACGAGTAATTATGTGAGGGTGCGAGGGTCAATTTGATAATTGCGTTATTCCGTTACGAATAATTACCACCTTTCCGGGATGCAAATCTTATCATGTAAGAAGACTTTTTTCCATTTCTTTGCACCGAGTCGTTCTGTTTATTCTCGTTAATTTCTCCGTGTAAACGTTCCCGAACGATGGATTCTAATACATTTTAATTTAAATGTAGGTCAGAGATACAGAAACTGCTAGTTAATTTGATCTTGATCTCCGAATAATTTAAACTTCTTCTCGTTTCGATTCCTCCCTTCCTTCACATCTACGATTTGCTACATCGTAGATCGATTCTTGAATAAAAACGAAACGAATGTAGAAAACAATGTAAATGATATTTCCAAATTCGTTCGTCTACAAATGATTAATTGATTTGTTAGACAAAATGTATTGATGCGAGCCAGGCTGAATCTAATATTAATTTAAATTTTCGTCTAACTTGGCTTGCACGAATAAATTTCGACCATCGAATTAATTCATCTTGCACAAACGTAAAAGAGTTTTATTTCGAAAAGAGTACTAAATGCGTTGAAAACAATTCGAATCGTTGCACAGAACAAAGAAACACCTAAATTGTTTAAATCTAATTATTATTTCGCAATACTCGTTACGCGAAATCTGTTTTTTCCTCGCATACTATTCGCATTGTTTTCTATTAGGTTGTTCGGAAAGTCATTTCGTTTTTTTTTTTTTTTTGGTGAAAACGAAATACGATTTTTGTAGAGTGTATAAACATTTTATCAAATTATATATTCTTGATTTTGGAAAACGAAATTACTTTTCGAACGACCCAATATATTTATACCGCTTCTATTTAAATACAGAAGATCGATTCTTAACGATTGTATTCGTATACACAATATATACCGTACATTGGTTGAAACTTTTAGAATTATATTAATTCAATACATATTCATTTAATTCGTTACTTTTAAACTTTTAAAATTCATTTATTTTCCATTCAATGCTGCAGCATTCGGTACACTCCTTGCGATTGTGTACGCCCGTACATGTATATACGCACGAACATAAACAGGAAAGCATGCAGAACGAAAAAACGAGTAAGACCAACTGCATTCGGCTGCAAGCGGAGTTTGAAGAGGGGAGAAGCACGCGTCCGCCACGCTCCCCGTGTACACACCTGGGACCAGTTGGCTAGCGAGAGGAATCTCTTCCACCCTAGACACAAACAATGTCCAATTATTAACAAATTATGATCGCGAAATTGGAAATCTTCTGGAAATACAAAAACAAAGATAGCTGTCACTAGAGAACTCTCTTATTTCGGGTAAACGCGTCTCGTGTAACAATATGTTCAATTTGTTTAACGTTTCCTTTCGAGGGATTACGAAAGACTACTTCGATCGAAATTGATGCACAATTGTCGAAGTTGATGAAAAATTTTATTACAGATTTACACGAAGGGTAGTTTAAATCGTTTCCTAATTTTAAACCGTGTAAGATACTAGGTTGTTCGGTAAATTTGTCGTTCGATAAAACTTATTGAACAGTATGGTACCAGGTTGCTCGATAAGTTTCATCGAACGACAAAACTTATTGAAGAACCTATTATAAAACGATACCTTTGGAGTAGATTCACTGAGTGAAGTCCACTGTTTCTTTCATTTCTGAAGTGTAGTGGTGTATGTTTCGTTAACAGTCACGAAACGCCATAGAATTTCTTTCGGGTTGCTGGTTAAACATGTCTTCAAACAGTGCTTCAAAGTTGCGCGGTTTCGTTTTCGTTCCAATGTGAGTAAACGCGGCACCCATCTTGCCGATAACTTTCTCATGCCTAATTATTCATGTAGGATACTTCGTACGCGTTCAATTTATATGTTTACAATATCGGTAATCTCTCTGATTTTCATCCGGCGATCTACTAACACGATATCACGGATTCTGTTGACCATATCCTGTGTAGTCATCTCAATCGGATGGTTTGAACACTCTTCGTCAGAAACGGATGTTCGGCTACGTTTGAATTCATTGGACCAATATCTGATGATGATCTTCGAAGGGGTATGTTTCTTATAAACAACATCTAGGTTCACTTTCATTTCCTCAGACGTCTTCCCATCTAAAAAACGGAATCGAATCACTGCTCTTTTATAGATATTGCTCTTTTTCCCATGGTTGGAAACAAACGTAAACTTGTCCTGTTTAAACAACTACCGAAACAAAATTACTTGATACATCTGTCTGAAATTTTGACAGACGTCGTTCAGAAGATAGAATTAAACGATGATATGCGAATTTCGAGTTAGTGACATCCTCAGTCGTTAAAAATGGAGGATATTCTATACGTCGTACGACTAATGTTTAGTCGAATTAATTTCTCTTATTGTTTACTAAAGTAACTTAGTTCTCAACATAATTCTGTGATACTTTAAACAACTGTTATTTCATTGCATATACAGCAGGTGATCAACTTATTATGAACACGTGGAAACTACTACTTATTTGAAGTTTAGTTGAGAATAGGATTGAAAATGCCCTTAAAGCAATACATTAAACTATTTCTATCGTAAGACATTCGTATAAATATTCTTAAAAATGTAGAACTTAATCTGCAGAATCGTTTTCCTAACTTTACTAAAAAAATATCTTACAACTGTATTTGTTTATTTGTTCCATTACTTCATTTACGAAACTAATTACAGATATTACGGCGTATCACTTGATTACGAATGCGACAAAACATTTTACTGCTTTAGTTTTATATTTAATAAGGCTTGAAAGAACTCGTATGATATCGCGGAAAGGAAGTAAAATTACTCGAGCGCATGTCCTTTCAGCTTCGGTAGAAAAGCAACCATTCGAAGTTCCTTCCTTGCAACAGGTTTCAAGACTACTAAGTTTAATTATTGCTGTCTTCCTAACATATACTTTCTACAAAAAATTAAAAACAATATTGACAATGAATGATAATAAATTACACGTGCTTTTGGTTGTTTTGTGAAAGCAACTATTTCAAACGACCCTCGATCAAGTATTACATCCGGTTGTTGTCTGATGCGTCAAATAATGTCCTGGATCTATCAAACATATGTATATATAAAATTAAAGAAATGATTGCTTCGATAAATAATTCTATGAAATAAATTGTGTATAAAAAATGAGAACAATTCTCCACATTTAAATATGTACCAATATATCGCGAAGTACTTTAAGAAATGGGAATATTTACGCTGGGAATAATTTATTCAGTGCAAGAAGCATAAGATTGTCCAATTGTATATTTTTCAAAATTTTTTAAATGTACCACCAACTCGCAATCCGCAAAAATAGGAATTTTTTACACATACGAAATTTATTCTAGGATATCGATCTTTCTTGATGAGAACGAAAAACAAGAACAATAAAATATGGATGATAATTTCGAAGATAAACGTTCATTTATGCAGCAAGTTTTTACGAAAGATAAAACCAGCTTTACGATACAAAAATCACCAATTTTAAAGGCCTGTATTTTTTAAATAAATTCAAAATCAGTACCTGAGGCAAAAGGGAATCAATTTGACTTGGAATGATCCTATAAAATGGTACTTTTCTAAAATACGTTATATATAAACGAGCATCCCATTTCGGTTACATACAGGCGGAGGTTATTCTATAAAGAAGAGAAATCGACAAACGCACTGATAATTGGACATCTAACTAAACCAAAAGCCGACAGGAAACCGGGACTAAGCGAAAAAGATCGAACGACATTAAAGTCGCATTAGCCACGGGTCTTCCGGTCCATTTGTTTGAAAATATACATTACATACATACATGTACTTATTTCCGTTAATATTGTGTTAAACGCATTATTGAAATATATTAAATAATCGTAAAATTATTTCAAAACATTTACACAAAAATAGAATTTTATTGAAAGCGTACAATTCAAGTTATTAATTCAACCAACATTTAATAATACCTGTACATTTTATAATAAATAATTTTTAAACAACGTTCTATGCTAGCGTAATAACGTTACAAGTTACCTAACTTTGAAAATGTGTAACTAATTTCCAAATTATTTGTAAAAAACAAAGGTGATAAGCTATCGTCACGATGAAAGTTACGTTCGCTCAAATATCTATTATCTTACTCTAATGGTATAAGACTGTATATGAAATAAAGCAACATTTTTAAATATGTTGCAAATCGGAACTTTCATAACAGCGAGAAATTTAAAAAATTAGGTCATTTAGATTTGACTAGGTTCTATTATTTAAAATCTGTCTAATTCTATCTAAAAAATGATACAATTTGTTCAACAGTATACAAGCTCCACTGCTACGAATTCATTAAGTGAATAACTTTGTGTAGTTTTATGAAGATACTATCAAGGTTTCCTTTTTTACCAAGCAGCTACACCAAAAAACGAACAAAAACAGGCAGCAGACTGGTGCCGGTTTTGGCGCTCTCTAAAACGCCTGTGCCGATGATCGTATTCGAGATAACCCGGTTAACCCCTCTAGCCCATTATTATAATATTTGCCAAACCAAAATATAATAATTGCTTATTTACTCAAACCCAATTACCACAACGTCCATGCACACCCATGGATTCTTCTTGTACTACGTGACGAGAGAGATATCTACAGAGTTCTTACCATGTATAACAGTAAGGTACAAATCAACCACCCATTCCAATCTCCTACACCCTTTATCTTACATATACATACACGCATCTACCCGTATACCTTCTTTAACTCCACGTACGGAGCCGTAACATTTAATTAGACTTGAATAATCAGACAAAATAAATTAAGAGTAAAATTTTCTTTCAGTAAATAGGTGATTTAAGAATTTGCAAAACTAAATAAATATTAAATCTTTGAGCGTTTATAATTCTGTTCCAAATCGTGAAAGCAAATAGGTTTATATAACACGGTTTTATTACATCATAATACAAATTTTACATGATAAAATTGTTACTATTAGATTATAAAAAAAAATTACTATCTACGATTAAAAATGATTTAACGAAGAGTACATAGGAATTGTATTACAAAATAAATATTGTTACATGTATAGAGAAGCACTTCAACTTTACATATGTATTTCTTAACAGTCTTATGGTTTCCACAATTTTAAAAGTCCATCCTCACTGTAAGAACATAAAAGGTTCTGATGAGGATGATGTGTTAAGCCTATTACGTCTTTTTCGTGTATCTGAAACATAAAAATGATACAATAAATCATAAATGAATAAATAAAAGAAGTCAGAACTCTAACATGAATATCACTGGTCTTAAAAAACTGATCTATTTTTAATGAACCTATTCTTCTTCTTTATTCATTATTGCAACCACGAGCTATATAAATTATAAAATTTCCCAAATTTTTTTATAAACTTATTCAAAGATCATAATATTATTTCTCTGTTGATAAAAATGGATATTTTCCTACTTAACTGCTAACTGTAGATTATTTATTTCAATAAGTTATTTTATAGTCTTTTAATTTTTTATATTAAATGTAACAAGTTAGAAAAATAGTTCTTAACATACGTTATTAAAATTGAAATGTTTGTTCGCAAAACATGAAACAAATTAATGAAGAGTCATAGCAAGTAGTTTTAATAACATTGTTTTTATTATCAATGACAAACTACTATTAGTAAGCTAACTGATATTAGTTAGAATATCACTGTGATCTTATTGTAAGATAAAATCTATTTTATGTATATATTTATCAATTATGACTCATTCTTAATTTTTCTTTTTTTTCCTCTTATGTATGCCTAATACTCTGTATAACATTTTTATATTATTTGTTATACTTCTACCTATTGCTTTAATGAAGAGGATCCTATAGTGTAAATTATAAAAGTTACATTTTCAAAATTTCTTGCAATTACATATTCTCTAAGTTTGCTTATGAATTTGATAATAAATAAAAAAATGAATGTATTAATATAACAAACTTCTGTACATAGAACTGTTTTTACTTTGTTTACATCTATAACAGAAAATATTACTACATCCTCTTTCACTGCGGTAAAAAACAATAAAATATGAAAATTATTAATAGTAAATAGAAAAAAAAAACTGATACATGATAAAAGATATAAATAATTTTTATGATTTATGGAACTTCAAAACGTCCCTTTTTGGAGCAAAACATATCACTCATGTTATAACGCGTGCTGCTGTAATGCGAAACATATCGCTCATATCTAACTCGATACATTTATTTACTTTTCATTTTTGACAAAAAATTGAAAACAATTAATCGATAAAACAGACGAAATAACATATAAAAATTCAAGTTACTTACATTAAGAGTTCTTTCAAGTTTTCCCGATGATGTAGAAAAACAATAAAGTACAAGATCTTCACCAACACAATAAATAAATTCACCACGTGGACTTACAACTGTACATACAAAATCACCTCCTTCTCGTTTACCGCTAGAAAATGATCTTACAATTTGTCCTTGCATATTCATAATAACTACTGTACTTGAACGATTACAGACGACAAAATGTTCCGGATTTCGAGGCAGAAGATGTATACTATTTACAGTTAAATCTGCAGCTCCTAAAGATTTATATGTACCTATACATTCTGTTGTTTTCAAACTCCAAACTTTTACAGTTCCATCCGACGATGCACTATACAATATAATTATTAAATTAATTACATATTTTTAAAATAAAGTTATTTAAAGGTTGAGTAAATATACCTTATTATATTATGTCCATCTGGTGCAAAAACTACTTCATTTACAAAAGAAGCATGTCCTCGAAATTCTTTTAATGTTTTTCCAGATTTAAGTCCATGTATCCTATGTTACACATATGGTGTATATTATAATATTGGTAAAAATAAATCTCTGTGTAATTATTATTTTCACATACCGTATAGTGGTATCAAATGATGTGGATAGAATTTGGCTATTATCTCTACTAAACTGAAGACATGTAACACCTTTTGAATGTGCCTTCTCAAATCTCCTTAAACACTGTCCACTTTGTACTCTCCATACTTTAATTTTTCCATCCTGTCCACCACTAGCTAACATTTCACTGTCACGACTGAAAGACATTGATAATACTGCTTGTTCCATCATCATAAAATTATCTTGAGCTTGGTACTTCAGATCTTTTCTAATTTTACCAGTTGTAAAATTCCAAACTTCAATAAATCCATCAACAGAACCACTAACAAGATATTGACCATCTGGTGAAAAACGTGCACATTCTACGTGAGATTTTTGTCCAAATTTGATTTGTTTTGAAAGTTGTGTTGGATATTTCTCATCTTCTTGGTCTCGCACTGCTGCTTTTCCTCTAAACAAGTCTATTGTAGTACCAGGTGGAAGTAAACCCTGATGTTGTTGCCATTTTAATGCCTGTCCTAATAGTGCAAGTAACCTACTCGAAGGTACTACTGATACCTCACCAGCAAGAGCCGTAGCTATATAAGCTCTTCGTTTTTCCTTTGTGCTTCCATCAGGATATGCTTCACGAGGGTCAAAATATGAGCGCGCAAGTAAATTTTCTGTATAATGTAACATAATACAATATTAGAAAAATCACGAATAACAGAATAACTTTTACATAATTAAACTGAATTTTCATTAAACATAGTTAGTATTTATAACAGTAAAAAGATAAAATCATCTATACCTAAATGAATATATCTTTCAGGTTCTTGTTGTTTCATCATAATCATAGGATCTGTTTGTCGTAACAGTGATCGAGCTGCACCTAATTCTCGTAATTCAATTAATTCTAAAACAACCTACAAAACATTAAACATAAAGTATACTATAATACTTTGCACATATTTTTATTATAATACATATTTTTTAAATATAGTAACAAACCTGTTCATACAAATCAATAAGTTTCTTATCGGGTAATTTTAATGACTGTATTGCTTTTAATACTGTATCCCAATGTCCATTATTTATATCTGCTACAAAACCATCTACACTATCCACTGTATTTAATGACACTCCCGTTTCTTCCTATAAGTGTAGAAACACGTTTATTTATTATAATTATGAATAAGATTTACTGTTACATAGTAGTTTTAAATTAACAATTATATAAATACAGGTTACAAAACATTACCTGTAATGTTTGTAACGTTTTGACAAGATTAGATTCTTTGAGATACTGTTGTATCAAACGGATTACACTGAAAACAAATATTAAAGTATGGGTAATGAGAATAAATTTAAAAGATTTTATTCGTAGATGTAAAATAATTACTCAGCAGATTCAATTTCAATCGACATTTTTTATGATATTCAAGGAATAAAGTAAAAATAAATATTAATACTTAGTAGAGAAAAATAATATTAGCTTAGGTTATGTCGACAAACGTTGCAGTAGTATTATTATCATGTTCTAGTTCCTTCTTTACGTTTTTGTCACTAGAGTTAAAGGAAAATTGAAAGAAACTAAATTTCCTATTCATATATTTTAGAACATGATATATACTTATTGAAAATGCTTATTATAATTTGAATATTCTTTACCATTGAATCCACTTTAGTTATATCGTGTACTATTTAATGAATTTTACTTTAGTTAAAATATAATAAATAAATATATCTTTTCAAAATTGATTAGAATTGAAATAAGTAAAAGAGTTTCTATTTAATACCATATTGTTATAAAATTATTACTCATTGCAAATATCATTTTTATTACTATTTTAATATCTATTTTATGTATTATTCATGTACGATACAAAAATATGAACAATTACGATTCACATTGCAACACTAAAAAACTTAAATTAGCCATAGGCACTTGTAACTTCCTTTAAAATAGCATATAGTAAATAACATAACAAAATTTAATAATTCTTGTCATTTTTAAAGTAATGCATAAAGTAATGTAAAAAAAATGTAGTAAAAATGATCTTTTCATTCATATTTAAACCACGTATTTTTTACATTCCTACCCAATCCTTATTATTCCACAGGTATGTATATAGTTTCAATGAAATATTTTGTATATGGCGTAATTCAATCATGGCCTGTATAAATGAAATTGCTTGCATTTGTAAAACAATCGAATCAATTTATTGACATTTAATTCATTCTAATTGATGAAAGTTATGTAATTGAACTGGTTGTCAGCGTACACTACATATTCCAAAGTATTGACATTCTTTTGTGATATACGGAGAAATTGTCTTTGTAAAAGACAGAATCGCTACTACTGTTTGATTTGAGTTATAACCTAATACAATGTTTGTGTATGTATCTTAAGTGATATTTTCAGTGATATTAAACGTTTTATATTTATATAAAATTTTTTTAATTCAGCTATTAAGAAAATACACATAAATAGAACGCATGTAATAACGTTTTTATTAGAAAAAATTGTATCTCTTTAATTAATTTAGATAAAATTTGTTTGAACAAAGGTCTTAAACCAATAAAGCATAAAAAACACTTTTATGTAAATTTTTTTATGTAATTTACATCATTGTAGACCTATGGTATAACATTGATGTGTATAATCTGTATAAGTATTTATAATGACATTAGTACTTCAAAATAATATTTTATCCACAGATGTTACTATTGCCAAGTTAGAATTTATTCATATAATATTTGGTTTACAAAAAGAAAGAATATATGCTTCTGTAAAATAATATTCTATATTACTTAACAATATAGAAATTTCATATTTGTTTCAGTTGAATATTTATGTTATTTTTGTTAGGTATAAATCATCCAATAATAATATATCTATACACGATTGTGTAGAAAAGCGATATCATGATATAATTAAATCACCAAATGATAAAAGAGAATATAGAGGTCTGTTGCTCACTAATAAAATGAAGGTTTTACTTATTAGTGATCCAACAACTGACAAAAGTGCTGCATCCTTGGATGTGAACATTGGTAAAATTCAATATAATATATGAAATCATATTAAACAATTTAAAATTTGATTTTGGAACTAAAATATTTTTATATTATTCATAGGTTTTTTAAGTGATCCAGAACATATACCAGGTTTAGCACATTTCTGTGAACATATGTTGTTCTTAGGAACAGAGAAATATCCAGAAGAGAAAGAATACAATGTGTACTTATCACAAAATGGTGGTTCATCTAATGCTTCAACATATACGGATCATACTACTTATTATTTTGATGTACATCCAGAAAAATTAGAGGGTGCATTAGATCGTTTCTCTCAGTTTTTCATTGCACCACTGTTTACAGAAGCTTCAACTGAACGGGAATTAAATGCTATTAATTCAGAATATGTAAAAAACTTAGCAAATGATACATGGCGTGTTAGTCAATTGGAAAATTCATCTGCATCTCCTGACCATCCTTTTACAAAGTTTGGTACTGGAAATAGGGAGACATTAGAAACAGTACCTAAAAGTTTAAAAATAAATGTAAGAGAAGAGTTACTTAAATTTCATACGAAATTTTATTCAGCTAACATTATGGCATTATGTATACTTGGAAAAGGTAAATAAAATATTTCATCTATTATACTTAGATATTAAAGAAAGTTATAATCCTTCGTATAAAAATTAATTCTATTCTACAAACTATATTTAAATAATTATTGTTTATTATATGTATAATAGGGATTATAATTTTTATAAATTATAATTACATATACAAGTTTTTTCAAAAATATATGGCAAGTCAAAACACTCAGATTCCTTGTTTAAAAAGAAATTGAAAAGTCCTTTTTAATTTTGTAATTTAAGCCTTAGTTCTTAAAGTATGGTCAATTAAAGTTTTTACTTATGTGTTTTTTATTTGGGATTCCAAATTGTACATTATTATAGAATTTTTCAATTTTTCTTCACACAAAGAATTTACATATTTTAGTATTTCCCATTTTTTAAAACATCTTGTATATGTACATGTTTTATGAAACTGTACAAAAAATATATTATGCATTTAGAGAGTTTAGACGAACTTGAACAAATGGCAGTAGAATTATTTTCTCAAGTAAAAAATAAGGATATTGAGTTACCTTTTTGGTCAACAAATCCCTTTAATGAAGAACATTTTCAAACTAAATGGTACATTGTACCAATAAAGGATACAAGGCATTTGAATATTAAATTTCCAATACCTTATTTGCGAGACTATTACAAAGCTGCGGTAATAATTATATTTACCTTCCAATGTATTATTTCATTAATCTTGATCATTTAACAGAAATGTTTATGCTTTGTTGTTCTTTTTTAGCCTGCATATTATATTTTACATTTACTCGGACACGAAGGAAAGGGATCATTATTGTCTTATTTGAAGGCAAAGGGATGGTGTAATTTACTTATATCAGATATACGATTTGGTGCCAGGGGTTTCAATTTTTTTAATATTATTGTTGATTTGACAAAGAAAGGTATCCAACATATAGATGATATTATTCTATTGGTATTCCAATATATTAACATGTTAAAGGAACATGGACCAGTCAAATGGATTTACGAAGTAAATATTATAAAAATATATTTTATGTGTACAAGCTGAAATATTTCTAACACAACTGAAAAAGGAGAAATTCCTTGTATAAAAATTAATTGGAAATGTAAAATAAAGTTTTTTTGTCCATAGCTTTGTTTTTGAGAAAATGAAATTTTAGAATGATGTAGTTTATTGTCACAGAAACCACTATTTTGACAGTTTATTGTTTCACAATTGCTATTCATTCTTGTGTTTATAAACACTGATAATTTTTCAAAATATTAACAATTTTTATAAACATTAATAGGCCTTTTAGTTCTTTAGTTTTTATTGCAAATTTGAAGATAAGTAAACATAAACTTTAAGGCTTTAACTTGCTAATCCTGATTTAACCTACACAGGTTATATTAAAACTATAATGTATTGTCAAGACAATGAAAATGATTAAAATGTTTAAAAAATAAAGCCAGGGAACATTAATCGTATATCTTTAAGTTTTGTAAATAAAGGTATGCTTGATCCTACAATTTCAGAATTAATAAACTATAATTATGTCATACTTTCTATAATCTTATACCATTTTCTAAATCAAGTAAATGTTATACAAATATGATTACATTTAAAATTAAATGGCAGATTTTTTAAATTAATTTCTTCAAAAACAAAGCCTCAAATAGAACAAATTTATTTCACACATTTGACTTATTTTTGTACAAGGAATTACCCAGGTTGTATTATGAATTCTCTATATCTAGTATACAAGATGAAGCACTTGAAATTACTACCTTAATATAATCTCAATATCATTAATTCTAAAGAAAAACTTAGAAAGTTTCCCTATTGTCAATTTTAACTTAAAACAAGCAAAAGTTGTTTGATGTCAAGAGAATGATTCCATTGAGTCACTTCTTTGATTCTATTGTAAGTGGAAGCACCAAACTTTTCAATATCTCAATCTTTATTTTTTAGTAGAAAAATATATATTATTTATCTTCTAACAGAGACTTTTAAAACAAGTACAATGATTTCTGATCGTAGGTCATTTAAAGTCAATTAAGAAGAAAAGTATATTATTTCTGCATGGAATGACATATCAGTAGGCTATAATATCATGCATATCATAGAATGTAAACAAAGATTTAAGCACAATCTACATTTCACATTTAACCATATTCAAGAAGAATATTGGTCTAATAAGATAGCAATAAGGATTTTTTATTTTGTTCATCTATTTAAACTTCTGCAATGTGTTATGTAAGATAAAAGAAAATTAATATTCATTTATAATAAATTAAAAAAGAGAACTAGTAAAGCAGAGTTAGTTTTATACTCCTTGTTATGAACTTGTGCATAATCAAATCATTGTATAAAATGTATCATTCCATTTAAAATAAAATTTATGGGTGATCTTGATGCTTCCACTTTATATTAAAACAATAGCACAGTGCAATGTCTCTTGAGAAACCAAACAACTACTGCCTGAAACATTTTTCTCTATCTTTAATAATGAAGAAGTTATTTAAGTGATTAGTTTAAGTGCTTCAATTTATATGTTAGTACTGTATATACTAATATAATGGAATTTAGAGTTCCTTATTACTAAAAGTTACTTATTGTTAAAGGAATATAGAGACATTGCAGACATAAATTTTCGATTCAAAGAAAAAACTCCACCCAATAATTATGTTGTTACTCTGGTAAAAATGTTAAACAATTTTCCAATAGAAGAAGTTTTAGTAGCAGAAAATCTTTTCCCATTGTGGGAACCTGAGTTTATTAAGCAGATAATGGAAGATTTGACACCATTGAAAGTGAGAATATATGTAATTGCGAAAATGTATGAAAGTATTGCCACTGAAACTGAAAAATGGTATGGTACTATGTTCAAAAAAGAAAAAATACCAGAAACCATAATTAATAAGTGGATGGAAGCTGGTTACAATTCAGACTTTAAACTACCAATAAAAAATGACTTTATACCAAAAAAATTTGATATAAAATCAGCAGAAAAAGACAGTGTAAATAAAATTTCCTATATTTTACACGAAATAATTGATTATATGTATTTGTAAAAATATTAATTTTATTATATCCATTAGATAACAAAATTTCCAGAAATTATTGAGGACACTCCATTATTAAGACTGTGGTTTAAACAAGATGATGAATTTCTTGTACCTAAGGCTAATATATCTATAGATTTTTCCAGGTAAAATACAAAGGAAAATAAATCTCTGCATTGTTTACAGCAAATAAATAATTTATATATATTATATTTCATAGTCCATTGACATATTTGGATCCACTTAATTATAACTTAAGTCGTATATTTGTACAATTATTTCGTGATGCTCTAAATGAATATACATATGCTGCTGAATTAGCTGGACTTAAGTGGAGTATTAATAATAGTAAATATGGTATAACAGTAAGTATAAACTTACTTTTACATTTTTTGAATGTACATACTATAAAAAGCATATATTATTATCATTCATAATATAGTGTGTATGAATGTTTCAATCATGATATTTTCTACAATGAACATATTTTTCAGATAGGAATCTGTGGTTATGATGATAAGCAACAAGTTTTACTGGATAAAATTATAGATACAATGATTAATTTTGAAGTTAATCCAGAACGGTTTAAAGTTTTGAAAGAAAGTGTATGCATTATTTAATTTTTATATCAACATTATCACATGATTTATCACACAATAATCATTTTCATGTTAATTCTTATTAATTTTAGTATATCAGAAGTCTAAAAAACTTTGAAACTGAACAACCATACATGCATGCAATTTATTATCTTGTTGTTTTATTATCAGAACAAATTTGGACAAACCATGAAATACTAGAAGCAACTTCTCGTAAGTGTATATAAATCACAATACTATGATGTTAGAGACATTTATTAAAATAGTATAGATTGTTTAAGAAGAATGTGATTTAAAACTTATTTTAATATTAATATCTTTATTTAGAATTAACATTTGAAAGGGTTCAACAATTTATCCCACAATTCTTCGGCAGAGTATATGTGGAATGTTTAATACATGGCAATGTGACAATGTCAGAAGCTCTTCAAACAGTTAAATCAATAGAATCAAAATTAACAAGCAAAATCCCTCAGATAATACCACTCTTATCAGAACACCTACTTTTGGAGCGTGAAATTAGATTAGAAGATGGTAAGTAAATTTAGACTTTAATATTAGTCCTAAATTATTATGTTTTATTACTTTAACATACATACTTTAGATTAAGCATTTTCATACAAAATTTATATTACCATAACATTTATAATATATACAAAGTACAGTATTCTTTTCAATTGAATATTATGCAGAATATGAGATAAGTCATGCAATTGGGATAATTCATAGCTCCTTTTTTGTTGAAAGTAGAACAAAATTGAAGAGAGTAAAGTTAATTAGAACAATAGAGTCTTTCTCGCTTTTTTTACGTGCAATAGAGCACTGAGAAGATACAAGTGTACTTTTTTTCTAAATTTCATTAAATGTAATTCTATACATTTTGCGTATAAAAGTATTAATACATTTAAACATCTTGAATAAAACAAGTTTTAATAAAACATTTTAAATATTTAATTTCCGAACACTTTACCTTCATACTTTTATATGGAAAATAAAAACAGAATTGATTTATATAAAAAAGAAACATTTGAAACAATCAATTTAAAAAAAAAAATACAATTTTGCTTTATATACGCATTATTACAATTAAGAAAAAATGAGGTCAGAAAAAACTAGACCTTACTGTACTGTTTCATGGATCTCTCTATAATATTTTTCTACATTCAATGAAAACGGAACTATAGATCATTCCAATTGCTATATTATTATACAGCAAACTTATTAAAAATATACTCATACATAGGAGGTTCATCCATAAGTGAACAATACTTTAGGGCATGATTTCACGAGCCAAAACAAAATGAAAATTAAAAACGACGAAATCGCAATAAGGATATTGTTTTAAATTTATAAACAATTAAAAATTTGTATGTAGTATGCCTAGCGCCTGAAAATTTGCGAATTATTAACTCATGAGGCAAGTCAGGATATAAAAGAACACCCATATGTAACGTTGTTTAACAGTAAGTGAAACGCGCTAACTAAGTGAAGAAATTGAATGTCACTTTCCATATACTATATTGCAAAAAATCACAAAGTCTATTAAAACACACACACACACATACACAAAATAATTCCACATCAAATTTGACACTGAATAAAATAACATTCCAGATTTTGCTCAAATTTTAATATATTGTAGTCTTTAGCTACATTTAAACGTATTTCAAAAAATTTTTTAAAATTTCGATAATAATGGATTTTACAGTTTGGAAAATAGTGTATGTATATTCTTTTAAAAATAGTTATTGAACTGGCATTTGAACAAGACTAAAGCTATTGGAAGCTTATACTGAAAATATTGGTGTATCAAATCAAAATTATTTCAGTTTAAAAAAATAATTGTTTTATTATTTCTTTTATAATTGTTTTAAACAAATACTGTATTTTTATAGCAGAAAAAAATTTTTAAATCTGAAAAAAATTAAAGATAGCCTCCTTTTGTTTTCTTTAGCAATTTTCAAAAATTGCCTTTCTGAGTTTCCAAAAGTAGATAGGTTTTATGTTGTACAGCATCATACATGTGCTTCTTTATAAATAGCAAAAACATGCTCCCAACTACATGATGATTCTCATTGGCAGTCATCAAAAATATCTACCTGAAGTTTTATTTGTTTATCATCCCCTAAAGTATTATCTATTTGTTGTTGAATATTCTGTATAATAACAACATAATATTACAGGCAGAAATGTTTATTTGTAAGTATATACTTTTTTCAGTTTAAGGAAGATAATGTGTTTGTGTTGTCTACTTTTCAGGTTGTCATTTTTTGTTTGAAGTAAATAATAAGTTTCATAAAAATTCATGTACAGAAGTTTTTTATCAAACTGACACACGGTCAACGGAATCAAGAATGTTACTGGCACTTTTAGTGCAGATTATTTCAGAACCATGTTTTACCACTTTAAGAACTAAACAACAATTGGGATATATTGTATTTTGTGGAATTCAAAGGCATAATAGCGTAGAAGGCTTAAATATAATAGTTCAAAGTGATAGACACCCTAAATGTGTTGAACAAATAATTGATATATTTTTGGATTCTATGTTGGTTAGTAGTACAATTTGAAACATTATTGAAAAATTCTTTTTAATCATGCTTATACAATGTTTATTTACATTTATTTTAGGACGTAATAGCGAAATTATCAGATGAAGACTTTAATAAATATGTAGAATCATTAGCAATAAAACTCCTTCAAAAACCTAAAATGTTAATTAGCTTATCTGTTGTCTTTTGGAATGAAATTGCATCACAACAATATAATTTTGATCGGTCAAATGTGGAGGTTGCATACTTAAGAACTATAACACTAGAACAAATACTAACGTTTTATAAGGTACATATGTGTGCGTAGGTGCGTGCGTGTGTATATGTGTGTGTGTGTGCCAAATTATACAATTTAACATTGATATAAATTGTATTACATTTAATTGAATATTATTTATAGAAAATGCGTCAAAGTAATATTCAACGTAAATTAGCAGTACATGTAATATCTACAGTAGAAGATGATACCCAGCCAAATGATACCGAACATTCTTTTGAATATAAAAAGATCGATGACATCACGGCATTTAAAATTAGTCAATCTTTACATCCATTACCAAAACCATTCAAGAATGTACCAAGGAAGGGGGCTCATTTTTCTAAATTATAAAACATTTAATAAATTTTAATTATACATTTATTTTTACTTTTAACATATTTTGTTATATAATACAGTTTTTGTTATATTAATTTCATAAATAATAGGTACCAAGCAAGCGTCAATCGAATTGGCCTGACAGAGTCATTGAGGATTACTATCTGTACCTGTATCGCTGTCTCTTTCATTTTCACGTTTCGCTTTCACTTATTTTTGGCTTGACGTTTTATTCGTTAATTGTTGTTTTAGACAAAGAACGCAAATCAATAGACACATCGTCTTTGTTTGAAATATGAAGGAATTCATAGTTTTAAAGATAACACGGAAACAATGTTCAGTTTATATGAATATGGAACATATATATGTATATATATAATACGTAAGTGTATTTATTTTATACTGTCGAACATGTATCTATAAAAGGCTATCTAGACTTAAAAATGAAAAAGTAAATGTAAAAGTGAAAGAGACAGGCAAATAGATTTCATTGGCAGTCGGAGGTGGACGGAGGTTGTATCAAGCACTCCTATAAGTCAAACACTCTTTTGCCCATGACAAGAAATCAAAATTCGCATGAATTCCATAGTGAGATGGTAAAATATGAGATCAAACTAAGATATAACCAGCCTATCAAATCAAATAAATTTTCGGGTAAATAATTTGAAAAAAGACACGTTCAAATATTAGTTGTAAACATTTTTTTTCTGAAAGAAATAATTAATACGAACAACCGAGACGATAATTCGTTATACTTTTAAATTATACAAATAAATAACTGGAAAACCAATAATTTACCATTTGTTTTTCCCAAACGTAAATTAAAAAAAAATAACTTTATTTGCCAAAAATAAATAAATTGTTAAAGTTATTTAAAGAAATATTGTTTAAATAAAAAACTAAATCGTTCTTTGGAATTAAAAGTACTCATTTAGAATTTATTATTTAAAAAAAAATTTGTTCGAATGTGCTTATAACATTGCCGAACCGTTGTGAGACAAAGATCACATCGGACGTGTGAGATATATTCACATACTAAGACCTATAAAAAAGAATAATGTAAATCAGTTATATTTTTATAATTCCAATTTTTCAGATTTTCTTTACTATTTTATGACTAATATTGCTTGCATAAATGTAATAAAAATTCTTATTAAACTTTCAAAATTTATCGAAACTCTCAAGACTTTCAAGAGTTTTAGACTTTGAATTATGTTCGAAGTGTTTTAAATTTATTGCTTAATAAATAGTATTGTCTCGTTATAGGTCGTCCACTTGGGGGACCACAATTTACAACGGAACAGTCCTTTATTTTGTAGTTCTTCTGTTCTTTGTCACAGCGAGTGCGACAGATGGCGAGTGAGCGAGACGATACATGACGGCGGCAAACCACAAAGGGTCGCTCGAGTTTCAGCAGCTTGGATTGTACAAGGATACAAGAAAATAAATCTTTTTTTTTTAAGGAAAGGATATTAAAATTTTTTTACATTTTAATAAATTTTACTATAATAATTATAATTGCAATTGTGTGTATTATTATAGTTAAATTATTGTTAAATTATCATGGGCGGAAAAGACCTTATTAACAATAGAAAGATTGAAATTCTCGAATCAAACACGGCGGGAGAAACTATTCCCAATGTAGCAGAGTTGTATTAAATCTGTATAAACGACGCATTCAACATGAGGAAAGTAAATTAAGCTATACAGCGAACAATAAGAAATCCACTTACGAATTTATTATTACAAGAGAAAACATTGAAAATAAGAAATAATTTATTTAATGCCAATAAGGCTAGTTAATAAAATTAAGAATCGTCACAATATAAAATTAATTAAAACCGCCAAAGCTCGACAGAAATTTATAGTTTGTCGCCGTAATGTGCTTTCTCATTCACTTTCAGTTTGTTGCACTCGCCACAGCAACTATAAAATCAGTGGAAGATTGATGACCTCTAACGAGGCAATACAAATGTGAAGGATGCAAACTCAAGAACTGCACATGAGAGAGAGAGAGAGAGAGAGAGAGAGAGAGAAGGCTGGTTAATACCGCAATACACAATGGAACCAATGTGAACGTATCTAATAAAAATTAGAATATCATCTTCTTAATTTTATCGTGCAACTTTGTTCTTTTTTTATTCCTTGACAGTGATGTGCATTGAAAAGAAACAAGCCGTAAAAAAAATTCCACTTTTGAACATGCCTGATTTATATTAATTAAAAATCCGATTACATATAACATGAAATTATAAGGTTTGGCTATCGTGAAAACTTCTAAATATGGCATTTTTATAACTTTACAATGACAAATATTGCGTTAAAAGTCATGACTTCCTGCCATAAATTCGAACTTTTAGATCCACTCATCGTCCATGAAATAGACTACAGATATACTTTCTTGCAGTCACGTGATTTTTTTACACGATATCTGTAAGTTGACCAGACTATAGAACACAAAACTCGTTATAGCTAGAAAAATAAATCCAGTAGGACGTTTATATATAATTATTTTATTGTTTGTACTAACAATCCCTGAAGTAAATCTCGTATGATGGGAGATCCTGATATACAAGTTGACTATTGATTGACAACTTGTAAGAAACAACAACCAATCTCGATTCTTAGCTCCTGGTGCTTGTTTGTAGTTCGTCAAGGAGGTCGCTACGGGCTTTACTTTTTAGTGCCCTCTTTCACCTTAAATCATTTAGATGGCGTTAAAAACACGTTATGAAACACAAATTCGAGTATCCTATCTATTCCCTGCCAATCGTGACTTCTCCTTAGATTGATTCTCTTCGGTTTCACTGATCTCGAGTGCTCAAAATCTTCTTTGAGATATTTCGTATTGCCCTTGTACACCTGGAAAGGGGTAGTTCTACAGTTGTACGTGCATTTATGTAAGTTAAAATAGAGAGATTGCTAATATTCGATTAATATTTTCTCGCTTCTGGGATAATCCATCCGTTGCAAGGAATCTATCATTTTTATAGATTTCAGCCATCGTGGTCTCATTGCGTGACCTTAACCTTAGAAGTAATGGATTACTTAAAATACGCGTTTTTTAAATAGATTTATAACAATGCTTTCCCTTATAAAGTAATTCATGACCATGAATTATGTGATGTATGTGTGATATATGGTGATATATTTAACAAAGTCGCCATTTGTCGGGGATCTGCTAACGACAGCTTTGAAGTCAAATGTTACGCGCATTGTGGTCGCGTTGGTAGTCCCGCTTGATTTTTCAATGCTTTTAAATGCGTAATTTCGGATAAAAATTTTTTTAAGCAAAGCTAATATTAAAATAACTTTACATATATGACTAAATTAATTAAAAAAATTTTATACAATTGTAATATGAAAGTAGGACAATTATAAGCGTGGAGTTTGAAATTGAATTTTTTGTAAGTCGTAACAGTTAAAAATATATATATCTTACACGTGATATTTATTGAGATTTCTACAATTTCAGAAAGGTATTGTATGAGTCAAAAAATAGAAAAACCAATATTATCAGGTCAACGCATAAAGACCAGAAAAAGAGGTATGTTTTGCAAAATAAGAATTTTTTCAAATAATATTTATTCAAAATTATATTATAAAACATAATTTAAAATTAGATGAAAAAGAAAAGTCTGATCCAAGAGGATTTAGAGATGCAATTATACATGGTCTGGAAAAGTGTGGTAACGACCTAGATGCAATTTCAAAATACTTAGATGCAGCTGGCTCTAAATTAGACTACCGCCGATATGGAGAAGATCTATTTGACATCTTAATAGCTGGTGGCCTTTTAGTCCCAGGCGGTTCTATTGCTCAAGATGGTGATAAACCAGTTAAAACTACCGCTTGTGTCTTTGAACAATCAGAGGATATAGAATCAATGCGCAACTTTGAACAAGTGATATATCACATTTATATATGCTCAAAGAGAATTTATTAATCTTTTATTGCATGGTCTTGAATGTATTTTTATTTTTAGGTTTTTATCAAACTTATGCGACGTTATAAATATTTGGAAAAAATGTTTGAAGATGAAATGAAGAAAGTACTGGTTTTTATGAAGGGTTTTACTCCTAAAGAAAGAATAAAATTGGCTAGAATGACAGCTTTGTGGATTTCCAATGGTTCTGTACCTCCCTCTGTGCTTTCAGTTTTAATTAACGAACATCTTGTCAAAGATAACTTAGCATTAGACTTTTTATTAGAGGTTTTTGTTACCTGGAGAGAGGAAAAAGGTCTATCTAGTTTAATGACTGCATTGAAAAAAGGCAATATTGAAAGAAGGTATGAAAATATTTAACATGCTACGTAGAATTTATTGTTGCATTCATCTTTAGATTTTGTCTTATTTTTATTATTTTCTTTTTTTGCTAATGAACAGGTTAATGGAATTTGTACCACCCAATAGACGAACAGAAGAATATTTTCGATCCATATTTGAAGCTGTTGGTCTTGCAGATATTGTGAAATTACATAAAGCTCAAGCAAGTCAAGAAGCAAAACGAGACTTACAAGAATTGCTCTTGGATGAATTAGCTGAAAATCGTCCTATGAAAGATATTATATTCGATCTCAAAGAAATGGCACACAGATGTGTCATTCCTGAACATGAAGTTATTGGCCTGGTAATTGTCATTTTATTGGTATCATTATTGTAACTACACTAAAAAAAAACATTAACCTTTATTTGCAGATTTGGGGTGTTGTAATGGGTCAAGCTGAATGGAATAAAAAGGAAGAATTGGTAGCTGATCAGGCACTGAAACATTTAAAAGTGTATACTCCACTATTTGATGCTTTTACAACCACTGCCAAATCTGAACTTGCACTTATTCTCAAGATCCAGGAATTCTGTTATGAAAATATGAACTTTATGAAAGTCTTCCAAAAAATTGTTTTACTATTTTATAAAAGTATGTTCTATTAAACTACACAATATGCATAAGATTTAGTAACATTTTTTGTTTCTGTTTCTCATTTTTAACAATATATTTTATTTCAGCGGATTTAATATCAGAGGAAGTAATTCTAAAGTGGTATAGGGAGGGTCATTCAGTTAAAGGAAAACTACTTTTTTTGCATCAAATGAAAAAATTTGTCGAATGGTTACAGATAGCTGAAGAGGAATCTGAATCAGGAGAAGAGGAAGATGGAGAAGAAGAAGAAGAAAACAACAAAAGTATGTTATTGTAGTGTGCTAAAATGTTTTTCTTTTAACTTTATATTTTTTTTTTACATTCCAGAATAATATAATTCATTGTCAGAAAGTACATGTTTGAATTTTCTTCAAAATTTCAAAAATGGATCAGACATAAACTGCAATTGGATTGTACTGATAAATAGAAATTTTGAAAAACCAAAGTTTGTATTATTGTGAGGCACAGTATAACGAAACAAGTACATAAAACTTTTTAATTGTTAATAGACAGAAAACAACATTATACTAACATCCGATTAGTGTGGGAGATAAATTGTAAATTTGCAATGTCTTTAAATTGTATTACTTTAAGAAGAAATATTTTGTGTTACATTTTTATAACACCGCTACAAAATATATACAGAATAACAAAAAAGTTATTGAAGAATAGATCTTTATCCCTGTGTATGTATAATTTTCAGACCCTCTTTCTTTGTATAAGAATATTGTACCCTAGTTTATAGAAAATATATTGTCAGGTGGTGTTTAATATTTGATGTTTTGGTAAATCCTAATTTCCTGCAATGAAGTTGACAAATTTTATGATTATAATTATTTTAACTTTATAATCTTAAGAAAGATGAAATTTCAAAACATAATCTAGAATTGAACGATATTACAATTACAAGGACTATTTGCTCTACTTATATTTTTTCATATTACTGTGAAAATCATGGCTTATACACCATATAATGGCAATTGAATATTAATTAATAATTGAGCTCACAAAATGTTAAAAATATATTGGTTAAATGTAACTATTTCTAAGCATGTTAACCCTTTGCGCTCGAGAGGCACCACTGGATATGATGCGACAACTCGAATCGAGGTGGCAAATTAAACGATAACGGTATTTATTTAGGTTTAGCCTAACGAATATCGCTTTATGAGTTTACTCCTAGCCCTTTGTGTGCAATTTTATGAGGTAATGGCTACAAAGATGGCTTGTCTCAAAAACAGTCGTGACCGCGGGTCAGATTTTCTTGGTAATCAGAATATTTCTCTCAAAGTTACTGAGCCCAATAAGCATGAAATATCAGGAAGAAATTAGTTCAAGTGAAGACAAGTTCAATTTTTCGTCGGTGACGAACGAAATTACATTTATACATAAACTGCTTGTCCATGGGGAGGAAGATGGAAGTAATGAAGATAGCGACGAAGTCAAAGGTGTAAGAAGGCGAAAAATCCGACTAATAGATAGTGAATCTGAAAGCGAGAATAATTTTGCAGTAGAGATAGAACCTTCAATATGGACAAAATGCACAGAATCCGAAGAAATGATTACGAGAATACCATTTGTATCCGACGAAAGACCCGTAGGACCGAAGGTATCTTTACACATAAAAGAACCCATAGATTTCTTTAAGTTATTTTTCATCGAGGAATCAGTTACAGACAGTACAGGAAACTAATAATTATGCTGCAAAGAAGCTAGAAGGGAAGATATCGTCTCATTCTATACGGCGATCTTGATATGATGTGACCATAAGCAAATTCTGGGCATTTAATGCACTAATCATAAATATGTTGGCAAACTTACAAGAATACTGGTCCAGAAATAATGTTAGCTACATTCCATTTTACTTAGACACATTTACAGAGAACGATTTAGTCAAATTTTTTGGAGATTTCATTTGAAGACACAGATGCTTAGTCACCTGCAATATTTGAAAACTTTGATTAATCAATTGAGAGATTTCTGGTAAAAACGATTGCAAGCTTCTACTTCGCAGAGCAGTTCTGAAGATATCCGATTGAATAGAAAGCTCCATGTTGTACTAATGGGAAGTAAAAGGGATTGCAAAGTTTGTTTCCAATGAACCAACCTTAGCAAAAGGCAACAAACTGTATACTACTGTGACACTTGCCTTGACAAACCAAGAATACATCTTGGAGATTGTTTTATAGAATACCATACGAAGCAAAACTATAAAATGTAATATTTAACAAATGTCTTTGAACTATGAAGATATGTAAAATGTTAAAATATACAAGTTTAAAGTGTTATATTGTGTCTGATATCATTTTAAGTTAACTGTAAAAAACTCATGGAATAAGTAGGAGTAGCTAACTCCTCTTGAGTTGCTGGTTCACTCAAGCAAAAAAGGCCTAGAGTCCAAAGGGTTAATCTTATAAATTATATTTTAGTTTATAAAAGTGAAACTGTAAGTTTACTTCAAATGAGTGTTTTTAATTTACTTCAAATAAATTACCTTCAGTTCTAAGATAATTACCAAATGAAAGATTACAAGCAATTTAAATGTTATTACTTTTATATTGTGTAATTTGAGTTCATGTGAAGAAAATTAGATACTCAGTTGTACTTCATATAGTGGCTAACTAAAAATTGTTCATGCTATTTATGATAATAGTTGAATAATTAATATTTTATATTTACACTTTTCCTTTTTAAGTACAATAAAATAAATATAATTACATTCTTTAATATTCTTAATATTTGTAAAATTCGTACTTATATTTTAAAACAAAATGTACAACAATATATTAATATATTGACTTGAATTTAAAGGTTCTCATGTCTGCAATTGGTTGTTTTTTAATCATCATTTTTCCATTCATGTAAGGTATTAAAATTTCAGGAACTTTAATGCGAGCATGTTTTGTTTGATACGTTTCACAAAGTGCAATTAGCATACGAGGAATTGCACATCCAGTTCCATTTAAAGTATGAACATGCAAGAGTTCTCCAGTTTTTGTCTTATATTTTATGTTGAGTCTGCGTGACTGATAATCTGTACAATTACTGCAACTAGATAATTCTCCATATAATTTTCTTCCAGGCATCCAACCTTCTATATCAACTTTTCTAATTACATAAAATTTATAATATAGTATTTAATAAATAAATGTGCAGTCAAACATGTATAATTAAGTACTTGTTACATACCTATATGCTGGATTTCCTAGATCATGGGGTGGCATATCAATTATTTGAAAATGTAAATTTAAAGAAGAAAATAAATTTTCTTGAATTGTTTGAAGTTCTTGAAATTGTTCTGCAGATTTTTCTTGCTCAGAACATACAAACATTTCAACTTTTGTAAACTGATGAACTCTGACAACAGACAAATCAATATAAATGTAACGTCAATATTTTAATTTATGCCTATCAATATTAAATACAAAGAAATATTACCTATATATTCCTCTTTCTTCTACGAGATTAGATGTTTCTGCTCTGAAACATCTACTTACTGCAGCCAGTTTTAATGGTAAATCTGCAGTGGAAAATGTAGTATTCATTACTTTGTAAGCTAATGACATTTCTGCAGTACCAGATAAACTATAATCATCTCCATAGGAAGAATTTAAACTATATACAAGAGTCCGTCCATTATCTGATATTAATCCACACCTTTCTATTAGTTTAGTAGGAATAATATCAGGTACTGAAATAAGTTTGAAACCATATTTTATTAATTTATTAATTGTATAAAAAACTAATGCTTCTTCCAAGTTTGCCAAGTCTCCTATAAATACATATCCTTTTTGTCCTACTAAAGGACTTAAATATTTTGATTTAAATAATTTTAATTTTGTAACTAGATCTGAAAATTCTTTTGGTTCAAAATCAAATTCTGGTTTGAGCCCACATTCTTTTAGTACGCGTGGGTCATTGCCATAAGATATTACTGCTGGATCAGTTTGATTTGGAATTTTACTTAATTCATGCAAGAACAGTTCTTTTTGTTCTGGTATCTGTGAAAACTCAAGAACCTTATCAATATTTCCAATACTATTCCTTGCAATTATATTATTAAAAATTATATCCCGATTTGATGGATTACATAAAAAGTTTATATCATATTCAGGTTTTGGAATTTGTTGTCTTGTGTCTATATCATTTTGTGTAGATCGTTTTTTAAACTGCAACAAAGTATACATAATAATTATTATAATACATGAAATTATATTTCATAAAAAATAGTTTTTCAATATATACAGAGTATAAGGCAAAATAAAATTTGTAATATACCAAAATTCGTGTGCAAAATCGCTGATGTTTAAAAAATTGTTTGCATCCTTTACTGAACCACATTTTCGAAAGGGAATATTATTACTTATGTGTATATATATATATACATATATATGTTACTGTTTGACGTTTAATTAACCTAACACATATATTTCTTTTTTAATAAATGATTTATCTAATATGAATTGTTAATTTTCTTTGAAATGAAAAAGAATTTGATACTTATTATACATATAATTATATCGTCATTAGTTATTGTATAACCATTAGTCTCCAGAACATGTTTCACGTACTTATATACGGTTAGTTATTTTCACGATTCGTAGAAATAGTAAACGTACTTTCTTGGTACTTTACTAAATAACGAAATTTGATATATTGAGTATTAACAATATTATGCAATGAGTTGTTGCTGCAGTATAAAATTCATTTCATAAACTTCTTTGGATATGAATCAAATTGTTTATGATTTGTATAACACCATAAATTATTACATCATTTGTAATATTTGTAAACTTATTTGATATAAGAAAACGGTAAGTACTATCCATTCATTAAATTACAATATCATTAAATAATTTAAATAGTTTGTTATGATACTGTTTTAAATTAAAATTGAAAATTAACCTTACCATTAATTAATTAATATAAAACTAAAAGTAAAAATGCATCAAATTTGGTCTTATATATAAGTAATTTAAATAAAACTAATGTTTACAAATAATATCAATTGCAGATAATCATGGTTGCCCGTATGTTATTCAAAAATTGGACCTCTTTCCGTTCTTTTTTTTTTAATCATAATGTTCAAAACAAGATTAAAAGTTTTAAGTATATTGGTGTTGGCCTTTTCACAACTGTCATGGTTTACAGTACTTCTGGAATTACAGTTTTGGCAGCACAAAATGAGTTAGATATTAAAAAATTCATGGCACAACCCATTACTGACATTGAGGATTTAAAGAAAAAAGATACTATGAGAAAAAAAGTAGAATTGTTAATAATGAAAACTCAAGGAGAATTTTGCAAAGCTTTAGAATCATTAGAAGATCCAAATTATCGTTTTAAAGTTGATAAATGGGCCAGAAAGGAAGGAGGTGGAGGAATTACTTGTATTTTACAAGATGGTAATGTTTTTGAAAAAGCTGGTGTAAATGTATCTGTTGTTACTGGTACATTACCAGTAAATGCAGTGCAACAAATGAGGGCACGTGGAAAACAGTTACAAGAAGAACCTGTGCCATTCTTTGCAGCTGGTGTGAGTGCTGTAATTCATCCACGTAATCCCATGGTTCCAACAATACATTTTAATTATCGCTATTTTGAAGTTGAACATCAAGATGGTTCAATTCATTGGTGGTTTGGAGGTGGTACTGATCTGACACCTTATTATTTAAATGAAGATGATATAAAACATTTTCATGGCACTCTAAAAGCTGCATGTGATAAACATGATCCATCATACTATTCAAAATTTAAAGAGTGGTGTGATGATTATTTCTTTATTGTTCATAGAGGGGAACGTAGAGGAGTGGGCGGTATCTTTTTTGATGATCTTGAAACACCAAACCAAAATGAAGCTTTTCAATTTATAAAATCTTGTGCAGAAGCTGTCATTCCTTCTTACATTCCATTAGTTGAAAAGCACAAAAATGATGCATATGGATATGCTGAAAGGCAATGGCAGTTATTACGTAGAGGAAGATACGTTGAATTTAATTTATTATATGATCGTGGTACTAAATTTGGTTTATTTACTCCTGGTGCACGATATGAAAGTATATTAATGTCTTTACCTTTATCTGCAAACTGGCAATATATGCATGAACCAGAACCTGGGACAAAAGAAGGAGAACTTACAGCTGTACTAAAAAATCCTAAGAATTGGTTGAATTTGTAAAGATATTTTATACGTAATAGAAATAATATTGAAATATCTCATGTATAAAGAAATTATTATTTTTATTATTAGAGTTATCACTTCAATTAATAATATAAATTAACATATCCCTATCTTACTATAATATCTTTTGTTCAATCAGTGAATTAATCTACTTTCTTATACTTTATGCTAATGCGCATAATTAAATGTATGCGCGAAAACAAAGAAATGAAACTAGTTACAAAAATATAATATTAATTTCAAATTTTAAAAGATACTGCTGTACTTTTAAAACATTTAAATATATTTTTCAAGTACATAAAATGAATACATTTGTACACTATGTGTTTAAAGAATTAAGTACTATAAATTATTTTATAAATAAAAACTTCGTTTAATATTCGTATATTTTATATGAAAGTAAATATTCATATTCTACGAATGTGTATGAGCAAGTGTATATGCATATGCTATTTCTTAATGTTATTTTAAGTATTATATAAAATAACTTCACTATATCAGTAATTGATCTTTACAAATATTATATAATATACATAAATGTATGTATGTTAAAAGTAAAATTGAACAGGCTATTTACATTGTATACTATTTAGGAAGTAAATGTTTAAATTAAATGATTTTTGTATGTATGAATATATAACATGTAATGTCATTGTATTACAAAATTTGATATAATCTCAGTTTACTTGATGAAATATTCAGTCTTAGAAAAACATACTTTACAAGCTGTAAGAAAGCATTAAACTTATGTAGAAATTATAACATATTTTAATGTAAATTGCATATACTATTATTACAAAAACATCAATATAAAATAATAATGAAAACACATTAAGAAAAATTAAATTAAATTTGATGTAGATGATTATTTTAATTTAAGAAGTATTTAAAGGAAGCAAATATCAATAAATGTGACAATATAAGTTATGATTACATAAATGCTAAACGTCTTTTTCGCTTTACAAAGCAATATATATATAATTAAGATGAAGAAAGAAATCGGTTTTATGTAAAATTTGTAATTATAAAAGTATAAAATTCGTTTGTATTAACTATGTACATTCTTCCTTGAATAAATAAATACTTTGATAAGTTTGTGACATAAATGTCTTATATTTCTATCTAAACAAAAATATATGGGAAGTATTTGGCATCCAGCACAAAATAGAGAGATTAAGGGAAAATAGAATATTTTTGTAGAAAAGAATAACTTTTGTCATCATAGGAACTATACCCTGTAAAAACAGTAATATGGTAGGATAATATAGATAGCTAGTTTCCTTGATTTAATCAAAATAAAGATATAAGCAGAAATTATATTTGCTTTTCTGAATGAAATGTCTTTACTAAAATAAATACGTTATTTATTACATACAAGTAAAACAATAAAATTAAACACTTGTTTCTTTTTTGGCTACTTGTAGATAAATATTTGGATTTTTCAAGTATATTTTACTGACTTCAAGATGTTGTAAACTATCTAAGTTTGTATTTTTGCTTACATTTTCCATGTCATTGCCTGAATCAAAACTTTTTACAATATTGCAAGAACTTGACATAAGTGATCTAATGTCAGTCAAAGAGTTAGTAGTCTTTTCTTTAGAATCTTGTGAAACATTAGTATGATTTAAACTAGGTAAAGTCACTTCTGCAGTAAAACAAAAATTGTATTCATTGGTGCACCCATTAGACATACATTCAATATTCACTGAAGAATTAACATGTGCCCTGGTGGTCTCTAAATTATGTGTGTTATCACTAGTTAAACTATTTACTTCAGAAAATGATAATTCTGACTGATTAAGTGATTTTTGTGAAAGAGAAACTTGATCATACAAATTTGAACTTGCAATGCTTTGTAAATTTGTAAATGATGGTTTTAAATATTTGCAATTTTTTGAACCAATAAGGGACGAAATATCATTCAATGAACTATGATAATTATTTCTTAATGATTTTGTAGTGTCTATTGGAAGACAGTACATACTATTAGAACTAGACAACCATTTTAAATTTGTTTTACAATATCGTTCTCCTGTTTCATGAGACTCATTGATACTTTGACATCTTTTTCTTACAAATTTTTCTTCTACAGCTGTCTCTACAGTTTCATAAATTTCTGGTAAATTATGATCACTTTTCTCACTAGTTATCTGGGTAGTAGATTCTATTTCAGAACTATATTCTAAACTGCATTGTTGTGAAACATTTCGCAAATGTTTTTCTTCATCAGTTTTGATATCTATATCCGAATCATGCGAAATTGTATTTATTACTTCTAATTTTTGACAAGAACTATTTCTTGGAGAATTTAATACTGTGTTAACGCTTATAGGATCTTGCAATCTGCAATTGTTATTGATTTTCCTCACATTTCGAAGAAGACTTTCATGACCAATAACAAAGCGCATTGGAACACTTCTTTCTTCTGATATACTACCACCGCTATCGGAGAGAATGTTAACGTTTTTAATATCATTTATTGGATTTAGCTCGACATGAATATTTGTATTATTTACTTTTGCACTAGTACTTAAGATAGTTTGGTCTATATTACTTTCTAATTTTGCAGCAGGTCGCGGTACAGAAATGCAACTACCAGCATCACTTGTAGCACCACCATCGCCTTGTTTTCTAGGACCGAGATTATTGTTTTTTGTATGACGACGCTGTTTTCTAAAGAATTTTCTAGCAACTCCACTTTGATGAGGATTGTAAAACATTTCGACACAAGTTGGTTCAGTATATGTTGTAACAGAATTGTTAGATCTGTATTGTTGTCGATGTAATACAACTAAATTTACGTTTGCCATTTTTCTACCAACAGGTAAAACCGCTTGATTGCTCATAATATCTGTAAATTTTAAAGCATTACAGGTTTGTGATCTGTTAGTACATCTTGATGAGCCAATGGAATTTGAATCAGATGTTACTTGAGTAGCTTGAGAATTAGACAATGGAGGTACCAAATGTTGTACTAAAGGATGTGTTGGGATTACAGGATTTGCGTCAGAAATGCTCCTTGTCCTACAACATCTATTTTTTCGCTTTTGAAGCCAGCAACGCATTTTTAACCACTGTGATCTAACATCATTTCGTACAATTCCATAAAAGAAAAGTACAAATACACCAAGTGAACTTGAAAAAAGAGAATATAAAGTAGCAAATACAATTTCGTCAAAAGAAATATATGCACTTAATGGTTTTGTGGTTGCTGCCGCTGCTGCAATCCATGATATTAAATATAAAATTAACATAACAATTTGACCTTTTAACTGTGTTATTTGAGAATGTTCTGAATCCACAATACTGGAAGAAACTTGTGCACTGTGTAAACTATTTCTATTTGCAGATATATTTGTGCTTGGTTCTAATAATTCTAAATCCATGTTCTCCGTAGCTTGTGTACCTTCAGATAACTGAGCATTCACATCAACATTCTGAATTGCGCATTTAATAAGCAAATGAAAAATAATCAGATATATAATTAGGATTCCAGCTGGAAGAAAGAGAGCAGCAAGTGCAGGACCAGATGTGAGGAAGCAATATGAATATCCTGCATATTCTCGTAGATTTATTGCTCCAGATATACCGCAAATTATCATAGCTATACCCCAACCAACTAAATAAAGACCTAATAATGGTTTTGGTATTGGTTGATCCTGCAGTTCATTATCTGGAATATCTCCAAGGTCTGATTTAGAAAATTTTTTGTACATATTACTGCAAATAAACCAAGTTTTTAATTTTGTTATATCGCATCGTATAATTTATATAAAATTGTTTCTGTGAAATGTAAAAGATTATTACCTAGCCGATACTGCCATCCATAATAAGGAACATAAAGACAAGTAATGTAGTGTTAAACCAACACCTTGGCAAATCTGAATATTTTCTGTTTGATGAATACCAATGCTATAAGAGAATGATAATAATGCCATTGCAAACCAAGTATTAATGACACAATGTTTTGCTTTTTTAGGCATAGTGATTGAGGTGTAACAAACAATATATGTTACACAAGTAATAATTAAGCATGTTATTGTTACAATACTTCCAATATATATTGCTGGATTTGAGTATTTAAATTTTGCTCCAGTTATACTAAAAGAAAAAAGATAACAAAATTTGAAGAAAATACATAAAAAATTTGTTAAATACATACCTGTTACCATCTTGATCAAGGTATGAAGTATCTTGTAAAAGTCCATAATATCCCAATCGATTACAATGAAATACTATTAAATTGTTCAATACATTTCTTAAATGACATCCATTACTTGTCCAACCACCTGATTTATTCAGAGTTTCATCCCAAACGACTGGTAATAATTTTTTTCCGGCATAGTAATATAAAGGTGCTCTTAACATGATATACACTGGCTCAGTTAAATTTTGTACTGATATTCCAACTGAAAATAAATTTCAAATTATATATTACTTTGTTTTATAATTAATACATTTTCCTTGAATTACTTATTATTACATACATAATTTGCTTCCAATAACACACGATGTAATATCCATATTATCAGTCTTAACTATTTTAGGAAACAATCTATTATTGCTATACACAGAAATCATTAGTTGATGAGCAACAACTTCTTGTGAATATTCTAATAGAGATGCAGGTAAGTGTATTGAAGCTTCAATTATTCTGTCTTTTATGTTAATAGGAGTAGTTCTGTTGTTTGTTGTGCATTGTAGGAATTTTGATTCCGAATCACCAATAAAAGCAGCATTAGAATACCATGTACATATTAAACCTGTAAAGCTACTGCGTTTTACTCTGAACTCCTCTAGTGCCATATTTTTTTTGTAAGATTGTATAGATGGAGTAAATTGTACAATTTTTTCTATAGCTTTTATTAGTCTTGTGCAAGATTTGAAAGAAATTTCGGCTCTTTTTAAGATGTTTTTTGGTAAATTAATTACTGTGCTGATAACATCGATTAATATAGCACCAAGTTCTTTTTCTTCAACTAGGAAGTGTAAATAATTTTCTATAGTTTGTGTTATAAAATTGACTTCAACAGGATCAGTTACTTTTATGCCATGTCCTGTGTAATTTTTTAATTTTTTCGCAGTTTCTAATAAATTAATCTTTGTGAGTGAAAGATTAACCTTCGAAAATTGTTCTAAACTTTTTGTTGTGTGTGATATATAAGGACATAATTCTGTGTTTAAATTTTCCCAATAACCTGTGACATTACAGTAATAGGATGCTTTTGAAGGCATTTGCATTAAACTAGATAAATGGTTGCCTTCACAAGGTAATTCTGCTCTCCATCCTACCACAGTTCTTGGCCATGTATAAATGCCTTTATTGTTTTTAGTTACTGTAAAATATTTATTAATTAATGATTATGTACAAACTTAAAACATACGATTTATCTTACCTGCTAAAGGACAATAACGAGTTTGATCAGAAATAACAATTATACTAATCGCTTTAGATCTATTGCCATTTACAGAAACTAACAAACAATTCCACTGTCCATTATGCTCTTCTTTCACTGGAACAATACTAAGAGAACTACAAAAAATTGTAATATTATTATACATTAATGTGCACGAATTTTAACCCAAGTTAAATTAAACATCAAAATACCTGTCTACAATGCCACTGTCTGCAAGATATCTATTATCAATTTTAATATTAGATAAACTATTTTGTGGATCTGTAAATGTATTTAAATCCACAACTTCAGTGGTAGTATTAGGATACCACAACCAACTCAATTTTGCATTTCTATCTTCTGTAATACTAGGTGCTCTACATTTTAAAGTTAATGAATCTCCAGCAAAAACTACTTGATTACGAACTGGCCGAAGTTCAATTGTAGGAGGCAACCATTGGCATTGGATATTTTCAGAATATCTTAATTTTTTCACAAATTCACCTTTAACATTTACAGGTGATGCACATTTTGGAGCAAGACTAAAATATTGAAAAAACAATGAATTACAAATTTTAATATATATAAATGTATCAATAAAAAATTTGAAATTTAATTAGCTAGTACATTACATTAACTTAATAGAACTCTTATGAATCCAATCACTGAACCAATATAATTCACAATCACATCTCCATGGATTATTAGACAGATCTCTAAAACAAAAATTCAAATTTGATAATCCTATTTCTTTACATATGTTTATATTGTAATATTCATCTTACTTACAATTGCTTTATAGATTTCAGACCAGAAAAGGTACCTTCTTTCAAAGTTGTTAACTTATTTTCATTTAATTTCCTAAAACATAGTTATAAATGAAGGATTTGTTACCATTCACACATATAATTTTATTTGTAAGAAAATACTTGCAATTATTAAAATGCAAAAAAAGAAAATTAAAAACTCACTTACAAGCGTTCTAAAGCCAGTAACTCATGAAATAATGATGGTATTATAATGCTTATGTTGTTTCCTGACAAATCACTAATCAAACAAACAGTTATAAGATAAAAGAATGCATTTAACAATATATAGTAACACATAATTTATAAACTTACAGCCTTTTTAAGTTTGATAATTTTCGAAATGTATAAACATCTATGGTTGAGATTTGATTTTTACTTAAATCCCTAAAATCAAATATGTATATAAGATTAGTGTTTAATTATAACTAATATAACAATTAAGAATATAGTTTTAACTGTAACAATTAATATTCTTACAGTCTTTCTAAATTTCCAAGTCCATTAAAACAACCTTCACTAATAGATGTTATATTGTTTTGTGACAAGTCTAAACGTTTGAGATTTGTTAAATTTTTAAATATATTGACTTCAATGATATAAATCTTATTTTTACTTAAATCCCTGCAACACATTATTAAAAACAATATAAAAATTACATTGTATTTTATATGATATAATATAATGCAGACACAAATGCTTTTTCTGTTAAAAGACTTATAATACACTTACAATTGTACTAATTCCACACTAACAATATCAATATTAATACTTTTAATATCCTGCAACTCGTTGCCACATTTAACACGTAACCATTCTGCTTGTGCACCAAGTTTACATGTACAATACTGTGGGCATGTTTGAATTGTTTTCCCTCTAGCTTGAGTTAAAACTAAGAATATGAGGGCAACCTTCATTATTAGAGAAGGAAGACTCTTACCTAAATAATATTGACATTAATTAGTAAAAAAATAGCATTAATATTATATCAATTATACAAATTATTTATATAAGCCAGTATTTTTAATTGAAATAAACAAAACAAAAAATGAGTACAATTACAAGATCATTATTTGTTTATGCAATGGAAAGCATTCAAGAAAATTTTGGCATTGTTAAATATATAACTTTTATTCATAATATATAAACTTATATTATACGGAGAAAAATGTACCAGAAAAAATTTTGATAAGTGTAAACGATGAAATTATAAATGGGAAATACTTACAATATTCACGGTCACAAAAATAATTGTATTTATCATATTATTTCAATATAAAACAGTATACGTTATTCTCGCGTATTACTGTTTGCGAATAATCATTGGAAATAATTACAAGAATAGAAAAATAGGAAAAGAACAAATACCGCGAGCTCTACGAACTGTCATAAACTATCAACTATATGTGTGTTCGTACTATGTATAAAATATATATATATATAGTATCTATATAGTTATATATACTGTAGCCAAAATATAGAAACAATTATAGGCTGATTTTCACGTACATAAAAAAGATGAGTCTACTATAAATTTGTTTAACCCATATGTATATATATAAATATGTATATATATATATATATATATATAGACACAGAGCATACACATACATATATTTTATATATATATAATTTATATATATATATACATATACATATATTTATATATATGTATATAGATACATATATATATATATATAAATTTTACTAATAATTTTCAGATATTTAGGACCTTTTACAAGTATTGAAATTTATTTTGATATTAGGTTTCATGGGTATTCATCATAATTTCAGTATCTAACCATTACTTTACATTAAATGGCGTTATCGAAACAAAGAATTTAAACAAGGATTGTTGAATATAGTTATTTAAAAGTTGTTTTAAACGGTGAAGTAAAAAGTAAAAATACGAAATTGAAAATATATTCTTTAGAATATGTCCACCTTTTTCTTTTATTCTTTGTCTTATATATTAATATCAGGATGTATTATATATCCACCTCCAGAATTTGTTTCTGCTGGACTAACCATAAAAGACATATTTTCATCTCAGTTAGACAATGAAAATGAATTTTTTATACAATATCATATAAAAAGAAGTGTAATTACATTATTTATACATTCTATGCTTCCCTTTGGTAAATACTGATAGTTCTTTTTATTAATTCGAACATACTAATTTTGTAACAATGAAATAAGTTTTGTTTTTATTCAGGTTATACATTTGGTATAATTTTATTTGGGCATGTAGATGCTATGAAAATATTATTAGGTCACAACAATTTATGGTTAATGATTCTAATTTGTACTGTGTTCATGCCTCTATATACCTTGTATAAAATTTTAACATGGTCTATGAATAATTGGAGTAAACATCCTATAACACAGAATCTTAAACTTTATTGTAATCATGATAACAATAATGATAATCATTTGGATCGTATACATCATAGACAGGATACATCATGGACTACAATAGCTTCTGATATCAACACAGAGTATCGAAGGTGACACATTGAATATATAGTATTGTGTAAACAATGATTTATGTTGGAAAGAGGATTAAAAAATTGAAATTTTATTTCAGACTAGACAAAATTGTAATTACTACAAATAGTATAACATGCATAATAGCAACAGACAATTGGATAATTAAAGTTATGCCTTATAAAATCTTAGTTGCACATCAAAGTGATACAGCTTTAATAGTTAACAAAAGTGACACTCATGATATGTCACCTGTGACGAGAGGAGAAGTTCAATTTATTAACATTGAGGTATATTTTATACATTTCAAACTATTTTTGCCCAAGAGCAACATCATGAACCCAATTGTTTCTTCTATTCTGCTTATGTTATTATAATTTTTATGTAGTATAGGATTTCTGGTTAAGGTTATACTATATAGAATGATATTAGAAGTAATATAAATACTTCATTAGTGGTCTCTGGAACTAATATTGAATGAAAAATGTCTTCAACATGAATATGATTCTTAATGGTTCTTAAGACATGAACATATTACATTTATATCTTAATAACCATTAAGAATCATACATATGGTGATATAATATTAATAACTTAAAATTAGTTATAGAATATATTGGCAAAATAATTCTATTTCCTCTTGTACACTTGGCACAAAAAAATTTGTCTATAATACAGCAAATGCATAGATATGTTTCAACTTTTAAATGATAAATTGCAGTTAAATATGCAAGCTGATTGACAAGGACTTCAGTACAATTTCTGGTAATTTTTTTATTCACTGAGTGTGCATTTTGGAGAACAAAACCATATAAAGAATTCAATCATAAGCAGAATTGTTTTATTAAATAAATTATCATTTTTCTTGTAACTGAAAATGTATTTTTCATATAGGTAAAGCCTACAAGAACTGGAGCACAATCTTTTGATATAAGGTTGAACACATTGGATTTCAAAAATTTACAAGATAAAGTGTCACGTCCTATCACTATATTACAGAATATCACTTTTCACAAAACTTTACTTGATAGGTTCATTGATAATTTTAAGGAACAAGTAGAAGAAAATCCATATTATGAAAGTGCAGAAGTAATAATATAATATAATATAATATAATATAATTTAATTTATTATTTCTAAATTTAATATTCTATTTTACTTCTTAAGCCAATAATTATATATAAATACTTTAAGGAATTAAATCAATGTATTGGATGTATGCAAGCTTTGTCAAATGTAAAATTGTTTAAACAATGCAGTAGTGGTATTGGAAGTGGAGGTCCTGAAGATTGTATGACATGTTATTGTCGACCAATGTGGTGCATAGATTGCATGGCAAAATGGTTAATAATTAATATTCAATAATTTCTTATTCTTCATATTTATTCTAACATTTTAATTAAAAATTTTATATGTATTGTTACAGGTTTGCTTCAAGACAAGATGAAAATGCACCAGAAACATGGTTATCATCTAAATGTACTTGTCCTGTATGCAGAGCACAATTTTGTATTTTAGATGTATGTCTTATACAATCTATTTAAATATAACTAATAGATTAATATAAAACTAAATTTTTAAAACGTTCTTTTTAAATGATATACTTAACCTAGCAAGGTTTAAATAAGTATGAAAGAAAATAATATAATTTTTATACATTATTTTCTTATGTTACATTCTTTGACAGTTTTTCCAGTTAATTATAAATACATTTTATACATTCCTCAATGATGCTGCATGATATTTCTGGAGTTTTTGTCTCCCAGATTTTATTGTTGTCATGTGTTCATTACTCATAGTTTAATTGTGTAAAGAGGTATTTCATTTAAAATATTGGAACTCAGAAAATGTCTGATAAATTTATTACTTTCCTTCATTAGTATATTGCCCCTTTCCATTGATCATTCACCTGATAGCAACAATTCAGTGGAATTACAAAATTGCTCTCACCGTGTAACATTGTCTTTCAGTCTAATTATATTATATCAACGATTTTGTTCAAACAGCATTTCATAAGTCAGTGTTTAAAATCTGTTTTCAATAGTTACTGACTTATCAACAAATTTGAAAAAACTTATTTCAAACATAATTATAACACTTTCATTATCAGAATTTTTTAAATTCTTCCTTTTGTGGCAACTGTATTTTTCAAGAATATGGCGCTTGGAAAACCATTAGAGTATGAGCGCGATACATCACTTTATCGTGGATGCAATAAATATTTTACTGAAGTAGGAAACTGGAGCTCACAAGCGAAATAGCCCACTAAGTCCGAAAGGCATGAATAGAATTGTTATAGAAATACTTTTCATAGGAATAGTTTCAAATGTTTTCATCCATTAGAAACAATTTGATCATAATCAGCGAATTTAATCGAATCAAGAAAGTTAAGTATTGTAATCAAGAAAAATTTCAAAAACATTTATTTACAGAAAAACATATTTTTGAAGAAAACAATTTTGTTTGTATACTTTTGCACATGTGTAGTCGAGTATACTGTTATCATAGTTGTGTTTAAACAATTAAATGAATTTTAATAAAATTTCATGTTTAAGATTTATATTCTCAAAATTTGGTTAAATTTTTAACAAAATTGATCTATGGATAGTTATGGTTATCTTTTGTATCTTTTTTAAGTTTAACAAAAAAGTTTTAAATAAATTTTTAAAAAAATTAAATTTTATATATAGAAGTTAAATAAAAATTTTCTATCTTCTTTATGCTTAAACTACATTTTTTTTATAGCACAATATTGTGATGTATTCATCTCTGTTGATGGATCATCTCATTTGTTAATTTGTATCTCTATCTTTATTTTAAATATCATGTTACAGTATAAATGATCAAAGAATAAATTATTATACGATTTTAAAGTATACTATACAAGATATAAAGTAGTACCTACTAATACAAAATATGTAATACTCATTAAAAATAATTTAAAATTTAAACACATTATTTCAAACATAATGAATATTCTATGAGTTTTTTGTATCAATTCACTAGCTTCTTTCACATTTGTAACCCTTATTAATGGTTTTAATAAATAATTCTTATAAAATTTATCTATTATAATTGGTTAATGTAAATAATAATATTATAAGTTAAATTTTTGTTTTCTTATGATCTATGATAAGCAATAAAATAGAACTATTATGTTAAGAAATATTTGAGGAATGTACCAATATCTTTGTTCAAATGGTGTACTACTGATATATTCTTTTAGCCTTTCCAAAATTGAGAATTAAAATCAGAAATCAAAACTTTAACTTTAAATATTATTTATTATACGCATAAATACTAACATTGTTGCATACAGAAAATCCAATTTGTCAGTTTTAAAATGTTTGTAAACAAAAAATGAAATAATGAAAATGAAGTAAAAGAGTATCCACACATTTTATAAAATACTTAATCTAGGAAAGTGAAATTTGATAAGAGCTAGGTTTCCGAAACTATCAGTAAATTTTATGAGTTTATAATAATAATCAATAGTAAGGAAGCAAAATTACAGTTTTGATCTGTAGGATATGCACTAATGGCGGTAGTAAATTTTTCTTTTACTTATATTCTATTTCTGTTTAGAACCAGTCCTGTTTACATCACTATTTTGTAGTATACAAAAATGTAATATGTACATAATTAAGCATAATTCGTATTATATCTAAAAAGTACACAAAACGAAATTTTAAATTCAATTTAAAAAAAAAAGTCTCAAATGACAAAATTTTGTTTTATATTTTCGACTTCATTTTGCGAAGAGTTATAAAAACAATAAACATACCAATGTTTATGCTACCATTAATCGAGGTGCAATATTCATAGCCATAAGTTCTTGGAAAAGTAATTTTGCTGCATATGGTAATCTAACTTGAGAGATTTGTGTTTTGTTTTTACATCCTTTACATTCAAATGTATTATTTCTTAAATTTGCTATTGCAATCAAACCACAGAAATTGCATATGTGTATTCGATATGGATCTGAAACTTCAAATAAACGTTCCCTTAGGAACTGTGCAGCTCCATGAGAAATCTGACAATCACGTTCCATTTCACCAAATCGTAAACCTCCATCTCTAAAAATTAATATTATTATATGAATATATAAATTATAGCAGTAAATAAATATAATAGAAGTAATGTATGTTACCTTGCTCTTCCTTCCATAGGTTGTCGAACTAAAATCTGTACCGGTCCCCGAGCTCTACTGTGAATTTTATCATCTACCATATGCTTTAAACGTTGATAATAAGTTGGACCTAAAAAAACTTGAGCATTGATCTTACGACCAGTGTGCCCATTGTACATAACTTCATTTCCTCTTAATTGGTATCCATATTCTTGTAGAAGTGTAGAAATTTTCTGTACATTTACAGCATCATTGAATGGAGTAGCATCACCAATTTCACCTATTAAGAAGTACATTATTGTTCATTTATTATGTATATTGGCATCTTTGTAAATAATTGTTTCACTAGAAGTAACAATATAAGTACCTTTATTAGCTGAAACTTTTCCCTGTATACACTCAATTAAATGACCAATAGTCATACGTGATGGGATAGCATGAGGATTAATTATAATGTCTGGTGTAAGACCTTCGCATGAAAATGGCATGTCTTCCTGTCTATATTGAATTCCGCATGTACCTTTTTGTCCATGTCGTGAAGCAAATTTGTCACCAATTTGTGGAATGCGAACACTACGTACTCTTATTTTACAAAATTTGTATCCTTCACTGTTTAAAGTCAACATTACTTGATCCACTATACCAGTTTCACTATTACGTAAGAAGGTAGATGCATCACGCTTTGTAAAACGTTTTGTTGTACTATCCAACTGTAAACATTATTGAAGAAGTAGAACATTAATATGATAAACAAAATTCATTTAATATAACAATTGTACATCACATACCTCATCATCTGCCTCTGGCAAAGTAATAGTTTTACCTATAACTACGTCATCTCCAGATACACGAATTCCAGGAGCAATAATTCCATCATCATCCAATTTATCATAGATAGCATTGCGCATTCCTTGACAAGTTTGTCGTGTAGGCTTTTCAAACTGTTCTTCTTGATCACCAATTCTTTTGGATTCAGAATCTTTGTAAGATCTATAGAATACAGATCGAAAGAAACCTCTTTCAACAGCACTAGCATTTAAGATAACACTATCTTCTTGATTATAACCAGTGTAACATAATATAGCAACTATACTATTAATTCCAGCTGGTAATTCACGAAATCTAAGATATTCCATAGATCTTGTTGTAACTAAAGGTTTATGAGGATAATATAATACATGAGCTAAAGTATCCATTCGCACATGAAAATTTGTGATGTATACACCCATAGCTTGTTTACCCATAGCACTTTGATAAGTATTTCTTGGGCTCTGATTATGATCAGGAAATGGAATAATTGAGGCACATACTCCTAAAATCATTGCTGGATGAATTTCACAATGTGTATATGTTGTACAATAAGCATATTCCTTTTCTTGCCTCAAATCTTCAGGTGACATAGCAATCATTACAGTTTCTTCTTCTAAAGTATCAATATATTCAACTACTCCACTACCAACTAATTCTTGCCAGCCATCATTGTTGTAATCTCTTTCCTTCAACATATCAATATGTCTTTTTTTTAGCAATAAATTCTGCCCTTCAACAATTAATAAAGGCCTACTAATTCTTCCTGCATCCGTATAAATTCTGATTTCACGATCTCTAATATCTCTGATCATAGATACTTCCGATACAATAATATCCATTTGACGCCTTAATTTACGTAAAGTAGCCATTAATTGATCTGGATCTCTGTGGATACCAACCCAGCAGCCATTTACAAATATTTTTGTTGCATCAGCTATTGCACTTGGTGCAATTTCTTCTAAATTTTCCATAGACCATTCCTCTAAGAATTCAAGAATTGGAGAAGGTTGAGATCCAACACTAATGTAAGCCATTAATGCCAAATTTTTTACTAAACCTACAGCAGCACCTTCAGGGGTTTCTGCAGGACATAACATACCCCATAATGTGTTATGTAACTGACGTGGTTTAGCTAATTTGCCATCCCTTCCAATTGGAGAATTTACTCTTCTTAAATGTGAAAGTGTTGATGCAAATGTTAATCTATTTAATACTTGTGACACACCGGCTCTAGCTTGGTGAGCTTTCTTTTGATCTCCCCAATTACCTGTAGCAAGGGAATACCTCAAACCATCAGTAATAATTTTGGTTTTGATAGCAAGTTCAAGGTTAAAGTCTTTTCCTCTGTCTATGAATTTCTGTGCATATAATCGTACTTCTTTCATCAAATTCTTAAACAATCCTCTGAATAAAAATGCTAATAATGGACCAGCTAAATCTAATCTTTTATTACCATAGTGGTCTCGATCATCCAATTCCCTCCGTCCAAGAGATGCTGATAATAATCTATGTACCATATAACCAAGGAAGTAAGCTTTCTTAGTTTCACAAAAATCACTTATGCCAACATGTGGAAGCATTTCTTTTTGTAAAATTTCTCTAGCATATTTAATACGTTTCTCTTTAGTTACTCCAGGTCTTGCACCTCTAGTACCAATAAAATTTAATGCAACATTTTGTTCTTGTATAACAAAAGCTTCATCTAAAGAAGGTTTTACCATTTCCATCATTTCAGGATCATCAAAGTCGTATATGATATGTTCTAAAATATCACGATCAGCTACAAATCCAAGTGCTCGAAAAACAATCATAATAGGAATTTCTTGTTTAATATATGGAATAATTGCAATAATTCGTTGTCCAATGGCAGATTTTTTAATACTAGCCCCACTCTTTGCCATCATATTAATCCATAATGTAGATGTGGGACGTGAACTATGTTCCAAACAAGACCTAATTTCTGACTTATATGCATATTTTCCATCTTTCATACTAAAAACATAAACTGTATTTGTTGCCATTTTTTCTTGCGCAATTAGTACTTTTTCTGATCCATTAATAATAAAATAACCACCAGGATCTAATGGACATTCATTTAATTCTGTTAAGTCACGATCGGATAAACCAGCAAGTAAACAATATTTTGATCTTAACATAATTGGAATTTTTCCAATAAATGTTTTTTGATGTTGTGTTTCAATAGGATCTTCTCCATCTTTTACAATTGTTTTAGTTATATCTACGTATAATGGTGCAGAGTATGTCAAATTTCTAAGTCTAGCTTCATTTGGCATCATAGGAGATGGAGCACCATCCTTTTCCCAATGAGTAGGCTTTGACAGATAGATCTGTTCAAACTTCAACAAATGTCTAACAGGATTTTCTATTTCTCCTGAAGTATGTTGTGCTTCTGCTTGTAGATCAATTTGTGGTGAATCTTCGACAATTCTTTGAACAGACATTTCAATAAATTCATCAAAACTGTCAAGTTGTTGTCGCACAAGACCTTTTTCATCAAAATAGGCATTAATAACAATCCAACATGCTTCCTGCCAAAGTTTTGATGAAATTTCTTCTGCATCTTCATCATCATATTGATCTGTATAAAAATGTAGTCATTCATAAATTCATACTTTGAAATCTCAAAAGAAAAAAACAGCAGTATCAAAATACAGTAAAGTAAATAATAATATAAGAAAGATACTTAAAATTGCACATATAAACAAAAAATATATTAAGGTTATGTTACAATATTACTATTTTAACTTTTTTCTTATTAATATAAATATTATGTTTGTGATAAAGTTCTTACCATCTTCAAGAGCGTACATGATTTATTTATAAAAGTTTTATTAACATTAACGTTTCGTCAACAAACTTAATATTTAAAAATCTTTCTGGCAGATCAGAATGGACAAAAGGCAAATATTAAACTTAAATACTAACTGTATGTATCATAGAATAACCTATTTAGTATAGACGTAAACTAAAATTTAGATGTCGCATTGTCACGACATTCCAATCGTGTTAAAAATCATGCTTTATGTTGCGTGGAAACGGTCCTTGAGTTTTTACTATAGTTAAAGGGTAGAAAGAAAAAAGGGTTCATAATTTTTAGCATAGATAGTACATGCCAAATGGAGTAGAAAATTCTAATAAAAATGAGTCAAAAAACCAATATTTGCAAAATTATGAACAATTTTTTGTTTCTATTTTGTATTAATTTTGTAACTGTTCACTGATTACTAAGTGTATAACTAAATATCTATGACGGTACGATGTTCTATAATAAGATAATCCTATGTTATAATATTAGGTGGATCGGAAAGTAATATCGTTTCTGCGCATGTCACTATTTGATTGTCATTTGTCAGCTCATTGTGTACATTAAAGTCGTAGCAAAGACATTCTGAGGTTATAGTGACTTGTTTAGTTGTAAATAATTAAATTTAAAATTTTTCTTTACAATTTTGGGTGAAATGGCCAGCCAAATACCAGAAGAGGTACATATCCGGCATTGCATGCTTTTTAAGTTTCGCAAGGGTAGTAACGCAACAGTTGCTACCAAAAACATTTGCGATGTTTATCCAAATGCATTAGACGTTCATAAATGCCAAAGGTGGTTTTCCAAGTTCAAATCCGGTAATTTTGATCTTTCCGACTCGTATCGATCAGGAAGACCAACAACGTTAGACAATGACGTGTTAAGTGCGGAAGTGGAAGCAAATCCGTGTCAGACAATCGAGGAATTGTCAAACAGTCTTAACCAACCTTGGTCGACCATCCAAGAACATTTGCAGCAGATTGGGAAAGTAAGCAGAGCAGGTGTTTGGGTCCCGCATAATCTGTCCGAAGAGAACAAGGCTAACCGATCCACCACATGCAACTTATTGCTTCAACGGCACAATACAGAAGCGTTTTTTGATCGCTTGATCACCGGAGATGAAAAGTGGGTTCTTTATGATAATCCAAAACGCAAATGGCAGTGGCTCTCTCCAAATGAATCGCCACAAAGTACTGCTAAGCCAGGTTTACACCCCAAAAAGGCCCTTTTGTGTGTTTGGTGGAGTATTCGCGGCGTTGTTCATTTTGAAGTGCTGAAACCTGGACAGACTGTGAATGCAGACCTTTACTGTGAACAATTAGATCGTGTAAATAAATCTTTAATTGAAAAGTGGCCAACGATTGTCAACAGAAAAGGCGTTATTCTGCAACACGATAATGCAAGACCGCACTGCGCAAGACGAACCTTGGCAAAAATTAATGAATTGGGGTGGGAGATACTGCCTCACCCACCATACTCGCCCGATGTTGCACCATCGGATTTCCATTTATTCCGATCGCTTCAACACTTTCTAAGTGGCAAAAGATTTGCAAATTTGGATGATATTCAAAATGCCATCTCTGTATATTTTGCTCAAAAACCAATTGATTTTTATCGATCCGGCATTGAAAATTTGCACACTAGATGGCAAAAGGTTGTTGATAATGAGGGTGATTATATCATTGATTAAAAATAAAAACTCGTTAAAAATTTATGTGTTTGAATTTAATGTAAGGAAACGACATTACTTTCCGGTCCCCCTAATACATGTATAGAGTGGAAAGATCCATTGTTTTTATATGGTACAATACTAAAATAAAAATAAAAAATTGTTCATAAATTTGTAAATATTAGTTTTTTTATCTATATTTATTAGAATTTTTCCGCTTCATTTGGCAAGTATTATCTAATTTAAAAGTTATAAACCTTTTTTTCTTTCGATTCTGAATATCTACTATAGTATCTACTTCTACTTTGGTGATTTTTACTTTTCATTTAAATACGTTAATTTAACCTAATTTGGTTTTGTTCAATTTTGTTTGAAATAATCACGAATTCCAGTTACAAGATACTATTAAAAAGGGAGGAACATCAAGAAATCCTATATTAAAATTAAAAAACATTAAAAGTAAAAATTGATGAAATTTTGGTAGAGTATTAAAACATCCTTTACAACAATTTTAGAACGTATATATTTCACACTTTGTAACACACGCTTAGGTATATACATATGTAGCTCGGCTGTCGAAGGAAGAAAAAGAAACAATGTGCTGCAACAGTCGGTAGTGGTGGTATAGTGATATACTGGTTACACATTAATTACAATAGATGTCGCGATTAATTGCTTTTTGTGGGAGATGCAGATTACTGTGCATCAATATTTACAGAGTCCTCCTTGGAGATAACCATTCTTCTCCGATGGTGCGATGAAATGAACTGAGATGTTATGTGGTGATAGCTATGTATTTCATCTTACCTTTAAACACATCTATAGTTTACAAGTGTAGCGAGTTAGAGCGAGTCAACTGCATCGCACGCGAGCGATGCAATCCAAGATGGCCGCTCTCTCCACTTCACACGGAGTGAGAGAGGTGGCAATAAGACTCCCCCACATTTCCATGCAACAACGAAAACAAAATGATAGAAACGTAGAAGTTGAATATAATTACAAAGGTCACTAGAAAAGTTTTCATTTATCACTGATTAAAGACATCTTTATTCTTAACTGTTTTTGGTAGATTATAACAGTATAGTCAAGGGTGAAAAATCATAAAACATTTTTCCGCTTTTGTAATACACCTCTACCATTTTGTAGTTCGTCTCACTTTTATAATCGTAAAATATTAAATACTTGAAAATTCTTTTCTCAATTGTAGAACTTAGTAAGTCCACTGTTGACACTAAATGAGGCAGTGCACTTCTTCTTTGCCTGTAACTTTCCTCGTTAACACGTCTCAAAACATTTCTAGTAATCATAAATATGATTTAGAAAATAAAGAAAAATAGAAATATAACTGGAAAAAAATTAATAATGAATGTACGAAAATCCACTACGGTAATGCCCCTTTAAAGTTCAAAAAATCGGACTAGCAGATATTTTTAGTCGAGGATTAGTCGTAAATTTGTTTTCTGTCGCTTGAAGAAGACGATGAGTGCATAACGAGTAAGTTTGACACGTATACACGATCAAAAAAATCTAGCCACACCACTATAGATGCTCAGCCATCGCATATTATGTATACTTCTCTTTGTGAATTTTGTGCACCTAAGAAAGTTTTTTTACCCAATGTACATAGGTACATGTATCAGTAGATTATAGAAAATTTAATCCTGCGCGATAGAAGCTTCAAGAAAGTATGCCAATCGTGTCAGTGAGTCAGTATTAATGTGAATTAATATCTTTTATATTTTTCTTTGTATTTTTATGAGAGTAATATTAATCAATTGATGATGGTTTCCGGTTGAAAAAGAGTCCGAACACGATCTCTTTTGAACTAGCCTTAGTTATGCCTTGTATGCGTAATCACTCCTAAATTTTGTAAATTTAAATGTAACCTACTCGAAGAAAAAATTTGTTTGTTATAACATAATATATAAAAATATTAATATAATAAAAAACGATACTTTAAATTCAATGGTGTAAACATTCAAGCGGTAGATTCTAAGAAAACAATTGCTAAAGAAACGCGTGCTGTTTTTATTGTCAAATTGATAACCGGCCAACTATATTAGCTTGATAAAAAATACAAAAAGAATACAAATAAAACTTTTGAAGCAGAAGTGTTCATTAGAAATGGTCTAGTTTATGACAATTAAACGATTTCTGGAAAATAGTATACTCCAAAGATCTGCACAAAAAATTCCGGTCTAAAATTGGCCTGTACACGCGAAGGTTTACTCTTGGTTTGTTTATTCGATATAAAAATCGCTATTTGCTTTCACTTAAAGCGTAAAATTTTCATCTATCCTTACTAAGAGAAACAAAGGTTGGACGTGAGAATCTAGCATGTTTACACGTTTGGTAATTGAAAATTTGTTCCTTCGTGGGAAAGGATCGGTCGTTTTATATTTTTCATTATATCATTGGGAACAATATTAATCAATTTGTGAATTTTTTTCCATGAAAATGAACTTGGGTAGAATTTCATTCGGACAATTATTAATTATAATTTATTTAAATCATTTCTGCAAAACTTTCAACTACGAATAATTAAAAATAGTCCAAATAACGTGGTTTCGGGTTTATTTTCATCCGGGAAAACATCACGAAATAGAAAAGTTTTTAGGTCACATTAATAGCCGTTTCACTGACCACTTTGAAGTTTGTCAGCTGTTTTTTAGATCCAGAGCTGTCGTCCATTCAGGTCGACAGTGACTTGGTATTATCGTGTAACTGAATCTGAACTAAACTACACTCAAATAGAAAAAAAATTAAATTGATTAAATGAAAAATCAAATGAAATCGAGTACAATAAATGATAAAAGCTGCTTAAAGAGAGGAAAATTGAAAATTGAAAAATGCACTACGAATGTTTTGAGATCAGATTTCGAACGATTTTGTTCTATGTTCCGAGACTTAAAATTGGACGGAGACTCAACGAAATTTGGTAAATTCGTTCTCATTTAGTGACTACATTGTTTAAAGAGTGAGAAAACTCCTTTATCGATAATGTTGCTAGCGTGTATAAGAAAAGGTGTGCGACATCACGATAATAATAACTTTCCCGTACTAGCTACGCGCAAATGTAGTGTTTTTTTATCTCTATAGTGATCCGAGACGTATCAGTAACGATTCTGCTTTTCCATGTCGTGCTGTTGTAATAACGGCACCTAGTGTTTCAGCCGCGCGATAACTGTAAGCCTGTTAGGATGAAGAGGATGCGTTTGACAGCTAGTATTCCCTTTAAACGGCACAAATGAATGTTTCCTAGTTTACTTTGGATCAGCATAACGCTGAACTAATTTAATAATTAGAGTAAAATCAAAACTGTATATTAATGAAAAAAATATATACGACTATATTTATAATAATTAATGTTTTTAATAAACTATGTAATGACGCTTAAAAGAGCAACGAGACAATTGTCTATTACACAGTATATTCACTTATTACATTACTAATTAGTTAATAGGATGATTAGTTGTTCGAGTCCATTGATTTCTCGAATCGATTATTCTAAACCATCTTAACAAAAATGGCTGCTACGGAGCACGCATGTCAAGTAGTTTTTCGGTGTTGATAAACAAAAATTTTTGATCAAACGACACGTAAAACATTGTTTAGTAATCGTCGGTGTTGTTTGTAGATGTTTCTAAATACAGAATTTCAAAAAATATCAAAACGGCAATAAAAAAAACTGGCAGCTAAGACGGAGTGTCAAAATAGAAACGACAACGTCGAAGGTGGCGTTGAGGTTATGGACAACTTCGTTAAGATTGAAAAAATAGGGGAAGGGGCCTATGGGGTGGTTTATAAGGCGAAAGATAAACTGACTGGAAAGCTGGTGGCACTTAAGAAAATTCGTCTCGAGAAGTACGTCGTTTATAATATTTATATGTAAAATCCTTTTACTTGTGATGCATACCTATACCGGATAATGAATCGTTCGTGAGCATATTCCATATTAACTACATAATAAGCGCACATCCATAACAACAATTTAAAGTTATTAAAATTTAACCGACAAAGCTTCAGCGCATTTGAGATTATAAAAAGCACACAGAACCTGTGATACTGATATTTTTAACAAAACAAGGTGTATATCTGTATTAATATTCTGTCTTTCTTACATGTATGTATATAAATATAACAAAATATAAGACTGACGAATATTTTCACTTGTTATATATGTACTAATGTAATTTTTAATTAATTTTTAAAGTAAATTTTATTGATTGATGAATGAGTGGTATTATACATACATATATATTATATTTCATAGGTGTACTTAATGTTTATTAATTTCAACTTATAGAACTTTTTCATTTTACTAACAAAAAATTATATTATTTTTTTCTTCCTCAATATTGCAGATGTTTCAAATTTTATATATCTTTAAAGGTAATTACTAAATTAAATAACAGAAACTAAAAAATTATAGTTAAATTATATATTATATGTTTCTCAGGTATCCAAGGTATTATATTATCTTGAATAATAATCCATTCACCTTATAAATATCAGAGCAATTTGCACATTTTAAGGGTTATCAAAGCATTTTTATCCAATTATTCTTGTTTTTCACCATATAAATAACCGTCAAGGATAATTTATCAATTAAATTATCATATTGGCTGAGCTTTTGCTTATATGCATTGCTAACACATCTGCTAATTTGCACAGTGGGGTCAGCTGAATCTGCAGGGGCCACGTTACACTAAATTTTCGTAGCACCACATTATTCAGCTTGTCCCATTGTGTTGTGCTCGCCTGGTTTTTAATTTTATATCTTTTAATTAATTCATCATACCTAAAAATGCTATCAGTGGGATTTTTCTCTATAAATTTGTTCTGCAACAGTACTTACTTTTACTAAATGTAATGCGTAATCCTATACTAATTACAAAGCCAACCAGATGTGTCTATCATTTGTGTACATTGAAATTGATTTGGTTACCTTTGTTTTTACTTTTATAAGGTATACAATTATAAGGTTTATATTATTAAATCTATACATTATACATTCTTATTTTATAAATACTTAATTTTAAACTACAAAAAATGTCATGTCTATGTACATATTCGCATTATGCATTTTTGTTTAAAAGTATATTATACTTAATTTTGTATTCTATTTTGTCATTGAATTATAATACATGTGTGTAATAAAGTAATATTAATTTGCATCAGGGAAAGTGAAGGTGTTCCATCCACTGCTATTCGGGAAATAGCATTATTAAGAGAACTTGCACATCCAAATATTATTCAGCTGTTGGATGTGGTAGATGGTGACAAACATCTCTACCTTGTCTTTGAATTCTTGCAACAAGATTTGAAAAAATTATTAGATACTGTTAGAGGAGGATTAGATCAGGCCCTTGTAAAGGTATTGCTTGTAAATGTAATCAGAATGGAAAGTAGGTACATACATTGTTCAAAGACAAGTCTCTTATTTTTACAGAGTTATTTATATCAATTATTGAAAGCAATTTCTTTCTGTCATCTCAATTGCATTTTGCACAGAGACCTAAAACCACAGAATCTGTTGATAGATCAGGAGGGTCATATAAAATTGGCAGATTTTGGATTAGCCAGACCATTTGGTATTCCTGTTCGAATGTATACACATGAAATAGTAACTCTTTGGTATAGAGCACCAGAGATATTATTAGGAACTAAATTATACTCTATTGCTGTGGATGTTTGGAGCCTTGGTTGTATATTTGCAGAGATGGTATCATAACACTGATATCAATGAAATATTTCTTTCATATAAAGCATGAATTGTTAATATTTCAAAATCGTTTATTTAAGTATAATTTTAACTTTTGAAAATAGTAACATTATTCTCATAGGCAACTAGAAGAGCATTGTTCCCAGGTGATTCGGAAATAGATCAGCTTTTTAGGATATTTCGTACATTAGGTACGCCTGATGAAAGCATGTGGCCAGGAGTGTCACAACTAACTGATTACACATCAATCTTTCCAAGGTGGGAACCTCAATGCTTAGACGAAGTTGTGCCTTCCTTCAATTCTGATGCCAAAGATTTACTTTTGGTGAGAATCATGTTTAATAGTTGTAAACAAATATGTATTGAATTCATTTTTATTTATGTCACTCTTAATATTTTTTGTTTTAATAGAAACTCTTGACTTATGATCCCAATCAGAGAATAACAGCAAAGAAAGCATTAAGTCATCCTTATTTTACTGGAGTTACATTAGTTCCCCCACCACTGCCAAAGAAAAATTAACCTAGATATACTGTCTCTTAATTTACTACATTTCATAGTTCTTTCTCATAACAGCATAAAACTGCCAATAATATAATTTTAAATCTAGTATTTTTCTAGTATTTTATTTATGTCCGGCAAAGTACTTTGTACCACTCTGGTCGCAAGTCGAGTTATACCCGGCTCGCTCATTGGTTTTTTGTTTATTCTGTACGAGAAACTTTCATTGAATACTATAACATCAAAAATTATAAAGTGTAATATTATAATAAATAAACAATATTGTCTTTTATAAGTGTACGAAGTTTTATTGTAATAAAATAAAATTTATGGGTTTTACAGAACACTTTCTGACTAGGTGTAAGCACCGCTTCGTTAGTTTTCCATAAAGGGTTAAAATGTATTTCTTATTTCAACACACTGAATATGTTTAATGAAATGATGATATATTTTGCTATGTACATTAAGAGTGACTTATACATATTTCTATTACAAATACATTACTTTAGAAACTTCTATATTTTCGGTGATTATTACTGTCGTATTATCGAGAAAATATATATATATATAACTGATTTTGAAGGTTGAAGTTAGAAATAATGTTTTTCAGTATTTTTATATTGTAACCACCAAATGTGTATTTTTTAAATGTATGTATAGTAAATATTATCGATAAACGGAAATATACTTTGTTATTTTATGTATACAGACATAAGTTAACAATTAAAATTGAACGTGTTTAATCTGAAATTGACTGTACAAAGAGTATTTCATAAATTATATGGAACTGGTAAGTGGGAAAACAGTGAATAGAAATAGACAAATTGTTCCGAATAAGAATAGCCTGACAACGAGGAGTAGGAGTCACGGCAATATAGGGCATGGGTGGCGGAGTTTCAAATTGGGGATTATTGAAGTTTTGCGTTTGCTGATTCAGCTACTTTACCCAACTGCGTCACCGTCGACCTTTATTACTTTCGTTTTCCAGAATCCTTTTCTCGTTCTGGAGGGTCCTGATCCCGCAACAGATTCTTATGAATAATTTTTCTTAATATATTTCTTAACATATTTATTGTAAAATCGTATCTCAAATAAATTGATTATAAGCTGAAACATAAATATTTTAATTCTTTTTTAAGTGTTCATCTCAATGACAGAAGATTCAAGGTTGAATTCAGATTATTTTAATAAAAAAGGAGTTGATTTGTGATTGTTTCCCTGTTACTTTATTTGCATAATTACTTAAAATGTCTTCGTATCCATCACTTCAGTGAACTTAAAATTCTTAATTTAGTAGTATGTGTATCTACATAATCGCATTGATAAGTTTATGTAGTATTGTACAGTGTATTCAGGTTTCGAGAAAGTTTCAATTTTTTAATTTTAGATAATCGATCGTTTAACTTTCAATAACATGGAAAACTCATTTAATGCGCAACACGGGTTGATTGCGTGGAAGGTTCTATCAATTTCGGCAAACTGATTTTAGAATAAGTATCAGAACTTGGGGTAGTTTCTTGCGGAGTGGGCGATGGTGCTAGTTTTGGAAGTCGTAATTTTGTTGGAGATGTCTTCCCGGGTATACGAGAAGTAGATTTATCTGGGATCTTTAATTGAAAATTGTTAAGAGGATGTGTAGACGGTTTTGTTGCTTTGTCATTTGTAACGTTTTTACTGTTCTCCAAATTTTGATTTGTGTTCATTTCACTTTCCGTCTCTGCAATTTTGTGAGTTGATAATTTTCTTTTAGATTCTACAGCTTCTGAAGATTTAGCGAAACTATTCCTAATTGCTTTAGGAGTCACCATGGACGACGGTGATGGTAACTTTTGTGTTTTTGTTGGAGTAGTTGGTGGTGGTTGTGGTAAATCTTCTTTAGTCTGCTCTGGAGAAAAACACTTGTCTTCTTCAGTGTTATTAATCTGTAAAATACAGATCGATTGTTAGATTGGAATATTTCAGTTACTTTATTTAATAACAGTTTACGTAAATTAAATTCTTTCATTTATTTTAATCGTTCACAACTTATTAAGTAGTTTTATAAGAGATCTAACAAATAATACTGATGTTTGTGTTGCTTTTATTCGAATGCAACATTTAACGGATACCGAATAAACGTATAAAATTTATTACGCGATCACTTGGGAACTGGTATTATTCACTTATTGTCGATACGTAATAACAGGTTAACATCAAATATTTTTAACTACAGCATTGAGGAGCGTGTCTGTTTTATTAAGTAAAATATTAGTACACACGGTGTTTGACTAACGAGTGTTTGAAATTGTAAAGTTCGATTATACATGCCAAAATAGAACGAAAATCAATAATAATGAAATTGTTTTTGAGGCTTTGTGTCTAAGTTATTGATTGCAGGAAATACGCTTAAAAGGTAACAGACATTATGAACTTTATTATTGTCGACACATGGACACCAGCTGTCTCATGGTGAGCACTGTGACCAGCATTGTCGTAGTCATTTGCAAGAACACTTGCCTTGTGGACAACGTAATAACTTACATCGTGCAATACTGGTATAAAAGTAAATGCTATTTATATCTCTTACATAATTTTGGAAAGAATTGTAGGAGTATCGTGTGATGTGAGTTATGTCGACACGAGGTGGGTGAGTCCTTACAGTTACCATTGCTGGTCATAGCTCTCATCGTGAGACAGTCGACAGTTGTGCGGTGGCAGTAGTACAAGTCCATAATTTCTGAAACCTTATACGTGCATTCGTAGCAATTAATAATTCGAACGAACAGCTTCGAACGAAATTTCGTTATTCTTGATTTTTGTCTTATTTTGACATGTAGAATTATTCTTTAATTTCGTTTCGGTTACTTGTTGCAGGTTTGCATATTACATTAATTTTGCAATGAATGCTTATAAATTAGGTGTTACTTATGTTTTATCTAAAGATTGCTGTGCAGACTGACCTTGATTTGCAGAGGCGGTGAATAATAGCGATGCTTCTGTGTCCACCGCATGTGATATGTGAAGGTGATGTACACTCTGTGCATATTAATCGACGCAACTGAGATAAACTTATTAAATATACCAAATATTTGAGGAGATTAAAGTTAAAAAAGATCAGTTTCTCTTTGGAACTTTGGTAGTAGCCTTTGCAAGAATCCTAATATTAAACTTTTGTGCTCTCGAATTACGCCTGATGTGCTATAAATGCTACTCACTATTGATTGAAAAAAATTGTGTTAAATTGTGCAATAGAGCAGCGTTAATTGAAATAGCATTTTTTTTAAACGAGATATTTATGGAACATTATTACAAAAGATGCATTTTTTTCGTTATCATCGCATAAAATTTCGAAGTGTGGAATTGAATATAACGATATTCATATTGTTTGTAACATCAAAGTTATTGTTTTATATAACATTTTGAATCTAAAAAATAATATCATATGGCTAAAATGGTATTATTAGAGCATTTATACGCTATATGTGTATCATTCGGAACAATAATTTTTATCTCAAATATTGCTAGGTTTCTATTTTTGTATTAGTATATTTATATTTAAATTAGTCAATGTGCACACTTATTATTTCGTGAATTTATGTACGTACATATTAATTTTTCGAGGGGGAATGACCTCACTTAACACTTCTCGATATGACATCACCGTATCATCTGAGAATTTTGAAAACGAAGTAAAAGGTTTCTGGTCTCATTTAGTTTGAATTAAATTTCATGTATAATCGTAAGTGTTATATTTACTAGTATATTTACTTGTAAGTGCACACAGTTACTAGTAATAGTGAAAACAATCAAATTTTTTTTCACTTATTCTCAAATAGTATAGCCTCAAAATTTTTATGCGGTAGATTTCATATGAAAATTCAAAGAAATCAGATACTGTAAGGGAAAAGGAAGGTCAGTCCAAAAAGAAATTGCGAGTCGTATTGGGACAGTCAGATTTTGTAAAGTGTGCAACTAGGCAAATATTCTCGACAGTCGTCGTTTCCTTTACTTATGGAATCATAGTTTTCTTAAGCCGAGATTGGTATTTTTTCCCCTGCAATAGGAATCATTTTTACGGAAGCACGCGCCCCGAATCGAGCGATATTTGAGAAGTTCGTTTGCTAATATGGACACTTGGCAATGATAAGCTTTCTCTTTGCTTTATAACGAGACGTTAAATATATTATAAGATCATTTTGGAATGGAGATCGAGAGATCTTGATCTGGATGTCAAAATTGTAGAGACTTTGATCTGAACGTTAGGATTTTAGAGACCTTAACCTGGACGAGAGGGTTGATAGTCTGGATTTTGAATATTGATCACGATGGTATTTTATAATCAATGATTGACTGTATTTGACAATTAATAAAAATTGCAAAAAATGCGACAAGATGCGAAAAAATGAAACTTCACGTCACACCTATATATAAGTTTATCTACGTAAGCCGAGCTTTATATATGTATCTACATGTCGTATTGGTATTTTTAGCTCCATTTTTGCTTTAAAAGCATCTCACAAGAGTGAGATTGGGACACCTTATCAGATCGTCTGTACAAAGTACGAGCTATCAATATGATACCAGGTTGCAAGCTTCATGAATATACAATACATTAATCGGTGTAAGGTTTTTCTAAATCTTTTCTATCTCTGCAGGACAGTGCACGAGTAGAGTAACTAGAACTCACACGGAAAGCCGAAATTCTAATCAGTAATACAAAGTGCACTAAGGACTATGCACTCTGTCAACTGCTAGCGATTGGAGAATACTCAACCGTGTTGTCCTACTATATTCAATCGTCCTCTTTGACAACATTTGAATCATGATTAAACTTTCGTGGCACCATCAGTACCATTCCTAATCAGTCAACTAGCGCCTTGCTCATGTGAGAACGTTGCTTCACTTAATAACCATCGATTTCTAAAATGACCGCACATTGGGCAATTCTAATACATAGAATGTGATAGGGGTATAAGGTTCCTCAGCCGTGCCTAGACTTTCGTTTACAATTAGTGTATAGCTTACCCTTGCTCGAAATGATCAATCTTTGCATTAGTCGGTACGAAACCTTTTTAGATCTCTCTGCATGGACAGAGTTGATTAACTATAACTCATTCAACAAGCTGAAGCTTTACTCTGCAATACGGCGCAACAATTGTCCCCACAGTGATCTAAACTCATCAGCCAGTTTAAGCAGATTGGATCTAAGCACCGTGTCTATCTTCGGGATTGCGAGGATCAACCTCTTCTGCTGATTCCCGAGGAATCGTTTAAGCTATAATGAGGCTAGCGCGGAGTCAACAGCACCGTTTTAAATTATTTTCCAAAATAACCGTCTTGCGAGAAACCTGTATGCAACTGATAGACGAGTGTTGTATGGATAGAAGGCGGCAACAGTGCAGCGATTCATGGCGTTGAAAGAGTATAGAAATATTTTCTAGACAGATAAAGTCATCACACTTCAGAAACATGGGGTACTGCTCAGTGTACAGCATGTTATCTTTTTGTCATGATATGTTGAATATTTAGGGGATTGGTATTTGGCAACAAGTGTCTGGAATTTTAAGGAGTGATTCTACATGCTAAAATAAGGCAAAAATCATGAACGATGAAATTGCGTTTGAGGCATTGTGTTCCAGTTATGGGTTATTGGAAATACGCGTAAAAGGTGTCAGACGTGACACTGCGTGGTAGTATAAGTTTCTTATTTTTTATATCTTTTACGTATATTTTTAACAACTATTAACTTGTATATAAAGCTTCAAACGCAATTTTGTCATTTTTGATTTTTGTTTTATTTTGGTACGACGAATCATCCTCAAAGTTTCGGTCACCTATTGCGAAAAACATGGCATCGCATACATCATTCTTAATCTAGTAATAGAACATTTGACCAAAATTGTGAACTTACGGTCGTTAATATTGTCTAAAAAATAATTATTATAAACTTGATATCGTTTTGGTTCATTCTGTACACAAAAACAATAATATATAGGGCGTTTTAAAAATTGAAACAGGCCAAAACACGCAAATTCTTCGTGCGAAGAGAAATTGAGAAATCCTTCATCATTTTGTGATCTGAGGTTTCATTTTCGAGATATAAACAATTAATATTTACGGGTCTAACTTTTGTACACTTGGTGAATTCTAGTCAGCACCCTGCCCCCCTTTCTGCAACGAGAAACTTTAATTGTTTGTATCTTGATAACAATCGAGATTGTAAGTCTCAGATTGCAAAATGGAAAAGGAGATTTTCATTTTCATTTTCACGAGAGACTGATCCTGAAAAAGGGTCCCATATTCTTTTAAATACCTAGCATATCTAATTTTCTTTTAATTTGTTATTAAATGAAACTCAACGAGGACACTGCAAATGGAAACGATTAAGTACAATAAAAATAACCGAAGTATTAATTTAAAAAGAAAAATATTATTATAATGGCTCTTCCGTCGTTCTTAACAGGTGTGTGGGATATTTGTTGTACAATTGTATTCGTACAAACTGATTACTCGTGACAATTACGATGGTTTAATATTATTTAATTTTTCGCCGAATATCAGATGGTTAGTTGAATCGAAGTGTATAATAATCAGTGTGGAAGCAATAAACTATAACGTGTGTTACATACTTTCCTAGGGTGTATGAATTCTTTAGAAGTGATACAATCGAGATATCTCTGACACGTTTACATAATTTGAGTTATTCCATTTTTACCATCCATTCCTTTTTCACGATTAACTCATACTTTCCCTCTCATTGTAAACCGGTGATAATATCTCACGGTTTATTCCAATGTGCAACAAATAAAGATATAGTTTACGTATCTACAGTAACGATTACGAATTTATCGTATTCTAGTATTTAAATACAATATGAAATGTATTTAATGCAATCGCATGATTTACTTTCCTCGCTCGATGCGTTGAATATGATTGCACGCTGCGGTTCTAGTAGCGCTTTCTCTTACTTCTCAAGTTTAAATGGGATTCCTAGTGATCTACATTCATGAAAGTAATTCATTCGACGGGATGAGTCCTTCGTAACTTGATGCTTTTAGTATAAATCGACGCTCGATATTATATAACGATTATCTGTTAAAAAACATTCTCGTTATTATATCCGGGTGATACCAGTTTGAATAAGCTCATTGCAACATGCATTGAAAAAATCATCGATGGATTCGAACGCGACTCGAATAAATTTTTGGTTCTCAAAAGAGAACTGCATACGAGTTTATCGTTGAAATTGGACATGCAATTCGTAACGTATCGTACTCGACTTAACTCTCAGAATATCAAATAATAATTATGAGTAGTTACGCGAGTAACGGTGAGTCAAATAAAACAATTCTTCCAATGCGTTTGTAAAGTATTATAATTCTTTAAAGTTATAAAGAATTTTTACAAAGAATAATAGTTTTGCAATTACGATTCGTATTATCGGAAAATGCATCGAACACTATATTACTTATACACTTTCTTTAGTATACTGTACCTACAACGAAAATTTTTATAAATGTTAAAATTAGTAAGTAACGTTAGAAATTAGTAATGCTAATAAGGTCAGAAGCGAAAAGAAATAACGTTAAGGTGAATTTGATTCCACTTCGATATTCCGACAGTTAAAACAAGTTGATTTAACGGGTACGATGAATAACGAGGAATGTGAAAATTATTCAAGCACATTGCGTCATGTACGGAGTGTACACAAGAACTTCACTTTCACGGTAAAAACGTGCTGTAAGATAAAAAAATGATTTTATTGGAAACTTCATCTCGAATGTACAATTGTTACGGTATTTACTATAATACTTTTATCTACACTCTTTGAACTTAATAGTACAGTCGCTTTGTTAACGTATACTCCGCACATGCTTTCGATAAACGGTGATGCACGACAAAAGTTACTTTGCCTCGAGTAACAATTCTGATATCCTTATTCATCATTTTCTTGTAGAATGAAACCGTCGTCGTTTGAAATTGTTAATCGATATTATTTGCATGCTTATTCGTGTGAACGAAATTGGACAATATTCGAATTGGCGAGAGTAAAATCTGCACAATAACGGTTGAAAAATGTGTGCATCACCATATAATGTGTCTTGTCTATACCTCAACTATCATAAATATGAAGTATCTGGCTTTAACCCGGAAGTAGGCGAGTTCAGGTAAACCTCTAATAACGACTAGCGAATACCATTGCGTTTCACATTGTTTAAATGTTGCACGATTTTCTAGCGTTACAACATACTATCCATAATTCACCACTTATCTACGGTTAGTTTTCAATTGTCTTTTATTTTGCTTTAACCAGTCATTTGTATATTATACTTTTTACATGTACCAGTAAATCTTTAATATTTCGTCATATGTTCGGTTTACATTTGTTACCTTGTACATTTAATCGAAGCTTTAAGATCTTTTATTCGGATAATAAATCATTATATGTATTATATTATAAGTTACTCGCGTTCTGCTACAGCTCTTCGTTATTTTTCCTTCGTTCGTTAGGAATATAAATATCGCAGATACATTTATATATTATGCGTACATTAAACGTGTTCGTGGATGCACTGTAGAAAAGCTGGACTTGAGTTCAATTGTGACAATTCGAGTAAAGTAGTTATATAATCAGTTTTCACTACTTTTAAAATTGCTCGTTAATTGGCATCGTATTTTCTATTTTTTTTTTTTTCTTTTTTTTTGTCATTACAGCACATCAAAGCTTCGTTGGCATCTATTGGTATTTCAGAAATAGCCTAGACATTCCGTTACATCTTGTAGGTTTAACAAAAATACACCTACCCTCGGGCTATGAGTCACATTACTAATCGATTAGAACATTGAGTTTGTTACTATGCGATTTGTATGCTGCATACGCGTTTATATTTGTCCTGTTGGGATGCGATCGTTTCTAGGCAATCACGAGAAACGAGAATTTACTTTTTATAACCTAAGTGTATCACGTTATCGCGTATCCTTTTCAGATCGGAAAAATGCCATCGTAAACACTCGAGTGATAGACATGCCTTATTGCAATAACGGCATAGCAATCGTGTTGCGTTGTTATCGGTGTACGTTGCCTCTTCGAAATGTGATCAAAGAAAGTTTTGTCCCTTCTATAAATACTTTCTTATTTATTCTAATGTTTTACGTTGTCCGACAAAACGATACCTTTATAAAAACTTGGGGTACTGTGTATGTAGTTGGTGAACTGTTATTGCAAGTGACACAGTTTCGCTGCAATGAATCGTAATGAGGTGAATAGTATATTGTTTGTTCATTTGTACGTAAATTCATCATTTCTTCAATCTGAAAAAGTATCGCGAACTGTCTCCTATCGTTCCAACAATATTCTCTCAATAACCATTCTGCCAGCTCCTATATCTTCCTCCCTACGTTTGGTTCATCCTTTACGACCAATCTCGACGACGTATTTAAAACGAAACAATTCTAAATCAATCGATGCCGTAACGAGTACTTTGCGAATAAATGCGCGAATTGAACGGAAAAAATTCGTCGTTTTTTTTTTTTTTTTGCAGATGGTTGCCGTGCTATAAAACGTACCGTGTTGTACACGTACACCGTACACATTCTCGATCGGAAGGGCGCACACGTAGGAGGAAGAAGGCCCCGTTGCTCCTTGCGTTCCTTTTTTTTGTTTTTCTTCTTTTTGTTCGTTTTCGATCGAAAATCACAACAACTTTACGCGGAAAAGATTCGTTCGTATGGCACGGAAAAATTCTTGCAGTCGTCTTTCTTTCGTTTTTTCTTTTATAAAATAATAACGATATCGAATTCAACCGATCGATTTATGCGCATCAATTGGTCTAGGTTCGTTCTATAGCGTTACGATTAAATTAATTTTAACTCGTCCTCGTACGCATAGCCGTTTAGACGCCTTAAACGAGTCAACGCTGCCCTTCGATCCAACCATCGGGGTAGAAAAATATGGGTGATTAATTAGACGCAAATGACACGAAAAGCGGGTCTAGCGGTCGAGTTTTCGTGATCTAGCATTCTTGATTGAGGTTCTCGTCCGAAGTAGGTAGATCGTTCTTGTCAGCGGTGATCGTGCCAGGGGGCACAGGGCTCTGCGGGCATAACACACGTATCACGATTAAGGTGGCCCGCAAGCTCGTCTACCAATCTGGGTCACGTTAACCCTTTGAAGCATAGAACCTCATGATCCCTATCCAATGTAACATATTCATTCATCGTCGGTTTGGTTATTAATAAGATAGCACGAAACGGATGAAATTTTGAAGGATAGTTGTTACTGTCCCTTATCTTTTAGCGATCTATGGATCTAAATAATTTCAACAAAATCGGTATTAGGACACTTCGCGGTTGTTCCTTGTGATTATTAATGGGGTTCCATCGGCGATAAAGAATGTTTACTATTGTTAATAACGATATAATTACTCTTCGATTATTTATGGTTAGTTGTTTCAATTCTCACTCGTTATCTCAAAATTATTATATTTCATCTTAACACGTTCATTCATTAACACCTTCGCTACGACTGACCCCGATTAAAAAATATCTATGTCTGACACACTGTACCAAGTATGGAGAAATGACAAGCTTTTGAGGTAATTTTGATTCTTTATTGTTTCTGAATTACTTATTCTCAAATAGCGTACACTTTCATTGATCAATACGTCGACAATTTAATATTAAACAAAATTCTCGTATTGTTCGTATTATTGCAATTTGTTTCACGATCAATTGTATATATAGACCAACATTAATACTATAAGTGACAGACGAATATGGCTTAAGGGTCCATTCTATACGGTGGAATTTAAAAATATCGATTTTTCTTTGCTCAATTTTAAAACCTAATGCCTGGAGAATATATTCTGTAATTCTGACGATGAAATTTTAAAAATTGGTAGAGAACAGGCCACTAGAGATAATGTTGCACCGGGAGATTACAATCATTCAGATATCAGAAATAGTTTTTGTTTAATCCGTAAAAGGAAACGAAATAATAGACTAAAATTTGAAAGCTTTCTTTACAGGTGTGCCGTGGTGTATGCATTATAAATAAATTAACGATTGTAGTCTATTTTATGTGATCTGTTGACTTTCGTAGAGTTTCTGCAGCTGATTATTCAGCAAATAGAAATTCATTTGCAAATGAACAATATTTATTCGACAATAACAAGAAGATGTGAAAGAATTGGGAATGCAATGTGACTGATACAATAAGTTGTGTGTACGGTAAATGGTAGAAATCTTAGGGTATTCACGAAGTATTTTTCTCTCAGGATATTCTGAACTTCTTTCATGAAACTGAATTCGATCTGACAAAGCTCGAATTCCCTTTCACCATCTGTGGAGGAACGTGTATTTAATGGAAGTATGTTAAAACCAATGAAAATTGGGGTAGTTTCCTCATTATGTAATGCCTACAAGACTGAACGCAATCGTCCTTCAAGAAGGCTGCAAAGAGACATTGCAAAAGAAATTTTTTCTTCGTGGAGAGACTGTGACATTGCCATAAGTCTTTTCGCTGAGCGTGGGCCCATAATGCGTTGATAGTGACACGGTTGGGCTCTTTCCCAGAGAAAGTTTGTTGATATTTTCCAGCCATATCCAAGTTCTTAAAAATATGGATAAATTTTGAACGCTCTAACGATGAACTCAAAAAGAACACGATACTCATCGTCACTGCGTAAACCCAGTTGCGTGGCCATAATACGTACACTTTTAAACAACATAACCATTTTACTTTTAATTTTTACCGATTACATACCCCGAAACCGAAGAGGGCTTTTGCAAAGAACACGAGTTCTCATTCAGGTTCAACTTTTGCGACGAAAAATGATACCTTTATAATAATGTTATGAAATATGAAAAATATAATTTTGTATAACAAGAAATGGTAAATATTTAACGGGGAAAAAAATCATTAATATATTTCTTAGTTTTTGAAATAAAAATTTCTGAATAAGCTTTCTTTCTAAATGGCAAGGTAGAATGGACCCTTAAGCTAGACGAGCGTTTGTTTCGGTGTATGTTACACGTAGTTAGGTTCGAAAACAGAGAATGCAAGAAAACAAAAGAATGCGAACTATTGCTCATTGGTGGTTTAACTATACGAGAGTGTTGACGAAGTGCGGGCAGTACATCCATGATAAGCAAAATGTGCGGTATGCAAAAATTTATCAATCGTATAGTATCCATTATGATCTGCACGTACAACGCTTTCTGTATTGTAACAATAAAAAATGCAAATGTATTTCAATCATCGTGAAAACACAATGTGAGAAACGATCGTCGTACTCAGACCTGAGTACCGTTGTCCTGTTGACTTCGAGGCTCTTATTGGCAGCGAAAGGGTTAATGCATGAAACAATCATTTTTCGGTGACGTAATCGAAATGTAAAACGTTCCACCAGAATTAATAATTTGATACAATAGGTTGCCGAAAATGGTACTTAAAGATCGGAGAAGTTTACGTGTGGCTGGGAGACATATCGACAAAAGTTAAAAAACAAAGCAATTACTCGTGAATTGTATATTGTATATTGTGCCGTTAACAATAGATTTGTAAAGTCAATAGATATAGGTGTTCGTGCTTTAGAAATATTCGTTTTCGTTTATCAACAAGCTATATACATAGGGTGTCCGGTAATTGGTAATACGAGCAACAATACGGTCATTTTATGCGAGAAAATTAATTGAAAATATAAAATAGAATTTTTTCATTCGATTTTTCGTTTACGAGAAGAATAACGTTAAAAATTGCACGGATACGTGCGCGAGTACGGTTAACATTCGTTTTAACTGGTTTTATCTAGTTAAACGATGGAAAAGTCAACGAAAAGTAAATAATACCATATCACAATCAATGTTTAAGAACACAAATAGAAATAACGAATAATAGACAGACGTGTTAAACAAGTCGTTCATGATTTTGCGCATACTCGTTGAATTTTCAAAATCGATTTTCTCGGAAACGAAGGTTTATACAAAAGAAATTTATTGTATATGTTCGATTTATTTTCTCGCATAGAATGATTATATTTTTGCTTGCACCTTTAGTATGCTTGTATTAATAATTGTAGAATCGAAGAACCAAAGACACAGGGATTTTCCATAACTAGGTGATATGTGCTGTTGCTATTAATCGACAAGGAAATATTTAAATAAATAAAAATATTACAAAGGAAATTGTACGCAATGCTCTATTTCAGGATTATTAACAATGGTACGTACAGCTTAATTATGGAAATATCCCAATGTGTCTAAATTTGGCACTTAGGTTTTTTGATATTTCCACTCTATGATTAGGTTTTAACCCAGTATCATTAGGGCTATTAATGAGACAGCAATTTGCTAATTCTAATTGAAAATCGTATGCATTTAACCAATGAGATACAATGATCGTTGCTTTGTCTAAACAAGAAACGTTCATGAATTAACCAATACCTTGCATTTTAAATCAAAGTATTGGAAACTGAGTAAGTTTTCGCGCTTGCTACATTATTTTTCTCAAAAGTTGCTTTTGCGAATTAATTTTTCTAACGTTTAAATTAAACGAATTTCTAGTCTCTATAGAGAACAAATAATGCTATTCGTAAAAAAGATGTTATATTAACGAACGATATCATGATAAAGACAATCGACCATTCAACCTAACGAAAGAAATTTATTTTTGCAACGCGTCATTTCGGAATAATATTTACTGTGACAGATTATTACCTGAAAATATTAATCCGTTATGTAATACATCATAATTACACTTTCTCTTTTCTAATTTTTAACGTAGCATAACAATTTACATGCTGGTAGGATAATTGTAATTAAATTAAGCAAAAGTTAATAAATAAGAAAAGCATAATAAGATGTAAGTAAGTAACTTACAAATATGTGGAGTCCACCTAGAGTTTGCATTACTATATAAGGCAAGTGAATGGGATGCACCGAAAGCAGAGGTGGACAAAATTTTATTCGAATAAAATCAACCTACAGCGATTTATTCGGGACGTTAATTCGATAGGACAGTTCAATTATTATTTTTTCATTGTGAGATATTTAATTTTATAATTTAAATTAAAATTTTTATTCAACGAGTATAGGATCAAACATTGCTTATCTTTTATTCATTATTCAAAACTTTTATCAGATTCTTTTTGCCCGAGTGTTCACGTGGATCCATTAATTATTGCTAATAAAATGTGTGAGTTACAAAAGAAGTGTTTCTTAATTTTTGAGATTCGGAATATTTTTTTCTGCATTTATAGTACGAGAAGTATATATTTCTTTTGTTTTACATATAGAAATAAATAAATCGAATATATTACGCAATTCAGAAGTAAGTGCTTTGCTCCACACCTTTTGTTGGTGAACAAGATGTAATAGTATCGTTATTTGCTGAATTCATTTTTATTCTGTTTCATATCGTCGCGACGCTATTAATTTTAGGTATCGATAATCAGGGGATGTAGAAAATTGATAACAATTCTCACATTTATAGTTATAATTATTTTACACAATTGAATTCAACTAACTTAATTTGTTATTACAAATAATTCTAATTTAAAAAGCGTATAAGCAAACTGTGTATTCATATTTTTTAGAACAATATAAAGTGTTTTTAGATGAATAGAACAAAATTCATTTTTCGTTCAATGTTTGTTACATCGACCTCTTTGAAAGAGATTGACCTAACAGATGTAAATACGTTCTGTTTTTGTAATATAATTTTTATATTGAAAACCTTTCAAACGTAATTATTTGTTTTAAGAAGAATTACCTGTCTAAGAAAATATGAAAATAATTCAAAAGATGCTTCAAAGGGTTAAGTAACTATGACATTTGATTTTAATAACTAAATATGTACACTGTATTAAATTATACATTTAGTTTTATTGTCGTTTCATTTAATACAATTTTGTGTAATATTCTATGGGGTCTGCGAAGTACTATCTATTTTAAGTTGAGTTATATTTGATAAAAAAAGTAGCTCAAATTGGAACATGTTACTTGAGATTAACTTTTCGATGTATTGTTGACGTTCATTATGAAATATATTGTGCAGAACTAATTATTATTGCATAATTTTTCTGATAAAAATATTGAAAATGTAAAATAAAATTTAACAAATAAAAAAGTGGACACAAGTTTATTATTTATCTTCCTTTTCGAAGAAGAAAATTACAATATTGCAAAGAAGCATGCAAAACGTGTTTTCAAGCGTATTTAGTGAAGAACGGTACAAATATAAATATAAGTATAATGAATACAACGTGGCAAAGAATCTCGAGAAAATGAGTGCAATTTAACTAATTATTTTGTCGCGCTTTGCGATATAAATCGGAAACTTACAGCTGATATTAATTTACTTTAGCGTGAAATAATTATCTGGTTCTCGAGATTATTTTCAGCAAGCCATACCTGTGATCCACTGCCACTGAGGCTTTCTACATTTGAACCAGTCTGTCGAAGGTAATCCTTATCGTTGAAAATCTTTTTATCACCACCGCCTGGCTTATGCTTTACATTATCCAAGGATCCAATTTTGCTCTCGGCTTTGATATCAAGTTTTTGTGTCTGGATCTGAAAGTAGTACCAGAACGTCTATTATTTTCTATCGCATATCGTGTAAAAACTGCAATTCACTGAACACGTAGAATAATACTTATGATTAAGATTTGCAATTTCTTTACCGCTATATAGACAATTTCCCGACATAGAAATTTGATCGATTCGTTAAATTTACCAACAACGTGATAATAATATAAGTATATATTTCTGTCAACGTACATATGTGTACAGTGTTTGTCAATAATTTTCATTCTCATCCAATGACTTTTACGTGCTTCCTAAACTAAATTTGATTTTTGCATACAAAAAAGATTGACTATTCGAAAAGAATATGTACACTAATTTTAAAACATGCAGAAGCATGCTGTATTTCCTCCGGACGGAATTTACTTACATAGCCGGTGTTTATTTCAGTCAGAATTAAAAATATATTGTATATTCGATACGGCGATAAGTTTTTACGCTAATTATTACGAACGAAGAGTATTCGAATTCGAAGGATTTCAATTTTTCTCTCGACAATGCATAAAGATAGTGAATGTTAGTTTAAACTGGCACGATATTATTAATTTTTAGTCCTAGTTATTAATTACTCCCTTCACAATTTTATAATTTGTAATTTGGATTCAATACCAGGTGATGATGAGTGACTAAATACAATAAATCTCGGAAGAAGACAATTGGGTCAATGTTTCATGATATTGCTTGACATACTTACGTTATTGCTTGAATCCTGTGGCGTCTTTGGAGGCGTTGCCGATGACTGAACACCAACAAACAATAATGACTTGTTAATAATGATGGGTCACAAAACATGCATATGAGAGTCAACCTTTCATCTATTTGAAAGAGACACTTTCTTCATTACACACACAATGTTCTTTCGCATTAAGAGAAATGAATATCAAGAAATATGAAACATTAGGTTAAAAAGTGGTATGAAGTATGTTGTGTTATTATTTTAAGTGAAACATAAAATTATAGATAATATGGAATAGTGAATTTCGTAGATAAAATTGATTTCTATATTTTTAATGGTAACTGCTTTTTTAATTTTCTTTCCGAAAGTTTAGTCGATATATATTTATTGAACGAAATAATATTACTAAGACGTATTAGTAGTGCGAAATACAGTATTAACGAAACAATAACAGGGTAATGTAAAGTGAAGCCACATTTATGACAGAAAGAAATATTTTTTCACAATTTAAGAATCGACGAAGTAATATATTGTAATCATTTCTCTTGATGCTAAAATTCTTGTTTTCTGAGAACTTCGACACTGAACTAATCGACAAAAATTTTAGGACGTAGAAGTGAGTCTATGTTAACATTCTACATGCAAAAATGCAATAAATGTTGAAATAACTCATTTTCTAATTCATCAAACTTCCGAACATTCTCGTGGCATGTGAACGAAGCGAGCACTATATATTACTACATAATGAATTGATGTACGTTTAAAAACGAAAAGCAAGCATTTATCATAATTAGGAAAATGATTTATCGCTACATCGACAAACAGAATGAATTTAGGAAATTTCAAGCGAAAACATACCAGACTTTTTTTAAAATAAATATTAAAAAATTCAAAGAACACACATAAATATGTCGATTTATTCATTTTTTTAGTGTAATCGCTTTTTCCAATATTCAGCCATGAAGATGACAGAAATACAAACGCAAATAAATTTGATTTCTATTGTCTTCTTTTGAAACTTCAACTATAATCGACTACTTTTAATTGATTCCAATTTAACCTGTTCTTCGTAGGAATTATATTTAATTCTTAATAATTTTATCAATTTTGCTGTACAATTGAAATCAAAAAATGCGAATAAATTTCTTTATCGTTTGATAAATTATGTGTAAATAGAAATGCACGGATTAATTCGAAGTAGAAATACTTTGCTATTGTTATGAAACTTCTTCGATGATAGAAGAACTATTGGTATTAAATTTGCAAAATCTTCAAATTATAGACTAAACGCAGATAAAGGGTTACTCGCGGTTACGTGAAATTCTAAAAGTATTTAACACTTCTAGGGAAACATATTTTCTGATAAATGAAATTCTTACCTTGACGCTACCACCGCCAGGAATATGCTTAGCGTTGTCTTTGGAACCGACTTTTGGTTTTGCTTTGTCCTTGAAATCAAGCTTCACAGTCTCTATTTTCTTGTCACCGCCGCCAGGCTTGTACGTTGCGTTATCCAAAGATCCAACTTTTGGCTTTGCGTTCCATTGAAGCTTAACTTGGGAGATCTGCGTTCAATTTTCAGAAGAATATAAAATTATAGTTTTCATTCATTGTGAAATGCTGTTACGTAACAAATTTTAATCCCGTAGAGGAAGAAAATCAGTATTTCGAAAGCGAAGTAATATCAGTAGTACAGAGGAAAAAGAATCAGTCATACGATAGAGCTGGGACTATTTGTCGAATTTATCTGTATTTGAATATTCGAATACTTCGGTGATTTAAATAGTATTTGAACAGTATGAATAGCGGACTATTTTTTCAATGGTATAATACGGATATCATTTCTTTAAACTTCATTTTTATTTAAGATATAATTTAATATGTTAACGATATTCTACATAACATTTCTAACTTTGATAAAGAAACATTAATGCGTTTATATTTTTTGACTGTGAAATTATAAAATGGTATACTCAAATGTTCGAAGTTTATTCTTAGAATTTGGATACTTGTAAAATATACAAGTATAAAATTGTTCGTATAGTCTCAACTCAATTTTACCTATCTCGAATAAGAAATTTGTTATTTGTTGGACTAACAATTCACTTTTCACTTAAAATCAATGGTACTACTGATGAGACCGAGACGGATTTTGATATCATTAATACATTTATGTTTGACGACAAGAATGTTAAGATACTGAATCTAAATCTTTATTATATCCATGTATCTAATGAAAAATAATGTCTTGTATGGAAAGAAAAAAAATTTTATTTACCTTATCCTTATACGTTTACAGTTCCGTGAGATCTGACCAACTGACAGAATAAGTGTGAGTATTCTTGAAAGTACACCTACATTATTTAATTAATTAACTTTATTCAAACTATCATAGATAATCGTAGCACGAAATTACTCGAGTTATTTCTGAATGAAATTTGATACCTGTTTAATGATATTTACAATTCATCAGAACTAAAAGAAATGGACGTCAAAAAGAATTGGTGATCTTTTGAAATTAGAATTTAATGAATTTTCATAGTTAAATATGACAAATACAAAAATAACAATAATAGTTACATACTTTGAAAATTAATTAGTACATTGCACTTTTTCAGAAATAGTGTTTCCCACTATTTAAATCAAAATGAAAAATTGCGTAAATATACATATTAGGTGAAAAAGAATAAGAAATATTCGAATGATTAGTTGAATAAAGATTTATTCGAAGTTATTCTAGTAAACCATAACTTTAATACTACAAGTTGCATCATTGTTTTATCGATACCTCAACGATTCTTGATATTTGAATTACATCGATAGAAATCTCCACATTTATATCTTACTAATATCAATGACCACTTATTTCTGATATCTCTTTGGTACGCAATAGAATGCTTGGGAATTGAGACGTATTAATGAGTACGTTATTGGATTGGTCCCATCGTTAGCTGTTACCAATTAAGCTACCATGGTCGTAAACAGATTTTTTCTTTCCATACAAGAGGAAACTTATATCGATCAATGTCGACGGATAAACAATTGAAAAGATCAAAGTAAAAAGTTAACCTTTTTATCCCCACCACTGGGCGTGTATTTTTCATTTTTCGCAGCGATCTTTGGCTGTGCCTTGCTGAAGTCGAGTTTTCTATTTTCTATTTTCACCTTTCCACCGCCTGGTTTGTAACTTGCATTATCCAGCGAGCCGATTTTCGATCGTACCGTTTTCAGATTTGGAGAGGGTGCCGAGCCCACTTGAACTTTATTCATAGGCAATTCTGTACGGTTCAATAGAAATGATAAATATAGGTACATGTTCGCAAGAATGTTACTTTCGTTGATATTTGTTTCTTAGCATTACGATAAATCGTAACATCTTTCCTTAAAGTATAACAGCAAAATGGCCGTAGGAAATACGACTCGTTGAATTATATCAATTTCATATGAAATGAAATAAATAATTTTTAATTGGGGTAAATTGAATTTAAAATTTATTTGTTTTTAATCGACGACGAATGTAACTTTATACACTGGTTGATGTTGTTATTTAAAACTTTCAATGTATCTTTCGAAAGTACGTTAAAAGTAAAATCGACAAGCAGTTATTTCTCACTGCTTGGTACTTTTGTGGAATATAGACAATTTAAATAATGATATTTCACACAGTATATATACATTTGCATAGACCTAAACTTAAAAGTCATAGAACATCCATTAAAAGGTCAAAGATTTAAAATACTAATGGATATTATTGGAGTATTTATAATGGAAAATAATCTCTTCATATATTTTACACTATTAGTTATGTGTAGAATAAAAATAGATGTGTAACATTTTATTTTTGAAATAACTTCATAGAAAATAATTCGCATACTTTGGTAAGAAACACTAAATATCTCATAATGTATTGCAAAATAACTCTTGTTGTACTATTCCATTTTATCAGTTCTTTGTATCTCCACTTAAACAGTAGTCATAATTCATTCTAATTATTAGATATACTTCATATACGGAATTGTTTATATCTAAATTGTTTGGGAAGAACATACCAGTGTATTCTATTCATCGTATTAATATTTAGAATGTCTTACAAACTTATGCCAGACAAATACTTCTTTCCCAAGTTACAGTTATTGAAAATTGTTTATTGGCGAAAAGATTCGATTTTTAACGATATAAGCGATAGTATTTGTTAAATCAGCAGTTCTCAGTTATATGAAATTAAATAGTATTCACTTGATTTCATCTAACTGGAGAAGGTAGCGTTTCTATTCCACGAAATCACCTTATTTTGTAATGGAAAGCAATAAAATTAAAATATGGATAACTCGGTATATCTTTAAGACTGTATTACCAATGGATTGGGGAAGTTTTCTCGACAAAAAATAAGTCCTCGTATTGTCACATTCAGATTATTTTGAATTAAACGTTATTGGAATCATTTTTGAAAAACTTTCAATTGCGTACAATTAAAAGTAGTCCAAAGAAGATCGCGTTAAGACTCATTGTTATTGGATAAATCATTCCGATTTATTGATACTACCCATTTCATTCATGTTTGCACGAATATTCGAAAGAAAAAAAGCAAAATTTCGAACACTATTCTTACTAATTCACAGGTTCTTAGAAATAGTACAACACTCATTCGTAACATTTTTCAATATCTTTTATAACGAACGAATTATAATATTTTATATTCAAAATCAAATGGATGGTATTGGTATAAGGGATGGTTTCTTCTTTAAAGATTAAAAGTACTGTAGCAAGCAGCTAGCATGATTTGTGACTCACGCATCGATAAATGTTATTTTTGAGTAAATATATTTTGCTAAATTTTCTCCCAGACATGGGGACATTTTGAATACTGTCAGTTTTGTGACATTTCCTGACCAATATCATTAGAAGAGAATAAGCTTGAAATGTTTGACCAGACATTTTAGGAACACTCTGTACATAGAAACTAATATTTCGCAATTGTTTCTTCGGTATTTAAACTAATTTTTTGCCATTTCAAGAAGGTAAACAAGACGATTAGCTTAGTCTTATACACAGTCGATCTATCTTTAGTGAAAAGAGAAACCTATTACCAATACCACGTCTAATGCTGATAACACAGTAACATATAATATACATAATATACATAAATATACAACGCACGGGTACAAAAATTTTTTGGAGGCTCGTACGGGGTTCAACAATTATTATATTAATTAGATTAAATATTAAGTTCCTCTGTGAAGCGTAACCAAATTACAAAAAAATTTGAAAATACTTACTTTTCTTGTCTTGGGCAGTTGTTGATGTTGGGGTTTCCGGTGTTCGTGGCAACGATTTAATAGATTTACTTGGCGATTTTATGGGTGATCCAGCTGTTGATCTTTTGTCTGCCTCTTTTGATTTGGAGCGTGGCTCTTTCGTTAGTAAATTCTCAACTCCATTTGTGGCTGATATCTGTGAAAATTATTGTGCTGTCTTAGCAGACTATCTAATTAATACTATGAAATGTGCCAATCTACAGAGTGTATTGGAAATCATGGTACAATCGAAAAGAAGGCAGTTACTTGTAAAGAAACAAGTAAAAAATATACAATATAATTTTTTCATATTGGGTTAAGTTTTCAAGAAAATCAGATTTGAATATTCATAGAGTACATCTTCAAACTTCGATTTTACATACTCAGCCATGAGTATGTAACTGACCATTACTCAACAGTTTGTTCGATATTCGTTAATTACTCTTCTCTTTTTACTTGCACGAATGTTTGGTTACATTGATGGTGGTATGGCATTATCTGTTTTAAATGGTTCCAATTGTAGAGAATTCTATATTATACTCCATTCGTACTCTATTCGTTTATTTAGGACCGAACCATGACAGCTTTTAATGGAAGATACACCACGAAGTCCAGATGTTTAATTCTCAAAGAAATGTGACTCCTGTTCGTTTGAACTTTTAATGCTGTCTTCGTAAGGTTTATGGCTATACCAGATGTACATAAAGTGACGTCTATATATTGGTCGGTGTACTGCTTGTCTTACAGATAGCCAACAAAGGCCTATATATATACTATATATCTGAGCACCTTCCTATAGGTAAACTGTGATTGTTATTGTCTCTTTACCTTGTTTATTTTTGCAGCTATCGGAGAGCATAACGAAGATCAACGAGAGAGGGAGAGTGAAAGACAAAAAACAAGTAGAAAAATTGCGACAACTTCTCAAAATTTCTTCTCAACTTCTGATAAGTCTTGTACTTATTCATTGTTTATGTACCATACGTTAAGAAGGATAATGATATTTTTAGAAATTTTACCATTTGTTTATATCCATAATACTTCAATGTAAGTCGTACATTCGATCAAAAGGAACGCTTTGCCTGAACTTTTCGATTGTTTGGAGTATAAATTGAAATTTACGATATACATTATATTAATCGCGAGAAGGAACATGCTTTCTACATCTGAAGTAATATGGAGAGAATGGTTTATGGTTCTTACGACGATTTAATACGATTCGTGATTCTTCCTAAGATTGATCTTTCCTTCTATCATCGATAGAAATTGTCACGAAGGAAAAAAAAATAGAATATTCACTCGATAAATATCCGAATTCGATTTTCTTGAAAATAATACCTCATACACAACAATTTTATTATACATTTTCAATTTCGTTTGTATTAGGAATTACCTACTCAGGTATACGATATCCGATACTTTCTCTATACACAAACGAAGATATTTACCATATTGGACTGCACCGATTCGTCCATTGCATTGCCATTTTGAATTCCTGCGAAAACAAACAATAAATGTAATCCAAGTGTTCGTTCAACATTAAAATAAATGTCAAAGAAATGTTTCACCGTGCACTTTTAAAGCAAAATTTTCGCAATATTGTAAACACGCTAGCTCTTTGAAATCTTTCAATAATATATAACGATGTGCACTTATAAAAGATGCAATATTCGGATCGTGGTATTATATTCAACACGAAAATATTGAACACGAAATTGTTATACTTCAATATTTCGAATCTATTTTTAACCTTACTTGTAATGTTTTCTTTTCAGTAAATACTTTTTAATTCGTTAAGCTTCCCTGAATCTCTTATAAATATGAATAAAAACCTGGCGCCGTTGTAAACTTCTCTTCTGATTTTTTGTCCAACTCGGCAGCCGTGGGTGTCTCTTGAACATTAGTCTCTTTTGATGTACTTTTCGAATCAGGTGTCTCTTCTTTGTCGTCGTCTTTTGCCCCGTTGATCGAATCTTCGATAAAAGTGGCTTTCTTCTCTTCGTTGTTCGCTAATTTGCAGCTGTCGGTGGGTGACTTCGGGGACTTTGGGGATTTCGGGGAAACTGGTGTTTGAGGGCTGGAAACCGGTGACGATTTTGGTGTTAACGACCTCCTCTGTCCATTGTCATAGCCTTTCACACTTTCAGCTGGAGATTTCGGATTGGACGACAACAATTCCGCTCTCAATAATTTTTCTTCGATCTCCGATGGCGCTGGAGATTTCGGTGGTTTGTTCACTTCTTTTGCAGTCTCAGGGGATTTTGGAGGGCTGATCTTTGGTTTCGAAGAGTCTTCGACGACTTTTGATAGATTTTCATCGATGACTTCTTTCGCGACGGAATTCTCTTCAATACTTTCGGCCTGTTTGGTCAATTCCTCAATGGAAGGTTGCTTAACTGCAGAAGAAGCACTCTTGGAGGAATCGTTCGACTCCTTTCCAATTGGAAGTGATTCTTTAGCCTCCTGTTCCATTTTCGATTCAATTTTTGTCGATTTGTCAGGATCTGGAGACGCTGACTTCAATTTTTCTTCCTTTTGACTGTCGCTTGTTTTTTCTTCTTGTACGGTTGCATCGATCGAGACAGCCTCCTTCGATTTTTCTTCCTCTCGAGTTCGATTCGTCTCTAGCGGAGTGTTCGCACGCGACTCGTCCGATTTCTCCTGCACTTTTAGATCACCCTCGTCTTGATTGTTCGCGTCCGTTGGTGCGCTTGACTTGTCCGGAGATTTCGATGCTTTCGATTCTCGTTCACATTTAGTTTGATCGGTGTCTGTTCGATTGTTCGCCTCCGCTTGTGTAATTGCGCACGACTTGTCCGGCGATTTCGATATCTTCGATTCCTCCTTGCTTTCAATTTCATTCACTTCCGTTTGATCGTTCGCTACCACCGGTGTATCTGCACGTGACTTATCTGGAACTTTCGATACTTTCGATTCCTCTTCGCTTTTAATTTGATTGGTTCCCGCTTGATCGTTCGTTTCCCCTGCTGTACTTGCACGCGACTTATCCGGTGATTTCGATGATGCTTTCAATTCTTGCTCGCTCTTCACTTCATTGGTGTCCCCTGGAACACACGCGTGCGAGTTTTCCACAGATTTTAACGGAGTTTTCGGTTCTTGCTCTTTTCGAGCCTGACTCGCATCCGTCGGTGGTTTCGCGCACGATTTATCCGGACTATCGGGCAAAGTTAATTTCTGTTCGTTTTGTTTTTGACCGTTCTCATCCGAAGCACTGGACCGAGTTTCAGTTTGCGGTTTCGTTGACGCTTTTAGATTTTCCTCGCCCGAGGATGCTTTCACCGGCTGAGTAGACGTTTCAGGGGTATCCGAACTGTTCGATTTGTCACCCAAGATGGTGGTAGTTGGCGAGCCACTCGATTCATTTTGGGTTATCGATTTCTCTGTACACTCTTTGATCGAGTCTGCGTCGTGTTTGGTAATATTTTTACTTTCGATTGTTTTCCCCGTTGATTCTTCTACTTTGTTATCTACCTTTTCCATTACTCTACCGGGAGTCTCGGGTTGCCTACTTTCGTCAGATTTCCCCGAGGACAGCCTGATATCCTTGGCAGATTCCACGGTTTTACTTTCGGGGTTATCGAGTTTATGATTCGCGGTGGAATTGTTCAATTTTTCGTTCATCTTCTCCGTAGCCGTGTCCTCGAACTTAACGTCCATTTTCCCGTTTATCGTCGCGGATTCCGGCTTCTTCGCGGGCTGGACACCGTTCTCCTTGTTCGGTGATTTCGAGACGATCGTTTCGTCCCTTTTCAAATGATCGCGATCGACCGATTGCGATTTCTTAACGTCCATCACGACGTCGTCGTCGTCGTCGTCGTTCTCGGCATTCTCCCGCATCTCTTTCGGTGCGAAATTCTCGAACTGTTTCACCTTCTTCGCATTGTCAACATCGGCCATTCTTTCGACTACTATACGCGGAAGCGGAACCTTTTTTTCGTCCTTCTGAGATGGTAGACCTTGTTGAGGGATGTTCAACAACGATTCATGTCGTTGTAATTGTTTCTGTGCGATTTCCAGCGGCTGGCCAAGAACTAACGGTTTTTGCTGCGGTATACCCGGATGTTGGAGTGGCCTGAACTGTTGAGCTTGTTGCTGTATGTTCCTTTGGAATTGTTGACCCTGATAATTTCCAGGGTGGGGTAGCCTGAGTCGTTGCTGTGGACCGGGTCTATTGATCGTTGGCGGGGCGAAACGTGGATTTAAAACGATAGGTGGATTTTGACCTTGTTGAGGTGCTCTCTGAGGAAATGAATTTACTGGAGGTCTTGGGTGCCCGTATGGTCTGAGCTGCGCGAATTGTCCGGAATTGGACGGTCTGAATGGAGAACGACCGTCGAATCGGATTTGCTGTGGCTGTACTCCTGGTCGTAATTGTCCTACAGGACCATTATTTATAGGGTGTCTCGGTGATCCAGGTGGACCTTGCGGTCTCGCCCGAAAGCCAGATGGTAATGCCGCGTTCGGTTTTACCTACGGAACAGTGACATGTGAGGATTCGCGAATCGTTGTGAATTCGTTAAGAGAAATCTCGAGAGATCGACCTTCGAGTTCAATATCAATCGAGTTGATAATTATTCACTCCTTAAAGGGGGAAGACTCGATGAATTACTTTGAAACGTTAACATACGAGTGATTTTCCGCAATTTTTTTATAACGTGAAACCTCGATGACACTTTTCATCGTTTTCTATATTTTGTATATTCTTTAATATTCCAAGATATAGAGTTATTTTTTTTTTGTTAGAATTTATGGACTTTTTTGAAGTAATGGATATTATTCTTCATGAACTTTTCTGTCAACGGTGCGCAGTCTAGTATTTTCTTTATATCAATTTAGAATAAAGGATCAAACAAAGTTTTGTTCGTAATAGGACTACGTATTATGTGAATCTAAATTCGGTTTGACAAGTATAAAATTAATAATAATACGCAGTTCTGGAATTTCTTTCATTCGAGAGAAATGGTACAGAGAATTTCCAAAACTATACATAATTGCACATCATTAAGTTTATACTTTTTACACAGGGTTTAGGTTCGTAAAACTTCCATTGTTTTTTTATTCTAAATAAATAGAAAGAAAATGTTAGACTGCACACTGTTGATGGGAAGGTCTATGGAGAATAACATTTATTACTTCACAAAAGGCTGATAAATTGTAATAAAAAAAAAATCTATATCTTGGTATATTAAAGAATATATATAGAAAGCGATGGAAAGTTATGTTAATAGAAAATTGTTGAGAATCAATTTTATGTTAACGTTTCATTCGAGTCCTTTTAGTATAACATACTTTAACTTTATACAGGGTGTTTGTTTTATCTTGATATGGTGGAATATCTTACAACCGAAGGTATCAAAAATATGTTCTTAAAAAATTGATACGGACGGGGATATGGACAAATAATGTTTTCACTATTCTCCGTATTGAACAATATTCATAAGAACTTATATCATCGGTCGGTTATGAAATATTCTGGCCATATTGAAATGAAATAGATATTCTAAATGATAACGTATTTCAATTATAGACAAATTATAATACATTACTTATTGTCAATAATTTGACGAAGATCATCACCTTACTTCTTTTACAGTACGTTATGTCTCCACAAACTTGTATTTTATCAATAAATAAATTCTGATTATACTATTTATCTTTGGGCATAGTTGCTTCCATGACTTCCTGGGACGTACATTTTTTAAATTGTATCTTCAGGTGTTTAGTATATATTTTGATTACTTATTCTTACACGGTGAATTACCGTGGTTTTTCAAAATTGAGATTTTTCGGATTCAATCTTGTTACTGTATGGTAATTATATTTCTGCGTATAAAGAATGACACTTTGTAATGTATGTACGCGATAAAAAGTTATTATAAAATGATACATTTTAAATTGGAGTGTTGACGATAACTCTATTCAATGTTTAGGATGTACTTACGATCAGAATACCTATTACAGTTTTGTCTCGTTTCTTCGACTAAACATCTGCATACAGTATACAAGGTGACCGCATAACTGATTCATAATTCTATTATTAGTGTAGTTAGAGAAAAATATAAAGGGAGACAATGGATGATTCAACGAATCAAGGATGGTGTTACATTTGTAGAACTATACTTTTTTTATAAATGCAATATTGTTCGTGATTTCAGCAACTGTATTATTTCTTAAAATGGAAATGCATATTTTATCTTGCACGAGTTAAATACACTCGTCATTCTACGTAAAAAAGTATGGAAGTAAAGTAGTAAAAAAATAACTAATTCACGAGATATTTTAAATAAATGTCTTTATCGAAGATAACATATCTCATGAACCAATCATTTTTTTACTATAATAGTTTATCTCAATACTTTTTTTATGTAAGACTGTGAGAGGATTCGATTTTTGTCGAAGAATAGATATATTTCCATTAAAAAGAAGTAATGTATTTGTTAAATGCGCATGCGTTATTGCACCTATAATATAAAAATACTATGGTCTTACAAATGCATTATAGAACCCTTTAAATTATTTATCTCTTTTCTTTAACATTAATTGCCCTGATAACGGAGTTATGACCTAGGAACAATTGCCATGAATCATTCTGTATATGCTTAGGTTATATGTACTGTGAAAAACGCTACACTTCAGTATTAAAAAATTCGAACATAAATACACCAAAAGTTTCAATTCTAATTTCAAAAATTTATACAAGTACAAAGATGTCACACTTGATAATCAAAACCATATAAAATTTCGAATTTCAATACACATTGACTAGGACAATATTGGTCGTATTGTTACTTGGTTTTTGTTGATTGTTGTTAATATAACGAAATCGTCAATAAATTTCAAATACAGTTACTGATGATATTACTAATTCATAAAAATGGATTTATTATCCTTTTGTCGAACTAATTTTATTTCGTTCTTTTTAATTGGGCTGAAATGTATATAAGTAATTAAAAGTACTTATCACGGACCGTACGTAGAAGTGAAGTATGCACGTTGGAAGAATGATGTTCGGTGGTTCATGTCTGGTGCTATTTACTATTCATAGAATCAAGGTTGGTATCGGCTAAAAGTTTTCACAGAAGTTGACGAGGAAACAATCTACATTGGTCAAAATAAATAGTCCTATTCATTCGCATCACTGTGGCAGAATACATATTGAATGTTTAACGGTGCAAAAACTGAATGATTTCAAATATGAAAGTTGGTCACATTCAGATTTATTTCTCGGTATTTGTCAGATAATTTGCTATCTGAACAATATTTTAAAAGAAAAAATTGTTTCTAATCAAAAAGTTATAAAAATTTCCCGTTAAAATTCATATTTAAACAGAAATTGAATTTAAGACACTTGTAATCAATTTTATTAATTATAATAAAATACCTCATCCATTTTTCTGTTTTTATTTAAAGAAATAAAAGTAAGCGACTTTATGCTGCTCATTTAGTCAAGGTATCTTCTGCAATTTTTTTCGTGCTAGCAATTTGTATTTTTCTAAAACATGATGTACATTTTTTACGTTAATGCTTACATCAACACTTTTTGCGATTTATTTCACAGTTATCCTCGAAAATTCAACGCACTTTGCCCTACTTACGAACTATAATATTTACGTTTGCACTCCTAGATTTCTGTCGAAATAAATATTTTGGAGGATATTTAGTATGTTATGCATACAGCCATGCCCAACGATGTTGACACATTAAGATATTCATTTCCTTCAGTTTATACTACCAAATACGAAAAAATATAAGATGTGCTATCTTCTTGACCGGTGTGTATACTACTTGAGAACAAAAATATTTGCAAAAGAATGAACGAATAGCTATTATTTGAAAAGTGAGTAAGAAATTTAAACGAAATAAACGTAATTAAATATTTGGAATAATGCATCTCGACAGGAAAAGATTGTCTTACTATTGTTCAATGTAGATTTTTTTCTCGAAAATATAAAGACACGTGAGTAAAGGTTAAATATTTTTAAACATTACAGTTTCGCATTTTTAAATTATTTTCGTAGTATTACTTTGATTATTTTGTATTATTATTTTTATTACTTATTATTTTATTATTTTTATTATCATTATTATATATCAAATTGAGGCAATAAAATCGCTTTGGAAAATTATATCTCTAACTTAATATCTATTTTTTAAGCAATATAAATAAGTGTCCAGTGAACAGCTCTGTTTCTAAAATTCGTTCTCTTCTTTCCTTATTCTTTTATCAATTTTCTTTGTTCTCTGTACGTTACTTCATTATTCGTAACATGACTGTTTGTGCCGCATCCAAAGGATCGATCAGAACAACGCGAAAGTGATACGAATTCGAAGTTTAAATGCGCAGGTGAAATTCGGGTGACTGATATTGGCCCTGAGCCCATCGATCATTCGATAATAGAATACGGTGATGTGTCGAGGATCCATATTTGCCGTACCTGCCACCGATCGACTATTCCACTCGTTATGGGATTAAGCCACGAATGATTATAGAATACCATCAACATTCAACGCGATTTCGAGTCATTTCGGGTTAGCGTGACCTACAGCAGTAGCTTTTCTTCACGGTGCACGACTGTTTCAGTTCGTTTCTCCGTGGAATTCATCAGTGAAAACGTTCAAGGAGGTTGTTAAAATTGTTTGCACGAGTGTGCCATGATAATTGAGTTTTCGAAATGGTGCGAAGTACAGAATGCATTGTCTGTGTCGCAAAAGTTTCTCAATACTCTCTTCTTTTCTTCTCATTCTTTTCAAACAATTTTCACGAAATTTCGAATTCTCAATTTGGGGAACACGATTTTCGCATTCAACGAAGAAGAAGAAATTATATTTCTTTTGTGTTAAATACGTAGAAAAGCATTTAACCCTGGAGTAGTCTGGGGGTGGAGTAGTCTGGCCGACCCTAGTCGACAAATATTGTTTTATAACTAGTAAGAATAGCGCACGTGCTTTTGTATACTTTCCAAGTAATTCACGGTGCACTTGTCAACACACTGACAGAGTCCTTTGAACTAGAGTAACGTACCTATCGAAAGGTAAAGAGACAATGCGGTCCACTTGACCCCAGCAAAACACTGACGCGACTTTTTGCGATCAAAGAAAGTAGAGTTGTTAAAATCTATATACCTACATTCTACTTTATCATCAAAATATTATTCGTCTTTATCGATTACCCGTGTATCTCATTTATGTATAATATTATGAATATTTTTACGTGCTTGTAGTTACAGTGAATACAATAGTATATTATTGATTTAATATTTTCAAATATTCTACAAAATATAGTTGTATAAGCGTATAAATATATTAGCAAAGCAAAACACTATAGAAAACAAACTCTTTATTATTCTTTTGGATACATGATAAGTGTAATTCTATTCTAGGTACGGTAAATGTCCACATATTTTTTGCGTTAATTGTTTTATACTTTTTAATGTTAATTCGAAAATTATTGTATATTAATTAAAAGCTTATTTTAATTACTTTATTCTAGTGTTCGTCATGGTTTTCCAACAAAAACATCCTACCGAATACAATCCTATCCAATAAAAATCTAATTTTATTATATTACAAAATGATGCGAATAAAAATAATAAATATGCGTAATGTATTTTTGCCGTTAGAATTGTGTCTGTCACGATCATATTTTATTTAGAAAATTAAAACAGGAAAAGAAACTGTACATTACTTATATTTATTTAAATTATTTTTAGAGCCAATTAGACTTCATATTATATTTTACCCAGACTACTTAAAGGTGAACAGGTTCAGAGAGACTTAATACTAGGATAGACGTTTTTCTTAATTTTTTTGGCGAAGATGATTGGTAGCAAAACCTTCTTTAATAAAAAAAAAGCTTATTGAAGATGTTTGGAAAAGTTTTGAGTATATCAGATTTCATTGCATGAAATGATAGTACGATCTAGAAAAGTTTGAACATTGGTAATACCTATGATATAAATAGAAGTTTTTAAGAGTTTTAATAAATAATGTTTCAAAACATTTACATTTAGATAACGTATTGACCATTTTAGTTTAATAACAGACCACTACCAGTATTTACAGGTTGGTCTGAAATAGGAGGTCAATCTTTAGGAGCACATTATAAGGATTAAAAAGTAATCATGCGATCATGAGTCAGGAAATTTTTGCTTTACAAGATATAAACACTTTTGTTTACGATAGAGTTTACGAGGAATTTAAATTACAAATACTTTTATTTTTGTCTTCTTGACAAAAGTAAACGATGCTAGTATATTTATGGTGAATTGAATCCGCTTGACATTAAAATCGGTGCATTTCATAATAATAAAGAAAATGATCATTCTCTATCTAAGCATTTAAGAATTAAGATATACATTCAAATATAAATATACATTTAGTTAAACAATTGGATAATTTTCATTCCATACAATTAACAGATAGCAAAAGAGATATTTTTGTACACTTACCACCGATTAAGTGATTAAGAAAATTGAAGGAAATGTCAAAAGCTCTGCAAACTCAGAACTAAACAAATCGTTAGCAACTGAGACGTGTTTTGATACCATTATATCAAACCGTTCTAAGGAATGACGCTCTTGGCACCAGATATCGACAAAAGTTTTATTCAAAGTTATTCGTATAATTTACAATTTCGGCACTAAATCCAACAAGATATTATATTTATAATGAAATTCATTCCAAAGAAGATTTTGGTTGTTTTATTGAAGATTCAATGATCCTAGATATTTGATTCTTCTGTGAAATACTAATAGCAACTCGTACGAACAAACAGACGATGCTTCGAACCACCTCAGTCCTCCAGGCTGTCATCAGCTTGAATGGAGTAAACTGAGGAAGCTTTTCACTTTCCGAAATTCATCAACAATAATGTCTCCATAAGTAGCAGTATTTCGGGACCACTCAGCGTCAATTAAAGAAAAGTATCCGATTCTTAATTTATGGAAGTGACTACGTTTCTCGCGCAAATGTTCGTTTTCATGTTTTCCCGAGATTGTCCGCTATTCCTACTTTCCTTGTCGAGTAGAGACAGGCAACTGCCAGTTACAGAGTAGTCACGAACTGCCACTTACAGAGACATCATTGATTACTCAAACGGATGTCAGAATTGGCTCACAGTGTTGCATGAGACTGTTTATAATCAATGGAAATTATGGTGGTATGAAAGATAATTACTTCATGCCGATACCAACAAAGCGAAAAGCTTTTAGTTAATCATTATGTAATATGGAACAATTTTGGGGATGACTCTGTGAAGTAGGAAATCGATGGTATCTCGAGCTAGTGAGCCAAAAAAGTCTTATACACATTTCTATCGATATAAACTCTATATGATTACAATTTTCACAAAAACAAGTCACGTTAATGTTAAAACAAGTATAACTTTTATGTAAATTGTAATTATATATAATTTATCTAGATAGTATAAGAAGATTTGTATTATTTTTAATAAATACAAATTAGTTTCTTTCGTTATGAATAATTTTCAAAATATTAATGATTATTACAAATATAAAATTAAACAGATTTTTTCATTACGAGAAGCTTATTCAATCAGTGATAATATCTAAACAGGAACGAAATCATTCTATTTTTTAGTAGCTAATATTTTCATTATTCTTTCAGTAATATTTCTGTCAGTATTCTCTCTCATTCGGTCTCGTTACTAGTCGCCGTGGATCTTAGTTGTCGTTTTTGAACAACAGCGACTCTTGCTTGCGATCGTAGGAGAGATAATGGACTACGACAGGAGTGGGGATGTAAACACGGTGTGCCTTCTTCTTATGGGCGATTAATAAGTCCGAGAAACAGGGACCCAATTGTCTCTTGATTAACGTATACTCAGTAATAGGAATTTTTCTGCTATTAGAATATAAGATTCGTATAGATTGGCCCTTGGTGAAGAAACCGTCTTCTGTTTCCACGTTTTATTTACTAATTAACTATCTAAATTATAGTAACGATAACTTACATTGATATTTAAATGCAATGCTTGAGAATTGACACGAATCGGTATTAACGAGTATGTATTATTTAAAAATAATACATTGGAGCTGTAAGGCCCGAAATTTACTGATGTAGCACAGACTAATTCGGATTTATTGCTTTTAAAATTAATATTAACGATTTTACATTAGCAAAGCGATTCGTGTTTAATAAATTGCGTATTCAACGTTTTCTACATAAAATTACTTAAAACTGGTTGTTTATAGGGAAAATTATCTCCAATTGTATACGTCTTCAAAAAGACTGATGTCGATTCCTCTGTGTCAAGTAAGGCGTAAAATCAATCACGAATTTCTGGAGTAGTATTTTTCGAACAAGATTGCACGTTATTTCTTGTGGGTTGGCACATTGCCTCCAGGACGAAATAAGCGTAGAAAAACTTGTGGTAATTAAGGTACTTAATTTTGAGAAACGATAGTACTGATTATTGACAGGGTCTCACAAGTAGGTATGTATAACGGTATACATTAAGTAGTATGAGAGTAAGAGGAAGAAAGATCAGACTTGAAAGGAGTCACGAGACGTATTGGGTCAGACGTTTTAGTCAGCCTTCGTAAGATCTGTAACTAAACAAAAATGATTTGATACCGTTTTCACACTTTCTTCATTTATAGTATTATATTCCTCTTAAGCTTGGACAGATGTTTCGTTCTCTCTAGAATGATTGAATTGTATTTCATGACACAAGTAACTTTTTTAATCAGTGTTATCGAAGATAGCGATTGTAAACTGTCACGTATCGATACTTTTCACAGACAAAGTAACATTGCTAGTTAAATATTGCTCGTTTAATTCGAGATAATTAAAATATGATGTATTTGGTATTATTTTCATTGTAAAATTCTGGTCTATTTGATTATAGTAGCTTATAATTATAATATATTGTATACATATTTTAAGTTTCCAGCAAAATTTAGTTTAATTTAAATAAAACGTGATACCTAAAGAGTTTTGATTTTTTTCGTGACGTAATTCTTTAAAAAAGTGTTTTCTTGAAACTCTATCGTAAACAAAATCTCGTAATTCGAAAAGGAGGAGCTTTTGAGACAGATCTTCGTGTGATTCTTTTTCATCTTTAAAACGGTTTGAATATATTATTGAATATATAATTTTACGGTTTGAATATATAATTATACGGTATAAACTCTATATAATTGCAATTTACACAAAAACAAGTCATGTTAATGTTGAAACAAGTATAACTTTTATGTAAATTGTAATTATATAGAATTTATCTAGATAGAAATGAGTATAAGAAGATTTATATTATTTTTAATAAATACAAATTAGTTTCTTTCGTTATGAATAATTTTCAAAATATTAATGATTATTACAATATAATTATTATTACAGTATAATTACAGTGTAATTATTATATTTGATACTACATTTTGATAATCGAGGACGAACATATGCCTAAAATATTAGATAATGTATAATGACCCAGTATGTATGTATATATAATAGGGACATCATAATTATTGATTACGTTGGACAGACGACGACGCTGTAGAACAGTATGTATGAAAATTTGCTCATAATTTCTTACGGAAAATGAATTGTTATACTCACCATTGATACGTTATTTTTATTTTTATATCTCAAATACTTTCCTAAGATTTTCTTAATAATGTGTGTAGACTTCCAGAAAATAATAAAACGAGTATAATTATTGTCACTATACGTAGAGAGAAGAATCATTGGATTTCTATACCTAAACTAATAATACCTCGTCGCAAAATAGTGAGAATCACTATATCTCATTGCTAACTTCTCTGCTATAATTTTATCACGAATAAAAAGTAATAATAATTTCCAAAAGACGTATGTACATATGTACTTTCGTTTGCACGATCATAAAAATATTTGTCATGTTTAAAGGCTAAACTGTATACCCAATATTCCAATTTTACGTAGCATAATTTCGACACGTGTGAGTATTTGTTATTACCAGAAAGGATAAATATTGAATCGTTTTCAACCTATGTGGGTCCAATGTTTATAATTGAAATATTAAAATTTTTACCGATTATTGGCCACGTTCGAGAATATTTAATATCAAATAGAACTGTGCTTACCATATTTCCATCGCGGTCCGAACCAGACTCGGCCGCGTTGTTTGCAGTTTCTTGCGAATCCATTTCGGGTTCGTACGCAATTAGAGTTTAGGTCGATTTAAGGATCTTCTCACCTCTGACAAAATATTTCCCGATAAACCTGTTACGTATCAACGATAGTCATTCCATCAAAGAAATTGTATAATTCTACGCCAGTGCTCTGTGAAAAACCAACGGGTCTACGTTGTGATCAATGAACTGTACCGAATGAAAAGACACTACTCTTGATGCGTGAGTCATCGTACTTGAATGCAAACGACGTTTCAAGAAGCACATTTAGCGAAGTCATTATTATGAAACTACTTGAATGGTAGCAGTAATTACGGATGCTCTGTTCGAGATTCTTCGAAAACGTTGAAATTCAAATTTATGTCGAATTTACATTTCTCGAATAATATTTAAATTTGTGTCGTAGATTTTATAAATCGTTTTAACAAGTTTTCTGTATTATAATGAATTTACAAATATTGTGGACACGGACAAAATTACACAAGCACTATAATGGTAAACTATTACAATCGGTTCATAAGTGTGGATAAAGATGCTATGCGCTTCCTATGCTTTCTTCTGTATTTAATAGACGGTGTTTTGGAAGAAAGATTATAGTTGGCGAAGCCTAATCGTTGTAATAATCTTTTAATATTTTCTATGATAGATCTTACTCACTCAGTTGAGTATATTTTTATCTAGATAACGAGTAACGTTTTTTCTCGAGGAATTTTCATTTGTGAGCGACGAATAAAATGTTATCCGTTGTTAGTTATTTGAATAACAAAGACGGGTATATTAATATTTATTCGTTGTATATAATAAACCATCTAACAGTGTGTACGCATAAAAATAATATACGCCGCTCGAATACCACATACATCCCACAAATACGCGTATTTAACGGATACTTTTTTCGTTACATAAAGGAAGGATCTTTTTTTCTATTTTCTATTACGTAAAACAGGATTCCGAAATAAAAAATATAGATTTATAATAAATATTTATGACTTCGAAAACTTCCACCAATTAAAAATCTAATAATACCTTTTGAATCCCTTTTCAAAATTATGAAAGATCTGTTTCACATTTTCGTTTCGATTAGTTGTCTACGAAACATTTCGATTTGTCTTCGTTACTCAAATAAAAGGTAATTTGAATAATATTTGGTTCGTGAGTCGTGAACAAATTATTCAAATGAGATTTTATTCGGACTAAATTTGCTTCGTCACCCACGACTAAATCTGCTATTAACGAATAACGATCATCTGAATAAATTACCCGATTAAAAGTATTTCGTTTAGATAAATATTTGATTAAGATTTATTCGTAGATATTCGAATAACGTACAATTTTATTCATACTTACCTCCTAACGAACTAAATTTTTTAATTTTTTACAGAGCCTAGTGTATGTATAGTTCGAAGAATTCCCGCAATTTTAGTCGACACTATACTACCTGTTTTGTTATGTACCTAGAATGCGTGCAGTAAAAATAATCGTATGTTCAATAGTATGATACGTGGTAACGTGATACGTGATTATAGCAATGAATTTTGCATAAATTTACTTACGGTGTAGATATTTTTGAGGTTCGACTATTACTATCAATTTGAACATGCTGCGATACAAATGAACCTGTTTAAATTTCTTACCTATGATTCCAAATAACAAGAGATGCGAATAATAACTTTGCAACATTTTTCATCATTTTCATATTAGGTATTTATAATAATGGTATTTACAATTTTTAATCCATTCACGATAATTTGATAGAGAAAATTGATGGAAGTAATTAAAATTTCACAAATATTGTTGTTTATTGAGAGAACAAGATCATCTTGTCTTTTATAAACGATACAATATCATTTATTCTATTTAGTGTTGTAGAGAGGATCAAAACAATAAAATTTCAATAATAACCTATAATTATCTGTTATTACTGGATTTGACGAATGGAAAATGTTTTTATTTGTGATCGATAACTGATTAATTCTATATACAACTATACCCTCCATATTGTTTAGAGAAAAACTTGACGTCAAAGTCCTGATCAAAGATTGAATCGATGAAGGAAACAATGGCTTGTTATAACAATCACATCACTGTTAAAACAACTCATTATTTTCTTCATCGGTACAGTTATTCTCTGTTCAATTATCGTAATTGGTTCTAAAATCGTGGATACAGTTACGACGAACACTCTGTATAGATAATTTCGCTAAGTATGAAAATCTATTTTTCACGCTTTCTCCAATACTATCGTCATTCGAGTAAGTATTCCAACAATGTGCAACATTGAATTGGAAAATTGATTTGAAATTGAAAAATTTCAATCATTTCTTGGAGGGAAATAAATCAAATTTGATTACAAATAAAGGTTACAATTAAAATTGGAAGAATATATTACGCAAATGTTAAGGTGAAAAAATATTTGTTAAACTTATATTCGAGAGAACGTTTTTAAGTAATGATTCCGCGATTTAGTCAATAATAATTCTGAGAAAAAATAAAATATTTATCCAACGATATTAACTAAACAAATTACTTCGAATTTTCATAATTTGTTCAAATACGTTCCAGTAATCGTAAAAATTGACAAAGTATTTATCGTCTAATGGAAAAAACAAAACGTTACGAGGTATTTTGGGCGTGAAGGATGTTTAACAAGGAACAACTAAAAAAAAAAAAATGGAGGTAAAAAAGTTTTACGATTGAAGAGACCAAAGTTAGACGAAGGAACGCACGCAACGATCTGAACTGTAGAATACAGGGGGATCATATTTCTATGTATAACGGTAGCAATGGTTAACCTTGGTAAATATATTCGCGTGTGTATCACGAAACCACGATGGTTTCGTGCAAAAAACTAATAAGGGTGCAAAGTAACGTTGAAGTAACGCACCCTTAATACAACAACAATTACGATATTAGAATGCTTTCTCGCGAAACTTCACGCATGAAAACGTTTAATTTCTTTGGACACATTATTCCAGCGCACGTAACTCTTTTACACGCAAGTGTATATAGTATACACCGTATATTTAGTACCAAGAATTTGTTTCCATAGCTTGTATCATATTTCCAGAAACCGGATACATTAAACCATTCGTATCATCGTACATTCACGTTACAATTTTTAATCAAGCTGGAAGAATCATTTTCGTATAAGCGATGCGTGGAGATCATTAAATTTATATCAAGTCTTCGCTACGGATTTCACAATGCATCCTAAACTATCAAATGGACGTAATCGTCAGAATTCTCGATCAAATTTTCAATCGACGAATCGAGTTACGTACAAGTAATTAAAGTATTTTCGTTGCCATTTATTGTATTAAAATTGTCGCGAGAAGGTTATTAAATTCTTATTGAAAAATTGTAATTCGCATAAATTATTATCTCAATCCGTGCTTGCGTTTCGAATGGATAAACGGTGCAATTGTTTTTCATAAGTATGATTAATTTCGCAACTGATAAATGGGTCTACGCGATGTTTCTTGTAAACCAGTCACGCCATCGACTATTTATAAAAAAAGTTAACCAAACGAAACTAAAAAAAACACAAGACGCACGTTCCGATGTTCTGTGACTGAAATGACCGATAAGATCAACGTTCATTTAATATACGAGGGCAATGTAATGTCTTTCGTGCATTTGACTTATACAACGTCTAACCTTCTGGTAACCTTCAGACGTTTTACCAGCTATAGCATGTGCTTGCGACTTTCTTTATTCCTTCTTTAGCACATCCACGAATCTAACTCGAAAGTATTGCCAGCAGTCCCTTTCCAATCAGTTCCCTTGATACGATCTCTCTCACGATCTGAATCTATAGATATGCGAGAATTTCGTGTGAACTCTGTTCAATGCACAGTGATTGGGATATCTGATGATCAGAAATAACTGTACCCTTCGAAAAAATAATTCGTTCAACTATGATGCAATTACTTTGTTGTCTTTGTACCCTTTTAACGAAGAACACTTTTATATATTCATTTGCCGTAGTCTTTTATTGGTATTTTTTGTACGGGACGTGCAAAAATTTAAAACTCATTTGCGTACAAACGAGAAAAATAAAAGAATAGCTATCGGAGTAACCGTATTTTTTTGAAACAATTTTTACTTTACTTTAAAATTGATTTTCATAAAATAAGTTATGGAAACAGAGTAACGTGTTGAATTTCTCAATACCTGTTCTTATTCGAATAATAATATTTTTGTAAGATGGATTAACGCGTTCACAGTGGACTAGGACGTTTTGAAAGCTTTTTTATATTTGCAAAACGTAGACGTAACGCAACAATAATAATACGTATCGTTCAGAAAAGAAGGTAGAATACACAGGGTGAATTATCTAAGACTGGAAGTTGAAATATTTTCGAAATTGTTAATTATATTGAAATAGGCCTAGAATAAAGGTTGAATGGTTTCGAGGGAGACATTGCTTGATATGACTAGAATTGTTGTAAGTTGAGAACATTATTACTATGAAAGTCGAATTTGTTTTTTTTTTTTAATAGAATCATATATTTTTTAATGTACCGATCAATTTGGTTCGTCAGTCTTTATAAAACAGTGCTAAATTAAGAAATAGAAAAACTATTACTGTGGGAGATATCTTAATTAAAATATTTGCAGAGTGGTACTCGTACAATCAATTACAAATGCCTTTTTTTATTATAAAATTATATAGGTTAACGAATCAGATTAATCTGTACCATTTTATATATGATTATATTGACTATAAATAATGTTCTATAAAATAATTCAACTAAAAAGAAATATTCTAACATTGTATATATTCACCAACAGAGTTTGCGATATTAACTATTACAAATTGTGCCCAAAGTGATAATCTGAGGCAAAAATTTTGATATAATAACGTAATAAACGTTACTTGACCTGTATATATTATAAATTCTAATGTTATAAACATATCTTGGACAATCAAAACAAAGGACGATCTAAGAAACAAAACACCATCTGATTTCTGAAAAACATTCGCACATCTTTTTAACATAAACGATTATCTTTAGTCAACATAATAATACATAAAATGATTATCCAAATAAATTCGATTTGTTAACCTCTACCAGTATTTAAGGAATATCACATGTAATTATAACAGAAATGTATGTAGTTGCAATTGGTTGTACGAGTACCACTCCACAAATATTTTAATTAAAATATTATATCTTCTAAGGTAATGATTTTTTACTAAAAATAGCAATAAAACTGCACGTAAGGGCACTTCCACTATTTTTATAAAGAATGACGAGCTGAATTGATTGATGTATTGAAAAATATATAATTCCATTAAATAAAAATAAATTTGATCGTTATATGTCCTCTACACATCCACTTAAAAAATATCTAGTTATATTAAATAATATCTCTTTCAAAATCATTTAACCGTTGCCCAAAGTTATTTTCAATATAATTTATAGTTACGAAAATATTTCAGCTTCCAATATTAAATGACTGACTCGGTATTTCTATGAAGATCGATATAACTTTCTGCGCATTTAGTTGATATTTACCCATCTAAGGGCAAACTGAGAATGTGTCAATTACTGACTATTTGTTCTAAAAAGAGGACCAAAAACATACATTGAAAATGTTAACTATATTAGAGATAGTAATTTATACAGATGGTACTGATCAATAGAGTAATTTAAAAAATAAAGACTGTATAATTTATTTTTCATTCGTTTCGTATCCTTAAATATTAATAATCTTAAATTTTCAAAGTTTAATACTCAGTTTATTAAAAATGAATGTTTCTGTCCTGTTATTTTCAATGGTCTTCATATAACTTTAAAATTGTGATCAATTCGTTTTACTAGTTTATTACGGATTATTATTTAAGAATTTTGTAAAGGCATCTTTCTTACACTTTCAATATATTATCTTTCATTTATATTGTAAATATGTATTTCGATTATTTGAATTCAATTTTTCTAATTTTACAATAAGATTTACTTGATTCATTTCAGTTTTGTTGGTACGACTAACTCAGAAAACTTTGTTTTAGATTTCTAGTATTTATTTACAAATTTGTAATCGTCAACTAGAAATCTCATTTTCATGAAAATATGTTAAGTAGTAAATAAATATCATAGGCTTTGCAATAGTATCTATTTGCATTTTAACGTCAGTATTAATGGATAATTAAATAAATACACAATAGTAATTAACAGCTTTGAAGTGATATTTCTATTTACAAATGTAATACCTTCAGAATTGTGAAAGACGAAATTACTCCATTGTTAACTAAAAAAGTTTTTAATGTAGAAAAAGTATAGACAACTCTTATATTTGTAAATTTTACGAAGCTCCATTATTTACATAATGGGAGCTCTTTACCAAAGTAGGAATAAATGATAGAAACAAAAATGTTTTCGATACTATTTCATTTTTAAAGTTTCCTTAAATTTTATTTGTGTTTCACGCTTATAAAAAAGTTCTACTGAAAATATTAAATAAATATTAGAAAGTTTTCTATTGTCAGTAGTGAAAGCATTAAAAAGAAAATCTGAAAATAGGACACTTGAAAGTTTGGAACAGCTGAACATTTTTGTACATTCTTTTATACCAACTTCCATTGGTAATCGTAAAATATCTAGCAATTTTCACCTGTTTCCGTTAAAAGTAATAACAGATAACAAATTTAAATTCTATCGTATTTTTCGTTTGCAATGAGATAATTTTACCAGGAAGCCAAGTAATAAAAAAAAATAAGTTTACCCTTAAAGAGTATGAAATAAATTCCAAGAAGATTCATGCAAGTCTGCTACCTATTTCTCAGATTTATTTTATTTGTACTTCTTTAGTAAACAGCATGTAAGAAGTTTCAATTAAAACACATTTTAAATAAGATAAACATTTTTAAAACATCGATACACTTTTCTAAAAAAACAGTTCTAACAGTATTTTATGAAATTTAAGAAACACTGGTCCAATTTCTTTTAATCTAAAAAATAATGTTGGTTGTACAACAAAATTTTAGCACAATTTATCCTAGTCGTCAATATGTGTTAACGAGCGATAAGATATTTGGAAATTCGATTAAGCATTGCTATTGCGCAGCCGTTGTAAAATTTTTCGTTAAAAGTGTCTCGAATCGAAATTTTTCCAAATTAGTCAATTTCGATCTAACATTTGGTCAAGAAACATCATTACTTATTAAAGCAGGTTCGTTAACTTAATTCCCGAAAGATGACCGGGGAAGACTTTCAAGCGATGACCACAAGCACGTCAAAGACTTCCGTTCTCATTTTCTAGAGAGAGCCAGAAACAGGTCGTGAACAGCGTGTCTGTACGTCTCGGCAAGTGCCCATTCCTGAAGTTATTGATCCGACCCGGTGAGCGTGTTCGACTCCGGCGTTTATATGCACGTGGATTCACATCGTGTAATACGGTTAAGTTAACTTACTAATGAGTACACGTGTCATAAAAGGTTGTGACACCTTCGTGACGGGTGGTCACGTGGACCATTAGCAGATGCGAATTATTTTGCGTTTGAAAAACGTCTGCCCACGCTACGCGAAGGTTGCACCGTTATTAATTACCGTTAAAAACGAAAAGTACAACAATTTCAATCCGTATACATAAGTTTAAGCCGTGGAGAATAATGATTAATCTTGTTCGTAACACACAAAAATTTACACGACTACCTATTAACCTCGCGACGATGTAACTATGTTGTGTAACCGGGAAATTTAATTGGTGAATATTTATTCGCAATTTTCAGGACCAGTTTCGTGTTGTAATATTTAAAATAAGTTGAAAACTAAATGCACACGTGCGTGTCAGTATCCCCGAAGAGGTGAAATATTTTGTGTACAATACACGTTTCGTATAATTTGAATTATGAATTATTTTTAAACTGAAATGAACACTCTAGTCAGAACTCCAGATCTGATCTAAGATCGAGAAAACAAGATCGCAACTGATGCACAAATAGGCAAACAGGAACACGACTGAGCGTGACCGAGTGGTAATAAAAGTTGTTAGGTACGTATATGTTTCGTGTATATACATATTTCATGGGAACTGTAAATCTTGAATCGTAAATTTGAATCCAGTTATATGAAAATCTCTCTCTCTTTCTTTCTGTCTCTGTGGATGATTTACTAAGAAAATGCGGTATTGTGCATTTCCAAAATAGCGAGGAAAATTTTATCCCCTTGATTTGGGATATTGCGTTAATGTATTCTGTGTATCGAAAACAATTGGAATTGTGAGTTATTCGACAACGTGTTTGTTTAACGAAGGAATGAATATGATGTTACAAATATTGACATTCAATATTGAAAATTGGAATGCAAATAAAAAAGTATTCGTGCGAGGAACGAGCACGTGTTTATACAAACGAAATTTTGTAAAAATTTAATTGGAAAAAAAAATATTTCTTCCGAATATAACAAAAATTAATGGAAATATTATCTATAAAAGAAAAAAATTTATGAAGGATTTGGATTAAGAGAACAAATTCACTGTTTACGATTCTTTTTTATTAAATTTAATTATTGCTTAAGTAATGTCTAACTTTTTTTTATATATTTAGACTTGCTTTTCTAATTGATTCCTAAAAATCAGTCCATTAGGTCACTTTAATTACATTATAACAATCTTGAAAATTCTAATAGAGAAGTATTCAACATTTCAAACGCGTTCTTTTTTCGAAACTATGATTTTAGAGACAATTAACACGATTGTGTAAAAATTAATGAACAGATACTTGATACTTGAAATTTACACATAAAGTAGATGTAATTTTTCCGTACCAATTAAGGAAAACGGGGTATCTTTAAATTACAATAGAACGCCTCTTATTCGAACTCTCGTTATCCAAATACATTCCACTCTCATTCTGTTTATCGAACGCCCTATTATCTGAATACCGTATGTTTATACAGAATTTAGTATACGTACGTCTAACAGTGGAACTTTTCACATATGTAGCATCCTAATGACACGATATCGTATGTATTATACTTCGACCAATGAAATAAAATGTAAAAGTAATGACCATGTTGACGTATATACCTCAGCATTTTCAAGCATATAAGGTTTTAGAAAAATGTATGCTATGATGTAAAATAGAAAATAAATATAATACTTAATTAAATTAATACACAAAAAAATAAATATAATACTTGATCAATTACCTGATTAAATTTGTTACAAAACTTGTGCGACTAAGTCGCCAAAGAGATTTGTGATCCATAAATCTTTAACCAAATGATATCTAATTTTATTATTCCTTACTTTTATCGTTAATATTTGTATTCTTTTTCTAAAATATACATAAATTAATAGCATCGAAATAAACTGTAATACTGTATGTTATTTTATTAACCGTTGTGATGCATTGTTTCCAAAACGTCATTTTGTTAATTTTTTATACTTTTTATTTCTTCTAGTTCGAATCATAGCCAATTTTATATAGATTAATCCTTCGTCTTTGTTTTTTAGCGAAATAAATATAAATAATAGTGCAGAGTTTCAATTGATATTTTAAATAGATTTTGTTTAATAAAATTCCCAGTATTTTCTACTTTCACTTAGATTCAGAAATTTATTTCACGGAAGTTTAGAAAAGTATTACATACGACCATAATAAGCAGTTGTAATAATTACAACGGTTCAAGCGCGTACACGCTATTTTTGATCATTTTCAATTGTATCCAGCCGAGGCGAAGCGTGTTGCAACTATAATTCTAAGAAATTGCATACAGGTCAATGAATGAAACTAACACGGTAAAACGTTTAGTCACGCGGTAGTGTTTTACAACAAAGAAGGTATGCACACTCACTATCACGAAATACAATAAATATATAAGAATTACAAATGTATAAGAAAACATGACGTAGAAATTCGATTTACTTTTGAACTGTTAGTTTGAAAAAGGTGCTATACTTATTTCAAATATTTTTTCATATTTTTTTTCTTCATGATCTTGGAGATTGTTTAAGTCAGATAAAACATATTAAAACTAACGTGTATTTTTTAAGTCAGATAAAACATATTAAAATTAACGTGTATGGAGTTAAAAATTATTTTAGTTACCACTAAAAAAATGTTGTGCGTATATTTACGAGTACTTAATTTCTTATCTTTATTTTTTTAAATATCTGCCAATTTCATTAGCGTTATTGGTATATGAACTGAGTGCAATTTTTGTTTCATTTATTCTTTTATTATGTTCAAAGAAATCATTTCAAATATATGTTCTCATGTTTAAAGGAACTATTTAAATACGAACCAATTATGAAGTAACTCCGTTAGGAAAATACTAAATTATATTATCAGGATTAAACAAATTATGAAAACGTTATTGTTTCTCCCACCGAATCTCAAATACAAGAAAATAATTTTAATCTCTAATATTTACCGAAAAAATTTTAACACGTTATACAGTTCACCCTGCATGTTGCATAATTAGTTTCTATATCAAGTAATAAATCTGAACATATCCTTTTTACAAACTGCTTAATATTTATAAAATATAAAAATTTATCAATATTATGGGAACACAATTAATTTGAAGTATATAAATATAGAATAAAAGTTTTACAAAATAAAAAGCTTAATTAAATTTTTTCTACAAAAAGTAAACAAAATTAATTACGTACCGTTTTAAAGATCGTAACAAAATTTTAACCAAGTCTACTTCGTACAGTATTTTTGAAATTCATAAATTCAAGTTTTTCATTTCGTTTATAAATTCGCTATCTAGAAACAAGTTTTTGAACAAGACTTGTGTTACAAATATCCTATAAAACGGCTGCATGATCCAATAATGGACAATTTTTTAATCGCGTCGTTTTTCTCGTAGGCGTGTGATAAGTTATATAACGTATCCAGGTATTCCGAAAGAAATTCCTCCTTATTGATTTCTTTTTCTATTACACTTTATTTAAAAATTTTCAGTTATTGACCGTAAGAGTAATCGACGTAGCAACCACTATCGTTCGCAAGTTCACGATCATGATATTATCGATAGAGTTCGTGCACATTACCAAGGGTATTTTAAATTACCCCTTTCCTAGCAGTCTTTTACGTGCAATTTGGATATTTACGATTTTTTTTTACGGACGAGGCAGGAAGATGAATTGGGAGCAACGGCTGATAACAATAGCAATGGCAGGGTATGAACAGGCAATGTTGTTTTATCTTCCAGTAACATCTTCGAATCACCTGCAGTGGCGATGTGCAATTGTCACGTGGGCTCGGTTATCAGGTGCGCATCAACGCTTCCTGGATATTAACCTATTTACCAGTGCCGCGAGTGCTACGCCAATAAGATTTCTTGTTGATAGAATTTGAACCTTTGTTATCTGGTAGTACCGGTAACAATATAAGATTTTAATTATAGAGTAAGAACCGTTGGGATCTGAAAACATTTCATTCAACGTTTTGTAAATCACATCGTTCAACGTGTAATTTACAAGCTATGAATGTTGGCAAACAAATAAAACTCACCATTCTCGTTTGCGCAATTATTTTCATAAATTACGTATAAAAATAGAACACATTTATAACCAATGTGGAAACGTTACATTTTTATTATTATATTTGGGAATTATTGACCTTTGCTTTTGTGTTTCTTTACAGTAAAAATAGTCAATTATTTTCATTTATATTCCAAAGAAATTATTATTAAGATAGTGGAGGTGTACGTATTGAGATAAGTGTATCGGTAGTTGATTATTTAGGAGAAAAAGTGTAAAATTATATACTTAGAAGAGAAATATATACATATTTACATTCCTTGTGTGTGTATGTGTGTTTATGTGTGAGCGCGCGTGTGTGTTAAAATAGAACTGGAACACACATGCTAGATCTATTTTAATTATAAACTCTTCGTAATATACATTAACGATTGACTATTTGTAGCATGAAGAGGATCAAAAATGGAGGTTGGAAAAGTTAACTTCTTTAAGGATACTCTGTACATACGTGTATGTTTAGCTATTAAATTAATTCAAATATTGTAACATGGAAGTAACCACTAAAATTATGAATAAATATTTATAATGATATTTTCCTGATGATAATAAGTCAACCGTCGCCTTAAAGTGATAGATATCATGAATTATTATTAGTTTGAATTTTTTATTTGCTTTAATTAAATTAATTGATTGAAATGACTAAGTTGATAATATGTATATACACGTACATAAAAGAAAACTCAGTGTAAAATTTTAAAAACTCAAATTTTAATCCGCAAGAAAAGGTACAGAGACTATTGACGAACCACGGAACATCTATATTTTTGTTAGAATGTATAGTTGTGGTCATTTCTTCCTAAATGAAAAGTACTATGGGTATGAAGATTAAAAATCTAAGGAAACAAACGTTATTTAACAGAAAACAGAAGTTTTAATTGTCGAGGTGGTGTTGAAAATAAGGGCTGTACAGGTAAGTTTCAGGTACACGACCGTTAATTATATTTACATATTTCGTGAAAAATGTACTTCCATAATACTACATGTCTTTTAGTGTTATTTCACTAATAAAGACTGATCAATTTACCTTTAGTTTGTTTCTTTTCCTTAAACCTTACCCCTTCTAAACTTTCTTTACTACCCAATTTATTGAAAGTATTCAAATCTTATTGTTAATGGATTTTTCCTTCAGTTTCAATATATTTATTTCCATTTGTGTAAATCATTATTTGGATTAGTTAAATATAATTCTTATAATTTTATGTTTCGAAGAATTTTTTTCTTACGATAAAAAATTAATATTTTTCGTTTTTCTATTGTTTTTTTGGAGAATAAAATTTGGAGAACATTATTTGGAGAAATAATTCTCCAAAAATGAAGTAGCTCAATGTTTAATAAATTTTAAACACTGAAAAACTGTTTAAAAATTTCAAAAATATATAGATGTACGACTTTTAATGTGAGGTATTTATTTCATGTGTTACTCTTCGTATATAAATAAGTAACTGTAGATACATATGGTATATTCTTTCCTTTACTGTAAAAATATTATTTCCATATATTACCTTTTATGGTATGTGCTACTGTAAATTCTGTAAAATTATATAAATGTTTACTCAATGCATGCAAAATCGTATAGAATTTAACTATACATTTTCTCGAGCGAATTCGATAAGGATTATTATATACGCGTCTGTGTTTAAGACATAAGATATGTATATAAAATGTTTATAAATGTCTATAAAAATATTTAAAAATGACTTCAGAATTCTAAAATAGATATATCTATTCAAAGGTGCGTATACGTTTTTAAGAGCCTAAAACAGATGTTTTTGTGTCCCACTAAAACCATTGTTTTCAAATTCTATATCTAGTATTTCTTTATTAATCACTTATATTTATTATCATTTTTAGTCATTAATAAAGTAACATAATATAATACATAGATAATAGGAAAATTTCAATGATACTGAAACTAAAATATCAAAGAAAGTTACTATGAAAATATTACACAATGAATACTTGATATATATTATTCAATAGTTTGAGAAAGGAGCATTGTGTAGTAAATGGGTTCATGAATCATTTGTTTCTTTTTTCCCAAATTGGTTCTAAACCCTTTAATCTTTCCTCTAAAAGTATAGTATACTAAAAATCAATTCTCTCTGCATTGTTTTAAATTTTAGGCGTCACGACATGCTTCGAAATTACTAGATTGAAATTCGAAAAATTGGCGCACTCACGGGGAATGAAAGTTGAAAGTAAAAATCGAAACGCTCGGCGCATACAGAGCGCTTGCTTGAAGGTTCGACGTAAAGGTGACTCAGATGATTTTTTCGCACTGTCATTTTCATTTAGCAATGGGCGTGATGTGATTAACTGAATTACGGTAGGGAACTCTATTACAATATATACAGTTGTACGCGCGAATGAAACCGTTGCGTGTCGTGTTGTCCGACTTTAACGTTGTTTTTTCCGAATCTACTTTTTCTAAACTGACACATGTCAAGTAAGTGTACGTTAATAATTAAGCATGTCAAATTTTCAGTTTTTCTTGCAAAATTTTACTACTTCTCTTTAGAGTGTCACTTAATATTTTAATTTATCTTTACGACTCGGAATATAGTTACAACCGTACTGAACATGAAATTTAGCCTTTTGTTTTATTTCTGATGAATAGAATTAAAAATGTTGAACCCTGTAGATATATTTATTCGGTAAATAAATATTCCTTTACACGAAAAGTTTTACGTTCTCTTGAAATGCGACAGATTTATATACGTAAAAAACGATCGTCAATATAGTAGTGTTTGAGCAAAAAATTCACAAAGCACTACTTTTGTTAGCGTTTTGGGGTAAAGGAGTAATAAACTGTATACAAAATAACGTAATACAGTCTAATGTCACGTAATACGAATTTGTAAATTTTAGTTCGTACTATCCGGTTGCACACTGACTCTACATTGTTTATACACACACATACGGAGCAAAAAAATTGCACAATTATCAATTTACCGTAACTCGTTGGTATAAATTTAAACGATACGGTTTGCATCGCACTATTGACAGAAACGGTTCGATTCGAATCGAACAACCTGCGCATTCGTTTGTCGTTTTAATAGTTTGGAGCGTTTATACGCAACAGCAACAACAACAAACAAATGTACTATTCACAAGAATTCGAAAGTCACGTAAGGAGGTTGGTATTAAAGGCGCTTTGTGTGCCAGCAGAATGGATGGCACAGACGATAATCAATGTCGATCGACGTTTCGAATTCTGTGCTTAAACGTAGACGCAATTCTTCACCGATTCTTTCGCGATATTGTGTCACAATTATCGAGCGAATTCTCAACGGTGGCGGATTCGTAGATACTTGAACGCTTTTTTTTTCGTTCACCCTCGAGAACGTACAAGTTCGTGTAAAAGCACTCGGTTTTTCGACAACATCGTACCACGGACATTGTCTCTCTCTCAAAAAAAGGTATTACAACGCGTTGCAACCGTAATATTTTATGCCTTTCTATTCTACGTAGCACGGATACGTATTAAAAAAAAATCGTTATTTACGACGACAGAATGGAACGAGAGAATCGACCTACGCCTATTTTACGTGTAATTTATGAACGAAAGATGATAAGTATTCCCAGTATTTGTTGCACGTACGTTACCATTGCGATGAAAATTTGAACAATCGTCTCGTAAAACTATCGTGATCGTTAAGCAGAGTGAGGAGTGCACTTTCAAGTGTGCGACTTACGTTCCACAATTACACTATATGTTCATGAGTATCTACGTTAATTGTTGCTGTGCCGATAATTCGAATCTGCGCATTGTAACTATTTAACGATAAATCATCGAGCTCGAACTCGAACTACGAATTGCATAAGCGTTACTACTTGGCGGTGCGATAGCTAGATATTCGGTCAATAGTTACGACCACGTTCTCCGGGACAAATTCCCATTTACGAGAAATTACTTTCTCCTTATCGACGATCGTGATAACGTCGCTCCATCGAAAACGTAGAAACCCACTCGGAGATTTTCACGCGGATTTTCACACCCGATGTCTCGTTCGCGGTTTCGATCGAACGATATCGAGGGGAACGCGAAATGAAAAATTCCCCATTCGAAATTCTCGCGACGATCGTCACGAACCGTGGACACTGATCAAGATTGGTATTTCACTCGAGCGAACGATAACGTTGAAAAGAGATGGAACATCGAGTTTGTCTACCGGGAATACGGGTCAAAGAATCTAGACTCTTCCGCGAGACGAAAACGACGAACAACCACGTAACCACGGGACAAATAACGACGTAGCCCGTCGTCGATTAATTAATTATTGATCCACGAATCGATTCTCGAAAACACCGTCTCCGTTTCAAATATTATTTCCCGATTTTTCATCGCGGTATCGACGTCCCGGGCCACGGTCTGGAATCCTCCTCGGGATTCAGGGGCCTGGTATCGTAACCGGATGCTGCTTGGAAGTCGGTTCCCCTTACCTGCTGTCGAATTCTAGGGCGGTCCTCGGCGACAATTTTTGCACACGAGCTGAACGTTGTCCGTCAATCAGTGTCTCGCGAGAAACTAGCTTGTATAAAGACCTGGAAGTCCTTCCTCGGTAAGGTACGTCCGTCGGGCCACCGTCCGTCCGTTTGTCCTGGCATGCTCTGCTCCTGCGCCTCGACGCCCAACCACCCGACGAGACAACCTAACCCAACTCACTCGATAACCCACCCATATACACGCGACTTCCTCGAGCTTTTACGAAACAATCTATCGATAAATTATGTAGCATCAGGCCTCGTTTTTTTTTTCACACGCAAATAGCGACCAAAGTTTTCCCTCCATGGATACTTTTCGTAAGAAGATCCGGCCGAAAGGTGTACGAAAGACTCTGGATATCCCTTGGAATTCTGTTATCTGAACAGTCGACTGAAAATCGACTGTCTCTCGTTTAAAATAGACTATATGCGTAAATAACACGCATTTATATTCGATACAGAAACCAACATTTTTTCTTTATATCTATTTTAGAAGTCCAGGTGAATAGTATATGAAAGGTGTACGAAAGGCTCTGGATATCCCTTGGAATTCTGTTATCTGAACAGTCGACTGAAAATCGACTGTCTCTCGTTTAAAATAGACTATATGCGTAAATAACACGCATTTATATTCGATACAGAAACCAATATTTTTTCTTTATATTTGTTTTAGAGGTCCAGGTGAATAGTACACGAAAGGTGTACGAAAGACTCTGGATATCCCTTGGAATTCTGTTATCTGAACAGTCGACTAAAAATCGACTGTCTCTCGTTTAAAATAGACTATATGCGTAAATAACACGCATTTATATTCGATACAGAAACCAACATTTTTTCTTTATATTTGTTTTAGAGGTCCAGGTGAATAGTACACGAAAGGTGTGGAGAAAGGTTTTGGATATCCTACGGAATTCTGTTCTCTGAACAGTTCGCACTGGAAATCGACTATCCCTCTTTAAGCATTGGTTTGGGTAAAATATACTTCCATCTATCAACGAAGAAATACTTTATTTTACAGATTTATTTTATTTAACGTTTTTATTGCATTGTCTCTAAGCGAGAAAGAGAAAATAAGAGAAACACAAAAGAAACGAGGTACGGCGAAAGCTGTTTCATAACCAAACTCTATTACTATATTTATAGAATATAACGGAAAATGCAAAATGTTATATTTAATGTTAAGTTCAGAAATTTTAATTTTGAATAATAAATTCAAAGAAACAGTAAAGAAGTAGGAACGATCGACGATTTTGAGTAATATTACACAATACGAATCATTGCACAATATTACATGTTATAGTATAGTACTGTTAGAATAATGTAAAACTATATAATTTATATCTTAACTTGTTTCATTGAGAATAATATTGTATATCTTGTAAAATATAAACAGAAAAATACTAATATATATTTATGTAGGTACATATGTAGTTCACTCAAAAAGTTATTCATCTATAGATTTTGGAGATTCCTTGAATTAAAATGTGTATAGTCAATTATTTCTCAGTATTTCTGTTTAGTTAAATATTGATTTAACAGGGTATATTTTAAACGTGTCTGATAAGAACCAAAAAAAGCTAACTACAATGGAAGAACGGACAGTATTGATCTTTTAATCTGATCATAATCTTAACGTGAAGTTGCACAAGTTTGATTTAGATCGTCTGAGATTTGTGTAAATGTAATCGAAAGTACGTGGAACAAGGTGTGGTCGGTTAGAACAAATATTCGATGTAAAAAGGATTTAAATCAAGAATTTGAATGTTTTGTAAAAAGTTATAAATAGTAATATCAAGTGTTTTAGTAGAGAAATTTATTTTCAGACTTCTGTTCCACGAAACAAAATATTCATTTTCTCAAGATAATCGTTATAATGTTGAATCACGAAAAGAAAGTTCAAAATTTCATCACTGTAAAACGTATGACTTTCTATTCCAGTAACCCAAGTAACTTTACTTGCCTTATTCTTGAAACGTTGTACGAAGAGAGAGAAATATATAAAAATATTAAATTATTTAAATTTATAAAAGATATTCGACATATCTTTGTTTCACTCTTACGCAACTTTCGTATTTCCAAATTACTGATTGCAGTATTCTTTTTTTTAATTAACCTAGTTTGTTTTGTATTACTTAATACACAGTATTCCATTATTTTGCGTACATATACTATGTTACTCTAAAAGAGTTGTTTCGTAAATTTAAATATTAACTGAACCGTTTTGATTATATTTGTTAATATACCACAAAAATTGCAAAGTAATTTGTAAATATATTACCTTCACACGGGTGTATGTAATTATTTTTAAATTCACTCAAGTAAATGTATACTTTTAAATTCTATATAATCTTTAAACATGGTAAACGATCTCATAGAACTTGGAGGGGTTCACACTCGAATTATTCTAGCTTGCCTGGCTATTTTGGTCCATAAAATTTAATATATATATAGACAATATTTTTGTAATTAAAGCAAGGTAAAAAATTTTGTAGAATACCAACGAAGGATTAATGCATCGAATAATGTATAGAAAAAGCAGCTTATACGAAAAGTTCGTTTATAAATTTTGGGAATATGATCCCCTGTTTTTTAATATTTCAAATGTATTAAACTTTAGTTTAGTTAAATTTACTTGAATTATCGCGTTGTATTGCATTGCATATTTAAAACGTTTTTGACAAAAACTAAAAGAAGTAAACTATAGTGGAATGACAGAAATAAGAGATATTTTATTGAACGATTCCAATAGTGCAATACACTACTAATTATAAATGTAAATTGTAGTAGAATGTACTGTTAAAAGATACAAGAATGAAAATTATATTTAGAACAAATTAAGAAAAAAATCAAAAGACAATTCGAAGTAATTACGATTTTGACAATACAGTAAAATCGTTAGAAAATAAGAATGAAAATCCTATGAATCCTATGAAATGTGTGAATTATATTTTTTTTTACGTCTGAGTTTGTAAAATAAATACAGACGGATGCCTTTTATTACACGAAGTTTACTTTTGTGTACGTGCTCCAAGGAGCTGGATAAAAGTCTCGGGCTAAGGGGAATGTGATATCACAAGTAAGGGGGACCTACGTAGACAGTGTCGAGTAACTTTTGCTCGCAAGGGGACCACATCGATTTTAATGAAACTTCGTAGGTAGATAAAGAACTAACAATATTTAACCCATATTAGACCATTTACGTTAATACTAAATAGTTTACGAGATATTTAGTAATAAAGATTGCAATCTTCCACTATGGCACGAAGATCCTTTGACTCGACTACGGTAATTCCCAGTTATAAGTTAGAAAATTGGAATGTAGCGATTTTTATCTTGAGCCGAGGTTGAGCTTCACGTGTACCGTTCAACGAGGAAAGTGAATGGGATACAGTAAGAGTGAGCGAGATGGAACAATAGCGAGTGAGACTCGCAGTACATACACTCGATGACTATAACTTAAAAGCGATATCGTATTTTTTTAAAAGCGATACAAATTTTTATCATTTTAATTATATTTTTATAAAAATGGATTGGTGAGGTTTTCTCAATGAAAATGAATCAAAACGTTTGAACTTATTGTTGAACTTATGGTGATTGTAAAAACTTTGCCAATCCAGTAATAATATTGTGATAGATACCTCAATTTTCATTAATAAATAAAATTCGATCATTAATGCTGACTGATAAGTTATTTGTGTTACACACACATAATTAGTGGGAAGAATGATTCTGTTACATGAATCCAGCGTAAAGATTGTCACTTGAAAGCGAGAATTACTGAATTATTTCAAATTAAATAATAGTCTAGAATATATTTTCTTTTACACTCTATTTGAATGAGATGGTAATGATTTTTTTTTGTATTAATATTTATTTGTTTTTAATGCAAAAATATTCGGAATTTTTTCTCTGTGATTTTTCATTAATATCTGTAGATAGATGTTACAAATAAACATAGGTATGGTGATTCTATTTGAAACATTTAATCGAAAATGTAGAATAAAACTTTGTTATACTAAATTTTTTACGAGAAACTCAATTTTAAAAATACGTATGTGATTCAGAACATTTGTTTATTGTTTTTATTTGCACTGATGTTTTTAAACATCCATGGTGCTACGATTTTAACTATTTTTTGGTGATTTTGATGTCTTTTAACCAGTTAAATCCAGGTACAATAGATAGTACCATATCACTGCCAATGTTCACAAACACCAACAAGCTGAAATAATGAATAATAGGAAGATGTATTAGCCAAATCTTTCTCTCAAATGCACGCGTGCTTGGCGTATTATCAAAATCGATTTTCATAAAAACGACACCACAATTTTATATTCGACTAACTTCTGTAAAAAAAAGATCACCCTTACGCCAATTATGCTAAATTGCACCGTCCGTTCTCACCCACTCTGTCTAATGAATTTTATAGAGCCCAATGTTTTTAAACGATCGAGGTAGTCGATTTTCAGTATAAAAATTTCAGTATCGGTGAAAATGAATTTAAATACCATATATTGTATAAAATTTATATTGAGGCCGATTACATAAACAGTGTTTGAGAAATCTTGACAGTCAACTTGACTGGGGAAAATATGATCTGGGGAAAAAGATTTGTAATGTTTTGATATTTAAAACAAAATTTCCAATACTTGTCATGAAACTAATGAAACTTTACACCTTCCCATAAAACGAAATCTTCAAGATCTTCCTATTTATGGATCTTTTAATTTAACTGTATTATTACTCAGAAGCATGGAAGAAAAATTTTGTTCGTTCTTGAAAAATGGCGGGGTTCGTGTAAATGAACTATTTGACTTGAAACTTAATATATCTACGAAATCAATTATTAACGATACGGGTGCACTTGTCGGATAGAATGAAAAAGCAGAATTTTTAATCAAATAGTTTCATATTTTCACAGATCTTTCTATTGTGAATTTTTCTCCACGCAAGACTGTGTACGTGTAATTTTTCTCTATTTAATACCGTTTTTGTAGCTCAACAATGCATCGAGCAGAGAACTAGACAATGAAATGCATACATTCTCATAATAATAATATACGCCTTCCATAGAACATTTTAAAGAAAGGATCCCACGAAGTAATGATTTTCAGGCTCCAACAAATCCAAATCCGTCATAGCAGTTGCATAAATTGGTCTCGAAGAAGAATAATTGCACTAATGAGGCAAACAGTGTGCAATAAATTCTAGCTAGCAGCCCTAAATTAAAAAATTCACGCGTTCCAAGTATTACTTACGATGCTCGTACGTTAAAGCCACACAATTCGGTTCGTATTTTGCGCACCTAAATAAAATATCTAAAAATTTGGTTATATTTCATTATATTTATTATAAATTTTATTATATTGGTTTATTCGAAAAGTTGTTTTGTTTCTTTTTTTAGTGAAAATGAAATACGATTTTTTTAGAGTGTATAAACATTTTATCAAATTATATAATACATTCTCCATTTTGGAAAACGAAATGACTTTCCGAACAATCCAATACTATTATTAATTATGTTTTTAAAGCTTCAAACCTGCAGAGAACACGAAATAAAGAAAAGTCGATTTTTTGGAAAAAAAGCGCTGGATGTTCTTTTTGCAAATGATTCGATCTCGCACATATTTGTTTTTCTCGTCTTAAATGGTACCAGAATGTTCACGATCCTGAGTGGGGGCACGAATACCCAATTACCGTGCCTTTTTGCGTTCATTGTAAACAAATACACATTTGTCTTACAAGCACGAAGAACTCGAATACCTGGTAGAGCGGATAAAGCGTGGCACACCTTTTTCTGGCCAGCCACTTTAATTCCACTGTTATTACGATGATGCGGCCGGTATTCCAGTTAGTTCTATACGTTACAAACTTCGAAGTAACTCGTCACGGCGTGTAAAATCCGCCGGTCGCCTTTAATGCATACCAAACATGAACGCTTTAAACGCACGAACAGGGGTGTTCCTGCGAGGAAAATTTGTTTGCCTCGTGAGAATCTATTCGCCGCGTTAGTGTAATAATTTGGTAGAATTTGTAACGTTGCAATAATTCACTTTTAATTAAAGATCGATAGTATCGCTTCTCCGACGAATATCAATTTGTATCAGCATGTATATATATATATATGTAAAATGTCAGCTTGCATCGACATTAATATAATTTCCAATACCAGCAACGTACAAACATTTAGTAACAACTGTTAACTAATGTCCAACCAACAGTTGTTGGAATTTCAATGCACGGATCAACTGAACTTATTGTAAAAGTACAAATTAAATATGATGAAATTAAATATCAAAATAGGTTCGCTGGACTGTTTCTATAAGATAATCTTCATTTTCGATGTATAGTTGAAGAGGTCGTTGTTTTTCATGAAAAAAAAAAAAAAAAAAAGAATTTTCTAACGCGATAAACCCAGCCGTGGTATTTTATCTCTGAAGCTATAACGTGATGCTAATAACTTAATGAAACAGTATCTGCTTTTTGATAAACATCATCCGTGCCGGGAGACTCGACTATCAATGTTTTAACTGCCGATGTGTTTATTGATTAACTCTAATGCATTTCTTTGGTCTTTTTCGACTCATAGTGTTCTCACAGTATATTGGTTTTTTTTATGATTAAAGTTATTATTATGTTATAAAGTTACAAATATAAGTTCTATGTACTCGAAACATTTGTTACTTAATGATCACGAATGTGTAACGCAATGGAAGAATGTTTAAAGGGATGTTCTAGGACTCTGTAAAAAATGGATTATTTTGTTGTATTTTATTATAGCTCAAGGTTTCGGAAAAATTACGGAAAAATAGTGCGAAGAATACTCCGCAGAAATAGTTGAAACAAGATTCGGAGAGTACAAAGAAAAATCAAAAAATTAGTGAAAAAATCTGTTTATGTTCACTATCTTGAGACAATTTACTCTAAAGACACATATGTAAAATAATGAATTTAACGTGCTTTTACAGAATGGTGATTGTTGTAATACATTACATTGTATTACATTAAATATAAAATTAAAATGATATATATCAGAAATAATGGGAGCAAGAAAATAATATAAAATTATAAAAGAAATGAAAAAATACAATACTAATAAAGAAATACATAATATGGGATTCGTATTAAATTAAAAGATATGTAAAAAATAAACAAATAAATTCTTCTGCATAATTTGTATTATACTCGTTCTTTGTTCTATTAAAGCTTGTTCTATTAAATAATAAAAAATCGTTTGTCGAAGACTGACAATTGGACGTTACTCATTCGTTATATCGACAAGCATAATTTTTAATAAAGTACAAATTGATAAATTATTCATCGTTCAAAAATTTTTCGAATTATATTTTGCCTACCTCTGTTGTAACGTACAGTACCAAGTACCCTATTAATTGCTACTTATCTATATTTGTCATCGCTGCTACTGTGCTGTTTCACGGCTCATCGGCGTTCACGTGTCATTAGCGGTGTACTGATCGTACCGAACTTCTTTTCCATTGAAACAGTGATTCCATTCATTTCAGTTTACATCCCCCGATGCCGCGTTGAACGCGGCGATTTTATCAACAGAGAAACTAATGTGTGCAGTCGCGTCTCGTAGTCGCCACATCTTCTCGTAGGGGATATGGCAAAAAGGGGATCAATAAATGTAATTTTAACATTGTTTGCTCACGGTAGCTCTGTCAGAGTCATTGTTTACCAGAAATGTCTACCCAACGGAGATTTTGCTTCAATTGTGCACGGTGTTTGACTTGGTTCGACAACGCAATGTTTGTGTCCCCTACCTGAAATCAAACAAATTTTTACCATTAATAAGTGCACGTGTATCGTTTCGAAATTAATAAATTGAAAATTATACACAAAACTATTATGGATTCATGAATTCGATTTATGAGGTACATTTCGAGTTTCATTAAAAAATTAAAGATGAAAAAGTAACACTATTTCGGTTATAAATATTCGGTACTATTTCGATTATAAATATTAAAATTTAGTAGCGATTCTTCAATATTCCTCCGTATTATTTTGTACGTTCTATTTCGGTTTTGGTTTTTAATCCTATTATGATAGTTATGTATAATAAATAAAAAGTACGGGATAGGTATTTGTGATACATAAATACTGCTAATTTTTGTCATTTTTTCTATTTATTTACTCCTAATCGGTTTAACAATATTGAATTAAGGCAGTTTTTTATTTGAAGCGCTGTTTTAGATACTTAGAACATTTCTATTTTATTATTTCTATTGCTTTATATTATATTATGTGTTATATGTTTTAATCGATGTTTCTTCTAGAAACTTCGAAAAAGTATAGTAAATTATTACTACCGAAAATTCTACTCTTAAAACTAAAAATATACTTGATATTTGATTTTGTATTGTTTATTTTGCTTTGTTAATTCCTTTTACTTATTTTATGATCTGTAGTGTGTCTATACATTATTTGGACATTTGAAAGTAGCGAATATTTAGAATTTAAGAAAGAATTCATGCACAAAATTATTAACGTTTATGTACATTAGTAATAAAGTGATCGATGCAATAATTGGCCAGGTATCTAAAATTTCTAATTCTTTCAAAAGAAATTTACGCGACAGATAACTTATAAATGTGACTCGTGAAATTTGTGGTTACACGGTTGTTAAAAAAAATCGATATTTCATGCAAGGAAAAATATGGCGAGTAAGAACTGAGTATTTCGCGCAACATCGTATCTACTATGAAGTAGCTTACTCATTCGATTACTATATATGTCATACAAGGCGTCCTAGGATATTCTGACCAAACTGTTACAATATGTTATATTAAACGTGCGGTAGTAAACATATTGAAAAAGTATTATATCGAGTTGTTCGGAAAGTCATTTCGTTTTCCAAAATGGAGAATATATAATTTAATAAAATGTTTATACACTCTAAAAAAATCGTGTTTCATTTTCCACCAAAAAAAAACGAAATGACTTTCCGAACAATACAACACATAAGAGTTTGGTAAATCGTGTTTAATTAATTTGAACTAACGTGAATATTTAATATTACATATAAACGTTAAATTCGCTAAGAGAAAATAAAATCGATACAACAATTTTTACAGTAATAAATTGAATTTTTCAACAATGTTGATCTGATATTGACAAGAACGATTGACATTTTCAAGCGGAATATTAATAGTAAGCTATTAATAAAAATTACATGGGTAACTTTCAACGAACTCAAGTACCAAATGTAGCTTGTATAAGCAGACTAAATAAATATAATCCACACATTATTACCTTGTACCGTATTAACAACAATGTAATAATTACCATTTTCTATATATTATATATATTTTTGTATTATCTTTTTAGTAAAACATTTATACGATTATGTTTCCAAAACATCTTTTTATAATTCCTACTAATACAATGTTGCACTTTGTTTAGGGAATTATGAGACACCGTGTTTGTACATATACTGACTCAGTGGCACATTGGGATTCCCCATGAATACAACTTTGTCCAACGTAAGTTTACTTGAAACTGGTGATAGAAAATTTTAGTGTTCTCAAATCATTCAAATTTTCACTAATTTTGCAACTAATCACATTAATTGTTTATTTTCAAACTTTTCTTCTTAAGATGTTACTTTATAAGTCTTGTTGCTATCGTGTATTGACATTTTATAGAACCATTAGTCGTTACTTGTCAATTTTATCAGTATTAGATACTTTAAGATAAATATTAAATGCTATGAAACTTTGTGGCGCTCGATTTTTGGATTTTTCAAATTCATTATCATTTTCATGTCGCACCCAACGTTACCGATTCGGAATGGAATAAGAATACAACGCTATTAACGGTAAGAATTAAAACTAATTGTAGCTAGGGATATTTGTTTTGGTAACAATCGAAATATATATTTGAATTAGAACTATGGCTGCATGTTCAATTTTTTTCGAATATTCGAGCAATTCGATGATTCAAATGTTTGGCAAATATAATTCAAATACCATTTCAATACTTGGTTCTTCGAAAATGTTGTGAACGGATTAAATATCTAAATACTCATAGTATTTGAATAGTGTAATATGAATTATAGATCAAGTTTTTTAAATATATTGTACTTTTGTATATTTTGAAAAAGCAATAATATTCGAATAATTATATTCAAATATTCAAATATTTTAATTATGAGATTGGAAAACTCCAATATTCAAGTATTGATATTCGTACTTTGTAGCATACGAGTATCAACAAAATATTTTTGTATTAAATGATTCGAAAAATCTCTGCCCTAATTTGCATTCGGTAAGATCAAAGCTCGGCCTCGGTCCGAGATAAAAAAGGTCAGTTCCTAGAACATAAATGGTGTTGAGTCTTCCAAACTGCTCGTCGCATGGCTCTGACCGCGAGCATTCTCGGAGGCGCTGCTGTAGACATTTTGTTTTTCACGTGTTCAGATGCCGTACAAAGTAGAAATGAGGATAACGAGAAAAATGAAAAAGAGGTGTACGGAAAATAAAAATATTTTAGTGTACATGGTATTTTACTTAAAATAGATCACCTAGATATCTTTTCTAGTTTCGACGATACGAAAAATATTACACACCTAATTTGAGTTTTTTTAAGGAACACGTACGATTCAAGGAAACTTAAAAATACGAATATATTTTTCTCTTTGTTCTGTATGTAGTTGACACGAATATCTATTCTATAAATGTAAAATAATATGATCTTCGATTCTAAAATTTAAACTTAAAGAGGCAATTTACTTTCTTCGAAGAGCCACATTTGAACGACAATGGAAGACAATCTATGAATATAAATAAATATTTCTTTTGTTTTGCAAGAAAAAACAAAAAATAAAATAAATTAGTAATGTTTAAAATGATATTGAAGTCCAATTGTAGAAATCAAGGTTGTTATAATGTCATATTGTTAATACGTTAATAGAGGAAAAATAAGCTCCTCATATAAAGAAACATATGGATGATCTTACAAATTCTGAAAATAACGACATTGAATAAAAAATTTGTTTACACTGTATTCGATCATTAAAAACATTTAAATTACGAATGGAACAGATATTTAGGTGGCTTGTTTTATTTTGGGTACTTTGTATTTTATTGTATTATTTTTGTTCTTTGTACGTTAATTTTTATAAAATAAACGAAATGTTGGTTTTATTATGACATTATATGGTAACCTGCGTTGCATCCTGAATTAGAATGTAGTTCAGTTATTTACTTTTTTAAGTGTTTATTAATTGCATTTGCTGTAATATTTGAATCCAAGAAAACAGTATTTGCCGGATCGAAGTCGTGCACTTATATCGAGGGAAAGCCATATTTATGGTTTTGAAATCGATCGTCTTTATCTTGAGTTAGATGACTCTGGCTCCAATTTGTCTAACTTTTTATGGTCTGTCGAATACGACGGTGTTAAACTATAAGAGCGAATGAGAATGAGAACAAGTTAAATTGTGGTGTGTGTATAATTAGAGCGTCGAACTTTGGTAACATTCTATAAGAATTTGTAATAGAATTAGTTTAAAAAAGTTTGAGTTATAAATTTGGCCGTTTGTCTTAATTCGTATTTAAATTTACTTTATCATTTTCTGAAATAGATTTTTCCTTTTTTTATAGTTAAAAAATTTAGCCTCAGAATATATTATAATTATTAGGTTACTGTGATACACAGTTTTTACGAACACAAAAAGAAATAATTTTCTAAAATTTCTGCTACTAAAAATTTTATTCTTTAATGTCGTTTCGAATGTAATGTTAACGAGGTATATTTTTTTCAATCGAATGTGTCAACTTAAATCATTTCAAATATTAATTTTACTATTATTATTATTATTATTATTATTATTATCTAATGTGATATTTGCTAAACTTAATTTTGTAATACAATAAATATATCAGTATTCGATCAATGTTTTTGGATTTTCTACTTGAGTGTCAAAAATTAAAACAGCATTTCAATACGATGGTATCTCACCTTTTTTAGTTTACTATTTATGTGTATACTTAGTCACGAAATGCTATGCAGTTTGTTTAATTAATTGTAAACTTCTATGGTCTATGGTCGATATAGTAGTTGGGAACAAGGTTTTTTCACAGTTGTTAACATTACCGACTTCGGTGGTTGGGTTGGATATGATTCCTAGAGTCACCGTTCTGAAACGTAGAGTGCGCGACAAAGGCATCGACTTTTCACGAGGTAAGCACTTCCCCGGTTTTGTGACGTAAATATCTGTGAGATGTTAGGTGTACTTTATATCTCGTCTGTGATACAGTTCCTAACCACTTTACGATAAAATATGTTTCCTGACGGAAGCTACCGTTGCTCCTTTGATTATTAAAAAGCATAAGCGAATATATTTCGTCTGTGTCAAAAGACACGTATACCGACTGAGTTAAACCAACAACGAAATACCGTTTGTAGGTTAATTTTTGTTGAATTTTTTTCAGTTTATTCTTCCATAATTCAGCAAAATTTATCCGCAGCGAATGTTTTCAAAATGTTTATAATACTTCATATTATAAATTTGTTGTATTTTCGCTCGATACATTAATAAGTTGTTTTTATGGTTTTCCACATTATTTACATTTTAATAGAGGTATTATATTACCATGCACGATAACTATCACCAGCAAGTACTATATTATTTTTGATTGAATTAATTTTTGGTAAAGATTTCACACAAAATAATGAAATTGTTCAAATTATTATTACAGTATATTCTGACAGAAAGAATAACTATTTTTTAAAAATATTCGAATGGAATTACTAAGAATTATAATTATGAAATACTGGTGAAACGATAGGTACAGAGAAACAAAGAAGATAATTATTTAAAAGTTTGGCCTCCTCACCGATTTCGGTAACCTTAAAATATATTATCAATGTCATCATTCTGAACAACATTTTTCTATACATATTACCATCTCTTGGCTTTAATTTTCAAGATATACGTAAAATACTGTCGATACCATGGACTCGAAGATAAACTTATAGGAAAGGTATCTCATAGATTTCAAAACATCTCATAAGTATACTTTAGAGGTGTTTAAAATTTCAACCGTATTCTATTCTAATCTAATCCAACACTATTTAATCAATCCTTGAATTACAGAAACGTAGCAGGATTACGTTACTCCCATTCCTATAAAATCGAACTCAATCTAACCTAATCATTCTATAATACATTTCTCTAATTCAACGTTAGTTTAAATTACAATAGATTAAAGGGTGCAAAAATTCTATTATTCGACTTACTCGTGATTCAGAATCACTTTAATGAACAAAATGTAACACACACTACCAAACATACTTTTCTGTATAACTTTGAAACTATAACTGAGTGGTAGTAACACGTACTCATTGTTCAGTATGATAATCTTAACAACGTATTTCAAGGTTATTGGAATCAGCGAGGAGGAATGCAATTATTGCAAAGGATTACTGAACTCGACTTTGGATGGGATGAATATGAAGGGAGAAGTCATTTTTTTTCTTTTTGCAAAGTATACTGCCCCTGGCAGTCGTGTGTCTAGTCGAAGATTACTAATCCACAGTGATGGAAGCCTCGCAAGGTCCCCTTGAAATCGAGCCATGAAGTTTCAAGAATCGATATTCACTAAGAATTGATGGTCTTGTCTATCCTTTAGCTCTCTCGTGTCCTTTATGTAACCCAGAAAGTTGCAAAATTCATATTTATGCGTTTAGATCCGTTTGGTGGACCGTGAGAAGAGAGCTCTAGGTGTCTAAATAATGTCTAAATAATCTTAGCGAGTCAATGTCTATGTACGTCAAACTGAAGAAAATTTGCAGATGTTTACTGAAATTTGAAAATTTCTCAGCAAAAATGAAAGTACAACGAGTAATTAAACTATCAAATATATTGATATAAAATCTCTTCTCAACAATTATATAGAAATGATACTTTTTTTGTTCTTTTTAAGTTCTTCACAAATTTTCGGTTCTATAGAAATTATTCTTCGAAAGTATAATCAAAGTCAATTTAGTCAACAAAGTTTACATTAATAACGGTGTCACTGATTTCTTAAATGATAGCACTGTTTGTACAATTAAAATATCTATTTTTGATAATTGACGGTTACGAATGTCCTTTTTTCTTCATCATTGCCCAGATTCTGGCATTGTTGTACAACAATATTATAATTATACAATATAGTACAGGTTCGGTTAACTTCTTCAGGGGTGGATCACTTTGTTCGAAGTGAACGAAAATTCAAACTGACAAGGTTGTATCATTGAGAAATTAAACTGTGAATATTTGTTCGCAATTTTAGCGGTTATTCGCACGTTACAATATTTGACATAACTTGAAAAGTAAATGTAGACGTAAATACATACATACGTGTCAGTATCTTCGACGAGGTTGAGCGTTAATAACACGCATAAATACTTACTTCATTTTCGAAACTCCAACGAAATGAACGAAAAGACGAGTGTCCACGAATATCTCATCGTGACGATTCCGTTGACCGAGATATTTTTGAACATTAGCGCGTAGTAATTTTATAATCGTCTCGGTCGCATCAATTCGTGTATGGGCGTTGATTCTATTCGTTTGATAACATCTGAGAGAACTGTGCCTCTGTCACAAACGAGTACACCAACCCGCGAGCACGTATAACGACATTTATTGTACGTAACTGTAAAATTTACGATTCGTCTTGGATGGACGACTTCTTTTTTTCTTTTTCGTTTTCTTTCTTCCAAAAATTTGATCAATTGCTTCATCAAAGAAAACAATATGTCGTTAAATCGTAGATGCTGAAACGAACGCAGGAACAGAGTGGAAATGAACGTCGAAAGATGTTGATTCTGTTTCAATTAATATAAGATGTAGGTAGTTCTTACGTTGAAAATCATTCACTGCTTTCGATATGTCGGTGAGTACAGAACACTCTGTATTTAAAAGAAACACGTTTGTAAGGAACATAGAAAGATTCTGTTTTAATTAAACAGAATAATACATATCATGAGATAAAAATACAAAATTATATGAAATATTGAGCAAGCACAGGATCGTAAATATGTGTACTGAGAAGAAGGAGAGAATATCTCTGAATGAAATTCAGGTGTAGTGATTCGAATTTTAGAAAAAATATTACTTTAGTGTTGGTCTGGATTGCATAAATTAATGATTGGTAGCATTACTATCATAAAAATGTATTTTACGAGCGAAAAGATTAATTTCTCTTACATCGCAAACATCAAACAGAATCTTTAAAATTCCTTGCAGTACATAGGTAAAAAGTACCTTGTGATAAAAATTGATCATCTACGTATTAGAAACTTAATCATTCATTGCAAACAAATATAAATTTAATATTTGTGTATTTTCTTTGTCAGAAAATAATAATAACAGTAAATACCAGATTTTTTCAAAAAGAAAAATTCCGTATACTTTCAAATAAATTCTACTCCTTTAATATTTTTTGTACATCTAATTGTATATCTATTTGTATATTTTTGAATGTCTGCAGTAAGCACTGAGGCATTTTCCTTGAATTTATTTTCGTTTGTCGTTAACGAAATATTTTATGTAGTCAATATTTAAAATTTTCGTTTTATTTTCATTTTATCTGCAAATATGATTTTCGTTCTTATATTTCTTAAAAATGTACTGTGTCATTCTACTACATCTGTTTGCAATTTTTGCTATTTGAGACTGAGATTTATCTCAATTATAGTGAAAACTTATTAATTTTCTGTCGCTTGTTCCTTTCGATTTCCCATTTCAAGACCTGAGTGTACAATCGCGTGAAACTATGTAACAAAAGTAAACGAACCTTGTGTTTACACAACTACGCATACTTTAGGTAATCCTCAAAAATTCTACACGAACGACTTTTAGTATGAGCCACTTTTCATAAATGCGATTAGCAATTATATATGTAGATCAATCGAAAATTTTGCAGAATTCTTTATAATTAAACAAATAACAGTATACATGAAACATTTTGACATCAGTTGCGAAGATTTTATATCATATCTGCATATTATATTTTTTAAACAGTATTGAATTGGTAAAAATGAACAACTCTTAGTCCAAACCCCTATCATCAGATGGGGTATCATATACCCTAAACAAAATAAAACACTAAAATAGGTTGACACATATTTTTTGATTGTTATTCGATAACACTTATCGTAAAAGGAAGATCAAATTTAATCTTTTGCGTTAAAAGCAAATTTTAAATTTTCTATAAACAAAACTTTCGAAATTTTATGGCTCATGATTTCTCAGCTGTTTCAATATCTTTCCTGCTCGAAAAATTGGAGTTTTATTCCCCCGATCGTTGATAAAACGAAACTATTACAACGGTCGTTATAACGGGCAATACTTATCGCCTTAAAAAATTACTTATCTATACGTTTTGCATAACATTAAAGAAGCTTAAGAACATAATAGTCGAGAAATCCTTGTGCGTATGATGCCGTTGATAGTAAGAGTAAGCAGGTGAAACCCTCGAACGCTATTCTGTATGCAGTTGGTTGCATCGAGATTACGTTAACTTTATTCTCTGACCTCGTCGACGCGTGCCTGCTTAGGAAAGCTTGTTCGAAAATAATTAACCGGCGTGCGTAACTCGTTCAATGGTATTATCTCCATTCGTATTTCGTACGATTCCGTGCCTACCTAATATAGGATGTTAAAAGAGATCCAATCTCATTTACGTGACAACATTCGTACGCGTAACGGAGCTGAGCTCCCGTTTTACACACAAACTGGCCACCGTAGATCGAAGACAACCTTGTTCCAACGACAATTAACTTGGCTGTGAAAGAGAATATAGTACGCGTGCCAGTATGCGGTGGCTAGGAGAATCGGAGGAAAAGGTAAAGGTGACACGTCGCTATTCTTGGAGCATGGACCGATACTTGTTCAAAGTGGTTGGATTTGACGATCTTACGTGTAACACGCCCACGCTGAACGCGGATGCGCACGACGCTATGCTCTCTTTCTCTCTCCTCTTTTTCTCTATTTCCCCCTCTCCCCGCCAATCCATTCCCCCACCACTTCGCACTCCTTCCTCTCCCCGATTGTCTACATTTAGATACCTCGCGTCAGTCGATTCACGACACTTAAAAGTTATCCTCGCTAATTACGCAGGTAACCTAAATTCCACCGTTGAGATGTCTTTCGAATTCCATTTCGGAGTGGAATGTCAATACGAGCAAATATTAAACTGTTCCAGGAATTCCTGTTTACTTTTGTGTCAATGTCGGATCATTACTACATTGAGACATTAACTGACAGCTTTATTAATTGTACAGATTCGCTTTGCTAATGTGTAACTTCGATTTTTCCCCAAAAATTAGAGACCAAAATTTGTGCGCGATAATAAAAACCATCCATGTATGTGTGTGCCGTTGATGGCTAGGGTGCTATCCAGGCACGGTCCTGGATATTCATATAGGAATAATGCTATGTATAAATTCAATGGGTAGTTGGAAGTTCGGTGTCCGCGGGAACTTTTGGTCAACTTGGACAAACTAAGGGTATATGGTTAAAAGTATGAATTATGAAAAACCCTAGAGCAATTCCTTGGGAAAATATGAAATTGGTTTGGGAGTTAACTTGAGATGGGCAGGTACTGGGAGTTACGGGAACCGGAAGTTCGAGTTCGAGTTCGAGTCGCAAGAAGTTGGGTACGGTCTTGATAGAATTAGAAGTACGCGAGTCCGGTAATCCCCGTTTTCAAGCAACAAAATTCGTACCGTTAATTTACTCGAAAGCGGGGTATTGCCAATGCGAACGAAAAGTGAGTATATTTTCCGTAATATCTTTGTGAAATTATTACCAACGGATTCGAAGAGGCTTTCCCGATGAAAATAAGTCCAAACACAATCTCATTTATTGAAATCACTAATTTGGTAATTTATTATAAACTTAACATATTCTGGCGCTGTTGGAAAAACACTGTTCTTATTTCGCACACACTGGTTTTGGTTAAATTAGTATATACTATAATATGTATTATAATAAATAATAATTTAATCTTCGTATTGATAACTTATTTAAAGTTTTAAATATTGCAGATCTATGGATAGAGCATCGTTATATTTCATAGCAAAAAATTTGTTCGTACAGTTCGCGTAAGTAGGTTAGTCCTGTTTATGTTAGACGTTGTGGAAGATTCGAGCCTCTCTGTAGCGCGGTCGGTGGCATTATGATACTGCGCACTCGTGTCGCGCAGCTGTCAAGCGCAATAGTGGAATAGTACATAAGACTCGGAAGGAGTGGGGGAGGTATTAAGCTGCCTATACTTTTCTGATTTGGCACGAATTTCTGTAACTGGATGTATAACTGCTAGCGATCCCGAAAGATTAATATGAAGCTGAAACATTTACATTTGATAAATATGCAGGGTGAGTCTCGTAACGTGACAACTTTAAATAACTCACGAATTTTTTGTCGCACGGATGTGTTTCAAATAGAAGTCACATGATTTCCAAGAGGACACACAGTACTGTAATCAGTTTTGTTATTTTACGTTTTATCGAGGTATGAAGATTATTTTTAGTTGTTAAAATAGAATGTCTAATATTTCCTGAATTTGATTAAAGTATAAAATTCTATATAAAAAGGTATTATGATAAATACAGTATAAAATATATAGTTTATGAGATATTTTTAAATAAATTATCTTCTATTGGAAAGTACCACCGAAAAATGTTTGGGTTTTATCAAAGAATCATAAGATGTGAATAAATGTTTCAGTAACTCTTAGATAACGCCACTGTAGCCAATCAGATATTTAAAAAAGGAACAATCTGAGCTATGATATCATTACCTATGACTTGCTGACATTTTTTTCAGACATTGTGATTGCTCATTAAAATATCGAACATTTTTCTTATTCAATATATTTTTCTATCTCCATTGGTTTTTCAGATGTTTGTATAAATTGATGAATATTTTGTCCGTAACATTAAATATAATTTTTATCCCTTAAATTTGAATATCGACCGATGGATAAAAATAGTCACACATTTTTCAATGCTGTATCTGTATGTCAAATTTCATTAAAATCAGAGATTCTTAATTGGATGATGTCGCTTGTTAATTAAATGTATATGTAATAGGTGGTTCAATAAATTTTGTCGTTCGATAAGAAATGGAGCTATTAGGTTCGTCGTTTTATTTTTCTATACTGGTACAACTGTTTGATGAACATGTGTGAAGTTTTATGTAGAACTGTTGACTCATTCCTATATTTACAATTGTTCAAAGTTGAAGAGTCATAGTATTTTTTTACACTGAAAAAACGACAAAATTTATTGAACAACCTAGCATACTATATCTACCGTCTATATGCAGATTACACATTGCAATAATATGAATCGTAAGTATGCAGGAGTTTTGTCCATCAGGTTTTCATAATGTTATGTTTGCGAATGTCTGGGACTATTCAAAGCGTCTGAGGTAACTACATCCTATCATCGATGACTCAGTAATTAATGAATCACCAATGCAAAAAAAATGTAATTTTTTATATTTCTTACTTTATCATTATAAAACCGTTTTAATTGGATAGACGTGACAATATAATGAGTAGTTCTGTACAATTGTAGATTAAGTATTTACTTTAGAATCTTGAGAAGTCATACATGATAGATACTTTCTATAACAATTGTAATGCCCATATTTCCATCTAATAAATCTCAATGTGACAGTGAAACTGCGACAAATAAAATTAAATGTTAAGTATTCTTTTCTTCTATCGAGCAATACAGTAAAATTGAGATAGTTATTTATTAACACTACGTTTCAATTATGATGTCGTATGATTTTCATAATGTGTAATCAAGATTCAAGATAATTCTAAACATAAATAGTATCAAAAGAAGGAAATATTAGAAAGTTGCAAAATTGTAGAAAAATCTAGAATTAAACGATAATAAAACTTACGTTTACGTAAATGCAACTTACATATTGGTAATTTTTTCACATCTATGTATGTTTAAATTCCTACTCTATAATTCGTTCTTTCTATAATTTCGCAATTTTTTAATATTTTTTTCTTTCCACACTACTTTTGTTCAAAATTATTTTCAAGATTAATTACCCTTGAGGAGGACCGTGTTATTTTATGGTCGAAGAAAGTAACTTTCACGTTATTCTTGAAAGTCGAAGAAGCTGAATCGCTTTGACGTTCGAAATATACGTTTCTAGATTATCTAGTTCGAACGTCTGTAAACTTCAATTCGCAAACTAAATTAAACGAAATGACGAAAAAGTTGAAAGCGTTAATTAAAACGACATCGAGTCACTTAAAGATCCAATTCCCTCGATCGAGGACATGCTCTTATCCGTTCCTTTTTTCGACGTTGTTAACGATACAGCCAGTTTTTGTCGCCGAACGACAAACAATTATATGTCTGAGACGGCGATCTGATCCATTAACCGTATGTCGCAAAATTACCGGTAAGATGATATGGTGCATTGACGATCCTACGCTACTAATCAGTTACGCCTCGACATTCGGATCTGTAATGACAATTGACAAGGGTGTGCCCTACAATAGTATGAAACGACGTAAAAAAGGATCGGTCACGATGTCAAGACGTTGATGGTGTCGTGATGTTTGTAACTGGCTAATAATAGCTCAATTAATCTCAAGGTTGTAAATATCTTATTTTTAGAAATAATTGTGGTACGATCGAGCTAATACGTTAATCCTTGTTACTTTCTTTTTTAGGAAAAAAAGTCACATGAGATACAGTAGCGTATAAAAGTATTGAGTTATAATATTGTTCTTTTAGTACTTCTAAATAGGAAATACAAAAGAGTATGTTTATCTAGGTAATTATTGTTCTGTTTAATCCTATGTATTATATAATACTTATCGTTTCCGTTTTTTACATATTAGTACAAGCTTAAGTTGTATTAAGTTATCTTGTAAAATTATTTTGTTTTTGTTTTCTTTTCAAGTAATACATATGTTACTATAATATTTTGTACATATATCTTAAATTTATATCGGTTCATGTCTAACCTATTTCAATATTCTTTTTGTGCCTATTATTTCTCCTAAATATTTAGCAATTATAAATTATCAATAGATATTACTTATAAATTTACGTATAAATTTGTACAATTTAAAAACGCCGAATTATTATAAAAATTAGACATATCGTTTAATATACAGGAGGAGAAAATTGTTAAGGTTAGTGATGCATATTTTGATCGAAAAAATTAAATTTTTTAAAAATACAACGCTTTCGTTTGGATCAAGAAAAATAGTAATTTTAGATGGTATCATACAATAGTTAACTAACAATAAGCATAGCAGAGAGAATGTCATAGAATCTAGTGCATTCAAGAATTTGGTTTATTGGTAAAAATTGACGATATCGTGAAGAGTGCTGAATGTAAAAGTGTATTGAAAAAAATGATGTTATCTTGTAACAAGAAAAATATACCATCTAATTAGGTTCTTGCATGACAATAACCAAATATACACAGCAAAAGTGTTGAAAGGTTGTTTACGTACTAGAAACGTACAAGTTTTACTACTGTCAGCACAATTGAGCGACCTAAATCTTATTAAACATGTATAAGATGGACTAGAAAAACGCATTGGAAACACAAAATACTGCAAAAAAAAATATATTATATAATAACTATACACGTTAACCGTTTTATCGAGTTAATGCTTCACAAATGTACAATAGTGACCGCAATAAATAATATGACAACAAAGTATTGAAAGCTAATCTAAATTTGTAATATTAATGAATTTGAATGTTTTATTTGTATTTAAAGTTGTTTGTTAATTATATTGAAAACTTTTTAATTGTATTGTCTATTTACAGTGACGGACATATACTTAGTTATGAACATACAAATAATTACATTTTTATTGTCTCTATTATTGAATCAACAATATTTATAATTTAGTTCTTTTTATATATTACATATCTGAGGTACCTACTTATGAACACTATTATAGTTCATGCTTAAGGCATTTCTTTTAAATTTTTGGGCCTCGTAGTCAGTTATCGTTAATTTGTCCATATGTTTAATTAAAAGTAATTAAGTCGCCAGTCAAGTGCAACATCTTAAAAAACAAAGATTGACGTGTCGAAATATTCCCCAACAATTGAACATATTTTTTGGAGCTTGTTACAAAGTCATACAACATATTAATATTTGTAATAATAATTATATTTACCGACAAAAACTGCATAAAGTGTTCCCTGTAAGTTAAAAGCCTGTAAAACCAACAGTCAAACAGATCGTTAGATTTATCGCTTGTTCGAAGCCAATCGTTTTGAAACCACTGTTAATATTCGTAGTAAAATACAGCCAAATTTGAAGAATAAAATCAGTGTGCGAATTGGCCAATGTCATTTATACGAATTTAATCTAACGTGTAGAGTAGTATGGCACAAACTTCTCATATATAAAAAGAATCGACGAGACTTCAATTCAAAAAAGATCATGCCAATTGGATCGGAGAACAATGCTCGAAAGTTTTATTTACCGAGAAAAGTATATTCAATCGTCTGGAATGACGGCCAAGTTTATGTAAGATGGTGAGAAATATAATACAAAGTGTATCGAGCCAATCGTTAAAGAGGTATTGGATCCGTGTTTGTTTGGAATAGTTTGACCATTAATGGTACTGGTCCCATCTATCGTATCGAAGGAACAATGGATCGTTTAGTTTATTTAAATATTGTCAGAAATACTTTTTTGCATTTGCCACGGAAAAATTGCCAGCATATTGGATTTATCAGATCGATAATGATCCGAAAAATGTAATGAAACTCGTTAAACAGTTTTTATATGAAAAAGAATTGGCCGGTACAAAATCCGGACTTAAACTCTATGGAGATGTGGGTGGATATAGATAGGTAAATAAAAAAAATATTAACGAATTATACAAAGCAATAGAAGATTCATGGCATTCTATTGATCGATGCATTTGTTCGATAAAATCTGTGCAATGATATTGTGAAGCAGTCGTTAAAACAAATAGTAAAATGATAAAATACTAGCGTTACAATAGATTAATATAATATTTGATCTAATTTTTACTCTTAAAAATAGTATTATGACATCGAAAATATACTGTTCGTAGCAGCAAGATGACCATAATTCTTGTTATCTTCTTTAAAGTTTAAGTTAATTTAAAGCAGTTTTGCACCTTTTATATAAATATATATGTATATTATTAAAAAATTGCAATGGAAATTAATTTACATCCTTTCTATATAATATTGCCAACAATAGAATCTAACGTGTAATTACGTGTATGTCTGCCACATTGTTGTTACTTACTATATTAATAATTGTTACCAATATACGAACGTGTCCATTTGTATTCATCTTGCGCCAATTTCACTTAGAATTAAACATGCTTCTCTTACTCTTTCCCAATCTCTGAATATGCATTTTCATACATCATTCTTTTATCATTTACCAGCCTCTCGACGCTTATGCTTTATACAGACTGCTTGTTTACGGCTCTTGTAGGCTTTGGAACCACATGCAAATTTGTGCATTCTCTCCATTGTTCGCATCAGCAGCTGTGCTACTCGTTACCTGGTGCTTATTACTGCTTTTTACTCTCCTCTTTTCCCTTTTGGTAGCTCAGTACCCCATGCGTTCATTACACGTTACTTATAACATGTTTATTTTAATCATGAATTTTTGGTTGCATTTACTTTTGAAAATACAATCATTTTTGTAATCAAAAGCGATCCTGGGTCTCGTAAAATTTATGATTATTGCTATTTAATACAGAGTATATGGATTAATAGATAATAAGTACATTGAGTAGGATTATTGCTATTTAACACAGAGTATATGGATCAATAGATAATAAGTACATTGAGTATTATCTGTACACACTACAAATATAATCTCCGTACGATAAAAATGAAAATCTGAAAAGTAGTAATCCAGACTGATAAGATTAGAATTTGTCATATAATTTAATAACACTTGCACTAACTATGATCGTTGGTAGGTTTTTTTAGATCCATCGCCTTCCTTGTTAATAATTTTTATGTACCTCGTAATCGATCAAATGCCATTATTGTTCTTAAAATAATCAATTTACAATATAAGTTACACGATACCATTGATTTATATATGTGATGTAGGTACACTCTATATCAGGGGTGATGAAGCTACAGTGCACGTAGCCAAAGTGGTACACGAGACAATTTGATTGGCTTGCTACCGAATTTCAAATGAAATTCATTTGGTATTAAAAATGTGAAAAAGAGAACAATTTTTTCAAATAAATATAAGTCACAAATATTTTGTAATAAATGCGATCACAAATATTGTAATAATTTCCTCAAAAGGAAGACACGTTTGATCGAGTACTGATAGTGCACGTATGCCAATATACTGAGCACGCTTGCATCGAACCATAGTATGTTAATCTGACAGCGTTGTGTACCGTCAGTAAATTATTTGCACTACGTAATTGTTTACATGCATGTATGAGATATTCTAAACTAAATTGTGAAGATTTTATGAAAGTGAAATATTGATCACTTTCTTGAAAAATTTGACGAAATACAAATATCTAAATATGACATTCGGAATGTTAAAGAAATTATGGGACCTTTCTTCAGTTATCAGTTCTATAATACATGTACAACTTGGAATTGGATATTTCTCTTCATCCTTGTAGAATTCAATGTACAATGGAACATGGCACAATAATGATTTAAATACTTGGAAGCTAAATATTACTGAATATTTTCAATTAATTTTTATGTACCAAGTGACACGTGCCTGATTGTTTTTTTTTTTATAAATTGTTTGCACATCGTTATAAAAAGCTTCACCGTTCTTGACTATACGATTATACATACAATTTCATTCATATTCTAATTCACTTCACATTTTCTGTGTAACATTACTTATCTTTCTAAAGTAAACATTTTTAAACATCTTAAATATCTACGAACAATTTGTATGTGAACTACATTCTAGGATAACAAAACAAATAGAATATGTAAATTGTATAAAGATAATATACATAGCTACATATAATAAAAAAGAAAAAGAAATAAAATATTTTCATCCGAAGTGGGGTAAAAATTTTTCTAACATTTACTACACATTGTCGTTATTTGGGATCATCCATTAAATATATTTCTACGATTGGTACAATTAAATTAATCGTGCAACTAAGATATATGTATTTAGTATTCAAAGATATACGTAAATTAAATAGTTCAATAGGATTCTCAAAGCAAATAAGCATTTTTAAATAAATTCTAAACTCGGTAAGGTACGAGTTTAAAACAATCCGGCGATGACTTTAAAATAAAATTTAATTTAACGTGTTCCACATTTTCGGTTCAAGTCAGCTTAAATCTATCGGATTTATTTCGATAAACAAAATCGACAATTTTCATCGATTTGAGTAGGTTTATTTCGCGGCGTATAAATTCGCGAGTTGCTCGCTAGCGCGAAATCCGGGAAGTCATGAACGTTTAAGAAAAACGCTCACACCCTTGTGGAACATGGATGCTGTGCGACGACGCGTCGTAGTATTATCGATTCTCCTGGCCGGTGCTCGTGCAAACCCTCTCTTCTACATCCTCCCCTACTTTCACCACGTCCCTTCACCCTCTTCTTGGCCTTTGTGCGAGTACGCGCAGCCCCTTCCTGATTTACGCGAAACATCGTAAGCGTACGTCGTACCAACGTGACGTTTCTGCTCGGTTAAAATATACATCTGTAACCGGTTTACTTCCTTTTCTTTCTTTCGTTTTTACGTCACAATTTCTGGCGATGGGATCAATTTAAAAACCGATCCAATTCAAGACCAATCTAATAATAGAAAGAGCAATAATGGACGACTTTGAGTACGAGCCACTCTACAATTGTTTATGAAACGCAGTATATGAGTGAGGCAATTTTTTGATAATTAGGGGTGGGATTAATTCAATGATATTCTTATTGATATCGATACGTATATATTCTCAAGCATTATATTTGAAGTATCAAATAGGTATCGAAATGTGCAAGATACACAATGAGACTGATGAAGTAGATAGTTTGCTGTCAGAGTTGTGCATTATTCGAACAAGTTTGAATAAATCTTTATTTAAATTATCGATTTACGTAGTACATTTACACGACTTTTCACGGTTGAAAACCAACATCTTAATTTTGTACAAATTTTTTGTTTCGAATAAACAAAGATCATTGATCAAAAAACAAAGTCGACTTGGTGATAAAATAATAAGAAGAGCAAGTTTTCAAATAATAAAAATATAAATGGTAGTATATCGTGATAGTTAATTTTGAATATATTAAATTACTTTTACTTACTTAACTTTCGTTTCGGTGAAATTATAACTGTTATTGTTACATACGTTACGTATATTTTTTCCCTTCAAATCTGAAAGATTCAGTACGATCAATTATAGAAAATTTATCAGATTCCAATCTTAAAAATTTACTAAATATACTTAACGTTTGGGTTGACTTCAAGTCAAATGTTATCATCGCTTCTTGTACATTATAAATAGACATGTTCGAATCTAATTGGCCTAAATGGCTTGATTCAAACTCTCTGTAATAGTAGTTTCTCAACTTTTTGCAAGCTGTCTCAATAAAGGGAAAAAAGAATCTTTACACGCAAAATATGCAGTATATTTTAAACAATGTAAAAAGATAATATTCTTAGAAGAATTAAACTCTAACGATAAATGATTCGATAGAGGAGATGTTTAAGTTATTCTCATTTTTCTACACGAAACTTTTTCTCTCTCTCCTTCTCACTTTTTCGCGAATTGTAACACGTTCTCTATGTGTCACGTCACTTATTTTGAAAACTACTGCTCTATTAGTATCTTGAGAAACGAAAGCAGTAATTCTGAGTAAACTCGAAGTTAAATGAGACAGAGTCGAACTCTCTGTAAGTACTTCGAGAAACAGAAACAGTGTTTCCAAGTAGAATTGAACTCCGACCAAGAAGGTTTGAAACTTTTATAAGTGTCTTATTAGAAGTTTTACGCTTTACGTGTTGCATAGCAACGATTGAAACAAATGGTCCTTGCACATGACTCGAGTACTATTTATAAAAGAAGAACTTTTGAGTTTATAAAAGAATCAGTTTTCTTTGAATCCACTCTTTGCATATTCGATTCAATTCTCATTTTTATTTTCAACCATCGATTATATGAAAATATTTCCACTCATTTATGAATGTGAAAATTCGTTTACGAGAAATATTGTACCTCCTATTATTTTTAATAATTGACTTTCTACTGAATATTTTTTTGAAAATATTTATAGTACGACTGGTATCAATTTACATATCTTATGTATACAAGTATCGGGACATATGTTGAATTATGAATTTATTAATCATTGGTAGCAGTTTCGTACAAAGTAAATATGGAATAATAAATACTAGACAATATTTTTATAAGTGTGAGTCATGAGAGAAATGATAAAAATAAAGTGTTATCGCATCACGATAAGCTATAAGATAATATTATGTATTATTAAATATCTTATGTGAGCATGTGATTTTTCCTATCAAACAGTATCAACATAGGTTCGACATAAAAATATGAATCACAGTCAACGATACTGTGTATTTTGTAAGATATAATGATTATTATACTAGTTATCGTAATGAAGAAAATAATGTAAGATGAATGTAATAAGTTGGAAAAGTTTCATTTTGAATAGACTATTGAAGTTTTAAACAGATTTAGGAACGTATAATTTGTATTTTTAAAAATTTCTTTTTATTTAATTTCATAATTTTCATTTGCTTTCTTCCTCAATACTGAGTTGTAGTATTTCAATATTGATATTGAATTAACACACAAAACGTATATACATATAAATTTCATAAATCAATGTAACAATATTAAGATTTTATTTTGCACAAGCGTGTACATTCGTATATGTTATAAATAAAAATCAATCAATAAATAATCAAACTCACAGTTTACTTACAAGACTTCATAGAGAATTAAGGATTAATAGAGATTATTTTTCTAATTCACTTTAATAAAAAGTATCTATAAATAGCATCAAATATTCTACAATGGGATTAATTCAATTTTTGTTTAAATTTTCCATATAGCTGTTTATGTTTCAACAAATTTATTCGTTGGACTAAACAACGGTCTCGCATGTACTTCCCGTTTACAGCGGAAACGACAATTATCCCCACGCGACGAACGCTGTCGTAAGTTTCACTAATTACGCATACGCTCATTCAGCTAATTATGAAGTAGTGTCTGTAGTTGCAAGAACGATTATGCAATGTCTATAAATATGTTTGTTCGAATGAAAGATAATCTAAACGATAGAACGAAAAGTAGATTGAACTATCGTGTAATAACAATTTCTACAATTTACACGTAACACGACACGATCTAATAAAAAATGGTAAACTTAGGTTTATATAACCGAGATTCAATAACTGTGAAATAAAATGTTTTATGCATCTCGTAATGATCAAACAATCCAGTAATCGAGTATGCTTCTCAAGGTGATAAAATTGTACTTTCCAGATCGATAATTGTGCAGACAAAGGTTATATACTTTTTACACATTTGTACAAGATATATATATATAGGTGAATTCATTTCATGGTTGGAAAGTTCAGACAATCGTAGTACAGTTCTTAATTACTTGAGATCATTCTTATGACATGACATCATCGATTACCATATATAAATGAGGTTGGTCCAACGTCATCTCAGAAACCTTAACATTGAATAGCGAGAAAACTTATCGAGTTCCAGCAAAGGTTAAGCAATGGTTTATTTGGTACAAAAATTGTCACTATTTCAATAAACACGGAGTCAAGTGTGAATTTCATCAGCATTGGATAAATTATGATAAAATAAGATTTATTTACATAACAAGAATGATAGAAAGCACATGACAAAGAAGACAAATGTAAAAAACAATACGTGGGAGACTGACATCAAATCCTAAAATAAAAGTAGCCCGATCTGACATTTGCACTTTGATTATTTCATATTTTATATTTATATATTCATGGAAACTTGAAAAACGTTCTGCTACAGTCGCAGTCTTCGATTCGAACAAAATTACCGAGGACCTGTAGCTAAGTTAGAGACTTTAAGATTTAAATAAAAATTGCAATTACATATTGTAATTGACCTATAAAATAAATAAAATTAACTCCAAATTCAAATATAATTTTTTGAAACAACGTCGACATCTTTCCTCTTATTAATTTGAGGAAAAATGTTTAAAATGTAATTATTACATGTTCTGTAAAATTGTGAAAAAATGATAATTTTGAGTAATTTCATTTTCTAAAATCGGATAATTCATATGAAAAATATTTTTGCGCAACTAAAATGTATCCATTTCGTTCAAATAAAAAGGATATTAATGTAGTATACTTCATTGGTTATTAGTATAATATGAAATTAATGTTAGAAAACTTAATTGGTACTTTGCATGACCATCATACGTATTTGTACCCTTAAATACATGATTTGATAATGATTTATAGAAATCACAAATATAGAAGTCATCCACCAATTTTTCATACAAACTTTGACAGTAAATATATCCTATGACTAAAAAATAAGACGAAAGTGTTATATTACTTTGTTAGAAAATTGGTAACTTTTTATTTACGAATGACGAAAAATAATTTATTTTCAGAATTTTTATTTCAATAAGAATTAATTCGACTAACGTAGGTATACAAATATATATTTATTCGTTGTATAAACGATAAAACAATCGTTTGTTTGCGGTCCATGTCTGTTTACTAAGGTATACGATATTATGCAGTATGTGTGTATTACATGTGTGATGTATCACACCACTTACCACATAACAGATTACAAGATACACATACCACGAATTCACGAAACAAAAATATAAATTATATATAAAAATAAAAAATATTAACAAAAATGATCTTAACCACTGTATTTCATAATAGTCCAATTATTTGGAAATATCTGTTATTTCGAAGATTTGTTGAAACGATACACTCTCGAAATACCAATTATTTCAACTAAATCGATATTTCGTCTATTTCTTAACAATATTGTTCATTATCTTATTGTTCATTATCTTATCTTATATTGTTCATATCTTGAATACTTGCTTCTCGTTCGCATTTCAAATAAAATTCCTCCGAGTAGAGAAACAAATTTTCTCTATTGCAGATCGCTCGGTGAACATCAAACGATCGTTTATTCGCGTATACTTTATCAGTTCGCGCGACAGGGCCGATTGCGCTGCGTGATACAGTTTTAAAGCTGACGTAATCGTTGGTGTACTAGGATCGGGGCGTTATCGGTATGCGGTTGTTGCACAGGTAGAAACGACATGTCAGATGTACGTACATAAGTAAGTATCTCTAACCAGTGTCTGATTCGTTACGGATTGAATCTGTCCGGAGACGCGTTTACGGCTCTGTAACTCAACCGGTAATGGAAACCGGAACCAATCGGCGAAGGGTCGTTTGCGCAAATCGGGCTTGAACACGACAAATTGATACCAAAGACGCCCTCGGTGTTTCCTATAAGGAGAACCCTGCCCCTTTTGCATCTATGAATTATGCAGATTGAGCGTGTTGCATGACATACGAGTTGAATTTGGCGCGTGTTTCGCGCCCGATTTGGAAACAAGCGTTACGAGATATTTCGTCGAAAGTAACAGGTAGTGACTAAACTCACGGCACCGCGATACGTTCAATTCATTCACAATACAAACGTACGTGAGATGCTGTGCGCGGCAGGGAAACATGTCCAACTGGAATGCAATGCTTTTCCTTCGCCGCATTGCCTTCTAAAGATGTTAATTGGCACGATACGTTTACCAATGAATGTTTATTTGGCACGCGTTACATAATGCTCTTTCGCTTGCTAGATGTCGACGGAAGTGTACGATATCGCAGATAGAAAGTATACAACGTAGCAAAAATTACGATCCTTCGAACGGTGTTTACCAAAATGGAGTTCTGTCTATCAAATGGGAGGCGCGAAAAAAATTTCGAACGTAGAAAAATGTAGATTATCGAAACTACTCTTCCCGTTAACTCGTTTATGTATTCTTGTATTATTGTATTCCTCTTGCGTCGTTTTCAACCTGTCGTTTATCTCGAGCGTAGAAATTGTTTACTTTTCTTCGAGGTATAGTCTTTTTAAATTTTGAAAATTTTACGAATTATTATTTCGGACAATCTTGACAATTTACCAACATCGTGATTGAGTTTTAAATAGAATATAAGATTTGAAAGTTTCTCGTATTCTTAGATTCATAGTTTGAATAATATTAAGCATGCGTATCGTTTTCAACTGTTTAAATGTTTCAATGTTTGGAAAGTTGTAGGTTAATTTCATTGTTTCGATGACTCGTAAAAATTTAATCAACTATTCAATCAAATATTATAATGCTATTCATCCCTATTGACGAAGAAGCAAACAGTCGCTGACGTTATTAAAAATGAAAATCGTTTATAACCGTGACACGGTTAATTATTCGATCCGCGTATGTGGACTGAACATTTTGTACTTGGTTCGATGAGTACTACATATGTATGCTTGTACTCCCTGGACTCGTAACATTTTCATTCATCACGCTGCATACTGATGCAAATTATTACGTAATCGTGAATTGTCGGGACCGTCCTAAGAATAAGTATGATTCTAAAGTTGTACTGGAATTTCATAGATAAGATCATAGATTTTTTCCCTTTCGTCAGAAATGGAAATCTCTGCGTTAATTAACGCGACGAAACACGTACAGAAATTATTTCTTTGGTGCATTCAATTTTCACACGAATAAGATACAGTTATTCGTTTTCTTGTATCACTAAATGAACTAAAAATAGATAGCAACAAATGTAGAATAATACAAATATCAAATAACAAGGACATAGACAATTTCTTGTCAATTCGAGGAGATATGAAACATTTTGATATTCTATTTTCCTTTATTATTGTAATATTATAGTCTCAGTCAAGGGTGGGAAAGTTTTTGGCATTGGAAAGTCGTGCACCATTGGATGAATTCAAATGGATAGAACTTGCCAAAATTATAAAGAGGCACTAAAATGCTATTTATTGTATTTTACTCTCACTTTTGAAATAATTATAATACAGCGAAAAAAGAAATAATTTAATGGTAACTTAGCATCGATAGTTTCAATTACATATATTTTTCCTTGTATACCATTTATAAATTTTCTTTTCCTACAATTCTATAGAAAATTATTATACTCGTACTTTAAATTTTACGATTCGTATGACTTACTGATAATTTCGGTAGCTTTTTGAAAATATTCCCTCCTTTTGTTATTAATGAAATCATTGCCTTTTTGTCTTGAAATTCAAATCTTGTGCTTCGATTCCTGTTTTAAAATTATATTCGAATAATTTCTCAGATTTATGTCATTTATTACGATATACTTATTTACATACTTTATTTCTCTAGTCTTCATTTCTCTATTCTACACTTCTATCCAAATTTGTAGATCGAGACGTAAAATACAAAATGTTGATTAAGTTGTGCTATCATTGTCTTCCTTTCAAATAACATCACTGAAAATAATTTTTAAACTAATAGTAACCTCAGTGATACAATCACGGAACGTAAAATATAGAAAGTTGATCAAGCTTGTTATCGTTGTCCTCCTTTCAGATATCATCATTACAAAATAATTTCTAAACGAATAATAATCTCAACAATACCTCGAGTAACCTTACTCTCGTTTACTCAGCGTGTTCGAATACGAAAAAAAAAAAAAAAAAAAAAAACAGAAAACAGAAAACTTTTAATTCCCGTTACTTCTTTCGAAATTTCACTTTGCATAGTTTAGAAAAACGTGGTAACGTTGTCTTTAAAAATAATTCCTCGAACGCTCTGTTTACTCGGTATACACGCTCCAATGAATACAATATCACTTGCGGTCTACCTTAACACTTGCCGAGATCTAAGAAAATCGCAACAAAGGAGCCCACAAATTTAATATGCACTCGAATCATTAGAGTGTGCCTCGTTACAGTCCGTCTTCGGTCTGCCTTTAACCTATACGACCCTTCAGAGGAAGGAAGCCCCTCCAAAGCTTTGGAAGTGGGCAGATAATCGTGGATGCTGTGTAGGTGCGTCTTGAACGAGATGGGGTCGAGTGTTTCTTCCATTTTTCCGCGTATTCGCCGCCGGTAGATTCAAAGAACTCATCGGTCGGTGAACTCCGCTCCCCTGAATCATCTATCGACTTTCAATAAATTTAAAAGGTAGACCATAACGAAATTCACCCGGCTAATGAACTACAAGCGATTAATCACGCGCAGGGAATTTCACGAAGTTCCAAGCGGTTACCACGTTTTACCGAGAGTTTGGTCAATATTCCATGCCGAGCACAATATATCAGTTAGTCCAATATTTTCATCGGAATTTCTACGAGTAACTTCTGACCTCTCGGTGTTTCAATCGCGTGGAAAATTGGAGAACAAGCGACGAGTTTGAAGCTTATCCTTAATCGTGTTTCAGAATACTCTTCCTTCTTATGCTCGATCGATCAATCTGTGAGAAATCAAATTTTTCGAAAGGACGTAATCTTTACAAAATGAGACTCCTGGGGTTAAAAATACATGGTCTTTTTTTTAATTTGACGTATTTGAAATTGTAATTGACCTGTGTAGAGTTGTGTTTTCTTTTTATCACTCCTTGTGAGTTGTAAGATATTTCCAATGTTGGACTGATCTAGAAACCTTGAAAAATAATCTACGAAACACTGATCTAGATAATTCATTTTTATTTCAAGGCATACGATGTGTTTTATAAAGAAGACAACATCTGATGCGTTAATTTTGATTTTCTATTTTTGATTCCATAGGGTTGTTTTACTCAAATATTTCTGCCAGAGTTTTCATGCTTCTAGCAACCTTTTATCTGATGTTATTTAATTCTTTGGTATCATTAGTATATGTAACTGTAGCACATTTCCTTCAGAAGGAAGATCTGCAGAAAAATTGGTATAATGCTGTCCTTAACAAGCCTTATGAATTTTAGATTTTATGAGATTTTGTGTAGAATGATTATCATCATAATTTATATAAAAATAAATTTTACTTGGCTTATAACTGGTACACCTAAAACATTTACGTTAAAGGTATATCAGAGCTGATTGAATTTTATTACAATATTGATCTGTTTTTGTCACAGGATGTTCAAAGGAAAACTAATAATGTTATAATAAAAACTGCAGTTTATTGTATCTAAAATAAAAATGTAAAAGTTTTGTAATTTTTTGTTTTAAATAAATCATCTAATAAAAACCGAATAAGCATCAACTCATTGGAAGTACGAAAGCATATTTGGTAAATACTTTAGAATAAATAAGCAAAGACAAGATCGTAAAGAAAAAGTTAATTTAACTTTTTATGGAAAATTTTGTTTTCTTTAAGATGTATTTAAAACATTTAAAACTGTTTACCACCATTTACCATCTTCATTATCCATGCGTCAATTTTTCTCGAAATATAATTAATCTTGGAAAGGGAATACAACACTTAAATATAAATTTAATTGAAATTCATTTAGCCGTGTAAATGTAACCGTATTACATCTACACACGTAACCGTATACATATAAATAATATACATACGGTACGTACAAAGAAAATATTTTCTTTAACAGTAAAAACGTAAAGTCGTAAAACGTACTTTTCGGTCAAAAATTGTTTTCAAAATTTGTTTCGATTACGCTCCTTTTCTTTTATACAAGTCAGAAGGTAAAATTTAAAAAACTGTTACAATTCTCCAAATGTAGTTCCAAAGAAGAATAACTTCGCTTTCAATTATTTTCTTAGTACGATAACATCTGAAAATATAAACTAGCTTTCTAAATTGGTTGTACTTGCACAAAGTTAAATAATATTTACATCTAACGACCACATTCTTACTTTGATCTCGAATATAACAAAGCCCTAGAGAGACCTTAGGAAACAAACTGGAAAAAGAATAGATACATATCCGTGAAGGGGTAAGAAAGTTTGAAGTAGTGAAAGTTGAAGTACGTAGTCAAAGTAAAGTAGCTCCAAAAATAAACTGCAAGGATCTAGCAGCAGTGCTGCAGTTATCAAAAGAAGAATAAAAACAGCTAAGAGTAATACAAAATTTAAAAGTTACGGTTTTGAAAACAGTTATAGCAATGGTACACCTCCGTCCACGGTAGCGGAATACTCTTATCACATGAAAACTAAGTGAGCCATGGAAACAATAACATCACAGGCTCGAAGCCAATTAAGAGTTAGGAGAATACCGAACAGGCCAACTCGGTACTATAACCCACTTCTCTACAGTAGAGAAAAGTAGTTTCTTCTGGGTTCCCAGGAGTCAGGTGTACCAGTTACCGGTTAACAATAGTGATGTGGAAGCTTGCTTTTAATTTTATAGAACAAACTCATGTGTTATGCACGATCGAACACTTGACTACCGTTCGTAAAGACAGTAAAGCATACTTTGTGTTCTGCGAAACATCGTTCAATTCTATTAATTACACGGTGAACTCATTCGAGAGCAGAATGTTGATTACGAAATTCGAATTGGCATTCCGAGATTACATTTTTATCTCGAATGATAAGTTTTAATCGCTTCGATAATAATCAGACTATGAATTTTATGCATTTATTGTATATGCTAATGTTAAAAATACATGCAAAATAATAGAATATATTTTGTACATTGGTATAGTAATATTAGTATTTTGTTCTGCGTAAATATATTTTCTAGATACATTGTAAATGACTTACCGATAATTTTTCGAGAATTTTTTATTAAACAGGAAGCAGTAGAAGTATAGTAATATTGAGAACGATTGTTATCGAAGGACCTTGTTACTTGATTATACGTAAAATTATTATGGATGAATAACAAGTATTTGACGCGGGGAAAAATGAATGTGTAGACCTTCGCGTTAAAATGATACGTTACCTTAAAGACGTCTATTTCATTTTTTTACTCGTTATTACAAACTTGACAGTATACTTTGCGTATGAAATCGAAACTTCTCACCGCATATGATGTTTCAATGTTATTTAACAACCTGTTAGTCGGGATTAATAAAGTGTGAACTCGTTTGTTTGCCCACACAGTTACCTCGCTAAAAGTTGTATATTGGAAAAAATACATGTTGTCAGACGACTGCATATTAATAAACGGTGTCGGATACATATCCTGCTACGAGTGAAGCGGAACTAGTGGCGGTAATACAGCTACACAAACTTTTTGAGTAATCCAATACGTATGCAGAAAACAGTTGTTTCGTTTGTCTATTTTGTACTTCCTAACAATTGCTTACGAAAAAGATTCATTCAAAGACCGTCATCTGTATTAGCACAAAGGAATGTGCACTTTACATTTTTTGCAATCGTTTGTTGTTTGTAATACATACGTTCAACTAAAATTCATTAATATGACAAACATTTCTGTTATTCTCATCCAAAAGTTAATAATATGATTCTCAAAGATAACATTATATTAATAGATTAGTACTGATTATTTTCCTTCTTTGCTTCGTTAGTAAGATAAAATAGAATGAATTTGTTATTGAACATTTCCAGGAATAAGTTTGAATAATATACGCGAATAATCCAATATTCTATATTGGATATCTAGTTAGGTGCTATTATGTTCGAATTTAAATTGGTTTTAAAAATATAAGGCTAATATTGAAGTACTGAATCTTGATTCTGCTTTGATTAGTAAGTATGGTGTCATAGTTGTTGAAACGAGATGGACTCTTTCTTAGATGACTTTTACTGAGTCTGTGATCTGTATTTGAATGATAAACTTTGTATCGGTACAAATACGTACTGATTAATAAATAAATCTAACAAGTTGCCAGAGACATCGTCTCTTGCATTATTAAAAATTCAGCAATTAACCTAACTGTTTTTACACAATCACATTTAACTGTGACATTTTTTAGATTTTTTATTATAAAATATCTTCACACACAATTCGTACATGTATACTCTCATCCCTCGATCAACGAGCACTTGATAAATGTAGAATAAGAACGATTTGACATTAAGAATTTATGTTAATCGTAACATGAAACTTACACTTATTAATTCTGTACATTATGCAGGAAATGTACGTCATATTGAACGTTAAGGATTTTACGGAAAAGTTAATGAACAATTTTAAATTTTCTTTTCATCGATGTTTCTGCCTTGCTTAGGAATGATCGATCGATCTACTTGTGGTAATCTGTCGATTAATTTTTGTAGTATTTCTGGACCAGTTTTATTCCAACCTTCTTGCATATATTTTCTACAAGTTCTTCTTCGATTTTAGACACGTTTATCTTGGAAGTTCACTTACGCATAAACCTGTTGTATATTTATTTAGATATTTAATTAGACTGAAATGTATATATATATATTTTATATTCATATTTTGTAAAATTAGAATAACTCAGTTTTCTTCTGTTGTTCTTGTAAGTATACGAGACATGGTGGACAAAATTAAAGTTACTTTTCTGTATCTATCGAGCAAACACTATACACTTAACTTAACTGTTTCACATTTCATTAAAAAATTTCGAAGTTTCAGCCATAAGATTACGTGATTCGCTTCAACGAAAAGTATCTTAAGTAATTCATATTAAGTAAAAAATACGAAAAGAACTGTAACAGTACAATTCGTAGATTATAAAATGCACTGAAATGCTCGTGTAACAGATTGGTAAACAAATATTAAATAGATGGAATAAAAAGATACATCGATCTTCTTTATGTCATATATTGTACATACACTGCAAGTTCTTTTAGTAAAATAGTAACGTACAATAAATGCAACAAAAAGAGTAATAAAATTGCTTTAGAAAATACCATTTCTTGCATTTTCCAAACTGAACAAATAATTTTTCGGTACGTTATAGATAGCAGTGTAAGTAAAGAATAGAATTTTTCGGTATACATTGTTTGAAGTGAAGTTAAGTGCCTCTGATGAGCCCAGTTTAGTTGCATAAACAGTCGACGAGTATGAGAGCGTGATGCAAATCGTTCTAATAATCACGAAGTACGACAGGGCTTAAAGCGGAACGTAGGTAACGAGAAGGACCTTGGCCCCTTACTCGTGTAACGATAAGCACTCACGTAACGATAGGTACTCATGTATTAGTAGTGACATTAACTTTAACAAACCGTTCATTTAAGCGAGGTTGCTTGCAAAGATTCATTCAAAGAAAACGTCAGTAACCGTACCGTGCGTATGAGTACTCAAATAATCGGCACAATGGAGCATCTAAATATTTTTATTTTCATTTATTTATTCAATATCGAGTAAACTTAAAAGCCATTAGAAGACGATTGTGAGTCACATTTTTGACAGCGAATTTTAAATCTAGAATAAAATTAACAATTAAACGGTCACACACGATCGTTTGCCGGCAATTTATGTTGGGCATAGTGATATTTGAATTTTTACATTCGAGCTCGATTAAGTCTTTAAATTATTCGTTCTTTTTTTTATAATATGCAAGTAGCTTTTCTTTGCAATGTTTCATACGCAACCTGTCTTACAGGTTTTCAAAGAATATAGGTCATATTCATTATTCAATATTGAATAATGTACCACTTCGAACCATTATTGTTCCTCAATAAATAGAAAATGATGAAAACAATGACCTTCGAAACACTTGTATAAGATTCTAAAAGCGTGTACATGTTTCCAACGTTTAAAATAATTTCTTCCAGGTTTTGATCCTTGTGATAGAAATAATTTTCAAAAATAGATTAAAATTGTAAATGTTGCGAATGTGTGTTCGTGACCTGAAAATTTGTCGAATTTCACTGTCCCACTAATCGACAGAAAAGAATTATTTGTAATAAAATTGTTTAACATCTCGAATTCTCTAGACATCCGGAGCTTAACCTTGAAATATTACTTCGATGCGTGGTTGCATGTGTGGTAATAATTGCCATGAATTTAGGACCCTTCGGATCTGAAGTTTTCCGGAAGTGACGAACAAATTGCGGATACCAGTTCGCCCAATGTGTTGTATACATGTAGCATTTCAGGACCAGGGAGTGGGTCATCCGATTAAGGTCTTGAGCACATCATCGAAGGTGAGCTCGGCCAATTTTGCAATTACACACCCACAAAACATCGTTAACTCCTTGACGCTCATCAATTTCCTAACTGGTATGCGATATGGTCGATGTTTCCGATGATTTTTCCACCTTGTACAGCTGACAAAGGAATTTGCGGTGATTCGTGTCGCTAAAAGTTACGATAGTGTCACAAATTTATGTTCGAGAACTAGTTAACGAATTGTTACGAATACATTCGCGCGAGGTAAATATATTTTACAGCTTGTTAAATGACCTTGAAAATGATCATAACTCTTCGATCGTTACTTTTACGCAGGTAGATGACAATGTAAGTTAAATAATGGCAGTACGTATTTCGATCATCTTTTTTTTATTTATGTTTAGAAGAGTATAGTTTATTCTCGGATAAACTTTATATCAACAATGTGTAAGTTACAAACGTTTTCTTACTGTTGATACAATCTTTATCCTGGATTAAACTATGCTACTCCGAAGATGACCGCAAGAAGATGATGACTATTCCGAAGATAACCACAAGAAGATGATGACTATTTCAAGGATGACCACAAGAAGATGATGACTATTCCAAGGATTACCACAAGAAGATAGTCGAAAGTATTAAATACATCGTTCGTTGCGATACATATTGTTACAATTTTATTTGCTTAACAAACTATCAACTTTCGTTATAATTTCAGTTACATATCAGTTTCGTTGGAAAATGACGAATTTAAAGCATTTTGAAAGAAACTGTTATCAACTTTTACATACTTAAGAGCTGATTTTATTGAAGGATATTCGTAAATTAATTTTCCATTTAAAATAACTTATGTAATCGTACTTTGTATTTGTATTTGACAAAGTATGAAACACGTACAAATGTATTTTGTAAATATAGTACGGTGAATGTAACCTTCAGCGAATCTTCTACTCAAAGTTTTAGTAGGTGAACTTTAAATACTTAACAATTCGTACCAGGTACACGAGCTATTAGATGCATTTCATTTACAACGGTAAATTATAGTCACCTGAATTGAAGAAAATCGAGACTCAGGTGAGATGTAAAATTAATTATGCATGAGCATCCAACGGTACGCTGCATTAAGTTAATCAGAATCTAAAAGACTTCCCAGTCTTACGATTCAATATTGTACGGTGGGTTTTCTCATCGCTTTGAGTCTAATACCCCCGGACACCGAGGCTATTGTACACTCTCCGAGGTAAACATATGCGTGCGTGTGTTCGAACAACTTTTAATTGCTCGATTTTTATTGCAGATATATTTAATAACGAGATAAATTGGTTTCTTTCCACCATGAGCTCCGTGAAATTGTTTCGTGAAAAAGGATACTGCTATCGTTCGTAGCATCGTGTACGTTCAATCCTGTTATTACAAGACACACTCGCAACAGAGTGTACCTTTAACATTTTATTTTGCATTGTAAACTTTATCAACACGACAAACGTAACTGTTTATCTCTTGAATCGTACTATGTGTGTGTGTGTATCAGCTAACACTTGAAGGTTATTTATTGTACATTTCTCTTAGATTCATCAGAATCTCTATTGAAGGAACTCTGGGTAATAATAAAATAATTAACAAGAGAATCTTCCCAGACACGTACGCTACAGATTCCATAAATTATATCAACAATATTCGCATGTAATTTTCCAAGAGCGAAAGACTGTCAACCGATTCGCGATATTGATAAATCAAATTTCAGCGTGTACTTTAACCGATAGAAAGTCAATGCCACGTTGAATAATTTTATTTATTTGGTTTACTTCGAGGAATGTAAAATTATACTAAATCCTCTTCCTAATTTCCAAATTACGTTACATCGATTTATTTTCAAAAATACTGTACGAACATCGAGGTTCCCGTTTCGATTCATCTATCCTCAATCGCGAGGAATAATGATCAATTCCGTTACGAAAATCGTCTGAATTGAAAAGAAACTCGAGGCTGAGAAACAGAAGGCGAGAAATAAACGAATGCAAGCGATTCGTGAATAAAAATCAGATAAACTGTCTTTGAAATGTCAGCAAACAATCCATAAAAGCACACCCCTGGTCGCGCACCAGTCTACAGTCGGAAGTAAACATCTTACGCGAAGTGCAGCGAATCGGTGACTTCGCCGCTGGAACGATTCTCATCGATTTGACGTAATGGTTCGATATCGAGCGTGGAAACGACGAGTTTCGATGACCGTCGTAAATGACGCGAATTTCCGAGAGCGTGTACTGCCAAGATGGCGAGACGCGTGTACCGACCAATGAGCTGTGCCGTGCTTCCGTTTGAGCTTGCGAAAATAGTCTACGGTCGGGACGTCGCGCGCGTAATAAAACACCAACCTGTTCGCGGCTCGACGTCGTCATCGTGTTGCTGCAATCTACCGCCGACGATGTCCTTGCTCAGATTCATCTGCACATCCGTCATTTTCGGCCTCGGTCGACGACTCTGCGCGTCGTTCTCGTCACGTCGAGGATCTACCTCGGTTCTTTCACGTAGCGAACGTTGTTCTCGGTTTTCACGGTGGATACGTCCCGCGTCACGCTTATTACACGTACGTAGCGATCGAACGTCACGTACCGAGCGAAACGATCGACGTCGAGACGGTGAAAGATTATTCGCGAGCGGAGGACGGTGCAATCGAACCGAAAGACGAAACGCGCGACACTTGCGACGCGTTTGAACTGACTGACTCGACCGCCGGCTTTCCGGGATCACCCGAAGGCCCCACGCCTCGCCATCGGAAATCACCGAGCGTTTACGAACCTCTTGCTATTCGTGCGTTTCCCAGGTAAACACCACGGGAGACTCGTAGCCGCATCGCAGACAGGCCGATTACGATCTGCGCATCGCGCGTTCACCCTTTCTTCAGACGGGACGCTGCTCCTACCCCAACTATGATTAACCCCTACGTGCTCCGAGCGTTTTTCGCGCCTATTGGTTTGTCGACTCTCGAGACTCTTGCGTAACGTTCCGTACAGCGTGTTCGTCAGATTCTCGCGATTTTCTATTCGTATTCCGTGTTGTTGGAAAGTTGTATACCCCGCGGCTTACTGGAACCACTCGTAAAGCGTTGACCCCTGTATATAATGCGACGAACAGGGGAACCGATTAGAATTAACGGAGTACGACCGATACGTTCGTGGTTCGCACAGTTTTAAAAACGAAAAGAGACCGAATAAAAACAATATGGAGAATTAAGGTTGATATTATAAATTATATGTTTAATTTTTTCTCGAAGAAGATTGAATTTATCGAACGTTTTTACGTGAAATTTCATTTGATTTGCTCGCCACAATAAATATCGCAAAAATCAAGGAAGTATAAGGAGTAATGCTCGTTTATAATTTAATCGGATCTTGAAATGAAAATATGAAACTTACGTGTAAATAAATTGACAAAAGTACCGATATGAAAATTCACGAATAAACGAGACTGTAGCGTATATTTTAAATTACGTTTCGATTTTCCACTTTGGAATCATCGTCAAATTTCTATTAGCAATTATTAAAAATATGAAGTTGAATATATAGTTTCCTCGAAATTTATTCAACCGTTTAAACATACACACATATATGTGGAAGTACATACGTAGGTATATACAAACAGTAAAAAAAAGAATAATATTTTTTTAATATTACAAAAATATACAATATGGAAAATTAAAAATGTCAAAATGTGATCAAGGTTCTTTAATACGTGATCTTTTTAATTTTGATCGTCTTCTATTTTTTTTTCCGGTCGTCTTCTATTTGTAACATTTTTTAGTTGATATTTTAACATTATCGCTGTACAGTTATTATTCAATTCGATGATTGAGCATTTTCTAATCGTGTCATTCTTTTCGAGGAGACGCTATAAATATGTTACCTCGTGAGAAAGACAATTGTGAAGTGAATAAATTGTTATCAAGAATACATTATATATTACAATGAAGGTGCCTTAAAATGAAGAATAATTAATTGAAAAAAACGTGTAAATTGTGTCGAATCGTTGTCTTTCGATACTACTTCTTTTTTCATCTTTCGTTTCTAACACGACGAATCTGAAGATTTTATACTAATAGAAAATTTAAAGAACAAAGAAACGATCTGTTGACTATTTTCAAATACGGAGAGCACCTTAATTGTAAGTAATTCTCTCTCACTTTTCCACACTCTTATCCTCGACATACCACAGGATTGAGGACAAACGATAGATGGACAGACATTGCATTATTTCTTGTGCAAAAATAAATTGAAAACGTAGTATAAAATTCTACTTTTACAAAGCTTCATTTTCCAGACAATTATTTTCGAATAATCCACGAGTACGTGCATAATTGAATACAGCTTAGAAAATGCATTTTGATATACCTTGGCTAAAGTGTCTGTTCGTTATTCATTGTTTCTCTTCGTGTTAGTATTTGTAAACATTGATCGTGCTCTGGTATTATTTCTTTTCTTTCTTATATAGTCGCGAAGTAAAAATTCTGAAGAATTTGCTGAGGAAATTTTACGAAATGATATTAAAATTTATCGAACCAAGACTTATATCTTGGTATAAAAATGAATCGAAAATGTGCTATAAAATTGTTTCATATGAACTTTAGTTTTCAAAAAAATCGATTTTGAATAGTTTTTGAGTACGACACGGAGAACGCGCCTTGCGAAGCGTCCATCACTTGTTCTTTCTATTTGTGTCGGTGTTTGTAAACATTATTGGTAGTATGGTATAAACTGTTTTCACTACGCATAAGTCACGGACACAGAACGGTACATACCACTTCTTACTAGTGGTTTATTTGCTCTAGTCGTTGACCTAAACAATGCATATGCCATCTCATGACAGTAGTTGTATCCTTTAGACACTGCACGCTATCGAATGTAGATACATATTTGTATACAAACAATGATAATTTCGAAGATTATTTACACTGATATCCACATTGGTTCAGTCTTCGGTCTTCAAATGAACAGGGTACAGTGAGTTTCTGTTGACAGTCTCTTGAATTGTCGATATCGAGAATTTTTTATTATTACTATTATTATTGCAATTACCTATACGTAGAAACACATCTCTACATAAAAGAGAGTTTTTGAAAGCAAAGAAGAAAGGAGTGCGTGAATGTTTTAAAATGCATCCCACCAAATTAACCTTTCACTGTTTTCTGTTCATTAATGAATAATTACATCTTCTTAATCTATGAAAAGGATAATTTTTGTCCATTTTCTATGATGTGCTATTATTTCTATTTCGGTAATAATGCAAATTACAGTACTGAGAATTAAAAAAAAGTAACGATATCCATAGGAAATATTGTCTCTGAATGAAAAAATCTATCAATTCTGATGTCAAAAGGCTATGTAGAGTTAATCAGCTGTAACCAATTATTAGAAAATAGGAAAATTAACAGAAAAAGAGTAATAACATACCGAACGCTTATCAATATTTGAAACACTGATATAAGTAGAAATAATGAATAATGAATGATTTTTCGAAACAAAAGTGGAGGGTTATGTGAAAAGAAAATGTACTACATTTTCAATTCATTTTTACATTAGGAACTACGCTATTCTCGGCTGCACCATTCAGCTTCACCCACCTGGTAGAGAATGTATGAATCGACTACTATGCACCCTCCAAACAGTAATTTCTTCCTGCATTTTAACATTGTTTGTATCGTGACACAAAACTGTCTACACTGCCATACACTTTTCGTGTAATTCAGATCCATTGGGGACTTTGTTAGTTTTCATTTAATATTTCTTTTTTTTCATCTTCAAAGATTTTTATTCTTCGTAACTTTCTCTCTACAGGATGATAATAACGATAAGAATATGTATAAGCAAACGTGACCACGTCTCGAGAAATTTGAATAAATTGAAACTGTCAAATAAAACTAAATCAATGCTCTAGTTCCCATGTCAAAATAATACTCAATGAACACAAAGTGTCTGAAACTAATGAAAGTAATGGTAATATTTATTGACATTTCATCATTTCGACCAGTGTGACTCAGAAGATAAGAATTCTTTCAGGCAGTACTCACTATCGAACCCCTTAGGCTGTATGTCAGTAGTAGAGGTAGTTGGACCGTAAAGGGTTGATTTTTACTCCAGGAATGAAAACTGATTTCCATATTTGCAGTAAGTACTGGTCCACTATAATTACAATTTTTTTAATATTTCTTGCATCGGGTCGCAACAATGTATGTATAAAGTCGGTAATTGAAGAGTTACTTTTTTCGATAAAATAATATAAACAGTAATATAAATAATTCAACCTAAAACGATTTGCTGATTTGCTTGAAAAGTAACTTTAATCGATTAACTTCAGTGATAGTTGCTCCTTCCAAACCAAAAGTATTCAAACAACAATAATTGTTGGCAAGCAGGTAAATGTATCTTTTTATTCATTGACATTGCGAATAAACTTTTTACGAACTTTTTCGATTTAAACGATCATCTTTGGACAATTTGGTCAATCAGTTCATGTATTCCATATGCTTGCGTTTTATCATTTTCGAGTCAGTTGCATGTATGATATTATTGTAAATATATCATACGTTGAAATCTAACCTTTAGACTAATCGATAAGTTATTAATAGATCATTTAGTTGAATCAAATAAGATATATTTTTAAAAACACAGTTTCTTTTTAACCAAAGTATTATAAACCGAGCAACATTTCAAGCACGGTAAATTAACGTAATAAATGTCATTAGTTAAAATACCTGTTATTTTGAATAAATCAATATTTCGTTTATTTCGAAATATTTGCTGGAAATAAAAGATTGAAATATTATTTAAAATAGTTATTTCTCTCTCAATAAATGTATATTTATTTTTAGTATACTTATAGTATACGATATTAAGTATACTTATTTTTCTCTCAAATAAAAGTTTGTTCAGCTCTGGTCTCATCGGTAAATCTGCAGAGTATGCATTTTCATATTCAATGAAGTTTTCTACTCTTCAATTTTTCTTTTCGTAAAGATGTATACATGGATCTGCTTAACTTCAATTAATTAAAAAAATGAAGTTTATGCACTGAATGTATTGCAGGGAAAAAGAAATATTATTCATGGAAGATATTGTGAGTGGTATTGGGTCAGATATTTTAGTCGGTCTTTGTAAGGTCTACGACTAAAACAATAAATCAATACTGTCTACATTTCCCTTATTCATGATACCGAATTATTCTTACTCCGGGATTAATATTTCTTTTCTCCCTGTGTAATACATTTGCAATCCATTTAGAGTCGGAAGAATTCTCTCATTCATGAGTTCATCTGGCATTGATGAAGAATGCACGATGATAAGATAGAATGGAGAGCACTCTGGTGGCGAGTGCACGAAGTGCTTTCTTAACATGTTCTATCGGCAAAAATGTACATTAAAGGGCGCAAAATTGGGCAAAATTTTTTATTCGGATATTTTCGAATAACGATTTAAAAATAAACATCTTTTTCTCGGTTGCTCGTAAAATAAAAAGCAGAGTTTGAGTTATAGATTGAACTGTATAACAATAAACAAATAAAAAATTTAATCGTATAATCGTATAAAAGTCATGGATAAATCGTTATACGTAGTTTTTATTCGGGTAAAATTTTGTCCATCTCTACCGGAGTATTACTTCATACGTTCTTTAAATAGTCCTGAAACATTGCATTTTATTATCCACTTTGGAAACAATTCAAAAAACTGTAATTCGTATACGGTCGGGTATACAATACAAAATAACATAATATAAAAAATTCTGTCACGAATGGTTATATCAAACTCCCATCCTTGGCAGAATGCAGTTCGTTTATCGAGTCCAAAAATATAATATTTCAAGCGTTCGGCAAGGTTTGTGAAAAAAAAAACATTTTTCCATGATTTTATATACATAATCATTACAACATCGTTCGAACATTCCTAAAATTCTCAATAATTTTATAAATGTCGCTCCGAAGTATCCGATGCGAGACAAATATTCCTCGTCGAATCCCGTTGAAGAATTGTTGACAACGTGAGACTTTTGGCACTCCTCGTTACACGAGGGGTATAGTTTATTAAATTAACAGTAAGAAGTAAAATAACATTGATCTTTTTCATTCGGTTCTGTACAATGTTAATACATACATTTATATATTAAGATATTCATATGATATTGTACATCGTCCTCATTAAATATATATCTTGCGTTACAACAGTGCGATTGAATCGGATCAAAGAACGATGGATCTGTGCGCTCAGCGAGCAGTTCTTACATTGATTTTATATTCACTGGGAGTTGCGGTCGATTTTTCATATTGGTAATTTTACATATCTCTGTCAAAAGTCTCCATGACGACGATGTTGTTTCAGAATGTGTTTCACTGTTTTACGCGTCAATGTGAAATGTGTTGTGCTTAGGCGCGCTTGATGATTTTTAACAGGGGATGAATGGTATGATGAATATAACGAACAGACATGTCCCTCGTTGACGTGGAGTTTGCCGACAGATGAATGCCGACATTACGGCGATCGCATTGTCACTTCATTCGTCTGTCGCTCTATCGCACAGTCTTTGAAGGAACGCTGAAAATAAAACGTACGATTATTAATTTGCATCTACGGAACAGCGGCGCGAGTCGATTGGCACTGAGCAACGTCATAATTGATTTCGGTGAATCGCTATGCCGACCGAGCTTCACGCCAAATACACAAATAGAAGCGATATTGAACATGATAAGCATTAAAGAAACTTTGATTTGCAATATCAGGATATCGTATATAATTGACGATTCGCAATACAATATCAGTTTGTGATAAGCTTGGAAGCTCGAGAAATCAGAGCTTTATTTTCGTACCGTGGAAATCCGTGACGCGATACGTTAAACATGTATAATACATTTTTATAAAATTATTTAATCGTGTCGCGTTATAATTTCATCTTTTAGGAGGGATACGTGAGTAATATTATGTCAACGTTTAGACCTATTTTTTAGGTACTTTTGTATATAAGATAGGAGTAATTTATAATTAACAGTTTGATGTATTGTGTAATTAATTAAAATTGACGGAAATAAATAAGCTTACACGTATCGTACGTGTTATGACGTCATGTGATTTTCTTAGAAACGATTTGTACGTCTTATATACATACATAGTTATTGACGACTTTATCTACATTATTGTCAACTATATTTTAAACGACATAGCACGTAATGTTTGTTCCAATTGTGTTATAAATATTGCGATATTATGTATACACGATTTGTGTATGTTATTCGAGAATTCGTTACCAACTTGGTCTCAAATAACGTCTAATGTTACAATTTTTATAACAATCGACACAATCGTCACACGCTATATCGTGTAAAACCTACTCAACAATGACACAGAAAATTATATCAATAATTGTACTACAAATGTACAGATCGTTTCTAAAAGAAACCCACGTTACCTGTACCTTTATCTAATTCCTTTCTTCATTTTTTTCATTCTCCAATTCAGTCTCTTCGAATTAAATTTCATTTCCGTTCCGTTATCAAATAAGCAAAATTCTTAAGTGAAAAGTAATTGTTAGTCAAATTTCCGCAAGAAAGTATAAACGAATCAGCTATATTCACTTGTGCTCAATACTCGAACACGATAACTGATCGATTGTATTTGTCAAAGAATAACGACAAGCAACATCTATAGAAAGAATCGTGTCGAAACTTTGGAAAATAATTCTCGAAATGAATAATTGCGACCGATATACAACACTTTGGACCGTGTATGGCGTAACGAGTGTTCCGCGAAATCATCGTCGCAACATCCTCGAGTCACGGACTTCGTGCACAAATTTCTTAAGCGTTTTGTACGCGTCGCTGCAAGAAGCGGGTTATCGATTTCAGCATCCCAGCCACGTTGATTCGTTGCGTCCTATATTTTGCGAGATGTGCGTGGCGAAGAGTGGTGGCGGTGGTGATGGTGGTGGTGGTGGTGGGGGAGAAACAAAATAAAATGGTATTAGATTGCAGATAAAGGTGTGATAAAACAGCAGACGAAGAAGAATAAGAAGAATAAGAAGAACAAGAAGAGGGAAACAAAGGCAGACGACACATGGAGACGTAGGCTACAGGGTGTACTTACGAAGCACGACTTTTGTGACACTGACATCCGGTTTGCTTACAATAGCACCATCATCTTCTTCAAGAATGCTGTAGAACACAAAACACGTGGAAACGTCAAATGATTGGGGACTGAGGGGGGTGGGGGTGGCCCCGAATGATTTATTCATTCTCCTGACACGGCTGGACATTTCGGGCAGCTGTATAAAAATTCTCTAAGGGTCTACGCTAGTAGTACTGTACACTGGGAGAACTGTGGGTGGGGGTTTCGGGGTGGAGGACTATTGTTTTAGATTTTCTACTGCAAAATCAATCCACGTCTACTGGTAAAACTTGCGTAGAAATATGCGTTTCCTATGGCTCTCTCTCTGAACTGCTTTCCTTCGAACTAACGATGCTCTACGTTAATGTGACTCACTGATGCAACTTATCTAACACTCTTTCTGTGTTCGTTTCTATCGCGAGATGCATGTGTTTATTCACCGGGCACGGAACGATACTTACGGGCATAAGGGATGAAGCCATCCTCGTCTTCCGGGTCCATGCAATCCTTCAGCACCGTCTCCACTTCGTTATCGGCTAGACGTTCACCTAACGGGGCACACGTAATATTTATTTATTAGTTAGAGGTTCGAAAACTTACGAAAATAATATTCACGTTTCGAGTAAAGAGGCGCGTTGAACATCTTATTTCGAACTTTATGCCAAAATGATCATTTTGTACGTTGTAAACGCGTTGTGAATACATAGTTATTGTCCAATTGCATTTTGCATTCAACGGTGGGTTTTCAAAATCGATCGAGTCGCATATTCGATTGTTGCTATGTTTCTTATCACGTCAAATTTAACGATTAGCTCTATGAAGATAATTGTAAATGTAACGTATATAATGAAAAAAATGTTGTTCAAACGATTCAGATACAAGGGAAACGATATTACGTACAAGTTATCGTTAGTTATGGAATCTGTTCAATTATAGAAACGAAACTGTATCGAATGAAACAAGAGAATAGTCGATGAGAAAAGTTTAAAACACAACGAAGATGTTGAATTATTAGTTTGTTGCACGAATGATTGATGGTTTTCTCGAAAATAATATTTAGTATTTCAAAAATAATCCGGATAAATTCGGTACTCTTCGACTAATTGCGAAGTAAATGCATTTATTGCTTTATCCGAGGGAATTATATTTTAATCGCGTGTTTCAGTTCGAAGATTCATGTTTCTTCATCGAAATTTTTCATATTTACATTCCCTATGTAATATCCCGTATGTTCCCTAAATACTCGATGAAATTAAATTCGTACAAAAATAGTACGTGCTCGAACTTGACTTCGCGTCGTTGCACAATCTCCCATTTTGAACCGACACGATTGACAACACGATCTACATATATCGCGTCGTTTTTGACTGACTTCAAGATTTACATCGGTATTTCGTAACTTGACGCGTTCATAAAATCCGTCGTTTCGCGAAACAGCAAGCAAACGTTGTTCCCTTGGCGGTGATTTGTAATAAAAAATCGACACCGTATCGTTTTACATTTCTTAAAATACCGAAGACGGATATTTACACACTACTATATTTGAAAATTAGGACAGAAGCTATTCAATTTTTATCGTATCCTGTTTGTTCTAAAAATATCCGGCGTACATTTAACACAAACATTTACGTCGTACCGACGAATGCGATTATATTTCTCAAGGTTGAAAGGTATCGTTTCTTTAACGAAGAGATTGACAAGTTTGGTTAAAAAGAATACAAAACAGTGTCGTCTACGTGAATATCTAGACGATGTTCATCGATGAAACGTTACACGAATGAATATAAAAAAATGTTCAATACCAAGCGTGAGCAGTGTGTGGGAAAGTTCAGCAGCGAGCATCATTCCGTTCTCCTGTTTGTCGTAAAGTTTCAAACACTCCAGGAAATCTTCGTAGCATCCCTGCTCCTTGTCCTTTTTGCACTGGCTGTAAATCGGCAAGAACTCGTCGAGTTTCATCAGTTTCTCGCCCTTCTTTTTTGTTCCGCCAAGTTTCTCAATGGTGGCGTTCGTTGGGTTCAGGTTGAGGGCCCGAAGAACGTTTCCAAGGTCGACGGCGTCGATATTGTTCGAGCCATCGGCATCGTAAATGGAAAAGGCAAATTCCGCCTCTGTTCAGCGTAAAAGGAAAAGAAATCGTTAAAGCTCGTTACGCGATATCTCGTCGTTGTTCTCCTCAACCGGTACCGAAAGATGTCGATCGGCCAATCGAACCTAAATTTCCATTTTTCGTTTCCTTCGGCCACGTTATTTCGAGTTTGAGAAAATAGTGCACAATTTCGTACAATTGTATATCGTACAATTAATACACCACTCGTCGAAGTATCTAGTATCGTGCAAAGGACATTTGAAACGAAGTCGATAAATCTCTGACCCATTGTAGCATGAATTTCGATTGAAATCCCGGAACCACCGTGATTCTATCCATCGGAGGTAAATTCGAAGAGTCATTCGAGTACTGACCGTACCCAATGTCGTTTAATATACGGAAGACAATGTACTCGCAGCGCGTCGTTGTTCATTTCGTTATTCGTTACGAAGACGTTGGAACGTGTACCGCGATCTCTCGATATTCAACGTTCGAGGTTACTTCGGAATGCGAATTACCGAGAAATTCCTCGTTCGTTTCGAACGTGGAAAGTTCAATGTAAAATCTGGGTTGATATCAGCTGAAGCGTGGCTCTTCGTGCGTACCTGGTTCAAAAATATTGTTCTATTTTAAGACCCAGCGGCTCCCACCCAGCAACCGATTCAAGAACTCGCTGGTGGAAGTAGTGGGTCAGATTACCCCCGCCGAGCCATATAAGAACAGACTACCAACTATTTTTGAAATGGTGCTACCCATTCGGGGTGATTACACCTCGTTGCTTTACCGGTTACTGGCAATTACGTAATACGTTTGTCACGTGAAGCGGGAAGATTGCGTTTCACAGAGGGGAAGCGGTACACCGATAAACAAGGGAAACGCGACGATTGGACGATACGAAGAGATACACGGGGCGTTCGACGAACGAATTTTAAATAAAAATTCGTTCTCGATGAGTCGCGCGAATCGTCGCACAGGGGACCGTCACGTGTCTCGATACACGATGATATTTTATATTCTCGTTACGACGCGTCGGATCACACGTTATATATCCGAGTCTTTGAACTTCTCCCCTCGCGACATTTAAATTCCTCGCGGATAACTTTTCTTTCTCTCCGTTATCGTCGAGTTGCGTCACCACAGTTCCGTGTACGCGTGAAACCGTTCGCGGTGATATCACTCGATACATCACTATTGTTTCGAAACTGACATTTTGTAACTCCTTACGGTCTCTTTATTACCTACTTCCGTGTTGGCACAAGCGATACGATACGCACAGATGAAATATTCCCCGTGTGTATACATATATAAATATATATACATACATATATACATATATATTTTTTTTTTCTTTTTACTCACTTTCGACTTCCCTGGCGCTGAGGTCTGCCTGCAAAGGAAACGAATTATTTTTCAGAGTTCGTCCATCGAGGATCGCGCGTTGTTACCGAGACGATTGCACTGTACGAAATTTACCCAACGACGTTCACAATCGTCGATACGGGAACGTAAATCGAGAAACATGAACGACGCAACGAACGAAAGAAAGAAAGCGACGCGCGTAAATCTAAAGTACAGTTAACGAACGAGACGATGATAAATGATCGTTGGTCGTGTATCAAGGATTCGGGGAAACAAATTCGTCGTGGCTACTTACCATTGTAGTCTGTCTAGTGCGACTGGGTGTTAACCGAACGGAGCGTGAACCAGAAGTGCTACCGGGTGTTACCAAATTTATTCATTTTATTTCTGTAGATGGCGCGGCGATCAGGGCACGCGAGTTACAAGGAGGTTCAGCCCGTGAGGCACGGTACGGACGAAGAGGGTATCGGCAACGTCGCGGTCCAAAAACAGTTCGAGAGGTAATCGCGGGGTTAAGCTGTGCTTCCTACTACGATAAATGGTTTCCAACGATAGCGTAGGCCGGGGCTGCCAGATCCGCAACAGCGGGCTCCGTACGCCGTGAAAACGAAAATATACTCGGCCCAAGGGGCCTTCGGTGCGGCCGGTTATGGCTTTCGGCTTAAAACAATTCGACCGATTCCAAGCTACGGCTACGTACAAGGACCGAATCTACCCTACCGTTGCGCGGTTAGCGTAAATGTCGTTAAATCGCGAAGAATTTTTTTTTAACGTTTACAAGTGTCTCGTCGGGGCGTGTACCGAGTTTTTCGACGGGGGTACTGGGTGTCTCTGGGAACGCGCGGAATCTATTTCATGTCTCGCGTAGCTTCCCGAGAACTTGGCGTACGCGAGCTACGCGTTATCCGTGGCCAGTCGATGACTAAGCCCGCCGACCGGTTATTTTTATCGGCTTGCCGCGGACTAACGCGGAGAGCATTTTTGCAAAATGTAGGTCTACGAGCGGGCATCGAAACGCTGGCTTCTTGAACGTATCGTGGTGTTACGTCAGTTCTTTCGACGTCCGAAAATGGCACGCATCATTTTTCGTATTCTACCGAAGACGGTCCTCCTCTTCGGGTTTCGCGACTCGGCGTTGCTCAACGACGATCTGTTCCCCTTGGACGCGATTCTCGACGATATTGTCTCTCCGGTTAGAGGCGAGGGGGTTATCTCCTCGATCGTCACTTCCTCCAGGCAAACGTTGCTCGCGAGGGACGTCGAGTGCACCGTGGACGAGGATAGCAATACCTCGTCCCGCGGAATATTTTTAGAGCCAGTTTCGGACAATGGATAACCGATGTTGCTCCGATCGTAGTCGTCGACGCTCTCGATCGTTCTTATGAAACGTTCCTGCGTCTCTTCCCAAGCTGCGATCCCTTCCTTCCGAATGGACTCGGTCTCCTCCACGGTTTCCGGGCTCTCCTCCGTTTTCGTTTCCAGTTCCTCGATCATACGATGGAGCACGTTCACGGATACACGGACGATCTCGCTCGAGTCGTACGATTCCTTCTCCTTGTGGGTGCACAGAGACGGATCCGTCGTCGTCTCGATAACCGCGTTATGTATTATTTGGTGTACGTCGCCTTGACCCTGAGTGACCGCCATACCCGCACTCTTGGTCTGTTCTGGCGTCGAAACGCTGTCGATATTGCACACGACGTGTTTCACCTGTTCGATGTATCGGTTATTTAGGATAGCGTGGCAGTTATTCACGAACAAAGATGGAAATCGCGGCGCTGGCATTCGAGAGATATTTCTTTTCCCTGTGCAAACAATTTAACACGGTTTTCTATTTGTCGACAACAAGGAACGTTATCTTTCGTTGTTTACCCGTTTTTCTGGGTGGAGAGTTAGAATAGATGGGAATTTATTTATAGACGAAGGTGGAACGCACACTCGGGGTGTTTGGAATTAATTACGGATTATGTTTCTGAACAATACGAATCGAGGATCATGGTTTTCAACGTGTATTTAAAGTATACGTATTCTAATCGGGCCAATTCTTAGAACACGTGGACCAGTGTATCATTTTATGTATATTTAAATACACGCGCGTTTAATTTCACGTGCATTAACGTATCCGTACTTTGATTCGCATAATTTTTAGAATACGGCGATTAATTTGCAAACCGAGAATAGAGTTTCGCAAATCTCGAGATTTTAGGTATAAGAATGAATCGAAATGCCATATTCCCGAAATCCAAACGATGGCTTCAGAAAATTCTAAATTCTATCTAATTGCATTAGAAAAATTGATCATCTTCGAATGTTGTTTTTCAACTACTAGAAATATTGTTAACCCAAAAGAAATCGTTTCTGCCGGAAAATATGAGCACGTTGGACTTACTTTACTAAATCAGAAGGTTAATCGAATAAATTACGTTATCCCTTGCAATAATTGTGTAAACCCCGATTGGGTCTAAATTGACCCGTAATTTAATCTCGTTTAGCGCAAACATTTTGAATAAAAATTCCATCACCTTTCTTAATTCCTAAGAAAAGTTGTACTAACGGTATAATTGAACAATGAAAAAGTTTCCCTGGGTCTGAAAAGACCCAGGTGTGGCACGACGAGGATTAATAGCAATGGTTTTGAAATTTATTTTCGGATCTGTAATCAGAAAATTTTATAAAATCGTATTTTCGTTTCGAAAATTGGTAACAATGTTCTGAAAATTGCACGAATTAAAAAACAGGCACGATGCAGACGTGTAATACACAACACGTATATTTGTATATTTATAATAGGTTGTTCCATAAGTTTTATCGAACGACAATACTTGTCGAGCAACCTAGTACTACACTGTTGAATAAATTTTATCGAACGACAAAACTTATCGAACAATGTAGCATAAAAAAGTTCATACCAGTGAAATTAAGTACGTGAAATACTGTACTTAAATGTAAATACGTAAATAATACACGGGTACTCGTGTACCTTTAAAATGATACAAACGAAAGTACGCGTGTACACGTGTATTTAAATACACGTGAAATAGAGATCTCTGATGCAAACGAATCATCTATGTCTTCTTCTTTATTCGAAAAAAGTAACGTAATCTCGTACGACTCACTTGTTTCTCTAGATTAGACAATAGGGATGGTACAGAAGTCGAGTCTCCGATTTGCAAGTTACGCAACCCGCATACCATATTCTCTATGAGTTCCGTGGTTTCCGACTCGTTGCGATCCGCGCACGAGCGATCGTGGTTTTGCAGCGTCGTTCGCGTTGGCTGCGATTGAACATCGGCCGATTCTTCTCGACCGCCCAGCATACGTAATTTTTCTGTCAACGGTTATTATCGTCGGTCGTGATTTTCCAAAAATGAACATTTTTCGTCGAACATCGCGAATCGGTGCATATCGGTGCATTTCGGTGCATTTCGGTGCATCGCGACGTGATCTCGCGTCGTAAAACCGAAGCAACGCCATTTTTGGAATCGACGAATCGTCCAGAAGCTTTCGTAACGCTCGACGAATCGTGCGATAACGCGAACAATATACGAATAAATAATTTACCGTTGTTGGGATCCATAGTGTCGAAAGCTTCCAGCATGATCTTATCAATCAGACCTTTCGCGAATGCCTCGACCATTATTTCAGGCATTCTCGTCTCGATAAGAACGTGAACTTGCAGCTGTCGTTACGCGTGAAACGATCGTCATATTTTATACACCGCGACCTATTCGCGGGCGACTGAACATTTCTCGCGTATTCGTGTTCGTTGTTAATCGTAAACTGCACACGTTCGTTTTTTATCGATTTCCGTCGAGTAAATTAAAAGTGAATCCCAACATGGACCGAATGCAACCCTCTTGCGCAACGACCGACACTCTAAAGCGAGTATTCTAAATAATGTCGATTTTTCGTTCAGACCTTTGCTCGCAATTTCTCATCCCCCTGCTTCATGGAAACTGATTAAAAACAGTGCGTTCCGATTCGAAATAATTCGTCGACAGTTGTACCTCAAAATTAACGTCAACCATCGAAACGAGAAACATAACCTATTCGTGTTCGCGTTCGTACGGTTTAATCGGCGTAATCGTTCGAGATAAACGAAGACTCGTCGAAATAGTTTCAATGGATCGCTATTATTTTTTAGATTACTACAAGACTCGTCCACGATGAACGCTTTGAGAAGGATTCTTTCTTCGATTACGCCCCGATAAGATGACATCGATCATTCGATGAAAACAATTTCCGTCGAACAACGTTAAATTTAGGAAGCCATCGGTTCTCGGTATCGTCAACAAAAAAAAAGAAAAAAAAAAAAGAAAAAATGGAGGAAGGAAATCGCGTCGAAGTGACGATTATCGATCCTACGGTGAAAATTCCATCGTCGGGTAGCGCGCGTAGTTCAACGAAAACCTTGAGCACAATTCACGAATGCGACAGCTCGAAAGTTTCCCATTCGTGCTTTCGAAATGCCATCGGGAGGTACGCCGATAACGCTGATAAGGCGAAATCGAACGCGAAATGCTTCCCTTCGTCCAAACAAAGGCTAGACTCGTTCCGAGGTTTCCATTCATCGTTCGATATCGACCTGCTTTTGAGGTACTACGCGTGCAATTCCAATATGGAGAAGTCCATAAGGAAAGTGTTCGAAAAGGTGAACGAAAATGATACGAGCCATCCGGACGATCCATTCGTAAATCTGGTGTGCAAAGACATCGAGCAAGGCCCGTTGGTCGAGTTGGGCGCAGTCCGCAAGATCTTCGATCTGCTACGGCGTTCTAACACCGAAAACGCTTCGTTGTTCGCGTTTCGAATTCAAGAGACTCTGATCGAATTGCAATCTTTGATAGATCGTTACAACGGGAAGGAATTGGAGCAGATACTCTCGAGCGATCCGTCGATGAGAATCTGCAAATACTGTGGAGTCATCAGTTGCACCGAGTCACCAAACACTTCCATCGAGCAGAGACAATCGCCACCGAGAACTTCCTACTTCCTGAATGCCCAGACATTCGCGAACAATGCCAACGGCGGTGACAATAACACGAGAATACCCGGGGCGCTGGACAAATTCAATCTCCGAAGGAAACAACAAACGGAGAAAATTAAAAATCGTACGCGCAACGGTACCGGTAGTTCCGTACACAAATTCGGAAACGTTCAAGTGGAAGCGAACGCTTTTTCCAAACAGGAAGACAAACTGTACACGGACGCTCCTCGAAAGGTTGAAATAATGATTGCGGAGCGTGAGAACGATAACGAAGAGACTTGCGGTGAACAAAGTGTACCCGAGGATGGAAAACCGAGAAGAAACAAAACTCGAGCAGAGGAGGCTGAAAAATTGTCGAAAGTCGAGTCACAGGAGCAGGATAACGTCTCGCGAACGACGCAATCGTCGCATATCAAAGAAAGGAAATTGAGAAAGAAACCTGGTAAGATGGTACCCAACGTTGAGTCGGCACTACGAATGAAAATTAACTCTAATTTCCAGGTTAAAGGTAAGGCTAAAAATGTCGTTAGCGTCGATTTTCCGAGAAATTTTCTACGCGGGAAATTCCACGATCGGTTGGTCGGTAACGTAGCCGAGGAGAAAGAAGTGGGTAAAATATCGAACGAGATTCACCGAAACGGCAACGAATTCAAAGAGAAAGTTTTGAACGATGTGTTGTACGTGAAATCGTACTCGGAGCTGGCCGACTCGAAAACGAAGATGCGTTTGGACAACGGACAAGGTATAAAGAGCAAGCAGAATCAATCATCGAGTCCTATTAACAACATTGCTTCGATCATTGATACAATGACGTATTTGGCACACGGCCGCCTTGAACCGGTAGACGCGAAGAAAAAGGAATTCGTTTCGCAATTTGACAATGGAGCCTGGGTGCAATCTAAATACTACAACAATAAGCATAGCTTCGTTCTGCACGCTAATCGTGACTATAATCCGCAATTAGACTCGGCGTTAAGATTGCACGAGGAATCGAAACAAAAGGAATTGGTCGCCGATGTCAAACACGAGGCTACAACCGAAACTTGCTACGATCGCGCGGAAGGTTGGAAATGGCTCAAACGCGTTAAAAACGTTGAGAGCCCTGACAGCTTCAACTGTTTGATGGACGAAGATTCGCTGGAAAACTTGATCGAAAGACCCAGCTCGATGCCACGGTCCGGTCAAAGTGACACCACAGCTTCCAGTTCCTCGTCCGTTGAAAATCTGATACACGAATGGGTGAAACCTTTGGAGAGTAAGGAAAGCAGTGTCCAGGAGGATGAGGTTCGCCAAGTCTCGAAATCTCTTCTGTCGAACGAACCTCGAACATCGGATAGCAACGAAAAACACGAGTACCATAAAGAGACATCGATTGACCAGCAACGCGATCTGCAAAGCAATAGTCAATACCAAACACGATGTTCGTCGAACGAACCAAAGGAAATTCTTTCTACGGTTGGACGGAACGATTCGTACGATCCTGGCGACGATTCGAATCTGAAAACCAGCAAGGAATCGATCGACCAGAAGGAAAGCAACAAAAAATCGAAGAAGGTTAACAGTGTCGGGAGGAAGAAATTTACGATAAGGAGGCTGTTCGGGTCTCTGAAGTCTTTCAAGTCTACGAAATCCATGAAGTCCAGTGACGACTCGAGCGTCAAGTTTCCAACGTTTTCCAGCAACGATTCGACGGACGATTCATTGAAGAATATCACGCGGCGAATTAGTTACGATCAGTCGTTACTGAAGACCATGATCGGCGATGGCCAATCCGACGAAACGAGGAACGCTTTGTCGCGTTATCAAAGAATACTTAAGGATACGGAGAAAATGGACTGGGAGAGTTTTCAACGTTTCGTCGAGAATTTGCATACCGGTCAGAAACACCTTTGGCGGGATATTTGCAACGCTATTAACAAAGAAGCGAGACGGCTGGCTGATAAAGACGATGGCGTCACGGAAGTGTGTATAGAAATCAGTTCCGTTCCCCGGGAGGAGACAAAGAGCGAGGGAAGAGAGTGCAGCAACGAGATCGTGTTCGAGATGGACATGACGCTCAGAGACGTCGAGGGGTTCCTCGATAGGCAGCTGGCTTCCACCAAGAAAGGCCAACTTGACACCCTCGAGAGAGCCAGCGAAGTTATTAGAGTTCGAAATGATGACGTTTGTAATACTGAAGTGGTCTCCAATCAAGCTGAGTAGACAGTGTTCGGTGCTTTCCATTTTTCCAGTACGTAACTCTGATCGTTTTTTCTGCATTCAATTGAAACCGTGTACACATTGTATATCCTCCTGTCTTCGCGCAAAAAATTCAGTACCTCTTGAATCATTGGCACGATCCAAGGAATATTGAAGTGTCGGTCACTTGGCTTCCTGTTACTTTTAAATCGTCGTAGAATGGATGAAAAATTTGTTGTTATTAACTTTGATCTAGATAAAGTACAGGAGATGTCAACCAAATACAGTACTTTTCGAGGACCGATTTTCATTGAGGAACGTCCAAATATAACATTAAGGTATGTATAATAGTTTTTGGGTTCTGTTAATGAGATAAGTAGAAGGAAGACATATTCAACACTTTTTCTCTATTTAGAATGATGGCAGAATACCATGGATCATCGTGCTCAAAGTTATTTTTTATTGACAATGTAATGAGAAATCTATGTAAGTGACAAACATCTACACGGTAAACTGTATGGAAGCTTGCACATTAATAAAAAAAAAAGGAATAAGAAATTGCCGTTTTCATAAGTCAAAATGAAATAATTATATTTTCGAAAAAGGATATTAAACGCTATACATCATATTTATACAATATTGCGTTTGTAAGTTGAAGGGTTCAAATGAAAAACGATTACTCACGACACGTTAGTATTTGAGAAATAATTCTTCGATATGAACTAATATTTATAACTTAATAAATCGAAGGTTCGAAACGACAGGCAATATTTTCTGTGACACACTGATATGTGTATAAACTCTGGTAAAAATTGCGAGTAAACTTCATCTGATGTAACATTACCGTAACAGGTTGAATTTACAATCTCCTATAGGGAGACTTTACGTTATATTAGGTATTACGTTATATTATTGGGTTGTTCGAAAAGTAATTTCGTTTTCCAAAATGGAGAATATATAATTTAATAAAATGTTTATACACTCTAAAAAAATCGTGTTTCATTTTCATCAAAAAAAAAAAAAAAAAAAACGAAATGATTTTCCGAACAACCTAATAGTATCTATCAAGTACTCGTTGCAAGTGTATTGGCATAGAAAATTGATACCAAGTACCTGAGATTTCGATTCATTTCGATGCTACGTATCAACTACTTTGGTATCGAATTGCTTGATTATCATTAATACCTAATCGTATTAGTAGACTAGAAAATAAAATAAGTTCGATTCGAAGTTCTACATTATTAAATTATAATATAAACATATGCGATACTACAAATACTTAGTTTCTAAGTATTCTTAGTTTCCGTAACTTTTGTTTCAAGCAGTGGACTATTGTACACAAAAAATAAAGATTATTATCAGTGTTAACTATCCAACAAGTAAACTATACAGAAGACAAGTAACGGTATTGTTCAAAATAGACACATTTTGTAGTGCCAGATGCTTGCAAACTACGCGGACAATTGGATATCGCAGTACACATAAACATAGTTTCCACGGTTATTTCAGAAACTGCTTTTGTTAGAGCGACCATCGGCCAATCCTGTGACAACTTCTGTAGGTCATATTTTCAAACTCTGACCAGAGTTTGTAATCGTTCGTATGTGGATTCAAACCTAACCCAGATCCACCGAAAGACTAACAGATACAATCCCATCAAGGTGTTTTAATCTCTCTGAGAAAGGCACTGAAACTGCGTCCAAAGTCTACCAAAAAAAGATACAACTCTCTTCTAAAGGCAAACATTATCCAACACGACGTCTCTCCAATTTACCAAGTAAAAAAAAACTCAAAATTGACTTGCCTGCAATACAGTATTCCAGAGTCTCCGAGCTAAAGTTTCCTTTACCTAAAGAACTCCTGTAGCCCTCTAGTAGATTTAAATCCGTTCAATGGTAAACTGTGGTCTGAGCAGGAGAACATGACCTGTAAGATTTCCTGTAAAAACGTAAACAGTTCGAGAAACATCTCGATAAAAGTAATTAATCGACAGTATCGTTTGCAAGCTTGTACCGCAAGCAAGAGACCATTTTGAGCAATACCTCTGATCGTTAGCTGTGCAAGTAAATTCTCATTAGTTAAAAAATGGCGTTCGTTCTTCATTTTGTCATCGTATCAATTATCAAAGAAGCATTGTTCCGAGCGATGAGCTCGTAACATCGGTTCATCGTGTTTGGTGGTATTTCGTTGAAGCGAAGGTGGACTTGGCGGGTAAGTGGGTTGGTAGGGATACGCCGTTGAAAGGGTGGGTCTCCCCTGGCAAAGTGGGGGTGGTCCAGCAAGCAGATTCCTGGGCTGATCGATGGAACGACCGGCGCATTGGATTTTCCGAGAGTAGCGCGCGCATTCCCATCCTTTCCAACAGCTTACGTCTGCCGTGTCTTTCAGTTACTCACGATCCTACCGTGGTGGTGCATCCACCGTTCAGCGAGTGCATATCTGCTAACGAGAACGATGCAACTGTGTCACTAGGCCGAGTGGCACGTGATACTGTCCTTGCATGGTGCTGCTTCTCCTTGCATCCGTGGCGACGCTGCCGATCCTATCGAAAATGCGATCCTCGAATTTTCAAAGGACACGTAACAGTGTGTGAACAACCTCGCCGAAGGAAAATCACCTCCCGTTGAATCCTTTAGTATCGCGTTCGTTTAATTGGCGCGCGAAGGCACGGGTACGCGGGTACGTAACGAAAGCTTCCATTTTCGATCAAATTGGAACCAGTCGGTTACGATCATTGAGGGGGAATTGATTTATCGGATGTCAGGGTCAGGTTATGGATGGTCACGTATCGCAACGGAGAGAAACCGGCCGATGTCGTTAGAACGTGAATGGAAAAACCATTTTCCACTGACAGGTGAAACACGTGGCGACGGGAACCGTTATCATGAATAAATAATTCTCATCCGATCGTATGGTAGGGATCTTTTTGTTTTTATCTTCCTCTCGTTCTTTCTCGCCCTTCTCGCTCCAGCGCTCGGTGTAAGCGTTCAAAATGGTTTTAGACGTTTATGCCAGAAACATGGATAAACGACGATCTGTCGATGGAAACCTCCAGGAGCAGGCTCTGCCCATTCCAGTTCAGATGTTCCTTTGGCGACAACTGAGGTACAATATTGCTTAGAGCGAAACATCCGATTTCACTTGTCGTGTATACGAGGTTATTTAAAATATGGATGACTTTAGGTGATCTTTCCTGAAAAGATTTGTAAATTTCGTTCGATCTTACGAATCGTAATGCTTTAAGCGTTATTATCATTGACGATAACGTTGCGTTCCTTTGAACGGAAATATGATTACGATTGAACGTGTTTCATACGGAATTAAAGTTTTCACTCAAAGCAATAACAATTACTGGTGCAATCAGTACGTTTATTAGATCACCGAATGTTACGTAAAAGTTATGTAAACTGTTACACCGGGTAGACTGCGTAATTTTATTACTTCGGATATTTCGCCTGCTTTCAATACTTCTCAAAGTGTTATTTACGGTTAGTATGCTTTCACTAGGGACATTGTACCATGCAAATATTTTTATTCTAGATGGTTTCTTTACAGGATGTAACATACGCTGTGGTGTTCATAGTATCTGATAGCGACTTTTAAAACAAGTTCAACGACTCACAATTCAAGGTCATTCAAGGTCAAGAAAGCTAACACGCAAACGAAACAATCCACACGATTTTCAATTAACACTGAAACAACATTTTTTGTTCTTTGAAATTATTAACGAATATTTATAGTAGAGCAAATGGTTCATTAATTTTTTTTCGGATAACCTTGGACTGGAAAAATATTTCGTTTGTATAGCATTTCAGCAGAACTCTCCGCGATTGAAAATCATTTCAAGATTTTTTTTATTGTTACAAATTTCCATGAGCGTTTTAAATTCACAACAATTACACCGGCAAGATGAAAGATATACATAAACAAAGACGACCATGATTTTTACAGTATATAAAATTTTATGTTAATAAGAACATAAGATAAAACTACCTAGGTAAATAATACGAGACTGTTTAACGATGTGGAAATACAGATGAACAGTTTCGTTTATATATGAGATGCATACAGATTGAAAGATTTTGAATTGCAGATAGTATTAAACAAAATTATACTTTATTATGTAATGGAATTAAAATGATCTGTGTTTTCTCTTAATGGTTCCACCTAAACTGAAAGTATTTTTGCCGTACAATACCTCTAGTGAAATCATACTCTTTCTGGAAATCATTTGTTTGAAATATCGAAAATAGAACAAATATTTTACATGATAAAATTAAGCAGGGCAGTCAGTTTTATGTCTTCTATAATTATTAGCAATGCTAGTTTATCATTTTCATGATCAATTCAATCTTGTTTAGTTTAGTGTAAGATGTCTCTTATTATTTGTTACGATTTTCTGTAATGATGGAATTTGTGTTTACAGACCGTTCATACGTGCGAAATTTGGCAAGCCACATGAGGCATTATGCACGGTAAAAATTCACACTCTGACATTTATAGATATTCCTTGAGTTGAGAAAGAAAGTACAATATGAATATATGTGTGTGTATGTATACGTACGTGTGTGCGCGCGAATGCCGAATGAAAAGTACGCGTAATTAGTATAATATTGCGAAAACGTATGATACACATTTCCATTTATAAGTCACTTCACACTTGCTTGTCCAGTATGGAAAATACAAATTAACGTAGAGATACAATTTTCTACTTCGTTTGTTATACGTATTTCTTTGTTTTAAATTATTATTTTATGATCAAATTTTTAGAACGATAAATTTTCACTTTACACGGTTTATTTGTTCGAAAGTTTATCAAATACTGCACAAATCGAATTGTATAAATATAATGTATTGACCACAGAAAGAAAGATTATTCTCGGGTTCAGAAGAACGTGGTATTCCATGAGGGAGTATGAACAGTGTCGATTAATGTTTGTTTAGTCTCAAGGTTAACTAATTTCTTCACAAATTAACTTTTCTTGCTCCTTATAATGTATTGGTGTACAATTTGAATTTCAAAAGGTGATTAAAATTAAGCACATCCATACGTACTCTTTTATGAAAAAAAATTGTATCTAATGTCTACTTTTTATATACACTATTAATATATACTTTTGAAAATGAATCACTACTATGCATTTCCATTTGTATTATATCTCATTTTTAATTACATAGTAACTATTGAGAAAAATAATTTTTCCCACTGTTTTATCACCAAAATCAATGTTATTTGTTATCAACAATTATATCAGTTTTTTCGTGGGAGAAAACTTCATATCAAATTAGAGAATCGTTTCTTAAAAATAAAATATCGTGCCAATATACTATATGAAAAATAATGAAAAATATTCGAACGAATATTTAACAATAATTTATTCCATCTCATGCGAATATTTCGCAACTCAATATTTCAGTCGAATAAAAATGGCAAATAAAACCGTAGTAAAGCAATTTATTCGAAATGTTTATTCGTTTTGATAGTTAAACTTTTTACTATTCATTGTGAAATATTTAAATTTATAATTCAGATTTTGATTTTGATTCAATAAAAAGTTGTTTATCTCTGATTATGTATTCGAACTTTTATTTGCATACAAATTTTTTCCATTTCTGTAGTATATTAGCTATATCGCTATTTTGATTAGATTTCAATGATACTTGACGTTTGAAGTGTATTCTACAAGTGATTCTACAACAAATGTTAAATAAGTACATTTCACTAGTATCAATAACAAGTTATTTCGATACCTGTTTGATATTTCAACGCACAGCCTAGGAATTGATACGTATCTGTATTAATGAGTATGTTATAGGATTGGTTCCATTACTATAATTGAAATAAAATTAATCAAGAAGTACTGGAGAAATCAATCGATAGAATACTACGATTAGTTCAGTCGATCATTTTCAAACAGAACGAATAATTGATGATAAGGAAACTTTATATTGTTCGTTAGCTTTTTGATCAAGTTCTTAACATGCAATATAATTTACATTTCATTTTATAATTTATTATATATTATTTCATAATATTTATTCGTTCTTATTCTACATTCACTAAGAAGGGGAAGTCACAAACTATGGTCTGAGTTTTATATTAACTTATTATCTTATAAAGCGTTTCTAAAAAATATGTATTATATTATACATTCGATATTCAGCAATTGAAATTTTCACGTTTTTAAAGCTATATGCCTTAATTAAAATATGTGTTCCTTGCTACATTTTCAGATTGTTCTAAGTGTCTTCTCGTACATCTAAATAAAAAAAAACTGTAAAATCTTAGACCACTGTTTATGGTTTCTCTCTATAAGTGTCGAGCAATTTATAGATGGAAGTGTGTACAAAGTATGAATGAAGAAATTTAATATTAATGAACCTACAAAATTTGATAGTTAAAGTGACTGCATATAAGCAGTTACGTTGCTTTCTGAGCCTTATGACACGAGGGACGATGTTGTTAACATCTTATTGATTTAGTAACTCAATCCAAAGAACTTCCAAAATATAGACGTGCTTCTTGCTCCATTACGAAACGAGCGGACGAAGTATCTTTCTGTCCACAGTCTCTTCGCTTTCGTGATTGTCCGTGACAAGTTTGTTGTGCTTTTTGTTAGAAGCCTGCCTTATATATTAACCAATATGTATTTATACTTACATAAAATTTATCAATCGAGTATATAGTGTATACGCAGGTTCAATGAAATTTGTTTCGAAAGGAAATAACCCATCAATCCCATTTTAATAATTACAATAAGATTGCTGCAAATAGAAACAGAATATTCATTATTTCGAAAAGTTTTGTAGAATATTTTTAAATCGTCTAAATAAAGACGCAATGGCAGTTAACTAGATATTCAGTACAGATGATTAATAACTTTTTACTCGTACGTTGTTTGACGTTGTTTGACAAATTTTGCTCAACTCTTATCCTTTGTAACATAATTAAAAACAGGGTAATCAGGGTGATCTGTTAATATAATCTTATTTTTGAGATTAATATTGAAACTATTAATTGATGTAAGAATTAAAAAAGTGTTTATTATACCAACAATTCTGGGATACACGCACAAACACACACACACACGTTATGAACTATAGGTGATTAAAAAGAATAAGAAAATTATTACAGAAATTTAATGCCAGACATAAGTTACGTGATTAAAAAATGCGTTACACAGACGACTGCTTTGTGTCAAGTTCTCAAAAAAGATTTGACCAAGCTCTTTTGCACTCATGGAATCCAAAGTTTCAAACTGATTAATTATACATACATGGAGTTCGGTAACAGATGTCATAAAATTTAAAGAGCGATTCTACATGCCAAAGTAAGATAAAAATTAAGAATGACGAAATGACGTTTGAGGCTTTACGGCCGAGTTATTAATTGCTGAAGTTACGTATTAAACGTATCGGACGTCAGGTATTTATAATTATTATTGCTGACATGTGGACGTCAGCTGTCTCACAATGGCGTAAGAACCATCTAAAAGAACTCAATTACCTCGTAGTCAGTATAACAACTTATATCATCGTACGATACTGCTATAGTTATTTTCAAAATTTTATAATAGACCTAAATAGCACTAGCTTTTATACCAGTATCGCGTGATGCCTTAAGTTATTACGTGGACTACAAGGTAAGTAGGTCTTTTAGGTAACACTGCCAGTCACGCTCTTACTTTGGGACAGCTGACATCTTCACGTCGGTAATAATATAACTTTTACTAATATTATATTTTAATAATATAACAATATACGTTTTGTACACGTATTTTCAGCAATTAATTACTCGAATACAGAACCTCGAACCACAATTTGGTAATTCTTTCTGTTTTATTTCATCATGTGGAATGATTCCTTAAAGATTCGAACACTTGTTACTGAACATACCGTGTATTACAATGTACGAAATATGTACAAAACTATATTCAAGATATATATTATGGAATATCGAGTTTAATTTCTCGGGATTTCATGTCGTGTCAAATTCCTTATCAACCGTATCCCATCAGCCCTTTGTTTTCCTATACCTACCCGACCTGCACTAACAAAGTGACCTCCTCTACGCTGCTGCCTCCACGTGTCACCTGCAGATCTGTCAACACGCGCCAGGCCATCATGTAAGTTCGCTAAGCCCGATGCCTGTCTGCCTCCGTGCTTGCAAACCTACTCATACAATGATGCATTCACTTCTTGATTATTTTGAATAAAACACTAGAAACAGCCGGCTAGTTAGCAGCGAATATTACCTACTATCGCTTCACTGCATGTTATCACTTACAAATCTGAATAGCTGCTTCAATCCATATTATATATCAAAACCATAAGAATTATTTAGCATTTAGTTTTCTGTTGAATATCTGCCTGCAACTTTTACCATTGCTGAACTTCGAGCCTTGATATCCCTGTATTTCTTCGGTACTTCGATATTCTTAGAACCAAGTAGACACGGACGTAGTTTTTATCTGGAAAAATAATTACACCATAATTCGACGTATCAATTTTATCCACTTTTTCAGCACTTTCACGATACAATCGTTTAACGATAGCGCTCTGTGTATTTATACTGCATCTTTTTCTCAAATAATAATTTTCACGTTGTTCAAACATCACGTTTTCAATGATGAGTATTATTCATGGGTTTCTAGTATATTTTCACGTGCAAGGGTAAGCGTCGTGTTAATCGTATTGTATCTCTTTTATGGTTGACAATAGAAGAAAGTGACGCGAGATAAAATTGAAAAGTATTTGACAACGTCTGACTTTCTCTGATATTACTTTTCTCATAAATCTAATGTTATAAGAAGTTAGATATTATTCGACAATTAAAGCTTCTTCCTATATCATTTTCGTCTATTGTAAACTGTAACGGAGATACGATTCATTCAAATTGGGCCTTGTATACGATAACTGTACGCAATTTTAATTTTACAGAGTATTTTGACAAACTTTCAGCACCGACGTCACCAATAAACACGTAGTTTCGTTAATCATGTGATGAAATAACGTATGACTATAGCTTTGCATCGTAGTATTGTTGCAAGTACTTACTTCTCCTCTTATTCCATTTTCTTACTTTTTTACTATTTCGAAATATTTCTTCCGTTATTTTTTGAAAAGATAAATATTAATCTTAATCATTCATTTTTCACTGGGTACATAGGAGACGAAGGAAGCTTGCACGGTTAGTATTTTAAACATAAATTCCTTGTACTATCATTAATACATAACTTTAAACAAAATAAGATATAACAATATGAATACAGTCTTAACGAAGCGTGTATATGTTTCAATCCCCTGATTTATCTATTTAATTTATGATTTCGTAACGTTAAGGTTTTCCTCTTTGATTAAAATAATTTGTGGAAAATCGAACAGGCGAATACTTGTTTTAGAATTGTTGGATTACCTCCATATTGAACAATATTGCATAAGGTAAATATCTTGCCATTGATCTTATTTTGTATTATTTTGTTATAGTAAAAAAACAATATAATACTAATCTAGCAATTTAAGAAATAATATTAGATAATAAAATTAAATAGAAATAACATTAAATAAAGTTTCTTATGTAGTTATTAGTCGATATTGTTCTCTCGTTTTAAATTACGTGGCGTTATAACATATAAGTTGATTTTTACATTACCTTTTTGCTTTAATTTGAATTTAAATCTATCTATCTTGAGTTTAATTTTTCTTTCCTTACTTTATTCATAATAATCATAAAGCGATTTCAAATCAGGGGATCGAAATGTAATTAAAATATACACAGTTGTTTAACAATATATTCCTTTTGTGATTTTTAAGTTCACATATATATAAGCATTACTATAGGATATATATAAGCAATGAATATTTGATCTTATTCCGGAGTTATAATCATTTTTGTATTTCAATACTTTGTATGCAGTTGCTGATCTTTACAGGAAGTGATTAAAATGATTAATTTTCGCCTAAATACACATCTGTCAGAAATGACTAGACATGAAATAATTAATTTTCGTTGGGATAAAGACAATCCACCTGTTATTCTCCAATTAAGATAACAAGTACAGCGTAAATGTATGAACGGGAATAATTGACGATAATCTAATGGGACCTGGTTTTCTTGATGGAGGATTAACAGGTCAATCATATGTCAATTTCCTAATTAATTAATTAAACGAATTATTGTAAGAAGTTCCACTTGATGTTGGATATTGCGTATGATTTGTACATAATGGTACAACGTCATATTTTAACCGAGTAGCCAAACAATTTTTCAATGAATGATTTTTTAACAAATGCATAGATCGTACAGGCTCTATTGGCTATTTAGATTTCGCCCTTATATTTAAATTCACTATTTATCTCCGAATCGACTTGCAAACAATTGTTTATTTCACACGTATTGTCAATATTAAAGTATTTCGTTAACGTATACATATCACAAAGCTGTCAATGATTTCGATAAATACTTGACAACTTTCAACTCTACAATACAATTTAGATTTGGGCTAAATGTAGTCATATTAAGCATCTTGTATAAAGTTGCATATTGTTGAAGTACTAAAATAATTAACTTGATAACAAGATCAAATAGAACACATATTTATATAACCTTTTTTCATTGTTTTCGTGTCGTCCACTATTGAAGCGAGTTTTACGTGTTTTGCAATAAACTATTGTACATTTTAGAGCTTACTGTCATTTTCTAAACGGAACCCCATATGAATGTTTGCAATTTTGAATAGATTTTTTAAAACCAAGTAACATTCATATGAATCATTCTATTTTATTACCGATATGCAAATATGAACAATCTACAATGTTTATTCTCCACAAATTGTTCAAAAGTGTACATATTTATACGCTCTCATAAATGATCATAGTAAGCCCCAAAATAAGAGAAAAAATTTTATCATTATCTTTAATAGTTGAAAACATTCTTTTTCTAAAAGAATTAGTTTACTTCAGACAGAATAAAAATGGATACAAAAGTAATTGTATATCAGGTAACGTTTGGAAATGATTGGAAACGTATTTTCTTTTTGTTCGGTATACTTATTGACTGTACTCGTTCAAGAAAATGATATCAAATTAATAGAATATTTATAGTTGAAGAAATTAAATTTTCATTGTTGAATCGAGTTACGGTTGAAACAAGGAACTTCATTAAAACATGGACATTAAAACATGAACAGTTCAAGTAACCTTAAAACATTCGTTTGCAGTCTCTTGAGAAGGTGTTAGTTCAGAATCTTCACAACGATTTGACACCCTCTTTGAGCGTGATACTGGGCAGTGTGCCACGATGGCATTTGATCCAAACCGCCCTTCCCTACGTTCTCCATGCCGCGGCCAATCTCCTGCACAATAGGTGAGTTGGCTGCTTTTGTCCCTCCTTACGATAAAACTTGCCTATTTTCTCTGTCGCGCAAGAATTGCTTCTATTAATTTTTAAGGAAGGATTTTCAAACCCTCGGAGCTATGGAAACAACGCTTCTCTACATTCTTCACTGGATACTTCTCGATGCTGCCGAAGAATGTGCTGAAACTGAAACCGATCCTGGAAATCCTTTTTATTATTTATTTTCCGTACCTACCATGAGTGTAAGTAATTTATTCTTATTCCAAAATAAACACTTCGATTTCTGTACGATATTCAGGATTCGAAATATACAAATTACTAGACATGAAACTCTTCAAGTTCTCTTTCCTATCGTATTTTTTAGTCCGTTGTCATTATTGATAAAGTATGAAGTAGATTTGATAATACAACAGTAAGAAAAATTATTTTTCTGCATAATAATAACACAAACAAATATGCACCATAGTAATCGACTTTAAATATATTGAATTATTTTTGATCCAGCAGTAATTTTACATGGATCGTTGAAAAATAAATACACCACTATGTACTGAAGTACATATTTAATTTTTACAGCTATTTGTTTACCTGTTCGCACCTTTGTGCAATCATCTGAAGGATATCGACTTTAAGACTAACTTACGATTGGAGAACGGCTTAAAAATATGGTCGGCTATGTGCGAATGTCGTCATCCAGATACACCTTGTTTCACTACTCATTGTCGGATCAAGCCACAAGCTCTATGGAATCGATCTTTTAAATCCTCCAGACAGCATCAAATATCTGACGACGTATTTGTGGGAGAAAGTGAGAATATCTTCTAATTTGTTAGTTTTCTTGGTATTTTATATTTGACGCTTTGTGTTTATATTGGGACTATATTTTATATTTGACGCTTTGTATTTATATTGGGACTACATATTATATTTAACGCTTTGTATTTATATTGGGACTATATTTTATATTTGACGCTTTGTATTTATATTGGAACTATATTTTATATTTGACGCTTTGTATTTATATTGGGACTATATTTTATATTTGACGCTTTGTATTTATATTGGGACTACATATTATATTTAACGCTTTGTATTTATATTGGGACTATATTTTATATTTGACGCTTTGTATTTATATTGGAACTATATTTTATATTTGACGCTTCGTATTTATATTGGGACTATATTTTAAATTTAGAAGTTCAACTTTTATACAATTATAACTGTTACCTGAAGCAATTTTCCATTTAAAGGATAACGGTAAAAAAGAGTTTGTATATAACACGAATCTATCGCAAGAAATTAAAAAACAATAGCTATTTGAAGTAGTTATCCTAAGTGAATTTGTGTTTATTCAAACTCTTCCACCAAAAGTCTATTAAATAATTACACGTTGTTTCCAGATGCATAGTGTGCAAACATGGTCATTTTCGACCATTGCCCTTTAAACAATTGAAATTGAAAACGTTATGACTTTTGATACACGGCACGATGTGATTAAACATTTTTTACTTCAAATATTTATACATTTTAAACAAACATATTATACAATTTTTAGATGTCGATAGTCCACCCAGTCAATCAGCCAGTGCTTTTTCAGATCAGAGTGCTGACAAACCTCTATCCACGAAACTGTCGGATGAAGATGTAAGTAAATAATAATTTTACATAGAATATTTCGTAACATATCGGTGGTATTTACTTGTTTGAAACTCAAAGTGTCGTGTTCCCTAAAAATTTGCGATATTATTAATTTAGTAACGAAAAATTGATCACGCCACTTGTCGTGGTTCACGTTGCTAAAGTTTCTTCGTTGTTTTTGGGTACTGAACCTGCCTTTATAATATTTTTTGTACATTAAAGAGAACCCTACGCAAATCGATAAAAAAAAAAGTTCACTATTTACGAATTCAGTTCGATGCCATTACCATTTTAAAAATTTTATTTAAATGCGTAATACAATTGATCTTATTGTTAGAATCTTTGGGTATCATCGCCAAAGGATACTGTATTCCCGGAAACGATCCCTGAGGAGAGTTCTGGTGCCGAGGACGAGCACGTAGTGAGTGAACAACACCAAAGAACTTTTTCATCGATTTTAAACACTTCGAACTACGAACTAATAAAATATTTCTATTAGGTTATCTTCAGATTGCCGTCGCTCACTGAATCAGAAAAGGCACTCGACGGGGTAAAGAATATTCCTATGATGTTTGTTGCTGTAGAGTTAGATGGAGCTTTCTAAGAATAACGATTGGAATAATTATTATCGTTATTTTAGGGCGAAGCTAGTATTTTTCATGTAGCCATGGGACGAACAAACGATTTTACAAAATCAACATTAACGATAGAAAAGGTTACAGCAATTTCTAGACTCGACAGTTCCAAATCATATCAGGAAAAACCCCTAAGCACGGGGTCAGTTGAACATTTCTCTAGGCTATTTTAATTAGAAAATACTTGTTAAGTATAACGTAACCAAAAGTCTCTCCTTTATAGCGGTACGGAGAAGGAAAAGGCGGATAAATGTTACAAAATGGAAAAGGAAGCACAGGATACCTTGAAAACAAAAACTTCGTTGACGCAACAATTTTCTCCTGGCGATTCTGGTCCTCCAGGATTAATAAGTACCAGTGTCGGTATTGACACAGATGTTCGAGCTGCCACTTTCCTCGACGTAGCTGTTCTTAGGTGCCTTTTCGTTTCTCAGTGGCAGGAGGAAGGCGTTCATTGGGCTCTACAATTTTTATATCATCGGTAATCGTTTATTAATTTTCAATACTGATACAATTTTCTATAGATAATTTCTTATAAAAATACATTTTACGGTACTCCTCGTTAAAAGTCCGAATCTTTGCTTCGATAAAAGTTTCGAAATCATTTTTACCATTTATTCGAAAGTAGAACTGGTTAGTTGTTTTGTATATTATATTCGTACAAAATCTTCTCATATATTTGGACACCACTACATTGGAAATATATTTTTATTTAACCTTTAATGTCCAATGTATACATATTTATATTCACATAGTTCCACTTTAATTTTATTATTAACTCGTTCTAATCTTACTACTAAATAAGTACTTGCTATGCTCTATAGGTCTCATTTCTTTAATATAAAAAAACTTTTATATACTATTTTTGTAGATGTAACTTTCGAATTAATATTAATAGCAATCGAAAGTACCTGGCTGCAAATGTTATATTATAAATATACTGCTTGATGCGACCACTATGTGTAAGATCTATTATTTTTCTCAAATAAGCATTTTTCATCATTATTATTTTTGAGACACAAATGGTCACTTTCTGGAATAATCGTATATCATACTCGTTAAAATTCTACGAACGGACTTAATTTTGTAACTTTTATCGAGGAGGTACTGTTTACACCAATGAAGATGATTATTTTAATTCTTTATACCAATGAAGATGATCATTTCAATCGATCTATAAGTTGTTGACTTAAGAGTAAAAACTCGAAATCATAATCTCTGTGTAAAACATAATAGTCTTTATTGAAATACCTTATTTGATAAATTGCTCACAGATTACGTATGGTCAACGAAGAAACATCAGTGCAGCAGATGCCACGTCGTCGCAGCAATTCCTTGCCCATACCAAAAATTGAAGTTTCGATTTATCAAAGTCCTGAAAGTAAGAAGAAGGACGTGACAAAAGATTTTATGGAAGTGCCAGAGGTTCGTGATGTCTCCGTGACAACTGGTATGCGTAAATATTACTTTCCTCGAAATTTCTAAATCGGTATTTTCTTTCTATTTTGCGTATAATCTTCACAGGACAAGAAGGAGAAACGAATCATACGAGACGAGCCAGTGAGAAAAAGAAACGAATGAAAATGGCCGACCTTAAGGCATTTGTCGAGACAAAATTGTTGTCTAAATCTGAAAAGGCACTTGAGAAAATTGGTCAAGACGATTCGAAAATGTTATTTGATCAAGTAAATAATTAGATAGTCATTTCTCTATTCATCCTCTTTTTTCTTCAATTTAGAATATGTACCTTAATCGTTATTTGCACTAGATTTGATTAGTATACAGAATAATTGTAACAATTCCCTATCTTCCTCTAAACGTACTCTTTTTAAGGCAACAACACACCTGGAGAATGCAATTCCATTTTTTTTCAAACAATATCGAAAAGTTTTCTACCCGAAATTGACACTTTCTATTATATTCTACTTATAATGTTGCAACATTGAGGCAAGAGAATTAAAACATGAATACTTTATGATATATTTGGCAACAAATAATTTATGTTCTCAGGATAGCCATAGAAGCCTTGATACAGGGGACGATCATTTATCAAGACCCACATCGACCACTTCGAAAATCTTTGAAGCGAAGGACGTTGATTACATGAAACACCCTACGAATTTAATAAAAGGAAAGAGCATGCCAAGTCTAAGGTACGCACCGCGGTTTATGGATAAAGTAAAACATACATCGAAATATTTTACTTCATAGATACTTTTCTCTCTTCAATTTAATTTTTTCTCGTTCGTTCGTATCTACATACACGCGTCTTCTCGCATAACTTGGTTTTCGTTCACCATCACGTTGTATTCCAATTTTTCATTTACGACTGCTAACGTTATTTAAGCTTTCTATGAACATCCGTGCGAAATTTTCAACATTTTCAACAGACCAGAATAGTGTTGAGAATTCGTGTGTACGTACGCGCGCCTAGATCTTTGGTAGAATAGTAAATGATTTAAAGAATAAAGTTGAAATAACTTCTATTACAGAAGGACGTAGTTACGCTTAAGCTGTATGCGAGAACAAACAATTATTTTATTAAATCGACAACGATTCTCTTTTAATGTAGATTATAATCAGTGTTGGGTAGCTACATTCTTATGTTTTCATATAAAAATGGCATTTATCGTAAAATGTTAACAAGAATAGGAGCAATATTTACAATTTAATCCATTTTGTTTAAGTAATAGTATAATTAATAATATGTTACTACTTTTATATTTTCTCTAAGAATTAAAACTAAAATTTTTATATACGACTATTAATAAAAGTGAAACATTATTAATAGAATTTGGACATTATCAACAATAGTTCTTAATAGTTGACAACTGTAAAAAGCTTTATAAAATTGATGAAAATTTTCAAGCGTTCTATGTAGTCAAGTAGTTTAATAAAGTAGGATAATCTGTTAATTAATATGTGTATATGCTAAAAACGAAAAACATACGATTTTTCTTGAAATTTCTGTTTTTTAGATAAATGCTACTTTTACGATTGCAATATTTGTTTCGTGATATATGTGTAGAGAAAGTAACATTATATTATGCTTATACTAAATTTTTACTATAATCATTATTAGCACGATTACGTAAGTTACGTAATACAATGGAAATAAATTAGCAGTACTTCGAATTTATCAATATCATTGAAATCTGGTTATGATATTTTCTGCTTTGAAAATTAAACATTGAAGTATCTCTTTCTGTATTTTCTAGTAAGATTATTTTTTAACTGAGCATTCTTTTAGACAATTTTAAGTATATTTTTAAAATTTCTATTGCTATTTCAAGCTTTATAGGTATTTAAAAAATATTTTTACACTTTCACCCAACACTGACGGTTACTTTGAACTTTAATTGAAACCTAGAAAGTATCCGAAAACTTTGTTATATTAATGAACATGCAAATTCTTTATAACAGTAAGAATCGAAGAATTGTGTATCATTTTTTAATATAAAATTTTGTTTAGTAAAAAAAATCAACATTATACGAAAAATATTTACTGTATTGTTCTACCTCGTATAAAACTCAGTTAAAAAATTAAAATTAATTCGATAAATTGTTCCATTTCATCATAGTAATTATTGTAACAAGTTTATAAACATTTTATAAGACAAAGTAGATTAAGGAGTAAACAAAAATTAGTTTCCGTATAAAAGAATTTAGAAATTTGATTTCACTATTATAATTGCAATTATACATCAAGTATTTTCAGACTACCATTGAAAATGATTTGTTTCTATTCGTATTTTTTACCAATCCTTAATTATCAGTGCTATTACACGCTTAGATAATTCATGAGATCAATATTCATACGTTTTATATTATCTATACACACCTGACCAGTCATGAAACTGACAAAGAAGACTGAAAGTCATTAAAGTATTTACATTTTCCAAAAATTAGTCAGATCGTATTAAATCTTCGCAACAATGTGCGTAAAGTTTACGTATAGTTGACAATTAAGGTGCAGTCGTTTATATTTTAAAATTGAATTTTTCGGACTAAAAAACGCTACAGAACTTCGATCTTGAACTCTGCGAAGAATTTGCTTATTTTCATTTGCAACAGAATTTTTGGAACATTGCATAATTTAATAAGGCCCCCGTTAAAATTTATGCGTAATGTGTTTCTCTATGTGTGTCTTTTCTATCTCTCGTTCGCCTTTTCACACCTGAACTCGTGCTCAGCTGCTTGATTAACGAGCTGACCGCGGGAGGGTAAGTCATCAACGTCACTCGGAGGAAGTTCCGTACTGCAGCTCGGTTTACACGCTTCTTTTACGAGCTTCCTGCTTCCGGTAGGGCGCACAATTATCCTTAAAACACACACCACGCCCTAGTCGCCTCGACACGTTGGCAAGATACAACGTAAACACGTCACTCTCTGTGCTTTTCCTTTAACTTTCTCAAGGCGTTGATTACTGATCACCAATGTTAAGAATCACCGATGAATTGCGCACTTTACCTACAGTCAACGTAAAGAGTATTCGTACAGATAAAATATCGAACAAAACTGTGAGCAATTCTGTTATTTTCATAATGTAATACGATTTGTGTTAATTCTTTGATGTCAATGCGATAACTTAGAGATATGAAAGTGCGTATAGTATGAATATATTTATATATTGTATGCAAATATGTCCTAAATTATTTGGTAATCTCAAGCAAATAAGTTTGCGTTGAACGTTGTTTATTATAAATGTGACTATCAGGAGATAGAGGGCTTCTTTAGGTGAACAAAACTTAAAGTTAATATTAATCAAAGATTAAGGATTCTAGAACATTAGAACTAAACTTACAATTTCATGTAGAGAAAAATACATATTCGTGATAAACAATGTACAAAGCAGATGCTTGTTCAATTCAGATTACCAAATAATTTATCGCATAAAGATATCGAAGAATATGTACAAATTATTTATGGTATGAAAATTTTACAATAATTAGAATTATATACAGTTTCGTTCAATATTTGTATTTGAACGAATACTTTTTCCATTTGCTGTATTTCAATTTAAATCCTATCACAGTTTTTCTTTTAACTGGAATCTGTCTTAATACAGTTCAGATCGCCATGTTACCTTAATAGTTTCATTTACCTTGATAACTTACACGTTATATGTGATCATATATTATACACAAGACACTTACACATTTACACGCATACTTTGTACGTGTACATCGTGTACAGCGATAAAATTATTCAATTTATGTGTTTTCAAATTACGTATTGTGTTCCACGAAAGTTAAGAATTTCTAAAGCATAGTCCCATGAAGGATGAAATTTATGATAAAAGAGGTCAAACACTTCATAAATATACTCCCTCATGAAGGACAAAATTCTTGATATCAATATTCTCGTGCAAATAAGCATAGTATACAACGTATAACACAAAAATTGCCTCTAATATATTTATCGACAATTGTCCAAACAGAAGGGGGCCCCCATGGTCCTTCAATCTTAAATTTTTGCAATTTCTTCAATATTTATTGTGTCTGTAATGTGTCTCAGAGAGATTGTACATAATAAATTTCATAGAAAAAGATGCCATGAGGAAAATGTGTGGATGATAATATTTTTGATACTCTAATATGCTAAGTAATAAGAAAAATCAATCAATTTAAAGAATACACAAAAAAAAGTACAACTATATTTTGCAGATGTATCGATACAATTTTTGTAAAACAATATTAAAACAATTTCGAAGATCTCAGAAAATCGAGCAACACTTTTCTCCTAGCATTATTAATTTTTGCAAAGGTTTTAAAAAGTAAAGTGACGATATTAAACTTACACAAAATTGCTATAGAATTATTCTGAAATAATTGGTAAAAAAGACACAAAGCATTAAAGTTATTTTCTTATTCGTAATAAAAACTGCAATTTATCATTGTGGGAATGAAAAATATCGAGGAGAAATGTTTTTTTCTATATATATGATGAGCCATTTAAATGAGAACACCTTAATATCATCATTATTTATCGATATATGAAAACATATTTTAGAAGAAAGTTAAACTATTTGAAAGGGGAAAAAATAGCGACAGGGTTAAAAATAGCGACAAAATTATTCTTGTTCAAGATTTTAAGTTCATCAATGTTTTCTTAAAATGGAATCGTATATATTTTTTATAGAAGGATTCCTTTGGCCATTCTATGTATAAAAATATGAGGATAAAATATTCGAATATATATGTATCAGATTTATTTACGCAATAAGCGTTTTTTCAATTATTTATTTGTTTTTTACTCGGAATGTATTTTCCAAACATAGTAATACTTTTACACATAAAACTATAAGAAATTAATTAAAAAAGAATTCAATTTAAACAGAAAATATATAGTTCTATTTAATAAACATGAATCACCATGAAAACTCAAAACAAAAAAATGATTTCAAGGTTTTTATGTCACTACGTTTGTCTGCTCGAACAATTTACATATTTATAAATGACGAAGACATTTAGGTACTTCTATAATATTTATATGGTCCATCCTGCATAATGTCTCTCAATTATTATAATCTATACGCAATAACAAATGTCGTCAATTGTAATATACAATGGATGAAACAAATATAGCGATTTGATAAAAATCGTTGGAAGCAGAAGTAACGAATACAAAAGAACTTCAAGCTTCTTTTTCGCGGAAAAGTAATAATAGTGAAAAATAGAGGTAGCACAAATGACACTAATGTACCTAAAAAAGAAGTGTAGTATTTCAAAATTAGTAAGTAGTTAAATCGTTATATTTCTTCCACCCACTGTGCATACATGTACGTATCAAAGAAATACATTTCTTAAAATACATTCCACGTGTAAAGTACGGCAATATTGACCATTTAAGCGTTCGTTTCTAACTAAAATAAAAAAACACTTTTCTTGTAATACTAACTTTTTCGATGAACAACCAGGTCATCCTCAGAATCAAGCATAATACCACTCCCCTTTTTATCCGAGGTTGATTTGGTTATTGAAAAACGTTAATTATTATTAAAAAGACATTTCACAATTCTTATTATAAAATTATTATTTGAATCACGTGGAAGATTACCCTATTTTGAAACTTCTCCCAAGCACCTTAGCCACTTGTAAACATTCCACCTGTTATTAGAAGTACCATCGTACTTAAGTCTGATACTTGTAATATATTGTATTAAAGTATGAATTGCTCTCTGGTGTACCGTTCATTTTTATTGAGAGAATGGAAGTACTTGGCAGTGTAATATCAAGTTTGGGGCACTGTACGTAGTAGGATACAATTTGAGGGACGCATCGAGCATGTTACGTGGAATGGCAAACGCACCAAAGTAGATAAGGACTTTAGAGATCAGACAGTAGTGCTTAGTTAGGATTTACATTGGAAAGTGGCATGGGAGAATTGACGCGATAAATGTATCGTGTCAAGTTACTGACCAATCGTAACTCGTAGGTACGTTGGCGACACACGAATCGAGAGGAAGCAAAGTCGGTTTTATAGTCAATCGTACACCGCCCCGAATCCTATTATCACCGTTACGGAACACACGCCTACACCATCCCCAGATTATATGAAACGACAGGTAGGAAACGTGCAATTCAAATTTAATCTCAGAATTATCATAGGGTGCACAGACGTCACGATTAATTGTACGATGAATCGACGTATCCCAAACGTAACAACTTATTCAACGAATCTTATAGAGAAATAACGCACTTGACCTGCAATGAAACGATGGAGTTTAAGTACACAACTCAAATGAAACGATGGAGTTTAAGTACACAACTCCAATGAAACGATGGGGTTCGAGTACACAACGAATAATATTTCACTTAATTTTTCACGAAAAAAAGAGACGATGAAACAAAAATCCATTTAACTATTTTGGATACAATTGAATTCTCGTTGAATTCTTTTAGAGTGTATAAACATTTTATGAAATTATATATTCTCCATTTTGGAAAACGAAATTACATTCCGAACAACCCAATACTTTTAGAGCATTTCGAATATTTTGGAAGTTTGAAAGCATATCGTCCAGTTTCTCTCGATTGAATGTGTTCCTTGATTTATTAACATTTCTCTTTTAGGCTTCGATCGACAGTCAATTAGACGTCATTAGCATGCGTGGTAATCGTTTAGATTCCGAAAGGAAACCCAGTCTCACGCGATCGCAGACAGATTCTAATATCACATACGCCAGCGACGAAGTACCGGAAGCGTCTGGGTCATCCTGTTACATCACCAAAGAAGGTGATATTGATTTGCAAGTAGTTTTAAAAGTGAGTCTCTTTCCCCTTCGGTGACATTTAATGGCTTTCGTTGAATAGTTGTTTTTATTAACGGTTTGTTCTCTTATCAGGCTGTGCACTCAGTTGCATTGCGTGATACCAATTGCTGTACTTTACGGGTGTGTGAGAATATTTTGAATTTGGTGGAACTTCTAATGGATATGGGAGTGATGAAACAATGTCTTCGTGAGGAAATGGCGGGTAGTTTAACAGGTAAATAAACGACACTTGAAATTGTTATATTCGCTGAACAGTGCAAATTTAATTAAACTACTTTCCATTGACTCTTATCATTTTTTGAACATCAAACGAACCATTATTAAACATTATTTTGTAGCGCAACCTATTTCCATTTCAATCGGTATCTTTACTTTTGATCTTACATTACTTTTTTTCACATTATTTTGTTCCATAACGTCCATTGATATCTAATTGTACCTCATGAAAACATTAATTGTATAATTCAATATTGTCTCATTATAGGTAGAAGCAACCTCCTCGTGTATAATTCTGAATAATTAGAATATACATTATTGTCTAAATAATGCAATTATTTCGAAAAAAATTTCCGATCAATGTTAATTGTCTAATCTATTACACCTTTAAAAAATAGAAGTTACGTTTCTCAGAAATTGATACCTCGCGTTTAGTAATTCCTTGCAATTTTTTGGAACAATTTCTTGTTCCCAATTACGATGATTACAATGATTTTCTATTCTATGTACGCATTCTTTTAGAGTCAGCAACAGTGGTAGAGAAGACGGAGGGTGGAAAGAAAAAGGAAAGTCTTGAAAATGAGCAAGACTATCGGCAGAATCTGACTGACAAGAATAAATGTTCGTCGCATAATCTTCTGTTGAATTGCGTGATCAGAGTACTGAAACACTTGGGCTGCCCGCACAGCTGTACAAAAGGGATGCGTGGTCCTCAGGCTGATTTTTGTCTCGCGCAAGCTCAATCGATCCTTAGCAAGTTGCATCGAGCCAGTTCAAAGCAGTTCTCGCGATTCCTGCGATCAATGGTGCGGGAACAACCAATATCAGAGATTTTGGAATTCTTTCACGCATTCATTGGATTCTGCTTGGATCCAAGTTCGTTGTTATCTCCACTTAGTGAGTAAATCGAGGGAAACGAAAAAGGCTCCGTGTGTATTTGTTCGCTTTAAAGCTTCTTGATTCTGTTACCGAGCTGTCTTCGGTCACTAATTACGACTGATTTAAAGAACAATGTTTAAAAATGGCCGTTCCGAGTAATCGTTGAAAGAGACAAATTTCCACCTAACATGCCTCTTTGTGTATCCTAAAAAATCTTTGCACATCCTCAGAAATCGGGAAAAAAATAATAATTTAATCGACTTACGATGTGAAAGTTGTGATAAAAGTATAGAAGAAAGATTGAAATGTTATTGCTAGTATAACTCGTTTTGTCAACGTGTGTCATTCCTGATTCTTTACAACGTACAAAATGGATGGTTGTATAAAAATTTGTCTTTTCCCACGAGTGTCCAAAATAGCCATTTTCGAACATTATTCTTTAAAATGCGCTTCGAAAAAGTAGCCGTTATCGATCGAATTGCATCCAAATTTGAACTGCCAACGCATTAACATTTACATCGCAGATGCTTCGTTGCCCTTGAATTTCAGTTTCTGCATTAGTCGACAACGTTTTTTTTTTTTTTTTTTTTGATTATTCCGTGACAGATCAGAAACGTGGATTGAACAAATCACCGGATATTGGAACCCAAGGAGCGTACTCGACCAATTACGGTTCAAATTTGATGGGAGCTACGATGGTTTCTGGTGGTACACTTGGTGGTTCGAATGTAACCGGTGTGACAGGAACTATGACCACGAATACTTCAGCTACACCAGCCTCGATGTATGGTCTTGGTAGCCACAGCTCACGCGGTATAGAAGGTCACATATTCAATTGCGTTTTCAAGGCACTCGTTACGCGTTTCGTCAAGTCACTGAAGGAATTGAAGTCACAAGAGAACTGTAGATTGTATTGCAATCTACGAAAGTTCATGACTTATGTCAAGGAGGTCCACGGAGGTGTGTTTCGTCGTGTCGTTTTAAGTGGGATCTTGGACTCAGCTGACCGACCTAACAAACGGTGTAACAGTAATATTCAAACAACGCGTGTTATCAGGTAAAGAAATTCATGAACTGCTGACATACGTTGTATCAGATCCATGCCTAGATTTAGTTTTACGTGGTCAATAACCGTTCAATTTATGCGGTGCTTCATGTACTGTTTCAGTTTGCAATCAAAAACATGTTATTCTCTCTTTCTCTATTATACTAGGTTGTTCAATAAGTCTTGTCGTTCGATAAAACTTATTGAACAGTACTAGATTGTTCAATAAGTCTTGTCGTTCGATAAAACTTATTGAACAGTATAGTACTGAGTTGCTCAATAAATTTCGTCGTTCGATAAAACTTGTTCAACAACCTCTTATGTATACAAGTTATTATATATCGGTGAGGCAACATATTCTTATATCATTCTGACCTTGTGTTTGTTGATTTGCGAAGAAATAATCAAATGCTGTTATCGTGTTAATAATTCTTTAGTGAATGTTTTGAGTTTTTTTGAATGCGTTTATACGTACATAATACTATCCACTAAACAATAAAACAACTATAGGCGTATTTAGTAATACGAATAATAGCCATAGTTATAATTCTAATGCATAATCTGATTATTATTATACTATATTTTATAATAATAATAACAATGCATAATTTTATACAATGCACAATAATAAAATACTAAATATAAATCAATTAGAAAGAAAAAATCGATAGGTTTAGAGTCCAGAGAGAACAAATTGAAATTTCTTACTGGTACTGTTATAATATTTTCTACATCGATGCTAATATAGTAAATGTAAGGTAAACATTTTTAGATCACAAAAGCTATTCTTTTGTGTATTTCTTTCTTCCACTTAATTTACGAGGTGAAACTTGTGTGAATCTAGAAACACGTGTATACTGTTAACATATGTGTCAATATGATCAATACATATTTGTTAATACTGCACGTAGGAGAAAGTAGTCGACTACAAAGAAAATGATAATACTTTCAGACATATACACCAATCAGATTTGGAGGAACACGCAGATATTGGAGGAGATACCTGTTACACCGTTGACGACAGAGGAACTCGGAAATTTCTGTTCAAGAAAAGAAGCACATCCTCCACTTGTGCAGTACGTATAAACGAAAGTACATCGTGTACACATTTTCTTGAGTTGCAATCATTTGGTTTGCATCCTTGTAGAGTCTTCTCGAAACAGAACTAAGCGAAGAAAATGCAAAAATTAGCCAGAGTCCTTTAGGGAATTTGAGAAAGAAACATCATATACTTACGCCAAGGCAGAGTGAACGCAACTTGGGAATAGAATCTTTAGGTTCTGGAAAAATTCGAAAATCGACTCGATTTCAAATTGGTGGCATAGGTATGTCTTTTTTTTTTAAATTCCGTTACAGATACGTAACAATTACGCGAAGAAGCATTACGAACAAAATGAAAAAACAGATATATGAAATATAGATGTAACTGTTCGCTCAAATGTTCAAACTAATTTCAGTTAATTGGCTTCGAAAGGAATATGGTAGAACTGACTCTACCGATAGTCACGAAAGCAGCGAATCACCAACAGACGGTAGTTTTGTTAGACAATCCAGTTTTCATTACGGTCATTATCGTAGTGCATCGAAATCAGGACGAGGGTAAGTTAACTTTGTTACGTGTTACAAATTGGATAGGGTTTGCAAGTAACTTTTCAATCTAACATTACAGTTTCTGTTACAAAACCTTTCCTCTGCATTTACGTAACGTTAAGATTAATATTAAAGTTCCTTGTTACAAAACCTTTCTTCTGTATTTACGTTCCTTTAAGGTGTAAAAATATTATAGTATTTATTCAAAATTTATTCAATACTAGTATTTATTATCGATATTGCAAATACAAGTTTGATACTCATTAATATTATAAAAAATTTCTCATTGATTACATAAAACTTTTCGACCTAAACAGTTGTCCTTAGATGTAATAAATTTCAATCTTCGAAAATAATAAGTATACGTCGTAAGTTACATATTATTTTCATTACTAAATTGTGTACTAAATATGTTTAAAAAATTGTTTAAGTCGTCGACAGATATTAAAATTGTGATAGTTTCGAATTAATTTATAATTATAAATATATTTTTTTTTATATAAGTGTGGGCGTAACTCTGCAGAAGGCAAAACGTCGAATGGAAGATCAGCTAACTAGAATTGGTTTTGGAAAGAGTAAAAAGAAAGAAAGTCTTGAAGAGGTGCCCGGAAGTTGTAAGTTAACAATAAGTCGTACAAGGCGTTTCGTAACATCTGGAAACAGAAAAACAATTAAAACATTTCGTACAAACAAAATTATAGCCAGTTTTTATACTTCGATAATGTGCAGCTACTTGTCAGTGTAGGAAGTACTTAAAATGGCTAACTTCTACAATCGTTGAATCATTCTCTCTAAATTCTTCTAAAATTTAAATTATGCGACCGATTTGTCGATACCTATTTCACACACGTTGACAAAGTACGTTAACACTGATAATGGATTCTGAATAAACAATTGTCTACAAGTTGCACCAGAGATAATAATCGAACTGATTCGAATTTGAGGAACGAGTAGGTCAGGCAATTGGTCCGATACAACCTATTCATTTCTTAGAAAATCATTCATTCTAGAACTGTTTAAGCTAACACGTGGTGATACACCGTCATGAATAAACCACATGCGACCTCCAACATTAAGTGGGACGTCTTCCAACAGTTCATTCAATTGATTACTCAAGAAATTGACATAAGATTGACCTATTAATCCTTCAATTACAGACCTGGGTCAGTTCGCCATTAAGGAATACTCGAGTGTAATAATGGCTGCAACTCGAGAACAAGGTCAAACAAGTCACAAATTTCTATCAATATTTACCATTATTTTTATATCGATTGTTGAAAGGGTTTCTACATGTTATGATACACCCTGCATATCTCTCTCTCTCAATCGTATTCGAAACCATATTGTTTAACACAGAATTCTATTTAAATAGATTTCAGTAGAAGAAATTCGATGGAATTTGGCGAAGCTTCGAGGGAATCCGAATTCGTGGTCTTAAAAGAGAGAAGACTGGTACCTCGTAATGCAGTTCACGATGGAATGCTAAGATTTTCATTCTTACTGGAGACTTGCCAACCGGGTTCGGTTCCCGATCACTATCTAATGGCGGCAATCTTAGATCTAGTAAAAATATTTCATTTCTCTACAATGTTAAATCGATTTCATAAATTCTCGTTGGACGATAATTACGTGATTTAAAACAATTTACAATGTCTCTGTATATATATGTTTTTTTCTATGTAGCCGTATGCGCCAGTGGTCGCACGAACATGTTTATTGCTAGAGTGCGCCCACTTTGTTCATCAATGTAACAAGGGACAGTGGCCAACTTGGATGAAACTCAGCGAAAGTCACGGGATGCAACGCACGGCTGGAAAGTTGTTTTACCAATGGGCAGAGGTATTCGACGAGTACCGATTATATTTAAAATTAGTTTCATTAAGAGGGAACACCTTTCGAATTGAAGTTAAAGCTAATTTTTCGGAATTTCTTCTTACGATACGTAACACTTAATATAAATGTTTCGTATATATATTGCAAGTACATTCTTAGAACAATATTTTTGCCAATTTTCATAAAGCGATATTAATTTATATAGAAAGTATAAGCATTCTTGTATTACGCTAACCGAATTTCCTAATTACATAATGGAGTGGATTTCTCTGGTCAGAATAGTTAGAATTGAATAAAATTAAAATTGTTAGAAACTGGACGAATGTCCTTATCATTTAGCTTACGGATATTTTTAAATATTGATTTCTTTACGAACGGCATTTTAAGCATTTTAAGGAAAGAATTACATTCTTTTGAAAAAATTTGTGAGCTTTCAAAATTTTTTTTCTAAATATTAAAGGAAAAGAAATTTACGTTCAATAATAGAGTAAATTGAACGAGCAGGCTTCTAAGTTATTTACCAGTTTGAAAAAATTTGTTGCGATTTTTGTTAATATTTCAACTTTCGCCTGAATACTTGGAAATAGAATTATGTAAAATTTTTAAAAATTGTAAAAAAAGGGTATATCGATGTCTTGAGAAATTCCTCCATAAGAAATTATATAAATGGTTACGTATTCAACAGGCCATTGGCGCACGATTGGAAGAATTATTGGCCGAAGATAAGCAGAATGTTAATCAAGTGATAGCAATGGTTTCTGATGAAAGCAAGCAAAGAGATTTAATCATCGAAGATGAAGAAGAAGACTTTCTAGACGAAGGTAAGTTGCAATGCAACAAGAGAAACAAAATTTTGTACAATCCTGTAATTTGTGGAAATACTTTCAAATTTCATAACAACGGTACATTTTAGAAAATGTTTGAATCGTTGTTGATTAAATTTGCCCAACACCGTGTCACTAATCAAATGTTTACAAGAATTCAAAGTGTGATTGTATTTTAGCTAGTATAAACGGTTATGGATCTCAGTGTCCAATTGCATTGCGTCTCGCTGCTTGTATACTACTTTTGGAAATCACGGCGTTCTTAAGGGAAACATATCAAACCTTGCCAAAATTTAATAAACTTTTAACGAAAGAACGACCATCCGCTTGGGAAAGAATGATGTGCAGCAGAGAAGCGAATCGACGATGGAGTATGGCACTCTCATCGATGGGTCATTCTCAAACATCGGCTCAAAGTCTTCAATCGATTGTAGGCGATCGCGAAGTAGTGTGTAAGTACAAAAAATACGTGCTTTTCGAAATAATGAAAGGATTGAACAGTCAATTTTTTAAACGATTTTACAAAAAATAATAAATGTATGATAATTATTTAGTGAAAGTGTTAGAATCCTTAGTTGGCCCATTTAAAGTGATCGGTAAATTATAATTATAATAATTGCAAAAATTACTCTGTAATTGAACAAAAATTAAAAATTTTCTATCATTTATTATATTTTTATAATAGTACTATCAATGGATCGATGAGATTTTTTCGACGAAAATAAGTCAAATCATAACCTCATTCGAACTATTTTTAATTATACGTTATTCGAATCACTTTTGACAAACTTCCAATTACGTATAATTAAAAATAGTCTGAATGAGGTCGTGATTCGACTTATTTTCATCGGAAAACCCTCGCCAATCTATTGATAATATTCTAATAAAGATGTAACGAAGAATAGAAGAATAAAAAATGTCGATAAAAAATTGATACCATTGGTATTATCAACACTTAGAAATATTCTTTTATTCTTGCTCTTTTCTCTATCCATTTATTTCTCTTTTTCGTTATCTTGCTATTTCGTTCCACGCGCGTTGTAATTAGCTTTAAATGGAACTCATTTCATACCCTACACCACTATTCTCACCGTTTTAGTTTCTTTTTCCTTTTTCTTCCAAATGCCCTGGTACTTCTGTTCTATTTTCTTTATACGCTTTACTATAATGGTTCCCTCTTATCCAACACTCTATTTTCATCCGCCGTATTGCTTTATCTCTTTGTTTCAATTGTATGCACGTTGACACTGATTCGTGCCGCGTGAGGAGCCAATGACTCTTGTCTATGTCTTCACAATACTCTTTTATTTAGTTCTGTGAAATTTTATGCCGTTGAATGTATATACGGCGTTCAACTTCAGAGTGAAATAAAAATGGTCGACTTCTGTGATAAAATTGCCTATCACACTCGTTAAAAGTCTTCAAGTCGATCCAATTTTGTGACTATTATCGAGGAGTTATTGTACTCTGCAACTTTCGTCTACTCTCCTTTCCCTCTTCTATTATTGTTTAGACTAAATACACATGCCTATTAATCCTGCCACATATTAATTTTTTTATCTGTTTTCAAAATTTTATTTATATACCTATCGATCGTCTATAAATTTAATTTGACTAGAAATAAATTTCGTTTAAAATGGAAATGTATAAACAAGGCGAGGATCAGAAGTTGAAACGCTCTTTCCAGTTAGTTATAAATGAAATTATGTGTCTTAATTAGCTGTTCAAATAATGTTTCCTACATCGGTGTAATTTGCCATTTCCTTGATAAGAATGTCGGGGTCTTCGTACAAGTAATGGATTGTTATGTGTGTTACAGCTTACATTTAGGTATTATCATTTATTGTAATTCATGTGTTACAACTTAATTTAGACATTACCATTTATCACATAAAAAAACGGGAAGTTTATATATAATTTTCTTTTAAAATAAATATTTTAATGATTCAAACGAGCCATTCCCTATCTTGTTCTAGGAGCTCCTCAATTAGAAGCTAGGCACAAAGATAAAAATAATAGATAATCACAATTTATGTTGTACTCAGAATTGTTTATTCGTCAATAGATAATATTAACCCAAACAATATAATTATAATTTATGGCGAAAAGTAAATGGTCTGGGTTAATTTCATACTATTTTTAAGACAATAATCACAAGTAAACCATTTTAAATTTAATATAAATTGTAATTATCTATTAATATCTTCTTTGAGCACAAAACAAATGGCCAGTTACACTCGTAAAGAATGTCATCCTTGAACATCTGATCGAAATTTACAATTCGAAGTATTTTTAGAAAGCATATTTCCACTTCTGGCCCTTTCATGTGTATTAATGAAGGAACATTACTTCATTTTAATATATTTAATTTAATCACTTTCGATTGAAGTTTCAGCAGAACGCAAAATTAGTTTTGTTGTTTCCGACCCTGATCACGAATCAGAAGGTAGTAGCAAATCAACTGTTACAATTCAAGGGGAAGATTTCCAGAACGTTGAAAAAGAGAAGTCCAAACGTGTGCAACCACCACAAGGTCGACCATTGCTTCGTCACGGTAACGCGGAAAATACAACAGGTTCATTTAAAAAAAGAAGTTTGAAACTTCGACATGGTACCAAAGACGGCAAGGACAATGAATGTGACGCCTGTAAGTATTGAAAGAAATATAATATTTATTCGTTAAAAGTTGGGTCTGGCCCATACGCAGAGAACAAGACATTTCCCCACCATTTTTGATTCACTTCTACCTCACGAAGACGAAAACGAGATTTCTTTCCCCAAAATATTACTATAATCTAATCTTCTTCGAGATCAACCGGAAGTTTGTGTGATTGGTACGAATGGAATTATTTTCCATCCATGAAAATTAGATAGAATGAAAACGAGTCAAAATGGCTAAAAGCGAGCGAAGCACAATATGAAATACACGTTCTCGTCTTCGTTAAGAAGAAATTGCAAAATACGGCCGGTCCTGAGTCGCCTGCTCTCGATAAATAAATACACTATATCTTATATAAGCATAGTTCAGAAAACTTCTATATGAAAAACATTCTTGTATTTTCCATGCCTTTTATGCAAATACTAATTCAACATTTTTAAATGATCAAAAATGAATCGATTCCTTTTCGTAAACACATTTCCATGATTGCATTAACAAAATAGATATTCAAATAAAGTAAATGAATATATTATAATTACAACTATAAGTTTTCAATGTAATTGAAAATGCAATCGTACAATTGATCGACGTAACAATTATTAAATAGATACGGTGAGACGAGCCGATTCCATTCAGTCGAAAAGAAAAGTAAGTTCATTGTCGGACAGAAGTGACACATCCGAGCCTGGTTTCGGAGGTGAAATTAGTGGCGAAGAATCACCGGGGATACTCATAGATGATCAACCGCCAGAAAGTCCCAGTGACAGTAACGAAACAGACGAAACTAACAAAAATTTCCCATGGATGAAGGTTTTGGTGCAGTTCGCCAATTCGTTTAACATCTACTGTTCCCATCAGAACTTTTGTCACCCATATTGCCATCGGCGTCAAATGCGAGCCAGTAGTAGATTAATCAAGTCGGTAAGAAAAATTTATGGAGAAAAGTTTGGGATACTGAACGGCACAGGAATGTTTGACTTCGACACCGAAAAGAAAGAAGGGAATAAAAAGGACAAACGTTGTCGCAAAGTCTCCGAGCAAACCAGTACCCAAGTGTCTCCAGTTCGAAGAAAAGACAGCGTAGGGAAGAAATACAAGTAATTCTTACATAAACTAGTTATATTTTTCCCTGAATATGCGTATATTGAGTATTTACTCTAACTCGAGTATTTAGAATAAGCATGAGCAATTGCTCGGTTTTGGAAGCGAAAGCAATTGCCTCGTTTAGAGGCAGAGCATAGAGCGTATATGCATTGCGGAACAAATGACGTTATAGTACGATATGACTGAGTGGGGATAATTGGGATAGTAGGAAAATAATGTAAATTCTACGACCGAATGTTCTTCTAAGACAAGAAGACATTCGGGGTCTGTAGATACATAAATATCATTGAGCCGCGAAAAGAAGGCACAGCGAGAAAAGAAGACACACTATTATTGATTTTCTTGTTGTAACTTGGAAACTATACCGAAAGAGAAAAAAATGTTTTACACACAAAAGTTACTTCTTAAAGGAAGATCTATCATGGGATAAATGATAAATAAAAGTATCAACTTCTGTATATAATTTTTATTTCATTGTTTAAAAAAATTGACTAATTATTTATCGCATGATAGATCTAGTTTTAAGAAGTAAATTTTATCTGAAAACTTCTTTTTTGTATCTCGTATAGTTTTCAAGTTACAAAAAGTAAAAATAAAAAATAATCGAATATTTGAGTCAATTTCCAGCTTTTAAAGTGAATTTAGGTAGCAAAAAAATTACATAATACTTATTTCTACTTATTATATACCTACTGTATACCCTATATACTCCAAAAGTTCTACAATTTTTTGAATTTTCGTCTTGTATTATTCGTCCATGAGAAGAAGGACGAATTTTTGTCTTAATTTGTTTTAATTTTAGTATAACTTATGTAAATTGTAATTATATAAAATTTATCTTTCTATTATATAGGAGTTATATTATTTTTAATAAATTCAAATTAGTTCTTTCCGCTATGAATAATTTTCAAAATATTAATGATTATTATACATATTAAATTATATTCATTTTTTTATTGCGAGAATCTTATCGAATCAGTAATTGTATCTAAATAGAAACGAAATCATTTTGTTTCTTAATAGCTAACATTTTTATTAAAAAACTACGCCAATGTCGCAATATTCTCTTTCACTCAGTCTCGCTACTAATCACTGTTGATTTTCGTCGCCATCTTCGACCCTCGGCGATTTTTGCTCGCGATCGTAGGAATGATAATTGACATTTGACAGGAGTGGGGACGTAAACATGCTGTGCCTTCTTTTCGCAAGCGAATCACACGCTCCCATAGAGTACCCCATCACGGGGTATAGATACATCGCACTGATGATGATCAAATTTACAATCACTAAAACTATCTGCTCCAGACGCGCTAAATTTTGTTCCATACTACAAATGATCAATTAGCCCATGCCTGTTCTAGATAGCCCAAATCAAATTTATTCCCATCTATTCAATATTAAAGAAAACTTTCAGAAGTGTACAGTGCATATATTACACTTTACTTGCTCCTCGAAACGAAATTTGTTTATTGTTTGCGCAGAATTGACAAAATCATAGACGGATCCCAATCCGGACGATTAACCCAGCGAGACTCTTCGAAGGATCTGGCTGACCAAGATTCCGAGAAAGGGAAGGAATCGTCCAAGAAGTCTAGTGATGACGAATTGGAGAAGGAGAATCAGGCAATTTTAAAGTACATCAAGACTCAAGTAAAAGACATATTTCACGCGCCACTGGCCACCTTGGTAAAAGGAGCCGTAGTAATGACAGAGGAGTTATTTGTCGACGTTTTACCTGTCGCCTGGGAACTTCTATTAGAGTCGAATCAAGAAGTCGCAGCGTCAGCTGCGTCTCTCTTCATTGTTGCGGCCGTACGTGCTCCTAACCAAGCAAGCGAAATAATGCACCATGTTCTTCTACACGGCAGTACAAGCGTGCGAATAAATGCGATATTAAGGTTCCAAGTTTTATGGAAACTACGGTATCAAGTTTGGCCACGAATGGAAGAGAATGCTCATCTGACGTTCAAGGTTCCACCGCCTGGTATAGAATTCACGTTACCTTCGCCAAAAATTGGTATCGAATCGTTGCCTGTTGTCGATCCACCTTGGATGCCACAGGTGAAAACGAAGGTGGAAGAAGTGACTATTAACCAGGAGCATCATGTAAGTACGAACCAAATCCTAGATCGGTGATCGTATCGTAGATCTTAGATTGTTCATCGATCGAGTAGAGTTTATCGTGACTGTTAATTAGAGGTCTCTGGTGACGGCAACGAAAACTCGTAAAAAGCAGCAAACTGAACTCATAAAAAGGGCTCTACAGGCACAGGATGATAAGAAACGAGAAGAGAGAGAGAATTTTTTGATCACGACTATACCGATTACAGTCCAAGCAGCGTACGAGCCTAGTCCTGTCGGCGATGATCACGACGAGGGTATGCAATTAATAGTGATACGATAATGAACAATGATGTATTTCACGGTAGAAAATCTATCATAAATCTGGGATGTTGTATTTTTTGTTGATCGTTCGTAAGAATCGTTCTTATTGTTCAACGTACGAAAGCACGAAGATACGAGTATCGAGATGTGAAGGTATTACGAAATACTGTGAAATGAAGTGTGTTTAAAATATCGTTTAGAATATTTATAGTTGCAACACGAAGAACATGCTTAAATTTGATCTTTGATACTGATACAGCCTTGCAAAGCGAAAATTAGAAGGCGTTCGAAGAAAAGCTTTTTAAAATTCCAATGAAAACTGCAGTTCATCGTTACTGAAATAAAACTGCATAAGTTTTTTCATACTATATTTCGACGAAATTATGTAATTGAAACTAAGTGGGCAACGACTCGTAAGAATTAAGAGATTACTTTCAGTAAATACTTTACACGTTCTGTAATGTTTGCAATAAAATTTGAAGAAATAAGTATTGTAGCTATGGAAACATAGTTGTAGAGAAGAATAGTTTCATTTTCAATTTTTGTCTTAATAATTTCTGCAAATATAAATTGTTCTATACGAATGAAAAGATTTATTTCAGAAAAATAATATCACTTGTCTCGTTTTGTTAAATGTCTCTGGGAATATAGTTGTAAAGAAGAATAGTTTCATTTTCAATTTTTGTCTTAATAATTTCTGCAAATATAAATTGTTCTATACGAATGAAAAGATTTATTTCAGAAAAATAATATCACTTGTCTCGTTTTGTTAAATATCTATGTGCAATCTTTATTGAAATAGCAATAAAATATCGTTGCATATAGGAAACGTCGGAGATGAAGATGCAGGTGATATAATACCAAGAAACACATCCCATCACGGTCAATCTGCGCCTTCATTGTTCCCTTCTTCTTTGTGTTCTGCAATTGTTCAAATAATACACTTGCTTGACGATGCTGCCGTCTCTGACGATGGAAGTGCCGTTTACGAAGTCGCATACCAAGTATGAGTTTAATCGAACGTTAAACTAATGAACAATAAACAAGTGTTCTTAATAATCCAATTAACGTGTACTTTTATAATCCAATTAACGTGTTCTTTATTGTCAGGTGATTTGGAATTGTTTAGTGGAAGACAGTGCACTGTTTCTTCGTTACGTGTTGGAACGCCTTACCAGAGAGAAGCAAGAATTCATGTTTAAAATTTTAAGACACCTAATTCGTTTCGTACCGAAGCTTCCTCAACAAGCTGCGTTCGCCTTGTATAATTACATAATCGGATACGTTATGTTTTATGTCCGTTCACCGCACGAAGAAGGACAAAAATTAATTGGAACTGCTCTTTCCATTTTATGGATGGTAAGTAAATTTAAGGCGACTTTCTTAACTGATTGCTAGATATTGTAATTGAAGCCACTCGTTGTGAAAACGTTAATTCGTTTGTTTTTGTTTCCAAGTATGAAAGTTCATAAAAGCTAGCAATTCAAAAAATGTTTATAAAAGCTGACAAGTTTATTTTGTACTTCTGATAATCAGCGATGAGAGAATTTATAGTTAACAACTACAAGATTAATATAGGTTTACCTCGACATCGTTGATTAATTAGTCAGATAAATGTCGTATTACATGCATCAATTATACTATATAAATGCATCCATATAAATCATACTTTGCTATTTTAGTAATTTAAAAAAAAATGTATAACTACTTTTTATATATATGTGTGTGTGTGTGTATTTCCATATTAACGAAATGTAATGTATTTCATATCGACTAACAAAAATATTATTTTAATCGTTGTAATTTCAATCGTGCTCCTGTACCGTAAATTGACAGTTAATGAATGATTCGGGAATACTTTCGATTAAAATTTCGGTTTTCATAGGTGGTGCACAGTGTTCACGGAATAATGTTTAAAGATCTAAAACAAATTTTACGAAAGGAGCAGTGCGACGCTTCAATTTTATTAACTGCAAACGTACCATCGGCGAAACGAATTGTGGTGCACGGTCCTCAAGATCCAGATGCAGGTGGAATTCCTTCGCAATTTCCGGTGCAAGAAGATACACAGTTTTGTCAGATACTTCGAGAATCCTTGGAATTCTTTGGCATAGAAGAATCAAAACATCGAGAATACTTCCTCGTTGACTACAAAACACGTTTGTACCAATTAATATTATTCTACATTCACCATTGTAATAATTTATCATTTCTTCTGAGTATGCAACGAATTGCTCAAGACGTTCATTGCCACATCGTGGATGCACGGAATGTTTAATAGGTGTCGAAAAATTTCAAAGAGTAAAAATCTAGAATTACGAGATTGCGTTTGAGGTTTTGTATCCGAGTTATTAATAACTAAATGTACACGTGAAAGGTGTCAGAAGTGATTTGTTCTATATGGGGCGCAGGACAAGGGCAATCTCCATAGTTCGTGTGTTATTTTGTTGAAGAATTTGTGAAGTAGAACAATGAAAACAATGACTTTATTTAAATATTCATTTGCTCAAAGACATTTCCTTAATTGTCAATGAAAGCTTCCAAAATAATAATTTTTCTATATAAATAGGTTAATACTGTTTTGATGAAATTAACGAACTGCATTTATTAGCGTATTATGTAATTCCATTTAAAAAAATGTATGTCACCTTCATACTACCTCTATGCACACAAAAAATAATTACAACAAATTACATCCTCCTCGCAATCACACACAAAGCATTGAGTATGTGACAGTCGTAAAGTATAAGTAGCAATAAATATAGTAATAAACTTCAACTTGCAGAAGTTTTCTCAACATTATTTTACTCAGAGTTATAATGATAGGAATTTACTTTCACATTCCAGATCAAATTCGCAATCCGACGTCATACGTTCGAGATTACTACTTTTTCAAGGGTAGATCTCAATTTTCTGAAATCGAATTAGTTCATATGAAACCGGAAGATGCGTTCAATGCTCTGCAACGCCAAGAATTGGTTCACAAGTTCGTTGAAATTGGAAAGGTTCTATTAACTTGGGCGATATTAAAAAACGTCGATATGGTAGTGCAAAGGGTAGTGTTTCTTCATGAAGAATTAATGAAGCTACCATCTTTTCCAAGAAGAGCGCTGGAAGCTGACTTGGATTTGTACAAAGGCGGTGAAATCGGCAGAGTAAGTAAGATTGGGAAGAAAGATGTTAACATTTACACGATACGACATTGAGAATTTAATTTGATCAAAAGTTTTATGTTACAATTTGTAAAAATCGTTTGTTATGTCTTTTACAAATAATGGGAGGAATGGAGAAAATAGTCTTGTAATACAAATAAATTCTTAAATAGAGTAAGTGTAATAAAGTGATTCCTTATCTAAAAATAAGTAAAACGTATGCAATAAAATTTGTTCATAGGAAATTGCTATTTCGAAACAAATCGGTGTTGAATATTTGTTGATGTACGCGTCTTCGCAAAATAGAAATTTGTTTGTATTACAAAAATAACTTTACAAATGAAACAAAAAATTAATTAAAAAGGACACTGCGATTAAGACAAAGAACGATCGAAGTTCGCACATTTGACAATTGTGGAGATAAAAATGATTTTGTGAAACAGTTTTCGTAACAATTGGAAAAATTTGAGAGTTTCAATCTTTTAAACAATTTTGAAAACAACAAAATGATAACTTGAATCCCCTCTATTTTTACACGAACTACAACGTGTTTTTTAATATGAACAATATCCCTGACATGGAGTACAAAAGTGATCGATTTTAAAATACCCTAACAATTCAAAATACCCTGTAATTTCTATATTTTTCTTTGCTTTTTATCATAAAGTTTTTGTTTTTCGTTACCGTACATTATTAATAATTCTAAAGAAAGAAATGATTTTCATTCGTAGGATACTCGAAAGAAACAATTTGTACCGATTCGTCGCTTTTTTCATTGAAATTATTGTTAGTGCGAGAAAAATTAGCGCGAATATACTTCTTTTATCCTCTGTATTTTATATGTATTTTTCTACTCAGGAATTACTTGGTCTGGATGTGATGCATAAATTTATGTGGGTGAAGTTGATCGCAAGGATGTTCGAAGCGATGGCAGGCAATTTTGCTTATTCGGGTGACATCCATCTTTTCTTAAACGTTTTGAACGGTGCCATAATCCTTCACAGTGAAGATTCTTGTATTCTACGTTACGTTGTCGCTACGTACATAAACGCGGCTCACAACTTCAAAAACATTTTCTCAACGAATGGCTATTTGTTAATTATGCCGACATTGTTGCAATTGTACTCGACTCATCGAACGAATAAATTAGTAACAACCACAGTGGAGTACGCTGTCAAGCAATTCTATCTCATGAACCGGAAGCCATTTATCCTTCAAATGTTCGGAAGTGTTTCTACTATATTGGATACAGATGAGGCGAGTGTTCACGGAGAAGCGCACAAGGTATTGTTGCTAAATAATCTATTACTTTGTTAATTATCGAATCTGGTATTCTAATATCAAGTCAAAATTTTTTGTCTACACGTATGATTGCATTTAAAAAATACGATCTTACAATTTCTTTCAACACGACATTGAAAAACTTTTATTTACGGTTACACGTATCTCTTAAAATATATAATTAAGAAGTTTTTTTACACAATCAGAAATAACAGAAGTATTTAAGTGTTCCCATTTAAATATTCCACCTTGTACATGCAAAGTAATTTGAAATACTAGTAAACGTTTCAACGTTTTACATAAAATTATTTAAATTACACATAAGTATATCGAGAGGACAGATATTATAATTAGTATAAACAAATTGTTAATATTATTAACAAAGTTTGTTCCATGTTTACACCTTTAAAGATATGGTGCAAGTTAATATAGAAAATATAAATAACGTATAACTGTTCACAGGTCCCTGCTACGTGTCTGTTCAATTTATTGTTAAGTTTGGAAACTCCATCACCGGACCCTTTACACATAGACGAATTGGTAAAAGAAGAAAAGCCCCTGAAAGCTATTGATTTCTGTTATCACGACGAAAACGAAATGGTGAACGTCTTAGATTGTATATCTCTTTGCGTCATGGTAATAGCTTATGCACCTGACTCCGTTAGAGGACAACAAATGTTGGTGAGGCACATTTATACTACTTATTTTTTTTCTTCCATATTTCCATATTTAGTCCTGGGTATTAATTTCTATTTGCTATTCCTCCCCTGTTTTTCAAAATATTCTAACGTTAAATCGCATCTAATGTATTTAAATCAACTATTATAATTCTTCCTTTCAGCTTTATTATATTATATAATATTTGTGCTTGTATCACCTTATCTCTGAGTGTTCATATTCGTCAAACATTTCTATCTTTATTCTGCAATTGCTCTTTTTCTACCTTATTATAATTATTATACTTCTATCAAAATATTCTAATCCTTTTAGTTATAGAGTACAATCTGATTAAATATTTTAATCTCGACTGATCAATAAAGAGCGAACAGAAATATTCTTTCTATTGTATTTCAATTACGTGTTCTCGTTTGATTTTCTATATTCTTCTTTTAGACACTTTTCTACCATGTTCTTCCTTTCTGCTTTTATTCTTATCTGACTTTACAGATTATATTGGAAGCAATATTGCCATGCTACGTCCAACAAATTCAATCCCCAACTTACAACAGGGAGGGAAAAACTGAGAAAGAAATAATAAATCAATTGGCTATAGCTGTAAAAACTTTGGTTAATAATTCAGAAGCGCTCACAAAGTATGTTTCAACATTTTTTATACATACCAGATGATTGACTTTCGAAACGATCTACTTATACGTTGACGTTTCTTCAGATATTATAACGGACCACAAAAATCAAGCCCCGAACACAAAGGATCTAGCCAAAGGAATTATGGCAAAGGTCCGTATTCACCTGGTTTCGATTTCGAGGACGAAACTCACGCTACTAAGTACATGGAGCACTCGAAAGTTCGTACCTTTTACGATCGTGACAACGACGACTCAGAAAGCTGCCATAAAAATGAATTTCGTCGGCCACGTGATACGCTATTGAACATGGTTGGAGACTTCGTAGCTCGATGCTCGGCTCGTTTGACAGAATTGAATAAAAAATCTCAGGATGGAAAGATGATCGAATTATTAGACTCGAAATGCCATATAGTAAGTAATTCTTTTATTTTTGTAACATATAAGCCGAAGAAAACACGTCATTAAAATTTAAATGCCTGTCCTGCTACTTAAAAATTAAAAAAAGCAATAGATGACCTTGGTACTAGAAATATTTCCTTTTCGAGTTATGAATAAAATTCTGTAATTTTTAAATATGGCTCTGTGAATGCTCGTGATATCTGTAAGGTGATTTTTTCATTTTCTGGGTTCAAAATGAATCTTATTTTTTTTGTTTAGTATTTTCTAAACGTTCGAACACTTGGGAAAATATTATAATTTTTTAGAAACTATTTGTCCAATTTCAGTCTATGCATACATATGAAACACATTTCTTTTGGGTTGAAACTAGGGGAACTGCAACATTTACAAACATTTTTTTTTATTCCAAACTGAACCTTCGTACGACATGAAAGTTTCTGATGTTTCTCGTTTCATTTTTTCTCAATTGTTTAAAAATTATTGTTTTCCCAAGATCCTTGTTCCACCCAAACGACACTTTTAAGTTCTTTTTTATTCGAACTCAATACAACTAAATTGTGCTTATTGTTGTTAACTTGAACAAATTTTGTATTTTAAGCTGAAACTCCTACAAAACTATTCTAAAGATTTGAATAATGTGAAGTCATTAGTTTTGCGTTAGATTATGTTTTCAAGAGTTTAAAATTTAAGAAAATGAGGAATATATAGTCTGTGTTTTGTTACCTCAAAATTGAACAGATTCTTTAAATTGAGAAATGTACATTCTTATAGTTTGACTACATATTAAATTTGACAAAAGTTTCAAGAATCGATTAGAAATTTAATCAAACCTGATTCATCAATAGCGATTAGCAGACATCGCGCACACCCTCTTGAAAATATCTCCCTACGATGCGGGAACAATGGGTTGTCGTGGTTTAAGAAGATACATGAACGACATTTTACCTTCAACTGAGTGGTCCAACGACGATATGAAACCTGCGTTGACGATTATTTTAAGGAGGCTCGACAAAACCTTTAGCAAAATACATAAGAAAGCCTCCATTAGAAGGAACACCGATTGGACTGCTGCTAGTGATCTTTTAAAAGGAATTTATGAAACACTATCCAGATGTCCATACATTGCACACTTTCAGTATTTGAAAACATTGCTGGGAACCTGTCAGGTATTATAATTATTATAATTTTAGAATCGTCCTCACACTTAGTAGTTTACCGATTTGTTGCGAAAAAGATGTCACGTTAATTTCGTTAACGATCGAAGCTGTTATAAATGAAAATATAATATCGATCTTAATTTAGAGAAACCTAGCTATCAATATGAAAATCAACAATAAAGGAACCAATGGTACACTTTATAATTTTACTTTTTGTGTAACAACTGTATAGAGTACAATAAACGTGCAGATTTTCGTAATGTAATTAATATGAATAATTTAAATTCGGTGAGTTCGGGCATTGAAAAATTAATTATAATTGCTAGAACGATGTGTATCTTTGATCGTTTGTAAATTATAAGCTTTAATTTGTATCTAGTCGTTAATTATCGGAGACACCCCGCCGGAAGATGTGACCACAGCTTCCTCGGCCGCTTTAATGAGCAAAATACCTCCGCAACATTTCTGCTCGACGGTACTTCGGTTGATCACTCTTCACGTGATATCCCTCAGTGAAGGATACTCACTCGAGAATGTGTGTGGCGGTCACGCTATGTTTGCCTCGCAAACTCGAACGGAGAACATACTACTTAATTTATTAATACCGCTGTTTCTGCGTGTCGGGACTGGAAGAAAAGGTAAAGCGAAAATTAGATACTTGAAAAATAAACCTGAGCTAGTCGAACATTCTTCAAAGTAATATTCGTTACAAGGAGAGCAAATTGAACACACTGAAACTCAAAAAAACAAAAGAAAGAAGAAATTTAATAATAAATTATAATAATACAAAGTGTGTTCGTTGCTTGAAATATAAAGTAACGGATCGGCCCGACTAGACACATTCGTAAGGAGTAAGATGCTTTATTAAATTATCAATTTCTTTTAGATGTTACAAAATTAAGACAATCGGATATCAATTTTGCTTTAACCGCGGTGCTGAACACTCTCTGGCCACCAAGTACGAAGACAGTACCAATAACTACACAGAACCTAAAAACAACAACGGACATGAGAACGGGTAGTCTGACATTTATAGCAAGAGATTCAAAGACTTTGACGAAAACGTCGTTGACGTTGTATCAAGTTGCCTTTTTAGGTAAATATTTAACAAGTTTTTCAATTATTACATTTCGACTTTTCAAATGAATTCTGAAAAAAAAACGACGAGAAATTACGGTAATCTTTTTCACTCTCTCTTTCTAACTAAATCGTGTTCGCTTGCTTGAATGAAATAAAAATTAGTAAATTTATAACAAGCATTGATCGTTTGTACATTTAGCTGAGATTCGGATTCACATGTATCGTCTAATGACAAAAGTAAACGAAACGCAGTGACTCCCGCTTTCGAGTAATAATTACATAAAATTCAAACGACAAAATCATCCCCCGCTCTTTTTATATTTACTATGCATTGTGAATAATTCATCCACTAATAAAAATTTAATATTTTGTACATTGTATTATATCTTCATGAGAATATTATCGATAGATTAATGAGATTTTTTCCATAAAAATAAGTCCAATCACGACCTATTTCGGACTATTTTTAATTGTATGTTATTCGAACGGTTTTCCAATTATACTTTTCCAATTATATTTTTTTTCTAAATCATTCGAATACAGACGTGTCTGGACTCATTTCCATTGGGTGAATTTCGTTAATTTATTGATAACACTCTCGTTAAGATATAATTACAAATACATAAATGTCTTAATTTATGAATAATTATAAATATTAATTTTCAATAGTGAATAAAATTCAATTCTACGTAGGATAAGTCGAATAAAGAAAACTATCAAGGATTGTCTCGTTGTCTCTAAACGGAGGGAAATTGTTTGCAAACGAGCAGGGTTTAATTTATAATTAAGTATCTTTGGTAACAATTCTAATCACAGTGTCCAATTCCCTACAGCTTTGAAAATAATAACGATATGCTTCGAGACGGAATTAAAGACCGAGTGGCCAAAAATTTTACGCACAATGCGTTTATTGAATAAACGAAACGAGGCTTCCACTTACCTCTGGAATTTTATAGAATTCGTAGTCACCCATCGCACTGCTTTGTACATTCAAATGCTTCCGTTTATCGTTCACAAGATCGGCCAGAGCCCGATCTCGGAACACGAGAGAAACATGCAGAGTACCATACGTGCAAAAATTAATGGCGATACCAAAACGGTACCAAAGTCTCGTAGCACTCTGTTGACTGATCTTATACACGAACTGAAAGACCTAAAAGAAGAAATAGAAGACAGACGATTCGGTTAGTGAATGAAATTCTTTAATTCGCATAGTCTCTATTAATCGAGAAATCTTCGGATCGAACAACGATAAAAACATTATCTTTCATTACGAAAATTGAAATTGATTTATATACGTTATTATTTTGATATCTATTAGTTTTATATTTAAGTGTGATTCGTGTGTATTGTAACGTTCAGACGAAATGCAGCCAGAACCAAAGAGAAGCGTCGTGGACATGCATCCCGCTAACGAAGGACAGCCTCGTACACAGAGACCATCGTTGTTGATTGATTTTCTCACCGGTGACCACGGATCCAGAGCTCATATAAATCGTACACCTGCGGAAACCCCAATTTCCCATTCCACAGCCCCACAATCTGCCCCCCATTCAACCCATCAGTCAAATTCCAGCGGTACACTCAAGATAACGCAACAGAATCAAGTATCGGCACCGCCAAATGGTATACATACAGCACGTGGTACGATTTTAATTACATTATGCGTTCTTGGTTCTAAATACACTGTTTCTTGGGTAACTGATCATAATTCGTCAAGATTTTTTCCAGACATTGTCTGACGAGTAAGCGAGATAGGATAACAACCAGTGAGTCTCGAATTATCTATGGTCGATGGCTAGCAGAATTTCACGAGCCAATCGCTAATGAATATTTTTTTTCTTTTTACATTGTTTTAATACATCTTCATGAAAGTATTATCTCAATTGATCAATGAAAGTTTCCCGACGAGAATTAATTCAAACATGATCTTGTTCGGACTATTTTTAATAAGTCTTTAAAAAATTTTAAAAAAATTACGTGACAAAGAGTTGTTCGTTATAACACGAAAATTTGTTTCTCGTATCATAATTATTCTGTTCTTTTTATGGTCCGCAATGTTAGGGATAAGTTCTTTTCGGTTATCCAGGAAAAATTGTTTCAATTATCCGAAGATTACTGAAAGAGTTACAATTTAATTGTATTTAACTTTTAAGGTCTAAAAGCTCTCGAAAAGCTTTCGTTCTCGAGAGCACCAGTATTTTGCCTGTAGTATTTTTGAGATTTTAAATTTGTGTACACGTTTAACTACGTGGTATTCAATTTAATCATTTATGAGTATAAAAATTATTAAATATTTCAAGATACATTTCTTGTTACGCGGAAATAACAGAAGATTAATTATCGAGGGAAAAGTTCGATCAGTTATTTGAGAACCGGTGTAGCGGTTTAAGGTTATTTCAGAAGTAAAATAAATAAAGAGGCTACAATTGTCTAGAATGTACAGAGTTGAAAAGTAAGGTCATTTATGTAATTTATTTTTAACCTCGGTAATTTTTTCTTATTTTAAATTATTAATATACCAGAATTACATTATTCGAAGAGTAAAATTATAAAAGAAATATTAAATGACAGTTATTTCTGTTCAATTTATTTGCGTATTTTCTATTTGTCAAGTTTTTCTCCGTTTGAAGCAACGTAAACCAAAGTTTAAGTATTCTGGCATAATAATTGCTTTTTTTAAAATAATCATTTCTAACAAACGGTAGCCATTTGAAGATAAAACATTTTCTATTCAATTTAGTGAGTTTAGGACTAGAAGCTTACAAAGTTTTGAACTGTCTTTCAAAAATACGCTTTATACGATAACCGGATTACGGATTTTACATATTTATGGTGTATGCTATATGTACAAAAAATATAAGTATTTACTTATACAAATGAAACATTAATATAATCATACTAATTTATAAAATATATTTTGCACACGTTTTCCGTATCACTACAAGCAGTGGTTTTCAATCTTTCTTAAACTTCCCCTAAAAGAAAGCAAAAAAGTTTATTACAAGCAGTAGATTTAAAACAATATGAGAAAAATATATTCTTGAAGAAATGATAAAATTATCCACATCTCTCCTCGTTAAAAAGATTTCGTTCTCTTTGAAAAATATCGGTATACGCCATAAATACACAAATCTAATAATCACGTGATAATAATTCGGGCAAACTCAACGATACATTTACCAATCATTCGGATTATGGCAAAGAGTCAGTGATCCGGAGGTATTTAAAATAAATGAACGCTTTGGCAAATCAATGGAAGTGTCTTTAGTTTCATTTACCAGAAGTTCTAACGTAGTTTCATTGTACATTTGGCATTTAATGGTTAATAATAATACTGTCGTTACCGTTATTCCAGGATCAATTTCCAGCACAAGCGTGGGTTCGTTCACTCTTCGCGAGACCAGCGACGTTGGCGTTACCGAACCCCATACGGAGCAACGGCCCCATACAGGTATTCGTTTTTCTTCGAGAAACTTTTACGAAACGGTCCCGAACCTTAAGTACATATTACCGGTGCGACTGCAAGCCTCACATAAATATTTCGTTTTTTTTTTCTAAGCGATTGCGAGACGTTTACCACAGTTGGATCGAGCCATTGTCTACAGGACACTGCGACGTAATTTGCAACGTTCTTTGCGATATCATCTTTTGTTTCTTTGTCTGCGACATTTTCCTGTATTACGTAAACGAAGACGCATCGTTTCATTCTTTATCCCATCGACGGCGAGGCTTGCGACGAAGCGTCTAAATTAGTTTATAATTACATTACAACAGATTTTCTTTTTTTTTCTCTCTCTCTCTCTCTCTCTCTCGAAAAGAACGTTCTTAGAAGTTGCTTGATCTCGGTTCGCATTGCTTATATTTTGTTCTCCACGTTCCATCATACGGACCATCCTGTTTGATCGTATTATTGACACATTGATCATTGCGTTGCTTTCATTGCTAGCTAGGGAACGGAGGTAAGCGGATTCTAATAGTAAAGTCTCACCGAATCTATGATGAACGTCCTGCTGGTGTGTTCCCTTGTCACGCTTCTCCGTATCTCGTAACTTTTTTCTCATATTTTCTACACTTTATCCCCCTTTTCTGTGTTCCCCTCGATCACACTTCTTGCTGGTGTTTTCTTATTGTTTCCGTGAACAGAGATTCGACGGATTCTTTATACACTCGCATACGTTTATACGAAAAAAAAAAGAAAAAAAGGAAAAAGAACACGATCTACAAAATACGGTTTTCATTGTATCAGCGTTAACAAGGGAAATGATATTTATCGTTTCATCTACTTATTCGAAAGTTTATTTCGTTCGTTGGTTTGGTGTTCAGCTTTCAAACATAGCATTTACTGTAGAGAATACACGAATCTGATTTTCACGGCATCTTTATAACTAGATCATTCTACTATAGTTGTCATATTCCCGTCACGTGTACTACACGATTGTAATCCATTTATATAGCAGTATTTAGACAATGGTAATGTCCAACAGCTGGTATTCATTTCGTCGTTACGTAGACATATTGTACTTCGCCACACGTAGTTGCTTCGACTTTTTATTGCTTTTCCATTCTTGCCTAATCACACGATAATTTATGTACTCGAAAGTTTCTTTCTTTTATGCATAATATACCAACCGAGTAACTTTTCTTTAACAACGAAGAAATGCATACATCTCATGTGCGCGCGTGTGTGTGTGCGTGCTTCTAAAATACTCTATACGATTGTTATCACATTCGCATTGTGTCGATGCTTCTATTTTTGATTTTAAACGAGGTCTTTGGTCACGAAAATTTTCAAATATATATTCTTACAAAACTTCCATAATCGAAGCAACCCCGTAATGACCCGATCCCCGCCCCCCCCCCAAAACACACAGACAAACAAAAAGAAATAATCAGTACACAATACATTTGTTGACACCTTAATAATTTTATACAGTGTGGTATGTAATTCGGAGTACAGTCAAAAAGGGGATTGAGTCTTTGTGTAAAAGTAAATAAAAATGGCGGTGTACAATTTTTTTGCACGAGGTTTCACTTTTGAGAAAATCAAGCTGAACGTTAAACGTAATAATTAGTAACTTTTTCAGATTAGAATCTCGAGTATTTCATAATTAATCTTGCTGAATCTTTTCCACTTAATCAAAAAAAATAATATAACGAATATAACAGTAACAATAATCATTGCACTAAAATAATGATTCGCGAATAAAAATAATTGAATATTTCTGGAAGCTATTAAGATCAGACGGAAGATTTAAATTGTAAAATTACTTGTTTTTAAAGTGAAAATTTAGCTATTTAAAGAATTCTTTTATTTTTTCCGAAATATTGGACCAATCTGCTAAATTTCTTTATCAAAGCATCAAAAGATTAACCAAATTCTATACAAAATCGATCGTAAGCGTACTCGAGACAAATTTTTAAAGTCAATTGTCTTGAAAATGAAACTTCGTAAAAAAAAAATGTTTTATTCGACGTTTTTGATTTCTTTTTTATACGAGAAAACGTCCAATTTTCGGTTGTACACTGTACCTACGTCCCATTCATATTTAATTCTTTCATTCATTTCAGATTTAATATTGACTTGTATATCACAGTCATTTCAAATTTATACGATATAATAATATCGCGAAAGTGTATACACACGAGGGTTCATTAATTCTTACCCTTTGAAGGGAATTCGGTACTCCAAACACTTTCTCTTATCCTTCGCAGTAAACTTTTAATTGTCGTGTAGCTAAAACGCCAGATAATATGTATTATTGAATTTTAAAAATGAATTTGATACATATGACCTATATGGGTCGTAGAAACCGGTATAAAATAACAATATCGTGACATTCGTCCAAGGGTAAAACCATCATTTGCATTTACTAAATAATAATCTGTTCATTGGATTCGTAGACGATAATAAAATTTAAATAACGCCATTGAGCGGTTTAGCAACGCGATTGAAAGCTTCTCAAGAGAGAGGGATATGTTTAACGTATCGTATTCTCCTCAAACGTCAAAAATTTTGGGACTCGTGTGTATATTGCTTCGCATTAAACGTTATATCGGCTGTAATTAAAAAGAACGATTGATGAAAGTTTAATGCAACTGCCGTTAAACGATATATCGACATTGCAATAACATCATCACATGGTCTTTCTCATTTGTCGTCTTTCCTTTCATTCTAGACATTGAATGTGGCATGTTTCAGATAAATCCCAACCACCTTCTACTAGCGATGAACGTAACCATGTTAAGCCTCATCCTATATTAACTCATCAAAAGGCACCAAAACTGCGCTTTCTCTCTTCCGTAGAATTTAGGCACTCATCAGGTAAATTCCGAGCCCCTGTTCCAAGTAAATATATTATAATTGCGGTTAATATCTACGTTAGTATCATCAGTGCAAATAATGTTTAAAATCTATTTAAATCGCGCATACCACACGACTTGATGGTTCTGCAGGATGTTTCTGAAACAATTAGGAAGTGTTTGACAGTAAACTATAAAACTAATTTTGAATAGTAATATTAATATAGACCTGATTCTTAGTCATTGTGGATAAATAGACATTTTAATATTTGACTTCATGCATAATGAACGGTGTTGCGTGATTTTATACAAATATTATAATTTATTAAAACATTCTGTGTCGTGTACATCACTGGTTACCCAACATTGTCGTAAAATAATTGAAAACTTCACTAATTGATACATAATTAATATCTAGCCCAATTATCGTGTCAGGGGTTCATAATTCAAGTAATCTATTTTTATCGAACAAACTTTTTTTTAAACAGTATTTCCCGTTTTCAAATGATAAATCTTTTACACTGAATTGAAGTAAGAGATCAAAATCGCTACTTACTCCGCTTTCAAAGAAACTGACGGTTCTTGTAAACGATATCTTGTCAGGTATATTGTAAAAAATATATTTATTACACTTCGGTAATCGAATTGCAAACAAATGAATTTATCAAATATTAGCTATATTTATTATGTTACAATCTATTAATTAAGTTCAATGAAATATTTTATATGTTACAATTGTTGGACGTAAATTCAGTAGCAAGCTCCACGTGAACAGAAAATTACGAGAATTTCACACGACACAGAATGTGTTAATAATTAAACTGTGCATATATAAATTGTACTACAGGTGTTCTTAATATAATAATTACTGATTCGAATGCATCCTGTAAGAAGTTTATCTGTTTAGCCATGCGAATGAAACAGCAAAGAATTCTTTAAAATATCAATGAATATTGACTTTATCGAAAATTGTTATAAACGAAAATGATGCAATTTGGAGAAAATAGTATTTAAATTGTTCATGTTTAGTATATTAAAAAAATGTTACATAGTACCTGAGTTTCTTTCAGATACAGGTTAGGCTAATACCCATGATAAGATAATGTAAATAATGTTGAAGAAAACTGAGCTATATATCATTTGCAGAAAAAGATTAATAAACTTAATTTAAAATTAAAGTATAGCGTCGTAAAGGGGGCAACAGTTGTATAGGATACAAATAAACCCATTTCTTTTAATATACATCTTTATACGTACAGTACTATTGAAATAATATAATTGAACAATAGAGATTTGTGTATTTCGTTATCTGCTCCTTGTTAAAAATGTTTGAGACTGATGCAAGCCATTTTCACGTATAATTATTTTCTACCGTCACTATCATCATTGCATATCATGAATCATTTGATTTTCATTAGATACACTGCTGGTTCATTTTTTTACCTGCTAATAATGTACAGGGTATATCTTTTATTGTAACTAAAGTAAATATCTCTCCTGTATTAAAAAAGTATCTGAAAAATCTGAAAAAAGAAATAGATGAATCGATAAACTATATATTTTTAAATCATCCATATATTTTTATTGGTACATGGTTGTAATTAATGCCAAGATAGAATCCAACATTCTGAAGCTATTCCTGCTTACAAGTGGCAATTTTTAATTCAAGTTATAAAATCACTTTCACTACTATTTACAATTATTCAGCAGTAATAACCCAATGATAGGCATGAAATTTAATCACTAACGATAATTACAATTTGTATATTTTTTATTATATACTTATAGCAACATTACCAATAAATTTATCAGATTTTCCCAATGAAAATGAGTCCAAATATGTCCTTATTCGAATTATCTTTTATTTAGTGTAAAAATATACACATGCGAATAAGGTCGTGTTTGGACTTATTTTCATTCGGAAAACCTCGCCAATTCATTGGTAATATTTTCGTAAATATATAATAAAAAAATGTAAAAAATGTTCGTTTGCATTAATGGTTGACATACCGATACCCGTGCATTATCTCTTTAAAGTTTCAGTCGTTAAATACCTCGCTCAAAATTCCACTCAAAATAAAAATCGCTGCTTATTTTACTTTCAAGTGAACCAATGGTTTTGTTGTAATACCATGTTAATGAGGCGGAATGAGAGTAGGTGTTCTTTGAAAACATAATCCATATTTAAATCAATTACGATATAAAAAATAATCAATAATAATAAACAGATACTAGTATTGCATAAATGCATTTTTTGAAAATACAATCATGTTTTAATAAATAGTTGGATACGTCTTAACATTGGCTAGAATATTGCGCCTATGAGAAATACGTTTAAAATAAACGACTTATATGTATAAAACCATCTCTACCGTAAAAGAAAATGGAAATATTTACAATGGTCATACTTAAAAGAATACTCTCTATATATTATATTTTACACAGATATTCTAGACAAATATTTTTTGTATCTACTATTCTTCCTTGTTTCTCCTTTTATTCCCTATACGCTATAATTATTAGACACTCACTCTTTTACTGTCCTTCCATGCTCATATTCTCTTCGTGCTGTAATACAGAACACAAACGTATAAATATACATTTACATTTACTACAACATTTCAAGTTTAATTTAATGTGTAAAATACACACAAAAGATAAGGTTTTAGTTATTACAAATAAATAATTCATTTGTTAATTACAACATTATCTCACAATTCTGCTCAAAATTTCGATTTCTTTATTAAAAACACTCGTAAACGTGATTATTAGCCAACGGTAAATTTTGACAATTTATAAAACTTCAATCAAATTGAAGACAATCTACAATAAAAACATCAGTTTTTAATTATAACGTAATAGTTGATACATCGCGTTGTACGCTAAAAGATACGTAATAATATTTGTAACACAATGCTTTCATGTATAGAATCGTCTTATACCTATTACAAGTAGAAATTATCAAATACCAAACTACAAATTAGATCAAATTAATAAATGTTCGACAGATATTTATTGACAGTAGATATAGTGCGATGTCGAGATAATCATAGTCCGCGGAACGCTATTATTTTTCACTTACAATTCAAGAACCGCATCGGATTGGAGATTAGTCATTTTTAAAAGAGCAGCATGGATAGATTGTATAGAGAGTAGTGTTTAACGATAGAAGAGAATTAATCGAATATTGCTTTGTTAGGAGAGACCATGACGAGTCAGCTCAGCCCAACCAGTCCAAACGAGGACAGTTCAGGTGAATCCCGTCCAGACAAACCTCGGTTACAACGCTCTATGGGTCAAAGCAAGAAGACTTTCCGATTGAGAAAAAGTCGAAGAGCACACGTTGAAGTAATATATATGTTTAAAAATCCTAATACTTCTACATACGCGTAGGAAAAATTTAGTTTTATATTTTTTAATATACGTAATTATTTCTATCTATATGATGCCATAAAATCAAATTAATTAAAAAATGTTGCTAGTGTATCCAATACTTGTATTAAGAACACTGGAATCCACTTTTCAGGCACAACAAATGAAGTCAGAACAAAACGATGATACGCCACATGTCCAATTAACGACTCAATTATCAGTCCGAACTTCACCAATGCCAGGAATGGAACCGTCATCCTTTAACACCACTTCAGACTCATCGTCCATTCGTTCAAGACGAAGTTCGTCGATTCGTCAATCAGATTGTGATAAAAGCAACAACGTACCGAATGATCAACAACAAATGCATGGGAGTGTTCATCATCATCACCATCACTATTACCACTGTCATCATCACCTCAGTCTCCAAACATCGGATGTCTCATGGGATGAAGATACGTCTAGTACGTCCGGTTATCGTGAATCGTATAGCATACAACTAGTATCGCTAGAAAGCAGCAACAATAATACTCGCCCAATTCAAGCACCACCGTTAGCGTCCCCAGACTTGAACGACATGCCTTCGACTAGTAGCACTACAACAAATGTTATAGCTTTCGATGGCAGCTCACCGGATTGCTCTATTAACGGAAGTGGAGGAGAGAAAACTGCTCTATTAACTTCTAGTCAACGAACAACGTCTCAGCATTCCCTATTGATAGTTTTTCCAAATCAAGATGAGGACACGTTGATATAGGTAATCAACAGACAGAGTCGGTGTTTCCTGTTACGAGACTGATTAAGGCATTAATAACCTCTAATTGCTAACGGTAAGTCCTATTATAGCTTAACAATTGAGGAAACATCTCTGCAGTGGGAGAATGCTGGTCTATCTCTTTCCCACCAAGCGTTTCCATGGACTCAGTTTCTCTTTATAATTTTCATTATATGTATTCTGGTTTGAATTCCAAAACGTTTCTTTTTTAAATTTGGACAACTTCTAGTGATGTCAGAGAACTAAATATTGCAGCACATCGACTTCCTCATTCAAACAACAGATTTAATAAGCTATTGAATTTTTATTTTTTATACTTTTCAAAATTGTTACTATAATTATTCATGATTAGGAATGGTATTAGATGTATTTTCTCCAAGTTCTGCTGTGAGCCTAAAAAAATTAAAAATCTACACTGTGCTATAAGCTTAAAAAGATTAACAGCCATTGTTTGATTCTTTAACAATATATAAGTCTTTGTCATTCTTCCCTAATCTTATTTTTTAAACAGTATCAGATGACACCCAAAGCTATGTAACTCATTATCCTGTATCACTTACCCTACCTCAGCTCAGTGTACTTGCTCAAAGATCATTTCTAAATTGTCGAGCTATACATATCTCTACTAGAATTATTTCTCAATTTTATAGTAAATTTACGGTGGTTTCTTTCCACAAATATGCTGTTATACATAATATAGAGCATTACTTTATTTGTGCAAATAATTCAAAGTTGATGGCATTAACAACTATCAAAAATTACGTTAGCAGTTAAAGGTTTAGTCGAAATGTAATCTAGAGAATTTTTCGCGATAATGTAGAGTGATTGTAAATTAATAAAACTACTAATATGGTGTTCAAAGTTTTCATTAATGTTTTCCGTTAACCGGAAAGACCAATTAAAGATACATATGTCAAAAGCCTAGCTTTGTGATCACAGAATACTTTGTAATACTTAGTGAATATAGCGAAATTACGACCACATGGACAATTACATAACTATTTGTATGAGATAATTCCCTGTAAAAGTGAGTACATTTGAAATAAAGATACTTTATGGGCGTCGAGATGAAATTTGCTCATTTCTTTTATATTTAGAGTTGTTAATAAGTAATCACCGCATAAATAGGAATATGTTTTTTTTTTTTAATTTTTCAAACTGAAAATGTTGAATAAAATTGTAATATTCTGCTGTTTAGAATTGAATTAAAATCCATACTTATTAATAGAATTAAAATTGCTGATGAGGAAGATCAATGCTAAGATCAGCAAGCAAATATGATACTGCTGCAAATAAGGCTGTTCCCCTATCAAGAGCTTCTGGATTTTCAACCAGCATAGTATCTGCATTTGAATGATGATAATAAAAGTATTTTTCATTGCTTGTCCAGAGTGAACCTCCTGGTACACCTGCATTTACCCAATTTTCAATATCTGGCCCTCCATTAGGATTACGTAGTTTCATCTCTCCCATAGGAGATAATAATCTACAAACGGAATAAAATTGAAAAAATAAAACATTCACAATTTGCAACATTTTATGCTAATTTCACTGTATATACTAACCTCATAATTCTTTCCAAAACGCATTTAACTTGTTCCGTTCCAGTGAATTCAAGGCCTAAAGGCATGAATGTACCCAAATCAGATTCCATCACAAATTGAAGATTTTTTTCTTCAACTTTATGAGATTTGATATAGTAATGGGCTCCTACAATACCAAGCTCTTCGCCTGTCCACATGATCATTCTGCAAGTTGTAATTTAAATATTGTTTCCAATTTATAATTATGATTTAAGTTACATACAAAATTAATATGTTAAACTAAAAATATGTAGTTCTTAAAACTATGAAGAGCAAAGTAAGACTTAAAAATTGAACACATTTTCTTTATTAAATTATGTACTTTTGAAAAAATTAATTATAATTATTCAATTAATTTTATTGTTTTTTTATAGATTTATTTGAAGCTTACCTTATAGTTCGACGAGGTCGATGGTTGAGCTGTTTCAACAATCTTAAAGCTTGCCATGAAATAAATGCTCCACCTCCATCATCCATTGCTCCCTGACCAACATCCCAACTATCTATATGACCAGATACAACTACTATTTTTTCTGGCATTGTAGAACCAACTATTTCAGCTACTACATTTCGTGACATTGTGTCTGGTAAGTTCTTAGCTTCCATTTTTAAATTTATTTCTATAGTTTCACCTAAACAATCATAACAATACATTTATAAGAATATTCTTTTACTTCACTATTTTTTACTTTTTTAAATTTTCATCTAAAGAAAGTATGTTTTCTTTACCTCTATCTGACATTCTTTTTAATAAGCTTGCATCCTCGGCTGTAATACAAGCTACTGGAATTTTAATCACATTTGGTCCATATCTTTGCATACCTGTATGTGGTGTGTACAATGAAAATGGTGTAACCGATCTGATTAAAGCTGCAACAGCACCATATTTAGATGCCTCTGTTGCTCCACTAATTCTGTACTTCACCGTTTTATCATATGAAATATATTTTTGATTGAATACAACAATTTTTCCCAATACCTAAAAATAAGAAGAAATCAAATTTAAAACAAAAATAATTTACATAGAAATAATTTCAGAAAGTATTTACTTCTTGTTTTCTTTCTTCGAGTTCTTTGAAACTATTTACAACAATAGCCTCTTTAGTTATTCCTTCGGGTGGAGTACCAACACTGTAACCTAATCCCAAAAGAGCAATGTCTTTCCGTCTTGGCTTTAAGAGGGTTGCAGACTCTTGTCCTCTAACAAATAAACATTTATATGATTATATTTTGAAATTTATTTATAATTATAGAGGGAAATTTATCTTAATTCCAATGTATATGTAATATATATACTACAATGTTAAGCAATTTTTTGTTAAGAATTTAATTTCTGTTTGTTATCTATAATTGAAGAACATTTTATATTGCGTCACAAATAGTTGACAAATTTTACCTAACCCAATGAGGCACAGCTACAGGTTCTCCGTGTATGTTTTCCAAACCAAACTCGAATGATTTATTTAATACATAATCAATAGATTTTTCAAGTACTTTTGTACCAGTTAATCTTGGACCAAATGTGTCCACAAAATAACTTAACTCCTTCCAAGTGGTTCCTTTAAATGGGCCCGATATAGTCTCATTTATTATAGATTCAATTCTTGGACCATATGAATCTATTTCTTGTATTAATTTTGTTGACAAGTTGCACTTATTGATATCATTTTCTTCAATACTAGCCAATACTATCAATAATTGTATTTGAAATATCCATACAGCAATAAAACTTTTTCGAAGGTGCATGTTGAGGATGTATCTGTTTGCAAATTTTATTATAATTGTTTTATTTGCCAAATTTAATAACATTAATTTTTATCATTAATGTATTTAGATAATATACAGAGTTTATACTCAAAATTGTCCAGTATTTTTACTTTTTTATTTTTCTTAATCAATTATGATACACAAATATGATACTCTTCATTTGAATGTAAGAAATGCAACATTTTTAAGAATATCAATGAAATTCTGGTGTATGTATATAATAATACATAAAAAAAAGTACTCAAAAACACATATAAGTAATTGTTATATTTGTTAAACAATAGATTAATTAATTTTCATGCCATTGCACATTTTTAACATTTTTAACAAAATGAAAAATTAAAAGTAATATCTTTTATCATAGTCAAGAAAAATTTTGACTTAATAGTGTAAAAAGTTTACTTGAATATTCGCATTACGAATTTAAATATAATTAAAATTATATACTGTGAAGCAAAAATCACATTTAGCCGTAAAATAGGCACAATTATTTAGAAAATGTATGGAAACATTTCTTGTAAACGTATTTCATTCATATAATATGGTATAGTTTACAAAAGTCAATATATAAATAAGAATGGCGGACGATTTTCAATGCAAGTGACTATTTACATTAAAGTCTCTCCATTTATGAAAAAGATCTTTAACCTTTACGTAAAATTTTTGTCTTCACTATTAGCAAGATGTCCTCTTAGAGTTTGGTCGCCGAGCGTGACTTATGTAGTGTAATCTAATCCACTTTCGAATACTAAATGAGGAAAACTAAATTAAGATAAGCTTAATGTTACTTAAAGAGAAAAAAAGGTATGTTTACTGTTATTTGAACAGAGAAGTAAGGAGGTTTGTACTCTAAGCAATAGTAGAGATCAGAAATCGTTTCGGTTTTACTTTATATGGAAATGAAAACAAACCTCAAGCAAGCACCGAAGAATGAAGCCGACGTAAAACGGTCGGTGAAACAAGCTTACATATGTATATACTAATCGACAGTAAAACTTTCTTACTAATACTGAATTACTTTTCGATGAAAATTTCATTCTCATATTTATGATACTTTTTTGATTAAAATAAGACAAAACGAAAAATTTCTACTGATTTAACATATAAATATACTTCAAATTATATCGTGTTTGGTCTTATTTTATTCGGGAAAAAGTTATACATATGATATTAAAATTTTCGTTAAAAAGTAATCAATAATAAAAACAGTTTTATAATTGAATTAGTATAAGTATCGCCGATATGCTTTTGATCTATGTCGGCTACTTCGAATGGTCGTCCTCTGTAGTTCTTTTTACTCATTGCTTTTTTTTAAATTCGACGCTACCAGCGAAAGAAAAAACGTACATACGTAGTCTTCACGATACATATGTAACGTTTGAACTCCGAGAACTTTTACTTATGGAGAGACTTTATCGTATGTACAATGCTGGACAAAAGTATTGGCACGGCATGATTCTTAGGATAAAAATATCTATTAAAAATAATGATTTGAATAAAAATTTGTTGAATATATTCATATATTATACATATATTCTAGTTTATTTTAGAAAAGAAACTCATAACATAAATGAAATTATACATAAAATGATAACAAAAATAGAATGGAATAAACTTGAAGAAAGTATCAAAAAATGCACTATATGAGTAAAAATGAGTTAAGAAGGATTCTTGTGCAAGAGTGGAACAATATTGAATTGAATTTTTAAAAAAATTTAGTACATTCCATGCCGAGAAGGTTAAAATATTAAAATTTTATTTTTAGTTATAAGCGTTCCACTGTTTACTGTGTCCACTTATAAAGTGATCGAGAAATTTATTTCTGTTATTATATTATCTATAATTTTATTCATATTATGAGTTTCTTTTGTAAAATAAACTAAAATACAATCAATTTTTCTTCAAACTATTATTTTTAATAGACATAAGAATTTTTATCCCAAGAACTTGTGCTTTATCAATACTTTTGTCCAGCACTGTATATACAGATCCAATAGGTATAAAATGTGAAATTATATATAAAAATAAAATAGACGTACTGTCAAAATAGCACTACAAGTGTGTATTGTGATGCAGTGATTATGTCAGTCAATTGCATCACATTACTCAGCACTATGTAGTTTGCTTATATAATTTTGTGTTATATATATACATATACCAAGCGTAAAAAAATTTTCTAAAGACATGTCTGCGAGTACGGTAGTACAAAAACCGCCAACAGAAAAATGGCTGCACAATAAGATAGATGCGCAGAGGTTAAGGATTGAGGGGTTAGGAATCAATTGATTTATCATTGTTTATTGCATGTATGCGTTGTCAAGTCGATAATTGACAATTAACAACATAAAAGAATATTTTCAAAGTTACAACTACCCTAACAACTTAATAAATTTTATTAGGTATGATACGCGTTCTTAAGTCGATATTGGGATACCGACATTCCAATTTTTTTTAGTTTAGACTAAATGTGTCCATTTTAAAACTAAGAATACTTTCAAAATTACAGCTATCTTAACAGTTTACTAAATTTTCCAAGTTCCACCTATTTTCCGACCTTTATTCTATAATACATATTTATACATATACATACATATGTATTTTATATTTCAAAGAAGGAACGATCAAACGACATTTGGAATCTTTGTTTCTTTTACTCAAAATTTCGGATCATATAAATCGAATGGATGTAAAGCTGAGGTAGAAAAAAAGAGAAGTATGAAAGTTACAAGTGTTTGATTATTTTTCCCTTACAATATAAGATACATAATTTACATGTATGAGGACTGCAAATAAATAGAACTGGAAAATTTATTAGGTTTTTAGGGTGGTTGTAACTTTGAAAATATTCTTTTATGTTTAATTGTTACTATATTTTCTAAAAGTGGTAGATTTGATAGAACCACGAATGATATATATAAGTATAAACATTTTGCGTCGTCTACTTTTACCGATCAATGGTTCAGTCGAATACAGTTTCTAGAATTACCATTTGGAAACGAAGATGTCGCTGCAAAACCACAGACATTTTGCGCAGTCGATATTTTAGATCGTGCAACTTCAACTTCTGTAGGTTGAAAGATCTATTTTATGTCTTATTGTGATCTAATACCAACAATCGTAAAATGGAACTTTCGACAGTTATCTTTAATAGAATTTGTTTTAATTCTTACTGGCTATAAACGCTTTAATCTTATTCCGATGTGAGTCGAAAATGTTGAATTTGATACCAAAGGGTAACAAATCTCCAGAGTCGATCAGTGTTGGTAAATTTTAATCAAAGCAACGATTGATTATTCCGATTTTCATTGATTTTCATTGTTGCTTAAATCAATAACTAATTCACAGTGATGTTCAGTAGAAAAATGATAAATTTTTGTTTCGTACACATAAAAACTGTAATATCTAAGAACATTATGTCAGAATTGGGTTTTTCATTTGGCCTGTAAAATGTATCGCATATTTACGATCGGATCGAACATGTAAGTACTTGATGACTAGAAGTATTTACCAAGTATGCAATTTAATTTATAAAAGATCCTTTTCACAATAAAAATAAAACATTTAATTCCTAATCACAATTCTATAAACATTATTACAGTATAATCTTTAGATTTACGTAACACCATAAATATAGAAATTAAGATTAAGAAAACAAGTTTTCTCCGTTTATTCGTTTGTAGTGGAATAAATTTCAGGTAATAGAAATTGTTGAAATCTTACATACAGCGTGACAGAAGAAAGAAACAGGAACAATCGTTTTAAACGGAATTGTTGATGAATTTTTACGTACAAAGCAATTATGCAAAATCATTTTTAAAAGAAGGTTGAGAGCACACTGTTGTAATAAACACGAATTTTTATTTTCATTACATTATTTTCTTTTTTCTAACTTTTTGGGTCAAACGATGTCACAGGATAAAGTTGAAAAGAAATCGCATTGATATTACGAGTACATTTGTAGCAAGCTTCAATTGAAATTTAGTAGTTTTCGTTACCTTCTCTATCGTTAATATCGTAAAAATGTTTTTACATTTTTGTAACACAATTCGTTTCACGTATTTCGTGCGACGCACCTGAAATAAGAATTTGGTACGTCGGGGTTGTTCATGCAACGACGAATAATAAGGCCGTAATTTATTAATAGGAAATAATGTTTATTATACAGTGTACATATTTATTAACTTCATTTATTTTATTTCTGTTATAAATTTTATATTAATAATTGTATTATGCTTTGCCGAGCGACGAATGCCTTGATCAGTGTGCGCTTAATCTATAACAATCTCCGTAAAAAGTATAGAAACTTCTGCTTTTTATTTTGTTCGTTTGTTTGTTTTCCTTTCATCCCCACCCTTATCCTCTCCCTGTTGACATTTTGTCCACCCCAACCCCCCTTCACCCTACATTGATCACCATGAATTATACCACCAAAGAGTATCGCCAAAATATGTTGCGCTGAAAACGGCATAATCGTTCGGCATATACAAATAATAGTACTGTCGAAGTTAAAGTAATTGGCGGTTTATGCATCTCCTTTGTTTGTTCATTTTCGCCAGTGACGCCATTTCTGACGAAATGGCGCGCCGCCGCCTTCACGCCACTGTGGCCGCAACATTCTCAAACTTTTCTTTTCTCGAAATACTTCACCCTAGGATTAGTATTTGTTATCAATTATTTTTATAATATGCGTAATAATATAAATAATGTCGTTAATATACCTATAATGATTACCGTTCTTTTTTTTTCAACGATAAACTATCTGAATGGTACATTTTCTCTGCTAATGGCCATGTTTGTTATAGCTAATTATATAGTCTGTATGCGAGTTCCAAATGGGATAAGGTACGTCGTACAGAGAACTTTTCGGCTCGGCGTATTTGGTATTTTTTCTTTTTTCCATTTTTTTTTTATCGTCAACGTAATAAAAACGAAGGAAACAAACCGAGAAACAAAGGAGAACTATTCGTCGAATACGGGAACACGTCTGTGGCGTGAAAATACGAACGTCGAGGAACCTTCCTTCGTTTACCGATTCGTGATATATCGTTAACGGGGGTGGGATCTCTATTTCTTTGTTTTTAGTTTTAACTTCTAAATTATGGAAATACCAATGATTCTTTCGCCCGATGAGAAAGACGTGGATATGCTTTCGAAACACGTGACGCGACCGCGGAGAGATTGTTCTTTGAATTTCGCGCGCCAGCAATTAAAAGATGGCTGGAGGTGTCATCGACGACGCGCACAACTAACCGTCACGATCCTCAACGAAACGTAGGTTCCCTCGAAGTACGCTAAAAAATTCTCTCTTCCATTCTCACTCTCTCTTTCGCTCTCTCTCTTTCTCTCCCTCTCTCTCACTCGGTCTCTCGTTCTCTCCTTTTCTATCGTTCTCTTACTTCTCACACATGTCACCGTGTTCTAATCTTGATATATAAATGTACGACGTTAATTCATGTCAACCAGACTTCGTGTCATTGTGTATGTCAATTTCGTATTGTTTTTTTTCCATTTTTATTTTTGGTTGCTCTCGCTTGCTTTGAATGTATGTATCTAGCCTTCTAACATAAGTGTTAAGTATAATTATTTTTATTTTATGTAATGTATTAGTTTTTTTTTTTTTGTTATAATGATAATAATAATAATAATAATAATAATAGTAATAATAATAATAATAATAACCATCATCATCGTCCGGTAATAATCATAATCGACAACCATAATAATAGTAATAATAATAATTGTTAAACCACCGTCGTGATCGTGATCGCGATGATGCCGTTAATTCGTCATATTGATATACATTACATATTTATATTACACGTTCCTTAGGAAAATAATAATTCAAACTGACATGTTATCCGTTCGCGCTGCTTTCCAAAAATTCCCCCCACCCACCCACCCACCCACCCTCCCGTCCCCAACCCCCTCCATCTAATTTCCCTCATCGACCTCAATCTCCTCTCCCCTTTCCCTCGTCCCCTCCTCCATTCTCGCCCTCCGCCTTTTTTTCCATTTTTCTTCATTTTCTTTTTTTTCATCTTTTCTCGTTCATAGACTTCTATAACATAACAATTCTCTATCGCTAGTTTGAAACGGCTGAATTCCCTCGCAAATCTGGAACGAATTTCGAGACGGGACGCATCTAACTATCAACCAATCCCATTCGCGATTCGATATAACTTTTTCTTTTTTTTTTTTTTCCACAGCGTCCTGACACGGTCTGCTGTTCGGAGGATCATTAACATTCGTAACACCGCGATCACCGTTCCACCGTTCTTTGCGTGCGTTTAACAATTTTTTTTTCTTCTTCTTTTCTTTTTTTTTTGCACCGGCAGCTTACCGCGGCCACGGAGACACGACGTACCCGACCACAAACCGTTCGTTTCCACATCGAAACGATTTTCGCGCCAATTGCGATCGCGTGGCGCGCAAGCGCCGCGCGTCTCACCCTTCACCGGTTCTCCGTTAGCAATTTTCGAGATTATTGAAAAATAATTAATATCGATAGAACCCGCGCACCGCGTTGCGAGATTACGCGAGATTTTCCGTCTTCGAGGCCTCGGTAAGCCGCATCAACCCTCTCGTTCGATTCTCCTCTTTCCTAAATACATATACATTATCGAAATATTTCTATAACCGCGTATGACTCCATAAAATTTACCGCGTTGATATGCTAAAACCCCTCCTCTCTTCGCTTACCGTACTACCGTTATAAATTACTTCTTATCTACGCTGCCATTGTTTATCTCCTTCTGTTCGCCATTTTTCAATTTCTCTGTTTTTCTCATTTCTATCCCTCGTGTTTGGCTCTCAACGGTCGTCCCCTTCCTTTGGTTCACTCGCACGTGCGCTCGCTCGCGGACGATTAGCTCGTTTCTTCGTCGTCTGACCCCGTTTGTAGGGTTGTGTCGTCTCGCAGTTCCACCTTCGATACAATAACCTCCTCGCGTTAAGTATAATCGGTAATGTCGAGTAATAGCGACAATACGATGATAATAATAACGGTATCGGTGGTAATCGATAATAATAATAATATTTAATTCGCAATAATATTTTTTATAGCGCGACCAATTCACGAACGTGACTTCGTGTCGTATCGTTAGCGGGGGATTAATACTGTTGTACTTACAATAAGTAACTCGCGTTAATATTACGTCTTTTCATCGTTTGGCTGGACTTACTCTTCGATCGGCGTTTCGCGTTGCTTTCACCATCGATTCTTCTCGTAATCTTACAATGTTCCAGCCTGATCGCGCTCGAATACAGAACCGATGCAATTTCGTTCTATCGTTTCTTCTTTCTTTCTTTCTTTTTACTTTTTTTTTTCTTCTCTCTTTTAGTCATAGACGCGCATCCTCGAGCGACGAAACCTTGAACGAGATACCACGATCTTCCGAATCGAGCTTGGAAGTTCTCGCGTATTTCGTTAACGAGACGTCGTTGACTAGAATCCCTTCAATGGTTCGGTTAAAAGTGAGGCTGGGACTGGTTCGAATACAGCGAGTCCTCGAATATCCACTCGTGTTCCATATATTTTGTATGTTCGATTTCTCGTTAGGAGTTTCTTTCATTTTTAGTGACATTTGCAACGATGATCTAGGACCAAATATGTTCCAAGGAGAAAGAGAGATTACATCTGGAAGGAATTGCTGTTCGTACTGGCTCAGACGTTTTAGTCAGCCTTTGAGAGACGACTAAACACAAATCACTACTTTTAACCTTGGAGTGGTTTTTCTTTCTCCTTGTGACACATTCTATTCGTGCAATTCGATTCACAGGGAAAACTTCGGAACGAATTAACCGCGTAAGTCGAGGACTTACTATATTACTATTCGAATATTATTATTCGAGTATTGCTATTCGACCATAGTTGTTCGAATATTAAAACGATGGAAATTAAATCATCCGTAGTAGAATCAGCAAAGTGCTTTTACGCGTTGAATGGCACAATGGTAACGAGTGTTATGAATTCACAATGTTTTTCCAAAAGGTTTGTAGCGAGTGAAGCTAATAATTTTGTACAAAGATCGTATTTTCGCGCAACATTGTCGGTTTTGTAAACGCTACGAAATAATAAATACATTGACGAACTATCGAATGGTTCTATTTTACACTCTACAAACTGCACAAATTCCAATGATAACAATGGATATGGAAAAGTTGGCACGACAGTTAAATGTTAAATATTCCTGTTTAACGCGTTAGTTTTTCTTTATCGAAATACAATGTTTTATAGAGTATCGTTGACAAAATATCTTAAATGAAAATAAAGTTTAAGAACGGCCGATGTGCACAAAGAACTCGATTTGCAGTCCATATCGCGCTATTCAATTAATCAAGTTCTAAAATAGTACACAAATAGTACACAAATAGTCAACTATAGGAACAGTACTCGAACAGTCAAATATTTTAATGGTACTATGTAGTCAAGAATTCGAACAGTACTCAAATAGCTGAATATTCTAATAACACTCAAATAGCAAAATACTCGAATATTATTCAAATAGTCAAGTATTCCAATTGTATTGGAACGATCAAGTATTCGAATAATACTCGAAGGATACACAAGCGAAATACTCGAACAGTGCTCGAGTAGTCGAATAGTCGAATATTTCCCAATAGCATTGGAACGATCAAGTATTCGAATAGTACTCGAATGATACACAAGTAGCGAAATACTCGAACAGTGCTCGAGTAGTTGAATAGTCGAATATTTTCCAATAGCATTGGAACGATCAAGTATTCGAGTAAGACTCGAACAATACTCGAATAGCAAAATACTTGAATATTATTCAAATATTCATGTATTCCAATTGTATTGAAACGATCAAGTATTCGAATAATACTCGAAGGATACACAAGTAGCGAAACACTCGAACAGTGCTCGAGTAGTCGAGTAGTCGAATATTCCAACAGCATTGGAACGATCAAGTATTCGAATAACATTCCAACGATACACAAGTAGCGAAACACTCGAACAGTGCTCAAGTAATCGAATAGTCAAATATTCCAACAACATTGGAACGATCAAGTATTCGAATAATACTCGAAGGATACACAAGTAGCGAAACACCCGAACAGTGCTCGAGTAGTCGAATATTCCAACAGCATTGGAACGGTCGAGTATTGGAATAACATTCAAACGATACTCAAATAGCAAAGTACTCGAACAGCGCTTGAGTATTCGAATAACACTCGAACGATACTTGAATAGCAAAGTACTCGAACAGTGCTCGAGTAGTCGAATATTCCAACAGCATTGGAACGGTCGAGTATCCGAGTAACACTCGAACGATACTCGAATAGCAAAGTACTCGAACAGCGCCCGAGTATTCGAATAACACTCGAACGATACTCGAATAGCAAAGTACTCGAACAGTGCTCGAGTAGTCGAATATTCCAACAGCATTGGAACGGTCGAGTATTGGAATAACACTCGAACGATACTCGAATAGCAAAGTGCTCGAATAGTGTCTATTAGAACGGTCGAGTGTTCGAGTATTTGTAACGCAGCGACAGTTGAACAATCGGTCCCAGCCTCGGTTAAAAGGCGGATTGCCCGGATCGTAACAAAATATACTTGCATTTGCGCAACAACGTAACCATTTATGTACATGAAACACGCACGATCGGGAAAGAACCGGCGAATCGGTAATAGAATATTTCGAAGAAGCTAAGAATCGATAAATTGACTTTCGGAAGCATCGGTCCGCTTGTCGTGACATTTCCGTGTGCGCAGAGAATCCGCGGGCGTCGAGGGCGAGACGCGTCCTTCGGGGCTAAAAGGGAGAGGGCGTCCCAAAGAAAAAGAAAAAAAACGTCACCGCGCGTTGCAACGAACGAAGTTCTTACTTCATTTTTATTTTTTTCTTCTTATTATTTCCATGCACTATATTATAAGTTTTTTTTTTTTTCTTTTTTCCTTAGTACTTCGCTATGTAGGACATTACGTGTGCACCGGCATGTACGCGCACTCCGTTTTGCCGTGTCGCAAATTATTCCTTTTTTTTTCGTTTCTTTTTTTCTTCAATATGTACAAATCCGTACGGGCCGCGGGCAGACAGACATCGACGCGAGTCTTCGGAATCGCAAAGCATCATCCTGGACCATGTGATTCACCACTCGTATTACGTGGGGAAGAAAATGTATACTCTACTTCTGGCGATCCCGAAGACCTCGAGGTCCGCGTATGCTCGGCCGTGGAGAAACTTGCATTGTATATCGGTGTTTGATTATACTACGCAACGTTTTCGGGTCCCCGGGCGCGAAAGACGGGCCCCGGGGGCCGGCGAATACAAAATGTTTTTCTTTTTTTTTCTTTTTATTGTATACCACCCCGAAATCAACAATAAAACTGATTTCAATTTTTTTTTACGATCTGTATAATATTTATCCCTTCTCCGAAGGCAGGAGGATACTTCATTTTGCGTGCGTGCGCACGCGTCTGTCTGTATGTATGTTTGTATGTATGTATGTATGTACGTATGTATGTGTGTGTGTGTGTGCGCGCTGGTAATGGAATGTAGACGTGTGTACGTGTATAAATTATAGTTACGTAACGTACGTGTTAGACAATTCATTTTGTCGAGGTATACGCGTGTACGTGTGCGTGTGTACGGTGTTTTCTTTCTCCGTGTCTCCAATGTGTTTCTCTCGTTTTACGTCTGCCGATGGCTACGTTACTCTCTCTTTTCCATTTGTTTTTGTTTTTTTTTTTTTTTGTTTTTTTTTGTTCGTTCTCCCTTTTGTTTCGTTTGTTCGTTTCTCAACGTGTATTCTCGGTTCGCCTTCGCGCCTGTCGCATCGACTCTCAATTCGTTCCCCTATATTTAATATGTAAAAATATACAGGCTAGGTTATAGTCGTAAGTACAGTTAAAAAATTCTACAATTTTTTTTTTCTTTTAGCCTCGAGAGCACGGGATGCAGTCAAGTCGTTCTCGGAGCGATCCAGCGATCAAAAGCGAGCCTCAAACCCGAGAACGCTAGTGAAACGTCATGCCTCGACATCGTCGATCGAATATTTGCTCGACGAATCGAAATCATTTTCCAAGCGGTCGTGCGCGTTCCCTACGACGGATCGTTGACAGAAGAAGACGCGGAAAGCTTGAAAACGCGGCCCCAAAAACGAAAACGATTTCCTTCCTTGTCTCGCCGGATAGCGTTTCTCTGTTCGAATGTTCATCGATTTTTTCCCTACCGTGGCGGGGCTGTTTCAGAATCGAATCGGTCGAATTGGCGGGTGGTTTTGTTTTTTTTTTTTTTATCATTTTTCTTTCGTTTCTTATCGTCGATGGATTTGTCCCTACAACGATCAACGATCTAAATCGTATTCCGATAGAAGAAGGAGAAAAAAAGAAAAAGAAAGAGAAAAACGAGAAAAGAAACTGGTTCGACTCGCGTTTATCATTGGTACGTTTGTAACGTCGATTCGTGGATCGACAAACTCTAAACGATCTTGACTAGAAACTACCACAGACTTCCCCTCGGTTCGTGGTCTCTAACTAGAACACGCGGACTTCGCGATGTATCTAATTGCACCGTTATCGAGATCTCGGGGAGCAAGTTGTATAAATCAGTCTCAAAATAAGTTGCACGCCCTCGGTGATATAGAAAACGTTCTTCATCGTTTGTTTTCTTTTTCAATTTTTTTTTTCTTCTTTCCTCTTTTGTTTCTCTCTCCTCTCGTTACATTTCCTCTCGAACGACAGCTGCTCGAGACGCGCGCGCGCGCTCCTCTCAGCGTGCTCGGCTTCGAAGGCTGCCGCGATCTCTTGGCGAAAGAAGCTAGCGAAAATCGATCTACAACGATTATTAGAAATACGCGCTGCGTGCTCCGACCGCGTTCAATTGTTTTCAGCAAGCGTTAAAAAACTATCGGGCGATCGTACAACGAAATTCCACAATTTCCTGGACGGTATGATCTGGGCGTGACTATTCTCCATCTTCTTTTCGGCAGTTGTTCGACACTCGTCTGTATTTGCACGCGAGCGTCCCCGGCAACTGTCGTCCGGTTCGTGGATAACACCGAAGCAGGTGTATGCAACAGGTATTTAAAAATATCCGAATCCCGCGTTTCAATGTTTCATCTTCGATGCGATCGAAGTACTCGAGCTCGTTTCGCGTATAGAACTCGGGGGGGATTCTTTTTGCTGTCTTGGTGCTCGACAATATTCCAGAAGCTGCGTTTACTGCAAACAATACGGCCGAATGATCGACGACGAAGAATCTCTACGACACGTGGTCGATGAACAGGATTTATCGTCACTCTCGTCGGTAATCACCGTCTCGATGAACAGTTGAACCGGACGTGGCGAAAATTCTTTATATTCGAGGATCAAGTTTCGTTAAAACAGTGGAATCGCAATGTCGTAGCGTCAAATTGGGACTTTCGACGACGGAACGAGTGCGCGTTAAGATTTTCGAATCTTCTTTCGATCGATTTTTCTTTTTTTTTTTTAAGAAATGTTCGAGCGTCGAATTTTGTTCGAGCCACTCGGTTCTGTGCAAAACACTTTACGAACGGAACGAAACTGTATTGTCCTCGGGACACGATCATCAACGATCGGAGATTGCGCGCACGTTTTAATCGCGTTTCGCGACGCTCGAGTCGAAGGGAATAATTACAACGACGAATTTTCAACGACGATGGACAAGCCACGATTGGAGAAATTCGGGTACGATTTAATCTTGAAAACGTTCCGGGATTTATATCGTCCGGTGACTTGAACGCGATTCGCTACCGTTTTGTACGAAAGAGCCACTTGTTAACCAACTGTTGCACTCTGAGCAGGCGCCGAAGAGGCACATTACAATTTCCAGGAACCGAGCCACTCCCATCGTTAGCATCGCTTCCTGTACCGATTCGCGAGGAAAACTTGACGCGTTGAGTGCCGTTATAATTACGGAACAATTACTATCTTGAGCTCGTTTGTATATATATGCATATCTACACGTAACATTTACGGATTTGTCGATTGTACGAACGTATGGATCAACGTAACGTAGATTGAACGTTGTTCGATTGAATTTGTCACGCGACGGTCACCGGTGATCGACAGTTTCCAAAGACGCTTCTTACGAATGAAATTTCGAAATAATAATTTTAGCACGATCACTGTGAAACAATAAGCGTATCGTCCAAGTGTCGAATGTTTCGAGCGTTTTTATAATAATTTTAACCGAATATGAAAAATTTCATTGGCACTCAACGTGTAAAATGATTAACGTTACCACCGAAACCGATCTAAATGTGCTGTCGCTCGAAAAATTTCGAATCTCTGTGTTCACTGTCGATGGAAACTATAATAACGAATGTATGTAAAATTATAGATAATTTCTACCGTTGTGTCTGTTAATATAATCTTAATAGGGAAAAGTAAACATTGGTAAAATTATCAGGGATAAAACTTGTAGTAAAATCAATAACGTTGACTATGATCGTAAAGATACATTGTTTCTGTTTAACATTTTTAATTGACGGTTTTGTGCTCATCGTTAAAACTGCTGGAAAAGGATAATTTGAATTGTGGGAAGAGAAGAAATATAAATGACGTAGCTATCGAACAAAGATGTATGTATTTAGGTAAGTCAAAATTTCAAATAGGAGATGAAAAGTAAAATAAGATACGGTGAAACACAAGAGTGTAGTATGTGTAAAAAGAAGACTACAACCGACGTTATTAATATCGACAAGGTTTATAATTGATCGCGCACGGGGAACCAGCAACAACCTTGCGGAGGAAACAGATCCACCTAATTACGAAACACGTGGAACATGTTGAACATGTATCGATTCTATGCAAGAAATTTAAATGTCCATTCTTCGCATTTCCAAGCTATACTACTGTATAATATCTGTATCTAAATATTAATCATCTACGAAAAATATAAAAATGAATCAGACGAAACGAAAAGAATAAAGTTAACGCAATTGATTCGTGCACGGGGTTAAAAATAGATCAACTTGCGCTTAAAATCGATGAAAAAATTGCACTAAAGTCAACGAGATGAATCGAAATATTTTTCGAAAATCTCCAAGGAATATATGCAACAAATATATGAAAAAGAAATACTACGTACCATAGTTTTGGCCATTCCAAACGCTAGAGCTTAATTTGATCAAGAACGAATTACTTTTTAAGTAAAAAAACAAACTCAAAGTGACGTTGATCCATGGGAAATTTAATAACGAATGTTTATTTACAATTTCAGTGGATACTTGCAGAGAAGTTACTTGAAAACAGAGAAATTCTTACAAAACACTCGGAGTGATAACCATCAGTATTGTTCAACAAATTCGGATGTAAAATGTACGCAGAATTCTAATTAAGAGAAATGGAAGTTATCGCGACAAAAGGATTGTAAAATAGTGCGAAGAAATAATTTCAAGTAAATATATCAAATACTTGTTTCGTCGTTTCTCTTTGTCCGTTCGCGTTAATTTGAAATATATAAATTTCGAACATCCAATCCATGAAAAAAAGAAACAATCGAATTCTCGACGAACAAGCGATCGGAAATTTTCGAGCGGTAGCGTGTCTTCGTGAAATTTCGAACATCGAAATAATTTGGAAATTCGCGCAGCAGGTAACGATTCAACTCGAATGAGAAAGAGCTACAACAGGATTACGTTAAGATCTGGCTGAAAAATTGTTACACACGTTTATTAATCGATAAACAATTCCTTCTATACCCTAATATTGTCTCTTACTACGATAGTTGATTCGTGTTCAAAGTGGAAATCGATTTGGAAGATTCAATGTTGGCACAATATTCTGTTTCGTACATGCTGCTTCGAAAATACTGCTTCGATTGTTAAATAAAGCTTGATCCACCCCCTCCCCCCTCTACCACCGAACGTTCTCGAAAAGGACTATTTTGAAACCATTTTACCTTGTCGAAATCGTTTGCCGAGCGTGACGTGGTACAATTTTCCGATTCGTGACAATTATATTATGCCTCCATCGTTGACGAAAAAACTTTGGATTCCATCGGGTGTTGGATAACTCGGGAACTCGTTCGTTGATACGCTGTCGATGATACGAGGAGCATCGACGAGCGTCCAACACGGTAGACGACGCGAGCAAAAATAGAGAGAGCTTTTAAAACGACGACGAGACGAATATCCAGATCGTATCGTACCGATCGCGGCAAATAATCGAGCAGCAAAGTTACTCGAGGTTTCACTGGCGCCCTAAATTCCTCATAACTTCTTGAGATCCATCGTGATTCAAGTAATGTCTTGATGTTTCGCCCGCGCGGTTGTTTATAAGAAGTATGCTTTCGGTTTACATTTAATTTTAGAGTCGACTTTCAATCATTATGTATTTATTTATACATATATGTATATATATATGTATATATATGTGTATACATATATATACACACACACATATATATATATATATATATTCTATTTCGTATATTATTTCGATCTTACGCGCTAGGAGGTTAGAGTTAAAAACTTATCGTTTGGCGATTAATTATTTAAAATATGTTCTGTTTGTTTAATAACTTTTAGTGTTTTCGCTCATTTTATTTCCTCTCTTTCTACCACTTTCTCTCCCACCCTTTCTTTCAGCCTGCCACACGCTCCGCCACAATGCGTTTATTTATTCCTAATTCAATCATATACGCGCTCGATATATAATATTTATATTTTTCCGCTTCTCGCTGTCCCATCCTCCCCCCGTAAGTGTACATCTGTGTGTGTTTTCTTTCTCCTTCGCTTCAGCCCCCCTCCCCCCACCCCAAATCCCACCCCGGTATAAGTGATTATACAGCATACTTTTGTTATATTTCTTTCTGCTTACAACATTAGATGTTAGCGATAACCATAGTAATTGTTTATGCATATCGTTCGCTTATATGCCTAAATGGCACGCTATATAAAACTATGGTATATGCAAATTTTTTTTCATCAATCTTCTTTAGTTTAAAACGCATATCTACCGGAGCTATGTATATGCGCGCGCCTCTCTGCGCGTATTCACTCATTCATATGTATATATGATACATACATACATATATATGTACATATGATACATATATATGATACACACATACATATATATATATATATATATACGTGTGTACGCATAGATGCACGCGCGAGTATAATACCTCCGGTTGTCGACGTTTCTTAAAATCTTATTTACGGTTTATTTGCGCCCGTCGGATTAGCCCCCCTCCCTCCAAATCATACCTTTTCCCGCTATAACTCTCGTTACACGGCCTAACTATCTTCTAAACGTAAGATTTGTAGCAACTTCCCATCGATCGATCGATCGTTGACGCGTGGCCATTTTGTGGCGCGGAGATATCGTTGACCCCTTAACCCCCGGAATCTCTCGATCGATGTTTTCGTCGGACAGGTTCGATCGATCCACAACACCGTTTCAGATTCAGCGATCGTTAACCAAACGAAATTTTCGTGCGTTCACCCCCCCCCCCCCCCCCCAAACCCTTCCTCCCCCGTGTCTCCGCGCGACCTTCTCTCCCGAAAAATGATCGCGATGTCTGAAAATTCGTCCGAAGAATGTTTTACGGTCAATTTTCTCTCCTTCCACGTTCGAGCGCTCTTCGTCGCCTCGTATCGCATTCGTGTCTCCTTTCTCTTCTTTCCGACTCGACCAGTCGCGCGAACGATCGCGCGCCTCGAGCACCAAACCCCGCTTGTTGATCCGATCGTTCACGAAGCCCGCGTTAGGAACGGAAATGAAAACGGCCGATCGTCGACTCTCAACCGACGATTCGTGACGCGTCAAATTTCGTCTCGACGATATTTCCGTGGCACACCCCCTCCGAGATCGTCGCTCGGCACTTTAGAGTGTTTTCGTCGCTTCTTTTTCGTTATTTTTCTCGGGTTTCTTTTTCGATTTTGTTTCGTCCCTTTCGCCCATTGAAACTCGTTGCGCGTTTCGCGCGGCCGCGAGCGCATCGACACGACGTTTCGATTGCGATAGGTCTTGAAGAAACACCGGTACATCGATTCTCGACTAAATGAAAACAAAAGGAACGATGATGATTGCCAAACGTGCGTCCGTGTCCCGTACGACTGCGCGAGAGAGACAACGCAACGTTCGATCTTGTTTCTCCCGCTTTCGAGTCGGGTTTTGTACAGCGTGGGAAATCGTTGATCATGGTTCCCGCGGTGATAACGAAACCGTGTTGGAAATGAATTTCGCGACAGTCGTGTCCCGTGAGTGCGTTTTAGATGGGATTTCTGGAAAGAAATTCGAAGCGATCCGCGTAGTCAGGACGACGACGACGACGACGACGAGAGAATGCGTGGAACGTTAGGAGCCGAATTGAATGGCCCTGGAAGGAACGCGGGTCCTATTGGTCAGAATTTTGACCCCTCCCTCGTAACGCGTACGGCTAAGCGAGGCCTACGGTGAGTGTCATCTATTGGCAAAGTCGAGGACCGTTTTCTTTACCACATGGTAACCCTCGGGGCAGTTCTCTTCGGTTACCGACGGTGCACGCGATACCCTATCATCGTTACGAATCGTTAACGCGTCAATCCGTTTCGTTTCGCGCGGTAGAAGAAGTTTCTTCGCGTTCCTTTCACTCGTACGACGGAACAAACGAAATCCAAACGACTAGTGTTTAAGCTCATTAAACGCGATTAATCAAGTTTCTCCAGGCTTCGTGCACCGATAGCGTGTAATTCAGCCGTGCGCGTGCATGCGTGTGCGTCGCGCACACGACGGGGAAGCCGCGTTACATTTGTACGCTTTTCTTTCACGTGACTTCATACGTCGTTGGTCCAAAGACGGGTACAGTGAAATTTCAAGGGAACAGAATAATTGGGTGTGAACGTAAATCGCGCCTCCGTACAATGTCACCGTCTATCTAAACGAAGCTGATCGCCTACGGAATTTGTTTACTGGCATACCGAACGCCGGAACTAGGAAACGCGTTTGTTTCAAGTCGGAAAGTATGATTGGTCCCGGATAGTCGATCGAAATGTGGCCGGGGTAAATATACAAGATACCGTGACTCGTTTTCATTTTCTTTTTTTTTTTCTTTTTCCCCCTCTCTTTCGTTCTTCGTGTTTTATTTTTTGTCTTTTTTTTCTTTTTTCTTTTTTTGCTTTCCGTATTTTTGTTCGTTTCTCCTCATTTTTGATCCTCTCGTACCTACGACTCGAACGAACGTACTACGTTGGATGTAATTTTGGATGACCAACGACTACGACAATCGCGCGCCGATTCTACATCGGTCAATACAACCGCAAGGAAAAGACATCGATTTGGTACGTTTAGAAAAAACCGAATTTTCGCATTGTTCTTGCGATAACGCATAAGCGTACCTGAAGGAATTGACATCGGTCGGCTTGAATTTGTTTAGAGTAACGCCGATTCTTAACTTCGTTTATCTTTTTTTTTTCTTTTTTTCGTTTTCTTTTTAATTTTTCTTTTTATTCGTTCATTTTCTACGTTTACGTGCGCGCGTGCGTGCGTGCGCGCGCGCTTGTGTGTGTGTATGTGTGTATGTATGTGTGTAATGTTCTTTCTTTACCGTTTTCCTTCCTTCTTCGTTAAATTGTCGGATAACAGCGAGTCTGTTATTTTCGAAGATCACGATCGTCAATTAGATCCTCTGTGTTCGCCCCGGTTTCCTGTACGGGCGTGCGCGCGCACGCATAGGAGCGCCGTGAAAGAGCAACCGTGGTGGCTTCTCGTCGCGCAGTGTGAAAAATGTACAAAGAAGACGAAGGAACGCAGGAAAGGTAAGGAAGAACGAGGATGTTGACTCGCCTGACGCTTCGATGATCAACGTGACACGTTTCGCGTACGATCGTCTCTCGTTTTTTTTCGTACCCGATACGAAATTCGATGATAGCAAGTTTAACGGGCGAAATCAAACGCGACGAGTTTCTCTTCGCTGCAAAACAACAAGTCCGAACGGAAAAAGAGGATATGTACGTTAAACATGATCGGATGAAATAAACGCGTCTTGGCCGTTCGAGTAACGGTGTTCGCGTCTCGTGTGATTCGTAATAATTCCGAGAACGCATGAGCTGAGAGTACCGACGCACAGTTTTCCTTTTCAAAAACCGTAACGACGACGATGACGATGAAACTCGTATCCGGAATCTGGCGTGTTTCGAATGGTATCGCGCTTATAAGCCTACAACGAGACGTATTTTAGTTTAATATTCATATAGTTAAAGATAGTACGATTAGTTTTAAGTATTTAGCTCCCGACTCGTCTCCCCGTGTTGTGGCGAGTGTATTACGGTTTGCGTAATACGTGTCGCTCCGCGTACGTGTGGGGCGCGTAGGAAACGTACGTTGTGTGTATGTGTGTGTGTGTTTTACGTGTATACGTTTGTTCGTGACGGTTCGAAAAGTGTGCACGTTAGATGTGTGCGTGTGTATCTCTGTGTGTTTGTGTATGCGTGTGTTTACGTTGGAGCATGTATGCGCGTGTTTGTGTATGTGCACGGTGTGTACGTGTAAACGCGTGGTAGTGTACCGTGTATATTTTTATTTTCTTGCTAGTATTTTACAAGTTACGCAAATAATTGCAAAAACATACCCTGTTTCCTAGTATCACCGACACCACGGCTACCGGATATCAGGTCGCGGCGCGCGTGACTTGAATCCAATGTAAATTCCACGTAAAATTTGGATCGATGACGCGTTATAGCTGTGTCGAGAGGGTTGATCATTCATTGGCTGCCCATTCTGTGCGAGTGCGGTGGTAAAGTGCTAGTATGTCTATATGAGATGTTTGATCATTATTATTATTGAGGTTATTATAATATTTCGAGAGCGGAGGATAACTCGTTCCCGTTTCCCATCGAATCTTCGTGCGTGTCCCCCGTTGGCCACCATGAAATTACCAGGGAAATTTGTGTCTGGGAGGGATAAGTCGCAATCAGCTGCTGCGGTAACACATCGTACGCGTAATTAATGAAATCGAAGAACGCAGAAGTTGTTTGCTACTCGTGTTTCTTTCTTTTTTTTTTTTTTCTTCTTGTTTCGGCAAGTTTTCCAGGTAATTTTTATGGTTGGGCGATATCGTTGGACAACGACGACCACGAGTACCGATTTTCGTATTTCCGATGAACTTCTGCGATAGAGATCGCGAACTCGTGTTAGTGTGTATAAATATACGTAGGTACGTATGCATATACGCGAGGTTCGCTCCGAAATCGATACAAAGTTCGATACTCGAGTGTGCCGTTAATTTGCAAGCAGCGAATTCGTCTCAGTATTACACCACGTCATGTAAAAATAAATTCAAAGCTGATCCTCACAGATTACTATTATCATTATTTTCTTTTTCTCCTTATAGCTAAGAATACTTATTTCTTCTTTCTCCCCTTAAGTCTCATTTACTTCATAGTAAGATGCATACTACTTCGGTTGTAGCAAAAACTTTGTTGGATAAAATAGTTGTATTTTTTTTTTTTGGTTTGTTTACAATCGTCGTTACCTTTGTATTTATATTTATATATGTGTACAATTATAATTATATGAATTTATAGTTATCCATTAGTGTAGGTTGTGTTCCTTGATATTCGCTATTAGTACTGTTAAACATTAAAAAGCTTAGATCGTAGTGATATTATCAATTGGTGCTTGCATACAAGCTTTTACCAGTATACATGTCTTTCTTCCTCTTTCTATCTTTCATTGTGTAAGTCGGCCGCGCGCGTGCGCGTCGATCTAAGTTTCCCGTGTGTACCCCGGTCTGTCTGTACGTGTGTATGTGTGTGTGTGTGTGTTTGCGTGTGCGTGCGTGTTCTGATTTGTGTTTCTACGTAATCACTTTCGCGGCCTAACATCCCTTCGTCTAAATTGTTATCGTAGGGTTTGTATCTTCGATTTCAAGCACGATCGAATTAACGAAAGAAACAATGGACTAATGGGTGTCTTAAATTTCACGAAACAAAAATTCAACGGGGAGAAAAAATGATAGACGACTAACCTAGAAATTTTCGAACGTTTGGGTGAACGTACACGACGCGCATGGGGTTCAAGGGGGGGCTTGCGAGCAACGACTCGACAAGCAGTTCTCATCTCCCATAGTTGAACCAAAAGAATGTACATACGTTAACTGCGATTCACGATACGTCGATCGTAAAATCATGAGGGGAATATAGCGAGTGTGGCCTTCCGATAGCGACGCTGCTAATAGGTTATGTTTGGAGAACGGAACGCGCCGATTCGATTCCAATGGAGAGAGAAGACCAAACCGAGTCCTCTGGTATACGAAACTCGTATAGACGAGCACCTAGCCGAGTCTAATCCCCTAATCGTCTTTGCCGGACGTGTACCGTAGAACCCCCGTTGTGCACATCGTAGGAAATCGTGCCGCTCGTACGAAGGCAGCGCCGCGTAGCGAGGCCCTACGTAGGCTGTGCACGTAATGCATCAAGCGGGGCAAGGATAGACACGGGCAGCGCGATGCACGCGTCTTCTAATTATGTTTACGCTCGCGTCGCTATGGCCGGGTTCGCTGTTTGCTTGTTCACAGTTTCTGATCGCGATTGCTCTTACGGTCTGTGATTGCACCTCGGATTAGCAAACATATGGTCACGTTAATACTCGCTGGAATTTCCTTCCCTTGGTATTTGCATCGCGGGATCGGTGTGCGCGCGAGTATCACCAGCCGCCCCGGTTACGTGTGCGAAATTTGCTTTTGTTGTCAGCCAATGGTTTCGTTTTTCTTTTCTTTCCTTTCCTTTTTTTCTCGATATCGCCGTTTCACGTTTCGTTTCACATCGAGTCCCACCCCCCACTCTCTCCCCCTCCCGAAACAAAGGGGGAAACGAAAGGTGTTGTCCGTTGCGTGTTCGATGTTCAAACGGATGACCGATCGTCGTCGCGATATCGTTTAACGCGAAACGAGTCCTTTCGGACTTGCACGGATACCACGTGGCAAAGATTTATTTCTCTCCTTTTACATTTTTTTTTCTCCCGTTTCTCGTCGCGTTTCGAGCGATGGTTCGTCCGCGCGTAGACTCCCACTCGTTTCGAACATCACGAATCTACGCTCGCATTCTCAATACGTCGGCCAGCGCATGCGTACACACATGCATACGCGTACAACGTGTGCACAGTGAAATATATATATTTTGTATACATGTATGCACGCATACGAACAAATTTAGCGTTCCTAAAAATGACAAGAATATATATATATACGTATGTTTACCGTGTAGTATAAATTATGTGTACGTATTATAAAGTATCATTATTATTATTATTATTATTATTATTATTATTTATTTATTATTATTATTATTTTTATTATTATTATTATTATAAATTAGTTATTAGTATTAATTGATTTCTCATATAATATAATAGTATTTTATATCGTCAATAATTGGCAAGCCATTCGAGCTCGTCAAGGGAGAGGAATTTATAGCACACTCCACCTTTCGTTTTAATTTCATTAGTACTTACTCGTGTTAATTGTGTAGTAGTTTCCGTGTGTGCGCGTGTATGTGTGTGTACAAATGTGTGCGCGCGTCTATGTATGTATGTATACGTGAAATTACAGTAGTGTTGGTATGAATTCGTGTGCGCGAGTGTGCGAACAGGCAACGAATTTACGAACAGATTGTTAAAGCGGGGAAAATGATTGCCTGCCCCCCTAAAATATAAATACATTATTTACGTGTGTGTGTGTATATATAAACGTATAAACATATAAATAAACATATGTATACACACACACGCACGTACATTTACGCATACGTATGTACACATGTGTTCGTTTATGTATTTATCCATTTACCTGTAGCAATTGCTATACTCATTTAAATAGTGTATAAATTTACGATAGCCTTTAGTCGCGTCTTAAATTGCGCCAGACTAGAGTCGGTCCACCCCAATCTCCGTCCCTCGAAGTAGTAATTTATCTCATGTTGATTTATCTAAACCATAATAATTTACTAAGTCTCTAGTTCCTTTCAATCAATATATGTATATATTGATAATGTATGTATACATATGTATGTATATAGACGACATACGTACACATACATATATACACATATTCATTTTTTATTTATATTATATTTCATATTTATAGTATTTATATTTATATATATATATATATATATATTTATATACTTCTTCTTCAATAATTCATATTTAAATATTTATATAGAATAGTTGTTGGTACTTTGGTTGATTATTTCTGCTAGATCAGAGTTCTCCTCTCCGTTCCATCGCTCGCCTACGCTAGTTCCTCTACCGTAGTTAATGCGTTTTGGTTTCGTTCTAATAATCCCCGTTTGTTCATTCCCCATTTTCCTCGCTCTCTCCGTCGCCGCCTCTATCGCCTAGGCGTCTACCCGCGATCGTTCTTACGAATCGAAGCTCGCGTCGAAACCGCGTGATTCGACCGGGCACCGCTCGTTAAATGTCCGAATGTTTCATTAATCGTGCTCAGAAAATTTCCTCGATAATCGCGCGAGTATCTTTATTCTGCGCTGCCGTTCGCTTCGACTCAGTGATAACAGGTAGGCACAAATTTCTGTGATCGCGCGCCAATTATACCGCGCCACGTGCATTCCATTTGGTCTGCTCTGCACAAATCTCGACACTCTGACCGTTTCAGAAACGATTCGCGATACAACAAGCAACGTAACGCCAACGAAAAGAAAAAAACAAAACAGAAGAGATAAAAAGAAGACGAGAAACAAAGAACGATAATAACCTAAATGACCAACGTTCGATACCGAGTGTCCGGAGACTAGATCGTAAATCTTACAGCCGTGTATCGTGTTCACGGGTATACTCGAAAATTCGTAAATACTCGCGTGGAAAATAACGTAGAGCGATGATTGTTTCCTTCTCCTGTCTAAAACAACGGCATACCGTACCCGTTTCGTTCGCATTGAAATCACCACGAAAAGAAATTGCAACAGATCCGTGTCGGACGTTATTTGAAAAACAAATCCGTCACTTCGAATAAACCTCGAATCGCTAGCCGACTCTAGGGAATAAAAGCTTCCAGCATTTAGGGAAATTGTATAAATAAATAAATATCTTATAAAGAGAAAACATATTTAAAAATGACTAGACGTAGACTAGGTAAATAATAATTAAACGAAGAAGCTCTACGTATTCAGCCGGTTCAGACGATCTTCCGATCCTTTTATACCCCGAGAGGAATTCGATCTTACCAATGTTGTCGTCATCGCCCCCCTTTCGCTACTCTTGTTCGTTTTTGTTTGGATAATCACAGCCTAATTGACATTTCCCGGGCGATGCGGGTCCGGTGAATTAAACGAGAACGATTTTAATGGATCATCGAGCCACGAGATCGAACAGCAACAGGATCTCGATCCGTTTTCGATCGCAAGACGCAGCGATCAGGTCGGATGATGCGATCCCTCGTTAGATAATGGAATCCCCGATGTGATGTAATTCTCGGCTGGGAATTCGTTCGCGTTTTTATCACTTAACGGTAATCGTAATTAATAATTTATGACGGTAATAATTATGATGATAATAATAAAGGGGGGATAATAATAATGATAAGTACTATACAGGGAAAACGAGCGCCGCGTCGCGGATTACCGGACTTTAGGATGACTTCGCTTCTTGACACGGCACTGATTCCTTTAAGTGTTATATATAAAAAAAGAATATTTATTCTTATATATATTATATATATATATATATATATATATATATATATATATATATATATATATATACACACGTATATATATATATATGTAATATATATGTAATATATGTATCATATAATATATATTACATATATTATATATATATATATTATATAATATATATATACATATATATATGTATATATAAGCAAGAAGAACCGATAACCCACGGATGTCGGGTCGGCACTGATTCCATGATGTTCCCATACGTGCGTGCACGTATGATGCGCGGTTAGGTGTGTAGGTGTATACGAAACGTGTTTTCGTGTTCGTGTTTCGTGTTCGTACGTAGCTTTTGTTTTTTTTTTTTTCTTTTTAGAAACTTTTAGATGTTGCGTAAGACGAGCACCCTGTATACGTGATTGACAAGTTTTGCGTTAGGATTGACGACGCGAATACTGCGCGCCGTCGTTCTTGTCCGAAGACTCGCCCAACACAGAGACGATTCTACACTGATGTCGCTATAATCGGTATTACAGCAATCGCGCGTTCCCAGACCAAAAGCTGAGGACCATCCCATTAGGATTCGACGACTTTGCTTTACCACTCGGAACTAAAATTGGCGGAGTTGCTAAACGAATAAATTCAACCCGACGCCGTGCCCCCATGAGTTCGAAGTGGTGTTCTATACCATCTTCCGTTTACACGTGGGATCGAGCCGCCGTAATTAGTTAACACTTGAACAGTTGGCCGACGTTAAGTCGCCCATGCCGTTTGCATCAGGAACTGAGAGCGCTCTTTGGTTATTGTTGAAAGGTCACCCGTCTTGAACGTTTATCGTAATTATTAAACTAGGAGTTAACGTGTCGTCGGAATGATAACCCGATAAGAGTGACCCCTTGGGGTACTCACGAGTATGCTTCCCGAATGTTCGGATCCACGAATCGTACCAGGAACGCGTTAGCGAAAAGATGGACTCCGTTTTGGTACTGTTCTCGTTTGGCAGTAGGGCTCGAGAATGAGGAAAGAATAAGACGCGCAGAAGAGAACAAGAGGTAGGAGGGTGCAAAGTAAAGAACGACGAAACCGATATACGCTCCTAGTAGATAATTCGTTCCTATCCGAACATCCGAGAACGTCGAAGCCTGCATCGTACTCGCATTTGGTATTTCAGACTGAGTTCAGTACATCCGATATTTTAGCATCAGCCTCTTTGTTCTCGCCGTGTGACTGCAGACGAAGTCGCTTTACTGACTTCTAATTTTTATCCTCTAATTAATTGTCTAACTAGTATACTAGATTATTATAGTGGAGAGCGTTGTAACGGTGATTCAAACTCGTCACTTCTGATCGTCGAGCGTTCAATGAGCCCGTGTTGTTGTACGACATCTGGAATTAGAAATCGTCGATGTTCTTTTAATGCCTTGTCCTCGAACCGGAGGCTGTGGTCGCTTAAACTTAAGAAAGGAGTTTTGCAAACTTCGTTATTACATTTTTTTACGACCGAATTAGGGGAGAGTTGCTTTCATCGAATTTTGGCTACGTTGGACCGGTGTTGTGATACGAGATTTCGGGAAAATTTGTTTATAACGGTAAGTAGATGTTAAAACTACACAGCTTTGTGTTGGTTAACGGTCAAATAGTTAAACTACAGATCGGAAAGTCCACAGCCATTCTACTGTGAATATAATAATAAATCGTTATATTGTCTTCTTGGAAAGTTCATTTCGTACAGGGTTCAAGGTGTCATCGATTTAAATCTTTAGGTTGGAATTAAACAAATTTAACAAATCACGTGTTTTCAGTTAATTGATAATGTTGCCTGCATTTAAATTGGTTCACTGTAGACAACGTAAATAAAAATGAAAGCAAGTTCTTCATGAATTTCGTTTCTATGCCTCGATGAGTAATATTCTTTTGAATTTCAAATAACTGAAATATGTATTATTTTTTAACAAGAACTAAATGTTCCGTTCAACATTGTTCGATTGGTTTCTGATATTTATTCTGTTGCCATCCTTCTTGAGAATATTTGATTGTTTTTATCATTTACCGTGTGATCCAAGATAGAATAACACTAATACAATACAGGAAACCAGTTTTAGGCTGAGGTATTACATGTTTTCAGTTTATAGTTTTTTCCAACGTTGTTCGATGTTTTTTGAAAAATCCAATTGCGTTGCTCGAAGATGTACGTAATGATCAATTTATACTTTTTCTTACTATTCCTTAGGAATATTTAATTTTTCACATACGATTGAAAATGTGTGGAGTGCTCCGAATTTGGCAACTTTCCCCTATATTTTAGCAGTCTTTAAGAGACAAACGTGTCATTTCAAATAAAAAGAAACTTTACAATATAGTATACAGAGTGGCCCATCAGACAGAGTATATTTAATTATCTCCTTTATTTCTGAAATACGAACAAATATTTGAGACATAATTTTAACGATGCTTAAGCTCGAGTAATACAACCGAAACTTTTTTCCCAAAGTTATATTTTTCATAATTTTAAAGGTCATCAATATTGTTTTTACACGTAAGTATATATTCCTTTCCTTCCATCCTATAGCAGATATTCATATGTATTCACTTATGTACAGTGTGTAACCTCAAGATAATTTCGAAATCCAACAAGTTTCCATTGAGAAAATTTCACCAATCTATCGATAGTACTCTCATGAAGATACAACGAGAAATATAAGAATTGTTAATTTACATTAATGGCATTATGCGATATGCGAGTGTCATCGCTTTGAAGCTTGACGACCAAGGGCCTATAAAACAGAATTCGTTTATTGTTACACACACTCCCAGTGTATCGTATTGATTGTTCTAATCGAACGATTCATTTGTGATTGGTTGTTAGTTGGAGATAAAAAAAGGTCGATTCCTGACACGAATTCACGATCATCTCTGTCTACGTGAATACGTTCTTGAATTTTCGCATAAAATCGGTCATTATTGTGAACGTGCAATACGCCGTGCAAATGATCGCAATTTTATGCACGGTGAAATATACATTAACATCTGCTATAAAACGCAAGAGGATAAATACGTACTTTTATGCAAAGCAGGTGATATTGAAATCTCTTAAAAAGCTAACCCTTGGAAACATTCGAATTATATTTGAAACATTTCTCCGTGCTGTACAATCTAAAGGAGATAAGTGTATTGTTTCAAAGGAGTCATCGTGTCTATCTACAATAAATTAAATATAACTTTTGAACATACTCTGTAGGTTATGATGTACGGTGTATATCGTCCAGTTTCTCTAAGCTAGGACTTTGGTTAGTATGGCCGGCTTGCGTCCTTGGGCCTCTTCAACTGAACTTTTAAACGTTTCATTCCTATCTGGAAGCCGTTCATCGTTTGAATTGCTGTCTGCGCGCTCCCTGGATTGTCAAACGACACGAAACCTGAAAGAATCGAACGGTCAAGCTTCTGGTAAACAACAGAACGAAACATCAGACCGTACATCCAATTCATTGGAAGTGTTTCTCGCACGACCATATTAATTTGTAACTCTACGGAGTCTCTTTTCGTTTGTCTCGAAAGCTTAGAAACATTTCAAACGTTCCATATTGAAATACAATCGAAACGCGATATTTTATCGTAAAATATAAATAGAGTATGCAAGCGGTGTACGTTATTCGTGTGTAAAACGAAGAACGATGGTTTCCGATTGTTCCTGATTGTTATCCAATGAAGATATCACGGATCATTTCTGTAAAGGAAAATTCGATCTCGGGAAGGAAATTCGTTTCAAGGTAACGTCAAAGTACCGCGAGAATGTCGCGTAAAAGAATGATCGAAATTATGGCCGCGCGGCCCGAGAAATTGGTTTTACGGTCTTACGAGGAAAATGGAAAGTTGAATATCAACACCCGAGGGCAACGGATTATCACAAAAGGGTACTCACGAGCTAACCAGTGAATTAGATTAGTTGATTCGCCCCAAGGAATAAAAAGTTTCCTACGAAGGTGTCCCGGTATTATCAAAGTTTCGGTCGAGATCCGGTGTAAGAGAGAGGGAACGAAAAGGTGTACGATAACGAAGCTTTTAACAACAGGAGCGCTGCTGAAAGGTCATCAGGGCCATCCCCAGTTTAAGCCAATTTTGACCATTAGCCCCGATCCAATTTTAGTTTTGCCATCATGGCGGCCTACTGTCTGACCAATCGCGGTTGTTCATCGCTCGGCTACCACCGCTTTTGCTCGGAGTTGGTAAATTACTTTTACTACGCGACTGAAAGAGACTTTAACTCTTGTTCGATGGGGAGCATTTCTTTTGCCTTTTTTTTTTTTCCTCCGTTCGAGGAGAACCTGTTTATCATTGAATTTTACGGAAATAATACGGAGTATTTTAATTTACATTGTACGCGGAAGCTGGATTACTTTTTCTCGAGGACGAATCATTACTGAGGTTTTATGATTCTGCGAACCGCAATAGTCGAACGTTATACTTATCGTTCTGATTAGCAGGGCAAGTGGAAAAATTAAAATCAGTCGAATGTGATTTAAAAATTGAGCATCGACCAAAAGTATCGTTTCTTCTTTTGGAGTTGTTTCGTTTTCGAGAACTTTAACCAACTTGGACATTTCTCCTTTCGTAAAAACATATTGGTATTTTCACGATGATTTTGGTTTTTTTTAGTAAATAATGTAATATAATTTTTGGATATTGTATAATAGGTTAAAAGAAGAATACGAAGTCGATGTAAACGTTTCTTCACTTCAAACACGAGAAATTGATAACGATTCAATGTACAATTCAACAGGATAAAAATAGTAAGTCTCTAAGCAAAAGAAGTGTAAAAGAAATTACACATGTCTAGATAAACAAACTAAAGCAATATAGGAAAATGTATATAATGTGAGGAAGGAAATAGATATGTATGAAAAGGAAAAGCTGTTGTTCTTATTTTTCATTCTTTTCTCGTACAAAAATATGAGTAAGTTTGTATAAAAATAAAGTTATAACAATGATAAATGTGTAATTAAATAGAAGAAAAGGAAATGTACAAAGTATCCGAAGAAAATAAATTCAATAAACTTTGTGGAACAGCAAGTTATCCCCATAGTCTTTTCAGATTAATTTACATAAATGCACGCATATTCAGTGATTCTTATTATTGTTTTCTCTATCTTGTTCACGAGGAAATTGTAACCGTAATTAATGTTTTTCAATTGAGAATCAATGAAAAGAATACCACATTTGATCCACGTACAGGATTTTCTTAACAAATCTCTCGAAAAAATTGTTTCCTGATCCAACAGTTTAACGAATTTTCAAAGTCAAAATTATAGCGTTGTTTTAGATAATGTAATTCACTAGTATTCTTATTATTAAACGAAAAATCAGACGAAACTGAAGTCGAATATTTTCCTTCTCAATCAGTTGTTATTCCAAATCATTTAGATCTTTCTTGTTGCTGAAGTTGATTCAAAGACTCCATATGCAGCATCTTACAATTCATAAAACCAAAAGAAGCTACAAATGATATTCACCGATAAATTATTTCACCTATAATGCTCAAAGTATTCTCGTTCCCTCTTTCTTCACCGGGTGAGGAATTTTTGTCCGTAAGATGATCAAAATCGATTGCCAAGCCCGTTTCAAACGAACGATACCCTTTCACCTATTTTTTTTTTTTATCGACGATAATTACACGCGAAAGAGTGTATTACGCAACCGAGATGTAACGAGACGTGTCCTTTCAATGACGAAATTTCTCCGACTGTGTCTTTGATGATGCCCTCATAATAGGCCAGCGATTGACTGAAAAATATTAATCGTGCCAGTTGCTAGTGAATAACCGAAGGAGAAAATGAACGAGTATAACCGTCCAATTATCTGTGGCCATATTCGCGTATTCATTCTGGATACGATTAATCAAAGCAGCCTTTGTCAGCCTCCTTTTTGTTTCGGTCCCCTACGATGTAAAAAAAAAGGCCTCCTGGTTTCATTTCAGTCGAGTTACATTCGAACGAGTACTCATACTCATCGTCCGCATATAAAATTTATACGTGCAAGGTTATAAAAGTTAGAATAAATTTTTGCCATTGTAACGATCGACTGAGTTCACAGGATAGTCGAAACTACATTACTCGACTGTAACGAACAGTAAGTTTAATACAAAAAGCTAATACCATGGGAATTGGTTTCTTTATCGAGTTTAAATTAACGTTTTCGATAATGTACGTTTGGTGTAATTGTAAAAACTATGAATATCCAAGTATTTTCAAATTGAAGCGCCCTTATTCTCTTCAATGAAGTTATTCTTCATTGAAATTTCACGTTTTGCATTCGAATTTCTATTCATGCGTTTCGAAACATTTTTGGAATAAACATAATTATGTAATCTATAAACATGAAATTAAGATTATAGTTGTAAATATTTGAGAGAGATTATGGAAACGAAAATGGTAATGTCGAAGTAATAAATAATGAACAAAATAGGAATTGGATGTGATTTAACTTGAATGGCAAACGTATATACGAAACAATAATAGAAACAATAATAAAATGTGTACAGTCTAATACAAGTACAAGTTTGATTTCAATTGTAAACTCGATTTGAACTTTTATTCCGAACAAATATACATAAATGTATTTATATTGATTTATATCGATAGAAAGATGAAGAAAACTAAACGATAAAAATAGAAATACATTGCATTTTTCAGTCTGCATAATTGTCATTTGTATACTTGGGTATTTGTCGCTTTCTATTAAGTATATTCTTTATTTCTTATCATTTTTTTTCAATACATCAGCGCTATATTCAATGTTTAATAAAGCAAATGCGATAAGTCTAATGCGAAAAAACAAAATTTTCGTTTCAGTTGTCATTTGCGCCAATCACATTTTACGTATTTCATTATTTTTGGCATACCCTCAAGCCTTTATTACTACTATTATATTTTCCAATCCCTTCTCCGTTTCTATATTATTATTTTTACTTCCATCGCTTCTCTCGAATGTTTACGATAACAATCTTACATTTGTATTCACGGATTATATAATTATCCGTATTCGGATGACGACTTTAATCGTCAATAAACATAGCTTGTTTAAGACCGATGTCGTCGTTTATTTATCACGTTGATAATCATGCTCTTTACAATTGAACCAATTCAGGAGCAAACTTATCGAGTAAGATGCACGAACAAATGAAACAAATAAAAAGTTCCAATTCGACATCCAGAAAAACAAACTTTGCTTTGTTAGCACACGCCATCGTAACGAACGATCTTGGTAACAATCAACAAGTTGTTTCCACTGTCCGAATTTTATTTTCCTACCAGCAGATCCGAGCCGAAATCGCCGACATACTTCTTCCGTCTATCCTACCTTTTGAAGACTTCACCGTCGACCGTGTTTACCTGTCCAACGTTCTTTCGTTACCCTCTTCCGGGCCACTTTCGATCTCGTTCGTGGAAATGACACACTTACCGAAGCATTTACTCTGGTTGGTGGCCCGGTCGATGAAAACCTTCGAGGATATGACGTTGCCAAAAGGGACGAACATCTGCATGAGCTCAGTGTCCCCAAACTCTTGTGGCAGGTGATAGATGAACAGGTTGCAGCCCTCGGGCCCTGAGATAGAGCATCCTACCATATAAATCAGAGCACATCTAAACATCTAAACTTGAAGTATAATACTCAAGTTAGAATGTTAGTTCTGGATGAGTTTCGTCCTTTGCAAATATAATGATTTCGACGCGACAGGAGAGCCACCTCGTGACAGCCGAGGTTGAATACTTTCGATCTCTCCCCCCCGGTTTGTTTTTTTTCCGATTCTCGTTTGAAATGCATTTTTGATGAATGAAGATGAAGATTCGTGATCGTTTCTCGATGACAATCTGATTTCTCTCTCGTCGCAATGGAAAGCACAGGGAATGACAGCAGACAGCGGTTACTTCGTTTCGTGAATCGCATGATAGGTGATACGGGGACGAAAGTATTAAAAAAAAAAAGAAACAATGCTAAAAGGCGTAGTGAGATCGTGGGAGGTGGGAGGTAGAGAGGTAAAGAGTGAGGAGGGAAATTGAAAATACAAGAGGGAGAGAGAGAACAGAGGAAATGAAAACGGATAGAAAGATGAGGATAAAGAGAGAAGAATTAGCAAAGAGCCAAACAAAGAATAGGTCCATTAGGGGAGATAGAGGTGCAAGACTGTCGACGAAGAGAGTAATGGTTAGAATGTCACGACGATGTCCGTCACGACAATGAGATTTTCCGCGGTTCAAATAACGTTGAGTATTTATACTTTCAAATATACAAACACACAACACTGGGACTTACAACACAATGGCGAGCGAGGTAAAGGGTTTTGTTTTTTTTTTTTTTTAATGAATGCAAATGGATATGAGAGGGTACAGTGACACTAGTGATGATACTGATTACGATAGTGCGACACTTTACATGAGTTCGTCATCAGACATGTTAATCCGTCGTCTTGTCGGCTAATACGGTTCACTTCTATGATGTGAATTGCATGAAAATGAACGAATCGGAACTCGCCAGTGTACCGGTAACTTCTTGTTTTTCTAACACGATTCTCTGTACGTCGATGTAAATATCGTTACGGGAAGTACTCGAGTTCTTCGAGTTGAACAGATTTCGAAACGTTTCGGTGTTTTCGTCGATTCTTTGTTATTCACTCGAACGATTCCCGTTTCCATTTTTCTAGCAGCTTTCTCAATTATTCCTCGTTCAATGAACCCACGATCGGGCGCGTGTCGTTCAGTTACTTCGATGTTACAAACGCGTTTTCCATTTCGGTTCAATTCCGTGGATTTCCATCGGACAACGAAAAATTCTTTTCTTACTTTATGTCAGCCGCGAGTGGCACGAAGACACCGATTAATACGTCCGTAGAGGAAAAGTCCAACGGAAGAAGCAAAGCGAAGGGTCGGAATAACGAGAGTCCAAATAAGGATTTAGCTAATTTCACTGAACTTTATAACTCCGACGTCAATTAGCGGCGATTATGACCGTGGAAACTTCTGCTCTCTTGGCCAGCTCTTCTCGACTAACGGACGCGTTTAAGTAATGAGATGGCTGCCACTCAACTTTTAGGATGCTACTCATCGTGACTCGTTCCTTCCTTCGCGAGATTCACCCCTTTGTCACTTTATCGCCTTTACGAACAATCGTTGCCTCGTAGAATTACCATAGAATGTAATTGTCCGTTTCCAGTTCCACGAATAATTCCAATCTCTAATCTAATTTGTCGCGTACCCTCCGCCGAGAGGGTAAAGTTCATAGTGATTTAAAGGAACACGACTTAATTCGGTATCTCCGATTTTTTACTAATCCTGAATCGCAGATGGAGCATCGATGGGACATTGAAAACTATTAAAACAGACCGATGTTCCATCGTGGATGGAAAAGTCTTCAAAAGTAATGAAGATAAAAAAGAAGGGATCGAATATGAGAAATATTAGACTTGTATTTTTTATGCTCGATTGATGTTCACGTCGAAGGTGAGAAAACTACTCTCAAAGTTGTCCACGAAATTATTTATTTAGTTAAACTGTTCAAAACTTGTACAATGGTTAATGGAGATTAAAGTTTGGTATATGAAAAAGGTTTGGTGTTTGTGGAGCAATCACCAAAATAAATTTCACGAAATTATAGATGACGCCACTGTAGCCAATTAGACAGACTTTTAAAATTTCTTTTCAGTCCTCGTAATTGCTTGTTAGAATCAACACACTTTTCTCACATTTATCACTTTTTCTACTTTAATTAGTTTTTTTCTTTTTTTTTTAAATGTTTAGTTGAATACGTATTTCATCCAGAATTTTAAAAGCAGTTTCTCATCCCTTCGAGCCGAATATCAGGTGGATTTAACATTTTTCAATACTCTAATTGCGTGACAAGTTTCATTAAAAAGCGGGGATTGTTAATTGGGCGATATTCCTTGTTAGTTTCACCGAGACTCGTCGTTATTAATGGAACATTTTCGAACCATAAGTTTTCGTCCCCTTCGTTAAAATATAAAAATAAGTAAACCGTAACTATACAATAGGAATTATTTAAAAACTGTATATTACGTTGTCTCTCGATCAAATATTTTCCTCAAAATTAAACAACACGAATTATATAATTTTCCTTCCTTTAAATTCACTCGATGCTGACCTTTAGATATTTTCTCATTAATCACAGCTAAACCAGGCTCTTTGTTATCTATTATTTTGGTTACAGAAAACAATAAAAAGAAATTTCCGGTGAAAAGAATAACGAATAATTTCAATTTCCAATCTTCGTACATTGTGGTCAATTTCAGCTCGTCGCGTTACCAACAAAGTGATCGTCGATTACCTCTACCTTTCGATTAATAAGCAAAGTTAATTATCACGTCTCGAAGAAAATTCTATTATTCCATCTATTTAAATATCGAGAAACGATTACACCCAAGTGTAATCTAAAATAAATTATTCTGTGGAAAGTTTCTCGATTGCTACGTTCCTTCGTTGTAACATTCAAGCTAATGCAACGAAATTCTTCGTCGAATGCCTTTGGTGGAAACCCGTGATCGAAATTGTCCAAAGATTATGCGTTCGCAAGGAACCGGTTCGATCGTTGCGATAAATAACGTTACGAACGTAACAGCGAGACATCTTTATCAGAGTTGGCTGGAAATAAAAAAACGAACACGGTATTTTTAATGTTCCGAGGAGGTAACAAAACATGTCTCACGGTTTACACAAAGAGTGACAAATGTTCTCTCTGCCGTGAGTACCGACTTCGTCTTGGTAATAACTCGATCGTAGTTGTCACGTGAAACCTAAATTAGAGCTGGTGTCGGCGGGTTTCCGGTTTCGACGTGGGGTAGAGAATAGAGGAGGAATTGCGGTGGACGCTGGAATCACGAAGAACGAGCCATAAATTCAACTACGTCGTCGTGCCGTGCGATCGTTGATCCTGAAATTGGTTTTCGACTCTCTAATTGGCCCACGCGCGGGACGTGCACGCGAATTTAATGAAAGCAACATCAACCCCCCTCGAACCCGCGGGGGAAAGTATCAACGGCCAGACAAACCGTTAAGTTGCGAATCCGCTGGTGCTGGTGTTCAATAATTCGACGATTCCCTCCTTTAAAAATTTCAGAGACTACTCTCCCGTACAATTTCTTTATCCGAGTAATTCGAGCTTTCACGTGTATGCGGAGCGCTTGCAAAGCTCCTATATCGACAATATCGCCGGACTGTATTTTATCATTCTTAACCGCCACCTCGTAATTTCTACAAGTGTGTTTTACACTTGCGATTCGATGTTTCATCGATTATTTTAACCGAATTTCTCGAAAGAATATTTTCAATAGCAGACCGATCAATTCCGGTGAAAATCAAAATATTTAACGTTTCTTTCGATCGAATTCTTGCGATGAATATTTCTAAGGGTAACGTTAAACATTGAGGATATTTAAATGAAAATACTCGTGGTTTTTAAATTTAATTTTCCCGAGGACTGCGTTTAAAAGGTAACGTCGAACATTAACGATGGTAAAAATGAAAGAGCGTATCCGTTCTTTTGGCTGAAAATTTTTGCAAAGAATATATCGAAGAAATAAAGTCAGACATTAATTACAGTGAAAAGGAAAAGATTCAAGTCCCGCTAAAAACCACACTAGTAAGCCCTCGATGTTAAAATAAAAATACGAAGTGGAGCGTAATTCGTGTCGGAAGAAAAAGATGGACGATTGCTTCGCGTACAAGAAAAGAAAAAAAATTGAAAAATAAAACTTTCTCGTACGAGATTTCGTAATTGGGAAAATCGAATTTGAAATATTTGTTTGCGTACTACTTGGCTAGCTTGTTGACTCATTTCTTCACGAAGAATCGTCCCTTTTTCGGTTACACGATGAACCACGCCCCTCGTCTTCTACATTGATCAAGGAAATTATATACACACATTTCTTACAGCAAATGGATCATTCTGTATGTTAGTTTCGCTCGCGGCCGATTGTCGCATAAAAACAACGACCATTGCTGTTTAACAGCACAACACCGAACATAGCCAAAGAAATTCACACCGAGATTGTGCAACGACGAAACACCAATGTAGTAAACCCATCTAAAGAATGAAAGTGGAACATCCGTGAAATGTTGGAAATATGGGCAGAAGGATCGATTAAGAGAAGGAAGACACACGAACACCGAAAATACCTTGTAAGGCGTATAAAACATTGAAACAGGTTAGAGAAGCAAAAATGATCGACGAAGCGACAGCAAATATAAAATTATGTTACGCAGTCACGACAGATAAGAATATTTTATTTTTCCTGGCTTCGTCGTTGTCCCGTCAGGTTATGTCGTCGCTTGTTTCACAGTTTTAAACATCGAACAGCGTTTCTTTGAAAGCCTTGGCCGTTCAGTACGCTCAAAAGCGGATTCCACTAACAAGAAATCGTACACGAACGTCAAGTTATGGTGCGTGTAATTGATGCTGTTTTCGATAAAACACATTCGCTACAATTCTTAAACAGGCATTGCGATCTAATTCTCGTTTAAACTTCGTGCTTCTAGTGTACGAAATTGAAAATTACCGTAAATCATTTCTTAAGAACCAAAGGTATACGTGATCATTTGAATGGACGATCTCGGATTAAGACAGTCCAAAGTCGTTGAAAAAAAAGAAGAAAGAATCTAAGGATATTCGTTACGGATCTAAGAATGGAGGTTAAAATAAACACCAATAATTGTGATCGTAAATTAGTTTTGTATTCCTTCTTAAAGGTCATCTTGAAACTTTCAACTTGAACAATCATCCGCGGACAATTATATTTCCTTTCGTACAATAATTAATCTAAAACAGAAATGAATATTTAATTCACATACTGTGCACACAAAACCGTAAAGGCGTACAAAGAGAAAACTAAACCGAAGTGGATTTGTTGCTGTACGAAATATATGAAAATGTATGATTATAATTTATTGGTATTTATTTTTAATGATTTTCAAACAAAAGAAATATTCGACAATTGAAAATGTTCGTTTGAATCGTAACTTCAAGTCGGGGGAAATAACAGAAATTGATTTTCACCGAGAAAACACGACATTAAGATTCTTCTTGCAGCGAAAGTGTTGAGAGCAAGTTGTATCTCGTCGATGCGTAGATGTATAGAGAAAAAATGACAACAGCGACGAGATATTGTGTGTTCGAAGGGATAGGTGAAAAATTGCATATCGGTGGAGAGAGAAAAAGGAAATGCCAGGAAACCCCTGAATGGAGAGAGGAAGGAAAACGCTGTCGCGGTAAACTTCCATTATCCTACAATGTAACAACGGATCGCCGGCAGGCATAGTGGCAAAGTAATTAAAACTTTCGTTTTATTTGCATTATCTCATTGTTAGGCGTCGTATATTCTAATAATGGCGAGTTGTTAATTGCAATCAAACGTTGGCTCGGCTCTCGCCATCTCCCTCCTACCGCGGTCTTATCCACGATCTTCTACCCCAGTCCTCGCCTCTTCGTTCACAAAGATAACATTCAAGAACGGTTTGTTCTTTGACCCGTATCCTTCCAGACTGAATCAATTTCGATTAATCTTCCAACTTTCAATTCGATTCAATCGGATCAATTAATAGTGCTCGATCTCTATTTTGACTAAATAAGTTCGAACGTTTATGTACACAGTTGAAACATACTAATACAGGTGCACTTAATACTGGTCTACCACATAGGCACTAAACCGTGGAAAGTGGTTGGAAAAGAATAAAAATTTGGATAATCGTACCACGGTTATTATAATAGTCACACGATACAACGAAAATAACTTATTATAAAAAAAGAGTGAGAAAGGATGGTAACTAAATAGTAAAATAAATACATACCAATTTATATACAATAACGGAATTTAATCGTGCATAAATTTACACAGAACGGGTAAATCTATTAAATTTTGCGAGACGATTGATTGTAAATAGTATTGAATTATTTTGAGCTTGAAGAAAATTCTTCAATTAAAAAATTTGTACATTAAACGTAAAATTGAAAAATTGTAACGTTGGAAGTAAAGTTGAAAATTTTCAACTAATTTGATCCGAACGCTCTGTTGATTAGTCATTCCTGTGTTCTGCGCGGAACGTGATCCGGCTACCGATTGGTGGAATGTGCGTCATCGATCTGATTCTACCAATTGCAAGCCTTCCATCTTCTACGGTTGAAATTGTTTGAACCGAGAGTACTATGGTTGTACGGAACGAGAGACTCGATAGGCATTCCGAGTATAATGGATCAATTCCAAATACCTAATTAAATATCATTAAAACAAGTGTTTACCCCCAACCGGAAACTTCCCATAATTTGAACATTGTGTCGTTTGGACTCTGCATCGCTTGAACGCTGGGTCGTGTTATTGTCCCCTCAGCTTAACCTCTTCAGAATAAGCGAACATTTAAATTGCTATTGATGCACGACAACCAATCATGTGACAATGTTATCGCTTATATCATTGATAAATTTAATTCTGAACATTCCTCCACAATTTTACCGATTACTTTTGCGTTAGAATATTTAAAATAGATTAATTTTTCATCGACACACTGGGTATTTCAATAAACAGTAGATATCTTGGTTTTTTAAATTTCTGGAGAACTCGAGAGCTCGTGACCTCAAGAATTTTGAAGTTTAGATTAGGTAACAAATTACAATGTATTGTATGCACATATATAACAAACGTATATGCCAGTATTCTTGAAAAGGATGAAGATGAAGCTATTGGTTAGTTGTGTCAATAACGTGAAAAAATGGGACACATGATTGAAAAGTCGTCAATAGGGGTTTCATAGAATTGTTCTAAAGATTCGAATCTTCAAAAGGAATGAACATATTACTACTTATATAGAACAAATAGTATCGTATATAAATCCAATTGTAACTGTAGCTATTAACAAAATAGTCATTTTCTAATTCAATCTGTCGCAGTTACGTAGTTTCGTCTACTCGTGTTTCATCTTTGAGTTCCATAGACAGTATAAAACCTTTAAAACTCAACCGATTGAGTAACCGTTAATTCCAAATCCTCATAATTCAGTTCAGGTTCGAATTGACTATTTAAAAATTCTTAAAACTCACTGCAAGATGGCGGCTCAAATTCCTACCTAGTTCAGTCTCGTTCTTAGTTATTCCCAATTTCGTATAATTTTATCAAAGTTTGAATTCGCTGCTCAAAAATGTTCGAAACTCGATTCAAGTCGATCTAAGTCCCAGTCAGTTAATGTAAAGTACATCAATTCCAAATCCGTATAATTTAATTCGATCCTGAAACTCGAAGCCTAGATTGTTAGTCGAATAAACCTTTGTTAACGAGCAGTTAGCTTGTTCTTTCCTTGCGTCCATTAAGCGTAGATAGTTCGTTCTTTCGCTATGGCGGGAATAATTAACAGACTGAATATGTTGCGAGAGGTGAGGCCTGTTTTGTGTCTCTTTCGCGTAGGAGGAATCCGGCATTATTCGCGATATTGGAAAGGTAAAATATAGCGGTTAAGCGAAAATTCATCAACGTTTGTAGGTCATCCTCCCTTTTTTCACTGGTATGATTAAACTAGAAAAAAAAGAAAGAGAACGAAAAAGAAAGAAAGAAATGTACGCGGTCGAATTAAAAAAGATCCGTCGAGCGTGCCAAGCGCGCTGGTAAAAAGAATTTCTCTCGTGGGTGACTCTTGCGTCGGTTTTATTCCGTGTCTATTTACCGTTTCGGTTTTTCGTTAATTACGTTCGAAAGATCGTGTTCTTTCGCGACAACGATGTAACATCAACGTAAAGAATATTCCACGCAGCGTACAGAGATCGCTCGTGATTAGTTGAACACCTTTGCGACGCAACGACGAGGGATCATTCGTGTCTGGACGTTTTGGGACTTGGATCTACAATCTCGGGACTGCAATCGTTCGTGTTTACAGTCAACAGTTAGACGTTGATGAGTGTACCGTACTTACCTTCCCTTTGTGTGGGTGCCACGGCGGTCATCGGTTGTGGTATAGCTTGAGGAAACTGGCTGTAGACGGCGGGATAAGCTGCGACAATAACAAATAACAGATACATCATGAGGTGTCCACATCGAAACACGGAGTACATGCTGTCCTTTCTTTTTGTTCTTATCTTGCTTTCGTAAAGTACACCTTCTCGTGGGCATTAGTGCTTTTGTATAAAAAGAGAAAGAGAGAGAGAGAGAAAAGGAGAGAGGGACAGGGAATCCTATCACGGGTAACCGGGCACATTGGTTTTCACGATGGAAAGTTTGCGCCCTGGTCCGAGGAAACGAAGTTTGAGCAACGAAATTTAAAGTATCTTTAAATATTTAAAGAATATAAAGTAAAGAAAATCCATTTACCGGATCGTCGTTCGCGCGATCGTTATCTAATGTTTACGACGTCCCTCCCGTTTGTCTCATTATTTATCTCTAGATTTCGAGGTACAATCGTTTCGCAATTCGTGATCCTGGTGTTTTTTTTTTTTTTTTGGTTTCACTCGCTCGACCAGGTAAACGCGTCGAGTATTTTTGAAACCGACGTAGAGGAATTTATTCGACAGATTTCCTCCATACAGGATGAGACGGTAAGTACTGCTATTCGAGATATATCGTTATCCATTGATTCGATCAAAAAAACGTTTTCAACGAAATACAGTATTCTCTCGATAAATGTGAAAGCCTCGGGTCAAAAATTCACATTTATAAAGGACCATCTATGAATCTCTACACCTCTGTCGGCAATTCGTTAGTAAAATGACATTTTCATTAACAAAAAAAGTCAATAATAAAAAAAATTCATCTTTGTATTTGTATTGTTTCATCAACACGAATGTTTATCTTATCGGGTAATGTTACATTATAGTCAACCCGTGAAGTGACGCATTGATCGTTTGACTGGTTCCAAAATATTGGGTTGTTCGTTTTCCAAAATGAAGAATATGTAATTTAATAAAATGTTTGTACACTCTAAAAAAATCGTGTTTCATTTCCACAAAAAAAAAAACGAAATGACTTTCCGAACAACCCAATAGAATCTTCTAATAGTGAGGCGACAAATTTTTCACATTTATCGTAGACCTCAGTTTCACATTTATCGCGACAGTACTCTACATTTTACTCAAAAAGGTGATCTTCGTCAAGATGATCTCGAGTATTTGAAACGATGTTGCTTCTTTTCTTAACGTTTACACTGTAATCGATAAAAAGAAAAAAACGAATTCAACGACGGTTGATAAAATAACCTTGAGTCGATCCTCAGCTCGATATTTTTGTACATCGTAAGGAACGTTTTTCGATCGAATCAATAGATACAGAGGTATTTCGAATTGCGGTTCTTATTGACTCGTTCTATATTGACGACAAATAATCATTCGATATTTCCGTGACGCGATGCGCGCAAATGTAACAAGCAACGATGTTAATAAAAGGTAAATTATTCGGTTAACGTCGATCGAGTTAATGCGAAGTTGCGTTGTCATCGACGAGCCGGGGAAATAATTGCGACAGGATAATTTGTAATTGCGGTTAATGAACGCGACGGGACGATCGGGACACGACGATTCCTTTCCCGATATCGGAACACGGAAAAGGGGGGCGGGGGAGGGGTACGGGGGGACGAAACGTTTCGCGTTTGTGCAGAGTTTTCCCTTCTGCGCGCGATATTTTTTTATAAACGTTGATCGTCCGTCGAATTAACAAGAAAAGCTTCGCTCGACGAGGGAGCTTAAAGGCAAACGAAAACCGAGTCATCAAAAGAAGGAAATCCCTTTCCCGTGAAGATTCCAGCTGCATTTCCATCGACAAGGGTATTCGACTCTCAACGTTTTCATCGTTTCACGACTTTTAATACGATACTTTTGTATTTTACAACGGTACCATCGTTTCTGTAACCGTTAATATTAACCGACACCCGATATCGTTTTGAAATCGTCCGACCGCTGTGTTTTTGCGCGCTACGTTCGTTGAAACTGTGTAAATTCGCTGGATGTTCCGCGAAACTTAGTAACAGTAATTGGTGATTTTTCGTGCAAAGTTGGATAAAAAATGTGGAATCGAATTTAGTCGCGCGAGGGCCTCATTATCGAGAAAATCGATTTTGAAAGTTTCCAAACATGCTTTGCGAATGAGTCGAATTTGATCGAGGTGTCTGACTATTACTCATTATTTCTACTTGTGTTGGTATTTGTAGGATGTTGGTATAGTGTTTATGACGGTATGATGTTATCTGTTTGTATCGTACCATGGAGTCGTTGGCGATATTATGTATTATTGGGTTGTTCCAAAATGGAGAATATATAATTTAATAAAATGTTTATATACTCTAAAAAAATTGTGTTTCATCTTCACCAAAAAAAAAAAAAAATGAAATCACTTTTCGAACGAATCAGTAGTATCACAGTCTTTGTAGTATTACAGTGTCAATGTGGTATTTTCTATGAGTATCGTATGATGATGGTATGGTAATATATGCTTATATTGTATTATATTGTTGATGGTGGTATGGTAATGTACGTTTGCATTGTATCACGGAGTCGATGACTACTGTGCGATGGTATGCTATTTTCTACTTCCCTTCGTACCTACAATTATCCAGCTACATCGAACAGATAATATCATACCGCGAACAATACTTGTAAATCCCAACGAAAGTAGAAATAATGCGCAATGCTGAAACTCTTTGACCGATCGTATCAAATCGTACGCGTATTCAACGAAATTTTAATTTCGAAAATAAAATTTCGCAAAAGGAATTCTGTTACACGTTTTCGATTTACCTTTCTCTTTTTTACGAAGAATTGATTCAGTAATTAAAATTTTGCAACGGAAATCCTAATAGATGGTAACGTAGCGTTACGAGTGCACACGTTTTGGATAGTTCGCAAATAGGGTTTCCAATTGGAGCGCGATACCGGGAAAGGGATTACTTGTCCTTTGTGAAGATGACAAATCGAACACGAGAAACGGTTATGAAAAGTATAACGTTGAACGCGGTATCGTATTTTGTAGGATAAAATCTTTCGATCGAAACGAGTAAATGAACGCCCTACCGTATGACGTTAGAGAGACGCAATTATAACGGCATTAATTATGTCTTGGTAAATATTCAAAACGCGCTCGATTGATATTTGTTTGTGACGGATAAACGCACACCGTGACGACAAGCGGGGAAACGGGTATCGAGTATACATTCGCTCTCAGATCGGAAAAGATAAATTTTCGCTTGGAAATTAATTATTTTCGTTCAAACATCGCTTTAATATATTCCGATTGACGTTACCAAAGGTTTCGCTTCACCGGCGGACCGACGTTTGGCGTATGAAATAAATACACCATCATATGTCGGTTACCATTCGCCCGGATAGAGGGACCGGCGGTATTTCGGATTGCTTTTTTTCCACTCGCTGATCTCCGCGGACTGTGTACATTGGACTAAAATACACAGAAAAAGAATATCCTATTTTTGAGTCTTCGGCAAACACAGGAAACCAAACGCGGTCCAGTCGTACGTTATATCTCAATTTTGATGAATTCCTACCAATTCCTATACGGTCGGAGACGAAAAAAAAAAAAAGAGAAAAAGATACGTACACGTGTAGCACGGAAAATAAATGTGAAAAAGAAAAAAGGTATTAAAAAGAAAGAAAAAAAAAAAAAAAAGAAATAGAATGGTGGTTCAGACGGCGAACGAATCGACAGAGAAAATATAACGCGCGCGTGTGCGAAAATAATTATTATCTCGAAAAGTGCTCGCAGCTCCGATGTTCCTGCGGCCTATAATGAAACGCAGTCGCGAAACTTTTGAAACGTAATTCGAACGCTCCGTCATTAATTTAATCAGTGGTACACAGAATTCATCGGACCTGTGCGTTAATTGCTAACGGCGAGCGAAACGAATCGAAGTATAGTTACGTCGGAACGCTGATTATCTCTGAAACGGGAACGTCCATTTTGATGCTGATTATTGGATTATAATTTCTGCTTGTTGCGTCGCACTTTGATGTAACATCGTTCAAGCCTTCGGCAGCTCTGGCCAACTCCGCGTCGGTTTGCTGTTTACGTATTGGTGAACATGCACGGCACACAATATATTTAAAGGTTAACAACACATAATGTACACGACGCATATTTAAAGGAACATCGAAGTACACTGCAACAGCACACCAGAAGCATTATATATATATATATATATAATACGTTGACGCGGTACGTTTATAATATATGTATATATATATATGTATATAGGGTGGTTCGTTAATGTACGATTAAGAAAATGGGCGATTCTTCGTGAAAAAGATCGAAAGTGTGGAATAAAGATTTTTCAAATTATCTCTTTTCGAAAAAAATGTCTTTAAAAATTCTAGTCGAGTACACGTACAATTAAGTATCGGTATAGACAAGTTTAACACATTTTTATTTTTGTCGCTAAAAGTTATTTTAAGCAACATGGAAGTTATCACTGAAATTGTGAAGAAATAGTCGTAAGTAAATTTCTCATGTAAAAAGTTGAAATTTGTGTTTATACGAAACGAAATAATTCGTCCCTGAAGATATTATGTATACAATTAGCAGCAGTATTAGAATGGAAGGTAGTATAAATTTTTGTAGGACAGGTTTATGTACGAAACTAAAATGTTTATTTCTCAGGAAGATTCATTAATTTGGTATTTGTTAGGAAACGTTGTAGATGTTGTCTCATGGACAATAATCTTCTATGAAATACATATGTAAGTTTCTTCGCACACTGTATGACGCATTTTGCGTTGTTGACCTTTTAGAAAATTATGTTATTCGTAAGAAACAAAAATTCAAAGTGACATTGCTGCATAATAGCTACCAATTGCGAAACTCAATTATGAATATTTATTACACAACTTCAGCGATCGGTTCTACACTGCAACGTTTCAAACGAGTTCAAATTTAGTCGCACATCTGTCAGTACACGTCGATATATAAGCGAAGAGATTAACACATCGAAAGTTAAAATGATTTATAATTCTTCAACGCTTGATCATAGTCTGTAACAAAGTTCAACGTGTCAATTCTCGGTGCACGTGTGCTCGACGACTTTTTAAAACCGTTTTCCTTGAAAATAGGACCTCGTTTGCAAAAATGTTATCCCAAACATTCGACTTACAATTAACTTTTCAAGAAGAATAACCCACATCCACCGACAACGGGCTACCCTATGTATATTTAAGTATACACACACACACATACAAATATATTAGTGGTAACAGAAAGACACCTGTATACTTATACACGTTTCTGTGTCTATATGTATATATATACGCGCGCGCACACACACACACACACGTGTGTGTACATGCCTATGTATACGTATATAAATGTACACATGCGGCCATAGTTGCATGCAGCAGCCAGAAACGCGACCAGCGAAATCGAATTTTTTTTTAGAGTTAGATGCTCGAGTGCTCGGATAAAAGCATACTATAATTGAACGTTCGGATTTATTTGCAATCGAAAAAAGGGGAGCGTTTTTTTTTTCATTTTTTTTATCCAATAATAATGTATCCCATTTACAAATTTGTTTGTCGACCAAACAAAAAAAAAAGAAAAAAAAGAAAAGAAGAAAAAAAAGAGAAATAAAAATCGAGAACTATATTTAAGAACGAAAACGTATTACAATCCCGTGAGCTTTCCGTATCGTGACCGAACGTGTCCGATTGTACGGTCGTGTTCGCGGGAAATCGAAAGCGTGGATAATCGAAAGGTAAGTAAATTCGGTGTACATAATAACAATTTCCAATAATATCTTGATCGAATGATAACACAGTAATTCCGACTCAATTTTCCAGCCGGAACTCGTTACAGTATCCAATATGTCGTTCTTTGGAGGCCGGCTTTGAGCTTTACACGATTATCGAAAAGCACTATAAAATGCGCTCGCTAAAGTCTCGTGAAAACTCGCTGCTAGATACGAGGGCTTGACGGAATCCTCGATAAAACGAAGGGAAAAGGTAAATGGAGAAGAAAAAACTTACCGACACCGGGGTAGGGTTGTATTCCGGGATACGCGGCGGCATGCTGGAGTGCCGCCTCCCCATTGGCCAGCCCTTGTGCTGGAATGGACAGATGGAGGGCATCTACACTTCAGTAAGCTCAGCTCTTATCGGGGACAGACCTACGTCTAAGGCCCCTGTCGCAATACTTACTGACCAATCGATATTGCACGGTGTATCGTGTATTCTTGGATATCTCGAAGATAAAACCGGATATCGTACGCATCGATCGCAAGATACGAATGCATTGCTTTTGGTCTTGGTGTTTGAAAGACGAAAGATTGTTTAAATCACTTGGAATTCCACGGGCGAGTTTTCTACGGGCACGATAAAGGAAAGAAATTAGTCCGAAACGAGAATCGGTTGAAATGTGCTCGAAACATTTTGCTGTTGTTTCGGTCCTCTTCGGTAAGTACGGTGAAGAATATCAATTTGAAAAAAAAAGGAAGAAGAGGTTCGAGAGGAGTATGAAAATGTATGAATTTTTTTTTAAATTAACAAAGAAGAAGGAAAATATGAAAATGGAAATTGAATTTTTAAAACGGAAAAGACTTACAACAATATTGAATAAATTAGGAATCGGAAAATTAAAAATTACCAACGACGAGGGTATTGTGGTATTGTAACTTGGATATTAATCAACGATGAATTGAAAATTCATATTCACTGAAGTCGATACGAATGCAGAAAGGAGCTGTAAATATAAATAAAGATGCAAAGAGATAAAAGAAGAAATAAATACGGTAAAAATTTCTATTAAAACCATAAAAGTGTATCTCTTTACGATTAACAGAAATTTTAATCGTCGTAGTCGCTACAACGATCTTACTCACGCGACAGGAGTTTTATAAACATACTATATATAATTAGTGTTCTTACTACTTCTTTGAACTCAAACTGCATTCAATATCAGGTCTAGTATTCTTTCCCAATTATCAAAAAACTTTCGTTCTATTATTTCCACTTAAAATGGTTACCATCGAGGACAATATAATCTCGCGTCACCGAAGAGAACCAAAATACAAACGGTCTACCCGTTGGATCGATCAAGAAGATTAAACTACTATCGCGTTGTTTACTCGCGGATCAATTTCCTCCAATAATTAACAATACACCCCGAATTTACGTTGTAAATTGAATTTCCATCGTGAATTAAAGCCGGTCGATTCGTGATCTCCTTGTCGTTGATCCCTGTGTTCGAGCGTTTAGAGATATCCGCTGAAAAATTCCGATGATTTCATTGACGTCGTGTACGAAGAATCGACGTATCGTTGTACAAGTCTGGGGCGAGGTTACTTGGTTATCGTTGGAAACGCGGAATAATGTAGTCCGGCGTCGATTGGCCGAGCATTGCGCAGGGGCGGCACACTGCGCCTGAGTTGATACTCACGTCCCGCATAGGTCTGCGGTATCCCGTTGGTGTAGACACTTGGATCCGAACCTGCTGGTTGACCGTTAGGTGTTTGCGCAGCCATGTTGAAATTGGGCATCGTTGGCGACGGTAACGACGGTATCGCCCCGTTAACCGACTGCCCTGCACCGCTACCTACGAGCAAACCTGATCAGTACACACCGGTTACCCTCTTGCTCTTACAACACCGACCTCAGTCACCCTCTCGACGCGCGGCAACGGATCAGGAACGCTCACGGCGTCCGTCTAACGTTTAGCTAGTTGTCCTCTGTACATCCTGTCAACCGATTTACGGTATATACGGTATAATTGGTAGGACGTCGGGAGCGGATTTGTGTATGATCCGTATGCCCCGCGTCACGTTTGAGGGTCCATGTGATCTGCGGATTCTCGAGATGTTGATCCCGAACTTAGGACTAATAACGTCTCGTAACTGGCCAGTGCCAATGCGAATTAATGATCCGGTCTCCGTGCAAATTGACTGATTGTTTTCTTAGGATAATTGGATCGGTGATCCTCACCGAAGATCAGTACTACTTCCCTGTCGGTGTTGATGATACACCTAACCTAGGTATTTGTACAGACTAACTCGGACCGAACTCAACAGGATTGATTACAGTATTATCCGAAAGGTATATCGCAACAGTTCATACGTATATATCCAGTTGTTAGTATAAATTTCTCCTCTTTGTTTCTACTACTATCTTTACCAGGAGTCTATACATTGAGCTACCTAACACTTCTACGGGATCATCACTGATACTGATTGATATTGTTATTTGTTGGTTACACTTGGAAATACACGGTGCAATAGCTCACGTGTGTAAACTAGCTAGTATTATAGTATATTTTTATTCTCTTTTTTCTACTACTTTGTCAGTTAGAAGTCTATGTTTCGAGTCACCTAATCTATCTATGGGATCATTATGTGGTTCCTAAGAATTCTGGTATTTTTTCGTTTCTTCTTCCGACAATGTCTTATCTACGAACTGCAATTCATGTTAATTAACATTATTTTCTGAAGAGGGGAAAAATACGTAAATAACGAAATTTATCTACCATTTTGGATTTTATACGAAGCTTAGGTGTACGCGTCGGTGTGTTATCGCGAGGGGAGAAAAGATTCGGTCGATCAGATTGCTGGGGATTCGAACACGAATCTTTCGACGCTCAGGTTGTCCAAGAATTCTTTCTCCCTAATCCTCGTGTTCGAAATAGCTATCGAGTGCTTACACTTTGTAAATGTAAGAATCATGATTCAAAGTTACGTTTATTTCAAGTTTGATACGCTGTACGAGAAATTATTGCACACTAGAGCCTTTTATATCAGAAATAGGCAAAATTTGTATCTATTGCTTACAAAAATTTCATATAATGAATAAAAATAAACGACTTTTAGTTTACTACTCGTTGATTAAAAAAAAAAAGAATTCTGCTTTATGGAATGAAATTACATCTCGTGTTGAATAAATAAAAACTTGTTGGAATAATTATTAAATCGCACAAACGTCGCGAAATAAGCGTTACGTATTGCTCTTATTCATCACTTGTTATCTGAACAAAACTTTGCCCATATCTGGTATATATAATATATGTATCTTGTTTTTTAGTGTACCTAGTTATGGATTGTTTCTTTTACTGAAAATATAAGAAAGAATGGTTACAAAAGCCTTCCAGAATTGATCCCGAAACATTCTATGTACGATATTATAATTGTTTGAATTGTTTGCATACAATATCGTTTAAAAAATAATTTGAAACACGCAAAGAAATTACACGAGAATTTAAATTTTTAAGCACCACTGTAAGTTTTATTTAAATTTCTTTTGGTATTTGCTTCGAATTCGATCAATTTCGATAATAATGAAATCCAAAAATCATCGAGCATATCTGTGCAAAAATATCTAAACCGTGGTAAACATCTTGTCATGCATTGAATCTCGTTTCGCACAAAGCCTAGGCTGGAGATTGAAATAGAAAAGGACCTCACGAGCTGGATAACACCTGGACTACGGAATATGCATACGTATTGTGGCTGATATCTTGTTACGTGCGCGGGATATGACGATACATCGTAAACTTAAACCCCTACCGACTCTACGCCAGACTAAACGTGATGGCTGTTGTGGATATCGATAAACCTACAGCCTCGTCCAAATAGCATTTTTGAAAATCAACTTCTACATCCTACACGTGTGATTTTTCTTATTAAATTTTTCCTTTCTTCGTTAATGAAATGTGGAATTTTTCGAATAAATAGATTCGAAAAGATTGACTAAAATTAATCAACAATATCTGATTTTTATGAAACAACATCGTCAAATATTAGACTCGTATTTACTTTCAATGGTTGACATTAATGTTCAAGGTGTGGAAACCACCCTCAAAGTTGTGGACGAGATATTTACTTATTGTTCGATAAATATCTTAAAACCTACCATCGGAAAAACGATAGAAGAAAATGTTGAATACGAAGAAAATTTGATTTGTAAAGAGCAATTGCAAGGTCTTATTAAAAACGTCACCGAGACATAGATGGCGTCACTGTAGCCAATGAGATATTTGTAAAAGAGCGATCCAGTTTGTGAGGTATGTTATTTTCGGTAAAATAAATCTATACGGAATTAGTTTTAAAAATTTCTCTTTGTATCTTCAATAGTTTTCATGAAATTTTTGACAATAGTTTTGGCCTCTAAACTTGGCTTTACCGAGACTATAAAAAATAAACCTGCAAAGTTTCATCAAAATAGAGGGTGATGTGAGGGACACTTCATGGATGTTTCATGTTAGTCAGTTTACAATTTGTCAACTTACTTTCTTCATGCTGGTAATAATAGTGATTTATTATATCGTAATTCGTCGATCGTTCTCTGTTAATTTTCGTAAAATATTCGATTCCTAATATATTATTGATTAATACATGCCAGTAATTAATTTCAATAAAAGTTATGATTTTCTGGTCTGTTGACATATGAGTGTAAACGACAGTCAATAATAGTATACATTTTAGCCTATTTAACAGGTGGACTAGAGTCTTCAGTCTTCCAAGGGTTAAAACGTAAACGAATAATTCAATCGAATCTGCGTATCGACTCGGTATTAATTTCTTTTCTGAAAACAAAAACCTATTGTCGAATCTAAAAATTGGAATTCTTGTTCCATGTAAAATAAATATCAAAGTCAGTTCATTCGCCCAAAACGTATGATTCATTTTAAAACATTTTTTATTTGACTACAACCCAGAAACATCTACCATAGATTTATCTGCCACGATAGTTTCAATTATAAAGAAAAAATATATTATTAGAACACGATAAGTGGACAGAAACCCGAACAACCCTCTATGATCAGGAAATCGTTGAATCGGTTAGTTATTCGAAGTTAAAGATTCCTGTTTCTTTTAAAACGAATTGTTACATTGCACGATTCTACGCCATTAAGTTACCGTCTTATAAATCCCGGTTGGTTAAATTCGTTACTCGTTTCTTCGCACTGAAGACATGAACACAAATTTATTTCGCATCAAAGATCCAAGACCGAACCGGTCAGAACGTTCGCGAAGAAAAAATGGAAGCAATTGCTCGAATGGACACCTTCCCTCGATATTTATCCACACATCTGCCCGATTGAAATCGACGGATGGGAATTAATCACCGTCGATTGAACGTTACGAAAGACGATAACCGCGAATAATTTCACGCAGACCCACGTTCGGAATCTATTCGAGTAAATCGATCACTTTACATGAATCAGCGGCGTGAACGTTTAAAATCCGTAAGGTTACAGAGGGATGGAAGGGATAGGGGGAGGTGGAGACGTCGTCTCACCGGGAATAAAAGCGCAGAGGCTTGGCAATCTGCGGAACAAGTAGGCAGAGGAAAGACTAGGAGTGGGCGGGTGGGAGAGAAATAAAATATTATTTCCCTATCAAACGGTATTACCTTTCGCTCGACGGGGCTCGACGTATACCCGGAGCGCTTGCGGAGAGCCGATTTCCGTGCTTACTTTGCTTGTCTGCGCTACTTCGCAGACCCCCTCCTTTTCCACTCTGTGCGCGCATTCGCGGATGAAGGAAACCGGCGAAGAAATGGAAATAAAAGTAGGGGAAGTGAGAGAAGAGAGAGAGAGACAGAGAGAGAGAGAGAGAGAGAGAGAGAGAGAGAGAGAGAGAGAGAGAGAGAGAGAGAGAGAGAGAAAAAGAGGGAGAAACGGAGACAGAGAAACAGAGGGAGAAAGAGAGAAGAACTGGGAAAGAGGAAAAGAGGAAACAGAGGGAGAAAGAGAGAAAAACAGAAAAAGAGGAAACAGTTAAAGAGAGAGAGAGAGAAAAATAGAGAAAGAGGAAAAGAGGAAACAGTGAAAGAGAGAGAGAGAGAGAGAAAAATAGAGAAAGAGGAAAAGAGGAAACAGTGAAAGAGAGAGAGAGAAAAATAGAGAAAGAGGAAAAGAGGAAACAGTGAGAGAGAGAGAGAGAGAGAGAGAGAGAGAGAGAGAGAGAGAGAGAAATAGAGAAAGAGGAAAACAGGAAACAGTGAAAGAGAGAGAGAGAGAGAAAAATAGAGAAAGAGGAAAAGAGGAAACAGTGAGAGAGAAAGAGAAATTGATAAAGAGGGAAAGAAACAGTGAGAGAGAAAGAGAAATTGATAAAGAGGGAAAGAAACAGTGAAAGAGAGAGAGAGAAATTGATAAAGAGGGAAAGAAAAAGTGAAAGAGAGAGAGAGAGAGAGAAAAATAGAAAAAGAGGAAATAATGAAAGAAAAAGAGAAATTGATAAAGAGGAAAAGAAAAAGTGAATGACAGGGAGAAATAGATAAAGAGACAAAGAAAGAGAGAAAGAGAGGGAGATGGAGAAAAAGAAAGAAAGGGAGAGAGAGGCTGAGAAGCCAGCGAGTGGAGAAAAGGAAGTTAGGGTGCTCCGGTGTAGGCAAAGAAAGAACGATGCTTTTTGGCTTTTCCTCCTTCCCGTTCGGCGAGTTTTCGATAAAGTTTCGCGGTACTGGCAATATCTTTCGCCCGAGTCACGCTCGGTGAAAATGTTGTATTGATTTACGAGCCGGTTATAAGGCAACGGACTGTACGCTCCTGCTGTCGCGAGGTCCGGGAGGAACAAACGGGAGTGCAGGATAAAAGGGGAAAGATAAAGAAAGAGTTTTGCGTCGGTGAAACGGAGCAATTGCCTGGCGGGGTATACGCGCCCGCGCGTCCGCCCGCGCGTGTGTGTACCTTTCGGAACTCGTTGGCCCCTGCACTTCTTCGTCCGTCAAATGTTTTTTCCGGAAATCGACCGTTCCGCTGATTCCCTCGTACCTCGATCTCCGAGACACGGATGGGTTGCGTGAGCAAAGTAACTACTAATCTCGCGATTTGAAAATTAAACCTAGGAGGACTGAACCACGAGTTGTGCGTTATAAATTGAGACGGTTGAAGGTGGGGAGGAGTCTTGAAGTCTGTTAACGTTGTCCGTAATTAGTTTCGGACAACGATCTTTCGAAATAAGTATTTTATCAATGATCGTAGTTTCGTGCGTTAGAAAAGAAATAACGAATATTAATTTCTTGTCAGATGTTTTTCTTCAAGCATTAATTGTGACGTGAGCTCTTGGAACCCACTGACGTTGTCTGTAATTATATTTGGTAAACGATCTTTTGAAATAAGTATTTTACGAATTGTTGTAGTCTTTTATCTTAGGGAAGAAATGATATCAACGAAGAAGAATATATTAATTGTTTTCGGTAAATTTTCGCTTCACGAATAACTGGTAATGGTATAAAATAAATTGTGTAATCTTACGTTTTGGAATCTCTTCCGGAGTGTGTAACCTGTTAATGAATGTTTATTTAAATCGTTATCCCATTGGCAATTTTTATCGTTGAGAAACTGATGTTTTATTGTATATTGAAGAGGTCCCAAAACGTGGAACAAAACGTTGAATTACCAGAGTCATTTATCAAATAAAAATTCATCAAATAAGTCATTTTCGTCTTTCACGTTTACGCAAATAAGCTCTTCTGTTTCGTCAAAATTCTTACCGAATCGAAACCGATTCTTAAACATCCGTCTCGAAGATACAGACTACGATAAACGATGTTTTGAAAATATTTTACACGAAAGAAGATATTTTGATTATTTTCTGCTCAGTGGGTTCGGCGAGTCATCTTTCTTCTTAGTTTTTCTAGGGTTAAGGCACGCATTGACGGTGTTTAGCTCTCGCTGCGCCGATGACAGACAGTGTTTGGAACACTGGTATCGATATTTGTGTAGAAACGACAAAGAACTTACCGGAAGTCGGCGGGACGACGGGGTTTGCCATGCCGTTCAACGCATGCGGCAATTGTCCTGCTAACGCCACCATTGGGTTGATGTACGTCCCTTGTGCCGTTGCAGCAGCCATCAGAGCCGCCTGCTGCTATAAATAAAACTTTTATGTCGAAGGTGTTTCCACGAATATTTATTTCGCTCGAAGCATTCAGTCTCGGGGTCAGAAATTGTAGTCGAGTCGGTTCCACGTGACGTACATTTCAAATTTGTCGTAGTATCGAAATACTCGATCTAATTATAATTATAATGATTTTAATAAAACTTTTTAATTGGTTCGCTCTCGCGAATCGTTACAATTCTGCGCGAGGGGTGTATTTTAAGAGTCGAAATTACGTCGTTATTTAATAATCGTTACGATTTCGAAGAGCAAACACATTAAAAACTTGCATTAAAATTTGTAATTTGAGAATCGAGCGTTAATTAAAAGAGAATTGCTTGTGCCCCTCGCGGATGCTTTTATTTTATCGGGTTTTAATTAATTTTCAATGTTTCCCCTGTTAGTCGTTAGTTGGTCGCCATTAAAATTTCTTTTGTGGTGGAGTTTGATCCAATGATTTCAAATGTAGGCGAATTCGAAAGTATGCGTGTGTCCGATTTTAATGATAACGCTTTCGCGGGTAATTTCGGGGATGTATTATTTCGATGAAAAATGTTGCATCGAAAGTGTTTCAAGAAAAAGCATTGATACGACCGCATCGATTTATCGTCGCGTAAAGATAACGGAGCATTATCGAGTGCCATCGATCGTTTCTAACAAGACAGAAACCGTTACAAGCTGTGATTCGTGATAACGAGGGCAACCAGACGGTAATGCGGTAACGCGAGAACCATTAACAGCAATGTGACTCACCTGAGCATAAGTGCCGTAAGTGCCGAACTGATTGAAGACGAAAGGGTTAAGGAGGCTCATGTTCCCAGCCATTTGCTGCATGCGTCTTAATTGCCTCTCTTTCTCAGTATCTGCAAATTTTACCACTAAGCTGGATGATGCACCCTGAAACATAGTTATTTACCTTTATGTGGACACACCTTCGTATTTATTATTTCCTGAGATCATTGTGTATCAAATACATTTTCGTTATATATTTTCAGGTATTCTTAACCTGTTTGATAAGTATCCTTACAAGTTTATCAGTGTACTATACTAATGTCTTACACGCTTAGGTTCAAGCCATAGACGTTAGAAACTTTACAAACTGTGTATCATGCAAATAATACTTGACGATAAATTCAACGTTGTAACTTTCTAGTTACAACTTTCTGGTAATATTTACTTTCTAGAATTGTTGTAATTATACGAAGAATATTTTTTCGTATCGTTGCTATTATATGAGATAATTAGGTGACTTATTTTAAATGGAACATCTTTTTATGTGCTACTAAGGCTTCGTTACAATTACTTCCATTTTTTTCGGCGTTTAACGTTAACATATGTATAAAAAGTTGTTTTTCACTTTCTGTAACAATTCCATAAAACTTCTTTGAATATTATTCAAATCTCGCGCCAAATCAAAATTGTATATGTATGCCACTATGTATACTCGAAGCCATATTGTTTCGACTCTACATAAACAGATTACTATGTTTATAGATTATGAAATTATTATATATTTAAAATAAACCAAGATTATTGTATTTTAATCTGGAATTAAACTAAATATATTATTCAAGTCTACTCTCAAATACATATTTTTTCACAGATTCAAGCGACATGTACATAATTAATTTAAATTTATCAATTTTATAAATTCTTAAGTTCCCTATATTTGATGTAATATATATTTCTTACAACTAAATATATGCATTATATTCGTACATTTACTGGTAAGTAGAATATTAATAAAAGAATGTTTGGCGAGCAACTGCTACATTATTATTAGTTTATAAGTATACATAATGTTTCTCAGATACCAAATCGTTGTGTTTTTTTTATAAACAATTTATACTTTTCGTGATTACTCCAACGTCTCTGAACGAAGCATATTGATATTAAAACTTACGAAATTTATTCCTATTACTCAATTTTCAAGTTTTGCTAAAAAATTACTCGTACTAAATATTTCGACAAATTCAACAAAACTAAACAAAGGTACATTATCTCAGATTTGTACTTCCTCGTGAGAACAAACTATTGGGTTGTTCGAAAAATCATTTCGTTTTCCAAAATGGAGAATATATAATTCAATAAAATGTTTATACACTCCAAAAAAAAAATCGTGTTTCATTTTCACAAAAAAGGAAAATGAAATGTCTTTCCGAACAACCCAATAAAATTCACAAAGGTTAATTTACCCCTAAGAAACTAGAAGAAGAGAACACAGATAAATTCATACTAAATTTTACACGAACTATGTGTACCCAGTGCGTGTTCTAACACTATACACTTAGTGTAAATTGCAAAAAATCATTGTTTCATAAATCTTTAAAAATTTTCGCGCGACGGGACTCTGAATTACCTAATCGAGCGGTCACGCACCGTGATGCATTAAGGGTAGCCTCAAACACGAGGGGGGTAGGTGGGGGGATTGGTCGCGCGATTTATCGTGTCAAGATTAAGTTGCTCACAATGTAAATTGCCACCCTATGACAAGCGAGTCTGAAATGCAGGATCAGATACTCCTGTCTGACGTCCCCGTTCGTAATTTCCATGAGACGAAGCGACGTTGTAACAATGGGATTACCGTCGCCAACGTAAAGCTGCATAATTTTCTGGAATCTTGCATTTTCTCCGGCCGCATGCGCGTTTCTCGCCCTTTGGAAATTCACATGCACGCGGAAAGTTTGATAATAATGCCGCTTAAGCAACGGACGTAATTATCAAAGAAGATTAGGGCCTTCTTCCCTCGTTACTTGCAGGAAATCAACCCCTCTACCACAGTTAACTTATTTTCACTTAACGGAGGTGCCAATTACACGTTAATGTTTCCCATTTGGAAGACGGAGCAGACGCAATCACCGACAAGATATTGAAATCGAATCAAAATTTTGGGGGACGGAACGACGTTCGGATCGTTATTAGCGCAGAAATTTTGTGTTTCGCGATGATCCTTCTTGCGGAAGTCGAGAAGTAATATATAACTTCTTCGGAGATACTGGCACCAATTGATACGTTCAGTTTTTCGATTACTTTAACAGGAAAGTTAGAATTATAATATCATTCAGAGATTAGAAACGATAATGGAACATTAGTATTTTATTGCATTTCTTTAATTTACTTATAAATTCATTTATCTTGAATACAGATTCTAAATACATTCTTTAAAAATGAAGAAAGTAGTTAGAGATAACGAACAAATTCGTATTTCCGTTTCTCAAGCAATTATTCGTTAAAGTATCGACTACAATGTGTTTCTTTCGTTGATTCGTTTCATCAAATCATCCAAATGTATTTCCTTTAAGAAAAAAGACAATATATTAAATTTTATTCCACAATCACGTATTGTAAGAATCGTACAACTTCATTTTTTTGTGTATAATATTCTAATTGTATTTTTTCTTTTTAATATTGTTTTATTTTGTCATATCTGCTTGGAAAATGTTTGTACTGCGATTATATTTGGAATTGTCGGAATTAATAGACGATTGCTCGAAAGAATAAAAAACAATCTGCTTATATAACGATTTGAGGAAACATTATGTTTGTATGTGTGTTTTAGATAAAATTCCCACTGTCGAAGAATAATTCGGTCATAAGGTACTGCTATTTCTCAGTCTACTGGTATCTAATAATTTGATCAAGAATATGCTAGATGAAATCAGTGATAAGTTAAGAATGGCTGGCAAGGAAGGAAATTATTAGGCGTATTTCTTAACGTGAAATGCTATTCCCTTTCGAGACGTTTACAGAGATACGTAAGGCGATGACGCTCTCGCCACATCTAAAATATAAATGAAAAGGCAACAGGTGGCCAGTGGCTATTGCGGCTACAGAGAAAAGCTCAGCTTTTGAGCGTCTGGCAATATATTATACTCACGTCATCAATGCAAATGCGGGGCGTGTCTGAGTTTATATAACGATGTTAATATTGTAATCCGTTGACACGCTCATTGAAATTCATGCTTCTTGTCGCACAATTTTCTTTATACCTCGTCTAGTTCGTATCATATTCACTGTGCTTTTCACGACATTCATTGTTTCTCCTATTAACTTCTGTCTATCATGAAGCCGATAGCTCTTGGTTGGTCGGTAGTAATTCATTTATGTAAAAAAGTTACTTTTAAAAGATTCTATTAGTCGAAAAATAGGATGATTCAGAAGATGGAATACATACTTCAATAATGTAGGATGCTGGCGAATGGTGTGTGTATATGAGAGAAAGAGAAAGAGAGAGCTGAGGGCGAGCAAAGGTACGAGTGATCCTCCGCGAGGTGTCGTAAGTGGTCGTGTCGATGGGACCGTGGAGCGACTCGGATGCAATAAAGGCCCATCGTCTTGTGGGCAGTCTGGCAACCACCTGAACGAGCCAGTATGATCGACCTACGTTTTCGTCATCTCCAAGATGTGAACATACTAGGTTGTTCGATAAGTTTTGTCGTTTTTTCCATTGTAAAAAGATACTATGACATTTCAACTTTGAACAACTGTAAATATACGAATATTTACGACAAATATACGAATGAGTCGACAGATCTACATGAAACTTCACACATGTTCATCAAACATGTCAACTTTAGAAAAATGATTTAATATATATGTATATCTAATAGCTCTATTTTTTATCAAACGACAAAACTTATCGAGTAACATATTGAGTCACGCAGGGTCTAAATTCTGGGGTATAAAAAGGGTCTTTGCCCTGAATGGGGTTGTTGTTGTAATAGTGTGTTCTTGAGGAGAGGATGTTGAGTCTAGTGTATCGTAGGGTGTGCTCGATTGCGAAGTACTTTGAGAAATTTTGTCTACTCGGGATATCGTTGTTGTTTATTTTTCGTGTGTTAGTTGTATGAATATTTCTGATACAACCTGACCTTTAAGTAGCAATTCTACAATAACGTAACGTAAAATTACAGAAGTGGTCAAATATTACAAGAGAATAATTTTTTTTAAATTTTGAGAAGTTTTTAAAATATTGCACACCTCGCAAGAAGAGTGATACTGCTCAAAAATGTTTAATTGTCGAAATATGTGGCAATTGTTTAGATAACATTTAGGTGTCGAGAGGAAAAGTCTTACAAATGTTGTTCAAAAGCTTCCCACTAAGTTATACATTTATAAATTTAAAAAAAAAATTGGTTGGTTACTTTCAAAAATGTTGCGTATTTATTTGTGTTATTTTAACCTATTTGAACCACGAATATATCAAAGATTTTTAATGTTGATGTTTATGGTACTAGCCTTTTGTGACCCTTACCGTTTTTGAACGTTTACATTATCTCGCGTTTTATTTATATAGGGAATTATACGTTCACGCGTTGATGAATTTACTGTGTTTGAACATTTATACTGCAAATTTGATATTAAATTTTTGTGACTTAATCCCTTTTCACCAATAATTTCAGCGCATTCCAGTATACGTAATTCTCTATGCATCAATGTTACAAGCATTTTAGGAAACACTGTATAATTAATAATATTTATACTGGTGCATGATTATTGGAGATATTGACGTAACAACGAATGTAAATGTTATATTGATGAATGAAAATAGCTGGGCGTCAAAAGTACTTGTATGTACGTTACTCAAAAGCGTTTTAAGTAGATAATTATAATAACAACAGTACCCATTTACCGGTTCACTACTTTGACCATTAAAAACTTTTTGCAGTAAGAATTAAATACGCGCCGGTTAACGATTCATCGGCACGTTAAAATTAATTTGAGGTCGAATGTTACGTGAAATGCATGTAAAACTTCAGAGTAATTAAATATGGAAAATATTATTTATATTTACGGAATAATTGAATTAATGACAAAAATGCTTACTAATACGAGAAGAACTAGTTAATTAATCAAATAGAAAAAAGTAATTAAATTTACAAAGTACGAAATCCTCAAATTTTAATGTATATTCTAAAATATCGACCCAATTTTACAGGTTGTTTCAAGTTCTAGTAAATAAACTTCGAAGATGTATCGAAACATCAAAAATAAAAAAGAACACCATTTGTAAATCGTAGTAGAAAGTTATAAGAAGTATTGTACAAATAATTTATCGTAACACTGAGAGAGAAACATATAAATTTTTTTATACACTAAATGGTAAAAATTTTTTCATCCACTGAATGTATGCGTGCGTCAGTGCTTTGGTGTAGGGTGTCGTGTTCAACGGCAAAGCTTTGATCGTAAGCTTGAAAAGAAGCGATTTCACAATGGTGTGAATTGCACGCGATCGATATTGAAGCACGTTGTTGTTCGAAATTATAATAGTCCACCCTTTTTGTATTAAAAGGACACACATAATGTTTTCAAAAAAAAAACGGACGTCAGACATCGAATAGAAAAGGATGATTGAAGAATTAGTCGCGTCGATCGAACGTGTATTATAACCAGGAACAATTTTACAACGAGTGTCATCGTTGTCGGATTACGTATATATGTGTATAGTGGTTATTCTATTCGCTATAGAAATATGGCTTTTGCCATTATTGTATTGGAATCATTTTGAGGCTGTTGTCAATAGATAGTATGTACACGAATTCGAAATTTATAAAACCTTTTATGAGCGCTTCTTTTAAATCCCCGTACAATATTATCAGATAACGTTGGTGGTACGAGCTCGTATAAAAGTTTATAGATTTGATAGAATGTAGAGGTAGGCATCACGCAACATGAAGTTTCTGAGGTTAGAGCTTGAGGTATTTTCGACGAAGAAAATTGAATATTTTACACTATTTGTCAATTCTAGAATTTTCTATATCAGCATATTGTGAAAGAAAATTCAAGTAATATACTAGCGCATTATTAATTTTGTGAAATTCTTAAATGTCCAATTTCTTTTCCTCGAGGTATAGTTAACGAAGAAGATGAAATAGATGTATACGTTTTAAAAATATTTGTCGATGACAATTATAATATTATTAAAATACTTTTTTCAAAGGAAGGTGGTCCTCTAAAAAAATACGTATAGAAACTAAAGAGTACAATGATAATAAAATGGATAAAAATAAGAATGAAGGAAAAATTATAGAATGAAAATAGAATGAAAAAAGAAACAAATAGAATATATCCAAATAAATGAGGAAGGACTTGTTATTCGTTTAAAAAATGTTCGCACAGTTTGTTTCGAAATCAAAGTGAAATAATATGATACGCTAAACGTAATCATAATAACTATAAAAATACTGACTCCTTAAATAATATCCCGAATTTACGCGTAACGTTATAAATATCTTTCAATTTAAAACTCAACTTTACACCCAATCTAGAAATTCAAACGTAATAGAGGTTAGAAAGCTCTCGATAAATTTCTCAAAGCAGAAGGTATTCTTTCGTAAATAAATAAAACTATCCCCGTGATATTGTCACAGATGAAAATAAAGTAAACCAAAAACTATAATACTTGCGTGGTCGAATAAATTGAACATCCTTCCCTCTATTCTCCGCGTTACTTGTATTTAAATGCTCCCGCGTATTATCCCAAGGTGCTTTTTACAGGTTATGTCCGTAACAACGTCGAGTAAAATGGATCGAGATAAAAAAATATTAACGCTCCGCCGGCTTCGAATTCATGGGAAATATAAAAGCTTTTTCCATCGGTGCCAATGCGCGACGTTTTCATTAGCATTTTATGCCAAGCACCACTTTACTCTTGGTCACGCGTGTGAGCGTCGAATACAATCGGTATACCGCGAATTGCGCCGAGAAAGGGCTTCCTCGAAAGAAAGAGAACGGTTGGCTCGCGATTATTAAAAGTTTCGTTTACAGCCGTGTCGAATATGGCCAAACGCGGGAATAACCGCTCTCCGCTCCGGGGAAACCAGCATCCGGCCACAGTTTACAAGGCATAAAAGTTATGCAGGTTTCATGGCTGAATTCAACTTTCCACGTTACGGTAACTAATATCAAGAGTACCCACGGAACTCATGCGCGTTGTTCCCTTACGCAAGAAACCCTAAAAAGTATTGAGGCTAAGTTATCCTCAACTTTGACACGATCGTTCAGGAAATGCAATATCAAGGAATGTTTCACCCGCAATTGCGATCGTTTACAAGACACTTTTCCATGATGTTTCGTGAACGCATACTTGGTAACAATGTCGTCGACGCTATTATGGTTTAAATGGTCTCTTGTCAAATCTAACGTTCGTTTTTCACGTCGTAGGAACTAACCATTTATCTTCCCAGTAAAATGAAAGAGAACGTTAAATATCGGCATCCAAGTGTCTTAGATTTAATTTAAATAATTTTAAGCAATTGTTTCCTCAGTTTTTCTGATACCTAATTTTATTACAATGTAAACTCGATTTCATGAACGATATAGTTAAATACATTGAACCTTGTTTCTTTACCGCTGGACCAAGGTATTCGAAACTGATTTTCTCAATAAAATTGTTTTATTTAGCCACTAATCATTTATTTTTTATATAAAATAAAAGAGAATATTGATATAGAAGTGTTTCATTTGAAATTTAACGATGCCTAATTGGAGTGTAAATTTCGTGTCATCAACGGTACACTTACATTTACTAAACTTGGTTTCTTTACTGGTGGATGAAACTATTAAAAATTGATTATGAATAATATATCTTATTTTTTCACTTATCTATCATCTCGTATGATCTTTCCTACCACCGAGTTCAATTATCGATGTCTCTTTCATCGAGATACGTTAACTTTGGGAGTAAATCGTTAAAAATTTCTATTTTCAAAGAGTCGTTTAATTCTTCGTTTTTAAGATAAAGACTATCTTTAATGTTCTCGTTACCCGTAACAGTCTTGTACGTCCTCCTTTGTCAAATTCGAAGAACACGCCCACCATGAATGTCTCTCACGTTCGTGTTTACCGAAAGGACGTCAATCGTCTCGTTGCGATGGAAGATTCTCCCCGTATAAAGCTACTTTACGACATTCCGTATTTCTCCCGATTGCCGTTCGCACGATCTAACGATCGATTCAATCCCATCGGAGTATTGTTTCCGCGCGCACGCTAATCTGTAATCGCAGTGAAACGAAACGCGAAGAAGCAAACGGTCCGTGGTCGCGCCAGTGTCGTCGGTTCGTTGTAACAAAATCATTGAACAAGAAAATTTTTCAGTCGCCCCGTCGTTCGTCACGCCCCCTTTTTTACCCCCATGAACGTGTGGAAGGAGGCGGTAGCGACGCGAACGTCGAGGTCATTGGCGACAGGAAAATTCGCGCGCGGCAAAAATATTCAGGGGCGCTCCTTCGTAAAGCCGGGAAAAATATCGACAGGCTGGAGAACGGCCGTGAAATAGGGAGGGGGAAGAGTAGGCAGGGCAGGGGGCGGGAAGAGTAGAGGGGTGGGGGTCGGAGTGGGAGGGCGTTTTGTATTCTCTCTACGAGCAGAACCGCTCGAACAACTCGTTATACGCGGTGAAAAGCATCGACGCGTGTTGTTGAGGAAAATAATTTGTCTCGCGTCGACAGCCCCGACGCGCGGAAGGTTTGCTCTCTGCGTACCGTCGGCCTGCTAAGTCGTGTGGCGTATGTGACATTTACACGGGCACATATGTACATCGGTACACAGAGGCCAATAGAGACGGGCAGAGGAGGGGGTGAGGGTAAGAAGGGTGCCGAGGTCGTATCAGAGCCAGTGAAGCCGAAGCCTCATTATTGGGGGATTACGGTTCATTAATTCCGATCCAACGTTCTGAACTACACGTGAAAAGAAAAAGCCACCCCAAGCGATATTGCCAGGAGAACGTTTGAAGCTTCTACACACCGGCTCGTTATGTTTATCCCGGTACATGGTACTGTTTAGGTTGTCCTTTTAAAACCCGCGGGACAAAAGCACAAAGTCTTATTATAGTTTCGAGTGTATGCCCATCCATTACATCACCCTTGGCATCTATTTTGTACGTTGCCGCATTCCTCCGCTCCGCCTTTATAATATTAAATCGTCGGGAAACGGGTCGATCGATACCTCTGTTGCATTCAATAACTCAGCTAATAATGGTATTTTCTTATTTTGTTACCAGCGATATTATAAGTACTATGGAGCCACGTTCCGTCTCTCGGCCGGTTTAATTCTTTTCCAAACAATGGAATTTCCATGCATTTTTGAACGAAGCACGCTAGCGGGCTCCCGGTTATATGAAATGATTCTTTTTCCCGGCTTGGGTGAAATGGAATTTTCCCCACTAATATTTACGACGTCTCGGTTCGTACGATACATCGCAATTAAAATATCGAGTTTCTTGAAATTTTTAAATCTTTACGTAGATAAAGATTCGTGTAATTTTTAGAACAGATCAAATTACTCATGTTCGTTAAAATAACCACCCTTGAATTTAGACACGAACGTAGTATTGTTTACGCAGTTTTTGAAAATTAATAATATTCACGTCATGGATAATAGAGAGAAAGCTACGAACTATTTTCTCATTCATTGATGACTCTAAATTTAAAATTCCAAAGATTATGTAATTTTATTGACAAAAGTTATACGTGACAAAATTGTTTTTAATTCGTAGAGAACAATTATTTAATCAGACAATGATTTTGTTTCATAGGGGAAGAAAAACATGGTTATTACATTATAGGATACAGAATTTTTGACTGTGTAACATATTGATTTGAAGAATTCAGAAGTGATTCGTATTAATTAAAAATAATTTCTACGAAGTTGTGTTTGGACTCATTTGCGTCGAAAAAAGCTCGTCAATCCATTAGACATAATCTCATGAAGGTATGCCAAAAAATATTAAAATTTTAAATTCAATTTGTGGACGACTCATCCCGCACGTGTGCTTGTCGCACTCGATTACGAACAGTCGCACAGAGGGGTATTTGCACTGAAAAGTTGGAAAAAAATTATTTTTGTACCTAAATCATGTTGAAACGAGGTAAATTATTATTTCGATGCTGATTATGTACATCGAGATACTTTTTAATCAGAAATTATATGTTTTTAGTATATTTTTGAATATTTACAATTAATTTTCATCGCAAAATACATCCGAAGTTTCTTTCTGGAATGATGTACTTTCTGGAACCAATTTATTTTATGTCATTACAGAATGTAATAACATAAAAATGAGCATCCGGATTCACATAGAAGTGTAACGAAATGGTTAATGAAATTTTATAATTGTAAAAGAAGTGACTAAATTATTTATTATTCTCCAACGTTAATAACTATATAAATATTTATGATGGAAAGGTCAAACTTGTAGGAAAGTGCAGTATGTACCTATCTGAAAAGCTATCGTAATGGAGGAATTTAAAAAAGTAATTTCCTTAAAACATTTAAAAATCATTAATAAACGAATGATATTTCAGGGAACGATTGAAAAAAACGTCTCTCAAATTTCGACGAAAAACACTACTTCATTAGCGCACAAATGAATAAATGAATGAAAAAGTATCAATGCATTGTTCCTGTTCCTCAAATATTCAATTATCCTAGGTAACAAAAATTTTATGGTTTACGAAAAATGTTGAAATCGACTTTTTTCCCGTTTTTCGGTACTAATAGTTCACTGCGTTGGACGCTGGTAATCCGACACTCGCTCGCTGTTGCTCTATCTCGCTCGCTCTCGATGAATTCCATTTGCTTTTCGACGCGCGGCACGTGCGAGGCTCGGCTTCAATCCAAGATAAAAAGGTCGATTCGTGGAATGGAAACGCTACCTTCCCTGGTTATATGAAATCGAGCGGGCCCGATTCAATTTCATACAACCAAAGACTACTGTGCGCTAGGATGCTTACAATAGACGTAACACGATATTTCCAACATTTCAATCAAAAGATACAATAACGTCGAATAAAATTTATTCTTCGAGGTGAAAATATTGATGAGTGGCAGAAACTTATTTCAAAATCGTAACAATATGTACTCGTAAAAAGTATTATATTTTACGTCTTTGATCATTTCTTCGTGTGGTCGTTTTCAAAATAATTCATACTAAAGCTCAAAGGTATTTGGTCACTTATTATGCGTACGTATGTTTGGTATAAGAGTAAGAGTTATTATTATTTTTAAGGAGCGAGTAATATATATATCAATTTGTTCTTTGTAGGAAAGAAAATATTTGTAATAATAATATATGTAGGTTCACAAAGACGATTACATTTGTTTAGTCTAATATTAGGCTTATATTTTTATAATTTTACTTCTTAGCAAAATATCAAACTTTATATGTTGCTCTGTCTCAAACTGTCAATAAAAATTTTACGAGATAGTAATAATATACACGGTTCGAGTTTTATTATTCATCATTATTCATCCTTTACAAAAGTTAGACCCACACTCGTCAGAAATTTGTCCCCGTTGCTGTGCAAGACAGTTTCGTGTTTCCGAAACTTTGAGTCACGAGTTAAAATATTTTTCCGTCGAACGTTGTTCTAAAAAGTGACAGTGTAAGACAAAAGTAGGACGCAAAGTGTTTTCATACTGTATGCGAATGTTTCGCCGGAATCCACGCGTTTAACAAGACCAAAAGGATCTGAAAAATCTATTATCCTTTGAGACTGCCAAAGTCTTTGACAGTCGTGGCTCGACTCACAGAGGCGCGATATTGCAGCAGACTTGGCAACGGAATGAAGCAATTACCTACTCGATTGGAGGCTTTCCCGTTAGCCCCACCATCACACTTCCCAATTCCAAAGGTGGTAATTTCAATAGATGCAACTGGAACCGCAAGACCGGTAGGAACGCCGATTGCCTCTTGTCCGGGTGATCCTCTACCGGACCTCGATACAGAGGGGTGGATACAAACCATCCAATTCTTCGATGTATTTCAAATTACAAGTTGAACGCTTCGGTCAGCCAACGGGAGAAATATCTGATTTCGAATTTGCGCAATTTCATCCGGCAATGATCCAGACAAGTGAACGAGCTCGCGATAACTTAACAGCGTTCCGATATCTATTTCATTCTCATTCCGATGGAATACTTTCGACGCGGAATTCATTTTCGTATCAATAAATTACGCGTAACATGTTCACGGAGAGAATTCATTTTCACACCGTGGAAAACGTTAAAAGATAAACGTATTTGTACTCGCGATTGAACATCGATATTATTGGCTTGTTCGGAAAGTCGTTTCGTTTTCCAAAATGGAGAATATACAATTTGATAAAATGTTTGTACACTCTGTAAAAATTGTGTTTCATTTTCACCAAAAAAAAAAAAACGAAATGACTTTCCGAGCAACCATAATTTAGACTGGTTTCTTCGGTTGCTTTTTGGAAATTCGGGAAGGAATTTTGTTGCATTCTTAATGTATGTAAAAAAAAAACGAAATGATTTTCCGAACAATCGAATAGTATTCATCGGTGGGGACTACCGAGTGTTATTTACTATTCTCAATCGTTGCTCCTTAACCGAGTTTACATCCACTCGTCGTACAGTAAACGTTATCGCGATCGATTGACTATTTAAGCGGGTAACCCCCGAGACATCGAGCTTTAATTTACTTCGTTTTAAATTTAATCAAGATAATAGCGATATTAAGAATCGTAGCCGTAAGAACGGACCATCCTTTACGAAGAATGGAGCCGTATCGAGGGACCTCCATGTCTCGCGCTCGGTCGCGTTTCTTTTTCTTCGACCGTACTTTTTCCTGCCCACGGGATTTAGTCTCCTGTTCTGACTCCCGATACGAAAGACTCGCCAAACAAGTAACAGTTGTACCGAAGATAAAAGCAATGCAATTACGAGGCCGCCGAGGGAATTACTCAGGGAATGTCTTTAATTAAATGTTGGAAGCAGTTTCCGAGCCTCCGTTAATGCAGAGACAATTTCCTTCCATCCACTTTTCGCTCGCTTCCTCGGAGAGAAAGGAACATCCGGCGAGGCTGGAGAGCTACTCCTGGCATCGATGCTACGTATACCTACAACACACGGTCCTGCCTTTCCCGGCTTAACGAACTTTTAAAGTTTGGGTATCTAATCGCTCGTGTCAACGTTCGTTCAAACAGATCTCCTCAGAAATCGAATTCCGCCATGAAACTTTCTTCATTTCGACGCACGTGAACCAATCTTTCCCATCGAGTTGCTCTATTTTTGGCCCCGGTTACTCGCAATCGGTCAATTATGACTGTGAACGGACAAAATGATCTCCGAATTGTCATTAGTGGTAGTATCTATCGTCAATCTAACGAAATTTTGATTTGGGATTCCAAGAGATGCTGAATTTTTTAATTTTTTTTTCAATTTAATTACAATTTAGAAGTGTAGAAGTATTATTGCTTCGGTCTTGGAAAAGACCAGTTAGTGTAAGTAAGCTCCTGTTATTTTTTAATTTTATTTAAAACTTAAAATCAGCGAACTTGTTCTTAACAATATTGGCGAATTTGCTGGATTGGATGAAAAGTGGAGTTTCTAAGGAAATAGTTTGATATTTTTCTACATATTTTCTCTTTGGGAATTTTTCTACACGTAAGACTATAATTTAGTAATATTTTTATAGCTCATCAATGTATCCAGGAGAAAATTATCGGAGGATAAATGTGTTTTCATAATAATACCATTTGCTTTTTATAAAACTATTTATGTAGCTTATGAGTATGTAACAATTTAGTTTTATTCTACATATTTACGTTTTTGTAAATGTTGATTCTAGAGTACTTTACGTTTATTTTATAAACATTAAATCGATATTTTTCTGAAAGTCACCACTACAAGGATCGAATACTCTTCTGTAATTAAGCACCAGTTTGTATCAACAAATTTTCACTTCTGTGAAGTCCACGGAGATAGATTGATAAGAATTTATACTATAAAATATCTAAATAAATTACTATTTTCATTTGAAATTATATTTACTATATGATAATATACCAAATTAATACTTACGTAAAAGTAATATTTACAGTAAAATGTTTGCGTATTTACGAAAAAGGGTTCATTTATTTTAAAGATCCGAAGGTACTTCAAACTTTTGAGCGGCCGTGTAAATATTAGTTTCGATTTATACAATTTCAATTTACACGGAACTTTTCCGGGACCAATCTACCGTGTAAATTGAGGGTTGGTTTATGGAAGTCAGTGACGGATGACTTGTGAAAAAGGGATCGGTTAGATAGCCCTCTGGTGGCGAGTAGAAGGCGAAGGGTGCTGCGACAGTATGAAAACCGGGGGCAACAAAATGAAAGGATTGTGTATCTAAGACGGTTTAATGTATAATAAGTAAGTTTCAACGGTGCAAGTATTAATTTATTCGTACAATCATTTCGTTTTTTTTTGTTGAAAATGAAATACAATTTTTTTAGAGTGTATAAACATTTGATTAAATTATATGTTCTCCATTTTGGAAAACGAAATGACTTTCCGAACAACCCAATAGTATCACTTCTTAGTAACTTTGAATAATAATTAGTATAATCAGTTTGTTAGCCTTCTTTGCAAATAATTACTTTTAAAGCGAAACGTGGTAAGCAATGAAAGTAAACAAAAAGAAAAATTGTCTCGAATTTAAAAGGAGACAATGTACGTAATATTGAAAAAAATGAGTAATCATTAACATTGCCATATAATTGGTTGTTCGATAAGTTTTGTCGTTCGATAAGAAATGGCACAATTAGTTTCCTAATTTTATTTTTCTATAGATGGTACTACCGGTTGATGAATACGTGTGAAGTTTCATGTAGATCTGTCGACTGATTCGTATATTTACAGTCGTTCGAAGTCGAAGTGTCATAATATTCTTTTACAATGGAACAAACGACGAAACTTACCGAATAACCTAGTATTTTTAATACAAATATTGAAATCGTTGTTTCACTATATTGCCGAGAAGTTACTTACACGACAAGCACTCAATCTTTATAGTTCAAGTTACACTAGACCACGATTATTGCACGAGAATCCTTCGTCGTATTGCGTTGACACGTGGAAGGGATGGTCACTTAGCAACGAGTGAAGATGGTGGGGGAAGTAACTGGCAGTAGTGACCATATCTAGTGGATATACCGTGCAAGTGGGGTTCCCTCTCATTGGATTGGTTACCCCGATTATTGCATTAACCTCGATCATCGCACGAATCTTCAGCCCCGTGTTCCTGCGATAAAGTTATCCAACGAATCCTCTTCGAATGTCTCGCCGTTTCGCGCGTTAAACCCAAAATCCGTTATTTCGTCGATAACGGACACCATCGGAAAAACTATTTACGATTAACGGGATCGAGTCGACGAACAAGTCGACACTCCTCGGAATTCGTCGTTGCGCGTTTCAAGGTGAAAAATCCCGCGATGAGGAGTGGTGCTGGAGAGTGGGGGATGGAGGGGGTGGGGGGTGGTGGCGGCTCTTTTTATTCCGAGCACTTAATTTCCACGGTTGCCACGGTGCTAGGTAGGTAAAGGAAATAAAAACCGGTGCAACGTTACGTAAAATTCTTGCGCTGGAAACGGCTGTTACATCCTGGCTAGGTTTTAGCCGACAGTGTGGCAAAACACTTCTTCCGTAGGTTTGCTTTTATTACGAGGCATTTCAGGAGTTTGCAAAGCCGGTGGGTAGGGCGAGGAGCAAGGCGCGCGGTGGTGGGGGTATAGGGGTTCGCGAGCGTGTCGCGAGGCGTGACAAGAAATGTCACACGGTTCGGAAGGCATAACTACGCGTGAGGCCGGCGCGCTCGCATTCCACCGGTGTCACATACCGCGAGAGACGGACCGCGAACCTCGCAGAAATATTGAGCCCCTGGAGAAATATTGCCCGCCTCGCGTGTGACGTGCGAACGCGCTGTCAATTCGAGTAGCGTAAATCACATTATTCGGCTCAATGAGCGGCCGGGGAAAAAATGATCGGGGAATTCGTGCCCCGCGACTGGCAATTTTTCACCGTAATAACCCCGGTTTAATGATCGATCAGTTGATACCGCGCCCCGATTTCGAAATTCACCCGCTTCCCGGATATACAGGGACACTCTCCAGGGAAATACCGTCCGTCCACAATATAAATGTAAATGAGCCGCTTTTCAACATAGAAACGATTGATTTCGGAAGAATTACCTTCTGGTTGTTTTTACTTTCGCGCGTACGAACGAAAAAAAAGAAAAAAAGAAAAAAGAATGCTCGCACCTGGTACGCCCAGGGAGTATTTCGGCACTCGCGAGGAATTTTATTTGCAATTGTATCCGGTGCGATTAATGCTCCGAGTTTGTAGCGTAAGTCGCTGGATACTTTTGTTCGAGTAAATTGTTCACGAGGAATATATACGTGGATTTTGAAAAATATTAATCGCGTAACAGAGTTGCTATCCCCTTGTATGTTTTTTCCTATCGTTACGTATAGTATGGATTAAGAAATTTTTTGATTGAAATCGGTTTATCTTAAGTATCAATTTCAATGTCAATTTCAATAGGTTCGAATTCACAGGGATTGTGATTTTCAAGGAACGTCTGCAATTTTTCAACATTTGCATTTTTTTTCAATTCTTTTTTTCAGGGGTGATTTCACGAACGAAAAATGGTTTCGTGTTACGGATAAACTACTCCACTGATAACAAATTTTTACATACATTTTTTAAAGTTGTGGTTTCGTGAACTTCCCTTGCGAAACCAATTACAGATTCATTATAAACATATTGGACTCTAGAGTAAGATTATTCGCCTTGAACAGTATAAAATGCAAGTACTATTTTCGAATGGGCAAATATGTCAAATAAAATGCATTTATACTCGAAGGAATTATATTTGAATATAATCCTTAATCCACTGAGATCCTTCAAGTATTAGTTTGAAATTCTTAAAATAAAAAATACGATTTATATAATATCTAGCGTTTATCGTAGTTGTTCAATAAAATATAACAGCGTCTATAATACTTCCCGAAAATTTGTCGAGTAACTTGTACGGTCGTTATGTGGAGCAAGTCAAAATTTTATTAAAAAACCACTATTGCATTTATTCAACTTGCGCGAATGTTTAACGTTATAAATGTTTTTCCGAGTTTTCACAGTTCCTTTTTCCGTACATTTATTGCCTCGATGGACTCGAAGTTGCGAGACCTTTCGTTGTGGCTCTCTTTACCTGCACGCGCAGTAAATTTCCACGGCGAAACATGCTTAATTGTTAACCGTGGAAAATACGCGTGTGGTGTTTCAGGTTTTTCATTGGACCGTTCTATATAAAGGAACTAGCAGTTATATGTATCAATTGTCTGTATGGGCAACATTTTATTCCAGTGTTTTTCCATATTACAATGTCTATAGTCTAGATTCGAAGTGACCTATACTAATAATAGCGATAAAAATTTTGGAAAATGTACCATTTAATGTATAGCGAAAAATAAAAAATGTGAAATGTAAATTTATCAGTAATAGATTTACGCAATAACCATGATGTTAATGGTTAATGGTATCTGGACTGAATTCATTAAAAAAAAGAAAGAAATATAATATTGAGCGACGAAAGAGAGAGAAAAAAAGAAAAGAAAAATAAAAATTAATATATAGAAGAAATATTAAGTAGCATCAACCTTGAAAATCAATATGAAAAGAGTACAATAAAATAATGAAGAATAAGGAAAAGATAAGAATAAATATATAAAATGATAATTGTGTCGAAAAAGAAAATAATAAAAATAGAAGAGTTTGTGAGGACTGTGGCTAAAAAATTGATATATGTTCGAGATATGGATATTAATATCGACCTGCTTCTCATGGATTCTGTTTTGTATCCTGTAAATTATTAATGTCTCAAATGAGTATCTATATGTAATTTCCATTGGATTTATACATGAAGACAACGTTTCAGTTGTTTAAATTTAAATTTGTCATCGTGTGTACGCGGTGTAAAAAGTACGCGATGTAAAAAGTCTTATTTGTTGATTAGCGAGGTTCGTGGAGTTTATTGAAGGACTGTTTTTGTGCTTATTAGAAGTTAATCTACAGGGACTGAATTTATTTTGTGAAATTTTGAATATTTCCAAGGAATTTTTTATCGACACATTTTGCTGCTGTCAAAAACATGCATGTCATGATAGAAGCCGTGTTTAAATATTCGATAAAAATGGCTGTTAAAGAAAAAAAATGAAACAAACATTTGAAACAGGAAATACTCTTTTACAAGTGACTTTTTGGAGACAGGGAACAGGAAAAATTCTTTAGATGACTAAAACGTGAACACAAAATTTTAAAGGTGTTTTTTTCAAATTTTTATTAATTAGGCTAAGCATTAGGTAAAGTAAATGTACTTTTAGCCCAAGAGACTACCAATAGCATATTTGCAATCATATCTTTCATAAAAAAATATTTCACTTGTAACATTTCGCTATTTTTCAAAATTTTTCAATATTGTTCTCGTTGTAGAACAGAATAAATTCATACTGAATATAGAACTATGCAACTTTTTGCAATGTAAAAAATTAGAAACATTTTAATCAATGTACTTTAGTTCGAAAATTTCTTCAATACATTAAAATTTTCTTATGAAAAAATGTATCTAAGAAAATTAGTATTTTTTTTGATTGCATAAAGCACAATGCTCGCTAACAGATCCTGCTTTAGATTAATAATTACCGGAGCAAAGAAACTAACAAACTTTATGTTTCAGTTTCCAAAAAATATTATATGTTTTCTTTAGTATAAATAAATAAATGTGTCGAGTTTGAAGAAAATGTTATGGACAATGTCCGAGAAAAATATTCACGAAGAAACGCTTCGTTTTGTACTTAGATATGCGACTCTTTTTTTTCTCTTTATTCGCTTTTCATTGTTTGTCTGAGTCGCTCCAAGCACAGTGAGCCATTATTACGGATCGTAACATGGTTTATAAATAAAAAGTAATATTTTCTCGTTGTTCGTTCATGGAAATTTACAACTCTAATACCGAGAAAAACGAATTGCGATTAACGTGAATATGTTGCACGTTCAGTTACTGTGTAAGGGCACTACCTCTATTCGAGGTGAACGTAAATCACATTATACACTTCATAAATTTCAAGTGAAAAATGTTTATAGAACTTGAGTCGTATACAGTAGCAATTTTTTTTAGTAGTGCTTTAATTTCTTCATAGACACTGGCACATATGTAGGTGTACATTCAGTTCGTAAGTTATTTTAAATATTAATTTTCCAACCGATGCAAGGCAACAATATCGTAGCAAGATCGAGATATATGATGATACTAACATTAACCGACGAGTTAGTAACAATTTGATTATTTAATATATTTTAATTTTACATTACCTTTACATGTTTCAAATAATTTCTCTTCTTTCACACATTGTAATATGCATACACACTGCGAATAAACATTCGTAATTAAATTTCTCACTGGTGAAACATCGTCAAAGGTTGGTATACGTTACGAGTAAATATCAATTTCAATTTCGATGTATTTCGATACCAAGAATATCGAAATAGTAAGAGGTTACGAGAACCCGATCCGCGAATAACAGGTCGGCCTATCTTATCTCAATCGGAGCGACTCGTTTCGTTCATCTTTCAGCGCCGACGTCGATAAAAAGATACTCGTCGATGCATATTTCATTACGGCATCAAGCCCAACCATTAAAGTGGTAATTCCGTGTGGTATAACGATAATAAACTCTGAACGGAGCATAAAGGAACGTTAAACTGTTCGGGATGCGTGGACCGAAGTATGTGCAACACGAAGTCCCGTAAAATGTTTTCGTGCATTTAATCGTGTCCGATTGCTCTTACGTTGGCAGCCGTGGTGGCGCTTGTGGATCACGGGGAACCCCGCGATGCGGTTTTAGAACCGTAGTAAAACGGAATAGCAAGAAAATTTTTACGCAACCGGGCCCGTAAAAACGTTTCGCGAAATCGTCGAATTGGCCGCGTTCTCGTTTTAGTTTCGCTCGTTTGCATTTCAAAAACTGCGATCGGTCCTCGAGGAAGAACCGAACTTATCGGTTTAAGAAGTTCGTAAGCGCGGAAATCTTCGTGTAGGTTTGGGATGGGGAAGGGGGGAAAAAAAAAGAACGATCCTCGGTCGCCATTGCTGTTTCCTCGTGCACGATCCCCGTGTATTCGACGAGTTGTTCGGCTTTTCCGTTATCGTGTCTGCCGACGGAGGAAAACGGAGGCTCGATGCTTCGAAGACGGGATCTCTAACCGTATACAGGGTGGTCCGATCTATAGATAGAACGTTCTCGTTCGACAGGTCGAGACTCGAGATTTTCCTCCGCTACGTTCCCTCTGTCTGCCCTTGTTCCTTCTCCTTCGATGTGGAGAGTCCTTGGAATACCCCGGCCGGATCCCTCATATCTGCTAGGTTCCAACGCAATACGCGCATCCCTCGGTTTAACAGGCCTTAATCATCACAAGGACCTACCTCGAGCCAAGCGTTTTCGTCCTGCGGCCGGTTACCGTGTACCCTGAAGCATCCCCCAGTATATACGGTACCGTCGTACCACTTAATCGCTCACCCCTTATGCAAGCAACTCTCCGGTGAACGTTTCGCGTGGATACTGAATAGGGAAAATATTTGGCTGGTTCAGCGCGGGCGTATCACACGTGTGGATAGAAATACAGTTGGGATTCTAGAAAATATACGATTCTTCGCTGACAGGCCAGTAAATATGAGAAATTACCGACCACCGAAGATTCTCTCGTCTCTGTAATTATGTCTCTGGAATTTAGACGAAAAATAGATTCATCGAATATAGGTAAAATATTAATAAAAATAGTGTAGGCGTACTACATTCGTACAATAGTAGTATTATAGGTGATCGAAGATTATCTTGTCTCTATAATTATTTCTGGAATTTAGACGAAAAATAGATTCATCGAATATAGGTGAAATATTAATAAAAATAGTGTAAGCGTACTACATTCGTACAATAGTAGTATTATTGATGATCGAAGATTATCTTGTCCCTATAATTATTTCTGGAATTTAGACGAAAAATAGATTCATCGAATATAGGTAAAATATTAATAAAAATAGTGTAAGCGTACTACATTCGTACAATAGTAGTATTATAGATGATCGAAGATTATCTTGTCCCTATAATTATTTCTGGAATTTAGACGAAAAATAGATTCATCGAATATAGATAAAAGAATAATAAAAATAGTATAAACGTAAGAATTTCTCTTAATGTTACGTTCCTATTTTTATGTATAAAATTTAAGAACTTATTTGTAATTTAGAGCGATATCGTTTAATTATGTGTGGGTTAATTCTTCGATTTTTTTTACTGTAAGTTCACATTGACTTTTTCGTCTTTAGTATGTTAATTGTTTCTTCTTGTTCGTCTCTCACTAATTATAATTTCTTTTCGTTCATTGTAGATTGATATACCGAGGAATATTCAAAATCAGAACCAAAATGTTCATGCATTACAATTTCATTACGTATAAATTGGGTCGTAATTAAAAGACATGTCAATCACGGTATTGTCGTACCATTAAAACAATACATACTTTTAATCAAGTTATTGTTAGTAGTTATTAATAATACGTGCAAGAATAAAGATGCAAAGAATGAAATTTCGGTCGATAATTTGTTTTCTATTACTGTACTGAAAATATAATGATTTATATTTATTATTTTTTCCCGATATGCAATTGTACAGCTGTCTTTATTTGAAAGAAATTAATCGTGACATAGTTATTTATTCTCTTTGATCGCATTTTATGTCTAGATTGAAGTTTATAACAAGAATTTTAACTGCACCTCATCTTTTATGCAAATACATATAATACATATTCTAGTTACATTTTATTTTCATATGTATACACGTATAAATATATCCAAATTGTCGTAATAAAAAAGGAAAAAAGTTTATTCAAAGTTCCATTGTTGTTGGTTTTATTATTTAAGATTGATATATATATATATATATATGCAATCCAATTACTCGAACTTTTTACATTATTTGACAACTCTTCTAGTGAAGTTAATTAATTTATATTGTTTCTGTCGATAAGGTAATCCTATAGCTTCATTGTATGCTTTAATAATAATGATGTGAACTTTTCTTAGAATTTTCAAAAATGTTTGATTTTTTAGAGGTGTATGAATGAAAACTTTTTATGTGAGGCCCAATTAGCTTCGTTAAATTTCTGCTTAAAAATAATTTGATTTAAACTGGGGTCACTAATATGGGATTTGGGGCCTCCAGGCAAAGAAAAGGAATCCGGAAGACCGAAATAACGAGGGTCAGTGGTGATGTAGTAGCTAAAATGACTTGATAACGAACAGAGGGCTGAGAGATAGTTCTGGAACTTCAATATTCCCACTTGTAAATTTGCAAACAAATTAGGAATATGGAATTTCGATTCATTTTGAAATTGTCTTGAGCTTAAAAGGCTTGAATATCTTGGAAATGTTAAATATTTCGAATGTTTAAAATGTTTTAAATGTTTCAAAAATCTTCCCAGAGTTTCGAGAGCCTAGACTGTCTTAAAAACGTGTACACATCTGATAATCGTGATACTGTTGTTGCTATGATACTGAACAATTTGCTAGTACCAGTTATACAACAAGATGATAAAACAATATTGTATTTTCATTTAACTCTTCACTACGATTTTTAATGTTCTATTGTGTATCTTCATATAATTCTAAGAGTAAGTTACCCATAAGTGTGTCTGTATTTTTAAAGTCCAATTTATCCTTTTCCTTATTTGTTTTATCGTGACTTTAAATTAGTAGTATAGCCAACGAAAGACAATTATACATGACAATTATTTTAGATCAAATTTACTGTTTTATTTATAACCTATTCAGGTTCAAGATAATTTGTGTTATTAACAATTTTAAGCCATTTAAGACATTCGAGAATACTAAGATCTTCAAGACATTCAAGACTCTCGAGAATTTACTAAATTTTCAAGATATTCAATCGCATCAGTGTTGCAAAACATTTTGAGACTTCGTGAGTTTTACTCCTTCATTCAAGATGTCTTGAGACAGTTTGCATTCCACAACTACTTTGCAGTTCTCGAGTTTAATCCTGCCATTCGTGACCCCTTTTTCAATGGCTCCTGCATTAAGGGAGTTCATAATCTGTACAATGATTGCGAAATGATAACTATTAAGAAGATTATCTAACTCTTCACTTATTACTAATTCTTGGATCTGTGAAACTTGTGATACGTTAATTAATATTGAAAAGAGTAAGAAGCGATAAGGTGTTCCGATTATTAAATTCTCTTAAGAGTATGATTGTTTTCGACAATTATAGCGTAAGATTTTTAATTTTACTTATTCAAAAGGCATAAATACTTAGTAAATAAATGTTATAAAGGCATACTTTAATTGGTATGTACAGCTTCGCCACAATAATATGATATATGGATCTAAATAAGCTTTCAAACTGATTATATTTAAAAATAAATTTTCCTACAAGTGACTCTATGACATGTTTAATAGATGCAATAATTTCTTCAATCAGATTGATCTGAGATAGTTCTTAAGAAAGCTTGGCTCGTGTTTTTCTTCAGTTACTTTTTTCTTCGAGATTTTATTCATTGGAATCACCAAATTTGTTGTTCTTTGCTATAATTTTCATTCAGATGGTCAATACTACTGTCTTCGAACAGGCAAGACTTTTATTAAAAATTGGAAAATGTTAATTATCCAATTTAACCAACAAAATCTATTCACGTTTGTTAGACACAATGTAAAGAAATCCGATATTACTGGTGTTTATTATAATAATTGTCCTATTATTCCACGTTTGGCTTCAATAATAATAGCCTGCTCATTGAATGGGAAGGTATTCCACGAAATGGTATTGGCGTTGGATTTGTTCGTGATCGCGATCGTGCTTAATGCAATCAACCATCTCAGAATAATCTTGCAGATATCCATAAAGACACAAAAGATTGAATTACGATACCGATAATCTGAATCGGTGCTCTCTGCCTTGTCTGTACAGACGTTGGACACTCGTAACGTAATTTCGTGCTCAGCGTGTAAGAGGAAATAAACATGTGTACCCGAAGAGAACCGTAAAGAAAACATAGGGAAAAATTGAAGTTTGTGACATGTTCGGGGAAACTGGAGCGAACGCAACTTTCGCGCAACGAATTACCCGTAGGTTGCTGCGATATCGTCTGCTGTATATTGTAAGAAATGCTTCCGTCGAAAGATTCTTTTCCTCGGTTTAAGAAAATAGGGAAGTTAAATTCAATAGAAAATAGCGATAAATTTAATAAAATTTCTTTAGAGCTCGACAACCGAAGAATTCAATGTATCTATATTTTTATTCGACAGAAAGTGTGTCGAATGAGATACCAATGTTTTATAGAGAATTAATAAGCCAGAACGAGAGAAAGGCTTTCCATAATTTTCATACAGATGTGATCGATAGAAAGTGTTCTATATGATTATTTCTAAAGCTTGTGTACGCAGAAAATAGCTATTAATACACAAAACGTGTAATTAGGAAGAGGATATTTTGTAGTGGGTACTCTTGATTTATAGGTGGATATCAAGGACATTCGAAGGTCAGCTTCAACTTTTTAAATGGCATATCCACTTCCATGTGGTAAATTTCTCTATAGAGAAATGAATTTCTCAAAATTCATTACTACCTCGAATCGTACTATACAAATATGGATAGTTTATTTAAAAAAACGAAGTCGATCTTCAGATGCCTTGAACACTAACGAAACATTCGTGCCAGTCGTAAGGTGACCTTCAAATAGAATGTATTTGTCGAAATAATTTTTCGTACATATTTAAACCTTGGAAATAATTAAATCAGTTAGTTTCTGTAAATCATTCGTTCAACGCAGACGTGTTTGCATACATGACAAGAGCAAACACAAAAGTTTCACGGTAACTTCGATTTAACGGGTTTCACGAGTACGCGGTTACGTCAATTATTAACGCTTCTTCGAAGCCAACAAATCTAGACCTGGTCCTAATGAAAGGGCAAACTGCGTGACTCGTTTCCGTCCTCCGTTTCCGCACCCTCGGAGTACCCAATGCGGCGCGGTGAAATCTCGTAACGTTCGTGTCAAAATTTGCATAATTCGTTGTGATAATTAAGCGATCTGCATATTACGTTCCGCGTCATGTCAGTTTCTCTTTTAAGAGCAAATGGTCCCTGGCACGATTCTAAAGTTCCTCTTCTGTACCCACCATTTCTCCCCACGTTTCGCTATTGGATTAGAGCGTTACAACGAGTAATATTCACGTAACAGCCTCGTGTCTCTGCCGCACCCTTTAGGTTAGCGCAATCCGTGATTTTGTACACGCATCGGATTCGTGACTCGCAACAAAAATTCCTCGTTGATACTGGAACAAATATTATTGTCTTTCTCTATTTTCCTCCCGTACCAATGGACACCGAAACAATTGCCGAATACGTTGGAGAGTATCGGGTGTACATTTTTCCTACTCTGGTATACATTTTTTTCTTTTTTTTTTTCGTAACCGCTGTAAATTGAATTGATGCGAAGTATTTGAAAAAAGTGTTCTAGCTTTATTATCATAGAAATATAATTGATATGTTTCTTCGGAAATACGGATCCTCGTTAAAAGTCTGAATTTTTACCTCGATAAAAGTTTCAAGATCATATCCATCACTGGATATATGCTTCTTAGCGCGACTTTACACTTTCGTCTACTATATTCGTTAAGAGTGTTTGAATGTAACTGATTTTGTGACTTTTCTGGAGGAGTTCTAATCCATAAAATTATTTATACGTATAATTTGTCACACGTTCTGTGGATAGGGCCAACGGAAACATGAACATAATATGATATATTATGTTATCGACGGATACGTTCCGTAATTGTCATACTGTCATCATAAATCTAATCGATCATTGGCAGCTAGTAAAATGATGCTTCGTCATTAATTGTCAAACTGTCCCATCACACTTATTAACGCCAGCCGCAGAGAGGGTTTATGATATGGATCATTAATCTATCGTTACTTTTGAGCCGGAGAATGATGATTTTATAATTAGTATATGTTTACCTCAAGGAAAGAAGCTTTTGATGAAAGAAATTAAAATTTATAACTCACAAGAAGATAGTCAGGTCTGTTGTACACCGATTTTAAATAAATGTTATACGGTTGTATGTTTCTATCTGTAAAAAAGATTAGGATGATTTTAGGTGTAGATGGTCACGCGTTTTCGAAAAACGAAGAATCAAAGTTTACAAATCATGCTAGTACAAATGATTGTATTGGTTCGTCAGAACTGGCCGGAGATAGCAATATAATATAGCATTATGTACCTGCATGCTAATCTTCTGATCCGGATTCAAATAGAATTAGAGTAAATTCGTTTAGATTTTAATAATTTATTTACTCTGTTTCATAATATAGTAAATATTTATAATTATAGTCTTTAATCGTAAATATCTACTACTTTTCACAGTTCTAACATTTATAGTAATTATACTACACTTGGTAATAATAAAAATATGTTAATAGTAAAAAATACAGAATCAATTTATAATATTTGTATAATATAATAATTAAAACATGCTTTCACGTTCCTTTTTATCATTAAATTACTACTACTACTAATAAATAAATAATTTGCTAAAAATAAATAAAATACAAATAAATTTGTTTTATTTAAACTTGAAAACTCGGGTCAACAAGTTAGTGTGCAGTTACGTGTCACTATACCACGCCCACTTTCGACGAAATAATACGGTCATTAGTACTAATCCACCGAGCGACCTTTTCTAAGCTTTGATCCCTCTTTTTTCAAACGTTGTTGGCCGTCTACACCCAAAATGACCCTAACCGTTTTCATAGGTGGAAATTTATTACCCTATAAAATTTTATTAAAATCGTCTTAGGACAGTTCTGACCCTCTTCTTGTTAGATTTAATAATTCTGCTTTTTCTATCCATAATAACAAGTAGACGTGTTATAAACCAAATAATTTTCGATAGGTGAGACAGAAATTAGTCAAGTGGTTCTCGAGGATCGATGTGCCCTAACCTATTTAGACGAACTCAGGTTCTGGAGAAAATTCCATATCGTTGTCAAGGTTCCGTCCATCACAATAGGGGACAGGTATCGTTATACCCAATCTCCATGAAAGGTGCACTAAAGGCACAAAAGAAAGCCGCGATACTTCCAGCCAAACTTGGCAGTTGGATAAAACTTGGTCGTTCAAGTAGAATTTAGCAATCAATCAAGACATTTGGAAGTATATATGCCTCAGTTAAAATTCAGTTAGGATTTGGTAGCCAGTATGTACTCTGGAAGAATACTAATATCTTAGTACTCAGTATCTGTAGCAGTTAACATTCTTGGTCTAAAATTGTTAGTACTCAAAACTTGTAGATCTCTTTTTTAAGTTTTGCAAAGGACCTTCGTCAGAGCCGAAACGTCTGAAATTGTTACTTCTCGCCTGTTACTTTTCTATTTATCAAATAAACGCGTTAAAATGACCCCAGTTCCTAAGACTCTGTAGAAGATCCTTCGAGCAGTTCAGAAGAGACTTTTACCTGCAGCTACCAACTTTACGAGCAGTTAAGGTCACATTGAGTATTTAAGGTAACATGATGCTAATAAACCCGAGTTTGGAACTCAGATGAATCGACAAGCCTCGGTGAGTGACGGTTGTACGATAACAACGACGAGGGTGGAAGACGGATGCCGTATGGTCAAGTTCGGGAAGCGGCTTTGCGAACTTTCGCCAATCAGCAGGTGGAATCCCGGACAGAACACACTGACAATTCAATTACAACTGGGAATTCGTGGTCCGACCCTAAACCGAGAAAGTTTGGTGGTTTGACGCGGGGGCCAAGGGAGACTCAGCGAAGAAGAAGGAGGCGACCCACACTTCTCCAAGTGTTATGCAGATTTCTGTTTGGCCAGTCATTAGATTGCAGGCACAGGGTATTTACAAGCACGACAGTCATTACTACGGCTGTCTACTCTACACGCTTTAACTGCTCCGGAGAATGACCATCCATGGGTCTACGGTGCACTCCGTCGTTTATATTATTCGCAGCTCCATTTACTATGTTAATTCTATGCGCATTTATTTCTGCTTCCATTCTCCTGTTAATTTGATAGTCATCTGTACCGTTTAACGCACACTGTGCGATACGAGACAGCCGTAACTATTTTAAAGGATTCTCTTTTCGATTGTATAATAGAATGTTTAACAACCGAACACTTATTAAAACTGGGTGTTCGATGTACAAATGTTTGTACGTACAGAGCGTAATTGATGTACATATGTTTGTAAGTACAGAGTAATTGATGTACATATGTTTGTACGTATAGAGTGATTGGTGTACATATGTTTGTACGTACAAAGTAATTTCACGACTGATGCTACTTTTCTAATGATCTGAACACTGAATTTTGCATGACTATTCATTCGGTGTAGATATCGTTCGATATGGAAATTTTGCTATAATGTCGTCCATAGTGTGATAAGTGTAGATTAAACAGGTTGGTTAAGTCAAGAATTTGAATTTACTGTAGAAATTTTAAGAAAGATGTAATGTAACTATAATGATGATAACTATATGCTAGGTGTCTGGAGAGAACATTATCAATATTGAAGATTATTTTGAAAAAATGTAGGTAGACCACTGTAGCCCCTACTCCATTTAGTACTAGTGTTTTATTTATAAGATGCTCAGACAAAAATGTCTTACATGTATTAAATTTATTTGAATATTGTGTGAGTTTTATAGACCATAAATTCTGATACTTGAAGAAAGATAATTTGAATTGAAAAATAAATCTTATTTGTTATATAGTAATGTTGTATACCAATGATACAGTTAGTTATGGGTAATCCTTAGTGCAAGAAGTGAAATTAGGAGCATAGAAGTTACTATCCATTACGTATACTTATATGAAAGTTAAACAATGCGTACATCGTACGTTATACAAATTGTTCTGAAGTTAACAATATGTATCAAGTTAAGTATACAGTAGCGATAAAAAATATTGAGTTTCACCAACAAATGATTTTTCGCTACAGAAAAATATTGCAATAATTATTATGTTAACTATTTGGTAGTTTTTAGCGTTATTGTTACGATAAAATGTTATTAATGCTTATGAAAAGTTATTCTAACTTTTAAGAAATAGTTTATCACATGTATAATTATAGAATATAATTTCTATATGACTTGACTTATTGTATGCAATTGCAGAAAAATCGTAGCTTTTTAAATTTGCAAATATTTTACACAAAGTCAATGTATGTACGTATGGCTATTAAAAAATACAAATACCATTCTGGAAAAACATTAGAGCTCCATTTATTTTTTGTATCTTTTGTCATTTGATTTGAACGAATTTAAAAAATATTATCTTTCAGCATGTTTTATTATTTTAACAGTGAAATATCTACTTCTTCGTTACTACAAAGTATGGTCATCAAATGCATAAAATACTCAAAACGGTTTATAATCATTTTACGATTGATAAAAAATTAGTTAAGGTAGAATAGTAAGGTAAGATAAAATCACTTACCGGCATAGTTTGGCTACCGTGTAAAGAATTGATTGCCGCTAGCGCTTCTTGATGTGACGAAAGTTTTACGAATGCACAGCCTGCAACAAAAAGAAATACTTCATTAATATTCGATAGACTATTAGTTCATTAATGTGTCTCGTCATACGCGTAGCGATAACAAATTAATCGAATGTGCTATTCATTCGAAAGAACAATGTTTGGAAATGACCATTTTTGGTACTCTTAAGAAAAGATAGAAGAAACAATAGTTATGTAATCGACATATGATGAGAAATATGTGATAAACACATCAAAGATTCTGACTGTCATGGCGAGTACAACTCATCTGAGTAATGGTGAGGTTATTGATATTATTCAGACTTAATTCAGTCTATTCCTGAAGTAATTATCCAAGAAATTGTTTAGACAGTTTGTGGAAGTTCTAGCGAAACAAAGAAATTGTGAAACTGTTGTTAGAAGGGAACAATAAATTTGTCAGATCTTTTATCAGACCTTACACAGTTATTCAAAACAATTTGCTAAATAAGTAATTCGAAAAATTGAGGGATAACAATTCAAAATAACGTTGATTTATTAATTTTGTGACTGTACATTGACTTATAATTTTATTTACTTAAATAAATTTTTTGTAACGTTTTTGTTACACATAATAATGACGCACACGAAAAAGATATAAATAAAATATGTATACAGACAGTGTGTGCAAATGAGTCAGGATATTTCCATGTTACAATAATTTAAACGACTTTGAAACTAAGTCGGTATCCTTTAAAAGGCTAATTAGGTCAGTTGTATTCACTGTGAGATTCAAACTTTTAGGCGCGTTTATTACAACTTTTCCGGTACACGTCGATTAAATAACTATTGTTTTCTGATTTCTTAACACGTTGATTTTTGTAACATGTTCTCTGACTCCGTGCTATCATTTTTTGTACAACTTTTATAATTCAATATTCTAATTAAAATTAATTTTACAATTAGTTTATAACTTAGAATTTAATGCTTTCCAAACCATTTCCAAATTTATGTCCTTGTACGAAAAAAAATACACATTTCGGTATTTATATTATTATTTGAAGCTCGTGGAGTACCACTTGTTTGCGGTAAAATACAATCTAACTTTCTTTCTTGTGGAACATTCATCACTATTTATATGTAGCGAAACAATTTAAAATCATTGTTGTATATTATCCAGATACAATGAAATTTTAAGCGAGTTTTCACATTAAAATACATTTTCCAATAAAGTATATCTCTTTGCTAAAAAACATCCTCGTATATTTTATACTCTATTATATAAAAATAATTCAAATCTTTCGGTTCACGTACAAATGGTGGTAAATAAAAAATATATACGTATATTCGAAAAGATATATCCAACGTAAAGGTGACGAACTTTTCTTTCCCAGCGAAATACGAAAAATGGCAATTTTAGAAGATTATCCTTCGGCTCCGTATCGATCGTGATGTTCAACGACTGAACGATATGCAGAAGCCGTCAATTTTCGTTTCATCGTTTTGCTTTCGCGGACGAAACTTCACGCGGCACAGTCGATATTCCGAAGACGTGAAAACCGTTTTAACTTCGCGAAGGATTCGTGGAAGGAGAATAAAAGGAGTTCCGTTTCCGCCATTGTCATAGAGTCGGGACCATCCCCAGTGATGATGGAACGATTAAACGCCCCTACTCTTTGTCACGCGCGCTTATCGTTATAGTCAGATAGAGACACGAAGACAAAGAACTCGAGGGTGCTTTGAAAAATTGACGCGCCAGTGGAGCGCAACGTGCTCTTAATAAAAGATGTTTACCACGAACGGAGAAACGCTCCGTAATCCGGAACACTATTCCTGGTTTAGAGCAATAACGATGCGTATCACGATGAGCGAACGATCCTGAAAAATTACTTCCATCTAGGCACGCTCGTAAAATAATCGAGACCTCTCTGTTTCAGCACTTGAGAATAATTCTAATTCCAATGAATATTTACAGGCACGATATCGGGCACGATATCGGGCACAAGTGCCATTTAATGATCTTGGACCAGAATCGGTGGCCACTGATTATCAATTCCAATTGACGAAAGAAATATTTTAATAAATTTCCATAAATGTTGAAATTATTCTATTTAGAAATTATTCTATTTTCGAAGCATAAGGGTGAGTTTTGGGACTTTTGTTTAACAATTTTACAATGTTTATACGTACAATTATTATTTCGCAATACGAATTGCAAGAGTACCTGTGAAAAATATCGTACAATGGTAATTGTAAATTTAACGATTGTTACACCACGCGTAAAGAACGCAAAAGGCACGAGGCCGCAACTTAACTTTTATCAGAATTTATCGGTTCGGTAGCCGAGCTTTAAAATTCAAATGGGTGAACGGGTCCAGAAATATAAATGAGTTTCGATTGCTATATGCTAGCCGGGATAGGCTGGGGTAGGACTGAAGGGAATTGGGGCGAAAAGAGGGTACTTACCCTCTTACCTGCTGGAGTACGACACGATAACGTTTTCCCTATCTCTGTTTCAGTCCTGGACCTTTTCGAAATCTCTTCGCAATTCTAGACTTCGATATCTACCTTTTAACTTCCCATCGTTATTCGAATGGCACCGGAGGGTTGGAAGACATTTTTAGACTACTAATCGATATTTCGACTTTCGAAACTTCGTGACCCATTTGAACGTATTCTAAAATTTCTAGGGAAATTTTCTCTATAGTGTTGTAATACAGGATTCGTGGAGGACGAACGTAGGGTAATTCGTTGCGCAAAAAAATAAATTGAACACCTGAAAGAACAACAGTTTTTGTGGAAGACTTCGTTTTCCAGAACATTGATTTTCAAAATTTGTTTGACTTTGTTAACTCGCGTGTTTATTAATTACTATTTCTATTTGTATCAGGTTTGTGTACTTACATCGATGCTGGTATGAAATTTTCTGTTTTAATTGGTTGTAACTGATTAGGAAATGATAAGATAAATAAAAAACAGATAATGTCGTACTAATGTTAATGTTATTCTGAAAATAACACTGTAAGAATATGTAGTCGTAACAAGCAATTTGTTGAACATTCTCGACCATTTTTTTGTTGTTGTATTTAGTACAGTAATATAATTTAATTTATAATAATGTCTGTTATGTAAGTGTCTGTATATAAAAGGAGGTCTGTATATACATTTTGCATATGTACTATGTATTGTACTATGTTTCGAGTAAAAGTGTAATGAAATTATGATAAATTTCGATGTTGATCAAAAATATTTCTTTATACTAATTCTTCTGTTTCTGATGCAAACTGATTACTTTTTATAATATATACGTCGTTCACGGTAGACCCAAATGACACTGAAATTCAATCTAGCCATACGATATTTCTACATTTAGAAAATGTTATCACGCTTGACACAATTATTTTAATGTCAAACCTCAATTAGCTAAAACAAGGCAGCTACATATGTATGTAATTAGATAATTCGTGTGATTCACGATTTACATAAATTCTCCTAAAATTTCCATGTTCCTATCGAGTATCCATTCGAAGTTTATCGTTGACTTAAAATCAGTTTCGTTTAATTTTCATAATGTATTCATTTTGTATTTATTTTGTTCTCAATACGGACAAGAAGAACTAACAAGGCACCCAAATTGTGCTTAGTATAGGTTATAAAATATTATTCCATAAAAAGATTGATATCGTGGACTATTTATAATAGAAAAATTATTTAACAATTGACGAAAATGTAATCGTCACAACGATCTCATTTGCAGGGCTTTTCTCGGACACACGCAAATATTTTTCTTGTTATTTGTTAAAAATCGAACTACGTATTTGTTATCTCCTTCTTTACATTTTCTTTAATTATTATACAAATGTTCCTTTATATCAATTCTTTTTACACTTACCATACGCTTATCAACATTCGTAGAGTACGCAAAAATCGAAACACGATTGGATCGCTCGAGCAAAACGTTAAAACGATTAAAAAATTAAACAATATCCTTCTTTATACTTCCTTTAATTATTATACAAATGTTTCTTTATATCAATTCTTTTTACACTTACCATACGCTTATCAACATTTGTACAGTACGCAAAAATCGAAACACGATTGGATCGCTCGAGCAAAACGTTAAAACGATTAAAAAATTAAACAATATCCTTCTTTATACTTCCTTTAATTATTATACAAATGTTCCTTTGTATCAATTCTTTTTACACTTACCATACGCTTATAAACATACGTACAGTACGCAAAAATCGAAACACGATTCTTCGCTCGAGCGAAACGTTAAAACGATTAAAAATTTAAACAATCCTCCTAATGCGATCGAAGGGGCAGTAAAGTTCGTTCGACTTTTACTATATCAAATCACTCCTCGATAACAATCGTCGTTCCCGCCGGAGGGTATCGGGTTACCGAAACCCAAGTCGGGGGATGTTCCAGCGGATTAATAAAATCGTTCCGCGGAGTGTCGATACCATCAAATTTCAGTTTCGTCGGGCATAAAATTCCCGGGGCTGGTTAACCGTGCCTATGGGTACCCGGCGTATTTTATGGAGGAATTTGCGAGAAGAATGGTCGAAGAACGTTGAAAGTTGGCGGTGAAAGCGATCCCGAAGGCGTAGGTACGTGGACAAGATTTTCTTGCGATTCAACCCCTGTCGTTCACCGACATCGTAAGAATTTGTCCGAGCTTCCAAGGCGTTTTGGCCCATTCCGCTGTTCCTTCTTGTGCAAGCGAAATCTCTCGACGAGGATGCGCTCCTGAGATTTTTCTCCGCTCGTTCTCCGAACCAGACGCGGGGGACAGTAAAGGGGGACGGGGGAGGGGGACTGGGTAGCGGGGGGGTGGTGGAGCAGTAAGGACGCGTGGAAATAAAAGAGTCGAATTTCTCGAAAGTTCGCGTACTTACGTACGTGTGTAGGTGTGCACGTGCGCGTTCCCTTTTTCGCGCGCGGGCATAGCCACTACTCCTGCCCGCGTATAGTATACGCGCGACGTTGTACAAGAGATGTGCTTATACACACGGATGTACGTGGACACGTGCACGTGTACGTACGTCCATTCGGCTGTTCCAGCGGCTCCTTCTCGTCGGCTCGAAAACTATGTTTGGCCCCTTGAACAACGGCGAACAACAAACACTGGACAAACCGCTCGGCTCTCCGCCGCCAACGATGTCGACTATATAGTTTCGTGGATCTCTCCCCCGTTCCCATTTCGTCTCGAACCCTCTGTCGACCCCCCCGCCTGCTACCCCGCGTTCCAATGTTCTCTCTTTCCTCTTCGCCCCTATGCCGCCACAGCCGATTCGAACCAATCGATAACGCCTGCGAGACTTTCCACTCATATATTTGATTGCTCGGCAAACATGTCTAAGTTTATTTTGCGGCCCCCTCTGCTCCTGCCCCCCACCCCCCCACGGCGGCTCCTTCTCCCCCCCACCCGTACACCCCAACCACCCGTGCCGGCGTTCTCGAAGCGTTAACGCGCGTTGCTTGCGCGGGTATACCGAGCGAATGCCAGGCTTTCCGATACGTTGGAAACTCTCCAAGGGGGATGCGAGAACGTGTTTTTCTTTTTTATCAGCCGCGGAATTATTTGATCGTATTACAGCGGCGTGTACTTATGGTTTTTAATGGAGTCGTGGGGATGGAAGCGGAAGGACTAGTTTCTTCTTTCTTTTGTTTGATTTTCCTCCCTTGATCCGGTCGCTGGATAACCTTCGTTTCACCTTCGTGTTACGTGTTTCTCGGCGAAACTTGGCGTTGTTTCGTAAACGATCGGAGAACGATGCTTTCGGTTGGTGATATTGTATACAAAATACGTTACGATGTTTCGTCGATGCGTTAATTATTTTTACTTTTATTCAAGAATTTTATTGGGTTGTTTGGAAAGTCGTTTCGTTTTGCTTTTATCGGTGAAAATGAAACACGATTTTTTTAGAGCGTGTAAACATTTTATTAACCCTTTCCACTCGAGGCTTCTTTGATACCGGAAATCGTGAAATTAATCTGGAATGGAACATTTTTATATACTTGGCACAGATGTGTTTACACTCTACGAGAACGTAATATTTCAATTCCGATTTGAATCCAAACCATGAAGTTTTCCCGGATTGAAAATAGTACACCGAATTAGGTGTAAATGATATATTCTCCATTTTGGAAAACGAAATGACTTTTCGAACAACCTGATATTTAAAGGCGAGAAAAAGAAGAAAATATTGAAGTTTGAGTAAGAAACACGAAAACATGGTGGTGGACAATGCAAGATGAAAGGACGAGGTCTAAGTTAGGGTTCCGTGAAAGTGTGAATTGTGCCCTTTGAAAAAAAAAAAACGACTCGAAGTTTCCCTACCGTTTCAGTTATTTTTGGTTTCGTTCAACGATTCTATTCTTCACAATGAGGAACGAAACGTAACTTCGAATACACGGAAACACGACATATGGCAATGGAGAAAGCAAGGTGATAGGGTGAGATTCAGCGAATTGCTGTTTTGGAACCTAACCCTAATTGCAACTTCGTCAGGGGGGTCGAATGACATACTGGTGTACGTCCTGTTCGTCTCCATTTAAGATTAATGTTCGCGCTACGGATCATTGGTCGCCAATTACACATCATTTTAATTGGTTGGTCGAAGAATTAACGAAAAATTGGGAGTGCGTTCTAGATGGGGTTTAGGGATAAGCTTTGTTAGTCCTTGTTAATGTTGTCAGGGTGCTTAATAATTTTCAAAGATTCCGTGTATATTATGGGGAAATATCCTTGAGTTGTGAACGTTGAAAATGTTCTCAACTACTTTTGCCAGATTTATCAACTTCTGCAATCTTAGTTGGTACTTAACTCTTTCACTGTTCAGTCTCATAGGTACACAGGCCAGGCGATGCGTCTTAACTGTTTACTCTACCATAGGGACAGCTTACATTGCACGAAGTTTACATTTCTTTTTGTTATAGTTTGTTTAGTGTTTAAGCCGAAGGGTTAATCTGCTTTTGAAATTAGTACGACATTGATTTTCGAACTGTTCGTACCGGATGGATTTCTTTCACTCTTTGAGACTTTCTTTCTTTTACATCGTAACGTAATAGAAAGTCTCTCAGAATTTAACACATCTTCATTATTTAAATAACACTGGAATTATTCTAGCGTATAAAATAGCGCGTTCGGCAATCTTAAAATTATTGAAATTTTCTTTACTATACAGATGTATAATTTTGTTATCGCATTGTAATGTTATTCAATAAGTTTGGTCGTTCGATGAAACTTATGCAACTGTAGTCGCAGATCAAATTTAATTCTCTGAATAATCTATTTTACAAACTTCATGAAAGTTAACAATTGTATATTTACTTCAATTTTAAATTACGTAACTCGTTGTAAAATTTCTGGGAATGTTGATAAATCGAAAAATAGATTTTTTACAGAGTTATTCGTAAAGTTCGTTCTTTGATATTAGTATTAGTTTGTACAAAATTTCTCGTTGCTCGTTATTCCTTTATTTTTTTTTCTTTTTTTTTTACTACGGCACGGTAAAGGCGTTAAATGAAATAAATAGAGAATAATTTTCAAGAAAAAAAGCGTTTTGTATTTCGACTCGATTAAGAGACCCGATCGTAATGGAGGAATAGCACGTGGGATAGAACGAGCAATAAATATCCCTTCCCTCTCCCCCTAAAAAAAAAGACGTCGTGCTATTTCGATACGTGTTTGCACGCACCTACGAACACGTTCGGGGTAGGGGTTCTTGACACGCGTCCGGACGTTCCCGTAACGTTTCTGTGTCAATGGGTGGGGTTTTTATTATTTCCTTAATGGATTCGGGGCAGCGGTTAAGTAACAAAAATATGCTAACAATAGTGGTAAATACCACCCGCGTGGCGTAGGTTAGACAGAATTGGCTATCAAACGGTCTCGTGACGCGACACTGTAGATCATGCTGTGCCGCCGCTCGTTTTATTTACCGACTTGATAAATTTAGAAAAATATTGCCGATAACGGGAGACTGCGTGACGATAATTCAAGCACACGTGAAAACGTGGAATGAAATTCAGGGGGTCCTGTTAGAGCGATCCGTACGAAATCGCACGGTAATTAGTAAAATCCATTGTATTCGCAATATTGGCGTTACGTTTCAGTATCGCGCTGTAATCTCACCTAAAAATTGAATTTGTCGGAATCGTTATTTTTGATAAGCCTCTTACGTACTTTGGCCGGACGCAGTTGTTTTCTATGTTCAAACGCAACGTGTAAATCGATACGACACGAATGGCTTGTTATTGGTCGAATATCTCACTTTTACCAATAGAAAGCGGATTTTTCGCGTAGAATGCATCCCGTAAGGGGAATTATGACGTAATGTAACGAACGAAATAAATTTTTTAATTTTTAACGCTCGATGGGTTGTAACAATTCAAGAATACAATTGGTACGGTTTAAACGATTCACTTTAGATGTGATCTGTTGTGGGATTTGATAGACAGTCGACCAAACATTAACTATGAATAATGAAAACACAGCGTCTAATACGATACGGGTATATTTTGTTTATCTTTCAACTGACTATGATCAATTTTTTGTCTATACTGAAATATTTTTACACGTTTATAATTCCAGTGAATAGTATATTAGTGCCATGGTAGTTGTAAATATTTGATTAAATATTGTTGTACATTTATTAGATGAATGCATTCGAAAAGGAACCTATCGAAAGAGATGTCGTATAAATTACCACATCTCTATATTAATTTATATAACTTTACTCTATACTCCGTAAATATTCACATGCTCTGCCTTAATTGTATTCTACTTCTTTGTACCAAGATGGAAGCTACTATATACCAATCGAAAGCTTGTTTTACCTACTTCATCATAGGACAATCATGATTTCGTAACAAGGAGAACCTATCGATAAAACAAATAAATATGTATATGCGCGACGTTAATAGACAAGTACCAAATTCTATCCCTAAAATGAGATATAAAAAGAGACCTACATAATAATAAAATTTCAACGTAGAAAGAAAGGAACGTACATCTCTTGTATTTATAAGAATTATCTCTAAGATCAGCAATCCTTAACCAAATTACTCTAGATCAGTTCAGAAAATGAAAAGCAGAAACAAGAAAGAATATTACTTTTTTTCCAACAGCATGAAAAATTATTCTAACGTCGAATTAAAATAACAATTTAAATTACGCCTAATGTAGCAAATCTTGCGATAACTGTTGGTAAATTGCATTACATTTTTGCGTTGTATTTGTTCGCAAACCACTTATCCACCGTGTTTTGGGGAGGCACGAGTCACAATATCCTCGAGACCGTTTTCACGAAACAGAAGGTAGAAAAAAAAAAAAAAAAAACAGAACCGAGTTACGTGCAAATCGTTCGAACATATGCTCGATAACTGGCGTTGGAGTTACCACCGCGGTGTGTGTACTCGCGCCGGAAACGGATCAAACGAATCAACGTCATTGATGAAGCTACTAAATCCCGACGAGTCGGACGCGGGTACGCGTAATTGGTACAATGGCTGGTTTTACAGGGTACATAGGGCACGGCTGTGCGCCGAGGCCAGAAGAGAACGAAAAAAAAAAAAAAAAAGAAAAAAAAAGAGCACGCGTAAGTATACGCATAGCCTGTGCGTTTGTTCAACGTACGAGAGAAATAGAGGGACAAAGAGGACCAGCGAGACAAGCGAAAGCAGAGATGAGATGAGGGGGCGGGATTAAAAACGCTGACAAAGTTACTCACCACGTGTCTGCTCAGCCCTTTTTATATTTGCGAGGTAAAACGAAGGCGTACCGAAAGGTTTCAAGGACGGTAGGAAGAGAAGTGCAGATGCAGATGTGAATGTCGGGGGAGAAGGGGACGGAGAAGAAAGGGTGGATACGGATACGTGGTTGCAAATTAGGTGTTCGGTGTAAGAAATTTCCAGCCACGCGAGAAACTTGGCTCCAGAGAGAAAGAAAAACAGCTGTACCGGTTGCGCAAACTGGACGAGGATGGCCAGGATTCGGGAAGCCATCCAATTCTTCTGTGGAAAGAAAATCTCCTTTGCGCGGTAATCCCCGCTTAATTGTCGCCGAACGGGGCTGCTCCCAGTCGTGTGGGAGGATTTTTATCTTAGATCAAAGGGGGTGGATGCACAACCAGAAGACGAATAAACAAGAGTTTCACTCGATAAACTACCAACTACTGTTTGGTGTTTTTCATTGTCAAGAAACGAAATTTAGACGGTTGATTTTTTTAAGTACGGGATAAGTAGTGAATTTTATCTTGTATCTGAGTCGAACGTAAACAGACTGCTCGAAGAGAGCGAATGAAATACATGGAGAACACGACTGTAAATTCAGAGAAAATGTTACCATGTACTAATCATTAATGCATAATAAAAATTGGTGTACTTTTCGTTATATTATCATGAGGGTATTGTCAATACATTGACAGTCCAAACACAATTTTTTAATTATACCATAAAACAGTGATATGGTATTTAATCATATGGGTCTCTGGTCAGAGGTATAATATCATGAATTTGTTTATGAATAGATGTAGCTCCTAAGATAATACAAATAAAAAGCACAGTGGACAAGGGCACCTGCTAATTAAAAGTGTATTTATCCATTTTATAATTTCTCGTTCGAATAAACGATAACAGCGTGCAGAGACGACTTCGTTATTTCGATTTTACGAAGCGTTACATTTTCTGGAGTAACGAGTCATTCGAAAAATATTCTGGAAGAAATGAGTATTTTTATGTAACGACGTAATCAATGATGCCTGAGCGTGCTTGTTAAACAAATATGTCATTATTTTAATACGTAATGTTCCTTTTGTTGATGCCTTTTGGTTTCGTGACGTTTAATACACATACGAAAATATAGTTTATCAGTTTCAAATATTATTAACTTGTCGAAAATTGCAGATTCCCAAGCTTTATAAAATCTGGGTAAAATTGTTTAACCATTAATTGGTTTCTTTGGACATTGTTGTTTACAATCTAATTCCTGAATTAAACAATTGTTGAAAATCTTTCCGTAGGTCTACTTCGAAGAAAATTAAATATGCTGGTAAGATTTCATCGCGTTTCTAACCTCTTCAAGGACGAAGTATTTCACTTGAAATAAACAGAAATAAACTAATAATTACATTTATAAATTTTCTCACTACGTTACTGGAGAATTTAACGATGAATTTTCACATTTATCGTGGTTACCTTCGCGTTTCAATTATTGAAGTAACTTTAAAGCTAAAAGCGTGTACACGGCAATATACTTGAAGAGGGTAGGTAATAAACCGCGAAATTAAGAATACAAACATCAGATGAAACCCTACGAGCCAGTTACGCGGAGGAAGACATACTTTAACAAACAGTGGTGGAATTTTATTTGCTCTTCCTTTGAACATTCACCTTGATATCGCGAGATCTCCCCCGATACGAGAAATTTGTGATATATTTGGAGAAGGAAACAAATAAGACGCCAGTGTAAAACGCAGGGAAACGTGTACTACGGGGCGAGACAGCAAGTGTAATGTGGAGACACGAAATGCCATTATAGTGCGGACACGACCGAATCCCAGAGGGATGTTGGGAGAGGGCGGAGAAAAAGAAGAAAGAAGACAAAGGGGCATACACGTACGGGAACGAACGGGACGTGACAACACCCGGAAAACGGCATTGCCACGTTGCTATTACGAGAAGATAAATTTTCAACCGGAACGTCTCGCTACATCCGAAAAATATCGCGACGTCTCTCATTTCCAGTGGCACTCAGCTAAGCCACATTCTACTTATGAAACCACTCAACGACCCTTTCGCGCTGTAAAAGTGCAAAATGAACGTCTACTTTGTGACGCATGCCACTATGACGTGTAATTTTATATCTCTCTATTCAAGTAGCTGGTGCTTGTTTTTTTTTTTTCTTCTTTTTTTAAACGTGAAACGCCGTTGAATACATTCGCGGTAATAAAAGTATCGTAGAAATTTTAGAAAGAGTACGAAACATTCTCTGATTATTACGTAATACGGGAGTGCACGATATTAAATCGGGGTAGCGGAGGTGGTTACGTTTGCAATAATAAAAGTGTGATACAAATTTTAGAGAGCATACGAACGAAATAGATGTTCATCGAAATTTGTTTACTGGACTTTAGAACGGGAATTGAAGGTACACCAGTTGACTTAAAAGTGAACCGATACTGACACAGCGGCTGGATATTGATATAGAAAATAATTGGTGTTGACTTAAAGTTTGAGTACACTTTCTATACACGTTGATTGAATTTTTGAGGATTTTCGAATCGGAGGGAATGTAGAAGATGGCAAATTTTTGAGCTACAGGATGTCATCCAGGTTCAAATAATGTAAGACAAGGTTGAGTTGGAAAGGAAATATGTAATTAGAATATTTATATGTTTACTTGTATTACAAAAAAGAAAGATAGAGTACCTTTCTTCTTCGTTACCATAGATCACACATATGTTGTTCTAGAAAGATATATTCTTCTTATTAAATATTGTTACATTCGCATTTTAAGTCGCATAGTTTTTTATATTGTAGAATTCATTTTTTGAGAAAAAAATTAACCGAATGAATTGTTCGGCATGTCATTATACTGTCTCCTGTATAGCTGATTAGAAACCCTGAACCTTTGAAATAGTACACGCTAGGTTTGATCTTAGCTTGAGATAAAAATTCCTAACTACCCCGCTTTCAAGGAAGAAACAAATTTAGCGCCTCGTAGACGGAAATTTCTCTATTTATATTGCACACTAAAAACTAAAATCAATTATAAACTATAGATCATCGCTCATTTTTTATCGTTAAATACACTATAACGCTATTTACAGTGCAATATACTTCAAAACGAATCGAGCAAAGTGAAGCTGAATCTCGAACGAGGTTCTTCGAACTATTTTCACCCACTCAATTCTCGTGGAACGAAAACAAGTGAGAAGTGATATCGGGTGTAATTGAATAAAAAAAATTAACACGTAAACAATGAAAACATCCCATCGTACGAAGCGTCGTTTCGAAAATTCATCGTGCAATGCGTCGTACAAAGTCTGTTACAGGAATTTGGTTACTTTCCTTAACTGCTGGTCTCGAAAAGATCCATTTATTTTCCAAGGGCAATTAATCAAGCTGGCGGTACTTCCAACCTGCACTACCAAGTATTTTCATTTTCAAATTGAACGTCCACGCGAGAAGCGTCCGCGATAAGAATTTTACGTTGAAGGAGCTTTCGCAAGGCGGCTTTGGGATTCGTTCTTTTATTAAATATCTGAATAGTGTCGCGTCGAAGAGAAAGATAAGAGGCTAACGTGAAAGTATCCTCGGGCATCCCTTTACGGTCGTTTTGTAATTGACGGGGGGCCTATGCCCGTTGGGAGTGGCCCTTCCAGCAGATTCATCTAGATTACAGTGCAAAACTACTCCCCGTTTGGCGTATTTGCCCGGCATTAAATTACACAGACGGTCGCGCGCGTCGACGAGGGTTGAGCGTCGTTCGGCGTTTTACCGGTTTACTTTCATCACATCCAATATTGATCACGTTCAGCGTGCATGCTTATTTATGCAACGCGGCGTATTATTGTAGCGACAACTACGGAAATCGTGTCCCGGTTTGGTCAGCCGCGTCGCATTTACTTTGGATTTTCCCGCAGCTTTCTCTTGTTATCTTTCTGACTACGCGGCCAATTGTACTCCGGCGAAGGATTGCTGTGCACGAATCCGGGTAGAGACTTGTAGGCCGATTATATTTTAACGATACGATACACAGGTTGTGCCGTAACACGTGGTACTGTACCATCGACGGATCCGGGACACGAAAGCAAACGAAAACGTTGAACGCGCGACATATTTCATTTTTTCGTTTTCAATGAACATTTTTCGAATCTGATCGTAATTGCAATCTTAATTGCAAATCGAGCTGGTGTAATTGATTCTACTAAATTTTCTGTATGTGTGAAATGGTAGTTTCTTTGTGAAATTAGTAGATTCAATAGTGAGTTTGGTCTGATTTAGGTTAGGTTCCATCTTTTCGTTTTGAATAAACATTTTTCGAATCTGGTCATTCTTAATCGCAAATCGAGCTGGTGTAATTGATTCTACTAAATTTTCTGTATGTGTGAAATGGTAGTTTCTTTATGAAATTAGTAGATTCAATAGTGAGTTTGGTCTGATTTAGGTTAGGTTTCATGTTTTCGTTTTGAATAAACATTTTTCGAATCTGGTCATTCTTAATCGCAAATTGAGCTGGTGTAATTGATTCTACTAAATTTTCTGTATGTGTGAAATGGTAGTTTCTTTGTGAAATTAGTAGATTCAATAGTGAGTTTGGTCTGATTTAGGTTAGGTTTCATCTTTTCGTTTTGAATAAACATTTTTCGAATCTGATCATTCTTAATCGCAAATCGAGCTGGTGTAATTGATTCTACTAAATTTTCTGTATGTGTGAAATGGTAGTTTCTTTGTGAAATTAGTAGATTCAATAGTGAGTTTGGTCTGATTTAGGTTAGGTTGGGTTAGTTGTATGCATAATTTTTTTCGAAAGTTGCAAATAAAATTGAAAAAATTATTTTATTCATTTCAAGAAATGAACATTGTTTGGGAAATGAATTCAAATTGACAAAAATTATTTAAAGACTAAGTTCTTAGTAAAACGTATGCATTTACTGTTTCGCTTTTCAACTGTAATGTATGTATAAAATGGTCGATAACTTTTTGATATCTTTTGACTTTGTTGACTATTTTATTCTATGTATATGTCAAATTACTCAAGTCCACTGTATTGGATAGTCAAATTTCATTTTGATGACTTTTCATAAAGGTATACAGTTGTACGTTACTGGGGTACAGAAATGGCTATAACGAGGGAACAAGGTCAATCGTGGGACATGTTTATATGAACTTTTTTTATTGTTTTTGTTTTTGTGTCTCGAATCTATCGCTGAAGTGAATCTCACGTGTTACGATGCAACCTGTTTTTTCGGTGACATTTTCTCCTACGGTATAAAGTAAAACAATTTGGGGACTAAACTGCCATGGCGAAACTATTTTCTTCATATTACATAAGTACGTGATACTGGTAATTGCTGAGTACCAAGTAACCGAATACGTTGGTAAATGAGAAGAGTACACTTTTTAAAATTACACAATATCCTATAGCTCGAAGTGAAAACAAATTAAATGCTGAAAAAACTATCACTTTCATCATTTCTATACCGTCGTGGAATTCCAATTTAATTAAAAGCGATACGGGAATAGATTTCCATTTTCGTTATTGAACGTTACTTTCATCGATGAATTTCAAAAGTTTCATTCTTTTTACAAACGCTGTAGAATATTGCCTACATTCAAATATAAAGTTCCACGCAAATGTATATTTAGAAATTGATTACAGGTGCTCTCCGGGGAATTAAAAATATTAATCACGTTTTCCCTGAAAAAGTTCCATATAGATTGAAATAGTTTAGTGCTTTTTGCACCGGTGCCATTTTGATCCCACAGCGCCACTTATCCACGTAAAAAGGAATAACACCTGTTGAAGGTTAATTCGGTTTGTGACGAGAATGAACGCGAGTCTGTTTTCGACGTACAATCGCGCGAAGTTAATACAAGAATTTTCATCTCGTTTAATATCAATCGTTGACCATCGAAGTTCCTTTCTTTATGCGAGGAAGCATACTGCACCATCGGTTACAGGAATCGGGAACCGCTGTGGTTCTAGCGCCGCGTTTACCGTGAATTTTGTCGAGGTTTTTTGTCGCACCTGCTCAATCCCCTTTCCTCTTCGGTTCTAGCTGCGGCAGATGTTCCCGGAATTTCTTAAGAACGTGTAAAGGGAATACGAATAACGTGCGTGCACGCCAAAGTATCTTCGAATATTTGTTAGAGAATTTCCCCGCACGTACGACGATTTTGTGTTGCCGGTAGAATCCTTTGGAAACGAGAACCTAAGAGTCTACGGTATTTCCATGCGATTTCTATGCAAGGCAAACAGATTCAGATTAAAGAGAAGCAATAACGCAGATTTATTTTACTTTCGCCGTATTTTTCAATAACCCAGGAAAATGAGATTGTTTAATTCGATCTGAACATTAATAGATACGATTGTATATATCTTTTGCTTTCTGACATGTATGGAATGGTGACATTTTTATCGAGCGTGATCGTTGTTTCTTTGCTTGAAATTAAAAATTCATTTTATTTCCGAAAATGATTCCAAACTTGTGGATCGAAACGTAAAATATACAAGCTTGATTAAGACTGTTGAACTTGTCTTCAATTGTCGAAACATTTAACTGGAACAACAGTACTTCCTCAGATTCAAGTAACAAAATCTATTCGAATTTTCTATAACAATGATATTGACAACATTGATACATCAACAACAGTGCGAGTTTCCTGAACACACAGACGATTTGTCATTGCAACAGTTCAGGATAAAAATCGCTACCTGCCTCGGTTTCAAGTAAATCGACAGGTCTTGATATTTTTATACCAAAGCAGAAACCATTATATATGAGAAATCTAAGAAAGTCATATACTTTCTAATAATTAGACCATAAAAATCGCATTGTTTCGATAAAATAGTTCCTTGTTCCATATATACACATTATAATAATCTAATCAGAATTTGGTATTGTTCTTGGCCTTAATTGAATCCAAGGTGTCTTCTTATTGGTCACACATATATTTTTAACGTTCTTATCTTCATGCTCTACTCCAATTAATTTTCATGTTACATGTATGCTTCTGTCCCGATTCTCTGGGATTCGAACTGGGATTGTTTCCAGGTCATGGAAGTGCATTTGCATCCTCGTTTAAAAATCTTCCGTCAGATTATTAAAAAACGCGCAATAATAATTTCACCACCTCTGTAAATGAGTAAAAGTCTGTAAAAATAATGTTTCAATTCTACGTTGATTTCTTTCGAAGAATTCAAACTTTATCTATAATTACGTTTCATCGTGTAAACACATTTTCCAAGCGTGTTTACTGTTATGGTCGAGGGATCGAGTTGACTCGAGAAACGGCGAAAGTACGACCATTAGAATTTCCAACTCTGTAGTTTCGAGGGATTTAGCAATCGGTCCATTGGACTTCGGGCGATGAGGTTAACGCACGATTTTCATGTAATTGCGAGTTCGTTATGGCGTATAGCGCAATTCGCCTTCGAGTAATTCCGATAATACCAGCAATCATCCTGTCACCAGGCTAAGCCCTCGTAAGCTTTTGTTACTTTTCCGCTAGAGGTTCGGATCGAAGCCGGCTCCTGGTCGAACATCGGGAAAGGTTGCTGGCTTCCCATGGGGAATCTATTCGCTTTCCTCGTTCAAGGACGTAGCAAACATAGCGTGTTCTTCTCTCCACTTGTTCGATTTCCCCCCCTATTTCTTCTTTACGTCCTTACGATCGGCTGAAAATCGAGGGCTACCGCCACCGCGAACGAGGGGCACCTAAACATTATTAGAATGCACCACTTTATTTTCATTTCGTGAAACGTTTCGGAGAATCCTTCGTGGGTATTTCCAAAGAAAGAAACGACGATTTCGATCACGTTGATGAATAACCACGGCTGATAACAATTTCGAGAGTGTGTCTATCCGAAACATATCTCTGGAGAGCATTTATCCACGTTTCCTTGACGAAGTAGATAGGAAATCTCTAAATTTCTGAACGAATGGCGAGAACTCTTTTGCATCGCAAGATTACAATTGTAATTTATTTTTCATCCAGATTGTATTTCTCTGGAGATTTTCACTAAATTTATTTTTCCTCGAAAACTGTTGACAATAGCTCTTTGAAACTTTGCACATTTATTGACACATATTTCAAGGGAATATATATATATATATATATATATATATATATATATATATATATATATGCATATTTTTTTAAATGCCCTTGGTGTTTCCAATTTTCAAATTTTATTCATTCAAAATAGAGAATCGACATTGTTTCGCATTCAGTGCGAGTATAGTGATCGGGATTGCAATTGAAAAAAAATATTGAACATTTGTTAAATGCTGATATTTTATAGGAAGGCACTAAAATTAGTTTTTCAAATAGGAAAAATCTGATTTTAGATATCATGCTGGATTTACTCTCGGCAATAAAGATACATTTGCTTCGTATGTATGTCGAATTTTATAAATATTCGTTCATTGGTGTGTGAGCTTTTTGGAGAATTCCGAAAGAGTAGTTTCACGAAAAACAACTGTACATAGGGTGTCCCATTTGAATTGACACAATGAAATATCTCGTAGAAAACTAATAAAAATGCAACAGTGAAACATATCTTTTGCAATTTTCAAAAAGGATTTAAATAACGTTATTAGTCTTTTAATATGTGGACATTTTTAAGGTCGTTTCGAGGTCGACACAGTTACTAAAAAATTTTAGAAAAAACTGAAATGATTTTTATTTACGAAAAATTAAGAAGTTGTTAATTGGTACGCTTTGGAGTATCCTCGAAGAATGATTTTTCGAGTACAGTATCATCGTTATTGAAATTAGAAAATTAGAAATAAAAAAATCAATTTAAGTGCATCGCGACTTTCTATAACTGCAAATTACAAACCAAGTCGTATTTCGATTCGCACAACTTGGCCAATTCTTTGAACTCCGATTCAACAATCTAGAACCACGTTACCATCTAGAACTCGCAGCAAATACGGATGAAAAACAATTGATTTCCCGAGCCCTTCCCCCGCCGTGGATAGTTCTAAAATAGAAGAACCCTGTTAAGTTTAAAGTGAAAATCTCCTGTCGTTTTCATGCGCCCGCACCGAGGGGTTCCCCCCGCCACGAGGTGAGATTCGCGCGTGCAAAAGGGGCACACAGGAATGACCAAACGGAAAAATAAGTCGAAGAGGCTGGGAAGAGCAATAGCGACGCATTGTCCTTTGGAAATCATAAAGGAAGTCGCGGTAAAGGCACCGACAGACCCGAGACATCGCAAAAGACGAAGAAGTAGAAGAAGAAGAAGAAGAAGAAGAAGCGAGCGAAGGAAGTGGCGTTTCCACGAGTAAAAAGAGAGTCAAAGGAAAAAGGAGGGAAGAGGGGGGGGGGGACGCAGTGGAGCAAAGGAAAGTCTCTGGACTAATTAAATAACTAGCAAAGTCACCTAGCAAGTTGGCACCTCGACCGAGTCCATCCCCTTTTCCAAGTCCGTGGTCTTTCTTACCGCTGGCTTCTGCACTTCTATCTGTCCCTCTTCCGCTTAATGCCACTCCCCACCTCGCCACTCTGTCTCGCTTCGCGTGGCGTGAGTGCACCCTCACCGTCCACGACGTCACCTCGTTATTTAATTAAACTTCGCGGAAGTAGCTCGCGGCTGCTTGATACCAAAGCACGTAGCTCGTCACCTTCCATTTTCCACCGTGTCCCCCGCCGTTTCTTATTTTCATTCTTTATTTGCGAATGATCCGCGGAACGTGACGTCGGGTAACAGTGTAATCGTTGAAACGTAGGTAGTGCTAGGAAAGGGGACGTACTCAATACTCGTCCGAATTGTTTGCTTTCTCTTCGCTTGTGATTTTTCTTTGCGTTGTTTCTTCGTCGTCGATAATAAATACCGTTCGAAACTCGTATAGTAAACATTGTTAGGGTTTTATTACTTCGGTCGGAGTGAGATATTCCTTCTATTGAAACGTTCTTTTTTTAATTGCAACAGATTTTCCACTTTCAGATTCTCCACGTCGATAATTCATTTCTTGAATTCTACTTATCGTCTGGGTGGAATTGAGTTACGAGTTGGGTCAAAGAACATAGTAATAGTTGATAGAAATTTTTTTACGCGAATGAATCATTCCTTGTATTTTAAATAATTTCTACTTTGGCAGTGATAAGATAGTAATATTTATGACAGTTGAAACTAATTTTAATATGCGTTTATTTGTATTAGTATGTCTAAGTAGTTGTCGGAGAGGATGGTTTAATACTTTAGACAGAGGGTGGTAATACGAATCAAGTATTATTAAGAAGCATTCTCTTAAAAACAATATTATTTGATCAATTTTACGAGATGAAATATTGGGATCCAGAGTGTTTGATGCAATTCAGGATAATATACTTCACTGCAATTTGACCATTGCATTTATCACATACTGCAGAATTTTTTTGGAACTTACGAATAGAGCCTGGTGTGACCAATTCTGAGTTTATTGAATATTGAATATTGTGTATTGTATATTGCAATTTAGCGTAAAATTCTCGGTACACGTTTACAATCGTGTCAAAGCAGAATCGTATAGGACCAACTTCGAAACTAAACACTAAATAATTACTTAACACCTTCATTGAAGATTTTAGAAGCATTTATGGCATTGGAAGAAAGATAATGTGTAATACATAAGTAGTTTAAGATTGTTAAAATTTTTATTTCAGGTAGTTAAATATGTGGAAAAATTTGCATGTTTTAGAAAAGCTAAAAAATCTTAATGTATATTATATATATTGTTTCTCTTACTGCTAAGTAATTATAACACATTGTTACTTATTTCAACTAAAAAAATTATTCATTATCAAATCTTACTAAATCATTACTTTATTTATTATCGTAAAATTCCACATACGTTAATTGATTTATTTGAACAATTGCAACAAAGAAACTTTATGCTTACGTGCATTTCTTTTAATATTACGAAAACAGAAAGAAAGTTCTTGCTGTTGCAAAATTATCCGAGTTCTCTCTAAAAGTACACGTGACTCTGTCGATTATCTACAAATGATTAAGAGTAACAGAAAAGAAACGTAATTTCAATACTAACTTCTACCGTTGTGACATAAAACTTTTTAAGTCGTAACAATGTATTTCCAACATCGATTTTTATAATTGATTGTGATCAACCTTTGAAAATAATCAATTTTCACCGTGTTACACTACACAATCGTCTTTCACTCGGTTAGAAACAATATCGCGCCAAGTTCGTTTTAAATTGAACAATTTCCTTCTACAGTAATTTCATGTATAACGGTAAGAAAGATTTCCTTGTTAGTTAGAAAAAAGCATGGAGATGAAGGCTCAGCAGTTCGCAGGAGCGAGCAAATATCACCGGGCGGTACTTTCTTCGCGATAATTAACGACGAAAATTAAAATATAAAGAGGAAAAAAGTAAGTTTCAGGCTGACGATTTGCTACTCCTTCGCCCGAGAACTGCCAGTTTCCTTCTTCTTCCGCTAACTTCAACGGAAGAACAGCAAGGGTTCTAACGGGGCGAGACATCACGAAGGGGTTCCAAGAGAAGTCCTACGGAGAACCGTTAATTTACTGCCACGAAAATAAACCGCGAGGATCTTCGAAGGAATTCGTTTCGTCCTCCATATTCCAATCTCCTTTCTATCGTACACGAGCTGACGAGTAAGTTTTCAATCTTCCTCAAGAATTGACACTACATAGTGTGAAATTAACTACCCTATCCGAGGTCCAGAGAAATTTCCATAGCGATGGAAAATAGGTTACTCGGTTGGTACTTATTCCAATTATACGTCTTAAGTTTTTTACTACCAGGTAAGTAATTAATATATGTTATTGGAATTTTTTACGAATATGTTAAATACTATTGTAACTTGTGTCTATTCTCCTATCGAATTGGCAAGTATTTTAGGGAATAAGCACGAACAATGTTCACGATTCGAGAGAAATTCGTCTTTTCGCTCATAAAATTAACATTCATGATAGTAATATTGACTAATGGCAAACTTGGTTATTCCTTTAGTACGTCCTTTGGTTATTGTAAAATAACGTGACAAATACTGCAATAAATTTATCTTCGATAGTGCAGCTGTCGTTTCTCTTTCCTTCTTTAAAATTACCCCTACGATTCAACAAAGTATAGAAAAATAAAGTACCGTAGAGTTCGAGTGAAGTGTGTATTGAAACATACTGCGCGGGGAATAGAATAATTGTAACGAGAGTCTATCATGAGAGCTTGAAGCGTCCAGATGTTCGCGTGTATCGATACAAGTATTCTGATCAATTTTTTGTTTCACATTGTTACTGCAGACTCGCGTATTATTCATCTTACAACGATTCTGCAACTCTCAAACGCTCTTCCAAAGCGTTTAAGTTTTCGGACATTTTCGTGTATTGTATACAACGACGAAAAGGTAGAATGGTGTGTATTCGGTAAGAAATAGATATGAAATGAGTCGAAGGATTATGATCGGCTATTGTGGCGCGTTCTCCAGTTTGATGTAAATTTGTTTAGAGTAGCCCGAGGGCTACCGCGATGCGCTACTCTGACCGAGAGGTGTTTAATTTTGAGAAACGCAAACATCCCGTAATTAAGCAGACGCGGAGAACAGGACCGAAGGGTATGATTGTGGAGATCCAGTGAAAAACCACTCATAATTGCCAACCGAATCAATATTTGAGCTCCCTTTATAGTGCTGAATGGTTAGGAAGGACGATGGGCTCTCGTTCATTGCCGGTATGCACCACAAAAGCGGTTTTACTGCAGCTGGAATCGAGGTAGGAAGATCCCGAGAAAATATAATTTATCGAAAAAATACGAAAGATTTGCTCAAATCTCTCGTAGTTGTTTAATTAATATTCTGCTTCTTTCTCTCGTATTAACCTTAAAGCGTTCTTCTGTTTGACTATAGACTCGAAGTTTTCGGTAATAAAATATCCGAACGTGCGGAGCTCGTGTTTTTAACTTTATTATACATTATAAATGGTATTATAGAAAATATCGATGACATTAAGAATTATTATTAGACAAAGTTGTTGTATTATAGGAAAGGTGTCAAGATACTTTAGATACTCTAGATGAAGGTGTCAACGTGTCTAGATACTCTAGATGAAGGAGTCAAGATGTCTAGATACTCTAGATGAAAGAATCAAAGTGTCTAGATACTCTAGATGAAGGTGTTGATGATACTTTAAGGTATATAGAGAGAACTAAGGAAACCAATTGTGCCTACTATAATAGCTCTAATTGTAGAAAAACAATATATTATTGGGACTCGATGAGTCGAAAAGTATTCGAGGAATGCACTATGGTTAAATTGAGTAGTCGAATATAATAATCTACTAATTTACTGTAAAAATTATATATACATATAACGTATGAGTGTATGTTTTTGGAATACAATTTTTCTCAAGAATGTTGGACATAGGAATTGTTCGTTGGATTTCTCAAAGTTGTACAAATAATAATAATTATTATTGAAATATACATGAACATGATACTATATCCAGAGGAAATTGTCTTTAGGTATTTATTGTAGAGATAATAGCTACACCTATACTGTTACAATTTTTGAAATTCAAAACCAGGTAAGGTTAGGTTAAGGTTGATACCCTAACCTTAAATTAAACTCGTGAAGAAGTCCAAAATAATGTGAACAAAATGTTCATTTGAATGATGATTATTATTGATCGATTAACTGTATTTACAATTACAATTTTTTTACGATAATTTTCGATTCTTCGTAATGTTTCGACCGCCATGTTACCAGATTGTACCATTCTGCTTTTTCACGCTTATGTCTCTTATATTCGCCTCGTCAAGTCTTGTCAACCCATTCTAAACTGTCACGTTTTACCAACCCACTCGTTCTCTGTCAATCAGTAGTGGTTTCCCTCTTTGATTATGGTGATGTGATTTATGGCCCCTATCTGTCTTCTCGACAGCCGTCACTTACTCAGTGTATTCAAAATCCTTGTCTTCGTCTGTGTTACTTTTCTTGTAAGTTCAATTATATAATTCCTCTGCTACAAGGTTCTAACTGGTTAAAAATTGAGTAAAACTGGATTCATTACCTCTATTGCCGTGCTTCTGAAGCTTTTATCTATTTATTTATTCTACCCTTCTCTCTAATATATCTGCATATGTCACGCATGTTCTAATTACCAGGTTTTATCTAATTTAACTTTTTGAAGCTGTTCCACCATTTTAATCCTACTTCATCCAATATACGTTCCTTAAAATCCAATATTTTCTGCAAACAGACTGTTCGTTGTTTTATTCTCTCTCATTCCCCATCATTTTTTCCTCTTTTTCTTTCTCTTCCTCAGTAGCATTTTGTTATATGTCCTATTTTCAAGTTAAATTTACAAATCTAGTATTATATTCCAGAGCATTAGCTATTGAACCTTGCCCTATTACAATTAATGTTTGCACGTTATTTACTGACTTCAGTTTACAAACTACTACGTCGAAAATTTTTATTTTGCTACGGTGCAGTAAAATCTTTAAATAAATCAACGAGAAAATGTGCAATATATACAATATATATTACATATATTTGTATATATTGTATATTTCCTTGTTAAATAAATAAATAAACAAATAACTAGATCTTCCCCTGATAATGTTTAAATAATAATCGTCTAGTTCAGAAGTATGTATAATTTTTTTTCCAAAAAGAAGACAATACATAAATCAAAAGAACTACTATTAGGAAAGAGGGGAAGGGACGGAATATTCGGATAAATAAAGATTATTTATGACGCAATATTCTATACATTAAATGAAATAAAATATAAAATAAAGCAAAGGTTATAGAAATAATTTAAAAATCTTCATCTTCTTTCGACCAATTTTTCCACTCGTTCTAAACTGCTAGTTCTTTGTTCCTACAAAGACCTGCTTTCTTTCTGTGCTTTGTATTAGGTCTGTTTCTAAAGCAATGCTTCGAAATAACCGAGTATGTTATTTTCGGAAACATATCCTTTACCGTATCCATTGTTTCATCATTTCTGTTTTAGTTTCCCTCAATCTTGCCAATAATGCTATCATCAATCATTTCGTTACTCGTAGGTCAGACCCTTTTATCATCTTCGTCACGATGTTCTTAGATACTCATTCTTTGGATAATCGATGTTCATTGTAACGATGGATATACAGGTTTGGTTAAATTATTTTGTGTCTAATTCTTGTTCACTCTTTCATTCATTAGCTGTTCGAAAGACACAAATAATTAGAAACCGTAGTTTGAATAATTAATCGTTTGATTTCCCCTAAATAAAAGCAAAGAAAAGAACACAGTCAGAATTTGTTATCAACGACTGTAGTTTTCATTTTGACTAGTGTTTCATACAAGTTGGACAATAATTTCTTGCTCTACTTTAAAACACTGTAACAGCTTATCGTTTATCTTTCGTGGAATTTCAACTTTCCTGCATACTAAGAAACAAGTGCACAATGTTCATTGTGAAGTGAAATTTCTTATTAAGGCCATAATCGTACAAAGAGTAGTGAAATATTTTATTCAAAGATAAGTAAGTTGGCAGTTTAATAAGGTTCTAATAAACTTCAAGTTTTAATCGATCGTGGTAAAAACCGTGGCTTATGCCGAGGGCAGGCAGGGAACCTAATCTTTAATCACGTCTTCGATGGAGTTTCTTAATCTGAACGGGACGAGATCCTACCTGAGAACATCGTAAGTTAAAAAGAAGAAGCTCGACTTCCGATAGCGCAAGAACTTTGAAATCACTGTCCGCGAAACTTCGTAGCTTTGTGGCCAACGAAAGGTTAAGACTGTTCGCGAAAACCAATTAAAAATTGCGTTCTTCTTCAATTGCGCCGGAACATGCTGTTCCGACTTTACCGAGAATCCTTTCAAATTGTACCAGCGGACATTTTTTTCAGTAAGAAAGCATCTTCCACGAAAGAAGAACAGACAATTTTTTATTATTCCGAAATTATTTCTCCTTTGATCCGTCGGAAGATTGGAAAACGTGCGTCGCTTATCTCGCGTTAAATCGCACAAAATTGGGTATCATAGTCAATAATTTTTATCGAATTTCCAGCATTTATCGAGATTGTAATTCAATTCACAGTATAAGTATATCGAAACATTGTTCGGTTGGTTGTACACGAAGGTACATTAGAACCTCGATAATTGTACAAGAATAGTATATTCTTGTGTACTTGTTCGTCTCACTGTGTTGAGGAATTGCAAGAATAGCATTTACTATCAAATGTTGTTTGAAAGTGACGATTAAACGAGTGATAAAGCATAGGATATATGTAGGTAGTGAGGATACATTCTACAGTAAATTTCCATTTAATTGAATCGGTGAATTCGGTATATGTATACCCAATTCTCGAGATAAAAATCGGACAGTCTCGATTTTGTCATTTAAAAGCAGGAATTACTGTATCCTTGTGTTTCTAGTCACGTTGAGACTGAAAGAACGTTTTTTTCATATTACGTATAAATTTAACATCATTCTGAGTTTGTCTTGAATTTTACCGCATAAAACAATATTACAAATATGCGGTGAATTTCAACTAACCGATTTATGCCTGAAATGTTACAAGAAACATTCTTTTTTATATTTTTGAAAGTTCAACGAATTCTCGTATCTTTGTTCACAGAGAATATTTATATGTATAAATGTGGCGTTAAGTTCGTTCTTTATGAAAGGAAATATTCTATCGATAGAAAGAACATTTTATCGAAGTACGTACAGTAAGTCATAAATGGGATAAACAGTTCCGGTTGAGCGACTGCAATTTTACAAGTAGTAATCTTCGAGGACTATCGATAAGTCGGAGCGACTCGAAACTAAATAGTTGAAGCAATCGTAGGGTGGGTCTTCACGGAAGGTGGAGGTTCAGATATTGCGTTTCTTCTTCGGCGAGACAGAAACCACACAACTAGGAACGATCATGAGACTTCATCAAAGAGTCGTATCAAAGAGTCGTGGTCAAAGCAAATCAAACTCCTCTATGCTGGCTTGCAACTCAAACCTAATCCAGCTGATGCAAAATCTCTCGTTTGCTGCATACTTCTATCGACCCTCGATCGCCAGCGGCATTTCGACGAATCTATAAGCAACATGAAGCGCACTCTGCTATCGATACTTGACCTCAGGCAGTATGGGGATGAACCTCCGAAGCCAACCTATCAAGACTACGTGACGTTGGACCCTCCCTGTTCCTTCTGGGGTTGTGTATGTGTGTACGCGACATATTGCCTAATCTGGACTCTTTGTTTCACGAACGACAGTTTGCTCTTTCCCCTCGGTGGGTTTTCAATTAATATTTTCCGATTGGGAAAGACTGGTTAATTTAAGAACGTAGCAATACTCATAAATAATGGAAAATCTTTTTCCTCGGGTTATTGAACACGACCCCTAAGTCTTCGTGATATCTATAATTATTTTCCTTTAATATCGGCCCCATATTACGGATCTTTCTCGTGTAACACGAATCCAATTTTGGAAAAATATATGTATCCTAACCTACACATATTTCTTCCTAAGTTTCATGTTTCGATGACGTACGATCTACCTCGTAGAAATAGTTTCTACCTCGAACATCGTTAATTATTGCCAGAATTTATGAATCTGACTTTGATATGTACCGATTTATATGTCCTTATGTCTATAAACTGAGACTGATGTAAAAGAATGAATTTGAAAAAACAATCCAATAATTGACAAAAATTCGCTAATTTGTAATAAATGAAAAAGACTAATCACATTTACACATATAAACTGCATCGAATGCTCCTAATCCCTAAGTAAACAATAATGTTATTGCTTTCGAAAAATATAAGGTAAATGATCCATTTACTGCCAGCTATCAAATTAATTAAAAAAGAATCTAAAATATCTAAGTTATCAACATTCAATTTTCTTTGTCGTCAATTTTGTATAAAATGAAAAAAAGTTTTCAAATTGATAAGGAAAGTGAAAACTGTGATTTCCTTGTTAGCGAAAATGTAAGCAAGATAAAACGCAAGAAGCTATACTTATAATATTTAAGTTGTTATAATAATAAAATATAATTTCTTAAATAATATAAACACTATTAGTAATTATCACCGGTTGTAATTCAACTGTATAAATAGATAACAGTAATAGCTTCTTAAACACTTTTTTTAAATCGGTGAATCTATAAACAATAATAAATAACAAGAAAAACATGTGTAATTGGTCGATAAATAAACAGAACTGTACAATAATATTACAATCGATCCTTAAAGTGTCCGTAATTTCGCTTTCTATCCTAATTCTCAATAGTATTTCATTCATACTGTACCCGTTCACCTAAAATATTAAATGATCGTCGCTAATAAGCACGAAACGAACAAAATAAAATTGCAACTGGAATTAAATAGAAACGGTTCCGAGCAATTTTCTTCACGAGCGGCGAACGATAAGTCGCGTGAGCTTAATCCGAAAGCTCGTTGCAATCTACGTCGCCCTTCCTCGCGAACTGCATCCGGCCGTGCAGTTTCAGCGTGGTTTGTACGTTAGGTGTGAAATCGACGTTGTTGTTTACGCATGTTTACGAATGCAAAGTGTTTGCGAGCATTGTGTGTAAAGCCACGCGTGCAGTACAGAAGAGAGTGTAGCCGGCGCATTGAATGGGACCTGACGTGCGTGTCGCAAAAGGGTGGGCGGTGGCGAAGAGAGCGGAGGAGAGAAGAGGGCGCCTGCATGTGCAGAAGAGGGTGTTAGCACACTTGGCGAGCTGCCATTTAGGGTTGGCTTCAACGAGAAGAGGGTCGAACTACCCTCGCGTTTCACAGCCGCACCCTTACGAACGGATGTGGAAAAGACGGTGGCTTTCTTTCCCTCCGAGGGACTCGTCTCTTCTGTAAATACATTAAAAGCGAACCACACGCCCTGCTCTTATCCCGTGTGAGTCAATTTTTCGAAATGTTGACGTTCGTTAATCTTCTCTACGCGCGGCTCGTCCGCGTTCACGTTATTTTGTTCCCGGTTGGCTCGAAAAATCCGTTTCGATCGACGAGCACCTATGTATATTCGACGCGATTGCGTATTTTCGTTCGTGGAACTTTAATAGTTTACCGGTGAGTCGTCGAAAGTTGGCGCGCGCGTCGAAACCCGTACGAAATTCCACCGATGCGGCCAGTGACTTCAATGCCTCGTGGCAACGGTTGCGCTCTGTCCTTCGATGTAAAGGGGCATTACGTATTCCGTGTGCCCGTTTAATTCTATTACCGTTTATGCATACGTATTTTTCTGCTCTCTATTTTCGGTCGGGAATGTTTGTTATCGGAGCACGGTAAAAAGTAAAGTACGTTATCTCCTTTGTGCGCGAAATACGGTTTCATTAGGATAATTCTTCTTGCGTTTAAGGTCGATAAATGGAATAGATTTCGCTTCGAGGATTTATTATCCGAGATTTTAGATCGGGGCGCGGTTCTATCCACGTACACGATTCTTTCTTGCGTTCAAGGTCAGAAGTAAAATCTCCCAAGGATTCGTTATTCGAGGTTTTCGGACGAAATAATGAAATTGTATTTTAAAGTGCGCGAAATGTAATTTTAGTTTTACCGAAATAATTTTGTACGCTCGATGTCGAGAAGTGGAATATTATTTGGTATTTTAGATCGGAAGTTGTATTTTAAAATTAATAACGACGATTACGTCGAATCGTCGCGTAATATTTACGAATAACACGTCGCTGCGAACAGTGGTAGGGTGGAAACAATTACGAATGTTTCTTCGAAGAATAATTTTGTCGCAGAATTGATCCGCGAATGTCACCTGTCAGCGGAAATTCATTTTAAACCGCCAAAATTGGTAAATTGTATAGAAAATCATATTTCGAAGTAGATTGACGCGCGCGCAGCAATATTACGGGTTCATTAAAAGTCCATTGAAAGATATTGATAAGTAGTGACTGGACAACGTCGAAAGTGTTTGTTGCCGCAGACAATACAATGTAATTTCCATTAACATCAACGTTGATGCATTTTCGATATGAAACAGTTTAGAAGCAGCAGGCTACACGCTCACTATTAATAACATTCAATATACTAGTCTAAGAAATATTAGGATCGCTTTATGTTAAATATAATTGTTCTTTAAATTGGTCAATTTAAACAAATAAATGAAGAAAGTATACAAATGTATAAAAAATGACACATCAAGGTTACAAAAGTTCCAGTATTTACGTGTAATTTCTTATTCGTCATTTTTATCTTCTTACGCACAGTTTATACTTCCTTTTTTATTTCCAATTTGTTAAATGTCAAAAACTCTTATCTCATTGAAGATAAAATATCGTTTATCAAAATAAAATAAGTAGTATTCCTTGTTATTCCTACGTTCGTCATATTTCAACATTTAACGTAGAATTAAAAGTAAGTTCAAAGTTTCGAACATTTATTTAAAAAAAATATTAGAGTGTAAGTGTCGTTATAATCGTGAGCCGATTCACCTCGTTCGAAATTTTAACCAAACGATGCAACAGCATTTTACGAAAACACAGAACTCCGATCCAAACATTTCGGATAATACACCATTATCAGAAGTACATGCAGCAGCACTTTAATTTGCGAACAACGTACTTCCATTATAAATACGATTAAAAACAGACCCAGGAACCAGTTGCAATATCAAAGTATGAATACTATTGTGCAATTTGCTACAACTTCATCGAGGTCAATTGTGAAACAAATGAGTTTGTATCGATCTGAAGTTTGTCTTCGCGTACACGTTCCACCTCGAGAAGTCAATAAAAGTTACTTCGATAACCCATTAAATATATTATAATAAAACACTTCGCCCTCAGAGGTAATATTATTTGATTTTATTCGGTTTACCAGCGAAAAATGTTGCACACCGTTTCACTACACTCGTTACGCTTTGCGAGCATAGATACTTTTGCAATTGATTTATGGCGACACGAATCGCGTTTCAAAACCATAGATGAATGCCTCCAATTATTGCACATTAATATCTCGGAAGTTATTTTCGACGAGCGATAGTATAAATTTACTCGAATAAGTACAGTAGACTCGCGTTTCTTATTTTCGATTTATTTGTTTATAGTATTACGTTCACATAGAACTCCAAAAGCGCAAAATCTTTTATTCATTCAAATTCACTCTCAATAGTTAGATTGTTTCTTTCTTATTCCCACTAAACGAAGATTAATTGTATTCCAAGCTGCAATGTACTTGTTATAATTCTAAATATGTGCACATACCAGGTTGTTCGACAAGTTTCCTCGTTTCCTCCATTGTAAAAAAATACTACGACACTTCAACGTTTGAACAACTGTAAATATACGACCAATTCGACAGATCTACTTGAAATTTCACACGTGTTCATCAAACAGTAGTATCATCTTTAGAAAAATACAACAACCTGAACCTAATAGTTCAATTTCTTCTCGAACGACAAAATTTATCGAGCAACCTATTACACATAGAAATCGTTTAAAAATCATCCGTGTTTCTTCATATAGAAACGAAAATATTCTGTTACGCTACATTTTAGCGAAAAAGATGAGATCTGTTTGAACGACAAGTGTGATGCAAAATGATCGAATCACGATGAAACGTTCTCGTTAAAAGGGCAACGTTGTGTCTTGTTTTTGAAAAAAAATCTTACTTATTTCGTTAAAAATGTTCAGTTGGAGGACACGCGGGTATTGTTATCCGTTGGAGCATGAAAACGAACGAGGTGAAAATATTTTTCGGAATAACTAGAGAGTATCTAGCATACATTTTAGGTATGACTCACGTTTCCCAGGCACCCCGTGCATGCTTACGTGGCACAGAATTCACCCTAATACAAGTCACCCCAGCGTGGCGATAGTGTGGCAGGCAGACTGCTACGTTCGAAGCTCATTCACCACATTGATTTTCCTTTCGGTGGCCCTTCGTTCCCGTGGCGTCCTCGCCCTAAAGTTTCATCAGCAGGGAACATGTCATTGCCCCCGAAAAATAGCGGTATTTCGGGGCGGAGAACGGATCGAACGGTATCTCGGATTTCTTCAAGCTGCGCAGCCACGATAACGGACCCCGAATCTTGCCGAGTGTACGAAATTTAACGAAACAGGTTAATTCTTTCGGAGGAAAATTGATCCGTCGATTTCGAACCGTTGAATCGCAACGTATGAAATTTATACAACCGATCCACCAATGTTTACACGTATGGATAACGGTGTATAGAAATGATTCGGTAGACAAAACGTCACCGTAGAAATCATAGAATCTACAATTCCCGGATTCTGTACAGAGTGGAAGCTTGTAACTCGTCGATAAAAGTGATTTTGATCCAAAATCTGTCAGCGTGATTGATATAGCTGTCCTAGTAAAAACACGAATTGTTTCTATTTAGAAGTAAAAAAAAAAACGAACATTCTGCGCGTTACGATTTAATACGTGTATTTACGAAGCGGTGAATGTACTGGATTATATTGTTTGTTAATTTCTTTCGAAAAATATGAACGAATGTAAACATGGAAATGAAATATATTGCATACGTTCTTTGATTTATCAGCGATTCAAGCGATTTGATTTAAGAGCGGATACAGTTAACAAGGTTAGCTAAGGATAGATTCGGTTAACAATTAAATACGAAAAATATTTGTTTACTACGACGGTGAGAAGAGAAAGAGTATATTTTCAGTATAATTTTCTTGTACTCGCGTAAATTTGTTTAAATATTATTTCAATATTTTGCTCTTAATTAGATGATTGTTTAACTTGTCTTCTTTTCTGATACTTTCGTTCTAAATGCGTATAATAAATTTTTAGGTATATGAAATGGCAACATGTAGATAAATATAAATTGATAGAAACGCTGCGGATGAATAATAAGTTTCTACTACAATACTATAGCTTACGTTTGATATTGTTAATCATATACGTAGATATCTCGTGCTAGTCAACCGTGATACAGTAATTGCAGTATTATTAAAGCTTAAGATAAGTTTTCTTAAATATAATATTGTTTTCAATGATTATTATAGGGTTTTTTTTCCCATTGTTACAATGACAAATAAATTCACCAAACTATTGTTATCTCTAAAACGAAATGTTTAAAGCAAGAATAATCCTACGAGCAAATTCTGTAAAACTCCGAGATAAAATTGTTACTTCCTAAAAACTTTCTTCGTGTCAATTAATTCGAATAAAGAACCATTTCGAAGAGTTTCATTCGATTTCGATGTAAATTAAGGCTACAGTTCCTAGATCATTTTCACAAATAAAAAAGTACACATTAAAACGATCTATCGTTTCAAATACAATCTTTCGTTTCGCACTTGAAACATTTCACACTGTAGACTCAACATTTGAAACAATCGTGTTGCATTTCGCATTCCCTAAAAGGCCACTTTCGATCGTATTCCCGACCAAGAATCGTTAACTCGAAGAAAGACCGAAAAACAAATCGAAACGTTCGCGAGTGAAGAAAAATAGTCACGTAGTTTTTATTCTCTCCTCTGTATCCAGGTTCGGTTTGCGCGAAGTTTTCCTACCTGGCGGTAAAAGCAACTTGTTCCTAAACAATTACGTTCTCAGCCGCCCGGCGACGCGGCCGTTTAACTCCATATTTCGTCGCGGAGCGGACAAATGCAAAAAGCTGGCTTGTCGGCGTGAAAAAGAAAAACCGATAACAATTAATTTATTTCACGGTGGAAGAAAAATCGTCGACGCGATCGCGGCTCGTCGTTCGTCGTCGTTCGGAATCCATTTCGCGTTGCACGCCAACTGTCGCTTCGGCTCGACAGCGGACTTTAACGGCCAGTCACTAACGGCCGGTTGTCCACGTCTCTCAATATCCTACGCGATAGCATATACTCTGCAAAAACGTGATCAATTCGAAGGGTGGCGCGTACTGAAGCGATTCGAATATAGAGAGAGCACGAAGCTGTCATAAAATTCTCCATCGCGCGACATGCATCGACGGAGTGTAAATCGTGCGCAGAAAGCGGGAAAGCGCGAGGCGTAAGGGCGCACGAACAAGAGTAGACGGAGGATGGGTGGGGGGATGACGACGACGACGACGACGACAACGACGACGACGACGACGACGACGACGACGACGACGACGACGACGAGCGAGCGAAGGAAGAAAAATACCGGGAGCAGGAGAGGGTAGGAATTTTCACAAGGACGTAGACGAGGTCTTCGTTAAAATTCGTCGAGGCGGTCCTCGCCGTCCTGGTCGGGACGTAAAAGAAAATAAAGGAGCGCTTAGTATTAATGTCGTGATTCGTGTCCGTGTCACGTAGTGGTCTATCTCCCGTCCCAGCTTTCCCGAATGGGTTGTTCCGTTTATAATGCGATACTTCGCATAACCTTGATCGCCTGGTTGCCCTAAGGTCGACAATTTCAATAAACAATAAATCTCTTAACATCCGGCTGAGGAATCGATCGCCCGGAGAGGGGGTTGCGTTTCGAAAAGAAATGTGCGGGGAGGGGGGAGACGCGCTTTCAACGAAGTTCGAAACTATCGGTGTTTGTTGTATTTACACTTGCGGTGAAAAATACAAGAAGGAAAATTATATCTTGTCGATACTTGTGTATCGATCGATCGAAGAACTGATAAATATAGACGAACGACGAGACGTTGGATAAATTTTGTTTGTGTCTTTGACTGATCGTTTTAAATGAAAAATTGTAGATTATATAGAGGACTGTTTCTTTCTAATTGTAGACTAAAAGGAACCTCGTCTTCGTCATTGGGAATCGTGTATCTGTGCTCTTGTAACTTATTAGTTGATATATAACAATTCTTTTTGTGGACGATCGATGTTATGTTAGTAAATGGATACCTGTAAATTTGATATCGAATCGAGAAGAGAGAAGGGTAAATATCGGTAAATTGGTCGACTATTTGAACGATAAATCTGATATAAAATCAAAAGTAGAATTGGGTAAATATGTGGGAGTTATCGTTTGGTTATGAATGTGCTGGATATGTTATTTTTAATATAATTAAATAAGGAATGGGAATAGATCTATAGAGGATATGACATTGTTCGTTCGGAATGTCCTGACGAATACCTGGACGAAGCTTATTAAATACTTCACGGGACATCTCGTATAAACATGTCTACTACGTTTGTCGAGGAATTTTTGCTCACAATGGAGGCACTTAACCTGCTTTCTTTCGATTTTGACCTACTTTTCCAGGATGCTAGATCACAAGTCCCTGTTGAAATAGCTCTATAATTTTCAAGATGTAATTAAAGCAACATACCTTTTAATATATGTCACGAATATCAATCTCTGTTATTGAAGTGGTCCTGGCACATATTGTATTATGCAAAGCGATTCGTGTCCTCGTGGTCCACGAGTTTCGAATACCGTTTACAAAATATATTTTTCTAGTTTAATTTTGCTTTGAAAAATTCTTGCTCCAAACACAATTTTTACTTTTTACTTCTTTCAGGACAGCAACTTGATTAACGTAACTGAAAATTTTCCAACGTAATTAATTTTGCAACAATTGCATTTAAAAGGAGGTTCAAAATAAAGTAACAAAAGGCGACAAAATTCATCGGCAGCAAAAATAGAGAAACATTTGAAGGTATAATAGGATCTGTTGAATTATTTTGAAAACAAATAGTAGAATTTATAAAACATGTTGACCCATATGTTAACAATAATAACGTATTGTTATTAAAACCGGTCAGATCGATTGCCGAGTAACTATTCGGTGAGCTTTATTAAATTAGGGCATACGATGTATTCTTTATTTCTTTATTTCTCTAATTTTAATTAACGATTTGTTCTTGTAACTTTTCTTCTTTTATTGGAAATTGTTACATATATTATTTGTATGCACAATATTAAGGTTTTTCATCCGGAGGGGGTTATGGTATTTTATAGTCGAAACGTCGATTTTTAATATGCAATATTTCTACTATAGTTGCTCGAAATTATCAAATAATTTAAAATCGAATGTCAAGTAGTTGATAAATACAGAAGAAAAAGAAGATAAATATTTCAAAGTTAAATAACACATTCTCGCGCAATATTTAATAACCACGTCGAGAAAATTGCTGAGAAATGTATCCCTTCATTTTTCCAAAGGATATGGTACATTTGAGTAATAAACCAATGAGTGTTTATACTATGCATGTGTGAAACTATATTTTAAAATCCTACATATCGTCGTTGCAGTTGTAAAAGAATCCAATTAAAAATAAATATTCGATGATTAAGACTTGAATTTGTAGACCTTTAAACCACGATCATTCCCATTCTATAAATTGATATTTGTAAAACCTATATATATTGCAAGGTATGTGACTTTAATGGTCTATGTATCAAAACTTATAAAGTTATTACAATCAATATTTTACACATAGCAACACAATCTACTATCCTGTCGAAGTAGGTTACAATCGAAAGGAAACAGATTGATTGCTTCCCTAATCACTCTGGTCGCAGGCTTTTACGAAGGTTGACTAAGATGTCTGACCCTACACGACTCGTATTTCCTTCCAGGATCTTTCTTTGTCCTTGCAACATTAGTAGTGGTTAGCTTCGTGTGTTTACCGTTTAGTTTTGACTCATCAAAATCACCCCAAAATTATTTCGTTACAGATCATCCAATACTGTATTTTCATTGATTAGAACACAGTGCTTAAACAAGTATATTGAACCATTTAAATAATCCAGTATTACCATGAAAGCTCGGGCGATATAAGACATTAAAAAATGAAATATTTCTATTCGATGGGCTCCCATGCAAAGGAAATTGAGCAAAATTTATTTAAATTATGCCACTTTCGATATCTTCTTAAATTGTGATATTTCTAAGAAATAAGTCAAAATTATTTGTACCTAACAATTGTCGTTTTCTATTTATTGGATCATACCACTGATATTATCCTAATCACAATTATTTATCAATAGAGTTCAATTTAAGGAATCTTAGCCTATGGAATATTATTAAGAATAAGGGAATTTTCCTAACACGAATAAAGAAGTTATTTCGTACACGATAATTGTGATTGACCCAGCTTGTTCTATTACACTGGAACGAGAATCATCAGCGAGAAGGTCGCTCGTAGATATCCGACAATTTAATATCCATGTTCGAAAAGGAATCACGAATACCGCGTACATCAGTGACGAGTACCTTCTCTATTGGCATTCCGATTTAATTTTTACTCAGAAGGTCCGTTTATTGCTTTGAATTTCGACGTCAATATCCTATACGACCAACGTTTTACCGGCCAAATATCCATTAAACGGATTACCGTATCAAGTTCAATATTTGGTTAAACTCGTCGGCCCTCTCACCGGATTAATAAGCGGCAGCATACATGCGAAGTAAAATGTTTCGATGTTTTAACGGAGGAAAAGATGGATATTTTTCACTTTTTTATTTTAAGTGCACGTTTGTGTCAACTGCACCTCGATGGTTATTAACGACGATGATTTTAATACTTTCGATGAAAATTAAATCTTCTTTGCGGAATAAATTACGTTCGAAGCTTTTTCTGTTTCAAGTACGTATTTACGTCAACTGCACCTAAGTGGTTATCAGCGACGATGATTTAATACTTTCGTAGAAAATTAAATCACGGTTTCGGGGATAAATCGAACTCGAGACTTTTGGATGTCGATTCGAGTTCTTTCTTCTCTTTTGAAATATTCATCAAAACCTTCCCGACCACTGGTCAACTTGTGTAACGACAAAAATCCATAATGATTAAGAGAAATGGAGATTACACAATTATTGAGAAAGAGGTAGAATTTCGGTCAAAGTTTTTCAAACGATACAGTTCGTCGTCAGCTATAAAACATAAATTCTTGTTTAACGAACAGTGTTGTAGGAAGTCTCGATATAAAATTTGAATCAACGAAGAACAGTACAGGTCCAAAATTGGTCGTTTTTAAATAATCTCGAAACTATGCACAAAATGCATAGAATTGTACACTAGAATCAAGAACAGTGCAAAAGGTATACTCATATTTCAGGTAGTTTCTAAAGTGTTTCTCGAGATGTTCTTTGACTTCGCTTCATCGATTCATTTATTTCCTTTGTAATACACGAACGAGATAGCAATAAATCACCGATTTGTGTCGCGAGCAATTTATCCTAAATATCGTCCAATCGAAGAGAACAACTATACTTGGTGGTTGTCAAAATTGTATCGATCTAGGATCACGAGGATCGAATGTTCGGTCCACGTTTCCTCCCGTTGTTCCCCGCTTTTCAATATGCGCCGGTCCTCCTTTTCCGGCGCGGCGGCGTGCATTGTTTTATTTAAATATCTCCAGCGTCGTATGCCAGCCGATATTACGGCGAGAGCGTCTATTCGCCCGACAGACAAATCAAATTCACCGACGTACCAACGTTCCAACTTGTCTCCCCAACACGAAGTCTGCCCTTTCGACAATGTCACAGGGAAAATGCGATTTTTCCCTCGCAGCATCCAGGTAGGTACGCAGCGCGGAGACAGCGTGCAGACAAAGAGGAACCCGTGGATGGAGTTAGAGGGCGCATACGCCGAATGAAAAAACCAGCCCGGCAGAAAACATCGCTGCAAATCGTCGACGCGAGAAGCCGCGAATTCCCAGAAGGGGTATTTCAATTTAATGTCCGTTAATCGTATTACGTTTTGACTTTCGCGAGCGGACCACGAGCGCGCGCGTACACACGTACACACACGTAAACGCACACGTTCGCGCAGCGCCGGGTGAGACAGGGGTGTGCACGTCTGAATCCGTACGCAAAACCGGGAACAGCAGATTGCCTCGTTTCGGCTTTGTCTATGTCTGCGCGTTTCCCTTACGTTCCCTCCGATTATCACTTTTCGCTCTTTTTGCCCCCTCCCCTGCCCCTCCGTACACGCACACGCACGCACGCACACATCCCACACTCCCGTTCCGCATCTACCCCAGCACCTTTCAACGCGAGTCGCGGCCGTAACCAGCCACACAGGAATGTTAATACTTGTTTAGCCCCGGCTGATTTAGCAGCCAGAATTAAAAACACAATTTCCGACGCCGCCGTGGAACGCGTAAAGCGCACGCCCGCCTAATAGAATTACCGTGCAATCAGGGGCGCGGGATTTTCAGTACGCGCCCGACCGCGCGTCCCGGCGATTCCGTCCGCAAGCTCGCACCGCCATTTCCAAGCTTTACGAGCCGCTCGCGACCTTTAATATCCTCTTTCCAGCGTAACGTCTACGGATAAGATCGGGCTGGAAAAATATCGGTGGGCATAACCGGTTGTATTCATTTCCGAAGGTGAGCGCGACGCGATTGGGTATTCGACGCGTCCCGGGCTAGACCATCTTCGACGGGGACGACGGAAATGCGAAGCGTGCACGGGGTTTCCATCGACCGTTTTCCACGAAGAGGTTAACATTTTCCCGCGCGTACTCGCTATTTATTCGAATTACGCGGTAACACGTAGATGGCGGTGGCTCCGCGCGACAACAACGGAACGGTTAGAGGTTACGTTCAGCTGGATTCATCAACCGGTGAAAATCACTGGTTTCAATTATTGCTATTGGGTTTGTACGGAGAGTCATTTCGTTTTCCAAAATGGAGAATATGTGATTTAATCCTTTACGGTCGTATGTACGCTCTCAGCTACTGTAGCAAGGAATCATACTGATTTTATTGTTTGTTCTATTGTTATCAGTATACACTTTCTCTGAACCTGAATGTCTAAGAATCTGTTCACGAACGAATACGGTGCTTCTGTTAGGGATAACGGAATCTGGTAAAAAGGCTTAATGGAAAACTGCATATATTGCGGCGATACGAAGATGTAAAAAGTAAAGATTGTTCTGTATGTTCGAACAGAAAGATTAAGGGCGGAACACACCGAACTAATTATTTTTGTGATACGTGTAGTCGAAAAGGATGTACAGGACTGTATGTGGAGACTGTTTTGGAAGATACCACACGATGGAGAACTATAAAATATAATTTTTACATAAAAATATTACATTAAAACACATTGTTGTACGAACATATATCTAAAGTTCACAAAAGAATGAATAAATCTTGTTTATCAATTATTCGGGGATTTTATCAACTATTCCCTTATTCAAGGGAAATTAATTCCGACCAGATTATATAATTTATATAAATTCTTCTTTTTCCTCGTCGATTGATTTTCTTTTAGATACATATAAGGTATACTTCAATATTACGAAATTGTATTCTATGATTTAGAAATAAATGTTCATAATTCGGGAAATAAATTTACGCGGTACGGTGAGTAAAATGTATCATACGAACGTATATTTCATGTGTCCAACATCTTCAAAATTTATTGCACGTATCAACGGAAGTTAACAACGTACTGTGCGGATCTGAGGAATTGACCTCTGGAGAAAATTGAAAATCGTATAGAGTGAAACGTTTCGATCGACCTTTGAAAATCTACTGCTAACAGTAAGAAAAAATTGTTATTTTTCTATAAAATGGTACTACGTACTCCTTGAGAAGGTATTTTGATAATCCGGGTTCAGAAAATCGATTTTTCTTCAATATTGAACATTTTCTTCGATCATTCGTAATTCGAAAACTAAGATACTATCCGTCCACGAAAAGAAGGCAAACGAGTGTTTACATCTTCACTTTCGTTTACAATTTATCAGCTCCGGTGGGGATGGAAACACTCGTCTGCCTTCTTGCAGACGGTAAGTATATAGGACATATGTTCATAGGATATTATTTACTCATTTTAATGTATAAATTCATGCTCTGAAGTATGAACATGTATTTTTCAATCACTCTGTACGAAAAGAGTTCATAATCGTCGACTATCCGACACGTTCAATTATAAATTCAAGAGAAATTTGTCGAGAGTGGGGATAACAACTTTGATCTCTAGAGTCACGTGATGGCCGACTATGGAGACTTTACTGTAGTACGAAGGATTAGAATATCCTTTGAAGGTGTTTGGTATTTGATTGTTAGCTCCCATGGAGTTCGTAGAACCGATTATTTGGCAAATAGAAATTTAATTCAAGAATAAATAATTTATTCGATGGTTAACTAAGTAATTCAAGACTTACCTAATAAGAGTCGTTTGTTTCTGATTATTTCTTCACGATATACGAAAGGAACAATCTCTTTGTTGCTCACTAACAGAGAACTTGGAATAAAAATAATGGTACACGAAAGATCAAAAATCCTTCCGAATTGTACTAACTTTTTTTTCATATGAAACCCGTTTTATTCCTGGAAAGAATGCTAGTTTATAATTAATCTTTAAAACTGTGAACGTGGTAAGCATTGTAAACATTAGGTGGATCACAATTAGATGAAATTAGACATTTTAAAATTGAATTTGACTCGACTCGAACCTTCCTCTCAGCATCTGTGGAGAAATATGTATTTAGGTGGAAGCATGATAAGACTGGTGAAAATTGGAACGGTTTCCTCGTTATAGAACGCCTACGATACTGAATGCAATGGTTCTGCGAGCAGACTGCGAAGGGGCGCTGCACAGGAAGCCCTTTGTTCGAGGAAACCACCCTGTGACATTGCCATAAGTCTTTTCACCGCGTGTGGGCCCATGATATGTCAAGTACCGTCGAGAGCGGTACAACAGGACCCTTTTCTACAGATAACTAATATTTTTCACTTCCATTCAAGTTTTTCAAAATATGAATAAATCCTGAACGCTTTAACAACAGCCTTAAAAATGACATGGTCTTAAAAAAATTATAGCAACATTGTATACTATTGTATGTATCAGGGTTCGTTTTCAGAAATGGAGATATCACGTGTCGTTAGGTAAGGATGACATGGCAGACAATGTGTCAAGGAAGCAATCTTGGAATGTTAGATAAAAAAATGGACTTTTCCTTTTTTGTATTCGCTTGAAGGAAAATAATCCTGGAAAGATTGAACCAAATTTCTTTTTTTTGTGATGTTTTACATCGAGAAGTACAACAACAGATTTTTTTCAAAAAACTGGTATCCATCTTGTTAAACTTTATTACGCAAGGTACATGTTTAATAGTTTTCATTTTGATGGAATTATTTCGTAATATAAAAATAAATAATAAGAAACTCCCTCAAACTGCTCAAACCTTTAAGAGGTTAGTGTGTTTGCATAATGCTCAGATTAATACGGTACGCTATTAAAACTTCTATTCTTATAACATATAAAAATGGCTTATTGAACAGAAACCAGTTAATGAAAAAGAGTACACGTAAATCATACTACAATGTCAATTCTTTATAACAATAAGTGGAGAGATGTCTTAATTGGAACGTCACTCAAGTTAGATCAGTGTCGTATGTAATTTAAGATTTTGAGGAAATTGCTTTGTTTGATTAGCAATGTGATTGTTTACATTAGAAAGCTGATCTAGAAACTATTCAATCAATTCCAGTGACTACTATTCTCAGTTGGAAACTAGCGACGATGTTGTATTTGTTAACGAACAAATATTTAAACAACAGATCCAAAGGTCCATAAACATTCTACACTGTCTCCATAGAATTCTGTTTGTTTGTTTGTTCAGCTGCAAAAGATTGCCATTCAGATTACTGCCCAAATATGTGTACGTCTCGAAGGTTATCAATTTAAAAATTTATTGAAAACAATGAAAATAATTGTATGCTTAATCCTTTTATATTAAAGTTTCAAACCCGAAACGAATATTATTTTATTAATTGAAAGAATAATTGCGTTGCTGATTTTTGAAGCAAAATAAAATTCTGGTAATATAATATTAAAATATGTAAAATTCTGGTAATACAATATTTCCTACTTGTCTTCCTCTCGTTTAATGGAAAGAAGAACAAAAAAAAGATTAATAAATTTTTAACAGAAACTGGCACATACGATTAGTTTTTAAATTATTGAAGATGTTACAACATCGAAGTAATCGCTACAATTGTAAATCAAAGATAATGATAGAATATCCTTGTAAGATCGGTAGATATTGTGGACAAATGTTCACAAATATCGAGTATAAATCCATATAAAGTAATTCTTCTCCAAAGAAGTTAATATCGTAACTGTACGTTGGGCATTAATTCCGTCACATAAACTTCTCTTGAAATTTCAAAAGAAACCACCCAATTATAACAATCCCATTAGCTATCTTGTCAACAATTAATAGCTGCTAATTTTCATTTATCGACGTATCCAGTGGAACATTGGTGTACCATAACGCGTACAAAAAAAAGAAACAATAAAAGTAACGCTTGGAAATAATTAAAAAAAATTTCTTCGGAAGGGTTTCTAAATCCACGTCGACCGTTGAAACTGTTACACGAACGCAAGTAACAGGGAACAGTTTCGGCGCTACTGTATTGAGACAAAGCACGCACGAAGCGTCTAAGGGAGAGGAAAAGAGTCACAAGAGACGGAGGAAGAAGAAAAATATAAAGTGCAAGAAAGAGAACCGCAGATAGAAAGAGAAAGAAAGAAAGAGAGAGAAAGAGAGAAAGGAGAGAGCAGGCAGGAGAATGAGGGGCCGAGCGTAGATATAAATCGAGGGTGAATTGCAAACCTCCGGGGCAGCAGTTTCGAGGCTTACCCACGATCCGAGGGGTGTTCGTACGACTGTTGCCCGTAGTTTTATAATTATTGTGACGCCCCCGGGGCTTATGGGATCGAGCTACGTTCGCTACATGCACGCGCCGCGGTATATCCTTCTGTACGTGCGATGCATGTATGTAAAATATACATAAATGCTCGTACTTACAACTGTCGAGCGTGCGCGCATACGTTGGGCCCCCGCCATGGAGTGTGTGCCGTCGACGCTCGTGACGCATCAAATTGTACGATACGAACTCTTCGTTATCCCTCTATTCGTTCCTCTCGACCCCTTTCATGTCCCTTTCTTTCGCCCGTCTCTCTGTTACTTCTAACCGACCAGAAAACGCAAACGAGAAAGACAGAGAGAAATTCTTTTCGTCCCCCGTTCTTCCATTCGTCTCTCTGTTACACTTCTAACCGACGAGAAAACGCAAAAGAAAAAGACGGAGAAATTTCGTCCCCCGTTCTTGCATTCGTCTCTCTGTTACACTTCTAACCGACGAGAAAACGCAAACGAGAAAGACAGAGAGATTCCTTTCGTCCCCCGTTCTTGCATTCGTCTCTCTGTTACACTTCTAACCGACGAAAACGAACGAGAGAGAGAGAGAGAGAACGCGGAGCTCCATGTTGAAAGATGCCCGTTTATCGCGAACTTCCTTCGTGAAAAGCGCAAATCAAATAGTCCCGCGTATAGGCCTTTGCCCGAATTATAAACTCGTTTTTCGTTCGGTTCGTTCCTTCGTGCCGAACCGGTTGGGAAAAAGTTGGAGGTAAAAGCTAAAATCGTTTGCAGGATTTGTCAGCGGTGGCTTTCTCCTATACATATAGATAGATATCCGGTGTATACCGGTGTACGCGTGTGCACGCGCATCCACCGATTGCTTTCCCGTTCGAGCGGTAAACAGGGAGCTTTACGGAAGAAACGAAAATTCGACGATTCGATGGGCGGTACTAACGCCGCAAATGTACTCGGGTAGGCGGATTAACGTGCATTTACGAACCGCGTGCGCGGGCGGGCGCGCGTGGCTGGGTGAGCCGATGTACGAGCACGTGTGCGCAAACGTGTTCGCGGCATATAGGCCGACACGTACGTACGCGTACGTGTAATGCGCGTATAAACCTCGACGACGTCTGGTCGCTTGGCGTTCTACCTGCTATTCCCCCTTTCTGACTCTCTTTATCCGGCCGCTATCCAAAAACCCCCCACACCACCCCACCCCGTCCCTCAACCCGTCTCTTTTGCCCGGCAATCCAATCATCCGCGTCCTACGATTTGTACCTAGTAATTTCGTCTGTTTGATCACATCGCCGCTTTTACATACCCTCTCTATTTTGCCACTACCTGGTGGTACCGATTACCGGTTGCTTTCGAAGCGTTTAGATTGGGATCTGGAATGTTACAGCGTTCACTGCGACGTTGAATAGTTCCGTGTTACCGAATCGTCGCCAAGACGAAGGAGGAGGGTTTCTATGCGCGCGACGCTTGCTTCGATGCGAAACGTCACGATTTAAACCATTCCCAACCAGAAACGGAATCACCGATCCGTTGATTCATCGATATCATCGAGTATGGAATAATTCACAAGTGCCTGTCCAGAAATCGTTTTGTAATGTATATCTTTTTCAAAATTCGTTTACTTAATCTTTTATATTTCGAAATATAAATTTAATGTTTTTGAAACTATACGTACCGATACATTGCATCCTCTCTCTGCTGTAACGGAATGAAAAATAAGTGAAAAGTACGAGCCTTGAAACTCATTTTCTGATATTGTAGACACAGTGATTCTTCAAGGAACTCCTGATAACAACGATGCAATATGCATATTTTGTGGCGGGCGTTACACCACTTCTCTGTGGCGAAGTATGGGTTAAATGCCTCATTTCTGAATAATGATAACTTAGCGAGTGCACATTGCACGGAAAAGAGGAATATGTGTTTGATTTCTGTTTATCAACAATAAAACTTAACGTATAGATTTACTTTCAATCTTTAATGTTACCAAAGATTACCCTCATTTTTGTAACAGTTCCAAATTTTAATATTTTCAAAGTATCACACGTAACCGTACTAGTCTACCTACATTTTAAGCAAAAATTTAGAGCGATTTAAATCACGAATCAGATTCCAAGAAGAAATATAAAACTAGGGCCCATATTACCACCCCTATTTCAAGAAAACAAAGTACAGAGATGTATCAACGTTTCGCTATATCACGTGTTCGTAAGAAAGTAATAACGTTAGATAGAAGTATCCAACAATAAGTGTTTGTCAATTTTTTGTCAATAAGTTTTGTCAAATATACGATAACATCACTCTTTGAAATTCGTACATTCCTCTGCAAGATCTTGTTCGAAGAATAAATAGACTTTGCGATGACTGGTACGTTCGATAATGCGAAGAACATGTTCGTTGTACTCGTTGGGAAGAAAATTCGGATCGTAAATCAATTCCTCGCGTTCACGCGTTGGAAACTCCGATCGTTAGAGATTATACACCTGGGTGGTGTATTTGGTTGGGTGACTGATACACGGATTTTCCCTTGGTGACAAAATCTGTTACCGTACGCGCTGAGCACACCGATCGCAGGTTGAAAATATACAGACGGAACTATGAATATCCGCGTGGCATCCGTATTGACTGTAGGTAATCAGACACAACAATCAGTTACGCGATCGTTCGTTTACTCTACGACGAGGAATTAAACGGTGAACGTGATTGAGACGCGATTACACTATTCCATCATCCAGCTGGCTTTTTGTCTTTCTTTTCTTTTGTTCCAGCAAACAGAAATGGTAATTGTCGTGATTCTCGAGCAAAATGAGTTTCCCAATATTGGAATGTTGATTCCTCGGACAGACGATCTCGTAATTCGAAACGAACAAATAGTGGGAATCACATCTTACGTTTATTTATTCGTATACTAAAAAGTATCTCGTCGCTCATTATGTGTACGTATTACAAGGTAGTGTGAAGAAACGATTATTTTTAAATAAATAACAATCCATGTCATTTTACTGTTTTTATGAAAGCAAGTGTTTGTAAGCAAGATATACATGTGCTTTGGATAATTTCTGTTTATACTATTTAAATAAAAACATTATCGATACTGTCAGTTCGAGCACATTATTTTTATTAAACGTTTTAGTTAATTTTTAATGGTCTTTTCGGAAGAAACATGTTGATTCTTAAATGCATTAATAATAAGTTCGTAAGTTGGAAATAGGAGCAATTATTTGAAATTATATTAATATAGTGGCAAAATAAAGAATAGTCCTGTTTTGTAAATCTGTACATAAATTGCATAAATAATTATAATTATATTTCTCATAATATTTCAATATATAAATTGACTGTAAAGCATACATCTCTTTTCGAAAAAGTTAAGATCATAATCTCAACGTGCACAAAATAATTTTACCGTTGTTAATCATCACATTGATACCACATATTATTCTGTTCCGCTGCTGTCATTATTTTAAAATAAATTCAACTAATTACTCCTACTACTTATAAAGCCACTATCGTTGTGCCCAAGTCCAAGAATTAACAAATATTTTCCAAACAGGGTCAGCTATACCGATCAGAAACGTTCAATAAACACAATATAATGAATCAACTGTTATATTCTTTTTGATAAACAAATCAATATTTATTCCACCATACACACAATCAAATAGTTCCCAGCGTTTATCAGACTGGAAGCAATTTTTTGAATGAAAACCAAGCTCGCCGTTAACTCGTAAAACACCATTCGTAAAACACACGTGCGATATGAAAATCTCCGTTAGCCAGGAGAAACGCGTTATAAATTAAACATTCATCCGGTGGTGTCTCGTGGTAACGGGCGTTCCCTCCGTTACCGTTCATGGAAAATAAAAGTCTCGAAGCATCTATAAACGCGTGAAAAGTGAAGAGCAACGAACACGGAGACCTCTCGGAACATTGTTCAGTACAAGCGAGCCATGATACTCGCGAGGCGGTCTAACCGTGATTATGCGTCGGTTAACGCGCGAGGAGCCAGTGGTTTTTTTTTTCCATTACACGATAAACATGGAACTCTTCGTCGTTAAGGGGTCCCGTAGTTACAGGGACCGTGATATCCATTAGAACGGGGAACACAGAAGCCACGAGAAAGCCTTAAGTGGTAAAACTGTTCGTAAAATTCCTCGTTATTATTACGACGCGAGCAACGTTGTATACGCCATCCGCCAACCGTCACGTGCCACGGAAGGATACAAGATGGATTTTAAATTTCTAGTACCGCGAGCGAGCCCTGTCGTTACGGACCTCCATAGCCGTACCGTAAGAGCCACGGAAGGAGCTTGGGTAAAGACAACCGGAGAGTTTAATGCCGGCAAAGGGTAGGAAAAATGAGAAACCTCGCGGAATATTTAATCTTGCCGCTGTGTCCACCACTCTCGCGCGAGATCGTGCTGCGGGCGTTTTTCTGGCGGGTAATATGACGAGGTAAAATCACGGATACACCATCCGTGTACACGTCTATGGTGAACGAAGACGCATTATTCAGAGCTGGGAAAAAGACGAGGTTAAGCAATTCAGGCCGTAGTGACTCGGTTCCTTCTTTACTGACATTCCAGCTCATTATTGAACAAAGTGGTTATATAGACTGCTTACGAGGGGAACAGTACTGATCCTTAACAATTGTGTCAGTACTGATCTTCATTGATTTTAATGAAATTTAGCAGTTGTACAGGGTTACGTGTACAACACTGGTAATTGGAATTGTAGGTGTAGATGACCAGTTATGAACAGAGTGAGTGTAAAGTTCGAGAAAACTGCTTTGTTAGATACAGTTGAGTTGGTTTTTCCAAACTTTATACTTATTGTTTTCATAATCGGTTTCTTTCATAACCTTTCCGATGGAAAGAAACTTGTTTGTCCGAGATAAACGAGAGATTTAAATGTAGGAAAGATATAATCCTACGATAGTTAAACTTTCGACTATCGATGAATTAATGGAAAGAAAATTTTTGTTATTTATATCTATTTGCATACAAATTTTTCTTTAACGATCTTCGTGGGTTATAAGAAACCCTCGCAAGGGTCGCGCCATCATCTTAGGAAAACACTTATATATAGTGAAGTACTCGATGGATAAAAATAATTTTGTAAATGAAAAGCTTTCTCAATGTTTTATTCATTGAAACGTTTTTAATCCATTATTTTAAGATCCTCTTCGGCAATAACAATTTTTAATTAAGGACCTGAAAGATCTGCAATAAAGAGATGCGTAAATTCTTAAAACTTGGGTGAACTGAGAAATAAATATTTAAATTTAGTAACATATTAATAGAAATTTTGAAAAAATCGTCATATGTATATGAAAATTTATATTCCTTTTAATTACAATTCTTTTACATCTTTAATTATAAATCTCTATTGTCGAAAACGATCCAAAACAGAGGGTTGAAAACATTTAATAAATAAAACGACGAAACGTGAGAAACTTTGTATTTAAAAAATTAAAAACAATAGTTGTACACGCTATTCATCGGTTTGAATTTCATGTAGAATTATGAATGCTTCTAGTTTGAATAGTGTATTGTCATCAGGATTGCAAAAATAAACACAAAAGTGATGGTTTGGTAAATTTTGTTAACGTTTTCGTTTCTCGGTAAAACGGCGTATCTCATACAATTCTTGGTTGTAACAATAGATTATTAAATTTCTACCGTAATGATATATCTACAGCTTATAGCGATTAGTTTCTGAAAGTAAAAGATATCGTTTCTTTAATGAGAATTGTCTAACGAGAGAAACTTTGTTAAACTACTCGTACGTCATAATTAATATTTTCATGAATAATCCAAGAAAAAAGTAATGTATTTTAAGTAAACGTTTCAACTCTGAACTTGAATTCTCTTCAATATACAAAAATGTAATCCAATGTCGTTCGATTCCCATGATCCAAGACTGAGAAATATAGCCAGACAGGAAAAAATTGAACATTATTTTTCCAAGAAAAACATAAAAGTCGGAGTAGTGTGGAATAAATTTAAACTCCAGAGAAACTACTCTACTTCTTATTGAATCCAACACTTTATTACAGATAAATTTCTTTATTATCAATTTTATTTGTACCATTATCTTTCCACGAAACAGCCTTGATCTTATTGTAAACTAGAAAGACCTTTGACCTAATAAGATCATAATCTACTCTTGCTACAATTCTAAACATTAAATTGTTGCTAAGTTTCAAGTTGCCCGGTCTTCTTAACTAATATTATTTTTCTGAAAATTCATATTGATCGATATCGAATGACCCTATTAAATCATAAGAAGAGGATTGGTTTCGGTACGTGATAAAAATTCCTTGCTTTCAATTAAATTGACGATTTCGATTTTGTTGTTTGAAAACAGGTACTTGTAAGATCTTTGGCCCCGTTCCCCTGCAATTATCAATATTCTACAATAATACACTATCATTGCTAGCATACAGCTTTCGAGAATAACAGAAATAAAAACCAATTAAACAAAAATATCCAATCGTTGAGAGTTTCCTACAAAAACTACAACAAAACTATCACACGTTAGAAAACACAGCAAGTTTTCAATCAGTCATTAACGAAAGTATTCCATCGATCTCTGTTGAATACTTGTTTCATTCAATATACCACGCAACTTAACATTCCTCGTCAGAACCTAACCTTTGAGTCAATTACATTCGTGAGAATAACTGACAAAGTTGAAAGAAACTCGCGTCGAGTCAAGTGAGTCTCCAGATTGAAATAAGGGACTAAGTGTGGTCAAGGGAGAAGGTGGACAAAAGAAGATGGAAAAAGTGGAGGAAGCAGTAACGCTTTGAAGTCTTCTGGTTAAGTCGACCGCCATCGGTTATTCGATAACGTGGAACGAAGAGCCGAACGAGACGAGAGAAGCACATCGAATCGGGACGGGTAATGTACGAATGCGGAGGTTTATGGGCAATATGGTGTATTTACGGTTGACGAGAAAAAGTTATCGCGCGGAAGGGAACTAGGATACCTATAAATTTTTCACCGCCTCCCTTTTCATTCGTTGGTCCTCTTACGAGTAACACCGAGCGAAAATCTCGCGGATATTGACGAAGCTACCGACGCAATACTCGATTCACTCGACCGATGGAACAACGTGTCCATCCGACTCTTTCCCCTGTTGTGATCGTTCTCCTGGAACGGTAAATCGAATTAATGCAATAATGGCTACTCTTGGGTGCTCGCTGTGGCATCTTGCTAATCTGGCTTTCCGAATAAAAGAGCTTTACGTCGGGAGGTTTGGCGCAGGGAAGATTTTTAATCCTGACGCTGGGGAAATCATGGGTCGCTGATCAGAAATAACGTCACTTGGAATGCCACGGAAACCTATAGTTGCTTTCTTATTATCTTGGGGGGCGTTCTTAAATTTCTGGTAGACTTGATACATCCACGGTAATATCAACGCTAAGAGGGCTTCTGAGATCTCGACCGACCCCATTTTTTTTTTTTTTTTTTCGATTACTTATAACGTATTTCGTTTCCTTGTACATTTATATTTCTCTCTCGTCTATTGCATTTCTTCCATATTCACTTGATTCAATCGTAACTATTTGAATGGTAGTTGAATAAATGTGTTACGTTGCAACGAGGAAAATGAGAAATGTAAAACTGTACTTTATTATATGATCAAATTGCAATAATCTTTATCGTTGTTTATATTTATTTAGCGCGATCAACTGAGAGCGAAAAAGTACACGCTTAGGATCGAATTTCATTTGCTGATCGAAATTGATACTTGTATATTTTGGGGTGTATATTTACGAAAGTATTATCGATGAATCGATTCTCTCATAAAAAATTGGAAGTAGAAAGAACGAGATCTTGTTCAAATTTGTTTTCGTTAGGAAACGTCACAAATACATTGGTAATACTCTCGCGAACAGAATATAAGAGAAAATATTAGAATTTTAATTTTCGTTAGTGAATAAGCCAGTTTGCGCGTTTGGGTAAATTCTATTTAAAATGAAAATAAGAAATATCATTTTGAAATAATATTTCAGTCTTTTATCTTTCACAATATCATTTGGAAATAACCCATCCATTTATTTCAAATAATAGGCAATTTCAAATATTGGAATAATCCATCGATTTATTTGAAATAATACGTATTTCAAATATTGAAATAATTTTATTATTCGAAATAAGAGATACTTCGAATAAACTTCGAAATAAGAGGTGCTTCGAATGAACTTTGCAATAATAGGTATTTCAAATAAGTTTTAAAATAATAGTATCATCGTTCATAAAACCGAATAAATATTTACCATCTATAAATAGAACGTTTGTAAGTTTCTAACAAAGCAATGAAACTGTTGGCCACCCTGTACATTTGCGATTTATGTAAATCATTGCCAGATGATGCATTTGAAGTTATAAATACGCATAAACGACGATGGTTGTCTGAAATATTAATAAAACAAAATTTGTTGTATTAATTCCTTTTCGTTTCGAATCGTTATCGTTTCGATACTTCGTCTATTAAAAGATCTTGGAACATTATATTTTCGAAATACGTTTCCAAGAGTATTTGGTTGTTTCGTTATTTCGAAAATAGAATTATCATTTCCAGTTATATCACGAAGTAAGTTAACGTGATTGTATTTTAAATAATTGTGGAATAAAATAACATATTATTTGGGATAGTGTTTCAAATACTCGTGAAATAAGATAACACGTTATTTGTAATAGTATTTCAACTAACGTTATTTCAAAAGTGAGCAGGTCTGGTTGCGAGCCGTCGGACGCTGGTAATACGACACTCGCTCCCTGTTGCTCTGTCTCGCTCGTTCTCGACGAATCCCATTTTCTGTCTTTGTCATGCGGCACGTATGAGATCTGGCTTCAACCCAATATAAAAAGGTCGATTCGTGAAATATATACGCTCCTCTCCCCGGTTATATGAAAATCGAGATGATCCGATTTAATTTCACATAACCGGGATCTATTATCGCGCGCGTAGATAATAATCCATAGGAATGAATTCTACTTCGGTGCAACGAAACGAAGAAAGCAAATTTAAAATTAAAGGGAAGAACAAAATTTGTCCTTAACTTTTACGCAGTATTGATCGTGTAAAATAATCGATTCCTTGCATTATGCGATTATTTGTGAGATTATTTCTATACTTTTATTCACTATCGGTAGAAATATATCAATATCTTTCACGAATAATATTATCTTTTACCATGAACACTACAAATTAGTACTCAAACCTGATGAAACTTAAGTTCGGGTGATTAATAACCAAGTTAGTATGATTTTGCATCATTGATACTAAATTGTTTCGTATACTTAATGCTATAATACTTTGACAAACAGACGTACATTTTCTCATACTACTTTCTCGATTCAAAAATGATTGCAAGGAACGTATAGTCTTTATCCTGAAAATAAATTAACCTTCTTGTTAACGAGAACTCGGTTAAAGATAATCATAATTTATATCCATGGAAAGGATTTTCTCGCGAAGTGTTATAATCGTTAGTATTTATATTTTCGGTCGGTCTGTGTCAGATGTGATTTATTATACTGTTTAACGATCGCGTCGTATCGGGCGTAAGTTGAACTAATTTAATAGATTTCTGATATTAAGTACATTATTGTCCGTTGATGTGGAAACGCGACAAGGTGCCAAATTAGTTCGATATCATTCGAACCATCGTCTCCCTACGTTTTTAACTCCATTCAACCGTAATAGGTTTGCTGACGACGGAAGCGGTTCGATGACGTGGCTCCGAGTTTTATCAGATTTCGCACACTTCGCGTGACTTGAGCCACGATCCTATTTGATGATCGTTAAATGAAAGATTCGTGATAACACGACGAAACGTGAGATTTTGGTAAATCACGCGAGAAGTTCGCGCGACGTTTTCACTGTTGATTCGTCTCAATGTCACGTTCATCGACGTTGGTTTCGTGCGAAGTTTCCATAACCACGCGACTTCGTATTTATTCGATAATGTTCGATCATCGAACGAGTACACGAAATGCTTTGCGAATTGTTATCGATTTATCACGAAGAGATACACACACACAACGCGAGAACCGTAAATCAAAAGCGTGATCGTAAAGTGGCCTCGACAACTTTCATCGAGACTGCAAACAGATCGCCGGATGAGTTTGGATTTCAAATATTTCTTCCATTTAAAAGTTCGCCCGTAACTTCAGAAACGCTAATGCTGAATTTCCGCCGGAATTATACGAATCAACGCAATGATTAAAAACTCGCAATTAAATCAAGGCCAACTTAAATTAACGTCCGCCTCTTTTCATCGTGTTTTACTTGAAATTTAATTACACGTAAATTTGATAACGTAATAAGCAGAAATTTGTTCTATTGAAGTCACGAGTGACTAGCAGAATCTGTTTCGCAAAAGCTTGTCTATCCTGCTTGAAAATCTTCTCGAACGAAGAACGCGTAAAAAGTATTCATCGTTGATCAACGATGCCCAAGTAGCGATGATCGATATTGTCGCTTTTAACGTTTAAATAGAAATCAGATACAAATTATGATAGTAACACGGATAATGATAAATCGTTCGACGCAATGAACGTTTATATTTTCATTGTTGTAATCAAGGCGGTCGTTCGAGGTGTACGAATTTCGAACACGATTACATCAAACCCCGCTCAACGACTCATAATCGCTTGAATCAATACGAAATGTCCCTTTAACGAAAAGATTGCATACATTGGTCGGTAATAATTTCCAGTCTACTCGATGATTGAGATTCATAATCAAACAAAAACGATACCAAATAATACATTAACTGGGCAAACAATCCACACGAGTACAGGGGTAAACAGAAAACAGGGTGCACGGCTAATAGAACATTATTACGACAAACATGGTTGTACAATTATGCCAAGTATCCGATGTAGCAGCGTGTTTACGCTGCTGTAGCCACAATTTTCCTTGTACAAGCACTCCGAACGGTGTTCACGTTGCACTCTCCTTCCAACAGAAACTGGAACTTGAGGAGGAGGCTGCTTTCGGGTGGAAGCTCTCAATATGTCCGTCCTAATCCTCTCCCGGAGGACTCGGTCGTCCCCTCGCTTGCTCGCTCGCGCGCGCTTTACTTCGCAATACGTATAAACATTTCGAGCCCAGCTGCGCCACAGGATTTAAGAGCTGAGCGATTAATAAATGCTTCGTACGACGAGAGCCGGCACCAGGACTCTCCGACAGCCACTCGACGAGGCTGTCCGTGATTTACCGCCCGGACTCGCGTGTCTGCATTCAAGCTACCGCGTCCGGATTTCCAGCGATTTCGCGGCATCGTTTTGATTTAGTGCTCTTCTAGCGGCGTTTGAAACATCGCCAGGTACCTGTCTTTCGCTTTTATGGCGATATACGCGCGTCAACCTGCTGAACCAAGGTTACCAATAGGACATTTGTGTCTATACAGGCTCCTTGACAGCATCTTTCAGCGTTCCGTCTACCTTTATCACGTATCGAAACTCGATATGGTAAATGAGGGTTGTCAATGAACGTTTGTGCTATTACCTCAGTTTCCTGAAAGCATCTTTTAGTATTTTTTCTTAACGATCTTTTTTCTCAATATTGGATCTTTTACCATGTATTGAAACTCAATCTGACAAATAAGTTGTCAATGAACTTTTGTACCATTACCAATTTCCTGAAAGCATCTTTTAGTATTTTTTCTTGACGATCTTTTCTCTTAATATTAGATCCTTTATCATGTATTGGAAATCAGTAAGGGTTGTCAACGAACTTTTGTGCCATTACCAATTTCCTGAGAGCATCTTTTAGTATTTTTTCTTGACGATCTATTTTCTCAAAATTGGATCCTTTATCATCTATTAAAACTTAATTTGGTAAATGAGGGTTGTCAATGAGAACTTTTGTGCCATTACCAATTTCCTGACAGCATCTGTTAGTATCTTTTCTTGACGATCTTTTCTCTTAATATTGGATCCTTTACCATGTATTGAAACTCAATCTGGCAAATGAGGGTTATCAATGAACTTTTGTGGCATTACCAATTTCCTGACAGCATCTTTTAGTATTTTATCTTGACGATCTTTCCTCTTAATATTAGATCCTTTATCATGTATTGGAAATCAGTAAGGGTTGTCAACGAACTTTTGTGCCATTAACAATTTCCTGATAGCATCTTTTAGTATCTTTTCTTGACGATCTTTTCTCTTAATATTGGATTCTTTACTATGTATTGAAACTTAATCTGATAAATGACGGTTGTCAGTGGACTTTTGTGCCATTACCAGTTTCTTGACAGCATCTTTTAGTATTTTTTCTTGACGATCTTTCCTCTTAATATTGAACCCTTTATCGTGCATTCCCAGTTATTGTAGTCAGATTCTTTGTTAGACACAAAGAAAGGTCAAGTTTATACGTACATACGTTTGTAACAGTTTGGTTCGGATTTATCGCCCTAACTGTGTTGGAATTGCTAAAAGTGTAAGATCAAGGGTGACGACAATGTAAGATGACCTTACGGGTTGATGCATTTTACACGGCTTACGACTAGAACCTTCTAAATCCTAACTCAGCTTCCTTCAATAATTTATTCGATTCAACTGTTCTACGAAGCAATGGTTTCCCAGGAATATTGATGTTTCGTTTGACCTTTCTTGGTGTTCTCACCGTTCTACTGCTACACTGTGCCGTACTGCTTTGTCAAGCTTCCATCTCTGTCCTGCCCGATATACATTCTTCGAATCCTATGTTTCTTTTTAACCAGCTGCTTGTTGCTTCGTTCGTTCCCATTTTCCATTATTCTTTCCTTACTTCTCTCGTTTTTCTTTTAGTACCCAGCAACATCCTGCCGGCTACCCTACCCGTACCTTAGGTTGTAAAGTACTAGTTGCCGAACCCCGCTCCACCATCCTTGCATAACCAATGACTATATATCTTTTTCTCTCCTTTTTAAATTACATTTACAAGAATTTATATTCTCTTATGATAGTATCGTTAAATAAACCAGAGAAGATTCTTTGGTTTTAATTGAACGACGTAAATTATTTAATCGAACGATGTAATTATTATTATCTATAGTCATTAATCGATCTATGTACACGTAGTAATCATTAAATTAAGAAAAGTTAACATTTTTTCAGGTACGTTTAGAACATGGCAATATTATTTCGTAGCAAATTATTGCTTCGATAAATTATTTATTCTCCGATTCTGTTATTGCTCGGTGGTAGTGTTAATATGACACGTTGAGTATTTAAATAAGTTTCAATCTTTCTTTATATATATGTTAATAATAAAACTGTATTGCATTGCATACAATTCATTTAACAATGGTCTACGTGAAACATTTTCTCTTGTTCTTCGCGTATAATATCATTAATAGTGAACCGTATTAAAGGCTGAATTCTTGATACTTCGATGTAGAATTGATCATTTCAATCTAGAAATAGCAGGAGAAACTCATAAAATATTTTTGAGGCCGGAAAATATTTATAAGGAGATGAAATAATAATTTCATCGGCGTTCATATTCAAGATAAAAGCTGTAAATTGGATGTGTGTATTGAGGCACGATACATTCTGCAAAGGGACGAACTCGTGCAGGTGACAGCAGGACGATCAATCATCGATAACTATCGCCCTTTTAATACTCCCTCATAAAATGCTAGACCGAGAAAATTATTGATTCGTCATACTTCCTGTCAGTAATGTCGTTAACGGGACCATTCTAATCTGTTGATGTCACATGATCGCACACGGTATTCCAGGGAAAATTATGGAAAATGTTTTCTCCTCTGGCACAACATTACGCGCGTTAAATGAAAAAAATTTACGTCGCGAATAAACTCAACCCTCGCTTAACTATCTACAAGCGAAATAAGAAATATCGCCTCTTTGGAAACAAATGATCGATAACTTTTCAAAAGCTACAAACAATTGTACTTACACTACCGACGACTAATATTTTATAACAAACGCGTGGATGTAACTGAAATTGCATTGGATTGTAACAAAGTAGACAATAACCACTCGAGATTAGACTAAATTATAAACGAAGAGGTAATCTCTTCATGGACTATCTGACCGGTTAAAAAATGTGATCTCTTCGCTGATATTTCTCTTACGCGTTATAAATAAATAATACCTTTCAACGGAACCATAATTGGCCGTTTCTGATCTCTTTTCACCCGATCGGTCCTACCACCTAACCTATCCAAACGGAGAAAAATGTATCGCCTCTTTCGAATGGAATTGTTGCTAACAAATAAAGTGACACGAAACAAGGAACGAGTAATCTCATTATCTACGTCTTCCGTCGGTGAAAGCTGTTTAAAGATGATATAGTACCCCCCCGACAGGGTAAAGGTTAGGTACGAATAGCACGCTGAAAGACCTCGGGCAACGGGAAGAGGATCGCAAACGCGGGAGCTGCGATGTTGTTACAACTTAATACACGAAAATTGTTCCGCTATGCGAATATTCGTTTAACGTTTACAACACACTGTTCCACAATAAGCGGATACAGTATACAAGAGTTCGTCTCCCGTTTCGATGGTGCCTCCGTCGTATTATTTGCCTCGGTGTTGGCGGTACCTCATCGCGCAACCCTCCCACGCTCGAGTGTAGAGAAGAACCCTTGGACCTGCTTCGAATAATATTTCGTTCCATTATTCATAAACATTTTATAATCTTCTTAGCGCGGTGAATTATTGCTGCTTGCACAATTGAAATAATGCGAGCTCGAGTCCCGTGTCGGGTTTGGGTGGCGGCGGTGGTGGGGGAGGAAAATGATGTGGCACGGTTCGGACCTCTGTACATCAAAAAACGGAGTTAAAGGGAATCGAAACGAAAGAAACGAGACGGAGACGGAGACGGAGGCAGAACGAGGCGAAGAAAAGTTGGCACGCAAACGAGAGAATAGAACGAGTTCGTTCGCTGAAGTGGCGTTGAAATGTTTCGAAGCGAGGGAAAAATAATTGGACGAAGAGTCTGTCGTTACTATTGCATCGGAGGAATGCGGACCGCCCCGGCGATGACGAAGACAACCGTCGCGTCTTTCCATAGAACCGTCAAAACGAATTCCTTTCTTAAACTCCTCGTTACCGAGAAATCTCGCGCTACCTCCCAAGCTACCAACCTAGCTAGTATCATCCGATAAGAGAAGTTATTCGAGAGCAACGAGGGGATTGGCAATAACTTTCGGAAGGATTGTCATTCTTTGTCATACCGTCTAACGGAATCTGTTGGAAGAATAAAAGATCCCTTTTATAAGTTTAAATATTTACATACAATTCTCGACTAACGTTGAATTCAGGGTTAGGCTGCGAAACGGATTCCCTGAACCTTGCTCATTCGCTGTCGCGTAATCAGATTTCTATATTTTGCGTTCGTCATCTTTCGTTCTTCTTTTACTTTCTGTTTTTCAAGTAAATAAAAAGTAAATAAAATATTAGTTATATTCGGTTTCTTAATTTTGGTTAGAAAAAGACAGCAATCATTACTTGTATTTCGACTATCGATCGAAGAATGGTCATACTTTATAAGAAACTAACAGATTTGAATGAACTGTCCCCGATAACGAATAACGAGAGTATAATACCTCTACTTATAGTACCTGACAAGCATATAATGTTTATTGTATCAAAGGGTGGGTTTCTAAAGAAGTACAAAGGCCTAAAATTGATTCCATATAAATTACTATATAAAACGTTGCATGATAAATTAACCAATTATTGAGAAAGGAAACCATGTTGTCGAGTACCGGGCACGAATTCTTCATAATTTTACTGTACCCGCGAGATCTTTGTTACTTTCTAAGTTGTAATTGGAAGATAAAAATTTTGTAACTCAATCTCGCGTTCTACGGCGGCTGCTATCGCAATAAAGCCCACCCAGGACAGTATATGTCGTTGGTGTAACTCCGCTGGCTGCAGTGGTAGACGTAAAGCGATATACAGGTGAAGTCGTATAGGAGATATCTCCTTGATGTCTCTATAACGTCGCGGATTAGCTAGTTCTGAAACTCAAGTGAGACCGAGCGAGCGGTGATGAAGCGTGTTCGGAAAGTTTCCGTCAGGACGGGACCAAGACGAGGGATGTAACGGTAGAGTTACACGGAATAACCGATCGATGCCTTCCTGTGCAAGCTATATCCATTCTCCAAAGATTCGATTATGGATCCTTCTAGGTCCATTGCGATTAAATCTATTACGACAGCTTTTTAACAGATTTTTCAGAAAAGTGATACATTTTCTAGTCCGATACCACTCGATCTTTCGAGTCAAGGTAATTTGAACAAGAAATCATTAGAAAGGCTACAAATATCCTCTCCCCAATTCTCACGTCATCCTTTGTTTTAACGCGCTCTTTGTGAGACTGTGCGTTCAAGATCTTCGGGTAAAAAGTGTCTCGAATTCTGGAACTTATGTTTTCAACTTTGTAGTACAGTGGAAGGACTAAAGAAATCCTGGATTATTTACTCGAATAGCTTTACTTACAGAGAAGCAATATATTACGAGCACAGGTCTGACGAGACTCGAGGAACGCATCAGGATTGATAACGGTGTATTTTGTATTTCTTTGCATTTTCAAAAAAAAAAAAGAAGACACTGTGATAAAATTAAATGGAAAATTCTCTAATGTTCTCCTCAATCGTTTCAATTAAGAATGGAGTATTCAGAGGATTGTTTCGTTGACCTCCGAAATCAATTTTGTTGCGGAGGATCCAGGGACCGGTGTCTCCTTTTCTAACGTCCTTTTGTCGAGGAATAAATGACAATGGTGAAATTACAGACAATCCTTGTAAGCAACCGGCGGAACGCCTCGATCGATCCGGGCGAAAGCAATGATTGCGTTCGTGTGATTTTAATTAAAGAGCTTGAAAAGTGAGCGCAACATCGCCCCGATTTTCGACAAAGAGCACGAAGACTCTGCTAGGCAATGACACTGGCTACGGTTTAGCAAAAAGGGCGGGAGGAACAGTGGAGGGAGGAGACTCGGTCCACGTAAAGCAAAGGAGCCAGTCTTTCGACATCGTAAGGGTCTTGCCTTGAGTACTGCTTTCACCCCCTTCTACAATCATGTCTCCACCGAGCTCCCTTCGCATTGCAAACCGGCCAAAGACGATGGGTGCTATGTTACGTCACCGACTGCGAATCAAAATCTTATTAACTGTTGAAAGTGAGTTTTATTTCCAGGTGGAATTTAATTACATTCACGCCTGCTTGGCTACTTATCCCCCCACCCCCACCCCCACCCACCCTGTTCCCTTTCTTTGCATCTTCGCGTAACTTTATTCCTCCCTCTCTTTCTCACCGTTCGCTCGTTTCTTTTCACTTCCTTTCTTTTCTCCGCATCTTGTTTTCCTTATTTACGCTTTCTACCTTCTTCATTCGGCCCGATTACTTCTACCCTCTTACTTCGAGAACTCTCAGAAACTCGACCGTCATCCTGTTTACTCGTGGTCTTCGTTGTTAAATAAAATAATATACGACGTTTGCTGCCTCGTTCTCCGGAAATTATTGTCTTTCCTGCCTTGCTGGAACTTCTTCGAATTTCTCTCCTCTCGAACCTTTACCAATTTGTTAATTTCGTTTTCAAATTCTTGCGATCGCAGCAAGTAGAGTTCGCTGCAGCAATGAACCTTCGAGTATCATCGTGGTGGTATTTTTTTTTTTGATAGTTTTCTTTTGGATTTTTGATTCGTCATTTTAGAGCGATGGAGGAATCAGAGATCTATTCAAGGCAATGTTTCCTTTGGAACAACTTGTCATGAAGTTAAGTAAAAACCATTTATCACTATTATTCTACTGTAGAATGATAAGATAATCCGTGAAGTAATCTACCTTTCCTTTATGAAAATTTTCTTTCGTATATTTTAGTGATAATGTGTTTCAAACAATTATACGTAAATAAATGGTTCGACACTATTTAATTTTCATATTGAAAATTTTCAATTTGTGATATTGGAAACAAACCTTGACATAGACTTGATATTAAGGAATGATTAAGTAGAAACAATATTAAGTAACCACTCAAGGTCACTGTGAAGTTAACCTGAACGTTTGACTAGTCCACCATTCTATCTATTGCCTCTTTTCAGATTGATATAGTCTGGCTAAGCGAAAGTGAAGTCTGAGAGCGATCGTTCTTGGTAAGGTAAGTGGGGGAAAACTTTTCAATAGACCTAAAAATGAGCACAGTGCTCGATTTAGTTCACGAGCAATCTGCGAGTTATGGATACGGAGGGAACAACTGCAGTTGTATGCAGTAATGCCTAAACTGCAAAATAAGAAGTGGAGGGAGAGGAAATCAGCGCTGATCACGTTCATCGATTTACGCATGAGCAGTTACGATAGAACCTTGTTTTCCATAGCCAGGCTATACATCAGATTTCGTTAATTTTACCAGCTAATATAAATTCACGCTATTTTTAGTTTGAAACAGATGCGCAGAATTATTACTTCGTCGAGTGCATGACAGAGCAATTCTAACTTTCCAAAAAGTCTAATCTCTGTGCAACAAGTTTCACAAGTGTCTATGAAATAACAAAGCTCTGTCAATAACTCGTAATCTGTAAAGTTGAAAGTAGGTTATCGATTCAAGGATCAAATGAATATGTTTTGTAATATATTCTATTACGTTTGGAGAATGGATGTTCATAAGTATAAGTAATATTTTGTATGTTTTTGTCAAAAAAGGTATACACAAATATGTTACATACACTCAAAAATCTCATAATATGCAAAATACATACATTGGAAATTGCAGCATAAAATGTGCGGCATACATAAAGATGTGCAGAACATACAACATACAATGACAGGGCATTATTATTTCATAGCAATTCATGCAACATTTGGAACGTAGATTAAACGTTTCACGGAACATTCGTCAGTTACGCCTCATAGACGCGCAGAATCATTATGACTTTCATCGCGTACGAAAGAGTGACTTTATCATTTTAAAACATCTAACCTAGATGAGATTAACCTATGTGCGACAAATCTTACCAACCGCCGTGTAATAACAATGGTCCGTTAACAGTTTCGCAATATTGTACACGTTTAATGCATGGTATTTTATTTTACTCCTTAAATTACTGATCCAATCAACTATAAATTGTAATATATAAATATCGTGGAATTGTTGACAGAAACTTGTTCTCACACGATACTTGTGTACAGAATACATTTGTCAAAATTTATTCTAAAACTGCAATTGTACGTCTTTGATAAGTAACAATTTATCGATCGAACTGACAATCTATTGCAACTTTCAAGTACCTTGAATTGGTTAACGGAGCATTGTTATTTATTTGCAATTTATGGGACTTGTCGCAGATGGGTCAGTTTCGTAAAGATTAGATATTTTGGAGATTGGATTTACTCCGTCGTGGGATTGGAAACATACTACTTCTGCGCAGCTATGTCGCGCAGACGTTAAGTGCTCGAGACTGAGAAGCACCACGTGAAGGAGAGGGGGTATGCTCGAGCTATAGCTCGACCAAGCGAGAGTTAGGTTCGAAGGCGGACGTGGTTCATGGGATGGGTGATGATAGAAGCCTTGGCTAAATTTGGACCAACTGATGTTTTCGCGAGTGAGAATGCTTGTTCCAGCTCACGAGCTATCAGCAGGCCACAATTATGAGCTAATTGACGTCACGGTGAATGGTGACGGGTGGGGAGGAACCGCAGGAATGGTACGTTCCAGCGTATGAAACACAGAAGTGGGAAGTGGAGGGAGATGGGACCACGCACTGGTTTACGCATGCGCACTTGAAACCTTACTCTCGCTCGCGCATACTATACTTGCTCAAACGTGCACGTTCTCAGTCTTTCACAGGTGAAAGAGGCGAATTTTAAAACAGATATATGTCGCTATTCGCAGTCACGAACGTTCGAACGACCAATCCGATTCGATATCACTGTACCGATTCGAAATCATACGTCTATGAAATCTCAGAGGATTAATGGTTTTGTTGCTACCAACTCGGCATTGTTTTACCTTCGGAAACAGACACACGGTCCGTAAAGGATCCGAGGATGCACCAAAACCTTAGATTCGCGATTAGGTTACGTAACACATAGTAGTTGAAACGATGAATACTTGTCATACCGGTGTTAAGCATTTAGCACCGGTATAAATAGCTATTACCTTTGTACACTTTGTTCTGTTTTTTGTAGGCCCGTTTTACGACATCGTGACAACATCATGGCGATAAAATACCACACGTACAGTCGTGTATCATTCTAACTTAAAAACAAATTGCGTGTTCGGTACTCACCTCTGCTACTGCCGTCAGGTCCTCGGAGGATGGTACACTCCTCTATTGTGCCAAAGGCAGTGAACAATTGTCTGACATCGTCTTCGGTCTGTTGTTTGCTGAGCATTCCCACGAACAGCTTTCTGTCTGCGGGTCGTCCGCGTGTTGAAATAAAAGGAACAGAGAAAAAACAAAGAAATGCATTAGTCGGTGCGTTCGAAACGGGCGAGTTTCGCTTATAGCGCTTGTTAGGCATTAAAAGAGATTTTGCGGCTAACACCGAGAACGACAAAGTTACACGGTTACACCAGCATCCACCATCCTAAGGGGAAGGGGGTAAGGGTATAAATATACATATATCTATATAGTCCCGTATGTATATAGATATATACATATATGATCTGTGTTATATGCAAATTTACACGAACACGCAGCCTATACGGCCTTTTACTTTTCAATAACATTTAGACAGCAGTCGAGAACTGCGTGGCTGTATACGTATACACATATGCGTTTACGGTACGGATGTATTAATTGACGTAAAATGCCAAGGACGATAAGAAATTATCATTTGTAATACCGACGTCGTTAATAGTAAGTAGGACGACGTACACGTGTGACGGTGACGAATAATGTATTTCAATGGGAATTTTAAGATAATAAAGTAACGATAACAAAGGAAATCAATCAATTTCAATCCTACATCCTACGCCACAAGCCGAAGAACAGATGGAGAAAAAACGGTATTCGCGTAAAAATCGGATGGGGCGTACAAGCGACTCAACTACGGGCGGAACTCTCGATGGCGACGTCGTCTACGTTCAGATTTACAATTACCAAGAAATATATTGTATTATATTTTATAATCGATACGTTTCAGATTCGATAATAACAGAGGATACTAATATCGTAGAGGTCGCTACCAACGAGTGTGCCACGTGGTGCTGAGGTCAACATATCGCTTATAAAGGGTCACACGCCACTTAATAACTTTTTTTCTCAATAATATGCAGCTATTTCTAACTCGCGTCGCGGATGTAACGAACGAAAGGTATCGACCTACAATCACAACGTCATTTTCCGTTTCGTGGAGTATAAAAGGTGTCCCGTTTAAATTGACGCAACGAAACACCTCGTAGATAACTGATTAGAAAAAAAAAAAAGAAAGCGAAACGTGTCTTTCAGTTTCAGTTTAAAAAGGACTCAAACGGTGTTATTAGCTTTCTGACGTGTGACTTTATATTTTTTAATATCGAAATTCTATTCAGCGTAAAAATATGCATAACTTTTGTCCGAAATATTTTTTCGTACAACGTTTATTTTTTAAGATACGTAGAGAAACATCTGTAAAATGATTCATTTGCTAAACTCCAAGTTTTGATATTCCTCTCTGTGTAATGTTTGTATTTGGTATTCGTTTTGATTTCTCAGAATGAGATCAAAATGGAAGTAGTTCGAAAGAACGAAGTTCGTGTGTTAACTGCAATTGTTCACAACTTTGATGCGAGTATTCGTTCAATTCCTCTCAGTTTTAAAATATTTCCAATATTCAGTGTCTTTGTACCAAAAACTTTATGAAAAGAATTTTCAGAGTGATATTTTACGAGTAGGCTCGTGATTAGAAACAAATCAATGAGAATTTTTTTCTCTACTTCCCTGATCTTTGACAGCACCTGATCCAACATCGTAAGATTATTTAAAAAAGGTAACTTTAACTTAAAGAATGAGTAAATCGCAACTGCAGTCGAAATATCAGGGAAGAAACTTCATTATCTCTGCATCGATCATTTATTAAACGTACTAACGCACTAATAAATGTTTGAAAGTAGAAGGTCACGATTTTAAGTATTTATTATGACGTTCTTGTACCGAACGATTACATTGCATTGTTATTAATGTAATGAATGTAAAAATTAATGTGAAAATACTGTAACAATTTTGTAGATGTTTCTCTGAATATAAAAAATAGAAATTTTACGAAAAAGAGTTCCTGACAAATGTTATGCATATTTTTAAATAGAATAGGATTCTGAAATAAAAAATATAGGTGTATGATAAAAAAAAAAAAGAAATTGACCACGAAACGATTTTGAAAACACCCACACATTAAAAAACTAATATCGTTTGAATCTCCTCTCAAAATCATGAAAGACAAGTTCCACCTTTTTTTTTTTTAATAAGTCATCTACAAGATATTTCGTTGGGTCAATTTAAACGGGACATGCTGTATATTTGGGCCTGATTGTGTCTCCGTCTCGTTCCTGGTTCATTGCAAGGAATGTTCTCGATGCAAAACATGCGTAAAGTAATTGCAAAATGGCGCGCTAAACTTTGAGAGTGTATTCCGTTTAACTTGGCGCAACAATCGTAAACACGTTCAACGAGTAGTGTAATTGTATCGTTATTATCTTCTCGCGAGATGTCATTCTACATTGATACAATCGTCATTAGCGAGTATGGTATTAATCGACATGAAACGTTCGTTACAAAGAAATCCATACACATTATCGAATGATATCTCGAATGAACTTCAAAATACTATGAGAAATATTATAGCGCTGATACAAAGAAGAGAACAAATTGTATTTCCAGAAAGTTGAAAGAAAAAGTGTCAATCTTTCGTTCGTCGTGCGTGATTCGAAACGTAAATATTTTGGTATTTACGATCGTAAAATTGTTCTCCATCCACAAGACCTGTGCGACGCGCTCCCAAAGTTTGGCAACTCATTTGAGAATCACTTTGCGACAAAGACGTCTACCGTCTCACAAATTGATCGTTAGATTGAAAGAAAAAAAAAAACAGATTGTCGCGAAACGTCGTTCGAATTTTTTTTAATTTTTAGCTTCACCGGTGCCTCGTCCATCATCGTGAGCCAAGGAATTTGACAATTTCCCGAACGCAAAATGCTTTTTAGAAATATCTGCGCTAAATGTGTATCCTGCGTGTACGTGTATCCCTGTATAATATCGATAATAAATGATCGTGGGTGTGCGAGATCGACTGGGACTACGTGACGAAAGATGTGGCCAATGGAATGTTCGTGGAAAGGGTCTGTCATCAAGGGAGCTGGTAGAACGGAATGGGGCAAGAAGTTTTCATATAGAATCATATCTAAGTAATAGAATAAGATAAACGTAGCTGACATCATAAGTAGAAAATATTTACAGAGGTGATAAAAAAACACATCGACAACGAACGAGACAACACATCCAACGAGCGAGCCACTATGTTATGGTCATAGCTGTAAAGAGCGGTATAGTATGTATATATAAATATATATATATATAAATATATAATTATATAAATATATAATATTTACGCTTAAGGTGGTTGTCCATACGAAGGGATAGGGTGAAAAAATTGAAGATTGGGATTCATTACGGGACTTGAATTTTACGGGGCGTACGATATATTCGGCTTTCGGAACAAAAAAAGGAAGCTATCTGCAACATACGGCCGGGTGGACGCTCTAGGATGACTCGGGACCCTTCCTCGTAACCTGCTCGCGCAGACAAAATAAACGATCGTATGAATTTCTAAGGTGCACAGCTAACTATCCCCATTTGGGTATCCAAGAACGTCCACGCAGATCCCGCCGTAACGAGGTTTTCACAATGTGATAACGCCGGTGCGCAATAACTAGAGCAAAAAACACGAACGACAAGTTTACGGCTACTAGGTAAAGGTTCACGCACGTGGGCACGCACAACATTATTTGTAATACCTTATAGTGTATCACGCTGTATGTTCGTGTTCTCCGATGAAATGGATCAAGGAACGGCTGAACGGTATTTGAAACGGAGAGGTTTTTCAATAAAGACGCGTCGCATCACACGGGTCGAATTACGTTGGAATCGGATGATTCTCTTGCCGGGATCGACCGAACGGGACGCATTACGCGTGAATTTTCTTTATTTGAAAATCAAAATACAATAGACGAATTGTAACGGAAACTTTCGATCGTTCAAGGAAACATGCATTATTTAAACGAATATATCGAGATCGAAAGTAGAAAGAGAGAAATAGAAAGAGAGAGAGAGAGAGATAGATAGATAGATAGAGAGAGAAAGAGAAAGATAAATGAACAAGAATTTTGAACTTGTACAAAAGTTTCGCGTTTGGGTTAATTTAGCCAAGGCAGAGCGTCTTCTTGTGGTATACGGAAACTTGGATTCTGCTTTTATTCAAGGGGACATATATATATGTATATCGGTCGCGCGGCGGGTCAAGAAATTGGACCGTGGTCGGGGGACGGGGGTGGGAGAGAAGAAGGAAGTTCGTGAAGGAATGCTGGGTTTCGTGGGTCAAACACTAGCGAGCAGCAAAATGAACTTTGCAGCGAGCTGTGCTGGCTGAATCAGCGGTGATGGCGTGATGAGAGAGAAAAATTCGTTTTTTTTTTCTTTTTTCTCTTATAGAGGTTCTCCTTCTGCCGATTTGCGGAGAAGAAGAAGAATAGAGGTACTGGAAGGAAGCTAGCTATCTCCTGGAAGTCGAAGTTACCTTCAGCGGCCGCCACCGGTGCCTCCTACTTCCAGAAGATGGCACTGGTGCTCCCGTCGTCCATCATGCACTCTGGAATACAGAACAGAAAAAGAAATGCCATTGGGCCCAAAAATTACACGATTCGTTGTCGTTGTTGCCTACATGTATCCTCTCAAGACAAGAGACTCGTGCCCTCCCTGCGGGACTTTTCATCGAGACATGTGCTTTTCAGCATGGTAGCCGGGCTATAGCACGGCTGCTCGGTGCAGCGTGATTCTTTTTATTCCGTCGAACGATCGGATTATTAGTATGACACGTGACCGCAGCCTCGCAGCAAACTAATTCGCTAAGTGCTGCTCGACCAAGTGACTACATGTGCCGCTGATTATGAAAGTGGCCTAAGTCGTACATGTATTTGACTCTTGCGTTTACGTGTATTAAAAACTATTCTTTCATCGTCTAACAAACGATATTTACTTCTTTTTTGTAGAAAAGATGATTTCTTTTTTTTTCGAAAGCCGAGATACCTACTCGAAAACTCGAACTCGCTTCAATTTATGACTGTTATCGCGTGTAATTAATTTTCATGAATATTTCAGTTTACATCCTCTTCTTTCAAATAGACGACATCCAATGTAGAAAGTTTTGTCAACTTTTTAATTTTTACGAAAAATTAGCAGGATATATGGTAACGAATTCGCGATCTCTTTTGTTCTCGTTTTTTCCTCTTACTTTCTTGCATCGATTTGCGTTTACTAGTTTCGTAAGAAGTCTTGATCCAATACTTAACTTTTGTGGCAGTATACCTGTAAAGCACATCACTCAACCTAAAAAAAGGAATGTAAATGTCCACTCTGTAATAAACATTATCTTTAAATTATTGCACAGAATTAACGGTGACATAATAGAAGAATAAGTATTTCCTTTTTCACAAAACACGAACCGAATTCTGAAATCATTTTTTTTTTTTCAAATGTTACCGCACGAATACTATGTATTCACACGACAGACGAACTCAATGTTTCCGGATCGTTTACTCTATTTTCATAATCACTGGCACATATAATCGTATTATCGCAATAATAGTTTTCGCTAGGCAGAATAAATACTCTTCTATCAGAATAAAACACAAATACCAAGTTGAACCTTCGCGCCCGATTCTGTATCGCGTCGATCACTCGCGATCGAAGATCCAAAAAATCGTCACTTCGCTGAAACCCTTAAAGGAAATCGCGCGCAGTGCGCGAAGAAAAATGGTGCAGAAAATTCGAATCGACGAAGTGAACAATTTTCGATAGGAGAGACCGCCCGTGAGACCGTGTGATTCGCGTGCAGCCTCTTCGCGAGTGGAAAGTTTCCACGGTGGAAGAAGTGCTCCGTTTCTCGTTCGTTTAAGAATCGTAGATCGAGCACGCGACAGATCTCGCATTAACCGAGAGTCCCGAAGTTCGCCGTTCGCTCGCGCAGCCGGCGAGCGAGGATTTCAATCGGGCGTAACTGTTTTATCACAATTTTACATTCCACGGATAACGCGGCGGCGGTTCGTGCATTCGATTCACCGCATTCCCCGCGTGAATGAACTTAATGACGCGTTCTCGCGAGGTTATGGAGATGCAAAATTGGCGAACCGAGTTAAAGGTCGTCGTCGCGGGTGCTAGACGCGAGCTCATTCCAGCCGGTGACCTGACTCTCGCGCCTTCCCGCTAGGCTCCAGGGTACATTTAAGGATTTGTCTCGGGAAATTAGATTCTCGCTTGACTTGCAGCCTCGTTGCATCCCCGTTCTCCACGGATTCTTACCCCTTCGTACACCCCCCGGTTCTTCCTCCACGCCACCGCCTCGCAAACCCACCCCCACCCCCACCCGGCGTCCTTCACTTCCTCACACTTCCTCACACCGAAGCTATTCCTTGACAGGGAATTCTCCTTCCTTAAGCCCCGAGTACTTTTCATCGAGCGTTCGTTCCCATTGTCGTGCTCAGGACACCGTGGGGACCAAGAATTGGACCTTTGTCGCTCGAGCTAAGTGTTAACGTGCCCTTCGCGTTCCCTTTCCCGGTCAGGGTCCCCGAGAAATCGAGGAAGGAATTAACCCTTGGGAAATTATCTTCTCGCTGGACACCGAGAACAAAGCGAAGACATTGTGTTTGACGCTCTGTTTCCTTTTCTCGCCGAACCACCCCCAACCCCCTTCAACGACCACCACCCTCGCCCCCTTCTGGTCCCCGCTCGCTAACTCGGTGATCTTTTTCTTTTGTTCCGTCTTTAGATTGGTTTTTGTTCTTATCCTACAATTACCCCGTTAATTCGATTAAGGCGACGAGGAAAATTATATTCGGAAACGCACCGGAATGAAAGGTATTGTATTCTTGCAATATTCGTCCGCCTCGGTGTTAAACTCAATACACGCGCGGTAATTGAATCAATTAGTTTCGTTTAAACGATCGATTTCGTGAATACTTGGTCGAATTGAGGTATTTGTGACACGACACGGTACTAGTTGAAAAATACGCCAATGATTTTTAACGTGATCTCGATTTTGAAATCGTTGAAATAATTACAAACGAACTGTACTTTCTTGAATTATTTCACGTAACAGCACGGTTAATGACAAGGCAGATTACAAGCAATATAGATACAATTTATTGTACTCTTTGCCAGGTATAATTGGTATTGTTAATTCTTATCAAAGGATTCGTAATTATTGCTACTAAGAATACGTTCCGGTGGTGTGATAAATGCATTTATATAGAGAAAAAGTCAAATTGTTTTTATTAAAGTACTTAATTATCGTGTCGAATTAAATATATTTGAAAAAGTACGCCACCATCGACGAGATTATAGCCTTTACGAGTTATTTGCATAAAATTTCCAATTATATTTTTCAAGTTATCTTCGATACTTGTTCTCTAGGAATTGAAAATGGAATAGTTGAGGATCAGTACTCGTAGAAAAGGTAACAAAGATAAGAAATGGATAACTTGCAAAAATTTTGTTAGCAGTAAATTCAAAGCAGAACAAGAGTGCGTATATACCGAGTAAGTCGATACGATTGACCACCTGCAATAACTCGTTATCTGTTAATTTTATAGAAAAATGTTTCAAATAAAATTTCTTGTATTCGATAGACATCAAATGGATGTATTTCGATGTTTTATGTTTCATATTGTTTGAGATATCAAGGTAATCTTGAATTTTTTAAATAGCTCCGTATATTTTTTTTTATACTGCCTTGTAGCCGATAAAAAACGAATTAAAGGAACTGTAATATAAGGTGACCTCTTGTCGACTTTCAACTTTGAAACGAATCGAAAATTCGTGGAGCGTAACTTCGTCCATATTTTCAATACTGAACGTAAAGTAAACATTCAAAGTAATGTAAACACTAGACACATAGCTTCTTATGCACATTTGTGTCTGTCGTCTAACTTGTGTTTGCTTGGAATCGTAATCTATTACTTTGACAATTTCGAATACGTGATACAAAACACGCTAAGAACATCTACTTTGAATTAATGCATTGAAAGTATTATAAAGGATGGAGTTACTTTACATAAATTTTCGTTTTGTTTCAAGGTTCAAGGACAATTAAACGATCATTATATTATGGGTCGTTGAATTTGTCTTCTCAGTTAAATTTAAGCTTACCTAGATATCACAGAAAATGGAAGACATAACAAAATTGAGATGCATCCATTCGATAAGGTCTATCGAATGTATGAAATATTATTTCAAACATTTTTTTATGAAGTCAATAGGTAACGAATTATTTCAAGTGATCGTTCTTATTTACTCAAATGAGGTTAATGAATATTGAGAATGAAAACAGTTCAATATTTACACAAGAAATAAAAAGAGAATAAATTTGTTAAAATTTGTTTGCTCGGAAAGTTGCAAATTATTTATAAAAGAAATCTAGTTTTGATTTAAAAGATTAATTATAGGAACAACAGCTTTCGGTTAAAAAATATTGGTATTAAAGTAAATGTAATTGAATATATTTGATAACCTTATCGAATAACAGGACGAACGCTCGATGATAACGTATTTTAGCGGTGAACGAAATTTATGTTCGAGTTTCTATTTTTAACCGATCGTTTGCCCGATATTTATGCGTTCAATGTCTATAATTTTGTAAATAATTGACGCCCTAAAGTTTCATCAGAAAATCGTATTTACGTTTTATATTTTCCATATGCACGATACGCGTATTCAACACGTAGCACCACAGTCACGAATAAATTGACATGGCAAATATCCACGACTGTACTTCAAGCGCAGGATACTCAACGCACGTCGGCGTGGTTTCGTTAAAAACGTTTAACATGATTGACAGATCGTTCTGGGATCGAGCATTTGTGTCCATGTTAAAAGATATCGTTTCGAGTGTCAATTTTAAGACAAATCTGTTCGCCGTGCAGCACAATACGAGTAATCGCATTTGCGTTTAACGAAGCTATGACATATACGACGATCTCGTTGCAAAGCAACACTGACTTTCGAACGTTCGACACGCCTCCAACAACAACAAAAATCACGCGATCCGTGTGTCTAACTCTGATTGATACTCGCAGAACCGTACTTGGGTATTTCGAAACTCCGAGTATCAAGATTTTTCGTTCGTGTTACTTCTCGATTGTTCACAGTGACCTGTAGCAGTCGAGCCCTCTACTTTGTAAAATCTTGGTCGTTACTTCGGATAAGTTTTCCATCGAGGGGTACGCGAGCGTTAAAACGAGATATTCTGCGATTCGCAAAGTCGAACAACAATTTAATCTGACGCAAATTCTTGCCGGCTTAACGACAGGAGTGGATCGTTAAGCACGCCCGTAATTACTGACCCATACGTAACTTTATCCTGTGCCGTTTCTATTTACGACATCATTTCCCGTCTTGCGAAGAAGCACGTCGTTCTCTCATAATCCACGAGGATTTCTCGCAGGAGCTTCGGACGAAAGCGGTTCGTGTCACGTCGGCCAACTCAAAGTTGCCGGCAATGAAGGCAACCTTCGAGAGCCTCGATATCCCGGGATACGTTTATCTGCTCGAACATAGTAGGGCGAGTGATGGCGGCGGAAGCAAGGTGACTCGCCGAGGGATCGAAACTTATCTACTTGCTCAACTAGCTCCTGTACAGCAGCCGCCCTTATCCACTTGCACGAACTTCGGCTACCCTTGAGCTTGAGCAACTTCCGCGCGAGATACGCATTTCTCAAATCTGTTTCCATCGTTGTACACTTAATTCCGTCGGCTCTCGCGAGGCAATCAACCGCGCTTAGGCTCGAAAGGCGTGAGAAATACACCGAGAAACGATCTCTCTTCGATTTCGGTATTGGCGAAAAGTTACTTCGAGTATCTTCTTTTTGTTTCTCACGGAACGGGGATTACCGATAAAACCGAAGATGAAGAAACGCGGAGGTACGTTGACAACGATCGGACGTACGGCTGAACGATTCTTCGATTTATCGAAACGGCTGGGTTGAGAATGAATTGTTTTTACGAATAATATTAACATTGTTGGATGTTTAACTCTTTCGAACCTGGAAGTTAGATGCTTTCGGTCTGGAAGTCAGATGATTTCGGCTTGAGTTGTTTAGTTCTTAACCGTTAGGTGTACTGTAACATGGTATAGTAATGTCTCGGGTACTGATAAAATTTGTTACTCGGTTTCATGTTTAGAAGTATACGTTACTGTGTTTCTTCTAGTCTAAGTGAATTATAGCTACGGAAATGAAACTTGGCTGACCAATTTCATTCCATTGTATTTGAGTTCTGACAAATTACAAAGCGTATCACCAAGCGAGGATAACGATACAAGTCAAATTCGTTGTTTATTAAAAATAATGCTACCGATAATTGGTTTATACGATGTGAAATATTTACTAACTGATAGTAAAGTAATCTTTTTCGAAAGTTTTCGTCTCTAGATCACGGGACATTTTTAAATTTTCCGGTACGATATTTACTTCTAGTTTTCAAGTTGTTTCGGTACAGTGACATTGAAACGACTGCTAAAATTGTAACCAAGTATTCGTATTTTAGTTTCCAAATCATCTTTACAAGGCTGATGGATCAACAGGTGAATATCAGTTTCGATTTGTATTTATTTCAACGATGATCATTCGTTCTTGAAGAGGTCAAGCGATTTCGAGCAAGTCACGAAAGTTGTATATATATTATATGTATATGCATGTGTACGAATGTATATTATAATATTATTAATTTTGAAATATTACGTCATATTACGAGTATAAGGAGATCGCGTGTAGAGTTACGACAGGTTCTATTTGTTCAGGGACCATTTCCCAAGACGTGTGTGTATATCTATCTTGTACACGCCTGAGGAGATGACCCCTGAACAAGTGGGACCTGTCACAACTCCAGATGTAATCTCTTCGCACGCGTATTATATATATGTTTCTTCACCGTCAGAACCAAAAGAGTTAATACATGTTTTATCTGTGGTGAAAATATTGTTTATGAATCATATACTGCTATAAAGTGTCGCTAAATTAATATCCGAATCGTTAAGTGTGATAGATAAAATTGTGTTGAAATTTATAGTCTGTTGCTCGAACAAGACGCGAATGAAACGGTTGGAAGAACAATCATGGTTAATTTCTTGTTTAACGCTTCAATTCGAAGACTCGCAATTAAAGCCTGATTCATCTTTTGTACTGCTAATAGGATATTACTCAACATAGTATAGTGGAATATTATTTCGCTCGTAAAGGGCTATAAAGGAATCTATAAATCGAAGAGGTAATTGAATTGTGTAAAGGACAGTTATTAATACAGAAAAAAATAAAATAGTCACTTGAAACGACGAGACCATGTTTAATAGTAGATTGACGAAGAACTCGTATAGCCATTTGTTTCTATCGGGTGTTTTATTAACGAAAGAATAGTACCTAGAAGAAGATGCATCGATTTTAAGGGAGAACGACTTTCTTATTCACGAAAGAAAATATTTTGTTTTTTGACGCTGAATCTTCGTCAAGAATAACCAATTCTAGTTTACTTTGTAACTTCAAGGTTTTAATTAGTACACTACGATACAGAATTATCGTCGTAATAGGTTATGAGACGTTATTTATTTGGAAACACAAAATATAAGAGTCTCTATCGATGAAGTATTTAATATTTTAACCTGATAAATAATATTAGAGTAATTTTTATTCGGTAAATAACTTTCTTAAGTGATCGATTCGTATAAGCAATATTTCAAATTTCGATTCCACGTGTCTGTACATTAATAACGAATTAGTGACAAGTGTTGAGGGATACATTATTTCTTGTCACACCATTATTCATCGTTAAGTTGGTAACAAAGGAAATGCTTACAATCGTACGCCGACGATCGTACCAATTTTCAAATTGTCGCTGAACGTTAGCAAGGAATAATCAAAGAGCAAGTAATAGATTGATGTCTGAAGGTAAAAAAAAAAAAAAACTGTTCGGTATCGTTCGGATAAAATCAACATGCCGCTCAATGCCATTTCCTTGATTGCAGAATCCTACCAAAGTGCAATTTCTCCTTTTTACAACATGACAAGTTGCCTCTTTGTTCAGGAGATTGATAGCGTGTATTGTATGGGGAGAGAAAGATCAGTTCTGGGTTAAGGGTTACGTGGTACCATAAATAAGGGGAATGTGGACAGTGTCGAATAATTTTTGCTTAGTCGTAGATCTTACGAATAATAATGCCAACGATACTATCAATTCGTGAATTTCAACCTGATATCAAACAATATCACACGTTATTAGCACTATTTTTAAACGTTTTTACTACGTATACGTAGAGATATGTAAAGATAAAATATAACTGAAATATGAAGGGGCGAGGTGTAACTAAAAGTGTTGCTATGAAACCTAACTTTAACTTAACAATATTGCGTAGTAGTGAGAAATTTTATTTTTCAATTGCAAGATTTCTTTTCAGTGTAGTTGTTTCATTTAAGTTGGATTTCGTTTATTTTTTATAGATTTATAATAACATTGATGCTTTTGCAGTACCACGCGGTCAAGTATTCATTGTAAAACTATTAAAATTTAAAAGTACCTGAGATTTAATACATATCAATACTTTCTATTAATTGGTACAGGGTCATAATTTCGATTTCATTTTGACGATCGAGGAAAATGATACAAAATTATACAATGTGTGTACGAAACAAAGCGATAAAAAAAATATATATATATACAAAGTTAAGTCGTTCAATTGAAACAAACTCAGCCATCTTTCGATTGTATAAGTCTGATCATATTTCTAGAACTTTCTGTTCACTCAACAAGTTAAATAAGATCCTTGGGAATGAAAGTGCTAGCTCAGCTCCTCTTCCAACCAGGTGCCCGTATGGACTCGTTTGAACGTCGGTCATTGTCATCCTTCCATAGCCTTATCTCTTTCAAACAGTATAAGATGACAGCTAGGCCTGAGTTTATAGGCTCTGACGATAATCCCATTGCTCAGACTCATCCCCACCATTCGTTCCACCACGCTCAGGCCACTCCTTCAGGGATCTTATTAAACTTGTTAAGCTATACTTTGCCACCGAATTACTTCAGTATCATCGATGCCTAATCGTATCAGTCTCACCACAACTTATGAAGCCTGACTAAAATGTCTTGCCTAATACGATTCATCGTTCCTTCTAAGACTGATTTATCTTCCTCCCTACAATATTCAAGGGTTTCTAGCTAAAGAGGCCAATGGAAATAACTCTCACCGACAAGAGAAACAATATTTTGGTATTTTTAAAAGAAGAGTACGCCACTTGTTAAACTAAACAGAGCGATGGAAATAACTCTCACCGACAAGAGAAACAATATTTTGGTATTTTTAAAAGAAGAGTACGCCACTTGTTAAACTAAACAGAGTGATGGAAATAACTCTCACCGACAAGAGGGACAATATTTTGGTATTTTTAAAAGAAAAGTACGCCACTTGTTGAACTAAAATTTCTCGCGCTTATTGATCTACTCATTCTTTTAACGTAAATATCCTGGAACGATGCACGTGTTATTAATACCGTTCACACGCTGTTTCGAAAATGTGATCTTAATCGGAGACCCTGGAGGAGCCAGTTTATTGCGTCTCGATTGTAGCGAGATTGAAAATGGATCGGCGTCGTTGACAAAGTTCAGTAACCTTCTGATTGAAGTTTGTTACTGCATGTACACGGCACCTACACGCCTCTACCACGTAAGACAGTGGAAGTAGAAGCAGAAGCAGTGATAGCGTTCAGTTTTGGATCGCTCCTCTTGCAAGCCACGTCAAGCTGAGGCTTTGTGGGGCCACACAGAGACAGGCGACCGGAGATTACAATGGCATCTGCGCCAGATTAGCGTATGAATTACGGTCCCCTTCATCTACTTCCCTCGTTCCACCCCGTAATTTGCTTTTCTCTATCTTCAGTGTCTCTCCTTGGATATCTGCATCGGATCAGATTCAATCGATCGTTCGAGGCCCCCCCCCCCCCCCCCCGGTGTAAATCACGATGAGCATTACTCAGACTTTTGCGCCATGGTAACTCGCTTTTCTTTTTCAAATGACAGGGGATGCGTGTCTGCAAGTTTGCGCGAAGAGACGGGGGTTAAAGTTACGGGGGTTAGACCCGTGATTCTTAACCACTCGTGTCGCGAAGGTTAGTGTTCTGCGAATGTTTGGCTAGAGATTCGATGAATTCTTATTTTTTATCATTCTTAAAATTTTACAATTAAAAGTGAGAATGAAATTGAACATTTAAACTTACGAAGAAATTAAACTTCTTTAAAATTAACTATAAATATTCAGAAATGTAAGTATACATTTTTCTTATCATATTTGAAACAAATATTGTAGCATATATATATATATATATATATATATATATATATATATATATATATATATGTTATCAGACTATATACTCTGAGAAGGTACCGTTTATTTATTTATTATCAATTTTTCGATGCTTAATTTCAAGCCATTTTCAAGATGTCAAAGTTGATCGTTGATAATTAAATATATACAAGTAAATAAATTGTACAAGAAGAACAAGGTGTAATTAAGGAAATATACAAGTTGGGATATTAAGAGTGAATTATTACACATTTATCAAAGAGCTAAAGTATATAATTTGTATACAATTTCAAAAAGTCCAGTCACCTTGTGAAAATTTGTTTATTTAAATATTTATACGGATTAACAATCAACTTTTGGACCCTGAAGAGAATTCAAATAGTATGCGATTATTCAGGGTTGCGAACTGTGCCAGGTTTTTTCGCACTAAATTGTCCCGTGAGTCCAAAAAGACTAAAAATCTTCTTTTAAACTGTACCGTGAGCTTAAAAAGGTTAAGAACCACTAGGTAGGGCGAATGGTGTGGATATTCCCACGGTGGCCTTGAGCGGCCAGTTTCGTTTGATTAGATTATACAAAGGTGTGCAAATTATTAGACTCGATGCAATGTTTTTACAGTTTTGTTAGTTTCCTGCAAAAATATGAAGAAATTGTAGCCAAAGGTATGGTTCTTGATTACGAATTTGTAATTTGGGAGTTTTGCAATGTTGGAGATTAATCACGAGGAGAGAGTGGAGAAATTAATTATTTTTTTATTGAATTGTTTGTTCCGACAATTATTAACTTTTATCATGTATATTTGAAGTGTTTATTTGCAGCTTTTTCTGTTTTTATTGCATTCCTTTTGTATACACGAATTAATGTGATATTTGCTGCACTTTAACATATTTTTAAATTTTAGTGGATATTTTTAGTTTCGTTTATAATTAAAGAAATTGTCGGTGTCGTCAATTCTGTTTTACTATATAAAGTTACGATTATGAGGAAACAAACAAAAAATATTTGTTATTCATTTGTTTATTGAATCTAATAACTTGTATACCTCTGTCAATTGCTGCCAATTTTTTGTGCTTATTCTACATTTTGTCCAAATTTAGGTTTAAATATGTTTGCCGAATTTAAGCCGACAGAAAACGATATTTGAATATATCATTTTCTATTTCTGATGTTAAAATTCATTTTTTTTATATTCATTCGGATGATATAACATTTTTAAAATTCATATATCTAATTGTCATCTGCAATTTCTAAAATCGAAACTTGCCCTTTGAAAACAATTCTTGAGCAACCAGACTATCATTTGAAACTTTTCTACTCAATATATTTCACTCTTGCTTATGTACGTTATCTTGAACAATTGTATTTCTCTTTATTAAAATCATTGCTTTTACCAAATAGGAGCTCAATATATGTATATCGTACTCTTGAACAATACACTTCAAATTTCTTAGATAATTACAATTAAGTATTAACTTCGTGATTAGTTATCCATGTTTCTCCATACTAATCTCCAATAAACCAGGTAGGCAGGTGTTCAGTCTTCTTTTCTCATCAATCTTAATTTTGCCCTATCACATTAATTTCTGATAGTGGTCGTGTAATTACGTCATCGCACGCTACACTATATGTACTGGATGAACCAATTACAATTTCATCCTTCACTGACACCAATACTCATTACAGGAGGGGATTAAATCATTACGATTTGGAAAATAAAAACAATTCCACATGAATAACACGGATCAAAAATTATATAACGTCTCGTGTATAATAATATTCATAGACTAACTGCAATAAATAATAAAAAAAATAAATAATCAAGACCTATTCGTTGAATCAAATCCTGGATTATAATATTTATAACATATTGGAAAATAAAATGACGCTGTTGTTGTTGTAAAGACGACTCTACAAAGGTTATTTATTTACGAGCTCGTTGCTTTCGATTAGTTCAGTGATAAAGGTATTCATCTGCGTACAAACAATAATGATAAAATTACCTGTTATTCATCAAGTTAATCACGTGTTGCGAGAAAGAAATATTGAACAATGGCATGAAACAAAGTGCAATAACGTCACAAAGAATAAGCTAACGAATAATACCTGTTACCACGGATTTTAGTAACGGTATCATCCATTCACTATTTATGTTTCTATAGTGAGAGCATCTCCACTCAAATCGATACCTATCTCGCTTTCAAGCGAATAACACTCCCATTTTTGTATTGAGCGCTTGCGTTTTACTTGAAAGCGGGAAATACTGTATTACTATCGCTTGACGAGCGTTTACGTCAGACTTATGTCTAAAATATCAAAATTGTTCACCGTTTATTATATACGCAGTGTGAGAAACCACTTTCCCTGGAGAATTAAAAGAACCCCGTGAGCTACGCATTTCTCATATACGTGATATATTTATGGGGAAAAAAGCAGCAGTCCTGAAAGGAATTGCGAGTTCTATTGGCTCACATTCTTTCAGTCAGGTTTCAGATATCTATAATTAAGCAAAAACGACTCGACACTGTCCACACTATTCTTCTTGACTGTACTATATCCTCTTTCAATCGAAACTGATCTTTCTTCCTCGTTACAATATCAATTCTGCCATGTCGGTACTCTAAATTTTACAATCTGAACGAAACATCTGATTCGAATTTTTCGAATATTTCCATATCATCCCACTTTTGAAGATTATTTTTCTTTTTCTCGGAATAACTTAATTTCGCCTTACAACCGATCAACCCTTAGATTTGGTTCTTGTTATTTGAAACACACCGAGATAATCAATTCTATTATCGAGAAATTTAAAACGAGTCGATGAACGATCACTTGTAATAACAACACACTCTAATATAACATTTGATTTAATACCTACTTTGGATTTATTAAATTTCGTCCACATGGTACTTCAGATTGAATGCACACGATGTAACATGTGCAAATCTGAGACGTGGTCAATTGTTATCTTATTCCTCAATTTACCAGAATGGATGTGATCTGTCACGTGTGCAATTTATAAAGTTTGAACCGTAAGGCAGCAAATATATCGGGCGGATTTTACATCGACACGAAATTAGTAAATAGCGTATAACTCGAGAGCGATGAAAAAATTGTACGAAAATGAAGTTCTATTGGGACGTGCTTTTTTGTGTTTGCTCGATCGAAAGTTACGTATGGGTTGTCAACGTGTATTACCGTATGTTATACGAATGCTTTTCGATTCGATAAAAAATATTTTATAGCTCACCGTTAAATCTGTTACTTGTTTCTATTAAAATTTTCAATCGGTAACGTAACTTTTGTTACAGATTTCGTACCATTATCAACGAATGCGTTACAATTTTTAATAACAACCTTGCCAAACCGTAAATGCTTTTATCGATAAAATTTTAATCAGTTTCCACGAAAATGCGAAAATATCGGCGCTGCGCTAAGAAAAATATAGAGAAACAATAGTTTGCGTGTTATTATTCTGAAAAATCCGTACCTCGTTGATTGTTTCGATCCTTTATTTCTACGTTTATTATATCAAAAATTCTTAATCTAATATCACACGATTAATAGGAAATGAATATTCGTTACAAGACATACGAGTAATAGATGTAGGTTAAAGATTTATTCTAAATTTATTTTGTTTATATTGAAATTTCATCTGATTATCGAAAATTTGATAATGATATATATTAGATTCGATTGCTTGTTCTCACCTCCGCGGTTTTCACTGTCCGCCGGCTTCACTTGAATAGGACGGTTCATCTGTAACAAAAACAAAAAGAAAATTTAGATGAAACATAGTAGTTGAAATTAGATGTTTCATATAGAGCAATTCGATTCAATACAAAGACTAGAAAACAATAATATTGAATAATGTACTCAATTATTGAGATAGATTTTTTTTTCAAACGCTAATATGCGTTTATACTAAAATCTTGCTTATTACAGGTGACATCGAGACGATTCCATTGATATAACACTATAAATTCTTAAAATAATAATAATATTTTTATCGCACCTGCATAACATATAAAAAGAAATCAAGCATTGTTCAAAAAGAAAAGAACATAACACACAGCTATATATACATATGGTTAACTTAACCACGAAAGTTAAATGTTATTGTGATTGAAAATTCAATATTATTAGATTAAATATTATTGAGTTACCACATTCATTTCAACAAATCTTCAAAATGTGAATTTCAGGAATGACACATTATCGAATAAATATAATAACAAATTCCATTACTTTTTCAGTAATTGCGGCTTAATCGTAACAAAACATCTAATTCTCTATTCATGTCCCAATTAGTACTTAAATTTTTATGTTGAACTTTATTCTTCAGTTTTTTCTAGTAAAAGAAATAGAGTTGTATTAGATATAAAAATCAACCCGGCCAATATGACTAATACAACGATTTGGATATATATTAAAAACTATTTTTGTCACATTGCATAAAGGCTCAGCAAGAAATCAGCTATCGCAGCTGATGATAAAATAATTCCCGTTATCAAGTGACATTACAACGGATTCATAGTCACTATTGTTTACGTTTATTCAGCGAGAACGAGATAAGGTACAGAAAGCGGGTTTGAATTTACTCCCTCATTGAATATTAAAATTTCCATATATTTAATTTTCTCTTTATGCGAGTATTACCAATAAATTGAGGCTTTACTGATAGAAACGAGTTCAAACATAACCTTATTCGGGTTATACGAAATGATGTGTAAAATAAATCACTTTTGAATTTGTAAATAAGTGTACTTTCGAATAAGATTGTATTTGGACTCAATTTTACCTGAAAAACTTCACAAAGTTATTGATCATTCTTTTGTAAAGGTAGACAGAAAATATAAAAATATGTATTTTATATTAGCGATTAACACACGATATGTGTGCAGCATTGTTTGAAAGTTTTTACCTCCGAATGCATACAATGCAATATTTACCCGCTGTTGCTCTATCTCACTCATTTTCTGGGTATTCTACAAATTTTTTTCGTCAAACAATGTACGCGATACTCGGTTTCAGTTACAGATCAAAATTGCTATCTACCTCGCTTTCAGGTACAAATGGACAAAATTCTTATCTAGATACAAATGTCGAATAAAAAGATAAATAAATTTTTATTCGTTATTTGTTGAACAAAAATTACGATTTAAATTGTAACATAAAATTATATTTCACGTTGGACGAATAAAAGTTCACCTAAATAATTCTTCAATCTTTTAATAAACGTTGCAAATAAATTGATAGACACGTTATTATTCGTCATTTATTATTCGAATAAAATTTTGCCCTGCTTTGTTTTCAAGTAAACTGGCATTATTTAACGGTTAAAATTTCCATACATCACTTAGCGGATGTAAAATAGCGTATTTCGTAAAAAATGGTATTAAATAATCATGTAATATTACTCAATCTGTAGTGTGTCGTCCTTAAAATAAAGATTTATTAAATTGAATACCAGCACATTTAATCATAGAGGATTCTTGATTGCCCAGGAGTGCATATTTAAAAAATTTATTTTTCCGTAATTTCTGAAAGTAGCCTTAGAGCTGAATAATAATTTGTGGAAAACCATTTCCATCATTTTCAAATTGTCTTAATCCCAATTCTCTTCAAATCTTTGCCATGAAGTTCTTGGTGAAGTGATGTATGAAAATTTATGGAGATGAAGGATCCATAGTATGCTTGATTTGCTGATTCCAATTTCTCCTTCGTCTTGCCTTGTGCCAATGTAAGAATCTTCTGTGACTGTTACCAGAATGTTGATTTATAATAGCTTATATTCAATCTTAATTCTTAGAATTTATTTGTCAGAAATGTTACTAATTACAAGAAACTTTTGTCTCTGCACTTAAGTCATTCATCGTTCAATTAAGAAAAGTTTGTTTTGAATTATAAACTTGTTGTATGTTACATATTCCGTATTCTCAAGTGCAATTTGGAAGCTTTCGATTTAATTAAATTGTTTAAAACGAGACGTAAAAATCACCTGCAAAATATCGTCATAACTATAATAATTTAATATTACCAGTATACGTTCCTTATTATTGCAGGTCTACAGGATATTTATTCAAACGTCTTTTTAATATAAACGTTCAGATTTGGGTACATTCGAAACAATATTTAAAAAAACATGACATCGTATTTTACAATTATTTCATATTTGTTTACGTTATCTTGTTTCACTTCGATCGTGACAGTCACTTTCCATTCGAAGTAATGAAATACTTTTATAAATAAATAATTTGTTACGAAATCTTCCAATAGACGAAATTATAAATCTTTTTGCATTACTAAATTCTTGAAATGATTACGATTAAAAACAGAAACACTCATCACACGTATTTATATATTTAAATACAAAACGTGATAATGGTTTATATAAATCACAAACATATAGAATGTCCAACAGGTTAAAAAGTGATCAACCTTTTATTTTCAAATGACAAATTAATTTTTAGGTAAAACAAATAAATATTTGTCACGTAACGGATAACACGAACTTTATTTCAACGTTAATTAAAATACCCCTTATCTCGAATAAATTTACTTCGTTTATTTCAAGTAACGTCACGAGAAATAAAAGACAACAAAATTATCTCAAATTTCACCCGAAAATTATCCGGCTGTAAATTACGTACCAAGAAAGCCCGAAAAATTGTTTTTACCCTGTAAATCATTCATCCAGACCTATTAACGTACAAACAATCCATCCCACCTATTAAAACTCGAAAATATTGGCCGAGAGTCGTTAAAACGAAAACGGAGCGTACAAAGGGCAACCGAAAATTGTTCACGGATCGAACGAAGGAGAGCTGTATCGTTGTTTGTACGCCATTGGCCCAGCCCTCGTTACCTCGCTCCTGTTCAAACATTATCGTTGGTTGGGAGAGTTTCTTCTGCCGTTGACAGCTTCGATTGTCATAAAATAAGGGCGGCGAATGGAAAACGGTGACGAGGAACAACGTGGGCAAAAACCGGAGCGAAAAAACGGAACCAGGGGAACGAGATAAAGAAACATAGATAGGAGAAAAGGTAACCTGTGTCCTTTCTCGTAACGTTTTGGTTCGCGTGCAACTACGAGACTCGTCCTTCTGTGCCAACCCGACGAAGTCTTTTGGGCTGTTGCGAATGGGTCGAGATCCCAGAGAACAAATAACATTGTTTATTTGTCGGTCGGATCGCGGTACCGCAGAGCGCTCTAGTTCGTTCCTTCGGGATGGGAATGCATGATTCATGACGCGGGGGACACGGGACTGTACTCCGATCCCCTCTCCCGTCGCCCCGCTCCTTTCACTGTCATGCTCCTTTGGCGCGGTTATTTTGTCCTCGGGGTTCTTCTTTTCGTCACTTCGAAACCACCGTCGGCCTTTCTGGAAATGTGTTATCTCAAAACTGTTTCCACGAATTTTCTTCTCAGCACTCCCATTTACTTTCCTCTTACCGCGCATACGCTCTCCGATTATACCACCCTCGATTGATCATACAATTCGCCAGTGAAAGATTTTCCAACTTCACTGGCTTTCCTGACGTTACAGTTTAGTTTCATATTTTATACGAGCTTCTAATCAAGGCATGGGTTTCAGGTGCTCTAAGATGCAATATCGATTAGACAGTTTTAGAAATAGTTTGGAGACGGTTGTTTTCAAGAAATTGCGTTAAACGCATGCTTGAATTAAGTTATGTGTGTATAAACTTAACTTTTCAGATATTTTCACCTGTAGCCTTGGGATTCTGAAATTCTAATTTGACTTTTTGTATGAGATGATTATTTTTTAACAGAACAGAAAGTGGACAAGAAATCGTCAGTTTCTGAAGGATAAAAGAGCTCTTTAATTGGAGCACTTGATCACACAATTCGCCAGTCAAAGAACAACGATTTCCCAACTTCACTGACTTTTCTGACGTTACAGTTTAGTTTCATATTTTATACGAGCTTCTAATCAAGGCATGGGTTTCAGGTGCTCCAAGATGCAATATCGATTAGACAGTTTTAGAAATAGTTTGGAGACGGTTGTTTCCAAGAAATTGCATCAAACAAATTCCATATCAATATCACTTCTTCAGGGATTTCATTAAACTTGTTAGGCTACACTTTGCCAGTGAATTGTTTCAGTAACATCGAAAATGGTCTGGGGAACATTGTTTTCAAGAAGTTCTGTCAAACGCATGCTTGAATTAACTTAAGTATGAATAAACTTAACTTTCCAGAAATTTTCACCTGTAGTCTTGGGATTATGAAATTTTAATTTGACTTTGTATGGGATGATTATTTTTGAACAGAGCAGAAAGTGGACAAGGTCAGTTTCTGAAGGATAAAAAAGCTTTTTAATTGAAGCACTTGAAATAATAATACTCGAATGTTTATTACTGAGGTGTAAAATGAGAGCAAATTTAAAATCTTTACGGCTGGCAGCAATCGTAAACTGGAATTCTCAGACAGCTGGCCATCTTATATATGGTTTCAGTTAATAAGATTTGTAAGATTAGATTAATAAGATCGCTGAAGTAGTAATTTGCACGTAGAGAAATAACGATAGGGATGAGATTTTTATAAAAGGAAAATTAAAAAGCCATGGAAGAGTAAATCCCACTGTGGTGGAACTTCGATTATCGAGAATCTCGGTTATCATTTTTTATTGATAAATAGAAGGGAGGTTTCATCTCATGGGATCACATTAGCTCAATTCTTATATAAACCTCGATCATTGTAAGAAATCCAGCCCTGTCTTCTTGTAATAATAGAAGTTATACTGTATAATCGCGTACACCTAGTTATTTTATTACTCTATTTTCTATTTTTTTTTTTTTTGTGTAAACCTACAGTGCAGTCTCAGTCTCTCACAATCAGATGCAATAATGTGTTAGTAAACCGTAAGAGAAAACGTAGTTTATGCTGTCATTTATATTGAAAAAACTGACCTCTAACAGCTGAAATATTTGATGTTAACCTTACTAATTAGTCCCATCCCAGGAATTCATCAATGGCAGGATATCACTACTAGTAAAGGACACGTTCAATAAAACATCGAGTGAAACAAAGTCATTTGTAAACAATCAATCACACAAGTCCACATCTTAAAAATAAGATACTTAAAAATACATCATACACTTAATTTGTCTCAGACACTCAATCTTTCGTTTGCACTACTTAAGAAATGCAGAACAATAGTTATAGTGGAGAATCGAAGAGAATATCCTTGAGTAAAATTTCGATTTAACGATCCAAATTTTTAAGAAAAGTTATTAGAATTACGTAGTTAGAATTTCGCATTCCATAAACTAACGACGAATAGTATTATTATTATTATGAAATATTATTATTATTATAATACATTTTATCGGTGAAAAGATGGATTTTTCTCACTTCGTGAACATCATACTGGAGAATTTTTTAATATTTTCTTACAAACTTTACGACTAATCGCGCTACTTTTTAAAAGTTTGCGAGAATTTAAAATCTACCAACCATCAGATTCTCACTCGACAAAAGATAAACATACTTTTTTCCTGATTTAAGGATAGAAGGGGCAACGCTGCGCAACTTCGGACAATAAATTTTATCGAAAGTCTGATAATCTGTTTCTCAGTGTAGGGTATAATATAAGCGAGAATCGTGGCCATCTGTCTTCTGACTAGCTATTCTTTTTTCATTATGCACTACCTGCCATAAGAATGTTAGGGAGAGAACACACTAGGGTAGAAACATACATGGCGACCCGAAAACTTTTCCTTCGTATATGCAAGTCATATACCAAGAGGGGTTACATTGCAAGGGTCAGTGCCACGACCATGTGGAACTCTCGCAGAAACTATGTTTGTGAAGCACAGTGAAGATTTCCGGGTTCATGGTTCGCTACATAGGATACGTTATCTCTTGGACGTGAAATTACATTATTTTTTATTAATAAATTTCTCTCGTGTCCATTTTATCGATATTGTGGAAGGAACGAACAAGTCGCAACTTGCGATAGAATTTTGATTAAAGTAAGAATTGCACATGGATTGTACTTGAACAAAGAAGTGTAAATAAGAATAAGAGAATAAGAGAGTCTCGTGTTACCAAAATGTATTTATTTAGAGAATAAGAAACAAATGTTGTAATTTTAGCAAATTCGAATACAGATATAAAAAGTGTACAATACCTTACAGAAATAGAAATTTCTGTAGACTTGTGAATTAAATTTCATCCTTTAATGAAAATTAGAATATGTTGACTTGGGTGAATGTTTACTTGTTGGAAAAAATTCTCATTCTCAATTAATATCATTCATAATAATAATTTGTTTACATTGACTATTAAGTATGAGGAGTATTTTTTTACACTTGTGGTTGTATCTTCGTGAAAGTATTATCAGTAGTAAATTAATGAGGTTTTCTTGATAAAAATAAGTCCAAACAGTACCTCATTTGGATCATTTTAATCATACGTAGTTGAAAATTGGTAGAAAATATTTCTCTAACATAACTATAACTCGAACACGTATAAGAGCAAAAGAACTGAACTTTCATATTGTAAAAAATTCCTTCTTGCTTACACTCAGTGAATCATTTTTATTTTACTCGTTAAATGGTATGAGCGAGATAATATATCGATAGCGTCCTAACTGGATGCGAGATAAAAATCACCACCCACCCCGTTTTCTAGTAAACGGACTGTCTCAATTTTATCACTTGAAAGCGAGAAATACTCACTTGACTGTACAGATACTGTACTTGACACGATGAATTGTATTGAAATCTAATACAATTGATGATACAATATTTTCTCAAAATAACTACCATTTTCCTACGTATAAAATTTAATTCTACCTAGATGGTTTATTTCAATATACCTTGAAAAATATAAGTATAATTATACGAAGAACCGTGGAACGAAGCAGATATAATTCTAATTTGTACACATTACAGAAAAGCTTCTCTAATGTAAATATAAATATTAAATCTAACACACTCTTAGACTACGATGTCTCTGATTATTTCTACAATAGCGTTTATCTCGTAACGTAAATGTTTCTGACATTACGTTTCGTTTCACTTCATTTTACCTTCTCCATTTCCCTTCAGAACCTTATCTTATTCTGTAACATCTGGTAGGTACAACCGTAATAATTAAAAAGTGTACCAAAGCGCGGATATACAAACAAGAGTGTATCTTCGCGAGATATAACACCCATTCGCAACAGTTTTAATTAATCTCGCGAAAATTGAGGGTGCGGATGTAAGACCAGGCGTTTCTATACATTATCCTCGAAGTATCCCTCGGCACACAGACGCGTAATTCTGTTCACTGTCCAGGGATCAATTTAGCAGTAACTCGAGTATTACGTGAAACGTCTCCAAGGGAGCCAGTAATCGTTACACATTGTTTAATATTCCATCAAAGCTATTATTCGCAACTTGGTATGGAAGAATATTGGAGAACATTCTTCCATACGAGAGAGGAACGTATGGAGAAAAATGTTGCGACGTTGTCACGAGTAGTTTTAAATAAACAGTTTAAAGAAAGAAGGGAATCGATGAAAAAGGACCGGATGAACGGGGGAACGCGAGGAAGCGTGGTTTCAGCGAGGACAATAGGGGACGACGAGGAAGAAGATGAGGACGGAGGGCAGGTCACTTTAAGCACTGTCCTTTGGTCAGGAAATTAAACTTTGAGTCGAGTGTTAGCTATTAGGCGTTTGTTGTTGTCTCGTTGCCAGGGGAACTCGATGTCGAGATACGACGTTTCGGCCGTCTCCTTTTTCTCTTTCTCGTTCGCTCGAATCACTCCGGAGAAGTTCAACGCAGAATGCATCGTGTAAATGTCATTTACCACCCAAGGGATCTGTAGCAGTCGATAACGATTACTGGGCGAGGCTTCCACGGAACGTATTGCTAGGCACAGACGTGGCGATTAACGTAGACAAGTATTAACTACTGCCCATTACCGGTGGCTTCATTACACCCAAATAGTTCCACTTACAATTGATTAACGCATCGAATTAATGTCAGTTGATGATTTCATCGAGGTGATTGACTTGGACGAGCTGACACAGAGTAACAGTCTAATAAACGAGATTCAGGAAGAAATGGTGCTGATCACGAACACCTTGGTAACTTTCATAAGAGATACTAGAGATTGAATTTCTTGGACTGAACCTTAATGTGTCCGAGTCTGTGTTGGCAACAAGTCTTTGGTTGTAAATTGGTTTGTTATTGTTCACTGTGTCGCTGGTGATGGTGATCGTGGTAAGTTTCGTAGCTGCAAAATACCAAGGATATTGCAGACAACTGTACACCTTATGTGTCTGTGTTTAAGCACGGTGTTGGATAACGATTCAATTATAGTGAGTTTCTTGTTACTGGTTACGAAGACCTCGGTAACCTTCGTAGCTACAAGACATCATAAACCGGATGTCGTGGACACCTGTACACTTTATGTGCCCGAGACTAAGTATGGTGTTGGATAACGAAGATTTTAGTTACAAAGGGCCATTCCACCAACAAGATAAACTCTTAGGGACACGTTACTTGTACCGGTGGGTTTTTTTAATTCGAAGAACAATCTCGTGTGAAGTATAATTTCTATCTTATTTGGCGATCAAAGGTAAGATAGAATTATCTACTCCCAACTAACAATAAGTATCGTGAGTATATATAATCTTAAAACATGTATCTCTAGATTGACGTCAAAAGTTGTCATTTTTCGACTGCTAATCATAGAAAATTTTTATTTTCTCGTTTCTCATACTTACAAAGACAAACTCCACAAATATTTCACATACACATTTATCCCACATGTTCCATCTACTGAAAAATTCCTGATGATAACATTGAAAAAGAAATTTCATACTTAGCTAGAAGATACAGTGTAATACTCAAAAGTAGATGAAATATTTTTTTCTTGCTGGATACAATTAGATATAACAATTACAGCACGAAACACGTACGTTTATTTGTGATTGTGATAATATGTTTACTTTGTCACAGGAAGTGTACAAAAAATTATCAGCGTGTCGCGTTGTTGATTCGACTAGCTCGAAGGTTATTAAGTTGCAAGAGTGGCGCTATATTGCGACAGTTTGAACAGATAATGCAATCATTTCCTGAATGATCGGTGAAAGGTGGTACGGTAAATTAATACGCTTCTGGGTTGAAAACTTAATCTCGTGACGAGGAATATTACATAAGGCGCGGCATTATTTAATGATTTTGTTGCGATCACGTGCCGACCCTTCGATAATTCGTGTCATCATCAGCCGCGTGCACTTAGAAAATCGATTCCCTTGAGAGGCACCACTCAAGATGGATGGTAATAAGTAAATGTGTTTGCTCAGCCCAGAGCGCGCATCACGAGCAATTAATTAAGCTCGATTATCTATGTACATTGCAGGAACCGCGTCTTGCTTCTGCCAGATAGATGCTGAGTAATAGTCATATGTTCTAGGAAACGTGCCGAGTGTTTATAAAACAGTACGAGGAAAGAAATATTTTTGACGATAGTTTTAGAGAAAAAAAATTCTTACTCGTTTTCCGAAGTAAGAGACATTGATGAAACAGTCACGGTGCGTGACGCAGCAAACATTTAATTACGAAGATTTTAACTTTAATATAAAATATCGAATAGTATACTCGACGATACAATAAACGAGTAACGATATATTTTTAACTAGTTTTACAACGAGCTATTTTTATTGTTCATGTTTCGACTCATGAGCCATTTTCAGAATAAAAATTATTACACTTTACTTGATCAAACAAGAGAAGTAAACTAGTAAACACCATAGAACCTTCATTAGAATCGGAAAAAAAACATTTAAAAAAATTTTTAATTACATAGTTTCATTTTAGGTTTTTCGTTGGGGGAGAGCCTTTCTGGAAACCGAAAAACTAAAATAAAAATGAAAATATTGTTCTTTGTTAAATACCTTTTATTTTTTCTCATTTTTGCTCTTTTACACATCGGTATAATTCAATTTGTACGAGTATCAAAACGGTAAAAACAATAAATACAATGTGTATTTCGCAAAAGGATTTTATTTTCTTTTTTTTTTTCAAATAATGTTAATCCACCTGTTCGAATTGCAATGTAATATTTCCGTATTACAGTTTTTCGCTTTTTTATCGTTTCTCTCAAATATTTACAATTACAATTTTAATTTTACATTTACAGGTTATAGAATTGCGAATACAATTTTAATTTTACATTTACAGGTTATAGAATTGCGAATGCTCCAAAGATGACTCAGAACGCGAGTCGAAGTGTGAAAAAATCGAAATATCTGCTTCGAAACGGTTAATCGTCAGCTTAATTAATGCGTGTAACGACAATTAGTCGTTACTATACGCGTATAAAACTCGTCGATGCAGCGTTCTGAACTCAGGTTCAAGAATACGAAAGCGTTTCATCCAGGAGTAACCAATTTCACTTTCCGAAGTCCTTAATATATGCTCGGAATCTTTCTGAAAGTTCGCTCGTCTCTTTAATCGCATCCGAATTCTAAATTCAATTTAAACCGACCGATTGAACACAAGTGGAATCCCGAGCATCGATAACTTCAAAACGACTCTTCTCCGGCGTTTCAAGGTCGTGGTATAACCTCGCGCAATTAAATGTGCGCCGTATTTATGTTCCTCCTTATCCCTGTTCTGGATAGCTCGTTCTTTTCCCCGATGGGAAGTACGATTCCTAGAAAGCCACGCAAAATCCAGATAGGGGATAGGTGGAGGTTGATAACTGCCAAATTGAATGGTGAATGGCCGCTTCGGAAATTGAATAAGCTATCGTGCCTGAACCGAGCCGTCGAGCGAAGCCCGGTATTTGACCTGGCTGCGTGCAATCAATGTACTGATTGGAGATAAGGGCTCACCCTGTAGCCCCTGGCATCCTCTCCGGCATGATTTATATACGTACGGTCTTCGCAGGCGATGTATTCATTACTTGATTACCCTTCGGCAAATTTATACCGTCGTGACCGTGTAACGAGCAAGATATCGAGAATACCTTATATTGTGCTCGTCCCCAATTTACCAACCGCCTATTCTTGCTCCCATTGTGACCTCTGTGCGAGTAATTAGATCACCCTGTTGCTCTTCGACGTTTTCGTTTTTTCGTCAGGCTTGTTCGCGTTCCATTCGAACAACGAACACGTTTAGAATTATGGTATCGAACATTGCCGATGAACAAACGGGGAAAAAAAGCAAGGAGAAGGAACGAATCTCAAGTCGGAGAGTCGAGCTTCTTTCGCGAGTGATTTTTCCAACGTGGTCGACATTTTTTAAATTTTCTACGGTATCGTGAAACTGGAGAGTAATTCGTGGAACGAAACACAGTTGTGTTTGGATAATAAAATTCTTGCCAGAGCGTTGAATATAAAGTTAACGACATCTCGTTTATAATTGCTTTCACGTCGAGAATGTATGGAAAAGTAGTCGTAAATTGAATTTCTGAAATATACTTTTTTATGCAAAAATGTTCGATAGAATCGATGGTAATCGAGTTGAATAAAATATAATTCTGTCTGCCTGTTATCGTATCGCGAGAAAAAAAAAAGAACCAAAACCATTCTGATGAAACTTGGAGCCAATCTATAGAGTAGCTTGACTCGAATTATTGTAAATTGGTGAGAATACAGATAATAGAAATTAATTTAGATATAGAAAATTAATTTTACAAACGTTTTTGTGCAACGAAGCACAATTGCTTCACAATTATTTCAATAGGATCGATGATGACTGAAATGAATAATAAATTCTGTTTATTCCCGTATTACGAGAGAGCAGCTGGAACAATTATAATAAGATTTCGAGCGTATCTATAGGATACCTCGACCAAAACTATAGACTTGATGACGTCAAAAAAGTTTTTGCCAGATGGGGGATTTCCAGCTAAAAATAACCCACGAAACGCACAATATCTCGCTGGTCGTTGATTTTACAGCGAAACCGCACATGATAAAATTCATTGGAAATTAAACACGGAATCTTTACTGCGTCGTACAAATTTCCGATAGAATCGATAACAACGGAGATATCGGTCGGAACATTTTAACCGTTAATACCTTACGTGGTTCCGTTTGTTTGTGCCGCGAAAAATGCAACGAAAAATGTTGCACACCGAAAATCGTTGGAATAACTTTCACGTTCGGGGGATATTTCCTATTTTCGAACAACGTCGGTTAATTCGGCCGGTTGACGGTATTAAATCGAAGCGCAGAACGAAACGCAAAAAGGCAGCGGAGATTTTGCACGGCGTGGTACCTCCCTGCAGGTTTCTGATACAAATGAAAAGCACGATTAAGGCTCTGCAATGACATTTCGGTAAATTCGTTTTATCGGTACTCGTAGTTTTGAGGATGACTGTGCGCCGGTAGATACGTGGCTCGAGTTAACTTCAATAATTCGCCGTACGCGTATCCAGCCAGAAACTGTACTCTACGAAATCTGTATCCCGCGCCTGTGCCGCTAATACGACTAATTTGTCGACTGCTCCGAAAGCAAATGCACTTCTCCCTGCGTTCACGTCGGATGCCGCAGAGGAGCAAGCGATTCGGGCTGTCTCCTATCAGATTACGTCTAAATGGATTTCAGATGGTCTAATTGGCGAATTAATTGAAATTCCACAATTAATTGGATCGTTTCGACAATTCATATTTGACGAAACCGGGCACTTTATGCACGGTCTTTTAACCGTAGAGCAGCCTGACAAACAGTCGATAAACATTGTTACTGATAAAAGTATCTTGATATTCCAATTCGTCTCGTTGTGCCAATGCGTTAATTTTGTTCTAAAAACTGATACATCGTTTGTATTGGAAAACAAATTCCCTAGATTCGGATGGAGAAAGTTACTTCTTTTAATTACACATGTATAGATGTGTATACATATGTATATGACATTTTGCATTCGTTACGAAAAACGTACTATTATCGTGGCATGTGTAATATTCTGCAAAATATTACTGTATATTCTTTAAAAGAATACATTCGATAAGGAACTTATCGAAAGAGACTATGGCAATCTGATATAAAAATAAGTATATACATAAGTATATACTATCTGATATAAAATAAGTATATGTTACATTTAGTAGACTTCCAGATCTCCATACTACTTTATGCATCTATACTGTATATCCGGTAAGTTTTACTTGTTGCCTTAATTATTTTCTTACTACTTCGCATCAATTCGGAAGCTATTGCATATCAATCAAAAGTTTGTTTCATTTACTGTATCCTAGTATGACCATGATTTCGTATGATGAAAAATTGATCGGTGATCCAAATGAGTATGGACAGATGCAATGTCTATAATTCTATAAAATAGATCTAATTCTATAAAATAAGATGTACTTAATGCGATGTATTTTCTCTGCTTGGAATGTATTTGTAATTTGTAACATATAAAAAAACAACAGCTTGTATTTACAGAAATTACTTTTTAGGACAGGCGAAACCCCACCAAACCCAAGTGTGTAACAATGTTTAGTTAGAATTCCCTAGAGTTAATCATCGAACGCTGATATTTTTACGCGCGTTCAACCATGTCACGCCTCTACGTAAATGGCGGACAAAATCATCGTTCTATTGCGTTCGGTTGTCAAACAAATTTCTCTACAATGTCGTGCAGTTAACGAGTTTTCAACGTCACTTTTTTGACGCCAACAAACAGTGAGATTTCAGCCTAGTGATAACTTCTATTGAAACCTGGATTACGATGCAGCGTAATATGAATAAATCTGCATCTGCGTCCCGAATACGTTGGGACATTGTCCGCCTGTCTATCTAACTGCTAGTCGTTCTGCATGTTTTCATCGCGATTATAAACAGGATTCGTGTTTCATTGTCGCGTGCGAAGTGTTCCACGATTGACGATCGCGGTGTATAACACCGAAGAGTAACCGCAAATGTATGTCTCGTGATACACGAAAAATAAGGGAAACGAATTATCATTTTTCTTTCTCTAAGTAAGTCCAATTTCCTTCTCGAAAAATATCGAATAGACAGACTCTCTTCTCGACTCACTTCAAATGCAAGGATTTGTGTTTCTTTACCATACATCGTGTAATAAAAATATACTTTCGTTGATCCTTCATTAAGCAAAGGTATAAATAATTATACGATTATTATGTAATACATATTGATACTTTATATTTATTATTTTTGTATGTTAAACATTTTCTTGATTTTATAATCCATTCCAGTATTTCATTTGTGCCAAGTGTATTTATTCGATTATTCTAACTTTGTGGTGGATCAGTTTGATTGTTTCTAACACAATACATGAAAGTATTAGTGTGTTTGAAAAGTTTAACGCTACCGATCTAACGGATGACTTGCTCTACTCTTAGAAAACATTAGACAACGATAGAAAAAGATTTTTTATCTCATGAATGAAAATCGTACGAAAGCTCACGTTTACTTTGCCAGTGAAAATGAAAACCTCTAAGTTCTTTTCCTAGTCGCAGATGTCGAGAAGATTGATTTCAACTTAGAAGTCTTCCTAATCAATGTTCTCTTTGATAGAGCACAACGTGGATAAAAACGATATATATATATGAAAGTTAATTTACTTTAATGCTTTTGCCACAAAGTCTTTTGCTTAGAAGTTTCATTTCTTTTTACCAAAGAAGACTTTGGCAATGTTCCGCAATCATGACCGTCAAACATTCGTTATTAGGACTTAGATATTAGTATATTCGTCAGTTTAGAAATGTTTTATTTAAATTAACATGTATAGAGTTTGGACACCCGTACACTATAATGTTTATAATGTATTATAATACAGTTTCTATACTTCTTGAAATAGATTCGTACAATATTTTAATCATTTTCAGTAAAACATTACCGTTGATAGATACCACCATTCAAGATAATAATGGAATCAGCAACGTAAAAAAATATTAGAATTAGTGTAGGAGAAAGATAGTAACTAATTGTTAGTAAAAGGATGATATACTTGAGCACATATGTAAGTGGACGTAAATGGCAACAGGGAGACCTACAGAAAAGTGAGTGCAAATTATACTTTTCAATTTTTTTATATAGAATTTAGTACTTTAAGCACCTTGAACTAATCGAAAATTAATATCTTTGGAGTTGCCTGAAAAATTTCAATTCCTATTTCCAATTTTGTTTCGATTATTTCAATAAATCGAATTTTTTCCAAATAATTATTTCTGCCTAAAATCAAGATCGAGGAGGCTACTAAGATCTTAGCTTTCGGTGCACGTTGCTCGCGATATGGTTTCTCAAGGTATGCGAGTGTGGCGTAGATTGTTTGCACGGGAAAAGTGCCAAGTTATCGTCGAGTATAACTTGAATCAAGTACTTCGGCTCGGATCTCAATAATTGCAAGGAACGAGTTCCAGTTATGTCTCGTTCGTGCATTATGTCGTAATTGAATCCAAATTGTAGTTAAACTTTTCTTACTTACGTTAATTTATATTTTACTATTTGCATAAAACAGAGATAGGCACAATTCTTATGTAAATAAAAATGTTGGAAATGTCAACGAATCAGAGATAAACATTTGATTCATTATTTGTTTGATATGAATTACAATCTGAATTATAAAACGAAATTACATTCCACGTTGAACGACGAGAAAAATGGGGGAATATACAGAGTGTTAACAAAAACGTGGCATAGTTTATCAGTATCAATTTCTTGTATATCTTTACATTTTACAATCTGAGATTTCGTAAGTAAAATATAAGCAATTAAAGTTTAGTAGTGTAACTTTCATCACGTGTTAGACACTTCTCGTTAAATGTCCAGATTTTGTACCTCGATAAAAGATTTTGAATCGTCTTCATCATTGTTGTATATATAAGCGCAAATAGACGCAAGAAACAAATTATCACGTGGAGTTTCTATTCGTCGTCTATCGTTCGAATAAAATTTTTACTAAATTGTTGTACATTGTACTTTTAAGTATCTAGATCCGTGTCTCGTCTGTTATATCTAAATTATGTCTCGTGATTACAAAATCACTCGAAAGATGGTAACATGACTAAAGAATCGAGTTACAAAATGTTCACTTTTTTCACTCTTTTCGCGCAGGAGGAGTACTATCTATGAGGAGTACTAATCTATTCTATCCTCTATCTATGAGGAGTACTAATCTATTCTATCCTCTATCTATGAGGAGTACTAATCTATTCTATCCTCTATCTATGAGGAGTACTAATCTATTCTATCCTCTATCTATGAGGAGTACTAATCTATTCTATCCTCTATCTATGAGGAGTACTAATCTATTCTATCCTCTATCTATGAGGAGTACTAATCTATTCTATCCTCTATCTATGAGGAGTACTAATCTATTCCGCGGGTGTCTCTGTGATGTGACTCCGTTACGCATCTACGTGTACATGTTACAGTAGTTGTGTTTCTGAAATAACAGCCAATAGGTGACACCGTAGGCGTAACAAAGGTGGTATCAAATACTCTGGTGAATAGAACTGGTCGTAAAAGATCCGCCCACCCACAGCAGGTCTTTCATTCTCCGTGCATTAAACCTGCGATGTAGAAAGTTACTGGAAAATTGGCCTCGAGGTTGCACACCTGTTGTTACTACTGTCTCGGTGTGTACGCCGATCGCTATTAAGAACGAAGTAGCAAGAAGTAGAGACACACTTGGTCAACAATAACGTGGAAATATTATGAGAGTAAAGCAATTTATAGGATCATAATCCTGACTTAATTACTCGACTCATTCACAGACCGTGTATACGTTCATCGAGAATTCTTAGCCCCATTCATAGGATAAGCACAGTTTTTATTCTCAGGGACATCGTGAAATAAGATTTCCGGACAAGTGCACCACACTCACCTGGTATAATTTTAATAATTAGTTACAACAGTATGATTTTGAGAAATTCTTGGCCAATTATTGAAAACAAAAAACTGGGAACTCTCTATTTTTTACAATCATATCTATTGTAAAAGTCTCGGAAAAATGTTGACCCTGCGTATCTTCGTACAGACACCCACTTCTATTGTATAAAAATAAGGAATAGGAAAATCAAACCCAAAAGCAAAACATCCCTTACATTCAACGAGTAATATTTAAACATTCGACTAGAAATCCTCAAACTTTAATCCAGAACACTTAACAAACGCAAACCCGCCCAAAGCTACATGCATACGTTCCATTTCTTACATTTTGTTAAATGGACTTTATTAAAAGTTCGGTTTTATGTTACATATTTGCAAATAAATTGCATAAGTATATATTCTCCACTTGGTCCACGGAGAATGTAACCTTTTTTACTTTATCCAATAGCAGAAAGTATTGTTCTTCATGTTGCTATATATATTGAGACCTAGCAAGGAAAACTCTAAAGGCCACCTAAGAACTCTTATTACAAATATATTGAATCTCATTTTATACTCCTTGACTGGATATCATCACGAAAATGGAAGAACGTCAAAAAATTAGAAATCAGAGCCAAGTGTAAAAGTTGAAAATATTTCAAATCTTTATAGCAGTTGGAAGGCCTTGAAACTCCACATAAGGCAGAAAAGCTTAAGCAGTGGAAACAACCTTGTACCCGTTAACTTCGTACGCTTAATCGATGGATTAGTAAGGCGTTCTCTCTCTCTCGAGTGTTTCTAAGTTTACGGAATTGTTGTTAAACGTTATTTAAAGTCGTCGCTGAGAGTGGAAGACTCTCCTTCCCGCCGCGTTGAATTTCCCAAATCGACGCCTGTTTCGAACGCCGTGTTTAATGAAGAATAAAGTTTGCACTCTTTCCCTTGCCAGGATCTAGTTGTTCCAATTATTTCCGCGAGAGAATATGATGCACTGTTTCGATATCGAATTTTTTACACGCCACGTCTGCTCGGTACGAAACACCCATTCGCCTGCCTATCCAATTTCTCACTCTTTTTTTTTTTTGCTCACCCCCGATCACTTTTTTCCCTAACACTCTACAAATATTTGAGAGTCGGCTACAGCCCCGTCGAAAGAGCATTCGAGTCGAGTGAGCTTTCGCGTCCCCAGGCCAATCACCGTTCACCGATTGTAATCTAAGCCAATGCCTGGGTGCGCATTAAATGTCAAACGTTATTCGTTCTTCTATTTCGAGACGCGTACAGCGACAACGACAACGATAATGACGTCTACATCTATCACGGTGTTGTTGCTAGCGGTTTTTCCAGTAGACGTTGCAAAATCAATTTCACGCGACTTTTGCGAACGTTTCGACACCTCCTGCCTTCGCGCGTGAATTTTCGAGCTTAAATGGCTTCAATTTCTATAGTTACTTAGTTTACTTAGTATCGCTGTTCGTTTATTACAAACCGAATAAACAAAGAAGACATTATTTTTAGCGATTTCTAGGCGATTTGAATATCAATGGAAATAATAATCAAGGAAAAATTAAAAATAAAATTCTAGTAGAATATTCTCTCGTACGATTACCTAACTTGTATTGTTTATAAATATACAAGTGCAGTAGCAATTTGTAGTGTTTTCTTATTTTTATAATCGTTGGATTATTCAATGCTGTCTGAGAAAGAAAATTTTGTTTCAATATAAATATTATTTTAACGCTATATAATACTATCATTGAGTGGCCAAATAAATAAAGTTCTGTCGCTACTTAACCTTATAAGGTATTAAAGGTTGGGTCGATGTCTCTGTTACTGTTAATCTTACACAAAATTTGTATGTAGTAAAAAGATTTTGAAATATAATTTTCAGCAACTTATATATCATATATAATTTTGTTTTCAAACCATCTGTAAACGAGGTACATATATGGTAGGTATCTCTTACAATTTTATGTCCCGGTAAAATTTTGCGACGTTATGTATTTTATAAATTAAGTCGGGTCGTAGTTACTCTCCAGATTTTATTGCAATAACTTAGTTCCGTTTTTTCACGATAAAAAATAGACACAATTGCACGTTAGTTCTATGGGTAGATAACAGAAATTTAATTCCATTTCATAAGATTTCCTTTAACAAATAATACTATTGCAAAGCGTTATATTAGATCACACGTGATATGCGACACCCTACCAACGATCTCCAACGTATATAGTTTTTATCTTATTTACAATCCCATCTGCATATTCATTTCAAAATTAAAATGGTTATTAGGAGTTAGAGCAAACAGAAGTCATAGCATGGGAATAACACAAGGAAAATTAAAAAATTTTCCAATTATACGGAAGTAAATTCTCTTTCGTGAAGGTAATTATGCAAAGCGTTTAAACTATTACAATTCTCCTCAAATGAATTATTTACAATAACAATAAAATAGGAAAACATTGCAACAATTACAGTGAAACGTATCTTCCTCGAATACTCCGAATCTCAAAATAAACACTAATAGAAGTCAACTCTACACAGTAGTTACAAAACTGATCGAATGATATTCTTTTCGAAATACAATATATTAATCCCTCTCGGTAGCATTTAATTCGTATTGCATCCCTCCGTCTCAGTATCGAATCATCGCGATTAATAACAATTTGAATGCAACATATGCGTATAAAAATGTCTCCAAAATATTTCAATTGTGTGGTAAAAATATAATAGAGTGAAGTGAAATGTGATGAATCCTTCGTCCAAACGAAAATACATCACACGTGAACGTAATGTTTTCGTACGGGAAGAGAATAAGAGATAATATTTTGTATAATAATTCCTCGAGCATTTTATAAATACCGATCTATATCGGTGTGCTTCCTATTCGAGGCCAACGCAGTGTGTAAGTTGGAGAACAGGACGTCTGGTTTTAGGATTGATGAGCCAAGCAAAGCAACCGAACCGTGTGGCGAGCTACATTACCACAGCGTTATGCGCTGACACATTCACGTGTGCTGCTGCATTAATTGATGTACGTCTCTGCATCAACACCGACCCGTCTTCTCGTGAGAACCCGTCATGTGTTCTGTTCAATGTTTCCGATACAAACGCACGTCACGCGTGGAGGATGGTAACTCGTCAACGCGAAGGAAGGTCCGATCGACAGGAAGACATGTTTATCCGAAATAATTTATTTCGCACGGGAAGTAGGTCACATGTTAACACAAAAAACGACGTATCATCTCGTGGCAAAACGCCGATGCGTGAGTAGACTTCACTGGGGTAACTATCTGTTGCGCATTCGGTCCTCGTAGATCGTTGTCGAAGTTTCTAAATCTCGCGAAAGATTTTAAGGAGTGCACTGCTGCACAAAACTTTGGGACAACCTTCTTTCTTTGTAGAAAAAAACAAGTCTTTGTATTGAGGTAATGGTACAATTTTTAGGGACGAGATAAAGTCAAGTATACATTCGGTGTATTTAACAAAGGCAAGTTACAACTATATTCTGTTACTAATCTCAACTTCGATATACATATACTTGTTTTATTGAAAATTCTGGTATTAGAGATGGAAATGATGTAACGTAAATGTACTTTTGAAAAACAGGAAAAGTTTATATAAAATGTTATGTTTTATTATGTTTGTCGAATATGTCTCCTCTGATGATCAATTATCCAGTTTGACTATGGTAATGTTTTTTTAGACAAAAGACAGTAACCTTTTGTTATTAAGTAACAGTTTGTTTCAAAAAATATTCATTTTTACGAAAAATGTTTCGTAAAGAGAAACAATAAAATGTTTATATTCAAATAGAATTATGATCTTTGTTCCATATTATTTTCAGTTAAAGTCATATTAGGATACTTTTTTCAATAAAACGTTTTTGTATATACGAATATATATATATATATATATATATATATATATATATATATATATATATCCCCCATTTAATTTAGGGATTGAAGGTGTATATTCTGCAACTGCAAAAATAAAATTGGCAAATAGAATTTTGTACATTTTATAAAATCGTATGAATAACAAGAATTTTTGTTGAATGTTCTACAATGTATGTACATGTCGTAAAGATAAACAATTGGAGTCTTTTTATGAGATAATAAGAATTTCTCGATTCTTTTTCATTTATATTTTCTCCTTAAATACAGTGAGATTTTGTCAATGTTTAACCTTCAAATCTCTTTTACTCTTATTTTTGAGCAAGAAATAGATTCATTGAGCAGTATAAGACCCTAGTGTTAGTTTAATTTAAACGTCTTTTGGGAAAGACGTGTTAAAATAGGCTTCAAAGAACTTTCAATTTATAGACAGTTTCCATGAACTGTTCTATTATTGTTGATACTATCTCGATGTTGGAGTGATTCTGGTATGCACTTTTTATGCGTATACACTATATTACTTTTCTAAAAAATTATTTTTTACTTTCAGTTTATGTTTTAGGTTTTATATATCTTAATATTTCGATAATATTTCTTAATATTTCACAGCATTTCACAATATTTCACAATACTCTATAATAATTCCTAATATCTCTCAACATTCTACAACATTTCTTAGTGCACTTTAATATTCAATATTTTATAATATTCTTGTAGATAATAAGAATCTTAGATTTGAGAAGCTGTTAAAAATTAAATATGTCAATTATTAATTTATTGGTATTAACAATGATTATTTTAAAGTAACTATTCTTCTTCCGTAAAACATAAAAACGCAAATTAGTATTTTTGTACAAGTAAGCATACGTAATTTAAAATTCTAATTTGATCTCATTTTCGAAAACCTCATTTCCTATACCAGATGTTTTAGAGCGATATAAAATATGAGGTAATAATTAAAGGAGTATTCGAACTATACAAATGGAAAGGTAAACACGTCAAACAGCATATATACACGAAACAAGGGTACCACAATTATTATTTGCATCAGTGTCGTAGCGACGATGACCCGCGTTCAGAAAATTTGCAGTAAGAAAAAAATAAAATTCCTTTCCAGCACGAGGTTTATTTCATTATAAACACTATTTCAAACGAAACAATTGAAATATTAAAATTTCAAAATAGTTTTATTTTAAATTACGTTTCCTTGAAATTATGGACGAGATCTAAGGAGTACAAAGTTTATAAGAATAAGTTGTAAAATAAAAGTAAATGAATTTATTTGTAAAATGGAAATGCATCTTTTTCTACGAGTCAACGGTGAATATTTCTTCCTCTTTATAATAACTTCTGAATCAATTTCTGGGCAAATAGCAATACATACTAAGAAGTTCTGCAAAATTTAGAGACACTTTTTCTATTTATCAGATAATTCTGTGACTTTTTGTCAAAAGAAAGAAAACTCTGTTAATCAGATGTTTCTGTTACTTTCTATATCGGACACTCGGTGAAAGAAACGAAAATACATTAAGTACTTATACTTCGAGAAACCAATATCGCGAAGGAAACACAAAACTTTTCGGTCAAATGATAAATAATCAAACATCCTATTACTTCTAAGGAATAATAAACAGAAAGAAGAATTATGAACTGTATAGTATTTATTGGAAACTTAAATAAGTTTCGAAGACACTTTTACGGCCTTCGTTTCGTATCTGCTAATTACATTTATCGGTAATACTTTCACCTAACAAATCCCATCGTACACACGATTAGTATGCAATTCGACCATGATCTTATTTTGGATTTATGGTCTATCACTTTACAATCAATCTTTGTACAATACAACAATTTTCATCCAAATAATATAATCAAGAAACTCGTTGCTCCGAAGGGCTACTATAATAATCACAAAGAAGAATTATTTATTATAAAACACTCGACATATTTTTAGGGACTTTAGAAGCAATAAATATGTTTCTCCAAACTTTCTTTCTCGTTTTATTTTAAACGTGTCACTTATACTCTTTTGCAAGACTCTTTTATAGTAGATTTGGACTTTAATTCGATTAACAATTTGTATAACTTATTATTTCAAAGCTCTCGAGTGAAACTTTATTGTTGTCAAATCAATCTTATCGATAACCAGTTACTGGCGTCCATTTGAAACAATTCTTGCAAACAAGCCATTTTAAACCGAACGATAAGAAATAATGTAATCCAAAAAGAATAAGCAGAAAGAAAAATTACGAACGGTGTCTAAAAATTCTGTTTGTTCGATCATGTATTTATTAATCTCTTCAATATGTTTATTAAATTGTACCGAAGAGGATCAAAACATGACAGTTGAAATCTCCAAGATTAATAAAGACTGGTATTGAGTAATGTATTTTCTAATGCTTATAAGGGCTTCAGATACGACAATATTAATAGCAAAATACGATACTACGATACAAACTTTCCAAATTAACAAAAATATTTTAAATCTACAAGATTAAATACCAGAAAGTGAGGGGGAGCAATTAATCATTTCGTTCAAAAGCGAATAATTGGTTCTTCTTCTCTTTCATTTAATTCTTTCGGTTTAAAACTCTTTCATAGATTTAAGAATTTTGTATCGTAGAGTTAAATTACTTAGGATAAATGTGAACAATTAGTCCCCCTTGTTTTCCATTATTCAATTTTCTCGGTTTAAAAACGTTTCGTTAATTTGAAGAATCTTGTATCATAGATACTTATACCTAGAGAGGATTATAAAATAGTACGGTAAAATTGTCCCTAAAGATCTACACACGTCTATATGCGATAAAATTTGTTACTGACGTATCACAAGTCGATCGTTGAATTTTTTATCGCAGAGTTAAATTACTTAGGATAAATGTGAACAATTAGTCCCCTTTATTTTCCATTATTCAATTTTCTCGGTTTAAAAACGTTTCGTTAATTTGAAGAATCTTGTATCATAGATACTTATACCTAGAGAGGAGCATAAAATAGTACGGTGAAATTGTTCCTAAAGATCTACACACGTCTATATGCGATAAAATTTGTTACTGACGTATCACAAGTCGATCGTTGAAACATGTTACTCCTATCGTTTCTACAGAAGCGAAAGAATCACGTTTTTTGCAATAACGATGTGTCCGCGAGAAATCATAGTCTTGCATGGTGTACACGTATGTACGTACAATCGGGTACCAAATATTGTTCTAAGAATCGGGTCATTTCAGGGAGGCTTTCGCGCGCGTACGCGGGACAAGGACGTAGCCTGGTCGTTGTTCCGATCGCGAGTTTTGAAATCCGTGAACCGGTACACGTATCGTGAAATCGAGCACGCTACGAGCGCGTTGTCTAACCCGCGATAAAGATTCGCGTGATTCACGGAGCAGGCTCGAGGCAGGCCGAAACGTAGACACGCCCGCTACACCGAGCAGCTGCGTTTCTTCGCGCGCGCCCGATGCACCAGCCGCCGTGTATGCGTGTACACGTGCGTTCTCTCCGTCTGTATGTAAAGGACGGGGTGAGTGGGGGGAGAGGAGGTGCTATTGTAAACGTTCCGCGTACAGCCTGTACGACATATGGATACACATAACGTAACGGTTGCGCACATGTCCCCAGAAATAACCGCGCGTAAACAGACGCAACGAAAATGTTTTACGGGTCCGGTGCGTGAGCGAACCGACCGATATAAGAGGGGGTTGTGGGCGGAACGAGGAAGACGTTGTACAGGAAAATTCGCGATCGCTCGTAAACCCGCGGATCCGTGAATTTTCGCGCCAGTCTATCGTCGGCGTCTACACGAAAAGAAACACCGGTACCTCTACCCCTTCGATACACACGCACACACATATACACACACACACACACCGGTTTTTACGATCGTGCTGTGCATTTTCAGCTCCGGTCATACATCGCGAAACGACTCCGTGACTCGAATCTCGATACTCGTAAGAACACCGCCCTCCCCGTCACCGTCGGCGCGCTGCTTTCCGATCCCATTCAATAACGCGCGCACCGTCGCCCGAATTCACGGGGAAAAGAAAACGGAACCATCCGGCTCGGAATTCACTCTCGGCGCGCCACTGTATCTGTTCCGTCGGTCTCGAACTTTCATCGGATGGTAACCGTGCGCGCTCGAGGCACGTCACTTTCCGGATTTATTTTTAAACCGGGAGCGTCACCGGGACGTCTACGCGGAAACTTTTCGACGATCGTTGTGTCCTTCTCTCTCTCTCTCTCTTTCTCAATTTTCTTTTTCTTTTTATTTCTTCATTTTTTCTCACTCACCATTTGCAAGTCGTTTCGACGCGACGATACAACTTCCGCTATATGAACCATTGGTGACAGTTTTCCGACACGCACGTTCGCGATCCTTGCTCGATGGAAACAAAACCCACGATGTGTGTACGCGCGCGCGCGCTTGCGTGCGTGCGTGCGTGCTTGCGTGCTTGGTTGCGTGCTTGGGTACTCGAGCGCGCGCGAGTCCCGGGGACGTTTTCCCGGTCCCGCCGGGATCGCGGCGAACGTACGAACGTACCAACGAACGAACCAACGAACGAACGAACAAAAACCGGGTCTCTCACTGTCGCGTGCACGCGATACGATCACGGCGCAGGACGGCACGAGCGCGTTTAATTCGTCGCGCGAACGCGCGGCCCACCGAGGATCTCCGAAGCGTATACTATATTGCACGTGTTCCCCGACCGTGGGTTTCCACTTCGCGAAAGGAGCCACGGGGCACGGCCTCCTGTTGTTTTCCTTCCACCTTCCCTCTTTCCTCCGTTCTCCCGGTTGCACACGCTTCCGACGATGTTCCGCGAATACGTGTTTGTACAAAGTGCGCGCGGACTTCCGCGCGGATGTACGCGGGTTGTGTATACGTGCTCGTTCTGTATACCTGTGCGCGAGTACGCGCGTGTGTGTGTGTGTATATGTGTACGTGTGTATATATACGTGTGTACGAACGTATGCGTGTGCCGTGCGTGTTCGTATACGGGAGAGCGTTGATCGGGGAAGAGAAAGAGGGAAAGAGTGCGCGACGAGAGTGCGAAGGAGACGGAAGGGACAGAGCTACAGATAAAACCCCGAACGCAGCTCGTCCGCGACTGATTCCCCAGGCCTACACGCACCCTCTAGTTTTCTCCCTTTCATCCCCCACTACCCACCCTCCTGACCGCCATCCCCCTTCTTCCTTCCATACACCCCCCTCCCTCCTCTCCCTCCCTTCCTACTACTCTCCCTCCTATATACCCGTGCTCCCTCCGCGACCCTGCCGGCCCTTTCTCCTTCCCCCTCTTTGAGTCTACGCACCCTCTGAGAGAAAGCCCACGCACCCTCCAAGCAGCCGATACACGTCCCGTTTTCTCTTTCGCTCGCGTTCCCGGCTCGCTCCTCTCGCTTTCCCGTGTTTCCATCTTCCTTGGTTCCCGCTTCCAACCCGCCCCCTCACTTTTGCTCCCGTCGCCCCCTGTCCTCGTAATTCACCCTCTGTCTTCCTTCATAACCGAGTCTTTCGATTCCGCCCCTCTTTGTCCCCGCGACCGTCTCCCCGTCTATCCCGTCTTATATCGATGAAATCCCATAGCATTCGGCCAATCAAACGAGCGCGCGAGCGACCCCCTACCTCCCTCCCACCCTTACACCCAAACACCCTCGGTACCCCCGTGTCGGCGTGTCCCCGAAAAAGAAAGAAAACCGGGACACGGGATCGGACGGGAGAAAGCTTCGAAAGGTAAGCACCAAGGGTCGGGATTTTATCCCTGGGAAAGAGGCTAGGGCACGCGTGTATGTGTACGCGCACGCACAGGGTGGTCCGGTATAAACGGAACGCTTAAATGACTTTCTCGGGTTCGGGAGAGCGACGAAACTTTCGCTACGTAAATGAAAATGGTTTAACCCCTAACCTTGAAAGGACCGGGCTACCAACGGTGTACGGGTGCCTCGAGCTTTACCGTGTTGTTTACAATTATCTTCGAGAGAATTATCGGCTCGTTCGGAAAGTCTTTTCGTTCTCCAAAATGGGGAATGTGTGATTCAATGGAACGCTTACGCGTTCTGGAAAAATCGTGTTTCGTTTTCACTGGAAAAATGAGATTACTTACCGAACGAACCAATATCTTTGAAAATTGTTATTTCGAGACAATTGGTGGAGAGAAAAGTGGGACGTTGTTTACGTTCAGAGTTTGCGTTCATTCTATCGCGAGCTTCGATTTTGCGTCGTTCTCGGGATTCATTCGGGAACGGATGATTGCAAACGTGACACGGGGAAACATACGTTTATGTAAGGGGAAAAATTGTACCGAACGTGAAGTATTTTCTGAAACTGATCTAAGCGAATGTAAGAGTAACGTAAAACGTTACGACTGAATCTTGTGTAACGAATCACATAGACTGTGTAATTGATAGATTATGTAAACGATTGATATAAGATTTGTAAACGATCTTAATTACTGATGTTTAATTAGCATTCAATTATTGTCTTTTGTTAGGACGATATTGTAGACGAATCGGGAGTAAACATTTCGCTGATAACGTTGCGTTCTGACTAAACGGATCGATCCGAATGACCGATCAACGCGACATAAAAGAAACAAAGGATAAAAAAAGATGTCGAATTTTGTCCAATCTAAATCTTTTTTTATCTTTTCTTTCATTTTTGACGCGTTGATCGATCGGTCGAATTTGTAGCTGCACAACGTTCGATAAGGACACAAAGTCATTATTTTTATTAGGTCATTACCATTGTAATTTCTTCCATTTTTTAAATCGTGGATATATAAAAGTACATTATTAAAATAGTAGGTCAAAGTAGAAAGAATCGACGACGATTAGAATCAAACTAACATAAACGAAATACATCAAATTCTTATACGAAATTTTAAATGTGTTCTTCTCGAATTCAAATGTTTGAAACTTGGGAGCAGGATATTACGAAAACTAATTAACAGGTCGATTTGAAATTTTGGCTACACGTAAATTAAACATCCAGATTTGCCTGAATCAGAATTAACTCGAAATGTTACAAACTTTTCTTTGTACTACGAAAACAAAGTGTAAAAATTATGGTAAAAGTAACTGTATCTCATCAAAGTGTCGTTACTTTGTTAATTTCGAGTTTTCCAATTTGTTCTAGTCCAGACGAAAGATAAAATTCGTCTAGAATGACAATCTGCTTTTATTTTTCGTTTTTAGTTACCGATTCTATTAGATTGTCACATCTTCTACTCGTGTGTTATTAGATCAAATCATGTAAAAAATTCATATATCGTCTTGATAAGTGTATCGATAAGCGCAAAAAGTCTCAGCTCAATACCTCGTGTATTTTTCTTTAAACAAAATCCTAAAGGTTACTTATTTTTCGACTCGTGACGCGAAGTACTCTATAAAGCAAGTCTAGGGTCTGTCAAGCACTCCATTTTCTCTTTTTTTAATTACGCATAAAGGAAGGTTATCTCTGTTATACAAGTAGTAAGTTCTTAATATAATTAAAAAATAGCCACTCTACGTCAGACAACATACCATTATTGACTTCAGTGACTAAGTGTGAGTAGCGTGTCTATGATAAGCGTTTAAAGATAAATGCGATGCATGAAGAACTTTTTTGTTTGAGATATTTTTTAAAACATTCTAATTTTTTCATTTACCACGATGTAATTACCAATTATCGTACATTGTAGTCAATTTCACGATAAATTCATCGACATACCATACAATTACACATAAATTCATGTGTCCGTGAAATGACCTTGAGCTTGAAAATTCAAGAAGAAAGTTTTACTCGTAAATATTCGTGTGTGTGTATTTTATACGTGAAAGAAGATACCAGGTGAAACTGGAATGGAAAAGCGTTTCTCAGATTTACCTGAGGAGATGAGACAAAATGATACCTGTTAGCGTGACTGGCAAACTGTGACCTTCGTCGCGCGACAGTGAACGTTTTAATTATTTTCCATCAATTTTTTACAAAAAAATACAAAACGAAATGACTGTAACTCTCGTCGAAAAAGGTAATCCACGTGAAAACGGAAAGTGGTGACTGTAAATACATTCTAATCCTACGTGTACGTACGAACAGCCCTTAAAGAAGGTTCTGTAGTTTAAGACCGAAGTTTCCTTTGTTTCGCGGAATAGAATATTAATGTAAGAAAATATCAAAGAAGTAGTCGCAGAGAGAGTATCGCTACGTCGAAGAGAACCATGCGAAACAATGAATAGTTAAGCAACTTCGCGAAGAGAAACGTTGGGCTTAACCTCCCCGTTTTGCGAGACGCGGTTTTCGTAATTGTGGCGAACCATCGATCGACGAATAAATTATTCTACATTCGATACTCGAACAGGAAATGTTCGATACGGTAGAGCGTAGATACGCAAATACGTGTAGGTTTGCATCGAAGGGGTTGAAGCATCGAAGAAAGTCGGTAGTTGAACGACACCGTGATCAGGAAGCGGGGGCTATTCACGTTGTCGCGGTTTATAGAAATTTCCCTCATTATCAGAGACGTTCAGAAATACGTTTCCACTTGGACTCGGTCCATATAAGGAGATAAACTCGAATCAGAACGCAATGTAGGAAAAGGGAAATATGAAGCACGCGAATGGAGAGGAAGAACGCGAAAGGACCCGCAGTTAACCTCTCGACTTCCTCCCTCCTTTCGACCAGAGATTTGTTGGTCCAGAAGGACCACTCGTATGTACATTCGCAAAACTCTCTACCGACCTCTTATCGCTACCCCTTTTCTCCGCCTGCTCGGCATCCCTCGAGCTCGCATTTTTAAAGGGCGCACAAAAGCCACCGGAAATTGCTCCCGGCTCTTCCGACGTTACGAACGTTCTGCGTCTGTCTTCCTCTCCCGTTGCCTCTCCGTTGTTCTTCGTTCTTCGTTCGGTCTGTCCTTCTTTCCTTCTGTTTCTGTCCTCCCATCGTTCTTTTTTTTTTCTCTCCCTTGCCATCGACGATTTCACGAGTAGGTACTACCTACTGAGGCGGCAAGAGTTCCAATAATGGCGGATTTGGATAGCGTCCGTGCCGCTTCTGCGGCAATTGGGCCGCGGATGAAGAATCGCGGATCGACGACGACGACGCGCCATTCTCGGAGACGAAACCGGCTTTAACGAAGTGTATCTCGATCGGTTACGACGATTCCCGCTTTCGAGCACCGGAATCGGAGCCACGGGGCTGCTCGTAAGCGGGGTAGGTAGCGATTTTGATCAATAGACGAGACCGAGTGGCGCGTGTACCCTCCGATTAGGAAAATCGGGATACACGGGATACACGGAGAGCGAGAGAGAGAAGGAGAGCAAGAGAGAGAGAGAGAGAAAGAGAGAGAGAGAGAGTCTTACATTACCTATCAACATCAGTAATACAAAATAAAAGTATTTGTAACGATGAAAAGGTTTCGTGCCTTTGCTCTTGTATTTGAGATATGTCTATGCGATTGAGCACAATGTTCTGTTTTTATATTTTTTTAAATATTTCTCGCATTCAACGATAGTCTCTACGTTTTCATTTAATTTAATATTTTCTTATACCTGTAACAGATCATGAACTTTAATAATCGAAACACTATACTTGGACAATGAATCGTAGGTTATTTTTCTTACTTGATATAACTAAAAATTTGTATATTTTTCAAATTTTGTAATATTGTTAATATTAATTTGGACTATTTTGGTTTATATGTTCTTCGAATCATTTCTGAAAAACTTTTAATTACGTATAATTGAAACTGGTTACAATAAGGCCACGTTTGGACCTAGTTTCTGAGATTTTTAATTGTAATTGCTTACCCTTTGTACATCTTTCTACAATGAGATTTACAATCGATGCAACGATTAAAGAATATTTTTTTTCCAGAAAAGAGTCGTGGTTTGTCAAACGTATCAAATGTTTATCACTTTTATCAAACGTAAATTACGTATTTATAATCTACGATTTTTTGGCAATGAAAAAGTATGGTACGATACAAATTTTAATTGATCGTAATTAACTTATATTCACTGTGTCACTCGACGACATTTATACCTTGTATACGTACACTGTCATTGATCTTTAAATACTTCTCTTTCTTATTTAAATCAGTGACTCCAGCTAAAAATAATACTTCTTAACCTAGACTGGTCTATTTACAGCACGATGCTCTATGTATTGTTGTTCACGTATCGAAGTTATCAGTGTATACTACCTAACTCCAATATGGCTGTCAATGTTTAATACGCGGTGATAAAAATTTATATTTATGTGATTACAAATGGAACGCGACCGTAACACCTTCCAGTTACAGAATCGTCTGTTGTTCACGTAATAGGAAAGAAGCCTGTCCGCGTTTGAAAATTACCTCCTTCTCTATGACAGTGAAAATTACCTCTGCCAACAGAAAGATCAATAAGACGCAACATCTTTCGAAACTGTTGACAAAATATTTACTCAGTGGCGAGGGCGAAGATGGGAATAGGCGGAGAAAGGGACCAAGTGAAAGTTCGCAAAGAAAACTTCAACGAACCAGGCCGCGTTGCTTTTTGATGACTTTAGGGTACTTCGCTTCGGGACGATGAGGTCCAGAAAGGACTTTGAAACTCGAACGTCGATATGGAAAGTAAGAGATCTGGGACGTTATGGATTAGGCGATCAATCTCCCCGGAGAATGACAGAAAACTCGCGGGGGACGAGGAGCGATGAAAATACGTTCCGTCATTTTTTCTTATTATTGATATTACAAATCTGACGAATAAATCGTGCGAGCGAAAATTCTTCACGTTCAGCATTTCGTCCGATATAAACCATCGAATATAGAAATTCCCTTCCTTCGAACATTTGTCCGGCAATGCCGGAAAGGAGTTGACACAAAAGATGACGAGCAATGTCGATGAACAATTCCAAAAACTCTGGAGAAGAAGTCGCTTCGGATGTTTAATCGTTCGTCACTTTTGCAAAATCTTCACCTGCCTTCCTTACCTTGGTACGAACGAATTGCACGGTAAGTACCGACAGTCCAACGACGAATGATCGTGTTCGTGATCGCGCATGTGCGTCGTGTCACGATAAGAGAAAAAGAGAGGAGTAGCATAAGTTATCGGTTAAAAGATATTTACATTTTACGCGGTAAAGTCGATCTTGTCGACAGACAGCCGTTTACGGCGACCTAGCGAACACACATACATACATACATGCACACACACGCGCGCGCATGCGCGCATTCCGTGACATTTTTTCTTGCCACGCAAGGACAGGCGTTCGGAATAGATGATGCCTCTACATACTTGGCACTTACGTACTCGCATTAATTCGATAGAATCACGTGACGTAATCGCACGCGATCGATTACGTCACCGGTTGGCAGCTCAATGCGAAGTCGATCGATCTCCCATAAATTACGGATGATCCTCGACTAGCTACGAGACGTCCACTCATCCCCCATCAAGCACGGCTCGTCTGTCGAGTTGCGGGTGCAACGACTAAGCCCGTTATCTGACCCTTCCAGATCCTTTTCGTCTCACGAATCTTCATCGGATCCACTCGGTCATGTCACACGCATTCGTCCTAATGACTGGTACTCGCAAGTAAAACGCTTACGGCGAAGAGGACCGGTACGGACACCTCCTTCAACGACGAGGCTAAGATCGACTCCATTTTAATCTTTACTCGCGATTACTTCCAGAAATACCGGTTGTTCGATTGTTTTTCATATGAAAGAATTTCAATGATAATCGATACCTTTTCCTCCAGTTGTTTATAAGTGGATAAAATTGTTTGAGAGAGACCAAATTGTTATTTGGTTTTTCCCAAGCAGTGGACGTTTTACCATTGAGAAACATAAATTTTTGGGCTTCGTTTGTAGTTCTGAACCTCTTTAAGAGTATTTCGTTAGGAAGTATCGAGTGAATTGTTAGAAGGGATTGTAGTGTTAATAGTAAAAAGGTTAATAGTTATTCTTTGGATAAGGAATCGAATACATGGGCTCTGTTAGGATCTTTTCGATATTGGATTTATATTATTAACAATATTATTTCCAATTAAATTTATTCTTAGTCTGTTTCCAAAGGAGATAAAGGCGGGTGTTTTAAATGCTGGAAGCATTTTCGATTTTTCAAATGGTACTAGCTACGATTATTTAAACGATATACTATTTCTCAGGTTGATAAGTGACTAATATGTACAATGGTTCATCCAACTATGTAAGTGATCTAAGTTCGTGGGTATTGCTTATCAATAGAACGACCTAGAAGATCGATTCTTGAATTGTTTCTAAAGTTTTTGAAAACAAGCCTTTGCGATCAAAAAACCGACTTTGAAAATTCGCAAAGTACACGTACTCGTTATTTAATGATAATTTGATTCGCGAGACTATCGGAATACTATAAATCTGTTCGACGTTTGTGTATAAAGTTCGATCTATTGATCAAGAAGTTGTTGAAAATGCTCTTCGCGCTGTTGCATACAGATCTCTCTCGTAGAAACTAAATTATCGTACTTTTTGCAGTTTGCGTCTTTAATTTTTTGAGAGCCACGAGTTTTCCAGTTTTCAACGCTCTTACAATCTTCGGTATTCGCTATTGATTTAACCGAACCCCCGAAAAAAAATCGAGAAACGATGAGAGGCGGTGGCCAAGCTATTACAAATTTTTAACTTCTCGAGATAAATGCGGTGGAGCTCCATCCTGTTAAAATATCATACTCCTTCCAGCAGCCAGAGTTGTATTTTTTAACAAGACGGATAGTTGGCGTAAGAAACGTAGATATGATATTCCATTTAAGTTACTTCTAAGGAAATGAAATTCTATTATTTCATTTCCGATTGTTCCAGCCGAAGCATTCACACTCCAACTATGTTACAACCGAGTTTCTGTAATGAGAATTTCTAAAATCTCACCGACACGAATTCTACGCGTTGAAGATCCCGGATCCATTTCGTAGAATTAAAAAAATTTCAATCGCTGCGTAACCAACGTCAAAGAGTCATTCACAGAACGAATACAATTAATTCCTGTACATTCGATGCGTGAAAAAGATACGTCACCTTATCGCGTAACATTTGGAGAACTGTTATTTTATCGATGCAATACAACGAATGGTTCCAATAAGAGAATTACTAGCCACGTTTTCCAGAATTTTTCTTCCCGTGTTTGCACGAATTCATCGCTTTCGACGTAATTCCCGTTTAATGGTTGAAAAGAGCCACATTCAGCGAGAGATTGCTCGACTCTTTGAACACCGTGTCTACCAGGATGATACCGACCCAGATATCGTTTACTGTACGAATGACTTGCAACAGATGGGTTACCATGCTGCCAATGCAAGAAGCATATCAGTGCATTATCAGTGTACCTCGACATGTTGACAAGTTAATGGAGACCAATAGTTCAAACCAACAGCAACTGGGATAACAGAAAGAGATTGACGCTACTGTAGACATGTGCTGTGAAATTGATACTGAGTAGAATTAATGCTGTACAGATTGATACGGATCTAGGGTTTAATCAAGCGTACAGCTAAGGTACCTAGAGGAAGAAGGACACCAGGTGACCTCGTGGATTCAATTCCTTTTTTTAGTTACTTGATCGTGTAATTTTTGTATTTCAACGCGAATAATAATTTACTTGTATTTCAGTTTATGGTATGTGTTGGTAATGTTAAGGAATTAAATACTGCAACATGTGTACCCCTTAAGTAAAACAGTTTTTGAGTTATTATCTTTAGACGTACTACCCTTCGGTTTTCATTGTCCTTTCATAGTATCGTGGCAATACAATTTCAAAGTTCACGGATTTAACGAAATTCGAAATCTAGCTCAAAATGCAAATACTCCACGGTTTAAAAGTTCAACGAATTCTCTGTTCGAAGGTTTCGTGAGTTCTATCTTCCAAAACGTCTCTAAAAACAGTTGCATGTTTTGCATCTCTTTCCATATGAGATAACCAAATGAGATATTTAGATGTTCTCTTGAAGAATCGTGTTTAACTTCTGCTGGAAAAATTTTGTAGATATCATAAACGATTCGTGACACGTCAATAGTTATTTCTTAGTCAAAATTAGCTAGCACTCTCTATTCGTGGTCAAATTTTAAAGCACACGTGATCTAGCGTTGCCAAAATTCTTGTTACACTTGAAACGTCAACTGAATTCGATGCCCGTTGAACTGCTCCGGTGAACAAATTTTGAAAATTGATAGTTCTCGTGATAGATTTGTTCGTGTATTCGAAAACGCATACGGATACGTGTACGAAATATAAAATTATACGTGCGGCCGGTTGGCAAATACTTATATAGATGTATTGATGCAAAGGAAGTAGATTTTAACATTCTTGGGGGTGGTATCGATTCGGTATAGGCAAAAGCACCGGTCTCCCGAGGATATTGCAAAATCTGATCACGAACGATATTATCATGGCACGTATATCTAAGCCAGATATTATTCATATACCGTATACGTTGTAAAGAAGCCACAGGCCATGGTGGATGTGTTAGTGGACTTCAAGCAACCCTCACTGCTAACCCGTGGGAGATCCTTTTACGAGGTTTCTCGGTATCCGAGTTCGCGATTAGCAACCCTTCGTAACTCGTTGCTCGGTACTCGCTCTGCCGACCCTTCAGTCTACGACTCTCCGATATCCTTCGGGTTGCCCCGATTTTCCTGATTCCTTCTTCTCCACTTTATGACACATTACATTGAACTCGTTTCTCTTGGCCATTATTTTTTTAGATCTCTGCTCCTGACGAGCATCCCCTCCTTTCCCCTTTTTTCATATCCGTGGACCGTGTTTTCTTACTTTTATAATGTTTGCCGGGATTACAAGTTTCCGAGTTCAAAAATATAAGGTTGAAGTATCCTTTCGGTAGATCGAATTTTTATCGAGATTCAGTTTTAGCTAACGCGTAAATTTCGTTGCCGAAAAATCGGAATGAATTATTTTAACGAGTTGAGTATTTACGAATTGTCACTTTAGCGAATTGAATCGGGGGACAGTGAATGCGTTAGAAAAGAATAAGTGATATGGTATTGAATGAATTGAATATTATTAAAATATTTCGTCAGAACGCAATACATCTGACCATTTGAATTAGACTACAGTGTTCGTGGTTAAATAGCTATATTGAAAAACGACGAAAGAGATTAACACGAATCATTTGGGCTTTTAATTTTTCCGTTTACTTGAAGTATGAATTTTCATTTTGTTGCTGTTATCAATAGGTGGATACAGGTGAGAAGATCAAAGTACACTGATTCGCCTTTATAACTTTAATTTAACACCTTTTTCGGAAGAAAAGTTTAGCTTTTGGGTAGGTATACCTTAATTTGTTTACTCTTAGAATCCATTATTTTATCGAACGCCATTCACAAGGAAACTACTACTACCATGTTATGTCTTGTTGAAGCTATAAAACTTTTCTTAAAAATATTTCTTTATATTAAATAGCAGAGACATTAATATGATCGAAGACATTTATCGAACGACGAAACTTATCGAACAACCTATTATATATCAATATACTATACGGCAATACTAATATAGAAATATACTAAAAAATTATGCTAGTACAATAATACGAAATGTAGCTTTGAGTAACCTAGTACTATAAGTTTAATCGAACGACGAAACTTATCGAACAACCTAATATAACCAATTTCAATTGTAAGTTGAGTGCACGAGTAGTTATCTAGAAGACGGTTTCACGATGTCGATCGTTCTGGAAACCGAAGGCCGGTTCGCAACAATTTTATTCCGTGCTCGCAGCTTCCTTTTTTCTCGCGAAGAACAAGTCTTTTCCACGGCTGGAAGCAAGCAATAACGGCCCACTCTGTATAACCTGTTGAAAGTCCAGCCTGGCGTATCGAGGATTCTGTGGTTTATCTCAAAAGTCAGAAGGCAAAAGCGGAGAGCATAGATTACGATTGAGCTTCAATCGGTGACCAACCGATTGAGCGTTGAAAAAGCGCAGCAGAGTAGAAGTCAGGGTGGAGCGTTTCAAAGGGGAGAAAAAAATTAACAGACGCCGCCTGCTCCAAGGGTGGGCTTTAGGGAAAAAGAGGAAGGGGAGATCTATCGGGACTAGTCCAGGTGCGTTGAAAGTTAGACCGGCTGTACAAGGTAGAATAACTTTTACGCGTACACACGTATCTCTGAACGAATTCCCCGCAATTCCTTTCCTGATCGTTCCTATAATAGATACACCTTGATTGGCGCACGTTCAGAATGCATTTGTTCGTTAATCGATATCACATATCTACGTATAGTAATTGCTCGTTTTCAACCTAAATTAACACAATTATCATTTATTCATAAATTATATATATATATAAATATATTTATAAATTATAATAAAACGAATCTATTAATAAATTTGAATTATGTGAATATATTTATAAATTATAACCATACGAGTATATTTATAAATATGATATATTTTACCATTAGAATACGTAACTGGAGTAGAAGTCCCATTATTGTCGAAAGCTTACGAAATCATCGAATCGGTTAAGTTTATATCTGAAGAAAATATGGAAAGTGAACGAAATATCGAGCAGTTGAGTATCTCTTCGAAATAAGGTTACACGTTGGAATCATTCTTGAGGTTTCGCACGTAACGCGACACCCTCTTTCAATATTTCCAAATGAAGATGATGCTTCTTAAAAATAGATCGTTCCAATCTTCGTCGAATATTGTATTACTTTTAACCTTCCCCACCGTAACGATACCACCGTTCTTGGTATTACGTCGAGTCGAAGAAAACTCGTCGGGATTAGTTTCCAGGGCTACGTAACTGTCCCACCAACTGAAATACGAGACTCACGTCGAAACTATTATTACGATATAATGCGGGCGTCTAAAATTTTCCGAAATTCTATTCCATTCTGGGGAAACAGTCGGACCTCGGCTCTTCGTAAATTAATTAAGCTAAGCCGTGGTCTCGTTCCCTTCGTTTTGTTCCCCGGTCTACCGAGTATTGGCTATAAATAATGGAATTATGTAACTGCGTCACTGCGAGGGAAGGACAAAGAACCGTTCCGCTTCAGCTTTGCACCCTACTTCGGCTTCCCTTTAACGGCACTCGTAGTCCGCCGTTAGTTCTGTTTCCATTTTCGCGTTATCTCGAGGTAAAATATTTAAGAAAGAAAAAAAGAAAAAGAAAAATCGATGGAGAAACCCCGAAGGAAAACTAGCGACCAGGTCTAGACGTCTTCTCGGTAGCCGCGCGTCTTTCTTTCCGCTAATTCCGATCGTCGCTCCCATTGTCCGTGCTCCCGGCGTATTGTCAACCAAAGCGAGTGTGTTACTTCTTAGACGTGACTTAACAAGCCGTGTAATCGGCTTCTCGTATAAAGCACGTTATCAAAGTACCTCACCATCTCGAACTTTCCGCAGACGGTGAAGAGCAGCTTAAAAATGGTGGCTCTAGCTGCTTCTTGTGTATAGAAAGTGTTTTAACCCTAGGAGGAATTCTTGGATCTCGATGAACGCCATTCGACAATCATTTGCAGGTTATTTGAATCTTGATTTCATTTAATTTTTATTATCGTAACAATCGGTCGAGTGTTGCGTTAAAAATTGGCAAAGAAGAAATGCAATTGCCTGGTACTTTAATTTCTTTTACTTTGGTAGATGATAAGACTCGGTGTATTGGGTATATCTTATATGCAACAGATTATTTTATTCCTTTCGAGTATTTATCTTGGGTTTCATTTCATTTTACACTTATTTTTGTCATTCCTCGTCATTTCTGTTAATTTTTTAAGTTTGTCTTTTTTTTTTATCGTTTCTACCATTTACTATTTTCTTCCTAGTTTATATCGATATCTTTTCTTCCTGTTACACTCTTCTATTACATAGTTCAACGTATTTGTAACTATATATTGCACGCTCTCTCTCATTCTTGCACAATCAATAGTGGTTTCATTATTTAGCGTTCTCAAATTTTTCTGCACTATCTTTATCATTTTTTTTTTCTCTTCATTAATTATACAATACTCCATTAATTTTTCTATTCTTCAAACTTACATATCGTTTTTGGGATTTTGTTGCTGTATTTCCAAGTCATCTAAGAATCTCTCTGTGTCATCCTCCTTTTTCTCTTAAATTCTATATTGATTAGAACCATTCGTAAGATTTGCAGCTAATGATCCATTACGAAAGATTATTACTTTGGAATAACGTGATAAAAAAACAAATTTCGAATTCAATTCTCGACACATCTTTTAACAAAATTGATCACTATCTTTATTTACAATTAATTGGGCAAAATGGTCGATTACCTTCGATAAGGGATCACTCGTGATAATTTTGCTTTTTTTTTATATTTCTATTTAACATAAATAAGAACATATTAATGTTGTTGAAAACTAAGCTTAGTTTTCTTTCACGGATACTAAAAATTCAACTCAAGCTCGATAAAATTAAACTTTGCTAGGGATCTGAAATGACTTTATAAGTCAAACGGAGGTAATCTTACGTTTATCGCGGTAGCACTCGAATGTTTGAAAATGTAATTAGCTTTATTTTTCTATTCTTGGATCGTATCGATCTGTGAGCGTCGCACGATAGTGCTCTGTGCATATACCACCGTACTTTAGAAAAATTGTAGATAAAATAACGGTGAAATTACACGACGTAGGCTGTGATTACCGCGTCACGCAGTTTACGAAGAGCAACCGTTGATATCGATTCGAAGGATTTAGTGACGTCAAACACCATTACCTGTATTCATAATTGAGGAGTAACATTGTGATTTTTAAATCCAACGATTGCGAAATATACACGAATTAGATTTCATTAGACGCGAGAAACCTAATAGGAGAAAATTTGTGGCTTCGTGTCACATGACTCTGATATACAAAATTGAATTTCGCAGTAAATATTTAAACAAATATCCTTCGAAATAAAATTGTAAATTCCCATTGGATAGTTTTTATCGAACGTATTGTCAAAAATAAATTTGTACAATTCTTTCTACAATAGGTAATCAATTTTTCGGAACAGAAAAGAAGAGACACGGATATTTATTTTTGCATTCCCCGATTCAAGAAGCGTGAAATTGTAATTTCTAAATGCATCAACGGGTTTCCCGGAACATTCACGCGCACTAAAAGTTTCGCATGTTGCTTTTGTCTCGTATCACGCGACTCGTGATTTCAGAATAACGCGAGTCGAAATTTTAACGCCGTGCCTCATTGTTCGAGTAAAATATTCTATGGTAGCGTATCAAGGAAACAGGAACGTAGCGTATTGTAGCTGACGCTACCGAGCGCGATTTTTGTTCCTGTTAATGAGAAAGAACAAAGAAACGAAACATTTCGCTTCGACGTTAATTTCGTTTTACTTCGTGCCTTTAATTATCAAGCACCGAGAAAACCGTAGACGCCGGGACTCGGGCAATGTTAACGTTACATAATTGTCGTCCTAATTAAATTTTTACACTCCTTCTGGTGAATTGACAAACGAGGCCAATCGATCGCGGACATCCACATATAAAAAAATACGTCACGTTGTTTCCCCTACTAATGGTGCGCACTCACGTGCGAAGATTATTATGTCGCACGCTCGAACGAATTGAACGAAGAATCGATAATTTTCAAATTTCCGTCTCCCTTCTTTTAATAACAGTATCCCATTTTGCGGCCGGTTAGGTTGCATCGCTTACAGCTTACGATTATTCTTCACTCGGCCATGTAAACAACACTTTTATGATTTATTATCTTCCCTTCTTGCAACGCGGGCTACCGAGCCAACTCGGCATTATATAGGGTGAACCATGTAACTGGATCACGGTGCATACTTCCTCGTTAGCGAAACGATCCAAAGTTTGTCCGGTTTGTGTAATTTTTGATTCAGAGAAACTTTGTTGATTATAATCCGTTACTTGGAAACCGGATTCTTAAGAAATTTCGCGATTATATTGAATTCTTTTTCGAGAAGTGGGGAAAAATAGTAAGGAAAAGTTTCGAGTGATCGATAAGGGAAATATTTTTTTACGTGGTATTTGTTGACATAAAATTAGCGTTTGAATGATATAATGATATTATGTATTACATTGAACGAATGAAAGCTTATCTGAATAACTGTTGCAGATAGATTAATATACAGAGTTCTTATTCATTTGTCATTTAAATGAAATTCTATCCATCTCTAGCTTTTTAAATACTCTTGGTTAGTTAGCGAAGGGAAGTAGCGTTTTTTTTTAAGGAGGATTACAAAAACAGTGAACAAAATAGAAAGACAGCGAACGTGTTACAGCTTCTTTGTTTTTAGTAAACGACAAGAGAATCATTCTTATGGTGAATGAAATAAATTACGTATTACTGAAAATTTTAGTTCATCCGGTAAAAATGAATCCAAACACGACTCTAATCGGACTACTTTTTGTTATATGTTATTCGAATTACTTTTGAAAAATTGTCGATAACGAATATTGGAAAACAATCCGAACAATGTAGTGTTTGGATTCATTTTCATTGAAAAAACGTCACCGATCTGTCGATAATACTTTTGTAAAGACATAATGAGAGTCATAAAAAATTATTATTTTCGACAATGGATGGACTTATGTCGTTTCCATACTGTCGCACGTGCTGCATAAGCAGTAACAGTAGTGGGAAAGACCCTAATTCAGTTAGCGAGGTGAAATTCGATCAGTTAGCGAGGGAAAACTATAAAAACCTACAATTCTTTTTTATTTATTTTTCACGTGATGTAGAAAACAAATTTAATAAACACAAGAAAATAATTTTTCCTTCATTGGAAATAAACACTTTCCAGCGTTATTATATAATTAATATCAGTCGTTATTAATATTTAACTTACTTTAGGAAAAAGTTATTTGGATATTTATATATCGATTTTATAGAGTACGTTTAATACTTTTCTTGTCAGTCTTGATACACTTCTGTAAGCAACGAATAAGTGAGTTATTTTTTCGTTGTTCAAAAATGTTCTATCATCGTAAACGCTTGTACACTTCGCTGAAAGGTTTCGGAGTGCGCATTTGACGCAGAACCTAAGTTTTCTGCAATAGATTTTCTGGACACAAATCCAACAGCAGTTAGGTTTCCCTTTGAATACTTCCTTCGTGTGAAAGGTCACACGTCAGATACAGTAGAACCTCGATAAATGCAATCTCGATGATTGCATGAGAACCTCGTTCGTTGCATGGTGTTGACAAGTGGGAAGGATTGTCGCCTAGCAACCAGTGAAGTTGGAGGTGGAAGTAACAGGTAGTAGTAGCCATGAACAGTGGTGATTTACTGTGTACGTGGGGTTCCTTTTTATTGGATTGGTTACCTCGATAATTGCATAAATCTCGATATTTGCAGAAATTGTCGGCCCCGTTTCTCTGCAATTATTGAGATTTTGCTGTATTTATATTGACTAATATTAATTGTACAACGGCGTTGGAAAGTTTACAATTCTTGTATTATCCTAGAATAGGAGATATAGAATTTTTCGAGTTTGATTTTCAAAAAATATTTTTTAGTGCTTATTAAATGTGCTGTTGAAAAACGAACGAAAGCAAACTGTACATTAACAAACTGAAAGTGTATTTGACGACTTTTCAAAACTAGTAGCTAGTAAATTTTTTTAAAGTAAACTATTTCTGACTAACATCAAAAATAATCAAGACAATTAAGTATACATCAAGTTTGATGTTGCTTATCCAGGTACATGGTTGATGGCTACATAAGTTTTGTAAATGTTGATTATGTTTAACAATACATTAAACTTTTTTTATCACGGAAGGTTATATGCTTTCTCCTGATTTATTTATTCTGCGAAATAAGTTTTTATCACATTGCACCTCTCTCCCTCAAAAAGCATTACGATCGTTAAATTTTCAAACGAGTCTGCTATTTATGCTACTCTATAATCTTCACCAAATTCAAAACGATCGAATACCATAACGAAATTTAAATCAACTTTCCAATTAATGTTCATTCATACTACATTGCACAGTATTTGATCGACTGTACTAGAATGACAATATTTAAAACGTACATCTTTCTCAATCAAAGACGTCTCTCTTTCACATCCAATAAATTCAAATGTAAAACAACACTGGAACCAAACTCTATACGTACCGTCTTGCACAATATTTTACCGTCCGTACTGGAATAGCAACATTCAAAATGAATGTCTTTGACAACCAGAGGCACCACTCTCCCATATTATTCCAACCAAAGTCTACTCCCACAGCCTCGCGCAGTAGTTTACCAACCGTATTGAAACAGCTACGTTCAACATTTTATATCCCATAAATTCAAACGTGAAACGAGATTACAACGAAAGTCTGCTCAAACAGCCTCGCACGATAATCCCGGCAACGGTACCAGAATAGCGACATACAAAACGTCTTTCACAATCGAATCTCTCGTTCATATCCAATAAAGAAAACCGCGTTGGCGCATCCCGTCGATTCTTCTCTCCGCGAGGGACTCGTGGCTCTCGAAAAGCTTCTCGACATCAAAGCGTTGACGCCGCGCGGTATACATGTCTCTGCGCGAGTACTGGTGTTAATTTGTCGTTAGCCGAGAGTTGGCCGCTTGTCAGTGACAGCCGGACGCGAGGGTGGCATTGTTGAGGTCGCGTGGCAGGAGGGTCGTCGAAGCGGGGGAGGGATCGAAACAAGGAAAGAGGGTCGCTAGGTGGTTAAGCGTCGGAAGCTGAATTAGGGGTGGTTTGATAAGTCTGATCGTACAACACGAAACGGAGTTCGTGTACCGAGGTCCAAACGGGAGAGCCCGCTAAGAAGATAGGGTTCAGCCAGCCCCGGTGGTAAGAACCCAACGGGGTTACGGAATAAGTGGTCAACGTATCGGAAGCGTAGCGAAACGTAGGAACGTCGTGGGTGGTGTTGGCGTAGCCGATGGTACACCGATGTCGGTGGCCGCGGCAATGGCGGGTGGGTGCTTGCGCGCCTTGCGCTGTTCCCGCGTTGAATTATTGAGACACCACCAGATCGATGTCACAAAAGGAAAGCGGCCGTGCGGCTTGAAATGACGGGCTTTCGCGTCACTCATACATTATGCACACGGCCGCTTCTACGTTCCGTGCGCTACGTGTATTCGTCGGCTGATACACAAAAAAGAAGAAGACAGAGAGTGTACCATCGTGTACCCCCCACCCCGCTCCTTGTACACGGACGATGGTATACGCTTCCCTGCCGGGTCTCTCTCGTGATTACGGTGGACTCTGGTGGCTACCAGGTGGGAGGAAGGCACGGAATGGCGGCGAGGTCAGGTGCGACCAAGGCCTTTGTCTTGTTTTTTTTTTTCTTTTTTTTTTCATACGTTCGGGAGACACAGGTGGACGGATAAGGGAACGGAAGGTTATTGTACAAGTAATAATATAGTGCGCTCTAGCGTTACCATGTTCGGGATCACCTGTACGTGTCGCTTGTAACCGATACCGATTCGGTGTTCATCTTGTTGTCGATAAATCTAGATGGACTCCTAACGTTTGCCTCGTTCGAGAATATTCGATCCTCTGACAGTCCTCGATGTGTTGTCTCTTCGACCTACACCTTGGCTGTGATATATTCTAACCGATACCGATTCGGTGTTCATCTTGTTGTCGATAAATCTAGATGGACTCCTAACGTTTGCCTCGTTTGAGAATATTCGATCCTTTAATAGTCCTCGATATGTTGTTTCTTCGGTGTTCACCTTGGCTGTGATATATTGTAACCAATTCGTCTTGTTGTTAATAAATCTAAATGGACTCCTAACGTTTGCCTTATTCGAGAATATTCGATCCTTTAATAGTCCTCGATATGTTGTTTCTTCGACGTTCACCTCGGCTGTGATATATTTTAAAATCGCGCAGACCCATCGCGAGTGGAAGATTTCCATTCTTTCTGAATAATCGGAATTCTTTAAATCGCTTGGGTTTGTGCACGTCAGCGGGAAGGTGGTTAAACACGCCGAACGCACGCCGAACGCTCACCGAACGCCGAGAAAAGGATCAGTCGAGTGTTTAACCAAATTGTAAGATCCATTAGGTCGGAAAATGCGAAACCCGTGTTCACCGATGCAGGCATAATACTTTATTCCGTGTATTGCCCGTTCGAAGTCTTTGGAGCATGACAGGACCCCATTGCATCGAAGATGCGAGAAGGAACAATGCATCCTGGTCAGCTTGTAGCCTGTGCTTTCTGGTTACATTTTTGACACTTATTCTAGACCCTACACGTAGGAATACGAATTTATATTGAAGATTTATCTATTCGTTGAATTACGCGTACTATTTTTCGAAGGTTTACATTATACTCTTATTCGATACATTTGTCATTGATCATTTTCATGTTTACTAATTCTGTTGGACATATACGTATCTCGATGATAAATCCTATGATAGTTTGATATTTCTCATATCGATACACGAACCAGATGTTGCTAGGATCTCAAACTGAACTTCTTTGAACGGTCTAAAGCTAAATCCTCTCCTCGTATCACGGGCTCACCAAATCTCCTTGATCAACTGGCTCTAGTCTCTCTCATTCATTGAACAGAGTCCATTAACCTTCGCCTTCTCTTTGATTTGACTTGATGTAACACCAAGTTGCTAATCTCTGCACAGCTGCTTACTCTGGACTACGTGCCCTGTATCTTTCACGTCACTTTCTCTCCTTCGTACAAAAACTTCTTGCTCAATAAGTTGTGATGTAAATTATTACAGTATGGAGTATAGTTCTTCTTTCTAAAAGATTTAGATATTTCTGGAATATAATGTTTTCGTTTTGTTTTGTAACTCGATTCGTAAATATAATAACTTTCCCTCTCTGTTAGTGAAAATATCTTGACTGAACATGAAGCAAAGATGGATTCTTCTTAATAGATACGTACAACAATGAAATCTTCGTCTCAACTTTCTAAGATTTAAAATCCTACTTACCCATTTGACTCTATACTTCGAAAACTTCATTTCTACTAACTTTTGGTACCACTCCATTAGTGTCCATCCTACTCACTCCAAATCATACATTTATCATTATTAATTTATATACTTAAGTTTCGAGGTTCCACTTTTGCACATTTTAATAGTACTACACCTCACTTCCTTTTGATAAACGTAGTTTTATAACCTACATATCATTTATGTGTGCAGCCAAATCTTTCATTCTTCGATATTTTTCTCCAATACTTTCTTATTTACTTTTCACCCACTATTTATTATTTTGGAATATTTTATTTTACATTACCGTTGTTTCCCGTTTGCTACGTTTAACTACAGCTCATCATTAATGCACTTATACAATACTTTTTACTTTATTTGCTTTCGTATCGTGTATCTGTATTCTAAGATCTAGCAAATAAAAATATTGAGTAAATATAGAAAAGAGAATATTCGCGTAGACACGAAAAAATTGAGGCAGGAAAGTAATAGAAACGTATACGAAAAAATAAGGTTTATAACATTGTTTCAGATATTTCATGTTTGTGTATCTGTGCTTTCACACTTGTACAATACGACGAGTAAAAATGAATAAAAAAATAAGTATCGTTTAAAATCTGCATGTATTGAGAATATCTGTACCTCTTTTTTTAAAAGCGCATAAAACAAGAACATGAACCAACATAAAAACAAGATCAAGGCAGAGATTTGTAATACCTAAGATTACGGAAATGACATATTTTCATCCACGGAGATATTACGATGAGCCATACTGTTACCATTGCAAGTGTCGATGTACTTTAATTATCCAAGTTTTAATGAAATGTAAAATATTTGATATTCGACGTATTCTCGAATGTTTCTGTTTAAAAATTTTAACAAGCGACACGACGTCGTCCTAGTAACACTACAGGGAAAGGGTAATAGAATTAACTTTTCTTGGTCAAGAGTATCGATGTAAAAGTTTCGTTTGATAGTCGGTTTTCCTTTGTATATTTAACGAGAAGAACGATCGTTTCTCGTGTTCTAATACATTGTTTCTCGTACCTTTCATCGATAGAAGTATTTTTTTAAAGTCCTCGTTTTAACTCGGGCATATCCATTGTGTACCTACACGTCTGCGCACGTATATACACTTATGGGCGTGTGGGATTATCTTTAGTATACATCGGGCAGGAGTAGTTTTAATGGAATATTCTCACGTTACTAATGAATTAAAAAATTAAACGATGTAATGGAAATAAGAACACACCAACGAAGAGATGTTAGTATTATATAACGTAGCCTTATAACGAATCGAATATAATATTCTGCGTTCTAATATATAATATAAGGTGCTCCTGGGTTTAATGGCCAAACTTTAAATACAAACTTATGATCTTAAAATAAACATAATTTTCTTCCGGGAAATAGCATCGAAGTAACCTATAGTTATCACTTTACTGCTTTACGAGAATGAAAATGTATTTATTAAATATTTTGTTCCAACTGATGTTGAATAAATTTCTTTTAATCGTTGAAAAGAATACTGACTTATTCAGTAATCTTCTCTTTGAAACTTGCACAAAATCCATATAAATATACCACATCGGCATATTAGCTAACAAAGCCAATGCACGATTGTAAATAGTTTATTCCAAAAGAAGTATTTAATGAACTGCTAATTGTTCGATAGGAATGAAAGAAGCTCTGTTTACAGTGCAAACAAGAACATCCCCGTAACCTTAGAAGTTAATATCTCTCGAACGAAACGTTTGTAAACATACTTCTAAAGAGGAAATTTTCTTTGCGTCGAGATCCTGAATTTATATTTCAAGTTTGATTATATAACCCGGGAGCAACCTATATAACTTTAACTCGACAAGGAATGTCATTCACAGGAAATACTTGTTGAATATTTGACGCTTTTAATATGATTCCAGTTTCGATACCGGACTCATTGCAAGTGCCAACTATTAATAATCATTCCAAATCGATGGTATATATATATATATTCCGCAGATATGTCTATTAATGCAGAACCTAAAATTGTATACAGTTTGGACTAGCAATTTGAAAAGAGGAAATTGAATCCTGAAATAGAATTAGCGTATATTTAGTAATTCGAGGTGAACTGCTACAAATATAACATCGACGCCTCGAATATAGATTACAGTCTAGCTCACGATACCGTTCGATGAACTGTTTATTTATCGATATCGGTTCCATTTTATTTCTCGAAAGTATCTTCTGTACGATAAGGTTGCAAGATTGAGTCACCATCGCTGTAAAATTGCGACGTTATTTTGTCGGCTAAATTGAAAAGTTTATACTTGTCTACTTTGTACATAACCGAGGAAGACAGAGCGAGATAATGGGCCTGAGGATAGGCCTATAGAGAGGAGAATATAGAGGAACGTGCAGAGCGAAGAACAAAGGTGTAGTCGAGGGTGGTAGATATCGAGAGCAGCAGATATCGTCTGGAGGAACACATTTACAGGGTTTGAAGCATAAGAGAAAAGGAAGGGTAGTATCTTATGTAATATTTAGCCCTTCTGCTTGCTCGTACCTCACACTACGTGCATCTTCTTATGCCCTTGCTGGCCTTACTCAGTTGCACCTCTTTCTACAGTTACACCACCATCCCCTTGACGCCATTTGCACGGTCTACGACCTTGTGTCAGTATCTAACAACCGTTTGCGCTTTCTTTTGTTTAGTCTACGATAACTATCATTGATCGTTACGACGCCCGTTATTCCAAGTCGATAATACACAGTGGGTGTTATAGGTTCATGGAAAATTCGAAGGAGACATTTATCGGTAATCTACCATTAATCTCGGTTACTTCGAATCGATTACCAATCGAATTTTATCGATTAACGTAAAGTTACGAGGATTTCGAATATAGAAATATTTAATAGAAATCGATACACGTCGATAATAATCAACACGGTGGAAGATATATTTTTTAAGGACACTTCCTTTAGAAAAATACATAAATTTTGTATAAAATATTAATATAACAGAGTGTGTCGTAATAAAAGTGAAAAAATTAATACTACAAGAAAGTACTTGAAAGTTATATTTATTTTACAGTGCTTAAATTATGCAAATGTTAAATTATATAATATTCTGGAAAAAATGTACATACATGGATTTCTACTACTCTTACAAAGTTACCAAAAGACAAAAAAAAAACAAATTTTCTTTTTACTATGTAAAGCTAAAATTATACAGAGTATATAGCTTGCCTAACATTATTCTACGTGTAAAACTAAATCGAAAGTGTAAAATAAATTTTCTTAATACGAACGACAGAAATTTTTCAAACCCAAATAATAGATCGTGTTAAAGTTACAAATCGTTAAGGACAGTTTGTGTGTTAATAGGATAACTCTGATTCTGGATAGTCGAAACAAAAGGATCAAAGAGATTTGTAGAATACATAACTGTTGCTTTGATCCTAAAAAAAAAACCAGAATTTTACCAAGGATTCTTTTATTTTTAAAAGTTCAAACTTTAGTGGTCAACGGTAATACATTAAAATAAGCAACCAAAGGGTTTTAATAAAGAATCGTATATTCTGTATAATTTACTCGTAAAGCTTTCCTGTATCTTTGTTTGTGATCCACGTTACTGCAGTTTTTCTTTGCAGGAGTACGTTGGTTATCGAACAAGCGTATAAATATATTTGAAGTTCTCGCGTTCAAAAGTTTCTGCGTAAACTTTCATTTCGTGAACGTAATTTAACGCAAAATTGTCCAGTGAACAAGGATCTACCGTGACTTCACGATATTTCAGCTAGAACATCAAACATTTTTAAACGAAATATGGAAAAGGTTTCCCGGGTACACGGTTGTTGACAGAAAGGTTAAAGTAACGAATATTTCAAAATGTTAACAAACGCCGAGTTGGAGCGCGTGGAATTAATCGTAGACGCGACAACTTAAACCAGACCTGTCCAACGCAAATGGTCTCGCGGGCCACTTTCCGCAGTCAAAAACTTGTTACGGCGTTACGGAAACTGAGAGAAAAGGTCACGGGCATGAATCAATTCGAGAGTATTCTTTACCACGATTTCACTTCGGAACGAACACATCGGAAATTTCAATTTGTTAAATTTCAAAACGATCGCCTTCTCAGTTATCACGGAGGCCATTTTCTAGAATACAAACGAGACGCATTTATTAATACTTGCAACACTTTCTTACTTAATTCTCGAGCGTTCTTCCAGTCGATTGTCGCAAAATCTCTGAAGAAAATATGTTTCAGATTGATGAAACTCACGTTTCCAATTTCATAATTCGACGTCACGACTGAAAGAATAGTATCTATCGCGATGACTTTAATTATAGAAAAATGATACATTGCGAGGACGCGATGGGTCGAAAAAGACCCCAGGAAGGTACTGGATTTAATTGGCAATATCAGGGTCATCTAAAGATCTTCTTCTCCAAAAATACTCTTATTAAAATGCTAATTGTACACTAAGACTAGTTTAAAAAGAATTAACTTGAGAAACAACTAGAGAATCTCATTAATACCTGCTTTAACACTTATAATACCAAGGCGGTGTTTTTCAGGGATTTCGATATATGTTTTTTTCGATGTCGTTCTATAACTGTTGGAAATACGTAGCTTGCAAATTTTCTGTGTTTCATTACCAATCTCAAGTGGCAAGGGCAAAAAGGGAAGAAATCAAGTAAAATGATTTTTGACAATAAAATTAGAAATCTACAGAAACATCTGCACGATTTTCGTATATCGTGTTCTCACACGTCAGTTTCTTTTATTTCTCTCGATAACTTGTACCTCTAACGAGTCAAGGTTGTAATCGAAATAAACTAGTAGGACGGTCCGAATGAACGAGAATGGGTCATTTGATACCATGATCGTATCTGCCTTGGATTGTTGCGAATAGAATGATAAGATAAACCCTCCTAAACTGTAAATGATAAGTGTTCGAGTCACAGTGAAACAGATAGGTCACCACGTTGGTTTTAATAGGTTTTCCACGATTCGTAGGATCGATATTAAAATAAAAATACTCGAATAATAATAAATAAATATATATATAATATATAGAATAATAATAACTATAATAACAATGAAAAAACTATGACTACTATTGAGCTACCCGTTGGTAAATAACGTCGATCGTTGCACCTTGGTATGCCAAGTGTCAAGAAGCCAGTAATTTCGTCCGTACTTCGAACTTCGATTCGATATTCGACACGTGGATCGTATACGGTGTACAATCACGGGAAAACGTAGCGAATAATACTTTCGAACCGAAAGAAAAACGTATCCCCCTATAAAGGGACAAACTCGCGCGCAGATTCGTTTAAACGTGAACGAGTAGAGCGGGCCGCGTGCATTAATCGTATACACGTCGAAGATAAACGACCGCGGCCATAAATTTCATTCGTATAACCGCGGGTCCAGCTTTAACGGGAGATCAATTTCGGCGTCGATTAATACGCTGTGTTATTAATCGCGTTCGTCTAACCTGGCTACTAATTATAGAAGTAAGCTGCGCTTGGAAAACGAGGCGAAAGCGCGGAGGGGTGAATCTAATTGCCGTTCGATACTCGAGAGCGAGACACTTAATTCGGTCCCCCTCCTCCTACCCCCGCCCCTCGCCCCCTCCTGTCGTTCTGTTTTCATAGCCGCCTCGCAACCCTACCCTCGGTCGCGTCCTCTTTTTTTTCTCCCCGTCCCTCTTCACCCTGCTCCTCCAACCCCCAGTCACTTTACCGTTCCATCCAGCGCGTCGCGCGGTAATCAGGTTGCCGCTTAATGCCCGTGAAACTAAATAAAAATGCAATAGAGCGTCCCTAGGTTATCGAAATCCATTTTTCCGCGGCGCAGTGCGTGAACTGCGAGAGCCGTGATATATCGATTCGCGTCCGCCTTGAGCGACCGGTGACCAACTCGAAAACACATCGGGTCTCCGAATAGGAGTTGTGGCTACGAGAAGGATGGAGAGGGGTGAGAGAGAGGTTGTACAGGAGAGGGGCTGGGTCGTTCCAATGGGGAAAGTCGATCGGGACAAGCTGTCTTCGAGCTGCTGGCGGTTACGTCGGTGCTGCTTTCGCAAAGTTCTTCGAGAAAGCTTGACCGAGACGTATGACGTTGACGTCGAACCCAACCAGGGGAGGGGTGTGGTCGACAGGAGCGGTTAAACTTTCCGCCAAAGAGGGAGGCTAGCGAACGAATTCGATTGAGAAACGGAATCAAAGCGTAATAGCGGACCAAGAGATTTCGACGCTTGGAGGTGCAGGTAGCGGGTATAATCGAACTTTGCGCGGACAAAGTCCGTCAGGTGCTGCTCCTGGCACATTATTTTTTTCGGACGCGTGTTCGATGGAACGATCGCTCGTATATAGTGTTTTTTTTTCTAACAATGCACACGTTGCGCAACCGTCCAGAAGTTGAAATTTAACATTTCACCGATTTTTAATATAAGTTTCTCCTCGCGGGGTGAAGTGGCCGCGACCTCTGCGCGAAGTTTCAAGATGTTTTCGGTCGTTACGTGGACCCTCTTCGGCAGCATTCTTACGAAATAAAGAAATATGAAACGTTACGTGACGCGATGCGAGCGAGAAGATTGGATTTTTCGGAAATGGAACCAATCTGCGATTAATTGCGAGATTTTCGCGAAGATGCTAAGAAGCGACGCGATTTTATCGGAGAGAGATACTTGAAAAATTTGCGGACCGATTATTGCACAAAGTGCTTTAAAAATAGGGGATTGAACTTTTTTGTCGTTTTCTATTCTTTCGAAGAGTAGACAGGATTTCTTTCCTTTCCTTTACAATTTGGTTTGTGATACAATACTGTAGGAATTCTTGAAACTTAAGGAAATTGCTGAAAATGATTCTCTTCTACGATAATATACGTTTTGCGTGTCATATGCAGTCACAATCCGGTTTTTTTAGTAATTATTATATTATATCCCGTTATTACGGGACTATCGGTAGGTTCATTATTGAAAATTAAACTTTTTAGATATTTACAATACTTCTAACAGAAAAGAGTGTTGACAGTGCTCGTAATTCTACATATGGCAGCTGTATGTCTATGTAAAATTCTGAGACGAACAAAATGTATTTATACCTCGAAGAGGAAGAGTTTTCGAATCTATGTTGTATCATCTTTTTTTATTCCCAAGAAGAGTAAAATACGGAACCGAAGATCAGCTATTTATTTTCGAAGCATCTTATAGGTACACGTAACTCGAAGTGTGACAATCTTTATTTATACCCATCTCCGTACACATTTTGAAATACAAATAAACATACGAGGTTTACTCCTACCTATAGGCAAAATATAAAAATTATTTACGTAACGAAACATAGTAAAATTAATATTTTGTACAATTTATTTCGTAGAACGTTACCAGAGAGACAATATTAAATTATTACCGACATTCGAAACATAAACTTTTAATCTTTCAACTCACACTTTATCTCGTAATAATCGTGCTTATCGATATACCTAGAAATTAAATAAAGAAGCGAACAATTTCACCTAATTCCCCGCGAAAAAGAAAGTTTACGTACCTGTTATTTTTCCTAACTCGATGCCTCTAAATCTAAAATAACACTATTACTTTCGGTCCCAGCTAGAATGTTAAAATGTTACAATGCGTCAATTTGATTTATCAATACTTTCGATCGTTCTTATGGTTTGTAATCGTCTTGAATACTTTCACGAGCCAGTGTAAACGCGAGTCCGTGGTTCGTAATTTACACTCGGGCGCTAGTTTGCCCCGGTATCAGGAGAGGCGGTTTATCTGGAACGTTTATATACAATAGTAACCGACGAATACAATTTGCACGCGGCGACGGAAGATAATAGCGGCACCCAGAGACGTATTAAAGGTGAATTGCGAAAACAACGGCCAACAGCCAGCCCCATACCTCGTCGGCAGATGACCGACGAGTTGCGAGCGCTCCTCCGGGTGTCGTTGACCTTTGAGTGACCCAACGTGACAGCCCGTAACGACTCGAAGAGACCCTCGGAGACCCGTCTTGATGAGGGTCCAAGATGGATGCCTGGCAATAGTTTTCGCGGCGCTGGAATTTCCGACTTTTTTTCGAAACTTCGTCGAACGTCACCCTTGACATCCAGGTGAACAGAAATGCTTAAAATTCTTGATAAACGTCACTCTTGTTCACGGTTACGTGGAACGTTGTCAACCGCGGTAACTTCCTCGGGTCTTTCTCGACCCAATTGTAACGTATCATTTTTCTATAATCGAAATTACAAATGATGCGACTTATAAATGCTATTTTCTTAGCCCTTTAATTTAATTAGTATTGTTAAGTTAAAAATATAAATTCCAAACTATTCTGGAGAGTTTTCTATTCGAAAGCTTCGAGGTTTGAAATAATTGTAGTTTTTTCATTCGGAACGGTCAGAAAAAATTACATTTTCCATATTCGATGGGCAAACAATGTTAATCGGATGCCTGGCAATAGTTTTCGCGGCGCTGGAATTTCCGACTTTTTTTCGAAACTTCGACGAACGTCACCCTTGACATCCAGGTGAACAGAAATGCTTAAAATTCTTGATAAACGTCACTCTTGTTCACGGTTACGTGGAACGTTGTCAACCGCGGTAACTTCCTCGGGTCTTTCTCGACCCAATTGTAACGTATCATTTTTCTATAATCGAAATTACAAATGATGCGACTTATAAATGCTATTTTCTTAGCCCTTTAATTTAATTAGTATTGTTAAGTTAAAAATATAAATTCCAAACTATTCGAGAGAGTTTTCTATACGAAAGCTTCGAGGTTTGAAATAATTGTAGTTTTTTCATTCGGAACGGTCAGAAAAAATTACATTTTCCATATTCGACGGGCAAACAATGTTAATCCGACGCCCGGTCGATTTTAAATCACTCTTCTATGACTCCTTCGAACGAAACAAAATTTTCAAACTTCTAAGCGAACATTTCCATGCTCTTTCGTGGAAGAAGAAGTGGCATTTCTCTTCGAGTAAATTATGCAAATAGGGAGTTCAATTACGACGCAAAGTTACGAAACTTTTTCCAACGTCTCTGTAAATTCTATTGACCTTGCAATTAGCGAGGAAACGAATATGTAACAATTATTACGAAAAGATTAATTTTCTTGCGGTATTTCGAGTATGCTCAACCACCGTACGGTTGGAGCTGTACTTGGCCGAACACACGTATGTATATATTATACTGGTAAGTTTTTCAGAACTTTGAAACGTCTGTCCCCGTATTCGTTATCGTGGCACAGAAAACACTGAAACTCTCGAAACAGAAGTCTCCGTATTCTTTTTTCGTCTTTCTTCTCTCATTATTCTCTTGCTTTGTTTCCTTTTTCCGTTCCTTTATCAACCGTGTCTTCTTGTCGGCTCTGTTTTTTCAGCGGAGTTTTCAGTACATTACGACTCCCCGTGTACGCATTAACCGTAATTTCAAATTACAGCCTTGTGCACTTTCTACTTGCCGCCCTCGCCGACAATTATGCGGTACGCATGAACGGGAAAAGGAAAGCGACGGGATAAAGTTCCGTTTTGTAAAATATGTCGCCTTGCGTCTCTGTTACGTGATATTAAATACGTACATTTGAGGCAACGCGAGCAATGAAATTTGCTACGGTTAGTTTTTGTCCGAGACATTTTTCAGAATACGTTTCCGCGGAGAGTACCAGCGTGTACGTGTTTACTTGGCATGCGCGGGGTAAATATTATGAAAAATTGTATCGCAAACAAGCGTACTGAACTTTCGACAAAACTTACCCTTTCGTGTTACGAAATTATGCTTATTTCTACGCGAAGTAAAATATAAAAACGTGTCGACGAGTAATCATTTTGTCCATGAGCGTACGTGAATTATCATAAAACGGATGGTATTATCGATAAAACGTTAATATTGATCGGTCGACGTTAGTTTTGGACAATTTGAGGCTAGTTTTAGAAGCAGCCATTGGCTTCGCGCAATTACAATTACTATGGTTTTGGTATGGTGTACTTGCTTCTAATTTGTATAATAAATGTATTACAATGATGATAATAATAATAATAACAATAATAATAATCAGAATGGTATGCGTTAGCGTCGATGTTTCGTATACTAAATTTCAGCGACATACAAATTTTTAATATAAAAATATTCTATCAGATCCGTTGGATATTAAATTGTCTATAACATTGATTAATTTCTAAAAAGAGAACGCTTCAGATGACAATTAGAATGAAATACGAAAAAATATCTAGAATTAACAAATGAAATCAAGGACATGTGGAAACTTCAGAAGGCTTTTACCAAATCTATTGTGATCTCAAAGTTAAGTTATAAATTAATATATAAAGTTCAATTATTATATTGTTTTCGTGTTATTACGTTGATTAAATTGCTATATAAAATTACTGTGGGTAAATTACCCACAGTAATTTTATACAGTAGAAGCTTGGTTATTGGTTAAAACCCATTAGGTAGCTTGATTAAAAATATCCAACACTGACTAAAAATTTAAAATATTCATTGCGATCAACTGTTGATTATCGATTTCTAACCTTATAATATATTCGTAATAAGTTGAATTATAGGGTGTTCTAGAGGAATCATTATTATTAGACAGTGGATCGCATTTAATATGTTACATTTTAAATGCAAGACATGAATTTACGAAGGTTGTACTTTTCATATTTAATGTTGGTAGAATATGAAATCAAAATGGATCAGGTTGTAATTGAATGTTTTAAACAATTTTGCGAAAAAGAAAATGCTCAATACTTTTATTGTCTAAAGTCCAAAAAAAGTTCACAGATGGTATAGAATTATCAATACCAAGTGACATAAATAAAGCCGTTACAAGCTTATGCTGAGTCACATGATACGAGGGTTGTGATAAAACTGACGCCTTAGATTTTTAGGCTCGATAAAAATGGTAATAATCGGCTACACTTTACGTAGGATGATACACATTAAATCATTTTAAGTAATGTTCGTGGAGTAAACCAGTGACAACAACGAAAATATTTCTCCTTACTTCGAAGTGTATATTCATATTTATGGAAATGGAAGATAGATGATTCGAAGTTTGTGTAATGCACCGTTAAACATTTCAAAATATTGTGGTCCATAAGGAAACGAAAGATCTCCAGCTGACTATCGACAATTTTAGTAAATTTAAAAAGATATCACGAAGTGAATAAGATATACTTCTGCAGTATTACTCTTACCACGAAAGAAATGTACGCAAAACCTTTGTTCAATTTTATCTGAAGTATGCAAAGTTTAACGCCAAGAAAGAATATTTTTCTATCTATACATTTACATCTACATATTAATTCTTATTACAAAAGTTCTACTGTATTTGCATTTATACTTTCTCCAACTTTTAAAAGGACGACCAGCCACCGAATTAGCTGCCGACCTTTTAAGTTTCCGCGTCTACAACTTATTCTTCCTCAAATATTATAATTCATACCTGGCGAATATTTGTCACGAATTTTCTGTTTAAACTTTGCGATTTTAGGGAAAATCAATGTACAAATTGTTTCACAAATCCTTGAAACAGCGATACACAAACTTTAATTCGGGTAAATTCTACAATGAATCATTCATTTATAGAAAAGTTTCTGTAAAACTGTATAAAGCTACCACGAATTTTAATTCTCGACGATTAACATCGACTTATTCATTTTTTTTTGGTCCGTTTTCCCAATAGGTTATAACCGTAGAATATTTTCCCTCTTGTATCTCAATTTTGCCATACTCAAGGATAATCATCGTTCAGTCTTGCGTGTAATACCAACGACGTTATCGCAGCGATAATTCGTGCGCGAGCTGGTCGTTCTCCAGCTTGAAAAGTACTCTAATTGTGCGGTATCAGCGTCGCGTGAAGACGAACAAGAGGAACCATAAATTTTACGGTTACTCAATATGCAATCAGTTAATAAGGCAGTGCTTGATGACCCGAAGGTGTATCGGCGCCTGCAGCTAACACAAACGAACTTTGCTTCATTACCTCTTTGAATATTCAGGAGTTTCGCACGTGCCTCCGGCCATTTGCTGGAACTCAATATGTTTGGAAATATGTAGATAGCTCCATAAATATCGATGGTGCTTAAGGGATGTTCGTGGTAAGAGGATATACCGAAGGTCGTATCGTTGAACAGTGTAGCCGTAAACCGGTTAAATCGGGAGAACCTTTCTCCGTGGGAAAGGTTATCCGTTTCGTTCGAATCTGTTCTCAGGTTTCGTCGATTTCTTTGCAAGTCGAACGAGAAGTGTTCGCGGGCTCGAAAAATCGATTCGCGGAAGCAGAGAATTCGGGCGATTCGCTCTCGAGTTCGCGACGAGTTCGTGACTTTGATCCAGGCTCGAGTCGTTTCTTGGTTCTTCGTTTGCTTAGCAATTTAACAAGTTAGTTACCATTTCTAATCCGACCGAATCAGCGATGACAATTCTCTTTACGAGCGTAGTCCGCAGGGAGGTGAACATGCATCTTCCACGCGATCCCATTTAACCCTGAGTGGCATTCGAAATGGAACACCGGTGTATAACTTAGAAAGTCATTGCGCAAGTTGTTATTTCGCAACATTAAACTGTGCTTCATGGAAATACATGAATGTAAATGGCGACACACTGGAACGGACTCCGTGGAGTAAATGCAAAATTCAATTTCGGGATAAGAGAATTCGGTAAACACTGTTTATGAATGTATATCTCGGACGAATTTGTCGATCGAAACGATCGTGAGATATATTTGATCGGAATGGCGGCAAGATTTACTCGAATATTGAATTGAATAGTCCATTTTTGTAAATTTTAATTAATTCAAATTTCTATTTCTAAGCTTATTTTGTAGAATTTCAAAGTACTTACTATTTGCAAGTCTTTCGATGAATTCTTTTCTAGCAATTTTAGCGTATTATATGCGAATTCTTCGATTAACTAATTCTAAGACTCTTCGTTCATTTATAAATATTAATTTTGTTTCTTTCGTGCTCGTGGCACACACCATGTATCATCTATTTGTTAACCATTTAGTAATTTCTCTTCGCTTTTTAAGTCGTAATAATAATTCCAGTCACCCGAGTCATCTAAATTAAGTATATTTTTGTCTGTAAGTGAAATAATTCATCTTTTCTTCGAGCTAATACGTTCGGTTGCAAATCGTAAACGATATTCCTTATGTCGAGTGATTGTTAATGATTTTCGTATCAGTTTTGTTTTTCTTTATAAATGTTCATATTTCTATAGAATATATCCAGAAGTTCCTGGAATTTTTCACAATGGCGCTTCTCACGAGACATCGATGCCGGTAATAGTCCACACTTTCTTTTCCGCGATTATTTTGGGATTTTTAGTTACGTTATTTGATTTTCTTAATTATATTTTAGATACATTATCGATAGAATTTTATTACTATAAATGTAAAATTTTTGCAATCTTGCACACATCTCAACCATATCCGCGTCACGTATTTCTAATTCTTAGAGAAATGTTGTCAGTAGATACACAATACACCAAATGTTTCACTTTCGGTGATCTACGACCGAATGAAGAGTAAACACTCTTCGTGCTGTCATTTTGTCGGATTGCTTTTCTGAGATGTTTACATTTCAACGAGTAACTAAAGTCAAAGTCAATGTACAAGCAGGAGTTAGCTGTGCTCAACTTCTGAGAGCGAAACATACAACCAGTTACAACTTGTTGTACCCATTTTCACGAAATTTACAAAGTTTTCACACACGTTACTTTTATATACCAGATTCTATACTCATTTAAGTTATTATTAAACTATTCTCATTTAAGTGTGTAAGTAATTTTTAGCTTTGTTGTCTGGAGTAAAATAATACTTACAAGATGGCGTCCATCTAAGCACAATGTGTTTCATACACCTACTTTCATCGATAGGTAATGTATACTATTCATTTTACATTGTTAAAAAAACCTTTGTTCCTTATACATTAGAATAACGATTTTTTGCGTCGAAGAAGATCTAAGACCCAACAGCTTGAAATGTTGAGAAATAAAAAATAAAATATACGTTTGAATGAGCACCGTCTAACGATTTTTATTTTTGAAGATATCAATATTACAAGTCACAGTCATACCTCGATCGCCAACATTGCCATCCAAAGCTCGAACCAGCTCTTTCGATATTAATTTATCAGAAACCCTGTGGCAGTTATAGTCGTGGGGTACCACCCTCCGTAGCAACGCTATGCCACAACAACTGTGTGACTTATGACCGATGAGGGATTGTAACAAAACTCTTTCAATACCTATGAATGATACGATCGATTTCACCAAAGAAGTAAACCTCCAATTGAAGTTTTTCAATTTACTCTTTGTTAATACATAATCGGAAACAAACGTAAATATTTTTCCTCATTTACACAGGTGTAACTGTGACAGGTTATCTATTTTCTTTTAATTGAAGATAGATGAGAAATAATACAGGTAAATTCGAATGCCTCGAATATACGTCTTCTTGGAAACTATTTATCAAACTGTTTGCCGAATGACGAGCACGTATCTACGCGCATGTGTCATCCGTTCGTCGAAACACGGTGTCGAAAATGTAGTCATCAGAAGCAGCAAATGTTCGTGCAAACATGGATACCAAAGTGACCAATAATTACGACTCACAAATTGCTGCAGCTGTATTTATAGTTATGAATGAGTTATCGGAACACGCGATAGGGTAATCAGTTGAACTTCGTATGACAGAATTTGAAAAATTGTTTTTAATACTTGTCGAACATAATTAAATTTAAAAAAACGATTACAGAACATCTTTCTTTCAGGAGAAAGCTAATTTTAGCCTTCTATTTGAAATTCCTGGTTGCATTATTGGTACAAGTGTGTTTCGGTTGCTCTATGTAATGATGAGTTACATTTAATCAGAGCAGACAAAGGTAGTGTCAACTGCCTGTCAATTAAGCTGTCAAGCAGCAATGCTCTTGAACGAAGCTTCGGTTCACGTGTTCTTGAACTTGGGTTTCAATATCATTTTCAAATAACACAACGTGCATCAATATGTGGATCAAAGGTGTAGTTACCATTTGGTGAATGTTCGTATACTTGGACGTGAAGTTGTTTACCTTCGACAAATGGGAAATAATCAAAGTTTAAAAAATACCGAACATCAATTATTCGCTGGTACTAAGTATTTGCCAAATGACAAATTTTCGCTTATCGTTATTCGATTTAATACCGAATGTATGAAGTTTTCTCAAGAGGTCTGTCTAGTTTATAGCTGGAAAAAAAATCGATTTTCCTTGTCTTACATTTTCTTAATATTCAAAATTCGATCCAAAGATTATTCTACAAAAATCGTAGTAAAGTTCGAAACATTGACAATGTTATAAGATTTTAAACCGATCTCTTTATATATTACATGCGACGAAATTTTAAAGCTGTTTCTCTTGAAACGACATTTTTAAAGATAGTTGTAATATTTCAAGAACCAATAGACCGATTGACACGAATTTTGACACACGTATAAAGTAAAGGTTCTCCTATTGTTTCGACAAAAATCGAATGGATATCCATAAAGGTCTCTTTTTCCGCTCGAAGGAGCTAGAAAATTTGGTGAAAAAATTGTATTATTCTTTAATACGTTGTAACTTTTTCAATTTTTAATTTTTTCTTTATTTGTTTCGATTCAGATATTTGTATTTATATACAAGATATCTGTTTTATCTTGACAGGATAGATTATTATAAAGATGTTCCCTTGCTACCCCATCCGTAGAAAAAGTATATATATCGTGTAACAATCCATAAAAAAACCTTTATAAGAACATTTTCTCCCTGTCTTCAAGTTACCATAAAATAATTCCACCATGTCCATATGAAACAGATATTCCATACAATAAGAATCTTTATCCATATTTTGCTTAAAATTGAAAATAAGAATTCTTTTCATCGACAAAATAAATTATTTCTTTGAAAAATAATTATAGCATGGACAAATATAAAATATAAGTAAAAAGTTTAAAATTAACACACTGAATAGGTGTCCAAAAAAAAATCACAAATATCACCCAATTTGTAGTGCTTCGAATTAGGCAGATATCTTAACGTGTAGAAGCTGCTAATAATCTACACCTGGCAAATGAGAGAGATTTTCAAAGAATATTAAAATTAACACGTTCAATTTTCAGTTTCAACGTTCAGTTTCACAGTTTTCTATCGAATAAAAATCTCGAGTATCGTCCGATTTGTAGCGCATCGAATTAATCAGACACCATAATGTGTGAAAGCTGCCAATAATCTACACTGTGACAACAAACAAGAGACTCGTATTTTCGTCGCGGATACGTACAGTGAGAGGTGCTTTTAGCCGATTTAATCTCGATAGACATCGCTTTCAATGATCCTGTAGACGTCGCGACGTCATACAGGTGTTGCTAAAGCGGTGAACAGATAATCCAAAGTATCGACGTGCCGTCCTGCGAGGACACACCGCTATCAGAAGGCAATTCATATTAAAGTCCCGCGGGATCGGTTGGGATTGGTCCGGCGAATCTGGGACAGGCAGTTGCCACATTGAGAGTCGTAAAGTATTCGAAGAGAGAGGTGATCCCGAAGGTTTTCAACCTACACAGGTAGAGCCGAAGGCAGTTGAGAACGGCCGAAGGCAGAAAAGACAGTTCTATGGGCTGGCTTATCGCTTGCGAACAGGCACGCTTTTTCCTCCCGGCTGTTTTTTGGCTTTCATCCCCGCTGCCCTTCGCATGGCTGTCTCCGCATCTTCGATGTCGTCCATTCTGTTCTGCGTCATTCTCTTCGCTCTTCGACACTCCTTCTCCTTTGTCTTTACACGCGTTCTCGTCTCGTTGCCTTAACCTGGTCTGGGACGAATTATTTCGTTCGAAATATTGGGTTGTTGGGAAAGTCGTTTCGTTTTCCAAAATGGAGAATATAGAATTTAATAAGATACTTATACACTTAAAAAAAATCGTGTTTCATTTTCACAATAAAAAAAAAACGAAATGACTTTCCGAACAACCTGATATATAAAATTAAAGCTGATCGTTTATGTTTGTCGTGACATCATAATGTTTGTAATACTTGAGCTATACAGTAGCTCGCGAAAGTAGTCGAACTTGCGAACGTTTTCATTCCAAATTGTGAATAATTAAAATACTCAGGTTAGAGTTTAGTTTTTAACAGAATGGTGTAAGTAAGATACAAGTTTTGAGCGTGTGTAAAGTTAGGTAAAGTTAGGGAGAAGGTATGTAAAATTATTGAATTGTTTCGTATTTTCTTTCAATTTCAGTCTGTAAATGTTAATACCAGGACTCCATGGGGAGTTTCTAATTTGTAAGATGTACTATATTTTACAATCCAAATTGTAAAAGTTAGTAAAGTAAGTATTACTAACTTGTTCACACTTCTTTCGAGATTTTGTTTTACAATGTTTAAATAGTTATATACATTTTATAGGACAATTAAAAGCATTTTATCCAGACTTTAAATTGTTTTCATCAAACTGTTCTTTCGACATTGCGACGATAATTGCAATTTCATTGATTACATCAATATAAATACATACAATATTCGGTATAACTTAAAAACTGAAGTAGCTAAGATACACGTAATTTATAATATTAATTTCGTTGATAACAGTGACATCTAGAAAGTCTCATTATTTCTCTTTTAAAGTGTACCAGTACACTAGTAACATGGAGATGAGGACGCTCGATACGTAAACATTTGTGCAACAATTGCAAGCATTTCCAAATTTTCGGACGCAAGTATACCCGAAAAGATCGATAAGTTCCAATCCAAGGAACAAGCTACGAAAAGAAACCACGATCAGCCGATATCTCTCTATCGACGATCGAGAGGTTGTCTGAAAACATCTGGAGAGAGCGTGAGTAAAGCTACTGTACGTAATTTCGGAAACAAGCAGCCAAACAGGGAAGCAGTAGGAGGGGTCGTGTTATTTGGTAGGAAGCTAGCGTTGCATAAGTCTTCTTCTTTCCTTTCATCCGAGAGAAGAGCGTAGGCAGCAGCTATTACTCGAAAAATAAGAGGTGGGGTGACAGAAGGACGAAGATACAGAGAGCAAGAGAGAGCAAGAGAGAGAGCAAGAGAGAGAGAGAGGACGGAGGGGTTAGTCAGGACATTTTCCAGAAAAATAACGACTCTAATAATCTCGGTAGGCAGGTCGATTTCTCCCCGTCCCTTCTTCAACCGCCCCTTTTCCCTACAGCAGTCGTTTTTCGGAATCGCGCCTCCCGTGAAACTGTTTTTGGGAAAAGTTTCTGTCTCTGTTCCGTACTTTCGCCACGGTCTTCGTCCCTCTCTTTCTTTGACACCCGGGGGAGATACTTGAGCCCAGATATTTCGAGGGTTTCCCATTTTCACTGCCGGGGGCGAGGAATATGGGGCCAGGCGAATGGGGATGGAAACGAGCACGATTCGCATGGGGGAGAACCTCGACCTTCTACCAACCTTCATCCGGAACTGCCGGATAATATCGATCCGAAACATTCGAGCGTGGGTTGACTGTATCAACGTGCAAGACCCGGAAGAGAAGAGAAGAGGGTCAATTATCGGGGTTTAGTACCCCGAATGTCTCTCCTCTTTCTTTCTTTCTTTGGTCCAATTGCAGCAGGCCTGTATTCAATGGCGACGGATATATCTACACGGCGCAGCATTTTAAATTCCCGCCTCGGTTTACATCGATACCGTTATTTCGGGGAAGATATAGGTCATACGAAAGCGTCGTGTGAACGTGCCTTCGGTGAGATTAGGAAACGAAGCAGCAGGATGGATTTTAGATGTACAATGTATTATTATAAAAGTTAATTAGATAGACGTATGAAAAATTGTTAACGTTTTGTCCTAATTTAATGGTGGACTATCAGTAAGGGTGGTCGAACAAACCTTGCTCAAGACGCGACTAGATAGATTCTTATATGAAGAAATACTAGCTTGGTGTAATCTTGAAGCACGATTTAAACAAACTGTCATCTAATGGTGTTTGCTGGAACTTTCTTTGTTGAGGATGTAGGTTCAAAGCTGGTATAATAATTTCTCTATCAAAGAAAGAAGAGATACTTGTAAGTACACGTGAAAATATTTTTAGCGTTATTATTAGGGTTTGTTATCGTATATCTCAAGAAGCATAATTTTTGAAGGAAAAATAAGAAATATCTGTAGATAAATAATTTAGTACAGAAGTGTTCTTTCACTATATTGACACGCTCGTCTGTAAGTAAGTAATTTCTAACGATTAATGTGTTTGTTTGTTTGAGACCAATCTGTATTTATGATTTGTTGGTGTTTCATCGTTGTAGTAAAAATGAAACAAAAATGGAACGTTCATTAATGGAATGATACATTAATCCGAGTTATTTTTCTTTATCTTAAGATTCCAGCAACCGATTTGGTACGAATTCACACTTATGGTATGGATACTGCGAAATTTTGCGATTAAACTACACCTTTGCTTATTTATTAACGCGATAAATCGCAAATTGAAAAGAAATTTATAGCCACCGTGCGTTTTAAAAATCGTAAAACATGGTAAAGTAACGAGTTTGCGTGTAGATGGCGATACATATTAAGTTATGTATATCCTCATCTTCATATAAATATACATCACCATCTACACGCGAAGCTGTTACATGACATTGTTTTATGATTGTTTAAATTTACGGTAACTGTAAAATTTCTTTTCAATTTGCGATTTCAGTGGAATCCTCTGCTCCGAAAATTTGAGGGTAGCCTTCGTTTATTTTAAAACGAAAATGTATTATTTTCTATCAGAGTTTTAGCTTCATTCCTATTGTAGTTGATCTGCGTTCATTTGCAGAAAGAAACGTTATTCTTTGAAGTAATACGACAAGTAGTACAATCCCGTTGCGAAATAAAACACATATTTTCATTTCATCTCGAATTTATACTCGATGCATAATTCAATCGATGAGACGAGGAACAATACAAGTTTCAAAATTGACCATTTTCAAATAATCTAGACGCTGCACCTAAAAAATGCATAGAACCACACATCGGGATCAAGAACAATAAAAACGTTATTGAACCTGTAAAGTCCTTCGACTGATCGATTCAATTATAATATCCATCCTTGGAACGATCGGACATTAAAGTCGTCTTGAGTCGTGAAATCAAATATCCACGTAATTTTATCTATTGACGCAGTTAAGGTGGCTTGATCTTCGTCAAATTTACAAACCGCTCGATCTAATTATTAATCCACGGTATTTGCATTATCCTGGACATGCCCACGATTCTATCGAACGGCTCGATTGACAATCGACCGCGTGTTCGCACGTGCTCGCGTCGATTCGAGGAAACCGGCACGGTTGGTAATTATCGGTAAACATCACCGTAATTAATTAATGCGATCTTCAGGTTTACGAAATGAGTCGATCAATCACGGCGCGACAACATTTTTCCATCTTTGTCTATTTCATCCTGGAACGTCTTTTACTTACATCTCTCCTTGTTCCAGTTCCTATTTGTCTATTTCTACGTCGACCTTTTATTTTCTCCTGTTCTTTCTGCTCTTTCTCTCTTTATCCGTCTTTCTCTCACTTCCTCTCTCTCCTTCTATCTTTCTCTCTTTTTCCATCCGTTTCTCTCTTTATCTCTCTTTTTCATCTCGTCTTTTTCCCACCTTCTCTCTCTCTCTCTCTCTCTCCCTCTCTCTCTCTCTGTCGTTTTCTCACTCTTTGTCTCTCTTTTCCTCCCTTTCCCCAGCTCGCAGAAATGTACCGGGCTGGGAGATCACCAAGTAATTGGTTTCATTCCCGAGGAGACAGGCTCGTCCCGAGTTCAGACTGATTCTACGGAATCCTGGAACCCTAAAGCCCCGGCTGCGCCATCGGTTCGACCCGTCCAGGACGGTTAAGTAACGCATTTTTACCCGGATAATTATGCAGGCAAAATCGTTAATTACGATAACGCCGCCGCGGATTGCAATCTCTCCCTCGACCTCTCGCGCGAGTTATCTTTCTCGAAAGGAGAACGGCTGCCATTCCGGGGGTCCCGAGGGGTTTCTACTTATTTTTTAAGGACGTGAATTTGAGCGAGGTATAGCGCGAGACAAAATGGCGGGGCAGCTTATATTCTTCCACGTTACGTAAAATCGACGGGGGGAAAATGTATACAGCATAACTTCTGCATATCGTATATCCTCTTGGAAACGAACACTTTAGAATCATTTATACAAAATATGCTTCAGTGATGTGGCATATCGAGGTATATTTTTCGTACGAGGAGAATAATTTTCGGTTGGAATTTTACTAGGTTCTCTCTTTGAGAAAATGTAAACTAAAATATACACGACATCGTATAATAAAAGTGAATGGAAAGAGAAGAGAGAAAATAATAAAGCGAAGAACTTAATTCATTTGAATAAATAACCTTTCGTTGTTCGACAAAATTTTGAATATACAAAACGCATTGTTGAGTATCCTTTGTCGTGCACGTTTGTCTTTTTCTTTTTACGAAGAGTGTAGTACATCGCACTTTTGTAATAAGTGTTGGAAAAAAGAAAAAGTGACCAACAAAATTGTTTAATTCAACATTATTAAAGATATTAGGAGATCGATGAGAATAAATTACAATTACAATTACACGATGAAAATAAGTTAAATTTAGAATTGTTTGATCAAAAGTTTGACTTAAAATTGTTCGATGATACGAGATTTTAATCTGGATACACTCGACGTTCGGAATTACTATTTTCAAAGTTTGTAAAGCACAAATAATACTCTAAATCGTCATTAAAGCGGTTACTTAACGATGCACATGTCTAGAGACTGACTACTCCTACAAGCTAACTATAAAATTCTTTATTCAACTACACGATCGAAGATAAGTACGTAAACTTGATGAACAAATGACTGGACAATTATGCTATATGCGTTACGCGATTTGTATAAGCAGTGTTTGTACATTTCAACGAGACAAAGTAACAAGTGTCTTGTAATTAAACAAGCGCGGTACAACTTTTCTTTCAAGTATAGTTATGCAACGTTCGATTTGATTCGATGAGAAATTGATGCGCGTGTGAAAGACAATCTGACACTGCTAAACTATTAAAACATAGTATTGGTGACAAATGAAGTAGGTTAAAGTACAAATAAAAGTACAAGGTGTACACGTTGTTACTTAAATGTTCAATTATTGCACTTCGTTTAAATAAACGGTAACATAACGATTATTCTACTATATACTACATTCTATGCTATTTTTTTGCTTCTATTTATTTTATGCATTTACATATAGCTAGAAGCTAGAAAGATGAACGTTCTGGATTAGGAGGAATATAGTACCATATGTAAGGTGAATGTGGACAGTATCTCAAAGTAATTTATTCCTTTTGAAGGCTGACTAAAACGTTTCACACGATACGATTCTCAATTTCTACTAGAGGTCAACTTCTTAGCTCTGTACAGTACATAAAGTGTCCATTTGATAAAATTGCCTTGCGACATCATTATCGATCTAATTATCAGATACTTTGAACGCTGACTGGTATTTTAAAAAAAGAAAACAGTTCTTCGAAGTAAACTCGAATCTAAACGCGACAGATTCGAATTCTCTTTGAGTATTTCCAGAAATAAAAAAAAATACTTACAGCCTAGAGTTAGATCTTATTAAAAAGTTTTTGTTTCTTTGAAATCTTTTGTTCTTGGTTATAATTGACAGCCATTATTGTAATTTTTAGACACAATTTAATTATAGACCAATATTGGACTTATTTACATTTATAATGAAACCTGCTGTATGTTCGTCACATGTAACTTATTCTTAAATATATTACATATTATAGTATAATTTTGTGAAAACATGCTTGTTTTCCTCATCACTGTGATACGTCACGAAATAAATTTCTAAGTATTACAAATCTACTAAACGAGAAACAAGAAATCTTGTTTATTATCCACAACTTCGTACAAGTTTCCCAAAATTGTCAAATGATAATAACTTCCCTGTTTCTTATAGTACTTGTAAGAGGATCGATTTGTTCTAATATGAAAATACATATAAGTAAATTTTCGTAGTAGATAAGTAGAATATCGAATATTTTGCAAGTATGATTCACAAACCTAACACCTACCTTACGAGTAATATTAGAAGCAAACTTTAGGTATTGAATTTAATTTAAATTTCTAAGTACACAATGAACATATATCGTGACACATTTATAAAACAAACCTTTTGATTACCATACACATTACTTGAATTAATCATTAACGATAGTCCAAAAATTCTTTCGTTCACAGACAATACCACATAATATATACAAATTCAACAACGACAATGTTTAAACAGTGGTTCCCTCGTTTGGAGCTACAGGCGTGTAAATAATATTTTCGGCTATCGGTCTCGCGTGTCGGTTTTTAACCCTATCATTCGATAATTATGGTTACGTAGGTTCGACCGAATGGTCGCCAGGAAGTAAAGAGACAGAAGGTATTAAATATTCAAACACTGATTAATCATTTGGTAAACACGAAATCTAATAAACATGGAAAGTCATGTATTTACGTAGCAGCTATCTCGCGCAAGCAGGTGCGAATGTTTATATACTTGGAAGCGGCGGACAGCAGCCATCGATATTCAAAACCGTCATTTGGGTGTAGCCGCTGTTGTCATTTGGAAACAATTATCACGCTTTCGCGTTACGCTTAATGCGAACACAATGCCAGGGAGACATCATTTCGTGCCGTAGTGGTTCGGAAAACTAGATAACGCGGCGCGTGATGCATGATCATAAATTCCGATTTTATTAGTAAACCTGGTGCCCGTGCCCTGTCCCCTTTCCAGGATGTTGCGCATACGTGTGAACCGATGCTTACGCACGCTCGACTATATTTAACAGTGGCACGCCGGTGTTAATTAAACGGCCAAATGAACTAAACGATAGCTGGCTTAACAAAACGGACAGCTAAGAGTCTTAAACGGGTTCAACGTCGATTCTCACGGCCGCTTATCAGATATTCCTATCGGGATATTAATGTCGTTATGCGCGAACTACTCACGCGCTTTGTCAATATTTCATTTTAATGTGTGCCGTTTGATAGATACGATAAATGTTCCAATTATCGACACATTTCTTGCATTCGACGGTAATAGAAAATTCTGGCTATTATTTCTCGTTTTATTTTAAGGAAAAATGTTGAAAGAATGCAACTCAAATTTTGTAACTTCAATTTTTCCCATTTTTCAGTTCTTAGAGCTGATCAGTTTGCTCGATATACTACACGAATTTCTACAATCGAGTTCATCATTGGCTCGAAAGCGGGGTTGACTGTATTCCATGAACCCAATTTCAAGGAACGTTATCGAAGAAATTCAACTCAAATTTTGTAACTTCAATTTTTCCCATTTTTTAGTTCTTGGAGCTGAACAGTTTGCTCGATGTACTACAATATATAAATTTCTACAATCGAGTTCGTTCGCTCGAATGCGGGGTTGACTGTATTCCGTGGACCCAATTTCAAGGAACGTTATCGTAGAAATTCAACTCAAATTTTGTAACTTCAATTTTTCCCATTTTTTAGTTCTTGGAGCTGAACAGTTTGCTCGATGTACTACAATATATAAATTTCAACAATCGAGTTCGTTCGCTCGAATGCGGGGTTGACTGTATTCCGTGGACCCAATTTCAAGGAACATTATCGAAGAAATTCAACTAAAATTTTTTAATTTCAATCTTTCCCATTTTTTAGCTCTCGGAGCTGATCAGTTTGCTCGATATGCTATATGAATTTCTACGTCGACGACATGATATATGGTTCGAATTTTATTTAAGCCAAGAGATTGGATTATCGATGGGATTCGATATTTCTCGTCTCCGCGAGTTTGTGTTTTCTCCTAAAGCCTAGCACGTGAGCACGTCTTAATTGCGAACGTGTGGCTCGTGGATTTAAGGGTGTAATATTAAGGACGAACGTGACTGCTGACCACACTCCGTCGACATCCCCTTTCTGGATCTAGAAACACCGTTATCCCCCTACGAGACCTTACGTCATCGACCGCAAACACGTAGCTGACAAACGTGCGAGACTAAGCTTCTATCGCAACTCATTTGCATTTGTCCTATCCCTCGATCTGCTTCCACGAGTTTTGACATGACTTCGAAATTGGCTACTCGGCAAACAGGTTTCTTTCGGTATTCAATCGATCATGTGCACGATTAACGCTGGATGGATGGTTTTTATCGTCAAATAGAACGAGTATATTTTCGAGATCGGTCATGGGTAGCGCTCGTAAAACAGTTTCATTCGTTATCCCTTAATTTTGACCCCTGCATCTAATCCGAACTCAACGTTCCTCATATTTTTCACGACCATTAAAAAAACACGGATCTCTGCCCCGACTCTTTTATTTTCTCCGTTCGTTCGCATTGTTAACAATAATTCCATTTTTCTATTTTTATGGATGAAGTTTTATTTTTTATATCTATCTTACCATTGGGTGGGTTTTTCTCTCTCGAAAGATATACAAAACTCAATATTTGTTTAATTATTTCTGAATGTATTAATGGATAAAAATAATCATCCTATATGTGTATATATAATAGAAAATAAATATAGGTATGTATACATAATACAAAATAAATGTAAAATTGCAGTTTAGATCTTTCTTGAGCAAAAAAATTCTTTTCTATTTAGATTTAAAAAATTATTCAGCAATGAATCGTTTCATGACCATCTTTGACTTATGTAATGTAGTATATTTAAACCCAAAAAGTATTCGTTACATTTACGCAATTACAAGTGGCACCGATTGCATCGATTATTCTCTGCACACATACGTAAATATGTATACGCCGTAAAAGGTACAAAAGTTGTATCTTCGAACAATTGCAACGAAAATGTTACCTGAACTATTTTTTCCACGAACAACGATCATCGGAACGAAGAAATCGACAACTCGTATTCCGTTTCGATTTTAGACGCAAACTGCGTTAAAAGGGTAATTGCGACGATTTATCGTTTCCTTTGTGGGATGCGTACGAATCGAAATGAAGAAATAATTTTCTTTCGTCGTTGAAAAGTAATGAAATTATTCCACGTCGACAATTCCACTCTGAAAGCGTACCTGTATGTACACCGAAGTAATCAAACTCTCTTATTCACGATACAATATAGAGATTCCCTGTTTCCCTTCCTCCGTTTCCCCGTGGAAGCAATAAATTTTATGAATTCGATGTAAAAAAAAAAAAAGGAAAAAAAAAGAAAGGCGCGGAAAGCAGGGTGGATGCCATTTGATGGGTAATGAAATTTGTTTTTTCCGGCGGTATTCTTCGCCTGTTTTTCCAATTCTTCCTTGCTTTGATTTTCCATTCCTATCGGCGACAGATTCGAGGCCGCCGCGTCACGACGAAACTAGTTTAGAATTCATACGAGCGACGCGAAATCTGAACTTTATTAAGCGCCGCACACGTGCCCGCTTTGAAACAAATAGGGCTCCGATTGGCGAACGATAGCGGCCACGCAGCCGCGCGAATATTCGCTGAAAGGACGCGCCGTGACAATCATAACGACGATTGTTTGTATTAATTATTGTAAGTCACGTATCCGACTCTCGTGCCGGCGCATCTGTCGCTGCGCGTAATTTGATCAGTCATTCTCAAATGCGACGTGATAAAGCTCGTCGTTCGTTACATTCGCGTGGAATATTCCCTAAAATATTCTCTAACGGCGATTATTCTGTAAGTTTCGTCTGAACGTTACCGGATTGCTAATAACTGACACCGTACGCAAGAATCCACGAATTAATTAATGCAGCTACGAAACGATCCTATGCTTCTTTTCCCGAGAAATATATTTCTTACACTGGTGAGATTGCAACAGGGTTCTCATTGTGTACCGAAATATCACGGGTAATGTTTTGTGATTAGATTTTAATCCATTGTACTTATAATTTAATTTAATATATAGTATCCAACAATTAAATTATGAAAACATTATTAATAAATATATATATATATATATATATATATATATATATATATATATATATATATATATATATATATATATCTTCTACAAATACTGTACAAGCAAAGTTTGAGGCCTATCTGATATTTGAAAATATTAAAATTGGAATAAATAAATAGAAAGTACGAACGTTGGTTTAAACTTTTTACTTGTGGAATAAAAGAAGAGAAATAGAAGAAAGTTGCAAGTATCGATTGCAAAGCAAAAATATAATGAAAAGTAGGTATCTTTATTATGATACTTTTTTGCTTTTCGAAGCATAATATTTATTAATAATGTTTTCATAATTTAATCGTTGGGTACTGCCTTTTTCGATAAATCTTATTGATAAATTATCTTAATGGCACTAGTCGCGCTACTGTTTTATTAATTTCGTAGAAATAAAATCTTCATGTGAGTAAAAGATTATAAAAAAAATAATAATTTTCTTTGTTGACTCTGCATTTTCACTAGTGTGTAATAAGGGTGTTTAATAGTATCTAGTAATAATAATAATCACCAAGATTTCTACTGGTTTATAAATTACTTAAGCTAACATCAATAATCGTGGTCATAAAAACAATTTGTATAAATAATTACGGACGAAGTACGTAAATATTTAAATTGTTCCTTCTCCCGGGAGAAAACTAAGTAGTGTTTATTTTTTCTTTATATATTTATGGTTTCTGTTGTTATATTTCTGCGTATTCGTTTGAAATCAATTATTAAACAAATTGTTGTAAATTTACGCTTTCAGAGTTAAAAATGTTTACAATAAAATTTTCTTTCGCTCACATATTGGTAAATAAAAGATACAAACTTGGTTTTATGACTACAATTATTGGTTTTACCTTAAATACTATTCAATAATAATGTTCGTGGGAGAGAAAGCTTGAAATCCGGAAATATTAGTTGATAGCCCGGAAGCCTGAATAGTTTAATAAATTCTACCCCCCGCCCCCATATCCCAAATTGATTTTGAAAATTAATAGTTATGAATGTATAACATTGTAATATTAGTACACCAATCTCTGCTAGAAACCGAACTCGATTTATTATCATTGCGCTGTTGGTTAAATCGTCTTTCGTTTCTTTGTTACTGTTCCGAGTAATGAATTTGTTTTGCATACGCTTTCATTCGTTTAATGCGTGCAAATTTTCTGGCACGAGCAAGTATCAATCCCCTTGGCGTTTCTCAAAAGAAGAACATTCTGCTTTTGTACTGCCGACTCTAGACGGATTTTATAGCGAATTCAATCCTTCTTACTCTAAGGAAATACGAGCCACTTTATCTTGATGCTCGCCCCATTACACACGCGCACGCAGTCGTGTCCCTGTTTTATCTTCGGATTAAGAAACAAAACCTTGGGTGTGGAATATAGATTTTCTTCATTACTGCGACAGCGCATGATGTACGACATATATTTTCCTTTATGATATTTTCCACCTCACTTCCAAACGGTAGCATTAACAAATACCATTCTCAAAGTATACTCATCGTTCGTCGATTTGTTTCAGATTACAATAACCGAAGGGGAAAACTTGTTTCTTCGTACCGAACAATTTCTTAACAAGGGAATTTTACTTTACGCTTTCGTTAATTATAAATTAAAATGCAGACGAATGAATCGAGTATGTCTTGTAGCGCGTCCATCCCTAGAATTGTACATCTGATCTGTAACGTAAACTGATAATATTTGTGTCTTGGGAATTCTTTTTTCATATATAACGCGTTTAAAAATATAGTAAAATTTCTATTTGCAGCTTCAACTTCTTATCTAAAATTATAATAACCGTTCTAGGCAAGTACGTAAATATTGTTTTTACAATTTTTCATTATATGTACATCTCTGTTATAAAATAGCGATTCTCTGTATTGTTTTGTTACTTCTTGCGTAATTAACGTACTCGATGATATATAAATTAAATTAACTGGTTTCCAAGATATATGAGTTACGTATGGTACACGGAACAAAATTTCTAGAATTTCAACAAAGAACATTTATATATTTAAGAGAATCTTATTTTATCAGAAAGGGAAGATACATATTTTCACAGAAAAAAGTATGTTTAGAAATAAGAACATGATTAAATATAATACAAAGATATCTTTACATAAAGAAATTATTAGCAAATTTCATCTAAATAATAATATACAAAATTCATACCTTCGTAATATCATGAACATGTAACTTTAAGTAGGTGAACATTGAACATTTTTAAACGAGAATTTTTGCAACTACCCACCTAAAAAGAAGGTCCACCAATGACACCATACGAGAAATATTTTCGAAAATGTTTTCTACTTCGGCAAGGATTCTGATCGTCTACCAGTTCAAAACCTAAAGAAACTATTCCATTGTTTCCTCACACTAGTTTCAGGTTCGAAATGACACTATACAACAATAATTCAACGAACGAGCAACGAAAGAGTATTCTCTATTTGGGAAGGGAGACTTCTTCGGTACCTCGGTAGCCAAAAAAAATTCTTCCATTCTATTAGCATTAGTAGTAAGAACTCGATCCAGCACTGTCGGTGATAAGGTCGCAATATCCCTTGGAACAAAAATGGGTAGCCGTCACCATCCGCGAACCAAGGCCGTGTTTCGTCACGGTGCGACGCACGTGAAAATAATTTTATTCATTAGACGAATTTGATATCTCCGCTCCCGCAAGGAGAACGTTTATAGGTTTCGTGAAAACCTTGTCGCGCACCCGTTGCCCCTTCCTCTTTCTCGTAGCTATAATACAAAGTTTCGTAAGGAACGGAAAGATATTCCGGAGCGGTCGTTCACTTTGTCCGACTTCTCTTCGTCGTAAGAATACCGATTTCCGGGGAGGCGCGGATACCAGCTTTTTTCCGCGATTTATATAAGGTCGGGCAGGAAGTTTGCTTTTCTTCGGACGCGTGGGAGCGCGTCGGTGGAACTCGTGGAGAAGTCACGGGGGCTGAGAAACTTTCCCCGCGCTTCCACGGCCAGCTCTATCCGAACGTGACCGATCTGGTATCTCGAGGGGACGCCGGCAGATTTCCCCGGATAATAATACTTCTCTCTTACAACGGTTCCAACTGTTGGAGAGGGCCCCGTATCCACAGTGGCGATGCTCACTTGCATCCGCACGGGTCCGGTGCTGTCCGATGCGCGCGTTCCTCGCTCGTAAATGAAAGGCGCCGCGACGTCGACGCCCGTGGGAATACCGAGATTGGCACATTCTGCTAGAGCGAGCCCCGGCCAGGTTCGCCACCCACGGAAACTTGGAGAACCTTCGTCATGTACGCGACACGCTTTTCAGTTCCACGATTCCCGACAGCGACGCTCGAACGCGCGTCGACGGCTTATGCATCGCTGTCCGCTTCACGTGGAATCCAATTTTCCAAAATTGACCGACCCGAACTTACGAACTCTCGCTCTCGAACGGTTCGTGTAATCGTCGAGTGAGGGAGGGGGGGGGGGGGGCAGTTGCGAACACAAGCTGCGTTTAAGGAATATTCCGCTCCAGAATCTTAACAAATCGATTTCTTTTCTGTTTCAGTCTCCGAGAGTATAATGTAGTTCTCAGTTGAGAACTTGTGTTCAATGTAGTACTTTTCAATAACTTATCGAACAGTATTGTTAAATGTAGTACTGTTCAATAACTGATCGAACAGTATTGTTCAACGTAGTACTGTTCAATAACTGATCGAACAGTATTGTTCAATGTAGTACTGTTCAGTAAGTTTTATCGAACAGTATTTTCAATGTAGTACTGTTCAGTAAGTTTTATCGAACAGTATCTTCAATGTAGTACTGTTCAGTAAGTTTTATCGAACAGTATTTTCAATGTAGTACTGTTCAGTAAGTTTTATCGAACAGTATCTTCAATGTAGTACTGTTCAGTAAGTTTTATCGAACAGTATTTTCAATGTAGTACTGTTCAGTAAGTTTTATCGAACAGTATCTTCAATGTAGTACTGTTCAGTAAGTTTTATCGAACAGTATTTTCAATGTAGTACTGTTCAGTAAGTTTTATCGAACAGTATCTTCAATGTAGTACTGTTCAGTAAGTTTTATCGAACAGTATTTTCAATGTAGTACTGTTCAGTAAGTTTTATCGAACAGTATCTTCAATGTAGTACTGTTCAGTAAGTTTTATCGAATAGTATTTTCAATGTAGTACTGTTCAGTAAGTTTTAATTAACAGTACTGTTCAGTAAGTTTTCTCGAAAAGTACTGTTCAGTAAGTTTTAATTAACAGTACTGTTCAGTAAGTTTTCTCGAAAAGTACTGTTCAGTAAGTTTTATCGAACAGTACTGTTCAGTAAGTTTTATCTAACAGTACTGTTCAATGTAGTAGTGTTCAAGAAAGAATGACACAAAAAGTGATAACTTTAATTTAAAGTGCTGCCAACAATTTTTTTTTTAAATATTTTTGTATACCTTTGGTGTTTACGATAGTTATGTTCATAATAAGTATAATGAATGTCTGCTTATCCCCTTTAGATACACATGTTCAATTGTAGGGGCATTACCGAACTTGCTGTATCTTCGACAATTTTGAATATTTTTTCATGAGAAAAGTAATGTATACTTCGTAGAAATAGGTTAGAACCGTATCATCGATCCCGATACAATAATGTATTTATGGTACTTAAAAAAAAATCCCATGTAGCATCTAAAGAATTGACCTCTCGACTAGGATATACCTGTAAATAAGCGTTCAGCCAAGCAGGATATTCCTATAGTTTCTCGTAGTCTCTGTACTGAATTTTTTCTTTTTCCAAAAGTCAAATATCATCTCGAGTATCATCATTTTGGAAGCGAGAACCAAATCCAGTAGGTTGTAACAGAACAACTGAAAACATTTTCGGTAGAAGCGTTACACGACTGTTACCAGGAGTAAAAAAGCCTTTGTCAGTGTATAGCTTCTCAGGGGAATTATTTCGAACGAGAAAATATAAATCTTTCGTTAAATAAAATATAAACATTTGAAAAAAACCAGTATCATTACTTTTTAGACGCACTTTTTATGTTAGTATTGGTAGTATTTGATAGAGTACAGGTCTCGATTCAAAGGATCTGTGGTATCTTTGTGTTCTTCGGAGTCTTACTAGGAAATATCTTCTTCTCCCCTTTGTGGACAGATCTTTCATAACTATATTTTTATTCGTTTGACAACAGAACGTAGGGCTTGCCTCCCTCTCTAACAGTGACTATACTAAACAATCAATCATACGACACTCGATGGCTACGTGACCTCGGGTTACTAACCAGCGCCGGACGTCTCTCTGTGACTCTATGTCACCACTTGTTCTATGACACAGTCTCATACAACCTTGACCTAACTATATCGTATAGAAAGTGAAAGAGCTTTGGGTTATTTGTCTTCGAAACATTCTAAAAATAGATTAACGATAACAATTATGCAACAAATATCCTTCGGTTCTTTATAACGAAGTATCTGCAAATGTTTCTCGAAGAGAAAGAATAAGGAAAGAAAATCGGGATCGTTCGCTCGAAAGCGGGATAGAAAGCAATTTTTATTTGGAGCAGAGACCGAGAACCTTGTGTATTCCTCGTCATTCGACGATTTCAAAACAAATACAAAGCAAATGCGAGCGAATTTCAAAGCAAATACAGCTTTCGAATAAAGCTGTGTTTCGATTCCTTTTTATTGTGAAAATCTCGCTAATTAAGAATAAAAATAATAATGTAATGTAAATATAAATTAAATAAAAATAGTAAACATTTGAGAAGAATGGTGAGAGTAGAGCAATAATACAAAAGTAGAAAATATATTAGAAAATACAATAATAGAGAAAATAAATAATACGAATTAAGTTATGTAAAAATAATAGAATATATATAATATAATTTGAACATATGGATTAAGCATCATTTCAAAAAGAAAGGAAAATGGAATTGCAAAATTCACTATACACGTATTGTCTCTTTCTTTATAAAAATTTGCAGATTATACAGTTGCATTTACTTCGAGTAAAAACATCGATAATATAAATACCTAGTATAAGATAGATAATCGTACTGTTAAAACGAACACCATGCTACTATAAATTAATAATCGCGCGTATTCATTTATTAACGTTTCAAAAGCTTGTAAATAATAACGAGTTACGAATAAAATTATCGGACGACAATCACTCGGAGCGCTCACAATAGGTATAATTTCGCTACTCGTATCCCGTATAAAAATTGTCACTCGAGATCGTGCATTACCGTACTTGGCGACACGAATATTACAAATCTGTAAAGCATTTCGTTCCATCGTCCGGTTTTAATTACTCGTATCACCGACGATTCAACCGAACGTGTTTCCATCCGTATCGTTCATTTCTCTCGAGCCATCGTCGTTCCATTCCGACGTGAAAGATGAGAAACGTTATCGATAGGAATTTCCGGAGTTCGAAAGAAAAGAGAGGCTGGGTTGTAAAAAAGAGAGAAAGAGAAAGAGAAATAAAAAAAAAGAAACCGGGAGTAATCGCGCTTTCTTCGCGTTGCCGAGGCGTGAACTCTGAAACAGGCTGCCAAATGTAGCCAGCCACCGTAATGACGACGTGATGGATGGCCCGATCGTAGGAGCCATTCGGCAGGTTGGGTTCGGGTAGCGCCGTTGTCCGTCCAATATGTCGGCAACGTCACTGGCCGATTCTAACCTGCCGAATGGTTACACTTACTCTTCGCCACGTTGGAAGAAGCGAGCCAGAGCGGTCTCGTTCATCGAGGCGTGCCATGAGGGATAGCCGAGCGGAGCAAAGGCGATACTTCGAACCACCACCCCCCTGCATCGGGGTAGCAGCTCCCAATTCAATTCCTTAATACCTTATCCCACCTTCCTCTTCTCACTGGCTCTCAACGCGGCTGTTACCACCGGCTAGCCGACACATAGACACACACGTGGCAACGCTCGTGAGCAGTGACCGATTCCGCGGATATATTAGTATCATCGATTCGGTATCAACCTTCTCCGTACGTCCTCTCGTGTCATTCGTGCACCTCCTGCACGTTTCTTCCTCGGCGTCTTAATAGACGACGGGGAAAGAAAGCGTGCAATAAAAGAGTGATTAAGACTTAGAGGTTCCGAGGCTATTAAGTTTTCGACGGGATGAAGAAAGACCGCCTGGTATCCACGGATTCGGTAAAATCGCTGGGGAGGATTTAGAGAGTCTGGCTGCGCGAAAAAGGCACTTATACATCCCTGTACGGTATGATAGGCGATCGAAGGTTCCCATTTCATCGGCTGGGTAGGGGAAAGGAAGGAATCGAGGATTCAGCGAGATGTTCGCGAACACCGACCGACAGCTACGTGTACATCGACATAATGGATTGCGTGATAGAGCAGCCGCGGTTTAACGCTTGGATCATGCACGCGAACTTCTCATACCTCGTTCTAGGGTACACAGTTATACTCGGTTGCACGGTATCGGGAGAATATTTCTATACACGGGGACGGAAATGGTGAGTTCAATGTACCGAGCCTCACCGAAATAACCGATGCATAATCAGTTTCTTAGTTCACCAAGTTGGACACTGAAACGAGCGAAGCTCACCATCTACTTGGGGGAAACTTCGGGTGTTGGAATACACCTGCGTATCGAGGCGAATCGAAGCATGTGTATGCGAACGAAAGTTTCTTTAATTGTGCGAGTTGTGTCATCCAGACGACAGGAATCAAGATCTCACGGGATTTGAAAAAGTGAAGATTTCTGAAAAATGGTTTTGAATATTTATTTTTAATTTGTGTCATCTAGACGACAGGAATCAAGATCTGACGGGATTTTAAAAAGGGAAGATTTCTGTAAAATAGTTTTGAATATTTATTTCAGATTCTTGGTACTGGACAATTATATATTAATTTTTTTTAGTCCACCACCTACTTGGGGGAAACTTTGGGTGTTGGTACACCTGCGTATCGAGGCGAATCGAAGCATGTGTATGCGAACGAAAGTTTCTTTAATTGTGCGAGTTGTGTCATCCAGACGACAGGAATCAAGATCTGACGAGATTTTAAAAAGGGAAGATTTCTGAAAAATGGTTTTGAATATTTATTTTTAATTTGTCGCAGATTCTTGGCACTGGACAATTATATATTAATCTTTTTTAGCTCACCACCTAGTCAGAGGAAACTTCGGGTGTTGGAATACACCTGCGTATCGAGGCGAATCGAAGCATCTGTATGCGAACGAAAGTTTCTTTAATTGTGCGAGTTGTGTCATCCAGACGACAGGAATCAAGATTTGACGAGATTTTAAAAAGGGAAGATTTCTGAAAAATGGTTTTGAATATTTATTTCTAATTTGTCGGAGATTCTTGGTATCGGACAATTATATATTAATTTTTTTTAATTTGTCATAAAGTAAACATTGCGTGTCGCTTCGCGAAAAATATTGTATTATTGACTTAGAATTGTTTATAGGGCTATTTCTGACCTTGGGTTACTTTATGTCTCTTGTAAGTTCATGTAGGTGAAATTAACAGAGGTACAGAAAAATGTTATGGGATTTTCTGAGATTTATCCTCCTACGATCACGATTATTGCAAAAATTAGTTCATGCGATCATTCTGAGTACAAGTCGAACATATTTCTCAAAACACTTGTTAAATTGTTTTCCAATTTCAATTATCATTCAACTCCTTTCTGAAAAAGCCTGACGTTAAAAGGTGAACAATTATTTTTAATTTTCTAAAAATTTTCAATATAAAAATTTTATCGTAACGAGTAAGTATTTTGTAGTTATTCTATTGTTGCACGGCTTCTATGGTTCGAGGCAATGCAGTGTTAAAAATCACTTGCTGGAGAACAGTGCAAACGCATCTTCTGCGAAAAATATATTCGCAATAGAATAAATTCCACGAAATTGTAAACCCCCAATTTTTTGTACAATAAATTCTCTTTCGAAAAAAAAAAAAAAAAAAAAATAAAAAAAGAAAGAAACTATAAACCTGAAGTTTCTGGAACCGTCCTCTATATCACTCTACAGTCACGTTGTAAACTAATGCAAAGTTATTATTGGGTTATTTCCAACGTGCCCTCCGCATACCTTCCATTGCAACATTTTCGCGGATAAAATGTGTTCGCTGGAATTTCCTTCCTCCTTTATCACTGTCTAGCGTGTCATCGTGCTGAAACGCATTACTCGAGTCCCTTTGGATTTGGAAAGGTTGTCTTCAATTTCAAAGCAAGAAAGGTTTATACATTTACGACGGAACACGAACAACGGTCTATCGGGTTAACCCATAAACGACTCGAAGTGACGGTTACTTTGCCCCAAGGTATCATTACGGAACGTCGAAGAGAACCGAACAAGACGAGACATCCTTGTATTATCGTCTTAATTGTCTGGGCTCGAGGGTATATTTTTTGGACAACGTTTCGCAGTCTCCTTCATCGTCGTGATGTCATAGGTCGTTGAACTTGTTTCAATACTGTCTATAGAGACACACGATCGAATATACGTGTTACCGAATAAAGAAACGTAAGTGTCTTTGAAGTGACCTTCGAAGTCTTCTCTTTACGTCAAACCTACCCTTGTCACGTTTTTCTAACTTCAATAACAATGGAGTTATTTAAGACGTTCATGGTATGAAAGACACCCTGTACGTTTGTATAGACGTTAAGTTATTCTTTTAATTATATATACATATATGTTTACTGTTGCATTAGTTACTAACGGTTATTAGTGACTCGTTGCAACTCATTTAATAGTAATTTCTTAAGTAATTTAATGACTTTCTTTTTGAGGTTTGGTATAGTTAATATTAGAGTTTCTCTATGTTTCATTTATAATTATAAGTGTATGTTTCGAAAATTATTGTATTTGTAAAAATTTCTTCTGTAAGGCTAATTGGGCAAATGCATCAAGGCCATTTCAATGTTACTTTTATTTTTCTTACCGATCATGTCACGTATTAATTATTTAGAGTCTCCGTTTTGTTTGAAACAAAATATATGTTTTGTTAGGAAAGGCTATACCAACATCTATTATGTTGGTTATCGAACCATTATTAACCAGTAGACGATAAATATTAAAAAGATTTGGGCAAGTTAATACGAAAATGAATTTAAACCACATTGAATAATTGAACGAATTTACAAACGATCTATTAAATTGTTTGCTAAACGTTTATATTATTTGCGTTTAATATAAACTATTTCCCTTGTTACAATTAACAAATTTGAAATTAATATAAAAAAAGAACGGAGTAAGTTAACTACATATTTATTACGATTGGACATTGGTAAATATATATGGAGTCGAATACAGTGTTTTACAAAATAACAAAGAGTAAACAAATGTTGCTTTTTCCTATATCGTAGATCGTAGTTAATGCAAAGTTATGCTTGACGATAAATATTAGTACCTGTGCACGATTTTCACAAGCAAGAAATAATTCATAATCAGTCTCGAGGTACGGTTGTTACGAGTGTTTTACAATGAATTGAATTAATCAATTTCCGCGCAACTCACTGAGAAACTAATCGGACCATGTAACATCGTTTCGGAAATACGGTTGAGAAAGCGCGGAAAGTCGAAGAAAAAACGTGGCGCTGGTTACGTCTTAATTGTACCGACTTCATAGACTTCGTTAATGCTGGCTGCCGACAATTACGAGGGCCGTAGCTTAACGATTGTAAGGGACCTTTTCCGTCACGTTGAATCCATGGGGTTAGAATAACGAAGCAAGAAAAAAAGGAACGAAAGAAATAAAGAAACGAAAGTAAATTAAAGGCGAATCAAGCCCTCCGATGTTATTGGGGCTAACAAAGTTAAAGGAGTATTCTTTATATTTCGGGTCAATGAAATTGATGTTTTTAGTTTCACTCTTCCTATAAGTATTTAATAAATACTAAACGTTGTACAAAAATTTGAAATACGAACGAAAATACAGCAACTTTCAGTTCTTGACATATGAATTGGATTTTATGTTTTTATATATATATTTATGTGTATTCTTCCTAGACTGAGAATCTTTATACCACCCTGGTATTTTTGATAAGATTAAACAATCAGATTTTGTACTATGGTAGAGAATGTACAAAAAATTGTCGTGTTTTAGAAAATGGGCTTCGTGATACGTAAAAGAATAATTCTTTACCTAACTTGAAATTTTAGATAGGTATTCTATAAACATCACTTTATGTATTCAGGTACCAGAATTATAAATACATTTGCCATAGTAATTTTCACAATGTCTGAAAAATGAAAAATGTCTTGAAAAATCGATACTAGTCATGTTATCCATCGCCATTTTGTTATATCTCTTTTTTATTTTCAATGGTTCCAGCATCTATCACGAAGACAACTTAATGGATTGAATAGTCATTTTAAATTATTTATTTTCAAACAATAAAATGAGTGTTAACGTAGCAGTCATGGAAAAATGCGAATATAAACACGGCTTATTCCAGTCTGTAATATCGTAAATATCAATGATTTCCTTATATGAAAATTTCTACATCTTTTTTAAAGATGTATAAATGTGTGAGCAACATATCGGTTAAAAATACTTGGTAGTTTCTTAAAAAAAATATTGTACAAGTATTGTCTACTTTCAACTGGAAAAAGGAACACGAATCTTAACGATCGACTGTACACAGTGTACAGAAAGTTGCGAACGCGATAATTCGTGTGTTCGGATCGCTTCGTTAAGCCTGGGACTAGAATCACCCCCATTAGCGAGCAGTAATAATCTTAGCGCATGATACGTTCTTCGCTTTATGGACTGGCTCAGGTATATCAAAAAAACACGGAGTTACGTAGGCTAGTAGACACCGTCATAAACGCAGAATTTTACGATTACGGGCTTAACTAAATCATACGTATACGAGCTCGGCGAAGTCATCCGGTACATCGTAGAAAACCACTTTCATTAAAGTTACTCGTGCTAAAGTACGCCCGCGTTAACATTCGTGCGGAATATTATAGTACGGCTCTTAGAAATAATTTCGTCCCATAAAGAATATTGCGGAATTACGTAATAAATACTCTGGCCGTGAAACGATATACAAGGCTACAATCTTCTCGCTTCACCTGTGTTCTTTCCATCGACGCCTTTCGTAATAACGATATCGTTTTTCTACAGAAAAAAGAATTACACAATTATCGCGCGGTTAATATTTCTGTTTACTTTTTTTAGTTTTTTTTTCCAGATTGTGTATTCTAATTGCAAAATACATTCACCTCTCCAAACGTCTAACTGTAATTATGTATTTGCAGTTTGTTTTTTAAGAAACATTGCACTACTAATGTACAACAATCGTTAATCCACAGTTTAGAAATATTAAGAGAAATTGGGCAAGTTATTGCTTTAACAATTTTTAACTATATTGAATAATTACTCGTGTTTGTAAAGTACAGTGAATTCTGGTTTTATCGTTAATTAAAATTTTTTTAAATAATTTACAAGTTGGACCACTCAGCCTATTTGCAGTTATTGGAGAAAAAATGGTTTTGAACTGTAATTGATGAGTATTGAATGTATAACAAACGACGGTAATAAAAATTTGGAAAATAGTTTGTTTTCATAGTGCAACCAAGATCCACTTTGGGTTTTTCAAATAATATCTCTTTTTTCTCCTGGTATAGTAAGGGACATCAAAACGAATTCAAAATCTACAAATATCATATTTTTAGTAAAACAATATTATGTTTTTATAATTTTTATTTAAAATTTTCTTGTCAGAAAAACCGTACATCGCGTCAAAGTACACACCTCGTATAGTATCGCGTGAAATTTTCGTTGAAAACTATTATTAGGGGTTACATCTCGTAAGTACTGTACGAAGCTATAAAGATTGCCTCTGAATGATGTTCGCGATGCGATAGAAACCTTTTCGCCCGTAAAATGGATTTTCACGATGGTAATCACACTTTACGCGATACGAAGTTTCGATCAACATTGAAACAACCTTTCCCAAAAATTCTAATCGTTAAATTTAAATTCCATCCAGGAATAATCTTTCCAGTTCCCTAGAATACATCAAATACTAACTTGTAAACACGATATCATGAATGTTTCGATTGGCTACTCTCAGGTATATTTCCATTTCCTGTTACTGAATTCTCTACCATTAATATTAACACGTTCCAGTCTCCTGACCCACATGTGGGTTAGTTCTCACTCAACAGTCACTGGTTCATATATGGATCAGGCAGCTTTGAGTCCGAAGGCTTATAACTTTCCGGAACGTGCGAGTGACGTTCATTTCGGTCATAGGGACAGTGAACGCGTTAATATGTACGAACCTTGTTATACATTTGCTATGTTCTATTTTCTAGAAACAGGAAAAAGCAACTCATCGACAAATTGACGAAAATTCTTGACAATCATTCGTACAATTTTACTATATATTTCCACTACTTATTTTTCTGCTATTATAAATATCAATATTTTCATTTTATCAAATATAAACAACTTTTATTGAAATGTTCACTATTCAGGTATGTATCTTTGTACGTTTAGTAACCTCTTGATAATTTTATTAACATTTCGAAAATAAATCATTATCAAAATAATTTTTCTTCTCAAGCTATAAAATCAGCACCACCATCAGACTGATGAAAGAGTAATTTTCGAAAAGAAATGTAACCCATCTCTCTACAAAAGACATCGATACACATTTCATGCTTCGTCTTTACTGTACAATTCACGAATACAAAATACAAAAGATGAAACTGGTTCAGCGATAGAAAAAGAATCGTGCAAGAAGACGATCGTGTAAATGTTTCTCGTCTCGAAAAAGAACGAAGATACTACAAGACGATAACTCCTATTCGATTCTCTTCAGCCAGGACCACTTACGTTACAACGAAACAATCGTTAAAAAGAAAAAGAATACCGTAGATCGTACTTTGAACAGCAACGCGAAAGTCAGTAACGATAAACGAAACCTAGACGTAACAGTTAAGAAACGAGTGTGAACTGGCACGTGTACCACCGAAGGGGACAAATTTCTCGGTGAACGTCGCGTTACGAAAAATAATGGAAATACTGAAGACGACAGCGATAAACGGGTACTGTCCCCGTTTACACGTAAATTCGGGCACCGTTCGCACGGAGTATCGGAGATTATCTAGGAATTTGTCGGCGGACGTTAGTTATTGTCGACGTGTCGCGTGCTCGGTCTATTATTCATTCGGTTGGGCCAGGCTCGTGCGGGCGACGTTTTAACTGTTGCCACATTCGTACCATCGGCCGTTGCATCGCGCGGCCATAAACGTTACTCCCGTGGAAAAGCTCTCACGGCAACGAAATTCTCCGCGCGCGTATGGAGGAAAGCGCGCAATGCACGCCGCTCGTTGCGTAAAGCACGCGCGAGAATACGTTCGGTTCGCGGTGTCTGGTTATCGCCCGGTACAATTTGTATCGCCGTATTAGAACTAGACGCGGCACCGGCCGGTTGTTGCTGGTCGCTGTAAAACCATACCGATTAATCGCGTATACGGCTGCTTCGAATTGCTCCAAGTGTTCCAGCGATAATTGATTCGCGAACGGTAGGTGCGCGACACCGATTCGTTGGGACCGTGTTCACCATTTTTCGAATCGCGCGCGATAATTAACCATTGGAATTTAGTTACGGTGAATTCGATTCGTGCGGTTGATTTTGTCGTGTAGCTTTGGGCGCGAGTAAAATTACGCGGGGTGTTAAAGAAGAAATCCATTTGACTTGAGGGCTTGTAGCGAGAGATCCAGAGAAACGAACAGTGTCTAATCGATATAGATATTATAAATCTTTCGGTGTGAAGTTACCTTTGTTGGTTACAAACATTGAATATCGTTAGGTTTTTTCGCAGAGAGGTGTATGTAAACGGAGAAATTGATTTTGAAGTATCGGTTGAGGGTTGTCAATACGAGACCGCTAATATCGATAATGATTAGTTAATAGATGCAAACGTAACGCAAATCGATTAAGAATTTGATATAAAGATGAGATGTGCATTCGAATAGGGGGAAGGTTGTACATCGAGTGTCTGTTATGAGGACAATCTTGAAGTAATGTACTTTTAATTGACCAATTTCTATTTATATTCAATGTATTGCAAAGAAACTCACGGTATCGAATGCTCGTGAGTAACAAGAAAATTAATTTCACGCCGAAATAATCGAATCTTGGGACTATGTTGATTAGACATTTTTTGTTCTTATCGATGACTACTATAAGCCCTTGAAATATTGGATCCTTCTTTTTAATCACTCTGTATACGTATGATGTATTGCAGGAAGAATGAAACATCAGTCACAGATATAGCAAAAGTGCAATCTGAATGTCAGTAACGACTAGAAAGGATATAGATATAGCTTGGTGTTTTATTTTCATGAAATATACAGGACGAAACTGAATGGTTGGAACAACCGCACAGGAAATTATTCTATGTATAAAAATAAGTTGAGAAAGAAGTGTCTCGTTTTTGAAAAAAAACCGAATCGAAAGATTCGATCAAGTACGAGAACACTTGACTATCTCCGTTTACTCAATTGATTAGAAATATTTTCTTTCGAACGTCTATTTCAAGAGATCGCTCAATAATGTATATGTGAAATCGTTAATAAATGTATCATCGATATTTATCGTGACATGGACATTGCTTATTTATTAGTACACACCTAAGCCTAGAGATAGTTAGGTGCACGCGTCGCGATAGAAATATTAACTGCACGCGAACTCGATTTTCTTGAAAACGAGGCCTCGAATGAAAAAATGTTATTCCATTTTCACGATATATTTTAAAATGTAGAACAATGTCCTATTTACCTTGTACATGATAGGTGTTTACTAAGAATTTTAGAAGCAGGAGAGTGATAGGTCAGAGTAAGCTTGGATGACTCAGAATTCGTAAAATACGGATGGCACAAGCAACGTAATGTTTACGAGCGAGCAGTCACGTATTAGATCGAAATACTATAGTATTCACGCGTTACGAATTCATAATTCGATGAGACTCTTAGCACATTTATGTCTGATAAAAATAGGTGTCGAACTAAATCATTAATTCGAAGTTAAGATCAACGTCTATTATACATTTGGATGCAGTCCTCTATTAAACATTTCACTTCATTTCTATCCTTTTTTGCAAGTTTATCATTTCACTTTAATTTCCAAAACCTTTTCTCACTCTCACCCTTAAATTCATCCTTATCCTCACCTCGATCTGGCACTGACTCAGACTTCTTCTTCCAACGTCTTCCATGAGTATCTTGCACTGACCACACACCCAATTGTTCCTTAGAGACTCTGATCCGTGCTCCAATTGTTCCTTGGAGACTTTGACCCTTCACCAATTAGAACGCGTGAAAAGTTATTTCCTAAGCGAAGAGAGATAAGATACATAGATCTTCGTCAACGTTTGAACAATACCCACCATTTTTACGCTCGTATAAAACGTGTGACAATTTATCAGAATCTTAAAAAAGAAACACATCGCTTCGTGGAGACTCTCTAGCATCGTAAATACGTAACATTATGTTTGTTTCAAGTACAGTGTAACGTTAAATAACTATTTACATAACTATCCATAGTTACCATTCGTCATCTATATATATTATTTGAATAAAATTCTGCTCATTTCTTATAGTAGGAAGTATTATAATAGGTCTACATAATTATATATGCAAGTGATAATATACGATTCATATCTATGATCTAGGTTCACCAGACACCACCCATCAATTTTTTTTCTGTGCGATACATGGTGTTCATTGACTAAGAAATCCCAATTAACAGTAAGGAACAACTTCGTAGCTAAGGACTATAGTACACGTAGTATATCGTGCAAGTTACGTTGATCACCATGTTTAAACTGATTTTTTAACTCGATACCCCAGTGAAAATCATAATAAAACGATGTGGAATATTTTCTGTTTCAAACTGCTATTAGTGAACGCAGGTTTGTCTCTGCCACTACTTAGTCAGCGAAAGCGGATTCGATCAGATGTATTAGCGTGCACGCGGTATAATTTTCCAGATACATATCTCTGATTCGCCCTCGTGTATTTAACGCTTCGATGACATGGTCTCTGTAATCCAGTGTAAGTGTAATTAACTACGAGAGAATCGTTTCATTATCTACTTGCTGATACCATCGAAAAGGTAAATAATTGTAGAAATTTGAAATAATGTTACATTATTGGTGTATGCATTTCATTGTCAATTACATGTCAATGACAGAGATAGTTTAAAAAATTTGATTCGAAAAACCAATCATGAAGATCAACTTTCTACTGAAACACCTTTGGAATGAAATAAGACCCAGTAGTGTATCTAGAGTCATTTGGATCTAGGTTCTATCCATTTCTGAAACGCTTTATAGAAGAGAAATATTCTAATAAAAATGTATTCTTTCCTCTCGATACAATGTTGAACTATAAAAACAATATTAAATAGGGAAAAATTGCCAACGAAACAGTTTGTGAGATAAAATACAATATTCGATCAATAATTCTGTTGTCACTTAATTCAGCAAGTGAACCTATGTCACTAACATAAGCGTTAAATAAAATTAGTAAAAAATTAAAAGGTTATTCGCACGAAATACACCATTTCTGAAAACACTACAAATTTTTTTTCTACGCTTCCTTATAGTTGTTAAATTACAAAATTAAGGAATAAGGTGTCTTGTATTTTTTCTGCATGGAAACCCAAAGCTGAAGATTCGTGGTAGATCCGCCCCTGTGAAGACATTTTAAAAACTAGTGTAATCATCGACGAACCGACGCTTACATAATTCATTCTACATCCACCACTCTGCAAAAAATATTGATCGGATCTGCAAATATGAGCTACGAATATAGTACAAACTACCGATAAAAGGTGTATGCACTCTTTCATCCAGATTGAAGATACGGTTACCGGATAAAGAATAGAAGATATTACATGGTAACGTTAAATGTTGAAGAAAATGGGATAGTCACGATGAAACTTCGAAACCACGACGGAAACCAAGACTACACACACACAGAAAGCTTTATTGTCCGTTTCAGGAGATACGGAAGGAATTACGAACTGTTGTTTCGCAAACAATAACTAACGAGTTTTACTGTGAGTAATTAGATCGTTTGAAATCGGTATTAGTAGAAAAACGATGAGCTTTGCTCACCCCGTCGTGGAGTTTTGTTCCATTCAGGACAACGCGAGACAAATCGTTGCAGAGGAAACGTTGCAAGAATTGCAAAGACTTAAATTGGAAAATTATAGATTGTCCATCATATTTAACCGACATTGCCTCGTCATATTCCTACTCTGCAGTGCACAACATTATTTTGACGAGAAAAAGAAGAGAATAATACAATCGAGGCTTCGTTCATATTTGTAGATATTATCTTGATACTATTTGTAATTAATAGTGTATTGAAAAATTTAACGACACCTTGAAAATAAAACTGTTGAAAGGGTGAAAATATTGTACTTTATCGTCTCGCAGTGTCTGCCGAGTTTTTCCGCTGAAGCATTGTAGTGTAGGATGAAGTTACGGCGAATTGATTTACCACGATCTACTTTATCGTTGATTCCGTTCTTTATTATATGGAATGATCGTAAAATCAGTTTTTTGCGAACATTTTATTCGAAATCTATTACTATGGTATTGTCAAAATTAAATTTATGATCGGATAAAATTCTGGACCCACTAAGAGCTGTACGCCGATTCTTTTGTTGTATAGTTATTGACGATAAATATACGTCTCGTGTAATATATATGAAACAACGTTAATTGTTTATCGTGTTAACGATCTCGCTGATTTCAGTTACTTTGAAGTATGTTAGAGGGGAAAAATTCACGAGTGTAAGTAATGACTCCTCGTTCTTAATATTCAAGAAATATTTATTAGAAACTCGAGTCACGATAACCACTTCTCCGCGCATGCAACTAAAGATACACGACAGGTGCGTCCGACTCCTGATTGGTTGAATGGGCGTTACTCTCGTTCCGCCAATCGGACGATTCACGCCTCCTATGCACTTGCTATAGTCTGAAAAGAATAGTTCCAACTGCGTATTTAATTGAAATATGCTGCAATCAAGGCATGCAGTCTTGTACATTCTATCGTGTTTGCATTTTTTTGATGCATCAATCTACCAAACCTTATTTACCATAAACTTAATTATTACTTTCTGTTTTGGAACTCTTAAGGAACACTTTTTGACATTAACAAGGTTTTAAATTACATTAGTATCGACCTTATCAATTTTATTAGGCCTAAAGTATGTTACAGAACGAAAAATAATAGTTTGCTTTAGATTCGATTCAATACAACGAATAATTCTAATCTCAAAATTGCAAATACTTCTTATTTTTGGCTTTTCTTTTAAATTTCAACTCTAAACGCGAGGGATCCTTAATCAAGAGTTAGGGATACTTTTTGAGGTGACTTTTCCTCTCCGACATGCTTCAAGAAATATAGTAAACAAACACCAAGATAACTTTCAAAGTTGATCAGAAACCGTTTCATTCGTTTCTAGATTCTCTCTGTATTGTGTACGTTTCTCTCGTTCCGTGTACAATCTGTCTTCAGCGTGCCGGGGCAAACGTTTCTTGGCGGGCACGCGAACCACGCCTCCGCGGGCAATAGGCCCCGCCCCAACGGACACGAGGTCGCGCCTCCGCGGGCGCGATGTCACGCCCCGCAGGTATGCTCGCTCGGTCGGGCGCGGTATCCGCAAAGATGGTACCGAACGCAACGAAACGTTCAACGTGCTTAAAAACGTGTTTCAGAATTTCTCTAGAATTTCCCAGCATATTCGCGCAAGTTAATGCCACAGAAACAAAAGACTCGAATCCGACGCGGAGCGAGCCTCCGCGTTACCAACGACCCGCAATTGACGACCGCTCAACCGCAAACGAATACTATTCAACTGTATCTCGCTCGCCTTTCATTGTTCCTCGCTTTCGACCTCGGCGCACTCAAAGGCGAGGTAGACGGAGATGGTTAATAGGGTTCAATTCCTGGAACACCGACGCGCCCGGGACAGTTGGAGAGGCATCCCTGCGCGTATGCGGTGTTGATTAAGGCGCAGTACCGAGAATCGAGAATCAGAATTGGCGTTAATTGGGATCGTGTGCCCGTGCATTCGCGCATTAGCGAACCGCCGCGTCGTTCGTTTGTTATTACCACGGTTGTTGCACATTTTTCCACTGTATCTCCCTCCCTCGCCCCGCCCACGCTCACCGGTCGTTGTCGTCGACCTAGAGATGATCTTCGAATATATTTCGTCCTGCGGGGCAAGAAGAAAAAAAAAAAAAGAAAAAGAAAGGAAAAAGACAGAAACAAAGATAAAAAAAAAAAATATCACGACAATATCACGGGAATGAACTCGCGAAACAAATCACGGCGCTTGTTTTCGAGTTAAGCTCCTCGCAATTTCAAAGCCGGATACTCGTTCACCTCGCTCGGTTCCCCTCCACCTGCATCGTTCTCTCCCTCTTGGCGCTGAGCGGCTTCGCATTCTCATTCAGCAAGCGATACCGACGCGCTCGAGGAACTCGCTCGCACAGGTCCCTTTTACCGTTGTTGGAGCGCCCGCAGCGAAATCGTGGAACGCCACGGCGCTGTAACAACGACGAATTAGCTTTGTTACGGCATTACAGCGGTCCGGATACGATTGTACACTCCAACTGGTTCGCAAAATTCGCGAACAACGCGCTCCGTGGATGGAGAGACAGAGACAGACCGGGAACGATAGGAGTGGGGAGGCAACGAGGGGTTGGAGTTTGGCGAAAAGAAAGCGATTCGACGCGAGTGTAGGAAGGAAGGACGGAGAAATTGGCGGGGGTTGGAGAGTAGTCGGAATGGGCGGGGGATGGGTGGGTGGTAGGGAAGGGGTGAGAAGAGTTTCGACGGAGGGAAATGGCGCGCCTGTAGTGGGTCGCGCAGCTCCGCGGATTAAAGCGTAATTTCGTCGACGGCTTATGCGACGCGTAATTGCATTGTTACATCCCTCTTATGTACGTATAGGCACTCGGCAGTCTCGAAAACGCCGCCTTGCGAGGGACACCGACGACAACGACCACGGTCGACGATACCGGCTGCGCGTCGTCGTCGTCGTCGTCGTCGTCGTCGTCGACGCTCCGGTTTTAGCTTGAATTTGTGTAGTTGGATTGGATACGAAGTTGGAGCTCGTTGACGCCACGCGTCACCGCCATTCCCTCCACCGCCACCCCGTGAGCCAACCGTAGGACTGGAATTAATTTTAAGTTTTAATGGCATGTATCGCGGGTCCTCCCTTATGGCTACCTTGCTTCCGGCCGAGTCGAACGTCCATGACCAGAGCCATTCGGCTAGCCGCGACGGGGATTCCATTATCGGGGCAAAACTTCCTGAATATCTTCGACGGTTCGGGTCGACCTCGGTGCAACCGTTCGCGGTGCATCGTCAAAGAGGTTAATTCAAGTTTTCACCGTGGTAATCGTGCGTGAATACCACAATCAAGGCCATACTCGAGATTTTAAACGACACGTAGCCTGGTCGGTACTGGCTCGACTACCCTCGCGCTTGGTCTTTCCTAGGTTTTGAAGTGGCTGTACTTTGATGGGGTTGCTCGTAGCGAAGGTACGGTTCGACGTTACTTTTGAGTTTAAATTCGAGATTTCCTGGGACATTCGACTCCATTTTGAACCAATTGGACGTATCTGTTTATTTTACTATGTGGATTGCATCTGTCGTGGAATTGGTCAATTAGATAACATCGGAAACTAAGAACGAAGGATCGTATTTGACAAGGGAACTAATGGCAGAAACGTTTATTACGTTTAAAGTAACGAGATAAGTGTTCAAAATGCGACATTTACAAAGAGAAGGTCCGTACAGATCATTATCGGTTTCAATAAAATTTGGCAGGTTTGTAGGTCTACGTGTACAACAATCGTAACTGGAATTATAGCCGTAGGTGACCAGCCAGTTATGAAAGAATAAGTATAAAATTGGACGCTTGAGTAGTAGAGCGTCCCAAAGAACACTAACTATGACCAGCGTTGAAATTTTGATGTAATAGTAAAAACAATGAAAACACAAATGTATATTACACCGCGAATATTCGATGTCAAAATATTATCGGTCACTTACACTTAATACTACGTTACAGTTACTGTTTGCTTTTGATTATTGTGCATGTACACCTGTAAACCTCTCAAATTTGATTTAAATCATTGATATAGTAACCGAGAAACTGTATCAGCGTTTCTACAGTGTTCAACTACTGAAGATCGGTAATTGGTTAGGCAACTACCTACAGTGCGTTAATCATTATTAATGACAAGACAGAGAGATGCACATCTGAAGTGCAGAAATTTTATATCGATGAAGCAATTTCTAGAACCTTAATTCCTTTCATAATTAGTCAATCGGGATGTCAATGTTTATGGTAACTGATCTTTAAAAAGGCGACCATAAATCAAAGTTTCATATAGTCTTAACAGACGAAGGATCACTGAACCATCGAATAGAATTGGACCTAAGTGTTACGTATCGTATTCTTACAAATAAACACTTTATGCATACATATATATAATTTAAAATTGAGGATAGCATTAACAGGCACTAGATTACTCGTAAAGTTTAAGTGTGACTCTTTTAGTCTCTCCTAATGGACAGAAGAATAGAAACGAAATACGAGTTGGATGACAAAGTTTATTATACTCAACAACCAAGATATTCAATGCAACGACCGACACCGAAATTGAGATAGAGTCGAACGAGCTTCGACTGCAATATTGCATCGAGTTCCAAGGGTTTTAGAGTAGGAGTGGAGGTAATAGTTCGAGACAAAGTTTGGGAAGGCGTCGGTGGAAGACACGAAGGATAGGATGATGCAGAACTCGTAGGGCACAGATGACACGGTGTTTACGAGTTTGGTGACGTAGGATATAGATGACATTTGTGGTTACGAAGAGAGTAGGAGTTGTAAAAAATATGTAGGCGAGAAACTGTGCCTAAATGATGATAATACTGCATTGCATTCTTTTGAGCCTCGATGGATTACAGCTCGTAAGACGTTTTTCTTGCATTTAGAAAGAAGAGTAATTGATAAGTTACTCGGTTAAAAACAAATTATTTTTAGTAAGTTCGAGAAAATCACCTTCAATGTGGTCTTATTATTTAAGAATATCATTTAAGAAAAATGTACGAAATATTAACTTAATATTTTTGTAACCATCTGGAGCTACATTTAATATAGAATTTGAAGATCGCTTAAAAATTTCGTGTTTTTAATCTCTACGCTGATAGTGATTACAAAATGTTATTGCGCGTAGCTCACGAAAAATATTCGGAGCTCCGCGTTTTGTTTAATGTAACTCGGGAGGTTGGAAAGCGTAGAAACTTTTTCAATTGTGTTATTTCTGTCTTTGGTAATAAAATATAATCCGTAATACAAACATTCCTATGAATACGAGGGTGAATAAACTTTTTTAGAGAATAAATTGAACGATTGTAGGCGTAAGTGATGAGTGTTCAGGACAGTGGGGTTGAAAGTAGAAAGAATATTTACATTTATCTATCGAGTACTAAAAAAGACAAAGATGATTTTTACAAATTGTAAAAAGTATATCGAACGACTGGCTATGACTTTCCGCTTGTTCCAATAAGTCGTTCATCGATGTAACTTTCTTCTACCAGTACAGAAATTCAATTTGATATTATTCAGGTGTTGGAAGTAGAACTCTAGATCATTTCAACTTTATTCTTTTTATTACAAGGTGTTCCTACGGTTTTTTATCAGTGTATTGGAATATTTTGCATAAAATTATCGATTTGGACTAATTTTTGCATAATTTTCAATCGCATAATGTATATTGAGATCTTCATGGATTGTATAATAGTGGACTCGATATGATCTTTATCTCCAAAGTTATGTTTCATAGCTCTGAACCAATTTTAAAATGATTGTATATGGAATAAAATTGTTTTTAATTGAAATTTTTAATGGGCAACCCAGTAGCAAGAACACTTTTCTGAACTTCATTTTCATCTGCTGTGTTCTTTCATTAAGGCAATAGTAGTCAATGTTTGAATCAGGGTTTTTGATTATAAGATCTCGTTATAAGTTCATAATTTAAAAGTAGTTTTCCTCAAAGTGAAATTAATATGCACTGATTTGTCATTGTGACAATCGTAACTGCATTTGACATATATAGGTGTTCTTGGAGTTGTTCGAATATTGTTGCAGAGGTTCGATTTATCATCGTATCTGTATCAGCAAAGTTTGCTATTGTCGTCTAATAGGTGGTTGATATACCACACGGGTATATTAAAAATAAAAAAGCCCCCGAGACGCTAATTTGGGATACACTCGGTTTGATTTTACTGCTTTTGGAGACTATATTGTTGTATTTACTTATCTCTCCTGAAGATAGGATTTTATTAAAGATAGGATTGTCTAGGGAATATATTCTTGAGCTTGTACAGAAGCCTCAAGTGTCAGACCTTGTCAAAAGACTAGACTGATGTCGAGAAACACCGCTGAATAGTGTTTATTAGAATGTGTGATGTGTGTGTGTGTGTGAAACATAAAGTGCAGCATGATTGATGATCCAGAGTTGTAGGTTAATCGGGTTGAGAATCGAGATTCTCGTAAGAGAATAGAGAGACCTACCTGGTACGATAATGTATTGTATCCTATTGTAGCATAACCTAATTTAACTTTACATACATTATTTTAGTAAATTTTATTTATATAGACAGTAAATTTTATTTATATAGACGAGCCTTTATTAGTTGTTATCAGTATCTGTACAGTGTGTTAATAAAATGTGTCAGGGCACATATTCATCAAACGGAGGAAAAATGTCCTAATAAATTTTGGTTGACAAATTAATATTCTTGAAATTATAAACAATTATCTATTTCGATTGAAACAGGCTACTTAGTCGCTTCTAGTAGGCGATTGTGATATAAAAACAACAGATTACCTTACTATTTCTTCCAATAATGTTTACAGAAATTTTTTCATGTTTCCTCCCATTACATTTATTTTAATTATTCTTATCAGAAAAAGAAAAATTCAATTATTAGATTTGAGCAAATCCTTTTGATTGCACTCACGTTAATTTGTAAAATAATATTTCTTTGTAAAAATTTTCAATACCGACTTTATTGTTACCTTTTCTCAATGTATAATATATAACTATAAATCATTTTTTGATTAACAATTTTATAAAAATCAATTATTTCAGTAAAGTAATTACTTTAATAAAATGCTATATTAATCGCAAAAGCAAGTTACTAAATAATATTGCGTGGATTATGTGAACTATTTGTGCGTAAATTTTATTCCAAATCCAGTTTCTCTTCATCCATTGTTTTGAATAATTAACTTCATTTTCGATTTCGTTTGATACTGTATTTAATTACGATGATTAACTATTTGCTTGTTACGTTTGAAGTATTTGAAACGATGAAACAATTATAACAATAAGGCTAGCATCACTGTACATAGCGTTTTATTAATGTAATGAAGGATTAACAAACGTAATAAAACGAAGAACGTATCTAGTTCATGGTGGTTGAATTTACCTCAATACTATACTTAGGCAGCGCTGAATTATGTTTACGTTTCTGGAACCCATTGTTGTATGGTACGTTGGTTAATCGATTACTGTAATTGCACGCTGCAAATTTATATAATTGTATCAGTTTGCTGCAAACACTCGTCGAAATTAATTTGCCGCGATGCATCGAACAACGGAGAGATAATTTTGTCCATTTTATTTTACGATTTATCGACAGTTTTAATAGTTAAGCATACTTTGTTCATTTCCGTGGACGGTTAGGATATTGAGATTCTGGAAATTTGTAATATCGTCTAAAAATTTAAAAAGCATTTAACGACTACGATTTTTGCAGGGATTAACCTGGTAAAGCCAAACGTAAGTATAATAAGAACTATGAATATTAAATTATTTAAGTATTCATTTATTCATTTACAGTAGCATTTATTTTAAGGTCATAATAGTAATTTATTCACTATTCTAGTAAAAAAGTAAAAATCTTATTATGCAAATATAATAAGATTACACGAGTATCTCTTAGAAAGCCATAAGTGATTGTTAGTTAGTTTACATGTTAATATTTTTAACGTTTCTAACACCTTCTTTTTAGTTATATTTCAGAAAAGTGGTACATTAAAATTAATGTATAAAATAATAAATTATTTAAATTAATATTAATAAAATTAGAGGAATATGATTTATATAATATAGTCAATTAATAGCGTTATAACAATACTAAAAATTCGAATGGTATGTCTAACCATTAGTACGATATGTTAGCAATACTTTTATATACATTCCTTTATCCTCCAAAGATAAATAAATTAAAAAATAAGGCAAGATGTAGCTTTTCTATCTCGTAACATATAGTATTAACACTAACTTTACTACCACTATATAAAAATAATGTTAAAATTTTGTACTTATCTACACTTACTTCACTTAATTCTTTGTACTGTTATAACGCCATTAATTGATTAAGGTATGTTCTGTTTATAACTTAATAACTTCCATTGTATTTTTCAAGTTTGATTAACATTAATTTATACAATTTATTATTTTCCAGGTTAACTTGAAGGCTCAAACGAAAAGAGTAAAACACGTTAAGAAGATTGATAAACACTTATGAATTAACTAAGCAAACATCAGGCTAGGATCAGAAATTTAATTAACCAGCAGTTTACTAATATCGGATGAACTTGGTTTAAGACGCTGCCCAAGCGTCAATATTGTATGTTTACAGCGTGGTATCACATACGGACAAAATTTCATCAATTCATCCGTGGATCGTTAGGCTTAACGAAATTAAAGCGTGTAATTAAACCTTAACCCTACGACTACGTAGACAAGCAGAAGAAAGCTTAGTAGCAGAAGGGTTTATGCTGTTAATCTCTTTACCAAAGTTCGTTATATCGATCTTTCCTTTCCGACACATTCCTCCTTGCGATCTCTTGATATCTCATCTCGGGCACGAGAACTTTTCTCTCTCCCGAGTTGCAACTACCTGCATGTTTTTCTTTGTTTCGTACCTACCAAGTCCTCTTAACAACCGGAGTATCGAAATTTTTATTTAATCTTGGGATCCATCTCGCAAAATATCTACACGATGTTTTAGAAGTCGCGTAGACAAAATAAATACATTTGGAGAATTTATTGTAAGAACGTCGAAAGAAACTTTCAAGTTTGTGATTTGTGATACATGAAATATAATTGCGATACTGGTAAATTAATTTTATGATTGTGCGAAGATAGTAATAAAACCATGATTTGTGGTAACACTTGGCAGATTTTTTCAAGAAATAAAAATATTTATATAACGATATATGATATTTTTTACATCTGTCAATATTTATGATAAAATGGTGGAAATAGCCCTGAATGATAGAAGTGAAAAATATGTTCGGTTTACCAGCTGAGAAAAAATTAAATAATTGTTTGTATGGTACAATTTGTACTTTAAAATACACACAGTTATGTAATTTAAATTTGTCTAGACTTAATTATTCTTAGTAAAACTTGTTTTATTTTAATTCTTCTTAATTCCTATGCAATACTGTTCTTTTTAAATTTAATATACGTTAAATCAATGTAAAATGTTAGTAAAGAGGATTCAAAAGAGAGATCGAAAGTGTTCAACTTTAAATAAGTTAAGCCACGATTGGAATTTCTACTTTTGTTCAATTTTATATTGCAATTGAAAGAAGCGTTACTCATTATTCTTTTAAAAATTAAAATTACACGCTATAAATAAATATTAATCAATTACCCACTACGTAGCGATTGAAAAATTAATGTCGATTAAATCACACTTGTTTCTAATGTGTCCACGAACATGAACATCGTACCTTATTCGCGCAAAGAAATTCTTTTACAACTAATCGGTACATTATTTCTGTTGAATAAAATATTTCTTAAGATTAATAAAAATAAATTACACAAAGTACGTTAAAACACTCATTGAACGTAATACAAATAATACCTTCCCATTTAAATATATTCTCCTTTATACGTTCGAAGTGACTGCACCTCGAGTAAACTCGCCTCCAACGAGAACAGAAGGTAAAACGACAGGATACGAAATGCATTTGTCGTTCGCTCGTATCTCTTTTCTAAGCACCTCTGCCCTTAGAATCCTGTTCAACTTACCTTGGAAGCAATAAGCTCGAGATCAGTTAGAACTGGAGTAGCAATACTTCTTATTGCTACGTAGGAAACCGATGGTACTGTATCCAAGGTTTGCCAACTTGTTTGAGGAGCTCTTGTCCCTCTTCCGTCTCTCTTATAATCTTTTCCGCGAGATTCGAGATGGTAATCTCTTTTTCTTTAACTGCATCGTCGAACACCACGGGGTACATTTATTCGATATTTTATACGCGATCGAGTTAGAATCAAACAATGGCGAGAAGGGTCGACTGGAATTGCTGTTCTTTGGAAACTTCTTTCCGGAATAGTTACTTAAGATTTTACAAAAAAAAAAGCGATTGAGTTGGATCACATGAAAATTAACGTTATTAGCAAACTTGTATTCGTGTTCTTTTCTTCGTCAAACGATGGAATACAATTTCGTTCTTACGAAGAGTGAAGATAAACATCGACAAAATCTTTAAATTGAGCACATATTAATCTTTCATTTTTATGCAAACATTATCCTTTTGATCTTCTTTTCTACTTATTATTTCAATCGTATGAAAATTATTACACTCAGAGAACAATTTCAATTTCGTCTGTACAAACACATTCTGATAATACCTGTGTTACAATATTATTGAATTTCTGATAAATGACAATTGATCGTAAATCTGCTATTTTAAATTGTGCTTAAATTGTCAGTGAATACATGATTGCTAGAAAAAAAAAATTTATTACAGATTTAATACTATTTTCTATCGAAATTTGTTTCTCGTTCGAAAAAACGTACGATTGATACGAACAGGAAATTTAAATGTAACGAGTGAATGTGGGTGGCTCGATAACATTCTAGGAATACAATATTACGAGAACACCGTATATTGTATTGTTTCTGGTCGCTTACGTCTGGAGAGTCGTTCTTGAAAGTCTTGACTCACTTTGGGGTTCTTTCCATCAAAGCGTCACCCTCAGCGACAATAGAACGACTATTGAGTACGTGCTGAGTGCTAAGGGTGAAGGCTCGCTAGAAGAGGTCCCACGTACACAACACAGCTTCTGTAATTTGATTCGCAGTAGAGGTCAATTTTAGCTAATATCCGTCTGGTTGAGAAAAGAATCGGTATCAAATGAAACGAAACCCTCCAATTTTTACTTTTCCGAAATTAGTAGATACATCGTGAATTAATTAGAGAAACGAACACGCCTGCGCGATGGAATTAATCAATCGACTTGGATCGAATCACAGATGTAAGTACAAAGTGGATTGGAAGTCTCAACGGTGCCAGAAAATGGTGGATTCTTTGTCTAAAATGAATCGAAAGAGTGGAAAAAAGTTTTCCCATAGAGTGTTCTGTTTTCGAGAATTGAGAATTCTTTTTTACATTACGTATTGTATTTAAATTAGAATTCGCATCACAGAATTAAATGTTTGGCAACGAACGAATAAGAATTAACTATTTAATAATATAAACGTCACGAATAAATCGTTATAGCTTTTATTCGTCATCTTTATTCGAAGTACAAGTAAAAGTAAGCAGTAGTGACTAAAACAACTGAAATTATATTTATTTGCACGTGTATTGTACGAATCTTCAAAATCAATTTTCTTGCCAACAAAGCCTCGTATAAAATAATTAGATTCCATTTTTTCCATTCATTCTTACATGAAAAAATACCCATTTTTATATAAAAAATCACTTTATCCTGTACGTTGATATTTTACCATCAAAAACATTGTTAGAATAGGCAAAAGGTACCTAAAAACAGGTCCTATTAGTAAATGTTGCTTGTTGTGAAAAACAACGCTGTTATAAAAAATGAACGCAAGAGAAACTAAGTTTCGATTTAATCAATGTAAACGTTTCGTCTGTAATCTTCTTCGGTCCTCTTCGATAACATTGATCCCAGCTAATATAAACAACAAAATATAACGGTACAGAATTAAGTAACGTTATTAAAATTATGTAGCAAGAACGAACGAAGTAGAACAGAATACCTTAGTCAGAAATATATACGAAACGAAGCATCATTTACAGTGAATATTTTCTACAGTTTTCGAATTATAATAAAAACACTTTCCATACTTAACAAACATACTGTTAAAACTTGTATCAAGAAATTCTAATTATTAACGATTCACTTACTGCGTACGGGTAAAACATTCAAACGAAGAGTCCGCAACGTCAAAGAGCAGAGGACGAAGAGAATCTCTTGATAAATAATAAAAATATAGTTACTGTAACATCGTTACTTCGGAAGAATCGACACTCGTGTTCTTTAAGTAGAATATGTCGCGCACGGATCAGACATCGCTCCTCGAATCAAGATACGCGGGAAATCAATTTCGAAACGAGGAAGATCCGAATCGGGCGATTTATTCCAAGCAACGAGCGAGCTAACTCGGTTTTCGTATAAGAATCGAGGGAGCTCGCGGAATGAACTAACCGGCATCGCATAATTCAAAGTCAATCCGAGTGATTTCTCGCGGGACGTTTCACCGAGGAAAAGCTATAACCGAGATCGTATCGTTGCTTTTCTTAAGTCCGGTGTTATTATTCAATGGTCGGTCCCGACAACAGTTGCTTGGCAAGGAATCGCGCAGATAGACGTGAACTCTGCAAGAAAGAGGAGGAACGGATACTTTATTACCACCGGGATGAACTATGATACGAAGCAGGTTAGCATCCCATAAAATAGACGTGCCGGAGACACAGAAGCAATTTTACGGTACCGTTGTTCAATTCATATATATCCACCTGCGGATGTATAAAACGCGGAGCGCTTTTTCGAATAGCGCGGCCGTATAGAGGGGAAGCATGATTGAACTATAATGATGGCGCTTTTACGAAGAACCGGAGAGAAAAGATAGCGGAGAAGAGGGCACGGAATAAAATTTCAAACCGTAGCTCTGAGGGTAACAAGGAGAACAAATACCGCTAAAAAGAAACGGAAGGACGGTTTTCATACTCTCTGCCTTCATTCCCGGCCATAACCTTCCGCTAACATTGTACGGGAAAATACGCGTATTTTGTGTTTAATCAAAAAGGTTTCTGTAACATTGATACCGTGAATTCTCACGATTTCTCTAGTCGCGAAAATCATTTCTCTTGCTCGTGATGATTTTTATTCTTTATTATAAAGAATTAAGTGATTTTTAGAAGACAGTGATTTTCAAAGTTTTGGGGGAAATGAATTTCTTAAAAGGGGAAGAAAGGATTTTTTTGTGTCCGAGATAGACAAGCAAAGTTCGGTAGGTTTGTTTTAATTAATTAGCTTATTCTTACTGATATTGATTTGTTGAATTTTTTACTCGTTAAATATAAGAGATTGTTCAAAGAAGAATATTACTAGCTATTCAGCATTTATTGTTCACCGTTATGTAACAGTAGGGGAGGATCTCTAACGAGTTTTACTTTTTTCTATAAATTGATAAATATAAATTTAATGAGAATTAGGTAGAACAGTATTATACAGTGAAGAAAAATATTTTTTATTTGGAAAACCTCGATGGAGTTACGTAAACCAAATAGTGTGTATGGAAACTTACAAAAATTATTTTTAAGGATGAATTAACGAATAAATTAATCCCAAAATTAAGTTAACTCATGGTTTAACCTTATCGATGAAATAAAATTACTTTTTACTATCTCCACCTTAAAAAATGAATAAATACTAATTGTCAAGAACGATAGATATCATGGTCAATATCAGTTAGAATTTTAGTTTATTCTAAACGAAGCATCTTGTTTTTTACGAGGTTAGAATGATAAAAGAAAGATATACTTTTGTAGTTGTTAAATACGACGATGAATCTAGTTAAAAGAATAGATTTTCGAATATGTTTATCCACGTAACATATGTTCTGTCTTGAATTTAAGATGCCCGAAATAACACCATGTAAACAAAACTAAATTCTTTGAGAAAATGTTAACTATGCAAAGAAATTCGAAAAATTGTTAAATCCACTGTAATTCAAATTACTCTTAAAACAAATTACACAGTACGATATTGATAGATGTCCATAGCAGGACATAAGGTGACCCGAATTAAGGTGCTTCCCCTTGAATTTAAGGTGCCTTGACTGGATTTATGGGTCGCTTCACCTATTTTGAAAACTAGACAAAACGAGCACCAAAAAGTTTCAAGTTTATCCAAGACAACGATTCTAAACATGCTGTCTATAATTCAAGAACCTAGATATACGAGGGATACACTGGAAAACACATCTGCAGTCCCCAGATATTAATCCAATTGAATATTTATAGGATGGCATGGAACGTAAAATTCGAAAACGTATTTCGTAGAGAAAAAAAGAATTCTAAAAAATTCTTTCAAAAAAGTTCACCAATATTACATCCAGCGTTACCTCCAACTTATTTAAAAGGAAAACCCTACCCGGTATTACTTTTTAACGTAAATATTTAAAATATACACATTTTTTTTACCGACGAAAAACCATACGAATACTTATCACGCGTCTGTTTTTGTCAGTTTGTGAATTTTTGTTAATATTTTTATAAAGGTTACGAGTATTTTAGTCGGTTTGTACGAGCGTGCACGGTACATCTCGTACGGGCTTCGTAGAATATGCAAACCGTTGGTTTCACGATTTTTCAAACAGTAAATATATTATGCGATCGTTTCGCCGAAACTAATTGCCGCACGAATTACTCTTGCATCCACTGTACGTCGAAAAGTGTAATAAACGGACAATGGAGGGGGACACGCGTTGAACGTAGTAAAAGGAATTTTTTCCTCGCACATACTTTCGCGTATTTACTCCTTCGTGCTGTATCCGAGCGTTTAGAAAGAGACGCTTTCCTTTGGCTTTTGTAGAAGATAGCTCTGTTTAGAGCCGACCATCTACTTTACGTCGCCAAATCTAAGTGTGCACAATATGTACATATGTACACACCTATTTGTGGCACATTCTACATGTTTCGCGTTTCCGTGGTCGTGATTCTCTTTGACGTTGGCCGGTTCGTAACAAAATAAGGCTATGGCTCTCGTCCCTGTCACACGGAGATTCTCTATACACAAAGACGCGCAGTTGTGTACACAGGGAACTCGGTTCCCTCTTTGTAGCCTCTACTTACCAGCACTTAGAAAATGTTCACTGAGTACACTTTATACCCATGTGCTTCCTAAAACCCTTTACTCTTTTTGAAGATGGGCCTGAGTGACGTCTTTGTCCCATGGAAGAAATTCAATTTGGTAATCCGCCCCGACGTTGACGTTATCTACCCTATCATTATTTCACAGTTCACTGCCTTTTTCAGAGGTCGGCCCAGTGGTGAGCTTTGGAAAAATATACATCCGTGTTGTTTGTTAAACATTTCATTATTTCGGGCGATGAGATTACCGAGAATGTTTCGATGCCGTTGGTAGAATATTTGCAAACAGGTTAAGATTATGGAAGCTTCGGCCAGTTCGAAACATCGTGTTTAATGTTCAAAGTCTTCTAAACCTGAACTGTCTCGGAAACTTCAATTTTTTTTATTGTTAAGACATCGAAGAATTAATCCAAGTTTCAATTAGATTCCTTCGAAATATTTTCTACTTTATTTGTTTCGTTACCATGATCTTCAGCCATTTATCTCAAGCCTTAGTCTGTACAGTCTATATATAAAGCAACAAGATAGCCATCAAATTAATTATTCGTATCAACTACCAGTTACAATTTTAATACCAAGTGGATAAAATTGGAAGGTTCCATTTATTAAAATTTCCTTTGCAATTTACATCCTGCTATGGACATTTATCAATATCGTACCGTGTAATTTGTTTTAAGAGTAATTTGAATTACAGTGGATTTAACAATTTTTCGAATTTCTTTGCATAGTTAATATTTTCTCAAAGAATTTCGTTTTGTTTACACGGTGTTATTTCCGTTTCGTTGAATACGTTTTCAGCGTCATTTCGTTTCTTGACTCGAGACGATTTCAATCCCAACGGTTAAATGCAATATCTCGTACAGACAATTGCCGCGATACATTAATTCGAGCAGACGCATCGCAATCTGTGGCACCGTGGAAGAGACTTTTTTAATGACAGAGCACGAATGTTTAATTGAATGATTCGTCCTGGTGTTTGCGTAAAACGGCTCGCAATCTGGTAACCTTCCATAGCAACCTGTAGCTCTAGGGGTGAATGCTAGCGTGTCTGCTGTACTTCAGTGTAGTGAGTGCTCCTCGAGCCTCCTTCCAACACGCAACACTCAGCTTAATGAGAAGAGAGACCGAGCCCATACCCTGTCTAATCTCAAGCCACTTTGAAACGACCCGACCATCAGTGTTCAGTATTACTCAAATACATACGGACCTCCAAGACGTTCTCAGATTATGTACCGCCTTATTTCCTCCACATACGTGCATACCATTAAGAAATTGCTGGGGGCCCTTACCGGAGTAAGTACTGTGTACAGGCCTGAGCTTTTCAAGCCACCTTAGAGTTTCGTTTCAGCCTTGCGCCACGAATATTCTAATTTCGCAAATATTTCTAAGCACAGGTAGATATACGTATACAGAAGAGGACAATGCACAAGTAGTGCATTGGATGAACGATTTTAAAGCATTGGTGTTTTCAGGGTGCTATATTGAAAAGTTGCGTAGAATTGTAAGAAATCGTAATATCCCAAATGCAATAGTATCGACCATCTTGGATCATAGAGACTCGATACGTCAGAGCCTAGTGTTGATATTGCGAGATTTGTATTTTACATTAACGTCGGGCTCAATACACTTGACGACTCTTTCTCGTTTAGCGATGTACTTAGATAAGGTGTGTTTCAGAAAAGATCTCTTATCTAGAAGAGGACAATGCACAAGTAATGCATTGGATGAACGATTTTAAAGCATTGGTGTTTTCAGGGTGCTATATTGCAAAATTGCAGGAGAATTGTAAGAAATCATAGTATTTCAAATGTAATAGTTATCGACCATCTTGGATCATAGAGACTCGATACGTTAGAGTCTAGTGTTGATATTGTGAGATTTGTATTTTACATTAACGTCGGGCTCAATACACTTGACAACTCTTTCTCTTTTAGCGATATACTCGGATAAAGTGTGTTTTAGCACTTTGATACGAAAGATAGAAAGTTATTAACGACCTAGAATCGGTGAATAGGTTCTTTTTTGCTCAATCCTCTTGATCAAGGATAACAAAACCATCGTGCGCTGGAAAATTCTGTATCCAAGATTATTCCAATCCTGAAAGATCATTATGGAGGGAGGGGAAAATAAAAATTGAGAGTAAGAATGTTTTAACATTTCGTAGCATCTAGTAAATTTGATAATCGTAACGAAAATTAGACCAGGCCGGTAATTTTAATCTGTACATCCACTCCTAGATCTGAAACCTGTTGAGCATTGCATACTTGGTATACTAATAATTCGTTCCAACCTGTTTCCTTGCACAATTATAGATCAAAACGTTCTTTTGTTGTCAGCAGAGATAAAGTTCTCTTGACTTTCTGTTTTTTTTTTTTTCAAATTTCTCGAGTCTCTCATAGAGTTCCTTACCCATCCAGTGATAAATCTCTTTTATCGAAAGTCTCGAACAAGATGTTAATTATTTCATTTAATCGTAGAATATGCAACAGTAATTTATTTATTTTGTACCTGTACCAGTAGTGTGTATACGTGCTCCTTTATGAATCTATTGCAATTTCTATCACGACCATCTTTCAGAGAGCAAACGGTAGATGTTTAACCCACAGATGGAATCGATACTGCTCCATGATAATAAAGTTTCACGAGGCATTAGAAGCGATAGCGCTGCTGCAATGAAAATGCAATTCCATTTACGTTTCACTGTCATCGCTGTTCCATGACACATGTCGCGGGAGAAGGCTGTATTATTGATTAGTAATTACTACACGTAGAATCAGAACATAGACCAGCCAGGTATATCCAATTGGTATATGGACCACTTGTTGGCTCTGCGCCACCGTGCTTCGAATTCAAAGCCAAACAGTAACTGGGAACATCTTGCGACGCTGATCATCAACCGAGCCTTAATTAAGGTATTTGTATTCGCTCGGGCTATAAAAAGTCTACTTGGGAATTTCAATTAAGCAAACCCACCGAGAATCACTTCGCAATTTAACGAATTTTTTCGTGTGTTTCTCGATATCTTTCGAAATACGATCACCGTGTACAGGGTGTACAATTCAAGTTGACACAACGAAATATTTCGTGCACAATTGGTTTGAAAAGAAGCAAGACTCTCGTGAGATTATTAGTTTCTTAATGCTTGAACCTTTTCAAGATTATTCCGAGGTCGACTTGTTTCTCTTCTATCGTAAATTAATATTTTTTATTTCGTAATTCTATTCTGTGTAAAAGTATGCATCACTTTTGTTCGAAATATTTTTCTGTAAAATATCTACCTTTTGAAATATTTAGAGAAACACGTACAAAATGATTATTCACCAGAATTCAACGATTGTTCATTTAACCATTTGATATTTCTATTTCGCATTTGTTTCAATACTGTGGAAACAAATAATCAATCAATAATGGCATTTTAATCCCCATTTAAAATCAAGAAAGACACGTTCCATCTTATATTTTATTCAGATTAGTTGTGTATGAGATATTTCATATATTAACTTAAATAGGACGACCTGTACGCAAGTAGATATTCAAACAATGTAGTTGTCGCAGATAACATGAGTCGTGAAAGATAAACAATACTCTGCCAACAACTTCGAAACATTTGAAGTTCACGATGAATCGAAAGAAAATCAATAATAATATTTCCTCGATTAGTTACTCGTCGATGAACTTATCGAGAAAATAAACGATTAATTGTACTTTTCCGAGAAAACACATTTGCGGAAATTGGTGAATTATCAACCACATTGTTTACACGCGTATCAAGAATATAAAACTGGTAAAATATTTCGTACTGGTTATTTTCTGATTCGAAAGTTCTCGTTCCGTAAGAAATACATTTTCCCACGGAAACAATTTCGCAGCAGATCCGTTGATAATAATTGATGGAAGAAAGAGGGAACAATTCTGATAGATACAACTTATGTGCCGGGTGTATTATTTATGAAACGAGCGAGAAGATGCCGCGTGGGAGCTTGCCAAGAGCTTCCTGGGAGAGATAAGGCGGTCCACCCGAAGGAACGCTTTACGAATGCAACAGGCGATATGAAACTAACTATGTACTTACGTAGGCCTACCTGTGTGTACGTAGACCTATCCAAACCTCTTTCTCACGCCCCCGCGTCTGTTCGGCCTCGTTCAGCGTTAGCAACTGGTGGTTGCATCGGTGTGCCGTGCCAGTGAGAGCACTTGCATCGTTTCGTTCCGTTTGTTCTCAAATAGAGAGAAAATCCGAGGGGATAAGGGTGCCGGGTCTTGGCTACGGTCCAAGCCGTGCTCCTAAAAACCTGCGACTACCGCATCGCGACCCACTACCTCCCCGTAGGCTTCAGTAATCCCTTAAGACTGCTCCTTCTTCGTGTTGATAAATCCACACGAACTACACTTCGTTAAAGGAAGATGCTACGTGTCATACGAGTGCGAAAGAAACTGGGAATTGTAACGCGGTTTCGACGTTTCCGAACCTCAACGAGAAGTGACCAAAATGAACGAATCTTGGGAAACAATTTCAATCTGAAACTTTGAAACAATTTCAACCTGAAAATTTGAAACAATTTCAACAATTTCACGGTCCATCGAGAATTTCGTCGCGAATGATTAAACGTTCACGTAGGTTTCGTAAGACGTAGCTTAATGACAAGTTAAGCGTTGGTTGTTTGTTTCTGTTTTGAGATGATGTTTCTCAATAATGAATTTTAATTTCAAATTAGATTGTTGGACGAAATTGTCTCCATAGATTATTTATAACTGAATGAACGTGTAGTACGATACTTATACAGGTTTGTTAACACATACATGTATGTGTATATCGAATTATCATAAATTCAATGTATTTTATTAGTTGTATACTTAAGGAAAGAAGCGACGGTAAAATGTTTAATATTAATGAATATTACACATTAGGAGGACGGGCGACAACATGCAAATGCAATTTAGTAATAATTGTGAATAATATGTAAATACTAATGTATATTTTTCAGTTGTAAATTATTTTAGGTTTGATCATTATTTTGTTCAATTATGTAATTTGAAATTGAGATTCATTTGCTGCGTTCATTTCAGTTAACGTGGAAAAGAAGATTTCTAAAGTGGAACTACATGCAAAATTGAAACATTATTGTAAAGTTTCTCTCCAGTACCTGATCCTACCTAACTTTTGCAATATCTACGTTACAAAATGTTGATGACTGAAACTATTTCTTTGTACTAATACAACAGCATTGTTCTATATGTTGAGTCACATTTATTAATATACCATTGAATGTATGCATAAAAGGAGATGGTTATCTGTTTTTGATCAGACAACCACAAACGATTTTGGAGTGTCCCTGACCTACCAAAAAGAATATTGCTATATAATAAATGAGAGTGCATATTCTCTAAAACGTAGTATTCATTTTAGTTAAATTCAAATAATTGTTTTTTTCTAAATTTTCAAAAATACTTTACCAAAAGAGAAACAATTTCTTCACAAAAAAGGTTAGTTATTTCCTATAACTGAAATATTGGCATCTAAAAGTGTATAACAACATCGAGATACTTGGCATACAATGTAAAACATTGTAAGTTTCTACCAATATTTTCATTTTAGCGAAGATTCATAATAACGTTTATTAACCAAAATTCGAAGGTATTCCAGACTATAAAAGATAAATCGTTGCTTGAATGTTTATACATAATACGACTAGAAAAAAACGACACTCCACTTAACCCAAGTATAAATTCCTGTCTCGACAATATTCTTCACCTACGTTCTCGCATTTTAACATTGTAAATCAACCTTATCGTTAAAAAAAAACAAGTTTATTGTACATTTCCGTAAACAGATGAAACGTGGATTGAAATATTTTAATTTTTTTTTACGACAATTGCGCGCCCCGTGTCGCGATAAAATTGAATAGTCCGAGCGGTCGAGTTCGTCGTAAAATAAATCGCGAGGCGAACTATCAGGTGGTTCGATAGTGTTCGGTTACGTACCAACGCGGCAACAATATTAATAGAGTTCGCGCGGTTCCAAAACAAATCCATCCATTGTTCATGGGCCGAGGGAATAGGGCGATCCGATTCCTTGAAAATAGCCCTATTAAAGTAAATCAAGCGTTCCTCGATACCGTGCCGTTACGCGGGACGAATAAAACACGAACTATTTCTTTTCCCATAAAACGCGGGAAGGGCAGCGTAGGGACACCCTCGATATTCTCAGATGGAATCTTTGCGCGGTCGTTGGCGCACAGTAATTCCCCGGAACCTCGCCTAGGAAGTAACAGAGCCGAGGTCCACGCTTTCGAGCATTATAGGCGGAGGAGACTGCGAGTCCCGGGGCTGCCTCTTATCCTGGAAAAGGCTTCCGGTGCACATGCATAAATAACAGAGATCCTTGTAAGGGCCGTCCGCGGACGACCGCTTCGTTCCCATCCTATGGGTCCGCGTTGAATGCGAGGGCCGAGTCAGGTCGACATTAATAATGCACCAGCTGTAAGAACACCCTAAATATCCTCGATCAGCCATTACGGTTCCCAGAGGAAACCAAATGGCGTATCACTGTCCTGTTGTCCCTGCGGCCTCACTTTCCTTTTCAATCTCTACCGTCGGATTTTTATCATCTGCTTTCCATCTGCTCTTAACGCATAATCAAGCGGAATATGTTAACCGTTAATCGCCACCCCTAGTGGTGTTCGTTCGCGTGTAGGTACGACATACGACGTTGTCTCGCGATTAGTTCCAGGCAGCTCTCGGTACGAGATGAAATACGTGTACAAAGCTGTCTAATTATAGGAAAGGACGTATATGTACGTTCGAACGTAGTTATGTACAGGGTGACTCGTTTCGATCATTGCGCGTATACGTTTCGGGAAGTAGATAGGTTGAATCGGTAACAATTCTGATCAACGAACCTGAATTTCTAGAGAGAAGATGAGCGAAATTCGTAGTGTTTAAGAGATATACTGTACTCGTTTATCATGTTCGGAATTCTGTACACTCGAACTTTGTAATACCCATTTTCTGATCGATTTTAATTCACGGTCAAAAGTTTGTAATTTCAGCGATTACCAGCGCGAAATACGTGAAACGTTTCTGTAGCCGAAATGCGGGGAACGAGAATTCGAAAAATTGTTAAAAATTAAATATCAAATAATTGTTTTTTCTAAATTTTCAAAAATACTTTACTAAATAAGAAATAATTTTTCACAAAAAAGATTAGGGTCCTGTAACTGAAATATTGGCATCTAAAAGTGTATAATAATATCGAGATACTTCGCATACAATGTAAAATATTGTGAGCTTCTACCAAAATTGACATTTTTCTACCGAAACGAATTTTTTAACGAAAATAGTTTCTCGTGTCTTCGAACGATTAACTTAGCACGCTTTTCAAAAAATTGAAATCTATTGGGTTCGGAAAAGCATTTTATTTTTTTTTCTGGTAAAAACGAAACACGATTTTTTTAGAGTATGTAAACATTTCATTAAATTATATATTCTCCATTTTGGAAAACTTTCAAAATATATATATAACTTTCCATAGTTACTTTCCGAATAACCCAATATTATTGAAGAATATATAAATAAATATATATACATGTGGTGGATGGCATGAATCCTGAGGAGGATCGATGAGAACGTAAGACAAAGCGGACAAATACATTGGAGAACAGAATCATTGTCCACGATTATAGTCTGCAAATTTATTTTCGAAATTAATGGAAACGATGGTGAACATTTCATTAGTTTCCCAGAACGAACTTCGTAAACAGCTGCTTGATGCTATTCTACGGTAATTCAGTCGGGACCTTTATTTACTGGACAGATTACACGCTAGCCGTACAAACAACGGTATATTGTTGGTCCGTCTTTATTATATATTTACGCTTGTTTCAGACCCTTTGGTGTAGCTGTCTGCTTTATACTAATATTCGTTGTTGTTTCTTGTCATCCAAAACGGTAAGTTAGAAACTGATTATATCGTTCTACGATTTTGTATGCTTGTTGGAAAATACAATAATGTCGTCAGCTTATATTTGAGGAACAAAGAGACAATGTTTGCAAGTTTGCACGAAGAGACATCACATACAAGGATGTCGTTGGGATAGTCAATGAGTGACGTTAAGTGGTCAGTTGCTCTTATCGAGACAGTAGTAAATAGAAAAGTATCTTTGCAGATATTTGTTCTCGAAGATATTACATTGTTTTATCTGCTAATAAAGAAAAGTATTAGCGAATGGGTTGTAAAAAGTATGAGTTTCATTTTCGTCTCAATTCTATCTCGACCCGATTTATGAAGCTATATAGAGTGTTACGGAAAGTAGTACTATATTATTGATCGGATGGTGATTCTTCCTGAAAAAATAAAACAAAGATCTGCAATAAAATTTCTTTTCGAAGCTTTGTTTTCACGATAATCGAGTTTCGAAGTTCGTTGAATATGTGTACGATTGAATACAATTGGATAACGTGACTCTTTATTATTTATTATTTCCACTTGTGTTGATTTTTATAAACATTGGGCGATAATAATATCTATGTTCTCTCGATCTTATTATCTCTTAGTTGACACTAGAGTTAGTAATATATTCTAGTATATAAAGGTATACCTCGTGAGTATTTGAAAACAATCTGTGGAGGAGAAAACAGAGAAATTTATAAAATTGATTATAAAATTTATAAAAACTATAACGTTTTCGGAAAACATTCTATGGATTTTGAAGTGAATTTCTTTATAAAAGCAATTGAAACCAGTCAACTTTAGTAAATTTAGTAAATTTATTATTAATTGGAAGTAATTTAAATAAATAATACCATTTAGCCATCAGTGTTCACTAATACCAAAAAAGTAGTAGTTCGCACGCTTAGAGTATGAAACTAGTCATTTTTAGTAAATTTAATATTAATTGGAACTAATTGAAATAAATAATACAAATGTTCACTAATACCAAAAAAGTATAGTTCGCACACTTACAGTATGCATCTGGCGGTTAACCATTTGTCCTTAAATACGGTTTTTTATTGTACCTAATATTCAATTATTAAATCGTGTGCTCATAGACGCCGCTAAAAATAAAAAAAGGCCAGATGCATTTTTTTGTTGCGCAAATGGTGGAAATAATGTACAATAAATGGACACGTCGGTAGAGTCGTATCAGATCGCGCGTAGACCTGAAAAATGTCCACGAACGATATTCTCGAAAACGAACGTTTCTACAAAAAAATTGTATCATTTTCACTTTGCTACTTCACGAAGAACAGCCCTCTGACCGATGGTGGCAGATTTTGCGAGACACCGTTTAGCTACAAGCCTGAATGAAAATTCGTCGAGATTTTGGTCCCTTGTACCGCTCAACAACGTATCGCACGTTCGTGATAAATGGAAAAATGCAGTTTTCGATATCGTTGAAGCATACCAACGGTCCAGAGAGGCGCACATCGAATCGCGAGAAGTAAACCAATGGAAACTGTAGTCGAAAATAGTAGATGACGCGTTTAAACGGGGCTGTCAAGATAACATGTATCGACGAACTTGACTCGTTTCCCTTTCTTCTGTCAATGAAAACTGTTATTTATTCACCACGATCAGTGGTTACATTGCTATTTGGGAATATTTCACTCTCTTGTCTGTCCTTTTAGCGAATTGTTTAAAATGACGAAAACATTCAAAGACGGTATGCGTAAGTGTAAATTCGAACGAAAGTTTTATAAAGTAAGTGCACTCTTCGAATTATCGATTTCATAGACTTGGTCGTTATAATTGTCATTAATATTATTATTAAACAGATTGAGATCCTTCGTGAGCGAAATTATGTGTAAAGTTTCTTGACTAGTTTCGAAAGGAAGACAACGATTCGGAAAAAAGAATCATCGTTAATCGAAGAAGATATTTTATTATTGTTAAGTATTATCTTCGCGCACCAGCGTGTATTTCGACAGAAATGTACGAGCACCGGAGAATTGCTTAGGTTGGATTGAATTATTAACCGATCGATAATACAAATATTACGACGCAATCGTTGCCCGCAAAGAAGGGCTACGTAGAAAGTTGCCGATGCTGGATTATTAAATTCCTTAAGACCCTATTGCAAATACCTATTCAAGAATCGATACATTCACTGAATATCTCAAACACAAGGAACACCCTCTGGCCATTGATGATAGAGAAATGCAACAATGCGTCTTGAAAGAGGTATATTTGCCTTCAGCATCCTCTACTCGGTTTACGGTGCTCGAGTCTTATCGATGATAAATCAAGCTTTCAATTCGGTATTGTGTTGTAAAATTTGCGATCAAGGAGCGCTCGTTAAGTAGGGTCGTCTATAAATTTTCTGCAAGCTCTGTAACATCTGTGTAGGCAAGAGCCCTTGCTGTATATATTACATAGGATGTACATGAAACGATTGGTTAAATAAAAGAATATTCTACGAATTATACCGGTGATAAAAAGTGACACAACTATAGATTTGTAAACGCGACATATGCTCGTTACTTAGTGTTTTACACACTTTTGAATTAAATTTTCCGAAGAAGATATGAAACGTGAACGAAACTTCTTTTTCTCCTGATTGTTCTCTCCTCGATCGTTAATCGAAGTTAACTATCAACGAGCATAATTCAAAGTTACTTACCATGTTTTGTTTCTGCTTTTACGTGGAATTGAAACAAAAATATAGCGTATCGTTGAAAAAATACAGAGTGACCTCGATGTAGCCATTAAACGTACAAGAAAAATTTGTTTCTTACGTTCTCCTCAATTCTCTTTATATCCTATGTTTCCTTTATTCTATTTACAAAGAGACCTCGATTCAGTTCCAGTTAACCGGGAAATACTGAACGTATATTCTAGACTTTACATTGTATTTTCGAACACGTTATACGTGTACCTGGACTTTACGCTTGGCGCTTCAGGCTTAGTCTCATTTATGTCGAGTGAATATTTAACGCGCTCAACACTTACGATAGGTCAGTTTAGATTAGATTATGCTGCATTATCACAAAGCAGATCACTACGACACTTCGTTCTTTCGCTTGAAATCGAGAATAGCATTTAACGATGAAATTGAACGCAATAACTAAATAAATAAAAGTAGTTTCTTTCATTTCTCTCATAATTCCAATGAAATATGTAAAAAAAAGTATAGTATCTTGTTCGAAGTTCAAACATCAGGAACTTTTACAATTTTGTAAGTTGCATCAATGTACCTATTCTTTTTTTAAATAGTGTTATTAATGCAATAGCTTAAAATATTGCGAATGAAATTTCCACCGGTTCGAATTCCAAATAGTACAAGAAGTAATAAAAATTAAACTTGCGAATAGTTGACAAATATTTCAATGACAACCAACGCTGCAACAAACACGGTGAACTCCACGAAAAGGACTAGATGATAGACGTCGAGAATGATTGTGTCAGAATTGATTGAAATCGAGAATAGCATTGAACAATGAAATTAAATGCAATAACTAAATAAATAAAAGTAGTTTCTTTCATTTCTCTCATAATTCCAATGAAATATGTAAAAAAAAGTATAGTATCTTGTTCGAAGTTCAAACATCAGGAACTTTTACAATTTTGTAAGTTGCATCAATGTACCTATTCTTTTTTTAAATAGTGTTATTAATGCAATAGCTTAAAATATTGCGAATGAAATTTCCACCGGTTCGAATTCCAAATAGTACAAGAAGTAATAAAAATTAAACTTGCGAATAGTTGACAAATATTTCAATGACAACCAACGCTGCAACAAACACGGTGAACTCCACGAAAAGGACTAGATGATAGACGTCGAGAATGATTGTGTCAGAATTGATTGAAATCGAGAATAGCATTGAACAATGAAATTAAATGCAATAACTAAATAAATAAAAGTAGTTTCTTTCATTTCTCTCATAATTCCAATGAAATATGTAAAAAAAAGTATAGTATCTTGTTCGAAGTTCAAACATCAGGAACTTTTACAATTTTGTAAGTTGCATCAATGTACCTATTCTTTTTTTAAATAGTGTTATTAATGCAATAGCTTAAAATATTGCGAATGAAATTTCCACCGGTACAAATACCAAATAGTACAAGAAGTATCATCTAAAACTATTTTTCGTCCAATAACTGAGTCTCGTCTCGGATTTTGTATGCCCTTAAATACGAAATTCTCAAAAGATGACACGATTATAATAAATCACTGACCGAGATCGTAGTACTTTGATGTTGTAAATTCACGCCCACCTAGTCATGTACCGGGTGTTGGTCTACAAGGTGGAGGGGAGCAGGAAAGTTGAAACCAAAGGGTTACACATTTGGTGGGGCTACTGATCTCGGATGCTCAGGTACGCGAAGTGCGGCCATCACGCGTGTACTTAATGAAGGACGAAGCTAGCCGCTAATCCCTAGCTCGTATTACCAACAACCGTGAACAAAAAAAAACACTGTCGCCCTACCTGGCGACTAACAAAAGTGACATCACGATACGTGAACGGCTATCGAACGAAAGATATAATTTAGAAAAAAAAATGATTAAATTTTGGGTAGCTTCTCAGAGTAAACAAATAAATCTATAAAAATGCATCGACAATTATTAATCTCAACAATCACGACACGTCAAAGGCTATCGTGCAAAGGCACAGCCTGATTAAAGTTTGGCTGTCTCCTGATGGTAAACAAATAAATCTTTAAAAATGAATGGCCAATTACTAATCCTAAAACTAACAAAGTCCGTGTCATAAATTCGGCCCCATTCAAAGTTTTTAGCAGCCGATGCATTAACGATGGGATAGAAGAGTTACGTTCCCTGGCTGAGAAAACAATCGAAAGTGGAAAACAAGTTAAGTAGCCAATACGGATTTTAAAATGAAAAGGAACAGACGTAGGAGCGGTGGACGTGTACTGTAATATGGTTTAATTATACGAAACAGGTAATTCGTGTACAGGTTAAAGGACAGAATTATCTTGATATTTCAAACTTTCTTCGAAAAGGGGAAACAACTTTTACAATTTTCAAATATGACTTGTATATTCCGTTTTTGTTACCGTAAAATATAGTTTACGTACAAATTATTTATACTTTACATATTCTTGAATAATTTAGAAGACTAGCTGAAGAGAAAATTATTCTATTTTATTTCACCTCTATATCTGATGTATGTGTAATATGTAAATTTAAGGTAAGACAATTATACCGACAATTGTGCAAGAGAAACAGGGTATGGTTAAAGTACTGTTAGTAACCTAGCCTCAACTGTGAAATGAATTCAACGATAGAAGAAATAGTACACATAACCTTGACTTTTGATCATATTGTGTATACTCATATATAACGTACATAATACAAAGTTGGATTAATAGCAGTTTATAGTTGTAGCTCGCCTTTATATCGTAACGTATCCTTATTTTCCTTCGTACACATTAACCTTTTCTTTCTACTCAATACTTCATTCTTTGTACACAATCTTGGTGTAATAAAAACGTATTATTATTATTACATATAAATATCATTGTCAGAAACATATGTGTCTCAATAATTAACGTAATTGTTACACGTAGCAACTAAACTTGTTGTATTCAAACATGGAATTTGAAAATTGTGAAAATTGTGAATTGTTTCTGTTGAATTTCCAATACCATCTAAAGATAATACAACAAAAATCATCTCTGGTAGCTGTATGCATATATATACAGAATGTCTTCTAGAATATTTTAGAATGTTCTAGAAGATTCTATTCTACAGGTACGTGATGTTTATTAAACAAAATAAGAGTTTACTCGTCACCATGACAAACAGCGATTCATAGTTAGTCTGAAAGTCAATCTCGTACAGAACGCACGCGAAAGACATACCTTCCGGAATATTAATAAAATTTGATTTATTGACAAAATAGAAATACCAAGTTACTATTTAATCGCACCCATAATCCAAAATTTCAATAGTTTCAATTCGTGACAGTTTGAAGGATCACTGCACAACAAGTATCCAAGGAACTGATTTCTGGATCTGAAAAGACCCTTCATCCTTCGCATTGTTACCCGTAACAACAAAACTCAGTGTATTTAAGGATGAAATTTCAAATTGCAAAGGACTTGAAACCGCGAAATCATTGCAGAGAAGTAGTCCGTTCCTTGCTCATCTTTCGAATCCACCTTCGAATCCTTCCCCAACCCAAGATTCCAATAGTGTCAACTGGTGACAGTTTGAAGGATCAATGCACAACAAGTATCCAAGGAAGTGATTTCTGGATCTGAAAAGACTCGAAAGCGCGAAATCCTTCCAGAGAAGTAGTCCTTTCCTTGCTCATCTTTCGAATCCACCTTGCTGCCTTCCCCAACCCAAAATTCCAATAGTTTCAACTCGGACAGTTTGAAGGATCACTGCACAACAAGTATCCAAGGAAGTGATTTCTGGATCTGAAATGACTCGAAACCGTGAAATCAGTGCAGAGAAGTAATCCTTTCCTTGCTCATCTTTCGGATCCACGTTGCTGCCTTGGCGGCATACGCAGAGATACATGTCAATACGCTTTCATGATCGCGGTTTGCGACGTCGCTGTTCTGGGCCAGCTTGATGGCGATAGTTTCTACGGAGCCGTTGATGGCCTCTGGTTAAACTTCCTAAACCGCCGTGAATTGAGTTAGAGTTTGCTCGTATGCAAAGCCTGCTAGCCATCTTGCTGCACGAGCCTGCTGGCTGGCTTGCTTGTCCGCTTGCTTGCCGACGTCGAGTTTGGGCTCAATTTGGAAATTACTCCCGCCGAAATAGTCGGGGCGGTTTCGTCATCTACGAGAGTACGTCTAGCGTTCGCGCTTCAAGATCGTCTCCGCGTTTAGGAATGCGCCACCCTCGAAGAATGCCGATGGAAAACTTTCGACTGTCCACTTAGCCGGGACCGACGAAGAACCGAGCGTCGGGTTGTTCGAAATTCGTAGCTCGGAATTTTGTCTCGCTTAGGGTAATGTTTCGTGCTGCGTCGTCGGTTTCCACCGATGTAATTCTATGTCTTTGCGCAGAGAGAAAAAGGAAATATCGTACAGCGCAGTTGTCGTTTCTTGTAATTTTCTCATCGAACGAATCGGTACAATTGGGAATTTATTTACGCAGAGTGCCCAGTAATTCGTGGAACTTTGAAAATTTACCGTTCACCCAGAAACGATGAAAACAGCTCACAAACGATATCCTACTTGACCTTGTTTACGAGACAACGAAGATGTTCAAAATGACTACTTTGTATTTCCAGACAATTCTCTAGGCATCTTGACACCGATCTGATTACCATTTGAATGGTTCTTGGTCGTATGAAAGACGTCAAGTGTTATTTGTAAACAGAGCGATTTCTTATTTATGACATACACCGGTTTACTACGATGTACTGGAGGAGAGTCCACTCTGTTTACAAAATTTCTTATATCTCATGAACGAAGACAGAGAAGACGTATGTTTACAGTAACTTGCTTTTATCGTTCGGTGTTCAACCAACTCCCGAACATTGAGAATATTTCGTAATAAATTTTAGGACTTCTGCTTCGTCGTGTCCCTGGATTTCTTTCACAATTTTTAGGAGAATATTTCTCGATTGTATTCGAGGACAAGAATTTTTATACAAATCGGCTTGATCAAACTGAATAAAACGTGTCAAGGTATATATTTATACAATACATAATTTTAGAAATTATCTTCAGAATTAACCAAACTTACCGATGTAAATATGAGACACAACCTAAAATACAAAATACTAATCGTAGAGATAACGAAGAAAATAAACGACAAAATAAATCCTAAAGGGATAAAGAATACGTATACAATTAATAAATGACAAAATATGGAGTTTGCACGTCCCACTTCGTAACTTTCTCACAAGTTTATTCCAACCATTCGTGTCTTCTTTGTACTCCCATTTTGATTAATATTTTACGTTCGCGGATACGTCACGTATTTACATCCCCAATTAAAGAAGTTTCGTCATTAAGTGAAAAACACCGTCCAGAACTTCCAGCACAATCAGAATCAAAAGAAAGAGAAGTAACAAACTTGAAACCCTTCGAGCACAAACGTCGACTACGATACTCTTTCATCCATCGCACAGAATCTTCCCTCCATTTCTCTTTCGTTCGTCACGTATTATTTCGAACGCATTGTTCCGTCTCGATGCTCAAACGTGGAACAATATTTAACACCGACACTATTATTGCCCTTCGTCGTAAGTATCCTTGCACTTCGATCGGAAAAAGTTCGTAAAATACCTCGTTGCACGCAGCTCGGTACGCAAGCCGGTTAGGCAACAGCGTTGTTGCTAGTATTCGCGAAGCGAACCAACAAACCGGTACATCGTAACGTAGCTCGGTATCTTTCATTTTGTTTCTCGAGTCGACGGGTCAATATTTCGTCCGTGACTCCCGCGATCGTTAGGGGCACGGTTCAACAGGTGCACCACAGGTTTAACTTCCACATACGGATGATATAATTCAAGACAGTTTCTTCTTCCGACGGCGAAGCTAAAAGCGGCAGTTGCTGGAAATCTCGGGGGACCGCTTTGTAAGTTGAGGGCCGCACGATGCATAAGTGATGCGGCGCTAAAGTGGCTCCGCGGAGCGGAGTTAGCTGTGTATGCAACTGCTCCGTTCCTGCCTATTCTCCCACGTTTTGATCCTTCGGCGTATATACGTATAATTCCGCAACTGCGTACCAACCGAGAATGCGTTCTCTCTGTCCCCACCACGGCACCGATCCATCCGCCATACCCCGGTGCGGTCGAAACACACTTGCCTTTTTCATATTCACGCGGGGCGCTGAAAGTGAATTGCTTTTTAAAAGTTCCCCCTCGGTATATTGAAATACGGGCGTACTCCAGACACTAGACCGCAAGCAAAGCAGCCTTTATTCTTGCCTGCTTGTAATTGCGGCTATACGGTTATCATTCGCAAATGTTTATTCGAATCTTTAACAACCGTTGCCCGGGTTAAAAGCGCCCCGGGGCTGGATGTTTTCTTTTGTCTCGGGATTGTTCCGCGGGTGGTGCGCCCAACGGTTATGGAGTAAATGTATTGTACATAATTACGTTCTTTTGAACATTAACGAAAGCGTTCCCCGATGCTGATACATTCGCCGCTGCGCGCGATAAACAATAAAGCCGGGCTCGTTGTTAGCGCGTACGCGGTTTATTGTCCGTAATGTGGAAAATCGGTATCTAGATACTTTCCGATCGGTTTTCTTTTTTTTTTTTTTTTTTACAAAAATGTTTCGCTCGATGTTACGGCAATATTCAACACGATTATGCGTACACCGAACCGAATGTATATTCGACATTTACACGCGTGTTACTTTTCGGTGATGTGTATTCAAACTTGTGTATCCATTCGCGTCTGTTGTAAAATATTTAATTGTTAGAAAAAGCAAGACGTTGTTGGGATACGATGGGTCGAAAGAGACACGAGAAATGTACCAGGGTTGGTATATATGATCGTAATTTAAAGAATTAATTTCGATATTCAACAAGGCGGGTGACTTTTAGGAGAATTATTTTCTTATTTGTTACAAAGTATATACGTACGAGATCGTTCATATGTACACGTTCGATAGTGTTCTCCCATCCAGATCGAAATATGAAATATAAATACAGGATTGTAAATACACAAGAGAAGAACACAAACAACTTGTTTTGCTCGATATTAACGCTGTTTGTGCTCAATATTTAGTTAGTTTAATTTATACTCGATACGAGAACAGTCGATCCTGTTCGATCATTAATTGTGCGCGAAAAACTCCAATAGGATTCTAAGGGTCGGCCCCCACTTGAGTCGAGTACCGAGCCGAGCCACTTAAAGCCACTTTCACATATGTACGTGAACCATGAACATTTGAAGCGTTTCTACGGATGATCGTCAGTACGGACTTGTTCCACACGGAGGTTGGAAATTGGTCGCGAGGGAGTCCTTGGGTTAGTTGGGTGGAAGTTTAAGTTGTAATATGATACCGTTAAAGAGACCTGAGAACATTTAAAGTAATAAAATGCCACTTCTCGTATAAGCAGGTATCATTCGGGTATATAGTTAACGCGGTTACGGTATAGAAATAACACCGTAATGGTTGCCCGAATACGTACCGTGCTCGGTAGTAGCCATAGGAATTGCACCGCTCCTTAAAAATACAATTCATCGAGTGTGTGGATACATCGTAAACGTGGTAGTCCACGCTAAATTGTTTCATTGCCGTGAAACATATTTTAACAATAACGTAGACGATTACTGCTCGTGCGATAATTAAACCAAAAATATGTAAAAATTTCTACGACCACTACCGCACATAAAATGGGTACACAATTTCTGCCGATTGTAATCTAAATAACGATTATAGTCCATTTACCTTGTGCGAAAATTAGAAGTATATTTCTAGTTTTTATCTTACGTGTATGTACATATTAAAATATTTTACACGGACTTCGTAGAGAGTAATCGTAATACTTGCTAAAATAACAGTATCTTCTCGATAAATGAGAAATCATGGGGACATAGATTCACGTTTATCGTGGACCTCGGGTTCACATTTATCGCGACAACATTGTATATACAATCTTCGATCAAGAAGAATGGCTGACTAAAACGTTTGACTCGACACGATTCGCAATTTCCACCTGTGACATTTTTTCAGCTCTCTGTAGTATTTTATCGAGCACGTTGTTGTTAGTCAATTGTTCGAATTTGTGGCAACGTGGAAAGAATGAACGCGTAAACGTGAATGTGGCTTTGAATGGCACTCGATTCAAATCGAAGACCAACTCCAAAAGTTATCAATCTTGGTAGAAACTTCACGGTAGAAACCTTGGTGATGTACGAGGTGAACGAATCCATCTTTCTAAACTACTCGTTTTCATTTTCTGGCAAATGTAACAAATAAATGTTAAAAATGAAAATTGAAAACATTTCATAGATCACTGATGCATTTTTCAACTCGTCACAATTTAAAACCAGAAATTCTTCAAGATACAATTACCAATGTATCTTATTACCAATAAAAATACAATTACTAATTGAATGAAAAAGGTACTCAGCTATGTAGGTTAAAATTTTAAACGATACTGTGACCAACAAAGAGAAGAAAAATCTAAAAAAAGGTTACAATCTTTTCGTAAAATTCACGTTGTCCTTAACCGAATCCAAGAATCAAGGCACACTGTAAATTGTAAACTAGCCGCTTGCAAATAATCTAAAAACTACGCTCACGGTAAAATCCACAGAGCTACACGTTGTTGCGTACAGTCCCTTCAGAGTTCAACGAGTGCAAGGATGAGTTTCTTTCGTACATCTCGGAACGTGGTTTTTCGGGCATGCACCGTTCTTCGACTTATCGATTCAATTAATCGAATTCGCAACGTAACGTGCAACGAACTTCGTACAGATTTCTCTCAGGGGCCGATGAAAAAAGCTTCCAATCCGCGCACTCTCGACCGACAATGGAGCAATTTACCCTCGCGCTGGCTGCTCAACTATTCCTTCACCGACAGCGCCCGACGGAGATTTTTCCCAGTGGCTTGCAGCAATTTCCTTAATCCCGAGTATCGATGCGTTGACCCGCGCCATTAATTCAAGCACGTATGTTATTGGTTCTGACACAACGAAAAGGTTAGTTGCACGCTCATGCTGACGTTGTAATCTCGTTACCGTCGAACTCTGCAGCTGGTGCAGCTTACGTCTGATCCCAGAAGAGGATAGAATACTTAAACATTCATAGAAGGCTGCGCCCCGACGTCGAAGCAACCTGCTGCACGCAGCTTCGAACTTGCCCTCGGCTCCCGTACGTGCACCTGCACACCCAACCCTAAACGAGACGCAACACACCAGTTCCGGTTGGCACAAACGCGTGCACGCGAGGGAGCCGACGTACACGTAGAAAGGGAAAGAGACCTGGGACTCATAGAGAGTCTTAATGAAGCCCATTCAACCAGCCATTATCGCGGAGACCACGTAATCGTCTATGGCAGTTCTCACTTAATTCTCGTACCCCATATTCCGAAGTCTCGGTAATGAGTTTTCAGCGTGCGTGCACCGTTTACGTGGCTTCCGTTCGCGACGCACAATCCTGTATTCGCGTATTGAATTTCCCGACAATGGCTCTGCCTCCTCGGAACAGCTCCTTCCCGGAGTCAATACGGTTTCCGACAAAAGTTATGGCCGTTTATAGTTTCCACGTCGCGACCTGCTGAAATCACCTTCTCCGCTAAATATGAAGCGCGCCGAGAGTTCCTAATGGATGCGGGAACGCGAAGTACCACCACTGTGAATTACGACTGTTTGAGGCAAACAATTTCCTGGAATGGAGCGGCAGCGGTAGGGGGGAACAAAAAATCCCCAATTTATGGTACTATGAATCGGTATCGAGAGTTCGAGCACCGAACTCGCGTTCAGATCGGTGACTCTCGAGGATCGATATTCATCGAAGGAGCGATCATTTGGATAATTATTGGTATTCTTGCTCGTGGAATGTTCAGAGATGCAAATGTGAACTTTCGTTGAGGTGTTCAGAGACTTTTAAATCCAGCGATTGAAGATTTTAACGCGTTTCATGGTAAATATTTTACCGAACAAAGAGAATATTTACGATAGGGACTTAAGATCGAAGAATGTGGTTGTAAGCTCTACTAAAATTGGGAATGAAACAATGTAATTTAATGAAAGCTTGGCGCTTTCAATTCAATTTCGATATTGTTTCAAATTGTTCGATACTCCAGAAGGTTGAAAAATAGAATGTTAAGTCTGGTAGAGGTTACACATGTTTACTTTACACGATCTGAAAATTTAAAGTGTCAATCTCGAGGATCTTGGTTTCAAGAAAAATAACTATCACCGAAAACATTCTATCACTTCGTTTTTTTCCAATTTCAAAATTAAACTTCAAGCATATATTTCGAAATAGAAATATCTTTCAAAAATCTAAACAAAATTTTGTTCTTTCCGATTCTGCGTCGCAGTTACCTCTCTTAAACTTTTAAGAGTATTGCGCTGTTTTCAAAGTATTATAGCTTCGGTAATGAATTATATATTGCTACAAAATACATAGGACTTCAAGAATAGATATTTTCAATATGAATAACAAATAAAAAATTTGTCTCTCCCTACAATTAGAAAAATTAGATAACATATTTATCATAGCGTGCCAATATACTATAGAAATACATCAGCTGTAACATACGAACGCGTATAAAAATATTATAAAGACATTTTCCAATGGTAAAGTGTTTCTTCTTTATTTCTTTAACGACTGTTTCAAATACGCAAATATTCTCTAATAATAGGGAAACATGTACGATACATTTTAAAACAATCTGAACAATTTTTCCGTTACAAATACCCGAATATCCCCCTTCCTTCGAGGCAAATGTACAACTCTCTGAAAACGATTGAGAACCACTGGTCCAGATATTGAACAAAGTGTGACGTGTTTTGGTTCCTTTGGAGAAACTAAAACTCAAAGGAGAACCGTTTAGTGTTAATGGTTTCTATGACTGTGTTGCGGAAAACACGCGAAACGTCTACAGTTCAACAGTCTACATGACTGTCGAGCATATTTTAACAATAATGTACCGAGTGAAACGTTACGCGTGCGCGGCTATTATCTGTAACAAGTTTCCGGTACCGCTGGCATGTTCATTAACTTGCAAGTCATTTCGCGACTACTTTACGATTGCGCCTGCTCCGAACCGTTCGCACTATTCGTTTGCTCGCAGCCCCTATCTACATTTCTATCGGAAAACAAATTTGTCCCGCGGATAATGGATGAAGCTATTGTCGAGTCATGGTACATGTATAGGGAACGCGCGCAAAATTCTTGCACGACTCCGTAATTAATGAACTTGCACCACGGACGAGCATGGGAGCCTCGTTCGCCAATACTCAACACGTGACGCGAGAATACAGCAATTGGATGTACCCGATAAAAAAGAGATGGTCGGATAATTACCTGGCGACATTAGACGCCGAGTCATAATAAAAAAAATAGAAAAAGACTGTACATGTCTCTCTTACCAACACAGCGACGAAACAACTTGTTCCTCTTCCCCGCAACATGTATATCTATCGATTTAATCTAAACTTAAATAAGCATTTAACTGGGAAATTGTATCTCGATCGAAGTAGATAATATTAGATTTATTAATCAACCTTATAGTTACCGATAGTTAGTTTTAATTATTGGATTAATTATTGCGTTTGGTACATTAATAAATCTAACACTACTTATTTTGAAGAAGTGATTAAAGAACAGATTAAGTGTTTTTGATTTAATTTCTGTTTAATATTCTTTGCCAGTTTTATACAGAGTGGGCGAAGATGGGCGACAGACTCGTGTATGAAGATATTCTTTGTGCAAGGATAAATGAAACACGTGGAATGAAATTTTTTTATACGATCTTTAATTTTTGAGATAATCGACAATTCGTTGGTTACACATTTTGGGAAATGTGTCTAACCGTCATTCATTATTTCTATTTGTGTTGATGTTTGTACGATAAATATTGACAGTTGTATGGTACAAACTGTTTTAATTGATTCTAACTAGTTAGAAGATAGTAAGACGGATGGAAAACAGATAATACCATTCATCCATTAGTGTTTGCAAATTTCAACGTAAGTAGAACCAATGAGTAATGGGCGGACGCGTTAGTCCAGTTGTATTGCATTGCTCGTTTACTCAACGAACGATTTTCAAAATCAATTCTCTCGAAAACAAAGATTCGTACCAAAAAATTTTATTCACAATTTTCAATTTATTTTTCTATGAAAAATCACACTAGACTCGACTGTATCACTCAGTTTGTCGCTATACTAACTTTCTAGTTAAGTTGTAATCAATCTCGCATCCGACGAAGTTTCAAAATTGATTTTCTCGAAAAGAATAGATTCCATCAAAAAATGTAATTCTATATTATTTATTACTTCTTATAAGGAACATTATACTACCCGTCCTCGTCCACTCTATATACAACTAATAGCGATGTAATTTACGTTAATTAGAAAATGAGGTTCGAAACATGATCTAATATGAATATATGGGAGAATAATCCACTCATATGGAAATAATTGAACCGATATTGATTAACATTGACTATTTTAAAATTATTTAAAAATTAAGAATATCGTTTAATATTTATCTGACCTGAACTGGATTATTTAATCTCTTTCTCGACATTGAATAATTTTCTCCAATGTTAGGATTGCGCTGTTCACTTACCTAAAACACAAAAAACAAGTTTTGGTTAATATAGTCGATATACAATACAAATTATATGTAAGTATGTGTGTTGTATACAAGTACACATATATAATTACATGCGATTATCGTGAAAATTTTTGACCAAAGATAGAGTAATAATAACAATACACTTATTACAAAGACTGTTAGAATATTAAAAATAAAATTACGTTCCTGTCAGTTTATCGAGCTCCTGCTTTCATTTTCTATTAAAAAGAAAACAATTAAATATGAAAATTGAAAGTAATCAATTTGAAAAGTTGTAAATGTAAAAGTTGTGTAAATCAATGTAAAAAGTTTTTACCAAGTAACATAAGTATTGGCAGATTTTACCGAGCTAGATTAGTAAATATACATTTTTCAAGGCATATCACATTAAATATCAGATCATTATTATTTGAATGTAAAATAATTTATTAGAATTCATCGAAACGATGCAATTGATAATTGAATGGAAAAATATATAAATTTCTATTAAAAATATTAAGAATTATGGCTGTCGGTAAAGAAAACCAAGGACTAAATATAATTTTTTATTTATATAGTTTCACATAAGAAGTTGTCTAATTAAATATAGTGGAAAATATTTTCGTACGTTTGAAAACGGATACATTTATTTTATTTTAATAGAACGAATTCATTCGAGATACTCGATTTCTTTTCGCTATCGACTTGTTTGCTTTGACACCGTACAATTTTAATGACAAGGGTGGTAGGAAAGTGGTGCGAGGTGACACAGATGCACCACTACACTTCTTCGCACCATATTGGTGTACTATTACTTTGATGAGATGGGCAGAAACCGACATCTATCCGATCTAATTCGAGTGGCTGGACGTACCATCATTGTATCATTTTAATTGCTGGAAGGTCCCTTTAACGGTATCATATTGCAACCGAAATTTTAGCTGGACTAGCTCGAAGCAGTGATTCGTGACAAATTTTCAACAGTAACGTAATGCAGAATCAATTTATACAGATGAAAGTCTTCAACGTGTGTATTCGATCTATACAGAAAAATCTACAAACATGTATATTTTTTCAATAAGTACGACTCAAGTAATTTTGTTGAACACTACAATTTAAGCCTCGACCAACTCTTCAGAGCACGAAGCCTTTACCTTTTGCTTCTTAATTATGTTTTTATTCTTTGCAAAGTTCATTATTACGAAATAAAGTGCAATACTGCATGAAATTCGGTCTTTATCTACATATAACAAATATCTACTTCAGCATCCTGATATAAAAGAAATAAATGTTTTTCATCAATGTAATTTCATGCTCTGATTTAATTAGTATGAATTTTAATGTGAATGATTGAAGATGTAATTTGTCCGACAGTAGCACGACAATTTTATGAAACAAATAAATAATTATTCTGTCGTTACAGATGTGAATATTTTTTCAATAAATTCAGCACAAAAGTGTGTAAATTAATATTTGACGCACTCTAACAAAGTATTTCGAAATGAATGTTGCTCGAAAAATATCAGCAATATTTAGCGAATTTAATAAGTCGTACTGTAAGTTTCACTGTAAATTTGTTTTTCACAGTCAAATAAATTTTTGTACATTTTACGATGAAAAATATTCTCAAAATATGAAAACAAATTATAATCGTGTTTGTAAAAATTTCGATTAAGAAGCTAATCGGTAATATTACTCGATGTTGGGCAGGCAGTCAAAAATTTCAAGTTTCAGTTCCAAAAATTCCAAATTGCAAGAGGAACGCTATTAAAGGTAATTTACAGATTATAAAATATCAAAGATTTTAAATTAAACGAGTATCAGGATCATACAAGTATATAATTGTACTCTAACTTAACGATAAATAAATGTCGAAGAGAATTTTCATTGGCTACTAAAAGCGACAAATCGTGCATTGTATAAAACAAAATTTAATATTTTTATTCCCCCCCCAAAAAAACAGGCGAATTCCCTTGACTTTCGTATAATTCGAGTACAAATTCACCACTTCGAGTCACCACTTTGTGACGAAAAAGTTGAACCTTCCGATTCTTCGAACTCCCTGAAATTTAGTTCCGACGAAAACATGGAATTCCTTTGTGAAATTCGTTACGATATATATATATAATGCGACTCACTGGTAACAGTGGTAGGGGCCTCTTGCTCGAGTAGTATCCAAGAAATCAGTGTGCCGCACTACTCTCGTAATATCGAAGCCCCATTAGACGCAACTCGGTTCCTGAATTGGGTTTCGAAAGACGTCACTTTACGGAGGAAGCGCGACGCTATTACAGGCACTGCTAGTTACTACGATAGTTCAAGGAAGGAGGAAACTAAGAAGGGGTGAGACTCGGGAAGAAGGAGAGGAATGAGGGTAAGGTGGAGCGTAATTTCGAGGCATCTTGGTACTCCATGTCGCCTTGCGGAGGGAACCAGTAGCGAAGGTACCCCGGCATAAGGGAAAGATGACAGTGGGAGGGAGAAAGAGAAGAGGAGAGGCTCCGTACCTCGCCAAGCCTCTCCCTCTTTCTCTCTCCCCCTCTCTCTTTCTCTCTCTCTCTCTCCCGATTTCTCTCACACTTACCCTCATGAGCGTGGTAACATCTCGATGGTGCAACTTCTCCAACGACGGAGTATCTCTCCGACGTCGAGTACGGAACAAGTTTCGCGGCGAGAGTGCACACTCCACCTAAATTAACTCGCTTACTTTGGACTTGATTGCATATCCTTATGGCTCAGCGCCTGCGTCCCCTACCCGTCGATCGACTGTCGCTTCTTACCCTCGTTCGGATCACACGGAAAGCAGTAATTATTAACGAAATTCGTATTTTCGTTTCATTCGAAACGAACACCTTCGTAATATTCCATTACGTTTACGCGACGTTTTCTCTACACGGGAGAACGTTCTAACTCCGACTCTAGACAAATCCACTGGGGTCCCGGGGTTCAGTACGCGACGAAACTACCTTCAACTGTACGACATATTGCACTTTAACGAAATATACGAAATATGGTGGATAATTGTGTTTAATATGTGTACACGATAACAGGGATGGTCTTCTTTTTAGTACAGATTAATTAGAAATGTTGGCTTTAATATCTAAGTATTTTAATTGTTTTTTTGAATATTTAAATTTTCTTAATTTTTCTTGACACCCAGAATAACACTTTCACATTTCGTTGTCGGTCTTTCGTTAAATTCTTCTAAAAAGTATCCAATATCTTTGTTCGTAAAATTTATATTTCTCGAAAACCCTTAGAATGATTATGGAAGAACGTGCGGTAGTAGTAATTTGGCGAATTCGAGGAAATGTAATGAAATCGGAAAGAAGGTTAGAAGATTTCATAAGGCGTGGCCAACAGACAGGACAATACGTGCGGCAATTCCTCGAGTTTCGATTGAACGAAAATAGGATCGTTAGCAAGTCGTTTTTCAACGCGACGACGTCCTCTGTTATTGCGCTAAAATTGTTCAAGACTGTTCGAACAGTTTCCAAATCGATGGTATGGACATGGAAGGTACAAACTTGGTGAACTGGATCGTAAAATTTAAATTTCTTTGAGCGGAGCTTGATCAAATCATTGAAATTTGGTTTGGATGACTCACGTGTAACCTTGCAAAATGATTCGTTTCACCCATAATGTACTAGAAAGAATGCACATCTTCGGTACTGTCCTTTGTGTTCCTGTATCTGCGATTAGAATGAATGCAGTTCTCAAAAAAGACACTAACAAATACATAATAATATCGTATTTGCAAAGAAGAAAGAAACGTAGCTGTAATACTCGTAGACCCCCCGTTGAAGTCTGTTTTAATTGCCATTTATCACAGTGAACGTTGCCACGTTTTATGAACGACTTTGATGAAATTTCTCTCGTCGATCACGAAAATGGATAGGGAACGCGTACGGGCACTCCGTACGTAATTTAAATCCACGACACTTCGAAATCTTTGCGCAGTAAGTTACGTCGCAATCTTGAGAGTATCTCCAAGACCACGTTCGCAGTACCAAATTCTGATAATGCCCATTGTCCCTTTATGCAGAGGTATGTGGGTTAGCGCTGGTTTCTAATCTTGGATATGACTGTTGGCCCCTTCGGTTCCTTACATCTCATCACCCACTCCTTCCGCAGGATCCGCATAATACGCCATCGTATGCGAGTGTCGAGTGTCGGTATTCGACTGTCGGCAGCTAGGCGTACTCTACAATGGTCCGCAGACGTTACCAGTTTGACTTTCACCGACTCTTGTCGTCGTCACCGTGAATATCCTACAATTTTCTATTGAAATCTCCGACGGATAGGAATAACGGTTCGTGGTTGGTGGTGCCGGTACCGGTAGGGTGGCTCGACGACGAAACGTTGATTGAAATCAACCGTGGCATCGCAGTTCAACGTGGTCGATTTAAATCGACATCGAACTTATTTTCGTCCTCGAACACGGAAGAGATTCGCGAAGAAAAGAAATATGAACGCAACATCTTGGCTTGCACTTTCATCAGCATCCAAGGTATTCAGACGAGATAACGTGATTCGGTAACGTGTACAACAAATTTTTCTCTTTTGTTCAAAAACCGTTTTCAAGCGACGAGTAATTTAACGTTGTTCCTTTAAGGGGTGAACAAGTTCTTCGAATTTGTTCCTCCAACGGAAGCAATACTTGTAATTGAAATTTCTAGTTGGAAGTTTCTTCAAAACGTATAAAAACGAAAACGTCGAAATATATTTACCTTTTGCGAATATTCGACTGTCAAAATTTTACATCACAGGCTAAAATGATTATCGGATACAATATAGAAGAGTATGAACCAGTAGCTGATATATATCCGCCGCAATTAAATTTATCAACTGTTCGAAGTTATCGCGATCACGTCGCTTCAATTTCGACTGCTACGAAAGATGTCGTAGCAGATTTCATAGCAAAAGTAAAGAAATACGCGCGTGAAATAAATTCTGTCAATTTTCTCGACATTTTTCGCTCAAGCGAATCTTTCGTTTGAAGAAAAAAAAAAAAAAAAACGACAAACGTCGAACGTATTTTGTGCCCAAGACAAACGTTTGTCCCGCTCGATGACTCGAGAAAAGTAATTAAGCCACGGTGCTCGTTCCGCGCATGGTAGGTAGTAAGTAACGGCAAAGTTGGATACTGAAAGGCTTCCAGTAAATCAAAGGATCAAGTCTCACGGGTGCGCAACGAAAGGAAACATGATACTTTAGAAATTCGCGAGAAGATCGTATCTCTTGCGAAGAGAAAGGTACATTGAGCGAGGGTGGGGGAGAGGGCGAAAAGGTAGAGGGTGGAAGGGTGCAGGAGTTGGGTCTAGCGAACTAATCAAGGATTTCTCGCCTTGAGCCGCAGAGCAGAGCTCGTTTCCTTTTAGGTGACGACGATGAGAGTACGGATGAAAGAATGGGATAAAAAAGGACGACACCGTATATCCTATCTTCCCCTTATGAAGATCCGGGTCGAGTTAGACTAATGAAGAGCTTTATAATACGAACCACCGACGTAAACTGCTGCTAACAGGGCTTGGATGCTTGGTCTCAGCCGTACAACTTGAAAAATTTGAGGGAGAATCGTTGGGAAATAAGAACCGCGAAGGTTAACAAGGGATGTAATCTTATCGGCTCGATTCCACGTAACGACCACAAGCTAAGACGAGGTATTAGTCGACGATTAGGAAAGTGTGAATTATCCGGGGAAAAAAACATTTGTCGTACTTGGCGGTTGACAGTGAAGTGTCTTCCTAAGTACAGTAATTCCTGCTTTCGAATGATTAAGTCGGTGAACCGTCAATTTGCTCGAAAGCGAGGTAGCGATTTTGATCACGAACCGAGGCCAGTGAATTATTTCTTGAAACCGAAAATTATTGTGAAACTGCGCGTTCTGTGAAATTATTAAGGGAAAAAATATGTTACGTTTACGAAGGATTTGTCACATTTTGAGGTTAAGACGTATTCTTTTGTTAGTTCGAATTGAGTACACGCAGTATTTAGAACTTTGTAGTTATGATAAATGATACATTAAATACAATAGCCTAGCAATTAAATAACTGTAAATATTGTTTTTAAATCTAATTAAACCTCTTTATACCTTGATTCAGGGCTTGATGCAAAGTACTTTCTGTACAAATAACCGAGAAAGGTATACAATTTTAATTCTCTATTGCACGAGTTTTATTCCATTTTCGACAATATAAGAAGAAATTATTTCTGTGCTATTTATACGATTATGAATATATTTATACGTAAGGATTATTAAGGCTACTGGATGGATTTTTTTATGGAGTGCTCGATCAATCATATAAAATAAAGAATTAATAGAAATTAAAATTGTATACTATGTATTGTAATGAATGATGTTTCTTGAGTGATATATCACTATTAATGTTACATTGTTTGTATTGATAAAAGTTGTCGGTACAGTATAATTCAACTAAATCTCTATCGTTGTCCAGCAATACTATTCGACAGATTGCTGATTCACCGTAGGACAAATCAAGGTGTCTCGTTTCACTGAGTGGTATGTCAGCAACCCACGTTCCCGTTTGATGGCTACACACCACCCTAAAGAGGGTCTTCCACTCGTTAGTGTCAAATCGTACATACATCGAACATCGATCGATGATTCGATCCTATTACGCATTGGATTCGTCTATATCTCACCTATGTTGTTTCAACATTTTCTCGTATCACCATTGAACGGGACACAGTTCTATATATTTCTTCTCTCGATAAAAGTAGCTATCGAAATATCTAATCAACTTTAGACATTTCTATTTACGAATTCACTCCGAGATTGGAGCAACAAATTGAATCAATTAACCTCGTTAGTAAGGTGGATGCAGCAAATTTTATCCGAAGAACGTACAATAAATATTATCGTGCAACGTTTCGATGAATTTTTAATAGACTATTGACAATAATATTGACTATCTAAAGGTGATATCATAAGTCATAGCAATAGGTATGTATATTGCAACAATTAAAAATTTATTTTTATCGAAGTCCTGTTAATGTACATAGCTAAGAACTGTTTATGGTAGAAATTTTTATGGAAAAACTTCTTTTGTTTGAATTTTTGTACAGTAAAATTTTATTTTGGTACGAAAAATTTGATCGTGTTTAGACATTTGTACACAGTATTAATTTTATTGCAATAATTGGGAATTCTGTCGCAATGATATTAATCGTGCATGAAAATCTTTAAATTAGACACCAACTCTGGTGTTAGAGTTTTATCATCTTATGTAACAATCTTAACAAACTTTTCTCGAAAGAATATTTTCAAATAGATTTTCTTCGTATGAGAAAGCAATCGGAATTAAATAACTAAGAAAATTTTAGATTTCTAATGGGTTATTATTGTTAATATTGAATAATCATTGTGAAATTGACAGTTTGTACGATATTAGTGTTTAGTGAGAAAAGTTACGCACAAAGTAATAGATGTTGACGGTAATTTTGTAGTATGCATAAGGTGTTCAATTTTTTGTAGCGTATGTGATTTTCTTTGTGCCAGATGTATGTGGCATGTTTATAGTTATACGCAAGAACTGGGTTGGAAGTAAGAAATGTTTAGTATCACGAAGACTGTTAAATGGGATAAACCACTTTTCATCTGCTCCAAATGGGATAGTAAGGTACAGTAAGTAAACATATACACTGCTACTCAAAAGTTAGGAGCACCTTTTGATCTATATAGACACGAAGCTATTTCGCACGCATATGTTTATTTAACTAAAAATTTTACTCTTCGATATTAACGCAAGGACAATTTACAAGGACAAAATTCTGTTTTTAGACAATTTACGCAATCTGATATTTATCGTAATACTTTCTTTTTAACCCTATAAAAATTTATGAAGATATTCTTTTAGCACGACATGAGACAAACATTGTATACAATAAATTTATTTCGAAAAGTATGAAAAGTTTACAAACTATTCTTTCTCAAAGAAACACAAAATATTTCACCAACAAATGACAACAGCCCTTCTTTATTAAGTACTTTATATTAATAAATCTTCTAAATGCAATTATTATTTTCAATATTTAAAAATATTATTGTCTGTAAAAGGTTAATATACGTATAAAAAACGATACGTTTATTTCAATGATCGAACGGTGCTCCAAACTTTCGAGCAGTAATGTACATGGATACGTACATGGTAAATAACTAATGACAGTAAAGTTTATTTCCCATTAAATTTTCAATTAAACACAATTAAATCCATACTGGCCATGTTCCCAACATACACGTCCATATTACCCCATCGCACAGAGAACGTGGCAGTATACTCCTTCTTGTTGCTGCAACAACGCGGGCGAGAACGGATAAAATTCTACGAAAAGGTGCATAATCTTTCAGCGAATAACGGTTGTTTATAACACGCGAATGACAACGTTGCACTTTCGTTTTCCGTTTTATGTATGGAAAAATGAATTTATACGCGGCCAGGTTCGAGTGGCCATGTACGAATAATAGACTAATACCAGCAATATTAGAGAGATAAGGATAAAAAGAATTTGAAACGGGGTGGGGTAAGGGGTGGAGATAAAAGAAGGGATGAGAGAACGATTTAGGTTGAAGATTCGAGGGTGCCGAACGACGAATGGATGAAGCCCGCGGAACCAGAAGCCCAGTGCACCCGACGGGTAATTCTACCCGCTCGAGTACCTACCACACACGCGTACACATACACGAACCACGGGTAGGCATGCACGGTTGCGAGGGAAAGGATGCTGCTTTGATAGCCGTGGGGGAAGTAGATTGGTAAGGCTGATGCGCCAGATAGAGTTCATTGGCTCTGCTCTAGATCAAGAGGGTTTACATTCAGGCATAAAAAAAGGGGTTGGAATGCTTTTGCATTGGTTGAACGCGCTCAAGCCAGCGATTTTACTGCGAGAATCGGACTATTGATTTGAAAAAATGACAGTGAAACATCACCCCCCCCCCCCCCCCCCCGATTTTTGCCGTTTCTTCCAACCGCGAGTGGTCAGTTTGCTCCAAGCGCGTTAATTCGAATCGAGTCCGTGTACGTTACCGCGAGAATTGAACTGTGGGATTATGGAATTGTTCAGCACAAGAGAAAATATAAATAGGACGTTTATTTTTAGATAAATATAATACAGTCGTGCAGCGGAGTATGGTTATGAACAACTGAACAGACTGTAACGATCACGTCGGCACACCAACGAAAAAGAAGAAAAGGAAAGCCGGTATCGAGCTCATCCACCATTCCTTGACTTCTCAAGTACTGCACGGTTCAATGTCGATGTATTTCAGCATGGACCATTGATTGGAAAAATGACAGTGAAACGTCACACATTTTTGCCGTTTCTTCCAACCGCGCGTGGTCAGTTTGCTCTAAGCGCGTTCATTCGAAACCAGTTCCTATTCGGGGTTCAACTTTTGATTTTCGCGGCGCACGGACTGGAATAACAAGTGTCTGTCTTCGTCAGCATTACGATTATTGCGATCGAGAAATCGTAACATTCGAAAAATAAATACGATGATAATACTGCGAGAGATATTGGAAAAGTTACACGGGAAGCGATAACGATATCTTTGAAGATTGAATGACAATTTTTTATTCGTTTTCGACAGTCTACGAGAAAGTAAGAAAGGAAATGATTTTCAGTGATTTTGAAAGAGCAGATAATCTCGACGTTTCGGCCGAGAAATTTATCGTCAAATTTTTCTATAATTATTGTCATTACTTGTTCATCAAACTTACACAGGTTCTTTTATACTCAGCGATCTTTACTTTAAATTAAATCACGTATAATATTCATTCGAACGTATTTTCAAAAACACGATCGAAAATGTTCGATAAATTGTTTATTACGAAAGTGTTCAGCGAAAGGGTTACTCTGAACGAAAGCAGCAGTTACACTTGCGCAATTTGGAGCAGAAATGACCGAAATACTTGTAATTCTGAAACTGAAATTCAAATATGAGAAACGTTCCCGCGAACTTTAAACTATTATTTTCGCGTCAAGAATTTGCCCCTCGTGTCTACGTATTTTGATGCCGCCTGTACAACTTCGTGTTCCATAGAAAGTAAAATCTGATCTCGACCGTAACATTGACAGAAATTGTCGATAAATCGCAGCCGTGCAATTTAAAGTTATTCCTCGACTTATGTCGTCGCTTGTATAATCTTGCGATGTTGGCGAAAAGTTTCCGTTATTCTTTCCATCGGTTCGTAATATTTTATTCGATTCCCGGACAGGAGGACGCCATGTTTATGTAAACGTGACACGGCGTGCAGCGTCGAGGCAATTTTTGCCCGAAGCGTACGACGACGTAGCACCGGCGCAAAAGAAACATAATTGTGGCATCCCCCTTTTTTCATCCGCTGACGCGAAGAGTGTGAGTAACCTGTGACACCGATTGCGAGTGTGTCGCGCGTCTCAACGCCCCCAGCGATATCATCACTGAATAAACATGACATTATTAAGCGGACCGCTGCCCGGCAAACACTCGCGAATTAACATACAAATTGAGCAGCGAGAGCGTTCAGCTTCGAGATGCCGAGAGGAGAAACATCATACTCGTGTGACCAGTATGATATTTCGATTTAGACGTTACAAGTTGCGCGTTACAGTCTATTTCGCGATACTAATAACGTCCCTCGGAGAGTACCATCGCGGAGGATTTTTGAATATCTTCTTTAGTGTCAAAAATCGCTCGAAAAATGAAATTACAGTATTGGTACTCGTTGTAACAGTATCCGAAACCACACATCGATATATAATTTTTTATTTAAACGATTGCTGGGAGCCGTAAGAGTACTGTGTAAATACAAGGGTAGAGTTAAGATCGAAGGTTACGTTTATTTTTTGGTTCAAAATTAATTATGTATTTTTGTATTTATTACGTGTAATTTTGTTATACAAGACACTCTTCAAAGAATTACGCAAATGTTTAATATAGAGATTTATGAATTACTTATGCGAAAGTCGTTTATCACATTGAGAGGTAATAGGAAAAAGGAAAGGAATTATTTTTAAATTGGTTTTAAACTATCTTTATGGTAAGTAATCTCTTCAATGATTTTTGTATATTTCTGAATTGTTAATTTTACCGATGGAGGCCCACATTGAGATTGAAAATACACGTTCAACCCTTATATTGGTTCGAACGTAATATAATTATTTGAACTATGTTCTGTTGACATTTATAAAAATAAAATATGTCTTGTATATTTGTTGACAAATGAATAAGTTTCCTGGTGACTTTCAGTTGAATATCATGTAATATCACGCATATTACATATTCAAACCAAAAATCTGTTTCTCGTTTGTTCAGTAAAGATGATTTTTATTCCCATATAATTCTTTATAAATCTCAGTCAATTTTATTCGAACAAAAGATAACAAATAAAACCAATGTATAGAGATTTATTTTCTATGTTTCTTTGATTCTATTTAGCTAAATCTGTATGCGTCGATTGTCCAATATTTTATTCCATAATTTAAATTCTAATTTTTATTCAACGAATAACCGATGAAACTTATTCATCCTCTATTCGTTATTTGAAACTTTTATCTAAATAAAAATATTGTTCATCTCTGTCCGCAGCCCTGTCATTCTGCCAGCGTTATAACGAATTTTAAAAATGGCACCTGCTTTTAATAAAACCAAAGAATAAGTAAAGAACAGCAACGATCGACAATCACATTATACATAATTTACACACAATTGAAATAAATTTAATAGAAATACTTTTTTTTCTCAAAAATACACACTTCGGCGAGGTATCGAAGCTATCGTGAAATTTTGTAATAAATTAAACGGTCAACCGTACTCGGAGGGTCGCTTCGATGAAAAGCAAAATTTCCAACGACGTTGAAGCAAAAACAGTCGTCTTCGCGAATCGAATGAAAACGCGATCCAAAAAATTCCCCGGTCAGCGTAACGTTAACAAACTCTGGTAAGTCATTTATTATTTTAAGGTCTTACGTGGAAGCGGGCGAGGCGACGAGCGACTCGAACCGAAGCGAAAAGCCATTTTGGCCTTGGGGTATTGAACACGAAGGGACGCGCTCGCGTCCGCTGGAATTATATTTATCTATGGAAAAATAATTCGTCCCCCGTGACGAGGGGGTCCACGTTTTCACGTTGGTAGGATCCCGCGCGACGTTCCCCCCGTTGTAATGAAATTAATTTTTTTTTCCCATCGGCTTCCACGAGACCAAAAAAAAAAAAAAGAAGTAGAACACAGTTCGTACGAAGCCGCCTTGTACAACGAACACGATGACGCGTGACCTTAAGTCCGTTCCTTTCTATTTTCCCCTGTTTTTTCTAGCACGAGTACGGGATGGAGAGGGACGGATGAATAGGGGCGGGAGTCTAGGCAGAGAGGACATCGTCGGATCATTTCTCGAAGCGAAATGCATCGACAGGATCCTCCGTGTTGGCCGCCCTCTATCGCGCTGCATACAAATGATGAATTACGAATATCGATCCTGGGAGAGAAGGGGGATGGAGGTACCGACGCGGGATCGAGTGTGAGCGAAACCTGGTGAGAGAAAGCGGTGCGAGAGAACCACGGCGGATGGAAAAAGAGAGAGAGAGAGACAGCCCCAGCCGGGAAACCAAGGGGATGGGAAGTGGCTACATAGAAGGGGAGGTAGGAAAATTATTCGCGTCACGCCAGGCGCAAAAAGCGAATTTACGAATGAGATGTGCCGGCGCAGCGACGCCGATGCGGCCGGTTGGTCCCAGCCTTGATTTCGACCAAGTTTAATTGAGTGTAGCACTCTTCCGCTGGGAAAACGACACCACGACCAGTCTCGAACTTCAACGAGAACTTTGTCGCGGAATACAGACGTTATGGAGGTCCCGTATACCACGGACGAAAGTTGGAGAAGCAGCGGTTCGACGAGGCCCTTCTCTCTCTCTCTCTCTCTCTCTCTCTCTCTCTCTCTCTCTCTCTCTCTCTCTCTCTCTCTCTCTCTCTCTTTCTCTTATTTTTTCTCTTCTTTTTACGAGAGGACGTTTTTATTATTACTACATCGGATGAACACTTCTCCCGAACTTTCCGTCCCTTTTCCACACGGAGAATTAAGATCGATGGCGTAACGCTTCGTTTACGCGCCACGGTTACGCTCCGTGCGCTCGGAGAGAAACTTTCTTTCTTTTTTTTTCTCCCTCCCCCTCGCTGCCCTTTGAATTTTTCTTGAACCACTTCGCCGCGATGCGTTAAAAAAGAAAAAAGTTAGGGGATTCGGTCGATGACGGAACGAGATGCGATTCCGTTATTGTTACGAGCTTATTTTACGTCCGCGCGTACGTAGTAACCTTTTACGCCCGGCAACCTCGGGAACGAAAAATGTATTGGCTGATTCCGATAATGGAGAACGGAGTGCGGGAAGAATTGGTGGATTTTTCGGACGTTGGATCGTGGAAAATTATTCTTCATGTTTCGCGAATTACGGTGTATTCTTCTTGGGGTATTCCATCGTACGTTTATGGTACGTTAGAAGTGATTCTACGGTGTACGGTATGGTAAACGGTGATACGAGCGCGAGGGTGGTGATTCGTCGTGAAACAACGAATCGAAAATATCGAACGAAATTTTTTCGTACGAGGCTTTGTTTCGGAGATAATTAATTTTGAAGAGTCATCGGTTACACGCGCGATCGAGTACGTCAGAATCTAACGATTTTATTCACGAAAAGTGCGAAGAGTGTTGAGATTTCCAATTGTTGAGACGAGTGTTACCAGTAACATTCTATCGATAAAGAGCTTGGTAACTTTCGTGCATATTTGGTACAGAATCATTCGATACGACTGTATAACGCGATTAAAGTGTTTGTACATCATTTGCTATTTCTACTTGCGCAAGAATTTTTAATAATTAATTGTAACAAAGTGTTGTCTGTTTCTTATCGATTTTAACGTTTTCAAACTGTAGATAGAAGAAGTTAGGGCAAATCATCGATAATATTTGCAACACCGAGGCAAGTAGAAATAACGAGTAATGGACAGACAGATTAGCCAAATTGTAATTATTCGATCGTATTCCATCAATTTTTTAGATTATCTTCCTCGAAAACACGATCTCGTACGGGAAAATTTTATTTTATCGAACAGAATTAACACCTTTTTGCTTGTACTACTGAGTATAATACATACGATAGATGAAACGGTATATTCGTTTAAATAATAATTAAAAATGTGACGAAAGAAGAACCGATGAGAAGTAAGATTATAGATAGGAAAAGAATTGTACTTGCATTTGGTGTAAAGTAAAATCGAATTTCTTAGATCGAACAAACTGATGTAGAAAATATAGGAAATATAACCCAATATAGAATAAACAGTTGAATAATAATTTAGTAAATTCTATAGAATGCATATTACTATAGAATAAATAGTTGAGTAATAACTAAGTAAATTCCAACGAAATATAAATAAGAAAGTGAAACAAAAATTTCGTGATTCTTCTTGCCTAACGAAGCACACCAACAGTTAAGTAAAAGATTAGTAAACTGATGTATTATTGAAATTTTACACGTTACTGCTACATTTCTCGCAATAATTTATACTTTAAATACAAGTAATTCGTGTACCTCGCTTCGTATTTATAAGGTATATTTACTCAACATTTCGTTATCACGATAAGCCGCAATTCTTGATGCATGATCCAAAGCACGGGGCCGGAATAATCTTAATCGTGTCGAAGGAGTAAATGGAAATTCCGTGGGAACAATTTTTTCGTCGCACCGCACTTTGAAATAGACGAACAAAGATTCGTGGGGTAGCGTGGTGCACAAAGATGGAGTGGAAGTAACCGCCATCAGCGCGATAATGCGTGGTGAATCCGGGAATCAGCGGACCATGGAAAACGTATGAAGTTTCCGGCGTCGAGCTATGGCTGGCTGGTTCCACTGGCTCGGATGCAGAAATTTTAACACTTCGGTCGTGACAGCTAGGATATTACATAAGAGATTATGTCGATTTCTCTCAAATCACTACTGGACAATGTACTCGCGGACTCGTTCTATTTTCTGGTAGTTTATTTCGACAAGATTTATTATAGAAGCACGTAGGAACATTTAACTTGATCCCCTCGCTATCGATTCGCACTACTGATGGATAGAAATTTATCTTACGTCGGAAACTATTATTTTCGTCGAAAGTATTCTTTCTTATTTAATCGAGATCACGTTAACGAATTATTGTATTATTTTAGTATATTTACCAAAGTGGTCTTGAAACTATAGAACGTATGATTATAAACTATGTTTTCCACTGATATATTTCTTACAAGTTACATTCCAAATATTAGAATCTGTTTGTATGTATACTTTGGTTTAATTTAAAGTAAGAATTGGAGAACTCTTCGAAAGAAGGACATTATATTTATTTCGTGTTGCGTACAATACTTTTGTCTACTTAGAACATGTTTAAGAAATGTAGCTTTGTTATTGTTTGTGTATATATTGTATAATTGTATAATATACAATAATATATTGTATTTCGTGTTGCGTATAATACTTTTGTCTACTTAGAAAATTGTTTAAGAAATTTAGTTCTGTTATTGTTTGTGTATCGCGTTATTTTTATTATTGCTTGTTGTAGAATAAGTTGAGCGATGGAAAATACATATTTATAGAAAAATTCATTCTGCAATTCTACTGTTTTCGTATTTGTAATCAATTGTATCCTAAGGAACTATGCTATGCCAATACTTTCATTCGTAAAATCAAATTTACGTTAAGAAATAACGTAAATCATATTGTACATTAAGGATTTCATCAAGAAGAATACGAAAAAGTTAAAAATTTCTTTTCATTCTATATTACCCACTACTGACTTAATACTAAACCCTCCTGCAATATTCATCGCAAGCTTTTATTCGATTCGAGTTTAACTTGCTAAATTTTCGTATAACTCCAATTTTACTTATTACGCATTGAAAATAACAGAATCATGAGTGAATAAATATAAAAAAGAATGAGGCAATAACTGGAAATTATTAATATATCTATTATTTGCATTTTCAAAGTCGGCCAACCAAAACCGTAACTTACGAACGACAATATAAACAACAGTATCAAATACTGGTTCAAAAGTATTTACCATTACGTTCAATAAAACAGAAATTTACATGTTCTAAAAAGAAAACTTACACGTACAATTATCTCAAATATTAAATTAACCAAAAACGATAAAACTCCTCAAAGACGGTGATCGTATTCTCATTGTTTCGTCGCACAAGTGAAACAAGCGTACATCGAGTATAAAAAATGGCAATTATCAAAATCGAGAAAATTCGAATGGGTTGGTTATCTCGTATCGCAGGGTTCACTCGTGATCGAAGTCGGACGCGATCTCATTTCCGGGCTTTGTCGTTGTTTACGAGTCCATTATCGGCAGACGGAAGGACGGGTTGCGTTGTATCTAATTTCTGGGCGTGAAATGAAAGGAAACGTTTTCGTTTCGACACCCCTTGAAGAGCTTGCCGCATTCTCTGGCAGCCGTCGGCGCGCTAATGAAAGTACGATTGTTAAAACTCAAGGGCCGTGAGCTTTCCGAGCTTCTTCGTTGGGCTCTCGTAAAGTACTCCCCATGAGACATTGAGAATTGAAGAGAGCGGCGCGAAAGGACCGAAGGAGTAAAAAGAAGGGGCGTGCGCTCGGAACGAAGGGAGGAGAATGGAGAGGAATGGTTTTTACGCGTGAGCACGGAAACGTAACGGGCTTCTCCGAGGATCGTTACAGTTGAATCGTCTCCAGAGGCGTCGCTGTCGATGAGCGGATTCGCCATTTCCTTAAACGTATCTGATTATTTTCATCGACCCCCATCCATTCGAATTTTACTCGAGCCTGGGGTATCTCCGCGTTATCATACGAGAACATTCCCGCGAGATAATATTAATGGGCCTTGATGGAACGAATGTTTTAGAAAAGTGTTGCAAAGTCGTTGGAAAATTCAAGAAAACGATCGGTGAGTTTGCACGGTTATTTAATACAGCTTTTATCGCAACGGAAATAAATAAAGCAAGATACGAAAGTGTTACCGAAACTTAACCGTATCTGATACAACTACTTTAGTCGAGTTGTAAAAAAGGAATCTTTACGTTGGTCGCTAATATCGATAAATAGCGTGTAGTATGCTTTCTCTTGCTTTTCAATCATTGGGACAATTGGTTTTAACGTGCAAACCTTCTTTTATCAATGTAATATTTATTCAGGAATATCGATAGACACGCGTATGCTCAGTTGGCAAGTTCTCTTAAATATTGTAAAACGCAGATATTTGTTACGATTGTTGACAGATATTTATATTTCAATTTCTCGATGATAAAACTGGTAAAATTGGTAAAATTAAATGGTAAAATTATATATTTGTAATTTATAGGTTGCTCGATAAGTTTTGTCGTTTGATAAGAAATGGAGTTATTAAGTTCGTCGTTTGATTTTTTTGAAAGATGGTACTACTGTTTGATGAACATGCGTGAAGTTTCATGTACATCTGTCGACTCGTTCGTATATTTACAGTTGTTCAAAGTTGAAGTGTCATAGTATTTTTTCGTAAAATACTATGACTTTTCTAGTAAAATGTCTTCCACTTATATTTGATCGAATAAATATAACCCTTTAACCCTCCCAATATCAACAATTTAAGCGACCATGGAAGAAACCACGCCTAGGTCCAAACCAACCAGTAATTTGACTTTGCTTGCAGAAATATTTCGAATAAAAATTCCATTACCCCATCGTACCATTTTTAATTCCTAAGAAAAGTTGTACTAACGGTATAAATGACCAAGTTTCTCCAACTCCGAAAAACTCAGTTATGGTAAAACGAGGATTAAGCGTACAAACATATACCTAAAAATAATTTCGATATAAAGTCAAATTTATTAACAATACATCTACACTTAGACCACGAATACTTACCACAATTGATCCTTAGCTGTATCTCCAATACTTTCATCTATCGTTCATTCGCCCAATGAGGTCTAATGAACGCTACGTATTAATTAACCTAAGACCGATTTCTTTATCTACCAAACTCGTAAGGTCGATGTAACGAAAATATTCATGTTCATTGAGAAACGATGAAACCTTAGAACCTGTCTCTCCATTTTCTACATAAACGAATCTCGGTCGTTTTTCAAAGCCAATGTACATACCGCGCGAATCGAGATTTAGGCGTACCGTTCTCTCGATCGCGCGAAATCAGTCGTGTTTGGTAACACTTCTCGCAATTTCGTTTCCGTGAAAAATAATATCGTGTTGCTGAACAATTCGGAATCGATTCCCCAAATTGTGTAACGTGATCGCAGCCCTGGTGGAAATATTTTCAGCTCCTCGCGGGAGCTCCTCAAAATGCAAAGTAACGCCTATTGGGGCTGAAAAAAGGGGTAGGGCGAGATAGGTGGCGAGTCGAGGTAGTCGTCGGCTCGTTAAGGACGAGGTTAGGAAGTGGTGCGCGGCATGCAGATCAGCTCATCGAGCTCCCCGCTGGATCCGCTCTAGGCAGCCGGGCTGAAAAACTTGGTCGTTCCTTTCGGGGCCGGAGTTAAATATTAACTGCTCCAAAAGCGGTGGTGCGAAATTGAAAGGCTTGAGCCGTGGAAAGGCTAAATGGAGAATCCTCGGGAATGGAGGGCCGAGAAAAAGAAAATCGTCGGCGAGCGATCGCGGAGAAAAGGGTGGAAGAGCCAGAATGGAACCAAATCGAGAGATGAATTCAGAGGAAGAAAGAAGGTTGAAGATGAGAAAAGTCGACAGCGAAGTCTATACCGTTAGAAGGGACTTAATTAATCCGCCGAACCTCGTCCGGTGGAGATAGTTTCTTCTCCGGTAGGAAAGATTGTAGTATGTACTTTGAGACTCTATATCGCCAGATCCCGGCGAGTTTCTTAAATTAATAAATCGTATATCGAATATCCGGTGTCCTTTCGCCATTGATCACCCTTGACAAATATTACTCTTCCGAATGTACATTCACGATCGAATATCGAATAAAACTTCCTCCGGAAGTATTGGCTGTCGATTATATTATCGGATCGGAAACGGATATATTTGTTTTTAAAGACGTCCAGTGAAACGAAGCTCTACAAAAATATTACCAGATACCATTCTACGCGATTTACATTCTATTTGAATAACCATCGCTGCGGATATTCGTCATTTTATTAAGCCTTTGCCCACCGAGGCAAAATTCGGTTATTTAATTTCGACACTTTGCTCGTGGGGAATTGAAATTGTAATTTTGTTTTTAGTCTTTTCAAGAAGAATCTTATTTCTGGTGAATAAAAATATATTGTATCGTTCGTGCAGCGATACGTATTCTACAGAGAAACAAAGACTTTTCATCGCAAGGTTACGATCAGTCTTTCTAAGTCAAAATCACTCAACGTTCTTTACATTCATTTGCACGTAGTACCACGTTCTCTCCAATTCAAAACACTTCTCTCTGCTTACAATATATCCTATCAATACGACCTTACTTATCAAAATTAAACATTTCCTTATCCATCGATCTTTCGAATAAACCCACAAGTAAACTATCATTCCCACAAAAGTCACTCCAAACCTTGCTGCACTCCTTATACAGAAAACCACCCCGTAATTACTTTTACTCCCACTACTTGATCAAAAATAATTATTCTCACTTCTCAATCAATAATAACAATTATTCCAACCTCTCGATACCACGACGAGTAAAAACATGAAATCTTTAAACGTATCCCACCGGAGCAACAAATTATTCTCTCGAAAGGAAGAAAAAGCTAATCGAAAGATTTCCCCACGAACGACACACGAATCCATCGTGTCGATTGTCAGCGAGTCTTTTAAGCAGATTTTAATATCGTTACTCGGTTCCCCGATCGTGGTGGTGGCCGTTTGATCGTTCAACGGGCCGAAGAAGCCACCGTTTCAGCAACGACGCCGTTGCGGGAGAACTCTGGGTGATTAATGACCGCGGAGTCGGAGTGTAAGTCTCATGGTGCCGTCTCGTGGGTTCACATGGCTAGGGTATATCTACGTTGATTCCAGGATTCTGCCCTCCCCGTGTCTGACTTTCGAACGAGGCGAAGCGAGATGAGCGGCAGTCTGCAACGGCTGCGGGACGACCGGGGGTTCAAGGGGGCGGATGGCGAGGAGGTGAGGAGTCGAGGGGGTGGTGAGGTGGAAAAAAAGAAGCCGCGTTTTACTTCCCGCTCACGAGTGAACGGAAGAGACGATCGCGGAGTACGAGGTCGAGTACAAATTGTCTTGAGGGGACAGGGCCGGGAATCAATCTACTTCTTGCTCTTCGTTCCCCTCCCACTCCTTCCCCCTTTCTTCCCCTCCATCTTTTCTTTCTTACTTTTCTTCCGTTCCGGTCCCTATCCCTCTCTCTCTCTCTTTCTCTCTATCTCTCTGTCTCTCTTTCTCTCTCTCGCTCTCTAGCCCGCGAGCGCGCGCACTCTTTTGTCCTGTTACTCGTTTTCCTTATTTCAAACTTTACCAGACGTCAGCCGGCGATCGGATGAGCTCATTGTACAACCGGAGAGAAACTTTCGGGAATTTAGGTTCGAAGGGACACATAGTTCCCTTTCTCGCGTCGAAGAGCCGAATAGTTCCAGCGTCGACGGACCTTGCTTTTAGAGACGAATAAAAAAAAAAAGAAAGGAAGAAAAAAAAAGGATTCCTACGTAGCGCCCCGGTCGGGGAAGCACCGTTGATTTTTTGACGAGATAATTAAAGCTGCAGCGCGAGACGACCTCAAACGATCGTGAAGCGGAAGTGGCCGAGGGACCGAGTGTCAAATAAGAGTCTTTTAATCCCAGGGTGTTTCTCGCTGGGTTTGCCTTTTCGAGTAACTCTCGAACTTAAATAGTGTCACGTTTGAGTCCGATGGCAATTATGTTCGATGCTCGTCTGGGTTGAGAAAGTGATGACCGGAAATCATAGCGAGCACGGTCTTTGATTTTAGGTAATTATCGGTAACGTTCGAATTTAAAAATCTACCGAATCGGTGAACGTTTTGGAAGTCGAGTATATTATAATTTAAAAATCACCTTTGAAGAACACTTCGATACTTTAACTCTACGAATGAAAGTTTATTGTTGTCTTGTGTAAAGCGTGTTTTGATTATTTTTACGTACGAATCCATTTCGATATTGTAACAGTATTACAAGGTAAGTAGTAAGGAGGCAAGTAGTAGGTAAGTAAGTAGTATAGTACTATAAGTTAACTCTGGAGTTTTTTAATGTTAAGGAACTCGATGAAAAAGCTCTGTAAGAAGCTTTCAAATTCAAGAATTTGTTTCGATTTTTAAAAATGTTTTTTCATTGCAATATCTAATAGTTCTACGTATCGAATCACATATTGTTCAATGCATTCACGTGTAGGATATATAACCAAAAAATAACTTCGTTTTGTAATTTCTGTAGAATAAAATAAAGATCGTGCGAGAGAGCGTTAAACCTAGTCTTAGATTTATCAGCACCTATTTTGGTGCAAATAATCGCATACAATGAATGTATACATTTATTTTACCGAAAGAACACAATCTTAAAAATATTATATCATTCGAAAGGGAACATTATACGACGGAAAGAATTTTTTCATTCTTTCCGTACCAAAGAACATTTGTAAAAACGTTGTTTTGATATCATTAGTATCTTTTTATACATTCCACCGCATCGAAACGAAGCAGACTGTACATACGTACACTTAAAAAAACGAACATTCGAGAATTTACCATCTAAAAGAGAGTTCCCAGAAAATTTACCCGCAAAGTGTAGCGCCGGGTTGCGTTTTATTCATACAAAACGTCCTCTTCAATTCCTCTTAAATAGTGTATAAATATTACTCCGTACTTTCCGCAGCACGCTTCCCACTTTTTATATCTGGCAATATTTTCAATTTTATCTCCGGAGTAATTCATCTAGCTTGACGTTCTCCTTCGCGTCGCCCAATTCTCGTTTGAACCACTTTTTCCCGCGCCAGCTTATAAATAATTTAAGATCCTCGAGCTATGCGAATCATCCCCGCTAGTTTCTTTTTTTTTTTCTTTCTTTTCTTCTTTTCTTTCTTCTTTGTGCCAGGATTATCCACGCTTCGGTGGGAATCAAGTATTCCGGATATTGATTTCGAGTTTTCGAATAACTTTTATCACGTCATCCGTCATATTTTAATACGGAGGCACGGGGAGAAGGCTGATAACAAGCACCGACTGTCAATATACACCAGGCGCGATATTCGAAATATCGATGGGAAATAATAGTCCCTTAACATCCATCATGCACAGCCGCTGATTTGTGCAACAGCGGACCTCTGTTCGGCTCACCCTCGGCGTTTCCACGGTACATCGATACCGGAGCGGAGAAAATTCTTCGTCGGAAATGCCAGATGCCGCTTCGAGTGTGTAACAATGTGCCAACGAAACAGAAACGTCGGTGAAAGTATAACGTATGATCAGGTGCGACAAGCCGCATACTTATCAATCACTTAGCATCCATATTTCTCAGCTCGGAGGGGGCCGAACTGTACAAGGTGGAACGCGTAGCGTTGCGCTCGCATCGAAATCCTGTCTACCCTATCGCAATTCTCAGTGCGAAACAACTGTAAAAATACCACTGTCAATGCATGGAAATGCAGGGATTTTTGCGAATGTTGATCGGAAACAAGATTCTTCCCTTTCGCGCGTTTCCCCCGTTTATGTTCCGCCTCGAATACGAGCAGTTTGAAGGTATGCGGTGCAGAGGTATTGGATTTCAAATATCGTGCGGTGTGTATCAGGAAATTCTAAGTCTCCCCCCTCCTCTCAACTTTTTTTTTATCAGTATTGCTGGAGAATAACGCGCTCGCTGTTCTAGGATAGATGTCGCGGCAACAACTTGGCGATCGATATCGGAATATTTCACCCTCGGTTGTGAAGTTTATTATTTAAAGAAGACAAATCACCAGTAGTGTCACATATATGGAGGGAAAGTTAATTTCGTTTTCGTAGTTTGTACAGACGAGTGATTCCTAATATTTATTAAACTCGCGACACAATTTAGAAGAGAATGGCCCTGGTCCTTAATCGAGATTAATTTTATCGTAGAAACGTGTACTGAAAAATTTGAAGAAAAATAATTTTAAGGAGAATTGAAATAGGGGATACATTGAAAATGACTTTTTGGATAATTGTCGTATATTAAATTTTCATACGAGATTTTAGATGAAATATTGTGTTCGTTGCGTCGCTGGTCCAGATAGGATTTTGTTACGACTATACCTGCGACGTGCATTAGCGTGGATTTCAACGCTGACAATTGCATAAGCTATCACACTCGGAAGAGGTGCGGAGACAGTCGTGGTCGATTTCTGAAATTTATGCTTAAAATTCCAAGAATCCATGACTTATACTTTCAACATGCATTTGATAAAACTCGTTTAGAAAATAGCTCTAATTTTCCTCCAATTACATTTTGCTTCGCGAAGAACAAATTCACCTCAAGTACTCTTTGACTTTAAATACTACAATGGTAGATTAACACGTTGACAACCACAGTAGTCATCTATGAATATTAATAATACTTTGATCTTAAAAATTTGATCGTTGTGATGCTTGCAACGATGAATATTTCTCTTATTCGTAAACTTTCAAACAACACTACTGTTAGCTTGGAAAAACTATGGAATTATAAGGACTTATTATTGAAGCATTTATATTGAATTTTGAACAAATATCAAGGCCATCCATGAACATGGAAAACTAGCGTAGCAGGCAACGCGTGAAACTTCGTAAAGAAATTTTATTTGCCAATTGGATTGCGAAAAACAGAAAACATAGAAACATTGGCAAAAGCGTTCACGTCGCCCATTCATCCACAAGTCTCTGGTGGCACCTCTCGTACTCGCCACTAGAGAGCCATCCAACCGCTCCCTTTCTCGCAAGTTCTCGATCCGCTACCAACTCCTACATATTTCGTATATATATGTATTCTTGACTATACATTTATATATTATCTATATACTAGGTCTAGTAGGTATATATTCCTCGCTGCATTTTTATATACTGGATATATACCGAGTCTACTAGGTGTATATCCTGCACTGCATTTTTATATATTATGTGTATACATTTCTCGATCGACTTTCTCGACGTTAAACGAAGAACTTGCTAGCTAGTTTTACACAAACTAAATACGTAACGCGTATTGTACAATAAGTTAAATAACTGTGATCGTCACGACCGATCGAAGGATCAGAATAGTATGTTTCATCTTGGGTCTACTAATGGGTTCAACCCTAAAAGGTAAACGTAATAGTTAAGGGACAAATAGCTAAGTTCACGCTGCCTCCTTCTTGGCAGACATTTTGTTCTCGCTCGCCAAGAAGCTTGACGGCTGTGTGACATATGTAGCGACACATAATTTTGCTTTAAACTTCACACATATAATTCTACTACAAAGTTCAAAATAGGTTACAATTCTCTGATAGAAATCAAAATTCTTCAAAGAATTGTGCAGATTTGATTTTCTCAAGACAGATACATCGTACGAGAAATATTTGCATACATTTTCTGGTCAATTATTCTTCGAACAGAATTATAAAATTGTTAAATTTACGAATGAATAAAAATATATACTACCAAGAAAACGAAAATATTTCGTACATCATCATCAATACAAAACCATACAAAACCTATCTACAATCTACCTAATCGACAAACGTATGGTTAGTCTCAAATAATGGTCTTCGTTCCCAAAATAAAATTAATCTTCGCCTTTACAAATTTCTTAACCCTTACAATTTACCTGTTACTACCGCTAGAATTATATTCGTTAAAATTCCAGAGTCGTTAATATCGGACATCGTCGTCCAAACTTTTCGAACTCACGAAGAAATCGAAAAGACATTGTTTCAAAGAACGAACGTTCGTTGATCGTAAACGGTGTTGCGTACAATGATATCTCGACTCGCGTTGTTGAAAAAGAGATCCACTTCTCGGTTATGTCAACGTTTTCAGTTGAACGTGCATACGTAAATTCGAAATGGTACAACTTGCCTGGCGTTCCGATTCGCATTAGCACGTATACGGTCGCATTGTGAATAAAACGCAGTCAGGAACGGGCAGCTAGCGCGATTATAATGCAGCGGCCGTAGCTAGGAACCGAAATGGTCCGGCACTCCCCTTTCTCTGTTCCCGTTTCGTCGGGCACCTAGATTCTGGATACGCTGTAGCGAGTCCATTATAGAGATTGTGGTCGCGACCTCGCAGCCAGGGACCCTGCCGCTAAGTTTTTCATCCCCCCATACCCTCACGGTCGCCCTCCTCCGGCCCCCTTCTTCGCGCCGTCGGAGTGTTTTCATCCTTTTTCCAATGGCTGGTGCCTTACTCGTTTTTACTTCGTTTCCTCGCAGCACCGTTCATCACGTTCTGCGCGAAGCATATTTTACGCTCGGCGGCAACCCGATGGTAACAGCGTAATAAGAACACGGCCCGGAGATGACTGGTGTCACGGAAAAGGAAAATATTCTTTCCTATTAGCAACGGTACCGACTTAACCGTGAGGACGGAAGTTGAGGACAAGCCGTCGCGTAAATTAGAGCGCCAGGAAAGAAAACGAAATCTCCCGACGGACTGAATTATTCCCGGTAATTTATTTTCCCCTGTAATTCTCGCTTCTTCGCCCCGGCCCGAAGGAATTACGTAAATCGCGATCAGCGCGCCGGGTAATCGTAACTTCTGATAAACATTGTCTCTCCGCGCGCTTTCGTTCACGTTTCTCCGACGATTCACGAAACGGTGAGGAATAAAGGAACTTACGATCGTCTCGTCGCGGACTTTGTTGATATTTGGAAAGTGGGAATAGGAAATTGGGGAAATTTCTTATACGAACGACAATCAGTTGTTCGATATACATTGTGGAATTTAATTATATTTCACGTTGGACGAATGTAAAAATTGGTGGGCGATTTTCTCTGTATGTATTATCTGAATAAAGTTTCTCTCACCTCTGGTGTGAATCCAGAGATACAACGGTGATATTGCGTAGAATGTTTCGTTTCAGTATGTATTCTTTATGAACAATTAAGGTTTGTGATATAGAAGTCTTTAAAGTATTTTATACACGGGTTTGTTGAGCATTTACAACATCATTCGATTTATAAGTGAAAAGGATGGGGTTCAAATCCTCGGGAATTTTGTTTTTTCTTCATTTTTATTTTGAAAATGGGAAACTGAAGATATTGATTAACTTCACGTTGAAATTTCTCTCGCTTGTCACGAGAAAATGATTTCTAAATACTCTCGTGCCACACAACTTCTGGTGTAAACATTTTTATTCATACATTCAGTTTCTCACGAGATATTCCACCGTGTCCAAATAAAACAGATACCCAGTGTATATGTATACGTGTATACGTTACATTAAATTTTATAGCCGGAAGGATGATGTATGTTATAACAACAGCGGAAATATGCAAAGAGCCTTCATTTTCAATAATTAAATTTTGCACACTGTATCTTTATTACGTTCACGCGCTTATTAAGCTTTTGCTTGTCTCATTTTTTCAACAAGTATTTTGCTTTTAACATATCATGTGTACGATCCTTCTAATTATAAAATTTCATGTAACGCAGACGCACGTAGTTGTAAAATTAAATACATATTCAAATGTGGTCCAACGTACTGTTGAATAGGCATATCGAGTTATTAATATATTTGCATATATTTAAATAGAGATTCGATACTTGTTAAAGAAGATAATACGAAATTTATTTATTCAAAAGAAAAGTTTGTAGAAAATGTAAAGGATAAGTATTCGAACAACAAAAAGGTTTGGATTAGGTTAAGTTAGGTTTTTGCAACACATGCTGTCTTCACGTCCTTGTAAAATGTTTAAATTTAAATACTTATCTCTGACAGATATTAATTACTTTTATAATTTTCAATATTTCCTTTCTCAATTCTGATGTATTTCTTACATATTGATGAATCTTTTCCATCATAATTTATCCTTTGTTCAAATATATTTATTTGCACCTATGCTTTTTAAATATACAACCAGAAAAGGATTCAAATCACAGAGTCAACACCTACTAACAAATAATTGTAAACAAACGCACGCTATATTCATATTACATTAAAACAATAATGTGCATATATACATCCTTTCATCGTTCAATCTTTTGGATATCGAACACCAAGGAAATCAAAAGCCTATAGTAGGCAGTGGTGACTCGCTTAATGTTCGTGAACATCGATATGCGAGACATAGAGAATTCTTCTTCGAAAAATGTTTCTTCGAGACGACTTAACTCGAATTGGAAAAATAAAGTGTAATTGCGGACTCCTCTTGATCTCGAATCGGAGCAACTTTGATCAATATCCGAGACACTACTATACTTCTTGTTTCACAGTCACAGTTAAAAATTTAGTCGAACTTAATGTTCGTGAACATCGATATGCGAGGCATAGAGAATTCTTCTTCGAAAAATGTTTCTTCGAGACGACTTAACTCGAATTGAAAAATAAAGTGTAATTGCGGACTCCTCTTGATCTCGAATCGGAGCAACTTTGATCAATATCCGAGACACTACTATACTTCTTGTTTCACAGTCACAGTTAAAAATTTAGTCGAACTTAATGTTCGTGAACATCGGTATGCGAGACATAGAGAATCCTTCTTCGAAAAATGTTTCTTCCAAACGACTTAACTCGAATTAAAAAATAAAGTGTAATTGCGGACTTCTCTTGATCTCGAATCGGAGCAACTTTGATCAATATCCGAGACACTACTATACTTCTTGTTTCACAATCACCCTTGAACCTTTAGATGTCAGCTACTTGTTACTAAAATGCAAACTCCTCGAGAAAATAAGTCCCCCGAAGAAAGAATATCTTGCACGAAATTGATGATATTAATTACTTTTACAATTTCCAATATTTCCTTTCTTAATTCCAATGTCTATCTTACGTATCGATTAATCTTTTCCATCGTAATTTATTCTTTGTTCAAACGGTATATTTGAACACGTCGTATCTGCCGCGTGTTACGCCCGCGGTAACGCACCGTTGCGCGAACGGTCTTTTCCTTAAGCAGCTTGCGAGATATCGTTCGAGTGCATTCTTTCCTCGACACGAGTGCAACGCCGAAATCTCGTTTCCTATGTTCTCGGATAACGGTCCTCCTCGAGACCAGTCACCGCGATGATATCGTGCGAGAAAACGAAATAATAAGCCGTCTAATGGCGTCTGGAATTGCGGACATTCAGGCAGCGATTGGATGCAGTTTCCGGTGCAGCAATTCTGCCGAGCAGTTTCGTCGCATAGCCCGACGAGCGAACACACCTTCCGTTGCCTTTGACTCCGCTGCCCATTAGAGAAGGAGAGGGCGGGGATTGGAGGGAGGGGGGCGGTAACGGCAACGGCTTCTTAATCGATATTCGTTGATCCTTTTTGTGAACGGATACCATTCGATTCTTTTGACGACGTACCCGGAATAATGTTTGCAAGGGCGCTCCGATCGGAGGACCCGGTCGATCGAGAATCTGATAATTGATCTTACTTAATCGAATTTCGGCCAGTGTTCCACGTTCATTGGATTTGAGCGCCGTTTTCTTAATTTCAACGTGAACGGCTTTCCAAAGGCGATGAGAAATTTTCAATGTTTGTCATTTGAATGTTTCTGTTGCGCGGGTAGTGTATCTTGGATATTGTATATTTACGATAGTAATACGTTATGTGATTGTAGATGTATTTGTGACACGGAGAGCTCAAATTGAGGCTGAAAAATGTTATTGGATAAAGTTTGATAGGAGAGTTCTATGGGTGTTGGTGTTTTAGATAAATAAACTATTTTGACTGTTATCGCGTGTGTATTTGTTACATGTAGGAATCGATTGATACTTGTAGTAAAGGATCGATTCAGGTTTGTTTTTAAAGGTGACTTGTGTTTACGAAGAACTTTGATTACGTTTCGATTGTTTTTATTAGGCTTTGTGAGTATGTATGCAGAGTCGTATTTACTTCATTTATGTCTCTAGGTGAAATATGTTATTTCATCTTTCTCTGTCTCTCTCTCTCGAGAGGTGCAATAAGAAAAATGGGTGCATAGAAAAAGAGTATAAATAATTTTGATGATTTATAGAAGTTCAAGTTCTCCATTCTCTTCCACGACCCTAGGCAACTGTTTAGGTTTGCCCGTATATAGATTCGACACTATATAAAAGATAATTTTCTTTTTGTAAACAAAGAGACATTTTAAAGGAAAGTTTATGAACAGAGTAAATTGTTGGATGATGATTGAATAATATGGTGGTGGTTGATTTTATAGGTTGCATTCTACTGAAATGAAATAACACTAAAAGGAAAAGAAATCTTTTGTTTACTCTCACGAGTACCACTTGATATTGCGTTAAAGTTACAACAGTTTTAAAAGCTACACATAATCTTTAAAAGACCACTTTACTAACTGAGTCCTAACCCCGATACAACTATTACCTTCAACAAGATACCTACATTTTGCAAAAATGAAAAACAAAAGTCACACCACACATACAACAGTGATACATAATTGAAGCGTGAAGTTCATAGAGAACAATTTCTCCTTGCAATTGAAATAAACAGCCTGGTTGACATTTATACATATACAATTTTACCTACAGTTATTGAAAACACGTGGTTAACTCTCGTAACTTATTTCCACCTCTTGACCACGCACGTAACAAAAGCTCCGAACGGATCTCGATCTCCAATTATAAATCACTTACTTTATCTCAGATCCGACCGACCGTTACAATCAGCGGCTACAACAATCGTTCGTTTATAAATCGACATAGGAGACCGACGTAAATAATGTTCCGGCTCCATCGATGTTTTCACTCGATTTTCATAGTTGTCACTTCGCAACGGTGTCCCTTGTATCGACGACGTCTTCGTAGAATGCGTGTTCAAAGGTCGCGAAATACTCCAGGCCCTTCTGTCCGCAGAGATTCTTCGGGACCCTTCCCGGCCGTAGCTCTCTTTGACATTCGTTGCAAAGCATTCGCAAACTCGTAGCTGTTACTTCGGCGAATGCCCGTCGGAACAATATCTTCGAGTCGTTGGCCCGTGATTGGCGAAGTGAAATTTTCAGAGCAATGAAGAGGACGGGGTAGAGAGCTAAGGGGGTCGAAGGTAGGAACGAAAGGGGATGCTCGAGGAAAAATCGACGACACGACGGCGTAACCCCGCACCTGTTCTTTCATTGGTCGAACAATGGTTACTACGTCGCTATTCAACGGATTAAACATCATAATTAATGTCGTCACGTTTCACAGGGCTGTGTGTGTGTGTGTGTGGAGGAATCGTCACCTTGGAGACACCCGCTATCGCCATCGACCTCGACACCTACCCCCGTCTCTACATTTTCTCACGGCTCGGAGCTCCGCTCGTTACGGGGATCAAATGCGAGTAGACAGAGTGTCTTCTATTGTGTACACGCTCAACAAACCTTCATTATTAACCTCGATCACGATTCTTCTTCTCTCCTGCCGACTGTCTCTCTGCAACCTGTCCCACCCCCCTCGCCACCACCGTGTACTTTCATCTTGTTTTCTCGATTTCCTCCATTAGACCAAGTCCGTCGTGATACTCGAAAAGCAGCTGCTTGGTGCGCGTGAAAAGCCTTTTATTCGGTATGCATCGTCCTCGTCGTCACAAGCGAGGAAAACGCTTATAAATGTCGACCGGTTCGGCCACGCGGCCCGTAAACAGTTGTTTACTCACGGCGGGGGAAGAAAAATGACCGGCGCTGAAAGTTTTAATGATAAATGCGCCGAGAAACGTTCTTATACTCGTTAAGTAATACTCGATGGAGCGATAATACGGAACTCGGTCGCGGAAAACTCCATCCGAGATGTTTACGAACGAGGGCACGTAGAACGGCCGGGTGATTCAAACGTTTGCTAGTACGAGCTCGTTTGAAGTCTCTTGCGGGGAGCATCGTTCGCTGGATGTCGCTAATACGTGGTTTTTCGAGTTTCTTTTAAGGAACATCCGCGAAGTGAGTGATACCGATTCTGATGAAATTTTTGCTGGTTTGTAGAGCGACTGAAAATAAGAGATACGTGTTCTTTTCTCAGCTGTAGTAGCTCAAACTTAAGAGACGAGATTGTGTGTTTCTGAAGTTTTAACTCTCTGGTGATATCTTTGGAATTATTAGATGTAGAAGAATGTTCCTTCTGGAAGGAACATAACAGCACAAAATAAAGGTGATTTCTGTTAAAAATAATACACTGCATCGCGTCTTTGAAAATATTTGGAATAAAGATGGTAAATTGTGAACAACGTGTTACTTTCCCTTGAAAATTATGAAGAATTTATTTAAAAATCTTCCCTCAGTTTTAATAGTTTCGAAGATGAAAATTTGGTCTCTCGTTCTTCAAATTTTAGGGCGAACTATTACAAGCCAAAGGAAATATTCATAACCCATGTACCTTTGTAAGTTAAGAAACCAATTGACTTCAGACACCCAGTGAAACCTCGTGTTTGGAGTCGTTTGAAAGTGTATTCATGTGAAAGTGTATTCATATGAATGTATATTCTTTATGCATATTTACCCACAATTTAACTGTACAAAATGTAATTAAATTACCGTAACGGGGAATACCGAAATCAGTTAAACATTGGTTCGAACTGAAGAAAACAAATTCTTCAGAGAGACAAGACCGAAGTCGCATTTGCACAATCCTGTAAAGAATGCGTGTGGCCAATGACGAAGCTTCAAGGAGAACGTAATCGCGTCGTTGAAAACCTTAACCCGTTGCATTGGCAAGATACGAAAATCGTTATTCGTAGAAATTTATAGAGAGCATGCCCGAACGTTGTTAAACCGCAATCGCTAATGGAGGAGGCTGCACTCGTTATTGAGTAATAGCTTTTCAAATGTGCTTTTAATTCGTGTATAATTTCCCGCGAAGCGAATTAATTCTCTGTGGAGATATCGCCGGTTATAATCTTGCGTGACCGTGCACGCTTGCGTAGGGCGAAACGGAGTATCCCGTTTGGAATAAATTTCAAATACCCGGGAGCCTCAAAAATCGAGCGTCGAGAGCACCCTTTCTTTATTCCGTTTCTACGGTAGTACGTGAAATCATATTTGCGCAAGGGAACAGAGAACAAATGAAATTAACGGCGTGCGGATTCCGAATATCGGTAGACCGACTCGATCCAGCCAATATCCGGCGTTGCGAAGCACCACGAACGAAATTCACTTCCTTTGATAGACATCGGGCCCGTAGTTACGGCGCAGCATTGTCGGGTGTAAACCTTCTGCTCTCTGGCCGCCTCTCTGACGGTACGTAGGTACACATTAATTAGGCTTAGGCTCGTGAGGTAGGTTTAATTACTTTCGCCAGATCAGAGCTGAACGGAATTCGGCTCGGCGGATGCAACGAGGGAGACGAATGGAGAAAGAGACACCTAGTGGTGAGGGGCAACGGGCAACTTCGATCCCGCGTACCGAACATTGTGAAAGTGTGAAAACACGGTGGAAGTTTGAAAACAGTGGACGATTATCGGTAGAAGAAGGTATCGTCACGATTTTCTAGGTTTCTTCGGTTTCTTGAAATTACAGACAGCGAGGTTTTTTCATCGTCTTAGATCTGGTTCGTGAGAGAACGCGAACTAATTCCCCGTTATCAAGTTACGATTTCTACACCGAATTTAAGCGAGGGAATCCTACTCGATCGTGACCGTTCTTCGTTGACTACGGTTATAGGTAAAATTAGCTGACTGTTTCGCTTTCAGGAGATAATTGTTACAACGAATTCAAGTCGAGATACTGCACGTGTTTATAATATTTTCTACACCGAATTTAAGCGAGGGAATCCTACTCGATCGTGACCGTTCTTCGTTGACTTCGGTTATAGGTAAAATTAGCTAACTGTTTCGCTTTCAGGAGATAATTGTTACAACGAATTCAAGTCGAGGAACTGCACGTGTTTATAATTTTGTTCTCTATTGGCTTTGAAGATCAAATTCGCTACCTAATTCGCTTTCAAGGGACAATTTTTACACCGAATTCGAGTAGAGGAACTACCCGCTTTCAAGTGAATCGATGGTACATATTTTGTCGCTTGAAAGCGGGAATTACTATTCCAGAGTGTATTGCTTTTTATTGCACGAACAAACTTTACGGACAAAATGGGGACGAGTATTTTCAGCAATATAATATGCAACAACTCGAAATACGAAGATTCGTAAGGAAGTGAGATACGAAAGAATAACTAAACGTATAAATATGAATTAATGAGAATTGAACAGCGATTTAGAAACCTAACTGGAAAGTAAACTGTAGTTACCTTGTCAACGATTAGGCAACATTGTTCTATTATTAATATTAACTAAGCGATAATGTGTTAAACGATATATTTTGAATCTTTAAGTTATGGTCTATGTATTTTCAAAAGGATATTTGGTCGTTTCACCAGTATTGTAATCAACATGCAGTTCTAGTTTCTTTAATGTAATAATGTTCTCGTCGCAGACAATTGTTTTAATCAGCTAAATAATTACAAAATTGGGAATACTGTGTCTTAAATAATGTTCAATTTGATGAGAGATTATGATTCTATTGGTACCTTAAATACACAAAAACTATAGGATACACGAATATCAATGTATCATTTAACTGCCAGCTTTTAGCTATGATACTCCTAAAATGTTTTCTTGATCAAATGAATAATTAGCAAACTGTCACGTATCTGTTCCAATTGAAGATGAGCCGAGAGCGCGTATCTGTGTTGATGTTGTTAGGGCGTTTAATAATTTTCAAAACTTCCTTTTATTTTCTGTAAAAATACCCTTGAATTCTGGTTACCACTTCGGTGTTTTTAAAAATGATCCTGTGTATACTCTATTAATATTACTATATTATCATACAAGACAAATAGACTTTCAATGTTTCACATGAACCTGTATTCACACTCTTCCCAAATTCTTGAACATAGTCTTTCATACGAGCAGATTATTCTTTAGATCGACGAGGAGTAAACATTTATGTTCAAACTCATTTTAATATTCTGCCAATACGACCAGTCTTGTCCCTTAAATGGAGAACAAAGTTTAACAATAAGACACTTTCATTTTTATTCGTGCTTGTGTTCGTTTGTTTCACTTGTTGCATTCCGTGTATCGTATACAGCAGGAAAAAAATGCTCAGTCTTGAAACTGCCTTCTTTCTGCTACCAAATTTATCATTCCAATCGAACTCCATTCGTAAGATACGAATCTATGATCCCAAACATGATCACTCGTTCGATCGAATAAAATTGTGCAAAAATACAATGTTCGCAACCAGGGTATTATCATTATCGATGAAACACGAACCTACGATCCTGAAAGATTCACACCTTCATTGTCCACTTGTATCGTTAAATACCAACCACGATGTACCACTACCGATAACGTTAATTCTCCAAGTGACGCGACAACAATTTCCTGTGGTGTATTCGTTGCACCATCAACAATCCAGATATTTACCGCTGGAACACCACGTGTATGAATGCAAGGTATCCAGAAAGAGATGAAACGCCTCTACCGGTGAAGGGACACCGTAACAGGACGTTTAGGGATACGAATCGCACGAGCTGAGCCATTGTAAACACAAATGTAACAGGGACTTATTCCAAATGATCTGGTCCCGTCGGTTCGTAGCTAACAGGCTAGGCAAGAATTCTCACAGGTGCGTAGGATGCTGGCAGGGATCATCGGTGTCGGTATCGTCGGGCTAGACCAGTTACCACTGTCAACGGGGGTTGTGTAGGCTCTTCGTGTTCGAACCCTTCGCGTTGGATTCGTGTATCCTGGCCGATGAGAGCCGGGCTCGCACATTGTAATCGCGTCGCGTTAGTTACCTACACACCGACAACCGCTGTAATTTGCGTACATTGATTAAATTGACAAGTGGAATGAGAAACGTATGACCGGGGGATTGAAAGAGATAGATAGGATACAGAGGAAGAAATTGTAGAGGGTTGGGGGAGGGTGGAACAGAGACAACCGAAAAGGGGGCCCGGGGGTGGGGGGAAGAGAAGTATCGAGGAAGGATGAAAAAAAAAAGGAAAGAGGGGAGAACGACGATGGGCACGAGAGAGACAAACCGAGGGAGCAGAGACAGGGTTTAAAGGTTCGCTCGATACTCCAGAGTCCTGTATCAAATTAAAACTTGCCAATCAAACGCAATATCGCTGCAACTTGATAGTAACTTTAATTAAAATTGCAACTGATGAAGAACCGCTGAGGTGCGAATATTCCACCGGTTAAAGCGAGCCGGGGAGTTTGGATTTACGAGACGACGAGAGAATTTCTATTACGTAATATTTGATTCCGCAGGAGGCGCGAAGGGTTTCTTTTTTGTTTTTTGTGTTTTTTTGCTTTTTTGTTTTTTTCACCGTAAGTCCGAAAACTGAACAACGGGATCCTGGTATCGTTCCAGGTGTCAATTTTTGCGTATCCAGTTGGGATCGTGTTTAGAGACATATGTAACGACGGTGAGCCATTTTCTACTATGGGTTTGTTTCGATGGTTTCTCTTTTGAAATATCATCGCGAAGTATTTTGTATCGGTCAACTGGTACACAATTGTGTGTAAACGGAGTAGTTGAAATTTGATTGCTTCAGTTGAACTACGTCTAATCGTACAAAGTGTAGTATAGTGTACAATAATTTTCATGTGATAAGTATTTCATGCTTTCAAATACTTAACAGACAATCTTAGAAACAAATAATGACGACTATGTTGACAGTTTAGAAACGAGACAAATGTTGAACGTTTTTATTTTACATTTAAAAACAATAATCGAAAATGAACACCTTTACATTTTCGACAACTCTCGTGCATATCCAACCCCTGTTTATCGTCTGAGAAGAACTTTCTTTTCGTACTCTTTGATAATAAATTTCTCTGCTCTTTACTCTCGTGTTGTGTTTTCTTTTTCTATACTCTTATCTTTCTGTGTATTATTTTCTTCGATAGCAAGAAATTTATTCTTATAGCGACGATGTCAACACTTTTGTCTTTCCAAGTTTTGAATCGTTTTCGGTAGGCCTACCTGCACAAGGTAAATTAATAATGCAAGTAGGCGTGATTGTAAATGCTGATTCGTAGTCTGATGAACTAGCTTGTGGTACAAAACTTGTTAAAGTGGAATCAGTTGAGTTTGAGCCTGTTGCTACAGAGATTGATCGATTCATTTCTACAGAACTGGTACCTGTAAAACTCTCTTCATCTCGGTCGACTGATGTCAAACCGACACTCTTTCTCTCGATTGTTCTTGTTGGTTATTATTATTATTATTATAACATTATTACTATATGTGCGTATTCCTGTTTTCCTATTACAAATGCATTAACTGCAGAGTGCATGGCAGCAATTTTCATAAGTGCTGCTCCTTTTTCCGATACTGATCAACCAGATGGTTTCGTAGTCATTTTGACATTTACTGCGAGCAGTAGCTGCTAAGAGAACCCATAAATCTCACATCTTACGAGGGCAGAAAAAAGGAAAGCATATCGTTTAGCCCGTATGATCTTTTGAACTAAATTAATTAATTTGAACGACCATCCAAATAATAAAAGATAATATAATATTTTATATTATTTTAAATATTATCTGATTCCTGAAATTCGGTAAAACATTCAGGGGGAAGCATGATCAATAATTATTCTCAGTGAAACTGTTAGATACATTATGTCGATTTCCGTTCTCAAGATATGAAAACTAAAGCCATATAACTTTTAACCACAATCATCTATTCGAAACTGTACACAAATTATTCAACAATTATCACCTCGCGTCTATCTGCAAATAGACGTCCCATTGACCGTACCTATTAAATATCGCCAAAATCGTTGCTAATGCTAACAGATTTTCGCTCCAAATGCACTCTCGACGTTTCACTCTTATCGGTAAAAAGTATCAAAGAAACAAACATCTCTTCTTAACAAACACGGAACAGTCTCCGACCAAAACTACACTTACAAGTATTTCTGTCTATATCTCGAAAAGGAAAACGAACAGACCCACGATGTACACAATAGTATTCATTCAGAATTACCTCCCAAGTGTGACCTCTTTGACAAAATTTGTCCATCTGGTTTCATAACACCCTACACATTGAACGCAACAGCCGTGGACCAAGTCCATGTGGCCCGAATGAAAATCGACACTGCGTTCGATCCGTCGAATAGAAATGAGTTCGATAAATCGATTTCGAATCGAGAAACCAAGATGGATTCTCGTGTGGTGGATCATAGAGAAAGAAATTCCGTTGCCGCACGAGGCCCCCTTCGCTGCGTTGTATCCCGGTGACGTCAATATTCGATATACGTCAAAGACGATCGTTCGTCGTTCGTCGCCGAGGTTTTCGGTTGCATGAAAATTTCATGCAAACGGCAAAGCGCGGGCACAGTATCGGCCAGAGGTGGAACGTATTTTATCGCAGCATTTCGAAACCGGTTAAGGACACCGTGACGAGAAAATGGCATACACGTCGCAGTACGGTCGGTGGCGTTACTTTTATGGACGAACGTAAACCATGCGCTGCATACACGTTCGTGTTAAGAGAATAAAGAAGCGGCTGGGTGTGGTCTTGATGCGGTTTCAAAGCAGTGGGCGCGATGCGGATAATGCCAAGTCGTAAAATGCTTTTGCTGACAGGACATGCTTATGACGGGGAGAAGTGGCCCATGGCGCAAAGAAACTTGGAAAAAGATGGCGGACAAACTGGACGATAGAAAACATGTGTTCGATGTTGTCTCGGGGGGTGACTTACGCGTCTCAGAGGCGACGAACTAGCGACGTTATCGCGCACGTACGAGTCCTTCCCTTCTATTTCGAGGGGATACGTTCTTGTGTAGAACGCTGGACAAAATGGTTAACCCAGATGCGAGGCCTGTTTCGGTCCTATCGATACGTGTCGATGTACCGGGGTTTTCCCGACAAAAGGCTTAATCTGTACCGTGTTAAATGTACCATTGTATTGTACTTAATTGTACCATATCAAATGTCTCATAGTATAGTATTTAATTGTACCGTGTTAAATGTCCCGTAGTATAATACTTGATTTAACCGTGGTAAATGTACCCATAATATGGTACTTAATTGTAACATGTCAAGTATACTATAATATAGTATGGTACTTAATTTTACCGTTTTAAATGTATCATAGTATGGTACTTAATTGTAACATGTCAAATATACTATAGTACGGTACTTAATTGTACCGTGTTAAATGTCCCATAATATGGTACTTAATTGTAACATGTCAAGTATATTATAATATAGTATAGTACTTAATTTTACCGTGTTAAATGTACTATGGTATGGTACTTAATTGCAACATATCAAATATACTATAGTATAATACTTAATTGTACCGTGTTAAATGTACCATGGTACTTAATTGCAACACTTCAAATATACAATAGTATAGTACTTAATTGTACCGTGTGAAATATACCATAATATAGGTACTTTGACAAATGGATTAACCCTCCGACCAGTAGACGTTCGCAGCCCTATGCTGGAGTCATTTCTGACTCACACATACGTGCCACTAAACACGTATATTGGCTCTGGTCAAGATTCGAGCTTAAACATATGTATCAACATATCGACGTTCGTTCAAGATTCAAGCTCCTCACGAATACTACACCAACATATTGAGGTTGGAACATTCGTTACTGTATATACCGTTCATCCGTGAGAAGAAGACACAGCTGTGTTTACATCTCCGCTTCAGTTATAGTCCCACTAATTCTCCTCGCAACGCAGGTGTTGCTTACTATGAACCAAAGCGATGACGAAGGTCAACGATAGTCGTTTCAAGATCGAGCAAGACCGAATAATTCGCAACAGCGTTATCATAGCCTTTGAACGAAAGAATCGAAACAGATTAATTTCCTCACTATTTATATATTCCTGTTGCGTCGGTTAAATTCTTGTAATGAAAAAATGAATTTAATTCGATGCTTTTAATGATCATTAATTTTGAAATTACATGAAATATGTAACAACGCGTTTTCCATAGCAGCACACGTATAAATTGTATTTATCTGATATGCATTGTTACATATTTTTTACCATTTGGTAACTATTTTGTGACTTTAATAAGTGATACAATGGAAAATGATTATTTAATGTTTTCAATTTCTCGTTTCTACATTTTGCATTGCTTTTTTGTGTGAAGTCACTTCTGCATAATCGATCTTTCATTTTATAGCTTCTCATAAGTAAAATTATATGCATGAAATGCGTATAATATTTATTTGTAACTCTGTAACAAAGTCCTGATAATGTGTAAAATTTCAGGACACCCTGTATGACATATTACGAGTCCGATTATTATGATCAATTCTTATTTCGTTAGACTTTATATTGAACTGAATCTCGTTAGGGATGATTTATTTTATTTGAAATAAATAAAAACTTGTGACATTTATCGGCTAAGTATTTGTTAGATTTATTGGTAATTTGAATCATGAACATCTATCCACAATTACAGTGGTTACATTCATGTAACTATAATTTAAAAACTAAACATACACGACGTACCAGTATCTCTGAAGAGGTTAACAAAGAAGAATAAAGAAATCCTTCCGAAGAACACAATCTTTAGAAGATTCTTATTTTAGATAAACTGTCATTCGAAAGAACTGAATTTCAAGATAAACTGCCATTCGAAAGAACGTATAATAATATTCAGAGTAATTACTACAGAAGTTCATTACGAAAAACCTTTGTAACTTTCATTTACTTCGTACACTAACGAATTCGTTAAATTAAGCAATCTGTTCTATCAATGAAAACATTTGATAAAACGATCATCAGTCATGAATACTACAACAAAATAACGGGGATCACACAATTTAAAGTTGATTCATAAACAACTCCTTCATCCTCGTAACGACTGTCGTGCAATTTAGGCTGGATGCATCACTGAACCATTTTTTCTCTTTTCGAAGATGATAAAAATCCGTTATCCGTCAATGATACGATGAAAAACGTGATACATAATAAATTCGTATTTGCAACGTGAGCAGAGGCAGTCGTTCAATATAAATGCAGATACAATGCTCCATAAATAATGCACTCGAATAAACGATACGTAAGAAAGAAGATAAACGTCAAGAGTCTTAATTAAAAGTTTCGGAGGACAAAGAATATGTACACAGTAAACACTCGGTATTTTCGTAAGTAATCGAACGTTCGTAACAACCACGACAATCTTTTACCAGTGTGAGCGAGGTGAACACCAACACTCTCGGTGGATTTGCCAAAATTCGTTGCCAACGATCGTAAAGAATTCGCTCCACGGGGCCTTGTTATCGCGCCAATCGATATACAAGCGGACGGGACTCGTGTCTGCGTGGATGTAATTATTTCCACCTAAGGCGTCGAAGTTTAGCGCAATCATTTCTCAGGAAGGATGTTCCCTCTTAGAAATTGTTAGAGGCGAACAGCTTCACTCGGGAAACTTTTACGAAGCGTCTCGCGTCGTGCGGCGCACCCTCCCCCTTAGTCACCCTTTCAGGACACCCTCGGTTACTATTACCTCGAGACAGCTTCGCAGAGAGCGTAACTAAATAGAAACTGATGCCGGAGTCGACAAAGACCCTTATTGTTGTTCGCGAACGCACGAGAAGAACTTTCCTCGCTTCGTGTTTTCTCGCTCGAATAAGACGATTCTTCGTGTCATTCCCACTCGTGAAACGATGTCGCGTTATTCGAAAGAGGTTCAGGGGACGAAAAGTGAACGTTGCGAGTACCCTTCGAATACTAAAATCCTACCAAGTGTTCTGCGCTCTCGTCGAATCGTCGAACGCTGGCTACGGTCCCGAGCCTGATCGTCTGAGAGTTGTACGCGTGAAGAAGTACAGAGTCCGTGCTGATACACGACGCGTGGAGAGAACAATTGCGTTAAACTCCGAACGGGTGATGTGATTGAACGTCGCTTGGTAACCGACGCGACGTAATTCTTGGCTTTGGCATGCATAAAGAGAGAGACCTTTCTTTATTTGGGCGAAGAGAAAGAGTATCGTTTCGTGTCGTGTTTGCAACGATCTTCAAATCGAGTCGAAAATGCAATTGTTATCTACAGGGAGATTCAGAAATACATGTCCATACTTCACGGGGTGAATCCACGCGCTAGGATGAGTAAACAACGTCATATGAACTTATGTTTTATATATCTTGGACTTCGAGTTGTGGATGATCGAAGAAAATGTTCGAAGTTTCCCTTTTGTCTTTCAAGATTTTTATTTCGGGACTGTTGAAAATCTATCGTGTATTCAATGGAAGCCAAGAATGTACTGTGCGAAGCTGAGAAGATGACCCCTGAAAGAAATTGAGAATTGTATCGAGTTATACTTATTAATCGGTTTTTGAAGGTTTGCAGCTAATAAGTAAAAATTGCTCGACGCTGTCTACATTCTTCTATAACATGGCATTAAATTCGTCTGAATAAGTATTTCGATAATCTGATTTCAAAAAATTGATTTTTTTTTTGACAATTTAATATTTTCTTCGATCATCTATAACTCGAAAATTAAGATACACAGGACATGTGTTTGTAGGACATCTTTTACTCGTGTTAGTGTGCGAGTTCATTCCTTGAAGTATGAACATGTATTTCTGAATCACTCTGTACATCTTATACATGAATTTACTGCGAGTATTTTAGTACGAACCTTGGCTTTTAAGAAATACTAAACGATATACGAATATTTTTAGTCGGTCAACATGGACATTAAGAACTCGAAGAAGGGTAGAGTCCAGTCCCTATGATCTTGTTATAGTGCTTAATTATTTTCGAAGTTATGACTAATGGTCTGTAACGTGACCATTGAGTGTACTACTATATAGACAATAACTGCAGGGCCATTATTGGTGTGTCATCCGATCTGATGAAGGTAGCAGCAATACTGTCGCCCCCATAAGTATTCCCATTTCAGTAAAATCGATAACTGACGAGGATTATTATTGTTCGCTAACACTTCTAACGTACTTAATCTTTTGAACTTATTGTCTCTGTTATCATCGAGACAGATGAAACACCAGAAATTCGTTTTCATCTCAACATACTTAATTTACATGTAATTCTCGAAATTTCTATTTTGAGCCTGTAAACGCTATTCTAGTCTATTGACATCGTCTAACACGATGGTGCTCCAAATTATTACGCATTAATAGCGCAAATGCACCTAAACTATAATGTTCCCAAATTGATGCATTATGCGTAATGGACCAATAAGTTTGCAAACAAGGTCTCTTTCATGGAGTTCATTGGAACAAAACACTATAACAGTGTTCAAAAGCGAAATCTGGTAATTTTGAGTATATCCTATAAACAAATTAAGTTAAATAGTAAAAAACTTAATTCCTACTCGCGACAATAGTTTCTACTTTTCTATGACTGTTCTATGACTACTGCAAGATCAAGATTAACATTTTAAAATGTTAAATTTGTTTTCTTCTGTTTTACCATTTTGTTGAAAGAAGAATATCAGTGCTTCGTTTAAAAAACAGAGTGATTTTTTCTTTTACTCTGTTTCTACTATTCTAGAATACCCTCGTATTTTACATGCAAAATTATAAAGGAAATCTGATCATTTTTTTCTAGTATCTTCTACACCTTAGTATTTACTTCGAGCGACACACATTTACGTATATTTGCAAACACCTTGTATACAGGCCTGATTTGGAAACCAGAAGACACTTTTCCTTTTTCCTGAAGGTGATCGAATTTCAGATTCGTTCGGACGTGGGTAATTTTACACATGATCGCAACTAAGGGGTACCCTTGCGTAGGGGAACATTGTCCAGCGAATTGTTCCTAAAGGTATATCAGAATACAACCAAATTACTTAGAAAGGTGTACAGTATCGGTGATACGGTACTATTGGGGATTGTTACGAAACGAGAGATACCAGTAATGATGTAGTGCAACATAAGTCATACAACAATTATTCCTAGGAATAATCGATCCTCGACTAATACTCTTTTTTTACAGGCATTGTGCCATAATTTTGCTTGAAATCTGAAGTGCTGCTTGAACTTTTCCCGAATCCTCTCTCAAGATATATCTATAAAGTTTCTGCTTCTTACAGGTTTAGAAAGTTACTAGAAAGACAGCAATTAAGGGACGTGTAAAATTTAATTCAACAATTTTTCATATTTAAAGTAACGTCGAGACTATCGTCCTCGTCACTCTGGATTTACAATATGCTATGTATTTTTTTGTCGCTGTGTCATGAAGTTCTAATATAGTTTAAATATCATAAGTTTAAATATCAAGTGGATGCAAAGGAACATCGCGTAGAATGGAAATGATTAAAATAACGCTCTTCGATGAAGTACGTATGCGCGAGATAGTTCAGAAAAAGTGATTTTCTGTAGTGTATAGATGTGTTTGAAATTGGTGTAAGGAGTTTTCATTGAATTATATATGTATTTATTTGCCAAACTAAGGTTTTAGATGTGATGACCTAGTTTAAATTGTTTTGTGCTTTTTTATATCAAAAAAGTTTTTTAAACTGTTTGTTGGAAGACTCGTAAAGGATAGGATATATACCTGCCGATATAACTATGCGACTCCGAGTCACTATAGATGTAACAAAATCAATTGACCGGTCAAAGCTACAGAAGAACTGTCCCCAACATAACATTCAGCTACTCTGTCGCTCCATCTGGCCTCTCTTTGCGCAATTTTGCAAGCACACACTCTTTGTCTCTTGAACAAACTATCCTGACCTGACGTAAAAATAGGCGAGTCTCGTGTGAATCATAGTTGGGGAAGTGGCTTCGAGCGATCAGTTGACTTTGTCCCGACTCAAAATAAAAGTGATGGGAGTTATCGGGACTGCAAAGCTCCCACAGGTAAATACCGTGCAATTTATGGATAGTAGCGCACGAACGACCAGGACATATGCAAAATGAATTAAACGAAATTTAGATACGTCGAATACAATTATTAAGGAATAGAATTTAAACGTTCCCCAAATTATTTTACGATATATAGAATATTTATGAATAAAAATACGGTTATTATACTATAAACATAAACCTTTTCTCAACTTATGGTAAAATATCAAATGCAAAAATAGTTTTGAACATTCTAAAATATTCCAAACATCGAATGGTTAGTTTGACTAAACAGATTATCCAATGATTATGATTCTCCGATACTTAGGATGCAGAGATAACATTCGAAAATCATTCGGAGCAAATATACAAACCTTCTGGTAAAATATCAAATACAAAAATAATTTTGAACATTCTAAAATATTCCAAACATTGAATGGTTTGTTTGACTAAACAGATTATCAAATGATCACGATTCTCCGATACTTAGGTTGAAGAGCTAACATTCAAAAATCATTCATAACAAGTGTACAAATTTCCTGGTAAAATATCAAATGCAAAAATAATTTTGAACATTCTGAAATATTCCAAACATCGAATGATTAGTTTAACTAAAGAGATAATCAAATGATTATGATTCTTCGATACCTAGAATGCAGAGATACCATTCGAAAATCATTCATAACAAGTGTACAAATTTCCTGGTAAAATATCAAATACAAAAATAATTTTGAAAATTTCAAAATATTCCAAACATCGAATGGTTAGTTCGACTAAACAGATTATCAAATGACCACGATTCTCCGATAGTTAGAATGCAGAGATAACATTCATAGCAAATATACAAATCTCCTGGTAAAATATCAAATACAAAAATAATTTTGAACATTCTAAAATATTCCAAACATCGAATGGTTAGTTCGACTAAACAGATTATCAAATGACCACGATTCTCCGATAGTTAGGATGCAGAGATAACATTCGAAAATCATCCGTAGCAAACGTACAAATCTCCTGGTAAAATATGAAATAAACAAAATTTCAAACGAACCGATCCCGAAATATTCGAAACATCCAACGGTTAGTTTAACCGAACGGATAATCGAGTGACCATGTTTCCCCGATACCTGAGCTACCATTCGGCACGAGTATCGACAGTGACTGGCATCGTGTTCTTTCCGCGAAAAGCCCGGTTCCCATTTCGCGCAATAAACTCCTCCAGGCGATGCTGTCTTGCTCGGTCGACAGTTTCTAATTACGCGTCGCGCCAGTGGAGATACCATCTACGGGATAATTATATAATGCAGCATATTCCATCATGCGTGCAGCGGGTGGGCCGAGTGTGTTTGAGGTGGTGAGGCGTGCTGATGACAGACAGGGTGTGCGGGTCCGATAGCGATAGCATCCCTTGTATCGTGCTGGACGATGGGCTGGCTGGCTCTCCTCTTCGTTCTCCCTTCAGGAACCATCGTAGCATTACCCTCTTCCTCATCCATCATGTCGACAGCTTCGTTATGACCGCATACTGACTGCGTCTCTGCCCCATCGTCTACCCGTGGCCTTTCGTCCAACTAAATCTATGATGTCCCCTGGACTGCTCTCTCCTATTGGTTCCACGGTTCTCAGACACTCGCCTCACTTTTATCAATGGAATCCACGGTATGTCGAACGGTTGCAATTCGTGTTATCGAAACGTTGGCGGTCGAGGTAGAAAACGTAATTGTCGATCGGGACCTTCGAAATCCTGGCGAAATATCTGCTTGACGAATCATTCCAGGTAAATTCGACCACGACGCGCGCATTATTGTCGCGGTAATTTCGGTATCACGTGCCGCGAAACGTCAGCGAACGTCGGCGTCATATCAGCGGAACGATGCGTGGCGAGCGGTTAAATCACATTGGCCGCGCTACATAGAACGGGTGATACGTTTCGGTCCCGACCATCAGTCGAGGGGGTTCAGGTGACACGAGTGCCCGTCGCTGATACAGTCTGGAATCTGAAGTATTTTTCTCTCTCGAGCCCTCCGCATCCCGGCAGCCCCGCCTCTCTTTCCTCTCCTCGCTTCGCTGCTCTATCAAATTAACAAAGGGGAATATCAAATTAAATTACGGCTGGAAGTACAGGGCTGTGTTTCGAGCGGCTGAATATCCGGGGGTGCACGCCGAGGCGTCAAATATTTGGCGTAGACCTATTTCCTTTCATAAACCGCCCGCACTTTAATTGCAATAAAGAGAGCTGCTACTCGTATCGCGCACATCCGTATCGCGGAAATTATCGCGTCGATCGAATGTTTCTTAACCGTCGAACGACTCTCGATCCGTGTTTAACTTTCGAACTCGATGGGAGACTGCAGTTTCGAATTTACAGTTTCGTCGGTGCGGATCAGTTTGAAATCGAAGGATCGAAAAGAGATGGTGGCACGTCGAGTCAAGTTTTTCAGACGGGTGAGAGGTGAACGTTAATTCGATCAATTTTTCGGGCACTTGAAAGAATTGTGTATGTTGATTTTGGTTACTTATATCGGTTCTAGAATATTTTCTGTTGTTTTAATTGATTCTGTAACGAATCTATAATGGTTTCGACATCGATTTATCAGAGAATGAATCTTGTGAAAATATAACCTGTGCGTATGTTTCTGTTTGCTCTTTAAGTATCTTATGAATTTTTCAATTTCTTAAGAAGCAAAAAATACATTTAACACGATGGACATTAATTTTGTATAAGCTTATTAATTTTTTAATTAAGTATAAATTAAATTTTTTTAAATATTTCACAAGGGTTACGGTTCATCAATGTACACGATTTTTATTCAATATTGTGGAGTTCGTACATTTGAATTGAATTTATAAAAATATGCAATGCTTGTAAATTTCAAACATTTTTGTTTTCCTAATTTTTGGTGCAACACACTGATCACATTCTCTTAGAATGCTTATAATTAAATGCATTATAGAATTTATTTCTTCATTAATCGCTTCACTGCCGCACTCCAGTTAATTTGTCAAATTTAGCCTCTGTAAGAAATATATACATAATTTCGAGCAGAAATTTCTAAATCTACTTTTGTAACTACCTCTACACATTTTCTACAATACATTCTATCGAACGTACAATATTATCGAATAAACAAAAAAGTCGCTCGTGCTGCTTGAACGATTTTCAAACTACTTGAACGATAAACCTTCAAAGTGTATTTGTAGAGTTCCAACAACAATACTCAAAACTTGCGCTCACCAGTATTCGAGCAACAATATACGAAGTTCAGTCCTAGTGCACGACTAGCTGGAAATTGTTTCTATATTAAATTATTCAAATACCACGAAACCACGGTTAAAATGTTTCCGTGCGTAATGGGCGTTACTCGTGTATTCGAATTCCGTAGTCATTTGTCCACGAAGGAAACAAAGTATGAAGAGCGACAGAACCGGTATCGGAATGCTACGTCCACCGCGAAATTAAAAACTACGCCGGTTACAAACCCCCACCACCAGCGCAGGGGATGTGCTGAACACAATTTTTTTTTTCCTCCTTTCTTTTTTTTTTGTTAGTTCGTTCCACTCGATGCATTCCACAAAAGTGGATAGAATCACGCCCGAGAATATTGAAGCAACAAAGAACGGTTCCGAGGGTATCAATTCAGTCGGATGGCTACATTGGTTCGCTGAAAAAAAAAAGAAGTTCCTTTTCCAACGGGACTTTTTTCCCGCGGACCTTCATATACTCATAAAACTGTAAATTCTTTCGTATCTCACGTCGCCCGCGTTTCACGCAGCCTCGGCGCCCCGATTCGTATCCATTTTTCTCTTTGCCCACGGCCGCTTCCTTTTCCTTTTTTTTTTCACCCCCCGCCTCTTCCTTCCTCCTTTCTCTCTCTCTCTCTCTCTCTCTCTTTTCTACTTTTTTTCGGCGCAAACATAATGAATATTGACAAACCACCTCTCCCAAGCCCCGCTCCGCGGGCCGTGCGCGTCGTACTCGGCAAGTAGAAACAAATAGGATGAGACGTAGGGGTAGCAGGCATCCCTTCGCGATACAGAGCCACCCATCGCGCTAGGTACAAAGCACTATTCCTGTCTTCCTCTTTTCTTTCCCTGGTTCTCTCTCTCTCTCTCTCTCTCTCTCTCTCTCTCTCTTCGTCGTTCTCTACCCCACGGTCGCCGCTTGTGCGCGCGTTCCCTCTTTCTCTATTTTCCACCGACTCGGCGCAATCGAGTTGCTTCGGAAATATATTAGTTCGGATTCGCGGAGTGGCGGAAAGCGAGGCGATACGGCATCCACCCACTGATTTGATGCGATTTCCACGTGGAATGGCGTCGAGGAAATTACGGTGAAAGCGCGAAAATTCGTTTTCGTTGAAATTTCGAGAATGTCGCTGGTACCACTCTACTTTTTTACCCCACCCGCCGCCCCTTCGCCCACCATCGGTCCCTCTTTCTCTGTCTCGCCCGCTCCCTTTTCTCCCTTCTCCACGACGAGACCTCTCTTTCCCTCTTTAGGCCCTCCTCTCAATTTCAGAATCAATTTGTATATCTTTGGATGCGAAACTAGTAGCCGAATCGAATGTATTGTACATCTCTATTCTCTGTGAGAATATTGCACGGGAGTGACGATACACGCGAGACGATTAAATGAAGGTTTTTCGTGTTTGAGATTTTTCAAATGAAAATTCGCCGATTGTTTGTTAATTTTACTCTGTTCACGGTGTATCTACCGAGTGGACGGAACTATATTTTGCGAGAAAAATAAATTCGATAAGAAAGTGTGTTACGATAAATGGGTATCGAATAGAATTTGTTAAGTAATATTTTAGTAACATGATTTCTTTTTTAAATTAAAAAATCGTAATCGCACGATTTACTATTTTAAGTGACGAGCTGGCAATAACACGCGTATAATGACAAAGAGTATTGTTTGTTTCATGAATACAAAATATTGGCAGAAAAGTTAATTTTTTATTAAAAGCATACATACATTATGAACAATCTCTATGGGTTGATCACTAGGGAAATGATAGTTGAATGAAAAATAGTATTATTTGTAAAATTATTTACAAATATTACAATCAAATAAATGATATATGTCCAGGAGAATCACAGAAGAGACTTAAAATTGAAAATTGATATGAAATACGAAATGGAAAATTAATTAGTAAATATTACTCGAAATACTTTTATTGCTACCAGAGAAATTTCTACTTTGTAAGTTACTATTTAATTGAGAATTTTACAACAAATATTGCAAATTGAATAATATTATGCGTTTATGAAAATACTCGATTCGCTAACAGTGACATGTTCGCACACCGTGTCCACCGAATATTATAAATATTGATCTAATGAAATGCTCGAATTAAATGAAATGCTCGCATTATCCAGTATGAATATGTATCTTCTAAAGTTTATCATAACGCGAGTCAAACTGGCGTAACATTTGACATAAATGCATTCGCTTCGCCGAGGATTAACATTTTCGAATACATTTCTAAAAATACATTACGTTATATTCGATCGTTTCGAATCGGAGCGTTGTACGAAGAATTTTATTTGAAACATTAAAGAAATCTGTACAAAAAGTTCCTTGTACGCGTTAAATGTTCTTAATAGCTTCTCGGTGTTAATTCTTCTTGTGTTTTTCTCGTTGATAAAAAGTACGGAAGAAGTGACGACATTAAAGTCAAATTTAGAAGCACGAACTCTCTTCTTCCCTCAGAACGATGGCAAAAGAACGTTCGAGCTCGAGGTTTTCGGTGCAAAAAGGATTTAGCTCTTGCTTTCTTCTTTTAGGACAAGTAGCGTATTTACTTGCTACGAAATCGTAAACCACAGTGATGTATCTTACCCATCTTGCACGCAGGTACGTGCAACGGACTTGTACGCGATCTGGCACACAAATAGATGAAAAACATGCGGCACCAGTTTTTGCAGCTGTGGGGAAAAGTTAGGAAGCCCGTCAACTGCTTTCTTCTTACGTTCTTGGTTAAATTCATTACGGGACTTTACGCGCGCAAATCTAAAAATATAATGCGACCGTGTACGTGCAACTGTATTCTTAGAATACTATATGTATATAAACTTGATCTTGGTCTGTGTACCAACTTATTTGAAAAACTTCTAAATGGTTCACTTTCTGTATTATATCTCTACATAAATACGTATAATATTAATGTATTCTATCTATTTTTCATTTGGTACTTTTATAATATAGTTACTCCCTGTAGTAGTTTGAGCAAGCATTTTATTATTATATAGTACTTTTGATTTTAGGTTTCAGATTCTTGTACGTATAATGAAATGGTAATTTGAAACAAAGTGTTATAAGTAAAAGGGAGAAGCGTATAATGGATTAATACAAAAGTATTTGCACAATTATTCAAAAAATTCTAAAAATATAAAAATACTAAGAAATATTAATACTATAACATATTTTTTTCTAAAAGAAAGTATCATTAAGAGATTCGTTCGCTTCAACGATTGAAATAAATAAATAATACATTTTCCTTTTCATTAATATATTATTACGTCTTTATTGCACCAGAGTTGCGTACAGTATGAAACGATGCATTGCGTAAAAGAATAATGTACAAAAGTAACGATAAGTATGTATTATGTTTACGATATAAACGTGAGCTACAGCTGTATATTATTTTTAACGAATCAGCGATAAAGAAACACATCGTGCGCGTTTGCGAAAAGCCCGGACGCGAATCTTAAGAAATTAAATTTTTATTTACCGAGGGGAATGTTAATTTTCATTTATGGTTCCACTATGCCGGGCATGAATATTTACTTTTGCTTCGCACGAAAAGAAGAAATGAAAATTCCCTATTTATTGCGGGTACATTATGCAGCTATAGAAAATATAATGAAGCTCCTTTTACGCGATTCTTCTCTTTTTCCGGTCGTGGTTACGCAACAAAGGGTATCAATTTTCGGCGCTCTTTCCCTTCTTATTTTAGTTGTCTTTCTGCCTTTCGTTTCACCACTTTTCTAGACCCCTGATCGACCGTACTTAAGCATCGAGCCGAACAACAAGGAACGAGCCACGGAGCTTTCCTCATTACAAGCCGGACAGTTTCGCTCTCGTCTTTTCTTTCTTCGAGGCAGGAGTTTTGATTGAACGAAGGCAAAAGGCAGCCCCGAGTCTACCAGGAAGCCCTTGTTTCATCGTTGCCTCAATTATTCTATCCCCACGTTCTTCTTTCTCTGCCTTCTTCTCCCTGAAGGCCGATCTCCCCCGTGTCTCGTCGACGTCCGATAGCACTTACATCCCTTTCGATCGAAGCAACGTTAAATTGTTCTCAGATGTGGTTTAAATTCAATAAGGATCGTTCCGAAAATTCGATACTAATTTCGGGAAATAAAACCAACTCCCATATGCAGTCTCCAACAGCGATAAATAAAAATATTTAACTACAGTTGGCGTGGAGAAAAAACATGTCAAAAATTATAAATTTATACGGTTCTGAATTTTTGAAATTTGAAACGATTATTTCGTTTAATAAAATAGAATTGTTACTGACGAGTCTGGTGAAGGTTTTTTTTTCGTTTGTATTTTAATTTACAGCTTTGCTGGGTATACTTTTTTCTTATACAACCTGAGATACTTCTTCCGTTATCAACTTGTCAAAGAACTGTTTTTTACAATATTGTATTGTATCGATATATTCCCCCTAGTTGCTCCAAGAAGAAATAAAGATCGCCTTAGTTTCTTTTTACACGAAAGATTGTACAATTTTTTAAATAATGTTCATACTTTGTTTAAGACGAGTTCAAGGATTTACAGCAGAAGATGATTAAAATTTAAATTTACAATACAAGGATTTAAGTGCACTAATTTACGATACAATGATTCGAGTACACTAATTTACGATACAAGGCCATTCAAGTTCATTGAATGTTATCCATAAACAAAATGATTTTTCAAGCCAATACATTTCTGATGATACAAAAGAAATGTTTAATTCGAAAGAACTCATCTTATGACGAAAATCACACGTATCTCAAAGTTTTATAAGTGTCCAATTTATTTGCTCTTAACTCAAAGAAGAAATCAATCGTACCGCGTGTAGTACGATGCATTTAAGCGATGGAAAACAATTACAACTAATCCTTCTTTTCACACGCAACGAGAAATATGTTTCATTGTAGCTTACTAATGATGAAAGAATAAAATAAACGAATCTCTGTCTTCCTAATCTCTGACCAATCGTCGATACCAAAAATTACAGAAAAACCGCCAAATACTTGGCAATTCAGCTCGAAAACACTGAAACACACCCTCTCGAAAGTATTGTTATAAATCTAGTTCCCTAATCCCGAGTAAACAGAAGGAGAAACAAAAGTCGTACGGCGAGCTAAGGATGTGTCTCGACCGGGTTGCGTTCGCGACATCCACACGGAGAAAATGATAATTGATGGATATACGAGCTGGTTCCCGAAAGTTCACTGAAAAACATCACCCCGGTAGCTTTACGTAAGCACGGGCTACGTAACCGAATCAAAATAGAAGTGCGAACGTAGAAATGTTGTTGCATAAGCGACGAACGGTTGAGCTCGCAACACCGACTTGGGGGTCTTTTCTAAGGATTCGCCGAGAGAAACGCAATTAAAGTTAAACGCTGCCCCCCACCCTCCCCCCACCTTCTCGCCCTCTTTTCCTTTCGCTATTTCTGTTTCTCTTCAGACAGAACCGACAGTCTATAAGCGAGAGGTTTCCCAGTTGGGGTTGGTTGGAGGGTTAGAGCAAAAGCGAGTTCTCGTTCAAAGGAGCATTAATTCACGAGCTTCTCACTGGATGCGAGATCAAACACTTTCGTCAATTAGCTCACGGTTCTTGCATGCGCATAATTGGCCTGGCGACCAGCCAACATCGGGGGACGTCGATAGGACGCAGCCCCCCCCCCCCCCCCCCTCCTGGAGAAGTCGTATTTTGGTTTGTAATTTTTATTCCAACTGCACTTGGCCGATAACGTTTGTACAATCACGAGCAAGTTTTCGGTGTCCGGGATTTTACTACTTTTGGCTCCCACGAAGTTTGCAAAGCGAAGTGGCGTCGAGAAAATTCCAAACGTATTCGCAAACTTGAATAACATTTATCGAACGATAACAGATACATTTGATACGCAAGTGCGAGTAAATTAAAGTTGCTATTACGCGAAATCGTTACAAGTCTGCGCCATTATTTCGGCGTTAAACTGGTACAAGTGATCTAGGACATTTTAGGAGATTTTGACAGGCTTTGTTCAATCTAGTGTCTGGATACTCTTATCTATGAATCGTGACAGATGGATGGTAACACGATTGGTAAATCGATGTCCTCGAAACTGAGTAGAGATTCAGGTAAAGGGTTGAACATTTAACGAGAAAACTACCGATATGTGTTGCACCGTGGGTTTAGGGTACGTCGATCGTTATCCAGGACGAGATAGTAAGACGCTAAAAGTGAACAAGAAAGTTACTTTTAGGACTACAGTCACTATTCAAATACGACGTGATTTTAAAGCAGTTATTCCGAGTCAGACTCCCTGATAACGATATTAGGAGAAGTATCTTTTATGGTTCAGGATCTCTGGTATCTTCACATCGTAACCTCGGATTCTAATGGCCTTAACTACCCTTCGATGACTATGGTTTCCACTATGTTGAGCAGTAATATTTACTTTTGTTTCGTATGAAAAGAAGAAATGAAAATTCTCTATTTATTGCTATGAACTATCCTTCATGGTTCAGGATCTCTGGTATCTTCGTATCGTAACCTCAGCTTCGAAATATCTTAACTACCCATCGATGACTATGGTTTCCACTACGCCGAGCAGTAATATTTACTTTTGTTTCGTATGAAAAGAAGAAATGAAAATTCTCTATTTATTGCTATGAACTATCCTTCATGGTTCAGGATTTCTGGTATCTTCGTATCGTAACCTCAGCTTCGAAATATCTTAACTACCCATCGATGACTATGGTTTCCACTACGCTGAGCAGTAATATTTACTTTTGTTTCGTATGAAAAGAAAAAACGAAAATTTCCTATTTGTTGCTTTAAACTATCTTCCATGGTTTCCTGTGATATCTTCGTATCGTAACCTCAGCTTCGAAAAATCTTAACTACCTACTTAATGACTATTGATACGCGATTTTGACGCGGTGTTCAGCATTGCTGCTGAACGAAAAATCTTTTCCTTCTTTTTGCGCTAAGGTCGATGCCAGGTTGGGAGAATTTTTAGTGCGGCTCTTAAAGTCGGTCGAAAGTGTACAAATAAATGCAAACCCCGAGCGACTCGGGAAACCCGGGGACCGAAAACACCAGAGTCCGGACCGCCATCGTCATCCCTTTTCCCGCTGCGGAGAAACGGAAATCTCGACGTTTAATTCACGTTTAATGTGTGCTGCCCGACTGGACTTCTTTTTTTATGTGCTTCCCCTTCTCACGCCGGGTGGTATAATTAACCCGCCTCTGAAAACGGCCTGCAGGGACCGGCGCATTTTCGGAGGGACTCTTGCTCGGTGAAAATTCCAACTCGTCTGCACTTCTCCATCCGTGCACACTTTTTTCGTCTATTTTTCTCGTTTCTCCTTTTTTTCCTTCTATTACCGGACGAATGTACGGACCTAAAATTAAGTATGTACCCGTATTCGGGAACAGTTAGTCGCGTAGGCATCTCTCCCCTTGTTTATGCAGAATTTTTTGTTCGACGCGGCGGTCGTAGGAGAGATCATCGTTGATCGGGTCGGTCGAAGGGAGGAATCATTAAACATTCTGTGAATATCTCGTGGAACGTAATCTGACGAATATTTGCATGTAAGTTTAGGGTGTATCTTTATCGAGAATGAAACACGGTTAGAATTAACAAACGTTGGAACGTTTACTTTCGAAAGAGTTGAAGAAATGAAATACTCTGTTAATATCTCGAGGAACATAATTTGTGCAGAATTTTTTGTTCGATACGACGGTCGTAGGAGAGATCATCGTTGATCGGGTCGGTCGAAGGGAGGAATCATTAAACATTCTGTGAATATCTCGTGGAACGTAATCTGACGAATATTTGCATGTAAGTTTAGGGTGTATCTTTATCGAGAATGAAATATATTGAAAATTAACAAAAGTTGGAATGTTTACTCTCGAAAGAGTTGAAGAAATGAAATACTCTGTTAATATTTTGAGGAACATAATTTATTTGTATCTATCTTCATGGTACGTTATCACCACGTTATCTCTGTTCTTCTTTTTATCATGTCTATTTTTTCACTGTACCAAATTTGATTCTAATCGCTATTTGTTCCTTTGTACCATATACTAAGTACAACTGGTGTATCTAATTATTTCTGAGAAGAACCTGAAAGAAATTACATATTAAATTTAATTACTCTTAGCACTAACAATGTAGGATGACGCAAACTATTCAATAATATTCATAAGCAAACAAAAAATAACTTTATATACTTTATCTACAATTAAATAAATTTCCAAACAATATCTACAATTACTACCCTTTTCACAGTTAAACTTTCTGTAGAAGTTTCAATTCACGAATTACACTCTCTTAATGATCGACTCTGTTCAAATACCTGGACCAAAGACATTAACGAGCAAACGAAAGATTATTTAATACAATTCGTCTAAAATAAAATAAATTCCCGCACACTATTTTCCATCGTCATCCTTTCCGGTGTCAAACCTTCTTTACAAGAATTTTACAAATAACACCCGCCTAATCATCGACTCAATTTAAATACCTGAATCAACGACATTAACGAGCAAACGAAAGATTATTTAATACAATTCGTCTAAAATAAAATAAATTCCCACACACTATTCTCCATCACCATCCTTTCCGGTGTCAAGCCTTCTTTACGAGAGTTTTACAAATAACACCCGCCTAATCATCGACTCTGTTTAAATACCTGAACCAACGACATTAACGAGCAAACGAAAGATTATTTAATACAATTCGTCTAAAATAAAATAAATTCCCAGACACTATTCTCCATCACCATCCTTTCCGGTGTCAAGCCTTCTTTACGAGAGTTTTACGAATAACACCCGCCTAATCATCGACTCTGTTTAAATACCTGAACCAACGACATTAACGAGCAAACGAAAGATTACTTAATGCAATTCGTCTAAAATAAAATAAATTCCCGCACACTATTTTCCATCGTCGTCCTTTCCGGTGTCAAGCCTTCTTTACGAGAGTTTTACAAATAACACCCGCCTAATCATCGACTCTGTTTAAATACCTGAACCAACGACATTAACGAGCAAACGAAAGATTACTTAATGCAATTCGTCTAAAATAAAATAAATTCCCAGACACTATTCTCCATCGTCGTCCTTTCCGGTGTCAAGCCTTCTTTACGAGAGTTTTACGGATGACACCCGCCTAATCATCGATTCTGTTTAGGTGTCGGGACAAGCTTTCGGGATTACACCGCCAACGAAGACGTTGTTGTTCCTTTCGAGGAGGATAGGAATTGGACCAATGTCGAACGACGCAACAGAGAATGAGTTTAGTGGAAACGGGGAACGACGTAACCGAAAGGAACGAATGGGGATGACGAAGTTGAAAAGGGCGGAGAAACGGGACGGACGATGGTGAGAGATGCCATCGGGTGTCTCATTCCTCTGTTTCTGTTTCGCGAAAGGAGTAGCGGCTATCAAATATTTGCAGCATCTCTAACCCACAATGCCTCGCTCGATAAAGCCGAAAGTTTGTTTACGGTTCCCGGTTATTCCTTCGTCGCATTCTCCTTCAAAGTCACCACTACCACCCCACTGTACACCCATCCCTCTGTACCCACCGTCGGATTCCTTCTGCCGTGGCACTTTAACTTACAACCTACGGGAGAAATCTCCTCTTACTCCCTGCTCGAATTTACGGCAGTTGAATGTGCTCGATCGGCGGAAAATACCGAGCCGACCTTATTTTTTTTCCAACCGATCGTAGATTGAAAATTGACACGACAATTTGGAACAACAGTACCCTGCGCGAACGAAAGAAGCTGACCCCACATGGGAACGTGAAGTTTACAAACATCGACGTTGATAAGAGGTGCGGATACGTTCAAGTAGCTGCTTGCATTGAACGGTTACGAATAACGATATTGTAACTAGAACTTGCATATTTCATTGAGGGGTTCTTCGTTGATTCGTACTGAAAATAGAAATTAATTGTGATTTGATTTTGGAAGGATGCACGAAGTACTTTAATACGTAAATTTACTTACGTTTGTGTACACCTTTAAGGATGGTATATCAATTTTTGTGCAATAGGAACTTTAATATTGAGACAGTTACGATGGGATGTGACGTAAACTGTGTTTAGATTTATATTGCTTCATGACTGGTGACATCTATTCTGTTATAGATCATTTAAAGTTACTTTTAACGTGTAAAGTTGTCTTTGTAACGGGTACATGAATCTTACAAGAATGAGACATAAGAAAATGGCGGCAGATAGTAGCAGATACACGTGTATCTATTTTATCGAAATAGTTTTTAAATTGCTTTTCTTATTGTAAGAGAACTATAAGAGACATCTTTATCGTTTTAAGACCTGCTATAAAGAGATGTTCATAGAACTTGTTTATAAAATTTCAAATCAATTGATCGATCACTTTTTCAGATATTACGTAGGATATTTTATAAAGCACAGAGTTTTGAGAAGAACGTATTTAAAGTATTTCGTAGTCTTGCAGCAATATTTATACATCCTCGCTAATCTAATCAGCAGTACTAGAATCATATAAGGATCATCCATTTAGAATAAGGAACCCACACACACGAACATTAAAAAACCCAACATATTGTTTATATGCTCAGATTACAATTACAATAGAAATTGAGCTAAAAAACAACTACAGCTTATGTGCTGTAACTTTGTTCATATTTCAAATTTTGATGTAACATTTAACACACATTTTTCAGGTATCTGTATACTTATAGAAAATGTAAAAAAGAATACCTTCTTAACTCAAGATTGCGATTATTTACAGTTTACTGAACGATTAAATTTTATTTTTTTCACAATGACACAGAAAGATTTCGAAAATCTTTCTATTTAAATATTTCGCTAATCGCAACCATGACTTCGAGTACCAAAGATTATAAGTTGTGAAAATAAAATGGACTAAATCTTCGATATTACAAAAATTAATTTGTCAGAGAAGACGTATTTGCATTTCATTTTAGATTTAATCGATCCATAGTCCAACCAATTGCATTTATATACGTTCTGAACGTAAACGTGAATAAGTATAAAAATTAAACGATAATCAGCGAAGAAAGTGGACGTTCTGAACGACAAGTAACATTCTCTACAATATATTACAAAAGAACTTAAAATAAAATCGATCGAATACTGCTACACGTGCAATAGTTTTGTCGTTCGAATTCTTTTTAGTACAATTTTTAGATTTGGTCACTCGTTGGTTTATTTTAAATTGTCGATACTCGATCGTCTCTTAAAATATACGACAAAATTCAAATTATTCGAACAATCGGTCTTCGGTGTAACTGAGTTACATAAACCTCACGGAAAGCATACGTTTTATGTAACGGTGACAAGTAGTAATATAAGCTGGGCCATGAAAGTAAAGCTTGAAAACTTTTCATTGCGATCTCGTGCTTGGCGATCGAGGAGCCAGGCATACACGCGAAATTGCCCTCGTCAAATTTTAATGCCTGTATTCTTTGAGTTGGGTAACTCGTCCACGACGTGATGATCGCCGACTAGGAAAAAGAATCGGCGAGTTTCCTAAATCTTTCGCAAGGAATGAAACGTCAGTGGCTTTCTTTGGCATACGAGTGAGTATTTCATCCTTTCTTTGTCCGCAGAGTTCAATCTTTCGAGATGTTGTCGATCGATCTGGAGAAATACACTAAACACAGAAATCTCAGAAATTGGAATAAAATATGAAACACAGCTCTTTGTTGTGTAATTATTAAGAAGAATAGAAAAGTAACACATTACCAACGACTTTGTAATTTTTATTCTTTCTAACGTGAATTAGCATTATTTATTTCAGCAATTTAATCTGTATCGGTAATATGTTAAGATATGAGATACCACACAGTTGTATTTGAAATTTCAAACGGTAAGTTTTAATGTTTCGATCTCTATTTTTATTTGTCACGAACTATCGTTTAGAAATAAAACGAAGGTATCGAAATGTGTTACCTACACAAGCAGCAAGATTGCTCAAGCTTCAATTCTGTCGATACAATCTCGGAACAAATTCTGCTCCATGTAACGTGATTAATTGAATTATCAACGATTCACTTTAATCGAGTTTATCGGGAAATATTCCACCGACGTAAGACAAATGAAATGGAAGGAAATGGAGTTCTTCCAAATTCTTGTTTGGCCAGTGCTGTATCCTAGAGTTAATCTTCGAACTTTCTTCGGTATATAAGTTTTGCCACAATCTATTCTAACTGTTAGAGTCCGTCGTTGGATTATGTCACTGTCGCTTCTGCTGTTATTCTTAAGCCAGAGTGTCTGCGGAAAAGAATTCTTTTTGCCGAACGAAAGAAAATCAAATTGGTGCCATAATAAACAGATTCGTGGCGTTTATTGCTCGACTAGATGTCACTAGATGTCTTGGTCTGAGAGACAAGAGTGACAGTTTCCAGACTTAGCATTTACGGTGAGAAAACTCTGAGCTTGAAAAAGATGTCGTTTGACGTCGAACTTTGATCTACTGGAAAAATAAGGATTCAGTTTATATCCCCCTGTTCAAGAACAATGCAGTTAGAGCGTGCCAAAAGAGGTACATTGAGGTGAGTACATTATACTCCAAACGATTTTGATTATTTCATAAGTTGATGTTGTCTACTGTATTCGAAGAACAATTTCAGAATAATGGAGTACCAACGTGACTGATATAGTATCTATAATGTTAAGTGACAAATAGATAATAAGTAATATCCTACAGAACCGTGTAAATCAAGACTTTCAAAAACAATGAAGCTTCTCATAATCAGAGTTAGTAATTAATACAGTGTTTGTACGATAGAGGTTAATTGAACAAAAATTGCTTAGAAACCTAACACCTGCTGAGAGTCTCGATTGATATTTCTCTCGTAATTGATACAGGAACTTGATAGGTCCAGCCTAACCTGATCGACAGTTAGATTTTGCAAGTCTGATTGCTTAGTCTGCTCCGATTAACATTAACACGTCAATCGTCTACGTACAGTTTAAGAAAACTCTACCAATGGCATTAATATCCGACCGAGCCTGATCGACGTCTCGTTTTATTTCGATCTGATTATCACACACAGTAGACATACCATTCTAAATTACAAATACATCGAGAAATCTCTCCTTCGATTTCCCACGAGTCTCCAATACTGTTCACCAGCGATAAATTTGCACAATTCAACTTACGTGATCGTTAATGTCCCTCGATAAAATCATGACAAAGCATTCACCGAACAACGAACACAAAATTCCATCAATATCGAACGATTAATCTCCTGAAAACAAGGTCGAATAACAGTAAGCATTTGAAATTTCGAACTGGTCCAGTACCCAGACTACCCAGACCACCCAGACTTGAGTCACTCAGCAGTCACTCGTACAAAGATTCGAACGTTGAAATTCCCAACGATGGTTCCTCTTGGATCCAAAGGTGCACAGAGTTTATCCTGACCGACACCAGAGCGAGCGATCATCGTCGAAGTTAGTCAGCACGGTTTGAATGAGCGAGAGATAGATAGAGAGAGAGGGGAGTCGCGAGTGTTTCAGCAGTGATTTGCAACTTCTTTATCGCAGTTTCGCGACATTCGCGTAGGACGTCGGTAGCACGAGGCGAGGGTACGAGGAGGGGACGAGTAGGGGGCCAGGGATGATTCAATGTGGCCTAGATGCTTCCTGGCGATTGTCCAAATCACTTCTGGCCCCTGCATTCGTGCAGCCAAGTTCGGGCCGCGGACTTGCGAGGGCTATTTGTACTTAAGCGGGCCAGACGACGCGCGGTACGACCGGGAAAACATTTCGCTGGGAGTGCTCTCCCGCTTGAAACAATAAACGCTCCGTCCAATCGAGCGTGGAAGATAACGAGCGAGAGAAACGACTGGGAGAAGAAAACCGTCGGAAAGAGTTGTTTGTTAGATTACCGGCGATCTCGTTGAATTGCGAGACCGGGGAAGTTTCCCCAGCGCCTTTGCTTCCGCGTCGAAAGATTCCCTAATAGATCTTAATAATGCACTTCCGGGACCTGTTTCCCTGCGTCCTTTCGGCAAAGGAATATTAAGTTTTCAAGAATTACGGGAACTTTCGGCGCTCTCGTTCGCGAGCACTTAATTGTATAATATTTAATAAGGGGAATTTAATACGGGGACCATTACCGGCCCTCTTAATGTCGTTTCGATTTTTTTCATTTTTTCTTCTTCCTTTTTCTCTTTTCTTTTTTTTTTCTTTAACAGCGTTCAATTGCACGGGAGAAAAATTGAAACGGGATCATTCCCTCTCGTGGCAATTCCAGCTTTGTTTTTTACGCAGAACGTGTTTACGTATATAAACGGTTTCGAGACATGAACCAGGTCATCGTCGGGTATGAGACTTCACGGAAACGAGAATCCTACAAAAATGAATTTAAAATGGATTATTTGGAAAAATTAGTCGCTGTAATGCCGCGTTAATACACAATCGAGCAATTGGACGAAACTGAAGTTTAAAAATACAATATCTGTCGTTGCGATTTGTTGCTTCATGCGTGTCAAACGAGCGAAAAGTATTCAAAGATACAACCTTGTGGTTTCTTATGTAAAAGACACAAGAACAGGTAAAAAGACCATTAAATGGTATCGAACGATACGACTGGAAATAATTCTATGCATTTCTATGCATCGATGCACCTGGAAAATGCAATTGCACCAGACCGTACGATGCAGTTTTTCAATATCTGCTTTTCCCACAGCTCTAAAGAAATTGATGTCAAGGACTTGGTAACTCCATAACGAGTACCAAGCCAATAAAATATTAGTCACCCAACAACTGCATTAGAAGAATATTCCTGAACAATTTATCTTACGCTCGTGTTTCCAAAGTCCCATCTGAACAAGCTCCGCTATCACCAACAATTCCAAAGCATACGCAAAGATACCCGTCCAGAATCCTCTTCAATCTGTACTAAACCTTGTATCCCCGAGATTCGATCGTAAGGATCTACGTTCGTTGCAATGTTTCGTTCCACGCAGACTGGCAATAGTTCCGTGCATCGAGCCCAACGAGAAAACGTCACGATTTTACACCGTACACAAATATCGTTTCTACGCAAAGCAGTAAAACGATCGAGTTTACAATCGCACCTGGAGGACCGTATCGTCTTGGAACGTGATAACGAATTGTACCACGTTAAACTCGAAAACGAACGAAACGATACTTCGTGTTGCATCGACGTTCATTGAAGTCGATTGGCACGATTTGTCGTGGAATTTTACGGGGGTTCGGGCCGGGGCAAGGGAAAGTGAAAAACGTGAAATTGCGTAATACCCGAGTGCCAGACCAAATGACAAACGATTTAGGCGGAGACGCGGAATACGGTTTCCGGTTTTGGGATCACCGGCAGCTTGCATTTAACACGCTTCGACTAACTTGGCTTCCACCTCATCAATCTTAGGCCACTTGGGTAGCACTGGCAATTACAATATCGGCTTGCTCGACGAGAGTTTGAGGTTGCGGCCGAAAGGGGTGGTTCTTGGCACGCTAACCCGAGCCAAAGCTTCTGGCTCAGCTCGACGGTGCCCCACTTGCCTAGAGAACATATCCCACCTGTTGCGAGCGATCAGTCACTTGAGCCGTGGATTTGTTTAAATCTTGATAACGTGGACCTCGTATCAGGTTAATTTCAATTCTCCGGGGAGCCAGCAAGGAATATCGCGGCCTTTTCAACGGATTAGCAGGTGCTTTAGTTCGATTGAATGGATTACACGTCCGACTACTCGATAATTGGATTCGAATGGCGCGAACGCCATATCGAATTGAGATACTCCCTTTCCTTTGCATTCTGGTACGTACATTGAGGAGAATGTAGACGAATCTGGCCGGTAACCAGTCGTGGTTGAATTTCTTTCTTACAGTGCGAGACAGTTGAGTATTTCGACTGGTATCTTCTTGATGATACATCTTTTCTAGGAAAACTAACGAATTCTGTATTGCCAATTTATTGGAAACGTGACACTACTGTAGACTGTTGACAAGGTGACTCTAGAGCTATTGGCTACACGCAAAGATTAATAATCGAATCGTTTGAAAGCAATAGCGAATTAACGAGTGTGGCACGAGAGTCCATGGATCTAGTTACAATTAAGACAAACCAACTAAGATTGTGACAAATTGTAACGCGAAGACTATTTAAGATTCTGGGATGAGTACGTTGAGACTATTCTCTTGAGAACACTTTCGAGAACTCTTGTAATCTATGAGCCTAATTACTCTTGTTTGAACTCACTCTTTTAGGACTCTCTGTCTTCTAGACTGTACTCCAGGCTATGATTAAGTATAACGTGAGTATTCTTTAAGATTGTACGACTATATCGAGACTATTCTTTTGAGAATTTTTATACAAATTCACAGCAAGTAATTTGACCGATTACTCAATTGAAAGTATTTATAATGAGGGTAGTTTCTACAGTGGAGCATAAGAAAATTATGTACGAAGGAATGCATATCTGGCTAGGTCACTGAGTAAGTTGCGGTTTTGTGATATATAAATTGCTATTGAAAACAAAATGGTAAATTAGATCCCTTGCAAAAAGATGTACGGTCGAAATAATAAGAATAAAGAAATATCAGTTTCGAGTTAAGGGGAATGTGACACCACAAATAAGGGGAGTGCGGACAGTATTGAGTAATTCTTGCTTCGCCGCCTTATGAAGTCTGAGCCAATACGACTCGCAATCCCTTCTTGGACTGAGCTGCTTACTTTCCCTCTAGAATATATAGGGCGATTTATATAAAACGAATGATTGCGGTATTTCTGAAACTCGGAAAGATACGAGGTAATTCTTTAAACAGAAATGTTTTATTCGAATAGGAGCACTTTGTGACACACATGATTAGTTTATGGGCGTAGATGTCCGGACATTCGAAGATCCTTTTTTTTTAATGAAATGTACAACTGTACTTGTGACAAAATTCGATAATACTAATTATAAAAATTCATAGATTCCAAAATAGTCAGCTATTAATATTTTAACAATATCGCGAATGTACTACTTTAGAAACTGAATATTTTGGAGTGACTGGACATTTCGTTTTGAAAAAATGAAACTTACCTGCGGATGTCCTTGGTGGTCTCAAAATATAAATTAGCAGTATCCAGTCAAATATACTACACTCTTAATTACATATGTATTTGGTGTAATTACAGTTTTTCGTTACGTATTTAAACTTTAGAAATAATCGGATTTATACTTAATTTACATTCAGGAACTAATCATTCTGAGATATTTAGTTTCAATCCGCAATAGTTATTTGTACAATTTATATATTCCACAAAATGATCGATTTCTTCAAAATTCAGCATATAAAAATCAAGTGGCCTCAGGATAAATGTATTTTGTGATGGATTACTTTTCTCTAGATTTTCAGTAATACCGAGATTCGTTTAGAAATTTAGAATTTACATAGTACACATATTTATATTTTCTTAATCGTCGTTTATCATTTCTATTGTGTGCAGTGGTGTTTCACAGGTTTTACTTTGTTTCTACATTAATTTTAAATGTGTCCTCATAATTATTCAATCGTATCATGAATAGATGTATGAATAATTGTGCAGTATGTACATTCGTACGAAAGACTATTAGATCAAGCTTATCGTTTAGAAACTAAAAAGCAAAATATTTAAAAAATAATGAATACGAAGTCACATGTGCACTAGGAATTTCTTTCGTTTATTTTCTTGTGATCTTATGATTTTATATGCTCCTAATTTTTAATCATATCCACAAACAAACTAAATGCCAACTTGTCATACGATTCCAATTTGATTAAAAATACTATTTAGATAGTTCTCTACTTTTATAATTAGACAAATTATTTTTATCGATGAACTTGAAATATTTTATTACTTTTAAGAAAGATATGCAATGTTACACATTCTCAAATTTAGAAGGAATTCGAATATTAGTCAAATTATACCTTTCTAGATTAAAATGCATTAATATTTATTAGTACAATATATTTTTACAATATAAAAATGGATATAAAATGTCACTCGTGTTTTATCCTTTTAAGTAAAAATAGATCAACGTCTTTAGTATATTTTCTATCGGTGCAATATTTCTTATCTCATAATGCTACGTATAAACGATTACGTCATCGTTTCACGATTAAATTACTTACATTTCGAGAGGCTCAAATTCGATAATAAGCATTCGGTGCAACGAGCGACGCGAATTGCCGAGAAAAAATGGTAACGATTCCAAGTTCGCATCGTAATTAATTAGATTTAAAAATGTTTTTTGGTGGAGGAAAAAGCCGAATGGTTTGAAGGGTTAATTGTACGAAGCAGGATTTCGTCTCGTTCGTGTTTTACAGGGACGCTTATCCGGAGCTTCGAGGCGGAAGATGACCGTTGGAATTTATGGGGCCGTTAAAGCATCCCCTTTGGTCTCGTAAGCTTCTGCCCTACCACGTTCTTTTTTATGACTCCTACGTTAACGCGTTTACCACTACATAGATCGTTTTATCACATCATGCGAAACTATTTGCGAAATTCCGCAAATCTCTGTGCACTCCAGTTACCGAAATTGAATTACGACCTTTAACGTACGAAGCATCTTTCCGCATTATTTATTTAAATGGATACTTCTCTATTCTACAAATTCACTGTTTAATGGCTTACACGAAGGTACAGTTTCGAATATACTGAGTGTCTCGAAAGCGACTGACCAATCCTTGGGAGCTTGACTCGCGTCGAAGACAAAGTATTATACGATGTTTGGAAATAGTTTCTCAGAGTTGTAAACAATTTTTGTCCGCAGTAGGGTGTACAGTAAATTTACAAACCTTCATTTTTTACACTGTTGCAAAATTTAATTGTAATCAGTAAGCGTTTTTTATTTCTAAGAAACAAACAAAAAGTTATACATTCATTCTTTGGTTACCTAATGGGGATCGAAAATGAAACATTGTAATAAAATATGCTCGCGATTGTTTCGAAAATTCCAAAATATTTATAGTACACACATTATCTATATTAAAAACAAGTAATGTTCTCTGAATTTTTATTCTTCAAATAGAAATGTTTATAATTCGAAAAAGTAGTGTTCGCTGATCTATGAATGATTAACCTGTCTGAATCCTCGAAGAGAATAGAATCAGCGTATAAAGATTTTATTGAACACCTTGTATATTAAATTTTTTATAAATATTTCAAATGAATTATTTATAGAGAAAGTTTTCGCAACCGTGAAATTATTTTGCAACATTAAAATGATAATGGAGTACATGATCTGTGGTTGATAAAGCAAATTTATTAGAATTATTTAATTAGGACAGGAAAACAATTAGTGACAAAAATAAAATATAGAAACTAATTGAATTACATAATACTTGGAGAAATATACACTCTCCTGTTAAGCGAAACCAAAACCACATTTTGGGGTTGTAAACCACGTTTACATTTGCCTCTTGTGCTCCGAGCGTTTTGGTATCGCCCTCAACGTGTCGGAGGGTTTCGGAAAATTGATAAGGCTTCCTTGAACTTGAGTGCGAATACGATCAACTATGTACAAGTTCTTTCAGTCTGGATGTACACAGACTAGTTTGCACAGGTAACAATCTGCTTAAGTTTAGTCTGGATAACTATTTCGGGCCTGGCTTATACCCTGGGTGCCAATTAGTTACTGGTATTACCAACGGCTTCCTCCTAATTAACAAAGTTTCGTTTATTGACGATGAAGACAATAGGAATGGATGAGGAGATTGCAAATGGTTAGCCTTCTTGGAAAGATAACATTCAGTCGGACGTAATTGGTCGTGTCGAAACCCAATTAACCACTAATCAGTCAATTGTTGATAACGAAGTACTTCGATAAAGATGCATAATAATGTGGTATTTCCGTTACTTCGAGGACAATAGATTCAATTTGAAACGAATATAACAAGCACCCGCCTGATTGCTGGATTCATCAACGAGGAAGCTTCTGTGCTAAATTAATTTCACGATTAATTTTTTCATAATTGTTCCATGTAAATTAAGTAGATAAATAAAAAATCGTTGCACAATTATCCATGAAGAACAAGAAATTTATATATCTAATGTTTTCTTTCACTTCATCGTTCGGAGTAACATTGTTAACTACATTCAACTGTGCAGCAGTTAAAGTGTTAAGCGTCTCATAATAAGGAAAAAATGACACAATTGAATATGGGAAGATTCTTTGTAAAAAAAAACTAAATCGAAAATGTAGAATGGAAATTTTTTGTACGAGTCGTCGTTTTTGAAAGAAATGAAGTTTGAAATCGTTTGACGTGTGTGCAATTCAATACGGTCGAACTGTTTGTCCATTGTTATTTCTATTTATGTTGATACTTGTTAATATCGATGATGGTACAGCATTATGCGTCAATCTAATGTTCATCAATCTTACAATCTTCTAGCTAACTAACACAAACGATACCGTACTATTTTATTATCAAACATCGGCACAATTTGACCAAGTTTCACGCGCGCCGAACAACTTCTCGATCAATTATCTCGTAAACAAAGCCACGCACGAAAAAAATTTGTTCTACATTTTCGATTCAATTTTATACAAATAACCGTCTCCATCCATGTATACTATCAATTTATCCCCACCCTGTACCACAACTCGATACGAAAGTTGTGCATTGCCCGTTAATACGACAATTTTCTTCGCGCATGCCCAACGGAAGAAGTCCCGTATTAATTTTCATTTTCATGTGACGTATACTTTCGTTCATTTAATATTCTCTAACTGTTGCAAATTGCGGCGCTTTTCCCTCATATTACGCACTGGCAGTAATGAAATTTTCGCAAAAGTATGTCTCTAATAAAGCCTTCTGTACCAGGTATAATTAAATCTGCTACGGTATGCTGTGCCGTGCCCGAAACTAGACACGGTAGATTCTATTGAAAGTTGCGCCTTTAGGACGTAGATGGCGCGTAGTCACATTTATTTAACGAAATTTCTCGAGCTTTGTAATCTTTCATCTCGCGGCGCACGGTAACAAAGTTACTTAACCGATCACGTATCGCATTACTAATTGAAACGTTAATAATTGGCGTAAAACGAGGACCCGGGCCACTATGCGCGATGCAGGAAGTTTAATTGAATTTCGTGAAATTCCTGTTAGCCTCGTTCCCCGTAAAATGCGCTGATCAATCCGCCGACGAGCCGGGGATAATTAAGTTTGACGAAAAGTCTACTTCTAAGGAAGGCGAGCCCTGCGCGAGGCGTACATTTAATGGCGGCGGTTACGTGCAACCTCGATAATCAACTACGATGTCGAACTCTGACAAGTTTGACAAAACCTGTTCTTCAGATGGGTAACATGATTACGAAGTTCAGCGTTCGTTTACAGCTTGGCGTACCTTTCCACGCAGACGATGCTGAACGATGGATTACCACGAGGGATAACAATATGGTGGATGAATTAAACGATTACAATCGATCACTGGAAAAAGTAAAAGTTGTTCCGCATTTTCCGCACAGCGATACATAAGCGTCCAATAACGTTCCTTATTTACGAATTTATAATTTTGATCATTTCTAAGAAAGGTATATCGTTGCTCGAGATAATAACATTTCGGATAAATTGCAAAGAAATTTCACAATATTCGATACAATATTTCAAATTGTACAAAATTGTAGAACACAATTCCTGAATTTTTGTATCCAAGTAAAACTATCACTGATTAACGTTACTATTTGTAACATTCAATTTATCTCTGTACAATATTTCAATTTTACTTTATGGACTGTGTTCATACGGGTTCCAATAAAGATTGCAAAGTCTACGTTTCCAGCGATAAATTAATGGCGTCGGAGAGGTTTTTGAGCCGTGAATTGTTAATAAATATAGATCGGATTAAAATGTAACTTTAACTGTACGTTTGTGGATTGTACAAGATCTGTCGTGATTTTGATTGTACAAAGTTGTATTAGGCTCTAATCTCGCTCAGACGTCGTAACGAAGACTCGTTAAAGATGGAGTCATGATTTGTTTTTTAATTTGATTGTTCTCGAATTCGTTCTGTTCGTTTCCAAACGTGTTGCGGTTGTCATCAAGAAAAGGGCAAGTGAAGTCGACAGCCTGGGAGAACTTAACGCTGTGGAAGTCCGGTGCCGTATTTGGGGACTCATAAATTAGGTTATGTTCCTGGTCTCGGCGTCTGTTTATTGTCACTTTTCGCACGTGCTCGAAAACAGGTTACAAGGCGCTGCAACTTGACACTCATTTGGTCATCCCCCAAGACCCACTTGTTCGTTACTTTGAGGATGGAACACTTCACTTTGGTCGCATAAATAGGAGAAAATATTTCTAAAAGACTAATGAAAACAGAAAAATGATGATATTAAAAAACTTCAGTTTCTAACCTACAATCTTACAATACGAATACAAAATTTACTAAGAGTACAAGCAGCACCGCTGTAATCAAAGAAATATTTAGAAAAATGCAATATGGTTGCAAGTGACGTCCTTTGTAACTAAAATATTTATTGCACAATTTGTTCTACCTGCGTTATTGCTTCAAATATTTGACTACAGAAATATTCCATCCACAACTTTAAGGATAGTTTTCATTCCTCAAAGTGTGATATTTTATATCGGTTCGTCCGGGTAGAAACCTTGAGCGAAATCGAGGATCGTCAATTGTTCCTTGTGAGTTTCAGTTCGCGTAGATAGTCTATCTATTTTCTTTCGATTAGGGGAATCTATATTGTCAATTGTTCCTTGTAAGTCTCAGATTGTCTATCTATTTTCTTTCGATTAGGGGAATCTCTAGGTTATATTTCTCGAAAACCACGACGAAAATGTCAAAGAAAGAGGGCAGTAGGAAATTAAATGCCAAAACCTGAATCCTTCTAGGACCGGTAAATCCTTGAACCTATGCGGTCAATGTTTCGACGAGTGAAGCGATGTCGACGTGTAAAAGCGTCGTCGCTTGGTAAATAGATGCATCAAGACGTAAAGTTCCTTTGCGGATGTTTGAAAATTATTTCGTTCTAGAACGGAACAAAGTTTAAGGTTCTCCGGAATTTCCAGGACCTTTAAACGACATCGTGAGACGTACGCTGCCCTTATACTACTTACAAAGTAGTTCGTAATGTCGTTTTTTTATGACGTCGTATTTCGCGTACTTGTGACATACTGATGCGAGCTCTTGCCATTGCGGCGTGGCCTGCCACCGTATAATGTAGAACGCATCTTTAGGAAAAAGTGAACGAAAGAATGAGAGACGGAGGAGAACAGGATGCCTCCATTAATCCAACAGCAAAACAATGTCACGTTCGAAAGGGCAAATAAATTTATAGGCAATCTCATCAAAGTCCATTAACCCATCTCCGTAGATTCTTTACAGCAGTGGTAGCCAACCTTGAGGAGCACGAAATTACCATGCGATTGTAATAAAATTATAATGTACTAATTTTTGGTGAAATGTTTCTTAAAATATTGAATTTGATTTAAAATTTTTAAATTAATGTACACCTACAGTCGAATCTAAATGACGAAAAGGAAGACGAAATTCTTCTGAAATTAATTTATTCAACTCGATCAAAATTGTAGTCACCTGGTCACCTGATCACCTGGATATTTAATTTAAGTATTGAAAATTGAAAATAGTTCGTTAAAATTGAAGAATTTTCATACCGAAACTGTTTAACGATACAACACTTTAAGATTGTTAAATGTTACAAGTTAATATCAGTTTAAACTTTTGTTCATTTCAATAACAGGAATATAATATAACGAAGAAGTTTACAAGGTGATTAACGCTTTTGCCTAAAGTTTCACCCAAATTTGATAAATAGCTCGTAAATTGTCAAGATGATCTCCCATAATTCTATTTTTATACTTCTTTCCCACAATTTTTATAGTTGAAATTGATTACTGGTACATAGAACAGAGTACCATTATACTTGGTATTATCTGGAATCGATTATTCACCACGTGTTCGAAAGGTAAAGAGACTGAATGTTGCTTTCCGAAGATAACGTCCTTCGACGTAAGGTCACTTTTAAGAATCATTAGCCTCATTTCTGGGGATGGACAATCTTCTCGAAAGCGTCGTTCAACGCAGCTGGAACCGTTTGCAATATCCATTTGCAAAGTTCATGAAAGGAAATGAAATAAATTGGGCATTGAACTCAATTTCTCTTTCTGTCACTCGAAGTTAACACGAACAAGTAAATTCATCGTTGACTGGGGATTGGCGACCACTGCTGTAAAGGATCTAAAACACCCCAAGATTCTCCGCGACGTCCGATGGATCGACGAAGGGGACACAACGAATTGGAAGCCGCTCGACGAACACGTAGCATAAAGTCGTAAAACTCGTCTTACGACAAGTCGTAACGCGAGCTCCTTCGTCTATTTTTTTTTTTTTTTCCCCCTTTTATAATTGGAGCTATTCCGGGCGAGGATAAAAATTGAGCTTGTAATAAGAAAAGCAAGAAAACCGGCCTAATAATACCCCGACAGCTACCTGCTCCTCCGCTTAATGCCATGAATTTTATTGAAAATATTCAAGCCGCCTGATTAACTAATAAAAAAAAGGTACTCGCCTGTAGACCCTCCGGAACGACCAACGATAAATACTGGCAAGTTCCGTGCCGGAAAATTGTAGGCCCGTCTTAACGAGACAATAAAAACCTTGCGGCTTAATTTCGGGATTAACACGACCAGATGACGCCGAAGTAAGTATTTTGTTTTATTCGCGGCGAGTTTCAGCGAAAGTTTCCCGCCCTGGCACAGCGACTGTAGGAAGTGGCGTAGAAATAAGGAAATTTAAATTTTAAGGCAAATTTATCATCGTTGCACTTTAATACGTATGACAGAGTAGTCGAACAACTCGTTATTGTAACGAATTATGCTGAAAAAAGTTACTTCGGTTGGGATATATATTTTTTTCTTGGTGAGGAATTGTACACTTACAAGGCAAAGGCACGAATCGTTCGACTTTGATTTTAACGTACTTTTCTAAATGATAGTAGAGTAATCTCTTTTGATGTGTGTATGTAAAATGTCTTTTTTAGGTAATCGATAGGTTGAAGATGTAAATAATTAGAGTTATATACTTTGATACACAAGAAGATGTACGATGATATATAGTAAATTTCATGCTTTAAGATTGCGATGCAGAAGTGACATGAACGTTGAGGTCACCAGATCGAATCTCATCAAATACAATATATTTCTTTTCGTTTTTCAATGTTCTCTGCTCTCTAATACGAATATGTATTGCACGATAACCATCGTACATATCATTCGAAGCATTAAAATGATTAATATATAATATTGTCAATATGTTAATTATTACAATACATATTAATTAATTATGTACAGAATCTTTCTCTCTTTTCAAACAGAAGAAAATGTTATCTGAAACTATATTTTATTATAGTTGAATAACTTATATGTTACATATTTTTTATTGTAATGTCTAGTAGATTTCTTATATTTATTCAATGTTTACAATGTTTGCATCACGATCTCCTACTAATTATTTGTATCTTGAAAACCATTATATATCTAAATCTAATATTTTACATACATCAAAAGGGATTACTTTACTATCATGCTGCAAAAGTACATTAAAGTTAAAGTCGAACCATTGGTGTTCTTCCCTTATTAGTTTGCATATTCGTACAATTTTATGCACGATCGTCTTTAAAAAACGCAATACATGAATATTGGACATGGTTGAATTTAAACGAACCACTCACAATTTCAAAAATTTATATAATTCGATTTTGCTAATGAAAAAACTTCCCTCGATATAATTACTAATCGACACATTTTTTATCAAACTATTTCCTGCCACAAATTCTCCATTCGTACTCCCCCAACGAAAGCACATGCTCTTGAAATATTTCTTTTCGACGAAATCGGAGGCCCCCGAAAAGCGAACGTTGACACTGTAAAAAAGAATTCGTTTCGTTGCAATTAACCACCCACAATTTCAAAAATCTATATAATTCGATTTTACGAATGAAAAAACTTCCCTCGACATAATTGCTAATCGGTAGATTTTTTATCAAACTATTTCCTGTCACAAATTCTCCATTCGTACACCCCCAACGAAAGCACATGCTCTTGAAATATTTCTTTTCGACGAAATCGGAGGCCCCCGAAAAGGGAACGTTGACACTGTAAAAAAGAATTCGTTTCGTTGCAATTAACCACCCACAATTTCAAAAATCTATATAATTCGATTTTACGAATGAAAAAACTTCCCTCGACATAATTGCTAATCGGTAGATTTTTTATGAAACTATTTCCTGCTACAAGTTCTCCATTCGTACACCCCCAACGAAAGCACATGCTCTTGAAATATTTCTTTTCGACGAAATCGGAGGCCCCCGAAAAGGGAACGTTGACACTGTAAAAAAGAATTCGTTTCGTTGTAATCCGTTCTCGGTGACTGATGGTAAAATAAATCTATAACTTGTTTTGCTTCCGTGCTCTCCGTTTCCCGTTCGTGGCCCCCAACCCCTCCCAACCCCTCCCAACCCCACCGTATCCCCTGCCCTCCTCTGTGCTCGCCTTTTTCTACAGGCAGACCTTGGTTATTGGTAGCGTGCCGGTATCTCGGCGCAAGCTACGCCATCGTTGCTCTACTCTGGTGATATACAGCATAAAACCGCGAGAGAAATACTATCTTCATTGTCTAAATGGCTGCCGATAAAGCAGCCCGAGTTTACTGCGGACGAGATTGTATTTATCATCCGGCAATGTCAGCTAACAACGCACACGTTATGTACCTTGCCATCCGGTTATCTAAGACACGTTTGTCTATCTCCGAAGAAAAATGGATTATGCCTTTTTAGAGTGGTGAAATAAAATAAAGGGTAGGGTAGCCCTGAACCAACCCCGATAATACATACATATATATATATATATATACCCGACGTGGAAAACATGGATCCCTCGTAAATATAACGATAATACGATTATATTTGAGAAAAGAGATATTTGGTCGGTGATTCAACACGGCGAATGCGACCGAGTTCGATCCGATTCTTAATTTATTCGGTGATCGCAATTATCGGTGAAACACGGTCGCCGGGATGTCGTTAAACAGCTGTTAAATCGAATTCATACGAGTAATTCCCCGGGATTTAACTTATCGGGACGATTTCAAGCTGAACAAATAGACGTTACGTGGACGTGCCGGTTCCACGAAAGAGAATACGCGTCGGTTTAATACAATATTTAAAGGAAAACCCCGGGTATGTGTGGCTTCATTTTCCACTCTTTGGTAGGCGGGGTTGTGGTCACGTGCCGAGGAAAATGCCGGGCACGACCATCCACCGTTGACCTAAGAAGGATCCTATGCTTGAACGAGCACATGCTCGACTGAACCTTTCATTCCACGTACGAAGAATAGATCTGCAAGCTCTATTAAATCGTGATTTGCAGGGGTAACTCGATTCGTAGCCGTGAGTACAAACCAATGACGAGAGATTCCCTTTCCCAAGAACCGAGCTCCTCTATTTATGACCGATACATTTCTTATGCGATAGGAGTGGTTTTAAATTTAACAAACAGGGACAATTTTCTCGAAACATCGTCAACGGAAATTAGACTTGCTAGTGTCCGTTGTTTGCGTTCGATAAAATCACTCTATTGATGCTTTTCTCTCTTTCTTGACACTTTAATACTATAATCAGTTTCGATGATATGGATATTTTCAATTCGTTTTTGAAATTTGCCAGACGAGGCTGTCTTGTAACATCATCGAGGAAAGCTGGACTTGCCTGTACCTGTTATTTTCATTGAATAAAATCACTTTAGCAGTGTTCTTCTCGTGAGTGTGTGAGTGTGTTTGACAATGTGACTGTACGATGACGTGAAAATCAACTAGAGAAACGAACGAGTGTGTAACAAGTGTGAGAAACCTCTTCGGGTAAACGGAGAGGAGGAAATTCGTTGGTTAATTGTTCAATTGTATTCAGAGTATAACCCTTCCATTGAATAAGGATTATTCAAAAGCTCTGATAGAAAAACATTTCAGCAAAAAAGTATCACGTTCTACGCTACAAAGACGAACAATATACCTACTATGATATTAAATAAAACTAATCTCAATAACAAAAGATTCTAATGAACCCAAAATGAACTATGTTCCGAATATGAATTAAGAATTGCATTCGAAGCAATTGATAAATTGAAACGTGTGATTACACTAAGAAAAGATCAAATATTACAGAAAAATGTTCACCGCACGATTTGCAATATGAAATTGCAATAGTAGCTCAAATGCCTTTATCTGGTAAAATTTCATACGACTTATAGACAACAATAATAAGGTAAACAAATTATTTGCCTCACATGGTATACTCTGAGCCATTGGTATTGACTTTCAATTAACTCCGTCTAATTGTCTAGGTCGCTATATTGTGCCTTATAGTTGCCCAGTTAATCATACATGGCATTCAAACGTGACAAACTATGGTCAAGGAATAATCCATTGTATCTATCCACACGGTGTGTACAATCATACAAAAACGGATACTTTCTCCAATTAAACAACTACAACCTGGACCAATAACAAATTAAGAGAGAACGAACACGAAAATCGATCGTAAAAGTTTCCTTGGTACCAAATCTATTTGTCACCTTTATTCCAGACGCTTCTGGATCAATGATTCACTCACTTCCAGTTAACACTATTATCTTTAACTTCTTGTAACAATTTATGGTCAATTTACAGTTATTCGTGTAACATTACTCTCGAACAAAAGTCTACTTTCCGAAACTCAAAATCAAATCAAATACCAAAAAAAAGTTTTAACGTTCCGTATGAATAAAGAGATCCGAGAAATACTAGCCACGGTTTTCGGGATCCTCGTGGTATCTATATTTATGCTATCGCGTTAACGATCACCGCCATGACACTGTGTATGATTAATGCCTCCTTCGTTCGCTTTCTGACATTTCCATCATCCCTAACCACGGTGTACGCGGGTTATTTCGCACACCGTTAGAAGAAACCATAAGATCACTGGGAAAAAAAGTGTACAAGCATAATGTGGTCTCTTCATCATTCTTTTAACGTATTCCACACTCGTCGCGAGGTACAGGCCATGGCGGGGTGGCACTGTCACCAGGGGTTTGGGAAAACTCCGAGGGCACGAAGCAGGAGCAATACTATCGTGACTGCCGCACGATGTTCCTATGGTAGACCTCTTGCCCGTTACACACACGCCACCATACCACCGCACCCCATCGCGTGATCGCACACTCGTACACTACTTCGTCTACACGTTTCCTCGGAGTTCGGTCTATCTCTGTTTGTGTTTACTCTTACCCTGGTCTGTTCTCATCTTCAACCGTCTGCAGGTCTCTCTATCCTTCATATCTGTCGTTCTCTGCCACCCCTTCATCCACCCTCCTCTTTTTCTCCTCCCATGCTCCTCTCTCATGGAGAGCTCGACCCAGACCAAAGGACGGAGTCACGTCTCCAGACCGGAGTTGTTCTAATTAAATTACTTAAGCGTACGTGTATCCAGGGATGGTTTCGGGCTGGATGTTCCTACATACAACCGAATGCCACGAACGTACGAAAGGACGTCTTGGTACGGCGGAATGTTTCACTCGGACTTCACGAGTCAACGTATCTTCGAGGTCTACCTTACTTTATCGTCGATTCTCTTTCCAGCCTTACCTTCCGACCGAAAACTTCCCAGTGTCTAACGAGAATCGAAATTTTATTCTACCTAACCTGTCCTTGGTTAGCAACGGATAATGTACAGGGACGTGTACGTTTCCATCGTTACGTTCGGCGAGTTACGTTTTCAGGTGATCTTGGAGAAATGAACATTTTATCAAGAATATACGGACAGGGCGAATTTACCGCTGACACGTGTCCCAGGTACAAAATCATTATATTCGACGTGGATCTAAACGCAGCTGAGCGACCTCTCCTCTTGGAATACTTATGAAAGAGATTCTCCGGGATTCACGCACACGGAGCTCGAATTTCTCTCGGTCCAATTATCATTTTCATCTGGTAAATTAAGAAGATTGTTCGATCCTTCGTCGAAAGTCCGTACAGTGTACCGATTCGCGTAACGGAGGATGAATTTCGAGCGTTAGGTTCAACAACGATACCTCGATCCGCGAGTAAACGTATCTCGTGTACACCGGTTACTCGGCATTCGAAGACAAGGATCCTTATTCTGGCTACGACTTAATGAAAATTCAACGTTCCTCCGCGTTGCATCCGCCGACGTAGTTTCATAAGCTTCCGGCGCGCGAGGTGAAGGGATTTTTGTGTGCCCGAAGGAAAGAGAAAAGAGACGAAAAAGGAGAGAGAGAGAGAGAAAAAAAAAGAAGAAGACGAAATAAGTTAATATCCGCCATCCTGAAACTCGTTTTAGTAACGAAGGGTGTCCCAGCCAGTCTTATTATAGTTGGTGTCTTTTTCTTCTTCGTCTATGGAGCGTGGCCGATGTCATGACGACAGGTGGAGGGTTACAGAGCCAGGATTCCTTCGCTTCCCTTCTCTTTCTTCATGACATCGTCAAAGGATCTGTCAACCTCCATTACTGGGAAAGCGAGTGAACAGCGAAACCATGAAACGGTACTACCATATTATATGGAAGACATTGTTCGCTGGCTAGCAGAGTGAAAGTTCCACAAGGGAGACGAAATCTCTTGTATCAGGTTGGTATTACTGTTGGTCCCCGTTAGAGAAATGAATTACCGGTGCCGCGAGCTGAGAGTTTTTTATTTTTTTTTTTTTTTTTTCATTCGAATCCTCCTGGCGTTGCAGAGTTCCGGATTAACCATCGTGGGGGCCTTTAACGCGGAACATCATCCGCGAAATCAATATCGAGCGATGATCTCGAAGGCGAGGCAAACGGGAAAGGGGTGAGAAACTGACTGTCGTCGATGATTGAGAAATATGTCTATTGTTCTCGGTGGAATTTATTTAAACTTCTCACGAGGATCGTTCTGAATGATTGTTCGTTAATTCTTTTAGGGCTCAACGTACGAGTACATGCGTACGATAGTTTAAGCTTGATCGTTTTTAAAGTGTAATGAATATTTGCAGATTTATTTGTGGCATGATTTTTGAATAAAAAATATAAAGGGCATAAAAGGAAGAAAAAGGAAATTCAGTGAATAGAATAATAAGAGGAAATAGGAATGTGGCGAGACTATTGTGCGTACATTTATGCTTACGAAATTATGCAATTGTTTTTCTTAATATATTTCATAGCAACGATTTGTAAAATTTTGTTCAGGGCTATTTTGGAGAAAAATTGACCTTTGAAAAAATTACGAGAATCTGAATTCCAGGTAAAATTGGGTTAACAGTTAATAATAGTTGACCTAAGAAGATATTTGATTCTAGGAATTAATCATCGAGTGTCTCTCACGGATAACGGTTTTTCGATCGTGTTATTTTTGGAGGTAGATAACTACTTGGTTGCATATTGGAAAGAAGCTCACGCCTCCTCTGCTTAACCCTTTAAGCACAGGCGTGGCAAATATGCTCCAATATACTTTTCTTTTTTAGAAACAGGTGTGGCTTACCGACTCGTATGATACTGTAATTTGATTAGTAAAGTATATACGAAGCGAAGGTCATTTGTCGGTGCCTGAATTTGGATTGGTTAGATTCTGATTGAAATTCAGTATGCAAAAATAGTTCAATTTTCTTCCCTTTTTGCATTTATCAAACATATCTACAAAATGCCAGGTGGTTTCTTCAAAGTGAGCATTTAAAGTATCTCTGTTTGTTTTGAAAATCCAAAAAGAAAAAAAAATGAAAGGGAAGCATTGTCTGTTTTCAATGGAAAATTATTCTCGTAACTAAAAATTATTTTCTTTCGAGTTATATTTTACGAGACATCAAGGTCTTCGACGTTTTTAAGAAATAAGAAGACATATTCTCATTAACGTCGTATGGTTCGTAAAAAGCAAAGGTATGTTGACATATAATGTACATTTATACTAAAATTTCTTCCCACATGAACGATTTTATTTGAAGGTCGCAAGAACAACTCTGACCTAGTAAATTTCTCGGTTTAGTATAGTATTCAGTTTTTATTAAAATATTACCAAATAAAAAATACCATCTACTATATCAAAGTTAAAAGCTTGTTTTCTTAATGGTGAAATTCCAACCTTCACTGTTATTGATGTATCGTAACTGTCACTGTTATCGATACACCACAATTGACATTCAGATAGGTATGAAACACCTGAATTGGTTAATTCAACATTTCTTCCATTTGCAAAAATCAACAGTCGCAAAATATAATATGATCGATAAAATATATTCGTTCTGTAACAATATAGAACTACTCTAATCTAATAGTACTCTAGAGTCTAAGATTGTTTCTTTGGGTAGCGCACTCAAAGTACAATAGTTCCTCACATTCCTTACAAATTCTATACTCATAAAGTGCCTGGGAAAACGTCTGAATAAAACAAACAAATGGCTGTCTAATTACTAACATTTGTTAAATTAAGCCATAAAATAGAATTTGAATTTCTAATATATATGAATAGCTACCTATCCGTAGTCTTCATGAATCGTAGTAAACAAAGATTACAATACCTGCACATCGAAATTATGTCGATCGAAAAATTTCAAATATATCTTACCTAGTATCTCACCCAAGGATCAAAGTGTAATTTAAAAATTTGTAATCGGAACACAACAAATTAGAAGTCTTTGCTTTTTGATCGAAAAGAACCGTTCGATTAGTTTTCGTAATCTCTTTCTGTCAGACGACGCCATCGAATTTGCTCGTAAGTCTCTTACAGGGATTCTGGTTATATCTCGGGGACAAGAAATTCTGATTACGTTTCGTACGCGCTTTGATTTCCCTCTTGCGTAAACACGCTCCTCCTGCGACGTTAAACACATACTCTAGCTGTATGTACAATGTTGTTCTCGTTCAACGTTCCAGACATATCCCCGATAACGGGAAGAACACTTAGCATTTGTTATCCGGGATAAGGGCGATGCACACGAGACATTTGGTAAAAGGCTGCTCGGTCTTTTCAAAGGAGGTTGAGGAGTGGGATTCGTCTGGTGTCGACACAGAGATACAATAGAAAAGGATTTTGTCAATTTTACTACGAATCGCGTGAAAGTTTTCCACTATATTCTTTGAATCGAAGAGATCGTGTAACGAGATTTACAGTCACCTTTGTTAGTTACCAAGATTTCGAGTTATTGTTTTTTGTTCAATTTTACATCGTACATACGAAATTTGTTTGTAATACGAGTTTACCAGGGAAACAAAACTTCAAAACGAAATTATAATAGAAATTTGACAATTTAATTAAATAACGTTAGGGGAAAACAAGCAGTAGAATAATATAAATAAATCTGTTATATACTGTGACGATATAAATATTGACGGGTTAAAAGAAACAATTATTGTAACGATCGAAAAATTAAGCGTTTAAAATATATTAGAAGGTATTTGTTCAAATACCATACGAAGAACATAATTGTAAATACGGAGAATGGACATTTTTATCGATATTTAGTTGGATAAAATTCTTGAAAAATTAACGACCTGATTCATTGCGTACCTTTGATAATAGAATATAATAAATATGAGCAGTCATTTGTAACAAAATTCAAGTTAAAATGCAATAAAGTTCCCGAGCTTTTAATATCGAATATTCAATATCATTATCGACGAAAACGAAGTGTTCTATAACATATTTAATCTAAATCTTGGATTTATTGTTCCATGCAGGATCATCAATATTCAACTTGAATCGCCAGTTGCAGGAAACCTTGTACTACCCCGTATTTAATTGAATATACATTTTTAAGAGTAGAATTATTATCCGCGCATTAAAATTCACTTAATAGGATTGTTCCATCGTTCTTGTTTTCGGTAATATGAAAATCTGAAAATGAAGCGAGAAATAGGGAACCAAAAAGCTTAATACAATACGCTTGCTGTAAGACTTTATTTTCATAATTATTGTCATTGAATAATTTATTTAACGTATTTCTATAATTATATATATTTCCATCATCAATGAACATCTTTTTTCAGAAATCTAAAAATGGTCCCCAAAATAGGGTATCGAAATCGAATACAATACACTTATTCGCGACTTTATTTTCCGAATCATCACCAACGAGTAATTATTCGAAAGCAAGAAACAATGAAACGAACGTACCCCTGTAACGAATAACGAGCAACCTACTTGAAGGATAGAAAATTGGTAAAAAGGTATGGAAAAAATGTATTCTCTCTCACGGAGACACCTTTCCATCCCTGGTATCCGTTATACCGAATTATCAGGAAACCGTGCCAATTAGGATCGGCAGCGCTGGTGAGTATACCGCGGGCGGTGAGCCGTGAAAAAACTAGACAGTTTTCATCAGAAATAGTCATTAACTTTATGACTGAGAAATTGGCCCGAACAACGTTGTATTGTCTCGCGAGCTAAAACGAGCGCCAGTCGCCGAAGTGTACCGGTGTACCTCCGCCGCGAACGTGCAGCCAATTACCGGTACCCGGGCATGAAATAACTGCATTATCTCTGTGGAAGCGGCTGCTACCATCCTCCACGACCTACTCCTGCCAAAGTACACGAACCTACGTTCTGCCTTCTATCTCGTCTCGTCGTCCATTTTGCTTCTAACTCGGTGTTCCCTTCGATTTCTCGCTCCCTCCTCGAGCTCCGTTGAAATTATGTTGCCTGAAATTTCGATGAAACGGGGATTCGGCTCGAGCCGGCATTAGATTGAATTTGTCGAGTTATAGTCCTCGAGGACGGACACAAAAAAAAGAAAAAAAAAAAAGAACTTTTTCGGACGAAAGAACGCTCGGCCCAGGGATTCGAGGCGACCTACGCTCGTCGCGCAGTCTGGCGAATCGCGCGCGTACCTTTCGACAATCCCTCTCTCTCTCTCTCTCTCTTCATCTTTCATTTGCTTCGTGGCAGGTCTTTCTCTTTCTGTTCTCCGTATCCCTGTCTGTCCCTTTGCCCTGCAGCTACCTTCGAACCGGATAGAGATTCTCTCCCAGGGGGATTTCCGGGCGTACAACCATGGAAACTCGTCTCGAGCGTTTGCAACAGTTTTCCCAAATCGTGGTCAACCGAAATGATGGAGTTGTACCGAAATGACGGATTCGTGATATGAAATTTATTATAATTTCGTTTCTGGACCACCGCGTGTTTGCGTGTCACGGAGATCGTTTTACGGCAATGAACTCAGTCTCTTGAAGAGATACGTGGATTTAAAACGGAGAGCTGGGAAAATCAATCTCGGATTATGTGGTTGAAGTAATTTTTACTCAGTGACCTGACGAAGACTGGATAAATGGCTGAATCCTGTACCACTCGCCATTCCTTTCAGGATTGATCTTTTACGATCCTGTAGACACTTGTGTTTGTTTCTGTTGATGTTAGAAAGAGCGATCCTCTTGGAAATTTATTTTTCGCGAACATCGGTTCGTGTGATAGGAAATTCTGGTAATGAAATAATATTTTACAAAATTGTAGATCGGTAAGTTTAAATAGTGTACGAAACAGAGTCCATTGTTTACACAGTCAACTTTCTTATAACACGGTATAGTGGTGGTAGTGGTGCTTCTATAGTGATAGTACAGTAATTTTCTAGATTTGTCAAGCTTTTTGTAGCCCTCTGAATATTTAATTTGGGTGTGGATGATTATATTCGACAGTTTTGTAAACAAAACGCTCTTCAGATTCTATATGCTCTCGACCCTCTTGTAATACGGTACTCTGAAAACACAGTTGCGCTTGAAGACGATGCAAAACTTGCAACAGTCCTCCTATAACACATTTTTACAACAGTTTCAATGTAGCAATGATCAGTAAATTTGCACAATTCTTGTATAGCAGATATTTTTCCACCACGTTCTCTAGTTCTCGCTCAACACGATTTCGATGCAACACGAAACGAATGAACCGTGTTACAAGAGAGTCGATTGTATATAGTAATACATCCTCACATTTTCGATTCTCGAATACACTAAAATGAAACAGTTTTCTATTTCTGGTGCACACCAGCAATATTAATACGTTTCCAAAGAAAAAATAACCAACGATGTACAATAATTGCGACAGTCCTCCTACAACACAGTTTTTACACATCATTGCTTGAACAACAGTCGTATAACACGAACGGACATAAAATTGGACGAGCCTCGTACAACACGAACATTTCCATCGCGATGTCTGAGTTTTCTCTCAATACGAAACGAAACGACCGTGTTGGAATAGATTTTCTCAAGTTAATACACTCCTTTACAACGAAAAGCAACCGTGCAACAATTTTTACTCGTATGGATCAACGAGAGAGTGAGAAACTTAATAAATCGTTTCACGATCGTTGAACTCGCGATTCGTGCCCATTGCCCTACGAAACTCTCGCGATAAAGACTCGTTTAACGTTAGTATCGTGCAAGAGAGCGCGCTGTCGATGGAGGGGAAAAACAGCAGATAAGAAAGAGGGAAAAGAACGAAACGCATTCCTCGTTCGTAAATGATGTCAAATAACTTTCGAGCGAAGGAAGGAACGGATGGCCGGTTCGGAGCAGAGGAAAGTAAATAAAAGGCCATTCCGATTGGGCGATCAATTACATCGAGTCTGCATTATTCATGGGGAGTTGGGGCAGGCCGCAGAAAGCTCTACTTCCTCTGCCCCTCATCCTTGAATCAAACTAACAGGGAGAGAAAGAGAGAGAGAGAGGTAGGGCCAGAGAGGGAATGTATATTTGCATTGGCAATCACTGCGCAATCATGGCTATCACTCCTGGACTCCTGGACTTCGAATGGATGCAGCTTTATTCCGAATAATTTGAAAAATTAACCGACGAACCATTAACCGTTCGTGAAATCGTACGAAAGGAAGCCTCGGATGTTTCCCGGTAGATATCGAGGGACAAAGAGTGAACAAGAAGTAGCGAGATTTAATGAACTTTCAGTATTTACAGCTCGTTGCCTCGCTCGGCTTGAATGGGAAAGTAGGCCATAAATATTATATTAGGTTGTTCTAGAATATATTGCGCATTTCGGGAGTTTAATTTTTCAGTCCCAAGTAGGAAGAAAAATAATTTCGAGCCCGGTGATCTATGGTTTCCCGATAACGTTCCGAACGAGATGGTATTTGTTTGCGATACCGGTGGTCCCTCGAATGTAAAATACTCTGGACAATAATAGTCGAACGAAACAAGGTCCGGACTTATACTCCGAGTGAATTATGGTTTTCATCGTGGAATCGTAGCTTCGTTTTTGATAATGGAACAAAATAAAGGAATATACGAGACGAACAATGAAAACGCGAACAAATGCAAGATATATGTCTGTAATCGAGACGAAGAGAGATTTTCAACGATGTGTTCGTACGTGTAGTTTATTTCGTTGGAATGTTTAAAAATAATGGGAAGTAAATGGATAAAAAGTGCGAAATATTTCCTGAAACGCCGTTAATGTTGAAACATTGTTATTATTGTACGAAAGTGTAAATACACAATAAGAAAATATAAAATAAAGTAAAAGAACGGAAGGTTGTAAGAGACATACTGTACATATAAATAAAAAATACAGAAAATAAGAATAAAGAGAGGTAGGACGGTTCGGATTAATATCTAATGTTAATACTTCATATTAATAGGTATTGAACTAGAATTAATATTAATATTTGTAATTAATAGGTAGTAACCTAACCCAGATTATCATTATCTAATTTTGTTCTTTTATGTATGTATCTTACTACTTTTTCTTCTTTTAATTTACTTTTGTATTTTCTTAGAATTTATATGCACTTTGTATTGTACATTGTGTACCAATGGGTTGTCTCGTTAACAATAATAATAATAATAATATATTTTTCGGACCGTTTAACAAAAGTACCACTCGTTAATGGAAACCTATCAACTGTGGAGATTGCATAAATATTTTCCACGAGAAATAACACTTCACCGACGATTAGATGCATAATACATGAAGCAACGTTTACTCTGTAATTGTTCATAAATTCAGCCAAAATGCTTTCAATATCTCTGAATAAACATTTCGTATGTAGAATAAACACAGGTCGATGAATGATCATTGTGCATAGCTAATATGTTCCTAGAATAAATCGAGAGTTAAATTTGTATTCTTTAACCTTAAATGAAAACAAAATATTTTGGTAGTAAGTTTAAACAAGTAAAGAAATCCTATATTTCAAAATGCAGGACTATTTTTATCGACAATGTGCAAACGTAAGAAATCGAAACTTTAATTCTTTAAAACAGAGCGACACATAATACATAGTCGAGAGCTAAATTTGTAGTTTTCAATCTTAAATTAATAGAAATATTGGTGGTAAGTTTAAACAAGTAAAGAAATCCTATATTTCAAAATGCAGGACTATTTTTATCGACAATGTGCAAATGTAAGAAATCGAAACTTTAATTCTTTAGAACAGAGCGACACATAATACATAGTCGAGAGCTAAATTTGTAGTTTTCAATTTTAAATTAATAGAAATATTGGTGGTAAGTTTAAACAAGTAAAGAAATCCTATATTTCAAAATGCAGGACTATTTTTATCGACAATGTGCAAACGTAAGAAATCGAAACTTTAATTCTTTAGAACAGAGCGACACATAATACATAGTCGAGAGCTAAATTTGTAGTTTTCAATTTTAAATTAATAGAAATATTGGTGGTAAGTTTAAACAAGTAAAGAAATCCTATATTTCAAAATGCAGGACTATTTTTATCGACAATGTCCAAACGTGAGACATCGAAACTTTAATTCTTTAAAACAGAGCGACACATAATACATAGTTACAGTGTCTCCGATATTATTCATCCCAGTTATTGAGCTTGGCTGTATTCTCCTTTCTCGGTTCCGTAGTTCCCCCGGATATTGTTCGACGTCAATATTGGAATTCCGCGCTATATCTTCGCACCATCGTTCCGCTTTATATAACATTCAAATAAGGAAATTATCGCAGTCACCGTGTCAGCTTGGCGAATAGTGTTGAAACGTAATATACTTTAAAGTACGATTGATCTTTGATTACTTTTGTATTATTCGATTGTTCGGAAAGTCATTTCGTTTTTTCTTTTTTTTTTTTTGTGAAAATGAAACGCGAGATTTCTTTAGAGTGTATAAACATTTTATTAAATTACATATTCTCCATTTTTGAGAACGAAATGACTCCGAACAACACGATATTATAACGATAGTAACAATACTATTACTACAGCGTTCTGACGATACAAATTAGAAGAAAGTGTACACGTCATAACAGATTAATTACACAACTCCAAGGCTGATTTTAAACCTAACCTCAAAAACATAGAGTATTGTAGTGTCGTAACTCCACAATGTGCAATTTCTCTAATTTTACTGTAATTAAAATAGATAAAAAGTGTTTTATCGAAGGAAAATTGCTTCTATTTTAAACTAGTATTAATTTATACAATTGAACCTGATTGCGAAGAAAATGGCGTAACGGTTTCTTTATTCGTCCAAGGAAGTATGAAAATTAAATCGTTGAAGTAGACATCAATTTACAACTCTATAAAAACCTTTAATTCGTGTTCAATATTAAATACACCGTAATTTCTACAAAAATATTAATACAGATAATATTTATTTATGTAATCCTACTAGTTATATCTCTCCAATATTTCTTTTAACGAGGAAATTTGATCTATCGCTCGTTATACTCGAATTCGAACAAAAATTCAAGTACTTACAAAATACAGTAAAGTTTCTCATATACGAACAGAGAAACACATATAGTATTCGGACAATAGAAAAAGAAAAGACCACAATTTGTTAAAATATCCAAGAACCCTATAACTTTGTATCGACTACATCGTATAAATACCACAGCCGTATATTACAATAATGTTACGGTATTCGGATACGAGAGACTGCTAAATTACGTATAAAAAAATGTTCAAAGACAACGAGCGAACCGCTGTCGTAAAACACGACGAGTAAACCCGTTCAAGGAAACACTCGAACCAACGCCTTTGATGAAACCGCGAAGAGATTGACCGTAATTTTCAATGCTGAAGAATAATGGGATTCGGGGTACTGGCCAGCTCCGCGACACCGATGACGTTTCAAATCGATTCATAAATGTAAAACGAAACAGTTAACGGACGAAGGATATGATTCCGCGTCGACGAAAATGATTGTACCGACAGAAGAGACGATGCGAAATTGAAGTCGAAATAACGTAGAAATCTCCATGCGAGAGTCTAAAGGGACGGGGAGAGGGTACGGGTTGGGCGACATCTTCATGCTCGGGTGCACACTCAGTACGGTCCGACGAATCGGTAGCATTCGACTGCCGCAAAAGCGAACCCAGTCCGAGTACGTCATCCGGTAATCAAAGTGGACTCGACCTCATCCCAGCGACGTAACGGACATATAAGTATATCAAAGCAGTGGTTTGGTCATCGTTTCAACCGCTCTTCGTTTCTTCCTCCTTCTTTTTCAGGCTCTCTCGTCGTTTCTCCCTCCGTCGGCCACACCACCCCGTCCGGTCCCCCCACCTTTCGTTCATCGTGTTATTACGTTTCTCTACATCTTTGAAGGTGCCGTTGAGCAGAAATTATGAGCCTCCGTGTACTATGGGTTCGCTCGTCTACTTTCTGCTCGAATTAAGTGCGGGCAAAGGATCGGCCAAGCGGACGAACACAAATACAAAAGCGAGGTTGAACGTTCCCGGTGCTCGAGGGACTACCTCAGTTGTTCCCGCCAGCTAAGGGACCGACGTTGGAGTTCTCTGACATTACGTTTCCGCGAGTACTGCACTACGCTTTTCATTTCGATGGCCCGCTCCGAATTCGCAAAGGAGTACACTTTTTACGCGGGGAACAGTGTGTCCCGCGATTTTCAAATGTCAGTTTTATTTTATTTATTTCTCTCGAGGAGGGACTGCACACTCGGCGAACTTCGTCCTATGAATTTTACATGGTATCGCGGATGCGTTGACGAGCTATCATTATTCTCACAACGTAAACACTCGTGCGTGGGTTTTGCGAGTTACTGGTGAAGACTATCGGGAGGGAACACGAAATGATCGTAGTAGTGTTGGATAAAATGTAATTCGACGGTTACGATCGTAAATCGTTGATTGTCAATTGCAATTTACGATCGATTGTTTTTATTCGAGAAAATCGATTGTTAGTGGGAATTACGGTCGATCGATTGTTAATTGTAGCTGAGGGAATTTAATCGCGAAAATCAATCGGTGATTGAAACTGAAATTAACAATTCAAGAATGTAAACTGTTCGTGTTTTTTTCTTTTTTTTTGTGTTAATGTGTCGTGTGCAACGTGTGTGCGGTTTGTGTAATTTTTGTACGATGTGTGGGTTAGCTGTGTGGAATGTGTACTTTTTTTAGAGCATGTGGGATTCTTGGGTGCAATCTGTACTTTTTGTATGGAAGATGTGTTTGTTTTGTAGAATGCGAGTACATTTGCATTAATAATTACAAGCGATTAGTTGTTAATTGAAATTGCAATTGACGAATAAGTAATTGTTTCGTTTGAGTGCATTTATATGGGAACTCGACATATTACAGGCATAGTTTAGACTGCTTTTTAAAGTAAAAAATAAGACAAATATAACATTTTTATTTTTATATCATAGGCTGCCATGCACGGAAACTCAAGTCAATTTTTATATTACAAACATCTAAAGTTGAAAAAGTCCTGTTTTTTCACAGTGAGTACTGATTGTAACTGTCAAATTTCAACGACTTAAAACAGAATAAGTTACATTAAAAATAATGTAAAAAGCATTCACTTCGCTTCTTAAGTAGAATATTAAATCTTGTCTGAAAAAATTACACCCATATACTCTTGATGGTTCATTATTTACAACTTAGTACAATAAAAAAAATGATACCAGGATATTTTTAGGAAAAAGTAATACAATAATTATTATTAAAATATTTCTTCCGTAAATATATGTTACTGTCACAGTTTAAGTAAAAAAGATGGAAATAATAATCATAATATACAGAAAAATTACTAAAATTATTTATTTAATATTTCCCTGGTTGTGGTTAGCAATGAAATCAATCAATTATTTTTCTGGCCTGTACAATTGTTCGATTTCCAATATTATTGTTTCTACTGTACGTCTCAATATGCTTCAATTTTAACTGTATATTTGATACCAGATTAAGCCCTTTATAGACATGCATGTAAAAAGTTATTCAACGTATTACATAATAATAATTTTCTCTCCTCCTACAAATGCCACGAATAAATTCGTTATTTCGATACGCATTACTATATAAAATTAACGAAGAAATATTGAAATCGTGTTTCGAAGTGATTCCTTATATTTTGTAACGAAATACCAGGAATTTTGTAACATTAACGGAATCCGTTCGTCAAAAGAATGAATTGCATTTGGTGGAGCAGCAATTGACGGTAAGTCTAGCCATTACACGAACACTTCACTAGAGAACATCGCCGAGCGAATACAGTAGATAATGCCGAGTACAATCAGACAGATGTAAAGGTACTTCCATCGATTGCAATTGTAGCTTCGAATTTCAAGCACCGAGGAAGTTTTTAACTACACACGAGTCTCCGAGATCCGTGCGTTCGAATCAAGGAAATTTTCATCCCTAGAGTATCCAAAGAGTCAAATTTCTTTGAAATTCAATTTCAACGGGTTTCCCAGCAATAACCGTGGAACACATTTCTTCGTCGTACTCCAAACCCCGGGTTCCCACGTGTGCAATGTGCGGCGTAGAATATACTCGAGATGCCCCCTCGGCGTGCACTGCCTTTGAAAAGCGACCCTTTTTAACACCTTAAGGGCGGGCAAATTTCGAGCTGTAGGATGGCCCAGGACGGGCATTTGAGGAAAGTTACGCGCATACGGGGACGCACATTTCGCACCGTAGAATACTTCGGTTGAAAATATATTATATCGTATATATTCAAATTTATTATTAAATATCTCCCCAATAGGTAGATGGAAAAAATGTAAGATGGTCCGTAAAATAGGATGTGCTTCGGAAACTTTTCATGATTTTGCGTGTACACGAAATTGTATTTAATTAAGAAACTAGAATTATTTGGAATACAATAGGGATGATATTTGTTTTAGGGTTTTTACTGTAACTTAATGGTTGAAAGTAGAAAAATATTTTTATCGGTTACAAAGAAACATCGAATTTGTGAATGATTAGACCACTGAACGAATTTAAAGTAGCATTAGTTTAGCAATAGGAAATGAGTTTATTTAAGGAGATATAAGTAACTTTTAAGTATTGACATTTTCAGCACCAAATAACGTGTTGCCATATGTTTACATGTTTGTAAGTTTAGATAACAATAATGCTCCCATCTTACATTTTTCTAAACAATTATTTTCATATAAAAGTATTTTTATAACAATTTTTGAAAGGAGAACAAATATTTATTTGCAATTAGAGAGATTTTCATTAATTAGGAAATGGCTGAGGAAATAAAACGCAACGACGTTATAGTACACAAACTTATATTTTGTGTTTGAGAGTAAATAACCAACTGGTAAACCATACGGGCATGTTGGATCGTCGAATCGATACATTCTTATCATGTTTCCATCGAATGTAAACATAAATGTTCTTATATCACGGCAGCTTTATATCGTCCAAAAACTAACGCGCATCGACAGGAAACGTAACGATACTTGATAGCATGTTTCCCGTTGTTCATGTATGGCTTCTGTAGTACGGTAGGTTAGTCGCTCTTAAGGTGTCAAGTGCCTCAAGTGTGTACCGAAGTGTGTGTAGTACATGTAAAACGGGTTTAAAATAGGTGTGCAAGGTTGACCGACTAATCGCGATCGAAGGACGTTACAAGCGATAAATAGTTAATTTTTACTAATACAGCATATTAGCTATAGTCGTCTTAAGCGATGTATATTTTAACGTTTCGATTGTTCAGTGTGGGCTCTCTTCAGATTACAGTTATAGTGTTACTATCACTTTTCTTTTCGTATAGGTTCTATATTTCGAAGAGAATCTACTCCAAAGATTTGAAATGTTACACCGCATATGCGTCGCTTAAGATCTACTGTGTTCCACATTAGCACATACGATCTAAGATATTTATTAAATTTTCTACACTAGTCCTTTTGTTAAGCGATCTACCCTGCTGAGAATTATAAAAATTGGGCGTGAGATAGTTTCTTGAGAAAACTGTTGGACATGTCAATTTCGAACTTTGTACATCTGTTTATTTATGATTCGTCGTAATAATTAATTTTGTTGAATCAATAGAAGCATAAAAGAATTTGTATCCACGGATGATATGATAATTCATTTCTTAGTCTTTCTGAACTAAGAACAATTTTTAAAATTCAAAATGGAAAGAAGTGGATATTTGTACAAAATTGTAGAGCTTCTCCAAACGACAAAGCAAAACTTTTGTAAATATCGATTGGATCGAAGTGAATCATTCACTTTCTGTAGATGTCAGATTTAAGTTAAGATATCTATTGGTTCCTCACATATTGTTTTAAAGAGCTTAGAAAACGTTCCATGGCATTTTTTTTCTTCTTTCTACTATTAACCAATCATTCCCTTTGAATGAGTACCCAAAGTGATCATTCGGGAATATTCTTCTTCACAACATAAAACTGTCTATTATCGAAAAATTTCTTCTTTAAATTATCAAAAATAATAATCTCCAAATATTCTTCTTCACGACAAACAATTATTCCTTCCACGAAAATTCTTCTGCTTCCCATAAATATAAAAAATGTCCATTTGACACCATTCTTCATCATAACGTACAATTGTCTCTTACCCAAAAATTATTCTCTTCTCTAAATTATCAAAAATAATAATCTCCAAATATTCTTCTTCACGACAAACAATTGTTCCTTCCACGAAAATTCTTCTTCTTCCCATAAGTATCAAAAATGTCCATTTGACACCATTCTTCATCATAACATACAATTGTCTGTTACCCAAAAACTGTTCTCTTCTCTAAATTATCAAAAATAATAATTTCCAAAGATTCTTCTTCGCAACGAACAATTGTTTCTTCCACAAAAATTCTTCTTCTTCCCATAAGTATCAAAAATGTCCATTTGACACCATTCTTCATCATAACATACAATTGTCTGTTACCCAAAAACTGTTCTCACCTCTAAATTATCAAAAATAATAATTTCAAATATTCTTCTTCGCGACGAACAATTGTTCCTTCCACGAGAATTCTTCTTCTTCCCATAAGTATCAAAAATCTCCATTTGACACCATTCTTCATCATAACATACAATTGTCTGTTACCCAAAAACTGTTCTCTTCCCTAAATTATCAAAAATAATAATTTCCAAATATTCTTCTTCACGACAAACAATTGTTCCTTCCACGAATATTCTTCTTCTTCCCACAAATATTAAAAATATCAATTTGACACCATTCTTCGTCATAACGTACAATTCTCCATTATCCAGCAAAAGTGTCCATTTAGCAGTATGATTTTTCTTCAGTATAGAATTATTCCCGTGTTTCCCCGAAAGGTAGTCCTTCGATAGGGCATTGCTCGTCGGCCCACGTGCAAGTTTCTTACGCCAAGCTACGAAAGAAGAAATTCAACCGCGGATAATTAACAGCCCGGTCGTCCCCAACGAGAAGCCGTTTTCTCCGAGCAGACGTGTTCGCAAATTTCGGAAATACATACGTGTACCAGACCCAGACCAGAGAAACGCCAGTGGAGGGGGTGGGTGTGGGGGTTTAGGTAGGTACTGTACGATACAGGGTGCTCGTTTACGTCGTTACCGCGCAGGTATCCACAACACTCGGAAAGGACTCGATTCCGAGCGATGCGCTTTGCGGCAACGACGCCAATGCGTCGAGGCGTGGCGAGGTTAGTTTAGTTGGAAACATGCCTGGGCGAGCATAGCAAACACGCGCAACTGACACTGGAGGGACGGCCTCACGGCGGAGGCGTATACCTACGGGTACGTATAGATATACATCCCTCCGGTGTATATATACGTGTCCATCTCCTCCGCTCCGATATACATACGAGCGCCCGGTTGGCTACATATCTGTACGTGTGCCCATCGTACGTGGGCCGTAGGAATGGGCGAAAGAGGGGTTCGAATAACTCGGTCGTCGGAGACGACGTGGACAAACAGACGTGCCGACGTCCACGGGGACACGGAAAACACGACGGCGTCGGCGTAGGCGGCGCCGTGAAACGAGAAATCCGCGTTTACCCTCCGGCCAGGTTTTCGATTGTCCGGTCCGCAGCCTTCGCTCGTATCACGATGAAAATCGATCTGCCGGGACGAAAGCTATCGGAGCCCAGTGCAGACTTCCCGTCATGAAAATACGACGGGGCTTTTCCTCGTCCTGCCAACGCGATACACTCGATACCCTCGACCACCACCCACCGTGATCGTGCGTGTACCCTCCCCGATATACGCACAGCGGTATCGAATTGGAAACGATCGCCGGTGCATTTCTGAACGAAAGAAGAGGCTCGCGCGGCGGCTTTGCAGCCGATTCGTTTGACACTGGATGCACTCTCAGGGCACGAATGGATCGGTTTGCGATTCAACGTGGAGGAAAACGCGATGGGGTAACCGTGTTCGATCATTTGCAGCGTTTACCAGGGGTAGGGTTCGCGGATCGTTGAATCGAGGGAATTTCCGATTCATTGTTTCCTTGAGAATTAGAAAGAGCGGGGGGCGGGGCTCGCGAGAAGGTAATTAACCGCGACGGTCGGGACGAGGGTGCTCGGGACTGTTTGTACGAGATTGTACAGGAGCGTAGTTTTTGATAGACGTTTCGAGAGACCTAGAGTTTTCTTCGCTAGGGCGAGTCGAGAGTAGAAATAATATTTAGTTTAGTAGAAGAAGAGATGTTTGAATACCGTTGGTACGAACCGTTTTCAAGCTAAACGAGTAAACGAAGTATTACAATTGTAACTGCGGAAAACAAAGCGTGTAAATGTTGTTAATGGACACTGTTAGTGCTGTGAAAGGAATATTCTTCCTTGTGACCGAAGTATTTGTTTGTTGAGAGCGAAAGGAAAATTTTTACTCGTCACCGAAGTATCAATGTCTCGTGACCAATATTTTTTATCTCTGTAACAGTTTTTGTTATACAGAACAATATTTATACAGTTCTTTTTGTTTTACTCTTGTGAGTAACACTTCGATCACGAATAAAGATTTTCTGCTTTCTGGAGCACTGCAATTAGCCATTGTAAATAAGTAATATGCAATTTATAGTAGCAGTACATATAGAAGACATTCTGTACTAAAATATTTAGGTAGTCTTACTGGTAGTTTCCAGGTGAGATAGATGACTATGTATAATACGAAATTGATCTTGGACTATAAAGACCAATGTAGAAAGTAACGTATTTCATAAATTACAACTGTTCAATGAAAGGAGCTCTCTAGTAACTCCGAACGATAGACTGGTGATAAGAGAAGGTTAGCTACCCAAAAAAATAGTCTATGGTTATCCGTAGAAGATCTATCGCATGATATTGTGCTTTCTGTCCACCTCTCAAGACAAAAAACTATTCGCTATTCTCCACCAATAACCCCTATAAGGAGTTATATTTTGAGAAATTTCAAGGGATGAATATTCTTTAGATAGACATTTCCAGTTAGTAAACACACGTTCGTCATGAGTTACATTTTAATCATTTCCGGACGACCATACGAAATTCTAATCACAAAAGTGCTAGACACTGCCTCCTCCATTAAAAATTGAAAGGAAAATGAATCGTTTAACAATAAAGAAAATGTCAATCTTATATCACAGGGATGAAACGTAACCTAATTACCAGTATTCTTTGTGAATACACAATATAGAATTTTGTTCGACGATAAAATAATTCAATTTGTCGCGTACCAACGCGACACTGTTGCAATATAAGTTCAATTTTCACACAGAATATTCTTCATTGTGATCCTCTTTAGAGAATATTAATCACACGAAACAACTTTTACGGTACAGCCCTTTGTGTATTTCCTCATCCTTCAATACCATTGTTTATCATAACCGAAAACGTACCAATCCTTTATACAAACGGTATTATATGTTTTTCTACTCAACGTAAGCCATCCCTAGGATAATCTCGTCACTTCTTCGTGTTACAGAATGACGAAGAATAAACGACAAAAAGTGTCAGAACTGTCTCACGTATCCAATATCACTTATCTACCTTTTCTAAATATTTATTTCCAAACAGTTACATAATCAAAACAATAACCAAATCATACACTACAACGAACAAACACATACTATACCGAAGAACCACTCCCGTCTACCTCGAACTTCTCTCGATCGGTTCTCGTTCTATATCTACGAGCTGGTACTATAGACCAGGGTTTCCATCGTTCAACCCGTTAACTCCATTCGTTGCCTTCCTTCGTGCGTCGTAAATAATTTACCAGCGTCAGTGTATAGGGTAACCGATTTCATCCGATTGTAAACAGGTAACGTCTGCTTAATCCGTGGCGGAAAGCTCGAGCATAGTTTTGTGCGCCGTGCAGATGCGCCGTCATTAGAAGATCGCTCGAATTGGAAGGTTTGGGCGGCCTCGAGTTCGCGATCGATCGTCGTCGTCGTCGTCGTCGTGGTCGTTATTATTGTCGCGGCGCTGGTGCAAGTATCGGGGGCGCGGGAGCCATCGGTGACCGGGACGGAGCGATAAACGGGGAACAAGGGCCGTTTACGTCGTTCTTTTCGAACGATTTCATGCGTTACGTGTCCCTCGCGCCGCTAGGTGGATCTTACTTTTATGTCGCGCAATACGATCACGCTTCACGGCATACCGACGTATCAGGAGCGTCGCGACTCTCCCTCGCGCGTCGCGATCTCTTCCCCCACCCCACACTCTTTCCGATCACTCTTCCGGCGCCCGTTCCTGCTACACCCGCGCGACCGTCACGCGTTGTAAACGCGCATTTATACAGGTCTCAAACTGTCGGACAGTGTGTCGCTTGATTGCGCGTGCATCCATTTTGCCGACGCGCTCGTAAAACGTTTATGCGGCCCGGATCGAAGTTCACGACGTATCCGCTAATTTCTTCGTGTTCTCTTCCTTCTGCGTTTAAAGCCGGCCAACTTGTTGGTTCGTGAATTATTATTTATTGCGGTTTACTTTCTTTTTTTTTTTTTTTTATTCTTCGAGAGTCGTTCGTTCTTATTATTTTTAAGATTCAATTTTAAATGTGGGGATTACGCGTATTGGTTGTACATTAGGTAGTTTTTTCTTTATCTTTCGTATGATAATTTCCTTCTGCGTTTGAAGCCGGGCAACTTGTTGGTTCGTGAATTATTATTTATTGCGGTTTACTTTCTTTTTCTTTTTTTTTATTCTTCGAGAGTCGTTCGTTCTTATTATTTTTAAGATTCAATTTTAAATGTGGGGATTACGCGTATTGGTTGCATATTAGGTAGTTTTTTCTTTATTTTTTGTATGATAATTTCCTTCCGCGTTTAAAGCCGGGCAACTTGTTGGTTCGTGAATTATTATTTATTGCGGTTTACTTTCTTTTTCTTTTTTTTTATTCTTCGAGAGTCGTTCGTTCTTATGATTTTTAAGATTCAATTTTAAATGTGGGGATTACGCGTACTGGTTGCATATTAGGTAGTTTTTTCTTTATTTTTTGTATGATAATTTCCTTCTGCGTTTACAGCCGGCCAACTTGTTGGTTCGTGAATTATTATTTATTGCGGTTTACTTTCTTTTTCTTTTTTTTTATTCTTCGAGAGTCGTTCGTTCTTATTATATTTAAGATTCAATTTTAAATGTGGGGATTACGCGTACTGGTTGCATATTAGGTAGTTTTTTCTTTATTTTTTGTATGATAATTTCCTTCTGCGTTTACAGCCGGGCAACTTGTTGGTTCGTGAATTATTATTTATTGCGGTTTACTTTCTTTTTCTTTTTTTTTATTCTTCGAGAGTCGTTCGTTCTTATTATTTTTAAGATTCAATTTTAAATGTGGGGATTACGCGTATTGGTTGTATAGTAGATAGTTTTTTCTTTATTTTTTGTATGATAATTTCCTTCTGCGTTTAAAGCCGGGCAACTTGTTGGTTCGTGAATTATTATTTATTGCGGTTTACTTTCTTTTTCTTTTTTTTTATTCTTCGAGAGTCGTTCGTTCTTATTATTTTTAAGATTCAATTTTAAATGTGGGGATTACGCGTATTGGTTGTATATTAGGTACTTTTTTCTTTATCTTCTGTATGATAATTTTATCGAAGCGTTTAAAAATGTTTGTCTAACTTTGTCTATTTTGTTTGATCTTGATTTTGTTAAGAAATTGTTTTAAACATTTAAAATTGAGTGTTTCGTATTACGTGCGATTTAGATGAATTGGGGAAGAATAATCATAAAGGAATGAAGAAGATTGTTACTTGGAAATAAAAGTCTGTCGATAATTTTGTACTAAGTGTATACAAAAGTGAGTAAAAAATTTGAATAAAATAAAGAGAACTAAATGTTTGTATTCTTTTGTTATTTTTATTTGACTTAAACTTTGGACTTGATTTTGTGGGCACTGTAAAATTATTGACCGAATTTTATTTGTAACGAATAATAATTACTTATTCATATTTTTGTAAGTATTTTTTGCAAAGTATTTACAACGCATGAATTTCTTCAATATTTGTAAACACAAAATGGACAAAAATTCGTCGTGTAATTGTAAAGGATTGAAATTTTTACATATAAATTAATGGAAAATTATGAACACAACTTGTCCTCGAGGAAATTCAATTTGATGTGACTTAATTAACATATCTAACTGTTACTTCGATTTATGCAAGTGTTTGTAAATATTAACAGCAGTACACTACTATCTATTTTCTCTTGATCTTATTTCTATTTAATCACAACAGTTACTACCATACCACACTCAATGTTTATTGAACAAACACCAACAAGTAGCGATAATGAATAATAGTTAGAAATAATAGTCAATCCTTCTCGGTTGTACGACAAATTTTGTCTCACTCTGTATGTTCATACTTCCAACTATGTATAATAAAGAGCTCTTTTCTAGTTTACTCGGTAAACATTGTCACACGGCACTAATTGTTTTAATTCGTCCTAACTAGTCAGAAGATGGCAATATCGATCAGAAGCAGGTAATAAATTATCACGATCAATATTCAGAAACTTCGATACAAGTGAAAGTAATGCATAATGGTCGGACGCGTTCTTCAAACCATATTAAACTGTAACCAATACTTCACGAATTTTCAACATCGACTGGTCGTAAAATTAACACTCGTGCAAAAATATAATCGAAACCACAGTTAGTGTTAGTCCATTAACCGTTGATTTCAATTTTAACGTTTTCGACTCATAATATGGCTCCTCTTCAACGAAGAAACACATTCCAATGAATAATCGACATAATTAAATCGATAGAAACAATATTATAAACTTACAGATAATTAACGATCGTTAAAATTAGTTGCAATTTCCAATCAAGAATAATAATTTTCACAACTAATTTTAACAATCGATGTTTCCCTGCAATTCACTAATATCGATTCAACTAATTCTTATTTAATTACATCGATTATATTTTAAAACCGATTCCTTCGCATCAGAGTTTGAAAACGTTAAAATACATGTAAACTCTCGATAGTTAAACAAACTGAACGTGGTCTCGATTATTCGTACAAAAGCTTTTTAAAATCGCGTGAAACATTTTATCGTACATTTTCAATTTATATTTACCTCGAAAAGCAATGACCCTCAAAATCAAAATCTACCGGCAACGAAGATAAAACAGTACGATCGAGTCACGCGATTCGCTCGCTATCAGCGTTCACTGTGTTTCAGAAATGTGATCGTTGCTTTCCTCGAAACACCAACTCGTTCGAATAATTCCGAAAAGTACGCGCGTACGTACGATTTCCTCGTAATAACGGAGTGCGGTCAACGTTATTAGACAAGTTCCGCGAGCATAAAGATCCGTCAAAATGGTTTATTCAGAAATTCCGGGCATTACAGCGAAATTGAGAAATTCAGTTGCACGTTACACAATTTCTCATCTCGTCGTGAAAAAAGGCCAGCGGCATCGCGCGGAATGCCGGATCCGAAACGCCCACCGAGTTCTCTTGCGTCCGTGTAACGAGTACGAGGAGGGCGTATCCTTTCTCGGAAAATATGTTCGCCGTGGGCTACTAGTTTTAATTAAATCCGCGCTTTCTACCGTCCAGGTATGCCAGCTGTACAACCAAGACGATTAGCCGACGGTTCCCAGCGTCTCAACGTCAGCGCGACGCGTCGTACGTTTTAAACTTCCCTGGGTCCGAACTAAGTGTCCGTCTAAATCTTCGTTTCGGCCCGGCTGATTATTCGCGAAACCACTTAACTCGGAGTAAACGCTTCACGGCGAGATGTTACAAATTAAAACACAAGTTACGTTTTACCTGGCTTTCGGGAATTAGTACGCGCTCGTTTCTTCGGCAACCCGGTGAATTCAGCGAGCGCTTAATATCGAAATTAACAAAGACGAAAAAAGTGTCGGAACACTTCTCAACGAAGAAAGTCCGCTTTAAGGACGCGCCGAGCAAGATTTTATTAAATTCTTTCCTTATCGGAGAAGATAGAGGAAAAGTTTACTTAACTCTTTCGCGTAGAATGTAACTCTCTTCGTGGAACGCTTTGCTTTTTAGTTTCGCAAACAACCAGATTTCTATATTTCGGACGAACATTTCACTGAAAGTAATGTTTCGTTGAGAATCGTTCAATCGTTGTTAAAGGATATCGTCATCGGAATTGTCGAAAGAGCTCTCACTGTTTCGTATTGTAAAAATTAACGACCGGTAGCATCGCTATCGCGAAAATGAAATTTACGAGCGAAAAGGGGGTATTTTCTTTAAATTTTTAATACTGCTCGTGGATATTCTTCGCGGCTCTTTAGAACTTATATTTTCCCATTATAGATCGAAAAGTACAAATACGGAACGATTTTTAGGTTACTATTATCCCACTATTATTACTCTACCATTACAGTTACTATTATTGAAAAACCTATGTAATCCAAAAATCAAAAAGATACAGGCTTAAATATCGAAACACTGTCCATTTCGTCGATTCCTAACCTTGAACGAATGAAGTTCAATACGAAAAAAAAAGAAAAAAACGTCAATTACTCTATTTTCTGAAAATTTCCTTATCTCCACGTATAAGTGTATGTACATCTATATACATACACTTTTGTCTCCGAATTGATACGGATACGAGGGTCCCGGCTGTATTTATAAAAAGTATACTCCTCCGGTCTAGAGGGCGTTCGATGACAGGTGATCGGTTAACCCGTAGCCCAGTAGTCAACGCGTTAAAAATACACGTATCCCCCAGAAAATTTTCCTCGAGCGAGCGTCCGCAATTCCCAGCGACCGCGGGTCGTTTTTATTTAGACGTGGCTCTTCTGCCAAGCAGAGTGTGTGCACCGCCAGTGGATTGTGCAACGACGGCTTCCTTATTTGGCGTGAAACTGACGCAAAAGCCCGTAGTCATCCGACATCACGGTCGAGTGGTTATGGTTCGGTCCCATAGTGTCTTGCGGCGGGGTTTACGCCGCGTCGTACGCCGTAGGAAACACATTCGCTTTGGCCATGGTTTAAGACGGGTCGAAGGTCTCCCGGGCAAAGCTTCTGAATAGAGTTACCTAACGGCGCGCAGGGGGCCAACAAGCTGTCGGTGCTTGGTGTACGTACCGTATAGGTACATATTCACGACCAGCCGTACGAAATCTTCGATATGTACCAATCGTCGAGATGGTCCCGTAGTGGTAAGCCTGTGTAATGTTTGCCGGATGAGTGGCTTTCAACGGCATCTGTTTACCGGACGAACGGCTCCTTCCTAGCCGATAACTCTCTTTTTGCTCGTTTGTTGTTCTTTTACGGTCTTCTTCTTTTTTTTCTCTCTCTCTTTTACGCGCGCGCGATTTTCCTTGCTTAAGGTTACACCGTTACGGGAACTCGCAAAAAATCGTTTCTTTCTCATTTTTTCCCCACGAGTGGAAGTTTACAAGAGTGTTTTCCACCAAGTCCCACGCGGAAGCTCGACAAAATTACGGAGATATAAATTTTTTTCGAGACTAAAGTTTCGGCGTTGCTAGACGTCGATCAAAGGTAGGACGCCTTCTTGCTCGAGGATTTTAACTTTAAAGATAAACTGTATTATTTCTTCTTTTTTTTTATTATGCGATCGATCGGTTCTTTTAACATCGCAAGATTCGATGTGCTGTTCAAATGGAAGATTTTTGGATTTTTCACGCGTTTCTTTCTTTGGTCAGTTTTGGAAAATGCGGGTATTCCATTTTTGTACGTACAACCTTGTCAGTTTTGTCGACTATCGTTCGATTGGAAGGAGCTACAACAGTATGGCCTTCGAATGACTTTGTGTCTGAACTTTGTGTTTCGATCGTACTAGTTTTCATAGCAAAGGTCGTTTTATTATAGTCGTTAAGTTTATCTCGACGTCTAATGAACAATAAACAAATGAGACTATAGAAAGTTGTACATAAAAAATTGACGATGGCCACGATGGCTAATAAAAACACACACACACGCGAATTTAATATTATTGCCTAGGAGGACGTTCCGAACTATACGATACAAAATTTATATCGCTTCAATAACAAAAATAAGAATGAACAAATTGTACCATTCACTCTGAAGTATAATATTGTAGATTGGGTAAGAATGAACTCAGGTTTCTTGATGTTCGTCCAAGAACCGGTTCAATTTTACGGGTGATTTAATCGATTAGTTGAATTCATTTGTCGAAATAGTGATTGACAAAAAAAATAAAATATGTCATTTTGGCATTTAAAATTTCTACACATGACATTTTTCGTAAAAGGATCCAAACTTTGTCTCCTTTGTTTACATCATAGATATAACTCATTAAAGTCTACTACTTTGAAAATTATAAAATTATAAACACCTTGCGGCTTCCTTCTATATTTTTTCTACGAAGAAACAATCGTATCAAAATGAAAATATGTAGACGTATACTTTCTGTAATATAGTTTCATATATACTTCAATATATTAAATTACTCTTCCTAGTCCTATTTTTTTTTCTACAAAGGAATTTTGTTCTACATATTAATAGACATATTACCTTCTGCGATACAGTTTAATATACAATTTAGTATATTATTGTATATTACTTTTCCTATTGTTCTACTTTTTCTTCTACGAAGGTGTAATCGTACCAGAATGAAAATAACGTATACCTTCTCTACTACAGTTCAATGTATCATATTATTTTTCCTACTCTTCTACTTTTTCTTCTACAAAGAAATAATCGTACCAGAATGAAAATAACACATACCTTCTCTACTACAGTTCAATGTACCATATTATTTTTCCTACTCTTCAACTCTTTCTTCTACAAAAAAGTTATCATACCAGAATAATAACGACACATATCCTCCTTACTACACTGTAATGTATTACATTATTTTTCCCAAACAATAAATAAACAATAAAAGTTAAAATACCACGGAATCGTTACATTCCGAAAATTCGGGTTAAAATTTACGAGAGAAATCCTCAAGACCGTTTCAAATAAAAGGACTCGATTTTTCGATCCGAAATTACCAGACTGTCTCCTTAACCGTTTCACGTTCTCTTTGCACGAGCTCAGTTCGGTAAACGCTATTCGCAAGAAAACCTCGAACCCTTTCCGTTTCCTAGCACGAAAGACGGCCAACTTATCAAAGTATAAACAACGCTCGAGTTCTCCGGTTGTTGAACGTTTCATTTTTAAATTCTCGATGCGAAGTTAAATACGAGTCCCGCGAGTTTCTTGCTGCACTCCAGCCCCCACCCCCACCCCTTCAACCCGCTCCCTCTTGCCACGAGTTCCTTCAGCGGTTCGGCGCGCGGGAGAGGAAACTCGGCGAGGAAAAATACAGTTTCGTCGCGTGGTACACGTCCACGTACGGTAGAGAAAAATAATTTGTAAAATAAACTCGTTGGAATATATTCGAGACCTCCGTTTCGCCGCGAAACCGTTTCGAAAAATGCGAGCACCGTCCGTGAAATTTCAGCCTGATTCGAGACTCGCGCCCCGGCCATGTTTAAACAGCGGGCGAAGAAATAGAGGGAGACGTAAGGGGTAGACAGATGGTGGGGGGTGAGAGCAGTAGAGGGAGGGGGGGCACACACAGGCGGCATAGTCAGCGGCACGTTCGCCTTAAAAATTACCGGCAATATTTCAGACGCGGTAATACGCGGAGTTTAACTACACCCACCAAATAACAAGAGCAAGACGAATGAAGTACTTTGCCTTACATAATTCATTCTCGAGTTTCTATATACCCTATGGAACCGGAGGTAGTTTCTATGCGCCACCAGACCGCCTAATCATACGCGCTGAATGTTAAATGTCCACGTTTCTCGCGCCCTACCGAGCTTTGACTCGCCGAAGTATTCCGTCGGTCTTTTGTACCTGACGTGAGAGGGTGTACAATCATGGAATTTCACCTCTGCCTCGCTGTCGTCCCCGTCGCAGAATTTCATTGAATTAACTAACGTTGGAATTTTATCGTAAATCGTTTCGCGCCCTCCCCCACCGCCACGGATGCGAATTCCCGGAACGCTGATTTAAAAGGCAATTTACCGGGTGTGCGGAAACTGTTCGAAATTCTGGGTTACTAATTTTGGAAACGGAAACAAACGGGGTATCGCGTGTCTTGGGAACGATGCTCGCGGTCGGGCCGGGTCGAGCGGAAAGGAATTTCGACGACCAAGTATTTCACGGCGAGGATTTTACGTTCGGCTGGTAAAATATTGTTAAACCCGTGATCGAGCTACCAAGATGGATGTGTAACGTTGGGACTGAGATGTGTTTCGATACTGTTGGCGGAGTGACCTTTTTGGGTCGAATGCTTCCGAGGAACGTCTTCGAACGATTTAAGACTCAATAACGTGTGCAGAGAGACATTGATATCTCGACATCTGTCGATTATATTTATATTTGTTTAATTGTATACGTATCTCGTTGGAATGAAGTAGCAGCGACACTTGATTATCGGTCGGAACGTCAATCATAATTTGTAACTATTTCAGGTTAGAATTTAATAAATTATTCACAATCGTTCGTACCGAATCTTTCATATTTATGAGCTAGAAACGAATGTAACGGATATAATAGTAACATCAATAATTGCATCGAAGTGATGATTCGCGAACGAAAATAATTTGATGTATTTTGAAAATTAATTCTTATGATACATTTATGTGCATCTATTGATACTCGTCGATAATGATTCAAGACTTGATTATTACGTTTCAAATGAAAAATAATGTTAATATGGAACCTGAGAAATAATTTATAGTATTCGAACGTTTATCTTAATAGAAAATTATTCGTTGTTCATCTTCGACTGGTTATATTCTTATCTTAGCGTCAATGATGGTTGACATATAATTTGTGTAGATACTGGAAAACATATCAATAAGTGTATCTTACTAATATTAATGATAATTTATCTCAGTATCTAATATTTTTGAAATTTATTTACTTCTTTATTTAACTTCTTCGTCGCGTAAAAATTATAATGCTGTGCATAAAAGATAAACGTTAGTGTGAAAAAGAGATAAGATGTAACTTTGTGAGTCGCCATTTTAGGTTTAACCTTGAGAATTGATACAATTATTCATTTATTATCTTCTCCAGGAATTTTAGCGCATACGTGTACTTTTAGTTCTTACGTTATTTTAAATATTCAAACGTCCATATTCGCAATTAAATTTAACAATTGCAATATCGTTACACGATTGATACATTGGTATTAATTTGAATTTTTAATGAGTATTTTATCGGTTTGAACCCATCGATAGTGTATGACGGTATACGATCCGCTCTTTTTATTTTCTACTAAATGTGACGCAAGAATAAAATCTCGAATAAAGAAGTTGGCAATTAAGATAAGTTCATAAAATATGTACAAAATTTGGAGGCAATTGAATAACATAGGAGCAAACACATATTAATAACCACAAATACCTTCTACCCTGTATAATAAATCAGAATCAAAATTTACAGAAATGATTCGATAATTAGATACAAATTTTTATATATTTTCTGCAAAGTTTTGAAAGTACTTGTTTTGAACATTACGATATATTTTGATATACGCAGTAATGCTGTCACTTCCCTTAAACGTTTAAGTAAATCTAAATTGTAAGAAAGAATATGCAAACCTCCAACCTCTGACGCAGATCTCGATAAAATTACCAAACAGCGTTGCCCACCTCTCAAAGAATACTCGAAACTTATTACAAAAATCGTATCCGTAATAACAACGGCGAAAATGTCAAACAAACATTCCCGAAGAAAGTTCTCAAGGGCACGATACACGTCGCGTCGAATTTCTCTTAATTCCGTACGAAATAACTCGGCTCCGAAGAGGTTAAGCTTCATCGAAGGTTTTTATTGTTCGTCGGTAATTTACGATGACGCGACGCGCGCCTCTGATTGTTCCTAAAGCGAAGGACAATTTATAGGATTAAAGAGATCCATTAAAGCCTCCCCCGTCGGATTACCACGATACAGAGTGTCCCGCTTCGAGTCCCCGGCGCGAAATAAAATGAATAAAACCGTTTCTAATGATCCAGAAGGGAAAAAATAGAGAGGAGAGAGAGAGAGAGAGAAAAAAAGAAAAGAAAGGAAAAATCGGGCGCCTCGCGCGCCGAATCGGTGAAAATAATTCGAGTGGGTACTTCTTCCGTAACGCCGGCGGCTACGAGGGATAAGTAAGGGCTTCTGTCGTGGCTGTTTAAGCGGCGCAGCTTCGTGGCTAAGATTGGAGTTAGCTCACCCTCCACCGGATACAAACTATTGCATCGCATCGTCCGCCTCAGGATGTCCGATCGAGTTATCGTCTGGTACCCTCCTCTGTGTCTTCTTCATCTAGGAACGCGAACGTACCTCCGGGCTACAAACCACCCCTGCTGCTCGGCTATTCGCTTTCAACCCCCGCTGGCGCGTCACCCTCTCACCCCTCTACACCACCCCACCTATCCAGTGCCCTGCGATTCCTCTTCTAACCGGAGCTACCATCCGGTATCAGAATAATTCGCATTTATTTGCCGTGCGCCTCCGACGAGCGTCTCGAGTCGCCATAATGAAATGTCGTCGTACACAATAAAACGAAGGTGGATCCTTATATTGGCGGAATAAGGCTTTTTATTATGTTGCCTCGTGGACCCTCCCCGGGTCACAATATTATCCACTTTTAGACGCGATTTTATTACGTTATCAGTCGAGTATCGGTTCGTCAATTACGTTGGAAACTGTTGTAAGATTTGAAGGGTGAATAGAGTTTCATGGTATACGTGTATCAACTAGCGGAAATAAAATAACAGCGACACGCACGCATAAATTATAACGAACGCCTGTTTACTCGGTAATGCGTTTAAGACGAACTGTCTTTTTACTCGTCTCGAATCGTTTCGACCAATCTCCAACCAAAAGTCCCTCAATTGCGATTCTTCTGTATTTTATAGTCTCACACGCATTCGTTCTCTTTCATACTAGTTCTTAACGTTTCTCACTCGATGCATCTGGTCACGTTCGTTCAAACTTCGTCAATCTGGCGCCATTTCGATTGCTCAGTTCGTTTCTTTCAGACACTGTTCTTTCACGCTTTGGAAACACTTCATTCGGTCATCTATTCCAAACACTTTACATTTTCTCAAGATCAACGTACGAAATAACTCCAACATTCCATTGCGTTCTCACAATTATTTTCCGAATAGCTTCGTATAGTTTTTGCGTAAATCTTGTTCCGTTCGCATTGGTAGTTGTTAAATTAATAAGTTTGATCTCGAAGGAAGGAAAAATGTCCTTGATACAGTTCCGCCTCTAGAGATTGCGGGGCCCCAGGCAACTAGAGATTGCGACAGCTGCTACTTCTGCTCCGATATAATTATAAAGTTGTCAGGTGTTGGTCACTATAATGTACAATGTAATTGAAAAATCTGTAGTTTTTCAGGAAACTGTCACATCGCGATTATCGTCGATATGGTATCTAACTGAAATTCACTGCAAGAATAATATAGCTCTAGAAGTATGTTAACAAAAAGTATTCGATGACTCGCATAGTGCGACTACATTGATTTGTTTTTTTATAACATGTGGAAGTAATGAATAATAAATTCGGGAACACTGCGTGGCCCGTTTGTCCGGTGCTAAGGACAGTATTGTTCTAATAATTCTATGTTACAAACATACCAATACCTTATTATGGTTTCTTAACATCAATAGTAACGTAATTCAAAGACGAAAGTTTCGAATGAGAAATAGAAAATGAATTGTTGAAATTGTTGAATTGAATGAAATTATTGAATAAAAATTATAATTTGAATTATACAATGAAATATTTCACAGTAATTGGATAAAAATTGAACCATCTAATCGAATAGAAATTGCAAATTAATCGTTATACGTTTACTTCATTCGAAAAATATGTTACTCATCCTTATTCAAACAAATATTATTTTTCACGAGAAGCAGTTTAAAATTTGAACTTTTAAATAACAGTGTACATTGTACACATGTATACATATATTACATTTGACGCTATTCGATATAATAAAAGAGCTATATCTATAAAGTTTATTCATCTAATAAAAGTAAAATTTATATATTTTTTATTTGCTACATTATCAATGTCAAGAATACTAGTACACACTAACAATTATTAGAATCAGATATTATTTTATTATTCCGAGAAACTTCATCGGGAGTCATTCTAATGACTGATTATCCAATCAGCTATAAGAACCAAATAAGAACAAATACCTTCTTCTCGTTAGAATTATATGTAACGATTATCACTAATAACGATAATATTGGTCGAACCTCGAAGTATAGATATCGCATCAGAAAATGATTAGTATGTAGATTTCAACGAGTGTTACTTCGTGCAAAGTTAAATTATACTATGACATGCAAAAGGGTGCATAAAAAAGTTGTAAATCCACTTGTTACTAATCCGAGAAATGTAGTGCGAAAGAAAGGAAACTATCCGTGGTAATTATTGACACAAACTTCTCCGGTAGAAGTACGCGCGAGAAATAGTTCAGAGTGAAACGCAATTTATGAGAAAATCTTACGCCATCAATTAGGAAAAGCATTAATGAGAATCATAAAACGAAGATTCTTTGGTAAAGAAATTGAGCTTAATATCGTTCCAAAGTACGTTATTTGATCTAATTTCCAAGTGTTACACAAGTGAAAGAAATTAATATAAATATATGCAGTAGGTTGCGTATAATGAGGCTCTTGTGTATAATGTTACTAGGCATTATTTTCTGAAAAATTGAAATTTCATTTTCGATTCACATTTATCTCAGAAATGAATATTAAATATTAATTCTCTTCAAAATAGTACGTTAAAGTTTGAAACACCGAGAAGTTGAATTGTATTAATAATGATACTACTGGCAACTTTAAATTTGATTGCTTTTTAGTCTTAAAAATGTTCATATAAATATATTATTATTTAATATCGATTTGGTACTCTTTTTTATATCTGAACTCATTTCGTTAAGTTTTTCTGCGATTGGAACACTTGATAACAATTTATTTAGTTTCTCTTATAATATTTACTTCTCTTTATTTTACTGTTATTTCGACTTTTTTAATATATTGACTTCGTTTTATATCTCTTCTAGTGAATTGACAGCTAATTATTGAACAGTAACTACTATATTACACATCTACAGGTTGTAATGTATATTTAAATGATTAATTGATTTAAAATTAAAAATATCATCGTACAAACAAATATAAGTATCTGATAGATGAGAATTCCTCATCGTTCGTTTTTACATTCACTTTTAGCTTTTCTGTTTATATATTTCTTTTTCATTTTACACACACTATTAATAGTCTCAAGCTTCTTGAAGAGAGCTCATAAATGAAACCGAAACATTGAAATTAATATATCATTTTTTCACGCGTTCAAACATTTCACTCTGAAAACCAATAAAGAACTCTGCAGGTTAAACAAGGTTAAAACAAAACATACAATAACAGCAGGTTTAAATATTTTACTACTAATACGTATATAATATACAATTAAAGATATTAAATGATCGTTATAAGAATCCTTTAATAAATTTACATTTTCGCAGAAGCAACAGAGAAATTGAAGTTCGTGGAATTACCGTGGCTAAATTACGGTGGAAAACCATTTAAGAGACTTTCTTGGAGCGTTTCGAACGAAGTTTGGAAAATTGCTCTTACCAACGACTACCGGATACTGTAATAGGAAGTAGCTTCAAGATAATACATTACTCACCTGAAACAAAAGAAAAGACATTGTTACGATTTGTAGTGAACACTATCGTGTTATTTATATTTACAGTATGTTTACAGAGAATTCAAGAGAAAATTCAAAAATGTTTATATTCAACGGTGGTTCAACCGAAATATGGTAAAACCCATTTGCAAGGCGTATCACATGACCAGGTAGCTTAATTTGAAAAAATAATTGGAAATTCACTTTCAATTTAAATTTCCCCTTTCCAACGTATAAGGGAAAAAATACAATAATCAAGATAAATTTTGAACAAGTTTTTGTTACGGAAATACACGTTTTAATACTCCTAATTGTAATTTAACTGTTAGAGGAGAAACACTTTTTTATCTGGTCGATTCGTGGAATTTGTTCGTTTTTTTTTTTGGTTTATATTCCTTGTTTGTAGAAATGTTAAAAAGTGTTTCGAACAAATCTTAGAGGGACTTAAATTCTACGTAATAAAGTTAAATACAGCTTTCTTTGTACTTTCTAATAAATGAAAAAATTAAATAAAATCTTATTCGTTCTATTTCTCCCTGCTACTTTGTTTATTAATTCAGTCATCGTAGATAAATATTCGCAAATTCGTTGCGTCATCGATGTGTTAAAAATGCATTTTTCTCGTTTCATAACATGTTCAAATTTCACTAATTCATTCTTGAGAATATTTAAATACTTTCTAAAATTTTGCTTCCCTTCTATAATTACTAGGTCGACCAGTCCAAAGTAAGAAATTGCACTCCACACTATAACGAAGCCAACGATTGAGTGTTCGAGCGAAAAAATTTGTTCCACTTCCACTGGACATGGTAATAATATGCATACATATTCGTTCCATCCAAATTAAACTCTTTCCATCCGAGAAACCCACTTTATTTCCACTGACCAATCCAAATCACACGCAACCATTCTCGTTCGAACTGAACTTCAATGTAGCATACTTTTAATACACTCTTCTGTTACATTTCTCGATATTCAATATACCGTGTACTTCTTATTATCACTTTCAATAAAGTGTTTCATAAAACCGATGTCGTGGTTCCAACTTTATGTACAATTTTTTCAAACAGAAATTTAAATTTTCAAATTTTAGATAAAATTAAATATTATTCTTCTTCTCATTCCAAATGGAGTTATTAATAACTCCAGTGATTCTATTGATTTTTTTTACAATTTCTTAATTTAAATATACTTTTCTCGAAGCTTCTGCGTTCTCAACATCGAAGATATCTAATGACGCTTTATGGTGCACAATAATGACAGGAACAATAACGATATTAAACATAATGATTGTATGATTACTGTTAAAGTTGCAGAAATGTAACTAATCAAGTTGTTCTATTTCCTCCACTGTTAACTAGGGTTAAGTTGTAAAGCAACAATTCGACAAACTTTACTCTATTATGTTGTTTTCTCTACAATATATTACATTTTTGTGTAATTGAACTTATGTATTACTTACCGATCTATGAAGAAGGTAAATGTACTAATAAAGAAAAATGTCGAAAAATATTTATTACAGAGAAATACGTTGTTTGGTTACGTTTCGAGTATCAAAAAATAGAAAGTTTGTTTAGGTGTGCTTATGTATGTACATACATATGTATTCTGCAGAGAAAAGAGATCCTCGATGAAGTATATTGGGTCAGACAGTCCACATTCTACTAACGCGTAAGAAGTAACCCATTCCCCTTAATTTGAGACTATTTTCTTTTTTCTTGCAACATGTGTGGACTTAAACAAACTCTTTTAACGCCATTGAAAAAAGGGAAAAATTAAACGAACTGTCATTATTTGCATACTTAAACAACTTATTATTTAATTCTTGAATACTTGAACAACATTAAAGTCTACAAATTTTTTTGTTTTCTACCTTATTATTGTGAACAAAGTCGTTAAGACAACAAAAAATCATTAATTGACCGTAGATAAACACGCATAATTATTCTTATGAATATCTATTTTATTTTTCTTCGAATATCATTATGACTTTCAGAAATACTTACGGTATAAATAATTACAATATAACAGTTTATACTAAAGACACCCCTAAATTATAACACAAAAATATCGTGTAAAATCAAGTCACATACACTAACGACATTTCTTCCAGTAATTACTTTATTCTCTGTTTTAAATCATACAGTAGCGATAAGAATTGTCTTAATTTAACAAACCTGTAACATCTATCATTTATTCTAAATACCGTATTTTCGTACGAAACTGATCAATCGAATATACAAATATAGAATGTATCGAACTCTCCGAAGCAAGCCTACCTAAAAACTTATGCATCTCGTATCGTTTTCGTCGTTTCGAAATACTTCTTCCCAATCTTCTCAAAAAAAAACAATCAAACTGAAATGTACACATAGAAAGAAAAAAAAAAAAAATGAATCTAAACGTTGAGAAAAATACAAATCAATATGCAAGATTTGACACGAGTATACTCGTGGAGAATAAATCCTATATTATGTGAAAATTACCATCGAAGATACTCAAGAACGTGAGGAAAGTTCATTCGCAGATCTATACCGAATAATGTATCTAATAACATTTAGAAAGAAATCCACGTTTATACACGGTTTAATAGCGACGAACCAGTGAAAGTCGGTGCGAATTAATGCCTGGTGGACGTATTGCCAGGCAGAACGGTTCGGACGGGATCGATCTGCAGATTAAATTTTCATTTACCGTAACGCCTGTGCCTTTGCGTGGTAATGGCGTAAATTCGCCCGCTCGGCTGCATCGCTCGGGTTCATTAAAGCGGGCCGGCTCTCGTTTAATCCCCGCGAACCTACCGAAATCATGTTCGATAAACATTACCGCAATGCAGCGATTTTCTTTGGGCGACTAAGTTAAGAACGCTGGAGGGTTACTGGACCGGTTGGAGAATTTCGCTTTACAAACAACCCTCGATCCTTGAAAATTGCTCGCCTATTGGTTGACGATTACGGGCGGTGTCGTGCCCCGGTGCAAAAACTGAAAGCCGAAAATGCGTTAGGGTAGCACGAACTCGATGCTTGTACTATAAGGTCGATGTTAATCTCGGAGAATTTTACAGGGAAGCCTGTTTTCAATCTTGAAAGGGTGCTGTGTTTCCCAACGTTGCTTAAATAATAATGAGTTCGTTATGTATCATTCTTTTGATTCAACGACTTTATTCATCGTATCACCGACAAGCTGCGAGTATGGAGAAAAGTGTACGAATAACAACACTGTGGTTGGTGAAAGTCAAGGTGAAAAGATTCAGTGAATGTGGTGTTGCACGAACTGAACTTAGTACAATATGGCGAGGAGAAACATTGAAATTTTAATACAGGAGTGGAGAAAGCAAGAAAGGGCAAGATTCGGTGAATTGTTGCTTATGGTCTCGTACGAAATATTATGTAGGTACGGACAAGGGTGAGGAAGGTGGTGAAGAATGGTATATCTAACCTTGTAATATTCATGTATAGTGTGAGTCGCTTAATATGAGTAGAATCTGAGAGAATGTAATTTTACGTGGAAAAACGGAGAGAGAGAATCAATTTTGAAAATATGGAGGGTTAAGCACGCGTTGGACTGATAAAACTCGGTACAAGTAGATAACGGTAGATAGTTTTTATATTAGTTTAGTTTTTCTTTTTACATGTCAATGTTTTCGTGAAATATATTGAATATTTCATACGTTCGTTCGTGTTGCAGCTGTTTTCAAATTTCCCTTGCAAATGTTCCAAACTTTTCCTTTTTACGAACATTTTATAGATTACTTCCCTAATTCTAGTTAGAATTTCAGTTATTTTTACAACAGAATAATTTTCTTTCTACCAGTATAAAATCTTTTCGACTTTGCATACCTATATTTAACATTCTTCTGCATTCCATATTTCCAATTCTGAGAAAAATATTTTCATTTTTGGTGACTCACGACCGACTGAAGAGTAAACTCTATCGTTTTGTCGAACTGATTTTCTGGCATGTTTATATTTCGACGAGTACCCAAAGTCAAAATCAATGTACAAACTGGAGTTAGCTGCGTTTAACTTCTACTAACAGATTACACAGACAGCCACAACTCGTTTCATCTATTTTTACGAAATATACAAAATTTTTGCGCGCGTAAAATAAACGAAATCGTTAAATTTAAAATGAAATAAATTTTCATAAATTGTGTGCCTGCTCTCGAACAAGTTTCAAGATCGACTTTCTTAGAAACGGAATCTTGTTTGAAAAAAATTTATTTCATGTTTTTGTTTTATTTTTAAATGCAGTATCATTTACTCGATGAGTGTACTACTTGTTCCGAAACGCTCTGTGTATGAAGTAAGAATTATACTATAGTTTATACCTAGTAGATTCTGATAATGCTTCGCAGCAGTATTTTGAAAGATTGAATGTCAGAACAGAGATCGAATAGTTGCAGGTAACGAGTTGTTCCAACACGTTGCAGAATTACAGACAGAACTACGAAATTTAGACCTATGATAGACAAGCTAGATCAAATGCATACTTGCTAACAGACGGTAGATGTTTCAATTAACCGTACTGTGTCTGCAAGCTTTAATTCTTCAAATGCTTCTGAAATATCTGCATTTAATCGAACAAACTTTTGATGTATGTTGATAACGAAAATTAGAAAAAGACTTTTAGATAACACGGTACTAAAAAAAGCATATAATAGAATCGATAAAAGGTCAGTTAAAACAATTGTTTAGAAACACTGATAGAAACGGAAACTGTTATTATTATTAATTTTCATTACGCATATATCGAGATACAGGTATATCAATGTACATTAAAATAATAATAAATCAAAAGTTCGTGAATTCGTAAAAAATAAGGTGTATGCAATGTTGCTGTTAAAATCTAACCTAATTATTCTGAAATGACTTAACGAGTTAATCAAGATGTGTTTGAAAAATTTTGAAGAATGATTACTTCGTAAACAAAATCTTGTATAAAAATATTTGTTCCGCACTTTCGTTTTATTTTTCAAGAAAAAATCATTTTCTTTCGGTCGTGCTACAAACGTAGCCTTACACTGTATTTTCATCGCGATGTCTCTGTAATTAATTTTTTGTCGAAACTATTTGATTCAGATAATCCAGATAATTTTCAGATAATCCGTGAGTTCACGTTAGGTGGCGTGAGTTCACGTGAGGTGGATTATTTTAACGATGACGTCTTTTTTCCTTTACACTTTAACTGCAAGAGTAACATTCCTTTACGAAGATGATGCTGCATACACGAACGCATATTGTCCCTCGGAGTATTCCTCGTTAAAAGTAAAGGGCTGTTGTGTAAAAACGAGGTGATTAAACAAGACGAAAAATACAATTAGAGTTGAATGTGTCTTGCCATTTTGGTCAAAGTGGAAAGCAGTAGAAGTTGAAACAAATTAAGAAGAGCAAAGGAGGTCAATGGAAGAACACGTTGGTCGTGGTACATACTACAAGTTAAGTGTCACTATTTTGGCGAGTCTATGTAACATGTTCGAACATACTATAGTAAATAATGCACTACATACTAGATAGTTGGAACGAAAGTTTATTGCAACGTGGAGACCAATAAAGTATGTGAAAGAATTAACGATGTGTTAATCAACTCATTAATTTATTAATCTTTCACGCATCCACTTATTGATCTATACATCACAATGTACCTTATTTTCTTTTAACTATTTATGTTTCAATATTGTTCAACTATTGAATCCTTTCTTTCTGATTTACTTCATCTTTTTACTTCGGCCAAATTGACATACTGTATCCAACACTAATTTTATGATTTATTTTGTTCAACGAAGCAAACTTATCCAATTGTTCATCAGAAATACTATGACTATATAGACAATGAAAAGTAGAATAATGGAAATTAAAATACACAACATTTTGTAAAATTTAAAATAATTAATACTTATTGTATATTCGTGCCAGCACATCTATTACATAACATAAAAGTGTTACTTGTTTATTTGTACAGTGATATTTACAGATATAATAGGTACAATTATTACATGTCGAATAATATTTATTATTCGAATATAGCGTTTAGAACACTTACTAATTTCCTTTTCATGACTGGTTTTTTGTAATTTATAGCATTTACATTATCCTTAGAAAAAATTATGCTAATTATTGTACTTACATCAGAGGCGATCTTAAAGATTTTGATAATCTTCATTATATCATCGTTATTTGAATATTGTAACCACAATATTAAAGAAACCAATTAATCGACTGTCAAAATAGTATTGCCTTTCGAACAGAAGTTCCGCTAAATAGCCAACATAATATTCTATACAAGTCCCATATAATGGAAAATTTGTTCTGATTACTCGTCAGTCATGAGAGGCTCACCTCGAACTAATAACACTTAGGTTACAATCAGCAAAATATACATCGAGTATCGAAAATACTTACACTAATATCGATGAGTAATTACAAGTACAGGGAAAAATTCTCGACCTTAGAAAAATATTTTAAGCTCATAAAAAACAACAAGATCGCTCCTAATGTAAATAAGTACCAAAAGTATATATAATTCTATGATTAAAGATAATCTATAGCTTATTTCTATTATTGAAACTTAATTTTTCAGCCAATTGTTCCAAAAATGATCGTCAACCTCTAATTCGACTGGAATTATATAAAATGATCCATACACCGGATCACGAAAGTTAATCGTTTAATTTTTATTCAAGAAGCATTTCAATCCATTATATCCACTTACATACACGTAACAGCCATCCCCTTTCTTCACGAGGGAGATAATAATACTCGTTCGTGCACTACCAACTTCACGATGAGGGCCTACTGTTTCGCTGGAGATATAAAGCAAACCGTAGGATGGTCCGGAACGAAAACATCCCAGTTATTTTCTCGAAGCTCTAAAAATGAAGGAAATATCTCCAGCGGATAGAGTTAGACGGATCGCCCGTTGCCGCGCAAAAAACCATCGCAACACATACTCTTCGGGCGAGGTAGGAGCCCTTTCATCTTTCATCGGTCATGCATTGCGGTAAACAGCTCGATTCCTCATCGTTAATTCTACTCGAATCATTTCGTTCTCCATATCGTGGCGCAACATCGTGCAAGGTGGAACCGAAAGGGGATGTCAGTGGGTTTAATGTCCGCCCCGACCCGTCGCGAATTACCCAGTGGAGATTTATTAAAACCGTAAAGCAGAAGAAACGACTCCGGCCGAGCGTGATGGCGCTCCCCGTTGTTCCCTGTGTTGGAAAACTCGGTAGTGGGAAAAGCTGGTAGAAGACCGAGGCAACAAAGAAAAGAGGGCGAGTCTGTGCCTGACGTTAGTGACCATGGGGCATTTTCTTGGTCAAGCTTGTCCGGTCACGCTAGATTAGTTCCCGTTTTCTAACTCGAGACGACGCAACCGGCCAATTAAAGTGCCGTTAACCTTCCTACGGTACGTTGTTCCAAGTCCCGGGATTCGTTCCCTTATCCGTGGAAATGGACCATCGGCACGGTTACCTAACAACAACACCGCACTACCGAGAAAAGAATGCGACTGCTCTTTGAGATTGTCAAACCGGAGGATTACCTTATTTTATCCCCCTTGTTTCGTCCCCCTCCAGCCATGCTCGGTGGTTAGCGTGTTCCCGTTGGTCGGGGATCGATTCGACATTTATTTCCATTACACAAAGGCGCGCGCAACGTCGTGTTTCATGCATCGACGCCGAGACGCGGATTGATCTGATATTCGTGGCTTGTTGGTACAAACGAAGCGTAATTGAATGCCCCAGCTATCGTCTTGTCGCACGGGGCAAACAGAAAAGAAAAATGATTCGAACCGCGCCGGGAGACCAACGCTCGACATTGTGTCGCGAGTCTTGTAAACTCTTGCGTGTCTTTAGAGTCGGTTCTGAGAGTCAATTTGTCGCGGGAACATCGTCACGGGAAATAATACCGTTAGGGGTAGTCTCGCGAGCTTGAAATTCATCCATAGCTTTCAGATTTTGTGCTTATTATTTTCCCGCGCTGGTTTCTCTTTATTTGGAAGACTCGAAATAGAGATACTCCGAAACGACTCGTTTAAGAATTATGTAACGGGATGTGAAATTGAGGTTAGGTTAACTCGATTCTTTTGCACAACTGTTGATACCTTTTATTTGTTTTTGTCATGTGTGCATATTCGGGTATGTGTGTAAATGTAGGTAGGTTAGGTCTGGGTTAGGTCACAGATACACGGATATACCGAAACGACTCGTTTAAGAATTATGTAATGGAATGTTAAATTGAGGTTAGGTTAATTCGATTCTTTTGCACAACTGTTGATATCTTTTATTTGTTTTGTCATGTGTGCATATTCGTGTATGTGTGTAAGTTTGGATAGATTAGGGTCATATATGCTACACATTTTTAGATGTTAATAAACACGTTGAACTGGGTATGACGAACATAAATGGAAGCTAAAATGAAAAAGATATAATGCAAGTTCGTTCCACGAACTCAACTCTAATTTTTATCATTTAAAAGTTTCTGCAAATTTAACTCGTAAGCAATAAGTTAAGGAGGATAGGTTTCGAAATAACATTTCTAGCTATTTTAGAGATGAACTATATTTTGAGGATTGTAACATAGTGAATAATGGAGTAAGGTCTTATTACTGTTAATGGTGCTGTATTTAAGTCGACACAATGAAATATCTCGTAGATCTTTAATAAGAAAAAGTTAATCTCGAAATGACATTGAAAACGCCAACGCATTAAAAAAGCTAATAATCCCATTTGAATGCTCTCTCATAATCATGAAAAACATGTTCGACCTTTCTTTTCTAATTAGCTGTCCACAAGATATTTCATTGTGTTCAACTTAAATGGAACATCCCCTATAAGCAAATGGAATCGAAAAAAGTCAATACTTCTAAAAGTTGCAAACCATTATAGCTTTCGTCCTCTCGTATACACCTTTACTTATTTCACATGTACGCCATAAAAAAAAAAACAAATTGATTCACTCATACGTATCGAATAATAGACCCCCTGATAGCGTAATTATTGCATGCTCAGAAATACGCTTAAAAAATGAAAAAAGAAATATCTCACCGATTTACACAGATCGCCAAATTACCAATGTACGAAAAGTATGTCGAACGATTATAAATATTCATAAAGCTACCAACAACCCTTGGTAATTAATGCGACTTTAAACACCATTTGTGCGAAAAAGGAAGGTGTAAATTGAACCTGTACGAACGTGTCGATGACAGGTTGCTATTCACCCAGGGAACAATATTCGACGCTATTACCTTCCATTTTGTTCGATCCTCGCGAGAAAATGGAGAGATTGGCCAGATCGGCGAGCGTGTAACGAGAAGACGAAAGAAAGGGGCACGTTGGGACGAATTCGATGAAATGCATAAAGAATGCGGTGCACGAACGTCGCCGTGACATCCGTGAAAATCTCGAGAGTCACGGAGCGGGGCATAACCGACCAACGAGGGAACTTATCCCGTCGCGATTGCGGGAGTTATATGTGGGATATTCGGTGACGCGACGACTTTTTCGGTGGACGTCAATATATTTGTCCCAGTGTGTACTTTGCCTCGTCTTATCTCGTTCTCTTTCCGCGCAAAGTCAAGTAAAGTAAAGCAGTCGCTGGCTGCCAGCCAACCTCGGATTTTTAGTCGCGAAGACGAAGCGCCGCGTGGAGCGTTACATCCCATTGCACACGCCAAATCGTTTCTGCTCGCTGGGGTGCACCGAGCCAAGTCCTGCCCACCTACCTATCCCTAATGCCACAACATTATTCGACATACGTGAACGCGATAGTTGCACCGTCGACGGTAATTATCCCCTTGTCCGGTCGACGAAAACATTAAGAGTTGGCATCCATTTCGCGAAACTCTTGGGGGTGGTGCAGGGTGTCTTTACGTTACCTTGACGATGTATATACGAAACACGTTAGCGATTAGACGCAGACGCTGAGTAAATTACCAAGCTAGGAAATGGAGGGGACTTTAGACATTAAAATGTAGTAATAACAACACGTGTCTGGTACAGACTATACAGCTATAAAGAAGAAGGGTGAGGAAGATTAATATTAATTGGGGCTGTAGAGTGTGGTAAAAGTACACTTTGTAAGTGCACTAGTGAAGTTAAACACTTTGTATGTGTACTAGTGAAACTAAAGACTTCATAAGTGGATATACACTTATAGCTGTATAGCTATAAAGAAGGAGAGTGAGGAAGATTAATATTAATTGGAGCTGTGGAGTGTGGTAAAAGTACACTTTGTAAGTGCACTAGTAAAGTTAAACACTTTGTATGTGTACTAGTGAAATTAAAGACTTCATAAGTGTATACAGCTATAAAGAAGGAGAGTGAGGGAGATTAATATTAATTGGGGCTGTAGAATGTGGTAAAAGTACACTTTGTAAGTGCACTAGTGAAGTTAAACACTTTATATGTGTACTAGTGAAACTAAAGACTTCATAAGTGTATACAGGTATAAAGAAGAAGAGTGAGGGAGATTAATATTAATTGGGACTGTAGAGTGTGGTAAAAGTACATTTTGTAAGTGTATTAATGAAGTTAAACACTTTGTATGTGTACTAGTGAAACTAAAGACTTCATAAGTGTATACAGCTATAAAGAAGAAGAGTGAGGAAGATTAATATTAATTGGGACTGTAGAGTGTGGTAAAAGTACACTTTGTAAGTGCACTAGTGATGTTAAACACTTTGTATGTATACTAGTGAAACTGAAGACTTTATAAGTGTATTAGTGAAGCTAAGCTTGTTGATACGTTTAGGTTAGATTACACTTTGTTCAACCGCTATGCACATCGGACACGATTGTAATATTTGCGAAGATCGACAATGTGGATTTTCTTCAATAAGTATTATACATGTGACATGCGTAGCAAGCTGTGAACAAAATTTTATCTTTTTACCTTTATCTCTATAAATATCATTTTCAGAGGAAATATTTCTTGAAGTAAAAACTGTACTTTCTATCATTCTCTTCAAAAGTATCTTGAGTAAATTTAAGTAGATTAGAAACGAGTATAGTTAGATTTTTAGTCAATTGTTAAACTTTCCTTAATTATTATATAGGGACAACTTTCAATTATTCTTTCTTCCATCTTTCTATCATTATAAAAATGCAAAGTTTAATCTCCTTATAACCCTTCATTGATTCAAAACAAAGTATGAGAAATAATAATAAAACATTACTACAATATTAGAAAATTGATTTATGAATTAAAAATTTAGTTAAATTTTAGTCTTTGAACCCATACAACCATCCTTCTGATAAATACGTTCGAACGATTATACTCTTCTAATAAATCATAATACCATAGTATCAAGTATTCCTTATGAATCAATCTCAACATGGCTTTATTACATTAATATTTCGTAGACATAATGTATTTGCATCATTACATGGTACACCAGTAAACGGTGTATACTAAAAAGTAATAAATTTTGAATCTTTTATACAGAAGAAGGTAAGTAATAATTAATTTTAACAATAGAAATTTTAACAATACAAACAACTATATTTATCAGTAAGTAACATTGCATGACATACCTCGTTGATATCACCGTTGCACTTTATTCTTACAACATAATTTACCACCCATAACACATATCGAAATCTCTTCGTATCTTCTGTTTCTAATTTTCGTTTAATTTCTTAACTATTTTTCAGACCTTCAAAGGTAATTTCTCTTTAGGGAACCTTTTCTCTCAAACAAAATATACACATTCGTGTAGTGTAGGTTCAAATCTTCGTGAACAAGGATTTGCAGAAGTAAAATTCCTTTAGGGGAATTTTCTCGAGGACTAGTATACGATTTTCTCCTTGGCCGAATAACGCGTTGCTTGGGGCCGATTGCATTTTTTCTTCTCTTTTCGCGAAACAAAGTATTATCTCCATCGAGGGGAAGCGGTGCGCTGTAGCACACTCGAATCTATGGAGAATATTCTCTGCACCCCTTCGCTGTTCCTCGTACAACTGACCCTTCTCCTGTCGGGGTGTACAGGCAAGCGTAATTATTTCGCAATTTACTACCCTTTGCAGGATGTAGATTTAAAATAGCCATATTTACGGTACTTGTCGGTGATACAAGATACTCGGGGGAATGCTAAATTAATCCACGCATGGACACGCACGCGGCACACATTTATATTACGAGATCTTGTGATTTAATCTCGCGGCGGCTTGCGACACGAACCACGATTACGTGTAACGTTTTCAAGGTTCGTAACGGTGGAACGAGAGAAAATGTTTGTAACATGAAGTTATTAAACGCATGACGGTGAAAAATAATTATACCCGCGGAATATTAAAATTACCACGATGGCTGGGAAGAATATACCGAGACAAGGGCCCATGGAATATTAAAGTACCATGGTGTAAAAGAGAGGAAACTAAACGACAGTATTACGATTTTCAACAGATACCTTCCAAAGAGATTTTTCACAGATATTAAATGACCCAAAGTGATAAACGCAAGTGGAAAATTACTTACGATTCGATTAACAATAGCGTGGACTGTGGTTCCACATGTATCTTTGTTTAATTTTACAAATACATTCTATACTTGCTACAACACGTTTCAATTGTTTTTCATTTTTATTAATCTTTCTGACTCGCTCTCACTTTTGCAGTGTAGGAGTTCACAATCAGAGATGGTGAAAAGAGCATCGAGCTCTTAGGGTGTAGAGTACACCAAACTCTTAACGAACAAGCACACGATTCCAGGAACATAAGGCATATTGTCTCAGATTTCTTATACAATTAGATACTAAATAGTAATCGAATAAGTGACGTGCAAGAACAAAATGATTTTGTATAGAATGAAATACATAATTCGATGACTTTGACCATTTCGAATTCAGAGAGTCAAGTAGAAGCTTTTTGAACAATCGAATCATTTGGTTCAGAGAGATCTACTAAGTTGATTATAATATATTTTGCACGTGTATTTTGCATAAACTGTTATTGAATTATTAACTATCATATTTAACGTGACTTTGTGTGCCAGCAAAAGAAATCGAATTATCATTTATAGACCAAGCATTGAAACACTTACCAGAATGTCTTGTTAGAACTGAAGGCTAAGAGATGTTTAGTAATAATGTCATTCAATACTAAAGATAAAATAGAATTTGTATTATCTATTTCTAGGAGATGAATACTTACTTCGTCGTAAAGATTGCATAAAATTCCACGAATATCACTCTAATCGATGAAAATCGAGCTCAATGCCGGTAAACTATTTCAGTTCGTTTTATTGTACCGTTAGTGTTACTACTTTCTTACATTTGTACGCAAGAAAAATTATTGAACATTTTGCAAGCATCGAAAATGCGTAACAAGAAAAACAACCGTAAAATTTACGGTGCAGGTAGCTTTGAAAATATCATCCGCAAAAATACAAAATAAAAAATAAAAATCGTTTCGTTTAAAAATTTGAGGGTAACGTTCACCGTATTATCAACGCGATACAAGCTCCTGGACAGCGTACAACTTTAGGGAAATAATCAGGCGTATAAATTTAAACCAGACACACGTTACGTAGAAATCTTGACCAGATGGTTAACACGAGTACGCTTCGTCGTTGTAACTCCTCCGCGCACAGACGTTCCGTTTTAAAATTAATTTACCCAGCTTTCCGTTACAACGTTCCTCGAACATCGAGTGTCCCCGCAGAGGTACACGTTACTCACGTGATTACAATTTTTGTCTCGTAAACGAGCGAGTACAATGTTCCTTATACTCATTTTCCGTAAGCTTTGAACAGCAAAGATCGTGTACGTTTGCGGGCAAGTTCGTCAAACGATTTGTTTACGAACACGAGACAGGGAGAGATCTCACAGAAGACCTTTGTCACGGGGCTTTCACGAGCGGAACCGTTCGTTTCGTTTTGGCGGAGGGCGGAGCGTGGTGAAGAAAAAGATAGCGGAATCGCGCGAACAGAGAAAGAGGAAACGAGGAAAAAAGGAAGCGGGAGCACACCTCCGCCGTACGTTTCAATTTGCGAGGCAATATTTTTAGCGCACGTTGGCTAAGTTCGGTGTTTTATAAGGTCGTTACCAAGGTTGCGCTAATCTTCACCCTAGCCGCAAGCTTCTGGCAAAGTGCCCCGCCAGGAAAATATTGTTCCACTGGTCTTATCTGACTTGCATCTCAGCCGACCCCGTGCTACAGAGGGAAGCTCCTATCCGCGTTTACAGTCCTGGCTGCAGGTACCAGGAATTTCATATTCTCTAAGTGAAAAATTTACTGTATTCCTCGGGAACCAGGTTGCGGGACAGAGGAAACGAGCGGCTGCGAGGGCACAAAGACCTTTGTGAAATAAGTGAACTACGGTACAGCTTGAAACGTCTTGTTCCGAGGACATCTTCGAGCCAACGTGCAACAGACATTTATTATTCAATGGGTTGTGAATAACGAAGAGTAGGCACGGATGCTTAATACGTGCAAACGTAGTTCGAAATACTCGAAACTGTACGTAATTATGGCTTGTGAATTTTTGGGATACTTATATAATGGCCGGTGAGCGAGAGAAGCTTTCCCTTCTACGTGCGTTTGCAAATTTCAAACGTTAATTGCATTTTATCGAAAGGTGTGTAAAGCAGCGAGTCGAGTGGACAGTTTTTGCGTTGTATTCGACGAGAAATTGTATTTGGGTTAGGTAATGACTTCGGTCTACGGTGGTGTTTCGTCATTAGGAAACGTTTATTAAGACGCGACGTTTCGAACATTTTTTCCAGCCCTCTTTGCACACGTTATTATAATGTATCGATATATATGAAAATTTTGTTTAAAATGTTCTTTTAACGAAGGAAGATTATTCTGGGCCAAGCCCTACTTATAGCAACATTGTTATCAAACGCAGTGATTAAATAACCTCATCTATCGATAAATATAATTATATTTCTTTGAGAATAGATATTTATTTAATAAATTATAAAATTGCTTTCGCTAAATATTTCTAGCCAGTAATGGTTGAAACTCTATTCCAAATTTATATAAATTTGTTGACTTTAAATCTAATTATACTTTTGCAGCGATATGCATTGTCATTTAAATAATTTTCTAGTGTTCTGAACTGAACATCCTAATTTTTATCTGCGTTGGACTAATTAAAATTAGATTTCTGGGTGCAGATTTAACACGTGGTGACTCTTCAGTTTCCACTGACTTAAAAAGTTAAATAAATTTATTCAAAATCTACGAAATTCTTCCATTCCTCCCATTCATCGTCAATTGGCTGAAAATCGAAATTTTTGCAGAAAATTCAGATGAAGAATAAGTACAAAAATATTTAATTTCCTGTTTACGAAACCGTATAAATAATGTACAAAACGTGTTAAGATTATTATTCATGTAACTTTATATAATGAATAAACGTTTTATAAGATTGCGTACTGGTTTTAAAAATAATTTTCAGAAACCCCCTTACTATTTAGTCCGCTTGTAACCCCATAATATGGGATTAAGAAACTTATACCTTCGATTTTTAGTGGATGCTAAACAAAATATTCCACAAAAATTCATTCTAAACAAAATACTCTACACATATAGATTCCAAACAAAATATTGTATAAAAATTTATTCCAAACAAAATATTGCACGCAGATCGATTCCAAACAAAATATTCTACCCAAATTGATTCTAAACAAAGAATTCTTCGCAAAATTGGTTCCAAATAAAGTATTCTATATAAATTGATTCTAAACAAAGCATTCTACGCAAAATAGATTCCAAATAAAGTATTCCATATAAATTGCTTCCAAACAAAATATTCTACGCAAAATAGATTCTAAATGAAGTATTCTACATAAATTGCTTCTAAACAAAATATTCTACGCAGAATAGATTCCAAATAAAGTATTCCATATAAATTGCTTCTAAACTAAATATTCTACGCAGAATAGATTCCAAATAAAGTATTCTATATGAATTACTTCTAAACAAAATATTCTACGCAAAATAGATTCGAAATAAAGTATTTTACATAAATTGCTTCTGAACAAAGTATTCTTCGCAAAATTGATTCCAAATAAAGTATTCTATATAAATTGATTCTAAACAAAGCATTCTACGCAAAATAGATTCCAAATAAAGTATTCCATATAAATTGCTTCTGAACAAAATATTCTACGCCAAATTGATTCCAAATAAAGTATTCTATATAAATTGATTCTAAACAAAGCATTCTACGCAAAATAGATTCCAAATAAAGTATTCCATATAAATTGCTTCTAAACAAAATATTCTACGCAAAATAGATTTCAAACAAAGTATTCTATATAAATTGATTCCAAATAAAGTATTCTACATAAATTGCTTCTAAACAAAATATTCCACGCAAAATAGATTCCAAATAAAGTATTCTATAAAGATTACTTCTAAACAAAATATTCTACGCAAAATAGATTCCAAATAAAGTATTCCACAAAAATTACTTCTAAACAAAGTATTCTACGCAAAATTGATTCCAAATAAAGTATTCTAAAAAAATCCCTTCTAAACATAATATTCCGCGCAAATTGAATCCACTTATTCGATTTCCATTAAAGGGCCCGCGAAGAATAGTAAAGAATGCCGGTATCGTCCCACGAGTTCCCGCCATGTCGCAAATACCTCCAGCGACCCTCGAGGACGTGGCTGCCACGCACTTAACGCTTTTAACACGCAAAGTCACGTGGCGTAATAAAAAGGCCGTTTTGAATTTCCTCCCCGGATTTAGCTGCTTAACCCCGACGAGGGCGGTTGTTCTTAGCGGGCCGGTATCCGCGTGCCGGCTCCAGCTTCTCCGCCTATTCTTCTTCCTTTTCAGCGGCCCGTTGGGGCGAGCAGGAGGCATACAATTACTCGCAGAATGAAAAGGCTGCCGAGAGAGAGGAGAACGGAAGAGCTGTAGGCGCAATGGCGCGTTTACACGTGGCATTCACCCCGTTAATGCGGTACTCGTCGCGGAGTACCATCCTCCGGTTCCTCTTCTTTGCCCAACCTACCCCCCTCCCCTTCTTCTTCTTTTTTTTTTTTCTTCTCCACCCTCTCGATGGAAAAAGTATGAGACCCGCTCGCGTGCATAGTCACCGTTGGAATAAACGGCGACGACTACGAGGACCTTCGCGTTCGTCTATTCACTTTATCCCTTCGAATCAGTTATATGACCCATGAAAGAAGTCTTTATCTCGCTGGCAATTACTTGCGGCCATAATGAGTGCTCGTAAAACTCGTAAATCCTGATGGGATTACAGACGGACTTGGTAACGTTGCAGTCCACTTGCCGGCGAGGACGATTAACCGCAGAGCGATTCTCCCCGCAAAAATTGTCCCCGGGTTCGAATAATGAAATTTTCTTTATAATTTTCAACGAGCACGTCACGAAACGCTCGATACACAGACCGGTGTACCACCCTCTCCACCTACCACCACGGGGATAAGTGGTGAGCCGTACCTGCACCGGCACGTCGCTTAGAGTTTAATGATCGTAGATATCCCGCAAACATCACGTACCGCGAAATACGCGAACGTGACCACAACGTCAAATGATCGCGGGCCACCCTTCCTAGAATTCGGAGAACGGAAGACGAAGCACAAACCGATCGAGGCCACCGACGCTCGGAATCCAAATAAATTTCACCACCAGCCTGCTGATACTTTCTCCTCTAAATATCGAAATTGAGGGCTACGCGATTTATCATTCGTGACGATCCTACTGGGAATTTAATTGGGATTCGTTCCGGTAAGATTCCAGAGCGAAAGAATGATAATTATTAATAGTAGTCTTGTCGAAGTATCCATTACCAGGATGGAAAGCAAACGTTCTTGCTCTTGATAACGATCGAACTACGTCTCTTTGTATAAATCGGGGGAAGTTTTAAAGAGCAAATCAACTTTGTTGTTACGCTTTCGTTGAACGTTTCTCCTTTTGAAACAAATGGCTGATATTAAAATTATTTAATTATTTCTCGGGCTGGGGTTCGATTAGGTTGTGAGAATCTAGATGTATCGATTGAGTCAAATTTGCCATTTATTAAAAATCTGTGATCAATCACCGACGCGTTGATAGGAAGGTTAGTTGTTTTAAAGCCATTTATTTGCCAAGACTGAGTTGAAGATTGAAATCAAAGATATAAAATACATGAAATTCGAAGCGTTTATATTTCCACTATTTCTGCGTCTCGTATTTTTAACCAGTCTAGAAGAATTCATTAAGAGGTGCAGAAAAAAATGTAATAATTTTGCTTTCGGTGCTAAAAAAAAGTATACATCCTTACATAAATTATTAACAGTGCTTCAGGATAGAATTAGTAATCTCAAAGACCCTTGTGTTTCGGATTTCGTTTCATTGCCTGTGGATCACGATAATCTATTAATCTTGGACCAGTTCAGTTACTATTTTAATTATCTCAAGATAATAGTTTCCACGATAGAAGAGGAAACTAGCACTTTTTCTCTTCATCGATACACAACTTCAAACCTCGTTACACATGCACAAACAAGTTCATCACGGCGTAACATTGACCAATCAGGAGATTCAAACATCACTGGAGAAAAATTCAAAAAGTCAAAACAAATAATCAAACGCACAAGAACAGACGAATCAAACACTGTTATGTGTGCAAACATACCGTGGATACGGTGACACAGTTTACAGGTATAGTATATACTAATTATATATTCAGTGAATTCTTGTTACAAAGTTTAAGTATGCAAACATCTTTCAGCATCTTCGATCATACAATCCACGATCTCTTTGAACCGAGTCTAAGGGTAATAATTCATTAAAGATTAGTGGTTAATCGTAATAGGGTTTGATAGTCAACTTATAGCGATTTTTACTACAATAAATAGTACTACTTGCATTGTAATCGTCAAGTGCAAGAATATATTGGGTTGTTCGGAAAGTCATTTCGTTTTTTTTTTTGGTGAAAATGAAACACGATTTTTTTTAGAGTGTATAAACCCAATTCATTAAATTATACATTCTCCATTTTGAAAAACGAAATGACTTTCCGAACAATCCAATATATATTTATTTCAACAGTGGACTAGGAACACAAAAGGAATAAAGTATGTTTGTATATACACGTGCTCTATTTGACTTTATGGAGTTGTAGCCACTTCTGTACTCGGGTATTTCTTTCTGCAAACCGAGTTGCTCCGATTCCATCCAAGTGTTTATGTACAATTCTCGATAACTCCTTGATACCTCTCAATCTGGTTAATTATTCCGTTTTGCAACCTAGTGTGGTTCGGTGTTTCGATACGAGCACTTTCGAAAAAGTAATAGCTGAAGCATAACAATATAAGAGTACAGTAAACAAGGTCAAACGCGGCACATATTTCTCATCACTTTTGTATCCTCGATCAAATATCAAAATTACTCTCATCATTTTTTAACACATTCTTACGAGAGACGAAGTCTCATCTGCGTGACATCGATGATTATCTATTTCACTACCGTACAAACAAACCAAGTACGAACTAAAGTCTAGTGTAGCATTATGCGCGACGTATCCGAAATATTCGGTTAATCTGTTTACTATATTTTATTTCTGCACAGTTAAAAGCAGTTAAACGCACTATATTAAACAAAATTTGGTCACGACGTTCAAACACGAATAACGCTACGTGAAAGTCCAGCGAGCACTGGAAAGTGTAACCTCCGCAGAAATTCATCTTCAAATTGATCCAAACGTACCGCGATAAAAGACAACACGACGAAAAGTCTTGAATTACCCGAAGAAACTCGCAAAAAAAAAAAGAAAAAAGAAAAGACACTATCAAACGTTCCCAGAGACGTTCCCTCTCGAAATCAAAACTGAGAGAAAAATCCTAGAAAACGATATTCCGAAACTGTCGCGGAGGCCTCGACGACGACGTCGTTGGACCTAATATTTCAACGAGGCTGTTCTAATGAGAGAAAGCACTTTAATTTCACGCGTGCTTGAAATACCAATGGAGGCACCACGGTTGAAAATTTCCTAGCGCAGAATTTCGCGCTGTCGCGTTAAGTTATAGAAATGATCAAAACCAGTGCCGTTTTACGAGGGAATGCTCAAAAGGAATTCGCTGTTTGCGCGGAGGGGCGTAGCGCGGAACGCGCTATCTCTTGTCGTTCCTTCTCCTCCGACTGCCCGTAAATTATGCAGAATGTATCTTCGCGGGGGTGGAAGGAGATGGCATTGTGGGTCGTCGGCGAAGTGTAAGCATCTGCACAAGTAGGGAGTGCCTGGGCGGAGCCGAGACTCCGAAGCCGGCGGCACGCTCGCGGTCGACTTTTTGTACGCCCATTGCAACAGTTGGCCCCTTTAAGGCTCTACAAGAGCCGCATACTTGACTGCGAGTCTTCCCTTTAACGCGTTTCATAAGCAATTACTCGACTCACCGTTACTCATAGTTGTTTAGCAACCGAGTCGCTGGTGCAGCAACAGGCCTGTTACAGGGCCGTGACGCTCCGGTAACAAGGAGGATGCAACTGGTCCAGGCTCGGAGGGTGTCTCGTGCACCACCGAATCGCGATATTTCATCGACGACACGGGATTCGATAAAGTTACGAAAATGGTAATCCCGCATCTGGTGGCGGTGTTACAACAGTTCGTCGTTTTAAGAGAGTTTAAAGTACCGTTTCCAGGTTCGTTCAACGAGCTCTGCGAGGGAGCACGAGCGCCACGGTTACCGCTTACGATCGCCAATCTTTGAAGCTGTCTAGTTTAGAGTGCTGCTGGTTGACCGTGACACGGGAAACGTATAACCGTCCCGTCGATAGAGTTTATGAACTCTTCTCGGGGAAACGTGTATCCTCGGTTAGACACCAACGATACGTGTGGAGACATTAACTTACAGAGGATCGACACGTACTTGCGTTCGAATATACCGGGTGGCCTAACGGGAAGCGTTGTATCTAAACAGCTTTCTCGGTTTCGATTTTGGAGTTCTTTCACGTGGAAAGTATAGCTTTAGGGAGGGTTAACCTCTTACCGAGTATTCTCGAGCGGGTAACAATACTGTTCTAGGTAGGCTTCGTATTTTGATCTCCATGGATAATTATGTAAGGTTTTTTATTCTATGGTGGCACTTCTCGTACTTGCCATTTGAGGGAAACTCGATCACTGATCGTTTCTCACAGGTTCTCGTATTATCTCCGATTGATAATATTGGGTTATTTGGAAAGTCATTTCGCTTTCAAAAATGGAGAATATATAATTTAATAAAATGTTTATACGCTCTAAAAAAATTGTGTTTCATATATATGTATAAAGTAGGGACTACTGGGATATCTTTCTGATGATTCCAGCAGGGCCTTTATTTCTATCTCGTTCATTTCTTTTCCTTTATCATCACACTCTAGAAGCTGCTACAATTATTTATATTATTTTTATATGTATTTGCGAGTAGATATAATTCTTAAAATATGAATTGTAAAATTAATTCAGTAAAGACACTTTTCTTAAGTGTTTAAAGTTTACGAGGTAATCGTCATTTTTTGGCAAAAATATCATGTAAGATAACTTTGTATGCGATACTCTTTGTACTAGTATTTTTTTGAAATTATTATCATGTTTCATATGTGTTTTGTATAACGTATGAATAACGAGAATTATTGGACCCATCTGCGTAACAATTATAACGCATTTGCAATGTGTGAATGCATGGTTAAATTATTGATGGAACATTTCGAACACTTTTGAAATAAAAACACATTTAAGCAGAGTTTGTTAATATTTTTTTGAAATTACTAAATCTTGAAAAGTTGATGAAGAAGATAAGTATACATGTTCTTACTATTAGCTTTAAACATATTATTTCACATTTGAAACAGTAGAAATTTAGAATCTTATGCTATAATAAATTTGTAAAATACTGAGATCAGAATCAGGAATTTTGGAAATTCAAGAATTTTCTTGACTCTTGAATACATATCACTCGTACTCTTCAAAGAATCTTCCTAATTAATTATAAGAGTTGTTCAGTTCTTTTGTATTATTGGCAGGGCTTGCAAAGGATTCAAACAGAAATACAGTGAAATGAAGGTCCACTTCTGTAACAATAGAAAGGATATTAAAAAACTTCTTACACCTCATTAAGAATTTGCCATTAAGCAGACTTTGCCGAAAAATACGATACAATCGGAAAGAGGATAATTGTTCATAAAAAAGTAAGTCAATATAACAGAATACACATTTTCAGTAGAAGGTTTGTTTTCAACTAAAACGATTTTGAATAGTTTCTTCAGGGTCAGCAGTATACGTATGCACTTGACTGATGTTTCATTTTGCTTTCTTGTTAATTTATTACAATTCAGAAAATAAGAATTGTCCAATTTATACCTATATATTTTTGCTACTTCTGTAATGTGATTTTATTCTCTGACGTAACAGTGTGTGTAATCCAAATGCACGTTTGCTGATTAAAATTAAGTCAGGTTGACAGGGCTGAGTTATGTAAAGTATTACATATTGTTTTCAATGTATAAAAAAATATTTGAAGCAATGCTATTTATTTCTAAATGAATTATTTAAAAACGAAAAGGTTCACCTAAAATTGTACTTCACATCGTTTATTCGATAGAAACAAGAAATTATTATAGTGCTGGCTGATAAAATCATTTACGCAAAGTTCGCAACAAATCTTCCTCGAAAACGAAGCTTCGTAGAAAAAACATTTATTCTATTATTTGTTTTAGTTCGAGGGATAAAATTACAAACTTTTCGTATATGTTATATTTTTCATTCACTCTATATAGTATTAAGTATTCATTATTCGTACACATTTGTTCGAAGAAACAATATATATTTATATACGAATATTATATTAAAGACAACTCTAACATGTAAGTTTTTTGCTTTTAATATACTTTTTTGTTTTGTTTATTTATAAAATCAGAAAAAGTATACAACACCTATAAATAATATCTCCATTCCAAGTATATTCGTTTTCTGCTTACAAATACTTCCATTATTCTCTAAGATAACATCAAGAACACATGACGGTAAATAAACTTCGTTCTATACGTACAATTGGTAACAATATAAAAAATAAAATAAATTCTTCCATTCTACACAACATGTCCCCAGAATATCGACGTTGCATAATGTCTTGACAAAGATCCGTTAGACAACTATTTGTCTAAAAAATAAATTAACCCAAATACCGTATCAGTAGCATAAATATCATTTCGCATTCCAGTGTTGCGAACGCCGCCTCATACCGTTACCAACGTACAAACAATCAATAAACAACCGATAAACAAACAATCGCCCTTCATCTGCCCCCTCCATCTCCCCTAATTGCCAGCACTAAGTTGCATGGCAAACTGCGTCGAAACGCAAGCTCTATAATTACGCGCCGACGTTATACACCGTGTTCCGTCCTAGTAATTACAGCGTGCAACGCGATCGTTGTTAATTTTTTTCGTTCGGCTCGCAACACCTCTGTAAAAACATAATTCGAAAGAAGACATGGGGGGGGGGGGGAGTTCGTCGACAATTTGTGTCCTCGTCGCGCGAGACACGTTACTTCGTCTCGTCATTCTTGCGCCTTGGTCCCCCCTCTCCCTCTCCCCCATGCTTCACGTCCCCTCTTCGCTTCATTTGAGATGCACTGCCGCAAAACGCGCGACCAATGTGAATCCAATATCGGAAAACAATTTCTCTCGCGGAAGAATTTTAGCGCGGCTTTTCAAGCCGTCGGACCTCCAGTGGCTTTTTCTCTCAGCCACTCTTTCTTCCAGCCTGCACCCCCAACCCACCCCCGTAACAGCCCTCTGTAACCCCGTCACTCCATCCTTTCCCTATTTTTCTGTTTCCGGGCGTACCGTTCCATTTTCTCGATACCACCTTTAAACCGCGCTCGTTTCTCCCCGTAAAAGAGTGACCACGCTCTTTTGTCGTGACTTACGACTTCGCTAGTAATAACGATAAACGTTAATGTCGCTTTATCGCCTTCTCTCCCTCCCTCCCTCCCTCCCCCCCGTTCCTCCTGTTTTTCTCCACTCCAACGGCTTTGACCGCGAGCCCCTCGAGAATTAATTGGCGAATTAATTTTTGTATAATCTCGCGCATTAGGGCGAAGACACGTTTCGTCCTGTGCTCCGTGGCGATACATTTTTATTAATTCCAATTTATTATTATTTACCGGGCAATGATAACACCGAGAAAAATTACGTGCAACCGTGTCGATGCATTTCGCTGGCGCATTATCCATCGACGTTCGGGGGCTTGCTAATTTGGTACTTTTTTTTACCAATCTCGACGATTTTTATGCAGACGGAGAATTTGTAGGTTTCGAGATTCGGTATTGTTTTTTTAAAATAAAATTTAATTTATGGCAGTGTCTGATGGTGCATTGCGTAGATTAGAAAATTTGATGGCAGAAATTGTCAGTGAGAACATTCTTCTCTTATTCTACTTTCTCGAATTAAGTGAATCAATATAGTATTTAGGAATGGAATAAAGAATAAGTCGATACTAATTCGTACGAACATTCTTTTCTTACTTTAGTTTCTTGATTTAAGTAAATCGATACTTGGGAATGAATTGATACATTTTTTACGTTAGCAGAGATACAGTACGAGTGAGAAAATTTGATCACCTTAATAGTGCAAGTGAATTATACGATGATTAGAATCGTATAAATATTAGATCGTTCGAAAAGTCATTTCGTTTTCCAGAATGGAGAATATATAATTTAGTAAAATGTTTATACACTCGAAAAGAATCGTGTTTCATTTTCACCAAAAAAAAACTAAATGACTTTCCGAACAACCCAATATTTTATGGATCAAATATGCGACATATTTAACGACAAATTTAAGCACCCATTTCTACGTTCAGACTTTAAATTACATCAATATTATGTTTTATTTGATTTTGTTGAGATTTCACTTTGATGAAGTACTGTGTTAATAACGGAACAGCAATAATTTACAAATTTTAATTAAAATGTTTTAATTGTGTCTAGTAGTAATTTGTCAAGCAAATTCAAAAATATTCATTTGTATTCGGTGCTCCAACCCCCTTTATCGTCTCTTACTATAGAAAATCAATTTGTATAATAAAATGAAGCAACGAGAATGAAATATTACATCCAACGACACTTGTCACATATTTTTTGTCTTTATTAGTTGTCAAAATTGTCCAATATCCTTTATGTAAATTCTAGTACGAATATACGTAATATTAGTATTACTTGTATCTTTATCGTTTTGGTAGTAATCAAATAAAAAGAAGAAATTTATTCAAACAAGAATGTCTATAAATATGTGCTGTTTGAAAGAATGATTAATAACCTTCTTCGTCATTTTTGACTGATACTGGTCCAACTGCTTCATACTCTAACTTTACTTTAACCCTACAGTACACAATGATATGCGTATACTTGTATCAACCTTGTTTCCCAATAACCGTACAGCACGAATTCAAAGAACTGTGTATTGTAGGATTAATATTATATCCCACAATAATATTAATTCTGCATATTATCTGCAATATTGTCTGGAAACATCCAGGATGGTAGCAGTATTGGTATATTCCCTCGATAAACAGAGACTATTTTTCTAAAATATGTGACCATACCTTATCGAAGATATAAAATATCGATTTTTGTACTTGCACATGGTGTATATATTTCATAATCGTTGTACATTGAACAAGTTTCACGATTACTGAACCATGTCGAGAACAGATCAGAGTTTTTGAAACATTCTATCTTGCAAGTTACTCCAATTGCGACACTATAATTTCTATAAAAGAATTTACATAGGAAGCAACGTACGTTAAAAGACATCGTGAGAATAAATTGAAATGACCCCTAACCGTTTAAGAGCACTTGATTAAATCGTTCGGCAATTAAGGCACAATTGTTCAATAGTTGTATTGTGCTCGTACGGAGCTCAATTTTCGCAAAATGAACGCGTGCCTTTCTCTATCGTAAAAAAAAATGAGCAATAAGTGGTCTGGTACTGTTGGCCGTTAGTAGTGCACCATCAAGACCATGGAAGAGGACACGGAGCTACCCTCTTCTATCGAGGCTATTACAATCTTCCTATTTAATTATATTGTCCTTTGTGCAGTGAGCTGACGCGCGGTAGATTAGGCGATACTCAGTCTAGACAGCAATATCGAAATTCCGAAATCAACGACGGGCTTATTGAAACATAATTAATTATCGCGCGAATCAAACAGAGCGGAAAGTCTTTCACGAAGGGGAGGAACGGGCACGGTGTATCGGACGAAATATATAGTTACAACGATCGCTAAAAATCAACGGCGTGTTCCACCAGGAGGCAAGGAAGCTGCCCACGAAGTACACTCGGTTATGACGGCCAGGCAACAAAATTAAATTGTAATTGCACCATGTATAACGGGGCAGCGTCGCCTAGGTAAGCGCCCTGCTGACGACAACTAATTACATTTAGGTGCTTCACTTTTACCATCACGCGGAGTAATTGCCTCGGGTGGTCATAATGAAAAAGTATCGATTGTTCCCGCTTGTGTTGCATCTTTCCTCTATCCACCTGCCCCCGCCCCATCCGCCTGGTTAACTGGTTTGTTTGTTTCGCCGATAAAACTCGATCTATGAATTCTAAGTCCATTAAGACCAATCAATCAAGGCGGAGATTGTAATTCGCAACCACCGTGAATAGTTTACTTTGCGCGATTGTGCGTCGATCGAGGAACAAGCCGGTGGTAACGTTTAAATTTGCGTTTGTGCCTATCGTAAAGCGGTTGATTGAAATTTCAGAATATATCAAATATGCGCAGAGATACACACATTTACGTCTGTTGCATGCGATATTCGTTTCGGCTGATTCGATCGTCAAATAATTTGAAACACGTCGCTAGTGCTATCCCTTAATCCGTTTAGTAACGTACCGATATTATCGTAATATCAATACGACCGTAATGATAATATTTCAATTATCGTGGCGTCATTTTTCTTCGCGTGCCTTTCCATCCATCGATTGATCATTTTCTCTCGGAGATGTATCAATGTTGTCAGCGTACACGTGAAATGGAAAAACTATTTGGAGTGTAGAAACGTGAGAATGTATAATTCAACGTACATTCAACCCTCTTGTAACACGGTTTATTCGTTTCGTGTTGCAGCGAAACCGTGTTAAGCGAAACTTAGACAGTGCGATGAAAACTTTCGTGCTGTATAAGGGTTGTCCAAGTTTATTAAGCCGTGTTGTATGGAGACCGTGTTATAAGAATATCGTGTTATAGGAGGACTGTCGCAATTTCTCCACCGTGTTGTGCAGTGAAACCGTGTTTTCATAGTACCGTGTTATAAGAGGGTTAAGTATATACATATGGAATCTGAAGAAGAGTTGTCTCTTGCTTACAGAATTATGGAATACGATTGTCGAGACCCGAATTAAATATTCATGGAGCACAAAAAGCTTGAATTTAGTAAGTTACATTATTGCCATTACCTTGTACGTTGGGATTTTTTAATAAATGTTTCTACTTAGATGAGAGGTCAGTTTCAGTTACCCGATATTAGGAATCCTGGGATAATATTGACAGAGAAACGAATAATGTTCTTGTTCTTAAAGCTACATTCGTTTGGTGATAAATAACTTTAACAATAACAATATTTGTCATCTAGATACGAAGAACAACCAATCAGACTCAATCCTTCCTGAATTTAAGGGTAAAATAATACTCCACGATTTTATCCAACTTTCGAATCGAAACATACATTTCTCTAAGTAAACATAGTTAATCGACAAAGTTAACATATACATACACTTGCATCGTTCGGTCTGGTACACTCAGTTATTACAATATATTTAATGTGAATCATCGTGTTGTACTTTTTAACCATTTTAAACATTACCTGCCAGTGTCACTCGCATATGGGTGACACGAGTTTTGATTATAGAGATAAAAGAAGTAGCCTTTGAGGTGAAACATTGTAGAAAATAAATCTGAATCCATCAAATTGATTGAGAATGAAAGAATAAGTACTGACAAATTTTTGATTACATAGTTTCTGATTGTCTGCAAACAAAATTTTGACTTTGTAGAAAGTTTCAGGGATATTTGTTTAGCACTGATAAGCAGAGTCCAGGAGCTAAGTTTGCACTAGCTCATGATGCACCTCAGGAGTGATTTCTCTAGGTCGCAACTGCAGGAGACACTTAAATCGTGCTATACCTAACCATAAAACTTTTGTCGCTCTAATTACGTTTATAATTCAACATTATGTCAGTACTTTCTTTTTGGTTCATTTTACTTCCTCGACTACCTCCTTTAAAGAAAGTATCTCTTTCTAGCACAACCTGTATAAGTATAGGAGTTCTTCTTTTACACTGTCTTAAAATTTTCTTACACTCTTCCCAACCGTTTGCATTTAAATGTCCCTAGAGGTAACTAGGTGCTGTTTGACTTGAATATCTCATCAGGGGCAATATAAGTCTCTTACAACTTGACACGAATGAATTCAGGAAAGGAACTCTTAGTCGTGCTATCTTTTAAATTATACGCTTCTATACACGCGTAGACTAAGAGTAATGCACAAGTTGGTTCTAGATAACCTCGTAAGTGCTTTGAGCACAAAAGTTGAAACGATCTGTTGGTTATACTGTCTCGAAACTATTTAGACTATTTTAAATAATTAAAAGTAAATACACTAAAAGTACTGATTAAATTTTCCTAGTATAAGCTATGCCCTTTAGGAAAGACATACCACGTTGTCTTTAGAATTGCAACTAGCTTTATTAGGTGGTGCAGTAATATTTGGGTATATCCCATAGTTCTTATCTAATCGAGGTACCAATGTTCGCGTTATGGATTATGGATCAACAAGGATACAGCATACTCTATCTGAAACACTTTTTTCCCAGTGTAACTGGGCAATTACGGGTAAATGCATCTGTGACAGGTGATTAGTGTAACAATTTTACAACTACATGAGAAGTTTACAAGGTACTCTGCTTGTACGAAAATGTTTACATCTGGACTGTATACAATTAGTAGTAGAAGAACACCAACAGACTAGGGGAACACCAAAGTGATTGTCACTACTAAATAATATTTTCCCAGACAGTACAGGGGATCTTAGGAAATTATTATACACTCTGACAACGCAAACAAAGACACGATCTATGAACTGGTCCTTACCTGGAAGACAATCCTCCTACTTTGTCAACCGTTCAATTGAACAATTTAAAAGACCTACAATTGGTGATCAACGATCCTTAATGTTTACAAGAGACAACAACTAATACTATTATCAGCATGTTTTCTGACCCCATTATAAGACTGACTAGACTACTGTCGGAACATCTTTCATTTTTCCTAAAGAACACAGCTGATGTCTTCAAATCCCAAACAGTATTATCTGCAAACACCCAACACTTCAAATACAGAATACCCACTTCTACACACACAAAGAAACACTCATATAACTACAACTTAGTCATTTTGAATACTCCCCAAACACGTAATTACAATCATAGTCGCACATTTCTCCAAAAGAAACATCTCTTCCAGCAATATAACCGAGATTCGATCCGAATGAGGTAACGCGTCCGTCATTGCGATAAATCGTTAACCAGGGCTTGCGCTATTGAAAAGTTGTGAAGCGTAACACGAGGCCTAACTCATGACAGCTTAAGGGGTTAGTAAGATATTTAGTTTACTAACATTTCAACAGTGTTGGAAGGCTGAGCAGAGGTTGGTGGGAGTAGACCATGGTCTAAGAGACTTAGGAGCTAGCGGTCACCCCTTGAGTGCATTCTCCTGTTCCCGGGTGTCTACCGACGCTTTAGGCTTTCAAGATCATTAATTTAAGGTTGCCGCTGGCACTGCACGCTACTGAATTCTCGATGCTTTCGGGTCGAAGACTTGGAAGGAAAGAATGTCCGGGGAAAGAGACAGCGGAAAAAAGTTTTCTAAAAGTATAAATTCGTTAGGTAGTTCTCACTCTCGTTTTGATTAGAACATTCGAGTCTTGATTTATTTATAGAATCCTTGAGCGCGAGACTCGAATACCTCTTCCGACACCCGGAATCTCTTCTATCGGTATCACACGAAACATCATTTTTCCACCAATTTATCGTTTCTCTGTGTCGAGAAATTTTTCATCGCGTCTCGGCGCCATAAATTTGAATTTCCTTCGGTTTAATCTTTGCAATTAAAATGCACGAGAAGAAGCGCGTCTTCGTTTCTCAACGTTCCGGTCCCTTTTCTCTCGACATTTCCTATCGCGGTGTTTCGAGGAACGTACCTCGGTGATTCGTCACTGAAATTTCTCCCCGGCAGTATGAAAGCTTCGGGAATGAAATACGACCTTCTGTGGGAATAATAAATCGTACAAAAGCGTTTAATGTAGTCCGAGCGGAACGAAAGGGAAAAGAAAAAGACGGGGACAGCAAGGACAGGAAATCGTCCCGATGGTTCAAAGAGGATTCGAGAGGAGCAATGGAAGAAGCGAATATCGATCGCAATACGTCTCGGTGAGGAGGAGACGGGACAGTTGGACTGTTGGGACGGTCCAGTAGGCAAGTTATTTGCGGGATAATGCGAGATTGAAGGAATAAGGATGGCAGGAAGGAGGGACGCCGAACGGTACAACCGGAGAAGAGGTTATACTCGGAGCAGCGGCTGGGGATGGAGTAACGAAATAGCGAATAGTGATCGGACAAGGAGAGAGGTAGACCGAGTCGCGGAAAACGCTTATAGATCTGCTGTGCTACGCATACCTACTTGGATATTGCGTATAGTATGTGCGATCCTCACGCAAGTTTTGAAAATGTTTCGACTTGTCACGCCATCTTGACATTGCTCCGATCTTTGAGGATCGAGGGAACAACTTTGATACTAACAGTTTTAATTTCACCATTAGGTGCAAGAATTAACATTTATTTAGAAAATTCTATACACTCGTACAGGTCGATACGATGACATGTCTCGTGTGAATTTTCTAAGGATACGAACAATTATTTTAAAAAGTCCGTATATTCGTCTAGATCGATACGATTAACATCTGTGCCTCGTGTAGAGTTTTTAATCGTGTGAACATTTATTTAAAAAATTCCGTATATTCGTCTAGGTCGATACGATAACATCTGTGCCTCGTGTAGAGTTTTTAATCGTGTGAACATTTATTTAAAAAATTCTGTACATTCGTCTAGGTTGATACGATCATATCTATGCTTCGTGTATAGTTTTGTGAACATTTATTTAAAAAATTCGGTACCCTCTCTAGGTCGATACGATCATATCTATGCTACGTGCACAGTTTTAAATAACCCGAATGTTTATTTAAAAAATTCTATACACTCGTACAGGTCGATACGACATCCATGCCTCGTATGAATTTTCTAATAACACGAACATTTATTTAAAAAATTCTATACCCTCGTATACGTCGATGAGATGAGATCCATGCCTCGTGTAAGTTTCTGAACATCGATAGGACAGTATTATATCGTTGTTCAGCTTCGTGTATAGTTTTGTGAACATTTATTTAAAAAATTCGGTACACTCGTCTAGGTCGATACGATCATATCTATGCTCCGTGCACAGTTTTCACTAACCCGAATGTTTATTTAAAAAATTCTACACACTCGTACAATTCGACACGATGACATCCACGCCTCGTATGAATTTTCTAATTACACGAGCATTTATTTAAAAAATTCTATACCCCGGTACGTGTCGATGAGATGAGATCCATGCCTCGTGTAGGTTTCTGAACATCGATAGGATAGTATTATATCGTGGTCCAACAATCAGGTTGCGTGTTACACGGTCACTGGAGCAACAATTGTCGTGATTGAATCCACGAGCCGATGTAATAAGATATCTTCGTTTCTCGCTACCTATGGTCCGAAGGTGCTGTAAACATGAATCAATCAATCGAGCGAATGGACCGTTCTCTGCGTCCCACCTTCGGTAATACCACCCTTCCGACTCCAGCCATTCATCGAGATATACTCCGGCATTCATGATATTCCGCACGATTGCGGGAGATTGAAGTGACTCGGAGATGGAAGAGCCACCGTCCCTTCACCACTTCCCCTTACCAACGCCATCTCGGCTCAGCCAACCTCGCTACTTCCAAGGAAGCCGATGGCGCCGGCACGGAATTAGCATCTCCATTAGTCGTGGGGGCATAATACGATATTACCGGAGGTATACGGGCACAGAAAGGAAGTGAGACAATGGTTCTTCACGGGCACCGCGATAAGGCCGGTATCTATCGGTTGACTCTCCGAATCTTCTGGTACCCAACCGCTTGAGTACGGGGAAGACTTCGACGCTTTGGGTGACGAAGAAGAAAGTCCAAACGTTCGACTCAAACCGACGATGAGATACGTTTGAACAAAACGTGTATTAACGTACCATTTACCACGGCTACGTTGTTCTGTAAATCATTGAGATGCGTGCGATAGTGGTTGTCGTGTGTCGGCTGGGTAGGTTGTTGTGTAAATAACTAAGATGCGTGTAATAATAGTTGTCACGTGTATCAGTGAATCATAGTAAACATTCATTGTAGCTAATCCCAATTAGTGAACTCAAAAATTTATATTCAATATTCCTGCCTCGATGTTCGATGCGTTAGCAATCTCTTAAATGGAGTAGGAAGACTATTCTGTATAAGTTTATTTTAAAAAATTCACTTGCCCGCTAGTTCATCATACAATTATAACTTTTACAGTCCTTTTCGGTAAATAAAGGTCTACAATGGTAATATAAATATATAAATTAATGTCAGGAATAAAAAAAATTGTATACATTCTTTATGTAATATTACACACAAATGGATACAAAGGGACACACTTATTGGACAAGTGTATGGTATATGTTACTACGATAAATATAAAATGAAAATTTGCCTCTTTAGTTGGCAATAATGAAACATCCACGTGTCCGTAATAACGAGAACTATTTACAATACATTTCTACGCATAGAAACAAGAGAGAAAAATCATTATCACATTCGCAATTTAATTCCTTTCTTCTCCAAATATAATACAGTTATCCCTGTAACAAAATTTTTGTTATGTTACGTATTCCTCCCAATTTACACATTTATAATACTCTGGACCTTTATTCACCGAAAAGGGTCGAAATTCCACCCAAGAAAACGCAACGAATAATTACCTGAATCTCGTCAAAAATTGAAACAAGTTCCACCAATGTCTCATGTTGGAATGAATGCAACAACGATCTTAAGGGTGCCAGATGTCGATGTCAGTTTTAAGAACTGTCTCCGTATCGGCGCGGAAGGATCGTCCATCACGCGGTCAACGTTTTGGCCATTCTCCTTTTGGTTTTTCTTTTTAGTCGAGTTCCAAGTCCAGAGTCAGAAAAACCACACGACACTGTCGTCGTTCACATCGAGACATATCACTGTGTACGCATTTCTTCGAACTTTATATTCTTATATATACAATAACTACATCCCTGCATATTATAATAAACTAGATATTATAATCTGAACTTCACAACATCTCAGAAGCAAGCTACTCGTCTAATAATCACGAAGCCAAAAATGATTCGAACCGATGGAGGACGTGCACCGAAATTCCCTACAGTCGTCGATCCAACGACAAATATGCGATCGTTGAACGATCGGATAACGACGTACCCGATTGAACTCCCATTAACGAAACGTGACGATAAACCTTCGAGTCGCAATCATTATTATCTTTGTGTTTTACACCCCTCGACTTTTCCTACGATTGTCGCCCGTGGAAACAATCCCCTAACCCCAGCCCCACTCTTTCGAAGAGATCCGCACAGCGAGATGAAAAGCAGTTCCGTAGCCCTCGAAAACGTTCCGGGTGCAACGTCTTCCCCCCTGCCTCCTCCCACCCCCTCCTCCTCCGGCCCGATATAAAATGACTTACTAACGACTGAAGTATAATCGCGACAGCGCGACGCCCGCTTCGAGGAGTTGTACGCTCGTGGATCGGTGCGCGACTACTCGCAGCATAAAGTGGTTACGATGCAGTTGCACCGTGGACCGTTTATGATCGGAATTAATGGCGGGTGCGATAACACTGAAAAGAAATCGTGCCTCCGAAACTTTGTAACGCGACGACTCTACTTTGCGAGGGTGCCGATCGAATTCTTGCTCGTTATTGCTCGCTGGAAATGGGAGAATGGGCGAACGAAAAAGGGGCGGGGGGATAGTGGATTATCGCAGACTCGTTTCGCTCGTGATAAACAACGCCGACATGGTCCCGTCGTATAACAGTAATATAGTCGTAATGGACAGCCATGAAAACGTCTGCAAATTGTTTACCACGTGGAGTGAAAATTCTGAACGAGATGATTTCCTAGCACGCCACGACGAAAATTAAGGAAGCATATTGGTAACCGATTGCTACGGTACATCGAATCTTGCTGGGACGTGAAATACTTTCAGGGGAAATTTATAAGGTATAATATTTGTATAAAATTTGATTTCTTGCTTCTGCTATGGAAATAAGAACGATTTCTTTAGGTGTAACGAGTTATCCTTTTAGTTTTTCCTCGTTAATTATCTGAACGTTTTTAATGTTACTTGGGGTCCTCCTGGGTGATCTTTGGTACAAGAGGGTGACGTTTGTGTTGTTTCACTGTATCGATTTGTTTTATTCTTTTAGACTATTATATCGACCTTTCTTCATGTGCCTTCTTTTTCTAAACATTGTGTGTCTATTTGCCGGTACTAAGTTTGTTGTAACACTTAGTTTTGTATTCCATAAACGCTATCTTGTATCAAACTCGAACACGTTACGACCAATTTTTCAAAACTACGATAATTTAAAGAGGAATACTTTTTACCGTGTGCTTCTATTAACGCGAGCTTCTAGAATATCTCCATTTATTTTGACGATACGAAAATTACAAAATTTTGTTTCAAAGTTATATTTTACAAAATTTTAAAGCTGGTTTCACCTCGAGAAATAAACAAATGTGGAAGGCTAGAAACGAGAAAGATGAGGGAGAAAGATCGACTAGCCATCTGTTCAAACTAAAGTATCTTTATTACATTTATCTTTATAAATTAATAGTAGATGATAATTAGGAAAATTAATAATAGTAAACGATAATAGTGAGTAATTATCCATTACATTTATGATAATTTTATAGGGGGTTGTATCATGAGATTTGAAAAAGTGGTTAAAGCAGTAATAATTCTCTGAATAACTGCAACGAGCGAACACTGTTTCCTTCGTATCTTGACTAGCAAGGCATTTTAAACGTTCATAATTTAACAACGTCTTGAAGTAGAACGAGATTGGTGTTTCAAAGATTACATTATCTCTTTCTGCTACATACTTACCTTTAAACCAACCATTCACGATCGTATTTTAGTATCTTTCAGAATTTAATTAATTTTTACGTAATAAAGATAATTAATTTTGAACAAAAGGTTTATCATTCCCTTGGTTTTATTTTTCTTCTCTCCTTCCTTTTCCTTTTGTCGAACTCTCAAAGTCAAATCATCTTTGGTAGCATTTTCAATTTACATTTTCATGACCTTTGCGACGTGTACTTTCTACCTAAAGATATATTAAATAATCTCTACGATCTTATCGTCAATTGAATAATGTTTCTTGCATGCGACGAAAAATCGGAAGTGCTCTCTCTCTCTCTATCTATCTATTTATCTATCTATTTATCAATCTATTTATCTATCTATTTATCTATCTATCTATCTATCTATCTCTATCTCACTATTTCTATCTGTCTGTCATCCATGTACATGGACGAGGAAAATCAATTGTTTCCAAAAGACGAAGGACGACCCATTGAGATTCAAAACGCGATTCATGACAATCAAGATAAGATCATCCCCCGAAAGAATTGTTTTCGTCGTTAGTTGCTGATGATTGCCGGAATTCGAACGGGAGAAGTAAATTATTTTTCTCAGCGGTGCTACAGCGAACGCATAAAGTTTCAATCTTTGTATCCGTGCCTAGAGTTCTGGAATGTTCATTATCGCGAGAGATGCATCGCTGCAGCGATAGGCAATGCGTCCACCAGAATTTATAAGGGACCATTCGAGTACAGATAAACAGGTTAACCGTGCTCTCTGAGAACTGCATTAGCGAGAAAGTCGCTGACACAGACCGGCCGGGAGTCTCGGGCCGCCATTGACGCCATCGACTCGGAAACCGCATGAAAACTTGAAAATAATTTCGCTAACACCAGGACGGAGGCACCAGAAACCGCCGAATCGTGGAAAGAAGAAAGAGAGTCGTCACGGTCTGTCCTCCTCCCGCTCCTGTATCCCTTTCCCTCTTCGGGAGTTCGCCCCGGTGCGCGAGCTTGGAATACCAAGTTGCCTGCAAAGTTTTTAACTAAGTTTGGCGGTTCCCAGCGCCAATGCCGATTGCCTTCCTTCCCTTTCATGTCGATTCTTTTGAGGATGGTCCTTCGTGTACTTTCTCCCGTGAAATTTATCCGAATAACGAGCCGAACCCGGGGATAATTCGAAAACGAACCGTTTGAGCCGCTCGTTTACTGGAAATAACTTTTTTATTGTTCTTTTGGCGACGCGGAAAATGATCGATCGTTTAAAGTAAACTAGATTCCATTCCCGGGCGAGTCCTTCCGAAAAAGAACGTTCCCGATGGACAGTCCTTGAATTTCACCGTGGATTTTTACGAAATTCCCCTCGCGACGTTTCACAGTGCGAACGATAATGTATATTTCCGTATATCGTTTGGTTTCCCGGCCAGTCCGTTTATATTTGTACTTTTCAATGTAGATTTTAAATAAAAATTGCATTCCAAGTTTTCTGTTATCATTTGGATAATGGAAATTTGCCACGCTTTTGAAGAACGAGTGAATTCAAGGTGCAGCGATTTATTCGCGATATATATCCGAATGGAGAGTTACACTTTTATTCGTTCGTCTCAAAGTACTTCGTTCTACGATCCAATTTCTAATTTTTATTCCACGAGTGACGAATAAAGGGGTATTCATCTTTCATCCGTTCTTTGAAACATTCACCGTGTCCTTCGATAAGAGTTCAAACATTTGGACAACGTTAGGTTCAATGAATTCTTCGTATCAAACTCGAAGAATTAAAAAAGAGAGGTCGATAAATGACTAGCCAAACGAAGATACGAGAAAACTATGATAATTGTAAATAAATTGATATAATTCACCTTTAACGAATATTGTACTCATTATCGAGCACAAAGCTGTACTTATCGAACGGAATCTTATTAATTGTCAGTAATGTATATTTTGTAAACTTTCGTCAGATTTGTGCACCGTGTCCTACGTTATACTCGTTATCGAGCACAAAGCTGCATTTATCGAACGGAATCTTGTTAATTGCCAGTAATCTATATTTTGTAAACTTTCGTCACATTTGGGCACCGTGTCCTACGTTATACACATTATCGAGCACAAAGCTGCACTTATCGAACGGAATCTTGTTAATTGTCAGTAATCTATATTTTGTAAACTTTCGTCACATTTGGACACCGTAACCTACGTTATACTCGTTATCGAGCAGAAAGCTCTATCAAGAACAACGGTTAGAGATTCGTTGGATAGAAACTTATTGTTGAATTTTTACGTGACCCCGTGCGCTCTTGAACGTAAATAATTTCAGCTCGGTCCCGCACACCACGCGGAAACCCGGCAACTTTTCAAGCCCAATTCCTACGTTACAGAGCAAAGTGATTTCTCTTGTGGAAAGTTCGCTTCTCACGTAACGCTACTCGATCGTCCAGCGAGGAGAGTGGCCTGGCGCAATAACGGACAACGCGGCGAAGGATTCGCAACGAAATGAAATAGGAATTTCATAATTAAGTTATCAACTGCAGCTATTCCGACGGTCAATTATCGTCAGCGCCGAGCAGGCTACCTCCGCTTTTTACTTTTTAAACGATCGGCCAGCCGCTTCCTCGACGTCGGGGCATTCGTGACGACTGACACGAAGGGAGCAAAGGGCGCCGCTCGTCAAGAAACGGGGCTGCAAAAGGTACATTCGATCGATGTATCCTTTGAAGTTGAAACGAACGAAGAGAAATGAAAATAATTAAGATCGCTGAAAGCTTTCCCGAATGCTATTGAGCCCATCGACATTTTGCAACATCAACAACCACGCGAAACCCGTTCGTACGTGTGCACCGATACCAACACGCGAACTCTTTGAGCGGAACGCTCCTTTCTTCGTCGGTTTCCTTTCTTTTTTTATTTCTTTTCTTCACGACCTTACACACGCCTCCACCTTTCTTCTAACGAATGATAAAAACGCGCCAGTGACACGTCCCATTTTACAGCCTTAACGTTCACAACGATCGTTTCACGATTAACGCTAGATTTGCCAACCGGTCAAAACGATTGATTACAATTACTTTTAGAAGAAATTTTACTTTAAGTTTCGTAGCGTATTCTCAAGAGACTTTGACTTTCTTTATTCTATATATATATCATTATTTTCACATGTTGCTCTTTTTCTTGAGCTACGTACGAGGAACATCTTAATATACTGGAATCTATCGGTAGTTGTAATGTTAAATTCGGATTATTGTTTTCGATTTCTTCGATTGCTGCTTTCTCTTCGCGTTAGAACGACAGAGTCGACAAGCTGTGCTGCAATCTTGTTATGAAGTATTATAGGATTAGTCATTTTTTGTTAAAAAGTAGAATTGATCTTGACCTTTAAGATAAGGTTCTCTGCGGCTAGCCTTACTGGTTGCAAAATTTGGATGATATACTAATATTCTTTTTTACGAAAGAAAATCGTTTTAGTCTTTTCTGTGATTCAAATTCTGAAATTAATAAATATTGCGTATTTTCAGAATTGTTGTTTCGATAGACTAATAATATTCATCTTTTGAAAACACTTATTTCAGTGATCTTAACGGAGGAAATAAATTTTCATTATTGTTGATTTGATATTTGAATTTTACTTGGGATAAAGTTACGTCTCTGAAAACATTAAAATATTCTATGCGAATATGTAAATTAAATACTAATATAACAGTGATGTTTGTAATTTTTCCGCTTATATGTAGGAAATAGACAAGTTCTGGGGCAAATTTTTGCTTCGTCGAAATGCACAAAAAATTGTTAAATTGTTTGTGTAAATTAACTCTTATCATTTGAATGTTTCTTTAAAAAGTTTAAGCAGAAGACCGATGGCGTAAAGGTTACTTTAAATGTCAACTAGCATTTACTTTATGAGCGAGACTCAATTGAGCGACATAGTTAATTCAAGAAAGATTTCGTTAGAATAAAAGTACACAATTAATATGAGATATTTATTTCTGCGTCCGTACTCTTACATTTTCCTTGTAAATTCAAAATAATGTGAATTTATAAAAATTTTAATCAAAATCTCGATACTATGAATACTTGGAAAATCAACATACCATAATTACCATCTGAATAATACGAATATTGAAAAAGGCCAAAAATTGTTATTTTCAAATTTATAATATCAGTTGATATCAAAGAACTAATCGTTGAAAAATATCAGCCTTCTAGCTCGAACACTTTTCGATATAATAAATATTGAAATCTCTATTCTTTAGCAATATCATCGTCCAATCTTTGTCATTCTTCTTTAAAAAACAGTGTTCCTTCGAAACAGCGTCAGATGACACCCAAGAGCTACGTGACATCATTTGGTCTCATTCCCACCACTCATCCCACTATACTCAGATCTTCAGGGATCTTTTCTAAGTAGTGGAGTTGTACAGCTTATGTCAGTTATTTTGTATGTATGCCTTGGATGGACTAAATAGCAAAGAAATGTTAAAGTGATGATTCGTTTCTTCGAATCTCGTTGTTAGATAATTCGATGATGTATCAATACTTAATCCTACGTCAATTATTCATCAAACATCGAGTATCTCCTGATCCAGCTGTACATAAAGAGAATGTTATTCGAATAGCAGTGTTTCATTTTATCTTTCGGTAATTCAAGTTAAGAAAACAGATGAGTTTTCTATGCTAGTGCAGGACCATAAGTGTCCTAACACCGAGTATCATCGCATGATCTCATTCTTGAATTCTGTTCTGTTCTTTATTCAATATTTTCTAATTGCCCCTCTTTGTCAATACTCTTTTATACGGTGTACAGGGGTATTAAATATTTTTGACTAATGAAACCCTTGACAAGGGTACAAGAAGCCTTAATTGCTAATTCGCAAGAAAATTTCTAACGACTGGGTAGCAGGTAGAGGTTAGGAAGAGAATTACCACTCATCGACCTCGAGCTTGGTTATATTCACAGCTTAACGACAGTTACGTAACAAGTTAATATCGTGATATTTTGTACGCGCGTGTAGATGTCGCAGGAAATAATGTTAAAGCCGTGAAATGTAATAAGCTTTCAATGTTTAGCCTCCCTACACCCGCAATTTAATTTCGACAATGCACGACGCACAGGAATTATTATTGTACGTTATATTGGACTATCACGAATTCATTTCACGGTGCATTTGGTGTAATAAAGGCTTCTAGAAATAATCTGTGTATTGGATACAATTCGTACCTGTTGCGTAGAACTTTACCGATAAATCAGTATGCCTTTCGTTACACCGACCAGTGTTCAGCATTTTTCGCAAGCTGAGCGAGAAACTTTCATTGTTTTCCGAATATTTGTGAATTATCGTGAGAACAGAAATTTTATTCGAGTCTAACGATTCGAAGACCAATAAAACACTATTAAAACGTCAGTTTATTGCTTGGAATGGATCGAGTTGAATTTCTAAAATGTTTACAATATATTTAATTAATTTTTGTTTCTGTTTCCAGAAGGAAAGAAACTAAAGTTACGACTCTGAATAAATGAATGTCATTAACAGACAAAAGTGTGCACAGATATTTACAATGATGAGGCATCTCTTTTCAACCATGCTCTTAAAAATTACGTTAATAGGATTGTAAGGATTTTGAGTACACAACAAATTCACATATAGCTCTATATTTATATTTACTATAACAGTAAAGTATTACCTAGCTCTATATTCTATAATCTAGGTAACTATTTTACTATTTATTCGCTAGCAACGATTCTAGCTCTTTGAGTCTCTTTCCAAGATTCTTTCAATTTCTTGCAGCCAAAATCTTCACACGTATCCTAAAAATCGCAAAGATAGTTATATTCATATTAGTGCCGAGACTCTCCGGATAATCAAATATCCGAATATCCGGTTAATCAAATAATCCAGCCACAATTCACAATCACACATACGATTCGCAAAGCACAAATATCCCTCGTGCCCATAGAATTTAGCTTCATCGGTGGATAGATAGCGGAGAACCGTGTAAATTTACCTCAATCTTTCAAATATTTCCATCAGAATAATTACTTAGCAGAGTCCAGTTGTTGATCAGTCAAATGTCCATCGTTGTAGCGAATTGTCGCATGATTCAAAGCAAACTGTAAACTTCCAAAGTTTCGAAACATGACTCTGAACTCAAGGTATCCACTTCGAATATTCCCTACAACCTGTATCGTGAAAACTCTTGGAAAACAGGCATTTGTCTACGGATCCACGCCATTTCGTTGTCGCTAATCGCTGGCAAAACGCGCTGACAAGTTACCACTGAACAATTTAAGAACACCTAACCGTTCTCCCTCTGTGTAAACGTTTGTATTGGAAGAAAAAGTCTGAAATCTCCACAGAGGCGGTCACGTTAGCTGTAAATGAAACGCGGGACGAGGACTTTTGAGCGATTTCGATCAAGGTGAGCTGAGCCAAGGCAAACCACGGAGGTCAATGCAGAGAGGGCTGCCGAGATCAATTTGCACACCGTTGCGCGTGACAGTAGCGCCAGCGAGCCAATTCACGCGGGTATAGTAATTAAACTGCGGTTTAGCGTGACCGGAGCACCTGCAGTTACCAAATTGCAAGTTATGTCGCGTGTCACTCAACGGTGCCCGGCGTCCGGCGTTCCATGTGGGTTCCAGGTAACGTTTAAAATGTCGAGTCTGGAAAATGTGTTAAATTTGAGTTACTTTACTCGCACGAAAAAAAAAAAAAAATATTAGAAAACGGTGCCCCCCGATAATGGTCTCGATAATTAAAACTTGTCCGGCGGTTCATTATACGCGACTATTGTTTTCGTTCGATGCGGTTTACCTAACAATAGCAATTATATAACATCGCGGGAAAGGAAAATACAAAAAGTAGTGTATTGGTGCGAATAGAGGAAAAGAAAGCTGGTAAAACAGGAAGTACGGGGATGGACTGAAAAATGGCGAAAATAGCCGGAGAATTGTACAAAATGAAAGATAGGGAGGAAAAACGATGACGTGGATGGAAATAAAATCATAAGAGGGAAAAAATAATATCGGATTGGCGATTGGAGAAAGTACAGAATTTAAATTATATAAATACTCGTTTCGTTCTGTTTAACGACGTTATTCGTAGCCACGGAATAAAATAGATTTTCACGAAGATATAATACATCGCAGAGGAAACAGTGCGAGAGAGCGAGATTCAGCGAATTGCTGCTTTATAACCCGATCCTGGATACAGAGTGTACCGAAAAATGTAGTAGAGACCAGAGGGTGGTTCTTTGCGAAAAAGTAAATCAAGTACGTGGAACAACATTTTTTCATACAAGACTTCAATTTCGAGAGAATCAATTTTAAAAAGTTAAGTACTATATTAACTATTACGTATTATCTGTTTCGATTGGTTCTAATATAGTTTCAAGATCAATGTAGAATGTTACAATATTTGTGAATACCAACGTAAATAATATAATCAATAAGTGTTATAGTTTGCAAAAAAGTAAATCAAGTACGTGGAACAACATTTTTTCATACAAGACTTCAATTTCGAGAGAATCAATTTTAAAAAGTTGAGTACTATATTAACTATTACGTATTATCTGTTTCGATTGGTTCTAATATAGTTTCAAGATCAATGTAGAATGTTACAATATCAATATTTGTGAATACCAACGTAAATAATATAATTAGTAAGTGTTAATATTAGTGTTCTTAAAATGATTCGAGAGCGACGAAACCAGAAACGTCAATTCACTCGAAAGTGGGTAAATGTCCACAACAATAAGATTAAAAATGTCATGTTAAATTGCTGGACCTCATTGACTGGACCTCAGATTAGTAATAACGAATAACAGACGGAAGCATTGACCAAGCATTGTTCAATTGCACACGCAAAAAAGCACTATTCCACATATTTTCATATATGTTTTCACAAAGAATCACCCACTGACTAAGTTTCTTGAACCATAGTGTACAACCGGTTCAAAGACCAATGATTCAGAAACAACGATGAACAAAAGGAAGTCTCAATCGCACATGTGCTCCAAAAGTTTTCAAAATTGATTTCAAAGAGACACTATTCCACACTTTTGGTGTACCTTTCAACGAAGAATCACCCACTGACTACGTTTCTTAAACCATAGTGTACAACCGGTTCAAAGACTAATGATTCAGAAACAACGATGAACAAAAGGAAGTCTCAATCGCACATGTGCTCCAAAAGTTTTCAAAATTGATTTCAAAGAGACACTATTGGTGTACCTTTCAACGAAGAATCACCCACTGACTACGTTTCTTGAACCATAGTGTACAACCGGTTCAAAGACCAATAATTCAGAAACAACGATGAACAAAAGGAAGTCTCAATCGCACATGTGCTCCAAAAGTTTTCAAAATTGATTTCAAAGAGACACTATTCCACACTTTTGGTGTACCTTTTAACGAAGAATCACCCACTGACTAAGTTTCTTAAACCATAGTGTACAACCGGTTCAAAGACTAATGATTCAGAAACAACGATGAACAAAAGGAAGTCTCAATCGCACATGTGCTCCAAAAGTTTTCAAAATTGATTTCAAAGAGACACTATTGGTGTACCTTTCAACGAAGAATCACCCACTGACTACGTTTCTTGAACCATAGTGTACAACCGGTTCAAAGACCAATGATTCAGAAACAACGATGAACAAAAGGAAGTCTCAATCGCACATGTGCTCCAAAAGTTTTCAAAATTGATTTCAAAGAGACACTATTCCACACTTCTGGTGTACCTTTTAACGAAGAATCACCCACTGACTAAGTTTCTTGAACCATAGTGTACAACCGGTTCAAAGACCAATGATTCAGAACAACGATGAACAAAAGGAAGTCTCAATTGTACATGTACTCCAAAAAACACTATTCCACACTTTTGGTGTACCTTTTAACAAAGAATCACCCACTGACTACGTTTCTTGAACCATAGTGTACAACCGCTTCAAAGACCAATGATTCAGAAACAACGATCAACGAAAGGAAGTCTCAATCACACATGTGCTCCAAAAGTTTTCAAAATTGATTTCAAAGAGACACTATTCCACACTTCTGGTGTACCTTTTAATAAATAATCATTCACTACCTGCGTTTCTGGAACCATCGTGTACAATCGTTCGAAATAACTCGTTTCCAAACCGAACGAGTCTACGACTAATACCGGTTGCTTTGGCGATTTTCGAATCGGTTCTTAACTCGTCGGTTATGAAGCGGGAGGAAAGTGAGCCATTTAATCCCACTTCCCCTGTAAAATTCCATTAAGTTTCCCGTCCCTTTTTGCTCGCCGAGCGAGCCGCTCCTGTTTCTCTTGTCCTCCGTGATGCTCGGAGGTAGCGACGGCACCTTCGCGCGTCACGCTGTGGCGCGTGGATTTGCGGTTACCACGACAATTGATTTACACACAAACACGTACCACGTAGCTTCAACACGGGCGATAATGCGTGCATACGTATATATCGGCCGGTTCGTGTGGACCCGTCCGTGGCAATCTATCTCCGCATTTCCACCCGGGAATCACCCTCTTCGCCGATCGTATACAATCCGTAATTGTTGTTCCACCCGGTTGCTTTAGCCGAAGATTACAATGCGATCTTTCAGGGAATTGGGATTCCCCGGCCTGCCTCCTGCACTCGGCGTCGCCCAATGAGAATCGAATCGAGCTGTCGTTGTCACGTTTGGAATCCGATTGGACGCCGCCGCGGAGAGAAGAGAAATAATAGATGCGACTAACGCGATTCGATTTGCGAGCGCGACTCGCTGCTCCTAATATCCGTGATCCGATCGGATGAATGTTATTCCGTGATTATTTTCAGGATTTTCGTGCCGGTCGTCTTCGATACCCGAGTAGATCCCACCAGCGGAACCGAGATATGGAGATGATTACGATATTGTATCGGATTGTAACGCGGTGATGGTCAAACTCGAGGAGTATAGCATCCACCGTATTAATTTCAACGTTTTCGGTGTGCTGGTTGATCAAGGTTTGATATCTATACATTTAATTTGAGTAACTCAATATTTCACTATAGTTAGAAATATTTCACTCGTTGTACACGAGAATATCTAACTTTAGGTAAAGGTACCGAGGATACCTAATGCTGGATATTAATACACAAGGACACCTAACTTGAGCAAGGACACCTAACATTGGATCTGTTACACAAGGATGTTTGACTCGATCAATTTGAATATTTTACTTGGTTTCGATGATGGGAAAATACATCGAAAAAATATATTATTTGCTTAGGAGCAACAATTTCTTTGTGATATTTTTGGAGAATTTTGAGAACAAGGTAACGATTCATGATAGCACGAACTTTGTGTAATCTTGTGTACGAGAAATTTAGAAATATATGGGAATAGGTGTAATTAGTGTAATAATTACAATAAAGAGAACTAACCCTATATGTGTATTTACGTAATGTTTGTAAGTAAGGACTCGTCGGCGGTAGAAATATATTGTTATTAGCATAAATGAATAACGAAGAATTTGTCAAATAGCTCGATAGTACTCGTAATTACAAGTTTCGTTCCCTCTACTGTTGGAGTAATTATGTATTCACGGTTTAAATTATATGTTGATCAGCGTTAATCATCGCGTTTCAAATATTCATTTATAGATTGTCTCACCTCGTTAAACTGACGTCGATTGTCGCGTGTCATTGTGCGTGTCTGTGTGTTTGAACAAAATTTTGAACTGGAATTTGTTGGGTCGGTTTTATCGACAGATCCACCAACAAAACCTGGACGAAAAGTTGGCTTATTTTTATTTTCGGGAACTATTTTAAATTTTTGTTCCAAACCCATAACAAATACTTTAATTTAACGAACGCTCGATGATAAGCTTCTCTTGTTTTATAATCGATCTGTTGATCTTACGGAGTGGAGATTGACAATAGATTCATTGCTTAGTAATGAATAATAATTCAATAATAATATTACTTTTTCCATTGTGCGAATGAATAATGATCTATCAGTAATATAATTTTGTACCTTCTTCAAATAATATTTTTGATTCTATTTCATCTTTTATTCTATTTTGATTTCATTTCATCTTTTGCATTCCTTATATATTATTCTTTAGAAATGCATAATAATCAATCTCTAGTAGTATTTCTTGTACTTCTTGAATATTATTAATAATAGTAATCCATCGGTAATTTTAATTGCTTACATTCCTCAATTACTGTTATTCTGAAGATTATTATTCACAAATAAATAATAACCCATCGATGATATTATTTTCTGCATTTTTTACACATTATTATTCCAGATACTATTATTTACAAATGAATAATAATCCATCGGTAATAATACTTTTCGCATTCCTCGAATATTATTACCCTAAGATTATTATTTAATAACGAGAAATAACACCAACGGTAATATTACATTCAGCACTCCTTAAATATCATTTCTGCAAAGAATATTATTTAATAACGAACCATCTCCTTGAAACAATTGTACAATAAAAGCATCAGACCACATCGATCCGAACGAACAAACACCAATCGGTTCGTCTTTAAAGTTTCCCCCGCCCATCTTTGACTTCGCTCGAGTCAAAAAAAAAAGAAAAAAAAAAAAAATCGCACGACGAAATAACTAATTGTTTATTTCGACTTCTCGCTCGTTAACGCGCCGAAAGGGTATACGGGAGCCAAGGATGTTAATTAAAAAATGTGAAAACCGGAACACCGAAGCGGGGCGCGTTGTTACACTCGTCGTCGTCGTCGTCGTCGTCGGCGCGGGTTCGCGCGGTGGCGCTGTTGCAACTAAAAAGCACGTCCGGCAGTTAAGGTTTAACGCGCGATGCCGAGTAAAAATGAAAGAAAAGGTGTCATTACAGGACGCGCGTGTAAACGCCGGCGTCGTCGTTAAGCGGGTTTTGATAAAAGTGTTACACGGTAGCGCCAAGCACCGGTATAAATATCAGAGCGAGCGGAACGAAAAGCGCCGGCGGCATTACGGTCATCATACTTTACCATCTTCATAGCCGGGGCTATTTCTAGGCGCAATCGATTAATCGAACAAGACTTAAGCATGGGTCTGGCCGCACCTGGTGCTCGTCCATCACCGGTAGAACGCAACGTACTTTTATGTACGTACACAAGCCGGCCTTGCGAGTGGAAAACTTTCCCTCTTTCAGCGGGCGCTGCGTTCGTTAATAATCGATTATGAAAGATGACGGTTTCCCCGTATCGACTCGGTTCTGCCGCCCCGGAACTTATTGTTTCGAAGAAACTTTAAATTTATCGTAAAGTTCTCGCCGCGGGTGCAGCCGCGTTGGAATTAATCCCTCATTCATCATCTAGGATGCAAGGCGTAAAGCGCGCGCTCACCCGGCTCCGTAGTGGAGGAAAACTGAGAAACAAGTCGCGGGGGCGATGTGGTGGGGGAACCGGCCGACTGGAGGGGGGAGACGGCCGGGGAGGGCCCGCTATCCCGAGCGCTAAGCCGTGATTAGTTGTTGCGGCTGCGAAAAGGTAATCCGTTGTTCTTCTATTTTTATTACTTTGACCTAAGCTCGTGCTTTTACTAAATATGAGCATTATTTCCCGCGATGGTTGCGCCCAGACACCAATTTCCCGCGAACTTGTTGCCAGCCTCTGCTCGGGAAGTTGAATGCATAAAGGCAACGTTGCCGCCGCAGACTGTAATAGGAAGAAGGTGGTCGCTCGCGCGAATAATGCGAAACGGGCTCTGAAATATTCGCGACGGTTTGATTTCTCCCACTCGAAAAGGCTGAACGAAATCCTTGCAGCGACTAGTCATACGCCTTGACGATACGTCTGGCGTGCAAGCAGCTAGCATGGTTTATGGCTCGCGCGTCAACGAAAGCCATTTGTGAGGAAAGATATTTTTCTGGAACTTTCACCGGCCATGTTTTACGTAGCTTTCCCGTCGCTGCCTCGATAGCTAATTACAGGGGTCATAAACCAAGGGATCTGGAAGGCACGTGAGGCCCAGAGAGCTGCAAACGATTAGACACGCGCAGCAGGCCTGAAGGAAGCTTCGATACGTCACCGAGCTAACTGTCTTGCTCCCCACTCGAGTTGGCCTTTCGGAAAAAACGCTTCGGCGGCTCTATAGTCGAAGGTAGGAAAAGGAGAGGAGCGCTTCATCCCGGGCCTGCTAGTGGATGTCTAGTAGACTCGTTAGTAAGGCATCCTAGTAGGCCCTGCCTTATACGATGGGACATTGGGAGATCGGTAAGGGATCGTATATACACCGATCGGAGCAGGTACTGGATCTTGCGGGAAACGATTGGTGGTGAGTTTTCCCTCTGGTGGCAAGCGTGGGTAGCGTCGCCACAGCGCGAAAACCAGCGCTAGGAATAGGCAAGGGTGAGGGAAGCTAGGCTCGATATAAGAAGGAGAAACGAGTCTTCAAAAGAGCTTTTTCGTGATGAGTTTCTATCGAGTGAAGATCACGCCAGTGTCAGTCCGTATTTGCGAATCTACATCCATCTGTGTATAGACCGACCAAATAAAACGCAGTGATCATAAACCGATACTGAGCACGCAGTTATTCGCCGTAACCCATAACGACTACTACATCCTTCATCCTGAACCGGTTGCTGATGACAAACGTAGACCGCGAACGGAGGAAAATGGTGGGTGAAATTGGGGACTCTTTACCCTACTGAGGGGATAAAGGCGTATACTGCTGTTGAAAAATTCTAAACCTTGCTCCAGGGTCTGAAAGGACACCCTGCTTGGGTCTCTTCGAACCCAGGGAGACTCTTTTATGGTTAAATTGTACTGTTGGTGTAAGTTTACTCCGAGATTGAGAAAGTAGGATAAAATAGTAGAATATTTGTTCGAAATGTTTGGGCGAGCTAGGTGCAGTTACGGGTCCGTTCTGACCCAGGGTGTTGCCTCATTCGTGGTCCTGCGTCAGGGTATTTGGCGGGTTATGATAGTTATAGTTCAGGTAAGTTTGGAGAAAAATGATGAATGAATCTGTTGAGAAATTTTGATGAATGTTACCTCGTTTAGTGTTTTATGGAATAAAGGAAATATATGGTTACATGTTGTAACGGTTAAAAAGCTTAGGAAGGAATATGTATAATATGGGCATTTTAGGGTTAATTATTTTATAATTACCGTTGCGATATTACTATATTCTTATTCAAATGCAATTGACTTTTACAAAATGTGTATGTACAGGGTACATAGTTTAGACAATTTACAGAAAAGATGTCTGCAGTGTAAGAATGCTGGTGGATAAATTAAACACTTTTTTCTAATCGATACATCGAAACTCAGAATTTAACTACTCTGGGAGTTTTCTTGTCTTTTCTTCTTCTTTTTTTTATTAGAAAAGAGCCTTCCAAAGAATTTGGAAATTCTTATTATAAAGTCTTTCTTCTTTTAAACAATATCTGTGACTGCTAGTTGTTAAATGATGATGCAGCTTTCGCAAATGTTTAAAGGATCTTATTTATCTATAGTTACGAGCTGGAAAGCTTGCAGATGCAATTGATCAGAATTTTGACTCCGTAACAAATACAAATAAGTGACAGCTACAAGGAGTGTCATCTAGCGGTCAGCGATGAATTTACACTTCATCTTAATACGCAACTATGGAGTTGAGTGTAAGAACTGATCCTTGGTACCTCATGGGAACATTCTCTTTTCAGCCCTTTGCTGTATTTTTCAAAAGTTTAGAAATTGGTAGATACAATTTATTATTCAATACAAATTTGAGCGATATTTCTCGAGCATCATAAATCTTACGATTAGTCTTAATTTTGAGCTATGGTTTGTCACACTTTGGCTAAATTTGTAGTGGCATTTATATTCATTGTAAAACTAACCTATATGGCCTACTTAACGAAATATTGAATTTTAATAAAACCTTTAGAGCAAACCGTCTTCTCTCTTGACAAGTGTATTCTTTCAAGATTTAGTCAGTACACCCTATGCTGGATAACCAAACTTATGAATAGTTTCTCAATTGAGAAAATAATTATTATTATATATTCGTGAAAAAATTAAATTAATGACTGGCAAGTGTCCAGAAACAATTCTTGAATTCAACTGTTCTTTACCATTGCTGTTGACAAAATTTCCACGCGACTGTTATTTCTATGTAAATGTCCAAAAGTATTTAAATGTTTATGAATCATTAAATACATATAAGCAACTATAATATTTGTGACTCGACATGCATTAAGAACTGTTGCATGGATATTTCAAATGCCTCTTTGAATAAATATTCATGCAATAAATTCATTCCTTCTACTCTCTTGTATGAAACTTTCAAAATTAAAAAAAAAGGTCTAATAAAGGAGTAATCAGTAGAATACGAAAAAGGAGTAATTATTCATTCTGAACTTTGTCCTTAATTCGTTCAGTAAATTATTTTAAATTAATCATTTCTTGTTCTGCTACACAAGCGGGAATTGGTCTCGAAGCGAAAATATGATTATTTAGAAAAGAAATTCTGCGAAACGAATTATGTTAGGTAGAAAGATATCAACGTGGTGCGCTGGTACATGTTACGTGGGACTTTTATGGGTCATAGTTGCCGGTTACGTGGATTTTGCGATACAATGTAACAAGAAAAAGAGTCTCCGCCCGATACCGGTTTACTTGAGAAAGCAGCCGTTAGCAGACTCATGTTTTGCGCGTTCGAGTAGTAAATCAGAGTAAGTGGGTGAGAAGGACCTCGAACAAGGGATAGGTATCGAGGGTTATCGTCACTATATCACTGACGGGTCGTTCGTAAGATATCTAAGCTGGTCTCGCACGAAACTTTATTGCAGGGTGAGCCAATTATAGGTTCGTGGCCAGCGAGCACAATATATCGAGTACTTTCGAGCAAGTGGATTCGACGATATACTCGATTCGAGAATGTATCGAGCCACTTAAGCCATTTAACCAGTGATAGAGAGAAAATGCAAGGCTCGTTGGCGTTTATGTTCTTCGAAATGTAACCTACCGTTTCAAATTTTGAATAATTGAATCGAGCGGTTCTATCGAAACGCAGTAAGTATTAGATTCGATGGATCAATTATTCGCGAAACAGAGTGCAGCTCATGCGACACGATTTACATTTCAATTTGCAGGAAGTTTAATAAACGATGTTTGATGTTTCATTTGCCGGCTACCATTTTTTATCTTAAAAAATGGACGAGCTGAACCAACGGTTCGTCCGCAGTGTGAATAATGTAATTTCACACAAGCCTCAACTAGAAATGAGATTCTTATAAAAATTTATTTTTAAACACAGAGAAGAATATTTCGGACAAAGGTTGTTTGATTCTACGAGGGACACAATGTGAGGACGAATTTTCTCGTTTCAGAAATACCAAGGATATTTCAAGGTCGTTAATTCTTTTTAAACATAACGATATACTTTGTGTTTGCTAAGTAATACACGAATAATATGATAGATACACTATGTACAAGAGAAGCTTATGCTAGAACAATCAAAAATAAAATTCGACATTAAATAAAACACACTTAAATTATTACTAACTATGTAATCATGCAAATTCTTGAACCGTTAAACCACTTTATTTTTCTTTGCAACTATTTACGTTTAGAGATCTCGAGACACCTTGAACAGAGCACTGTAATCGCCCAATGAGCCTCTCTATTAGAAGGTGAATAACAAAATATATTGTTTCGTAAAAAAGATATCGATGACCTTGAAATGTCCTTGGAGGTTTCCTGGAGCCGAGAAAATATCACGACACTATGCCCCCGTGAAATCAAGAAACTTTCCCTTGGAATGGTTCTTTTCTATCTTCACAAATAAAGGACTTTCAGGTGACTTTCCTTAAATGCCCCCACTCTGTGTACCTATGGGGGTACAGATGCGTCAGCGGCGGTCGCGGTAACATTCATGAAAAATAATGTCGTCCACAGGGACCCCTTTCTCGTCTTCTTCTGGAAGAAGTTCATTTCGCAAGCTGTCTAGTTTCGGAAATTCATCTCCGGACAACTTCGAGCCACCCTAAGGCTCGTCGAGCTCCCGGCGGCTTCGAGCAAACTCTGGTCAGAATCACCCCTAGGCTCGACAAGTGCCACAAGAAACAGCAATAAACGTCAGGATACCGTAGTAATTAAAACTAAAGATCCGTGGCGAAAAAACAACAGTTACCCGGAGTGGCGACGGAGCACTACAGGAAGAACAACGAAAGTACGAAGAACTTGTTGTTGGGGGAGCGAGCTAGTGGACGATCTCGAGGTCAAAAAAAGAATCGACTGCTAATCTCACCGAGTGAAATTAGAAAACGCGGCAGGAAGATTGGAATAGGAAGAATCGTTTGCACGGTCGTAATGTCTCGACAGTTTTTTAACTTGCAAATTGACCCGAATATGAGAACGAACGAGACAAAGACCAGCTAGACGGAGGATCATAAAACTACGCTAGTAAAAGGTCTCGCCAAGATGAACATTTTAATACGAAGCTGTAAAATGTACAGGTCGAAGCACTTATAAATATGACAATTGAGTATCTTTTTAAACATTAGCGATGTTGAAAAATATTATTAGGCAATGTTGAAGCGCGTTGGACGATTCGCTTTGCAGTTACGCTTTCTCTACGTTAGAGTGTCAAGAGGTGCAACAACTTTTTTAGAAATGGAACTGTGTGTTTTTCAATAGGCACGAATGTATTATACATTTGGACGAATTTAATCATTATAGTCGTGTAAGGTATTAATGTCACGGTTGAAGAAAATTTCGTTCTCTCTTATCAGTTATATTTATTTTTATGATTCTGGTGTAATACGCGATCGAACATTTTGATTTCTCCAGGAACATTTTACAAAAACTACTTTCTTGGAAACATTCTTTGTAAACCACGTCCTTTCTCCGGGAGAAGAAAAGATTCGCATTTCTCTGAAAATTTTCCCGCGTTTTCCAATCCGAAGATCTCTATTTCTCCTCGAAGAATGCAACGGAAGTGAAATTTCCAAAATGGTATTAATACAACGTCACTTCCTAGCTAGCGAAGAAAATATTAAAAGTTCGTGGATACTCATTCAGCTCCCTGTTCCCTTTTCTTCTCCGTTGGTCTAATAAGAAATCGTTGGATTTCCTTCGTCCTTCGTCCAGGTTGCCTTTGCAGATTTTAATGGGTTTCTGGTTTCGACAAACTCGTATCCGCTTTCTTGGCGCAGAGTGACGAGAGCAGGGAGGTAAAGGTTAGGAAAGACCGGGCACAGAGAAGGTAGAGTGAAGGGGAAAATGCACGTTAACAACATGAAAGACCCGTGGATCCCTTTGCATTTATATGGAGTAACCTTACAGAACTGAACAGTCGACTTGAGCTTCCCCTGGCTAAAAGGAAACTTAAGAAACATAAAGTAACTTTACCTTTCCATCCTCTCTTTTCTACTGTGCTTTTCCTCTCTACCTTTTCCGTTAACAGCCACGTCGTGTGCTTTGCTTTCACTTAGCCATTTGCACAAAGCTTTCCGGATTGCATTATAACAGGCAGGATTGTTTAGAAGAGTACAATCTACAAAGACTGCAGACGTTATCGGGTAATGTTAGCTCAACGATTGTGCCTTCGATGGATCGTTTGGAATGCATTAGGAGTTCCCTATAGGTATCCATTTTAAGATTAGATATCGATAGTCGACGATCTAAAAACAATTCTAAAAACGATGTCTCGGTTACGTCCAGCCCCGATCGGAATAATCGCGTTTCTTGGAGACGTACCAATTACGTTTCTATACCTCGAAGCTACAATTAGAAATTCGTTTGCAATTATTCTCAAACAAAAAAACTAACAAACGTTCCGTTCGATAAAAGTGCCTCTCCCCAAACATGTAAAATTCTAACGGGAGCACGAAAACTGTTGTTTAAATATTGCATAAACCAACGAACTCACGTAGAAAGAAGCCCCTTGATTATAAAATTTATTTCCATTCTCAAAAGGTCCGAAGTTTCTCGACGACGAAAAGTTTAAGCATCGAACCGCTTCATACATACGAAATGGGGCACGTAAATTCTTCTCCTGACGTAAATATAAATAAATCGTTGCGACGTAATGAAAAAAAAAAAAAAAAAAAAAAAATACGAAAACCACCGTTGTACATAACGTGCGGATCACCGTTTAAACGAGGATTCGCGTTATACTCCGAGCAACTCGAAAAACCACTCTCAGTTGCTTCGCCACGCGATTCCTAAATTCTTTCGAGATGATTATTCTCGAAACCCCGGGTCCACGGTTCGAGTCCTTTGGAAAAAGAGAACGTGTAAAATGGTGCAGGGGACGTTGGAACGTAGCAGATCGGGGTGAACGAACACGAAGTTGGATAGAAAATCAGGCCTTCTGTAGAAACATGTGATTCGCCGTTGCTAATCTGCATGCCGAGTTGAGAACGTGACGCCATTGAATATTTAAGACGAGCATAGCAAGAGCAGTCTGCATCGCAGCAGCAGTAGCAGCAGCAGCAGCAGCCGCCGCTGCCTAGCAATACAGCTTCGCCTCTTCCAGTTGCTCTTCCTGGTGCCTGCCGCGACCTAACCTCATTCTTCGAGTTCGTAAGAGGTAAGCCTCGAGACTTGCTGGTTTTCATATGCAAATGCAAGCTCCGCGCGAAGCCGTTTCCAACGGGCCGCTCGCTAGCTACGCAGAGAAACGTTGGATCGCACGAACATTGCACCTACGTGGCCTCTTTTCTACTTCTCGGAGTTGCTTGCCCGAGATACCCATCATCGTTGAGGGGGCGACGAACGGGGGTGGGAGAGAGGGAAGGGGCAGCCCAGCCAGGGGCTCGGTGCACGAGTTCCTGTACAGAGAGCTTTGCCAACTAAAGAACCCTCGATGACGAGGACCGGCATCTCTCTATGACAGTTTTTATGAGAGCAGAAGCTCCTCCCTTTTGCGCTAGAGGATATTGCGTCTTTTGCTTCCCGATGGCGAATGTGCCTTTAAGTGGCTTTGATACTCGACGTTTCCCGCCTTTACGGGAGTTAATTAATTCGCGATTGCTGATAGATGCAAAAGACTGAACCGGGTCTGACTGGGGAGGGGGCGGGGCGGGGAGAGGGGGCTCTACCAGAGGAAATAACATCGCTCGTTATTGATTGTTTAATTAAACTGCTCTCGCGAACGATCTTACCCCGAATGCACCACTGTTATCGTTCCTCGTTATGTTTCATGTTTATTAATCACCGAGCTTTAAGATGTACCGATCGGTAACCTTGCAATGTAAGTACGTTCGCGGTGTTTTTAAGATTGTTTAATTTACGTTTTAGCGAGCTGCACTACGAAATTTTTGGGGACAGTATTGGGAGATTTTGTAATAATTTTTTTTATTTATTGTACACTTTTGGTATTGTTTGTAATGCTTCTTTTATTTTGTTTCTTATAATGCCAAGACGATGCAATTGGACGAGTTGGATCGTATGCGATTCATTCGTGTGTACTATGTTGTAGAGTAAGAAAGTTATTGATAAACATCTTTGAATGTTTTCTTTATTGTTACAAGCGGTTACAGCTTTATGAGCTAGGCAATAAATAAAGTATTCGAGGGTAGACGTGTTTGCATTATTTCGTTTTGGTAAATGACACGAAGGAAACCTTAAAATGATTTCTTCATATTTTTATGCTAAATAATTAAATAGTGTAGGAAATATTGTCTAAACTATTGTGTTTCCAGTGATTTAACTGTACACCTTTTATAGTTACTCAATTAAGGAATCAATTTTTAGCATAAAGTGATCCCGATAGTTTATCGATATACATTTCACAGTGTAAATATATTTTACAATTATTTTTTAAAACAATGCGTTTGGGCTTTTGAAATTGTTATTACATCTAAACGGTTTCATTTATTCCATATTTTTCATTTAAATTTTGCACGCTTTTCACTTAAATAAAGCACAAATACAAACAAAAGAAGATTTCTGGAGGTTTCATTAAAATTTATTTGGTTTTCAAATAAAATGATCTCATTGTAAATGATTAACCAATCAAAATTTTTATATTTTATTATTTTAACAGGAACAGAATGAATTGATACAAGCATAAAACAATATTCATGAATCTGTAAATACAATTGGACAAACCCAAATTTAATGAAACTGATGAGTAGAAGTGATATTCTTTCGGTAAATTGATCCGTAATAATTATTTTTACAAAATTTGTTTTATCACAGTTAATGAAAAAAGATTATTTTCAGTTTTTTATTTTTTTTTACACAAAGTAACGTATTTTCAAATTTGAAATATCCCTCGTGAGGTCAGTGAGAGTAAATTCCAAATCGCGTTAAATAGATGGATGATCTATGAATTACATATTAAAGCTCAGTACGTATGAATGACACAATCATCTGCCTAAACAACAATGCGACACCATTTCTTACAATCGCATAAAATAATTATTAACCACACCCGAAACTGGAAATAAAATCTGTAAAAATAGAATTATCAAAATATCGATTTTTATAGAAACTTTCTTAGTTAAAACTCTAATCACTTTCACCGTAATAAAACAACACCCACGCATTGTACCTTTAACGGATAATTTGAGAAATATTGTAAAATTAATAAACGGTCGCAATCCCAACGATTTAGGCGATCACATCCGGTCCAAATACACCTGTAACTTAACCTCGCTCTCACAAACAATTCGAAGGAAAATTTGGTCATTTCATCCTACTTTTCTTCATTTCTACAAGAAGCTATACTAATAGTATAATTGAGCAATACAAAAATATCTCTACGGTTTAAAAAGACCGAAGAAAGCTGTACCGACGGTACAATTCAGCGGAAAGGTTTCTCTGGGTCCGAGAAGACCCAAGAGACTCCCCCCAGAATTACCCCGAATTCTCTCTCGTAGAACTCCACAGCTAGAACTGCACAGCGAGTTTGAGAAACACTGGTGAACGCCGTAGGTTGAAAAATGCGCGGGAATTTATGGAGCAGATACTCCGTCTTGAGAAGGAATCGATTGGGATCGAAACGTGTATCATCAGCGACGTCGTAACAAATTAGTGCCGGTGGTTATTGGACGGCGATGAGAATGGGAAGAAAACAACCGGTTGGCTGTCGTTGCGGCGTGGCGTAAAACAGAAACCCGAGCAAAATCGATCGTAACTTTGACGACTTTGCAGTCAATTTGAACGCCGATGAAATACCTATTTCCTGGACGGAAAAAGGGCGGCGGGCTCAACGAAGGGGACTGGCACCGAAGCGTTGTTTTCCGTCGATAAATTCGACGATGGAATCGAACGAGGGAGTCATCCGCGACTCGAGAACTCGGCGTGGCGCGGCGGTTGCTATCGTGGCACGAACACGATCGTAAAAGCGCTTACGCGACGTTACGCTCGAATTGAGTGGAGCGTATAGATACAGAAGAAGCAGGAAACGAGGAAGAAGTACGGCGACCTAAACTTTCTCGCGGGTTCCGCGCCGTACTTCCGAGCAGTTAGTTCTCCCTCATATTTTCATAATCGTCCTTTCACGTATGCGGGCATGAAAAACTTTCTGGGATAACTTTCTCCGGCCACCTCCACGGAAGAATTTATTTATTCATTCGTGCAATCAGTGTTTGTTTGACGAAATTGAAATTCCCTCCGACGGAAAGTTTCGAGCACGAGTGAAAAAGGAACGGCATCCGGTCTTTGAATGGTAATGACCGTGAAATACGGTTTTGGAAAAGTTGCGTTTATTCCGGTCGAGAATGTTGCTACCGTTCTTCCTTTTTAAGATCTTCTTCGCCAAGCACCGAAAGGAGATCAAATGCGAACGAACGAGAAGGATTAGGCGATTCCGGATGGAAAAATCAATTGAAAACGAAGAATGACATTCTTTCGAAAAAATTCCACTTTGAGAATTTCTACTTATGTTGATATCTGTGGATAAGGTGTTACTTGGAGATGTTGTGTTGTTTGTTTCAATTGGCTTTTACAGCGATAAATGCCAAATACTTTAATTATTCGTGACTACTGAGGAGTAGCTTCCTATACCTTTTGTAGCTTTTAAAGTTTGGTTAATAATAATATATATTTATACCTCGCCTTGTGCCACACGTATACTTAATTTTATTTCTATTCGCAAACTTTTAATTCTCGTTTTATTTTGATCTCTCTTTATTTTTTCAATATTGTATTTTTAATTTTTCCTTTTAGTCTTGTATACGATCTTGATAGAATAGAGTCGCATTTTCATTATTATTAACATGGTAATGGTAATTACCATAGTGGTAGTAACTACTACTACTACTACAACTACTATTGTTATTATTATTATTATATTTTCTATGTCACTCATGGTCTCATTTTTTTTTAAATATGAAAGATGGCTATATCGTATTACAAAAGAAAAAGTAATTTATGACGTCATTCTCAGTTGGAATGGTGACCTTGAGCAGACAATATATTTCACATTAACCTTCCCAGATTACAAAATCAAAAGAATTCTTTACATTCTTTACATCATTGTTTACAAACACCAACGCAAGTAGAAATAAATATTGTAGCACATGCAGTCTAAACATGCATAGTTTATTTTAAATACACTTCGCGACAAATAGAAATTACTAATGGCGGCACACATTAGCCATATGTACTCCCAAAAATGTTCAAAATCGATTTTCTTCATAACGAAGCCTTGAACGACAAAATTTACTGAATATTTTTCATTTATTTTGCAACTCTAACAATAACTATAAACCAGTGTCTTTTCTTTCGAACGTCGAATCAATTCCGGCTGGTAACTTTTAACGGAATTAATACTTTTCGATCGTTCTATCTTTGTTTTCTTCTCCTCGAAAATGAATTTTCGAAATATTAACGAATTGGATAAAAAAAAGTAATTACCACGCTCGAAGATAAATCGAGATAAAGTGTTTTTATTCTTCGACTCTGCACAGTGATTATCCCCGTCAAGGTTGTAAAACCTTATCCCAAAGATGTCCCAAATGAGCAGGTCAAGTGTGCCGACTACGTTCGAAAAATGTTGCAGTAGAAGTAATCCGTGAAATAACGAGTACCCTGGTCAAACGTTTTGGCATTTCAGCATCGCGTTTGAATTCCTGGTATAGGACACTCTGTCTGACACGAGCGAGGGTTTATACACGTAAAAGAGCTCTCAGTGTTGTAATGCCTCATGAAAATCTCGGTTGGTTCTGCATATGCATGGTCCCAAGTTTCCCACATCACGTAAAGAGTATCGTTCGAGTTCACGGGCTATCGAATAATGCTTCGACGAGCGTTACAGTCGACTACGAGGTCCGAGGTACACCTCGTGGACGGAATGAATTTTTAGAAGATACCGGCATATCAAATGGAATATTTTACTTCGAAGCCAGGTTTAAGAATTTTTCGCGAGTCTTGAAAATATGAAACAAACGCGTGTACATTGCCGTTGAAAAGTTTGAAGTCGAGTGTGATCTTTACAGAAATGAAGCATTATTGGGCTCGTGTACTTATTTCTTGAAAAATTGTACCTTTTTGGTATCGAAGGGTCATCACTTGGGTATGATATGAGATAGAAGTTGCGTATCATAAGTATTCATGAGAGAAACATGAAAAGTTTAGAAACTACTATTTTTCGAGGGAATACGGGGTAGAAGTTTGATCATTTTTGGTGAATATGTCTCTTCTGTGGGTTATCGAGTTGTTTTGACTTCGATACTGTTTCGTAGATAAGTAACAGCAACCTGTCCTTATCGAGCAATAGTTCGTGTCAATTTTTATATTTTTGATGCAGTTCGTGGCAAACATTGAACATTTGCAGCGACAAAATATTTAAATCTAAAGTAATTATAATTTTCATTTCAAGTTTTACTTGAACAATATGCGAAGATATTTTCTGTAAAACGTTTGTGTGTATACGAAAAACGATACGTTTATTTTGAAAATTACAGAATGCTGAAAAGTCAAAAGACATCTACTGTTTTTTTACAAAATTCTAATGTTTAGTATACAATACACGCGCGAGGAGATTGTGTCTGGAGTTATGGCAGTTCCTGTTCATTCAAGAGCGTGCAGTATTGGTCACTGAACGAAGATTTTCTATAATTCTAAACGCCATCTGGTTGCATATAGACAGTAGTAAGCAGCTTCCACCTATTTTTATTACTTAATATAATTATATGTTTAATGTATATTATAACTATACGTTTAATGTATACTATAATTATATGTTTAATGTATACCATAACTACATGTTTAATGTGTATTATAATACCCAAAATAATTACACGTTTAATGTTAGTTATTTAGCAGCAGAATAATTAGTTTGATAATTTAAACTAATACAGTATTTAAAATCTTCGTGGTGCATCTCGTACCAATGAGTATGGATAATACTTTCTATTCATTAAGATTGTGAAAACTTACTCAATTGTGCGAATGAAATGATACTCTGAAGAATGAAATAATATCACAATGGAAATTAATTAAGAATTGTGGAAATTAATAAATCGTAGATACGTTCATGAGAATGTACGTGCTGTTCGATTATTCGGCAAACTTCTTCAAATATTACAATCTATAACACTGTTATATATTCTTTTATCCAATAAATCATTAAATGAGATAATATTCCAAATTTATCAACGATTGTGCAATTCATTTTAGACTTGTGCGATGTATATTAACTTTCCTAGGGCTTGACTTTCAGGAAGTGTATACATAACATTTATAACTGGCCATGTCAGATTTGTCGACGAGCATCAATTTTTGTTTTCTCCAAATAGAGCTGCAAGCCAGCAAGTAACTGCGGAAGAGCGTGCATACTTAAAGACAGAAAATGGGCAGACGAGACGGGCAACAAAAAGACGTCGAACGTAGAATCTCCTTAATTTATACACAGTTTTTTGAGAAAGATTCTCCAAAGAGCAAGATGCTACGTAGTCGCTGGCAAGGCACAGAAATTTATTAAATATTTCCATCTTATTTCATTTCATCGTACTTTCCTCCGAATTGACATTCTTGAAGGGGCCGTTAACTGAATATAAGAGAGGAATCCGGTACAGGCTGCAGACGAAGAGAAAAATTCCGTTGTTTCTCTTTTTTTCGTTGTTACACGTGCAATATTCAGATTATTCAAAGGCTGAACGTTTCAGCCTCTAAAACTCTATTATTGTCGAAGATGTTATTAAAATACCGCACGAGCAGTGTTCCAGTAACAATAAGTCAACGACAAGTAGAAGTGCACGTTTTATATATAATACAACAAATTTCTGAACTCCGTGTGAAATGAAACGAATAGGAATCAAATCGACATATAGTGGGACAAATCTCCAAAAGGTGGTCAAAATGTGCAATTATAATATTCTAATTTATTTTCTTCTAAATTTTTTATTTTAGGAATCCTCAAGTGAGTTAAGATAAATACGATTACGATTGACGATAAAAATAGATAGATAAATACTCGTTTATGTCCATTTGCAATTCGATTGTCCGAAGTAAATAATTGTTAACAGACAATTGTATTTCTTCTTCTTCCATTTTATATTGAATGGTAGAAAGCAGTTGCTACTAAATGTTTAAGTTGAATCGTGTTTGTTTGTGAAAGTTTACCAGGTTCCATTTAGGGCATGATATGTACTTTATTCAATCTCTGATAGCATTTGATTAAATAGTTTCCACGTGATAACATTAAATATTGAAGACGGTGCAGTAAAGGCTTCAATTTAGTCGGTAGTAATATTCATTATTATATACAACCTTAACGATAGTAATAATGAATATTACTACCGTTATAGGTAACTTTATTTATTATAAATTGTCTTGCAATCTAAGTTTGAAACCTTAAAAACTTTAGCTGCAGTTTCTTGCTTTACAATTATGTGTAATATCGATCTGACGAAAAGGAAACAATAACGTAATTTCATTAAAATAATATATGAACTTTATTCTTTGCCATTTGAAAAGAATATATTTTTCCCAAATTTTTCAAAATATATTCCTCAGAATATAAATCCATTATTCATTACTCTGGTCGGTTTCCAAAAATATTCCATTTTCTATACAGAGATTATTGTTGTTTTATTTAAACTTACACGAACAATTTCTGATACGTTTTTGTAATGCAAATAATTGCAAATTTAAATAAAAATGGTTGCAAAACTATAACACATTTATTTTTCGTTTACACAGATATCATTAAGTTCTAGCAATATATTTATCACGTACTCTTACATTCCTATCATCTATTTGTCTATCCATCTTCCAACACATTTCATCAATTTTAATTCACTTTTCAATTAATATCCGCACATTCATTATAACGAGTCAAATAATTTTGAAAATTTCATTCACAATTTCCAAAAGCAAAAGAAACTACACATTTAAGGCTCAATTGTTGTATTCCTAAAGACAATCCACAATGTTCGAAACACAAAAAGAGGTCTAACCGAGGACACTCTATACTACCATCCACAGTGCTACTTTCAACAACGCCCGAGTAAAAAGTTCAAAAAGGTACACACATTTTTTTATAGTTCCAAAGATTGGAAGACCACCATTCGTGATACAAATGTTTTCTTTCATACTTCCAAAGTAGAAGATTTCCCTCGACAGGACAAATTTCCCTCCCAAATAATACGCGAAAATAATTCCGTTCGAAGAGCGTCGAGACACGATCGACTGGGTCATCGAAAGAAAAACGCGATCGGTTAACAAGAGGAAATATTCCACGATTCGATGGGAGAAACGCGGACCAAGTTGTGTTATCGGGCGATGGTTAGGATCGTTGCGTCTGTGTATCGGTAACATCGACACATCCCTCTGAAACTCTGGCATTTTCCAGCGGTGCGCGTAGGAGGCAAGCTCCGAGCGAAATTAAACCCTACCTTGGAGCTGGATTTATACGATGACTAAATATGAGCTGGCACCGCCACCATTCTCAACGCCGGCACCCTTTTCTATAGGAAAGCTTTGCCAGCGATAGCGGGGTTTGCCACTTTCGTACGGCTTGCGCGCGCGAAGAGAGAATAATTTGCGAACGACGTGGAATTGCTGGAAAATAGGAGACGAGAGACTACTGTGCCTTTGCCCTCTGTCTGTTTGATGTATAAATGGTCGAGCTACGTGAGAAGGAGACGCGTAGAGTAGGGTGCTCGCCGAGTACGTACGAGCGGTGATGGTAGCAGGAGTAGGTGGGTGTAGAAAAGAATACGAACAGGGATGAGGAATATCGAGTGTCGAGATGGTTTCGAGGTCGTGTATCGAGGAATGCGTGAGACGTGCAGGCGACACGTATCACGTCAGTGTCATTGGCCCGCGATTTACATGCGTTATGTTCCGATATACCGTACCGTCTCAAACACACGAGCAGTTCAGTCCTGAATTCTTCTCGACGACAGAGGGATGTTATGCAGGGTTTCGTCAGATTGCCTGGGATACGACTTTCGAACTTGTTACGATACGAAGCTGTGTTAAGAACGCGAAGGGATTGGCTCCCCAAGATTCCCTGTCGACGACTACACAGTGGAGTGTAATTTTCTCGGTGTTGCGTCTATCCAGATTACACAATATTTTCTATTTTTTTCACGACGGAACCATATTTACGATTCTCACGATAACGGAGATAAGGTATCGTTTGGCTCTGGTTTCGAGAAGGCGCGATTCATTTCAATTTTCGGATAGAATGAATCGAAGTGTGCGAATGTTAAGATAAGGTTGAATTTTATGAAATTTGGTGTATCGAATAATTACTGGAGAACGATTTGAAGAGTTTGTAGAATTTTGTAATCTGTCGAGAAAGAACATGCGATTTATATAATACGATACTGTAATTCTGTCTAGATGACACTCCGATTTTAATGAAACTTGGCACGTATCGAACATTAATAAATATTGGAATGATCATTTTTTTTACTGGATGATATTTATATACGAAGGATGAATCGTAACGTCGATGTTGGAAATGGAATATCTTTCTGGTTAAATATCTCTAAAATTGATACGGATAAAAATACAAAATTTTAAGAAATCATAAATTACGTCATTTTAGCCAATCGTATCGCCATTTATAAAACTTGTATTCACACCGTGTAATTACACGTAAGAAATCGTATAATTTTTTAAGTAGTCTTCACGCTTTAAATACGAATATCCGACATTGTGAATATTTTATTAATTTTATATTCTACCTTGGAAAATAGAATTATTCCTTTCCCAAGAATTTACCACGTAACACGTAACACGGAAAATCGATCGTTTCATTGCTTCAAAAAAATTTTTCTATTACGTTAATAAAATTGAACGTAACGTTTTCGTAAGTACAATGTTTCCACGTGAAATAATGCATCGAAACGTTAGAAAAGATCGGCGGGGGTGAAAGTGGAATGGTTATTAATCCGAAATATTCGTTTTCGTTTAACAGCCGAAAGCGTTAAAAACTGTTACCGCTTTGCGAAGATTTAGAAACGTTATATTGCTCGGATACCCAAGATACTGGACTCTCTGATTTATCATCCAATATTTGAGTGCGGAGCTTTTCAATCAAGGCTGGAGTTTACACAACAGTCCGCGGCTGCGCTCGACTTGATTCAATGGCGCAACTGAAGCCGTGTAGATGGAAACAAACAGCCCCCTAACTACCCCCGGCTCCACCTTTCTTTTTCTTCGATGTTAGCCCGCGGGTTCCCTTTCGGACGATGCCCTCTTCCTCGCATCAGATTCCTCAACTTTTCCCTCCCTGGATGAGACATAAAACGGAGAACTAATAGAGTGGCCCAACAGAACCCCCTAAATAAGTAAACCCAAGAACAATATTCCTACGTCAACAAAGAAAACTTCGTAATTGTATAAATGGTCTTTTAATCTACAATAGTTTATAGTTTGGTAACGCAACGAAATTCATCGGTATCGTAACAATAACAACGGTATCGAAAGTTATTAAAAGTTTCAATCGTTTCAAGATCTTGAAGGCTTTCAAGATTCAAGATTGAGGAAATATTCAGAACACCGAGAACTTTGAAGATGTCAACAATTTTTTTTCAATATTTACAATACTCGAGACTCGAAGACACCCGAGACTGTCGAGATAGTTGCAACGTTCGAGACATTCAACACACTCAAGATTTTCGTAACAGTTACCCTACTCGAGACTCTCGAGACTTTACAAATATTAGCAACGATCGAGAGTTTCGAGATGTACAAGTCTGTTCAAGTCTCGAAACGATACTCCGTGTTCATCACTCGCGAGCAAAAGTATCGAAAATCCTCACGTTAATTGTACACATTCGTTCTCAGTTTCCGTTTCAGAACTCTGTATTGGATGCGTCATCGTAGTCACTCGTTTCGAACGTACTTATCGAATTACTACATGCGTAGAAACGTATAATTATCCCGAAAGAGGAGCCAGTTGTGGCGACCTTTCTAAGGCGAAGTATCGCGATGAGAGGTTTTTTTTTTGCAAGTATGGTTCTTCGAAACAACGTGATAAAACACGACGACCCGACATCTGCGTCGCTGTCGATGTATAGCTTATCCGCTGCTACATACGCGTTGGAAGAATACTTGGCCCGGGATGTTCCGCGAGGACGTTGGAGAATGGGGACGTCAAAATATATGGCAGCACGTGACAGCGCGACAAAAAATAAGAGGGAAATATGATAGTTGTGTAGCCTGCTCTTTCTGAATGAGAGGCGGAGGGGACGCCTCGTGTCCCAGTACGTTGGCAAGGACACAGAGACAACGATGACGGGGGAAGAAGAGGGGCAAGGAAATAACGAATGACAACAAGGGGCTGTCGTTTCTGCTGGTGATGTATTCGTTGCCATCCTTTGCGAAATAAGGTCGTTTAGGTGTCAGTATGCGTAGCTCTGTGTCGTAAGTGCATAGCACGAGCCAGGTGTGTACAGCTGTGCGCGAGACCAGCGAAAATACGAGTAAGGATTGTATTGAATTAAAGGTAACCAGGCTACAATTTATTTCATCCAGTTAATCGACGTTTCTTTATGACCTGAAAGGACATTCCGTTGCGAGCTTCGAGTATATTGAACGGCGTTGTAGCTCCTGCCTCCCCAACGTTACGACAAAGGGGTAGCGAGTTCGCGATGTAAACTAAATTAAATTTGCAAATTTGATGTCGGTGGGTATCGCGAATTGTTGACGCTGTCGAATGTTTCTGAACGATATTTTTCATATCGAACGATTTCACCGTGCAAATGGTATTTAAATTCTACCGGATCGACATTTTCATTCCGTGGCGAGAAATTTTTACATCGAGTAATACTTGGACGTTGGTCGAATGCGGAATTTTTGCAGAAAATGGGTAGAAATTGCGTCGATGACTATGATTGTTAGATAAATCTATTTTATCGTTACCGTGAATTAAACGTGCATTGTTAAACAAGCCGTTTTTTCTTTAGACGGTGGAACGATAACCGTTTGTATCGAAGATCTAAAATCTAGCAGGTCGAAACATTCGCGAATGAGAAATGAATTATGTACATTGATGGACAACGTTTGTGATTTTTATTTTACACCGAGCAACAATGCTAATAATTATTAAACTTTCAGTAAATATGATTGGAAAACTATTATACCTTTATGGTATATTTTTGTCAATTTTAACTTACTTCTTTTTATTCAATTTTATTTGTATCTTTCGAAAGAACTATGCATTTTGGGATTCATACCAATCATTTATTCCTGCAGATTTCAAAACATTTAGACTATACCTTCCTTGAATTTTAAGATGCCCTCCCCCTACCTTTGGAAAGTACTACTTTATTCATTCACATCACGTTCAAAATTAATATGAAGTGTGACGAGAAGAGGTACAAATTTCCCTTCATTCGGAACCTATACACTAAGGATAACATTCTTTTCCGTATCTAACAAGTCTTTTAGACTAGGAATCCGGTCAATACAGATACTGATCCCCATTTAAATAGAAAATAGCGTTGAAGAGGTCGATAAATCGTAACCCAATTGTAGATCATTACACATTTTCCCTACAGACTTTTGCAATTCTTATCCACCTTGATACATACAATCTTCCACTTTGTGGAAGTATTCCACTATGTGGAACATTCCAGCAAACCCGAACCTCACAGTGACGAGTGGATTAGGACCACCGAGTATGCGTACCATGTCACGTGACAAGTCATTATCTCGTATCTTGAGACATCAATCGCTATTGAGGATGAAAAATGTGTTAATTCCTAAGTTCTCGAGTCCTCTTTCCATTGCAAATCCAAGTCGATTTCGACATCTTCCTTTCCTGATGTTCCTCAAAATTTTCAGCAATGATACTTAACCGTCTCGTCACGTGTCTCATATTCGTCGAAACATTCAATATGGCAAGTCATTGCCTCGTAACTTGAGTTATCAATCGCTACTGAGGATGAAAAATATCACACGTGAAAATCTCTAATCACTAGGAATCAATTCCTAAGTTCTCGAGTCCTCTTTCCATTGCAAATCCAAGTCGATTTCGACATTTTCCTTTTGTTGTTGATCCTCAAAATTTTCAGCAATAATACTTAACCGTCTCGTCACGTGTCTCATATTCGTCGAAACATTCAATATGGCAAATCATTGCCTCGTAACTTGAGTTATCAATCGCTACTGAGGATGAAAAATATCACACGTGAAAATCTCTAATCACTAGGAATCAATTCCTAAGTTCTTGAATATTCTTTCCATTGCAAATCCAAGTCGATTTCGACGTCTTACTTTCTTAATGTGCCTCAAAATTTTCAGCAATAATACTTAACCGTCTCGTCACGTGTCTCATATTCGTCGAAACATTCAATATGGTAAATCATTGCCTCGTAACTTGAGTTATCAATCGCTATTGAGGATGAAAAATATCACACGTGAAATCTCTAATCACTAGGAATCAATTCCTAAGTTCTCGAGTCCTCTTTCCATTGCGAATCCAAGTCGATTTCGACATCTTCCTTTCCCGATCTTCCTAAAAATGTACATTTCCACCCAATTTTCAGCAATAATGTTTAATTGCCTCGTCATGTGTTACACGACTGGACACATTCGACTACCCTTGTCCGCGTTCGTTCCCACGACTCCCAGCGGCGAAGATGTTGAATTTTATTTCAGCCTCGTAAATTATGTTTCAGTAATATCAGCGTGCACGTTGACGTCAAGCTTGCATTATTATCAATCACAGTGACAGGGTAGGAGAGGCAGGGCCGTGCGCACACGTTCCCATCGTACGCTCGTCGGTCCGTGAATAAGTAATCAGAGTCTGATGAAAAGTGTCGTCGCTCCGAGAATTTATGGCCATCGGACCGATCCGGAAGTGTCAACTTCTCACCGTCGCGCGCCACGACCGGTACCAAGGTGCGACCAAACGTAGAATATCTGTTGTCGTGGCTCACCGTGGCAAATAAAAAATTCGAAACCCAAGACCTTAAGATACTTTTCTTCGACCGAGGCATTTCGTTCTCACGGTTGACGGTATACTTTCGAGAACTGCGTTCAGGGAGGTATCCAAGCCTTGTAACATCGCAAACTCTATCCCCTTAATAGCTCGGGCCCTTAAAAATACGCTCCTGAAAGAGCAAAAGGAACTGCAAGCGAATGTTAACCGCAAGACTTATCAAGCTCTATCGAAAGCAAAAAAATATGGCTGAGACACATTCCGGGGAGTCCAACGAAGAAACATTTTTTTTATAGCTGTTGGATAATTATATCTTTAAAACAACTATTTTACAGTTGAAACGAAGAGAGATTGTCTCAACTCTGTAGCATTGCAAAGTTTTCTTAATAGCTTAGGCTTTTAAAAATATTCTCGAAAGATTCTACTCGAATAAAAGGAGTTATTATCGGACATTAACCACAAGACTTCTTGAAAGCAATCAAAATATAATAAAGGCAAATCGCAAGGAGCCTAACGAAGCAACAGAACAGACTGTATCTTTTTCTTCCATCGCGTAGATAATCGTATCTTTAAAACTATTAAAAATTTTTCTCAATAGAAGCAATTCACCCAATTTGGTAATACATAGGTAAATAACGATGGAAGGTTTCGAACTAATATCAAGTACAGTTTTCGCGTTAAAAAATTCCAAAGATACCCCGGTTTATCCAATATCGGGTTAGAATGCTCACTCGGCGAATAAACGATTAACCGATTAAAAGGTAATGCGCCGAGAAAAGAACAATCTGTAATTTTTCGGTCGAACGACCCTCACAACCTAAGGGGATAAGAGTCCCGAAAATTAAGAAGCAAAGCCTCGCAATGGTGATATTGCCCCCGTGAAGCGTGACTGGTTGTAACGTTAAATGCCTCCCTGTACGCAGAAACAGAAGGAATTCCTCTGCTTTCTTTCACGTAAGGATTACGGCTCCTTCAAAGGAACTCTTTCCCCCTTCTTGGTACGGAGCGGGGAATCCGAAGCAATTATGCCAATTCCCGTCTCTAATTCCGAGCTAACGTTCGGGTTCCCTTTATGTCAGCGAAAACACCGTAGCCACCGTGTATTTTTATCCTTGCGTAGCGGCATACCCGCCCTCTCTGTCCGACCACCCCTTGGGTTCTATCGAGAAATTAGGAAGCGCCATTACGATCCACCGTCGAGGCAGGCATCTATCGCCGCCTGGCAGCGTTATGGAAACGCATATAGTAGACGCATGGGCGTCGTAGATCCCTCGCTGAAAAGTACAAAGGTTGACATAGAAACACTCTTAGCCGTGAAGGTTTCAAAGAGAATAAGAGCGAGCGAACGATGGAACGACGGCGGAAGAAAGAAAGACCCGCCGCGGCGAAAGAAAGAGACGAGGATTCAGGGACCCGTTGGCCGGAGTGAGACCGGCTGAGATAAAGGGGGCTCTTTTAATAACGGTCTCGACCGGTGTTACCGGGCCTCGCGAAGCTAGTGCTTTCTTAAGGCGGACGGTAAAGTGCCCTTGGTACAGTGCTCCCGGCAATATCTTCCGATTACGGTTAAGTAAAGACCCAGCCTTAACTTTCCACCTAACCAAGACATCCGCTCCTTCTCCACGCTCCTGCCTAGTCCCCGCTAAATCCGATAAGACGACTGCGCGCCATGTTACGGTCAAAATTGCAATCAGTCGGCAATCTTAAACGAACCCAACGACCCATCCTCGAGAATTGCCTATTAAGAAAAAAATCAGAGAGGAGAGTGAGCCAGTTCGAGTAACACAGTGACCGGTAACGTCGAACCGGGTCATACTGTAAACAATGCAGTCATGTTCCTACATGGGCTCGAAGGAATAACTTTTACAATGTTTGCTCGGGGGTGGAGCAATGTTAAAAGGCACAACGGTAACGGGTTTCGTTTAGAGGTAAAGTGTCTTTGAAAATAAATAATTGTTTATTGTAGTTTGTTCGGTATTGTGTCACCGAGCTGGATGAACGAATTTGTTTCTTTTGTATTCTGATATTGAGATTCGAATGTGGGAAAAGTTAAGTATGATTTTAAGGACACGGGGATGTTGTATAGGTTAGTTCGCAACGAGTAGTGCGATTGAGGAACAGAGGTAGTATTATATGGAAAATTGAATAAAAAATATGGAATAACATTTCTTCGGATGACTCTTCGTTTTTAAGAGAATTGAGTCCGAAGTTGTTCGGGTACGCGAGTTTCGTTGATGATCAATTTCGAATTTGAATGTGAACGTTTATCACGTTCGTACAGTTAATGATTCATAAGTTTTTACATTTTTCGTACGACCACGAAACAGATCCACGAATTGAGGTTTCCCAGACAAGCACTGCGTACCACGTATGTTTGAAAAATCGATTTCCTCGAAAATGATGCCGCGTACAAAAAACTTTTATTCCAAATTTTTGATTTATTTTTACACGCCGAATCGGGGATATCCCGTGTTATATACAGAAGAAATAAGAGGGATTATGTAGCGAAATCCATTGTGCCGAATATCAACCAAATATTTTGTATCGAAAACAAACTTCTGTATGAAAACAATTCATCCTGTTATTTTGACCTATTTCAAGGCATAAAATTATTTCATTCTCCGTTATACCACTAATCTCGGGCTACCTTGCATATACAAAAATACATATGTAGAGTTAACAATTACAACTTTCAATATCTTGGAAATTATGTCGAACACAATTTGCGCGATGCAAAAGGGGGCTACCTATTATTTTGAACAAAATGTTTTTTATATTTACATCAAAGTCATTCAAAGTTAATTATACCAAAGAATATGTTACATGAATGATCAGATGAAATAGAACAATAATACGCTAAATTCTATAATTGAGAATTTATCGAGTAATAAATATTACTCAAATACTTTTAATAATCAAATTGGATCAATTTTTAATTACGATGGGAATTTTTAAAACAAAGACACTCGTTCTATCGTCCCCTTTATAGATCACTTCTCGCTATTATCAATAGAATAGATACTTTCTGTTTAATTATTAAAATTCTAACTTTAATTATCAGTACGTTACTTTTCAACTTAATAATCTCCCGAAATTAAATTTAATAACTGAATAATTTACAGAGATCTGTTCGTCTCGTATGGCATAATTCGACAATTTTATAATCATTAAAATTATTAATGAGTTTACCGAGCAGTCGAATAAAGAACAAATATTAATTTACATAACATGTTTTCAATTTTCAATTCTCACCGTTTTACCCGATACGTTCGTTCGTTCGTTCGTCACATTTGGTAGAAAATAAAAACAAGTGGTCGATAAAGTAGGTGTCCCTGGTAAGGTGTGGCCGTTAATAGGGACATTTACGATAATATCGTAATAATATCGTAAAACTAAGTGTTTTTTGCCCACCAGAGGAAAGCTTTGGATACAACGTAATCGGATATATCGTGATGCGTTCTAATTGAACGGAGTGCATTCGCTAATAAGTAATGCGTAAGGTTGGGCGAAGCTGCTTCCAGTGTGCAAGTGTAGTAAGTTCCTTTTCTCCTTTCTATATCTATACTTGCCTCTTTCTCTCTATCCCGCTTTCTCTATATCTCTAGGTTGGCATCTTTTCCGAGTCGCTGCGCGGAAGAAAGGAGGACGGATAAAGAAGAACGGGAAGCGGGTGGTAGTTCTTAATAGCGCTTATTACTCTCGCCGGGGACCTTATGATATATATCCCCTATTTTTCGCCCGTGGGGAAATCAGGCGTGTAATAGTGTATAATTAGTTATATAGTCCCTCTGTAACTTAGCCGTGCATTATGCACGATCAAAGTGACAGAGTGCTGCGGTGCCTGCAAGTGAATACAGCCATAGTTCATCAGTCGCGTAACGTAGAAAATTAGGACGATAAGGCTGATGTAGCTTTGGTCCGCGATGTTGGTATTGATCGAAGTTCCCCGTGCCGTTCGATAGGTCCCTTGTCATCTATCTCGTGTAATCTAGGGTAGTCATTTAACGTAATTGAATTTGAAAGATACGTCCCATTATCGCTAATACGTTGCGATATATTTGTTTCAAGCGCATTGATTCCGTGGCTAGAACGACGATGATTGTATTTGTGAAACTACTGTCATCGTTCATACGAACCTAGGGTTGCCAGACGGAACCCTCTTTCGCGGTATAATACCTCGTTTAACGTATATTCCGTACAAAATGGGAATCGTGCGTTAGTCAACCCCGCTTATTGATTCTTTATGTATGTAATAAAAATTTCAATTTTTTTTTTGTGTCAAATATATGGAAAGATGGCTGAGAAATGTTAATTCAAAAATCAATTTCAGACACGTACTGTAACGTTATACGTATGTTTGCACATGTTTGCCGTGAAAAAGTATTTATCGAATATGTTTGTGGAAATTGATTCGTAAAATACTTTCATCGAAATATACGATAGCGTGAACATTATTCGGATGTATTATCTGCGACGAAAATATGAAAGATTGTTCGCGAACTTCCATCCGCGTTATACATAACGTTAAACAAGTCAGAAAGGGTTTGAATTTCATCTCTCTAGGTTTGAAATTGTCACGGCTGTGTCTCCAGCCAACCACACACGAGACAGCACTGTGGTAAGAAGATTGTAAAACCGACTGAAATCAGATATACCATCGTCACTGTTCACAAATACCATTGCAAATAAAAGTAGCGAGTAATGGACAGACACGTTATCCGAGTCGAACCGAATACAAACATACTAGATGAATTTGAAAAATTTATTTTCTCGAAAGGTGAATCTCGTATCAAAAAATGTTATTCTAAGCTTTCAATTTATTTTCGTATAAATAATCCGACCTTTTTCGTATGTACCATGAATGTTGGTCTGCTTTGTATAATCAACTCGGAAACCGTACCTTATGAGGATCTCTTGTATTTACTTTTTCTTGTATAATACAAGTGGAAACAAAAAACAACATTAAAGGGAAATTCGACCGTTTCTCGCAAGTTCTCGTACCATCTACGATCAGTATATAATAGGTTGCTCGACAAAAAATGGAGCTATTAGGTTCGTCGTTTTATTTCTCTGAAGATGGTACTACTGTTTCATGAACATGTGCGAAGTTTCATATAGATTTGTCGATTTATTCGTATATTTACAGTTGTTCAAAATTGAAGAGTCATAGTATTTTTTTACAATGGAAAAAACGACACACTTTATTTACCATGATCACTCACCTACATTTTATAAGTCATGTAAGAATGAAATACTGCTACGTCTAATGAATGGCATAGTATTCTTTGACATTATTTTTGTATACTTTTATGTATTACATTATACGTTGCCACTGTTTTATTGCAAGCAATAGAGATTCGAAATGCCTTTTTACAAATGTTCCAAAAAATGATAAAATGAAACTACATAACTAAGTCAAAATGATTCTATCCTTCTAAGAGAGACAAATATTTCGGAACAATCTTGGAAATGAAAAGGCTCTTCGAGCTTCATTGTTCTATTTATAAATTTTATTTACTTCGTTAATTCAAAAAGTTTTAACGAACTTGGGTAGTTTCTTAATCGTTAACACTTATTACCGAAGAGAATCTAAAGCAAAGAGGTAAGAAAAATCATTCTGAAGAATAAAAACAATGGAGCTTCGGGAAACTTTTTATTTACAATATTTTCTAGTCGAGCCCTTCGCTGAACATCTTTGAAAATGTTTCGGAACCTTGAACTATTTATCAACGCTCGAAAGCCTGTGTGTACCTCTTCTATGTCCAATTATCATAAGTGGTCCAAGTGTATCGCTACATATTCCAATTTTAAATCACGCGAGTGCCCTTCACTCGCTCGGTTACACGCAAACCCCGCGACACTATTTATACAAAGTGGCTCGAAACGGACAATACAACCGACAATATTGCCGTTCCGCGCGTAAAAGTGAACCCGAAACGCGGAATAAAAATGCCTCGCGTAGCTTCTCGTTTTCGAGGAGATCGATTTCGAAGATACGCGTTACCAAGCGAGCGTTTCGTTCACGGTTCCCCCTGCATCTCCTTGTCCTTGTTCTTTCACGCAAGATACACGCAGCGAGCAGCTCTGACTTATCAAAGAATGCTCACTTTCGAACGTTACGTACACCTCGTAACCGTTCACCGTTGAAACAGCTCGGTTAGGACCGCGTCTCGATTACCTGTGAAAAATTCACGCGCCTTGATCCCGCGTTGCGCGAACGGACGAAAAAGCTGCGGAAGGGCTATGAAATAATTGGTCGCGGACGGTGGAAGAGTTGGTCGACACAGGGGATCAGACACATAATACCGTCATTCTCTGTTATCTGCCGCGCGAAAGGGAATAGAGGGTGATCGTGCAGGGCGACACGCCGTAGGAAGGGACATCTTATCGAGAGGGTGACCAAGAGGGAGAAACGTGTGGACTGAAGGGGTTCGAAGTTGGTGGGTGGAGTGGCGGGTGGATTTGCGGCAACTGGAAACCCGATACCCAAGGGAGTCTCTCAATTGCCTCGTCCCGCAATTATACGTTTGAGCGGAGCCACTATCTCCGTTAATGTGCTGGACTCCGAACTCAAACCCGAAGCCGGGGCTAACTAGCGTAGTAAAAGCGGCGTTGGTACCACCGACACCTCCGCCGTCGCGAAATATTGTCCGTTGCACTCTGACCCACGGACCAAATGTGTACTTAGTTATACGGCCCTTTTGATCCCGCGCTATCTCGATTACCGGGCCGGGTTTGCACCGCGATTTTCAAACCGTATCGAGAACCCCGTGCAAACGCACACGCGAACACGCTGGAAAACGCATTAACTATACGTATGTGTATATATACATATACATATATATATATATATATATATATATATATATATATATATATATATATACACATACATATGTATATATCTGTTACTTGAATGCATTCGTACGATAAATCGTCGGGTTCACAGCGATAAATATCGTTTCCGCGGCCGCGCTTTGTTACGCGGTCTCTACAGGAGTCTGACGTATTTATTGCGTTAATATAATTTTCCTAATGCTTGTACGACTACGGGAAGGTCAGCTCCGCGATTAGGTGCAGGGTGTACGGGCAGATGAAATATGCTCGGTTTTTATCGTCGACGTAGGGAAGGCGTATCGATCTCTGTTTACACGTGTAGCGCATCGCGCGACAGAATATTAATGGTCAGAAGCGGAACGACTGGCGTAGAACCTCCGGAAATTGCGAGTTTTAGGTTAGGTTCGGAAATGGCACTTCGGCCGCGCCTCGACTCTTTGCATAACTTCTCTCCTTGCGCTTTATTTCTACCGGTAAACGAACGTTTGCTTTGCACGTGGAATAATACGAAGTTTGTAGAGTAGTAGTGATCAAATGTATAAGAGAACGGGTAAGTGGAAAAAGGAAACTGTGTCGATAGGTGTTTTCGTATTAGAGCACGAATTCTATTATTGTACGAGAGTTTAAGGGATGCGTGAAAATTCAGTGTAACCTGAAACGATCTTTTAACAGAGCTCGAATTTAAACTGTGTCGAGTGCAGTTACACGTTGCTAGTTTAAAAAATGACAGCACGTTGTAAATGTCTCTTTTGTTCATAATTACGTAAGAGAAGAAAATTAACTGTTACACCGTGTATATTTTGTATTTTCTGAAGTTTCTTATGTGAAACTTCGCCAACATTAACAAAATATCAATTTATTCTAGTTTCGTTATATCCGTTCTATTACTTTGACACGTGTATACGCGAAAATAATTTCTCTCCGTTAATTATACTAAATATGATTCTCAAGCCTGAATCATTTTGTTCGCAACTTGTTACTTTATTTTTACATTTCATACTATAATTATTTTTACTCTAGGACGATAATTACTTCAATTGGTAAAATTTCATTTAGCTAAACACTCTCTGTGTTTACCGATTAATGTATAATACGACAGAAGAAGAAACGATATTCTTTGATTTTTTTATTACACAAAAATTGTACACCGGTTCTATTAAACCGTTCCTCCTAAACGTGGTTGAGAAGAACCAAGTTCAAATTCCACGAAATGCTCAAGGAGTGACCGACGAGAAACATTTTTCGGATTTCGTGGATTAAACGCGGATTTAATTACAACGGGGAGACCCGCCTGGTAAATTCATTTTTATTCCGTAACGAGGATTGCAAAAATCGCAATAAGAACGGTGAAAATAACGCGAGCGTTTTCTATCCTACGGAGCGAAGCTCACCGATACCACGGACGCTTGGTACGCGTACTCCCTTCTGCCGGATTGAGATAACATAATGACAGCATTTACGGTGAGAACTATCTACTTGCGGTACGTCGGAGTTGGCAAGAGTTAAGTACCATTTAGCTCCGATGTGCAACCTGTCTTGCATAGCTAATTTACTTCGAAGGACGGGTTCGTTAATGAGAATGGAAGATTCAACACGAGGAAACCTAAATCTCCCCTCAAATCAATTACGACTGCCTCGACGTGACGTTTACAAATCGATCATATTTTCTCGCGCTTATTCCCGCTGATACTTCCGATCCTTGGAAACTACGAACGATCGAATATATTCCACAACTTGGACAATCTCTTACGTGTTCCGAAGTCACGCGATACGTAAGATAATTCGATGAAATAATATCACTGTAAAAATTGTATCGCGTGCAGCACGCTTTCCACGTTGATACCTAACCTCCCTTGATCCGATCTTCTCGGCCCCTTCGGGCTATGCAAAGATGAAGAGGTTGGACTACGGTCAATGCAATGACAGTGGGAACTCTATACATATATATCGACGCGGTGGATGGACACACTTCGGTTTGACGCTTCGAACGACCCCCGAAAGCTTTCATCGGGGAACGCACACCCTCGCCACGGTAAATGCAAACATTTCTGTGGCTCGAGTGCACGGACCGAACGCTGATTCTGAGTGGGTAGCCGCCGCCCGGTGCTAGATGGATCCATTGTGCTCCCGGCTAAAGTTGGAACATTGAACGACCAAGTGATCTCTCTGTTCATGCGAGTGCAAGGATGCTGATGGTCAGGCGGAGGGGACGATCGAAGCGAACGAATGCTAAAAGGAAAGAATGAATTCTGCGTAGTAGCCGGTGTGACGGCGGTCTGGGTCGGAGCGGATCGACTGGCTCCGTTTATTTACACGGAGCCTGATAGGTGTTTGTTCAGGGAGTCCACGATATGTTCTAGGTGCGAATGGGACCGATACATCCATGGTAACAATATTATCGATCTACCGGTATCTCTCTCCGGTTCTCGTGCTCTGTCCTTAAGTGCACTCGCTTCACGGATCATCGGGAATAAATTGTCTCCCTAAGATCGATTTCGCGCCAAGTGATTCGAGCCGGAGTGCTCCTTTTCGGATGTCCTCACGGTATTCAGAGTTTAAAGAGCGATCGGTAATTCGACACTGCGATTATGAACGTGAAACTATTGTAGAGTTAAAACTATTGCCCTGGTTTTTAGGGACGATATAAAGTTTTTATTGCAACGTTCTGGTCGTCTTTTCCGAACTGTTCACATTGTTGTTCGTGTGCTCGCTTTTTATTAAGTTTCTAACCTGAATTACGTATGCGTAGCGGTAATTGTTTATTTTATGTCCGTGTAAACGAACGAGGTAAGGATTTCTAGACCAATGTTACATTACGCGTGATACGTTTGGTATATTCGGTTGGATTAATTGATACTTTCTTTTTGTATATAATTAGGAACGTTGAACGAAAATTAGTACAAAGTTTGGGGTGATGGTAGATGGTTTTTTTAACTAACTAGTTGTGGCAAATGTGTTAAGTTTTAGAATCCTGTCAAACTTGTATCATTTACTTTATTTTACTTTAAATTACAAAGACACTTGATATCGATGACAAAAAGTTGTTTATGTGTTGTATATTTAACTTTATAATTGACGATACCATGCAGTATAAAACTGTAGCATAAGAATGTTCACTTTCTGTGCTTATAATTAGAAAATAATTGATAAACACGGATAATAAAAATGTGAAAAAGATTAGTTTTAATTCTCTGTTAAATTATCCACATCGTAGATGTTGTAAGAGCTAAATTAAATTTCAAAATACATGTCTGCAAAAAAAACTGAATTGTGTATTGAGATTTTGTAGATGTTAGTAAGGATGAAATCAGTGGAGAACAATAACAAATGTACGACTTTTAAACACGTTGTATGATATAAATAAAACTATTATTTCTGATTTTCTCGAAGGCAACAAAATATCGTTTTGAAGAATTAGGTGCCTGGTCAGTAAATGTTTCGAAAGACACAATTGTGATTCTAAAAATGATATCTTAAAAATACAATTTGTCTAGTATATGGATAAATTGCATTTGTAATTTAGTTACACTAAATGTATTACTTCACTGTAATAAATTACGTTTTCTTTAATGTAAATCAAACTTTTGATTCTCAATAACACAGACAGTTACTGTTCCTGTGAGAATTAAAGCGAAAACATTTATAATTTTAAGATGCAGCACTGTCCAGAAACGTGGAAGAATGATATTGAATTACGTTTTAATAAAAAGATTTCAATTTCACTGGGCTGGTGATACTTGTTGTATATTCAGAGGAATTCTGAGTCAAAACAGACCTGACCCATATATGGGTCAGCGGAGAGTCGACGTGTTAAGGATGTGATTTCAGGCGAGAAATATATACTTTCAATTAAGCGTGTAATGCTGTAATATTTAAATAAAGGATGCTGAAGCTTCCATTTCCAACTTCAAGGGCGTAATAAAAAAAGAAAGCGTGACCTTTACATAATATTACATCAAATATCTAACCCCAGTAATAATTTAGAAAATGTAAGAAAGTTGAATTATTTTTTGAAAATAAACTTATTTCCATGAAAAGGGCATCGATAAAATAATTTACCGATGGAAGGATCGTATGAGAAGGTATCGTATGTGTACATACTTTCTTCGAATCAAATTTATTTAAACGAAAAAATGTAAAAAGTTTTCAAAAATCTTTGGAATACATGGGACGTGAGTGTAGAACCCTTTTCTTTTGAATACAGTAATTTAATTAGAAAATTTTCTTTGATTTTAGCATAGTAAAGAAAAAATAACGAAACACTTATTCCTATGTAATAAGGAATTTAGCGAAGAACATTATTTGTAATTGTAAGTAATTATACATTGTGTCGTTATTTCACATCACATTCTTGTTACTTGTGAATACCCAGTACCATAGAGAATTCATTCACCCATCGTTATCCTACTTTTATTTTACTTTTTTTATTTTGCCTAAGAGATTACGTTTGTGTTTCAAAATCACAGATAAAGATATCATTTACAAAGACTTTCGTGCCATCTAAAATGTCAATCGCAAGGAAAATTGTTCGTTTGAAATCTGTACATTGTTCAAATTATTCAGAATTCTCAGAAATATTTTAAAGTATTCGTGTCAAGGATTACAGAAGAATCATATGTACAGTGTCTTATGCAAAAATAGATTCTCGACAAAAATTTATGAGAATATAAAACTATTTAATAAAAGATTTCATTTGAAATGAAACTAGGAAAAACATAGATTATTTGCAGAAACCGTATAAAAACAATTTTTATTATGCTTCTGAAGAGTTTAATACTTTAAATTAAAAATTCAACAATCTAATCTGAGGACAAAGCTTTGTTAGCTTCATGATACATGTGACTGATATAAAGACATACATTACGTTACAAACTGTACAAAAATTAGAAACCTAGATTTTCTTCCAAAATTCCAGTTGATCGTGTACACGATATAAAAACTTACCCTGTCGAGATGGGATCGAGGTAGAGTAGACAGTTCCAAAAGGAGATCGAGTGAACTTACCTGAAACAAGAATCATGAGAAGGGGATCAGTGAATGGTCTTTCGGCCTAACGTTCGTTTCAGTTCGTATTCAACAATTATGCGTGTTGATATCGTCATAAGGACTTCCTAACGCGAACTGATGTCCTTTCCACTTCTCTTCATTTCTACTCTCTCTTCTATTCTCTATCAACACGCTGCCTTACGGAGTTCGTTCCGGGGTTATGCGTGCGAAAGTCCGTGAGTTTAATGTCATTTCGTTCCTCATTTGTGATTCATGAAATTCGCCCGAACTTTCCTGTTCCCCTCCAGTTTCCTGAAGGCGAACCACTGTGATCTCATTTCAGTTGTCCCACGGGTTCATACCGAATCCTGAATCTGTTGGATAACCGCGTAACGAAATCGATCTCTAAAAGGACTTGTTAATAATTCCGAATTATTACGCGTGGATCATCGAACTTTCTTTTCTCTGATCTTCAAAGAACGCACGAAACACCCTTTCGAGAACCGTTCGCCAATTTTGCGACACGCGTTCGTCGAAATCTTTGAAATTATCTTATCCTAGACGAAGAATTCTATAGCTTACCGAAATACGTTAGTCTACTTGTGACGAAGTTAACATTTTTGGTATGTGATTTTAGGTGAAATTATTTGAACAATGTATAACCGTACATTTAGTTACTTGGTGAAGCTTTGTTACAGAAGAAGGTAATTTTAGATAGCGACGAAAGAAAATGAATAAGACAGGTGAGGAGCTTATATGGGCTCATCATTTTCCTCATACTCTTACAACTCGTGAAGTTTCAAAATTCTTTCAGATATTCATCAGAGAATTGTCTTTAGACATTTTCTCGAAGACGGGTACATATTTCTATAAAATGTTTATCAGTTACCTAAAAGAATATTATATAACTTTAATTTAATTCAGAAGTCAATAGTTTGCTAATTTCATTCTTAAGCTGTTTTTAATTATCTCAAAGAAGGTCTAAATTGGTATTTTCCAAAATTGAGGGTAGCGACTTTTAGGGAAGAATGACGTCTTACAATCCAAAGGAAGAAGAAAAGAAAATTTTGAACGTAGAAACGTGTTGATAACATAAACATTTTTATTAGTACATCAATCATCATAGTTTAACAACTGTAGCACCACATTCCTGTTGTATCGATTTCAAATAATTACTCATTTCATTTAATAAATGTTTTCATTTCTAAATTTTAGTCGAAGAAAATTATACCACAAGAACATGCTACTTGATTTTTCACGATTTTTAATTTCGTATGGCATAATTTACAATATATAATATAGCAAATACAATTACAAGCATTTAATTCGTCCAGAGCTTTTCTTCGAATAATTTCCACTCTTCGATAACACACAAAATTTAATCGAAATCGATAAAAATACTTTGATCCTAAGTAAAATAAAATAAACATTAAGAAAAAATGTGTTGTCTATAAGAATCCAATACAAATTCTCTTTTTTCTTATAAAGAGGATGCTTTTTAAAAAAGTACGAAACATTGGTATAAACGAAAATTGTATTCTTCGCCTCCAGTAAATAATCGGTCCTCCAGGATGACGTGATTCCGCTTTAATCTCATCGTGGTTCACGCAAACGCAAGAAGAGGGGGGTGTCGAGCTTTACTCAGGGGGGGAGCAGGTAATTGGTGTCGAGGAAAGAAACCGAGGCCCCAATAACAATACCGATGACATGCATCCAGCCGTGTTTGAATGAAAAAGCAAGAGCGACGAACGAGAAGCAACCGTAGAGGACGAGGACACGGGAAAGCGGTGGAAAAATACGAAGAGAGGACAGACGCGAAGAAAGAGTCGGGGCAAGGGAAAGGTATCGGATCTCTTAAAGAGGCGTCGTTGCAGAAAGGAAGCCAATTCGCCCAGAAGCATCTTCTTTAAAAGTTTGTATCGGGACAAGGAGGAGCGGAAGGTTTTCGCGAACAGAAGTGTTAGGACGCCGCGGAGCTAAATTGTCCACGAGGAGCTCGAGGGTAACGAAGAAGTGCCGGGAATTCAGTAATTTATCCGGAAACGGTCAGAGTAGGACGGGAAAGAAATAAAATGAAGAATGAATCGAGCCTTAATGAAAAGCCATTCACCGATTCGGTCCGCATTTTCACGAAGACTGACTTGTGCTTGACGAAATTTACTTATCGGATGCGCACCGAAGAACTTTCTGCCACGCTTCCCTCTATAGGGCGCGCTTCCAACAACATGGCCGACTCGTCGGAGTCCATTCATTTTTCGATAGACACTTGTCACGGTTCGATTCGTGTTTTATACCCACCGAAGTTGTTCCCCCCGTTTCTTTTCTCTTCTTCTTTTTTTTTTTTATCGTGCGTTGGTATTAGTTTCTTTCTCAGTGTCGTTCCCTTTCGCGTTTTAACTCGCGAACGGAGAGAAAGGGAACAAACGCTTTTGAGAGTATTACACTTGTGTGTGTATATATATATAAAGAAAAAATATATATATATATATATTTTATTATATATATTATATATCATATAGCAAATATAATTACAAGCATTTAATTCGTCCAGAGCTTTTCTTCGAATAATTTCCACCCTTCGATAAACACACAATTTCATCGAAATGGATAAAAATACTTTGATCGTAAGTGAAATAAAATAAACATTAAGAAAAAATGTGTTGTCTGTAAGTATCCAATACAAATTCTCTTCTTTTTTTTATAGAGAGGATGCTTTTTGAAAAGTATGAAACATTGAAAGAGAGAGAGAGAGAGAAAGAGAATATATATATTTTTTCTTTCTTTTACCAAAAAAAAAAAAAAGTAGAAAATTGTTGGCGGCCTTGATCGAATGATTTCTAGTTATATTTTGTAAAAAGTAGGTTGTTTTTAAGTCGTGACTTTTGCTGGTGTTTACGATGAAGGATATTATATCTTCGACAGCCAAGAATTAAGTGGTCAAATTGTTGAGTTTCCAATTCTTATACGGATTATGTTAGTATATTATTCCATCGTATTTCATTATTTTATTATTATTAATCAAATTTTTATCACACAGTCGTGATAGTATATAAATGAATGTATATAGAAAGAGTTTTACAAAGAGTTTAACTCTCACATTAAAGGTTCGATTTACGTTAAAGGAACTAAAATTAGTTACTATGAAGCATTTTATTATACCTACCATATTTGCAATGTAAATAAGTATTCGATGAACTGTATTTTTAAAGAGTGGTGCAATTTCTATGGCCACTACTGTACACGTTACAGTTAAAACGTGACCTGCATTGAATGTACATATTTTACCAGAGATTTCGCTAAAAACTAACCAGAATCTAACCTTACACTAAACTCACTAGTATGAATGTGTAGGTTCGTAAAAAAAAAAAATATAACTAGAATTCGTATGCGTGGAAAAGGGTGAGGTGCAACGGAAAATTTAACCTCATTTTGTATATGAAATTAGATAAACTGTTTACGCAACTTCGATTATTTTTCGCAAATCTCAGAGTTGTGGATTCTTTTAATTCGGTTAATCTGTGATATAGATCAATTTTTGGCTTCCTCAATACGGTATTCCGAGCTCGAATTTATTGACTTGCGGAAATCAGCGTAGCAGATGCTCAAAAAACAAAACTATGTCCGCGGTGTATACGCACGAAACGTCTGTGTTTTGCTTGCATTAATTTATGCTCGCTAAATCAACGCCGGTGAAGAGAAGTAATCAAGAATTTCCAGCGCATCGCGCGGAATGTTTTTCGATCCGCATTCCCAAATCGTATGTTTTTCCAGAGTCTACCAGTATTCCTTTGAATTAATCAGTTAAATTTTGTATTAGACGAAAGAGAGTTTAACGTTTCTTTGAACATTTTCGTATTTTCCGAAATTGAAACATCATTTTTTCTAACAATTCTGAATTGTTCGTTTTGCAATGTATTCGCAAGCTTTATTTATCAGGTAAGTTTTACCGTGACGTGTTAAATAGCATGAGACTCAACAGATGTAAATTATATACTGGTTAATATCGTCTTACAATTTTACATTAAATTTGATGCATCGCTTGATAAAGGTTTGAAAAATATGATAATTTACTTGATTTCTCTAGCACGATTACGAAATAAACTTCTTTCATTTCTAGATAAATAAACATTCCACGCATTCTAAACGTTGTCACAGGTATAACGAAAAACTGAAATTACAGAATATATCAAAAATTGAAATAGTAACTGAGTAAGGGAAAGAACGAAAAATATTTAGTCATATTAATTAAAAATTATAACAATTGAACGGTTCTAACAAGAGTATCATCCATTGTCATTATTATAACAGTATGATTCCGATGATAGTAATTTAAAAATACCTAAATCCCTACGAAATTTTCATACCCTCAGTTTCCAGTTTCTTCATTCTAATTTTGCTATTTAAGTAAAAAAAGTCCTTGAATTCTTCTTTCTAGAATGTTCACAATACTAACTAAATCCGAATAAAAATCTTTCTTTCGATCAACTATATACTAGCTTGTTCAATAAATTTTGTCCAAATTTCCATTCCAAAAAAAAACTACAAACTGTAAACGTACAAATGATTCGGCAGATCTACACGAAACTTCACACGTGTTCATCAAACAGTAGTACCCTCTTTAGAAAAATAAAACGACGTACCTAATAGTTCCGTTTCTTATCGAACGACAAAATTTGTCGTTAAACAAATTCTTCTGACACAAAAAAAAAAAAGGAAATTACGAATTAAAATTGTAGCTTACCTATATGATTGTTAATCTTACTTGGAACATTTTATTAACGATTATTCGTAAGAAAGTTATTGTAGTTGCTAAAATAGTGATCGAATGATGATCACCTGCGAAGTGTCTACTCGTTTTATATTCAAAAACAACAAAGTTGATCGAGCAACCTGTTACCTTGTTTACTAGTACTCGTCTTCTAATTCGTTACCACGCCGAAAGCTTGCGCGAGATAACGTGGACGGTTAACGAGAAATCACCGAATCCACCACGTTGCTGAGGTGCATTAACCGCTAACCGGTAGAAGAAAAAAGGTGACCGGTATTTTCGTTGACTTTCCGAAAGGTGATAATTCGCCGTCAACGGATCGTTGCTGACAGGTGGTAATACGAAGTACGTTTATTGTGAAAGGCGTCGCGAGCCTGTAGGCCGAACGGTAACGAGAGAAACTGCGTTCATTTAGCAGTGTTTGTTCTTGCTCGTCCTTCCCCGGGGAACACGCAGTTGGGGGAGCACATCAATGTTGTGACTTAATTATACGCCATTCAGAGGCGTGTCTCTTGCACAAACCGCGCCGGTCGTCCAGCACTGTGGTATTCTACGAAGTGACCGTGCTCCAAGGACTACACTTATACGCCATCAACGTATACACGTAAGATATGTAATTAAATCAGTGTATACGCGTACGTGTACCCGGTGCTTCATAACTCGTCGTCCGGGGGGCTGACGGATGTTTCGACCAAGTATTTCGAGCGAGAACTGTGCAACCACCGACGAACTGTATAATCGAGTACCGTGATCGATCGAAAATTCTCAATTCGACACAAATAACGGTTAATGGTCCGTATTAAGCATAGAGAGTTGAAAAGTGTCCAGCGATTCGTTTTATTATTGATTGCTCGGTGAGCTAGAACTTTTGCACGACTGTGACACTTTTAGCTTTCGACCCTCGTTCCGAGACGACTTGGACCGAGTTTAAGAATTGAAGGATGACACCAGGGGTCAATTAGAGATGGTTTGGGGCTTTTGTCATTTTTACGCTGAGAGATTATTCTTTTCTACGATTATATTTAAAATGTAGGTGTGAAACGTTTTCTCGTGTAATGTTATAGTTAAGATTTTACATTTGTCATCTTTATGATAATATTATCAACGATCTGGTTGAAGTTTTTCAGATGAAAATGAGTTTAAACACGATCCTGGTCGGACTATATTTAATCATGCGCTACTTGATTCGTTTTTGAAGTATTTTTCTACTTCCTTGTGTATTGTGGGGAGAAAGATCAGTTTTTGGGTTAGGAAAATTGTGGTACTATTTGCAAGTTGATTAGGGACAGTATCGAGTCATTTTTACGTATACTATAGATCAAAAGTTTGTAACCGGGACATAAGAAGTATGTTAAATAGAATTATGCGATTATATATAAAAAAAGAAACATGGTCAGTGATTTGTAGTAAATCCGTAGAAGTTACTACAAATACCATTGTTTAAAAGAGTAGGTGGTATCATTACTATATATTTCATTGATACGAGCAAAAGTCCATTTTTGTTTAACGATCAATTCTCGATATTTTATAACCACACGTTTTAACATGTTTTCATATTTTATCATAATTTTATAATAGATTTAGAAGACAGAAAGTGCTTCGAAGTTTCACAATTGCAGACAAAAAGTGTTTGAACAATAAACATATTGTATATATAAAATCGGTAAAGTTTCATCATTTTTCAAATATTAGTACAGCGTTCTCTACATCGTAATTAGTATAATAAAACCTTCTACTTAATTGTCGTACGTATTTCCATAATATTTATTTTCTAACAATATCAAGAGCATCTTTGGAAGTACTGTGATAATTAGAACTGTTCTTTCGCATAATTTTATCTCTCATCTTTAAAGCTACCCAGCAGATCTTGCTTTAGACGTCGAACCATCTGGTGATTGGTCGAGTAATACAAACATACAGTCTCTATTATTGTTCAAGAGCCTCATTCATTGCGTTGACAAGTGGTGGGGATGGTCATTTAATAACCATTGAAATTGAAGAGGGAAAGTAACCCTTAATAACGAGTCTAACTAGCGAATGTATACACACTTTACAAGTAGGACTCCTTCTCATGAAATCCCTAGTCTTGATTATTGTAAAAATTTTCAGCCCCGTTTTTCTGCAATAATTGAAGTTCCAGTGAACAGTGTTGGTCCTCAGGTTGTAGCAGATTCGAAGTAGGTGGACATTTTAAAAATTGTGCATTATTATCTACTTTCAAAATTCGTAGAAACAATTCTAAGACATGGCTGGAAGAGCTGAGCGACAACTTGAAGGACAGTAGGGTGAAAGATCGATCGAATGACTGTTTGGTGACGACTACGGGAGCTGACGCCACAATTTTATTAAATTAACGATCAGTGGTTAATGCGTGTCTCACTGAATAACTTGTGTATCTATATTGGAGTAATATATTTGCGAATTATTCAAGACCTCCTTTTATGATGTTCTCTGCGATTCTAGCATACGTCGCAATTGAGAGAAGATAAGGGCAGGACAATGAGCAGCAATTTGAAGGCACCCTTAACGATAAGTATCTCGTTACGTGGGAGTTATGATGAATTTTGATACGGCAAGGTATTCCTAAGAGAACGGCTACTACCGTTATATCTAATAAAGATAATAATAATCAACGAGGAAATTTCGACCAAATATAGAATAACGAGCGGAGCTTTAGTAATAAACATACGTATACAATCGAACAATATATGCAATCTTCTGACACAAAAAAAAAAAAAGAAATTACGAATTAAAATTGTAGCTTACCTACATGATTGTTAATGTTACTTCGAACATTTTATTAACGATTATTCGTAAGAAAATTATTGTAGTTGCTGAAATATCGATCGAATGATGATTATTTGCGAAATGTCTACTCGTTTTATATTCAAAATGATAATATCAGTTCCTAAATATTAGGAGGAGGATATTCGTAGAGGATATTCGTGACTTGTGAAATTGTTACAAATTATCCTTGTTCAATTTTTATGTATAGTATGTTGCATATACTGTACTCTCTGTATATTACATGGGGGATTCGATGATAAGCATTCGTGACGACTCGTGCAACGAAACATTGAACCATTTTTTTTTTTGTCGCGATAAGCAATCATAATGTCGTGCTTATTTTATTTTTCAGTTACAGAAATTGTAATTCTAGAATGCAGAAATAGGTAATCTTTATTAATGTTTCAACGTAATTCTTTGTTTGATAAAATGTCCGATAAAATTGCGCTCTGAAGTCGATGAATAAAATATCAAACAGAAAGTTTTAATGATAAATACCTTCGATCGTATATAATTACTAAACGAAATAGCTTTGTGAAATATTGAACGCAACATATAATTAACGGTACATTCTTTTTGCACATTTATGTGTGACTTATTCGTGCATGCAACATTTACAATGCTTACTAATAAATTATTTTTTTACATTCAAGGGATTTCACTTTTAATGAAACAGATTTCTAGTACAGTTAAAAATATTCGACGCGTATTTTTGAATCAGGTAACATTCATGTTGAATAATTGAAATCAACTCTCAATGTTAGGAATTTAAAAAATATTCTATTCAACATTTCGGAAAATACTAAGTTTAAACAAGAGGTTAAAGTGCAAAATTGTGGGTTTCAAGAATGTAACCATGTAAACAATTTGTTTTTAAACTGATGTGTTTAAAAAATATTTAAAACACGAATACTTTCTTGTTAATATTTTTTGTAAAATATAATTGCTCATGTATAAACTATAGACCCAAATACAAAATGTAGATATTTTGGAATTTTTATCTTTCGCCTTATATATTGTAGTATATAATTGCTTTTGTTGTTTATTCGCATTTTCTGCGAAATAGTTATCCTGCAATGAATTAATTCTATAAAATTGTACATTTTTGTAATGTTTCTATTATTTTACTCTGTTCTGTGTTGCTATGTACTGAACTAGTAGTTAAAATAAATTTTTAGAAATAAAACGAACTATTTTCATCCTTTCATCGTGAACCTTGATCGATAAAAACAAATATGCAATGTATATTTTCGATTGATCTTCAAATCTGCTAAGTTTCCTTATTAGTTCAGTATTTTTTGTTAGTACATCTCTCCTGTATTTACTTATTGCATGTATGAACGTATAAATTGTTTATTAGAAATGTGGATGTACCATTTTGAAACGTGTCCTCAAAGAAACTCGTAAATTTGAGGGAAGGATCAAAAATGTGAGATAGAAATACGTAGAAAGAAACAAGTTCCGTGTCCTTTTATAAAAGAAGTCTTTCAATTCTATTGAATTGTACACGTCGAAGTAACCTCGGAAGTCTGTCTTAAGTTGTACCTCCAAAGTCTACCTGCATCGTCCAGAGTCGAATTGTTCCAAGCAGACAATAGAAATGGAAGTTTGGTTATCTACCTCTTTGTCTACCTCAGACAACCTTTTCGTCGAGTAGTCTTCTTTCAAAAGATCTCATCAATTAGCTAATTCTTTCCATACGCGTGAGCTTCCTTTAAGGTATTACATACCTTTTATTTACTCCAGTGCTTTGAAATACAAAAAAAAGATAAAGTTGCTCCAGAGAGCAACACGAACGTGTGAAGTTTACAACTTCAAGATTCGTTGTTGTATTATATTATTATCGAGATAGATAAAGGTTTTGCAACTGCTTTAATATCTAATCACACCAATCTGAATTAAAATATCGTATCGTTTCATGATACATTTATACAGTTTGAAATTATTATAATGTAATAAATTAGGAATCAGGGAGTCAAGCAACTTAATTTTATCAATGTTTCTCACTTGTTTAGAAAGACATCCTTGTTAGAAAGACATCCTCAGTCTCTTTTGAAGACATACTAAATCTAAAATTAAAGATTTTTTATCATACGAAAGGGTAATGTAATACTTGGTCATTGATTAATATGCTTAAGTTTTAAAATAAATAGGTAATTAGAAGACTGTAGTTACAGTGGATGTGGTCAACTTGCTATGTTATAAATACACGCATATGAGATTTAAATTGTAAATACACGTGAACCATAATTATGATAATCAGGGTCCTACAATTAGTAATTAAGTTAGAAGAGAATTACATAGATTAGTTTGAAAAAGTGATTAACTGGGTAGAATATATTAAAATTATAAATTAATTTTACAGTTCTTTTCAGTAAAAGTTACTAACTGATAATTACACAATTTTATTACATTCGAATAAATGTTAATTCTAGTATATATTTTCAAAATAATATGGACATATACGCATACTTAATTTATTTCTCCTCAATCTCTTTTTCCTAAAGGGCTGTTACTAACCTAACCTTGAGCCAGTAACCTAAGCTGATGTACTATATGACTTAAAGATAGATAGAATCTGTGCACTATAATATTGTATTTTTCGTTAATAAAATTAACCTGCTTGACACGACTAAATCAAATACAAGTTAATTTTCCTTGAACAATCATTGTCGAATTTATTAACAACACATTATCCGGAACACATTAAAAGGCAGATATACGATTCACGATGAAATTCGAATAAATTCCAAACGTGAAAATATGCATCTAATTTGAAAAGGAAATTCGCGTTTTGTCGTGGTTAGCTATACCCAATGTCAGGACGAACTATTAGAAGCCTGTTTCGTAGAATTGTGTTTAAATTACATTCACATTGAACTATAATAAACTTGGCGTTCTACGGAGAACAGAATTCTTATGTAGATCAAGGTATTCATGAGCTGCACTTCATATTATGCGAAAAGAACTTCTGTCGAGACAAAGTACGGTGAGAGGAAATTTTCGAGGAAGATGGGAGCATGTTTCCGAGAAATTAAGCTAACGGCGATATTTCAGTGTGTAGACGCGGCAATTATACGTACGAACTCGGTGGGTGGTTCTGTTCCGACGAAACTGGTCCGCACAACTACCGTTGTCCATTGCTATGACCTGAATTGTGCACTATCACCGTTGCTACAGTAAATTGTAAACCACAAAACAGGAAAATACAAATACGAACTTTAAATGGCGACGCGCGCATCAGACACTTTTGTCTTCATCGTCGTAAATAAAGGGAGACTTACCGTGAGCAGAGAGTTTCTCCATGCATCATTTTAATTCACGACAATTTTACTAACCGGGACACTTTTCGTTAGGAAGTTTGTTTGAATTTAAATGCACGGAATTGTGGATTCTGCTACACAGGAAAATCGAGAATATCTTTACCGTGTTGTGAATTATATTTGATAATATATTTAAATTATTCGATATGCGCATTCTGATGCAAAAAATAAGTATAGTGGAATGAATCGAAGAGTTTCATTTTCATCATTTCTATTGTATATTTAATTCACAGAGGTTATCTTTATTCACAAGGTCAACGTTACATTGTGTTAACTGTGTTTCGATCACGAGAGAATACAACATACTTTAATGTTATAATTGTGCTATTTTTATTCGAAAATACAGTTCAATCTTTCGACCAATTATATTTTTGATACCTAGTGTTATTAGTTATTATTAAATATTTTTATTATATATCCCGTATGTTTCAGTAAATATATAATAATGTATGAAAAATGTAATAAAAAATACTGTTATAAAATTTAACCTGTAAAAATAAAAGAATAAAAACCTTAAGATAGTCGTTCCATAGTTTAATAATGAAATAGGGATAAAAGAGCATATATGAAATTTATATTATACGTACCAGAATATTTGTTCTAAGTTTTGTTTTCGATGAATTTTCAGTATTCAATGAATTTTTTAATCTTTACATTAGATCGATAATTATGTTACATGATTTTATGAATTTAGAAATCTCGGGTTGGAAATTTCTTTGCTCTTCTTTTTTGTCGTGAAAATAAATCATATAACTACTTAACAATATAAATATAAATATATTTCACCCTATAGGTGCACACATTGTGTTCCAATGAATACGTTTACAGATGCCATTTTCAAATCCGCACACGTGTTTGCATATCAGCAGTTTGTATTATTTACGCGACAGGACATGGCAAGCTACCATTTGCATTCCTATTAACAAATAAACAAATCAACCATTTTGGATTTGGTTGATTTATGTGTTTAAATTTTACGCAGCCTCTGGATTGCAATCTTTGTAAGTAGATATTGTAAATACATGTCTCCGTGAAAGTCAATGGAGGTGTGCGCAACATGTTTGATTTTAAACAAAATTTCTTGCAATTTTCATTATTTAAAGTCCATTCAAAGTAAGATTAACTGGTACTATTTCAAGAATCATTCTGTATGTTAAAGTTAGATAATCCATCATTTATGCAGGATGGAGTTCTTAAAACAACACCAAGTTCCTTAGTTTTAAACAAACGAAAGATTGTCAAATTGTATAATTTGTATAATTTCGGTAAAAGGAATTTTTTCTCAAAGTCAGTACTTTCAAAGTTCCAAAGGTCAACTGGGTCTATTTATATAGAACATGTTTTCATTTTTTCAGATTGATGTATTTCAACATGACCTTGAAGTGGTCTGAATTTAAAAAAAAGTATTTAATTTTGCGAATGTTCGAAATAGTGTCTTTGACCAAGAATACATTTTCTAGAATGCATAAGAGCAGTCTTTGTCAATTGTCTATCAAAAAGCGGTTCGAGAGAGATTTTAAAAATTTACAAAACTGAATAGAGTTATTTAATATTTCCATTTCGTATTGAACCGTGTCATGAAATATCCTTTCTATTATAAACTACAAAACAAGAAGGATGAAAATATATTGTTCCACGGAAAAAATGTGAAATTCTAAAACAATCGACCTTGAGAGAAAAATTCTTCTGTTAACAATTATTCAAAGTACGACAGTTCTCACGCCTCTGAAAAACTAAAACAATCGTATCAAGTACTTTGTTTCGAAGAAATCACATGGTCGAAAAATATTCTTTCTATTGTAAACTACAAGATAAAAAGGTTACAAATATATCGTTCCGCATAAGAATGTGAAATTCTAAAATAATCGACCTTGAGGAAAAATTCTTGTAACAATTATTCAAATTATGTCATTTCTCACACTCTAAAGAGCTAAAACAATTGTACCAAGTGTTCCCTTTCGAAGGAACCACATAGTCGAAAAATATTCCTTCAATTATAAACAAGACGAAAAGGTTGAAAACCTGTATCGTTCCGCACAAAAAAGTGAAATTCTAAAACAATCGACCTTGAGACAGAAATTCTTCTCGTAAAAATTATTCAAATTGTGTCGTTTCTCGTGCCTCTAATAAAAAAACTGAACCAATCGCATCGGAGGGGTCCGTTTCGGAGAAACCGGTTGTTCGGTAAAAAAAGTAAAGAGAACCTCGCCAGAAAGAAAAACTAAATGATCTTCAGCCGCGACTGGTCGTCCAAGTGTTGACGGCCGAACGTCTGTTCTATTGAAACTCGCAGACTAATCTGCGCCACCGTGGATACAGCCGAGGGTCCTGGCAGCGTGGGACCGATCCCGAATCGATTGATCTCGAAATCCTCCATATGCCATCAAAATTCTGGCAACGTCGGAATTGCTTCGACTTTACGAAGGTTACATAGAAGATATCGGCTTTCAGGAGCAACGTGACGGATCTTTCCTTCGTCTATCCGAGGAAGGCGAAAGAAAATCTTGCGAGCCAGCGGTACGGTGAAATATTCGACGTAACACGTTCAGAATGGTGTTGGAGGGTGACGTGGTAAAGCGGTCTGCCAATAACGCGAGAGAGACCTTTGTGTGGGCCGAGGCGTCGAGGCATCGCATAGCTTCCCCCTAACGCCCCTCTGCTTCGCCACCTAGCCCCCTCCCTCCCCTAACACCGGCCCCTGGCAAGGGATGCTTGCAGGCTCTTACTCGACTGCTTCCTACCTCTACCGAGAACTCGAAAGGGCATCAAAGAAAAAGCTGAACGCCGATGTTCTGCCTGCGCCCGCCATTTGATTTGCGCCCAAGTCGCGAGGGTTTCGAAACGATAATGTCTACCAACAGCTGCGCGGCAAACCGTTTTGCGCGAAATTGGCGAGGGGTGGCTCCCGGATTGGTTTAGAGAATCCACTTGATACCGGCTAGCAATCGCGGTAGACGGAAAGTCGGTCGATCAAATTCTGTCAGGAATCCATTTAAGACCAGGTGGACTTTGAAGAACTGAAATCCACTGGTTAAACGGATGTTGCAGATGGGGATTGGGTTCGGTTGGGTGGAATCATCTTTGAAGCATATTTTTTGGGGAATCGGATCGACGAGAACCGATTGTTTCAATTTGGGAGCAAAAAGAGATCAGGTAAGTTCGGACTGATAAATCGGGAATGCAATTTCAACGTGGAGTGTCTCGGTTGCTTCGTTTCTATTGTCCCGGGTCCGAGATCGTCGAGGAAGAAGCAAGAAAGAAACGGTGGAGAACGACGGAGAGAAGGAACCTCCTCCCTTTTTTTCCTTTTCTTTTCTTTTCTCTTTTTTTTCTTTCATTTCCAGCCAATTACAACCAGGCCGCCAGATTAAAAACTAAAAGTTTTCCGAGTGCGTTAGTGCGGCAAATAATTGAAAGAGTTTTTTTTAGCCTCCTGCCCACCTCCCACCTACCGCCCCCCTTCCGCTACTGATTTCCCTCCACCCACTTTGTAGTCTTTCCACATTGTACAGCGAGCAGATGGAACCGGGATAGGGTGGGGCTCTTAAGCCAGCGCGCAGCTTTTTAAAACAATGTAATTGTTAATTTGGAGACGGAATACAATTCCAGACTCAAAGTTGCCCGTTCGTTCAAAAGGAGAGAGAGAGGGTGGAGGGATAAGACCAAAGACAAGTCCGAGGGGGTTGGCGAGGGTAGAGCTGATGAGAAGACGAGAGCCTGGCGCAAAGGCGACAAAGACTTCGCCATTATTTCGAGAACGATAGTCAATTTAAGTTAACAGTGCCAGAGCTTGGGAGACAGCCCTCTTACGTACCTAAGTAATCTCATTCCAAATTAATGTGCAGTGCGAGTGCCGCTAACGCGGCAGTCGTCTCCGTTAGATTCCTCTGCATGCTTCTTTGTGTACCAAAATTGCAGTTCCGTCTAACAATGACGATAGAAGCGTCGCTCCCCTCGAAGACACGCAATTCGAGAAACGCTCTTTATTCACTTTTGGACGAGACAAATGGTCTTTTGCCGACCGAGCATTATATTTGTAGTTCCACGGAGTTTCCATGAGCACCAAACATCGCGGCGAGTTCCACGAAGGAAAGAAAGGCACGGAGATTCGCGTACAAACGTTAATTAGCATGTTCAAACGGGAGGAGACCACTGTTTTCATTGTCCGTGAATGTACGAAAGAATCGTTCGGGAATATATTAAAGCGCGACAGAAAATGTAGTGACAGGATATTTCTTTTGAGTTTTCAAGGTCATCGGTATTCTTCCCAGTGGAGTCCTATAGTTCGTTTTGTACACTCCGATGGAAGGAGTGACAAACCATAATTATTCGGTTCAATAATTTTAATAATATACCACTTGGAACATTTAATATTGTTATTTATACGCACACGTACGTTTATACAGAAACATAAATATTACATACGAAACCACACGTGCACCATAATACCGAATGAATTTTGCGAGGTCGTAAATCTCGCTTGTACGCGATCCTGAGGATACACGAATCGGATACCTGTGTCAAATTAATGACGTAAGATTGATTCATAGATGAAACTATATCGTGTGTGAATCATGATCAATTTAATACAAGAATAAGTGGATAAAATGGAGAAATTAGTGAACATTTTGGAGCATGATGTCTGTGTGTCTCACTGGCAAATGTTTTGTGTTTTGATAAATTTCTTATGTCTTCGTTTGAACATTGATTATATTTTACCTATGGAGTATTATTTCATCTTCAATGTTAATAACAGTTGTATCTCGTTAGATGTTTATTACATAGAAGAAATCTACAGTTTTGATAGAATTTGCGTAGTCTGTGCATTACCATCAAATGTACTATAGGAAGAAAAGAAACTCAGTCCTCGATTACCGAGGACTGTGATACCATAAATAAATAGTAGACGTGTGAAACATTTCAAACTATAGGACTCGTAATTCTTTCCATGAATGATTTTTTTTTCCATAACATAGTTTTAGAAGAAAGAAACTTGTTAATTTCTGTACAAATGTTCTATAATTTCTAGAATGCGAGTTGGTAGCAATAACTGCATTTTTTTTTAATGTGAATCTATTCGCGATTCTTCAATGTCCTGTTTAGATTTAAGAAACATTATACTTATTTTCATATGCATTTTACTTTCACGTTCTATCGAAGTTTCGCAAGAGAAAAATATGCAGGGTCTCTCTGCCAAATTTTATCGGAATTTTCGATATATATACTTTACCGAATATTAAAGAATGCACGTGGTTTCAAAATGGCGGTTACCCAGCACATTGTTCTATAATTGTGAGAGTGATATTGAATATCAATATCGCTGGACGCAGGATCGCATGACAGGAAGCTGTGAAGGGATCAGTCTATTCTTTGTATTTCATTCTGTTTGTTTTTTCAATTATAGGGTAAATTGAAAAATATTGTTCAACGTAAAATATTTAGCAGGGAATCAGCCGCAAGATATGAAAGTCTGTCGTTGATTACGTGGATTCAGTTTTGTATTGACGCCAATGCTCATCATTTTGAACACCTGTTGTAGCTTTAGAATCTGTTAATGAAATGTAAATTCAGTACTCTTTTTATTTCAAGCTGGGACTAAGCCACGTACATGCCGTATGACAAAGAAAGTGAACGCGTTGCAACGAGAACGAGTGAGATAGACTAACAGCGAACGAGCTGTCGGATTATCCGCGTTTACAAACAAAAGCGACGAGGAATGAATTTTCCATTAATGAAAATTGAAGCGAAGTTTTTCCGGTGAAAATGTTTTTAATCATACGTATTCTAGGAAGAAACGAAGATCAGTATTGAAAAGAATTGTCTGTCGTATTAGATGGTCAGCTTTCGAAAGGTACGTGATTCAAGCAAAAATCAATAGAGACTGTTTACATTTGTTTTGCTTATGGAATTACATTTTCCTTAACTGGAGAAATGATACTTCTTTTTCACTACAATATATGGAAGTTTTTCAGAAATGAATCTCGTGTTTGGATTCATTTCTTTCGGGAAAAATTCGTCAGTTTATTCGTAATACTGTCTCGAAGATGCAACAATGAATATAAAAATGTTAATATTTATTAGTTTATAAAATTCGATCTTGCAGTCGTACAGGTTTCGTCTGAGATCGTCGGTCATTCGAATCGGCAGGCAGTACGTGCTGAATAAGTATAAATTGTAATAAGAATGATTTTATTTCATTCAAACAGTGGAAAATGATTTCATGTAAACGTGAACTACTGTGCTTTAATAACGTAACGTAGAGTCTTGTTAATAAATCACGTTTCTAGAAGAAAAGATTTCTACGAGTTCTCTACGCTAATTACATTGTAGCAAAAAGTATCGGAATGCCAAACATGGGAATAATATAATTTCAGTTAACCGGGCGGAAATTGTTTCAGTTACTCGGAGAATAATGCATCTTGAGCTTGGGCGGTTGAAGCAATACACAGTTAAAAATTGTTAAAGTGTTCTCTAAGAGCGAAGATGCAAAATATGTGATTATATTTGTCAAAAGTATCAATGATCTTGAAATCTGAAAATTGTTTTTGGGAAAATTTGCATTCTCGGAATGAAAATCCTTGACAAAAAAATTGTATCCTTGAAAAGAGAGTCTTTGGAGAAAATTGTATTCTCGAAAAGAAAACCCTTGGAGAACATTATACTCTTAAGAAGAATGTCCTTGAAAAGAAACGTATCCTCGAAAAGAAAATCTTTGACCCATGAACGATATTTAGATTCCTCTCTAAATGTTCCACCCTGTACAGGGCAAAAAATTCTACTTCCCGTTAATATTCTGAAGCTCCCGTATGGGTGTGTCGCATCCTATGGTATTTGCGCAATCAACGTTGATTGGTTTCATCGTTCGTCACTTGGCAAAAGTAAGATTCTTTAATTTATCGAAAGGCAAAGAATAGTGGAGGAACGGGTACGATGGAATAAGAAAAAGGCGGAAAATGAGAGGAGCGGAAACGATCGTATACTCGACAGGACGAAGAGCTGAGTGGCGAAAGGCTACAAACACTTTCGTGCGTGGCTCCTCTTGGGAAAAAGCTCCCGGCTACGACTCATTCCCGTGGTTCGTAAAGAGACCAAGGGAACGCAGGAGGCTGCGGAGACGAGAGAACGAGGAACGTATAAAATGAAGACCAGCTCTGAAATGATAAAACTGAGGATATTTCTAGCTTACTCCGGTATAAAGGGAGGTCTTCGCGAGATGGAATGTATCCGCCCCGATGGCGACCAGGTTAGATCGAGTCTCCTTCATACATGGACAATATCGCCAAAATATGGTCAGTTTTAAGAACCATTGCCTTTCGAGGACTCCCCGGGTCACAGTGATTTTTCATCGACGCTATACGAAACTTCTCCGCGATTTGAAAGCATTTCCAGCGACTTCCATCGCGAAGCCAGCAACCCCAGTCCGACGGTCTTATTTTTCTTATCGCAAGCTGCTTGCTTTAATAAAGTTCCATGCATTCGCTCCGCTTCTATGAATAGGTAAAAGCCTGCAGAGTTATTCCCGATAAAAATGTCTTTTTTAAGAGCTATTCCTTTTAAGATCCTCCTCTGCTCCCCCTCGAATTGAAGTTAGGCGTAGGCATGTCTTAAATTCGTAGATATTCGAGAGTTTCCAACGGAGGAGACAAGAAAAAGGAGTTCCGAGCGCTTTATGCAGCATTAGCGATGAGGCTGATTATTGACGTAAAAGCTTTAGCGTACCGAGTCAAAGATCGGCGCAGGAACTTGTCGCGCACTCCCCATTATTTTTAATAAAGTAAATAACGATCACTTTTTATATTCCATTTTTTGGAATTTAATTATTACGGGTCCGCTGGTGACGCTATACCAAGTTGTTCAATATTTATTTATTGAACAGTATACGAGTACCAGATTGCTGGATAAGTTTCGTCGAACAACCTTTTATTTATAATGATATAATGTTGAGTTGTTAGCATTCGTATACTCGGTTAATGATTTGAAGGAAAGATTCTGAAATTTCTTGGCTGAGAAATGATTCTTCGTAAATGTTAAACTCGAATGAAAAATATTCCAATGTTTCCACCGTTAATTTGAACTGTATTTTTATCGGGGAGAGAATTTGCAGAGATTGCCAAAAATGGAAGTAATACACAATTTTATAATTTTCCGCTACTAATTTGAAACCAATTAATAATTGACGGATATTTTACAAACGGTGACACAAATGGAAGTGGAATACAATTTTACAATTTCCACTCGTGCTACTTCTCAAATGCAATCCACACTGCAACGATTATTTCATTTCGAAGGCCCCGAGTCTTTGACAAGTCTCAATTGCAAAATAAATTTCCAATTTGTCGTATTACCGTTCCTTAAAAACCTATTACTTAAAAAATAATATACGTGCAAGTAACAATTTAAACGAATAATTCTTTAGGTTGCGAGTCAATCGAACGTGGCCATAAATAACCGAATGTTTCCGTGTCTATCGAAACGACGATAATAGCGGGGGCATAAAATACAATTATAATGCACATCCCTTATCCTATTCGATAGTTCGTTTCCCATTCTAGTCGCGGCCATATCGGTGGCCATCGAACCGTATAACTTTCTCTACGCGGGCTGATAGACCGCGATCAAATACTGCCTTCCATTAACGTTATTACGCGGATATTTATCTGTCCAGCTCGTACGGTTCGCTGGGTATTCGCTTTAAAAATCGCGAATTTCGCGGATATATATTGATTTGACGATCCGTGTCTATCCAAAGTAAACGCTATCTGGGGAACGCATGCGTTAAAACGAAAAACAAATAGGAGCCGCGCCGGTGAACGAGGGACGCAACGGCGATCGTGGAGGGAGGTTAAAAAAGCAGCGACAGTCGAATGCGACGGAAGTTTTTATCGGGCGTGGTTCAAATAGGCAAAGAGAAGAGGTGGTTGGTTTCTCTCCACGCTCCGACGGCTCAGCATCCGTAGAAATAGTACGCAGCTCGGATCTTCTTTACGAGTATTGCTGTACCACCATGGCCGTCACTGGAAGAGGCTCGTTCAGCCACTGTTGTCGCTCGTTTACGCTATTTTTCTCTTCCAATCCAAGAATTGTATCCGCGCTTGTACAATACCGGGACCCTCTCCCCCATTATTTTCGTCCCCTCTCGCTCACTCGCTTTCTCATTTAACCGGGTTTTATCCACCACGGGGAACCAACGGAACAGAGCCGCCCTCAAACGTGCTGAAAATTCATGCTCGTACGTTTCCACGGTGTGTGCACTGTTGATGAGGTGTGCACTGCGGGTGAAGTTTAAAGTGATCTTATTGGGAAGGGTGTTTGGAAACGTTAGCAATTAATATCCGAGAACGTCCAGAACGTAATGGACGGTATTATGCAAAATAAAACACTCGAGGAGGATTTTTAACGAACTTGTATTTTAGAGATAGCAACGACTTTAGGAATGCTAACCGAATACATTGGGTGTTTACTGTTGTTGAAAATTGAGAAGACGCGATAGAATAGGGCAAGGTGTAGGATATGTCTATAGAAAACATGGTGGTTAAGGTTAAGAGTAGTGCAGTGTTCGTAACGCATGGATGAGAAATTATAACAACGCTCGATTTTTGACAGAGGGAAGAGAAAATTGAAATTGAGAAATATTTGCTAGGATGAGAAATATTTCACTTAGAAACAAATGAATTCGTTACAGAATGATCGAGTTTGGTAATTAATAATTAAATGGTTTCGTATATGAGAAGTGAAGAATGTAGGGATTTATATAACCAGCTATGGAGATTAATCTTATTAAAAGAATTTATTAATTCAAACTACGTGAAATTACATTAAGGAGACTAACGATAAAACTATACTGTAATGCAAAACTGCAACTCGACTCTTCGCTATAACAGGTGTCCCAATTCTCTCTTGCAGACTCTGAAGAACTCGCAACTAATCCTCAAGTAGACTAACCTCCCTTGGTTCTCAATCGTGTTGCACTTTTATGCTCTCTCACACACATTCACGTATACTCACAGAAACCCTCATGGTACGTGTCAAATACCTCAAACTTCACGTAGATTCTTAGGATTCACTCTTCATCACTCTTAAGCAACCGATACCCAAACGTAAACATCCTTTCAATCCTCTGGTGTGATCACCAGACTGCCCCAAATACTCATTCGTGCCTGCATTCGTTCGAAAAGTTTATCGATCCATTTATTCGTTGAATATTTTCTCGATACTGCACAAATTTCTGGTAATTTGTTGTTGACCTATTTCCTACATTTTTACTCAAAGACCTTAAAAACTTAATGCAATTTTGCAGGCGAAGCTGCATTTAATTTTGCCTCAGTCTCGCATGAAACAAATATAGTGTGTCACTCTCCGAGTTTGATGAAATTTTCCAGGTATATAGAGCGACCAAAAATAAAGGGCACGTATTTCTTTTGGTTGCATGAACTGAAATTTAAGGAGTGAAACCACCCTTCAAAGTTTTAGACTTTTCTTGATATTTTCAAAACTAGTTTATATATGCAAAAAAGTCATTTGAACAAATTCTGTATGATTAATGGCGGAAAAGACCACGATGCTTACGACAGTGAAATAAAATAAATAAGAAAGTAAAAAAATTTTCCACAAATACTCGTCTAAAAATGGATTTCCTATATTTATTCATCTCATATTTTCAATAATATAACATCAATGCAAGATAAAGATATTTTCAATTAATTGTAATTCAAAATAAGAATGCTTCACTTTGTCGGCTTTTCAAAAAAAAAAAGGAGAATAAAGATGTTAAAAGTAATTTTTCGACTTTTTTATTAATTTTTTTACCGATGTGTACACCGTGTTATTTTCCGTCTAAACTCGTAAAGAACTTGTTTAAAAAACTTTCTTGTATCTCCGATAGTTCTGGAGATAGCATCAAGGGTGAAACTTTGAAGAGTTTCAACCCTTAAACTTGAGTTACCGCCACTGTAAAAAAATACATATCCCTTAATTTTGATTGCTCTACAAACCTGAGAAGGTTCATAAAAATCAGGGGAGGGAGACACCACTTTATGGATGTTCGTTGTGAGTATAATTCTGCATTAAATTCTGTAATAATCTGATCTGATTTTTCCTGCGCCAAGAATAAGTACAATATTTTAGTAATAAAAAGAGTACAACAGTCTTGTACTCTTATATATCGCTCGATAAATGTATCAGCAAAAGGTGTACCTTAATCTGGCCAAATAGGAGCAAGTGAATATCCTGAGAAGAACCGTAACACTTTCGAAATATTTTATTCCGAACGTAATATTTACACTCGTCTTAAAATACACGGCGTAAAATGTTCATAATTCCAGCCGGCGTTCGAAGCGATTTTAATCGTTACATTTCTCGTGACGGTTCATATTGAAGAAAACTCCCAAAAAATCGATCAGCTCGCAAACGAAACATGAAACAGGGCTGGAAAATCCGATACCTCGGATGCGAGCGAAGTAGTCTCGTCGTTTTGAGGTACGTCGGCCAGCGACGAAATTTTCCGTGTACAATTTTTAATTAAAAAGCGATCCGGAGGCATCGATGAAGAAAAAAGAGAAAGGTAATCGCGAGGACGGAATAAGAACCGTGATACCCATTTTTTGACCTCCGTAAAATAGTTGGCTGGTATTATACGGAACGGTCTCCCTGAAAAACAGTAAAAATTCGCGAAAGATATTAAAAGTCGGCGTAAAGTCGAGTGTAGGAGAAAGAGGCCGAGAAGACACCAAAGAGGCAAAGGGCAAGGCCGTGGAGGGAACGAGGAGAGAAAGAAAGGGAAAGAAGCGAAAGGCGCGCGTTCATTCTCTACAGTCCAATTTTAAGGGAGCTTTAAAACCCCCGTTTATAACCCCCAGCGGCATTCGAAGGTGGCGCGGCAACCAGCGCTAGAAATGTGCAAGTCAAACAGCTTGACTCAGCGGTTTATCTATACGGTGCGCTACTGCCGGCCGTGTAGACTCGAGCGAGTGCTTCGTGCACGTTTATGACTGCACGTTTCGCCAATGGATCACGTCTATTTCACTTTACCGCGCTTGGACTTATCCTCGTTCGGCACATCGTCAATGGCGCCCGAGCCGCGCGCGTCTGATGTAAAGTAAACTTTCAAAATAATTGCCCGGATCCTGAAGATAGCTACAGTTTACACGACGCTGGCTGTAAACAGCACGCGCTACCCTACTATGTACCTTGATAACGTTTTTAATTAGATTATAAAATGCTTCCACGTTTCAACCCCTTCGCACTCGTAACTCCCACGGAATTGTCAACCGGTCGACTCCTGGCTATCGGGTCCACTCCACCATTTCCCATATTTGTGTTTACGCGATAACAACTCCACGGTAATTTTGTTTTCATTTCTTAATTCTTGCGTTCTGTGGCGCGAATGGTTCAACTTGCTCGCCACCATTCCATCGTTAACTTCTGTTCGGAGCAGACGTAAAACCAACAGTTTTTATTTTCTGTACTTCATCGTTAAAAGTAAGTAGGCAGTTTTATACCTTACGCAAGAATATAGTAATACTTTTCGAGTTGTGCTCAATAAATACCAAACTGTTTGGTTGTTCTGAAAGTCATTTCGTTTTCCAAAATGGAGAATACGTAATTTAATAAAATGTTTATCGTGTTTGATTTTCACCAAAAAAAGAAACGAAACGACTTTCCGAACAACTTAATAGTTCACACGATCGAGAAATAATATATGCGATCAGTTCTTTCTACCTTTGGAGCGAATAATTTTGTAAAGTTACAAATTATAAGCTTGTATGTTTCTTTCGTCTAAATAATCACCTCGCCAAAGGTAGACATTGACATTGGGTAAATTGCTAGTAGAATATTTTTTATTCATTGTTTCGTACGGTAATTGAATTATTTTGACAAGTTTGTTACTTTTACAGTTTTCAAATTTTAGAAACTTATGAGTAAATTGTAGAAATCTGGTACCGTGTGAACTTGAGAAATTGATCTCTGGAAGAGGATGTGAATTGTATTGGATCAGACATTTTAGTTAGCTTTCGAAGGCCTACGACTAAGCAAACATTACTCGACACTGACCCTAACTCCTAACTAACATTGTGATAAGCAAACAGATCTCAATCAATCGCATCACCTAGTTGCATCTAAGACAAGGTTTGCGAATAATCCTCACCGAGGAGTCCTCTGGCAACGTAAGACGAAATGTTATTTCGAGAAACTATGAATGTCAAATACTTACGATATTAATTTAGACAAAAGAAATTACAAACAAGATTATTTAGACAAAAGAAATGACAATAATCGTTCCATATAGATATACTCTATCGAAGAACCATTACCATTACTTCGTTACAGGACACACTCAAATTATATAACGTATAATAAATAACAGATAGAAAAGTAAAAATTTTCTTCAGAAAACAAAGCACTGATATGTTCCTCGACTCTGTATTTATTTTAGATACTTAAGAGAAAGCGAACCACGAGAATTGGACAGTTTCTCAAATAGCAACGAATATCGATCGTGTTGGGTCACCTTGAAAGTTATCAATTCGTGAGAAACAGATGCAAGAATACTGAAAAGTTACATTATCGCGGCCTACTGTCCCGACCATCGCATAATGTAAGAATAATGCGCGTTCGATGCCATTGGTGTCTTTTAGGACTGCTTTATCGTGCTTGGCGTCCTTTCCCTTCGTGAATAGAAGAAGGCGTTTTAAAGGCGGCCGCTTTAAAAGCTTCTACGCTCCTTGAGAGCCGCTACACACCGCACCGGCCTAATCTGACTTGGGGTGTAAGATCGTAAATCCTCCCACGCCAATTGCGATTGCGGAGAAGCTCGGCGGAACACAGGTGCGAGTATTGCCCCAATGAATCTTTCGTGATAGGATTTGCCTGTAAAACGGGATAATCTTGAGCTAAGAACAAAATCTTCCGTTGCTGTTGGATCTTTTTTCTGACCTCGCTTGTGCATTCCATCCCTTTATCAGCACCTATAGGATAGAACGTGCTCTCGTGTGTCTAATATATAATTATCTCTGTCCAATGATCGTTTCTCGTGAAACTCGACACACGATCGTGGTAAGCATTTGTCAAAATGAAGGGAGTTGGGCATTCGACCCATTTCAAGAATATTGTTCAATATTTCGAGGAACATGGTTCGTGTTTTAATTTTTAAATAAGAGGAGACGGTTTAGATTTAATCAAAGTGAGTATAAATTTTACAATTGGAAGGATGAATCGAACGAAGTGTGTAGGATAATATTAAAGTGTACAATTGATTGTACTCGAGTGCTACATTAATGTTTAGGGAGAGTATGTCGAAGTTGAGCTTTGCACATCTTACGAAGCCACTTGAAAGAAAATATTGAAAAGTTTAACAAATATCGGTTGAAGGTATTCTTTTTTAAATACAATACATTTTCTTAAGTTTATCGAAAACTTTCAGTTTTCAGAATACGATTCTAAAAAGCATTGTACCTTTTAAGAATTTTATAAAATGCGCTAAGTTCAAGGATCGATAAGAACAGCAGATGTAACGTTCACTTTCTAATGATTTTTTTCATAACGATAGAACTTGAAATAACGCAGATATCAATACATGGTTTCAAGTGTAAATAGTTAACACGTTTGACGCTGAAATTTCGAGGGAATTTTTTTTATCCAAAATTCTCTAAGTATTACAATGAAACTATTAATGAAACATGATTCGTACGTTCGATAAATTCATTGGTCGGTATTCACGAGAAAATTGTTAAGTATATCTAACGAAAGATTATTATTCCATAAAAGAAAAAATAAATTTCCCGAAAGAATAATTAAATAAAACACTTTAAAATACATTTGTCTGAACTACGCCACGAATCAATCTTCTAATTCTACTTGTGTTGTCGAAGATATCGTTCAGAATTTATTTTCAAATTTTTCGCAAATTTGCATCGTCCAAGGTTAGCGGATTTAATAACTCGGAGTTTAATTAACTGCCAACAGCCTAGGGATCGATTTCCCCGGAGATCTTTCTTCCGATGTTTCCTCGCCTGGTGCCTTTTTGCGTTATCCTCCGCCAGCAGTTGCCATAATCCGTGGGGGACTCGAAATCTCCATCTAGCGTTTTTCGTTACCGTCACGTCGAAATTCCTTCGGCGGAGTCATCGAGGAACTAAAAAGGTCCAATGGCTGTTCGTTTTAACCGTCAAAAGTGCCGCCGCTTCGAACGTTGACTCGATCGTTTGAAGTCGGAGCGGGGAAACCCGTTCGTTCCCTCGCGCCGAACGCTATGAAATCAAAGATAGAGAGAAACGAGGGGCGGAACGGGTGGGTTCGGTTTCAGAGAGGAAAACGCGGCAGAGTGGTAACTCTTATGGAAACTTCGACCCGGGGTGAAACTTTTCGATACTTTCCGCAACCTCGCGCGGGCCAGTTCCCCGCGCTGAATCTTGTTCGCTTCTTGCCGATCGATTTCTAACTTGAGAAACGGGATCTTAACGAGACGGAGAGAGAGAGATGGAGGGAGAGAGAAATGAGAGGAGAGTGAGAAGAGAGAGAAGAGAGAGAAGAAAGAGAAGAAAGAGGAGAGAGAAGAGAGAGAAGAGAGAACACGGCAAGAGGTAGAGGGAGAGAGAGAGAGAGAGAAAAGAGAAAGAAAAGAGAGAAAAGAGGAGAGAGAGGAAGAGAGAGAGAGAGAGAGAGAAGAGAGAAAGAGATGGAGAGGAAGTGAGAAAAAGAGAGAAGTGAAAAAAATGAGAGAAGAGAGAAAGAGATGGAGAGGAAGTGAGAAAAAGAGAGAAGTTAAAAAAATGAGAGAAGAGAGAAAGAAATTGAGAGGAAGTGAGAAAAAGAGAGAAGTGAAGAAAATGAGAGAAGGGAGAAAGAGATGGAGAGGAAGTGAGAAAGAGAGAGAAGTGAAAAAAATGAGAGAAAGAGTTGGAGAGGAAGTGAGAAAAAGAGAGAAGTGAAAAAAATGAGAGAAGAGAGAAAGAAATTGAGAGGAAGTGAGAAAAAGAGAGAAGTGAAGAAAATGAGAGAAGGGAGAAAGAGATGGAGAGGAAGTGAGAAAGAGAGAGAAGTGAAAAAAATGAGAGAAAGAGTTGGAGAGGAAGTGAGAAAAAGAGAGAAGTGAAAAAAATGAGAGAAGAGAGAAAGAGATGGAGAGGAAGTGAGAAAAAGAGAGAAGTGAAACAAATGAGAGAAGAGAGAAAGAGATGGAGAGGAAGTGAGAAAAAGAGAGAAGTGAAAAAAATGAGAGAAGAGAGAAAAATAGAGAGAGAAAAAACGAAAGAAGAGAGAAAAAGAGAGAAGTGAAAAAAATAAGAGAAGAGAGAAAAAGAGAGAGAGAGAAAACGAAAGAAGAGAGAAAAAGAGTGAGAGAAAAAACGAAAGAAGAGAGAAGGAAGAGAGAAAAATGGAGAAGAGAAAAAAACGAGAAAAGAGAGAAAAAGGGGGAAGAGAAAAAAACGAGAAAAGAGAGAAAAAGGGGGAAGAGAAAAAAGAGAGAGAAGAGAGCAAGGGGTGAAGAGGGAGAGAGATTCGGAGAGGAAGAGACTAAGAGAGAGGGAAAGGAGTGAGAAAGAATTTCACGCGAGGGGAAAACGCGATCATAGTCTCCGACGAATCGAAGTTTTCGGTAACTCGCGGTATGTTGCGAAAGAGCCTCGTGCGTCAAAGATTTTTCTACGGAGACTTTGTGGAGTCGTTACTTCCGCCGTGCAAAAACGTGACCCTTAACGAGATCGCTTGTTGAACGCGCGTCCCCCTAATGCCGCTATCCGCTGCATTGTATTTCACCTTCGGCAGGCAACCCCCGCCGAGATTCTTCCGAGCTCATTTGGAAGTGGCGCGGACGTTTCGATTGTGGGAAAGGAACGAGCAAACCGTTGCTCTTATAAGGGAGACGATAATTCATCGTAAGACAAGTTACACATCGTTGTATCAAACGTAGCAGGTTGGGGCAATTTTGAACAATTTTAACTAATTGAAATTAAGGTAGGTTGTCTTTGGTGGCAGCACGTGTTCCAGCACTTGAATCTCAGAATGTGCAATTGGATGTTTCCTTGTTCATTAGTAGCCAACTTATTAACTGTTTTCACGTTACTATCTTTAAAGTACATTCCTTTGTATCTAAACACTCTCATATTTTGTCACGAGTAAACCTAGCTCTTAGAATCTTGTTCTATTTTCAATTATTGATACTCATTCGGATTGGTATTCGTTCTTTTTTTTAATTATTAATTACCAACGAAACCAAAAAGAGCGACAAAAGAATCTTTCGTAAAACCTTTTTCAAAGATTAAGTTCAATGACTTATAATTATTTCTTTTTTACACAAAAATGGTAAAGAATAATAATATAAATTCAACAATTCATCATAGTTTATTGAGTTTAAATACTCTGTTTAATAAGTCTTTACATTTGTCATTAATGAATAATCGAATTCAAATGTTCGATATTCTTTCATACGAACGTTCAAGATTATATCTATTCATTATTCGTATAACTAAATTTCAGTAATAATAGTCCGACTATTCAGTGATTACTTGTCCGATAATAATTTAATATTTGATAAAAATTCGATAAGTTTATCGCGGAGAAAACAAACGAGTTATAATTCAATCTTGTTTACTCGTAGTGAGTGAACTAATAATTCATTCATTGCAACGGTCCAGTTACACGGTCTATCGCTAACCTACATTTTCAATGCACCGTATTACTCGAACTGTGTGCCTAAACAAAATTCACATTAAACTTCTCGCAAGTAAAATATTCCACAACTTGCATAGAATCTTTCAATTCCAGTTCGATGCCAGAGGAACAAAGATTTGTAACCACCTTCCCGTCAAGCTGTAAAACCAGTAATACGTTTCTTCGACGTTCGTAGAGAGCGCTTTGGAAATCCGCGAAACCTTTGGCACGGGGAATACCGAAATTACCACTTTATTTTATCGAAATATCACTGCTACGAAACTGCATTACCCCTGCAACAATTATTTCACGGTAAAATATAGGGCGATAAATTTCTTCGCCGCCGTTATCGCGGAGCCACTGTTATGAAACTATTTATCACAATTTGCAAGTGTAACTCCGTCGAAGCAAAGAGTTCGGAAGAAGTTCCGGAGATTCTAAGCCGCTGCAAAACAGAGTTCCCTGGGGGAGACATTTTAATTACCGACGGTCCATTCGTTCGCAGTATATATTCGACGATACACCTGCTCCTGACACTTGCGCCTTTGCCGTAGCGCGACCTCACACCATTTGTCTTTTGAGTTTATATATAAATTCGATCGTCCAACCTTCTTCGCTTCGTTCGACTCTGCGCGCTGGCTCAAAAGCTGGCTCAGTCCGCCCCAAATCGGAAACTACGGACGACAGAGATTGACTGGACTTCAATAAAGCTTCTTCGGAAGTACCAGAGAAGATGGCTGCGGAGCGTCACGAGACTGAGCTACCCCGGTACCGTTAAACTGGTCACTGGCCTGATCCTTTATAGCCCACTCGATTCAGTCACCTCGATAGAATTTGACAACTTCGATCTCGCCTGTAGGAAAGTTTCTCACCATTGATCTACAATTAACACGTTCACTGCCACCTCGCCAACTACTATATACTCCCGAAAGAGTGGCTATACTCCGAACGAGATGGTGAAATAACACTCTTCCATTTCACTTATCCAAGCTGAGTGTTCTCGTCTCTTTTAACGATGATCTCTTTGACGATTTTACTGGGAAATAAGAAATCGTTAACTAAAGTTGAAAGTACAATATGTTTACGTTTATGTCACAGGGTTTCTTGAAACTCGAGTTATCGATCTCTTTTGAGTAGGTTTGTTACAAATTTTTTATATATATATATTTACTTTATATATTTACTTTAATTTACGATTTAATTCGGTTTCTTTGACGATACCTATAAATCGATGGTTCTGATCATTTGATTGAAATTTGATATTCACGTTAATGAAAATTGTTTCAGAAATTTTGTTTTATTGTGCATCGTAAGCGTATATGAAAATTATTCTCCTTCCTTTTGGTCCCTTGGGACAGAATCTTTCTTCAAAGAAGGTCTCGTGTATTCTTTCCTTCTGCTAATGATCCGTATCTACTGATTCAATTTTGTTTACATTCGCACGAGTTGTTTGAAACCGGGATAAATAAGATAGAACAACGTCCAACAAAATAGCGACCTTTGAAAGCGGGAAATTCGATTTTCAACGTTTCATAGCTTATCGTGTTACATTTGTGTATAAATCTACCGCTGAAATGAAAATATAAAAACATTTCACGTATTTCATGGATCAAGAAGACAATCTCTGTACTCGCACAATTATATTATTCCACGTTTATTTCTTACTTCGGTCCATACACGCGCAGTTCACGCGTCCTCTCGAGAACTAGTAAAGATAAATTAATCGGAGCAGAATTATGAGTTACGAATACAGAAAATAGTCGAATCCATAAAAGATCTTAGCAACCAAACATTGTTAAAATGAAGCTGGCACGTGTACTTGTGGAATCGTTACTAAATAAAAACTGTAATGTATCAGGACTGATATCGAGCAGATAATTAAATTTCAAGAACGAAGTGTCTTATAAAACAAAATTTGTACAATCTTCGAAACAAAATTGTATTCTAATTATTGACTTTCATCTATTGGATCAATATTGCCGTACATGTTTTACTATTACTCGTTATATTTGACTAATGTTCAACTGGGTATGCCAATAAATGGATTACAGTTGGAAGCTGATAGTTGTCGATAAAACAATTGACGTTTGGGAATTGTTCTCAAGATTTCAAAGTGATACGATAATAATGTCTCACGACGACCGATACAAACTTCAAAGAAATACACCTGCAACATCCATAGAAATAGAATAGTAAACTATTCCGGTAACGTGCATCGGACCAAGTGCACTCTTTCGTTGATAGTTGTCCAAGCTGCTGGACAAGATACGTTACAATTCGCTCCCCCTTTGCCAAGTTAAATCTCGTCTAATAAAGGCTGGCATTTGTACGTATTAATAGGCCCCAATGGGTAGCTTTATGGCGGTAAGGACACCGTGCGTCTTTTCTCTGTTTACAGACGCTGCAAGGGATTCGGAACGACTGTCCACGATAATCAAGATTAACAGCTTCGGCTGATCCTTGAGGCTTCTTCGTCAGCGTCCTCGCGCGCCTCTCTTATCGCTCTAGATCACAATTTATATCACAATAACGTCACTTTGGTGCTTCTCGTGTGTACGCGGCTGCGTGGGTGTCTCGTAACGTGTTCGCGGCCATATACACACCGCACGGTACACCCAGGTTGAATCTTTCCCGACTCTTCGTTCTGGCGTGTTTCTTCCCGATAGCTGTCGCGAGACAGAGTAAACGGGGCCCCGAAACCTCAATGAATTCGTGTTCGTAGCGCGAATCGGAATGTCCGTAGCGAGCTACTGTGGCCGCAAAACGGAGTATTTTGCCGAACACGACGCCCCTGGGATGGGAATCGTTCGGGTAACTACAACTACAGAGAGCTCCCTTGTTTAGAGGCGGATAAAGCAGTCCGGGGTATTAGCCAGGGAAATATAAACGAGATATATACGTTCGAGCGGCAACGCGCGCGGATGAGGAACAATTGGACTCTCGTATCGGGGCGTGTAATTAATCAGAAATTTTTCGAAACGGCGACCGAAATTCTGACGTCAGGCCGTGTTGCTCGTGTGTCTTGAACGGTCGTGAGCTCGGGAACCAGAAAGGAGGTCCCGAGTTAAAATCTTCCACCTTGCGCGGGCAGTTATAAACGAAAGGCTTTATGCACGAAGTTCTGAAGTACTATTAAATTAAACGGTACTTAGAAACTTCTTACATAAAACCCTGTAACTGCCCACCTCAATTAATAGACACGCATTTGAAATCGTTCTGTTAAGCCGTCTTCCGTCGCCTGTGTAAAACACAGACGCATAATCGGTTCGAGATGTTCGTTCAACGATATTCCCCCTCGATTCGATACATGCACTGTTTTGAAGGGTATATGCAATGGCGTAGAATTAATTTTCTTTTACAACCGAGAGATTCGCGATAACGAATCGTACATGCGCTCGAAACGTGCACTCTTTTGGAGGGAATATGGAACAGCGTAGAATTCATTCTTTTTTTTTACAACCGAGAGATTCGTTATAAGAGAGTTTTTAACGTAAGTACTTAATTTTTCACTACGATTTTGAAACTTTTTCAAATTTGATTCGTTTAGTTTGAATTGCTTTGAATGTTTAGGCTAAAATGTGGGTAAGTGGTTACACGTGATAAAGATAAAAACAAAAGTTATTTATTTATTTATGGGTCGATCATTTATGTTTACTATTAGCGACAAATATGCTCTGCATAGTGTAAACGTGTTTATTTATTTGTGTAACCGATGAATAAGGCGTGTGATATCATTTGTCACTAAATATCTTTGTTATGAATATAAAAGTTACAAGGAGGATATAATACCATCTTTTTCTGTATCTGTTACACGTTTGCGATAAACACAATCGAAGAGATTGAATATCTTATTGTTACTAGAATACAAAGAATAATGGAGAAATGAAAACAAAATTAACGAAGCTACAAATACGTTATTACGATAAAAACATGTTTATTAGATAAAGTTTATTAAGTAAATACGTTTCTAGAGAAGTAGTAGTAGTATAGTGGTAGAGAAATTAGGTTCTTGTGCTATTATGTATAGATGTAAACAATTTATAGCTATTTCTTTTTTATAGGTGCAGTCGAAAACAAACAAAATTGTAAAATGATTTTAGTGTTCCAGTGAGGTATTTACCTGTGATTTCTTCGACAAATAATTCTTTTTTAAACAATTTTAAACAAATTCTATATATACGATTTAAAATACATTAGAAAAGATCATTGCAAGTATATATGTATATATAATACACATATGTGAATATATTGTATATTATACATCACAAAAGTGATTACTTTAAAATATTATGTAAATGAATTAAGGTTCAACGAAGATCAACATGGTGAAAGTGTGCAACATTTTGTATCCATTTTTACTAAAATTTTACATTTGGCAAAGCTTTAGCATTTGAAGTTATGGGCACAATAAATTCAGGTATACATATACCTGTCCTATTTGTCCTTATTTCGAAGTTATGGCAAGTTTCGTGTCCTAATAACCCTGCGTCTACTTATCTTCGAGACAAGGAGCTCAATATGACCATCTTGGATCTCAAGTCTATGAATGTCTTATCATTAATCTTCTTATCCTTCCAACACGTACAGGTCGGATTTGCTGTAAACCTTGTTCACTTGTCTGGTGGAAGATTCAATATCATCAATAGTCTGTAAACAATGGATTTCATAAAGCCCCGCAATTCAATATTCAATGGATGTAAGTTACGTTCAAGAAGTCTATATATCGGATACGTGACGGCCATTTCTCGATCAAGTAACACTAATGCTTTTATTAAAAGAATAAATTGAAACGATACATAGAAAGCTATGAAACATTATTTACAGAATAATCGATGAGCTCGTATGCATCGAGATATCGAGCATGTTTTGTAAATAATTCAATTGTATCGCTTATATGTTGCTTAGATGTTAACTTGTCGAACGATTGTTCGAATGAGTGTACTTTTAAATAATGAAACAATCCCTTTTTCAGCATTGATCAGTTTATAGTGGAGTAACAAAAATACGAACAATAGAAATGAAAAACTAATACAACGAAACAATTTTCTTAAACATTTATAGATCCCATAACTTTCTAGTTGTTAAATCGTACACGTGGAACTGTGTATTTGTTGTATTGTAACGTATAAATCCTTTTCTTGTTATGTAACAGATATTTTAAGTGTCAGTGATCCTAAATTTCTCGGTAATATAAATTCTTACCGATTTTACAATGCATTCAACATTTTGTAATTGTTTATCTTCGAGTCTTACATTTTGTTTTTATTATCAGTACTCTGTTTTTCCAATTCGATGTCAGTAAGTATTACCCGTAAACATTGATAGTTTTATTTTAAATTGTTGAGAGCAGAATGAATCTCGTTATAATGAAACGTTTCAATAAGAAATTGAGTAATTAACAACAACGCGTTTCGCTAAAATAATTGAGCACTGATATAATAGAACATACGAATAATACAATGCTCGAATAACAAAACTTTTACCATACTACACTGTAATATAACACAAGCCTCGTAACAACACAAAAAAATTACATAAAACCCAAGTTTCTACTAATTCGAGTAATCGCATGAATATGTATACAAATAAAATACAACAAATCTACCTAATTTCGTAAAAAGGTAGACTTAGAAATGCTATCGCAAAATCTAACATTATTTATAAAACCCCACATTACGAGCGACCTTATATTATACACTATCCTTATCCTCGTGTCTCATTTTTATTACATTCACTCTATACAATCGTTACGTATCGCAATTCTTTGCTAACCGAAAATAATCACGTCGAAAGAAATTGCATATTCTATGCAGAACACTGCTAACAACGCAGCTAATAGCATTCCTCGTGAACATTCTTCCTTTTTTATTATTTTTTTTTGTTTCAATTCCCCTGTCCGTGCGTTATTTTAAAAAATTTATTTCTGTTTGTTAAATTCGAAGGATGTTTTGATCGAAACAGATGGCGGTCGATGATAGTGAGTCTCGTTGATTAAAAGCTGCGTATTTTCGCGCCTATTCACGAATCACCGTGCCGCTAATGGGATTGGAAACAGTGAGTGACGCCGAGCGGGGTGTGAGATCGGTTCAGTCGTTCGCCTGCTCTCACGGTTCCGCTTCGGCTGCTCGCCGGCGTACATTTTCAATTTTCCGCCCGGGTTTTAATACCTCGGACGGGCTTTTCAAAACCTGCCTTTTGTCGCTGCAAGTGACGAGAATTTATTTCAGCAAAAAGTCAAAGTCTCGGAAATAACTGAAAGACCATCAAACAAGATTTCAATGACAGGAAAGCAGTTGCTCGACAAGCCATGGTGCACCGGGCTGGGAACACCGATAATATATAGATCAGAAATCAACCAACGGAACGGAGTTGCTCGAGTATCTTTGTACGAATAAATTACATCGTTCGATAACTCGACGGCGAAACGATCTTCCGGATAGACTCAGACTGTATCGAATTTTTGCACTTTAATCTTACAACGCTCGCGGTTACCGATTAATATCGATACGACACGCTCGTTAATACCGATTGGTATTAATTATCGATCAGATTCAGCCATTCAACGTCTATCCAACAACACGTGTTGCACGTTGATCGGCAAGAAGAATCGATATTGGAGTATCTCGAGGACCGCGTTTCTCGAAGAACAGGTTAGGATTATCGAGATTGTTGGAAATTAGAAATACAGTTTACTAGTTACAATGATGTATTTCGACCTAGTCTTTCCGCTTTACAAAACGCGTTACGAACTGTTCGTTTGACACTCTAGCATAGATTGTTTCCATAGTCGCTTAAACTATTGATACTGCGAGGATGAAGTACACGAAACGTCCTCTTCTAAAACGAAACTTGGGAAATTTCCCCCAAAACTTCGTAAAGCTTCTTTCACATTTCGTTAATTTCGAACATTTACCACTGGTTCACAGCCCAACCATATACTCGGTGCTCGAACAGTATCGACGATCTCGTTTTCGAGACTGTTCATGGCATGTGCGGGCCAATTTTATGAACTTTGTCCGAAGTAGTGGACTTAGAAGCGTCCAGTGTCTTACCGAGTTTACGATCGCCGATGCGTGAACAGGAACTAAGTAGAATGTTCGTATTCTTGACACGCAATGCTCTCGTGTGCGTGTGTGCGTGCGTGTGTGTATGTGTGTGTGTGAGCAAGCGGCCCTTTACCGGTTGGTATTAAGCTGTTCGGATTAGGCCGCCCTACGGAGAGAAACTTGCTCCGCGAGATTAACCTATTCCGGAGCTTTATAGAAACTCTGCACAACCTGGATTACCGCAGCCACCGAAATCTCACTTGCCAGTACACCGCTGCCCGCTACGGATACGTAGAATCCGAAACAGATGTTTCCATTTACGCTCTCCTTTGGCACACGTGATCGGATTCGGGCTTAACGGTTCCACGACGTCACGTCAAAGAGATCGACCCCGTGGAAAACCATTCGGCTCGCGATCGTTCGCGTTTTTAAATTTAACAAATCTAATCGACCCGCGTTGGTATCTCGACGATCGATCGGGATTTCGTGCGCGTCGAGAGACACCGAAGTGGGAGGAGTCTCACTAGTGTGCTCGTCGTTCACCGCGGCGAATGAAGATGCAGGTGACGCGCGCGGTTAACGACGTCGCGGTCATCTGCGAATGCAAGAGCACGGGAAACACTTTCCAAGCGACGAGAAACGAATTATTCACGGGTCGCGTTTCCGGTTGTAACCGGTTCGTAATGTCGCGTCGAATATACATCAAAGCATTCGCGAGGTTTCGGGAATTTCGCCGAATCTCCAGAGTTAACGCCGAATAGTTGAACGCGGAATGTTCCGCGCAGCGCGATATTGTTTTTGGCACATTATTCGGAAAGCCGTAGCGGGAAACCGAGCGTTTGTTAGTCATGGGCGAACGTAACGTTCGTCGAACCTGTAATTTTGGGTTTGGTTGCGCTCCGGACGGCTCTGTGTATATTAATACACAGTGGAAAGAGGTCACGCGCGTAACGCATATTATTCTACGCCGCGCTTGATGTATTAGAGCGTTCTATCATAACTAATGCGGTTCTTTCGAAGCTCGTGTAATAAAGCGGTAAAACTGAACGCGACGCCCGCCTAACCATTTGGTGGGCGCACTGCTCTAACCGGGGACCATGCTTCCCTGTCGTGTCGTGGCTTGACAACCATGGATGGAATATTTTTCTTGTTACAGGAATTTGTAACGGAAATGACGGACCTACGCGTTTAGCGTGTTACACGGTACGTGTCTGGAAACGGAAACACGATGCTACGATAGCTGTGACGTATCGCTTGTGTATCTTCGAAGCGACGCAACCCGAAGATGTAAGTTTTTCGGCAAGGTGAGAAATTATTTGCGAACTCAACGGATGAGAATTATTGGCCTGTTCGGAAAGTTCGTTTTCCAAAATGGAGAATGTACAATTTAATCAAATCTTTATTAAATTATACACTCTGAAAAAATCGTGTTCCATTTTCACCGAAAAAGAAAACCGAAATGACTTTCCGAACTGCTCAATATTTACTAAAGAAATAATAAGGTTGCTCGATAAGTTTATCGTTCGATAAGAAACGAAGCTATTAGGTTCGTCGTTTTATTTTTCTAAAGATGGTACTACTGTTTGATGGACATCTGCGAAGTTTCATGTAGATCGATTCATTCGTATATTTATAGTTGTTCGAAGTTGAAGTTTCATAGTGTTTCCTTGCAATGGAAAAAATTACAAAACTTATCGAACAACCTAGTAATTCTTTGACGCTAGAACTATCAAAGAGGTCAATTTGACGTGTTGCAAACTTCTTTTTAAATTTACTCAATTATTAACGCTGTCTTTGCCTACAATATTCTTGAACAGTTATCAAAGTAGACAACTAATGGTACTCGTAAATTAATTTGCCCTTTCCCCATCTAACTTCGAAGATACGTATCTGATTTGATACAAATAATAATACGTTCAACGTTGGTAGAACTAGTGTTAAGGAATAATTATCGAATGTCTTGATGATTCTCTGAGAAACAACTATCGAATATCATTTCTGTCGATACGTTTGTTATTCGGTTTAGAATTCAATAGTCAATGTGTAACTTTTTTTCAAGGTGACATAATTAAATTTAAAACGTTACAGTGTTATAGGAGAGAGCCAATCCTAAGTTAGTGTACTGTTAACGATGAGTAGAGAAATGTTCACCACATGACTAATGGGTGAGTGTTTAACGGATAAACTTGTTCGAATTGGTAACATAAAAATCATGTTTATTGAATTGTGTCACTTTAAAAATGCAAGTACTAAGTGTATGGAGGTATACTAAGTGCATGGAGGAAACACCAACGCCACGAGTTTATGGCAACAACGGTTCGATACGTTGACTTCATAAATCTCTCCCAGCCACTGTTTTAGGTTCTTTCGTGATTCACTTTTTCTATTCAACACCTCTGTTTTGATCAATTTGTTAAAAATGACGCCACATTGGTATCATCCGCCTTGGGGTACAATCTAACGTTATACACAACAAAGGGTCGCACAGACGAAAAGGGAACGATTCTACGTATGAAATGAAATCGAAAAAGCGGAATAAAATTTTGATGCGCGGAACTTTGTTTTCGAGAAAATCGATTTTGAAGGTATGCGGGGCGAGTGCGCACTTGAGCGATAAATCTCAACTTCACGTATCTCTCTGAACTTTGTTATCGCGTTTATAGGCAATGCATATTTTTGATGATAAATTATTACTTCGAAACTTTATATGCAACTGCAATAGACGTCTGTGCCAGATTCGTTAAATCGAATTTCATTCAATCGAGTACAGAGCCTCGTGGGAAAAAATAATATTCTGTATCTTTGATTTATTTTTCAGCACACTATTAATACATTCTAGAATTTCTGGAATCGATTCTTCGTACAAATGTAAGTGAAAAAAGTCCAATGTTTGCAGCTTCAATTTTTAATGCAGGGTATTTAAATTTCTAGTTAATCGAGTGTGCAGCTGCAAATGTATGAATTCATACGAATACTTGTATTATCTATGTGTCGTGTCATTGAAAATACAGTTTCGAATATTCTTCCGTGAACTTTAATGTATTTTTACACTTATATTAACATTCTTTTACACAGTGGAACCACACATTTTTATTTCATGATTGTAACACTTCTTAACGTGGAACTTGAACGTAGATTTTTCTAAAATTTCTCTAACTGTTCTCTTCTGTTGTAGCAGTTTCGAAGAAATTATTAAAACGCGAAATAAAATGTATTGGGAAAGAACCATTGTACAATTTCGCAAATGTAAGTGTATATAAAGCAGACATGTGCTAATATTGCATAATACATTACTAAAATAATTGATTTCAAAATATGTGCAATATCATCAAGTTTAAGAAGGTCAGACATATTATTTGTACAATGAAACAAAACGTTTCAATTTTAAATCAAATCTTTGACGTGATGAAATTTCACCTTGAACAATATAAGTCCTTGTATAATTAACACCTCAAAGAAGCTTGTATATGCTTTGATTTATTATTGGTAGAATTCGACAGAATCTTCAAGTTGAATAACGATAATCCTAGCTGGTTCCATAATTTCTTAATAATTTGTTCGATTTTTCCAGTAGGTACCTTCTAAAACCAATGATACAAATTATGTCTACGAAGCCATTGTTGTTGCAGCGAGCACGTAAATTGCGAGACACACGTTTGACAATATTGGTCCTTTCCACTCATGCTTGTCAAATTTCTATTTGAAATATTTCCGATATATTTCAAAAAAGGAACACTTGCACAAATAATACACAGTCTACTGTCACGGAGACTACATGTTACCGGGGTCAGGTTGCATAACAGTAATTCACCTTGCTCTCTCTCTCTCTCTCTCTCTCTTTATCGCGTGTCATATTTTCACGCTAGCACTCGAACTTGTATTTCAGTCCTCATTATACAGGATAAAGTCGTTGAATAAAAAAAAAAAACATTAAAATATATACCCGAACAATCCAAGTTTGATTCGGTGCAACTTTTCAACGAGGACCAACCAAGTTTGGAATCTTTTCGAAAATTGTCGCAAGAGCGAAAAGTAAAATGCGATAGAATGCGAGGGAAGTCAGTCTCGCGAGCGAGACAAAAATATGAATCTCGAGTATCAAGTCATTTGTCTGCCAACTTCCGTTGCCGCCACGTGCCATCGAAGAGTCCAAGGACGGTTGAAGAAGCAAGACACCGTATTGTTGGACCCTCTTCAACGACTAACGATCTCATTACTTGCCTTCGAGCAGACCAACTTTATTTCAGTTAAACAAATCAACGAAATTTACGAAAGTCGTTTCTGCACCCCGTCCTCCGTCTCCGTCTCTCTCAATTGATTTCCGCGAAACATTTTGTAACCGAGTCGTGCAACGTTCGAACGCCGCCGAATTCAATAAGTTTATTAATTTCTCAACGGTGTTTAATTAAAATCGAAGAAACAATCGGTGAAACGTTATTCGGCTGGCAGGGAAAAAAATTCTTACGACTATGAAAGTGCATTTTCGCTACTAATTGAAAAATTGCTACGAAATATAAAGTTCGTTCCTTTTTTTTTTTTTTTTTTTTTATCAGAGATATCCAGAATTATATGGACAATTCATCACTGAAAACCTATAGACACGTCCGATATAAAATTGTCGAAAAAGAACGGTCGAGTGGTATTAATATCGGACGCCATCCGTCGGACTGTAAAATCGAAACTCTGATTACGGATGGTAGAAATGTGAATTTCTGTTCGTATATCGAGCTATGTATAACTGCGCCACTGTGATATTGCACGGAGATAGGAAAAAATATGACAAATTCCTGCAAATCGAGGTAATTATCCAAAATGACTTTTATACGTATTTTATTAATATCAATGAAAAAATTATTTCATTCAAGAATTTCGTGCGTGATAAAGGATCGTTTATAAAAAATCTTCAATCAGGCAATATGGCTTTATTGGAGCCAACATATAATATATTGATTTCCATAAAGCCATATTCCCGTATTGAACATTTTTATTCAATAAGGGACAATTAATAGTTTCTGATTGTACATTGTTCTCTGAGCGATGGCCATCAGGAATCCATATGCGTTTTTGATACGTTTATAAAAATTGGAAAGAATAATTCGTAAGATAGAACGAACGGTGCAGATTTCTATGAATAATATAGATTTTCTAATTTATGCTATTGAAAGGAATAAGAAAATAATACTCCAAAGAGAAGGACTAGTTTCGAGAAAACACTTTTGACGAGTTTATGAATTAAAATTGTATATAGTTGTATTAAATTCTTATTTCATTTGGTCTTTCGTATCGTGAACAATTTTGAGGTATTTAGTTACTTTTTACAAATTCGAATCGAACGGTAGTACCGAGAAAACGACAAAGAGATAGATTCAAAATTTGGAGTATATACGTTAACGTAAGAATGATTTGTGTAACTCGAGTTTAATGATATGTTGCTGTAAATTGAATAAAAAGAAGACTGGAAAAGATGGTAAACGATACAATTTTGAAAAAGATCGTTAGAAATAATTTCACGCCAAATCGTAGGAGAAATGGTGCCGGAAAAGAATATTAATCATTTTTATGATCGTTCGTTATTTATCAAAATTTGTTAAAGGAAGTTCGGAAATCGATTTCCCAAGATGGTGTTTTTATTCCAGAAAGCAGAAACGAGGTCACTACTAACGAATAATAGATTCTACACGATAATCGGGAAGAGTCAGAATAATGAATAAAGGTGAAAATCATTAATTCGAGCGAAAGGGTAAAGGGTACAGTCCAATGGTCACATGCAGAATGTATTTTAACGTAGTGAATCCTTGAACTATAAAAATAGAAGTCAATCGCAAATGTATCGAAAAAATATAGATAAACTTGTCAGACACCGTAACACATCCTTATACCACATCGTAACGCAAAACCTGATAAATCAACATTAACGATAAAAAAAGGCTTCTAATCTTCCACCGACAAATTTTCATTTCTTCGATTACGTCAATTCAAAGAAAATAATTTTCCACTCGTATTACTGATAAAGTCTAAAAAGGTAATGAACATGTGCTTGCAATTTCTTCCCACGAAAAATCTACATAATTATTTACCCAAACTGTAACATTTCCTTAGAATTATTTCACCCGAGAACGAAGAAGCTGTAAAGATTCTGGAAGATTCGATTTCCATAAAAAAAAAACCCAACTCGTCATTGAATAAAGTTTAAACAATGATGCAGAGTTACGAAAGAAAATGTATAAAATTTCAAAGATATTACTTCTCGCTGAAGCCCGATGTAGAGAAGCTTCCCGCGCGAAAAAAACTACCGCTCGAGGAACCCAAGTTTCTTCTGTGATATTTTTTACAGCGTTGTTTCTAGAAACTAACAATTTCGGTGAGGAACGGCCAGTTTAAAGGTAACCGCGAGCACACACGGCCACCGAATAGAAGTGAGGTCGGTTTAGGAACGATAATTGGCACGAAGGCGAACGTCCCCCACCCTCTTCCCCAACCCCCCTACCGTCGCGCCTCCGACAGAATTTCGTAGACCAGGGACGAAATTTGATTTGCAAATTCAGTTGAATCCCCTTCGTCTCCTCGATTCCTAGTCATCCCTTCTTTCACGGTGGTAACCGCGCGGGATATACGCACGCTCCGTGATGTTGTCCTGCAGGACGCCCTCTGGGCCCCGTGGGAGAGACGGCCGAGAAAAGACGCGTCGCATGAATTTTAATTTCACTTCGCCTCGTCGCCAAGCGCGATGCACTTGGGACAACGTAACGAGCAGCTAAAGTTTTTTGAGGGAAAAATTAAAAGTTTTGCCCACGTTCATCGTCCTTCCGCCAACCAACCAACCCCCTTCCTCCCGTTTCTATCCAACCGTCCCTCCATCCTCCATTTCTTTACCCGCCACCTTTCCTTCACCTGACAAGCTACACTCATGGGCTAGAAATGTACTCCACCGACAAGCTCCCCTCCCAGGTCTTGCCCATACCACCCTTCGTCCTTTATTTCTCTACTCACCACCTTTCCTTCGACTAACAAGCTATGGTATATCCAAAGAGACCAGATACCAATGTTTGCGTTAACTCCTGGCGATCGGTTAAATGGTCCGCTGCTATTGATCTATTTTTTCGTGACACAGGAATGTCTCGACTCTCAGTTATAGAGGACTCTTTGTCGAGTCGGGAAATACCAAACGGTTCGAAAGAACTTTCGGAATTCACACTGCACGTCTTCTTTCGAATCGTCCGACTCGATTCAAAGAGTCTCATTTCCCTCGAGTTGCTCGAGCAATTCGAGAGGTTCCGAACCGAGCATTATTCGATTGGTGATTGGTGGTCGGAATGGTACCAGTAATAATTAAAAGAGTGATTGTAATAAATTTTTGATAAAAGAAATTACTTTGTCCAATTTATTTCATTTATTCAGTTACTATCCTATATTTATCTTATAATAGGTTGCTCGATAAGTTTTGTCATTTGATAAGAAATGTAGCTATAGTCGTTTTATTTTTCTAAAGATGGTATTAATTTTGTTTAATGAAAATATGCGAAGTTTCATGTAGATCTGTCGACTGGTTTGTATATTTACAGTTGTTCAAAGTTGAAGTGTCATAGTATTTTTTTACAATGGAAAAAGCTACACAACTTAACGAACAACCTAGTATTTCTTTAAGAAGAGAATACAACCTAGTATTTCTTTATTATGTGTGGTTGGTTATACGAGTCGTTTAATTGTGAATCGAATAATTTCAATTAAAAGAAAATGAAAATAAAGTTTAGAAAAAGTGTTCTACGTAATCATTGGGTTCGAGTATCGAGAAGTTGGTCCTGATCTGATCACGCACGTCTCGTTGGACAAACTATACACTCATAGACTAGAAACGTACTCCAACGATAGGTTCTTCTCTCCCTAATCCTGTCCCTTCGTCTTTCTGTTCTTCGTTTCTCTACTCGCCACTTTTCCTTCGACTGATAAGTTACACTCATGGGCCAGAAACGTTGGTCGGCACTGTACCACGTCTCGTAAAGTAATTAAGTTGACGAGTTGCCAGGAACCAAGTAACTTCTACCGGAAGTTGATTTATTTTCTACGTGTTGGGATATTTGCTGTCCGATCGTCGAGACGACATCTTCGGCAGACCACGTTCAATGGTGGTGATTTCGTTAACCAAGAGGGTGGTTCAATCTGAGGCGATTGTAAGAGATGGCATCTAGTCACGTATGTTCTGTTACGAATATAGAGTGTCCCAAGAGACTGTAAGGACCTGACCTATAGGCCATAACGGGACAAAAATATTATACAAAGTTTATTCGGCAATAAACACTTTTCACAGAGTTATGAACAAATTGGAATACGTAACAAGGTTTTTTTCCATCACAGAGTAAACTGTGTTCATTTGGCCCGTGTAGTTACATGTTTTCCATCAATTATTAACAATTCCGTGTCGCTAATAGTTAGTACAATCAAAAATGATTAATTAGTGTTTTTAATTTCTCGTTTTAAAATATTATCCTTGTGATACAAGTTTGACGTTGACGAGCGATAGAATTTCAGGAGTAAAATATTTGTTTGTAACTGTTTAACGAAACGTTTACTGCCAAACTTTGTGTAACAATTTTTTGTTACTTTTACCTACAAATTGTGTTCTCGTAGGGTATCGAGGGCAAAATTGGAGCGTTTTGTATATTGGAACATTGTAAAAAAAAAGAGGGAACGTTACCATTTTTAGAAAAAAGTTAACATAAATAACGAATATTTAATTACTCGTTTTAGAGCCTCTTCGAGAAAATGAAAAGCAGTGATGAGGCTTAGAGCTTTGACACGTGGTCAAACTGCACGACGTAACAAATTATGAATAAATTTATAATTTGTTACAATAATAATATGAAATATTTTATAACTCGGTTATCAATGAACAAGGAAATTTTCAATTATTCATTCTGCAAACAAGTATATAAGCACGTATTACAAATGATAACGATCAAACATTGAATATTATTATTTGTAATCGATAGCGAAGCTTGTGAGTATAATAAAGTAAGACAATTTTGACAGTGTTAATTTTGAAAGAGAATCAAGAATTCAAGCTAATATTATCTCGTGAAATTGTTTGAAAATATTGCTGTGTTGTATCGTTGAGAAATTTAATTGTGAATATTTTATTCATAACTGCAGCGGTTACTTCCAAATAACCATATTCTAAATTACTTAAAAGTTACATGTATGTGCTAGTATCCCCGAAGAGGTTAAGGACGGCCATTGCATAATGATGACCGAGTTTAGAGAGTAGTTTTAGAGATCATATTGAGCTGAGAAAATACCTAGAGGAATTAGAACAATGTTATAGACGAAAAATAAAGGTTTGGCGAGAATGTGCGATGAAACTTTTGTATTTATATTTACTTTATTCCTAATGTCTTTATTATAGTATTATTTTTAGTATAATCTGCCTTAATATTCATTATTAAAAGGGCACATAAATTCATCGTTCGGTGACATTGACAGAAATTATACTGTTGTATAGTGTTAAAAATACAAAATCAAAAATAATAATTACAATGCACTTGGAGACCTAAAAACTAAACGAAAGATAGAACAACAGCTTTGGACAGGTGAATTGAAGTTTGAAGTATTTGGAATAATAGAAAAAATGACGTAGTCAGTTGTGACAAATAAGTTTCTGATTTTGGGTCTTTGCGATATAAACTAAAACATAAATAAACAATTTTGTAAAATGAAAAATTAACAAGAAGAAATGGTTGGTATTACATATTTCACAGTCGATTTACTATAAGAAATCATCGAACAAATCGAAAAAACAATCGTCTTGTAACGCAAAAAACAATGTCAACAAATTATGTCGTCTAATTAGTATAACGTATTTATGCACGTGTCAGTAATACTGTCCAACTCCAAAACAATTTAAAAAGAGCCTATAAAGAAATATTACAATATTGATATACTTTTCTACGATGTTATATTAATTCCAATCACTTTTGATCGCAGTGTAATATTATGATGCAAGAGTAAATTTTGAAACTGTCAAATTATTTGCATACAGTTCCGTCAGTAGCACTTGCATGTTCTTCAGATATACTTTATGAAATTACAATTTGTAAAACTATTTACATGGACCACGTGAACATGTACGTTACATAAAGGATCACTCTGTTTGACTTATTAGGCAGAAGCATTCATCTTACTATAAGTACATAGAATATCTTTAGTTAATCGAATACAATAACCGTTATCCTCTTCTACGACCTGAAACTTTGCAAAGCGACCAATTCGCGTGCTAGAGTTAGCAATTGCTACTATCAACCAGGCAAGATATACTTTAAACCCTCGACAAGTGAGTTGTAACGTTAAGGTAATTGCATTGCATTTAACGATCAAATCGCTATGTTAGATTTTAAGTTTCGAACGAGCAAGTTGCATGTTAACCTTTGAACACACCAGTTGCATGTTACACTTCAGACTGATCACAATTATACTTTAACGCTGACCAAGAAATTTGACATCTACACTCTAAGCAATTACAAGACGCTGTTGCGGATAACTTGTGTAGTAAGATAGTTAATATTTAGTTCAAATAATGACACAATATTGATACACGAAGTACGAAGACGAGAATCCATGTCGACTGTCTAAATTAAATACATAACTCAAGGATTTATTCAAACGGAACAAATATACTAAGAAATATGTTTATTATTACCCTAATCACTCGATCATAATTCTACCGACCTACGGGACGATTTTCATCGAAAAATTATCTCGATCAAGAAATACTATCAATTCCTACAAATTGTACAAACACGTTTTCGAATCGGTCGAAAGATTAAACGAATTTCTTCGAAAAATCTCCGAAAACTGAAGAAACGTTAAAAATTACCCAACAAATTACCCCGACGTAAAACGCTTAAACGCTTACGTCAACGATTCCCTAATTTCAATTCGTTTTAAACTTCTCGCGATCTCATAATTTTTTAACAGCGGCTCGAACTATTTCCAAATCGGCGAAGGTCGAGAAAGGACGAGAAAAAATAGGTGCACAAATAGGGGTGGGGGTGGGTGGAGACAGAGCGAGGGGGGAGGAGGGAGGAGCGCGTGGGATGTAAAAAACTTTTGATGTTGAGTCGGCGCAATCTGCTGGCAACCGACAGGAGGCGGAAGTGCGGATGCGCGCGCGCCCTTGGAAGGAGGTGGACGGATTTGCAAGCCAGATTGAAATTTTGAAATTTAAATCTTCCCGAGACTTGAGCTTAAAAAGTCCCAGAGCCTCCCGAAGGGACAAATGTATGTATTCCAATACAAGAAAGGTCTTGCTAATTGTCGGGCGATTTCGTCGGAGTCGGAGCAAGCAATCCCGAGATCAAGCGATCTTTTGGCGCGGGAGGCTTGTTTCGTATTCCCTTGTGTATCGTCAAACGGTTATCGTTGCGAATTTAATCTTTCTGTGGCATGTTGATAAACTGTTACCGTATTCATAAAGAAATTCTACCGGTAACGCTCTTCGATACGGTCACTGTTCCTCCTCCGCACGCGGAATTTCCGCGAACGACTATAATCGATTAATATAGTCGCTGTTTCGTGGACAAATATAGCGCAACGATTATTAACACTAGAACCACCGATAGATTCTGGTGTATCGAAGTATTCCTCGTGTCTTGGGAAAATCGATGATCGAGGACAAAGGGGAACTCACGAGATTGATTATATGTATAGGATGAAATAAGTCGTAACGTCTTTTTTGAAAATATTCTACCGAATTTCAAATAAATCTCTTTGCAAAAACCGTTGAAAATGGTGATTTTTACTGGTTGGTAAATCTGGTGTTAAGAGCGAGTTTCGGTTCTACAAACCAGAATGGAGGTCAACTTTAATCACTTCAAGGGTATTAGCTATGTTAAAAAGACCTTCGATATAAGTGTTTAATTTGAAATACTGTATTGAATAAGTCTAATGCATAATTAAAGGAAGAATAATAAATGGATATTGACACGTTCTTATTGGATAGTTTTTGCAAAGTAGTTTAAAGGAAGCAACAATTTCGTCTTGAGTACAAATGAGGAAGAAAACAAATTTTAACTTCTTCAAAGGTATTGCCACATGGGTGTGTAATTAATTTTTAAATTACTGTAGAACCTCCAGAATTAATAGAGAGACGTGACTGTTTAACTAAGAGAATTTGATCAAGGATCAAGTTATTTTCCCGACACTGATTATTTTATGTTTGAAGTAAAATAACAAAAATAGTGACAGCAGAAGTGAGAAACTAATGTAAACTATTTTTTAATACGAATACATCTTGTCGAGACTGCTAGATCTCAAAATGCCAACAATCGGAGCAATAACTCACTTTGATAACATTATTGTTCGCATTATTTATAGATATATTGTACATAATATAAATAGAAATGTAAATAACTGGTCTCGAGAACAATATGAAAGCTTTTTTTAGAAAGAGACTTCTCGATCTAAAAATTTACAGAAACTAAAATGTGAAAACAAATAATGTTGATTAGAATACTAAGAACACTAAGTATAAGGAAAAATAATTTACAAAAGATGATCGATAAAGAAGATTTATCGAGTATCAGTGTGCATCGTGTATAATAATCTAATACACAGTTTATAAATTGAAATATTGTAAAATAATAGAGAATTCAAATCTCTATAATTCATATTTTAATTATACAAATATTAGATTAATAATCTAATTCGTTAAAATGTTTCTAAAGGAGGCTCTCAACACAAACCGAAACGTCGAAGCAAAGTAACAAACTTACGAAGTTTTCAATATTCCTATTCACATTCCTATACGGAGTAAAATCTTGTAATAATTAATTTGTACCATTGTTCCAAGAAAGTTTCGGTAAGAAAAGAAATACTCAACGAGGACATACCTTATTGGAATAATAAAACGTTCGAATGATACACCAACCGGATAATTAAACGTACAGATAATATATTTTCGTGTAATGAAGATCCTACTATGTTTCAAATACTCCATCATGGAAGTGACCATTTATAATTAAATTCCCCAACAATGTAACACGGAAAAATCGTTGGAAGATTTATCGACGTCAGAGATCGCTATGAATTTTTATTTCAATTTACATCGAACAGAATAATAGAATAATTCATGCCTAAAGATGTTAATGTTTGGTCAGAATCGACGAACCAGAGTTGACGAAGTTAACGGATGATTATCGTGTGCGCTATATTTTTAATATTCTGTCGGACCTTTCGCGAGGAACGTAGCGAGATTCTGCTCGTTTAGAAAGGTTGTATTTATCCACGACGTATGAAACCACTTTCGCTTACCGAGCATCTTCCGTCGACCTCATTCCCAACGTTAACAAACCGTGCCATTCTCTCTTCATTCGTCGTCCTCCCCAAACTCTTACATCTTCCTCGGTGTATTCGTTGGGTTGCGAGGCAACTCGTTACTTTACTTTGTTCTTTGAATTGGATAGTTTGCCATTAGCAATCATAACAACGTCCTTTGGTCCATGCCTCGAGACTGATGGAGACGCGAAGAGGGTGCCAACCAAGGAGTTGGGGTGAGTTTGTTTATTCAAGATTCCGCGTTACCCTCTTCGCGCTACTGACGGAGGTTAGCCTTGTTTTCCGTCCACGTAGCCTGTGTTAATTTCCATTTTTATTACAAAGTGAATTGCATCCCCACCCCTTCGACCTGATGTTCGCCGCTCGAGTTGCCTATTTTCTATTGACCTTTCGTGTGCTCCCGATTCATCGCGACCACTTATCACTGATACGGTAACGATTGATTAATAAACATTGAATCTCGTAACTTACGTGCAGAAGGTGTGATTAATTTTCAACGTCCGACTTACCTGAAACGAAAGAAAATACATCGTTAGTTCTTCGAAAGGGAACAGCTTAACGATTATAGTAATTATTTTTGTAATTCGTTTGTGAAATTCGTTAATTCGTAATTGCAAAAGAGTGGTGATCTTATAAAACATTCGGTGATCATTTTTGACAGAAATCTCTGTCGAGACTACCCTTTTGGACACTCGTGGGATTTTTAGATAATACGATTTGCATTTGAAGAACGATAGTGCTTTACTTTTATTTACTAGAAGAATTATTTACATGTATTTTTACTATATGAGTTACATAACTTTATCTAATAATTTAGACACGTATATGTGGTGATCACAACCCAGAAAAATTTCTCCATTTCTTCATAAGTAAAAGTCCAAACGTAGGATTCTTTAATTTGCATAATCGTATTATCCATCCAAGATGACTAATATAAATACAAATCGTAAAGACACTTTATCCCTTAAACGGAGCGAAAGAAATACTTCTTTATTTTCAAGAAAAAACATATATAATTAATTCCTCTGTAATAATCGAACCCTTACTCTTTACTAAATGTACAGTACAAACAAGCGACAAAGTGGTTTACAGTGATGGTAAATATATACACGACGTATGCACGTAATGGCAGTAGATGTGTTAAAGTTAGAAGTAGTTCACCGATAGAGAACATCGGGTTCAGAGAGCAATAAGATTCGAAACATCCTTTAACGACACTTAGAGTCGCGCGACAGGTGACGATAACCGTTTACTTTTTATATATTTTTTAACGATCCGTGGTACGAGCCGGCAGGTGTGAAGAAGATACGCCGCGAAATAATTCTAAAACGTATCCCGATCGTTGAAACACTTGTAAGGCTTGACGACCGATAAAAGTTTCAAGATCCCCGTTTCCTTCGGTCGCAGGACGGAAGAAGGTAGGCCGTAAAATGGAAGTAAGAAATATCAATGCGCAGTAGCGGGCTCCGGACGCTACTCAGGAACCGATGCGACCACCGGGGACAATCGAGCGTGAGGAACGATATTAGCAATAAAGGCGTAAATAAGTTCGAAGTGCTTTCTCCCGCGACTTTTATGCCGGCCACGGTATCGAACTGAAATCAGTCATAAAAAATGCCAGTATAATCGTACAATTCAAAGAGCTGACTAACACCGGGAATGTACAATTTCTGGATGAAAGTTAGCGATGAAACTCTCGTACAGTAAACGATCCGAAATTTAGACAGTGGTAATCATTGCGTCGCATAAATCAGGAAATTGATTACGGTTGGAAACGTAAATGTGATTTGTAGTCAGGTTTAAGAGCGGGATTCGATCGTGCTTCGTTTCTTATGCAATTGGATGCATCATTTTTTTCTTGTGCGCGTAATAGAGACAATAATAGAAAATTTGAATAATCGAAGTTAAGTTCGAAAGAAAGCTTTTTCGTGCTTATTGTTGCATATTTAGTTTGTTGTAACATACAGAATTTCTGCTCATACGTGCGACAGAGATTTAATAATAAGAAGAATTGAGGTTATGTTTGTCAAAAACCTCTGGCTCTACTCCAATTTTACGCAATTGGACAATGATAATAATAGATTGTGTGAAAGTATTTTTACGAAACATAAATGCAACATTTGTAGCTTACAAGGAATGTTCGCGAAGATTCCGACGTACATTTCGATATTACTTCGCAGATTGGTAGAACAACGAAGAAATCGGAAACGTGTGTTTTTTGAGGAGTAAAAATTCAAGTTCAAGGAGAGAGACTAACCACAAAAATTATTTTGGAAACTATCGAATACGCAGAGAAGTTTTCTAAACAAATTATTCGTGGTTTTTTTATGAAAAACGACACGGTATGCACAAGAATAAAATACAATTAATGGGGTAATCAATGAATCACTTGTGAACACTACGCACACGTCACATAAGTTACACTGACCATCCACTTTGTAATACTTTGTATATATTATCAATGCCAAATACAACTGTTTGATTCACCAATTCACTATTTCGTATTTACACGAATATTCGCGATAAGAATAGTTAAAACGATTTTTCGTTTTCTCACTTCTTTTTTCAATCCATGTGCTCATCATTTTCTCTCATCGAAAAGTATGAGAAATTCATTTAGAAATCACTTCTGCGTCTCTGAAACTTTCCACGACAGAATTAGAGGAAAACAACTTCGAGGCATAGTTCCACTATTTAAACTACCGTTTCCACGATTAAAACACACACATACACACAAACCCTTTATTTAAAGTTTCCACAAACCTGCGTCGTGTCGGATACTTCACAAACGCTGCTTATTATAATTATTCTCGAAACGCAAAATATTGGAATAATTTCGATTGCATTTCGTTTCGCAGTGTTACCGAGAGTTTTTCCCAGCGAAATTTAGAATTCTTGGAAGCATCCGGTGTGGTAATTCAATTGATTGTCAAAACACAGCTACAAACGCGGGATAGGGTCCTTTTGATTCAGTTAGACGGAAGGTGCAGTATTCGTATTGGACATATTGAGTATCGGGGTGTATGGAACCGGGACCCTCAACTACACAGCACCTACAGAGGCAGAACCATAACGGAGTATAATTCAGTACAGTTCTGGTATGTATAGTGCCTACTCCATTCTCCGTGCAATGCAACGTGCACGCTCCCTGTATCCTCCTGCAATGCCCCTGCTATAATGCATTAAACCTGAGTATGACACTATTTATATACCCAACACGAACAAAGCTACATAACGCACCTGACCTACGTCTGTTCGCGTAGCCATGTTGCACGCGCGACAGGATCTCGAATCGCATTAAAGGACACCGTCACCGTTGCGCCCACTATTGCGGAAAAGCGATTTCACGGTGGCCAATTGGATCGTTCTGGAAAAACCAGCCCCAAGGAAATTATGTATTCATGGTGTACACGGAAAGTTTCGATAACCGTTTACTCGGTGCACGTTCCTACAGACCAACGGAAACCATTCGACGTACGATTTCGTGAACCGGCTGTCCATTGAAACGAGCAATCTCGCTACTGAAATTAACTCAGAAGTATCACGAATTAACGAACTGTCGAAAGTAGACGAGACCTGGACATCGCGGATCGGGAAGAAAATCCAGGAAATATCGATTTCGAGAAACATCGTGTGTCGCGCGTAGTCGATTAATCAACGATTAACTGATGAACGAAGTGTCGCTGGTCTGGCGGGAGTACCGTTCGCGTAATTTGCGCAACGATGCTACACTGTCTGTTCAGATGACATCCCGGATTATGTCCGAGGCGAGCGAAAAGGGATGGTCGGAGTTTCTGGTGGCGACCGCTCCTGCACATCCCCCCCGTCCCTCCTGCGTCCTACGTTCCGTTCTTCCGCCTCCAGGAAACAGGGGAGCCGAGCTTCATTTATCTTGTTAGGGATCACATTGCGCCTCGACAAATGCAACATCGCCATGAGAACGCATCGTTGAATAAATTCTCCGAGTAATGCCGATCTGACGAATAAACACCCCCCCGGTCCGCCCACGGAATCCGCTTTTTTCGCGTTGACGTTGAGAATCGGGGAGTGAACTGCAAAAATGTGGAAATCGTGGATATCGGTCAGCGAGTTGGGTTCACGGGAACGAATACCGGGGACGTTATCGAGAAGAAGAAAACGATGACAAACGAGGGGAACATTTCGTCGAATCCTGATACACTTTCGTAACCACAGTGTCGATATCTTCGGGAGTATTTACGCGAAACACGAAAATTAATTGCACGTTTCTATTAGGCGTATAACGAGACGTCTAATCTTCAGTCCAAGAGTTGAAGAATGGAGTGTCGAATGTTCAATTGGAAAAACAGGGTTTCCTCGAAGCTTTTGTTTCGGAAAGGCTCATATGGACGTACACTTTCTTTCAGATAGTATTGTTGTTACTATTGTTTTATTTATAGGTTGGTAAGTTCTTTGAAATCATAACAGGACAAGAATACTTATTAGACACGACTGTTTCAATGAAGAAATTTTTCTCTTGGGCGACAGTGATAGCTGTTTCGAACTGTTTATCATCTTGAAGTGTCTAACCTGTAAACCATTCTTCTGTAAGGGATAAAAGAGATTTTATTTCACACGATCGTTCGTGATGTATTTTAAATAAAGGCACGTAAAGTGACGAAATTGTGTGAATCGAAGCAACCTCGAACACGAACCTTTGAAAAATTGCAATTTTGCAGAAAGATCAAGATCTCCATATAAGAAGTAATGCCCAAAAAGAGGACTCATCCGTGAAGACGACATCGCTCCAGTCACGGTCAATATTGCCCTGAGCTCTTGCCATTCGTCTTTCGACATTCTCTCTTGACAGCTAATGTTTTAGCAAAAGACTTCCCCGGGAAACATTATTGTTTTTTAAACGTCGTTTTATGGTTTTTACCAGTACGGACATTCCTTCTCGACAGGTAGACTTAATTCGGGTTTACGTTTAAACAGATTAAGAATGAATTGATTATTCTACTCTTTTACTTCGAATGATTTTCGATCTGGTAGGTCATCGAGAGTATTTTTCCCCGTAAAACGTATTATTCGCTCGTTAAAAAAATCTTTCAATTTGTTGACACGTCAGGGAGAATTTAGTAGCATTCTTTGTTTGTTTCTATAAAATCTATCGTTCTGTCACGCGCGTACATAAAGTGTGCCTCTTTGTAGAGAATTTGAAAAAGATCGCAAATCCTGTTAAAATACGAGCCGATTGAACGAATAAACATATTTATCTTTGTTTACGAATTTCATATACGAAACAATATAACGAAGAATATTAACGACGTGTATGTAAACTCTTCAGATGTGTTGAAATAGCAACGATGATTTAAAAGATTTTGCAATGTTAATTTCGTTCTACAGGTTGCCCAAAGACAAGGAAAATGGCAGAACACTTGTAATACGATTCATTTTGAGCACTTCGAGTCTGGAGAAACGACCGATGTTAACTTAAAGAGTAATCACTCGAATCGTCTAAATATTACAAGCACTAGAAAGCATACTGCAACGAGAATTATTTTGTAAAATCGTCTAGGTAGACTACACACCGTGAAAATCACTGTAGAAAATATAAGAGAACTTTAGGTTAAAAAGTGATTTCACATTCACCTTAAGAGTAACCTATTAAAGTATTCCACCATTCGTCACAGCGTCTTCTAATTGCCTCTCTTACTCAGTTAGATCGATGCAACAGTATTTGAATGAAACAAAACTCCAAAATTACGACGATGTTGAACCGCCTGCATTAGAGTTTCTCTAACAGAAAAACTAGCTCGCTCGTACGAAAGAAAACTAATTCAAATGATCCAAGACTCTGTAAAACACTATCGAACGATAATCACCGTCTTCTCCTCCATTTTTTCGCATTCCGTGCACGAAGTACAATTCCCTCCGTCTTATTCGCGTTTCTTTATCGATGGCACCGTGTGCCAGACATCACGGTTAATATTAATCGCAAAACAGGAGCTACATTTGCAAGCTACTGCTTCAATTTTGAAGCAGCTTCGCGTTGCGGAAGAAACCTGACGGAAATCCTTCTCGAAATGCTTACGACGCACCTGTACGTACATAAATCCATATTCATTGCGCCGGGCTGTCCTTACAATGTAAATCTTTGCTTTCAGCCGTGTCAATCGGGGCTACGAGACGGAAATTACGAAACGCTGGAGCACGCGGCGTGCCAGTCGATAGGTATTTCCACGTCGGGGGAAAAATACGTTACAAATCCAACTTTAACCTCCTCGGGATTCCGGTCACGTAGCCTCGTCCAGAGATATATATCGTATATCGCCTGGCACGTCGGCCCTTCTTCACATACTCTACTTTCGAACCTCATTTCAGCCACTTCGGACCGCCCCTCCAGCTAATGTCACACGCGTACTGAAAAGTTATACGGCCACACTGACAAAGAGCAAATAGATTTCATTGAACGAACTTCCATGACGAAGCGATGCACGCGCAACAAGCGCGTACCGTCTCCTGGTGAGAAGATCTGGAAATTTTATTTCCACGCGACAATGTTCGCACCGATTTCTTCTTCGCTCGTGAAAATTCTATTCAACCGAGTACAACCTGTGCGCGAGATCAATTATTTCCGGAGAGAAACCTTTCCCCGATTGGGTTACGCGCGAAGTTGTAACGACGGTGACGCGTGTCTGATCAATATCGGTAGGATAAACTCACAGCCCTCGTTTGTCCCTGACAAACCTACTCCAATTGTATTTCCGTTGCGATGCACTAATTTCTTCGCTTCCCACGAATCAATCGAATCGAACGAACCATCGAGTAACCCTAAAATCGTGCGTAATCGGTGATACGCGACGAGTAGTGTTCCCGGTTTCACGTTAAGATACAGTGACGATGTCGCGCGCGCGGCTGACCAACGACGGTACTTTTCCACTTAAATCTCGGTATACGGCGACGGTGCTGCACGTCTGACCAACGACGGTACTTTTACACTTAAATTCCGTTACCGTACGTAACACCATGAAATTGGATCGTGAATTAATTTCGTCGTACAATCCCACCGTCGTGAAATAAATTATGGATTCTATGGGCAAAGCGTGATAGTCGATCTTTACGTAAAATTCAACGAATCGAAATTACATTGCACGCTTTTGTAAAAATTTACTTGAAACTTTCGGCGCAATTACCGAGATGAACGTTGCGAACACGAAATAAATTATAGATTCGAAACGATAAGAATACTCGACTTTCTTTTCGAAATTTGAAGAATGAAAATTACTACAAAAAAGAGAGAGAGAGCTGAATCTTTGTTACGTTTCGGGCGAATCGATTAGGTGAACGTTACAAGGTTACAATGTTAATTTCGATGGAATCTACGAGTGTCGCGTTATTCGTGGATGCATTATGCGAGGCTTAAAATGAATAACTATGTTTACGTGGAAGCAAAAGCGGCGAACACATTTGAATGTGGAACAGGTGCGCAGCGTTGTTTGGGAACGGTCCGGTCTCAAGGAACAACAAATATCATATGCACATATTTAGCGGCTGTATATTATTTCAAAACAGTGAACTCTTGGCTCGTAGACCGGGTTGTTGTTCTACCGTTACTTATAAATTCCGCATCCACTAACTTTTGTTTTCACTGTATCAATTTCTAACGCTACGTGTCCACGCAACGTAATTTCTTGCCGCGACGAGCGTCGTATTTGCGATTTGTATATTACAATCATCGTAATCGTGCATACGTTCGATCGGTTTCGCTGACCGGTTAACCGAGAATCTATTCGCTCGGGGATAGATACCTTCGCCCTTTTCGTTACTAAAAAGCAACTTGATCTTAATACGTTCACTGATGGAAAAGTTACCGCGCTTCACTTTCGTTCGAAATTTCTCGCGTTATCACATACCGCACCAACCACTTCGTTCTTATCCTCCGAAAAACACCGTTCCACGAACTTGTTACGAGAAGAGGACAATTACGAACGGAGTATCGCTTCGACTTTCGTTCTCCATTGCAATTTCAACCCGAATTGAACCAATCCTTAACGAATCAAAAGTAGACGCTCAACGTAGACGAACTATAGGCATTCCCCGGAACGGAATCAAACTTTTGAAAATTAGTGTTCTCAGTGTTCTCCTTTCCCAGACAATTCTCTAAGATCTACGTTAATCGATCACGTGTGAAACTAATCTGCCGTACCCTCTCGATCTCACCGTATCCGCTAAAACGTCGAAAGATAGAAACTCGAATGCTCGAATATTCGTTGGACGAGCACGAGACATCCCCCGAACGCGAGACCATCGCGATTTCGCGAAACGGGTAACAATTAAACGGGGACGTCGACAACGAGTCGCCTCACTTTTCCCATCTTGGGTAATTTGCGCAATCTTCTCCTCGCGAAACCGAATCAGCGATTACAAAACGCGAAACATCGGGTATTCGTCTAACGTTCCCCCACCCCTGTCCCGTGAAACGATTACATCGGTTCGCGTTGGATACGCAGCCCGCACGATTTCACCCGTAAACTGTTTCGTAGGAATATCAGGGTATCCTTAAACTCCCGATTACCGGCTTTCGAGTTTTGTTCCCGGAGGCGGCAACAGGTTACTGGCACGCGCCGCTTGCCGACTCGTCGAATCGACCACGGGGACGGTCGCGTGTGCGTGTCTGCTCGATTCTCGCGTGTTTCTCTCTCTCTCTTTCTCCCATTCTCTCCCGCTGTCTCTCTCTCAGTTTCTCTCTCTCTCTCTCTCCCTTTCTCTCGTCCATTCATTCGGTCCCACGTCCTTGTCCCGCACATTTTCTTTCGCGCACTCGAGCGTCTCCGAGAATCTTGGACCCTCCCCCCACACCCCCGGAAAACCAAAGCGATCGTAACGTGCAATCTAACCTATGATCCATATGAGTGGCCGGCCAGTGGGGTGCCCCTGGTTCGCTGCACACACACGTGCCACACGAGTAGAATTCGTCTTGGTCGTTGTCGTTGTCGTCGTCGTGATCGTGGTCGTCGTTGTTGTCGTGGTCGTTGTCGTTGTTGTCGACTCGGTGTCGGTCGACCACGAGGACGATTTCACCGCACCGTGGACGACGTTGCTCGTTCTGGGAATCTCTCTCACGGGGCGGTGCACCGAGGAGGGGGGCTGCGTAGATGCAAAACGCGTTGCGTGTTCGCGCGTCCACCCTCTCCCCTTCTCCTCCCTTGGTTCTATTATTTTTCTCCGGTCTGGACAACACGCGGAGAACCGTACACCGGTAACACCTTCGTCTACGTCTTCTTCTTCTTCCTCTTCTTCTTCTTCTCCTCCTGCTACACCTTCCTTTCTCCGTCTCACTTTCGCGGATGACCCGAGAGCGTTGTACCTCTTCGTTGGGGCTCGTCGTCGAGCCTCGTCGAGCGTCTCTTCTCGGTTATTTACTCGGGCTCACTCCCGCCGCTTGTTACCGGGAAACACCGCGAGGGGGACGAACGGGGGGGCCGGGTTAAGGGGGGGGACGATGAGAACCTGCGGAAGGGAAGCACCGTGGGCACGGAGTACACCGGCGCGGCCAAGGGGAGGGGGACGCAGAACCCGCGTAGCCTGTTTCACGGGGCTTTTCTACGTATATCTCACGGCGACGATTGCGTATGAACAACACGCAGAGCGCGCGGCGTGGCGTGGCGTTTGGGTGCTAAGCGTGGCGGCGAGTCGGATAGCTGACTGGCGGAGAGCCGACGACTCTCGTTCGGTCTCGGTTCTCGGTCGTGGCCGTGGGGATCGCTGCTGGCTGGTAACGCGCACGGGTGGATGCCCGCCGGAAGGCTAAAAGGGGGGGGAGGTGTATGGGGACGAGGAGGCAGAAACCGAGGGAGTTGGTTGCTCGAAAACGGTGGTAGGGTGGCAGCGGCGGCGGCGGCGGCAGCGGCGGCGGCGGCGGCGGCGGCGGCGGCGGCGGTGGCGGCGGCGGTGGTGGCGAAACGTCGGCTCCGCGCGACTATCGGAGGGAGAGTGGCTCGGGCGAAAGACCGAGCGAGAGGGCCGCGCGAAAACTGACAGGAAGGTAGGGCAAGAACGAGAACCCCCGATACCGCCTGGACGAAGAAGGGAACACGGTGAAAGTAGAACGAGAGAGAGAGGAACGTGCGCGCGGCCTCGCGTGCGAGAGGGACCGAGCCAACCTTGGAAAGAGAGAGCGGCGTGTGCGCGCGCTCTACCGAGTGAAAGGGACCGAGCGAACCGGCGAAAGAGAGGGGAGACGAGGAACGAGAACGGGAAGAAACGAGACGGTCGATCTCCGCATGCGGTTGTAACAGGGGGTGCTCGCTCCTACTCCCTACCGAGGTTGTTCGCTCGCTCCGTCCCTGTTCGTCACGCTGCGCGTTGCCACGCGGGGTGCAAGGAGACCGATCGTACGGGAGGGGGTACGGCACACGGGGTTGCCTACCCTTCGTGTATCAAAGTAGCAACAGGCGGCCGCGTCCCTCTCTCTTCTATCGCAGGGCCGACGAACGCCGCGCGCCACGTTTCTCGTCGACGGCGGGCGCCACTGCCGTCGACGCTCTGACGTCACGGCATCGTGACGTAGGCGTGGTCACGGATGCGCACTAACACCTCGCCTATCACCGTTGTCATAGTGACTGCTTCGCCTGTGCCCGCGTTTCGCCGTCGTTGCCGGTACGTCCTCCGCACACCATCCCTCAACCTCCTGCGTCGCCGCACACTCTTCTCTCAGACCACCGAATAGGCCCCTCTACGCCGGTTCGAACCCTCCTCCCGCTCCTTTCTCTTTCTCGCTCCCTCCCACGTTTCTGCCCGCGCGTTTCCCTCGACCCCTTCCGACCACCCACCCCCACCCCTTCACCCCTCGTACCTCCTGCTACCCTCTTTGTCTCTGTTCCTCGGTCGCGCTGCACGTCCGCGCTACCTTCCTCGATGTACGTCGACGGTGCGGCACGAAAATCCGTGGAGGAAAGAGGAGGAAAAACCCCTCGCCGTTATGAGCGAAACGAGGAACATATCGCCGTGAGGGTAGCGCGGAATGGGGAGGGGGAGGGATGGGGAATCTGGAACGCGTGTATACATATGCGCGCGGGTATACGCGCGTTGTCACGGTAACCGTGGCTCAAAACAAGCCTGCGCGTTTTTCAATTCGAATGCACTCGCTGGGAAGTGATGAGGTTATAATGAAGTCCCTGCACACCCGCCCGCTGTGTCGAGCGCGTTGCCGCCGCCGCCGCCGCCACCGCCACCGCCGCCGCCGCTGCCGCCACCGCCGCAGCCGTGTTGCGTAACGCGCGTTGTCTAACAGCTGTATCTGGGAGCGTGCGTCGAGAGGGGCTCGAGGACGGGGGGAGGGGAGGGGAGGGGAGGGTTCGTGCGCGGGGTACGCGTTCCCTTCTTCCGTGGCCCGTGCTCCGACGGATTAACCTCTTCGGGCACTTCGAAATCGATGGAACTTCGTACCGTTCGCCCGTGACGTATGTCAATCGCTGGGACGAGATGTCGCCATGTTGTATCGTCGCTATTGGGGAAATTTGATTGCGAATATTCGTCCCTGGGTCCGGTAGTTACGATGTTTGAAACCCGGTAACGACAGCGGGATATGTAAAATGAAAATTATAGATACTGGCTTGTCGTTGAAAGATCGAACGATACGAAACGAAAATTCACTTCTACGGACGCGTGTTTCTTCAATTTTTTTCCTCGTTTTATTTGGAATTATAATTAATGGAATTTTTTCGACATCCCTCGAATGAACATCGTTTAATTGCTCAAAAGTACAGGCTCTCTCCATCAGCGTTTTCCACGATCGTGCGCAAGGTTTTAGATCCAGAGCGTCGGATTTCGGCTTGAATGTTCTTCTTATGTTTTTAAATTGTTCGAGGTTCATTTACGTGAACCTGTTCTTTCGAGAAGCTTCGTAAAGAGAAGTCCAGTGCCGTCGAGTTAGGTGAACGCGGAGGCCAAACAAATATATTCTCTGAGTTTCGATAATTAATCTTCCGCTGGAATGGAAGAACTTAACGAATTTTTTATTCGTTACTTGGCATCATACGTAACCATTTTAATCTCCGAGGAATTCTCTATGATATATACAGAAAGAAAGTTGTAACTTTTTCAAGTACCTCGGTCTTTCGGTGGTCACCCTGTATAATATGGTAATGTTTTCAGCGATAGGGAATTCTCGTGCGATCGATCGATCCGGATGAAAATAGAGGGATCGAAGGGTGGTATACTGTCACCGTATCGTACTTGTATACGAACAGTGACAAACGAAAGTATTGGTATGGTCGAGAGTCGGTCGTGAAATTACCCCTAGATCAAGAAAGAAGAGAATATTAATTTTTCTAAGGAAACTTAAGTTGGTTTACAAATGTATCAGGTTGTTCGGAAAGTGATTTCGTTTTCCAAAATGGAGAATGTATAATTTAATAAAACTTTTATACATTCTAAAAAAATCGTGTTCTATTTTCACGAAAAAAAACGAAATCACTTTCCGAACAATCCAATATATTGAACGACTGTGTAATAGATGAGATAGTAAAATATACGCTTACGATTTCAAAACGATTTCGTTAACGATTAAATTCGTTTAATATTTTCTATTGACCCCTTTTCGATAGATTAAATTAATTTTCTCATTTTCGAATCGATTTTGCGCCATTCTTCCACGAGCAATTTACGGAGTAATATTACAACTCTTTGGCTGTACCAACACTTTTCTTCGAAGCGGTAGTTGAAACAAAAATGATTTTTTCATGAACTGGAAGTTTAAAAGCAGGCCAGGGCTTACTTCGTCCCTTCGTGTAATAGGCTTTTCTAAAATCAACATTTCGGTTAATCGACGTTTGGCTAATCGACGTTCTGCTTGAAAATTAAACGTAAGCGTATAGTGCTCGACAAAAGTATTGCCATTACAGATTTTAAGAATTCAAATGTGTTGCAACTACACGGCTCACTCTTCGTTAAACCATCGTTTTATGTATCTTAATTTATCGTATAACTAGAAATAATAGCGCGAATAAAATAATGCGTTTTTACACGGTACATTCAACGACATGTATGATACACATACGAGGTTTCTTTTGTAGACACATACTTGTATATGTATTTGTTAATTTACCAACATTTCGAAAATGGACGTAACTCTTTGTTCCAATATTTTTAGGTTCTTGATGGTCGACCTCTTTTAACAAAGAGGACTCGGAACAAAGGGTTGAAAATGTGTCTAAAACTAAACGAAGCTCAAAGAGACTTTTAATTTGTACATTATAAATAAAGTGTCTCTGAACGCACAGAAGAAAGAATAATAGTATTATGTTTACATAATTGAATATGAATTTTTTATATTTTTCTCTTTACAACCTCCTTCAACCTTTTAGGCATTCCATGAAATATCTTCTCGAGTATCGGTCAATGCTTCAGATGTTAAAAAATGTGGTCTTAAGAGAGGGGAACTACTAACAAAATATTAAAAATTTTAATTTACTTATGTAACATTGGGATTATTTATGTGTGTCAATATTCTATATAAAGCCGTAAGTTTCTTATTATTTGCACATTGTTTTATATTAAGATTTTTTGTTAGATAATACTCGAACCAAATGTGTATAACGAAATATAATATAATCAAAGGTATAACGACTAGTAAACTCTGTAGTTTAATTCTTTTGACAGTTGCAAGCATTCCTGTACCAAAAACTATACTTTTGTCCAGCACTGTGCTAGTATGTGCTAGTACTTCGAAGTAATCATTAAACAGAATTTTGTAATATTGGTCAATAAACAGAGTACCATATCCTATGCGTGTACACTATTTATAATTTTACAATTTTTCCCAACTCAATGACTATCCACCACCTTCTACATTGATTTCCACAGTTCAACCTTGATGCATTCTTTCGTTCGATTATGCGCTCGAAATAAATATCTCGAATGTACGAAACTCGAAGTTTCAACTTTATAATATCACGAGAGGACTAAAAAAATATAGAAGCATCCAATCCGATCTATTGTAATATCGTTTATTATAAAAATGGAATAGATTACGAGGAAATAATGGGTCGAAAACCCCTCGAGGTACGCACTAGGGTTAACTTAACATTTTAGTTGTAATTCTCGGATGTTTTTGTACCGGCATCTCGAATATTACTCGAAACGTTCGATCGAAAGTTTACACATCACGAACGTATTTGTAAAGTTAATTCGAATCGTGGAGATCGCAGAAATTGGAATAATTGGTCTTAGAAATGTTTAAGCCGCGTGATTCTGAATTCCACGGCTCAACCGATATAGCTGGCGGTTATTATGCATTAGAAACGTACGTCATGGCTCATGCACCGTGCACATCGACACGATCAAGTTCCGCCTAAAGCGTCTGTCCTATAGCCCGATTCAAACTCAACCATTAGTCGCGAGGTAGCTGTTATATGTATCTGGGCCTAATGAGATTTCCATGTAGCGTGAATGAATTGCTCCGGATGCATTTGTATATAGATACGCGCGTGTGTAGATATATATATATATACATATATATCTATATACATATATACATACACACACACACAGCGAATCATTCCTCCGTGCCTAACGTCGTAACCTGTGTTTCGTTAGAGCGATTATTTTCGTATTACTTACGAGAAGTTAATAATTGCGCGCCGTTGGTAAACTGGCAGCGAGTGACACAATTTAAAATTACAAGTTTAAAGAAACGCGCGGGAGCACGGAATTTTTACCCGGATCGTTGACGTTCGAGGATCGCCTTCATCAAGAAAAGTTGAACGTCGTGATGGAATTCTATTTTACGCTGGAAAATCGAAAAATCAACGTCCCGCGGCAAAATAAAATTCTCGAAGCGTCGACGTTGCGTACAACTTTACAGCCGGGTCCCTGCTTTGAAAATGTACAAGGGGGGAAGAAAATATCTTGGCTGAAAGTTGAACGAGACACGCGACAGTGTTCGTTGGCTTAAACGATCCGTTCATTTATCAAAACGATGGTGGACATCGGGGCCTCGATTTGTAAGAAAAAGTAATTGTTGCAAGTACGGTTTCTTCGTGAATTCCCTCGGTCGCAGTTTCCGTTTACTCGGATACAAATGGATTCTTAATTATCCTTAATTCGCGCCAAATCGAGCTTCCAAGCGTGACGAGCAGCGCGACGCAGCCCGGTGTCATTAACGAAATAATGGGAATTAATTTTGACTAGTGCTTCACTTCGGCAAATCAATCGCGCTCTCGGGAAAGCGATTCAATTCCGCCATTATGGATTCCGATGAACAGACCACGTGCATGCAATAATTTAATTCTGAAGTATGGCCTTTCTGATATTATTTGCATGCGCGTATGAAATCGGCATTCCTCGGGGTTGACGTACACGATGATTTCCTATTCGGTAGCTAGAAAATTAACGAACAAACTCCAGAATCGCACAATCGTTGCACGGTACATGGTTGGCAACACTTTAAGTCATAAGTGATCCGTGGTGATATAGTATAAAATTTTAGAAAGATAAGAGAAAAGTTTAAAATCAATGAACTCGAGTATTTGAAATGTATCGAAGAAGCAGTCATTTGTTGACGATATTTACGTAATAGAATTGTAAACTTTTTCGATTTGTATACGATGATATTTATGTATTACAATTATCTGTGAAGAAACGAAGTAATTTTATACTATACACGTAATCAGAATGTGTACGGAAGGATATATTTATGAACAATTTTATAAACCTTCGACACGTGACAGAATATATTTGAAGGTGATAAAAGATAGATTGAGAACGTTTATAATCTTATTATGTTTATATTGTTAATGAATGATCGACGAATGCCTTAAAATACTTGTTTATTTAAAGTTTCGAGCAAGCATTACGATCTTATTTGTGCGATTAGTGTTGTTTATTCTACAAAATATAAAACGATACTTACTCATTGAGTAGAGAATATAATGTATATAAGGTGAGTTAGAAACAATTGTCTTCTGAAATAACTTGTTATTTATTGATTTCAGAAGAAACTGTTTTGCATGAAATACGTTGTATTCGAGTACCTACAATGAAAACTTTCACTTTTTTCGTATCTTGTTTATTTCAAGATATCGTGGTAATCTTGACATTTTTTAAAAAGATCGTGTAATTGTTGTCATTGTATTGTAGTTAGGAAAAAAGACGAATTTAACAAGCCTCCGACAAAGTTGCCCTGAAGTGATTAGAATAATTCTCACAGTTAACTGTATTTTAAGTGTGTCGTAAGTAGATGCAGACCGTATTAGGTCAGACGTTTTAATCAGACAGCGATACTTGAGACCTGATGTCATTTTACGGTCATTTAGCGACAGATCATCGATTTTTTCCTTTCGATGACTAAAAGACAGTACTAAGAAAACACGTGGTATTATTTGAAAAATTGAAAGTCATTTTGTAACTAGAAAAATATGAAACATGAAAAAATTAAAATATTTCCATTTGATGAACCTCATCGAATACATTATACTTTATAGAAAACAAATTTCCTTACAATTATTAAAAAACAATAAATTGTTTTTGGCAGTTATCGACTCATCTGTTTAATGATAATGGTAACACGAGACTAATTAAATGGGTAAAGTAAATTATATTACTTGTTACAATTATGACTTACTTCAGCTGTACACGTTATATTAATTGTATTATCAAAATTTGTGGGACAGAAGTTACGTCGTACACTTTGAATATTAAGAACACTTTTTTTAACCAAAATGTATAAATTTGACCAAAGGCTAATTTATTCAAGAATATTCTTCTGCTGTGCGAAATAGTTTCGTTCCCACTTGAGTCTTTTCTCTCCGAAAATAAAATGTAAAAACTTTAGTTTGTATTTCGAGTTATATCGAATCGAAAAGTTTTCATACAACAAACCTCTTTGTTCAAATTAAGTACATAATTTCTTTTTCGATAAATATTCCAGCACCTATGAAAGTTTAAATTGCGTTTTGAACCATAAGGTTATCCAAATCGAACCACATTGTTAAAAATCTGCAATTAGTACAATAACGGTATTCGTCACGTCTGTTTTCCATTGTATCGTTTAATAAATACAGAATACCAATTGGTACAAATATTGCAGTTACTTTACTAGAAATATTACAATTTAAAGAAATGTCAAAAATTGTTCAATTTGGTCGAGCAAACACCATAAAACCAAAGAACAGAGAAGAATGAACCGACAATACGATTTCCTTTTCAATTCATTTATCTGTTTAACGACATTCATCTAATATCGATTTCGTCTAATATCGATTTAGCCTTCGTCTTCCCTGCGCCGTTACGCAACAACAACGTAACGAGACTTCGATTTTCTATACTGTTGCTAATTCGTAATTTTACTCTACCCCTCTCACGCTTTACTCGCATTCTCCCTTCGACCCTCCCTCACTATCCGTTCCAGCGCTCCGCAGTCTCTCGTTTTCGACCCAATTATAGTGATACGACACGACTTTCTCGTGTCCAGCAAATTACGTTATAGAGGACCAATTCTTCATTGCATAGTAACGCGTTTAACGAAACGGTGGAAAAAAAATGTATCCGTAACGCGGTTCGACGATTGAAACTGCAACCTCCTCCGAACACGTTTCACGAGCACCGTTCGTTCCAAGATGGCTTAATCAAATTTCGCTACACTCGCGACCGAGAAAATAAAAGCACGGGTCGTTCGATCGGTTCGCGTCGCTGGAGAATGGACGTTGCGTCAAGACGGGTCGCAATGAACGAGTGATCCAAGATGTTCGCTTTTTAATGCGTTCACGTAGACGGTCCCGGGTAAGGTAATTACGAAGTAACGACGATCAACGTAGTCGGTTTCCGTATAACCGTAACACGAGGGAAACATAGACTCGGCGCGCGTTGCCCTCGTGCTTCGTAAAGCGGTTCTATAAAGAAGGCAAAAGAAAAAAAAAAAAAAAGAAAGAAAGAAAAAAGAAGAAAAAAAAAAATCGGGGAAATACACGATTCTAGGTACATGAAATTGAGTTTAAAAATGTTTGATGTTGATTGTAGGTAATTCAATCAGAGCGTAGCGAGTAATGAGACGGAAGCGGGGCTAAAACCCGGCTCGCTTGGGCAAATGCTCGTCGACTACCCTCCGTTGTCCCTCGCATCCACTTTCCCTCCACTCTCCCTTGCAGCCACCCCTCCGACGCTGTCCTTCTCGGGTACCACACCGGTGTTATTCGTCTCGCTCGCTTCCACCGGTTCCCGCCATTCGTCGCGTGCCTCCGTCTCCCTCGATCCCCGACTTCCTGCCGGCAAGTTCGATCGTACCGTGAATATGAATTAAGTTGATACGATTTGGACAATCTACCGCGCGCGGGTGCGGGAGAATGTAACCAAGAGCCATTATATGGAAGCAAATCGTCCGATGGTGATTTTCCTAAAGTGGATCAACGCTGGAAAGGAACTAGTGTGTGTCTGCGTGCGTGTGTGTTCCGTTCGCCGTGTAAGACGCTACTCGGTGACTCCTACGATGGTGGAGACACCGTGTTAGCTTCGATGTGTATCCTCACTTTCTGTCGCGAGACAGTTTAGTCGATACGGTGAGATGCAAAGATCTCTATGGATCTGTCCGACTTGGTGGATTGAAAATTGTACAATGGAAATATATCTACGGGGAATTATTTGTTCTTTTTTTTTGGTAAACTAGTCCTGAATTGAGAATACGTTTATTTAAGATTTCACTGAGTATTTCTCGATTAAATTATTTGTGTGGTAAGAGGCATGGAATTTTATGGAAGAATCATCGATCAATTCATGTAGATTTAACGATTTTGTTGTCTATAGCAGTGCACGTACACCAGTATGGTACTATGTTTATTTCACTGTCGTGCGACTTATAGTTTTACGACTTTCTTGTCATTGAAGGGTCTAGGGTTTGAGTGTTGTTGTCCTATCGAGTCGTAGAGTACTCCTTCGTATAAGCTGACAACCTTCGTTAGATTAACTAAACTGTCATGCGACAGAGCGTAAGACTACATAGATGCGTATGTTCTACAGAGAAAGAAACACATTCTATACAAGTATATTGTATTGGAAAGATCAAATGTTTCTCGTATCCAATGTAATAATTGACACGTACCGTAAGCTAAATTTATTTTGCGTAACCGATGTATAAAGGAGTTTAGAATTGTACGTAATATACAATAACAATTTCTTGAAATTTAACCTGGTACAATTTAAATGAAACTAGTAAGGGAATAACGTGAAAGATGACTGTCAGAAAGTGATTTGAAGATTTTCTCTGAAAGTCTTCGAAGGTAGTTGGTTACCAAGGACCTATCACGTATGATCTCTGAACATTTGTCGAAGTTGATCTCTGGTAAACTGTGAGGTTGGATCTCGCCAAATCTTTGCTCACGAGCTGAACTCTTATCGTTTATCAATTGGTGGATGAGTGGGAGCCAGCGGTAAGAAAATTTGAAGCGATCAGCACAAGATTGTGTGTCTCGGAAAATATAGAAACTGATGAAAGGAGTCACAGCAAACGGTTTATTGAAACTTACCACAGTACTATTTAAGTAAAATTTGCGAAGGAAAGTAAACGATTGCCGAGTAAGTAATTTGAATCTTTGAAACTCTTTGAAGGTAGGTGGTTATCAAGGAACTGTCATGGATGCTCCCTGAAGCACTGTCAGGGTTGATCTTTGGCGAGGAGCTGCTTGGTGAGGATTGATCTCACTGGACTCTTCATTCTTGCTTATGAACTCTAATCTTGTGATCTCTCATCGGTTCTGATTAACGGAAGAATGGAAGCCAAGAGTGACAAAATTTGAAGTGGTCGGTTCAGGATAGGATGTTTAGAAAGATATTGAAACCGAGGAAAGAAGTCATGGGAGCGGTACATTGAAAGAAAGCTCAGAAAAGGGTAGAAAACATTGAACGAAACACGGACAAGGATCAAGATAGTCGACTACCATCGTCTGATTTACGACCATCGACCGATGTAACGACTATCGATACTTCGGTGGCTCTAGCCTGGCGTAGAGTTAATTTTACATAATACTTGGGTACACGCGTCGAGGATTCGCGACGCAACAGACGCGAGACAACTGATAATGAATAGTTTCTACGCGGAATGAGCTCGTCCTCGCTAAACGAATTCGGCCGATAGCCGAAGAACGAGAGCAACGTAATTAAAACGACCGACGTGAAAATCTGTCGCGCGAGGTACAACCGCTGTCCGAGGAAAAACATCGTCAGGCATCCGATGCAGCTTTGCTACAGGTGCGGAATAATTTTTACCGTTTCCGCGACACGGACGTTCGCGGATAAAAATACCGTTTCGCTGCTATTCGGAGGCATCCTGTCTCCTCGCTTTCGTCGTATAACTAGCCATTGTTTCCCGTCGACCAAAATTCAGCGGTGTCCAGCAACACCGGGCCAACAGAATTCAGAGAACAGGGATGGAACCGCGCTACGTTCCAGGCATAGGTACCCCGGTACTGCTGGTGTTATATTGTTTCGTATGGACACATTGTTTACGAATCCATATACGCAAAACAATAAAGGGACACCTCGATACCCAGATACATCCGTCTCGTACGCTTCGAGCCCGTCAATTTATCCGAAACTCCGCCTCCATCGCGACGAGTCCTCTTACACAATCCCCCTTTCGGATCGAATCGAGAACGCTCCCGTTCGGAAGACAACCACCGACCAAACAAGATCCATTCGAGAAACCGTCGTTTCGATTTGCAACTCGGTAATATTTAGGGCGAAGTAGACAACGCTCGCCCGGCCGCTATTTTATTTCGCGACGGTGCACGCTCGCTCGGTATTTACGCGGGACGATGAATCTTCGCCAGAATTCTCGCGAAGAAATTTACACGTCCGCGTGTAAGATACAACTGTGTTGAAGTTCAGATTTATGCGACGTGATGTCTGATACAAATTACTCCACGGGCATTTTAAGCGCTGCACTGCGAACTTTTGATCGCGACGCGTTCGAGTTTGAATAACGTCACGACGAGGTCCCGAAACGCGCCGCGTTCGCGACGATGGATAACCGTGAAATAGAGGTATCATGGTGCCTTCGTTCTGATTCAGATTTCGCATCGTGAAACGAAGTTGTCATTTATTTAGGAGGTGTTCAATACAAAATTATTTCTCGACCTGAATCGCCGATCAGCTCGTCCATAGGTGTTAAGACCTTTCAAAGTTTGAGTTCATTATACGGTCACTCGGTATTCGTTACTAAAGAAAAGTTAAAAACTTGCGAGTGTAGAATGAAATGAAACTAAGTAAACGAATAAAACAAAGTGAACGAATGAAAATAAGTATAATTCAAATACGTACAATCGATCCGTAGATCGATCTTGAGCCGTACGATTTTAGGTTACACTCAGCGATTGATCTCTGAGTCGATTTTAACTCGTACGATTTTAGGTCGAGTTTCGTGTGTACAGTGTACGTGTACCAAGGCTTTTGCTTATAACCAGATTGACCAGAGCATTCACAAACTATGGTATACGTGTATACCCCGAAGTAGCTACTACTACCAGGGGATTCGATTCGAAATAACTAGAGTTCGACAAATAATTGCATCAGAGATACGACTTTCGAGACTTTTAAGATCGACTCGGCCAAAGTGGCATCCAGCTATCTCGGAACATCAATAAACGTCAGTTTCGAATAAACGTGAGCTACGGAATGCTCGCTAGCAGCGAAAAGTAAAAGAATCCACGAAAATGGATAACTAAATATTAACGTGCTAAATAGTTGCACGTCATCGTTGAACGTTGATAACCGCTTCGGTTCTGGAAGAACGAGCGGGCGGACATTCTGAAATTGGCGCATTCCCAGCCCAATGATCGATGAACGTTCAATCACTGGAAAATGACAGTCGACTCCCCAGAACCTGCTTATTCGGTCGACTAAATATTCTCGCGTTTCTTCCTTCGAGGAATTTCAATTTTTGTCTACCGCACGAGGCAGTTCCCGAAATTAAATGGATGCCAGGCCTTCGGTCCGATATCTCCGAGATTTTTGTCCTTCTATCTACGAGCGATCTACGGGGTCTCTTTTTCACCGGCGTTTACGATCAGTTCAACCATCTTTACGAGCGTTCGACTGTTTACCCCTTTCAGTCTCCTTAAAGTCTGTTCGTTCAGTACGAGCCCACTCTCTCTCTCTCCCTCTCTCTTCGCTTTCCTTCGTCCTTTATCAATCCTTTTTTTTGTTCTTTTTTCGTTCGAAGAGTTCCCCCTTTCTCGACGTACCATACGACTGGCTCGAATTTCAATCTTTCGATGAACACACTGTCTCCTCCACGAACGGACGAAGTGTATACAGGGTAGCCAGTGTGTGTACACACGATGGAGGAAGTGTGTATCGTTTCGAAAGTATTACGAACGTTGAAAGGTTTTACGTTGTACAGGTAACTTATCCGTGGTCGTTACATTTGGAAAGATGAAATTTTTACCACCGATGACACGGCTCGATAGGTCCTTCGAGATGATAACACCGAGCCAATCCAGAATACGAAATTGGCGTCTTTGCTAATTTTGTTGATCGTGAATCGTAGTGCAACGATGGGTAACGTTGAACTTCTTTTGCGTCTTTTTCTTTGCAAGTTTTCAAGGTCACCGCCCATTATCTACTGTCGAGACGAAGTGAACGAGCTGTAACCTTCGTACGAACTTGAATACGAAAACTGATGGGGAACTAAACACTGCATTCTATAAATATAAGTTTTTGTATTCAAGTTCGTTGCACGAAGAAGAAAATTATTTTTCAAATGCTTTTAATATGCGTGTTAAAATTGTCACTGATATTGATAATAATCGAGGACAGATTAAAATTGCAGTCTATTGTGAAATAAATCATTTCTTTTAATATTAGTGATAAAAATGTAACAATAGTAATAATAATAATAATAATCATAATAACGATGATGGTGAAGATTGACATTAGGTTTAAAAGCATCCGGATAATTATACAATTTCTCTCAGTTACGAAAAATCCACTTTTCCGTAATATTTAAAATACAAGCATAATTATAGTAATAACAATGATTGTGGTTAGATTTAACAACAGCCTTCGCAATAATGCAATTCCCGTTTGACAAACACACATTCTTCCGATACGCGGAATAATAGGGAAATAATAATAATAATTGAGAGTAGCTTCGAAATCGGCTTTCGTAATTATGCAATTCCTGTTCGATGAATACACACTCTTCTGATACGCATAATGAAGGTACAATAATAGAAACAACAATCGAGGTTAGATTTAAAAGCAATGTTCACTATTATGCGATCAATCTTTGACAAACTACGCATTCTCTGATACGAGTAACCGTGACGCAATAATACCAATAACATTGGGTTGTTCGAAAAGTCGTTTCGTTTCTTTTCGTGAGAACGAAACACGATTTTCTCAGAGTGATTTCTCACAGATTTTCTCACAAACATTTTCTTAAATTATACATTCTCCGTTTCGTAAAACGAAACAATTTTCCGTACAACCCGATGATCAAGGTTCAAACGCAACCTTCGGCCATGCACCACGCTTGTCACTCTCCGCAACGACCGAGTATTTCTTTCCTCTCCCATTCGCACCAAAGACGCGGCAATAATAATACACCGTTCGTATTCTTTAGAAGTACCGTAACCCGTTTATTCGTATATATCGCCGAAAGTACGACGCAGTTCCCGTTTATCGTTATCGGGGCACGGTTCAGGGCATGCAAGGAACGCGATACTTACGGCTGTAAGTCGGAACACGCTGATACCTTGGTGGACATTTTATACATCACGTGGTATATATGAAATCTTATCGTACCTTTGGCAGTCGACGTAAATGATACCGGATCAACGAGAACAAGAGTTTTTCCTTGGACTGCTACAAACCGTTCCGAACCGTACCCTTTATCCCCTTATAAAATCTAAAGAACTACGGAACCGTCGGGGGAGAACGAAGCAGGGAACCACGGTGGGTAGGGGGAGGTGGTGTAGGCGAGGAGGTGGAGGAGGAGGAGGTCGGGGGAGAAAGCGGCTCGGTTGTTATTCCCGTACAGCTGAACTTAATTCCGTAACTCGATCGACCGCACCGGATGAAACGTACCGGCGGTTCTCTCCGGTAAACCCCATTACCTTCTTGAACGACTGCGGTTCCTCGTCAAGGCTGAGTTACGAGTGATGCAGGAGAGATAGCCGTTGGGTTAGGAGAAGTGGAAAGAAGAGAAACGTAGCTCGGTAGAGGAGGCAGAGTAGGCGGAAGGACAAGACGAAATCGGGATGATAGCCGAATGGGGAAGACTAAGGAGAACGAATTACAGATATAGAAACCGGTAAGGATGGGGAGAGCCAGATACTGCGCGAACCTCGGACGGGGAGGGTAGAGAGAACTTGGGGCGGAAAGAAAGAGGTTACCTTGAAACAGACCTGAGCGAGCAACGAATGGCGGGCACCGCGGAAAATGAAATCCCTTTTAGCCCCGACCGTCCTCTCCACCAAACCAGCCCCCTCTCCTCTCCACCTATCTCAACGTAAAGGAAGGTTCGCCTTGTCTACGGCACGACATCGGCATCGGATTAGCGTAAAATCGAAGGGCGCTGACTTGGTCGCTCGTAAATTGACTACAAAGTTTGGAGAGAAGGCAGAGGCGGTGGTGCTCGCTGCTCGTCGTCCCGGTTGCCGCTGATGGTGGTAGTGGCAACGGGTGGTGGTGGTGGTGGTGGTGGTGGTGGTGTCGGCGAAGCACAAAGGGAATCGATTCCCGGTGAATCGCGATCCACGCTTCAGCCGGCACTCTTGCTCCCACGCGCCATTTTGTCTTCCCGAATCTGTGACCATCAGCATGCAAAGTGGATAAAGTTTCTAGACTACACTCTCCGTCGCCCTTTCTTTACTCGCTTCCGATTCCTATACCTGGCCTCGCGCCACCATCGTCGCCGACGCCGACGCCGACGCCGCCACCGACGTCGACGTCGACTCCCGTCGCTATCACCGCCGGCGTCCTTATTCGTTCGTCCCGTTTCGATTCGTTCCTATTCCAGATTGTTTCCCGGCACCTCGAGACTTCGTTCCACGACCGCGTCCCTCACCACCTACGCTCCGTTCCCTCGCATTTTTACATCTCGCTCGCTCGCTCTTGTGGACGATACCAATACACTCACCCACCGACCTACGTGTCCATGGATGATCTTCAACCGAGGCTAGGAGTAGAGTTCTGCAACGACGACGCGTCGACGCTGCACCGATTTCGTACGTATCCGGGCGAGGATCGAATTTGAGTACGTTTTCGAACGATACGGGATTCTTTACGCATCGACGACAGGGGATCTCCGCTGGAATGTGGATACAAGTGTCCCACGTTCAATTCGGGATCGCACTTTCGGAACTGAAACTTGCAAGGAAAGTCCAGATTGTTTTTTCCTCTTTTGCTTTCCATCGGGATTCCTCGTGCCTCACTCGTTAGAACTGTTCGAAGTGGACCTTTGCCAGAGATCCGTTTACTGTTTGATCACCGGACACCTAGAATCTTCGCAGCGACGTCCGGTTGCCTGTCGAGAAAACACGAGACAATGGTCCAGGTTTCGATTAGACAGGTACCGAAGTTTGGAACTATGCACCATCCTCGAGTGTTTTCTCGTTTGGCCGTACGACCGAATCTTGAACTGGTTCGACACAGTTTTTGCGATATTGATTTCATAGAGTACGTATCGTATGGAAACTGAGGATTTCTACGTGGAGGGATGAGTTTGTATGGGAAACATTTTGTCGACGAATGAGGACTACTGTTCGTGTTAACAGTTGTGCATGTGTAGACTGTGTTGTGGTATGGTTTGGTATGTGTATAATATGGTTTGAGAGAACGATTAAGAGTGAGAGTGTGTAATGAGTGTTGTAAGGGAGAGTACGTTTGTCTTGGAAGCTGTTTCTAGGACAAAGAGAGAGAGAGAGAGAGATTTATACGTGAACAGTCTGTTTAGTTTATACAATTGTATTTCCTTATTCTTAAAATATATTGTTCGTTAATTACGTGTGGTCGTTCAATTGGTATATTCACAGTTTTATCCCATTTTATTAACGACGTTCACTGATAATTAGAATCTTCGTTCGAGCAAAATATTTTTGTAAGAATCTCTGTGAAAACACGAACAGAGAATTGCAACAAAGTGTTAAATATGAAACCGTGATCGTAAAAATCTTGATAAGAATCTATCCACAGAGAAACGATCCTAAATCGTAATTTAAAAGCTGACCGTTATTTTATTACTTCGAAATAGCACACGATCGAGATTCATTCTTCGAGAATTTTTATTCTTCGAGATTTTGAGAGTCGCGTAAAACAGAAGAATCCACAGGGAGACTCTAAATGTTGATTTCAATGAAACATTCGCGTAAACGGGTTCATGGTTCTTGACCTAGAAAACATCCTCGGCCAGACTATACATGAAACTACGACCCGTGAGAACGATTTTGAACAAATGGGTATGGGCACTAAAATTTTACGGCAGATCGATATAAAGTGGCGAATATATTTTGTCCCTTCTTGAATATTTTAAGGTGCACGATCGCATACACTGAAGTTCACAGCTTTTACATAACCGGGTGGTTAAATGGCAAATTTACACTTCAAGCCAACGCAGGCCCAGCGACACTTGAAAGTTAGCGTACGTCGTGAATGCCAACGATGTGACGACATTACGATACTTTCGAAGACTCTGAAAGGTTATACAGTAATCTCGTTTTCGAGCGACGATTTTTATGCTCTTTATGTTTACGCGTGGCAAACGATCCTTATCGTGTTTCATCCATCGATAAAAATTAACCCTCGAACGCATAGTTTCGTTCCAAAGCTTGCAAATAGAATCGAAAAGAATTGGTTCACTCGTTACAATAAATAGATATTGACTGGTGAATGAATTAAAATTGACAAATGTTGTAGAAATGGCGACGGTAAATGCGAAAGTTAGTACTTGATGTCATCTGTATGATCGAAAAATAAATATATTGCAGTTGTGCATTTAAAGATTGAAATTTTTTAATTTTGTAACAATGATGTATTCTCGGTATAAATGAATCCGATTTTAGTCCTACTTGGATTATTTATTAAAGTAAATACATTTATTGAAATTATTTATTAAAAATAAATAGATTGCAGTTGTGCATTTAAAGATTGAAATTTTTTAATTTTGTAACAATGATGTATTCTCGGTATAAATGAATCTGATTTTAGTCCTACTTGGATTATTTATTAAAATGAATACATTTATTGAAATTATTGATTAAAAATAAATATATTGCAGTTGTGCATTTAAAGATTGAAATTTTTAAATTTTGTAACAATGATGTATTCTCGGTAAAAATGAATCTAATTTTAGTCCTACTTGGATTATTTTTTTAATCAGGCCGTCTTTTAACTCACATTCATCGAATAATACTTTCACAAAGATGTAATGAAAAAGTTTGAATTTGTTATTTTTCACGAATGAGACACCGATACGCGTGCAGCGTCGCTTTGAACCGTACGCCACCGAACACGTGTAATGCGAGACTCATTCGCTGTTGTTCCATCTCGCTCAGTTACGGTGTATCCTACTCACTTTTTTCGTCGAACACAAGCTGGGCTGCGGCTTGAAATGAAAACTGCTACATACTCTGTTTTCGAGTGAACCGATGGTCTTGACTTTGTGACTCGAAAGCAGAATATTGTATCACAAAATGATGCAGCTTTCTGCATAACAAGTGCATTTATTACTGTACATACTAGTTATTTATTATTCTAAATACGACGTAATAAAATAATTGCGTTCCATCGCTTGGAAGTATTTGAATGCATCGGGGTACAGCAATAATTTAGTTTTATTTATCGAAAGAATATTGCATTCGAGCAACATATATTTCTATCGTAAATATTTCTCGAAATTCATAAAATTATGTATATCACTAACTTCTTGAAAATAATCGTTACTTTCTTATGTAAAATACGATGAAATACTTTCGAATGGTAGTGTATATAACTTAACATATTTTCGAAATTTATTTAACAGCAGTTTGTTTATCAGAGTGACGTATGAAAAGTGCATCATTTTAATTATCATTATTGTTAAAATATCGAGTAGAAAGGAAGCATGGAGTTGTGTGGCAAACAGATTACAATTTCGTTGTTTACTAATATACCGACGATTAACAATATGTCGCATATCCCGCCATTGGGATTACTGTTTTCGTGCAATGAGAGAAAATAATTTGCATTATTTACGTAGATATCAATCAATTGCGAATTTCCATTTTACCTACAAATGGAAATTAAAGGACGAATAATGAGGTGAACGATATTTATCAATTGACCTATATATTTTGTTAACGCTCGCATCGTATAAAAGGCATCAATATCAAGAGTTTTGTTATTTCCGCGATGACGCATAATAATGTATCCCAGTATATGAAATTAATTCAACGATAATTCTTTTTGCACGTATAAAGTTGTTTCGTTCCCAATTCGAGCGTAGATACACACAATTGATGCGCTATCGAAAAGAAGGGCGTGAGATTATGTAGAGCACTTTTTACGTACCATAGACTCAATATATTTTACATTTAAGGAAGTATATCTTCTCTCCAAGTTTCATTTCAATATATTTCAAATTGAAGGAAATGGAGTATTTTGAAATATATAATAACTTGACCACTCGGATTATCATCTACTCGATATGCTAACGCTCCATTCTCGCTCCATTTTTCTTATCCTAGACTCCCTTTGTATATTTTGTTTAAACAGCATTATTATTGTAACCGTTATAGAAGTACATATAACAATTGAATAATAAATTACTAATAATATTTATATTGTAAATCTTTCAGTATTTTTATCGATAAAAAATATGTATCAATAATAAGATATTATTTCACATAATTAATATACTCTTTTCACTATGTAACTAGATAAAATAAATTCTTCGGTCAAAGAGAGACAGTTTTAATTCTGGCTAATGATTCAATACTATAATGTTGTATTTTTTACAAATGAAACTTAAAATTAGGATGTGTGTTCTTTTAGTAATACACACTTGTTTAGAAAAAACAGAGTTTTTCTAAAAACATAAATGGGAATATATTAGATATTCACTCGTCAATGTTTAGAAAATACTGTCTTTAATTCTTTGATCGTTTTACCGTCGTTTACCATCACTTTATTATTATTTCTACCTGTAATGTTTCATCTTACGCGTGTACCGTCTGGTACCGAACATTGTAACACCAATATGCATATTCATGTTCCGTTGTAACGTTGTAATAAAGAGAATACACGTTCGTTTGCTGGTACCCATGCGTACACGAGTTACATTATCAGCTCCTTCGCCTAACGAGGTCATTGTTTCACAAATGTTTATAAATAACAAACAACCGCGAAACGAACAATATTCATCGACAAACCGACCTGCAACGCTTACCTCGTTCTCCACTTTCGTTTTCCCGATGCAAAAGAAAAGATTTAGAATGTACCTTCGAATCGAACAATACAGTACAAAACTCGATACAAATAATGACCATCGTGTTCCCAACTCTCCAATTGAATCAAACCAGGGATAGTTTTTCTCGTTAGAAAAATTTCACGGTTTCCGTGCGTCCCTCCCCTTGAAAATTCCCCACTTTGAGGGACAAGGAATTAATTTATCGCGTCGAAACTCCCAGCGATAATTACTGTTTCGGAGTTTATAAATTGATCGGACCAGACTGTCTTTCGTGGACGCGACGACGATCGTTCAAAACACGTAGGAGAAATAACTGTCGGTAAAAACACATTGTCGCTGCATCGGGGCGATATCCACCGTTCCCTTCTCGCGGATGACGGTGTGAAAATTTCCGGATTTTCCAGAAACGACGCACCCTCGTCGTTCGTGAAACGCGTCGTGTATTATCGCATCGGCTGGCGACACCTCGATGATCTGCTCTGATAGCGATTCAGTTGGTGCAGCTTGGTCGCTTATTACGATGACGCAGACTCCGTGGAAGAGTCCTGGGACGTGTAGATACACACGCCAGCTCGTTGCATCGATTTTCGCGCGTAATAACGCTGTGTAACAATGTCAATATATCAAGTCTACTCGCAAACAAGCCTCGCACGGGCTACGCACCAGCGTGTAAGATGCGAGAGCACGCCGTTGTTATTTAAGTTGAGGAAACGCGAAATAAACTACGTACGAGCAACCGTGGCTATCGATTACGTATTATTACCAGATGTTCCCTTGCGGGTTATATTATAAAAGGGTTCCCTTTGTACCGGTGGTGTTATCATTGAGAAGCATTTATCGTGAGTCGAAGTACGCATCCAAGTGACTGGGAGTATTTCAATGTGCCGCGAGGATTTCATATTTTTAGATGTGTTCAACGCGCGAGGCAACCTTGACCTTCAATTCCCTCGACTGACACAACTTTAGGTTCGCGAATCGATAAACTGCACGCAATATTATTTTCCGATAGGAATATATCTGCACACTTAACGAATAGGAGTAGGAACTTACCTAAGGAGTACACTTAACGAATAGTAGGAGTAAGATATAAATTAGAAAACGGTAGAAAGTATGGTGTCCCGGTTTGGGGTATGTTTCTTGAAATTGAAAGTGAAAGGGGAGAGTGAGAGAGATGGAACAACAATGAACCAGTCTCGCATTATACGTTCTTTGGGTACGAAGTGTCAAAGAGATGTTTCTCGTTGTATTTTTATGAATATTATATATGGATTGGCGAAATTTCTCCGGTGAATACGTTCTTAAGATACATAAGGCGAAATACGAATTTGATTGCATTATTTTTAATTTCTTTACGAAATATTTTTAAGTAACTTTCAAAATATGTGTAATTGAAAGTAATCTGAACAAGGTCCTGTTTGGGCTCACTTCCACCAAGAAAACCTCACCTAAATATTGATAATACTTTTATAATGACAAGTATACAAATTTTCATTTTCTTTTCTTATTTTCTCTGTTTTTTTTTTTTTTCATTTCTTGAAATTCGATATCGTCTGTACATCAGTCAGAAGTCGACGGGTCACTGCATACATAAAAACAGCGGTGGGTCGAGATTGTTACTTGAAAGTGGGAATTACTATATATACAGCAAAATGAAATAATATGTAACTAACATCTAACCTCCATTGATGGGATGAGGTCAACCTTTCTTCCAAAGTGTGGTGTCCTGCAAAGTGACCTACCCGAAACTTCGTGTACCCTACTTCGAGTCTACTGTTGAATCTAACCTAACCCAAAGTCTGTTATTGAACATTAGGTGAAGTGCGAAAACGTTAAAATTAAATTAATTGCATCAACCATTTCGTATATTGACTTTACATTTTACGCCTTCGTAACAAGTTAATTTAGTTTTACGGTAAGTGGTGTTACATATTTGGTCGAATTAAGTGAGTTGCGAAATTATTCGAACACCTACAATTTAAACTTATAATTACGAAGGTATACAAGTTGCAAGGAATTAAAGATTATTTTTATGGGTATTATGAAATACGACCACGTGGATTATTTTGGCAAAAGTTGTTATTCTTTTGAGTTTTGGTAGACAATCGACGTGTTTTCACTAAAAGTGGAGAACATCTGCAGTAGGAAGCATACTTGCGCTAATCGAGTTAAATATACACATTCATAACAACTTTAGTTCACCAGTCTAGACGTTTATATTCTATTTAAATAATAATCAAGTGTTATCGCTATCGTTTACATTATTATAACGTAGAAAGTTAACAGTCCACTCGATTAATCTCGTAAACATTTCATTTCCGAACGAGAATTATTATTCTTACCGAAAGCGTGTTATCGTTCCAGGTTTCGGCGGTGGACTCTTCAATGAAGCTTATTTAGCAAACTTTGTCTTACAGATAGTTTGTAAACTTTCCGATTAACTAATATCCGTGTAATATCATTTAATGGCATTTGGTGGAGAGACCCAAAGTTCTTGGCTTTCTATATCTTCAAATATAGGCATTAAAAACAACTTTATTCAATTATCAAAGTTTATTTAACGGTTTCTGAGGATTGATATGCCTGGACAGGGACATTTTGAAACCGTAGGAAACTTCGCATCGTTAGCAAAGTTTTGTCCACGACCAATAATAGGACACGTACCGTTGCATCCCCTCTCCAAGAAAGATGTGCTAACGATGCAATGGATGATAGGTTGCAATATCCACTGGAACCGAGTATCTTAAACTTGGTTAGCAACTGTCAATCAATCGTCAATCCAGAATCTTGTCATCGGTCAATTAGACACTGAGTCTTGGAAGCAATCAGGCTTCCAATAGTCTGTTCCAAGTTAAAATTGAAAGCATTCGGACTTCGGTCGATTTAAGTGAACAATCTATCAGTTTCCAGTTAGTCTTTACCTATCAGGTAAGTTGCGACAGCAATTAAAATACACAGATCAGTCGGACGATATCGTCTTTCATTCTTTGGTAAGTTTTCCAAATTATTTCTTCAATCCTCCGAATAGATCATATAACACATTCTCATCCTAACCTAAAATTGTGAAACAACAGTAGCTTTTTCCACAACATCCTACCTTCTCGTATATAATTCCTATTTCCATGGTGAAAGAATCCACAACTGATTAAAAAATTTGTTCAATCATCCCTGAATTCTTATACTCGAAACAATGTTACATCTCTACAATTCACTTATATTATTCATTCTCGTGCAACACTCAACGACACACTTATTTCCGTTACAATTAAATCGCACGGTTGGTATTCAATAAACGACTTGTAAATTCGACACGAGTTTCAGGCACGAGTATATCCTAACCGACATTAAAAATTCCTCGTGTCTCGTTAGAGCGAAAACCATAAGCTAAACGACGGTGATTTAATCGTACCCGAAACCAGTTTATTCCCATCTGACGGAGAATCTCTCGTCGTGTAGCCGGGCGACGAGTGGCGGGAGAAAGCGAGGGGAGAAAAAGTGGGAATAGAGATTGAAGTCGCTGAGATGCAGGCAAAAGCTCTAGGCCAGTATATTACGCTATCCGGAGCCCCGATCGTGCCTCAAGACACGTTATTCAATTACGGACTAAGAGGTGCAGAGCCGATGGAGGGTAACTCGGACGAGCCATTTTCTCTTCAGTGTCCACTGGAGCCCAAGCTGGCTTCTATCAGAACGGAATCATAGAAAGACAAAACCCGGCCAGAATCTCGTTCCCGTGCTTCTTCAGAAGAAGGAGCCGGGTGTACCGTTTCGGAGGGCGGACACAGCGAGACAAGGAACGAGAGCAGATAGGCAAGGTTAGGCAATCGGGATGAGGGTTCGATATATTGAATTATGGACTACGTGGCTCTGATTGAGACCGACTTTGAGGCGTGGATTACGCAGCAACTATCGTTAAGAGGATTCCGTACCTTGACTCTCAACGGTGAGACTCGCCCGTGGAATTTCTCTCATGGACGACCAGGGGATTCGGAACCCCATCAATTTCGACAAAGGTTTCCTGCCTCGCTCTATGGGAAATTGTGTTAGGGGTTGCTGATGTAACACGTGCCTACTTAATTACGGTAAACGCTAATGTGGTCTTAACATGACTCGTTAAAACGATATACACGGAAGTTGATCGCCACTGGTTGCGGAAACAAGTTCAGGATGCACAGTATTCTGGAGATTTTTACTTCAATCGGGGGTTTAGGTTAAGGGGACTTGTTGAACGATTGCAGAGAAGTTCATTAGCGTTGGTTAAGAAAATAAATCGAGTACTGTGTAAAGTTTGATATAACACAGATTTAGGTTATGTTCAGATCACTTTTTCAAACGATGTACAAGAGTTTAGTATGACTAGGTTGGGGAAAGCAACTGTGTAATAATTAGAAAATATGGCCTGTTTTCATTGTAAGTTAAGTTAATATGGTTATGGGGTCTGGGTCTCTTCAAGAGACCACAGGTTTCGAAAAGTGGATCCTCTGTTTCTACATACTACTGAATAATAATTATAAGAAGAAAAAGAAGAAGAAAAAGAAGAAAGTAATACGAGTCTTTAAAATATACAAATATACAGAAATTGATGATCACTGGTATGAAAACAAGTAGAGCTTAAATAATACAGGTAAAGGTTAGGTCTGGGCCAGGCCTAGGTTAAATTAGAGTGACTTGTGGAAACGATACATATGAGTACAATATTACCGATTATGGAAACGTATCGAGGATAAGTAATGCTTGAAAAGAACTTGGTCTGGATCGGATCTAGGTTAGGTTAAGGTGATTTGTCGAAACGATGCACAGAAAGAGATGTTCAATGTCACTGGTTATGGAAACGAATCCAGGCTAAGTAATACGTACTAGAATAAGCTTGATACGAGTTAGATTTAAATTAGGTTAAGACTTCTTATTAAAACGATAAACAGGTTTTTAAAACCACCGACCGTTGAAACAAGTTAAGACTAAGTAATAGTATAAAAGCTTGGTCCGGGTCAGATTCAGGTTAGGTTAAGATGACTCGTTAAAACGATCTACAGAAGATTATTATCAGTGGTTATGGAAACAAGTAGAGGTTAAGTAATTCTCTTAATAGCTTGGTTTAGGTTAGGTCTAAGCTAGCTTACGATGTTAATAAACGCCGGGAAAGAGATTAAATAATGGGCATATTCTGACATACGCAATTAGCAGAAACCGCGTGTTCAAATAAAGAAGATCGATATTATTATGGCACGGTATTACCCGTTGATGGGGTAAACGCAATACGCGGAAGAAAGATTGAAAAAAAATTTTCATGAAAATTTGTAATCGGCAAACTTTTATCCGTATTCCATCATACGTTCGTTAATTGCCTTATGCGCTGTGCTCAAAGTGAATATTTCCAATAAAGTGCAGCCAATTCTCGCGTTCGTTGTTTAAAAAATGTATTTGCAGACGTATCGATTGCAGAATGTAATTCAGAACTGCCAGATGTGATGCGTATCTACCCTGGCTGGTAATTAAGTTTTTCAAATAATGTCTTTCGACGGTGAATAATACGGTTCGCGGTAATTCGTTAAACATCTCGTTTCGAAAGAATGCAGCGATGCAAGTAACGCTATTCACGGGCATAATCGCGATTTGTGTTTCGTAAAGCGTAACTGTTTACGAAAAAATTAGCCAGTTGAGTGACATTGTAAATAAACGGCGAGTAAATGGTCTTTTTTCCTCCCCCCGAAACGAAGGTAAATATTATTTATTGACGAACGGGTAATTCATCTAACAAGGCTCGGCAAATAACACGAACACACTAAAACCATTTGCACGTTCGAAAGTAAACAGTATGATGGACGACGTACCTTCGAGCGACTGAAATAGTTTTTTGTGTTTCTACTAGTAATAGGCAATACATTATCATTACATTCTATGACTCGTGCAATCAGTACAGCACGATGCGGGGCACAACACATTAATTTGATTATACCACTTACGAGCGTTATCATGTTCCGCGATTAACGAATCGATATCGTAACACGTACATTTTACAGCTATTTCTGCTTATCTCGTATTTCACCATGAAAAATGTACGAATAACTGAAAGTAATAGATTTTACGTATTACATTTTACATTCAACGAGTCAATAAACAAAGTGACAAGCTTTTGCGCGACTATATGTATATAAATTCAAACTTTATCGTTACATTGTAGTAAACATATAATGTCTTGTTCAGAAATTACGTTACCTTTGACCCTTTCATTGGAACTGATTGAAACATTGAATGGAGTAGATTGTAAAGCAAAATTAATGTATCCAGTGAATATAAAAATTGCATCATCGTATGAAACCGTTTATCTGGCTTCAGCGTTGGATAAAAAAATGCAAGGTGCATGGAAAATTAAAAGGTACTTTTATTTACTTAGTCCGAGTTACTATCGTTCCAGTAGAAATTTCGACGAATAAATATTATTTTGCAAATACTCTTCTCCAACGATACGGAGATTTTACGACTTGTAATAGATTGACCGAAAATATTCTTCAGATTCACTTCCTGTTATATCGTCGGTAAGAAGTGACTCCGGCAGTAAAGTACCCATATTTTATGAAATTTCAAACTCGATATAAAATTTGGGTTGTATTCCCTCAAACCATACGGAGGTCAATAACATTTACTATTGTCGTGATTACTTACATTTACGAACCACTCAAAACTGGATATGCTGTGTATAATTTTGTTTACTGCAATTGACTAACTGACGATTCAAGTTGTTACCACCATGGAAACACCAAATTTCGAAAGGCTGTTTATTGAAAAGATAGAAACAAAAATGTTTCCTTTTTTGCTCTACAGTACCCAATGAAAAATTGAAGATTACAAATTTGATAAAGATTGTACATTCGTTCGCCTTACAAACGATTATTCTTGAAGCCGTTCACGAAGAAATTTCAATTCAGTAAATCTTTAACGCGCGCGGTTAATTCGTTCTGAAACTTTCCGTAAAGATCGAGTTGTATCAATAGGATGTATTCCAGGAGGAAAGAAAGATCAATCGCGGATTAAAAGAATGTGGTGCTACGAGTGAAAGGAGCGTGAACAGTATCGATTAATTTTTGCTCAGTTAGAAGCCTTTCGAATGCTAATAAAAATGTCTCGCTCTGTACTGCGCGCAATCTCTTCCAGAAATTGGATTTTTCTTTCTCTCCGCGATACATTTGTCGTACAATCTGAATGTTCAAAAACTAATTAATGTCGCACGCAAATCCAGCAATTCTCCTTCGTGAACAGAAGAAGAAGATTTTAATTAATATTTAAATAAATTCGCGTACACGGAACACGTACCGCGACCATAAGCGAAAGCTCAACCACGAATCTACGAATCCGCGTAACTCGAGTACTCACTGTAAAGGCAATGTTACGACCCGCCTCTATAGCTCTACGATAAAACGTAAATTTCTAAAAAGCTTTCATCTCGGTTCACAATTACCCTCTGTATACGTCGGAGCTTTGCAAGCATGTATAACAAAGGGAGTACTACAAATAACGTTTTCCCAACCCCCCCTATTTCGAAGTTATGCGTTATGCATAGGCTCCGCGCGGGCACGGTGTATCCAAAGAATCACTTTTATTTTCAAGGGGAAGTAGGACACGCTCTCGGTGTCAGACCGTTTGCATTAGAAGCAGCCTGTATACGTTAACAATTTCACGTTGGCTCGGTTGTGATACGTTAAGTAGGTCGTATGCGGTATGCATCGTTACAGCTTAATATAGTTAGGTAAACGTTTTCAATTGTTGTGCAAACTTCAGCGAGCGATCAGAAACCGCGCGAACAACCACGCATAACTTAAACAGTTAGAAACTGCGCACGGGAAGGAGTCGGAAGCTAGAAATCTCGGTGCAATATTAAGATTGAATATGTCCCGAAGAGGAGTATATACTTTTAGCCGCCAGGTTGCACGATTTGAACCTGTAGGCGAGAAATTAATCAAGAGCGAACTGAATTCGAATTCGCGGAGGGATTGGTTCCGATTTCATTGGTCGTTTCATTGACCGAACTCTGTATTTTGCAAACTGTAGTTTGCAAAAGGTGACGAAAAATTGACGCGATTTTATTGAATATTTTATTTTAGAAAGTGACTACAGTCGAGAAATTTAAATCGATCGAGTTGGCTTTCGTGTACAGAGTTGCAGATTTATCGCGACTCGATTATAATTAAATATAATTAAATATAATTATTATTTAATTAAATATAATTATTATTATATTTATTGATACAGAGTCAGGAATAGAACGATGACAAAGATGAAAAATTATTAGCATCAGGATTCTTTCTGTAGACTGTGTTTGCAAACATGACCACGTTGAAGCAATATACAACTGGTCTATAGTGTTGAAATAGATGGTTGAAGGTCAACGTAATATCTTTAGAATTGTTTACCAAATAACGATAACGTGCTACTAGAAATGTATCGTTTCGTTTGAAAGAACTCTCGATGATCTCGAAACCGTAGAAAAGCTAAAGTGGAACGATTTGATTTCAAGCGTTGGGAAATTAAACAAGCGACAAGAATCAATCTTTATCCGGAAATGTTTGTTTCGCGCTGTTTCCACCATCGGCGTTCGAATCCTAAAAAATACTTCTGGCCGACATGTTGAGACTTCGCACCAACTGAAACAGACGAAAGTAAACAGTGGCGGGGCGGATAATCTAAATCCGTTGTGAAAATAGTCACTTGAAAGCGGGAATTAGTCGCGCGCGCGTACACTGGCGTTTCTCTGGAATGAAACAAAAAAAAGAAAAAAAAAAAAAAGAAAAAAAGAAAAAGAACGCGCGAAACGACACTCGGAACCGTAATCGGCCGTAACCTGAACACCGTGGTCGTCCAGTTGTAGAAGGCAAATGGGAAAATATATCCCTCGTCGTCATATTTTTCACTTTCTCGGCGAAAATCGAGCAAAGAAGAGGAAATCGAGCGTGATGTCGCATGGGCGTAGGCGCGAAATTATCCCGTCATTGCATAAATGCATGGACTACGTGGAGAGGAAAGCGGGACGTGGGTCGAGCACTTTGTCGGGTCCCCTAAAATATGGAGGCTCCGTCGCGTTTTCCTGGTTCTTCATGGATAAGAAGAGGAGGACTTCTTACATATTGCGTCGGCACTGCATAAATGCATGTTATTCATGCAGCGCATTCGTAGAGCTTGCTTTCCTTTCTTCTTTCATTCTACGGTTTTCACTACCTCTGTCTCTCTCTCACGCTCTCCTTTCTCTCGGCCTTCTTCCTCTTTTTGTCTCCACCTTAGTATCCTTACGAGTTTGTTTGCGTTTCTATATTTACATCTATCTCTGTTTCTGTACCCCCGCGCCCCCCGCTCGCCTCCATTTCCCTTTTATCGCCGTTTGCGCGCGGATACCGTGCACATCGGTTACCCAACCGGCGATGTATAATTTGTTAGTTATGTAACATTCAAGGCTATTGTATTTACGTCTCTTTAGAGAGGAACACGAATAGTCTTCCTCCATTTGAAACCGTGCGGATAAACCACGGCTTCCACTTAACCGATTGCTCGCACCCATTGTGGCTTTTTACAGCGAAACGAAGATTCACTGCACCATGGTGCGCACGGTGAGTACGGTGCGCGAATCCATTTTACTTCCCACGCGGACCCCACATAATAGCCGTTAAGAAAAACATTACGGATATATATCACAATTTGTTTCCGTCACTTGCACATGGAAAACTATGAATACGGCAAGTTTGTCGGCATTAGAGTGTACCATCGTCGAGGAACGCGAGTTAATTAAAATTGAAATTGAAGTTCGCGCAGCGGGAAATTGCAGATCCCTTCTGGAAACGAAGATATTCGATCAGCGGAAAGTTTTGTCATTTTGCTATATATAATTCGGTTCCAGCGGGCAAAGAAGAGAACCAGTTCAGGTCTGGGTATCGCGTAACGTGGAAAGTAACCATTTACGGTACACGTAGATACGATTTGTGCTTGTTAAACTCTTCAAGGAACGAATTATTTCGTTTGGGAGAAATCAACATTGAAATCGATGGCTATCGATCTTGCGACAATGTTGCTGTATTGTGCGCGTGGAGAATTTAATTGTGAATGTTTGTTTGCAATTTCAGTCGAAATAACTTGAGAAGTAAAAGTACACGTGTGTGTGCGCTGGTATAGCTGAAGATATTACATGATCTGTTTAATAGAAAAATGTTATTCACTAACGATGTGTCCAGAGTTACTAATTTTTATAAAAGGCATAATTCTTTGCACAAGCATATAGAATGTTATGTAAATGGTTTTACAAGGGATGCAGTGAAATACTTTATTGGCTGATAAATATGTTGGCAATTTTCAGACCAGGTACGACAAAACATTAAACCGAAATAAATATTCTTAGTATAGAAAAGTTCGTTACAAATAGAAATTAAAATGTTTATCTTTATGAAAAAATACTTTGGTAATAAAATCGATGTAAAAAGAATAAAATTGCGTATATGCACATACGAAAGTGTCATTGCGAGTGAAATCATTCATCTATTACCGATATACGCCAATATAAACAAGATTCTCATTTTTTTACACGACACGAAAAATTAAATCGAAAATGTTACATAAGAAAATGTCTGAACTGACCAGCGATTTATGAAATTATTTTATTTTACAAAACATTCTATACAATCAAGCCTTATCGACAATGCTTGCTAGAAAATTGCAGAAAATTGTATTCACCACGCGAATGGCTTTCATTTTGAATAATTGCTGTAAAAAACGCTCTTCCTGATACACATTATCTGTGTGTAATTTACAAAGAACTATCTATTTATCTCCATTCGTAAGTAAACGAAAAATGCTATTTTAACGAAGTGACCGCTTCTTCCTTGGTTTCCTTCGCTCCGTTCGCCATTTCCCCCGTCATTCGTGAAATTAATAATAATTGGTTCGCTTTATAATGTGTATTCCACCTAAAATGTGCTTTATCTGTGAAATACGTAAAATTCACGATGCTAGAGAATTAGTAACTTGTTACTCGCAAACGACGAAGAAACATTTATTCATTGCGTAACGCGTTAAACGTTAAATCAATTTTATTTCAAATTTCAAATCTCGAGCACTCGTCGTTTGAAATCTACTTCTCCGTTACCTTCGAACAACATATTCTCGTTTGAAATAAAAGTTTCCCAGGTCTACGTTCAAACTTATGAAGCATTTACGCACCAGTCACCGTACAAAATAAAATTCAAAATATTGAATGATTTCTCGATACACGTTTACCAAGACTCTTGCTTCTTCCGGTGAGATTCACCACCCTGTACGTTTTGTATCTGTATTTCCGAAACACACTGTACACGCGGACCGTGAGAGCAGAAGCATTCCCCGAGTGGAGATCAAATTAGATATTGGCATAGGCGCGTTATTGCGGACTCGAATTCGCCGAACGAGATATCGAGAACTGCCTATTCGAGAAGTAGGAGTTAGGATAGCCCCGTGATCCTTAGAACGAACATGAAGGGGTTGGAGCCGATCGAGGGGAGATCGCACGCGACGAGAGGGTGCTCTGCTCCGGAAAATGACCTGTCACTCGTGACACGTCCCTTCTTCACCCCCTTCGTGTTCCGCTACGGAACGCTCGGTTCTTCTCCTTCACCTTCTATCGGCCCTTTTTTTTTTTCTTTTCATTTTTCTACGGCGATCCCATCCTCTCTATCTTTCGCCTTTTTATTCAAATCCTCGTGTCATCTAAGAATCAGGCGACATTCATCCGCGTTGCATCACGGCCGAAATTTTAAGGATTGGGAAACCTGTTTCTGGAGCCCTCGTTCGGGCTCGGTGTCAACGCGGAGGGGAAAGTCGATTGTAGTTGGATGAAAATCGTTTCGAGACATTTTTGGAATTAATTTCTATCCCCAACGCGATTGGAAAAAATTCCGTTTAAACGTTGCTTCTCGATTTTCTTGTTCCCCGCGTTCGTTTAATTATAATACCGATACGTCTTTATCGTGGAAAAATTGTGTACGCTGAAGGGAAGAAATTTTATCGCGGTATTGAGAGAAGGAAGAAAGAAAGGGAGAAAGTAAGAGTAGAAAGTTTATCGGTACAGAGACCAAATACAGCTGCATACTACTGTTGTTAACCTAATCTTAAAAGAGCAATACGAAATCTCCTAGTAATCTCGCGACCAACAAATTTACACTAAGAACCCTGCTTAAAAATGCTAGCAAAGAGAAATATTATTTTTTCTATACGTGAGATTTTAATTGACTATGAAGTGAATAATGTAAATGGAACCGTATATTTTTCTTATCTCTTATTGTATGTTCTAAAGCGCAGTTAACAGGATAAGTAAATGCAGTTTCGGTGAATATTCACGACAAATATCAATTTCTGGCATCGTTTTCGCCCGACGATGCAGAAACAACTAAACTGACCCACAAAGCAATATTTATGTTTTGCGTGGTATTCTGCCTGTTTTGTACGATTATTATTCCCAATGAACTCTACGAGGAACTGAAAACACGCTGAGAAACGTAAACAGAACTCTGTAGATCGATTCAGGTGTTTCTATATCTTCGGTGGGGAACGATGACTGAACTTGGTATTTGTCAGCAATGGGAACATTTGGTGAAACGTTCGGTCAAGGGTGTACTTCGTTTCTCTCTTGTGCTGTAAAATTAAACAACGCCGAAATTCATCAAAAGGAAACAGCGAAGTACCTGGACATGTTGCCAGGTAGAAGAGTGACATGGAAAAATTAATTGGATTAAAGTCTAGTATAATCGCTCGCAAACGAAAATTCAAAATCTCTACCGGCTCCTTGGATATTCTCGAAATTAAAATTTGACAACGAGCTGCTCCCGTACGAAGCTATTTTAAAACGAATTTAGACACATTTTTCATTATATTGAAATAATTTCACAACTATTTCGAGCCAAAACTCGTACGTAATGTTCATTGATATGTTATCACGACATGAGAATACTGGCAATTAAAAATGAAATTGTAAAATTTAAATTATATCAGAATTCTCTCAAACGTGTATTTTACAAAATATGTGGTAGCTTTACCAATTAGATACTTCACGAACAATTTATTAAAAGTGAAAAACTGAATTTACGTATTCGTATTCAATTTTTTTCTATTAGTCATCATTGAAGGGTTTTGGCTCAAATGAGGGTAGGATAGCATAAAGTTCGGACATAAATCCCTTTGCAGAATTTATTATAAATAGCAGAGACCAATCAGAAGAAATTGATTCGTTAATTGTTTGGAACGTACAATAAGATGAGCTCCATAGGAATATGGGGTTGTCAAACTATCTTAATTGTTCAATATCCTAGTTCGAGGAACCTTTGATACCAAATTTTTCAAAAATCGTAATAAATAATCTAACAAACTTTGCCTATTTTGCAGAAATTACAGTACCTATTATTACAAATTTCTGTTTCAACCCCTTAAGAGTCGTACCAGAGTTAAATCGAACAAAATTGTTGTCAGATAATTAAATGAAAGTATGCTTAGTGATTAAAATAATGTATTCTTTCGATAGAAATTCATTATCTTCATTCTTCGATGGTTGAGCCTTTTTTTAATCAGGATAAATAATCAAATAAAGAAATTGAGAGACAAAGATTTTCTCTCAACTTTTTACCTGTTGAAAACTAGCCTCGAGGAATAATAATTACATCCATCCTCTAGACAGATCTCTTACTTCTAATAAGCATAAGTAGAAATTATTAAGATAAATTAATGCGTAATCCCCAGCAATCCCGAGAACCCCTTCTGGTAAAACATTGTTTATTGACCGCCAGAGTTGACAAGAACAAGAATATTTGAAATAAAAAGTTTTATTGATTCATAAACTAGAGACTATTATCTAAACTATAGCGTACAATTTTCAAAAATTGTAATATTCGTAGAAATAGTCAAAGTTTGAAGAAAAACCAATCATATTTATAAAAAGAAAGATTTTAAACGTTTATAAAAACTTAAATAATTAACATATTGAAAGAATCATAAGCTATATTGTAGAATACAACATGCAGAATATATCAATAAAATTTCAAGTAAATTGAATGACCAATCCGGAACTTTCGTGTCGGTTAGGTTGAAAAATATATAATTACGAGAAAAACGCGAAACAAGTTAATTTATCGCTGCGTGTTTCAATTTCGAAGTATCTTCTTGATGTAACGTTCGACACACTTCAAATTTCAAGAAAGTAAGAAAAAGAAAATTCGATCTGTTGGATTCGTCAGGACGGTGTTTTCCCCTTAAGGAGTCTTCGTAAGCTTGCGTGCAATAAAAGCGATCTTCCAGTCTCCGTGGTCCGGGTATGTTTAATTCGAGCACGCGAGAAACTTTCTCGATATTTCAATAACGTCGTGTTACAGTCTCGAAATGCGTTCCATTCACGATGGTGGGGGAACGAATGGCTCAAAAATCGTGTACCGCTTCCATGCCCTTAACGCGCATCCCGCTGTCGAGAACTCGAAGAGCCGACTTATCGTCGGCGATGTATATTCGCGTCGTATAACCGGCATGGACACGTTGCCTGCGTTATACGAGCCTTCACAGATATTGCGTCAAGTTGAACGCGCGCCCGAAAGTTTTCTCAAGATACCCCGACGCCGCCGTAGACGCTGCGAAAGTGTCGGAAGGTCGGTTTGTAATACCGTGCGAGGAAAAAAAAAAAAGAAAAAAAAAGAAGAAGAAGAAGTAAGGGCAGCGAGCGAGAAGTAAGCGGACGCTGGTAAAACGTGTACAGGCGTTACGTATGTATACCGTGCTCGTTACGAAGTTCGCGCTACGACGTGTGCGCGCGTTATTACACGTTAGGGTGAAACTTAACCCTAAGCTTCGACGTCAAACGTCGACGGTCCGCGAACGGGTGATAAAGGTTGTAAGTTTTAAATTATTCGCCAAACGTGATGTTCAGGGAACCGACGGTCTTTTAATTTTCGCAACAGGGAACAGAGATGTTCGGTAAGTCCCGCTTTCGAGGGATAAACTGCGAGTTTACTCGTAAGCGGGGTATGTAGCGATTTTGGAGAACAGAGTTCAACTCGGTCGTTTCCCGAGAATATATTCTGTCCTCGCGAACTTACGTATTATTACGGTGAACAAACTCGTCGAATGAGAAACGAATGATTTTTGTCCGAAAATGATATATGTATCTCGTTTCGTATGTATCGTGCGACGAGGAAACGAAGTACACCGAAAGCTAGATATCGAATTGTTCGAAAAGTGATTTCGTTTCTTTTTTTTTTGGTGAAGATGAGACACGATTTTTTCAGAGCGTGTAAACATTTTATTAAATTGTACATTCTCCATTTTGGAAAATGAAATTACTTTCCGAATAAACCGATATAATTTCAAGCGACGAAAATACAAATAAACGTTGGAGGATACAAATTTTTATATTTTGCGTTGTATCTCGATGAAAATATTTCTCGTGGATCGACGAGGGCCACGCGATGAGAATGAGACCAGAAGAACACTTACAGAGGGTGTGATGGAAGAGTGAGCGAGTGAAAATAGAAAAAGGAAGGGAAAACGTTTCATTATAGGTCTGATAGTGGATTCATCAGTAAGACATCCTAATAGATCCTAACTTGTACGCTAAGATATTGGGAGATCGATAAAGATCGTATATACACCGATCGGAGCCGAATTTCCCTCTGGCGGCGAGTATGGGAAGTATCGCTATAAGTTCAAATACGACCTCGTTATACGTCTCTTTGGACACTTTTGAACAATTTTTAATTGTATCGCCATAAGTTCAAATACGACCTCGTTATACGTCTCTTTGGACACTTTTGAACAATTTTTAATTGTATCGCCATAAGTTCAAATACGACCTCGTTATACGTCTCTTTGGACACTTTTGAACAATTTTTAATTGTATCGCCATAAGTTCAAATACGACCTCGTTATACGTCTCTTTGGACACTTTTGAACAATTTTTAATTGTATCGCCATAAGTTCAAATACGACCTCGTTATACGTCTCTTTGGACACTTTTGAAAAATGTTTCATTGTACGTAATTAAAAATAGTTGGAACGAATTCGTATTTGGACTCATTTCCATTGGGAAAATCTAAGTAATTTATTGCTGATAATGTCACAGAGATGCGATGAAAGATGTAATTATTTTTATTTTTATTTTTATCGGTTAATGAAACTCAATCCGGAGTGCTATAAGAATCACTCGTGTCGCTGGGTCTCTCGCACCGTACAAACACGAACAACGAGATTCCAGTATAAAATTGTCACTTGAAAACGCGAATTACTCTATCCATTTTATCTTTCCTGTGTCGCCGCAACATTTTAATTTGCGAGTTTCAAATTAACTCATTCGCCGTTATACAGTGTCCTGTAACTCGGCAAACAGCCAGTTATGTGTAATTTTTACGTGAAAAATTAAACTCTCTTTGTGTATTTTAACAAAGCAAACAAGTTAGCGATTCCAGTTAGGCGATGAATTGATTTGCTAAATTTAGAACGCACGAATGTTCATCGGTCCAACTTGAGTTATACTGCATTTCGTTGCCACTGGTCTTCAATTTTCAAGAAAAAATCACCACTTATATTAAAGCTAACGATCTTATTTAAACTTACCTCGTTTTCAAATAACATAAAACAGTGAAAGATGTGTCGAATTAAATATCTACTATTTCTTTGCAGTTTGTAAGTTAATAGCTGAATTAGTACCATTTATTTTAAACATTTCTCAGAAACCACCCCTATGACATACAGAGTGGATCACTTAAATAAATGCTTCCCTTATTAATGGTTCTATGAGAAAAGTCTTTGGACCAAAGTTGAAGTTCAAAGGACCACGTATAGCAATAGTATTATTCTTTTCTCAAGGTCATTTTTTACAAAAAATTAAGGCCATCGATATTTCTTCAACTATTTAAGATACTTCTGTGCTTTCATTTAAACGGTACGTGTAAAAGAATCCCCCACTTTATTTAATCCTGTACAGTTTTTCAATTACAAGAGATATTGAGAAATATTTCCAATAAAAATTACACTATTTCCATGGACCTGTAAATTGGTAAGAAAAATGTATAATTCGAACTCGATTCGTTCATGTATGGTTTCGATAACTGACAACTTTCGTATCTCACCGTTTACGAGTCTCCGACAAATAACGTGTATCGTTGGAAATCGGTGAAATCAATTATTCCATGGCCGCGACTTTATCGCGGTATCACTGCTTTAATATGGCCGTTGTAAACTACTGAATTGCAAAGTGGAGGGTGTCCCGCGATGAATGTCATCCATCGTGGAATGGATATCTTGGGGACGCGTAATGAAATTCAAAAGCTTTAATGTATTTTACTTGTGGCCATCAATTCTAACTTATATTAAGGAAAGTAACGGTTACAAGAGAGCCGCGTGTCACGGGACTGATGTTTCCCGGTATTGGAATATGATGTAGCTGTCAACTTCCGCTCAAATAATAAACTTTTTTCGTTCCCGTCCCCTCTCCTTACCCCGGCGAGAAATTTAAATTGCTTGCTATCGGGGGACGCTGTTCTTCGTTCAACGCTGACGCCAATCGACGTTCTAAGATCTTGGAATTGAAGACAAATCGAAATGGACGAAGGAATGGGTCGTCCCCGAAGTTCCATCGTGAATATTTAAGTAGGTGAATGCGTTAAGGTACGGATATTTTGAAGAAATCCAGCTATCCAGAGAACCTTACCAACAACGAATATCCTTATTCTTATCCTTCGTAATATTTTACAATCATCTCCATTGCGCGAAACAATTCGTTTTATTAGACTCTCAAGGGGTAAATTACATTTTTAACCGCCGTTTTCAAAGGACGGATATCGTTCCTCACGATGGCCAAGTGATATCCGGTATAACGCGAAAAAATCACGATTCGCACGGTTTCCATTATGCTACAAATTAAACGTGACTCCAGCTACGCGAAGAGAACGTATTCTCTTTTTTTATAATTGCTATACGTTCGTTCGATTGAACGTTTAGACAGTGTGATTGTAGTTCTGTTGAGAGATTCAAAATTTCGGGGAAAAATCTATGAAATGGATTATACATTTCTCGATTATAAGTCTTTGAAAGTAAAATTAATAATCAGAAGAAAACAAATCCTGAACACAAGTTTAACACTGAAGATAATATTGTAAAGATACATTCAGTTTTCGAAGTTTATGCATACCGATATTCAAAGAAGCTGGTTACTCGTTATACGTTAATTTCGACGATTTACGTCAAGAAGTTCACGAACTGGAAACAAAATGGAGTTTTAACGAAAAATTTTTATATTCCTGACTAAGATTACAATTACACGAATATTTGAATCGAATAAACGTATACAATTGCTCCGATTGGTAAACAAGAGAATACTCTTCGACGCTTGTGTCATAATTTCGAAGAATATAAAAATCTACTCTTATTAATTCACTAATGAGAAGTGTGTGACGTATAGAGAAATGTTCGTTTGCAAAAGGAGCCTTTCGGTACCAGATACAGCAGCTTCCTTGGTTCTCATTTTACCCCAGTAGAATGCCTAGTGATAAAGAGACATTAATGGGAAGAAGTGTACATTCGCTGTAGGACTCTTTGTCTAATAAAACGGTGATCACGCAACGTAATGTTCCTGTCACTTGCATCTGTAAATGCTGGAGGGCTGAGAAACGCTTTCCTTGTTATTAGTCTTTGCCTAAGTTCTCAGACAAATGTGCTACCCTTTGTTTAAAGTTCTATTTTCACCGAGTGGATATTCGGTTGATAATAGTGCGTCTTCCATTATAATGTCGGAAAAAATGTTCTTCTTGTATATAATTTTGTTATCAATAGCGCGTAGTATAGTTTGTATCTGACAAACGTTTGCATCGGTGTTTTAGAAAATGGAACCCCTACAGGACTGCGAAAGAAAAGAAGAAAATTTGTAATATAGAAAAATGTGTATAACCGAAACATCTATTTGCATTAATACATTGATTATTTTTAACAACTGTGGAAGTATTTATTTCATTGTAAATCGTTATTTAAACCACTTGTCTCGAAAGCAGAAATTATTTCTGTTCTTTTTTCAAGTGCGAAGTCTTTCAAAATATTCTAAAACAATTGGTCTGCTTAATACAGTTATTGATTATTTTTAACAACTATAGGGGTATATTTATTTTATTTAAAATCATCATCTAAACCACTTGTCTCGAAAACAGAAATTTTTACTTTTCTTTCTCAAGTGCAAAGTCTTTCAAAATATTCTAAAACAATTGGTCTGCTTAATACAGTTATCGATTACTTTTAACAACTGTAAAGGTACATTTATTTCATTTCAAATCATCATTTAAACCACTTGTCTCGTAAGCAGAAATTTTTACTTTTTTTTCTCAAGTGCAAAGTCTTTCAAAATATTCTAAACCAATTGGTCTGCTTAATACAGTTATCGATTACTTTTAACAACTATAGAGGTATATTTATTTTATTTCAAATCATCATTCAAACCACTTGTCTCGGAAGCAGAAATGTTTTCTTTCTTTTTTAAATGGCCAGCCTTTCAAAATATTCTAAAACCACTAGTCTACGTAATAGAGTCTGTAACATCGACACTAGTTGCTCGGTCGTCTTCTCGGAAAATTCTATCGCCAGTCAAAGCATTTGTCGAAAACCGTGAGTTTGGAAAACGTACATGCGCCAGTGACGCGATCCCGATCGTATTTTGAACGAATTGAGAGACGATCATCGACGTAAGAGGGTTCCAACATACTGCAGAAGGTGCGAAATGCCGACAGTGCCGTACTTACAGGTTTCGTGCCCGAATGGTATGTCAGGACAGATCAATACATTCTTGTACGCCTCACCGAATTCGCACGACAAGAGTTGCTGGATGCTGGGCTCGCACTGTCTGTGACAGCTTCGAATATGGATGGAGACCCAATAAATCCTTAACGGTAATACGAGCCTTGTAGTTTCAAATTAGATTACACGAGGGGAACGATTTTGCTCTGGTTATGGTTTGCTTAATGCGTGCTCTTTTCCAAGACAATTCCATTTGATCGACGCTAAGCGCGTACATATAATGCTGTTAAATCTTGATGAGTATTGAATTTGCGTGTTCGAAAGCGGTATAACCAGAGGTGGCGACCTTTTCGTCCGCCAAAAATGAATAACAAGAAAATCGGTCGACGTGACGCGTGAAAATTTATTAAAACTGTTCAGCAGTATTTCATTTCCGAGTACTGTATGTACCATTGTGTACATTTAATTCTACAAGAAACGTGAGAAGTATCTGCTTCATTTTTACGCATAGAGTCGATACCAAAAAGTATTCCATATTTTTTTAAATACTCTGAATACCGTATAACTTTCCCAATTTAATTGGAACGTTGAAGATAACGTGAGAATAATTGCGTGCTGTAAAGGGATAAATGGAGGTACACACTGTTGCTAGATTTAGCATAGTCCGACGAAAGGGTGCTGAGCACGTCGATATATCTGCATTGGATACTAATATTCGACTAAATATATTCATTTGGGGGATCTTTGCAATTATTAGAAACTATATTTTAATTATATTTGTTTTGAAAAGTTAACTAGGTTTTCTAAATTTTGGATTTAAATTGAATTTTAAACCCAAAGTACACTCAAAATATTTGTATAACATCTCCTGATAATTTGTTAACTATTACTCTCTATCGATTATAATTCTTCTATTTGTGTAACATCTCCCGATAATTGTTTAAGTACACACTGCTCTCTATCGATCGTAATTCTTCTACTTGCACATTTACCGACAGTTCGTTAACTATTACTCTCTATCGTCCATAATTCTTCAATTATTCAACGAATTCGCGCTCGAATGCACGTGAAAAAGTGGCAAAATAGCAAGTTCTTCGGAAGATCGAGGACCCCCCATCGAGCAGCGCGTAAACTCCCCGCCAGAGTAACGCGAAACTTTCCAAACCGTGTGGCGGGGATATTAAAGCATTACACATGTACTCCTGAAATTTTGCAGGAGTCAACAAAATCTGATACGATATAAACAAACTGTCAGCAGCAGTTTCTCCGCTCCGTACGTAGCCAGACAAAGAAACGTGAATTATAGGGTACGCGGTGGCGAACGCAAACACGAAACGGGAACAAAAAGAAAATCTGCGAACGACGTACTTGAAGGTTCCCGTCTACTTTGGTAGCCCGGCAGACATTATCGTGCAGCCGTAATTTATATTGGCATACTCGCGCTCGCCAGTTCGAGAGGCAGTTGCAAGAACTTGGTATCTAATGTGTATTGCCGCTGGTGGTGCTCGCCGCAAGCTCCCATAACCCCGGGTTTCCCTCTCGCCCTCGCGACCCACTTCAAACCCTCCTTCACCCTTCTTCTCCGGTGCTTTATGGTTACATTCACCCGGAATCTATAGGTGGGACCGGGTACAGCGCAACTAATCCTAATTGTTCAGAAACTTTTCAGATACCTCTCAATGTGTGCTCCGGGGTTAAGTACCGTGAGGGTTTCGTAACTGGGCCGAGTCAGTCGAGCGTTGCCAATTGCATCGAGAACAAGTAATCCATTATTAAAGCCCTTAACCTCCTGCGAGGACCGAGGGAACTTTATCGTTTCTTCAGTCGCGTTTAGTCGACTCACAGGATATGTACAACTTAAATACCAGGTCGCTTTGGGATCGTTCCCGAACAAGCATAAGCTACCTTTTTATCGAGTCGTATCGGCGAACCGTGTACAACGATGCTCGCTTTCGAGCGACTTGGGACGCACGGTTTGCTCGAAACCGGGGTAGGTGGCGATTTCGATGCACGTGCACGTTCTCACTGTACGCACAACACTTGGTACTTAAACTACACGTAACACGATCTCGAGTTTAATTTTACCGCTGTCGGGAATTTATTTATTTTTTTACACAAGTATTACAGCTGTTTGTTTACTGTGTTTCGAAATATAAGAGATCGTCTCGAACTTCCAGCTTACGATGTTGCAGTGACGCAAAAAGAGAAAGTAAATACACTAATGAACAGTTTCGAGTGACTTGGGATGCACGGTTTACTCGAAACCGGGGCAGGTAGCGATTTCGATGCACGTGCACGTTCTCACTGTACGCGCAACACTTGGTAACACGATCTCGAGTTTAATTTTACCGTTGTCGGGAATTTATTTATTTTTTTACACAAGTATTACAGCTGTTTGTTTACTGTGTTTCGAAATATAAGAGATCGTCTCGAACTTCCAGCTTACGATGTTGCAGTGACGCAAAAAGAGAAAGTAAATACACTAATGAACAGTTTCGAGTGACTTGGGATGCATGGTTTACTCGAAACCGGGGCAGGTGGCGATTTCGATGCACGTGCACGTTCACACTGTACGCACAACACTTGGTAACACGATCTCGAGTTTAATTTTACCGCTGTCGGGAATTTATTTATTTTTTTACACAAGTATTACAGCTGTTTGTTTACTGTGTTTCGAAATATAAGAGATCGTCTCGAACTTCCAGCTTACGATGTTGCAGTGACGCAAAAAGAGAAAGTAAATACACTAATGAACTGTTTCGAGTGACTTGGGATGCACGGTTTACTCGAAACCGGGGCAGGTAGCGATTTCGATGCACGTGCACGTTCTCACTGTACGCACAACACTTGGTACTTAAATTACACGTAACACGATCTCGAGTTTAATTTTACCGCTGTCGGGAATTTATTAATTTTTTTACACAAGTATTACAGCTGTTTGTTTACTGTGTTTCGAAATATAAGAGATCGTCTCGAACTTCCAGCTTACGATGTTGCAGTGATGCAAAAAGAGAAAGTAAATACACTAATGAACAGTTTCGAGTGACTTGGGATGCACGGTTTACTCGAAACCGGGGCAGGTAGCGATTTCGATGCACGTGCACGTTCTCACTGTACGCGCAACACTTGGTAACACGATCTCGAGTTTAATTTTACCGCTGTCGGGAATTTATTTATTTTTTTACACAAGTATTACAGCTGTTTGTTTACTGTGTTTCGAAATATAAGAGATCGTCTCGAACTTCCAGCTTACGATGTTGCAGTGATGCAAAAAGAGAAAGTAAATACTATACACTAATGAACAGTTTCGAGTGACTTGGGATGCACGGTTTACTCGAAACCGGGGCAGGTGGCGATTTCGATGCACGTACACGTTCACACTGTACGCACAACACTTGGTAACACGATCTCGAGTTTAATTTTACCGCTGTCGGGAATTTATTTATTTTTTTACACAAGTATTACAGCTGTTTGTTTACTGTGTTTCGAAATATAAGAAATCGTCTCGAACTTCCAGCTTACGATGTTGCAGTGACGCAAAAAGAGAAAGTAAATACACTAATGACCACTTTCGAGTGACTTGGGATGCACGGTTTACTCGAAAGCGGGGTAGGTAGTGATTTCAATGAACGCACGCGTCTTACGGTACGCGTAACTCGCTCGTACGATCTAGAGTTTAGTTTTACCGTTATCGGGAATTTATTTATTTTTTATGCAAGTGCTATAACTATTTATTTTTGAAATATAATATAGGCCGTTTCAAATTTACAACTTATGATATTGCAGTGATGGGAAAAAAATGAAACAAATATAGTTACCCTCGCTTTCAAGTCGTCATTTTGACGTAGGATTTAAGTAACGGAATCATCTCTCTCAATGTTTATGTTTATGTAGTGCACCGATCCATCGATTCGCAGAATCGGTAGCTGCAGGCGAGAATGGATCCTCATTGCACCTTGGATCGAATTTCATGCAATAATAAAAAATAAAAAATGTTATATTTCTCATTACTCGCGTGGCGGTATAGTCAAAGGATTGGCAAGGATTTTTAATATTCAATTATGCGTAATTAAATACTTTTTAGAAAACAATTGGAACAGCGTATAATCAAAAATAGTTCAATTAAGATCATTTATGGATCGTTGTTAATGTTTTCACGATGGTGAAATAAAAAATATAAAAATATTAAGTTTCGTTAGTGGATAAAATTCGATCCAGCGTACGAGAGGGTTTGCTTTCGGCGGTCACCCAGCTTTTGTTTACACAGCTGCCGGCTATGCGAGTTAGTGGATTGCCTTCCCGAAGAAATATAAACAATAGCGAGGATGATTTTGTTACTTGAATGCGGGATAAAAATTGTCACTTAAAAGCGGGAATTATCGAACTTAACAATAACTAATGTCTTCTTTATTGGACGTATAAGATGTCGAGAAGAGAATATTCGTTATGGATCACCAATATTCAATCAATTTTATTTTATGAAATTATTTTTGAAACACTTCACTGCCTCGAGCCATGCTCCAGTTACATCGCGTCAATAGCACACACAATGTACACTATACCGCACCGTAATTATTCTCGATAGTACACATTTAATAAATTCATAAAAATGGTTAATAACTAAAACATAAATTTTTTTAATTTTTGTTTTTTAATTCATTTACCGTTGGTATGACATGACCATACAAAGGTGAAGGAAGTAACAAAACGACAATCCATTAGTTGTCTTCGACAATACAATTATACGATTGTTATAAGTACTATTGTATGATTATTAAATTTATCGATATATCACTCAACATTCATAAGAGAAAATGGGCGGTTGTTGTTCTCGACCAGACAACCACGATCAGTTTTGTGGGGTCGCTCTTAATCTGTCAATACGAACGTATGTGCCTCATAATAAATAGATATTGTCCCAAATGTATCGCTTATTTTCATTATGTTTCGCCATAACGAATTCGTCACTACGATAACACTATTACTAATAGGACACTGACTGTACAGGTGTATCACAATGGTGTTTAATTCTTTATCGTTCTAAATTCAGTCTAAATTCTAATTTGTATTATTGTTGTGCATTAAATTGCCAAGAAGTCCATCCCGTGCTGAAATAATCACTGTGTAAAAATGCAAAGGCAAGTAACATACTCTTTTTATGACTTTAGCAAATATAATTTCTCTAATTTATAAATTCAAACACAGTGTAAATAAAAAAATGAGTTGACGTAAATAAAAAAATTAGACCTTCGTTATTAAATATCTGAACTGTTAATATTTCGTAAAAATCGGTACATAACACTTCCCATAGTTTACTTGTAAATAGCATACGCTTATTGTTACATATCTCGTAAACCATTGATATTTTTTAAACATCGTTGCACAACAGTTCCTATAGTCTCGTAAATGACACAAGTACACGAGACAAAACTTCAAACGTACTATTTTAATTGTCCGTGTCTTTCTAAAAGTAGCTCTAAGATTTTAAGATAGCTTCCTCCTTGCGTGTGTACAAGCATTGTGCAACTCTTCGTTCAGGAAGAGTAACCAAGAGAGAATCACGAGAGGAAACGGTTCGAGACGTTGATAAATCTTCAAAACCGATTCTTTCCTGCGTCGTTACCGTCAACGGTCTTTAAGCAGTCGATAATAAACAGCAACAAGTACGATCAGTCGGAACGAAACAATAATTCAAACGAGCTCGTCAATTTTAACGACTTTTCGTAGCATGCTGGGAACAGCGTTCAACGGATCTCCCTTTGCCCGGTGTAATTGGGCTAATACGATCGTCGAGACAGTCGTCGAAGCTGATTCTTTCGCAAGAAGTCCCTCGTAGGTGCTTCAACCATCGAACGATAGATCGTCTCGGCAACCGAACGATAAACTCCGGGTCCGTTCTGACCCAGATCCTCAATTCCATCGATTTAGATTACGTAGGTTTCGATTCAAGTTTCACGTTATTAAACTTTTCAATTCTCCGCTGGTTTCAATATCTACATTGCGAAAGCAATGCTTACGCGCTACACGGGTCAAAATGGACCCAGACTCTGTTAGCCGTAGATTAGAAATCGTCGAGAAACGTGTAACCAGTCTCCTAACGACGGAATCTCTTGGAAATGAACGACCAATTTCTGGGTCAATTCTGACCCGAATCCCATTGATTTAGAATGCACTCGATCGAAGTTTCACGTTATTAGATCTATCTACGAATTCTTCGTTCGTTCGTTTCATCGTTTGCATCGAGCGCGAAAGCAGATCAATTGGCACAATTATGAAAATAATCGCACACAATTGCGAAATGTTATATTTCACGGGTGGAGACGGGCCCGGAAAGAAGAAAGTTCGAAATCGTCGTGAAACACGTGGCCAGGTAACAACGACGAGTACCCGCGTAAGTGTAAAAGTCCCGGTGGGTATGGCGGGGATCGCGACACGTGTAATAATACACTGGTTCGAGACGTCACCGGCACGTGGTAAGCTCGATGGAAGCGTTGTAAGCTGGACCGTAAACCTCGTGATCCGTGACGAGGAACGAGAAAACGATACGGAATCGGTAACGTCTAACGACGAAGACAGAGGGGGACGGTTCGTCGGGAAAGAGTCGGCGTGAATGACGGAACGGGAGAGCGGGAAGGAATCGACGTAAGCGCAGTAAAATCTATCGAATCAGTTTAACGAGTGTACGAGGGCTATAAATCAGTAGGCGTTGTTGTCGTTTTTCTTTTTTTTCTTTTTTTCGTTGAGCTGACGGGCGAGGGTTGACCGTGGAGAAGAACAAGGGAAAGAGGAGGAAAATCGGGAGGGGTCGCGGAGGCAAAAGTGTCGCAACGCAACACAATAAAAGCCGTTGCTGGCGGTGGACGGGCGAGCAGATGCATTTTACGATCCACACTGCACCGATGTCCTTTTTCGTCGGAACCCCCCTCCCCCCAACACCGAGCCTCGCCCCGCTCCCACGCCACGGCCGCCTCACACTTGCCTCTTTTCTCGCCGGTCCAACCGAACCTGCCTCACCCCCCCTCGCCCATCCGGCGTTTCTAGATGCAGTCGGACGCGCGCCGACTACCGGACGCGTCCAGTGAATTGATTTCGGTTATTTCCCGATCATGTAACTTGTCCAGCCTTTTACATGGACAATTGATTATTATTGCTATTCCGATAGCCGACGATCTGGATAACGGCGAGCTTCGAGGGGAAGGACGAGGGTTGGCATCCCCTACGGAGAAACAGTCCGAGCCTTTCTGCGAGAGAACCGACTTCCGCTTCGTCTACCTCCCTATGGGATTTCTACTTCTGATCCGGATTCGACCGTGCGTAGGCGGACGTCATTATTGTCCTAAGCTTCGTGTAATCTTCTGCAGACAACGGTCTCGAAAATGTACGCCCGTGGAATCGAGTTGCGCGATAGGGCATTTTATTGGAATTCTATTTCGGCTGGGCTCAATGTTGGAACGTTCCTCAATGTTGGATCGATCAATTTTCGAGGGTATTCATTTTGGACAAACTGCGCTGATAGGCGGCTCCAGAGAGAAAAAATTACACGGCTCTTGAAAGAGAAGTGGAGAAACATTGATTCCGATGGGTGAATTTCGTACACTGGTTTTCGGGTCTTATGTGGCTGTTTAGGAACGATAGAATTGGTGTAAGTGTAGTTTCTGATGTAATTGATTTTTATTTATTCAGGGATAGTGTACCCAGTATGTGCGTGTATTTTTAGTTTTTTAAGAAGTTTTAAATATTGTTACATGGACGTAATCGCTGAAATTGTAATTAATGTTCGTAAGTAAATTTTATTATTGTTCGAATGAAGGATATTGGCGCAAAATTGATAATCACGGGTCGATGTTGGTTTGAAATTTTAAATTACGATTAAATGCTACTCGTGGAATAAATAAATTTAATAGTTTCTTCGAGTCGATTTTAGTATTACTACTGGTATCGATTGTTTTTCCAATATTAAGTATTGAAAAACGATTTCTAAATATTTGTAAATTAGTTTAAATTGCTCCTACTTTCCCATTAACTATTTAATTTCGTTTTTAATCATTGTAAATATTTTGTACTACCGAAAACGACCAAAAGGTATGGTAAAAAACATTTTGCATAAATAGTCAGAACCTAAAAGGATATTCGAGTTGCTTCGAAAGACACTTTTAAGTTTGAATTTTTGTTCATTTAAAACAAAACAATTCCACCACAAATTTTCTTATTCTTCGTTTCCGAAATATAAGAAGTTAAATGTTAGAGTACAGAAAATTAAATAGAGTATCGAGTGAAAACGCAAAAGTAATAGAAGTGTAGACAAGTATAGAAGTAAAAATAAGTGTACGTTATTGTACAAAGGCAAGGTAAAGCTATATTCTCTTATTAACTTAACCTCGCGCTCAAATACGAGAAAGACGTGTAGCTGCATGTTTACACACGTTGACTGTTGAAAAAAAAAAACTGCTCTGAATTCACCTCTGTGGACTTTAATGTATTTTTCCACTTTAACAATCCTTTATTTGGCTCTTCATGTGTTTAAACACATTTATTAAGTAATCTTATAGAACTTTCTAACTTTCAACCACAGTAGAAAACATGCTTTATGTCATGATATTTTTCATGAAAAAATACACAATTTCCACCATTTAATATTTGCATACAATATATATATATATATGTTGAAACAATAATAATTTTTCAATTGATTCGGTAACAGGCTTCGAAATATTCGCTCACATATTTGTAACTTTTAGTAAAAACGAATTCTATGTTACTAATACTTCACTTAGGTTCGACTTTAATCTCGATATACCTAACCCTTAAATACATTATTTTTTCTAAAATTGCAAATAAACTTGAAAAAAAAAACTATTCTACTCGTTACGATAAGTAGACATGAAAATACAACACAAACTGAGAAACATGTCACTAATGTTTAATAACATCTACAGAAATGAAGTACAAATATATTGCAGTTTTTCAACCATATACATGTAAATGTTAATACATAATAACAAGTTACAGGAAACATTATTTCAATTCGTTCTTCTAATTTTCACTGTAAAAACACTTTAAATTTTATTCAAACTGTCGTAGTCTACGAAAACTTCGAAGGAACACTGACTGTCTCGAAATTCAGAAGAAACAGGGAATGCGGGTTAAATAGTTAAGAAACGTGGGAAACTGGTCAGTTGTTCGAGGTTAGGTCAGTCGTGTGCAAGATTTATGACGGGGAAAGACGCGAATTTCACCGTGCATGTTCGTCCTTCTGAACATTGTAGCAACTAGATTAGACAGTAGACACTGACCTATCCTAAACACTGTCAGATGATGTTGAAGAATAATGTGAAAAGAGCAAAAGCTGAAAAAACACACGAACAAGCAAATTGAGACCTATGATACTTTTCTAGCTTTACTTGGTCGTAAATCTTGTACACCCATGTTTTTCAATTATCAGGTCGTTTCATAAGTCTTTGCGTATTTGGTTCCTTTCGTAGATATTCAGCGTGAATTTTTCCATTTTTCGTTTTCAAAAAACTACCTCAACTTTGGATTAAATGCTACTGTACATTTGCGTGCTGACAATTGATGCAACAGGATATTCCATTTGATCAAATTCGAAAAATAATGTACGCCTAATTGAATTTTCCCCACGTTTATTTCTAACTGAGATGTCAACTGTCATGTTTAAACTCGCCTCGACGACTGAATACGAAGCAGTAGTGGACGTCTTCTGGTTTGTACTCGTAGGACTATGTTTATGTTTGCTTACACTGCGTCAGTAATTCGCATAGTTAAATATGCAAAGACTTATGCAACGACCTAGTGCGTTGAATACACAGCAAATTTAGGATTTTGAAGTAGACACTAGTATCGCTCTGAAATCAAACGGAACTCATAGCGGTTAGTATTATTTATACGAGACTTTCTCTATTAATTATATATACCGTAGAATCTTTCAAATTTAAATGTTTAAACATACAATTATTTACGTAATATAGCTGTCATAAAAAACATAGGATTCACTTCAATATAATTAAATGAAGTTTAGTATAAGACGGATAATTATATGCCTTTCTTATACATCTTCCTATTATTATAGTTCGAATGCAGGAAACTCTATTGTATTTATAATAAAAAAGAAAATAATTCTTTCAGTAGCGTACAACAATGTTTAATCCTAGCAGTACGTTAATATTTAAATAGATACATTTATCTCGGTCGTAAATTCGACTAATCTTTTAATTTTAGGTACGAATGGGTGTAGGTGTTTATGAAGAATTTATGAGAATATAAGCAAGAACGTAATTTTTAATATGAAATTCAATAACACAAACGACTTTTTCCGTTACGGTTGAGATATACAGTTTTATGTGATCGCGTAATAAATACACTTGAAATGATAACACAGGAAGTGTGTGGTTTCGGTATGCAAATAGTTGATAAATTAGTGAAAAAGAACGTTAAATTCCACGGAGATGAAATCGGAACAGTGCTCTTAGAAACACAATGTCTGTACGAGTGTGTGTATTTAAACAGCGCGCTCCGGAAGTCTAACCTATAAACTTCAACTGCATGTCTCTGAAACGAATCCTCGTACTACGAAATGGTAAAAGACGTTCCGATTTCTATTATCACGAGTAATTCGTGTGTTTCATCTTGTCCAATAACTCTTTGACATCCGGTGAAACAAATTTCAATAATTATTTACGTAGATCGGTAACCGCGTTACCGATTTCAACGGTTCCAAAGTACGTTAAAGAGGAACGATTTATTGCTACACCAGAGTGAAAAACAATAGACACCGATACGTAGTTCACAGAATTAAGTTATCGGAAACTAGAATTATTGTACTTCATTGAAATGTGAAATCAGGAAAGCCTGCAGTGCACGCTATTTACTTGTGTTTACATTCTGCTCATGCATAAGATACTAACCCAGATCTAAGCCAGACGAAAGCCAGACCTAACCACAATTACGTTGGACTGTTGGAGATGTTACGACTGTTTAACCACCAAAGGCTACATACACTTGACAGTTAATCGCAAAGGGGAACTTCGTTGATCCTGCTAGTGGTGCGTATGCGCGAAACATTGAACGCGTTTACCGTGAAATATATACAAACAGACTTCGTTAAGGAACCAGAAAAGAACATTTGCGCGAACAAATATATATGGTGCGTATAAAATAAGATTTTCTATTTTTTTTTCTTTTCTGTAATTTTCTCCACTGATATTGAACGATCAGTTTTGTAAATTATATATATATATATATATATATATATATATATATATATATATATCTATATATATTTATTGGAAACTAGGGGGGCTACTCGATCGAATTTTTCTTCATTTTCAAATTATGGCGCAGATATGTTCATCTCAAAATAATTGACAATTCTGACTTCGAAATAAACTGCAGAGTAATTCAGGTTACAAAACTAGCGAGTACCGTGAATTCACTTGAAAACGGGGTGGGTAACGATGTTCATTCCGAACTGAGACGGATAAGTATTACTTTCGTTCGCGGCTACCGCACAGTGCACGATTTGATTAATTTGGCTGGATAAAATCAAATTATAGGCTTTATAGAAATTACAGAAATACATTGTGTTCACATAATGGACACTATAGAGTAACTAGCTTTTGTAAAATTACCTTTGATTACCAACATAAACAGTCCTGAAGTTAGGCAAGAACTTGATATAAAAGGGGATAACAAAATGGGTTGTTGAAATTATATAGAGCGAGGCACCTAACGTACTCACCTTGAATAGCTTCTTAATTGTGTGTTTCATGAAGAATTGTTAGATGCAAGAGTTGCGTGGTTGCGAGGTCATTAGGCGATATATGAATTTTTTTTACAGACGAAGGTGCCTCGAATATTTGAAGGCCAACTTCGATCCTTTTAATAGAGTGTACAAAATTTACGTCTCCACTCGGAATAAAGTTCGTACATTGCCTAATGACTCCCTCAAAAATATTCAAAGTGAGCATGTCAGGTGGCTCACCCAGTATGAAGATAAACAGTAGGGAGATCGATGATTTATCTTACTTGTATCCGGGGTAAAAAATTGACACTTAAAACCGGGATATACTTCGATCACCTACTATTTTCCCCTTATCTTTTAATTCTTGTAACTTTGAAACTAGAAGTTAATCATCGTTAATCGTGGGCTGAGAATACTGGGTGATTTTTCCTCTCAAACATACTTCAAGTTCATCGAAATCGATAAGGTTGTTGCTACTACAATTATCATTATAAATATCCAAATTCCATAAATCATTATAAATTCCAAAGATTAAAGAAATATCCATTTCTTCTACGGAACTTGTCCTACATCAGTGATTCTCAAACATTCTTTGCTTCAAATTGCCCCACTCCGCAATCTATGCAAACATTAAATTGTTCTAAAAGTCATTTCTTTTTTTGTTTTTTCTGGTGAAAATGAAACACGATTTTTTCAAAGTAAACATTTTATTAAATCATACATTTTCCATCTTGGAAAACGAAATGACTTTCCGAACAACCCAATAATATTACGTTACATTGAACGGATAATATTTCGAATACAAACCCAAATTCATGCGAAAAGAATATCGAACAATTCGATAACAACACTGTCAGAAACAACCGTTTACTTCGGGGAACGCTGAAAGATAATTTTCTTTCGTCTTTCCACATTTTTGTCTTTTTTCTTTTTTTCGCGCGGTGCACATCGGAACAAGCAAGCTTTGATGTTAAGTAATATATGTAGAACGCGATCTCGTCCGCAACGCGCATTCTTTTTTCCCAGATACGGCCGTGGTACGCATTAACGTGAAACCGTTCGAGACAGGGAATTCAATTAACAAAACAGCGATTGCGAGACAAGCTGCTTGCGGAACCGATACCGCGCTCGTATTTCACCGAAGCTCTGCTTTCCATTGGCGAAAAAAAAGGTTTGTGGGACAGAGAGAGAATCAGAGGGACAGCGCGAGAAAGAACAACAGAAAATGTTTCCGCCAAGCAGCACGAATTTATGGATGAACAATTCTATCTCGTTTCAGCGGAACAGTCGTGCTCTTGTTCCTTCGGTGCACATAACCCCCGCATTCCCAACCTCTGTATCCTCTAGCGCATCTGCGCCAGCAAGGCCGTGCAAAAGTCACGTGACTCGTGTGTACACCCAACAGCAGACACTATGAATTATCGCCGCAGCCTAAATATCGTACCATGCCGCCAATACCGTCTGCCTCACGACTGTTTTTCAACCGGTTCCTTCATCGACCTGATGCAACTTCTTTCAAATTTCCCGCCCGGCGAAATAGTTGGCCGAATACGCGATTTCCAACGTATACCAGTCGATGTTAATAATTACCCCTTACCATACGTTATTCGATGACGTGTTTGGCGACGAAACGGAAAAAAGAATGCATTCATACCGGGGTGATAAATAATAGTTCTCGTCTGAGACAATCTTATTAATTTTTTCGAAAATTTCTAGTCGTATTTAGAAAATCAAGTTTCAGGAGTTGCGACTGATTTAGATATCGATACAATATCTATAATGTACAATAGAATTCTAAAGGATTTTAGTTATTTTGTATATTTATTGGTTTTTAAATGAAAGAACTACGGTGTTTGTTTTTTTTTGAGGATCAACCTTCTGAAGAGATTTTATGGAAATTTTATTTCGAAATTTTAAAGAAATAACGAAATTCAAGAATGGTTTTCAAAAAGTGTCAGATTGCTTCAGCCCAGCCTCCGGCAGGTTTCAATGTGCTTACATCGAAACGTATCTTTCGAAATGATTGTCAAGATTTCTGGAAATATCAGAAACTTATTGATATCATATTTTTTAAATAATTTCTCCGATGTGGTGATTATTTTCCCATTTGTGACTTTTTCTTATTTATTAACTTCGTTTCATTTTATGTAAAAATTTAGTGAAATTTGTTGTCAAACATGAGATCTTTAAGTTTAAATAGTAGCTATTTTGTTGTAAATTATTATTTTAACGACACTATTGTAGATCGAGCGAAATTAATACTTTTTTATTTTACTCTTCGAAAAATGTGGTTTTAGTACATTAATAAAGTACGATACAAAATTACACAGCTGAAGAATAAATTAGATGGATGCCCTTATTTTTACGATGTTTTACGAGCACAGATGTTATAAAAGAAATAATGTTTCGAGGGTAAACGTCGCTTCAAACTCACTTTGTTGCAGGTCGTTGAATTCTTTTTATCGACAATGTAGTGCTAAAAAGAGTACACGTTGCCATTTAAAAAATTCGAGTTCATATTGATGTCTTGGAAAGTAGATTATGAAGAAACTATAAATGTTCGGTTGAACGAGTCCTTTCTTATACAATATATTTAATATAAAATAGTTTTCCTTAAAAACACGATAGTATAGTGGAGAAAATTATATTTTTCAACGATTGTTATAAAGATAAAGAAGTAATATCAAAACATTAAATTATTTTTTACTCTATTTCGGTACAATCGTTATCATTATTTCTGTACTTGTTACATTTGTTTCTTCCTTTTAAATGCAAAACATTCGTCAAATTCTGATCCCAAAGTTACCAGTTTTATTTATTCATACCAATAACATTCATACCAATCTTTCTAAATGTAATTGACAGCGTCAGAACAATCAACGTAAAACCTCTGACAAGTTTAAAACTTTGTGTTTAAACAATAGAAAAATTATGCAATTCTAACCTCATAAATCCTATTTAGATTACTTTCTTTCAACGTCTCACCTTAAGTACCTATTTCTTTAGCTTCACATCAAAGAGTTATGCCAATCGTATGTTGCTGACGTGATGGTCTATGTATTCAACTATAACTTTGTACAACTAATAGGTATCGATAATTAATAAGTCTCAAACCGTTTGAAGACATTCCTTAGAATAATTCCATACAAGAGTATCAATTTCAAATATAAATAAATCGATAATATCAAATCACGTTTCAAGTATATCACTACACTCTATACTCGAATTTATTGCTATGATCTTAAATACTGTGTATCGCGTATGTTTCGATTTCTCTCCTCGAAAAATAATAGTTAACTATCCATACTTTCATAAAAATTCGTACAATTTCCGTATCGAACGTAATTGTCGTTACTTTCAACATATGACAAAAACATTCAAAGGCGTGATCGTTCGAACAGGGAAGTTACAGAAACTATTTTCGTACACTTCCCTCGGTAACTCGCTGCGCCTTTCAAACTGCGAATTCACAGCTAAAACGTAGGTACAAATGATTGCGGTGCACCAACACAAGAAGGTTCTGACGTTTTCATTATTCGATTTACAACCCTTTCTGGAAATTCAACGTGGAACCATAACATAAAACTAACTTTGCCGAGAGGCGAGAGAGCACGCGGAGCAACCGTAGTTGCCAGGAAAAATCAATTTCGAGAAAAGTCGACGGTTCGTATAAAACCAGCTGACCAGCAAGCATCCCGGGTTCCAATTCTCGAGGATAGTTCGTGCAAAATTTAGTTTCGTTACATGTTCGTGTTTCTTCGTTTTTTTTTTTCTTCTTCTTCTTCTTCTTCTTTTTCTCCTTCCTCCTCTTTGTCGCAGTGACGTTGTTAAGTTACCTACGAACCGTTTCGGAGCAACAGAAAGTCATGCAAATGCCTGGCTGATACCGACCGACCGCGGCAGAAATTTCGAGATCGGTAGACATGTTCCAAGAAGTCGTTTCTCTGTCCGACACACGTATTTGCAAAAGGAATCGGTACGCTCCATTTAAGAATTGTGGCTCCATGGAACTTGGACGCTGCGTGGAACGAAAGCGAGGCTTACGAAATCTCGTAAGCCACACCTGCGTCTGGTACAAGGAGGTAACGCCTGTACAAAAGAAGGTAATACGCATGTAAATGGTCGAAGCTGTGATACCGGGATAAGATCTCAATGGTATAAATTGAAAACCAACGAAAATGACGCGAATTTTTTCTCCGTCCCTGGACCCCTCGCGAAACGGTTACATTGTATATTGAAAAACTATGAGAACGTTGCCATTTTTCGAAATAAATTTGCGCGAACATTCAATCGATTTCATCGACACTTAACGTTTCAAATATTTGAAATACAACGGGACGATTATTTTTTGTTCTTTCTCTACTTACATTTATCACAAAATACAGCGATATTTTATTATGCGTCTTCAGATGCTTTAGAAATGAAAGAATCTTTACTATAATTCGGATGTGTACAATGTTTTTCTCGCGCTCTGCTGTTTGCTTTTTTTAAACGCAAGTGTTCAGATATTGTGTAACTTCAACAAGTAAATTTCTTGTCTTGTTTATAGTACAATTTTTGGAACGAGACAACTGTTGCACTCGTGTTTCATTCGACTAACATCGACCACATAACTACTCTGCAGCGTAGATTCGGGGTTCACACACAGGGTTACTGTACCGCAGTCCAGATTAGGGGTTCACGCGCACGGCTTTCTTCCTTCTCTACACGCGCGTACATGATACCATGATACAACGCTATCAACAAACACGGGGTATTCTCGATGCATAGATTCTCTTGAATAAATCTATTTCAAATACATTTTTTCTTTCTCCTTTTTCAATTTACAATTGCTCGCTACTCTCTTAATTTCTTCGTTTATTTTCTTCGTGTCCGCTAAAATTTCTATAATTTGTAATATATGGCTTATATAAAATAATGAGGTTTCTCGCGTTAAATAAAAAGATAAACATCACCACATACGGTATGCCTTTTTACCAATCTATTTCCTACTACAGTTAAATCTATTTGAAACGCATAGTAGTATTTCACAAATTAAATTAATAAATAAATGAAACCTGGACAAATTCAAGTTCGAGAGGATTCTTACTCGCCCATGTAAGTCAAACTCATTAAAAGTCATCCTAGGGTTAATAAATTTCGTTAGTATAATAATGACATATTGGAACAACGTTAGCCAATAGACCGACCTTTTCTTTTTTCATCGGGAACAGATTTTCAACAACTGTACTTTTCGCCATCGATCCAGAAGTTCGCGACTGTGCAACAGTGTGCAAGACAGATCGTTACGCAGACGCGCACAATTTGGATAGAATTGGCCGTGTTGGGTGCCTTTGAACCCGTTAATTTCGAATGGTCGTCCAGCGAAATCGTGACGGATGTCAGACCGATCGGCTGCTACAGGGACGTATCGTAGCAGAGGATACCGGTTGGCTCGGGGAAATGCACGATTTACGTATCCGACTGGGCACGAGTCCCGTCATTGGCTTTATTGCTAGTAAAGTCTATATTGGTGAATGACTTTCGAGTAGAGGGCACCTGGGGCACGTCTGAAAATGCAGTTAAAGCTCAAGCAGAGCACGCGGACACGCTGTTAACCGAAGGGAGTTTCCTTTGGGCCAGGAAAACAAGCGTTCAGCCGTTTTAACGACATTAAAATTGCCAACGTGCACGTAACATCTTTTCGGTTAAACGAGTTCTTTGATATTTGAAAAAGTCCGTCGAAAATTCGGGAAATACCGTAGGACGTTGTGTAAATTTTTTTTGAAAATGTGCAGCACAATGAAGAAAGTAACACCGTGCCACCGTACTTGTTTTCATTCAAACAATGGAAATATTTTGGCTATCGCGCTCTTCGTTCGTCATCACGATTGTAGATGATTTTAATAATAGTCGTAGTACGATCGGAACTGGATTATAGTAAATTTTTCCTTGGTTGTTATTGATTATCAATTAAGAGCGAAAGTGAATTTCATATGGCGTGTTGTGTGTCAAAGAGTATGAGAACAACGAGATGTATAAGATGACCGAAGTGGAAGAAGATATTGGAAAGTGTATTTATTACAGTGATATACAGTGATTTACATAAAATGTACCATCTAGAGACCGAGAGAGTGACGATGTATTATTTAATAAATAAAGATGAAAAGCAAATACGAAAACACTGTAAGGCAACATTGTCGTGTCAAGCTAACGCGAACATAATTCACGTTAATTTAGATAAAAAGACATGGTACCTCTCTACATTCGATGTGTATATTAAAGGTACAAAAATATCTTTAATTTTAAAAAAGTAATTTTAGATTCTTACACAAGGTATCGTGTAACAAACGGTGCAAACGAGAAGGAAATGAAATTTTTTCGAAAAGGAAATCGAAGAGATGGACCAAATTTTTTTTCTACAAAGCTTTGGTTCCGAGAGAATTGAATTTGAAGATACGTGAGGCACGTACGTGCGTTCAACTGGTGAAACCCAACTTCATCGATCTCTACATATTCCTATCGTATTTACACGCGCAGTGTGCAAATTTATTCGTACAGAAAATAGTGTTTCTAATTCTAAACATTGTTCACAAACGTGCCAGACATCGATATCGCACCAAATTTCAATAAAACGAACAGTAGTCTCGAGTAGACTTAGAATAATTCTTCTCAAAGACGAAACTTCATACAATAAGAATCGTATTCCACGTTTTCGATTCATTTTTCGATGTAAAATCCCTCGAGAATGACCAGTCGGTAGAATTTATTTCTAAACAGCGTATAAGCTACTGGACACCGTGTACCTAAATCCGTTTCAGGCAAGCATTATAATTTCATTTACGTCGCGAGTAATTCGGATTACCGCGGTATAAAATTCACGTTACACGCAATAATTTCTACTTTTTCTTTCATTATCAGGCGAGACCACCTTCTAGAACGGTCGAACTGTCTAAACAACTAGGCTACCTTCCATCTTATGCTCGGCACATACCGCCACTCCTAAGCCATAAATCCAAACCCTCAAGACCTATAAACGGTTTATTCGTTCGCGGTCCCTTAACCACTTTCGAAGGTTTGTCCTGGCAACGTATCTCTGGGCGTCACGGTTCAATATTTTCCCAGCAGGGTTATAACATTCGCATTGTCGATCGTTACTAGGTAGGCGGGTGGCGTGCTCTATCGCGATTCTAAATGCAATATCGGACACCATAAAATAGGTGTAAAGCTGTTTGGCCGTCTGTTCAATCTGTCGTCGGTAGCTGGTAGTAGTCCGCTTCTGTTTGAAGGGTGTAACCTGGGAGGGCCGACCCAGACTCGAGCCGAACGAAGGGAAATGGGCGGGAGTCCGCAACCGAGAGGGTCTTCAAACCGTCGACAGGGGGCGGATTGACCCAAACACCTCCACGGGCACGGCTTTATAGGTTGTAAAGGTGTAAACTCCCGTCGAAGCGTGCTACAGCAGAATTCTGGTTGCCTTGGTCATTAGAACAGAAACAGTTTAATATCGTTAAAACCCGGGACTCGACGGTTGCATGTGGCCACGACAATACCGATATCACCTACCGAGCAACCACCTTTCTTTTTTCTAGTTTGCCCAAGTTTATCGAACACCGTCCTTCGACGAATTATAGGCGATACAGTTCGATATGGAACCTTAAATATGGAACGTTTTAAAAGGTTACGGGTCTTCCAGCGAAATCGCTCGACATCGAAATGTTACTTCTGTGCAACGAATTGTGAAATTACACAGGATTTGAACAATAGATGCAGCGATAAATGTATCGTACTTGATCTAATTACTAGAAGTACTTGGTATAGACGTTCTGAATGTTTGATTTGTTAGAAATCGAGAGATTGAAACGAATTTCTTGAAATATGGAGATAATACTACACGTTGATTAGGATAAAATAATATTCTGTTTCAAATTGGAAATTTCTTCGCAAAGATTTAAGGTTTATTAAAATCGTACACGATTAATGTGATTGTCGCGATTTGTTAAATGAAATATCAGTGACGCGGAAAATATATGCCGTTCATTAATAATAATAGGGGTCTGTGTATTCACTGTCGGTGTAAATTAATGCGAAACAATTCCCCGAATTCCTACTTTTCATCTTTGCATAAATTATCAGGAAGTAAGAGAATCATTTTCGTAGCTTAACAGTTTTCTCATTTAAGCCACCAATATATCTATATATAGTTTACATTCGATAGTAATTATGACGCAACTATGCATATATTAAACAGTGGACTAAATGTCTAAATATTGGGTTGTTCGGAAAGTGATTTCGTTTTTCAAAATGGAGAATATATAATTCAATAAAATGTTCATACACTCTAAAAGAAAGTTTTACTTTCACCAAAAAAAAAAAAAAAAATGAAATAACTTTCCGAATAACCCAATAGGAAAGAAAAATATGTTAAAATTCGTAAATAAATTTACCAAATCCCCATTGATCGTTAAGATTGTCACATTTTAAGATCGTCTTTGTTTCCATACCGTGAAAGAATGCTTAACGGGTGAAAATAATCCTAGGGATACGGAGAAGCGACGCAAACAGTAAGGATAGTAGAAAAAGAAGGAGACGGGCGAGGAAATTGAAAAAGGAGGGGACGCGTGGAAAAAAGAAGAAAAATGGGCGAGCGACGAGCGAGAAAGAGAGAGAGAAGAGAAGAAGAACGAGAGAGAACGAGAGTGAGAGAGAGAGATGAGAAGAACGAGAGAGAACGAGAGTGAGAGAGAGAGAAAGTTAGAGAGAGAGAGAAGAGAAGAACGAGAAAGAACGAGAGTGAGAGAGAGAAAAAGTTAGAGAGAGAGAGAGAAGAGAAGAACGAGAGAGAACGAGAGTGAGAGAGAGAGAAAGTTAGAGAGAGACGAGGAAAGAAAGAGCTGAGAAGAGGCATCGATAAATCAATGAAATATGGTAATGCTGCAATTTCAATAATTTAAATATGTATGAAGGAAAATGGAACAATCTGGAAGGCAAGGATCTGCCGAAGTGTGGTACACTGAATCGCGCCTAATGAGACGCCTCGAGTCTCAAGGGAGGGACGACCGTTCTTCTCTCTTTCGGTTATGTCGGTTCTTTATTTCCGTCGTCTGTGCCGCGACTCGGAAGAAGATGGCGCGTCGCAGCCAGCCAGGATAGGTAAATAAAATAAATTCCAAACCGGCGAACGACGAAGTGTCGCTGAAACCACGTAGCACACCGGTTCTTTACATTGGCGCTCCTGTCTGCGTAAGCGACGACAATTTCGTATTTTGACGGGCTGTCGGGATATCTGTCACGAATTGGTTTCCGCGGCGCACGCGGGAGGACGGAGGACGGAAACGGAAAGAACGAAGCAACGAGAATTCGATGTGCTACGATTATGGTCCTGGTGGAAGGGAAACGCGTAGTCGTTCGGTGGATCTTGGGTTCGAATTCACAAAAATATTTCGAGGGCGGAACAAAGCGCGCGCATCTACTTCTACTCGCTGCATTTTCGTTCCCTTTTATCGAGGTTTCTCTTTCTCGGCAAACGGACGAAACTCGAATCTCCGTCGGGGAGATTTTTAAGGGTAAACTACGCCGCAGATACATTTAACGCGATCTAGTTAAATACGGAAACCTTTTTACAAATGTCGAAACATTGAATCCCTGCCGAGACTTTTAACGAGTATGGTGTCTTAATCGTAGAAGACTTTAAAGCGATGTCGTACATTTATGGACGATACTTAATGGAAATGATAAAATTTTGTCATTTTATTTGAAATTATCAATGATGAAAAATAATTAATTTTATATGATTATTGGTAATGAAATTATTATCTTTAGGAGAGAATTGTCAATGGATTGGTCGTGTTTTTTCGATTGAAACGAGTCCAAACTCGACCGCGTTCTAATTATTTTTAATTTTATGTATTGTAGGGAGAAAGAAAAATCGATCCCGGAAGGAATTATATTATATTTCCTACCAAATCGGACGTTTTAGTTAGACTGTGTAAGATCTGTGATTCAGAATGTATTATTTAAAACTGTCGACATTCACCTTAGTTACAGTATTCTCCTTACCTCGAGACTCATTTTTCTTTCTCTCTACAATACTTGGAAGTTTCTTAGAAGTGAATCGATTAACGTATAATTACAAATAAGTCGAATAAGATCGTGTTTGTACTTATTTTTATCGGGAAATCCTTGCTGATCCATTGATGACATTACTATGAATATACAACGATAAATATAAAAACTTTAACTTTTATATCAATTACATTTGTACATCAGAAAAACCAAAACTTATAAAAGGTAATCATTGCTCTCTATAGATTATTTCTGCTCCAAATGTAATGGAATCTTGAAATGACAACATAAAACCCAAATAAAAAGTTTCATTCGCGCACGCAAACATCATACACGCAGATTCGAAACAAACTTTATTTTGTTAATACACCTTCGTTATCAAAGGTGTCTATCAACGTGTTTTTCCAAATACTCTCCTTCCTCGTACATAAAAAAAAAAATAATAAAGCACCAAAACTGCGTCTCCGTACAAAATATGAATCCCCGTAGAACCAAACGCGCTTAAGATCATTATCATCGTACATCAAACGATTGTAACAAAAATCAACTGACGCGAAGAACGTAGAACCGATCGAACGAAACGGTTCACCGTGCTTAACGGTCCAAGTGGCAAACATTTATTTCGTCTTGGCCCGTAATTTCTGACCCTAGATCCCGCAGATTTTAATTAACAGCATAGAATTGATATTACCGACAGTTGGTATTCCACGGGATTGTACAATTTATCGATAATTATCGGTACATTTAACATCGGCGGGGCTCGTGCGTCACGATCGACCGCGAGAAACGGTCGGTTTTGATTTCCGGGATTGCAGAATGACTATACAACCGGATTGCGGTTCTCCGTTCTCGTGCTCCTTTCCCCTGGTCCACGCCATGGAGCCATGAACGAACACGGCGCGTAGAGAGCGTGCACACACCAACGAATACGCCAGCGCAAGGTGTACCGGGGGTACAAAACACGGGAGTATTGAATTTTATGAAAATTAAAACCGTGTTCCGCCACGCAACGCCGGAACGAGATTTCCCTTACAGGAGTGTAACCAGATTCCGCGATATGGTGGGGGGCGTGACGGGGTGGCGGAATAGGGGGTGAACGGGGAACAGGGGTGGTAGGTAGGGCACACAAATGCGATTGACAAAATGTAATTAAAAAATAATAGCGGCAAATCCGACAGAGTGAGGCTTTCGATTACAAAAGCGGCGATTGCACGCATGCACGCGCACATGTGCGACGCGTCTGGAACCACGTCATTGTTCGCGAGTGCGCCCGCGCGCTCGCTCGCTCGTGCTTCGGCGTTATAAGCGCGCTAGCGAATCGCTTCGTTGATTAATCCCGGCCGACTCGACCGTTAAAGAGAAGAGGAACCTTTGTTGTTTGTCCTAGGGAGATAAAAATGACCACTCCTACGAAGGCTATATTCAGAAATTGTTTACACCGAGCGACCGCGGTATAGGTCGCGCCGTCACCACCGATCCCCCCTCTCTGTCGTCCCTGACCACCTCTCGTCCCCCACCCAGGGAACCCGTAAAGACACTTGGTCTCCTTTCACCGATACGAGACGCATACGAACAGTTATGTTTATGTCACGTCGGTGCACTCCGTCGAGTCCACGAGTGTGCCGAGCAACTTCAGGAACCCTCTCGGATTGACATTTTCTCAAGGGGCTCTAATCACGGTGAGTAGAAAGCACGGAGAAACGGAGCCACGAGTACAGACATGCGCGCCAAGAAGAAAACGGGAAACAGAGACGAAGATAGGTCGGGGACGGGGTTAAGAGGGGGGTGGGGGGTGGATACAAAGCGAAGGAAGGAAGAAAGAAAGCGAGGGCACCGCTACGTACACACCAGTGTGCGTGCGCGAGCGCGCAGGAGAGTGTGTGCGAGAGAGAGAGAGAGGTGCGAGTGTATGTGTGCACGTGATCAGCCAACATAGTATAACGGTACACTCTCGGTACACTCGAGGTCCAGTTGTGCACGTGCTTTGTCCCTTCATGCAATTATTTACAGGTCACGTATTTAAAAGGACGCCTAGAGAGTGTGTCGTTGTTGCGCCAAGGGGAAACATGTACGAGATACGTTTCCGTCCCTTCCTCCTGCGAGTTTCCCTTGCGGCTACAGCTTTGCCTTTAATTGCGAACGTGATTGGTCGCAGCCGTGCGTTTCATCCCTTTGCTCGGTTTTGCACGAGATGAGGACGTCTCGAGACGCCTCCGGCTGATTCCACGTGAGATTGCTCAATATGCCTAACGTTAATTCGCAGTTCGATAATTGTTCCTTTGTCGCTTCCCCTCTTATCGGATAGAAGGTCCCTCGCCAATGAAAAATGCCACGGATATCGAGCCGATCGTTACGCAACGTAACTCTGGTCACCTTCGTTTCGAGTTAGAGGTTTTGCGTATCAATCGATCGAGAACTGTTGATCGACGTTAATTGGTTCGCGGCGAGCTTAGGGCGTGTGCTTATGGTGATCGTCGACGAGTAAATTTATCAGGTGTTCCGAGAATATGGATCAGTGTTTCCCAAACTAGGGGGCGTGCCCCCCACAGAGGAGCGCGTCGGCAACGTATTGAATAATCCAAGGAGGTTGCAAATGAACATTTCCAATGCTGGAAAATGTGAACACTGTTTTCGATTATGATACATTTACCGACGGAGTTTAACAACCGTAGGAATATATTTCTTTTTAGGCATTTTAAACACACCATTCGTTTTCGTTCAATGAACGACCATATTTCTAAATCTTGGTTCGAGAAAATTTATAGGAATACGTTACAATACTTAGATTTTTATAATCACTTGTTCTTGGTATCACTGAGAGCAGTAACTTAATTTTCAATCGATTAGAAAAAACGTAACTTGGATTCTATAAATATTGGATGCAAACATTTTCTTTTCCTTCCAAGAAGTTTGGCAAAGATATGTTTTCGATGATAGAAATTGGATCTGCAATATTCTCTCTAAGACAAGATGACAGGTGACTAACTCGTTATGTTCTCTGAGCGGCAGTTGTATTTCTCTAAACAACTATGGGCTATAGAAAGGAGTGACAATCTTTAAGAGCACGAATACTATAGGTACAAGTTAAAATAGTAATTAATTCTGAATATACTGTAAACGATATTATCCAACTACTCTAGATCTTCTCTATTCTAAAGATCAGTTGACAGACAACGACTGATTAAAATAGTTATTCTTGCGACCATCGCGATACAAATTGATATTTCTATACGAGTTTTCAATATTTCCATTGTATCGCACCGAATCCATATAAAGCGCACGACGTTGCGATAACAGTATGTTAATACAATGGTACTTGTATAATAAAATTAAAAAGGTTTCGTTCGACAGTGCGCGGAAGACCGACAAGTCAGGTGCACGGTTATACAATGGTCGTTGGATGTGCGCGCAGCTCATAGGGAACATGGACGCACCATATTTAATCATTTTTGGATTTCAGATTACATATAACGACAAATTAATACAATATATCTTTGCTTAATTTCGATGTTACGTTCGTTCCTCGATGGTTATATTAATCGAGATATTTATGTTTTTATATTTTATTAATATTCCTGCTATTGTGAATCATGGTTTCTGATATAATCGTATAGAGTTGGTTACGTACAGTATCCTTATTTTTTTCTAACGTTATGGGTATAGAAAGTAACTCGATCAAGTATGTGAACAAACGCACATATATGTGTCAATATTCCTAAAGAGGTTGAACATTGTGAAAACTCCATTTTTTTTTTAACACACTTGCACCTGTGTTGCATCGAACAGGTCGTACCTAACCATCTGAAAATTAAACTAAGAAGAAACTATCCATTTGAATATATATAGTGTGACAATTTTGTAACCTGTAACAATTATTTCGTGCAAACCTGTAATTATTTCCAAGAGTTTTAGTTTCATATTCTTTGAAATTGAATAAATACCCGAAAGTTGTCGAGAAAAAAACAACAACCATGTATTAAATAATATTGGGTTGTTCGGAAAGTGATTTCGTTTTCCAAAATGGAGAATATATAATTTAATAAAATGTTTATACACTCGAAAAGAATCGTTTCATTTTCACCAAAAAAAAAAAAACGAAATGATTTTCCGAACAACCCAATATTATTTAATGGTTGTTTTTTTTTCTCGACAACTTTTGGGTATTTATTCAATTTCAGAGAATATGAAACTAAAGCTCGTGGAAATAATTGCCGAGTTGGCGAGTTTGCACGAAATAATTATTATAAGTTAAAAATTCTCACACTATATATATATATATATTCAAATGGATAGTTTCATCTTATTTCAATTTTCAGATGGTCAAGGTGGCAGGAATAATTCACTGCATCTTGGAAATCATTAACGATACTTCTCCAGTATGTTTGATTGCAATCCCTGCGAGGGTTCAACACGGTTAATGATTTCGAAAGTGTCCTAACCTAAAAGATCGCAAAAGAAATTCGTGGTCTGAGGTATTTTTCAAACTTAACCGTGGTGCGAGGAGGAGGTGGATAGACAATCGTTATAAGATACGATCACTGGACAGAAAGTGGGATCCGGCTTAAATTAGCATTCCCGGCGAGATTCTTCCGCGTTCTTCGAACCGGCCGACGAACGCGTCATTCTTTTCGCCTATCTGAAACTAATTTGAGGCGGAGGGGGTTTAAGTAATTTAAACGTAGCGTGGAGCAATTAGAAAGGCGCCTCGGTGTTCCGGAGTAGTCGGGGGTGATTTAGGTATACGATCTCGAGCGAAGAATAAGAGAGAGGGTTACCTATAGCGTGTATAGGGATAAGACGAGTAAGGTTAGAACGGAAGAAAGAGAGGTTGGGAGAAGATGCGAGATAGAGCCCCCGTAGAAAGCAAAAGTGTAAGAGAGAGAGAAGAGGGGTGGGGGGAAGGTGGTGGTGGTAGGAGTTTGAAGACGGGGGTGGATGGAAGTGGGATACCAGGAAGGTAACTTCTGGTAAGTTGGTCCACACCTACCGAGTAAAACGGAGAAGCAGAGGGTGAAGGGTCTGAAATATACGCGCGAGGATGCGAAATTTATGTGTAGCCACACCTGGTTAGTGCTTACATGCGAAATAGTCTCATAAATTTCCATACGCGAACCGCCAGGGTTTAAATCCTGCCGGTGCCGAAAGCCGGAATATTGGTTAACATCCCCGCGCTGTACCGGGCTTTTGTGATTTTTGCACGGCCAATGGGACCAATGACAGTTGAAATGGCAGATGCCAAGAAATTTTTCCGAATATCTGTTCGCCGGGTTGCACGCATCCGTCATAGGGGAGACCCGGGTAACGGGAGTAACAAATTTTTTTTTTTTTACTTAATTGGTCCTCATCGCGCAGAATTCGGTGCACTGAACGAATTGAAAAGCTTTCGTATAGAATAGTTAAGGGTTTGTCGTTAGGGTGAACCGATAATATTTTCTAAAGAAATTTGTGGCGAAGAAATTTTCTTTCGATCTGTTTATTGGGTAAGTTGTAAGAGGAAATTAACGTGGGCGGTGAACATGGGAATTTATTTTCTTACGAAATTTTTTATTTAGATCCAAAGTTCGACGAGTAATTGGATAAAAATGCATGCAAAATTAAAAAGTACAGTTATTTAGTCACAGTTATTACCGTCTTGGTTGTAATTTCGAGAGAGAGATATTATTTTATTTATTGCGCAAACAAATCGCAGCAGATCGCGCCAAATTTTTCTTCTTCTTCGGTTTCATTTCCTTTTATATTGTTGATAAGTACTATCCTTGGTGGTAAACCGCGTATATTAAATGAAATTTCAAACTTGATGCGTAAGTTCAGTTAGAGTCCCATAAATCATACGAAAGGCAATAAAATTTATTATTACAGGTACTCGCTTTTACGATCTACACAGAACTGAAATTTATTCGACTTGCAAATGTACATTTTTTGCGATGTGTTCTTTCTTAGCATCGTCCATTAAGAAATCGTTGAAATTACAGGTCACAAGCTACCCTTGTTACTTTCAACTCTCGTCTTCCCTGCGTTTTCAAAACTGAAAATAATTTCATATTCTATGTACTTATGTAACAATTAAAAAAGTTTATCTATTAATTCAACTCGATGTTTCGTAATCTAATCAAGGATACAACTTCTTCTTTGTCTCATTTTCTCTCGCCTTCCTCTTGCACTTGCCCGCGCTCTATCTCTCGCTCTCTCATACTCTTTACGTGCAACCACAGGTGTGTTTAACTACGTAACATTCTGCATATTTAATTTTTTCTTCTATCTTTCGCGTACGTGCATTTGCATAACCAGTTGAACGTGCGTCAACCTATCCCAGATGAGTTTTGTGTGTCCTGTATAAGATACAAATTGTTTTTTTATATAGAGTTGAAATTTTTAGATATTTCATTTACCGCGTGGAACTGATAAAGAACGATATTAAAAGTACATAATAATATTTCTTACATCTCTTATATGGTTCAATAAAGAATACACCGATCACAAATTTCTCGTTTCTCGATTACAGTATATTTTTCGATACAAGCAACTATTATAATTTCTACCTACGTGTATTATATTTCTTTTAAAAAGTCATTACAATATTATTAAAAGTTTACGTATTCGTTCACATACTCCACCGAAGAAGAAATTGGTAGTTTCAAATTAGGTAAAATTGAGAAAATACCATAATTATTACTATTCATTATAAAAAGTAAATGTTTGTTTCGACGATCTCTTAAAAGATAAAATTAGTCGATTTTGCTTCACTTACAGAATTTCATACATTTGTGTCGGCTAGTTTTAAATTATAATTAACAGAAATTAAGTAAAATTGGAGAAACACTAACTAGAAATTCACGACTGCTCAGAAACCTAATACAAAAGCTATACCTTGAGGAATACACATTAATAATGGAAACAAAGGTTTGAGAGACAAATTTGATCCGATAGTCCGATGGTGTACGAAATTCGAAAAATTATATTCATGAAAATGAAGGATGTATAATATTTTGCGTACATAGTGTTCGCAGGTAGGAGTTCGAGTTATTATTTTTTAATCGTTCCATTTTCCTACCGTGAATGCACGCGGCGACAGAAGTTCAAGGGTCATGCTGTTGCGAAAAAAACAACGAAATTGACGAAAATAGACGGAAGCAACAAAACCTGCAGCGAGGTCTGGCTTCGACACGGGGATTTGTCGATCGCTGTCATGGCACGAGGACCGTGGAAAAGTACGGCGAAGAGAGGGTTGGCGAGGATAAAATGATTGTGCGGTCAGCACCAGCAATCAATGCCTTTGCGTACGGCATGTACGGAATCCGATAACACTGACCGTTTTTTACTGTCTCTTATATACAAAGACATTTTACACGGTACCAAATCTTACAAAACTCTAATTCACTCGGCGGTGGTGAATGTATTCTAAACATTGACTAATTCGAAGACGTCGCGAAAATACATACTTTAACGAATAGTCGGTAAGATCTGGTATAAACTCTTTCCTTATTATCATGCACTTTTTAGAAACATTTTTATTAATATATATTATTCTTAACAGCAGTGGTCTACTGGTAACGTATCGCCACGTTTCTGATTGCAACAGTAAATCACCTAGAATGTACCTTGATATTGAGTTAAGATTAAATGCAATAATATTAAATGCACGGATTTAAAAATTAGATAAATTGATGAAATACTTGGTTTATTATCATGCACTTTCTAGAAACATTTTTATTAATATATATTATTCGTAACAGCAGTACTGGTAACATATTGCCACGTTTCTGATTGCAACAGTAAATCACTTAGAATGTATCTTGATATTGAGTTAAGATTAAATGCAATAATATTAAATGCAAGGATTCAAAAATTAGATAAATTGATGAAATACTTAGTTTATTGTACGGTAATTTAGTAGTGAAAAATTAATTTAGTAGTGATCATAAATTGGGTGTAATTTTATTTATTTTTACACTTTTCTGAGTATATATCCATAGATGTATTTCTTTCTTTGATTATGCAACTTTAATTGTTAACTTTTGTTAGTTTCTTTTGAAATGGTAGAAATTGAGTTTCATTAAAGATGCTCTAAGACTAGGAGAAAACATTTTGAATAAATATCCTGCTTCAAAGCTACATAGGATTGCTCGAATCAACTAGTAAATCATTTTGATTTTTAACAAACAATGAAATTTCTATGCTTACTAATAGTTCAACGAGATCAATTAAATTTGATACTGTAAGTATTCGATATGTTTTGATAAAAGTTTGTACGATGTACTGTGCATATAGAAGTACTTAACATTACGAAATTAGTTAAGATCGAGTAACAATTATTAAATAGATACGTAGAACATACAGTCTTCCAAATCATAAAACACGAATAATTGAATATCTTATATTTCTGCAGATAAAGATATAGCAAAAAGAAGAACGAATACAGATCAGAAAAGGAGCATTAAGATTGCAAAAAAGGTACATTGAAAGTGAAGTTTATCTGTGTATTATTAGGTCATGCCCCACGAATATACACGTCTCCGGCGAGTAAACAATTTTTATCTTCACCGTGTAATTTATTTTTCCTCGTGACTGCCTTCTGAATTCTGAATTCAACGATCGCGGCATCGTAGAATGTTAAGAAATATCTTTTTATCCTATTATAGACGACGATAAACGAAACGATATTGCTATCGTGAAAATATTGAATATACCTGCAGACGTGCACGTATTATACGTTAAAGTACAACAGAAATTGGAGAGAAATATTTTTCATTTTTTATAATAACATATACAACGTCTAAACAGAAAATGTTATTTCATCATTGATGTTGGCGAAGTACTTAATTGAGAACAAGCAACGAATATTCCAAAATTGAGAAGAAAGAATAAAAAACAATATTTAACACTAATTATTTTGTGGTTGCACTTTATATTTTTTTTTTTATCGAAACGAATTAATATACTTTAATTACTAATCCAATAACTGTTTCAACTAATATAGTGTTGCTTATATATTTATTACCTAACGTTTATGTATCTACACCTAGGACATAATAATTACTTATATAAATGTAAACACGATTTAGCTTCGTTACTTCTTAAACGTATTGGTTCTTCCAATGAAGTTTTTTCAGTATACAAATACTTAACCAACAATACAGTTAAATCACTTTTGTACTTGTTATAATTGTTCTAGTTTAATTTTCAATTACAACAAGCACTACTCATTGTACTTGCACCTTAAAGATTATAATCAAACATTAGTACCTGCCATCCGTAATAAATGGATGTTCACTATTTTTCTTATTGCAAAAAAATCATTAACTTTTAAATTAATTACTTTGTACCTATGTTGTTACTTGTACCTATGTACCATTGTACTAATGTTCTCCAAAGACCTCGAAGAAACGATCAAATCGTCGATAAAATGAATTCTCTGGACCGAACCAAATACGAGTTTACTTTTTACCAGCAATCATTCTCGTGGATCAAATAGGTTTCTCAAATCGTAAGAAAAAACTATAAACCCGAGTGACCTATTTCCAACATCCCTAACACGTTCGATACAAGCGATAAATGACGTTCTGCGTGTAGTAGCTACTTTGAAAACATCTTATAGGGTGAATCTCTTTTCGAAATACAGTGCAAAGGAAAGTATTGCCACAGAAAATGTTTTACAATACAATCAAGTGTAAATTAGAAACGAAGAATAACATTTGATTGAATCTTGTTTTAAAATACTGTCTCTAGTCTCTGAAATGAGTGTAGAAAAAATCAGGAAATTAGAGCAACCACATTATTAGTACTAACAGAAAGTGTACACAGTGAGCCGTTTTCATTAAAACAAAAATATTAGCACAGTTAGTCTTGAGTATAAATTATTATAATATTAAATTTAATATTTCGTATGCAATCATTTTTTCTTTCGCACAACTTTCAAACGATTCATCGATTGCATGAACTTTTTTGCGATATTTGGATTTATATTTCCCCATTCACCTAGAAGTGCTTTTTTCACCTACTGTTTTCACGTTATGTATCATTTTTTAATTTGTCATTCCATTTCAGCCCAAAGATGTTCAATGGGATTTAAATCCGGGGATTGTGGAGGGGTCGATAACATATGCGATATATTAAAAACAATTAATTAGCGGGCATTCTACGCCGTATGCTTCGGATTGTTATCCTGTTGCAAATAGTAGTCCAATTCTAAATTCAATTTTTCCACACCTTTTTTAAAATTCTTTTCGAAACATTTAGATAACCATATTGTAGGTTGGTCCATTGTAGTTTCGATAAAATTAAGCTCTTCAACACCAGAGGAGCTCGTACAACCCCATACCATGATTCCACTACCTCCATGTTTAACTGTGGAAGTAATGTTGTTCCGATTTAATTCCTTGTTCCGTTTGCCCTAAACTAAAACTTTACCATTACACTGAAAAGTATTAAATTAACTCTCATCGAAATATTAGTTTATCTCCAAATTCCGTATTTTCGTATAAATAATTGTTTACGAATTCTAATCTTTTCTTTAGATTAATTTTATTAACACTTGGGTCTACTTTTGTGTAATATTCATCTTTTAACACTGCGACTATTTCTAAGGATGTAATGTTAGCGTCTTTTTAAATTATATTACTCACTTTACTTTTTTCATCCACTTCGCGGAGCATTCGCTACACGTTACATAAAAATCGTTTAATTACGTTCCTAATAGTAAAACAACTTAATTTCAAAATTTTACCTATTGTTGAATATGACTTTCCTTGTTGGTGTACATTTAATACAATTTTCCTGTCAGAAACTGTTGTTTCTCGTTTTCTACTTGCCATAATTGTAGTTTCTCGTATCTTTTTGTGTAATATGTCTTCTATAATGTTAATAAATGACGATCGGTTTGAATTGACGATCAGTGGACTTCTTTTGTCACAGTATGTCAACGTTGCAAATATTCAGAATTAAAATGACATAATAACAAGTTTCCCAAGTGTGCCAATACTTTTGTTTCAATAAAAACGTTTCACTATGTAGTTTCTGTTATTACTCATAATATAGATGCTCGAATTTTTTCTTTCTTTCTAAACTTAATTCAGAGACTTGGGCAGTATTTTAAAACAAGATTTAATCAAACATGATTAAAATTGCCTGTGGCAATACTTTTATTCGACATTGTATACACATAATTCGACGCATGGTTGAAAATGTTATACGTAGACACATAGTGGAGTAGGTTAACCTTGGCCACAAGGTATCGGTTAATTTATTTCGCGATCGGTAAACACAGGAAGAAGAAAATAAATATACAGCGAATTCTGGACACTTCGCCAGACTTTCGAAAGAAAATGGTAATTCACTTTAATAACTTCGATAGTTTCATTTAATTAAATTCTAAGAACTTTCCAACAATACAGTAAGAAAACATATGGTCGAAGTGTAAATTATCAGCTAAAAAGAGTTACAGTCCGATCATCCCAGACCTCGGCCATTCCTCTCCAAATTGAAATGGTAAAAAATCAGAAATTCCTTATTTTTCGCGCACAACTCAAAACACTGTCGCTACCTGGTCACAGAGTTTTGGTTACGCGTCTGGTCTCTCGTTACCATTTTCCTCTACGCTTCACTCTTTCTGTCCCTCTCTCTCTCTTCGACTACTCGAAACAAAAGATTACGATCCACTGGAACCTACTTACCGATGCGACGTCGCTAACCGAATTATCACCGTTGAAATCTCCGGGAAACGTTCAACGCTAGACGAACCTATCGAAAGATTCGCCGTGATCTCGAGAAATATCCTCGTCTAAACGCTAATCGAATATTACGCGTAAAATCACGCGATATCAAACGAATATTTGTCCCCCTTTTATTTCCCCTTTGGACAAAGGGTGGGACTCTCGGTGCCGAAATGCCGTAGTAAAAGTCCGTGCTCCTCCCTACCGTTCGTGGCGCACGTCCATTCCTTGTCATCTGCCTCCACGGCGAGTACCAAAATTGCGTTACTGTTGAGAGCAGCCGCTACGGCGTACCTATAGAGCCGCAGAGAAGTGTAGAATGGCCAGAAACGGCAGAGAGCGGTAAAGGAGAACCCCGGCACGGTCTGCGTCCAGGCCGGAGGGATCCGCTTTATTGGAGAGTGTTGCTATCGACAGCCTCACGCCGTTGGGTTGTTAGGGTAGGTAGGTAGGTATACTCTGCCGCGGTTCGCTGCATTTTCTCTGTTATCGTTGTAGGGGGTCTGAGCGAAGCCGCGCGGACAATGGCGGATCCCCGTGGCGGATGGCGAGAGAAAGTAAAAATTAACGAGAATTCAAGCTCGGCCGGAGCCATTGAAAAATTGTCCGGCATTCCCGGCCACCTATACGTACGCGGGTGTTTGGCTCGTGCAGGTGTGTGCGTCAGGGTTTGAGACTTGCTGGCGGCCGTACTCTCTTTTTTCTCTCTCTCTCTCTCTCTCTCTCTTTATTTTTTTTTCTCTCTCTTTCTTCATTTTTTTTTCTTCTTTTTTTTCCCGCCGGCTTCTGTACTTCCCTCTCGCGCACTTGGTGCCTCCGGTTCATCCGTGGATTCCTTTATCCACCACTGTCCATGCTCCGTTCCGTTTCAGCATCCTTCCTGACTGAGCCTTTCGTTCTGCCGCTTTGTGTTGAGCGACATGTCGCGCGCATGCCGCTACCACCTCAACCCGCCCTTTTTCTGCTCTCTCAATGATGTTGCCTCCGCCATGGCACAAGTGAACGCATTATGTCCCCGCGCGACTGTTGCCGCGTGCATGCGCGTGCACGCGCGTGCATCCGCGTGCATGCGCCCTCGCGAGCGCAACGATGTCCCGCTATACGTCACATTTTATATATCGCGCAACGTTCCGATGAAATATTGGAATTTCTGGATAATAAAGCGTTGATGTTTCACGTTAATGGAGCACTTCCAGGGGACTATTGATTGCAAGGTCGAAATCGATTCTTGATTCCGAGTATTCTTCGACGCGGCCGCGTTACCACCCGTGGAAATATTTTGTCGTCGAGCGAGGTTTAGGGAAATTGTTTCGAAATTATTGTACATAATCAACGAGTGTACGGAGAACCGAGCACACACACGAGTTCGAAAATGTCGATACGTGGAAAGGTTATCGGATATTGTTCTAGTGTTTGGGCAATGTGCTTCCTTGTGGAGGAAAATTTTGAAGAGATTCGAAGGTTGTCGAATATTTTATACCACTGATCGAGGCTGAGATATATTGATTTTCAATTATTGTACACAATTAAGGTGTTCGTACAGAACAGAACACGTAACGAGTAATAATTGAATATTTTCAAGAATGTTGGATAGAATTGTGTAGCGTTTTATGCATCCTACTTTTGAGCTTCGTTTCTTTTCTCGTAGATGAATGTGTCAAGAATATTGAACTTTTCTCAATTGGAATTATATAAATTTCCAAATTATTGTACTGCACATTTGGATGAATTCGACTAGTTCATATCTTTCTTACAAGATGCTAAAATCAATAAGGATTTGTGGAATTGAAATACGAAGTTGAATCAGAACTTCAAATATTGAAATTCTAGAGAGATTCAGTGAAAAGCATTATTTAATATCCTTTGATACGTTATAAACGGTTCCATCTACGGTTTAAGAATGTTCACAGTGAAGAAAAACGACCAACTATAGCAACCAATATTATGTATGCCTTAAAACTGCTATAAGTACTTGTAAAGAATGCTTAATGTCTCTGAGTAATATGCACGATGTAAGGGAAATTTATTTTCATTATTAGTTTATGCAATATCTGATTCCGATCAGAGAATTTGAATTCCATTCACTGACTTTGTTTCTCATTTTTCTATTGCAGAAAATATCAGCAATCGTAGCCACTGTCTAGAAAAATACATTCTACTTAACTTTCCTGAAAGATTCATCAACAAAAGCAGTCCCTTAATATATTCCAATGACCTAAATGCTCACTATATCAAAGAGCAAAATTATTCAGCACTGGCTAGATAACTATCATATAATAGATTTCACTCGTTCAATATTTTTACTCATAATAATCGACGCAGTATCGATGGATAAAAAAAAAGGAAACGTTTTATTATAAATATATAATATATCAATTTCATACTTACAATACTTAAGGTCGTCAAAAACGAGGAGTATGAAATTCTCGACTACGAAGAAAGAAAATGAGAACACACTTTGGTCATTCCTTTGGGTTGATTAATGAATGCTCTACTAAAAAAGGCAAGAATAAAAACGAGCGTGTATCATTCGTCACTGGTGTAAACGATGCACCACGTAGCGTATACAGCTCACAGGAATTCTGTCGAGTAAGATAATGGAATAGAACTGGAGCAGATTACGCGAGAAAAGAATTGCATTAGAATGATCGATGAACCTTGTTATCTCGAGCTGAAATAAACAGTAAAGTACTGCCCTTCATTAATTATATTTAATATACGAAAGAAAATAAGCTGCAACAGTTATTTGAATTAATTATGCATCGAGCTCTGATAATGAATCGGAGTGTATCAAATTCGGTAAATTTTATTCCCCTTTATTGTTGCATTTTTCCTTCTCGAAATTCGATTCGTGAGAGTAACAATCAAAATTATTTTGCTTTATTTAAACGAGGTATGACATTTGAACACGTATACTTTTGAAGTGGATATTTCTAAACATTATGAATCGATGTTCTGAAATCGATTTATCGTTTAAAGTACCGCTCTTCCTTCGTTAGAGTTTAAGAGGAAACGTGATACATATTTTCTGTTGTTTGTTAGTATGCGTAACAAATACGTACTTTCTTCAAACTGGGGAAGAAACTCATAATTTTGTGTAAAATTCGAACGTGTGGTAAAATCTATATGCAAATCGAATATGTAAATAGTACAGGTATGTAATTGAATGGTCAATAACAATAATTATACTTGTCGAATGGTACAGTATACAAATGAGGATTTGACAAAGTTAAACAGATGTTTAAAATAAATTTACACGGTAGTATTGAGCTAATTAAGAAAGAGTATTGTGTTCCAATCTCGTACGTCCCATTTGCAACAATCTGGGTTCTCTCAATATGAGATTTGTCTAGAAAGTTTTCTCAATCGGGATATGAGTACAATTGTTGTATTATTAAAATTAAATTCTATTATTATCTAATATTCTACGCACCGTGATTGTAATCGCGTTAATGGACCATTTGACGTTAACGTGTCATAAACTCGTCTTACTTTGTTCACGGTTCAGATGAGACTCGAGTCACGCATATATTGCAGAATAAATGTTAAAGCAGTTTTTTTACCGCGGTATAGTGACCGATGCATGTAGCCTTGCGAAGAAACAATTTGGTGTAAACCATTCTACATAGTTGTATAGTTTAAATATTGCTTGGTCTCCTTTGTTCTAACTTCATCCCTGTCCAATTGTAGAAATAACAAATTTCTGGGATAACGAAATTGGTTTTGATAGTTGGTCTTTTCTCTGGTACACGTGATTAGAAAGTTTATGGAGTATCGATCTCCTCACCGACTCTATTGTATTACTTTGCATATAACAATAACACCATAGTAACATTTCTTAAACTTAGGACCCAAGGGCCTCCAAAAAAGGAAGATACCATAGTAACGTTTCTCTAACTTTCATAGCACTCAAATTCCTTCTAAAAAAGAAAGATACCATAGCAATGTTTCTCTAACTTTAATAGGACTCAAGTCCCTCTCAAAAAAGAAAGATACCAATTTTCATAGGATCCAAGTCCCTTCAAAAGAACAAAGGTACCATAGCAACGTTTCTCGATCTTTCATAGAACTTAAGTTCTCTCAAAAAAGAAAGATATCATCATAACAATGTTCCTCCAATAGAACTCAATCCTCCTTTTAATAGAACTCAAGTTCTCTCAAAAGAAGAAACATATCATAACAATGTTCTTCCAACTTTAATAGGACTCAAGTCTCTCTGAAAAGAGAAAGATACCAACTTTCATAGAACTGAAATATCCTCGAAAAAGAAAGACAGCATTTCTCGATCTTTCATAGCATCCTAAAAGAGAAAGATATCGTAACAATGTTCATCCAACTTTAACAGAACTTAAGTCCTCTCAAAAAAGAAAGATATCGTCGGTACAACGTTCTTCCAATAGAACTCAATCCTCCTTTTAATAAAATTCAAGTCCTCTCAAAAGAAGAAACATATCATAACAATGTTCTTCCAACTTTAACAGGACTCAAGTCCCTCCCAAAAAAGCAAGACACCAACTTTCATAGAACTCAAGTCCTCTCAAAAAAAGAAACATATCATAGCAATGTTCCTCTAACTTTAATAGGACTCAAGTCCCTCTCAAAAAAGAAAGATACTAACTTTCATAGGATCCAAGTCCTTCCAACAGAACAAAGGTACCATAGCAACGTTTCTCGATCTTTCATAGAACTCAAATTCCTCCTAAAAGAGAAAGATATCATAACAATGTTCTTTCAACTTTTATAGGACTCAAGTTTAGGACTCAACTCTCTCAAAAGAGAAAGATACCAACTTTTATAAAACTGAAATATCCTCGAAAAAGAAAGATAGTATTTCTCGATCTTTCATAGCATCCTAAAAGAGAAAGATATCGTAACAATGTTCTTCTAACTTTCACAGAACTTAAGTCCTCTAAAAAAAGAAAGATATCATCGTAACAATGTTCCTCCAATAGAACTCAATCCTCCTTTTGATAGAACTCAAGTCCTCTCAAAAAAAGAAAGATATCATAACAATGTTCTTCCAACTTTACCAGGACTCAAGTCCCTCCCAAAAAAGCAAGACACCAACTTTCATAGAACTCAAGTCCTCTCAAAGAAGAAAGCAACCGTAGCAACGTTTCTCTAACTTTCACAGGACCCGACTCGCCCTAAAGAAGTGAACGATTCGCGGAGGATCCGTATTCACGCGACACGTTTCAGTCAATACGAACGGGTAGGATGCGCCAGGAAAGTTTGGCCAAACAGTTTAGGGAACATCCCGGTATACATTCGCCCTAATATCGGTCGGGCTCGTAGATGTTCGCCGAAAATGAAATCGACGTAATCTCGCAAACTCGCGGCCCGATAGAGCCTGTCTCCGAAAGGTTCGCCAAATGATTAACGCAAACGTCGCCACTAATTGTAACGCCTGACAGAACTTCGCCTTAACCCATTTCCCCATTCAACCGGTCCTTGTTCCCGGTTTCTCGTTCCTCGTAACGTGTAATCTTACAAGTAAACTTTCGGTGGATCGATCGAGTAACTGGTTAGGTTGTCTGGAGGATCGGTCGAGGTATTCGCGAGGATGCGAAACCTGAGGGCTAGAGGAAGGTGGTGGATCGTAGGGTAGAGGAAGCCCGTAGTTGGTGTATCCGCGTGGCTGCAGCATACTGGTTGATCTTGCATAGAATATCCTCTCTCGTTTACTCTTCTTATTATGGTGGCGGATCGATCGTGCCGGCACGAATATATTCAGGCCTGGTAAGACGGCTCGTCTACAGCAAGGTGGGCCACATCGCGAGAGGGAGGGCCAGGAGATGCAAGCAATGGGGCAAAGAAGGTGGATGGCGGCCCGAGGGGGGAGAGGGAGGAGGGAGAGAGGGTGGTGGTGGAGTTGGGCGAACGGGAGTGGGGTATGGTTTGTAGCTGGAACGGTAAGCCTGTCCGTAGGACTAGCGGCACGTCCTCCCCAGGGAATCCGGTGTATCTGCTTCGCGGCACGGGCAAACACGTCGGGATGAAGGAAGTCTGGCTTCCATTTCGCAAGACGCGCCGCACCGAAGCGGAGTAAATATTGATACAGATCGAACATCTAATCGCTCTGGCCCGGCCGTTTACCGACATGCCACCCATACATCGCCGCCACGGTCTGTACGTGTACGCCATCCGGTGCACGCGTGTGAACGGGGTCGGTGGGAGATAGGGGGGTGGGGGTAGGGGCCTCGGTGTATTTTTATAGTTGAGGGGGCGAAGCTCATGATTGACGTACCGAGGGAAACGGAAGGTTGCGAACGTCGCAACAATTTTGTTGCATCCCGCATTCCCGGCCGCTTGATCCGTTAAGAGACGATGAACTCCGATTATCCGCGTCCGGGCATCGAATACGGTGAAAATAATACTCGCGTCGTTCCTGGTTGAACATTTTAACGCACTTCGAAGGGATTCGTTTCATTTTTACGAACAGAAGTTGTCGCGTCGATGCGAAACGATGTTGTAGTTGTTCCAAAGCGACCAGACGACAGACGATTTCTGATCTCGTTCCACTTCGCGTCGAGAAATTAATCCCAAGTGAATATTAAAGTAAATCGGTGTACTTCAAATGAGATTAATTTTAACGTAACGGTTCGAAGCAACTGAGGTTCGAATACGGTGCTTGTTGGACTGGTTTCTTCTGGTCGAGTTTGTTACGTTTTATGTCGAATTATGGAGATCGAGTAAAACGGTGACCAATTTTCCTTGGAGAGGAATGGCCCAGTTCTGGGGTGGTCAGATGTAACCTGTTTTACCCGATAGTTTACACTTCGGCCATATATTTTGTTACTGTATTGTTGGAAAGTTCCTAGAATTTGGTTAAATAAAACTATTAGAGCTATTGAAGTGAATTACCCTTTTCTTTTTTATATTGTTACGCTGTGACACAAGCGATGTGTATTCTTAGAGGGTGAGAATTTTTAACTAGTATCACGACTGCCAAAAATACATTGCGTATATTTACTAGTATTTTTGGGGTTCATTGTACGCTTGAACATGATATCTACTTGTTGATATTATATCTGGGGACATTTGTAGTGATTACCGATAGGTTTCTCTTGAAACGAAATAGTAGAATAGTACAATCTTCGTAGTTTCTAGATTGTATACGTTGAAAGAAAAAAGTATTAATACAGTATGCAGCGATGAAGTAAAGAAAAAGGATATTCTGTTATTAATCTAACCTTTGATGAAATCACGGACGTACTGTGACAAAGTAGGTGAAACAAATTTTCGATGCGAATTAAATGTGTAGGAACTATTGAAAACGAAGATGTAGAAATTTATTAGATACGTAGAAAATTTGCATAAAATAGGTCGGAGATGTAGTTATCGGATTGAAAATTGACTATTTATTCGAACACATAATTTTATCCACTAGATACATACTCCTCTTTAGTAATGTTACTTCTTGGAGGAGTTTCGTACAATTTTTGAACAATTACTAATGAAACGTTATACCATTCTTCCATTAAACTGTCTTTCAATTGCTTTAGAGATGTAATAAGAAGGAATCTACTTTTCACTGTTTTCCAAATCTGCCAACAGCGGTTCGATGATATTTAAACGAAATAACCGGCCAGGGAAAATATTGAAGTTCATCTGGGTGCTTCTGAAGCCAAGACTGAACTTTTCCTGTTCTGTGCGTTAAACTGAGAGATAGCATCGTACCATAATTTAAAAATATTTCCTAAAGATTCTGTCTATCGAACAACTGAAAAATATTAATCAACTCCTTCTCAGAGAAAATAATTCAGTCATATCGTACCCAATGACTACCGTACAAATCATGGAAACAGGAACCGAGTACATAAAAAAAATGAACAAAAGTCGATTTGTTACACAAATCGAAGTTCTCAAGCATTTGCACCGTGATAGTTCTTAAAATATTAAATCAATCGATACATAATTATCGATCTAGTCCAACCACATACCAACTCGATATTAACCCTTTCCACTCGAGAGGTGATTCTCGATCGCGACTCAATTCGGTGTACTTTCTCCAATTCGGAAAACCATCATATTTTGGAATTGAAATTAAAATTCGCATACTCCTTTCTTGTAAGATGTAAACATATGTATATGAAACGTTGAAATGAAAATGTTCCGTTTTAAATAAATTACACGATTTGATGGATTCCATCGAGGTGCTAGTTTCTGGTAGCAGAAAAGCTTCGATTGCAAAGGGTTAATCGAACGCATCGCGCAACCTAAATAGTTATTATCTTAGCACACGTGTACCCCAAGAATTTTGACAAAATCACCATAGCCCTCAAAAAAATACCCACCGAAATCTATCAAGCTCCGAACAGTAAAGTTTCCATTACCCTTTGAATCGAACCTCGTGTTTCACCTCCAACGTTAAATTCTTTGTCCAAAACCGAAAACAAAGTGCGTCTAATTTTTCTCATCGAATTCCCGTTTGGACAATCGCAGAGAGAGGGGTTACCGGGAACCGCTGTCACATTGAAAAGAAACGAGCCACTTCGAGTTACAAGCCTCTTACTATAAGCCTTTACTTACAAGTCCTTTGGCCCGAGGATCTTATAATGCACGCATGATTGGGCAACTTTGTCAGCTAGATACCGTACGGCAGGTCGGTAGCCGCACGCTTCTATGAACGCGTATTGCCAGAAATGCTTCACTCTAGGGACTCGGGGGAAATCATGTATGAAGGTCCTCTGTTCCTGCTCCCGTTACGTCGATCCCTTTCCATCTGTACCCTCCACCTCCACCGATTTCCTTACGGGAAATCCCGTTTCGCGACGTACAATTCGGGCAGGCCGATGAAAAGGCAAAAAGAAAAAGCAAGGCGGGGAAGGGGAGGGGGATGGAACGAGCTGGACTGACAAACAATCTAGTGGAAATGAACCGCGGAAGTCAGCCGCCACGGATTTTTCTCTCCCTCTCTTTCTCTCTCTTTCTATCTTCTCGTTTCGATTTTTCCTTCCCGCATCCTCTTGCGCGCTCCCATTCTCTTCTGTCTTTTTTTTTGTCATTTAGGTCGTTCTATAGATCATCAACGTGGTATGCCCGCAGCGGTAGGAATTATCGACGAGAGTCCGCGAAAAAATAATATCCGAGCGAGGAGCCACGGGACGGCGCGGCAAAACGCGGAAAAATTATTTACAGCAAGCCTCCTCCTCCACCTCGTCCCCCTACCCGCACCTCGAGCCCCCCTCCAGAGCTTTACGGGAAGGCGCAGATGTTTCCGCGACTTATTTTTTTTTTCTTTTTTTTTTTTTTTTTTTTCTGTTACATTACGCGATACGAGTCCATTAGCAAAGCCCTTAATGGACGTGCTTTTTGGCTGGAATAACCAAAACCAAATCCATTAAAACCCCTGTTTCGTTGCAAACGTAAAACGGACGTTCGATAACATATTAGTCGACTTTACTTGACTTTTCCGCGATTGTCCATTATCGCGAGGAAGATTCTTTCTTTTTATTTTACAGCGAAACGTGGATGTGGAGCTTCGTTCGTGGAAATTCTGGAGAGGGGAGTGAAACATTCGGGTACGATTCGTTCACGGGACGAAAGACAGCGGGGATGTTGAAAAATAATTATTCTCGCCAAGGAACACACTCGATACGTTCACGTTCACGTTCACATTGAAATGTTTCGTCTTTGCTTTGTTTTCAGTGTGAATTTTGCGTCATGGTTATCGAGACTTTCGTTCGTAGCTTCACTGATCGAAAGTCACGAACTATCGATGCATCTACTCTACGAGTATACAATGCTGGTAATGTAATTGGATTCGGAATAATTAGTCGTCTGGTAATTTTCGAATCATCAAAGACAGGTACGGAGGACCCTTGACTTCAATCCACACTATTCGGAAGGATATTTACTCTTAGATCATTCTTGATACTGGAGTTTAGCCAACAGTTCCATCAGGGATGACCGTTGTTTACTAATGCATATCCTCGTATTTGAAATTAGTTTGGGTCTCCGTTTGAAAATCTCCGTTGAGATTTACGTTCACCACGTTTACAGTCGCACAATTTCATTAGTGTTTCGTTGCAAATTTCATAGCAAACGTGTCGCTGGACAGGGTTCCGATATTACATCTTTTGCCAAGTTCAAAGGGTTAATGATGAGGGTAGCGACTGAAAATTCACCCGCTAGGTATTTATGGTTACGATAATGTAAATATTCGAACGATACGCCGACGGTTTGTTAAATTTCAAATTGAAGATTTTAATGTCCAAAACCTCGATCGGGAGGACTATCGAATATTGATAGTAACGATTTCAATACTTGACGAAACAGATTCAATCTACCATTGAGTGATACCATAAAACAGTTTGTAGCTTTTATTTTACTATTGTATCAATCTAGGTGTCGTGAGTCAGAAGAACTCACTTTTTTGCTTATTTCTCACCTTTTCAACTATTTTTAGAACGATTCGCTAATAGTGACAAAAAATATGTTTAGTATAATAATAATTGCACAAAGAAAACGACGCACTGCAAGCCTGGTGCAAGTGTACCTAACTAGAGGTTACACGAGAGACAAAGAATGTTGTGTATATAGTAAGGTAGGGAATCGGTTTATTAAGAATCTTAAATATATTCCAAGGAATACTATACGACAAAAGCAGAAAATTGAAAACAAAAATGTTACTAATTTCCAGCAGGACACGTCAAACCACGATTTTAATAACTGGGTATCGATTAAACAAATTAAAATTCTCAGTTCCCCACTACACTCTCCTGACCTAGACTTCTTTGATTACCAGCTATTTTAATCGTCGCAGTATATTCCACGTGGATACAATTTTATTAACGAAGATAATGTTCAAATGTCGGATCGAGAATATTTGACCAACAAAACGGGATACTTTTGTAGAAAAATCATTGAAAAATTGACAGAAAGACGAAACATGGAAAACAATGGTCACTGTATCCATGATTAATATAAACAAAAACTGACGTATTAAATTGCAAGTTGAATAGAGGATGCGAGAAACAACAGCCTTTGCAATATAATATTGCAATGCAACGTTATAGCATTGTCGAAGCGTGAAAATACCGTTCCTTTGAACAAATATCAAAGTTATCAACGGTATACTTTATTAATTATCTCCATCGGAATGATCTTTCTTATATAGAATAGTAATTTAAATACACGTTGCCGAAGTATACAATACTTATTATTTCAACAATTATTTCAACGTTTCTGTTATTCGTTATCTTTGAAAAAACACAAGATTATTCTAAAACTCTAAACGTAAAAATACCGTTCCTTTGAACAAGTATCAAAGTTATCAACGGTATACTTTATTAATTATCTCCATCGGAATGATCTTTCTTATGTAAAATAGTAATTTAAATACACGTTACCGAAGTATACAATACTTATTATTTCAACAATTATTTCAACGTTTCGGTTCCGTTCTCAAAAATATATTTCAACCTTCTTTCATTTTCACTCTACAAACTGTGAACATTACAAACTCGATCATTAAATTCTTAACCGCGATATACATGTTCTCATTTTCTAATTAATAAATATCGTAATCGCATTCCAAAGATTGTGTCCCGAAATCCCTAAAGAATACACACCTTTCCCATACGGAGACTCGAGTGTTTTCGATAATTTGAACGTCGTCTTCGCACGGAAGACGTCGCGAGATTGTTTAATTTATACAAAGAGGGATCGGGTGTCGGGCGTCGTTAGAGAAAAACAGGAAGCACGTCGCCGCGGTGATATTTATTGCAGCGCGAGCGGAATTTCGCATCACGACGCGGCATCGTAAGCGTGTGTTTGTCAGGAATGATCGGGGCCAAATTCTGTGTCCATCTTTCATTGTTATCGTTAATGGAGGAACTTCTGCTGCCGTCGGAGCACTCACTCACGAGTCTGCCCTTACGTACAGACGAAAGAAAGAAAGAGAAAAGGGTAAGGGAAGCCTGAAAGGAACGCGGAGGGGTTAGGTGTGCGGGTGGGCCGGGACACTAAAGGCAGCGGGAGAAAGGATCGATGTAAAGAGTGGATTCGCGACTTCCTTGCGAGTTTGAATTGAAAAAGGATGTGGACCCTGACGGTGGGGCTCTTATCTGGCCTACATTTTATAAGTTGGAACTTTCGCGAAACAGCGCTCGGCCCGTGTGGGTAATGGTGGCATATGTCACGAATCCTCTGACGCGTCTCCTTTCGGCCTGGCCCGATTCACCGAGCACGTTACACGAGAAACTTTTCCATCGCTCTTTAAACGTTCATCCGCTCGAATAATACCACGGTTAATGGATCGTTTACACTTTTCTCTGCCGGCAGTTTCGTTGCTCGTTTGCTGACACACTTCGTCGGTCGCTATACGAATTCATGAAAACAGGAACCGAGTGCATAAAGATAGCGGTGGACGTTAAAAAGATCGAGGCTCCGAGATACGATTCGCAATTTCTAACAAGCTTTCGTACAGCGACGGGGCTCGAAATACTCGATCTACCGGTACGTAATTTTAAACGTAGACGATTAAGAGTTTAGGAGATGTTTAACATTCAAATTTTCTGGATTGGTATTTTACACGTTCTGCACGGTTTTTGCAGGATAAATATTATTTAAATGTGTGTACGGATCGCAGTGAAAGCATTCGGTAAATGTAGTCGTGTTTTGCGAGGATACTTTCGTATTTTCAACGAATTCATTGTTTAAGGATTGAATGCAGATTGCAAAGTATGTGAAATGAAAGGATTACAGGAGAGGAAGAATCTAAATTTTGTCCCATGGGAATTTGAACGGGTGTATGAAAGGAAGAGCATTTTTGATACGTGAATGCCTGTAACGACTATGGCAAACATTTTTTGGTCGTTTATGTTTGTATTACAATAGTGTGACTCTCTCGAAACTTTAACGTGAAGTATCTTCTAAACTTGTAGCCATATTTAAAATCATATGTAGATCGTTAACTCGAGTATCTCAAGCTCACTGTACAAAGCTTGTTGAAAAGTGAGAGTCACACCTCGAGACCACTTCTTCGAAAGTACCGATTATATGGAAATCAAGATTGTATAACAAGAGCATTGACCAAGTAACAGTGTTTAATTACGTTAGTGATATCGTATATAGCTATGGAAATATTGCGAAGAAAACTCTATCGCAAACAAGGAAAGAACTTGTGACTATAGAGTACACCTTGGAGACATAATATAGAGAAACAAGGACTTCGATGTTGGAAGTAAAACACAAATATGTATGTGTATGTGTGTGTGTGTATGTACACATAAAACGTGTATCAAGCTAGTAATGACACAGACGGTTGAAATAAGAACAAACAACATCGAAACGAAGAGAATACTGAAAACTACAGAAATGAAAATACTGGGTTACATGATACAACTTTGAGAGAAGGAATATCAAATAAGAGCATATGCATAAGAAACACATGTAACGTGATCGATATAGTAAGCTAGAGAAGATAAAGTCGGAGAGAATGTATGGACCATCTAGTGAGGTTGGCTGCAAATAATCTGTGACAGTCTGCATTGTTAAAAATAACAAACCAGTAGGACAAAAATTGATGTAAAAGCGAAAGAAAAATTCCAGGGAGTGTTGTTTATCTGTTCAGAATAGAATTAATCACCGATGTCATAATCAATGGGCCTGAATTAAACAGGTTTGTTGAGATTTTGTTGTTCAGTTTATCTTCAGAGTATCATTTTAGTAGCGAATAGTATGTGCATATCGCTAATTCATTCCATATTGAGTGATTTGATGAGTTTAGTAAGGATTACAAGATAGGACAAAAACTAGTGGAAAGACTAAACAAAAACTGAAGGAAGATATTAATTCGGTATATAAAATTGTGACTCGATAGATAGTAATGTCTCTGAATATATCGAGAAGGCGAGTGAGATGCAGTTAAAAAGAGAGAAACACTGAAAGCGAATAAGATACGATTACATCATGGGGATAATACACGTATAATAGTTTATGTTACACACATAAACTGTGTCTTCGAATCACGTGGTGTTGCGTTATCTATCCTCGTACATATTTTGTACGTTTGTATATACACATTTAGGTATTCAATAAAGTTTTCTTATTTTCTTTTCATAAAGGAGTATATCCGATGACTCAGGTTGTATACCGATTATATTTTACAGAAAAAGAAATATTAGTTCTGGAAGTAGTAGTATTAAACAAACATCGATCTTTACTCGTCTTCTTTCTTAACCTAGAAGTGATTTTCCTTTTTAAATTACATTGTATTGTGATTGCAATACGCTAACTATACTATTGAACGAGTATTTCCATACCACTGTAATTAAAACTAACGTACGTTCAGTTTACACGAACGCCATTTTTTATTTTATCAGCAGGCGTCTTAAATAAATATCCACGGAAATTTTCCAACTGCCAAATGAACAAGTATCTCGATCCAGGAATTCTTCTTCTTTTTCTCTAAAATACATCGTATTACAATTATAGCCTAACTACAATCTAACTATACTATTAAACGAGTATTTCCATACCGTTGTTATTAAAACTGACGTACGGTTCAGTTTACACGAACGCCATTTTTTTGTTTATTTAACCAGCACGCGTCTTAAAAAGATTTCCACAGAACCCTTTCAATTGACGAACGAACGAGCCAGTAGCTGTGCTATCCAACTGATTCGTCGGTTCGAAGGTTCTATTGTGTTCGTACCGGAATCGAAGAGTCGACACTTTGCTAACTGGAAATGCGTCAGGAGTATTATGCCAATTAGCGTAATTAGTCTGGTACTCGCATTTGATTTTAAGCCTCTCAACCCTCCGGATACAAACAACCGGCATAAGAGGAGATCGCTTTTCGCGTCGACGATATTCATCGCCGTCCACAAACGTTCTGGAGCAATTCATCCGTAGAAAGGATACAAGAGCCGCTTAAATCTGGTTTATCGGATAAATCTTGCAGCGCGTTTCAGGCATGGCTTTCAACCTTTCTAGTTCACGGTTAAAGGCACCATGATCCATCTGTCTGCTCTCGAATTAGCCAGACTATCCGCGGTATCGGGCGACTCGGTTTAGATGGCTATATAAACTTTATGTGATATCGAGGTGAAAGATTCTTAGATCTTCATGGGACACGAGTATCCCCGGTGATACCTTCTCGCTTTCAAAGGACCCTTGCCAATGCAACGAATTGTCATTTCGTCGAATTGTTCTGAAAACTCCAACCGAATAAGTAAAAAGCGATTTCTCTTTACGCGAATATATTCGAACGAGTGGCAACAACTGTTTGCGTTACGTTTAATTCATTTCTTTATTTGAATTCGATCAATGGAAACATTTTAATTTCAATTCTCATGGAATTCGAATTATTTTCTGTCTTCCTTTGTTCAAGGAATTTTAGTAATTTAGAGCAATTGAATCGATCGATGGGTAAAATATGAAGCTTAGTGTGACATGTTTCACGTAGAGTAATGATAGAGAGTAATTATTTAACATGATTTGTATCTTCACAAAATGTCTGAATCCTAAATTTGCCCCAAAGGGCAGTATGATATTATTTCTTATGACTACGTAAACAGATAATTGATCAGATTAGAGATTAAAATGATGCTTTGTATCAAAATTTTATAGACTTACGATTTCAAATTCATACCTGAATTTCTCTAAGTAATCTCAACATGCACTTTAAGAAGTTTCGACTGCAATGCATGGTTTTCAAGCTGCAATATCATTTTTCTTCTAGAGATACTATAAATTCATTAAAGTCAGAGTCTCTCATAAATTTCTATTCATGCTTCGGTAACGTTCACAAATTTTTTTAAAGAAACGAGACAAAAATTGACGTCAGTGTAACCTTAATACACGTTGCATTGTTTACAAAAATATCTCAAAATGGCTTCCGCAATATCGACCGTTTGGCTCATCAAAAGCCAAAAGACAAAGAAATTCTCAATTGGTAAGAGTTTGACTATCACAGGTAAGAAAATTTAAAAAAATTGAAACTTAAGAACATAATGGCACTTTGAAGTTTAACTACCGGTTTCGTTAGTTTCTTAGTACTTTTCGCGGACTAAAATAATCCCAAGAAAAAGATCTCAACCTAATTCCCTTACCTACGAAAATAGAACGTGCACTTAAACTACGTTCGAAATTTGAATTTATTTCGTAATACCTTACGTAGGTATTGCTTATTATGTATTACTTATTACGTAATTACAATTTCCAAAAAAATGCGTTCAATGTTTCAGAATTACCCAGTTACCAATCTTCCCATTTACTTTACTTAGTTTCCTTCGAGCTCCTAAAAGATTCCTTAAAAGACACTTTAGAATTTTTCCGACACATCTCCTGATCCCTTTCGGCTACGAAGATCCCCCCTCCCCCCGAAAAAATCGATTTCTCGGCAGCTCTGCTAACAGAATACCGGTCCTGTTCCGTACTTTTGCACCTCGCTGTATATTTTGGAGCGAAGCTAATACAGGATGCCGGAGTCGTCCCGTGGGGCGTGCGCGTTCGTGAAAGGAATTCGGTGAAAAAATTCGGAAGGAGCACAGGTCGCGAGGTATTCGCGCACAAAAGAATTAGGCATTCCGGATGCATATCAGAGTTAATGCACGAAGCCAGAAGGACTCCGTAGGATCAAGCAGACGAGAAGGACATGCCGGCAGAAGGCGGCGGATTCCGGTGGTTGGAGTAGCCGGGCAATATCGAGCGCCTTGAGATGAATCTTCGACGTCCCTCGAGAACGTCCATGCGGATTAACTATACAGGGCTGTATAGCTCTCTCCACGTTTTCGAGGGTAGGGGGTGGCGAGCTCCTGAACATGGATAGGGTACTCAAGATGCTAGGCCACGTCAGGCCTCTTCATATAGCTTCCATAATCAACTGCATACCGCAGTGTTACCAGCGTCAGTGGTGCTATGGTCGCCCCCGTAGCATATGAATGGCGTCCGCAGGGCGCTCTGTGTCTCAATGTTGCTCGGTGACGTGCTCCTTGTAACCCGTACACCGTGCCCCGTCCCCCACCGACGATAAATAGTCCCGTTCTTGCATTCGAAAATTAACCGCGTCTGAAATAATCAGCCGCGAGCAGTTTCGTTAATTGAAATTTACCGATCACCTATTATTAGTCACCACGCTTGCCGGGGTAAATAGTTTCGGGGCATTGATACATTGATTAATTTGGGAGGCAATAGCTACGTTCAACAAGTAGACAGATATTTGACAAGAACAAATAGCTATGATGGTGCATTATAGGATACTTGATCCACGTTATATTTACATCGAAAGCTCGTCAATTTATCACCGACGTACCGAAGAAAATGGTAAAACCCTGATACGTTTCGCGCGCGAACTCAATCGGTGATTCGATGTTCGGTATTCGTTGTCCGTGATTCTTTCGGCGGTTCGTGATTCAGAATCGATTGATTCGCAACGGAGACGAATGGAACTTTTACGAGACGCTAATCTCGGGTAAATAGGAAATCATTTCTGTCGTGGGGTAACGTTTGGAAAGTTTTTGTAGGTGGTGACGTAAGAGTATTGTAGAGTCACCAATATCTAAATACTTCAACGTACGATTATTTATACGAAATAACTGATACAAAGATGTGAGATCTTCAATCCTCGCGATACCAGCCATTTAAGCGATTAGAAATTAGAGCACGCCTAAGTTCAAGCCGACCGGTAATTATCTTGGCGTTGTACAAATATTTCGAATAAAAATTCTATTACTTTATTGTAGCTTTTTCAATTTCTAAGGACAGTTGTACCATTGGTACAATTGAGCGATACGAAAGTCCAAACGAATCGATAATTTGGCGTTGCACAATTATTTCGAATAAAAATTCTATTACTTTATTTTGTAGCTTTTTTCATTTCTAAGGAAAATTGTACTATTGGAATAATTGAACGATGCAAAACTCTCTGTGACAAGAAATTCATTTGTGATAACGATTGGTGCAATTTATACGTGACACAGTGAGGGTTAAATCCTCTCTGTTTATATTTAAATAAACTATTGTCTGCATATTTTGTGCCTCTTTGTTAGTTCCGATAGGAGAGGCTCTATTGTAAAACATGCAACGTAGAACGAAAATTACTTCCTTCTGAAGTTACTTTTTCTCGAACATTATGAATATTTACCGTGTAAATTAATACGCGAGAATAGTTTCTTCGTAAAAAGTAAAAACGAGGAAGTTTGTATTTAAAAGAATGTCTTTCAATTCTTATACGCGTGTTTAAAATGTTTCGATCGGTTCGTTCTAAAACGGTACATTTAAATTAAATTTTAGAAAATTAATAGCACGTTTAATTATACAATTTTAATGGAAAGAAAATTGTTTAACCTGCGATGTAGCTTCTGGAAAACGTGCGATAATTCGTTGGATGAAAATTTTAACGAAACGAAAACTGTAATAATTGCTACAACAGGGAAATAATTACCACGCTATCGTCAAGATACACATTTGTAAACTCCGCGAAATTATCGTGTTTGATTCGCGCCATTTTTTAATTTTCTCGCAACGGGTACGCATACGGTGAAAATAATTTCCAAGAAACGTTATTTTCTCCCGTTACGATTCCAATACATGGATGCTGTGCATTTAACATATTATTTTTCTTTTTCATACAATAAAATTAGCAATTTCTATTACACAGATTATCCGAGAAGAAAATAATACTTTTAACCCATGAAGAATGAAACTTTGTCGTAACTGATCTTCCACCATAAATTGCATTCGAATATCGTTGAAAAAATTTCTCCACCTATCGTACGAACAACACATCGATACGTAACGAGTCAAGAGAAACGGTTTAAATAACATTCCTGTAAACTCTGCGTTGGAAATGCAAATTTAACGAGATAAATACAATTAAAGGTATTAAATCGTAATTTTCTTCAATTATTTCCGCATACCTCGAACTTACCGTTTTCCATGAAAATACACGTTGAATCCCGTATCGTTTCATGGATCCAGTTTGTACATCTTTCGGTGATGAATTATACCGTGTTATCGTGTACCGTTAATTGTTGCGAAATCGGAAACTGAATTCGCTTTCGCGCCCGGCGAAAAATTGTATCCGTGGAAGCGGCGTGTCCTGTCGTACAATATTCCTTAACAAGTTCCACAATTTTCACAGTATCGTTAAGTCGCAGATCTCGGCGGGCAATGAAGAGGAGCACGTTGAAGCAACGAGAAGGGAGATCGCGCACGGTGCCGAAGCCTGAAAATCAATTACCAATCACGCCTTTGGGTAAAGCCCCAACGCCTCGTGTTCATCCAACGGAATATAATGGGAGTTACGGTGTCGTGCTCTGAGACGGCAAGTGAGCACGAAGTTTGTCGTAATATCGATTTTCCAAAATTCGAAGAGAAACGGGGTTTAATATTATTGCCACTGATATGTTAATAACACACATATTAATTCATTACTGTATCAATTTTATCGCCGATCGAAGTTTCATATAATTATTGCTGCGAGTTCGTATTGTATTGGCACGAAAATCGTATTGTAAATATACACGATGCGTCGATACAATTTTTTACTTGGAACAACTCCGATGATCCGATGGAAAAATATTTCGTACGAAATGAAAAATTATATTCGAGAGAGCTCGTCGAAAGAATAGATTCTTCATTTTTATGTCGTATTTTTTTACATTGTTTTAAACGATACTGTATTCTTTTTTCAGCACGTGTTGTAACCAAGAAAAATACGAATTCAATGATCAATGATCAAGTGATCTCGAGTCGACTTGCAAAAGTATGCAGTGTCGTTTAAAATATTTGACTTTTTCTTGATATCTCTGAAAATATGAGATTAAATGTTTAAAAGATATCAATTGGTCTATTTGGATTTGTTTTGGCTTTCTACATTCTTGTCTTCTAATCATAACTACATATTCTGTAGTTGACAATTTTATTATATTACTGACTGGTTGCAGCAACCCTATAGTATGAATTTTATTATGCCCTTTTCGATCTTGAATATATCCCAAAGGTTTTTTTTTATGAAATAATACTAAAAATTCTACTCCATTTGAAAAGAATAAAATTGTTCACACAGAACTTTCTTCTTACAAAAGTTCTTGCAATATAGATAGATACCATTTTTCTATTTAGTTTCTTCTTTGTTGCATTGTTTTAGCAAATCCAACATCACTTAGCAACAAGTGTCTTCCAATCGGGTAGAAACAAAGCACAAGTGTAACACCGTCTGATTTTATTACTTTTCTTGATAATATTATACATAAATCTCTATTCATTTTCCTACAAATGTAGAGGTTATCGTGTATTTTAGTAATTTTACGACAATTTACTCCCCTTTTGACAAACTTTCGTTCACACTTTCTTTTGACAAACCATTAAAAGTACCTCCTAAAATCACAGTTACTATTACGATCAACACAATCGGTATAAATAACAATTTCCTAGCTCGACTTTCCAATACACAGAAACGAAACGCATACACGGTTCCGCGCGTGTAAATTGCTATCGATCTCAGAATTATTATGCACGGAGTTTTCGTTTCGGATCCCATAATTAGCGGAAGTGAAGTTTGCCGACACGACGCAAAATATACAATCCAATTGATATGTATTAAACGTTATTCATCGAAAATGTTTTCTCAACCGTTTTCCACCGGCAGAACTCAATTACAACATAATTACAAATTTGCGTGTACAATGCCATCGGAAAGGATTAATTAATACGCTCAAATACCGAAGGGCCAGACATAGAGTAAATTTATTCAGGACGACAATTGGATAACATTCAAAGGCTACTCCCAAAGTGTCCACCATTGCATAGTAAATAAAAAATAGTATCTGCAAACACGGCGATGTTTCAATACCAGCGATAACGGTTTAACAATAACGTAGACGGTAATGTTAACAAGTTCGAAGCTCGAAAATTAATATCATCGTTCGAACACCGGAAGAGAGGAAGAGGGTTTCGAAGTATCGATGTTTATAAATTAAAAATTCAAAGAATCACAGATTTCAGTCAGAAACCGATCCAATAGCTCGTGAATTTTAATATTCACGGTTATTTATGGTATGTAAGAACGGCTCAACATCGAGCTGTATGTTCTTACATATCTTAAAATTTAATATGTAAATACTATTTACATTGTAATAATACTATTTAATATGTAAATAATATTTAAAATTTACATATGTAAATATGGTGGAGTAACAGAATCGTTAATTATTATTTGTGCAGTTTATCGAATATTGCATACGATCTGCAGTATCTATGAGTTGCGAAAACTAGTTTGTGTCTTATTGGTTCAAGTCTATCTAGAACTTGGTGTTCTCTTGGCTTTGAAATGTGCCAAAGAAAGGCAAGAACACGTTAGAAGTCCTTTTAATTAGAATTAGGGAGATATGCTTTTATTTAACAATTTTATTCATCATAGTGGAACGAAACACGAGTACATAAAAAGATGATATATTGTAGAGGAATGAAGCTGAGAGGGTGAGGTTTGGAGAATTGTTTCTTTGAAACTTAATTCTGAACTAGTGAATCTACCTCTTTATAGAACAAGGAAATTGTCTGTACGTAAGTTAAGTGGTAGATTTAAAGTGATGCAAGAGAAACATACTTCTATGATTGATAAACTCCAATGATCAATGTATTAATAGAAATAAGTTGTTCGTGCTATCTATATTTTTCTTTCCTGCCTTTGCTTGAAATTTGGAGTACCCTCCCTCTAGAAATTGCATCCCTCATTTTAGAAAACATTGCTCCGGACTTATGACCTAACTCAAATTTAAAACAAAAAAAGATTAAATATTATACGAAATGACAAAGAACGTGTATTTTCTAAAGAATGAAAACAAAGTTCCAAGGAATCTATATATATATCCTCCAAGTTAGAAATTAAAATAACAGGCAGACACAAAAGCAAAAGAAGCTCAAGATTTAAAGTTTCGAACCTAAATATTCATTCTTATGAGAAATAAATTAAATAAATAAATAGTACTTTCTTCATAGAGATATTTCTGCTCAGTGCAACTTTGAATACTGGAAACTTTAGTATAACTCTTAAGATTTTAAATAAAAACAGTAATCAGCTCGAATCCCCTGGACACGACATAATAAAAGTGAGCAAATTTATCTTTCTGACAGATTAATGATGAATAATAGCAAGGTTCACTTAAAAAAAAGCGAAATTATGTTCGTAACCTCGTCATCAGGCCTTCGTCTTCGTCTTCGTCTTCTTAACTTTCGATTAAAAAAAAAACAAAAATTTCCAAAAGAATTACAAAGCACCGATTCGTCGTTGATGAAAACATTCCCGTTCCCGTGTTACGTTATCTAATTTCTTTGCAACATTTGCACGCGACCCTAAAAACGAATAATTTAACAACGAATCCTCGCTTTCAAATAACCGACGCTAAAATCTCGTTTCGTACAATACACGTATAAATATATAAAAAAAAAAAAAAAAAAAAGGAACACTGCAGCCAAAACGTCTCCTTTCTCTGCACGCAGAGTTTTTGTTCACCCAGGTTATTGCAGTAGCCGTGGGATAGCGCATTGCGATTTTCTGCAGGAACTTAATAACGGCTGGTCATGAAATGAAAAGGAAACATCTTAAAGCTTTTTACAATTCAAAGCGATTCGAAGAACAAATAAGCATTGAATATGGTCGTTACGCCACGGAAGTACAATTTTAACTTCGCCCGGAGAGAAACCTCGGGGTAAGGGGTGGACGTGTTTTCCCTTTTTCCCTCCATTTTTATCGGGGGGGGAGGGCTTCGTTACGTGATACAACGGCACCGAGCGAAAAGGGTCAGAGACGGAAGCATCTCGACAAAATTTTCCAACGTCTCTCTCCACGTGAGCTGGCATTAATACCCCGCACTCTACGGTGACGGTTTCAAAGAGCAATTGTTATATTTCGCGTTCATAGAAAGACTCGCAACTCGTGACCCTTCCGCGGCGTTCAGCGGTAAAAAAAAAAAGAAGAAACGGACAGAAAGGAATCGAGATCGCGTGGAAATGAAAGACGAAACGAGATGGATAATAGGAACCTGGTACTGGTGGAAGGAAGAAAGCTAGAAAGTAAGAGAAATGACCCAAGGAGGACTAGGGGTGACCAGTGACAGACAGAAGGTCACCCACTTATTTATGAATTTTGTTCGTGACGTCACGTTCCATTTGCCGCGAGATGGTGATTAACCCTCTGCGTTAAAATTTATTTTGTTTCCGAGAGATTTACTTTTGCATTTTCGAAAATCTGTGGTCTACTCTACCACGAAATTCTGAAGAAACTACTAGGTGTACAATACAATTTTTTAAATAATTTTTGTGCAAGTTTAGACGGAATGTAGCATAGTGTACGTATCGGTGGAACAACAAGTTTTCGTGTGTAGATGTGTACAATGTCGATACAAAATAAAGATACTCGCAAAATGAAAATAGTTCGCTGTATCGTTTTTGGTCAATGTTGAGCACGAAGGTAGTGATAGTGATTTTCTGATCGTTTTTTTTAAGGTTTTGTTAGCCATAAGTAAAACAAATTTTCTCTCGAAAACTCCGTACAAAGATAGATTAAAAAGCTTCTTCGTGTTGTTTTCAAGATAACATTAGGGAGTGATACTCTGAAGGGTAGTTTCACCCTTTAAATTCGAATAACCGTGGCTATAAAAATATGTATAGTTGGTCACTCGAAGAAGCTGCAAAGTTTCATCGAGAAGGGAAAAACGAGGAGACAATTGTTTCACCGGATTCGAACAAGAACGATATTAATGAAATTAAACATTTTTATATTCATTGTATTATTATACTTTCATGAGACTATTATCAATGAATTCGTGCGGACTTTTCAATGAAAATGAGTTCAAACACGATCTCATTCGGATTACCTTTAATTATGCGTAAAACGAACCGCTTTGAATTCCACAAATACGCACGCCTTCGTATAAAACCGCGTTTGGATTAATTTTCATCGTGAATATCGCGCCAATTCATTAGCAACACTTTCGTACAGATATAATCAGAAATAAAAAAGTGCTTAATTTGCATTAGCAGTTGACATTTTTATTAAATCAAGTGAACGATATTATCTGTATCCCAAAAATTTCATATTTCCTTGCGTGACAATTCAGAGAGAAAATAATGCTAAACTTATTTCTTCAATCCCTGTTATTATTTTGTTCATCCACTCGTAACTCAACCTACATAAACATAATAATACGAAACTTATTTTTCTTCTCCTTGTAATTCTATTTATCTTCACGCGATTCAATCTAGACAAAAGGATAATACGAAACTTATTTTCCCAATAACTCTAACTATTTCGTTCGAATTTTTCAAATGCACACAATATTGTTATCTAGCGGTGGATTAGCGCGAAAGTTCGAATCGTCCTTCGAGTGAAACGTTCCCGCGCGATATCGTTCCCGCGACGAAAAAATACACAATAATTGTATATTTGCCCGTAAAACGTATTCCAAGCCGGTAGATCGCATTATTTGTTTCGTCGTACATTAATTAACCGTGTGCATATTTCCGAGAGTGGCCGAAAAAGCAGAGTTTCCGGATTAAGGGTCAAATATAATCTGTCGTAAAAAGGGTTAATCCCGTTCGCTGTCAAATTTTCGCGCGAAAGTGTGGCCGCTAACGCGGTGGGTAACACAGTTGATGCGAATGTACGACTATGGCGATTAAAGGGTTAACTCCGGCGGCGTAATCGTCAGCGAAAGAGGCTGTGGGAGTCTAATGAGATCGGAGAAGTTGGCCGTATAAGGTCCTGATGGACGCCCGAGAACCTCGACCTCGAAGGAGCTCCCAGCCAGCAACCGAGAGAGTGGAACGAAAAGAGGAGAGGAGTGGAAGGTGGCAAGATGAGGAGGCGGGACGGGTAGGGTGGGTGGTGGTGGGGGGCGAGGAGGGGGAGATACAGCCTCAGGAAATGATTATAAATGAAGCCATCCTCGTAGCCGGGGTTGAGATCGCGGCAAAGCGGAAGAAGAGGAACTCAGCTGCCAGGGCGACAAAGTAAGAAGAATTGAAGACGATGTCAAAAATAAGAGAAGCGTATTTACAACGGTGTGAAATTGGACTGCTAGCCTGCGAGAGAAATGAGGGTCTCCGACTGTGCCGGGAAAATGATATTGTATGTTACGGGCTGTATCGCGAACCTGACACCGTGGCTGCGACACAAATTTTTACGGCACGCAGAACGCGGATGCCATTCGATATTTATAATCCGTTGGAGCATTCTCGGGATCCAGGTGCATCGTGACCATAAAAAGATGGTTAAATGACGGGGAAAGGGAAACAAATCTTGGGTCAGATTCAGTAACGGGGGTGGTAGGGTTCACTGTCACCTGGAAATACATCAAGGGGGTAATTTGTTGAGTAATACCGTGGGGTGTATTACCATCACCGTTACGTTCCGGCTGTTCCTTGAAATTATTAAACGGAGATTGAATCCAACGCGACGTAAACGTAAATAGAAAATGAAATAATTATAGGTGAGGAGGTAGCTAGCGAGTGGAAGCGCGATAGCTGCGTTGAGTGAACGTGAGGGAAAAAAAAATTAACCTTCTTTGAAACTGATCATTCTTTCGGGAAAATCTTTTTCATCGTTTCGAATCACTTTTACGGTGGAGTAGTCTTTGAAAGATCTTATTTCGGTCTTGTTCGTGTCTCGTCCGTGGTCTTGTTCATGGTTTATGTCTTGAAAGGCAAATCGGTCGTTCTTTTGAAGCAAATCGTCATTAAATAATGATTGGTCAAGAATAAGAGAAACGTACATAGTAATACTAGATGACTACTGGATAGTAGTTATATGCCCTAAAAATTGTATTCCACAATTTCTTATTTATTCTTTCGTAAAGTATCACCGATTACTATCGATCAGTCTGTAACGAAACGAAAATTATGATTCCCTTTCCCGATATTGAGGGAAATAGGTCCAATAATTACTACTAGATAGTAGGCATCTAGTAGATGACTACTAGATGATTGTAGTCATCTATTACCTCCTGGAAATAGGTCCAGTAATTATTGGACCTATTCGGGAAAGAATAGGGAAAGGGAAATATCGGGAAAGGGAATCATAATTTTCGTTTCGTTACAGACTGATCGGTAGTAATCGGTGATACTTTACGAAAGAATAAATAAGAAAGTGTAGAATACAATATTTTAGGGCACGTATGCAATTCTACGCGTAATGGTAAGTAAAAAATTTGGAATAGAATTTTCTGAAATGGGACTCGGTTTATGGGAAAATCGACTCTGAAGGTTAATTGGGGCGCGTGCAATTCGATTCAACCCACAAAACGCGTTTGTCCTTTTCTTCGCATGTATCAATGTGTTGGAACATCGACAGTCCACAAACAACAACACGATCAGAAATAACGTGTAACGACTAGACGCGTCGGTCGAGTCGTGCACCCAAGCCAAGAATTTTCAAAATTACTTCTCCCAGAAACGAAGCATCGTATCAAAAAAATCCCATTCCACAATTTCGGTGTACATTTCGCGCGTAGAATAACTCGCCGATGATAAATTTTGCGTAACACGTTGCACTCGAATGTAAAATAATCTGAAGCTAATTTTTCGGGGATATCGTGCAATGAGAACGGATCGCGGTAAATTCCGTGGAACGCTTTAGAATTTTAACGTTCGCCCGGTGTTTCGCGATTCTAGATCGTCCACCAGTGGCATTAGTTTATAGTGTAGGGATTTACGTGTTATATAGATGGATTTATATATCAACGGGCCACATGTACGATTCAATTTTCAGGATGTGAATATGGACGCGTATTACATCCGTCATTCGCTTGTAACGGAAAGTGGGGTCGCGTATGGAAGCGATTTGTGTCGCGATTATGAAACAACGCAGCCCTGCCACTCGTCGTATACCTGGCCACGATAGTGAATGTCTACATGCACTGTGGTGTCAGCGGCAGCCGCAACAACGTAAATGCAAATTTATTGTTATTCGATTATTCAATTCGGACTGGCGTACTCCGCGCGGACGTTAATACTATATAATGTCACCGCCGGTCTCTATGGGCCGATATCGAGGAGATCGTTCAATTTCACCACAACCTTGCCCTTAAGCCGCACTTAAACTTAGGAGACACTGATATATTTTCTATGTACACACCGCTTCGTCATTCGATGCTATCAATTGAAATCTGCATCCGTGAGAAGTGCTTTTAATTGGTATCGTCTCTCCGGGTTAAATCGATCGAAATGCACAGTTTGCTGGAGTTATAAACAAAACGCTAGGTTGTTCGATAAGTTTTGTCGTTTTTTACATCGTAAGAAAATACTACGACAACTTCTTCAACTTTGAAGAACTGTAAATATACGAGTCGAGAGATCTACGTAAAACTTCACACATGTTCATTGAATAATTGTACCATCTTTAGGAAAATAAAACGACGAACCTAATAGCGCCATTTCTTATCGAACGATTAAATTTATCGAGCAACCTATTATTTAAAGAGCGAAATATGTACCGTATCGTACGAATAGTATTGTTTATGTATTCTTATTCGTTGTTAGTGAAAATAGAAATGGAATTACCTTGAATAGAATCGACAGATTCTTAAAACAGGACGATTATGTTATCTCGGTCAATGAAATCTTTTATATCAACACTGCAAGTTTCCAAACTGAAAACTTTGAGATATTAAATTTTGCAATGGCAGCATGTCCGTCTTTAAATATTACAGATGACATTCAACCAAGTTTAATTTCTAATTTCTAATTTAATTACAGTTGTTCTGAACAGTTAAGTTCATTTTCGAAATCGAACGTGTTGCTCTTTTCTCGATCGAACGATAAATGGTTACAATTTAAACACCGAGTATTTTCAATTTCGATTATTATTACCTATTATGAACAGAACCAATTACTTGCGCTAGATACAGTAATCTCCGCCGTTTAGTGACACAATTGAGACCGACAGTTCACTTGAAAGCAGGGTAAACAGCGATTTTCGATCGACGGGTTCAAAGAGAAAAGTAAATGGGGTACACCGAGAGTAAGCGAGACAGAACAGCAATGAGCGAATCTCGAATTTACGTGTGTGTGTGTTTCGTGACCAAAATTTCAAAACAGTACCGTGTACGTATCGATATGTGAACACAAATACAAAATACAAATTTGTATAGTTCCCTTTACATTTTTATGAAAATATTACGATGAATTGGCAAAGTTTTTATAACGAAAATGAGTCCAAACAAGACTATGTTTGGATAATTTTTAATCATACGTTACTTTTAAGAAGTTCTTTTTTAGAAATGATTAAAATTATTCATAATTAAGAAGGATTTGAATAACTTAGCGTTTGGACTTGTTTTTATGGTAAATAGACATTTGCTACAAGAAGCTACCGTACAATGTGAAAATGAAAATCTAAGAAGAAAGATTATTTACAATTTATGTACTAATAGATCTATTTGTACTATTGGCTCGGAAAATAACGATTCCAGGAATGTACGAATACATAGTTGCGGACAGAATTGAAGAAACAAGTATACATAATCTTCGTGAGAATAAAATTGTTTAAGAGCGATCATTGTATCCTGAGAGCGTAGTACAGTGAGCTCGCTATACCTATAACTATAGATACCCAAGCTTTCATTATCGAAAAAGTTTTCAGAATGGGATTTCACGAAGAGAAAGAAACAGAGAGAAAGTGACAACGCGTAATAAAGAATACACGCTAACTGTGGTTAGAATAATCCAGTCATCGTGTTTCATTTAATACGTATTAGACATAAATATACCTTTCAACGTACGCATCGTTTAAAAAATACGTTTCTTGGTCGTTGATGAATTTTTCCAACAAATTTCTGTACCATTGATATTAAACGAGACGCGCGTACATTGGAATCGTTCGTCTGGTATTTGAAACGTAGCTATACGTCCCAGAAATAATGACTCGGAAATGTTCCGAGCGAGGAAGAAAAGAAAATTGTTGGTTTAATGCCACGGCGATATTTGAAGAAAATATTAGAAGCACGGGCGTAACAAGGGAAAGAAAGAAGCAGTTGACACAGCCAGTACTCTAGTTACATCCTTATCCGCGCTCCCAAACATTTCATCCCCTGGCGCTTTCACTCGTAAAGTACAGACTTGATAAGAAAAGCGGCTTACGGTACTTCTAATTTTCCCGCCAGCTCGGCAAATATTATGCATACACTGTGAATCTATGTCTCCGCGGGAAGATGATGTATCGTCGACCTCGACCTACGCTGGAACTTATAGTCAAAGCGGAAAGCCGTACCGAGACGGGCGAGGAGGGTACGAAGGAGCAGACTCCCATCCTAAGAGCGCCTATGCTTCTACGGGAAATGCCGATGCGAGAACAACGCTGTCGTATTCGAACGTATCTCCCGACTAGTTAAATTTCGAGGCTTAGATTCAACTTGCCCAACTGTACGCAACGTCGAACTGTATTTATTAAACAATCGCGTAAGCTCGCGCCCCGGTACTCGAGCGGTTCACGAATCGATGAAACGAAACGTTGACGTTTTGAGAGGTAAGCGCTAGTGTCGACCAGCTTGTGTGTGCATTAATTTTTTAATTAACTACTGATAACTGTTTTTGTTGTGTTACAATAAAATAATGATTGGAATCAATTGAATCACAGAAAATATTGACGAAGATCGACAGTGTGGTAGGTTTTGTATCGAGAAGAACAAATTCACGAGATAGTAGACTCAAAGTAAAAAAATCACTAGTGTCGACCCGCTTGTATGTGCATTACTTTTTTAATTAACTATTGATAATGGTTTTTGTTGTGTTACAATAAAATAATTATCGGAAAGGAAATATTGGCGAAGATCAACAGTATGGTAGGTTTTGTATAGAGAAGAACAAATTCACGAGATAGTAGACTCAAAGTAAAAAAAATCACTAGTGTCGATCTGCTTGTATGTGCATTACTGTTTTAATTAACTACTGATAATGGTTTTTGTTGTGTTAGAATAAAATAATGATCGGAAAGGAAATATTGGCGAAGATCGACAGTATGGTAGGTTTTGTATCGAGAAGAACAAATTCACGAGATAGTAGACTCAAAGTAAAAAAATCACTAGTGTCGACCCGCTTGTATGTGCATTAATTTTTTAATTAACTATTGGTAACTGTTTTTGTTGTGTTACAATAAAATAATAATCGGAAATAAAATATTGGCGAAGATCGACAGTGTGGTAGGTTTTGTATCGAGGAAAACAAATTCACGAGATAATAGACTCAAACTAAAAAAAATTACTAGTGTCAACCCGCTTGTATGTGCATTACTTTTTTAATTAACTACTGATAATGGTTTTTGTCGGGTTACAATAAAATAATGATCGGAAAGAAAATATTGGCGAAGATCGACAGTGTGGTAGGTTTTGTATCGAAGAAAACAAATTCACGAGATAGTAGAGCCAAAGTAAAAAAATTACAAAAATGGGATGGATTAAGCACGAATAAACAAAGAGACGTGTACATCTAAGGGAGCAGGATGTAGAAAAAGTTGAAGCTATAAAAGAGATAAATAACGCGAGTGGTGACGTGTTACAGCGGTAAATTTGAATACACGACCAAGGTAATACTAAAACTAAATGTAAGTGTAGAGAGAAAGATATAGTGTGAAAATAAGTTGTAAATGTAGAGTATAGAAATGTAATTGAACAATTATATACAACGCAACTAACAATAAAAATACAGACACGGGACCTGAATGAAATCTATTCCTTTTAATGAATTAATATCGTTGTCAATACTCATTCCAGGCAACTTACTTTCTACTTATCGTTACTCTTACTTACATTACACAACCATCGTACACAGTGAGCATTTCAAATTTTCACCAATCATTATTTCATTTCAGAACAACAAAATCTACAACCCCACCAGCACCATTTACATTTCAATCGTCGACCAACACAATGTACTCTAAATTTCAATTCCTCTCGCATGCAACGTTAAGCATCTACTCTCAATACGTACAAGAATCGAAAGCAAAAAGAAAACTACCGTTCGTTTTCATCTTCTTTCGATCAAGAGTGATTAGATCTTCTTAGATCAAGATTCTTCTGTCGTCCAAAGAGAAACCGACAAAGACGATCCGAATACAATAATCGTTCACCGAAAACAAAAGTCACATTTTCAGTCACGAGTCACGGTCCAACCCTTTCTCGAGTTTCGAATTTGTTAAAAGAATCAAAGTTTCCAAATTCAAGTTACGCTCGGGTCGCGTCGCGTTTCGTGCAACGTACTTTTTGTTCCGCTATTAATTCAATGGGAAACTTCGGCCAAAAATCGAAAGTTTTCGAAAGACTGCGCCGGTATCACGTCCGCGTACGGATACTCGCACAATGAGACCGAATCTTAGGGAAGTCTTCGCAAAGTTAGTTGCGGCCTCGCGCTCGGTGTTGCTGGCGGGTGTAGGAAGGAAGTTATGAAGTGCGAGCATCCGTAGTGTGGCACAGCACTGCTTTATAAACGACTTTTCGTGCGAAGTTTACCGGCATTCATCACTGACGACTCGACCTGAACCCCTGCAACCCTCCCACCCGTGGCCTCGAGTTCTCCTTTATCCTTCCACGACATCAACTCAGCGACGAACGGCCGAAATAGCACAGGGATAGAAACATGAGGGTGGAACAATGAAAACTGACCTCGCGGGGGCACAGTGCTCCCGTGATCGATAAATAAAATTCTCCTCTTAATGTACTTTTCGAAGTAAACTGTTAGCGCCCGAACTGGCAGACTGCAGCGTCCTGTATGATGGAACGAGGCACATTCGCGAGAAACTTCTCCTCAGATTTAGCTTCGGCTATCTCTCTGTACTCGATATTACCCTACAAATGGGATATACTTTCGAATCGATGCAATAAGCTATTTGTTTCCTTTATCCGGTAATAAAGGAACTTTGTTTTATTTTTATTTATGTTATTGTTCTGGACCAAGAAGGAACGTTTCAACTCCTTGGTATATTTTACAGAGATTTGTCGAGATCTTACAAAATTGATTGATTACAATATATGTGTATATATATATATAATTGTATTAAATTGTAGGAACTTTGATTTCAATTTATTCTGAGAAATCATTTTTAAATTACGATTATATCCTCACTGTATTTGCAACGAAGATGATTTTATATTTTATAATTGGAAGTAATTTATTGGGGTAAGTGTCTTTGAAGAATTTCAATTCGTATGTGATATAATGTTTATTCACTGTGTGGTGTATCGACAAATTTTGGACGGAACACTTTTGTTAAAATAATTTTCGGCTTGTCTGAGAGAGATTATTTTGAGCTTAACACTTGTTGCGGTAGTGGCAAGATTGAAGTTGTTACTTCATTATTTCTGAGAACACCGGCTACATATATTTGAGAATACACTGTCAGAGTTTTCTAAAAGGAGTTTCCTCAAACTCAAGACAGATGGACGTACACGAGAGGGCAATCATTACGATTTCAAAATTAGAAAATTAACTCGATACAAACCCGGTCGTTCGACAGCAGCTTCTCATTGGACACGTTCGATGCATTTTAGTTCACTCAGAAATCCATATTACAAGTGTACTGGATCGTTCTATAGGCATACTCGTTATTAAAGCACTGGATTTCGCCACGAAAGGATGAATATTAGAAAATTAGTTTTTGCATCGAGAACAGTGGGAAGGTTTCGGAAGACCACAAAACAGAACACTTTTTAAGCAACTGAAGTAACCTTGTACGTATTCGCTAATCACCAGCGTTGGAAATTAATCAACGCCATTAACAATCCTGTATAGTATGAAATTCGAAACAATGTGGTAAGTTTTCAGCAATCGGATACTCTTTACGTTTTCAATTAATATAATTCCGAACATATTTTACATCTCCTTCGGAGTTATAATTTTCATTGGAAAATTTCACTAAAACCTATCTGTAATAATCATTACACTTAAATTCCACGAGAAGAGAATAGATAATTCTCTATTTTGAAACCATTTTTCGATTTCTAAAAACAAATTATAATTTGTTTAAAATTATAATATTATATCCCTCAAATATAAATTCACCCGGTACGATCTTCCGTTCCCTAATTTTTCTTCGAACAGCCCAAAAAGTGGGACACGTTCGTTGAAAATCCGTCTCGTAGATTTAAAAGCAGTTAATTCTCCGCGACGAGTTCGAGAAACATCGTCTCGGTGATTCTTATGCATCGAAACGCGTAGAATTGCAACAGAAATTCTGTATCCCGTGCTTGAAACCCGCGAACAACCTATCTCCTCTAGTTCTTCACCGTCCCTCGCTTCAAGGAACCACCGAGAAACCTTCTTAAAAAAACAAAAGAAAGAAAAAGAAAAACAAATGTGTGTACTGCAGTAAAAAGATCGCCGCGCGAGTTATCCGCGGCATTAATCGGCGTACAGATCCGTAAGAATGATCCCGTGCACGTGCTCGTAGTTCCCGCGTTACACTCGCGTTAGAAACGCGATCGAAAGCGCGAAACCGGAATCGTTCGTTTGCCGAGCGTGCCCCTTATTAAATCCCGGGGCGCGCGCCGCTGTTGCGTCGCTCGGGTTGTTTAAGCCGTCACTCGCATTCGCGTATTTGAGACGCGCAGGGTCGTCACGTATACACCGTGACATCGACGTCGAAAATAACGCGACGCAAGGCCGGGATCCACGGCAGGGTTACCGTTAGGGACGGCTCGATCCGTGAGCGAAGGGAGACGATAGTTGCGGAGCGGTTTGGAAGCACGTACCAAATCTCGGCTAATTCGGTCTAATTTGTTCGCAGTTAGATTGGAGCGCCAAGAATTATTCACAGGCTCAAATTGTTGGCGGTTAAGCGAGCCTCGCAAAATCACCCGACCGACCCCGTACTAGGTAGGTTGAGCGTACGACGAGGGGGGGTGAGGAGCAGTGGTAGTAGTAGGTGAAGGCAGGCGCGCGGAGTGGGGGGAGTTACGAGCGCGCCACCGGGAAGGTCGAGGGTAAAGCGATGGCGTATTGGGACGCGGAAAGAGGAGGGAAAGGAGGCATCGTCCGACCAAACTCGATTCAAAATTGACCGTATTATTATATGTCCTGACCAGGCGCGGAGGGTTAAACCGCAACGCGTGCTACCTCCCGCTTTTCCGCCGTGTTCCCTTCACCGCCTCTCCACTCTTGTTACGAGCTGGAGATGAAGCAGGAGGTAGGAGGAGAGGTTTCGGGAAACGCGGTCGGCCGACCTCCGCGGAAACTATGGCGAATTGTAGCAGAAAGCTGCCGCGTCGAATTATTTCCGACCGCAGGCCACGACCATTTATAATTTAATTACCATGGCAATTCCCGGAGCGACGTTGGCTCTTCGGCGTCTATATACATACGTACCCGAGCAATCGTACATATTCCCCATGTAATGCCCTCTTGCCCCTCCCACGGCCACCCAACCCCCTCCCCTCCCCCTACCTATGGTTCATCATACGCGTAGTTCGAGATCCATAGCGATCGACGGAACTTCCAGGAATCCTTTGATCCTCTCGCGCAATTCTGTTCAGGTTAATTTACGATTTGGGAAGCTTTATTTGAAAGTCAATGAACCGAGGACCGAATTCGATTCGATTCTAACCTCGTTCTTCCGGTCATACCGCGGGGGAGAAAGAATCGATACAATGGGACGCGAGAATTTTTCGGAACAATGTAGATCCTTTATTCGACTGTTTTCGCGCGATATGCTCGAATTTCGTAAAACGTTGGATTCACTCGCGAGAGATTAGCCGGGGAGGGGGGAGCCCGTCGCGATATACATGTTTTTTCTTTGGTGTAAAATATTTCACGAATGTTTTTTATTTATCATCGCACATAGCGGAGTTCACGGTGCAGTCGAACAGAGAACGATAACGGGTTGAAAGTAAAAGGAAAACTTGAATTCTTTTTGTTCCAGATTTCGATTTCGAGAAAATTCAATTTGATAATCTATTTGTATTATTTATCCGAGATGAACACTTTGTCGCAATCCTGGACCGTTTCTGAGGATATCAGTGTTTACGAACATTAATTATCATATGATGTATCCAACGTGACAAATTTGTTCACTTTATCGACATTGGTATAGGGTACTTAATACTTAAATGTAGGTATTAGGAGATGAATGTGTAGTTTGAGCATAAAAAAAAGCAACTAATCTGTGTAGAAAGTATGGGAATTATGATGTAGTAAATGTAATAATTTTACTATTCATTTTATATAAGTTACACAAACGATTTTTAGGTTAAATAATTTCTGAAATAATTGAACAAAATTAGGAGATAAGCTTAAAGTGGCGTTCATTGGAGAAAGAACCCTACTCACGATTACTCACGATAACATGACGTGTTATGTTCTCATTACGGTAACTTACGCTACAAAATTATAAGATCGACAAACAATTCTGTATTATTGCGTCTACGGTATACATGAATCGTATACATTCAAATTCTATTTTCTCGAAAACGAAGCTACGAATGAAAAAACTTTATACTAAATTTTTTATTTACTTCTCAATGAGAAATTAGCCCTCCTCGATCATACCAAGAATACCTTCGCAAACCTGTATATTAATACTTGTGTTATTTTAGAATCAATCATGATTTAGTGAGAATTTTAACAAGAAAATCAACAAGCGTGAAAGTGGACGTCGAAAGTGGTTCCTGTCAATGATTTTTATTTATAACATCTTGACAGATATGCTTGTAAAATTTTGCCAGTCGAAGTCTCATCGTTAAGTATCACATGTATTTTTAATATCCTTTGCGTTTCCTACTGTTCGCTCTGTAATTTCTCTTTCACGCAGGTACTTAGATATTATACTTTTTTTAATCGTGAAGTGGAATCGGTAGGTCGTAGGTTGGAGTGTTATTTGCTGCCTCTGCAGCTGCTCCGTCAGCTTTTTGGTTCCTTGAATTACTACCTTTTGCAGCATTTGGAACCGTTTTTCTGAAATAAAGTATTTCAGGACGAGGTGAATATAATCGAGGCGTTCGAGCATTTCGTTAATGGGAAAAACGAACAGTTTCATACGAATGAAATATTTTTATTACCCACGCTAAAGGAAACTATATAAGCTAATGGAGTATATTTTGTTCGAATAAAGTTTGTTTTGGTGAAAATATAGTAGGACAATTTTCATCTACAAAATAAATAATTGCATAAGAAACTAACCCAAAATTCAGTTTACAATATTAATTTTATGTGCATGTTTTTTATTGAAATTGGAGAGGTTAAGATGTACACTTGAGTCCATAAGTCATCAGACACTTGCTCGTTCTGGTTAGAAAATGTAAATTAATTCTGCATAATGTATCACTGGTGATACGTAATTCTTTCTTTTATAATAAAAACTGTCTTGTTACAACTCTCGCTAAATATTCTCTCGGATACACGTTATCGACCGTATTTGCGCAACATAAAAAAAGTCCCGTTAAAATAGTCGACTGACTTTTGTATTGTGAACTCAATTTTTAAAATCCATTTTAGTAACGGTGAAGATATACAAAGCGTTGTACGAAAATTAATTGTATGTTTTGAATTTTGTATAAAAAAATGTAATCTTTAATTTCAACAATAATAGTTACATTTGTCGGTAAATAACATTCTATTACATAACTCGTTTGTATTCACTTTGTAAATTTATTTTAAGTTTATAATGGAACGTATGAAAATTTTTTCATACGTATATTTCTGATTCTTCTTTTCTTTTATTATTTTCTTGATCTTAAAGGGCATGTTTCCTTCGGAAAACATATTTTTCGATCAGATATAAAAATTCGTGCAGTATAGGGTTAAGACACGATTACAAAGGACTCGTTACCATCCCCTGTAACAGTATCCTATTTTTAGTTCTTACTACAATACAAAATTCATAAATAAATATGCAATAAATAAAATTAAAACGAAAATAGATCCAGAATTACAACAAAGATTAATTGACAGAAGGCTACAATTGGTTCGAGCTATTATTTCTAAACGTGCAATAGAAAATTCAATTTTAGAAAAGTTTCCTTCACAATATATATACAATTATTTTTCGTAGTAATTAGAAGAATCAATTTCAACGTTTTCCACCCTAAATGTTACGATCCTCTTCGGTATGTAAGAAACGGTTCGATTAAAAGAAAAATATTACAAACAAATAATGCGTTTCCCCTACGTAATATTTTATCCAGATCGATTAACTTTTTGTATACCGAAAAGGGGACCGAAAACGTCAAACTCCTTTCCCGGGCTACCGTGACGAATAATCGAGAGTAATGAAAATCGATCAGCCCATTTTTCGTGCAATGGTTTCGGTACTTATGTAAAACCTGTTCCATCGCAGATGTTATTACACCGGTGATAAACAAGATTCACAGAACATTAATCGAAGACACATGTACTCGAATTCCCCGAAGAATCCATGGTCGCAAGACGGTACTTTCGCGTCAGACATGCAAAACTAGACGCACATGTACCGTACATACGTCCACATATGTACCTAAACTTCCACGAGTACTATAACCCGCGACACGACATAGATCGTTTCCCCGGGCCCCCCCGGTTGCTCGCGCAAGCGCGCGGACAGATGTGCGCGCGGACGGGACATTAGAAATAAAAAAAAAAAAAGAAGAAGAAGAAGAAGAAAAAAAAAAAAGGAAACAAAGAGAGAAAAAGAAAAGAGAGAAGGAAGGAGAAGAAGCGCAAACGACGATAGGTATCCTCTGCGGAACTTTGAATATAAACCTAGAATCAGGGGGCGTCTCGCGTCGATTTATTCACGTGTTTGTTCACTGTGGAAAAAGTTTCGCGGTTTGTCAGCGCTTTTAGATTAAGGGCAAGGAAAGCAGCGGAGGGTAGGGAAAGTGGCAGAGAAGATGAGGGGGCGGCGGGTATCGGAACCTCATAAAGTCCTTACAAATGCCTTCGTTTGGTATGCTTGTGTCCCATCCTCCTGAACGAGTAAAAGCCACTTTAGTCGAATTACGTTCGTCTAGTTGAAGGACACCGTTGATTGTCCGGATCGATCACGTACGAAATTTCACGCAACAACCATTCCAGTTTTATTTACTATAGATCCAAACGGGAGAAAATAAGGCGAACGCGAGCTAATCTTCCACCAAAGTACCCTCTTTGACGTTTAGGGCAGACGTTGGACAACGAGAACACATGTATAAATAATATTGAGACAGTAATATACGAATGACGATTATTAAAATAGAAGATTTAATTTAATTCTTTCCCAATTCGTTCGACTAAATTTGTACCGATGGAAGATACTGTCGATACAAAATTTGTAATTAGTGATACCAGTTAGAATAGTGCGGATGCGGACTTACGATACTAATGAATCAAACATAAATTAACTTGAATACGTGCATAACTAAAATACATCAAGAATTCGTTGATACGGATTGAACGAATTATTAGACAATAAAAGTAATATTGATGTACATGTTAAGACTTACAAAAAGAAAAATAACAAATTCAATTTATGTTTATATTTCGTAGGACACTGTACTGTAATTATTAGTAACAAATCTCTCAATTAACCTCAGTTCCATTTAAAACTATATAATTCTGTCCAACTATATATTTGTATTTAAATCTCGAGTAATTGGATCAAGTTACAGAAGGTACTATTTACTAACGTCGGTAAATATACCGAGTGTACCAACTAGTGTATTCCTTAAAGCGGTTTTACTCGAAAAGTTCCCAACTCGTTGACCTTGTCCGAGTGATACTACTTCGCTCGATGTTTAAAAAGCTCGCGCAGTTACGTACAGTTTCGGAATGTCTCTTCGAGGGACGCGATACGATCCTCGAATTATCCATCTATCGAGTTCCTTGGGACTCGAACAATGTTGCCAGAAATTCTCATCGGGCAATGTGATTACCGAACAGCTCCGGCCGATCTTTGAAGTTTCAGACTTAGCGACGAGATCGTCCTTCTGCTTCCTTGAACGTTTCTCAACGTACTACGAAGTCGACCACTCAGCATCGTGGAACGCTGATCTTTCCCGAGTAATAAGGGAATTCGTATTCCAAACAGAATTGGCTGGTCAAGTTCACATTATTCGTCGACCTACGCAGACAGACGCGCGTTGCTTGCTGATGATACATCGAACGTTCGCTGTACATCGCTCCGAATTGTGTTTCGGGCGATTGAACCGAAATCGACGATAGTATAAACGTACTCTCGTAATTCTGGCAAAGAATTACACACGAAAAGAAACTTTTACCAATTTTATCGCGAATTTATTGCATAAGAAAATCGGAGAGACTACAGCAGAACCTCTATTATACGATTCAATAGAGGGATACGTTTGAGGTTAGGTTTAAAGGCAACAATTCAGCCGCTCCTTGCTACCGATGCATACTACAATACTCGTGTTTCTATTTTTTCCTGTGTTTATTCAATGCTTGCCGAAACACACAAGACAAATGCAGTTCTGGACGAGCGTATATTTCGTGTTACATTTCAGATTTCTGTAAAGAATAATTGAGGTGGAAAACATTTCACGTAGATTGTACACGAGCAACATACTGCATATGAAAGTCCGTGTAATTCCATATACGGAAACAAAATTATATAAACTTATAATTTATAAAAAGTTTACATACTAAAATAGTTACCACTGAATAAACTTTTTTATAGTAGTTCGTACCTACTAAAATTATACTATTGTTCTTACCATAGTGTTATGTGTAAACGAAAATCGAAGGCAAACAAATTTTTGATCATTGAAAAATAACGAGACTCGAATCCACGATTTATCTAATCGAATATTGTCGACTAAAGATATGATAAATATACTGCACTTGGCTTTTGCATTTTACTTGATCTATTGTTAATTCTTGTTTCGTTTGCATATAGTTGTATATATATATTACTTTAGTTTCATATCGTTCGTTCAAAGAACGATAATTCATAACTTTAATAATACATTTCAAATATTTCTAAATCAAGAGAATTACCTGTTTGGTAAGACCAAGTAGTCCAACCACCAGAGTGAAGTGAGCCCATAATTACACGCGTTATCGATAGATAATTGAATCGATATCCAGTAGTTTTTAACACCCTGCCCCTTTCCCCGATCCTCTTACACGTTTTCACCTATTTATTGTCACCTTTCCCAATTCCACTGTTCCGGGCACGTTTATTGGCATTCCCACGATCCATTTTTCCCTTTTACACCCATCATATAACCCCACGGCGTAGGCGATGAATTGACAAGAACAGAACGACATGAGGCACGTTTCAATTCGAATTCAGGATAGCCAACGACGTCGTAGCTTTACGGCGCAATATCGTGGAATTCTTGACAGTCGGTGAAACTCGTGGTCGTAACTCGTAAATAACGAGGAACACGTGAAAACGAAGGCAAAGCGTTTACTCTAAAACCGCTTTAATATCGGAGTTATTCTTAATATCCGGCCGAAACAGGGAAAAAAGAACGTAATTTTGCAATGGCGCGTAACATAGTTCGATCAACGGTATGCTGCAAAGGAGCTTTGTTTCGATCCCCCGCCCATCCTTTCATCCTTCGTCCTAACCGCCCCCTACCTCCACCTACCCGGTCTGCGTCGTTCTCGTTGGGTAAAATTCACCGTGAGACGGTGGAAAAATATTTCATTAACCCCTTGATAACCTTCGTAGTAGCCTTAATACTTTCTTCGGGGTAACTTTCTATGAGGTTCATCTCTATCTGCTTCATACTTCAAATTGCGAAATTCCTTTGGAGCATTTTTATTCGTGTACCTTTTGCGTTCTATCCGCGACAAAAGTGCGCGATAAATAGTTACCGCGTGATACCAAATAACATCGAATTTCTTTGAACGCGTAACGAATACACGAAACGTGCACGACGTGAACGTGACGTTACGAAATTCGAATTGTTTTAAAATTACATATTATACACCGATGAAAGCCACTGCTTGCCTTCGCGAAATTGCAATATACACTGCACGAAGTCGTGAATATATTAGACCGGACTTTAAGGTTATTAAAAAGTCATTATATTTGTTCTCCGCGAAGAGTTTTAAATTAATTCTGAAATTGGACGTTATCCGAGCCGTAACGTAAACTGTGTTCCGAAGTCATTTACGTCTTGCGCGATTCTTTTTCATATTTATAACGCGTTTAAAAATCTGACAAAACATTCAGTTGTACTTTCAGAAACGTGTAACGCAGAGATCTATGTAAATATTCTCATATTTGTTTACTTTCAGTTTTTATATACTTTTCAATTTTATCCCAAGTGCGATCAAAATAACGCGTAAACTAAACGAAATGGATTAATGTTCAATAAGTTATTGTTAAACAAAATTTATCGAACAATCTAGTACCACTGTGCGATAAGTTTTATCGAACGACGAAACTTATCGAACAATCTACTACATGGCACAATAATGGACTATTATAGATTTTTCAAAAGGTATTATATAATTTTTTATACATATAAAGATACTTTCTACATCTCGTACGATAAATGTACACAAGTTTTTTACATTTCAGTTTTTCATTAATCCGTGCTCTCCGAGTCGATGTATCCTCACAATCAACGGTGATCATAATTATTTCTACGTTCTTATTGATCATTGTATGGAATAGATGTCATTTATTGATCCAAGAATCAAAGGAAGAGAGCCCCAGTATTCAGAATATTTTAAATATAAATAAAAAGTATGTTTATTAATAGTCATCATTATACGTATGCCTTGATGACCATTGTGTAGGGGTCACATTTATCGCATAGTAGGGGTCATTATTATCTGTGTGCTCTTAACGACCACTACTATCTCAAGGGTACAGTGACAATAGTGTCTACCACTATCGCACAGAATAATCAACAAGAGCAGAGATAATAACAACCACTACTATCTCGCACAATAATTAACAAAAGCATACGGATAATTATGACCGTTACCACCATCCGCACTTCTTTAAAATGATTAAAATTACAAGAATAATTTCCCTTCAAACTTGAAATATTCCGTACCATAACCTCGAAACTCTACCCGAATAATTGAAACATTTTGCACGGTAACCTAAAAAGATACTAATGATCATCAACACCACACGGATATTAGTGACCACTGCTACGCTTCTTTGTAATATTTGAACTGTTGCTCGACTAAACGTATTCCAATCAATTTTCAACCATAATGGCGACCGGTTACCGCACGAGTAAGTTGCGAACGTTAAAGGTACCCATGGCGCAACAATGGAGTCGACAAAAGTTGTTCTTACACCATCGAACGAAGCGGTGGGCAGTAAACCACGCTTAGCCGCGTCGGTCCAACATAACCGGAAATCCAGCGTTTTCGTTTGATGCTGGCACAAGAAGTAAATTTCACTGAATTTCCCGGTTTCGCAGTGATGGAAGGATTTTACAGCCCACTTACGTTCCCGATGTTCGTTCCCGCGCGCACTCTCCTCTTACATACCTCCTTCTCATCTTTCTCTCACGCTTCCTTTAGCTTTTAGAACAAATACTTAATCCGAATAGCAGGCATTTGCCTAAGTAAGTACCCGCCATTCAAAGCAGCCTCGTTTTACGTCCGATGCTGCACGCGGCCTTTCCGATCTCCCGATCTCCTTTTTCTTTTCACTTTTCAAATAGCATCTTCTCTCTCGACACTCAATCCGAATTTGGTACAATCCCTAGTACCACAGCAATTAAACCTTCCGTGGAGCAATTGAGCAAGAATGAAAAGAGTGGTCCAGCATTTATGTCATGCACCAGTCCCAGAGAGTTCACGTGTAAGGGTGAAACGAATCGAAAAGCAACGAGACTCAAACTGTACGAATCGATTTTTGTATTACGCATGTTTGTCGAGATGTCTGAGGAGTCTTCTAAATATAATACACCTGTTTGATAATTTCAATAGGTAACGAGCCTTTTTCGCTGGAATCTTAACGTAAATGGACATCTAGAAATCTTTTTTTGAACGCGATCAATGAATCGGGATATTTATGGTTCTCGATTCACCGGACAAAGTTTGCACTGTATGCGTATAATACCCGTACGAATACGGTGAATTAATATGAACGTAATTAGCAGCTTATACGTGGCATTACCATTTGTCGAAATACGTTTCGCGATACTTAAGATCTTTCTCGGGATTGGTAAGCGCACAAATGAATAACACGAGCCGGTTGCTATAGCACTACAGGTCGGTACGATTTGAAAGCCGCTTAAGCGCGCTCTTCAACATTGGCGCACAATACCATAGATTGCCATTAAGTATAATCCTGCGTTTATTCGTGGTGGAGGCCCTGTGCATTATTTTGATTCAAAATGGGGAGGAGTCGTTGGAGTCCTTCGTGTTCGAATAATTTCCTTTAATTTTCATTATAATGGCCTCGTTAATAGCGAAGAACCACTTAAATCTATCGTGAACAATGTTCGAGCAGATCGTTGTCAAGGTTTAACGAGAAAGTTGAACGCGTGCCGTTTTTTAAAATATTATAGATCGATTCGAGGAAAGCACGTTGGCGTGTATACGTTCGATGGTTTGTCTTGCTCTTGGAGGTACATTAAAGCGATGAAGTTTGTGATGTATTGCTCGTCTTTAACGTTGATGGATATGAAATTGTGAAAATAGTTTACGATAGCAAAGTGGTTCGAAGTTGGCTTATTGATATTCTTCGTGCGGGCAGTGCTTTAACTTTTGAGGAAGGTTAACGCTTCGACAACCGTCTCTGCATCTAATACGAACCTTATGTCCTTCACACGTCATTCGGATCGTTATTGGATAGAGATCTACGCGATAGATCGCGTTTGGTTATATAAACAGCGATTTCACAATAGGAACCGGTTGGACCACTCGATCAAAGTTGTAAATGTGTAATGTACAGGGTGATCGATATTTTAACGACCGAACTTCGTTGGTGTATTCTTTGGATCTAAATGAAAAAAAAAAATATTATATAAATGTATTTCGTTTAGAGTTTTATTTAAAAGTTACGATACAAATATGAAATATTTACACTTAGTCTATCTTCATCTGGGTTGAGAAATATTAACCAGTGGAGGTTATCAAAAGTTTGATGATATTAGTGAATATCTGGATGTTTTTGATTAATAAACAATTGAGACAACAATTTACTAATAGCACTAGCAAATATTACGCTCGTAGTGTTCGACGAACTTGAAAATAAATACAGCTTAAATAGAAACGGACCGAATGTAAACACATACAGTCTATCTTAATCTAAACTGTTTGTGCTTTTCTACATTGTATCGTGGTATTGCTGTTTCATTATTATCTCATATTTCTATCGTACCTTTCGAATCAGGTTCTAAACAATACATATTTATGTAACATTTTTCTTTATCTGGATCCAAAGAATATGCTGTGATCGCGTCTCCAAATAGAGTACACAGTGATAAGAGTGATACGTTTTAAACTGTAAGCAAGTGTTTTGGTCATGGTCAAATAGGTAGATCACGATCAATAGAATCGATATTGAAACAAAAACGCTATAATAACGAATAATACAACAATGAGAGACCTGTGTAATCTTTCAAGGACTCCCCTTGGTAAATAACGTCGACCATCCCACCTTGGTTCGCTCAGGGTTAAACCCGATCGATGAGAGTCATAGAATGCACGGTAAATGAAATATCGTGTGTTTGACACAACTTTTACAAACAAAACCGAATCGAAAGAAATTTATCATTTACGGCGACAACGCGCGGAAATATTAATAGTCGTAACATCGTTAACGCTTGACGTCGTTTCTCACGGTTCGGACGCCGGGGCGTCCATTGCGGAGCTTAAATTATTATACAGAGATAAAACCATAGAATGTATAATACGGAGTTTGGAAATACCGTGCACGAGCAGAGAAACAATTACCAGACAGCGAGGTAACAGCAGAAACCAGTTGCCAGACAATTAACGAGGCGCATTAGTTCCGAGTACTCCACTTTACGCCCTTGGAAATGAAAAATTGAGGCTCACGGGGGGTTTCGATTTTCGAAAGGCTGCAGAAGACCTGGAAATGGAGCATCTCATTTAGCAAGCTGTCCAAACTATCATTTCGTCGCTAAGCTGCAGGCTTCAAGTGCGACCATTGTTTGGGAATGGCGCTCGGGAATGAGCGACGAAGTGAAGATAGACTCAGACACGGGAGCCACGTCATTACTAAGGTTGTTGATGCCGGCAGTTCATTTCCACCTTCGAATCTCCAGCGAACACTCTCCCCGCCCCCCTTCCCTTCCTGTCTTCCCTCCTTCCTAGTTGCCGGCAAGGGCTTGAGAACGGAAGTTGGATCTGAGACTCGGAGACAAAGCGGGGAGCAAGCATCCAGGGTAATCCTGCAGGAGAATGTGACGTAGTCTGGTCCCTTCCTGTCACCTCTCCCTCATAAAAGTAATTGGGATTTTCTAAAGAAACACAGGCAGCCAGGAAATAGAGTGGAAAAGATGTACGGTACGTTCGAGAAAATGTCGTGACGCTTACCACCAGACGAACCTGTGTACACTTTGGATCCTAGGGTCTATAGTGCGTTAGAAAGAAAAGTGGAAACATTGACCACAATTGTTCTTTCCTTCCTAAACATAGTGTTTATTATTTTGGATATGATTTTAATATTTGTGAGACAGTTTTACAATTCCACTTGGACTGTTTTATTATGGACTTGTTGCAATAGCGAATGAGATCTTATCTATACTTTGGATCGTAGGGTCTATAGTGCGTTTAAAAAGAAAAGTGGAAACATTGACCACAATTGTTCTTTCGTTCCTAAACATAGTGTTTATTATTTTGGTTATAATTTTATTATTTGTGAGATAGTTTTACAATTACAACTTGGACTGGCAAATGAGATCTTTAGAGCTCGATGGTTATTCTGTTTCTGGAATATTCCGGTACTAAATTATAGACACAAAGACAATTTGCTAATTAGTTGATTGTGCAGTGGATCTTACGAGTGATAAATATGTCGAAGTTTGAGTTTGTCGATCCGTGATTTACAGTTATTTTTATTTAATTTTTTTATAAAAGGGTTGATGATTTTCAGTCTTCTCCTGTTTTGTATAGGGTGATTAAAAACGGCGTGAAACTTTAAGGATTTGTGTACTTATCTGTCGTGGTGTACTTATATCGAAATTACTCAACTTGGAATCATTGTAAATTGTGTAAATAATTAAAATCTTTGTAAACGTCGCCATTGGTTATATTAAGATCAGAGTTTCTTATTTTAGTTCTTATTTAGACTGTCTTACAAATAATAAAGTCATAACCAAAATAATAATTACAATGTTTAGAAAGGAAAGAACAATTGTGGTCAATGTTTTCACTTTTCTTTTTAAACGCACTATGGATCCTACGGTCCAAAGTGTACACAAGATCTCATTTTTATAATTATATAACCGTATCTTTAAATTAGGTTTATTTCAATCGGAAAGCTCTTAGGAATCTATTGAAACAGTCTTTATTGTAATTAAATTAAAATTATAAGCATTTAATTTTTCACATATGGAAGTGATGATTCATCGTCTAAGGTCACTCTCTTCTATTGGCGTTGAGGTCGACTCCATTGCGAACTGAACTCGGGCAATTCTTGGAAGATAAATTCACCACGTATTCGTTAGTTACGTACCACCGACCGAGACGCGCGCAATTAACGAGTTTTTGCTGTATTTTGTTAATATACTCCGTGAACGAAGATAAGAGAATATAATTTATGCTCACGGTGAGAAAAATATTATCATTTTCCGCGTGACACGAGACTTTGAATTATTAGTCACCAATTGGTTTCTCCACGTTTCCCAACTGCGAGAAGATTAATCAAAATCTCTCTATGAATAAATCTACCCAACATTTTCATTCTTTCATAATCATTCGAAGCACCCTTGATGTTAACACAGGATACAAGAATAATAAATAAATCGGGTAATTAAATGGTATCGAATGAAAATATTAAAATTCGGATGTAACATCTACTTCAAATTTTACGACTAAAGTGCTACATTACATGTAATATTTTATTCTGAATCCTGAATCGGGTAATTAAATGGAGTCGAATGAAAATGTTAAAATTTTGGTGTAACATCTACTTCAAATTTTACAACTAAAGTGCTACATTAAACGCAATATTTTATTCAGAGTCATTAGCCTTTGGAAAATCAAAGTCGTACGTTATGACAAACATTAATTATGTAAGTGTATCGTACATAATACCTTTCGGATCGTTTGTATTTTAATGTAAAATAATACCAGCAGTGTCGTTAAATTGATTGCTGCATAACTTTTATTGCCAATTAGCAACAAAGTAAATGATATACTGAGAATGTAAGTATATAAATAGAAATAATTGATGTAACGTTATTTGATAAAAGCATATAGTAATAAGTACAGAGTACGAGAGCACAAATGGTTCCTGAAATAATTCAACAAGTGAACAAGGAAAAGTCAATAAATTTTTAATTCAATAGATACAATCAAAGTCCTCTTATTCTTTCATGGCTACATTAAAATGGAACAAAGTCTTTTTACAAGGCACAATATGCTACAAGATGAGTATCGAAAATAAATGATGCACATTTCAAATAAAATACGAAATAAAATGTTTAATATAGAAAAATGTAGAAAATTTAAACATTTCTTCCTATAATAAAATACGTTCAATCATAAGACTACACTTATGTAGGCTTCACTTTAATCATTCCAACACCTCTCTTTCAACAAATATCTCTATTCCTACATTCCATTTCAAGAAAATTATACAACTATGTCACTCGAACTTTCCAATACATAGTATACTAATTGCAAGTATCGTCTCTTAAATATACCAAAACTTATACCCCAAAGTATTAAATATACCACAAGTATTAATTTCCTCAGATATATCCAACAAGTACACAATTCCATCGATCAGAATCGTTAAAATGAAAATAAACGTCTGGAAAAATCTCTGTCCACGAACTCAAGGCGCATTCTCTCTCCCCTTTTGAAAGACATCGGCCAAAAAACCATTGAGAATCACCGTTCCAGAGAAATACAGGGCAGTTTGATCGTAACAGGCCCAAGATTGCTTCGTGTGCCTCGCGTTCGTTCATTACATCGCGCGCGGTATATTATTGATCAAGGCTGACGCTCAATGCTGCCCCCTGTCTCTTTACGATGCTTGACAAACCATCGGCGAACGCAGAACCAATCGAACCGACCGTGAACGAGATCGAAATCGGTGTACCCGTGCAACGCGAAAACTCGATTCCGTATAGACGATAGTCTTCGAGCGGTAGGTAGACGAAGCTCTTCCGAGGGCTTTTTGCTTTGTGTACCGTTAGTGGGACCGTGTCTCGGTTAACGACGCCCGACGAACGGAAGCCGGCCGAACGAAATCGTAATTAACCACAGTGAATAAGCTTCCGAATTTAATTAAGGATATTGAATGGTAGCTGAGGAATAACAGGCAGCCCGACTATATTGGCTGCGGTGTCACAAAGCTAGGCAGGGTACGGCACGGAGTATCATGCTCAAAGCTCGTTCAACCAGCGCTTTGATGTGGTCGCGGCCAGTGCGAAAGCGCGAAGCACAAGCAGACAGTGTTCGAAAGGCGAGGGAGGAACCGATCCACTAGGACCACGTAGAGCTTACTCGCAGACTTCCTACCAAACTTGCCGAAGAAGTGCCAACTTTATGTTTCCTGTACACGGTTCAAGCTGACCCGCGGGACATTCGTCGATGCACGTGCACCCACTCTCGTTCTTGGCGTCCACTTCTGCTCCACTGGAGGCACCCGATAACTAACTCTGCCACCGGGTACCTAACCAAAGACTTTCGGTAACCACCCAGGTTAGGAGACGCGCGCGACATCGTCCTCGACGATATCCCACCGCGTTTGTTATCATGGAATGCTGGACGCACGGGAGATGTTAAAGAGAGGCTGGAACGAGCTCGTCGTTCTCATCGGTGAGTATCCTTGTCGTCTGTGATCGTTTATTTGTGTTACTTTTCGTCGATGTGAGTGTGAAAATTGAACTGGACAATCGTAATCTTTCGCGAGATTGTCGAAAGTCGAACTGAATCGCAAAGTTGGCAATTAGGTATTTTGCAAGTACCTGATCTTTTTACGGAGATGCGTGGGAAGGAGAAATTTAAGTTTTGAGAAAAGATGTATAAATATAGAATTAAAATTTGAATCGAATGACCGGAATCTTCAGTCACGAGAATAAAACTGAATCGCAAAGGAGATATTTATGTACTTTTTCTATAGAAACACAACGATAATTTGAGTTCTAGGGAAACCTGTAATACTGATCTAAATATACAATTTTAGTCGAACAACTACAACCGTCAGTGTTATCGCAAAAATTGAACGAAATTGCAAATTGAAATAGCAATCGTGTACTTTGTAACGTGTACAGAATTTTGTACACCTTGTACAATAATCGTAAAATTATAAGCAGAAAGAATGAAATTGGTTTCAATAATTGAAGTGAAGAGTAATATTATGTTATTTGAACACTTTGAAGAAACTTAATATTAATTATCGGAAGAATATACAAAATGATGGTCGAAACGTACGAAATCGTCGATACTAATTGCTTTTATCTTTTCACAAACATTATCCTCGCTATTTTAATTTCTCAACACTTTTATCCATTGGATCAATAATCTATTATGAACATTAAATATCGCATAACGGTTGATAGAATATTGCCTAATTTTATAGGCACTCGTGTTTAGATCGTATATGTGAAAATTCATTCTGAAAACACAAAGTTACACGCCACTTAGGGTTTCAACCGCACTGCAACTATTCACTACCTTGCCAAGAAGGAGAAAGGAATGCGTTTGGCGTGCCGCATTCCCTTCAAACGGCACGAATTAATGGACCCCTGTGTATGCTCGCCATATCATTAAATAATACTCGTATATGTAACATTGAAGTAACGATAGATAATTAAATATTTATCGGTGTAATAATATCTCTTGAGCACATTAAAATCATCAATATACGATACAATCCTCATACTGGGAATGTTAAATAGCGAGAATGAATAGACGTCTGTAAACGTACATCGTAGCGTTAAATAATGCTCATACATTGGATCACCAAAGTAAATAGATAGATATTTATATATGCAATAATATTCCTTAAGAATATTAGAATCATTACTATACAATATAATACAATACTTCTACAAAGGATTGTCGAACAACAAAAATTAATGGATGTTCACACTTCGATGCACCGTGGTAAGTAAATTGATAAATAGATAAAATATCTATCGGTGTAATAATATCCCTTCGTGATACTCAAATTATTATCATACGATTCAATGAAATCCTCGTACGATGAAGCTACTCAAATTGTAAGAAGCAATGGTCCCCCTTTATGGGCAAGAAATGTCCATTTCCTCTGCATATTTCGCTGACGAAAATCAGTTGTGGAAGTAACTTAAATAAGACTTCTATAAGGACGTCGTTCTATTGGCCCGCTCCACGCGAAAGATTTCACAAGCACGCTCGTATTTCTCTACTTTGCGAAATATCCATGATGTCCGGTAATACAATTTGCATAATGTCATTGACCTCCACCTTACCTCGCACACTGACTCCGCCCTATTCAGTCCGCACAACGTCATTATAATACTTCAATGGCATAATCCTCTATTGTGAAAGACCCTTGCCCGATCTCGGCGCATTTCCACCAACCACATAACCTACCTAATATTATTCACGCTTTATGCATTTGACTCGACAGTCGTCACAGACAAACCATTTCAACAAATGAGGAAGGATTTGACAGGCTTCCACGCAAATTGGCTCGTTCCTAATCACGTTTAGGGTTGGACAGATACATCGCAAATTATTGCGACCGAGTTGTCACATTTTCATTATTTTTCTACGATGTGTACACTCCCCTGACGAAACGACAGAACATCCCTGGATTTTTCGTGTTTCTCAAAAAACAACAATATTTAAAAAAAATGTGCATTTGAAGTAACAGTAATTGGAAACTCTTATTTACTCTATTCTCTTGAAACGTATACGCACTTGGATAAAAATATTCTTTTCAGAAACTTGATTTCACTTTCATTTCTACGTAACATTCAACGAGAAATCTTATATTTACAGTGGTTTCAATTTACGCTAAATTTTAAATCTGTCGTCTACTTTTTATGAATCTCATAAACCGATTTGAAGACCTTTCTCAATTTTGGAAATAAATTTTGTACGAATTGTTTGTGTCAGTTGACGTCACTTCGAGTTACGAGTTTCTTTCAGGAGTTGGTCGCGTATAAACAATATTCTCCAAAATAACATTATTTTTCCCTTTAAAGTTCAGATCGGTTCAAAACGTATAAGGTTCGATCCTTAGTTAAAGTATTCTTAGTATGATCCTAAGTTAACGTACCAGGGTTGATTATTGCTCAAAATTTCTATATTTTTTATATAAAAGTTCAATATGAAACGTTCGAAAGAAATCTACCGCTAATCCTAACCGATTGAACGCAACTTGTTGTGTTGTAAAAAAAATTTCGATGCAATTCGATTCAACAATAAATATAACACTGAACCTAATATCATCGTTCAACATTCGTCTCAAACGTATGAAAACTATTCGACTATTGGGTCATATTTGACCCTCTGGGTGCATCACGATCTCCCCTGTCCGAGAATTGAAAGAGTCACACCACGACTGCTTCGATCTACGCGTACAAGATGAAACAGAGGAAATAGAAATTTTAAACATAATTCGTTCGATCGGTAAGAAGACCGTCGTTTATGATTTGTCAAAGGGGGCACCTCTTAGTTGTGCAGGTTTCGAGAAGCAAGAAAAGCTTGCCCTCGGAGACGTATGGGAACAATTTCCGGGCAAAGCGGATTCATCAATGCTGGAGGACTGGATTTAAGATTCCCCTCGCATCGCGGCAGGACGAGTGGAGGAGGCTGAGGTAAGTAAGGAAAGGGCTGAGGTAAAGGTTGGAACGAAGATCGAGGGATGCACCTTAGAATCCCCGCAGACTGACGCTCCCCGTAAAGAGTATAAATGGTACGTATAAGACGGCGTCTTCCTCGTCGGCGTTGAGGACGTCCCAATATTGGAGGAAAGGCGGGCTTGCAGCTGAAAATTAATTTATTGGAATCGTAATGGAAAATGCTGGAGCTTCGTGCAAAGAATGTGGCAGAGAAAACTGGCGGAGCTCGTAATTACAGAAATGCGCTTCCTTCCTCAAAGCTTCTCTGCCTATAGGGTTGCATGTAGCTACAACGAAAAAGGAACTTACGCGTGTACTTGGTTAACCGATATTGCGAATATAAAATTCCACTTTAGCGTATTAGAACGCTAATCGAGTATAGAAATCAAGACGATGATTTCTTATCCCTTGATTCAGGTTGAAAACTTCCTTCGGTGATTTTAATATTTAATAATATGGAAAATGTGATAGATTGGTCGCGATTTCGTAGAAGTTCTCGTTTAAAATAAAATAAACATTGTATAAGTACACGTACGCTTGAGGTTTGCGTCAAAGTAAATGAGAGTAAAGATAAAGGTAGTTTATACTGCAATTGTAAATTATTATAGATAGTAGCCCGAGAGATCGTTATTATTGATGAATTAACAATGAGATTAAATGATGATTAAATGAACTTCTTTCTGGGAAAATGTAAGTATATACTGTATATTGGTAAAATACATAAGTATTGTTGTAAGTGCCTATTTTTGAATTGAAAAAATGTCATTGAATGAAGCAAGAAATCATGTGTAAAATACGAAGTCAATCTTTTCCATATACGTTACGATACTTCTCAGAATAAAATGAAAAGAGAAATATGAATCAAATTTCATCTGAAATATAATTTGTGTACCGATTTATTAATTGTAAAACTTTTCACGACAGAGTGAAACTACGAACTCATCTCCTGTAAAATGGATACAGTTACGAATCGCATTTAGTCTCATGGTCCTTTTATTGTCGTGCTGCAATTGAAAATTTACTTTCTTTATTTTGCTCGAATAATGCTGCTTATCGGGGTATTATTCGTTTGCAGGCTTTTCCACGTTTCTCCAATAATATTTCTCATTAATTTTATAACAAACATGGTAATATTATGAAAGGTATATTGTCGGCTCGCTTTCTTTATAAAACAAAGTTCAGCGTCGTTGGAAGAAAATGGTGCAGTAATCGTGAGTTAAGACGCACGGGGTTCAAATCATGAGATATCATTCAAAAGCTTAGTACGAGCCGGAATAGACAGAAGAACAAAAGACCTGAGCAGACTGAAGGCTAAGAAAGTGCTGGGACTGACGCAATTCCGCCGGTTTGACAGGGGATGTACCATATTATGCGAGGACTTCAAGGGAAATACAATTCTAAAGGTCCCTATTTATTGTACACGGGGCTGTCTTTTGGTCAACGAGTTTCCGAGCAGGGAAACTCTAAAGCATATTGTACATATGCAGGTACAAACGAATTTCGACGCGACAAATTGAAAACGATATTAATTCCTTCAATTATATTCGTTTCTTCAATGTTGTATAAATAAAGTCTCCCTTAGAAGTTTCATAATGGTTCGCGTTTAATAATGAATTTTGTTCTCGAAGAATGTTCATTACGCGAGGAAAGAATTATTTAGTAAACATTGCAGAACAACTTTATTACTGTGTTTTCCTTTCAACGTATCGGTTTTGCGTTTGGTGGACCCTCCTGTGAAAACTAAAACTTTTAATCGTATTATACGAATTACAAACAATATCGTTAAGAATTTTAGTTTTCTCACGAGTGTCTAAAAAATGGAAGGTCGAACCGATGAAACAAAGACAGTTATAAGATTGTTTCGAAAAGTCTGGTTAATAATTTTTTCCTTGCACATTATTAACGATACTACGGAACGACTAAATGATTTCTTAAATTTATTATATAATGTGTACTATGTTTCGATCAAATATGTGAATTGTTGGGCGTTGACTTAGCGATAAAAGTTGTTGGCGGGTGATTTTGTAGGTTATGTGAGTGTGGTAAATCGGAAGGAGAAAAATTGCGAATGTGGATGAATAATACATGAAGAAAAAGACGAACATGCAATATATTCTCAACTATACCATCGCACTTACACGATTTTCTTTTTCTTCATATTTAATCCATCCACATCCGTAATTTTTCTGCTCTGGATCTACCACTCTGACAACATGACCTACAAGACCAACCAGGAGTGATACTTGTCATTCACACCTTCGAAGGAACATTATATTGCTGTGCAATATAATGTTAATTAATGTTATAATTATTAACATTATAGGTGTAATAATTAATGTTAGGTTAGATTCTCGTTTCTTTCATACAACTGTCTGTATGCATATTTTACTTATATCGAAATAACGAAATGTACGCGGACAAAAGTTGAATCGCAATTTCTAAATCTAATTGCAAAGATTGTGAAACAAGCCTGCACAATTCAAGTAATTGTCTCAAACTGATACAATTTTAACTATAAAGCGAGCAAACTAAATTGGAGGAACGATAATTTTTCAAATTATTACTGAAGAAACGGTCACTCGCGACTATCAATAATTAATGTTAGGTTAGATTCTCGTTTCTTTCATACAACTGTCTGTATACATATTTTACTTATATCTTTTCGTACAAGGGTATCTGTTCTATCTCAACACAACGGAGTGTCTCACGAGGAACTGATAGTGTGAACAGAATATTTTTATAAATATTGTTCGGTATAGAGAAAGTTCAAAAAATGATTTGCACCGTTGAATGTTCCCTTTCGTGCCAAGCAATTATTTTAAGAACACGTATCGGGCACCTTCGATTTTTCGTGAAATATTTCATCGATTAAGATTATTTATTCAAGATAAAACCGGCGTCCCGCATGCACGCTACCACGCGGACGTGCAACGGGGACGTTAAATGAAATAAATAAACGTTAAACGGAAACCAGTGCGAAATCTTCTTCGGGCGCAGCATATTCGTTTCATTGGTTCTTTAATTTACTCGCGTTCGTTCGATCATTGGGTACGTAAAATACATTTTCCGGGCACCGATCGAGCGCGGCAATTAGTTGCCAAGAACGATAAATTCGTTGGGAAAGGGGTTAAAGATAATAGTGCAGCACCGTCGCTAATTTCCACCCTGGCCCCCGATCCATTCTCCGCCGTGGAGAGTGGCTAGGAATCCTCTGATTAAAACGTTATTTATTGCGCCGAATTCTTAATTTCGTTCAAGACGTGCCCGTAATTAAACAGCACCGTACACTTGTCAACGTGAAACCGACAACCGACGGACGCGAACGTTGCAATTGAAATTTACATCCGAAATGTAAAAGTTTCGTGCGTGCGTGGGTTACGTATACGGTAGAATTTAAACGATATTATGCAACGCGCCAACTGCAGCAATATTTCTTTACACCAGCGGCGTGCAAACGCCCTGGATTCCTGCGTTTTAATATAGCAACAACATTTGACTGATGCTTTACACCGCTTCGAAGCAAGACTTTACCGCTCCCCCGAACCGTGCGAGGAGAATTTCACGTAAACAACTTCTTCGTAAACTTCTCTCCTCACAGGTATCCTCCGACTAGAATTTCGAATTTCTAGATACCATCCCACCCCATGTCCCGCATCCTGAACGCCCCTGGCATCAACTTCTCCCGCGTTCTAGACGTTTCTTCTTCTCCTGCGTACAATTACTCTTCGAACACGATACTAAATAAGTTTTAATGCCGGGAGTCACGATACCTGCCGCCATATCGTCGGAAACTTTTGTAATCTGCAACGGATACAACGTATGCGTGCGTGGGGTGTCCCGAGACGAGGGTCGGGATCGAAAGGAAACTGTTTCTACATGAAAAAGCTACATCGAAAACGAGGGATACGTTTCTCTCTTTTTCTACTCTAGCTTCGTTTTGGAGAAAATCGAGTCCGAAGATACCATCGGTAGGTATGATTTTTTGTATGTTTGTTTGTAACGTTGATGATAGGGAGATAGTATTCTTGTCGATTAATTAATGGTACAAAGAAAACATGCAGTCACGGTAGTTTTGTATTTTCGAATAATAGCAAAAAAGTCACTTTTCGTTAGATCTTTAACGATTTAATATATATTTTTTTTTTTTTGCAACATTGACGACCCGAAAGAATGGATCTACCGGATTATAAATATCACATCACCGGCAGTGGACAGCTGCAGCTGCGTTCGTTAAACCGAATTATATTAAATGGCGTGCACGTGTCCCGAACATTACATAAGTTAATTTTCTCGAAAGCGAAGCCTCGCGTTGAAAAATTTTATTCCACATTTTCGATTTATTTTTACACGAAGAATCGCTTCCATACCGGTTTTACGGATTTAATAACGCGTTAACAGACGGTATTTGCGTGCCCGATATGTATTCATCGACGATTAAAAAAAAAAAGATTTATTCGAAACTTAAAATGAAATCGTTCCGATCGCTCTTTTTTTTTTTTCTTTTTTCGTTTCGCGCAGTTAAATATTTTTCATCAAGTTTTCGTTTCGAATGCGCATCCCTTCGTTGTAGACTTTTTTAAAATGCAACCGTATCGTCGATAATAGTGAGCGGAACAACACGAAAGTTATTTTACACGGCGGCATTTCGTATTTCCGATGTTTTTGTAGCAGACACTCGAAAACCTCTTCACATTTGACACGTATGTGTATCTCGTATTACCGCACTCGCGATATCGAGCGCGCCGATAGAGGGTTCGAACGATGTACAAGTATTTTATGCGTTTGTTGATTTAATTGCAATTAACCGGCTCTTTATCATTCGGCAATATCGGGGAACGGAGATATAGCGGTTGGGGGTGTAAAACGTGAAAAAGGGAGATAGTATCAGAAGCGAATGAACCAAGGGGGAGAGTGTTATTTGTTTGCACGGATCTGCCTACCAGTGTTAATTAAATAGGATTTATATTTCTACGCATCGTTCGCTATGTTGAAGGATACAACTGTCTGTTAAATTAAAAACCGACGGTGTAATGGAATACTTCTTGCGTGATTCAAAATAGACTCGAATTGCTGCAGGAAAATATACCATAGCTCGCAATATGTATCTACATGTGTATATATCGAAAGTATACAGAGCCCCTTCAAATACGCGGAACAACCATTCGAGGTTAGGTTTCAATAACAGTAAGTTTAACTCTACACTCTTATTTTATTTATTTTATGTTCATGTATGCTTGCGTAACAAAGGCTTTAAATAAATAAAAAAAAGGTGAATTTCGAAGGGAAGAAATTTATTTTGCAAAAATGAATGCTGAGCGAAATTAATTATTTTTATGCTGTGCGCAAAATGCGTACGTGTGAATGTACAAAATTTCACGTTAGCGTAGTACCGTAAAATATAACTCAATGTTCAATTCATTTCGTTTAAGCGTATCGAGAGTGTACGAATTCTCGTAAAGTTTGTTCAGTTTTTTAATATTTCGTGCACATCGCACTGCAGAACCAGGTTTTGGAAAGACCCTATGCTAAAATCGCTGGCAAATATGACGCACGTGCTTTGAACTTTGACGCAAGCAACGCCATAAATCGACACCCTCCGACAACGTTTAGTCTACACTCGTGTTTTGAAATAGGTTGTCAAATTAGTTAACTATTGAAATAAAAGATTCTTTACCGACTGCTTACTCTCGAATGATTTCTTATATCTCGTGTCTGCAGAAAAGTAACACGAGATGAGAAACAATGTTTATTCTTCTTTGAAGCATCGAATCGATATTTCGTTAATGGAAAAATATAAAAGTGCTACGAGTTACGTCACATCTTCTTAGAATCACATTTATGTTTTCGACTGTTACGCTAAAAAATCTCATGTACGTATATTTCGATTCACCGATGGCTATAGCTTTCGGTGAAGTTTTCATTGTGAGCGCACCTATTTATATTTCAACGTGGCTCTACTAAAGTAACGTACGATAGAGAAGCGTATTTTCTTAACCTCTTTACGGATACACTCTATCTTGGACAGTTTTGCAACTCGTTGCCCTAACGTTCGATACAGCGCTTGAGAAATTCTTTCATCCAGTTGTAAAATGTTTTCTAAAATTTTCTAGAAATTATAGTCTTCTTATTTAATTATTGGTGGCTGCGCTTCGAATTAATTTCATTTTCTTACTTTGACATTTAAATTCAAACTTCTAGATACTCGTGTTATCACTGATTATCATTGATGTTTCTGTAAGGAGAAACATTCTGGACGAGCTTTAACAAAAAACCTACCAACGATTAAGAGCGAAACGTATCCTTAAGGCGAATTTTAAATTCGAGAAAAAGAACGATTTAATTTTCCAGGAATATTGGCACTTACGTGTACGTTTAGCTTGTAAATTATTTTAAATATTGCAATGTGTAAGTAATTGCTAAAATTGTAAATAAAACTTTATAATTGAATATCCTAGTGATATAATACGAAAATATTGCCAGAAGATTCATAAAATTCTTGTTTACAGAATAAATCGTCAGTGAAGAAGTTGATTAATATTTTATCTAACGATTACTGATTATCGAAGTAAAGAATCCTCTAACAATTATTTCGTATTTGATTCAAAATTTTGGCCAGTAGATGACACTATTTAAGAAACTTGAGGTGACCTTAATTTTGCTATGAAAATAAATTATTTTCGAAATTTGTATTACTGTCGTTTATTCTTCGCATGATCAGTTCTTCTTAAAAACATGTTTTTATCAGAAACCTGTAAATGGCTGAAAAATCGTACGTCGCTTCGAAGAATACACCTTATCTATTATAGATACATATGAACCATAGCATACATTATGTAACCTATTTATAATACTTCCTTGTATATATTAATATTCTATCATAAAAAATCAATTATCTGGAAAACAGAAGCACGCAGTTACAAAACAATTTCATTCTGCACTTGCAATTTATTTTCAGAAGAAAAGTCACCCTGTTTCGATTTTACGCGACTCAGAGAGTGCCCTGACTACACCCTGAAACAGAAGAATCTATGTTATCTTCCAAAGGTTATGAATATCTTCCAAAAGGAGAAACGAGAAACTTTTCGAAAAAATAATTCCCCGCCCGTGATGGAGGGAGGTGGCGATTGTAATAAAAATAATCCGCCGAACGGAGAAACATCGAATAAAAATTAATGCCGGGCCGCGTCGTTCCAATTTATTTCAACGAACCGAATCGGCATAAAAGTACTTATCAGTGCCCGTGGACAACCAATTAAATTTGTTCGACGAAGCGGACGCGAAAAATGGAAATGATGGCGTTCCGTCGAACACGAAGAAACGAATTGCCGATAAACGCCGATTGTCGTCGGTGGCACAAAGCCGCCTTCCTTCCTCTCCTTTTTTTTTTTTCTCTCACCCACCGCCCTCCACGAACCCCCACGAACGAGTCACTTGTGCACGCGCCACGGCGTCGGGGCGCGAATAATTTACACGCCCCCTCGGCCCCCACTCCTCACGCTCCCTCGCGGCGACGGCTCCCAAGACGTTTCGCCCCCGTCAATCACACGCGGCGTAATCGCGACCCGCGAATCTAACGGAACCCAATTTCCCGCGGAAGATTGCAATGCGATTTGTTACAGATAATTTCACGGCCGAATCCGAAATTAACTCGATCATACCCACTCCACCGTGCTTTTCAACGTCCCCTTTCCCGCCCGCGAAACGCTAGAGAGAGAGGCAAAGAGAGGCGTGAAGAAAGAGAGCGAGAGAGATGGAGAGGGAAAGAACATTGCAGAGAGATAACAAGAGAGAAGAAGAGAGATAACAAGAGTGAGGAAGAGAGAGAAGAAGAGAGATAACAAGAGTGAGGAAGAGAGAGAAGAAGAGAGATAACAAGAGTGAGGAAGAGAGAGAAGAAGAGAGATAACAAGAGAGAAGAAGAAGAAGAAGAAGAAGAAGAGAGATAACAAGAGAGAAGAAGAAGAAGAAGAAGAAGAAGAGAGATAACAAGAGAGAAGAAGAAGAAGAAGAAGAAGAGAGATAACGAGAGAGAAAAAGAAGAAGAAGAAGAAGAGAGATAACAAGAGAGAAGAAGAAGAAGAAGAAGAAGAAGAGAGATAACAAGAGAGAAGAAGAAGAAGAAGAAGAAGGAGAGAGAGACAGAGAGAAAGTGAGAGTGAGTGAGTGAGTGAGTGAGAGAGAGAGAGAAAGAGAGAGTGAGTGAGTGAGTGTGTGTGTGTGTGTGTGTGTGTGAGAGAGAGAGAGAGAGAGAGAGAGAGAGAGAGAGAGAGAGAGAGAGAGAGAGAGAGAGAGAGAGAGAGAGAGAGAGAGAGAGAGAGAGAGAGAGAATGAGTGAGTGAGTGAGTAAGAGAAAGAAGAAAGACAGAGAGAGAGAGAGAGTGAATGAGTGAGTGAGCGAGTAAGGGAGAGAGAGAGAGTGAATGAGTGAGTGAGCGAGTAAGGGAGAGAGAGTGAGAGGGTAGGGATAGTCTGTACAGGGAACGTCGAGCAATTTAAACGCCCAAAGAGATTAATAGAGCATTCCGTGGTCTTTATTGGTCGCGGAGATCCCCGCGCACGAGGCTGAAGCTTTCATCAATTAAGCGATGGCGAGTGACCCGCGGTTCCCGCGTCCATTCGCGTGTGTGCGGTAAGGGGTGAGTCGGTGGGCGGGGAGGGGGAAAAATAAAGGAAGAACGAAACATGACACGGCACAGATCATATCGACGAATCGCGTGGACGAAACGGGTCCCCGTATCGGCGGCTCCACTTAGTCGAATGGTTTTGCGGTCGGGCCATTGGTCGTTTTTCGAGGGAAACGAAAGTATTCGAATCGCACGCACGCGTCCCGGTGTGAATACGTGCACGCGCCGCGGCGCCGCCGTTCCAACCCCGCTTTGATATTCCGTGTTTGTGCAATTACGCGCGACCCGTTTCCAAGCGGATGTTGATCAAATTAAGGTGCATTATGATAATCTGATTCGGTACTGCGATGCCGCATGGACACATTGCGCATTAATCATAGCCGCCGTTTTACGGCGCCATTTTAGCGGACAATTTTCAATAACCACCCCCCCTAACCCCCAACGCTCGCCCGCTGCACCCTGTCACTGGCCGTACTTATTCGGTTATTCGATCTTTTGCACCACGTTTCTCGCGAAACGAATATCTATTGTATCACTTGTGGCGTTTTATTCGTCTGGTATCGACTCGCAACAGGTACACGTAGCAATTTCGTCGTACAACCGAGAGAAACAATCTGATATCAACGAACGAAAGTGAATTTTCGAAATTTTGATTCGCCCCCGATGCCATTTCCTCTTCTTTTTTCTTTTGGAAAGGTAAGAAACAATTCATCGGTCGCACCGAAATCAATTCGTTAGAAATAAAATGACTAATTCGGTTATTTGTTTTGCAATCCTTTTTAGATCGATTCGTGTTCATTTTAATTCAATGATTTTCTATTTCAATACGCGGGTATGTTGTACGGAGGAAGTAATATTTATAATTTCTTTTCTAACTATTTCCTGAAATTTGTATATACTTTTTACATATTGTGTAATGTTCAAGGTTAACCCGAAGGTCAGGGTACAAATAGAGTAGACGTCGTTATTTTGTTTTGAATATGATTTCTGATAAGGAAAGGGGGGTCGAAAGTAATACGAGAAAAAATAATTGAGTAATATTTTTTTAATACATTCGAGTAATGTATTAAAGGAGAATTCATATCAAACTTAACGTTAAGAAAAAATTATAGTAGCAAGCCTTTACTGAAGAAAGTAAGAATTAGTAGATAAATGCATATAATTTAAACTAATTGGATGACTATCTATTACTAATATCTACTACAAAAACCTTATATTGTTCCATGCGACCAAAGAAACTTTTACTTAATTATATTTTCTCTATAGTAAGTATTATCGTAGGAAAGAAATTGACAAATTATAATGCGTGAATAGTTGTTACTACTTCACTGACAAGGTGATGGTAACGTAGAATATTACAGTAGATTGTGAGATAGAACGATAAGACTTTGCATTGCCCTCTAATTCTATATCTGCGTGAATTAACGAAAATTAGTAAACAAAAATGTATGTTAATATAACATTCAAAGTCCGAAGGATTATGCTATGAATTGCACACCGCTTTTCTCGCAAAGAATAACAGCGATTCATTTTTTGATCATCATTTTGTTGACCTGCAACAAGTGTGATTCCTCATACATTTATGAATGTAAGATAATCTATCACTGCTGATGGATACTATGAGAAAATGTTGACAGCGAAATAAAAAAGAAACATCGGTCAATAAATGCGATGTAATTTACTTTTACTACTTCACATTGCAAAGGAAGATTGGAAAAATTAAACGAATTCCACTTTGAATGTTTATTTTATTTTCATCCATCACTCAAGGATTACTACAATATTTATTTAAATATATATATCAATCTGTTTTGGCGAAGGCAACTTTTAATACCGGTCAATACGAAATCTATTTATACAGCATGAATTGTTTAACTGAAAACGGTGGAATACCTTACCAGAGATTAAAGTTACAAAAAATGTTCTCACAAATGTTATTTGGTACAGAGCAAGATATTAGGTAGATAAATAATATGTTTGTACGTATAGTGACGGAGCAAAAAGTAAAAATCGAATTAATTTCTTTTAAATAGAATTTTGAATTTTTTATTCATAACACGACAGCGTTTATTTATTCATAAATTAAATCCATAGAAGTCTGATTATATCGATCAACCGTATTGAATGACTCCAATTGGATTTGCGTTCATCTGACTTCTACAGATTTCATTTATGTCACTTTACGGAATTATATCATTGTGTTCGCCTCAACGAACGACGCTAATTCGTGAACAAAAATTCAGGGTTCCATTTAAAAGAATTATCTCGATTTTGACGCCTCTTACACCACTACACCTACAGGAAAATTATTTATACCTCGAAATGTTCTCTCTATATTAAATAACTTTCGTAAGAATATTTTTTTGGTAACTTTAATCCTCTGTGAGACATTTCACCGTTTCCTGTTAAACGAATCACCTTGTATATTTCATTAAATCTAAAAATACTGAATTTTAGACTTTAACTTCTTTCGATTTTGAAATTTTATTTTGAGTCGAACTATTTTTATCTAAAATTAGAGAAAGCTATTTTAACATCAAAATTAAACGGTAGTGCGAGTTTACTGCGAGTTATAAAAATATTCGAACGAGATAGCAATCAAAGATTGAATTGTTTAAAAAAATTAATCAAAACGTATTATCGAGTGATTCGTTGAGATAATACGCGAAAATTTTGTAAAGAAATCGAATGATGTGGACGAAGGCTATAGAATATTACAAGCGAGAATGCATGGACAGTAACAAAGAAGTATTTCAACTGTACATAATTAGATGTACGTTATCACAATGTAGTCTGATTCAAAAGGTGGCGAACCGTTACAGACTCTTAGTAAACACGAGCCACAAAATATCAGAAACGATGGAGTGTGAAAGGAAACTGATTGGAAAGTAAACAAAAAAAGGTCGAACGCTCAAGTCTCACATATAAACAATCTCGTGTTTACTTTACGGTAAAACTATTCAACAGTATACAAATATTTTACCCTTTAATTCAAAGTGTAACTTACCTTTACTAAGGATAAGTAATTACCCAAGATTAAGTATATTAACAATAAAAACTATTCCACTTTGTTCTTTCTCTGATTCGTTAACAATAATTCACCTCTTCTTCGCTCTCAATTCGAATATCAATATCAAATCCAAACCAAAACCTACGATTCGAGAACGAAGCCTCGCCAAGCCTAAACAGATCCAGAAAAGGAACTTGAATTCCAAAACTGAGAAAGTTTGTAGTTACGCGATTCGATCGATACGGAAATATCCCGAAGGAATTAAACCTTGTAAGTCGAGGGCTGCGTCGTAGAGAAACGCGTAAAATTCGAAAGGGTGAAATCGAGCGGGTGGTTTACTCCGAAGAATCCAAAGAAGCCTAAACAGATCCAGAAAAGGAACTCGAACTCCGAAACTGAGAAAGTATGTAGTTACGCGATTCGATCGATACGGAAATATCCAGAAGGGATAAAATTCGAAAGGGTGAAATCGAGCGGGTAGTTTACTCCAAAGAATCCAAAGAAGCCTAAACAGATCCAGAAAAGGAACTTGAACTCCGAAACTGAGAAAGTATGTAGTTACGCGATTCGATCGATACGGAAATATCCCGAAGGAATTAAAGCCTGTAAGTCGAGGGCTGCGTCGTAGAGAAACGCGTAAAATTCGAAAGGGTGAAATCGAGCGGGTGGTTTACTCCGAAGAATCCACGTAGTCGTTGCGTAGGATGATCGAAAGGGTCTTGAAAATCTTGGAACATTCCGTGGAGAGGTACAAAGAGAAACCAGCGTCAACGCCGCTTATCTAGTTCCTTCAATTGGATCCGCGCGGCATCGTCGCGCAGGAAACGATCGCGACCTTACAGGGGTTGTTCCGGAGAAACCACGGCCAGTCGACAACACACGCGGTCGCATTCCTATCGAAACACTTTTCCGTGGAAAATGGGCGAATTTCCATTCACGACGGCGCGGCCCGGTGGCATCTACATGATATTATGCGTACGGTGAAACAAAGTAGTACGCAGAAGTAGTTTCTTCTGGGCTGGGTGCCTCGAAGGGCGACGTGGCGCTAGGCCAGGGGGTGGGAGGGGTCGAGGGCCGGGTGGAGGAGAAAGAGACGCGGTGGAAGTTCGGTCGGATATCGTCGTAGCTGGCTCTTATACCCCCCCGGGCTTGCTAATCTAAATTAAATGAGGGGATGCTAATGATCCGTTACCCTGAAAGGATACGCCGCTTCGACGGTACCACCCTTTAATCGATTCAGTACGACGAGGGCAACGTAGAAAAAAGAAAAGTCACCACCTCCGCTTACGAATCGCTGGTGGCTTTATGTAATCGTGTAGAACATTTACCTTCGACTTCTTCCTTCCACTCCAACCACCACCCTCTTCTCTCTTTCTCTCGCTCGCTCGCTCGCTCTCCTGGTTCTTTCTCTTTTCCTTTTTTCGGTCTCTTTCTGAATATCGGAACGGGGAGCACGGATAACGGCTTTTCAATAATTCAATTTGTCTATCGCTAAAGAAGTTTCGCACGGAACGACGAAAATACCGACTGTCACGGCCCCACCGTATCATCTGTACTTATTTGCGCTTCGTTCGTTAATCCGAGGGTTTGGAGCAGCTACGTCACTTATACGATTAGGTGTCGATGATACTCGAGAGATTCGATACCGAGGCGTTTAACCCTTCAGGTACACCGGAGCTTCCAAGGAACGGTCGATTTTTCGTCGCCTGAAATTCACCGAACTCCCGAGAACTCGAAACCCGAAGAATCTCTAAATCGAAGATTCAGAGAGGATGAAACGGAGTTCGTAGAGCCTCGAGGAACGCGAGAAAAATTCTACAGATTTTTTCTTGCAAAAAGTGGATTCTAGAAGACTTAATGTGTGTGTTTGTGTGTGTGTGTATGGGTAACGTGATAAATTACAGGGTGTTTTTGACGGGTTAATAGGAAGGATTGAGGTGTCGGTATCTCGGGTACTTGGTATCAATTTTCGATGCCAATGTGCACTTTTCTGACGAATATTGGATCGATATCAATATCTTACATTGAATCGAACAAAAGTTCTTCTTGTTTTCCGATAGATGGTGTTTATCAAGCGGAACGTGCTTAGCCTCAGCCTTAACCTTTTACGAGCATACATAACCTAATTGCTAACATTTAACGCGTCTCTAAGAAAAGTATAATTATTGGTTGTGGTTTGTGGTATTAGAAAAGCGAAGTAATTGTAAAATTTAATTGATAGAATTGTTCAAAGAGAATAATAATGTAAACTTTCGCAAAACTTGTAACATAAATATTAAACGTAAAATGGGTGTAAAAGTAACGAGTTGTATTAGGTTAGATAATCCGATTTTCTTATTTTCTCATATCTGAAAGAGTACACGTAACCTTATCTGCATATGTATATAATATTATTCGATATCGGATTATAATTTATGACATCGATAGTATCAATTCGCCATCGTTCCCGTCGCAAATTCGAATTGCTGAATTCTACGTTAAAATCAAACTCATCAGATCGTTTGTAACACGCAAAAAGAAACGATCGTCCTTTGATGAACCTTCCACGCAAAAAAAATTGATTTCTGAAACGTTTAATTCAAGTGTGTTTACTTTTGCGCTTTGATCGATATTTAAAAAGGAACTACGGCTTTTAATAAAATTCGGCAAGTTTAATATCGTTTTGTAGTTCGATAATATTTGTATTATTTGAAAAACACGATACGCATCAATTTTATCGTTCACCCCACCCCACCCCCCCCTCCCCCGATGAAATTCAATTGGCAACGCGTGGAATATCTCCAGATATTTTTGTAACCGTAGGAAAAATATTCAAACGCGATGGAGAAAGGTAAATGTACCTATTTATAACACCCTATGCGCGCATTCTTTCAATAAATGGATCGCGCACGAGGCATGCGCAGCTACAAACGAAAGGAATTTCTTATTGCATAACTCGAAGTCTCCGAGAAGAATATACTTCTAATATATTCGAACGCGTGTCTTTCAATCGCGTGTACGATACGATACGCTCGCGGAATGCAGATAGACATGAAATTTCGTACGAAATCGAAGCGTGTCAGTTTCCTTTTTCGAGCGCTGTCTTGAGAAAGATCGGTGCCGTACGATGTATGCATACCGTTGCACGGTCTACTGATACCGGTCATTGCACATCATCCGTGAACGTTCGCTTCTACGAAGGGTCTGGGTACCAGTCAACCTCTCCTTTCTCCAAATCACTCGATCGCCCGATGTCTGAAAGGGTACGTGTTTCTGTTTAAAATGTAACTTCGCGATAACGCTTCGCCTGGTATTTGCTTACGAACGTGGATAAACACTGAACTCGATACACACACGTAAAGATAGTGTATCGGAGTTCGTGTTTCACTCCTTTCAACATTGTACATTTTCTGAGACGTCGAGTTTATCTGAAATTATTCAAGATAATATTTTTTCAATAACGAGTGGTAATCGATGAACAAAATGGTATCAAAAGTGACCTTTGTTATCTTAGAATAACCTTGGAATATTTTCAGTAATCTTTTAGGTTACAATCCGATGAATTTTTTATTCTGGAGCCGACACGATTAACAATATTGTACTAAAATAATTTGATACTTTGAAAATTAAATACTATGCTACCCTTCATCTTTAACTTTCTAGCAGTGCTAATGATTATTTTTCCACAATATCTTAACGTTAAGATAGAAATTTTATCAACTCAAAGATTCACTTTTTGAAAATTATTCTTTGTTTCAATATTGAAATAATCTTGGGGATGAAAACACTCGCTCAGGTAAATTTTTCTTCGAAAAGTTTTCGGAACAGATTGTAAATATATCAGGAATCATTCGAAGTTGTATTTATTTGCTATTCTATTATTAATATTTTGTTCTTATCCTCGATACATCTCTTCCAGAAGAATCTACTTGGAAATAGTAACCGTAGACAATTCCTGTAAATTTCGAAAAAGATCCCACACATTTTTCCACTAGAATCGTATTTCAGACGTTCGGTACTCCGCGCAATAAACAATTGCCTCGAAGCGAAAATTTACAGCTTCGTCTTAGGGATATCAGTCGGAATAGATTGGCAGATTAGCATAGTGGATCGTGTTTACACGGGAATTGATGTACCGGGACACGAAGGGGGCCCGGGGTCCGGGAATCATATCGCGGTGACAGATGTGGATGGGTACGCGTGACTTTCCATAATCATGAGAAAACCGTGTTGCAAAAAAGGGAAAAAATTCGCACGCGTCGAAGCGCAAATATGAATATGCAACATCACGCTTTGATTATTTATCGTTTCCTCTGAGCTTTGTCGTTTAACCCGTATCGGGGATCGTGGCTCTATTTGTACCAGGGAAGTGTTCTTTTACGAGCAATACTGTACAAAGTTCGATACATCGAAGTGGTACGCCACGTGCGCATCCACGAAGCCGTTTAAGCCCAGTGGCTGTAACGCACCGATAACAGTACGCCCGCGTTCGCAACAGGGGAAAAAAAAAAAAGTGAACTTCCGTTGGCCAGACCTGTCAACTTTAATTGGCTTCACCGAGGCGTGCTAGGCCCTATTCATCGGATCAGTGATATGCAAATGCAATTTAATGACGCGATATCCTGTACGCGGCGATACCGGCCGGGCTCGACTTTAATAATATCGATGCTCCACATGTATAATAAAAATGCAACGCGCAGAAGGTTGGCAAACACGCGGAATATTATGCGGAATTACAAATAGGATGTATGTACATCGAAACGGACGTCCGCGTTAAACGCAGCACGCGTAAAGAGCCGTGTATTATAACACACTCTGGATCGAATGAACAAATATGGAGAATATCGGCGCGTATCGTTTCACGTTTTCGCGATCGTTTTTAAGTCTCATGGTAATGCGCGCTTTCGCGTGTATAATTCCTGAGTAATAATGAAAATCTTCAACGAACGACTGATCAGAATGATTCATTTTCAAGATGTACACAAGATGTGGGACTCGCGGAATTGTTCAATACTTTCTTTTATTGGACTTTTTATTTCATTAACGTATAATAGTTGACTGTACAGTTTTGGTAATATGTTTAATTGTTACGATATTATGGAGAAATATAAAACGTTTCGAAAAGAGTACTAGAATAATAATTAAATAGTAGGGGTTATGTTGGATGTAGTCGATCGTGTGAGTTGATATTAATAGTGATCGAATTAATTTTTTATCGGTTAGAACACTGTACCAACGACTCGAATTGTAAAATTTTGAACCGTTCAAGGTAACTTTGGTATTTTAGAAAAGACAGTTGTATGACAAAAGTGGAATGATTCAAATGTGTGTAATATATTTAATATGAAACAGATTGTCTTACAGTAAAGAAATGACATGTTCTTTCAGATGTCAGTTCTTATTTTTCTAATAAACAGAAAGTATTACGATAATCTCTATTACAATATAGTTTATTCAATATTCCGCAGCTTTAAACTATGACAAAGTTGATGGAACTAATTATGTAACAAATAGGTACATTATTTGCGAACTCAGAAATTATTTATTGTTAGAATACAGTAATGTGTAATTGTTCGATCATTACGAGCACTTTATGTAACACTTTTAGCTATTCCCTTTTAGTAATTAAATACACAGTCAGTACGTTAAATAACAATATTCATCGTTATTTTAGTACGAGTTATTATAAATCTTCATTTAGACAGTCATTAACAATCAAATAATATACTCGTTCCACGTGAGTTTTTTCAGATAGTATATTAATTTTTCTATTATTATGGCACGGTACTATAAAGTTGTAAGCGAGAGAAATATTTAATTTCTATTCCTCAATTTTTATTGTTTAATTTTCTCATAGATGGAAAGAATTGTTGAGAAGTAAATACAACAACGTTATAATAATTTCAATGTTAACAGTAAAATAGAATTTAGTTTGGGGAATATGATGTCCCTTGTAAATTATTATTTTTATTGTACACTAATCTGACCAATATCTGCAATGAGAACGATTGAGATGAATTTTATGTAAATTGATGCTTGTCTCGCGTATTTTTCAAAGTGATTATTTCAAAACAGAAGACTCCTATAAAAAATTCATTTCACGTTTTCAATTTATTTTTGGACGAAGAATAGCTCTATTTTTATAATTACAGTAACTCAAGTACTATGTACCTAATTTCACAGTGCTCTTTAAATTGTACAGTAATTCTATTTTTCTTAAAGAACTTGATGCCAGAAATACAGAAAAATAGTTCAAGAAACTATTACATTTCACTCGTTTCCATTTTAATCGAGTATTGATTTATATATGCATCAGTGAGCACTGTAGAAGTTATGTATTTTAGCGTAACTTCACCGAAAGAGCATAGTTGAAAATATTAAACGAAAGACTGGTAAATATTTATTGAAATGATACAAATAAATATTTCTTTTACCTTAACTATCCATTAAAACATGTACAAAAAGTGTCCTCCTGACTTCACTGGATCAAATTTTGTAAATCAGTAAATATAATTTGGTAAATTACCAAAATAATTCTTATGATCAAAGAAAGGGCACATTTTGTGCGTGAAAACGTAACAACAATTATATAAGATAATTTAACCGTATTTATTAGAAATTCCAAAAATGGAAGGGTTTTGCACAATCGAATACCAAAATTTCAAGTACACGTGCAAGATGGAAACCAAAGTATGATTGTGTTCGATTTCAAAGTTCAAAGTATTCCGATCTTAACGACTAACCTGCTGTTAAATGAGAAACTCCAAATTCTCCCTACAGGACGATCTTGGAGGGTTGTAGATAGAGGTAGAGGCTTAAGAACACCAGTGAGGAATTGTTGAGCGGTTTCCTGAATTTTACATCCGCCCTACACAAGTCTGCTGCATGGGACAGATATACAACGTGGGAACGTTCCACACGTCCTTAACACGTTACCTGCCACATCTACTATTTCGTTTCGGCTACATATTTCCATTTTCTTTTTTTTTGCATGTTTTTAGTTCTCTTCGAGTTTCCGAAGCATTCGTCGCAAACGAAAACTGTTACAGTTTTCCTTATTAAAATTGAACTATTCTCACGTGGCGTGACAACAATCGCTGAAAAGGAAAATTACGGCCATGTAGATAAACGTAACATTTATTTAACGTCTCGAACTTCATTTCGGCCCTCTCAGGAAAACGATGTTACGTGGATAAATTGCTGCAAGAATGAAAACAAACAAAATGTACGGAAGTGTGAGAGAGAAAATTAAATTAAATTAAGATAAGGAGGACTTTCATTGATCGTAATTAGGATTAATGAGAGCAATCTTATCGGTAAGTATGAATGGATGAGGACCGAAAAAACGGGAAAACGAAATTTAAAAATCACGTGGAAACCCAGTGGATAAAGTTTGGTAGCCAGAGATACAATTTAGAATTTAAGCGGAGTAAAAAATGAATAAGATAAATATATATGGGGATTCTAGGTTGGTGGTTTTTCACGCAAAGGAAAAGAAATAGAGGAGTAATTAATGGTGATGAGTATCTTTGAGTGTACTCTGGAATGTGATGGTCTGGACTATGCAAAAATATCGGATAGAAGTGGAGGGGAGAGTATGGCACGGTAAATTAAAAATTGTTAAGAATTCAGAGTGATGGAATATATACGTGTGCTTGGGAAAGAGAATGAAAAAATAAGAATAAGAAAGGAGAATCAGAGAGAGAAATAGTTGCAAGATAATTACGCTTAGTAATGCCAATGAAAAGATTTCTAATCTGTCAAATTACTTTCTTGAAAATATCACTAACCAAATTCCTGCTAACAAGTCGTTTACAGATTTGTGCATAATATTGGTTTGTAATATATGAATTGTTTTTCAAAAATTTCCATTAAATCTGTTTAAATACAGCCTGTTAAAGAAATTCCATAATTCTTTCAATTTCTATTTTACTCATCGAGATAAGAAAATATCTAGACGTATTATAATATACAATTATGGTCCAATAATAATTCGTAATTGTACCATTAACTAAATGTATTTCTTTGCAATGTTATAAAAATGTGAGGCAATGATAATTCTTGATTGTATTAGTAACTGAATGCAGTTGTTAATTGTATTTATTTATTTTATAATACCAGAATAGCAAACAAGTCACCCGTTCGATTCTTTAACAATGGGATTAATCGAAGTTACCAGAACGGAAAATTGCTTTCAATTTGAACAAAGTACTCTTAAGATACTACATGTCTGCATTAAACGTCATTTGAGTCCTGTTACCACTTGATGTAAGAGCCAATTTCAGTCCTGTCAGTTGAAGTGTTAATTTGGGAAAACAGGTCGACGGTCCTCTTGATCACGTCTTTCTGAAGTCTAGAGTTCAAGTATGTATGCGATACATCAATCGCTATTAACAGGTGGGAGAGTCCTCTAGTCTTAAATAAATTTTGGAAACTTTCTTACCACAACTTAGCAAATTGAGATAATACAGAAAGGATGTGCAAAACCTTTAATCCTCAATCTCCGACAAACCTTATCAAATGTCGCGATATTAGAGAGAGAATTTATTTTTAGAAATTTCCGAAAAAATCATATCGTACAAATTTATCCGACAATAAGACATCGTGTTTGTTTCACATAAACAACAAACATTTAATATGCTTTCACATACAGATTTAACATCAACTGTTTCACGTACCGATTTAATATCAATTTTTTCGACTCCCTTCAAAGTTCTTTCGGAAAGCAAATAAACCAATACGTGAAAGTTTCGGATAACGGTAAATTTCAATAAACATTCGAATATTAATTTACATATTTTTCGAAACCCCCAAGAAGAGCTTGAAAACATTCGCATTATAAATATCGAAAGATTACCAAATATTTACAATAAATCAACCTGTTTCTATAATACTTCGACGATTAATTCATCGCAAAAATATTCCAGCATGTAAATACAATTAAACTACATTTCTCGTGGAGAAGAAGTACCGCTAAAACCGCCCACTGCTCGATGCATTTATCCGAACGTATCCGTGCAACAGAGAGAACTATTTCGAAAGTGTGTAATTACTCAAATAATTTTCATTCGAGAAAGTGGGCGTTCCATTATGTGCGTCTGTATTGTACACGCGTGCTCCGATTTACTTGCCCAGAAATGTCAGACTTCCTCGCGTACGACGTGTCTATCGACAGACGCGAGAAAATGTGTCCGATACTGGGACCATTTCGATCGCATGACATCGATTCCATACAGCTCCGCGAGGGAAAACGAATTTACAGCGAGGCTGCGGAATGCACGAGAAGCCAGTTCCACGGAGAACCATACAAAGGGGAAGGAAGTTCTCATTGTAGAATCCGTAGTAATAAATGTCCGACGTCATTCTTGTGCCACCTCGGTCGACCGTCATTTCCCTCTCTCCGTCTGGCTCACCGTTCCTCTTCACGCTTCTCATTTCCTCTTCGTTCAACTTCCGTGTCGACTATCTCGCTTCCTCTAATTATCCCTTATCTATATCTTGGTCCATTTGATTCGCAATGACGTTATCTCGCCCGCTCGGACTGAGCAGAGACGCCTCCTAATCTTATTACTCAAAGTGTCGGCCAGGGAGTAAAGGAGGTTGCAACAGCAGTTTCCCTTCGTGCTGCGTGCACCCCCTTAACTCTCATTCTCTCTCTCTCTCTTGCTCTCTCTTGCTCTCTTTCCATTTCCGCTCGCTCTAATTCTCTATCGTTCTCTCTATCGCTCTATCTCTATGTTCTTCTGTGTACTATCCCTCCGGTTTCCCTTCTTGTCCGCGGCACTTTCCTCCCTCCTTTTTCCGTTCGAAGGCGGCGAGCACTGACGTTGAGGGATTAAACCATTGCCAATCCGACTCTAATTACGAGTAACGGATTAGTACGTGTGCAGCGGGAAAGTGGCGGGCAAACGAGGAAACTTTCGTTGGGCGGCTACGTATGGAGAGGATGTTGCAAATGTTTGTTCCGTGCACGGTGTATCAACAAGAGAGTTTACAAGGCACCGGCGAAACTCCAACCTTGCTGGATAAGATCGCTGATTTCGTATGCGATGTTTGACGGACCGTTTTGTTCAACGTTACGCTGAACGTTTCTCGATACGCCGGGGAAATGGACGGGAAAAATGAGCTACCGCCGCTGGAATTCTACCTTCGTTCTTACTTTAATATGCTCCCGTGAAACAACCGATGAAAATATTCCACAGAGAGCGGGACATCCGAAGAAATTGATTCGTAACAATTCAGAGGTAACGCTACGTTGTTCGTTTTTGGTGTCGAAGTGTCGCGTGTCGATCTCGAGAGTGTTTCGCGTCAATGGGGTTCGAGAACGATGGTCAGACGCAGTTGCAACTGGTCAGGAACACTCTCGAGAACGACTCGCGACAATTTTACTCTCGAATGGACGCGTGGTCTATAGCAGGTGACCCTATTGTTGGACGTGTACCGTCCGCACACGAGAAGAAGGCACAGTGATGTTTACATCCCCACTCCCAGTGCAGTTCCAGGAGCTCTCCTAGTATTACAGTTGCTCCTGGTATTACAGCGTTGCTCGTTACGAAGAGAGAAGTTACGAGTTATGAAAAAGAAGACATACCAGTGGATAATACCTGTTATCGACCGATCATTTATTTCACTTGTACACTGTTCACGAACAAGTTGAGAACGCGTTACGAAATGACAGAAGAAACATACTTAAAGTTAAGTATATTAGTATCTAAAAGTAACCAAAGTATGTTTCGTTACTATCAGCATTCTTTACAAAAGAAACAAAAATGATGTATTTTACACAATTGAAGGTACTGATCAGAGATATGTATAAAAGGAAGATAACGAGATATTTAAAAATGATACTTCTTAGTGACTCTCGTTGTATACTTTGGTAAACTAATCAGAAGCTAACCTAACCCCAGACCGAACTCACCGGTGAATTCATAATTTGTACTATATATATTTATCAAGTCAACAACAAGTTAGTAAAACCGGTTGTACTATCTTTCCGATTAAAAATCACCGAAGTACTGAAACGACTACAATTTCGGATAAACGTCACAGGGAACCACACGCGTACACGAACTCCTCTGGTTTGTGTGGTTCATCCACCGCTAAAGTCCACCACGTGTTGTGCTCCACCCTGTACAGAGTTCACCGTTAGACGTATTACCCGGCATTAAATATACACGGTTCAAAGTTCACGTCTGCAACGTCAACAACCACCGAAGATCTTCGTTCTTAGAGTCCACAACCTGTTCACCGTGTCCCCGACGATATCAATATTATCGAAACTATTCTTATCTCGCGTCCGTGTTCTGTAAGATGCGATCAAAATTCATACGAGAGACTAAGGACATCGTCTCCTCGCTCGTAGCTGAATTGAAATACCTCGAGAGGCTGGAGGCAAATTGCCGGCCGGGGCTTGGTAGCCGTGCAGGAACAAAACAGAATGGTTAGTGTGCCATTGTGCGGATATATTCAGCGGCCGTAGCCTGTCTCAATTTCGCAGCCCCGACGACAGCACCGCCCCGGAATCGGGCATTTTTGACTAATGTTCCGTGAACGAAACTCTTTGCCACCATTATCGTGCCCCACGGCAGTATCATGCAATTTCAAGCCGGGACCCGCGCCGTTCGAGCCACCCCGTTCCCTCTGACCCCCTGTTCCTCGTGTCCTTTTCTAAACTCCACGCTGGCCCGTCCACCACCGAAATCATTCTACCGCATCGAAGATAAGAATCCTCGAACGACCTATCCCGAAGTCGTTCGACCCTCAAAAATCTCAACTTTCAAGTGGATCGACGTCGGGGAACCTTCGTGCAGCACCGACGAAAGTGCTCGCAACACTTTGTTGCGTCCTTTCTGTACGGGGCGGGGAGCAGGGGGCGGGTTAAAGGACGCCATGAAACTTTACGAGCGAACTACGTGGCTAAACGAAATACTACAGATATGAGATTTAACTTTATGCCCGGCGCACGCACTTTTTCGCGGCGTTACGAAGTAGCGTGGAAAGGGAAAATCCTGATTTGATTTCTTCGGCTTTTTACGACCGGGACAATAAATCGGGAACAGAGATCTTTTACCGGAGATTTATTAGTATTCGATTAGACGCTTGGGGAGATCCGAGCACGGGGTATGTACCTGTGTAGAGATCGGTAATGGTGTAATGTATTTCGGTGACGGTTTTTTGTAACAAAAGCGCAACACGGTTCGTAGCTTGGGTACAATTTAATATTTATTCGTCTGAATATATATTTAGACGAATATATATTTGTTCATTGAATGAATTTTTTATTTATATGTCTGAATATATATTTAAAAGAATTATTGAGAGAATTGGGTATTATTGTTAGTTTTGTTCGTATCGTAATACATTTCAGTAAGGGTTTATTGTATAATAACTTGGGATTACAACACGATCCAATTGAAAGGCTAACAGTAATTGAATAAACGTTATTAGAAAAATTATACTTGTGATTTTTGTTAGTACCATAACATTTAAGTATAACAAAGCTCAGTAAGAGTTTATGTAAGAACTTGAGATTACAACACGATCCAATTGTAAGGCTAACAGTAATTGAATAAACGTTATTAGAAAAATTATGCTTGTGATTTTTGTTAGTACCATAACATTCGAGTATAATAAATCTTAGTAAGAGTTTATGTAATAACTTGAGATTACAACACGATCCAATTGTAAGGCTAACAGTAATTGAATAAACGTTATTAGAAAAATTATATTTGTGATTTTTGTTAGCACCATAACATTTAAGAATAGTAAATCTCAGTAACTGTTTATGTAATAAATTGTGATTACAACACAGTTCGATACTTGAGAGCAATTTTATAAACGTAATTCAAAAAATGTATCCTGACATATGGAAAACCAAGGAAAAAGTTTGTATAAACGTAAATATTATTATTTTTATTATTATTGTTGTTATTATTTGTTTGTTCAACAACGAGAAAGAGTTAAACCGTATAATAGAGAATTATTGTTGGGCTAGTAAAGCTAGTTAAATCTGAATAGTCAATCCAATCAGTGAACCATTGTTGAACTAATATCGAGCTAATACTAAACCCGACTGCAGTGTTTGAAGATATTCCAAAGTCTATTTCAAAGTTTACATTTGTACAAACTCTGACGTAATCATTCAATAACTACGAGTTAAATAACTACTGAAAAATTTCTAATAATTAGTAAGATAAACAATTTTGAAATTACTCAAAAATTTCGTACGAAAGAAGATAAATAAAATACTTGTGCAGTAATTGGTCGTTAAATGTTAATAGAGTATCTAGTGATTTTTATATTTAGTGTATGTTTGTACCGTGAATGCTAGAGGAAAAAATATGCAGTTTCTTTTAATTAAAATTGAATTATTAAATTAATTGAATTAAATTCAAAAGTGTAGAAGAACATTCATTTGGAATTCGTGTGTACTTTGATTTTTCTTTTATTCTGATATCGTTCTCTAATTATTGAATTTCATATTTTACCATCGAACTAGGATTACCAGACAAAGAACTGGATATTAAACCTCAAAGGTAATTTTCACTGGATTGGATGATAAAATAATCGTCATATCGAAAACATATATACGCGGCTATAATTCTAAATTAATGAACGACAAATTGCAAATTACCAGAAGGAAAGAAAAATGCCAAAATATTCCAATTTAAGTTATCAACTTGTCAAATTTATATTATTTCAATTTTTCCATTAGAATTGTTTACCTTCCGAAACTACGAAAATTTCATAAAGCAACGAAATTATTCCAATGAATCATAAATAACCATTTCATAAATTTATCAGCTTAGATTCTTCAAATTAACAACGATTTTTCGAGACTCACTCGTGACACCGATCAAAGTAACCGAAATATATAATTTTATATTTCTTAGCGAACATGTAACACAAACTCTAGCCTAGCAGCAATTCAAATTACAATCATTACGCCGTATGAATAACGAAACAGAATTGAAGCTGTGAAAAACCCCAAGCGTCTTCCCGAATTTCGTAAATTTCTAATTGCGAATGGTTGAAGCCTTTTACGCGGTACCATAGATTAATTTCTCTAATAAAATATTCTCCGTGCCAGGAAAGCGACGTAAACTCGCGCTGAGTTTTCTCGAAACGCACGTCTGACCAAAAACGAACGTGCCATGAAATCACTTCAACGTGGACATTACGGCTTGAAGTAAACTCGTTCTGTATGACACATGGTCGTCGTAACGACTTGCAGCGAGAATTACGAGCCAGGTTTATCGCGCAGCTTTGCCGACCGATGGTCAACGTTAATCTGTGCGCTGTTGTGCAGTGACTGTTGAAAGTTGCTGCGATATTGCGCTGCGTTTTGCGATAACGCGTCACGTGGCACTTCCTGTCACAACTTTACATATTACGATAGACGTCGAATAGCTAATTCGTTAATTCATCAACGGTGTTCATTTTTCGGGTGAACGTGGTATGGAAAGATCCGAGCAATGACGAGATTAAATTACTCTACGAGTAAATTCGAATGATCGGCTTGGTTCTAAATTTCGATAAGTATTTGGAAAGATAAAGGTGGTACTTGCGAGTAGATGAAACTAAGATTCCAATCCTAGATAAGTATTTCGGGACACAAAAGCAGTAGTTGAAAGTAGAATGGAACTTTGATCCGGTAGAATAGAGACTTTTACGAGTATCAAAATGTTTACGCGTTACGTGTGACGTGGTAACAATCGAAACAAATAAATATTATACGCGATTAGGGTACAATTTATGGGAAGTTCTTTCGAGATCAACTCACCCTTGAATATAGGGTTCGAAAACAGCTCTTAAGGACCTATACTTCGTAAGTAGAATGAACAAAAAATGATTTTTTACTGATAGCATTCAAAGCCTTGAAGTGAACCCTAAGTGTTGGATTGATTCAAATTCGTGAATCTATATCGAACTTCACTTCATCGGTAGATATGAGTCGAGTAAAACTTGGTGGAATATTGTATCGAATTGTTGAGGAATTTTTAAACGAAGATAAACCAGATAATTGTACTAAAGATACTGAACCGATTTATAAAAGAGAATTCGATGATTTTAGGAAACGAATCAAAGACGTTTTCATTTTGGGCATTTATACAATATTTTACCGTTGAGATATTTTAATAAAATGATGTATAGAGATCGAAATGATAAATAAATTAGTAGATGTTATCAATTTTAGCGATCCAAATGAGTGTCCACGTGTGTGATACTTTGGTTAGTGGAATTTTGTTTCTAAATGTTGATTCGTAGCAATAGTAATTACCATATTGCTACATTTGTTACGACTCCGAAAATATTAACATTATTACATTCTATAATACTGTATATAATCTTAGAACGTATTTTTTCGCCGTAATACGTGACATTCTAATCTTGTAAAAACTCTTGAAGTGATCCTAAAATATGGGAAAAAACAGTGAGTTTGTTTGAATAATTCTTATTTACCGATTGCTTTCATAATTAATCCGTACTTTGGAAAGTCTAACTAATAATCCTAAAAATAATTGTTCCGCTAACAGTTCGTCCACGAATAGATCATGGATTGAAAAGTTATTGTCTTATTATTTAAAAACAATATATATTTCTCAATAATAAACGCGATCGTTAGTGACAAAAGTATTTTATTTAAAACTATTTGTCCAATACTTTGTCCAAGAGATTTGTTACGATACAAATTGAGTTCTGTATTGCATTGAATTATATTTTAACGTCTAATTCCCACGATATCCATTAAATAATTATTGAGTGCATCGGAAATACAATACATACGATTTTACCACTAATTTTAGTGTCTTGATCGATGACTCGATTCATTTGACAAAGTTCGATCCCCTACACGCGACACATGATTCATTATCCTCGCGAACTCGTATGTCCATTAGTGAAGCTGATACACGACGAATATTCGTTAAATGTGAATTATGTGGGAATGTTTTAATATTCTTAAACTTTCGTTATGTGGACTGTAACGGTTGAAAAATATTCATAAACAACCGCACCAATTTTCGCCTGTCGAGAACCTTAATGGAACCGTATTGAAAAATAATATTGTCCGAAAAATTGCAGTAGTAGTCAACCGCGCTAAAAATTACCGAAAAATGTTATTCCCGTGTGAAAAAATACGGAGCAACAATTTCGTCCTTCGTCGAGTAAAGACGAAAAACCTAATAACTTCTTTTCACTATTCACTAGAGAAATTGCAATCGCAATACTTCACCTATTTATTCCGGCCTTGAGTTCATTGTAACAAATATACTATATAATTTTACGAACAAAATCCGGATAACAATTCTTTTTCGCAGCATCGAAGTAAACGACGTAACACGAACACGGATATGTATCATCGCGAATGATACACCATTGTCGCGTAATTACCATCATTACGCACAAAATGTACGTAACGTCTCAAAGTTTCATTTATGTCACATGTTCGCCCGCGGGGCCGAACCTACGTTTGCTTTGAAGAGCCGATGTCAACCCTCCCCACTCCTCCCCCCACCCTACCACCAGCACCACTCCCCACCCCGGTGCGTTTATCTTCGCGATAATTCGCCCCACTTTCCGCGAGTTTTTCATCCGCGCGAGGAGCGCGTCGTATCTCATTTTCCCACCTTCTCAAGGCACCGGAAAGTTCACCGGGGACATGACAGAATACCAAGCGAAGAGATTAGATTTTTGCCTTTTTGTCGAGCCACCATTCGCGAATCGATCCGTGCTTTAACGAACTCAAAGTCTGCCCGCGCCCTCCACACCGGCACACCAAACCACCCCTCTCCCTCCTCGTGATGATTTTAGAGCTCGCATCCGTGTAGTGGTACTTCCCGCCAAACTGCTTCTACGGCTAATATTTACATTTATTAACTCTCTCGTCGTAAATGAAATTTTCAGATAACTTTTAGGATATAGCCCGAGGGTTATAAGGCTATCCGGCTGGCCGCTGACGGTCGCCTCGACGTGCTCGCCATCGAGTTTGCGCACCCCCCTCCCCCGCACCCTTTCTCATTTTCTCCGTCTCTCCTTCCGATTGTTCTTGTTGCACTGTCAGAAGCAGATTAGCCAATAACTATTACCAGCCAAACTTCCTGTAGGCTGGCGGTACGGTTTACGGTCGAAGGTAAAGGCATTTTTCTACCTGCAGGCTAAAAGGGGGTACGCCCCGCTTTCAAGGAAAAATCAATAATAAGTATATTTTTCGGTGGTTCTTCGCTTCATCCGTCCGGTCGGGTTCATTTTTCATTTCTGTTCGCGATTACTACGTCGCGGTGGAAATGTTTGTAAACGCGAAAGAAATATTTTGTTAACCATCGGTGGTGAAACATTTCTTAACACTGATCTTGGATAAAGGGATAAGACTTTTAGTATTCTTAATGAAATATTACAATCGAGAACAAAGGTAGAATATTGTTTAGGGAACTGTTTGGAGATTTTGGAAAATTGAAATTCAAAATTTGTGCACGTTTTTTAACGAATATAATATTCACATTACACGAATTCATAAGGATTAAGTTATTGTGTTTTTTACCCATTTATATACCATTTTTAAAATTTCAAACGTAAACTTTAGAAATATCAACTTCAGGATGTAATCTCCCTGAAATTCGAGAAAAAGGTATATTTATTCTTCTATCTCCAGTTGCTTTGGCAACGTGGAAGATCTTAGCAAAGTCAAGAGGTTAATGTTTCAATATTAGGATCCATTGGATTGTTCGGAAAGTAATATCGTTTCTTTTCGGTGAAAATGAAACACGATTCTTTCAGAGTGTATAAACAGTTTATCGAATCGTACATTCACCATTTTGGAAAACTAAATGACTTTCCAAACGATCCGATAGAACAGTGGATAAAAATAAAGAAATTTGGATCGTCAATTGACTGATTAGACGACAGTTACTTCGAACGATGTAATATTTCTTACCGCTGTGCGATAACAATTGATCCTTCGTCAGTGACGCTCATCCTCTCGGCGAGATGAAAGAAAATATATATATATACTCGTTCCTGGAGAACTGAGAAACCGGGTAAACAACATTATTGGCGTAACGAACTCGTCGAAGAAGAAAACATTTCCTACTGCTTTCTCTAGCGGTCTGCGTTCTGATACTTTTGATTACTCGCCGAAACGAATTCTTTTTACTTTCTCAGGCACGGTGGTCTTGCGCCTCCGGGTCATCGAGCCGGATAATGAAACGTGCAAATGGAAATGAGGCAGTGCTGTGTCAGATAATATTATCACTGACCACGAGAAAGGGTGAGCGCTCGGTCAACTGGCCGCGTAGACTTTCTATGACGCTTTCACCATCAACGTCAAAACGTTTCGCACTCCCGGTCTCTTACCATGAAAATGTTCAACGCAAATCTCGTCAGCATCAAAACATTTCGCGCTTTATGAAAACGCGGCATGCTTCCACAGCGTGAAAAATAGAAAAGGCATCGCGTTTTTTCTTTTTTTTTCAGAATTGAACGCCGAGTTCGTGGAAAACGTATTGTCCATCGATGCATCGATACGTCAGATTGCATTATATTTTTCCCAACGGTGTGCAGTAAAACGCACCCAGTAACGTTCCACTTAAACTGATTTGCCAAGTTTAATTACGGCCACTCCTGAAAAATATCATCTGGTCTACCTTCAACCATTTTGCAGAGCTCGATATTTTTTCACCGTTTTCGAAACCACCTCTCCCAGAGGGTCCGTTGAAATCGAATTTTCACCTTTTATTTTGCGTAGTCAAAATTCGATCCTTACCGTGGCATTATTTTATTACTTTAAAATAATACTTTTATAACCAAGTAATTGTAGTTTCACGAATTATCACTTCCTCGACCGAGTTCGTCGAAACAAATTTCCATGTTTCATTGAACAGGATGAAAGTTTCACACTATTTTATTATATTTACTTTACAATAATATTTCTTGGAACAAAGTAATGATAATTCTGTAACAAATTGGTATCTTTCGAAAAGAACGGGTCGATAGAGGAATGTTTCAATAATTATTGAAAATAGAAACTCATTTTGTATTCAGTTGATTCGAGTACTATATTTATCTTAATGTTTTTAAATGCAGAACTTTGGTTCTTTGTACGTAACTGTCCCAAAATAATGTTAAGGAAATTTTGATTAATTCTATAAACAATAGTTACTATTATATTTCAGGAATTATGTTTGTTCGATTGCCATTGATCGTGTTTCTTGTAAAATGTGTTCAATGATCCAATTATGGAAACAGGACATATGTTATGAAGATTTAGAAATTGCATTGTTACTTATTTCGTACTTAAAACTATTTCGCATAATATTTGACGCAATAAATTGGTACATGTGTTCCAATATCGGTCAATTTCTGCAATTCCTTGCAAATGCGTTCACGAGTCTACAGTTACTTCTGTCATAGTGCTTTTTTCCACTGCATTGTTCATCTCGAGAGCTTTCAATTCACGCTCCTATTCTTCTGTCGAATCACTCACCTGTTATCTGTCCATTAATTCTGTTTTTGTTCCATTGGGATGTTCTTTCTTTCGAAACGTTCCTTGAAGGTGTTTTGTTTTATATTTGTTCCGACTTCACATTTAAGTATTACACATGACTTTTCGTAAGGAAGTCAAATTTGTTTCTTTCAAATCTATTTTTTTTTTGTCTTGTATGATTCAATTCTGAAGAATTATTATATCACGTATGTTTTGACATCGTATATCAAGTTGAACAAACGATAGAAATAGAATTTGCTATTTATTACAATTTAATTGCAGTAAAAACAATGAAAAAAACCTAACCTGTCCCGCTTCGAATTTAACGTGTTTCTGCAGAATGATAGGAAACAGGTCCCCTTTGCAATGTGTAAAGCACGAAGCTGTATTATATAAATAATTAAATGTTACGTACGATGTAACTTGTGTTATATACCGTGAATATCAGTGTGTTTCGTAGCATTTTTCCCTTGTAAACAAAAAATAACTTTGCCTATAGCTATCCAAATTATTTAATACTGTATAACAGTTATTTTTTACTTTTAACATAGGGTTTCGTGGATTCCTCGGCCCTGTTACGATAAATTTTACCGAATAATAAACCGTGAATATATACCTACTGTGATATACCGAGAATGCCCTATGTACTGTGAATACCAGTCTGTTTTATACCATTTTTCACTTGCATACAAAAAATACCTTCGACTGCAGCTTCTAGAATTATTTAATATTGCATAACAGTAATTTTTTCTCACTCTAAACATAGATTTCTGTACATTTTCAGCCCTGTTACGATCAATTTCCCTGAATAATTCCTCGACTTTAGATTTGCATCACGAAAATCTCGAAGATAGATTGGTATACACATTGCATAATTCCAGGTATATTGAATTTCAATTGTATCTCTAAAATTATCGAATACCTACACCTAATGTTCCATGAATCCTGAAATGAACCTATACTCCGCTACACCTGCAAAAACGCGTTGAAATCAAAGGTGGACAAATTGGATTCATTCTTTTAGTAATACACGATGTATATTTAAAATATTATGCAAATAACATTTCACCTTTTACGACGTTTCACCTGTTTTAACAAGGTCGGGTGCAGAAGCGAGTTGAATAAATTCAAATTAAAATAGAAAAATTTAGAGAGCGAATGTAAATAATTCACAATTGAAGAAAAATGGAATTTATCAGGATCGCGCGCGTTGAGAGATCCATTATAATATTAAATCCCGAAAATACTCGGAAATTATTTCATCCCCGTTGCTCGAGCCTAAATTCCAATTCGGTTCGTATTGCGCGATATTATGTCGCGACTATCGGCGCATCTATTAATTGCAATTTAACCCGAGACCGGATCTCCAAAGTCATACGTTAACGAGCGATAAGTACACTCGTTAAATATCGGAAATTTCAACATTGTTATTTTCCCTACTTGTATTCATTCCCTATATATTATTAATAATTCCGTTCTCGCAGATCAAATGCTTCCATTGCGATTTCGACCGGAATAATTGCATCCTTTCAACTTGAAATTAATACTTATCAAAACGGTCCGTGGCTCTGTAATAATTATACGCCTCGTTTCTTGCGTTAAATTAACTATACATTGCCGTCGATTATTTAACGGTACTTGTTACGATTAAAATTGAAGCGTTTTCTATCGTGCGCGGCGTCCTCCGTCGTTTCTTCGTCGGGAAATGATCGCGGGAAACGTAACGGGCTAGCACACGTTGATCAAAAGGCCCATGTCCAACCTACGTCCCTACAGAAATCTATACTTACGTAACCTGACGATGGGCATCACGTGTAACTGGTTTACCGTATCACGTGGCGCTCGTATTTCAAACCGACGTAATATTGATTTTGTCTTTGAAACGGACACTCCAATTCGTAATCCCCAAAGTCGCCCTCGCCTATTGAACTCGATGTCATAATATTTTCAAAAATCTGGAAAATGACGAGTGATGTTATTTATTATCATACCTCCGTGTGGAACAATCGATAGCATATTTTCTGTCGAATTCCACGTTTTACTACCCTTGTCTAAATTCTAACTTGTACGAATACGAGTATTTACGAGAAACGATCGATTGAATTGTTTTAGTAAATTCCATGTGTCTACTGCACTTATACAACTTGTCTAAAATTATACGAGCGTTGTCATAATACTTTTGTATAGTATTTTTTCTTGTCAAATTTCATGTTTTACTACCATTGCCTAAATTCTAACTTATTTAAGTTTTAACGTATTTTTCTGTTAAATTCCACATTTTATTACTTTCATTTATATTTCTTCCATATGTAAAGTATACAGGGTGATCTGTATATTATGATCGTTTAAAAAACGACACAAAATATACACGTGGGTAGTGTATTGAGAAGAAATCGATGTCAGCTACGGAAATATAAAATAAAAAATTTTGTTTAAAAATTATAATGCGACCTTTGCAGCTCTCTCGAAGGTTATCACAATGTCAAATTATTAACATTACAATATATACTTTCTAATACGATACAATTTTCGTCTTAAATACTTTTTCGCATTTCCAACATTTAGAAAAATAATCGAATGTATATTATTATTTCGAAAAATGGATTACGCGGATCGAGGGGTCGGGAAAATATTAAAAATACATTTTGTTACAAATTAATTTTGGTAGAGTTCAATTTTCACTTCGAAAACATTTAATTAAATATTTGCCTTTAAGTTTATCTTAACGTTGCATTATTCCAGATCCTTGAATTCTCCTTTGACTTGACTAAATTTCATTTGAAAAAGCAAGCATGACCTTCAAGTTTATTCGCAAAATTGATTTGTATAAAAATTTCTTTCCAATGATTCGTCGGTTCCTTTAAACCGAACCGATCTATCCGATTCGTTTCTCGAAATGATAAAATTCTAAAGAATTATGATTTTATTTTAACACCTTGAAATTTTCATTCCTCGTTGCTACGGAGAAAATTATAATAAATTGGTACCTGGTTTAACGTCGACTGCAAGTGTTGCTACACACTCAAGGAATCCGAGGAAACTGATGACAAACGCGAAATGAAACAGAACGTACACCGAACAATAAACCATCATTTTCTGGAACGCTGGTGAAATGGATCGGTGCATAAAGCGTCATACCGGAAGAGTAATGTTCACATCCAGAACGGTAGTTTTCGAGGAGCACCATCACAGATCCACAAACCCTCGGGCTTTAATTGAGTTTACCTAGCGCTCAGGCACCCGAGACACTTTTGCAAGACGGTCTCTTGTCAAGTAGAAGGGAGATAATAATCAGAGACGAGTAGTGGCCAGAAATAAATAATACGTCATCTGTACGCGCTCCGTGCCAAAGAAAATATTGAAGACGCAACCGTGGAAACTTCAGAGGAAATGTTCGGGATAAAAGAAAAGACGAGGGAGAAGTTACGAGGAAATTGTGCTCGCGATCGAGAAGTTATCGTTGAAAAGAATATTCTTATTTCAACCAAGTAGAACGTCCCGGAACGAAATAGGGGACGATTCTGTGTTGAAAAATAAGTCGAAAACATGAAATAAATGTTTCTCGTATGGAGCGTACATCTCGAGGAAATTGACGTTGGTACTGCACTGGAAGTAATAACGATCTATAATCCAGATGTTTATAGACAGATGTCTATAAACACGATAAGGTACTGCGGAGAAATTCGCGAATTCGAAGTGAATGTAAGTACGAGACGCGTCCCGCGCATACTTAAAATCGATTTTCTCGAAAACGAAGCCACGTACCTAAAATTCTCGTTTCACGTTTTCGATGTATTCTTTCGCGTAGAAGCGTTTCCATTTTGTTGCGATGCTCCACGTAAATGTGAAACCGCGGTATACGTTATCAAAGAAACAAATGGGAATCGAATAACGTAGTTGGAAAGGGAACAAGTGGGACGTAAAGTAAAGTAAGTCGCTCGATTTCACAATTCTTCACTTGGCGAAGTTCGCGCGTGAAGTTCATCAACAACTCTTTCATTGTCCTTTGTTTCCTTCCGTCTCTCTCTCTTTCAATCGGTCGCTTTCCTGTTCCCAGTATTCCATCGTCTCCCCTCTCTTTCTTCGTATAACACTCGAACAACGTCTAATGCGCAACAAGAACAAAGCTCTGGTTCCAGTGTTCCGTTCGACGCTTTGTGACTCGATTTACAGGAATTCTAATAGAATTACGAGTGCAGCGTGCATCATCTTCAACACAGTAAATAGTTTGCCAACTCTCGTGCGTCTATTCGATGCGTGACGAAATGCAATATCACCCGGACAAACGATCGAATTTTTCCTCCAATTGGAGTTGTCTCCACCGTTATTTTCGCTGACCGAAAATTTCAATTTGTTAACACAGGTACGGTAAGAGAGAAGAAAAGATGAAGAAAAAGAATCTTGATCTTCTTCGAAATCTGTCCTTTCTGTTTTAAATATTGACAAATTCTAATACGAAATGATATCCTTGGAACAAAACAATCACCAAAGTTAGGGTACACTGGTTAAATGAATCGAACGATGCTTGAAGACTTTCAGCAGATGTGTCAGTATTTTAGAATAATGTAAAGAGAAGTCCTTGATTTTAAGTAACAGAAATAACCGAATCTCTAATAAAAGACATTTCAATCTTGAAGTGTTATACCATTCGAATATACACTCTAGGTATTTGAGTGAAAAGTCCCTCGAATTTATGGTACTCGTGTTTTTAACTTTATTGTTATACAATTAGAAGATGAAATTCAGGAGCGTCCAATTGCGTATATTATTATCATTACAATACAAACCTATCGTGTGAAGCATCGATCGATGAGAAGAAGAATGCATTCGAGAACTCGATGGGTCGAAGAAGACCCGAGGAACGGGCTAAGACCAAGGGCAAATTTGACCAGCTGCAATTGTTACGCTCCTCTGTTGGTAAATCGACCAAGTGGTTAACTTTTACAAAGAGGACCCGATGTCGTCAATTAGACAAAGTCCCCGATGCTATTTCTTTGCGTGTCCCCGTCCTCCGGGATCATAAACGCTTCCGAAAGATTTCTATTGGCAGACCGAGGCGATCGTGAACCGCGCCGCGTTACCAAGCACACTTCGAAAACCCCTTATCTCACGAAACTCGGTGGAAAAAGCGAGCGGGCAGATTTCCAAGGGATTGTCCACCGTTACTTCGAGGCCATGGCGAACTCCTCCGAGTCAGAAACTAGTTTCGACTTCCGACAGTCGCATAACTCGAACGTGTCTCTAAATCTCGTAGATAGGTAAAAGAGGCTGAACGGTCGATGGTGACCGAACTTTAATAAATTACATCTGCACGTGGGGCGTACCTTGAAAAAAAACAAGGGACTCGATCGGCTTCTTTCATTGGTTTTGTCTTCGTTCTCCTCTCGGCCAGCCGCCCACCATTTTCTTTCGGGAAGAACGATGGAGCGCGATACGCACGGTAAATCAGTTCATCCTACTTCCCCTGGAAGCCATAGCCAACCGAATAGCATTGTTCGACAAACAGTAATTCATTACATTCTATGACTCTATGAGACGTGAATGCATTCTCCTCGCGAACTTCGGGGAAACTACCTCTACGTCTTCGGCACTGCTCCTGCCCCTCTTCATTGAAAGCACCCGACGTTGCTGGCATATACACTGCCACTCAAAAGTCCCAGAACACCTATTGCTATTTTTAACGCCACCGTCCAGCATAGATCACGAGTTTCCAAGTATATTTAGTAGCTCGAGGATAAGTTACTTTTCGTTACTGAGATAAGTCACCACTTACTGCTTGAAAGTTACTACTTATACTACTTATGCATACACGAGGTATTCCAGGTTTTAATGTTTAAACTGTGTCGATGTATTTTATGGAACTAAATAAGAAAAGAATGTTGTATAAGCATATGCTTGTTGTTCGATGCTTTGAAATTGTAATAAAAATAAGGAGTATAAAGGGAATTGTAATGGAATTGCGTTTACTGTGATGTAATGATGGAACAGGTCGTTGAGAATATTTGAATTTAGTTTATTTACTGACAATATTGGCAAAAATTACTTTGAACATTTTTTACGACTTTTGTTACAAGTTTTCGACATACCTTTAAACGACTTTTGTTTATATAAGCTTTGTTTTCTTACTTGTTGGTCCCGTGTAATATACCCACGAACTTTGAACATTAAAATCTGAGACACCTTGTATAACTCTTAAATTACGAAAGATATTAAAAAAAGTTTTAAACAAAAGGATACTAATTTGGATAGTAGTTTACAGGCCTTCGTAAACGGTATGAATTTCATTCGATACGTTTCTCGATATCTTTCGTAATTTAAAAATGTTCGAAAACTTTTTTTCATTGAATATTTTTTTGATACAGTATCCCTTTCTATAAAAGATGGCTTCTACGTAGAAGTTGAAAAGTAGCTTCAATGAAATACGACATAGTTCTTAAGTTGGACCAACGAACATTCGTGCGAAGTTTTATCAAAATGGGCGTCTGACAGTTCAGGATGTTCCCTTGTTAGTTCTTTCAATTCACTAACAAGTGAAGATCCCGAAGTGTCCTGGTTTTGATGAAACTTTTGTAGGAAGTAGTTTCCACGACAATAGTTGACACTTTTTCGACAAACGTGTATATATTGGAAGGATGAAAACAACTCTCACGATTATACGTGAAAAATTATTTCTATTTAATATCTCGGGAACTATTAAGCCTAGAAAAAAAGATTAAGTTCGAAAATTGCAAAATATGAATGAAATAATATTTCAATACATATAATGAACAAAATTCAAAAATGTCCACTTTCTTTATTATAAAGTACACTTCTAACTCAATTGTTCAAGTTATGTTCAGCATGAGAAATGTTACACTTTAGATGATACAAACTTCTTTTATTTCAAAGATGACACGAAAAATTCATTTAAAAACGTTACATCGATTGCAAAGTTAATCACCGTAACAAAGTTGTGTTTCAAACGTTTAATGAAACTATTATTATATCTAATATGGCAGAAAAGCTAGTTAGAAGCATTATATCGATTGAAAAATTATAAAAGTAACTATTACATGACAGAAAAGAATGAAGTCGAAAACGTCAATTCCAAATTTATATCACTGTAATAAAGGTGTGTTTCAAACGTTTAATAAAACTATTTTTATATCCAATATGGCAAAAAAGCTAGTTAGAAGCATTACATCGATTAAAAAATTATAAAAGTAACTATTATATGACAGAAAAGAATGGAGTCGAAAACGTCAATTCCAAATTTATATCACTGTAATAAAGGTGTGTTTCAAACGTTTAATAAAACTATTTTTATATCCAATATGGCAAAAAAGCTAGTTAGAAGCATTACATCGATTGCAAAATTATAAAAGTAGCTATTACATGACAGAAAAGAATGGAGTCGAAAACGTCAATTCCAAATTTATATCACTGTAATAAAGGTGTGTTTCAAACGTTTAATAAAACTATTTTTATATCGAAAATGGAAAAAAAGCTACTTAGAAGCATTACATCGATTGCAAAATTATAAAAGTAGCTATTATATGACAGAAAAAAAAATGGAGTGGAAAACGTCTTGCGTAATAAAGTTCTCGAAGTTACCAGGGATTGACAACAGTTTTGAATTTTTCGGTGAGCTTTCCCTTTGTAATCTGTACACCGTGTACCCTCTGTATAGTTGATCATACAAGACACCGAACGAGATATTCTCATACATTCTTCAACGGCCGCTTAATTTTCTCCAGGTTTACAAGAAATTTCGTAACTGTTCCGAGACTTTTGAGCGGCAGTGTACGCGGAACGAGGAGTTTCAGCGGAACTTCTCCGGCGAACTTCAAATGCTTCGCTGACGGTTGGCGCATCGCAATCATGACCCGTTTCTAGACAAATTGCCGCGATGCATCGAGAAACACGGGCTTTCGAGAAGTGTCGGCAGAACAAGTCGTACGTACGTCCTTGAATCTCGGACGTTGTAACGACGCGCGGTGGTTCGAAGGCTGAAAGAAGTCCAATTTCTTCAATGTTAAGAAACGAATTTTTTTTTAAATCTCATAGTCGGATAATTGACGCACGAAAACCGATATAATGTTTTGAAAGATATGTCATACAGTTTGTGAGAAATATAATGTCGAATTTGGAGTACAGAATAGATGGTACTTTTATCGGAAGACACTATGTTAATTATAAGTAACTGACAACATTTAATGAAAGAAAGTGTTAATAATTTAATTGTATACATCAAAATGAAATATGTGGCGTATATTAAATTAACAATTTTGCTATTGTTTTCAGTGGAACACAAATTTTATAAGAGTGAACTTTTAGTTGAATTTAATTACATGTAACTTAAGTAAAAAAGTTCTAGCTGCGTAAACTTGCGGGTTCGGTAATACGATCATTTTTTGTGAATAGTGTCAGAATGTTTAAACAAATGAATTCGTTTTTTCTTGGAAATAATTGGTTTTAGTGTTTTGTTAGTCTACTGTAAATTTCTCAAAATTCTCCATTGATTAATTCAAACTCTTATTTAGTTCTAGGTTCGTCATTTTGTTTTTATTGAATATTTAATTATCTTTATGAATTCAGACTACTAATAATAAATTCGTAATAAATTCGATATCTCCTTAATGCTAAGGTAAATATGACAGTAAAATCTGAAAATATAAGAATCATTAAATATGCATTCAACAAACTGCATCTAGCATTTTGTTTTCAGTAATTTGGTGCTGAAATTCGTAATCAGAGACCTCGAGAACTTCAGATATCAATTTTTGGGGTAAATCAGTGCTTCCATATTGATGTTTCATAATTTCTCCGAATTTTGGAAAACTCTCAAACCTTCGAAAGGGTTCAGTTCAGTCATTCCGTATAAAAGAAGAGCTTCTGTTTGAATTTTTTTAAAAATACACATTCCTGAGAATATTTTAGTGCACTTCTGTCTCAATACGTGCACACGTGAGTAAGCTTCACAAAGCCGGAACAATTAATTTAATTCTTGAAAAACCAATATATTTAAAATTAACCGAGCTATCGTATACTTTAATTCAGCGAGTTAATTCATACAACAGAAAGTTTACTTTTACATATCATTCCTCTACACAGAAAAAGAAAATATAAGAGCCTCAATTATGATCGAAGCGATTAGATAGACGTGCAGGGAACTAAACAAAACTGAATACACTATTTACAGAAGAAAAGAATGGAAAATTGGTACTTATTCGTAATTTAAAAGAAGAGGAGAAAAAAATTTGGGCACTACGCATCAGCTCGCGGTTCCATATACTTGCGCGTCTACTTAAGGGTTAATAATGACATTAACTTTATTACAATATCGCGAGGTATTCCCTTGTGCGTGCCGTTTTAACTCCGCAACTGTTAATGATTATCATTAAGCGTTAATTTGTCGTCCCTGTAAAATCGACTTCATTGGGAACGCGTAATCATCGAAATGAATTTCATTGGGAATATATAACCGTCGGCATTCGTGTGGTCGTATAATTGTGGTCGAAAGTGGGAGAGGGGGATAGTGGTGAATATTGCACGGAATTCTCTCAAGTTAAAAATGGAATTAGTACCGACGAGAACAACGACACGAAACCGCGACGCTATCGACTTCGATTAGTGTCTCGCAGCGATGCAGTTTGATTATCAACTGAACTCGACTATAAGGCTTTTAATAGGTTGCTCGATAAGTGTCGTCGTTCGATAAGAAACGAAGCTCAGGTTGGTCGTTTTATTTTTCGAAAGATGGTACCACCGTTTGACGAACGTGTGCGAAGTTTCACGTAGATCTGTCGACTCGTTCGTATGTTTACAGTCGTTCAAGGTTGAAATGTCATAGTATCTTTTTACAATGTAAAAGGCTACAAAACTTATCGGACAACCTAGTGTACACCAGGTGCTATCTCGGACGAGATTATTATCAGTTTGACTTGCGGTTGTTCCTTGCGAAGCTCTTGAATCAAACTTTACTAGCGCCGAAATAGATCTTATCGACAACCATTGTGATGGCAAACATGTAAAGCTATATCGTGTGAAGAAAGAGTACGGTGATTTTAGTAGAATATATTTGGGAGTTGAAATTGATATTTTTAGGGATCGTTTACCACTTTCAGATTTATCACTGTTTCATATTTTACTAATAAGGTGTAGTAAGAGAGTAAACTATGTAACGTCATTGAAAAATATTATTCTAATATTTAACTATGACTTCTGGGGACATGACTGATCTTGCGCAAATTTAAGTTATTGATAGGTTACTTTAAGTTATTGATAGGTCTCTTTAATGGTTGCATTTTGCTATTGAATTTAAGTTTCATGTTTCTTACTGCTATGAAAATTGGTTAGGTTAAAAATCATTGTTACGAAAACTGGAAACATAAACACAACATGTACTATGTGACAGATTATTATTTGAAAATAATAATTTATTGCAATAATGTTATTGAGAGGGTATTTATTTTCATACACATGTTCTGTATAAATTCTTTTATAACCCAGGCCAGAATTATAAAGATATTCTTAATAACAGATTAAAATTGAAAAATTAATATTTTTAATTGTACGGTCCCGTTCTGTTCTTTTTATTCCTTTATGAGTGATTATGGTCTCAGCTGGGAAAATAATGTAGAGAGGTGGTCGTATCGAACAAGGAGGGACCAGATGATGTGACTGGAATTTTTCTGACAACAATTATATAATCTAGGCCTATCGTTTTGTTTACATCTGACCATCCAGCTAAGGTCACGTAGGCCCAAAACCTTAGATATAAGAGGCCATCGTCTTGAATGGGAAGTCTTGTAAAAAGTAGCGAGTTCAAAACTGTGTAGCCACTATAGTAATATTTATATTCTATCATTATATTTCTATCAATCACTGTATATCCCAAGACTCTATTCCCTTCATTCGCAATAATATCCCACAATAATTCTATAAATTAAAAATATTTTAACTTTTTCATTCTTTATCCATAAAGTTGAGTAGTATGGTCGTTATTCAGCTAAATAAATCTACACACCCTTCACGTTGAACCCTATAACTTTTCTAATATTAATTCCTTTCAGAACTCCCTTTTGCGTTTTATATTAATCGACAATTTAGTTTCCGTACGGTAAAAAAAAAAAATAGAAAAACAATTTCACAATAGCAAATTTTGAAAAATAATTTCACTCGAGTAATTTTCTTTTTTCCAACGTTTCAAATATTCACATCACCGTTCTCCTATTCGTTCTTTCACCTTTCTTGTCACACGTTCCTTCGGATTCTCCTACGTTTCTTTTTTACGTATAGATCTCCAATGATTTTCGCGTTCGAACGGAGGATGGTTGAAAATCGACAATCTTAAACGCGTGTAAATGAAACAACTTACTCAAAGACCGACACCGAGCGATTCTTTATTCACCGTAGCATTTATTACTCTCGTGACACACCTGCAACGGCGAGTTGTTGCGCGAAATTGTCTCGAGTTAAAAACGGAATTAGTTGCAACGAGAAAGACGACGTGAAACCGCGAACGCCATCGACTTCGGTTGGTTTCTCGCGGCGCTCCAGTTTGATTATTAACCAAAGCAGCCAGTTTCAAGGTGCAGACGCGGTAGACAACAGAGCGGAGCATAAATAAAACATGTTCCTCGCGGGTGGAATAGCCTGCAGATACCAGGGGTCGCGCAACGGGGATAAACGCGAAACGGAATGAAATAGAAATTCTTGAGGGTTGCAGCGATCTGACGAGAGCACTGCCGAAAGAAAAGGAGTTGAGGGTGGGGGCGGTGGTGCAGAGAGAGAGAAAGAAAGAGACAGAGAGAGAGAGAGAAATGAAAACGTTGAAGGGACGTTTCTGAACTAGGTATTCAGTGTTTTCCAAGTAATTGGATCGCGCGCGGCACTCATCTTATCTGATGAGAATTTATTATACGAATCAAATATTTTGAGAACGCTTCTTATTCTCCCGTGCCGATATGCGACAAACTCTTCGACGATTGCCAATACTTTCTTTCAAAATCCTCGCCGCTCCCATTCGAGTGCTCGCGGATTTAATGAGCAGCGAACAGAACGAGCTCCGAAGCGGTATAACAGCAGCGTCTTGGATCGAAGACGAAGCTTCGCTAAATATCGTATTCGTGTTTTAAACGATCCGATTCGAACGAATCTATGTCCTGAAATATGTTTCTGATATTAATATTTGAAATGGGTATTTTTTTTTCTTCTGTATCTGGTGCATTGATCTCGATTCCGAAATTGGATCCAAGCTTGGATATTTTAACGATAGTCACGAAATTCAGGAGACATTGCTTTTCAATTATGTAATAGAATATTTCTTAATTGTATTTATCGCGTGTTTCTCAAATCGTTATCGCTGATAACTGTATAGATACAGCGTTAAATGTATACATCTGGTGCTGGAATTAGGTAATTTTGATTGTACAATGTTAAATTTATGAATGTTACTATTATATTTGTAACGAAGTTTTCGTAACTATATTTATACCGAAGGAGATTAAATTGAAAGGTGGAGAATCTTTTTTATGTACAGGGTGCCCCATTTAAATTGATACAATGAAATATCTTGTAGACAATTGATTAAAACAAAAAATGTTATTACACTACTGTGAGTTAAATGTAGAATACTTAACAGTTAAAGGAAAAATTAATGTGATTTTGATCTATGGTGAATCCAGACGAAATATTAACGAGGCTGTTAATTTGTACGATTTGCGATATCCTGGAAATGTTCAACGTATCGTTCACGTTTAAATATCTTAAAAATGGAGTTTTCGTAAAAAAATGAACAAGCCCTCAAAGTGCACAATATTCACAACTTCTGTGTATAACCCTTCAATTCAAGCAGAACACCTAAGAAGAATAACCTTATAATTATTAACACCACTGTACTCTATTATACTATTTTATAACCTCATATATTGTCATACACAGCCTCGATAAAAATTTCGATACTAACTAGTCCAATAACCTGCTATATATCATCCGAAACTATTCATAAGCTTCCACAAAAACTTATTTGCTGCACCTAGTAGTATTTCTAAAACCAGCCAAACAACCTCCAATATTTTTAAACTAATCAACCTGATAACCTCCAATGGTTTAAAATATCTGTAAATCTCTGCAGAAATCTATTTCGCGCGTCTAGCAATATTTTTAAACAAACCAGCCTGATAGCCTACAACGATTCCAGACCAGGCCCCCTCGTAACGCGTGTCCAATGTTCTTAAAGCAGTTGGTTCGCAAACGGTGGAGAAGTACACGGGAAACAGGACGACAAATTCGTGAGCGTCCTTACGCACACGTGTACAAGGAACGCGTAGCTGTATTTTGTTAAAATAAAATTAAATTCATGGCTGATGGTAACTCAATAATGAAACCATTACGCAACTGCGCACGATGTACAGTCATAAAGGGAAAGCGAAGAGAAGTGGAGAAGGGAGACCGGGAGAACGAGAGCAAAAGGACGAAAGGGTGAATGGGAAAGGGGGAGGAAGCCACTGAAGAGAAAGGAAAAGAGACAGACAAAGGGACTGCGCAAGAGATATAAAGGTGGAGAGGCGGAGAGGGTGAGAGATGGGACGAACGAGGGAAATACGTTATCGTCTGCAGCCAGCTGACAAATCGAAGGTAATAGGGCTGAGCGGAATTCTGCCTAGCAGAACGACCGAGAGCACTGTATCTAGTAGGTACGTGGCTACTACATACGTACATATGCACCAGGACCGCGAACGTGTTGCGCGCATGACGGGATATGTGCTTGCAGCACGATGATTATGTGTATCGCGCAGATGCAATTCGCGAATATACACTGTCGGCCAAAAGTACCAGGCCACCTGACTTATTCCCGCCACTTCTTATCGTGCAGATGGACCAACGTTAATTTCGTAACGATTAACTTCTATCTGCGTTTAACTCGACTGTTCAACAGTTGTTTCGGGATGGACATTATAGATACTTTGTTCAGATATGGTAAGACGATTATAAATAATTTGTTCGTATCATTTATAAATTTTTTAAAAATTATTCTCTCGTATAGGAAAGAGTTTGTTTTTTAAGTATGCAATTCAAGATTCGTTTGATTTTAGTGATTTCGATCGATCGAACTTTTGTAGTTGCTATTACTCCAGGAGAAGTAAATGAATTAATGATGCGTTAGAAAATGAAGAATTGTGCAAATTCGAGTAAAGTATTCGAAGAATTTTCTTGAACTAAAATTTCAAAGGGGATTCGTTAAATATGTATATTAAAAGAATCTTAAGGTGGCCTATAAAGTACGAATTATCTCGTGAAAAGAAACTCACCATAGTGAAAATATATGGGAAAAGAATAGGTATAAATAAGGGATAATGGATGTATGTGAATACCATTGGTATGCATTTAAAAAATAAGTAATTATTCATAGAAAATAAAAATTAATCATTTCATGATTAGTTGCAATTTTTTGCGTATTTGGTTAGCAAACATTAAATTGAAATTTTATTTTATAATATGAACAGATTTCTGTACTCGAAAAAGTAATTAACGAAGAGATAGAAACAAACCATTAACCCTTGAGTGGTATGGTTAAAAATTGAAACGTGGTTATTCTAGTGGATTATGTTCTCAGCAGTGAGATATACTTCAATTTTTGTATTAATATACAGTTGTTGCAAATATATTATGCGGATTTTCTAGTTCCTTAGACCTTGTTTTATGATAAAATGTGATGTCTATCTGATGTCTGCTATTTACATAGAATCTGTACATATTTGTTTGTCAGAAAATTAATAAGCTTTTGAGTGTTATATAATAAATTTGAATTAATATTAAGAATTCAATATTAGTAATATCTTGCAGTAACATTCACAAAATGAATTTTATTTTTTACATTTACCATAATTACATAATAAACACTAAATCTCATTTTACTAATAAAAATTTGTTCCTTATAACAGTTAAGTATATAGTAATTTATTTTTTACTTCGAATTCAACATTTAAAGAAATTTTAGAAATTACCAATAAAATTAAAAAATATATATTTGTCTTTTAACATACTAATGCTTGATGTTTTGCAACAAGTAAAAGAATCTAAATAGTCGATAAATGGAAATGGTATCTAAATTAAAAGATCTTGTCACTTTTTTATTTACTATGAAAAATTTATTGATTTTCGCATTGAAATAGCTTTTAAACCACATCTAATTAATATTTCCAAAACGTGTAATAACTTATAGATGGAATTAATTGAGACCTCAGAAAGTAATATTCTGACTGATAAATTTGATGCGATAGATCTCATTAAGATATGGAAAATTGCTGTTAAATACTCACGTTTATATCAACAAGCTCGTCGAATACTTTCCCATTTCGTTCCATGTATTGACGTAACCAACATTTTTATATGGGATACAAATTAAAACATGTTCGAGGTTTCAGATTTACTCGAAGAAGTCATTGAATAATTTACTATCTCCTGACTTTCAATTCTACTGCTATCTTGTCGAGCAAATAAATGTCTTTATATAATTTTTTTTATATAAATCTCTTAGATAACCGCCAGCTACAATTAATATAACTAAATATGTCCACAAAAATATAATATTTTCTCGTATGTATATTAAATTCTCAACATAATAATAGTCTAATGCACGTAAAGTAATTTCTAAGATACATAAATATCCTTGTATTTTTCAAAATATCTGTTAAATATCTAGTAAATCGAGTTACCAAACCTAATTTCAAATAATCAAGTAAAATCCATAGAACGCTACTCCATTTCCAAAAATGTTAATCTTTTATTTAACGTACAACTGTTTTTTTTTTTTAAGGAAACACAAATACTGTGTAGAGCTGCAAAAATGAAAATTACTTTCCTGTTAACTTTATTAATTGTTTATATAACATTATTTTCTGTTACGTTGATTCATTTCGATCTCGTAATTTTTGTCAGTACTGTTTTGGCGGCAACGTGTCTGACTATCTAGGCTAATACTACTGAAACACTGTTGCATCCGTGAAACTTATAAAACTGCTAGACCGTTTGGTGCTGATTGTTTTCAATTAAGCAGACTTTAGAAGTAGGATAGCAATAGCTTTGTGCTTTAAACGAGATTTAAAGGTAGCATTAAACGACAAAAATTTGTAATTAATTCGACGGAATCTAAGCTTTTTCGTATTAAGGTTACGTTAAGGTACAATATTACTCGCATCGACAATTTGTATCTCACTTAACGATGAAAATTGTCCTTTTTGTGTATCCAAAGTTCTCACATTTTGTATTAATATTAGGTACCCGGTACGAGGGTTTTATTATTAATTAACTATGCATTACTTGTTCTGCTAAAATACTTTATAGCTATTTCGCGCGGAAATTTATGATTTACAACTTTCAAAATTAATAACGTATATTATTTCTCAGAGAAATCATTTTTCTGGACTTCCCAAAACAAATTATTTATTCCTCAAAGTCCTTGTCAGGCACAGTACAAGGTAAATAATACAAAATGTAACATACGAACGTAATATAGTACTTAACATTTAAAATCGTACATTGTAGAAAAAAATAATATCAAGAAAAATGTAACTAACCACGTACGAGTTATGTAGAACAAATTGATAAAATTGCAAGTCCTGGGATTAATTTCGGTTCTAGTTTCTCGAATGTTTTATCAAACGGTAAGATTCTAAGGTGCAGTCTTTCCACGTGTCTTTTTCCCGTCGTTCTCGTACAGCCTCTTTATACGCGCAGGCAGACAAGGATTTAAATGCTCGTAATTCGGGAACAGCTTCTCGAAAGAGATCTGATGGAAGCGAACACCGTGAAATTCGTACACGGAGGTAGCCGGGGCCTAGGAATGATTTTTAACCAGATGTGCGTTCTCATCTCTTCTCAAATACAAACGAAGATCTGCAGGAGAAAGGAGACCACGGAATAGCTTAGCGAGACGAAGCTACTAGAAATGTAATAGGAGAAATTGCTATCGTAACGGCATCGCGGAAAGCTCGCTTGTTCCACGAATTCAAATATACGTGTCTCGGCTAAGCCGATGGGAGGAGACGAATATGCGAGAAACAAAGTGTGTTCGAAGCATCGTCCGTTCTTTTTGGACAAATGAGGTTAACATTTGTTAAATGTCTATAGTGTACTGTTTGGAGCTGAGTAGTTGACCTCTGGAAGGAACTATAAATCGTATTGGATTAGATGTCCTAATCGACTTACGAAAATTAAACAAAAATTACTAGATTTCCCTGATACATAGTATTACATTCCCCTTAATGTGAGAAGCCATCTTTTCAGATATATATACATATTTTACGATCGTACAAGCTTCTGTTCAGTTTCTAATAATTCTATACAAATCGTCCCCAAAGCTTTTCGCACGAGATTTTCTAAATTCAACATTACGCTTTTTCAAGGGAAAAACCCTTGGATGCGATAAAGTCCACCATCTACACAAACATTTTATAATCGTATACATTTCCCAATTATTTCTATACAAATCATCTCCAAATCTGTCTACACAGTTTTCCTAGATTCAACATCTATAATCGTACAAATCTATATACAGTTCCTAATCATTTCCATAACAAATCATCTCTAAATCTGTCTACCCAATTTTTCTACATTCTACATTTATAATCGCACAAATCTGTATACATTTTCTAATCATATCCATAACAAATCATCTCCAAATCTGTCTACCCAATTTTCCTACATTCAACATTTATAATCGTACAAATCTGTATACAGTTCCTAATCATTCTCATAACAAATCATCTCCAAATCTGTCTACCCAATTTTCCTACATTCAACATTCATAATCGTACAAATCTGTATACAGTTCCTAATCATATCCATAACAAATCATCTCCAAATCTGTCTACCCAATTTTTCTACATTCAACATTCATAATCGTACAAATCTGTATACATTTTCTAATCATATCCATACAAATCATCTCTAAATCTGTCTACACAGTTTTCCTAGATCCAGATTCGAGATTGGGTTTTTTCCAGAGGAACATGCCGGTGGACGCGGATAAAGACCACCGTACCTGGCGGGGATCGTAACGACTGTGAGCTCGTGGGCCGAGCAGTCGACTGCTTCAACTACCACGGCGGCGGAAAACATAAGATCCACGCCGCGGCTGGTTCCACCCCTGGCCGCAATCCCGATAGGACATTGCAGTATAGAGCAGCGAATAACCGTGGCCCGTACGAGCGCGACGACGCGGCATCGTGCCAGGAACTCGTGCTACGGCACGACCCACGACCCCCGCATTTTCCAACCCAGGTTCTGGCATAGGCCGCGGCACTAGGCCGACGCAAACCATCGCCAATGAGTGCATGTCTGGGGCGGAGCATGGTCGACACCGAGCAGACGCGATTTCGACCTACTTTGTATCTTTCGCTGTACACCATATCTGAAAAGACCTTTCAGAAATTGATTATTACCTGCCACTTTTACCTTCTCCCGTGATGCTTTCCAGCCGTGGAAAAATCCACCCTACCTGTTGTCCGTCCCCCAACACATTGTTCGACATCGTGATCGCGACAGAATTTACTTATCGTAACCGTTATTAAAACGGACACTCTTTGGAACTGTGAAAGTTGACATCTGGAAAATTGACTCGAACGATTCAATCGACTCTCGAGAGCCCTACGACCGAGTAAAAATTACCCGACTGTTTACATTATCCTATAACATGGCACCAGATTACCCTTAATCCAGGAGTCATCTTCTCAGCGATACATTGTATCCACATTTCCCTAAACCCTTAGCATACCAAGGTAGGATGATCGACATTCTTTACAAAAGGGGATCCTTAAAAGACTCCATACCTTTTTCATTGTTATATTAGTCACTTATAGTATTTCTCTTTAACATCGATCCTATTAATCGTGAGAAACCTTTAAAAATCACCATTGCGACTCACCATCACCTATACATTTGTCATTTGCAGTTCAGAACGGCTGACTCTTATACTTCGTACACTCTATTTACAACTATCCTAGACAGACACGATTACAGTAAATTTCACTCGTTCAGGTACGCATTGTTCACTCTCTGCTACTATAGTCTGTTTCGATACGATCTCAACTCGTTACCGGATTCAACTCAATTACCTAGAGAAGTGAAAGGAAAGTAACTGTTTCAATTTAATTGCAAAAAATCATTTCATTCGATTTCTGTCCTCCTTGCCCTTACCGATCGAGGTGATCAATAATGAAGCACATAGAAAAATTGCAGCTCAAACAACACATTTCCAACAATTTCCAATAGCATCGAAAGAACGTACATGGAGGTCCCTGAGGGACCCTGTCTTGGTACGATAAGAGTCGATCCAGTCGACATCTCTCCAGCCGTACATTGTTAACGTACTCTTCTCAAAACACGTAGATTATCGTGGCTGGGTATACCCACGAAACGTCCTCGTCTATCTGTTTACTATACTGGTCCAGCATCTTCGCTCCAATCCCGATAGACGGATCTAAGTCGCTTCCTTTCCCCGTTTCGATCTCCCCGTTCACTACCACCGAGCGTGAAAGTGCATTCGTTCTGATGTCGTCATCAGCGTCGGCGAGCACAGACGTGACCTACTTACGCTATTGACCTGTTGGCGATACCGGTGGGCGAAGTGTTTAAAGGGGGAATCGCGGATAAGAGGGAGAAGACAGTCCAGGTGAAGGAATGGCGAGGGGTACTCCTCGCCAAGAAGCGTGGACGGGAGAGGGGGAGCGTCGGCTAAGGTGGAAGGGTGGCTGAGAAGGGAGGAGGGATCGGGGCTAGGGTGCACTTGACGCATCTGAACGCGGAGAGAGCGAGCGACTGCCGCATGCGGTCCCAGCGCGCGCAGCCTACCACTCTCCCTAACCATCCTGACACATATATGTATGTATGTATCTAGACATGTATGAATGTATGTATGTGCTCGTGTAATACATACATGCGCATCCGAATGTGTAAACGTATGTTTACGTTACATACGTACGCGCCCACACGTGGCTAGGTGGAATTGTGGAGCGTGGTACGTGTACGTACAGAGTGTATAAAAAAGAAAGGATGCGCCCACACACTCGGAGGAAATGTTTACGGTTGGTCCGTTCGAGGATCGTATTTCGGGACTTAACGTTTTCGATCTTTCGAAACGGTTTTTCCTTCCACCTTCGTGGAATGGATTGTTGTTAACGTTAGGGGGAACTGTTGTTGAGAATACTGTGGGTATGTATACGTTTGTATTGTGTAATACGAGTTGTATCGATAGGTCGAATGAGTGTGGAATTGTGTATACAATTGTATGTAAGATGAGTACGAGGTTACATAGGTGAAATTGGAAATTGAGGTTATGATGTGGAAAGTAGATAGTGTTGACTGATTTGTGTGTACATAGATATAGAGATGGAACACTATTGGTTAGTTGGATATGTTTTTGTTATAATTGTAAGTAAAATCGTTTTTATAAGTAAAAGAAAGTAAGATGCATAATATAGTCTTCTAATACGTGGTAAAGATATCCGATTCAATCTCGACAAATATCGTGCGTAATTATTAATAACTAGCTCAGTATACATAAATAATACACCACAATTATTCTCGGGTTTATATTTAAAGTTAATATTTGTACTATTATTTTTCACTTGCATGGTATACAATGTATATTTTCATCCTTGGACGAGGTTCTGGAGACTTTTCTACTCAAATGTGTACTTAGGTATTTCTTACCCATATTTCATCTTTTCAGATTAAACACAGATTTTAGAACTTGCAACGTTTTTACAGTTACGATTAATATTTGAAGGTAATTTTCATAAAATTCCAACAAGTACGGTTTTTAATAATCAACATTCGCCAAAATGAACATTTCGAGGTCTGGAGACAACGTATTAGTTCAATGTTTAATGATTTTACATCTAATCTTTCCTTCAATATTATATTTGCTGTAGATTTCACGACTTTCGAATCAAAACGAAGAAATTAAATATAAATGTTACGAACAATCAAAGGGTGCACACATTTTTTTGAGACACCCTGTATACATTAGATTCGAGAGTCGGGAGGGTCTCGAAATTGTGTGTGTTGTATTTTCCAGAGTCCTCCCCGGGGGGACACGTAGGATCTTTTTTCCTCGAGGTTTGGACTGGTCAAACTGGTGTTGAATCTTGTCGTCGCCCTCTTGGTTGTCGCCTTATTTGTGAATACCGCTCAACGGGGTCTCACGATTCGTACCGATCGATAACACTTTCGAGTATTGGCGATAACGTGAAACTCGATTGACAAAATTGTGAATAAAGCGAGGAATGGATGTAGCAGAATACTAGGATGTAATTTTCAGAAAATCACTTAAATTGATTCGTTCTTTTCGACTATAGAAATGTTATGGTTTCGCGTAAATAAATATAAATAACGCGAGATATTGATTTATCGAAATCAGTACCAAGTTGTTCAACGATGAACTCTAGAATTATCTAAATGATGAAACATTGTCGTAAAGAGAAATATATTGTCGATTAAAAATATGTTTCAAATCATAAGTTTTAATTCCTTTACACTTAAAACTAATTTTCAGGAACGACATTTCTTGTAAATACTCGATATATTCTAACGAATCGATCACTCTATAGTATCTCCTATTTATTGTTCAAGTACAAAGAAAGCAAGTTTAAATAATTCTGATTTCTCGTTTTAGGAACAAACGGTATAATTGGATCTCAGAAACAGGGTACCGGAAAGGCTTTTTACTTTTGTTAACGGTGATGTAAAGTTGTTCTCCGGTTTCAAGCATTTGTCTAATTGTTTACCTTGTTACTGAAATGCTGGTCTCTCCGTTCTATAATTTCCTTCGACGATTCTGTGTGCCATTTATTATGAAAGAAAATACTTATAATTATACAATAATTTTCGTTTCACTTACTTCGATACCTTTGCTGCTTTGAAACCAGTCATGCGCATGATGCTACGGCATCCTGTTCAACTGTACTTTCTTAAAAACAGTATCACTTTGAAGTATTCCAAATGCATCGTTGCGATAAATTAATTTCGCCAAGCACTAGTGATCCGATCTAGAGAGTAATTAGCTGCTCCAGCAAAACGTTCGTATTCTAAAGAATTCGTTCTGTGTAAAACATTCTGAAGATACTTCTACAATGGAGACGAATATCGATAGAGTATTTCGTTAAAAATAATAAGATTTACTCGTTTAAAAATAATATGTATTGTACTGTAATATCGTTGTTAAAATTCGATCTCAAAGAATCTGAACATAGCGATTTCTGCAAATAATTTAAAAAGAAATAATAACTTTTATGACGTCCTAAGCGAACTCCTCCTTATTTTATACTCATTGATACTGCGCGAAGAATACCTCATTGTTAAATATTTAATAACTTTATATCTATCGTAATACACTCGACTCTCCTATAACACGATTCAAATTTGTTTCGTGTTATTTTGAAACAATGGTAAGCGAAATCCAGACAGTGCGATGAAATGATTCGCGTTGTACGAGAGTTGTCCAAGTTCATCAAACCGTGCTATATGGAAACTACAATAAGTTCAATAAGTTTTGTCGTTTTTTCCATTGTAAAAAAAATACTATGACATTTCAACTTTGAACAACTGTATCGAATATTATATATATAATATACGAATGATTCGACAGATCTACATAAAACTTCACACCTGTTCATTAAACAGTAGTATCATCTTTAGAAAAATAAAACAACGAACTTAATAGCTCCATTTCTTATCGAACGACAAAACTTATTGATCAACCTATTATATCAGAAGAATATCGTGTTATAAAAGTATTGTCGTAATTTTTGCATCGTATTTTCAAATTATCGTGTTATAAGAGGGTTGAGTGTATTACAGTGATTTTCATTGTGTCGCTGGCGCGGGAACAGAGCGTGACAGTACGAAAGGTAGAAACATACGAAATTTTATCGCTCTTATCTTGGCTTATCTTCAAACAAGGCTCACTGGAACAACATTTGTATCGGGGAAGATAGTGTGGAATAGTAATAATAGTAATAATGAAATTAATACGATTAAATAATCACCACCATATTGTATATTTAATGAAATTTCTAGGTAAAGTAGTTAAAAAAATGTGTATTTTTCTATCTGTATAACACATTTTGCAGTTCTACTCTTAAATTTATTTTGTTAAATTCGTCCACTATAACATGAAGCAAAAAAATTTAGTTTCATTTATATTATTAAAAATATTGTCAATAATATCAAGCATTAATCGTCTAACTCAAAATCGTTCAGATACGTTAGTTTCATATAATTCTCACCGATCCGATTAAAGTATTTTTTTAAATGACAAAGTAAAAAATATAGAAACATTAATTTTCCTATTTCGGTAACTCATTGGTAACATGATATATCCTGTGTCGCATGATAGTTTCAAGAAATGGTGAAGATAATTTTCGTGATTTAATGGGAGAAAGAAATAGCGACGCGATAAAATAATTGCATTGATCTTCCAACGATTTTACAAGGAATCGATAATATCGAATACAATTATCAGTATAAACAACGACTTAAACCAACGAACAATAACGTTTGATAACGTATTATAGTCTGACAATGCAAGCAATTTGCTACTTTCTATTCTTAAAGAAATTCTCAATCTCAATCATTCGTTCTAATAGTCGTTTAACAACAAATCGTTAAATACGTTAGTGTACCAACAAAACTATGTTTTCAGTGTATCTCGTGATAAAACGTATTCGAACATACATACACTGCTCCGTCGATCACCGATAAAGAGAGTACAAGTTCGAAAGTGATCGATATAAATAATCTAAGGAAAGAAATCGACGTGAATGTTTTCATCGGTGGTAGAAGGAAAATTGAAATATTTTCGCTTGGCTCGAAATTGATTCGATCGATCGATCGATCCGGGGGCATTTAAATTTACAAGGTTTAATAAGCCGTGCGATTGCCGGCTGATAAAGATTCCGTGGGTTTCGTTCTCCCCGCAGAACCCCTATAGAGGAGTAACGGGGGTGTTGGAGAAACCTCCGTGAAAAATCTTAGCTCCCATCGGTTTCCAGAACGTGCCAGAACGCATCAGCTTCGTGGGATTTCGATGGTGAGTCACTTCCTTAACGTCGAACAAATGTGTCGGGACGTGCGAAGAGAGGCGAAAAAAGGAAGGAGAGAGCAAGACGAGCGGAACCGTGGCAAGGTAGGGCATCAGGGTTGAAGGGAGACAGAGAATCCCGATCCGGAGATTCGGTAGCGGAAGGGTGGTCGGTGTTCAGGGGGACCCTCGGTACAGGATCGTCAGGGGGCAAGACGGAAGGTGGCAGACCGAGTCGAAGTTCTGGAAAGGGGCGGGTGGACTGTAACGGGGACGAGGGGTGGGGGGGGACCAGGACTCTCCTCAATGGAGTGAGGGATAAAAAGCAAATACGTTTCACTCACTCGCGTTTTCCGTTAGCAAATTCAATCTCGTTCGGAGTCCCTTTAACATTGTGCCTATAATAGGGAGGCTGAAGAGGGACTAAAGGGGAGGTTGAAGTGTGAGGAGTGAATCGCGGGAGGAGGCGTCCGTGGAAGGAGGACGAGGACAGGAGGCAGGTGTCGCCTTATAAGGACTTTATCACACCCTCCGGTTTCATCCCCTCCAACGTTTTCGTCTTCCACCCCTTCCGGTACACCCCGTACCACCCCACCTGGCCCCTCTATTCCGCGCTCAACCTTTTTCACCTTCCTAATCTGGCACACCGCTCACACCTCACCGGCGACTATTATCGACTTTGACTGGAACCCTGAGTCGGCTCACCTTTAAGCTAGCCGACTGAAGCCACTCGGGGTTTGTTTGAGCGGATAATGCAATATCCATCCTTTAGCGGGAGGAGCCAATAAAAGTGGTGGACCATCCGTTCGGAAATCGAAGTTTTTTTTTTCAAACCCCGACGACGGTTCGTGTTCGCGAAACGGACCCCCGTAGTTGACATTGCCTGACGACGTTTCACTAATTCTTCCCGTTCCAATGCACCTCCATCCCACCCCCCATCTGTCCCCCTATTACTCGATCCTCCGTCGGTGTGCAAACTCGGAAATAAATTTTGGTAAACTTCTCGGTCAACGAGATCCCTGGCTATCGTCTTCGGTGAACTTTGATAAGTATATTCGGTTAGGTCTTGGTTAGGTCTGGGTCACGTTCAAACAAATCAGAGACACGTAAATATTTCGCGTGCCCCGTACGATTCGGTATCAGGACGCGTGCGTTGAAATAAAATTCCGTTTAAACCTCCGGGGAACCCGCGGAGTCAGTTAATAAAGATCAAGTTGGCAAGGATCCGGTGGAACGAGGGGGGATGGGGGGCCAGAGCCGCGTTACGAAAGGCAGGCTTCGATCGGTAGAACAAAGATGGGCTTCCAGCTCGTTAAAACTTGCCTTATTAACATTTTTCATGTGCGGATGCCTCGCGGAATGTCGAAAAGTTCAGCGAACCAGATAAGGAGCGATTATATTGAACTTCCTTCGGGAACCGAACTCGGGATACGTGGCCAATTTTGCACCTAATGAAATCACGTTGTAGAACTCTGGCCGTGTGTTGGTGCGTTTTCCACTCGGATAATGGTACTTGTACATTCTGATCAATATCATGTAATATCGCGGCGCGTGGTACGATCGTATTGCACCTGAACGGGGTAATGTTTCGATCACCACGATTAATTTCTACCGTACGAATGCATAGTATGCGTTTTTCAAATTCACGCGTAGATTTAATCGGGATTACAAGCTAGGGACGATAATCTCTCGAAGGAATAGATTTTCTGTTCTCAAGGTGAGATAATATTGTTCGGAAAGTCGTATCGTTTTCTAAAAAAGGGAATATATAATTTAATAAAATGTTTATACACTCTAAAAAAATCGTGTTTCATTTTCACTAGAAAAAAACGAAATGACTTTTACGAACGACACAATACTTTACACAGTCGAGGGAGAACGACGTAAAGTAGGTTGTGCAAGATAATTTTTAGGTTAGGTGAAATTTGTTGGCATTTAGGCAGTTTGTTAGAAATTTTTAATGGTGTAACTATGGTTGTGTACATACATATTTAGATGTGTGTATGTATACTATATTATTTGTATTGTTATGTTATTTCGTGTGTACAGTTAATACAGATTTTACATAGGTATCTTCGAACCTAATCATCGACAAATGTGCATATTTAGTAACAGTAATTTAGTTCCTTCTGGATTCAATATGGTTCGACTGTAGAAACTTTACAAAGGAAATGTAATTTCATCGTTATCACCAGACTCTGGTATATTCACGAATACAGTCTCTTGATAAGTATTTTACTTTCGGTCTCACCGATCCCCTCTGATTTTCTATTCAATATTTTTTTTTAATAACATCTCTTTCGACGTAGTTGTAATTTCATTCTTTTATTTTACATAGGAACAACGAACGTACATATTACGTAAAAACAATCAAGTTCAAACAACTGTATTACCTCGGTATAACGGTATTACGAATTCGTTTCATCGCGCCGTATCAAAAAACTTTTTTGATCAACGAGCAATTTTATTTTATTTTCGTTCATAATTAAGAGAAATTTCACAAATGCTTTCCCACCGAAAGTACAAACCAACAATTGTTCTTTCTGTATCCGTGTGTTGCATCACGTTTCTCTATCGTTGGCGCAATCTTCATTCCGGATGAAATTTTACTGTTCTGAAAACGATCGCGGAAAGACGGTTGGAAGATAAATCGTTCGTTACGTTCACGTATTGTCGCAACGTAACTTGCGTAACAAGCTGTCCGGTGTATTCTGAATATTTTTCAAGTTGGAGCTTTCTCGATTATTATTATCCGATATTCTCAATTACCATGCCGGGGAGCACGTTCGGCAAGAGACTGTCGCCAGAACTCGGTGACATTTTCGTTCAGGCATTAACACCGGTGTTTAGTGGACAAGCGCGACCTGGCTCCAGCATGTTAAACAAGTACGTCCATTAATCAGGACCGAGTCACAAGTAACTTGACCCACGCGGCGCGATGGCATAGGGTGGGTTTCCAACAACGAAGGTTGGAGCCGTCTCTCTGCCTCCGTCTTTCCCTACCCTTCTTTCCGCCTCCTCCTCACGGGTCCATTTGTTATGCCCAGGTGACACTCAATTATGTCGCGCAAAAGGGTTGCGTGAAAGACGCTGGCTAACTAGCGCGGAAAGTTTCCTAACAACGTACTCCTCTGGCTGGCTTTGTATCGTAACTCTTCGCGAAAAGATACATCGAAGGGAGAATGCATAACTAAGTTTTGCGTGATGGACCAAACGGGACAACTTCTCCTTCGTTTCTGGAAGATTGCATTTACGCTTGGCCGAGATAACCGGAACTCGGTTCGAAAGGTTTTCGATTTACTCCGGGAGCGACGCCACTGACGGAACGAAAGAGTTCCCACATTCCAAGAAATAAAAGTCGCCACGTTTCTCGACCGTGAGAACAATTAAGCTAGGTTTTCTGTTTCGAGGTACGATTTAATGTTCCGTAGCGACACTCGTTTAACGACTTTTTACGTTAACAACTAACCGAGAGCGGGTTTCGATGAATATTGCATCACTCGTGTTGTTTCAATGAATGAAAATCAAACTCGGTGCAAAATCGGTGAGTTTTTCGATGATCCTGTCAATTAATAACCATTCTTTCACCTTTTGATGTTGTCGTTGCTCATTGCTTGGGAAGGCTCGTATTATTACACGTTATGAACAATCATTGTGCGTCGAGGCAAATAACGTCTGGATGTAACGAGGAACGTTCTTATTTGACCTCAATGTTTGAAAATGTTTTTATTAGACAATTTTGATGTTACGGGTAATCATTTTTATTCCCCGGATGTATTATTTTCACATTCTATCAATAATACAATAGCACCTCTCGGAATATTATTCTCCGCTGATACCGATACAGAGTACAATGCCGAATTAACCATTCGCCTGCAGAACGCATCTGTTTTGCGAGATTATGTTCATCTTCTTGGCACACCAATTGACAATTCACGCACTTCGAGCTGACACTATAAATACAAAGTATAACAAAGCACGAAATCAATTTCGAGTATCGATTCTTTTGGAGCGAGAAATTATGAAAAATTATTTCCTTTCAAAGTTTAACTTTGCGTACACTTAATGCCCTCTGAATCTTTAAGAATTTTACATCTTATTTACAACATTTGTCAAAAAATAAAAACAACTCAAACATCGTTGTCGATTGTTGAAAAATAAATTACATTACTTTCGCTCACTTTTTTACTCTTCCTCGATTACTTTTCAAATTTCAAAACTGTTTCATCATTAGACGTGAACTGTAAAAATGACTCGATATAGCATTAAAGTACGTTATACCGCATTCTTTGTTCCCTTCGAATTATTTATCTTAAAAACATCGTTAAATATTTCGTTAATAACCGATCGATGAGATTATCGGGCACAAAATAATAATAACTCGCGCGCTTGTAGTTCATCGATACAACGCAGCGTACGCAAAACGCGGTAATAAAAATTTCACGAGTGAATGTTCCAAGTCCCAGGCTACGAATAGAAAATTTACAATCGACCGCTCTAAACACCCACGCATGAACGAACATCGTCCAGACCGGGGTGTTACGCGTCGCGAAAACGTACGCGGCCCAAAGGGTTAGCGCCGACCATTATTTTCCCCGAAAGAATGTGCCCGGCCGGATGACGATTCCTTTGAAACTTCGGACGGAAGAAAGAAAAAGACAAAAAAAAAAAAGAAAAAAAGAGAACGCGCAGTCGCGAAATACTAATGAGGTCCACAATTAACTCCCCGCGGCTCCGTCCCCGGGATGGTATTTCATTTATCCACCGAATAGCCCGGTGAAATTTATAGGACGCAATAATTCGATTGAAAAAAATGAGGGGAATTAGTGTTGGTGCGCGATCTGTCCCCGTTTAATCTGCCTTTATTATCGACAGAGTTATTCGCGTTACTTACGCGGAAGCACGGGGAAGCACGCGGCTCGATCGATAAGCGCGTCGGCTCGGACGATGGCTCGAAAAATACGCGAAAAATAGCGCGAGCGCGTGTATATATACAGAAAAAGGAGTGGGAAGAAAAAAAAAAAAAAGAAAAAAAAAAGGAAAAAAGAGACCCCCTTCGGCCCGGGGAAAAAGCGAAATGTCCGCGCTAACTGCTATGCCCCCAGTGATGCCGATCGCGAGAGATCCCCGGCTGGTGTGAAAGCGCTGGAAGCGCGCGGATTTTCGCGCCCCGCGCTCGCGTTCGCTCGCTAACTCGCTCGCTCGCTAACTCGCTCGCTCGCTCGCTCGCTTGCTCGTGGCCGACAGGCCGGTCGACCGGGCGGGCCCGCGTTCGAGAGACGCTCGTGCTCGATATTAAATTCCAAGCACCGGCATATTTGTGCGCGCAAAGCAACGCGCGGCGGGGTATAACTTTCATGTTGCCTCCAATTAATACGCGGAACAAAAGTGGCTCGAGAAGGAAAGAATACGCGAGCCGTACCGGAAAGCGATCGGGGAGGAGTACAGAGCGCGGACAGAAAAGCTGAAACAGGGGCTCGGACGACGAGCGGCCGGGAGGGCGGGAGGGTGAATGGGAAGGGAGTGGGACGAGGAACCGTGGGAAGGGCGGGTTGGGCGCCGCGCAAGGGCGGTATGACGGGAGCCGGGTGGCCGTACGGGAGGCGGGGGGTGGTGGTAGGTAGACGAGTGGGCTGCCGAGCGACTATTTGCTCGCTCGCATTTAATATCGAAACCGGCCAATCATACGCGAATATAACGAAATACTAAAATTATTTGGCGGAGTAACGAGACCATGAAAGGCGTCCAATGGACCGACGGGTAGAAGGGGGACGGTGGGCGGCGGGGAGGGGGAGGGGGCGAGGCGTGTACACCCGGTCCGAAAGGGATGATCCTTTTTATGGAACGCACTATTTATTCGCCGTCATTACGTCGGCTGGGGGTTCCCTGCCCGGGAATTCCCGTGCAATTAAAGACTTTATTAGTTATCCGGCCCCCCCTCCCCACACCCACACCCACCGCCTCACCCCGTGGATCGTTGCTTAGTTTCATCGGGAACGGCGGTGTTCCGTGTTCAAAAAGCCATTGAACGAATCCGGGAACAGGGGGAGGGGATGTTTCGTTCTCTGGCGCGCGGCGGACGAATGATTAAACCGACTGGTTGTGGCGGTAATTTTAAAATCAATGTGCGCGGGCGACGACGGTCGGAGGAGGGGAGGGGGCGCCACCCGTCTTCGGGGACGAGCGGTAATGAAATATCGTCAAAATACGATGCGCGTCGTATCGTTTCTCCTCCCTTGCTCCACCATTTTTCCTCGCCCCGTGGCGGTATTTTATACGAACGCGGAGCGTTAAATATTAGCGAATATTTTCCACCTTTCCCCCTCCCCCTTCCCCTCAAACTTTGAATTAAGTTTCGAGATCGAGCGCCGACGTCGAAATAACAGGAATTCACTGAAACGTTTGCAAGACACGTAGATATTAAAAACAGTTTGTTGGGCTGGCTTCTATTTATTTTGGTATTGGTAAAATATGGGAGAGCCGGGGATACGAGAGAAGCGTGTTCGTGTACGTGTGTGTGTATGTGTGTGCGCGCGCGCCGCCACCGCCACCGCCTCTGAGCGTGGAAAACGCCTGGACGCGAATACCTGAACCTGAACGTTTCAGAGAGGCCGCGTTACATGGAAAATAACCCGCTAACAGTTTGATGAGAGCCACGGGGTACGTGGGGAAAACGGGGTGGGCACTGCGCAGGATGGATGTAATTAAAGTGGTGACACGCTAGCCGTGGGGTATGTCTACCCCAATCCAAATCCTGCGCAACCCCCGGATCTCTGTCCCTCAAGATAATTCGGACATCGTGTAATCGATACGATCTCCAGGCTGACGTACAGACAATTTCAAAAGATGATTCCCAGCCTTCCATCCGGCTGGCGTCATCCCTTCGTGATCATAAAAGGGATACCCTTATTTTTTCTTTTTTTCTTCTTCTTCTTCTTCTTCTTCTTTTTCTCTTCCGTCTCTGTCTTTCTTTAATTCTCCGGAGAGCGAGGAAGAGGGCCGAAGGGCGAAGGTGAATCGGCAAGATGAATTCCAGATGCCCTAAAGGAAACTTTCAAAGTAACGGAATTACATCGTCGCGTTAAAAAGATGAAATTGTACCGGATTCTGATACCCGTGCTTGAAAATATTGCTACGGAAAATTGTGTCTACGCAACGAACCGGTCGTTTCGGTTTATTTTACCTCGAATTACTCGATTCCGTAGAAACGGGATTTCACGGTTTGTAGATACGGTTACTGGACGTGGCTGTACGGTCATCTTCGACCGAGAAGAATCGATAGCGCGTAACGTTTGTTACAATCGATGAATGAAATTCATTAACGGTGAGAATTACAAACGTAGTTTAACTTTTCATCGATAGACTTCTGGACATTTTTCTTTGGGTATATAATAGAATAGAAGAACTAGTACATTTTAGTAAAATTAGAAATCTTAAATGGAGTACACTTTTTTGTATTACGATGTACTGTGTAGTGCAAAGACAGTGTCGTTCCATTTGATAGAATAACAAATTGAATTCATAATTTCGTAATTCAATAAATGTTAAATTTGGAAAGTATATATCATAGTTATATAATACATAAAGTGAGGTTAGCTTTTCTTACTTATAATGGAGAAGAGACAAGAAAATGAGTAAATAAGTGTGAAAAGTACACATAAAGGGGAAAATAAAAGTTTTACAAATATTTTTTGCAATGTACGACTATTTGTAATTGTTTACGTTCTATTGACAAAATATTTTATCTTGGAGTATTCAAAAGAAGTTGAAACGTTTAACGATAAAATATTCAATTATGCTTAAACTTTAGAGTTATAAAAACCAAGTAACTATAGTATGTGTATTCTTGTCTTATATCCGTGTCCTTATATGTACCTATGTTAATCTGTAGGTTCAACGTTGTAGTTACGAATAAATTGTTTATTATTTCGTTCGTCATCTACTTATGTTTCTAATCGCATGCAAATATTGATAAGTAAGAAGTTTTCTAAAAAAATGACTTTGTAACAATGGTTTGTATCTCACAAATTTACATGCATATGTACTATAGGTTAGGTCAGCGGTTGTGTAATACCAAAGTCCAAAACACGTTGAAGTTTGTAACATAATGACGGTATGTAACACAATGACAGTTTCGGATTACGGCATTATAAGTTTGGCAACAGCCAGAACCTCGAAGTTTGAGATTTTAGGTTGTTTTACAGGGAAACTAGAGATAACCGGTGACCCTTATTGCATGCAGAGTGTCGTCAGCATAAACTTCACATGGTCATGGTTTGTAATCGCAAAATTTAAATTCTAAACTCGGAATTTTTCAAATTACCTAATTTAGTATTCCCGCAAACGAGACCTTCGCGAAGTAATAAGGTCCTTTAATTACAAAACTTTCGTCGCATCTTATTATTTCCTCTAGTTGATTATAACGGGAACGAAATTTGAAAATGTAAAATTGCTCCGAACTTTGAAAAGTACGACGTCAGTATCCAAATGAAATTAACTCGAAACAAATACATGTATCGGTAATGATGATCGTAGTTAGGTTCGTAAGCACCTTCGATTAAATCTTGCGTCGACGCAATTATATAATTGCGTCGATACGATATGTTTTCCTCTAATTAATACTGTAGAGATATAATGATTATTATTAACGATTAAAATAAAATATCGGTAAATACATTTAATCTGTATGTAATTTCAGGCCACGATAATAATTGCTATTCTATATGTAGGTTCAAGCCTTAATAATAATTATTATTTTGCCTAGCGTTAGCATTATGTATAATAATTATTATCATATATGATTACATATCTATCTAATGGTTATTAATTAGTACCGCTTGAATTCACACATAGAATTTTATCCGTTTCTCGAATAACTATTGAAACTCTATTGGTGTTAAAAACAAGAAATATTTTTTCGGTTCTGCGAATGTTGCAGCGTTGCGAACAGACGTGACTAAGTGAAAATTTTCTAATTTGTACTCGTCGAACCTGTCAAGTAGAATCAAAGCTTACCAAACGTTTGCGTCGAAACGAAGCAAGAAATCCGTGGTTGACGTCCGTTTCGCTATGATGATTTGCATAGGGCAGTATATAAGCGGATCAACGAAATCAATCAATTACTGGCGTACAGCATGCGTCGAACCGTGAGGATTACGTTGTGATTACTGTAGAACCATCTGTTGGAACGCTTTAATGCCTTTTATGCAAATTTCCCACGTTGTTGTGTTCGTAACAAAGATTACGTTCATCACGAAGATTATGCAAAGTACACAATAATTATATAATCCCTCCTTTTACTGGCATACGATACCCCGCGGTGCCGTCATTGACGATGAAATAAATTCGTTATTGAGATTGCATTGAGAAGCATCAACCAACGTCGAGGCACCTTCATCGATATGCACCGCCTATATTTCGCTAAAGAAATCAATCTAGGTCTCGAACAATTTTCTCCTCGGACGGCGGAACGTTCGCATTAATTTATACTAATTAATTTGGCAGACGAGCACGATTTAACGATTACCGTACCTCGAGACTGTACTCTCGAATAGGGAAATCTTTTGAAGCCCACCACGTCTCGAATTAACTGCCTTAATCTCCCAACTTTCGGCTTCAACTTTGTAATTTTCTTGTTTTTCTTCTTTTTCTTTACCAAGTAAACGGTGTTCTGTTAAACCGAAGTTAAATTTAAATAATTCCGAAGAAAAGGGATAAAACCGAAGTGCTGAATTTGATTACATTCGAGCGAGTTTTCAGTATCGTGACTATACGATAATGATTTTTGTGGTTCGTTGTAATCTCTGTGACAACGAAAATTGTTCAATATTCTTTTCTCGCTCATTGTGTCACTTTTATTTCATAGATGTTCGATTCACGAGTCTATTCTAAATGAATCTTTTTTTAAACACCTAATGTACATAAGTCATTGGATTTTTAGCAAATATAGACTAGGAACGAATTGAAATGAAATTGATATTCATTAATTCTTTACGTTATATAAGAAACATAAATTATGTAGGTTCGATTATAGTAAAAATGTTTCTAAACAACCTTAAATTTTCTTCTCGTCAAGGTAATCGTTTCGTTTAAAAAAAAATCGCTCAGACAAATTGTAACATTCTGTGAATTAATTTTTCTTAGTGTATAGAGAAAATTTCAACCTTTTGCAATATTTTCCTCAATTTTTATTTTAGACACTTGTATTGAAATTCTACTTTCCTGCAGAATGTTATGTTTTGCATATTTACTTATATTGTACAAATCGAAAATGTAGAATAATATTTATTTGTGTGATACAAGAACAGTAGTATATGCAAAAATGTAGACAACATTGTGGATACTTTCTGTAACAAAATCAATTGTGAAAAAGTAACGATCCCATTCTTATTTACGAAATCATCCCAATCAAATGAATAAAGTAGAAGTTGTACGAAAAAGATTGATTCATTTGCGATTTCTTTTTTCACGAAACTTGAGAATCGATGTATACGTAAATTAAAAATTGTACAGTAAAATATAAATTAGAAATACTGAAAGATAAAAAAATAAGATAATAAGATCGTTTTATATTGTATATGGCAATTATATAAAGACGAGAATTATTGGTACCTAGATAATAACAATAACAGCTCTTCTACTACTTACGATTAAATGTGTCCATTCTTCTATCTTCGAATTAGGTAGATAGAGTAGAATTCATGCAAGATACTCACCTGGAACAGAAAAAGAATATTAATTGTAAAAGGCCTCTTAAGTTTAATGCGATATTTTCGAACAATCATAAGAGAATTCTGATTTCAGTTTTCCCAGGATCTTAAATTTATTGCTCGTGAACGGCTACCGTTGAGAAATTGAGAGGAAGGAAAAACTCCATCTTGAGAGGAGGCGGAGAGTCAGGTTAACTGGCAGAAGAAGATGGTAGATGCAAAAGTGAGATGTTAATCACAGCTCGACAGCTCATTAACGTTTTGATTAGCCCATGTAGCCGTCTAGGCTCTCGGAGTCTTTGAAACCCTATTTGAAGACTTTCGTTGCTGTTGGTTGTTCATTTGAAAATCGGTGATAATCATTATTCATCAACAAGGGAAAAATACACAAACATTTTATGAATTCAAACTTTAACACACTTTTTATCGAACTTCAATATTCTGTCATGTTTAGCAATAATAAACACATTGGCACGTTAGAAAGAATTTTTGTTCGAATGGTCAACATTATTGTAGACGTTAGAAAGAACTTTTTACAGCTATTCCTGGTTGAAACGTTTTTTTGCAGATCTGCTGTTATGTACATGAGGATTTTTGAAACTCTGTCGTTCCACAGATTTTCTACGGAATTCAAGTGTACTGATTGCGCAAGCATTTCTAAAATATTTGAGCAACGGTAGAGCAAAATGTCTGTAAATTATTGTTAACTAATACTTGCAGATAACCTGGTACAAGAAAATTTGTTGTTAAATTTGACGAGAACATATTTTCTCTACCATCGAATCGTGTGAAAAACAGGAGGACAGTGTCACACCTATTTGAAACTTTTATATCTGCAATATTTATCAAATTTTTTACTTCTCAATATCTTGTCAAATTCATCTTGTCTAAGACCGAATTAGCAAATATTGTAATTCTCCTTTCGTGTTGCAACATTTAATTTAAAATAGAGCGTTCTAAGCGTTTGCAATTTCTTATAACAAAAGCTCATATGACACCCGAGTTAACAATTGCGAAACGGAGGCGGAGGGTAGATTAATTATAATTCTACATCGATAATGAGACTAAGCAGCTTACAAGTACATACCGAGTTTGACATGATCCTGCACACGTGGAGGACCCTGTAATCGTCTTAGGATTTTCAAGGATAAGAGGAATAACCGATGATAATAAATATCTAGGATGTTCCAAACTTTCGTTTCAACATAGAAACTACAATTTTTCTCTTATCGTACCGTACCATTGTTCTTCTGTCTAAGGAAACATTAAATGTGAAGTTACAGATAACTAACCGCAGCTTCGGTTTGATGATTATACTGGATGATTGCAGATGAAAACAGAGTACAGTGTAGCGGTCTTCTGGAGATGATAAAGGAAGAGACATTAAACACCAGGGCATGGGGAGGTCGGTAAAGTATCGTTATATATATATATATAACAAAAGCGATATATATATTGATCAGAGATGGTACGAGAACTTGCGAGAAATGGTCAGCGGTCAAGTTTCCCTCTAGTGACAAGTGTGGCAGGTGTCACCACCTTACAGTATTACAGCTAATTAGATTAATTATTTATAGCGAAAAATAACTACATCTAGCTACATCTATGTGTTTCTGATTTCTGGAAATACATAGTTAAAGAACAAATGGTCTACGTGGGAAACTGTACCGATAACAAAGATACATCGTACATCTATATCGGCTTACCTCTTTCATTTCTAATATTAATCATAGTTAAAATTCTTACAGAGAACCCGATTAAAGTTCAGTGTTCGCATTGTGAATAAAATGAACAGTTTTTTGGAAAATCTTTGCCAGAAACTGTACGAAACCCATTATAAGTTAAATATTTTATCTCGGCTGTATAAAGGGAAAGAATTGTTATTATAATCCTCCACTTACAGAAGACCGAATTTCCACAAGAACGACCCTCGATTTTTTCTCAAAGTAATTCACCCTCGGTACATTAAACTCTTATGTTTGCTGAAAAATGCACTCTCTAATTGTAGTGGACATTATTACACATTGTTTCCCTTACATTAAGGTTTGCCAAGGTAAATTATCTTTGCAGCCGCAGTTTTTACCACTCTCTAATTAACGACACCGTGCACCGTGTGAAACGCGTCCGTGGGCGTTAAGCTCCTTTATGCTTCGTAAGGTTAGGCGGTGCAAGAATTAAAGGGAATTGTAGCAAAATGGCGAAAATGTGGAAGACGGCAAGTTCGCGAACTGAGAATACCAGCCGAGTGGATAAGAAGGGATAAGGGACAGAGGAAAGGAACAACAACCGGGAATTTATAAATTACAATTAACTGTTCTATATCGACAAGCATCGATAATGCCTAGCCAACGACATAAACTGTTTAAATACATTAAAGGATGGCGGTGTGGCGTAGAAATTAATTTTGAAAATTAAATTGCACTTCCAATACTGTTATCGCCCGTGTCTACGTATATAAAGGCAAATTATGTACAAAATTCGTATGTAAATAATTCATAAGGAATCGTTCGACAATCTTGATCAGATCGTTCGAAATTAATTGAATTAATCTTGTTTCTTCTTTACGTCAACGTGACAGCAAGTTTTAGTTGTTTCATTTAATAATATATGTATGTGGTAAATGGTATGGTAAATTATGTCTCTGTTATTGTAATCTACCTTGTCGTAATACAAGAAACAATTTTTATAGTAATTACTTTCACTTCCTATTATTTTAACATTTTCAAAATTGAAATTACAGATCAAATCTTTACTATTATATGTATTATATCTGTTGTGAATCTATTGTAGGTACACGTATTTTATATATTTTTCTATTAAGTATGGTAGGTAATTATCTTATAGAATATTTTTTATTACTCTTAGAAGTAATTAAAAAGAGAAAATATTGAATAGAAAATATTGCAGATGGTGTATACAAGGTGTCAAAACTGTGAATACAAACATAACTAGTTGATAAAACTCATTCAATAAACAAAAAACTTGTAGTGCACGCCATTTTCTAACTTGCAAATCTTTTTGCAATAACATTTCGAATAACATTGCACTGATACATGGCTGCAGAATGAATATTTGTATCTTTCCATGGATTTTCTTCATTCACATTTTCATCAGTAAAAAAATTTACTCCAAGTTGTAATACTTCTTAGCAGTTGCAAATCTACACTTTACAATATTTCTATTACTTCCAATGATATTTCAATGTTCCTTTTGGCTCTATGCTAAAGAATTAAATATCCTGATAATTAAAAGTCATTAGTGGACGAACCCATATTTATTACTACATTCTTCTTCACTGTTGTGAGTTCTATTAAACAATTAAGTTCGTATCTTTACATCCTAAGCACGCTTCGTGTTAAAATTAGGGACGATTCTTTTCAAATCGTTCCCAAATCGCTATATTCAACCACAAAAATAGAAAAAAATATTTCGTTTCGAGGTTCTTAGTCAGTTGTTTATTAAAGACTCTTTACACATCGTGTATAATCATCTTGACTGTACTTTCATAGTACCCTATGGATTATTTGAATCTATTTTCTAGGTAGCCTAGTCCATATCTAATATTTTTAATACAGTTCTGCCAGTTTCTAATTGAAGCAGATACAATGGAAAATGAAATCTTACGAAAGTAACCAAACGAGAGTGGAATTTTCAAAAAGATATCGAGAATCAATTATCGGCGAAGGAAGTTTCCCGAAAGCAAAAGCGTTCACTGTGCATCGAGATGCTTACCAGCCACTACTTAGACCCACCGAACGCACGTGGCAATTTGAAAGAAGGTAATACCTCAGTGAAAAATCGATGAAAACCCAGCTCTGGATTTTTCGCGTTGCTTCGGGAACGATAAAATCGATCTCACTCGTCGTACGGTACCGATAGTGCCGGTCTACAGCCATTAAAGAAGTTTAAGCTATTCAAGCGAATGACGATGAAATTGCACGGGTATCCACTCTGTCGTTCAGGCACCGTTTAATGGTTAATGGAGTTCCAAATCAAATTATTGGTAATGAGTAAAGTTGCTGAGGGCAACATAGAGAGCGCACGCCACTGAAGTGAATACCGTCTATAAATTATACAGAGTGCGGAGCACTTGCAACATGTCTTTTGGGGAAATTAGCCGCAAGTATGCTATCCTGGGAACTTTCGCGCGACTCGTGACCCCGCGTTAGAGAAATTGTAACTATGAATAAGAACGGGACAGGTCTAGCTCTGACACGAGCATCGTCCATAGTGTAACCGTTTAAACATTCGGAAGCTCTCGCAACGAACTTTTGAAGATAACGATCGTTTGTTTACTATGTATAATGTATTATATTATAATACGCGGGTGAACTTCAGGTGTGCGTGCAACGTGCAAAAATGATAGAAAAAATTAGTACCAATATTCGTTGTATTTGATCGTGTTCACAAGTCACAAATATCTGTGTTTGCGATCGAACAAAGTTTCAGAAGGCTCGATTTTTGTTGATTTATAGGCTTCTAGAAAGGGTGAAATTTTGGTTCGAAACAGTTTCTAATATCTTTGTTAATTTGAGAGTTATATAGGTAGGTATGTATAAATAAAATGGTCGGTTTTAATACAAGGGGTGGTTTCTCCCTTAATGTGGAAAAGTAGCTGTAACGAAATATGGCATAATTCTTAGGATGGACTAATGAACATTTATGCAAAGTTTTATTAAAGTCGACGGGGCGGTTCTTAGTCAGTTGTTTATTAAAAACTTTTTACACATCGTGTATAGTCATCTTGACTGTAAGTACTTTCATAGTACCCTATGGATTATTTGAATCTATTTTCTAGGTAGCACTGGTTCATAACTAATATTTTTAATACAGTTCTGCGACAGTTTCTAATTGAAGCAGATATAATGGAAAATAAAATCTTCAAGTGTGTTATGTGTTCAATGAAAATTATAAAATCAATTTTTTCGAATAACTGTTTAATCGAATCAACGTTGCGAATAAATTACTGTACAGTACTTTTATTAATTATTTATTATTCGAATAAAATTCGCCTATTTTTTATTTGAAGTGGTAGTAGCTGACTATGCAAATGGACATACAAATCATAGATATGCATTTAATGTACAGTCTTGATAATGTACCGATGGTTTAAAATAATAATTGTTTTAATAAATGAGAGAAAACATATTTCTATCAGGAATATATATTCGGTAATATTTCAAGCAAAATCGTTAGGTTCGTAGATTTGAAATACAACCGATAGATTTATAGTTTCGAAACAGAACCATTAGGTATGTAGATTTAGAATTATGGCTCCTCGATCGCAATATCCAAAGTAGTAAGGATAGCTCTCGAACGATTAGAAGAATGGAGAACTTGAGATAAGCGATTGTTTAGAGAATATTACACAATGAACAACTGTATCTGTACCACATGCAAAGAGTGCAAGAAACTTACACGTAGCAACTTTCTGACACAACTGTTAATTTCACAATTGTCAATTAAAATTTCTCTATTTCGTATTATTGTATACAGAGTAGCGACGTTATTTATATCTGCGATATTAGTACAGATTAAATGTAACCATTTCAAACTTTATGCGATGCAGACTTTCATCAGATATGCTGCAAAATAGGTGCAATAAATTTGTCGATTATATATGGTGTCCAGTGAATGGTACAATCCACAAGAAGATTATTCTGCGTTAAAAAATAGATCAAAAACGTATAACATTTTTGTATACCGTGTTTCGTTTTGGAGAAAATTGATTTTAAAACTGCTTGAGGCACACGCTCAATTTACTCAATTTCGGATGAATGAAATCACACATAGTATCCAATGAATGGTACAACCCATAAAAAGATTATTCTGCGTTCAAAAATAGATCGAAAATGTATAACACATTTTTGTGTACCGTGCGCCGTTTTGGAGAAAATTGATTTTAAAACTGTTTGGGGCACGCGCTCGATTTATTCAATTACGATTTAATAAAATTATATATAGTGTTCTACAATCAGTACAACCAACAAGAATATGATTCTGTGTTAAAAAATAATTCGAAATCTTAGAATATATTTTTTTCGTGTCATGTTTTTAAGAAAATTGATTTGAAACTGCTTGAAGCGTGCGCGTGAGTTATCAAAATTCAGTTTAATGAATTTTACTTTATATTTGGTACTGAAAATTTTCAAACATATTGGAAAGCCAATGAGAAAATCCAACCCAGGGTTACTCTAGCCCAGTTTACAATTAAAATGCTGATCTATAAAAATATCTATGACACCAAAACAATTTCAATTAGAACAAATATATACTCGAACATTCTGCATTTATTTTGTACACCAGTGATCATCCCTAAAATTACGCCTCGACGTTTCGACATAACCTGTATAAATATCAAAACGATAGGGATATTTATTTAAAAACAAGTTCAAGTAGAACAAATGTTTCCATACACATGTTTAATTATTTTTGTATAATGAAATTATTTCTCCGACGATACACAAAAATGCCTCTAACTTGAAAAGAATTTCAATTAGGACAAATGTTTGTGCAAACATTCTCCATTTATTTTGTACACTAGTATTTATCCCTAAAATTACATCCACACATTTTGACACGCCCTGAATAAACGCTGAAAGGCCAGGGTAATTCATTTAAAAACAATTCCAATCAGGACAACTGTTTGTACAAACATTCTCCATTTATTTTTTACACTAGTATTTATCCCTAAAATTACATCCACACATTTTGACACGCCCTGAATAAACGCTGAAAGGCCAGGGCAATTCATTTAAAAACAATTCCAATCAGGACAACTGTTTGTACAAACATTCTCAATTTATTTTGTACACTAGTACTTATCCCTAAAATTACATCCACACATTTTGACACGCCCTGAATAAACGCTGAAAGGCCAGGGCAATTCATTTAAACACAATTCCAATCAGGACAACTGTTTGTACAAACATTCTCAATTTATTTTGTACACTAGTACTTATCCCTAAAATTACATCCACACATTTTGACACGCGCTGAATAAACGCTGAAAGGCCAGGGCAATTCATTTAAAAACAATTCCAATCAGGATACTTGTTTGTACAAACATTCTCAATTTGTTTCGAACACTAGTAGCTATCCTGAAAATTACGCCTACACGTTTTGACACCCCTTGTATAAACGCCGAGACGACAGGACTACCTATTTCCAAAGAGTGAACTGATCAACAATCCTGTCTCGATTCTTGCCTCTGTCGAGAGGTAAATCGTTGTTGCGTTGTTTCGCCGGAAGATTTCCGTTACGTTGCTTTCCCAACACGATGCACGGCATGGCGGATTCGCGACCTGGAATTGGCAATTAACGCTGTCACCGGCGTATAATCGTATCTCGAGAAACGCGTAATTTATCGACTCAAACTCCTAATTGGCTGCGGTATACGTCATGTCGTTAGGGGGTTGCGCACAACTAATTCCTGCCGTCTAACTTCGACATGATGTACCAGCTACGTACCGAACTAGGCACTGTACGAGCACGTCGTGGTATGCAGCCCGAGTCCCCGCCCTCCCCTCCACCGCTATCCTCCCGCGTCGCACGGCATATAAACAGCTGTTGCAATTGCTAACTTCCTGTATTGTTACTTCTGGACCACTGAGCTTCCTCATTAAAAGCACAGTTAATTACTGTTTAAGAGAAAAACATCGGTGTCGTCGCGTTTTGCGAAGTACAGCAACAAGCTGTCACCGAGCACCGTGCAAAGTTGCCTTTGGAATCCTTCGGGGGTACGGAGTTATGATTCTTCTCCCAGACTTCGAACCGAAAGGAGTCCAACATGATAAATGGGTGTCTTCTAACGTTCTAGAGTATCAACGAAATCTGTTTCATTCTGTGACCAATAGTAGAAGCTACAAAGTTTGCAGTTGGAGAGTAGGAAGGCGATGGAGAGTACCATTTTATCCATTTTTAACTACTTTTATCTAAATAGTAGACAAAAAAGAATGATGTATCAGTTCTTACCAACAAGTTGGCACAAAGTATCAATTTGTATAATTAATGAACGACTAAATACAAGACTCTCGTCAGGTAGAGAACGTTCAACACTTTTGCTACCATTTCAGTGGAATCGTTCACAGACTTCTCTACAGTTGTAGTAATTTTATTTAATGTAATCTGTAAAAAATCTATACAGAACTAAAATGTGTTCAGCATGTCCCTTGTTCGTCGTTTCTGGAATCATCGCGAACATATAGAATATATCAGAGTAGACTTCAGTTCCTTCAATTTCTCCTATACTTTCACTTTCTTGGCATTCTGTGAAATAATTTACTAAATTGTAAATAATTAATACTTTGAAAATATCTAGATAACAGTAAATAACTCTGATACAACTCTCTACAACGCTTCACGACTTGTCCCAACACTCTCGACTCAACAATCTTTGCTCAACACTCTTTGCTCAACACTCTTAGGCTCAACACTCTTAGGCTCAACACTCAACAACGTTTCACGACTCTCGGCTCAACACTCCTTTCGAAAAAAGGAAAGGCTCTTACCCGCTTTCCCTCATTCCCACCACACACTCTTTTGCACCCTCGTTCGTTGTTCGCGAAATTTCTCTAACCGCCTTTTCGTTGGGCCTGCTCCTACCCCTGTCGACCCCTACTTTCTCTTTTATTACCCTCTTCCAGGCACGATTCTTAAAACTATGTTCTCTTAAAGCTACGGTTTCCAAAACCTACGCTATGTTAAAATTGCGGTACTACAATTCTGATATTTCATGTTTCCCGGCTGTCTGTTTCCCAGTTTCGACAATTTCGTTTCGCTCTCGAGCGGTCTTGGTCGCAAACATATGGCGACCAGACTTGCACGAGAGCGAATGAGTGGCAGTTTCCAGAGTTACCTACCCTGTCGCTTTCCCTACTTTCCTGCAATTTTCTCTACTTTCTTTTCCGGTTCTACATCTGTCTTTGTCTTTTCCTATAGATTTAAGGACACGTTGTTCGACGCTGTAAGGCAGATCGAGAGAGATCAGAGTTCGACACAGTAGAGTCCAGTTCGCGTTAGAATTCCGTTTATCATGGTCACATGGTAGCAGTGAAGCAAGTTAAGTGTATTGTTAAATAAATAGGAGTATTTTTAAGAAGTGAAAATTTAATTGCTTTTAGCGTTCCTATCTTTTACACTTTAAGACCAAATAGAAATACTGAATACTCGTACATGTGTGAATATTCTATTGTCATTACACATTAGTCGTAACATTTATTACACATTTGTCATAACATTAGTCTATTGTACATTTTGTAAGCTAAGAACACTTTGTTTCATTACTAACGTCTTCGTGTTTTATTACAGATGGTATTATACACTTCATGTATCAATAATTAAACGCTTAGTATTTAATTGCATTAGATAAAATATTCTTCTATCTTAAATTTCCACCCTTCGCAAACTATCTTTATTTATCCTCATTTATTCAATTTTATAAGGTATTTTATCAATTACTGTTTTAACAAACTACACAAAATGAGGATGAGAAAAGAATGGTGTAATTGAAATTCTGGTTGAAATTGTTCATTAAACATAAGCGATTTTCTAAATCCACTGTTTCTATACACATTTTATCTTCTGATATGTTATCTTAAAATCTGAATTTGATATGTATATGCCTTTCACAAATAGAAGTGTTACTATATGCGTTCTTCGTACTAAAGTTTGCATTTATATTACATTTTCATGCCTTAAATCTCGTTAATTTATACAAATTATTGCTGTTACACTAATATCACACGTGTGATGTGTGGTAAAGAATAGAAAGGAACATAATTATGTAAAAGGAAAAATTTAATATATAAAAGTAGAACTTGTCATTAGAATATTTACTTTCGAATATTTGTAAAAACATTTTATTAATATTGTGTAGAGCTACATATTGGAAGTTGGGATATAATTTTTGGCCACAATCATCCCATGATTCTAGAGATACCTGGCTCCTCCACAGTACACCTAATCGAGTGCTTCCTTGATCGTAGAGTATGAGTATCACTTGAAGAGGAAGGGTGGTAAAGGGTTGTATACTAATTCTGGCATCGGATTTACGGTACAATGACGAAGATATCTTTATGCACTTAATTTATTTTTATCACTAATGGAAATACCCAGTGGTTCCAATGAACCCTTCGATTACAATAGGTATCATATTTAATATAACAGAAGGCATTTCAATTTCCACGAATTTTTCGACAGATCGATTATTTAGGATCAAAAATTGAAGCGACACCTCGATTATTTTAGAAATTTAATATCGAAACTGAAACTACTTTAATCTATGTTAACAAGAATTTAAATGCAATTCTAATTGAAGCAGGTAACTGTTGTGAAATATTTAGACTTTCGTAGTATGTAACAAAATGAAGATAAACTGGTAAACTGAGAAGAAATATGAAATGATATTGAAAGTAATAACATGGATGTAACTAATAACTAAACAAATGTTTAAAATAAAGACACGGTGCACCGATTATGTATTTGAATTAACGTAACGATTGAAATGTGAAGAAAATATCGAAATTAAATAAAAATGCATTATACTGATTTGTTGTCGTATATAACTCAAAATGCTCACTCTAAACTGTGCGCATGCGAAACGACTTTTGCATACCTGTGCAAGTTATTTATTATTAGTTTTCTGTATACTGTGCAACGAAAGCTTTTTTATTTTCAACACGCGTGTAACATTTTTCTTTCTATTTTTACACGAATGGTAAAAAATCATTCCACTTCGATAAAAATAAAAAATTGTTGTATCGAAAGACCAATCTTTCACAAAGCTGCTGAAAATAATACGATTGTTACTCAGAGGGCAACATTCATCAGTTTCCTTGTCTTAGAGTTTACATTTTTGATATTCGATAATTAGGTACAGATAACGGTGCTAAAACTAACATTATTTTGCAATCATCGAAATCGTCATTTTTCTCAATTAGATTTTCGAGTTTCGCAACCGTTACAATTCTATCTATACTCTGTATCTATTTAAATATTACGCAAAGTTCCCCTCTCTACAATTTTTCATTTCACGTCACTCTTTCACTTCGAAATTACGATTGTACACCTAAAGCGTTCAACTTACGTGAAAATCTTCGCAACGAATTAAGCTCGCGAATGAACGCCTTACTCCATTCTTCAACAATTTAACGACCGCGCCCGAATTAACTCGGGCCAAACGACCGTTAAACAAGCAAGCGAAAGCATGGTTAATAACCAAAATAAAACGTGTAATACAAAATTCAGCGTAGAAACGTTTCACCGCTGTAAAAGTTCAAAAAAAAAAAAAAACAAAAAAAAAAGAAAAAGAAATCGAAATAAGAAAAGCTTATCCGCAAAGAGAAACTCAATAGGGAAACGTTCCGCGATAAATATCCTTATCGACGATCAGCGTGGACAACCATCCGACTCTCGTTTACGAACATTTTCGAGTCGATCGAAGTGCAAAACCTTTTGTATCCCGAAACAAAGATAAATGGAGCGCTCTCGTAATAAACGGCTCAATATCTGTTTTTTTCGGTGAGCGTCGTTTCCCATGGATCCGGCCAGGCTTTTCGAAATCTTCCCCCGAGCGTGATTTATCGAGCGTTAGTTTAATCTAACGAATCGTTAAAGCTCGATCTATTGGGGACACGTTGAACGTACTCGTGTCAACACACGTGACACGGGACCGTACGCTTTCAGTCCGCCCTTTCGCCCGCCACCACGGACGATCGCTTCATGTCTCTTTCATGAGGCAGCGCCGTAATAGGTTCGACGTGAGGCAGAAGTGAAAAGGAGCGGGCGCGTTTACATCGGCGTTGTTTATCTCCCTCCCAGGCGTACGCTGGAAGGAACGACGGTCGTCGCGGCGGCGGAATAAAGTTCTACCGTTGTTTCTTCCGGGTGAGTACGCCGCGTCGTTAGAAAGGCGTCCAACTGTCTGGAAGTAGAAGGGAAGGAAGAAGAAGGCAGAAAGAGGAGTCGCGGGGGGAAAGAGAGAAAAAAAAAAGAAAATACAAGAAGAAGGGAAGGAGCAACGGTTCTCGCGGCGGTAGGGGGGGTGGTGGTGGTGTACGGAGGGTAGCAGGAACGGGCGTGGAAGAAGGAAGAGAGGAGGACGAAGGAGGCGAGAACGAATGGAAAAAGGACAATAAAAAAGCCGAAAGCAAGCTGTGTTCGTATACGAGGCTACGAAGACGATGCCTACGAGTCTTCAGCCCCGTTTTGATCAGGTCGAAGGAGCAAGCGGGATGAGAGATGAAAGCGCAGCGACGAGGTGAGGTAAGGTGAGCCGAGGTGAGGCTATGGAGCGAATCGCCATGGCAACGGCTTCACCACGGATTCCATTTACCTATCGCTATGGAAACGTAGGGTGGCGCTCAAAGCGCCGGAGAGAGAGAACGAGAGAAACGGAGAGACAGAGAGACAGAGAGACAGAGAGAGAAAGAGAGAGAAAGAGTGAGAGAGAGAGAGAGAGAAAGAGTGAGAGAGAGAGAGAGAGAGAGAGAGAGAGAGAGAGAGGGGGGGGGGAGGGAGGGTGAACTAGAGGGATGGATATATATATATATATATATATATATATATATATATATATATATATATATGTATATATAGATATAGATATAGAAAGGGAACGTGATAGAGAGGGAGAAACGCGTAGCGAAAAAGAGAGACGAGGAAGAAAAAACAGAGACGGAGGGAAGGCTGGTGGGAAGAGGAGGAGCGAGAAAGAGAAACGCCGAGGGAGAGAGATATTAAGCGGAAAGTAGGAGACTCGCGAAGGAGGGAGGATAGGAAACAGTGGTTGTAGGAGAATCGGGGGTGTACGGACGATCAAGGTATAGAGGTAGTCGTCAGAAACGATAACACACCGATGGATATATCGATCATCTATCCGGCGAGCGTTGTACGCTTCTTTGCGTGCCCTGGACATCGTTGTAACCGTATCGTCGTTAATGAGTTATTATTATTGTGTACGGTGGAAAATGGTCAACTTTGGTACCAGTTGGGAGATAATCATTTTTACAGGTATACACCGAAGAATCTCGAGACTAGTCAAGGTTTAAACCTCGGAAGACTTTCTGGAGTATTTTCCACTTTGAAATTTATTCTCGAGTGTTCGTCACTGGAGGATCGGAGGATACAAATATTAGTCGTGATTTATCTTTTTATTTGTAACGTCATTAGGTAGTAATAATAGTACAATTTCGATTAACAATTCTAGTAATAGTACAATGCGATGAAATCGAGTATCGAGTATTCAGAAAGGAGAAAAAGTATTAGTGTCTGGAAATGAAAATAATAGGTTGGAACATTTTTTTATTCAGTTGCAACATTTGCGATGTAATTACTCGAAAAATTGTTCGGAATGTTCACGATAGGATTAGTAAACTGAATTAATAATGCAATCCTGAATTAACGTACAATAACTGGTATCCCATTTGCTCAGGGATCCTTTCGTCCGCAATGGTAAAGATGACTGACTTAGGTACACTTCTAAAAGGTAAAATTATTACGGAGCGTGTTAGTTGTTGCTTTCTTGTAGCAACAGTTTCAGGAATTCTCCGCCTCACCAGATCTTTCGGAGACTCTTTGAACGCTTTCCTGGGTAACTACTTCGAAAACAGTTTGTCATGCGAAGAAAACGAATACGAAATACATTAATTAGACAAGTTATACTCTCTATGATATTCCGACATTTTGGCGAATTTATTACAACTTTTCTATCACGTGTCGATTGAATGACTGTAGTTTCCTGACTCGTTACGATTCATAAATGCGCGCTACCTGTGTTGCAATTATTTTTTTCCCCGATGAGTAGTAAAAATGACCATTGTTTAACATCGTCATTTTTCATTCGACCTGTATGTTATTTTCATTCTTGTCATTAGTGTATTTATAGAGGGAGAAACGAAAGGTGTATCATCGTCTCGTGTAATTTATAAAAATATACATCTTTGAACGATAAATTAAGCGTAATGTCTTTGCCCGTAAATCAAAGAGACTACAATTGAAAAGTAAACAAAGTTACAACAACTAGGGATTAACTACTCAATAAGTCACATCAAAAGATGTATCATCCTTTCATCGACAGATTTACCTAATTTTAAAATTACTTGTAACGTAACAGTTCTTCCAATTTATTCTTAACAAATGTAATTCATGAAGTAAAATGATTCCAGATTAAACGACGATAAATGACGATTAACGCGAAAGCGAATAATGAACAAGAGTTAAATATAATTTGAAACAAACAAATATTTACTAAACAAACACTAGATATGAATTACCCCGATTTTAACGTAAGTAAATATAACGACAATTGCATTTTACAAAGATAAACAAGCCTTCGATAATTCTTGATTAATTAATACCATTATACGATTAATTCGGACTAATTATATTTCTGTCAAATATGTTCCCTCCGCGTGGATTATTTACAATTCGTTTAATTATCATTTCACGGCCTGCACGGTCGTATAAGTTATGCGTTTCGAAAAAGTCACACACCTTTGTGTAAACAAAGGTGTACTTGTGACGTTTCTAATACGATCGAAACGAAAACTGTCACAGTAAGTGACACTAAAAATAAATAAACTCTCCAACGTGTACCGTGGTACAGTCGAACGGTGGTTTCTTGTTAGAAATATTCCACCTTTTAATTTGTAATTTTGTTTGAAAAGGTAGAGCGGAAATCGATTAAACAGTAGAATGGGTAGAACCATTGCTAATTTTAAGCCTCCCTCGAGCAGCAAGCTGACAGTTGTTTCCGGATAACAGCATCCTTGTCAGCCAACACAAACGCTACCCCTACGACGTGACTTTGCATTAATTGTTGCTAAATTATGTAAGGCTCCAGTTTGTTAACGCAAATTACTTGTACAGTGTTTGGTGTGCCTTGGTAATTAATCGCCGAACGTTTCGTCCGAATCTGGGCCCGGAATTATAATGGCATCGCAAATAAAGGTTAGATCGGTACCAGAATTCGTTCGTCGATTCGTTGAATCGTATTTTATCGAAAACTCCGTGTAATACAAGCTTGAGTTTGCCGACCGCCTAATCTAATTAGTAATTCTGGTATAATCTTATTACGAAACTCGACGAGAAGTTGCCATAGATGGGACTGAATATAGTTCGTGAACAAGTAGACAGATGTCATCTAGTGGATAGTCGTGAGACCAACGCGGAAACTGTCAATAATAGTTTTAGGTGCGTTGGAGTAATTGAGCAGACGATTGCTAGCTGACACTTGTCGCTGATGTATTACCAGGGCCGCGTTCAAAGTTTAACGATACGTGAAAAAACGATACACGTGGAAAAATATTCCGTTTGAGGGAATTCGTTCGAATGTTCTGCTTACACAACTACGAATTAAACGAACACCAAAGGAATATCGCAACTTCTTTAATAAATAATGTGTTTCATCGAAGGAAATATTCAAATATTTCTTCTTCGCGTAAGAAGTATTTTATGAATTCTTTCTTTTTATTCATTCCTTTAATATTTCAGACTGGAATTAAGGAAAATATTGTCGCGATGCTTTCGATTTACATTTAACCTAAATTGTTCTCAACTTGATTCGATTAAAAATGATCGATACGTCCGGGAAAAGAATTTTATTTCAATTGATATGCTTAACAGCATTAACGGACGAGTTAGCGATAAAATTCCACGGTTTACAATGGACACCATTCAATTTAATAATTAATGAGATCTCTGTCAAACGCGTGATATTTTGTCTATATTACCATTGCGTCAAGAGCTCCATGAATCTATAATAGTTCGATTTATTCAATAGGTGAAATAAATACGCGATCAATTTCCGTTAGAAAATTTCCGAAGCTGAATACGCTTAATGGCGTCGAACAACAATAACAAATACGATACAAACGTTGGTAAATAAATAATTAAGTAAAAGTGTATCACTTCTATCTATTTAACGCGGAATAATTTATAGAACAATACGTAAATCTTGTAAAATATCAGAATAACTGTATAAGGTGATTCTTATAAACTAATAGAGGCAATTGTCGCTAATGTTTAACAATTGGAAAACTATTCGTACGAATAATAATTATTTAGTTTGATCACGGTAAGGACTATGTATTATCGAGATCTTAAATAGTAATGTTTAGTAAAATCGGTAGATTAATTATAACAAAAAGAAGACTTGTTTATTTATTTTTGTTACAAATCAGAAACATAATTTTGAATAACACTCCATGCCAGCTTTCTGTTTATACAAAATTTGAATATCAAATTGAATATCGATATAAAAGTAACAGTGATCGATAGAAATGTAATTTTAAGCATAATATTATATTCAAATGTTTCGATTACAGTTTGGGACCTCTTTGGTAAAAATATTAATTTACAATATAAAGAAAAGAACGATGCAAGAAGAATGAATTTTTTCTAAGTAGAAATTACAGAGTAATTAATTACCTATACAAATTATATTGAAAAAAAATACGATAATAATGGTAAATCTTTTCCATTGTAATTTTTCATAGTAGATGATCCTCGACCTGCACTGTTTGAAAATTGACAATGAAAAGGATACTTTTAAGGTATCTGTGTATTCGTTTGCTTGTGATACTCGTTTACTCGAATCGTGACTGATTATACGAGTTCGTACCGGTACTTGTAACAGCCTTTCAGTTAACAACAGTCGCTCAGCCAACAAATGGTATAAAAATGTAAGTGATTTCGTATCGATGCAATCTACCTCTCCGTTTCGAGGGTGGTAGCGTTTCGCGAGTTTTTCCCTCGTTTCAGGAGTGGTAGTTTTTCGAAATCTCGTTGCCGAAGAACCTGTTAAACTCGACATGCGACCAAAGCCTGCACGAAAAGAGAAAAGATACGGTAACGGTATTTTCAACCAACCGCGATTTGCATCAAAGGCAACTTCACAACCGGAACGTACAAAGAGCAACTTCACAACTGAAGTACGTAATGTAAATCACGATATCGTATGCCACACATGTGTAGAATGTTAAACACGAGCTGAAGAGCAAAATGGACGCAGGGAGAAACGGGGGAAATGCAGAGAAATTGGCTGGATACTCGACTTGCTTTGAAATATCGGTTTTATAATATTTTAAATAATATATGTGCATCGATATCGTTCGTTCATGGATGATGTTTCGAACGAAATTTATGCTAAGAATAGCGCGAGTATTTAACATACGACTGTATTAAAAACTGCGTTTCGATACAGTAAGTTTGATGATCGAAGTACACGTTGTTGGTGAAATAAGGATTTTATACTTGGGCGCAAGGTGATATTTACAAACCTTGTTGTAAACGAAATAACGAAGTTTCGGTTGTGCGTACAAAAATTAAATTAAGGGATGAAACTAGTATCGTTAAACGTTTGGATTAATTCTTGCAATGAACTATAATTTCATCTAAGAGATTATCAGAAATTGGTATACATAAATGGGAAAAATAATACTTGGAGAAAATTGTATTATAAAACATTACAATTCAGATATATTTTCAGGATCTTCTTTTAATGAAATATTTTTTACTTTAGTTTTCTTCAGCATAAGCAAACATAATAGATCAATAATGAGAAAGAAAGAAAAGAAGTGTAGAATTATATTATAAAAGAATTTATATTTCTCTATATAAATAATAATTGAAACGGTGTTAATATGTTACAAGCAATACAAATTTTGTTTGAAGGTTACAAATAATATCCATGGTTTTTCACAATAGAATTCATACTTATAGCATAAATATTGAACTATATGTACTAATTTACGTTTCACACGGAATTCCATTTTCTTATAGATATTACTATAATAGATATTAAGTGTAAATAATAATAGATCGAAGAAATGAGAAAATGATTTACACATTAACATCTGAGAAGAATTACAAAATGAAAGTAACTATATGCAATGTTTGAGAGAGTTTCGTTCCTGCGGTTGAACAAATAACAGCAAAACGATATTATAAAATTTGAATATCAGGAAGGTGCTCATTCAAAATGTGAAAATTGTTCGTTTCAAATATTGTACAGGAATTACAAAATTAGCCGATACGCAAAATTAGAGTATAAACAGTGATATCGTGTAAATTGTCAAAAATGAAACAGAAAACTTTCATCTCACGACGTGGTATGTTTGAACGAACAATAACTGTTTAAATAGAAGTAGGTTTGTTATAAATGTAACCGTGTCCAACGGTCGTAACAATGGAGAATTTTCAGACGGACTGAAATTAACGTTAAGTCGCAAATAGATAAGAACTTTGAAAATTTTCACCATTATATGTAAAGTTATATACCGTTCGACAAACTTCAAGAATATTGGTGTGTACATGACTCGATAAAGTTCTGTGTATATTATCTCTTATACGGTGAAACGTGACTTCCCGTGGACACGTGGAATTACTTAGGAAACCTTCCTCGCGATATAGACCATCCATCTTGAAGTCCAAAGGGAATGGTGAAGTAGCTGGCATTTAAAGATAATCTTACACGGATGTTTGCTACAGTAAAAACGCAGAAGTGAAGAAAAATTACCTTCCATTAACGTCATTCCGACGTTAAACATTAAATCGCATAGAATCAGACATCGCAGCGGACAAGATTTTACGTCGAATGAAATAGTAGGTAACATTCCAACGAGATTTATAATCGCGAATCGAAATCCACGACAAACCGAATGTTGAATATAAGAATAATAAAATACTACGGCAAGGAATTTAACATAATCGAATTTCTAACACCTCATACGTATACGTATTCTAATTATATTTTATTTTCATACGATACGCGTAAAAAATAAATGGAAAAACCACTTGGTATATATTTCGAGGGGTATGCGTGTACTCTCAACTGTGTGGATTTTCTCGTAGATTACATACACATTTCTGTAAGTAATAATTCAATTTGGGAATCGATAGAAAAGAAACAAACCGTTCACTTTTTGAACAGTTTCTCGTTATCTCGTGAATCGTTCTCGTTGTCGCTTAAAAATTGTCGAAAATGTTGCTCTGAAAGTAATTGAAAGTTCTCTTACCGTGAGAAACTTGTACGGTAGAATTTCGATTCCTTTTTTTTTTTCTTTTTCATACGAAATGATTGTATCACCTCTCGGACCAATTACTGTATACATTTATAAAGACATTTAATAATGATAATAATAATAGTGGAGAAGAACGGAGCTTTCACCGAGGAAGATTGATCACGCAAGCCTACCAATTACACGATCCTCGTGGCCTTTTCCATCCGACAATACTTCATCCCCTTTTACTTTTGGAATACGAATGGACCGGTTTCACGCGGGAAAGTAAGCGGATTGAGATGGAATTGAAGTTGGCCCCGCTGAATGCTTTGAAGGTCCTACAGAGGGCGCCGTGCCTACGAATTATATTACATCACGTTACCACACTCACGGACCTCTCAACCCTTTAATTGCTACCACTGAATTCATCGTTAATAGGTATGTATGCGTCGCCTCTTCAAAGTAAACCAACCGATCATCGCCGTTCAAACGATTTCGGGTGCGTCGATTAATCATCGACGATTCAAACGGAAGAAGAGTCGATGAAAACGAAGCGCGGCCCGTAGCCACCTGGGGGAGGGGGAAGTGTTTTTTTAATGAGAAACGCAACGGAGCTTTTATCCCCGTGGTCGCGAGCAACTTTGTGAACGGTGTAGAAAGCATTTTTGCATTCACCTGCGATGAAATTTTCGAACAAACGTAACCATTCCGAGAACAGAACGGATCACTCGTTTCCATTTCGACGGATGTAAACTCTCATCGTTTCCTTCGACGTTCCTCGAAACGAATTAATACCAGTCACGGAACGGTTCCCCAAGCTCCCGGACGAGTTTTAATAGAATTCTGATGGAATTTCGATAATGTAACTCCACCCTTGTTTCGGTTATATTTTCCTTTGATTATTAGAAAATCTACCATCGTAACTGCGAGATTTAATAACGCTTTCGAAATCGCTCCGACGAGTGCAGCGGGTTATACCTCGATTAACGAAGTACACGTACGCGTCTTGACACTGTTGCGAAATTCTAACACGTGTGAACGCTCTGTGCAATCACGATACCTAACAAACAAAGTTCCAATTAACCTGATTCTAGCCCGAACAAATCGACGCTGGTAAAAGCGATCTTTCTAATTTTCTTCTGTCGATAACCGAAACACGCGTTCATTTACGTATCCACGCGTAGCGAAATGAATTTCGTTGTTTGCGATTAAATTTTTGTGAAAAATTTCGAGCAGACTTTGTCGACGCGAAGCATCTTCGCACTTTGTTCCGGATGATGTTCGTGGACGTTTTGTGATGTATTGTAGGTATTCGAGCTGAAGAATAATTTATCGTGACGAGAGAAAATAATACTTTTACAAAGTAAGGAACTTGTACTTGGAATCCAATAACCAAAGTGTTCAACGTACCATGTACATGGTTGGGTATTTTAAGTATTCTATTTGAATAAATCAAACACATTTTCCTGATATTTTTATGACTAATACTTGCCAGGTGTTTGTACGAGCGAGTACTTTTTTTAGAGATTTTAGCAAAAAGAATGCTTGCAATTATAATAATACAATTGGATCTCTTGATTATCTATTATATATTATAGTATATCTCTGAAATCTTTGTATGTAAAAGTTCTGCCACAACATTTTATTTTTTGGAAAAGTAAGTTGTCTAAAAATAAGGACCAATATCGGTTTTGCAATATTTGAACGAGAACGTAGAAAATTTACAAATGAAAAATAGAAAGGGATACAAAGGTATCCTATTAGCGACATAAAAGTTAAGGGAATATTCTAGTTCAGCACTTTTCCGAAAAACCGATATTTATTGTTGTATTTTTTTGTAGCTTCGAGGCTTATAAATACGCTTATAAACGATTTTATTTGAATTCGTAAAAATAGCGTAACTGTAAGCGTTTTATTTTTCAAACTTTTCGTTTATAACGCCATGATGCTTTTTTTTATTACACAATGCGTAGTTATATGTAAAGCTTTTATATTTCTAGCTTTTGTCATTCTCTAACCCCAATTTATGGTTAAATAAGGATGTTCTGCACTTGTAAATTATGTTAACACACCATGTTCGATCCATATGGAAATAGACTTTCGTGTAATTACTTTCTGTCTATGGTTTTTCGGCCTTCGTTAAAAAATGAAATCGTGTTAACCTTTTCATGTATTTCGTACAACGAGTGTGCTTTAACGTGTGTTCTTGAGTACCGTATTCAACAAGTATTCAACTAAATATCCACAGTTCTTTCGAACGAACGAACTATACAATCTAAATTATATAGTATTTTTCAACGTTCAAAATTTTAAGTTAATACGTTACAAAAATTACGTTATGTAGTCTAGTTCGTGATACAATATCTTCACAATATTAATATTTTTATTTATTTATCGATACATTACCTTTCTCTTACAATGGTTATACAAACAGTCTACATTTTCAAAATTGTTATCCAATTTTTCCTTTGGAAAAATGCTGTAACTTAGCAAGATACTTATAAACGTAAATGCAGATTTTCAACATAATAATCTACAAAAAAAAAAATGATCTAACTTGACAAAATACCAACGAACATAAGTGTACAGAGTTGCGATATAATATCTCAAATTTAACGTCAGAAAATTTCAAAAATACTTTTCCCTCTACGATGAAACTTGACAAGATACTCGTAAACGTAAATACAGATTTTCAACATAATACTCTACAAAAAAAATGATCCAACTTGACAAAATACCAACGAACATAAGTGTACAGAGTTGCGATATAATATCTCAAATTTAACGTTAGAAAATTTCAAAAATACTTTTCTCTCTATGATGGAACTTGACAAGATACTTATAAACATAAATGCAAATTTTCAACATAATAATCTACAAAAAAAATGATCCAACTTGACAAAATACCAACGAACATAAGTGTACAGAGTTGCAATATAATATCTGAAATTTAACGTTAGAAAATTTCAAAAATACTTTTCTCTCTATGATGGAACTTGACAAGATACTTATAAACATAAATGCAGATTTTCAACATAATAATCTACAACAAAATTATCTAACTTGACAAAATACCAATGAACATAAGTGTACAGAGTTGCAATATAATATCTCAAATTTAACGTTAGAAAATTTCAAAAATACTTTTCCCTCTACGATGAAACTTGACAAGATACTCGTAAACGTAAATGCAAATTTTCAACATAATAATCTACATAAAAATGATCAAACTTGACAAAATACCAACGAACATAAGTGTACAAAGTTACGATATAATATCTGAAATTTAACGTCAGAAAATTTCAAAAATGCTTTTCCCTCCATCCCAGAGTAGCCCCTTGTGGCGATCTTGTATCGCGACGACCATCTTTTCGTTCTGTGCGTTTTCCACGCGCAATTACGGAAATTGCCCGTGTAGAGACTTTGCGCGGCGTTGTCCTAAAAAATGCACGAAACACCGTGGAAGGGAAGAAACAAGAGCAAGATACGATCGAGGAACCTTGAATCCTTTGAAACGCGTTCGGTCGAACACGTAAGCGCATTTAAGCTATTGGACTTTCTGCCCCCGTCTCTGCCCCTTTCAACATTTCTGACCAACCTTTCGATGGACACCAGGCGACGGCGAGAAGGGCTGAACCTGAACGTAATTAATTGCGATTTCACTCTTTCCTGCACTTAATGCCGTCGTCGGTCTGCGGTTGTCCTCTCCCTACTTGCGTCCGGTTAAATCGCAATTACTCAGAGATGCGGCACTGGCTCGTTGGGAAAGGCGTCCTGTAGAAGGGGAAAAGGACAAGAGCGATGTGGTAAGAGTAGGTTATTTGTTCATTTCGGGTTTCCCCCTGGTGCCAAGAATCTCCTCGCAATTCGTGGAAACTGATACTATTTCGGAATTCACTTCGTCGTTCCTTCACGCGTTGAACAACGACCGTGGAAATTATCGTTATCGATCGTAATCGAACCGAACGGTCGAGGTTGGGTCATCTCGCACCCAGTGAAGCGATGTAACTTGGTAACATACTTATATTTTCAATATAATATTGTGGAAGAGAATTATTTCGTTTGACAAAATACTTATGAATATCGATACAGTGTTGCGATACAGTATCTCAAATTTAACGTGTAGAGTGACTTCACTTCTTCGTGGATACCTTGGTTAATCTTCGAACGTTCTTTCATTTTATTTTACATGTTAAATCTTTGAAGAAAATGTACCGAATATACGGAATTCAGGTTTATAATTTTACGACACGAGAAGGTGATTAAAGAAGCATCCAATCGCATCTATTATAATAGATTTAATTGCATTGTGAGGACGCTGTAGGTAAAAGAGACCCGAGAAACACACTGGGTTTAATCGTTTATTTTAAAAGGTGAATTTATCTGGAAGATGTGCATTTTTTAACGATACAGTGTTGCACGAGGAACGAAGTATGTTCTAAACGAGTAAAATTTGTAAAATACTGTGTATTTTATTTTACAAGGGCTAGAAGAATGTCGTAGTAAGTATTTATTTTTTTTAAATTGTTTGCTTAAAGTGTTCATTTCATCGTACCTGTCAATGCGATATTAGCTATTGAAAGAACATTGTTGCGATATTTATGAAATTGTTTACGTCTTTTAAAGAACAAATTTACAAAAATAGTGGAGAAGTATTTATCACCAAACGTTATTATTAAGTCAATCCCTTAAGTTCGTGCTTATTTATATTTACATTATAAATCTGTGGTATTTAAGTTAAGAGCCATTAAGCAATAATACAATAGCCATTGAGCCATTAAGCCATTGAGCAATAATATCATTGTTATCTGATATGGAGAATAAGTTATAGAAGTGAATATCAAAAACTGGTAGAAATGGTAGTTTGTTTTTTGATTGTATCTTATTTAAACATTTTTTGAAACTGTGAAGAAGAATTCTGACATACTTATCTAAGGTATTTCAAAACTGTGGATGAAGTCTTAACCGATTTGTAGAACTTATGAAAAGGAATAACAGTGCCTTGCAAGGAAGTTTAGCAACTCGAAAGTTGAAAAAATTTGAAACTTTACAGAAGTATAATTGAAACGATACTGATAACGTAACTATTTCTTATTTCTACAATGTTACAATCCCAGATGTGACGACACTTTCTCGAACAAATTGTGAATTCTAGAATCGTGAAAATATGCGAAACAAAGGCCAAGTCAAAACTTAATGATTTTCAATATCCTATAACACGGTGAAACAAAATTTTTGAACATGATCTACTACAAATTTTTCAAGACGAAGATAGAAATATTTGAAAGAAAAATCGGATGAAATTGAAGCAAATGACGAGAATGACATTCGATGAATAATTACACGAATAATTATCGGAAAATTGTTTACGCGATCCTTGAATATTCTATCGAAGAAAGGAATTCGAACAAATAAGTTTAATAATCTAAACATTCTAAATTGTGCTTAAACAGATTGTCAAAACTGGAAATCTTCCTGTCTGAGAATGATCGTTCGTGCGAGTTTTTAATTCATTCACCGAACTGGAAAATACATTGAAATTATTCGTCAATGTTTTACATTAGAATGTATACCGAGTTCCACAGCGGCGCGAGAAGATTAAAGAAACAAATTACTCTATACACTTTGCTCGGTAAGGTTACATCTTCGGTAGGGCGAATTAATCACTCAAGTACCACCTTGTACCTCCGCGACTTGCTACACAGAGGAAGGAATTTTACTCATTAGGTGGCCATGTAATTAAAAAGACTGCGCGTCCGGCCAAAACAGATAATGAAGAAGAAGCAGGGAGCAGAAGTTCAACAACCCTTCCTCTCTTTAATTCTGCTACCCGTTCCGTTGGCTGCACTATTCCGCGTTGATCTACCCCATCTTCCCTCCACTGTTCGATTTGCATTCCCCATTGCGTTTCAGAGAGAAGAAGCGCGACCAGGCGCAAGCTAAAACGACGAAGAGGACGAAAAGAAGATGGAATTCAGAGAGGAACAAGATCTTTTTATAATTAGAAATCATTCGTTGCTCGAAAACGGAGGACACTTTTCTAACCTAAAATCGGACACCATAGAATTGGAGCAATTATCGAAAAACGAATTTCGATTCTCGCGGTTTGAAATTTTACAAAATTATTTCGATCGTCTTCCAGCATCGTGAAACAGAGAACAACCTATCGAGGAACACGTTTTCGATAATCAGGATCGAGAATACGATCGAGAACTACTTTTACCAGATGGTGGTGGCATCTGGTAATTGGTACTGTCAATATTGTTACGTTTTTTTCCCGCCAGATGAATCCTCGCGTTATCCGATCCGAAATCAGCAAATTCTTCGGCCGGCTGGGGTGCTGAATGGGTTCATTTACACCCTGTTGAAGTCTCGAGAAGGTGATTCATTCGACTGAGGGTAACATCCTTCACGTAACCGGAAATATTGGTCACTGTTAACTGCAGTACATTTGGCGAGAGCTGCAGTTTCAGCTCCGATAGGCGGCAGCATCTCTGACATTAACTGTAGAAGCTTTCGAGCTTGTAGCTTGTGGCGCCACCCGACAGAAAAGCTTGGAAACCGTTATCAGTCGGCGCTTATCAGTTTCGGGAGTTTGAATTCAATTCGCGCGGAATGTATTTTAACCAATGCACGCGAACACTCTTGATCGGTAAATCGTTCTCAAAATTAATACAAAATGCTATTCAATAAAATTTCTCTCCCATATCGCGCTCGGAAATCATCGTGTCAAGACACGAAATATAAAATTCTAAATTTACTTATCCGGTTCGTGTCAACTAAAAAAATTAATCTCGAGAATTCAATATCGGGAACATATTCTCTCGTTAGAATCAATATTAACCGATAACAATTACAAATGATTTATCAACTGTACCAAATACTCGCCGATTGTGAGTACAAATGCACCAAAGAGCGGTGCAAGGATAAACGTATCGAGCGAGAAATTGTTATCGGTAAATGTAACACGTTTGTGTCATTCGGTGTTTAGCGACTTGGAGGGTCGAGTTTGTCTTTGTCGACGAACGATGACATCGGATAAGATGATCCAGAGACGGTTCAAGGTCACGACTGGACATCCAACCGAGCACCCTTTCTTCCACAATTGCCTGTCGTCGTCCACAGAGGGCAGCACGTGCTTTCCCAACCCTTGTCGATCGATCGGGCAGATTACATTTCATCGGTCCTCGTCACGATAGTAGAGTTCCGAATCATTTGAAGCGTTTTACAACCCGTCGCGCGGCTCTTATTCGAAATCCGTCACCGTAACTGCGTAAACTTTACGACCGCCGCCATACGAAAATAGCGAATAATACAGACCCGGCAGCGCAGTTCCTAATCCTAGATAGACGATCCGCGTAATATGTGTTGTACACGATGTCCTTGTGTACACAGCCAGACAACTTTGTGGATAAACACGAGCCAGTAAACCCGGAATATTACACAGCTGTCTGTAACTGTAACGAACTGCCGCATCGAGACCGCGGATGTTCGAGACATACCCCCGCATTATTTGCACGCGCGACGTCTCAATTCAACGAACGTTTCACTTGTAACGCTGGTTAATCGTTAGCGGGGTAACGATCATCTCTGGCGTAAAGAATTACTTTATCAACCGTTAAACGCCCATGATTGCAAAACTGCCACGTATTTATTTCTCGTTCACCCAGATGTTATTCGATGCTAACGACCGTGTTTCTCGCGTACCGTTGCATTTTCACGATGCACTTTTATCAGTTTCAATTCATCGGTTAATATTTATTTATTGTAACGAGTGAAACGACGAGATGCGCTTCGGGGGGTTTTTTTTTTGTGTTTTTTAATTATTTTCCACGAGATTTTTAGAAATGTTGAGAGAATTTTTGCGGGAGAATCGCATCTTTTGAGACACAAAATTATTTACACGTTATAACGGGTGTTTTTTTTTGTCGTTTATAACACATTCGATATTTTATTTCGCAGTTGAAGGGACGGTAAATGATTTGTAACTTTCCAAGAGAACTTTTGGTATTGGTAAATAAGTGACTGGTAATATTTGTATTTGTAAATAAAAATTATTAGCTTCTTAGTGGTATTACGTCGAATCCATTATTCTTTTATTTTTCGTTAAGATATTCGGAACTTTGTGAATATCGATATTTTTATGGGTGTGCATTTAGATTTTTTTATAAAAGGGTCCTCTCCTTAGTTCGCTACTGGTCTGTATGATACTCTAATTTTATTTCACTGATTGTTTTCTTGTGTCCAAAATCGTGTACATTTAATTCTCTGATGCACTAAATTCATCATTTTGATCTGTATAGTACGTAACATTATATAGGACCGGAAGTAACAAAACGTTTAGTTCCTTTTGCTCAGAATATAGTTGCAAAAGAATGCCCAATATTTTAATTATACGAATAAAAATCATTTAAAGTGAGAGAATATATGAAAATGTATAAAAAAAACTTTGTATTAATATTTGTACAGTTCGTATAAAAATCAAAGCGAAAAAATAGCGAAATGAATACTGCCAGCTGCCTTTGATGGAAATATTGACAAAATTGTTTCTGTTCGCAGTAAATATTTATTAATACACCACCAAAAATTGAACAATACGCACGTCTTTCTTTTTCAATGATTAAAAATCATTTTACACATTTTTCTGTAGAGTTTACGTATTAACGATTTTTAATCGTTAAGATAGTCTGTTTTTAACGTGGCGTGTTACAAAAATGAAATGCCAAAGTGTACAAGGAAGCAAAACTCAACAGCAAAATTTAGCTGGAAGCCCATTATTCATTATATTACCAAAGACTCGAAATCAGTATGTTCTATTCGAAAGAATACTCGAAAAAAGTTGTACGTTCCTGCAACGAAGTCGAAATCGTAAGAGAATAAATAAATTCTCGAAGCATAAAAAATTTCAATCAGTGTGTCATAAAATTTTCACGAAGGTTTGCCCATAATTCTCAAGAAGATGGTCGTCAAACTCACTCCAACGAGAATTTTATGATTTTTAAAGTATTTCCTCGAAGGTGCTTTGGATCGGTACACTCGACAAAAATTGATTAAATACAAATGAACGTGCTTCGAGTAAGTACAGAAGGGATTTAGAAGAAAGACGTAAAGTTTGAATTGTTTGAAAAAATTTCAATTAATAATTGAACATCGCAAATGTTCAAATATTTCCGAGTTTCACGTGTGTAAACGGGAACAGGTACTGCTTTCAATAAAAAATAAATTATTAGAAAGAATAATGAGGACCGAAGTGGTTCCCGTTCAATTGAATTTAATAAACGAAAACGACAATTTATATTACAATTACAACGCATTCAGAAACCCGAGGTGTTTTAATGAACAATCCAATCGACCTCGTTTCTTCGGCGAAAAATTCATTAAGAATGCACCTCCTTCATTTCCTAAAAGCAGAAATGGCAGCGACTCCGCAACTGTATACAACAAAGGGCAGACCTCTTTCGTCGACCCGTTTAATATTTCAAGATTATTGCTGGCTCGTGCAGACGCGAATCATTTTTAAGTGCAACGTTTATAAACATATTCCGATGCACCAGTCGGCCACGATTTTATCACGTGGATTTCCACGTCACGATTCTCCATGCTTCGACACCATAATCACGGATTTCATTTATATTCTCAACGTTTGACCATAATTCTCAAAAACCGATCTTTTCGAAATCGTAAGCTAACTCCAACGATTTTCTATATATTAAATATGAACGTATTAAAAGAATTGAAAAACACAAGACGACTGATCGTTTCAAATTCGATGTCCAGGTTCTATTATATTTAAAAACGATTTTAAAATTACTACTTTTCGTAGCAATTTCGAATATCGGAAAATTGTAAATACTGCAATTATTCTCAAAGTAATTGATATTATTGTAAACTGAATGTTTGCTCTTTTTTTAACTTTTGACGTTTCACTCGCCCTTAAAACATTTGAGATGTAGTATTGTCTAATTCTTTAAACTGTACTTTGCGAAATAAACGTCTGAAATCGATAAAACGATTTCGAGGAGGCTGAGATGTTTACGACTGTGTTTATAGTTGATATGTGAGTTTGTAGTTGGACTGGATTCCATGGATAAGTCTGGATTGTAGTCTAGGGATACTAGGATATCGTTTGGAAGATTTAGGATCTCTAGACACACTTGTACTGTTCTGAACCTCGTAAAGTAGAATCTCGATTATTGCAACAACGTGAGGCTCGGAATACTTACAATAATGGAAGTTTGTGCAATAACGAAGGTAACGAATCTAAGAAGAAGGAGCCCAACTTTGACGGTATATCGTATTAAGTAGTAGAGTTATAGTCACTTCTACCAATCTACATCCTCTTCCAATTTCACTCATTGCTAAGTGACTATAATCCTTTGATGAATCTACGATTCATAGCTTCAGCCAAGAACAGCAGAAAAGTTTCTACCAAGTCTCAGAGTCCATAGAGAAGCCAATAACGTTGTATAAAACTTTACACATCTCTAGTAAGTTTATGGTCCATAGGTAGACTTATAGTGTGCTATGGTGACACTGGACAGGTCTTTACCGTAATTAGGAATCATAAGTGTATGTCTATCTCTGGTGAGTCTGTTCGTTCGATATATAAATAAAGCAGAAGTAACTATTCTCTGAATAGATACAGCTACGTAAGTTACTGAATACTCAGTATAAATAATATTGTAATTTCTTTCGAAGAATCTCTGTAGCAATATTCAATGCAATCTCTTTCGTTGTCTCGTCAATCCATTGTCACGTTACTCCATGTTTCGTTATACCGTGCACCTAACCTGCAATACATCCCTGATCAGAACCACATTCTGATCAGCACACCCAACCTAGACGATAAAATTCCGTTGAAAATGACGTCCAAACGCGACCTCGTCGCGACTATTTTTACTTACACGCGTTTGGAAATTTTGTCAAAAGCGTAATCAAAAAATATACCAAATGAACACGTGTATTGGACTGATATCCATCGGTGGATCCTCGTCGTCGACAACAGACTCGCGAGAACCAAACAACAAACGCGAAAATAATTCCACGGTTGTACCTTATCGGCCTGCCCGGTATCTTTTATCGCGGTAGAGATCCGTTCTTCTAACGAGGTACACCCGCGAATCGACCGCCAATACGCTGATCTAATGTTCACACATTGTACCGACCGTTGCGATAATTGATGAAAATAACCCGGGACCGGTTAGCCGGCAAACGTACTCGTTACGTTGCGTGTCGATGGAAGTTAAACCTCAATTCGCGCGCGTTACTCGTCATATGGGACAGCCATTAAATTCACTCGTAAAACATCGATCACCGGGACTCGATAACATCGTTCAGTCGGGGGAGCTTCCTTTCCGTTTTCTCGGATTTTCCCTCTACCACCCCCTCCCCCGCCCCTCCTTCGTTCCTTTTCCCTCGTTAATGCTCTTTCCCGTTATACTCGCGGTAACGACAGACATGCCGACGCCTAAGGGCCGTTCACGTTTACGAGCGCGAAAGGAGACTGAGATATCGACGGGGAAAATGAGTCGGAAAAGTGCGGCGGGAGCACCCCTGGCGATCGTCATTGCTTGACCCTTCTCTTGCTATTTTTCTCCCTGCTGTTCCACCACTTGGAGTCCTCCGCTCGCCCCCTTCTCCATCGCACTTACACAGCAGTTGCGCGCGCCCGCGTGTACAGAAGAACGGTCGTCGCAGGACTGCGGTGACACCATCTTTCTGTGCTACGGTGCCACCGGAGTGGGTGGAGTGGGGGGTGGTGGTCGGGCGGGGGGACCCCGATAAGTGCTCGATTCCATTCTCATCCTCTCGGGGACAGTTACACGGATTACATTCACTATGGTCCGATAATTTCCGTTGAAAAGCGAACAGCCGTGGTCGTGGTCGTTGGCGCGCGCTATTTCTATACCGTCACGGGGTCGAGCCACTCCAGCCGCGCTTCAACGCGATTTCCTGGGAAATGAACCATAGAAACGTACGTTGCCTGTAATCACGCGACTGAAATCGTAATCTGCCGGAGGTTGTAACGCAATTTCCCGAAGAGCCTCCCACTACTCGCCACCCACGCCCATACCCCCCACTCCCGCGTGCTAATGGCGCAAGAATCAAACGCGATACGGTGAAAGAAATGTTTGTTGATTTTGGTTTATAGGTTTCCAGGTTCGTAAACACCACCGGGGATTTTCCTCGCGTTAAAGTAGAATGCAGTAATTGTGTTAATCGAGTAGCGGCTTAAAATGCAATTTGTGTGGATTTGCGTGTTTTATCTCGACGGTGGTACTTCCAGTATTCGGATTAACAATGACGCATGGTTCTTCGGATGTGAGATTTTTTTCGATAACGGATACGCTCGTTTTTCTGACGTCGGCCGTGCCGTGTTTCGAGCACGACAAATGTTCACGGGAGTTGAATAACGGTGAGAATTTAATAAAAATTTGGGGGAAAAATTCCCGTGGAAAATTTCGAAAGTTTAACTTTTAAAGTTAACTCGACAGTGTGGAATTATGTTGTTTTTGTGCTTTTCGATGAGAAGATTCTTCACGAGGACATTGTTATTGCCGATAATTGTAGATTTTTTTTAGTACGTGGATTCTTTTCAATTGGATAGAAATCTTGTTATTTTCCAATCTTTTCATTATTTTATGTTCGATTTCTAACGATCGATACTACACGTTTCTGCTTCGATGGTATCATTATTATCGTTAAACGATTATTTCACGCATTTGTAGTAATTTATATGCGTGAATGTATAACAAAATTAAAAGTGAATGAAAAATATGTAAATACGTAAGTTGATGTTGACTAAACAGTAGGAATCAGAGTTAGTTTCACCTTTACGAAATAATCTCTCGATGGTGGAAAAAATATTCCTTACTTGATTAACTGAACGTTTGATCAGTAGTAAACAAAAATGGGAGGTCTGTAATAAATGCTGCGTTTTTATAAAGCGACATACATGTATTTATATGAAATGTTCCAAGTCGTTCAATGTCAAAACTCCATATAATTGTACAAGTATGATCAAGGAACACGTAGTTTTCTATTTAATTGCCAAAAAGTTTTACGATAGAAACTATCTTTCAATCTTTAACCTTTCGACATGCTAACTCCAAAATTATTGGAGCCACAAAAATGAGTTTCGATATTTTTAACGTACATTGGTGTAGTACATACATTGGTAAATAAATTTTGCAAAAAATCAAAGCCATCTAATTTTCAATTTGCAAAATTACCAAAGTTTCTATACGAACACACGATACATTATCTTAATACCGAAAACATTAAAACACTTTATTAATATTTCGAGAAGATCATTTTTCCGAACACTTTCTCTAACTATCAGTACATCGATAACAATACTCGTAAAAATAAATAAAAAACTATCGGTATAAAGAAGTAAACAATCTTACACAAAATTGTCCCTAATAGAAGAACGAATATCCTGTATTCACTATCCCCGAAGCATCGAGAATAACGAGAAACAAAAGATCATAGTTGCCTGAACGTTTGAGCAAAGCTTGAAATTGAACGGGCAGGGTTGTTCCGGATGTTCCCTCGTCGATAAAAGGATCTTGAATCACGGTTCGATCGTTCGTAAAAATTCCCCCGGTTTGTAAATAGCCGAGGAATTAAAGGCGCTGGTCGACGATGCAGTCGAATAGATCGCGATAAGCCGGAAATGTTTCTCGCAGTCGGATTACGAGAAATTGAATTTCCTTATAGCCGGGGTAGTCTCGTGGGAGCAGACGTTAGTGTACGGTCGTCCTCTCTCGGCGGTGCTTCACGAAACACTGTTACACGCGTTTCCCAACACATCACCGGATATACCCTTGTCTGCTTACTCTCTTATTCGGCTCTCATCCCGTTTTTACCCGGATTCGCGACACCCCGGGGGTCGCAGCTGCACTCCATTCCGAAGAACAATCTCTGCATATTTGAAATCTATCCGTGACTCTTGTGTGTTGCGCGCGGGGAAAATCCGAACGACGAGCGTGCACTCCGGTTCACGGTAACGGGGACGGGGGTTAGAGGCGTATGCATTGGCTGGAATGCCGCTGGAAATCCCGCGTCGATGTATTATGGATATTTATAAGTTCTCGAGAACGCCCGGGAGACGCGGTGGCATCCGGCTCCCTTAAAGTGACGGGCGACGAGGGAGAGGGGGAAGCCAGAAAATTGACTATTTCTACCGTTTTGACTGGTGAAATTTTCAAGAGGCCATCATTGATTTTACCCCCCTCGTGCCTCGTGCGCCGTCCTTATTCCACTCCCCGCCGTCCCTCTCTCACCCTTCTCGAGCCGTTCCCCGCATCGATCACCGGTACTGTCCACGCAAAATAACGATTAGCTCCGGAGCACGAGGTTCTATTGGACACGGCCGGCTTATGCCGTCCGTATTCTTCGAATCGCGGGACCAGACAAAAAAATCGATGTCCGCCGCTTTTTCTTCCGAGCGAGCGAACCAACGAGCGCGTCGGTGAATTCTATTTTTGCGGAAGCGCGTAAGTGGTGGTGAATCATGATCGAATTACCTACGATCCCCGTTCTTTGGTCTATGAAAGCGCCAATGGCGTTTAAATATTTGCTAACTCGTGGTAAATGGTGGTTTCGAGGACTCGGTAATGAAAGTAAGGGATGTTAAGGAATTCGACGAATCAATAGAACGCGGTAATTTAAAAATCTTTGGAGTTCACTTTTAAATTTACGAGGAGGGAATTTTTTAAGGAAAAATTTGTGCGTGTTTTTTTTTTTAATATGGGTGCTTGTAGAATTTGAACGTTTATTGCGAGATGATTCTTGTACAGTTGTAGAATGTTTTTAAGTGTATATGTTTGCCGCGTTGTGAGCGTCTCGATCCCGTTTCGTTTGAATAATCTTTGGTAAAGATTGGAAGGAACTTTGTTCAAAGAAAAAAAGAAAAGAAATGTAGTTTTAAGAGGAAAGAGAGTAAAATATTTCGTGAAAAAGAAATGAGAGAAGAAAATCGGATTTAAGATTGAATACAGGGAAAATTGAAGTAAGATGTTCAACGTCCAATATAAATTTATTGTAGTCACATATAGTATATATATGTATATCTATGATCTTAAAATATTGTATTTTTTATGTTGTACGTTGACCAGTGAATACCGTTAATAAATATTCGAACGACACTGACTTTATGCTTTACTCCTACTTCTTAAAGGCAGACAAAAACAATATTTATTTTTTTAACTCGAACAAATAGGTTTCATTTAAATTTAATCACAATCATTCTACTTTCACTCTTTTATTTCAAAATATTTCTTCATTTTTTTTCTTGTCTACATAATTATATACTTTTGACCCCCTTTCTTGTATATTTCTTCTAATTGTTACTGTAGAGAATCAAAGTGCAACGAAGTTCAATAATTAAAATATACAAATTTGAGCACGTGTACGTGCCAGTCTACATCATTCGTTACTAAATGATGAATATCGACGAAAAACAAGGAATGTTTAAAAATACCTGCCCCGAGTGAAATGAACGTTAAACTTTAGAAGTTTTTTTTAATCTTTGCAAGGATACTGGTACGTAATATGCATGTTTAATTTTCAAATTTTTTAAAATATTCTATCGTGACAGTAACCACTAATGTTACAAATAAATATTCGTAATTGAATTTCTCAGTTTTATAATACAATAATTTAAGTGTTCGTTCATTGTCAAATTAATTAATTCGTCCCTGAAGGAGTTATGTAAATGAAATAAACCGAAAGTAAATTAAACAATCTCTATTATTAGAATTACATTAAACAAACGTCTCGCGTCACCGACGACATAATCCATTGAATACAAATTATTAGAGCAATCATTTTTATACCAAACAATAAACTTTGGCTTTCGATCTTAAAGTAATTAAAACATAAATAGTACAAAATTTAAATCTACACCAAATACTAGAGTTTCCTTGAAAACAGCAGCTCTCTGAAAATATCGACCCATTTTATCTTCTTATAGTTTATATTCTTATATTGTATTAATTTTTTGTTCCTTCTGTACATTTGGAAAACAATTCTATACCACTGTTAAAATTCATTTGAATATTATACGATTTTTAAATATAAAATAAACACCAATTTCAAGAAAGTAAAAATTTATAACTTTAAGCTAAGAACACGTCGTTTCTCGCACACTATCGGATACCGTTTAATAGAAATCCATATTTATCGTAAGCCTGAATACATTTACCAACGTTTTGGAAATTCGACAAAGTCTGGAATTAATTTCATTGCTCGTCAAGCGGATGATTTTGTTGATACACTATTCAATGAGTTTCGCTAGTGATTTGGAAAACGTACGCGCGAGTGAATGCATTCGCGCCATCGATGTCGACGTAGAGGGTTCGGGGTGGCAACAAGGGATGAGGCCGAGGAGAGTAGCCGTGTTAAAAATTTAAATTCACGAATTACGTTACCGCGTATATAGGTGTCACATTATCGATAAAGACATCGAGTCCCAGGTGCGTTCTACGTGTTTACGAGTCTCCGAACGGTGTAACTTCGGGACCTGTGCTGCCTACTGGCAACTTTGAAGGTTATGTTTTGTCGGCTACGGCGAATGCACCAGGTGCACGATGCCCTTTCGGCGATTACCAAGCCGAAATATCTATTAGAGCGTTACGACCCGAATAATGCACAATGCAATTTTTTTCATCTCGAATGCACCACTGTGACACCTTTTCGAGTATTATATAATAGAGCCTCTATTGTTCGAACCGATAGGGAGGACCCTGTACGTAAGAAATCGAAGGAAGAAATTTTAGTAAGAATAAATACCTGGTGTTGAACTTGGCACGTTTGAGATAGAAAGTGAGCAACTTTAACGGATGTGTAAAATAGGTGCATCTATTTCTATTTGCTAAACTTCGTAAATATTTTGAATACGTAGAACTGCATTTCTAAGAAAAAGTCTGTCTAAGAAAGAGTTATTACGATTCGAATGAGTGCATATTAAAGAGACCAAATTCAAATTGTGGAAGATATATACACTATTATTTTTGAAGAAATAGTAGAATAATATAGAATAATAAATGTAGCGATCGGACATTTTTGCAGAAATTAAATTTAAACGAAAGTTTACGATACAAAGAATATAAATTTCTTAAAAGTAAAAGTTCTAGGTTTGATCGTTTTGCTAGATAATTAATATTTTACAAAAGAGTTTCGTAATATTACAAGTAAAATTCGCAAGGTAAAACTTCTAAAATTCCTACTGCTAGAAGTTTTACCGTAAATTGTATATTTGCAAATGAATAAACATAGTATCTACAATATTTACCCAGGAAATACACATTCGCCTTCGGTCACGTACTTTTCGAATTAACGGATCAAAATAATTTTCAATCATAAAAATATATACAATCGTAGTACACTGTCCATTGAATATCGAGAAAAGAAAAATATTAAAACTGATCATTCGTAAAAGGGGTGTTCATTCTTACGGTAATTCTTTCTTTAAAAACTGTTTCGCGCTTCCGATGTACTGATAATCATTCCCCATTTTCTGTCTCATCGAAGGTGCTCGAGCGATGGTTGTTTGCTCCAACGATCTGACAAAGGTATCGCCAACATTGGTGATCGAATCATGTAAGTCGACCTTTCTGTTTCCACTGCGTTCAGCTCCCCTCGCTAACTACGATCACAGCTCGGTCACCGAGCTGTACGAAGGGATCTTGGAAGATAGGGAGCCGGACCGTAGCAAGGGGATAAGGTAGACACTAGTGATGGGATCAAGCACCCTACAAGTAGATTCGAACCCTGACCGGCTTGGTTCCGAACCCTTTATAAGTATTTCGAGACATAAAAGCAGTACTTCCAAGTAGACTCGAAACTAGGTGGATTCGAACCCTTTATAAGTATTTTGACACACAAAAGCAGTACTTACAAGTAGACTCGAACCCTCTGTAAGTACTTCAAAGAGCAAGCAGTAGTTCCAAGTAGAACGAAACTTCGATCCGGTAGAATCGAAACTTTTACGAGTACCAGAATATTCACGCGTTACGCACAGCGTGGTAACAATTAAAACAAATGATCGTCAACTCGTAGGAGATTCTTTCGAACATCAAACTACTCGTAAACGCATCTTCGAATTTTGGAGGTTTCGAAACTAGCTCACCCTCTGATCGAAGTTTCATTCTACTTGGAACTACTGCTTGCTCTTTGAAGTACTTACAGAGGGTTCGAGTCTGTTTGGAAGTACTGCCTTTGTGTGTTAAAATACTTATAAAGGGTTCGAATCCACCTAGTTTCGAGAATCTAGGGTCCGAAAACAGCTCGTGCAGACCTCTACTTTGCAACGAATGAACAATGATTTCTTACGAGCGGTATTTGAAGTCTGGAAGCAAACTCCAGGTGTTGAAATTGACTCAGATTCGTGAGTATATATTGAACTTGATCCCATCGCTAGTAGACACTGTCCTCGTGGGGATTGGAACGGCAGAAGCGGGCTACCACTTGGCACGTGCGTGGGGCAGTTACTTTAATTCTTTATAAGCGAGACGCCGTTATCGAGTTAGGTGGACCCAAAAAAAAAAAAGAAAGGAAAAGAAGGATGTTTGACCTGCGGCGTGATAGAGAGGAAACAGATAAGCTTTAGCCGAGGGAAACTATACATCCATTTAGCGGCACGACTGAGATTGGTAAGTCTCGTAAATATATTTTTTTATATCTTTTGTTCTTTACGAGCTTCCGGTCGCTGTTCCTACGTTAATATCGAAGAAACCGACGGTGGCGTGGTCGTTAACCAAAGTTACTGGTTTTGGACGCAACGTATCGCGGATCTGCGAAGCGAAATACATAACTATTCGAAATTACGGTCAATGGAACAGGTTTTATTTATTTTATCTACCATGACCCACTTACCGTCACAAATTCGTAAATCTACCGAAAGGAACGTCGCGTTGATTGCACGTTTCCCATGGAACGTGTGCGAAGATATGGAAATTGATTACGTATCGAACAACCCTCACAATTTGTTCCAAAGTCGTTGATATTTCTTTAAACAGAACCAAATGTTCAAGTTCACGTGACGTTCTGACAAGTATCTAGAAAAGTTCAACTTCTTGAAACAATGTGACCTTTAAACGACCTTGGGCATAGAGATCGATGTCAAATTATTTTATAATTCTCCGAATGGAATTCAATTTACAGTATGCTCGGAAACAACAATACGGGAACTCATTTCGTAAAAGTTTCGCTGTATTCATTTTATCTTCACTTGAGCACGACTCAAGGTTAGGCTGTCATTCAAAGATCGTGTCAGGATCTCTCACAGATAAAAACAAATGGTTTCGTTTAACAAATCACTCGTAACGTTGAAGTGATTTTGAAAATAATCTCGAGAGCGATTTGCATCGTTGAGAAGAATGAAGATATACAAGGTGTCCACGAAGAACGAGACATGCTGTAAAATTACGTTCACCCTTCTCGTGGGAATAATATTAGATGGTTAGGTATACATACTCTTCAATTAATGAGTTTCTCTAACAGACTACGGGAGACTCTGACCAGCATGGATAGGTTGTTCGCTCAGCTTCTCGCTTTATATCTGTCAGCTCGGCTCCTGAATAACGATCTCGCCCAATTTCAGTGCCTTGGCCCGCGAAATGGCGCAACTGCGAATGGATAATGTCGGAGGGGGTGGGAATATGCAAATGGGCTCGTTGTATCATTCAGCTGTAATGTCATATACGTACGTAGATAAAGTAACGCTGAACGTGGCGTCAATTATACAGAAACCTTGCCTGATTTTGGTGTGTGAGATTTTTTTTTTTTTTCGTCGAACCAACGACGTATATGCTAAGTATCTTCTAACGTTTCAGCACTGTAGAGTGTAGATACTGCACAAACACACTTTTGTTCCATTTTGAGCAATATTGAAAATTGTAAGAACGATAAACTACATTTATGTTTCACAATAAGCACTGTCGTCGTTCATTTTATCTGCACCAGTGTTTCTTCCCAGATACTGGAATTTATTTAATCTCCTTCTTCGGTAATAATTCCTTCAGGTTGATTAAAGGCTCTTGAAGGAACAAATATGACTCTCGAAGAACAGCTATTTTTCATACTGACAACATAAGGAACACGTGTAACAGATACTCGTTTGTAACAGTTACTGAAGTTTTCCGAGCGAAATTTCAGCGAAAAGTTTAAAGATCTTTGTTTCTGGCTTTCTGAGCTTCTTGGGATAATTAATAGGATTATGAACGAGTAGCTTGTGTACAAGCTCGAATGAGTTGTGACTACATTTTTCAGGGTATTGGACTTACAATTATATATGTTTGTTTGTTAAAAAAGCAACGAAAAAGTATGTCGAAAATGAAGTTACTCAATAACGAATGGTAATAATGAACGATCTTAAACACCTGAAGTTAGTGGACTACAAATTGATTTACCCAAATACTATTAGACATTGAATAAAGTGTACACCTTGCCCTATTTGCGATATTGCAAAACTTTGCAAACTATACAAACATGATTCTATTTCAATAGATAATAGCTACTTTCAACACTCAGTATAGAGCCTACACTGTAGACTATAGACCAAAGAAAACGAAATACAATCGCCTATCGACAACCACTTGTTTCAGGTGACGACATCCAAAATGAACACAAACGATCCAAACACTTACTTTCATCCTTACCTCGTAACTAAAGATTTAATTATTCCATAGTCACCTCTTAGTCGCATCTAAGACAAAGATTGCTAGATTTCACCAACGAATTCATCAGCAAAACTTGAACCGTCACATTCTACATTCCTAACTTTACCCATACTATTCTACACTCTAAACCGAATATTAAATTATATTAAACAATACAAACGTACGTTAAAAATTGTATAATCTTACAAAAATTGCTCCATCTCTTGAAAACCGTCGCTTTTGAATCTAATTTCAGCACCCTGTACTCCAAGCAGCAACAATGGTTCTACATCTATCGACCCTCCGGGTCGAATCGTGCTTCTTTGGCATTCTATCTCCCGATCGGGTTCACTCGAAGAATTTCATAATTTTGGAGACGTTGTCCCACCGCGCGACACCGAGGCACAGAATCGTAGCGGCAACAGAGACAGCCAGGGGACGAGTGATTTATCCGAAGTCGCGTTCCGCAACAACCGCCTTAGATTAACCGAATTACGGGATTCTGGAAGCGGACGAACGCCGGGTCTCCTGGAAGCTAGGAAAGCCGGTATCCGGCATAGCCGACAACGGTGGCGAGGACCCGGTACAAGGTAGGTTTGTCATTGTGCCCCCAGTGTTTAATTAGAGGGAATATCGAGCGGAATGGAAAGGGTCGAGGCACCCGCTCTGCCTGGGCTGGAAGGAGGGGGGGGGGGGGGGTGAGGGAGCGGTTCGAGGATAGAGAGGAAGAGGTTAGAGACTAGTGGGCACGTCTCTAGATAGGCCCCTCACCTGCAATTACCCAATCGCGTCACGGTAATGGATTACCGATTGGAGAGAAGCGGAGGATCTGGTTCCCCGTTCGATTCGGTCGTCGGGCAGAGCGGAGTGGATCGGAGCGGAGCGAAGCGAAGCAGTCAGGGGTATAGCGGAGGCAACCACCGTCTCGCCACCCACCGTGCTCCAGGGGCAATTTACCTCGCCAATCTATGCCACGTAATTGGGAATTTTATAATATTTTTGGAAGCGAGCCAGTCTCGCTCGGCAAGAGCCTAGGCGCGGGAGTAAAGAAGGAGACCGACCGAGCGCGCACGGAACACCGGAGAAGGACGGACGACGGTTATACCGAGAAACGGAGGGCCGGCAGCCTCTAGGGAAGATAGATATCCTCTTTCTGAGGGCCGCACCGCGCCAGATGAAAAATGCACACGGCTAAAATTCACCGCCGCAAAAAGGGTGCGAGCGATTTGGAAGCATACCAAATTGTAATCGTCGGAAATCGACGATTAATTTATCACGGAAGTACTCCCACACCCGTTCCGCCCCAACATCCTCCTCTCCCCCTTCAATGTCCACTCCGGTTTCCATCCTCTTTCTCGCGCCCGCTGTTACGCTTTCGCTCGTACCGTACCGCGTGTGGATTGTGCGATGTTGAATACCGGGAAACGATTTTCGCCTCTTACTCGTCGACGATCGCTCGAGAAGAAGGGTAGCGACGCAACCGTGCCGATGTATTATACGGTGACTTTAATAAGATCCACGGGGGAGGGGCTCGAACGCGGAGGTGGGGCTAAGACCACCGCCAACGCTGGACGAACCTATGGCACGCGTACCAGGGACGCGCCAGACGATTCGATCGATCCGTACCGTGGATCTCTATTTCGTCTTTCGTCACTGTTTATATTTATCTTATCTATTCTTATTTATCGGTGGTACATTAATTTATCGATTTTGTATTTTTCTTAGTGTTATTCTTTACATTATTTTGTATTTATATTATTCCAAAGAAGTGTCTTTATATTTTGTATTTCTATTGTGGCGACACTTCACACACATTCCACCAGAGGGAAATTAATCTGGAGAGATCCAGATCCCGTGGATCTCTGTTTCGTCTTTCGTCACTGTTTAGCGATTTTATCGATTATTCTGTAGACTATTCGTATTTATCAGTGATTCATTAATTTATTGACTTTGTATTTTTGATAATCAGTGTTATTTTCTACATTATTTTGTATTTATATTATTCCAAAGAAGTGTCTTTATATTTTGTGTTTCTATTGTGGCGACACTTCACACACTTTCCACCAGAGGGAAACTAATCTGGAGAGATTCAGGTCCCGTGGATCTCTGTTTCGTCTTTCGTCACTGTTTAGCGATTTCTATCGATTATTCCAGAGACTATTCGTATTTATCGGTGCTTCATTAATTTATTGATTTTGTATTTTTCAAAGTATTATTCTTTACATTATTTTGTATTTATATTAGTCGGAAAAACTGTCTTTATATTTTGTGTTTCTATTGTGGTGACACTTCACACACTTGCAACCAAAGGGAAACTAATGCTGACCGTTACGATCTTCAAATATTTCGACGTGTAAGTCAGGGCCTGCTAAGATTCCTTACTGATGAGTCCACTAACAGGCCCAGGATGAAACGCTCTCCCTTCCTTTTCTTACCTTGTACCTACTTCGTTACATTTCAGACCGCCAAACTATTATTCCGAAATTTGTTCATTACATATATGTGTAGAGTTTTTAACAATTCATTATTTGATTATTAAATAGAGTAGAAATAGAAAAATATTCTTTGATGTTATTTAAAGTCACCTTATGTTTCGAGTTTAAAAAATTCAATTTCTAAGAAAAAAATATAAGTAAAAAAATGTTTAAACGAAAGTGTAAAATAGTCTACTATTAGTTTTACACGAAAGTGTAAAATAGTCTACTATTAGTGGATTATTATTAGTCAAGAGCTAATAGCATATGTATATCGATGTGTTGAACACTCTTTTATCAAACTATAGTATAAATTTTCTGAAATCACTGCCAATCAACTCTTTGTATTATTCAACTGTTCTTACTGTGCATTTCAACAGCGTAAAGTGAGATATTGGTCACTTTCTTACAAAATTTAAAGAAATACAAAGATGTGAAATATGGAATTCAAGGTATTTGAAAAAATGTGGAGCTCTTTTTTATTATCAGTATTATTATACATGTAAAAATCAGGAAAATATTTTTGTTCGTCCTTGCGGAATTAAATTTATAGTGGAATTCAACACAATAATATTACTCGATATTTTAAAAACATTTTCACGTGATACGCAGCAAACTGTTAATTTCTTTTTTATTAATTCTTGACACGCGATCGCAAAAACTTTTGCCCTCGGTGGCCCAAGATTTAGGTATCGAGCAATGCAACTCTCTCTAACCGTACATGCGAGCTACATTTTTTAGTCCAGCGACCTCGTGATGTACACGTATACGCATGAAAAAATACAAAATTAAAATCCGATCTTAAGCGCGTACAAAAATATTAACAGATCGACAGAAACAGGGAAATGTAAATTAAATATAAACGTGAAGAACACATTTTAGAATAAAATTACGAATGAAATAAATATCAAAATGTGAATACGTGTATTCGTATTCCAATAGAAATCGCTATCACGATGAATAATTACACGATTGCGTGTACAGCCTTCCGCATTAAACACAGTTAAGGCAATTAAAAAACGACGCGAACACCTGTTGTTAGGAAGGAAAATAAAAATTTCTACCCCGTGGATAAAACGGATATCTGTCGCGCTTGCGATTAAAACACCACCGATACCACTTTTTCAATTCACCCTGGTGAATTAACTAACGTGCGATTCCAAGTGCAATTAATTATAAAAAAAAAAACGAAAGATCTACTAAAATAAAAACACACATAAGGATAAAACCGATCGAACAGACCTGTCTGTAACTATAAGTTATCACCCGATACCTGAAAGAAGAAAAACCATAAAAGAACAAATACAACGAATCAAGTCACGTGGACATACCTATAGAGTGAACCCAGTTCAAGTTGTCAGGTAATACCCATTAAACGTTTAGATACCTCGTCTCACGTTGTGATAGCATCTCGAGTCAGTTTCGAGAATGGTCCGACCGTTCGAGTTCGTCTATAAAATTAGTGTTCGAAAAGATTAGCAAGGTGCGCGGAAAGATCCACCCGGTCGCTTAGCCGGGGATCGTAAATCGTCCGTGAGCTATCTTCGAAAGAGGGTATCGCGGGAACACGGAAAAACAAAAGTGCTTTCTGAACGCGGTACTCGCTAAAAGCATCTATAGACCCTGAGAGTACGATAATAACGCTCGGTTACTGGGTTGGCACAGCTGGTAGGAGTGCCGTATTATCGTTTTGCTAGGGCTGCCGGCAGCAACGGTGCGCCGCACGTGAAACAGGCTCGGCTCGGGCCACTTTATATTCAAAGCGCAGGCGGACGTCTCTGAAAATGCAATCGCAAAATACAATACCGTGCATTACCTATACCCTGGTGCGCCCCAGAAAGAGATATCGTAAAAGATGATGTTATACATTATGCGGCGCGAGGCTTCCAATTCCCTCTCCACCCTGTCCCTCCTACGACTCGCGTCCCTTCGCTACCTCCCCCACATCCCCACCGTCGCCTGCTGCAGCGTCCGTACCACCATCGGCCGATACGTTAATAAAATTCGAGAGTTGAAAGGGGCGCGCTATGGATATACGTATTCCACCCACGATATTGGAGTATCCCCAAGGAAAATCCTATTCCACTTTTTCCTCTCCTCGGTACCGCCCTCAGGATACAGGCGAAGATATGTGAAAAATCGTTTCCGAAGTCCCCGGGTTTTTATAATTTATCGACCGCGCCGTTTGTTCGCGTTGGGACCGGAAACAAAATTCCTCGGCCATTTCCGTTCGAGCTAGGGATCGCGCGAGGATGTAGGTATTCGTCGACCCGGCCGCGTCGAGCCTCGTTCGCCTCACCGACTCGATCGAAGCTACAAATATTCAAGTAACGTCAAGTGTTGAAAGTACACTCGACACTCCTGAAACACGGTCACATCTTTCCGTGTCGAGCGAAACCTGGACCTAGCTGCTGAACGAACGTTGTCCAAATTAGTAATCCGTGGTATATAGAAAGTAGCTTTAGTTTTGGTACTTAGGTTTAAAGTAGCTTTGTTGAACATTTTTATTTGTGATCATGACTAGATAGAAATCTACGGGTAACGTTGGAAGTATACTCGAACCTATATAACACGGTCACTTTATTTCATGAACGAAACCTGGACATAGCTGCTAAATGAAGGTTGTTCCAGTTAGTAATCCGTGCTATGCGAAAACCGCGTTGAAAGTATCGTAGCTTTGTTGAAAATTTAAATTTGTGGTTCTGACTAGACGAAAGCTACAAATCTACGGGATTGGAAATATAATGTTGGAAGTATACTCGACCCTCCTAAAACACGGTTACTTTATTCTGTGTAGAGCGAAACCTGGACATTCGTGTTGAACGAAGGTTGCTCGAGTTAGTAATCCGTGGTATATAGAAATCGTGTTGAAAGTAGCTTTGTTGAAAATTTAAATTTGTGGTCCTGACTAGATAGAAATCTAGAGGTAACGTTGAAACGATACTCGAATCTTCTATAACATGGTCACTTCGTTCCGTATAGAACGAAACCTGGACATATTTGCTAATTGAAGGTTGTTCGAGTTAATAATCCATGCTATGTGAAAACTGCGTTGAAAGTAGCTTTGTTGAAAATTTAAATTTGTGGTTCTGACTAGACAGAAGCTACAAATCTAGGGATAACGTTAGATGTTGGAAGTACACTTGACCCTCCTATAACACGGTCACATATTTCCGTATTGAGCAAAACCTGGATATAGCTGCTAAACGAAGGTTGTTCGAGTTAGTAATCCGTGGTATATAGAAATCGTGTTGAAAGTAGCTTTGTTGAAAATTTAAATTTGTGACCTTGACTAGATAGAAATTGCAAATCTGCGGGTAACGTTGAAAGTACATTCGACACTCCAACAACACGGTTAATTTGTTCGGTGTTAAACATTCGTGCAACATTCGTACTATACGAGTTATGTTCAAATTTATTAATATATAAGAGTATATCAATGATATAGGAATATCGTTATGTAGGAGAATTGTGGCAATTTTTTAGAAACAGTAGCTGCGTTAAAAATTTAAATACAAATCTGTAGGTAATGTTAGGCATTGGAAGTACACTCGACCCTTTTTATAACACGGTCAACTCGTTTCGTGTTGAGCGAAACTCGAGTTGTGCGATGGAAACATTCGTGTTGTACGAGGATCGTTCAAGTTTATTAATTCGTCATATAAGAATATAGTGTTGCAGGAGAACCGACGCAACGTTACGGTAGCAGTGACTGCATTAAAAAATAAAATTTGCCACTCTGACTGGATCGAAGCTACAAATCTGCTGGTAGTGTTTGACGTTGTAAGCACTGTTCAACGATGGGAAAATATCGAGGTTAATTGGCTATAACGAAACAACGACATCTCTGCTCACACGTATTATCATTATTGACCGAGTTGATCGCATCTACAAACTTATCGCGTGACGAAGTATGCAAACGGAATCTATGGTGACAGAAGAGGGGATTAGGTAAAACGAGCGGATTATTTCCCCGTTTGTAGGTAATCGGCCAACTTCTCATATGTGAACAGTACACTCGACCCTCCTATAGCACGGTTGATTTATTTTCTGTTGTATCGTTCGCTCAACGAAACGTGTTAAGAACGAAACCAAGACAGTGCGAAGAAAACATTCGTTTTACACGAGAATTTTCCAAGTTTATTAAATTGTACTGTACACGAAAACCGTATTACAGGAGGACTGACGCAATTTTTACACCGTGTCGTATCGGAACCGTGTTTTCAGAGTACTGTGTTGGAAGAGGGTTGAGTGTACTACAGTGATTTTCATTATGTCACTGGCGCGAGAGCGAAGCGCGACACGGTGAAAGGGAGCATACGAAATTTAATCGCTCTCGTCTGGGCTTACTTGAAGCGAGGCTCGTTCGAGCTACGTTTATATCGGGAAAGAGAGCATGGCATAGTAAAAGCGACCGAGAAACTGAACACGAATCAGATACGGTCAATACTCGATCGTTTGAATATATTTTTGATGAAAATAATGTACGATTAGATAGTTACCATCGTACGTTGTATTTAATGAAACTTTTACGTAAAGCGGTTAAGAAAAAAGTTCACCAAGGAATCGATAATATTAAATACAATTATCAGAGCGAATAATAATTTTTAGGTCGTATTGTAATTCGATAAATGCAAGCGTACTGCTACATTCGAAAGATTAATGTGAAAGTGACGAAAGAAGATATTTCAGTGGCAGAGATGGTCTAAAAATTTCGGTCACGAAACCACAGCTTCGAAGATGAGCCTCGTGGCGAGAGACCTGTAGAGTTCGATGAAGACATTCTACGAGCTACTGCCGAGAAAAACTGAATTATTACCATTGAAGAATCGGATTCAATTCGTTTTATATACGGTGTGCCGTTGCTTGAAAAATATTACATTTTAATTTGTACTAATCCTTGACAAAAGGTCTGATCATTTCTCTCAGCAACGTGAAACGAACCTGTAGAGTTCGACGAAAACATTCTACGAACTACTGTCGAGAAAAATTACCATTGAAGAATTGCATTCAATTCGTTTTATACACAGTGCGCAGTTGCTTGAAAAATATAACATTTTAATTCATATCAATCCTTAAGAAAAATCTCTGATCGTATTCCTCAACAACGTGAAATATTCTAACGTCTACCGAGGACAGATTTTCAATTTTCCTCCTATACATTTCTTTACATTAATTTAATAACTCACCGTAGTGGAAGAATACAAGTTCCACTTTCTAAAAACACGAAATACTATACCGAAAGCAAGACGAAAGCAAGTCGACCGAATTGTTACTTTAGAACTTAAACCTACATAGAGAATATGTATGCACGAGGTATAGTAAACTCGGTATAGTTGAAGCCGTAGCGATAAAAGTGTGACAACTGCGTACAGAATACTGCATTCTTGAATAATTCGCATCGTCCCCGATGCGAATCACTTGTTGATTCGTCCACCTGTAAATTATAAAATAATTCCACGTGATCTAAACATCTAATCCCCGCGTCCGTGTGTACAGGAACAATAGTTAATCGTATCCCCCGAGTGACTGTTCCCACGAACGGATATCAATAGCTCGCTCCCGTAGTTCGTGACTCGTCTATGCCACGTTAGACAAGTCGCCAGAAAATGAAGTTCTCGTCGTTTATGAGAGTTCTTGCGAACAACACTGATAAAGAGAAGAACTTAAGTGATTAAGCCGTACGAAAGGAAAGCCTCGGTGGTTCGGTGGTTTGCATTAACGATCTTGACTCGAGAAAAGCGGGGCGTATTTCACGGGGAATTGCTGTCCACATCGACCATCCGGTAAGAAATAGAGCGGCGGCAATGGGCATGTATTCCCATGCTCTCGGTTCAATTACAAGCCAGTCAGGCTGTTAACATTTCCGCGCGTTTCGTTCAATCACCTTCACTGTCCCGTGAAATATATTTCTCATCGTCGCGTTTTCATCGGGCGCGATAAATCGTATTTTTTCGACCGGAGCGGCGCGCATAAATTCCGGGAATACTTTAAACCGTCGATGCGTGCGCGGGCGACCGGAAACAGGGTCGCGAGCGCGCGAATAAAATATACAACCGGAAAGTTTGCAATTTCTTGCGCGATCGGAGAGCTATTTAAATATTAAAGCCGCGAGCGTTCGCTTATAAAATCGAATATTGTAAACCGGATCGGAGGAGACCGGGTACACCCGGTGAGAATCGAAACGAGGCGGTAAAATGTTTCGGAGAGGGGGAAAAAAAAATGAAAAAAAATAAAAAAAAAAAAAAATAATGGCCGAGCGTACGTATCGACGTTATCTCGCGCAAGGGGATTTCAACGGGAAAGGTCTCACCGGACGGTGACGTCTACGGGGGCGATACCCAGTTCCCCGTTAACCCGAGTTTCTCCGTAGTCCGGCGAGAGGAAGGGCTCAAAGGGAGGAATAGGGCCGAGAGGTGCACGAAAGGGAGCATTTCACAACCGTTCGTTATCAGGATGTGAGAATCGCGCGGGTTGGGTATGGATAAGCCGGGTGCACAATGAGGTTGAATGTAGATCGTCGATGCGGGGGGTTGGGGTTTGTACGAGCAAAGAAGACCACTGGTAGAGGTGAGCTCTGACGTTGGCTGAACCGGGAAGAAGGAAGAGGAGGCTCGACCGTAGAAACGACGGTAGGAAGGGCCAACGGCGAAGTGCAGTTAGGGGGCGATCAGGATACAGAGAGGTCTGCGGTACCCGCGGCTACTCTTCTCTGTCTGGGCTTCATCCGGGAAGCTTTGCATGGAAATGCCGCCGCTGAATAACCCACCGCCGCTAACTTCAGCACAATGGCCGTCACATTATGTTGCGTCAGAAAGCACCAACGCCGGGGAACCGAGCTTCAGCAACGGTCCTTCCTGCATCCCCGCGTCTCTTTCTCCGTCACTTTCTCACGTTCTATCTCTCTATAATTCCGTCTACCCCCTCCACGTCCCCGCGGCGTTCCTTCTTTACACGACACGGCTCGCTACCTATCTACAGGTACCTAGCCTAGCCACCGCGATCCTATGCGCGTTTCTCTACCGAACACGTGTGAAAAGGAGCCATTCAGGAGAATCTGGGACCAACGGTTGGGACACGTTGCGCTATCGTGATCCATTGTAAGCAAATAACACGCGGGACGATGGTACACCGAAGAACCGGGATTTTGTTCACGATTACGCGAATATGAGTTTCGCGGACGAAAACGACCATTTTCGTTTCGAATCCATTAATTTGAGATCGAGACGATCGAGAATTAATCGAGAAATGAATTTCCATCGGATCGGGACTCGTGAACACGATTACTCTTGGAATTTACGGAGGATTTTAGCGATACTTCTGAAGATAAATATTCTAACTTCTTTTCTCGAGTAGGTGTATTATTGTCGCGATGATTTATGGTTTGCAGTATTAGGACACTTATCGAGTCGAAACTGTTCTGACTCACGTATGTGACTGTGAACGTGTTAGATAAATTTATTACTGTTTCTAGTATCGACCGATAGCGCGAATGAAAAGTTGTTTGGTGGGCAATACTTGTTTTAAATAATATCGACTACTCGATCTCTCTTTTTGTATCTTCTTCGGGAAAACAATTCTCAATAAGTGTGTAAAAATGATAATGTTAATTCTTATATCTGGTAACGAAAACTATTTTTATTAAGACTCGGGCAAGAAAATACTTAAACTTGTTTAACGTTGTTTGAAATATCTTTTTCTCTCTCTTAGAAACAATTGTTCCATTGACAAACGTCGTTTCAAAATTAAAGAAGTAATAGCTTTAAGAGTATACATATGTATATTGGCATGACAGTTACGTATGCAAAACTATTGTTCAGAATTAGGGAAGCAAACAGATGTTTTCAATTAGTCATATGACTAAGATATGTTTTGATATTCTTCGCACATTTACTAAAACACGTTTACGTATCGTAAAATCGATACTCTTACATTACGTTATTCTAAGGAATGTCTACAAACGATTCGATACTTGTTAACACATGCTGCTACCGTATCGACATCTATTAATTACGAGAAGTTTGATACCTGCTTAATTACGATGGTAATACTCGATAATTAGCCTGAACGTTGAACAAATTAATAACTTTTGAAGGTTAGGGTGCAGTGTACATCGACGCACCGCGCATTCGATTTGCGCATGACGTCATATACATTCAATTTAAACTGTATCGCCAACGTAATAAATCGTAGAAACTGTTACAAATTTATTTGTAATTACGAACTTTCGTCACAATGATTTTTGCTTATGTTTAACTTATTATTCTTCTAAAAACAACTCCTTGATAAATAAGAGATTAGGTAAGTATTGACATTAGGAGCATGTTTTAATAACAAATGTATTTTTACTATCAAGTACAATACTGTTACCCATGCCTCTGAAGCCATTGATTTCTCAACTTTTGATTTCTTAACGACACTTTTTTTTTTTAATTACTCGTTCAAATACCAATTCGTCAGTGGCTCATACATGTTTGGAAATTTCGTTTCTTTATTTAATTCGATGCATTTCTATATACATCTCGATAATCAATTTTTGCACTTGTCGCTATGCAAATCAAATTTGACGTCGCGATTATCTACAATAATTATAAAGAAACCACTGTTTCAAAAATCAGGTATAATTACCAAAACATAGTCGATAAAAGACAAGTCTTTTGCACTCACCACATGTTAAACATATCGTCCAATCTTTTCGGAATTCAAAAAACGATTTATTATTAAATAGATATTCTCTCGTCACGAGTAGTAAACTAATAAATTTAAGGTCTACTCTAGGATAAGCGTATTCACAGTTTACATTTAGTCAGTTACGTTTATATTTCACCTATCCTACTATACAAGGTCATTGTATACTAAATCATCGAAACAATCCTCCCATTGATCACTACGCTACGAAATCAAACCTATTAAAATACCATTTAAAAGAATCAAAGCGACTGCAACTTTTCATCGAACGATAAGTTTCTTTATAAATATACACCGTTGCAATTAATTGTCGGCCAATTATCGAGTAACCTTTCTTTGCATACTTATATTTTTCCCTCAGTTCGGGATAAATCCCAGAAGAATCGCAACGACGAGTAACGACGTATACCCCGGAGAGATTAGGTGGATCTCCAAGACGTTTGCTATATTTTCAATCGCGAAACGATCGCAGCGATCCTGTTTTGTTTGTACGGCAATACACTTGACGCCAGGGAAAACGAATTAGTACTAATTCCGCGAAGGGACCTTCCGGGTGTGTCACGTAGTACCAAAAGGGAGGGAATCGTCTAGGAATAACAGCAATTACTCACAGAGAACGTGCGACTTGATACAAGAGCCATTCCTCCGGCGGCTCCTCCTCCGATAGTTCGTCTTAACCGCCGCGGGCGCATGGGGCTCGGAGAGTTAATTGCAGAGCTTTGTCTGAGTCGCGGTGATACATGCAAGTGTACCTTCTCTTACCGTGAAGGATGTCGTCGAGGGTCGATAACGTCGTCTCGAGATGAAACTGTCGTGCCCGTTGACGTACATTTAAATGGGTCAACTTGATACCACGCGATTCGTTATTTCCTTTCGGAAATTTTTACCAGTCGCGAGGATTCGTCACGGATCGTCATCTTCTCCCACCCCTAGTGCTAGCGCGTCGTCCCTAGCGAATAATAAACAGAGACGATTCGTCCCCGATCGTCGTCTTCCCCCTCCAGAAGTGCTCGCGCGTTGTCCCGAGGGAATAATAAACAGCGACGTTTTGCGAATCGCCGAGAGAAGCAACCGATCGTAAATCAGTCCGGACGCTTACGTGACGAATTATGTTTACGTCCGAAAAATATTTTCGGCAGGGACGGAGTCTATCGTTCATGGTTACGAATCGGTTGAACGGAAGGGATACAGAGAGCGCGGAGGCACCGAAACAAAAACGGAAAGTCAACGATACGACAGTTGACGTTGACAAAGTAGCAATATCTAGCAGTGGCGTGTGTGCAGATTGATAGGGTAACCCTACGCTGCCCGTGGTACGTAGCGCTATAAATACAACACCGGGCTGAAACTTTGCATCTCGGAGCATGCAAGGCGATGCAAAAAGCTTCCCGACAAAGAATACGGTGTAGCTCCCCCCTACCTTTCGGTACTCCCCGTTCACCCCCACATCCACCCCTCTGACGAGCGCGGGGCAACGCAACTTGAAAAGAAGAACACCGAGCAAAACGTACATGAACAGATCCGTCTTGCGCAACATGGGGGCGGGTTCATTCGTGACTTTCGCAAGTTAATCAGTACTCTTTTGCAAGAGTTACAGCTCTACTACTAGTTGGAGCCTGGATCTTAGCAGGCTCGTACAATGGGACATAACTTTGCATGGGACACGTACACGTAACAACTAACAACTAAAGCACTCCGTGGAGTCAGCAGAACTCCACCCCGTCCGTATTCCAGCGTTCTCCCTGTCTTTCTCTAGCTCCCGACCACAATACGGAGACATCACCGTGGTGGAACAGGGACGGGGAGTAAGCGAAAGCCAAGAGAGAAGAGAACTAAGGTCGAGGAGTCCTCTTTGAGCGTGCATATGTATCCATTATGCAAATTTCGCGCCCATTATTATAAGCGAAGCCCTTGGCGTACCTTGGAGACTACCGTCTAGAGCTGCCAACATTACCGCAACACGGCGACATGGTCCAAGAGGACAAATTCAATTAGGACTCGGACGATAAGTTTGCGGCTGAGTCAACCGGTTGAATCGTTTCGACTGCCACTACGACCCGTAACTTGGGATCGACTGACGAGGGTTCTACGGGGACGAGCGTTGCATGAGAATGACTCCCGGCTTGCTTGAGATTCGCGTTCCCTCGTACTTATTGCCACTTTAAGTTTCTTAAACGTGCCGAATTATCCCAAGAAGTCGAGCGTTTACTTCAGACCCGAGGACAGACGGAATTTCGGGACCCGCCGAACGGGATGCGTCGTTCAATTTCCAACGGTTCTTTTTATCGTGATCGTTGACTCGACGAAAGTCTAAAAATTGTGTACGGGGATGTCAGCGATTCGAAAATCATTTTTTGCGAAAAAGCTACCGGGTTGTTCGGAAAGTCATTTCGCTTTCCAAAATGGAGAATGTATAATTTAGTAGAATGTTTGTACGCTTTAAAAAATCGTGTTTTATTTTCACGAAAAAAAAAACGAAATGATTTTCACGAAAAATGTTACGATACGATTTATATATAATCGATACTCTTGATTTAGAATTATTAGACAACGTATCGTGGCAGAGTGAGGTGAGGTGCTGTCGAACAACAATAGAAAGTGAATAATTAAAACAATGTGTAAGATAAATTAATCAGAGTCCTCAGTTGTTATGCCATGATAAAGTAAACGAAACAAACTTTCAATAGTAGCATTCGACTTGGTATAAAGGTATGTAAAATAATTCTTACAGAAGATGTGAATACTTAATGAATACTAATCAAAATTGTATACAGAATGGTGGGAATGTAGTGACGTAATAAACGTAACGTATACATTTGTAAATCGCAATAATATATAGTTGAATATTTTAAAATATCGTGACAATAATATACTATTTATCGCAACTGTATACATGTCAAAATATTTCGTAACAATGTACTTATATAGGATGTTAGAAATAAAGATTCACAAATTCAATGTACTTATGTAGGATGTTAAAAATACAGATTCACAAATTCAATGTACTTATGTAGGATGTTAAAAATAAAGACTCACCATAGAATAGTACTCGATAAATGTTGATATTTACAGAAGGTTGTATACGTGACCTCCTCTCATTTTTACAGACGTTTCACATCCTCGTACGAGAGACTTTCAAACTCTTTAAAAAAATTTTTAATTTCGTTCACATCATTTGGCAGGTACTATCTATTCACCCATGTAGTTCACCTATGTTACTTACCGATGAATAATACACCATACTTTTAAGGAATCTTCCTACGAAAAGATCAAGGGGATCTAAATTAAGTGATCGAGGGGAACATGAAACTGGTCCATCGTGTTCAATTTATCTGTCATTGAAATTCTGTTTTAAATATAGACGAACACTGAATGCAAAAAAAAGCTGGACCACCATCGTGCATAAATCGTGTATCCACCCTACCACCAAGAAGCCTATTGTTCAAAAACAATACAAGCACGTTCGTCAAGAAATTATAATGCATTTGATAGCTCATTTTGTAAAATGAATCTTAGTAGCTGATCGTCTACAATATCCATTCGTATGTTCAATGAAAATCGTTTGTCGACTTTAAAATTTGTTAAAGAGTTTTGAAAGTCTCTCGTACGAAGATGTGAAGCGTCTGCAAATATGAGAGGAGGTCACGTATAAAACCTTCTGTAAATATCAACATTTATCGAGTACTATTCTACGGTGAGTCTTTATTTTTAACATCCTACATAAGCACATTGAATTTGCGAGTCTGAATAATTTTCCTCCGAATGGGTGTCTTCCTGCTTACGTGTAGTTATTATTAAACTATGTGTCCCCTGTCGCATCTTTTGTGAATAAAATATGCGAAATAAACTGCGGATTTAGTACGCGCTTTACGAAAATCCACTGTGAGAACTCTGCTCTTGTTGGATAATCTGGTGGAGCTTGGGCCTGCACTCGTTGAACATGGTACGAGTGCAGCATCTGATCGTGAAGAATTCTCCACACAAGAGGATGACTCGTTTCTACTGCTGCTGAAATTGTTCTCGTACTTGTTCCTAGGTTTTCTTCAACCGCTCTTAAGACGCAGACTTCCTTATCAGGAGACGAAACAGACCTGGGTCTTCTCGAATCTTAATGTCGTGTTTCAAACGAACCGGTCTTACAAAGGCGTTGATGAAGTTTCTTAAACAATGTACGAGATGGTACTTTCTGGCTCGGATATTTTTCCAAGTAAAGTCTTCGTGCTGCTACAGCGTTTCTGTTGGCAAGGCCATGTGTGAAATGCATCTCTACCGTTTTATGATTAGACTGCTACGATGTCGTAGCTAACGTGCTCTGAAAACTTGCACAGCTGTTTGTAATTGTTCATTGATCGTGTTGATACGTAACCGACACTTGTCAAACTGTAGTGATAAAATAACCTTTGTTACAAAGCACGTGTCAAAGTAAAGAACAAAGTGTTTACTTCTGTACATATTGACAGAGAAAATAGTAAAGTGAATTGTTTTTATATCACGATCGACTATTAGAAACGAGTAACGTGCTTCAACCCAAAAAGAACATTATTTATAATTTTGAGAATACAGATTTTCCAACCTATGTTCATTTCTCTGCTCTCCTTTTGGCGAGCACTATTTGCCTCGAAAGTCCAGAACTCTTTCTTTTTTAACAGTTTTTGTATACCTTAGTCAAGAAGAGTCACATCGATGCTCTGTTAGAGTCTGTAGGTTCTGTCATCTCTTTACTTCTGAATGCAAAAGATAGTGCAAGAAGTGTTACATATTTATTAATTATAGAACAATGTTTGTCGGGTTTACCAAATACTAAGATTGATAGAGAAAGTTCCTGGTGCGATTCGTAAGGCTTAGCTTATTAGCTGCGACTTTGCAAGGAATAATTTTTGAAATTAATTCCCAGCCACCACGATTTCTAACATCGTGTACCTAAGCTGTTCGTGTCTTAGATTAATCGTATCTAGTTGACGTCCACCTTGGATCCATATCGTTCATTCATCCCTTCTGAATCTATAGTTTTATCCCCCTTAAGCACCCTTCCTTACATGGATTCTCATTACTTAAGGCAGCACATTACCATATTGATTTCCTGTGGGAACAGTTTCGGAAAGTTTCTCGAATCCATCCTGTCCCTTCATTACCGGATAATGCGGGACGACTTTCGCATAACTTGAATTCCTTCGAATCTAACTCTAACCAAATAATTAATAGCAAATCGCACGTAACAGCTCTTACCGCCACGTATCGTTCACGACGAAGCTTGTTCTTTCTCTCGATTATGATATACGTTTGACTATACCTATTCGGTTCATAGTTACTCGATATACTAAAGTATGAAATTTTCGAAAAATTTTCGAAAACTTGCAATCAATGGTATTGCCTTACGTAAAACGTAACGATACATGAGAGGGAAATTCGAACAAACTTTTCGCCACTAACACCATAATAATTCTTTGTTTCGACACTGAAACGAATGTTAGGGATGAAAACACCCTTTCAAAAAAATGATAAGTTTAGTTTCTGATATCCTAAAATACAATGACAATTTTTAAAAGTTTAATAATTCCCTTCTAAGTCGTTATCTACGAAAATAAAGCTTCTATCAACGGAAAGAATATTCCGTCCACCCATAAGGGTGGTTCATGTTAATATATGTTCTTCGAGGCATAAATGACTCAATGTAACAGACAGAATATATCGTTCCTCGAATTTGACATTCCCTCGCTAAATGTTCTCCACGAAAGTAAAGTTTCTATTAACAGAAAGAATATTTCGTTAAAAGTGACCTGTATGAACATTTTTCCAAAGCATAAATGGGTTAATATAACACACAAAATGACCCAAGAAATAAAAGTTTAGAACCCCTGACCCTGTTTCGTATTTCGAGTCGTATTGACACGAGGAGTCTTTACGTAACCAACCTCTTGCTTTCAATTCGAAACAAAATTTTTTTCAGACCTCGGTAAGTACACAGCGAATAAATATACCGAGAAATTGTAAAGTAACGAGACGTGAGAAATAAATATCAAGGAACGCGACACCTACGTACGAGTGTTTAAATTTCATTTTCGGTTCTGCGTACCGGTGAGGTGGTAACAAGGTTAATTGTGCGACCCTGGACGAAAAGGGGTATTCTTTTATTCGTTTCGAGGCACCATTAGACAGTTATCAGAACTACTGAGGAATTCCAATGAATCTGGGCAGCAGGTTTTAGTCGGTGTGTTACGGGTTTGCGCTTCCTGGGTCAGACTCGTGTAAAGCTCCGTAAAAGCCATTATCGCTGTTGCCCCTTCGTGCATTCATCGTTCTCTTTCTCTGCGGGTGTACTGCTATTTCGGCCCGACAGGTTAAAGAACTTGACGGTCAGAGAACAAGGGGACGAATCGAATCGTGAAGGTCACCGGGGAGGAGGGATGGGGCACCAGCAGCTATATAGCGACAAATACTTTGTTCCGACCGGTTTCCTATCCGCCTACCCCCAATAAAAAGAAACAAAAACCCATTGTTGGCTATTCTGTGGGTGGTGGGCTGGCTAGGTGATCCATCAGGGCTCGAATGGGAAATGCTTGGAGGTAACAGAGGATGGAACATACCGAAGCCTGCCTGGCTGACTGGATGGGGGTGAGTAATTAACCAGGCCTGCCTACTCTGTGCTTCCACTGGTCTGTCTGTTTGCACTGGAACCTTATGTACCACGGAATAACGGTTGAATCGCGGCTGTATGAACAACCTATCAAGCTGGATGCTTAATCACAAATGTTGTTTCTACTTTTTCTTAATGTCAACGATTTACAGATTGAAAGGTAACTGGGTGAGATGGAATCTCGTGGAACAGCTCTGTTGAGAAAGTTGATCTTCAATTATTTGGTCTATCGGTAATTAATTTAACTGTATTGTTGATAATATGAAGTTTCATTTGTAATTACAAATAATTTATCAAGCTGGATGCTTAATTACAAATGTTGTTTCTACTTTTTCTTAATGTCAACGATTTACAGATTGAAAGGTAACTGGGTGAGATGGAATCTCGTGGAACAGCTCTGTTGAGAAACTTGATCTTTAATTATTTGCTCTGTCGGTAATTAATTTAACTGTATTGTTGATAATATGAAATTTCATTTGTAATTACAAATAATTTATCAAGCTGGATGCTTAATTACAAATGTTGTTTCTACTTTTTCTTAATATCAACGATTTATAAATTGAAGGGTTAGGGGGTGAAATGGAGATCTGTTGTGAAAGTTGATCTTTAATTATTTAGTCTATCGGTAATTAATTTAACTGTATTGTTGATAATATGAAGTTTCATTTGTAATTACAAACGATGTATCAAGCTGGATGCTTAATTACAAATGTTGTTTATACTTTTTCTTAATGTCAACGATTTATAAATTGAAGGGTTAGGGGGTGAAATGGAGCTCTGTTGAGAAAGTTAATCTTTAATTATTTAATCTAACGGTACAAAAACGAAGTTTAATGAATTTAACAGTATTGTTCGTAACAGGAAGTTTAGTCCGTAATTAGGCACTAAAAAGAAATGAAGATAGAAATAATTGTTTTGTTTTATTTTAATTTTGTCTCTTTTTAACCAGTTTTTAAACGAGGTATCTAATATTTAACGTTATCTTGTTTGGATATTTCTACTTTGGAATCCCTTGCAATTCGAAATATCGCAAACAAACTATATTATACAGTATAAAATCGATAAGAATGGACACTTGCTTTCCCCTTACTCTTTAACTGGAATATTGTGAAATTGATTTTTGAAAAATATACAATTGTACAGTATGTATTAATTTGATAGATATTTATTTTGAATAAGGAAAGGACAATATTTGAAAATGGACATATTTGGTATTCATCTGAAAAAAAAGTACTAATGAAAATTATCTAATTAATGCCTTCTATTCTTGTCTTCTGCATACAATCCTCTCTTTTCGAAGTAATTATTCAAGAGATCGTTCATAAAGTTTGTGAAAGATCTAGTAACACGGAGAAATTATAACGTTGTTCATGTAAAGTGCAACTACTACCTTGTTTGCCAAGGATATGGTTGCACGAAGTCGTGGAAAATTACTGCTTGAGGTATGATTCCGAAAAGTAAAATTGGAACACGTACATTTGAGCTTATCAGCAACTAGGAATGTTCATACCGAGGTAACAGTTCCATAATTTCTTCGTTTTCCTAGCTCTTTCACCAACTTCCTGAATAATTAGTAATTTAGAGAGTACACGTTTGCGAAGAAACATGGACTTATATTTCCGATAGTTAAATCAAGTATTATATTTAGGAACGACACTATTCATAGTGCAATTGAACATTTCTGTATTGATATAATTGTCTCATAATAAATCAATTAACATTTCGAAGTATCGCATTATTTGTAAATTAATATATCAAGTTATATACTTATGAAATAATTATATTATTTGAATTTAAAAGTAATATGATTCTTTTGTAGGTATACAACTTAATATATAAATTTACAAATAATATCATTATTCCTTAACCATACAATTTTACTTTAACTTACGCACTTGATTGCAAGTATTGTACATACATTTATAAACCTTTACTATAATAATTATAATTTCTTTATAATATAGATCAGTAATATAATTACTACAATTAATCAATTGTACTATAAAGAGGATAGAAACGAATGTTGGAAATGTTCAATTCTAAATACGACTCCTGAATAATTTTCTAAATAATTACTTTGTATTAATTAAACAAATTGTGCTCACATTGAGATTCGAACTCTTCGTAACTATACCTGTTACGACTTTCCTAACACATATCGATTAAATAACTATTGTTTCCCAATTCTTTACAATACGTGTTATCTCAAAATTTTCCTTTTTAACGAATACCAAGAATGATAGTATTTAAACATTGTCTTTTATCGCAGAAAATATTTTCAATGTATTCCCCCGATGGAATATACTTTTTCAAAGAATAGTAAAGTGATACGTGCCTCGAAGGGTAATTAATTTTGAAGAAAATTTGTACTTGCACGTCAAAGTATAATACTATAAATATTCATCGTATTTGTTTAACGATAAAAGAATGTTTACACCACTAATTGAGTGAATTCAAAATAGACACCGTTCAGAAATTAATACAACAGTCGATACTCAATATCGACTGGAACAATGGCAGACGAGAATTCGATCCTTCATCACGGATACTAATGTCGAATTACTACCACGAAGCATCGTTAATCACTGTAGGAGATGAAGCGTTGCTCCGCGTTGCTGCGAAGTTATCTGTAGCGTGTGGCCATTAAATTCAATTTACATATAAATTCGAATTATTCTATCGAACCGTTGGTCGTACAATTGTAACGGTGAATGCAATCATAACAATAGTGCCATTAGGTTGGACATATAAACATTGAATATTTAGAAACGTCTAATTTCCCTCCTCCCTACAACGCCATTATGATCATCGATGTTGAATTTTGGGTATTCGTTTATCATATTTTATTCGCGCGTTAACGATTCATTCTACGCGGTTGTACGAGACAAAATAAGGGAGAAGAGAAGTACACATAGAGGGAGAAACACCACTCTTTCAATATACATTAGTATTATTATTTTATCCAACATTAAATAATAGTTCTTGCTACTTTCTTTCGTTCAATGACATATTGTATGCGCAAAAGATGTCCATTCGTTGATTAATAAGAGCAACTTTATTAATTTACAAAATTATATTTGTTTAATAGGAAGTTTCGATCATTATATTTGAGAAAAATAATTTTACAAAGAAAAATTATGTCATAGCTGAATTTAAAATATATTAAATTTTCCTTAATATATTTCTAATTATTCTAAATATTTACTTCTTAATTGTAAAACTTCTAAAACTTTACTTTCTTAATTTCTAATATTGAGCAGCGCTTCTACAAAGTTACATCGCTTAGTTTTAATTCATCTACACAATGCATTGCAGGGACAAAGAAAGGACAGTCTCTAATTAAGGAGAATAATGTACTGCGTGTAAGTAGAACGTGGACTATAATGTCTGACCCAATGACGTCTGACGACTATAATGTCTGACTTCCTTTTACGCTACAGTGGAAACCCTTCCTACGTCCGTAGAATATCTGGACAGTGTACTCTTATGCTAATTAATTTTGAAATAATTTTTTTTACCATTCCAAATTTGTTTTAATATTTTACTTAAGTTTTCAATATATTATTTTCCTCAATTTTTCAATATATTATTTAATAAACGTTTCAGTGTACAAAATTATCGTACAACTTATAATATTTCAAATTCAGTCGCGATATAATTGTTTTTTTTTTAAATTATTTACTTTTCCTAAAGAGAGCCAAATGCAACTGTCGATACGTTAATTACAATTTTCTAAATCGAACTTTGTCCCCAATTAATTTTGGAATTTCTGCTTTTATCATTCTAAATTTGCTTTAGTATTTTATATAATTCCTCGGTACATTATCTAATGCACACTTTAATACGCAAGGTTATTTCACGCATTATTTCAAATTCAGTTACGATATTATTTTCCCTTTAGAATTATTTACTTCTTCCAAAGAGGACTAAACATCGAAACATCGTGTTACACAAATATATTTCTTAATCCAGTAAACTCGAGCATATCGATCAAAGAAAAATATTTTCTCATCTTACCCGGCGCTATGTTTCATCTTAACATCGAGTTTCGGTTATAAATTTCATCGCTCTCTTCTCGAATTTGGCGCCTACAAACGTTACCAGGAGCAAAAATGTAAAAGAGTACGGGGAAGGAGAATTAAATCGAGTAAAATATAGTTAATACTCGATAGGTGTATTGTAACTTCGATTTCGTTCTAGAGCTTCATTTTGTGGAAAATGTACCGTGACTCGTGATTTTAATTACAAAATCTATATTTATTTCGGAAGAATGTAAAGAAGCTTACAGACAATGTTATGGTACTGTTTTATCCACGATAACGTTTTATCTACACTTTACGATAACGTTCGTGAATAGTCCATTCGAAAATACCGATTCCGTTGTAAACGGATCACTGCTACCTCTAAGCGAATGTCGTTCATCGTTATCAACGTCGTTGGTAGAACAGTGTTGATGCCAGTCAGTCGTTATATCGTGGAACTAGAGAAAAGAGCATCGAGGACCAAGGAATGAAGAGCACTCTACTCTGCCTCGCGAGGTGTGAAGTTTGTGGAGGCGTGAAGTAGGTTGGGTTCGTAGAGCCTCAGACTGGAAAGCAAGGAGGTGGCGGCAACGGCGTTGGCTAGCAATGGCGAACGCGCCGAGAGTGAAGATGGTACTGATGGATTGTCCTCTGCGTGTAAATATTTCACACTACACTCATCACAATTTTCGTTTCAGCTCGGCGTTGCGCACCGTCATAACTTCGCATCAACTCTTGCCACGGGACACGCTTTTTATTTCCATTTGTCACGCTTCCTCGTGGAAATGCTTAGAAAACTCGTCGCTCTTTTCGTTTTACGAGATCGCGTTCGCAAATTGTACACACTCGTCCCGTAATTTTTTAAACGATCACGTAGCGTTTCCCTTTAGGTTCGTATTTTCAGTTGAAGCTCATCGAGGATCTTGGAACGTACGTTTTAATTATCGTGAAATGGCAGCGACTAAAATTGCGAAGAAACAATCGTCGTTAAATTTCACAGTGATGTAACGTGGTAATGTAGTTGCAATTTGAATAAAATAATTGTATATAAATACTACGTCATCGTTTGAAAAATTACGGGACGAGTGTGTACAATTTGCGAAGTTTTCTAAGTATTTCCACGAGAAAGCGTAACAAATGGAAATAAAAAGCGTGTTATCCGCAAAATGAAGTTCTAGAAAGAAATCGAAGTCACACTTATCGAGTATTAACTATATTTCTCTCGATTTAATTCTCCTTCGTAGATCTGTCGTTGAAATTCTTCCGTAGAAATATTCTGGCGTAATTTTGGTAAATGTTACAAATCGGTGTCAATTTATTTATTTCGAGTAAAATAATTTGTCTGCTAAATTTCTGGGTACGGTTAATGAAAGGTATATAGTGTGTCAGAATTGTCGGGAAACGTTTGTGCGAAAGGTAAATATAAATTCAATGTCAAATATAATTTGATCACGAGGTACAGAAAAGAAAATGATTTTCTGTTTCTCTCAAGAAGTACGATACTGTTTGAAATTCCTTTGCGCAGCATAGTCCTTCAGAACGTCACGTCTGTAGTTATTCCCACCATTTTAATTATATCTCATTCGCTTTCACTAGCGAAACGAACTGGAGATGAATAGGTCAGTCTAGAAATGTGTAAAAATAAATAAATTTCACTTTATCTTTCGAATACTTTCGAATATTATTTTACGTAATGACTATAGATAAAACAGTAGCAAAACATTGTCTATAAGCTTCTTTACATTCTTCCAAAATAAATATAGATTGTGTAATTAAAATCACGAGTCATAGTACATTTTCCACAAAATGAAGCTTTAGAACGAAATCGAAGTTACAATACGCCTATCGAGTATTAACTATATTTTACTCGATTTAATTCTCCTTCCTACCTCTCAACATATAACAATAACAGTTATAGATCCTATAGATCGATCTTCTTCAAAATGGAGATAGCGATTCCTCAGGGAAGCTTCTTATAGTTCAAGATATTTAACGCAAAAAGGAATAAACGACTTAAACCGTTTTGCCTATTGGTACATTTATCATCGAAGTTTAATAACATCGTAATAATACATTTTCCCCGTACAATTTCAAACTTATCAATTACCTCGAGGGTAGAAATCTTTTCCATTTTTTTATTCAAAGGGGCAAACCCACCAGAAGTTTCTCAACCGATAATTCGTTTACGTTGCAATTATTTTATTCAAATTGTAACTACATTACCACGTTACATCACTGTGAAATTTAACGACGATTGTTTCTTCACAATTTTGGTCGCTGCCATTTCACAATAATTAAAACGTACGTTCCAAGATCCTCGATCAGCTTCAACTGAAAATACGAACTTAAAGGGAAACACTGCGTAATCGTTTGAACAATTACGGGACGAATGTGTACAATTTGCGAACGCGATTTTGTAAAACGAAAAAAGCGACGAGTTTTCTAAGCATTTCCACGAGAAAGCGTAACAAATGGAAATAAAAAGCGTGTTATCCGCAAAATGAAGTTCTAGAAAGAAATAAAAGTCACACTTATCGAGTATTAACTATATTTCCCTCGATTTAATTCTCCTTCGTACCTCGGTCGTTGAAATTCATCCGTAGAAATATTCTAACGTAATTTTGATAAATGTTACAAATCAATATCAATTTATTTATTTCGAATAAAATAATTTGTCTGCCAAACTTCTGTCTACGGTTAATGAAAAGTATATATAGTGTGTCAGAATTGTCATCTTTCCAACAGTTTGGAAACTACTCCCGTAAATTTTCCCTAAATTTTTTCGTTTCTTTCTTTTTCAATAAAACAACCCCTGTTGACTTAACCCAAGACCGACAAATCATCCCCCAAGGGATGACGTAGATCTCGAAGGATCAAATGACGTCGCGCGTTGTGTATCGAGTCCCCGGGTCTTCTCCCAACATGGCTACGGTCCAAACAGTCTCCTTGCCACCCACGCTTGGACACGCTTCCTCCTTGGTCCCCTTTCTCCTTTTTTAATCCATCAATAGCACGATGAAAGGCACACGGAGATTCAAAGAAATCTAATACCAAAATGGATTTAGCCGTCACGGGATACAGCCACTGGAGAAATAGTATGGCGAATGGGCGGGATCTGGCTAAATCCATCATCTCGGCTGCTGCCACTACCATTCCCCCGACAGTGCATCGAAATGTAGTTTAAAATGTAACGCAGCCGCATCGTTGGATCATGGACGATAACGAACGAACAGCGGGGCGACCGGAAGTGTCGGCGAATGCACGTAATTATACACGGCAGAGCCGAAATTGCGTGTTCTGCAACGTTTTCCATCGCGCGCCACGAATACTCGCCAAAATTCGTTTTTACCGTGGACACTGAACCGTCAAATATACTCTCGAATTCACTTAGTTTGAAATTTTCAGCAGATCGATGCTGACTACTAAAGACTTCTGAAATGAAGCAGTGAAAGAGACTAGTTCCATAAATGCCGAATAAATACCGCTTTGTACGATTGTATAACAAATTTTTTATACGATTAAACTCCGTTTTTATTTGTTTCGGATCGAAACGTTTTCTCCATCGTATTTTTCAACGGATCGATGAATGTTCGCGACTGTTTCTAGTCACTGTGAACACTTAACGGTCGATCGCTCTATCGTGCAGATAGTATAAAATTGTTATGAGAATTGTTCATGAATTATTGTAAAACGTAGCAATATAAGGATGTAAATTATTATCGGGCATAAGAATATTTACGTGTCGTAGTTGGTGTAGAGGAATTTTTAATTGTACGATTATACGATTACGTTTTAAATTTATAATTTCGATAATTAGTCATGTATTGCCAATTTATTATTATCATCTTGATTAAGATAACGAAGTTGTGTCACAACGGTGACAATTGAGTCGCCATTAATTGCGAAAATTATAATGTGTTCTACAGATTTGTACGTTGTGTAGTTAATATAAGTGAAAACTGTAACTATAAATGTGAAAATTTTGTATCCTTTCCTCGTAATTGATTTGTTTTAATGTTCGAATTATACTTGATATCAATCGAGTTACATATTTTTCAATATACTGTTTTTCCTGGAGGGAATGGAACATTATTATTTTAATTTCCAATTTTTAATTCGTGCGTATATATGTGATTACATATACTTATATATATTTTCACGCCACGTTTAATTTTCTCTCATGATGTATTCTGATTATTTCAAACCGTGGAAAGACTTGGTTAAAATGTATCTACTAGCAGTAATTTCGTTCCCTCAATTTGAAGTGTAAAATTAGATAGAATTTCAGAGCTAGTTATTAGCATTCCGTTACAAATTTAGTAGGAAACATGTTGGTAGAAACCATGCATTTCAAGTACCTCATTCTGCGTATGTTCTAAAAAAGAAAAAATAATGGAACTGTACAAACCAAAAGGGACAATGACAAAACAAAAAAGGGTCTATTTTAGTAACCATTGAAACGGAAACGATTTTTTAAAAAAAAAGCACTTGCATATTTTACGAAATCAGGGAACAATGAACGTTTATTCGAGTAAATACATTGAATATTCGTGTAGAGAAAAACTAGAAACTATAATTGCTAAATAACTTTAAAGTCACATGTGTGTTTAATGACAGAAGTACAATTAGAATTAAAGTTCAATTTTACTTTTATTTATTAACACATTGATTAAACATTAGACAGTACTTGAAAGAGAAAAGCGTAATTCGAGTAAAGAAATTTAAGAAATGAATTGATTTTACTTTTGATATTTCTGACGATTAAAATCATCGTTTCAGCTTACACAATTAACCGAAAAGCTAGAATAACTCGCAATTGTTGGGTTTCCCGGGTGTACTGTCGCTAAAAAAAATCAAAATACTGTTCAATATTTAAATAAATGAACATTTCTCGTACATGCATAAATATTTTACTAAAACTATAATTCTCTCATATTAAATTCATGTTACTTTAGTATCACTCAAGATATTAAAATATATTATTATATATTTAGGTCTTATTGTATCTATAATTTTTCAACAACTTTCAGGAACCTCTCCAAAGAAATGAAAGTATGTTATCGTAAACAGTTGCGTGTATTAAATACTAAAAAGCGCTGCTACTTGTTTACAAAACATTATTGAAATCAAAACAGTTATATAGGATGTTCAGCAACAGGTGTTCGAAATTTTAAGGCTGATTGTACATACTGAAATAAGACAAAAATGAAGAAGGAGGAAATTGAGTTTTAAGCTTTGTGTCCGAGTTGTTAAATGCTAAAGGTACGTATAAAACGTGTCTGAACTTATATGAGATCAGAGTTGTAGCCAATAGCAGCTGACGTCCACGTGTAGGTAGTATACGTTCCTCGTTTCAATCATCTTTTATGCGTATCTTGAGCAATTAATAACTCAGACACAAAGCCACAAACGCGATTTCGATATTCTTCAATTTCGTCTTAGTTTAAAACGTAGAAACACATCTTAAAGTTTCGTACACCTGTTGCAGAGCACTCTGTGTAATCGATCATCTATCAACATTCGATACATTTCCCTCGAGAAAGAATATTTTACAAAATTATATTTCTCTATAGAATATATACCATATCGTTACAATTTTCATGTTAAATCATACCTGAAAAATATCCATTGAATATACATAAATACAATTCTCAATGAAACAAGTGTACGTGTCTAAGGGTTGTATTTTAATAGTCAATGGTATCCAAACTTTTTAACGGTAGCATACACAAGCAAGGATCATAATTAGTCGACAAAAACTAAGTTAGAAAGTCAATTTTATTTTTCGAAAGAGAGACCTTTCATTTAATTTTCAAGGTTTGACGATCTGAACGTTCCCTCTAAATTTTCAAACACGAAACATCGTCTTCGTTGCTTGTTCTGACCAATATTTATTGTTTCGATTGCCCCGAAGTCGAAAGGCTTTTTTTCGCGGCTCGTTTTACCTGCATGCACAGTAACATTCCACTGCGAAACGTGCCTAATTGTTAACCGTGAAAAATACCTGGGCGCGTGACGTTCATGTTTTTCATTCGGCTGCCTCTAATAAAGGAACTGGCAGGTATATGTGACAGTTTTCTATGTAGCTAACACATTGTTTCGGTGCTCTGTCATACGACAACGTAAACAGACGGAATTGGAAGTGTCTCATGCTAGAAAAAAAGCAATGGGACTTTTATTTTGAAAAATAAACCGGTAAATAAACGGGCGTCGAAAAAGAAACCGTGCAACGTAAATTTGTCAACAGAAAATTTATGTACGTAATAGCATTGAACAAAGTTCGCGACTTTGTTGACTGAAAAATTGTTACACGCTGAAGATACGAACATTATCACGGACACTTTTCACGAATCGTACAGTTTGTAACAATTTTTAGTGGGCTAAGTGCATATCAAATTTACAAAGAAAGATGAAACGTTTTTGAACCAAGTCACCGAATTTTAAGTTGATCAGTAACGTTTACGAATTCAGTGGAAGGATTGTTCCTGGAGTAGATTTATCGCGTATATTTTATGGCATTGTGGACATTTTCTAGAAATTGTTTATTGGCACGTACTCATTGCAGTAGGAACGGTAAAAGTTCGATAAAAAAAAGCCATTTCAGAAGAAGAAGAAGAAAAAGAAAATACTATAGTAGGAAGTGGCATTGCTCTTGGAAGAAAAGAAAAAGAATTCATTACACGACTGAAATATGATCATAAAACTTCGAAGACATTTTGGCCAAAAGTGCTTCCCTCGAGATAGCGACCCTAGAAACTTTGACAATAATAAGCCAATTGTCACAAAATTTTACGCCCAAATAAAATAAACGTACCTTTATAACCGGGGTCAACATGATATCTGCAAACATATCTTTTCATTCTACAGAAATGTTTCATTTCTTTTGCAAAATTTTACCACTCCTCTTTAAAATATCGTTTCACTCTCCTATTATTCCTCCATTTACCATATCTGCTGTTATTGAACATTTCCATTACTCGATCATCTCACCCACAAATCGTATAATAATTGATTCACCGCTATCATCGACAATACGATTTATTCTCGTACTGCTCAATTACAATACAAGTATAAGTATCTCGACTTGTACTCAAGTAACATGGAATTAGCGAAACATTTACGTACGTATGAGAAACGTTCGTTTATTTACTCATGTTAGTTCGCAGTAAGAATTCCATTATCCGACAATTCCTCGAACCGAAATACACAAGTCGTGGTTGCTCCGAGGAACGTTCCGCGATGTATCCCACATGGTCGCCATTTAAATGGCAACGCAAGGCGGGTTAGTATTGTTTCCAGAATAATTTCATAGAACCGCGGGAGCTGTTTCGCGGCTGTTCCAGATGCGCGCGTCTTATCGAGTAACAATGAGGTTTGGTCTGTGCCTGACAGGTGACAGGGCGGCGCAAGAAAAGGATACAGCCGAAGAAAATGCGCTCGTGACGAGAGAAAGAAGAATTCTCGGGAGTGGAGATTGCGAGGCGAACTAGAGTGAAACAGGGACCCCTTTGATACACCATTGCAAAGCCGTCTTTCGCGGGCGTGCAGACATCCTATTTACATTTATACCCACCTTCCGGTCTCGATGGGGGTTTGAGGATGTCGTGAAACTCGGGAACGTGCAGAGGGACGAGAGTGTATCTATAGGGGCGAATCGAGCGGAGAACGCTGGATATATCCAGACACTGAAATTTTCGCTTCGATGCTTTCAACAATAACGCATCGTACATCTTCCACGGAGCGACGAGCAATATTTCAAGCGACTGCGGGCTACGTGTGTAGGGTTACGTGGACACGCGCGCGCACCGTGCCTGACCCGTGCACCTATACGCGCATGCGCCGCCAGGGAGAAACTGATTGGTGTGCGCCTCGGTATGTAACGCGATTGCTCTCGTGCGAGCGCGAGCCCTGTCGACGCATCGGTGATGCTTCGAATTTTCGTGAAATTTGTCACGTACTTGTTTCATCGATGTTCCGTACACACCCCGGTTATAAGCGTGGGGCCGCGTTCGTGTCCTACGTGTTGATAACAGCGGCGGTAACCTTGAATGGTTGTTCGCCAAAACGAAAACAGAGGCGATTAACGCGTGTCTGGCAACGATCGTGAATTTCGTACGATTCGCCGCTCGACCACCCCCCCGCTTAATGTACGTATCGTCGTATTTCCACGCGCGGCCGAGCATTGTTTTCGAAAATAATGCATCACGCTCACGTAGCCGGGGCTTGTCGTCCACCTTCCTAAAACTCCCTGTTACAGGCGCTGTAGCTAACGAGGGTAACGACGTTACGCGTATATTAAACAGATACGGTTACCCGAGCGTAGAAAATAAATAAAAAGAAAAAATACAAGAAAAAAAAAAAAGAAAAGTAAAAAGAACAAAAAAAAAAAAAAAAAAACGGCCAGTGTCCCCTGAAACGTTGCTTTTGAACGCTTTTGTAAGTGAATACCGTTTTGAAACTCTTTGACAGCCACGAGCTCCTTTGTAACGTTTTCAACCGTGAAATGTAAATTCACGGCTCGGGCGAGCTTCCGTTCTCGTGGCTGAAATTTTGCTCAATTTGGAATAATTAATGCCGTGCAAATTTAAAAAGCGATTACAAGGAAGAAGGAAGTAACGGGGAATTAAGCAAAATGTGTGATTAATTATGTGGGTCTGGGGCAACACCGTTTAGCGGTTTTCAACGCGCGACGCTTCTTTTTTTTTGCAACAAAGAGGCTACGTGTTTTACATGTTTCTTGCCGAGTATCGGATATCGGCAGGGCTGTGTTGCATCCTCTATGTTTTAATTACATCTCGTAAAGCGATACGCGTATTTAAAAGGTAATTTGTTTCCGAGTTAAATTATTTCCCAAAGCCGATTATTAGACTTCGTAATTAAAACATGTTGTGCGTCGAAAGTTTTAGGTACTGCGGATCCGGGTTAACTACAGCGAAATTTATTCGTGTAAACCCAGCATTCCGTTGCACTGTACATTTGGAAAGTACTTGCGAGAATAATATTGTTTCGTAGTATTACGAAACTCTGATGGAAAAAAAAAAAAAATGAAATAGAGACTCTTCTTTTTTAATAGAGGTCTTTTTCTTCACAGAAGAGAACGTTTTCAATGTAGATTTTTAGTTCAATGTAGATAAATGTATTACAAAAGTCTTAAATTACGGTATAAGTTATAAATTAAAGTGTATTACATGGGTGAGAATAAGAACGAAGAAACACTTGTCAACGTTATTGAAAGATTGTAACGAGATGACATTACCAACTGCATCAATTTTTTGTAGTATTATTGCAAAGAATATTATTCTTAAGATGATTCTTCTTGTAGAATTCGCTTCTAAAAGAAACAATAGCTTCTTGTAGCTATTACAGTAATATTATTCTTGTAGCAATGATTCAAATTTTGTCGTAACTCGATGATTAAAAATTCATCGTTTAGAGCAGGAGCAGTGAATCTATGGCATATAAAATTCATTCTCTATTCAAAATTTAAAATCCTTAATTTTTGGAAGCAAATCTAAATTAAAAATACTTTCTTACGAATATAGAGATCCTCAAAAGAGATTCCGCGTTGCAACAGGTCGGAATGAAATTCAGAATAAAATATATCGATCACTTCCTTGGAAGATTTAAAGTACCACAAAGACGCGAATGCTACATTCGAGGTACTCAAAAGAATTTGAATCCCTTCAGTATCAATTCTACGAGTAACACTTAGGAAAATATTTATCTTCGCCCTGACAAGATTCAAACACGCAATAGGTTACGAAAAGACGATAATTTAAATATTACTCAAGATTCCTATTGAATAATCGTGAATCACGTAGTTTTTCTATAAATTTCTGTCACGAGGTTACGAAACGTTCACAGGCCCTGTTTTGGGATCTCTTGCTTGGGAGACCGGTGACTTTTAATAGAGACGTCTTGGAGCGTAAATACGAAACGATTTTAGTGCACGAATTTGGGGAAGTGGCAGCAGGGGGGCTGGAGAAAGGGTGGGCAGCAGGGATTATTGGAGATTACTTTTGAACTTCGTCCGATTGTCAATACTCGTCCTCGTTTTACGGTGACGGCGCGATAACCCTTAATAAATGTCTCTCGGCCGAAAAACCTGCGGGGCCAAAGAAACACGAACGGAGGGATCAGCAAAGAGATATATTGCCCCGCGTAAATCCTCAATAAACCGTTACTGAGCCTGGCAATAAAACGAAACGACGCCGTCACGCCGTTGCAATTATCGTTGCTTCAGTGTCACGGCGCGCCACTCGATAGTCGTTGAACTTAACGCTATACTATTTGTACGTAACGTGAATACATCGTTACCATCCGGATAAAGTTTTTACCTTCACAGGTGGTAAATGCGTCGATGTTTCGCTGCAATCCTACATGGCACGGTTGACCTTTCGCGTGGCGGGTTCCCTCTAAAATAACCACTTCGCGTTAAGGGACGCGTACACGGGCTGCTAACTAATAACGTTTCGTAGGGATCCATCGTTTCATCGAACCGAGGAGAGTGTTGGCTCGTTTCACGAATCTTTGTGTAATTAACCAGCGAGAAATTTTTACCCGATGTGTACACAAACACTGTCCTAATAGTCGATCGGTCTTTGAAACGAGTTCGAGATAGATGGTTTTTTTGATAAAAAAAAGATACGGTCGAATTTGAGCAAGTAGAACACGTTTGCAGCGAATAGTAATTAAATTCTTGAGAGCTAAAGAATTTCGAGAAACAGCGTTCTGAAAATTGAAAACATCGATGACTTGTATTCGGATACTTTGAAAATTGAAACTTGATATTGAATTAGTTTTTGAAAATAACCTGCCCGGATTCTACGAATTCATTCTTCTTTCGTTTATTCGGAATTCTTTCCAGTAATGAAGATTGACGATTGAGAATTTAAAAGCGTTGTTGACGAAGAGGTGTCCAAGTTTTTGACATGTTTGGTAAACTAATAAAGTATGAGATTTGTCAGAGGCATTTTGTCCGATAGCCAAAAGTTAAATTCTGTACTGTGTATTGTCAGTTTTGCATATTTTCGTTTCGATGTCATAATTACGTATAAATTAATTTTAGCCGTTAAAAAAGAATGTTTTATTAAGGAAAGGAATACTTTATGTTCTGTTCGGATAGTAGAACCTTCTGATAATACAGTACAATGAGCCCCAAGTTACGTAGATTCGTATACATATTTTCTATGTGTATATATTTATAGTAATGACTATAGAAACTTGACTACTCTTTAAAAATACAATTTGTCAATATATAGGCACATTATAAATGTGACTACGCTAAATTATTGTATTGTAATAAATTATGTTTTTTTTTTAAATATAAACCAAACCTTTATTCTCAATAAAAAACGGCTATTGTTCGTATGGAAGTTAAATGAAAAACCTATTAAAGTGATGCAATTACTGTGACTCCTATTGTAGGTATTAAATAAAGCTTTCTTTTCAAAAAGAAGTACACATGAATTGGTTCAACATTCGTTAACTTTCGAAACTTAGATTGTACATTAAATGTATTCTATGGAAAAGAAAGGTCAGATCTCAAGAGAATTGCAAGATTCGTATTAGTTATGTTGTAACACAATACACAAGACCACGACTAAGCAAAAGTTCATCGACACTGCCTATATTCCCTATACTCATGGTACCACGATCTTCTCGACTCACGACTGGTCTTTCTTTCTCCCTAGAATACATCGTATTTATTGCTCACAGAGGTTCGAAAAATGGTAAAGGTTCGAACAATGGAACACACCAATTGATTCAACATTCGTTAACTTTCGAAACTTAGATTGTACATTAAATGTATTCTATGGAAAAGAAAGGTCAGATCTCAAGAGAATTGCAAGATTCGTATTAGTTATGTTATAACACAATACACAAGACCACGACTAAGCAAAAGTTCATCGACACTGCCTATATTCCCTATACTCATGGTACCACAATCTTCTCGACTCACGACTGGTCTTTCTTTCTCCCTAGAATACATCGTATTTATTGCTCACAGAGGTTCGAACAATGGGACACACCAATTGATTCAACATTCGTTAACTTTGGAAACTTAGATTGTACATTAAATGTATTCTCTGGAAAAGAAAGGTCAGATCTCAAGAGAATTGCAAGATTCGTTTTAATTATGTTGCAACACAATACACAAGACCACGACTAAGCAAAAGTTCATCGACACTGCCTATATTCCCTATACTCATGGTACCACAATCTTCTCGACTCGCGACTGGTCTTTCTTTCTCCCTAGAATACATCGTATTTATTGCTCACAGAGGTTCGAACAATGGGACACACCAATTGATTCAACATTCGTTAACTTTAGAAACATAGATTGTACATTAAATGTATTCTATGGAAAAGAAAGGTCAGATCTCAAGAGAATTGCAAGATTCGTTTTAATTATGTTGCAACACAATACACAAGACCACGACTAAGCAAAAGTTCATCGACACTGCCTATATTCCCTATACTCATGGTACCACAATCTTCTCGACTCGCGACTGGTCTTTCTTTCTCCCTAGAATACATCGTATTTATTGCTCACAGAGGTTCGAACAATGGGACACACCAATTGATTCAACATTCGTTAACTTTAGAAACATAGATTGTACATTAAATGTATTCTATGGAAAAGAAAGGTCAGATCTCAAGAGAATTGCAAGATTCGTTTTAATTATGTTGCAACACAATACACAAGACCACGACTAAGCAAAAGTTCATCGACACTGCCTATATTCCCTACACTCATGGTACCACAATCTTCTGGTCTTTCTTTCTCCCTAGAATACATCGTATTTATTGCTTACAGAGGTTCGGACAATGGCGGCTCCGACCGTACCAACACTGTTTAGGTAACTGGAAACTGCAAGACAGAAGGTACTTCCGTTGAATTATCAAAACCCTCTTGCCAACCGCTGGAGTGATACAACCGGTGCGTGTTTGGAAGCAACAAGGGTGAGCATAATCACAAACGCGGAGAATAGCGGAACAGGTCAATTTATATTGCCCGCAAATGCAAAAAGGGTTTTATTAGCTTTTTACGCGCGGATAGGTTATGTCTTGCGCCACCTCTTGTCGTTAATCTTTCGAGTTTCGTGAGTATAGCAAATAGACAAACAGGGGCGAGCCTGCAGTGTACGTCGGCACGCGACGTGCCCGCCTATCTGGCCCATGTTTCAGTCACGGGGTTCCTTTCTTTTTCACGTCTCGGGCGAAAAAACAAAAAGAAAAAAAAACAAGAAGAAAGCTCACGATAAAGTCCCTAAATAATTGCGGCTGACCTCTCGACCACATTTCTCAAATACTTCAGACTCCTGGTGCCAAATTACGGTGTTCGGATCGCGGCCGGAATGTACAAATATTTCTGTGCCTCTAATCATTTGTTCAACGTGTTTATTTATAGGCACGAATATCCACGATATTGTTCATGCGAAGTAAAGGTTTGTTTACTGCCAGACATCGGGTGCAGGGAAGATTAAGGGTGCAAAGGGACGAGGTATAATCGAGGTGCTGTACGTAAACCTAACATCAAAATATACATATTCGAAATACGAAAATGTACAATACGAATGGAATATCTATATGAATAATAAAAGAAAAAAGAACAAAAGACTCGAAGGAAAATATATAATAACAGTAATGGTAGGAATAAATTATGTAAAAGAGTGATATATCGCTAAAGGAAGAATGTTCTGTCGTTAATGTTGACACTCTGTATACCGATATATCTAGTAAGTATAATCGGATTAATTACGTTGGCTACCAAGCCGATTTCGTACAATTTTTCCCGGGAACCGATCTGGATTTTTCATCATTTATATTTTTAACCCAATACATAAAAACAGGATTTCTACACAACGTTATTCGTACATGGGTATCATAGGATGAGAAATTATGCCGCGGTGATCCAAATATTAGTGTTCAAAACAATACAAATTTATTCTTTTCCGGAAAAATTGTGGTCGAGTTTTTCAACCAATCTATTTTCATTACAAATATTTTTTTCGCGAAAATAGTAGAACTCCGTACATTATTGATTCCTTCGAAATAATAATGAAACTAACCATTTTATTGAACGTATGATCGATTACTTTTGAACGGTAGTGTACATGCATGATGCTGCGATCAATGTATCGGAATAAATCCTTATCGTGGTCCAGTCCAATTTATATAACTCTGTAACTAATACAATATACATTAAGCAATTTCGTTTCGAAAAGCACCAACGAATATGGTCAAACAAGTAACTAAGTGTTCATTCACCGTTAATATACAAAATTTGTAAACGTCCATACTGTCGATGAACAAGAATACAATTGATTTTTCGACCACGTTTATCGGTGTTATTTGAAATATTTCGCAAGATTTATATTTGATTACAGATCTTTGTTTAATTTCGTTTCACTCTGATAACAAATGAAAGTACACACTCCGAGAGGGGAGTGTGGCCAAGCGTCGAGTTCTGTCGATCGGAACCTTTATAAATGATAGAAGTTTGAAAACTGGGTTGAACTAATATCATAGCTGATAATGTTGTTGAATTATCGCCCGATGGGCGAAGATTGATCGAAATATTCCGGAGCAAAAATCAAACACCAAGATTCGTGTTCAATTTTTGTTTCCCAAACTAGGAAATTGGGTTCCCAGTCTGTCCACGTTGATGAACTCGGAGAAACAAAATCGAGAGCATCGTGAACCTTTCGTAGGTAAACTGAAAGTGTTCCGTGTAATCCGATGTTCGATTTCAAAGAAAAGTCATTTGGAAGTCACACATGCATATTTAACAGTTTAATGCTTCCGGGCCCAAACCGAGTAGTTCATTCAATGGGGGAAGAAGACGGAAATGCGCGATTGCCGTCGATGCGCAGGTTAAGTGCTTTTAACGACAAAAAAGCAAGACAGCCGGCAGCGTAAAAGCCACGATGTTATCGGCAAAGGTTGCGCAGCGTGAGGGTAGAAAGGTGAAGCATGAATATGCAACTAACCGCAATCGTTAAACACTTCCGTTACTCTGATGCTTCTCGATGAATCGAACGGTGACCGTCATTGCGTCCTTTTCCAGATTATGGTTAACCGGAAGAGAAAATCCACTGTTTATTGTCTCGATAATCGCTCGTTAACGAAGCGATCTATGCACGATCAATTTATTCGAGGAACAGTAACCTTAGCTTTACCAAAGTTTTTTTTAGATTTAAACTTACAAAGTCCGACTGTTCGACGTATGACATTCTAATGTGTCAGATCAGTAAATATTTTTTGACTTGTGGCCCACTTCTGAATTTCATTTATCTGTGTAACACCCATCTTTTCTAATTATTGGTCATTTGGTCGAAATAACAGTATTCATTTATTTATTATCAGGTAATGGAAAATTAAAAAAATATGTGATAATACACGCGTGCAAAATATATTCCCGAAATATTGCCAGTGTTTAGGCATGAGCCATGATTATATCTTTTATGACGAGTATAGGCAGATTCGAACAAACAGGAAGTGGGAAATTCGATGAAAAATATTTTTGCTCTTTCTCAAAGATGTAAAGATTTTGTTTTAAGTAAATTATCTTATTTAAAAATATTGTTTAGCATATCGTTATTTAAATCTAGTGGTCATTTAGTATCATTTATTTAAATCTAGATTGGGCTGTCCAATCACTTTTCAATTCAATCGAATATCGTTGTCACGCAATGTTATATATTTAATGTTATACATTTACATATGTATAATATTGTTATAATATTTTAATAATATTTTTCCACTGTGTTCTTACCGACCACGTCCCAAAGAAACACATTTCCTAGCAGTATACAATATGTTGGTAATATGGAACGACAAATTCGCTCACAATTAATTTTATAAAATAATTTGAATAATGTTCTGTTTTGTTGTCTTAGGTGCCACTTGCTAATTGAATTAGTTTCTAAGTTATCGTTCCATTTCGTCTATCCAGTGCAATACTGTAATTGACCTCCTTTCGAGGGTCATTTCTTATATGAAATATAATTTGTAATACACAATTTGAAGCATCTAATGATAATGAAAGATATCACAATAAATCAAATATTTAAAAATGTATCGCACAGGTTGTAACGAAATTATTTTTTGAAGGTCTACATCCACTTTACGTGTAATCAATATTCCCCAGAGTTTGTTTCTTCGTGTGTGATTTTTATTTAGGATAGATTTTTCAGCCTGAGAAGCCAAGTGTCAATCAACCTAAGAGAAATTATTATTCTTCGCGCTGAACAGTTGCCATTGCCAAAATATTGATGGCTCTGTTTCTTCCTTGCCTAATGACAGCGCTGCATACAAGAAGGGAGGACAGTTTTACATATGCACACTTTATTAGCAACATTCTGGTAGCTTAAAATATACTCTAAAAACAATCAGGTTCAACGCAAACTTCATATCCTCACTTACAGAATAATTCACAGTTCAAGAACCATTTATTAAATATAGATTATTCGAATCAAACAGTACTCATTTATTGGTCCTTCGATCCTAGTAGACACTGAACAATATTCTGTGACATCGCTGTTAACAATCCATATTCAATCCAAAGTTTTCAGTCGTGTCGTCACATTTTCTTTATTCTTTTCTCAACCACCATTTCTCGTCTTGCTAAATAGTTCAACCCTTGTTTTCTCAAACTTGTTTATTCTTTTACGAGCTAGTCTATTCTTTGGTCAGCCTGTCCTTTACGAGTTCATTCGTATCTGGCTAGTTCTTAGACACATTTAGCAACTTGCTCTACACAATCCTCAACATTGCTATCTCTACCTACAATTCTCTGTCTCCCTCGAAATTTCTACTTCACTTTTAACTATGTAACTCCATTCCTATTTTTATCATTCTTTTATCATCCTTACCAAAGCATCGACGATCCAACGACCCAGTAGTTCTTACCCATTGAATATGAACGCCTAACACCTATGGATACCGAGGTATTCATCTGTAATCCCATTGATCAGATATCCGCTACAACCAAGGACTTTGATTCGATATAACTAGCCCTCTCGACTATTGAAATCATCGAGGACGAGTAGGACCCATGACTCCAATCCCCAGCAATTGGACGTTCACTCTTGGATCATTTCCGCTGCCACAGTTCAACAAATAATTCCATCAGTGACACGATCCTTAGACACCTCTCACCCAGAACATTACCCTTAATCCTATTCCTATTTCTATCATTCTATCATCACCCTTATCAAAGCACCGACGATCCAACGACCCAGTAGCTTTAATTCATTGAGTATGAGCGCCCAACACCTATGGATACCGAAGTATTCATCTGTAATCTTATTTATCAGATATCTACTACAACCAAGGGCTTCGATTCGATACAATTATATCATTATTCCGTTGTCATCTCTCACCCAGAACATTATCCTTATTCCTATTCCTATTTCTATCATTCTTTTATCATCCTTATCAAAGCACCGACCATCCAACGACCCAGTAGCTCTGGGATACCGAGGATACCGAGGTATTCATCTGTAATCCCATTGATCAGATATCCACTACAACCAAGGACTTTGATTCGATATAATTATATCCTTATTCCATTGTCATCTCTCACCCAGAACATTATCCTTATTCCTATTCCTATTTCTATCATTCTATCATCATCCTTATTAAAGCACCGGCAATCCAACGACCCAGTAGCTCTAATTCATTGAGTATGAGCCCCCAACACCTATGGATACCGAGGTATTCATCTGTAATCCCATTGATCAGATATCCACTACAACCAAGGACTTCGATCCGATACAATTATATCCTTATTCCGTCGTCATCGGTATTGTTACCAGCGTTATTGTTGCCACTATGATAAATCGAATAATCCACGTAAATCCTGTAACTGGTCCGCCCAACCTCACGGTCGTGTTCCGGAACACGATCCGAAAGAAGGCACTCCGTAGCCATTAGCGGGTCTCGAAGGACCAGTTGATTCTACACCGACTATAGATTCCCGATTCCCAAAACGCAGCCTCCCTACTCCCCATAAAGTATGCGTCGATGGTCGCGTTGGGGGTCACGAAAAGTTTCTCGGGCAAATTAACATAACATTGAGCATCGCGCGCAGGCGGACTGTACGGTGCACTTTTCCGATAGTATATTGCTTCCCGAATGCACGGCGTGTTCGCCGCGTCGAATGCACAATCGCGACCAGGAGACGCGAAAAATGTATAAAATCGTGGATCGCGCATGATGGATACGATCCGGGGCGCTCGGGGGAAAGATTGGTAATCGGCCTGGCACGTAGGCGCGTACTGCAGGTACACCGGCAGCATCTGCGCATACATCAGGCTCGATTTGACACGGGCCGCGAATCGAAGTGCCAGATTTTCAAGGGGAATTTGTAAATTTCCCGTGTACCGGCCGCCCGTACGTCGCGGCGTCAACGTGGCCTCGCATAAACACGTTACGTCATCCGCACCGCTCGCAGCCGGCGTTGCCCGTTTGTTCCCATTAACGATTGAAGTTGGCCCGATCGCGACAGATGGGTGCGACGTGACCGTACACCACAGCCGCATTCCATGAAATCCGTGAAATATTTAACCGCATTATTGATTCCCTCCGTGGTCCACGAGAGTGCTTCTCGTCATAAATTCATTAGCCGTGAAGTTCGCCGTTGACCCCCGCACGCGAGCACCCTGGCCACGCGTTCACCGGCAATTATCGAATTCCGCGATATATCCTTCCGACTGTTCTCTACGGTCCGAGTGTCGTTACAAGTAACTGCACGTACCTTAGCCCAGAACGAAGCCGAGGTAATGTTTGTAGAAGCACCACCGGTAATTGCCGACCTCCACGGAGTTATCGATTTATCGCCACGGATCGCTTTGTGACAGATTTATTAATTAGAAACCCGGTCGTGTTGTCTCCGTCGTTCTTGTTTACCGATGCCGCTTTTTAAGACCCGTATCGAACAGGCCATTACACACCGGTCAGCCACAGGGAAGAAAACACGTACGTAAGTCTCTTCGATTCGAGGTGACCAGGAAATTTACGGGGAAGAGTGTCTCTCTCTTGGGATTTTCAAGGTCGTCGATTCTTCGAACGGATAAATATATTTTTTATCGATCGCACATTCTGACTGGATAGACGAATTCGATGCTACGTGTAAAGCTCTTGGATTAGAGGGAACTAGGAAAACGAGGGAGAAGAGTCTTTCTCTCTTGGGGTTAATTTTTCCGGAATTTTCAAGGTCGTCGATTCTTCGAACGGATGAATATATATTGTTATCAATGGCACATTGTGAATGGATAGACGAATTCGATGCTACGTGTAAAGCTCTTGGATTAGAGGGAACTAGGAAAACGAGAGAGAAGAGTCTTTCTCTCTTGGGGTTAATTTTTCCGGAATTTTCAAGGTCGTCGATTCTTCGAACGGATGAATATATATTGTTATCAATGGCACATTGTGAATGGATAGACGAATTCGATGCTACGTGTAAAGCTCTTGGATTAGAGGGAACTAGAAAAACGAGGGAGAAGAGTGTTTCTCTCTTGGGGTCAATTTTTGCTGAAATTTTTCAGGTCGTTGATTCTTCAAACAGGTAAATATATTTCTAGCAATCGTATATTGTGACTAGACAGACGAATTCGGTGCTTCGTGTAAATCTCTTTGATTCGAGGAAATTAGGAAATTTATAGAGGAGAGTGTTTTTCTTTTTAGGTTATGTTTTGTGGAATTTTCAAGGTCGTCGATTCTTTAAACAGAAGTGTACATTTTTGGCACTAGCACATTACGTTCGACAAATGAATTCGATGCTACATGTAAATCTCTTGGATTCGAAGGAACTAGAAATTTAAGGAGACGAATGTTTCTCTCTTTAGGTTATGTTTTGTGGAACCTTCAAGGTCGTCGATTGTTTAACCTGGTAAATATATTTTTATCGTACGCACATTGTGACTAGATAAACGAATTCGATGTTACTTTGTAATCTTTCAACAACTTTAGTATAAAAGTTTCTTGCCCTTTCAGAAGTCAGTTTTATCCAGTGACCTTGAAAACTGACAAAAAGTAGCTCCCAGAATAAAAAACATTTTCGTTCCACTCGCTCCTCGGAACTATTTGTTCCTATACACATTTTGCATTTTCAAATTCCACCGAAATATCTATACGTTTTATTTTGTCGTAACACAATCTGTAATACTGTTCATTCTAGATGTAAAATGAAGCGAAAGTTTAGCTTGGTGCTTTTACTTCACCTAACCCAGTTTTGCGATTCGTTATGTTGTACGTATTAACTAATGTATTGTTACCGCAGAACATCACTTTGAAAATTTAACGTAGCTCGAACGAAACTATCCCGAAAGTTCAAACGAACCGTGAATTTCTATATTCAAGGTTATCTCAAACTCGTGCTACGCTACACGATTAAATTTATCTTCCCATCAGCTACAGTACGAAAGTGTTCAAAATCTCTATATAGTTCCGTTCAAAGAAAATCACCGATGCCCTCGAAGAATCCGAAAGAACGTTCTCAAGTCGAGATTATTTTCCTCTAGAAAATTAAACAAAAATTTGGCTTCACTTTCGTGGAACACTCGACGCGAACAACAACGAGGACCTGAAGTTAATCGAATGAAAACAGCATTTTTATTTTCGATTGAAGAACATTATCTTCCCATCAGCTACAGTACAAAAGTGTTCAAAATCTCTATACAGTTCCGTTCAAAAAAAATCACCGATGCCCTCGAAGAATCCGAAAGAACGTTCTCAAGTCGAGATTATTTTCCTCTAGAAAATTAAACGAAAATTTGTCTTCACTTTCGTGGAACACTCGACGCGAACAACAACGAGGACCTGAAGTTAATCGAATGAAAACAGCATTTTTATTTTCGATTGAAGAACATTATCTTCCCATCAGCTACAGTACAAAAGTGTTCAAAATCTCTATACAGTTCCGTTCAAAGAAAATCACCGATGCCCTCGAAGAATCCAAAAGAACGTTCTCAAGTCGAGATTATTTTCCTCTAGAAAATTAAACGAAAATTTGTCTTCACTTTCGTGGAACACTCGGCGCGAACAACAACGAGGAGTTAATCGAATGAAAACCGAATTTTTATTTTTCGATTGAAGAACAATCTCCGCGTGAACCAATCTCAAGCACGAGTACATAATAATTACAAGTTGAACACGCAAAGAGAACAAACGAGACGCTTTTCAGCTTCGCTTGTGTGACTTTGTAATTGGGACAAGGTTCAGCGAATTGTCGGAGAGAATTGCAAAGGGAGAAAAGTCCACAAGGATGCGACCCAAAGGGAGGCAGAAAGATGAATGAGAAGCGAAAAAGAGGAAAACAGCGGTGGATCTCGCGAACGTGGGTAACTGCGAGAGAGTATCTTGCTCGCAGGACACACATAAAATATCAGCCGGAAGATTACCATCGTCCCCTGATCCCCTACTAGTTCCTGCACATCCGCCTACTACCGCGCTAGTTTTTACCGAGAATATATGCACCAACCGTCGCTTTGTTACTTCTTCCCTTTTTTCTTTTTCTTTTTCTTTTTTTTCTTTCTTTTTTTTTTTTGCGCGCGCTACTCCCTTTCGTCTAACGGCTGCAACGACCAAACGACTCTTCTTCTATCTACCGCTGGCCCCTTGGACCTCTTCTCTGACCTACCGCCACTCGCTTGAATCGTTCTATTCCTGGACACAAGTGGCGTCTGCAAGTTACATTAGCAGCTGAGATTTATCAATGAAATGCTAGGACGCGTTCGCCCCGACGCACATCATTTCTGCAATTCAGGTTTCACAGTGAACGCATTACCATCCCGGCGAATTAAGGGATCCAATTAGCTCGCTGCCACCGAAATTGAACGATATTTGAAATTTTATATTCAACAGAATCGTTCGACGTGTCGTCTTCAAACTTTAAATATATATATTTTTTTTTTGTACGTTGCGAAAGTGGAGGCATTTTTTTGTTTGTTTTAAGTACAAACGAGCGATTTTATTTACGGTCAGTGGAAACTAAAAAATCAAATGGATTGTTTCCAGACATGTGGACATGGAAGTTCCAGAAAGAATAGAAAAACTCAAGAATTGTGTGAATTACAACAGATTGAAGCGAACACTTGATTTCTTTAGCAAATTTTGTCGTTGGAAAGAAACTTTTCACTGTACCAATACGTATGGTATATTGTTTTCAAAAATTGAGTTTTTCTTGAAATTACCTCCAAGAAACAAATATACGAATAATGTACATTGCATCAGAGTTTGCACAGGAAGTGGAATGAATTTTTCGTGTTCCATTAATTGATAAAATCGGTAGTTTATGCGCTACTTTGAACGGTACTTGCCTCGAGGCCTCTTCTATATTAAACATCGTGTATATTACATAAATGTTAAAGTTACGTTTCATTTAACTCAATACTGCCTGGAATATATATTATAAATGATCATTAACCAGTCTCCATTATAAGTGACGTAATGAAATTTCCAGTGCAATTGAAAATGCAAATACCCCTTTTGAAATATTACATTCTTCTCTTTTCCATGTTAATTTCTTATTGCTTTGCTTTGCATTCATTTAAATATTTACGTTCAGCATTTACGTTAAGCATACTTATTAATCAAAAGTATAATCAAATTTAAAACACGTTTCAGTACTTAACTAGGATATAAATCTAATTCATTGCACAGGAATTGTCGCATTCGTGGCCGTAAATATAGAAATTACTGTATTTTCACGTTTAAACGGTTATTAATTTTCTTAATTGTCTACGAACTATTTGATTTATAGTCGCGAATACAGAGATTACTTCGGTCTCGCGATTCAAACACCCGTTTGAAAAAACTGAATAAATTTTCATTTCAATATCGAGTATGCGGGTTGCACAAATTCTTTCGCAGCAACATTGCGTGGAAATTCTAAGAAAACGAACATAACCTTCGTTCTTTTTCACCGCGAGTTAATAAAAACGGGCGTACTCGCATCGCTAAACGTCACCGCGAAGAAACATGTAACATTAATAAATTTCAATGGAACAACAATTTCCATTACACGTTACATAAATCTTCCGGCGCTGCACATAAATTGCAACATTAGCTACCGTAGTCGATGTGCATTATAATATACGTCACGTGTGTGGTACAAGTTAATAACTCGAGCCACGTCCCTCTCGTACTCGGTTTTCTTCACTTATAAACCATTCGCACGTGGTTTCCCTTTCTTTCCTGGCGCACCACTTTATGATTTCTTCGCTCGCGTCGCGAGAAAACAGCTCCGGGAATACGTGCTTTTAAACGACACGTGATTTATTACGTACCTATTAGCGTGTCCCCTATCTTCGTATCTATTAACGCGGAACAAATGAAACGTGTCTACTTCGGCGTGGAATACAGCCACGTTTACGTTTAATGACCTATTTTACGTTTGCGGTGGTACGCGAATGGACAACGTTAAAAATGGTCGTTGAAGAAGTTAGGGGCATAATCCGGCGACTTCGCCTAACAGGAAGCGAAATTATCCGGTTAATTTACAGGAAATTAATTAATTCGATGGAATAAAGAACGCGACTTTACGAGGAGGATCAACCTTTTATTATTCCATCGTTATCGATGCACTTGGAACAGTTTTTCAAGTTATATGCAATTTGTTCTGATTTTCTAAAGTCTTCAATAAGTCGTTCCATTTTATTGCAGAAGTTGACTGTCTGAAGAATTTAATCTAATTTATTGCCTTGGATTTGCGGTTACCTTATAAAACAAGAGACTAATAGTCAAACTGTGCAACTTTATCTCTCGTTGTTTTTAAGTGTTATACGGTGCAGTAGTTTTCAAATTTTTTTAACCGTGGCACGTGTACTAAATATTGGATATTGGATATTCTATTATCAAAGGAGCAAAAGGAAAGTAGAATATTGATGAAAATTAATTAAACGTAATTCTAATTGCAGAATCTACACATGTTTGCTTATAATTTGGCGTTTTACCAAAATTCAATATTTCTTGTCATTTTTAAGATTTGTTATTGATCTTGAGAACCCTGTAAGGTATTTCAGGTGTTAAAATAATATCTTCCCTCGTATAATATTACAGCGATGAAAAAGTATTTTTCAATAGGTACACACGAAATAATCAAAATCTCTCTGTAGAAGAAATGTACGATTTAGGCCATTTTCGATCATCAATTCGATGATCAATCCTGTATGTTTCCTCAGTAAAAAGAATTCGTCTAACGATTGCATTAGAATCTCTCAAATCCAAGCACTTTAACGCACGATTATTTATTTAATAAGTATAGCTGTCACAGAGACACAGAGTCTTCTTAGTTTCTATTTAAATCCATTTTGTTTCTACTTAAATAAACAAATTTTAAAATTAGAAGAACGATTGTTCTACTATCCCAACACCTATCTCCTTATTAGTTCGAATACACAATGTCTAACGATTGCATTAGAATCTCTCAAATCCAAGCACTTTAACGTACGATTATTTATTTAATAAGTATAGCTGTCACAGAGACACAGAGTCTTCTTCGTTTCTATTTAAATCCATTTTGTTTCTACTTAAATAAACAAATTTTAAAATTAGAAGAACGATTGTTCTACTATCCCAACACCTATCTCCTTATTAGTTCGAATACACAATGTCTAACGATTGCATTAGAATCTCTCAAATCCAAGCACTTTAACGTACGATTATTTATTTAATAAGTATAGCTGTCACAGAGACACAGAGTCTTCTTCGTTTCTATTTAAATCCATTTTGTTTCTACTTAAATAAACAAATTTTAAAATTAGAAGAACGATTGTTCTACTATCCCAACACCTATCTCCTTATTAGTTCGAATACACAATGTCTAACGATTGCATTAGAATCTCTCAAATCCAAACACTTTAACGTACGATTATTTATTTAATAAGTATAGCTATCACAGAGACACAGAGTCTTCTTAGTTTCTATTTAAATCCATTTTGTTTCTACTTAAATAAACAAATTTTAAAATTAGAAGAACGATTGTTCTACTATCCCTACTAACACCTATCTCCTTATTAGTTCGAGTACACAATGCTCTACTGTACATTTAATAATAACAAGATCCGTTCAAAGGCTTAGAAATGGTGAGTGTCGTTCAGAGGGTGAAATGCTCCAATGTGGTCACGATCTAACGACATACTGAGTGGCGTTCGTAGGCTTTGAAATCCAAAAGTATTCAAATGTACCGTTGGTAGCACTATAGTGATCCACGGCATTGTCAGAGTATTCTGATGCACCATTCTCGGTTGGACGTGACCAAGTCCAAGCATGTCCTTCCCATCATCCGTGGCGGTGTATGTATTTAGGTGAGAGCACGTTAAGACACGTTGACCGATGAAAATTGGGGCGGTTTCCCTATTATGTAACGCCTGCAAGACCGAAGGTAATCGTTTCGCTGGAAGTCTGTGAAGGGACGTTGCACAGCCCTTTGTTCAACAGTCCTGTGACATTAGCTAGTCATACACTGGCATTCTTTCCGCGAGGAAAACGGATTCTGTATGGAAAGAACGCTAGTTAGCGCGATATGAAAGAATTGTTATCGTTCCATGTACTATTCAAACCTGGAAAGACAAGTGAGACGAACAGAGCGAAAAGGGCTCACTTGCTCTATTAGACGACAAGTAGTCCCGCGAAAGGAATGCTGGTTTAATTGGTCAGGGAAGAAGGAACACGCGTCCTCTCGCATAAATTTTCGAATGTAACGTCTTTTTAGAATGTTCCTCCAGGGATTATTGACAGACGTGTGACGTAGACGATAAAGAAACGTGTGTAACGAATTGTGAAAAAAAAATTATCATTTTTCTCTCCTGCATAGGGCAGTTCGGTAAAACTAACGTGAAACTTTGGAAGGAAAAAAATTATGAAAATTACACTCGTAAGTGATCCATCGTTCTATGAAGTTTGTAACTTTTACTTTTCCATTTATTTTTATATTTTGAACTAATCTTTCTGGAGATATTGCCAGACATTCCGTAATCTTCGAGTATTAATCTCACTGGTACATTTCAAATTCTTTCTCACTTATTTTTGTTTTTTTTTGTACTAATCCTTTGGGATATATAAACATTCTATACTAACATTACATGATCTACTACTAATCTCATCGGTACGTTTGCAATTCTTGTTCGTTTATTATTATAATATATTTCGAACCACTTCTTTAGTAGTTATTTCGAAATCAATTTCAAAATCTTCGTTTTATGAAATTCTTTAACAATAAAGTAAATTCTGGCATTTTATTGATATTTACCGTAGCCTGTGTAGCATATTCCTGTTCATTAACTTCGAAAAGAAAGTACTACTTTTCCTTCAAACTTTCCTTTGGTTTAGTTTTGACTGAAAAATATCGACAGTCGTGCTTGAATTCCCTTAAACGACTAACGAAAGTCTGAATGTAAACAATTAATCGATGGATGTCCTGCAATTCGAACCGGTAGGACTCTATTTATGTATGCTTATTTCGTACCAGAAGTTTGCACGGTTGAAATGCTCAAAGACTTGTAGAATGACCTGATACGTAGTCCCAATTTCGTGTATTTACGAGAGATAATTAGAAGAAAAATGAAAGAAAGACCAGTAGGTACACAAATTTGATTTATAACAACAATCTAGATAACGACTAACCGGATAAGTCGTATTCCTTCGTTTCCTTTGTCCGTTTTCGTTTCAGTTGCAGCGTGATTGACATTTCTTAATTCATTTGTATCGATAAACGAATCGAAGATGTGTCTAATGGTACATGATGTCTAATGATAAATGATGTCTAATGACGGTAAACGCATCAAATATATTTTATTATACGACCGTAATTTTCCACGCGTTTTCGAAACCTTTACGTCGTCACAAGGAATACTTTTACTTTGGTATGCCAACGGAAGTCGTTCAACGAGTAATATCCTCCTTTTTTATCGGACATTTTCATTTTACGAGCCATGAATTACCACTCGGTCATATTCCAAAAACGACCCGAATGTAGAACAGTCTGTCACTTAAAACGATAACATCGATAATTTCTGAGAGAAGGTAAACACAATGGATGGAATTGTACTTTTAAAGGGTATAATGTATGCAAATATGTGTTATAAGAATCGAAATAATATTTATCATTCCATCGTGCAATGGAAACAATTTTTATTATGTGTCTTGCATACCGAATGATTTGAACTAGTTTTCTTTCGTTCGCTTTCGAAATGATCAAAAATTATTTATGTTGTTATATTCACGTCTATTCACAAGTAGAATAGCTTTATCATTTTAGGGAAAATGATTTACAGTCAATGACCTACTAGATCGAGACTCGTTTAAAGTGACAAAACAGAAGGACAATTATTAAGGATTGTTAAATTAGAATTTGATTTTTGCTTCTGAGTAGACACTACGAATTTCTTTGCTTCCAAATAGAAACGAAGAATTTTATTGCTCGTATACAAACAATCTAATATGTTTATATGGAAAATACTTTTTATATCAATACTTGTTTTTGTAACAATACTCAAATTACTGAAGAGGACTATAGCTAGATTTAGTTGCAATTGATAATAACATGAACAATAAAATAGTTACGCACAATGAACAAGATTTTCTAATTCGATGTCTCAAAATTAAACTTCATCGTTTACGAACTTTTCCTTTTTCAGCTTTTGGAGTACAAGTATTGATATAGCAATTTTTATACGAATCCATTATATATGTAGAATTCGTACGTATATTTGTCTTCGACTAACAACACATTCAGACATTCTTTGTTTAAAAATACTTCAACATTTAAAACCTATTATAAATTTAGTCGTGGCCTTATTGGTTATTTCATTATTTTAGACCATGAGTTGAAGTAAAAAGAGCAATGAAAGAATTCTTTCTGATAGCTATTTTCAATATTGTCTTGTCATGCTGTGCCTTTAAATAAAATTTTATTGGTTTTTAAATGAAAACTTCTCTGAAATAGTGGTTTCCTCCAGTTTTTATATTTATACATACATATGGCAGGGGAAGGGTGAGTTATAACTAGAATTTCCTCAGGAAACAAAAAAATAGTGATCAAGAGGTGCAGCACGGTCCTCTAATCGATAATTCCATCAGTACTTTGAAATTCTTCTTCATTTATTATTGACAGACTATACATTCCGCAATCTTCATATACTATTCATGCCCGTATTTTTAAAATTCTTTCCCATTTATTTTTCTATTTTGAACTAATCCTCCGGGAGATATTGCCAGGCTATAAATTCGGTCGTTTTTGGATTTTAATCTCACCAGTATTTTATTAAATTATTTTCCATTTATTTTTATACATCGAACCGATATTCTTCAATTTTCGAATACAGATCTCACCAATATTTTTAAAATACTTTCCAATTCATTTTCATATTTCGAATAATCCTCCGGAAGATATTACCAAACTGTACATTCCGTAATCTTCTAATACTAATCTCACCCTACCATTCGAATTCTTTCGCATTTATTTTTATTTATCCAACAAATCCTCCGAGAGGTACCACGAGACAATACTCCGTTATCTTCGAGTACTAATCTCGCCGGTACGCTTCAAATTCTTTCCAATTTATTTTTATTTCTTGAATTAATCCTCCAAGGAGATATTGACCTAGTGTACAATTCCTCGGATAAGTGTATACGATTGTGTTGGAAAATTTGCTCGTAAAAAAGATTGTCGAGGCCGTGCGTCGTCGACGCGCGAGAGAGAAGCCGAATTGCTCGTCCCGAAAAGCTTTCTCCGGAGAAAAGTGGTTATTACTTTGTTCATGAAGACGAAATGGCCGGGGTTGGTAGAAACGACGGTGACATCGTCGCGAGGCTAGAAGGGCCCCGAAACCGAGGGGCTCGAATTTCTCGGTCCAGTCCCGAGATTGCCGCGTCTCAAAAATCCTCTCGAGTCGTCCTCCCGGCCAATCTATTCGACCGACCCTTGACCTCCATTCGGTGTTATGCTATCAGCCGAAGCTTCACCTGCCTTCGTTCCGGCTCCCACCACTTTCATTACTTTTTATTGTCACTCGCTCCAAGAGCCCGTGAGCGCTCGCTCGCGCGTCCATTTTTTAATTCGCCGTGGATCGAGCAACGGCAGGCACCCTCCCTCGTCGACTATATTACGCTCATAATTCTTGCAAAGTGAAAGCCAGAAGTGCCAATGACGTACCTTGTAGACTGCCTCCAATTTCCTCTCATTCTCGGGGAAGTATGTACTTTGAAACGATTAGCGCGAGCCTGCCACCGGCCAGCATACGTCAGTCACTTGAGAACGTTGTACGTGAGTACGTTACAGACGGCTCGCCGTTTAATCAGTTTCACTGGCCAATATCTAGGAAATTTATTATCAGGAAATGTTAAACCCTCTAATCGCGATCGTGAACGCCTAGCTTCGTTTATTCGTCTATTTGCTTTCTACTCGAGGTGTGTGCAAGTTTCTGTTACACGATGCAAGGATTCATTGTTACGACAGACGTGTCTGTACGCGTGTTTCGTTTTATATTTTTTCGTTAGATCGATCTGGGCTTCGTTGTAGAGAATTTTGTCGATAAGCGTTGAATAATCGAAGTGAATTGAATATTTGCAATTCTTTCAGTAGAAGATTCTGGATGTGAACACACATAACCTAAAATACTTATCAGAAAGTAAATATACATAACCTAAAAGAACTCGTTAGGAAGTAAACATACATAACTTAAAAATACTCGTTAGAAAATAAACATACATAGCTACGATAAAAAATGGTCACTCGAGTATTATGAAGGTATTGACAGCTAACTATTTTAAAGCAATTTTAAATGACCTCGTTAAAGCTTACTTTGAGTCGGTGTCTAGTTATTGTTATATATATTAGCCGAACTAATAAATCGAAATAAGTATGATAATATTTGAATAAAATTTATATCACACATTGTGAAACTAAAATTTCAAAATTCTTTTTTCTACAGGAACATTACGTTTTTCGACATTTATTCCAGTATTATATACATATTTATTTGTTTCTTTCTATTGCTGTACAATCAAAAAATATAAATGAGAAATACGGAAAAAAAACGTGTGAAATGAATTGTGAAAAAAGATTTTAATTTTTCTCTCCTGCATAGGGCAGTTCGTTAAAACCAATATAAAACTTTGGAAGGAAAAAAATTATAAAAATTATACTCGTAAGTGATCCATCACCCTATAAAGTTTGTAACATTAATTGTAATGAAATATTCAGGTAGGAATACTGTTCTCTAAACAGAATAATTTAATGTAAAGAATTATAAAATTAATTTTAAATTTGCGGTCATTTATAATAAATATTCCTCTATATAAGAATTTTTTATAAATGCCTCATCTATTTTTATGAACACATCTATTATTAGAGGATAGCTCTACTGAAGAGTTCACTGGCAACCTAGTACCATGCCTCAATCGTCAGAAAATGAATTGTTTTCTTTCTATTTCGTATTGTAACTTAATAATTGATCGTTTAAATCGAGTCGATTATAATATTATATCACGTCAATTTTTAAATTCACATCAACGAATAGCAAGAAACAATATAGCTGAACAAACTAGAACAGAAGCAACTTTATTATCCCACGAAAAGAGAAGACCACTTCCAATTCCACTTGAAGATACTATAACATATACTGCAAAAGCCATTCAAGAATAATGGAATAAAATTTCAAAGTTCATAGAAACGACGAACACGAATAAAATAATAGACAATTTCTGTTCGCGAATACAGCATCACAACTCGGTAGAAACTAGCAAGCAATATTGGTAAGACTTACGTAGAATAGAAGATACAAGAATAGACCTATTACCGAGAGTGCAAAATCCAACTAACTCACGATCGAATATATGATTTAACGAAACGTCAAAAGTGTAAAGAACAGTGGAAAATTTCGAATAAAATCCTGAAAAAATTATCAACCGTGCCGAGAAACGATAAAAAAGAAAAGTCATTTCATCCCTCTCGACATAAATAAGAATAGAAAAGATATACCAAACACACCATATACCATAAGATATACCATACGAAAAGATCTACCAAACACACCATATACCATAAGATATACCATACGAAAAGATCTACCAAACACACCATATACCATAAGATATACCATACGAAAAGATCTACCAAACACACCATATACCATAAGATATACCATACGAAAAGATCTACCAAACACACGAGTCTCTAATAACGTTAAAAGAGACGAACTCGTAAACTCCGATCGGCTCGTATCGTGTTTAATAACCGGTGCCTATCAACTATAACGTTAAACCCTTTGAATAAAAGAAGAAGATGTATACGAAAATAAATCAGCAATTTATATCAGGTAGGTATATCAGGTGAAGAGTGACTGATAAGGAAAACTCGATCCTCCGTTTCTACTTTCCTCGCTGGTAGCAAATCCAACGAATTCCCCGTACAAATTAAATCGAGATTCAGTGACCTTTCCCAGTTACGTAGAAACGGAAGAAGTACCGAAGGTTTCAACTTTCCGCACCCGTTTCACGTGTCGGTTAGCCCGCCGCGACAGTTACAGTTCGGGGCACCATAGTTAGGTATCCAGCTAACTAAGTTCGTTTCGCGTCAGCGTAGGACATTGCAAACTGGACGGTTATTGGCTGGCAGCGGAGTCGGTGTTAACGTGCCACGGAACCTTAACATACGGTCACCTTGTCGATGCCTCGGTCGGCGTCTAGGTAATGGCACCCTACGACAGTACAAATCGAACCGGAGTAAGCTCGAACACCGTGTGTAGGTGATACTGAAGCGAGAACGAAACGCGAGGCATTCCAATAAGTGGATTGACTCCAGCACGCTCTGCCGCCACCCCCCCTTTTCTTCCGATAACACCCTCGAGCCAACGACGAGTCCAGCGGGGGATCAATGGGGTGAGAAAAAAGAAACGAAAATCCCAACGGTGGAATTGCACCGATTTTTACACTCCTAGGAATCGTATTTATAGTTTATCATTTGGGAAACGTTCGGTAAAAAATTCAGGCGACGTCCCTCATCGAATTCCTTGAACAGAAATCGCACTCTATTCGGATTCGTACACTTGTATTCCCGTTGATCGTCACGTTCCTCCATTTTCCCTTTTAACTCTGCGTTCGATTCTTCGATTTTATCGCGGAACGGAAACGTATTGTGTCACGCGTAACGTGAAAGCGATAAATCGCTCTAACGGAACGACGCGGGCCGTGTGAGCGAAATTTTCTTAATTTCGTCCAGCGAAATTGAAATTATGCACCGTGGTGCAACGCACTGGGTGGTTTATCACGATCGTTCGATATATTATGTCTGATGACACAATAGTGTCTCAGTTTAGAGAGACACAATAGAGGCTCAGTTTCATTGTTAAATAAAGTTAAACGGATGTTAATTTTATTTATTAGGATAGTTCGTCGATGACTGCTATAAATATTGAAAAGAGTATATACTTTTTCATTATCGGTGACAACGTTCTTTATAAAATATTCTACGATTGTGCATTTATTATACTCACACTGGAGTGTTAAGGATATGTTATAAAGAACTATAACTGTAGATACAAGAAGGAATGTAGAATAGAAGACCTGTACAATGACAATCATAATAAGTTGCTAAGTGTAACTTAAAAGTGTAAAATTACGTATTTGAGACAGTGGCTAATATCCAATGGCTGATGAAGTCACGTATACGCGACAGCGGCCATGACAGTGTTAAGATCACATCGTAATAAATGGTTGCCTGTCTAACCGACTCTATATCAAGGATTTACAATAAAACTGGGTCCTGTTTGTAAAAAATAAAGATGACACCGAAACTTACTTTAGAAAATCAATTCCTATACAATGTTTTGTATCACCGTATCGACTTTTTTTATGTGAATAAATTCATAATATTCACTTCCTAGGAGGAAAATCTTTCAAATTAGTAGTTCAAATAACCGTATTGTACAAACTCCTCTATACATCGAAAATTTGTACGTAATGTAACTGAAATTTTAGTTACACTTGTCTAGAAACCGATCAAATATTATTTAAATGTTTTTCACAAAAAATTCTTAAACAGAAAGCTACCATAGTGAAAAAGAAAGTACTTCCTTTTTGTAGCAAAAGGACACTTTACATTCATAGTCGAGCGAAAGCTACCCGCGAACACTTCGTAAGAGTTTATATTCTCTGTTATTTCGAGATACCTTCTGCCTAAAAGTAATTTTAATCCATTGTCCCCGTTTCGTTTTGTTAACTAAAAATTTTCCACCGAAAACGTCTCGATAAATTAATTTTCTTTGTTGATCCGAGCCTGTTCACATGACAATGGTCGCTTGATAGGCAGAACCTCTATATTCCGCAATGCTCCGACCTTTCCGCGAAGAGTTCCATCGCTCAGGCTTACGCCTCACAACGACCTTATTGGACATCTCTGATTTGTGCCCTCCGGCAAATGCTCGGCATTTCCGACTAAGTCGAGAATTTGTCCGTGAAGCGGCGATGTGTTTCCCCACAGTCCCGAAGAAATCCGCACATAAGATTCGTGCAGCGCGACTAATCTCACGTGTTCACGTTCAAGGTACAAATTAGGTTTTGCATGTCAAATTGCCTGGGCCTTGTACTTCCTGCGCGTGGTATGCAAATTTGAAGATTGCACCAAATAATAGAACACCGCTTCGACACGTTCGCGACACAAGAAACACTTTTTCACGCCCTTGTTCCGGATATGATACCCGAAGAGCTTGCGCTCTTAAAAAACAAACGGAAATCATTAAAATTCTCAAAAGAGTAAAACAAACGTTTGCCTCGAACCGAGACGACTCGGCGGGCTATTTTCTCCAGCGAAACATGCGATAAGATTAAATGTTTCCGCGATAACGCAAAGATGTGGTTTGCATTTTTGGAGGGACGCAGAAAGGTGGACATTGTTTCTCTATTTTCATGGCGAACTGTGCGTTAGAATAGGGAATATTGACAAATTCTAGGCAGGTGGTTAGTGTCCCTTCCAGGACACCATATTACGAAAGTGTCATCTACATGTTTGAACCACTTAAATGGTTTGAGCTAATTTGAGAATTCGTAGATGACTCTAATAACTCACAAGAAGAAGTGTTTATGCCTTGTTAATAATTAATAGGGTGCCTTTAAATAGTAGATAGGCGAATATCAGGCAATACAATCAAATGTTTCCGAAATGATATAAAACTGCCTATCATTTTTTGAGACAGTTAAACAATGGAGAGCATTGATGAATTCCAAGAAGGTAGTTAGTGTAGCCTTCGTGACGTTACGTTACAAAAGTATCATGTTACGTCTGAACCACTTAGATGGTTTAAGTGAAACATCCTTAAGAATTTGTTTATTAAGATATTTTCCGCAAGTGTTGAACCAAAGCTACGTCTAATGTTTGCACATGATGCATGTCTTAAAATGGGTAATAAACGAATGCCAGGCAATGTTCTATAAGAGGTATGACGTTATGTGGAGTTGGGTTCTTAAGTACTTCTATACTCTCCTTGGTTGGTACATTGATGAATAGAGATTGAACGTCGAGTCCACTAGAATATCCTTGAGTCTGATGTTATTGATTTTATGGATGAAATTGGTGTTTGGCTATCTGTTTTACCTCCGAGGATGAAGGTACTTGGTCAAGTGCTAACTATTAGTCTGAAACGAATGTCAGTTTGTGTACTTTGGGAAGAGTACTTCCTAGAGTCTTCGTGAAGTGCATTCTTCGGGATGGTCGATGTCCAAGATTTGTTTTGGTAGATTGGTTCTCTTGACGATGTTTGCTGTCTTCCTTTCTATTGTTTTAGTCCGGTCCAACTGGATGTTCTCGTATGTGTTTTCGTTTAATAGTCTTTGTGCGATGCTGGCGAAACGTTGGAATGTTTAACCTAATGCACAAGCCTCACACCCAGAATTCTCAAACAGTACCAACTATCCGTGAATCTATTGGGTAGGCTTTGTAGTCACCAACAATTTGGTTGGGTCTGTCTAAATTCTCTTGTATGTGTCTCTGTATAATAGTTTCTGCACTTTGCCTGTGCACTTATGGTGCAACATAAAGTTACCTTTTTTAAAGCACAGGAAATTCTCAAGCAATACCAACTGTTCAATAAATATACCAACCAGATCTCGAATATCACTAACAATTACTTGGGTTCCTTTAGATTTCCTTGTAGGTGTCTTCGAAAAATAATTCTTACATTTTGCTAATGCCAATTGTAGCAAAACATCAGATCGTTTTTCCCAAAAATTAGGACACCTAGAATCCCTAAACGATATCATCCAACCATGAAGTTATTAGACCTCGGTACACCACTAACGATTATTTGTTATCTTTTGGCTCTTCTCACCTTCGAGAGCAGTTCTTACACTTTGCTCGTGCAACTCTGATAAACCATTTTCCCTGAACAACTCGCATCCAGAATCCTCCAACGGTATCAACTGTCGAATATGTTGGGCAGACCTCATAGGTGGCCAATGATTCGCTCTCCGACCCTCGGAGGAATAAAATTGAAATTGCCTGGCCGCGAACAGGGGGCGAGCAGACCTGGGTAGCGTTATTGAGGCAAATTTGTTTTTTCTTGCTCGGTGGACTGATACAATTTCCAGGATAGAGTTTCGCGCCGCGCGAAGGGCGCCCGTGAATTTTGCGGCTACGTTGCGCACTTTGGTCAAATGAAATATTCACATTATCAGGCGACCCGATAACAAGCTACACTTCATTACTTTGGATGGTTGACGCGCGCGCTCTCTCGTGGCTCTACAGGCCCGTGCACATACGCGCGCGCGTCTCCGCTCGACTAGGTTTCCCGTTCCAACGCTTCGGGACGTGTCCGCGCGCGTATTTGCGCGCGCGGAACAAAGAGACGGGGACAAGCGTGACAGAGAAACGGCGGACCAAGTTAGGAGGGTGCATTAGAGAAATGTTTGCACGCACAAAATCGAGACCGGTTCCCTGCTGCAACGCTTTTTGATACCAACCGATCGTTCGCGCATTCCGTTGCCACATCCTGCTGGGCTAGGCTGCCTGCTCGACAATCGCAGTTGCGGTTGGCGGCCTCACAATGCAGCTAAATACGGCACACCGTTGCAACCTTCGCTGTAGTAGCGTGAATTTTAGTATCTGCTCAGTTGGCTGAACATGCACCCGACTTCACGAAGAAACGGTTAAGTTGATGGAAAGTTAATACACGTAAACGAAACAATAACTCTTGGCCATTGTGCTGGCTAGAATACATTTTATTATTTAGTTTTTTTTACGCTTGTCGATGTACTTGTTGTAGTTTTTGGTGATCGAAGGGTGTCTCGGTGTATTTTCTTTGAACTGTACTAATCCAATAAGGTTAAAATTCTTTTTTCAAGTGTGTTGTAAGCTTGAGGAGGCTAAATGACCTTTTAATCATTTGTCTGACTAGAAGTGTTTTCTTCTCCTTAAAGGTATGGAGAATAAATTTGAGTAGTTTCAGACAGAGATCAGGATACGAAAAAAGTATGGATCATTTGGACAAAAGCTTTTTGAACGAAAAGAACTTGGAATGTAGAGCTACCATTTTTGTAAAATTTGTTTCGGACATTAAAACTAATGAGTCATCGCATCGATATTTTTTTCTTAGTTGAACACCTTGTCGAAAAGAATAGAATAGTTTTATTTTTGGTCTAGGATCTATAGTTTAAACTTCTTTCGTATCTCTAAGCTACAATTAAAATAACTTACAATTGCAACGGTAATCATAGCTCGAACGTCTCGAAGTATAATTTACAATAGTATATTTTTGTAAAATTTGTCGCTCATTTAAATCGTTTGCCAATAGAATAATTTCTTTTCCATAAAAACGTAAAAATATTTCGATAAAAACCAACTTTTAAGTCGACAATTAACCATCTACCTACCCATCCTTTAGAATATTTTTATCCATTTACGTACATATTTACACGACATTTAAAATCGTCATTTACGATTTACACAAATACCTACATACTATTGTACATACTTTTAATAATTAAGAATATTTATATTAACAAGTATAAATAGAATTTTGAAGTACGTATTCTTTGTCCGAGACACGACAAAAATGTTATCGTTCATTAACTGTTGTACAGATTGACCACGAACCTTTTTCGTTAAAAGTGTGGTTTGGACCCCATTGAAGAAACGTTAAACTTTAGAGGACGGTCGCACTGCGTAACGCATGGCGTTTCATTAACGTGTTCAGATCTCCGCGTCTAATCAATCGCGCCAACGCGCTCCATTCTCCTCTTGCAACTCAACGGAATGTGCATGCGTGTAATGCGGTTTCGAGCTGCGCCTGCGGTTTCGGGTGTTGAACAACAAATCCGATGGGACTTCAACAGTGTTTCGAGTTCAGTCGATGGGTCTCTGCCTTTGAAATTTACCGAGTTTTATAACTGATTGTAAGCGCCGATAGCTAACAGTAGGGTTAAAAGCGGTTCTGACCGCTCGAGGTTGTTACCTCTGTCACTTCGTCTCGTCTCTTCGTCGAGAAAAGAAGAAAAATTAACAAAGAGACTGCGCGAACTGTTGCACTTCTATCTTTCTGAAACTTCGTAGACAGTTAAGAAATTAAAAAATATTCAGCCCGTGTTCGGTCGTTTGCATCAACACTCGACAGTTTTCGAGACATTTAACAATAAATATTGCACCAAATTAACCGTTAACTATTGCTTAAAATTAGATACAAGCTTACTGATTTATTTACATAGAAAAGAAGATTTCACAATCATGTTTTCCCTACTAATTAATTTCTCCTGGAAACAAATATTTAAAATCGTACTGTAGATTACACGTGTTCGGGAAAAAATTCCTACATTCATTAATTAACGACATTTGTAAAAGAAACCGAGACTCTCGAATTGTAACATATAATACATTAAACATCAATATCGTACAAAATTTGTCCTCTTGGAATATTCCCGCGCGAAAATCAAAGAGAATGGTATTTAAATATTCGTCCAATGGTAAAGTATTGGTCAGCGCAGAAGAAAGCGATCGCGGGATCTTCCGTGGTGTATAAATTCAAATTGAATTCCTCGCTTTCGATTTATACTTTCGCGAGGAATCATTTCTTTTCCGGATGTACAACGAATTACGGCCCGGTCCTACGTACTTATGATATCAAGAACCGGGGCACGTAGCAAAATCGCAGAAGCGAGGGTCGTGCTTGGCTTGGATTCGGAGTCGTGGAAGTGGCCTTGAGCGGCCAGAATCTTTTCCCTGTACCACGTTAGTGTGCCCCGTTCCATCCCCGTGTTCAAATAATTCCCTCCTAATCGCCGCTAAGAGGAAATATATTGACCGTATCGACGATGGGAAAAAGCGAACGAAGCCTTAAAGTACACGAAGGTATCGGTCGTTTAACTCCGCGGATAATACGGTCGGCTTAATCTTTCAAAAGTTCGGATAATCTTACAAAGAAATTTTCGATCAGCCGGTTCCCCTAGTCCCGGACTCGGGGTTGCCTCCTTATCAAAGACAAAGGCGGTCTCGTAAAAAAAAGAAGGAATTCCATTAACGACGTATTTCTTCTCTCATTGTTCCGCTTCTCGATTGCTTCGGACTCGCCGAGGTTTTAATTAAAAGTTTCTCATTACTCCCGTTGTTTGGAGGCAAACCCGTCGCCGGGCTTTACGTTTCAGACAGTAACGAGCCCTGTTTACGATACTGTCTAACGGCCGAAGTAGTTCCTCCTAAAGCGCGGGGGTAGGGGTAGGGGGCAGGGGTGGGGGGAGAGGACAAAAATCCTCATGCAGTTGAGACATTAACACCACCCGCGTTCTGATAATTGTGCCCAGCCCCACCTCCGTTTTCCCCCCTCGTTCGCCACCGTTGTCTCGCCACGGTAGAAACAACCGACGCGACGAATGGAACAAACGGCGGGCAAAAACACCACGTTGAACTCCGAATAAAGATAGAGGACGATTATACGCGACGTCACTGGGTAAGATTGATTGCCCGCTCGAAGAAAATTGCACGGGGATACCGCCGAACGATATAAAATGTCCGTACCGAGCAGTTCTAACGGAATATTAAATATCACGTGAGTGTATACCCTTCCAGTTCGAAGATGATAGAAATTCTAAGCCGAGGGAATAATTATATAGATCGTATACATCGGTAATTGTGGTCGTGCGAGCACTTTGGTATTTTTTTATTCGTTGATGTAGCGAAGAAAAGCATTAATATTGTGAATGTTTTTGACTCGAAAAAGTCATTTTTGAGAATTTGTTTATATTTTTATACGTTTTAACTATCGGTAATTGTGATCGTGCGAGCACTTTGGTATTTTTTTATTCGTTGATGTAGCGAAGAAAAGGATTAATGTTGTGAATGTTTTTTGACTTGAAAAAGTCATTTTTGGGAATTTATTTATATTTTTATAGGTTTTTACTATCGGTAATTGTGGTCGTACAAGCACATTTTACTTATTGATGTACGAAGAAAAGCATTAATATTATGAATGTTTTCGAATTGAAGAAGTCATGGCGTTTATTTATATTTTTATACGTTTAACCATCGGTAATTGTGGTCGTAAACGCACTTTGATATTTTTTTACTTGATGTACGAAGAAAAGCATCAATATTATGAATGTTTTCGAATTGAAAATGTCATGGCATTTATTTATATTTTTATACGTTTATCTGAAGCAGACATGAATACATAAAAATAATAAGCATTAAAGTAAATAACAATGTGCTTCTATTCGTTCTTTTGGGATAGAAAACCGATAAATACAAAGGTGTTTATATAATTAGAATTACTGATGCCTATTTTAAAAAATTTAATAGCAAAAATTTAATAGAAGAATTTTTTAGTAAAATTTTAAGAGAACGTTTAATTTCGAAAATGATGTACATAAATAAGCACAATGGATCTGTAAATAGAAAACTGGATATTATGAGTAAACTTTACTTCTTAGTGCTAAATTAAAGCAGAAACTAAACACTTCTTTTTTTAAATCTAAACCTCCTTTCGTAATTTCGCGCGCTGAACCGCCAAGGGATCCTATACGTCGTATGGTCACGTGACAGTTCTCTCGCTGTACTTCGAGATAAAGGCTTGAAGACGTTGGTCTTCAGCCAACGACTATCACGTGTAAATGTCTTTTAAATTTGTTGTTTTATTTTATCAAAAATATCAAAGCGACCTTCAGTTTTATGATCGACTCTGCATATTTTTGTAAAACCGACTCAAAGTCATTGAATTCATCCTTTTCTCAACTACGAGCACACAAAAATGCAGTATCGTTAAAAAAATTGAAGGTCACCTCGATATCTCTGAAAATATTTGTAAAACATGAAAAATTGAAAAGCTATTCGTTCATGGCTTTTTCCCTCGAGAAACTTATTATTCCATAGTTTTGTAATTTGAAAGTTACAAAACATAAATGTAATATATGGACATACATTGTTTAACATGTACCAAAAATACATCAGCGACTATTTCGAAAAATATTACAAGTTCGACGACTATAAAACTTAACTCTACGAATCGAAACATCCATCATTTAAACGTTTAATACTTCGTGCAAATAAACCAGTTCAATGTGTTATTTCCGTTTTCATTCTTATCACTGTTTTCTCTATACTTAGTCAATTCTCTATACTCATTCCATCGAAAAGATTCCACGAAAAGATTGTCGAGACACGATTAGTAAAAAAAGAAAATAAAAATCAACAGACGAGAGCATACGGAAGTTTTGTGCGTGAACAAAAATGACGTCAGTAATTGTTGAAAAAATCCACGGTGGAAGGCATTCCTTCGAGCCAATATATTGCAACGGTACTACATCGCAAAAACCTCGTGTCCAATCAGGCTTCTTTCGCTACTTCCCGGTAATGCTCGATAAAAAGCCTATTGTGAGAAGAGCCCTCATCAGAGCCGACGCGTAAAAATCATTGTTTTCTTGTACGATTTTATCGCGTACCCTCCTGCCGTTGGAAATACTCCTGCTGCGAAATAAAAGAAAATCCCTGCGCGGTTACCTACAACCCTCTTGCCTCCCGCTTCCTCCGTGTCGCCGTGGCGCTCGTTTTTTTCAATGCCCGTACTCGTTGACATATTCGATTTGCATACAGACAGAGCGAATTATAGCTCACTTTCCCGCTGACTTGAATAGAAACGGCATTGCGTTGAAGGGGTTCCGGTGTAGATTGGATTCATTAGCGTGTGGACATCAATTTTTCCAGTAGTCAGTAATAAAGCCTGGCTTTAAACGAACTACCGGTACGAATGGCGCAGCCTGAGGGGAGAATGGCCGACGGTCGGTCTGTTAAATGAAACAAAGCCGTTACAACGAATGGGTATTCACCCGCGGTACGATTGAGTGAAGAGGAGAGGCTGGAAGAGAGGTAGCCCGCTGCACAGGACAGAGAGGGAGGAGAAGTTCGAGCGGGATGGAAAAAGCAAGAGACGGTGCCGAGCGGTTGGTAAATTAAAATTGTTTCTCCATTCGAAATGGAAACATTCCGTCGTTGAGGCGGTTATACCGACCGAAGTCTCTTTCTTTGTTTTTGTCGCCTATCGCAGCCATCGTGTGTTTAATTTCACTCTCAACGTCCCACGTGTAATTGTACTCGGTTAATCCATGCGTGACTCGGTAGTAAACGTTGCGTCATTCCTGTAAAAAGTCCTCGGTGAAACTTCGTAAAACCTTTCTTCTAATTTATCATCCCCTCTACTACGTACAAAATCTCTCGAATCTATCGGGCTGTTTTCGAACCGGCGTTGAATTAATCTACACGAGAGAATAAGGAAAAAACGAGGAGCGATACTTTTTCGTACGAAGCTTCGCTTTCGAGTGAATGGACGTTGAAGATTCGCGGGCCAAGCGTGCAACTCACGCGTGATCTCGTCTACGCCTATGTGCAACGGATATCGCTACAGTGCCCGCATCGCTGGGCGAGTTTATTAAATTAGACGGTAAGGGACGAACAAGGGAATTGAAGTATTTTTTTTCTCTGGAATACTTTTTATTAATGTGACAACTGTTCGAAGTGACTCAGATTTCTTTACCAGTATAACTGTGAACTATGTTACATACTTCTGTGAATATTTTTCGGAGTATCTTTTTTTCAAATGTTCGAATTCAAGAGTAATCAAATTCTGTCTCAAGTTACGACGAGATACATGATATCGGTTATGTTTATAAATATAAACGCAATAAAAACTCTATTACAAAGTCTACTATAAAATAGTCAAGTATGTAATAATATATAAAATAGTATATAAAAGTATATAAAAAATATCACTCTACATTTTTTACTTATTTTCTGCACCGCTTATACCTGTACCAATACATTTCTGTATTGTCCAACTACTGATATCTTTTTCAGGCTCTGCATTATTACTACTTAATCAATTTTAACACAGTTTTGCTCTCAGTCGAACCTTCGTTGACCAGAACCTACAAACTACGTTGAATGTCCAAGTCTTATTTGATAAAGTTTGTCCTTGAACTCGTAGTTTATTTATTTCTTGCATCCATTATACACGTACATACGTACATCGTATCTGTTAATATTTCTTAAGGGAAGAGTACGAATACGTGACACAGGACAGAAATTGCTCTCCAGAAACGAGGCTGGCCAACGGGGACACGAAGAAACGGAACTTCAATTTTTAAAACGAAACGATCGGACGAAGTTTCTCCCTCTTGAATTTTTATGAGAACCTTGTCTTCGCAAGGTGTTTTCTTCGAAGCGCACGGAATGTAAACTCTACGTTGAAATTCATTTGTGGCGCGAGTAAATATTACAGCGTATCAACGCCACTTCGAAACAATACCAACGTCGTTCGTGTAACCATAATTAACATCGAACAAAAGAATTGCGAGAACAGTCAAAGTCAGTGCAGAGCTGGACAGAGTACATTAATATTCGTAAAAGTCGTAGCGTTGAAAGCAACCTAATGACTCGTGGAAAGAAAACTACGATTAGAATCAGACTTTTTTTAAATACCAGTGTAGCATAAACGTATGGAAATTCGAAACAGGTAAGTACATTGCGGTTCAAAAGTCTTAGGATATTCGTCAGTTTTAGCAAACCTCTAATATCTACACGATGCGAATTACGAATTAATTTTATCATCGAATATCAATACGAGTATATGCTTATCGTTAGACGCACAGTACGAGATAAATTAATTTAAATAACTAAAAATCTATTTGTACTCTCAGTTGCTTCAAAATAAATCGTACGGAGTTTTAATAATTCATGCAACGTAACAAATTACAAACTATTTCAAACAAAAGTAGAGGTGCAAATCAGGTACTACGTTGAACGTACTACGTGATCGTAGAGTCATTGTAAGAAGAAATATAAAATAAAATCAAATTTAAGAATGAAATACAGAAATCGTTCAGTGCATCGAGATAGAATTCCATAATAACAACAATTTGTACCGATTCCAGTCCGGAAATCAAGACAAGAATCGTTCAAAAATAATACAAACCGTACAATACTTGGTCAAACGACCATTCTAAAATTTCATGTAAAATTAAATTCAAATTTTCAGAGAAATTCCCAGCCCGCGTATTATCATTAATTTTATATTGTTTGAACTGAATTTAGGTTCAGTACGATACGTAATTCTATTACAAAAAAAAAGCTCCATTTGATTTTCTATTCTAGATCAACTTAAAAAAACGCCAGAAAAAAATGTCTACATAAAGAATACACATATACACATATAGAAAATAACGAAAAGTGTCAAGGTCTCACATTATAAAAAAAAATTGCCATAAATCGCTTTTATTTTATCGTTTCGCCCGTATAGTCTCCTCCTTAACTCTCAGTTCTTTCGTTCGTTCAACTTCCGTCCGATATCGCTTGCACTCCATTCGCTAAAATATGATCAATCTCTCGTAACCGATCAATTGACCGACCATGAAAAGTATTACATATGCGCGCACAAAGTGCCTGTACCGTTAACGTTAACATTACCAACCGAGGTTCCGTAACCCCGGTACAGGTTCGAGCAGTTCATCCCGGCCCCTTTCTAAAATAATACGGCGCGTGTGCATTAAATCTCTGAACGATTTCGTCGAATTCCGGGAGTATCGGGGCCGGAATTTCGGTAAGTGTGCCGCGGCTTCCGAGCTACGTTGTACGTAATTACACGTTCGCGCGTTGCCCCGTTGAACTTTAACCTTAACCAACCGCACACTTTGGCACTCAGACAGGGGCGGGGGCGGTTCGCGCGGGTATCTCCGTATCGCGGGGATTCGTGGGGGTGGGGACGACTTCGCGCCGACGTTTCAGAATTAAAAACAGCCGAAAGTCCACCACCGTCGTTCCCTCGCGGCTCCTCCACGGCCGGCGCGGTCCCCCACCGTCCTCCATTGAAGTGTAGTGTAATTGCGACGTCGTCCCGGCCGTATTCCACGTGATGCACAGCCACGGATTTCGAGGTAACATTTTTCTGGACAAAGTCGGCGTGCACGGAAAGTTTCGTCGTCTGTGCCGGAGATAGAAAAAAAAAAGAAAAAAAGAGAAGAAAAAAAAAAAAGAAAGGAGAAGCTTTTTTCCCGCGGCAATGGTAACCTGGCGAATCGAATGGAGAGGCGAGATCAGCGTAAAATAAGTTAGCAGAGCCGTCGAGACCCCAAACCCGCCTACGTTTCTCTCTTACTTCCTCCCGTCCCGGCACGTAGGTGCCCTCTCCCTCTCGGCGCCCCCCTGCTCCCGCCAAATACCCCCTACAACACCCCCTGCCCGCCTCCTTTCCCTGCTCGACCCCAGTGGAAAGCTCCAGGAACGCTCAGTGGAAGCCGGATCGCCTACGGTTTTTGCAGAAACGACCTCGGTATTTCTCCCCGAGTGAAATTAACGATCGCAGAACTGCACCGTGTACCTTCGGCCGCGTTGGGATAAAGCAAAGGGGTTTATGGGCTGCATGTACACACTCGCCTAGGTAATACGTGTCTCTTCTTTGTTTCTCTTCACCGCTCGTCCCTGCTACCATCCACCCCCTCCCACCTTCAGGGCCCTCTACACTCACCGTGCCCGCAGCCGTTCTTTTCTTCTCTTTCTTCCGATTCGCGAAGTATGGTTTTCGAGAACCCCTATGCATTTTCAATGGCGCCTGAATTACATCGAAGGGCGGGGTAACGCTTTCGGCTTTGTTTCTTGGATTAAGGCGCGAGCGAGCGAGCGAGCTAGGCGAGGGGCCAACATGATGTCTAGCTAGCTTCTCACCGGGCCGATATTTGGACAGTGGTTGTTCCCAGCAGCGACGATTCGAGACAGGAATTTTAATCGTTTCTTACGGTCGGTCCCTTTCGAGACACAGTTGTCGCCATTACGGTTCCAGTGGGTACCACCGAGCGGGATGGAAAGGGAGATCGTTGCTTTTGTTCGCGGATGTCACGAATTAATCTTTCGATTTCGTTCGAATCGTTGACGAGTGAATTGATATTATGGTGGGGCATGTTCCGTGAGAATGGGGAACCTTGCTCGTTGTTCGTGGGAAGCACTGTTGTCTGTGGAATAAAAAGACGAGCTGATCGCGATACGATTAGAGAGTGTCTGGTATAGGGATAGTGTCTGGTCTGGTTAATGATGAAGTAAGTCTGTTAATAATGATTCGATCGAAAGCTGGAATGTTCAGAGATTGTTTCTCAGCGGTGCTATGTTGTTAATTATCGTGCTCCTTTACAGCTTTCATCCACTAAGTTAAGGTAAACACTTTACTTTTTTTTTTGATTACGTGTTATCATTTCTGTTCTCCAGTTTCCAAAATTTAGGATGCGTATAAATATAGAAAGATTATCACGGTAAGTTTAAATTGGTCGTGCATTTATTCGTTGCCCGGACGATAAATGAAATTAAATTTAGAGATTGTATCTAGACTTGATTAGAATCATAGACAAAACAAATCTCTAATAACTAATTAAGAATGATAAAAATACACGTGGATCGAGATAACCTCACCGGTGATTTTAGCTATATAAGTTGTTTTTATCGATAATTCTTAATCGTAATTTTCCAATCTAAGTCAAGTTTTCGTGTAACGATTGATTAAATATAAGAGAATCTTCCCCTAACGCTATTGAGAATTTTATTCTTGCGAAAGGAATAGTGTAAATGTTGTAAATGTATTATACAAACACTTAGAAAACTTACTCGGGTTATTCGAAAACTTAATCTTCCCGATTAAAATAGCCTAAAAAATTTACACGCTTTTGTAATCGCCTACGGTTTGCGAATCAGAAACAGGACTTTGGTCTCGATACAGATACTGTTATCGTTGTTGTTATCGGCACGCCATATTTTATAAAATGTGTATCCTACTTATCGAAGACAAAATGAAGACGTTAAGGTAAACACGTCTTTACGAACGCGGAATAACTATGAATGTAGGAAGCCGTTCTGTGCAGAAACGTGGTCATTAAGATAAAGTGTTTCCGTGTAATTTGATTGCAAGCACCGCCCTAAATTGGCATGAAGCCACCGTGCGACATCTGCTTCGTTCTTTGTCTTTCTTCAGCTTAAGAGTATTGAAAATAACTACCTTTCAGTTTCTTGCCTGACGCCGCGCAACAGTGGATTTATAATGACTTACCTAGAACAGAAAAATATTCACAATTAGTATGTGTCGACGTGCGTGGGATGTTACCGAAAATAACGTTTCTCGTGGAAATTGAAATCGTGTTCAAACGACGAGACTTTCAACTGCACATAACGAATAGGTACATTTGTTTAAAACTGGAGTTTAGTTGGACGACTTATGGTCTTCCTTATGGTTTATCTCGACCACTACGTATTTATTCGTGTATTTATATTCTGTCAATAATTTCTTCAAAAGACAATATATCTGGAAATTTATTATCTTTAAATAATGTACTATAGAACTTATGAAATTGGTAATCATAACCACTATTGTTACGTATGTGAAAGTCACAGGTACAGTTCGAATAAAAGATCTACTATGTGTTGAAGTTTCTCTGGATTTTCATCTAAACAGTTGTGATCGATTAATAATACAAGATGTCCCATTTAAGTTGACAAAACGAAATATCTCGTAGACAACTAATTAAAAAAGAAAAGATGGAACATTTCCTTCAAGATTTTAAGAGGAGATTCAAATGTTATTGTTAGCTTTTTAATACGTGGCTGTTTTCGAGGTAATTCCAAGGTCAACGTGCTTTTTTTCATTACAAATCTATATTTTAATCTTGAAATTCTATTTTATATAAAAATGTGCGTACCTTTCAACTAAGATGGTCATTTCATTCAATTATTCGAAAAATACTTAGATTTTCCAAATCAAAGTAACACCTCCTTATATTCATTTGAAAAATTACTGATTCAAAAATTAAAAATGAGCCATTTTCAATCGATACCGTTACAAACACACCCTATCAATAAATAAGAAAATAACACACTTTCAATTAGTGTATGCCATATTTAACTCTTTCGAATCTACAATGTAAACTACCATCGCAAAAGCTTGTACAACGTCACAAGTACAAATTATCAAATGATTGACTATAAAATATAAGATGCACACGTTGCAACAGTTACGTTTGAAACGATTAATAGTAGCATTGCGTAACGAATTTGATTCTCGTCGATGGAAACCAATTAATGGAACAAAATGATCTAACATGTGCATCTTGTTTCTCAAAAACAAAATCGAAAGAGTAGAAATTTAATCGACTGGAATCCAAGTTACGATTTCTTGTACGAATGAACATTTTACGGTTACACGCACGATTCCTCGAAATCGATAATTTTAAATATACAAAGCGCTTTCCAACCGTGAACTCGAGGCATTAATCATCCAAACACGCGAGCAGAGGAACGAAAAAACTTGGATCGGAAGCACGGGTAATGATTATCAGACGATACGTATGAGGGGATTATCTGGAGGCCGTAACCTGCCGTGAAATGACGTGCCGCCTCCATGAGACGTCTTTCCTCGCAGAACGGGTTTACATATTCATGGGCAACGCCAGCGTGGCACCAGAAAAGTGTATTAATTCCATTCAACCACTCCCGCTTCCCCCCTTTCGTCCTCCACTTTTTGATCTTCCTTCGCATTTCTGAATCAAGCCAGCGTTTCTTACCGTTTTCTTTTCCCCGCCTTCAACAGATCCATCTTCTTGGAACACGCTAACCGAAACGACGAGTCTCGAACATTTTTCAGAAAAGCTTTTTTTAAACTGTTCACCGTCGGCGGGCTGGGGCGAGTTTTGATACCATCGATACATTTACAATTGAAATGCTCCTACATCAATCCGTAAGGAATGTTCCCAAACGATTCGAGACACGCGATTATCGCGTAGAGACGTATCAATTGTACCAAGTTTTACACCCGTTTAATTGCAATCCCGGAAATGCACTCCCGTTGTCCCGTTTAAATGCACTCATCGGAAGTAAAGGTAATTAATAATTCGTTACAATTACAATCCGGTGAACTTTCTATGATCGATTTTATTGAATTTTTCACCTCGAATACGAAGAAACGAACGTAACGAATACGAGAAAAATAATAGTAACGATTTGTAAATAAAAAGAATTCGGTATCTTGGAAATCAATTGCTACGATGCACTTTTCATTTGTATTGTTCTTCGAGAAAATAATTCCGTCTACTATTTTACTACCAGGTCGACATCTCTTTTTGCTAACAATAATACTAACTTTAATGCAAACGAAGAATGCGTTCAAAATTAGGGCACAGATGTACAATAATTAAAGGATCGATTCTCATTTTCCTTCGAAAATGAAAAATCATGAAATACGTTCAAGAAATTCCGATTCTTATATTCTTATATTAACATTTGCACCGAAAATAACTGAAAATCAACACTGGAAACGTTTACACGTTATTGTTATAATATGACAATGATCGTTATTTTATTTGTTATACATCTCTATCCGTACCGTAATTAAAATCTCCGAGTAATTTCATTCCGAGCTGGGGTTGAAATCGTAGCGTCGAGAGTCACGGTAGGAAGAATGGAATGACTTGTGGATGCACTTTGAAGTCATTAACGGAACGTCATTGATACGCGCTACCGCACGTGTCCGATCGATCTCTGTATCTCTTTCCCCTTTTATCTGGCGGGCGAGCGGGACGAGGGGTATCCGCGTAGAAAAATTGCATGTAACGAATCGTGGCGCCTCTACGATCACATTTCCGATCACGTTTCCGCGGTATTGAATCATCCAATTAGTGTCGTCGTGGGAGCGAGAAATACACGGATGACACCAGATGGTCTCTACGTGAGAACGGAAGCGTCGATACGTATTCAAAGATAGGGATTTTCGCATGCGTAACAAGACGTGTACGAAAGAACCGACAAATCGGTTGGATATTTTTTTTTCTTCGCTGAAATTCGATTCGCGATCAACGGTACCCCAACGCGTAACGATGAACGAGCAAAGAACGAGGGAAACACGAGTAAAGAAATTTCCACGCGCTCTACTCGTCAAGATTTTCGCAACTGTTCTCGATACGATCGGTTTCACGCAAGGTGCTTTCAAGTTTTTCAAATCCGTTCAACGGGTACAATTGTTCTACCGGTACAATTGTTATCTTGAGAATTCACGGAGCATCGAGTTTACGATCACAGCTCGGGGATTACTTTTAGCGAACATCGCGTCTGTTATTTTACGATTAACAGCTGATCGCAACGTTTATCTCGTTTCGAGCGAGGTATCACTTTCGTTTATCACCGGAATTAATTCTGGAGTTACAAGCAATAAAATATTTATGTAAATATACACGCGATACGATCTTGTTTACGAATTGCAGTGTTTTACGCGTGTTGTCAACTGTTTGTAGGACTTTCCGTTTATAGGAAACAATTTCACCCCGGATAAATGAAACGGTATCATCCCCGTGTTTACTTTTGTGGTTTTTTTTTTTTTTATCTTCGCGAGCGTATTACCGATGGATTCGCGATTTTTTCTCGATATGAATAAATCTAAATTCGATCTCGTTCGAAGAATATTTTGTTACAAGTAATTGACAGTTTTCGAGATGATTTTTCGAATGAAGTATAATTATAATGTGAATGGTCCGTTTAAGGTCATGTTTGGACTTTTTTTTATAGGGAAAATCTCACCATTTTATCGATAATATTCTCATAAAGACACAACGTAGACTATAAAAGATTTTATTTCGCATTAAAGTTTTGAATATTCATGGTATGTAATGTGAGTCTCGCTCGCTGTCGCTCCATCTCGCTCACTCACGATTCATCGAATACACTTTTCTTTTCAGATGGTACACACGCGATTGGACTTCGACTGGGAATAAAAATTGCTATCTACTCCGTTTCTAGGACGATTATGTGCTTTCAATTTTGATACTCGAAAGTGGAAATTACTTCACTTACGCATAAATACTACCAATTACCAGATGAGATTCTTTTAAATAAAACAAGAATACAAAACTATCGATAGTACCAGTGCTAGATTATTCTCGATAATATAATGTACACTACTTGCTTCATTATTAAATTTCTCCACTCCATTTATGAAATTAAATTTAAAAAGTCCATATTCTCCTTCGTTGCACAATTTGCAAACGTAACATAATTTTATTCGCGTACCTATAGATGCAAATGCATCGAATCTACCCTAATTATTCCACATCGTTAATGTGAACAGGTTAACCGGTTGTGCTCGAAAGGCGACTCTCAATCGCCATCTAACATAGTCCAATTTTTCTATAATTGAGAACACAGTGTCGCGATAAAATGTTAGAGTACACGTAATATCGAAACGAAACGAATGGACAATGCGTTACGAAAGCATTCGTTCATTAGCTGTAAATAACCCAAAGCGTAAAATTAGCCCGTGGACAAGGTGGTATCGATCTCGAAATGAAGCTGAGAGGTCACTTTCGAAATGTAGAACCCACGGATAAGATCGTTCCATTCTTTCTCCGCTCGTGTTCGGCCAGGATGCTAATGTCAGCCGCGAAGCTTGATTCAGCGGGATCGCGGGGGATAAATTTCGAATCTTCAGCGGCTCATGAATACCACGTGATTTCCATGAATCTGAATCCTTGCACGCAAGTGGGTTAACCAGATTTTTCCGGATTAGGGAGAATACGGGCGGACCGTTTCGTCTGTAGGCGGGTCATGCGACGAAACGTGGGTCCGCGCTAAATCACGGTGGAACGCCGGCCAGAATTATGGTGAGTTTTATGTAACAGGCGTAGAAACGAAGAAAGAAAGGAAAAACACGAGGGAGAGCTTTCTTTGTGCCATTCCGGCCGGGGAAATATTATTACAAGACTTCTTGCCAAAAATTCCGCAGTGCGGCACGTCTCTCGAAAAACATACCCCCTACACCAACCACCTCCCCCCCCCCTGACACCCCCTCTCCCTCCCTCACGGGATCGTTCAGGAATTCCGACGGCCGATTAAAAATTTTCCATCTCAACGAGCAACGTGACTCGTCGAAGCGAGAGAGTAATTTTAGCCAATCTGGGAAACGGTGGTTCGCGCGATAGGCCTGCAACAAATAAGCCCGTGCAATAAATCGACAAGCAAAGGGAGCAGCGGTGGCTCAAAGAGGGAAGCTAGTTCCCTGTCGTATAAAATATTCGCCAATTCATTTCGGCTAGCACACATAATTAAAGCGCCATGTGTGCAGGAGGTCCGCCATAAATCTCTGGGATCAGCAATAACGTCGGAGACTTGGCCGTTGCCGTCGGTGGCGCGGATGATGGTGATGGTGATGGTGGTAGTGACGGTGGCAGCAATGGCGGTGCAGCTCGGTGGGGGTGAAGGTGAGAGGGTGGTCGGGGTGGGTGGGTGCCTACAATTCGTCGGGTCGGTCCGGTGAAGAACGGTTTGGCATCAAGTCGCGAGAAATTATGTGAATGTTCTCGCTCTGCACCAAGACGGGAACAGGGGACCCAAAGAGGGTGATGTTCTCGCGCCATACTCGAGCACCGAGGTCTCACGGCTAAGGTTGAGGTGCCTAGACTTGGCTGGGATCTGCACTTTGCACGCCGTACGTATTCAAACCGATTTGCGAGGATTCGCCCGACAAAAAGTCACGGAAGGAGGACCTGGGATTTACATTGGTAATGCGTGCGCTTCGAAGGAGGGGATAGTGGGAGTAACTCTCGCGGAATAACTAAAACGGTAGTGGCACACGCGACGATTCCACTCGATTCTATTATACCACCGTTGCGTTCGATTCGCCTTTACGTCCAATCAGTGGCCATTTAATCCTCTTTGGAAAGCATCCGGGTAATATTGCCGATTAAAAATACAATTTCCACCTGGGCTGAAAGATCGATCTATCGGGGGGAACCGGTTAAACGAGAATGGTGTGTAATGTGAACTTGAGGTGAAAATAGTCGCAGGGGATGTATCGGTAGACGTGGGTTGGGCTCGAGCAAAACCTGAATGCAATTTCATGGAGGTTGTCCCGTGTCTGATGAGCGGAGGTTGGACACGGAAGACGTACCCAATTGGTGTCTTAGAGTCATGATTATACAGCAACATCGCGCTCGTTTATCATTCCGGCTATGTTCCGTGGCAGGCAACGCGATCTGTCTCTTCGTGGTAAGATAGCCAAACCCTTATGCGAAGGGGTTGGCCAGAGCGTAGCCGCATCTGGACTGCCTCCAAGAGACCAAGACACCCCAGAATCTCCTGGCTCGGTCCAGATCCCCTTGACTTCATAAATTCCACACGGTCCCCACCTTAAGCCAGAACCACGTAACTGTTTCTAACCAATTATTATAAATAAAATGTGGCCAGCCGTAATGACAAACGGCAAGAGCTGGCCCGTCGCATGGTATACCGAGGTTCTCGCCAGTGGGCTCTGAGCCATCTACCCCACCAAACTATACCGCTCCAAGGATTACATCGGTCTTCTCTTTTACCACTATTTCATTCCAGGGAACGGCCGATGGAGTTTCCATACGACATCTACGAGATCGAAAGTTCGGCCGCGAGACGCGCGAAACATAATTTAAATAGACTCGAGTTAATTCAACGGGATTGCGAGAGTAGCCTAATAGGATGGGCACCGTAATTGCTCTCGAAGGGCTGACGTATACGTACACAATAGTCTCTCATATCTGAATACTTAAATATACGATTAAATGCATAATATGCATTAGGCTGCCCCAAAGATGCAGAATTCTTAAGTATTTAACCAAATTGTCGATTTTTTTAGCTTCTATTTCAATAAATGAAGTTCGATACCCGGAGGATCTACCGTTCTGAACAAATTCTACCTTATAACGAAGAATAAGGGTAATAAAATAGACGGGTTTACAATAACTAACGATTGATATAAAAATTCGAAGTGGAAGAAAAGTACAATTACTTTAGTTCTATCTGCAATGGTAAATTTCTAAGGTTGTACGAATGTAGAATTATTCGAAAGTTAATTAGAACTTTTATTTTTATTTCTTATTTACCATAACGAGGGGAAAAAACGAAAAGAAATCTACCAGGTTCAAATACCCGAAAACACGACGTATAATATTAGCGAAAGTGAAGTATAAGAATTTTTGTAATCTTAAATAAATGAATTAATTATTGCACAGAATCTACTTTGTTGAAACACACCGAAAGGTACTTTTACGTACGTCGTGCGTAAAAGTAGATTTTATTTACGGGTTTCTTTTAAGTGTTGACCGGGATAAATAACAGGTTAGAGTGACAGACTGTGGGAGAAAAATGGCGCGCGACCGTTGTAGATGGCGCGAAACTGTTGGCAAACAGCAAATACTAAATAAGTCTGCACCGGCTCTGTATCGCGATTAAAGCTACATTACGCTTGTCAAGACGCTCATGGTGGTTTACAGTCGAAAAGCAGATGTCTCGTTCTGGCAAAGTTTGCTGGCACTCGACGCCGATATAAGTATCCCTTTATCGGTCGTTAAACGAACTGAAACTTACGTACTTTAAGTTCCGCTCGGGGGAAATCAGTGAAAGTTCCACGGAAAATAATGATGCTTGTAGACGGAACCGGGATTAATAGGTTGGTATAACCCGTACTCCTCAAACACTTGAATTATGCTCGTTATATGCCAAACAAGTTACTCGAATGTTTATTTTCTTCCCGGAACGGTAAAACAAAGATAACGAAGAAAGGAAATATGGTTGTTTTCTAACGTTGACAGAAACGAATGAGCCACTACCGCACCACCTCGCGGATGTTTAGCAATTTACTAAAAATTTTTCTCAGCCGTTTTTCATTCTAACGGCCACTACGTTTCCTTTAAAGAGAAAATTACACGAAGTGCATCTCGAAAGTTAAGACGTTCCGCAGCTTTTCGTAACGCCTACGGCGAGCACACACGTTGGATCTAATTTAGTTTTTGTCGTGACGCATGATACACCCACTCGGCACGATCCTGGAAAATACCGAAACACGTTCGGATAAAATTTACAAAATGAATTCCAAGAGTTAAGTTTCTAATCTCGCGCCACAAACACATTTATAGAATCGTAGGAATTTCCGTGGTAATTCTTTGCGTGATATTGCAATTGAGGTTAGATTTTAGAAACGAGGTTATGCCTTTTACTCCTCGGATTATTTTTGACTCATCGTGTCCTCATAATATATCATTTTTCTGTAATTAAACTCACTATAAGAGATGAGATCGAATGTTTGGCTATTTTCTTAGTCTCTTTACTCTATTATGAGGTTAAAAACACGAGTTTTGTACATTCGGTACATTTCTAACCTAAAAACTTTGATTGTATGGTCGAACGTAAAAATATTTTTGGTCTTAGCATTTTTGACTATAGCTCACCTCTTACGCACAGACATATTCTGATTATATTATAAAACGTTTAATAATGCGAATTTTTATATTAAATTTTTGAATCGGTCTATATCTGTCCGAGGAATTACGAATACACATAACTTTCTCGGTAAGATAAAACTGTTGCACAAATTTCATTATTTGTCTTTTATCACCGAACCCAATTGGTGAATCATAAAACGTACACGAGATTATAGGCGTATAAAAACATCGTTATAGGACAATCGTAAAACAGAAAGCACATTTCACTATTCTCTTTTATTACGAAACTAGCGTTTCCTACTTCACTTTTTATAAGCTTATCAAAGTTGTATTAAACTGTATTTCTAATCAAAGTCACAAAGCGGTTCAATAATTGCTACTTAATAAATTTTAATATACAAGCTGAGTATCTTTTGAAAATCTAAGTAAGAATAATTAAAATAAAAACAAATCTTTCCAATATATTTGTGAATAACGCAGATACAAAACTAAATTTATACGCAATACAAAAACTATATTTATTCATTTTAATCGAATATGTTAGGTTGTTCGGAAATTCATTTCGTTTTTTTTTGGTGATAAAAAAAATTCATTTCACGATTTTTTTAGAATGTATAAACAGTAGTGTATAAATTTATACACTCTAAAAAAATCGTGTTTTAAAAAAACGAATTGACTTTCCGAACAACCCAATAGTATATTTACTATACATACATTTTAACCAAATCTTAAACTTAATTTCTTTTATATACATCCGTTCGTGTATTTTCAATACCAATGACTTTAATTTTTTTCTCATTTCTTTATAGACTATGCATATTAAATGATTTAATAACAAGGTAGTTTTATTAATAGTAAATGATAAAATTACTCTCCACGTATTTTCGTTTCGTTTTAAAATTCAAGTTCAATCGAGGATCGTCTAATTTAAGTCATCGAATTTTTAACGGCTACAAGGTAGTACAAAAAAGTATCCGTAATCGTTTAAAACATACCTACTTTTATATCTTAGAAAATCTCAGACATAAGAAAATCGTAATGGAAATTGAAAAATTTTTATACAAAATCATTTCTTACTGACTCTTAGTGATTCACCGTGTGTATCCGAAATGCCGATCACCGTTTCTTTATCTTCGTCAATTTCAATATTCGATCGCTTATAGCCTCGTTGTGTGGGTTTGCTCGGTTAGAAATATTCTTCCATATCGCTAACATTTTCCACGATATTCGCGCGGACCGATTGAAACGTAGCGCCCTGTACAAACATCCTAAAATTTCTCGAAAGCAAATATCCTCCTCTGAAGCCTGCTTATAGAGAATCGGCTCGACATACCGTGTACTCATCGTGCTCGGCGTACAAACGTCTTACCCCATGGCACGCTATCCGGTTTAGAGCAATTTCCTCTATGAAGTTTCGTAAGCATAGGAATACCTTCATCGAAGAGGCGTCGAAATGTTTGTGCAACAAATCAGAAGTCGCCGAGCCTGTCCCACGTCAGGCCGTAGACTGCCGTGTAAACTAAGAGTACACTTAACTCCCTCGCGAGATTTGCCTCGTCGATCCACAAACCTATCCGTCGTCGACGTTCGTACACCCTTGCGTCGCGACGGTCCCAAGGTAAGGAAATTGGATTTTCTTAATATCGTGCGCGTCCAGAATTTATGTCGAAGATAGCTCCGGCGCACGTGATATATAGAATTTTGCCTGAGAGTCTAGTAAACGGTTCATGATACAACCTACAAATAAAAGCCCACATTATTTCGAAGAATATACCGTGATGTACGGTTTGGCAACAGAAATGAGTTACTCCGAGCCAAATTCATTTTTACCTCCTCTCGTTTTTAACCCGGAAACTGGAATACTTGGAATCTCAAAATTAAGTATATACGTAGAAATCGGGAGAATGTTTGGTCGTCAGAGCAACAAATATAGGTTATTTTGCATCGATATTTCGACGGTCTCTGTCGAAGGTGCTTTTCGTAACAATGAAAAATTGTTGTCTAAGGATGATAGAAAAATAACAGAACACACAGTTTAGAAGTATGTTAGAAAGTAAAATAAAAATTGCATTATTTTGTAAATTTTTATCCCGATAGTATTTCATTTTGTATTTAAAACATTCGGCTCGGTTAAGAATAAAAGTAAAGGAGCTACATTAAGATTAGTAAATAACACTCCTTTTCCATAATTTTTCCACTATTATCGTTTCAGCGTACGATACATACTCCGAATTGTGTTTTCTTTCTTTTTACTATTCTCACACAATTTTCAAATATAAATTCGATGTCGTATCGAAAGGAGCGTTCAACTTGTCTTTCCGGGTCGGCGAATAAAAAAAAGAAATATAGACCATTTTCCATTTCATCGTCGAACAGTCTTTTAATTATCGATCATCGGTTCGCTACGGAGCGAAATTACGTACGCGACTCAACTGCGAAAAGTTTCGCCCCGGGAAAGTTATATAAATTGGGAAATAAAACTTGCCCAAGAACGAAAACTTCCCGTCCCTGAAAGGGGCCACGTGGCCACGCCACGATCCGACGTGCACCGACACGTACATCTCGCTCGGTGGTGTACACACACGGTCGCGCACGCGGCCGTGTGTGTATATTAATTACATACACAGGGATCCACGATAGCGCGGCGAATTAAGCTCGTCGAATAGCAGAATTCGTTAATGCCTCTCGCGTGAGGAAGATCGATTGGATTTACCTTGGTGCCACGCTAACGCAACTCAGCCTAACCCCTCTCCCTCTCGTCGTTTTGGCCCCGGTATACGGCTCGCCCTCGAAACTTCCTCGCACGAATTAACCCGCAGACCGTGTGCACGCGTGCAGTGAAAACCAGAACCACATCTTGTCGTAACGAGGCGGAGCGGTTAGGTATAACGCTTGTAACGAGGCTCGCACCCTCTGGCGTGTTTGTGGTGTAACGTCGCAAAGTTACATTCTACGTGAGCCTAAGCTTACCACTGCGTGTGTGCACGGGACGAGGGTTGCAACTGCCGACTCTCACCAGGTGGGTGGTAATAAGTTCGTACAAGTTGCCGCCGGGTCTGCACCTGCACCGCGACAGCCTTCTCTGCCCCTCCCCCTTCTGTCCTCATCATTCTCTCAACGCACGCATTCGACTGCGCTTTGACCGCACGCGTATCCGTCCGACGAGCTTCCACCTCTTACCCAGAGGGTTTGTCGCGAAGCGACACACTGTTGACCAGGGTGGGGGAAGGCGTCTTGCGGTCCAATGGGGAGCGCGGGAGCAAGCTTTCGATTCAAAGAATACGCGGCTCAGTGGAATATCTACCGATACATTGGTCGTTAGAGTTTACGGAGCTGTGTATTCGTTTTCTATCGTTTTTGAATATACTATTTATTCTATTATACTATTTATTCTATTATACTATTTATTCTATTATACTATTCAATTCTATTATACTATTTATTTCGGAAAGAGAAATTTGTATGTTTTTTTGAGGAGGTGTGAACTCTGGAACGAACGAAGGTGTTTCGAAATCCAATGAGGAGTATGAAAGAAAATTTTTGATTATAAATATGTGGATAAAACATCCGTTGATAGACTGTTCGTTGGAGCCTATCAAACGTGAGAGTATAGTTTTCTTGCGTTGTTTTGAACTTAACATTTATCTCGGAGGCAGACATTTTTGTCTCTTGTAGAGGAGGACTCGAGCTCTGGATCGGAAGAGAGTGTCTTAAGATCCAATAGAAGGCACGAAAGAAAGTTCTTTGTTTAGGAAAATGTGGATCACTCAAACGTTTATTGATCATTGGAATCTATGAACCTTGAGAGTATATTTTTCTCGTATTAATTTGAATTTCCCTCTTTTTTTTAGAAGGGAACCTTTTTAATTGTTCGGGAACCCCTGATAAGTTCGATGTTGTGGTTTGTTATTTATCGTAACAGCGAATAAATAAATGTCGACTACTTGAACATGATAGAGAAACTCTGGTGATACGACGATACCAAGACACGACGAGACATGATTAAAAGAAATTTGTGAAAGTAAACTTGGAATTTTGCGATTGTCTATTTCTTTGTCGTACAAATACATTCTCAATTAACATTTGTACGATACATTTTACGCTCTTATGGACTTTAATGTTGCAATAATACAGGCGTCTTGCATCGTACATAGTATATGTTCGTTGAACCAATTACTACAATTGTGGTGTAACTAATTCCTTATCCAAATGAAACATTTTAATTGGCAAAATGCAGAAAAACTTTATCGACGTTCTAATCTTAGAATATATATTTAATATCATTTTTGACCGTGATGCTATGTATTGCATCGACAACGAATCCGAAATTAAATACGTAAGTTGAGGGATGTTTATAAAATACGAATAGAATTAATACAGAAACGACAAGTTCTTGGAAAATAATGAGAAATTGCATAAGATTATGTTACTAAAATGAAGAATATTCCAAGTCAATAAAAAGCAAAGAAATAAAAAGGTTTACGAGTACATATATATATAAAGTATTAAGATATGCTAATCTTGCTCTCTACGTTAAATATGCAACTTTATTTTCTTGGAAAGAATGAGCATGCGAGATTAAGGTTAAATGATATCTGATATAACGTAGTTGTAATAAGATAAAGAATGTGAAGAATTTAAAAAAAAAAAAGAATAAAAATAGTAACCTTGCTCCGCTGTCGTTGATATAGAAAATAACGTGAGTGTAATGTATTTATTTTGGAATGAAGCAATGTCGGATTAAGACTCGATTATTTATTCGATCCACATTTTCTCTTACTAGGTAAAATAAAATTTCAAACGAATTAAACCTACATACTTTTATTCGTTCGTTCCATACTCTCCTGTAAACAAGCTACTTACGTATTTTCGTGTCATTACTTTCAAATTTTATTTTATTTTCATTCAATACGCAGTTTACACTATCTTTTGCATTATTATTCAAGTATTAAATTCCTAATGAGATTCTACATTGAATAAATGATGAACGTTGAATCCGATGACGTTCGTACTTCCAAACAAAAATTTACATTAAGCTCTCGTTAAAAAAATAATAAAAAAAAAAAAAAACATATTCGGAGAACGATACCGGAGGGAAATTGTTGGATGCATTTCGCGGGAGGAAAAATTATTTACTGGGCGGCTGGGTCTCGCGTACTGGAAAATATAATTTCAGGCGCAAAATCTTTCCGACCCATTATGCAAATCACGCTGTTCCGTCGAAAACGTCCGCGTCAAGATGTAAACGAATTGATTCGGCGAATCGGGCCGCGATACAGTGGAACGAGCGAGTTTACACCGGCAGTTCTGAATTATTACGGCGCTACGCGGAGCTCCGAAGTTGCAATAAGATTGTGGTTATCGTGCTTTCTCGAATAAATATCAGGCAAGTCGGAGAATGGATGGGATTCTGAATAACGCATCCATCAAAACTGCCTGCGCATTACGCGTAATCCCTTCCATAATATTTAAAACCTCTTACGGGGCTTTAGCGAGTCTGTGTTTACGCCGGATTATAGCTGAGAGTGAGTTTAGATTCTGGCTTCGCACTGCTGGGCGTTATCGCATTATATTCGACTCTAAACGCGTATCGCGCGCGGAGCTTTTTCGCAAAATTTATTGCTTGTTTATCTTCGACCAGCTAAAGTCAAATGTTTCCTGCCGTTTCTCGAAACGTTGTTGCAACTGCTCATTGAGAAACGACCAACGTAACTACAACGATTAATTTTCTATTTATGAAAAATGTCGCGATAAAGAATATCGAATATCGTCATCCACGAAGCCATCGACAGCTCGTTGATAAGCCAACGGTTTATCAAAACATCGCGATAAAGAATATTCAATGTGTGCTTTCGAATTAGTCTATTTATCGTTATGTACACGTACCTCGAAGGTGGGCAAAATCGAACGTATGTAAAAATAAAATCTAAGAGTAATTGTTCCGAAATATTCAATATTGTGCGGTACTATTGTCTAATTAATAAATCGATCCAAATTCTCCATTTTCATTACAATCTTCATTGGTTTGAAAATGACTCCAAAACTAATAACTTTCGAAATATTCAGTTATCAGTAACATGATTAGTACTAAAATGGAGGGTGTTGTAACAAATACGGAACTAGTCAAAACGAATAAATTCGTGACTCATTTTCTACCTACGGATATAAAAGTCGCTTAAGTCGATCTAGAAAAATTGCAATTATCGACTTATTTTACCTAAGTAAAGTTTGTCAACTACCTAAATACGTTAAAAATGCGATACACTAAATTGTTTCATCGTGATAAATTATCAAACATCGATTCCAAAGAATCAAAGGTACCGTATATCAATGTTACACAAATATTTTTCCAAAGATTTAAATTGAAGTTCGAAACGTTGAATAAATGCTACGTTTCAGCGTTAAAAATTGAGAAGCAGTTATTGTCGTTCCTTGCAATTATTCGAATGGTCGTGATCGCTACGAGTACGTATATATATATATACACACACCGAAACGGACTGCTCCAAAAATTGCCGTCAATTACAAATTCCCAACGATATAAATAAATCTCTCTCTCTCTCTTTCTCTCTCTCTCTCTCTCTGCCCTTGTCTTCGTCCGAGTCGTCCTTCCGCCTCATTGTCCACGCGGAATACGAAATCACACGGCTGGCTCGCAATCGGGCAGTTTCCTCGTAAAAATTCTCGCTTGGTGTCATAAACATTGCAAGACGCGCGACGCATCGGGCAAGGATTGTTTGACGCTCAAACAGCGTAGCTTTCGGTATTCTTCCGAGCGGATGGGTGTACACGGAGTGCTTCTGTACCTTCCACAAACAGTCGGGGGGCCGGGTACTCGGTATTTATCTTGGATTCCTCGTTGAAAAACTGATATAAAGCGCGCGAATATCTGAGCGAATTCTCGTGTATTGTTCGAGACGTTGCCGTACGCCCCGTGTACTTTCCGAGCACCGAGTATATACGGTCGTTTCCCTATTATGCAACGGCGTCTCTCGGTAAGCAGGCAAGACGAATAAAGAGTACAAATATTCGTGGAAAATGCACATCGTCCCCCACCGTGCTCGCTCGAGCTAACACCGCGCGCGCTACCCCCTCCACCCTATCCCCACTCCTGGTCCTCGCCCCACCCCATTCACTTCCGTTACCCCCACCAAGCGCGCCGCGTCGCGCCGAGCCGCGCGACGCCAGGCTACGGTATTTTCCGCATCCCCGTCCGAGAGCCCGGTATCTACTTTCGGGGCGAAAATAATTAAAATGGAAGGTAGGTTGAACGTTTCCGCGACGCGGTGCAAAATATCGACGAGATTACATTGCGCCGTCTGTAATGCGGATACAAATGCGATGGTAAAATATTCCGAGTGTGCAAATTAAAATGACACCGAAATATATACGCTGGGCGGCGCTACGCTTCGCTCGCCGGTATAAATTGTTTACGTTGCACCCAGTTTGCGATATTATACCGAAAACCGAGAGGGGGTGCGCGTGCACGTTCGATGCATACGCGATGATACACGTTCGTTCGCCCCGCGCACACCTAGGCGCGGGTTGCGTCCGCTTTGTGCCCGCTCGTTTTCCGCGCGGCGCGCTCCGCGATCGCAGGGCACAAACGGGGGGCGGGGGAGGGGCAGGCGGCCGAGAGGGCAGGAGAAAATTCGTGGACAATTCTCGATGTTTATTCATATAATTTGCATGTAATTATTATCGAACGACGCGATACACGTTGCCCGTTTAACCCAGGGCACGATCGCTCAAAGCGCAAATAAATACGAGCGGGTTCCTTTGAAGAGGGATTATTTGCAACGTTACGATTCGTTCGGTGAAAATATTTTCAACGATCGCTCGCACGGTGTACACGACGCGTGGAACAAATACAGTAATTCCTGCTTTGGAACGAGAGAATCGGTGTGGGGTTCGCGCGTAAGCGGGGTAGGTGTCGATTCTGATCGCGTGGCCGAGGTTCATGGGGGGAGAGGATAATCAGCAGCGCGGGACGATTCTGTCACTTCGAACGTCCAGTCGGATTCAAGTAGATATCGCGACTGACCGATTTCATCATTTTTTTCTTTATTTTGATTATTATTTTTAGAAACGATATACTCTTAAAACTAGGGTGTCTTTTCTTCGTGCAATACTGCATCCTATCCAGAAGAATTTCTTTTTTTAAACTCTACGTGATTAACTATAGGGTAAGGAAGGAATTCTTATTAAATACTTAGAAAAAGTGTTTTAAGACAGAGAGCCTTAGAAGGGTGAGCCAAATAAGAAGAATTTCTTTTTTTAAACTCTACGTGATTAACTATAGGGTAAGGAAGGAATTCTTATCAAATACTTAGAAAAAGTGTTTTAAGACAGAGAGCCTTAGAAGGGTGAGTCAAATAAGAAGAATTTCTTTTTTTAAACTCTACGTGATTAACTATAGGATAAGGAAGGAATTTCTATCAAATACTTAGAAAAAGTGTTTTAAGACAGAGAGCCTTAGAAGGATGAGCTAAACAATAACGACAGCTAAGCTCTACGACTCTTATAGAACTCTCGGTAATTTAAACTGGTTCAGATTTTAGTTCGTAGATAGACAACAGTTCTGGAGTCACTATTTTCGTGTACTTCTTCAATTGTGTGCAACAGTGTAAGTGTCAAGGTCCTGTTAAAGATTGTGATATAGAATTGTTTTGAAATTTCTCACGATATGCTCTCACGAATTATCGACATTTATTTACTCACTGTTACGATAAACAACAAATCACAGCTTTGAATCTGACGAAGCTTCTCAAACTATTAGAAAGATGTCCTTAAAAACGAGGTTCATAGACCTACTCTCACGGTTCATAGACCCCAATGATCAATGTATCGATACTGATGTTTCAATCATCCAGGCCACATGGAAGTTTCTCACACTATTCGAATTTACATCACCGGGAGGGTTAAATGTGTCCATATAAATATTGTACATAGTATTACTGTACGAGTAGAACGAACACACATTTCCCACCATACAACACAATTGTATAAATAATTGTACATCAAAGAATACAAAATCTCGTAATTCGACTTGACAATAAAATCTTCAAATAAAGAATACAGACACTCTGTAAACAGAAAATTTAATAAAAATTGTCACTTAAATTCCACATATAAAAAGAAACGGTACTCTCCATCTCGTGACATCCGAGCCCCAAAACAATCCCTTCACCCTGACGCGCCTAATCCACGCCATTACATTCGTACACCGTTGAATACTCTTTTTTTTTTTATATTTCCACCAACGTTCGCAGCAACGTAACGGTATAAAACTAAAATAAACCATACGAGAAGGGCAGGGATGGAATAAAATACGAGAAAGCGAGCGAACGAAATAAAATATAAACATTGGCCGCGGCCCGATGAAAGAGGGTGGGCTCGGCAAGTGCCGCTTTACAATCTAACCCGAATTTTGGCGGGCCGCGATACCGGTGAAAATTCGGCCCCGCGAATACGCGCAAAAAGGGGAAACGGTTTTCACGCCGCGGTAAGTGCGCCCTGCGGTGTATCTCAAACTGTTTTATGGTTCATCTGTTAGAAACACCGGATAAATCGCCGTGAATAATAGATGCGCGAACCACGGCGAATATAGGAATAAAACCACGCGGTAATAATTTCGAAATAAAAGTCGAGCGACGCGCCACGGCCAAACAGCGAACACGAATCCGCGCGCAACTCGTATAATGTATGCGATATTATTGCGCGTATCCCCGTAATAAAGCGACCCGCGCTGCGAGCCGGAGGGTTAATTTTTATCATTCTCCGACCGGGTGGCGCGCGGCGGGAAAGTAATTTAACGAGTGACGATATTCCGTCCGGCGCTCTGTCAGTATTTCACTCTTTCGCCTTTTTTCCAACCCTCGGCCTTCTGCCTTTTCTCCGCTCGGCCTTGCTGGAAAATACGGAAGGAAAGAAGAAGTCGTCGGAGAATCCCCCTATAACTATATAATATCGACGGTGGAGCAGGTGGGGGGAGGCGCTACCGGGGGATGGGGGGATGCAATAATTTCACGGGCTGATCGTCGCAGAATCGTAGTTCGCGGGAAAGGGACGATTGGAAGTATAATTGAACCACCGTCTCACGATTAATATCCAGCGGAGTGAGGGGCGTTCAGCACGCTCAGGACATTTTTCATTAAAGCCCATCGCCGCTGAATTCGTTTAACTCGGAGCATTCCTTCGGTATAGATACACTTAATGCCAACGGATTTCCCCGCTGCTCACCCTGGATTTCCCTATAACTCTGGACCTTGTAATTTTGATAATTCGACGACTCCCGGTCGAGACTTCCGTGGAATCTTATATTTGAATACCGTCGTTCCGTCGCGTTTGCATTATTTCCTTCGACGGATGATATCTTTCACGGATTGTTGGGTTTTTATTGAAAATTATACTGCGTTCTATTAGCCGATTCTATCGAACGTGTTTTCATAACGCGTTCTCTAACACTTCTGCATTTTCGTTCGAGAGCTGTATTTTTTATTCTTACGTGTTGCAACGGAATGTGAAATGTAACGCGTATCATTTTTTAGTTTCCTCGAGTAATATGTATTTTTATTGCCGTTTTCGACCCTCGTATTTTGTTCCTCGGGAGACATTAATGCGAATAATCTATATAAATATTTATAAAAAGGAGAGCAAATATGCATCGATTAATCGTTTCATAAATATGAACAGATTAATTCGGTTAAATTTTCATGAGGACCGGTATATCGAGAGGAAATGTTGGTATAAATGTATTAAGTCTCTCCTGTAATTTCGGTTCTCTTTGGTAAATAATACAATCTTCTACAATGTAATCGTAAAATATATTAAACGAGAAATGAAAGATCAATGTGATCGTAAGTTTCTGCAGTTCGAACGTAACAAATTAAAATTACAGTTGGAAATTTACAATTAAATGACGTCGATTTTATATATCTCGTTTAACGAAAGAAAATGTAATACAGGGAATTGCAATTATAAAAGATGAAATGGTACACTATTTTTCAAACAAGCAATTGTATCGGTTATTAACGATACGAAATATATTCCTCGTGAAGACTAAAAAATAAAGAATATTTCTTTTTTTCAATAAATAACATCCAATTTAAACGATTATTTATAAAATACACAACTGCTTCTGATTCTTCAAAATCTATTTTAGACACCGGAGTGGTATTTACCTTGTTTCTAACAACAATAGTATACAGTAATAGTTTGCAAAAGCAATTTAGTTAAAGCGGATTACTCCTTTGTTTCCGCAACTTGTCATCGTAAGTCATTTACCGTCGTTGGATGACCGATGCAATCTTGTTTCCCTAGACGATGGTACACACTGAGCACACCCATTTATACTGTTGGTACTCATACTTGGCACTAGTCATGGTTGATGAGCCTTCGTTGATGGAGGGTAACGGCCATTAGTCATCGTTATACGTCATCTTGTTTCGCCACATATAGCTGGAAGTACGTTGTGGATTCTCGTAGTTAACCCGTTTTGGCGAAGAACTTGTACAAAGATGCGTTTTCGGGTTATAAATAACAGAGAACACTTTTTTCCCAAGTTTACGAAAAGGTCAACGATGCGATTCAGACTCTAACGCGAATCTGATTGAGTATGTGCTGGGCAGACAATGGTTGCATACAGACTGACAATATATAGCTCGACAACTTGGAAAAGATCCCTGTGGTGGGAGAATCGTAGCCACGCCCCTTTCCCTTTATGCGTTTCCATAAACTCAGTTTTACTTTCAGTTCCTTGACGATAGGACTTTACACACTACTCCAGATTAAATTCCACCACCTCAGATTTGTTTATTTATCTTGAAATGCACTAAAATTCTGAGGTCATTTAATTAACATACGCAAGTACTCAAAGATACCTACACCTGGAAAAATGTCTAAGGAAAATTGTTTTACTAATAGTAATTTTAAATTCGAACTGAAAGGGAAACGTATGAAACAAAAGGTACTATTGGATAAAGTAATATGAGTAAAAAATTGTATAATAATTTCTTTATAACAATTTCTATTAACTTTGAACAAAAAAGTAAGGAAACATTTTGTTAATTCTAAATTGCCATTTTTAACGAATTGTTAAAGGGTTGAACATCCAGCTCACAGAATTTTTAAGAAATTAAATATTAATATTTTGAAGAATCGAAGAAAAGAATTTCACAAATTCGATGTTTAATATTTTGAAACCTGTTTCAGCTACGAGTACTAATAGGTTAATAAATGTATTTTTCGCGTTACCTCCGAATAAAATAATGTCAAAAGGGTATAAAATTGTAATATCTGATTTGAAATACGTCGTAGAGGAATCACCCGAGGATTGTGCTTCTTATCCCCACTATTCGCACTACCGTGCTCAAGCCACTCCCTCGTGGATTCTTTTTGTCGTCGAGATATACGTGCATATACTCGAAGGGACGTCAAGAACAAACCATTTGTTCAGTTTATGACACGATATAAGTCCAATCGGTATCACGCACGAACCTCCATATTATCCTACTAATGTTCATTCCTAAAAGTCACGAAGAACCATCCAACTGGACGTGAAATCTTATTTAACAAAGGACATATTTATTACAAAAGTAGATTAAATTACGAGTAACTAACACGTGCAATTATTGATCGAATGGATCACAGATCTTTCAAATTTTCCTGAAACTCGTTGCTTCTATTACAAACGAGTAAAAGCACTTTCAGTTCCTTGACGATAGGACTTTACACACCACTCTAGGTTAAATTCCATCAGCTCAGATTTGTTTATTTAAGCACTTGCTCTCCAAGCAACCGATTGATTAAACTAATCCGATGTTTCAAGAGCAAACTCGAAATACGTCTATTTTGACTCCCAAATTCGACAACTAAAGACCCAGAATCCTCTCTTTCAATACGCCCTTAATACGCTCTTTCCAAAGCAGAGAGATAATAGTAACCCTTCTGTGTTCGTTGGTGTACAGTACAACTTTGAGAACTCTGCGAAAGATTCTCTATGTTCTGAAACTTCACATCGATAGGCACACCCTTAAAAACTAATTTCTATCTTCTTCAAGATCGAGATACACTCAATGTGACCGCACAGAGTACGAGCTACCAGTACGATAACGAGTTGCAAGCCTTATCTACAGTGACTGCTGCAAAGCGTTTCTAAACTACTATGGTGTACATGTAAAACGGTTCGTAAGTTGATTAACTGTAATTCACACGGCAAGTCGAAACTCTACTTTCCGAATCCACCAATCGTCACCACGAAGATTCTATCTTATTGGCTAGATCAAGGACTGAGGACTAAGCACACAGTCAGATCTGGGATTTGGAAGAAACTGAAGAAAATTTTACCTTGTAGATCGTTTCACTTGATATTCGTCAGGTTCTCTAGCAATTCTTGATATTGGTAGATCAGTGCTTCAGATATGTATAGGCACCACTTCATAAGAGCATTCAGTTTCCAAAAAGACTGTACTCATCACCAGAGTATTGTTCAATAGACCCTGTCTCATTGCTTGGTCTCAACCCCACAACCTCTCCATGCTCAGACCACTTTCTTAGGTACCTTATTAAACTCGTATATTTATACATCTTTAAACCAATGGCTGAATGTTCCCACGTTTAGAATATACTCTGCTAAATATCCTTACTGGCTAGTAAACCCAGGATAAATCATACCCATTCATCCATTCTTATGATTCTCTTTCTTTTGTTCTTATTTTTAACATAAAAATATTTCATGTATAATATACCTTCACGAAGGTGAATGGGTTAAATCGAATATGAAAAAAAAAACAAAATTACAATATTATTGCATATAAAAATAGCCACTGCAACTATTTCTGGTAATAGGTGGTCAGCAGACTAGATTTTTCTAATTTTTCCTTGGTACCTAATACTATTTTATCTCGATTAATAAAACGAGTATAATGTTTTCAATAATCGCCATTTAAAAAGGAACTACACCAAAGGTCTTACATTTACTCATATTATCGTTTAAACGCGTTCGACTAATTGATTTAACTAACGGTAAATTTAATAATTTCTCATTTGTTATTTGGTATTAGATAGATAACTCATTGCTTCTATTAATGTGTAAATATTCATTCGAATTTTCGAATTATTTTCATGAATAATTTTCAGCTCTTTTCCTGAACTCCCCATCATTTCCGTTTAAGTTATTGACTATAGCCCCATAAAAATCAATTGGCCGCTCAAGGCCACCGAGGTGCTAACCCTACTATGGCGTTTGATTGCCCCAACCCTCTATCTCTCGCCTCTTAGAGTAAACATGCAAGCACACGCTTTCTGCCTCTCAAACAGAAAGGTAAGCTAGCACTGTGTAAAAGTGGAAATCGTGTCTGGCATAATTCTCAGTTGTGAAAGTGGTCTTGAGTGGCCAATTAAGTTTAATGCGACGATAACCTTCATTGGACCTTAATTCCAGGACTTTCTCTCACGATTTAACCGTAATACCGTTATACTATTCCTCGACGTCAATCGCGGATTAAGATTATGTGATCACCTGCTTCGAAATTCTAACTATTTTTATACCGAGTTTGAATTCTAAACCTTGTAATCTCGCAATACAAATTATACTCGTCGTATGCAATATACAATATCTATCCCTTTATTGTTACAATTTTGTTACAGTTTCTATCCATTTGACTGTCACACAGTTGCCCCTGTCGAGAAACTGAACATTTAATTGTACCTCACCTGCTGTCACTGTTCCTTATTCTTGTTCTCAATATAGTTAAAAATAGAAACAACTCTCAATTCCTCAAACCGTGGTCTTGAATTAAAGAAGCAATATTGTACAAGTAATACCACTCTAGTGTTACATGTCTGTGTATATTTGTATAATTACTACTGATTATTCTGTTTTGTAAATATCTATAGTCTTTTACATCGATTAATTCCAATTTTTGAACATAAACGTAATATATTTAGCATTTTCGTGCGTTTTGTATTTCAAGTTCGGAGTCTTCGTTTCTAAGTAATAATGTTCTCCGATCTGCAACGCTGGCTGGCTTCTTCTCTAATGCAGCGTTTCATGCGCAAGACCAGTTCAAACGTCACTGCAGATTTCAGCAACTTAAATTCAGTTCTAGTTGACGTTCGTACGAAACTTAATTGCCCCGACAAAGTTAAACGCAAACTTTCTAGTTGAAATAACATCTCCTCGACTCGATGGTGATCAATGCATAAAATATATTGTCTGTTCTCCAATATATTTTCACTTGGTGCAAAGTAAATGGTCTTTCTGCAACATATTCACAACTGTCGACCTATATAATTATATCGACTACTTACACAGATCTCGACCATCCCGCATCGTATAAACTGCTTCAATAAACACACTCGTAGCTATGAATTGTCGATCACCGAGTTTTCTGATTTTTCCAACGACATTTTAATTGAAATGATGATCGAATGTTCTGGAATACTAATATTGCTTCCACAACTCGAATCAAAAGTGGAAACTCACTCGAACCACTTATTCTTCGATTTACACCTCTTATTACTTGCCATTTTTAGATCAATAGGAAAAGAATCGTAGAGCATTTGAAATTACGTCAGCATGATTTCTTAATTCACCTGAAGACTGTTTAAGAGAGAAACAATTCTCAATGAAAAACAAATAGAGAATATAGTCAAGTTAAAGATACAGGATTTTCGAAATCTATTTTTTATTCTTTTGTTTTTCAACTGAAGTTTCAACTCACTCGTTCGGATCTTATTTTCAGTCTACTTAATTAGCTGCAACATGGAGCTCAGATGTTTAGTTCTGAGGGTTACCATGAGGTGCCAGCAGCTAGGCCTCTAGTGATGTCTGCTCCATACCAAGGGAGGTTTATTAAAGGTTTAACTGCAGGTTTGATTGACTGTTTCTCTTCTTGGTCCTTTTTGCGAAGCAAAAAACACAGACTGCTTTGGTCAAATGTCAGTTAGAGAAGACGATGACCAATAGATACCACTGTCGAGGCGATGTTAAAAGTTCTGACAAATAGGAACCACATTATTTCTAGAACTAGACATCTGAGCTCCACATTGCAGATTCGAATAAATCTTTGCCAACTTTAACACATTGGTCTTTTTCATTTTGTCTACATCTCATAGATTCTATTTGTAAACAATTTTAACCATTTTTTCATTTGTAATCGAGTTTTCGAACTGCCTAGTTTGACAATTCTACTAACGATATCTTTCCTCTTTACGTGACTAATCGATTTGATCTTTCCATTGCTCATCTTAATCTTAACCTATAGTTCGCTCCCTTCCGCTTCACTTGCATAATCTACCTAGCCGAGAATCCCAATTTAAATTTGACATCGTAGTTCTCAGTGAAACATGGCTACGTTCGTAGAACTTCTCATTTACTTTACTAGAATTCTCTTTACTTATAACATCTAAAATATCGCCACGCTAAAGTAGTTACTATTTATGTCAATATTTATTTGCGTCAAGTAGCTTATCTTGTGATTTTCATCACTCATATATCTTCAATCTGATTGGAATTTTTTCATTTCACAAATTTCTTTTCCACCACGTTACATTTTTATTTGCACCACGTGTCTTTGATCTCATTAGAATTGTATTGTTTTGATTATTACATTTATTACTTAATTATATTCCTTACGATATGTTTTTTTTTTCTTTAATAATCTTTTTGTTACTGTATTTACTTTGTAACATATAGGCCATGTATGTATTCGTATATACGTGATTATAATTCTTAAATGATTTTACAGATGGAAAATAAAAAAAAAATTAATGAAATATGAATAAATGCCGATAACGATCAGTAACCAAGTAACAACATTTTAGCGCAAAGTAAACATATCGAAGTCCCCTTATTTGCCCTATATATGCGGTATCGATCTCTTTACATGGCCGTCTATAAAGCAGAAGTGTATCACAGACTACGCTAAAATCCTTTAATTAAATGCGAACAGTTTTTAATTGGTGATCAGCAAATATTGAATGTCACTAATTTTGGAATTTTCTTCCAGTTACGTCCATAATTCTTTCGGTTATCAGCAAATAATCCTCCGGTTCCAGAATAATCGCAGGATGATCATATTAAGCAACCTTAAAATTGATAAATATGTTCGAGATTTGTAATATTTTGAATGGTCGAAAGATGAACTCATAGTGTTTCATTTAAGAGAAGATGAGAATTAAAAAACCGATTTACTAAAGTGTTTCTTCGTGAAACTCAAAAATAAATGTTGTATCAACCACAATTGCAAAATAAAAATATTTATTTTTTTCTTCACATCTCTCTGATAGTAACACCAATGATCTGACGAGGTTTTCCCAATGAGAATGAGTCCAAACACGACATCATTCGGTTCACTTTCTAATAATAAATTATTCAAGAAATTTCTGAAAAACGTTCGGCTGCGAATAATTAAATTTAACCCGAATAAGCTCGTGTTTGGGCTTATTTTCATCGGTAAAGCTGCACCAATCCATTGACAATACTCTCACAGAGACATAATAACAAATACAAAAATTGTAATTTTCATTCGTATCGAAATTCATTAGTACGACACTCTATATGTATCTCGCGTTAAGCAATCATACACAATTCCGAGTATGTTCCCCGAACTTTTATCGAGGTGAAACTCCAGACTTTTAACGAGGAGCTCTACTATTGCTGTACACTCGACGCTCAGAAGAAACTGTTCGAGTCCAACGTTAACAATATAAGACATCGAGCAACCCACCGATGGATTATCAGCGAAATTAGCAATAAATTCCAACGAAATGGAATAAAGAAGAAAACTTACTGGCGAAATTTCGAATTGAAGTCGTCGTGCACGTAGCTGGAAAGGTGCGACTATCGAGGAGTTTAGCGATACGTGATCGTAGTTATCGCTAATTCCTCGGGGTGCTATTACGGAAGGCAATGGATGGAGCATTAGGCGGACCGACGGGCTTTCGATGCGGCGCATGGCGTAACCATTCACCTTCCCAGCCCTTCGTCTTTTCACGTTTGAAGGGACAACGACTACGACGACATCGGCCGGATCTCGTTGACGACGGTAACGACAGCAACGTGACTCCGGGAGCCACGGGAGGAAAAGAGAGTCCCGGTTCTTTCAATGGTTTTCACACTATCGGTTTAAGCTTGTATGCGTGGAATCTTCTGAATGTTCAAACGGCTGTTGAACCCAGCAATGAAAGAAACGTGGAGGCAACCGCTGCAACTTTCTAACGCTTTTCGAACCGGGTATTTGAAAATGGTGAATGCCGGAGAGTATTACATTGAATGAAGCCCGTGCCTGGATATTATATTTTACGAAATAATGGCGGCTGATTTTTGAATACGTTGCGCCGTGCACCGCGAGTGTGTCATAGTAGGAAAATTTATGTAAATTATACTCATTCGTAGGAAAATACTTGGAGGAGTATGTTAATTTCTTGTATACTAGTGTCCTGTTTAAAGGAAATTCGAATGTTTGTTTACTGGTACTGAAATTTTATTGATTATCACGCGAGCTTTAAGACCTTGATAAAATTAAGTTCATCGAGTGTAATTCTTTTGCAAATTTTTCTACGATATATTACGAATACAAAGATATTATATTCGGTAATAATTTAATTTGTTTTGGTAATTTTGAATATTCATTTGTTCGAGATATACGTAAAGAAATGAATCTAACAACCCCTTTAATGGTCTGAATTATCTCAAGGTAATACTTGATATTACTAAGAAAGTAATATGATAGTTTTACTAAAAAGATGTTTGTAAATGTTTACAATACTGTTGTTTTCCTGTATCTAGTATCATCAAATAGATATAATGTTCTACATATATGACGTTGCAATTTAATATTGTATTCTTTCAATTAATACACTCTAGAATAAGGGTAATATACCTACTACTTGTTTACAATTATAAATACCTATACCAATATTCCATTTATAGTACGTGTAGATTTAAATAAAGAGTTTCCTCGTAAAAAATAATTCATCATCTTGTTAAGTGCAATACTTTTAAATAAAACATAAGGAAAATAAGACCGACTTTTAAAGAAATAATAATTTCCTATTGAATTAAAGCAATAAATACTCTTAACGTTGCCTTGTTATTGTATACAGCAGTATTTGCCAGAACTAGATAATTTGGCTCGGCTTCAGAATTAGTTTGTTGTGCATAAACTTTGAAGATGAGTTAGGTATATTAGTATATATTCTCGCGCGATGTGTGTGAGTAGCAAGTGTTTCGGATAGTACAGAAAAGATAGAGTGGCTGTTAGGATTAAGATTCGATTTCGGGATGAAGCGCGTGTTTGAAGATATTCTAGGTATGCACGTTGTGTTCTGAGTGTAAGGAGATGCGGTGGTATGAGTGTGTGACGTGGTGTGTATGATAAGGTAGAGTATAGTGCAATTGAAGATTGAGTTACAGTCTGTTGGAAAGTTTGCGGAAAATCAATATCAGAATCAGTTAGAAATTATTAAAAGAGCAAAGAATGATCAATTTACTGTAAAATAGAACCAAAGAAATCTGTGATATGAAATAATTGTTTAAAAATAATTGTGGATCGAAAAAGAGCATGAATAATATATAATTTCCAAGTATCGTCAATTTACATATTTTGAGCATATTTAGCGTTATCCTTCGACACTTTTGTATACGATTTTTTCGTTGCTAACATTTAGATTGAATTGTCACTCTCTGTGACAGAATCCAAAACACTCCAGGAATGTTTGATCCTTTCTGGTAGTTCGCGAAAGAATTCCTTTAAAAGGAAAGCAACAGGAATGGCCATTGTACTCTAAAGCCTTTATGAGCATGCTGGACATTCCAGTAACACCCTAACGATCAACGATTAATTGTAAATGTCGAAACGCAGCTGTTTTGTATATAAAATTGTTGAATTTCTTTTATTATTTAAAAATTACTCTTTACAAAGTCGATGAAATTGATGCGATAAAGCTGCTTTATTAAATACTGGGTTCTTTAACGATTTAACGATTTATTGTGTCTGGAAATAGAACTTTCAGGAAGTATAAACAGTGGTAGGGGTGATTTCTCTTCGTTCAATTAGGTAGAAATAATTTTATATAACCAGTACTATATTTAGACTACTGTATTTCGAAATTCAATTGAATTTTAGTCGCTGTTAATTTGAATTTCATGATGTAAATATTTTCATAGAAAGTAATGTACGAAAGATAAGTCCGATGAACGTGCAGGCCAAGGATATGGACCGTAGATGCCTATTCTATGATCTCCAAATATGGAATTGAGATATTCTCTAACTATGCCAGCATTATGCGATGGACATCCATCTTGTTGGAGATGCATATCTCCGCGTACATCGCATAGAATAACTTCCAATAATTCTGGGATTCGACGTCTTAACAAAAGGAGATATCGATGACTTGTTCAATTTTCGAAAGAGTGATCAAGCTCAAAAAGTTGTATCAAATGTATTTCTTCTAGTTTGAAAGTTGCATTCATTAGTCTTTGATTAACTATAATGTGACACTACATCAATACAACAGTATCTTTATATTTTATGAGTTTAATAATGTTTTCAATCTAGAAATTTACCTAAATTCTTAATTTTAATTTATAATGGTAATCAGTTTTCCTCTGGACTCTTTACTTACTTTACTATACTTGTTTTCATCCCCTTTAAAACTTTGAAAACGAAATTAATATACTACTATTTAATTCTCGCATCTTTCTCGATTCGTGACGTAATATTTTATTTCTCTAGAATCAAAGCTTTGAACTTTCTCGTTGATTTTTAACTGTCGTGTATTCTCTTAATATACAGCGCATTTTTTCGTTTCAGATTTGATGAACGAAATTACGCCAGGAATAACCGTGTGGTACACAAAACGATAAAAATTCTTTCGTACTGAACTAACCATTGTTTCTCCACGCGAAATCCGTTTTCCTCGCAGAGAGAATACCAGTGTATGGCTAGCTACTGTATTATAAACTTAAAAACCTGAGTTCCATACATTTGGAACATTTTTACTCAAAGATTTCAATTCTATAGTTGAATTTAAGAATGTATTAAGGATGAAAAAGTTGAAGTAATCCGACTCTTTCAAATGCAAATTAACTCTACGGTGTTATATGTACGCAATAGATCGTTCATGTCAAGCTGATCTCTTTCGAACGAAAACTAAATCTACCATACTATATCTACGCAATAGATTATTTATTACAAAATCGAAAATCTAAATGCAATACATTCGAGGCATATCTGTTTCAAAGACTTCGATTCTATAGTTACACCTAAAAATTCTCTAAAGTTAAAATAGTCAAGCTGATCTCTTTCGAACGAAAACTAAGTCTACTATATTGTATTTACTCAATATAACATTTATGATAAAGTTAAAAACACAAGTTCTACATATGTGGAACATTTTTGACAAAGATTTCGATTCTATGGTTAAACTTAAAAATTCTCTAAGGTTAAGATAACCAAGCTGATCTCTTTCGAACGAAAACTAAATCTATCATATTATTTATACGCAATAAAACATTTATTATAAAATTAATAACCCAAGTTCTACCCATTTGGAACATATCTAACTCAAAGACCTAGATTCTATAATTAAACCTACGAAAAGCTTTAAAACTAAGATACTCAAGCAGATCTCTTTTTAACGAAAATTAAATCTACCACACTATTTCTACTCAATAGATCCTCCAATATAAAGTTAATAACCCAAGGTCTACACATTTGGAACATATCTAACTCGAAGACCTAGATTCTACAATTAAACCTACGAAAAGCTCTAAAACTAAGATACCCAAGCAGATCTCTTTCTAACGAAAATTAAATCTACCACATTACTTCTACTCAATAGATCCTCCAATATAAAGTTAATAACCCAAGTTCTACACACTTGGAACATATCCGACTGAAATACCTAGATTCTATAATTAAACCTACGAAAAGCTCTAAAACTAAGATACCCAAGCAGATCTCTTTCTAACGAAAATTAAATCTACCACATTATTTCTACTCAATAGATCCTCCAATATAAAGTTAATAACCCAAGTTCTACACATTTGGAACATATCTGACTCAAAGACCTAAGATACCCAAGCAGATCTCTTTCGAACGAAAATTAAATCTACCACATTACTTCTACTCAATAGATCCTCCAAAATAAAGTTAATAACCCAAGTTCTACACACTTGGAACATATCCGACTGAAAGACCTAGATTCAATAATTAAAGCTACGAAAAGCTCCAAAATTCCGAAATCCAAACCTACCGTGTTATATCTGCGCGATAGATCATCGAAAGAAAACAACAAGCCGAAAAAAACACGTCTACTCTGTTCCTCTCGAAAGAACTCTACTCTAGGGCAGCGTGAATCACAGCCAGAGCGCCGTGGGCGGAATCTAAGCACCGAGGGAACTCGAATCGTTGAAACGGTGAAACGATACCGTTTCGGTGATATTAAAATGAAAAGCGGCCCGATAGCGCGCGCGCGCCCGCGTGCACACGTAAGCGAAAGAAAAATTTTCGGGGGCAGACTCCGCAGGACAAACGAGCGAGACAGAGTAGCAGGATATCAAGGTATCGATCCAGGGGGGAGGCAGGACCGTTCTGTATGACGACGAGCGTCTCTCGAAGCGCTCGTGTCTCTTTACACTCGGTCGCGCTTTTCGTTAACGCCGAGCTAAGAGCCGGGGCTCGTGTAACGGGATCCTCGCGGAAAGCGCCTTGGGGTTTTATGGTGCCCTTTCAGCTGGGATCAGAGGAGGCGGTAGCGGGGACCAGAGGAGGAAGAAGGTGCCGGAGATGGAGGCGGTTAGCAGAGAGGAGAGTAGGACAGTGAACCTGGTATCGATCGGGCTCGCGGCAAGTTCAGGGTCGCACTGTCGCAGTGACTGCCTCCCTCTCTCTAACCCCACCGTCACGTTCCCCACGAACACCGTCCCTTCGCCCTACGGACCGCCACCGAACCCTTGCTACGAATCCACCTTTCCCGGCGCACGGTTTTACGGGATAAATGGACGGGTGCGAGGCGCCCGCCATGCACAGCTGTTTGCATACATCCACGAATCCACCGATCTCCCGACGGTCACCAGCCATCCCTCTGATCTAAAGGCGGACTCTGCGATTACTTGCGACCGATCGAGGTCTTGCTCGATCTTTTTCACAGAGTCCTTCAAGACAACTCGCGAGATTGACCCTAGAACTACCTAGAAAAGATGAGAACGCAACAAATTTTTTCCACTTCTGATGCGCTAAATGAATAACTATGAAGGTCTACGAGGAAAAATTCGTAACGTTGTAATCGTGAGTGTTTTTACTTTCAAATGAAAAAGGAATTATTCGAATTTGTCAATAACTTTGCGAGATGTACGAGTTTGAAGCGAAGGAGAGGATGAGAACGCAACAAATTTTTCCTACATCTGATGCTCTAAATGAAGAACTATAATGGCCTAGGGCAAAAAGCTCATACCGTTCTAATCGGGCGAGTTTCTACTTTCAAATGCAAAAGGAATTATTCGAATTTGTCAATAACTTTGCGAGATATACGAGTTTGAATCGAAGGAAGAGATGAAAACGCAACAAATTTTTTCCATTTCTGATGCACTAAACGAAGAACTATAATAGCCTCGGTGAAAAAAGCTCATACCGTTGTAATCATGCGAGTTTCTACTTTCAAATGCAAGAGGAATTATTCGAATTTGTCAATAACTTTGCGAGATATATGAGTTTGAAACGAAGGAAAAGTTGAGAACGCAACAAATTTTTTCTCACTTCTGATGCTCTAAACGCACAACTATAATAGTCTACGGGGAAAAGCTCATACCATTATAATTGTGTGAGTTCCTACTTTCAAATGCAAAAGGAATTATTCGAATTTGTCAATAATTTCGCGAGATATACGAGTTTGAAGCGAAAGAAAAGATGAGAACGTAACAAATTCTTCCTACATTTGATGCTTTAACTGAAGAACTATAATGGCCTAGGGCAAAAAAATTTATACCGTTGTAATAGCGAGTGTTTCTACTTTCAAATGCAAAAGGAATTATTCGAATTTGTCAATAACTTTGCGAGATATATGAGTTTGAAGCGAAGGAAAAGTTGAGAACGCAACAAATTTTTTCCACTTCTGATGCTCTAAACGAATAATTATAATAACCTGGGTGAAAGAAGCTCATATTGTTGTAATCGGGCAAGTTTCTACTTTCAAATGCAAAAGGAATTATTCGAATTTGTCAATAATTTCGCGAGATATACGAGTTTGAAGCGAAGGAGAGGATGAGAACACAACAAATTTTTTCCTCTTCTGATGCTCTAAACAAAGAACTATAATAGCCTAGGACCAAAAAACTCATACCGTTCTAATCGGACGAGTTTCTACTTTCAAATTCAAAAGGAATTATTCGAATTTGTCAATAATTTCGCGAGATATACGAGTTTGAAGCGAAGGAAAAGATGAGAATGCAACAAATTTTTTCCACTTCTACTACTCTAAACGAATAACTATAAAGGCTTAGAGGGAAAGCAACTCATACCGTTGTAATTGCGAGAGTTTCTACTTTCAAACGCAAAAGGAATTATTCCAATTCATCAATAATTTCGCGAAATATACGTTCCTCTTACGTATCCGAAGGAAATCAATGATCGAGGAAAAAAGGAACTTGTGAAATTGATTGTACGTGTAGAATAGAAAAAGTCACGTCTTTTGAAAATATGCTATGAAATTTAACGGAAATTTCTTTGTAAAATCAGTTGAAAATCTAATGTTAGGAACGGAGTTTAAACGATGACTCTGGTAAAAGGAAGTTACCAAAGATGATTTTATTCGAAGGAGAGACGACGGAATTAAATCTTTGTTGTTGAATGTGGAATATATCACATTCTTCGAGTAAGATTGTAATTGTTACTCGGCAAGGTATACAATATTTTCATCTTTTATTCGTTGCTCGAAACTTTTGTCCTTTAGCACGAACTTTTGCATACTTTGCAAGAATGGTTTTCAAAGTTTCTGAGAAACACTTTTTTGAAAAAGAGAGGGAATTCCTGCGTTTGAAATTTATGAAAGAACGTTCTTAGTTCGTTTAGTTTAATTAATCGACGTTTGGGTTTTTTTTACCGATTTCGATCATTTGAATTCTTTACGCAGCGAATATAACAAAGCCTTTGAAAAATTGAATGGTTGAAAACAATCGTGAAAATACGAGTAATCAATTTGTGTACATTTTGCGATTAAAATTTAGGATCGGTCGTATTCGTTAATTGAATAAGTGTATATGTTGTTTGTTATATAGAAATGAAACATTAAAATACAGAGTGAACAACCGTAGATTATATTTTACTATTTCATTTGTTTTTATTACTCTTTCCCCATCTTCGAGTGAAAAGAGGAAACATTTACTTTGATAAACAATCCGTATGTACGCTTCACAGTTTATTATTTTATCATTTTGTCTTAATGTATATTATAAAATTGAAATTGAAAAAATTTGTCCAGCTTTACAATTATTATCTCTTTCTATCGATATTAATTCGGTATGGTTTGAAAGCAGACTCATTCTCATATTTTCATACATATAAATAACTTTGTTCAACTTATATTTTGTTCTAATTATTTTGCACTTTTTAATTATTCAAGAGCTATGATCCATCGATTTAATCTCCTTTATCATAATATCACCATGATTCTCTACAAAAAGAAACACATCAATGATCATTCTTTTCCGCTAATAATTTATTTATGCAATTTATATACGTATAAGCCAACAAATTTCAACGTACAAACAAAAGAGAATATACCTAGCTTCCATTCACCTAAATTATTTTTGACGTTAGGTAAACCTCACCAGAGCAGTCATGTTACAATTTTTAGCCAGACTATCGAAGGTTTAAAAGCGAATATCGCAATACTATTATACATCCCCGACAGTTTGTCAATGAAGATTTTTAACACGAGGATGATTGATCATATTCGACGATGTATAAAATTTGTCCTGCCTTGTTTTTGATTGATCGCTATGCTTGCCTGAAATTGAGATTCAATTTCTCTTGACCGCTTCACGGATCGTACCAAGGTAAATGCGTCGTTACATTTTTAAACGATAAATAGTAATTAATAAATTAGACAATTAATACATCTTTCATAAGGTACAAATAACTTATACGAATAACATTCAGGAAAATATCATCAAGAATAACTTTCAATGATAAATTTCAGAAACCAGGGTAAACAATAATTATCTAGCATCGTTAAGTCACGCGACATCAATCGCTGTACACTTGGCATGTGACAGTTGCAAATTCGCTAATGATCCTAAAATTATGCTTCGTCGAGAGGACCACGGTCGATTATTTAAAATAAACGGAATCTAGAAAGTGTGGGTAACGAGTTATTTCGTACAACGTGTACACATTTATGTTGTAAAAAATTTGAAACAATCTCTTGAAAGAAAAATGAAGACTACTGTAATTTCCAGTACCGTTTCGTCTGTGTTTCATAAATGAGGGTGACGCTGTCTTATAACTAAATATAGTAAATAAAATGAAAAAATGCTTGTTCAAAAATAAAAAATTCATATCGGACAGTCCAGTCAATATTTATTTAATGACTTAGATTCTACAATCAATCATTACTAAATGATTATATGCAAGTCCTCGAATCGATGTAAAATTCCACAAGTAACGAGAGAAATTATTTTACAAAGTACAAAAATTATGATGTCAAAAGTCTAACCGACTACTTCCAAAAAGGAAGTGTGTCGTTCAATTTAAATTTGTGTAAATTAAAATGTCCACGATTCATCGTATCGCAACGTCGAATTACACGTGAAAAATTAATTTACATCCCCAAAAACTATTCCAATTTATTCAATACCACGTCAGAAAATGTTATTTACGAACGAATAATTTCTCGTGTCGTTCGTGAAACGTGCACACCGGATATTTGCATAAAAGATCGCGAGTAAACAAACAAAGGCCCGAACCACCTATCCAACGTAAATATTCGTTGTACGAAGAGACAGAGATTTCGTTCCGGCGAAAAGATACGGAAAATGAAAGCACAAAGTTGAACGTGCCCCGTGATCGTAAATAAAATTCGACCGTAAGAAAAGAGCAAAGTGCAGCTGGCGAAAGTCGAGACAGAAGTTGCGAAAGTTCGGGCATATATGGGTTGAAGGATATTCCTGTTCTCTTACCTGTGAAATAGAATCGAATCGAGCGTCACGCTCGCGGGAAATCGTTTAAAAGGAATTACAATCCAGACTACGGGATGGAAGGTGGCGGCGGATGAAAACGGTAGGGTGAGAAAGCGATATTTCGTCGATTCCTATTCGGTGGTCGTAGATAAACTTGCCCGATCGTCGGAGTGTGTGCGCGCGGACACACCGATTCGGTGAGCACACTCTTTCGCGGCTCGGCAACGGTTCGACGTAGTGAATTGAAATTAACATAAAATCGAAATGCCGGGAAACTTTGCGCATAAAGAGTCAACTGCCCAAGTTCGTTGAATGGCTGCAAACGGGCAACTCCGTTTCTGTATGAAAGGAGGGCCTCTCCTCCCTACCCTCTCTGTTTGTGTTCCTTCTCGAGCCCCCTACCATACCCTACCACCACCACCCCCCCTTTTATAACGCGTTCTCTTCCGAACCACCGTCCCGCGCCTAGAGGGGGGTTGGTATAGAAAAGGCCTTGGAATAATTAGACGAGCGGTCCGTTTCCGGTGGCGCGATAACTGCGATAACGCCGCTCGTAGACCAATAATTCCTCGGGGCTCTCGCGCGACCGACACACGCCTCTGTAGTGTTGCATGCCCGTTTGCTCTGTGTATCTCGAAAATATAAGCCACGATAACGTGCCAGCCCGATAATAAACGGCTCGTATACGAGGAGGATAGCTTTATCACTGAGCTCTTTCTTTGGGTACAACGCGAAATCAGCGCGTGGAAATGGAAAGTTTATCGCGGCCGACCCACCCTCCATCGGGTCAACCAGAAACGTTAAAACACGCCGGCAAACTTTTCGAACGTCGATTCTGTCATGGGTACGGAGCTTTGCTTTTTTACTACGTTCACTCGATCGATCGATGAGAACCAATTCGGATCGATACGGATGATATTTTCGTATGGAGAATTCGGTTCGATGAATAATTATTTGGAATTTGGTTCGAGGCGAAGAACAACGTGTGGAGAAATTTGAAACTTGGAGAGCACAGGATTATTGGAGGGCACAGTTGGCAATGTTGGTTCGTAATTGGCGGGAAACGACGACTGATAGAGGTTATGGACGATTTGGTTATGGTGCGATTGAATGAGTCTGTTTGTTACAATTGTGAGATTATTTTTGTGACTCTGTATATAAGTCTTTATATTTATAGATATATATATGGTATTATTATAGATTCATCGTATAATAATCGATAATGAATTATGTGATTCATCTGGTATGATTGCGTTGCAAGTCACTATGCGCTTGTCAACGCACTTCTAGTGTCCTCTAAGGCAGTGTGTTATACATATCGAAAAGTAGCTCTCACGTGACTTATTTCAATCATGGTATGGATATTGAAATTTATATAAGTATATTCAACCTTATTATCGAACTACTATTTTAGTATTTTTAGTACATATTACGTAATTATTCTATTTTTTATTTATTACTATAGCATTCATTTAGAACCTGTAAATACTTTACGCAATATTGTTGCACAAATACTGAAATGTTAGAATATTTTTTGTTTTTTTAAATTTTCTAAATGGTTAATACTCAGTTCAAGAATATGTTACCAGAACTGAAAATTATTTAGAAAACAAGCTTTTTGTTACTAAACGAGATTGAATTTTTCTTATCTCTGGCTGACTTTACGCAAGTCTGTTCTATATCCGGTAATGTATACATTATTGTTGAAATAGTTTGTACTTCTTTAATATCAATTAGAGTCGAATATTTTTTGTATTGCAAGTATAAAGTACATTGTGAGATAATTTTAAAACGATTAGTAACAGAATTTTGAAGAAATTTGGATACAATTTCTTTAAATAAATTTCAGAAATTTTTCGCGTTAACCTTTCAATCGTGACAAATCAGATTTAGAAGAAAAAGTGTACAGTTACGAAAAATCATTAAAGTAAAAAACCGTATCGCGATAGATTCGGTTTGGTTGCGATGTAATCGAAATATCTAGAGAAATGTGAAAGAAACTCTACCCTAATACGAGAGCAATAAATAGTGACGTCGACAATGATCTAGAACCAATTTCTTATACTTTTTGCGGGCAAGATATCAAGCCACGTTCCCGACATATTTTCAAAATATAAGAACCTCGGTATGCAACGGTTAAGAAGTACGCTACGCTCGTACGCTGAAGATCACGTAGCACGATAATGGCTTCCTTTCCGTCCCTTATCGTACCGGCGACATTCAAAATCCTGGACCATTACTACAAGGCGAATGGTACCCTTTTCAGGTAAGTAGGTAGGTACGTACATCCCCTTAAAAATTTCCCCTTTACCTCGGTCGCGACAGATTATACTGTCGCCTTTTCTGATTTTCGACTCCGCTCAGCTATCTCGAATTCTTTTTATGCGCCGCACTTTTATCTCGCTTTTTATTTAACTTTCTCTTTTCGCCCATCTCCTACCTCTCTCACCCTATTCTCTTTTCAGTTCTCCGTGAACCGCGCCATCGTACAACCATAGGAATACAAATAGGTTGTGCGTGATCATCGTGTAACGATGCGTACAATTAATTTCTTTATTTAACAAGAAGTAACCAGATAAGGAGAATACGAGTTACGAATTAACGTTCAGAAGAAGATCGAAATTGTAAGTGTAAGTCTAGTGGAAAAATTTCGTGATTTTCAAAGTAAACGTATTGTTTGTTTATACCCCTTTTTCACCTAATTCTTTCTCATAATTACACTAGAAAATATTCACATATGTTCTATGCATTGTATTTTAATTATTTAAACATATTTTATATATATATTTCTTTAATGGCTTCTGTTTACTGTATTCCCATTTATTCAAGTTTGTTCATTGAATTTAACGTAACCTTACGACTTTAATAACGAAAAGGACTTTGCGTCGATGTTGAATGAAGTAATATTTTTATACGAACGTATCTCTCTCGGATATAGGATCTTCGAGACGACAATAGCGACCTGAATATGTAGAAAGATTGAACTGGTGACAGGAATTATATTTCAGAGAAAATGATCCACATCGAAACGAAGATGAATTTCAGTATTTTCTCGAAGTAATAAATATTCTATCATTTGTCATCTTTTTTAGACTGTCCATAAAAGGAAAACATCGATTCGATGTGCTCTGGTATCGATCGATGCAGTTCAGTAATGTTATTTAAATATTCAATTGACAAAACCAGTGAAACCTGTTAAATTGAATGTCTGTTAAATAAGAGATGATACAATTTTGTTCGTTCAACGCTCTTTCGTGAATATCAATGATATACATGCACTTCACAGCGGCATATGTTTTATTTTACGAATTGAATTTTAATTTAACTATTCAAGAACAAAATATATGTCGTTTTGTGAACATCGAACGACACTAGTGACGCCTGGCGATGTTTCGATTTAAAGCTCAAAATATCCCTGAATATCCAAATATGCTGCAACTTATTACGAAGACCGTTACAAATGTCTGCCGGAGGGCAGTATGCAAATACCGTCAAACTTCGAAAGTTTTGACCTAACCGAAGAGCCGAAGAGTTGTGGTCGTACTGGCGAGCCGAAGTGAACGTTCCAGTGGCTTCGAGAATTCAAGGCTTCGAGCACGCTGAAGTGTGCACTCTAGATGTCTTGCTCTAACCCATTTTTATTAGAGGCTCTTAACGTTATCCTACTTCTTCTCTTAACATTTTTTCTGCAGGAGGTCCAAGGTAGAAGGATGTAAAAAATGGATCGTACCTTAGAGTGACTCTAAAGTAACACAATGTTCTCGCCCCTCTTGCAGCACGAGGTGTCTAGGTAGTCCACGTAAGAGCGATGCATGACCAACGTAATTGAGGAAATCCTATTCAGGATTCCACAGAGTCGCTAGCGTACCTTCACTGATCTACTCTACCGTTGACTTAGGATAGATTACTAATTGTGAGAGCCAGGAAGGAATTCCAAGATTTCCAAGACCTATTTGAAGCTTTGAGTGTTTATATCTATAAAACGGTTGCTATAATTGTGATCTACTCTATCGTAGACTTGTGATAGATGAGTCGTTATTGAGAGTTAATAAAAGACTCCAAGAATTTAGAGTTCTATAATTTGGAATGTCTGTAAAACTCTTGTAGTAATTGTGCACAGAGATTCTTGTACCCCAAAAATAGCGAAGTATCATAAATCTAGCTGTTTGGAAATCCTAAACATTTGTAGACCTCACAGATTGGATTATGTGGGCGATAAACACTTAACGGGATGTGATTAATCATCGGTGATTAAACTCTAGATGGTGATGAGATTAGTTCCATTACATATTCATTAATATTGGTACGTATTAATTTCCACACAACACGTTGTGACATCAAATTGGTATAGAAGGTAGTTCAAGTACGATAAAGGTCCTGGTTGACCTCGAGGCAACTATCTAAAAGAACTGTAGTGAACTTAATTTCACCTGGTCGATTAAGGTAAATTTTCCAACTGTGAATTATGTCAAAAATTCTTTTTTTACAGTATCGCTACGTCTCTCGGTAGATGTTTAAAAAACTGAGGAACCAAACACTATAGTGTGGTTGATTCCTCAATGACTTCAAATAGCCAGTTCAATGTGTGTAATATTAGCTTCCATTTGTTTATATTCCTTCTTTTTCACTTATCTGTTCTTTTGGATATAACTCAATGGCAAAATTGTAAAAAGAAACTCGACGAGATGGATCACATTAAATATTAAAATGGAGAAATGAAAATTCTCTGGACTATTGTTTCTATACGGATACCCATTCAATTTTTCACCAAGAGACACGAATAATTTCTCTCTTTCGTCTAAAATTCTAAAATTGCGGAATGATACGTGTGCTGTGTTGTTATAGCTGCAAAGGGTGAGAGAATAACTACAAGGACTTAGAACAATCCTTTGGACCGTGTAGACCTAGAGCAAGTCTAACATTTGAACTGCACGGACCTAAAGGAAGTTTAACCTTTGAACTGCACGGACGTAGAACTAACTTTTGCACTCTACGCTCCCTAACTTTTAATCGAAGTTGAGGAACATTTGTTCTAAAATTTATTTCCAAAGCTTCAAACCTCGACACGTTAATTAGTGCTAAGTTATTCTTCGAGAAAGTGTCACGTTAGCGGGCAAGACTCGCATCCACTACAAAATAATCAACGTCGCAAAATCTATGAAATTTACCACACAGAAACTATAAATCATCAAGCACCGACAACCTTGTAATATCTTCTGAGAAAGTTTCACATTCGCGTCGAAAGTGTTTCAGCCACTCCGGTTTACGTATTGATTAATTACTGGACGTACGAGTAACCATGAAACAAATTCTTTCCCAAGAGTGAAATTTTGGGAAATCGTGACATTATCTTACAAAAATTGCACGTTTATCCAACCTGATGTTCCGTTAATCCATTTCTGTAGTGTCCCACTTGCTTGGCTGTAATTGACGTCTTGAATTGCAATTTTACGATTACTTTCCCGAAGTAAAACTTGTATCGTAGCGATATCATAAAAGAGGAATTTTTAAAGTTGGAACAGTAGAAGGGAATTGATTATTCCTGAAATATTTGTTTATCCAGACTGGACGTCCACTAGCCTAAAGTTTGACCGTTGGCATTGCACGCAGCCTTAGAAGGTCGTCGATTCGATTCGCGCAGTAAACTTTGTATACCATCAGCAGTCCTTCCGTGAACGAGGGTAGGGGTGGCACAAGTTCATTAATCCGTTGCGTCGCGGATCGCTCGTCACGACATTGAAACAAAGAGTGGAGGTTTATCGCGAACGACGTCTAATAAACCAACGGTGGTTTCTTGTCGCAGGGCAAGGCTCATTCGGCTCAACGCTAACATCCTGTCATCAGTCTTCATTATCGAACAATGGCCTGGTTCTGCGGTTAACAGCTCATCCGTGCTGGGAACAACGCACCTCACTAGCAAGTATGATGTGTCTCTTGAAACGAAACTCGTTTGCGGTTAAGGGAACAATGGAAGTAGACGATTAGGTGATATCGGATAATAGCTGAAGAGGTGGCAAATGCATCAGTGATTCAGACAAGCCTGGGGGGGTGATAAAGCTACGTCATCTTCCTTCCCCAGATCGCTTCGGTTCGCTGAGTACCTTAAAATAAAGCGGAATCCCTGTCTCTTCTGTGTCTTATTCGGTGAACGTAATTGACGTGAAATCTCGATTAAATAAACTAAACGAGTACAACACGGTATGAGTTTTCGAATAGATTTACGTTTCCGTACACTTTCGCAAGTAGTGTTGGTCATTCTAATCTCGTGATTCTAATGGATATCTACCCGATGATCTTATTCTAACTGTTACTTATGATACTTGTATTGTGGATGATAACATCTTTTTTATTGTATCGAGATTGAATTCAGCGAGAAAAGAGAGAAAAGGAGAAAGTGTGATGATAAATATAACGTGAAATACCTTCTGGACAAAGGCAAGGTACAGCTATTCGGGAGAGCTGCTCGGTAGAAAAATTTCAGTGAAGCTTGGAGAAAGTGACAGAATTTAAAATAATTGATACATGTATTTTGGGAATAATAGAAATGAATAGAAATATTTCTTTTTCAATAAATCCGGATCACTTACTGTCTTAATTGAGAAGACGTTCAAGGACTTGGGAATTATATTCGGAAACACATTTCACGCATTGAAAGGTTTACATTACGTGGCTAATAGTTCAAACTCAATGGCGCAGGCTCCATTAGATAGTCAAGTTGCTCGATATCAGTTCTGCAACGTCCGCTTGCCATCTCCGTCCCGCTATGGTGTTTTACCTGCTTTCTGTTTTCCTTTCCCTCTCCATTATCCTTGGGTTCTCTTTCGCCTACATTTGCGGTATTAATTAACGCAAGACGAAACGCAGGTTAGGCATTTCATGAGATTGGGGTAGTGTAAACAATTCAAAGTATTATGTTATCCACTAGACTGACAGCGCGATCCCATTATCTCTCGTAGCAAGAACAATTCGAACCCTCTTATTCTTCCCCCTTCGGCAACTAATCTTCTAAAATACACGAACCAGTACTACTGCACATTACGTTCTCCCAGGCTATTGACTTATCCGGCTTGTAATTCGCAACACGCAAGATGTTGCCCTTCTACCCCCTCCCTTCATGCGAGTAAACCTTTATAGCAGATTCTTTTGTTACTCCACTGTAATTAAGTCCTAAATTACAGTCGCCAGATGTTACAAACCATAGGGTTGCTCTATACAGGTTGATCCTTTTCGTGTTTAAATAATAAGACCTAACGAGATTTTTGTCGAATTAGTACATTCGGTAAATCTAGAAATACACTTTTTTTTGTAATGTATGGGTTTTAAATATGTTTATTGACATTTATTTAACATTATTCGCGTGATATCATCGTCCACGATGAAGACAATCCTATTCTTCATTATGTAAATGTATTTTATAGTCATAGCTAATTTTTAAAATCGATCCATTTCTTACGCAAAATTATGTAAACAAACTTATTATTTTGTCTATTATGTTATGCCACTTTTCTGTTAGATTATTCGTTTATTATATTACTTCTGGAAAGAATCAAAATTGAAATATTAACCTTATAATAATTTAATCAATTTCCCGTGCACAGTAACCAAGACATTGTCACTCCCATATGTTCACTGGTTGAGTATTCTTCGTAAATTCTTTGTTCGTTTTAAACATTTATCATTTCTGAGATTTGCGAGGATGAAATCTCACTTTCATTCGACTTTGTGGCGAGTGATATTATCTTATAAAAATTGCATGTTTATCCAACCTGATGTTCCGGTAATCCATTTCTGTAGTATCCTACTTGCTTAGCTGTAATTAACGTCTTGAATTGCAATTTTACGATCACGTTTACAAGTTTATCTCGAATGATTGATGCGTTTTCTCGGGGTTAATTGCTCAATGTTAATTACACTGGGTGGTTTATCTTCCCAACGAAAGAGTTAATGTTTCGTTTTATCAAACATGAATCGTGATCGCTTCTTTCATTAAAATTTTTTTAATGTTAGTAAGTACAACCAAATACAAATTTACAACTGACATAGATCTGAACGCTATCTAATACATATTCATAAGCATTCGTGCTTATGATTCCAATTGAATCACTGATTAAGGAATCAAAGGAAATTGTACCTTGAAAATATATACAGAATGAACCAATGATAAGCAATGCCATCAATTTCTTGAAAAATATGAAAATGGGAGAGAAATTTGTTGAACAGAAGTTACAAGCTACAAAAAGAAATGGTTATATAAGGATTAATAATGATGCTTTTAAATAGTATTTAACAATTATATTCTTTTTCTAGATGGAGTTGCTTCTAAAGTGTGATCTATGTACTTGTATCTAGAATAGTTTGTTTTTACAAATTTAAAATTATTCGTTGATATGGGTACTATGTTTCCTTAATTAATTATTACCACAGCCAAGACTCATTCTAGAGAGCTCTTTAATATTTTATATTCGTTATCATTGTTATTCAATTATACATCCACACTCTACATGTCTATTCTTTCTTTATATAAATCTAAATTTCTCTAGAAACATAATTTCGATATTTCTTTCCTTGATTTAAGTTTTACCGCCATGACACGTGACTGTTTTATCAACGTGACTCCACTTTCAGTTTCTACTTTCTCGCAATGCTCCTACCCATGGAAACCACAAGATATTTACAATCATACTGCCATACTTATACGTTTGTTTATTTTGTCATGTTTCATCCATCCAAATCTGAATTTCTGTGCCTTGCGTATACCACTTTAACCACATAACCTATAAATCTAACCATCATCGACATTCATCGCTCAACTTTTACACATCGTACAATAATGTAAATGAAAATCTTGGCTGTACCTATTTACTTTCTTTCAATTATAAAAGAAACATTATTTTGCGTATCTTATTCGAAGAAGACCGGTACAAATAACCGAAACGTAATAATGTTTTTCGAGAACAAGAATCATCCATAAACCCAAACCACTATCAATTATTATATTTTCTAAGAAAAGTTACTTTCCAAAGAAATATATTTCGGACATTATATGTGCAAAATGATTATTATTTATGTATTAATATTGAAGGGAAAAAATCTAAATCTTTTTTATTTTATGCGCAAAACAAATAGTGGTATAAATTTTTAGATTGGCGCTGTTCCATAAAACGTAACGTAACATTTAATACTTCCAACCAATTCTTTTTTTTTTAAATACAAAATATCTCCAGTTTATTTTTGCATTATTACTTGTATTAAGTTAAAATTGGCATCAGTTAGACCCACGTTTAAACAAACACGCGCCTCAGATTCAAAGTAGATTGTTCGAGAAACGAAGATTCGCAGAAACGATTTATCGTTTAATATTTTTCCATTCTCGAACGACCGAGTTGTCCCGTTTCTCGTTACGCTACAAATTACAGGACACGGTCATCATCCATATTTCCATTATTCGTTCCGGTAAATCCAATTTCTCATCTACATCCATTGTAGGTAACACCTAAGCGGAATGGAGTCTTAAGCCCGTAACGTGGAGAGCATACCAAGACCTTCTGAAAGCGGCCTACGCGAGCTATGAATAATACAGCCTCGTGCGTCTTTCTCCTCCCGCTGATAATTATGTTTAACACCGTTGTTCCGTGTTTCGTTAACCCCGGTTACAGCCGAACGACCTCTGCATCCGTTCCGGCGTCATCGTTGCATATTCATCGCGCGGCGTCAAGCATGACGTCGAAATTCGACGTACAGGCGTCGGAAGAAAGGAATCGCGAGATCAAGCGAATCGCAAATAGACCGAATACGGTTTACGACCTAACTCAAAACCATCAATTAGACATTAAACTTGGCCCGCGTAGACGGGGTGCAGGGGAGTGGTAGGGTTCGATGAATGTACACAAATCTCGAACGCGGGAACCGCGTTACCAGTTATTAACAAAGTCAGCAAAAGTACTTTCTTCCTGAAATGCCTCGTCAAACACGAAGAACGAGTGCACCCGGTTGAACTTCCCCAACGTTGACTCGGCTAAGTTCCGCGTTTCTGACGTTCGTGTCGGCGGCTTCGAATATTTTAACCGGCCCCTACCGCCCCCTCGCCGCCGTCTATGCCGCCCTTTCTTAAAGTTCTAACCAAACTTTAATAGCCATTCAATTTCGCGCGTTTCAGCAAAAGCGAAAAATATTACGCAAAGGTTCAACGACGGGGGATGGGTTCGTGGGATGTATTCAGCGACCACGAGGGGGTTAAATTACCGTTCTCCGTTGAAATTGACCCAAGACCCATGGAGTTCGGGGTTTAATCTCTTGGGTTACACTCTACGTTAATTACCGATATATACGAAGCGCTAGCGTGTGAAAACAATATATCGGTGGTGGTTGCGCCCGGCTACGTACGAATCAAGCAAACAGGCATACATATACTATCAGGGAAATCAGGCGAACTTTCAAGTCCCGGGTATTTCCATGTAGGCACACATGATACCAAAGTATAAGAGGGAGGGGGTAGCGCGGGAGTAATTACAGCACGCGCACTGTAACTCCCTATCTACGAGATCGAAATTACCATTGGACGGCGTATCTTGCGCCGCTTCTTTACGAGCCCAGTTACCCGGCATGCGCTGTTTGCATGTAAACGACGTCTTTACACGTAGCAAAGGTTAGCCCGGCGCTCGTGTCCGTTTCGTCCACGACAAATTACAAGCGGATCCTTTATTCGAGAAAGATGTGTAACTCGGTTTGAGTTAAAGGACCGGGCCCCGGTTCAAGGGGGCTCGTGACCCCGCGCCCCTTACGTTTCACGTCGCTTAACTACATTGTCGTGCCAATTTTGCACTTTTGGCCCGGCTCGTTCACGATATTCCGGTTACCCATTTACGGCGCAGAACCCGGTCAGGATTATGGAAAACTTTCGACCAAGGCGGGAAGACGCTGCTCGAAAATTGTCATTTATCCGTGACTGATTCAGGATCCAGCGAATCGCACGATTCGTTGTACGAGTCGCGCGAAAATTGTAATTTAATCGTCGAGAATTTAGGATTCTACCAATCTCACGATTGATTGTATGAGTTGCGCGAAAATTGTAATTTAACCGTCCAGAATTTAGGATTCTACCAATCTCACGGTTGATTGTACGATTCGTGGGAAAATTGTAATTTAACCGTCGAAAATTTAGGATTCTACCAATCTCACGATTGATTGTACGAGTCGTGGAAAAATTGTAATTTAACCTTCGAGAATTTAGGATTCTACCAATCGCACAATTGATTGTACGATTCGTGGGAAAATTGTAATTTAGCCGTCAAGAATTTAGGATTTTAACAATCGCACGTTTGGTTGTGTTTAGAATTTTCGAGATCTTATTATTAGTTCTAATGGAATTTATTAGCCAAATTAGACTGTACAAAGAAGATAAAAATTTTTGTTATTAATATTGCACGTGTTACTCGTCATGGTTATGCGATGTAGTTATGAGAATAGGTGAAACGAGGTGTCCTGATATCTATTGGTAGATACAATAGCTATACACGATGGAAAATTTTAATATTGCTCAACGCTTGTGATAACAAATTTTGAAAGTTGGAAATGAATACGAGTGAACGATGAATTTATCATATCGTGTATTATTTATCAAGTATCGTATCGTGTGTATTATAATTGAAGATATTACAGCCTCGCTAATGTTTATACAGTGAATGCTTCCTGACTGCAAAGGAACACATTCTAAATTCAATACGAACTATAAAATTCCTCAAAAGGTTTATCAGTGTGTAAGTGTCTGGAAAGATACATACAATGTGAATAATTTTCCAAGCGCCGTTTATTTCAAAGGAGCATCTTGACCCTTGAATAGGAGCGCGTCGGTCTAGAGACACCCTCCCTACTCACTGGAATACAATATGTACTGCTGCTCTATACAAGCAAGTATACTATTCATAGGACAAAGATGGGGAAAATGGTCTTTATTCGTGAGTAAAAAATAAATAAAATGGTGAGATTTGCTTACGGATTAATTAATATCTACTTATCCGTGCAAATGTTCTAATTTCTATTGGTATTCGATACTTTAATGTAGGTGAAATTATATAATACGTAATATTTTCATCTAGCAAAATCTAGCTAAAATGGAAAAGAAATCTAATCTTATAAATGTTAATCTCAAATCTACCATGAAGACACATTATTAGGATAATTTCATTGAAATAGACTGGAAAGATATTGTCCGTTTTGGTATCGAAATTAATTATTCTGAATGGTTAATTTCTAAAATTGTATCCTATTAAAGTTTACAAAGGAATTAGAATAACTATAGTACAATGGTCTCTTTTCACAACTTAAATTATCTGCCTCGTGATTAGCTTGTTTGAGACTTCTGACACAGATTCATTTTGTTTGCACACTGTAACTACTGATAATTAATCATTATGCATCTCACAAGTACGAAGAAACTTATAATAATAAGTGAACCTAGACATTAATTTTCTATTTAATTTACTTTTATAATTTGGTTCGTTTTCTTTACATTTAACTGAATCTTTCGCATCTTTTAATCCTTAAAACCACTTCGAAATAAATTTATAAATTGAACCTTCACTTAAGATTACAACACACTCTTTAGTTAATAATTAATTTAAAATTTACCAAGTTCTTATTTATTTGAACCTCTACATTTTTCTGTCATTTTTAATCATTCAAACTCAGAATTTTATAAACTCTGTCGTTGTATTATTCTCATACTTGGTACATTATTATCACTATGTGCTTATCTTGAAATTTAAGATTATTATAATTTCCACCCAAAGAGGATCATTGGCCAATAAAAATCAAAGAACGATAAACAAAGAAAAATAAAAAATTTGTAAGATTTTCATTCACGTTACAATATTATTTCTTCACGAGTCATCTATTCCAATTTAAAATTCAAGAGATTCGACTAAGAATTATAAGGTTAAGACACACGATACGAGGATACTTGATAACCAATAAGATTCATCGAGTGGATGGTATTTGTAAAAGTTAATTCTTCAAGAAAACTACGAGTTTCCTTTACGCTGGATTACTCCAAGAGTTTAAACTCCAAAAAACGGTTTTAATACCACGAGTTCTAAATTAAGAGTACTGTGCACTTAAGAGTTTAAATTCTTCTTTCTGGACCCCCCCCCCCCCCCCCCCCACCAGCAGTGAACACACTGTGAACTCTCTCTAGATCTGTTTTCTAAATTGCCCGTCTTGGTAACTTCTACAACCGGAGTGAGCAGAACATTTACCTTCGAAGTAATCGATCGAGGAAAAAGAACACGGTCACAAAAATGTTACCACGACTTCCCTCCGCGTTGATCACTGCCGTTTCGGAATTGTGTTCACAACGAATAATACAAATTTATGTTTTCGGGACAATTGGATTGACTTATCTGAGCAAACGTGAGAAAGACAAGAATAAAAATGGGACCAGGATCGAGAACACGTATAAAAGCGTGCCAAGAATAACAGTCGGGCGTGTTAGCATGGGATCAGTTAAAAGTGCAAAATGAAATTGCGATACGGGTTTATTCAATTTCCACTATAACTTTTGCGCGTCAACAAATTGCTGCAAACACTCGTCCTATATGTACTTTGTAAGACATAGCCTCACAAATGCTTTCGATTCAAATTCTATTCTATTGGGGATTAATAAGTTACTGTAAACACTCGTACTATTCGTACTTTTAAAGATTTAAACCTTCCAAATGCTATCGATTCAAATCCTATTCGCCATAACAGCAAAGAACCCTATGAGACATTTTACACTTATGGGATACGCGTTAGAATTTTTACCGTAACTTTTGTGCGTTAACAAATTGCTGTAAACACTTGTACTATACGTACTTTTAAAGATTTAAACCTTCCAAATTCTATCGATTCAAATCCTATTCGTCATAACAGCAAACAACCCTTTGAGACATTTTATACTTATGAGACACGTGTTAGAATTTTTACCGTAAGTTTTGAGGATTGAAAACTACTGTAAACACTCGTACTATTCGTACTTTTAAAGATTTAAACTTTCCAAATACTATCGATTCAAATTCTATTCGCCATAACAATGAATAACCCTTTGAGACATTTTACACTTGTGAGACACACGTTAGAATTTTTACCGTAATTTTTGAGGATTGATAATTACTGTAAACACTCCTACTATACATACTTTTTAAAACTTAAACTTTCCAAATACTATCGATTCAAATCCTATTCGCCATAACAACGAATAACCCTTCCAGACATTTTACAGTTATAAGACACGCGTTCGAATTTTTACCGTAACTTTTGAGGATTAATAAGTTACTGTAAACACTCGTACCATTCGCACATTTAAAGACTTAAACCTTCCAATTGCTATCGATTCAAATTCTATTCGCCGTAACGGCAAAGAACCCTTTGAGACAGTTTAAACTTATGAGACGCCCGTTCGAATTTTCACGTCATGGGAATATTATTGGGCAGAAGGAGAAATTCCTTGCGCAACGAGATAACAGAACGCGTACAAATTGTAGATTGCATTTTCCCTCTGCAGTAGACGTGTCTCGTCCTACGGTATACGGGGGTCTCGTTGATATTACAAGGATCGAGAAGCTCCCGATCTTTGACAAGCGTTCCTCCCTATCTCGAAGTACTCGTCATCGTTTCTTCGGCTCGCATAAGGCATGCAAGATTCTCCTTTCACGGGGGGACAGAAAAATTCTGCGGGCTTCAGATCCATGGACGCACAACCACATCCAGACGAAGCTCGAAGAAGATAGACTCGGTTGCATGGCGCATGGCGTCATGAGCGTAACGATATACGTGCTTTGGAGGTTGAGACTGGTTAGGGATTGGCGCCGTATCGCTGATCCGGGCTCGTCTAGGCGTAATGCCACCCCTGGCAGGCTAGTCACGTCCCTTGCTACTGCCATTCCCTACACCCTCATCCCCGCAGACCCCTTGTGGACCACGGTAAAGTTATGCTCAACCCAACGGGTCAGTCCAAGTGTGGATCCTACTCGACGCAGAAATGTAGTACTATGGAGCCTCTTAGACCCAATCAACTATTTATTCAAACGTACCTGCATGCGAGTCCTCGAGAACGGATACGAGGACACGCTGGTATCGACGAATATTTTCTAACGGGATAAACGATCGTGCGACTCGCGTTCTTGGAATTAAAGGGAAATAAATAAAGTTAGGGAAATCATCTTTCTTCGGTACTGATGGCACCTGGCCGCTTATTGTCGTAAAATTGATCGTTACTTTTTGTCTCATCATACAATCGTCTCATTTACTTTTGCAATCGAATCGATGAGTCGAAGAACGATACACGTCCAAGTGACACATTTTGAGATATTTCTTCATTGAATGCAAGAGACTAACTGAAATCATCTGTATACATTTTTTACATTGCTCTTGATTCTAAAGTTTCGTGTATTTTGCACACAGTTTCGAGATTACTTAAACGTGGATAATTTTAGATTAGTATCGTTCTTCGACTTAAACGTTTCCAAAATTGATCGTTATCGACACATTCAAATCAATGTGAAAACTATCTTGCTTTGGAAATACGTCTCATTTACTTTTGCAATCGAATCGATCAGTAGAAGAACGATACATGTCCAAGTGACACATTTTGAGATATTTTTTCATTGAATGCAAGAGACTAACTGAAATCATCTGTATACATTTTTTACATTGCTCTTGATTCTAAAGTTTCGTGTATTTTGCACACAGTTTCGAGATTACTTAAACGTGGATAATTTTAGATTAGTACCGTTCTTCGACTTAAACGTTTCCAAAATTGATCGTTGGAGGTATAAATTGATCGTTGCATTTTCATTGAATGCAAGAGACTAACTGAAATCACGTGTATACATTTTTTACATTGCTCTTGATGCTAAAGTTTCGTGTATTTTGCACACAGTTTCGAGATTACTTGAACGTGGATAATTTTAGATTAGTATCATTCTTTGACTTAAACGTTTCCAAAATTGATCGTTATCGACACTTTCGAATCAATGTGAAAACTACCTTGCGTTGGAAATACATCTGATACTTTTGCAATCGAATCGATGACTCCAAAAACAATATAACCGAACACCAGATTAGAATTTTATTTTCAATATTTATCCCCTACTATCTAAAATAATACATCGAAACAGCAATTTCAATAGCACAGTAATATCCTTCAGACGTAGTCACGAGTGAAATCGTATGCAATCGTACTCCACGAATATTCAACATCGATTTATCCGAAAATGGAGCACCGTCCGAAAAAAAATGTTACTCTACACGCTCGACTTGTTTTTTCATGCAGATTCACTGTCCTCAGCTTTTACCACCAGTTCGAAAACACCTTGCGTATAATCTACCTCGCGAGAACATATAGACAATATCTACGTAAATGGAAATAAATATGTAAAACACCTCGCACGCATCGAATGTATATTAAAAACAATGATACACCGTATCCAATACCTCCAACTATCAGAAAATACTGATTTACCAGTTTCTACACCCATTGTAAATTAGACATTTCGAAAATGACCCTCTCGTCTCCCAAATGTCTCGCAGAACGACAATTTGCTCGAATTTCGCAGCGATTAAAATCGATCGTCAGTTGATACGATTCAAAGTCGTAAATGTTACGGACGCCATTAAAGGTTGCAGGGAGGGGGTAGGGGAGGGGAGGATTGAAAAGGAAGCTATTATAGTTCGGTCAGTCCTTTTGCCAGGCGTCAAACGTTTCACCTCGTTAAAAACTTGCAGCTCGTGTCGGCATTGGCATTAAGTAATGCGATACGGTTCGTCGATGGTGAAGATGGAGGACACCGTGGAAGAAAAAGGGAGAAAACGGGACAGAGGCGTCCGTGGAAAAAAGAAACCGGGGATCGGTTGGAACTTTCCGTAATTAATACGTTAAACTTTTCCACGACTACACCGTGGAACTTGGGCCCCCGTTCGCTCGTTGAATGTCAATGATGAAAATCGCTTTTTGATATAATTCTCCGGCCACGGCCCGAAAACGTGAGCTGAGAGGGCCATTCGGTGTTGAACGCGTAGGATCCAGGCGCGGGTGTTCCGCTGATGTACTTCCCGTTCGATGATTCCGCGTCCCCACGTTCACGAGGCTAACCTCTTTAAGCGGATGGAGTTGTAATTCTTTCGGCGATTAACGATGCCTCATTATCCTCGTAATTAGTAGTTTGTGTAATGAATTTAAGTGTTTCCACTTTGGGATTAGCATGCTAACTACCCTCCTACTGTACCCTCGAACTCCGCTTCTAATTCGAGTTCGACCATTTTGTCTCTTTCTCCGTTCCCGGGCCACGAACCGAGTCGCTGGAAGCCTCCGTGAATCGCGTCCAGGTGTAAAATAGATGTTTACATTTACTTCGCTGACAAACGTGTACGGTGCCACGGTTGAGTTTTATTGGAACAATAGACGACGAATAAAGAAACCATCGGGCTATTTATTGTGGAACGTTCATTGGACGAAAATACGATTTAATCGTATAATGTAGTTTTCATCGAACGAATCGAGAGTCGTTAAACTTTTATTCGTTGTTCGAAATTTTTCCTCGTTTCTGCTTCGCGTTTTAATATTGATAAGTATTTCAGATACGCTTTATTATCGAATGAGAACGGTTGTTAATTTAAATGAACGTTCTGTCGTGTTTATTCCTACTGTGACGAATAAATTGAAATGTTGGAGAGGGTAATTCTTCTTTTTTTTTTGTTTTTCTTGTCGGTGTTGAGTGTGTACAATTCGATGGACGTACAATTATTTATTAAACATTTGCACGAGAAGTTTCACCGAAGAAAATAATGGATTCAGCGGAATTAACGAGTTCGATATTGCTGTTTCCAAAAAAAATAGTACTTTATTAGATTTTCACTCACAGTGATCGTCAGAGCGAAAGAATCGATTACTTTTATGATTACTAAAAATATTGAAACGTTTTGTTTCGAATTTTGAACTATATTTATTCGTATATATTGAAATGCTTCGTTTCGAATTTGAAACTGTTTTTATATTAATAAATATAAATTACTTACCATTATTATATTAATATATCTATATAAACGTATATAAGAGTTTTTTTTCCAGGGACATAGATCTGGAGAAGAAATATATAGCTGTGGTAAAAGAATGGAAAAAGGAAGAAAAATATAGCAAAAGAAAAAAGGGAGAAATGAAAACTTAACATTTACTATCTGAGTAAATATTATTTTACATTAACAGGGTCTAAAATATTGTTGTAAAAATTCATAAATTCATTGACAGGGTTTTTATATCGTTATATGTCGTGTTGATCAATTTAAGTACGAATAGTATACTTCTATTTTAAATAATATGGACAAGCAATGTAATAATCATTATTTCTTAATTGCTTTTGATATGTACTCATCCTACTGTATCGTAGGTCATACAAAGTAGCATAAAATAACTAGTAAATATGAATATTACGATAAATCAGAAGTACCTGTAGTAAATTTTGATAGAAATAAAAAATTAGTTACTTTCTCTAACACTATTTACTTCTTTATTTTATTATTCCAATATTCCAGCTTCTTTTTATACCATTTTATATTATCACAGAAGTGAAATATTATTTCCGCTAACGACATTTACTTTTAACGAACTACAACGTAGTAAGATAATTATGTTTGAAAATCAATTAAGAAATAATTCCCCTATATTGCTCATCTGTGATGCTTTATAAAATAAAATTACTTCCAAAATAACCAATACCGCATCGTGCTATAAACATCCTCGTCAATGACTTTATGATCTCAAATAGCAAATTATTAACCTTCTATATTTCTATATTTTTACAAATATATTCTTATTCATTATCGCAATTTTATATTTCCAATCGTGTTTCCCAAACAGAGCTCTCGAATATCATCGTAACATTAAAATCGATCAATTATTCTCCACAGCTGTCGAACCAATTTTCCCTAAACACTAACAAAAAAATTACACTGATTGTTATAATACTTTTCTACGTGAAAAACCTCGCGATCGTTCCACCGAAATCCCGATGAATTTTTCATAAAATTTCTCCCACCTCCCCGACAAAGGCACGATCATTAAATCCACTTTGGACAAAATGAACGTTTCGATTGTGCAACGTTTGCCCGCGTCAATATATTATATAGCCGTCCCCAATTCCTCGAGGTACCGGATGTTTATCGATTCATTCCCGATACGATTACATTAATCTCGATACATCGGCCGGAGTTAATAGATCCCGCACACAGTATCGGCCGCGGCGCGGCTATGTTAAAGCTACTATTTAGTCAGTGGGGCTCGATTCGAAATTTACCGAGACAGAGTACACCGAGCGATGACGAGGCAATTTTCTCTTGGCCGAAAGTAGGAAGTCAGGTCCGATCGTGGATGCTCGAACGGACTGTACACAATATCCTGGTCATATTCCAATATATTGGTCATATCGATGTTTACAGGGGAGAAAGATACTCCTCCGTGGGTGGGTTGAGCGATAGGTGCAAACAAGAAACGAGAATCCCCTTGCCCGATTCCTCTGGCCGTGCACGGTGCTGGATACCGGGCCGTGCTATGCCAGACGAAACTAGACCCAAGGGTAGCGGTGCCCGTGCTGGGGAAAGGTAACGTTGTGTCGGAGCGAAACATACACAGTAGCCAGTCGATGTGATTGGCCTTGTGCCAGAGGCCCCTAACGACGCTTTCGAAAGGAGGAGAATCCTACTTCGTCCTCTCCAACGACGAGCCTCCAAAGATACCCCGGGACCACTGGCGGTGACGCAATGTTGCCGCAATCACATTTTGGCACGTCTCCGCTCAACCTATACCTCCCGGTAGACACCTTCGATATCTCGCGCCGGGTTGAATACGACCGGTATCGACTGAATCGACACGACTCCTGACCAGCCTCCCTCGAACAAATGAACCGACCCGACGTTTATTGCTGCTTATGTTCACTGGGCTCGCCGGTGACGACATCTACTATTGGGAGACGAGATGTTGTAACTGTACTCGCTAACTGAACGAGACTCACGGGTTGGATAGAATCGAACGATGGTTTTCCATGCGTTGTTCTTACTTTACGATCGGAGCATCGTTAGGATATTAAGGATCGAAGGATCGCAAGATATACAAGGCGAGGAATGTACGAGTACGAGGTAAGCTTCGGTTTACTTAAGTGGCTCTGACACGTGGAGTTTTTTTACTTTTTTATCGAGGTGGATGATACTCTTTTTGTTTAGGTTTTAGACCGATGTACGTTTGGAGAACACGAATCGAAAGAGCAGGTGTTACGTTTCATGTTACTTTTCCTGACTTGGAATTAAAGTAAAGTGTCATTGAATTAATATTACGTATTTATGCAATTATTGTGTTTTTCTTCTTTTTTTAATTATTTTTATAGTTAGGTGTACGTTAATTTAAATTACACGTATCGCGACATTCGTTCGTCTGTCTCTGACATCTCACAATAATTTTACGTATTGTTGGTAGTAGGATTTCTATATATTTAAGGATAATTTAGAAATTTAGAAAGTATGGAATGATACAAATGTAGGATCTTTAAATTACGAGTGTATATTAATAAAGAGATTCAGATTGAACGATATTTTAATTTTTAACGTTATTATTACACAACAGTAAATGTTATTAAACGATGAAGAGTAATTCTTTTATTCAGAGTATTTCCAATATACATCACTTTTAAATGAACAAAGAGCGACTGGCGTTCGGAACCGGTAAAGTTTAGAATAGCAGGTAACGCTACACTTTTAAAAACAAAAGAATTCTTTTATTAAGACAGTCTCCTTTAATGAAGAAATCTTAAATAAAGAAATTTAAAGAAAGAAAGCAGATGTAGCCTCGTAAACCTTCGAAGCAGTCTTCTTGAGAACATAGTCGAGCGAATTGACACGATGGCCCTGTTTTATTTTCATTTTCTTCTTTGAAGACTTAATAGTGTACTTTTTAGTAATAATTGTAAGAATAACTCTTGGAATAAATTATATACAGGCAAGATAGATGATAAAAGAGGCAGTAAAGAAAATATCGGTAAACAAGTCCTCTGAACTCGAATACTTTAAATTATTAATCAGACATCCTAAACAGTATAGTTTATTCTACACTGGTATTGTTTACTGTTGTTGGATCTCAATCAGTCGTTTTCTTTGTGACAAAAGATGGACAAAAGACTCGATCGACTTAGCCAATAATAATCAAGAATCTGAAAAGTAGAAGGGATTAGGTGTTCAATTTGTGGCTATGGTTTCAACATTTCATTTTCCAATAGTATAATACTATTGTCTTCACAGCTGATTAAACCGTGTACCACTGATGGAACCAATTCAACGAGATACTCGTTAGTAAGTATTATCCATTCTTAAGCATTGAATCAAAGTATCGGATAGATGTCGAAATATATTTATTTGTTTCGCGAATAAGATATATAATTATTGTTATTATTTATTATATAAATGATTGTGTAGCAGTTAGTGATAAAGAAAAAAATATTTATACGTACTATTACACTTATCTAATGAAACTATGATAACTAACAAATAATAAAATATTACCAAACAGATGAAAGTTTTTGGCAACTCTATACATCTTTTCATGGCCGTGTAGATGCTGCCAATTTATTAAATATTACCATACATATGTTTAATTTCTGAATAGACAACAATTATTTGAATCGCTGATAATTAGACTATGAATTTTACACATTTATGCCGTATACTAATATGGGGAATATAATAATATATTATTTCGCGTATATTTTTCACGAGTTTAGTATATTTTTGTTATGTTTGTACACGCTAAAAACTCAGTATACCTCCTCCCTACGATTTTGATGAAACTGTGCAGAGGTTTGCAGAGCAGCTAAAAATAGGGGACACGTACTTTTCCTCAGCTGCGGTAACTCAAGTTTAGGGTGTTAAACTACCCTTCGAAGTTTTATCCTTTTAATACTATAATATTTTGGAAACTATTGGTCGTACAAGAAAGTCTTCTAAACAAATTCTCGTTGTAAATACGAGACATGGTTTAATTTATTTTTCGGCAGAAAACGATGAATACTTTACTTTGTTCAATTATTATTTAAACTTTAATATTTGAATCGAAAAGGTGAACGATATTTTGTTCGATATTCGATATCAACCTAGCATCGAAAGTGTTTTAATAAATTATAAGACTGACCTACATTAATACGAAGATGAACATCAATTTTTAAGATTATTTGAAAATCTTTGCAATGTTAATGACGAATAAAATAGAATCGTATGGTCGTAAATTTCGATCTTACGATTCAAGCAACGTATTTATCAATGCTTGACAATTTTCAAATTTGTCTTCGAAGCCCAGCACAGAACTTATTCTTCTACAAATATATATAATCTAAATAAAAAGAAAGAGAAACAAGGAAATATTCTATTTTATATTCTTAAATCCTTTATACGTATTACGTTTCTCTTTCTCTAAATTATGAAAAAGAATAGGAATACAACAGCCTATACAGTTCGACTTCTATTTAATAATTTACATTCTTGAATCTTTCCAATGAATTGGAAACATATGATACGTATATTTTCACACGTATCTCATACTCGAGTAACCGCGTAACATCCTCAACTTTAAACGAATGTATCGCAAAAAATTACAGCACGTGTTAAATGCCTGATTGCGTATAGCTACATTAGCTATAGATAATACAGCATGTTTCCTTGACACTTTCAAGCCAGAAGAGTATAACACGTAATAGTGGAGCGGAATAAATTGGCACGTTCCGGAGCCGTGACGCTTTTTAAATAATCCCTTCGAAAATTCAGCAGGGCGTCTTCGATATCCTACGCAATACCAGCTCCTGATACTCATTTAAATGCTAAGATGAGCGGAACAGCGACGCGGAATAAAGTGGCGTGAAATAAAGGAGTATCTCCGGGGTGATTCGGTAGGCGCGGTGCGAGTTTCAATGGTTGTGAATGGAAAGTGTTTGTATCTAATTTAAATTCCCGACATAAAAAGCTTACACAACGCGAAGAGTGGCTGGAATAGCGTGGATCGCGGCCAAGCCACGTGCGGCTGCAAGATTCATTCCGCTTTACATGACCAGTCCGTACCCATCCACTTCGCCGCGTCCCCCGAAATTCTCACCCTTCTCTCTATCTCTCTCTATCTCTCTCTCTTACTCTTTCTATCTCTCGTGCTTCCTTCTTCTAGACGTATCTCATCTCTACGCAACCTATTCCACGTCTGTAGTCAAACTTTGACCGGAACCATAACGCCTTGAACGTTCTTTTTGGGGAAAAAGTCCCCCTGAGAGAAGGGGGTGAGAATCGACGAGAAGGGAGAAAATCGTTCCCTCGAAATCGGGAACAGAAAGTGAAATTTTTAAGCACGATTCAAGTGTGACGTAACGTGCTTGTATCTGAGATTAAATTTACCAGGTGGATAATAATGTATTTAACATATGTAGTTTTTAGTTTGAAATTATATTGGGAAGAAAATCAGGATCATTGAATAAACATGTGATGGTAGCTTAAACGTAAAATATAACGCAATAAATAATACAACGCGGGAAATAGATTAAGTAATATAACAAACGGGGTACGTAGCGAATTTACGAAGCAATTGTGACATAACCTAGAATTCGTAATGGATTGCGTAATAAATTGTGCAATAGATAAATGATAAATGTAGAAGTACAATGATTCGATAAGCTTACATTTTATTCATCGTTCAATTAACTTCATAAACGTTGTTCAACTTGTTACTTAATAATGGATTATCACACATTTTAGGTTATGTCAGAACTATTTCGTGAGATTTTGTGTTCAAGGTTACGCCACGTGTTCATTCACTGGTTCTGATTTTGTGAAGCTAGAACGAGGACGCAACATTTTATTCACACGTTAAGGTTTCAAAAATCATAATATATTTAACGTTTGATATAAAGGCCGTATTATAGTATTTAGGCCAACGGCCACTAGGGGGTACGGCACATCGTTGGGAAGCTTATGAGCAGAGGAGTCCAACAAGGGTGGTCCGGTTACCGCAAACGTCCCATTCAGAAAATATAGGGATGAACTTGTCGAACTGGTACCTCCTCACCGATTTGAACGAGACTATTTTCAACCACTTTGTTACGACGTATTAGCAACGGAAAAATAATTAAACAAATTTGTCGCATTTCAATGGCCTCGAAATAAAATTAACGAAAATTAGTTTGCGCTAGCGTGATGAACGTTTTACGAATACTGAGTTCGAGTTAGACTAGACATTATCTTTGCATGTACATAATAATTTTTAAAATTCTTTCAAGATCGTTCTTTTTTATTTTTCTCATTGTGTATACGTTTTAACAATTTATTACAAAGAACCCCATTAATATACTTGGGGAAATAACGGTTCTATACATTTTAATCTATATTTCTGTAGTAAAACGTTTGCGGTATCTGTGACCACTATTGTTGAACTCGTCTACTCATAAGCTTTCCAACAGTGTCACCCCCTGTGACCTGAATACTATAATGCAGATAAAATAAATAAGACGAAAGTATTAGATTTAAATATTATTTGTCGAATGATACAATTAATGATTATGTAGTTGATTAAAATATCTCTTGATTTTGGATATAATTCTTCAAAATATTTTCGATCTCCAATTCTGGAGTCATTTTCAATGATAAAAAGAAGAGTATTTAAAATGATTTGAAACAAAAAATACAGCACGCAACTAGAAAAAATTTGATACACGATAGAACACAATTGTTACATTAATTAAATATAACGAAGTAACAATTTAATAATGTAAAACCATTACGTTTCTATAGACGTTGTTCGACTATCTACGTTATAGAAACAAAGGTGTCTTTCATTTTACTCATTCCTTTGTTTTTATTTCTTGACATGTTTCATAGATTCTTAAGACCATGATATATTATTATTACTACATATTATTTTTCTACAGAGAATCAAATTTTAATTTGATAATTTACATTATTTGCGAAATGTTTCATTACGTTGGTAACGTATACTCAAGAATTAATGTTCTTTGGTAACGTATTAACATTACTCGGATAATAAAATGCAAAAAATGCAACAAAAGGGTTTAAGAGACCTTATTTTAAAGAGACACCAATTTGATGGTTAGGTAATTATTTTACTCTTCTTTGTACTATATCTATTACAGAGAATTACAGGAATCGTGTCAATTAAAATATAGTTTAATGCAGGATGGTTTTCGTGACACTAAGCGATGTGACAGCATTACGCTAAAAACACACACTTTATACCTCTTCACCTACGAATGTCAAGAATTATACAGCTTCGCTAAAATTTACACAAGATAATTTGTCACTTCGACTGGACAAAGTATTAAATTTGTACAATGCAGAATTCAAAATTATAACGAGTTCTATCTTGAAATTCTACGAGGAGCCTTGTCAAAAATTGAAAATATTGTTCTAAAATATTTTACATCCAATTTATAACTTGAATCAAAATTCATTATTCTGTAAAAATAATTGCCCTAACGTTTCATTTGTATAACAGCCATAATTACACTGTTAGGATGTGTTTCCTATTAACTGTATTAATACAAAATTGTATAATATACACATAGTAAAGAGTAGTATAATTTTGTTACTATTATTTTCTACCTTGTCATTTATACTGGAAAACAAATTTAAAGTTCAATTTGTTAAATCATGTTTGAAAGAAACTGTATACACTGAGACGAGTAAAATCTTGTTTCTTTATTAAATTATCTCTACTCTTATCGTTACGTATTTGTAATAAACGATTTTTCTTCTCCCTCTATTAAGTACAACGGACAATCGTTTCCCCAAGAATATTTACTACCATTTTTGCATTGTCCTCTGAAAATTTTAATGCCTCTGTCCGCGAGTCCATCAATTACCGTTATTTTTCTCTTAACGTACGATCCGAGAAGAAACAAATGTATCTGTTTGTAGAGCTTTTTGATAACAATCGGTGATTAAACGTTCATTTCCCGTTGCGTGCATCACGAGACCTAAGAAATTGTGTTTGTTATTTTCAACTTGGAGCGTTGAAGTTCGATTCGTTAAAAATCGTTGGAATTTTAACAACGGCTTCGGTAGCGAGCCATTACTCGAAAAATAATTGCGGGAACCATCAAGAACGCCACCCGAAAATTAAACGAGCTCAGAACACGCGTTGTTTTACGGGACGCGGGCAGGTATACGTGGCGTAATTTTAATTGTAAAGGCGCGGCGTAATTTCAATTGTAAAGGCGCGGCCGGCGAAGGAAGCGCCCGATTAAATTCGTAAAATAATATTATTTCATCGTATCGTTCGCGATTATTCGGCGCGAAACGCGCGTTTCAAGTGCCGAGAATTTTGTCGATTATCGTCGGGGAAAGCATCCGTTGCCCCATCTGGTACAATTACCGAACGAACATTTTCTATTCTTTTTCCAGCGAGGTTATCGGATAATAAGCGGCGAGTAGAAAAAAAGAGAGAGGGAAAAAAACAAGAAAAGGGAAGGAAGAAAAGAAAGAGTGAGAGCCCGACGAAGGGGCGAGACCGTTAATAACGGTGACTCTTTATCGTTTATCCAACCGAGCGAATTGTGAAGGAGGTAGCCGTAATTACCGAAAGAGAACGCCTAGACTTTGTGACAAATAATGACATAATTTAGCATCGATCTGACTGGTAAGTGCTACTTCGGTCGCGGAGCCAGAGCACCGGAAGTGATGCAAAGATGCAGAATTATTGTACGGGTCGACGGGACTCGGCGGAGGAAGTACCGTGGCACAAAACCGGTGAATTCCGATGAAAACCGGCTATCATAACCATGTGCCTCCTGATTCTCGACAGACACCCGGTTAACAAAAGGAATTAATTATTTACTTGAATCGAGCACGATTGCTTGCAGCTTGTAACGTCTGTTACATCATTTTCCCGCAGCGTTTTGTACTCGAAGGGGGACTTCGTTAAATATGAAACGTTTACGCGTGCACGGAATGGGGATACAATTTTATTGCCAATGACTGCTTTGTATTAGTTTATAAACTGCACGGGGAAGTGATATAGAAAGTTATGCGGATTTTAATATCGCATACAATGATGAGAAAACCAAATTTGCAATACTATTGACACAATCCGTATTTAGAAAACGTAATATTAATTTTGAAATGTTGTAAAATGGTATTTAAAGTTTGTGTGAATAGTATGTTTGTGTAACGATAATGTTCCTTTTAGAGTAAACTTTCGTATTACGAGTGGTAACAGAATAAGAGATTTATTATTTTAAGATTTTTATGGAATTATTTATTATTGAATTATTTTTGATAACAATCAAATTAATTATTATTGAATTAAGATTTTTAGATATATTTGGGTTAGGTCAAAATTCATTTATTGCCAATGTAATTCTACAGGTGTAATGTAATATTTAAATGATAAACTTAGAGCCGAAGAACCGTGAAAAATGCACAAAGAATCGGCTTGAGGAATGAAAATCGAAATAAATAGAAGTTCGCTTACAAAATAATAGAATCGTGGAAAGTAAAAATAGAAAGAGAAAAACATAAGTATATTTTTACGAATCGTGGAAGAACCAATAATCATAGAAACAAAATAGAAACAATACTTTCTTCGTATAAAAGATGAATCTTCTTTTCGTTGAAAGAAAAAAATAAATAAATGAACAATAATAAATCAACGTACAAAAATAGATCAATTTTAGAATCACACCGACGATAAAATTCTACTCAAAGTTCGTCTCGTTAAAATTGACCGTTACTCTTTCTAACGCAAAATAATATATCGTTCGCCGCGTCAAGCTCCGATGAAACACGCTCCTGTAACTTTCGCAAAAAGTAGTGAAAAATCCGCAGGGATTCGTTGCACCGAAAATCGAGTAAAATTTTTCTAGAACGGACGCATAGTATTTACTGAAACACCGACTCTTTTATATGCGCATCCTATTACGCGTCACTGAACTATCACGTATGAATGCATTTACCAGGCCATGCTTGGGATAACGATCGTTCAAAACGGTTTTCGAGTGACGAAAATGATGCATATGTATTCACGGTACCAGTCCTCTTGACCGCTTACGTATCCAGCATCCATCGATTCCCGGGCGAATCGCATTTCCGGTGATTCACGGTGCACGCACGCGCCCATCCGACGCATTTATGCCGGCAGTAAAACCGAATGATGTGTATCAAATATTAATACCGTCGTAGCAACGCGAATCGCGAGGCTACGAATTCAGCTGTCTCGGTAGCGAGCCATGTCGGATTTCCGATCAGACTATGCTTATCGATTATTCGGAACGTCACGTGACACATTTCCTCCAGTAATACCACTCTTCGTTTTCCTTTTCTCAGTCGCCGTGAGCATCTATTAACGGTTACACGGCTTTAAAGAACGATGTACACTAATCCCCGCTTTCAAGCGACAACTTTTTACAACGGACTGCGCGAAACGAAATCGTCACACTGGTCACTCTTGGAAAAAATGCGAGCGACCCAATCGAACTTCATTCGATGATGAAAATGAAAATTTAGTATATTTTTTTATGCATTTTTTCAGCATTATTGTCAACGGATCGGTAAAAATTTCTCGATGAATGTGGGTAAGAAGGTAACCATGTTTGGATCAGTTTTAATTACACGTGAAACGAAATATTTTTTAATTTTGTGTGTATGTGTGTCGTTGAATAAGCTCGTGTTCGTACTTATTTCAACCGCGAAAATAAGTTGTCTATCTGTTGGTAATATTCTCACTAGGTACAATGGAATGTGTACGAAGTTTGATTTTGAAATTGGAGTATGAGTATATCTCGTTCACTGTTCTCGTTGAACTATACACGCGAGACTGGTTTTCGCTCGGGATGGTACCGATTTTGTTGACTCGAAAGGAACAATTAGTTCAAAAATTTGTAAAGAATGTCCCTGAGGGTTATTCACGATGTAATTCTATTAATCGTTACGAAATACTGACCATTAGTGAAATAACCATTTTCGAAAGATTCTAATCGCTGAATCGGAAATCCATCCAACTCCTCTTCGAATCTCGAGTGTGCTACGTACTTCGATAAGTGGAAGCTAAAAGTGAAACCCATTTTCTAGCAACACTAATCGCAATAACAGACTCGAGGTGAAACATTAAAAGTTTCAGAGATTCTGATCCTTTTAAAATTCAGTACACCCGAAACTTTCAGCTTCCACATACGAATTTTTCGTGCGAATATTCAGCACACTTGAGAAGCCACGGGAACTCGAAGAACATGTGAGCTAAAAAGAACTCTCGAGGTGTAACTTCTCTATTCTTTCTCAGTGAACCGTGTCACCAACGAAAAAAACGGGGCGAACAGTTAAACGAGGAATTAGGGAAGAGTTGCTAAAATCGTGTCACATTCGACATTTTGTTTTATATTTCCTATTGGACACTAACGTGAACGCAGATCACTATCGAACGTTGCAGCTTGATCTTTCAAACTCGTATTATTGCACGTTGAAACTTTCACCAAGAACAAATCAATTTGTCACAACTATTGTTACAACACAATGTAAAGTATTACACAGGACTGGTTTCCAAAACTGTAACTCGTAAAATAACAAAAAGTATGGTTAAATAACATTTAACGTTACAATTATTTCATAAATACAGAATAGAAAGAAAACGAATAAACGTTAATAATGATTAAATAACACATTTGTGTTAATTTCCTTTACTTCGATCCACGGTGAGGACAATAATAAATTTTGTGTTCTTTTTTACACTCCATAATTTTCATGAGTCCTTAATGCATATTTTATGTATTCGATTATTTTTGCTATACGTGTCACGTAACCTATACGATAAGCTAGGTGTATAGCAGGGAATACATTAAGCATAAGCTCGTAAATCGTACTGGTACGATTTAAGAAAGTAGAAAAATGTGGAATAAAACTGCATTTTTACACTTCTATAAAGTATATAAATGTAATCAAAAATTGTATCGTGTACCTGATTTTTCATAGGTTTATAGCAAAAAGCAAAATGTCATCTACAAATATTTTGCTAATATTTTTCATTGCTTAAAATAATTTAGAATGTTTTTTCCAATTAATATATAGGGTTGCAAAGACACTATCTTTTATTTAAAACGTTTCCAATTATATCTTTTGTAATTTACGAGTTATGTAGTCATATATATATGATAAAATAAGTGGCTGCTCTATGAGGGGTAATTTATTCTTCAACGCGTAAATTATAAGTTTAATACACGTAAATATTTCTACGAGGCTAACAATTTTCTTTCATCGACAATCGAAAACTACATAACGAAAATTTGTCCCAGTATTTATTTCCTTTATTTCGTTCAACATTTCGCTCCAAATATTCATTTTTTAGTTTTCATAGTAAAAAATTATATTATCGTTAACTAAGTTTGGGTCTATTTTGACCCACGTTTGCAGAAGTCTCATCGTTATGAATAATTTCAACAGAGAACTGTTTATTTCAGAACTGATAGGGCAATTGATAGAATGTCAAAATAGAAGAAAGTACAGCTGGGTCGATTGATAGAGAGTTAAAGTAGAAATATAGCAACAACGGAATACATCAGTTTTCAAACTCTACAGATTCGAACAATTTCTATAAATGTTCACAAAAAATGCATACTGAAATGGTGCTTAAATTCTCCGATAATGAAAAACTCAACAAAGTACGGTTCGTGTGACCTGTACATATACGACTTAACAATCAACGTGTCGAAGTCAAAAGATATCGACAAAAGTGATAGGTTGCTTCATAAGTTTTGTCGTTCGATAAGAAATGATTATTGACTGAATATTAGATTTGTCGTTTTATTTTTTTAAAGATGGTACTACCGTTTGATGAACATATGTGAAATTTACAGTTGTTCAAAGTTGAAGTTTCATAGTATTTTTTTGCAACAGAAAAAACTTATTGAAGAACTCAGCATATGCCACAGTTTCCAAACTCCATCAGTTCGAGCATTCGTGCAAATTTTCATAAAACTGGCACATTCACCGCTAAAACGATGCTTAAATTCTTTTATAACAAAGAACTCAACGAAGTACGTTTCAGGTGACCCATAGGTACACAACGTAACAATCAACGCGTCGAAATGAAAAGTCATCGACAAAGCTACACACCACAGTTTCCAACTTCCATCAATTTAAGCATTCGTGCAAATTTTCATAAAACTCCCACATTCAACCCTAAAACAGTGCTTAAATTCTCCTTTAATAAAGAAATTAACCAAGTACGTTTCAGGTGACTCGTAGATCCACAACGTAACAATCAACGCGTCGAAATGAAAAGTCATCGACAAAGATACACACCACAGTTTCCAAACTCCATCAGTCGAGCATTCGTGCAAATTTTCATAAAACTTGCACACTCACCGCTAAAACGATGCTTAAATTCTCGTCTAATAAAGAAATGAACCAGTTAGGTTTCAGGTGACCCGTGGATTCGGCACATCGGCCCCGCAAGGATCGGTTACAAATTCATCGACGTTAAACGGTAGCGCGAGCGACGAGAACCGCGCGGGCTTTGGAAATTCCCTGGGCGGTCGGTGGCGGCGGGGCAGGGGGTTTACCACGATAAATCACACGGTGCGCCGACAAAAGGGCCCAACGAAAGGCCCGTCGCCATAAACGTATAAAGTAATTACGCGCTGCGTTCGTAGCACGGTGGTGGCGGCGGCGGCGTCGGCGCCAGCCGAGCCATTCACAGGGATCCGGCGTATGTCCTGCCTACGCGCCGACCAAAGCTGGTTCCTATGGCATAAAATAGCAGGATAGGTAAGCTATGCGTGATTTTCGCCGCACCGAAACCGAAGCTTTCATCGCGCGGCCACCGCGACGAGGATTATATTTCGGGGCGTGCATTATCGGGACATATACTCGATAGAGCACCTGAACGAGAAGCGACTGGCTCACGGCGGGCTGGCAGCTTGCACTGTGGATTTCATCGAGTTAAACCCTCTTTTCCTCCCGCGCCCTCTTTCAGCCCCCTCGCGATTCCATTCATATTCATGCGAGCCCGATTCAAACGCGTATTACTTCTGTTAGTGACGGCGGTGGGAGAGTAGGTAGCTGGTAGTCGTTCGAGGAAGAGCAGCTTTTCGAATTGAAAGAAGTCGTTTACTTCCGGTCAAGAGGTGCCTGCTGACTACCGCGCGTACCACCGGTTCACGGATTTATATATACATTCCTCTGTTCACGACGACTACGCCCGCGATGTCGAGGGTTCAAGATTCTTGAAAAGGAAAGAGAGATACGGGGCCGCTGTTTTCGTTGAATCCCGCGTTCGGGTTGAGAAGTGCGGATAAATCCCAAAACAAAGACCCGGAGAGCTCCGTGGGAGGTCTCGAGTCGTAAGAAGAGTATTTCACCGAACGTTCTCGACCGTGATATTTCGGGTCCTCTTCGCTGCCAGTGGGAACGAACGTAACGAAAAATATGGAAAGTGAGACATTTGTATAGGGTGGTACCGACGTCCGTGGACACTTTTATATTCTGATCGCTAAAGGGGTACAGATGTTCAAACTACAAGGTTCGAGGAGTACCGTAGCATTTTTCGGTGGATATTCTTTTCGTACACGCGACGATACGCGTGAATTCAACGATTGCAATTTTTTTAATGGAAGTGGATTCCTTTTGACATGGATTCCGTCTGAATTCACTCGAGGTGAAGTTCAACGTGTGTGCATCATTATACTTATTAAAAGAAATATAGTTCTGCGATAGTACTCTTTGAACCATCTTCCTTTCACCGGGTTTTTTCAACTGCTCACTGATAACGGAGTTACGATCCGGGACAGTTGCCTGGACCAGCTTGTGGATTGTAAATTATATTCGGAACTCCAGCTTTTGGGTAATTTTGTCGACGTAAAACTAATTCATTTCGTTCATCAAAGTGGCATGTATGCTAAACTCTCGGATAAATTATTATAATATATTTGAGAGCCTAACATTTGAATAATTTTATCGATGTGGAACTAATTTCATACTAAATGGCGAGAGTCGATGGGAAAGTGAATTGCATGCTTTGGTTTGCAGCAAATTACTTCCACGTGTTTCGTAGAAATTTAATAAGTAATTGGATGGAAAACTTTAATAGAACTTGATCGGTTAATGACAAACCGCTATCAGAGAGACCTCGAATTTTGCGAACGCTATCGTACCACGATATAGAAACTTTTTATACCCGTGTTACGTAGGTTAAATCTGTTAATTGATACTATTAGGAAGATGGTGCAACCTGCCATTATGCGACATTGTTTAAACGACGTTTTCCTAAGGAGGTGAATCGATAGAGGTGGTCCAATTGGCTACTGGGTTCGCCTAAACTAACCCGGTTAGGTTTCTTTTTAAGAGATCGTGTCAAAAAATTTGTCTATTTATTAAAACGAGCATCAATATATATATATCAATATTCAAGTAGTAAAATCGAAAATATTTGGTCTTTTATACGAAGCTTATTACATTGTTTCACCATTCGAACATCTTTATGTATCAAAACTGTACACGAATTTTAAAACTACTTTGTGTAAAAAGAACAAAATTTGAATCAATGTTCGGAGAAAGTATTTACAAATTAACGTATAATATGTATTCAGTTGCACGTGAAGAAGTATACAGTTACGATAATGAAATTGGGAATATTGCAAGTGAATAGAAAATAAAAATTTATTACGATAGACTGATCTTGCTTTTTGCGCAATTTTTAATAGAAAATGAGTAGGAATACAATATTTCAATATTATTGTAAAAATGATTGCTGGCAGAAATTGTTGAGAGTATTTTACAGAAGAAAAATAGTTTCGAAAGGAGAATATTTATGATACAAAAGGTCGAACAGAAGACAACATGGAACGCAATATTGGAATACGATATTTCGATATTGTTTCAAGAATGATAGCTGACAGAAATTGTTGACAGTATTTGATAGAAGAAAAATAATTTAGAAAGAAGAATATTTATAATACAAAAGGTCGAACAAAAGACAGTGGAACATATGTGATGTACGAAATATGAATTAAACATGGGGGAGTGGTCACGGGTGAACAGATTTAAAACGAAACAAAATGGAGTGTGTATTTAAATTCACGGAAATACTAAAAATTGTAGCGTAACCAAGTACAAAGAGTTCATTTATACGGTAATTTCTATACTTTCCGCATCCACTAATTACGATTACTATTAAACGTTCGATAAGTTGTTTAAAAACGGGTCAAACTGTAAATATTAAATTGGAAATAGGAAATTTTTTCGAATATCCTTTCCCGATTAAAAATTCCTATGCTATTAAACTTGAAACTATTCTCCGGTTTTTAAAAAACGTTTACAAATACCGTTCGTGTAATTTCGAGCAAAAACCAAGAACACACCGTCCCATTGATCCATTTCCATTCCCCTAACAATAATATATTAAAGCTATCGCACTTGCAGCTCGCTTCTGTTTTATCTTTGCATTCGCAATTTATCCTGTCGTAAAGTTTCTTTTTATCCGACCCGTAGATCGATATCATCGAATGACACTCGCTCGGATGTTGAAGAAAGCCTCCTGGAAGGAGCGTGAGTAATGGCACTTTCATTAGACAGAACGTGTACGTGACAGAAAGTCCGACAGTAATAATTTTCAGAAACCTGGCAATGACTTGCCTCAGTGGGTTGATCCGTGCTAGCATTTGTCCGACCATGCTCTCCTTTCAACCCCAACCGGTTTTTATCCAACGTTTCTTACGCTTCTTGGTTACTCTCCGGGTACAAAATATTTAATAAAATCTAGGAGGTAGCTATTACGGTTATGAGACTCCTGTAAAAAAGAGACCCGGACAGCTTAATTGATTAAAGCAGCCATCCGACGAACGAAAGATCCTTCCACGAAAGATCCCTCGGTTCGGCAATACGAACGGTCGATGGTTTTTCACCCAGCGAAAAGTGCATTTGTAGCGTTGGACTTCGTAGAAAAATTCCAGCTCGTTGAATCTTGCCAGCCCGAGGTCAGGGCTTTTTCTCTATGCGACGTGGGAGCCCGAAGTTTTAATAGAGACCGATTTGTGCAAATGATTCCGTTCCGTGGACTAAGATTGATGACTACGATTAATGATGGAAGAGCAACGATAAGCTTAGGCAACGTTGCCTCCGTTGCAGTACGTTAAATCGAGCGTAGAAATAAGAATACCTACATGCTCGACAGGAATCCAAGTGGGGCCCTGCTTGCTCGCAAAACGATGTATTATGTATACGGAATAAATGGAATAGAGAGGAGCTCGAGCTTGGGTCCTTCGGAACCAATAGGGCGAGCTAACGGTCCTGCCATCGAACATATTGCGATGGTCACGTGTATGCGTCCCCTCTGCCCCATATTCCGCCATCCTGGATAAGTTTTCGGACGGAAGGAGTAGCGATGTGGATAAATTCTCCGAGCTTCCGGCGAAACTTCCTCGCGAGAGCGAAAGTGCAGATACAAGCAACCCGGATAGGAAGTCCACGCACAATGCTTAACGCGGGCCAACGATCCGGGAGAATAGTATGTCCTTAAATTTAGCCCGAAATCGCCTTTCATGGCGTATTCTCTCTGAAATCGGCATGCTCCGCTACGGCGCCTCGACACACTGGCAAATTGCGTTTACCGCGAATCTACGACCTTGGAACAGGACCACGATATATCTACAACGGGACAGTTTTTATCAGACATCCGATTCGTAACTGTTTATCGTTCTGGTGGATGGGATTTTCATTAACGCGTTCGATTCGTGTTTTCATCGATGATCAAGTAGTCGAAACTAAATATCTTCTTTGATGTTTAACTTTTACTTAGCGGTGGATGATTTTTACTTGGATTGCAATTTTTATTGACCAGAATATGAACAATTATGGCGTTAGATTGCTGTAGGAACGAGATTTATGGAAGAAGAACTTTGTAAATTCGATTCTTGTTTTCATCGATGATCAAATAGTTGAAACTGAATGTCTTCTTTGATGTTTAACTTTTACTTAGCGGTGGATGATTTTTACTTGGATTGCAATTTGTATTGACCAGAATATGAACAATTATAGCATTAGATTGCTGTTGGAACGAGATTTATGGAAGAAAACTTTGTAAGTGCACTCACTATACACGATTCGAAATTGCAAACAATGAAAAACAATTTTCAATTTTTTAATAGATTTCTGAATACTTTCGAAAATGTTACTAGTGCAGAAAAAAAGGACGATGAGTTACGTATTAGCAACTATTATTATTAAAAGAACTCTTCCATTTATCTCTAGATTTTCTTCAAATTTAACATTTCTCTCGGTACATCTTTCATTATATAACTATTCACATTGTCAATATTTTGCCCAAATTTTCATCGTTTTCAACTTTCCATACCATCTACGTATAAATTTCCGTTTCCACTAAAGAAAAAACGAATATTTTAAATTTCTCCGCGATTCGAAGATAAGCTTACTTTACCCTATCACTCATCCGAGAGCGATGTATCGATACTTGAAAAAAAAAAAGTCCTAGTTCCTTCTTACACGAAACATGTTTCTTAACGTAGAATCTCGTTCGATCCCCGGTACATCTACACTGGAAAATAATTAGTTTCGTCGTTCGTTTCGTTGTCAGCGCAATTCGAAAGAATCGTTCCACCGTACCCTAGTTCCCTCCGCATCGCCAGGGCCCTGAAAAGAAGTAAAGCCGTGGAAAGTCGTTATCGAGCACGTTCTGAACTTCAGGTGACTATCTTGGTCTCTGCTCATCGCGAATATCGACTGTCGGAAGTTTCCTCTCGCGCCTTTCTTTGATTTATTTGATTCCGCGGAAGGCCGAGGCGATAGAGGTAAGAAAAAAAGAGAGGGGCGACAAAAAGAGGGTCAGGGTGGAAGAAAAGGGACGAGGAGGGGGAAAGGGGTATCGCGGTGATCACGGAATTTCTTCGTAGCGTCCCTCGTTCGTTCCCGTTCCCCCCTAACCACCCCCACTCCTTTCAACCCCCCTTTTTTCGCCGTCCCCCGCGCGAAACTTTCTTCCTACCGCGGGGCACCTCGAGACTCCCGCACGAAATCCGTTCGCGGAAGTCACCTTGCTTTCCCCATTGTTCCTGTCTTTCGCCAACTTCTTTCTCCCCTCCCTTTTCCCGCCAGTTCTATTCAACCTTTGCGTACACTTTCGTTTCTCGAGTTACTTCTACTTCTTCCCCCACCATCGGCTGTTTGCACTGCTGCTGCGGCGGCGGCTGCGCGTTCTCGAACTTTGAAACTCTAACGAAATCTTGGCCAAGGTGAATATTTTATGCGTAAATCAAATCCCGGCAAATATACGCGAGAGAGCGAGGATCCGTGGCACGGTGCGGCTAAATTGAATAGAAGCGCTGCTCGAGCACAGCCGTGTGCTACTCCTCCTTTGCTCGTTTTTTTTTTTTCTCTTTTTCTCGTGTAATTCTTCCCACTCCGCGTCTACCTCGTCCACCCACCGCTCTTCCCCCGTTTTCATTGCACATACGCCTAGCTTGTTGGATGTGTGCCTCGGTTATCTATCGGTTATTGAATTTCTGCCCTGGCCGCAAGAACGTACACGTTATCGAGTTTATTTACATCGCGGGACTCGAAGTCGAGAAGCTGGCGTCTGCCAGGACGCCGCGACGGATCGTTCGAAATAATTAAACGATTCTTGGGGGGAGGTGAAACGAATTTTGGGAGATGGCGCCCGTAGAAGGAAACGAGATCGGTAAGAGGAGATAAGTAAGAATCGGGTTCGTATATGTTGAATAGACGATTATTGTTTGAGTAACAACGGTGACAATTCGAGCTTTGAAATTTGTTGCTTTTTGAACGTTTAAAGAAAGAGAGATACGATGGTGGAGTATATACGGTTTAATTGTACAAATTCTTGGTTACAGATATTTTTGATAATTGTACAGTTTAGGGGGAGGTGAAATGAATTTGGGGAGATGGTGCCCGTAGAAGGAAACGAGATCGGTAAGAGGAGATAAGTAAAAATCGGGTTCGTATATGTTGAATAGACGATTATTGTTTGAGTAACAACGGTGACAATTCGAGCTTTGAAATTTGTTGCTTTTTGAACGTTCAGAGGAAGAGAGATACGATGGTGGAGTATATACGGTTTAAATGTACAAATACTTAGTTACAGATATTTTTGATAATTGTACAGTTTAGGGGATTTGGCTACGATGATCTTGACCTTGATGCACTTTGTCAAGGACAATCTTGCACTTCTTATAGCCCGAGTAATCTCTAAAAAGAGATTCTAGCCGTCGTTCATTGTTTATTGGAAAAGTAATAGTAGAAAGTGTGTGAGAGATATAGTAGTTAGTTTCAATGGTATTTTTATTTGTATAAGAGGGAATTATAATTTGTTTAAAAGTTTAACGCGTAGTAGGTGGGGAAGAGACCCTGCCTGCACTCCCACTCCAAAATAATTTAACCCCTATCTAACTTAATTGGTGGATTAGGTTAGGTTAGGCTAGATTAATAGCTCAGCTGCTGCCAAACGGCTGGCCACTCAAGCTGGAATTCAAAGTTTTTTAATAGATAAATGTATCCAAGTATAGAACTATGTAATTGTTAATTTTTCAAATTTTTTTAATTGATCAATTTTTAAAGAGAAATAAGGAATGGTAAAACTGCTTGGAGATTATTCGAATGGTTGTCCTATACAACACAAGTTAAGGTCAAGGTCATCAGGAAATGAATTTTCGAAATAAATTACATTACCGAATTTTCTGTTCTTATTACCGACTCGTTATTTTATCGCAGCATTTTAATTATCTGCGAGCAAATTATTTTTGAATTGAGTTCTGCGTCCATTTAAAATTATCTGTAATACACTTATCGGCCATTAAAATAATTTTGTCACGATTGTACCAACGTTTATCTCCTGTTTGCAACATATACGTATAAGTATTTATTTACGCCCAGGGTGTCTCATTTTAATCGATTCGCGCGATTAATGTGGCAATTAGTAGTAATGTTAATAAAATCACCGCTCCGTTTCAAATTTCTGAAACTAATTTCCATTAACTTAAACATTCGTTACAAAACGCGCAACGAATTATTTTAACAATACCGAGTGTTCATATGTATGCACAGTCCAGTACAAAACTCGAGCATTAAATAGAATTGGGGCTCCTCGTCGCGATTATTGTAAAAATAAAAAGTTATCAAGGAATTGGTTAAAAGAACAATGTGTCTCGCGAATTCTGTACACTCGAACATCTTCGTTATTTCGAACAATACACGAAAATGTAAATTACAAAACTTGTAAGCTGTAAAAGAATATATAATACAATAAGAATGATTTTTCTATTTGCAGATGGAGGCGTAGAGGAGAGCTAAAGAAACAATTGATTATTTTAAATAAAACGACCAATATCTTACAGTACAGTTGTTCCGAAACTTACCAATGGTTACGCAACGAATTATCGCAACATGCTCTGCAATAAACTCCGAGATCGTAAGACATTTAAGATTTACAACGTTTCGAAAATTACAAAGTCAAATATCTCGAAAGAGGTAAGTCTTGGGACAACTCTACTTTAGCGTTTTTGTGCCCAAAATTCGCTACACATTTCACCTCTAGCTCTCTACGACGCTTCCATCTGTAAAAAAAAAAGAAAAAGCAATTTTCACCGTATTAAGTATTTCTAAAAAAATTCTCAACCTTTGTAACTTACATTTTCGCGTACCGCGGAAACAATCAAACTACTCGCGTGCACAGAGTTCGGTATACACACGCGAGTCAACGTGCCCGCGACATATTCAGCAAGAATTCATTCTCCTGGATGTTCGAGCAACGCCGCGACCAATCGCGCGGTAAACTCGAAACACTCGAAAAGCACTAAAATATTTCTGTGCATACACACTTTATTACCAGCCGTGGTAAGCGTTTTTATATCTTTATTCGCGACAACTGGCTCCTCCGGTTGTACAGGACGTCCAGTACCTATACATTTACAGAAGCATGACGCGGCGGAAAAGAGAGAGGATATTATTTTTTCCTGTCGCCCGGGAAAAATGCCAACGTCCTCTCGCCCAAATACGATTCTGACCCAAAAAGGTATGCATTAAATAAATAAATTATTCCAGTTCCTCTCTGTTGGCTCTCATCCGAATTGCTCGGGCTTTCGCGACGCTGACGTTTACCCCTCGCCGATGTCACGCATGCCTCGCCCAGAACGGAAATTCCATACGGATTCGCGTGGGATCATTTAAACATTTTATTATCCCGTGAAAAAGGGGAATGCTCGAATTTTCCATCGTCCATTGATTCGGACGGGATCCATATTCCACGCGAGATACAGTGACGCGATAGCCCCGTAATTCTCAATACCGAAATACGATCATAAGAGTCCGATTATAATCTCCAGGTACAAAGTTTCGTACCCCATACGACACGATCTTTACTCCACGGTGTACGGTTTGACGAAAGTCGACGAACCATTTAATTCCGCCATCGTGAGCCCGCTGAAATACTCGTCAACCACCCCAAAAGTGCAAAGATGGAAAAAGATAACAATCGACGAGTTAAACGTGGTAACCATGTGGGATAGTTGTTTTTCAGAGACAGATAACACAATAATACGGTTAAACGAGTTACCGATGTGGAACAGCTGTTTTTCACGAGCCTCTGTGTAAGGTAGATGGCTCGATAACTGTCAGTGTCTCTATAATTGAAATTATTTGATTTAATAACGGAATAACGTACGGTGAATCGCGAATGAGACAATTTTAATATGAAATTTGAACTTTCGTTTTACGTAACGATGCGTGGACGTGCTTGTTTGTTCGTGCTCGATACGCAAAAATAAATATTAGAGGGTAAACGTAGAAAACGTACGGGGCGTATAAAATTCGAGTAGCGTGAGTATTAAATACGAGAATTGTCGTAAGGTAGCGAAGGTAATAATTTCATTATTTATTTTACGTTACGCAAACTGGGTTGATAGTATACAAGGATCATTTTCATTCGTCTGACAACTTTTCGAGTTACAGTAGCAGGGACATTGGACTTTGTTGTACATTTTCGATTAATTGGTAATCGATTCATCGTGCTCGATGTATAAAACAAATTCACAAATGTAAGTTGAGCAACGTTGTGAAACGATTTGTAGATAACTTGTAAAATAATTGAACAAAGTTACACGAGATAAGTTTAAAGTGACATTGGTACGTTTACCCTGTTCTCGATCAGGGTAATTGCGGTAACGTATACCAAACAGATAAAAAATTACAAGATCGGCAAACAATTCCGTATCACTATGTATCCTAAGTATTTATGAACCATATTAGAATCTACAATGTTTATAAACACCAGTACGAATAAAAACATTCCAAGATCGCGATAAAGTGTCTCTCTTGCGCGAATGGTATAAATTTTCCCTATAAAATTCGATTTCCTAGAAAACGAAGCCCGAACAAGAAAACTCTGCACCAAATCTTTTTCTTCATGTCCCAATAAGAAATCATCCCCTCCCATACGCAACGATTTCTCAGTTAGATAATACAAAAAAGAAATGAAAAGAAATCGATAAGCTTAAAGCAGCTTAAATAGTAAAACGTCTACCCTAATTTTCAACGATGTCACCCAACCCGGATATCTCATCCGTAACCACGCGTTGGACTCTCGTTCGCTTAGAAAAAACGGAAAAACGCGGAATGGAAATGAAATACACCCGAAAACCGCGCGACACTCGACAAACACCCGTCCGTGCTAAAATATCACAATGACGTGGCAGGTGCATTTACCGGATTTCAGCCGAGGCTTTGACGGCAGTCACCAGATAGCTCTTTCATCCGGTAATTAGCCGGAGAGCCCGAGGAGTTATCACCTGGCGCGATCATGGTCGTGTGCACGCGTGTTTCGTCTGTTCGAGCACTCCGTGCCGAGTGCGCGCGCGGCGAGGCGACGCGACGCTACGCGACGCGACGCGACGCGACGCGGGAGCATCCGTGCCCTCCCGCCCGTCCTTAATTAATTAACACCAGTGCCGAATAATAATTATCGAAATGAAAGATGGTATCGGTGAGCTTATTTATTGGTACGCGCCCAGCATCGTAGTTACCTACGGTATCGCGTACGCGCCCCTCTGTGCCCTTCGGGGGAAGAGGGGAGGTGAGAGGAGGGGGGGCACTGTAGCAGCGACACGTAAGCGCCACCACCCGGTAGCATCGATAACCGTATCTAAACGCGACTCCCCTAATTGGTTCGTAAATTAATTTACCGAGGCGGTCACATATTTGGCCGTTTTAATCGCGCGGCTCCGCTCGAGTTTCGCGTTGCAATCCACCCCTCCACGTAAGAGGTGGCCCGATTCGTAATTCCTCAAGATGTTCCCGAATTTTTCCACACAGAGACCCTTTTCCTTTCATCCCCGTGTCGTTCTCCCTTGACGCATTTCTCTCAGTCTAGCTGCTCCGTGCCCGAGATCGTTGCATTATTCAGATTCTTTCACGCCCAACAAAAACTTGACATTCCTTCACGATACATTGAGCACGAAAGTGGTGTTACCCCGGCACGGAATAAATTCAACGCCGGGGTGGATATCGGTCGAGAATTCTGTTTCGCGACGTCTCGGTGCTCGATTCGATCTGATCTGTCGCGGGTATTAGATGCAATCAGAATAGGGTATATAGGAGAGAGACGAGGAGAAACCTGGTGGAAGAAAAGGGAATGTATAATACAACGCGACAACTTTCCAAGCTCCCGTTGCAAAGTGGGGGACCATGGTCCGGTCTCTTTGTCCACCAGGAGTTCCTGTGAAAGATGTGCGTTTTTATATCGCTATTTTCAGGCTGTTCTGGATCGAGTAGCTTTTACGATGGAAAGCTTGAATCTGTCTTGTTGAATTTTAGACGAAACGATTAATACGGGATTCTTGGACAAATTGTTTTCTGAATTTTACACCAATTTGACACTGGCTTGATTAGAATTGTGGAATTTTTAGTTGAATAATTGGCGCAACTTTTAGTTCCTAGAAAAAATGTATCGGTTAATTTGTGAGAGAAATGATTAATTTGGAAGGTATTTTAATCTCAAATTGGAAAGTGTATCTGCACTTACATTTTGGATGTAATCCAATTACATTTCGATGTGGACGATTTTATTTTGGATAATGATAAAGGAAAATCATTTCGTGTGTATAATTTCGTGTATCATTTTTCGAAGAATTTGTGAAATGGAAGAATGGAAATAATGAATTATTTAAATGTTTCTTACTCGATACATTTTCTCAATGCTATGTTCTTCAAGACCATGACATGACGGGGTTTCTAATCGTTAGAGCTACCAATATTGTAAAAAAAGATACAACCTATTGTAATAAGCATATAAGTTCGCCCAAATTATTGAATATCAATTATAATTAATAATCTGTCTAGTAAATGGGCAGTATCTATAGTTAAGTGACACAATTCTGTAATCTTTATTGTATACTGTCCTTTTGGTTAGATAGTCATCTTTACTCTTTCTTAACACTACAGTCACCAAATCTATACCTCACTCGCTTTCATCATTTTTCATTTTCGTCCCTGAAAGGTGTACAAACGCATAATCCGTGATCAATTGTTGCAATACCTGCTCAGATTGTCTTAACTCTATGACCTCTCGAAGACTATTACTGTAACAATTAAAATCTCGTTACTTCTCCCAAACGACAATGTACTATAACTATAAGCCTGCCTCAACGTGTCTCGATTGACACCAAATCTCTAACTTAAAATCTACTTGTCCCTGTCTGTCTAAAATGACACCTAAATTCTCACCAATTGACTTCCTACATTTTACTACTCCTATAAATCCTAAGGACACCATACTTCCTCCTATTGCGTACGTTTTCTCTGAAAAAAGGAAGTGTACCCACGTTTTTTCAATGACAAACAGGGTATCCAGATTGTGCTTTCCCAACGTGACTATGCTCAGAAAATGTCACTTGAGTTTCATAAAAAATGCCCTGCTAAATTTTTTGACAATTCCTTCTATCGTGGAGGATCGAATAATTAAGAACAAAGAACTGCTTCGATTCGAGTAATAGACTTCTCATCGACCTCGGTTAAAGATACAAATCGCTACCTACCCCGGGTACGAGCGAATCGTCGCTCGAAAGCCTGAATTACTCTACTCGAAACTCTGATCTAGGAGTAACTGAGTATTTTGTAACCGTGTCGTGACCCTACCGGTGGTTTTAACAGTACCCTCGCCCAAAACGAACGAGAAAAATTCCAGACTAGTTGGACCGACAGGAACAGGAAATTAGGAGGGGGTGGGGGGTGGGGGGGGGTTGTCAGAGCGAAATACAAGTGGAAGGCACGTATCGTCCCTTTGCATTCGAGGCTCCTCGATATTAAAGCCGAGGCAATGCAGGGGATTGCGACGATTGGTGGCGTGCAACGATCTGCTTGGTGCCTGGACTCCCGATAATTATGTGCCAATTAAATTTAACGACTATCCATTATTCCGGTCTGCGAACGCGCGTACAGGCTCCCTCACCGCTACCTTCCTCTTCCTACCGATTCAACACCCCTTATACCACACGTCCTCTCCCCCTACCTAGCAATCGAATGGGCACATTGGCAACAACTAGCCAGGTCGAAATCCAATTACCTTTTAATATTGTCCAAATGGGCAACGGGATCGAATTGCCATTGCGAAATTCCACGCGGCCTAGCTGAAAAATTGCGAGGAACTCCTGCCAGCACGTAAATGGCTCCTGCGGACTAACCGTATCTTCCTCCTCGCGTAAGTCGTAGTCAGGACGTTCTTGAACAGCGTGACGTCCTTCTTTTCTCGCCATCTTCCCTCGATCACCGATGCCAGCGGATTGAATAGAGTAAAACGTTCGACATTTCAAATGGAATTGGAACGCAGATCGAGATAATGGTTTTACATGACTAGATCTAAGTGCGCGTGAGTGATATAGAGCAAACTGTACGGGGATTTACGATTCGCTTTAAGAGACGTCGCGCCTGGTCTTTATCGGGGAATTGTTCACGACGTTTACCAATTTCTACCCCTCCCCCCCCATCTTCCGTATCATTGATACTTGTCTGATTAAAAATATTTTATTATTGTACTATTTTTATTAGCTTGCTCGGAAAGTCGTTTCGTTTCTTTTGGTGAAAATGAAACACGATTCAGAGTTCACGACTCAATGTTTTAGAGTGTATAAACATTTATTAAATTATATATTCTCCATTTTGGAAAACGACTTCCCGAACAACCTAATAGAAATGGTACAATAATGAAATATTTTTTATTCTTTGCTCTCCGTCCAACAGTGTCAGAAGAAAGCAACGAGTTTTTACGAGTTAAGTTACAAGAGAAAGATAATTGTAATTTGCTGATTATAATTTCATCACATGTGGATCTCTTCAGGGAAAATAGAAATACGTGTAGGTATAATGCAAATCGAAGGAACGTTATTATTTAATTTACAAATAATTGTATAAAGGTTGGAAAGAAGAATATATGTCAACCTATGTATACTTACTTGTGAATTTTATATATTTTACTATTTTCTGGCCTGTACATGATAATCTATAATGTCTTTCTTTTTCGACAACCACGTTCCTTTAATTTGTATTGTAAATATCGAGATTAGGTTTAGAAACAGCACCTCTGCTGTACCTTGCCTCTTTGTACACTTATCTTCTCTGTATCTCGTCCCTCCCAGTAAGTAATTGTTTACTCTACGTATATATCTTAAACTTCGTGCAATAAAGACATTAAAGAAATGAAATTTGAAACACTGCTTCTCTCCCGAAGAAAACTGCTACACGTGAGGTTGAAATGTCGAAAATAATCGTCTTAAATGAACGATGGTTACCTTGCTCTTATTACCGACAATTTATCATCTTCTTTGGGCATAATTTTAAAGTAACCGTTCTAATCGTTATTTATATTTAGTAACGCACGTTCTTAAGTTCAACATGTTTAATATTCTTTGGAAACTAAATATTAGTACCTATGGAGGTATTTTTTACGCTCCCCAGATGCGCAAATCAAATAATTGCAGGTGCAACGTTGAAAGATATTTGTTCAATTTAAAAGTTCCTTTTTTTCTGGGCGATTTGCTCGTGTATTTGTTTTACCCATGGAGTCGTAAACGCTTCTTTTTTTCTGTCGAATCTCATTAAGAATTCAAGCATTTCGACCGCAGATTTTCCCCCAGCCCAATTGCAAACAGCGATCGTTTTCCAAGCTCATTAAATGCGTGACGGCAGCCTTTACCTACAAACTCAATTATTGAGAGCAGTCTAAAAAAAGGATCGCAGTATCGATATTTGTCATGCAAATTGACGGAAATAAATTGTGCCCGTTTACGCGTATACGTTAGCATATTGATTTTGCTCAATTGTTAATGCCGTTAACGAGAAGTTAGCAAAATTTCTACCGTATCGTAATTAGAAAGTATTTCTGCCTGGTCGCACGGCATCCATAAACTGAAACAATGTTGATAAAGTGAAAACGATGTAAAGATACGAAACGTGCATGCGAGAAGAAAGAAACGATATTGAGTTTGAACTACCTTCTAATTAAATGTAAAGGAGGCCTCTACGCATAATGCATAAAAAATCGTTGAGCATTCTTATCTATTCGTCAAATACATCGTACAACAACAATAACGACGTCATTCTTGGGATTTGTTATTCGAAATGTCACCTTTCATTTTACATTTCAAATAATCTCTGTCCAGATCTGGATGAAACCCTCTGCGAGAAATATTATAACATTTACCAAGGTTTCTAATATTTTCTCAAACCGGTGATAACTTTTTATCGAAAAGAACGAACGTTGTATTATGTATTTATAAAGTGTTTTATACTTTCCCCAAGTCTCGCCAAAAATTATTCAAAAAGATCGTCAATAGGGGCAAAAGTGTAAGAACCACATTCTATACTGGACATAATTGAAATTATTATTTTGGTTGCTTTTCTAGGTATAATTGATAGGAATTAATATTTTTCTGTGCAAAGAGCAACATTAACTTAGATGTAACATTTTATTTCGTTTTCATTAAATATCTTCGTCGAGCGAGACTCGCTCGATTCTTTTCTCTGTACACGTAAAAACAGCATGCTGTTTGCAAAAGAAACTTTCCAATATAAACCTTACCGTCCGCTTGGTATGTATTAATAGTGTTGCGGATCTTTCCGTCGTCGAATAAGACTCGTCCTGGCAAGAGACAAGCTTGACATTGTAACTTCTAACATCAAGTTTCGGGATTCGAGTTTGTGGGAGAAAGGGGTTGCAGGTTGTCGGGGTTGCGGGTACAAGGAAGAGTCGATAGGGTGAGCACCAACACAGAGTGACCACTAAACACCTAACAACCAACAATAGCAGCCAACATCGAACATCGATAAACCAACGAAACTAAACCAACCACAAGTCACATTATAACGGAACTCAGCGAACAGTGAAGACATAATCCAACATATCCATAGCATAATGTATATATAATATATATAATATACAATGTATACGCATATACAATATAATATACACATATTATGTACGGATAGAGAATATAGAATGTATACACAATGTTGAATGATTTTTAAATACGTACGTGTGTGCGAAGAATGCCACTGCTCCCAGGTGAAATTTATACCACAAATCGTAACATCGTACGAACTAAGGAATGCCAATCAGTGATACCAATGCATAGCTATGCCGTTAAAATTCGAACGAGATCTTTTTGAAAAAAGAACAAAAAAAAAAAAATGAAAAAGGAAAAAAAAAAAAGAAACAGCCTCGAGGAGTTCCGTACTAATTCGATGTACGGACTTAATTAAAGTGCATACGCCGCAACAGTAACCGAAATTTGACGGTGCAGTTTAATTAAAGGAACGAATACACCGAACGAAAATTTGCTTCGGTACCTGCATGTAAATGCCAAATAATGGAAGAACTAATTATGACCGCGCTTTAAATACCACCGGAAAACAATATAAAAACATAGGCAGCATTCCACCGTATATGATAACTAATTTAATGGTCCCAGTTTAATGTTCGCAGTGCACTCTTCGCTCTACGTGCACTCAACAACACTGAGGGCTGGGTATCGTCGCTGCGGGCCGTCATACACGAGTTTCTCATTAAAACACTGAGGAGCACTAACTGTGAGACACGATAACGTAAAAGTGAAACACGTTAAAACTTAATAAGGATGACATATCTTCACAGACACCGAGTAGGGGTATGGTGACGTACCACATCGAGTACATTGAGAACGTGGTTCACGCGGACGACTCTAGTAGTGGTGGTTGTTGTTACATTGTGTGTTGTGGTCGTGGCAAGAAGAAGAAGAGATGGAGGAGGTGTGCGGCGCCCCCGGCCAGCCGGTCGCCCGTCACACCCTGAAACAGAATAATATTGTCACTTCCTTGAGGAACATACTCTATCCCTATCGACTATCTCGTCCCGCCATTATCTAAACTCGTTTTAGAATATACAAAGGCAGACCAAAATCGTGACGCGACCGTAAATGGGTCGATTTCTCGTGCAAAAACTAACAAGTCGATAACGTTGGATAACATTTTTTCATAGTGGACTTTCTTGTTGTCTCGGATAATTGTTTTCGAATCTACGCTGTATACGCGCGCGTGTACTGTACTCGCGCGAGAAGACTGCGTTTCGAGCCTATACCATCTCGTACGCGCCTCACCGGATTGGACGAATGGAATCGCTGTAACGTCAAACGCAATCTTCTCGCGCGCGTACTGTAGCTAGTTTGTCGATCGATACTTTAACCCTAGGATGACTTCTGTCGGGTTTGACTTCTGGTGGTATTCGAGACCCCTCTTGAACTTCAATGTTATTAAGTTAGAATTAGTTGTATTTGTGGCATCTATGGAAGAAAATATTATTTGTAAAAATATTTGCGTTTGAATATAGATAACGAAAGAATGGAAGTTGTACATATGTGGTATACACACTGGACGTGTGACAAACTTTTTCGAAAAACGTGTTCAGAAAAATCAAATTAATTCGAAATTCGTTTTCGTGTTACGTTACTTCAGGGTAGTGTTCGCTATGGTCGATTATTACCTGCGAACATTAATTCATTTAGTGATACATTATAAGATAACATTTCCAGGTCATAATTGTTAATGTGATGTAACAGTTTGCATGCTGCTAGGAGAGTTGTGATTAAATTAAGCAAAAATTATCAATCGATGGAAGCGAGGAAGGCTGTAAATAAATATTTGGGGACTGTAGATAGCCTAGGAGTTCTCCTAAGGTTAAACAGACACTGTTTGTTCCTAATAAAAATGAGTCCAAACACGACCATCATTGAATTATACTTAATAATTATACATAATTGAAACAATCAGAATAGAAGTTTAAGCATTTAAAATTGACTTTTCTCGAAAACGAAGACTCGTACAAACAAATATAATTTCACATTTTCGACTTATTTTTGCACAAGAAATCAATTGTGCCAATACCACGATTTCAACCGAACACCTACGTATGTATACACCGGTTAAATTTTTCGAACGTGTACAAATGTTCTCGTTCTTGTATTTTCTTATTCCTTTCGAGTTTCAATTGATTACAAATTTTTCGCGAATTACTCACGAGTGATCAACAATACACGAGTTTCGCATAGTAACGAACGTTGATAGATGTTTGCTGGTGTATATCGACAATCGTACGTTTGTCTGTTCCTCGATTTCTTACAACAAAATTATAAAGAATTGTATTTCGATTCGGACCGACTTTTCGTACTGAAGCTTGTAAGCAACATACAAGCACTCGGGCTTATCGAGGAAAGTATACCATAATTATCCGTTATTCCATTTCTGGCTCGATCAATGGAATTGGGTTGAATGCATCTTTTTCTATACATACAATGTAACGTTATGCTTTTGTGTGTTACGCGCTCAAAACGAAGGACATGTTTTCTTTTCTTTGGTGACGCAACGAGTAACCTGGATCGTTCACAATTATCAAGCAATGTTGACCGAGCAGAGTACCTATTCAACTTTAAACCGATATTCTGCAACACTGTTACGTGCAGTGTACCAATAATTATCGGTACGCGACGAATATACGTTTATTTATAGGAGCCAAATGACTGAGTTCCCTGATTGGTAGCCAATATACACATATTGACTTAAGAAGAATCGTAATTCAGTCATACTTGCAGAGAAAGGTACAAAATGAAATATTTATGTTACATTTATGTTATTTTACGAATACAATCCCTGCAAATATGATACATGGAAAACTGAACGAAGTACAGAAATGGTAATTGGATTTTTACAGAGAATTTGAGGTTAGGTTTGAAAACAATCCTCAGCTGTGTCTCGCTCTTACTCAATTCAATAATTACTCTAGTACGTGTACATTTTCTTTCAAGTTTCGTAACAAAGACGTTAGAAATGTATCATTAGTAATACATCATTGATAAAAGAACAATCGTAACGTAATTTTATATTCCAAGATACGGAGTTTGAAACTGGTCCCGAAATGGCGGGAAAGTCGAAAGAACGAGTGAATGGCGTAAACTGAGGGTGTGCAGCGTTCACGAAGCACGTGGTCCCTCGTATCGGTGTTAACCCATCACTTCGTTCCCGATTATTTCCTCGACTGTACACGTTTCGTTCATAAATACCAACTCTTCGACAAACAACGAATACCAAAGAGCCTCGTAACTGTCTGGAAAATATTTTATACGAAAGTTTCATTCAATCCACTGAATATTACTCGACGAATTTCCTTGTACGTATTTCCTTAAAAAATTAAAACTACCACGTTATTTTATCCTGATATTACATCAGGGGGAAGGATAAGTACTCCGCTAAAAGAGCCCCGAAACGAATGAATCGTTCGAGTTCTCCTACGTGTGCTGAACCACCTGTCTACCGTTGCCAACATAAATAATAAACAGTTGTATACCTGGAAAAGTGAAAAGTGTTGGTCGCCGACTTGCCAATAGGCGACAACGCCGAGGACGCTCTATCACGTTCGAGCATTCGATTTCCGAGCTTTCATCAGATTCCTCAAATACAAGTCTATTTCACTGGTAGCCTCGATACTTGTGCTGGCTGGTTTGCTCGCAGAAAGTATTGGCGCGAAGTCGCGTTCGACGGAGGGTCAAAGCCGAAAAAAGAGGTAAAGCTTTATATCGAGGAAAAGGGGATTTCGGATTTGCTGGACCATGTCCACCCATTGCATCGTTTACGTCCAATACAAACGAATGGACGAATGAACGGACTAGGAAGAAAGACAGATAGAGGGTGGCATGGGGGAGGTGACTATGGTAGGGGGCGCAAAGCAAGAGAGCGATGACGGTGGAAAGAGCTCGGTATGGGGGCGAGGGGGATGGGAGGGCCTGAGAAACGGGAGCAGCGACCGGGATTTTAACGTCGAGCACACTCGTTTCGAGTCGATAGGTCCACTTCGGCTGGCTTGGGAAGCAGTCGACATGGTCCAGCAACTTCCTCTCCCACCTCAAATCCCGCCACCCTTCCACCCCCACCCCCCCCTCCTTTCTCCTCTTATATCCCTCGGTCCGAGACATCATCTCTACGTATTCGAAAACAGGGCAGAAGCGATGCAGGTTTTCATAGATGCTGTTCTCACGGCTAATAAAAACTGGTCCCGGTCTAACTAGTTTTCAAGCGGACTTCCAGAGATGAAGTTGCTCGATACGTTCCACGGGACAAAAGAAGAGTCGAGTGCTCGGTGTCTCGCAATTAACGCGATACTACCGAACTCCCGTTCAACGCGAATACGATTATTGTCGCTTCCGAACGATCAGTTTCACATCTTCGAAAACATCCCCCATTGACTCTCTGTGTTTGTACAGTGCTACCGGTGAATCGTTGATTATAAATTTCGTTACATTTTCATGTCGATAGGATCAATGGATTGGTGAGATTTTTCTGATAAAAACGAGTACAAACATGCCCTTGTTCGAGTTATTTTTCATTTATAAATTCGAAGAGTATGTGTGTTTCGAACGAATTTGTTCATGGAATTTCTTTTACGTGCATAACTTGATCCATCGATCAATAATATTGTGTTATGGATATAAGGAAAAGTATAAAATAATAAAATACTTCAGTGTTGCAAAGTTTCTATCACCGAGCTTTATGTCATCATATCACTGTTGCTTTATGTCACTCTATCTCGGTGTACCCTATTCAATCGGGATAAGAATACCTACCCCGCTTTCAAGTGAACAAGCCCCATTGATTTTTAATACGTAATTTTGGAACAAAGTTCACGGAAATTAGAATTTATATACTTGACTGTAATTAGAATTTATTTAGTTATTAATTAATAATGTAACGGCCAGTTTGTCGTTGATTACCTTCTGCTATTAGGGAATATTTTCGGTAAATGCAAACATATACGAGAACATTCTTTTCAACCTTATAGATACCTTCGCAGGATATTTGTCATTTTGAAAGTATAAGTAGTTTTTGTAAATAAAAGTAATGAACGAATACACACGATTCGAACTTGCGATCTTTATTTTACGATAAACTTCTTATACCACTTATATCTTTAATTATTTATACTTGTAAAATTAACGAATTGTCTAGTAAGAGGGATCTTTATTGTATCATCCTGCAAAGGCACATTGATCGAAGAGAGATTGGTGAAGATTCTTACTTGTTAGTAAATATTATTAAGTAAACAACCGACTGATAAATGTGGGGCACATAAGAGTATTATTTCGTTAAATAAACAGGAAGAAAAAAGGTAAAGAAGAAACGGGGCTTGTGACGTGAAAGAGTGGCTCGTGGGAATTCCACCATGTGCTCTATCTCAGTAAGTGGAAAACGCAATGTTTGCTTAACCCTAACGGCTACCAGTTTGAGAGGAAATAGGCAATGTGCTGAACTTCCATCAACGTGTGACTAATGGCATAGAAAGCAACCGTAGACTCGGCGATTGCACAACAAACGTATTTTTATTAACCGTGAAAGCAAAAATAAATTTTACACAGAATTTTAACCTCAACGTCGAATACCATCGTCGACAAGAATACTCGTAAGAAGTATGGTGTACACAATCTCTAGACCGAATAAATATCCCCCCCTCAAATGTAAACACCATTTGTAACGTTGTAACAGAAATCGTAGTATCGTTAGATGAAAAATTAAACAAAATTCCATCGGGGAATCAATACACGGTGATGTAAAAAAAAAAAAAAAAAAAAAAAAAAAAAAAAAGAAGAAAAAAATGGAAAACTCATTTCAAATGGCGTTACAAGCAATTCGATTGAATACTCGAATACAAGGCTGGAATACTTTTGGGTGAAACAAATCGCTGAAATTCCAATGGAGAATAAAATGCATTTACTATTGGGAGGTTAAAATGGAAATGGATCGTCCCGATGGATGGAGCACTTTTTGTTCTGGCGCATAGGCAGACGCAGCGAAATTTTATTTAATGGTTCTCATGTGTTGAACGGGTCCTTTTTAAAACAATGGTCTTGATGTAATTGAGGAACATCCTCTCGCTGCGGAAGGTTTCAGGTATTATTAAAATCATTATTTCCGTCTCTCGGCATTCGTGCGGAAATAAATAGGGTGCGTGCCGGGGGTAGGGGCCATATTACTTTCGAGAGACGCGGAAAATGGACTCGCGTATACACCAAGCAGGCATTGCGAATGTATGGAAACGAATAGGCGGAAATATTACGTTCAAAGAGAGAGAGAACCCTCGGATGGTAGAAGGGTGGTACAGAGACAACGAAAACGTGCAAGAGAGGGACAAAAGTTATGACGTCGCAGGCTTTGTATGCAGCTTGAACGCGTTTACTCGATATGTAAGTTTCTAAGTCACCGTTTCTTCGACCGTGTATCGATGCATCGATCTTCGGGCGTAATGTTATTCCAGCCAAGTAAAACGTAAGTGAACCGATGGGCTGCGCATCGCGTAACAGATACATCGAATCGAGATCAGAAACTGATTTTAAACAACCTATCGGAATATAGGATATCGATACATCGATCTCTCGATTCAATGTCATCACGACGATGGCGAAACATAAGCGAATCGACGATACGTTGAAGCGAAATTTATGTAATTGTGAATCGACGTGATATTTCCTCTTTAAAAATGATAATAAGCTTTTCAGACCAGCCAAGGTATCGCGGTTTCTAATTAATTCTCAAATCGAATATTACAAATGGGAAAAAATGTGTATTTGAGACAGTAATGTTTTCCTCGAATGTGTAATTTGTCTAGGATATGAAAAATTGTAATATTACAAAAAGTAGAACTTCCTTTTATCGGCGAATAATCTCACTAATCAGGATTTTGTGTTAAATTGGTAACCTTTTAGGTTAATTGTATAAATTATTTTTCATAAATCGTACAATTTTATTTACACTTTGATCTAAAATTTCGATATTGGACCATATCTGTTACTGAATAATTAATGGAGAATATTCGGTAGAGAACCGGAAATTTTTTTATATAACTGCCACACTGCTTTCTCATTATTTATTTTTCAACCTGATATTTTTATATTTTCTCGTGAACCACAACTGACTATCATACGTGAGCGGAGCAAACGTTTTAGACTTGCCAATATTGTGACTTGTTTACGTTGATTGGAAGACATCTTGGCCCATTCACTTTTAAGAGCGTTGGCCAGTACGTCACTGACAAGGGCATAAAATAGGACACCAGGGTTGTAAAATCGCAGAAACTTGCATCCTTCTGGAACCAGTGGATCCATAAACCTGGATGGTCAGGCATTTGAATGAATGATCCAATGTCTGCAGGGGAAAGTGTTCGGAGTTAGTCGTCGAATGCCTCGGGATGTAAACGTTTGCATTTTCTAAATTATTCCCACTGAGGTTCAACTCTAGTACTATTTTTTTTTTTTTTTAGCGTGCGTAAATCAATACTCGTACCTAAATTTCACGATTTAACAAATTGTCGTACATTATCGAGAGAATCGTTTCTCTGACAGACTTCGATTATTAATTTCTATCGTGTTACATAACTACACCAACAATGACCTTTTAAACATTAATTTCGAAACCTGAAATTATTTTTACATTTTTTCGAATAATGTTTATTCTCACTTTTTGAATAATATTTCCATTTATTCTACTGTTTCCTTATTTTTAATTCTTAGATCAAACTCAATGTTTTAGATACATTTCTGATCGTTCTTCGTCCTGAACCTAGTTAATTATTATTACTATTAATTGTAACGATTCGAGTACTTTATATACGGAATAATTCCTCGTATTTCCAACAGTCTCGAAAATAACATTACTAGTTGAAACTACCCCCGAAAGTTCAACTCAAATTTCACCGTTAGAAAATATAACACAACGCTAAAAACTTAACGAAACTTTGTAAAATCGAGACGAAGAAGAATTCAACTGTTGGTGAATGTTCCTTTTGGCCCCTGTCGTCGCTTCAGAGTCGGTCTAATTTTTCCGGGACTGATATTCGCCTAAGCTTCGCGCGTCCGTCACAGAAACGTTCGGCGAGAAATCCATCAAACTAAGCCGCTCGATCAATTGCCGATGACTCGCGGCTATTAAACATATTCAATGAAGTAGCGATTGACAAGGGACGTATTCTGTCATCGACAGGAATTGTGCGACGCGCTCGCGCAGTTTCGGCGGCAGAGGGACCCGACAAAATTAATCACGCCATAGCGTTTCCACGATTGATGGCCGATGGCTCGGCTCAAAAATCAATGGTGTGAACGTACAGCTCCACGTCGGATGATTTCTATTTTGTTGTAGCGTCGAGCCACGGGCGCTGCTACTCGCTGGAAATAAATAATGCGGAATACATCATCCGTAACGCGTCGTACGATCCACGCTCGTCCTCCTGCTCGCAAATAGAACCCCGGGGAATTACGCCACGAAGATCTCTAGCTAGATGGGTTGAGTTGACGTGGTAATACTGGTTATCATCGCGCTGATTGCACCCATACCTACCCCCGTCGCCACTGCCGCTACATCCATCGACTATCTTCCGTTGGAACCTGCACCTGACCCGGTGTATTTCCATCCGAGCTATTCATTACGTCTATCCTGCAGCGATCGTTCCTTTCGCGATATATCGATGTACGAAAATTGGCGAACGGCACGGTAGCTCCGCGAATCCGTGCTGGTAGCTCCTATCGTCGATTTTCCTCCATGGGCTCTTTATTCCACGTGGTAGTTTCACCTCAATGCGTGAAAGGGAACGGCTCACGCCGAAACTGATGAATTATTTAAAAGTATATTCGAAAGCTGCGCAACCGAGATAGTTCCCGATCCATTGATACGCGGTGATTGGGTATAAAATTTTTGTATAATACGGATCTCGTGGTGGCAATCTCTGTACCTTGGCCGCTGGAGTCTTTATTGCTTGGAGGAACTTAAATGGAATATTCGCGAGACGTTTTATCGGGGTTATGGGTTTCTCCTTCACGGGACGTATAGTTTGTGGATACGGTGAAGCTACTTGGAGGATGCGAGAGTGTTGATAATTTATGGTATGTTCGAAGGTTGAATTTGAAAATTAAATAATAAACGAAGAATGAACCAACCTCATTCGTTAGGTGATCTCATTTAGTGTTGATTTTAGCACGGATTGTGGAGGTTTTTAGAATATACCCGGACAAAAAGATAGTGTATATGTACTATAATAATTTTTTTAGTTTCTTATATTATTAATTGTGATAACAGAATTTGTGAATTGTACGAAAAGAGTAGGAATATTTGGAGGTAATTTGAATCGACGAAAGGTCAGTTCGGTGAAAATATATTTATATATTTGTGTTTCTTTTATTCTTTTTGTATGTATAAAGAATAAAAGAAAAACAAATTAGAAGTTTGCCAAACTCCGTTGGTTTATTTATATTTCAATAGAAATGCTTCTACTGGAGAGTTAATATGGTGAGCAGGTGTATTCTAGTTGTAACACGCGAATGTAACATATGCACCTGCAAAGACTGAAATATAACGCTAATCTATTTCATTTCTCGACAAACAAAGCTTTTATTAAAAGTAGTGGAGGGAGGAATAGAATGATTCAAGTGTAATGTAATGCACAATGATTTACAATGAGAAGTTAATTGCAGCAAATTGAAAATTGGTATCTAGAAGAATTCTTGTTAATTGTAGCGGAAAGAAGAATAAAATTATTCAAGTGTAATATAATGCAGGATGTCGTAAAATGCAGAAGTTCATTACGACAAATTGAAGATTAGTATCTGGTATGAATCATGTGTAACACGTGGTCTACAAGACAAAGAAAACCAGGAAACAGTAACGAAGAACTTTATGGAGTATGTATCTAATACTGATTGTAATAACTTTCTGTAAGCTTCTTCCTACATGTCAGATCACAACATTTATATCAATAAACCATGCTTGTAAGTAACAAACTCTTTATTCAGATGTTAATAATTTGCACTAATGCTCAATGAATAGTATGAATAGACAGTGTTATAGCAGGATTACAATGAGTACAGTTGCTATATAGAAATAGAAAGATTTCCATATCATTAGAATATCTATTATGCTCTGCTATTAAACTATACTCACTGTATACTAAATTATGAAATTTGTCCAGTATTATCTACATCTATTTATCATAAAACGAAACATCATAAACGTATGCCGGATTTGACCGCAGTGCCCACCGTTAAATATACATATCAATTAGTCTAACTTGATTATATGAATTTAAATTAACTAAAGATGTTACAAGGTTTAAAGGAAATTTAATAGATTAGAATTAGATTATTCTTGTGAAGGGGTAGTTAAACTTGAGACACAACAGCCAACAATAATTTTAATGACGTATTAAGGCATACGTAAGACTTAAACGTTGATTTAATCTACAAAAATATGTAGATTATAAAATATGTACACTTTTGTTTATGTAATAAGACGAAATATACAAAGCAATAGAAGTATTGTATAAAACGTGGAAGGATTGTAAATTGTATTAGATGGAATCTAGACTTCACTTCCTCTTAATATGTTAGATAAAAAAAGTTTAGTTGCTAAATGTTAGTTGTGAATTGCGTAGACTGACATCGTTCTACTCGTTTAAGCTCAATAAACATTCACCAATACTTTGTATTCAGTTTTTTAATAGTCACTGCAATTAATTTACATAAAATAGCTGATATGTTTCACTTAAAAATAAATATAAAGAAAATTCATTATAAGTATAATTGGTTTTTCGAATGTAATAAAGATCTTATCTCACTAGCTACTGCGTATAATAACAAAATTTATAATAGGATTTATTATAAATCCTGTACATTTACTTTTTCAAACACAGAAACATTATTGAAACTGATCATTCTGATGAAGAATCACCTGATTTCTATGAAACAGGTATTAATAATTAATTTAGAAGTAAAAAAGATCGTACAAGAGGATGATCGCTCCGTAGGTTAGCAATTAACTAAAATAAAAAAATTATGAAATAACCTGACATTAATATACCATTGTTCTAAACTGAAATGCAGAAGTGAGTAAGCTTATAGCAATTAAAACAAGAAATATCAGCATTGTGCAAATTTTAACAAATAAATAGAAGCTGTTCCGCTACTTCACGAGGCAGATAATGGACTGTTTAATGTAAAAGACGATTATCATTCGTTTAATTATTCCGCGTAAAATTATACACCTCGTGAAACTTTATGAGCCGTATCAAAGTCTAGAATCGCTATTGCAACTATGTTAATTTAACTATAAATTAAAAAAAGATCCCGGTCACGATAAACTTACAGCGAGCGCGTTTCGTAACATTTGTTAGAATAAAACTTCCACAAATTTGGAAAAATCCTACACTCGAAACAGAATGGCGCGAAAGTCGATGTATGTATTTATTCCGTGAATAAATATCGGATAAATCGATACGGTTATTTATTTACGCTACAGATACGTAGACAAAATTTATAGGTCGCGGCATCAAATGGGTAATGTTCAGGTATAGCCCGCTGGATGTCCTAGTAAACAAAAGTGAAAACAACAGCAGATATCAGCCGATTGTGTAACGACACCGTTTAAATAACCAATGTCTCTGTATGTGTGTGTGCGTTAATGCCATTGTCGAACCAGCCCTAGAGTTGCTGGCTGCTTTGTGCAAGTTAAATTTCGACGCTATTACGAGTATACTTTTTTTTAAATTTTACAAAACAAAAAAAATTAAAATGTAGAATAAAGTGTTTATTATAATATACAAATTAAAGAAAACGGTTCAATAGCGGGTTAAAACTTTCAAATCCTTTTATTAATGTAACTAGAGGGGAAAGAGAGAGAAAGAGAGATAGAGAAGCTATATTAATAATGACCTTTACATATTTTTTAATATATACAAATACTGAGCGAAGGGTGCTGTCGATTTTTCAAATATTGAACAATAGTATATTGTTCTTTCTTAACGATATATTGAGCAGTCTGTAACAAGTTACATGATTTTCGTTTATGTGAGTCACAATATAGAACTTAATACGATACTTAGCAAAGATTGACAAATTAGCACATTTTATGGATGGTACAAAGAAAAGAGAAAGTGAATTAGAAAAATATGTGAAAAATACACGATACAGATAATTAAGATATCTACAATAAACACAAACATTATCGTAAATGAAATATTTTTCTCTGTATTTAGAGTTTATTTATTTTACAAAATTCTTTTCTACTGACAATCTCGCAGTGAGAAATTACCTTTACGGAGTACTCCATCAAAATGTTGTTACCCCTTGATTGCGTCAAAGCTCCACTGGCCGTAAGAAATAATTTTGATATTTTATTTATTACAGTACTATCACTTTTTAAAATCAAAAGTCGGGACCACCGATTACCATAAAGGGAGAATCGGTTATCACGATTGAAACTTGAAAGCTTTACCGAGCACAGGTGTGTCGATACGAATGCAAATCAATACTTTTAACATTTTTCTTTGTAATCTTAAAACAATAATATTAATCGAATGGCAAGATTCTCTCTGACTGAACGCAATCTCGCACAATTTTTCATTCCAAATAATGAAAGGTTTTCGAAAAAAGCTCCAAATAACGTATAATTGAAAATACTCTAAATAAGATCGTATTTCGACTCATTTTCACCGAGATGACCTCACCGACTCGTTAACAATACTCTCGTAAAGGTACAACATAGAACGAACAAATTTTTACTTCGCATCGTTAGCAACCATACCGATAGACACGGGGTGCAGCTTTGAAGTTTGCGTAAAACCGTCGGAGTGATTTCTGATTTCAACGAAGAGCAGATCCGAAAGACCAAATCTCGGCTTTCGTGTATTTCTCTTCGTATTCGGAAGATTCGAAACACGTGACGTGGGCGCGACTATTGCCCTAGTTTGCGTTACCCCCAGCCGGTCCTGTGTCGAGCGTAAGGGCACGATTACCAAAGCGTGACACCATCGACGGGGCGCGCGTGTATCCGCGAGCGTCGCGAGAGAGAAGAAAACAAAAAAAAAAAGAAAAAAAGACGGAAGGGAAACCGGCAACAAAAAGTTGCGGGCGGCAGCGTTATTTGCGCTCGTAAACATGACTCGGCGCGCTCGCACGTCCGTGCGCTCGCGGCAAAGGTAACGAATGGGAGAAGTCGAAACGGCCACACCTTCCTCCGAAATGCGCTCTCAAACCTCGCTCGTACTCACTGTCAGCCCCCTGTCTCTCCTCCTCTCGCCCCCACCGGGGCGCAACGTTCCGCGCTTATGTAGCTACGTACGTGTTTACGCCGTGAACGCGTCTCGCCAAGCGGAACTAACGATAACGAACGGTTACGAATGTAAGGGACCGGTTCGCAAAGCAAACGACATTTCAACCGAGCGTTGCGCCGCTGCTCGTGCAAGAAAAGAGAAAAGGAGATGGAATGACGCGGCAACGCAGAAACAGATGGATGGAATGCTGCATAGACAAACAGTCTGAAGAGACGGCAGGTCGGAAACATGAGCGGAGAAAACAACCGGTGGTGTCGGAACCGCTGTTCTTCGCCGGGAGAATATTGTTACGAATAATGTTGTATTTAATATTTATAAACTCGACTACCCACTAGAGCACAAATTACAGCTGTGTGCGATACACGTCACAGATGCACCGTGAGCTTAGCGAATGTATACGGTTACCAGCGAGTGGTCGAGGTTAGGTTAGCTTTCTGTTAGGACGCACGGATCAACACTGTATATTATATAATATATGTCACGAGGGTGAAATCTTTCCTAAATTAAACTCACTATTGGATGTATATATTTAGATTGAGTTTAGGTTAGGTTCTTATCAATAATTTAGCGAATGTATGCAATTACTAGTCAACGGGGGTTAGGTTAGGTTTCTGTTAAGACGCACGGATCAACACTGTATATAATATATGTCACGAGGGTGAAATCTTTCCTAAATTAAACTCACTATTGGATGTATATATTTAGATTGAGTTTAGGTTAGGTTCTTATCAATAATTTAGCGAATGTATGCAATTACTAGTCAACGGGGGTTAGGTTAGGTTTCTGTTAAGACGCACGGATCAACACTGTATAGAATATATGTCACGAGGGTGAAATCTTTCCTAAATTAAACTCACTATTGGGTGTATATATTTAAATTAGGTTTAAGGTAGGTTCTTATCAATAATTTAACGAATATATGCAATTACTAATGAACGGTCGTGGTTAGGTTAGGTGTCTTTTAGAACACACGGATTAACAGTGTAAATAATATGTTCCGAATGTGAAATCTTTTCTAAATCAAACTCATTATTGAATGTATTGGGTTGTTCGGAAAGTCATTTCGTTTTTTTTGGTGAAAATGAAGCACAATTTTTTTTAGAGTGTATAAACATTTTATTAAATTATATATTCTCCATTTTCAAAAACGAAATGACTTTTCGAACAACCCAATATATATTTAGATTAGGTTTGGGTTAGGTTCTTACTAAGATCTTAGCGAATGTATACAATTACTAGTGAATGATCGAAATTAGGTTAGGTTTCTGTTAGGATGCACAAATTAGAACCATACATATGTCACGAGTGTGACATCCAACCTAAATCGAACTCACTATTGAATGTACACATGTAAATTAGATTCTTGTTAGGATCCATACACAAATTAGTACTATATATGTTATATGTCAAAATTCAAAAGTGAAATCGGAGAACATATATTTTCACTAGTGTCTTTGGTCTGGGTTAAGTTATATTCGGGTTCATTTGTGAATTTCGTAACACTTGGTGAGGTTAGGTGAGTTAGTACATTCACACACGTACATATAATGTAAATTACAGACTATGCGTGAACTTAAGAAATATACACATTAAGTTTATTTTGCTTTATATTAGGTTCTGGTTAGTTTTCAATAAAATCGGTAGTAAAATTTGTATACTCCCTGCAGCTCACGCTTGAACTGACACATATGCATAAAAGCATAGTCAAGGGCACACATAAATTCCATTTCTACGGAAAACATAGTTCCCAACTCAAACAGGCCATATATATACCCGATATCGATCAGCTTGTCTCTTAAGACACGAAATCACTGGTCACTTATATATGTTTCTATTCAACTGGTCATACGTATTCTGCAGCCTCGCTCTGAACAGATACTGACATTCATTCCTATTAATGATCTCATACACGCCGTACACCGTATCACGAACTCTAGATACTTCCCTTTCAACAATAAAATCTACCGATTGATCATAGGTTTACACATACACACATGTAGGTGTTCCACTCGATTCAATATTGTCACACATGCATAGTTATCTAGGAACTAGACACTCATTGTATCAACACTTCGCCATTTCTTTTGACATTTTATAGACATTACGTCGATGATGTAATAAGTGGAGCCAATCAAATCGGAGACACTCAATATTTCAACTCTGCCCATAACAAACTACAATTTATAACTGCAATTGAATTCAACGATAGTATTTTAAATGTTATTTATATCCGGCACTAGTGGGGTTACGTCGACTATTACCTCGTAACAACAATGAAATAATGTTACGTTACCGATGTATTTATTAATATGTATAATATTACACTCAGTATGTATAAAAGGAAATGGGCAGTTGGCCACCAGACAATCACCGATTGTTTCGTAAAATTGCTCTTACCTCGCTAAGAATTTTTTTACTGGCATTAAAATTTATTGGAATATACCTAAATAAAGTGCACTGTAATCTTTTTGCAAGTAAATTTAGTTATATAATTCAAATCGAAGCGTTGCCTCACTGGTATTTCACAATATCCTTAGATGTATATTATTTAATGCAACTCGTCCATCATAACAAGCTCATAAATTTCCCATCTTGTAATATCCTAAATCCAATTTAACTGTCAAATGTGATTGTGTAATGGAATTATATTGTGTAGCAACTCGTTGCGTCAAAGTTTCACTGCGGCCAATAATCTAGATACGGTTCACTTCCTGTTCTGTTACCTTTATGCAGGTATCTCTTAAGTGAGCGTAAAAGCTGCTGGGAAGAAATCAGGAGTTAATAAGAAGGTTTCTAGTAACGTTCCCTCGTTATGTTAGACAAGTTGCTGCAATACCTAGAGAAGCTTCTTTAATCTTTGTATCAATAACCGAGGTACTCGAGTATTCCGAGCATGCTGCTTGAATAAATCGAATATATAGCGATGATTTCGTTTCTATACTTCCTCAAAACTTTTTCCTGACCCTTTTTATGACGTGCCACGTACTCTCTTTAGAAATTTTAGGGAAAAGATACTTGGAACTATAATATGATCCAACGTTGAAGTGGATCGACAATGTACTTCGCATATATACGTGCTGCTATTGACTCTCAAACAAAGACGATTGTGCGAGACAAGGCGATAAACACAACCTTATACTATATTATATAACGTGGAGACCGTGTGAAAGAAAACTCCTACTTTCTTTAACAAAACACCTTACATTTAAACCGCGTAAAAACTTCTATAGATTATTTGTGCTGTACCGTGTCATAAATCAAATGTTACTCAATTCTATAAGGAAACCAAATCTAGCGAAGATGTAATATTGTAGTGATACATAGATCGTTATTAATAAATAAACAGTTTCAACGAAGAATTTTGTATTCGGTATAATTGTAAAATGTTTCTATAATTTGTTTATAATTTACCTAGTGCTTTCTTTACTCGTGTACTTGGGTACCTCGATTATTGATTAAATGTATAAATGTATTCGAAGTCCTCGAACGTAGAAGTTTCTTTTCACGTCATAATTTTCAAAATGTTAAATCAGCGTAAGAAGGTCTTTTTTAAATTAAAATATGGAATAGCTTGCCCAGTTATTGGCATGAAATTGATGAGATTTACATCGAGGTAAAAAAACGAGACAAGATGCCCTTTAAGCAAACAAAAAAAAAACAAGAAACACTTGATCGTGATTTTATGGACTTTTATAACGAATATTTCGGCTTTTATCTTGCGTTATGTTAGAAAATATTTTACGGTTAAAATTTAAATGGGCATACTCTTTCGTTTAAATTTTATCTATCTAACAGAATGCATCAGACTATTACGAAGTAATTGCCCCATATTTTACAGTCACTTGCACGTGTATACTGTATTACTGAAATGAAACAAATCTAATTATTACATCGCTTCGTTAATTATTTGACAATATATCAAATCTTTTTTTTATAAATATATGTATATAATCTAAATCAAGTCGTTGTCAAACCTATATTTCAGAGAATCTTTAATCCTTTACAGACACTCTATAATATGACATATTACTTAAACACATACTGAGTATTTTAAAATCAAATTTTAATCTTTCAACTTGACATCTAGTGCACCAAAAATTTGTTAAAATTTGTATAAGTTTTACCAGACCCAACAAACACAATTTTATCTAAACAGAATTTTTCATTTTCACATTTTTGAGATTGTAATCCTTAAAATTCTCAAAAAATTAAATAAGAACTGAAAATTAAATAAGAAAAATTAAATAAGATTTACAAGATTTACTGCAATTAAATTTCGTTAATCTTAACGAGCTCGCAAATTCTGTAGCTTATTATCATTACTAAATAACCAAATCTAGTTTGGATGATGAAGTATAATTATGTAACAGAGTTACGTCAAAGTTTAACCGCAGTCAATAATGTGGATACAGTTCACTTGCTGTTCTGTTATCTATATACGAGTACAGCAGAACTTCCTTCATCCGAATCTTTGTTATTAGAATACCTGGAACCTTTTTCACTCTGGAAATCTCTACTATTCTAATGTATAATTATCCGAACATAGTACATCCTTTTATGTCTCCTTCAAACGAAATACTCTTCTATAACGTTTAAAACTAATTCTGGCCATTTCAAATTAGCACGAAACAAATAATAGAACTGTATAATCAACTATAGAAATAAGACACAAATTAATTCATAAATTAAAAAGTACCATAACATCGACAAGAACGTATAACATCAGAAGAGCTACGACTACTGATATTAAAAGAGTCTTTCCCAAGAATCTCTAAAGCACATTGTAAGCCATTAGAGAAACATATTTTGTATTATTCCTCAGTTTTGTCATTTTCATACTTGTCGAAAGATAATATTACCAGTATTCGAACAAAATTCAGTGACTTTATTCGAATGGCTACATTTTAAAAACACTTCTCTATTTTCTCTCATGGGACTATTCACGAAACGAAAAAGAAAGTGTCAAGACATCGAACGAGGTCCTCTGAGAAAGATCGAAACATAAAATTCGTCCTTTAAAGACCATCGATACAAACGAAGCCACGAAATACATTGTTCACACACCACGACTGATCAAAATTTCTTCGTCGAAGCATTGCAATCATCCATTCTCTAAAACCGAGCGACTCACCTCTTGGCTTCCCATTATTACCAACAAAGGCGGTTCCGCTTCGTTTCGAAGGATTCTAAAACCCCTGGAGACGAAACCGTGACGAAATCGGACGCTAATAACAAGCTTCGCCAGAAACGTTTCATCGTAACGTCAGCGAGCCAGTCTATCGCGACAACAACACCAGCTTCTTTAAACATCTCCGTGAACTAATGGCGAAGCGGTTACCAGGATATAGCGGCTAGTTTATGGGGGGCCTTCCACTGACCTGGTTTCGAGTGGTCAGTAGTACCTGGCCGGCCATTATCGCCCACTTGGATCGCGACTAGCGACAGCAACAACGGCAATACGGCAACAGCAGTGCGGCCGATGTTCAGGTTCCCGTAGCCGTTAGCGCCGACGTTCTGGCTGGCAGACGGCGGTCGGTGGTCCAGGTTCCGAGCAGCGGGTGCAGCTGCATTGAGCCGAGGCAAGATAGTAAATTACACGTTGACTAGAGCTGACAACTGCAATGCATGCCACACACCGGTGTACACGAGCCTCTGCACGAGATGCCGTGTGTTTATGCGGCTGGTGAGTCCGGCACTGTCAGCCCGTCTAGGCCACTCGGTGAATTATAGATGAGCTGCCTTAATAAAGACAGGAGAGATGCCCGAAATTCTCCCGACGTTCCATCGCGGCCAGGAACTCCGCGTTCCTTCGAATTGCAGAGCGGATACCACGTGAGCTCTGTTCCCTGGAAGGTAGCGCGAACGCGTGGGCTCACCTCGCGGCTTTCCGTGTTCGCTTTCACCGCGACGGTGGCCTCCCCCTCCCCCACCGCTCACCCTGACCCCTCCCACCGGGTTTGTTCGAAACACGCGGAGCGGTAGAATTCGGAGAAAAACAAGTAATTTACCGTGGCCGGTGGAAAAGCCGTGACTGTGAAATACGCGGTTAATTTCACGATTAAACTTTAAAATTTCATTCCCAGCGAACGATACATTTAATGCCCCCCCACCTCCTCTTCACTGTACCCTGTACCCTGTCCCCCGAACCCGACCCCACTCGCTTTGTCGCTCTTTCGTTTTATCTCTTAATTGGGAAATATTCTTCGGGGACGGTACTTGCTTCGGTGAATTCATTAACCGACCGTAATTGAATTTTTATACAACGACACCTGTTCGTAGCTTACCAGCAGGCTGCGCGCGCAGCCAACTTAGCCCGAATCGTGAGAAGTGGCTACAGTTTTGCCGAGTTTCTCGCAACGAACGGTGATTCACGGCCAACGTAGCTGGGAAAAATAAACCGAATCGCACGTGTGGAGGGGGACACCAGGGGCGGAGACCAAGAAGTAACGGGTGTACCTATTGCTTTGGTACACCAGGGATACAATGGTGTACTTAACTACAATAGAAACACGTCTCGCTTTTCTTATTCTACCCATCCTGTCTTTCCCCGTTCCTTGTGTATAGAATTTAACATATTTTTCTGACTACACTGCTAACTATTTTATCGGTACACGAGGTATAAAATATAACGGTGTACCCAACTATAATAGAAACACCCGTTACTTGTCTCACTCCGCCCATGATATCTTCCTCTATTTCTTAGACACGGGACTTAGTTTATTCTTCTGACTACTGTTACCCATTGCATGGTACATCAGGTATAGAGTATAATTATACCTAATCACAGTACAGTAGAAACACCCGTTATTTCTTCCACTTTGTCCATTCTGTCTTCTTCCACTACTCACATATAGGTATCAGCTCATTTTTCTATCTATTCCACTGATGTACCAAATACAAGGTATATCGTCACACCTAACTGCGATACAACTACAACTCGTTACTTTTCCCATTCTGTTCACTCTATTTACACATAGGATTCAGCTCATTTTTCTATCTATTCCATTGATATACCAAATACAAGGTATAACAGTACACCTAACTACGATACAACTACAACTCGTTACTTTCCCCACTCTGTTCATTCTATTTCCACTATTTACACATAGGATTCAGCTCATATTTCTATCTATTCCATTGATATACCAAATACAAGGTCATATACCAAATATAACGTCACACCTAACTACGATACAACTACAACTCGTTACTTTTCCCACTGTGCTCGTTCAACCTTCCCCCACCCTCGTACACGAGATTCAGTTTATTTTCCCGGTTACGCTGGTTCTGAGCGCGGCCCAAAGAGCGCATCCTTTTCCATTCTCTGTCGGAGGGGCGTTTGTGTGTATCATATTGCGGGCACTCGGCGCGTGGACGCGAGTATCAGTGCCGAACAGTGGTAGTTATGTATATTAGGGGCGGTAAAAGTGATGCAAATTTATTTCGAAATTCCGGCCGGTGTTCTCGTAAAGCTGTTTTAAAAGTACCCTCGTAAAACGATTCGGGGAACCTTTTCTTCGCGCAGCTCGCGGACGCATCGACCGCGCGGGGACTTTACCGCTGACGCCTATCACCTCTTAAGTAATTCTACGTCGTGCTCTTAAGGTAACGAGTTCGATCGTGAAAATGTGCTCCCGCGTGGATCGTTTGCGGTCAACTGGGTATATCAGCCCCCCCACCGCCGCCCCTCCTCCCCCGCCCCCACCTTTTTTCTTCTCTTTCTTGCGCGGTCTCGCCGCTCGGATCGCAATATTTTATAATACCGCGATATGACGATGGTATATTGAACGGGTGCCGTAACTCAGTCAGCCCCACTTTACGAAATCGCGTAAAAAGAATATTGAACGGCGGTGTCGCGTTTTTACGGGTGCCTGTTATCGTTGCCTCTTTATATCCTTACTTATTAACCCCTCGATAACCTTATCTCGTACGGACTTTAAGTTTTTCACGCGTCATCAGCGTTGGGAGCTCCATCACAGGTAGGGGACTTGGGAGGGGCCAGACGGTGGTCCCCGAGACTCACTTTTGCAGGGCACGGGCGTTGAATTTAGGCGAACACGATCATATTTGATGTTTCTTTGGAAATACGAAACCACAAGTGTTTCTTATGTCTTGATTCGTAAGTAAACACGCAACCGTCTACCAAACACCTAATTTGTCTTTCTTTTACGATTAAGGGTAAATTCTTCCTTATCTTTCGTTCGTATACCTAATTTATTTGTTTCGATTAAATCGATCAACGGTTAAGACTTCGTTAAAACCCCTCGCACCTACTTAGGGTGGTTAAACTATTGTTCGCGCGACAAAATTAACGAAATAAAAATTGGTCGTGAAATCTCTCTTCCTGTACTCGGAAAGCGGAGCTGAGAATTATAATATCTAGAAGAGGCGAAAATAAAAAGATAAAAAAAAACGCGAGTACCAATATCCACCGAAAATCGAAACGGAAGAGAAATGAAAATCAAAAGTGGATGAAATCAAAAGTCTACTAGTAGGGTTTTCCAAGTATTGGATGCGTAAATATTTGCTAAGTTTCGATTCGTAAGTATCGAATCGAATCACACCTAACTACGATACAACTACAATTAGTTACTTTTCCAACTCTGTTCATTCTATTTCCATTATCTACACATAGGATTCAGCTCATTTTTCTATCTATTCCATTGATATACCAAATACAAGGTATAAGAGTACACCTAACTACGATACAAGGGTTACCATATTCCGAGTGATCTCTCTCCCCTTGATCGTTTCACAGTCGACGTAATTAACCACGAACGGAAGAGAAAAAAGAGTCGCGGTCAACTTTTCAGCGTTCTTCGTTCGAGCATTGCGAGTACTGGGTTAGATCGGTTATCAAACGGTGAACCGACCAACGCGGAAGGTTTTCTGCCATACGTGGCTGGATAGGCTGACGCCGGGGACGCGTGGGTGGGGCAGGAGACACCGAAGGGGAACGAAAATTTAAGGGCGGCCGTATATTATCACGACGAAGGGGTTGTCTGAGGTTAACTGCCAGAGCTTCGCGAAGGGTGTGGGACCGGGGGTAGTGTTGAGGGGGAGCGTAGAGAGGCGAAGCTGTGCCATGAATATGCCGCCATTAGTCACACGCCGAACTGCGCCGTAGAAAGAGAAGTAGGTGACACGAATTTCCCGGCATTGCGCGCTCTATTGGTATCCCGAGAGTGCCGCGGCCGTAACACGAACAATTCCTCGTGAATGCGCATTTATCTCGACCGGCCCACACCCACCCAACCGCCCACCTTCGACCTCCGGTACGACCTTGCGGTACCGAAAACGCTGATAAAACTTGAGGATATCGTCTCCGCGGATCTCGAGGCCCTGCCCCTGCCTCTACCGATCTCGTTGTTCAGAAAAGTTTGCCAGGACTCGCGACACCTCTCTCTGTCCCCGTTGTTCCCGCAGCAGTGAGCTAACTCTACCCCATCGAAACATTGGGGGCTTCCAGTGACGCCCCTGTCACGGCCAGACCTCGTCGTTACATCTCAAAAGGTAGCAATGAAACGGTTAACTAAATTGCTACACGCTGGCTGTCGCTCGCAGAAACTCTCCCCCCAACTGCTCTTGCGGCTTATCCTCTCGGGGATAACTGAACCGGTCCTCGACGTTTAGTTACCGTACGGTCTTCGACAGAAAAAAAAGGGAAAAGTGAAAACGAAACAATGGTAATCGGAATCGTTAACGCGGTTATTCGTTCCGACTATAGAAAGTGCTCGGTGGTTGTCGGGAATTGTGTGGGAACGGTGAGCTCCGAGTGGGATATTCTGGGTTGAAATTTGGAAAAATTTCGTTTTTTTCTTTTTTTTTTTGGAGCCTTTCGGGAATTCTAGGTCCGGAGAACGCGCGGTGATAACCGGATCGTCGGAATTCGTGAAATGGACCGAGTTATGGGACTTTGAAGGGAACTCTCTGTGCGATGTAACACTATACGTTGAAACTTTCGAAGACGTTTTTCTCGAAACTAGTTTTTCAAACTGGTGGTCAAGACGTAGTTAATGGATTGACTTGAAACTTTGCACGTGTATAAAGTACACGATCCTCTATCGCGTGGATCAGGATTGTCTTTACGGGAACTTTTATAGTTGATGTATAATAAAGAGGATACTTTCTGATAAAAACTAAACTTCTCTTCGAAGTTACAGTTTCACAAATTGGATCATTATTGGGCGAAATTCTGAACCGAACTATGACCACAATCGTGCAGAAAAAGAATCTGTTTAGTTTTTTGATTCGGATAATCACAACTGTTTAAATCATGGGCACTATCGAATAAATTTTATGTTCTTCGATGCAATAGTGCACAACTCGAGTGTGAACATTAATGCTTGAAGAAATGTATACAAACGCGTGAAGTACATACAGATATATGTACAAACTTTAAAATTGGTAAGTCTAATATTTTTGTTTTAAATTAATATGCAAAGGAGGCCTAAATCTGAAATCTATAAACCAGACTACCTCTTTAGGGGGTGTACTGTAATTTGAAGGTAAACAATTATCGATTTTCTTTGTTTTCAACTGAAAAGATTACAGTGAAATGTAAACAATTGACAATGTCACAGGACTTTGAATTAAACACTCTATAGTAGGTACCGAGAAGAAACGATATTTACAAAAATCTTTCACTATACGTGTTAATTTATCGTACATTGTATAAAAAGTTTTACAAATATTTCGATGATAATAATGTGTGCAAATTCTGGAAATAAATTATTCTTACTATTTTCATAGATTATTTTTCGAGCTTGGGTATCAAAACAGTGCTAACTGCACCTCGTCTTTTATGCAATTCACACGCTTTTTCATATCTGTATACGTGCGCAATAAAGACATCGTGATTATTATTTAAAGTAGAGTTTTACTTATCTCTGATCAACAGATAGCTCACTCAATAAATTGTATCAAACATGCGTTTAACCCTGTTGAAACCTTTTGTTTTACGTACAGGTGTTTGTAGAGGAACTCTTGAGGTAACATTGATTTCGACGATACGATTTACCTGATTTATATCTTGTGCCATGAACAAGTATCCGGGGCTGCCTGTCTGATTCCCGAAGGTTCGCAATTTGTACCCCTAATAATATCGTCCACCTTTCCTCTGATCAAACGAAAGTTTACCTCGCTAGGTTTTAGGGTCATGTTTATCGTCTTTTGGAGTCTGTTCGTGTTGAACCACAATTCCTCCTCGCCCCGAATATTTGTGATTACTTTGATACCACTCACGTACTGTAGTGTCAACTCATCCTGAGCAATTATTACCACGTTCTCCGGTGTAAATGGCTTCTCGATGTTCCAACAAGCGACCGCCGTTAATTGGACTAACTGGAAAAATATCACGCCCCTCCGAGAAGTTGCTTGGACTCCTGCCTGGCTTGCTCGTTTATGATTCGATTGGTACACAATCGGTTCATTGCATTTACTTCGCTTCAACGACATCGTGTCCGTAAACTTTTGGTAATAGCTAGCCAAAGAGTTGAAGTAAAGGTACCTGAAAATTACGCATCGCCGCGCTAAATTATTCTCCCCTAACGAATAGAAACCTGTTCAGAACACGAAAGAAAAACTATTTTTGTGAAAAAAAAAAAACTATGATACACAACCACTTGGAAATATTTACCGAATGAATTTACTAAAATGATTTCCCAAAACTATTCACTTAAAAGTGATTTTCTGAAACTATTTACTGAAAATAATTCCCTGAAACTATTTACTGAAAATAATTTCCTGAAACTATTTACTGAAAATAATTTCCTGAAACTACTTACTGAAAATAATTTCCTGAAACTATTTACTTAAAAGTGATTTTCTGAAACTATTTACTGAAAATAATTCCCTGAAACTATTTACTGAAAATAATTCCCTGAAACTATTTACTGAAAATAATTTCCTGAAACTATTTACTGAAAATAATTTCCTGAAAATATTTACTGAAAATAATTTCCTGAAACTATTTACTGAAAATAATTTCCTGAAACTACTTACTGAAAATAATTTCCTGAAACTATTTACTTAAAAGTGATTTTCTGAAACTATTTACTGAAAATAATTCCCTGAAACTATTTACTGAAAATAATTCCCTGAAACTATTTACTGAAAATAATTTCCTGAAACTATTTACTGAAAATAATTTCCTGAAACTATTTACTGAAAATAATTTCCTGAAAATATTTACTGAAAATAATTTCCTGAAACTATTTACTGAAAATAATTTCCTGAAACTACTTACTGAAAATAATTTCCTGAAACTATTTACTTAAAAGTGATTTTCTGAAACTATTTACTGAAAATAATTCCCTGAAACTATTTACTGAAAATGATTTCGTAAAACTATTTACTGAAAATAGTAACTGAATGGAAACTAATATTCCGAATTTGTTATCTCGACGTGGTTGTACCGAATGGAAAAGCGTCGAGTCGACGCTCAGGGAAACGGTTTGTTTCCCGTGAATAATATACGGATGTCTGTGCGGTCGATTCGAGGAGTTGCATAAATAAATGTGTAATAAATGTCAGTACCTTTCGTTGAAAAATCCGTGCGGTGACAATGACATTCCGAGGGTGCCGTCAGTTAAATCAAATGTTTCGCCGGCGATTGTGATGAACATGGCATCGTCGTCCGGACCGAAAGCATTGCCACGTGTATTGTTTACCCGCCACGAGTGATCGTGATATAAGTCGTAAATCAGTAGCCCATTTTGATCCACGTCCGCCACGTAGAGATAAGTATCGAGACACGTTTTTCCGACATCGACGATCGGCGTAACTAATGCTGCCTTCCCGTACAACACTTGATCATGCGGTATTACATATTTATGGATCATCCGATCGGTCGCAAGATCGAAGATCAATATTTTTGTCGGACAAACGGCGTTCGAGCTGATGCGGCCAGTATCCACGACCCACAAACGATTGCACTCGTCTATCTGGACAGTCGATTTTGTTGGTACGCTTAATGTGATTTTACATCGTTCTTAACACGTTGACTGGTTTAGCGCTGAATCACACGAAGGGTTCTCGATCATTTTTCCAGACGACGTTTCATCGATACGACCAATTGCTTCAGTTTTTCTTGAATTTTGTGAAACAGACTCGAGCTCGACTTCTGTTTTACTCGTATCGTGTAGTATTTTTAAGTTAAAATAGTTTCTAAGGGTGTTCTTTCTTGATCATTGTGCGAGTTTGAATGTTGACTATTTGATTATTTTTAAAAATAATTAACCGTTACTTTTTCTTAAAAATTGAACAGTCTATTATAAAATTTTATTTTTTATCATTTGAAATTACGAAAATTTTGTTGCGTAATAAACTAAAATGACATGTGGTTATATATATGTCTAAACAATTATATTAATTACGATATAATCTGTTCAAGAAGGAATTACTTTCTTTGAAATGTATGAAAATGCAAATGAATATATTGTATATCAATTTTGTGTCAATGTCATATTATACTATTGAAAAACTTAATTACAGATATTTATTCACAATTCTAGGGACCATTCACGTATTACAAAATTTTAAAGAATTAAAAATCTAAAAGTAAACGTGTGTGTAAATATCCTTGAAGAGATTAAAAGTTGTCCATTGCTTCAGCAGAACTTTCAACTACATGTTTCAAGTAACGACTATGAACAATTATGTAAAGATCTAATCAACCTTTTCGAAGAAAAACAACTGGTTAACCAAGAAAGTGTGAAGAATTAGTTTTTTAAATCTGAAAATAGATCTCTCTATTATGAATCATGGTCTAAAAGCTTGTTAATTAAATTTGAGGTTAGGCTACAACAGCATTCGGGTTATACCTCGTCTATTCCATTATACTTCGTAATGAAGACGTTAATCCTTCACATTTTGAAAGTTTACTAATTTTTATACAAGAAACGTATAATTTTACTTCTATACGAAAATTATACAAAATTCCTTCCAACGATCTAACTGGAATACAACAATAAATGTACCAACAGCTAGAAAATTTGAAGAAATGTGCACACAAAAATGACCCAAAAGAAACTACTTCAATTTAAACCAAGAATTTCAAGATTGTCCACTCGGTTGACCAATGATACAATATTTACTGCTACATAATTTCAAACCAATTTCAAAATTCTTTAAGAACCCATACGGTGAAAAGAAAAAAATTACACTCATTCTATGCAGAAGAAAATCTTCGACAGTTGACTAAAAAATTTCAAAATTTACGTCCAGTCAATGTGTTAAGCATTTACCCAAACATCTACCACCTGAACGAACAACTACAACACTGAATATCCTGCAAACTTTAAAATTCATTAAGAATCCAGATCGCTAAATGTACACGAGAATACATTCCCACAAAATGACACTTATCGTCGCGATATTTACCGCCAACCTATAAACAGATATCAAGCTGTCGCAATTGAACGGTGTGAACCAGGTCCAATCGGGGTACGGAACCAACAATGGACCACCGTTCCCCGAGGCAGTTGTCACCAGTGACAACGTGATCGGTACCCCGTCCAACCATTGGGGACTCGTCACGAAGATACGACCGGTCCTGTCGATGTCTACATCCTGCGTGAAGGAGTTGCCCAACGTGAAGTTCTTCCCTGTCAGTGGAATATTCGGCCAGACCCAATCCAAGTATTTCCATTGAAAAGCGACTTGGAGTCCACCTGCGCTAGCACAGTGCAGGGACCCAAGAACGAGGACGTAACTTAGGATGAGCACCATGTAAACGATTAGGAACCCCGTGAACGATGCGAATCCACACACGGTCTATCCGAGCGGGAACTACGCGCGACTCGTGGGAACGTGGCTTCGGTCGAGTTCGCGATTCAAAGAACACTGCTTCACAGAGCAGCGCAGAAACGTTCTTGACAGTAGAATTACTACCACCCAGACTGCCCACTTTCCCTGTTGATACGGCTCGAAAGTGCGGTTCACCTTGAACTGGATATTAACGGAACGGCCGAATGTGTTTTACAATTCAGCTGGGATCATCGGGAAACGTTCAGATCGCGGCTTGTTGGCGGCAAGTGGCGAATGGTTACCACCACTGAATAATAGGCAAACGCAAGGACGTCACCTTGCGTACTGCAGCTGACCGAAATGAATATATTAAACACCGGAATGATGTAATTACGGAACAGGTATTGCTCTTGCAATCGCGTTCCATGTGTCGTGGAACTGGTATCGTTCGGAGAAATATTTCCATTCGACCGATAAGACCGACGATGGTGATTATGCAAGAAGCGGGTACGTTGTTTATATGCAAGGGTATCTTTGGAAACTGGTATCGCTCGGATAAATATTTCCATTCAATAAGAACGATGATTGTGATTACGCAAGAAGGAAATATATTATTTATACGTAAGAGTATCTTTCGAAACTGGTATCGTTCGGATAAATATTTCCATTCGACCGATAAGAGCGACGATGGTGATTATGTAAGGTGCAGATTGATTATTTATATACGAGAGTATTTTCTATACGAAACGAAACGCATGTCTCGGTAGTGAAAGTCCAAACATCGTGAAGGGAGCTCTCTCCCTCCAAGATCCTCTTCGAGGGTGTGGGTCTAAGTGGGGGCCACGAGAGAATGGACATTTTTTTTTGGGCGGTTTCCTGATTTCTGTATATGGTCGGCGAGAACCTAACGCATATGGTGCGCAGGTATGCGAAACTGGAACGATACGAAAGTCTGGTGGTATGTGGAAACGTGTCTTTATGTGCGTTAAATTATTGTGTACCGATTAGTATTGGAACGAACCGACTAAAGTGTCTTCATGAAGATAATTAGGTGAGATTTGTCGATTATTTAAATTCTTGCAAACGTATGGTATCCATATTTAACGACCCAACAGATGCAAATTTTCCTTTACGTTTGACACTAGAACTATCTATGGTGAACGTATCACCATTTTGTTATAAGATTACATATGTTTCTTCGATGTTAGACGGGGAAAGGGGAAATTAATTTACGAGTAACATTAGTTGTCCATTTTGATGATTGTCCACGAATATTGTAGGCAAATACACCGTTAATAATTGAGTTACTTCAAAAAGAAGTTTGAAACAAATCAAATTGACTCCGTTGGTAGTTCTAGTGTTAAAGTAGTGATTTTCGTACCTTTTGAAAGATATTTCTCTCCTATCTATAAAAGAAAATTCTACGCCTGACATAAATTGTTTAAAATGTACTATTGCGGTCGTTGAACTTCGATGATTAATTCATTAATAGAAATAAATCTTTTAATTACCTACATTCTTCTGTATTGAAAATTTTCGTCCTTGTTTTCCCTTCATTGAACTGTAAGATTCTCATTTATTAACAATGAAAGAACAATTGTTAATATCGTGATCTAAACTAAGAGTTTTTTCAAACGGTTGTCAATGTCACTGAATTAAATAATTCCACGAAAAAGTATAATTATATTTGTGAACGCGTTACGATATTCCCATGTAAATACTTCTTAGTCTCGTTGTCAGACGATAATTACAGACACGCGTGTCCTCCAAGCAAAAGTGCAACAGTAATTGGCGAAATGACCTTCAATGCCCACACCCAATTTCAGTCACAGTCTCTGTCGTCTCAAATGTAACAACGCATACGATTCTTTTAAAGAAAATAATGGTAACCCATGTAAATGCTCATGTGTTTCACAATAAATGAGTAATAAATGATTTTTTGTCCGTTTAGACAGAGTATGTACTATTAGACAAAAATTACTCTAAACATTATAATCAACAGAAATTGATTACTTTGAAAAAGATGACTTTTAGAAAATCTGGTAGAAGAGTACACATTTTTTTTTAAATTTTCAACTTTTCCTAACACCAGTTTGGTTTCAGAAATTGATAAGATATTTAATAGAAAATCGATTAAATCGATTCAAAATTATGAAAAAATTGATTTTCTAAAAAAATTCTTTTTTACCAGGTGGAAAAGAAAATACAAAGTAAATATACTTGTAAATATACAAGTTAAGATAATACAATAACACATTTCCTTGAGAAAGTGTTTTTATCCTCGGAACCGTTTCGTTGGCGAAATAAAAGAAAGTTGCATTATTAGCATCGCTTGAACTACATTCTGCAAAGTTTCGAATTTATTTATTTTCAACTTGTTGAATATCCCTTCTAAGCAGAACAAACCTACTTCTTTCGTTCGACCAGGAAGTAATAAGAATTCAAGGATTCCAATCGTTAGCCACCTATTGTAACTATACATGGCTTATACAGCACTATTCAAGGATTATTTACTCTATTGTGCACTCCTCTTTGGTAATATCGGAAGCAATTAAACGTCTAGTAAGATTATCTCCGAGTGATTTTCGATCTGCGTAGTATTAAATTGTTTACGCATTTTTCTTCGCTTTGTAACGAACACGTACGCCAATTGTCAGAAGTGTAAGCAGTGCGCGCGTCGGGACGTCAATAACGAATGCTCACGGAATGTGGTCATGAACGCATTAGCCACTGCGTGATCAGAAACTGGATCAGCTATTTGGAAACAGTACACGCCCACCTGAAACAGAGCCGGTAACTATTTTCGTGCAAATTCTCGAACACAACGAAAGTTATTACGTACGTTTGCCTTCGATTATGGCGTCTTTCGCGCGCAAATTAAAACTTTCCGGTTGAAAATCTGCAGGTTGCGGAAACACCGCTTAGTCAATTACGTTTTTCATGTCTTCGTTCTCCTGTCTTAAGTTCCAATCTCTTAATCACTGGCTTAATTGCGCACGGAAATATCGGATCTAAATTCACAATATTCCAAGTGCAATCGAGATACAAAAATGTTACAATACACCATGCGAACGTGGTTTTAGCATCCATCTTGCAATTACACCAGGAACAATGTACAACTGAAATTGTTCTTTGATTTCTGAAAGAATTATACTGGCTGTTTAGAATTTGTGTTTGTAAACTTTGAGGCTGTGTACAGTACCGGTTAAACCGACGAGGAAAGTTCGATAACTCGAAAATTGAAAGAAATTTGAAACTTTGAAAATTCTTTTTTATCGTACCACGAGATACCAAAAACTATACAACTTTGAATTGAATTTTTCCCCGGCATCCTTTACGGTTTGTAAATATCAACGATAATACGAAAGAAAATTTCTTTCCGGGGGTTTTTCCACTCCTGGGATCCTTTCATCGTTTCGAAGTTTCAAATTTTATCGACTTTTCTAGTCGCCATACTTCCCTTGTGAATAAAGAACAAAAACTCGCTCCTAACTTCGAGAATATTGATTTTTATGCCTACCTTGACCAAACACTTTTTACTCGATTTGGTATCACAGATCCTGAAAGTCCGTAAACATATTCGTCATCCTGTATAACAAGACGCTGGCAACATTAATGTTTCACGAATGAATTTCAACAAAAGTAATCTTTCAAGTGTGATCCACCTTGGTGCAACACATTGCAACCTCTCTCGTAAACAGATTGATGTAAAAGCACAATGACGCACTGTGCTAAAAAGATGAAATCACATTTTTAATATACACATACATACAAATATATGCACGACTTTAAAATCACATCAGAATCGATTAACGAGAAATCGAATACTCGTGTCGTATTTTCGAAAACGACGTCAACGTGGAATGAATATGATTCCATAATTTAAGAAAAAGTAATGTTAACCCATGTAAATGCTCATGTGTTTCACAATAAATGAGTAATAAACGATTTTTTGTCTTTTACAATACATCATTATCTTTTATAATGATGTGCACATTTTTTCTTTAAATTTTCAACTTTTTCTAACACCAGTTTGGTTTCAGAAATTGATAAGATATTTAATAGAAAATCGATTAAATCGATTCAAAATGATGAAAAAATTGATTTTCTAAACAGATTCTTCTTTACCAAAACTCTTTAGACAGAGTATGTATTATTAGACAAAAATTACTGTCATACACTTGTCGAAAATACGACACGAGTACACTTGCGACACGTCGTTTAGTATTCTGTCAGAATGACGCCATGTTGGATGGTGTCACGTGTTGCGGGTAATGAAAAGATTCGCGCGTCGAAACTGTTTTCCGACCGTTACGGTCGGATCACGCAATACTCTCATAATCTCTACACATCTCATTGCGGGCGGCGTCTAATTTTTTTTTTTTCTCTTTTTTCCGGCCCCTCGCGATTTCGACTCGTAATTGCTTTACACGCCTTGCCGCGTCTGGCCAGCGAAACTGTATTTGCTGAGGAGAAATGGAAATCATAAATCACCTGGCCAGTCACGATTAAGCCGAACGAGAAGACAAACGTATGGTTAACCAGCTTTATCGTGAGTTACAGGCAAACGTTTTCAGCTGGGCCTTCGTTCTATTATACATTAGCAAAAAGATAAAAGTTTCAATCGTATCAGTGGACTGTGTGTGTATCTGTGTGTAACCTGTGCTCTCGAATTTACCGATCTTCAATTACTGCACGATAATTGTCCGGATCGAGGGTGTCGGTACAGCAATATCGGCATTTCGAAATTAGAAAAATGTAAAATTGTACCTTTGGAAGCTTCTAACGCTTTTATCGTAACGAATCAATTTTCAGAAGTGATACTTTTTTGAGTATACGTCGATAGTAACGTCGATAGTAATGTCGATCTGGTATATTGTAAAGGTGACTACGTAACAAATGATTACATAAGTTATTGAAATCCTGGCTAGTACGATTCTTAGAAAGAGTTCAAATAAATGAGATTTTTAAGTATATATAGAATTTGTTAGCTATTTTAAAAGAAATTTGTTCTCGATCACGTAAATTCTTCGAAACTCAATCGTGTTACTCAGAATAATCCTTCTGTACTTTCTTGTGCAATTTATTGCGCGATATTAAAATAAAAAATTGCGATTAAGAGTTCAGTGACGTGTCGTGTTTGCTACAATGAGTCAAGAATGATTAGTTCCTTTGTGTCAGCAATGCGACTTCAATCGGGTAAAAAACGATCGGTTGGCTGATGTCAGTCGTTTACTGTTGTCATCGAAAATAATACTTCCCGGTGAGAGGCTGCGAATATGGTTCTTACGCGATAACCTTAACCTCATTTTCTTCACCAACGTCAGAGACCATATAAAACATATATTCGGCCATAAGTGTCCTTCTTTTTGGGCATCTTCGATAACACGACCTAAATTCACTGGTCACTTTGTACGAAAATGTTTAAGATATTCCTTTAATTAATTTTTGAATAATCCGAAAGTTTAACAGCTGAAGAAAGTGATACAGAGCAGTAAAAGTCAGAAATTTGAAGAAAATACTCATTGATTTACGTATCGTACAATTATAGCTTGTTTGATCGTATAATTTCATTTATTTCATCGATGGTGAAATTTCGTGAAAGTTGACTGAAAATAAAAGTAACGAAGAAGCAAATAACGATATGCTTTCACGTTTATTGATTTAAGAAGAAATCATTATACATTTGCCTTGTGGTTCGATAAAATTAATCGTTGGTATTTCTTGCTTATTAGGACTTGTCGAAAATGGAAAGTCGTCTCGAGTGAACAAGCGAACAAAATTATTCGAATAATTGGAAATTTCAAATGATTTCAAACGACGCTTTAATCCTTGAATTGGTAACCTATTTTAAAGATTATCTGCTTCCCTTTCGTGCACGTCCCCATCCACGGTTGCGCCTGATTTATCCGTATCAATCCCTTGGCGCGAAACTTCGAGTATCCAAGTCATGGCGTGTATTACACGCTCAATGGAACTTGCTTCCATTAATCGGTTTCGTAAATTCAGACTCGTTCCCCGTCACAAACGGTGCTATCATATTCACCATCTCTTTCGACTAAAACTAAGCGAAATCGAATGAATATGCAGCGCACTCTGAACGTAGATCATTCAAGAAAAAAAAAAATAAAACTTTCACGTTTAAAATTCGCGCTTACAACACACGTTTTTAATTTAATCAAGTATCGATGAATTACTTCTTTCACAAAGCGTATTACACCTGAAACGTTTCTACGAACGCACACGTTTACTCGTTAAAAGTGAAAGTGCATTCAGTGCACTTTCCGGCTTAAGTTGACAAGTAATGGAAAAATTCGTGCAGGTGAAATTCAATGTGAGCCCAATTAGTTCATATTATTTAATAGCGAACCAATCTATTTCATTTGAGACACATTGTGAGGATTGGAAAAGAATCTGAATAATAAAGCAACGATACTTTTAAACGATATTAGTAGTAATTATTAATCGAGAACTTTATTTAACATCGATGGAAACATGGAAGCATTTATGATAGAACGTAATAAATGATTACATAAGTTATTGAAATCCTGGCTAGTACGATTCTTAGACAGAGTTCAAATAAATGAGATTTTAAGTATATGTAGAATTTGTTGAGAATAATTAAAAATTTTAAAGCGATGTTAAGCTGCTAAAGAGGTGATGATATTCTGTTTCCATAATTCTCAATTATTCTAAAGTATATATTTTAATAAAATAACCATCTACATATATCTGTGAGTAAGAGGTTGATATAAAAACGATAGTAAATTTTGTAACAGAACTTTCAGCTCACTTTGTACATCACATTGAATTAATTACCACCAATTACCATTTAAGAGGCACTTTATCGTGCGATACTTTATGTTAACTTCTAAGGTGAATTAAACCAATCCAATAACGTGCAAAGTTGTTTGACAGTTTTAGAAATTTACTCGATATAATTTACTATCGGAGAAAAAGGGGCACAATAAATGCCAAGGAGCCATAAATGTCAACGATCGGGCGGCCTACTGTCCACTTCCAATCGTCCAAGCTGCCAATAAAAATTCTTCGTCATTAGATCGCACACATAACAATAAAAATTCTCCGCTTTATTAGATTTTCGCTCGACGAGGAAAATTCCCTGCAGCAAAGACTGAAATACTATTTTAAGAAAACTATTGGTCCTGTTTAATGTATTTCTCGTTGCACTATCTTCGATGCAATTTCCTTAATTTACCGATTAATATATTAATTTCTATTTTAAATGAACGTTCCTTGTCTATAAAAATCACGTGAGATTTAAATAAATTTTAACGTCAGAGCAACATTTTTTTACTTACTGTTGCATAAATAGAATTCTGGTGTACAATGGATTAAAGTTTGACTTTGAAATAATAATAAAATACAATTTTACATCATTCTTGTTAATTATAGATTCAGTCTTTCAAGGTGCTTGAAATGCAAGGCGAGTCACGTAACCTGTTCCAAGTCGATAACTAGTGAAGGTATCGTAAAAACTCTTACTGATCGTTTAATATAAAAAAAAAAAAAATAAAGTCCTTATTTTATTTTTATTCAACGACATGTGTTTTTAATTCTGAAGGTCATGTCTCGTATAATTAGGCTGCATTTAACCTTAAACTTCGTTTCGCATATGATAAACAGCTATTAATGACGGTAACGACAGTTCAGGCTTGTTTTTATTGCAAAAAATATACATAGCGGTTAAATATAAGCTCGATTGTGTTCTTTCTTCTCCTTTTGCACGAAATGATGGAAAAGTAGATGAAAAGTTTTTTTTCTTGTTGGTTCTAAGAGCAAACAAATGTTCTAAAGAACTTCTTAATTAGATTCAACGTTTTGGCCTAAATTACGAGCCCTCTTCAAATGTTCAAAAAGATTTCCTCGTACTTGAAAACATTTTTCTATCCTTCGTCTTATGTTTCCGCGAACTGCAATTAAAGTTTCTGACATAATTTCAGTTTGAACTCTACAGACTTTGTTTTCCACAGTTTCAGACGTTATTGGTGTCGTTGCAATTACGCATTCTTTAATATAGTTTCAGAAGAAAAATATCTATTTACAAATATCATTTGGGATAAATATCATGACCATACAAATGTATGAAAAAGATCTATTATCTAAATCTGTCGTTACCGTCAGAAGTTATTTTTTTGTATTCGAAATTAATTTTTAAGGTCAAGTATGCCTCAGGGTCGCTCAAAAAGTATAATTGACATTGTACAGGAAAGTTAACCTTTATTTATAACGATCGAAAGCGGATCAATTCAAGGTAACCTTAAAGTTTAAAACTAAAAGAATTTTCAAAACTTACAAAGAAATTGTAAACTATAAATGAGACACTCCTTGTCGTCAATAAACTGTCATGAAAAGTTTCTGCAGTACTTTCGTTGGTAACTAAGATGTTAACTTTTAAAAGGTTACACGATTCATATTGTATATATACATATATAATGTTCTACGGAAATGAAACGGATTGTATCGTCGAAACGGTTCGAGGCATAAAATAAATGTATAAAGCAAAATTGAATGGTTTTCGATGCTCTAAATTTCTGTGCCACTGTTATCCATTGATGTGCATCCATGCAGTTGCAATGTGTAGTTGCACCTTTTTTTGAATGGAAGCTGTATGTTTCGATACATTGTTCAATGCAAAAAGAGTAATTTAGGATTTTCAAACGATGTGTACAATCCTGTATTTGTCCATTCTATAGTTACGATTATTCCTTTTGGACGAAGCGATGGTTTTGGTATGTGTTTTGCTCGTTTTTCTTTATCGAGACTTTCTCCTGATCGCTTACGGGTGTCGTAAACAAACCATTTTTCACAAGAGGCGATTTTGTTCGTTCCTGGGTAGTAACGAAGAATTATCTCCATTAACTTAAAACTTTGAACGTCACTCAACGAATGCGGAAACCATTTCTCTACTGGTTCTATTTTGCCAATGTTCACCATGTGACGAATGACCATAGAACGACTAACGTTTGTTTGCGAGGCTACCTCTCGTTCAGTTGTTGTACAATCTTTTTCAAAATTTCATTGAATTTCGAAAACGGACACTTGTTGTGTCAATGTAGAATATTTTACATTCAGAATTTATTCTTCCCAACGAAATATTAAATAACGAAACGATGACGAAAGGTGAACGTTGTTTAATTGTCGAGAAATTTTCAAATTTCAGTGAACACACGTTACAACACACTTGGTTTCTATGAAAACTGTACAATGCTCGACAATTAAATAACATTCACCTTTCGTCATCATAAACTGTGAGCTCAAGTTTCAGAAAGGTAGCTGTACTGAATTATTAAAGAGAAAATTATTAAAGAGAATTTTCCTGAACTGTTCACAATAATAATCGACGATACTATGATTCCACAGAGTAATCTGGTACTATGATGGAACTAAAACATTATTGACAAAGAATGGAGTAAACTTTCATAAAAAAAATAAAATACAAATCTTTGTCCAATCGTAAAAATTGAGGAGTCAATAAATTATTATTTTTACGAACACATATTAGATATAAAAGTTTTAATTTTCCTTAGTACCAAAATGACCCTTGCGCAGGTAATGCGACACTCACTCGCTGTTACTCTATCTCGCTCACTCCCAGTGAATTCCATTCACTTTTCTCATCGACTGACACGAGGGCAGATCCACGAAACAGAAATGCTATTCTCCTCGAGGTTTATGCAATTGAGCAAACTCGATTCATTTTCATATAACCGGTGACGAGTATTATTACTTACTATACTCAGCGTATAAACAAACTTAAACATTCTACACACGAAACATGTGCACAAATTTAACAAAAAGCTACCTTTTTTCTATTTTAAGTGCAATCTTTCTACTCAAGAGTGTAAATTGTCTAATGATACTGTAGGCCATTGTTTCCCAAAAGTAGTGGGGGAAACTCTAGAAGAAAAGTGGTGTCCTACAATCCAAATGGAATGTGAACAAAAATTCGTAACAAATATAAATAACTCGTACAACTAAACATAAACTTTGAAGTTTGACGATCAACGTACCTAAGTTCAATCAACAATCGTAACACCAGACTTTCTTTCGTCGTTTCAAACCTACTCGTCTCGATTCCCTAAAAAATTTCGAAACTGCTAATTTCAAACTGTTGTCACGTTTCGAGCACAAGCCCCGCTCGATTTCACGGTTTGACAAGACTCGAGAAAATAGTTGAAAATTGATTCGTTCCAGGACGAGAAAAAAATTAACGAAAAATACCCTTCCCTCGTCGTTTCCTCGTCTCAACAGGGGTCCAGTAGTCGCAGTAGATTTTTATTTCTTTAACGTAATTCTCGGCCGATCGGATCGTAACTTCGGCCCTTGGAAGATACACGCTCTCCACACTTTCTCCGTTAGGGTTAATGGAAAAGGAGTGGGGAAAAAATAAAGCAATTTACGGGCGATACTGTTCGTTATTCCCAGCGGCTCGAACTTCCGAACTGCCATTCCGTCGGAAGCCCGCGTCGCACGATTTTATATCGACAGGGTAAGAGAGAAAGTCCCGCAAGATGCGTCTCTCTCTGGTTGAAACAGTTCTTCTTCTTCTTCTTCTTCTTCTTCTTCTTCTTCTTCTTCTTAAACTGAGTTTGGTAAACCCTCGTACAAGTTGAAGTTCTGACCGTGCGGGTGGCGTCGAAGTGGCGTAAGAGCGAAGGCGTCGTAAAAGTTGGGCGAAGTCAATTTTGCAGTTGAAGTTGGTAATGCGATTTGTGCCGGAATAAATAGTTTGAGTGGGGGAGCACACAAGGCACCCTCTCCTCTCGCTACACCTCGTTTCTCTTCGGTGTCTGACCCACGGACCAATCCATTCGAGTTTGGTGTCACGGGCACGTCTGTTAGACCTACTGAACGTGACAGCCTTACCGGAAGAAGTTTTACGTAGGTACGATGGCGCAACGAGTGACAACCTAACGAAATAACAGACTCGTTACTTCCGGTAAATTGCCGGGCTGTTCCATTTTGTTGTCGTCGCTCGAATAACAAGAGTCTAGATTAAAAAGGGCACGGTCCATTTCGTTCGTTCTTCTCGCTGATGCAAATCCGGGAACGTTGCAGATTAGCCGGTAATTAAAAGAAATGGGAACGAAGCGTCGTGGGTTTTTCTTTTTTCTTTTTCTTTTTCTTTTTATTTTTCTTTCTCTTTTGGCGAGACTGGTTGAAAGTTACGAACGATTCTTCGATGGAAAAATATTTACAAAATTACGGCTAATAGTTCTCTGGTTGTTAATTACGCGAACGGAGTTTATTTGCCCTTAATTACCCTCGCGAGAGGGTACAGGGTAAATTACATTTGAATTTGGTGACTGGTATTGAAAGGTTAGAATGTTCGTATAGTGATTCAATCGCTCGGTTCAACTTTTTTTGGTTAGATGTAATATAGACTCTATTTCTAGAGAAATAGAGTTTTTGGTGCAGATGTCTCTTGCGTTTGTTGTATGTTGTACGCCATGTGTTAACTTTCGAAGCACAGAATTATTGTATTATTGTGTCTCGTTAGTGTAATTGAGAAAGGATTTAATATTGTACAGTATTATAATTCCGACTTCTATTTCATTATTTCTGACAGAGGTCATATTTTTATTCTTCCTGCATTCGTTTCATGTTGGTTATATACGTTTCTTTTATTATGCTGAAAGTTAATTCACTGTACCGTATTTAGACCTCCATGGTCTTTTAAATTATTTCATCGAGCACCACATTCACGTCTGAAATTTCTTTTCACTCTTTTCTATAATCTTCTATTTTTCTAATGTTTCTTTGATCGACGCTACAATTTCTCTGCAATTCTTCTCAAGATTATCTAGTTACACTCCAACTAGTGTATAACGATATTTAAATCTTTGACATCAATTGATGTTAGTATGTCAACTTCTTACTCTCGATTCGCAACTAAACAATTTCCTTCACAGATGAACATTTCCAATTTATGTGTATCCCAATTTTTATATTTTCGTTAATTCTTTAAGAACTACTGAAACACCTTTCTGTATTTGTGAATCGTATATACCGAAAATAATTCAAAAACGTTACACCGTAATAGAATTCGTTTTACACGAAAGTAGTTAAAATTTCATAATAAAAATGTGAAAATTCCTTCACCGATATTCTCGTCTCGAACGTGACTTCTTTCGCCGATATTTTCCGTTTCCGACGTAACTGTTGTCAACGATATCGAAATTCCAGCAGTTCTCCAAATTACGTTTCCATGAAGCAATTTTACACAATCTTCAAACCACGGATAAAGGTGCAACACCTTTCCAATTCCTCGCGATAGCGGCCGCAAATTGCTAGGGGCTCGGGCGTAATCCACGAAAATGCAAAAATAAGTCACGTTTCGCGGTGAAAAACGATAGTTCGTTCTTTCTCTCCTTAGCCAGCGATTTCCCCCACCACTCGCCACTCGCAGCCAGCTACCAGATCTTCGTTGGGCTGTAATCCTACAAATGAAAACTTATGCTAATTAAACCGTTAATAGCGGGCTACGAGTGTAGGTAACGATCACGATGGTTACTTATACCCGAGAAAATGAAACGCTGGGGGAGTCTGCGTGCGTGTAAACAGCGTTTGCTTTTCCTCCCACACACATACCGGAGGAGAGGTTTTCTATTAATGAATAAGTTTTCCTCTCTGTCGATTTTATACGCGCTTCATTTTCTTCCCCTTCTCTTTTGGTAAGATCTTTATTAAAATTTCGGTTATATTTCTTCCCTTCATTTATCCCAGGAAATTACCAGTGATTAGCGACGAGACTAATTTAGAGACTCGTTACTAATAGAAATTAATTTCCCAAAAATCGTGCTCCAGTATCGAGCAGGTATCGAAGTGAATTGTTATCAGTGGATCGTTGATATTGAACAGTGGTCTATAGTCAAAATTGAAAATCATGGGAACACATTAGCGTAACCAGAGAAGAACAAAGGAATAAATGTTTCCTTTCACTGTGAAAACAATTCCTCGCTCTTTTATACATCCACATAAATATTAATATTGGTATTTATGATTTGTAGAAAGTACGTGGCGGGGGTGTAACTGAACACGTGAGAAAGAAGTGAAAAATACGTGGGAAAAGATTTGACCCTATTTCGAAGTTTTGTATTTTAGTAATATATAGATACCTACTCGTCTTAACAAAGAGGTAATTAAAACGACCAATTTGCACCTTGTTGCAGATTTGTAGACGTGTTTGAAGAATAGAGAACAACGAAACACTGAGTATTATTTAGCTGTATCGATTTTCGACTTTTGCACAATTGTCAACATATTTTACTTCCCTATCATACATACATACTTTTGTATAGTATATGTGCGATAAAGATGTTAAATAAGTAAATGAATAAAATAAATTTAAACAAAGAACTATTGGAGTACATTCTATAACTTGAAATAAAGGTCAAATCGGGCACAAGTTATTTTTAAATACTAAGAATAAAATTATTTCCGTACACATTCCTTGAGAAGGTCACAGATATAATTTTTACGTCACAGATATAATTTTTACATCACAAATATAATTTTTACGTCACTGATATAATTTTTACGTCACAGATATAATTTTTACGTCACAAATATAATTTTTACGCCACAGATATAATTTTTACGTTACAGATATTATACATTATTACATTTCGAAATTATTCTCTCCAAAAAGTAATGCTGTGATTCGAACACACGTAACGATTGTCTCGATAAGATAGTCTGAAAGAAAGAAAATTTATGAGCCTAAATATGCACAAGTATATTTTCAACAACAAGTCGTACTCCGAGTTGGAACGATAGTACTATGTCAGAGTTGTTCTACCATTCAACATTCTTTTCATGGCGTCGTACTATGGATTGTAAAACCTCGTATACCTTGTAATTATCGTCGAAACTGTCGCGTCGGTTATTTGGATTATTGTACGAAAAATCGTTACGTCTGCAGCCTCTATTAGAATCGACGCCAGACGAGTGACCCGACAGCCAACGTCGCGCCATGGGGTTAATTACCCTCTCTATGTTGTTAAAATAGGTAACTACACATCTGGTTGTGAAATACGCCGTGCGACACGCGAAGACAAAACCTGGTCGCCAATTATTTTCGAAAGGTCACTCCCACAGATTGGCACATGCCACGAAATATCGGTTTAAGCCAGAAGGGAACAGTCGCTAAAAGACAACTTTCTCGGCTGGCGTTAAACGTTGCTTTGCTTTTGACGTGTGGTAAATTGTAATTAACCGGGTATCACGCTTAACGCAAGCGATAGTTATCGATACAGTAGTCGGTTGTCTTAACAAGCCTCAAATGAACCTTAAAATAGACTGAGCCAAGTATCAGTTTCAGACTTACAGTGTATCATTGACATCACGCAAAGAAATGTACTATTATATAATCCGCGATAAAAAAGTAAAGCGTATCATAATCTTAAGCGAATTATACTATTAATATAATTTGTTCGAATATAAATACTTGGTTGTAAAAGATTAAGTGTGTTTCTTGCAGCAGTAATTATTTAATTACTAATTTGAATAAGATTCTAATGATTATATCTGGAAAAATGATAGCAGAATGTTGAATAACTCAAAATAAGTACAATCTTGTTACATGAAATTAGTTAAAAGTGGAATCTAATATTTTACGAGCGCCCCCTTATTCTGGAGAACTTTTATCATTCTTTTTCGCAGCGAGATGTAAAAAATCTCCGAACAATTGTAATTTTTAATTCGAATGTTTCATCAAATAATGCTCAATTGATATCAAAGAATATTTACGATAAAGCGTTTGTATAATTACGAAAAATTGGTAAAAGATTGGAGGCTCTCGTAGACTTTTAACCAACAGTGTATACGTCGTTTTTAATAATTCTTTTCGGATAAACCGGCCAAATGGGTGGATAATAACACAATAGAGGAAAGAGAGATATGTGGTTAATGTCGAAACACGTCTCACTCCTATCAGCAGCGTTTGATGCCAATAGGCAAAATAATCTAAAGCCAGGGACGAGTAAAATTTGATTCCGATAATAAACGACGAACGACAAGTCCGTAGCAGTGATTCATTCGCGACCTTTACTCGGATAAAGTTCTTTTTATTCGTCGAACGGGAATAAAATTTCGCGCAATAATTCCAGTTATAATTTTTATCGAACGAAACAACGCGGAAGGAAGGGGTGGGGGTGTGTGTGTGGAATTGTTCACATTTTATCCGTTACTCGAACTTTATTATCCGGGTAAGTATCGCGGCCATCTGCGTGTAAAGCAAAGCATTTTTCCAGCGAGTCGCATGATTTAACCGAGGAAAAAAGGGAAACGATTTTTCGTTGCCTCCGCGGCACGGTTTCACTGTTTCGGAACGATATCACGAAACGTGTCGGAAAATAGCGACGGACGGGAAGAGGAACGAATTTGAATAACACAATTCGCCGAGTTAAGTTTCGAAAGGCGCATTAGAATTCCAGAGAGCCAGAGCCCGTGGCAACCTTGCCGCCGCTGTTGCTGCTCATCGGTAAAACACGCCTGGTGCCGATTGCACGCCAACAACTCCGCAATGAAACGCTGGAGCTGCGGCAGTTCCGCGAAATAATAACCCTCACTTAGTTTCCATAAGAAAAGTTTTTACTCCGCTCTCGAAGCTCGGTGTGGTGGTCACCAGCTACGTTCAGTCTATTTCCCACTGTTCAACTAGCACTATCCTCCGCGAGCAAAGGTCCACGTACGAAAGAACACGGACACGTTCGTCGACCATTCAACGAACTCTATTGAACACTCCGACTTGTCTCGACACAATTTTGAATAATCAGATAAAAGAGTAAACAGGTTTCACAGTCGATCGTTTTTTCGTTGTATGAAGCATGTTGGATCATTTCTCGAATAATGAAACGTGTATGGACTTTCTACGATACACGGGTGAGGAAGGTATAAATTTCCATTGCGTAGGGTGCTGTAGATCGTAGGAACAAATTTCGAAAGCTAATATTTCGCGGGAAAGTAAGAACAGAGTTCGATATAGGATGGAAATTAAACATTTTAATGGTCTGCACGTAATCGTTTTTCGAATAATATTTTCGTTGGGAATATTTTACGAATTGATCGGTAATATTTGCATGAATACGTAATGAATGAAAATTTTAATTTTCGTTAGTGGATGAAACTGGATCCCGCGCGTAGGTAATTCTAGACTCACGTTGTTCTATTTCGCATATACTCGGTGTATCCCTTTCATTCTCCGTGTCGGATGCTACGTGCCCGACTTGGTCCGAACCTGAGATAAAAAGAGTCAATTCCTGGAACGGAGCGCTACCATATTCGGATACATGAAAACAAATGGAACTAATGGAGCAAATTCGATTCCTTGTAAAAGTAACATCTATTCAATTAACTGAGTGTTATTCGACGCGAGTTGTTGCGTAAAATCTCTGCGTCATCTTGACTGTGTCAACAAACAATCACAGTACGCTCGCTGACGTTTAATGCTAGAAAAATAAGGTACGAAAAAATCTGCCTTTCGCCTTTCTAACATTCGATCGAAGAATAAATAGATTCGAAAATGACAGCAATTGTGAAACGTTACAAAATTCATTTATGTAACACTTAGAGAGAGAGAGAGAGAGAGAGAGAGAGAGAGAGAGAGAGAGAGAGAGAGAGAGAGAGAGAGAGAGAGAGAGAGAGAGAGAGAGAGAGAGAGAGAGAGAGAGAGAGAGAGAGAGAGAGAGAGAGATATTTCTTATTTAGAAACAAATTCCAGAATCCAGAATATAATTACGTCTACATGTTAGTGCAGTTATTCTTAAAGAGAGCAAGTTTCTAATACTTGTTTTTGTTCAAAAAGATTAATAAGAAAGAAATAGTTGCTTTTCTCTAACGTGTTATACAGGGTGGTACACTTTCGATAATAATCGAAGGAAAATTAGTCAGCTTTCAATCGACGTTAAACGACGATATTAAAAATGTGGAACAAGTGTTTTTCGATGAAAGTTCAAGGTCATTTTGACTTTTTTAACAACGTATTTTTAATTTTGCACCGTTGTATTCAAAATAGCTGATCAACCGTTCATTAAATCGAAACTTTTTCGACGTTATTGATGGATCTTAATCGATGTATAATTCCACCAGTAACGAGAAGAAATTACTGTATAAAAATTATAATGTCAAATGTGTAATTCAGTAATCAGAAAAAATAAGAATCTTAAAATGTTCTTTGTATAGCGCAAATGGACCTCATGTGTAACGGGTGCGGAAACCCGCGATTAAGTAAAATTGTATCCTTGCACTAATTATATACTATTTACATAATGTTCCATTAAGAGTACTATTTAAAAACGATTACCCGAGGGAACGCCGCAATGACAAAAAAAGCAAATGCTATTTATTCAATTAAACGAGTGTAGGTTACGCAGCAAGCGTAGAAAATTATGTAAGGAAATTTACAAATTAAAAAATCAGTACCTAAAACCGCACAATTATCACCGATATATAGTGTACCTTAATGTGAACTGCATATTGACACAAAATAAGGCAAGACGACGTTCCAAGGCTATGAAACCAACTCGGTCATTGGCCGAGAAAGAAGAAGACGCTGATTGGCCACGAAGCCAATGACCCCACCACGCAAGGGATAATGACTGCAATAGATAACACTGTAATGGATTAAATCGATAAAGAACAAAAAAAGCGGAAGCAATTTTTTCACAATACGATGGAAACTAAAAGTTATCGATGGATTATTATTTAGTAATGTATAACTGTTTGTTGCGCAATAATCGGCGGATTGAGCACAAAAAAGAGAGAGACTCCGCTTAAAACGGTGATTTTCAAACATTTTGGATTAAAGCTTTCGGTACGCGTTTATTGCTGTTCCACCGACCCCGCTTTGAGGTTCAGCCAGTCGGTTATTAAATCCACAGTTGTTCGAGTCCACTGTAGAGGCCCGTAACACGTCTGTTTCCCCCTCCAACCACCCGTTCCCCCACTTACGTTGTCGAGTAAGTAGCGCGGCGTTAACGACGAAGCCGAAACGAAGTAACATTTCCGTTGTAAGGAACTCGTGACGCTGCGCACGACGTATGCGTCAGTGACGCATTTGAACGGGAGTGGGGGAAGCCCAGAGGTCTCGCGAGACCTAGCTTCGACAGAGCTGATGTAATCGGTGGTGGGGATGATTCGATGCGTTTTACAGAGAGACAAACGCAGCCATTTATCGAGGGGTTACCGTGCAAAGGAGAAAAAAGTAATTTCGCAAGCGAAGGGGAAGAAAAGATACACATCGAATCGTAGCACGAATTCTATAACGTGGTTACGAAACGTTCTCCGAGTGTCTGTTCTCGATCAGTCGCGCGCCGGTGAATTTCCGAACGAAACTCGCGGTTTCCAGACGGACGCATTTCTGTTCGGTCGTGGCTTCGACAAACTCGCGAGAATAAATAGGGGTAAAGTTGTTAGGACAATCGAGGGAAGGGATTAGGAACGTTTAACCTCCTCTGTTCGTAGCCGGCGGCACGGGTGACGCTAACACGGCACTTTAATTATCGAAAGTGCTCCGCTCGCATGGTACCGCCACCTTCTTCCATTTTATTTTCTCTTTCGTAGAACCGTGAGACCCCGGTGCACGCTGTTTTGTCGGTAATTTTTCTTCCGGCCGCGAGACACTGCGACGTCGCTTAGCTCATGTTAGTCAAGTAGGATTACCGTAGCATCACCTGAATCTTGTAATGTTTTGTTGCGTACGAAGAACTGCAACTCGTCCACGGGATAGAATCTTTACCATTCCTAAACCACGGATACCACCCACGACCCCTTTCTCCGGTATCCCGGAAGAGCGACGTTTCGCTAACAAGAACCTGAAAGGATCTCCCGAGTAAGATCGAGGGTGATTTATCACCGTAACCATGGCCCTGCACATTTTTCCTATCCTGTCTGCGTATCTCTCCTTTTCCACGCTATCTTCTTGCACCGTCTGAACCGTGCACCGACCGGTGCAATTGACTATTGTTACGCGACCGTGCCCTCCCCCGATGTATACGTATACAGCCATACCACCTCTCTCAGGTTGAAAGGATTCCTTGAGTATGAAAGTAACATTATTTATACATTGACAAGGTGACGGCAATAAAAACGGAGGAAACATTAATCACGAGCTTGCACAGTTTATGTCCATTGAACAGCGCCCGTCTAACTCTGTCGAATTGAATTACGTTCGCCACCGCGCGCCTGGCATCTATCAAATGCAGACGCGCTTTGATCAGTGCGGCCAATCGTGTCTGCACAGGGTCTATAAACCCGATTGTCGGCAAGATGTGCGGATCGTGGATCAGAATGCGGATTTCGCTTAAACGCGTTCTATTTCGAGCCCTGGCGACGTCCTGCCGCGAAAGGTAAGGAATTTTAGTTAATTGACAACTCGATTACTTTAACGCGAAACGAGTTTTGCAACGGTGCAACTCGACACGTGCACACGTCCGTTACGAGTCTGGGAACGGAATCCGAGCTCGTCACTGTTGGAATCAACCGGTTGACGATCGTTGATAAACCAATACGGTTCACCGAATGCGCTCAACTTTGTTTTCGCGCTACTTTCGAACCGAAGATCGGTTCGCGCGGCTGCGCACATTGTGCTGCGCGGCGAGGAGTCGCGTTAAAACGAGGTTCGTTTCAATCGTCCTTAATCGAGTAAGTCCGCGTATAGTTGTTTGTCCTCTTCCCGTCGCCGCGGCTATTTCGTGTGTGACCCACTGGAGTACAATGGCCGCTGCTCTTTTCCCTGCTCGTTCGAATGTCAGCAGCCAGTGTCTGTGTAAATACGATGCGGCCCTCGCTTTTCGTGCTTTCGGGCGCAGTTTAAAAAACGAGTAAAGGTCGGGGGGAAAATAAAAAAAAAAAAAAAGAAAAAAACTGAAGGGAGACAGAGAAACGGGCGCGAACAGGAGAACGCGGATAGGTGAAAACAGAGTGCAACGAGGGAAGGGTCGAAGCCTGGTTGAAATTGCTTGGTTCTCAATTTACGGTTTCCACAACGGTGCTCCGCTCGCTGCCGAGGTTAAAAATAATATGTCACGGCGTCCTGGTGGCTCGTTGCTGTTTATTAGTCCGACAATTCCATTTTTAATCCGCACGGAAGTCCAGAAAGTGTTGTCGCGAAACGATCAACGGGATTGAAGACGAAAATGAATTGATACCCCGCTTTCGAGTACACTCGCCCCGGATTCAAGGTGTTCGAGTCACTTCCATCGCTGTTTACGTTTCCTTGGTACGAGGAAACCGTTGCACGACGATGAAATTTTTATATATTCGCGTATCCGTGACAGTGTTGTCAGTTTGGTGATATTTGTCCCGATACGTCCGGGAGAGACGAGTCGAAGGTCGACGCTATTCGAATTATTTTTAATTACTCGTGAAACGCTTCTGAATTTCTAAAATACGCATCTGAATGCAGCTGTATTTCGAAAGTTAAATTTTATATCGCATTAGTGTCGACACACCGATGCACCTGCGCTTTGAAGTCTCGGTCAACGAGCGCACATGTAGCCCATTCACTTCCCTCGTTGAACGCTTCGCGCGACGCACGATCTCCGCTCGAGATCAAATTCGCTTTCTATGCTGCTTTTAAGAACGCCTTGAAAGCGGAGTAGGTAGAGATTTTTATTACGAGCCGAGGCCAAGCGATTCCTACTTTCGAATGACAAGTTTCACTCCAGATCCAAGAATAGAATCATCCCTCCAGCTCTTCATGTTTATGTAGTGCGAGCGTCCCATCCATTCGCGTGACTAACGGTCGTAGGAGAGAGCGATCCTTCCGCAATAAAAATAATGTCCATTCCCTTAACAGCCGTATTTTTAACAAATTGTTGGTTGCACTTTGTCATTATTGAGTTCAAAAATTACAATGTTGACTATTGTTGCAAAAAATGGCCTTTTCTGCCGCTTGACCCTCTCCTTTGCAAAATTTTGCAGCGATTTGTACAACCAAGGTTACCAAACATACCCTTTGAAGAGTATTTTTCGTTTATCGAAGTCAAATGTTCCCTTCTTGAAACGTCGAAATAAAAAAACCAAATTATCGAACCTAACTTAATTCACTAGTTTATATTTATCTTTTATATTACCGGTTTGGTGAAACTCCTATTAGTGGCATCTTTCGTGCATGTTTATTATTAAAGTATTTTTAATATACGTGGATATAATTGAAGGTTTTGACCATGAAATCACAATTTTATATTAACGTCAATAAAACATTCGAGCCAAATATTTTCTTACTACAATTCATACGCATGAAAATCTATACCCCTCCTACCCCTAACATTATTTTCCTTTCAAGAGTACCATATGTACCATTCTCTTACAATCCAAGAATGATGGTAATAATCCCTTATAATTAAGAATTCCCCGAATAAAACCGCGTTTAGATTCATTTTCATCCGGAAAATCCTCTCAATCCGTTAACAACACTTTCATAAAGATACAACGAGTAACATAAAAAATGTCATTTCCCGTTAGTCTCGACGCAACACGGGCGTCGTCGCTTTGAAGTTTCTACCACGTAACGCGAGTCTCTTCTGCGGTTTCTCTGTCTCTCTCGCTCCCGTTGCGTCCCGTGCACTTCAAGGTTCACGGCAACTCTCAACTGGAAATAGAATTCGCCACCGACCCCGTACTCAAGGCAACTGACTTTCTTGCTCCTGTCTTTTTCGTCTCGAGAGCCAGAACTACCGTAATTCGTCGAACTTTCAGGAAACCTGTAAAACGATTCGTAGACTCCGACGAATTAGACCAGCGGGAGAAGTTCTGCATGGACATCTTATTAGTGTAATTATCGATTCGAAGTTCGTTATACGAGCGACGATCAATAATGGATTTCGGGCGCCAGGGGTGGGCGAGGAGGACAGAGGAGGGGTTAACTTATAGACGAAGGCTAGAATCGGCAGGATGGAGAAAAACGGGGTGGCTTGATTGCTAGGCGGATCGCAGTCGGTGATTTGAGGCAATCTACCGGGTTCTTGTTACTCCGGACGACGTGTAATAACCGTAATGGGAGTCGGTCTTCGAAGGTAACTATCCTTCTTTCGAATCTCTCGTTCGATCTTATTGTCAAATCCACCGGAGAGCCTTGCCACTTAAATCAATCTACCATGCGCGTGATTTGTAGAAAGATTCTACGGAAACAGACCGTTTTTAGCAAATGAGTCGTAAATTTACCCGGAGCTCGTTACCAGTAGCAGCAACGCCGATATAGAAAGTGAGGATCGCGTAGATTCGATGGATACCATCGGTGGTCGGTCAGTTTCTATTAATTCACGACGATCCTGATCGGATATTGGAGCACGTCGCAACGTAATGGACGATTACTCGATCGAAAAGTAGCGGGGAAAAAACCGGGGAACGTTACGGTACAGCTTTATCGAGAAAATCAATTTTCGATACTTTGGTCCAATCGGTCGAAAAACAAGGATCGATGAATTTAACTCCATTGTTCGTAACAAGAATGCACCGACCATCGAGAGGGGAATACCGAAAAATAACAACTTGAAAAGCATGTATTCTTCTCGCGATTGTTTCTTTTGCGCATAGAAAAAGAAAGAAAAAAAAACGAGTCTACTTTTGTGCAAACTTTTTCTCGATACTTTCCGTCTGTATTGTTTCAAGGGGTAATTTCAGCCCCCTCGGGCCGTAATTCCGCACCAACGAAAAATGGTTCCGCGTTACGGACCGACTGCTCCTCTTGCGCGTAATTTTTCAAAATTTTCCGACCTTCCGGTCTCACGAACCTCCCTCGCGGGAATTATCCGCGTGTATTTCACGAAAAAAGGTATACTCTCGTTCGAAACGTTTACTTTGTTTTACAATATTTAACGCGCGTTGTCGGCTCGGTCAGGTTCATCCAAGGACCGAGGAATTGTTCAGAGCCCTTATCGCGGCAACCTTGGATTGTGAATTTTGTTGTCGTTACCTCTCGTTGGCCGCGTGTAGCGGAAAATGGCCACGGGGACCATTTTATTGGGAATGATCGCGCGGCCATCGTATTATTTATTCGTGTTCCCATCGAAACTTTCCTGCCAGCGCGACGAATCAACCTGAATAAATAATATGCAGTTATTGTGCCGACATACCGCAGTCTGTCAACTATGTCAGTATTGCTGGGAAAGTTTCGACACGGCCCTGCAGGTCTCCCAACACCGCATAGCTGGCTCGAAACTATTTCCGATATAATTCCCCGTCGACGGCACAAAAGTAGCAACTTTTACGTTTCTAGTGCCGTTATTTTCATAACGGCGGATGACGGCGTCTGTGCAAAGACCATCGAGAATACGAAAACTATTCGCATTGTTAAGAAGATCCCGCAGACGTTCCAGGACTTAACGTAAAATGGAAACGGTCGAGAGGGTTTCCTCGTCCCTGACAACCCTCTTCTGCCGTAGAAAATTCTTTCTGATTAAATTCCTACTTGACGAGAAAGTAGGCGAGGTATAGAAGCCCGGAAGATAAGTACGCGGTCATGTTTTAACCCTCGCGGATCTACATTTCAGCCGCGGTTTTCGTTTCGGTTCCGTTTAGCGTACTTTTCCCGTGCAATTTTCGACCGATTGTAAATATTAGGTGTAAAATATACCAGGTTGTTCGATTAGTTTTTTCGTTCGAGAAAAATTATCGAACAGTATAGTACTAGGTTGTTTAATGAGTTTTGTCGTTCGATAAAAATTATCGAACAGTATAGTACTAGGTTGTTCGATGAGATTTGTCGTTTGATAAAAATTATTGAACAGTATAGTACTAGGTTGTTCGATGAGATTTGTCGTTGGATACAAATTATTGAACAGTATAGTACTAGGTTGTTTAATGAATTTTGTCGTTCAAGAAAAATTATTGAACAGTATAGTACTAGGTTGTTTAATGAGTTTTGTCGTTCGATAAAAATTATTGAACAGTATAGTACTAGGTTGTTCGATGAGATTTGTCGTTTGATAAAAATTATTGAACAGTATAGTACTAGGTTGTTCGATGAGATTTGTCGTTGGATACAAATTATTGAACAGTATAGTACTAGGTTGTTTAATGAATTTTGTCGTTCAAGAAAAATTATTGAACAGTATAGTACTAGGTTGTTTAATGAGTTTTGTCGTTCGATAAAAATTATTGAACAGTATAGTACTAGGTTGTTCGATGAGATTTGTCGTTCGATACAAATTATTGAACAGTATACTACTAGATTGTTCGATGAGTTTTGTCGTTCGAGAAAAATTATGGAACAATATAGTACTAGGTTGTTCGATGAGTTTTGTCGTTTGATAAAAATTATCGAACAGTATAGTACTAGGTTGTTTAATGAGTTTTGTCGTTCGATAAAAATTATTGAACAGTATAGTACTAGGTTGTTCGATGAGATTTGTCGTTCGATACAAATTATTGAACAGTATACTACTAGATTGTTCGATGAGTTTTGTCCTTCGATAAAAATTATTGAACAGTATAGTACTAGGTTGTTCGATGAGATTTGTCGTTCGATAAAAATTATCGAACAGTATAGTATAATACTAGGTTGTTTAATGAGTTTTGTCGTTCGATACAAATTATTGAACAGTATAGTACTAGGTTGTTTAATGAGTTTTGTCGTTCGAAGTTTTGTCGTTTTGTCGTTCGAAAACGAGATAAAATATTGATCAATTTACGAGAGCATTCTAATAGGTTGCTCAATAAGTTTTATCGAATGATAAAACAGTACTACATTGAATAGTACTATTTAATAAGTTTTATTAACAAAAATTATTGTACAACCAATGCAAACAAAATTTATTGAACAACCTGTTAAGTGCTCGGTTTCGTGGGTATAAAGATATTCGTAAATCGAAATGATCGATTGCAAATTATCGTGGACGGTAGTGGCTGTAGAACTTACATCTATTACACGATAGATTGTCTTAAAATAATCAATGATTTTAGTTTAATTCTTCGGTTTAATTTAGCTTAATTTACATTAAATAAGATCATCATTGTAAGGAATCAATTTTGGTGTATACAGAGTGGTGATTTTATCTTGTCACAGGGGAATATTTCATAAGCAACAAATGATGTCGAACAAATATTATTACCAATGTTGTTTAGTATGAAAAGGAAATGAAAGAATTATTTACATCACAAAATGTACCAAACAATTTTTTTAGGAACACAATGTTGATATCTTAGGTTTTTCGTGAGATATTGCAACACATCGAGATAAAACAGACACCTTGTATAGTGCAAGTTTTATAACAGTTTTGATTTCTACATATTACCATTAAGTCGAAAATAGTTAAGTTTCAATTTTTAAATATTTCAGCAGTGATTTTGGTTCCAATTTAACGTTTAAATTATATAGATCGAGACGACAACATTGTTACGATACAGTAATTTGTATTCTCAAGTTCTCAGTAATTGTTATTCTCTGCGTAATAAACTGATTGTAACAGTTTATCACGCAATCGATAATATATTATTTTATGCCTAGATTTTTCATTTCGAACGAATCTTCGCAATTACCTCGCCTTGCTCTTTCAATGTTTGGAAATTTCTTTTTTTACACAACACGACAATTTTACAATTACTTAACCGTGGATACGGAGTAAATGCAAAGACATTTGGTATATGTATATTGTTTTCAAACTGCAGCACGCTTTGTTTCGTTCTATGACCGGTATAAAATGCCATTTTCCGTGCACAAAGGCATTAAAAAATTCAGACTACAGTAACGGAGGAAGTGCTCGAGGTCAGCCACAAACCACGACGTATTACACAGACTATTTAATACAAGTGCATGTAATACGAAGTCCATACAAGCGCGGTCGTTAATGTTTTCGACCTCGTTTTTGGGTCCTCTGTGAAGGAGGATATACCGGTTTAATAAAAAAAGTTACAAAAATTAACAAACGAAGAAAGAAACTGAAATTTTCATTCTGAATCAACAGATTCCTTTGAAAACTCGTCGAGAAATTTTATACCTAATTTCGCTTGCACTGTGTAATCGCTTGTACTAGTATCTTATTATAGAGGGTGTCCCAGGTTTTATCCGACACTTAACCCATAGGCAAAAATAAGTAAAAATTATTATATAAAATTTGGCAATAAACGTTCTGTTACGAAGTTATAAATAAACATTGTACTTATGAAATAATACGTACAATGTATTTTCGAACACATCTCACAGAAGGTCAATTATGTTTGTTTGATCCGCGTAGTTACATGCTTCTCGTCATTCTCTAACATCATTACTCATTCTGATACTTTTTTTTTCTAATTAGCCTTCGACTATCGAATAAAGTACCATTTTGTGTCAAAATGCGAAGAATATTTTCCAACCGTCGATAGAAATTTTACGCGAACAATATTTATATATAACTCTTATTTACAATACTTATATTTATCTATAAGTATAAGTTTATAAGTATAAGCGCGGTCTCGTTTCCTTATTTACTTATATTTATTTATAACTTTATAACTCTTTATTGTTTTATCTGATATTTTCTTAATTTTTGCCCATTGATTAAGTCTTCACATTTTATCTAGAAAAACCTCGAGAAACCTCTATTTATTTTTCCTTCGATTCCTGCTGCTTATGTATAGCTAGAAGCTCGAAAGATGGCTCCTGGATTAAAGGGTAATATAATACCATGTGTAAAGGAAATATGAACAACTTCGAGAAATTGTTACTCAGTCTCAGGCCTTTGAAAACTGATTGCAACATTTGACTCGATACAATTCGCATTTTTTTCCAGATGTCAAATTCTCAGCTCCATACAGTACATAGTCATTATTACACCGTGCTACGTTACTCATAGTTACCAATATCTCAAGATCAACCAAATATTCTTTTGTTTAAATTCAGTACTCACTATCGAGAGTAACATCCACGAAGGAACATTAATAATTTTAGAACGTTCGAGTACTTTTATTACCCCCTTATAAATATTTCTGAGCGGTGTGTTGCTCAATGACTGCACTCGAATTAACGGTAGTAGTTAATTACGAGTTAACGTAAAAACTGTGAAGCATTGAACGATACGAGGATTGTTTTCTCGATGGTTTGGTGATGGTTTGATCGCGTCAGTGTTTGTTTGTGATTGGCTAAGTTGGTCGATGTTGGGGTGTCAAGGGCAGATATCAGCAATAGGGCTTACAAATGAGGAAATTTTCGTTTTTCTTACGGCGATGGAATGCAATATTTAAACCATTATAAAATTACACGAAATACAGTGCAAAGATGTCATCAATTTATGACTTGACCTACCATGATCGACATACAAAGACCAGCTTCTACATACACTTTCGAGACTCGATTCTCCGTGTTTACAAGGGTAACAAAAATTCACCCTCGATATTTTCGGCGCGAGAAACATTTTAACAAACACCGTATACTTGGTTGAATCATTCTCTAATTTTCCCTAACACGATCACGAGCCTCGTCTTTCGCTATAGACGTCACATTGTCATCCCTTCGATTCGACACCCACTGACGCGTTAAAAATCCTGAATCTAAGAGTTCGAATACTTCCACTGGTCTCCACCCTGACCCTGATATCGTCACTTCGGGCCAGATATTTGGGACTCTCCCTCACCATAGCGCGGACATCCCGACGAAATCATTGTCCACGTTCGCCCCTCTAATTTTCGAATCGCGAGAACGTACGATGTAAATTGATCACGGATCGGTCGGGGTATATATCTCCCGAAACGAAAGAAATATGCGCCCCGACGTTCGATATTTCAACGAGCCGCTTCCAATACCGTAACCGTCCCTTATCGCGCCAATAAATATTTTTCATCGACCACCTCCCCCACCCCGTCGCCCTCTACCACCGCCACCCACCCCTGAGCACCACTCTCCTCCACCGTAGTAATGAGTTATTTCCGGGAGACGATTAAAGCAAACCAAGTGGATAAGATCATCCTCACGGAACTCTCTGTCGCTCGTTTCGTATCGCGGTCCTTTTTTTCACCTGGTTTCTCCCCTGTCCCCTTCACCACCGACCACCTTCCCCCACCATCGAATCGTCGAGGGAACAGAAGCGAGCCTCGCGTCGGGAAAACGCGGTCTCGCGTTCCCTCACGGGCGGTACGCAACACACGAGAGCGAGAAGTTGCAGAGTGGCCCTTTATTTCCATTTTCGTTGCTTCCCTCGTGGCGCTGTTGCTCCCTATATTTATCTAATAGCGCTACCTCGAGACCGCGGGGCTCTTTTCCTACACCGACAACCGGTTCACCGCAGTTGCGTATAGCCCCGGTTGCGCGCACTTTGCGCCTCCATTATACGGGCAGTTGCCTTCCCCGCTCTGCCGTGTCCTCGAAATAATTAAGAGTTCATTAAGGGAAGATTGATTGCCACTGTTTAGAGCCGGTCTCCGGGCCCACGGTTCAATCCCTCTTCCGTACACCGCGCGAACCTCGCACCCCGTAGAAGCTCGCCGCCCGCGCACGCACGCGCGTGGATCGTACAATCGCCGCGCGACACGGGAATCTATGAATAGAGGACTGGTTGTTTATTAGCCGTCGGTTATTTCTCTCTTCCTTTTACCGGGTCTTTCGCTACCTCCTACCCCCGCTTCCGTCACCGTACACCTTTTTTCTGATCGTTCCAGCGGCTAATGGTTCCGACACAATGACTTCGACGGAGCTTCGCTGAGGGCGATCGGTTATTTGTCAGCGGGCGAACTCCTCCGGCGGCCGCCTTTTTTTACCCCCTTTTTTTCACCGAGAAACGAGTTTCACCGGGAATTTCGAATCCGGGGTTCTTTTTTCTTTTTTTTTTTTGTTGCCCATTCCCGAAACATCGGATCGTTTCTCAAGTTCTTGGCGCACGTGCGTACGCGGTACCTGTGGTAATGTGTCGAGGAAATGTCAGATGTGTTTGCAGAACGGTACTCGTCGAACGATTCACAGAAACAAACTTGTCCGAGGATTGAAGTGAAGTCTGCGTTAAGTGCAGTCGGTTTAAAGTTACTCTCGGTGAAGTGTTAGGTGTTCTATGAATTTGGCAAGTTCCGTATTGCCTAGTTCGGGTATGGGTAACTTCTTTCGGCCGTGAGTCACATACCCCCACCATCTAACCGTTCAGTCCCCACTCCGCGCGTGCACGCGTGCTATTCGCCACGGGTGACGTGGTGGGAGCGATGTTTGAGAACAGGTAGTGGGGATTGCTCCGAGCTGAGCGAGTGGGGGAAGGGCCATTAGTTGGCCAGATTTAGGTGTTTTTATAGAGAGTGGTCCGCAATTCGTGGTACGAACGAGATCAGAGAGATTTTATTGCTCGTAATAAGACGAATGTTGAGAGTAAGGAAATCGAGTCGGAGTCGTTTTCAAGAGAAATCCAGTCGAAAGTCAGTTTTGTACGCGTGCATATAATTAATGATTAGTGTTATGGATTTCGTTACAGATTGCCACTGTGACTGTTTTTCTACACGATGTCAGGGTTTGTTTACCATCAATACTTATCTATTATCGTGAAGTTATAAGATTGATTTTGTAATTACTAATATTAGATTCCGTGTACACGATATTCTACATCAAAATCGTTCGACGAAGAGTCTTAAGGTTATCGTATCTGTGTAGTATCTCTTCTGAGTAATGATAATGATTATGACAACTGTTAAAAATTACAGAAAGAACATTAAGTAAAGTTGTGAACCAATAATTCGGTGACATTAAACTCAATAAGTGTTGTAACATCATTTCTGTTAAACGTCTTCGTTATTTGATTAAAGTATTCGTTTAAAGAGAATAAAATAATAAATCAATTTATTTTCCAACTTATTTATGTTAATTACCCGATCATGACACTAGGGATCGTGTTATTTGTCGTCATTTTATATCGGTACTAAAGTAAATCCTTTACTCATTTCACTCGAAAGTTGTTAAGCTATTTCAGCTTGTTGGGAATAAGATAAGCCTGGACTTGTAAACGCATGCTCGCTTAAGTAGGAATTATAACATTAGTGTTGCTACGTTGAAGTTAGAAGCCGTGTAAACGTACTCACAATTGTAAGAGGGAATTTGCGGCTAAAAGCGTTTAAAATAATACTTTCATTGCGTAATATATTCTATTCTGTATAAAAAAAATCATATTTCCACTTTATATGAAACTTGTGTAAGTTGATGTTTACATGAACTTTTACAGTAGAAGTGAGTCAATAAATATAATCATAATGATTAAAATTCCGGTAAAATTTCAAATAACTTAAGACACATGAAGGATAGTTTTCTTACCCACAAAAAACATTTCAGTCTAAGTGTAACTTAGTTATACAAATAAGTAACTTTTAAACTCAAAAATAAATATCAGGAAACTGTTCTTATAAATTAGACTATAATGAATTCAAAAATATTATGAATATGACAAATTTAAAAAACCTACTCTACATAACAGTCGAGTGAATGCATACAGTACCTACTGATAAAATTGTAAAAGTAGCAGAAACAGTAATATTAGAAATAGTCGGTACAAATATAACATTCGCATAAGAACGTGTAAACATTTCGACCCTTACTTACAACCTTCCCGAGTTTATACGTAGAACTGGAAAACAAAGAAAGAAACAAAAAGGAATGAATAAAACGAAAGATTTCAAGGTCAACTTGCAATTATCTTGCAAGTTCTTGCAGAATCTAAATTAAGAATCATTTTTTAATTCTCCTACGAATACATAACGCCTGTATCGACTATTTCGATTATTTATTCCCACCAATTACGTAATTATTTTTCAAACGTGACAAATATCAAATTTTGAAAATTGATAATTATACTCGTTAGTTTGGATTCTTGTCTACTTGTCGCCATTTCTAACCTCGGATATCGAACCTCGAGAAAAAGAAGAAATACTTCCGGCGAGATTTCGAGGGTTCCCGACCCTTGTGGCGTCGGTCACGAGGGCGAGGGCGAGAAATTAAAAAACATTGCGGGTCCGGGTCACGAACGGCTTATAATATACACCGTAGAAATTACGCGGACCGCGCGACGACATAACTTCGAAAATTACGCGAGTAGGGTAGCAAAAGTTTACGCAATCTAACTACTACGAAGTCAGTCCACGGTACGGCCCTTATTCATCGCCCCCGTGGGACTTAGCCGCGGCCACTATTATTACAGCGAGGGTTGGTCCCGGCTTACCGAACGTGACGGCGAAAGAGTCGTGTTTAATACGGCAACATTCACTGTGACACGTTCACCGTGATACACGGCGTGTCAATTAATAATGAATTTCGTCCAATATGCATCCCCCTTTGTTAAGAAGCTCCACGCCGGTTTCACAATCTTTCTGCTTGCGGGAGAGATACGTGGACAAGACGAGTTGAAAAGAATCTCTTTGGTTACACGAGTGAACACTTTACCAACAACAATGATACGAAGTGACTGGATGGTTCGATCAGAGAATACGTGAACGTACACCGAAGTAATGAAAATAATTTCATTGATAAATAACAGAAATGGAAGACTCTTCCAATTGAAATTGCACGAGTGTATAGTTGATCGGTGATTAAGGAAAGTTTGCTGAGTTTTTTAAACAGTGTTTATGCACTCTTTTCGTGATAATATTTTATTTTGTAATATGGAAAATTTAGAGGGAAAGATGTGTATATGTTAAAGTATACATTTTGTGGAAATTAAACATTGTAAAATGATTAAGTAAAATATTTATAAATGTTTATTTGTAACAACTGCGAACAAGTTGCAGATTTGTTCGGTTTCGGTTTTCATCTTGACGTATGTACATGTATATTATATTTTTACAATTAAGACAGCATTATCAGTTGTGGAAGATTTAAAATTTTTCACATTAATTACAACCGTTGTTTTCTTTTTAACATATCTTAACGTATCTTGATATACCCTGACACGGTGTATCACACTAGTATTTTCAAAATGTTTATACTAGTAAATTTCGTATGTTATTAGTTTCTTATCCCAATTCACCTTCCAACATTATACTTCTGTTTTGAAATATTTTTCCAACTGTATAAAAACGAACCAGCAAATAATATTAACAAGAGCTTACCAAATATTTTAATATACTTATATTTCTCTCAAGTTTACTCCGATAACTGATGACATCTATTTAAACGATATCATTTAACGCACTTGAAATTCAATCGTAATAACCGGTATTGAAAGAAAACGTACGTCCTTGAAGGTATTCCCAAGCGCAGTGTACAGTTTATTCGCTTTTAATGAAAGTAGCTCGAACAATTGTAAAGTACTAAAAACGCAGTATACGATACGATTTACTAAACTTTCTCGTACATTCTCTTAGAACTCTAACAGAACCAAGTCGATTCGAACTTTTTCCAATGTCGGTGATTATTCAGACGCGTTGTTCTGTGCTCGTTAAATGAATCGTGATGTATCTCGCAAAAAAAATTATGCGAAATATACCACGACGAACGACAAGTGAGAAACACGGGTCAACGAGATAGCGTATTGATAAGTACGAGCTGGTGAACTGTTTGCATGCCAATAAATTCGCCTCGACACTTTTGGTCGTAGATATTGACATTTCCACGAAAGGCCAAACCGCAGTATCGATGTGTTACCACATGATTAGAGAGTACAGTGTACACGCTTACATTTTTTGTAGGTGAAAGCGAAGAGAATAGAAGTGCATACCACTGGAGGACAACCGTGCAATGTGGTGGACATTTTTGACATGCTAATTGCTCACGATGGTCGTTGCAACAACGTATGAAAAGGGACCACTGGTCGCCTGTAGTGCAAGGAAAAAACATCGAGTACCTCCAGTGTAGTGTTATTGTCAATTTATAGCGATCGAAGCAAAATGTTTTCATACTTTCTTTCTTGAATAACTCTTGTAGACTTTTAGAAGTATTTTCTCTATATTCCTTTGAAAAAGAAACTGTGCAATATGAAATATAATTCACGATACAATCGAGAAAGGAACTGTAAATAATTAGATTTGAATATTTGTAGTGTACATTTGCATTCTACAAATACAGTCTTGGTTAAAAGCAAGGTGAATCTTTCGTCAATGTTACAAACGATGTCTATAAATACAATATTTAACAAATGGTCAAAACTGTCGTATATTAAAATTGGAAGAATGATCGATTAAATAGGATATTTTCGAAGCTTCAAACAGTTACTTTCTCGTACTTTTCGAGAATTATCGCGTCAAAGAATTGTTTTAGGTAGAAATGAAACTTCAAATTAAAATTGTTCCTCATGTTTCAGTTAAAGTGTGGAAATGTTGATTCCGCACTTCCAGGCGACAGCAATATGTTAACTTACGCTCTTCCACGTTTGTATGTACTTATTACGTTCTCCTTGACAAATGAATGTGGAAGGAGAATATTAGAGTGGATAGAGAACCGAGTTGTAACGAATACCTTCGTTTACATATTTGCGTAAGGAATTAACAGCCGCAGCTGTGAATGTGTTTGTACAGAATGATTAAAACCACGTTATAGCTACTCGAGCAAATTTTGTTGCTAATATAAGTTGCTGATATAATTTGTCGAGAATTGAAGAAGAATACTTATCACAAGTGGAGGAACACTTCTAGACGAAAGAAAATACTATCTTTCAAATTTAACTCGAAGGTAAAATTTATATTACGAACTGCACAAATTTGTCACTTTTGAGAGCACTAGATAGATCACGTACGAAAAGACGAGGTTGGTTTACTATTCAGGAAAGTTGAAACTTTAATCAGTGTTTGCTAAAGACTTCTAACGATTCAAGAACCAGCAAGTTGGTTTCTTGTGCAATCCTGCTATAAATATTTGAATGTTCAAGAAAGTAGGCCCTTTTGGAACATCTGATAACCTAACCTCAAAAGACGTTTACGAAGACTTCTATGTCTCACCTTAACATTAAAATGTACAGTCACTGTCGAAGATGTAGAAACGTTAGAAAATTAGAAATAAATATACAGAATGTTGTAATGGGCACGAGAAAAGTATAAACTATTACTTTGTTAAGAAACTTATTCAATTCACGAAATAAGAGGTTAGACTGAAAGAATGTTCCAAACTGAAAACAAATTTGGAGTACAGGGATTTGAAGTTGTGTTTCAATGGTTGGAAGATGTTTATTTTTGATCGAATTTTTTCACAGTGATAGTTCTTGAAATACTGAAAATAATGGCGTATAATTTTAGGTGTAAATGGGCAGAAAGTTAAGATTATGTCGAGTCTTATCGTACAGCTCTATCCCTATCTTTGGTAGCATAAACAAGCTCATCTGTCAGCTCTGCTTATACTACTGTGAATCAAGATAATCTCTTACAAAACTTCAACTCTGAATAACTTTTATCGTAATAACTGTATACGCCTAATACCATATACGATTAAAAAAGTATTTTCAATGTACGAGACAGGTAAGAATTAAAATAAAGCATTGTTGAAGTGACAGAAAGTGTCAGTTGAGCATCAGACAGGTAATATTGGTTCATAACAATGTCCTAAATCTTCACGATAGTCTGCAAATTTCTAAATTCCATACGAAACAGAGCACCTTAAAAAGGCTAAGAATGAGATTGAGAGTCAATTTCAGGTACAAGCTGTACACAAAAGCACTAAAATATTCCTCACATTTTTAAACAGATAACGATACTCCTTAGTTTTCTCACAAAGACCTCCCTAGAAACATTATTTGTTTCATCAAGAGACTTCGATCCAATCACTTGCAATTAGCTGCTTTACTTCTTAGAGTTAACATTACACCTGACACAAGGTCAAATGAACATGGCTACATAGAGCAGGATGTCAATCACACAATATGGCAATATTTTCTATACAATCTTGTTAAATCCTACACGATTAACTAACTGCTGCTTTAAAGTTACATTCCTCCTTACAAAATTGATGCTATCCATTTTCAACCATTTATACAACCTGTGACACTTATATTTAAATTCCTCGAAAGGCATAAACATCTTTCGCGATACAACTCTACGTACTGTGCAACCAATTATTAAACTTATTACCTAAACTTAACTTCAAATCCCTGTACGTCAAATTTGATTTCAGTTTGAAACATTCTTTCAGTCTACCTCTTATTTCGTGAATTGAATAAGTTTCTTAACAAAGTAATAATTTATACTTTTCTCGCGTCCATTACAACATTCTGTATATTTATTTCTAATGTTCCAACGTTTCGCGTCCACTTATTTACGTACATTGATCACCTACACTTATCCTCTACAAATTGCTGCTAACAATCCCTTGGAAGGTTGCAGCGCATCGTACGAAAAAAAAAGAAGAATAGAGAAACCTCTCTCAGTTGAACAGTCCATTAATTAAGCATTCTTGTTCGTTGGTAATCGTTTTGGTATCGGTATAGAAACACCGTGGAAGTTTTTATCGTTGTCGAAATAAGTTGTTTCAACGAGCCGCCTTATTGCGTTTCCCGGATCGGTTGGTGCAAGTTCTGCGTGGCTACAACAATAATCACAGACGTTCGCCGGCCGGGCCCCGGTTAAAACGAAACGGTACGCGTAACGTTTCCAAGACTAATTAACATATTGCAGCTTTACGAAAGTTTCCTCCGCGGGATTTCTTCTGGTGGTTCCCGCTCGCGGTATGTACTCCGAAAGTTGCGAAAAGTGAGATAACAGCCAGGTCTTCACCGGGCTCGATCTCGGATCCCTTTAAGTTCGTTGTATCGCCCGCCCTGGAGAACTATTCCCCCCTACACCCAACCCCTCTATCGTTGAACGGGGACACGCGGAGAGTTCGATAAGGAAGACGATGTCGAGTTTGGCGAAAACAGGATTCCATTGGCCCGGCGGGGAGGGACTCGAACGACTTGCGCGAACGAATGAAAAAACATTGACGACCGTTTTCGTTCCATGACGCTGACCCAAATTTCAACGCGGAGTTTCCGCGCCGTTGACGCAGCAAACGTCGCCTTCACCATCCCCCTCCCCCTACCAACCCTCCGCGTTCCCGATCTCATGCTGATTTCGAAGCCTGATAAAATCGAACATCCCTACCGACCGTAATTCCCGAACGTACCGGGCGCGATTATGATAACGCTCTTTATAGCCGGTCAGTAAAACTCAGAAGACGTCTTTATAATCGGGAATTCATGATGTCTGAGCAAACTGGAATCGCCGAACTTCTCGCCAACGGGAAGGGAAGCAACGACTTGGTGGGGGCAGGAGGAGGACGGGGGATTGTGTTTTTCTTAGCGAATCGCGGAAACTCCTCGACCGACCGATCGCATTGCACGGCACCATAAACCGTGGAATATTTGGGGACGAGTATCTCCGAGCAATGGGAATCTTGGGAATCTCGACACTTTATATTACGACGATAACGCGGAGGGAACGGGATTATGGACCAGTTCGAAGAATTGTTTTAAACAAGAACAAGTGTATTTGAATAAAACCAAAGTGGATTGTGTTAAATTTCAGATTCGAGGAACAACGAAGCTTATCTCTCAATTGTGGGAAGTTTCTGGACCCTGAGGTACCGTGCTTACAGTATGCACTCGAGAAGATTGCATACTGTACTTACAGCGGGTCTTATTCGATCGGGGTTAACTGTTGAAAGGTACACTTCGAATCACACGCGTGTATTATCATGGATGAAAGTTCATGTGCGTTCTAAGACGGCGTATCTATAGTACGTGCGCGAGAAAATTTCATCTGGAGTCACAGAGGTCCTTGAACGAATAGAATCCACTTGTAATTTGTAATTTCTCGCTCGAACTTTATTTCCAATTGGTCTAATCTCATTTAATCCGTTCAGAACGCCTTTAATTCACAGTCGTTCAAGTATTTGTCACGCCTACACTAATCATCGAGTACACTTCCACGAAAACCTTCCTGAACTTTGCCCTGTGTTACTCTCACTCCTATTCTCAAATATTTAAAATCCTGTGTAATATAATAGGTTCATTCATTTGTCACGCCTACACTAATCATCGAGTACACTTCCACGAAAACCTTCCTGAACTTTGCCCTGTGTTACTCTCACTCCTATTCTCAAATATTTAAAATCCTGTGTAATATAATAGGTACAGTTAATTACACCTGTCACTTTGTCGATCCAACTTCCGTACACATTCAACTTCGATATACCAGCCACGTTGAGTATTTATGGACTGAGATCAATAAACTTAATTAGCGAACTCGATTACGCAACCTTCTTAACTGTAACAGTTCCTAATGGTAAACAGCCCTCCGAATCTAGATAATTTTAGTTTGTGTTCAGTAGTCTGTCATTTTATCGCATCCACTTATCCTGATCTACACGTGACGACTCACCTGCAAACTCTACGTCGCCCATTCTCACGAGCAATGCATCATCCCTGTTCTACGAACCTTCCGTCATCCTAGTATCAGTGTCTACGAGACTTCGTGAACCTTGCTCGATCCTATCACCCGAATTTCCTACTCCAAAAATCCTTGAAACACCGATACGTTCCCGCAGCTCGGTATCGGCTCGTTTCTAAATCGGTATTCAAATGCTCTATCAGCACCAGTTCGTTGCCTCGATCGACGTTCAATCACCCCATCGGTTTCAATCACTCTAATGATAGCACCGGTTCAATCACAGTTCCAAATTCTTCTCAGTAACCGCTGTTCTCGAAGCTGCCACGGTTCGTTCTCCCCAAATCTATTTCGAATGTTTAATCTCGCGTGTGGCTATACGTGGCTATAATATGCGTAAGGAATCAGATTTTTTTTCGTTAGAAAAATAAAACCGTAGAACTGACAGGTGTACGGTTAAGGGGTCGGAAATATTCCGCTTACATGGAAACACCGGGTCCGCGTTGAACAATGTGCTTTTAGTCTGGTCGAATAAAATGTTACGTCAGCCATCGAACGTTCATCGGAAACCCGGCCTCGTTGGCTGACGGATACCGAGGCTGGTCTGCTAGCCGATAACGAAATTATCTTAATCCGGGCCGATCGATTGACAGTTAGTCGATTGCGCAGCATTGGTAGATGGCTCTGAGTTGTACGGACTGACGGCGGCAGCGTGTCCATTATGCGATACACATGAAATCGATGTGTATTTTGATGCCCCGAAGTCCACGATAATGTCCCCATTGAAAGACCGACAGTCAAGTCCCGTGCCTCATACCAAAGGTGTAACAACCAGAATACGCTGCACCGATGGAATGAATACTTCATGAACACACTATACATCGGCACTTAACATAATGAAACACTCGTTGGGCTATTAAATACACTTGTTCAGGAACCAAAGATTCACGTCGATTGGCTTCTACACGTAAATTGACATTACGTGAATTTCATTCGTGCAAAATGTAACGTTGGTTATTAATAGTCGCGTGTAGAGAATTTGGATTTTTCACGGAGCTAGAAATTCGTAGAGGTAGTTTTTTTAAAAAATTCGACACGATTCGGAGGAAGGAGTACGAGGTTAAAAGTATTTTACAATGTAGAATTTACACGATCCTTAAGAGTGCAGTTTTCGAGTTTGTAGAAACTCCTCGTTTAAAGTTCAGGTTCTTACCTCGATAAATGTCTCGTAATCACTTTCATTGCTGTCTATGTTTCCTTGATGAGAGTCATTGTATTTTTATAATTATACGGTTATAATTATATTAACTTGTTGAAGATTCTGCTGTGTACTTTCTGTATGGAAAATAATGTGATGCAATGCAATTTGCAGGTGAAACTCACAATTTCTTTGAAGAGGTATTTTCAATTGGGATCGTTTCAATGTTAAAACAAAAAATTGTTACATCACTAGCACTGTCAAATTATATTTCCATATAGATGTAAATTTGTTAAATTTCTCTTGCCAGTTTAATACTCTGACTGATAGTGACAGGACGTTAATCATCCAACAAAGATTGAAGGTCTATCGGAAAATTTTATCGTTTCTTTTTCCAATATCTTCGTATTATTTAAAACCAGACGAAGCCTTCGTCAGAAATTGTTCATTGACCCCAATTTTTCCTATTCCGATCAGAAGTGGAAGATAAGATGAAATTTTAAAGCTAGTCATGAAAATGTCTTTAGAAATTTGAGTACAAACTATATTTCTAATATTTCAATCTTGACAAGTTCCAAAAAGAAGGTACTACGATTATCGTAATTAAAAATTTAAGTGATTTAGTATCCAATACGATTTGTTAATTAAAATACTAGAGGCTTCGGTTGTAAAAGAGTCTTCGTCTTGAAATAACTTCGTAATCAGAATTTGCAAGCTTTTAAATAATTGAAAATGATGTGTCTCTTGCGAGACATGGATATCAATCTAATATTTACTTAATCAGACTGCTCCTTACCGAGAATAGACCTAGCGTTATAACTAATGTATCTGATTATTCAGTCGTTACAATTCAGGAAGCTATTACAGTTGAATCTTAATAGTCGTTGCAAATATTCAAGGCCTGAACAACGACGATTTGCAAAGATTTTCTCAGCAGATCAATACAAGATGAATATAAGAGAAAATATAATTCTTATACTCTGCATAATATACAATACAATGAAAAGTAAGTTTTCTTTTCCATTAAAAAGAAAAAAAAACACACACAATCGTCAACCTCCAAAAATGCTTTCACTTGGAAAAGTTTGTTTCATTCATTTCACATCTCTATTAAAACTGTGAAACTTTAAACTCGTTTTGTCTAAAGATGGTAATATACATTTAAATTAAAGTGGCAATTTCAAGTTTCTTGTTCTTCATACATAGAATTAGTTCCGACAATGGAAGGATAATGTGATTTTACAATTTTAAACGAGTACGCAAAAGTACAAAAACAAATAACCAAAATTATTTCTTATCCTTTTGCTTGTTCAATTGATCTATCAGATGATTATTATAATGGTTATTGAACATTAGAGTAATTATAGAACAATTTACTTTGTCGAGCTGTTAACGTTACAACTAGATATTCTATAGTTCCCTTCGCAACAATATTATAACAGAGTTTAAAATGAAAATAAGAAACGTACAAGAAAACATGTAAACACACAAAATATAAATTACAAATATGATACATATATCACGATGAAATTAATAAAACTGACATAACATTTAGAAAGATTAATTTGATATAATCTAAATAAATTAAAAATATTAATCACTCCAAGCATATAACTTTCGTCGAAACACGTATGTTAGAAAGAAGTAAAAAAATTGTCCTATTTCGATAATTTTAGAGGATAGTAACAGCTTCAATATAACGAAACAATTTGAATAAAAGTTAGAATCAGGATACATTGTAAAATGAATACGTGATATCGAGAATTACCCGTGCAGTTGTATAAGCACATATGTTCATCTACAATTCAACAATCAGGATCTATCGCGATTCAACGTTAACAGCTGGTGTTCCAAACAGAAAAGGATAGAGAGCGTCAACGAGTTATGCGAGCGGAACGGGATATTGAACCCAATCATGCGTAAGCCTTTCGAGACCTTGCAACTATTATCGTAACTTGTCGACGTCAACTCATGAATAAACGGCACTGCTCAATGACTTTGCATCCATTGCAGGAGAAGAAAAAAATCATACGATCGCGAATCGCGATGTTTTTTTTTTCTTTTTTCTTTTTTTTTTTCAAGAAACGTAATCGACATTATATTAATATTCAATGCGAGTGATGTAAAAGAATCCTTGACGATAATGCATTCACGGAAAGTAGAATTCGCCGAACGAGTACGATTCTCGAGGATGAGTCGTGCAAGGAGGTTAATTGAGGACCTCGTTCCAGTTTCCACGTACGTAGATTATACATCACGCACGATGAGGCCTGAAACCTTTTACAATGAGCGATAATTGATAATGTTAGAGCAGGTTCCGCATGAAACGGAGACGTAACGATAAGAAACAAAAGCAATCCACAGTGGTATGAGAAATGTATCCGTTATTACGCGTTCGCGATTCACGTAATTCGAACTTTGTTCTTTACATGTATCACTGCGATCAAATACGCGGCTTGGCGATTTTAATGCCTGGTCTGTTGCAAGTGTAATTTGAAAGTATTACGAAGTGTCGTTTTTAAAATAGGATGTCAGCAATAAGATCGTATCGTTATTTACACTGTCTGATGAAATTTATGCGATACTTAATCCTACAGTACGCAGAGATGCATATTTGTATTAATTTAATTTCACAATGGGTGGTGTACGTTAGAAATATATTCTTCGCAAATTTTTCACACATAATGAAATATTTTACGCATAATATGTCATATAAATGCCCAATAATACGTGTATATGAATCAATATTTTTTCCATGTAAAGATCATTGAAAAATTCAAAAATGATTTATGCGATAGTTAATCTTATAGTACGCGGCAATGTATATTTGTATTAATTTAATTTCACAATGGGTGGTGTATGTTACAAATATATTCTTCGCAAATTTTTCACACATAATAAAATATTTTACGCATAATATGTCATATAAATGCCCAAGAATACGTATATATGAATCAATATTTTTTCCATGTAAAGATCATTGAAAAATTCAAAAATGATTTATGCGATACTCAATCTTATAGTACGCGGCGATGCATATTTGTATTAATTTAATTTCACAATGGGTGGTGTACGTTAGAAATATATTCTTCGCAAATTTTTCACACATAATAAAATATTTTACGCATAATATGTCATATAAGTGTCCAATGATACGTATAAGTGAATCCGATTCGTTTTACCATTTTTCGTGTAGATACGATCAAATTTTTAATATTGAACACTGCTGGGTAAACTATCAACTGTTAGGGTAGCGTCGAATTGAACCTACACTATTTCTTTTAAGCATCCGGTTCAATTTATCACAGTGGTCATTCGCCTAATATTCTTTGCGTATCGTATTTAATATTTTCTCGAATGATAAAAAATATGAACAATCTTCCTTTGAATTTGTAAAAATTGTAAAAGAATCTTCCTTCGAATTACAAAAAATGTGAAGAAAAATTGAACGGATATCGATCATATAATTCCTATTGTGTAAGTTCGATGTACATTTTTATTGTCGAATTTACTCGAGCGCTATTAATTATGTAACAAATGCTTCATCCTATCAATTGGGGATTAAATCGTTCTAAAAGTTCCTTTTTAAAGAGCATGATTTATTACGTCCAAGGGATTAACAGTTTCGCAAGTGTAACGAATACTCATTTTAAAGTGTTTAGGCAAACGAAAACTAAGGGAAGATTGTAAAGTAAGAAAGTAGGGCGGAAAAGTTTGGAGTATTGTGTTCGATGAAGCTCGTCAAACGTAACACGCCTAATTTGGAAGCATGTTCGATCTAAAAAATCCTTGGGTCGGGTAGTTGCTCGAGTAATGGGGGCTCTGGATCTCGCAGCAATGGACGCGCGCCGCTATAGGGATTTATTAACGTAATCTGCTTAACTTCAATGACACCAAAGTTTCCTAGCCCGCTTCTTCGTAGCATTCTCGTGTCGGTGAAAACAATGAATACGAAATACCAACGTTACAGAATTGAGTACGAAATATCATAAATATATAAAACTGTGCAAAAATTACTGCCATCGTTGCACACATTTCATATTTTATTAAACTCGCATTGCGAACACGAATAAATCTATAACAAGGTGCATTCTTAATTCGAGTTTCCATACGATATTATACGAATGCAGCCATATGTAACTGATTGCATATCACGTTTTATGACTCTCTAACACTTTGACTGCCGCTCGTAAATTGAATATGAACCGCCATTATTGGTTCACCTTAGCGATAACACATAAGCTGCGGGTAAAAATCTGTTTGTTCGTCTTGATAAGATAAAAATAAATCCAAATTGCTTTTCAATAATGTCTTTTTTTCATTCTTTTGTCTCCTTTTCGCTTCTTTTTCCTCTTTATAGTGTCGTTCTGATATCTAGATTCATTGAGTGCAATTTTGTAAAATTATTAAATTTGCCTGCACGTTCAACGCAATCAGCATAATATTGCAATTAGAACAAATTAAGCATTAGACTTGCACGCAAATTATGCTATAAAAAGAAAAGATTCTGCGTGGATCGATCAAAGGCAAGAAAAAACGTGGAAAAAACTACAACTGTTTATCCAAGCTGGTCTGATCAACCGCAATTGTGCATAGAATGTTTCAAAATATTACGTTTCAAATAATTTTGTAAATAAATCGCTGATAGTTGTAAGTGTTTATTATTTATACAATAATTTGTAAGTTTTAGTACATTCCTTTTCAATATCCTTTCTAATACTTACTAAAATGTTTCATAGTTAACTAATATAACCGTCACTGATATACAGGGCAGTCAAACTGTTAATGTATACACGTTTTGAACGATTCAGTTCTATAGCAATACCTCCCATAATGTTTGAAATTCGAGATTGTAAATTATCAATGTATAAAATATGAGTAGAATCCTTTTCGTCGTAACAAGTAATAAGATATAAGAGGCTCAGTCGTGTTACTAAACAGTTATGGAGATGGCTGATAATCGTGAATCTGATATAAATAATAAATTTTATCAATTTCCATTATTGTATTTATAGATACATGCAAGGCTTCCAATTGATGAAACGAAATTGTTTTCGAAATTCACTAAACGGGAATGTATTTGGTTGAATCGTTCGAACCAAGTATACAGTGTATACTGTACACCTAGCGACATGGATCGTTGCCAGTTGAGAGACAAATGGCCAAGTTCACGCTACCTCTTCTGGTTCTCATAGCGCGTCTCGATCTTGCACTTGGCGGCTGCGCGAATATAGGTGCGCAGAAACACTACACTGCTAACCGCATGACCGAACGACTCGAGTTTTCCGAAACATCTGCCACAAGTATGTGGAAAGAGTGGTACAAATCGCTATGAAATAATATTCCGTCGATATAAAAAATATAAAAGGAAATACCAAAATTAAAATATTATTTATTATGTATATGTCACTACGTTTTTAGAAACGAATTTTGACACAGGTAGACTGCATATGTCGTACAACGTGTTGGATAAATTGCCATGAAAGAACAATATCGCTATGAAATAATATTCCGTCGATATAAAAAATATAAAAGGAAATACCAAAATTAAAATATTATTTATTATGTATATGTCACTACGTTTTTAGAGACGAATTTTGACACAGGTAGACCGCATATGTCGTACAACGTGTTGGATAAATTGCCATGAAAGAACAATATCGCTATGAAATAATATTACGTCGATATAAAAAATATAAAAGGAAATACCAAAATTAAAATATTATTTATTACGTATATTTCACTACGTTTTTAGAAACGAATTTTGACACAGGTAGACTGCATATGTCGTACAACAAGTTGGATAAGTTGTTATGAAAGAACAATATCCTACCAATAATACTGCTATACGCAAAATATGAAATAATACGTTGTTACTATACCTGGTACTATACTGTTCAATAAGTTTTGTCGTTCGATAAAAACTTAGGACTGTTCAGTAAGTATTTATCAAACTCCAAAACTTATCGAACAATCTGGTAGGTTATAAATTTGAAAATTAAATTATTGCGTATATTTCAGGAAGTTTTAAAAACGAATTTTGATACATATAGCCTACGTGTACACAACAAGTTGGATGAATTGCTGTGAAATAATAATACTCTGTCAATAATTACCCGAAGTTTAAAATAGGTTGTAAGGAGATTGGACGTGAAGCAGCTACAAATTTAATTTGTTCGTGCTGCGTCTCGTTTCTTGCTTAGATATCCAGACTCATCCCTCACCTCCCGAAGGTCTTTAAATGGTAAACAGGAGTTCGTCGAAGAACCATTAGAATACGATCTGGAATTCGCCGATCGGCGTATTCGTATTCGCAACTGTCTGGGACGATAATGAAGAAGCGAGATCATTCGGCCACGGTGAACGTAGTCTGAAAGTATCAACGAAGATCGAAGACCTTTCTTCTCCCAAGCGGGAGTAACTGTCGAACTTCTCGAAAGATTAATGCTTCCTCCGTGTTCTATTTCTTTGCCATCCTCCCGATGGAAGCTAATTTCGCAGATACCGTTTGGAATCTTTAAAAAGAAAAAAAAAAAAAAGAAACGCGACGTATCTATTTCGGCAACCTGCCGTTTAGCCATCGTATATTCACCTGACGAGTTGTTCGACGGTGGGACAGAATCATAAAGAGCGAGCAAAAGAGCAAAAAGGGAAGAGAACACGGCAAACGAGAGAAAGGAGACCCGTGAGGGAGAAATAGGGAGAGGGAGGGTGGGAGAGGAGGGTGCCGGTAGTGGAAAAGGGGAAAAAGAAAGCGACTAAAATCGATATTTAAGACTGTTCGCCTCCCAGTGAAAATTTAATAACCGGCTTCGAAGTATGTGCCCAGGGAAGACGTGCACCCTCCCGCCCCCTCCTCTCTCCCACGTACACGTGTGAGAATGTTCGGTCATACGACAGCGGTTATCGTACGATATTAAATCTCGGTCTGGAATAATTAAAACCTTCCGAGAAAGAACGAACGACGCGGTAGACGGCCCGGGAGGAAGACAGAGCGCCGCATCGAAGCTCATCTCGTAATAACGTGCCTGTCAATTTTACGTCCACGAAAATTGCAATCCGTGCCAGTCGTGTCGTGTATCTGCGAACGAACGATGTCGGATTTAACGATCGATCGTACAACCATCTGGTGTGCATGCCAATGGAACCTCGAACAACTTACTCGCGATAAGGCAACGCTTTGCTCGGACGACTTAAAGCCTAGCGAACAATGCCGTGATTCCCCGCTTTCGAGTTACGATTTTTACACCGAATTCGAACGACTTCGAGACCTTTCGAGGGAAATTTCTTGATAGAATTTTACTGGTTTGTGCTTCGATACGTGTGTACGCGTTAAAGCGGTGGTTTAAACATTTGGCGAAGCAACGAATTTGCGTACACAAGGGGGAGTGTGTGTTTCTCATATAAAAAGGAACATATGATCTTGAAAACTTCTAATCTTGGAAAAAATTACAAAACTATTTCTCTTACAGCCTATACGTACTTTGCAACGCAATCGTACGTAAAATAAGTTTTTGAAAATAAGTTTTTTTATCTAACTTAATAGGTATTGAGCAAACTTGTCGATGTTTTGTCGTTCGATAAATAAATGACGGTGTTAGTTTCGTCGTTTTGTTCTTCTAAAGATGGTACTACTATTTCGAAAGATGAATCTTTTTTTGCAATGGAAAAAAAACGACGAAACTTATTGAACAATCTAGTATTTTTAGATATGTCACTTTGGTATCATTTTTAAGAGAAATGTTCTGTACGGAAATTTGAACAGTTTCGAAAAGTACGAATAGAATGTAAGAGAAATATGCTTTGTCATTTTTTTCCAAGATTAGGAGTTTTTAAAATTATACTTTTTATTTAAAAATATGCACTCCCCCTTGTGTACGCAAGTTTCTATAATAATATGACCTTAAAATGATCTTCGACGAAAGAATTTAAAGTCAAGTATCATTTTTCAAATATATATACGCTTGCATCGAATTTGATTTTTGAAATTTAACGTCATCGATGTTTTTTAAATTACACCCTATATTTTTTTTCATTTAATAAGAGACTGCACTTAAAATATTAACCGCGTTTGCTTCGTGTGTTACGATTTATCGCCTGTTGCGTTTTTTGGTTTCCGTATAACCGGTTTGTTTAAACTGTTTTATTATGACAGAAAATACACGTAATGAGGAGCAAATACGAGATGGAGATCTATCAGTGTACAGACGTCATCCTGCCAAACTACCACAGGTTTGCTCAAACTGTTTTATTGTGACAGAAAATGCGTATAATGAGGAGCAAATACGAGATGGAAATCTATTACCGTACAGACGCAACCGTTGTTGGCTTTCACCATAAATGAGAGCCATATCAATTTTCTCCTGCACGGTGTAACGCACTTTCACGTCACTTGAGTTTCGACTGACATACGAATACTAATTCAGTATTACTGAACAAGGAACGACAGGATCGCTTCAAACGATAATTCCAATGGACGCTCTCAATGACGAGTCACATAACATAAACAAACTTTACAGTAAAAATCCATCGCGCAATAACTGTACCATAACTATTAATTTATACATTAATATAAATTTCTCGACATTGAGTGATGAGGAAAGTTCGTAAAGCCACCAAATTCGTTTCCTTCATCTCCCACAATAATAATAATAATAATAATACCGTTACGCGTATCCCTTTCAAACGATGAAATTGTGTTCTAAAAAGTTTCCATATCACACCACCATAAATAATATAAATATTCGAGTGTTTCCATTTAAATGGTTCACTGTGAATGAAAATGGAGTAGAATTTTCGATGCAGTTTTCCAAATCAATTATGAAACAATGGTCCCTTTAGCATAACCATTAAATTAGCAATAACTATACCATAAATATTAATTTATACATTAATATAAATTTCTCGACATTGAGTGATCAGAAGAGTTCGTAAAGCCACCAAATTCGTTTCTTTCATCTCCCACAATAATAATAATAATAATAATACCGTTACGCGTATCCCTTTCAAACGATGAAATTGTGTTCCAAAAAGTTTCCATATCACACCGCCATAAATAATATAAATATTCGAGTGTTTCCATTTAAATGGTTCACTGTGAATGAAAATGGAGTAGAATTTTCGATGCAGTTTTCCAAATCAATTATGAAACAATGGTCCATTTAGCATAACCATTAAATTAGCAATAACTATACCATAACTATTAATTTATACATTAATATAAATTTCTCGACATTGAGTGATCAGAAGAGTTCGTAAAGCCACCAAATTCGTTTCCTTCATCTCACACAATAATAATAATAATAATACCGTTACGCGTATCCCTTTCAAACGATGAAATTGTGTTCCAAAAAGTTTTCATATCACACTGCCATAAATAATATAAATATTCGAGTGTTTCCATTTAAATGGTTCACTGTGAATGAAAATGGAGTAGAATTTTCGATGCAGTTTTCCAAATCAATTATGAAACAATGGTCCCTTTAGCATAACCATTAAATTAGCAATAACTATACCATAACTATTAATTTATACATTAATATAAATTTCTCGACATTGAGTGATCAGAAGAGTTCGTAAAGCCACCAAATTCGTTTCTTTCATCTCACACAATAATAATAATAATAATAATACCGTTGCGCGTATCCCTTTCAAACGATGAAATTGTGTTCTAAAAAGTTTCCATATCACACCGCCATAAATAATATAAATATTCGAGTGTTTCCATTTAAATGGTTCACTGTGAATGAAAATGGAGTAGAATTTTCGATGCAGTTTTCCAAATCAATTATGAAACAATGGTCCCTTTAGCATAACCGTGAAATTTTTCGAGCACCACCTTCTACTACCCGGACCCATGTACCGTACAAAATATTGATATGTAAATTACGCACGATATCGCGCGTGAAACAAGTACGTTCGGGTTGCACATGCGAGCCGGAACGTAGAGAAAGGAAAACTCGTACCTAATCTCCAGGGGTAAGGTGGAAGATTAACACGTGAGCCAGTAGGTGAGATATATGTATGTCGTTGGAGGCGGTAATAAATACGAACTAATTGGATTCTCGTTTGCTAGCCGAAATTTAAGGAGGGGACTGTAGCGGCAGCGGCAACTTCAACGCCGCTGCAGCCCACGGAAACCAACGCCCTTTTGGCTTGGCGATGAATTATTATTTCGCTTTGTACGTACTTCCACGAATATATTAATATCCCAATTCTTGACTTAATTCCAGGGAATGGACTTTGGACGTAATTCGTGCGACCTAACCCAATTCTACGTTCTACATACGTACATCGGTGGACAAAAATTTGAGATCATCTCATAAGAAGAACACGCGATTATCCTTTGATGGATATTTACGGAGAATTGTTCTTGTTACGATTTGAAGCGTGTTACTTTGTTTCGAGGGATATATGTATGTATAGTTCACGCACTGGTGAACACTGAAATAATTTTTATTCTGTTTCCATGTACTATCTTTTCGTCGAAATATTCTCATTTTAACTTCTTTACTTCTCGAAGAATAATTCTAGGCAAGTTTTTAATTACTTTTCGATCGTATCTCGAGGAGATCCTTCAACATTCGTTTAACAGCTTTCGCAAGATTTCTTACGATGTTGGTATTTCCCAATCGTCGAATATACGCTTTGGAAGGAATGATTGCTAGCACTGACGTTTATGAAGAAAACAAAGAGCACATGGGCAGGAAGCGGTAATAAAGTAATACGTGTTGCTTGTATTTAAAGTTAATGACAGAATCCTTAGAGTCAACTTTCAGTAATTGTACCATAAAATATAATATATAGTAAGATATATCCATCGTAGTTGCACTTCTGTAATAGAAATTATTCTTCCACCTCTTTCATCTCTCGAACTTTATTGAAATAAAATTAATCATTATTATCTATCTGAGAAATAAAAGAGCCAATCAGAGACTATTTTTTATATATAATAATCATTGCAAATATTTACTGGTATTGTAACACGCAAGATTTCTAAAGTAGAATATTATTGGTTTCCCTGTAGACTGCAACATTGTTCAATCACTTCAAGAATGAATTATTTCGAACGAATTGTTTGAATTTCAAGTACATCCATTCCATACATTAATCAATCTTCGAATAGTATTGTCCTGTTACATCATTACACATTATTATAAATTTAATTTTAAATATTCCTTTAAAATTTTACTAGTCGTTCCCATACCATACTACACAAAGTAATTCGAAAACGTAGAAATACGTGTCTGTATTCTCCGAAAGGTAAATCCTTCGCACACAAAGGTGTTGACAATGAGTCTCGTTGAATCGAAACTTGAGTATTTAACCCTTTGGACTCGACAGAATATCCTCGATTGCCACCTGATTCACTGTACTATTTTCGCAAAATTGAAATTCAAATTCGAATTGAAATATTACGTTCTCGTAGAGTGTAAACGCACGTATGCCAAGTATATAAAAATTTTCCATTCCGGATAAATTTTACGACTTGAAGGATTTTCTCGAGGTATTGGTTTCTAGTAGCAAAGAAGCCTCGAGTGCAAAGAGTCGGGCAAGAAAAAGTATGATTGCTTGAATAGAAATTTCGTCGAGTATCGCAGTGGCACGTATCGTAAGTAAAAATATTATGTACTTCGTTCTAGTTGATTCGACCATTGTCACCAAAAAGAGACTGAAGGTGAGAATAGTCGGTTTGATTGGCCCCACTGTCAAAACGTCAGGTTTACGTTAGGTGACGCCCACTCGCGCGCTCGCACGCACAAGCGCATACCTCGCGATTCCTAATGCCCGCGGCCATCGACCCAAGCCATCGCGAGTGACATCGACTCTTTTTTTTGCTGACACTCGCGATCGCGAAGGCTGTTATCGCAACACCCAATCGCGAGTATTTAAGGTTACAGTCTCTGACTCGATGATTTATCATTCGTCGCGCAACATTGTGCGAGAGACTTTCAGTAATTACGAAACTAATAGTAATACTATTAGTAATACCATTACTAATGATAATTTCGAGAACTTGGTCCATTTCGGACGAATCATTATTAAAAATAATTGTATAAAAGTAAAATAATTGAATTCGAATATCAATATCCAAGGCTGTGTACAATGTCAGAACGTTTTTCCGCGTTTAATTTATACAGTAACTCGCGTTTTATCAATTAAGGAATCAGTGGTTTGCGCTCGAATAAATTACAATTTCGAAATACAATTTTCTCGACCGTGTTGAATTTTGAATTTGTTTAAATTTGTCGTTACGTACGCTCGAAATAAAGTAATAAAATGAATTATTTATACGCGCGTGTATCATTTCTTTTTCTATTGCTTTATTTCGAATTACGACCGACGAGAAACCACACAACGTAGAATTTAAACGCATTTATGGACACTAACAAAAGTAGAAATAACGAGCAATGGGCAGACACGTGAATGAAATTCAGTGTTGGCTGAGAAATTGTCACGGTTTTTGTCTGAAAAGTTGTTACAAAGTTATCTCCATCACTTCCTGAAACTACCCGCACCGCGTTAATTGTATAACAATTTCCGCTTTCACGTGACAACTTTTACATCTCCTTCAAGTAAAAGAATCACCCCCCCCCCCCTCCGTCCACCATTTATGTTCGTGTACTGCGAACGACAATCATGGCGGCCGATAGGAGACCATGCTGTATATTTTGAAAATTATTTATATTTCATTTGCGTGTACTGCGTGTAATTCGTGAAACTCGATAATAGTGACACTAAATTCATAAATCATCTAAAAACGATAAAATTTTCCTTTCCACCATATCGAATATTGAAAGATGATCTCTGTAAAATGAACTAACAGTATAAAGGTTCTCGCAGCCTCGTGTACCTTTCAATGCCAGCACGACTTTCCGTAGCAACTTTTGTAAGCGTTACGGTACATTAAACTATCCAATTGGGTGTTTGCATTGCACTCGACTAATAAAAACAGTAGGTGGCGTGACCACGGAATTAACGAGCGCGTTATACAGAGTTGAAACTGACTTCTAGGAGATACAATCGCGCAAAGTAATCATTAGCAAAGATCTATCAAGTCTGATAGGACATCAAGGCGACAAAGAACCTTGAAAGAAACCTTGAGAGTTCACTCGACTGTCGTAAGTAGCGCCCTGGGCACTCGGTCCTTTCGCTTCGGCGCTCTTTAGCGCTACAAGACCAAGAAAGCGAAAGTATAAGGGTGTAGAAGCCGCCGGCCAGAAAGAAAGGGAGCCGGACCAGAGAAAGAATGAAAAGAGGGGACGGGCAAAGTGGAGCACCTAATGAACTTGAGGAAAAAGTTAAACGTCGATGTGAAAAATCGTTAATGAGTACCTTGAGAAAAAAAAAAGAAAGAAAAAAGAAAAAAACCAAGAAGAAAATCCATACTATTGTTGGATACTCTTCTGGACATGGTCTCTCTGTATCCGAGGAAAAAGTATACCTTGTCGTATAATAGGCCCCTCGAACGTTCTGAATATTTCATTATTTCGCAATCGTCTCCGTAGCGAGGAAATCAAAAAGCAGGTAAGCTTCAAAGCAAAGATGCTCCAAATCAATTAATTGTCCTTTTCCCGATACAGACGTTTCCTGTAGGACGATAAGAGTCGCAAAACGAAGAGATTAATTATTCAAGCACTCTTCAATTATCGGAGATTGCGGGGATAACAAACGACAAACGATTCGAGGACACGAATGTTGACCCAATCGAATCTATTTCTTCGTGTGTATTCGTGGCATCGAATCCAATGACATACTCGTTAATACCGATACGTATCCATTCTCGAGTATCGTTCTGTGGTGTCTGTTGCGGTACAAAGCAAACAGGCTCGAATAGGATTATTTATTTATTGCAGGATGCTTGCGATATACGTGTAAATATTCATTTACGAGAGATGAACTGCAGCAGAGGTTTCCGAACCTAACCTCTATTATCTGGTATATACCGTAACCGGAGATTCTTGGACAATCTGTGTGCCTCGTGTTCAGGGCCCTGGCTATAGAGCATTTAAACTAATTTCCATCGTAAGTCGATTTCCAAGAATCTCGGAACAATACCTACCTGTTGGAAGGAGAAATTAGAGCCCTTGAGATATAGTTCAAACATTATCAAACCCACGAAACTAATGTAGCAATTGGATAGCTATAGATCCATCATCACTGTGTAATGTCTACCACTAAAGGAGTTGAAACGTTTGAGGGAGAAGATGTGCAAGACACGGTTTGCAACGCAAATTGTTACACGTGCAAGCACATGTAAACACAGCATGAATAATTGTTTACATACTCTGGTATAAAATAGAACACATTGCGATAACAATTCAGGTGTCCAAGAGTCGATTCAATTATACAATCAACAATTCAATTTCAACCATCTCCAACATTATTAATACTGAACAGATTTTTGTATAAATTATAATTAACGCTAATAACATGAAAAATTAAATCGACTTGATGAAACGATAAGAAAGGTTATTTTAGAAATGATTATTATAAAATTGAGAATGAAATATAAACTGTACCATAGTATTTAATTTTTAAAATATCAAATTATGTTTATTTACGAATCATTATTCAAATATAATTTAATAATTCACCGGTGCTTTTGTATTTATTATATTTATTTGTTCCCTTTGAATTCGAAAGATTTAAGGTGTTCACGTTTAGAAAATTTATCTGATTTTAACCTTGAAAGATTACCAATTACGTTTAACGTTTATGTTTAACGATTTTCCCATCGCTTCTTTCGTTCCCAATGAGTCTTGAATGTTATAAAACAAGTATCATATTTAACGTAATTAATACGATATTCGCGTGCCTGGAATAAGTCTTAAATCGTTTGAAGACGTACCTTGAAATGGTTTGATACAAGAGTATCAATTTCAAACATAAATCTATCGATGTTAACAGAACACGTCTTTCAGTCCCATCAGTAAATACGGTGGTCGCATGTCTCGAAAGGTCTTAAATCGTTCGTAAACGTACCTTACACTGGATTGATATACAAGTATCAATTTCAAACGTAAATGCATCGATAACATCGAAACTTGTTTCGCAAGAAACTTCACAGGTTTCTAGAGCAAACAGAAATAATCGAGTTTAAGTATAGAGCGTACACGCGCTTTGTATATACGGCACTATTAAACTACCCTATAACATTTCATCCCTGCAATGCTATTTTCGTAACTATCGTGTACACAAAGACGTTTTCAAAACAAACTCTGTATAGACTTTACTAGAAAGTAACACGGTGTACAAATCGATAAGGAATATTCATAAACAATGAAAGAAAGCGCACATAATTAACTGTCGATCTAAAATAAAAATACTTCGTTATATTGCCTTCTCAAAAATTTTCCAATTGAAGATTGTATTGGTAATTTCTGGTTTATCTCGTTACCTTTTCCATTCTAATAAGTTTATCGCGTTACCTTCACTCTCGAACATAAAAAAATTCACTCTCAAATATTCCTTGCATGTTCAATCATTTTTAAAGTAGAATCGGAGATGTGAAACTTTGAAAAACAATTTCACTCACGAATTCGACTTACTGCAGCTAAGAAACAATACGTATCTCCTATATTTTAACGATATGAGAATCGGTAAAAATTCAATTAAAATCAAGAAACAATACGTATCTTCTATATTTTAACACTCTAAAAATCGGTAAAAGTTCGATTCAAATCAAGAAACAATAAGTGTCTCCTATATTTTATAGCTCTGGAAATCGGTAAAAATTCAATTATAATCAAGAAATAATACGTGTCTTCTACATTTTAAAGTTCTGGAAATCGGTAAAAATTCAATTAAAATTAAGAAATAATACGTGCCTTCTATATTTTAACGCTCTAAGAATCAGTAAAAATTCAATTGAAATCAAGAAATAATACTTGTCTCCTACATTTTGACGTTCTGAGAATCGGTAAAAATTCAATTAAAATCAAGAAACAATACGTGTCTTCTATATTTTAAAGCTCTGGAAATCGGTAAAAATTCAATAAAACTCAAGAAATAATACGTGTCTCCTATATTTTAAAGCTCTGGAAATCGGTAAATGTTCAATTCAAATTAAGAAATAATACGTGTCTCCTACATTTTAACGTTCTAAAAATTGGTAAAAATTCAATTGAAGTTAAGAAATAATACGTGTCTCCTATTTCTTAACGCTCTGAAAATCGGTAAAAATTCATTCAAAATCAAAAAAAAAAAAACGTGTCTCCTATACTTTAAAGCTCTGGAAATCGGTAAAAATTTAATTAAAATCAAGAAACAATACGTATCTCTTACATTTTAACGTTCTAAAAATCGGTAAAAATTCAATTCAAATTAAGAAACAATACGTGTCTTCTATATTTTAAAGCTGTGAGAATTGGTAAAAATTCAATTCAAATTAAGAAACAATACGTATCTCCTATATTTTAAAGCTCTAAAAATCGGTAAAAATTCAATCAAAATCAAGAAACAATACGTGTCTCCTATATTTTAAAGCCCCGAAAATCGGTAAAAAATTCAATTAAAGTCACATCGTACACGTTCCCTCGCACTCTTGCTATTGCTTAGGCGCGTGGCTGATTCGAGCAACAAGAGGGTGGCCATCTTGCTTACGAGTTGGCAAACGACGGCTACGGGAAATCCGACGACCGAAAATTAGCGCGCACAAAGAAAATCCTGGGTAATTTGAACGTTGGCAAAACGGACCGTGACCCGCGGCAGCTTTATTGCGAATTTATGCAATGTTTAGCCGCATGACCAATTAAAGATGGGGGGTGGCGGTGGGAGGGGCAGGGGGCAACCACTGTGGCCCTCGTAAGCTGTGCAACGAGCAAGCTATGCCGCTTGGAAAAATTATGCTTATGCATAACCGCCACGGCGGTTTTATGGTAATGTTGTGGTCCGTGGTGAAATCTTCTATGCGCATACATAGGCGTGCCGTGTGTCTCACCTCTTCCGAAATCCCAGTCAGCCAGCCGCCCGCGTTATTCGAATATATTACCGAGGCATCTCTTTATTTCGCGGGGAACGTTATCGCGCGTGCTTCTCTGCCCGATAAAAGTGTCCGAGTATCTGGTGAATGGTAAACTGGCGCGTTTAAACCGAGAAACTCTGGCTGACGTTACATCTCATTACGAACGACACGTCTGCATACAGTCGGTCGTAAAAATATTCGAACGCTTGTAATTGCTAAAACTCGGATGCACGAAGGTGTATTAAACCGTATCTTTCGGGAATATTCTTAAAATAATTTATACCGACACTTTTCCCAACGATGATACGTATTTTATTGTACAAGATGTTTCGGTAGTACGTGTCGGTATTTCAGGGGTTAAATCTACTAATAAGAGAATCATTTTATGATTGTAAGATTAGGGGGAAATGTTGTGCGAATGTTCGTCCTGTTTACCTTGGTTCTCGAACTTTGAACGATTAGAGAAAGGCTCGTGTTTCGATATTTTAATATTCGTGTCGTATGATATGTATCGTGCATTCTACGGAAGCCTAGAATGTACCGAGCGAAGTTGGAAAGTTGACTTTTTGGAAGAAATTCAGAAACGTATTGGGTCGAACGTTTTAGTCGAGCTTCGAAGATTTGCAAGTAAGTAAAAATTTCTCGACTGTCTACATTTCCTTATAATATAGATATACATTATCCGTGAGGAAAGATACAAATTGAATTTGAAATCACTCGTGGAACACCTGATACTTTCGAGCACAGAACCGAACGACTTGAGTAGTATGTATTGAGCCACGAAGGAGACACTTTGAACGTTTTCATTAATCATTCGTAACTCCAAAACTAAGATATATAAGATATGTGTTTGTACAACGTTTCTTACTCGTCTTACAATTAGTGTGTAAATTCACCACCCTGAAGTGTAGACCCGTATTTCTGAAACTCCCTGTATAAGAATCGATCGATTCTCTATATTACGATTTAACCTTTCAACCCAAATTGACGAGATGTATCGGTTAAAGCAACTCTTTCAGAGTATTCATAAAATAATTTATACGATGCTTTTCTTGATAACAGTTCATATTGCGGTACATACGAATCGGTCGAAGCATTCTCTATATTATTACTTAACCTTTCGACCCAAATCGTAAATTCAATACACGCGTCTTTCCCAATCTTGAATGATAATTTAGAATATTTGAAAGCATACGTTCCCAGGTGATTGATATTAATTTAATTTCGTTGAAAGATTCTCCGTTTCGCTTAATGCCACGTCAACGAATCTCATTTCGCGCTACAATTTTGTTTAAATCTCTGTCTCTGAGAAACCTTCCGTTGCAATAAATGCTCACGCGAGATGTACGAAAGTTTAACAACAACGAGAGTGTGTTTTCTCTGGATCAAGTGCTGCATACCGCGAGAACACAGTCTCAGAGGTTATCGACACCTCGCAGGAATGTAGCGGAAAGAACGGAAGTCGCAGATCGAGATGTGGCGGTCTAACCCCCCTTAGAAAAAGCTGAAGAGTATGCCCCTAATTACGGTAAAACATCGCAGTCTCCGAGTGCGCCCCCTGCACTGCGTCAACCATCCCCTTTTTCGAGCCGGGACATTAATCATCTTGCAAAATAAATGTTTCGTGTACTCATACATACCATCCTTGCCGCTGCCATTAAAAATAGTTTTTGAATGATAGATGACGAAGTTGGTAATAATTCAATCCTAAACCAGGTACCTGTCAAATCATTTATATTACTTTCAAATATGGCACGTGATCGCAATTACAGATTATTCGCAGGCTAGGTCTGACTCCCGTGAAAAGGAATTAATTAGCAGATCCCTTTTTTACGATAATAAGACAGACAAATTACAATACTTTCGATCAAGATCGAGATCGTTTCCATTAGCCTTGAGATACCGAAACTGGGTGACTTATAGCTTTCGACGAACCCGTGGAAACTTGCGAGTGAGTTTCAAATCTTGTGTCCGAACGCGGACAAATATTCAATTGAAATTATTAGAACGCAAATTTTCGAAATTCTTTTATCGTAACCTCTTTGGACTCACTATGTAAGTATAATTTTCTTCAAACAACCCCTGTTCAATGTTTCGAACTAATATTTGAAAAAGCTTTGTGTTAAAGATGGAAAGAAATTCCCCCATCTTAGATGATAATTTATAAAAATGATAAATCGTATTATTTCATCGCGAAATCTACTACAAGGTTCTCGATACTTTAAATATCTATAACACAATCTCTGATCAAGATGATCTACCATCTCTGTACTGAATAATTATTATTAAAACTATGTTTTCTTTTCTCGAATAGAGATTTCGTGTAACATGGAAAATTTTATACAACTGACAAATAAAAATTCATCTGCTCTCACGAACGATACAAACTTGGCCATTTAACTTTCCAAGTAATGTTATTTCCGTACAAGGTGCATCCTGATCAACAGTACCGCAACACAGCGCGATGTATAAAATGATAGTTTATGTTACCTGACGAACCTCCTCATCCGCGGTGGTAATAAATTGCATAACCAAATTGCAGTCCTTCGGAAACGGAAACAGGGGATCCAATAGAAATAGAACGAAATTGTTCGAAGGAGAAGCAAATTGAATGTTACCGCGAGAAATGTGATGATGTATAACGCAGACAGCGGACCGGAGAAAAGTAGAGAAAGAATACGACGGAGGTGAATAGCCGACGGTGGACAAACGATATAAGATTCCACGCTGAAAGATGCTCTAATAAAATGGACGTGCGACGACTACGTCGACGTTGGCCACTTGAAGACCTAACGTCCCTTTCACCTCTGATGCGTCTCTTCCATTCGCCTGACGCTTTCTCCGTTACTCGCCATTCGTAGCGAGACTCGTCTAGCAAACCCTCATTTTCTCCTATTTTCCTTCGGCCTGCGTCTACAGCCATTTTGGTAAACGCGGTTTACGATCAATGTCCACTGGTCACCCCGTCATTCGATTGCCGTCATTTATACGAACCTTCGTCACCGTTAACGCGATCCGTTATATCGACAAATATCGAACGAATCGGTTCCATATTATTTCGAAACGGACCAAGTTAACGAGGGAAAAATAAATACTGGACGATATAATAGAGGAGTCGAAGAATTTAGGGGCATATGGTGTAGGTCCACTGGTCACCCCGTCATTCGATTACCGTCATTTATACGAACCTTCCTCACCGTTATATCGACAAATATCAAACGAAATGATTCCATATTATTTCGAAACGGACCAAGTTAACGAGGGAAAAATAAATACTGGACGATATAATAGAGGAGTCGAAGAATTTAGGGGCATATGGTGTAGGTCCACTGGTCACCCCGTCATTCGATTGCCGTCATTTATACGAACCTTCCTCACCGTTATATCGACAAATATCAAACGAAATAATTCCATATTATTTCTAAACGTACCAAGTTAACGAGGGAAAAATAAATACTGGATGATATAATAGAGGAGTCGAAGAATTTAGGGGCATATGGTGTAGGTCCACTGGTCACCCCGTCATTCGATTGCCGTCATTTATACGAACCTTCCTCACCGTTATATCGACAAATATCAAACGAAATAATTCCATATTATTTCTAAACGTACCAAGTTAACGAGGGAAAAATAAATACTGGATGATATAATAGAGGAGTCGAAGAATTTAGGGGCATATGGTGTAGGAAACATTTACAAACCAGTCAAACGTGATAAGTTGTTCGATAAGATTTGTTCAGAAATTTCGACAAGAAATGGAGCTATTAGGTTCGTCGTTTTATTTTTCTAAAGATGGTACTAGCGTTTGATGAACGTGTGCGAAGTTTCGTGTATATCTGTCGGCTCGTTCGTATATTTATAGTTGTTCGAAGTTGAAGTGTCGTAGTATCTTTTTTACAAAGGAAAAAACGATGAAACTATTGTACAACCTAGTATAGAATAAACGAAACGCTACGATGCACATTGGTTGACCTGCAATGTTAGTCGTTTAGTTGATATTCTGATGGAATTTGCGTTCTGATCGACTCATCTTGTCGAGGAAAATTATTGAATATATAAAGATATTGTGATAAATAATTTGCCTTCTTCTTTTGCTTCTTAAAGTAATTTCAAAAGGATGTTAACAGTTTGATTGAGATTTAACCGATGTACGTTTTTAAAATATGAAACAATTTATAGAGAACTAGTAACGTCTTGTAAGTGGATTTTAATAAAGTTATTGAAGATTAGCATTCATTTCTGTAATAATCGAGAACATTTATGGATAAAATCAGAAAATAAGTATCTTCGTCATTCAATTTGAACTCTTAGATTTAAGAAACATCTTTAAAAACACGAAACTGTATATTATAATTACAGAGAGAAAATATAATTGGAATTACCCTTAATGATTAAGAAATTCATGACTTTTAATATGGAGTAATTGTAATTAGTTGAAGGCTGTATTTGTAAGAATAAAAAAATGTCGATGGATTGGATTATTTATTGAAAGTTCACCGCGACGAGCCAATAGGAAATATAAGAAACGATTCTCCGTAAGAGACTGCATTTCAATAATATCGTTTCGCAATTGTAATTGATATCATTCGTTGAATAGTGAAATTTGTAATCATCTTATTCATTTTGATGTACGCTGTATATTTAAGAAATAAAGGCAATTATTCACAATGCTAATGACCTTACTGATTCCAGTCGCTTTCAAGCCTGTTAAAAATATAAGGTTGTAAAGCGATAAATAATGATCGCTAAGTGTTAGTTTCTAAGATATAACTATTAGAAACTTGAGCTGCAGTACTTCTTTGATACGTATCTGAGATATAACCTAGATCTAACCTAACCCAGACTATTACTTTTCGCTTTGGAACCCTCATAAACCTTGTTTAACAAGAACCATCGATCCAACCTAACTTAGACTATTACTTTTCGCTTTGGAGCACTCGTAAACCGTGTTCAACGAGAATAATAATTACTCACATAAGTAAAGATTTCACCAATTGATAATTTAATAGTCTTTGACGAATTAATTTTTCCATTTTCAGACCGTTTTTTTAAGTCTTGTTCGTCAAATAAATAACTGAAAATCTAGAATTAGAAAGGTATTTCGTAAGATGAAAAAGATACTTATTTTTCGAGCAAAGATTCCAAAGAAAATGTCCAAGTTGAAAGGTAGTTTATAGAACGCTATTAAAGTATCAACTGTTTATATAAAACAAGCATGAAATATTATTCACAACACAAAGATACTAACAACGTATACACAATCCTAATCTCGAAATAAATTGTAATTATCTATTACTTCCTTTCGTTTTCCAATACCCACAACTTCAAAATTAAAAGTGTACAACCTTGAAGCATGGACAGTGACCTTCTTTCTTCGAGGTTCATCAAGATCATTGAAATCGGTAAGGCTGTCATTATCGTGGATAATTATTCAATAAAAGTTCCATCGCATACATTTTTCACAAGAAATGAATACACGCGTGTTCATTTGCCTACTATTCTTTCTTCTATAATGAAAATAATAAATCTACCGCTAAAGTAAGATAAAAACAACCGTTAGAGAGTGCGAATAAAACATTATCAACATCGGTTAAAAAGTGTTTCAACATCGAATGAAATAATACGTCCCTGAAGAGGTTACCGAGAAAGCTCGAGGAGAGTCACACACGTTCGCCGAATTTTTCGATTACGATCCTCTTGCAAAGATGGACGAATTTCATATATATATATATTATTATTAAAACTATGTTTTCTTTTCTCGAATAAAGCTTTCATGCAACATCGAAAACTTTATACAACTTTATACAACTGACAATTCATCTGCTCTCACAAACGATACAAACTTGGCCATTTATTTGAGCATGGACAGTGACCTTTATTTAAATATATATATATTATTATTATTATTATTATAACTAAAACTACGTTTTCTTTTCTCGAATAGAGCTTTCATGTAACATCGAAAACTTTATACAACTGACAAATAAAAATTCATCTGCTCTCACGAACGATACAAACTTGGCCATTTATTTGAGCATGGACAGTGACCTTTATTTAAATATATATATATATATATTATTATTATTATTATTATTAAAACTATGTTTTCTTTTCTCGAATAGAGCTTTCATGTAACATCGAAAACTTTATACAACCGACAAATAAAAATTCATCTGCTCTCACGAACGATACAAACTTTGCCATTTATTTGAGCATGGACAGTGACCTTTATTTAAATATATATATATTATTATTATTATTATTATTATTATTATTATTATTATTATAACTAAAACTACGTTTTCTTTTCTCGAATAGAGCTTTCATGTAACATCGAAAACTTTATACAACCGACAAATAAAAATTCATCTGCTCTCACGAACGATACAAACTTGGCCATTTATTTGAGCATGGACAGTGACCTTTATTTAAATATATATATATATTATTATTATTATTATTATAACTAAAACTACGTTTTCTTTTCTCGAATAGAGCTTTCATGTAACATCGAAAACTTTATACAACCGACAAATAAAAATTCATCTGCTCTCACGAACGATACAAACTTGGCCATTTATTTGAGCATGGACAGTGACCTTTATTTAAATATATATATATGATATTCGTCCATCTTTGCATATATATATATATATCTCGAGCAACCCTTAGGAAGCATTAGCTATATTCCCCTAAACACCTCATTCTTCGAAATCCCGCCTTTGGTGAGGGCAAGCTAAGGATAAAGGAAGGAAGGAAGAAAGAGAGGCAGCGGGGTTTCCTCGGTGCGAACGCCTCTATCCGGCGTCGCGAACAATGGCACGCGGACACGGCCGGAACCTCGAGGTTTTTTCCTTCGAATGCACGTTTTAATAATGCGCGGGGGCGAAACGTCGCCGACGTCGCATACGAATTACGTGAGCTGTAGAATGCATCATTATGGTGCACAATGCAGTGTCCATCAAGTCCACCCGCTCCACCGTCGGAATATTCTCCTACACCCCTTTGCACGACCGCACCGTGAGAGGGTAGGGGCGCGCGAAAGGAGGGCCCAGGGAAAGAGTGAGAGAGTGAGAGAGAGAAAGAGAGAGAAATATATAGAGAGAGAGAGAAGAGCATCGCATTACCATCGCCCAGGCCGCAGACCTCGACCGTAGTCGATCTTGCGGAACATTTTAATGACAGCAGCTTACCGCGCGCATTTACCGTACCCGCAGTCGCTCGTCTTGGCTAGTAGAGCGTGTACGCGTGTTCGATGAAACAACTCTTGAACAACTGAGCATCACGGTATGCCCGGTTCTGCCTCTTTTCGCCCGCCTTCTGATCTCTCACACCATCGTCATTTGCGTTCTCTTCTCCCGCCTCGCCCGTTCCTCCGACGTTCCACCCCGTCCCGCTTCCGTTTCTCGTTTCGTTGCCGCTTTTCACCGCCGCTTTCATCGTATTTCGTTTCTGGTCTTGTCCACATTCGCGCGCCGGCCTTTGGAATAAGGCGCGCGTCCCCCCACTACCTGCTTTTTTTTTCTCGTGCCCCGTGCCCACCCCCCTCCCCTTCACCCCCCACCGCTACCTTTTTTTCCACCACGGCGTCGCGATCTCTGACGCCTCGGCGTTGATTTCGAACTTTGAGCGGGAGACAGAGGCGGAGAATCTCGAGCACCGCGTCCAATTTTTGATTTTCAGCGCACAAAGCTCGCGGCGCTATACGTGCCACATGGTACGCGTGTAACACGGTGACTGCCACTGTAAATTTGCGCGAAAGCCACGAAGTTCGGTGCTGGATCGGCTCGGCTCCGTTTCACGATACCACGCCTCGATTCTTCGTGAACTTAATTCCTTTTAACGCCAGTCCGGGTCTCCGGGCCTGAAAGCATCTGGCTGCAGAGATCGCGTATAATGGCGTCCTTGATCTGCGAATTTTTCACCAGCTACCGATTTTATATTTCGTTTCACGTGTTTCAAGGGAACGCGCAGTTTCGCTGTGAAAATCATCTCGTGCGATTGGGAAACTGGAGGTGAGACTGGAGGGTATCGTCTTAGATGTAAATGTCCCGTGCAGTCGCTTCGGTTAGTTAGTTTTGAAGAAAATTGCGTTGAAATAAGTTTACGTCGAACCTTGTCCATCGTTTTCCTAATATTTTATTATTTGTATTCGATGTTTCTACAAATATAGTAACTCCTTGAAACGTCATTTTTAGCCCTCTGTAAAACCTATCGGATCATCCCCTCCACTATTCGTGTCTTTCAGTATCAGCGAACTTCAAAGCGATGTTGCTCGCGTATCGGTGTGGCAAGTAATGAAAACTAAAAATTTGTATATTTCTCATTGTACCTTTACGAGAGTATTATGAATAGATCAGTGAGAGTCTCCTGTCAGAGTTGAGTCCAAATACGACCGTATTTGGACTATTTTTAATTATATACAATTGAATAATATATAAGGAAAAATAGTTTAAATACGATCGTGTGTGGTCTCGTTTGCATCGAGGATATCTTACCGATCCATTGGTAATACTCTCGTGAAGATACAATGATATATATAAACATTTTTAAGTCGCAATAGCGATTGCTACACATTTATGCGCGCGGTGTCGCTTTGAAGTACGACGATCGAGCGCCTGTAATACGAGACGTGTTTAGTGTCGCGCTCACTTTTGGTGTATCTCCTTCGTTCTCCTCGTGGGGCGCTTCGCACGTGTCTGGGTCTCAGCCCGAGATAAGAAAGGTCGATTCGAGGAACAAATTCGCTACCATTCTTCGCTAAAACGTTTTAAACGGACCAAATGGTACCATACTTGGTAAATATTCTCCTAATCGGTAAAGTATAACTCATATCCAAAAATAGGATCATAATCTAATAATTAATTACACTATTTACAAACAATACAAAAATTGCCAAACGTGTTAAAATTCTTTCAATAAATTATCATAATTTTATTAATTCTATCTTATTTCGAAGGAAATACCTACTGATATAATTCGTAATCGAGTAGATACGAGCGTCAGTCGAACAGAAGTGTCACGACCTTCTGTGAACTATACCTGTTACTCGAATTCGAAGAACATGGCCTGTTAAATCGTAATCGCAAAAATCGTGCAGATGCTCGATACCGCAAGATTTAAATTGGTCAATATCTTTGTGTCGAGTCGATAGATTTACCTCGATCTTTGCATTGTTTAACAATTTACCGCGCCATAATCTGTAATACCTAAAACACGACGATATTGTGCAGAGAAAATTCAATTAGAGGTGTGCTTAGCTTCACGACGGTACCGTATTTACAACACGTTTTAATTACACCCTGTGCTTGGTCTTTGAGACACGTGGTTCGTATTAACGACATGACGCTAACGAGAAATCAACGCGTACACCGTGTGAAGGGTTCACTTTGCATTCGACGTCGTTATATACTGTTTATGTCTGTATTTTTTTTAACAGAGTTGTGTCTATCCTAGAAAAATCACAATTTTGAAACAAGTATCGTAAAAAAGAATATACAACGAACAGGATCGAACAACAAACTTTGTGACTCGACATAGTTACTAGCTGTGTTTAGGTAATTATTAACACTAGATTCACCAACCAGTCATAACGACTCATTGCAACTGCTTTTACAGTTGAAGTAAATTTACTTCAGAAATTTACTTCATAATAACCACCACCAGTATTAGATAATTCCTAGAGTCTTTTGAAAATATGCTATGGAATTTAAAGTAATAAAGTTTCAGGATATACGAGTATTAAATGAGGCAGTAGTAGGAACAACACGTTAACAAATCACACAAATAATAACTACTCTGACTACGCTATTCTTATTTCACGCGACACGACACACTTCGACAACTTTCCAACAACGACTGCCCTAAACACTCTTCTTTCACACCTTATATTCTCATCCACATTCATTCCCTTCATTCTCAAGCATTACCACAAGACGTTATGATTTTCTCTATTCTACACACATAATCAATTTCACAAGTTTTCCCTTTTCCTTGATCATCGATTTTCCTGGAAGACACACGAAGAACCCTTAAACCATTCCACTCGAGAGGCGATCCTCGATCGCCACTTAATTCGATGTACTTTCTCCAATTCGGAAAACCATCGTGGTTTGAAATTTAAATTAAAATTCAATCACTCCTTTCTTGCAAGATATAAATATATATATATGAAATGTTGAAATGAAAATGTTCCGTTTGAAATTAATTACACTATTTGAAGGATTTCATCGAGGTGCTAGTTCCTGGTAGCAGAAAAGCTTCGAGTGCAAAGGGTTAATACACTGGAACTATCGAAGCGACCTTAAGAAAAATATACACTTGACCAAGAATACAATCTACAAAACCTAATAATTAATTACACTATTTACAAACAATACAAAACTCAAACATTCGCAATGGTAACATCGTGTACAATAACTCGATCCCAGTGAGTTTAGCACCACAGTCATCGGATTACTTACAAAACAAAAAAAAAACAACGAAATGGATTCTCATAGCTCCAGGTTAGAATCGCAATAATTTATCGTTAAACGTTGAACCATCGAGCAGCTACACCGACAATCGAACACGTATCGAATAGTTTTTCCGTTCCACGTCCTTCGGGAAAGTTCCGTTAAAATCGGAGCGTCACGCTTCGCGTGGTTCCGTTGTTGGAGTATCTACTCCCCGCGATCGGGGGCCATTTCGGCCGTAGTTGCCGTGTATCATGACTCTTCTCATATACTACCTTCCAGCGCACTCACAGCCGCGGCGGTGGTATTCGCGGAGTCGTGGGTTTTTCCGAGAGTCGAACAAAGTGGTCCTAATGGCGCAAAAACGAACTCCGTCTCGCAAAAGTTGCGGTGCGGCCGACGAAGCGCTCACGCAGCTACCGACCGGAAAAGGGTAAGGACGAAGAAGAAGGAAGACGACGTCGACGACGACTACGACGACAGGCATTTGTCACCGTGCCCTCCCATGCAAGCAACGCCTTCCGTTTATGCAAACGCACAGTCCCGCTGATGTTTACCTCTTTGCAAACCTAATTTCAGTTACTCCCTCCCTCCTTCCTCTACCCTGCCCCCCGCACCAACGACCGTGGTGAAAGAGCTGCTGGAACTTCTTCGGGGCACCATTCGCCGTAAAGGAAGGGAACATCGAGGCTCTCTCTTTCTTCCACGCTCCTACTTTCGCTAACTTTTGGGAATGGTAGTAATTCTTTACGATGCCATTGGGAAGCGAAGGGAACTGCAGCATCACAGTCTTTCTAATAAAAGAATTCCCCGGGACGGCACAAAAGCGAATGCACGAGAAGAAACGGATTCTCCTATCTTATGCAAAACAAATTTCCGAGGGATCGAATCGAAGACTGCGCGTTTATAAATTCCGGCCGAGGGGTGAGAGTGTCGGGGAGCGGAACGATTGCCGCGAGGATCGTAACTGGGGGCCATTGCCGATTCACCATTCGGCGGACGTCAACAGTTTTTATCCAGCTCGCGTACCGAGGTAGTGACGGCCAGTTTTCGGAAATATTTTAGTATAGACGGCGAACCCAAGTAACCGTGAACAGGTCGCGAATTAATACGGTAGAGCTGGCTTCAGATCGAGTTACGTTCACCGACGGGGGGTGGGGGCAAAAACGACGAACTGTTGGAAGGATGATTTATTTATACCGAGGGTTTCTTCCACGGTAGGTTATGGAATGTCGGTATTTTTCAATGGTACGAAATAAAGTCCAAGGAAATGGTTACTCGTTTCCAACGGGCGTGTATTGAGATAATTACACATTTCTTTTTCGAGGTTATGTTTTACGATACTCCAAAGTGATTTTTTTTTAGAAAGGTTAGGAAGAAATATTCAAGGTTAGGAGAAATATTTACAGGGCCTTGAGAAACGATCATTTATATTTGTATCCGAAAGTATAGAGTGTGCAAAATTGATGTTTTCATTTTATGTCGGAAAATGATCATCGTTAACCTCTAATATCGTAGGTTTCATGTTCAGGTTCACTCGACAACTTATCGAATGTGTAAAATTGTTCGTTTATCCTGTTCGAAAATATGTAGAAGATAATTATAATAGACATACATTGTACACAGCTCCGTTTCTCTCGAATACACATGATTTTTATTAGTCAAGATCTTTAGTCAACGTGTCTCACACAGTTGAATTTATTTCTTCAGAAAATATTTTTACGTCTCTACATCGATGAAAATACGTCTTTCTATAAAAAAAAAGTATCAATAATTTTGAAGTTTCGTAAACGATGACATTGAAAAAAAATTTTCAATTACCCGATTATTTACCTCTTCGAAGTGAACAGTCTTCTCTTTCGATGTATCTGGTTGTTCGGAAAGTCATTTCGTTTTCCAAAATGGAGAATATATAATTTAATAAAATATTTATACGCTCTAAAAATATCGTGTTTCATTTTCACCAAAAAAAAAAATGAAATAACTTTCCGAACAACCCAACAACGAGATATTTTAAATGCTGGATTCGAAGGGAACACCCGATAGAATGTAATGGCTCGAGTCTAACGGTCGCAAGGTGCTGTTGGCGAGGTGATTAAAACGCAACTGGTGAAATGTTCGTGTTTTGTGCTAACGAAAGATCGGGTCGATGAAGTCTTACATTGTCATTGGTGCATACAAGTGACTTGCGAAGTTTCCACAGTGATTGGTCGTCACGACTCGCTTGTACAGTCACGGATACCCGATTGCTGGTTGGTTGTCGAGAATCAAAGTGTTCGGTGAAGACGTTTCTGCCTACTCAGAGGGGGTGCAAAGTCGTGGGTAATTCAACCCACGTCCTGTTGAAACGACGGTTTACAAGTTGTTCCAAATTTACCTGGACATGCGACACAACGACAAACAAATTATTTCCGAGTCGAGGGTAACTTTATTCACGAGCTTCCTCGCTTCTAACGAATTTTTCAAATCTCGAGCATACAATTGGAACAAATAACGTGCAAGGATAATATCTTATTATTTGAGAAATGGGAGACCAGCAGTAACAATAGTTCATCATCGACGAAAAACATCTTACAAATATTACAGTATTGTCTGTCAAGTTGTCACAGGTTTAGGACCAAACTGTGACGTTATAAGAGAGAAGTGGATGAAATATGGTTTATAATTATTAGCTAAGATACAGTCGACAATAATAGGAGTAACACTGTGGCATTTTAAATAACAATGACAAACAAAATATTTCCGAGTCGAGGGTAACTTCATTCACGAGCTTCTAACGAATTTTTCAAATCTTAAGCATACAATTGGAACAAATAACGTGCAACGATAATATCTTATTATTTGAGAAATGCGAGACCAGCACTAACAACAATAGTTCATCATCGACGAAAAACATCTTACAAATATTACAGTATTGTCTGTCAAATTGTCACAGGTTTAGGACCAAACTGTGACGTTATAAGAGAGAAGTGGATGAAATATGGTTTATAATTATTAGCTAAGATACAGTCGACAATAATAGGAGTAACACTGTGGCATTTTAAATAACAATGACAAACAAAATATTTCCGAGTCGAGGGTAACTTTATTCACGAGCTTCCTCGCTTCTAACGAATTTTTCAAATCTCGAGCATACAATTGGAACAAATAACGTGCAACGATAATATCTTATTATTTGAGAAATGGGAGACCAGCACTAACAACAATAGTTCGCCATCGACGAGAAACATCTTACAAATATTACAGTATTGTCTGTCAAATTGTCACAGGTTTAGGACCAAACTGTGACGTTATAAGAGAGAAGTAGATGAAATATGGTTTATAACTATTAGCTAAGATACAGTCGACAATAATAGGAGTAACACTGCGACATTTTAAATAACAGTCTTTTGCCATAGAACTCGTCGTAAAATGACACTACTCGTGCAATAATGATACATTTAAGCTTACAAATATTTCTCTAAAGAAGCAAGTTCCTAATTATTATATTGTTCGAAAAGTCATTTCGTTTTTTTTTTTTTTGGGTGAAAATGAAACACGATGTTTTTAGAGTGTACAAACATTTTATTAAATTATACAATCTCCATTTTGGAAAACGAAATGACTTTCCGAACAACCCGATACATTTTCTCTTATCGTATTCGTGTATCGTATCATCTGAATACACTCTCGATAAAATTCCCCATAAAATGGGTAAAATAGGATACGTTCAGACGCAACGATATGAAAATGATTTCCGAGTAACGAGTAACGGTCGCTACGAGCCCCTCTCTTCTGACGGATTTCTCAAACCTTGGGCATGAAATTAGAATAAATAACGCGTGACAAGGACATCAAGGACAGACACTGCCAAGCCGTTGAGTTTGCTGGCAGACCGGTCACCGAGCGTGCCAAATCTGATTTTCCAGAATTCTCCCGGATCGTAATTAATTGTCGAGTTGCGCGTTTAGTGGCTGGCAAACACGCGCCCCTTAACCCTCTCCCCCCACCACCACTCCGTTTCTTTTCGTCGATCTATCTTTCTCCGAGTATAGCGTTATTTATTGCGAGGTAAAAGGGTTGGTAGGCGAACGAGATGGAGACGATGAGGTGTACGAGAAACGGTGTATAAATTATACATTTCCACGACAGCTTCATCGCTTAATTCTTTCTCGTCTTCTCATTGTCGTGTTGTCAGAAGCAGAGTCCCTCCGTCTCGCTCTTCTTTATAATCCATAAATCCAACAAAGTCGCGTCTGAGAAAAGCGGACTCGCACGACGCTATGCGTCGGGGGTGGGTTTGTTACGTTTGTAGGCGCCCCCACTCTTCCTCTTCCTCCCCCCCCCCTTACCCGTCACTACTGTCCTTTGACCATCTATCGCCTTTTGTCTCAAGGATCTCTCTCAGCGAACCACGTACTTTTCCTTTACCCGGCATCACGGTCATCTAACCAAGGCCAGACGGCCAGCAACAGAAACCTGCACCGGCGACATTTGCTACCGCTGCCACGTTGAGGACGCGGGTCCATGCAAGTCAGTACAGTCGCGCGACCGACTTTTAATGTTCGTCCACGATCGAACATAAAGTGGTAAAATTTTCTTGATACCGCACAAAGAGGTTATGAAAGAATTAATGAAATATTAACAAGTCTGAATCAAGTATGAAAATTTAAATTCAATTTTAAGTAAAAATATGTAACTAAAATTAAAGGACGAGATGATTCTATAGAATTTGATATAAATTTAAATATTTATTAAAATAGAAACTTTAATATTAAGTATTTTTAATGTAAATATACTTAAGTAAAATTAAAGGACGAGTTGATCCTATAGAATTTGATAAAAATTTAAATATTTATTAAAATAGAAACTTTAATATTAAATATTTTTAAAGTAAATATACTTAAGTAAAATTAGAGTACAAGAAGATCCTATACAATTTGATACAAATTTAAATGTTTATTAATATAGAAACTTTATTATTAAGTATTTTTAAAGTAAAGTTAGATTAGAGGACAAGAAGACCCTGTACAATTTGATAAAAATTTAAATATTTATTAATATAGAAACTTTATTATTAAGTATTTTTAAAGTAAAGTTAAATTAGAGGACAAGAAGACCCTGTACAATTTTATAAAAATTTAAATATTTATTAATATGAAATCTTTAGTATTAAATATTTTTAAAGTAAATATACTTAAGTAAAATTGGGATGCTTGTGCAGCGTTCTGGAATTGAGAGGGTGTTTTTATTGTGGAAGTTTGAAGGAAACGATGGTTTCTTTTCATTTCCTCGGAGAATAGAGTTTGAAAACTATATCTGCAAGAGTTCTCGGGATTCTCAAAATTAACGAATTTGTAACGATTTCAATCACTACCTGAATATCTCTAAAACTTTGGTATTTTTCTCTAATTAGAGTATGGATATTCATGATATCTTAAGATCTACCTGACCAATTGACTCTCAATTCTAAAGCCTTTGAGTACATGTATTGGTTCTCGTTACAATCTTTCCTTTTTTTAAATTTGTTTAGTTCCTGAAAAGGACGAAACAAATTAAAAGAATCGATAGGCAAAGTTTGAAGTTACACCCTCTTTTTAATTATCATTTTTTGGTGCAATTTTATTACTTATGTTAGCCAAACTTATACTGCTTAAGAATCTTTATGGTTTATTTATTTCGGATGAACACTACGATCAGAATTATAGAGGTTATTTGAAAATGTTTTTATAATCCAAATTTGTTTAGCTGATCACATTGTTAGTATTTATTCTTTTTTTTTCTTTAAATTTGTGAATGTCACTAAACTATATACTGTAGGACTTACAACATCTCCTTCGATAATAAGCTTTTCTAAGATCAATATTTCGATCAATTGACCTTTTACTGTAGAAGGATTTTACATACTTTAAATGCATACAAAAATGTATTGTACACGCGCGAGAAGATTTCATCTGGAGTTATGGTGGAGTCTATTCGTTCAGAGGTTATATTCTCGCGCTAGAATACAAATAACCAATGATGCATCATTCATGAAGTATCATTCATGAAGCATAAGTATAACCTTGTGAACTTTGGATTTGAACAGACCCACTTCAGTTACTGAGGTCTATAAATTCAGAAAATTTGATTTTTTTTTTTAATTTCATTTACTCGAAGGTGTTAAAAATATGTTCGCAAAATTAGAATAGATTAAAATTGTATAAATTGCCAAAGTTGGGAAAATTGAAATATAATCGCGTTGGGATGAAAATCGGAGCAATCGGGGCACGCGAAGTAGTTGCTTGAAGGCCCAGTATTAAGGTGACTCGGTTTATTTCTTGCTATTTTTATACTTTTTTAGCGAAGGGCGCGACACGATTAATCTAATTACTGAATTTTAATAGTGAAATTTATTGCAGTACTTTTTCCTAAACTATTCTTTCCAGGCTGATGTCCTTAAATCTTAGACACTAACAAACCAATTTCCATGAAATTTGACGCCTATTTAAAACAAATGTATCTTAATCGTTCAAATTGCAACAATATATCTGCAATTTTTTCTATGGAAAAAAAATATTTCATACTTTCTTTTAACATTTTTCTAGCTTGTTATAAAATTATTTTCCAAATTTTCAACTTGTTTTTCCTTTTAGTGTGATCTACGGTCACATCTATTTATAGTAAACAAGAAATTATACCAGTTTTTGTTTTGAATCAAGAGCAATAAGAAAACCAGAGTCGCTAGGAATGCGTGCTTATGCAAATTAATATGTCTTTACGAACACAAAAAATATGTATAAATAAGTATGAAACATGTCGACAAGTTATTACCAGTTACGTCTGAGCAAAAAATATGTGAAAAAAAAGTACCCATTCTTGGAATAATTGTAAATTACATATCAATAGCGCACAACTGGTCAATTCTTGTAAACAGATTATACGAATCAAACGGAACGTGTTTCTGTTTCTTATAGTGCACACTTGGAAATGAATTTTCTTGATACGTGAAACAGGTCAGTGTAATATCACGTTATAATCAATGCAAGCCGTGTGATTTGAGATAGAAGTAGATAAAAAAACTCTCAGAGAGGGAAAGAGTGAGAGAAAGAAAGAGATAGAGAGGAGTGAAAAGAAAAAGAGAATAGAGAAAGGGGCACAACGTACAGTATCATGCAAGAGTTTTCAGACAATTACCTTTTTAGCTCTATTTTGAAGGAGAACGGCCAACAATACAAAAGCGAAAATTCTCGTCATTTTTTCGAGCGTGTTTATTAATACCACTTTCTGTTTGTGATAAATTACCCCGAATAAACAAAGGATGTTTATATTGTTTTAAAAATATTATGGCTCGGTAGTGTTTCCCGCGTGTATTATATATCTGAACGTATAAAACTGACAGTAATTGAACGTATCACTGTTTAATTGTATATCGCGATATCTAATTAAAAAGTAAGATTAATTGGGATATGCATGTTCAAAATGCAAAACGAACGTGCAAAATTTGATATTTCAAACGTGACGTACTCGCTAACTTAGAATTAAAAAATAACAAATTATGAAGGATGAAATAAATAACGAAGAATATGAAATATACAGTGCGAGTGAAATAGTTGATGGAACTTGAAGAGTTTTCTAACTTTTCCAAGTATAGAAATTCTTCTATTCTAAAATACAAACATTTCTTTTGCAATGATATATAGCAAGAACGTTCGGTAAATTTGTAGTTGAAAATATGTTATTATTTTGCTTCTGTCGAACCTAAACAATAATAGAAACTTATTACTTGAGAGTACTAACAACAGTAGTCGATACGTCATCGATTAAAAACAGCTGTAAGAATTATAGTATTGCCTGTCAAGATGTCACAGAGTTCGGACCGAATCGTGACATTACGAGAGGGAAACGGTTAAAGTGTGGTCTATAATCATTATCTAAGATAGAATCAATAATAACGGAGACAACTTATTTAAAAAAAAAAAAAACAATCCTATCTTTTGCGAAAGAGCTGCTCTGACATTCACATAATTCGTGCAATAACAATACCTACAAGCATCCCTTTAAAGAAAACAAGTTCTACGTAGCCACAATCTCTCTTTTCGTCACAGTACTTAAAATTGCCCCTTAAAATCAGCTTTAAAAATTTAATTGTTTAGAAAATTACGACGAATGCAATTGTCCAAGCTCGAAGCTGTACTACTACGCCAGCACGATGTCGTTATGGCAAACATAAGCGGAGGGCAAACACGAGAAACAAAGACATCGTAACTCCGAAAAACACATCAGACCTTGACGACCGAATCGTAACACGTTATGGGAGCTCGGACGCGACGAAGTTATAATTTTAATAGTAACATGAAAATGGCGGCGATATGTACACACCCACACACACACACATAGACACACATACGCGATGTTTTACGGCGCGGAAATGCCATGGGACGCTGTCGCGTGGTGTACGAAACTTTGTTAATAATTTCCTACTTTTTCTACGCCGATCAAATCGCCAACGGGTGAACGACATTGCGTTCGCGGGAATTATATCGTCGGACACGAACGAGTATTAATGAAATTATGAGATAAACCGTCACCCGGCATTAAACGGATTACGAAACTTCACCGCGCGACCACGCGCGTTAATGGTAAATGACAACTGTGTGATTACACTTATTAATATTCGATTGAGTTTGCCGGCGGTAGGCTTCTAAATAAGAGGCAATTCTGTTTGTTGATATCAAGATATATTTAACCTGGAATTAATCTGATTTTAATAAATGCGGGAGAAATTTCACGACCGCGGCAACGATCATCGCGTATTTCATGTGTGCGTATCAATGGCCCCTGTGTACATACATACATATATCGGCGAGCCTCGAGGCTCGTGACGTTTGCAAGGGACGAGGATTACTTTTTAACGGCTGAACGAGCAAATGTTTAAATTATTCCGTATCGATCGTCTCGTTGATTTTTCGCGACGAATATTTCAAAGATAGAAAGAGAGAAAAAAAAAACATTACGCGGCTCCGGCCGAGCTTGCGAACGTATTGTTGAACTTTCACTCTTGAGCTTTGTGTCGAAACACTCGTATTTAACGAAAGAGATTTCTGAACCGTTTCATATTCATTGTACGAAAGATTAATGGTGGCTGGTATTTTCATACCAATGGGACAAAAGTGTCGTCGCGAATAAAGTTCCGTTGTTGTGGCTTCGAATCGCGTAACGTTCGACGATATTTTAATTTCCTTCGGGAAGTGAGTACACCTTCGTTTCAATATTAACGGAAAAATAACAAAAAGGAAAAGAAAAAGAAACGAATTTACCGAAACGGTGGGGGAAACTACAGAGGCATAAATAAATGTGAAACAAACGGTAAAGGGCGGATTAGAATGCATAAATTTTCAAAGTATGACTTTTTGCTTTAGTCGTATCGAAATATACGGGATAGCTGTTTAATTACAGGCACTAGCCTCGTTTCTTTTTAAAAAGAGAAATTTATAGCCGACTAATCGCATCTCTTGAGAAAGTAGAGCACGTAGCTACATACATTTATATTGTTACGACTAAAATATCGGTAATGAACGTGACAAGTACGACCACAGGTCAATTGTACATTGCGATTTTAATCTACGAAATGCATTCATATAAGTCCACTGTAATCATTAACAGTCCAGGAACCGTATCGTTACATCTAATGCACGTATACGATTAAAGATTGCGGCTACTACATAGAATCACAACGCCAGCAGAGCTTTAAGTACATATGCCTTACCTTTAACCACCAAGAAGGAAATTACGCTGTATTTCTCCTCTGGCGAACTAATACTTGACGAAAACAGTTATTATTTTCCTATTTGTTGGGTTCAAGTTCTCTCAAGAACCAATCAACTGTCAGCTGTGTCGATAAATACAACGATAAAAAGAAAATAAAAAAATAAAGTGCCATTCCTCGTCTAAGAAACGAATCGAAAAAGTGAAATAACATTGCACAGAGGAAATCAGCTTGGAAAATTTTTAGGACACGTGTGATCGAGAACGATTTCAATAAACGTCTGTCTATTATTCGTTATTTCTACTTAAGACGGTTACAAGCACCAAATCACCATCTATATTTATAAATACTATCACAAGTAGAAATAACAAATAATAAACGTGTTACCCGAATCATCCTTAATCGCACTCACTGAAAAATTATTCAAAGTAGATTTTCTTCGATTCTAGATCTTCACACTTTCGATTCTTTTTCACGCGAAGAATCGCTTTCGATTCGTTTGAACTAAAAATATTACCTCCTCTTCTCTAGAACCTGCTTACGAATCTCTACCATAGATACATTGTTTCGTTTCGTCGATCCACGCAGCAAAATAATAATTTCTGATATGCAAAGGCAACGTGTAAGATTCCAAAATTATTTGAAAGTAAGAGAATTCTTGTCCGCGTTCAACAGGCCCGAGATCGATAAATTCGAGACGATCAATCAAGATCACGTAGTCCGGCACGTCAGCAAATCTTTTTGGCGCTATGGATCGGAAGGTCGGAAGGACCTTCGTTCCGACGACGAAGACGGCTTGATTAATGAGACAGTTGTCGGGGAACAAGGGACAACGCAGCAGCAACTGCCGGGATAAATAGACGGCGATAAAAATGAAGTGGCAATTAATTTCGGACAGCGGCAGCGAAAGGAGGTACGTCGCCCTCGCTGGTGATATCTCGAGGACGTTCAAGACATTATGAAGAGAAGCTCGCTCGCTTGCTAAGCTTCCGCGATAGCGGGAACGATGTCGACACGCGAGAAAATGAGGACGAATAATCGGGCCGGCCGAACCAGCTGACGAAAACTAGGCGAAACGAAACACTGTGTTCTCGAAGAACCGGTTGATGCAACAACAATTCGATCGTCAGTCACTATTACGACTGCGCGACGACGAATAGCGGTGTATTAAATACTTGAAAATATCTCGTTTATCGGTGCAACACGGATTTGTTATCGCACAATGCACGTAATCTCCGAGAGTGTACGAAATAGCTATAGAATCGACGTCGCTGCTCTACACACGAATCGTTCCCTGTACCAGCGACCTCGAAATGCGCAATCGTTCTGTCTGATTTCACTGCAATCGTTCGTCCACAAAAGACGACGAGGAAAGTCATTTTCGAGGGGGCGGGGCTCGATACAGGTGCAGAGGAAATCTCAAAAATACGCGGAACCGCATTCGTATGGTACGGATCGAGGGAAGAGGGCAGACGCCGCAGAGAGCCTAGAGAGAACAGCGGAAGAGGAAGAAAGAGAGACATCTCGTGCCATCGATAGATAACTCCACCCTATCCATTCTCTATCCAACTTTCACATTTCTCTTAAAACTTCTACGGCTGCAACCGTAGGAAGCGCAATGGAGAGGGCCAGGAAAGAGGGCGAGCCAAAACTTTCTTCCCGCCATACCTCACCGATTGACGGGCGACACATCACATAGGCGCGGGACCAACTATACCGCGATCTCCTCTCTGCGACCAGTGATACTCCACGAACAACGGGAAGCCTGGAATTAACGCTCCACTCGAATGAAAAGTTTACTACAGAGCTAGAGAGAATTTCTATGGACGATATGGAGATTTGGAAGGTAACGATCTTAGAGTTTGATGAAATTTGGGAGATACAAAGAGAGCAATGAACAATAATGAATCTATAGTTTTTGTATTGTTCGTATTTATGTTCAAGGGGGAAACTGTTCATAAATTTGTAGATAGAGATATCTACTTAGAAATTGAATAAGTAATCGTATGATTATTTATTTTAAATATAAATTTGATCAATCTATAGATGACGCCATTGTAAAACATTGGATATTTGTAGAAAGGTAATGCGATTGACTGCAATAGCAGAATATTTCTGGATAATATATAGATTTGGAAGACAACGATCTTACAGTTTGATAAAATCTGACATACATTGAAAAATAATGAACCTATAGTTTTTGTATTGGTTCGTATTTATGTTCAAGGAGGAAACTGTTCACAAATTTGTGAATGGAAATACCTACTTAGAAATTGAATAAGTAATCGTATGATTATTTATTTTAAATACAAATTTTATCAATCTATAGATGACACCATTGTAAAACATCAAATATTTGTAACAAGGTAACGCGATTGGCTCCAATGGCGCCACTTATGGCTTTCAAATCTTGCGAGTGTTCGACAAACCCGGAATCTTCATACTAAACATTGTTTTCTATCTCCATTGGATTTTGAGATGTTCGATTAAATATGTATTTTATTCACAACTTCGAGGATAATTTTAACCGTTTGAATATGAATATTAACCAATGAAGAGAATACTTGTTTAATATTATTTAACGTTCTGTTCGTAACGTCTCATTGAAATCGGACTTTTCAATTAGGCAATTTAGCAATTACAATTTCTAAATGTTATTTCGGTAATAGTCAGGTTTCCGTGTCCCGTAAACATTTATTTTCCTTGTTAGACGATGCATACAATGCTTGAGATAAAACTCACTACCTACCCCGCTTTCAAGCAAACGGGCGACCACGATTTTTTATCGCTTGAAAACGGGGTCAATCACTGCACGTAACTGACAAACTTCCCCGTGTGTTTCATGTACCTAGTGTATGTGTATAAATCTACGTTATATCTTAAGTGAATGCGACAAATATCCCATGTAAACGAATTCAAAGTAACACCGAAAAGACCACGTGAGTTTTAGGTCGAAATTTACAGAAAATTCATCAGCAATTATTCTGTATACAAAACAAAAGAATTAGAAAATAACTCCCAAAATACACGCGAAATAACATGGAGAATATCCAAAGATGGAAGCATTTGAAATACAGTGAAACGACAATGGAACTCTTATTGGACATCACTTCACGACGTATCTGATAATCAATATCACTAATGATGAAACTCATTGGAGTTTTTTTCGAGCACCGAAAATCAAAGTAGATTATCAAGCACGTATAAAGAGCAACGATCGTATGGAAGTATACGTAAGGAAATATAAATATTTTTAAGTGTATTCGAACCGTAAAAAAGACACTATTTCTGTAACATCCTTGAAAAAAAAAAAATCTCGCTCCACTTAATTCAGTAAACTGTTTCAAGCCATTGGCACACGACAGATAATTTTAAACGATAAAATTCAATACTGCGTGCAAATATGCATCATCGGTACGTGCAACATTTAACTTTCGCTTATTTTTTTTTTAAACGTTCAAGCAACGCGTTCACCATTTCCGTAAAATCCTCTGAATGTCCTTCGGGTCTGTTAAAAAGAAATGCAAGGAAAGTCACGGAGCGCAAAAGGTTAATGGAATATGCTCGACGCCATTGTCTATACGTTCCACGTGATGCAGTGCAGCATTCGCGTTTACGCCCTACCTCTTATTCTGGCCCGTGACCTAACCCCGTCTATTTCTCGAATGAGCCCCCCCTTCGTTTGATTTCCCCCACTCCACTTGCCTCTATAATTGTTCGGAGAACCTTTTCAATCGTCGCGATAGATAATTCATTAAAACGAGAAGAAGAAAAAAGGGTCCGCGGTGACGTTGATTTACGATTTGTGGATATTCCGAGCGATCAAAGTGGAGAGAGCACTCTTTGAGATCGGTAACGTGACCTCCCAAGAGGAATATACGGTTACTCTTTCATATTTGCCGAAGAATCTGAACCATGTGTTTCATTTAATGAGAAAAGAACGGGGATTGCCGATTTCGGGTATAATACGAGCGACGTTCAAGACATTCAATGGTGGCTGCCTTTCGTGATACGAACGTCACCGGTTTTCCAATTTCAGAATATCGAGCCGCACACGCTTGAAAAGGCATTGTTAGTTTACGGCGGGGGGAAGTCCAATATTTAATCAGAATTTCCCAAAGACGGGCCAACGGTTCCGGGATTAGTAGGCTGGTTTCCTTTAATTAGGATCCTTTCGGTGAGAGACCCTAACGTGCATACCTAACAAGAAAGCAGCTCCTTGCGGGATCTGTGTAACGCGTTGGAGACCGCCCAAAAATCCTAATTACAAATTGGACCGTTCCTCTGGACCAAAAAAATTGTATCGCCGAAAGATAGTCTCCATCGGGGGACCCAACTTTTTCCCGTATCAATTTTTTCTATCCAAGCTTAGAAAAGAGACACGGCTTGCCCCAGTTTCTAGAATCGTGCCTGCATAGGTTCTTTGATGAAATAGATAAACATTTCACCAAACTGCACACTCGTCTACCGAAAATTGTCCAAAAGTTACCTTATACTATACTTTTCTTCGCGGCTCAAAAAAATCGTTTTCGAAATACGAACAAACTTGCAGTGCCCTTGTATCACACACGTGTAGCATTCCTTTAGCTATTTTCTAGGTTAATTGGTTTTTGCATATGTAGCTTCAACATATAAATATAGCGTTACCTACCACCACGTTGTTCTATATTTTTGCAATGACTCTGTTGCACGTTATAAAGACAACTTTGTAAATTAAAAATCATCATCGATCATTAATTAAAATTCATTATCATTATTTATTTCTGATCAACAGAATGGCTTACGTTCCAGCCTGTGACCTGTTAAATATTCATACTTTAGTTACACATAAATGTGCACACCTTCGAAGGTGTGTAAATATGAAAGGAAAATCGTCGATTAATATATCAGGTTTTTTCGGTGGAAATGAAACACGATTTTTTTAGAATATACAAACATTTTATTGACTTATATATTCTCCAATTTTGTAAAACGAAATGACTTTCCGAACAACCCAATATTTCGTAATTTCTTCGATAGAGAATGTTAGAGAAAACAATTATTTCACGGAGAAGAACCAATAATCCCTCGAGGAATTAGAATCGAAACATTAAGGAACGCGTGTTGTACTGTCCCGTTTGCGCAGAAGCATCCACACCAAAGAAAAAGACCTATGCGCCGGACCTGTATACCACTTGGCGTTCTTCCCCCATTCAACCCTGTCATCCGCCGGAATTCTCCCCACCCTTTGCCACGAAACCCTTTCAGACGGCTATATCGCACCGCCGTGCTGCGGCCCTCCAAAGACTCATTAATATTCACAGTGCGATGCGGCCGGTTTTTCGGCGCGCTGTTACGAAGAAAGAGATATGACCACCCACGGGAATTATTGTATTCCCCTAGTTGCCGTGGCGTGAACGTAAACCCTGCAAGAGTTTCTCGAGAAAAATGAGCCAAGAAGAAAGCAAGGCGCGCGAGAAGGGCGCAGTTCAAGCATTTTTTAAACAGTAACAGCCGACGATACGACCTGCAAGCTAAGTTTGCGCAAAATTGTGAAATTATAAAATAGCAAAATTAGAATCTTTAATCAGGAAAAATTGCATCTTCTCCTATGTGTAAAATCAGGAAACGATACGACAGAAATGCCAAAAGAGAACTTTTCCTATTTAGAAAATTAAGAAATGAGAAAAAAGTTAGAAAATATCTTTCTTTTTGGTCCTTGATCCACTAATCCTTTGGTCTACGACCTACAAGCTAAGTTTGCGCAAAATTATGGAATTATAAAATAGCAAAATTAAAATCTTTAATTAGGAAAAATTGCATCTTCTCCTATGTGTAAAATCAGGAAACGATACGACAGAAATGCCAAAAGAGAACTTTTCCTATTTAGAAAATTAAGAAATGAGAAAAAAGTTAGAAAATATCTTTCTTTTTGATCCTTGATCCACTAATCGTTTGGTCTACGACCTACAAGCTAAGTTTGCGCAAAATTATGGAATTATAAAATAGCAAAATTAAAATCTTTAATTAGGAAAAATTGCATCTTCTCCTATGTGTAAAATCAGGAAACGATACGACAGAAATGCCAAAAGAGAACTTTTCCTATTTAGAAAATTAAGAAACGAGAAAAAAGTTATATAATATCTTTCTTTTCCTGTTTATAACGTCTCCCAACGAAATTTCAAAGGCTACTTACTATATTTATACGTTTGGCTATAGCCGTTTATTGACTCATTGTAGCATCGGTCTAGAAAATTTACCATTTCTACGTTATTTAAATAGAAAATTAGTATTTTTTCGCCATGTTTCCATTGAATTCGAGATGTGTGTATTGCACGAAATTTGCAAAGAAGAAATACGTTACCTTTGGGAAGACGCCATTGTGTTCTGTTCAAGATCTGGGTTTCCCCAAGTAGGGCAAAATCAGATTACAGCGACAAAAATTTCATTTAAATGTCGTATCTTGTAAGAAACGAGTCTGTCGTGAATAAGTGAGACAAAGTTATCCCCACCATTGTTTATGTTTATCAAGCGGTCGTCGAACGATACATTCGAGGTTCGAGTTCAAGTAAAGATGAAAAACGTCGACTTTTGAGAACGAGTACCTGCCTCGAACATATCAAAATGAATATAATTTCTTATAAGTGGAATTTACTGTAACTAGAAATATTATACGCGGCAGTAATACAGAACCATTTAATTTCAATCGATTAGAAAGTAGTTCCTTTTCATCGACAGCACATATTGGAAACGACGCTGAAAAAATTTATCAATACAATTGACAACTGCTACTTTTATTCTCCCTGTTCGTCAGACATAATAAGTATCGATTTTCATTTATTTTTATCGCTACAAAATTATTCAAAGACAGAAATGTCGAAAAGAAATGAATAAATCTATCAGAAAGATGGAATTCAGTTGTGAATAAGCAATGGTAAATATATAATTGTTTAAAGAACACGTTACGTTCCACCTTTGCCTGTATCGAGGGGAAACACCACCTCTTCGATTTAAAAATTTTAAGAATACTGTCCTACAATATTGAAGCGGGATTCGAAATACCTCTCTGATCCTAAAACTTTAAACACGTTTCCGTCGAAACGAGCTTTTTCAAACTATTCCGTAACTATCGAATACTTCTCGAGAGAACTTCAAAGACTCGATTCTTTCGACAAAATTTCACGTTCGCATTGAATAGCTCCTGAACGAATCGGTATCCTTGAGAATCCCTGCACGCAACAACAGTAACATTCGTCCACTTTCCAAAAATTCACATTTCGTTCGACTCTGATCGTTAAGTTCGGAGAAATCCAGCTCCTAAATTGACCAGAAAATTCTGGCAACGTGGTACGAGAACGCTCGTATTTACCGCACGGGGTGATACTTTTTTAACGAAAATGATCCGAGATATCGTCGAAAGTGCGTACTTTGAACACACGTACGAAAGAACACGTACATCGAATACGTATGCCCGTGTTGCCAGAAACAATTCCCAAACAGCGGGATTCTTTTCAGCCCGAGAGGTGGTACTCCCCTCCCCCATCCGTGATCGTCACGCATAAAATCGCCACAACGACCCGATATTTCCAATTTACCTCGCGATACTGTTCCACGAGGCACGAATTATCCGCGTGCGTCTGTGTTACGTAACCAACGGTAGAAATTTTCGCCGAGTCGCTCGTCAACAAGCCAACCGTCGGGCGACGACTGCAATCAGGTTGTTTCATCGCTACTCGCGGCCGCGAGAACAATTGCATATCGTTGAAAAGTTTCGGGAAACTCTGGCCGTGGAGGTTAGGGATAAGACGAACCGTTTGTTGGTAGACCCGAGGGTCGAGAAAATGTTGAGCGAAAGAGTCGGTCTCAGGGGTTTGCGCAAAAGGCACACCGTCGTGCAGATACTACGGAGATGCCTCAGTTAACCGTAGGTCGGTGGCACCGAAGAGGGTGGCCGCCATCGAGGCAAATGGGGTAGGGGGCGGATGTACCCAGACTCCAGGGTTCGTGTATTAAGCCGGCCCGAGCGAACTCTGCATGCCGATGAGCTTAATATACTTTACTTTGTCATAGCCGCGCGCAGCCCACCTTTGCGTACGGAGACCTGCCGGGCAACCATGTCACGTGACACTGTTCGGATAATGCTCGGCCGCAGTCTCCGCCGAGCCGTGTATTTCTTTTAATTGAAATCGTGTGGTTACCGGTACCTGTATTCGGTACGAAGTCGCGTTTTAATTGGCTCCCGCTTTTCACGTGGAAAAACTATCGTGGGAGAACAGGGAACACGTTTAGATTTCGGCCAGGATGAATCGTATTCTGAACTGTTCAACGCGAAATCGAAAATATAACGGGATACAAATATCGTTCGATTGAAAAGGTAGTTTTAATTCGGGAGGTATCGTTGAAAATCAAAATCGAAGGAGAGTATCGGTGATAGGAAGTACTATCTGGCTGAGAATTGAACATGAAACTGAGCAGATCATTTATTCGAAATGGTAGTTTTATTTTAGGAGGTATCCTTGAAAGTGAAAATCGAAGACTAGTATTGCTGGAAGAGGTATACTATCAAGCTGAAGATTCAAAATGGAAGAAACTGAGCAGATCATTCTTCTGAAACGGTAGTTTTAATTTAGAGGGTATTCTTAAAAATGAAGATCGAAGACTAGTATTGCTGAGAGAGAAATACTATTAGGCTGAAGATTAAAAATGGAAGAAACTGAACATCATCCAACTGAAGAGATAATTTTAATTTAGGAGGTATTATTGAAAATAAAGATCGAATACTAGTATTGCTGAGAGAGAAATACTATCGGGCTGAAGATTAAAAATGGTAGAAACTGAACATCATCCAACTGAAGAGATAGTTTTAATTTAAGAGATATTATTGAAAATAAAGATCGAAAACCAGTATTGCTAAAAGAGAAATACTATTAGGCTGAAGATTAAAACTGGAAGAAACTGAACATCATCCAACTGAAGAGATAATTTTAATTTAGGAGGTATTATTGAAAATAAAGATCGAATACTAGTATTGCTGAAAGAGAAGTAGTATCAGGCTGAGGATTAAAAATGTAAAAAAATAAAGATTGGTCGATGTGAAACGTAGAATTAAATGTTTGCTATATGACTGTAGCTGAGATTTAAAGGATGAGAGTTCGTTTGAACTTTGAGACAATTTTAACTGATAATTGTATTTTCAGTTTACTCGCGGTATGTACTTTTGAACGTTCCTTGTGTTCTCACGATAGTCTTCGTACATGGTTAATGGCTTTTGAGCACGCGGAGTAATACACAATAATCCTCGAGAATTTTTCCGCGGTGGTCGTAAAAGTAGATCGAACTGTACCTGTGATGACTTCGATTAGTTACCCAATAGAGAGGAAACCAGTGCTTACCTGGAACAAAAAAAAATACAAAGTGCTTGTTAATTACGTAGGTCGCAATATTTTACAGCCGGAGTGCAAATTTCATTTCGTCTGATTAGAAAGTAAAAATTATTCGTGCGGATGGAGACTTTTGGCTAACGACGTTAGAATATTGAATAGTGCAATTACCATCTGTCTGGCTTATTAGAGGTGCTTTTTTCGTATCGGTGAGTTTCCGGTTTTCGTAGAAGGCATATCGCAACTTTGTGAAAGGCAAAGTAGAAGGTATTCGGCGTATATTGAAATTAAAATTTATGCATGAAGTTAAAAGTGAAATTAAATATATGCGGGTTGTGTTCTGGTATGGTGCAAGTAATTGCATCGAGTGTCCTTTCACTTTTTAATATTAGGTTACTGCGTAGTACTGTCTCTTATATTCTTATTTAATATGAATAACTGTCAGATATAAATCTTGCCAATTAATAATTTTGTATATGTATTTAATACCGCTAGAATATTGGGAAATGTATATTAAGTTTACATATTATAAGTAGCTGTATAAAGTAAACGTATATCATATTATAGGTTATGTAGTATAAGTAGCTTTCGAAAAATAGGATAACGCATTTTAGAACGAGATAGTTTCATTAGAACTAGCATGGGAAATTTTGCAATGGTTTTTCGTAAGTACGATATATTTCAATTTAAATATTTACGATATAAATTATAACGAGTAAATTATAATTAAACAATAATAAATATTATTAGAATTCTACATTTGTTTATACGTTCTGATCTTAGTCGTTTAACTACTCTTTGGTAAATATAATACAATAAAACGTACAACTATGGATGATGACAAAAATATTTATCAGACTGAAATGTTTAAGACATTGACTTCCCTTAAAATTGTTTGGCTTTCTACTTAACTTTTAATTATATAATGTATCCTTAATTAATTTCTACTTAAAAACAGTTGTGAGTACAATCTTTTTTTATTCTTAATCTTACCTTGCATTAATACTTACACACAAGGACCTAAAATACTAGGATCGAAACATTTAAACAAATATACGATTTAAACCATTCTTCTTATTGCTATATTTCTTATAATTTATATTTTAAACACGACTAATAATTTACATACCTTTGGTTTACGTTTATTCTTAATTAGTAGTGTTCATATTATTATTTCGTTTCTAATTGCATTTAATTACTTTATATACTTGAGACGTAAGAATACGTCTTTCATAATGCTGGAAATCTTATATTCTTTTGAGGAACATAAGTCTCAGTTGTCTTAACTCTTTGCTAGACTTGTTTATTCAATTATTCTCCCTTGCTACACTTGCCTTTTATAAACTCTTCTCATTACTTTCAGACTGACAAGTGCATTCGAGCGAGACAGTCGCCATGATTCGTTTGTCGTTACAACATTATTTAAATAATTGTGCATAAATTTCGTTTAAATAATTTAAATTGTAACGTTTAAAATAATATACAAAAGGGCTTCAATTCGGTAAAATGAATGTATTATTCTGTCCTCGAAACATGCTTTCATTCGTTACGAGTGCTCTTATCAAAGATAAGGATGTATGACCCGATTTTGTAGGTAGATCAATTTTTTAAACATACTATCTAAATTTAAACCTGTTAAGTGTTCCATGCGCGAGCTAACATTGTTGCAAATGCTATGTTCAGAAAATGTGAAAATTCACGCGATATCTCTAATCAGAAATCAAGCCTGTACTTTATCGTTACGCAATTATGCAAGTACTTTCAATTTACTTATTTAGGCTCGTGTTATCAGGAGATAAGCAACAAAAAATTTTCTTCGAAAAGAACGTTTTATTCGAACTTCCTTCGAGTACTGAGCGATAAGTTGATTTCAACTTTCCCATAAGCTCATTTTTTATATAACGAAACATTGTCAACGACGATAAAAATTTCTTCAATTTGCCTAAAGAGATGGAAGACGTTACGAATAAACGTCTCGAATACCGAAGGTAACAGTTAATAATAATTTATCGGCAAAATAATGAAGCGAAAAAAATATCTCGTGCAATTTCACCATTAATACTAATCTTTGCCATCGCGAAATTCTCAAATTACGAACGAATGAACGAGAACGCTACCCTCGACCAGAATTTTCCCGTATTTCTACGGGAAATTAGCAAAAACGAGAAAACATTGTGTCGAGTCTAATAATTCGCACGCCTCTGCAATTTGCGTAATAAGGACATTATAATACCAATGATAAACGCAGGAAGCAAACGCGCGAGTAATACTCTGCAGACTTGAATAATCCGCGAGCGGAGCGGGGAAGGGAAACGATCTTTAATTTAACACTTAACTGTTTTATAACATATACGATCTGGTAGAACTCGATATAATTGTTGAAATATTTTCAGACATTTTTAAGGAAAAAAACTGATGCGAATTACTCTTATTAATTTATTAAGAGGGGTCAGAGGGAGAGGCGATTAAAATAAAATAAAAGTGATTTTCGAAAATCTTTTCCTAACGAAAAACCTCTATGAAACTTTTCCTTACTTTCCATATATATTTTGTAACATTTTAAGATATAAATTTCTTTTTGTTAGAATTTATGCACTTTTTACGAAATAATAAATGTTATTTTCCGTGAAGTTCCTTGTTGACGGTGTAAATTTCCCGAAAAATTTCAAAACGTATTATCATTAATTTGATATTTTTCAAATTCCGTTTGATTTTTTATTATATTTCAGGTGAACATAAAAATATGCCAGTTTGCACGCTCCGTGAACATACTTCCCGAAAAATCGTTCACTTGTAAAAAAAAACACGATACAACTCGAAATGTTAGATAATATATATATATACATAGAAAGCGAGGGAAAGTTTCATCGAAATTTTACCTCGTAAAAAAATTACCCAAAAATCACGTTTACTCGAACGTTTCACCCTTTTACTGAAACGGAATAAATCGAATTTTTGGACAATACTAAATTTCGCTCGGGTCTGTCAAACGCCACCTAGTCAGTTACCAGTTGGCATATATTTCCCGTAGATCTGAAAATTGATGAAAGGAGGCAGAGCATGGAATGTTGGAAAGACGAAAGGAAAAAGAAAAATTCACCGACGTAGTTGCTGCGCTCCTCAAGATATACGAAATTAGAGGCGCAATTTAAGCCAGGCCCTCCACTTAAGCTCCGCGGGTGCCACGATGCTACGAACTGCCGCCGTCTATCCGCTTTTTCGTACACGAGTGGATGGGTAAATTTAGTCCTGAACTACGTCATCGTGTAGTATCGGCAAACTTTTAATCAGAACCCCCGAAGGCAACGAGGAAACTTTATTTTCTTCAATGACGCCGGGCGTAATGTCGAAGATCAGGCAAAACAAAATGGAAATCAAGGCGGGCGATGGGGAAAATGGAAGACGAAGGCGGCTGAATACGCTACAAAATGGAATACCGTACCGGGATAAAACCGGCACAATAAAGACAGAGAGTTTCGTTGAATTTTAGAAGCAATAACTTTGGACCTCTTCAACTTCTTCTGGCGTTCTGTAAGTATTAGCCTACAAATTGCTAAAATTGTCAGGGCGCTCTCCTCACCGGCTAATTTATTCGCGTATTGCTACGAAATTGATAAAAGTTCCGGAACGGACGGAGGAGATCATTTTACGACGTGCATAAACTCGACGCGCTTGCGATACTTCGTTCTTGAAAAATTAATTATCACGATGGCATTTAAGGTGGTATAATTTCGACGTTGAATGAAGAAACGTGAGGATGCCTCTTGCTCCACATTTCGTTTTTCAGGCGTCTTTAAATTTTAAACGTATACTGGACGTAGCTACGACCAAGTGATATAATATTATATAATAATTGAGAGGAACGTACGAAGAAAATATATTAGACAAAATGTAGAGAAAGTTTTCAAACTGATACATCTTTTAAGGGATCATTTATATTCTTTTTATAGATTTCTTGGTAGGATTTCTTTGATTATTGTACAATGTTGTTTTACTTATAAATCTACCGAATGTATGTTTATTGTACGAAGATAAATATATGTTGAAAATAGTTTTATTTTAAATCTCTTCGAACAATCAACGAATAAACAACTGCTAGATAGTAAAAGAATCTTTGTTGATTTAAATGTTCAAATTATTTAGTGTTTTGTATTATAATTTCGTCGAGCTTTTGCTATTTTTTTATGACAGAATTGGTTTCAGTAGTTACTGAGTACACATCACGGATTACTTGGAAATATGAAGTAACTAATCGATTCGTGTGGATAAACGGCGTCAATTATGTACATGCAAATGTTTTTTATGGTGGGCGTGGCTTACTTTCATAGAATTTACAACGTCAGTACGATTAACTACTATGTACGAGAGCTTATAGACTAAGCGTACGTCTCGCTCCGCACCTTTATTCCATTCGTTGCTTAATTTAAGTTTAATGCCAACGTCACAAGTTTTATGGAACGAGCTTAAAGACCACCTTTCAGTTTGTACACATTTATAACTCGATAACCATGGTCTACGACACGACATGTTTCGTAACGAAAAAAAACTGTTTCACGTTCAATGTAACCAACATGCGTACGAGTATTCATTCATCACTCTTACAAGTTTTTGGTCAAATTTTTTACACTTCGGTCGATCCATTTGAAGAATCGTGTGGAAAAAAATTGAGCTTTTTTAAACTCAACATTTCTATGTACATTCCCCGTGTGTGCACAAGAAAGGATAATCCTTTTCTTCAATTGTCTTTTTTAACCGAAGTCTATTGTAATGTTACTTTTTTAAAAATCAACTCCAATCGTTATACTTTTATCATTCATTGAACAGTTTCTTTATTTTTCTAGAATATATCCTCCTCTTTCACAGTCACTTGTACACTAATTTAGTTTCTCGCCCAATTTACTCGTATGATAAAATTATATACCACGATTTAACTTTTTTGCTCAATCGGAATCAAAATGATAATTGTAAGAAGAAAAGATATACCGTTTTCAGTTTCTCATACGGTAACTCATTTTTTATTACGACAATGGTTGAGCTTATGAGACCCTCATCAAGCACAACGAATTAATTAAATAATACTGACCAATCACATATACGTCAATTTTTAAGAAAACTTTTACCATTATTATGACAAAATATTCCATTAGTAGTTTCCCAAAATTCACACAACAGTTGGTCTCTACATTCGACCAGCAAAATTAAAACGTTTCTCAACAGGAAGTTGTAAGATTTGTTACTCGACCGTAAAAAAATGGTAGTTCACTAGGCTCCTGCACCCTTAGATACATTTTGTCATCTGTGTCCATTATTTGTGGTAAAAATTTCCTATTTATACAAAGTATTTAGTTCTTCACACTCTGATTCATTTTTTATTACGACAATAGTTGAGCTTACGAGACCCTCTTCGAGCACAACGAATTAATTAAATAATACTGACCAATCACATATACATCAATTTTTAAGAAAACTTTTACCATTATTATGACAAAATATTCCACTAGTAGTTTCCCAAAATTCACACAACAGTTGGTCTCTACATTCGACCTGCAAAATTAGAACGTTTCTCAACAGGAAGTTGTAAGATTTGTCACTCGACCGTAAAAAAATGGCAGTTCGCTAAGCTCCATACATTTTGCCATCTGTGTCCATTATTTGTGGTAAAAATTTCCTATTTATGCAAAGTATAGGGAAATCGTCGCAACAGCTGATTGTTTGCGTTTCCGTTGTACTTTTTAATTACAAGACCGCAAGAGTGGCATATGGTACCGCCGTGCGTGCGGTATGCCACCACGTACGGCGTCGAATGAGCACATTTTGTGGGCGACTCGCTAGCATTATAATAACTATACTTACTGTCCTCGTGTTGCATTGCTGCCACCTAAGTGCACGTCACGCACGCGAGCACGCAAAGACCGACGCACGGCGTCCCGATGAGTTGGCGTCTCGGTCTGTACGAGCGTAACTACGTAAGTACTGCATAGCTCAATTCAAGGTGGGAACGTTGGTTGCACGGTACCGTAATCAGTACGTAATTGTTATACTCATCGGGACTCGGAAAATTGCTCGTTGTTATATAGATAGTTATACGCGAGATCGTCGTGTAACAAATCATTCGATGATGGTTATTTCTCGACGATGGTAATAGTTTTTTTGTATTGTCACTCGAGTGGAAGTCACAGAGGAAATAAATAATGCACAAAGAATTGAGTTTACGGAAGACAATAATCGATAATTAAAATACAGTGTGACGATATATTTATCACGATTCAACTGTATTTAAATGGTACACAAATTTTTAAAAGTACTCGATAGATGTCTTCTAAAACAATATTACTACTGACAAACTTGTGTCACAAATCATTCGATTATATAATAGTTATTTCTCAATGATGGTAATAGTTTAATGTATTGTCACTCGAGTGGACGTCGTAGAGGAAATAAATAATGCACAAAGAATTGAATTTACGGTAGACGATAATTAAAATACAGCACGACTATATATTTATCACGATTCAACTGTATTTAAATTGTACACAAATTTTTAAAAGTACTCGATAGATGTCTTCTAAAACTATATTACTACTGACGAGCTTGTCGTGTCACAAATCATTCAATGACAGTTATTTCTCGACGATGGTAATAGTTTTTTGTATTGTCACTCGAGTGGAAGTCACAGAGGAAACAAATAATGCACAAAGAATTGAGTTTACGGAAGATAATAATCGATAATTAAAATACAGTGTGACGATACATTTATCACGATTCAACTGTATTTAAATGTAAATTAAATTGAAATTAAATTTTTAAAAGAAATTCTAAAAGTATTCGATAGATATTTTTCAAAACAATATTACTAGTTTCCAAGTATATAATCATTTTAAGTTTATTGTTCCTTTCAGTTTCAAATCTTTAATCGTAGAGTATATAAATTTATATTTCTCGTCACAGCGAAGTATAGCAGCAATTGTATAGTCATAAAAATACATGCGAATAAGTACGTCCAGAATGAATATTTTCGAAAGACTACAATAATTAATTAAAAATTAATCAATACATTTATTAAAAATAATAATTTTATTAAAAATTATCTTTCAATTCATATCCCACTGTCAATGTTTGTCTATATCCAATTATATAATTTTTTCAGAAGCAAGGAATAATTCAGATTACAAAGAGTCAAAATAAGCTCTTTTAAAAAGAGCTTTCTCAGAAACAAATTGAAGAATGCAGTAATTCGAAACTATTTTTAAAAGTGTCCAAATACTTGGAAACCATTTAGTGCATTTAAAATCAGTCTATAAAATCAATAATTCGAATCGTACGATACCGAATTTTACCAAGAATATTCGTTGAACGTATTACCGCATATATTACAAAGTATCCTCTACGGATAATTTTATAAAGTATTTTACACGCGTAATAATACCTGAAGTACACATTCCACAAGCGTAAATGTTCAACGAATAATTCGCATCGATAGAACACATTATCGTGCTATTCCGAATCATTCGATCTCCCCGCGTAAAATATCCAAACTGCATTTCAGGCATGCAGTATCCCGGTGCATCGTCGCGAAGTAATATAAATCCACGAATAATGTTTCTTCTCATCAACGAAAGATATTAGTTTGAAATTACGTTGAAAAACTGGGCGAACGTACGTACATTTACCGGAACACTTTTTAAAAACAGTTCCAAATTACCTTGTTCTACGTTTCTTCTGTAGAAGCGGTCTACCTAAAAGCTCGTAGGTTTACGAGAAAAACTGGTATTATCGTAGTAAATTTCGCGGCGTATAAAGGTGTAGCACGCGGCTTTCTGCCCCGAGGGTATCGGGAACGTCGTTCCGGGCCGGGTGTATTTCACGGTGGTATAAAATTAGGGGCGTACCGGGCATAATACTTAAGAGCACTCGAATAAGTGCGTTGAAAAATGCAGGGTTGCCCTTTAGTTTTCCAACGAAGCTTGGCGAGATCGCAGATGTAAGACGAAATAAGAACAAGGGCCCCGCGTAATCATTTACGCGGGAGAAAGCATAAACCCTGAATTTAAGTCATATCCTTCTCCGGAATGACCGGATGAACCGGTACGCGATACTGGTACGTGTTCCCGCGATTTACACGGGCATTACCATTGCAAAGGTAACGCCATAAATTAGAAATACTGTAGCCGGGCATTAGTATGCAAGCAGAGATATGAATCAGCGAGATCTTTAATCGTGGTTGGTGCAAATGCAATCTGGACATCCTTTTGAATCTATCGGGATTACGCTTTTTTTTCAGCGAACCTTCCACGGTGCTGAACCGATTTTTTTCTTTGTTGCACTTTACCTCGCGTGCGCTCCGCACGGCTAGATAACCGTGTGCGGTTCATTCGTCCGAAATATATTTTTAACCTCGTACTTACAGCACCCGATGAATTTGATATCTCATGGGTGGACGATTTGTCGCGCGATTACCAAAAATTACACTTCAAGTGGGAATACATCGAAGGGATAACGTTACAACTTGGCGAGGAATGGACGTTTAGCAGAAATTGTAAATTGAATAATTGTAACGATAAGAGTGTCGAGTATCCATACGGAGGTAATTGTTTCACGGTGCTGTTGGTTATTTGTTTCTGTAACGCAAACTACCGTTGCAACGTATTCGTGAACAGAAGAATCGAGTAATTGTTTCACGGTGCTGTTGGCTATTTGTTTCTGTAACGCAAACTATCGTTGCAACGTATTCGTGAAAAGAAGAATCAACTATCGTGCTCTGGCAGTTGGTATTGCGAGGACATAAAGCACACGGTTTGTCATCATCTTCGAGAGTACAAAATATCAAAGTCGCGGAAGGGTGTTAGACCTAGGGCGAGGCACTTCCTGCAAATTCAGCGCCGCCAGGATACATCGCCGCTAGCCGCGACGCTGCTGCAAAGATAATCATATATGGTAATGCATGACGACGTTCGTACACCGAATTCAGTCAACAAAACTAGTGGTCCCCGACCAAACGAGGACACTCTCTAATCAGACTTCGACCTGCAACCATTGTTACCAACTCCTAAAACTTTCGTTACGGTTTTAATTTCGTTACCAACTCGAACGTTCAAAAAAATTTACCACCAATCTTACATTCTGATTCAACGGAGCTATATAGTGAACGATTCTACGGTGTGAGATCCACGACTGATGAGATTCGAAGCATCCGAAGACATCTCGAGTCTAGAAGCGAGACTCCAGAAACCTTGGAACCTTTTGTAAAAAGGATACGATCGAACGTCGTACGACAATTTTGTAAATTCTTACTTCTCGACTAGGACTAAGATTTTTAACTTTTGGAAAAATTATTCGGTAAGATACTGTTAAACATTAATAAATTAAATGCATTCGATCTTTAGCTGTGTCTATCCTGGTATGAGAAACTTTAAGCGATTTATAATAATAAATAGATTGTCAAACATATTGTTACTCGAAGTCTACAATGATATATATTGATTAAAGGTATGAAATAGAACGATTAAAAATATAGATATATAAGTAGAAATATCTCGACGATATTAAACGAAAATAGAAATTTACAAGGTATCTGAAAACAGGATTTTATCGATAATAACGTACTTGTGTAACATTACGCGAAAAAATGTTTCATTATTATAACGATAACACCAAACAGTATCATTGTCGTTAGAAATGTAAATATTTTCAGAACAGTCGAGGTTTTCAAGATGTTAAAGAATTCCTGCGAATTATCCGATTTGTACTGTACGCACGTGAAAAGATTGCATCTAGGATCCTCCAGAACGAATAGGACCTCTCCATAGTTCCAGACGCAATCTTCTCGCGCGTGTATAGTACAATACGGACAATTCACATTTACATTCTACTCCCGTACCGGAAACATTATTACAAACAGCATAAATTAGCCGGAAATTGCCCCGGGCACGATTAATACGCAAGAAATAAAATTGAGAATAAATACGAAGTCCGTAGGCTACTATCGACACGGGAGGAATCATCGAAATATTTTCGCGATATTGACGCGCTAATATTTACAAATATTAGGGGGACCGGAAAGTAATGTCGTTTCCTTACATTAAATTCAAACACATAAATTTTTAACGAGTTTTTATTTTTAATCAATGATATAATCACCCTCATTATCAACAACCTTTTGCCATCTAGTGTGCAAATTTTCAATGCCGGATCGATAAAAATCAATTGGTTTTTGAGCAAAATATACAGAGATGGCATTTTGAATATCATCCAAATTTGCAAATCTTTTGCCACTTAGAAAGTGTTGAAGCGATCGGAATAAATGGAAATCCGATGGTGCAACATCGGGCGAGTATGGTGGGTGAGGCAGTACCTCCCACCCCAATTCATTAATTTTTGCCAAGGTTCGTCTTGCGCAGTGCGGTCTTGCATTATCGTGTTGCAGAATAACGCCTTTTCTGTTGACAATCGCTGGCCACTTTTCAATTAAAGATTTATTTACACGATCTAATTGTTCACAGTAAAGGTCTGCATTCACAGTCTGTCCAGGTTTCAGCACTTCAAAATGAACAACGCCGCGAATACTCCACCAAACACACAAAAGGGCCTTTTTGGGGTGTAAACCTGGCTTAGCAGTACTTTGTGGCGATTCATTTGGAGAGAGCCACTGCCTTTTGCGTTTTGGATTATCATAAAGAACCCACTTTTCATCTCCGGTGATCAAGCGATCAAAAAACGCTTCTGTATTGTGCCGTTGAAGCAATAAGTTGCATGTGGTGGATCGGTTAGCCTTGTTCTCTTCGGACAGATTATGCGGGACCCAAACACCTGCTCTGCTTACTTTCCCAATCTGCTGCAAATGTTCTTGGATGGTCGACCAAGGTTGGTTAAGACTGTTTGACAATTCCTCGATTGTCTGACACGGATTTGCTTCCACTTCCGCACTTAACACGTCATTGTCTAACGTTGTTGGTCTTCCTGATCGATACGAGTCGGAAAGATCAAAATTACCGGATTTGAACTTGGAAAACCACCTTTGGCATTTACGAACGTCTAATGCATTTGGATAAACATCGCAAATGTTTTTGGTAGCAACTGTTGCGTTACTACCCTTGCGAAACTCAAAAAGCATGCAATGCCGGATATGTACCTCTTCTGGTATTTGGCTGGCCATTTCACCCAAAATTGTAAAGAAAAATTTTAAATTTAATTATTTACAACTAAACAAGTCACTATAACCTCAGAATGTCTTTGCTACGACTTTAATGTACATAATGAGCTGACAAATGACAATCAAATAGTGACATGCGCAGAAACGACATTACTTTCCGGTCCACCTAATATTTATCCGCGTACGTGCCGCGATATTCGGTCGCCTGTACCGCAGGCGTCTATAATGTGCAATTAAAAGTACGCCAGCTGGCAGACGAGCAAGCGGTGGAGGAAAGCGTTATTCACCGCAGCGTGCATCAGTGAATGGCGACGAATACACCGAGGGTAGAAGCCCGTTAACAAAAAGCTATGTAACAGGTTTTCGTGAAAATTGAGTAATACCACCCACTGATTTGAATTTATGAGTCTTTTAATGCTCCGCCGCGTTCACGGCCCGAAGCAGCTTAAATTATTTTCTGTCCGCAGTCTCGTATCCCCTTTAATACTAGAAACGAGATTTTTATACTCGAATCGAACACGCCGAAACAACGAACCACCGAGTCTCTCGATCGATCCGTGGAAAAATTGAATTTCCATGAAATTTGAGAATTTAGAGCTACGATGACGAAGTTGCACAGATCGCGATTTTCAAGATTATTATTGTATCGTAAAATTCGGGAACGCGTGTACACGATCGAAGGAAATACACAATGAGTAAGTTTCGATATAAACTGTGTCTAAAATCGAATAAGTTCTTGCGAATAATGTTGCAAGAAGGATCGGGTGAATTTGTTGAAAAATGATAGAAAACTAAATGGAGACAATGTCGTGGTAACAAGTGCAAGTAATAATTTCCAAACAAGGGAAAGGATTTCATTGGCGGAAATAAAATAATTTAGTATTGTTCGTAAACTTTTTGTAAACTCTTCAACGAATCGATAAGAGTTAATTTTATAATTGCGTGTTGCAGATTTTCGTGCAAGGGAACAAAAGATGAAACAATGTGGTAACTAGACGTCATAGTCTTCAGTGGTCATAGGATTCTGTTCCGACTGTAGTCATTAGCACATAATCGTTCACTTTGTTTGTAAACATTTCTCTTCCGTATATTGAAATCGTACTAACGTCAGATTCGTATCCGCGAGAGATTAATGATCCTACGCTGGCTTTTGAGTTCTAGTTAAGAAGTACAGCAACGAGGACGCATACGGCCATAACTTCTGGATATACGGCACTCGTAATTAAATTGAGACGCTTGTGCAATTAAAAGAACCGCGCATTCATTTGCTCGTTATCTGCGCAAGTCCACTCCCACCGAGAGACGGCATTTTCAGCACGGTTTGTAAGATAAGTCTCTAAACACCTTCTATCTTGAATATACATTTTCGTTTTCGTTTCAAGCGATAAGAGAAATACTTTATTATGTTACGAACGAAAGTTCTGAGCCTGTACATTTATGGGTTAATCTGAAAGTGAATTAATACGATAGTTTTGCTCTTTCGACTAAATATTTTTGCTAAATATCGAAGATGAAAGAAATTTAACTTTAACGGCGATAAAAATAATCAGACAAGTTATGTAGCTCATTGTCGTAGATTTGAAATATAATTCAATATACAAGAGTGTCAAATTTATTTGAACACGGTGGAATATTTCAGACGTAACTGAAGATATTTAAAATTATTTATATCGTGTAATGTCGCCCTTCGTACTTCGTAGTAAATAACCTTTGTAAGAATATTCTTTTTATACCTTCACGAGTTGTATAATTATAGATAAAAATCATTCTGGTGGTTGTAATAGTATTAGGTTAGAACACTTGATCCGTATGTATACCCATAAATTATAAATTGTATCTCCTTATGTATTATATGATTGTAGAATTCAAAAATTCTATATTATTGCATACAGTCGAATACCTTCTGTGTCGCTTGTATTAAAAAATCATCCTACTGTGTAAAGCAACAAGTCGTACTATCTACTTTACAATTTACATACCTAAATTGTAAGTAATTCCTTATACAATTATAAAATGAGAGAAACTAAATTACGTGTCACTTGGTAAACAAGAATTCTCCCGAAGACAACAAACATATAATTAGAAATAAAAATTGCTATTCCTTCTCCGATAAAGGTATACCATTTTAATGATAAATCGTATGTATACTCATATAAAATATCATCGTATGTATATCATATAAAACTTTAAAGTTGACACCATGGCGACACTTTGATACAGTATCGGTCAACAAATAACGTAATATCAATCGTGCAACGAAAGAATCAACAAGCAACGACTCACCAAGTAGAACTGTTTCACGAGGTCTTAAAAAAATCGATTGCACCTAATCCTGCCCCGATTACTATCCACTTTACAATTTACATACCTAAATTATAAGTAATTCCTTATACAATTACAAAATGAGAAAAACTAAATTAATTTATCACTTGGTAAACAAGTATTCTCCCGAAGACAACAAACACATTATTAGAAATAAAAATTGCTATTTCTTCTCCGATAAAGGTACACCATTGTGACGATAAATCTGTATCGGTCAACAAATAACGTAATATCAATCGTGCAACGAAAGAATCAACAAGCAACGACTCACCAAGTAGAACTGTTTCACGAGGTCTTAAAAAAAATCGATTGCACCTAATCCTGGCCCGATTACCATAATCTTCTTTGGTAAGATTCGTCTGATCGATACCGGTGAGTGTCGTTAACAGTATACGCGTTCCGCTGGATAACACGAATCCAAAAGTGCATAATGTCCTATAACGATAAGACGTATCGGAGCACTTTTAGTTATAGACGTGGCACGTATGAAGTGTGGGCGTCAGCGTGCTTATCGCCGAGGAAGGGGTTGCGCCACGGGGATTATGGCCATGCACGCAATGCGTCGAGAATGCGAACGTCCCTGTGGACTGAACGAACCAACAAACACGCAGACTACTCTGCACGCACTCCGATCGACCGTCGCGTCATAGTATAGTAAACCATCGGACAGATAGGGCATGTTACCCTGGATTCGTTCGTAACGAGCTTTCTTTCGAGCTTAGCACCGTGTATACCTGCCATTCAATGAACGAGATATTTCTCAGTTTGCGTGCGTACGGTGGTATCGTACGCGTCGTATTTTTTTCATGCCCCGGAGGCACGCGTAACGAAACCGTGTATCGCGATACGAGTAATAAAAATTACGCGGCCGTATACTGTTGGCAATGCACAGCCGGAACGGAAAATAATGCGATTTTAACGTTGGTAAACAAAACGCTGGGTGAAAACGCACGCACCGCGAGCCAACGTACGTACCAGGGCTCATTAAAAGGGCTCCGGTCGTGACTACGCTCGAAAATCTTTGGAATTTTTTTCCCCAGAAAGTACGCGATGAATTTCGCCCAACTTTTTTTGCAATTGGTCACCCAGTCACGAGGATGTTATAAGAATTTTTTTATGCAATTTTCTTCGATACCGCGCGAGTTATTAACAATGAGATTTCTAATGTGGCGGTCGTGATTGTGCCTCGTTCGATAATTGAAAAATGTATACGTTTGTAGGGAAGTGATAGAGACTATTGCTGTAGGTTTAGGTTTCGTGTGAATTTAAGAAAAATTGGAAAACTTTAAAGTTGACACCATGGCGACACTTTGACACAGTAACTTTCCTACAAGTTTTGCACTTTAGTTTTGCACTTCAGTTTTGCATTGCAATCTAAAGTTTGCAGTGGATTGAATTAATTTAAGTTTAGATAGAAATTGGATGGTCACTTTTCAGTTAACGTTTTAACAAGGGAACAACCTATTGTTCGATTTTATTTTGAAAAATCTTCAATACATTTTTCACAAAACTATATTTTCCAAATGGCTCTAATAATTTCTGAAATTATATACAAATATTCTGTACAGATAACTTTACGGTCCCGACCAAAATGATAAAAATCATACTTTTTTTACAGTGATATATTAATTTTGTTATTTCTAAGTTTTCACGATATCGTCCAGTCTATAATGACAACTCTACGAAGAGTACCTGCTTCAGATCGATGCACGAGATGAAAACCATCATCTTGCGAAAACAGTTCAGTATAAAAAAGAACATTCTATAGTGTAAATAATTTTTCCATCTCTCTACACAACATTCGCGAAAACATTTTCTCGACACGACGAATATATAACAAAAGATACATCGATTGAAACTAATTTCGATATTTCCTTTCCCATCAACCGAACGTGAAATATAATGGGAACCACGAAGAAACTCGAATTTAAACACAGTGCTCGCGTCCCCAGCCTACAACTTTCCAAATATTAATTTCTCCCCCGTGCAAGAATTGTGTAAATCTTCCACATAGACGAACGACTACTCGGACCGAACCGTACCGCTATATTTCGTAGTTTGGTAAAAAAGAAATGATAAAGCTACCTTGGACCCGTTTAGAAGCAAGTACCCCCTTAATAGGGAAAAGTATGGTCCCGTGTGTTATTAACGATCCGCGCAAATTCTCGATGACCGTCGGCTATAACGGACCGTAATGTCCCATCGCGAAAGCATGTTATAATTTAAGAGCGGCAAGCTCCGCTTCTCGTATAAATTCATTACCTTCCGGGCGCAGTTGAATTCGCGGCGGAACGAAAAAGAAGGACGAACGGTAGACGAGAAGCGCGTACAATCGAAAAACTACTATCCACAAAAGGCTACGCGGCGCGTCCCGAGCTGCTTTGAGCCCGCGACAGAGAGAATAATTCAGCGTTTCGCGAAACAGCGTATTTTTCTTCACTAACTGCTATTTCGTGTTTTATTCAGTTCTTTTTGCCCTATTTCATCCCGGCTTCCTCTGCGTACAGCCTGTCGGACCGGGTGCATTACCGTAGGCGGTATCCGGTTTTGCCGGAACTGCGAGTTCTGCGGAAACCTGCCGAATAAATAATCCTGAGGAACGGCCACGGTTAGGGGAAGAAACATGAAACGTCGTTGTGATATATAATGAAATACAAACCCATCACCGGAACCGGCACCACCTCAGGAGCATGGCTTTCGACAAAGAGTTGATACACCAAATGGCCGAGGAGTAACATGGACGTGGTTCAGTATACGCTCGAAAGTGGAGAAGAAGTATCAAGATTGTAGCGGTTTCAGTGTTTGAATCTCGTGGACAACTGTCCACAGGTCGAAATGTTGCTTTTTCATAAATTTTGATGTGTTCTCACGGTTGTATACTTAAGAAGCTTGCGTTTCGACAAAGAGTACCACGTACAGACATGGTTGAGTATATGCTCGAAAGTGGAAGAGAAGTAACAAGATTGTAGCAGTTTCAGTGTTTGAATCTCGTGGACAACTGACCACGTGTCGAAATGTTGCTTTTTCATCAATTTGGATATGTATTCTCACGGTTGTACACCTAAGAAGCTTGCGTTTCGACAAAGAGTACCATGTACAGACATGGTTGAGTATATGCTCGAAAGTGGAAGAGAAGTAACAAGATTGTAGCGGTTTCAGTTTTTAAATGTCATGGACAACTGTCCACGTATCGAAATGTTGCTTTTTCATAAATTTGGATGTGTATTCTCACGTTTGCACACCTCAGAAACTTGCGTTTCGACAAAGAGTTGAATGTTTGCACCATGTCTGAGGAGTAATACGGACTTGGTTGAGTATATGCTTGAAAGTATACAAGAAGTATCAAGATTGTAGCGGTTTCAGTTTTTAAATGTCATGGACAACTGTCCACGTATCGAAATGTTGCTTTTTCATAAATTTGGATATGTATTCTCACGTTTGTACACATAAGAAGCTTGCGTTTCGACAAAGAGTTGAATGTTTGCTCGAGGGAACTAAAAATTAATATAAGCATAGTTGAATTTATATTTTAAAATAAAAAAGTAACAAGAAGCATTTTTATGTTTTAAATCTTACACACAACTGTCCACGTGTTGAAATTTTCCTTTTTCATAGATTTTAATTTGCTCTCGTGTCTGTACACCTCAGAAGCTTGCTTTTCCACAAAGAGTTAAATGTTTGCGTGAGGGAGTTAGAGGATAGTATGGGCATGGTTGGGTGTATGTTCCAAAATAGAAAAAGGAATAGGAATATTTTTACTTTTTAAATTTCGTAGACAATTTTCCACGTGATAAAATTGTATCTTTTCGTAGGATTTTATCCACTCTCACGACCATAACGAGAAAAAATATGGTAACATGCGAGAGTGATCATATATCTCGCGTAGCGGTGTAATATGAGCGGTGTGGATTTAATTATACTTTGAAAATTTAATAATTAATGTTCGTAGGAACTAAATACAAATTAGGGAATAATGTAATCTGACGGAAGCACGTGTTTAAGTGCGTGTACATTTTTTGAAAATGTTTCGACCTCGTTTTGCTTTTTGGGTTCTCTTCAGTAATAATTAGACATAATATAACTTCGCTTTAGAACGAAAAGAAAATAGGAGAAAAGAGATATGTAGTTGTATAAACAAGCAGGGAAGAAAAACCGAAAGATAAAAGAATATTTTGTAACGAATCAGCAACAATGAGAAAGTGATATTTAAACGAGAAAATTGATCCTTTCTAACACGAACGTAGAAAATAATTTTTATTTACGTCAATAAGATTGATTTAATCTTACGCGCTTTATTTCCATTCTTTTTACTTGCTTATATTTCGCTAAATATTTTTCTCTCTTTTTCTAATTTGTGTAATTACTCATCTGTTTCCTGTGCTATTTTTGTTGTAGCATGAAATTATATTTCTTCTAATTGTCACTGAAAAAACCCAAACACAACGAGGTCGAAACGTTTAGAATAAAAATATATTTAAATACACGCTTGTGTGGGACTACCATATATTTTAATTATATTCAATTAAAAATATTTGTGAAACCAACCTTACTATCACCACTTACTCGCCATTTATATATTTATTCATATACTATATATGTCAAAATTTTACTATCGTATTTAGAACACGATCTACGTTATATCAAATATTGCATTCCTCGTATGTATAATAACTCAGTTGTCACACCTAATACTAACGTACGACCTATGCACATGCTCTGTGCATCTCGGAGAAAAATTGCACAAAAACATTCCACATGTCACGTATCACTAAAATATTGGACATATCAGGGGTACCGTAAAACTACCACACAACCATTAAATAACATACGTGTGCATACCATACATACCCCACATATTACACATTGTGTGTATAGAACCAAACACGCAGATTGGACACACTATTGTAACCATGTCACGCACATGTTGCACTAACGCTACCTGTACATGCATCGCATATATGTACGTTGCAAAGACACACACGATTACATGAAAAATTGTTTTTTCATTAAATTTATAGTCTGTGAGCGATTCTTGAGTATTGAAACCCAATACGATCGCATCTACTGGAAAGTATTTAATTCATTTCACAACTCAGTAAAGTGCATCATCTCTGATAATTAAGTACAACGAACCATAAATAACGTATCTTCGAAGATAAAGGGACCTTGGCTCGCAATATGTAGTTCATTGTTAAAAAAAAGAATCTTCGTTCATCGATTGAAAAATAGACCCAGTTCGTTACTCGAGACAGTTGAATAAACTAAAAGAAAAATAGATTCGAGTTGGAAATGAAGTCAGTCGATCGCCTCGAAATTACTTAATTTAATCTAACAATTTCACTCACCACTGAGGAACAAAATAAGTTACTACGTTGACACAGATAAATTGTGAACGAAGCAAGACAAAAGTGACAACTTACAGCAAATTCCCGTCTAACGATCTAACTCAACTTTGTATTTACATCGAATCCTCTTAATACCATCCGCAAGATGTTCGTCCCTAAGTTATCGATGCCCACCAAGGACACCGTTTGAATTTTTCATTTGATAAAAGAATTAAGGTCAAGGGTCCCCGAACCAAGCCGCTCCCATTTACGTTCGAGCCCCATTAAAGAAAAAGAGCTGTTCGTTGACCCGAACGAGTTCTTTCGATCTTTTGCTTCTAATTATTTCGTATCCGCCCCCACGAGGTAAAGAATGCTAAGCAGTTTCATTATCCGGCGGCTGATTTCCGTTAAACCGCCGTCAGTTTTTCCGCTAGGATTCATTATCCAGCGTGGGCGTGGCTATAAATTAATCAAAGAGGTGGGAGGGACGAGACGCCCATAGAGGTACATTTAGCAAGAAAATTTATCCATTGGAGAGTCGGTCTCGATTTTCGAGTCCTTTTCGGTCTCCAGACACAGACGTTTGGCATTTGCCGCTTGTTACGGACGGTTGGACCATTTCCAATAAGTATTAGGGGAAATTACGTTTAACCGACGGAGCATAGTTCGCGGCGTCCGATAACGTTATTAGCAATAGTGTATCGCAACGCAGTTCGCATTTCTGCAATTTACCGAATTCCTATTATTAGCCGTTCCATTACATTCGACGTGTTCGCTTTTACGAGGTCCATCCATTGGGCAAACAGGTTTGATTTACTTAACTCGTTATCGAAGAATTAACGCGATTAGCTGTAATCCCGTTACAAACATTTCGCCGATGAAGCAGAAACTTTCATTATCGGTTCATTTTTTATTCCGGAGCGTCACCGACAGCATTACCGCCCCGGCGTATAATAAGATAACTCGATGAAACGAAAACACGAAATAATTCCCGGATCATCGGAAACTGAATCATGCGCCACGGAATTATACAACTTTTGCGTGCCCGCGTTCAATATCGTTTGAATGATACAATGAGGTCAGCTTAATAATATCATTTAATCGAACAACGAAACAGACTATCGTCGTCGTAGTAGTCGTCGTTTAAATTAACTACCCTGGCGACACGATCGGCCCGGAGTAGTTACCCGCCCGGTATTTACACGCTCGCGCGAATGTAATAAATCTGAAAACAGAGGAATGAATAATTAATTTGTTTGATGCGCCCGGCTATGAATTATGGAAGAATCGGATTTCGAACTAGAAACGTACTAATGCTCGTCGAATAATTGATGCCGATAAACGTCCTTGCGTATATACAGAATATACGCGTCGACGATTTACAGTAGTGTAAAAGGCTGGAAAAATCAGTTTTATTCTCAATTTCGTTTCCTTAACGCTAGGGGCGTTTCTCGGGTCTTTCTCGATCCACAGTGTCTTTATATTACATTATTTTTTTCTGTAATCGAAGCTACTGTAATAGAGGATCGTCTCGTCGTTTCGTAAAGTTGGAAATCCGAGTTTCTCGTATTCAGTAAATTTTTACTTTGAAGATTTCTATGTCGAATGAAATAAGATTTTAAGTGGAAGTTTTCGAGAGTAGTTTACACTCGGTTCGATGCGGAAACTCGTGAAAATAATGGAGATATGAATTTTTCGGGAGACTTCGACAAGCGATCAAAAGGAGGGAACCTTATTGACTGAGAAGTTTGAATGTTAAAGATTGTTCAATGATTTCTATTACCGATCTTTGCTCCAAGTGTGATTAGTTTCTAAATGGAACGAGCTAATTTATTTTTACATCGACCGATTTCTAAAGTAATTGTAATTCTACGTGTAAAAGATATTAGATAGAGTCATCGAAAATTCAATACTTTGGGAGATACTTCTTCTTCCTTTAATGTCGCAATAACAACTCAAATTTGCATTGTAAATATTTTATACATTCATAAAACACTAATACTTTTTAAAAGGTGCTGCAGATAATCTTGCAATCCAATTATATTTACCGAGTTCCAAATAACTCTATACAGAGCAAAATTCACCACTTCCTTAAACCCGAGTAAAAAATCGAGAATGCAATTTTCCAAAAATCGACAAGCCCACAATTTAAGAATCTTACGTCTCTCTAGAATTTCAACTATGAAATCAATTCGCTTCTTTCTCGTGACAGCTAACGTTTCGTTAAAATAAAATTAAAAAACATATCATTCTCGTCCGTGTAATCTTAAAAGTATACATTATCAATCCGTGATCGCTTCTTTCTCGTGACAGCTAACGTATCATTAAAATAAAATAAAAAAAAAAAATCATTCTCGTCCGTGTAATCTTAAAAGTATACATCATCAATCCGTTATCAATGCGTTTCTTTCTCGCAACAGCTAACGTTCCATTAAAATAAAATTTAAAAAAAAATCATTCTCGTCCGTGTAATCTTAAAAGTATACATTATCAATCCGTTGACTAATAATTGCATCGTGCCCGACACTCTCTCCGTCAAGGAATCGCAAACTCCGCTATTCCTCGACCTTTACGATTCAAGAGCCCTTAACCGAGAAATGATCGGTTTACAAGATTCGCGTAAACAGAATCCAAGATAAATCTCGTTCGGTTCACTCTCTTATCGACCACGAAAATTTCGGTTGAAGGAGCATCGTGCGCGCGAGAGGGATCCCCGAGCAGCGTGCCCAGCCCACCAGAAACCCTCTTAGCCCCGGAATGTTTTTCGTTCGATTTGCAGCGACGGTGTTTAACGTTGCATCTCGGTTGATTTCTCAGCCGTTTGGTCCTGGGTTCGAAACGGTGAACCGGGGGCGGCCTCGTAGCTCCGGGCGGCAGCAATTTTATTAGGTTCTCTTCAACTGGCTGTATATTAAATTTAAAGGATTCCCGTGGGAGTAACCGGCGTCTTAACCGCCACCAGCGTCGCCGCAGACGTCTCTCCTAGTTCAGATTCGTTCCCCTGTAAGTTGCGGCGGTCGCATCCTTAGGAACTCCCGGGGGACGTACACGTGTTGAGTAGCTCCCCATTCGTGCAACTTGTACAACTTGTACATACGACTACGTTTTCGAAACGCACACTGACGTCTCATTCTCGAGTCACGTTAGGTCGTTCGCCTAAGAGAACCGGCTATTAACCTCGCCAGATGGTGTACCGGTCCCAGCGGGGCATAAGCGAATGGAGTTGGATCGTATTTGCTACCGGGTTACCTTTAAGCTTACGTTACTTTCCTAACCCAATAAATGGTCGAGGAATCTAATTACTGTACTCGTATCGAAGATTTCCAACCGTATTACCGACGAACACGAGGTGCATGCAGCACTTTTTGAAGTGCACACCCCGCTTTCGAGCGATCGTTCACCGACTTGGATTCGAGCAACGAGACTGTGACCCTCGCTTGATGTTTGTTCGGCTACGAGTTACCTTTAAGCTTACATTATTTTTCTAACGCGATAAATGATCGAGAAATGTAATTGTTGCACTCGTATCGAAGATTTCCAACCGTATTACCGACGAACACGAGATGCACACAGCACTTTTTGAAGTGCACACTCCGCTTTCGAGCGATCGTTCACAGACTTGGATTCGAGAAACGAGACTGTGACCCTCGTTTATTGTTCGTTCGGTTACGAGTTACCTTTAACCCTTTGCCCTCGAAGCTTCTCTGCTATCAGAAACCAGCACCTCGATAAAATCTTTCAGATCGTGTAATTAATATAAAACGAAGCATTTTTATTTCAACATTTCATATAAATATGTTTACATCTCACAAGAGAGGAGTAATTGAATTTTAATTTCAATTCCAAATCACGATGGGTTTCCGAATTGGAGAAAGTATACCGAATTAAGTGGCGATCGAAGATCGTCTCTCGAGTGGAAAGGGTTAAACTTATTTCTTTCCTAACGCGATAAATGGTCGAGGAATCTAATTATTGCACCTGTATCGAAGATTTCCAACCGTATTACCGACGAACACGAAGTGCACGCAGCACTTTTTAAAGTGCACACCCCGCTTTCGAGCGATCGTTCACCGACTCGGATTCGAGAAACGAGACTGTGACCCTCGCTTAATGTTCGTTCGGCTACGGGACGTCGACTCGCGTGACCGACGAACAATGGCAAATTTTAACAATCTGAGGAGATTGAGTTACAAAGGACGTATTATTGGATTTTTTTGCTACTGTATTGTATGTTTCTCTCGATCGAGAACTTTTATTTAACGGTTGGTTCAATTTTAAATCGTGCGGTTTGTAATTGCATTTTAACGGTCGGAGGGTTCTATTTCAACATTCGAGATAATCGGTTGGAAGTAATCAGTCACGGTTACTTATGTCCGAGATATTCTGCGAACATTTTTATAGAAGTCAAAGCAAATTTCTACAAAAGTATGTAATTTAATCCCAGGAGAAGTAGTATTTTCAGCCACCCTATTGGATGTATCTTTAAATAATTTGTCGTTTATTTTTCTTTCTTTAATCATTATTACTTTGTCAGCGTACAAATTATCGCGTTACTTTAAAAACGATAAATGTAGGTAGACGTTACCAATGAGAGAAGGATCTTCACCAATATAAATTGAAGCGTGGTTAAATATGTTAGCTCTGCCATGTGATGGAATAGGTAAACTTCTCCACGTGGTGTCGAATAATTTATTTTGTTATCGGTTCACACGGGAGGAAAGTAATCAGACAGCGAACGCAGCACACTTCACCACGACTTTTCAAAATAAACGTTTAATGTATTTTGGGTGTACAAACTTGAAGACACTATCGGTCACTTGCTCGTTACACGTCTCTCGTCTCAAATATATATATAATAGGTTGTTCCATAAGCCTTATCGAACGACAAAACTTATTGAGCAACCTAGTATTATATTTTCAATAAGTTTTATCGAATAACAAAACTTAGCGAACAACCTAATAATTCTCAAGCACGTGCCATTACATTCTTACAAAAGATATCCTTAGCCTATACTCAAAGTGAATTGAAATAATTGTTCTTAATGTCTCCAATTCCTTTTACATGTTGAATGTCTCTAAAGTAGCTGGGATTGGAACATAACAATTGTGAAATCGTACACACGTAAATAAACAGGCGATCGTGCAGATGTAACCGTAAATAATCATAATTGTCTAAATTAGCGATCTCGAAATTTATTGGATGTTTCTCTCCCCTATAGTTGTTAAACTACGGCGATCAATATATTAATAAAAAAGGAAATAGCTTAGTTGCAATCCTTTCACAGTTTTTACACTGAAAATTTCTTTCAAGCCCCCCATGGAATTGTAAAAAAGAGACCGTTGCAATCCTTTCACATTTTTTACACTGAAAATTTCTTTCAAGCCCCCCATGAAATTGTAAAAAAAAATCCATCTACTTAACACTAGAACTACCAATAAATTTTGATAAATTACCGTGTTCCTCGTACGTGTCTCGGGAAAATCGATGTTTGCGGAAAAAGAAGATCTTACAAGATAGATTACACGTATAGAATAAAATAACTCATAAAAGTGTACTATGGAATTTTAAATAAATTTCTCTGTAAAATCCATCGAAACGACTGGTTGGTAAATCTAGTGTTAAAGAACACCGCTCAAAATTGTCCGATCCGTGTCGTAACTAATTGCGCCCATGGAAATTTTCAAAATCAATTTTCTCGAAAACGAAGCCGGTAGGGTAAAAAATAGCTCGCCACGTTTTCAACGTAATTTTACACAAGGAATGGTCCCTCGTACGTTTGTAACGCGATTTCGTTCGTGCATCGACAGAATTTCACCTGGCGGAGTCCCGTTGCTATTTAATATCCGGTTACGCGTGGTTGGAACCAATGGCCATAATCTCGACGGATAGGTATCGATCATCGTTCGCACGAATGGGAAACGTTTCCAAATTACGAACATGTCCCGTACTCGTCGAATCGAAAGGAAACGGTTTGTAGTGTCAATAAAGTAGGTATCGGCAGTATTCCTTACGTGCGGATCAATGGCTGAAGCCTTCGGGTATTCGAAAGACTCTCGGGAGGCCCCCCCACCCGCCCCCCATTTCACTCTATCTTCTTTCGATCTTCTTTCTGTCTCTAGAGGTCGAATCAGCAAAGCCCTCACGTCGTAATCTCCGATATCCAATTGATTTTCCAGCTGGTATGCTCCTACATCGCGGTAGTCGTGGCATTCTACTATTCAATTAAAAGTTTCCATCCCTCCCACCCCTCCCCCTCAACCTCCCCCCGACACAACCTCCCGCCCCCGTTTCCCACTGCCCTTTACTCATGTTCTCTCACACTCGCGCTCTCCTCTGGTCTCGTCGAGAGGCAACAATCGTGGTGAGAGGGAGTTGCTCTCTCGGTGGATGTCGAGTGCCACAAAAGGGCCGCTCGAGTAACCCTTCTTGCTATATTTTTTTTTCTTGTCTGTATGCGTGTGCGTGCGCGTTCGTGTTTGTGTACGCGCGTGTGTGTGTGTGTTTTTCTTCTTCTTCTTTTTATTTTTTTTTTTATTTTTTGGATAATGGAAACGAGAACCCCGAAGGGTAGCAGCTTCCTCAGACCGGGTAACTTTCTTCGTGAAGGTTCTTCATCGGCGCACCGAACGAAATTCAAGTGACTGGTCGTTTCCGTTTCGAATAATCGGACTTGCTACCCGACCGATAATTGCCCACGCGGCCGAGAAACTTTTGATACACGATATCTCTTATTACGCCTACCTTGTTTCACGTAATTAAAAGTTCGCGATCCTGCAACTTATTCCTTTGTAACGAACGATAGAAAAATAAGGGCTGTAGCACGGAAACTCTTGACTCAATTTCGAATTTCCAACAGGGGCCGCGGGGGGGATATAATGCGACCTTTTAACGTTCGTGAACGTGCAACTGGGTGAAATAGCGGATTTTCTTGGGAAATCCTGATGCGCAGCTCGGGCCAATGAGCTCGCAGGGTGGGGGGAATATTTCGATGAGGGCACTCTCAACTACCGAAGTCCGTGTCTGGTAAACAAATGCTTCGATATGTAAATTTGCCTCGCAGATGTTTCGAAAATTATTCCGTCGAAGAATTGAACGATCCGTGTAGCCTTCACGGATGATGGAGATTTTCTTTTCTGGTCGTAACGAGCGAAATATTACTAGAGAGAATAAACGAATAAAAGTAAAATTAACGCGATGTTGGGTTACTTACAGATACGTGTCTGCGTTGAAATTATAACACGGAGTAGTTTTTAAATTGTAATCAAATTCGATCAATGGCAATGAAGAATTTTTTATCGTAAAAATGAGACATTGTGGCTGTAACAGGCAATATGTTTAAAACGGAATATCATTGGTGAAATAACAAGTCGAAGATGTACAATCTTACAGAAAGAGTACTTATTTTACAGTGAAAACAAATATTTCTCTTCAATTTTATTCCCAATTCTCAATAATAACTATATACGTCCGGATTATGTTAATAAAGTTAACATACTTTCTCCAAAGTATTGGGTGGACCTTCGCACTTTAATACAGAAAAAATCAAATCAAAATTCCCAATAGTTTCAAAATGTTAAATACTGAAAAAAATTGAAAATGATTCTCGCTCTCGCCTAAAGCCAATTGCACAGTAGCCAATTGTCAATAATCTATATCAAAATTATAAAAGAGAAATTTTATTTCGAAATTTTCGCCAATCACAATACGTAAGAAATATCGGAATAACTAATTGCACGATTGATACAATACATGAACAATGACGTAGTATTTTCGTATCGTTCAATTAGCACTCCAAATCAACAAGCCGTAATAACATGACCTTCGAGTGACCTCGGACCCAAAGTAATTAATTAAGTACTTCAATGATTCGACTTCTATAAAGAACTACGAATAGATACTTGACTTTTGTCATTTTTACAAACCTGATAATTTAAACTTCGTTCGAATGAATGAATCGATTCGACCAAATGGCTACAACGATAGACCAGTCTGTATCGATAAAATGAACAATAACGGGGACGATCCGGTTGCTCGAGTCCGGTGCAAAAATACGTCGCTCGGAAGCACGGTTCGTTGTCAGGATTTATCGATATCCGAGATAATACGCGATTCGAAATTAGACGGTGACAATTCATAGGGCAGGGTGTTACGTCGTTTCTCTGCCAGCTCGTTCGATTTGCGCCGAATGAATTACTAAAGAGTCGTTAATACGCGGAGGGGAATAAATTTGCGGCGATTGTCGGTAATTCGTAAGAGTGGAATAAAAGTACAGAAAGACCAAGGCCATGTCGGGAACAAGCGCGCGCCAGGGTGGAACAAGGAAACGAAATGATCGCGGTTTACGCTGGTTCTTTTCGGTGGCAGAGCCTGACTTGCTGTTGGGTAGGAAGGGAGGACTATTACAATGTATTATGCATGCGAAATGGCGCGGTTTCCTCGAAATCACTAGTGCCACGCCGCTCCCGGATGAAGGAGTTTTGCGGTGACGACGTGGAAGTCTGCCAACCTTAGGTGGGTGGTCTTTTAGCGGCCGGCGCCCTGTTCCAATAGTAGCTAAAATATTGAAGAAATTATATCGCCCGAAAGGCTCGCGACCATTTAAATAATCTATGTACAGATACGGGGACACTGCTGGACGATATTCGAGCGTGCGTCCGACGATACGCGACTGGGGACCATCTTCGTATTGACGGTGAATGATATAAAGAAACGGTCTGTTCTGGGCAAAGGAACAATGGTGAATAGGATAAACTTGAATTTTGGAAAATCGAAAGAGCTTCATTTTTCGTTAAATATGGTCGTAGTGTGTATTTGTAGGGTGAGAATAAAAAGAAAAATGATTGCGTAAGAGAAAAAGGCATTTCTAGAGAAAGGATCAACAGTAAGTGGGATAAACTTGAATTTTGGAAAATCGAAAGAGCTTCATTTTTCGTTAAATATGGTCGTAGTGTTTATTTGTAGGGTGAGAATAAAAAGAAAAATGATTGCGTGAGAGAGAGAGGCATTTCTAGACAAAGGATCAACAGTAAGTGGGATAAACTTGAATTTTGGGAAATCGAAATAGCTTCATTTTTCGTTAAATATGGTCGTAGTGTGTATTTGTAGGGTGAGAATAAAAAGAAAAATGATTGCGTGAGAGAGAAAGGCATTTCTAGAGAAAGGATCAACAGTAAGTGGGATAAACTTGAATTTTGGAAAATCGAAATAGCTTCATTTTTCGTTAAATATGGTCGTAGTGTGTATTTGTAGGGTGAGAATAAAAAGAAAAATGATTGCGTAAGAGAGAAAGGCATTTCTAGACAAAGGAACAACTGTAAATAGGATAAACTTGAATTTTGAAACATCAAAACAGCTACAGTTTTCATTGAATATAGTTATAGTGAATGCTTATAGAGTGAGAATAAAAAGAAAAGTGGTTATGTAAGAGAAAAAGACTTTTATCTACAAAGAAATAACAATAAATAGAATAATCTTGACTTTTGGTAGAAAAAAATAATTTCATTCTTCGTGTAATAGTAACTGTTTGTAGAGTAAAAATTAATTGAAACACTTCTTATTGATTTTTGGTTCTCTTTGGTATAAATACAACCGTAATAAAAAATCTAAAATAAAAGATATTTGTAAAGAGTTGTAGGGTACATACGTATGTACACGAAACATAAAAACGAGTGTACAAGTTTACTTACAACAGTTTGCATTACAGGTTAGGTTTACAAACAGCAATTAAAAATAAAATGTTTTTGTAAAGGGTATTAAAGTACATGTGCACACAAAACATTTAAGCAAGAGAAAAGAGACAAATGCACAAACATGCTTACAGCACATATTTGAGGTTAGGTTTGAAAACAGTACTTCAGTTGAGGCTTGCCCCTTTAGAAGTTTTATTTTTTTGTATTCTATCTCTCACAATAAACGAATGTCTCTTTAACACGTATAATATTACAAATTTTATGCACTGAAAAGATTGAATAAATATGAATAAATAAATATGTATAAACTAGCGTAGTGAAAATATAAAAAATATATATAGTATGTAGAAGTGATTGAGTATTGGTAAAATTGGAAGATTATAAAACAATGTAATATTCGTTTATAAAATAAAATATTAAAGGGTACTAATTTTATTAGACTATAAAACTTCCTCCTCTTCCAGTTTCAACGTACTTTTGCAAAATGTTACGATATAATCACCATTAGGGCACGTAGAATGTTAGATGTAGATACTTGATAATTTTATAGATGCAAATAATCAAAATTCAATGTATCTCATGTTATTTGATGCAAACATTAACCTATTGCGGGGCTAATCTTTTTTTTGAAATAGTTCGATGCGTGGTTAAAGAGGTTACGCACTGAAATGTGGTGGAATAGGTTAACCTTTACCACGTGGTATTGAATAATTTATTTTACAATCCGTTCACGCAGGAAGAAAATAATAAATACACGACAAATACCGAACACCACCACACTTTCAAAATAAAACTCTCGCTAACATGTCATAAAACAAAAGATATACTCTTAATCTATACTCAAACCTAGTTACTGACGCAATGTCGATAATTAAATTATTAACGCTACACTATTCTTATAAAATTGAACTTTATTGTACTAGAGTAAAAAAACCACAGAAACATATAGTAAAAATAAAAATTAATTCACTCTTACACAAATTATTAAATAACACGCATCTGAAAAGTTGTAAATAAGATTATATTATTTGTATCATAAACGACTTCAATGAAACAAACTAACAATCTCTGTATATAATTCGATTTACATACTTCGTATCTTCAATTATTCATAAAATTATCCAATATCTGCGCTCAATATTTCACACATTGCAAATGGTGGCATATCTTCCATCGTTCTGCACAAGCACCTTACAATCGAAGAGAGATAGTTTAGGGGCGTCTATATTAACAATCTCTGCATACAATTCAATTTATATTCTTCGTATCTTCAATTATTCATAAAATTATCCAATATCTGCGCTCAATATTTCACACATTGCAAATGGTGATATGTCTTCCATCATTCTGCACAAGCACCTTACAATCAAAGAGAGACAGTTCAGGGGAGTCTATATTAACAATCTCTGTATATAATTCGATTTACATACTTCGTAACTTCAATTATTCGTAAAATTATCGAAAATCTACGCTCAATATTTCACACATTGCAAATGGTGATATGTCTTCCATCGTTCTGCACAAGCACCTTAGAATCGAAGAAAGACAGTTCAGGGGAGTCTATATTAACAATCTCTGCATACAATTCAATTTATATTCTTCGTATCTTCAATTATTCGTAAAATTATCGAAAATCCGCGCTCAATATTTCACACATTGCAAATGGTGGCATATCTTCCATCGTTCTGCGCAAGCATCTTAGAATCGAAGAGAGATAGTTCAGGGGCGTCTATATTAACAATCTCTGTATACAATTCGATTCACATTCTTTGTATCTTTAATTATTCATGAAACTATCGAAAATCCGCGCTCAATATTTCACACATTGCAAATGGTGGCATATCTTCCATCGTTCTGCACAAGCACCTTAGAATCGAAGAAAGACAGTTCAGGGGAGTCTATATTAACAATCTCTGCATACAATTCAATTTATATTCTTCGTATCTTCAATTATTCGTAAAATTATCCAATATCTACGTTCAATGTTTCACACATTGCAAATGGTGATATGTCTTCCATCGTTCTGCACAAGTACCTTAGAATCGAAGAAAGACAGTTCAGGGGAGTCTATATTAACAATCTCTGCATACAATTCAATTTATATTCTTCGTATCTTCAATTATTCGTAAAATTATCGAAAATCCGCGCTCAATATTTCACACATTGCAAATGGTGGCATATCTTCCATCGTTCTGTGCAAGCACCTCAGAATCGAAGAGAGACAGTTTGCGCTCTCCCCTTGAAACGTCAAAGACTCGCGGAGTTCGCGATTCGCGTCTATTTGTCAAATATTCGTGGAACTTATGAAGGGTCCGAGACGCGTCGCACATAACGATGCGATTTCGGCCGTGTGTCTTTCACTACATCTTTAACCTTGCTGGGCGACTTAAAAGCTCAGCTCGAACGACCTCACGGACTTATCCACCGCGTATCGGGCTGCTTCCAGTTATCGGGGATCATTTTCAGCCCCGAGGGGATCGAGCGAACGGGCTTAAAGCGAAACGAATCGCCGTCGATACACCCCATGCGTGCACGGGAAGCGGAATCCTTTTTGCCTGCGATACGAAGATACGATCATGCCGACAACTTTCGAAATTGCCGCTAGAACGAATTATTTCCCTTCGTTACGTACACGTTCCGCGATAGACGTATGCCATATCGGACGAGGGAATAATCAAGGAACCGCGTTATCAAATAATTCCGCTCGACCGATCGCCGTCATCTATTTATTGGAACGGTAGTTCTCAAGGTAAATTTACACGGGAAATTGCACGTTCGTTATTTTCGGATCTATTGTAAACTCGACGATTAAACGATGCGCGATACGATAGAACGATCCTTTACGTTTTCTGCGCTCGAACAATTCGATTCGAACTTCGCAACTCTGATGCAACGGGTGCGTAGATATACAGTACGTAGCCTCGTTTCTGGATAATCTACGATACGTTAACATACGTTGATACAAGTTTGCACCAATTGGTTTTAAAGTAGGACAGGGACCTAATGTTATTCATTGGAATCAATTCAGGGATTACTTTCCAAGCGTTTCTGGAAAATTAAATAATGTTCGTTTTGTAAAAAGGGGCTAGCACGGGGCACGAAAGGTGTGCAATTTCACACAGGTGTGTTAAACGATACGGAACCCGGCGGTCTACCGTGGGGTTTAAGAAACCATTTCAAGAGGATGGTTTGTTTGCATTATTTTTTCATTTTTGCTACGGTCATTCTCGAGAAATTAATTTCAGAGATACGTGAAACGTTCAAGGCACTTGGTGATATATGGCACGAGTGTGTAAGAAGTTTATAAGAATGGTATGATCGGGAATCGAGAGAGTCTTTGTATCGAGTCTGTAAGAGTTAGTTGAGAACCGAGAACTGTAGAGAATAGAGACAGAATCTTGGAAAGTCAGTTGCGACGAGAGAGTTACAGAGTTGAGGAGAAAGAGTTTTAGAGTATACACTCGAAGAGTTTTCAGAGAGATTGAAGAGTTAGGATTTATTTTTAGTCACTTCAGCTTTCATTAAATAGAGACAATATTATGTAAGAGAATGGTAATCCCTGAAAACCATACGTGAACGTTTAACATCTCTTCACAGAATGTGTACTCGAATTTCAAGTACATAGATTAATTATATCTCTAAATAATATAAATACTCGTAAAAACTCTTTCTCTGAATGTCTCGAACGAATATGTATTTTTTGTCATTTAAAAGAATCTCTATCTAAACAGGTTCCCATCGTTTCCATTGTTATTTCTTATACCATATAGTTGACGTAATGTTCATGATACTATATCCTTGCGTATGTGTGTTATACCAATTACTATAAAAAAGTTGTTTAAAAACGACCTCAAACTCAAAATCACAATATATCAATTCATAGAAAAAATAACTTTAAGCCCTCAATTATCACCATTACGTAATATATCGTTACATAATAATTCACAAATAAAAAGAAATCTCTGGTGATTTTCGAAAACCTTCCTCTTATCAACTTTATAATCAACATAATCTCCAGACTATTTGTCTGCAAGAACAGTGTCCGCACCGTATGATTTCACTTTCAACAAACTTTAAAAAGTCTTTCTCGTCGTTCTCTCGACAATGTACCCAGTATACTCAATAACTATGACTCCGTCACTTCCCCGAATTTCGATAAAATCCTTCAAGAACACATTCCCGACATCCTGTAACAAAAACGCAAATGTGGAAATCGATTTTTACAAACCCGCTAGACTACACCCAGAAGCCATGAAATAAATTGTCGTATTATCGCGTAGCCTGCCCGGCGACATTCAGAATTGTACGTATTTGTCAGGGAACGACAACACGGCCATGGCAGAGCAGAGAATTGAAGTCAGGTTTGCTCTAAAGGGCACGAATAGAGCCACGATTCGTGCTGAATTTTAAATCGATTCGCTAACGTACCGAAGAGTGACGAAAGATCGCTGCGATAATAGCCAAGCGAAATGAAAGAAGAAGAACCGAGGAAAGGATGCGATAACTCTTTCGCAAGAGGTACGTGTACCCGCTGAGTAATTTCATCTTACGGACCATTTCTTTCTTTTTGTCTTTTTTTTTTTTTTTTTCTTTTTGTTACAACACACCTTTCTTACACAACGAGCTCCCGTTGTTTTGTACACACGCGCGCGTCTGCTCGTAAAAAATCTGCTCGGCAGAGAAAGAGCGCGCACAGAAGTCATTTCCCCGGAGAATCCTGTTTATGATCACTTTCGAGTTATACACACGCTATATAAAATGAAGCACCGTACCTTCGCCGCGAGACCCGCGAGACAGATACGATACGTAAGAGAAAAAGCAGTTATACACCTAATATGTTACCGCCTTCTGTAAAACCCGATATATCGCCGTCACGTGTGAAACTCTATTTACCACTCGCTACGAGCGATGTAAGAAAACTAACAACGCTGCGAGGGAATCGTTCGGTAGGGACCTTTCTCGAAACCCGGCCCCCGCGCGTTTTTCGTTCGTTCTCGTTCTCGTTTATTTCGCGGCGCTCCTTTTATTTCCTTTCCGTCTGAATTATTTCGTGCTTCGCTTCCACGACGAAAATTAGTTTTTTGAACGTTACGGTTGGAGATACCATTCGTGTTATTACGGTTACACAATGTAACGTGAAATGTTAAATCTTGAAAGGAGCAAGTTTTACATTTGGAATGGAAATTGTTTTTAGGTATTCACTTCAGGAATTTCAATGGTGATCGCGGAGAAAATATACAAACCGAATATTTTGTGGAATTTTCTATTATCGTTGGTCCTCCGTTGGACGATTTTAATGGTAAATTTTTAGCACGGTTTCTGAACAATCGTACACGTTCCGTGACATTCACTTTGATTCTTCTTCGTTTAGAATGCAACGAGGATGAATTTTGAATTCTCATTCGGGTGGTGTGATATTCTTGGTTTAAAAAATCGTATTTCGATTATCGGAACGTGATTGTTCGAAATCAATTTTTACTACGCATTGTAACTTTATTTTTTGCCATCTTTCATTTCGCCAGGTTCGTTTAAAATGTGCGATAAAATACTGCAACGAAAATGAACGATGTGATGTTTGATAAACGAAAAATGTAAACTACCTGTACATATATTGATTTATAGATTGACAACTTTTTGCGGAAAGCATTGTTTTTATACGCCATTGCGTACATTGATCCAATGATAACTTGCAAAATTTATCGCCATTTAAATGTTTAAACGAGTAACGGAATAGACGAAGTATTTTCCCATTTTGAATATTAGATACTATATAATTATATAACAGAGAGAAAGAAAGATGAGTTCTGAGTTGAAGAGAACTCTCCGTGCTGTGAATAAATAAACTGTCTGTTTAGTTTTTCTATTTAGACTATTTTTATCTCTACGACACAACACGTCCCTACAATAGTTACACCCATCACCACTGCGGTCTTTCTAACATTATTCATTTATTATCCACAATGTGACATCAACCGAAACTTAAACGACACATTTCGTGTCATCCCTACCAAAACTTTCCAGCTGTGAAAAGGAACTCCAATTTCTAATTTTCTCGATAAAACTGTTAAAGAGTTAATAAAAACCACATAAAGGTTTCAAACATAGAACCAATCTCTTAGAATCCCCTAAGACACGTAAAGGAGCACCCGGTGAAAAATGTCAAGTTCCAGAACTTCCCGATACTCGAACATTTTGAAAAGAGAACCGCGCGAGCACGATGAAAACAAGCGAAAAACGGTCCAGTTGTAAAAATATCTAAAAGTTCTTCTATTTTATTAAAAGCACCACCGGTGCTGCAATCCCGAGTGGCGTTTGGTCGTTCAATACCAGGCCCTGGGATTTCTCCGTGGATTTTACTTCTTACGTGTTTAATTGAAATCTCTCGAAAGTTTCGGTCTCATAATTAAAATCAGCGTAAGACAGAAGGTCTCGTACATCAAAGCTAGGGAAGATCTCGAAGAAGAAGGAGGTACGGTAATATCTAACGCGGTGCCTTATATCTGACGGGCGCTGGCCGTACGATGCCCTGGAACCACCTTTTAATTATTATCGTCGGAACTACGGAACCCTCGTAAAATATTTGTTTCAATTTCCAGGCGACGACGTCACCGTGGCCGCAGTCACCGCCGCTAATGCCCCGTCAGGTTGACCGAAGCCAACAAGGTATAACGCGCGAGCGTTACGAGCTTGAAGTCGGATAACGCGGGAACAAGCAACGCCGTCAACGAGTTTATGAGTTGTTAAACGTGGCTGCACGCACCGCGATAATTGGCAAGCAGATCATCAATAGAAACGTAACCGGCGGTTGAAATTACGTGGTAAATCGACGACGCGTTCACTTATCGTTTTCGCTCCGCTTACGTATCCTAGCGTCCCTTCTTCTCTACCTTTAACTTCGATTCTCGCCGCTCGTACCCACTCCAACATAATAGTAGAAAAGATTCCATTTCCTGCGGGAGATATCGAAAGGAAGTTAATACCCTGGAGGGAATTCGTTTTGTCGTCTTGTGAACACGGTGAACGTTTAATCAAATGTGAAAAGTTTCAGACCGCGTTTCCACTTGGTAATTCAGTGGAATGGTGATCGATTTTACGCTAGTCAGACGAAACGTTCTCTTCTAACCGATGTGTGAACAATAGCGATCCAAACGGTGTTACGAATAAATAGGAGAATCTCGTTCCTCGGGAATTTCAAGGAAATTGAAATTCAAGTGATACATTGCAGGTGAATCTACGCTTACCCGAAACTATCGAATATTAAATACGTGTTTCTAGAAGTAACATCGGTACATACTTATTACGATTCCTCGATATTGATAAGTAAATAACGGTTTTGTATCCTATCGCATTTTGAGAATTCTATTATTATTTTTTTACCACTGAACGACTTTATGACGTGTAAGTGGGAGTAGATACATGTGTGTGTACAGAAATAAAATGTACCTGGAATACGTAAGTGTATTCACGTTGAAGTTCCTCGTGAAGTAACACGTATAAAATATACGTTTCATTTTTTACTCACCCATGCTTTTTACTTAAAAACATTATTCATATAGATCGATTTATTATTCCACATTTTATGTATCCATAGCATCATCTTCCGCCAATCGTTTCTGCTTTACACTCAGTACACGTTCTTCCCCTTTAAAAAATTTACCGTAACACAGCCACGTGATCTGGTCACGCTTTCGCCAACAGGAACACACGATTAACGCAATGGTTACCGCATTCCCGGGTCACACGTCCACGTTTTGTTCCGCTGATGTACACCACTTACGGTATATTTCTTTAACATTTTTGTTTTACAGTCATCGATTATTTTTCTTCTCCGTATTACTTCTTATTCTTTCGATTTTCACATAGTGTTCGAGTCTCTGTTTCCTACAATTAGGAATTACAATTACATATCCTTCGTCCACCTTTACTTCTTCTCTCACTCGTCAAATGTTCATCGCTCAGAATATTTTCGTCTTGTTCACGGTGTATTAAAAATCAGTATTATGTGTTTTCAATTTGTATCCTTCTTTTTAATGTGTTTTTATAATAACATTTAATTACTCTACGAGGGGATTAAAAATGATCCGGGAGTTACATATTTCTTAATAAATACATCACCGTTAGTAATTAAAGTCATTAATTATTCATTAATATCGATCTTATTAAAATGAAAATTATTCGTATCGAATTATTCATGTAAAGTTATCCATATAAAATTATTCATATAAAGTTATCGATATGAAATTATTCATATCAAATTATTCATATTATTAAAATTAACAAAGGGACGTTTCGCTCCTACTATTTGTTATTTATGTATTCGGTCCATATTGAAACGAAGCTTTCGCTTCTTCTCGTCGTATGCTAATTTAATACTGCGTGATTAGTGTGTGCAAATATCAACGAGTTCTCCGTATAATGTTATTTATGTACAATTCAAAGTTGGTCGGATGCGGGTGGTGACTTTCTTCGTTTCGGATTAACTCTTTGATCGTGTTTATTTATTTACCTAGAAGTAATTACTAAATTAAAAGTAAAACTGCAATGCATTCAATAAATTAATATAATAAGGTAAAAGGCCCAATTATTGATGCTTTAACGGTTGGCTGTAACATTAATGCATGATTTTTTATTTATCGACCGAAAGCATACGTTTCTCTTCATATTTATTACTGTTCACTATAGTTACTTAAGTGTAAAATTTTTGTAATTTTTCAACATTTCAATTATTATTTAAAAATTCAATAATGTAAGGACGACCATGTATAATAGCTTCGGTGACATTTTTTTAAAGTTGACATGTCAAAAGCATGCAGTATCAAATATGCTGTTTCTCAGAAACCATCGGGTATATTTTTTAAGGTTATGTCAATTATAAAGTCGGATTCTACTGTTTGAACGTTAGTTTTATACCTTAATACCATAACGTGATAGGAGAAAGGTTTAGTTTAAATAAGTAGTGCAGTCAAGTTAATTTAATAATTTAGTGTATACTCTTATCTTTTAAGGTTATGTCGATCCAAATGTCGAATTCTACTTTTTTAAAGTTAGTTTTATACCTTAATACCATAACGTGATAGGAAGAAAGTTTAGTTTAAATAAGTAGTGCAGTTAAGTTAATTTATGTGCCAAGAATTAGTGTGTACCTCTAATATATATATATATAATAAACTGATTCGAACATATCTATCTAGAGCGTAACTATTTTACACTCGGTGTGCATAATAGGAGAAAAACATTGGAAATAAACAAATCGTGGTGCATGCAAGATGATTGTCATAAAATGGACATGTAAAATTCCAGAAATTGAACGCCTCCGACCTTTCGAGAGTCCTGCAAATGGCGGTTCATGGTACGACCTGCATCGAAATGCAAAATTCGTGTATCGTGTTTGGCGAAAATTAACGAATACACCGTACCTTTCTCTAAATATATAACAGATTACTCAATAAATTTTGTCGTTCGATAAGCAAATGGTGGTATTAGTTTCGTCGTTTTATTTTTCTAAAGATGGTAGTACCGTTTGATGAACATGTGTGAAGTTTCACGTAGATGTGTACATACGTGTATTTGTTCAAAGTCGGTGACCAAGTCACAGTATTCTTTTTACAATAAAAAAAAACGACAAAACTTATTAAACAACCTAGTACAATCGAACGATGCATCATCATCGACACGAGTAAGTAACTACGACTCGTTTCCTTCGAATGACAAAATAGAACAACGGTTGAAAAATGTTGTGAAATACGAATTTCAGCGAAGAGAATCACCACCGAGTGACGAAATTGCTTATCCAAGGGATCTTCCTCGAGTAGATCATTGAACCTCCCAGACCTCGTATACGTAGAACTCGCGTGTTACTCACAAATGGCAGCACCGGGCTGTGAACGTACAGGTCACACGTATCTACGGAATACTTATGCATCCAACGTTCTGAAAATTGCAGTCACCGTTAACGAAACACCCCCGCGTCGTATGATTATGAACTCCGACTTCAATTCCTACCGTCCGAATAGCCACATTCGTTTGCTTTATGTACCCATTATCGTCCCCCCTCGGCGTTATTAAAACGATCATTTGCCCCCCGCCAATTTTTTAACCGTTTCTCAAATTGCGACTCGATGAAAAACTCGTAGCCGCGTAATCTCCGAATCTAACATTTCCCAACGGGGCCGAGTTCGAAAAGATCGCGCGATCCAGAACGCTTCGATTTTCACCGGATGATAGGGAAATAACAGGATTGGCTTATCGTCTCGACAGCACGTATACATACCACGAGCGATCACTTTATGCAGATCCAGCCGGTCTCACGCGAGCCTCGTGAATTTGGCATTGAGGTTCGTCGAGTAGGCAGGCGAGCGAGCAGGCAGCCACGGTTTCGAGGGAAGAATGGGTAACCGGTAATTGTAGGTTGGCAAAGATTCAATGTAGGTAAATACGCCGATCCAACCGCCACAAGGACTAGGCGACACCGGCGTGCATGTAGACACGAGACCATGTGCTACCGACCCCCTCCATCTCAACGTTTCCACCTACAGCTAAGACCAGGGATCCCCGGCTTCACCTCCGCCATCTTCTGCCCGAGCACACCCTGCACCGTCTCTGGCATGGGCAACTGTTACGCTACCATCACCGCTGCCGCCACTCTTCGCTTTACCTCTTTGGTAAAGGGCCAAGAAACCCCAATCTGGCCGGCAGGTTACTCTCGAGCACCAGATGGACCTAACACGGCCCTCTCCGGCGCAATCCGTGAAGTGGCTGTTTCTTCTTCGCCATCTTGCTGCCACTTGATATTTCCTTCGGGACTAACACAGTCTCTTCGACACCGGGCCGCGCGCGAAACCTCGATCCTCTCGCGGATGGTGTGCCAAGTTCTGTTATGTTAACGGGCAAGGCCGTAGTATCTCGGACGTCGGCGTAGATAAGGAAACACGCTCGGATTAATAGACGAGGGGAACCGTGGCTATTGACCAATGGGATCCCCCCATCGAACCATCGGACATCGGCAGGATTCACTTACCCGGAACCGGTGATACACCGTAACCTACACGGGGTCCGGTATCGAGTGAAAATGGACACGGATACGAAATTAGAGGACATCTGAAAACCTTTGGTGTCCCACCACCATACCGAGATCTCGTATCGCTTTCAGGGACGTTCTTCTTTATGGAAAACTGGTACACGTACTACCTCTGCTCGATTTCCTTCCCGGTGGAAGGAATTCCGTCGTTTCTCGAGCCCCCGTTCTCTTTTCCAGAAGAACGAACCGCAGCATTAAATAAATCAATTGCAAGGATTGAAGCAATCTTCGTCGGACACATGGGTGGCGGAGTTGCAAGCTTGTAGATGGAGAGAGAGACAGGGAGAGAGAGAGAGGGAGTGAGAGAGAGAGAGAGTTGGGAAGCGAGAAGGGGGGAGTCAACGCTATCGTATGCAATTTATAAGCCCTTCTCGTATCTCGTAACACCACCACCAGCGACATCACTACCACGATGAACGCCACCACCGTCACGATCACTACCCTAGGGGATGGAAGCAGTTGCGGCCATGCCCGCCACCCCATTTCGCGGTCCAGTGACGCCCAGGAATTCACCAATTGGATTTTCCCTGCTTGCTCGCTGCCTCCTGGAGGCCAGGATGTATGTATGTTAGATGGTGTAAAAGGCACCTTACACCGCTATCGTGCCCACCGACGGAAAGGCTCTGAAATCCCATCGGCATCAGCAACTTCGAATTTCCCGCGCTCGCGATCATCGCGGGTTAAATTTCACGGAAATTACGGAAATTTCGTTTTACAGGGCCGATATCTGTCCGATACGGGCGCCGTTCGCCCGATCCGCTTGTTGAAATTGGAACTGCGATAGGGAAATAAGTTGATCAAACTGCGCAATTACTCGTTCAGAAATATTCGGTTGAAAAACCGGACGAGCCGGAACCTTTCTCAATTATTCCTCCAATATTGCGAAGACTTCGCACGTAGTCGCTGAAATCATTTCTCGCATCGAAGCGCACGCTGTCGAATGTTGATTAATTCCCTCCGTGTAATTTTACTCGGAAATTCGAATCACTTTCTTATTAACTGTCTGGACGTATTGTGGATTAGATTGATTCATTTTTAAGAAATGTGCTCGATTATGTACACGAGGTGATTTTGTTCTTTTATAATTGCATTTGTGTGAAACATTCAAATAGTTTCGAAGAGTGGTCATATTTCTATGTTAATTTCTTCGATTTTTTAAGATCACTCATAATCTTTTCTTCCAGATTTTGTAGTTGGTATTGATATACGTATAATAGAATTACATTAAATGGACCTTGAATTTTCCAAATTTTTAACTCGAGCTTGATTTATGATTTAAAGGTAAACAGTGTCACCTATTGGTGGGTGGAAGTCTGATGGAAACGCTATTCAGCCAGGTATACACATTCATAATGGATTAGGTTGTCGTTGATATTCGGACGGAGTCGGGCGGTCTCGTGCAAGGATTTCTACTTCTCGTAGAATATATTTCTGATGATTGTAATTAAAACAAAGAAATTTTTCCTAGGCATTTATTCCTTCCTTAGTTTAATCTATAAGACTGTGTATATAATTTTTCTTTGCGTATATGACATACTATTACTAAATACGAATGGAAGAATCGATTGACGATATAATAAATAGAGAACGATCAAACTTGAGTTTTAAAGAACACATGTCTCGAGTCATCTTCAAATTATACCTACTACTTAATATTGAATATGTAGTAATCATAATCGTACAATTTCTAATCAAACATGTGTATAATAAATCATCCAATTACTACTTACAGATACAGCGTTCGTGTTAAACCGAAGATGTCTTAAAACCCAAGAAATCCAAATAAGTAGTTCGGTTAGGACTAACATTCAATCGTTCTCTATCTGTCAATAAACGTGCCATTTTTGTAATAAATAAAAAAATTAATGACCAAAATTAAGAAAAAGAATTCCTGTCTACGAGTAATTCTTGCACAAAAAGAACCTTCTATATTTGTATTATCGAGTCTCTAATTTCTTTTTCAATTACTCCGCCACGAACCAACCGGTTACGTTGTTGATCTACGATTTGAAACAAACGGTTCTCTTCTCGCAGCCTTCGTTTCCTTCCACATCGAACGATCAATTTCCCCCAAGAAGTCCCAAACAACATTATCGTTCGGTCGATGCGTCGATGATTGCGTATCACCTTTTAAAGAAAGAATAAACGTCGACGAGTCGCGCGATTCAGCCCGCGCAAGCATCGTACCAAATGGAAACGCACGAGCTCGACGAAGCCGGTGGAGCGACTGTACGCGAAACAAGACGAGCGCTCCAGCGATTATAGTCGTATCTTTTATGCGTCGTAAAGGGAGGATGACCGCCGTTAAAGACCGTAAAATACAATCGCGCGGGCAGACGCGATACCCGATCAAACTTTTCATTAGACGCCACGGAGATGAAATTTTTTTGTTATTACCCCGAAACAGGACACGAGGAAAAATGGGACGGGCGTTTAACCTTTCGACGGCATCGAGAAAACGATTCTTGCTCGTCGGTGACGCAACCGTGGCCCCTTCCCCCCACTCCATCGCTCTCCCCACCCGTTCCATTCGGCGCGGCGTTCGGGGTTTATTTCCTTCCCCCACCTTTCTTTTTTCCTCCCCACTCCTCTCTCGCTGCCGTCAACGTGCTCGGACATACGCGAGCACTCGCTATCAACGCCCGGGGTTGAAACGGTTTAGCGGTATACTGTACGTCATGGCATTGCTGGAAATGGCAGGCTAATGGAACCGTTTCGCGGATACACGGAAAATAAAGGCAGTCTTATCGATGTTGCGTCGCGGCGGTTAATTGGAAGTTATTGCCCCGCCATACATTAAGAGCATCGGATGTATACCGTCCTCGCGTTTCGCTTCGCGCAGCGCGTCATCCGTGTGTCGACGTTCCGTAATGATTGTCAATTATACCGATGTAATACCCACTTGCCTGGAAATCGATTTCGAATTTAAACAGCCGCGGACCGTACCGGCTCGAAACCGACAAAAATATGAAAATTTACCCGGCGGGTCGAGCTCGCGCGATAACCTCGGTAAATAGTTAAATAACCGCGATGTACATCGAAACGCGCTTAACATTTCCGTATTGTTTTTCACGAGAAACGGAGGAGGGGGAGTAACGATATCGTAAAACAATATCGTCCCAACCGGGGTAAACCAATATGGATTTACACTGTGGTCACCCTTGGAGTTTACGAAATTTCGTTGGTCTCACTTCGACCAACCCACCCCCCTCTCACAACGGTCGGTGGCGTTCCGCGCGAATAAATATTTTCATAATTTTTCGGTGCTCCGGTTCAGCCCGCAACATAAATACCAGCCCCGCGGATGAATTTCGTTCGCGCGTCAGTGAGCGCAGGCTACTTGTCCCGCGCGCGCTTGCGCTTGCGCGTACCCGATTGGCCGCGGAGTGGGGGTAGGACTCGGCGCAGGGCCGTGGTAGGAGGCTGTCTCAATAAAAACCGAACGAGTTTTCGAAAGAATTCCGCGTTTTTATCGGGTACATTGCGTATGCATCGTACGATCGTCGACGTAGCCGCGCGCTCGCTACCGGCCCCTGTAGCTGCATATCTCCGTGCGGGAGAAATTGATGACCCGGGATTACACCCCGGGGGCGAGGATTATCGGGCGCGGATCGTCCGTCTGCACAAAAGCTTCGTGAAATAATAAATAAACAAACGCGAGGAAACGACAGGTGTCCACGAAATATTCCCTTCGGGTTCGTTACGTCGCTGCGTCACGTTCGCGGGGGCCGTTGCTTCGATTTCGAGTCACACTCAATGATATGTGTACACACGTGCTACCTGGGTTTACAAAGCCAGGCACGGGGTAAACTAAACGAGACTCGATGTCTACGGCGGGGGAGCCCTCCTACGATCTGCCACTCTGTCTGGCGCGCAGACACTGCGACGTAAAACTGTTACCGCTACCGGAAGTAAAACGTATCTCATCCTTGGCAAATATTAAATTTCCGCGTTTACGCCGCGACAAAGATACACGCCCGGCTGGCGATACGCGACACCGACGCGTCGATCGTGTACGCGATCGCGCGGTTTTCATTTTTTTCTTTTTTCTTTTTTTTTTTTCATTTTTCAGGGAATTCGTTTTTTCTTTTTTGTTTTGCTTTGTTTTGTTTTGTTCTTTTTTTTTCGATCCACGGAGTTAATTGGGTGCTCCTCGGTACAGCGAGAAAACAAAGAACGGAACGGAAACGTTTTCCAACGGTGCATCTGTTACGAATAAGTTTTTAAGTTTGCGCCAGGTTGTTCGATAAATATCGTCGTTTTCTCTATTGTAAGGAAATATTGTGACACTTTGAACTTTGAACGACTGTAAATGTACGAATCAGTCGACGGATCTACACGAAACTGTACACATGTTCATCAAGCAGTATATTTCTTATCGAACGACAAAACTTATCATCGAGCAATTTATTATATAACAGTAGAAACTCAAAATTGGGAAGAAATTTGTCATTTTATAGATGCGTAAAGAGACGAGGATTGTCGTTACGAAAGAAAAATCTTCTTTGCTCAAAGATGGAGAAAATTATAGTATAGGTAATATTTAAATTTTATGAAAATATAAAAATTTGTAATGACATACAAATAGTATATACCACTATTATTATCACTATATTTCTATAGTCACTAATGACCTGTAAACGTCACTTAGAATAAAAAGATTATTTTAATTTTTTATTTTAGCTACCGTTGCAAAGAATTTTGTCTAATTTCTCTAACTTCTTTAAGAAAAATTTTGTTTAATTTCTCTAACTTCTTTAAATTATATTTTCCTTACTATATAATATGATATACTTTCCATACAATGTTTCTATTTTCTTTTCTTGTCAACAATATTACAATCTTTCAATTGTTAACAAAGTAAATCCACACACGAGATCGAAACGTTTAAAATATTAATAAATAAATTAGAACGCATGTTTCTATCAAACTGCATCATCGTTTAATTTGAATGTACAATCTACTTGTCGACAATTATCTTGTTACAATAATTTTCTTCCCCACATTTTGTGTTATTCTTGTTCAACATATTCTGAGCTTCGTAACGTATACAAAGAGATTCCGTAGAATCTCGCGATCGAAACGTTGTCGTTAATAATTAATTAACCCGGTCTCGCCGTGTTGCTCGATAAAACCAACCAAGATGCAACTTGCATTCTGTACACAGTTGCCGCGGTGCACGGGAGTGCGTTAAAGTGCAGAAAAAAATGCGAGCTATACGCCAACGTTTACGTGATCGTTGACCCACAGTTCGTTCCACTCTCCCGCATTTTATAACTCGGGAGTTTGAATTCTGGCGCTGTCAAACCTGTCTTCGAAAATGAAAAAAAAAAGAGAAGGAAAATTCCGCGCCGCACGCGAAAATAACTTTTTTTCTCTGTTTGGTATTTGTAGCATACGAATGCCAATTTCGAGCGAAAAAAATATCCACGCGGCTTCCAACCATTTGAATTCTGCATCGAATCCCACTCTCAATCGCGGATACCATACATACCGACCTTGTAACTAGGTTTGCGCAGTTACATACAGCCCCGAAGGTGCATGTGTGCACGCGGATTCGATGCATCGCACGTTCCAGAATTACCGATAGTACTCAGCAGCTTGGGCGAATTACAGCCCGATGCAGATACTTGTACTGATTGATACACAGAGATGATAGCCAATGGTACCCGATGCACAGAGAAGATCAGGAAAACCGCATATCTATCATAACATTCGTGTGTATACAACCGATACTGATTGTTACGAAGTAAACATTGCATAGATTTGCGATTATAGGGTTTCCTTGATCGCCAAAGGTGGAAATCCGTTTAGGTATTTCTACCCTACTTGCAGTCTGATCACCAATTGCCTCCTTCTCCGTGATTCATTCAAACCGAGCAACGTACATTGTTCTTCACTGTTTGAACATTTAAAGATAATTACGGAAATACGTTTAGAAATTTCTACTATAAATTTTACTTTTTTTTCTTTTATTCTACTAGATTTCATTTTGGTCATTAAACACGGTTTTAGGTGATTATTGGACGACTGCTTAGTCCGAGTTGACTCGAGCGCTGAAATTTAGAGGTTAGATTCTGTATACGCGTTGCACATCTAAGTAAATGTCAAAAAGTATTCGGTTAGGTCGGAAAGTTATTTCGTTCTTTTTGGTAAAAATGAAACACGATTTTTTGAGGGTGTATAAACATTTTATTAAATTATATATTCTCCATTTTGGAAAACGAAATGACTTTCTGTTTCAACCCAATATATCTAACAACTAATTGCAGTAATCTGAAATGAATTACATATGCATCTCTGTTGAAACTAACAAAGTGCAATAGCGAAGAATGATATAATAAACGACATTGATTCATGGAGCAGAAAAAATTCATGAAATTTTCACGATAAGCCATAAGTGTGCATATATTTGAGGTTAGATTTTACAACAGCATTTCCAGCAGCGTCTCGTCTCATATGCACTTTTACATTACGTATACACTTATTCACTTCCACTTGCGTACAATGACAACGTAATAACAACAATAACTAGTTATGTTTCATTAATGGAAATTTTTCCTTTACCGTCACTTTATTTTTTCCGAACACAGAAAAACGGTATCAAATGACCGATTGAACGCCGCGAGTGGGTTGCTTGTAGCTATTGTTTGCTGATGCCATAAATTATTAGCGATAAGCTAGGAGAGAAGCCAGAGAATAGGAAATGCCGTGGACAAAGAATGGAGGTAAGAGCTTTAAATAATGCGTTGCCTTTATAGGGGCCATGGATCAGCAAGGCTGAGTATATTACGCCGGTACAACCAGCACCTATATTATCCAGTTCAGAGCCAAAGGCTACTTGCTCAGTAGTCTACCTCTACGTCGAGGTGTTGCTAGCTTTTCGGGGGTAAGAAAAAGGGTGGCGAATGCGAAAGCGAATGGCGCAGTAACCAAGAAGGACAGAAAGAGAGAGAAAGAAAGAAAGAAAGAAAGAGAGAGAGAGAGAGAGAGAGAAGAGGGCGTGTCGTAACGAAGGCTCTTTCTTCTTTTCTAAACATAAGACTATAATTCACGGATATTTACAGCTCTGGAAACATTCCTTGTCCGACTTTTCCGAAACTACCAATCACGGTTCTATGCATTTAGAGAAGATAACTTGTGTTACGTCACGTGATATTTCTTAACGGTTAATAAACGTGCAGTAATGCCCGCTTTCGAGCGATGAAATCGGGACCAACGGTTCGCTTCAAAGCGGGATAAGTAGCGAATTTTATCTACGGATGAGACGCAGAGATACGCGAACCATTCAACGAGAAAAATGAAGGGCATTCGATGAGAGTGAGCGAGAGACAGAGCAACAATGAGTCTCGTTTCAGCGATGTATACTTTACTGGCGTCGAAACCGTATAAATATAAACAATGATGGGGGATAATTCGCTTTCATCCGATTTTATCAACGCGTATTCGAACTTCGAGTAATACATTTCGCGAAATACAAAAAAAATCCTTCTTTGTTCCGGTAATACTAACGCTCCGCGTGTTTGTTTTTGTAACTGAGCCTCTCGATCGTTGGAATGCTTTGCGATATTACGATTGTCGTTTTTACAATCGATCGTTCACATTTTGACAATTTGTTTTTCGTCTACCGTGACGTAAATGTTTTACTATTGATAAACCATTCCTTTTCTCGGTGTCGAACGCGTGTTTCCTAACCTCAATCTCAGATTTCTAAAGAAGACCCTAGAATCATTGGTGAAAGTACTGAAGTTTATAAAAATTCAACTGTCAATTTACCAAACAAATATACAGGGTGTTTTTTTCATCTCGACACGATGGAATACCTCACGAAGAATTGAAAGTATTCAAAATATGTTCTCAAAAGAATTTCTCGATACAGAGGGAACATTATATGGTATAAATAATTGTTCCAGTCTTTTCCATAACAAACAACATTCGTGAGAACATTTCTCGATACCATTCGTCGCTCGTGAGGTCCACTGTGTGAGTCCAGTGAAATCTTTTAATTTGTTCAATTTGTATCGTTGCAATCGAGACGATTCTTAAACGAACGCGAGATTTTCACATTGAACGTAACCTTCGGGTTGCATCTCGCTCGAGAAGACGTTTCCGTCGTTAATAACTTTCCCCGTACGATTCAATTCTCGCGAAATAATCACGCGTTCTGCGAGACGTAACTGCAATTTGATTATATCGCGCTGCTCGTTATTTTTTAGTTTCCTCCGCATCGAAAGTACTTGATGAAACAGGGGGTGCACTCGCGGGAATCGCGAGCCGTAATTAAACTGATTTGAATCGACAAAAACGTTTCAACGTGCAGTTAAAAGTTCGCATTAAATAATGGCTTACGTTTCTCACGCGCGAATCGCAAAATGAAACCAAAAAAAAAGGAAGAAAATCGGAAAAGGGAAAAGAAAAACATCAAAAAAAAAAGAAAAACAATAGAAGGAAAAGTAAAAATCGCGGCTCGGCCCAGTTTCTGCGCCTGATCGATTTTCGTCTGCACGTGACAGTAGAAATGGTGCGCAAAAGTCAGCCGTAATATCGGTGAAACAAAGCTGAGTAATGGAAGGAACGGGAAACGAATTCCATGGCCAGTATCAAGTTCCACGAAGAGGGATATTTCGTCCTTCGACAGGATCGAAATGGATTACGACATTCGAAGTTTCGAGGGTGATCGATTCACGTGCCTATGTACAAAACTACAGTAGTCAAAAAGCGGAGATTGAAATCCGCGATCTATCCGGCGATACATTCGGCCATGATTCAATTTATTTACCCGAATTCACGTAGACGTCATTGGAGAAACTGCTGTCTAAACGTAAATCCACAGACGGCGCGAGGGCGATGGGCGATGCCTGGGCCGCGATCGTTGAAGCGTATTATTAAAGTATCTTGAAAGACGTTTACGGGGCATACAGAATAAATAACGGGAAGTCCTCCTTAACATTCGTGCTCTATTTATTTAAGGCTCTTATTCAAAGGGATGTGCTCCGCGCGGCAGCGCCCGGCTCTGGTATTTATAGTATTTGGATTATGGAATAATCCTTCCCGGAGACTGTGGCAACGAAGGGAACGAAGGGAGTTGAAACGGTGTTTACCAATATCCTTCGCCTCTTTCCTTCTCCTTGCTTCTCGTTTATCTCTCCGTCGCGTCTCCTTTTCTCTCAATTCCCACTCAGCGGTCCCGCTCGAGAAACTTCAATCTTTTCTCCCATCTGGATTACTCGTGCATCGAGAGCTCTCCACTGGAATTCCGCCTTTTAACGTGAAATTCGTCCAGTTTATTCGCAACCTCAATAATTTTCGCGCAGAATTACTCGAGAGACCTGGAACGCCGCTTCGATATTCTATCGGGGGGCCCCCATTTTAATTCCATCCGTCGGGATGTGTATATATATATATATATATATATTGTTTCTACGGGTTTCGCCAAATAATTTCGCGATACTCCGAGATAATGAATACACCGAGACACGGAAGACGGAGATTTATAGAGTTCTAAGAGCTACTTTCGATCGTGGTCGAACATTAGCATTTTCAATGTCCTTTGTTTTACGACCGTGAGCCCCAACATCGCTGTATTTACGATTCGTTCGAGTGGAAAACGGCTGAAATATTAAAATAATTGAAATACGAATAGTAGAATTGATGCTACGAACGCTCGAAGATGACACTGTTTAATAATTTCTTATCGAGTCTTATAGAAGCCTCAGGTTATCGACGATTCGTACGTATTCTTTTCAATTTCGGGATAAAGAGTGAGAATACGAGATATGGTAAAACGTAAAACGAAGAATAAAAGTTAGAAACAAAGGAAGAAGTATTGAGGTATGATATATAAAAATTTCGTAACGAAGAAGAAGAGAGATGGACGATAAATGTGTTTTTAGTGCAAAATATAGAACGTGACGAGGTAGGATAAATTGACTGCGCCATTTTGATAGCTTGTAATTTACACTGGTAGAACTAATTGTAATTGACCACTGTAGACGAGCTTAAATGTGCGAATTGTTTACCTAACCGTTGAATAATATGTATGTAAATGGTTTACGAGGACGTGATATTGTAAATGAGAATGCTCTTAAAATTGTTATTATCTTTATCTTATTCTGCTGTAGGAAGCACATAACTTTCGTCATTATGAAATTTCGATTCGGTACCATAGTGTATTTTTTTTTTAACCGATGAGAGGTCACTGGGAATATTTTTATTTCACACGAGTTCACTCACCCCGTTCGAATATTCGAAACTAATATTTTTAGCTACGAACAAATTGAATCGTACATAACGTGCATCCATCGAGGTAAATGTTTCGTAATATCGTTGTGGAATCAGTAAGGTAGGGATAATGTAGTGGCTCAATTAGCATAAATACCTACACGATGCCAATTCTAAGATAGAACAGTTGTAAAGCAATAGCAAGTCTAACCTTCAAAGCTCCGAAGCGCCTTTACTTAGTAAGATTTCGATTTTTATCTGACCCACTTCTCTAATAATACTGATGTAAATCAGGTTCGCGGTGCAAATTAGGCACGTGACTGCCATGAAGGCCTCAGCGCCTAGGAAATCAGTTTACTGTCGGACAACCTAGTGAACTGTAATTTTTTGATAACTGTTCATTACAAAATCCCCGACGAATTTCCAACAATTTCAGAACAGTTTTAACCAGGAAATATAGAACTTTCAAACACACATGTTTGCCAATCGTAACGAAATCTCTACTTTACCTATTTATATTTTTTAAAAAACTATATTCCATATATATAAATCCAATTGGATATAAAATAAATCCAAATAGAAAGTGTTCTCAAGCGGAGTTATTCCCGCTTTCAAGCAACGACGATTCATGGGTAACTTGAAAGCGGGGCACGTAGCGATTATATATATATATAAAAAACAGTTCGCCCGAAAAATAGTCGATCGACCGAACAAGTACGAATATTTTGCGTAAAAATCGTTACGTGCCCCGCTTTCAAGTTACCCACGAACCTTCGTTGCTTGAAAGCGGGAATAACTCCGCGTGAGAACAGTTTCTATTTGGATTTATTTTTATCGGAAAGAGCTCGCCGATTCATTGGAAAAACCATCGCGAAGATAGAAGTGTAAAAACACAAAAATGAAATTCCATCCCCTGTCAAGTGTCTGATCGCTCTCGTCTGGAACCATCGGTTCTTCGCTCCCGTCGAAGAAACGTAACCAACGGCGGTCATGATTCCATTTTATCCGTTCGTGGAGAAATCATTTCGTATAATCGGTGCGCCGTTGTACAAGGACGGGGGCCATCCATCGTTGCGTGAAAATTTCACTCGGCGCGCAAGATCCCGGCCGACGTCAACTGCACCGAGGGCACACGTTCCCCGTTTGATTTGATACAAGGCTGCCACTACAATTGGACTAAGGTAAATAAGACGGAGGAACGACAAAAGGTCTTTTTCCAGCAAGACGGTGGCCGTAACCCCGGGCATTGTCTGTTCCATACCTTCGAAATTTGTCGGACGGAAGGATGAGTTCTGGGAGCGTCGCGGTATTAAATAAATAGAGAGCGGAGGTTTAGCTCGACGATAAAAGAGACGGAGCCCGATATTCTCGAGACAAGACGATATACAGTATCAACGTGGATTTTCGCACACGAAGAACGAAGGGGCGCCGTTTCGTTCCATCGTACCGTACGGCGAAGTAACAGGGGAGTCTTTCGCGAAAACGAACCATCGCGTCTCACGGCGATAGTATTTCTCGCCGGTTATTAAACATTAATTTCCTACGGAGCGGAAAATACAATTTCGTAGCATAATTATAAGAAAACAAGGCTGCGCTCGCCGGAGTCGCTCCCGCGCACGAATCCCTGCGGAAAGTTTCGAAGCCATTCCAAGCGCCGTAAACTTTTACTCTCTAATTGGAAATTAATAAAGATTAATAGCTTTATCGCCGGACTATTAAATCCCGAGACGGTGAGTCCCGATGTTAGGCACTTGGACAAGTGTGCAGTTTGGAATAGGGGAGATGTTGAAATTGGGCGTGTGTTCAACGTCGGTACGAGACACTCCTCGCTTAAAGATCAAAGTTCTTTTACGGATCGGAGATCAGGAATCAACGTCATCGGAGTTTACGTCCCTTCGGGTCAAGAGATCCTTTAAAGATGACTTCAAAAATCGTGAGCTGTGGATTCGAACACGAGTGGCAATTACCGATGCAAATTAAAAACTTTTCAATATCTCCTGGTATAATTCCAACACGATTTTCTTCTGGTTGTTTTTCACTGTGCAGAGTTCGAGGTTCTTTTTCTCGGTACTCGTGGATTAAATTATAATTAAGAATTATCCGAACGAGGTCCTGTTTAGATTCATTTTTGCCAAATATATCCACGTTAATCGATTAACACCAGATGTACCGAGCAGTCGAAATTACTGGCTCCAACTGCTTTGGTAATGAAATTTACTTGAAATTCCATAGCACGTTTCCTGAAGACATGACTTTTCTATTCTACACGTGTGATCAATATCATAAATTCCTCTTTTTCCTCGTCGATTGCTCTCGTTTGAGATACGCACGAGATATACCTTAATATTCCGAAATCTGTCGGTAGTTCTAATGTTGATATTACCTCGATAAGAAAATGTCACAAATTTCAATTCGCGTTCGGTATCGTTTTAAAGTTTCGCCTACTGGTTCGCTATTACTCCGTCTCGCTCATTCTCGGTGTTATAACCCACTCGATATCCTATTCGAGTTCCACCAATTCCGAGAAATAATTCTCTACCGACCCTCGGTTATAGACAACAGACAACTTCTTTTCATCTTTAAATGAGGAGATGTTTCTCTAACCAACGTACAAAAAAGTTTCTCACTCTATGTAAATGATCCTGTAGCTACACCAACTTCAAGGAACAATTCTCACAATCGTGAACCAACTCGTGCAACACTCTTACCACGTCCAATGTCACCTCCGAATAAACAAACAGATATACCAATTCGTACCAAGCAAACGTCAAAGACTGATCCCTGATTTCTTCCTGCTTCCTATTATCTCGATCGATCTACTCTTAATTCCCATCACGAAACAACTACCCGTTCATTTTGTTTTCACAGTCTGATAAACAACGATCGACAGGAGCAGCTTGAATTCTCTCCCCGTTACAAATATTACGATCTAAGAAAACATCGAAATTGTCTCGTTCGGGGAAACTTGTCCCACGGTTCGCAATTCGAGTTCTCTCGTCGAGACAACGACCTCCTGGGGGTGGAATAGTTGAGGGGTGGGGGGCGACGTCAATTTCACGGGGATGCAACGCGTATTTTCGAAGCTGGGCGCGACAGACGCTATTTACCTGATGAAAGACGGAGATTGAAGTTACCGAGAAGAATTACAATCGGCACCCGATACAACCTTTCAATTTCGCTAGCTGGGGGTCTCCTCTTTTTGCCTATTTCAGTGGCAGTTCGTCCCGGGTGTCTCGGCCCCGGGTCTGTCGCGTAATCTGCATCGCTGGGGCGCGGGAGTGGGGGGAAACGAAATAAGCGGCACGGCGGAGGGGGAAGAGCGAGTAACGGGGTGGGGGGAAGAGCGAGCAAGGTGTAGGGGAGGGGGAAGGTTGCAAGAGGAAAGGAAGCGGGCAGCGAGAGTGAACGGGGCAGGAGGTCGAAGGGAAAGAGAGAAAAAAGAAATCAATGAGCGGAAACATGAGACGGTGGCGAAGGGCCGGAGGAAGGGGCGGGGCTGACGGTGCTGTAGTTTCTCTATTTCCTTCATTAACTCTGGTTCAACAGCGGCGTAACTTTTAATTGGAAGTAGTGGGGGCGTCGAGGCTCATTTCCCGGCGGGCTTCCCCATACTGGAATTCAAGCTAGTCCCAAGCGTCTTGGGAGAGGTCAGTTCATTCGTTGTAATATTCCCGGGCTCCGGTTCCACGGTCCCGTGACGTAATCTCCTGTAACGAGTGTCCAAAGTATCCTCGAGCTGGAAACGCTTCTAGTGCTTTTGTCCTCTGTAAGCAGGCCTTTGTCGACCTTGCGTTTTCCCTTGCGATACACCGCCCCTACGCGGCTCAAGTGTGAAAACTAAGGGAAAAAGAAAAGGTATACGGCTGCCGCGCGACCGTTTACCTTCTTTCTTCGAACACTTTCCTGTGTAATCATCGATAGCAAGCTGGAGAGCGGGTGATGCTGATAAGTGTTTGTGGAACGGTCGTCACCGATTAATTACGTACGTACGGTTTACGATGGCAAGAAGGAAACACTTGTGTTGGAAATATGTAACGGAGACTGGCACAAACGTAATATTGGATTGTTGGGAAAGTCATTTCGTTTTCAAAAATAGGGAATATATAATTTAATGAAATGTTTGTACACTTTAAAGAAATCGTGTTCCATTTTCACCGAAAGAAACGAAATGACTTTTTGAGCGATCCGATAGATTTCGTTTTCCAAAATGGAGAATATATAATTTAATGAAATGTTTGTACACTTTAAAAAAATCGTGCTCCATTTTCTCTGAAAGAAACGAAATGACTTTTTGAGCGATCCAATAGATAGGATACTTAGAAGATACTTAGAAGAAGCATAAGAGATGCTTTTGAAACACAGGAGGACATTAGTGACAGATATATAGCTTCTGGAGTAACTATAGCGAACAATACGGTATGTATTGGTACATTTGGTATCATATGGTATGTATGATAATTGATTAATTCTTCTGTCTAATTAGAAACCGAAATTAGCGAAAGCTTTATACATGGAAGTGCACAATCTTCTTGACAAATTATGAATTAAGTTATCACGAACAGTGCATGGAAAAGGACACAGATTCCACTGATGCGTACAAAGTTAGGACATTGATGTAATCCTCGCAGAAGAAAAGAAATCTGAAGTTTAAACATTTTTAGAATATAGAATGTTTCGACCGGGACACTCTGTATAAAATGGAAATGATATTACTAACAAAGACTAGTAAGAGCAGGATAATAAGAGTGGGAAATGTGTTAAAAAAGTTGATAAAGATATCAGGAATACGAAGCATCGAAAGTACAGAGGTAGGAAGGAAATTGAAAATGAAAATTTAAAAAATCTACCGATATGATGTATCGTGTTTGGAAATGTGGCCATGTTAATAGATACAATGGAGGAAGAATTACCAAACAGTGATACTCGAGTACTTAAGATACGATAAAGATCAAGACTTTTCACTTTTTAAAATGATTAGAAGATTCAAAACTTTGAGAGGAAACGAAATATTAGATTTTGACATTGCTGTAAGATTTTTCTTGAATTTCTGTAATATGTTTCAAAGTATTAGTCACTTCGTTCGAATAAGCGACTTTATAATTATTTTTATCAGTATTCGAACGACACGACTTGGAGAAGTTACAGTGAAGAGATAAAATCTACATGCAAGTAGATTAGGAAGACAAAAATAGAGCGGAGAGTGGAAATATCGCAGAACGCTTTAAAATAAAATATAATGTGCATACGCATTTTAACAGGAGTACATTTTTAGATATTTTCAGTTGTATGAGAAATAATGAGAAAGAGAAAAAGTACACCCAAGAAACACTTCATTTGTAGTGATATATACAAGACTGAGTGCATTATTAAAGTGTAACGTATCTTTAAATTCAATAAAAATTGGAGCACGTATTTATTCCATCATGTATTATAACTGGAATTTGGTATTACGAGTTGAATAAAAATTCAACGCAAATGAAGATGAGACTCTAAATATAAATATATGATTAAAGTTAATCCAAAAAATAAATAGCACAACGAGGACAGTTTAATTTTTTAATTAATTTTTCGATCATGTGAGTTTTGGTCCTTTCCAGTGGGTGATGTTCAAATATTCCAAATAAATGTAAATAACGGCACAAAACTACAAGAATTAATATAAATAATGTTGAAAAATCACTTTACAATTCACGTGCTGGAAATTTTTAATTAATTACAAAATTAGATTATGCTCGTTGTGCAGTTTAGTATGTAATTCAATGTTCATCGTATTTTAACTCTTGTCGTATGTTGTTCGAAATTTATCGCAGCTTCTCTTCTTCAGAGCAAAACTAAAAGTACAACTGAAAAACTTGTAAAACGGTAAACAAAAAGATAGGAAACGCTCTTAGCATTTACGAAAGTATTTGTAAACTTAATATTAAAGCTTAGATTATTACAGAAACTGCACAAGAAGCATATGGTCATTCGAGAAATCATCGTACATCATACTTTTAATATTGTATATAATATGAATTATATGCATGAAAAAAATATATAATATATACATTTATATACTACGAATGTAAATATATAATTTTCAATTTCCCGTGCATACAAACAGGTCATATCGAATTTGATTTTGATTCGACGTTTCGTTTGCCCATAAATTTGCTTCGATACTAAACTTAGCGCAAGTAAACCGAACAACAGTGAAACCGGATCTCTTGAAAACCGGAAACGCACAGGCCGTTCTCCAAAATTAGAGCCGGACCATAAACGCGCTATCTTACGAACAGTTAGATGTAAACGGACAAGTGCACAGAGGATTATAACACTAAAATATTATCCAAAGCAGTTCGAAATACGTTTAAACGAATAGGATAACCTCTTTAAATTAACAAAGTATAATATAATCGATGTGCACGAAACTTTTCTTTAATCTACTTTTTATCACATTATTAATTTTATTCGAACAAAATGTGAAAAATGATCACAAATTATTTTTCTTTCTTTTCATCACATTCTACTTTCGATTCTTAATTCACTGTAATCATTGACAAATAATTACAAATATCTTCCGTATGCGATGCAAACAACAGCACGCAACTACAAGAATTAATATAAATATTGAAAAGGAACTTCGCTGGAAATTTTTAATTAATTACATAAACGCGCTTTCTTTCCTTTCGTTACAGTATTCGTTTCATTCAGTCACCAACAAATCACTACAAATGATTTCCCCCCGTGCTCGTGATAAACGTTTCATCTCGAAGTAAAGCAACGTAAGTATTATCCACTTACGTAGCATTTCCCGCTCGGAGAATTATACAACGTCGTATAAATCCTAACTAAAGCCTCGTTTCACCTACCGTGTTTCAAAACGTGGTTCCCGCGTGAATTGTTCTCGCCGTTTTAACGAATAACATTCCAAAGGCAAGTTTCCTCGTACGGTAATGCCACGAAATCAATAAAAGGAGAAGAAAAAAAGCAATGAGAATAATAGACACGAAACAGTGTCCCGGAGAGCATTAAACGCATTCGGTACGGAACGAAACGACGTCGAAAAAGATTTAAATAAAACCCCCGTTGCGGCATCACCTTCCAAAACGTAAAATAATAGTAGCGACAGCTGCCCGTTCTGAAACTGTACCTTCCCTCGGTTCCGTTTACTTCGCGCGGTGACGCACGTGTCGCTTGTAAGATCGTTCCTGGAATAAAACCGATAAAGATTCAAGTAAACAGTTACGCGCGTGGAGCGACCGACTGCAACCTAAGCGAAAAGATGACGACCTCCTGTACAGAGGGTATCGACAACGCCGGTAATCTACTCGGAAATTTACGATGATCCTTCGCGCCTGGTGTGCCCCGATACTATCGGTTTCTCGTTACATTAGTCGGTATATTGTTATTTCGGTGGTTCACCAAGGATCTCTGCTACGGTTGCGCGGGAACTCTTCTGAGGAATTCACCATAACCAGTCGATAACTGCATATTATCCTCATAACGGTACACTTTAGTTTCGATTAGAAACCCTATCATCCGAACGACTCGCGTACCATTTCTATACGTTCGGTCCTCGTTCGGAGCACTTTTCTTAAAGCGAGCTACGGAATATATTCCAGCCGGGGTAATCCTTGCGGAACGATTACGTCTCGTAGGGTATAAATGCTCATTGAAAATTCCTTGATATTAAAGTTAGCGACGAATACTGCCCGTGGTACCGTATCGGGTATATTTGGTGGATAATATCGAAAGTAGGGCAGACGAATTCGAAGAACGGTGAATCGGTTAATTTTGAAATTCGTTGTAACGTGATTATATTAATTAACGCGATGTAATTGGGAAATAAATTAATGCGTGTAATTGGAAAATAAATTAATGCGTTTAATCGGGGATTGATCTTCAGAACATGTTGGGATTTAATTACAACCGTAGTCGATAATACTGTTGCTTTGATTACAGAGCGGTAATGGTTGTTAATCAACATTCTCGGTGTCTATTCCGATAAATGGATTCGATTTTATGAAATATTATCGTTTCGTACGAATGACAAAGTGTTACTTAACGATTGTTGCACTGGTTAACGGCGTGCAGATTTTCAGCTTAAAATAATCGAAATGTCGAGAAGGACTAAATTGAAACGTAATCGGGCATCATCGTTTCATGGAATGCTTTCGACCATATTGTTTCGATCCTCCTCGGTGTACACATAATCGTGTTAAATAATCTTAAATGAAATAGTATACAGTATTGTGTAACATATACAAACTGAATACAATGTACCGGTGAAAAAAGAACTGGTGTACTTGCAAAAGTTTGCACGTAGTCGCGCATATGAAATATGATAGTAAGAATATAAATAAAATAATGCGTTGTATTAAAATATAACGAGTAACGGGCACTAAATGTTGGCAATACTGGCAAAATTGTATTTGTTGAATTATGCGGATAAATTTAACACACTTTCAATGCTTTCGTGAATTTACGGCTAATATTGCGAAGTTGAGCTAATTATTAACGCAAATGTTGCAATTAATTAACGCGAAGGGTTAATCTGTTTAAGAATCGTGCGATTACTCGAAAGATTGGAGAAATTAGTTTGCTTTAGCTCTCGTGACCTTAATTTATATGGACACGCGTTATTATATTATACTTTACGCGTATTCGTTTTCGCTACTTGCGTACATTAAAAAAAAAAGGAAAAACATTTGTAACTTTTCTCATAAAATTATACACAGAGGGATAAAACGCGGCCTAAATAAAGAACTCCGAAAAGTCGAAGCGTTACGTTTCAATTTTTATTTATGAGTTGGCGATACAAACAAAGGCACTGAAATTTATTTATATGCTACATTGGCTGGATTACGGTGACTATAATCTCGCAACGTCGATTTATTTGTATCCTACCGCTACAATTCAAATTTTCGGCCCGGTTAAATAAATTGAAACTATACACAGTAGAGCCTCCCGTATCAGAGGACCCACCATTCGTTTATTTTAATACCTAAATACCGTAACACACTTATACACACTGACAGGACACTAATTACTTATTTAATTTAGTTGCCCAAGAGGTATGTAATTCTTAAATATTTAAACAAGTCGTCAATTTTTGTATATCTATTTCTACAAATAAATGAGTGTCCATAGAAAGAGCGTATATTGTACTTTATAAAATTATAAAAGAATTCATTGCTGACTGTAACACTTAACGTTAGAATTATCAATAGATTTTGGTATATTATGTGGTGTTTCTTATACGTGTTTCAGAAAAATCGATAATTGAAAAAAAAGAGGCACTTATGAAATTGATTACATTGGATTATTTGGGAAGTCATTTCGTTTTCTTTTGGTGAAAATGAAACACGATTCTTTTAGTGTGTAAACATTTTATTAAATTATATATTCTCCATTTTGTAAAACGAAATGACTTTCCGAACAATCGAATATAAAATATAAATATACATAGAATTTCTATTTTATAAAATAAAATAGAAAAGGTCATCGCGTCTTTTGAAAATATACTATGGAATTTACAGTAAATTTCTTTGCAAAAGCGATTCTTCAAACCAGTCGTTTCGACTGGTTGGTAAATCTAGCGTTAAATAACCACCTGGTGCAACATACCCCCTTCTTCCACGTTCAAAAACCAAATAATAATCCGACAATGTAAAGGAGTAATTTTTGACTGCAAACACTCTTAGATAAAAAAAAAAAAGCGATTGTTTCTGCCAATAACGCGTAAAAAAAACTTTGCGACACACGTCCCTCCCCTAACCACCAGCACGTGTGTAGTTTGTCACAGAAATGATCGTTCCGTTATCCAAACACTCGTATCTCCCTATCAGCTCCGCTAGGGGGGGCTCCCCCGTATAAACTCGATTCAAATCCGCTACCCCAATTCGTTTAAGCAGCCTTGAGCTACAATACGATTCACCCGTTTCAACTTCTATCAACGTAACGTACAAACACGTGCCTCTCCCCCTCTATTATTGTTACTTTTTCTTTCTTTCTTTCTTTCTTCCTTTTTTTTTTCTTCTTACAAATATGTCGCGTTTCCCAGGCGGTAATGTTTCCGCGTCGGTGGCTCGGTGTTCCGTCACGCAGAGATTTCGCCCAGACCGCACGACAGCCCGTTTTTCCTCCTCGAATAAATATCTACGTTTGAATTCGCCTTGAAGCCGGAGGAGGGCTCGCCCATTGCACGAAAATGCCGCACGGCGCTTTACCTGCGCACAATGATCCCGAACGGGGCAAAAAACCGCGCAGGTAAAACACGGAATTTTCGCGAAGAGCCGGGTACGCCGAAGTCTACCCCCGGGCACCCCCGCGACCCGGGAGCGTCCCCCGCACCCGACCGTGCAGCAAAACACCGCGGTGATCCCCCGTTTTAGTGACATAACGGGGTAGCTGACAGGGGTAAGCGGATGGGTGGGAAGGGCTAGACAAAAAACAGCGCCTGCAGAGATCCGCGAGGCGGCTGTTTAATTCGACCGGGACTTTCCGCAGCGGGGGATAAAAAAAAAAGAAAGAAAGAAAGAAAAAAAAAAAGAGAGAAGAGAGAAAAAAAAAGCGCAGAGGCAAGCCAGCCGCTCCAGCCCATCGTTCCAGACTCTCTCTCGCTCCTCATGCATTATGAATAATGGAATTTAAATATACGCAACGGAGCCTCCGGGCGGCTTCAGTTGTGGGCGGTGTGGGCCCGGGTCCAAAGCGCGGGTGTCATGTTCGCATTGTTAATTGGCCGACGTTCTCGTTTTGCAGCCGTCTGAGCGACAACCGCGGACGAGGGAGAGACGAGCATCGGGAAAATACGTATCCGCCATCTCTGTTGTCCGTTACACGCGCTTGGGAACCAAAGCGTTGGAGATGCGCACGTCGACGGTACCCGGGGACAGGGATCGTCTGTGTCGCGCGACAGAGTGCCACAGTGGATCGAACACGTAAAAACAGAGAACGGTGAATACTTTCGGCCGGTGAATTAATTAGACACAGGGTAATGGCTGGGAGTGGCCAGGTAGATGCGCCATTGAAGTCCCGCGCTCGGTTTCCGCGGTCCGCCGCTGAGCTTCTAGCACGAGCTTCTGCCGGTTTCGGGCAGTTACGTCGCCGTGGAACTGTACACCGTGTACCTTATGCCACCAGCCTCGCGCCAGTTAACCTGAATATCCGTTCCCAAGCTCCCGCGAGATATTAACACGCGCGCGGGTAAGTTCGCGGTGAGAGCGTGTAGTTGAGCTACCTATCGCGTGGAAGTTACTTGCGATCGAGCGCTTAGTGAACTTCCATGGGCCCCCCTCACGTGCGAGATGGTAGACGAAACGGGCGGATAAGCAACAACGCGGAGTATCGTGACTGGTACCCGATATATTCGAAATGTGGTCGAAGATGTTCTTAAACTGCTTTCAACGGAGATAGTGGACGAGAATGCTATCCGGAGAGGTAATTATCGTTGCACGTTTATCGAGATTACGAGACGAGATTACGAGCGCGTCGTACGTAACGACACGGTGTTTCGTAAGATTCTCCGAGCGGTGGAAATCGTTGTGGTAAAAGTTTAAACAGCGGCTCGGTGAAAAATTGAGAGGGGAATTGAATTGAAGCGAGGTGGCGAAACAAATTGAAATGTTCTTAGATAATTGTGTTCGCATTATGAATATTTATGTGCAATTTGTACCTCAAAAGGGTGATTATGGATTTTAATGAACGTTGCAAGACGAAGGTGTATCGTGAATCGATCGATGGAACTTATTGTATTTGAACGAAATTGCCGAGAAGTATCGACTGATTTCACTTTGTTAAGGAATGTTTGTTTATTTTACCGAAGTTTATCGACTTTTACGTATTGCACATTATTTTTTGTACAGTGTTACATTCGTGACTATTGCAAGTGTATTCATCTTTCTTTATTTCCACGTTGTTACGTTTCTTGATACATTTTGCAATTAATTTTATCTTGGAGACGAAAGCAAATAGATATATACTGTACGTACATGAGATTAATACAGTGCAGAATAAACCGAGATAAAAATGATTTATGTTGTTCTCTAAGGGCAAACGGTTCTCAATGACGAAAGCAAACCTCCTGCGTGACGCATAATCCTCCATGTTTTGGTCTTCGTTTAGTATAAAATAGATCTATAGAGTATATGATATTTATTGTTCAGAATGGCCTGCTGCGCACAAGGGGCAAAGTTTGTCGAATATTTTACGAGGCACCAGGTATAACTGCTCCAGTTTGGCGTATCCTGATCTTATCCTAGTTACGAGTTAATTTTAACTTAGCTCGAGGTAAAGTATGAATTTTTATATCATAAAAAATAGGAATGGATACACGGAATGGACTTGCTTTACACTTTTCCCATGTTACGTTCTATTTATGTATATGCATATTAATTCAATGCACCGATTACGGTTTGAAATTGTGCGACACCTAGAGTAACAATTTGGCTCTGTGATCTATGCAAATTTTGTTGCAAGATTCAACATTTCCATCCCACGAGTATTTACACACAATCGAATCTAGAAAACTAGTGATAATTAAAATACAATAAAAAAATATTATAATTGTGAGCATTTAATAGATATTGAATTTTAAGGTCGCGATGAGTGCATACGTTTCAACTATTGTAGTACAGTTAAAGGAATGAAGATTACGAAATATTCAAATTTGAAAAAGAGAATCGAGAATAAATCACTCCTCTGTAATTATTCATTTCTAACCTTCTCCTTAAATTTCAACTGTCCCATTTTCACAACAGCTCCTTTCCCAAATTGACTCTTAGAATCCACGAAGATGAAAAATTGTTACAACCGCGACGTAGTATCGAGTTGTGACAATGTTTGCTTAACGTTACTCCCACCTAAGGGCGTTTCGAATGTAAAAATTCATCGATGATCAATTTTTTACAGACAGTTCGACAAGGAATCCCTGAACGCAAATATAGACTCGATCGATCGCTCGAACGGAAGTACTCATCGTCGTCTTTCCAAGATTAGATTCGTTTTCTTCCCGTAACGCCAGAAGCGGTATTCAAGAACCAACGAAACGAGATAGGAATTGAACTGTACCAGTTTTTTGCGCAAGTTCCTCTTCCTTTGCAAAGATACACAAGAAAGCACCTTTATGGCGGTGGCGAGGTATGATAAAGGTTGATGACTCCGTAAATGCGGATATACACGTATACGAGGGGCGTAAACTTATTTTTCAATTTCGTTGCCCACGCCACGTTCCTGATCTGTATCTGCCACCTATTCACGTTCCACGTGTTCGTTCTTTAACGTGCACCGGGACGCGTTATCATTCTTGCAAAAGGAACTTACTCCCGTTGAAACGAATGCCAAGAAAATTGCGCGTATAATGTGCCCTTATACGTGGTACAAAGAATCGGTTACTCGACGTGAAACGGAATATGCAACAGGACATTCTTTCTTGTAAATTAATCGCACGGAATCCGGAATCATTTTCGTCGCGTATCATAAATATCGAAACAAAAATAGAAGGGAACATTACCCAAGGAACAAGAGAAGCTTCAGAATGGGAGAGTAGTTGGAACTGGTTGGAAATACACGTTGTACTTACGAATGCTCGGTTCTTCAAGAGGGAACACTATTCTTACCGAATCTTTTCTGACAATACGGAATATCTAACACAAATGATTCGTATATACGTACTTTGAACTATATTTGTTAATTTTTATGAAAGAATGTTTACGTGTGTAAGAAATATAAGCGTACTTGTGCTATCCAAATATCACATGATGTGGTGAATTTCTTTGGATAGCCAACATTGAATCCGAAATACCGAATCTTTTCTGACAATACGGAATATCTAACACAAATGATTCGTATATACGTACTTTGAACTATATTTGTCAATTTTCATGAAAGAATGTTTACGTGTGTAACAAATATAAGCGTCATTGTGCTATCCAAATATCACATGGTGTGGTGAATTTCTTTGGATAGCCAACATTGAATCCGAAATACCGAATCTTTTCTGATAATACGGAATATCTAACACAAATGATTCGTATATACGTACTTTGAAGTATATTTGTTAATTTTTATGAAAGAATGTTTACCTATGTAACAAATATAAGCGTCCTTGTGCTACCCAAATATCACATGGTGTGGTGAATTTCTTTGGATACTCAAAATTGAATCCGAAAATGTAATGTAATAGTCTTGTTGCAAGTAGATTAAGGTTAATTGAAATATTCAACATTTGTATATTCACGCTATTGGTATGTAACGCTATTGGTTATTAATGTAAATTTGTTTTAAATTACCATAATAATTTTCACGGGTTAACTTTCAATAATAATGTATGTACTTATTTTTGTTAACAGGGCCAAAAAATGGAAATACAGAGAAGGTTTGAAAAAATATTAGTTGCAAGACTTGCAAACGCTTAATGATTTACGCCGAAACAGGATCGAATTTTATTCTTATCACAAGCGCACAATAATTGTTCGTATCGCTTTTATCGTACGCGCTTCACCCATCGAATTAAAGTAGTCTTTCAACTATAAAGTAAGAAGTGCAAAAAAAGTATTTGTTTCGTCGACTCGTCGGTAATCGTACGCGTTTCACTCATCAAATTAAACTGGTCTTTCAACTATAAAGTCAAAACTACCAGAAAAAAAATCGTAAGCGCTTCACCTATAAAATTAAAGCAGTATTTCAACGATAAAGTAAAAACTACCAAAAAAAATTTGTTTCGTCGACTCGTCGGTAATCGTAAGCACTTCATCCATCAAATTAAAGTAGTATTTCAACTATAAAGTAAAAAGTGCAAAAAAATATTTATTTCGTCGACTCGTCGGTAATCGTAAGCGTTTCACCCATCAAATTAAACTGGTCTTTCAACTATAAAGTCAAAACTACCAAAAAGAATCATAAGCACTTCACCTATCAAATTAAAATAGTCTTTCAACTAGAAAGTAAAATCTACCAAAAAATATTTATTTCGTCGACTCGTCGATAATCGTACGCGTTTCACTCATCAAATGAAACTGGTCTTTCAACTATAAAGTAAGAACTACCAAAAAAAAAATCGTAAGCACTTCACTCATCAAATTAAAGCAGTCTTTCAACTATAAAGTCAAAACTACCAAAAAAAAAAAATCGTAAGCGCTTGACCCATGAAATTAAAGCAGTCTTTCAACGATGAAAGTAAAAATTCCCGAAAAAATATTCGTTTCGTGGACATCGAGCAATCGTCGACGATAGAACAGGCAGAGTCTGGTTTCGCGATGGCGGTTCGATGGATCGATTGGTATAAGTTCGTGACAACCTGCTGCACAAAAATCGGTACACAACGTGCTAACCGGCGCGGTACTTCTTTGCGTACGTATTCGTATTCCTGGCCCGTGGCTGAAGGCGCAATCACGAAACGGCGCATGCACGGCAAGGGCTTGAAGGTGGAAATACCAATAACCTGGAAAAGCCTCGCGGATCCACGAACACGGATAACTCCGTTATGAGAAAATTCGATAAAATCCCGCTAATATAATCACGCTCCATATGGTTGATTAACCCCGGGGTAGCTGGCAGCCCTCTGAGGATCGTCTTCTACTTGCGGGTGGTGAAGGAAGATAGGAGGATGTAGGGACCGAATGGAGAGCAACGTATAAACACAGGCCCTGGTCTTCCTGACATCGTAAGTGGAACGAAGACGAGGCGATACCACCGGGATGTCCACGGGACGAAGACAGAGAGACGAAGGTAGGGACAGACGAAGGACAGAAAGAGAGAACGGGAGAAAAGGGAGAAAGGAGCACCTGCTCGAAACTCATATCCGAAGGTAGCAGTGGAGGTAGGCGTTGGATTATTCGAAGCACGACGACGATCTTGGAGCCAGCCGACTGTCTGTATCGTAAAGCCGGCATCTATCGATCGCGGTGCTGGATTACGTCCCGGCAGTTCGATTCGCGATGATTATTTTCCTCCACGGATCTGCGTAATCCGTTGCTTATATATTACACCGTTCATCGTGGATATTACGTCTCCCCCACCCCACCTACCATCCGCGTAATTAATAATACCGGACTATAGGAAATTGTTGCTTCGGTTTCAAATTAGACGCGGACGGAGGGTGAAAAGATGCCGAGAGTAGTAATTCGAAGGTTGTAAAGATTCCTTCCCGCGGTGTATATTTAGGGCGAAAATATACAGAACCGGTTTCTTTTTTCATCGACCAATTTAGGAGGGAAATTCTGCATAAAGTAACAGGAATATCTGCATAGTGGTAAGCAACTTAAGGTAACTTTTTTTTTTTCTTTCTCGCAGGAAGTTACGCCATCTGTATCAGGGAACGCTTCTACCGGGTTTCGTAATCGAATTTTTCAAAGTTTAATATCGGTGGTTTAATATTGTGAAACTTGTCGGTTAAAGGGAACGTGTTTCACAGTTTGGGGTAAAAAATTCTATTCTCTAAACGAGACTCGCGTAACACGAGGGACGTTCGATCGGACGATTAATTTTTCAATGATTCGAGTCACACGGAATATTGAAATGATAGAGTTCGAAGAGAGAATGGATGAAGGAACGAAAGATAGAACTGAAAGAGGAGTGCTTCTACGTTCAGAAATACGCCGAAAACGTGAAATAACATTCTTTTGTACCGAGCTTTGTTTTCGAGGAAATCGATTTTGACGATACATGGACCAAACGTGCGCTTCGGCGATAAGTTTTAACTTCCGGGGTTTTCTCCACGCTTCCTTATCGTGTTTATATTGTGAGGTACGTACAGCTAATAATTGAACATTTAAAAGAAAATTATTACCCCTAAATATTACGTACAAATTTAATATACCCCTCTGTTTCATCCTTGGAACAAGTTATCTATTCAATCTTGCACATCTTCGTTTGCGATGTATCAGTGTAACGACTATGATATAAAAAGTTACCCTCGAGATACTTTTAATACTTGCAAAATAATTAGATCGAGTCACTTCACGAGTCTTGTTTATTTTTGTTCAATTAACTGGTATTCGAAGATACACAAGTAATATTAACGATCCATAGAGAGGTCACCTATGATTTGATCCTGTCGTTAAATTAATTCAACAATACCTACTTCATAGAAATCGATAAATTTATTTTCAAAAGCTCGTCCAGTTGTCATCGATTTCGATTTTGAACAAGTTTCAGCGACTTCTGAATAAATGCTTGACACGAAAGTTTGTCGATATTCGCAATAACCTGCCAACGGAATACTCCTATATCAAATTCGAAAAACAAAATAAATATGAATGTTTACGTTCGGTTTTAATTGAAAAATATTAACCATCTTGCTCGAGCTCGCTTTATTGATTGATAGAGGGGTCGACTATAAAGCAGTGATGGCCGTATGACACGAATCGGTGAAACTATTTTTATACAGGGTGGACCACCTAACTTAACCGACTCTATGCTGAATAAAATTTTCTTCATCGTCGATGACATTATTTCGAAGGACCTTGAACGTCAGGTCGCTTCATCTTTCGTTCATCGTCTCTTGCAAGAATTCGAAAACAAACTTACAAGGTTGTTCGTAAAAAAAAAGTTGAAAGTGACCTTGAAGACTTACGTCAAAAGGAAGATATCCAGAGAATCGAACGCCCTTACCTCGAAAGTCCTTCGAAATAACATCACCCATGATTAACAAAAATAAACTAGACCTTACTTGGTGTACACAGTTACAACCCATTTGTACATGGTTACATCGAACCAAAAATCTCACAGTTAACCACGCAACACTAATGACGCACCCTGCACGTCCTATCGCAAGTGAAATTCGCTAATTGGTCGCAAACGTGAACCAGCTACAAATAAAAGAAACAAATAAACGGAAGAGTCTCGCAAAATAAACCGATACACTCGTATCCCCTGTTAACGTTCAGCAAACTGGCCTCTGAAATAAATTCGTCACACCTAAACACCAAGAAACTGTACTCGGAAGAAAATTGATTGGAGAAAAGTTTCGTTTCGATACAGTCCGATTAATTTCCTCCGTGAGTAAGCCTCTTTACGTGGGTTACGTACGCTGGTAACCCAGTTCAGCGGCCGGAAGCCGGCTAATAGAAAAGCGAACGAAAGCAGCCGCGTGTAACGAAACGCGAAATGATTAAAAGCTCCTTCGACAAATCACGCGGCGGTATCGCGATCGTGTGCGCGCCGAGCGATAAATTACCATAAAAGGCAACCTTCACGGTGGTGTGTGGCGAGCGTGCTTGGTCGAACGTTGTTTCTTTCTGTCTCCCAGGAAGCGGCCGGTTCGAGAACTTGGAAAAGTTCTTTCGGCCAACCGCGGCTGAATCCCGCTCTCGCGAACGTGTTCGTGAAGGGTCCGCGCGCGGGCGCGCGATTGCGGTTACGCTGCGGTGTTAATGGCAGCGAACATAAAGCATACCAACGCCTGCACGCTCGACCATGCTCGTTTACAGGGCCACTATTTATGTTGATAACTTCCAAATGGAGTCAGATACACGATTCTGAGTGGCGGTGGTTCGCCGTCGGTCCAGCGTGGTTTGCTAGTACTTGCAAAGTATGGGGGGATCTTTTTGGTCTTGTAACCGTGGCCAGGGGCGAGGAGGAGGTGGAGGAGGATCGGGAGGAGGGGGTGGTGGAGCGCGCGAGCGCCGAGCCAACGACGGGGAGAGGGGGGAGACGAGTCGAGTCGAGAACAAGATTCAAGCGGAAAGTTTTGTGAGTTAATGGTGCGGAGGTAATGCCGCGGTCGCAACAGCAACAGCCACCCTATCTGCCTCTCCTTGTCGTCCTTTCTCTCTCTTTCTCTCTCGTTGGGCTGCTATCCGTCTCTCTTTATCTACGACCACCCTCGCCAACCAACACCACCACCATCAGCGTGTTTCACTCCGATCCCTTTCCACCTCATTTTTTTTCTGTATCTCGATACGTCTCTCTTCTCGGCGTTTTCGTCTCACCGGGCCGAAAAAAGGTGAGTGCTACGCCGGGTCTATCGTAGAGGGTCTCCTCGTAGACTCTGTCCTCCCTTCCGGTCTTCTATTGGTCTTTCTCTCGGTCTTGTCTCTGATCGGACCGTAACCGATTTTTTTTCCTCTCCACGGCGAGCCGCTATCGCGAAACCGTCGCTAACAACCGCATCGGATGCAGCTACACGTTGGACCGTCTCGTTTCGCTTCATCCGTACTCGTACTCCGTGTCTGGGCTCATATCTGTGTTTGCGCAGGGCGACATCTGCTTTCAGATCTCTCGTAATGAGATAGGAGGGCCTTCGGTTACGGGAGGAAGCATTCAGTTTCTCGAATTTAACACGATTCCGATCTGCGTGCGGCTTAAGTAGTCGCGATTTCGTAGACTTGGGGGTTTCGAATGATATCAGGGGCCTAGCATGACATGCTAGGTAGACAATTTATTCTGATCGCCATTTTAGGCTCACCGTTCGTTCTTTTACGCCGAGACCTCTGAATCTAGCTTGTTAGATTTGTCGAAACTTCTCTATACAATGTAGGGAAAAATTGTTTACATTAGCACAAATGTCTAGTCGTATTTTGATTTTTAATCGATAGAATGTGGTTAGACGTGAAAGCTGATTGGAAATGACTTTAGGGAATCTAGAGTAGTTTTGACAAGTTTCTTTCAATGTTGGTACTGATACCAATGTTGGTAATACAGAATGATCTACTGAAAAGAGGTCTCCTTAATATCTTTGCTACTATAATAGTTAACTATCATGTTATATATAATAGATTGTTCAATAAACTAGTACTATACTGTTCAATAAGTTTTATATATGACACAAATGTTTTCGTTACCAAGACATCATGTGTAAGACAGGACACTTATATGTGCACAATGTTAGTAGAAATCTAATGCATGTTCAAAGATTTCAATTTTAATACCTTAATACTCGAATATCTCGGAAATTGTTACGTTTAGGGTCGAGTGCCTTAATACTTCTATTCTCGTAATTTCTTGTGTTGTCGAATTCTGTCATAAATAATTAGACATATTTCTTCAGAAGAATGACGTTTGACTTTCAAAGATTCTCCATGTCTGTAGATAGAAAGAAACTACTGTCATTATATTTTCCACGAAAGCAACTTTCACAAACTTTTACAAACCATTAACATCGGTAAAGTAGACTTTTTCCTATTATTTAAAATACTTAAAATATTATTTCTTCAGAAGAACGAAGCTGACTTTCGAAGATCCTCCATGTCTCTAGATACAAAGAAACTACTGTAGTTATATTTTCCACGAAAGCAACTTTCACAAACTGTTACAAACCATTAACATCAGTAAAGTAGACTTTTCCCTATTATTTAAGATACTTAAAATATTATTTCTTCAGAAGAACGAAGCTGACTTTCGAAGACCCTCCATGTCTCTAGATACAAAGAAACTACTGTAGTTATATTTTCCACGAAAGCAACTTTCACAAACTTTTCCAAACCATTAACATCAGTAAAGTAGACTTTTTCCTATTATTTAAAATACTTAAAATATTATTTCTTCAGAAGAACGAAGCTGACTTTCGAAGATCCTCCATGTCTCTAGATACAAAGAAACTACTGTAGTTATATTTTTCTGGAAAGCAACTTTCACAAACTTTTACAAACCATTAACATTGGTAAAGTAGACTTTCTCCTATTATTTGAAACACAGACGATATTGAGGTGCTCCTGTCGAGACACTTTGTGCAAACACGGAGTAAAACGCAGAAGAGTATCACGTGACTAACCTTCTGACCCCAGTTTCGATCGAATCAAGGTACGGAAGATAACAAGGCGGAACGGGCTTTAAGGGTGGGCTGCGCCACTCGCATTCTTTCGGTTAACTGATTCCGCAAAAGTGATCTTTGCATCGCAATCGCGATCAGAGGCGAGCAGGGAATTCCTGCCGCGATCAGGAGCGGAAAGCTGCCACGATCCAACGCGGAGCCGTCCCAAAGCTTTGATCTCCGACACGATTAACGGGTCGTTAAAACCGTCATACCGGTCGCGACCGTAATGAGATCCAATAAACAAGGAAATCCTTGTATATACACCGACGTCGGGATTTTAATTCGTGATACGTGTCTTGGAAAAATGTTCTCCTAGCGGTGAGCGCGCTAATCAAGAAATTCATGAATAACAACTCCGCTCTACATCTGCTTCCTCTCATCTGTGCCGCTGCCACGGCCCCTCGTACCCTCCTTGCAAAAACTTGGCTTCTATTTAATTACCGAGTCCTTTGGAAGCATGGGGCTCCTATAACTCGAGCGGTAGTCCCGTTATTCTGCTCCGGGCTCTCCTCCACCTTCCCAGCCATCCGCACGAACATCCACTTCGCATAAAAGGCGAGCCAGGTTGCGGCCTGCGCGGCTGGGGAATCGCGGGGAGGGACATGGGGGAAGGGGAGGGGGTAGGGGGCAGCCGGATCTTTTCGAATTATGACACTACCTCTGGTTCCCAGAGTCTGCTCCACTTTCAAACGTCGCGCGCAATCTATTCGATATTAGTTGCTTGATTACCCCGTAAAATGCTACGAGGAGGATAAGGACGAGTCGGGACAGGGGGACGTAGACGACAACAACAGATACACCGTGGCTATACTCGTACCCGCAAACCCAATGCTCGCCCGTTTCTATCGCCCCGAGCTAAACGGCACCGGAGCTCGTACCATTAACGGAATCTAGGGCCCGATCCGCCTCATTGAATTTCGCTCAATCGCGATTATGATAATGCGTGAACGATCGCTTCAACCACGGATGCGGCACGATGGCTGTTGTTCCCATTCAAGGCGACTGGGGAAACGCGCGATGACAATGTAAGGGATATTGGACTGGACAAAGACGCGACAGTGGGAAAGTTTGTATAGAGGAATTGCCAATGGAGGGCACGGGACGAGGAACGCGTCTTGTCCAGCTTTCGATCTGGGACGTTCTACGTTATTGAACAATATTTTTGCATCGGTGTGCGAAGTCTACGCGCTGAACAGTTTCGCGGGATTTGAATCGATGACGTTTAGTTTCCTCGGGCATTTCCAATGGTATCCTATGAGTGTATTGTTAGTATCTTACAAACTTTTCTAATCTAGACCCAATGAACAGTCAGAGGTGCCGATTCAAAGTGAGGATTTGAATTAATGGTGTTTATTTTCGTCGAGCATCCCAATGAGACTTTCGAAGAATGGGTATCTCTGGTAGTATCCTATAAGTGTATTGTTAGTATTTTACAAACTTTTCTAATCTAGAACCAGTGAACAGTCAGAGGTGTTAATTGAAATTAAGGATTTGAGTCGATGACATTTAGTTTCGTCGGGCATCCCAATGAGACTATCGAAGAATGGGTATCTCTGGTAGTATCCTATAAGTGTATTGTTAGTATTTTACAAACTTTTCTAATCTAGAACCAGTGAACAGTCAGAGGTGTTAATTGAAATTAAGGATTTGAGTCGATGACATTTAGTTTCGTCGGGCATCCCAATGAGACTATCGAAGAATGGGTATCTCTGGTAGTATCCTATAAGTGTATTGTTAGTATCTTACAAACTTTTATAATCTGGAACCAGTGAACAGTCAGAGGTGCCAATTGAAATTGAGAGTTAGCATCCTGAACACTGTTACAGACCGTGACTCGTTCAAAGTCACCCCTTACTAATGATACTTTTGTAGCATGGGTACTTTCACTAGTGTCTTATAAATATCTCTTTAGTGCCTTGCAAACTTTTGTAATCTAATACCGATGAACAATCAGTAGTATCAACTGAAATCGAGAGTTCCCGAATACTACTTCAAACTGTGACTCGTTCGAAGTCACTTCGTGCTGATACTTTTGTAGAATGGGTACTTGCAGTTGCCATTTTATCTTACAAATATCTTATAAATATCTCTTTAGTGTCTCGTAAACTTCCATAATTTAAAACCGATGAACAATCAGTAGTGTCAACTGAAATCGAGAGTTCCCGAATACCACTTCAAACTGTGACTCGTTCGAAGTCACTTCGTGCTGGTACTTCTGTAGAATGGCTACTTTCAGTAGTATCTTATAAATATCTCTTTAGCGCCTTATAAACTTCTGTAATCTGAAACCGATGAACAATCAGTAGCGTCAACTGAGATCGAGAGTTTCTGAACGCCACTTGAAACTGTGACTCTTTCGTCGTCACCCCGTTTATCGATCAGCCGAGAAAGAAGTCGGATCTAAGAAACCCTTGGATAGATACATCTTATCACGGGCCGAGGAGACCACTGATTATTTTCGTTCCGCGCGCTCAAGGTCTGGTTTACTTCTTCCCTCATGCTCCGAGATAATGGACACTATTACCTTAACGAGGCCCCAGTCTCTTAGTCGGTAATTGCTTCGAGATATCCAGGAGAGCCGGTATATGTACAGTGATGCCTAGTGTTGCACGGAGAGCCCAGACGGTGTTATTGCCGCTGAGGCTACTTGCCCATTTCGTGGTGGTTATTGTTATGGGCCTGTGGCATTAAGATGTAGACCGCACTCTCACACGAGACCTATCCCATATAGAGTGTATATACTTACGTGGGAGAATTTCATTACGCCGCTTCATAACCGGTAGACTTCACGGCAGCGATAAATCGAGATTGTGCCCCTCCTTGTTAAATCTGCCCGCGTTTCCCCATACTCCTGTGCCCACGTCTTGGAAACGATGAGACAACTTAATCCACGTGATGGAACAACGTCGCGTTATACAAGGCGAATCGCCTAACTGGAATTGTAAATAGATCCGTTCTTTTGACGAAAGTTTGACGTTTCATTTATACAGGGACCATGTAAAATGGTAAAGATCGTTTCTTTATTAAAATCGAAGTTTCGGAGACTTTAAGAATATCATTTTTTTCAAGAGAACGTACTTTGCTAATTATTTACCAAAATTTCTTGGAAGCTGAATCGGATTATTGAAAATAAGAGAAATGTTTGTAATTCCAGCGTTAATCATTTTCTATAGGGAATATTAACAAAATTTCGTCGAGAGTTCGATGCATAGTACTTGTAATCGAGTGAAAAATTATTAAACGGTAATAAGTTTGAAAAATAACTCCGTTAAAATTGTTTTTCTGTTTTAATCGTGCAAGTAACTTTTATCATCCATTGCGCGTAAATAAATTGCCCTCTCTTTACGACTAGGCTTGCTTTATACTTTTATATCAGTGTTAGTTTGTTGTGTTCGAATCATTTAATAGATATAGTTTGCTTCGAAGAATAAATAAAATCACTTTTTGTAGTACCATTGAAAGTAAAATACAATAATAATTACTAATTATAAAATTAAACAATCAGAGTTGTTATTGATAGTCATTTCTCTCGTTATAATATTTATCTTCTTAAAGAAACAAACGTGTCACAGGCGTTATAGAAACTAAAAATTTCTTCTACCTTCAAAAAGGTTAATTTTTTGACCCACGTTGCGTAAGTCTTTCAGCGAGCTAAATATTCTTTAAGTCTTGACCCCATTTTTTAACACCCTTTGTACGTATATTATGAACAGTTCTTACAGTCGGTTAATAACGGAGGTGAAACACTCTGTGTTATAATTTTAGAATTCATGCTTCGTTACAGAGGGATTATTTCGTTTTAAAAAAGTTACGATGAACTTTTATTCAAGTTAAAAGTTACGATGAAATAGTTATTCTTATTTCAAGCTCAAGGTTTCGGATCTCTTTCAGAAAATTATCCCACTTTCTTTACATTGACGAAGAAATTTCAGATACTGTCTCGTATCAAATTTGATAAGAATATCTTTTAATAATATAATAGGTTGCTCGATAAGTTTTGTCGTTCGATAACAAATGAAGCTATCAGGTTCGTTGTTCTATTTTTCTGAAGATGGTACTACTGTTTCTAAAGATGAACATGTGTAAACTTTCATGTAGATCTGTCGACTCGTTCGTACATTTACAGTAGTTGAAAGTTGAAGTAGTATTTTTTACAATGGAAGAAACGACAAAACTTACCGAACAACCTAGTATACAGAGTGTGCAGAAAAGTTGCTGCAAAACTATGGAGACACGTAGTCCATCAACCACGAGTCTAAAAGGGCTTGTTTCCGAGTTACTGAATCAGTCGAGTCTCTCAACATCATACAACCTAAAAGATACATTTACCCTCCATTTCTAATACTTCTTAAGCGTAGAAATACATTTTCTGACCTATTATTTATCAAGTCTATTTCATCCGGGAGAATTAAAAAATCCAGATCCCCAGACTTAATTCAGACCTGTTAACCATTTGCACTCGAGGTTCCTTTGCTACCAGAAACCGACGCCCCGAGAAAATCCTTCAAGTCGTAAAATTAATCTGGAATGGAACATTTTTACATACTTCGTATACATGCGTTTACACTCTACAAGAACGTAATATTTCAATTCCAATTTGAATTCCAAACCAAGAAATTTTCCCGGATCGAAAATAGTACAGTAAATTAGATGACAACCGAGGATCTCTTCTCGAGTCCAAAGGGCTAATATGTTGTTGCGTACCACGTTCGAGTTTAAAGTATCGATGATTCGAAGACATAAATCGCTGCGCTGGTGTTCCGTCAGACAAAGAAAATTGTTATAATTGCAGCTCAGTCTCCCAAATTCCAATTTGAATTCCAAACCGCGAAGTTCTCCCGGATCGAAAACAGTACACTGAATTGGGCGACGATCGAGGATCTCCTCTCGAGTCCAAAGGTTGAACAACGTTTCCACGTGGCTCGCGCGAACAGAAAACTATGAATACTCGTCGCGACGCGACACGTCCATTGATCTCGGAGGACCCAGGCGTTTCGCGAGCCATGCCCAAGAGCAAGAGGTGGTAGAGAGGGGAGAGAAAATTCGTACATCGAGACGCGGAAACGAAATAAAAGGAAAATCGTACGACGGAGGAGGCAGCGGAAGAAAGAGAGATCGAATCTGGTATCTGGATTAGGATGATACGTAATCCGCAGGACGATGGGTGGTACGGACGAAGGATCCGCTGGCAGATCCCATCGCAGGAACTCTGCGGGTACTTCGCTCAGCCAAATACGACAAGAGCAGCAGCCTAACCCGGTAGAGCCGCCGAGATGGTTTACGGCTCGTCGCAAGTTGGTGAAATTTAAGAGCGCATTTAAAACTGGTTTGGCGCGATGCCCTGCGCCTCCTGGAGCTGCTACTGCCGGCAAGAGATACCGCCGAGCTCCGACAGGAGTTTATCGCTCCAACATTCTTGGAAAGCTTTGGATGGATTTCCCTCCTCAAGCTACTGCTTCCAGCGTCCTGCCCTATCTCTTCCCAAGCAACTCATGTTCCCTTCCAACGAGGAGGATCAAGAGGAACTCTTCGTACCGAGTTGTCACAAAGATGGTCGGTCAAGATTCCCGAAGGAACCTCGCGGCACTATCGAGGCCGACCAGTCTTCCTTCGAAATTCAAAGCTCCCTTGACCGTCTCGGGGAAGATTTAGTGGGCCGGTTACGGATCGGGGTCACTTTGTGCTCGAGCAACTAAACGGCCGCTTCCTTCCGCGTCAGTCATCCCCTTTACGTGGCTCTCGCATGCATGCGAGAGTAATAACGTTACATTCGAGCATTCCACCTTCCACTGTGTACGAGAAGGTGTTGTTGGTGCGTATGTTGCCGGTGGTTGTGGTGTATATGTGTAAGATTTTTTATTTAAGTGAGTTAGTGGTGGTTATAGGATAAGGGTGAATACAGTTCTAGGATACATGTGTATGGAATGATGTAGTAGTGGGAGAGTAATAACGTTACATTCAAGCATTCCACCTTCCACTGTCTACAAGAAGGTGTTGTTGGTGCGTATGTTGCTGGTGGTTGTAGTGTATATGTGTAAGATTTTTTATTTAAGTAAGTTAGTGGTGGTTATAGGATAAGGGCGAATACAGTTCTAGGATACATGTGTATGGTATGATGTAGTAGTGGGAACAAAATATTAACAAACGTTTAATAACTACGCTAACTACGCTCACTATACTGACTACGCTGACTACGCTATTTCTTCTTTACGCGACACGACTCCCTTTGACAAATTTTCCAACAAGGACTCTCAATGACTGCCCAAGACTGCCCAAGACTGCTAAAGACTGCTAAAGACTGCCCAAAACTGTCTAAGACTGCTAAAGACTGCCCAAGACTGTTAAAGACTGCCCAAGACGCTCTTCTCTCAAACCTTGTATCTTCACACGCATTCATTCCCTTTCATTCTAATCCTCAGTCTCTCTCACTTCAGACATCCGGTCACGTTCGCTCATCCTAATCGCTCGTCATTTCCAAACACTCTTCACTTTCTCCAGACCACACGCATTTCCTTTCACTCTCGTGCACTCCCATGCCCGGTCGTCTTGCAGGACCCCATGTGAAGGGTCGCTCGTGCCCTTCGGGAAACCTGGCAAGTGTTTACCGCATGCAATATATTCTCCTAGGCCTGCACTCGAAGCAGGCACAAGCGGAAACGGAAAATTCCAATACCACATATATATATTATATTGGGTTGTTCGTAAAGTCATTTCGTTTTCCAAATTGGAGAATATATAATTTAATAAAATGTTTATACACTTTAAAAGAATCGTGTTTCATTTTCACCAAAACAAAAAGCGAAATGCCTTTCCGAACAACCTAATACTAGTATATAGTGTTATTATTGTAACTGTAGTATTATTAGTACTAAACGTGGTATTGGTAATAGGTTTCTCTTTTCACTAAAGATAGATCGACTATATATAAAACTAAGCTAATTCGTCGTCTGTGTCTTTACAAGTCTCTCATCTTAATGCGTCTTTACCAATCCTTTCTCGTACTCTTACTCATACTATCATTACGTCTTTACCAGTCTCTTCTCGTGTCCATACTGTCACTACGTCTTTACCAGTCTCTTCTCGTACCCATGCTGTCACTACGTCTTTACCAGTCTCTTCTCATACCTATACTATCACTACGTCTTTACCAGTCTCTTCTCATACCCATACTGTCACTACGTCTTTACCAGTCTCTTCTCGTACCCATGCTGTCACTACGTCTTTACCAGTCTCTTCTCATACCTATACTATCACTACGTCTTTACCAGTCTCTTCTCATACCCATACTGTCACTACGTCTTTACCAGTCTCTTCTCGTACCTATACTGTCCTTACGTCTTTACCAGTCTCTTCTCATACCTATACTGTCACTACGTCTTTACCAGTCTCTTCTCGTACCCATCTGTTCTCAAACACACTCCTTTCGTATCCTATATCCTCACGCGCATTCATTCTCTATCATTCTAATCCTCGATCTCTCTCATTTCAGGACCACACGCATTTCCTTTAGTTCTCTTTCATTCTAATCCTCGATCTCTCTCATTTCAGGACCACACCTGAATAGTTGTGTAAGGGAATGTAAGCGAAACATTGAATTGTTGAAGTTCAATTTGTAAAAGCAAAATGATCTCTTGCAAGTGTTGGCCTCGTTGACTGAATTCGCGTCTTCACTTGGTTACGTATTACGTTATAATAACCGTTGCTACCAAGTGTAAAATAAACTGCTACTTCCTTCTCGAAGAGAAGAAGTCATTGTCCGTGCATTTGGCGAATAATCGCAGCCAGTCGCACCCTCTCCGAGTGAAAAAATCGAATTACGGTATTTCATTCCTGGCGAGTAGATCAAAACCAATAGCGCTACCGTTACGCGTGTCGGCCGTGTCTGCGTATGGGTTATGTTCCATCGAGATGCAAACAGTGTTACGTCGAGAAATTAAAAATTTCCCTTCGTTTATCGACCAACCCTCGTATTATCCCCCATTCTGGCCGAGAATTCCCCGAGAAGAGTACAATACCTTGCAACGAAGCTCGCGTAACATTCAGCACTTGCCTATTCGTGAAATAACGCGATATAAATGCAAACGCAATCACGGCGCTCGACGGTTGTTAATATTATTAATGGAAAAACTGGGATGTCGATAATCGGTACGGCGTTACACGATACCACAATGCCGTATGTTGATTACGCGCGGTTCTATTAAAAATGGATTTTATGAAAGCAATCTAGTCCGGCGATCGTTGTAGAAAAAAAGACGATAAAGAGAACCGAAGGGGATAAGCTCAGTACCCTCGGCCGATCCACTTCGAATGATAATCACCTTTAGGAGACTCAATTTCGCCCCCCTCCGCCTTCAACCCCTGCACCGGTGCCTTGAAGGTTCTACGCCGCAGAAGGGTGTATCCTTCACTCCCTTCATCACCTCCAACGCCACCATCGACTACCTCATCCTCCGCCTCATTGCTACCTACCCACCCCCACCCCCCGACCGTAGACTATCCCGAACGATCTCTTCCCCCAGCTATCCACGCTCACCCCTAACTGATTGGAGTACCAATCAATGCGGCATTCAGGCGGCCGAGCTGAAACTTTAGGAAATTAACTATTCACTCCCTGGAAATGGTTATTTGGAAGCCCGGAAAGGCAGACGCGACTATACTGCATCCACGGGGCCGGCCAGTAGGCGACAGAAGATAAGACAGTTTAATTTTCAATTACGCTCGAAGTAGTAGTCGCCAATTGATTGAATACCATACTCTGTCCTATAATTCCAAGGTACCTCCGCCTGGCGTTCACCGCTGACGTCGATTCCAACTTTTTGCTTCCTCGCGCGCGTCCTTCCCGGGAGGCTGACCTCGGAAGAATTGATCCGTCAATTAATTACAGGGAAATTACCCTGTTACATCTTTCGGATGCCTGCCAAGACGTTGCAAAGGCTGGGTTCACGTTAGGTACGATCGAAGCGCGCTATTTTCGAGAAACATTCGTTAAACGTATGCGCTTAGCCACCATTCGACCAGTTTCGTTAGTTATTGTCACGAATTTACTATTTTGCTGTCGATCGTGAGAATGTAGAATCTTATTACTGTAGCCTCGTTAATTATGGACGTATCAGAAACGCACAGTTAGGAGTTTGCATTCGGTGATGTTAGATTTGTGTAGATGTTAGCTATGTTACTGTCTGCTTGATATGCATTTATATAAAGGACAGAAAATAAATATAGTCAAGATCCTTCCTCATTAATTTGCTATTTTGTCAACGATCATGAGAATGTAGAATCTCATTACTGTAGCCTTGTTAATTATGGACGTATCAGAAACGCAGAGCTAGGAGTTTACATTCGGCGATATTAGATGTGCATAGATGTTAGCTATGTTACTGTCTACTTGATATGCATTTATATAAAGGACAGACAGAAAATATAGTCAAGATCCTTTGTCACTAATTTGCTATTTTGTCAACGATCATGAGAATGTAGAATCTCATTACTGTAGCCTTGTTAATTATGGACGTACCAGAAACGCAAAGTTAGGAGTTTGCCTTTGGCGATGTTAGATGTGTGTAGATATTAACTATGTTACTGTCTGCTTGATATACATTTCTATGAAGGATCAGACAGAAAATACTATCGAGATTCTTCGTCTCGACAGAGCCTTGGTTGCTGTCTCGGAAGAACTGTTGTACAGTCTCCGTTGCTCCGTTTACAGTCTTTGTATAGTATTAAATATTCTTTGTCACAATCGTGTCAGCTAGTCTTAAGTATAGAACAGAAAGTCTAGGACAGTCCAAGATGCCATTAAATTGTTCAAGGTTTGAAACTTACGAGACAAATTTTTGTTAAAAAAGAATCACAGACCCCATATAATCTCACGATTATAAAATTTTCCAAAATTAAACAAGCACAATTGAACTCGAACGCTCGGTATCCATTCATCGTCGACCTAAACTGTGCACGTTTCTTCGATGTGACAGCATTACAAATAGAACCCGATTTAACCGAATACTATTCAAAATCAAACAAAGTGTATACCGACCCCATATAATCTGACGATTATAAAATTTTCCAAAATTAAACAAGCACAATTGAACTCGAACGCTAGGTATCCATTCATCGTCGACCTAAACTGTGCAGGTTTTTTCGGTGTGACAGCATTACAAATGATCCCAAACGATGACCCAAATATCTAGCGTGACCATCGGCCGTGATCCAGTTCATTTGAAGATTTTCCATAATTACGCATTCCGGCCACGTTTCAGGGATTCCGTTCCCAGCGTGCGTCGGGTCGAATCGTGGCGTCCATCGCGGCCAGTCCGACGCTTCGAATCGTTATTCTTGCACCCGGTGTCGACGATGGTATCAGGATAATCTACGAAGTCGGCCAGGGTATTTACAGTTACTTCGGTACAACGCGCCGCCTAGGCAGTGGCGCATGGCGGATTTATGCGATGTTTACACTCGCGCGAGGCTGCTAATACAGCCTTCCGACAACAGGCCCGCGCCCGCGTCGTGACCCCTCGGTTGCGTCTCGCTGTTTGAAAGTGAAACTTCTGTTTGTACGTTAGTTCCGGCTAATCCCGTGTTTTACGCGAGCGGTCCCAGCGCCCAGCAAACGCTACGGTAGCAAGGGATACCTACTGTTTCGGTAAGGAGTGAGGGATTTTCGAGCGGAGAAAGACATATGAAGATCCTGTTAAGCCACCGCAGAGCGTAAGATCCCCGTGAAAAGTGCAGTTACAGCAGGAAACTGTGTCACGCGTTACTAAGTGCTGTTGGCGTTGAGTTTTCGGCTTGTTTATCAGAGTTTGCTAAATCCTAACTCCGCCGGCGGGTTTCGCGCGGTGTATCGGTGCGAGTGGTTTATTTAAATGCAGCGGAATAAGGATTTCCTCGGGACTCGGGAGCTATGAAACAATTAGAGGGTGGTTCGGATCGTTAACAGTCCCTCGAGCCCCTTGAACAAATAATTTACCCCTGTCGAAATTTCTCCCGGGCGTTACTTCGTAACAATCTTACGCTTACTTTTATTTCCTTTCGCCTGAGATCTTCTTCGTGAATCTATTTACCTCTTTGCTCGCGTGTCTCTTCATTTTGGGAACGTGGCGAGTTACTTTTGTTTCGTTTAAATTTTTCTACACATCGCAACACACCATCGACGCAATTTCATTTCTGACGAGTGATCATTCATTCTGTTCATTTTTCGAGTATTTTCGTTCGGTATATTACTTAAATATTTCTGTACTCGTGATTTTTCTATTGTATAATAATTCGTTTAACCTGTTACACATTCTTCGACGTACTTTTCTTCATTATATAAACGATCAACCGTTCGTTTCATTGCGACAATACTGAGCGAAACGTTTGGCTCGAGGTTACTGTCGAATAATTATTTTACACCGAGCAACAACTCCAATTATCACTCCGAATGAAATTTCTACTGTTTAAGAGCACGAATTATACGGGACTCTCAGATTGTCACGGAGTTATCCCCTCTACTATTAACTATACTTTACTCGTTTGCACTGTTTCTCATTTCCATTCATAGTGTTTACAAAGTTGAGCGAGTCGGGGAGATAACAGCGATTCAATTTCATCTACATTACTGGCCGAAAGTTTGGAATCACTGCGCAAACTAAACGACACGCTGAGTTTCTGCAAATAATAATAAACAGTTTTGGAGCGACTCTAGTCACCTTATTTACCGGGAGATGTTATAGATGATAAATACCGTACAGTCGCTTATTCTTGAACCGCGGTTTTGTCGAAAAATCCACTGTTTCGTGTGATGTCGAGCTCGCATATCCGATAAACTGGCAATCAGGTTTTCAAGAGTTTCTTGTTGTGTGTGTGTGCGTTCTCCACGTTTGTTTCAATAGTGGCCATAGGTATATTTTCGATGATGGATATTGAGAACGAAAGCTTCGATCGAGTTCTTCCCACAAGAGTTCTATTGGATTCAAGTCTAACGATTACGCTAGTAATCCATATTCGCTAGTACTCCTGTTTCTTTTCTCGTTGAATATTGTTTTAACAATTTCTAGCCACGTTTCTGGTAACTGTTTTTTTTTTTTGTAACTCTTGTTTCGTGTAGCTCTTTAATATTATTGTAAAATTCTTCTTTTCAGTGTACAGTGATTCCCGTTTTCAAGCAATAATCTTTACGTAATCACACTCGACTATTTATATATATGCAACGAGAATAATTCATCGATTGGTCAAAGTTTGAAATGAAAATCGTTGTCCACCTCGTTTTCGAGTGAATTAGTGGATTCATAAATTGTCACTCAAAGCAGAAATTATTATACTGCAAATTGCATTGCAGATTTCATGACAAGTGATTGTTGTACAGTTCAAATAATAAAAGAAAATATGATATGCTATTCTCGGTAAATTAAAATTGATATGTTCGATTCATTTAACGTCTCTTTTAACGTGATATTTGTTTACATTCATTAATAAATAAAGGTCATCGAACAAGATGGTTACTACATTATTGATTAATTATTAAATACGTTCCAATTAAATATACTAAGTATGGGCAAATAAATTATATAAATTATGCAAATAAAAAATACGCAAAGACTTATAAAATAATAAACATAATATGTATACTTGCAACGTTAACTACTCGTTAATAGAAGTGTGCAAATAATTCTAAACTCTTGACCAGCAGTGTAACTGTCTCTGAAGTCTCTCAAGCAGAATACGTGGTACAAGTATAGTGACTTTCTTGAGGCTCCCCAGAGTAGTCTGTCATGAGATCCTCTTGTTGAGTACACGCCGAGAATGTGTTTTTCTTTATTGTCAAGCTGTCTCTTGACTACAGAACCGTACTTAGCGAAGTGTGTAAACTTCACTTTTATTTTTCTCTCACAGAACTTTGTTTTTAAAAGAAAATCTTCCCGTAACAAATTACTTCATTTTATAGAGAACATTGTAAAAAATATTCCTTACGATCGGCTGTGTACAATTTTCACAAGTATAAAAAAGCTTTCTAGATATAATGATTCACGAGTATCGTTTTAGCTCGTCCTTGTATTTACAAGAATCACTATATTTATTCCATCAATTGTACTGTCGATCAAACCACAGTCTCTCAGGTGATTATTGACTTAGGACCTAATTGTGACAACTCGAGAGACAATACTATACTATGTTTGATTGTCAATTTCAAAAGAAAAGTCCAGACCCGTAAGTCTAGGTTAAGTATTGTCTCTAGGTAGTCATAGGCTTGAGACCTCGAGACAACTCGAGAGACAATACTATACCATATTTTGTTGTTGTTAATTTCAAAAGAAACTGTACTTTATTTTCATTGTCAATTTCAAAAGAAATTATACTATATTTTCATTGTCAATTTCAAAAGAAACTATACTATATTTTCATTGTAAATTTCAAAAGAAACCCATACTATATTCTCATTGTCATTCACTGCAGTAAATATAGCCCCAGAATCAACTTGTGACAACTAGAGAGACAATACTATACCACAGTTTGATTACGAATTCCGCGAGTAAAACTCAGATCCTCGTGTTCGATGTTAAACATTATCTCTCAGGTGAATATGGACCTGCCATAGGTTCGTGACAACCCGAAGGACACAATACCATAGTTTGGTTGTCAATCTCGAAAGGAAAGCTCAGATTCTCACATTTAGATCAGATTTATGTTACGGTTGGGATACGTGACATATCCACGGTGATTATAGGCTTAAGATTGAATTGTGACAACTAGAAAGACAATACTATACTACGGTTTGATTATCAATTCCGCGAGTAAAACCCAGATCCTCATGCTCGATGTTAAACATTATCTCTCAGGAGAATATGGACCTGCGATAGGTTCGTGACAACCCGAAGGACACAATACCGTAGTTTGGTTGTCAATCTCGAAAGGAAAGCTCAGATTCTCACATTTAGATCAGATTTATGTTACGTTTGGGATAAGTGACGTCTCCGCAATGATTATAGGCTCTGAATCGACTTATGACAACTAGAGAGACAATAGTATACTATAGTTTGATTACCAATTCCGCGAATAAAACTCAGATCCTCATGCTCGATGTTAAACATTATCTCTCAGATGAATATGGACCTGCGATAGGTTCGTGACAACCCGAAGGACACAATACCGTAGTTTGATTGGCAATTTCGAAAGGAAAGCTCAGATCCGCGGGTTTGATCAACTGTTTACCGTAATGCTCGCGATCGTCGATACCTCTGCTGTCGGAAGGGGAAACGGATGGACGAAATCGCACAGAATGGAGCTCGCGGGCTGGCGCGCGTTCGCGCTCGCGCTCACCCTCGCGCGCGTGCACGTTGTGCCGTTCCCGGCTGTGATTCGGTAGTGTAGTGTGCGAGCGCGCCACGGTAACTCATTCGCTGATAAATTTCGGCAGCCGAAGCATCGATCACAATGTTCTATTTTGCTCATTGGTGTTTTTGTCGGCGGCATTCGATTCAATTCGAGGATGCGGTGAGTCGATATATCTCCCGAGGTGTCATGCGCCACCCGTAATGGATGGCGGCTGTACCCTTACCCTTACCCCGAAAGGAGAGGCCGTGCCAAGAACCCACCCACACCCAACCGCCTCTGTTTCCAGCCCTGATCCTTGCTCTGTCTCTTTCCTTTATTTTCCGCGTACACTTTCCTCCGACCGTTCGTCTTCCTCTATATTCGTCTACGTCCGTAGGCCAACGCTCGTTCCTGCGCCGCTTTGGTACACCCATTCGATACACGATCACGCGGTTTTTTAAATGACCGCGGAACGCACAGAATTCACACACGGTAGATTTAATGTACCTGGAACTACTGTCAAGTGTGAAACCCTCTCGCGTCCTGATCCCGAGATAATGGAGATATCATCGCGGGGGAACTGTCCGACCAAAATTTGCAACATGGCGACGCTTTATTCGCGCCCCGTTAGATAGAAGTGTAGTCGTTGGTACGCTGATCGCTTTGGAGTAACTTTGGAAATTCTTCGGCGAAGAGTGAACCATCGCGAGAGAAATTAGACGATACGATCGATATTCGTACGACGTTAAGGGGATATTTTATCGAAACTGTTGAAGATGGAAATAGAAACGAGTAACAATTGACGTAATTGATATCCCGCAGAAGTGTATGCACGAGAAAGGTAACTCGCCGCACGAAGTGACAGCGGATAATTAATGGTATTTCAGTGAATGACTTATTCTTCATTAATAATACATTTATAGTTTTATTGGTCAGGAAATATTCAGTCTGTCAGACAGTTTTGTTTCAATGATGCATAAAGAGTTATTCACGGCCTTCTTCGAACTTATTTAAAATGATTTTACGACAAGAAGACCGATTACAATTTTTCAATCGAGATAATCTTAAATTTAACGAGAACAATCCAAATTTTTCAATCGGGAATTAATGGTAAACGATTAATTGAAGTTAAGTTTATTAAACTTCAACGATTCGATGTAGTAATTATACTTGGACTTTAATTTATCAACTCTAGGCGTAACGTTGTTTTCTTTCTATTCAATGTTCGTTTTACAACTATGTAATGAATACGTTTTTACTTATTTGAACTCATAGAATATTGGAATATACATTGGAAGATGGTCTGAAAACAGTTGAACCACTGTTTGGAAATTTTGTTAAATTTAACTTGGTTGCGTTTATTGATCGTTTGAACGGGAACGACTAAATTTTTAAACGCCTTGACAAAACAGTTCGAATTCTCTGAAAGTGTTCTCAAATTGTTCGTTACAGTAAGAAAATGACGTTAGTGAATGAAACAAACCTTGGATAATACAATTCGAAATATATATTTATATATACGTGTATATCGATTTTGAAAACTGGTATCGGACCGAAAATAATCGAATTTCCATAACGCATAAATTGTGAGTAGATTTTTAAAATTCGTAGATTTTTATCGACTCGATTTTCCGAAGAACGTAACGGCAGGGATTTAAAAAATCTTAATGCACGCAAGAACGAGGAAGGGTCTAAAAACATATCAGCGATTCAACGAATCGAAATATCATCCACTGAGAGTCTATAACGCAGGAAGATTTCCGAACCGGAAACGAGCAAACATGAAAGTACGCGGAAGAAAACGCACGTGCGATTGGTCCGACGAGGATATTCATAACGTGTGAACGCCCACGAGCGTTCGAGCGTGCGTCGAATGCCAAAACGTGCGAAAGAACGGATGCCAAGAAAACCTGAAAGTGCTCAGGTGATTCCGGAATAGCAGAAATACACGAGGTCGAACGTAAGTAGCCAAGTTTGCTATTCGTGGTCCGTAACGACCGACCGACTCGCGAAAGAAACGAATCGTGTAACTTTTACGACTTTTAACGAGATCGTAAGTTTATGCTTAAACGGATATCAATTTCACAGACAAAAGTTCTTCGTGCGCAAACGCTCCTCTTGTAGCGACGGTTGTTTTCCTTTCAACCGTCTATAACTTTCGAAGTTATGCACGATTAGTAATTAATCACTCGAGAGTTCGTGAAATTTTAGAAAACTCTTACTCTTAATTTTAGAATACATTTTTTCCTTCGTTTCGAAGCTGTATTGCTTAAACGTTTGAGAAATCGTGCCAGAAACTATTTTGGGGGAAACACTTTTATTTTTGCAGTTATTCAGTGTTATAGAGGATCTTTAGGCATTAAATAGTATTACGTTACAGAGAGAGTTTTCACGTTTGAGATTTACGTGTGCATTAGAAAATTGTTGAACGTGACAAGAAGTAATATCTTTTCATAGGAGTATATTGCAGTCTAATATTAAAATAAAGAAATGTTGCATATCCTGTATTAAAGTAACCTGTGTTGTAAGTCCAAGCTTTTGAGATTCAATAATTATAAAAATAGTGGTACGTTGATCTTCGTAGGTTAGTAAAAACAAATTTTTCTACGAGAAATAGTTACAAATGTTCTTAAATATATTCCACGTTTGCGTAAAACGATGTAACTCGAAAAAGTTAATTTCCCGGAAGGCGAGAAACAATCTAACGAAAAATTATTTTCTAAACACATAATATTACCAGAATATTATCCGAAAATATGTAACTTCTGTACAACATAGTATGATTTCATTTGAGACATTAGAGTGTTACAATAATGACAAATTCCCAAGTTAAATTACTGTAACGATTAATAAAAGTTCAAGTATGTATCGAAATCTTCCATTGAGGTAACGAAAAAATCATGTGTCTCGAGTTCACTTTCGAAATTCATTTGCAATATAATATACATAATTAGTCACAGAACAGTTGCATCGTGACGAAAATTCAAAGTTGTCAGACGTTCTTTCGAAAGACACTCAATTTGTTAAACATCGGCAAATAATTCCACACCACCCTGAACAGTTCGTAGACGACCTCTTTCACTACCCCTCGCGTGCAACGCAACCCCGAGAAAGTTGAACGTGTTCAATGCACGAGCCAATAAAATATACTTTATAATTTCAACAGAATCGAAACAGAACGCATAATTATTCACGGAACAGTTGCGTCGTGAGGAAAATTCAAAGTTGTCAGACGTTCTTTCGAAAGACACTCAATTTGTTAAACTTCGGCAAATAATTCCACACCACCCTGAACAGTTCGTAGACGACCTCTTTCACTACCCCTCGCGTGCAACGCAACCCCGAGAAAGTTGAACGTGTTCAATGCGGGAGCCAATAAAATATACTTTATAATTTCAACAGAATCGAAACAGAACGCATAATTATTCACGGAACAGTTGCGTCGTGAGGAAAATTCAAAGTTGTCAGACGTTCTTTCGAAAGACACTCAATTTGTTAAACTTCGGCAAATAATTCCACACCACCCTGAACAGTTCGTAGACGACCTCTTTCACTACCCCTCGCGTGCAACGCAACCCCGAGAAAGTTGAACGTGTTCAATGTACGAGCGAATGAAATATGCTTTCTAATTTCGACAGAATCGTCATAGAGAGTGTTGGCCAGCATACCTACGGATTTAGGGGAACGCCGGGCGAATGACACTTCCCCTTGGCGCTCGGCAGCCCTAATACCGAGTTCAAGCCTCTTACCCTCCTCTTCAAGTAAGGATCGATAGTCTGGCATCATTGGGCTCCAACGGCTGATGCGGAGGAGTCGAAGGTGGAGGCGGAGGTAGAAACGGAGCGAGGTAGGAAGAGGTGGATGCAACGGAGAGAAGGTGAATGGCAATGGGAAGGGACAGGGACTTTCACATAGGGAGTATTGCCGGCTCTGGCCAAGGATTAGCATGAATGGCCATCGTCTGCGCCGGCCGAGATAGCAACATGGGCTCTTGCCTATTATTGTTCGGAGAAATTAATCGCATCCATCGCAGATTACTCTGCGATTGCTTTTCCGGTGGTCCATCCCCGGAAAATCCACCCCACCTAACCCCCCACCCCGTGCCACGGAAGGTAACAATGGTCAGGTGCCTTCGTCCGAGCACGATTGTTTTGGTACGACTGTTCCGAGTCAATATGTCCGGATTGTCATTTTCAAGGAAACGTTGGAATTGTACGGAACGGTTCGTCACACACGGAGTGTCGAAATTACCTTTCTCGACGTTAAAAATATGCGAACCGAGGATAAACGTTGGAAGGCCTCGCGAGGTAAATGGGGTGCGAAGAAGATAAGTTTCACTGGATGGCAAGCTTTTCAGAGTGTGCAATTAAAGTCGTTAATGTTCCTTCAAACGGGGACGTATGTTCTATTTTACACACGGATGGAAGATTTTTATTTCTGAAACAGTCGATACCCATTTTAAGATGGGTAGTTTTTTTGAAACGTAAAGCAATTTGGGAGTTTTTCTTTCGAGTATTTATCGATTCACTGGCTCACGAGTTGTGAGAGTATAGATTGATAGTTGAAGTTTTTAATTTTTTACATTCGCGGATTATTCATTTATTTAGGTATTATTATCTGGGTATTTTTGTTGTGGAATCTAATGTAAGTTGATTGTTCAACGATGAAATATTTATTCATCGTAGCTTATTAAAATTGTCTTAAGAGTTTTTCAATTTTATACAGAAAAAGTGTATAGTTCCAAGATTCTGATTACTTTGAAAGTAAGCCTGCGTCTTTACAAGTTTCTTCTCTTACTCTTACTGTCGCAAACACGTTTCTTTCTCACCCTATATTCTTACGCGCATTCATTGCCTTTCATTCTAATCCTCGCTCTCTCTCACTTCAGACATCTGGTCACGTTCATCCATCTCGAACACACGTCTTTTTCAAACAATCTACATTTTTCTGGACCACGCGCATTTCCTTTCGCTCCCACACACGGTCGTCTTGCACATTGTGTGCTATTCGTTATTCGTTATTCGTTATTCGTTATTCGTTATTCGTTATTCGTTATTCGTTATTCGTTATTCGTTATTCGTTATTCGTTATTCGTTATTCGTTATTCGTTATTCGTTATTCGTTATTCGTTATTCGTTATTCGTTATTCGGTATTCGTTATTCGTTATTCGTTATTCGTTATTCGTTATTCGTTATTCGTTATTCGTTATTCGTTATTCGTTATTCGTTATTCGTTATTCGTTATTCGTTATTCGTTATTCGTTATTCGTTATTCGTTATTCGTTATTCGTTATTCGTTATTCGTTATTCGTTATTCGTTATTCGTTATTCGTTATTCGTTATTCGTTATTCGTTATTCGTTATTCGTTATTCGTTATTCGTTATTCGTTATTCGTTATTCGTTATTCGTTATTCGTTATTCGTTATTCGTTATTCGTTATTCGTTATTCGTTATTCGTTATTCGTTATTCGTTATTCGTTATTCGTTATTCGTTATTCGTTATTCGTTATTCGTTATTCGTTATTCGTTATTCGTTATTCGTTATTCGTTATTCGTTATTCGTTATTCGTTATTCGTTATTCGTTATTCGTTATTCGTTATTCGTTATTCGTTATTCGTTATTCGTTATTCGTTATTCGTTATTCGTTATTCGTTATTCGTTATTCGTTATTCGTTATTCGTTATTCGTTATTCGTTATTCGTTATTCGTTATTCGTTAGACGTTGTACGCTATACGTTATTTGTAATGCGTTATTCGTTATTCGTCATACGTTATGCGTTATACGATATATATTATGCGATATACGTTATACGTTATACGATATATGTTATGCGATATACGTTATATATTATACGATATACGTTATACATTATACGATATTCGTTATACGTTATGTGATATACGATATTCGATATACGGTATGTGATATACGTTATACGATATACGGTATGTGATATACGTTATACGATATATGTTATATGATATACGTTATACATTGTACGCTATACGCTACACGCAATACGGTATACTTTATACGTTATACGTTGTGTTATACTTTATTCGTTATTCGTTATACGTGATTCATTATGTGTTATACCTTATTCGTTATTCGTTATACGTGATTTGTTATGTGTTATACGTTATTCGTTATACATTATTCGTTACTCGTTATATGTTTTGTGACATATGGTGACAGATCGGCGCCAAAGAGTTCACCCTAACGCAGGTTCATTCGCACGCAATGTATCTCATTCCAGACCTACATTCGAACCAGGCTCAAGTGGGAACGGAAAATTCCGATACCCTACTAGTATCTTCGTGATCAACGAGCGCACCAATCAACGATTACCATTTTTTGCAAGGAAAAATACCCAAATCCTAACTTTCTCCAACATCATTGAACCGCTCGAATGTCCAAGTATGACTCTTTTCAACCGATAGTCACTTCGACCATGTTTTCTCAAAGTACTCTCTAAATGTTCTTAAAAATTCACTGAGTAGAGCTATCGAAGCTATCGAAATAAATGATCCTTTCCATCATTAATCGTTTCGCTATTTCTACAAACACTTTCACGTTCTTACGTCGCAACGCGAAACTTGAAACGTTCTCAAATTGTTCAAAAAGCCCCCTCCCCCTAGCTGTGGTCACGATCAACGTGGTTACTCGCATCGAGGATACCGCGGCTGGTGAATCATCCAAGATCTTCACGGTTGTTTGTCTCGAATCAAACCGGACCTGGCGTAATTACATAATGACGAGCACCACCTCCCATTCCGCGAGGAGTCCATCGCACTCCCCGACGTTCAAGATGTTAGGTGCCGGGAAACAGAAGCGACGGTAATTCTCCAGCGAATGCGGTCATTATGGAGATTTTATCAAGGCGCGTTGCCAGCCGGTTTAAGCTTCACCTTAACTCGGCCCTGCGCCGTTCCCTTATTCCAGACCGGGTTCACGCATTGTCGTGTCCTCCGCTCGACGTACACTCACACACACACACACACAACATCAGCAGCAGCAGCAGCCGCGAGGAAAATGATAATGAAAGAGAACCAAGTGATTTAGATGCATGCCTCGCGACGACGCGACGGGGGTTGGGAATAGGTTTACAAATGGCCATCGCGGCTCGAGACTCGTGAATTAAGAAGGTCTCGCGTCTAGGGACTAATGATACATCGGCGACGCGTTCTTTTCGCTGATAACAAAATTAGGACTCGTAAATCTAAGAATCGCGTACCCGCGAGACCGGGCCGGGGCCCCGGTTGATAGTACGAACACGGACGGAAAGGGCAGAGAATAAAATTACACGGTTTATGCCAGTGGGTACGGATCACGCGCGCAACGTCCGGGTAATGCGACCTTAATGCGGCTCGTATTATGCAGCCGGTGCGATTCTTCGCGTTGCGTGTTGAATTGCGTGCCAGCGGGGCCCACGCGCGTAATTACGAACGCAATCGTTCATTAGGGAATCGAGTCGATCGGTAGAAGAAAAAAAAGAAACGAAAAGAGTCACCTATGTCTTTTCTAACCCTTTAGCGACCCCCCGAAACAAACCCACCCTCTTCGTGGCGTCGACAAACGTTGAGGAACGATCCACGAGTCTCCTTCGGTGGACAGTGACGAATAGGGAATACTCTTGCCAGCTCCACGAGCGTGTTTTATGCTTTGTTTACCGTTTGTCCTTTTATGCAAAGATACGACGCGAATTTTTGCCGACTCAGCGAATCGTTCGCACACGAGAACGATGTTGCGTGAGGGTTCGATGTGTTCGTAACGAGTAATCATTGAATATACGTCGCTGGAAAATCGTTATTGATGACTGTCGAACAAGAAACGCGGGAAACTGGAGGCCTTTTTTTTGGTACCAGGATACAGATACGCTTAACACGTAGTTTCTTTTTTACGTGGAAACGACTCGCGAGGAATATCGGGGGAGTCACGATACACGTTGCGATTTTTGCGTTCCGAGTTTCGTGTGGGTACACTTTGGTTACGAGATAGGTAACAAATCGTAGAAATGATTGCACGTCAATTCAAAAATAACTCGCCGGTTATTTCTTGAACTGTTTTGCGTTCTCTGGGTGGATCTGCGATTTTTCGCGTACAGTTTTTCATTTTATGTTATTTTAACCGTTAAATTGCGAAAATGTTTCTGCGCGAGTTTGATGAAAATAACTCGTCGGTTCCTGTGCTTTTCAGTTCAATTTTTTCACACCGAGATGCGACTGTTTATTATTAACAAATAATTGAATAATAAAATAATAGAGATTATGTCCTCCGTTTTAGGGTTACCTTCGTATTTCTAAAATTAGGAGAGAACAGTCGTTCGATCGTGTGAATTGTAATTGAGCGAGATAGGCATTGTTATTTCTTTTTCGCTTAAATAGAATCTACACGGTTATTTTATCAATTTGTTTTGAAAAATCTAACAAAGGTTCAATAACGAAGGCCGAAACATGATAGAATACGCTCGTTTGGAATTTCACTTGTCTTCGTTATTTTAAATATTGTTACATAGAAGTAATCACTGTTGAATTCTATCCCTTTGATATAACACAGCAATATTGTTACAAAGTTGATTAATTTAAAATATGAATTAAAATTTTTTCTTTTTATTATAAATAAAATAATTCGTTCTTGAAGAAGTTACTCATTCGGATCATGGGGGAAAAGAAAAATCAATTTTGAAAAAAATTGTTCGACACTACTCACGTTTTATAATACTTCGTATAAATAGTAAACACTATAGTAAACACACAAATTAATATTTCCTTTTCCTATCGTATATTGCTTCTATCGCATAATTTTAGCATGGTTTTTACGAGTTTCACTTACAAAAAAATAAAACAAATTCAAAGAGGAAAAATTTCTAATATAGTGTATCTATGTAGATGTTTTATATATTTATATAAGAAGGAAATAAACGGTAATAAGTATTACCATAAGTTACCGTGTACAAGTTTTCGCTTTATGATATACACGAACGCACCGCATGAGAAATTTCGTAAATATTCTTTTCCATTTTTCTGCCTGAAACGAATCAAATGCACGCATACACAAACTCGCTCTTCTAAAACAAAACAGATACTCTTCACACTCTACCAGCCGCGCGTTTCGGAGCAAAACCACCACCTGGCGCCGACATTTTTACGAACCACGCTACGTTAGGTAGCGGAAGTTCTAAAGTTTTCATTGATTCTCGAAAACATTTATGACTTACATCTTGTAAATAGTATCGTGCCATATTACCAACACACCAGTAATAAATATATTTCAGTATGGTATTTTCCAAATAATTTTCTGCTCGAATAATATCGTAAAGTAAACACACAAATTTCCTTAAAACACAGTGCTGAGTATGTAAATAACAAACGAGCACTTTTTACAATTCAACTGAAATTATTTTCAATTTGTAAATTAGAGATACATATATTTACTCGAATAATATAGTAAAGTAAACACACAAATTTCCTTAAGCCACAGTGCTGAGTATATAAATAAAAAGGGGCACTTTTTACAATTCAACTGAAATTATTTTCAATTTGTAAATTAGAGATACATATATTTACTCGAATAATATAGTAAAGTAAACACACAAATTTCCTTAAGCCACAGTGCTGAGTATATAAATAAGAAGGAGCACTATTTACAATTTAACTGAAATTATTTTCAATTTGTAAACTGGAGTTACATATATTTACTCGAATAATATAGTAAAGTAAACACACAAATTTCCTTAAGCCACAGTGCTGAGTTTACAAATAAGAAGGGGCACTTTTTACAATTCAACTGAAATTATTTTCAATTTGTAAACTGGAGTTACATATATTTACTCGAATAATATAGTAAAGTAAACACACAAATTTCCTTAAGCCACAGTGCTGAGTATATAAATAAAAAGGGGCACTTTTTACAATTCAACTGAAATTATTTTCAATTTGTAAACTGGAGTTACATATATTTACTCGAATAATATAGTAAAGTAAACACACAAATTTCCTTAAATCATAGTGCTGAGTATATAAATAAGAAGGAGCACTATTTACAATTCAACTGAAATTATTTTCAATTTGTAAACTGGAGTTACATATATTTACTCGAATAATATAGTAAAGTAAACACACAAATTTCCTTAAATCATAGTGCTGAGTATATAAATAAGAAGGAGCACTTTTTACAATTTAACTGAAATTATTTTCGACTTGTAAACTGGAGATACATATATCTTTGAGTAATATTATATAGAGAAAAATGTAATCTTTGAATTATCGATGTAGCATTTGAGATATTTTTTATATTCTAATACGTGTTTAACGTAAAATAAAATTATTTATGTAAATACACCTCGAAAATATAGGAAAAAGTAGTGTTTCTGTTTAAGTACTCGTGGAAAATTAGCACCTTATAAATAATGAAGAATATTACGAAGTTTTTAACTATGGTGTTTTCGCTGCAGGAATGCCTACGTAAAATTAAGAAACAAACAATCGAAAGAGAGCATCGTTAAATTAGGTTAGGCTCTTTTTTCGTTAAACAACATTAAATATTTTCAACGACGAAGAAAGAATGTTTCTACTTGTATACTCATCGCTGTACGTTTTTTTCTAACAATAAAAACCCAGCATGTTTTAAAATTTCTTCTTCGGCTTGGTAATAAGGAGAATAACAGCGAACATGTAAAAGAATCCAACGAAATATATAAACGCGTGTACGAATATAAAATTTTAAACGTGGACCAGAATAAATACGATGTAAAATTCAGTTCTCGAGCTATCGCACAAAGAGACCCCAGTTGTGAACTTATATGGACATGAAAGTGGACAGTTGAAATTTTTCAAATACTACATGTTCCGTTTTTTAAATCCATCGCTCGGATTACTTGCAATACTATATTGCAGATTTGTGTGGTGCGTGGATGTTTGAACGATGGCGTGTACGAGTGAATAAGGTTTTCGTGCGTCAGCTGTGAATGATATGTATGTAGAATAGAGACCAAGTGACTGTTCAGGGCGCCAAAATCGATTTCGAATAAAGTATTTGTCTAAATGTTCGTAAGAATGGGCTTGGAGTTTTGCGAGTGAAAAAATGACGTTTCTCGACATTTTAGAACGCAATGATTAATTTTTGTACGAAAGAATCACTCCTTCTTCGATTGTATTGTGATTACTGGTACACCTTGTATATACAATTTGTATGTATTTTCATCGAAAGATCATAGAGAAATACATTTGAATAATTTTTTTATCTGGTGGAACTGACTAAAACTAATCCCCGGTTGTATGGAATCGATTCAATTTCATATAACCGGGGAAAGGAACGTTTCTACTCTACGAATTTTTATGGAACTATCGCTAATGAATCGATGAGATTACCCTCGTGAGAATGAGCCCAAACATGACATAATTCGGATTATTTTTAATCGTTCGTAATTCGAATTATTTTGGAAAAATTTTCAATTACGTAAAATTCAAAATAGTCCAAAGATGGTCGTGTTTGGATTCATTTTAATCGGAAAACTCTCACCAATCCATTAACGATACGGCAATGAAGATGCAATGACAAATATTGAATATAAAAATTTTAAATTTAATAAATAATTGAAATTCGTTTCGAATTCTAAAACCGAAAACCGTTAACGTTTGTCACTCACGTTGAACAACGATAGGGATAATTCAATTTCATTCAACGGGAGGAAATGATCAATGTTCAACGTCTTTATTACGCAAACGCGAAAGTATAGCCACGATTACGTATAAAGATAAACCATAACCAGAAATATCTATCTACGTATAGCGCAGCTAAAAATGAATGCGTTACCTGAGCTCGTTTCATCAATTACTTCCTATAACCGGGGATTATTGTAATTTAAAGATAATAAGATCGACGGAACTCAGATAAACCTCTTGCACTTAGGTGCATTTTATCGTCCGGCTTATCTTTATGCGAAATTTACAAGACCGAGGGCTGTAAAACAGAAATTTACTGTCTCGGCTGTTCGCTGTGTTTCCTTTCCTAGCGGTGAACACAGTCGTCGTATAAAAAAGAAATACGCCATTATTGCCATAAAACCGTCAATATTTACAAAACACGATTCGCGAGTGGAAAGAACGAGCAACGAATCGGACGCGTTGAAAGCGCGAGGCCCGCGAATTTTCAAAATCGATTCTTTCTCCGAAAGACAAAAACATCGCGTCGGAGAATTTCGTTTCGCGCGTGTCGTTTATTTTCACACGTAAAATCGTGCAAAGACAATATCCTCTCCTAGTATGCGCCAAGAGTGTAGTATCGGATGTTCCTTGTTCGCTTAGGCCTAAACAAGATAGTGTAACCGTACCAAAAAAACCGATAACATTCCTTTTCGCACACGTTCCCATAACAACGCACGAGACTCTTTCCGCTCCCATAACAACGCATGACACTCCGTACGACAGACCTCTGATAACCGAAATTCCTTTTGCATACGTTCCCATAACAACTCACGAGACTCTTTCCGTTCCCATAATGATGCACTCCTTACGTAACGCAGGACACTCAGGACAAGAACAGATATAAAAACCCGACACATAGGAGACAGATCAGTCTTGACCCGTGATTAGATCCGAATCTATGACCAAAGGTACCGCAATTAAAGTGTAATACAAAAGAAAATAATAAAGAGTTCGATCTCCCGTTGGAGATCGACATTTTTTCTACCAAATCCTTAATTATTACGTGACAATTGCGCGTGCGGTCGGACTTGAGTCAAGCTAAACATTTGGGGCCGATCGGTCCTCTAGCTTTCCTGGAAGGCACGAGTATCCTTTACAGGGGGTTTTGCTCTTGCGCGACGACCGAGCGTGAGAATGCATGGGGATGAAAGGGAATACATGTGGTTCGGAGAAAGTGAGGTATGTTTGGGAAAAGACGAACGATTAGGATGGCCGAACGTGACCGAATGTCTGAAGTGAGAGAGACTGAGGATTGGAATGAAAGAGAACGAATGGGAATGACTATATAGAGTGCGAGAAGAACGTTTAAGGACACAGTATGAGACAGTATGACAAAGTATGACGAGAGTATGTCCGAAGAGTGTGTCGCGGACAGTATGACTGAAAAGACGTTAAGACAATTAAACGACGTACAAGCGAAACTAACCACCGCCACTACGTCTAACACTATTATCACTGTAATTTGTAATAAATATATATACAGTGAGTCACAGCCAAAATTTCTTATAACTATTTGTCGCTCTTCTATCGTTGTCTGCTTCATTATTACTATCTTTCTCTTTTTCTTTCAACTAAACGACAGCTAAACGACAACTGCAAATACGCCAAACAATGTAATCTTTCATTTGTTCCATAATTTTCATTTGTTTTCAGGGATTCCCCTTGGGGAATATTACAAAATATATATACTCTACGATTTTAGCTGTGAGACGTTTTCCAGACTGAATCATGGTAACTTTGTTTTTTTTTTATATTTAGACAACTTTGTTCCTTTTGATACTAATACATAATAAATATAGATACATTTACAATATAGATTCATGATATTTTTTCCCCATGTCTTTCCTGAACTTTTTCACAAGACGAAACGTATTCGTATATGTGATGTACGATTTTGGCTGTGACTCACTGTATATATATATATATATATATCTGTGGCGGCGCTACCCACGCTTGCCACCAGAGGGAACTCACCACCAACCGTTTCCCGCAAGTTCCCGTACCTGCTCCGATCGGTATATATACGATCCCATACCGATCTCCCAATGTCTCGGCGTATAAGGCAGGGCCTGCTAGGATGCCTTACTGGACGAGTCCACTAGCAGGCCCGGGATGAAAAACGCTCTCCCCACTTCCTTATTCCTTTCTCGCATACATTTCAACATAGAGCCGCCAAAGTGGTGACACCGACGTGATCGGTAGTAAGCAGAGGTCGCCCGTATAATAAAGAATGCAGGCAGATCCTTTCCGTCCGCCGAACTATTCACTCGATTTTGACTCGCTTTGCGTCTATTATTTAATACCTACCTACCGTACAATCCCCAAATATCCATAAACCACGCACGAGTACAACGTGAACAATTACAGTATTCACATAGAATTGAAAATCTTAAATCCTGGGGAATAACTACCCTCCAAATAATAGGATACTGTAGTATCGGATTTTCCGAGTCCGTTTGGGCCTATATGTATGGGCCAGAGTATGACTATACAAAGTGCGGAAGGAATGTTTGAGGACACACAGTGTATACCGAGTGCAAGACTGCAACAACGAGGGTATGTCTGAAGAGTGTGTCGTGGACAGTACGAGTAAGTAGACAATAAGACGAGACGATTATTAAAAAACTCACTAAGACGAAAGACCGGTGCAAGACTTGAGCAACAAAGACGATCAAGGCGCGTGCCGAAGGCACAAAGACGGTTAGGTTAGTTTAACCCTTTGCACTCGAAGCTTTTCTGCTACCTCGATGAAATCCATCAAATCGTGTAATTTATTTAAAACGGAACATTTTCATTTCAACATCTCATATACATATGTTTACATCTTACAAGAAAGGAGTATGTGCATTTCAATTTCAATTCCAAAACATGATGGTTTTCCGAATTGGAGAAAGTACACCGAATTGAGTCACGATCGAGAATCACCTCTCGAGTGGAAAGGGTTAATACGCGGTCGAACTACTTCAGTGGAAAGCGACACCAATCACCAGCACTACGTTCAATACTTACATCACTGTAATATACAACATCCTTAAATACACTTCGATATACCGCACAAGTATAGTTATTTAGAGGCTCGTACGAGAATCAATCGCTCAAAGATCTCTTCTCAAGTGATTCGAAGAGAGAAACACAAGAGTTCGTTTCCCCTCGTTTCGTTTCCAATACCGCGGACCCGATTAAAAACAATCCAGGGCAAGACAGACGAGAAGAAACTCCCAGAGAACATCGGTGGGAATTGACGCGAGCTACGCCACGGTACAAGCCATGTAATATGGATATAGATGCATACGTGACAGCTCGTAACGCGACGGTGGAGGACGGGTCGTTAGCCATACGGTTGTTTCGTTGGCGAGTCATGCCTAATCACCGATGAATACAACAATCGCGGCGTGATGAACGATCGGCAAGCAGGCCGGGGCCTTTATTAACGTTCGGTGGGGGGGAGGAGGAGGGGGTCATATAATTAGATTAGAGCACACCCAACGCGCGACCATCATTTTCCACGGTGATTTTGCACCCGCGCAAAACCGAACTCCGGAGCGGAGCCGGTGGGTTGCACCCTTTGATGTCCGGGTCGGATGACGCAACGTTCTTCCGGTGGACGAAAATCATTTTGGGCCAACCGTCGCGCGGTACGAGATTTAATTGACGCTGCGCAGGGGTCGCGTTTTAACCACCTTACCGTGTACACTTTTTTTTCGACGTCAAAAAATGATCGATCTGTGTTCTTTTTTTTTTTTTCACCGACGAAAAACGTATGCGCGTAATTACAAGGTTTCCTTTTTTTTTTTCTTTTTTTTTCACGCGCGATATAAATTTTATTCGGTACGCGAGAACTGTTTGTTTCGTACGTTGCAATTTACAGTGGATGCGGATATAAATTGCAACGGTAGAATTACCAATGTACGAATTACCAATGTCGCAAAATGTGAAATCCTTTCTGGATCGTTTCAAGGGTATTGTGGAATGTTCGTCTTGCTTGCACGTTTTATTTTTATTGTTTTATAAGGTTTGGTACAGTATGGGGACAATTTTGAACAGTCGAGATGTTTCGTTCATTATGTTCGATATGAAATTGATAGAATTGTATTGTATTGGGTTGTTTGGAAAGTCGTTTCGTTTTTTGAAGGGGAAAATGAAACATGATTTTTTTAGAGTGTGTGAATATTTTATTAAATTTTATATTCTCCATTTTGGAAAACGAAATTACTTGAGGAACAACGTAATAAATACGTTACGAAAAGACCGATATTTAGTGCTCGTGGAAGTTAACATTAAAGGTAGGTAATAGTATAATGAAAATATATAATTTCTTTGGAAAAGTGAGAAAACTTACAATTTGTTGCGAATTCCAAAAATGATTAATTTTGAGTTACTTCAAACAATCGAGATTGTTGTAAGTTCCCCTTCTACAAATAATTCTTCAGAAGTGTCTGTGTATAAACTAAATAAAGCAAGACACGCGAAGTTATAAATAATCGTATATTTACGCTTCGATTCTCTATTGAGGGACGATATTTAGAACTCGAACAAAAAATTAAATAAAATTATTCTCGTCCAATTATTTATAAATTCTAAAAATAACACCGAAACATAAATATACTTGTCGAAACCATAAATGCACAGTTCTTGTCGAAAGTAGTGAATAAAATTGAAAGAATGATTTCACACGTTATTAGCTCAGAAATAAATTAAAATCGAAAGAAATATATGGCAGTAACAATAAGTGAAAAACACGTCACTGGTGTCTATTATAATAACATTTACTAGATTGTTCAATAATTCTGCATAAAACTTATCGAACAGTATAGTGCTAGGTTGCTCAATAAGTTTCACAGAACGATAAAACTTATTGAACAATCTATTAAATAAACGAAAAATAAATGTGCAACAATATGCACTTTAAATTCGTCGACGTTCCTTACTGAAAAACTTATTAAATAAACGAAAAATAAATGTGCAACAATATACACTTTAAATTCGTCGACGTTCCTTATTGAACAACCTATTAAATAAACGAAAAATGAATGTGCAACAATATAGACTTTAAATTCGTCGACGTTCCTTATTGAACAACCTATTAAATAAACGAAAAATAAATGTGCAACAATATGCACTTTAAATTCGTCGACGTTCCTTATTGAACAACCGATTAAATAAACGAAAAATAAATGTGCAACAATATGCACTTTAAATTCGTCAACGTTCCTTATTGAACAACCGATTAAATAAACGAGAAATAAATGTGCAACAATATGCACGTTAAATTCGTCGACGTTCCTTATTGAACAACCTATTAAATAAACGAAAAATAAATGTGCAACAATATGCACTTTAAATTCGTCGACGTTCCTTATTGAACAACCGATTAAATAAACGAAAAATAAATGTGCAACAATATGCACTTTAAATTCGTCGACGTTCCTTATTGAACAACCTATTAAATAAACGAAAAATAAATGTGCAACAATATGCACTTTAAATTTGTCGAGGTTCCGTCCCGTCTATAAATTTCGCGGCGAAAAGTTCACCCTTTTTTCATCGAGCAGCCCTTCGAAAAATTCTTTCTTTCGACCAACGATTTCCATAATTTCGTTCGAGGATTCGTAGCGATCAAACCGCTCGATAAGAAGCGTATCAAACGAGACACGTGGCCTGTGAATAGCCGGCGTTCGACCGTGCCGGTGTGGGACACAGGATTGCACGTTGAGGGGTTTAAACCGCTCGCCGCGGACACGGCACGAAGCAATGACGTTGCTTACTGCGACGCGCGTGAAAAATTACCGCGTTCGTTTCCGCGGGGTGGAAAAATGAAGAGGAATGGACGTAGATTTGGCCGAGAATCGGCGATCAATTTTGTCGCGAAGTTATCGACCCCCCCCGCGCGTTACGCTCGATATCCCGGAAACCAGCGGGGCCAGTCGCGTACGCGTAAATCCGTTTGGCAAATCCATTGCGTTGTCAGTTCTGCGTAATGTAACCGAATGACGGGGAACTCCTCTAATCGATGAAAACTATTTTGGCGCCCAACCGCGGAACGATATTTAATTCTTGCGCGTGCGTCCGTTCGTGCGCGCGCGCGCGCGTGAAATATATAGACGGACAAGGTAGAGAGCGAGAGAGTGAGAGAGAGAGAGAGATAGAGAGGGAGAGTGAAAGGGAGGGAGAGAGAGAACATGCACGTGTGTACACCGGTGTGCATGCGTGCTCGAGATGGACGACACCGACGTGAAGAAGAGACGGGACTCACGGATCGATAACCAACCGCGCAGCTATTATGCAGATGTAATTTGGCCGGCAAACACACTACCAGGTTCGATTCCCATCCGATTGACAGCGAATGCTATTCTTCTTCCTTTCGCGTTCGTATTGTATCTCCTCTATTGAAACGATTCCTCTTCTTCCTTTTTTCTCTCTCTCTCTCACTCTCTCTCTTTTTTTTTTTACTTTTCGTTTACATCGCCCCGTCAATCGATAAACAATTAATCTCTGCGGTCCTAAAATCTCATAACGTTCGGTCCGGGGGGGCTTCATTTTTCTCGATATCGCAACCGTGTCGAAATTGATGATTCCGGTTGGACATTATCGATTCCTTTGATAAAAATTGTTGATGAAAATTGCCGCCGATGGGATCGGGGAGTCGCGATTCCCGATCACTTCAATTAGAAGACCGTGGAGAAATGAGAGTTACCGATCATTTTCGAGAAACTGTCATTCTCCGAGACCTGTTCGGAGAGTTACGTTCACACAGGGTACGAAGAGACGACGAACGAAAGCAGCTGGTGATTCGTTCGCTCGGATGATTCTCGAATATTTATATCGAATTTTATATCGAATATTATATTTTATCTCTTCGATTCGCGATTCGATCGAGCAACGTACGGAGAATTAATTATCGGAGTTGAATATTAACTCTCTGGCTTCGTCACGTATGGGTCTTTTCTGACCCGGTGAGGTTTCTTTCATTGCTCGTTCACACCGTTGGTGCAACCTTTTTTTTGGATATTGAGAGAGGTGGGACGAAAGAACGGAATTTTCAATCGAAATGTTTGCGCAAACGAGGTCAAAGTACCGGTCCTTTGTTTCAGTTATGCGAGTTCACGCTGTTTCAGTCATCCGGAACAAATCGATACATCGTCCAGGGGAGATTGATTCAATTGTCCAACCTCAAATTCAATTATTCGATGTCATATTCATTTCAGTTATCCGGGATCAGATAAATTCAAATTGTTTCAGTTATCCGGGATCAAATAAGTTCAAATTGTTTCAGTTATCCAGGATAAAATAAATTCAAATTGTTTCAGCTATCCGGGATCAAATAAATTCAAATTGTCTCAGTTATCCGGGATCAAATGAGTTCAAATTGTTTCAGTTATCCGGGATCAAATAAATTCAAATTGTTTTAGTTATCCGGGATCAAATAAATTCAAATTGTCTCAGTTATCCAGGATCAAATAAATTCAAATTGTCTCAGTTATCCGGGATCAAGTAAGTTCGAATAGTTTCAGTTAAGCGAGTATCTGTCACTGTTCGTCTAGAACAAACTGATCCCGTTGTCCTGGATCGAGTTGTCTCAGTTATCCGGGGCCAAGTAGTTTGTTCAGTTATCTGGGATCGAATAAGTCGAAATTGTTTCAATTAAGCGGGGCTCGCACAGTTTCGATCATCCGGGACGAACTTATTCGATCATATCGGGAGCAGAGTCTGGTTAAATAATGTGTTCCTTAAAAACCTGGATCGAACATTATATATCGTTCGTGAGATAACTTTGGCGCGTGTTTACTATGTAACGCTCTAACATGGAACGAGTCGGATCCTGGATCGAGTTGTCTCGGTGTCCTTTCAGACCATGGTCTCTTCGTCCTAACCGCTGATACTGCGAGAGTGATGAGTATTCTTCGCTCACCCGTGTACAAATTTCCATCCATCTCGCGTCAGAAACAATGATCGAAGGTTCACATCCTTCGAGGAGACGATCAATCGGAAGATACGCAAGAACCGGTAGGAGGTGTCGATTCGATCGGTGGTTTCATCGAGTCAGATTCAATCTACGAGGGCCAATTAATCCGATGGTTCCACGAAGGATCATTAAAGTTGGTAAAAACCGGCGAAATGACAGATACGATCTTACGAAGTCGACAGGGGCCCAGAGTGTAATTACCAAAGAGGGACGCAGGACTTAGGTGATTATGGGTAATTGCAGCCGTTCTGACCATAATTAGAACGCTCTCTCGTGCACGGCATCGATCAAGCTGCCTCCGGAGTCAGGTTAGTCCGAACAGCTATCAATAACTATCAATTCGACCCGACGTAGCGAGGCTGAATCTCTCGGATCGTAACTTGAGCGATTCGTAAACGGGCAAAGTAAAGGGAGACATCCATCATCTTCGAGAGCCTGTCTAACGTTACGTCGTTCGAAGCACTTGCCCTGGGTCAGAACGGATAAAGAAACGATAATAAAAAAAAAGAAAGAAAGAAGGAAAGTGTAGCTCGTGTCAGCGTCGTCAGCCCCTTCACCTTTCATTGCCCACCGGGAGATCTTGGAAACTCCATTAGCCCGGTGTGTGATCCGTTGGAGCGTGAAACTGTTATTTCGCAATGCTATACATCAATTATGGACGCGCGATATACTCCGTGTTGTTCTCGCAGCCGATAGGCGCGATAAATTTCGCTCCTTTCGACGAGCGTAATAAATTCGCCGACCATTGTTTTTAACGCGCAACGGGGAAGAATAAAATACGAAGGAAGGAATGGTACACAAGGGTGTACGTGATTGAAATTCCGAAATAGCTTACGTGACAGTTATGTCGCTTTATAGGATGGTTAAAATAAAAGGGACAATGGTGGAAAAGGGTGAACTTTCCGAACTCGTTCGAGACGAGCGAAGTTACGGCGGTGTGCACGCGTCCGTACATCATTGGGGATCAGAGGAGCATAGTTATTCGACGTGGGATGGAACAAAATTGTGAAAACTCGTGTAACTCTGGAGAGGTTGCTTGATATATGCCAACGGTAATGGATAGATGGGGTGCTACCTGTCCCCGGAAACAAATTTCTATTACATCGAGGGTGTTTCTCAATCGATGGTGAACGCGTGTGATAATACTCTACGCGAATTTTTTAATGTTTGCGAGAAAATTAAAGAAAATACGTCAATGCGTACCGGGGGCACCTCAAGGTTATCGACTTGAGTTTTTCTCGAAACGATATCGCGTATAGAGCGATTGTAACCTCGATCGAGATTATTTAAGGTGAGAAGACATTTGTCGTTAAATGAAATTCCTGGTACCTCTATCGAGATTAAATACAACAGAGCTATCGAGTTTAGGTGCATTACGTAATTTTAGAAGTCTTCGTCGATTTGCGTTCAAGTAAGTTTTCAATTTGGAAAAGTACATATCTGAACGTTTACAAATATATGGAATTCGTAGAAATTGAACGATTTGTTCTCAAACACTCGTTCAATTTCAATATACTCATGGTGTTGAACAATTATTGTGTAATGCGTCCGTTAAATTAATTTAAGTAATGAAACGGAACATACTGTACATTGCATCATTTATTTCTAAACATACCAGTGCTTAGGTGTGATTCATTCCGATTTGCATACGTTTTCCAATAGTTCTTCATTTTCTCAACCCTTACGCGTTATCGTATACATATTCGTGTCTCTCTGTTGCTTGAAAGAACTCAATGAAAAACGTTAAGAGATCGCACGACGAATACAGTCTCTACACACCGTGTATTGCTTTTCACGATCTCTTTCCTATAATTGAATATCGTGTATCGCACACGTGCGTCGATCCGTCTCTGAAATAAATATAACTCAAAATTTGCGCGACGAGTCGTCCACCGGAGCGAAATGCCGAACGAAAAAAAAAGAAAAATAAAAAATAAAAAAGCACAACCTTGTCAGACGTATCTCCGTATCGCACAACGGTCCCCGAAAATGGTTAATAATGCTCATAAAGAGGTTCGAATTGCCTTTACCAGAGGATGGGCGATCAGCAGAGAAGGGCTGTGAAGTTTCATCGTGGCACGACTTGCCACGAGTTGCGTTGCAACTTTCATGATAGATTTCACGGTCAGCGAAACATTCTGCTACGAAACAGCTCACTTGTGGATTTTATTGCTCTATTCAGAATGAAAACTAAGTTTACGATCACGGAATGAGAATCGGTTCCCCGCGGCTGTTACGCTTCCCGTTTCCGCTCGTTTAGCACCGCGAGGGCCTGAAAATCCGTCTAAACACACCGCTTTGTACGAAGATTGAATGCGGCCGGTGAGCGAGCATAAAGGACCCGGCCGAGTTGCGATAAGACGCGGTGCTCCTCGAACTTCTATTTAGACACGGGATCTCTTTTCGCGGCCAATTATCGTCATTGCTGGAGTATGCTCGCGGAATTACACACCGACGCGGAAACGTGGCGCTGGTGTGCACGTTGCGCAACACTGCATTACATTTCCAGCTAATGGAAATGGTCGATGGGAATGAGATAGAAATGCGGAGAGGATGGAGCATTCCTGATGTTTCGGGACTTCGAAACACGATCGTTCGGCCAGTTATCCCTGATAATCGCTCGAATTTCATTCGCCACCGCCACAAATGTATTAATTCGTAATTCCGCTGCAGATTGGTCCGTTCCTGACAGAATGGCCTCGCGTGTATCGGACGATAGACGTAACTCTGTACATCATTTTTGGGATTAATGGGAATTTTACCACGATCTCGTCAAGATGTATTTCTCGTTGCTTAGAGCAATTGAAATGCACTTCTCTACGATGGATCATCCAGGATAGTCACTGGGTTGTTGGATAAATTTTGTCGTACAATGAAAGTTATTGAACGGTGTCGAGTTGTACGATAAGTTTCATCGAACGAGAAAATTCATCGAGCAATCGATTACGTTCATACGTGCGTGAATGATGGTTTTTGAGATTAACAGGTATTAATGATACCGTTAGGAAATATTTACCATCGTTTCTAGAATTATGATACACTTTCCTTGGATAAATAATCCATTTATAGAATGTTATTTTAAACTCTCGGGTTTAAGCTCTCAGCTGTACGTTTTCACGCGCAAAACTGACACACCGGTCCATTATTCCATTTAAAACAATCGGATAAGGCCGATTACTGTTTGCATTCATTTTTCCATTTGGGGCCAGTTCTTTTGAAACTGAACATTATTTCAAATATACTTCATCGGTAAGGAAATATGATCGAAATTGTAGATAGAAGGATATATTTCATTTGTCGATAGTGCTCGAACGATATTATCGGATGTCTAAAGTAATTAATATTCGTTTATTTATTTTAATTACATTCTTATATCACTTATATTGCATCGTAATTATAGATCTGTTGAGTCAATAAACGCAGATATTTATGGTTTACAGATTCCAATATTTATTTATCGTTCGATAAGACACTAGAAAGCAACTGTTAGGATCTAGGCAAGAAATTCATAGACTGTTGGTGTGTGTTTATTGCTGTGCAACTGTTAGTGAACAATAGTTTAATGGTAACTTTTAAGTATTACACGACTTGCAATACAAGTTCCAAGGCTAAGGCCAAAGATAAGATCTCTTCGTAAAGGTACGAAGTTTTTAGGTATGTTCATAATAACATTTTTAAGCCTTCGGGCGCTAGGTAAGATGACCAAATTGGACTTTACATGAAATTTACCATTTGAACTAGAAAATGCCATGCAATGTGAAATATGTTTTCAAAAATCGTTCGATGGAAACTCTCTTGGTGACTTGAGATGAGCATCAGCGGATTAATAACTACAGAAAGTTGGTCGTCGTAAGTAATTAGACATCAATCTGCTCGTCTTGCATGCACGTTTTTCAAATCCACGTACTTCACGAGTGTATAAATTAGCTGCAAGGAGAGTGCAGAATTTCTGCACGCATCACCCGAAGGACTGGTCCTCTATTTATCTAAGGGAGTCCACTAGATGGGTGTGGTCACTTCGTTCTAATTGACTTTTCTAATTGTCTTTTCCAGATCGTAAACAGTTTTACACTAATAACTAATGGTATCGTTACTTAGCAAAAAAGAAATACCAAAAGAAAATGTGAAAGCATATGATTCATTTTATTCACGAGACAATCTAATTGTTCAATTTCAGGTCTCCAGTTTTACATCAGTTTTCTTTACGATAGTAGCATATGGTAACTGTCGTTTTTTCGTGACAATTTTGAACCCTAACTCTTGGCTTCAATTTTAGATGAAAATCGCCACCTACCCCGCTTTACAGCGAACCGATAGTCTCGATTTGTCACTTGAAAATGGAAACGTACATATATCTTAGAATCAGTTGCAATTATGCTATCAAATTGATCAGTTGCAAGAGAATATACGACCACAGTACACCCATTTTGGTGATCCATTAGAATTATGTATCCGTGTACAAATCGATTATTGTAATTTGAATAAATTACTGTCCTAATTGGCAGATTGCTTCGCACAATCGCCAAACACTGCGTCGGTAAGTGTCAAATACCGTTTTCAGCTTAACGTACTCCTATCAAGAACTTTATAACACACAGAAAGCTATATCTAAATCTAATACAAGTACAGTTGAAACTGTATCGAGGTATTGTAAACAGAATAATAACCATTATCGCTTCTAACCAATCGGAATTTATTTGCACAGTTAATAACACGAAGAAAATAATGCTATTATTCAAAATGGCCACTTTATATAATGATGCAGGCTTGCAAACGACACGCACGATCTACAAGGTTACTTCCAAAGCTATTTTTGTCAAGGTGTTCTTTAGCCTATCCAAATTTCTACGAGAAGTGTACCAGATCGCATTCCGGCGATAGTTTATAAATGTTCATAAGTAGATGCAAATTTCACTCGTCGACAAAACCAATAGTTGTTTTGCGATGTCCCGTTAAAATGCGACACCATTTCCACGAGAAACAAGTACGACAATCATCCAAAGGCAAAGGTAGATTTTCTAACGAGACTTCACCTCAGTTCACAAAGCAAAAACAACTCGTGGTTATGAAACAATGTCCTGGAGTTCGTTTCGACCGAAGACCGGCCAACCGGTGGCCCAGATTTGAATCCTCTTGATTATAAACTGCGGTCAGAGCTGGAGAACATAGTCCGCAAGACTACTTATAAAAAAGTTGTGTCGCTCGAAGAAGAACGCCCTGACAAAAGTAGCTTCTGAACTAACTTCGGAGACTATGCTTGTCGTCATAGCCGATTGGTTACGTCACTTTTAAGTCTGCATCGATCTAATAAGATCTAATTTTCAACAACACCGTTATTTTTATTTCATCACTAACCGTATTAATATTAACAACGATAATGTTACTTATTCTTTGGAATAATCTGATACTTGATAACAGAACTTGTACGAGGACTAGGTAACCTTTCTTTTTCTTTTGTCGCTAAACATGTAAATAAATTCTCGTTACTTAACAACGATAATATTACTTATTCTTTTGCAATAATCTTATGCTTGGTAACAGAAGTTATGCGAAGGTTAGGTAACTAGTCCTTTATTTTTTAACTAGGTAACCTTTATTTAGTTTTTGTTACTAAACATATAAATAAATTCTTGTTACTTCACAATGATAATGTTACTTATTCTTTAGCAATAACCTTATACTTGGTAACAGAAGTTATGTGAGGATTAGGTAACTATTCCTTTATTTTTTAACTAGGTAACCTTTACTTTTGTTTTTCTCACTAAATATGAAAATAAATTCTCGTTACTTATTCTTTTGCGATAACCAGATACTTTGTAACAGAACTTATGCGAGGATTAGGTAACTGGTCCTTTATTTTTTAACTAGGTAACCTTTACTTTTGTTTTTCTCACTAAATATGAAAATAAATTCTCGTTACTTATTCTTTTGCAATAACCTGATACTTGGTAACAGAACTTATGCGAGGACCAATTAAACTTTATTTTTCTTTTCTCACTAAACATGTAAATAAGTTCACATTACTTAACTTACGATAATGTTACTTATTCTTTTGCAACAACCCGATACTTGATAACAAAAATTACATTAGAACTGGCCAACCTTTACTTTCCTTTTGTCACTAAACATGTAAATAAGTTCACGTTACTTAACTTACGATAATGTTACTTATTCTTTTGCAATAGCCCGATACTTGATAACAAAAATTACATTAGAACTAGCCAACCTTTATTTTCCTTTTGTCACTAAACATGTAAATAAGTGCACGTTACTTAACTTACGACAATGTTACTTATTCTTTTGCAATAGCCCGATACTTGATAACAAAAATTACATTAGAACTGGCCAACCTTTACTTTCCTTTTGTCGCTAAACATGTAAATAAGTTCACGTTACTTAACTTACGATAATGTTACTTATTCTTTTGCAATAGCCCGATACGTGATAACAGAAATTACTGCAGGACTGGGTAATTACTTCAACGTCGTGAAAAAAAGAAGAAAAAAGAAAAAGAAAAAAAAGAACCAGTACCGGGCTCGATACGGCGGACGCTAAACTTCGCAAGAAGGAAGCCCGTTCAATGAGTGGCGGCGTGATAGCGGTTTACAATTTCTCCCGTCTACATAATTATCAGTCAGGACAATCTTTATGACCGGATCGTAAAGCTTAAAGCAGCCCCGAAAGCTCGCCTCGAATTAATATGAGGTATCTGCCGCGACCGCCAGCCGTAGGAAGTCTCGAAATTACGGCGGAAAGGGTGGTAGGAGGGCCACGGAGGAGGACGGGTGGGGGAGCGGGTAGGACGGGTGGGAGGCGGGTGGGCGGATCTTTTACAACGTACGTATACCGCAAGCCGCTACCCCATCCTATCTCCCCCGTGTCCTTTGTACCCGACGTATGATAATTATCGTCGCGACCATAACGACATTTAACAACTAACCCGTTGTAACTACATCATTGGCGTGTAATGAAACACGTTTTCTCCCGTGCCTCGTGACTCAGGCTATTATAGCGACGCGCCCATCAACATTATTATACGCGGTGGGGCCGGTGTATCGCGCGATACACACAAGGAGGTGAAAATTATTCCTGCGTGAAAGAATCGAGAACGTCGTCCCAAACACCTGGACGATAACATCGGATGATGTTCGCTGGGAAATTTCGTTTCGACCGATGGTTCATTTGTTGGACAAGAATTGTTCGTCGTTTTCAAATTTATTTGAGCAGTACGCGAAGCTTGGGGAAAGTAAATATCACTTTTGAGAGAAATGTAATTCGATTTTTCACGCAACAGGGAAAAGTGTCATCTGTCGAGTGTCACCTGGTACGCAAGGTGTCCCACGAAGTGGGATGTTAGGGGTTAGACGATGATTGTTCGTGAAAAAGTAACGGAAATTGTAAAACGTGAAATTCGTGGAATGTTGAAATTTCTTGGGGGGTACTTTGGTAATTTCATTAATCTGCGTTTATCTTCTAATTACTTGGGACCGGTTGAAACACGCTACCGTCAATATTTATAGACCACGACACAAGCAGAGGTAACGATTAATGTATAAACATATTTGCCAAGTTGTGCCGAGTGGCGCGCCGAGGAATTCTCAATGTCGATTCGTCCACCCTGTACAACGCGTACTCCCTCAGGAATGTAACTGTGTATATTGGAATTTGGCATCTTTCTCGTGTGTTTATTCACTATTTCCGTTCTCTGCGTATTCTTAAAAATAGCTATAACGAACCGTTCGACAAACCCAAAGTAACCGTAGGCAGTAAACCACACCGTTTTCACATCTGGACAGCAGACGCTAACCTGGCCGAGATGCCACTTTCTGGCACAGATCAGGTGAAATTTAATTCGTATTGAGACGAGAACTAACGTATTCTATAACGCGACAGGATCGTTCTCAAATAGTTCGTTGATCATTGACAAGTTGAACTCTGAGAATATCGAATAGTCGTAATTGCGCAAAGAAATATTGATTTGCAAAATGGAGAGCCAAATATCCGTGAAACTGTCAGCTTTTGTGTACAATTTATTCAGACTGTTTTCGTCTCCATTGATGAGTTCAATCAACCGGAAAGTTTGTTCTCGCTGTTTATTTAACTGAATTAAAAGGATCCCTTGTTACGTAGTGAATTCGACAGAAGTTTAGAACAAATTTGGTAGAAAGGCACTGAGAATGATTATTTGTTACAAGTAAAACAGTTTTCAAATCTGCTTGATCAGGTGCGATACCATATTTTTATATTCATTGTCTAATAACAGTTGAGGTGAATATGTGATCTGTGACACAAGGTCACTCGATGATGCACGATGTTGTGCACGGTCATTCGGGGTCGTCTAAAGTTATTCAAGATCATTTAAGGTCGTTCCATGTCATCCGAAGTAATTCTTTTGGAAAGTTGTTCGGAAAGTCATTTCCTTTTTTTTTTTTTTGGTGAAAATGTAACACGATTTTTGTAAAGTGTATAAACATTTTATTAAATTGTATATTCTCCATTTTGGAAAATGACTTTCCGAACAACCCAATATTTTTAACTTCTTCGTCATTCACCGGTTTGCTAATGTTTGCTCGACACGGTCGTTGAAAATAATAATTAATGATCGAAGATACTCGATGAAAACTCGTATCGTGGAAAACCAACTGACGACTTCTGGCATTCCTCGAAATATTTCTAGGCTTGAAATCTTATTAGCTCATCGAGTTTTCCATAATTCCCCGGCTGTTCGTTGAAAAATATTTCCATTTACAAGCAACGGGTCGAGGATTCTTAGAATTGCGGGTGGTAAATTTCAGGAAGCTCTCGTGACTATTGCTGAGCCGAGGTAGTGGTTTACAAAGTTGCTCGCGAAGTCCAGAACACGGTAGACCGTACTTTTGTCACCGTTATGAAGGTAATATTTTAAGTACCGTGTTTTCAGAAGTTACATGAACTTACCAAAGAACAATATGTACCCGCCACTAATGATCTGACATTTTATAAAGTTACCGGTCATTGTCCTCGATCAACCTTAAGTGCTCTTCTGTAGATCTGTAGAACTTTCCATAGCCAAATGTTGGGTATGGAAACTTATACAATTACTTTTGTAACTTACGCGTCAGAAAGGTGTCCCCGAGTGTTTAAATAAATTGACAATTTCTTTTATCTTTACTCCACCGAACAAAGTTTAATCCATTGTATTTGTATTTGTATTTGTATTTGTATTTGTATTTGTATTTGTATTTGTATTTGTATTTGTATTTGTATTTGTATTTGTATTTGTATTTGTATTTGTATTTGTATTTGTATTTGTATTTGTATTTGTATTTGTATTTGTATTTGAATTTATACCTACTAATATTGCACGTGGAAATCTATCGATCACACGTGTTAATTTTAATGCTTTTTCTGGGTCTTGTTGAATCTCGTAATACATTATTTTTCAATAATCAAAGCCATCGTGACAGATGCAACTAAATACTCCTGTATTTAATAAATGCAACTGAATGCTCCCTGTACTTCCTTAATCCTCTCATTCCGTTGTAAAGTTGAAAACACAAGATTCGTACACTCAGAACACTTTAACTTCAAAGATTTTGAGCGTATACAAAGTGCGTATTAAAAGTAACGAGTTTGGTTTTGTGAACATGTTTATATTTCCCTTAATGAAAAATTTACATTGTCTTCTTCGGGATAGTTCCCTCGGGGAACTGTACACACTCCTGGTAATAGTCCTGCAACGCTTCTACCAAAAGTGTTTTCATTTAGTCGGTTACAACCTTCTGGATGTTGTTCACGATCCCAAAACGACGAGCTTCGAAGTGGTTTTTGCCTTTTGGGGAAAGAAAAAAGTCACACGGACTCGAATCAAGAGAATACGGAGACTGCGGAACTACCGGAATGCCCTTTTTGGCCAAAAACTCGTTTACAGATGGTGCAACGCGAGATGGTTCATTGTCGTGATGCACCATCCAAAAATGAACAATTCCTTTTTCGGAACCTCACGAGGACTTTAGTAAAATTCATATTCTTGTGGCACAAATATCTCACGAACCTTTTATTATCTAAAAATCAAATCAACGTTGAATTTAACAACGTTGCTTCACTGTTCCTATAAAACTCGTTGCCAAATCGCTCGTGTAGTCTCGATCGAGTTGCAACCGATACAGACCAGAGGTATTCGTCTCAACGCTGAAACTACCAAAGGAATTTAATCTTTTCAAACTTCTTTTTAAAATTACTAACGGTGTCTTCGTCTACAATATTCGTGGACAATTATCGAAAAAAGCAACTAACGGTACTCGTGAATTAATTTGCCCTATCCCCATCATCGAATACATTCACCTGATCTGATACAAATAGGAATACGTTCACCATTGGTGGTTCCAGTATTGAACAGCAAACAACGTCATTCGTGCAATGTCACCGGATCCAAAGTACCGAGATCGTTCGTAATATTCTTCAGACCCACCTTCTAATAAAACGAAGGAATGCTATAAGGTTAAACGTATTAACACTCGAAACGCCCAATGGCGTTCACCTCGGCCAGTGCACTGACCCCTGCAACGAGCTTGCATGCTATCTTAACACCTAAAGCGTTAAAACATTTCGTTACACGCGTCCATCGACCGTGGAGTACGATTGAATCATTCTCGCACGTGAACAACATCCGTGGCCGGTTAATTTTTCAACGCTCGCGATTCGTTTTTGTTTTTTACAGACCGGTGCCGGTTGTTCCGTTACGTACGGATCCCTATTTATGAACGCTCTCGGCGGTAGAATCGCTGGCGCGATCGTAACTGTCAGACGATTCGCAGCTCACCGCGATATCAAAAATTTATGCAAGATCACACGGAGTTACTCTCGGGCCGACTTTCGATTCGGCGCAACGAGGAGATACCGGTGCCGGGAGCCAGTCTCATATCCCGACCTTATCCACTCTGTAAACCAGAAACGAGCCGTGCGCCATATGGTTTCGATGCGCGCGTTCGATCGCGCACCGCCATTGAGTTATCTACACGCCGAGATATTTTCGTTCCTCTTTAACGATACGCGTCGATTCGAGGTCAACTCCTCTCGGTTCTGGAAATAAAACGCGGAGGCACCGTGGCATCCATTGGGAATCGAATCTCGCGGTTGTACGAGAATACGACATCGATTCGATATACTCGTCGCCTCGAGGATGACGGTGGACACTGCTCGAATATTTTATACTTTCCACCTGGCAGCCCCGAACGCGAACACGACGTAAAGGCTAACGAACGAGGCTTGAGAACACGCGGTGAAAAAACGGTTATCGCGACACGCGTGAGAATATACACCGTGACTTGTCGAGTGTAGGCCGCCGCGAGTTAATCGTTAGTTTGTAACTTGAGGATTGATTAGTTCTGGTTTAGAACGATAGACGACGATCATCGGAGAGAGTTTTCTTCGATTTATCGGTACGCGCTTTTAAACACCAACTAGGTGATCTAAAAGTGGAATAATAATTGGAGATTGTGATACAAACGAGCTATAGTTAATGTATGTTTTTGTATATTTGTATATTTGTATATTTGTATATTTGTATATTTGTATATTTGTATATTTGTATATTTGTATATTTGTATATTTGTATATTTGTATATTTGTATATTTGTATATTTGTATATTTGTATATTTGTATATTTGTATATTTGTATATTTGTATATTTGTATATTTGTATATTTGTATATTTGTATATTTGTATATTTGTATGTTTGTATATTTGTATATTTGTGTAAATATACGATTAATGTATATTTAGTTATTTCCTAGGTCTTGAAAATAATTTTGTGAAGAATCTTTGCTCAAAATGGCTCGTAAACTCGTAAAATAGGGTTTAAATATACAATATGTATCTTTAGTTATTTCCTCTATCTTGAAAATAATTTTGTGAAGAATCTTTGTTCAAAATAGCCCGTAGAATTTTGTATTAAATATTTAAACTTGTAAAATGGAACTTAAATATACAATATATATATTTAGTTATTTCCTAGGTCTTGAAAATAATTTTGTGAAGAATCTTCGTTCAAAATGGCCCGTAAAATTTTCTATTAAATATTTAAACTCGTAAAATGGAGTTTAAATATACAATATGTATCTTTAATTATTTCCTCTATCTTGAAAATAATTTTGTGAAGAATCTTTGTACAAAATAGGATGTAAATTTGTAAAATAAAGAATAATAATAATATATTAGATTAATAGAAAAGTATATACATTTTAGTGGTTGGTTGACCGTTTGATTCACGACCATCATCAGTTTTTATTGTATTTCTTTAGTTCGAACTATGAAATTAGGAAGAAAGATAGAAGAGAGGTTAAGGATAGCAACATCTTGCGGACGAGGCACCACAGTGGCGAGACAATGGCGGACGTGACGAGGCGCAGGCATCGACAGTTTTGCACAGTGTTGTTTCCTCGAATGGTTTGCGAATATTTGTGCAAGGGAAACGCGCGAGGACGAGGGTCCTGAGGACCTTTCTTTGTGGGAAACACCGAATTAAGAATAATTGGGAGCATCGATCCTTCCACGAAGACACAACGATCGTTAAATTCTTTTCAGATGGAATTGTCATCGAGCAAAAGATAAATAATACGCCGAAAACCACAGACAGTCATCTTTTCTATCTTGTTATAAAAAGAGTATTCTACAAATTTTAATTCGGTAACTAGAATGAGCGTATTAAAATTTGTAAAATGTGCGGTAACCAGAATGAGCATATCAATGAAATAAATGTGATATCTTTGTATAAATATTTAGTACAAATTTCTTACTACGAACTTTAAATTATATTCTCTACTAAGTGTTTCTAAGAGCAGAAAGCTATTGTAATGTCTATCAATCAGAGTACAGATTTTGCAACACATGCAGTCTTTATTATTTCTTGGAATACTATAAAAGATTACTACTGTTGTAAACCTTGTCTTCGAGAAAATGAATCGTTTAATCAGACTCTCGTTTAAAAGAATTCTCTCTAAATTTCAAGTCGAGAAAAAGATTTCGCTTCTCGTGGATAAAATTCAAGTGTATCACTAGCTGTAATTAAATAAATTAAGGCATCAAAATGTCCGACGATAAGTACTTGAAACAGAGCTGACGAGATCAACCGAACGTTCAGTTTAAAGTATTGATTGCGAGCGCAATGTGACTGGGAATAATTTCGTATATTGCATATAGATTTTTGGATACGAGAAGATGCATAGCATGCATAAAATTCGACTGCATTTGTAACCGAACAAAATTCGCCTAGCTGGTTCTAGGACATCGTTTAACTTTCCAGCCGCGGGCAACATTTTTATTTTTCTGATAAAAAAAACCGGATAAATGTTATTTCTTATTTAGGCCTTCCATGATACGCGAATAAAACACAAAAAAGAACAAATTCAAACTATCTTCAATATTTACTGTTATTGTACGATAAGCGTGGTTGTATCGTTTCACAGAGATACGATAAAAGGGAACAAAAAATTATTTAATAGTTTTTTCGGTGGGTATGGCTTATCTTGAAACAAGGCTCCATGCACAGCACAACTTCACAATCTTCGAACCAATCTTCTTGTCTTCCTTCTGATTTTATTTCCATTTGAATCCATTTTGGGACAGCATGCCACACATCTTGCGCGAGGTTATTTTTTTATGGGATCCGGGGAGATGTGTGAGATGAAATGGCGGACTATCGGTCGAGTTGTATTTTTTTTACGGTGTCCCTGAATTTATCTAGGTATCAATGGCGAATTCCCGAATGTTTCAACAATTTCCTCCGTAGCTACAAGCTTCAGTTCTACAAATGTATTTTAAATGTATTTCCTACAATTTTTGAAAAATAATGAAACATCGAAGATCGACTGATCTTAGAGACGCAGAAAATCTTTCTTGTAATATTTTATTGTTATTTGCACGTTGTTTCTTAGCAGACAAAGAACTTCAAATTTATCCTTGACGTTTATTTGATTGGACAGTTCAATTTTTATTTCTTCATTATTCATTCTATAATTGAAATTTCAATGTTTCTTATTCAACGAGACATGAATGAAAAATTCATCTTTTACACGTTATTCGAAATTTGTATCGTAATCGCAAATTAGTTTAAGCTTTAATACCTTTTCATCGTTCTTTTGTGCCTCATACACGTGTTGAAGGATTGTGAATCGAGCTTATTGCACAAATTGTCATTCTTGCCATTTCAGTGCCATAAGCTTGCTCCGTTTGATATGCCTTTATCGCTCCTTTCTTTAGTTTTGTAATTACAAAACCTGTCGGAAGGTTCTTTCTGTTCAGTGGAAGTGTACTATAAATGTCCGTTTTGCGTTTTATCAAGTAATCAGCCAGTTGTGGAGGCGTGTAGGAGTTATCTACTCTAACACAATAGCCCTTATCTAATAACCCGTCTATCAAATGCAGCACACTTTTTAGAAATACATTGTAAATTAAATGAAATGCGATAATAGCGTGGCCCGTGGAAATTCGAAAACATAATAGAGAACGATTATTCAATAATAATATCAAGTAATTCGTTCTGTATTAATGAAAATTTTAACCAATTTATTCTTTGGTTTTCTTCGTAATAAGGATAGTAATCAAATTTCATTCCTTTCTCGTTTCTAACGCGTATACCATTTCAGCTACCATACTTGTACATGTATATAGCAGACACACCCTTTACACACAATGCTCCAATATTTGTTCTCCAATTTTTATTAATTGCCCTTCAGTCGTTTTCAAATTTTCTCTCAAATTAAAGTTCTGAATCATTTTACATTTATTTTCGTAATATTTACAAATATTCAGTAGAATTGTATTGCTGAAAATATTTAACTTCTCCACTCGCGTGTCTTACAGTAAGTCAAATATTTACCTATTCAGATGCATTATTGAAAATATTCAATTGGTTTTACTTTATTTAAATTTTTGGCATACTTTTGTATATATTATAAAGTAATCAATATAGTATTCAGCAAAATTTTTATCCAGATAGAAGTTTCGAATAACGAATAAACGATGAACAACGTTTTATTTATTTCACAATGAACGAATAAAAATTCAACTCTTCGGTCGAATAATAAACGTCGTGAATAATTTACCGTGTTGCTTTCATTTGTCATCTTTTATTCGAATAAAATCCTACCAATCCTTGTTTTTCTCCAATATATATCTACTGTTTAATATTCATGTACACGTAATTATTTCAATTTATTTATTCTTCTTGACGTATATTCTCTCATTGTATTTTAGACTAACTCTATTTCTTTCTCAAAGAAGAAGAAAAAATAAATTACCTAAAACTTTCAATAATAAAGATAAAGCTTAGATGGATACTATTGTAAAATAATTATTTAAAACTCAAATTATTATGGACTCAAACACACTTGGATGTTGGACTTTAAAACAATGGACTCAACAATGGACAACATTAACAACATCGTATCCATCCCCCAAAAATAAATGTAAACCAATGATAATCCATCACAACTGTACACCACCTGGAAGCTGTAATTTTCCGCTACTTTTCAATAAAAGTCTCATTAAAAACACCTTCGATCAAAATTCATTAATCCATTTAGATTTTCACCATGTGACATTGTCCACTACCTTTACTCCGTTCCCTTGTAAACTTAAATAAAGACTTACTTAATGACTACCACGTACATCCACGAATCTACAAAATTTGAATCCACAAAAGAGGAGAAGGATTTCGTAATTTCTTAACAAGGCCCTTCACACTCGGAAACGTTCTAACTGTCCCAAGCCTGGAACTGCTGGATGTCCTTATTAGGTCACAGTTTTCCGACAGAGTGGAGCACAGGGTGTAGGGGGTGTTGGGTGGTGGGGTGTGCGCAAAATATTCCTCGAGATTAACGCCTTCTCCGGATGCCACGGTAATCCGGTATACGCCCGAGGAGTAAGTCGAGGCGCAGCCGGCAAAAATGAAGGAGAAGTGTTTGCGTTGATGCCAAAACTTGCATTAGCACGCTATCCACGGATTATCTGGGCCCAGCGTAACGCCAAGAAAACGGAATCCTGTACACGACGCCTCCTACGACCCCCCCCCCCCCCCCCCCACCCATCCACTGGTGGCAACTTTATTTATTTATCGCATTCCGATGGGTATCGCGGCACGCGGAATAAAGGATGACGCGGCGAACCGCGCACTCGTGCTGAGCGGAACGAAAGTTTGCACGCGTTCGTGTCGCGGGTTTCGTACTCGTTTCTATTACCATCAACGCCGCCGTGAACGAATGCAACAAGACTGGTCGCTTAAAAAGTAATTTCCGCTCTCTCTCGCCTGAACGGAGTCTGATTTAATATTTGCGTGATCTGACGGACACGCGAATTATTAGCGCCTGTAATTCGACTCGGAAACGAACGGTGAAAAGGAAGTGGTAGTCCCGTATTAATACCGATGATCGACCGGTTCGATCGCGGTCAATCACGAGGATCGAAAAACGAGAACAATGTAAATCTTCTCTTCGAGCGTCTCTGTTAGGGATGAGCAGGATTTGGTTCGATTATTTTGGTTAATATTTTTTTGTAGGTTATGTCGTTTAGAGTAGAATTGTTTCGACTAGAACAGATATATCGGGGGTTCACGAGTATTGACAAATGAGAACAATGTAAATCTTCTCTTCAGTGTCTGTTAGGGACGAGCAGGATTTGATTCGATTATTTCGGTTAGTATTTTTTTTAGGTTATGTCGTTTAGAGTAGAATTGTTTCGACTAGAACAGATATATCGGTGGTTCACGAGTATTGACAAATGAGAACAATGTAAATCTTCTCTTCGAGTGTCTCTGTTAGGGACGAGCAGGATTTGGTTCGATTATTTCGGTTAGTATTTTTTTTAGGTTATGTCGTTTAGAGTAGGATTGTTTCAATTGGTACAGACATATCGGTGGTTCACAAGTATTGACAAATGAGAACAATGTAAATCTTCTCTTCGAGTGTCTGTTAGGGACGAGCAGGATTTGGTTTGATTATTTCGGTTAGTATTTTTTTTTAGGTTATGTCGTTTAGAGTAGGATTGTTTCAATTGGTACAGACATATCGATGGTTCACGAGTATTGACAAATGAGAACAATGTAAATCTTCTCTTCGAGTGTCTCTGTTAGGGACGAGCAAGATTTGGTTCGATTATTTCGATTAATATTTTTTTGTAGGTTATGTCGTTTAGAGTAGGATAGTTTCAATTGGTACAGACATATCGGTGGTTCACAAGTATTGACAAATGAGAACAATGTAAATCTTCTCTTCGAGTGTCTGTTAGGGACGAGCAGGATTTGGTTTGATTATTTCGGTTAGTATTTTTTTTTAGGTTATGTCGTTTAGAGTAGGATTGTTTCAATTGGTACAGACATATCGATGGTTCACGAGTATTGACAAATGAGAACAATGTAAATCTTCTCTTCGAGTGTCTCTGTTAGGGACGAGCAAGATTTGGTTCGATTATTTCGATTAATATTTTTTTGTAGGTTATGTCGTTTAGAGTAGGATAGTTTCAATTGGTACAGACATATCGATGGTTCACGAGTATTGACAAATGAGAACAATGTAAATCTTCTCTTCGAGTGTCTCTGTTAGGGACGAGCAGGATTTGGTTCGATTATTTCGGTTAATATTTTTTTTTAGGTTATGTCGTTTAGAGTAGAATTGTTTCGACTAGAACAGATATATCGGGGGTTCACGAGTATTGACAAATGAGAACAATGTAAATCTTCTCTTCGAGTGTCTGTTAGGGACGAGCAGGATTTGATTCGATTATTTCGGTTAGTATTTTTTTGTAGGTTATGTCATTTAGAGTAGGATAGTTTCAATTGGTACAGACATATCGATGGTTCACGAGTATTGACAAATGAGAACAATGTAAATCTTCTCTTCGAGTGTCTCTGTTAGGGACGAGCAGGATTTGATTCGATTATTTCGGTTAGTATTTTTTTTAGGTTATGTCGTTTAGAGTAGAATTGTTTCGACTAGAACAGATATATCGGTGGTTCTTTATTGTATTGTAGTTATTCACGTGTTAATTTTAATTTCGACTCGGTTCGAAGCGCAAATTCATTAACAAGAGGTAATGACATTCGAGACAACTTGCTTCGTATATGGAGCAATTTGTCGCACAGATTGAGGTAAAATGTTACAAATTGAACAATGCGTGTTTACTAAGGGGATTACAACCTGCGATTCTATAGCCGAAGCTTGTCCACTTAAGTACAATGTTCTGACTGGCATCAAGGGAATTGAACGACTGATCAGAACGTGACCTTCAAACGACCTTCGGCATGAAACTTCGTATTATCACTATACATTTTTATATTGTAGGTCATTTAACCGTCGTATGATTGCAGATCATTGTCTCGATATTGTGTAAATAATAAACAAATCAAATTATAGGTTTGTGCGTAAAAAAATTGAAGGTGACCTTAAATATTTACAAAGTATATTGTTGTTGTATGAAAGGATAGTTTCAAGCATGTCCTTATAATAAAAAGAATACTACTCTCTTTAATAGGTTGCTCAATAAGTTTTGTCGTTCGATAAGAAATGGAGCTTAGGTTCGTCGCTTTATTTTTCTAAAGATGGCACTACTGTTTGATGAACATGTGTGAAATTTCATGTAGATTCGTATATTTGCAGTTGTTCAAATTTAAAGTGTCATAGTATTTTTTTACAATGGATAAAACAACAAAACTTATTGAACAACCTACAATTTACAAAACCAAATGTTATTGTTTCTATTTACAAAGACTATCCTTTCTACTAACCACTTCATACATATACTTATAAAACACCTTGAACATCTGTTTCATCACTTTAAAAGATCATTGCAAGTACGTCCCTACGATAAAAAAAATGTTACTCTCTCTATTTACAGAACCTAATATTACTGTTTCTATTTACAAAGACTATCCTTTCTACTAATCACTTCATACATATACTTATAAAACACCTTGAACGTCTATTCCATCACCTTAAAGGATAGTTTCAAGTACAACCCCGTGACAGAAATATGTTCCTCTCGATGTCACTTAATTTACAGACCTACGTTTACCTACATTTTACAATTCTCGTGTCCATTAACCAATTCCCAGCCACGATCGCGAAACATCTTGTATACCTGTTTCATCGATGAATTCTAATCGATACCGTCGCAGGTACATCGAAGGAAACAAGAAACGTCAATAACACGGCAAGGCGTCGTCGAGGTAGAGAGGAAAAAAGAAAGCGACGACAGCCAGGCAGAATAAGAAGGGTTGGTTCCTGGTACTAAGGTAGCCAGAGGTTTCGGCTTTGACGTCGGGGCGTCGCGGCGGTGTTTGCGCAGCACTTTCATTAGCCTGCCTCAAATTACTATAGTTCAAACACGGAGACTCCGCTGTCACTTGCCGATACGCGGAAGCGATTTCGTTTCGTTAAGGCAGATATCGACTATCGAACGCAATACCGCGAGAAACGAAGTATCAGGTATAAGGGACGAAGGTTGGACGATTGGCTTGTTCGAGGTTCGCAACCGCGTCTGGCCGGTTGGATGAAGGATGAGGACACCGGGACGAGCCACGCGGGACCGTGAAGCGACGAGAAGGACAGACGGACAAGAAAAAGGGGAAAGAAAGCAACTGCCCCGAATGGACAGTTGGACGGACGGTGCGCTATTATTGCTTCCAGGAAGATTGGTGGGCCGCAAGACGCGGTGGCCCGCGGAAATATTACGTTTCGCGGTGGGCGTGCAAAAAAGAACCGTGTTGAAAAAAGGAATCGGAGTGGCCAAGAGAAATGGTGGGAACGTTGTCGACTCTGAAAACCGGCGGAACACCCGACCGTCCACCGACGCAGAGAATTCTTCGCCACGACGGAAACGAAACGCGAAGATCAATAGGTGGCTGTCGCTAAGATAGAACCGCGAACACGAACTTCACAAATGGCCTCAGGTGCGACCAGAAATCATCCGACATTCGTAACCGAACGCGCGACATTGATCTTCCCTCTGTGGATACATAGGGGGATATCGAACATTTCGAGAACAGTTTACACGGGACGAACATGTGTACAGCAAATCCTTCGGGATTATAGGCCGCATGGCTGAGAACGATGTTGAAATATGTCCGTGGGCAACAGATATCACGAACCTTTGAATTACGACGGATTCGTAATCGAACGTACCCGGTTAATGGGGAGCCTGATATATAATACGAACGCGTATACCGTGAATTCGGAATATACTTTCCGTGCGTAAACGTCGAAATGCCAAACGGCGGGTCGCAAGTTGTAAAACACCGGGAAGAAACTACCGACTGTAGACGTCGATATAGAGGATGGTGCACTCAACTTTATCGCGCGAAATATCCTCGTTGCTTTTGTTGACGCGATGAAATATTCGCCGGGGGGAGGGGGGGGGGAAAAAAAATGCCACGCTCGCCGGAGGACGTACGATCCCGGGACGTTTTTACGAATTCAAATTCTCCGCTATTATTTACGGCGCACTCTTTTTGCACCTTACGACCACTTATACGGTTCGCGTAAAACCATGGGACTCTCCGGCAATAATCTTGGATACATTAAAAACCAACGTGTCGTTCCTCTCGAAGAGGTACGGGAAAATTCGACGGAAATGTTTAATAAATGGGGCATTCTTTACTTGACTCTGTCGACGTTTTATTTGAATCGTACTAGCGTGAATCAATTTACAAATTTAATAATCTTGGGAAATTTTAATTGAGAGATAGGAAACTTCGATGGATTTTATGTTTCAAGGATGGAAGGAAATGGTATCGTTGATGCAATTGTGGTTTTTAGATGTATTTTAATCATTACTCGTGGAGATGTTGCAAAATACGCATTGTGTACATAAAATATACATTAGGAATATGTTAGAAACATATTATTATGATAATATCGTATTATATTAATGATCGTAATATCGTTAACTAAGATTGAGAAACTTTTTTTTATTTTCGAGACCTATTATTCTATATCAGTTGTATGTATCTGAATTCAAATTATGTCTTGGAGTAAGTAGATTTAAAATTCCAGGTTTGAATAAGGATGTACTCGATTTTTGGCGAATTAGCTTTAAACGAAAACTGTACGAAATAAATATTACTGAAAGCAATCTGTGAGCGATATTAGAAACAAGACAACTACAGTGACTAAATTCAATTGACTGTACGAGTATATTTCCTCGATTGTGATTTATGCTGGAAACTATTTCTATTTTGAAAACCCACCAACTAGTTTCTCTGTTCGAAAAACAGAGAACATGTACCAGCTGCATTGTGCGAAGACAGATAAAACGATAGGGTAGCCAAACCGGTATAGTGGGGATAGGCTCTCAGTGGCCTTGAGGGGCCAATTGATTTTGTTCCGCTACAACCAAGGCTTTGCATGTATCGCTAACGAGGTCTGGGACTTGACTCACAGTTGTATTACACATTTCTCCATTGTTGTTCGTAGTTGGTAATTTAATGGAAATAGATCACACGATCCAAGTTACGTTAATTCAAATATGTAAGAGTCAAACTTTGAAGACAAGCAATACCATCAACGATATTTATACGAGTTTTATACATTTTTAATATCTATACATGAATACCAAAAAAAAAAAGAAAAATGGTATGCATCGGTGATATTTATTGCAAATTTCTGTTTAATTGTTTTCAAATTATTCCAGCAAGTTTTACGAATCTGTTACAAGTGTTACTTGGACTTTACAATTTCTATTGAAAGAAAAATAAAAGATTATAAAAGCAATAGTTTTTAAGTTAAGTTAAGTAAAAGATTATAAGAGCAATAGTTTTTAAGTTGAGTTAAGTAAAAGATTATAAGAGCAATAGTTTTTGAGTTAAGTTAAGTAAAAGATTATAAAAGCAACAGTTTTTAAGTTGAGTTAAGTAAAATATTATAAAATATTAAACTATAATAGTTTTATTCGTGATAACACATTAGCTGATTCAGACTTATACTTGACTAAAACTGTCCTTTTAATGTGACTTTCGATTGAGAAAGTGATCTCGTCAATATTACCAAGGCACCACACCATTTCCAATGGCATAATGAAACATATCTTATGTCTTCCAGACTTTTAATATTCTACTATGGCCTACTGTATTATATAGTCCAATGTGGTATACCATTCGTGTTTCTTGAATCGTGAGCACATGCTCCTTAGTTTCTTCAATGTATAGCTACCCCCATGAGCAGCATATTTTGTAGACTCTCAGTGAGGATAGCTGCTATTGTAGGTCCTTGGAAGAGACGAGTAGTTGTCCAATTTTGGTTCCTATGCTGAAGACAATTTTGATACATTTCTTTCTTGGGATTCTGATACGGTGAGTCATCCTCTCTGCATAAAGAAAAGTAGACAGGGTTCGTTTATCTTCGACTCCCTTTGTGGTCTCCTGTTTCGGTTGTGCGTTCCATCTTCCTTTTGCAATAGCCATTTTCAGTCATGACTTTCTTGATACGGTCAATTGTGACATCCTGGATCTCAGATATCTCAGGAAACGATTTTATTTCATCTACCAGTTCGATAAACGTTTGAAGAAAACAAACGATTTTCGAGATAACGAAAAACGAACTCGCTGACTCGCTAATAAACCTTTATTATTCTACACCATCAAGAAATAAAAATAACTGAGACAGAAATTGCTACCAAAGAGGATATTTGAGACAATTACCTTGTAGTATACCTAACAACTCGGGAGTTGTTGAATTTATATATTTTTAAACTGAATTTATATCTTTTTGCTAACACTTTCTCGCTCATATTGGTAAGTACCATAGGTACCATTTGTTATCAAAAGGATGCACGAGATAACTAGCTTATAGTATCCCCTATAACTCGAGAATTGTTGAATTCTCTTTAAACTTATTTTTACCAGCACTCTTCTACTTACATCGGTAATATAATTACTAAGAACTACAGACACCAATCACTATCAAAAGAATGCTAAAGATAACTACCTCATGGTATCCCTGGAAAATTATTGAATTCTACTTAATCCTCGCCAACATAATTGGTAAGTACTATAGGTACCAAAAACTTGGACAATTAAATTCAGAACAATCTGTCCAAAGGTCCTCTGAAAATGCCTTATTGGCCAGTTCACCTTACAACATTAATCATGGATTGTAGCATCGTTACGGGACGTTACGCAACGGAATATTTGAATCTCGATCGGTCGTATTAAAAAGCACACCCCGTGATCCCTAACGTAGATTTACGCGAAAATTATTAATCACGATCTGAAAAGTAACGCTGGACAAATAAGCCCGACGCGATAACTCTTCGGCAAAAAATACAGTTGGCACAGATCCAGTCGTGTTTACTGTTGAAATTTGTCTTTGTGAACTGGCTAGGAACGCGTGCACACGGCACACGCGGTGTAACACGTACAATGTCGAAACCGTGGGTCGCCTGAATTAAATATGCCTTCGTCACAGGCCCGCCTTCGCGGCTTTACCGGTATAAATGCAACCCGGTGCCGTGAATACGGTAAATACAGAATATACGCGGCCCTCCGTATAGATACCGAACCGGTACATGAAAAACGCATTTTATTTATCGCATCGTATAGAGGTCCCGTCATATTTCATGCACGTAGCATTGAATCGTCGCTGAATGTCGTCGTACTTCGAATATCGAACTATTCTACATCGTTGGAATTGATGAACGTCAGAAAGCAAAAGAAAGAAAAAAAGAAAAAATTGCCGACGACGTGGATCGGACTTAACCCTTTGGACGTCAAGACGACATTTGGAAATCGTTCACGGTATCGATGAAACTCGAAGATATTTAAAGAAAGTCAACGGGAACGGAGCTTCCGTAACGTTGAGAACTGCCACGAGACAAAATGGCGGCAACGGGAGTTTGTCCAAGAAAATTGAGGTCGTTCGACGAAGATTTAATAACTGGAAGATCTCATTTCTGTGTCGTTACAATTTCCTGCGAAGATAGTCCCTTTCTCTTTATAATTTAATAACAGTGAGTAACGTTCTGACAAAAAGAGCGATGTTAAGGCGTTTCGACGCTTTCGCATGTTCCAATTGGACTTGGTAAGGCTTAAGGTATACGACTGCACGTGATAAGCACGTGATCGGATCAGGGCCGACTTCACGATACTCGGACCCGATGCTTACGTAGAACATTATTTCTGAACTTTATTGTCATTTTTTTTCTTTTGTAATTTAAATTATTTGATTTATTAACGACTCGTATAATCAATAGCGCACATAATAGAGAAAAGATGTTTATGAACAGTCAGTTCTTAAAGAAATGTAAGACAAATATAGGATAATAAAGGTATACATGGAACAAGTTGGATAAAATAATTTTTTGTTATTAAAAGTTCATTTTGAATCACTGTTTAAACTACTACTGCTACGACTACTATAATTGATAATGTTTGGTTTGTTTAAAAAAGATCGAATCGTTTGTATAAAACGAGCAACTTTAGGAAATCGAACAGTTCGAATTGAGTCTAGTGGCTCGAAAGAAGAGTTTATTCTGAGCAGAAAAAAATACCCTCTATAACTGAGTGGAAGTCGTTCCACAACTACTTTTGCTAGAAATATAGGATTAGAAGTATATATTTACCAAGTGAAATTTTTCAAACTTTATCTTTTCTTTTATTAGAAGTTTATAGCAATTTTGTAGGTATAGACAGTTTACTACTCCATACAAATTTTATTGGAATAGAGATCACTTTTAACTTTACCCTTCTTAACGTCAAGAAAAAAATCTTAGTAGCAGCCATGTAGTGGAGAACATTCTAAACAAAGGGAATTTAAGTTTTAGCGATCCATTTAACTAATTGATCCAGAATGAAATACTTTAACATTGTTCTTTGTAACAATGATACGTGTTATAATTTCTTACTTATGTTTAAGCATTGCTTTCAAACTTTAATCCCCCAATAGTTTATTTCTTCAAGTAGTTATGATGGTTATGAAGTAACATTCAAACTTCCCTCCCCAGTTTTAAATTTCTACCACCAGATGGCTACCATTCGAATTTTTCCTTCTTCTTTAAGTTTGATCTGAATTTTTAAAATACTAAACCCTATTCATTTATTAACACAAATTCGTTTATCGAGTTTGAATATCCTCGAAGCTTCCAACAAGATGACAATTTAGTTTCTAAACATTCGAAAATTTAATCCTCCAATAGTTTATTTCTTGAAGTAGTTACGATAGTTATGAAGTAACATTCAAACTTCCCTCCCCAGTTTTAAATTTCCACCACCAGATGGCTACCATTCGAATTCTTCCCTCGACCTTAAGTTCGATTTTTATTAACACAAATTCGTTTATTGAGTTTCAATATCCTCGAAGCTCCTAACTTAATGAAAATTCAATTTTTAACCATTCAAAAACCACATTAATCCTACACAGATTCATTTCCTTCGACATCTGATCTTCGCGATCAATTCCTTTCGTTTCGTAGCGAAAAGTTTAGGTTAGGTTGGTTAACGTACGTATAGCTAACGTGTAAATGGACCTGCTAGACAATCTTCACCGACGAGCCCAAGTAACGAGACCCAAGATCTTTAATATTGCCCTTTGCATCGTCTCTCATCGTTCTCGTTATCACGAATTGATCATAAGAGCCCAAGAATGTCTTAATTCCTCCTCCTCGACTTCGCATAAGGTTGTAATTTACCGAGCTTATGAGAACCCGGCGCAGCGGTACCTGCGAGCAAATTGAACTAACCGCGAGTTTCTCCTTCGGGTAAAAATTAATACGGCCCTCGTAGGCACATCTTGCGGTGTATAATTTAAAATAACACTTCTCTAGGCGAAATAACGTGCCGACAAGTACGACGACGAGCGATGAGAAGTGCGAAGTCCTGCAATATTCACATGACCCCTTGCCAGCTCGACCTCTCCGCTCGCCACTGTGTCGACCCTCGCGAAGAGGACCTCCCTCATCCTGCTGGAACACTTCATTTATCAGGCTCCGACATCTCGTCGGGTTGCCTGGATTTAATTACCCGAAACAAGTCGCCGAAGGGGATGACTCTGCCGGCTTCCCTGGCAAACTGAACCCGAAAAAGCGGACAGGACGAAATGAAAATACGGCGACGAACCGATCTTAAGGAGACGCTTTCGTTTATTGTTGCGTCGCCGAACAGTGGACTCGCGAAGCGAGCCGATGTATTCATGCCTTACAAATTCCAATTTTCGTTCGTAGCTCGAGCGGCCGCCTAATTAGACGTTTGCTCGCCACCCCAGACCGGATGTCTTGGAGATTTAGACGCTTTTGGAGTCCGTAAACTGCGAAACCAGCCACACGGAACGTGCTCGATCGAATCTTCTTACGAGAGAACCGGTCACTTTGGCCGTGATAAATAAACGTCCTCCGGTCGGAAACAATTCCGAACGAACCACGCCGCGATCATATCTATTCGCACAAGAAACCACCGAAGAACGAGTTTAATTTTAAATTGAATGCCAGTTACGCACGATCAGTTAGCAAACACAGTTACGTATAAATTACCAACAATCACGGTTGGTCTTCAGATCTAATCGGAAGTTTTAACTCGCGTAATTACTCACGCTAGATTTCTTATTACGTCTCAGTAACTGCTTCAGGGTTTCGCGTTCTGTGTGACTTGTTCGATATCTACCCATTTCATATCTGTAATTTGCGAATGTACGTTTCTATAACTGTGCTCGCCATTTACGTTTGCTCGAATTATTACGCGAAACGTTGATCGTGGAAACTTTCGTTTATCGTAGAAATATTTGGCACTTCGATTGTGCGTTTATTATTTTAAAAGTTCGAAAGTATTAGGGCTTATTTTCATGGTGTTATTCATGGTAAACGTTTTAGAAATGTGGTTGGTAAACACGTTATTAGATTCTTTATCCTTCGATATTTATCATTGAATCTACTTATTTGTGTATGAATTTTATGTGTTACTTCATTTTTAGTTCGAGTTTTAAGTAACATTCTGAAGTTAAGTTTCGTTGCAATTGAATAAATTTATACCAAAGATTTCTTTTGTTCCTTTTTAACAAAATGGAACTACTTTAGATAACAATAGCCCACAAATGCTTCAGGATGTGTTCACACATATCGTTGCACATTTCGAGCTGTGCATGTATACCGATGCAGCGAATTCTATTCATAATTATTCTACAAATCATCGCTTTATTATTTCATAATTCGATACAATTTTTCTGCCAATCACTACAATTATTCATTTTCGTTCATCGTCCAAACCCTTCCATTTCCAAACAAACGGCAACATGCCACAATGATAGCACAATCGTCGATGTAAACAAGAACAAATAAAAAAAAAGAATATTAATTCACGAATAAAATACGAACCGAGTAACATTAAACAGATATTCATTCTTATACAAGATAGAAACTTTTCTTCGTAGCGATTACCATTATAATATACTAACATTTATATTGCATCGATTCCAAAATTGAACGAAACGTCGATAAATGAATAAAATCCTTTTCAATAAATCCATTTAATTTTGAAAAGCTTCTCGTGAACTAGATTGGAACACTACGGACACCTTGTGAAGCGCGACGCGTCTCCAGAGGTATGTTTGAAGAATAAATTCTTGACGATTGTTTCGCGGTACACAGTGGCCCGATTCGTACCGTAAGAAACTTCGAAGTTCGTTATAATAGATTTCCTTATCGGAAGTGGAATCGGGGGAAAATAATTATTATGAAGCGCACCGTGATTAAGTCTATTAAGAAATCATTCCGTTGCTGATTACATCTTTCCGCCGCGGCCCGGTCGCTTCTCCGCAAAGACAAGTAATTATATAGGTGGCGGGGCGAGGGGGGGTGCGCGGTGGAAACTTGGAGCGTAAGTTCGAGCAGGACACGGCATGGTCGATCTCGGTACGCGGGTACAGTTTCACGCTGTGTCGTTGTAATTCGACGCACGAGGAGCGGCAAAACCAAGCACGATTTGTCACTTTACGTCGCCGTGGATAATGGTTATTTACGGCACTCGCGTGATCGAACCGTATTTCATAATCGCGCTACACTAAACTTCCGTAGCGCGAAACGACGAGTTGCAAAAAGGACGAACGATTTACACCGGTTGGCGTGTTACGAAAACAAGATCGGTTAGAAATTCGTTATAATAGTTAATTTTTCATTTCACCCTGCATAATGTTTTCGCTTAGAATTAATGTTTCATGAAAACTCCGTACCAAACAATTTTTTGAAGAAAATACTTTTGATACCTTCGGTTCTTCGTGAGACATTCCATTGTATCGAGATAAAGAACACCCCTCTTATAATTGTTTCACTTAGAATTAATATTTCATGAAAACTCTGTACCAAACAATTTTTTGAAGAACATATTTCTGATACTTTCGGTTGTTTGTGATACATTCCACCGTATCGAGATAAATTAACGATTTTATTCATTTATCGACGTTTCGTTCAATTTTGGAATCGATGCAATATAAATGTTAGTATATTATAATGGTAATCGCTACGAAGAAAAGTTTCTATTAAACAAGATCGACCCGATGATTCGTTGTACGATGAGAGAAATATTTATAATATCGGTAGCTTGTGTTCTTTGAAAAATATTGATAGAAATTTTAAAGAAATTTCAAGAGGTGGATAACGCTTTCGATGAAAGAATCGGGCAAAATTTACAGATTTGTCATCAGATGACCATTGTTGAAATCGTTGGCTCACTGATGAAGATTTTATTAAAATATTTCGAAGTTCGTCGATCTTACTTATTTTTGTGAAATTCTTTTCAACGAATTATCAATCGGGTAAACTTACTTGATTGCACTGCGATTGTTTAATGTAGTAGAGACTTCTCAAAACAAGTTCTTTGGTCTTCGGAACACTACTGATTATTTCTTTAATAATGTTTGAATATTTTTAGACTACTTTAAAATTGTAGACTATGTTTTCAGAAACTAGATTTTGGACAATGGATCAAAACGTTTTTAACCTTTGTTGAATTATTTTCATACCCAGAACATGGTTTCAAAATATTTAGATACACGATCGATCACCGGTAAATTAATAAAGGGATTACTTCTTCCACACTTATGAAGAATTTTTAATTTTAATATGTCATTTTATAGAGCGTGTGTCATATAATGTCACCCCTTCGTGCTAAATAAAGTTTCAAGAACATATTTTTGATACCTCCTCCGTTTCTTCGTGATACATTCCATCGTATCAAAATAAAATACACACCCTGCATAATTTTTCCGCTTAGAATTAATGTTTTCCGCACCAAACAATTTTTTGAAGAAAATATTTTTTATATCTTCGGTTCTTCGTGATACATTCTATCATATCGAGATAAAGAACACCCCTCTTATAATTGTTTCACTTAGAATTAATATTTCATGAAAACTCCGTACCAAACAATTTTTTGAAGAACATATTTTTGATACTTTCGGTTGTTTGTGATACAATCCACCGTATCGAGATAAAGAACACCCCCCTTATAATTGTTTCACTTAGAATTAATATTTTATGAAAACTCCGTACCATACAATTTTTTGAAGAAAATATATTTAATACCTTCGGTTGTTTGTGATACATTCCACCGTATCGAGATAAACAACACACCCTGTATAATTGTAACGTTTCGAATTAATATTCCAACGAAAAGAAATTTCGTTCTTTCGCGTCAACGACCAGTAAACTTCGTACCAAACAATTTTACAAACATATTCTTGATACCTTCGATTTTTCGCGCTACATTCCACCGTATCGAGATAAACAACACACCCTATATAATTGTTGCGCTTTGAACTAATATTCCAACGAAAAAGTTTCGTTCTTTCGCATCAACGACCAGTAAACTTCGTACCAAACAATTTTACAAACATATTCTTGATTTTTTCGGTTTTTCGCACTACGTTCCACCGTATCGAGATAAAACACCCACCCTATATAATTGTTACGTTTCGAATTAATATTCCAACGAAAAAAAATTGCATTTTTCCGCGTAAATGACCAGTAAACCTTGTACTAAACAATTTTACAAACATATTCTTGATACCTTCGATTTTCGCGCTACATTCCACTGCATCAAGATAAAACACCCACCCTATATAATTGTTACGTTTCGAATTAATATTCCAACGAAAAAAAATTTCATTTTCCCGCGTAAATGACCAGTAAACCCTGTACCATTCCACACGGTGGAATGTAGCGCGAAGAACCGAAAGTATGAAAAATATGTTCTTCAAAAAATTCTTTGTTGCGGAGTTTTCACGGAATATTAATTCTAGGCGGAACAAATATATGGGGTGTGTTCTTTATCTCGATACGATGGAATGTATCACGAAGAACCGAAGGTATCAAAAATATTTTCTTCAAAAAATTCTTTGTTGCGGAGTTTTCACGGAATATTAATTCCAAGCGGAACAATTGTACGAGGTGTGTATCGAGATAAAGAACACACTCTGTATAATTGTTGGGCTCCGAACTGATATTCCAACGAAAAGAAATTTCATTTTTCCGCGTAAATGACCAGTAAACCCTGTACCATTCCACACGGTGGAATGTAGCGCGAAGAACCGAAAGTATGAAAAATATTTTCTTCAAAAAATTCTTTGTTGCGGAGTTTTCACGGAATATTAATTCCAAGCGGAACAATTGTACGAGGTGTGTATCGAGATAAAGAACACACCCTGTATAATTGTTGCGTTCCGAACTGATATTCCGGTCGAAAGAAATTTCGTTTTTCCGCGTGAACGATCGGTAAAGTTTTCCCGCGGCTCGACGCAGCGTTCCATTGCTCGCAGCTACAGTACGCTAATGGTAAAATCCATGTCGTACATGACGCGGTCGTCGTTGTTGCCGCGCGGAAAAGCAACGAGAAGCGGGCCACTAATGGCGTTGAACAAAAAGCATCCCATAAACCTACGGCGGAGTGCGAACCGTTGCGAGAAGGGTGTCACCGGTAGTTGATATCGCCTACTTCCGGCACAACTTCACGCGGCTATTCCTCCCGCGCCTAAAAGGTCCACTGCGCGTTTCCTTTGTGTACGAATTCGCAGCCGCTATCACTGCTAGGCTAAATAAACGTTGAATCATTAATCCACCGGCCGAACTTCCTCGCCGCTGGCCCGCGAATTTGTACGACAATGGGGGCTAAATTTCATGATTCCATAAATCACCCGGCCCGCGTGCGTACGCGTGCGTGTGCGCAATGGTAATTACACTGACCGTGATTTTCAATCGGCTACACGGCGAAATTTAAATAACACGGAAGCTCATTGTCAAATCGTACTAACAGTTTAACGCGCGCAACTTCGAGGAGATTTTATTTTCACACGGTATTATTGTGCAAATCGACCCCCGATGTAATTCTAATCGAATCGATCGTCGATATAGCTGTTGCTCGACGACAACGCTACTCGCACGCGTATAGATAATGGACCTTCGACGAGAGATTTCTCATTTTTCGATGGGTTTTGAATTTATTTAGTTCACCTCGAGTCGCGTGCTTGTTTTTGGGACATTAACGACCATGTGATGGAGTAGCGTACATGTGGTAAGAAACGTGACTTTTGAATCATCAACGTGAAGCGTTTCGGTCAACTATCGATCGATAACAGAGCACTGACTTATCTTAAACATTTGTAACAGTCAAACGTTTCGAACGAAATCGTACTACCTTTGTATAAAAGTGGGAAAATTTTGACAAATGTTACACTTCACTGTTGTTTCTTCAAATCTATTCTTTCTGCTAATATTATTTGTTTAGTAAATAATTTTAAATATTTGTAATAGTTGTAATAATAGTTAGTAATAATTTGTTTAGTAAAATTGCAAATAGTACCACTTATTTAAGTGGAATCTAATCACCGAATGAGTTAATTGTTGCACAAGGTTTGTAATCTAATAATAGATACGACTATACGTAACTAAAATTTGATTTTTACCGATTAGAAATATAACCTACTTAGCAGTGCAAAATTCTTGCCTAAAGGGTGGTTTTTGACGGTCCCTAACAAAGGCTGCACAAAATTGTATTCATCGTTGCTTTTAACTCTGTAACGTATAAAATAAAAGTCGCGGGAAATTAAATTTCGAGAGATTTTGTTCTGTACAGTTTTTTGGTAGAATCAATAGTAACAAAGATAGAACAATACACAATTTTGTCTATATGTTTGTTAGCGTATCACGAAAAAAAAAATGCCCGGGGCGATTTGCGATGAAACGTGAAGCACGTCTATCGGTCAGCCCAGCTTAAAATATAAGCTGCATGGCATCGCGAAATTTTTGCCAGGAGAGGAGTTGTGGGGAGCACAGACTATAAAATGTACGATATCTCGCTTATAGTTGCGTTTATAACAAAAGCGTGTGTAACGAAAGTTGTTGGAAACTAAATTTGGAAAGTTTTTTGTTTCATATACATTTTCCATAAAATCGATAGGAACCGAGATATCGATCCGACCATTCCTGCCTTCGTTCCCTACGAGGGGTGAGCTGCAGTAGAGCCCTCTTTATTTGTATCCCAGAATTTAAAACGAAAAACGTTGTATGTCGGGATACGCTAAAATACTTTTTGCATTAAAACGATATTTCCTACTTTGAGTAACATCGAATAATTCAGCTGGTATAACTAAAAAATGTACTCGTAAATAAAAGTTACTCGTATATAGAATTGTATTCGTTAATTTATCTCTTAACACTCGAATATTTTTACTTCTGTTAAAAATGATTCACCCTGCATTAGAGAATGGGTTTATCGTAATCAATTGTATTTTCAGTTATGCAGGAAGAATGTTTTGTGTAATTAAAGGATTACACGAGGTAAAAATTAAGTTATTACTTTTACATATTTACAAAAGTTATTAGAATTGATTAATAACGATGACAAGTAGGATTTCAAGAGTAACAATTGACCGATGAAAATCGTACGTAAATAAACCGATCCATTTCAATGTATCGTAATATACATTAATCAGAGTAAAACAAAGGATTAAAATAAATTTGAATAACAGTGTAAAGGTGAATATGCTTCGGGTTTATGGTATCTGCAATGAAAATGCAATATGAGTTTAAACTTTTCTAAGCCGTGATTCACATTTCAAGGATTATGTAAATCGTTCCGAGAAGATAGTAGTTTTAACCTTACTAAATCTAAAGTTTCCAAAACTATTAAATAAAAAGAAAAAATTCTGTTGTTCCCGCGTCAATAGTAGCCGAAAATTTGCATACTTAGTATAGAATTAATTACGCTATGTTCCTATATTAGTGAGAGAAATATATTTTCCATTCTTCGTAAAATGGGATACATTGAAAGATAAAATATATTGTGAACCATCAACGACAATATATATGAAAGAGAAAATCTGAAAGAATTAACGATTGCAACATGTAATGCATTTACTCTTGAAACATTTTAACGTTTAGTTCTGTCGTTAATGTAAATTTAAGCACCCACTTTGAGCAAGGCCATTAATGTTATACTGTACTACTAAATCATCTCAATACTATATATAAATATAAATAATACATACTGTACATGTATTATAATACATCTCACATGGACTTGCTGTTTTTTCGAGTTCTGAATCGAGAAGTTAAACATTTGGAGAAACAAATTCAAAGTGTCAATTTTACTCCTCGAATCGTAAAGTACCTCCTTAAAACGAAAACCTTCCAACAACTGTCAAATTCCAATGATCGATGCATTATTGTTAAAAAAAAACAAAAAACACTAAACTCATCCGTAGATTGCTACTTTAAACATTTCCTTTCGAGCCCCCTCTTAATTGTAAGACACCATCTTAGGAATCTCCTCCCTTAAGGATCCTCTCCCCTAGCGATCCTGTCACCTTAAAAAGAAAACCTTTTATAATTATTAAATTCCAGTATCCGCACTTTTCTTCATTAAAAACTTTCTTTTGTGTTTCCTTGTATTGTAAGGCCCTTCCTCAAAAAGAAAAGCTCTTACAATGATTAAACTTCGATATCCGTACTTTTCTACGTTAAAAAGTTTCTTTCGCACACCCCAATGTATTGTAACGTTCGCCACACTCCCACTACGGTAAGGCCCACGCACTCCATTATGAAAAACACTACCTTAATCGCATTTCCTCGGATTGTAAAGCAGTTGCTAAAAAAAAAAAAACTCTTACACCATCGATATCCAAACTTTTCCACGTTAAAAAGTTTCTTTCGCATACCCCGTTATATTGTAAAACGCCATATCCCCACTACGGTAAGGCCCACGCACTCCATTATGTAAAACACTACCTTAATCGCATTTCCTCGGATTGTAAAGCGGTTGCTCAAAAAAGAAAAAAGAAACACTTACACCTCTGATATCCACACTTCTCTACGTTAAAAAGATATCTCTCCCCACTCTAATAGGGCCCACGCGTTTCACTATAAAAAATATTACATTAAACACATTTCCCCAGATTTTACGACGCTTCCTCAAAACGAAAAGCCCTTACACCTTCAATATCCACACTCCTCTACGTTAAAAAGTTTCTTTCGCACACCCCATTGTATAGTTAGACGTCTCACCCCCACTCTGGTAGGGCCCACACGCCCCAGTTCTTGCAAAACTTCCGATATCCACACTTCTCTACATTAAGAAGTTTCCCTCGCCCCTCCCTTTTCAATTACTAGACATCTCTCCCCACTTCGGTAGGGCCCACGCCCCCCACTATAAAAAACACTACTTTAACCGCATTTCCTCGAATTGTACGACGCTCTCTAAAAAAAAAACACTCCTACACCTCCGACATCCATACTTCTCTACATTAAGAAGTTTCTCTCGCCCCTCCCTTTTCAATTACTAGACATCTCTCCCCACTTCGGTAGGGCCCACGCCCCCCACTATAAAAAAACACTACCTTAACCGCATTTCCTCGAATTGTACGACGCTCTCTCAAAAAGAAAAACTCTTACACCTCCGACATCCACACTTCTCTACATTAAGAAGTTTCTCTCGCCCCTCCCTTTTCAATTACTAGACATCTCTCCCCACTTCGGTAGGGCCCATGCCCCCTACTATAAAAAAACACTACCTTAACCGCATTTCCTCGAATTGTACGACACTCTCTCAAAAAGAAAAACTCCTACACCTCCGACATCCATACTTCTCTAAATTGAAAAGTTCGCCCTCCCCTATTTTAACCCAAGACGTCTCTTTCCAACCCAGTTGGGCCAACGCCCCCCACTTCTTACAAAACCTTCGATATCCACATTTTTCTACATTAAAAAAACTCCCCACCCCCTCCATCCTCCCATTTTATTACTTCACGTCTCTCCCCACTCCAGTAAGGCCCACGCCCCCCCAACTATGAAAAACACTCCGCTGAACGCTCGATTCGAAACAAAATTTGAACAGCAAAGGCCGAGCACAAGCGGTCGACCAAAAATGTCTTTGATTTCCGGAGCGACCAGCGAGGGAGAGTCGCCTGTACACGGGAATGGCGCTTCATTGTTGCCCGCGCAAGTACGCAATTAATTTCTGTCTGCGTTCGCCGCGGGAGAATGCAAATACGCGGGGAGATTTTGCCGGAGTAATTCGGAAGTGGCGTGGTATACCGCGCGCATTATGCCGCTTTCCCCTCCGTCCCCCCTACCAAGCTACCTCCCTCCCGCCCGGTCGCCCGCTCGCCTATCCCCACTCCGTCGGCCCTCTTCCCGCCGTGAGACCCCGGTAGCAGTCGGCGTGCCGGCTTTTCCTGGCCTGTTTACGCGGACCCGTGGAGTTTCGTATGCGTGATCAGGCGTACTTCGACGACACGTACGGTTACAGGTGCACGCGAAATGGCACCAACTAGCCAGCCAGCAACCACTCTCCCCGGAGGATTCGAACGCTTTATGAGCGCAAAGTCTGCATCCTTTCTGCCCTATTCGCGCCCACGTCCCCCACCACCGTTGATCGGTAAACCGCGCGTTAACTACCGTGTCGCGTTACGCGCGTCCACGCTTTCTTTCGCGCGACTCGATCGTGTCGCCATTGTTAATCGAAATATAAGTGACCTCGACCGGTACGGATTACTCGGCCATAACACGGTGCTTTGTTCCACCTGCGGATGCGCGCTACACATTTCGCGGTTACGGCCGAGCAACGGATTGAATAAACCGAACAAGCGTAGTCTTAACCTCTTACCGATATTATTCGAATCGAGTTGAAGGAAACGGAAGATAAATAATATTTTGTAGACAATTGGTCGGAGATTTTGTAGACAATCGGTCGGAGATTTTCTAGACAATTGGTTGGAGATTTTGTAGACAATTGGTTGGAGATTTTGTAGACAATCGGTCGGAGATTTTCTAGACAATTGGTTGGAGATTTTCTAGACAATTGGTTGGAGATTTTGTAGACAATTGGTTGGAAATTTTGTGGACAATTTGTTGGAGATTTCGTAGACTTGATCCGTTTCCTTCGATCGGTTACGAGGTTATTAATTTGGTAAGTGACAAATTGTTGCCACGGATAATTTTAAGAAATTGAGCAACAAATCGGTCGAAAACTTCGTACAATATCAATGAGGGGAGAGTGGAATTTCATTTCGCTCAAAAAGTTCCTACAGAATTGCGCAACGAAAGGTTTGAAAGAGAACTGCAAAGGTGCTTAACTCCTTACCGAGAAGTTTTGGAAGAATTACAAAATAAGGGCACTCCAACGTCTAAGACTAATTCAAGTAGACTTGTTAACGAGGAGATCTCGAGCGATGAGAACTTCTAGCCTATCAAAGGAAACAAATTGATGTTAATACCGTTTTTTTAACGATTGTGATTACGATAATTGGTAAAGAATTTGGAAAAAGTTTGCTCGAGATTTCTCGGTCCTTAAATTATTTCAATTGGCATTGATTGGAATTTGTATTCTTCGGTTTACACTCGGCATTGAAGTATCGAATTTTTATTTGCATTTTATGGATGACTTCTCTTCGTTCGGAGACAATCTTGCAAATAGGTCGAGAAAGTTAACGATTCAAATATCATTACATTAATTGTCGATGAATGAAAGTATACTTAGAAGACCTAAATGTATATTTTATTTTTAAAAATTAAGTGTGCATTATGATTATTCACGATTTAATATAAAACGAATTTATAAGCATTTAGTAGTTGAACATCAATGGAGAACGGAACTGGTAATGACACGCAGATATAAAACACTTGATAACAATGTACAAAAGAATTCTTAAATTCTTAATACGATAACCGTACAGAAATAAACTTGTGAGAAATTAAAATCAGAAAGTCCATTTTGTAAGAGTTGTTTTTGTTTTCAAGAATATTGAAATACGGATGAGTAATAGGAGGGAATAAAGTTTCGAACGTACTGCCTCGAAGCATGAATCAGAATTCAGTGACGCAGAGGCTTGGATGACGCAGGTTCGACAGACGTACGACTTTCATCGTATAAAAGAACACTAACTTGGAACAAAAATATTTAGATGGAAGAGTCAATACTTCAACGAAAACAATAGATAAATCTCCCCTGTCAATTCCCAGGATAATAGGACGTAGTAAAATAGAAACAATTGCTACTCAAGCAGAGATCTCAAAGAGATTCCAAGCACGTCCTGCACAAAACACGTAAACACGAGTTAACGCTACACTTGTCGCAAGAAGCTCACTACAGCAATTTAAACTCAGCTACCTAAATTTCTATTCCAAAATTCCCAAAACTGGAATATAATTATCCATACGTTACTACTTTATACGTTATTTCCATCGTAAATACGAGTCAACGCTATACTCGACGCAAGAATCTCTCCAAAACGATTTAAATTCCACCGTCAAAATTTCTATTCCAAAATTCCCAAAACTGGAATACATTTTTCCATACGTTACTATCTTATATGTTATTTCCATTTTTGACACGTAAACATTGGTCAACGCTATATTCGTCACGAAAGAAGCTCACTGCAGCGACTTAACTTTAGCTATCTAAATTTCTATTCCAAAATTCTCAAAAGTGAAATATATTTTTCCTTACGTTATTAATTTACATGTTATTCCCATCTTGAACTCATAAACACGAGTAAACGCTACACTCGTGGCAAAGAGCTCACAAAAGCGATTTAAATTCCACCGCCAAAAGTTCCCACTCAAAAATTTCCAAATTTACCATATACTACTATATGGAATACATTTTTCCATATATTACTAGCTTATATGTTATTTCCATCGTAAACACGAGTCAAGGCTACACTCGTCCCAAGAAGCCCACCAAAGCGATTTAAAATCCACCGCCAAAATTACTATTCCAAAATTCCCAAACCTGAAATACATTTTTCCATACGTTACTACCTTATACGTTATTTCCATCTTGAGCATCCCATTACCTCTCCCCAGCTACTTTGAAATGCAAAAATCATCGTCGCGTTGGTTCTTTCGTACAACCCCTCGCCCCGCCGTAGGGGTTGATACTACGTCTATAACACAACCACGTTCGCGCTTGCCGTATCGTTGACGAACAATTGGAATTTGAAGTCAACCCCGACGATGCCCGTAACAATTCCATCAGCGTCGGCGCGGTAGCGAGCGCGGTCGACCCGATTGAAATTCATGGGGAAACGAATTCGTGGTTACGCGCCGTGAGAGATAAGGGACGCGATTCTCGAAATACACGCGACCCAGTTTCCATCCGCGTTCGTAACGTATAGGTGCAGCTTCGAGAGTCCTTTTACAGTCCGCGTTGTGGTCATCGCGACGCTACAACGACGTGCTCCAACGCGTACAAACATTTCCAAACCGTTCGGTATCCCCGCGAATTCTATTGCTAATTTATCCTCAGAATCTTTCCTCTCCAACTGACCATATTCATGGCGTACAAACGCTTCCAAACTGTTCGGTATCCTCGCGAATTCTATTGTTAATGTATCCTCAGAATCTTCCCCCTTTAACTGATCATGTTCATGGTGTACAAACGTTTCCAAACCGGTATCCTCGCGAATTCTATTGCTAATGTACCCTCAGAATCTTCCCCCTTTAACTGATCGTGTCCATGGCGTACAAACGTTTCCAAACCGGTATCCCCACGAATTCTATTGCTAATGTATCCTCAGAATCTTTCCTCTCCAACTGACCATATCCATGGCGTACAAACGTTTCCAAACCAGTATCCCCGCGAATTCTATTGCTAGTGTATCCTCAGAATCTTTCCTCTCCAACTGACCATATCCATGACGTACAAACGCTTCCAAACCGTCCGGTATCTCCGCGAATTCAACTGCCAATGTATCCTCGGAATCTTCTCCGTCTACCCCTCTAACTGATCGCGTCAGTCTTGTCTCTTAACCGGGTAGGCATCGATTTTACCCCCTCGTGCGCTACTTCTGCGAATAAACGTCGCTTTATGCTCGCCCGGTGGCTCGCCGCATGCTCGAGCGGAATGGATCCGGCGATGAAAGTAACTCCGATACGAATGCAAATTGGTAAGCGGGAACGATAATCGGCGCGGCATGTACGCGCGATGTTTCGATTAACGCTTTCGTCGCGGGCGAAATGCACAATGGCGCGTATTACCGTTTCTAGTATAATTACGCCGTGTTTCGCGTATGAATTGTATACAATGGCCCCAGTGTTCGCGATGCAATTGAACACCCGGCCGGAATTTATTACGATTTATTAAGTACAAACCGCGCAGTAATTTAACAACACGGTGTATCGCGGACCCGTTTGATTCCGCGCGGTACTTATCGATCCTATACGGGGATTGTTCATTATTTTCGAGGGAGGTTTTTCTTTATGGCTTAACTGGCGATCGTAACTTTGTCATTTCTATCGTGGATGCGTACGATGCACGCGAGATGTTCGAAGTTTTCGACGAGGAAAGTATCAGGTACCTTGCGAAGTTTCTGTGGTTTTTTTAGCTTAGAAACAGGGATGCTTTTTAACGTTGTTTTAATCGCTGAAATCGTTCAAGTAATCACGGTTACGCTCGATACATTTTTTCCAGTTCGATACAACCCCGTGTATTCCCTTTTTGTGATAATATATATTTATTAACGAAGAAAACTGCGATTGCGTTGATTTCACCTCGTCTTTGTTTGCAAATACTTTTTCTGATAAATAATTCTATTCTGTGTGATTAAAAATAGGCGATACTCTGATGGTAAGAGGTATGGATAATATAGTGGACGAATAAAAATTTTCTAGTCAAGTTCTGATATTTTTATCTGGTAAAGAATAAAATGCCCTCACGGTTTACTAATCCCGGTTACTTGTTTCGAGATTTTTACCCGTTACAGTCCTACCGATCCCATAATTGCTATTAACGTGCGAATCTTCTTTTTCTATAATGAAAACTATTATAATAGATTGGTTACTCGTGTATTTTCTTAATCCTCTCGTTGTATTATAAAATTAGAAATATGAATTTCGTGCACTGAAGTCTCTTTGTATCCGAATACCTCCTAGGTATAATTAAACGAAAGAATGCATTGCATCATGTGGTGCACCAGTATTGTATGTATCATAGAAAACTGCAGCGAATGTATGCACTCACTCACATGTGGTTGTACAAGTATATTTTGGTTAGGGAATCTAGGACAAATAAGTAATTCCTTCTCTGTTGATATTTAAAAGCAAATAACAATTAGAGGGGTACATGGAACGAGTTTTGGAGATTTTAAGAGAAGAGAGGAAAATGAGAAGACAGCGAGGACACACGTGGGCGGTGGGACTGTGGAAGGGGGCAAGGTTTTATAAAGGTTAGAGGTAAATGCAAGATAACTCGAATGGAATATGAGAAATGGAAAGATGTGGGTGGAATATGTTTCTAACCAGATTAAGAGACAATAACGTGTACGTGAAACAGAAATTTGTAATTTCTGCAACGTAACGAAGCAAACGATGGATAAATAAATAAAATAATATCGAACAATGTGTATTCGATTGACGTTTCGGTTCTCATTTCTCAGACCTTCTTCAGCTAGAAGAAAATAGAAATACTGTAGTTCTTGCATTATTAAGCAAGCCAATGTACATCTTTAATGTAAATATTAAATGTATGCGTTTAATAGTGAAAGTATCATTAATCCACTAATTCGCACTTTAACCGTGACATACGCTCACACGATAGCTGTTCACCTTTGTGAATGTATCCCTTTATTTCTTCAGGTATTACTTTTACTATTGGTTACGTCTTCATTATTTAATATCCCTTTCATTACATTTCTTTAATTTCTCCCTTCTTATTTTTACACAAGAACCCGCATCTGCTATTCCACAGAATCAATACACAGTTACATATGTATCTACGTTCTTAATTATTATTAATTAGTCATCGATCGTAAATACCCTCGTACAGATACCAACAATAAATTATGCACAGTACTCCGCTGCACAATTGAATCACTCGTACATCTCTAGACGCAAACGGTCATGCTTCGTATACCGAAGAGGCTGAAAATATCTAATATCGAAATGTTTCGTTAAACGAAACATTCGTACGGAGTGTAATTATTATAATATTAGTTTGTAAGGGCCGCGCTGTTAAGAAGTTGAACGACGAAGAAAAATACGAGGGGCGCGTAAACAAATATCTCTGGACGCAAACGATCATACATCGTATACCGAAGAGGCTGAAAATATTCAATATCGAAATGTTTCGTTAAACGAAACATTCGTACGGAGTGTAATTATTATAATATTAGTTTGTAAGGGCCGCGCTGTTAAGAAGTTGAACGACGAAGAAAAATACGAGGGGCGCGTAAACAAATATCTCTGGACGCAAACGATCATACATCGTATACCGAAGAGGCTGAAAATATTCAATATCGAAATGTTTCGTTAAACGAAACATTCGTACGGAGTGTAATTATTATAATATTAGTTTGTAAGGGCCGCGCTGTTAAGAAGTTGAACGACGAAGAAAAATACGAGGGGCGCGTAAACAAATATTAACGACGAAAATCGTCGATTAAAAGTGCCCACCGACTGAAGAGCATTAATCGCACACGAAACGGAGAAAATAATTTAATTTGAAAGTAAAAACGCCGCTCCGCTTTGCAAGTCTGATGGAGGCCCATTGTTTCCGAGCGCCACTAAGGATACCGTTCTCTGTTTCTCCTTCGAATGTGTCCGCCCTGTTCTCTTTCTCCTCGCCCTTGGCTGCCGTCTACCGTAGCCTTCTTTGTATAATCAAAACTCTCGAACAAATTTTCATATTGTTTGCGATTCAATTGGACAGGCAATTTCCGAGTCATCTTTGAAAGTATCTTCTCTCCTTCGGGCGTTGGTGCCGCCTTCGACTTCTTTTTCTTTCTTTTCTTTTTTTCCCCTCCAACGCCACTTTCCCCGTTTTCGCGTAAGTGCACCCCAAGGTGTATGTGTTTGGTCTGCGAAAACAAGCCCGCCACCGCGCTTTTCCCGTAATATTTATCTTCTCGGTCGGTATCGGTTCGTTATCTTGAATTCAACTTTCCCGCACGTGCTTTCGCAGCTCGAGACGACGTTTCTCGAAACTGTCGCTGTACTTACGTGGATATTGAACTCGCCAGACGACTTCTCTGCCCTATCGAGCCCGCGACAAAATAAAATTAAACGAAACACCATTCTCACGATCAAACAACGATCGCGTAGTTTATACAAACTTGAGTAGAATTTCACTCGAGTATGTTACCTTCCGTATTAATTTTTAACGTTATCGACGCTGTGTACGAGAGAATTCTTGCGATTGTTTTAATCGAATTTAATAGAATTTCAATCGACCGTGTTGTATTCTATTTTTATTTTTAACGTCGTCGATTCTAGGTATGAGGGCGCGGAGGAATTTTATGATTGTTTGAACCAAAAATTGATTGAATAATTTTGAAATGTTGGAAATATTAGTTCTTAGTTGATTCGATAATAATTTTGAAATGTTGGAAAAATTATTTCTTAGTTGATTCGATAATAATTTTGAAATGTTGGAAAAATTAGTTCTTAGTTGATTCGATAATAATTTTGAAATGTTGGAAAGATTATTTCTTAGTTGAATCGATAATAATTTTGTAGCATTATTCTGTAGTTCCTTTACTATTGATTATAGTATAAATATAGTTTATACTACATGTAGTATATTATTAAGCAGTTGATTAAAACACGTAGCAGTCTTGTCTTGTAAAACATTTCGGTTAAAATATTTATCGAGACTTATATAATAGTCTCAGGAATTTGAGTGTTAATCTTGACGAATAATACTTTAAATAATTTGAGTAAGTTCAATATGGAAATAAATTATTATAACAAAGTGATTGTTCAGTATGTGAGCCTTGATTCTGAGTACAGATTACCTAATTCTGAAACACTCGTAACCGACTTTTAAATTTTCATAGAGTAATCATTATGAATCAATTACCTTATTTATTTCCTGTATATTTAAATACTCGACACCTACATTCAATAGATTTTATTTCTCTCGGATAAATTTAAAGACAGTAGTGTCTACAAATTTCATTAGGGAACCAATTTTTATTTCTATTCATATCAGTTATAATTGGAGCAAACTTGCTTCCGTGTACTCAATTCGTGTGCAAATATGTTTGAAAAATATATTCACGAAAAAGACACCACGCACCCGAAGAATGTTCTATTTACCGGAATATTTATGAAATGTACATTTATTTTAACAGTGTTACAACTACATAGATAAAACGGAAAATGTTTACGAAAAACCACGTTGACTTTTAAATATACGTTTAGAAGGAGAAATACACGTATAGAATATTATACATTTTTCGTAGTATACTAATCGAGAAACATTTCGATATACACGATAAGGTAACACGAACACGCGTTATTCGTAGCACTTTCGAGGTGGTGAAAAATAAAGCTGCATTAATGTTGCCGCAGTATAAATTTTTGTAACAAACTGACCGCATCCATTTATATTCGCTAACGCTAAAATCGTAGATCGCAAATATACTGATATGGAATCGTTGTTCCGCGATACAGTGTACCGCAATTGGTGCCAAGCCAAAAACGACGACGCGAACGAAACACGCGAAACATTTATAAAAACCACACATTACACCTCCACGCAGTTGTTTTATTCGGATAATTCATCTTGCAACGCACGTCTCGTGTCTCTTTCCCCACACTTTTCTTCCTTTAACGTTTCTGTAGTTTTCAACCGTATCGTGTTTTGCCAAATCACACCGGGGAATAAAAGCAAAAATTCAACCGAGACAAATTATTACTTGTCCAGACCGGAGCTCACTGTACATTACTATCGTTTTCAAACATTTATTTCCTATTCACGGTGATTCAACAAACGTATGAAAAGGTTTCAGGACATCTTTTACCCATGAAAATAAAGAAAACTCGTTCAGTTGATAAAACGTTTCTTGTACACAATTTTATGTCTTTCCATAATTCATACCTTTAACCTAACGCTTTTATTTCGAGCAATTGTATCAGAAATTTCTACACAGGGCACACATATTTTGCAATTGGACATATTTTGGATTTATTGTTGAGGATTCTGTGTAGCGTTATTTATATTTGAATATCGTTATTTAAAACACGATAACACCTATTGGCATCAGAAGTAGAGAAAAAATTTATCAGGAGATATAAAGATAGAATGACACAAAAATCACGTATTTGTACTTAATTTACATCATACGTACTCGAATTTGTGATGAATGCAATGGATAAATCACTCGAAATCACACGATAAATCACACGATCCATCTTTAAGAAGAAATTTCAACGACAGTCACAAAATTCATCGGATAATATAGTTTCTGAAAAATACAATATTCCTCGATAGTATTTAATTCGTATTATGGTCCTCACGTTCAAAGTATTGAACCACCACTGCTGCTAACCAACTATTACCAAGAGCTATCAAGAATATCCAGGTTTCATAATAATAATTAGTAATTAGTTTGTACAACATGGATCTAACCCAGACCTAACCCTGACCAATAGTCAGAATGTTTAAAAATTCTGATCACTAGATCCAAATTCCACTGAGGGATATTCCCTCCAGGTCTCCAACACAAAGTACTGTTAGAAATTACCTAAAAATAATTACAGAAACGATTGAAAATATGCAAGTCATAATAAAAAGGTTCGATCTAACCCAGACCTAACCCTGATCAATAATCAGAATGTTTAAAAATTCTGATCACTAGATCCAAATTCCAGTTAGGGATATTCCCTCCAGGTCTCCAACACAAAGTACCGTTAGAAATTACCTAAAAATAATTACAGAAACGATTGCAAAATATGGAAATCATAATAAAAAGGTTCGACCAATCAATGAAAACCTGCTGCATCTAACGTCCAAGAACCAAAGCTACATCTCTTACAATATCGAATTACAAATACAAAACTACCATAGTTGATCCATAGACCCGTGCTAGCTGATTATGTTTATCCACTTTCGTAACGTGTTCTTCCACCATTTCCATGGATCATTCTGCCCGACGATTCCCGATAGGTCCAGTTCCAGAGAAAGTAGAATGTCACGAGGAATTCATTTAACTCGACGTAGCTGGAATGTTATGTCGGAGGTTAACCCAAAGCAGGTTAAGGGGCATTATAAATAACGAAAGGATCAGGAAGAGCAGGTCGCGTTGCTCGCATTTTCTGGACCCTTCTATGCCAGTGGCGGCAGGCTGGACACGTCCCTCCCTGACAGGAGGCAGAAGGAGAACCAAATTAGAACCCGACAATCAAGCCAATTATACACTCCGGTGACGCTGACCCAGCTCCTCTTCCAGTTCTCTGTGTCCGCCGTCTCTTTGCTCTCTCTTCTCCGCCCTCCTTCTCTGGAACCGGCAAGGTTCCGGATTCTGTTACGGCAACCTGTACCGCGGCCCTACTCCAGAAACTCATCAGACCTTCCGTAATCCCGATAGTACGAGACCCGAACGAATTGCTTGCGGAATTAAGCAGCTCGTATGAGACATCCGATATGTGAGACTGTCTTGCTCCCTGGAGGGAACGTCGACGAAGAATGACCGTACCCTTTTTATCTCTTCTGGTGAATCTAAAATTGCAAATGAGTACAAGATTCGATTCGACGACGTCGTGTTCCCCACGGTCGGAAGACACGACGTTACCAAGTGATTCTCACGAATAAGGATCATTAATTCGGTTCCTCGATGGGAAAACGTAAGGATTGCACGATTAAAGTCGTTTGGATCGAAACTGGTTAAATATGTATCCTCTCTTTTCATTCTCGCTCCGAACGATCCTGAAACGCTTTCTTTTCATCGCAAGGAACAATCACAGATCCTCGAACAATTTATTTGCTCGATCGAACGTGCTTACATTGAAACATCGGATCCTCTTTGAGAAAGTGGAAAACATTTCCTCGAAGAGGGCCCCGAAAACCTGATGTCGAAACGTGGCCTCGAACGAGCACATTGTTTGCGGATCTGTAGTTGCTCGTTACGTCCTAAAGGGGGAAAAATGGCTCTCGGTGTACAAGCGAGAGGACCCCCCCCCCCCCCCCCTTAAACGTAACCGTCGAAAGGCACGTGGAAATAGTAACCGGTAATTAAAATGACGAGAAGTTTGTATTTAAAAGCGTGGGCAGGGATTCAGCGAATCAACTTATCTCGATGGGCTTACTTTTCCAAGCACTCGTGGCGCACGAGCCTTTTTAAACGTACCCCTAAGCGACCCCTAGTTTAACGCGCTCTGTCATTTTACCTGCATGTAGAAAAAAAGTGAATGAGGAGAATAAAAGGAGAAGTGAAGAACCTCGACGGTAACCTTCTCAGAGACGTTTCTCCCTAGACCAGAACAAGACGACAAGATCGGCGAGGGTCCATGTCTAGGGAATCTGCGCCGAGCGGCAGATTGCAGCCCAGGCCTTTGGAGGATCATCAAATTAGCGGAAGAGTCTTTGAGGGCACCTCGTAGAGGTGGCCAACTTGGTTCGCTCGTCATAGTCTCTCTGTTGGAATTATGGTCCCCTCACTCCTCGGGGCAACGTTTTCGCGAATGGAGTTACAAACTTCTGTTTTCCTTTCAGCCCCCGAAAGAGACAGAAAAGCACCGCCAACACCGTACCCTCCCGATCTACCTCCCTCCCTCCTCTACCCACGCCCCTGAACTCGTTTTTCTTTTCTCGTCCCTTTCGTTCCTTTCTAATGCTGTCTCCTTCACCGCTGCGCACAACGCTAATGCCGGCTGAATGCAACTGAACAAAATTTCCTCCAAAGGGGGTAGGAGGGTTTACAGTGGCCAAAACGAGCAAACCGAGCACGCTTTCCGCGCCGTGTAGATATAAATAAGGGAACTTTTAAAAGCCACTGAGAGAAGACATTAGAACCGAGCAGTTTCGAGACGGTCCAGTGTCCCTCCCGCGTGGCTGCGCGTGTTTATACACACTTGGAATAATTTTAGGAGCCAGAGACTCTCTCGACCGTCTCGTGCTCGAGTCCTTGGTTCCTTTGGGGGTGCTTTTTCGACGTTGTACCGTAAATTGGCCATTGTTGAACTCGATCATCGTTTCAACTCCGACCCGAAGTTTCGTAAGTGATCTCGAGTTTCTTGGAGATCTTTCTCTTCACTTCGTGGAGAAAATTCTTTGCAGTTGAGTGGGCAAGTTCTGTCTATTGACTAGGGGTACAGCAGGTATCACTTATCCGAGGAACACACACTGGTACGTGACGAAATAGAGATTGGGGAAACCTTTGGTGCCACTTGATTGTTGGATGTTAGTTTTAGAAACGAACGGTCAATTATTATGAATCGATGGGAACATTTAGGGGTTCCAGTTAACCAATTTGGTCAGACCACTAGAAGCTTTCACACGTCCAGTTCATTGGTCGGTTTAGTTAAATCGACTAACCAGTCTTAAAAGCACTAATTAGTCTTGGGAGCATTAACTAATCCACGACTATATAGGCTTAGGAGCAATCAGGCTGCATAGAGTCAGTCTTGAAAGCAATTAGGTTTCCCAGTCGGTTCCAAGTTAGAATCAGAAGCACTTGGGGTTCAATTAGTTAAAGGAGCAATCAGGCCCCATCAGTCTTCGGTGAATCCCCATTAGATTAGTGAACAATTAAGCTTAACTCGAACAACTGTTTAAGCTGAACCATTCTAATCACCTGTTTGCCATTAATTGTAATAAACATTTCAAGATCAATTCACAAGTCAAATTGACCATTTGAGTGGGTAGAAAGTGATTCTGAGTATAATATTCAAGGCTGAGCTGCGGAGGACCAAGGTGTGTGGTATGAATCATTTTGGAAATAAGTATGAATAACAAATAGTGATTTCACGATGTTCAGTCTCGCGATACTTATCGATCAGTGGCGAAATTTACCCAGCTGTATCGGTTACGAGAAATTTAGTCGGTTCAAAGCTTTTCTATCTCGATCTAAATTCTTTTAAATATGTGAGAAGACCAGTTCTCTTCCTTGAAATTTTTTCAACATTTAACCGAACTAAAAACACAATTAAAAAATCCGTTAATATTATTCTGTGCCAGGGATCAAAGATGTAACATCAACATTAACACAACAGTAACACAAACTAGAATAATGGAAATAACAAGAGCGATCGAAAAGCATTAATAATTTAATATAATATAATCAAATTGTTGTTCTCCTAAGTAGTCATACATTCATATTGAAAAGATCATTTCGTATCTAATATAAATAGTTATACGAGAAACAATATATAAATATATTTGTCAAAAATGCTGAAAGGTGCACAATTTACGTTATGTAAATTTTTGAAAATTCCTAACACACCTATGAACGTAACACGTTTTCAAATTGATAATCCTGCTATGGAAACACTTTCCACAATTTCCGATTTATCGCCCAAATGAAGTGAAATCTATATTAAGATTACTTTTCCCGATAAACCCGGTAAATCGAAGGAAGATACAGGAATTATCACCTTCTCCAAAAATAGAAATTTATGGACGTATTTAAAAAGTAACCTATATTTAAACGAGAATCAAGGTAATGCAATCATTCGAGATTTCCTGTACCGTTCGAATAACGTCTCGCTGCTCCTGCTATTTTCGTATTAACTAGCAAAAATTGATTATCACAAACACCGTCTGAAGTGCGTTTTATTCTCATCTTAGTTTGACTTTCGGCCAATTTCAACAGCCCTCTCCAAGAATACCTATAAAAAATGGTACCGAGTATTTAACTAATTCCAAACATTCCTAACGAATTAAACGAAAAACAATTTTCGTAAACGACCCGCACGTCCGATATTAATCAACGCAGCTTGAAACATTTGCGGTCATTGTTCTAAAAATGCTTCGATTCAAATGTACAAGTAGTATCACCGGGGAGAATACGAGAACGCTTTGAATCTCGAAACTTCGAGCGGCAGATTCAATCGTATCCGGCGGCAAATTTGCGGTATTACGAGACATTATCTCGATCGAAATGCCCAATCTGTCTGACCTAAAATTTTTGAGCACCCCGAGATCCCTAACGCGGATATTTCTGAAGCCCCGGCTGCCTCCGGGTAGATACGCTGACGCCTCTGTATAGGGGCCGGTGAACACACGCGCGGATGGACACACGCGCGTGCGATAGGAAACGCGTGAACGTTTTATCGCAAGTTAGTCCTTTGCCTCCCTCGTGCAATTTATTCTGAAACCCGTATCACCGACCTGCACGGAAACTGGAGCAGAAACACAAAGCCTGGCCAGTGTCTAGGCGAAATACCACCGGGCAAACCGTACCTGAACGCACTAGGTAGGACGACTCGGCCCTTAACAATCTCCCGTTTATAGGAACGGGTTGACCTATCGCTGATAAAACTGCACAGGCCACCGACCGTTTGAATATTTTCTCTCTAATTGATCCTTCTGACCTCGTGGCAGCCGGCTGCTTTGTATGGCCGTTATGCAAACAGCCCGTCGACCTATATTCAAATTAGACACATATGAGAAAAGTTTACCAATCACGTCTCTTTATCAATTCATTAACGCTGCTTCGCGAAAATGTATTTCTGGGCGGAGGGTTTTTTTTTTGTCTTTCTTTCCTTGTATTTTTTCTTTTTTTTTTTCATGTTTCTCGCGAGCGGATGGTATTGGTTTTATCGAGAACCATTCGCGCGGGGAAATAAACGCGCAAGGAAATAAATTCATTATCCGTAGCGGGCACGGTTTGATACTCGCTCGAGAATCGTACGGGTTCCCATTCCTCCTCTCGCCCTTCCTGGTGTCAGAAATTTATAGTTACACACGTGGTCCGGTGTATACCCGTGGCTAGGTTCTTGTCCGTGTTACGCCACGTATCCCACGCGATAATTTTAACTGTCGGATCGAACGTGGATCGAGAACGCCCGAAATTAGTCCTCTTCGCGAGGTTAACGCGAACGTGATGTTAGCCAGCTTGTCTCGGTCGCGTAAACATTTGGATAAGACGCGCGCATCGCAAAACGATCTCGAGATGATTTAAGCTAATGCAGAAATTCAACGGGAACAAAGAAGTAGGCTGAAAGTGTTGGCGATCGCGGAGGCGAGAGGCCGAGCCAGAATTTCAGCGAGAAATTTTGCCGATATTTCTCCCAACGCTTCTACCATTTAAAGAGCAGTCTACCGGAAAGATTGATGACACGTATGTTTTCATCGTTCTCGATTATTCTTGGGCGCTCCTAATATTACACCCCTGTCCGCGTCTGATTATTTATAATACCGTTACATCGAGCTCGGGTTTTGTAACAACATTTAACCGCAGAATATCTCTCGTGGAAATCTATTCTATTATTTTCTGATCGAGAATCGAAGGAAAATTTTTGAACAATTTTTTTAGCGTTTGATTATTTATTATATTATTTATAATCGAGGTCGGATTTTGTAACAAAATTTAACTGTACAATATCTCTCGTGAAAATGTATTTTATTATTTTCTGATCGAGAATCTAAGGAAAATTTTTGAATAATTTTTTTACAATTTTCTTAGCGACCTATTATTTATAATACCGTTACATTGAGGTTAGATTTTGTAACAAAATTTAGCTGTACAATATCTCTCATGAAAATGTGTTCTATTATTTTCTGATCGAGAATCGAAGGAAAATTTTGGAACAATTTTTTTAGCGTTTGATTATTTATAATACCGTTACATCGAGGTCGAATTTTGTAACAAAATTTAGCTGTACAATATCTCTCGTGAAAATGTATTCTATTATTTTCTGATTGAGAATCGAAGAAAAATTTCGGAACAAATTTTTACAATTTTCTCAGCGACCTATTATTTATAATACCGTTACATCGAGGTCAGATTTTGTAACAATATTTAACCGCAGAATATCTCTCGTGAAAATGTATTCTATTATGTTTTGATCGAGAATCTAAGGAAAATTTCGGAACAATTTTTTTACAATTTTCTTAACGACCTATTATCTATAATACCGTTACATTGAGGTTAGATTTTGTAATAAAATTTAACTGCAGAATATCTCTCATGAAAATGTGTTCTATTATTTTCTGATCGAGAATCTAAGGAAAATTTCGAAACAATTTTTTTACAATTTTCTTAGCGACTGATTATTTATAATACCTATTATAGTTATATTATTATATTGAACTGATTATTATATAATACCTATTATTTATAATACCGATTATTTATTAATACTATTTATTTATATTATTTATAATAATATAATATTATTTACATCGAGGTCAGATTTTGTAACAACATTTAACCGCACAATATCTCTCGTGAAAATGTATTCTATTATTTTTTAATCGAGAATCTAAGCAAAATTTCGAGACAATTTTTTTAGGTTTGTAGATACCCTGCTCATGTTTCGACTATTAAGAAGTACACAAATTTGAAGAGAATGTGAATATGTATAATACACGGACAAGAAAATTGCGTCTAGGGTTACGATGGGTTCTATTCGTTCAGAGATCATCTTCCAAAGCACGTACAAAGTATGTGTATCTGTTAACACGATTGCATCTGAACAACTGAATGGATTTCAATAAAATTTTATATTTATGTTTTATGATTAAAGTTTGGATAAAATCAACCCTTTTATAACAACGATTATTTCTTGTAGATATTTTCTATGTCCGATATGTATTCGTTATTTGTGAAACTCATACAAAACTTTCGAAATAAATCTTAGAAAGAATTAACTTCTATACAAAATATTCAAACGAATTTTTTCTCTAATTTAATTAAAATCTTATTAACTGTCTTTATATTTGTGTATTTATAAAGACGTTTAGGAATGATATTAATAGATTGTAGATATTTCGGTGAAAAAATTATTTTTATATTTCAACTTTATTTTCAACTGTATACCTGTTCGGTAATATCAACCGATAGTTTAATAATGATAGGTTGCTCGATAAGTTTTGTCGTTCAATAAGAAATGTAACTATCAGTTTCGTCGCTTTATTTTTCTAAAAATGGTACTACTGCTCGATGAACACGTGTGAAGCTTCATATACTTTGCATATTTACAGTTACTCAAAATCGTAGTATTTTTTAAAATAGAAAAAACGAGAAAACTTATCGAACAACCTATTATTAATCAGACATCGACACAATTTATGGTAACACTTGTTTCGAATTTAAAATATTGAATTCAAGAACTTAAACATTGACTCGAATATACTGGAATTGTTGGTAGACGAGTTTGTCAAAATAGAGCGATTATTTTATCAATAGGAAAAAATCCTGCAAGAAGATGGCTACTCTACAGACAATTAATATTTTTCGAAACTCTGTAGAATATTTACCTCGAGTAGAATTTGTCGAAATAAAATTTCAAGCGTCGTCGTATTCTTTCACAATGAAGTAAAAAAAGGAACGACAAAACTTACCGAACAACCTAGTATTAATCAGACATCGACACAATTTATGGTAACACTTGTTTCGAATTTAAAATATTGAATTCAAGAACTTAAACATTGACTCGAATATACTGGAATTGTTGGTAGACGAGTTTGTCAAAATAGAGCGATTATTTTATCAATAGGAAAAAATCCTGCAAGAAGATGGCTACTCTACAGACAATTAATATTTTCCGAAACTCTGTAGAATATTTACCTCGAGTAGAATTTGTCGAAATAAAATTTCAAGCATCGCAGTATTCTTTCACAATGAAGAAAAAAAAGAAACGACAAAACTTACCGAACAACCTAGTATTAATCAGACATCGACACAATTTATGGTAACACTTGTTTCGAATTTAAAATATTGAATTCAAGAACTTAAACATTGACTCGAATATACTGGAATTGTTGGTAGACGAGTTTGTCAAAATAGAGCGATTATTTTATCAATAGGAAAAAATCCTGCAAGAAGATGGCTACTCTACAGACAATTAATATTTTTCGAATCTCTGTAGAATATTTACCTCGAGTAGAATTTGTCGAAATAAAATTTCAAGCATCGCAGTATTCTTTCACAATGAAGAAAAAAAAGAAACGACAAAACTTACCGAACAACCTAGTATTAATCAGACATCGACACAATTTATGGTAACACTTGTTTCGAATTTAAAATATTGAATTCAAGAACTTAAACATTGACTCGAATATACTGGAATTGTTGGTAGACGAGTTTGTCAAAATAGAGCGATTATTTTATCAATAGGAAAAAATCCTGCAAGAAGATGGCTACTCTACAGACAATTAATATTTTTCGAATCTCTGTAGAATATTTACCTCGAGTAGAATTTGTCGAAATAAAATTTCAAGCATCGTCGTATTCTTTCACAATGAAGTAAAAAAAGAAACGACAAAACTTACCGAACAACCTTTTGTTATTGCTTCTTAAATAGCAAAGTCTTTATTCGTATTTCCGTGCTTCTTTCGTCCACAGTTGCCTCGCGGTCAGCTTCCACTTTACCGGAACAATGTATTTTATTATCCAGCACAGTCGTGAAACTGAGATCTCCACGCTCCGTGGAGAAAATAAGTTTTAGTTCTCGACTAGCCACGTGGGGCGCGGCCTTGTTTGCCTTAGCGCCGTGTAAGGAGTTTCGTGCAATTCCTATTTTTCGCATCTTGATGTTTTCCATGGCTACAACCGGGCAAATAAAGTTTCCTCGATTTCCACGAGCGGCCCTACCGCGTAGCCGCAAGTATGCCACATACTCCGGGCAAAGTCGATCCTGGAGAGCGATTCGAGAAATCGTTGTTGAACGCCTCGCCGTCGCGATTCCACGGCGGAACGAGCTTCGCCCGATCAAACTTCGAAAAGTGGGACATTATTTTTACGCCGTAGGAACGCATTCAATTTGTGCCTCGCGCTCGTCCGTCCTTGTCTATTCGAACTTCACCGGCAGAGTCCGGGACCAATAACGGAAATCGCAACGATATCTTCGTGGATGGTAGAAAGGGAGGTAAGATAAACGATTTTGCGATAAATACACGGTCGGTGTGATAAATACCTGTGAAACGTGGTACCACTGGGACAAACGGGTGATTCCTTTTTAAAGAAACCCAACGAAAAACGGTTAACGAAATTTTTCCAAGCTTCCTTTTCGAGAGAATCAAATTCGAATACTCGTTTGGTACGCGAGTATTTATTGCGAACGTACGACTCGGACATGTTCGTTCATTACTCGGTGTTTTTTAAAGTGGGCTGGGGTGTTTCGTATTCCAAGGGAGGTGAATGTCTCTTTTGAAACAAATACACTTATTATATTTATTTAAAAACCGAAGATATATATATATTGTACATGTCTTGTGTAATTTTAAATATTCTATTTAGTGGAAATGATAAGTGCTATCGTTACTAAATTTTAATTATGTAAAATTATACAAATATGCTACCTGAATTCTAACGATTTATGCGTACGGGAAATATTATTTATTTATCGGTTCGAATAATTCTGTAAGAATTTAGCTCGACTAAAGGCTTTCTTTAAATAATTTGTTACATTCAACGAGTACCAACATTCGATCGATCGAAATCAATGAAAACGACTCAGTTTTCGATGAATTGAATTAAATGTTACAACCGTTTTTGGATTATATATTTCAGGCATAGAGATTCTTTTTTTTCAGAGAGGAACCTTTCGAACATTTTCAAAACCACTGTGTTCTGGTCAAACCGGTTAGTAGATAGTAACCGAGGTTATAGATGAGTCGAAACAGTAGTCGATAATAGTTCTACAACTGTACAGAGTTGCCAATGGTCGTCGAAAAAGTTGTATCAACGATAGTTCCAATTGTTGTACGAAAAATTGCTACATCTCTGACTCCTATGAATTAGATGAAAATCGGACAATACCGTACCACTATCGATATCTACAAACATTAATACAAGTTGAAATAATGAGTTATAGCGGTCATAAACGTAACGATTTATTGTACGACGAGTTGTTCACCGAATTGCAATGATAGTCGTATGGCAACGTTATCCAGCGCCTAGTACAACTCCACACATTTTATAATTATCGTTCAAACAGTCGAACAGTATAAACGATAGTTGTACGAATTATTGTACAAAAACCGTTACTTCCATGGCTTCTATAACTTGTCCATTACTCGTTACTTTTACTCGTGCACATGTTTCCATATATTGACGAAAATAGGATATTTTCTGGTTTAACTGCATAAAAAGATTTTCCGTCGATCTATTATTTCTATAATGAGTAAAAGTAATATATATTGGCCAAGTGGTACTCAATCGAAGAATTTTCAAAAGAAAACGTTACTCTCCAGTTTCGATATACTTTTTCACTGAGAATCCTCGTTTGGTCGATAATACTACATTATGCAGGACTTTTGGTGTTCGTCAGCCGGAAAACCCCTTAAAATCAAATTTTTGGGGAAATTTGACCCGAAACTGACCCTGAATCGTTTACCAGTTACACAGAAATCTGAAATATTTATTCTCTTGTAGAGTACCATGGTCAAATTCAGCATAATAAGAATGTTTCGAGAATACAATTTTTAGATTACTTTAAATGATTCGCTACTAACGTTTACGTTTAAGGAAAATTGTTTCAAATTACATTTACATACATTCTTAAATCGTAACAGTTCAAGAAGCTTGTACAACATAAATTTCCCCCGAAAAATCAACTTTCTCCCTTGAATACTGTAACTGTTTCAATATTTCAAAAAAGAATTACAAATACACTACTATTCTCGTCTCTACAATTATTCAAACAATTCCTGCCACCTGTTCGTCAAGCACGTTGTCTTCGAAACCGAAGTGTCGAGAAACAGAAAAATATATTACACTGTACCGTTTAAAATTCAATTCTCCCTTCGTGACTTAATTACGATCCCTTCATTCGTAGATCGTTCATTCGTTTCGCTTTCGAAGTCGTTCGAAGACTCTCCTATCGAAAAGAAAAAGAACGAGTAAACTCAATGAAGATTCGTTAAATTTCCCTGTTCCCCGCGCAGAGAACCATAACCGTCGATTGAAATATTAATAAGATGTTCGTTTTCCGTTCGCGGTGTACGCGAGTCGAAGGATGACCGAGCGTTGCGCGCGAATATCTGAACGAAATGTACATCCTCTTTGAGTCCGTTCCGATGTCATTGAAGATAAAAGCACTTTGACGTCACCATTATCAAACCCTCCAAGTACGAATCGTTCGAATCGAGCTTCGTTTCCCCGGGGGAATGGTCCATTCCGAGTTAAAGCGCAGCACGGTCGCGGCCGTCAGAGCGTCGAGCCGCCCCACAGAATCAAAGCTCTGCAAATTGGCGTGCCTGATCAGGTCAGTAGGAATACTGGCCCTTTATCGACGTGCAGAATTTTCAATTTTCCCGAGCAACCGTGTTTTTCGTTCGTGTGCGTCTAATTACGCGACAAGACAACGAAAGCAATTACTTCCGAACGGAATAGTCGAAGGGGGTTAGTTCGTTGGGATCCGGGTCGGGTTGGTTAGGTCTGGGTCAGGTGACCAGGACCCAAGGTTGTCGAGCTCGATAAACATCGCCACGTTTCATGATTTGCATGACAGTCGGCCAATCCTCGGTATCCGTCATCGTTGCAACGAATACGCTCACCCTGGAATCTCAAAGGGAAAGGCCTTCGCCATCTACTATACACGCACCCGCGCTTCATCCGAGCTTTTATCATGTACCCCGGCTCTGTCTCTCTATTTCTCTTTCCATTCCCCCCTCCCTCCCTCCCTCCCTCCCTTCTCCTCCTCCTCTACTACCCCCTCCGTGCACACATTCTGCACGGCATCCCGTCATGCTCTCGACCCAGCAAGTTGAGAGCCCTAATTAAATTCAGTCTGGGTACTCTTACCGAGCGCGGTCCATCGTTCATTAAGCGACGGATCAAAGTGATATTCCCGTAAAGTAGTTCCACTTTGTGGCGAGGGTTCACCCTGCCTATACCTATCCCTTACCTCTCCCCTTACCCCACCTCCCCAGCCCCCGACCAACCCCCCCGATCCCGCGGAGGCATGAGCGACAGTCCGGCTTTACCCCAGAGGCGTACGTGAATCTTTTACGCCACCGTCGTACGAATGATTAATTACTCCATAGGCCACGGCGGTGGTCTCACGGCTGCTAAAAAACTGGAGCCAAAGTGTCCCCCGGACATCTTCGAGGGATGAACAGTGTCGTCGAGTGATATTTTAATGGGTAATTGTATTCGAGATGAAGTGGATGTCGAGTTATAATAATGGGATTACGAGGGATTGGTAAGTGTATGTCACATCCATGAGGTACATGTCGAATTATAATAATGGAGTAGGGATTGGTAAGTGGATGTCGAGTTATAATATGGAATTACAAGGAATTGGTAAGTATATGTCACCTCCATGAAGTAGATGTCGAATATATAATAATGGAATAGGGATTGGTAAGTGGATGTCAAGTTATAATATGGAATTACGAGGGATTGGTAAGTGTATGTCATATCCATGAAGTGGATGTCGAATATATAATAATGGAATAGGGATTGGTAAGTGGATGTCGAGTTATAATATGGAATTACAAGGGATTGGTAAGTGTATGTCATATCCATGAAGTGGATGTCGAATATATAATAATGGAATAGGGATTGGTAAGTGGATGTCGAGTTATAATATGGAATTACAAGGGATTGGTACGTGTATGTCATATCCATGAAGTGGATGTCGAGTATTATAATGGAATTACGAGGGATTGATAAGTGTATGTCACATCCGTGGAGTAGATGTCGAATATATAATAATGGAATAGGGATTGGTAAGTGGATGCCGAGTTATAATATGGAATTACAAGGGATTGGTACGTGTATGTCATATCCATGAAGTGGATGTCGAGTATTATAATGGAATTATGAGGGATTGGTAAGTGGATGTCACATCCATGAAGTAGATGTCGAATATATAATAATGGAATAGGGATTGGCAAGTGGATGTCGAGTTATAATATGGAATTACAAGGAATTGGTAAGTGTATGTCACATCCATGAAGTAGATGTCGAGTTATAATAATGGAATTACGAGGGATTGGTAAGTGTAAAGTATCTGGTCGTTTCCCAAGTCGTTCGCGCGTCTAACTAGGCGAGTTACTCGCTCGGTGCAAACATGTCTAATTAAGCCGCGAGACGCACATCGGTGTTTTGTGTTCGATCCTCTGGCAGCCGTTGAAGCGAGTTTCGACTAGATGGTTAATATTCGCCGGTTTAAAATATATAACCCGAGGGAAAGTTTTACTAGGAGTACTCTGATTATTGTATTCGATACGTGTACGATGGTATACGTAATAGATTGCTCGATAAGTTTCGTCGTTCGATAAGAAATAGAGCTATTAGGTTTTCTTTTTCTAAAGATGGTACTACTGTTTCTAAAGATGAACGTACGTGAAGTTTCATATATTTCGTATATTTACAGTTGTTCAAAGTTAAAGTATCATGGTATTTTTTTTACAATGGAAAAAGCGACAAAACTTGTCGAACAACCTAGTGTTAGTCGACAAAATTTAGGGTAACGCTTGTTTCGAATTTAAGACATTGAATTTAAGAATTTAAACAAAGATTGGCGGTAGACGAATTTTTAAAAATAGAGAGATTTTTATGAAAGAAGCATCGATACGTTATTTTATCGACAGAAAAGAATCTTGCAAGATGGCTGCTCCATGAACGATTAATATTTTTCGAGTCTCTGTATATTTACCTCGAGTAGAATTTATCGGAATAAAAATTTACGAGACGATCTGACAAAGAGATAACGAAATAATGTCAGATAAGGAAGATAATACTATTAGATAGCCAATAATATACGAGATAAATTAATGACTGCTTCTGCGGAGATATCTTCAAATTAAACGTTTATTGTTACCTTTTGATCAGCATTTTACGATCCTCGTTGAACGCGAGAGGTAACTTGGATCTAAACGAAAGAACATGTAGGTGGAACACGTCTATGTAGTATAGTCCACGGCATTTGGATATTTTTAGAAAACAATATGGATCGAGTTGGTACCGTGTGTTAGTGCTCAGCGTGTACCGTTCAGCTGCATTTACGAGTTAACTATACTGATTGTGGTACCATTTTTACCAGCTTGTAAATCTTTCTATTATTGAATATATTCTTTCAAATTCTCTAATGACATTTGAATATCTCTGTATTTTACACCATATCCTATATTATACTGTGATCAAGTTTCGAATGTACTAATTACAATTTTGTAAATGATATACAAAGTAAAATGTAACCTACAGAACATCCAAAGAAAAAATATTTCCTTGTGAAATAGTAAATCGAAAAATGGAGCCAGATATTTCCGTACGAGGCTTTGTTTTCGCAAAAATTGTGTATAAAAATATGTGGAACATGGCTCCACTTAACTACAAAAAGTTAGAGACTGCTACGAATAGTACAGCGGATTTTTAGAGTTCACTTATGCGAGAGAAACTGTGGACTATATCTGTAAGATACATGCATATTTTCCAGAAATTTCCAAATTGAAATTTTTTAAAAAACAAAACCTCGTACGAAGAAATTTCATTTTGCATTTTTGACTTACTTATTTACGAAGAATTATTGAAAATAACAAAATGTACAGTCCACTTTAAGCACTACCTACCTCGACAATTTCTGTGCAACAATTGAAAAGGTTGTAAATTCGACAGGAATGATTTATTACTTACACGTAATAAATGTAATGCAAAACTATCTTCATTTTCTAGATCAATATTTTCATAAGGTCATTTTTAAAATAAATTTAGGTAATTGTTCAGTTTAGGAAAGAATACTCTGATGATTTTGACCTTCACATATGTTGTCGAGGACACCATTTTGAACAAATTTCTCCTTTAAATCAATTGACAATTGTCTTTAGTTTACGAAATACTTGACAAACACTATGACGGTAATTATTCAGTATTCGGGATGCTTTGCATAAACACACCTCGTGAAATACCATTTTTTATTTCCTTTTTTGGTTTCACTATCATGTGATTACTATTAATTTTGGTAGTATATTAATTTTTATAAATTAGATTTAGGTCTGACCAGTTTTTTTTCGGTTGCGAGCGTAGCGAGCAAACACCCCGCCAACTTGGTTGGCGAAAAAATATATAATTTATTTATGTTTGTTCATAGAACCATTAATTTTTTAACAAAACGATTTTTCTCGCATGTTAATCAAGCTGATGCGGTGTCCACTCGCTGCCACTGGCGGATAAAAAAAAAAATAGCCAAATCTAAACCTGATTTATAAAAATTAATACTAATCATATTCACACAGTAATGTACGCAACACGGAATACTAAATGAAAAGGATTGCTTGTAAACTAAAGGTAAATGCTAATTGTACTAGAGGAAAAAATTGTTTAAAAAGGATGCCCTTAAAAACGTACGTGAAAGTCAAGGTCATCGACTGAATGATAACCTAAATTTGAATGATAACCTGAATGATAATCTAAATTTATCGAAGTAATTCAATGTGGCCTTAAAACAACCTTGGCTTCACAAACATTTATCAAGTGCAAATTAGTAATTTTTTGATGTCCTTCAACAGCAATAAATTTTCTAAGTCGCATAACAGCAAATTGTAATATTTTCTCAATTATTTTCAATGTAATTACACACTATGTTTATTCGTTGTATCGCGTTCAAAAAAAAATCAATAAACGAAACAACATTCAAGGAGACTTATTTGAAAATGTACCCAACCCAAATTTAGTTTGACAGCAGACAGTTTACTCTCTTTTTTTCGATCATTTACATCGAAGGTGATTTCAAGGTCACAGCACACTAAATCAACGAATTCGTCATTGTATCCACCGTGAGATAAAAATATGTCGTTTCGTATCGAAGAAACAAACTGATCTACGGAATTTTTAAAACATTGACCTTGAGAAAGAAATTCCAGTCGTATTAAATTTTCTCATTAAAACTATGCAAATCATCTCCTTCGCATTTTCTCTCTATCATCGAATCTAGGAGAATAATTCCAAACTTTTTGTTTCATTTTATCCACGCTAAGGATTCGTGTCTAATAAAAATTGTCAATTGACAATTGTCGTTCCTTTGTTTTCGTTTTCAATAGAGGTCAGACATACTAAGTTGTTCAATAAGTTTTGTCGTTTCTTCCATTGTAAACAAAATACTACGACACTTCAAATTTGAGCAACTGCAAATATACGAAATATATGAAACTTCACACATGCTCATCAAACAGTAGTCTCATTCTTAGAAAAATAAAATAACGAACCTAATAACTCCATTTCTTATCGAAAGACAAAACTTATCGAGCAACCTATTATTATTAAACTATCGTTCGTTATTACCGAACAAGTATACAGTTAAAAATAAGTTATTATTAATCGATTTTAGGAAAAAAAAAATGTTTCCTATGAAATACTAGGCTGTTCGATAAATTTTGTCGTTTCTTCTATTGTAAAATAACACTATGACACTTCAACTTTGAACAAATATACGAACAAGTCGACAGATCTACATGAAACTTCACACGTGTTCATCAAACAGTAGTACCATCTTTAGAAAAATAAAAGAACCAAACTAATAGCGCCATTTCTTATCGAACGACAAAACTTATCGAGCAACCTATTATTATTAAACTATCGTTCGTTATTACCGAACAAATATACAGTTAAAAATAAGTTATTACTAATCGATTTTAGAAAAAAAATGATTCCTATGAATTACTAAGTAGTTCGATAAATTTTGTCGTTTTTTCCATTGTAAAATAACACTACGACACTCCAACTTTGAACAGATATACGAACGAGTCAACACATCTACCTAAAACAGACGAAACTAAATAGCGCAATTTCTTATCGAACGACAAAACTTATCGAGTAATCTATTATATCGTAATTTGTGCAACGATGAAATCCACTCGGAGAAATATCAAATTAGCCGTAATAGAAATACAAGACAGCAAGCTGTAACCGTATCAAACGGTTCCTGTCCTCCGATAGAAGACGTTCCCGCGTCGCTGGCCCAACAAACTACATTCCGACAATGAATAGCGGATTCTGGGAACTGTAATTGTTCGCTGTGAACGGAGACCGGAATGACACCGTTACACAGCGTAAGAAATTACCAAATATATGCACGGATACATTTAGAAGCAGTGTTTAGCACAGTATGGCAATATATTTGCTCGATAGTTTCGCATTGGCGCGAGAATACCTTCGCACCCTCGTAGGATTAATGGGCTTCGAATGAGCCATAGAAGACAACGACTTGCAGCTGTTACGCCGCGGCGTTGTGAATAATTAGCGGCGGTAGTAATTTCCTGATCATTAATAATCACCCATTGGGTATGCGTATATAATAAAACGAGTAGCGAGATCCCGATCGTTGGAAGTAACGCCGCGTGTACATGCAACCGACGAGCCCAGATTCGAGAGCGTGCTATGAATAAAAGTGAAACAGATATTTGTATAAGCAGTCATTCGTACCATCATGAATTCGTCGTAGAGGTAGGAGATCTCCGGATAGGTTATAAAATCGACCATGGTGTCGTTGTGTGTATCGTAAACGTGGTTAACAACGATCACAATCCGCGGCGTGGCACAACAACACTCCGTGACGAGGGATCACAGTTTATCCAGAGTTAACGAACTCGTTGAGAAGTCTCGTGGAACTGGAGGCGCCACGTGCAATCGAAGTTCCCCGTGACCATTCGTTGAAATTAGAAGACAAGATACAACCCACACGGTGACCGGTGTGAAACACCGAACCGCCACTGCGCAGAAGCTAACACTAAGGCCGCTTCACTTTTTGCTAATTGCACAAACACTTTGGCGCGATTCAATTTCGTTACGCGACGTACTACGAATAATCGATCAGTAGGGGGGAGTGCGGGGCTGGGTGTTGGGTGACTGTAGTTTCCACCGTTTGGAAATTATCCGCGGGTATAATTTTCAAATCTTCGATCTACCGGGAACGCGCTCGACAGACAGAGAAAGAGAAAGGAGAGAGAGAGAAGAATTAAAGGAATCCGCTGTTAATTTCCCGACATCCGACCAGCGGACCCCGATACGCGACAACTCGGTGCGAGAGCGAAAGAAAGAATGGGAACAACGAACGGGCACGAAAGGGCGCGTATAACTGCGATTGGCTTATTTTCAGGGCCGTATCTCGGAAGTTGGCGCGGAAGGTCCACGAGGCAGCCACGAGGGTGGAAACGGGCGGCTTTATGCGCAAACGGGAGATAAAAGAGGGACGAGGGTAGACAGATATATATATATATATATACATATATATATATATATATGTACATATATATATATATATATATATATATATATATATGTATATATGTATATACGTATATACGTACATATGTATATAGAGGGAAAACGAGGACTAGCAGGCCTGCGCTTGCGAACGAAAGCACAAGGGAGAGTAAGCTCGGTCACTGAGGCGTCGTCACTCGGCTTGCTTCCTACGGAGTGACTCCCTCCTTTGCTTCCAGTCCCCTACCATTTTCATGCCATCCCTCCTTAACCTCCTCCACCTTCTTTTTGTTCTTCTTCGTCTTTCCGTCTTCGCGTCTGTGCCTCGCGGAAACGATCCCTCGTCGCGAGGCGTAACCACGGAAAGTTTCACGTAATGGTTTGATAGCCGGGCGCCCACCCTTCGCCCTCACCCCGCCCTATCCATCTATCCAACCACCCCCCACCCCCCGCCCCCTCCGTCCATATTCATTACGCAATAATTATATAGTATAACGAAGAGCAACTCGTTGCGTCGGTACGAGGAGGAGGTTTGCGACAGAAAATGTTTAAAAACTCCGTGGGGTTCCCTTTTGAGCGAGCTCCACTTGGCTCTCGAGGGCCCTCGGTGAACCGGGAGGAGAAAATCAGCAGATAAGGCGGGAATTAAAATAACGCCGCGGCGTTCCGTGCCCGGATGGAACCGGTGGATGACTCTCCTCTCCTACCGCGACCAAGGAATTACTGCGTCGACGAAGAAAACGGCTGGCAGGAGATAAATGTTATCGAACGGAGAACTACAAGCAGTCTAGCGGCCAATGAGAGCCCACGAACAGCGCAGCGACTACCCACGTCGTCCATGCCGGTGCTTAATGAATTACGAATAGTGAACGGTCAGGAAGCGAAGAAATCGTGGAAATTTCATGGGACGAGGGGAGCTACTGTTAGCTAGCTGTGGTGATGGTGGTGGTGGTGGTGGTAGTGGCACAGGTGCACGCGGAAGTTACAAAAACTTCGTTAGGGAGGAATGCAAACAATGCCCGGACCGAACTGCTCAGCTCTTTGCCTTCGACCTGGCGAATGTATTCCGCTTCCCAACTTTTTGCACTTTCTTCGACCGCGCGCGCGCGCGCACGCGCACCGGGCTTTGCACGCGCGAGTATCGTTTTCCTTATGCAAATTCGCGCCAACTCGGAGCAAAGCAAACCCAACCCCCCCTCCCTCCACGACACACCCCCGTGACGCTCAACGGCCGTTGAACGACGTCCGTCGGGGTGGTTCAACGTTTCTTTCCATCGAGCTGGCGAACCCCATGGCGCTCCAACGCCAATTACACCCTCGTAAATCGGCCCGCCAATTTGTCAGTCGCGCGCAATCCGTCCTTCTGAATTTCACCGTGCCTTATCGCGTCGCCCTAACGTTCGCGCTACTTAAGCCCGTTCCTAATTTCGACACGGAAGAGAAAGGGCAACCCCCCACCCAAGTCGCGTGGAAAGAGTGGGGAGTATTGGACTTTTCTCGCCAACGGTCGAAACTTACCTTGATAGTTTATACTTTATCCTTGATAGTTGCGTTTCGATGCACTTGTACTGATAAAACGGGAAGAAAGTTTCTTTTCTCTTTTCTCTTTCTTCTTGTTTATCGCGTTCCTGTTTCTATCGTTATTTATAGGACAAGTTTATCTATAATCTTCCTATTTATTATATTCTATGCACATGTATAGGTTGCTCGATGAATCTTGTCGTTCGATAAGAAATGGATCTATTAAGTTCGTTGTTTTGTTTTTCTAAAGATGGTACTACTTTTTGACGAACGTGTGTGAAGTTTCGTGTAGATCTCTCGACTTGTTCGTATATTTTTATCGTCATGGTATTTCTTTTACAATGGAAGAACGACAAAACTTATTAAACAACCTACTACTATTATATATTTACACTTGTTCAAAGTTGAAGTGTCATAGTATTTTTTTTACAATGGAAGAAACGACAAAACTTATTAAACAACCTAGTACTATACCATGGTAATGATAATTTTGATCGTTTGGAATTGTGACCATTATGTGGAGCACTTGCATAAATTTGAGAATTATAAGAGTACTATAAAAGTAGCGTGTGGAGACATGGGACCCGTTCTGACTCATATCTTCGATCGTAAATAACTTCTATAGTCTCTAACCTCGACACTCCCAAAAACGATCAGAGTTATATTACTTTCAATCACAAGTGGTTTCCGCTCTCCATTCCTCGTTTCTATTCTTCCCTACCACCGGCTGCACCTAACCTCTTCGATAACTAACCTCAAAATTCGCAAGAAATGTTGGAGTTGTTTTAGTTTCAGACCCAACTAGTACCTACTCTCGTCTATTTTTCTGTATATATCTTTAATTGCAACGAAATTTTTCAATTCCTAACCTCAAAATTCTTGGGGCACAACGATGGTCATTTACCAACCGAAGTCTCATTTATACTGTCAAAGATATCAATGTATTACGTAAACAATTCACTCGATTAATAAGGACCTACATAAACAGAAGAATTTATTTAGAAGTAATCAAAATGTAGTGTCTTTCACTGTTTACTGTTACCTTCAAACATACTAGACGATTTTTATTAACTAAATTACACGAAACTTTACGTTTCGTTTACTAACAATTAGTCTTACGTCGTGAATACTTCGTGTTCGGAAACCTTTACATTGTTTACATTTTTTCGAATAATACGACAAAGGGAACATAAACGCTCATGAACGCAAAATCGGGAATTGAAAATTTATATTAACAATCTACCGTATCGCAAAGTACTTGGAAAGTTTACGATCAAGACTTTTCAATTACTTAATGAAAGCTTAAGTATCAAACGGGATTGCAAATATATTTGCTTTGAAAACGGTGTATGATCATCCGCGATTGACAAAAATATTTTATTCGATAATGGTTATGAGATTATATTTATAGAAGAAAATTTTTCTTACATTTTCTCCAAAGGTAACGCTTCGTAACTAACCGATAGCGTGCATATGAGTTTACATAACAGTTAGCAATTTCACGAATAACTCTGCTGCTCGTGAAGGTTAAATAAAGATCGTTACAGTTTCGATCGAATCCTACATAAGAATTTCTCTGTCGCTAGCCAAATACCAATGAACAGCAATAACATCTGGCGATCTGTTAATGTTGGAGTCGGCTAGACCAACACTGCAGCCATGGCGGAGGCTGAGCTTACGAGCAAAGCAAATAAACAAGAATTAAATCTGGAAGGCTTTATCGTGGGGAGACGGTCGGAGATTTCTGCGTGGAAAAAGAGTTGGAAATATATATATATACATATAAAGAGAAGGACGAATATCCAGTTAAACGAGAAAAGAGAGATAAACGTAATGCTTTCAATTTCGATAAAGCGTAGTCCGCATTAAGCCTCCTGCCTATCTTTCCCCAAAAAAAGAATTGTATTTCCCCTCCCCCTTGATCTTTAATTTCCCCAAAGTACGTTGAAATTTATCGTGCCACGTAACGACGCACCTAAATAGCAATTTACCTAAAGAAGAGTCCCTCGTTTCTTTCGGCCATTGAAAGACGAAACGGTGACATTTACGATGACGTGTTGCAGATGAAAAGTTTAATCGAATCTCGAAGCGAGCCACGTCGAAACACCGAAGAATCGTCTATGTTGATAGCCTAAGCTGATCACACTACCCCGTAACGCATTCTAATCTAATATGCCTTCGAGAAACCTAAGTGGAAGACCCTACGACTGATTTGATCTCATTTATAATTAGAGAACGAGAACGAACACGTGTTAAACGCAGACGTACAACGTTGCGTTCGTACAGATACGTAATATTAGGTGTTCCATTGGTATCAGTGTTCTTTATTTCTTGTGTATATATTTTACATATATACACAATGTTTTTTATTTCAATGGAAAATATAGAACACGTAAGATTATATATGGTTATCGATAATGTGAGATTAGATTTTAATCGAGGTTAGAAATTCATTGTGTGTTAGAACATTGTAAGTTAGAGTATGTATAATTATAGAAAATATGAGGTTAGGTTGTAATTAGTGCAGACATACAATGTTCTTTATTTCAATGGAAAATATAGAACACGTAAGATTATATATGGTTATCGATAATGTGAGATTAGATTTTAATCGAGGTTAGAAATTTATTGTGTGTTAGAACATTGTAAGTTAGAGTATGTATGATTATAGAAAATATGAGGTTAGGTTGTAATTAGTGCAGAAATACAATGTTCTTTATTTCAATGGAAAATATAGAATACGTAAGATTATATAATATATGGTTATAGATAATGTGAGATTAGACTTTAATCGAGGTTAGAAATGCATTGTATGTTACAACATTATAGGTTAGAATATGTATGATTATAGAAAATATGAGGTTAGTTTCTAATTAAGGTTAAGGACACAGGACAAAATTCTTCATAGGTATACAATTTTTGCTATTTCATTGGTTAATGTGAAATTCGAAGGATTACGTATAGTATAAAAAAGTATGCTAGAAAACTCTTATCTAAGTTAGGTTTCGATAACACAATTTCCGTCTCGTCACTGTCATATTCCGTCATATTAAATAAAGACGATGAAAAAAAAAGAACCGAATAAAACTGTACAAAGAGAATCCTTCGTTGATAAACTAATACAGAGATTAATTTTCAAGCTTCGCGCGATTTCCATTCAGGAAATGGTCAATTCATTAAAAGCGTCTATGCGCATTTAATAGTTAATATCCTCGGGGAAGAACGGTTGAATTAATTAACAGATGGTCTCGATAAAATATAAGCCGAAAGCGATTCGGTGTTTAACAATTCTCCATTTGATAAATGAAAAGCGTATCGCGGAACGTGTTACGCGAGAATTAGAGTGTCTCTTATTTCGTGCAACGGGGTCTCACTTTGAATGTACAATTCTGCAGTTTCGGCTCTAATTTCCGCCAGAATTTAATCCGGCTCGCAGGGCGCACGAACGAAACTTTCGGCGCGGGGATGAAAAATTATAAGTCGTACAAGAGCGTAGTTCTCGTGCAAGACAAACGGTGTCGCGTCGAGACACCGGTTTCCGGGAGAAAAATCATTTTCGACGTAATCAAATAGCTTCTCCGATTCGTCAAAGAAGTCTGCCCTTCTCCCCCCCTTATCCACTTCGGGAGTAAGTTTCGCACGCCACGGGGTCCGCGCGTACTATCGCGATAACGGCCGGAAGTGGGATACCCAATACTTTCTTTCGGGGTTTTGCGTGTGCGCAAACGAGCGCATGCGCACGTGCAACGCTCGCTTCCACGGTAAGCACGGGCTAAGTATAGCCGGTTAGCCACGGGCATTGTTATTGCTTGCACAGCGGGAGCTGTTCGACTTGCGATCCCTGTTTATGAAGGGTTCGTTGCTTGCTCAAGTTATGGTCTCAGGTGCGTTCGGATATTACAATTCAGTACGGTCAATCAACGAATAATCAACATCCTAACGTCGAATCGACCGTGACACCGTCGTTTACCGATTCTTCGGGAACGTTTGCAACGAAACAACCTCGAATCGCACAGACACGATTTCGAAGAGAATTTGGATTTAAGGAAAGAATTTTTCCGATTTAAATATTTCTTCATTCTTCTTCGGGAACGTTTGCAACGAAACAACCTCGAATCGCATAGACACGATTTCGAAGAGAATTTGGATTGAAGGGAAGAATTTTTCCTATTTAAATATTTCTTCATTCTTCTTCGGGAACGTTTGCAACGAAACAACCTCGAATCGCATAGACACGATTTCGAAACGAATCTGGATTGAAGGAAAGAATTTTTCCTATTTAAATATTTCTTCATTCTTCGAACATTTTACCGTGCGATTTTCGTGCACGGAATAATGAAAAACGACGATTTGCTTCTGAGAAGCGTATAGATCTCTTTGAAAAAGAACACAATGACACGACTCAAGGTCGTTCAAATTTTTCACCAATATTTCTCCCATTTCCAACCAAAGAGGAGACACGATTCGCTTAAATTTCGGAAATCATCTTGAGCGCGATAAATAAAATATATCGTACAGTACGAATACGGTTATCAATTTTTCTCTGAACAATTTCTACTGAAAAATCGTCGTTTGCTCTTCGAAGGGTACTTCGACTCTTGATAAACGAAAACGCGGCAATAAAGGAATTCCCCGCTTCTTGTGTCGAATTTTCCTACAAACTGTTCAAGTTTTTAAATAAATCGGAACGTCGAGTGCCGTCCCCGGTGCTCTGTACGCGGCGCGAGTGGCACACCGGAAGACTCCTTTAATTAAATTCGAATTAATTTTCGTTTAAATTTCTCTTATCGTTCGGGACAGCTGAAGCCACAGAAATAAACCGAAACGAAATACCATCCAACGACCGAGTAGCACGAAAATGTCAAAAATCTCGAAACGGACCACGTCGATGGGCACATGCGGGAACGCTCAAAGCAATTGAAGTGATTTTTTCGTATTTGGCCAGCACGACGACCGTACACTCGGACATAGGCTGGATACGCATGCAAAAGTGCGTCTGTATCCGCGTATATGCGTCTACCTCTTCATAAAGTCATAACTCAGCCAAGCCCCCGGCACATCTCTCAGCATAACATTTAAAACGATTTCCGCTGGCAGCAGTGCCAAGACCGTAGCTGCGTTGTTTCGGGGATAGATTAACGAAACATAACGCCAGTACTCGCTACGGACTTCCAAGGGGTAGCTCGGATAATGGGAAGGGGCGTGTTGGCACTGCTCTGGCAGTTAAGCAGCGTTCAGTGCCGGCGCTTGTACCCTTCAGCCCCTACGGCTGCGATCGATGGGAAATTTTCCGAGAAATATGGTCCATTTGGTTTGAAAACATTCTGCAAAGTCAACGATTTATTTCGGGAACACCTGGACTGGCCAACCTAGCCAGAAACAATTGAAGCAACCGTTTCTACGAAATTACGCGATTCGTGCGTCTGTAATAGACGTGTACAATTAACACGATAACTTCCAAGCTGATTTCATCAATGTTTCTTTAAACAATAGTCTGATCTTTTTTACGTAATTCTTAGTTTTATAGCAACATTTTCATTTTGGCCAAAAGTTTCTACAGAGACTATATTTTTGAAATTTCACTGCATTTTTAGGTTATGCGTATTTAAATTTGCTTAAATAGACGTGTACAATTAACACGATAACTTCCAAGCTGATTTCATCAATGTTTCTTTAGACAATAGTCTAATCTTTTTTACGTAATTCTTATTTTTACAGCAACATTTCTATTTTAGCCAAAAGTTTTCACACAGATCATATTTTTGAAATTTCACTGCATTTCTAGGTTATGCATATTTAAATTTGCTTTAACATACAAAGCCTCAGGAATTGAAACATTATGTCATGTATCATATGGTAAATCGTGTGTTGTTATTACGAGGACGATACGAACGAAATGCAAAATAAACTAGAGAAAGATTTTCTGATTAACGTAACAATACCATCATTTCCTAACGATAGTATTCATTTATCGTGTTCCATGGTAGTTTCACAAATAGTACGTTTTGTAACCCACTGATGAGCCTCGTGGATTTTTTGGCAGGTTATTGATTAATGTTCTTGATTATTTTTCTTAAAAATTTGCGCCACAATTATAGTTTCTACTTGTACGTAATTTAATACACGTCAGATTGTCGAATATTTCACGATTGGACAACATTCTCTGCGCGGACCGATGCGACTGGAAATAAATACGTCTTGAGTCCAATTTTTATTGGAGTTAATTGTTGGTTGAAATTGATTCAAGGTTTACGGTAAACACGAGGCTCGCTGGTTGGTAGTTTTACACCTCAGGGTAGCATTTATAGGCTCGTGATAAAATATGGTCTACCTGCAAACGGAAGTTATGAGTGGAGTTAACGGGCCCACTGATTTATGTTCCTTGTCCAAGTGAATCGCGGTCAGAAAAGTTTGCGAAACTCCGTTCCACGGCATTCCTTGTACCAAATGTGGAAAGAACAATTAATGACAATTGTCAACAATTCAATAGCGAATTGCTCGTAAAGTACAAACCCAAGTAGAGGAATACTTAAAGTTCGAGAGAAGCGTGTACTAAACCTTTCAATTCCAATATAACTGGAATCCTCTTTGTACAATAAATACATACTAATAAAGAAACTTTATCTAAAAGATCAGAAGAAGAGAAAAGAAAAAAAAACTTTGTCAAACATCGCCGAAAAACCTAACCCATGAAACGTGTAGATTAAACCGTGCACAGTTCGTGTTTTCCTTCTTTCTCGATTTATCTCTACGAAACATTTTCTCTCCTTTTTCCTTCATCGTACGTATATATTTTCCCATCGTTTCGCTTCTTCTTCTTCTTTCTCTCTCGGATCGAAAACTTTCCTTTCTTACAACGTTTCACCGAAGATCACCCAAAACGACACTAGTCTCGCAACGTTTCAAATATACACACGTATACAAACGCGTACAAGAGTTCATCGTATGAAATTCTTCCCCCGTTTCGACAATTATCCAAGCCTCACCATCGCGAGCAGATGGTCCCGTCGTTCCTCTCGCCGGCCACGTCGATTCTACGGCGCAATACACTATATATCCCCCATACGTCATAGACGATTTATTTCGTAGGAACGGAATCCAAATACGCGAAGAGACGCGTTCCCTGACCCTTTCGGTAGAAAGAGGAATGCGAAATTCTGCTGCCCACCCGAGAACAAGAATGCACGTAGCCAGCCCTGGCATTTGTAGGAGGCACGGAAAGTCTGATGATACATCGCGGATTCTGCAGGTTGCCCCTCACTCCCCCACCACACACCACCTCACAATTCCCCCACCACAGCCACCGTCACGGTTTCCACCTCTTCTTTCGACTCTTACCATCGACCCTCTATTCCCTTCCTAACTACCCTTTCGGCGTTAAGAGATTAACTTGTCACGCGGGGCCATTTTAATATTCCGGATCGCGGGGTGAGCCGCCAGAATTAGCCTAGAAAGCGCCATACGGCTCCGGCAGCGATAATTATCTGTTAACGTTGCTGCAGCTTCGCCTCGTTTTATGCAAAACTACACCGAAAGAAAGAATTACGGGTGTTATGGGGTGGATGGGTGGGCGAGGGTTGGTTAACTTTCACGAACGTACGATGGGTATTCGATGAAGTGCCGCGCAAAATCGAACCGGACAAATCGCCATTTTGCAAGTTCGCCGCTGGTTTGGAGCGATTCCAATGGTTTTCGGTTGAAAGATATGCGGGGAATTTTACAGCTAATTTTCGCACGGTGATATACACGGTGCCTGGGTAACCGGGACCCACTTACGGGAGGGAGGGAGGGGGTTGGATTCAACGCTTAAAAACAATGAAATAAGTTCGTATATTACGTGTGTCCTGTTTGACCTGGTTTTCGAGTTATAGCGGGTTTTTGTTCCAGAAACTTGTATTTATTTATCTTTACAAGGGACGCTCGAAATGATCTCGCGTCCAGATGCCAGCCTGTGAATGTTTTTTCACCGTTCGTCTTCTCGTTCGTTTCGATGTATTTAGAGGCATTACACGATATTTTTGGGGAAATTGTTCAACTTTCCGGCTTGGTGTTTCGGTAACGTTTGATGGACGTTCCGTGGACGATGGATTTTGGATGACTGTGTAAGTGAAAATTTCGTGATTAGAATAGTTTGACGTTATTACTTCGAATAGAGAATACTACGGAAGTTTGATACTAATTGTAAGTAAGATTCTTATTGAACGAAGAGATTGAAGTAACGAGTAATTCAATGTTAAACGATATATAAAAAATGATCTATATATTGTGAACAAGGGATCAGAAATACCTGTAGTATTAAACGGGAGAAACAGTAGTAAATACAATAATAATGAAGTTGGGTCTGGTACGGATTATACGAATTGAATAGTATATAAAAAATATTAATAATAATATACGTGAAATGTATTTAAAACACGTAGACTCATCATGTACGCTAATCACGAAGAAAGTGAAACTAAATTTTTCAGAAGATTTGCATCATATGTATTTCTTACGTTATATTAAAAAGTATACCGATATATAAAGAAAAGATATATAGTAAAAAATAATGATAACTGTATTTCGACGTTATTTCATCTTTATTATGAGGTAGTGTTTATACTGTATTCCTGTATTTCTGTGTTATAAGATATTTCTTACGTTATATTAAAAAATATACCGATATGTAAAGAAAATATATAGCAAAAAATAATAATAACTGTATTTCGACGTTATTTCACCTTTATTATGAGATAGTGTTTATACTGTATTCCTGTATTTCTGTATTATAATGTATTTCTTACGTTATATTAAAAAATATACCGATATGTAAAGAAAATATATAGGAAAAAATAATGATAACTGTATTTCGATGTTATCTTACCTTCATTACGAGATAGTATTTATAGAATAATCAAAAAGGTTACGTGCGTAAGATATCGAGCATTGTTTGTAAATAATCGAATACAGCTGCAATACGAAACACGTTACAACTGGAGAACAGGGTCGAATAGAATGTGTATTTATATGTATTTCTATCTTCTGTTTTGAAGTGCTGTATTCGTTCCTGATACGGATCCCACGTATTGCGGCCCAGCTTGCATTTGATGGAAATTATTAACTATCGAGAAAGAGGAATACTAATGACGAAGGATTTAGATAACGTTCTCGTGCTAAATAACCCACATAAAATAAGTCGACTCGCTGGAATATAAGAAGTCGTCTGTAAGTAGGTAAATTGCGCGCTACATGTGTAAACACTTACCCCTGGTAAAGTCCGCTTCTCATGCAGAGCGTTCTGGGCGCTGATTGCGCTGTCACGACTGTAGTAGGTGAGAAATGCACAACCTGAAACGAACGACAAAGACAAAAATGGTTATTTGAATCGAAACGTGCACGACAATGTATTGAAATGCATCTACTTTTAAATTTAATTCGTTATTAATTCGCAACACTTTCATAGGGTACTGGTCGTCGCACGGAGAAGATTGTACTTGTAAATACATATTATACTTTTCACTTTTATCGTGAATAATCCTTTGAAACTTTTTCAGCTTCTAATTAAAATTAATCACACGTTGCTTTCAAGTAATTGCCGGGAGTCCTTAATTAACACTCTTAGACTTGAAAAACCTGGATCCAAAAGCATTGTAATTTTTCGTCATTCATGTGTACAAAATGATGTAAATTATACTTAGAAAATTGACATTCTAACCGACTCTATTAAGAACAGTTCTTTTACTCTTTTAAGAAAAAAAACTTGTTTTAAAATTTTCTTAATGTAAATTTATAGCGCTCATTGTACCATTAAACTTTTACCTAAAACATTTTTTTGTATTTCATGTATTTTAAAAGATATACGCGAAAAAGTGGAAACGCCGATTTGACTTCGAGGGTTGTTTTCACACCCTTAAAGGGCGATTGGGCACGAATGAAGCATACCGTTATTCTTGTCTTGGATCACTCTATAAACCTACAAAGTTTCATTCAAATCCGGGAGTGACGGTTCGCGGTGTTCCCTTGTAAGAATAAATTAGATAACTCTTCATATAATCAAGTTTGTGAAATTAATTTCTCTTGAATAGAATAACTTGTATAGAAATGTTATATGCATAAGTACATTGTAGTTTTCGAACTCGCAGACCATGAATAATAATACGCTTTCGATTAATTTATTTTTGTTAATGGTTTACTTCTACTATTCTTAATGTTCATGATCTCTACGCACAACATGTACAAAAATATTTCATATTCTATAACAACGAAGTAATCACCCATAGCTAACACCAAAGACACTTTCTATAACCATGATAATTAAGTGAGAACAATTTCTTAGTTATAATATCTATTTAATAGTCAACACAGTGTAAATACAGAAATTATGTTGATGTAAACTAATATAACAAAGAAGATCTTTAGACTATTGAAGTCCAATACAACAGTCCTGGGTTATATTCCACAAATCGATCATTTCTATCTCGAGTTGACCATAGACTGAATCCTAATTTGTTTCACCCAAATGTCGTTAGTGAAATGTCTCGAATTTGCTTCTCACTAAAATAAGCTCATATTCTCTCTTTTCTCGTGCAATTTCCTCGAGAAAAATTAGCATATTTAACACTATCTTAAATTATAACGAGAAATTTTCTCAGTAATTGTTTCCTAGATTCTGAAAAGCCTCTCCTAAACATTTTCAACCACATCCAAGTGGAGCCAATACGCTTCCTTGTAATTCTAAAACCATGAACGATGATCCTATTAAAAAATTTCCCCTTCTACGATTATCCACGCTTGCCGATATATTCAACGCTAAAGTCTGCGAACAATGTCTATAAAATATAAGAAAAAAAACAATTTGTACACGTAAGAAAATATAAAATACAAATACAGCGACAGAAATCGATTCGAATCTCTAGATCCCACCCTGAAACATTCTTCGTTTCCCCTTTTCTAATTTCCCACCGAAGGTCTATGCGTAGGAGTACCATATATTCAACACTAAAGTTTGCGAACAATGTCTATAAAATATAAAAAAAAAACAATTTGTACACGTAAGAAAATATAAAATACAAATACAGCGACAGAAATCGATTCGAACCTCTAGATCCCACCCTGAAACATTCTTTCCCTCCTTCTTTAATTTCCCACCGAAGGTCTATGCGCAGGAGTACCACTTACACGGCCACGCGATCAAAAATTCGCAACAGTGAACACCGAAACGGGATCCCCAAGTAAAATGAAACGTTCGCAGAAATCTTTCCCGGCGAGTTGCGCGAAGTGCGCCATTGGCGTCACCTGATCGCGTGTGTCCCCGCTTTCGAACATTTACGCGACTGGGGCCAACGCGTCACAGTAATTAGATGCAAGCGATTGAAACTTTTCGCTGGATAATTACTGACGTGGACGCGTTAAGGAAAAAAAAACTTGTACATTATAATTTTTACGTCGAGTTTGCGAGCAACGCGCGACAAGCAAGGGCGTCGACAAGATCGCAAGTAGCGAAATGGCCGCGCCTCACGCAGTCACCGAGCCGGCTGAATTCTTCGAACTACGGGCCCGTTGGAAATAAACGTGACGTTTCCATGGGAAAGGGTCTCCCGGTGGCCACCGGGGAGATCATTTCCACGCCTAAGTCGACAAATAACGTTCGAGCACTTGGGATTCACCGGGGAGAACGGTACACGTGCCTCGAGAACGACTCATTGAAATTGAACATTTTAAATGTGCCGTTGATCGTTAGCGTTTCGTAGATCGAGAACATCGACGAGTTCCTCGTAGTGGATGATGAAACATCTCCCTGTCGTGGTGTCATCTTGGTCAGCTAACGGTTATCGATGCCCAAAGCAACCGTCTAACTATACCGGAGAATATTGCGTTCACTTAAACTTCGAGTTGGTTTGAAACCGGTCGTTGTTTCGCAATTGATACGAATAACGATCGTGCTTGTCCTGATTTAACGTTTCGATTACCGTTCATCGATAGTTACATACCTTCACACAGGTGGAACCTTCCTTCGAAGATTCCAAACCAGTTTCTTCAACTTCTCGAGCTCCTTCTCCGCGAACGAAGATGATAAGTCTCGGACAGTGGTATCTGCCTATGGGACCTTAAGGTCCGTGTTAAACTTTTCAATTAAATCCGTTAACGCATCGAATAAACGTTTAAAATTCCCCCTCGACGTAACAAGTTAATCGAATCGTTTATTTGCGGCCCGCCTTGAAAACGGTTTCGAAGCAACGGAAGTATCGACATCCCCATCGTCGTAAAATTAATTTTCCAAAACGACTCTGGTATGGCGGGTTAAAACGATGGTAATTAACCCTAGAATTGGACGGTGCCTGAACCAGGCCATTATCGGCTATCGCACTGTCGAGCAAACCTCCTGGGACCGCCTTCCTATCGGTCTGAGGATTTATTCAAAGGGCTTCTTCGTCCTATCTGATCTTCATTTGACTATCTCAACACACCGAGATGGATGTAAGCAAGCACGCGCGGTGCCAGACTCGTGGACAGAAGTCGGTCTTAGATCACCTACTATTTACGACACGATAGTATCGCGGCTGCCCGATAGTCTTGATCTGTCTATAACCGTGACTGCTACGAATACGAAATCTATTAAGTGTCTTGAGGCGTAAATTAAACATGCGAGACTCCTGGAGATCCTACGAGCATAGATATCGCTTTATTACACGCGAAACATCATAAAGTAGGGTTCATACGTTCCAGGGATCGTGTATCAGAGTTGACACTTCGGGTTATTCGAACGGTTTCTCAGCTGGATGATTCTCATGAATTTTGGTATAATTCTTCAGTGGGGAAAATTAAAAATCAACGCTTTACTTGGAAACGCAATGGTCTCTGTTATTGCAAGGAAACCATAGAATATGTATACTGATACGACTTTTAATTATCGAGACTTTTAACGAAACGATACGTCTGCTAATAGAAAGTATTCTGTATAAATTGTTTCATATTTCTGACGTTTACAAATAATGGAATAAAAGGAAAGTAACTCGATGTTTGAATGTTGCTTTTTCACTCCTTTAAAGTCAATACAAACAGTAGAACAGATTAGGCTATTATTTGTCGAGGTATGACTTTATATTTTTTCCAAAATTTGACAAGCTTTTCGAGTACAGTCTTCCCTTGTTAATCGTTTTTGTTCATAAATGCATCAAGTTCTTGTTACAACTTTCGCGTACCGCGATATCACGTCTAATCACCATCTTCTCACATCGAACTTCGAACTAACCCTCTTGACATTAATCTGCCATAAGAGCCATAGCATACCATGAACAAGATTGAACAGGATCCGATAGCGACTCAATAGCGCAACAAAATATTAGTTCTACGTAGAAACTCTTAACATTTTGCTTGGAATGCACAACACACTACTGCAACACAATATTTTAACAAAGTATGTGTTACATTAAAATTAAGTTATTTTGACTCGAAGAAACGATAAGGTTATTAGCATTATAGGGACAGTGCATGCTATTAAAGTCTGCACGAGTAAAAGAAAGACAATTATAAAATTATTATATAAGGGGACATTTACCAATATATTTGTTACGAATAACATTATTTTCGTACAGAGATTTCAAATGACTTCAGAAATAAAACTCGGTAAAAGTCATCCTAGGATTGAATGCAGTGTAGATATGTGCAGCAGAGTCACAAACGTAACAATGTTTTGTATAACAATTTGTACAACTATTATAGAGTCTGCTATTTCAAGGATATTATAAACAATGAATTGTGTATAATCTGTCCCATGATGTGGTAGCATTCAATGGCGGTACAACTATCATTGCAACTCAAATTATGACACATCGTACGATAAATTAGAAGAGGAACGCCACTCAGGAAAAACAACAGGTGTTTCATTAGAATTTAATTTAGGGGCGAGTATCAAGCTCACAGTTGAGTATAATGACTGAAGAAGATTGAAAGGTGAAAAAATCTCTATTACTGAAATGAAACTGTCATCTGTGCACCAGCAAAGTTGAGAGGAATAGCGTGAAAATGGCGAGATAGCCTATCACGTGTAGAGTACACAGAACACGAATGAATGGACCTGGTGAGATAAACATTTTCGTCGAAAGGAAGTGCAATATGTTCTAGAGTACCCACGTAAAGTTTTGAAAAAGTATCAAACCGAATTATGGTATAAAGTTTGTCTAAATAATTAGTCGTGTGTAATCCAGTGGGTATAGATGATTTAGAGACCGTTGAATGGGTATTGGATGGGTTCAATAATTTGCAACTTCGAGACTAGTTCGGGTTCAGTGAATCATTATAATCGTCTAAGTGACCTCGTAAATTTGCTAAGCGCCAGGTCATGTTACAAAGAGGTTTTAGCGCGCTACTATCGAAACATGAGCAACCGAGTGAACACCAATGACACCCAAATGCACCACACCTGCACTCGCGTACATAAATCACGAAACAATTAATAAATGAAAAAGTAGAACGAATTAACAACGAGGTGTAGTGTCAATTATAAAATGAAACTAGCACTTATCAATTCTTTAAAGTATATGGAATAAAGTAAATCGTATCGTAGGTTAAGGACTTTACCAAACATTTAGCGAACAATTTTAAATTTTCATGAATTTATCCGCTATCGATTAATTTCTTTTAGTATTTCTGTATTAATTTCGTTCCAAACTTTTTATAATATTCTCTACAAGTTCATCTTTGACTTTAGATATCTACATTTATCTTAATAAGTATAATAAAACAAATCAATAAGGACGATTCAGAAAATTGTATCGATACTGTAGTCGAATTGTCCAAGCCAAACAAGTATATTTCAGTGACTTATGGGCGGCAGTATACCTGTTCTAAGCCGAGGTCGGCGGATGTTTAATTTCAGTAAGGAAAATGGAAACATTATTCGCATATGTGCTACATGTATTCTGTAGAGAGAGAGTCAATAATATCTACAAGGACAGTAATCAATTCGAATGTTCCAGAAGTACCACATACTAGTGCCAACCTACATTTCAAATATTTCAAAGGCGCGTGCCTCAGCAGTAAAACGGTAAGATTGGTAACTCTCGCTTTCGAGCGACAAAGTCGTGTCCACCGATTCGCTTGAAACAAGGGTAGGTAGCGATTTTTATCTCAAGCTGAGGTCCAATTTCAAAGTACAGTCCAACGAGGAGAGTGAGTAGTATACACTGAGTGTAAACAAGACACTAATAGGTAGTATACACTGAAAGTGATCAAGACACTACTAGATAGTATGCACTGAGAGTAAGCAAAATACTACTACGTAGTATAGATTGAGATGTATACTACTGAGTATAAGCAAGGTGATTCTAGATAGTATACACTGAGAGTAAGCAAAATACTACTACGTAGTATACACTGAGAGTAAGCAAGATACTGTTAGAGTAACAGTGAGCAGGTCTCGCATTACCTGCTCTCGATGGCTGAAACTTTAAAGTGACACTGCATACTTATTAGTCCACCGGCCACAAATGTGAAATATAAATGATATTTTCCATTATATCCGTAATGGAAAAATTGTAACGGTTAAATTGCAATAAAACGTCTGCTGTTTTTCTCCATGTACTATCATTAATGGACCGGCGAAATGAAAATAAATCCAAATACGATCACGTTTGTCCTATTTTTTTTCCTTTACGTTATTCAAATTATGAATGATATTCATTTTCGCGCGATAATAGAGATTTCGCTACAAACATCAACAGTGAAAACGTGGACGATTCCGTCACTTGAATTCAGAGTAAAAGTTGTTACTCGAAAACGGAGAATTACTGTACGGTAAATGAATCGGGTTTAGCCTGTCGCGAAACCACACTCAATAGTCTCGTAGGAGACGACGAGAGTCGTAATTATGCATGGGGTCAAGATTCGAACAGAAAGTCCGTATTGTGTTGAACGAAGAGCGAGGCACCCTTACCAGTGAGGTCCCCATTTACAGAACACACCGGTGTGACGATCGTTAGTAAGGAGAAGCTACGGATTACGTCCGCAAAAGAAGATCTGGCACAACGAGAACCTCTCAGGAAACCTACCCTTCGAACCGTCGAAGGACAAGTGATACTCGACGACTACCTTGGCCACATTACCGTGGTTACAGATCTACCAAACCAGGCGCTGTGCGTTAAAGAAGTGCCAGCACGAGAATGGGCCACTGCGACGGTGTGGTGGATCGTAGAAATAAATAAGACGAGATAACTCCACTCGTCCTCAACTTGACAGGTTGGCCACTTTAAACCAAGGCAGGTGACGCCACGTCACGAGGCGGTTTACGAGTAGGCCTATTGACGGAAGGTTAGCACGAAACTGGTAACCTTGAACTTAGCGGATTCGAAACAGACCGGAGAAGACGAGCTGTTCTATATTCTGAACGGCTATTGAGATTTGTTAGCGAGATCGTTATACCAGAGACAGGTAAGACCGACGTATAATGCTCATTCAATTAACAGGATTCAATTGAGAAAGAGTTCATCCGCTGACCCTCTTGTCTTTCATGAGAAGGAGAAACGAATTTCTCGGTATTGCTATAGATAGGTAATTATTTACAACCTCACGTATCGTAACAATTTCTCGCATTCTCTGTATTTTTGTCAATCTGAGAGGACACTTAACGACGTTCCAAGTCATTTTCAAATTACGCAGAGTTGAACAACTTGTAAGTTAGTATACCATGGATGTGGATATTTAGAGTTATCCTAAGGCCAGGGTACACTGTGAGTTATTACTTTCCTTTTCAATTTAGTTATGAGATAATGTTACAAAAATATGGTATTCCATTTTAAGAAACTACGATTACAATTGCAATTTTGAAAAGTACGTGACTTATGAAAAAACCAACAGCGTGTTACTTGACGATTTTCATCCGAGATTTTGATAACTTTTAAATTTACTCATAGGCACGCCGACACTAACCTAAAAAGTATTTCATAAAAACGAGGTACTTGAAATAATTAACATTTGGAATTGTAGCAACAATTTCGTCGAATGTATGTCGGATATGTAAATAATTTCTGCAAACCATAGATTAAAATTGAACTTATGAATACGAAACGTGTAGGAGAATAAACACCGTTAAGTGTAAATAAAAATTGAAATATTACTTGGCCTTTTAAATCAAATAATAAGAGAAATACCCAAGAGGGACTAAATACTCTGTACATTTAACAGTTACATTATCCAATTCTTTGTTCAGATGTAAATCAAGAATACCGATACCGATACCCTTGTACCACAATACAAGTAAACGACTCCGTAAGAAAGAAAGAAAGAAATATGGCGTCGAAAATGTGAATGGCGCGAAAATTCAAACGTGCGGTAAAACCATCAAGTCTCGCTCTAAACTAAACCAAAATTGACTCTCCCTGTAAACATTGAAATATCGTAATAGCTCCGTTCGGAACATCAACACAAATTGCTCTTTCGTTTTTATAATACAAATGTATCGTGCGTTACAACAAACTGTAAAATTCGACAAGGTGACCCGTTACATTCCCATTTACACGTAACAGATTCGACGAAGGCCACCGGGGTTCAAATTTTTAACGCCTCCCGTACTCGTGGAAATATCCCCACCGATACGCAGATCGGTGCATTATCGTAATAAATAAACCAACCCGTTGCCAGGTTGAGCATGGCCGCGCGCCACGTCGTTCCGGCATGGAAAATTCAAATGGGTCGCGGCTGTTTTCGTTCCGCGGGTCACGCCGTGATGATGCTCGAGACGTTTTAATCTCACGAGCGACTTCGAGGGCGCAATTTCGCCGCCACACCAACGACTAGTCACGACTGGAACGGTTTCTTAGCGATGAGTTACCGTCGTCGTGGGCGAGAAACGGAATAGCACAGGATCGCGACGCACGGTAAAACGGAAACAGGAAACGCCGTGGGAGTAACGAACGAAACGGGACCCACGAACGGACAAAAGTGTACACTCTTGTAATTTTTCATGCGAGACGTTGCACGCGTTCTGATCCCCCATTGGTTATTTCGAGCGCCGCGACACGGGTCCCGTTCGCACGTAGCTGCGTCCAACCTAACCCAAACTAACCCACATAAAAGCTCCCGCGGTGGACGAGGGAGTGGGGAGGGGCGCGTACAGCGATGTGGAAGAGTGGGGGGAATGGAGGGGAGAAACGACGAAGAAGGACGAAACCCGGTTCGGTGTCGGCGAATACGAAAGTTCTCCGTGGCGTTCTCTCGCCCGCGGCCGGTCACGCCAAGTATTCCCTGCTAGATATCCGACTTCGGCCTCCTCCGTAAAATGGGGAATAGAGCGAAATATTTATAAACATCGTCGGTGCTTATCTTAATTGCATTGGGACAGGTTGCACGACACTCTTATTCTCCGTGGTTGACGTCCAACCGGGGACCGGAAAATTTTCGTGAATCGCACGCCCCGCGGGGCTTCAAGGCGAATTAACTTCCGTCGCGTATCAAGAACAAGGGGCGACCTTTGCCTTCTACATCGCCGCTACTCTGCGCCGAACACCCCCCACCCCACCCCAGTCCACCCCCACCCGTCCTCCTACGCCGTCTTTCGGGCGAATTAAATCTACAGATAACGCCGCCGGCCGTACACACGAATCGCTACACAGAGGGACCACGTTGTTCGCTGTATCTACCCGCGTGTAATCTACACAGGCTGACTCGTACTCGCTCGTTAAGAACACCATTTTTCAGGTAAGTTCTTTTTATTCGCGCGATTCGAGTTAACCCTTAACCGGGAACGAAATTTCAACTGTGACCACGGGAGTCTCGTTGATCGGTCTTTTTTCTTCGCGATTAGGGAAAATCGAACGATAAGGAGAGAACGAAACAGAGATTGTATTTTGGACGGTCGTTGCTTTTTATCGTGACCGTTATCTCTTACTGTTTTCGTTTCGCCTGGTTTGCAATACGAATCTTGCGAAACAATAACGTTTTCGAGTTTTCTTTCAAGTACGATTAAACTTTCGAAATGTATCTTTGGTATCGTTTATAGGTCGTTCGATCAAAAATCGAGGTATCGGGTTGTAATGGTATTACTGTTTGATGATTTCCATTCGAAATGGAGCTGTTGGATTCGTTGTTTTATTTTTCTGGAAATGGTACCACTGTTTGGTGAACATGTGTGAAGTTTCGTATAGATCTGTCGATAGTTTGTAAGACAATGCGAAAGAACAGTTTAATCGAAGAATAATTTTAGAAAGTACCACTTGCACGATAATAGTACTTTCTGTTATTTAATTAGGAAGTATGCAATAATTAGAAAAGTAGATTATATTTCGTTTAATAGTTGAACCGAATCGGTAATGAGCAATTAAGAAAAATTCAGAAATACGTAAATTAATAGGTGAACGTAATTGGAATTATAAACTGTTGATATAGTTCCCTTTCGAACTTATATTTTAAACTTCAAAAATATATCAATTTTCCCATCCTCGAGGAGAACTTCACATAATGATAATTCCCGCTTTCAAGTTACAATTTTGATATCGGATTGAAGAAACGACTTTTACGACCTTATTGGCCTCAACTTGAGATAAAAATCGCTATTTATTTCAAATAGTATTTTAAATGAATCAGTGGCCTTAATTTTACCATTTGAAAGCAGGAACCACTACTAGGTTGTTCAATAAATTTTGTCGTTTCTTCCATTGTAAAAAAAATACTATGCCACTTCAATTTCGAACAACTGTAAATATACGTAAATATACATGAAACTTCAAATGTGTTCATCAAACAGTAGTACCATCTTTAGAAAAATAAAACGACGAATCTAACAGTTCCATTTCTTATCAAACGACAAAACTTATTGAACAATCTATTACATCTCTTTTGTTACTGTTTTTCTATTTACAATTTTCTTCCTTTCGTTCCCACCATTTCTCTCTATTGCTAATAATCGTAATATTAATTTATACTTACACGAAATATTGGATCAGGTTCGTAGCTTTTAGGTAATATTATAGAGATTGTTTTTCGAAACATATTACATATTTTCAATCTACTCTGATCAAAGTTAAAGCGAAGTTTATCAGATTCTTTGTAACCAATGAAATAGTTTTACACAAAAGTCAAATACCAGGGATTCTTTAATATTACTCAACACACGAATCAATTTATTAAAGTTTTTATCAAATTAGTATTAAATATATCCCAAGAATTGTTACTCATACTTTTGACACACATTTCTCCAGTAATCAATATACAAAAAGTTCGAATTAAACAAAACCATTTCTAAGTAATAAAACTATTTACGTCAAATTTGATTAAAAGACGGGTCTAGAATCCATTTAAAAAGAATAACAATTTAATTCTCTTCCGAGGTATTCCGTCAAATATATTCCCTTCATCGAGGGTGTTTGGAAGGAAGTGTTCGAGAAACGCTATTATTATTAATAATAAAAAAAAAAATACCGTGCACGCATTACCGTCAGGCTCGAAAAGGTTAATGGTAATATCATGCTCGGGATCATACGGTAGGAAAAAAATAGACCGATCCGTTTTGGATGGCACACTTTATACGCGCTTAATTTTCATATCGCTGCGTATTTGTCTATTTGGCACTACTTTTTTGGCTTCCTTCAAATACATTTGGACCCGAAAGCCCAGGATATTACTGCCAACTTCTACCCTTGCCAGATCCTACGAGCATTCCGAAGAATCAGGTTGAAACGTAAACTGTATTAGAACGTCGAAGAGATATTAATCATGAGGTACCCGGCTGCTGGCGCGGCGATCGACGGGCTCAAAATAATTGACTCGGTCTCGTGAAACAATGAACATTGAATTTATCCCGGTCGATTCGACTGTAGCGTATCATCCAAGTCGGAGACGCGTGAAAACGAACGAAGAAACGAAGTGTCTTGCTTCGTGCGGCCAATGATCGACGTAAAGTCCCTTTTCTTTTTTGCATACCACGCACCGAATTCACGTTCCACGAGAATTTCACCCGAGAAATTTACCGTTTGTGTTCAACGTGCAACTGCGTTCTGAATTTCGAGCTCCTCGATCATGGCTATCGCTGGCTAGGATCGCCTTATCAATCACCGTGGTCCTTGGTTTCGGTGGGTGCGCGAAGAAAACGCGAGGAGCCGTCGCTTTAATGCGAGCTCGTTTACTTTCCCTTCTTATCTCGTCGCGCTATTAATTCAGAAATTTATAATATTTGCGCGGAATCGCTCGAGACGGATACAAAAAGAAACGTCCGGTGTGCTTCGTAGCGTAGGAAGACTCCACTCGCGGGACAATGTGTATATATAATAGGTATTGTTTAATCGTAAGCAATCACGATGTGTACGGTACGGTAGCGCTCGGATACATGATACGCGCGTGATTTTCGACTCTAGTTTTGTTTATTGACCACGCTGGTGAATTATTGGTAGTAATTTCAATTACACTCATGGGGACTACTACTATACACTGCCTCATTGGGACTATTTTCAGTTAAATGTAGTTGACGGATGGAGTAACGCGGTGTAAAGTATAGTGCTCGGATACATGAAACGTAGTGGCTTTAGCATTATTTTTATTTATCTGGGGGGAGGGGTGAGTTAGCGAATGGTCCTTCTTCCGAAGTTTTATCTCTTTGGTGCTATGTCGGAATGTGTCACTGATAAAAAGACATTTCTAGACAAACGTTTTGCGTTTTTAATGGAACGCGGTGGCACGCTGCCAATAATAAATTTTAACGAAAGATCATTCTTGTTACCTTCGTTTTCGATTTCATCCCTTCGTTTCGATCAATTATCAACGTGTGCGTGATATTGTTGTTAAATGAGAAAAATTAAACGTAATTGTAAGTTCGAAATAAGGACAGGTTACCTTTTTATCATCACGATGATAACTTCGAACTCGAGGTTGTTGAAAATGATTCTTTATTAGAATTGTTCGTTTGTATACAAATTATTTTCCATCAGAAACTAAAAGCTTGTCGAAAAAATTTCTTCGATTCTATAATATTTTTTAAGACAACAGCAAAGGAACGATACTTCTAAGAGTTATTTCGTTCCTCAAATTTCATTTGCTGAGACTAAAAGAATGTTTCTTTTTTGTCTATTTTGCAAGAGTAAAGTCTCGTCAAAATGGACGTTAAAAACTTTGCAAATGCCTTTTGTAAATTACAAGATATTGACTGTGTATACCCGTGCTTGGTCTAGAGGTTAAACAGAGTTAGCTTCGAGACAACTAGGGTTAACCGTCTTTTATTTACAATGTTCGTATTTTTGTACACTGTATGTACAGAGAAGGTATCGAGTCTGTTTGTTTTAACTTAATTGGGTGACACTTTGGTGAAACTTCCTTGGAGTCGTTGACCAGTGCGCCTTGAGAGGTAGGTGAACAGGGTAGCAGACATCTAATGTCCTTCTAGGACTTCCAAGTCCTGGGAATGTAAATAGTAACTGCTTTGACACTTTAAACAATGTTTGCGTGAGAAAATACACGTGTCTGGTAAATGAATGTGGCAAGCAATAACTCCATCCGCAAATATTAATGGGACTAGTTGTTCTCGTGAAAACGAGACAAAACGTTGATTCATTTACGAGGACATTCTAATAGGTTGTTCAATAAGTTTCATCGAACGATCAAACTTATTGAACAATCTACATTCGATTCGATGTTTCGATTAAATAATTTATAATCCTCTTCGGACATATTTAATGTCTAAAATAAGACATTCTTCTGAAGCTACTATCCTTAAGTGTTAACGAAGCATTATCGAAGTATAATTTTTAAGAGGGACCTTTATAATTATATTGCGATGCAGAAATTTTAGTGCTGTAAATTTTCAACTCAATGTATCAAGTTTTTCGAAGAAAGAACAGTCTTCTAAATTTTCCGTATTTTTCTAAAGAATATCTACAAAATGCAATTTTTATTTCATATGGCGTCTAAATAATGTATTTTCAATACGAAAGAGTAAAATTTTACAGTGAAACAAGTATGCTCGAAAACACTGTTTACGTTATCACGTTCCCCGACGTGTGGTTTGCCTAACCTGGACCAAACCTAGACCCATTCGTTCCCTACGCACCCACACCAATTGCGGGGATGCGTGTGTGTAGCCATTGAGCATTTATTTATCTATTTAGAATGTTTTCAACTCCAAATGTATTTAGTTCCCGGTAAACTACATTCTTCGAGTTAAAAAAAACATAACGTAATTAAATACTGCGTAAAGCAAATATGTGTATATAAAAAACACTTCTAATATGGAGTATTCTAAAATATGTGAGCACAAGTTCAGAGTAAAAAATAAGAAAGAAGATATTATTTAACTCGTATTATCGTATGTTCGATACGACTTGCTTCTGAATTACGACTGTTTTTTTTTAATTATACCAGTTCAAATATCTGCTTAAAAGTAAAAATTGCCTAAACCTTTCCGATCGGGAGAAGTTTTAGTTGTCGCGAAACCTCGGGTCTCGAGTGACCCACGTTCGGCCTTCGAGAGTTAAAACATCCTGTACAGAAAAATCAAAGGGTACCCTAAAATTTCTAAGCGACAGTGTACTAAATTATTCAATAAGTTTTGTCGTTCGATAATACTTATTGAGTAATCTAGTACTATTATCGAATTAAACAAAACTTATTGAACAATTTAGTACACTTTCGCTTAGAAATTTTAGGGTATCGTTTGATTTTCATATATAGGATGTTTTAATTCTCGGTGGACGAACGTGGGTCACTCGAGAAGTATAATACGAATTATAATAAGTTGTTCAATAAGTTTTGTCGTTCGATAACTTACTATATACTAACTAATACTTATTGAACAGTACTACATTGAACAGTACTGTTCAATAAATATTATCGAAATAACTTATACTAACTAATACTAACTAACACTTATTGAACAGTACTAAATTGAACAGTACTGTTCAATAAATATTATCGTACGACAAAACTATTTGAACAACTGTTCAATGTGGTACTGTTCAATAAGTATTATCGAACGACAAAACTGTTTGAACAACTGTTCAATGTAGTACTGTTCAGTAACTATTATCGAACGACAAAACTGATCGAATAGCTGTTCAATATAGTACTGTCCAATAAGTATTATCGAACGACAAAACTGTTCGAACAACTGTTCAATAAGTATTATTGAACGACAAAACTTATCGAACAACTGTTCAATATAGTACTGTTCAATAAGTATTATCGAATGACAAGACTGTTTGAACAACTGTTCAATGTAGTACTGTTCAATAAGTATTATCGAACGACAAAACTGTTTGAACAACTGTTCAATATAGTACTGTTCAATAAGTATTATCGAAGGACAAAACTGTTCGAACAGCTTCTCATACGTCACACATTGTGTAATTATTCTCACGAAACGGGGGCAACTGGCGCGAGTACTCCGCAAAACGAGATCCCCTCGCTGAAAGCGAAAAACGAAAGACGAGCAAGAAGTACGGAGAGGAAGACACGCGTTATCGTTTAAAATATCACAGAGGAGGCTGCAACACGCCAGGAAGAAATACCACACGGCAAAGAGCCCCGTGGAGCGGAACGAAGCGTTTCAATCGTTCTCGCCCGTGGAGGTTATGTGCGAAATTACTGTATCGGGTTTCCGCGTCGTTAACAGGAATACGTGATATACGACTGTGACGAAACAATGGCGGCCTACGTCTAACCGTCCCATCTTCTTCTCACCCTACCCGCAGGGAGAAGCGTTTACGGATGTTGCTGTCGCATTTGCAATTACGATAAGGCTTACGATTAGCTTGACAGGGCGCGACGAGTGGCGCAGTCTCGTGCAAATTGCAGATCAAGCGGTTACACTTGCAGCTGGCAGCGTAGAACAATTTATTAACTCGAGATAATGGCGCGTCTTGTCATCGGGCGCGCCTATAGGCTCGCTGTGTGGTCGCCTTTCGGCAAATCCTGACGAACGGGTTCCTTGGCCTTGGATATCGAGAACCCGTGACGCCCATCCCCACCATCCACCCCCACGTCACTCTAAACACACCCCCAATTCCACCACCCACCCACCCCCTAGCGAATAATTCAATTCGCGTCGGTGTCGTGCACCCGTTATCGAAAACACCGGGGCAGACGACGTCGCAAATTTAGTGGTTCAATTATTCCATTGATTTCCTGGAAAGCACGCCGGGTTATTGCGTCCTGGGTAGCAAAAAGCAACGTACCCTATATTACGCGCGTGTTGCAACTCCCGACGGTACTTAATTTTCGCCATGCGAATCTAATTAATTCAATTGGGATTAATTATCCTTGGCTACGAGCTGGTACGCGCGAATCCTCTCCTACCATACACTCCTACCCCGCTCTCCTCCTCCTCCTCCCCTCAATTTCCCTCTGTGCTACCCCGGTATGCTCTACGTGCGAGACCAATTTGCGAAACGACCGTCCTGACGACGAGTTACGTATCTCACCGGCACGCTGATTCGCGATCGTTCGGACGAGCCGATTAAAACGACCCTGAATATGCCTTGCGCGAACGAGTTATTGTTCCGCGCGATACACCCACGCGGAAACAACCGCCCCAAATATCGTACATTAACCGCGTGTACGTGCCACGCGTTTATATACATATACGTGATCTCGTGGCCGTAAGGAGTAGCGCCGGTGAGAACGAAACACCTCGAACGAGATCTCGAACGAGATCTCGACCGAGACTGTCGACCAATTATATACCTGGCACATTCAGGCATATTCGCTCGACCGAGACGAGATCTCGACGCGTTGTTCGCGCGACAAATTCTCGTTTCGGATAATTCGAAAAATCGGTAAGAGGTCGCCGAGCACTCCCGGTGAGGCTCGGTTTCTCGTCCCCTCGCGAGATTCGAAACTTTTCGTATTCGTGGCGCGGCGTATATTTTTCTCTCTCTCTACTTTCCCTACTCTTTTTGTTTACAGGGTACGGTAATGAAAGTTTTTTTTCGGATTCGCGGCGAGGAGATATTCCCTTGACTTTTTTCTCGTCTTTCCTCTGTTCCTTGACTCGAGATTCAACGGGGGCGAGGCCACCCTCCGAAGACGCGGAAATCTTTTAAACAACCGGAGGGTCGATCGCGGGCATACGTGCTGCCCCGCAAACGGTTGTTCGTTACCGAACGTGGATCGAAACCCTTTAAAAACGTGGCACGACCTGGATGGGTGCAAACACAGATGAATAATCGAGGGTATACCACGTTCGACTGTTTTCGCGGCGGATAAACCGCCGGGAGGTACGAGACCATGAAGGAGATTGTCTAGCCCTGGTATTTTTGCCTATAAACTTACCGGCGTGTATCGAGGCCGAACGAGAGCCAAAACAGGTACACACGGACGGATAGACGGAGAGAAAGAGAAATGGTGGGAAGAGACGCGGGATACAGACGAAAGTTGATGGCGTCTGACGACCGTCCGACATCGACGGGGACGAGGCGAGGTGGTTAAAGGGGGTTCAAGAGTAGAAGAGCGTTTTATTTGCGAGGCAATGCGACGGCTAATACACCAGTCACTGGACAGCGTCCAAGTCATAAAATGGATTTTATGACGCCGATCGATACAACGAGATCTCTCTCTCCCTCTTTTTGACGTCGTTGTCCTACCTCCGTTCCACCCCACCATTTCAATGGACAACCGCCGACGCCTAAGTCTGCCTATACCAGTCGAGAGACCACTTCTCGAGTCCACATCGTTCTGGCAAACTCGGAGCGAACCGAGGACGGAATATAATCCGTTTGTGTGTCGCATGTATTCATTAAGGAAAAAGTTTTGGATTCCTTCCTTGGATTCCCCCCACACCGCCCCCACCCCCTCTACCGTCCAACCTCTCCTGCTCCTTCATCCGTCTTCTACAAAACCACTTATATTTCTGGCATTCTTGGATGTCCGCGTCTCGGTGCATATAGATTGCACCGCCGCGCGGTATGCAGTCGTGAAAATTGAATGGCACGCGCCGTATTCTTCCCGTAATAAAAATACCGTGAGCATCGGCGACTCGATCTCTATTAATAAATCGTCAAAAATCGGGCGTCACCCGATCCTCTGGGAAATATTGAACGTTGTTTAAAACATTCAATACCTTGCGTTCGTTGGTACGTTAGCAGAAATATGTGCGAATAAGTTATTTTTTTTTTGAAACTTATCTGTGTATGGTTATCGGTGATGGTGGATTATGGGTCGAGTATGGAAAATTATTAGCGAAAATATGTGAAAATAGGTAAGATCGAAGAGTCTTACAAGGCACGAGAATAATTTAAATTTATGTACAATTTTGATTTTAAGAGGAAGAAACGGAAAACGTGTCCGTTTTGAATAAAAATTTATTTAAAAATTGTTATTTTGGTAACAATATTAGCAAGCAAGTCTCTGAACTTTTGTATCAGTTTCGAAAATAATCGAGTTCCCTCCAAGTCGAAGTTGAATTGTTGAAATACATATTGAAGCTTTGAAAATTGTTAGTAATTATTAAAGGAGAAGTTATTAATTTATATACACTGGGGAACGATTAGACTCTGTTCTTTAATATGTGTATTCAGTTTTTTAATCTATGATTCAATAGTTTGTGCGTACTATATATTCTTACTACGTCATGACCCAACTTGAGACGTAAACTGAAATAATTCGAAACAAGACATATCTGTTTCAAGGTTACCTGTTACTTCTCTCTATAGTAAATTCACGAAGTATTAGTCTTTTTCCAGCATGTGTAATTTCGTAAGAAAGTATTGATTTTTTTACAAAGCTTTCTGTCGACAATTACCATTTTGTATCTATAATTTATTTACACGCTAAGTACAACCTTACACGTGTGTATCATATTTTTTAACATATAAATAGTATAGTAAACGTACACAGTGTAGCAGACATATTCCTAATATGATCGTGTTTCCAATTTACAGCCTGTTCAAGGTTTTACCAATTATTCGTATCTTTTATAATACCTATCCATCGTTCAAATTCAAGTTTCAACATGTTTCATTATAGATTTTCGAACCTTTTGAAAGGATACTGGTGAGTTTCGAATTTGTAGTAAGCTTGTTCGATACGTTGATAAATTATTTTGAACTTGTCAGGGCATATTAAAATAAATTACAGTTGTTCGACGTCACAAATCTAAACCTCATATTAATCAATCAATCATTTCTTTCTCAGGATAAGTCACAATTTTTATTTTCAATATAAACTATTGCGTTAACAGAATCAACATACCTAATGAATATCTTATAATATGCAATAAAATCTTGTCATTGTTCCTGGATTCTCAATCTATCCCTAGAATATTTACCATGTGTTGAGAAACCTCTTATAGAAAGTGGAATAGAATTTGCAGTAGAAAAAAAGAAAAAAGTGATTCTTTGTGTAAAAATTAATCGAAAACGTACAGAAACGTTCTTTATACGAGGTTTTATTTTTGCAAGAATCGATACTGAAAATTTATCGAACACGTTACGCTTGCGTACAACTTGGTTAATGCGACTGTCCATTACTTGCCATTTCTACTTGTGTTTGTGTTTGTAAACGTTGTCGATGTTATGATATTATCTGATTTAACCGGTGCTAACTAATTAGAAGATAATATCGACTGAAAACAGATAATACCGTACCAGTATCAATGCTTACAGAGGTCAATGCAAGTAGAAATCACGAGTAATGTACAGACGCGTTAGCGCGGTCAATCGCACGCGCGTCCAACGATTTCAAAGTCGATTTTCTCGATAACGAAACCTCGTACGAAAAAACATTACTCGACACTTTCGATTCATTTTTACACAAAGAACAACCTCCCCTTCACTCTTACCACGAGTATCTATGCAATAAACAGTAAAACGTTAACTTGAACGTATACCTCCCTCAAACAAGAACACACCTGAACATCACTTACATAAAATACTCCAAAGATGATCATTCCAATAATGAATCATTCCATATTCATACACATAGACTCTATTTCGAACAAATGTCATTTTCGATTCACCTTCGTACAAGTAATCGCGTAAATTCCTCCTTCTAATTAATTATCCGCTCCCACGATACAAATACACACATAAAACGTATCATCTTCGAATTCTCCCTGTTCGAGTTCCAAACTCCTCAATTTTTGCAACCCAGTCGCAAAAATTCCAAGCCCGTAGAAATAATACGAAGTTTCGGTCGAAGTTACCCAAGTTAAACGCGGCACTATTTATTTGTTTAATTCAATATCCGTCCCTCCAATTATCCTAACAAGATTCGAATGGATTACTGGTTAACGCGAACAGCACGAGGAGGAGGAACGAAAAGTTTCTGGGCCAACGACTCGAGGAAGGGTGGTTCCCGCCAACCGAAACGGTGTCGAGCGAGTGGTAGGCAACCCGGGAATTAGAATTTTACGGTCCCCCTAATGAATTGAAACGAAATGAGGCTGCGATAGACCTATTCGCCGCACCTACACATTAGACCCTCCGGCGTCTTGACGGCGGCGTCGAGACGGCTCGTACCGCGGTGCTCGCGCAGACAAGGAATTTGCATCTTGGCTGAAAATTGAAATGCCCCGGTACAATGGACAGAGAAGAGTGTCCTGCGAAATGACTTTTATAATAGGACGCAGGTAATATAGCCAAGCCGGAACGAGAAACGTTCCCAAGCGATAGCGCTCGACACGTATACACTTATGCACGCTCACCGGCGCACGGACTTACCCCGATATCTCGGAAAGAACAGCGGGACGCGAATATACAGGGTGGCCGATGAAACTCACGACACTGGTGACAATTTCCCTATCTCGAGTTTATTCCCCTGTAACGGTCACCTCCTCGTTCGGCGTGCCCCATCGGGGAGAATATTTGCTTAACCGCGATGAGAGTTCTCGATTGTTTCATTAAAAAATAAACAAACGAGGTTTTTAAGACGGTCGTGGAAATGGTAACGAATGGAACGATGGGGAATCGCGAGAAACGGAACTTCGTGTGGAATTGAGAACGAACAGAGTATATTGGGATTATTGTTAAAGTGTTTCTCGACTTGGGATTATCGTTAAAGTGTTTGTCAAGTGTTTCTCGACTTGCAATTATCGTTAAAGTGTTTCTCAACGTATAGTGTTTAGGCTCTGTTCCATTACTGATGAGATATTTGGAAAATTTTATGATTCTTTTTGAGGTACATTGTTTATAGGTTATGTTACTAGTAACGTGTAACTGTATCATATTGTAGATGACATGTTACTATTTTTAGGATAAGTGTTTTCTCAACAAATTTTTTGTTTCTCTTGACTATTATTGACACAGCCTGCGTATTGTTCTTGTGACTGTAAATACGTTAAACATGTGCGATTGGAAATGAATAAAATTCCTTTGTTCGATATCGAGGAATTGTAATAGACACAAGTAGTCTTCCAAAGTTTTGTAACATTGATAACTCGGTTCGATAATGTCTCCTCTCTCGTGATTATTTAAATCATCGTAGTGACTGTAATTATATGCATTGTAAATTGATCGAAGAACGTTTAAAAAAATAACAATTCAACGTGAACGTGTCTCCAAGTAATCGATACCTTTTTAACTCTACCTATCGACCTTCATTCGCGCGCAAGATACGAAAAAGAAATATCTACAATGAAGAATGTGAAACAGAAAAATCTGTAAAGAGACACCGGGAACGAAAATAGGAGAAGCAAAATTTGCGGTGGTTGTTACCAGCGTGTATCCTGTGCAATAAAAAAGAATACAGAGAAAGTGAGGCGTGCACGCGGTGTTAATTTTTTCCAGGCGAAGCAACAATTCACGTCGTTCCTTAAAACAGATTGAAAACCCTTAGTTCGCGCTGCATAATTTACGACGGAATTAGAAGTTGTATCAGAGAAGGTATCCCACCCTGTATAGCCACATCGCAGCATCCAGCGAGCAATGTTTGCACCCGACATTGACATTTTCTCCGCACAGACTTGCACGAACTTCGACCCACACGGGCGCATCGGGTGTGCATTGACGAGGACCACCATGGTATACTTACAAAACGTATAAACGAGAAACTATGCGTGTAAGCGTGAAACGCGTCTGTGGGTGTTTGTTTCAGCCGCACGTCGACAACACCCTCGGTGTTGCGCAGAGGAAATTGAAATATGCAAATAACCGCAGCCCCGACGCCACCTAGCTACCAGCCCTGCAAAGGTTGATGTTTCATCCTCAGAGTATCGGCATTTATCGTCGTCGATGTTCGATATCGCGCGCCTCGTATCAGAGGGATTTCCGTTTTTTGAATATCGATGCCTACGAGGTATTCTCCGTACGTGTTCACCCGTGTACCCGCTGATCTAGGTATCGCGGATAAATCACCGTTTACGGGAACGCGATTTTCAAAAGGGTCTATTAAATTTACGTATCGGGCGCGGGAAATTTTGCCAACCGAAAGGACCAGATTCAACGGGGGAATACACGCGAGAGAGAGTTCCACCAATCGTGTTGAATAATTAAATTTATCCATTCGCGGAACCTTGCGGAGAAACGATCGGTTTTCAACTCTTGATGATCGGATCTATGGATCTATGGACTCCGTGGATTTTCGCAATCTATCCGCGTTGTTGGAAAACGCGAACGTTTAAGATGTTCAGTTCGTTTATTTCGGTAACTTTGAACGTTCGTTTACTGCGAGAGACAGAGAAGATTGTGGGGATTGGTCGAGTTATTGTTTCTAAAGCTGAACCTGAAATATATAGGCAATGATGTCGCAATACAAGTTCAAAGATATCTTATTTCAAAGATGTATCTGAAAAGGTCTATGTTACTTGCAATAATAGAGAAGTTACAGATTCAAAGTGTTCATCAGTGTTAGTCTTGGCATCACTTGGTAAGTGGAATACACGATAAATCAGTCTCGATTTGAAATTAATTTAATAAAAGTGTACTTTTTGATATCGAGTAACTTCAAAAATAGTACTGGTCGATAAACTTCGTGCGCACAATTTTTGGATTAACGGACATTTTATATGAAAGTCACTTTAAACGGAATAAAATTCGATTCTCAAGGGCGTTGTATAGTGTACACGAAAAGAAGTATAAAAGTAAATACAAAGTATTGTTACGGAGACTGAATTAAGAAAGCTTAATTTATAAGGTAAGTTATTTGTCAAACAGAACTGAATTGCCATCCATCGGAGCAATGGAGATGGCAACAAAATTACTAGACTCTGACTATAAAATAATCAATTCTTCTAGTTTCATTATTTGTTATCTTAAATTGAGTAAGCAGCAGAGTTGTTATGAACAACTTGAATAAGATTAGGAAGTAAAATTTGCAGCAAAAGAATGCATTTCCATTACGTTTATGTTGATTGACCTTGAGTAACTGTGGTCGTTGAATTCATCAGATAAAAGTATGCCTCGTAAAACATTTCAACTTTGTCTAATAATACCATTTAGTATCACCGATATCTTTGTTACAACCGCATGTAGGAATTATTATTTCTCGACGCTTCGTGTGCCTCAGTCAGTGCCTCAGATCCACAACATATCGTATCACCAAAATCGATATCGATTATCAAAGTAACCAAACTGTCTGTAGTTTTATCTACAGGTTTAGGTTCCACCAAGTAACCCCGAAGAATGAAATGAAACATTTCTCTAATTAATCTCCCGGAAGGATAATTTTTGCCGAAAAATTTCCGTTACAGTGTCCGCGAACGAGAAACACCACGACCTTGAAAGTACATTCGAACGTCGCGTTCAAGAGATACTCGCGCGAAAGAGATGCTCGATTCGATCTGTAGCTCGGATGGCAGAGAATCGTACTGTTTCTCGAAATGGTGTCAGAAAGGATTAAGGTTCTCGCGAGGGGCAAACGGAGAGTAACGGGAGGGGTGTGGTGGGGTGAGGGGTAGGAGAGAAGCTTCGTCGCTTCCGCGATCATGAAATCCCGATCCATAAGGCCGTCGAGTGCGCATAAGTGAAGTGGTCGCATGGTACGGAACGATGAACCCACTTCGTGGTATTCTGCTCCATTGACCTTTGCGACGCGGCCAAATGCTCGAGAACCTAGCAACAAAACGTGCAGCAATAGCTAAGAGTTAGAAGACGGCCAATAATGTACATTGCGCCGTGAAGCTAACTGGAACATGCAAAGTGATTCGAGAACACCGATGATACTTTCGCCAGGGAAAGGAAACGTCTTCGTTGGAGGTAACGAATGTAAATGCACTCTGACGATTGCGCTGAGTTTAGCGTGTCCCCTGTAACAGCTGTTTAACGAACGACGCGACTGGCTGTTAGAAATTTTCCTTCCAGTTGGATCCTCGAAATTGAGAATTGTACAGGGATGATTGAATATGACGAAATTCTTTCCGCGTGGATCTTCGAAATTATACAGAGTAAGATATACTAGAGTTGTTCCTTCCGTGAACTTATTTAACAACTTATTAATAACTCCATTTCTTATCGAACGAAACAATTTTTGAGCAACCTATTACTCAATAATACTCCAATTTCGAACTTAATAATAATTTTATGCGTTAGATTTTAGGCGTAGCGTCACTCTTTTAGAAAGTGTGGTATTCTTTTGAATTTTTACGTGAAAAATTCTGTTCGAAAACTTGAAATTAATTATGGAACGTGTTTTTCGTTACTCTGCTCGAAAACTGAAACTGATTCTTACCGAAACGGAGACTGATCAATGATTGACAGCCCTTGAGGACCACTCTTGACCTAAGCACAATGAAAGTAGACTCGTCGGTTCATTTAACGAACAATCGAGTAACTCGTATCCACGTGATAACAGAAATATTTTTAACAATAGAGAAAGAATTGAATTCTCTTGTAAGTACACAGTGGAATGGACGTACTTCTAACTATCATTTTCAATAATTCACAGGTAATAGAAATCCATCGGAGGAAAGAAAATAAAGAAAAGTTTGTACAAACTTCAAAGTTCGTGTAGCATACTGTTTCTCGTGAAAAATGAAGATCAAGATTCGTTCGAACGAATGAACTTACTTGGGTCAGAATGTAATGGATTCAAACTTTTTCAAGGCATTTCATTAGCACCATACTGTCGAGGAAGAAGGGAAACCTAAATTCTCAAATTGATTTACAATTAGCGTCGATACAGAAATGTTTATATTACGTGATTAATTCGAACTCTTATTAGTTTTCGAGAAAGAAGAAAAATTGAATACCGAATTATTCAAGTATTTTGTATCCAAGTAATAATGTTTTTAATATTTTTTCTTGTTGAAATTTCTTGAACTCTTACCTTATTGTGTATAATTTAAAACTGACCCGAACAGGGCCATAATACAAACGATCGAAACGTTGTCGCTTTAATTCAACAAATTAATTTTTAATATTATTCTCATTAACTCCAAGTTGAAGCTATTGGATATATATTTAAAACGTTGCTCAAATTATATATAACGTGATTAACAAACGATATAAGTCGTAGGCAATGAATCTTGCGAGGAATCAAATATGTACTTTGTAAATGCAAATTAAGTCGAATTTACCACTACGACCCATTTGATTTGCGTGACTGATGAATCTATTAGGTCAGTTAACATAGTAATAACAACTACATTATTCAACAATTCGATTATATCAGCTGGACGCTATATCTGAACGTTGTCTACTAAATAAGAACAAATTGTCATTCATCATGATAAACACATACTGGATTAGAATTTGTTGGAAAGTACATTGTACACAAATAATTTTAAAAGGCAGAAGTGGAAGTTGTCAATACCTACATTTAATATAATTAATGAAAAACTTTTCAAAGCCACTAATTTAATGTAATAAAACCTGACTTTTCTTATTTTACTCCTTAATTCAAAAAGAATTATAATAAACGAATCTTAGTTACTTTATCAGATATTTGTGGTATCAGCATCTTGTACACTATTTTTTGTAATTTCCATTACTCTGTCAATTTCAATTTATACATTTAAAATTGATTAACATTATTTATTCGTATATACCTTTTACTAACAGTTTTATTTTTCTACTGAGGTTCGTCTTTATTGGTCGAAACACAGAAGCAAAATTTTGTCGGTGAAAATTGCTCGCACAACAAACAAAAAAAATACACATATATAATTTTTCATTGTTATATACGAATACCTAATCGTGTCAAAGCTAAGATGAATCGCATAACCTCTTCAGAGATATTGGATGAAACCCTTTAACAGTTTGTCTGTAAGAAGCTTGCGGTGACATAAGCTCAGACTCTTTAAAACTTATTACTTATAACGCATGTAAACTACCTGTTGAGGAGAAGGTAACAAACAACGAGTAAAACATGTATACTATACATTATACTCGATAAATTATTACAATTCTTATTAATTTCGAACACATAGAAGATTAAACAGTTCACCGATCGTATTTCGTAATTTTTAAAGAGTCAAGTACTGCAACTTGGAAGCCACTACTAAAATAATAATTATTCATTAATAAATTACTTAACCGCATAAAATAGGTTTAAACCTCTTCTGCAATTGAATTTCTAACCTGTTTTTACCATTTAACTGAAATACTTCCAGTTCCAGGCGTATAACAACGTGTTAACGAAATAATATTAAAACCAGTATGAAAAGACAAATAAAGTGCAATATTTAAAAAATTGATTTCTCGGTAGCACGATGTTACTATGAATGTATGGACTATCAAATCTTTGCTTAATTAATTTAGAAATAACCTACGTTCATAAGTGTACATATGTGTCAAAAGTTACATCGAACGAATGATAAAACCAAGTTATTGGCCAATTTGTGCGATAATAACTTACCAATTTATTCAATAAATCCATAGGATTTTTAGTAGAACTATAACATATAACTTCTGGTATTTATTCCAGCCTGGTAAAAAATTCTTCGTTCTTCATTATTGTGCATGGAACTTAGCAATATAAATCGTACATAAATTCCATGCTTATGTTTCTGCTACGTTGCTAGTACAACTTCGTTCTGTTTTACGTTTGAATAATAACTAACTATTGCAAATTTCTTGAGAAATCAAACAAGTGATGCATCTAATCAAAAATAGATATCCATTCGCTGAAGAAGCAAGCGAAACGTTATTCGAATAACAGGTTAATTACCAGAGCAACAAACTCGAGTACCTCGTACGGAACACCACTAAGTACATTTTTCGAATCGAATACTAACTATTGTAATCTAATCAAAAATAGATATCTGTTCGCTGAAGAAGCAAGCGGAACGTTCGAATAACAGGTTAATTACCAGAGCAACAAACTCGAGTACTTCGTACAGAACACCACTAAGTACATTTTTCGAATCGAATACTAACTATTGTAATCTAATCAAAAATAAATATCCGTTCGCTGAAGAAGCAAGCATAACGTTCGAATAACAAGTTAATTACCAGAGCAACAAACTCGAGTACCTCGTACGGAACACCACTAGGTACATTTTTCGAATCGAATACTAACTATTGTAATCTAATCAAAAATAGATATCTGTTCGCTGAAGAAGCGAATTGTTCGAATAACAGGTGAATTACCAGAGCAACAATACCTCGTACGGAACAGCGGTAAGTACATTTTTCGAATCGAATAGTTTGTCAAAAACTGCTCGAAGCGCGAAACTTCGATTTCGGTTGAAATTGACCCGAGCAGTGTCCAAGGGTTAATATGGCACTATAGTAGTCTCTCCCTTCTTTCCCCTTCGGCTCATTTCCCCTGTTTTATTTCCGCGCAGTCTCGTTCCGTAGAGCTCGGCACTAAAGTAAAACGCGCTATTGAGGGTGATTTTTATTCAAGAGACATCGCGATGGGGGAAGGGGGGAGGGGGGAGTAGGAAAGAAGAAGGCGGTGCGAGACGGTTAGGTCTACCGAGGTTTCGAGGCTTTAACTTAAATGTATGTTAAAAGTTTAGCTCGAGGATTTTTAATGTCACGGAAAGGAGAAATATAAAAATAGCTGAGCCACGAAGTTATTAAGATTCCCTAAGGTCCAAGTTGCCGCGGCCTTTTCGTCCCGCGCGGCTCACGCTATTTTCTTCCACCCTGTTCTTTCTCGTCTCTCTTCCCTACCACCCTCCCCGTTCCCTCTTGGTCCCCTCCCGCCCTTTATTCCCTTTTCTCATGCAGATCTTCCCCAACTTTTTTCACCGTCTTTCCCTCCCCCTCTTTCTTCCTTTACGCCACCCGTTCCTCACCGCCTCTCCTTACGTCGACCAAATTAAATACCGTGCTCGGGAAATCCTGAAGGAGCCTTCTCGGATATTCCGAGGCGTCCTGGATGCACTGTCGCGTTCAATTTCCAACCGCTCCCGTGCCAAGGCATATCACGAAGGGAGAACGAAAGGGATGATAAAGAAAGCGAGATCGTGCCATAGGAGGGGATCACGGGAGCAGCGGGGTTGGTAGGTAGCTGGGTTAGGTGGAAGGGTGGTGGTCGGTGGGGTGTGGTGTGGGTGTAGGGGTGGTAGGAGGGAGGAGGGAGGGGGGGCGTTAAGCGAGAAAGAACTTCGATTACACGGCACGATTTCGAGCGTGGCCGTTCTCTGCCGCCCATCGACGCAGTAATGTGTCTTCTCGTCCAGCGGCAGGAGCTACGGCTCCTTTCCGCGGCTTTAAAACTTTTCAATTAAGCTCTCAAATTGCGTTTATTAATTTTAATGGCGCCAGCCGCCGTCACACGGCGTGTCCCGTTACATAACGTTGCGCGAGCAGCCATGTAACTTTGAGCCGGATACCCGGGTCCTATGTACCCGCCCAGCTCTTCCCTACCTACGCGCTCACTCTATGTGCAGACATAAATTTGTACTTAGCCTGGATTAAATTATTTGCAGGAAGATGAAACGGGTCCGACCCGCATAGCTTCATTTCCCCAGACATCTTGGTTGCGCCTACCGCGTGTCGATGGAAATGCGCCTTACCGGCACCCGTAACCCGTTCGTCTTTCCGCTGGCAGCGTTCAGATTGGCTGCCAAGCTGCCTCTCCCACGGGGTAGTTACTTAATTTATCTAAATCGTCGGCCCGATACGTTCTAACTGGCTTACGCGTGAAACACCGCTCCGAAGAAGCCAACGCTTGGATAATTAGCATCGGTGACTATCGTGCGCGATTAGGAAGGATAGTGGACCGTGTGCGAGAGAATTTTGGAATTAGTTTTTTTTCGAGAATCATTTTATACGAAACATCACACGGAGTTGGTACGGTAGAAGAAAAAGAGACGAATCGATGGAACTTGTTCGATCGAATTATTTGTTTGGGATTTAGAATATTGGAAGGGAGTAGGAGAATAAATTTGGGAATCGTAGAAATCGTGAACCAAGAGTCGGTGAAGTACAGAGACCATGCACGTGACGATTTAACGAACTATTAGTAGTACGACGAATTATGACAGTAAGAAACTAACGCCTGGATAATTAGTATCGGTGACTATCGTGCGCGATTAGGAAGGGAAGTGGACTGTGTGCGATAGAATTTTGGAATTAGTTTTCTTTTGAGAATCATTTTATACGAAAAATCACACGAAACGATCGTAACAATTGTTTGTTTGGGATTTAGAATATTGAAAGGGAGTAGAAGAATAAATTTGGGAATCGTAGAAATCGTGAACCAAGAGTCGGTGAAGTATAGAGACCATGCACGTGACGATTTATCGAACTATTAGTAGTACGACGAATTACGACAGTCGCATCGACTTGTACGGCCGTTTTATCGCGTGATAAATTGTCACGTGGTTCTTACAAGATAGGGTTTGCTGGGTCAGCTCTAACGATGAATTCACCATCGACCCAGAATGAACCGCCAGTCATTTTTTATAAAATACTCACTACATTAATAGTTCTATCTGTCTGTTTGAATGTACCATACCACGCAAAGCTAAAAACGAAGTTATTAGAACTATAATATTATGTTTCAATTTGGAATTATTTTAACCTGGTGAACATATTTAAGCATATTTCCAACCCCGAGTGAACTCTCGAATTTTATGAAATAAAAATTCTACAGCTTCTTGGTTACAAAATTTAGACTTTTTAATGGAAAACATACCTAATGGATAAGTTCACATGTTTGCTATAAATTTGTAAGTTTTCAGCACTTGGAACATTTCGGATGAGCTAAATTAAAAAAAAAATTTCCAATGAGAAAAATATATTCATATTTTCCAAACGAAATTGTACACAATTTAGTCGATGGTTACAAATTTCTAGAAATAATTTTCTCACACAGACACTTGACACATTTTGTAACAAATCTCGTCGAAAGTGCATCCAAAACTGGAGAAAAATGGTGAGAACGTTGAGCGTGGGAAATAGTTCGAAGGAGAAAAGACGAATTAGCTCCTCAACAACCCTAAAAGTTCTTCATACGAAAAGTTCCGAAACTTTTTCTACAGATCCCGGATAAAGATCGAGTGAGTATCGTTGAGTGGATCTTTGAGCAACGAAGAATCACAAATAGCGAGCTTTTGGTAACAAGGAAACCGAATCGAACCGTCGAAATCGTAATAAGGTCATTTTCATTTATTCGTTGTTATAATGAACCGGTTGATGATTTAATATTTCATCGTGCCGAGCAATCGCACGGGCGTGCATTCTGGCGCAGCATTTAATTGTGACATTTAATAATTCAAGGTAGCCAGTGACAGCGTGTACACTGTGTATTGTGACGCTCTTGTACGTTCGAAAACTCAAAGGTTTGCTTCCAAAGGGACTATTACAATGGTTCATACTACAGTGACCATCCTTGCTCATTTTCACCCTTTGTGTGTGCCCCCCCCCTCTCTCTCTCTTTCTATCCTTCCTCGCCCCTATTTCTCCTCGTTTCACACAACCCTTGGTCTTTCTGTTCTTAGCTAGGGTCACGTTAATTCATTCTCGACATTGTCCGCGCAGAGTACTATGTAGCCTATCCTTCTTGGTTCGCGAGGTATCCCGCTTTCAGAAGGATGCGTACGAATTTGGCATACGTTTCTCCGATTTGCATCTGTATGAATAGGCGCGGATTATGGGATTGGAATAAATTTGACCGGGTAAGTGAGCCCCGCAATTTATACCGGCTCACGAATGAGCACCGTGTATATACCACGCGCAGGCTCGCTGCATTCGCGAAATCGACACTTCGAGGTTATGTTCGATAACCAAATTTCACGAAGAAATAAAGATCATTGGCCGTGAAACACCGACAGGGTGCTCGTTTTTAAGACTAGAACTTTTTCAGAGTGAAATTATTTGTTCATTGAACTTTTGAGACGACGATTCTACAGTAAAACAAAATTAAAGATCAGAGAATTTTCCTTTTTCTCTCGATTTTTAAATTTATTTTTAGTTCAACGATTTCTATCGTGTAATGACGAAAAGTGTATATATTACGAATAGTTCTAAAGAAAAGTGTTCGAATATTTTTGTTCGGTCAAAGACATACCGAAAGACAAAAGTTAACGCGAGATAAATGAATAAGAAATCTTATTTCCGGTACGAATTAAAATATTATCAGGGAAAAAGATATTCTCAACGCGATAAGAATCGAACCCACATTGAATGCTCAGAAAGCACGAATGGTATCCACCGAGCCAAAGCTCCACTTTCACCAATAATGTTATCATAGAAAGAAATTGAAAATTAATTTTATAATTTTTGACTCGTATGTGCTTCAGTTAAGTTTTCAATTGTTTTCACGTACCGTCGGTCACATAAAATGGTCAATCGCTTACCCTGCTTTCTTTTTACAATTATTTTTATCATAAACGGATACATAGCAATGTTTGTTAAAAATAACATTATTTCCCTTCGATAACACTGTAAATCCACTTAATTCGAACCTAGTAAAATGTAAGATCGTACAAGGATCTCGAATGACTCCGGAAGTAACCATTTTTTATACAACCATGGTAATCGTAAAGTGTGTTGTAAAGCTATCGTTCAATGCAGTTACGTTGAATGGCAGTACTCGCTGCTGCACGACTATCGCTGCAACTCGACGAACGACTCATCGTAGAAGAAATCGTTACGTCTATGACCCCTATAACACTTCACGTGGTCACTTGTGAGCGCTTATAGCCGGCTGCATCCTCGAAAGGGTTAAGGTGCTAAAACAGTATCTAACCGTACAGATTAAGAGTGGTAAAGTTCCTATTTTCTGAAAGGAACACACTAGATCCCATCGATGTTCAAAATTTGACACAGATTTTAATTTTGGAAATGACTGTAATCTTTCTCATTGTTAGCTCTGTTAACTGGCATCTTTAAGATGCGAATTTGAAACAACGTTGGCTAACAAAATAAAGTATATTTTACTCAATACCGTGGAAATTACTTATTCAATTTTGACGTTCAATTTGCAAAATTGTTCGTTCGAATTTAAAGTGTACAACGAAAGTTCAAGTTTTTCTCTGGGATATTGGACCGAATATATTTTTCACGCTCAACTTCCATGGCTATTTTAATCTCTCCAACATAAAACTTGGCAAATAAGAAAAATACACATTGAATATTTGAAACTATTTTGCAAGTTTACCAAATTTCAACTAAAATTGGCGATTAAGGTTTGGAGATGGTCCAAAAATAAAAGAAGCAACCAGACCAACGAGAAACTATTCTACAAATCTACCCAATTCTAATTAAATTGAGTTAACACTTGGAGACGGTCTCTCGTAGAAACGAAGTCTAAAACCGAAAGAAAATACATTTCAGTGAAAAATATGTAATAAACCAACGTAAAAATAAAAGAAGCGACCGTCGCAAGAAGAAATTATTTTAAAAATTTACCAAATTCCACTTGAAATTGTCAATCTTAATTAATGTTCATTCAGGATTGCTATGATTACCTTAAAAATGATAATCACAATCCAAGCTGTACATCATAGTATCAAAACAAAATAATCGCTATCCAAGATCGACATTACAGTATCAAAAATTGATAATCACCATCCAGAATGGATACTGTGGTACAGAATAATTATTATCATATTTCAGGAGGTGTATAATAATATAACAAAATTATAATCGTGTTTCAAGATGGGCATTGCAGTACAAGAAAATGTAAATCACCATCCACGACATAAAATTTATAATCACTATCCACACTACAACCGTGAAAACTTATAACCACAATCCAGAATTTGTGTTAAAGTATAAAAAAACTATAATCACCATTCTACAACAAAAATAACTACCAGTCTATAACAAAAATAACTATAATCACTACAGTTGAACAAAAATAATTGCCACTCTATAACAAAAATAGCTATAATCACCACTCTATAACAAAAATAACTATCACTCTATAAAAGAAATAACTATAATCACCAATCTACAACAAAAATAACTGCCACGCTATAACAAAAGTAACTATAATCACAACGGTAGAACAAAAATAACTGCCACTTTGTAGCAAAAATAACTCTAATTACCATTCTACAACAAAACTAACTGTCACTCTATAACAAAAATACCTCTTATCACCATTCTACAACAAAACCAACCGCCACTCTATAACAAAAATAACTCTAATCACCATTCTACAACAAAAACAGCTATCACTCTATAACAAAAATACCTCTTATCACCATTCTAAAACACAACCAACCGCCACTCTATAACAAAAATAACTCTAATCACCATTCTGCAACAAAAACATCTATCACTCTATAACAAAAATACCTCTAATCATCATTCTACACCAAAAACAACCGCCACTCTGTAACAAAAATACCTCCAATCACCATTCTACAACAAAACTAACTGTCACTCTATAACAAAAATAACTCTAATCACCATTCCATAACAAAACTAACTGTCACTCTATAACAAAAATAACTCTAATCACCATTCCACAACAAAACTAACTGTCACTCTGTAACAAAAATACCTCTAATCACCATTCTACAACAAAACTAACTGTCACTCTGTAACAAAAATATCTCTAATCACCATTCTACAACAAAAATAACTATCACTCTATAACAAAAATACCTCTAATCACCATTCTACAATAAAAACAACCGCCACTCTGTAACAAAAATACCTCTAATAACCATTCTACAACAAAACCAACTGCCACTTTATAACAAAAATAACTCTAATATCACAAATCTACAACAACAACAACAACAAAACTATTAAAAACACCGGTAAACAATAACTGGTCCGAAACCAAAAAACAAAGCATGAACGCGAAAATGAAACGAACGATCATTCCAAGGAAGAAACTTCTCCTGCCCGTCGATTCCATCCCGTCCCGTCTTTACATGTCAATTGTTTACGATGAGTTATCGTCTCGCCTTTCGGTCGTGTCGTTGGCCTACAAACCACCACGGCGGAACGAAAACTTATTACGATCCGTCATTTTATCCGTTCGCCGCTCGTAACAAGCATCTTTTACGACATCGCCGCGTAGAAGGTGGAACGATGGCGCGACGCCATAGACGTTGATTGTCGGGGGACACTATTTCCACTTTCCCTCTTTCTCTTTCACCACGGGGTACGTTGCTTGCCTCCGTTTCGTCCCCGTGTCGTTTCTTTCCGCCCGTGTCCTACGACAGTCTCACTTTCCACCAGGCTCGTATCCGATGGAAGGAACGACGGGTATACTCCCCAGACGAAGGGAAACTACTGTCGTCGAACGGCCCTTGGGGCAACGCTACACCGGCAGGAAGACGTTGTTAGGGCTATTGCTCTCTGTCCGAATGAAGGACCGCTCATATTTACAAGCGACGCCGGCAAATGGCCGGTGAGAAGCCGAACAAGTAGAAAAAAAGGGGAGGAACAAACCCGTCAAATCCGGCCTGCAGGACCGACAATGATTCGCCGCCATCTCTTTCTCCCTCTTGATTCTATTCCTCTTTCTCAACGTCGGATCATCTCTCTCTCTCTCTTTCTCTTTCTTTCTCTTTCTTTCCCTCTCTATCTCTCTTTCTCTCTCTCAACGTTGTACCATCTCTCTCTCTCAACGTTGTACCATCTCTCTCTCTCAACGTTGTACCATCTCTCTCTCTCAACGTTGTACCATCTCTCTCTCTCAACGTTGTACCATCTCTCTCTCTATCTCTCTTTCTCTTTCTTTCTCTTTCTTTCTCTCTCTATCTCTCTCTTTCTTTCTCTTTCTTTCTCTTTCTTTCTCTTTCTTTCTCTTTCTTTCTCTTTCTTTCTCTTTCTTTCTCTTTCTTTCTCTTTCTTTCTCTTTCTTTCTCTTTCTTTCTCTTTCTTTCTCTTTCTTTCTCTTTCTTTCTCTTTCTTTCTCTTTCTTTCTCTTTCTTTCTCTCTCTATCTCTCTATTTCTCTTTCTCTTTCTTTCTCTCTATCTCTTTCTCTTTCTTTCTCTCTCTATCTCTTTCTCTCTTTATCTCTCTGTCTCTTTCTCAACGTTGTACCATCTCTCTCTCTCTCTTTCTTTCTCTATCTATCTCTATCTCTCTTTCTCTTTCTTTCTCTCTCTATTTCTCATTCCCTCTTTATCTCTCTGTCTCCCTGTTTCTCGATCCGAGCCATTTTTATCCTCACCCCTAGCGAACCGAGAGACTGTGTCCTTTCCTTGCAATTCACTCGCGTCTTCCCGTCGATCGTTTCTCGTTCGTCATACTATTTGCAGCTGCGAGGAAAACATTCGAGCGAAATAGGTAGCAAGGTCCCGATACGATACCGAACACGCAGACGCGAGATCATGTTGGCAAATTGTTCGCGTTCGGCGAGATATTCGCGTGAAACGATATCCCGTGTTATTGTTCGCTTCCTTCTTGTCGTTGTAACGTTGATCAAGTAAAAGCGGAAAGTGGATTCGCGGAGCTGTGTGAAATGTTTATGTTGGATTGTCTCGTCTCGTGATTGCGATTCTCCGAGAACAAATTAACGAGAAAAGGTGAATCAACCAGATCTTTGGAAATAAATATGATGAAATTGGATCGATTGTTTATGTTGGATTATCTCGTGATTGCGCTTCTCCGAGAATAAATTAACGAGAAAAGATAAATTAACCAGATCTTTGGAAATATGAATGATGAAATTGGATCGATTGTTTATGTTGGATTGTCGACTGCGCTTCTCCGAGAACAATTTAACGAGAAAAGGTAAATCAACGAGATCTTTGGAAATAAATATGATGAAATTGGATCGATTGTTTATATTGGATTGTTTCGTGATTACGCTTCTCCGAGAACAAATTAACGAGAAAAGGTAAATTAACCAGATCTTTGGAAATAAATATGATGAAATTGAATCGATTGTTTGTGTGCGTTTGATTGCACTTGACTGTTATGGTGTGATCGTTGCAGAATGATCGTTGATTGAACGAATAACGTTCACGAGGTGTGTGTTGAATGTTTGATACGGAATGAATGTTTTTTCGTGTTTGCTCGCTGTTTACATGGGTTTGGTGTGTGTTTCTACTGGTGTGTCGGAGATGTGGAAGTGGTTGTGCGTGATTGGGTTAATTTTGTACCGAAAGAAGGGGAAAGAAACGTGGAATAGGAATTTTTTCCTTCTCGATGTTGATCTGGAGTACCGGGGAATATTGTTAATAAAAATTTGAAAGTTTGGTAAAATTTTCTTGATTGCTTTATAATGTTCTAAATGTACCTAAAAAGTAAATAGCTTGAAAACTAAAAGGAATAAATTATAGAAAGGAATATTGTTAAAAACAAATATAACTTAACCACGTGTATACAATATAACCGCACAAAAATTGGAATATAACAAACTTGAAGATCGTGTCAACTATTACTGACCAAAATCAATAAAACCGTCATCTTCCAATTTAGAATTTTGTTCGTAGAATTCCATCGATATTATTTTATAATGTTCAATCACCTTTTCTATTATATTTTCTACATCAAACACGATTAAAATTATATAAATTACCGAAGAACGTAATTATCCAAGATCATCAACGATCGAAACATTTGAAAACGTTTAAGTAATAAATATTCCGCTACCACGATTTCTTTTATAAACTATACACAACAACACGGGGATAATTAAGGTGGCGATGCAATTACTTATTGAACGAACCGTGGATCCATTCAGTGGAGAAAATTTCGCGTTTCGACCGCACCGAAACCAAATCCTTTAATCCCAACACATTCTCAGCGGTTAAACTCGGTCCGTACGTACGTTATACGCGAGTAGAAATTCCATGCGAGTACGGTCTACTCGGGGGCTACAGAGTGGCCAGTTCGTTGAAAGAAAAGTTTGGGGAACAGTGGCCCGGCGGTGAACTCGTGTAGAGGTACAAGTAGTTAGAACGCGTTAGAGCAGAGTGTGAAAACTGGAGGAACCGTGCCCCGAGCAAACACTTTTGGGAACGTCAGTGTAAACGAAATGCTACGGGCTAACGAAAGACAAAGTGTCCCGGCAGTTGTAACTGTCGCGTCGTTACGAATTGAAATTGTACAGGGTGTCCGGGAAATTGTCGCGAAATTGGGGATGATGTGGATCCTCGTGAAAATGCGAGTACAATTATACGAATGAGATTTGTTCGATTGGTTGTGCTGTGTTCCGGGAAACTAATTCTCGACACGAAATTTCTGTGGACATAGTCGACTATGGATACGCGAAATATTAGGTTGTTCGATAAGTTTTGTCGTTCGATAGTCGATAATTTGTCGAAAATTTATCGAACAACCTATTACATCTGTTGGGTACGGACTTTTGGTATTTCTTTTTATAATTATGTTTGTATAATATACGACACTGTTGCCGATAGTTAGCAAATATTGGGTGAAGATAAATTCGTAAGTAGTCGATACTTGAACTGGTCAGACCAATCGACTGGTAAAAAAGGGTTCGAATTTTTATTACCTACGACTGGTTTTTGTTAGAATTATATTGAAGTATTTGAGAAATATAACAAGAAGGGGTATTAATTGAACGAGTATTTTAACAATCATTAATTATTCAAAATAAAAACTTTTGTTAAATACTTTTCACAATTTTATAATGAAAGATTCAGCAATAGGTCAACGCTTTTTCTTCTTGTAATTTTCTGATTTTACTAAGGCAACAGTACAAGGTCAAATATAACTAAAAAAATAACAAGAAGGATTTTCCAAAATTTAACTTTCTACGAAATGAATTTTTAAAATACTCGTGCTAATAATGAATAAAAGTGGACGGTGTACATAAAATGAAAGATAGTCGCGAATCCGAAAGACGCGATTTTAATATTAACTTTAACTTTTAATTTAACTAAATTTAATTCTACTGCTTTGATAATCCTAGAAACAACTTAGAACAAATACCAAAGAAAGAAAATACTAAACAAATACTAAAGTTATAATCCTTCCTGTAATGCATCTCTTTGTTCCAAAAAAAAAAAATGTATAATATTTTGAAAATAAATGTAATAATATATAGAAACATTCCTTCCAAAGAATAAACAACAATACCGATTTAATTTTCATCTCGTTCCTGTTAACGCGTGATACGTTTCGAACGAAATATTTAAAGAACGTTGTTCGATACAAAAATTGATTTCAATCTTAAATGAAACGTTTACCAGTTTAGACGAGTTTCGGGGACCTGTTCGAAATTGAATCGAACATGGAAATGTAAGAAAAAGGACAGCACTGGTTTACTGGTAAATTCATTAGCGGTGAATCCGTTCGTATTGTAACGGGTGGTCAGTTTCATCGTCGTTAAATAGCGAAGCGGCTCGCACCATGTGGCATTTCACCCGCCCCTGTCACCCCTCACCGTACACTTCCACTCCCGGCAGACTCGAAGCGTGTTCGCACGGATATTTTTATGGATCCATCGATGTATGGACACATGCAATCGCTCGAGTTTATTGTTTTTGGCGGCCCGTTCCCGACGTTCGTCGAATTTGCATATTTTGTACCGTGCCGACTGCCCGGCCTATTGTGTCCAACCGACTGCCGAATTGCTCCACATCGAGCATAAGGTCGCACTTTTGCATGACAATGAAAGCGCCAATGGTATTGAGCATGTTCCAGTCGTAACGCGAGAGCGAAACTTCCCGGTGAGATTGCAAAAAAGAGTATTTTTAACGCGAAAGACAAATCTGCTCCCTCGAAGCTTCGTGATCGATCGAACATTCTCGCTTCTCGTGTTGCATCTTGTCACGTTGCGGATTTCATCGAGAAAGCAACAATCGGGGTTCGTGAAACGTTGTCGTTCTGGAAACAGTCGCGAGATTTACACGAATGATTATTCGCGATCGAAAGCAAGAGATGTTCCACTTGTGAGGTACCAAATATAATTATGTAACTATGTAGGGTGCGTCGATTGTGATTTATTTGTTTTTAGGAATCACTTTATGCGAAATCACAGACAGTCGAAGGAGAAGCATTTCACTATTTTCGTGTCTGGTGTTTTTTCGAGTTATCGAGGCAATCTTGAATTTTTCAACCAGTACGATGTATATATCTTTTTTAATAGTGTGCTGTAACAGATAATGAAATATGAATTCACTGACTTGTAACGAGAGCTTCTCGAAGTGACAGTAAACCGTGATAAAAGGTAAAAACTACTACTGATGTAGTAGAGAGAAAGAAAGATGGGTTAAAGGGGAACGTGGTACCATGAGTAAGTAGAATTTGGTGCCATGAGTGAGTAGAATTTGGGGCTATGAGTAAGTAGAATGTAGACAATGACGAGTAGTTTCTACATAGCTGCAGACTTGCGAAAGCTGACTAAAACGTCTCGTACAATATGCTTCGTAATTCTTTCCATGACTGACCTTTTCTTGTTCCTGTAATACTTCGGATGTAAAACAGCTGTGAGGGTGATCGTTACTCCAAGGTCACTGGATTCTAGGTCATTGAATTATTGAATTCCTCTTCTCATCGACTACGATAGTGGAACTTTTTCAAAATTGAAGTCCACTTTGATTTCTCAGAAAACACAAACCACGAATAAAGTGGCACGCTACTAAACGTAATTAATAGGTTGCTCGATAAGTTTTGTCGTTCGATAAGAAATGGAGTTGTTAGGTTCGTCGTTTTATTTTTCTAAAGATGGTACTACTGTTTGATGAACACGTGTGAAGTTTCGTGTAGATCTGTCGACTTGTTCGCATATTTGTTCAAAATTGGACAAGTCATAGTATTTATTTTACAATGGAAAAAATGACAAAACTTATCGATAAACCTAGTATTTCGTAGGAAACAGTTTTTTCTAAAATCGATCGATAATAACTTGTTTCAGATGTTAATTGTTAACGTCTCACATTGTACATTTTCTTTCCAACTCAAACTCTTCTTACGTCATCTAAACTCTGCGTCACCGAATGCTGACTCATGCACCGCAACTCTATCCTGTCGTGCCCCCACGTTCTGCTCCAAAATCATTCAAAGCCCGCACAACTCTTACACAAACACCATTAACGCTCCAAGAAATTGTCGATTCATTTCTAAATCGACGACCAATATTTTTCAGGCAAGTATACGACTCGACTCTGTGTATCGAACCAAACGATGACTGCAATACAGCAATAGGACAAGAAATTATTTCTAATTTTCCAATGATTTTTATCCTGAATCAACATTGAATTATTTACGCGTTATTGGTAATTTACAGAATATATTTTATGTGAAAGATGGAAGAAGAATCAACAAATACGAACCACTGTCGTTACGCGAATTTACAATATAAAGTTATCGTCGTGAGGCTTTGTTTGATCGTTCAATTATCATGAATGAATCACGGTAAAATAATTTCTAATCGTTCAGATATCACTAACTGAATTAATTACACCTATGCTTAGAAAATTTGAGAAACTTAACAGCCACGAAGTTCATCACTTTCTTTCTTACTATTTTTCTGGTTGTACTTCAAACGTATTCAAACGTACGTTAAGAAAATTTGAGGAACTTAACAGCCACGAAGTTCATCACTTTCTTTCTTACTATTTTTCTGATTGTACTTCAAACGTATTCAAACGTATGTTAAGAAAATTTGAAGAACATAACAGCCACGAAGTTCATCCCTTTCTTTCTTACTATTCTTCTGATTCTACCTCAAACATATTCAAACGTACGTTAAGAAAATTTGAGGAACATAACAGCCACGAAGTTCATCCCTTTCTTTCTTACTATTCTTCTGATTGTACCTCAAACGTATTCAAACGTACGTTAAGAAAATTTGAGGAACTTAACAGCCACAAAGTTCATCACTTTCGTTATTACTATTCTCGTCATTCTACTTCAAACATATATGAAAAAAGTTTGAAGAACATAACAGCCACGCAGTTCATCCCTTTTTTTCTTACTATTCTTCTGATTCTACCTCAAACGTATTCAAACGTACGTTAAGAAAATTTGAGGAACTTGACAGCCACGAAGTTTATCACTTTCGTTATTACTATTTTTGTCATTTGACTTCAAACGTATATTAAGAAAATTTGAGAAACTTAACAGCGACGAATTTCATCACTTTCTTTCTTACTATTTTTCTGATTGTACTTCAAACATATTCAAACGTACGTTAAGAAAATTTGAGGAATTTAACAGCCACGAAGTTCATCACTTTCGTTATTAATATTTTCGTCATTCTACTTCCAACGCATATGAAAAAAATTGGAGAAACTTAACAGCCACGAAGTTCATCACTTTCTTTCTACTATTCTTCTGATTCTACCTCAAACATATTCAAACCTACGTTAAGAAAATTTGAGCAATTTAACAGCCACGAAATTCATCACTTTCATTATTACTACACTCATTCTACCTCAAACGTATATTAAGAAAATTTGAGGAACTTAACAATCACGAAGTTCATCACTTTCTCTTTAACTATTTTTACGATTAATAAGAAAGTTACTTTATAATTTCTCATTTCTTCATTTTCACGATTCCTACCCAGACACGAGAACCAAATATTTCGAAAAAATCTCCGAAAATTTTCTCAATCGAACCTGTCTTTCTATTCCTTTAGTATTCCACCAAATTCGATACAAAAAATTCAATACAAAAAAATTCACACGCATCGTGCGCGTCTTGAAGAACGCTAATTGCACGGATCCGTGCGTAATTCAATCGGCGAGGAATCGTCGAATTTACGAACGAAACGTGCATAAATGTTTTTAATTAAACTAAGTCTAGGAGTTTTATTAACGTTCGTGCCGGGTAGCCGAAATCGCGTGAATTATCTGTCGCGCTTCGCTTTCGCCGTTACGATGATGCATGGCCCGGGCTGCATAAAAAATGTGAACGAGAGCCACGTCGGGGAGGCGATATCGTGAAAAATGAGACTTTCGGGATTGCAGCATGTACGGACGAACAAATAGTTCGATGGATCAAGTTTTAATGACCTGAACAGCCGAGCGCCGACGCCGCTATCGCGCCATTGACAAACCACTATGGGCTTCTACTGCTAAAATGAATCACGCTGTTATTTGCGAACGCATAACATTAAACCGCCAATATACGCGCTCGCAATATTGTTGCCACGATAACAATAATTTTACCCGGAAAGGAAATACGACCTCGTTCCCGCGAATCGGTGCTCAAACATAAAAGTACGTTTCAGGGAAGACGAAAAACAAAAAAAAAAGGAGAAAGAAACGAGAGAGAGAGAGAGAGGAAAAAACAAAAAAAAAAAAGCGAGGGGCGAGGTTACGAACACGTCGCGGTATCTTCGTGAAATCTATGCCCGCCTCGATGTGAAATACTATACCGAATGATATGGTTAAAATGATCAATCGATAAGGCATTAAATTTCACGTGGACTCTGAAACACGAACTCAGTAATAAAAACCAATAGCTACCACCGTGGCTGATTCGTTTCCTGTTATTTATACGCGGGAATTGAAAAAGCTCTGAATAAAAACTGGAGGTGTTAATCGAGAAGATAAAATATTCGCGTTACCCGAAACTCGAAATCTCTCGTATCTTTTCACGTGGAACGAAATTTAAAGGGAAATAGAGACGATCGGTAAATACTCGTCCCAAGGAACCGATTCGACCGCTGGCTGTTGTACGAGACAACGAACGCAACCCCGCCTCTCTCATCCCCGTTTTGTTTTCTTCTTTTCTTTTTTTTTTCTTTTTTTTAATTAGAGAGCAACTTATTTACTTTGCTCCCTGGTAGAACTCAAATTGAACGGTACACAAGCTTCAAGTTAAACGAAAGTTTCTGCCACAGTTTAATTGAATTTCCAATTCAGAAATCGATTACTTTTTAACTGCCATTGTTGCAACCTGTCGTGTCGCCCCCGCGAAATTACTGCTGTTTGAACGCGAGCATAACTTCGACGTTAGTTGAAAGGACATTCCGAGCTTTCAAACGTGCATACGTCGAGCGAATGGTAATTCGCAGCAGGTTGTTTCAACGATTTATACACTTTCTGGATTATGTGCTCGAAAGAATCGAGCAAAGTCGAAATTTGAAGATTATCAACAGCACTGTTTGTCTAATTGCTGAGAATTTAATTCATTTTTGGTTAATTTTTATCAATGCACTCTTTAAATTAATAAATATACACGTAAGAAAGTGATGGGTAGCGATATCAAAAACCTTGGAACAAATTACTGATAGCGAAAGTTAGCTTCAATTCAAGACGAAACAATATTAAACTATAGAATGTATATTTTTATAAGCTACAAGTGGCTCTTTTCCCTCTCCGAAATAAATATTTATAATTAAAAATACGTTTTTAATCATAAGTCTTCACTTGGGCATTGAACTATAATTTTCCACAGTAAGGAATTGCAACTTTGACTGTAAATATTTATTTGCAAGGAAGGTGACGTAAGATTCTCTTATTTCTTGCATCGAAATTTGTAAACACACGTTAAAGTTTTGACAAATTAACAAATTTCATTCATCCAATTTTGGACCTTCAAGAAGAGACATAAGAAATCTCTTTAATGGCTCAAAAGGCACGATCTATTCCCTTGAAGTAAATTCTTACGAAGGCTCAAGTATTTCTTCTCAAAATTGAAAAAAATTTTACCTCTTTTGTCTTTAGAAAACTCTAACACGAATTTAATATCCCCGACCAGGATGCAGGAGCACGATTCGGGAGAGTTTTCCAAGTATTGCAACATCTTGGTCAGCGTGGAACACGAGGCGTGCATACACGCAACGTCGAAGCATGAGTCATGGCAATTCGAGAAAACCGATTCTGGATTCCACGAACCCAATAGGGTCACGTTCAAAAAGCGCTCGTCCGGATCGTAGACACCCCTTGTCAGGAGCAACTCCGCACATCCTAATTGGTTAACACCCGAGATGGTCCCTGAAGAATAAAACCCGCCATAACTCCATGAGCAATCTCTTGGCGCGCGTATTATAGACCCTTTGGGAGATATTCGATTTTTCCCTGTCTCGCTTACAAAATATGGGTCCCATGTTCTAATAAATCGTGTTGTTTCTTTTACCAATTATTCTATCGGTAAATTTATTTTTTTCAGCAGGGGTGCAATCTTTCAAAATTACGATAAAATTATAATACAATAAATCCAAAACGTACGCAATTGGTAAATTTCTATGTATCTTGAATTTTGATACATAAATGTCTAAAATAAATAAATAATGAAATCGTGTTGTTTCTTTTACCAATGATTCTATCGATAAATTTTTCTTCAGCAGGGGTGCAATCTTTCAAAATTACGATAAAATTATAATACAATAAATCCAAAACGTACGCAATTGGTAAATTTCTATGTATCTTGAATTTTGATACATAAATGTCTAAAATAAATAAATAATGAAATCGTGTTGTTTCTTTTACCAATGATTCTATCGATAAATTTGTTTTTTTAGCAGAGGTGCAATCTTTCAAAATTACGATAAAATTATAATGCAATAAATCCAAAACGTACGCAATCGGTAAATTTCTATGTATCTTGAACTTTGATAAATGTCTAAAATAAATAAATAATGAAATCGTGTTGTTTCTTTTACCAATTATTCTATCGGTAAATTTGTTTTCTCAGCAGGGGTGCAATCTTTCAAAATTACGATAAAATTATAATGCAATAAATCCAAAACGTACGCAATCGGTAAATTTCTATCGGTGTTGCTACGAGTGCTTGTTTGCACGAAATTGAATTTTGATACATAAACGTCTAGAATAAATAAATAATGAAATTATACACACAAACACTGATTACATCGTTCCTGTACGAGTGGCTAGGAAGCGAACAATTATAACAACCTGAGCGATGGTTTAGCAGAGATTTCGTGACGATTTTAAAAAAAAAGAAAGAAACAAGGTTTCCAAGATCGCAAAATGATCCAAGATCGGTCGTCGATCCGACCGCACGGTTTCATTCTTAAATCAATCGATCTAATTATAACTCCAAGCAGGGTACGTATCGGATAAACATTTTGATCGTTGATTTACAGCTCTCCTCGGAACGATGAGTTACGATAACAATTCCTCTCGCGTTGCTTGAAAATAAACGTTGTCCCGGAGTGAAATTCTAAAAAATAAATCCACCAACTATTTCGAAGCGCGGCAAGAGAAATGTTATTACAATTCATCGTGGCGACCAGTTCACCGTACGCAACTATTATTTTATTATTTATGTGAAAGAGACCGTATCGTTTCGCTCGTTCTCGGGAGCGGCACCCGTTCCTCGTTCATCCGTAAATCCCGCTGGCAAATATTTTTGTTGTCACGCGCGGTACAAATAAAGGAATCGAGAAACGATTAGGAGTGACAATTCCAGCCGATTTAGACGCGAGATCCAGATGGAGACACATGTCCGTTAATGGTCGCCGGAGTCACCGGCTGGCGATCATTGCCAAGTCAAGCTACGGGCGGCCTCTATCCGCTCGCCGCTACGTGCACAGCTTTCGGAAAGCTTGACTTCGAGCACAGCATCTGTCCGCAGGTACATTCACGGAAGCGTGTACACGTTGTTCTGTCTCTGCCACGTGCTGCCACATATGTCTATTGGATGTGCTCGGTGTGCATCGTGCGCGCGGATATATACGCTTTGAGTTTGCTCTTTCACGCCGATCCGATATCTCGGCCGAAATAAACGAACACGTTCGCCGGGAATTGCGAACTTCATCGGTGGAAGGAATCGGATTCCGCTTAAAGTGAAATTTCACTAACTTATGTGCCCCCCCCCCCCCCGTCCCCCCTCCTACCCCACGGTTCGTCGCGAAGGGGCTCGTTATTTCCTACGTGACAGTAGAGCAGATTTCGATGAGACGGCCAAACGACTTTCGAATATCTTTGTCTCGAGTTGGCTACTCGAATGGCGCGTACCTTCGACGTACTTTCAAATCGCACTTTGTTATCAAAACTACTTGCGAATCCTGTACCCAGCCGAGCACGTCGGTGGAAGTTACCGAACTTCGGGTCGATTCGAATATTTTCTATGCTATTGGGGAAAATTAAATATTTTCTATGGTGTTCGGGTACATTCACTGTTTTCTATTATGTTGAGGAAAATTGAATGTTTTGTACGGTTTTGAGGAAAACTAAACGAATATATGTAATATTAAGTATTTTCTATGGTATTGTGGAGAATTTAATATTTCCTATAGTATTGAGGAAAATTAAGTATTCTCTATGATGTTGAGAAAAATTAAATATTTTCTATGGTATTGAGAAAAATTATATATTTTCCATGATATTGAGGAAAATTAAACGAATATATATATAATATTAAGTATTTTCTATGGTATTGAGGAAAATTAAATGAATATATATAATATTAAGTATTTTCTATGCTATTGAGGAAAATTAAATATTTTCTATGCTACTGAGGAAAATTAAATATTTTCTATAGTATTAAGGAAAATTAAGTGTTTTCTATAATGTTGCGAAAAATTAAATATTTTCTATGGTAATGAGGAAAATGAAATATTTTCCATGGTATTGAGGAAAATTAAACGAATATATATAATATTAAGTATTTTCTATGCTATTGAGGAAAATTAAATATTTTCTATGCTATGTAAATTAAATATTTTCTAAAAATTGCAGAGAAGAGAACTAGTCTAATTAAGCACGTCTTCGAGTGATTCAATTTCTTAAAAAAAAATTGCCCATCATTGTACAGAATTATTATCAATAAGATGTCATCGTTCGTGTATTTTCAATTGTTATGTGGAAAAATAAATACTTTTCAAGTTGATTATTATGTACGTTTTCCGGTAATGCGATACACTTTTTCAAAAGACGCTACATGAAATTGGAAAAAATTATGAATCGAAGACACGCGATCGGTTCAAAGCAACTTATTTTCTTTCGAAAAATTACAAACAAAATTACGAAGAAAATAAACGCAATATTTTGCGTTCAAATTTTCGCAAAATTCCTCCACTTGCAATTTATATTAGCAATTCGAGACGTTCAACTTGTTCCACTTGCATTCAATTTGCAATTACAATTTACATTTATTACTTTTAAAGAATATCGATCGTAACATATTCTTATGTTCCTTAGTATTGATTTTAAGATACAATTTTTTGTTCCCAAGAGGACCGTAACCTAGTGGGCACAAATAAAAGATAGAAAATAAAATAAACCGTGAAATAAAAGAAATTGTGTACACTCTCCTTTATCTTAATATGGTTCACAGTGGTACATTTGAAGAGGATTTGTCTGACAAGAAAACACGTGCTGCCAAGGAAAAAAGATAAGTAAACTGTGTGGTAGCTGGCTTGAGAGAATCGCCTGTTGTGTGCGGTCGTGTGCACCGTGAGAAAGAGAAACTCTGAACAATATCTCATAGTTGATTTGTTTCGTCAATTTCTCCCGATTCGTATTGCAGGTGCGTACGTTTCGTGCACTTGAATCTTTGCCATTATTCAACTAATCCTTTGCATATTTTATAGTCCAGAATATGGAAAGGATATAAAAAAATTAAATAAATAATTAAGCAGTGATCGTTTTAGAGAATATCTTGAAACGATTCGAGACTTATTGAAACGTGTTACTGTTAATTAATATCTAGTATGTAATCATGTACAAAAAATTCCTTACAATTCCTTACAAAAAATGAATTAATGGACCTCAGTAACGACACAGAGGCATTCTTCTCGGATACGTATTGTACATCGAGTTTGGTATATAATAAGTTGCTCGATAAGTTTTTTCGTTCGATAAGAAATTACGATACTAGGTTCGTTATTTTATTTTTCCAAAGATGGTATTACTGTTCGATGAACATGTGCGAAGTTTCACGTAGATCTGTCGACTCGTTCGTATATTTGTTCAAAGTTGAAGTGTCATAGTATCTTCTTACAATGGAAACAAACGATAAAATTGATTGAAAAACCTAGTATTATTAATTAGTTTCGTAATACGGTAAGATGCAATATTTTTCTACGATGTGATTTTATTAATATAACAAATATTACGAATTACTGTACAATGGTAGAAACGATAAAATTCATTGAACAACCTAGTACTTTAAGAGCAGAGGAAACTGATAATCGTCTAGGGAACCAAACTAATTACTTCATAAAAAGTGTCGCTCTTCGAGTTACGAAAAATGATAATAACAAACCTTATCATTGATGCACCACTGTTGTAACGTTCGTAAGTAATGTACAGAGTGTTTCTAAAACATGAAGACAAACTTTAGAGACGCGTTCTAGTCGTATTGATAAAAGAAGTCGTATAAATATACAATACATAGGTGTGCAAATGCTCTGTTTCCGCGTTACAGTTCTACAAACTTTCGCATTAGGGTAGATGTTCGAAGTGTCTTCTTTCAGCGAGAACATTACGAGCTACCCGCTCGTAAATCGTCATTCTTTCAATATTTCGAACCCTTTGACAATCGTCTACAACACGATTGGCGGAAATCGCCAAAATTAACAACTGACCTTCGTTGAAAAAGTTGTTTGAGATATTCTCGGATGAAGAAACCGAGCGAATTGAGGTCTGGAGAGAGTGCAAGTTATAAAGTTAGTCCTCCTTTACCGATCCACCGACCTGGATATTTCTTATTTCGGAAATTCTCCACGAACCTCTTTCTCTCACGTGTTGTTGAAACAATTTCCTCCGAGTGCCAGAGATTGCTCCTCCATTGAAAAAAGGAACGTAATTTTGCCAATTGAACGTACGTGATAAAAAAATGTGATTCAATTAAACGATCCCCCGTTCACTTCAGTTTAGATACTCCAGAAAAACTGTCGTTAATGACGTACGCGAGAGACAGCGCGTGTGGGTTTTCATCTCCCCCTATTGACGAGTATTGTGGAAAATCGTAATTGCTTCGCGCGAGAATTTTAATTAATCCGTGAAAAATTGATGAAATGAGCATCTGCCGTTTGTTGGATCAACGACGAGCCAATGATAAAGCGACTAATCGCGAAAACTAATATTGAAATTCCTATCGTTATCACGTATCGAACTACAATTGCTCGCGTTGCGATATCGTATTCGAGAGGATTAGAATCTTTTTTTTGTTTTTTTTCTTTGCACACTTGACAGTTTCTTCGTAGCATCTGTATTATGAAAATTTGAAAGACGATAGCACTTTCGCGCGTATCAATGTTCGAACGATTCTTTTATCCGTACAAAAATTGCTTTAAAGTTTCACTCCTTATTTTAGAAATGACCTATATATTGGATTGAAACGACGGTAGATCCAGTACCGATTGTCAGGTTGTCGTATACTTCGATCAGTACACGAAACTGCTCTCACGAATCCTGTTTCTCACTCGCTGTCATTATATTTCAGTCACTGTTTTTCATTCTCGCCATCGAACGATATTTCAACGTATTCGAACGAGATAAAAATACCAGCGTTCGAATCCTAGAATGTCTGCTTGTCCTCCAAGTTGTCACTACTGGATACCAGTAGTCTGCGACAATTTGAGGAGCAACAGCGTAATACACAAGAACAATCAATATTTTCTGTTAGAAATCGATAAAAAATAATTTTCCTATTCTGTGGACACAATTCACATCTACTAACGAACCAGCGCCAACTTACCACGGATAACCTAACCTTAACCCGTCCCGAACACAACGTGCTCCGTAGTAAGTACAAAGTAAGACCTATGTTAAAAACTAGCGTCGAAAATAATAATAATAATCCACAACATGCTCGAATCCATCGAAGAAACGAATGTTATCTATCGAATAATACAATAATGCTTCAACATCACGATCGCTGATAACCAACGGGTCGATTTGACACTACTTAAAAATGTATCAAGTGTTCCGTACTTAAAGAAAAAAATATATATATATATTTCTAGGCTTCAAAGCCAATTACCAGCGCCAGCTTACCACGGGTAACCTAACCTTAACTTCCACGCATAACCTAACCTTAACCCGTTCCGAACACAACGTGCTTCTTAATAAGTATAAAGTAAGACTTAACCTTAACTTCTACACATAACCTAACCTTAACTTCCACGCATAACCTAACCTTAACCCGTCCCGAACACAACGTGCTTCTTAACAAGTATAAAGTAAGACCTGCGTTAAAAACTACTGTCAAAAATAGTAATAACAATAATAATAATCCACCACATGCTCGAATCCATCGAAGAAACGAATGTTACCTATCGAATAACGTAATGCTTCAACACCACCGTCGCTGATAACCAAGGAGTTGATTCGAAGTTCCTTAAAAATGTATAAAGTGCTCGGTACTGAAGAAAAAAAAAAAGAATAAACATTTCTAGGCTCGAGAGCCAGTTACCGATCCTCCTTAACCGTTAAAAGTGAACGAGTTGGACGAAATACCTAACCCAGCACCACCGAACCGCCGATTGAAACGAATTCCCCGAGAAATAGTAGCAGCTCCCCCGTACTTAACATACTTCGAAAGACGAATGTTCGCTGATCAACGGTGATGGAGTATCGAATCTTGATTCGAAGTTAAGGGGGTCTTTAGTACCCCCGGCCAACCTCTCCGAGAGGGCGGAGGAGGGGTTAGGAGGCAAAATCGTACCTTATCGCTTCCAGCAAACTTTTTCCCCCCGTGAAAGAAACAAGAAGAAACTAAGTAGTCGAGCAGGGTGATCCTCCTCGAGGTTTGATTTCTGCGAGGGTCGCAGAAATCCGAACCGGCAGGTTCATTGGCACCGTTTCAATTCTGGGCAGCGGATCAAACGTCGACGTGCGGTCGTCTGGTGGTTGTAGCGGCACGGAGCGCGCGGCAAAGACGGCGAGCTTTGTGCCGTCGACGCCGACACCGTCGCCAGCCTCGTCGTTCGCAGGAGCTATCATCAAGAGTCGCGCGACGTCTAGCTGGCGTCGACAAAGGAGGACCGAGGCCGCCGTCGACGACGCGACTTGGCAACTCGTCAAGAAGCTTGTAACCCTAACTGTGCCATTGTGCGAGAGGCGCTTGGTGAAAACTCCTTTCTGGCCAAGCCTGCTGTTTCGAGGCTTCTTTGTTTCCCCCAAAGGGTGAACGCCGGAGGCGCGTGGCACGCTACCACTTGTCGTCAACCTTCCTACCCCCCTCTCGATTCCTTCCAGCTGAACGCATAGTCTCCACCCTCCTGGCCCGAAGCGTAGCCCAACGGTCGCTGAAACTGGTTCGAGCGAAGAGAGAGCAAGAGAGAGAGAGAAAGAGCGAGAACTAGAGAGAGAGAGAGAGAGAGAAAGGGGTACAGGGGGCCACGAGACTGGGCTACTCGACGACTTAACGCGCTTAATTACTTATACGGCTTCGGGTGTCCGTTGATTATACCCGTTTGCCAATATCCCGAGCCCGTGGCGTTGGATTTAAGGCTTTCGCACCGAAAAGCGTAGCTACGCTCCGCGAGAGCCACTCAGCGAAGGGGTCCGTGAATTCCTAAGGTCTCCTCGCGGATTCACGTGCAGATTCCGTCTTCTAATCCTGGAGCGATATTGACGCCGGGAATAATCGGTCGGGATGTGTGAGAGAGAGAGAGAAGGTATCCGGGAAACCCCGACGAGCGACGAAAAAGAGGAAGAACGGTGTCAACGACCCCTCGGGAAGGGGGAGGGTATATGTGTGTGTGTGTGTGTTAGTAACGAAGTAAGATACTGATCGTCGATCCCGTCGTGCCAACTGGTCCCTGTACGCGAAGGTAACCCCAACGGGTGGCTGTTCGCATTTAGAACAACAAGTCTTTTTGAACAGATGGCGCGCATCGCCGCTCCCATAAACAAGCCGACGCCGTAGTCACCGAGGCTCGCTTTCCTTCGCTTCCTCTACTCTTTGTTCTCTTTCTTCACGATCCTGGTTTCAGCTTCTCTCTCTCTCTATCTCTCTTTCTATCTTTCTTTCTTTCTTTCTTCGCTCTCGTCTCACTTTTTCCGTTCTTTGTTCTACCACGTCCAAGGAAAACCAATAAACCATCGAATTCCTCGGGTATATTGCGGGTCTCCGCCGCCGTCGCTCGGAACCAGCAACAAGTCCCCGGTGCTCTTATATTCCGCGAGTCGTCTTTCTGCCGAGCAGACGTTCGTACTTTCGGAAATTACTGGCCCGTGGTTACGTGCACGACCGCCGGTTTGCGTGAACTGGGACAAGAAGGAAACGTCGAATTGAAGAAACGATAACGTACCTACTGCGGGGCTACCTCGTTATTGACGTTAGGTTTACGGACATTTCTTGCGTAAAATTGACGCAAGAAATGATCTTCTTATCGAGAAGAAATTGGTATACCGTGTAGAGAATTATAAAATTAGAAAGCTTCGACGAAAATGAATTTCGATGCATATTTGTCTCGTTGAATGGATAAAAGTCGGTACAAGTGACCGAAGAAATAGGTATACAGTATACAAAATTATAAAATTAGAAAGCTTCGAAGAAAATGAATTTTGATGCATATTTGTCTCGTTGAATGGATAAAAATCGGTACAAGTGACCGAAGAAATAGGTATACAGTATAGAAAATTATAAAATTAGAAAGCTTCGAAGAAAATGAATTTTGATGCATATTTGTCACGTTGAATGGATAAAAGTCGGTACAAGTGATTGAAGAAATAGGTATACAGTATAGAAAATTATAAAATTAGAAAGCTTCGAAGAAAATGAATTTCGATACATATTTGTCTCGTTGAATGGATAAAAGTTAGTACAAGTGACCGAAGAGAAATGTAAATGCTATTCGTAATTTTCCTTATTGATAGAAATGCGTCAAAATGACGTGTTCCGTAAACCTAGTGTTAATATTGTAGGAATTCGTGTATCCATTATTACGAGACAAACGTGAGAATAAAGTCGCGATTAAATGACAACCGAACAAAAGGGATCGACGATTCTTTCGTAAGTCGCGCGACACGATCTCGGAGCTACGGTCGCACGGAGAAGCGCTTTTGAAATTTCTCAACTGTTATCCCGCGAATAAGAATTCTCGAGATCTCGCGTGCGAGTACGTTTAACAATCATGGTTTCGTTCCAGTAGACGTTACTGTGTATAGATACACAATTACGAAGGAAAGGTGAAGTAAGAATGTTAACTTAACCTTAGAAGGTACAATAAGACGAATGTTTGACTATTGAAATACGATTATCGTATAAACTATTGTATAAATTTTACAAATGATACAACCATTGTACGAACGATGCGAAACGATTTATACTCAAATTACACCATTATTGGGAATTATTATTAGTTATGAAAATAAGGATGAATAAGAATATATGTGTAGTAGGAACAAAACATTAACAGTGCACAGAAATTATAACTACGTTCGCTACGTTATTCTCGTTTCACGCGACTCTTTGACTATTTTCCAACAACGACTGCCCTCGAACCTTATACTCTCCCATTCGTTCCCTTTCATTCTAATCCTTGATCTTTCTCACTCCGTTCGTCTGGTCACGTTCGCCGAAAATTTCCCAGCGTCGTTTCAATTCCTCGTTTTTCACGTCTCGAAAACACTTCACTCGCTCGTCTATACCCAAACGCTTCAGATTTTCTCCGGACCACACGCAATTCCTCTCGTTCCCACGCATTACCACAATATAGTCCAACGCTTAGCGGTAAAATAGGTTAGTTCTCCCACGTGGTGTCGGAAGCTTTGTCCCCGTGGTCCGTAACCGCACGGGAAAAAAAGGAATAATTTATACAACGTACGTCTGGTGGTTTTCGACACGTGTTTTTCGAATGAGGCGTTTCTTTTTTTTTTATCATCTTTTCTTGTACACTGTTCCATTTGCTCTCGAAACATCATCCCTCGTCTCACTGAAATCTTTTACACGTCTCGGGTGTCTTTTCTCTTGTCTTCGCTTTTCCGAGTTGGAAAATTCTTGAACCGAGTTTTCAATCATTTTTAGTTCTTAAACAAACCTAGTCACCTGTGCGATATCGATAACTATATTTTCACCCGTACAAAGCTTCGAAGAAAATGAATTTCGATACATTCTTTACCTAAGAATGGAAATTCTTTACCTAAAAGATAAGATTCAGAGGTTCAGTGTCACGCGTTACGGTTTCTATTGGATTTACAAGGACAAACAATTATGGAGGGTTAACCCTTTGCGTCTCGGGTGTCTTTTCTCTTGTCTTCGCTTTTCTTCCGGTCACTTCGAAAAACCGAGTTCTCAATCATTTTTAGTTCTTAAACAAACCTAGTCACCGGTGCGATATCGATAACTAAATATAACAAAATAACCCTTTGCGCTCGAAGCAAATTCCTACAAGAGACACCGAAAACCTCGTAGAAATCTTCCAGATCGAAAACAAGAATAAATCGTAGAACAAACTCGGATCTTATCTTATCGAGATATTTCACATATTTTACAAGGCACTTTGTTTTTTTTTTTTTTTTATCTCCAGCCACGAGAAAGTCTCCGTAAGAAAGTTTTTCTCGGAAATTCGAAGAATTGGTGAAATTCCAGTGCAGTGACTCCCAATCGTCCGAGTGCAAATGGTTAACCGATCACGGTAGAAATTTCGGGGAATCGATAAAATTATTTTACCGTACCTTGGGTAGAACAGAAGGAGAACCACCCTGGTTGGATAACATCGCGACGAGAGGATGGATCCTTTTTCGGATGAACTTTTTCCGCGCGCGAATAAATTTCTTTCGTGCCCACTTCCGCGTCTCGATTGGCTATTTGAAGTAACGATAAAAATCAGCGAGAAACGGGAATACTTCCTTTGCTTTACGACAACGCGGGATCTTGGTGGGCGGTGCCCCTCCCCCACTCTCGCCCCCTCCAGTCGAACCGGTGGAACAGAATCGACGAGAATGGAATTTCCAAAGAGGGTTTAACGGGATTGCGAACCATTAAATCATAGTCCGATTAATCTCCAAAAGAGCGAGAAGTGTAATCGAGCGTTGTGCATCCGAACGAAAGTCTCCCGGGGAGCTGAATATCTCTAATATTAAAATAATGAGATCTTTATAGCTCGATGACTTCCATTGATTTTCTTGCGTTACGGTTACCGGAGTCCTCGGGGAGGAGAATTCCCATTAGGAACGTCAACAAAATCGATTCATTTTTTCTTTTTTTTTTTTTACTGGATTTTCCGAAGCGTGTATGAGAGCATTCTTGAAGGTGTGCCTTTTGAATTTTATATTTGGGCAATTGTACTTAGGTTCTTGTCACGGAGACGAATGCGTTGTAATGGTTTCTGGGAAGAAAGAGATCTAAGTACGATTTAATTTTCTCTTACCGAAGGAGCGTTTTATGAAATATTTTTCAAACATTTTCTCGTACTTTTACGTGCAACGAATACTTATGTATCGGAAAAACCAAAGAACTGGTGGAGATAGCTGTCGTTATCCATCGAATGATTTTGTACTGAATATTAGTTTGTGAGACAATAGGAACGAAAAACTTGAATGTAAATCTTTATTATTTAGTTACACTTTTCTGTAATTTCGAAAAGTTTCACTATTGGAAAACATGTGTCCTAAAGTTTTGTTTCGAAAATTTTCAAGCATTAAAAATACTCGAGAAAGTTATAAAACTAGGGTCATTTCTTGATTCGATCATTTACTTGTATTAAACGATGTCATTCACGATGCTGTTATAAAATCGAACGATTTTCGGTTCATTTTTCGATCTAGAAACGACAGTATCTATGTACATCGTGGACAACCATGTGACAGCCTTATCTTTTTTCAACACATACGAGCATATTGTAACATTTTCCTGGAAAAGGTTCTACACGATTTAGATACTATCTTCCCATTTTTTCTCTATTTTTATTATCCCCCATAAACTGTTACAGAGAACACGAATTTCCTTCTACAATTGCACAGTCTCTACGAGTCGACTTGATAATTTTCTTATTAAAATCTCTGAAAATAATAACGTCGTAAAATGTCTGTGAAAAAGTAATCGGGAAACCATAAGATCGAAATCGTCTCTGTTTATATGATTCATTCGATCAGTGCGCTTGGAATACGCGACTACCCCGTTTATTGATCAACAGTGACCATTTAGGTTGTTCGACGCGTGGATCAAGTTAACGAGAAAAACCATTTCGTCGATCACGGTTCGTTTACCGTAAAGATCCAGCCAGTTCGATGACACGTTCGTTGACGAACGCGACGAGTTTTGAAAAGAATGGCGTCGAAGCGGAGTATCAAAAACAATAACATACCCCGTGAGAATGGAGAAGGGCGTTCAGAGCGTTCAGAGTGCTCTGCTCGCTTATAGAACTTACATTATATCTGACTATCCGATCTCATTCTTCCTCGTGTTCGTCTTCCAGTAATAAGTGGCGAAGCATTGTATGGGTGGAGGACCGTTTAACAGTGCCGACGAGCCGTGTTCTATCACATGGAGATACATTGAATTTTTGCCCATTAGAACCACCCTGAAGCACCGCCACGTTCGGAAAGTAAATACCTTTAACGACTGTATCTCGTTAGTACATCGCACGTGCTCTATCTTTAATTCGTAATGTATGTGTCCACGCCACGTTCGTGAAACTTCGCCCGGATGTTTTGTTTCATTCTGAAAGTCATTTGGCGTTTAAGCACGCAACACGATTTGCGTGTATCGGATAGAACGAAAGAACGGCGTTGCATCAAATATTGACTTTAAACGATTAAACCGAACGAATGTACAGCCACTGCGATCTGGAAACCAGAGACTCTGGGTATGACCTTGACGAACGATTTAATGTAGACGTAGATTAGGGGCGTTGATTTTTGTTTTTTTTTTTTTTTTTCTTGGGGCGAAGATAGAAATAATTTTGTAGAAAAGTGTTACGCAAATACACGAGATCTATTTTCTATTTGTCTTCCTCTGATATCTAGAGTTCTTTTTGTAGATGTTACAAATATTGGAACGAAAAATAGTAATTTGGTTAGAGAAACAGATTTAAGTAGGAAACGAGAGATTTGAGTATAATCTTAACGATCTTCTGTAATGTGAGCAACTTGTATACGGTGATTTTACAAATTATTAATAATTGGATTAGTGAGTGTACATCTTCCGAGTAGAAAATAAGAACTGTTCAAACTATCGACAATGCATGAAATATTTTCTCAAAATGTATTATACACCAAAAAGAATATCTACATGCAACGATAGTGTTATTGTAAATGTTCGGTTCAAATTTCAAGACAATTACACGTTTGAATATTTCTATGTTTCTTTACGTCTCTCTCTATACTCTAAAGTTAAAAACATAATGTTCGTACATTCTGGACATTAATTATCAAAGATTAAGAGTACAGTCAAACAGAAGAAAGCTTTAAGGTTAAAAATTAGAACACCTTAACGCCGAGTCCACGAAAAACGTTCTACTTTCGTTAATACTTCAAATTTTGTTTCAATATGTAAATACACATATTTGTAAACCGTTAAGTGTCAGGAAACTACAACGAGAAAAAATATTTCAAATTTAAAACACACTTCTACCTCTTAATACAAAAAATTATTGCAGGTTATGACGAAGATGGTGACCTCTAGAAAATCGTTTTACCTTCTTTAATGCTTCAAATTTTATTTCAATATTTAAATACATTATTCGTAAACCCTCAAGTGTCAGGAAACTACAACGAGAAAAAATATTTCAAATATAAAACACGTTTCTCCCTCTTAATACAAAATAATTATTGCAGGTTATGACGAAGATGGTGACTTCTAGAAAATCGTTTTACCTTCTTTAATGCTTCAAATTTTATTTCAATATTTAAATACATTATTCGTAAACCCTCAAGTGTCAGGAAACCACAATGAGAAAAAATATTTCAAATTTAAAACACGCTTTTCCCTCTTGATACAACAAATTATTGCAGGTTATGACGAAGATGGTGACCTCTAGAAAAACGTTCTACCTTCGCTAATACTTCAAATTTTGTTTCAGTATGTAAATACATATATTCGTAAACCGTTAAGTGTCAGGAAACCACAACGAGAAAAAAATATTTCAAATTTAAAACACGCTTCTCCCTCTTAATACAAAAGTAGTTTCAATACAAAAAGCTTATTGCAGGTTATGACGAAGACGGTGACCTCTAGCGGTGAAAATCTTTCGTCAGGATCGTAACGGAAGGAGTAGAGGACGATTCGTGGTGCAAACGAGTGGCAAGCGATCGAGAATAATGTCAGCAGAGCCGTGAATAAACCGACGACCGAGTAAAACGGTGGAAAACTGTCGCGAGCCGTTACGATAACGCGAGCGGTGCGCAGAAGCAAATATTCGTGTCCTTGTTTTAATTAGGTGTGCATGCGCATAAATTAAGGGAAGTGGTAGGAAGGACATAAGGGTCCGCGACATCTATATAGTTTCCGCTTGCCGGTTTCATCCCCTTCCTGGAGTCTCCCCCCGCCCCTCTCTGGACAAGGATGCCGAAGGTGATAGCGAAAGAGCATGGATATTTCACGCCTACACAGTCCGACCGATCGAAGTTTCGAACGCGTTTCCACGTAGCCTTTGCGTAGCTACCGTTTCAAGACTCTCCAAACCTATTAGCCAAGTCCCGACAAACGACTTCATGCGCGCTGAACATTAAGATCTTGGACGATCTATCTATATCGGTACTCGTAAACGTTTCCTACAGCCTGGAAACGCGCGAATCGTGCCCGAGGAAAAAATATCCGGTCGGCTACCAATCGTTACTTGCAGCGAATTGTTACACGCCCATTTTCAGCTGTAATTTACTGCTACCCGTAAAAACCGATTTTAAACGTGAATTCGAAACGCGCGCGATCTTTAACGCGCCTTGTAAAATTTGAACGTTGGTCTATTGGACGTTATCGGTTGGTTAAGTATACCGCTGAAATTACTATAATTGTTGGTATATAATTTGGTATATAATTTGGTATATAATTTGATATATAATTTGGTATATAATTTGATATATAATTTGGTATATAATTTGGTACATAATTTGGTATATAATTTGGTATATAATTTCGTATATAATTTGACTATTTCTTTTGTATTCGAAGTTGATTATCGAAGTTGATTGTCTTCCATCGTGAGCAACAATGAAGATTAAGGAGAACAATGGAGACATTTATTACACATCTTTATTGTTTACAGGTAGTGAATTTGTAGATTTTGGAATTCGATGTATAGGAATTACTGAATTATTTTACGGTAAATATATGTAGCAGTTGAAGCTACGACATTTTGAGCAGTGGAAATTGAATAAATTATAATCGTTTTGAAATTTGTTTCAATTTGATGTCACTGTTAATTATTTGATCTGTACCATATATGTACAAGTAACGTTTAAACTACTGATTTCGAGCGAATCTACTGAATTTTCATTTTTTATTTCCACGTGACAAAAAAAAACAACGAATTTAATTTTTCAACCATTAGATGTTATTTACAAAATGGAAAATACTCTCCCCGTATTTTTATCCCAGTGAACTCGGTAATTTAGGCATTATTCCAAGCGACAGATATTTTTCATTGTTTTTATTCGAAATAGCTCGCAACGTTGAATTTAAGGGAAAATTAAATAAATACCTTACTGTATTTTCCAAGTTTTACGATTCGGAGCTTTTTAATTTATCGTTATTTTCACTACAGGGAACAAGGTGATCCATTTTATTGCAGAAATGGAATTGAAAAACGAATTTCGAATACAGAACCCTGATTCGCGACTACGTACCCGAAACTCGGGGACACGAACTACAGCCAAAAAAAAAAAAAGGAATATAAATCCTCGATTCGGTAATTCTCAGGATTCCGCAGCATAAATCTAACTTTTGCGGCCGAGGGTCGGCCAACACAGCCCACAAGATTCAGGGACTTTAGCCAGAGTAACTCTAATCTCCCGATAGTTCCCCTCCCGTTGAGTTACGAAGAATTCTTCTGCAAGAGACTTTGATTCCCCTAACATTGCGCCTGTAATTTTCCTAGGCGGACGCTGGCTTTTCTTCGTATCAAATTATGATTTAAGTCTGAAATATATTTCTCCGAGGAATAAATCTCTAGGTCGAGGAATAAATCTCAACGGATAAATCTTTGCATTTAAATAAAATAAAATCCCTTACACAGAGCGTTTTAAAAATGATTCAAAATAGGGAATTAAATTTTTTTAAAGGATCTCACTTGTTGATCACGTTCAATTGTTTTTAAACCGTAACGGACAAATTTACATCAAGCTTCGAATTTACAATAACTATCGATTAAAGTATTTCTCGTTGCACGAGTCTTTTTGAGTAGTTTAATATTAATTATATATTTTTTACTCATTCCTTTGAATATTTTTTTGGTCATACAAGGATTGTAGATAATAATCTAAATAAATTTACAATTTAACAAACATTTTAGGCAAATTTTTTAGGCTTGTTTCTACAATCCTAATATTACTGAGAAAGATTCAAACAGTCGAAGACGTTAAATATTATTGAAATTAAAATATTTAACTCACCACATTCAACAAGATATATTTTCTCTTACACAAGCATGAATTGTCATCATGAATTATAGCAAATTAATGAAACAAGACTCACTTTGTTGATGCAAATTTTCAAATGCTAAAACTAGAATATGCACGCTGAGAGTGCTCTGAATCTATGGCGCCAGAGCGTTGAATTTCTGAAAAACTTGGCTTGCTGAGAGTACAGATTATTCAGCACGTATTACTGAGAAGACAACAATCGACAAAATCGTACAAATTGTACTCACCAATAAAGTACAAACGAGTTTCAAAACCCAATGACTGAAGAGCCAAAAAAGAAAACAGATTTAATTATTTTAGTTAAAATATCTCTTTCCTTTGATTCGTCACAATTTCCATTTATTCCTATGGAACAATGATTGTGTACTTCCAGTTTGTTCAATTATTATCTTCAATTCATTTATCCGTTGATTTATTGGTCAGTAAGATTTGCTAGCCTTAATTAACGATTCTTATTAATTATGTCTAAGACGTTTCAATACTGCCGATTAAAATAGTTATCTACAACCTCGAAACTCTGAGGTGGAAACTTGGAAATCATTAACAATTGAACAAGTCGATCAATCGAGATTCATTACAAAATGTCGATGTATTGTCGAAGTAATCAAAGAAGATTTAAACGTTTCGTTAAACATTTCAAACACAGTTCGATATTTGATGAAAAAGACAACAAAATGTAAAATACACGTAAGTTCGACCATAATCATATTCATAATTTGAACCCATTTTTGACAACTTTCCCATCGTTTCTCGAGGAAGTGATAAGGATATATTTTATTTCAAGCAATTGCAAAAATGGCAATTTTTTAACTGTCCCCTTTACAGCACCTAGTGACAGTCATAAATGTAAACATTAATTGCCAAAAGTAGATTTGATATTACCAAACCACTGGATAAAACAAACACAAGAATTCGTTTATAGATCAATTAGAAACTATATTACCGGTGTAATAGACTTAAATGGAGCAGAAAATATTAGGTTGTTGGAAAAGTCATTTCGTTTTCCAAAATGGAGAATATACAATTTAATAAAATGTTTATACACTCTAAAAAAATCGTATTTCATTTTCACCAAAAAAAAAAAAAAAAAACGAAATGACTTTCCAAACAACCCAATAGTTTAAGTATGTAAATGGTTGTAAGATGGATCTATAATAAACTATGCAATAAATATGGACGATTGAAAGGGTAAGGTGTCTTTTGGAAAAATGATTCCATCGAAACACCAGAAAAATTTGAGGTAATTAAACATCGTTCGATGGTCTACGTTATGAAAAGAGTATTGGCATGAAGCCACCGATACGTCGAGTTTATGAAGGAGTACGAATCGTAGCGAATTGACTCCTTCGTCCCTCAGTTGATGATGCTTCAGACTTATCCACGTATATAATAATTGTTCGAACAATATAAAATTCTGATGCTGCTTCAGACTCCACGTGTATAATAATTGTTCGAACAATATAAAAGTTCCGAACGGGACACGAGTCTCGAACAATAAAACACGAAGATATCGTAACAAAATTTCGTACGTGAATGACATATATATTACCCAATAAAAACGATTCATTTTGCCCATTATTCTCAAACCTGATAAAACCTGTCGAAGCAATTTCGTTCCTCCGAAATTATAAAATTATCTCAAACACAGTGATAGCCGAATAAACGTCACACAACTATTACACACTCTAAGATTAATCGAGTACTCGTGTATTATAACACATTTCACAATTTGTCCACTCAACCCAACACAATTCCCAAGCTCAGTTTCCTCGAAAGCTACTACACCATGGATTGTCTTTCGAAGACTCGATAATAAAATCCCGTTATAGTTTAAAAATAATCGAACGTGATCAACAAGTGAGATTCTTTCAAAAAATTTAATTCCCTATTTCGAATCATTTTTAATGTGCTCTACGTAAGGTATCATAATATTCGATACAAAAAACAGCCCGATCGAAGATACAAAAACGGTTACCTCGAATCCCGATTATCCCAAGAATGTTTACAACCGGCCCAAGTCTCCCTCGCATCGTTCTCTCCAGCTCGATCTATTTCCTGCCCAACTCCCCTTTCCTCCACCCCCTGCCGTAGAAAATTGAATAAGACACGGGGTGTATAGTGTTTCTTTCCGTGGAGAAGTATCAACTATATCCCGGCACCCTAGTGGAAGATTCACGTACCCGTGGAACGATCCTCGCTCGTCCGTGGAGGGAAAATAACGTTGTCATAGAAGGGGATATTTCGTTATTGATATCGCCAGGAAGCGAGGTTGCTGGCGACGACGAAGTAAGAAGAAGGAGAAACAGCCAGAGGGGAGCCAAGAGTTACGTGTAGGTAAGTGTTAATCTTGGTGGGTTAACGCAAGTGGCGCCCGCTGCCAAGTCTGCGGATTATCGCGCATCTTGTAATTGCCAACCAATCCCACGGGTGGAACCGGTTGGGAGTGGCTAGATCTGTTTGGCATCAAGCCTGACTGTGCTACCGCGGGCTCCTGTGTAGCGTTTGCCATTCGGCGGGCTCCCGACGTTATTTCCTCGGTGGCCTCTTCCTACTCGCTCTCGTCGAACCCCGCGTTCGACCATCCCATTCTGAGATCGTCTAAATCCTATTCGACGTCTCGACCTTCGTTCGTTTGTCAACAACGCTGGAGACTATTGGTCTCCACGGAAATCACGAATGTCCAGTATCTAATGTAGCATTGGACAATAAAGGGTGGGAGGTTATTGCCCCCCCTCCCATTTCCTTCCTCAATCATCGATATCTATCTTTTGGAAGTCCCGGAGAAAATCTAAAAATGTTATCCGATGGTCTTCATAAGCCGGTGTAATGGTATCCATGTAAATTATGGCGGCATTGTGTAGCTCCGGATGGAACTTTGTGACGGGAGTGGAATTCAATGATGTTTGGATCGGTGTGTGTCGCGAATGATGATCATTTAATGCGGTGAGGGTTTCTGGAGAAGATTTATTTGTTTAAGGTTTAATTTATTGGGTTGTTCGGAATGTTATTTTGTTTTTTTTTCTGGTGGAAATGGAACACGATTTTTTTTAAGTGTACAAACATTTTACTGAATTATATATCCGCCATTTTGGAGAACAAAATTACTTTCCGAACGACCCAATGCCTTTCAATTTATCTTCGTACAGTTTCTTTTGGTATCTTTACGCAATTGTATCAAATTTGTATAATGGTTGACGTATGTTTGACCAAGAAATCAACATCGTTTTGTATTATTAATCTAACGGTGTCCATGTAAAGTTTATTTCTTGAATAAAGTGACCAATTTCCCTGAATACAAAGATCTTTGCATTGTACCATTTACCATTTAAAATTTGCATTTGATGTTTTCCTGGGTACAAAAGTCGTACTTCTTTGGTAAGTAAATAAATATTTCTTTTAAAACAGAAATATTAACATTGGAAAATAAATCTTGATGCGTCGAGTATTTGTAACATTTCTTGATTGCAGTCGAGTACAAAGAAAATTTTATTTCAATATAAAAAATTATTTAGTAATCAAACTCTTGTCAAGATCCATCACAGATAAAACAAATATTAATTATCTCTCTATTTTCTAATAATGCTATAAAATATAATAAACCTATATAATAACGCTAGACAGACTCGACAGAGGGAATTAAATTGTGAAACGTTAAATTTAAGAGATAAAATATTATAATAAAAAACTGGATGAATTATCTGTCAACTTTAATAAAACTCTTGAAAGAGTGGTTTGAATAAGAAGTCTGAGACTAGTAAGTAGGTCTATACTCTATCTACTGGATGGCATATGACAGTATTTAGAAAAGAAGAAACTATGATTAACTGTCACCTGCTAAGAATCTTATTCGAATTATCGAGTAATATAATACAATGTTTGAAGAGAGTGTATCTATGTAAGTCTATAGTCTATCCACTGGATGGCATCTGACAGTATTTAAAAAAGGAAAAACTATGATTAACTGTCACCTGCTAAAGATCTTATTCAAATTATCGAGTAATACAATGTTTGAAGAGAGTGTATGTGTGTAGATCTATATTCTATCTACTGGGTGGCATCTGACAGTGTTCAAAAAAGAAAAACTATGATTAACTGACACCTGCTAAGAATCTTATTCAAATTATCGAGTAATACAATGTTTGAAGAGAGTGTATCTATGTAAGTCTATAGTCTATCCACTGGATGGCATCTGACAGTGTTCAAAAAAGAAGAAACTATGATTAACTGTCACCTGCTAAGAATCTTATTCGAGTTATCGAGTAATACAATGTTTGAAGAGAGTGTATATGTGTAGGTCTATAGTCTATCTACTGGATGGCATCTGACAGTGTTCAAAAAAGAAGAAACTATGATTAACTGTCACCTGCTAAGAATCTTATTCGAGTTATCGAGTAATACAATGTTTGAAGAGAGTGTATGTGTGTAGATCTATAGTCTATCTACTGGATGGCATGACAGTGTTCAAAAAAGAAGAAACTATGATTAACTGTCACCTGCTAAGAATCTTATTCGAGTTATCGAGTAATACAATGTTCGAAGAGAGTGTATGCGTGTAGTTTGAATGCGTTTGCTTGGTACCTCGATAAAAGTCTGATTCTCGAAGAAACTCGTTGGTTTCGTCCGCGAACAGTGGTCTCAGCTTCAATGTTAACACGTACCTTATCTATCGATTGCTCCTCCGTATCGAAACTAGCCACCCGGAGCGTACTTGGTAAAAATCTACGTATCGAGAATTTTTCGAAATCGTCTCCCGAAGCCTAGCGCGGGAAATAACTCCGAACCGGGTCAGGTTTCTCGTCCGGTTGCCCAAAAGCCCCAAAAATTTATGACACCTCGGCAATAAAATAATATCCCGACCGCGAAGGTTCCTAGCAGCGATGAATATTGAATTCAGACCGCGGCAGTGCAAAAAGATCCACCGCAGAAGACCGAAATAACTTTTCATATGCGGGCGCGCTCATGTCCCATATTCCTTCGCGGTTGTGTTTGTCAGAAAATCAATAAACAACGAGATTATGAACAATTCGCGGAATTATGTCATGCAGTAACGTGTAATTGAAAAAATGTAGACACAAAAGCGAGCAGGTGGTTACTGGCGCAGACAAATCGAGTGGAAATAGCAAGAGAACAAAGGGGTGCACGTCCCTGTTACGGCCGAATTCGGGTTGCCTGCTGAACTTAACGAGTTGTTTGTGCAATGAGTGGAACGCGATGGGCCACGTGGTGGGCGCTCCGGCACGAGTAGGAAATGTCTAAATTAAACGACAAATACGCCGAGACACGGGGATTTACACGGGGCGCAAAACACGCACCCTCCATTTTCTCTGGCCTGTATGCCTACCCGTGTGGGCAATCGTCCTATTGTCGTAGTCCTTGTACACCGAATTAGAGTCCTGCATTACCATAAGCCCATCATTTATACGGGCGTGCGGGTGTCGCCGTATATATCGTTGTAACACCTTAAAATATTAAAGTAGTTCGACGACGACGACGACGACGTGCTTGACCATCATCCCACCGAACAGCCATCTTACACCCCCTAACTTATAATTACTCGTTGAAATTGCCGCGGAGGAAACTTACTCGAATTACCGTGTCCTCCTTTCCACGTAACGCGCGTTCTTACGATTCTGTCCGCGTCTATCGTCGATACGGAACACGAAACGTCAACGATCCTCTCCCCACGTTTGCCAAACGTTCGAAAATTAAACGAAAGAATTGTTTCGCGTTCCGTCGTATCGGCGAATCAGCAAATAAGGGAGAAGCACTCGCGGCGGCAAGTGCAAGTTTCCGGCATCGTTCGAACGTCGCTCGAGGATTCCGCGGTATCCTCCCTTCCACTTTTTCTTTTTTAAAGTGAACACTCAGATGGATAGGCAGGAAGGGGTGGAGGACAGGGGGTGGGGAGTGGGGTGCAGAAGAGAATAGCAGGACTTTAGCTGTCGTTCGTAGGCAAGCAGTCTGGATTGGTATAACGTGGTGGTGCACCAAAGAGGGGTGGTAGTCAGTAGTATGAGGGGTGTCACGTGTGTTTTATAGTTTCGCCTGGCCGGGGGCGGCGAGGTGTTGACGGACGGGACGTGGTACAACGACCCAACGTTGCTTATCTCTCTTTCTCTCTTTTGCTCGTCTCTCTTTTCTCACCCTCTCATTCGTTCGCTCATTTACTTTCTCTCTCGTTCGCCCCTGTCTGTCTCGCGCATACTCTCCGTTTGGCTACCAACTGCCAGAGCTACCCTCGGACGAAACCCAAACAGTGTTGCCAAACGTCTGCGACACACAGCTTCGGTCCCCATTTACATTTTGTTTGTTACGAAATACTTCGCGCGGCGAGTTTCACCGCGAGAAAGAGCTCCCTTAGACATCTTCCCGTGTTTACACGATGGTCCCGTTTCACTTGCGGTACAGATCGCTGGGGAATTTTATTTCGTCCGTCATCGCCGATTTTAACGTTCTCGCGTGCAATTCTAACCGTTTCCACTCGAGGCTTCCTCGCTACCGGAAACCGACGCCGCAGAGAAAATCCTTTTTAAGTCGTGAAATTAATCTGGAATGGAACATTTTTTTCTCTACAAGAACGTGATCTTTAAATTCCAATTTGAATTCCAAAGCACGAAGTTTTCCTGGATCGAAAATTGTACACTGAATTAGGTGGCGACCGAGGATCTCCTCTCGTGTCCAAAGGGCTAATATGTTGTTGCGTACCACGTTCGAGTTAAAGTATCGTTAAGTCGTTGCGGTACTTTTCGTCAGACAGAGAAAATTGTTATCATTCCATCTTGGTCTCCCTTGTACACGCTATAATCGAAGCGTGAATTTACTAGGGATTTACTAACCAGAATCTAACCTAACTCAGATCCAAACTCACTACGTGTTGTTATACAATTAATACATCCATTTAGTCAATATATAGATTCATTAACGAGTGTATGCATTGACTGCGGTACTTTAATATACATATGTGCTAGATGAATTGTTTCTTTACTAGTAAATGTTTACATTCGGTAAAAGTGTGCATATATTGATTCGTTTAATAATTCGTGTTATTTGGGCGGAATAAAGCTGTACTGCGTTTAACTTGAAGAAAGACTACTGAAAACAATATCACGTGACTGTGAAAGAATGTCATTGGTCCGTTGCGTCACTGGTCAAAAGCGAGAAATTAAAGAAAAAAGCGTTAAAAAGTTATTTTTAATGTTGAATCTCTCAAAAAATACTCTGCTATTCTACGTAAACATAATGTATGCAAATTGTAATGGATGAATGTTTGTTTTCTTGTTGAACATTTGTGAAAGTATTTCTGTATTATATATTGTAAAAGTAATACGTAACCAAATAAATTGCAAAACCTAACTGTCATTGTGTAACGTACTTGTTACTAAATTAAAAATAAATACAATAAAATTGAAAATACAGACCTATTTAGGCTATAAATTGTTAAGTACAATTGAAGGATGAACTGCAGTGAATTTATAAACATTACTAGGGATTTAATTGAAAACTAACCAGAATCTAACCTAACTCAGACCAAACTCACTAATTAATGCATCCATTTTACTAGGGGAACTCTAGTGAAAACTAACCAGAACCTAACCTAACCCAGGTCGAGCTCACACTAGCAAATGTATGCATTCGCTAAGTTCACAAACGTCAGAGACGACAGTGAGTAATACTTAATGCAAGAATATAGTTTCGTGCGTTCCTCGAATCTTTTTCAACCCATCGCGTCCATCGTAATCCTTTTAAGATTTGTTTAAATATATTGTTATTGTTAGTTGTTTTATATAAGAATTCATTATGTGTTCCACTTCCGATCTCGTGCAACCCTGAACGCTATTACATCATATATCGTTGAATTCGTCATTTTTTTTCTGATAAAACATTATGTATCATAGAAGATAAATAACGCCAGTGAAAAAAGTGAAATTGTCTTCGAAGTAAACTCGAAGAAATAAATTAAAAAATTTTATTTTTGAATCATCAGATTCTACATCAAAAAAAGAATAGAAATATGTACCTCATACAAGGATACAGTAAACATGCATGATTTAAGCAGTTTCAGAAAATTGGTGAGAGTAACTATGCGACAAACTAACGGAGAGAAATTGCGACAACATGACGGACCGGTGCAGCATTCAGAAGACTCCAAATGATTGTAATTTTCACTTTTGAACCATCAGATTCTACCTCGATAAGGAAATAGAAATACCTAATACAAGGATACTAAATTGTGACAACCTGACGGACCGGTGCAACATTTAGAAGACTCTAAACGATTGTAATTTTCACTTTTGAACCATCAGATTCTACCTCGATAAGGAAATAGAAATACCTAATGCAAGGATACTACATTGTGATAACCTGACGGACCGGTGCAGCCTTCAGAAGACCCCAAACGATTGTAATTTCATTTTCGAACCATTAGATTCTACCTCGATAAAGAAATAGAAATACCTAATGCAAGGATACTAAATTGTGACAACCTGACGGACCGGTGCAGCCTTCAGAAGACCCCAAACGATTGTAATTTCATTTTTGAACCATCAGATTCTACCTCGATAAAGAAATAGAAATACCTAATGCAAGGATACTACATTGTGACTACCTGACGGACCGGTGCGTCATTCGGAGTACTCCGAACGATTGTAATTCGCAGTCGGCGAATTCAATTTGAACTAAAATGACGACGATCGATACGAAACGAACGAGTTCGCTACTCCGTAGGCGCGGGCCTATCCGCCAACGAAACGAAAGACGATACGCGTTGTCGAAGGCGGTGGTAATCGTCTCAGCCAGTTCTCGGAGAAGTGCAGATGTGGCATGTGTAACGCCTGCCGTGCGGAATCGCGTCTACGAAGTTGCGGACGACGGGTTTCGCAACAGCTGAATCGCGCGACTGCGGCAGGCGCCTCTGATGTAGTGCGGCGAAACTTTGCGGACAAACAAATCCGCACCGGAAATCCGACGAACGGCCAATATACATGAGGCGACTCGCCGAATAACATTCGCTACGAGTGATGGAGTCGTGACACGAGGTAAAAGGCAAATTGGGTAAACAATTAAGACAAACGGCACCCGCGAAGGTATCGAGACAAACAGCCGCTACCCCATTCCGTCCCCCTCTTCCACCCCCGTTCCACTGATTCGCCAAACTACCAAACACGTCACGCCGGTTTGCTTTTTCTTCCTTTTTTACGTTTTTTTTTTCCTCCTGAAAACTTGTTAACCCATTCGCTCTGGTATTTCACCGCGCGAACGAAAATATCACTGATAAATGTATTGACGAAGGAAACCCACGCTCAAACGGTGTTCGCGACTTCTGTACTATTTATTGGCTGGTCATTGTTGCACTGCTTTCTAGAACTCGGACGAACGTTCTTATAGAACGGAGAACAATAATGGCGCGGCTCGAGCAATTATTTACTTGGTTATCAAGGACAGCGTGTTCAGAATTTTTGTTAAACGCTTTGGTGCTCGACTGATTACAAAGTGACGCTATTTTTCTGAAAGAGAACCCGTTTCTTATAAGTGGGTTATGTGTGTAAAAATTGTTGAACGTAGTTTGAACAAAATGGTACCACTTTGCTGCAAAACGTAACAGCACGTGTTTAAAGTACAGGTGTGTAACAATACAGAGATATAGAATAGAAAAATCGTTCGTGCAATTCAATATATGCTTGGGAAACATAAATATTGATCGCAAACGAAGGGTTCAGTTAATATCATTTTAATTAAGTACTTAACCATCGATAGTAAAAGTAAAGTTTCTGGTTTCTACAGGCTGAACTATTTAAATGGGAATACTTCAATATTTCTATTATTTATGGTCCTATACAAAAACTCTTAAGAAAAAAGTTACACTGTTTGAAGAAGCACGTCTTCTGGTAGCGTTATTATTCTTTCAAAATCCTTTCTTACGAAAACATAAGGTCATCGATATTTTTTCAAATGGTATCTCATGTTTAAATATATATATTTACAGCATGCACAAACAATTTATCTAATACCCATACGTAAATATTCTTATCAAACAGCTGCACGACTGTTACAAACATCCCCAAACAAATCTCTCATTTTGTATTATATCAGGTTGTTCGGAAGGTCATTCCGTTTCTTTTTTTCTTTTTAGTGAAATTGAAACACGATTGTTTTTACAGTGTATAAACATTTCATTAAATTATACATTCTCCATTTTGGAAAACGAAACGAATCTCCGAAGAACCCAATATTTTCGAAACCTTTCGCTACGAAATCGAACAGTTTCAAACACGTCCTTCCCTGTTACTCTTACATGAACACTCATAGAACTATAACGAAACATATTTATCACTCAACACTTGGAATACTGCAACATTTTAGTCACAACGTAGCACAATAGCACGTACCCCGGCTTCCTTATCTACTTCGCTTGTTACCAACAAGAAGCGAAAGAAGCGAAAAGATTCCCATTGTGGTACCAATTTGTGCAGACGGAATTCAGTTCGTACATTCTAGCACAACTTCGTTGCAACTTGCGTACGAGTAACTTCTACTTCTTCGAGGAATGTACAAACGTCGAGGATGGGGGTTGCACAGATTTTTCGAGCAATTTTACAACGAATAAAGAAACGTGACCTTCTCTATCGTTTTCTCCAGACACAGCACTGTGTGCGCATCACAAACGAACTAGAAACTCTGCAAAGGGGACTCTCTGAGAAGCTTCTAGGCAATTAGCGATTATTTCTTGCGCGGCAATTTCCCGAAATTACAACAGGGATCAGGGAAGGGTTTTTCTTTTCTTTTCTTTTTTTTTTTCTTTGAAATTATTATACAAGTAGGCTACGACCGGTGCCGCGCCCACCTCTTCATAAGCAGGATTGGTCTACAAGACGGAGCGTACCTCGAAGCTAGCACCGAGGCTCGAGTTGTGGCGCAGTCTCATATTTTAAGTCTGGTAGAACAATATTAAAAGTACGGCAGCTGCGCTGTCGGCGCGGGAGGAGGGGTGTAGTGGGTGTAGGGGGAGGGGGGGGGGGCGGAACTGAAGTGATATCACACAGCCCTCCTGTGGGACAGCTCCATCCTCGTAGTCTGCAGAGCTACTCCTGCTCTTTTCTCTTCTTACTTTCCTCTCTCGCTGACTATGCCTTGCGCACTTTAAGTCGGTTCCCTGTTCGACGACATGGTTATGAAATACAGCGCGTGGCCTCGCGAGAAGTCCACCGATCATCAACCCTCCCGTGCATCTTTTAACGCAACTTTATTGCGCCGTACATCGTCACATATTTATCATTTACGAGGGGAAACCAGAGCCAGGGTAAACGTAACTGGCGAAGGAGAATTTTCTTTTCCTTTTTCTAATCCGTTTGTCGCGTTGCCTATTTCGAAGTACGAAACTCACTACTTTGAAATTGTTCTGTTAGAAGTATTGACTCGATATCGTTCTTGGTAATCTGACACGTTGTCAAAGCAGTGATTGTTTAGGTAGGCAGACTGCGTTTCACTTCCTCGAGAAGATGCAGTTAATCGTTCAGATAGTCTTCTATATGTGTAGAATTCAGAATCGAGAAAAGAATCTGAGCAGTAGTCACCTGATGGCAAATGATCGATGTGAGAAGCTTCGTCGAAAGTCTCCGCAAACAGGAGACTGTTGATTTGTTAAATTCACTGCTTTGAAATTGTTCTGTTGGAAATTAACATTCGATTGGACATTACGGATCTGATTCAATTTTCAACGATTCAATGTATTGACTCGATATCGTTCTTGGTAATCTGACACGTTGTCAAAGCAGTGATTGTTTAGGTAGGCAGACTGCGTTTCACTTCCTCGAGAAGATGCAGTTAATCGTTCAGATAGTCTTCTATATGTGTAGAATTCAGAATCGAGAAAAGAATCTGAGCAGTAGTCACCTGATGACAAATAATCGATGTGAAAAGCTTCGTCGAAAGTCTCCGCAAACAGGAGACAGTTGCTTTATTAAACGTTGTAAAAAAATAGTGCTTCGTCCAAGTGTATCGATGAAACCCTCCGTAAGAGTAATCTAGCAAACTCTGGGTTAAACGCGGCTAGATTTTAAACAAATAGTCGTGTAATCACAGACAAGTAGTGAATAAGGAAAATACCACTACCGAGTCCTGCATTAATCAATATTACCACTCATTACCAAGCTTCGATACAAACACATTTGAACTGCTGTTAAAAACGATTTGTTCGTTTAAAATCGGATTCTGATCCGGTCGGACGATCTTCACCGGATGGTTCGCTGATAGAAAAATAGAAATCCACTCCCGGCGAGCAAATTCGATCTATCTCGGCACTGTTTCGTGGCTAGACAGACGTGGAGTAATTTTGACCACCGAACGAAATAATTGCTCGAGAACTGAGCAGAAATCGTCCCGCGGGTTGCGATCGTTCTCGTCCGTCGAGAAAGGAACGCGTAATGAAATTCTCTCCATTGTACTAACAAAAAAGATCGGCTTCACCTGGCAACTAGAAAATTTCTCTCGACGCGAGGAACGAGTGAAGGGGAAGGTGGAGAGGCTCTCGATCGGTGAAACTACTCGAGGTTCCTTCACCGTGGAAACTTTCGACTCCGTTGGGAGGCGAACGAAGATGCAACGAAGCTCTTCTCGTACACTCATCTCCGTTCACGTCCCCCTGAAACCCCCTCCCATCCTCCTGGTCGCCCCCCTCTTTCCGCTGGCATTGCCCTTCTCTCTCCTTCTGTCTTGCGATGTGATGGAAAGTATTTATCGTGGCTCTTCTACCCTCGTAGACTCTTCGTCCTTTTTTCGTCGAGAACACCCTGTATAGTCAGAGGGAGAAAGAAACGGCGATAGAGGGGCGGGGAGAGGGGGGGGGCTGGAACCTTATCGGGCAGTTCCCAACTGCGGAAAGCCTCGGCCCGGCTCCGAGAGAGGAGATTTGATAAAGGTCGAACGGAACGAACCAGGGAAAACAACTGAAGTGGATTTGTCTAGATCGCGGAGAAGCGGACTACTCTCCTCAAGGATTAAAGATTTCCTCTATCTTGCTATCTTTTCCGTGAGATTGTCTCGCGGAACAACAGATCCATATCGAACTTTCTACCTGGAACAAGCTTGATTCGTTCGGTACGTTCCGGAAACGTATCTTGATCGAACTCCACCGTGACGTACCGTGGTCTCGCGTATACAGGGTGAGTCACGCGAGCTGATCGGATCCGTATCTCTTTTACAGTTGACAATCGAAACGAGTGGCTGAACGGAAAGAACCCGCGATTTAATAACGCCCGAACTTTTTGCCGCGATATTAACTAACACCTGGATGCACCTGCGAAGTGTGTTATTGCGTTTCTTTTTTTTTTTTTTTCTTTTTTTCTTCTTGCTTCTTTTCTTCTTTTCGATGGAATTGTATATTACTTTTGCATAATTCCCGCATTACACCGCGTGTACGAAAGTAACGGAGTGAGATATTAGAAACACCTAGCACGCGCCATAAGTTCCTCGCTAACGTACCGGTTAATCTCATGAAACTTACATGGTTTTAATGTTTTACATAAACCGTTTCCTAACGCGATTTGTTACCTTGGATTTCTTTACGGTGATCTCAGACTCCTGGAATACACTCAGCGGGGAATAAAACGACCACATAATTCTTCGAATATGCTTGTCATATTAAATGGTGACTACTGAGTATATGTTTGTTGCTTCGTTAATATAATAAATCGTGTCCCGAAACGACATATTTGTCGAAGATATATTTTTCGAATATGTTCGTCGACATTAAATGGTAACTACTGAGAATATGTTTGTCGACGTTAAATGGTAACTATTGAGTATACATAATGGTAACTACTGTTTGTTGCTTCGTTAATATAATAAATCATGTCCCGAAACCACATATTTGTCGAAGATATAGTTTTCGAATATGTTCGTCAACATTAAATGGTAACTACTGAGAATATGTTTATCGACGTTAAATGGTAACTACTGAGAATATGTTTGTCGACGTTAAATGGTAACTACTGATAATATGTTTGTCGACGTTAAATGGTTACTACTGAGAATATGTTTGTCGACGTTAAATGGTAACTACTGAGAATATGTTTGTCGACGTTAAATGGTAACTACTGATAATATGTTTGTCGACATTAAATGGTTACTACTGAGAATATGTTTGTCGACGTTAAATGGTAACTATTGAGTATACATAATGGTAACTACTGTTTGTTGCTTCGTTAATATAATAAATCGTGTCCCGAAACGACATATTTGTCGAAGATATAGTTTTCGAATATGTTCGTCAACATTAAATGGTAACTACTGAGAATATGTTTGTCGACGTTAAATGGTAACTACTGAGAATATGTTTGTCGACGTTAAATGGTAACTACTGATAATATGTTTGTCGACGTTAAATGGTTACTACTGAGAATATGTTTGTCGACGTTAAATGGTAACTACTGAGAATATGTTTGTCGACGTTAAATGGTAACTACTGATAATATGTTTGTCGACGTTAAATGGTTACTACTGAGAATATGTTTGTCGACGTTAAATGGTAACTACTGAGTATACATAATGGTAGCTACTGTTTGTTGCTTCGTTATTATAGTAAATCGTGTCCTGAAACGACATATTTGTCGAAGATATTTTCTTCGAATATGTTCGTCGACATTAAATGGTAACTACTGAGAATATGTTTGTCGACATTAAATGGTAACTACTGAGAATATGTTTGTCGAAGTTAAATGGTAACCACTGAGAATATGTTTGTCGACGTTAAATGGTAACTACTGAGAATATGTTTGTCGACGTTAAATGGTTACTACTGAGAATATGTTTGTCAACGTTAAATGGTAACTACTGAGTATACATAATGGTAACTACTGTTTGTTGCTTCGTTAATATAATAAATCGTGTCCTGAAACGACATATTTGTCGAAGATATTTTCTTCGAATATGTTCGTCGACATTAAATGGTAACTACTGAGAAAATGTTTGTTGTTTCGTTAATAGAGTAAATCGTGTCCTGAAACGACATAATTGTCGTGTCCTTTGACAATATTATTTGTCGAAGATACGTAACTGTCTTCCTGATACAAATTCCAGGTTTTAATGCAACTTATCCGTGCATTGTATATCTCCAATGAAAGCTTCGTGTGTAAGGTTGAAACGTTTTTCTCAACATCTTCTCGATGTATAAATAAATGCACGAAAAGGAATTGCTCTAAAGAATCTCTATACCCTACTTCCGATTTATCAAAGTGATGTGAAAGTATCAAGAAGAATGAAAACGCTTCTCGATTGTTTATTAAAAAAATGAATACATCGACATTTTCTCATATTTCAATTACGTATATCATTTACCAAAGACGTTATAGTCAGCAGTGACCATTAATCTTGATTGACCTACGTTTCGGTCATTATCTTCCGAACTAAAATTACCACCCCTAAACTTTTCAAACCCTTTTGTAATAGTGTGTTCATTAATCACATTGTTATCGTACTGGTAGCATTTATTTTTACTTTTTTACACTCTTTCCTTTTCAAAATAAATTACCATTGAGCGATGAACGCGAATGGTAAATTTACTTAGAATGAGACGATCTAAACTGTCCTGAAGTTAAGTTTTCATGCTCCCCGAAAACATCACTAAAAAAACATTTAAAATTTATAGTAAATCTTCGTCAGTACTGGTGAAGCACTTTGGTGAGATGAAAATGTGTCCCGTGTGTGAAACAAAAATATAAACCTCGTATAGCATTAATCATTATTACCACTTTTGTCGATGTTTATATCTTCAAAATAAATAGAACCAATTAAAATATATAATACTATTATATATCACTTGTAACGTTTACAAACACCAACGGAAAGAGAAAGAACGAACAACAAACAAACACATTAGCCAAATCGTATTCAATCGCACGTGCATCCGACATTTTCAAACCAACGTTTTCGAAAGCGAAACCTTGTGTCAAAACATATTTTACCACATTTTCTATTTATTTTTCCAGCATATCCGCACCCCGTATAATGCACGAGAGAATAAAAGAATTGAGAAGAATGGGAGTCTTATTAACTGAATTCTGTCTTGTTCTGAGCCGCATTGTTATACTTGTTAATCACAGTGTTTATTTAACGACACCCGTAAACGAGTGATACTGTTGTCCGTGTAATGTTGGCTGCACTGCGACGCATTGAGAAACAAAGAAGCATGGTAACGCGTAGCTACGTGCACGTTATCTTTGTATATTCATTTTTGCTCTTCTCTTCTCTTCGTTAAATAATTATGACAGATTTACGTTGCACTACACAAAAGATAAATGATAGTATGTCTCAAAAATGCGACAATAACCCTTCTTGCCTTTAAATGATATATTTTTGGAAATTATATAGATATACGAATTGTATTGTATCATTCGGCTTTAAGGAACCGAATTGGTTGTGTTCATTTTCAAGTATCCGAATACGGTAACGTTTCTATTCTAGGAAGCGACCTGTTTCATCTCGAGCTGAGAACAAGAGAAGCAAGTGATACAATAGGTTGTTCAATAAGTTTTGTCGTTCGATGAAACTTACTTTTACAGTACTGTTACAAAATATTGTTTACATATTGTTACAGTATTTCAGTAACATTACTGTTACAATACTGTTACTTACAGTATTGTTCGATAAGTTTGATCGAATAACAAAACTTATCGAACAACTTACTAATTATTGCACACATTTCTTGCACGTTTTTTTCGAAAACGTAGCACTTTGTTCTAAATTACTGATGGAGTCGTTAGAAAGACTTATGTCTTGGTAAACATTATTTGATCGAAAAATCGTCGAAAAGGACAATTCAGTCTTAAACCTTAGATACAGATATTTATATATATTGCACAAATAGACCCGTGACGGTTTACTAAACTCCCAACTTGTGTTTTTAATTATAATTAAATGCCATTTTTCAATATCTTCGTCCTCTAACTAGAATATTTCTAAAATAACCAATCATAAAACATTCCAGTGGAATGTATTCCAGGTCTGCCAGATTACACAAACAGATCCATGACGGTCTGCTAAACTCCCAACTTGTGTTCTTAATTATAATTAAATGCCATTTTTCAATATCTTCGTCCTCTAACTAGAATATTTCTAAAATAACCAATCATAAAACATTCCAGTGGAATGTATTCCAGGTCTGCCAGATTACACAAACAGATCCATGACGGTCTGCTAAACTCCCAACTTGTGTTCTTAATTATAATTAAATGCCATTTTTCAATATCTTCGTCCTCTAACTAGAATATTTCTAAAATAACCAATCATAAAACATTCCAGTGGAATGTATTCCAGGTCTGCCAGATTACACAAATAGACCCGTAACGGTCTACTAAACTCCCAACTTGTGTTCTTAATTATAATTAAATGCCATTTTTCAATATCTTCGTCCTCTGAATGAAACATTTCTAAAATAACCAATCATAAAACATTCCAGTGGAATGTATTCCAGGTATACCAGATTACACAAATAGATCCATGACGGTCCACTAAACTCCCAACTTGTGTTCTTAATTATAATTAAATGTCATTTTTCAATATCTTCGTCCTTTAAATAAAATATTTCTAAAATAACCAATCATAAAACATTCCAGTGGAATGTATTCCAGGTCTGCCAAATTACACAAATAGACCCGGGACGGTCTACTAAACTCCCAACTTGTGTTTTTAATTATAATTAAATGCCATTTTTCAATATCTTCGTCCTCTAAGTAGAACATTTCGAAAATAACCAATCATAAAACATTCCAGAGGGGGTTCATCAGATTACACAAATAGATCCATGACGGTCCACTAAACTCCCAACTTGTGTTCTTAATTATAATTAAATGCCATTTTTCAATATCGTCGTCCTCTAAATAAAATATTTCGAAAATAACCAATCATAAAACATTCCAGTGGGGGTTCATCAGATTACACAAATAGATCCATGACGGTCTGCTAAACTCCCAACTTGTGTTCTTAATTATAATTAAATGCCATTTTTCAATATCTTCGTCCTCTAAATAGAATATTTCTAAAATAACCAATCATAAAACATTCCAGTGGAATGTATTCCAGGTCTACCAAATTACACAAATAGACCCGGGACGGTCTACTAAACTCCCAACTTGTGTTCTTAATTATAATTAAATGCCATTTTTCAATATCTTCGTCCTCTAAGTAGAACATTTCGAAAATAACCAATCATAAAACATTCCAGTGGGGGTTCATCAGATTACACAAATAGATCCATGACGGTCCACTAAACTCCCAACTTGTGTTCTTAATTATAATTAAATGTCATTTTTCAATATCTTCGTCCTTTAAATAAAATATTTCTAAAATAACCAATCATAAAACATTCCAGTGGAATGTATTCCAGGTCTACCAAATTACACAAATAGACCCGGGACGGTCTACTAAACTCCCAACTTGTGTTCTTAATTATAATTAAATGCCATTTTTCAATATCTTCGTCCTCTAACTAGAATATTTCGAAAATAACCAATCGTGATACATTCCAATGAGGGTCCACCAGATCCTCCCAAGCCCTCCTCAAGAATCGAGCACCGTGTTCCGTCTCGCCGTGTTCGTCAACGCGCTCAGAATCCACGTTTCGCGGCAACTGAAAATACCAATCCATCCGAGTTCAATTTCCCTTGGATCCCGTTGTTCCGTGTTACACGTGCGCCGGCAAACCGTACACCGTACGCGAAACGCAACTATTCGAAAAGCGTCGCATCTGTCGTGAAACGCGCATGATTCATCCAAAGAATGGCCCGCATTCATTGCGATGCGGCCCTTCGATGATGCTCGAACGTACTTAGTAGCTTTGAAAAGAGATCGACACAAATCTAAGCGACTGGGCTCTTTGCATCGGCTCAGTCACTTTGGTACGTGGTATTGATTCTGTTAAGTAGAAAGCATTCAGAGAGGGCGAGAATGGGATGAGGGGTGCGAAAGTGCACGCCATTGATGGCGGTAAACGATGCGGTTTCTTTCAGACCTCGACTCGCGGAGAAACCGCTGAATGAGTAACGCGCCACGGTTCGAGGCGTGCATAAGTCGATAAAAACTACATCAATTAGAGAGGCCGCCGGTTTACGCGCAAGCTTCACCGTTGAAAGACGAAAGAGAATTAAAAGGGGCAGTGCGTGTTTCGGCCGTGGCTGCGGAGCTTAAGCGGAGTCACCCTTTTCCAACCCCTCCGTTGAATTCTACGCCGCGCCATGCTTGTTGTTCAAACGAACAGCTACAATTCCTCGGGTCCGCGTAATCGTTTCGTTTATATTCGAAATCGTTCAACCGGAACCGAGCTTCCAAGGAGAGTCTTTTTAAAAATTATCCCGCCCCCTCTCCCCCACCCTGTGCGCCACACGGTTCGCGCGGCGAGCCCCCGTTGCACAGCTTCGGGTTGGTATCGTTTCGGGTGCATTATCGTTGGTGCACGTGTCGAATAAACGCGGCAACGGATATTACAATTTCTAATGCGAGGAGCACCGGTATACGTGGGACGGTTCGTTTGGAAAATTAATATCTATAAAGTTAGATTACGTGTGTGGTGCCCCGTTATCGAATTCCGTGCCACGTTCTAGTGTAATCTGTACCGTGTAGTACAGGCGTAGATAGACTTTACACGTGCAACAACCCCGCGCCCAAATTGTTTATTATGCTGACGCGGCAACGCCGCCACCACCACCACCACCACCACCACCACCATCATCGCTGCTACCACCACCACCACCATTTTGCATTTCGGTCGAATAAAACAGAAAACAATCGATGCGTCGCGTTAGCTCTGACCCTCGAAATGCACGGTTACATTTCATATGATCTTTCTCGCCAATTTTCACCGCGCGCATGTAACATAATAACGACGCGCATAGATCATCCGACGGTTTTTGTTGCGCTCTGCAAAAATAACTTTACGACTCGTAGGGATTTTTTTCTTTTTTTTTTTTTGGTCCGAAACACCATTCGCCGAGAGGTTTTTTATGGCGAGAAATATGAGTCCAAGGGAACAATATACACGCATATTCCGAAGTGTGCATGCGCGTGCATACCGGGTGGACCGTGGATCGCAACGGGCTATTATTTTCCTTCTCTATCGGGCCTCGAAGTTCTCTCTTATCGTGGGTGACGTTGCACAGAAGGGCCTCCAAGGGGATGAACTATTGGGTTTTTTTTTTACACGTGGGTTGTATCCTTTTCGTGAATTTCCAAGTTCAACTTTTTCGTGTGTCGTACACTCGTGTGGTGGTCTCGCGTGTCGTTTAACGAGGTCTGAGATCAAATTAACGGATTGCGATAATTATATATTTGGATGACCTTGGACAGATAGCGAAGACAACCGAAATACTCGGTGAGAAAGTTGCGTTCAATTTCGTACTGAAATTTATTGTTATTTATTGCAAACGTACGTGAAAAATGTACATATGAAATAAGTAAGTGAAATACATATGGTGACGATTGAGCAAAGGAGAGGTGCAGCTAACGCGCAGTCGTTGATCTAACCTCATTTATAGCTGACATTCTTGTTACTTGTACAAGAAATGTTATTATTGTTTACTATTATACAGTCTTCCTAACGTAACGAGGGTTAATTTCATTTTGTTTAGTAATTTATTATCAAAATTTAAGTTCATTAAATTCAGAACGACACATATAGCAAAGAATAATTGCACAATTGCATAAAGATGAGGTGCAGTCTAAGACTTCACCTGAAACCTAACCTCAAAGTTATCGTAGAAAATTGAAATATGAAACAGGAAAATACAAAATACGTACTCCCGTTAAAAACATGAAAAAAGAAGAAGAAACACGTTGAAATTATATCGCGAAAAATATCTACGAATTTAATTATTCGTACAACGTTCCTTTCAATTTCAAAGTGACCTTGGAAACTCATGACCAAGAACAACACTGTACCATCGCCTCCCGTTAAAAACATAAAAAAAAAAAAACACGTTGAAATTAAATCGCGATTAAAATATCTACGAATTCAATTATTCGTACAACGTTACATAAACGTTTCCATAAATGTTTCCTCTCCAAATCACACAAAGGTCACAATGTCGTAATAAACTTCGTTTCAATTTCAAAGTGACCTTGTAAACTCACGACCAAGAACAACACTGTACCATCGCCTCTCGATAGTTTCCAAATTGCATCGTCCAAGGTGCAAACAATTTTCCACGAAAACGACAACATCGAACGAGCTACGCGACCCACCCAGTATACTCTTTGACAAATCGCTGTAAAAGCGAGCAGAGGCCAGCCGCGCGATATAATATTAATTGCAACGAAAAGAATATCCGAAACGACCGGGGGAAGTCCAAGGGGTGATTAATTAGCACCGGAACCAGACGATTAAAATTCGGATACGGTGCACACCTGCACCAGGGACAGACATCAAGGGAGATGCTCAGAAATCGCGGGGATCCATCCGGCTGGATTTTATTCCGTTGCCGTCAGTGCCAGTAAATCAAGCCACGTGTCATTTACTCGAATACGTAATGTATCGCATAAATATACGAGCCTCCACCCAACCACCCACCCAGCCCCCCTGCCGCCCAGCGCGCACACAGCCACGCATGAATGGGCACGTGAAGGGCGCAGAATTTTTTTCCATCCCCCCTTCAAGCTTCTACCACCTCCTCTCCCCACCCCGATGGCCTCGTCACCCTCTGTCCAGCCTGGAAACCGCAATCCCTCATCTTTCCCTACATTTACTCGATCCGTAACGGGTGAAACGTAAACTCGTTCGTTCGCACCCCACCTCCCACCCTAACCCCCAACCCCCACCCACCGACGCCACTCGGTGGCGGGTGGGAGCGTGTATCGCGTACGTGTCCTCTCGTTGGTCGTCTGTGTACAGTTTTTCCTCGTCTCTCGTCGGTCGCGCGACATCGACCGAGATAACAACATTTTTCGTGGCTTCCGTGGAAAAAAAATTCGACTCAACTGAATGTTCCTATTCCGCAGCGGAGGGCATTAACGATAACGTCATTACTGTTAAATCCTGTGCGGGACATGAACGGAACCGTTCTGAATTCGGAGATAACGTTTCACTGATACATTCTCTACGTACGTTTTGTTCGGTTTCGTGTAACGTGTTCCAAAAAAAAAAAGAAAGAAAAAAAAACAAAATAGAACTTTAGAATCGATTTCGTCGTTCTTTTTCTCTCCTTTTTTTTCCACTCCGTGGTAATCGACCGGTGAAAGTTTCCTTTTGTTCGTTACGTAGCGTTACGTACGAAGTCTTTCGCTATGTTTTCGGGATTATGTTACTTGGCGCGGGAACTTATTTAATATTAGGCAAAGTTGAAACGTGAATTTAACGCGTACCAAGTGACACGTAGGATGCAAAACATTTTCGAGCGATCGTAATACTTCTACTGGGATTGCCATTGCGAAGTTTGATAAAGTTTGAAACGCAAGCCAAAAGTAACCGGATATTACACTTTCGGGTTTTAATCGCGCCCTACATTGTTACGTAACGTACTCGCGGTTGTTTATTTTGTATATGCATTGTTTAATTTCAATGGTTTTGTATTTTTGTATGTAGGTAACATTTTTTGCGCTTTATTTACTTAGAGGGTTTGCCTAGTTTCAAGTTTTTACGCTCGGGTGACTTTTGATATCTTTTTCTTTTTTTTGGATAGTGTTGGGCATATAAATTTTAAACTTTGTAAATATATTTATGAATCTTTTACTAAACTGCACGGATTTTTCGCGTGGAAGTAATTGATTTTGTAGGATAATTCTACGTACGTGTATAATTAGCGTATACAAACAAACCCATGTACATGATCGATATGATAACAACTTGTCTCGTTTAGTTTGAACAAAATATAATAGTTGGAAAAATTCAAGTTATTGAATTAACGTAAATGTAGCCATCGTTTAAACTAAAATGAATGAAGCATAGGGAAATTGAGAAAAATTACTACATCTAAAAGGAAATTTGATTTCTTGGGAGATTTTGCAAGAGATGAAGAAGAAACTTTGAAGAAAACTTTTAAAGATATCGAGTTGATTTGGCACAGACATTAAAGAGACATTTACTTTATATGTGTGTCAAGTTTCAAATTAGTCAAGATGTTACGTCAAGCATTTTCTAAAAAAAGACGTTTCGAGAAAAACAGTTTTAAAGTTCCAGTAAAGAGTGTTGGAGTATATAGAAAGTTCGGTTTAACGTTCTATAAGATTTCCAATTTTTCAAATTTTAGCGCAAACTTTTTACAATGACATTTTAAAGTCTTCAATCTCTAAGAAATTGTAAAGAAAAATGAACTTTTTACATCCATGCAGAGCAAACCCCTTAATTGCTTTTCACCTATCATTAGGCAGGGAGAGTAAGTATCTATTATCTCTTGCAAAGAAAATTCATTTTTCACGTGTTACATCCTATTATTTAATCATCATCGACTAATTTATAATAATTCTTTATCAATTCTAAGCACATACCATCTTTTTCGTACTAATTTATGTACATTTCAGGACTATTTGTACAGATGGATCACTTGCATATTTCAAGGTACAAACAAATATTTTAAAACCCAAACAAAGGGTGAAAAGTTTACCTAAAGTAAACCAAGCTCTTATTCTTAGAGTACTCAATATGCTTCGAGTAAAACTATAATCGCATTTTACAGAATTATATTACAACAAAAAGAAACTTCACAGAAAACAATAAAATATAAAACGACATTTTTTCAATATAGCAACGGAATACAACGTACCACGTAAAATAAAACTGAATCTGATTGTTCCACTGGAACAAACTAAACGATTCTTTCACTCTCTTCCCCTCTTTTGCGCGACGCTTGCGTATCGTCGCCGGTGAGTGTTAAATAACGAGACACGAGGCACGATGAACGAAATCGAAAATATTAGCCTGAACCGACGTAACGGAAACACCGAAACCCTTTCCAGAAGCGTCAGAAAATCGACAGAACTCATCAAGACGCAAGTCTCTCGCGAAACAGCTGTCACGCGCCACGAAGACGAGACTCGTACTCGGATACCCACGAATCCTCGGCGGTTACGAGATCTCGAGAGAAGCGCGAAAGCTCGAGGAAAAATGAGATATACGATGGAGCAGCTGAGCGTAAAATAGTCACCGATTTCCACCACCACCACCTACCTCCCTCTCTCCCTTCTAGTCATTTCGTACAAGGTTCCCGTAACGCGTATTATCTCTCTACGTACCCTATGGAAACGATTTCGCAGCTTCGCGTCGTTGAAAATCGTTTCTTCGCGCGCTTTGTACGTAGTTTTCTCACGTCTGTCCTATCCTTAATACTTCTATCATCGAAAACTGGTCATAGTTGTGATACGGTTGTAGATAGAGTTTACGTCGGTTCGTGAAATATGCAAATAATAGTTTCTTAGTATAGTTTTCGCAAAAATCCGCGTGGTTTGTACGCGGCCTGTCGTTTATGGTTGGATTAGCGCGGGTACCGAGCACGTAGTCGGCACACGTGCAATCCACCATCAAGCTAACAACCCTACCTGGGTTCTTGGAGGTCTGCTAAGCAACTGCGGGGTCATTAAGGCAACTTTCACATCTTTATGATTTTTAACAATTTTGACATCCAGGAAGTCTCGGTTTTCAACTAACAATCCCACTCCAGGTTTTCATTTCCTCCGACACAGTTGTCCAACTCCCAAATTTTTAGCCAATAGCATTTCAAACCGAACATATAAAACGGAGGGTTGACACGCGGAGGACACAATTTTTGCCACAAGTTTCAGTCAATTAAAGACAGCTTTCGCCAAATAGTTAAACAAACAATTTTTGCCAATCAGTTTGACCCAGTCAGAGAGACAACTTTGCCAACCGGTCAGTTTGACACAGACTCAAACAACTTTGCCAACCAGTTAAACACTACAAGAAACATACAAGTTCGACAGTTACACAAGACACAAGAGCTCAACACAAGTTACAAGAGTTCGACAAACAGATTACAACAAACCAGAATTCGGTGGCTAGTGTTCCGTGGCCAGTTTACACGAAATATTTAACCAACCAACTTTCGCCAACACTACAACAAATACAACATTGTCAAACACCGTAACAAGACTCATTTCTTTAAATTTCCAACGATCTTGACACCACTGAAAAGCTGTCGAGAAGACGCTCCAATTCAACACCTACCGTCGTCCAACGCGCTACAACTTCCATCATCGAAAACCGGTCGTAGTTTGGTACGGTTGTAGGCAGAGTTTACGTCGGTTTGACGTGAAATATGCAGATAATGGTTTCTTCGCGGGGTTTGTTCGTATAGTTTTCTCACGTCTGTGTTAATACTTCCATCATCAAAAATCGGTCGTAGTTTGATACGGTTGTAGGTAGAGTTTACGTCGGTTTGAAGTGAAATATGCAAATAGTAGTTTCTTCGCGAGGTTTGTTCCTACAGTTTTCTCACGTCTGTGTTAATACTTCCATCATCGAAAACCGGTCGTAGTTTGATACGATTGTAGGTAGAGTTTACGTCGGTTTGACGTGAAATATGCAAATAATCATTTCTTTGCACGGTTCTTCGTATAGTTTTCTCATGTCTGTCCTACCGTTAATACTACCATCATCGAAAACCGGTCGTAGTTTGATACGGTTGTAGGTAGAGTTTACGTCGGTTTGAGGTGAAATATGCAAATAATGGTTTCTTCACGGGGTTTGTTCCTATAGTTTTCTCACGTTTGTCCCACCGTTAATACTTCCATCATCGAAAACCGGTCGTAGTTTGGTACGGTTGTAGGTAGAGTTTACGTCGGTTGGCCGATTTCCCAAGTGGGTACAGAGGTGGCGTCCGTTTAGACCGCGGATACGGTCCATGGAAGAGTACCCGCGAGCGTCTATCGACCGAACGGTCGAAAGAGGATCTGGGCGGATGCACCGGGACCGGCCAGTGTCGTCACGTGGGTTTTATTTTATCGCAATTAGGCGACTCGATCGAAACTTGCAGTTACCATCGCGGATAGACGGTGTGAGAACGACATTATGCAGCCTGCGCCGGTAGCAGAAATAAAGGAGCCCACCGGTCGGAGCAGCCTGGAAGAAAAAGGGACGAACTTGGGAGAGGGAAAAGTAAGAACCCGGTAATTTAACTCCTGTGCCAAACGCCGCGGGGATAGATTCGAAAATGAGTGGATCCCGGGAACACCCGATGCGGCTTCCGACGATGGATCCCGCCGATGGTAGGTTCGACCTGGCTACGTGTTGGTTGGTGCGCTGCCTCGACGATGGTGGTGATTTGCTCCTCGCCTGCAGAAACTCGAAGGTTGCGGAGAGAGAAACCGAAAAAAGGAAGGCCGCCACGTGAAAGAAGAGGGCCGAAGAAACGAGGGGATAGGGGGGAGGGGGGGGTTTTCCTCGAAGGCGCGAGGAGGCAAGAACAGGGGCAACAACGGAAATAGAGGCGTAGGAGGCTTTGCCGTCCCGCCTCGTCTTGATCAATACAGCCACGGCCTACTACTACTATAGGTAACGTTTCGCTGCCTGCCTGCCTGCCTGCCTGCCTGCCTGCTGCCTGCTGCCTTGCTTGCTTGTACTTGCTTTCCTTCCTCGAGCCCGCCCTCCCCGTCTCAGCTCGCCCCAACCCCTGTGACTCGCCGCTATAGATCTGTCTCTTATTCGAACCAACACGCTTCGTCCTATCCCGTGGCTGTTCCATCTCGTTCCGTCTTCGGCTACCTTCCAAAACGAGGTAGTAGGTATACGCGGCAACAACCTACCCCACGGGACACGGACGACCGAAAGAACACCACCCCTTTTCCCTACCTAACGCGGCACGGTTCTCTCGTTAGAGAGGAAAAGGCATCGGATGGATACTTCGGTTCGAGGAACTCGCGCTAGCTCCAGTTTTCTCTGTGTTCTTGGTTCGGGGACGTTCGCGTCAGCTCGTTTCGAGACGTTCGCGACGGTTAGGTCTGGGTCAGGACCGTGCGATCTTGTTACGGTGTTACACGTCTCACCGAGATTATCGTTCGCGACAACGAGGAAACGGTTACGGGTGTCGTGCCGCGTAATAAAAGACAGAGACGGAGGGGAGATCCGTCGGTCGTTGTTAAATTTTCACGCGCGAACGAAGGCAATCGCAACCGCGTAACTTCCGGCATCGCGGTCACGTTCGCGATTCTTCTCGCTTCTCTAACTGCCCGCGCGCGTGCGACCCTACCACGAGAGCGTGCGGCCTCGATGGCCGTGTGTGGCCCCGAATCACGGAACCGTGGGAACTCTACGTCGGATCGAGCGCACGAGCCACGATCGTTCACGGATACGACGATTAACCATGGATTTTCCTCTACGAGTAAACGATGCCTAACGTTTGCCCTTAGATCGAGCCGGATGATGATTCGTTCGAGCCCGAGGATACGCGAAACCTACCGAGCGACCAGTCGAAAGAAACAGATGGATATAACAGAATCGCAAATTGGCACGGATTCGATCACCGTCGGATATTACGCAAAGTGGTCTACTTAACTTTATCACCCGAACTACTTTAACTGCCATATTTCGAGGGAACCGTTCGGGTAATAATTGTGCGTTTTCACGAGGGATTTTCAATTACCAGAATATCCAGATGGAGGTATCTAATGTTTTTACACGGTGTATTGTATCTTCTTTGTTTATAATTCAAAGGTCGTTCAAGGTCGACAAACTATTATAACTATGATTGTACTTTTGTCAAGACACGCCCGTGTGACAGTGTCTTGATAAATATACCATGGAATACTTCTTTGCTTGTAATTCAAGGTCGTTCAAGGTCGTTGAAGATTAAATTAGAGTAGAACTGTTCGTTTAATTTTTTTGGTTAATGAGAAACATCGCTTTAATATCCAAGATGTCGCTGATATCGCATTGGCCGCATATTTTGGAAATTTAAAGTGGGTTGTTAATGATTTCTGCAAAACCTCTCGAGTGTATCGAATTTATATTTATATTTGGATATGGTCGAATCTTTCCCTCGTTGTTGTATTATATTTTTGTCAATACACTGTAAACGCTATCTTGATAAATATACCGTGAAATACTTCTTTGCTTATAATTCAAAGTCATCGAAGATCAAATGAGTGCAGAATTGTTCACTTAATTTTATATCGAATTTTGTATCGAATTTCTACTTGGATATGGTCGAATCTTTCCCTCGTTGTTTTATTATATTTTTGTCAATACACTGTAAACGCTATCTTGATAAATATACCGTGGAATACTATATTTTGATTACACATGACATTCAGTGACTTTCAGTCGTTGATCACTGAACTTTCAGACACTGATGAAAAATACAAAGTTAGATCTGTTTCGAATTTGCTCTTTGGACAAACTTCTCTTGTACCTTTAGACACTGATGAAAAAGACAAAGTGAGACCTGTTCCAAATTTATTCATCATTCTTAAAACTAGATTTACCAACCAGTCAAAGTGACTGGTTTTAATTGCTTTTACGAAGAAATTTACTTCAAATTCCATAGCATTTTTCAGAAGCTGTTATAAGTTTCTTTATTCTATAGATGCAATCAATTTCATAAATGCACTCTTTTCCCTCAATCATCGATTTTCCTGAGATGCATTTGAGGAATAGCTTGATATACTGGAATCTATCGATAGTTCTAGTGTTAAGCAAGAGATATCGGTAATACAACTTAACAAAATCAAAAAAGCATATCCAAGATACAAATTGTCATAATCGTGAATGATAATGTAATTCGAGTACGACACATTTCGCATCGTTTTCGTACGCTTGAGTTTATACAATAATCGTGTTTCAATACTCAAGTATTCGTCCTATTGTACTTTCTAGGTTAAGTTAACATCAGCTGTACTTCGTCTTTCCTCCATAACTGTATATCTATCTCTACCCAACATATTCTACTTAATCCTTCGAGTTACATTACTCGTAATATCTACGGGAAAGAAACCATAATTATTGGAAGTACCCGCACACGAGATCTCAAGAATTCTTATTTGCGCGATAACAGTTTACAAATTTCGAAATCGCTTCTTCGTGCGACCGTAGCCCCAAAATTATCCCTACCCAACATACTCCACTTAACCCTTCAATTCATATTGCACGTAACAGTTATGAGAATGAAACTCATTACGAGATTTTAAGAATTCTCATTTGCACGATAACTGTTCGCAAATTTCGAAATCGCTTCTTCGTGCGACCGTAGCCCCAAAATTATCCCTACCCAACATACTCCACTTAACCCTTCAATTCATATTGCACGTAACAGTTATGGGAAAGAAACTCATTACGAGATTTTAAGAATTCTCATTTGCACGATAACTGTTCGCAAATTTCGAAATCGCTTCTTCGTGCGACCGTAGCCCCAAAATTATCTCTACCCAACATACTCCACTTAACCCTTCAATTCTAATTGCACGTAACAGTTATGGGAAAGAAACTCATCATGATATCTCAAGAATTCTCATTTGCACGATAATTGTTCACAAATTTCGAAATCGCTTCTTCGTGCGACCGTAGCCCCAAAATTATCCCTACCCAATATACTCCACTTAATCCTTCGATTCACATTGCTCGTAACGTCTACGTGAAAGAAACTATAATTATTGAACGTACTCGCACACGAGATCTCAAGAATTCTCATTTGCCCAATAACAATTCACAAATTTCGAAATCGCTTCTACGTGCGACCGTAGCCCCAAAATGATCCCTACCCAACATACTCCACTTAATCCTTCGATTCGCATTGCTGGTAACGTCTACGTGAAAGAAACTCATCACGATATCTCAAGAATTCTCATCTACGCGACAACGGTTCACAAAATTTAGCAAATCGCATCCCGTTGGGACCGTGGGCCCGAGAATCGTCTCGCGCATTTCACAAAAGTATCGTCCGTCCCGTTTGTTTGGTCTGCATTTAATCGCGATACCCGAGTCACCGGCGTAAAATTAATTTCACGAGGCAAGTGCGAACGCAAACACGGGCGGCCTATTTCGTTTACTTCGCCTCCCGATGTTGTAGCTTTCAGAATACGAGAAGATGCGCGCCGTTCATCCGTATAAGCTAAGTTTCTGGTAGCTGCGCCGTTGGCGAGGAAGGTATTCGTCGGTGGATGGGCTCATAAGAGATTCAAGAGCGGCTCGTCGCGAGCGATAGAGTTCCCCCGAAAGGAGGCGAAAGTAAATAATTGCAACTGGCGTACCGGGCGAAAAGGGTGGAAGCGCCGAGGGATCTGGTAGGTCGTGGTAGGGTTGAGTTGTGTTCGTTCGGTAAGGCTCGCGTGCCACGAACGTTTGGACGCGATAGTCGCGGGCCGCAAAAATTAACAGTTAAACAATGGAATCTCGTTATATAGCCGTTACTCGCAAACCCAGGTAGAAATAATTAGGGAAGCAAGTTACCGTGCACAGCCGGCTCAACTTGGCTCTCGCGGTCTCTATCGTTCTCAGGACTACGAAACCAACGCCGCCCCCGTCCATCCTTAACCAACCTCTCCACCCCAGCCCTGTTGCAGCAACGGGGCGGACATGAAAGGAGCGGTCGTGCTTTCCCAGACACTCTATACCCCCTCGACCCCCGTGCCCTAACCCCCGTCCTGGCACCCACCCCCACGCACACCCAACTCCCACCCCTTACGCTACGTTCCTCGCACGTGAGGTTCCGCCACTGTTACGCGCGGCGGTTGCTGACTCTTTATGGTCTTTTAATTAGAGCCACTTTGCTGAACGAGGACAGGAAAGGTTAGGAATGCCGCTTGGAAAGTTCTTTAATTTGCCCGATAAATCAGCGGACGGTTTTCAGCCACGGCGGGGAAACGTTTATCTCGCATGCGGTGTGCCCCGCAACCTTGCGGACCAATCGCACTTTCGCCGAATAATTTTGTCTTTTGCGGCGTACCGCGTCCTTCCTTCCGCCTACCCTTCTCCTCTTTCCTAGGAGGGAGTGGTGGACACGGCGCAGACCGGATTCGATTATCCGCATACCGGTGAGATCGTTATTAGCCGGTATTATACCGGCTGAACACGCGTCACTCGTCTCTCCTCTCCAACCGCTACCGTAGATCCTCTTGCTAACGACCGGGACATTCGTTTCGTCGCGGATGTTTGTTCCACGAAGTTCTCAACACCGACTGGAATTTGTTTACACCCGTTGTAGGTTGTTTCGTTCATCGTTCGGGGAACGTTCGAACGAGAACCGAGGAGTTTCAACGATCTAACCTTCGAACGACTTTCAGCCATTGTGCAAACGCTACGTAACGCTTTAAACGGTACTGCGGTTCTCTGCTCGTAGCCAGCTATGAGAAATATGATCCTCGAGTGACCGTGAGTGATGAGGATGCATGCTGATGCAACCTAACGTTTCGAATCGGATACTGCGGTACTTTTACCTGTTGTTTTAACGGGTCCTGAGAACGAGTTGTAGCAGGTTGTTCGGAAAGTCACTTCGTTTTCCAAAACAGAGAATGTACAATTTAATCAAATGTTTGTACACTCTAAAAGAATCGTGTTTCATTTTCACTAAAGAAAAAAACACGAAATGACTTTCCCAACAACCCAATAGAAACGTGAGTTTGAGAATGAAAATTTATATCGAGGGGACAATGTTTCGAACGAACAGCAATTTACAAAGGGTCTCTTGAAAGGTTATTCGAAGATTAAGGCTTCTTCTTGCTAAGTGATGAGCGAGAAGACTATTGCACAAATTGTAGGTAGAAAGAAACAATCGAAGGTTACCGTACCTTTCTATATGATTACAGAAACAAAGTTTAATGGTTCTTACCTCGTCATTTATTGTGTAATAATGATCGAAGTACCGACAACAGTTTCAAAGGACAAGTTCTCCGTTAATTATTGAGCAAGAAGACTAATGCAGAGATTGTAGATAGAAAGAAACAATCGAAGGTTACCGTGTAAAATTACAGAAACAAAGTTCAATGTTCTTGCCTTATTATTCGTGATACAACAATAATTTCAGAGGACAAATTTTCCGCTAAATGTTGAGCAAAAAGACTACTGCAGAGATTGTGGATAGAAAGAAACAATCGAAGGTTACCATGTAAGATTACAGAAACAAAGTTTAACGTTCTTAGCTTGCCATTTACTATGCAACAATGATCGAAGTACCGACAACAGTTTCAAAGGACAAGTTCTCCGTTAATTATTGAGCAAGAAGACTAATGCAGAGATTGTAGATAGAAAGAAACAATCGAAGGTTACCGTATAAAATTATAGAAACAAAGTTCAATGTTCTTGCCTTATTATTCGTGATACAACAATAATTTCAGAGGACAAATTCTCCGCTAAATGTTGAGCAAAAAGATTACTGCAGAGATTGTGGATAGAAAGAAACAATCGAAGATTAATCTTACCGTGTACAATTATAGAAACAAAGCTTAGCGTTTTTACCTTGTTATTCGCAATACAACAATGATCCACAGAGGACAAATTCTCCGCTAAATGTTGAGCAAAAGGACTACTGCAGAGATTGTAGATAGAAAGAAACAATCGAAGGTTACCGTACCATTCTGTAATCTTACAGAAACGAAGTTTAACAATCTTACCACGTCATTTACCGTGCAACAACGCTCGATCCACCGACAACGTTAACAAAGGACAAGTTACGTTCTCGCGTACGTAAACGAACGATTCACTCGTACGATAATCCCACCGTGGAAATACAACAAATATTTAAACAGTAAAATCATGCAAGTTTGTATTTCCAGCGGCGTGTTCTTATCGCCAAGTTAATCCGGAATAATGCTCATAAATTGCCCCTATACGACTATAACTTCGGCTGCGATCTCTTTCGGAAGAGGCCAAGTTTTACTCGATAAAGGTTTTGATTAAAGTGCTCGCGTGTAAGGAAGTTCCATACGGGGTATCCATATGTTTCCAACTTAATCTAACTCGAGCCCCCGAAAGCTTCAACTTTTTGCGCGATATTTGATCGTGCCCGTTGTTCTCTTTCAGTAGACTCTCGTCGGGCCATAAATTTTTCGCGTCTACTCGTAAGCCGCGGCTGACCGCAAAATAATATGCGGCGGGGTCGGCCCTCATGTTTGGCTGATCGGCGGCTGATTACACGTGTTCCACGCCAATGGTAGGAGGGCATGATAAAGCTGGCGGACGGCTGGGGCAGAAGGCCAGACACAGCCTCAATCACCGCAACCTGCTGGTCAGCCTAATCCGCCATGGTGGCCACCCATTCAAAATCAATAGATAATTTTAGCCCTCTACACCAGGACGTGTATGCACGGTGACGCACATACGTTGTAAAGGGAGGCCCAATAATCCTCAGCCATCACTGGCCAGTCTCTCCTATAAATCTGAACCACGCGGGTTGGCTGCTAGTTCGAAAATCTTCGAGCAAAATGGACCCGATCCGCGCGAGTATAATACTCTGGAAGGGAATAACTCTTTTCCGGCTGGACAAAGGCTTTTCTCAAACTTACGTGCATTGCTGCTAATATATAGGCCACGACGTCCGATTGGTATAATGGAACGTTGTATGAGCGAACTGATCGAGAACCATCTCAGCGTACAGTTTTTGGTAGTGAGAGTTGTTTTAGGGACAGTACACTAACAATGGAATCTCGTTATATAGCCGTTACTCGCAAACCTAGGTAGAAATGATTAGTTAGGTACACTAAGTGATTGTATTATTAAGGTTAATTTAGGCTGGGAAGAATCTCTCGAACACTGAACCGACCGACTCGCATGGAAGATTCAAAGACGGTTTTGTATACTATTGGGTTGTTCTGAAAGTCATTTCGCTTTTTTTTTTTGGTGGAAATGAAATACGATTCTTTTAGGGTGTATAAACATTTTATTGAATTGTATATTCTCCATTTTGGAAAACGAGATTACTTTTCGAACAATAGACAAGATCGTTAACAAGCTTTCGACACTTGATTGCTTAATGCGACCATTACGATACTTTCCTTTGCGATAGGTCAGAGAGTAAACATCCTTGTGCAACGTGTGCACAATGCTACCCTATGCTCCCACTTATTATTTAATTTGCGAATCAATGAATTCAAGAACCTACAATCGACCAATTTCTCTCTATCAGTTTCGAAGGATTAACTCAAAATTCGTGCAACAGAGAGTCGAAATTAAGATTCTGATTTAAAAATACAGATTATGACAAACCTAGGTCAGAAAAGATTCTACGAGATCGATAACCGCGTCGATCAACATTGATCCTAGCCATCGACGCGTCGATCGAACGAAAGATCCGAAAGAAGAATAAGAAACAAAGGGGATCGAGGTCTTTCTTCTAAAAGGCTCGATCCAATGAAACTGAAACGTTTGGTTAACGTGTTATCGACCATCGGGAAAAATCGATGCACCTCGATCCGAGATATTCGCGCAGCTGGTCCAGGAAGAGCTAGAGAGCGCGTGGACGAGTAGAACGTATCCCGTAGGAATTTAATTACCAAGAGTGTCTCAGACGATCAGAACGTTTGGCATCTTGGAAGACGAGGATGCAAGGAAACGATGAATACCATTACAAAAGGTAAATATCAATTAACCAGGATGGTAGAGGCTTTGGAACAAGCGTTCCCTGTCGCGGAGATGAGACAGGGACCAAAGGTTATCGGACACCCTGTACACGGGGTTATACGAAGCGGAGACGCGACGTCGTGTGGGTAGAAACCGTACTACGTGTTTTGCTCACATCACCGAGGCATTAAGGCGCGTTTTGCCCTTCCGTACAGGGAACTAAGTTCGTCTGTCCCCCTCTGTCTCCTCTTTGCGTCCTGCCGGCGGCGACGTTCGCCCCTACACGGTGGCATGAATATTCAGGACCTGCGCCTCGTTCAATATGAATGCCGTTGATCTTGGCGAGCCGCTTCTCGTTCCGTTTGCGTTAACGCACACCACCACGAAGAGGCGAATGGTCGCGCGGTTTGTTCCCAGATAAATAGCATTCAGAACGAAGGATACCGTCGTCTGTGTCGGTAAACCAATGAAGCCTCCTTCTGATTGCGAGAGAAGGGTCTACCCCGTGGTAGAGAATGACGGGATCGCCGGAACGAACGGGGACCGTGTAACGCGGCTGGCCGTGTTTATTCTTGTAATCAGTATGCAGGGCTCTTAAAGAATCCCGTCGTTTCGAATATTCAGAATACGTCATTTCACCGTGGCCATGGTGGAGAAAGGTGGGTGGTGTTCGATGAAGTTTCGTTCCGTTGCACGGAGCGTAGCACGCGGCTCGACGTGTAGATGATTCGGTGGAGGCACGGATTACACGTGCACGCTACGTGACGAAGAAGTGAAAAGAAGAATTGATATCCGAGGTTTCATTGCGGAATAATGCAGATGAGCGGGAACGGTGGAAAGAAGCACAGAAAGATAGCGAAATTAATGAAGACCTCGCGATAAGACGTCGCGCGGGGGCACCCATTCATTCCTGTCCTTTTATAACCGCGCGAAAGTGTGCATTCCGTGCGAAGGAAGGTTCAACGACACGCAGCACGTGCCTCAAAATTCAATTTACGATTCCGTCCGGGTGTTACGCTCAACTTTCGCCCCGTGGTCCCGTAGCGACGATAAAAGTGATTGTGTGTCATTATCATTACACGTGGCCGGGTTTAATTTATCGATCATCGGTAACACTTCGCATGGAAGTTTCACTTCGTCGGTACCGGGAAGAGTTAACGTGCACGAACGGCCCTTCATCGTACGCGGCAAGGATTCTACACGGTGGTTGCGAAGTAGATGAGCTGGAAGATGAAACGGTGTCCTGTGAATATGTACCAGATTGTTACATGTACGATAAGTTTTCTCGTTCGATGAAACTTATCGAACAGTACCGGTCGATGTAGTACTGTTCAATGCAGCACTGTTTAATTAGTGCAGTACCAGTACTGTTCGATGTAGTACTGTTCGATAAGTTTAGTCGTTCGATAAAATTTATAGAACAGTACTGTTCAAGGTAGTTTCGTCGTTCGATAGAAGTTATCGAACAGTACTGTTCAAGGTAGTTTCGTCGTTCGATAGAAGTTATCAAACAGTACTGTTCAAGGTAGTTTCGTCGTTCGATAGAAGTTATCGAACAGTACTGTTCAAGGTAGTTTCGTCGTTCGATAGAAGTTATCGAACAGTACTGTTCAAGGTAGTTTCGTCGTTCGATAGAAGTTATCGAACAGTACTGTTCGATGTAGTACTGTTCAATAAATTTCGTCGTTTGATCGTTTGATCAAACTTATCGAACAGTACTGTTTAATGTAATACTGTTCAATGTAGTACTGTTCAATAAGTGTAGTCGTTCGATAAAACTTATCGAACAGTATTCTTCAATGTAGTACTGTTCAATAACTTTCGTCGTTCGATAAAACTTAACGAACAGTACTGTTCAAAGTAATATTGTTCAATAAATTTCGTCATTTGATAAAACGTATCGAACAGTACTTTTTAATGTAGTACTGTTCAATGTAGTACTGTTCGATAAGTTTAGTCGTTCCACAAAATTTATCGAACAGTACTGTTCAAGGTAGTTTTGTCGTTCGATAAAACTTACTGCACAGTACTGTTCAATGTAACACTGTTTAACTAACTTAAAGATAGTTTGTTATGTATGTAATATACACTAATGAAACCAACCCCTACGATCTTGAACACAATAATCCAATACCAACTCGATCCATACGTTCGCAAAAATTCTAAATGTATACCTTCAACATGAAGAAAATTATGTTTTCGTAACTTTAAACACAGTGAACATTCTCTCGAATTCTAGGATGTTCAATAAGTTTTATCGAACGACAAAACTTATTGAACAACCTAGTATTCGAGAGAATGTTCACTGTGTTTAAAATTATGGAAACATCATTCTCTTCCTGTTAAAGATATACGTTTACAGTATGTTTGCGAACGTATGGATCCAGTTCATATTGAATTATAGTGTTCACGATAGTACGGGTCGGTTTGATCAGTATATGTTACATATGAAACAAACTATCTTTAAGTTACAAAAGGTAGTTTTGAGTTACAAGTAATGTTATCAGAGCCTTCTTGTAAGAAAGTACCCGTAATAATGTTTGCGATTGCACGAGTAGGTTTGCAATTAAATCGGGAGTTACACAATCGAACGCTGCTCGTGCGAGAATTTTTCAATAATAATTACACCGATGGATGTATCAACCGATGAGAGTTAATTGCACTGGTTGCACAGTTCCCCGGGCTCAAATACTCTGAACGTTTATCAACGAGGACACCTCAAGAATCTAGTTTATGATACTACTGCAGCCGCTATAGAAATACAGTGTTTCTGCTTAGGTTGTTACAGTTTAGTGACCGAGCTAGGACAACCTAAAGGAGTTCCAAGAACCGAGCAGTGTTATTTATGTATCTTCTTGGTTTGTACAGCGCTACTCTTTCTTACGGTATACAACGCCGCAGTGTTACAGTATTACTGTCCTTAACCTGAAGGACAGGTGCTTGTTCTAGGAATAAAACGGTGTTATTTATCTCCAGCTCGTACACCTTTGTAGACATGGGAAACCAGGGTGAGAAACAGTAAGACTGACATATGGGATCCGCGCGAGCAATTCCAGGAAGTGATGAAGATACTACATGGCACCTTAAAGGACAACACTGTACCCCAAAATCGTGTTATCGTTTCGAGCGACAAAGTACTATATACACATACTCCAGGAACGTTCGAATGTCTTCGACGGTTCACGATACGATGACATCTTGGACACGCATTATCGCGCGAAGAGAAATGATTTTCCAGCAACTTTAACAACGAAGCGTCCTCGAAAAACTCTCCATTGAAACCACCAGTGCCACTAACTCGGAATGCGAGCCTTTCGAAACCAACGTTCGCCAACTTTTTCCATCCTTCCGATCAACGGAACTTGCACTTCGACCACGACCGTCTATTTTCGAAACACCCGGTATACTCCGCTATAGTTATCAGAATAAATCGTGCAGGTATCGCGCACGGAACGCCCAAACGTATCGCAGACAGCCATCGAGGTAAAACCAAGAGCCGGGTGATGTGGATACTCGAGCTTTCGTTGGAGAGCAGAGGCAAAGAGACAGGGCGGCCAGGCAAGATTCAGTAGGAAAGTGAAAAAGAGAGATACAGTGGAGGAAGAGAGAGAGGGAGGTAACTGGTCGAGGGTAGAGAGAGAGAAACGTGGATGTAGAAGAGGCAGGAAGGATAGGGGGGACTGGGGGCGGCAAGCAACGTGCTTTGAGAGTGGACCCCCGCGCTGAAAGTTCAATCAAGCTAAACAACATTTCTGTCCGGTCGCTCGCCAAAAAGCGGACTGCCGCGCACGGCCGGCCGACTGCGGCAGGCCAGGGCTGGCTGGCCAGCCAACCTTTCCCGACATCGGTCTGGCCTCAAACCAACTTCAAACGCGTATGAAATCGCGCTATCGTGTTGGCGAGTAGGGCGTGGCCGTATCCGTGGGACCGTGCAGGATCTGTGGCTTTCCAGGTAGCGATCAGGATCGAAAAACTGTTGCTACATGGAAACGAAAGCGGTTCCCAGGTGGGAGGTAGGATTACTACGAAAAACGACAACTGTACTTAATAACGTGGGAATGGGGATTCGTTGATTCGATACACCACGATTGTGACTCGAGTTGGAAACTTAGGATAGCTTCTGGTTAAGTTGACGTTTGGTAGAGAAAGTGTTGCTATATGGAAACGAAAGCTGTTTTCAGGTGGGAGGTAGGATGACTCTGAAAAATGCCAACTGTACTTAATAATGTGGGAATGGGGATTCGTTGATTCGATACACCTCGATTGTGACTCGAGCTTGGAAACTTAGGATAGTTTCTGGTTAAGTTGACGTTTGGTAGAAAAATTGTTGCTACATGGAAATGAAAGCTGTTTCCACGAAAAACGCCAACTGTACTTAATAACGTGGGAATGGGGATTCGTTGATTCGATACACCACGATTGTGACTTGAGCTTGGAAACTTAGGATAGTTTCTAGTTAAGTTGACGTTTGGTAGAAAAATTGTTGCTACATGGAAACGAAAGCTGTTTTCAGGTGGGAGGTAGGATGACTCTGAAAAATGCCAACTGTACTTAATAACGTGGGAATGATTCGATACACCTCGATTGTGACTCGAGCTTGGAAACTTAGGATAGTTTCTAGTTAAGTTGACGTTTGGTAGAAAAATTGTTGCTACATGGAAACGAAAGCTGTTTTCAGGTGGGAGGTAGGATGACTCTGAAAAATGCCAACTGTACTTAATAACGTGGGAATGGGGATTCGTTGATTCGATACACCACGATTGTGACTCGAGCTTGGAAACTTAGGATAGTTTCTGGTCAAGTTGACGTTTGGTAGAAAAATTGTTGCTACATGGAAACGAAAGTTGTTTCTAGGTGGGAGATAGGATTAATACAAAAAGTACCAACTGTACTTAACACTAGATTTACCAACCAGTCAAAATGACTGGCTTCAACTACTTTGACAAAGAAATTTACTTGAAATTCAACAGCATATTTTCAAAAGACATTATGACTTTTTCTATTCTGTGCATATAATCAATTTTATAAGTTCCTCTTTTTCCTCAATCATCGAGTTTCCTGGGAGACATATGAGGAACACCTTATTATATTGGAATCCATCGTTGGTTGTGGTGTTAAGAACGTGGGAATGGAAATTGGTTGATTCGATACATCTCGATTGTGACTCGAGCTTGGAAACTTAGGATAGTTTCTGGTTAAGTTGACGTTAGTATAAGAATTATTCATAGAAGAGGGATGGTTGTTGTTGAGATACACTAATTACTTCGGTTCTTAATGATGCCGAAAATCGAATTCTATTAATTTGAAGTGCGTCTGTTTAATATAGTTGATTATTATAGTGGTCACTAATGAACGAACCGCAATATTTGTAAACTTTTGAGTAACGTTACTGGTATCAAGAATTCTATAAAAGAAGACGATCACTGATCTAGTAACCATTTCTATTCTTCGGATTATAATTTTAAAAAATGTCACAAAAATTTGGAAAGCAGTCAATGAGTTAATCGTGACTCTTTATACCTCGATTTCTCCTATTGAAATTATGTTATAAAAAAATACTTACTTACAGAAGACATGTTTTACCTGAAATCTTATGCTTTCTTTGCAATATAATGATCGAGTCTAATGATGGAAACTATTTTACTTTGAGTGAATGATACCTATCGATAAAGTTTGATAAGAAAATTTAAGGTTATTCACATTATCAATGTACCCAATTTTTCTTTGAAATAATTGATACAAAGAAAAATTTATCTGGAAAATGTTTCATTAATTTTTTACAAGTAATTTGATGCCTTAAGTCAATTTTCAAACGTAGCAGTGAACTTAAATTATAAAGATGTGCAATCGTTCTTATCGATAAGCTACAAATTCCTTTCATCGAGTGAAATTCACGTGAAATCATCTATCAAGACAAATCTGTCGACGTGTGATATATAAATAATGGTCAAGGTCACACGTGGTGAAGAAAGAAAAGCAATAATGAGAATCTGATACATATTGGAAATGGGGTTGAACAATGACCGAGGTTCGAAAATTCCCTTGCTTTACCCTACTTCCAATATGGTCCGGATCCTTATTACACTTCTTACTTTTCCCCATGTGTGACCTTGAACCTCACTGTGTCATCGAATTCACTTTGCTTGCCACTTTTACTTTATACAAACACACATTCAGTTTTCCTAAAAAAATTAAAAAAAATAAAAATCACATCAGACATTCAAAAAACTATTAGGTTGTTCGAAAAGTCATTTCGTTTTTTTTTTTCGGTGAAAATGAGACACGTTTTTTTTGGAGTGTATAAACATTGTATCAAATTATATATTCTCCATTTTGAAAAACGAAATGACTTTCCGAACAACTCAATAATACTAACATTCTATCTCCCACCTAGTTTCTGGTTAAGTTGACGTTAGACAGAAAAACATTTGATTCCTTCTCAAAATCATTAAAGACTGGGCAACACTTTTTCATAATTTCTACTCCAAACGATTCTACCTTTTTCTAGTTTCAATTAGTTGTCTGCGAGATATTTCGACTTAAATAGAGCACCGTGTATAGCAATATTCCTTGAAGAACCTAACAAAATAAAGGAACGAATACGTTCGTAATGAACATAACTTTTAAACAAAATCAATGAAAGATATTTTGTTGCGTCGACTTAAATGGAGCACCCTGTACAGCAATATTCCTCGAATAACCGAACAAAATAAAGAAACCGTTCGTAATGAATATAACAATTTTTGAACGAAATCAATGAAAGATATTTCGTTGTGTCGACTTAAATGGAGCACCCTGTACAGCAATATTCCTCGAATAACCGAACAAAATGAAGGAACCGTTCGTAATGAATATAACAACGACTTTGAAACGAAACCAGTGAAAGCAATCGGTCAAAGTCCGATTTTTTTCCGAGTTCTTATCTCACGTGCGCGTAAACTGTTCCAAGTATAATACCAACGACCAATTACATCAAACGGGGCGAATGCAAACGCTGTGCCGCCCTTAAAGCAACTCAGCGCACGTCCTTCGGATTTACCGAACCCAATGATTCATGCTAACTGCTCGCGGACACGAGTGATGCCCGGAGATTACCGATTTTGACAAGCAACCGTCGTGATGGTAAGACAAGACACGTTGATGTACGACTGGACCACCCCGTAGCCCTACACAGGATTGTTCCCAGCGAGCCCAAAGGACGATAGCTAAACAGACGCCAGATTGATCGGAGTCAAGGCTGGTTATGCTAGTGACGCGAGCAAGGGAGACGGAGATGGCAGGCTTATGGGTAACAGAGGTCGTCGGCCGGATTTAGCCCTATGTGATCTTCCTACTTATTCCACCACCCGTCCCTGATTATGACCCACCTCTGGCTTTTCTTCATAATGTCACCATACGAGAGTGCAAATCCTTCGTTCGACTTCAAGATTGAAAGAACACTCGACACTCTCACGGATCTGGACCGCTGCCGGTGCTACGACTTTCTCGAGATTTGAAATTCAACGAACGATTTCGAATTATTCTCGAGAATTTTCCATTCGATATTTTATAAATATTTTTGAATTTTCAATTCAATATTTTGTAAACCGTACATTACGAACGGTTTCTTTATTCTGTTCGGTTATTCGAGGTATATAGGCTGTACAGGGTGCTCCATTTAAGTCGACACAACGAAATATTTTCCATTGATTTTGTTTAAAAGTTATGTTCATTACGAACGTATTCGTTCGTTTATTTTGTTAGGTTCTTCGAGGTATATTGCTGTACAGGGTGCTCCATTTAAGTCGACACAACGAAATATCTTTCATTGATTTTGTTTGAAAGTTGTTATATTCATTACGAACGTATTCGTTCCTTTATTTTGTTAGGTTCTTCAAGGTATATTGCTGTACAGGGTGCTCCATTTAAGTCGACACAACGAAATACCAGCACCTGATTCCTTTACCGTGGAACGAAGTTGAACAGGTATTAGTTTGAGGATTCTAGGAAGAGAGCAACGAAACACGTTTTCTTGTTACTGTCAAAAATTCTTATTAAACGATTGTTTACGATTACGAATTCACGTGAATCGAATATTGCGGTTAACTTAGAGCGAATTTCCATCGATGGATTGGAAACTATTTCCGAAGATGGTGCACTGGGTAATTTGAAACGAACTGGAATAGCTTTCTGAACTGATTGACGTTTGTAGATCAAAGTAAGGTATACTAGTTACTAGGGATATTATTGTAAGGAACTGTAAATGTAGACGCCATATTGAACGTGAGACTTGAACCTAAACAAACCTGATAAAAATATGTTGTTTGTTAGAATGATTTCAATGTTTGGAAGTATGATCAAAGCAAGCATTTTTTTATTAAACGTTTCAATCGTTTATTTCAGTCTTCTTTAGAGTCTCGTTTGTTTTGTCGAATAAACATCAAACTATTACGAGTTAAATATATCTGTCCGATACCGAAATATACAAAGTTATGGTTATTTCGTGAGAAGAATATTAGCAATCGAGTCTTGTCGTGAGATAACTATAATCTCATAAAGGTGTTTTAATATTATAATTTATTATAAGAAGAAATGGAAGAACAGATTATATGATCCAACTTATCTGTGTAATAACACTCCATATAATTAAGGTCTAAAAGAAAAAAGAATTTTTTAACCTTAGAAAAATTACAATTTTAATTCTATAACACACTAAATGGGTGGAAGAAGAAGCTTTATTACTTCACCAGGATTAATATTGATTTCTTCCTATAATATAGATTAAAAATATATTTATACATTGTACATAACGTATACTTATAGTTTGAAAATATTATTCTGAAATATACAATGCTTGGTTTGACTGGAATACTTGCGTGTCGAAAAATATCACACATAAGTGACAGCATCTCTTAAAATTTTACAATAAAACTCAATTTATCTAAATAAATACTACCTCTATTTATTTCCATTTATCGGAAGAAAATGTTTGTTAATAAACTTCTATTAAGTTTGTACGAATATCTGTTACAAAAATAACAATAAAATATATTTATGTCCCATCATCGTCGTTGTCATTGTCGACAAAGCAGTGAGTATTTTTCGATTATACTCTATAATAATTCAATTCAATTATATTTTGAAAACATAACTTCCATAGTAATTCGAAACATAAGAGTGCTTGATATTTCGAAAAAGACACCAAACGATATTTTGAATTTCCAAAAAACTATCAAACGAAATTTTGATACTTCGAGATCCTCGAGTGATCGATAAATGGACAACAGATTATCTAAAGTGTTCAATGTTGAATAACTAACAGTATCCAACGTAAAGAAAAACGAATTTAAATTGGCAACTTACGAAACCAAATTAGCGATAAACGGACAAAAAGTCACATAAAGATTGAAAAACGAGTTTATCTGAACGAGAACCTCGGTTGTTACAACGAAAAATTACACAGTAACGTTGATAATCATTGTACACCTATCGTACGAACCTACCCGGTTATGTGAACTGTCCCTCGTCAGTTTCGCGAGAACGGAGTTCCAAGGTAATTAATCGTCCGTGACCGATCAAAGTGAATAAGAACATAAAGTAAATAAGTGCTCTCGAAGAGACGATTTCAATCCGATCGACGCGCGTGTGAATCGAACGCGTGTTATCGCACACCGTTTGATAACATCCACGAGGAACGAAACGCCTCGGTGGCAAGGTCGTGTGGAACGTCGCGAGTCATCACTCGCGATAATGAACCACGAAGCGTGCGTGTCCGCGAATATCTTTTCGCCGTATTAAAACGTTCCGCACGAATGTCGTGTCTCGGCCCCCGCGAAACAAATAGGCGGTCTGATACCGTTTATTTGAGAGCGATGTGGTAGGTGGAAAAGTTTGAAAGTGGAATTGAAAGCAAAGCCGCTGCGGCACGTGAACCGTGTTCGCCACTTGCAGCCGCTTACCGTTGGATTCGTGAGCAACGTTTTGGTTTTTTTCTTCTTTTTTTTTTATTTGTTTTTTTTTTTTTTCCTTTTTTTCAACCAACAATTCCCACCCAACGTGCCCCGTTCCCCCGTGTCGTCCAAGGAAACACCGACCCGCTCCTCGACCAACGACGGGCAAAGCCATCCAACGAAGCTGGGCGTTATTACACATTTCTTCTATTAACATAAATACAATTCCACAGGGTGGCGAAAAGAAACGACCGGAGCAATGTAGGAGGTAGGTGAAATGAACGAGCACGTTTCATTTTTCCTTTGTCCTCGGCCCCGAAAAACCCCGCCTACTCTTCTCGGTTTATCTTGAATGAAAATGGTCTCTGCCATGACTTGTTCTCTCTCGCGCCTCGATTCTTCTCCAGCGACCCCACCCCCAACCCACCTCCCCATCACCGTCCAAAGCCTTATTTTATTTCCTCTATTGTTTCCACTCCTGGTGGGTACAACCCGCACGTAGTCCTCCTCATTTTCCACCCACACGAGTCATTCGTCGGGGTACACCAATGAGCGCGCGAACGCTTAGAATCGTTCGTGAGATCGCAGGGCACACGCACGAGCACATCCAGATCCCTTCTCTCGGTTAGCTCCCGGTCCCTAAACGTTGGCATTATTTTGCTCCGCGGTCCTTTTGTTTCGGTCCAGCCTATTGAACCGCGGGGGCGAGATAATACGCCCCGTGGACCGTTGCGCTCGACATGTTGCTTCAAAACAAACCCCCTTACACCACCACCCACAACTCACCACCTAACCACCTCACACACACCCCCCCTCTCTGTTCGCGTTCTCACTTTCCGATAATCCGCAGTTTTATCTCGACATCTTACGTTTACCGCCGTGCCAAATTCCACCCCGGTACGGGCGATCGCATTAAATTCAATCGACACGTACTTTACGCTCGATATGAAATAATCGTGGGACGGTTCGGTTGCCCCGACAGTTTACCCCGGTTGCAGCATCGGGTCGAATAGATCGGGATCGTGTCTCGGGCGGAAATGGAAGGTCTCAGCGTTCCGTAAAACTGGTTCAGTTGGACCGTACGACGTTCTATATAGAACGCCTTAAGAGACAAACGCGTTGAATTTGTAACAATGCGCGCGATGAAATTCTTCAAGTTACGATAACCCTTGCCCGAGAACCTTGGTAACTGTACCGTAACGTTGGTGTAGTCTCGAGTGCGAATGTAGTGTGTATTAGTAACGGGACTTTCCAATTGAGTCGACGAGTACAGGTTCAATTTGTAAAATTAACAAAACCTGGAGAAATAGAAATTAAGTGAAAACTTGCGATGAAATGAATGTTAAGGTAGATGGTTGCCAGGGAACCTTGGTATCTGTACCGTATCGTGGGTGTAGTCTCGAGTGCGAACGTAGTGTGTATTCGTAACGAGACTTTCCAATTGAATCGACAAGTACAAGTTCAATTTATAAAATTAACAAAACTGGAGAAATAGAAATTAAGTGAAAACTTGCGATGAAATGAATATCAAGGTAGATGGTTGCCAGGGAACCTTGGTAACTGTACCGTATTGTGGGTGTAGTCTCGAGTGCGAACGTATTGTGTATTCGTAACGGGACTTTCCAATTTAATCGACGAGTACAGGTTCAATTTATAGCCGATATTGACCGTTTGTAAAATTAACAAAACTGGAGAAATAGAAATTAAGTGAAAACTTGCGATGAAATGAATGTTAAGGTAGATGATTGTCTGAGAAACCTTGGTAACTGTACCGTATCGTGGGTGTAGTCTCGAGTGCGAATGTAGTGTGTATTCGTAACGAGACTTTCCAATTGAATCGACGAGTACAAGTTCAATTTGTAAAATTAACAAAACCTGGAGAAATAGAAATTAAGTGAAAACTTGCGATGAAATGAATGTTAAGGTAGATGGTTGCCAGGGAACCTTGGTATCTGTACCGTATCGTGGGTGTAGTTTCGAGTGCGAACGTATTGTGTATTCGTAACGAGACTTTCCAATTTAATCGACGAGTACAGGTTCAATTTTTCACCGATATCGACCATTTTCGAATAATGTAAAATTAACGAAACTGGACATTGGAAAACGAAACAGTGAAAAAATTTACCAGCGCGAGAAACTGTCTTCTCGAATATTCTCGTGGTTCTTTCACATTCATCGTTCTCAGCGATTCGATTGTGAAATAGTGTGATTCGTGTCGAATCTAATGCGCGTCACGTGTTTAATTAATCCTGCGCGGAGAATGTACAAGAAATTTAAAGTTGCTCGCAATGTACAATAAGAACGGTTTGTTGTAACTTGACAGAAATAGAAATTAAGTAAAAACTTGCGATAAATATTAAGGTGGATGGTTTTCAAGGATCTGATTAGATTTTCTAGCTCGCGGACTAAGTTCTCGTCGCTTCTAATTAGTGGAGGATAAGGATACAATAACAACGGTTTGTTGTAACTTGACAGAAATGGAAATTAAGTAAAAACTTGCGATAAATATTAAGGTGGATGTTTTTCAAGGATCTGATTAGATTTTCTAGCTCGCGAACTAAGTTCTCGTCGCTTCTAATTAGTGGAGGATAGGGATACAATAACAACGGTTTGTTGTAACTTGACAGAAATAGAAATTAAGTAAAAACTTGCGATAAATATTAAGGTGGATGGTTTTCAAGGATCTGATTAGATTTTCTAGCTCGCGGACTAAGTTCTCGTCGCTTCTAATTAGTGGAGGATAAGGAGCCTGTGAGGATAAAATTGAAAGTGGTCGGTACAGAAAGTTGTTTAGGAAACGTAGAAACTCTGGGAAGAGGTTGTGGGAGCAGTGTAGGGTGCGTGTAAGGAAAGATCAAGGAAAGGGAATTGCGAGTAAAATGATGAAGGAAAAGGACGGGAAATATTGGAAGGAAAACAGACAAGGTTTCAGAGTGGTCGAACGGCGCCTCCTAATTTATGACCGTCGACCGGGATAAAGATTGTCGAATCTGCAGTGCTTGTATCCTGGTGCAGAGCTGATTTTACTAGGTATTTTAAGTGGTTCCAAATGCGTCCAACCGAGAGTTTGCGACGCAACACAAACGTAAGAATTTATTGCTGAAGGGGCATCTCCTGGAGGATATTTCTGCGAAGGTACCACGTGGAGAATTGCTGCAACTTTGTACGATTTTAATTAAACAATTTCTTGCCCAAAGTAATCGTGATAACGGAGTATCGTTTGGTCGGGCATCGCTGTAACGTCGAGTTTGTTATTTATTATGATTGACGGACCGTGAGGTTAATTATATAGAAAATTATTGGAAAATTGATACAATTTTGTACGAGTATAATTAGACAATTTCTTGCCCAAAGTAATCGTGACAAAGAAGTATCGTTTGGTCGAGCATCACTGTAACGTCGAATTTGTTATTTATTAAAATTGACGGATGGTGAGGTTAATTATTTAGAAAACACCAAAATACTGTTGCGTTTCAGAGAAGTTAATATAATATCGAATGCGAATTGTAAGTGAAATTGTTACTATCTGGGATTTTCTATTTTTGAACTAAATCGTATGTATCTTATTGAACGATCAATATGTGTTCAATGAGGTAAACGAAATCAGATATTTGTGTCAGTTGTTCTCGTGAATATTGATGATAAATGGATGTTCGTTTCGCAACATGAACTTTTTGTTAACCTGCATTAATTCGTTAATGAGTCATGTTTAACCAGATTGTTTTGTATATTGCAATAATTAATATTTTCCTTTTAAAAACTTTAGGGAAATAATAACTTTAATGTACTTGGTACTTTAATGTGTATTCGTATTACATTTTATCGTATCAGTGCACTCTTCGCAAAATCAATATCGTTGTCATAATTACTTCCAAGTTCTATTAATTTTCTTAAGATTTCCAATATTATGGTTCCATAAATGTCTAAGCAGAGTTGTCAGTTATGAAAAACATAGTTTAAGACAACTTTTCTATAAATTTGAATTATAAGTTTGTACTTCTTGGTAATAATCTCATATTTTCGTAAAATTCTACGCAAACAAATACAGTGTTTTGTTAATAATGTTTTCTGTAATAGTGTCCTCTTAATAAGAACGAGAAGAGCATAACCATTTTGCAGAAAGTACTTCCTTCGCTCGCATTTTCGATCGAAATCTATTAAATCTAGGTTGTTATATAATACTAGGTTGTTCAATAAATTTTATCGTTGTTTCCATTGTAAAAAGATACTATGACACTTCAACTTTGAACAAATATACGAACGAGTCGACAGATCTACGTGAAACTTTGCACATGTTCATTGAACAGTAATACCATCTTTGTAAAAATAAAATAACGAACCTAATAGCTCCATTTCTTATCGAACGACAAAACTTACCGATTAACCTATTATCATTAAACTATCGATCGTTATTACCGAACAGGTATACAGTTAAAAATAAGTTATTATTAATCGATTTTAGGAAAAACTGTCTCCTATGAAACACTAGGTTGTTCAATCAGTTTTGTCCTTTCTTCCATTGTAAAAAAATTGAAAAAACAAATCGACAGGTCTGCATGAAACTTCACCCATGTTCATTGAACAGTAGTACCATCTTTGTAAAAATAAAATAACGAACCTAATAGCTCCATTTCTTATCGAACGACAAAACTTATCGATCAACCTATTATCATTAAACTATCGATCGTTATTACCGAACAGGTTTACAGATAAAAATAAGTTGTTATTAATCGATTTTGGGATAAATTGTCTCCTATGAAACACTAAGTTGTTCAATAAGTTTTATCCTCTTTTCATTGTAAAAAAAATACCATGATACTTCAACTTTGAACAAATATACTAACGAGTCGACAAATCTACGTGAAACTTCACCCATGTTCATCGAACAGTAGTACCATCTTCAGAGCTTGAAAATCAATCCTCTTAAGGAAAAAATGTTCAAAAAAATGAAAACGTATCCTTTTCTATAGAATTTTTTACCAAAAAAAAACAACATCGCACAATCATTATACTAGGTTCTCCAGTAAGATTTGTCGTATTTTCCATTGTAAAAAAATACTAGGACACTTCAACGTTTGAATAACTGTAAATATACGAGTCGACAGATTTACACAAAACTTCGTACATATTCATCTTTAGAAACAGTGGTACCATCTTTGGAAAAATAAAATGAATATAATATCTCCATCTCTTATCGAACGACGAATATAATAATCTCTATTTCTTATCGAACGACGAATATAATAATCTCCATTTTTTATCGAACGACGAATATAATAATCTCCATTTCTTATCGAACGACGAATATAACAATCTCTATTTCTTATCGAACGACGAATATAACAATCTCAATTTCTTATCGAACGATGAATATAACAATCTCCATTTCTTATCGAACGACGAATATAACAATCTCCATTTCTTATCGAACGACGAATATAACAATCTCTATTTCTTATCGAACGACGAATACAATAATCTCCATTTCTTATCGAACGACGAAACTTATCGATCAAGCTATCGTACCAGCTCTCCGCGTCGTTGTTCGTTCGCGACGCTTCGCAATATGGAGTTCATCTCGTAGGTCCGGATCCGATTGTACGCGTGTAGCTCGAGTATCGAAGAGTCAGTTGAACGAGCAATTTCCGGGGTCGAAGTAGCGCCGGTATTAGCAAACCGCGAGCTTATGTATCTCGGAGTAAACTCCGAACTGCAGGGCATCTAGGATAATATTATGCCGTGCTGACATCTTTGGTGTTAGCCAGGCAGTCCGTAACCCAACACCGTGCTACGGACCAACCCTTGCCTTCCTTTGCCCTTCTCCTGTACAGGCGGAGCCCAAGCAACGTCGATAGCGAAAGCCCGAGATCCTGCGGTCACCCTTTACAGGAAAGGCCAAAGGAGTAGAGAGTTGCTTGCTCTCGCTCGAGAAAGAACGAGATACCCGAAACGCGATAGAGGGAGAGGGATAACAGGCAATGGGGTGAGGAGAGCCTAACCTTTCCATGGAAGACTAGGGAAACCGACTGACCGAACACCACGCCTTACCAAGCTTCTGCGCCCGCGTTACGGAGCTTTCAAATTAAGGCACAATTTCGTTCAAGAAGCCACGATCCGAATTAACGAGACGAGCCGGGATGAACGCACCTGAGCCCCGTGTATTTTGGTAAACGCCGCGAGGGATATACCTGTCTACTTCTCATTACCGTTAAATCGCGAGCAAGCATTGTTCAGAGCCCTGAAACCGGATACGAAAGTATCCAACGGAAGAATGTTGTTAACGTTGCAATCGAGCGAATTTCTTCGCGATACTCTCGTCACGTGGACCTGGCAAACGGGATATTTATAATAATCGTAGGGTTCATCTGGAGAACGGTCCTATAGGCTCATGGATCCTTTTTTTCTTTGTAAATCTTTATGTACCTAAGTTATGTACTCTTTTGATTAGGAGAGCGCGGTTCGTGTGCGTTCGATTGAACTCGAAACGGATGAACGCGAGTGTTGTTACGGTGCTAACGGACTCTTTTTAATGTAATACGTAATTGTTTAGAAAATCAGACAAATCTAGACAAGACACTTGTTCGTGGGAATTGTTTGAATGATTTTTATACAGAATTCACCGCACACTGTGAAGTTACGATCGTACTTTGCGCGCACATTGTCGAATATATAACGCGTTTGCAGGAATTTTGTTAAATATGCAGAAATTTATGTACATATTATATTCGTGGGGATAATTTTGTATTTTACGATACGCGTCACTATTGGTTCGATTGGTTTGAAGTTGGAAATTTCAACTCCAGTGACCATTTGCGCACCAGTGCGTGGTCATTGATAACAACAGGGAATATTTTAATAATTGTGTCATAATTAAAATAAACGTTTAATATTTGTGTCGACCCTTGGGAAATTCATTTTCGCGAAAAATACGAATATGTCGTGTATGTAGAACAGCACTGATTCTCTATTTCGTAAGAAATCAATGATGCATTATGCACGATGCAGCAACATACTCGATGCACTTTCTTCGATCATAATTAAAAGTATGGATTGCATTGCGTAAAATTTATTCGCACGAAAATTAATTTTCCGTAGAAGCGGTGATAAACAGTTTTAACGTTATTACTTGTTGGTTAATTTCCTCAATTTCTTCCGTTAAATAAAAAACATAATTCGCAAAACACGATGGAAAGTTTGCTCAAGAATCGTAGAATAACAATTAACGCACACACTCGACGTTTCGTACGGCCATTAAAACCACGTGTTAGTCTAGTAACCTCAAAAATAGCGGGAATACCCAAATGGGGGCCACGAACGGTAATGGGGTTAATGTTCGTAACCAGAAATTCGATAATTTTCAAGTTCGATCGGCAATTGTCTTCTCAACAGCTCAAAGATATTTTTAACTATAAATGAGATAAAACTTTCTTCTTATTCGATCTTGTAAATGTTTGATCCTGGCAGGGCGAACGTGGGTCACTTGAGACCCGAGTTTTACGACAACTAAAACTTCCACCGATTGGAGAGACCTTCGAGTCGACGAAAAATAGTTTATGGTACGTTACGATACGATGGCGTAGAAGTTAGTTGTTTAACAGGTGTTAGCTGTTCTTTCAGATATTCAACAGAACAATCGAAGTATTTCAAGACTTTTCCTGTACGTTTAGAATGGTCGAAAATTTAAATAATGTCAATTTGAACATTTTAAATAATGTCAATTGAATAATGTCAATGTCAATTTGAGAGATAGAAATTGTGCAGAAAATCGACAAATATTACCTATTTTCTAAATACGCCGGTTTTTAGTTTCTCTATAATAAACCTACTTTTTTATAATAATTTATCAATTTTTAAATACTAAACTCTATACTTTTCCCCCCATAATAAACCTATTCGTAAAATGCAAGGAAAAAATTACACTTTGTAATCTGTTTATGCGTGATTTTGCCATGGGTCAGAAATGACCCGGCTTCGGCATCCCACGAGGTCTGTCGTTCAAGGTTTAAATAGAAAAGAATTTCTTTCGAACCATTTCGAACAATTTACTCATGGTACAGACTCTCAACGTTAAGTAATCATGTTATGGTGTCTCCGTAGAGGATTTTCTATAAGTATTCAATTTACCCAGATTTATGAGTCGAGATTTGATGTAAATAGATCGACGCAGTTTTTGAAAAATAATTGGTTAAAAAGCCACAGCTTCTCGCAAGAAGCAAACACTAGGTGTTCAATAAGTTACGTCGTTCGGTAAAACTTATCGAACAGTATAGTACCAGATTGCTCAACTTATCGAACATATCGAACAACCTATTTACAGTAGCAATTCTTTGAGGTTAGGTTGCGGAACATCGCTCTATCCGTTGCAGCGAATTTCACGATCGACTTAACATCGTTTCTCTCCTTTCCATTTTCGTGTTCTCGGAAATCGAGACGACGATGCCCCAAAAATGAAACGAACATAACCCCGAACTTTTTTCATTTCGGTCTCGCGAATGAAAATACGATCGAAACGCGTGACGCGATACAATCGTCGCCCATCACGAGGGAAATCGTCGCGCGTATTATAGTATTCCCCGACTTTGTGAAAAACGGAAAGAAAAGGGAAAAATGAAGTGAAAAAAAAAGAAGGGCACGCGGCGTGCACGAGAAAGCGGCCCCGCGTATTTCTAACCCCATTTTGAGACGTCCGTTGAATTTATCGCCGCAACATAAATACCGACCGTACTTCGCATACCGCGCGTAAGAGGTCCGTATATGCGCGAAGACATATCGGGGCACGGCCATTTAAAGATGAAAGATCCCCCTGGCAACGTAACGCGTGTAATATACTGCGCGGCGCATAGCGCCCTTAACGTTATTAAATTTTCGACCGACGTGGTCGCGACGCGATCGCGGAATTTAAAATTCATCGAACCATCGCGGGCGTCGGGACGATGCTCCGCACCGCTACGGTTACAGGGTGAACGCGCCGCTTTACAACGCGACGTGTATTTATCACGTCGGTGCACGTAGGAGACGCGTGCGTGGTGTAACGCTTAAAAATTCATCGGTTCTCGTACGGTACCTACCCCGGCGATATTATTTACGCACACCGGATGTAAATTTCGTGCGCGGAGATGGTACGCGGCCGCGTTTCGTTGCGCCGCGATTAAACACGATTCTTCGAGCGGGGAGAGAAAGAGACAGAGAGAGAGAGAGAAAGATAGATAGATAGATAGAGATATAGATATAAAGATAGAGAGAGAGGGAAAAATGCCGGGAGCAGGAAACTTGCAGGGTAGTTGGGAAAGTTAGTGGCTGAAGTCCCCGGAGGGACGCTCGTTGTATAATATTCGAAACAGAAAACGTAGGGGTTAATGGTACGCTATACCGTAAGGGCGGACGGGGCTAGCCTGAATACGTCAGCATGCTCCGGCGCGCTCAGACTCGCATCAAAAATGTATGAAATGATATAATTTTCGTTTAATTAAAACTGTAATAACAGTTTTGACTGCATTCCGCCGGTCTGGCATTAAAATATACGAGCGCGCCGGCGTCGCCCAACGGCTCGTCCGACACTACGCTACGGAGAATAGTCGGAAGTAGAGTGGACAAGGGGGGGTGTGGGGTGTGGGTTTTGCGGGACGAGGTTGAAAAGTCACTCGATGAAAAGACGAATCGAAAGGGGTAGAGTCGCCGAACGCCCACGAATCCGATCCCGAGCAAGACTCTCGTAACGTTTCTTCTACTACGTGTCGTTGTACATGTTTATCGTGTATATTTTAATTACAGTCACGGGTGCAGGACTCCTTTCATCGATTAGCACCGCCGCCATTTCCTTTTTCGTGCTCGCGGGGGAAGGCAGGGAGGTGGAAGCTTTCTTCTCGAGCACTCTTGTTTCGTTGCGGGCTCCAAAGGCAACCGTGGACCGTGCAAGAATACCCCCCACCGATGGAAAGAGTATTGCCGTTGCCAAGTAATCCCGACCGTCTGTTTTCAATCTGACAATAAGTCATGGCGTTCGATTCGGCCGCGGTTTCCTTTAATCGCGAGCCCGCTGTCGTTCGCGCGCGAACGATTCAAGGTTACGGCTGGGGAAAATCGATCGTATTTTTTACCATCACTCCCCCCCCCCCCCAACCCCCACCACCCAATCATGCGTTGGATTCCAGACTTTCGAAAGTACGACTTTCGAACACAGAGTCGTAATTCGAAGAATCGGAGCAGATAGGAGACTCGGAGCGAAATGATGCGCGGAGAGTAGTGCGCGTGGTGCATTGGCGCGAAAATTTGAACGCGTTTCCCACGCGTTTGAAATTTTCAAACTATTTCGCGAACTGATCGACTTGAATATTCGGTTACGTGTAGAAATCCAGTTTTGCGATGTGTTTAAAATTCTTTCTCGCAACGGGTAAATAGTTAGTAAAAATTGTCGCGAAAGGATACTTTCTGTGTATTTCTTCGAAGTACCGTCATTCAGTTCGCTTAGAGGATATTCGAATCGTGAATTTAGAAATGTTTGTAAATAAGACAAAGAGTTCGAATTTTCTAGGAAAAATCTAGCTGAACGAAATTTTGCAACAGTTTCCAGAAAACCGAAAATAATAATATAAATGTTAGAAATGGGTTCAAACACTCCTTTTAAAGAAAACAGAAATACGAGAATCAACCTATGTTACACTCGTGCAGAATAACAATTTGTATCCTCCATTTCCAATTACCGAACGTGGCGCAATCATAATTAACCCTTACGACGACAATTTCGACGCGTCTGTCGTTCATCAGGAATAACTCGCGCATCGTTGGACAGAGTTACGTTAAAAAATTCACGTGACGTCTCCGCGAGTGTGTTGATAGGTACGCGGAGTTTCGGTTTCGAGCGTCGCGTGCTTCCCTTCCGCGAAAAAAGATTCGAAATGTCGAATTTTTCGAGCCGTGGCCCGAGGGAACCCCCTTAAAGGGGAACTCCGAACAACCCCCGTGTTCGGTGCTCAGGACGGAGTCGCGCGGGCGAGAAAGGCGACGAGAATGGAAAATAAACGTAGCTATGATGCCCCGAGTTTGAAACAATTAACATAACAAAGCGAAGGGAGTCGCGGGATGGTCGGAAAAACAGGATACGCCGTAGCCAAGAGCCGACGAGAACGCGGGCGCGTTTCTCTTGAGATTTTGGCACTGTTTCTACCGGCGGCGGTGGCCTATTCCAAGTTGCGGTATTTGAAAACATTTCCCCGACCAGCGTAAACGAATCTGACGTAAACGGCTGAAGGATTGCGCGGTGTGAAACTTTCTTCTATTATCAGCCACTTCTTATACAGAAGCAACACCGGTAATAAATATCGTCGTGTATTTACATATTTCACTTTTTCCCTTCAATTTGAAAGACGTCGAAAGGATTGATTTATAAACGCGTACGTTCTATAACGGGTTAGTTCTCCTTTATATCTTTACGTTACACAGAATTTGTCTGGTTATTTTTTTTTTATTTTTTTTTTTTTTTATTCAGTGATGTATGCGTATAATAGGTTAGTCGATAAGTTTGGTAGTTCGATAAGAAATGGCGCTATTAGTTTTTTCGATTTATTTTTTTAAAGAGGGTACCAATGATCGATGAACATTGGTGAAGTTTCGTGAAGATCTATTGATTCGTTCTTTCGATTTTTTGACAATGGAGAAAACGACAACATTTATTGAACAACCTGGTATTGTAGGGTAGATTCTTAGTAGGGCAAGTTGCAACACTTTTCTACGATATGATTTTATTAATATGAAAAATGTTACGAATTATTCTAAAGGATCGAAATAGATAGTGTTTTATTAACATATGTTTTAATGAAACGTTAAAACAATACTTGCTCCACTATCTATATAATTTTTGATTTATTTATTTTTCCTCGGTAATGCGTTATCGTTCGATTATATCCGTTATTAATGTGTCAGGAAGAAGTCTTTTGGGATTCACGTTTATTTATAACGGTATTATGTAGGTATTTTATACCATAAACCATAAATAAATGTTTGTCATTATATTAGTCAATATGGAAATCAATACATTCTGGAAAGCTGTTTCATAAAACGTACAGAAAACGTATAAGATTTTCTGTAGAGTGCCGATCGCAAGTGTTTATAAACGAAAAATGTTAAATGTGTATATTTATAAAATCTCTAAACAAAAACCTTGATCGTGATTTGTCCCATCGAATGTTTCTCCGTTATAAACCACTTCATATTCAACGGCAACACTTTCAACAAATATTCTTGCTTATTTACATATTTAATTTCTTTCTTCACAAGCGTTCGTAAACGTTCATCTGTCTTTAAGCGAGAAAATTTGAAAGTGTAAGCGTTGGATTGTGACAAAATCTCTAAAGAAAACTTGCCGGTGTACAAAGTTAATAAAACAAGTGACAACGGTCACGAGTACACGAACGACACTTTTAACGGTCAATTATGAAAATTTCAGAATGAAATCGGGAAAATATAATACTTCCGGAGCTTTCCTCTCTTATCGATCATTACTTCTACGAACAACCTAGTACTGTATTAAGTTTTGTCGTTCGATAAAACTTATCGCACAACCTATTACTGCGGAAGAAATGATCGATAAGAGAGGAAAGATTTGGAAGTATTTTCCGGATTTTGTTCTGAAATTTTCATAATTGTATCTTGACCGTTAAAAAAGGCGTTCGCGAAGTTCTATCGAACGACGAAACTTATTGAACAGTGCTACCTTCAACAGTACTGTTCGATAAGTTCTATCGAACGACTAAACTTATTGAATAGTACTACATTGGACAGTACTACATTAAACAGTAGTGTTCAATAAATTTTATCAAACGACAAAACTTATTGAACAGTAGTACATTGAACAGTACTGTTCAATAAATTTTATCAAATGACGAAACTTATTGAACAGTACTACATTGAACAGTACTGTCCGATAAGTTCTATCGAATGACGAAACTATCTTGAACAGTACTGTTCGATCAATTTTATCGAACGACTATACTTATTGAACAGTACTACATTGTACAGTACTATTCGATAAGTTTTACCGAACGATGTAACATATTAAACAGTACTATATTGAACAGTACCATTCGATAAGTTTTACCGAACGACGAAACTTATTGAACAGTACTACCTAGAACAGTACTGTTCGATAAGTTTTATCGAACGACTAAAGTTATTGAACAGTACTATATCGAACAGTACTATTCGATAAATTTTACCGAACGACGTAACTTATTGAACAGTACTACCTAGAACAGTACTGTTCGATAAATTCTATCGAACGATGAAACTTATTAAACAGTACTATATTGAACAGTACTATTCGATAAGTTTTACCGAATGACGAAACTTATTACTACCTAGAACAGTAGTGTTCGATAAGTTCTATCGAACAACTGAAGTTATTGAACAGTACTATATCGAACAGTACTTCCTAGAACACTACTGTTCGATAAGTTCTATTGAACGATGTAACTTATTAAACAGTACTATATTGAACAGTACTATTCGATAAGTTTTACCGAACGACGAAACTTATTACTACCTAGAACAGTACTGTTCGATATGTTTTATCGAACGACGGAAGTTATTGAACAGTACTATATTGAACAGTACTATTCGATAAGTTTTACCGAACGACGAAACTTATTGAACAGTACTATATTGAACAGTACTATTGGATAAGTTTTACCGAACGACGAAACTTATTGAACAGTACTACCTAGAACAGTACTGTTCAATAAGTTTTATCGAACGACGGAAGTTATTGAACAGCAGTACTATATTGAACAGTACTATTCGATAAGTTTTACCGAACGACGTAACTTATTGAACAGTACTACCTACAACAGTACTGTTCGATAAGTTCTATCGAACGACGAAACTTATTGAACAGTACTACCTAGAACAGTACTACATCGAACATTACTGTTCGATAAGTTTCATCGAGCAACTCATCGAACAACCTATTACAAGTAGCCGCGCTGTGAAATATATCGTTGCAGGTTCGGTAGGAAAATTAAAATACGGACAGAGCACGAAGTTTCCCACGTGGCTGTCAGTCACAAGTATTGGCGTACGATTATCTGTCTCGAAGCGGAGAAGTTCGAGCGCGTAATGGTAAGCTACGGATTTTGACAAAAGTTCCGAATAAAGCCCCCACCTCCCCCTCCCCACCCCTCCCCCGCGTAACCGTGCTGGAAGACTTTCGTCATCCGCGGCATCGACGATTCGTTCCGGTATCCCCTCGTTTGAAAATCATAGACGCCCGTGAAAATCTGACGGATCGAAGATCTTTATTCTTTCCGCGGAGTTGGCGCGGCTTGGCAATCTGTTTGTCTCGTTATATATGCATGACGTCGGATCAAGCGAGAGAAAATTTTCCAGGCCGTGCGTTTCAAAGTACGACAATTCAAAGCGTCTCCAATGTCTCTTGCCGTTTTCCAGCGTCGTCGGCATAGCACGGCTTATTTGATTAAGGTGCATTGCAGGCGCCATGCATATAATCGTATAAATTGCTTTTGATGTGAGAGAGCGTGAGCTCTCGCAGTTCTGTCTGCGTGGTTGAAAGTTTCGCACCCTTCCACCACCACCCCCTCTTTGCATTTTCCATCGCCTGTGCCCACCCCGACTCCTTTATCCCTCCCTTCTTGAAACATCTCCGTGATATGCAATATCGTCACGCGAAAAACAAAATATAATTCCGTCGCTGAGAAGTACACCACCGTCAATCGTTCGCAACGAATCGAGAAATTCGTTCGATCGAACAATACGCTCGAAAGAATGGTAGACAACTGGTATTGGATATTTTGGTAAGAAACTTCGAATTATTATTATTATTACACCGAACGATACGACACCACCCTGACATGCTCCGGGTCGCGTCGTCGAATTTCATCCCCCTTGAACGGACGCGCGACGCTTTTTAACGGTTACAACGAAAATAATTACAACCCGCGGGAAGTGATAAGTAAAGTATTCGTGTACAAATTTTCAGGGGAACGTCACGCGATTAAATTTACTATTTTGATAACACCGGCTAATCTGGTCGCTTTAAAATTAAGGTTACCAGCGAAATAAAGCTACGCCCGAAGCCCGGCCGTAAATTAACCGGTGCACGTAACTGCGATAAATATTTAACTTGCCTTCATTGGTACTAAAATCCACCGAGAGTCGTAGACGAAACGGAAAGGTTCCCGAGTCTCTGATATAATTTGTAATTTCTACCGCGATAAATTCGTTTTCTTTTTCTCTTTCTTTTTCTTTTTCTACTTTTTTTCATCCCCCTCACCTTTTTTTCGCACGCATCGCGAGTACTCGTGTCAGTCCGGAATTGACGATCGAGATTATCCAACGACCGCGATATCATTGAACGCGATGACGTTTATTTCGATAGCGGGACGAAATAATGGAAAAATCATTTCACGGCGACGTTTCATTTCGGTGATTTCGATAGGTTGAGATTTGATTCGCGCATCGGCGTAGAATCGGTCAATGGTGTATCGATGGTGTGTCAAATGGACTACGGTTTACGCGAAAAGCGGGAATTGAAGAAAATAATAAAGGCGCGACGTGTTTGAACGACACGTCACGTCTGGCTATACACCGATCGTATCTACTTGCTGTAATAACGCAGCCAGCTAAGTGGAACGAGGCGTTACGTTCAGACGTCGCTGTTCCGGTAACACAATTCAGAAGGGAGTTCTCTCCGAGGACTTTCACCGTATTAACCCAATATCAACCATACGGTTTAGAATCGGATCAACAACCTTCCAGTCCCTGGCTTCCTCCTGCGTCGTTCCGAAGACATTGATTGTACTCTCGTTTGTTCCTCGAGCGGGTAAAATAATCAGACAGTAACGCATCAGATCGAGCGAATCGAAACCACTTCCACGTCGCGTATTTTAATCTTCTCACGCTCGCCGTGTGTTATTCCGACACGCTGTATTTTATTACGTTCGAATAAAAAAAAATGGCGGCGGTAATACGAGCGTGATACGGCCCGTTTGTAACATAAATATTGACATATTTACTGACATTTATCGGTCGTGAAAGTATCCATTTTTATCACTGCAGATATATATATATATATATATAATAGCACTTTGCTGAATATTATTTTTTAAGTATATTTATTTTTTCCTATGTGTTATTTCTTACTGCTGTGTTTATTTATTGTGTGAAATGAGTAAACTGAGAAATAGGGATATTGTATATTTCCTTTTGTAGATACGGTTTAATAAATTGTATACTTCGTCCTTTAGAACTCTGATACAACCAAGAAAATTTATATTAATAATACCCACGATTTCTTCTGCTTGTAAATTATTAAAAATAAACACCTGTAATTATCGTCGTAACGACACTTTTACACGCGTGCACACATGCACTTAAATATATTATTCTGTGTGGAAACGAATAATTTAGTACAATTTATACTATTTTCTTGAAAATTTTTCTTATGTGTGGTTGTTCATTTTGATACGTATTTAAAATCGTGGTTCTCTTCGACGACAAATATTTCATTTTCTTCAAAACGCCACTAAATTAATTAAATATGTACACCTTTGTTTTTATAGTTATCTTGTACAAAGATATGTTAAACACTTTCATATAAAGATGTGTATCACGTTCCGACCTCATTTTAATAATGTAGGTTGACGTTTAATTAATTTTTCATACTTGTAATTTAATTTTTCTTGCCTACTCGATGTTAATCGTTCTATAACTTTTATTCTCAGATATGAAATCATTTCTACACCGGCAGATATAAACTTTATCATACAACTACTTAATTAAAGCCAAAACGTTTATTATAAATAACACCATATTTGTGTCGGATAAACTTCTTATTTATAACTGTTCTGCAAGAGCGAAAAATAGACGAGCTACATAAATTCTTAAAATTAGCTCGTGTTAACATAAACACGGAAGTATGTGTATTACTAAGGAAAACATTTGCTAAAAGTTTATTAAACGAATTGCACGCTTCGGAAACAATTTTTGCAAAGTAAGTCATATTTTGGTCATCGCGAATTTAAAACTATTTGTATTACTGGGCAGACATAAAATAAAATAACAATATAGAATCGACCAAGTAGCTTAGACGATTTTACAATGTACGTTTTTCTAGACATCGAGATCACTTCTTTAAATATTCTTATTTCTGTTATTTTCGTTCCTTGAAAGGAACATGATTGATTCCACTTTACTATTTTACTTTATATTCATCAAATTCTATAACTTACAATATTTCCTTCTCCGTCTCCTGTTTTATTACAGAGCAGTAAAAACATTAACCGAATAAAAATAAAATACATAATACCAAAAAAGGCTAAAATCCCAGTAAAAAAACACTTGGTAAAATGCATGAAAATATTCCCAATTTCTCAAAGATTAAAACGCGCCTCATTTCCCAAGAATTTTTTCCAAAATTCACCTACTTTGATAAAAAATACCAGAATGGTAAAACGCTTCGCAAAATGCATCAAAATAATCCTAATTTCTCAAAGATTAAAACGCGCCTTATTTCCCAAGAATTTTTTCCAAAATTCGCCTACTTTGGTCAAAATACCAGAGTGGTAAAACGCTTTACAAAATGCATCAAAATTTCCCCAATTTCTCAAAGATTAAAACGCGCTTTATTTTCCAAGACTTTTTTCCAAAACTTGCCTACTTTGGTAAAAAATACCAGAATGGTAAAACGCTTTACAAAATGCATCAAAATAATCCTAATTTCTCAAAGATTAAAACGCGCCTCATTTCCCAAGAATTTTTTCCAAAATTCACCTACTTTGGTAAAAAATACCAGAATGGTAAAACACTTTACAAAATGCATCAAAATATTCCCAATTTCTCAAAGATTAAAACGCGCTTTATTTTCCAAGAATTTTTTCCAAAACTTGCCTACTTTAGTAAAAATACCAAAGAATGGTAAAACGCTTCGCGAAATACACAAAAATATTTCGAATCTTGCAAAGATTAAAACGCGCCTTTCAATTTCCCAAGAATTTCTTCCAAAATGTACCTACACTGGTAAAAATACCAAAAAAAAAAAGGACTAAAACTTCGGTAAGAAGCGTTTCGCAAAATGCATCGAAACATACCCAATCTCTCGAAGATTAAAACGGGCCTCACTTCCCATGGAACTGCTCCGAAAATGGAAAAATTTCCGAAAACAATTCCATCGCCGATACGTTCCCGCTTTCCCGAGAACCATTTCCTTAAATCGTTCCGCGTGTAAGAGCGATTCTCGCGATGACTTTCGACCGAAAGAAGCGAGAGGATCTCTCCGCCGCGAGGGAGGGCGGTTAAATTGCCGTTTCCCCGGCTACGATTCCTTCGATCGTAACGATTTATAAACATTTCTTCGATAACGCCCGCGTCCATTAGTATTTCGACGAAGAATCGGGCAGAGAACGGTGTATCCTGCAGTTTGTTTCTCGTATTGCAGTTTGAGTAACGCCTCGGCGGTCGCGGAGGCAACCAGTCAGCGCCGGTGGGAAGTATAAAATGTCAATACGTTTACCGGCGAGCCATTGTTGAGCTTGATCTATGTTTATGGGCGTTACGGGTATAGGTTGCACGTCGCGTTGCATATAGACCGACACCGCGGAGAAAGCGCTGGTATCTCTTTCTTTACAGAAAGTAATGTCCCGGTCATAATGGTGGAGAAGCGACAACGGCTTCTAACTCGCGCGCTAAAATAATACGCTCACGCTTGGCGAGCGGGAACGAGCGGCGAGAACGGTGAGCCGTGCGTAGATTTACGAAGGGAGCCGAGATAAGACAGGTACGAAGGTTAACGCTGCTCGAATTATGAAAACCGCCAACCATAAATTCGTCTTTTACCTCACCTCCACCCGTATAAATATTAATACGTCGCGCTACTTTCCCGCCGAGTTCCATTACTCATTTGTATTATTTCGCTGGACGGTTGTTAAAGGTTTGCTGCAACGCTAGATAAAATTACCAGTGGATCGTAATTGCGAGCATGTGACTGTTAAGACGGAACGCGAGATATTAATAGATTGTTCACTGTGGTACTGCTCAATGTAGTACCGTTCATTGTAGAACTGTACAATTTAGTGTTCAATGTAATACTGTTCAATGTAGTACCATTCAATGTGGTACTGTTCAATATAGTACTGCTCAATGTAGTACCGTTCATTGTAGTACCGTTCATTGTAGTACCGTTCATTGTAGTACCGTTCATTGTAGAACTGTATAATGTAGTGTTCAATATAATACTGTTCAATGTAGTACCATTCAATGTAGTACTGTTCAATGTAGTACTGTTCAATGTAGTACTGCTCAATGTAGTACCGTTCATTGTAGTACCGTTCAGTGTAATACTTTTCAATGTAGTATTGTTCAATCTAGTACCGTTCAATGTAGTACCGTACAATGTAGTACTGTTCAATATAGTACTGTTCAATATAGTACTGTTCAATGTAGTACTGTTCAATGTAGTACTTTTCAATGTAGTATTGTTGAATGTAGTACTGTTCAATGTAGTACTTTTCAATGTAGTATTGTTCAATGTAGTACTGTTCAATGTAGTATTGTTCAATGTAGTACTGTTCAATGTAGTATTGTTCAATGTAGTACTGTTCAATGTAGTATTGTTCAATGTAGTACTGTTCAATGTAGTACTGTTCAATAAGTTTTATCAAACGACCAAACTTATCGAGCAACCTAGTACTATACTGGTCAATAAGTTTTATCGAACGACAAAACTTATTGAACAACCTAGTGCTGTTCATTAAGTTTTATGGAACGACAAAACTTATCGAGCAACTTAATAAGTTTATTTCTTGGCCAATTATGTGCAAACGTAATTTGCAAAAGATTGGAGAGTAAATTAAGATAACGATAAAATTTTTCGATGCAACGATGCGAGAATAGTGACAATCGTACAACAAGCTAGAAGTACATCTGTTTGTACAGTATGATACTGAATATATTTTTCGTTAAATTATTTGTAACTTTAATTTTAAAACCAGAGATTTATTGCAGAATGAGAAAATTTGTATAATAATAAAGGTAAAATAGTAAGTGGAAGAAGAGTATGTATATTATGATAGCGATTGTGCAAGAAACATAGATTGATGTTAAAATGAAAAAATACATCGAGAGAAGCTATTTAGCAAGTTTTTTTAATTTAAGTTGTTCCATTGTAAACGAAAAGAATAAAGGAATACCAATTGGGAAGAGTCTAGAGAAGAGAATAAGTTAATAAATAATGCATTGACGCGGAGAGTTCATAACTGTGTACAAGTAAATTGTGCAGATGTTAAATAACTTTCCTTTGCCTCTCTATTGAGCATTTACGTAACTTCTTTCGCGTAAATCGAAGAAAGAATAAATACTCCGAGTAAACCATATTTCTAAACAAATTGATATATATATATATATATATATATATATATATATATATATATATTTAAAAGAATTCTTTTATACTGTATTATCTATATAACGCAGCGTATACAAACACAAAGAGGAGCGACAATTTGACTGCTCCGAAAAATTCACTTGGATTTGTATATTTGTCTACATTCTTCACGCATACAATACCAGAAGTTTCGAACAAAAAAAAAACTCCACATCGTTTTTATCGAAACTAAAATAATTGATCCACTACATATCATTTTTATAGATCTCGCGACAAGAATATAACAATTTGATCGCAACCTGAGCAATTGTCGTACATTGAATCCTTCGTCAAAGATATTCCGGTGAAAATTTTAAAACAAAGTATCACCTTCGATGACCTCCAGGACCAAACAACCCCCGATAGAATAAAACACTCGGACAAGCAACATGGACTCAACGTATCGACGTTAGCCCTGTTCTCCCGTGTTTAAAATTTGATATCCCTTTAATAAAGCAAACTTCGTTGGTGCTCGTTCGATTCGAGGCCGCCACGACACGCTCGAAACGTGGAACAAGACGTTCGACGATCGCGCGCGAAGAACGTCGAGAAATTGAAGCGTGTACAATTTATAGGAACGCGGCAAGCTCGAAATCCCAAATATGTAGACAATCCTGGCCCCTTATCGGGGTCATGGATAAGACTCGGAGGCGCCGAGCGAGTTGTTTGCTAAGGACTAGAGGACAAAACGCCTAAATCTGTTCGCGTACTCTCTCTCGTGCCCGTTCACCGAACGTGTACCCGCGTCTCATCTCTCGGTGGGCGCGCGCAACCATCCGTCGGGCGTGTAAAGCGTGTAACCGTGTGTGTAACCAGCGTCTGGCTGAGGGCGATATCGTTTACGATAATGCATGTGCCTAGTGCAGATCTCTCGGTCGAACGATCGTCCCCTTCGGCCTGTTTCCCCCTATCGTCGACTCGTTACCTTCGACTTAGCACGTTCACACGCGATATGATACTTCGACAGGCACCACTCCTCCTGGCTACGACAATCTTCTCTTCGATCGATTTCGAAAAATTCAAGTGGAACGGTGCACGAATTTACACCCTCTCTCTCTCTCTCTCTCTTTCCCCTCCTCTCTCTCTCTTTCTCTCTCTCTCTCTCTTTCTCTTTCTCTCTCTCTGTAAACACACACATACTCTGTACGCATACTCTCTCTCTCTCTCTCTCTCTCTGTTTCTTTTTCTCTTTCTTTTTCTCTCTCTTGCTCTCTCTCTCTCTCTCTCTTTTTCTTTCTCTTTCTCTTTCTCTCTCTTTCTCTCACTTGCTCTCTCTCTCTCTCTTTCTCTTTCTCTCTCTTGCTCTCTCTCTCTCTCTCTTGCTCTCTCTCTCTCTTTTTCTTTCTCTCTCTCTCTCTCTCTCTCTCTCTCTCTCTCTCTCTCTCTCTCTCTCTCTCTCTCTCTCTCTCTCTCTCTCTCTCTCTCTCTCTCTCTGTATACACACATACGCGTAAACAGCGCCTTTTTTCAACGTATCTCTCCCTCTCCCTCTCTCTCTCTCTCTCTCTCTCTCTCTCTCTCTCGTATCCCGGGGCATGTACCTGATACCGTTAGAGTATTTTCTTATTTCGGGTTATTTTCCGCTTCTGCGCCCGATGCTATCCGGCACGTAGGAGAAAATTGCCGGGGCGCAGAAAAAAGGAATTGTAGCGAGCTGTTCGCCCGCTTTGTTCTGTATATCGCAACCAGGTTCGACGGAGGCGGAGGGGTTGAGGCGCCGGAGACCCGCCGAGGGAATGAAACCTGATTTAGGACTGCGGTCCAGAAATCTCCCGAGGGACCGTCCGAGCTGACCGCCGCGCATTGGCTTCGCTTTCCAGTGTCCCTCCGAGTGCGATCCTCACCCCTGCCGCTACCACCGATTCCCCACCGATTCCTCCGCGTCCCACGTCCAACGTCCTCGTGTTCATGGACGCCAACAAGTGCGACTCTTTACCAACATCGCGTTCCAAATGCGCCCGGAATACTAAGGAACCCTCGGGGCGTCCGAAGGGGCGACGGGGGGACAGCTTGAAATAAAAGGACACGGGGCAAACAAGTCCCGCTATTCGATCGGACCTCTCTGCTAACGGGCATTGTTGTTCTTATCGTTGTTGTTGTTATTTCTTTGGACGAAATCCCCCGTTTGCTGTGTTTTCCACGAATATTAAATTCCATCGCGAAGGTATCGTAAGTTCCGCGGCCCGTTTCGCGTATTCCCGCTCTCGCGAGAGAGACGAAAGATCGAGGGAACATTGTAAGTTTCATCGTTGCCAGTTCCAGCCGGTGGGATCTATATATTTTCGAGGTCCCTACCCCACGTCCGATGCGGATAACGAATATTGTTCGACTCGTATAATATCGTATCCCCCGTATTCGCATATCGAGCGTATCCTTGCAAAACCGAAAGCAAAGGGGGACCCACAGCTAGGGGAAAAGTTTTAGACAAGGGCCAAGAAAAAGAAAAGAATAAAGAGCGAGGTAGGAAAACGCTCCTGGCACAGCCTGGCGTGTAGGTTACTACGTGCCTGCTCGTCGAGGCATCCCGTGACCGTGGTCTGGCTTAAGGATTCGGGTCAGGCTGTAACCTGCCTCGATTGCAAATACAGGGGGGAAATACTCTTGGAAGCGCTGCCAAAACCAAAACTCAAGTGGCAACGGGCACGGACCCGTGGGCGGACACGAGGACACAAAAATTTAATCGTCTTACTCCACGATTCATTTGATTCCTCTTGTACCCGATACCAGCTCGTGCGAGAGGATACGCGGTACAGTTGTAAGAAAATACTCGTGTTGGACAGCACTTTGCCTCGGTTAGGAATATCGAGCAACGGGGGTAGAGTTTTATGGTTTCGTGGGCCAGCCTATCGTGTAGCGCGATACGGGGTCCACACGGCCAACAACAAAGAACCGATCCGACCTCGTGTTTCATTTTCGTGAACATTTTCACGGACAACGTACCGTTTTCTTTCGCTCAACGACGCGCGTTGCGTTTCTCGTTTGTATTACGAAGAATTTCCACGAAGAGTACCACGTTCCGTTATTTTTATCCGATAACCAACGTGTTTCATATTTGCCGCGGTAACGAGCACGATTCACTTCTCGATACCATCGGTGGCGCACTTCAGACGCGACAACGAAGAGTGGTAAATTTTACCGTGGAAAAATCAACGGAGAATGAACATTTTCAAACGAATGAATATTTCATTTTCATGTAAATAGAATGTCCTGGTGTACGAGTCACGAACTATCCACGACTGTAAAATTCAACTTGTACGGAGAGAAAGATTTCTTAGCTAATGATATCGAAAGAAAGAATGTATTGAATTTTATATCGACATCGTTAGTTGATTCATTTGTGTTTGTTTATACAGGACCCAATAAAATTCAATATATTTATTCTGGTTCAGAATAACGTTCACCTTTCTATTTTGGAGTTATATTAGAACCTTCTTAATGCGAGTTCAATGTTTTTTACAGCTTGAAACGAAACAATTTTTCTCGACCGAAAGCGAATCTTGCTATTCCTCGCGACCACGTTCGTTCAATTTTTCTGGTGAAAACTCACGTGCTGTTCTCCATCCAGACAAACGAAAACAAACTACGAGAAAGTTTGAGAGGCACAATTATAGACCCGGTAGCGGAAATATACTTCTAAAATCCTTGTACGTGTCTCAGAAACGTAAGTATATCCAGAAACCTTTTTCTCGTTTCTCTCAAAATCAACCAGTTGGACTTATCAACGAGGCTTTCACGAAAGAAAAGGATATCTTGGTCACGCTACCGTTTGCTCAATATAGACCGAGCAATGTAACATATTTAATAAAACTTGTACCTAGTCGATAATTACAAGATAGGCTCCAGTTTCAAGATTTTCGCCTGTGACCGACTCCGCGACGAATGCTTTTAAAATCTTTAGATCGTTTCTTTAGATCTCATCGGTCGGACTTTTATGAAGAAAAAAAAAAAAAAGAACAACTGGGCCACGATCACGCTATTGATGTTTGTACAATATTACGTTATCGTATTCGATAAACCGTGTACCTGGTCGGTGGTATAACTACAGACCGGTCTCGGGATTTTTTCTTCGAGTTTCGTTTTAAAATAGATCGTTCCGCTGAAAGATTCTCAGTTTGTACCGTGGAACACTGTTCCAATATACTTGGAGTATACTCGAATCGAACTCAATTGGCCGCTCAATGTCATTTCTTCGACAGTGGATCGCTACTTTCGCGCTGAGCTAGTTTGCTCATCTGTTTGAGTAACAGAAAGTGTGTACTTGGTTTAAACAAAGAGACAGGAGACAGAGCGGCGAAGTAGCCAAACAGCATGACGAAGATGACTCAATGGCCCCTTAAGGGGCTAGTGGATTTTTTTCCCGACCGAAGTAGCAGAATTCATACTTTAGAGAAAGCATTTATTGCTTCTTTCTCGAGTTAGTGAAATGGACCTTTGGTTTTCGACTTTTGCTATTCGAATCTCTATGTAGGAAACAACGAATCACACCGAAAATTAAATAAACGATTTTACGAATCGATCATCTTATTACTGTATGCAACAGTAGCAAATTCGAGTTGAATTTACGCAAGTGTTGAGAAAACTTTCGAAATCTAAGCGACAGGTTATAGTAGAGAATTTTGTGAGAGCAAAATCGAAAAATTTGATCATTTTTTATGTTATTACTATTAACGTCTATTATTACATTTTTGACGTTTTACTGTTTAACAGTAAGTCTTCGACAGTGCTATTGCAAGCCAATTAACATTTACGTTTTTCGATTCCTCTTAGAGAAGTATTTAAAATAAGAATGTTAGACGTTTTGTAAAAACAGCTATATTTTAAAGAAACTTTGTAAGTTTTATCACGATTCTCTATTTCCACGATTTTTCTTTTAAATACCTTTTTACCTTAAATATTAATGCACTTACTTTCCGAAAAGGATACATATTCTTATTTTTGTTAATTTTAACAACTTTGCTACACGCATGGCATTGTTCAAACAAAACAATCCAAAAGATACACATTCAGAAGAGTAGAAGATATTAAATCACTTTTGCCTTAAAATGCAATTTTCAATCGCAGATAACACAGGGTGATTAACAAAGAGATAACAAAAATTTGCTCTTCGATTATTATATATTACTTTATAACTAAATATACGAGATTATGTGATAAATCGTTGCTATCGTTTCGCTGATCACGTTACCGAAACTAAAACTGTTTTTTCGATACTCATCTTACCAAACTGACATAAGAGTAACAAACAAAGCATTTTGTGTACGATTTTAACATTTTCGATACTCGTAATACATCTCTTCTAGGTAAACAAAATGCTCAACTACTATAATCTGTCGTTCAGATTTCGAAAGTTTTATCAACACGCGTAAATACAACTCGTTCGTATTACGTCGTTTATGAAAGTATTTTCAGAAACATAATTGACGTCTACTCCATCCGTGCAACGTGTACTCGGTGTGTCACAAGTCAGCAAACAATCGCATACTTTGTCGAGACTGAGTATCATTTTCCACGATCAAATGATCAACTTTCATACCCGTATCGATTAAACATTCGTTACATCTCTTAGCGAGTACTGTCCGTTCTTTAAGCTTCAGACATCCCACCAATCACCGAATATTTTTCAATCCTCTGTCTATTTACGAGACCGTCTAATCGCTCAATTACTTCGACCGAAGTCGTGCCATTAATTCGACGGGGCGACATTCCACGAATGCATCGTTACGAATCCACCTTAAACCGAATTCACGGTTATCGATTTCGTGATACATTAACGAATATAACTCGATGCAGTTCGGATGCACTGGATGCACCGAAAGACCCTACGAAAATGAATAGTCGATATCAAAGGTGTTCGTAAACAATCGTTCACCGGGCCGTGAATTCCAGATGGTGAAACGACGAGACACGATTCTTCCCACCGGCGTGTAAACAAAAATAGAATCGACGACGATTGTTATTATTCGCTTCCCGATAGTTCTCCAAATCGATTGTCAGAGATCGCGGAGCGTTATCTTTGCAAATAACGAAGAATTATACCCGACGGAAGTGGCCCGTTAATATTTGAACAGTTTAGGAAGAATTTCCAAACGGTGTGCAGCTGCGCCGTGAATACTTAATAAATGGATGTATTTTTAGAGATTCCCCATTATTGCGCCATTACGCAACACCGCGGAAAGGATCGCGGACGAAACGTCACGGCGAACCGACTTCCAGACTTACGCGAGATGTGTTCCGTGCAAAAAAAAAAAAGAAAGAAAAAAAACGATGGATACACGCAACGTCATGGAAAAATAGCACGCCCTTTGTCACCGGATATGAATCCTATTGAGCACACTTGGAATATGCTCGGTAGAGCCAGTGGTGGTGCAAGAATGCACCCTCGAAGCGACGAAAGCTCGCGGCCCTAGTCACTGAAGAATGGCTCGACATACCGCAAGAACTTCTTTGCCATCTTTTTGGGAAGTACACGTTGTCCTCTTATTGCGCCGCTAGGAAATAGAAAATCCAAACGGATCGGCGAACATTTAAATCTCCCTGACCCCGCGAACTGTACGCCTTTTGCGTTCACGTCGAATTGTTCATCGACGATTGCGTTAAATCGACACGATTGTTCGTATTGACCGTCATCCTCGAACTTGGTACGTACATTGGTACTTTTTTTCGAGTCATCGTGAGCTTGTAGTATATCGTCTTTGTATGGTATAATTGAATCGATGAGTCGAAGAAGAATAGAAATGGAAAATTAGTCACTTCGAAGTGATATCAAAATGATGTGTAAGAAACTATACTTTAAGATCGAGAATAGGGCAAAAGAAGTATTCTCGTGCTTCGAGCAGGGTATCTAGTTCGATCAGAGGAAATTTCTGTTCTCTCGTGTAATGAGAAATGTAATTTTTGGACTTGCATTGTTCTGTAAATTCGATAAAAATTATTATGTAATAGGTGTGATTGAACGCTCTCGTGTTTTCTTAATTACAAATACGAATTCCGTACGTTTGGGATACTTTTGATCTAGAGGTTTCAAGTGTGTAGTATACAGAACGGAAGAACCCTTTAAGGTTAATCGCGTGTTAAAGTTTTCAAAGAATATTTTTGCAGGTGAAATTGTAGAAGTTGTAAAGTGATTGTAATGTTCTAAGAATACGCGAGAAAGTGACGTTTCGTCAACGGTACATTAACAATGAAGAAACGTGTCATAGTTTCTGATCAGACGTTTCAAACATTGCTGAAAGTATCTATAGAACGTATCCTGTAATAGATTCTAAGAATGGTTTAATGAAAGTCCAATATCTTTCAAGTACACTTGGAAAGCTTGCATCTTGTAGATAAATTTCGTCGTGGACGCATCGGAGAATAAAGACACATGTGTGATAGCATCTGACCAGTTTCAAAAGTTTGAAACTTTTGTAGAGAACTCGAAATATCGTTACAACGTCCTAAGAACGGTTTGAGAGAAAAAAGAATAAAAAAACAGTGAGCAAGAAAATAACTCCACTGTTTCGTAAAGACAATTCCGTTACGAAGGTTTCAGAAATTAAGATACACGTGTCGTCACTTGGTTCAAGATTCAAACGTTTCGAAAAAAACTCGAAATATCGACATACGACATACGAGTCCTGAGAACGTTTTAAGGACAAATTCTAGCGATTATAAGATGACTTCACTGTTTCCTAACACTTGAAAAGCGATGTCTTACGTGTACGGGTCAATCTCATCGTGGAAGCACTAGGAATGAAAACAATTACCTTTAAGATTTTTTCAACGTTTCAAACTTTTGCAAACAATTCAAAATACCGATACTACGTGTAACCTATCGGTCCTAAGAACGATTCGAAGAAAGATTCTAGCGGTCGTAAGGAGATAACTCGTTTCTCGAGAACACTTCGAAAGATGACATTCTACGTGTATAGGTTAGTTTCGTTACACGCGTGTCGTAGCTTCAAAACTTTTTCGGTGCTTCAACCTTTCGTACAGTACTCAAAATATCGATGCAACGTGTTACTTATTGGTCCTGAGAAGGATTTCAAGAAATATTCCAACGATCGTAAGTAGGTAACTCCATTGTTTTTCGAGAACACTTGGAAAAGTGACAACCTACGTGTATAGGTTAGTTTCGTTACACGCGTGTCGTAGCTTCAAAACTTTTTCGGTGCTTCAACCTTTCGTACAGTACTCAAAATATCGATGCAACGATTTAAAGGAAAATTTCGCATTGGTAAAGAGGTAACTCCACTGTTTTCTAAAGACACTCGGAAAAGTGACATTCTACTAGGTTAGTTTCGTTACACGCGTGTCGTAGCTTCAAAACTTTTTCGGTGCTTCAACCTTTCGTACAGTACTCAAAATATCGATGCAACGATTTAAAGAAAAATTTCGCATTGGTAAAGAGATAACTCCACTGTTTTCTAAAGACACTCGAAAAAGTGACATCCTGCTAGGTTAGTTTCGTTACACGCGTGCCGTAGCTTCGAAACTTTTTCAACCTTCCAAACAGTACTCAAAATATCGATGCAACGATTTAAAGAAAAATTTCGCATTGGTAAAGAGATAACTCCACTGTTTTCTAAAGACACTCGAAAAAGTGACATCCTGCTAGGTTAGTTTCGTTACACGCGTGTCGTGGCTTCGAAACTTTTTCAACGTTACGTACATCGCTCGAAATATCGATGCGCGACCCATTGGTCCTGAGAAGGATTCAAAGAAAAATTCCAGCGATCGTAAGTAACTCGTTCGTTTCTCGAGAACACTCGTAAAAGCGATATCCTACACGCGAGGATGAAAATTACGCGTAATTTCCGAGAAGATTCGTTCGAGCCTGTTCAACGAACCATCGCAAGGGTATTTTCTACTCAAGGAGATCTACCAAACGCGCGATCCTCTATACTGTCCTAAAAACGGTCTGTACCTGGTTGATAATGATAAAGGTCCGCGGCGCGCGGCCACACGATCGCCGAGTGCTCCACGCTGCTTGCTTGATTCCGCGTACTTGCGGATCCCAGGAATCCTACGAAGTATCACGAGCGACGAGATGTTACTCGCGCCTGTTTCGTTAACGGATGATCGTCGTCCTCGCAGCTCACGAGTCTTCTTCGTCTTCTTCGACAGTGTCTGCAGCACAACGATGATGCACCGTCATCCCTTTCCGCCTATCCGCGACATGTAACTGACGACACGCGCGTCGCGATCCTCGAGATCAGGACGGAAGAATCGTTCGGAGTTCCCCGTTCTTGCACGCTGGCAACGGGTCCACGTTCGCGGCCGGTCACGCTCGTCGTGTGACACGATAACAACAAACGATGGTAAATATTCAACAATCACACATGTAAAAGAAACGAACGCGCGAACGAATTACTCGAACGACACGTACGCGAGCGGTATAATCCGCGAGTATCGGGAGAGCCGCCACTACGAAGGCGGTACCGGTAGGTGTCCGATGACCACGTGAGCTAAGAAACGATCGGATACGGAATCCACGTGCCGTAAATCTCGCGCGTACTTTGTCAGAAACGAGGAGAAAGACGGGCTCGACGAACTCCCGTCTCGGTGTCTCGCGTGAACCGTTTCCCCTGAGGTCGCGCGTACCACGGTCCTGGGCCGGGGGATCGCGTACACCGTACGTTTCCCGGTCACACGTTGAACGATTATCGAAACAACGTCCGCCTAACGCGGATAGACGATCTTCCGAAACCGTTGGTACGCGGTAGTCCAGTAGACGGAGCACCGTGACACGTGTGCCTCGTCGAATAGGAATAACAAGAACAACAATAACAGCACTATCACCACACGGTGGTTATGGTCCCTTCGGGATCGTTCTTCCGCTACCTACGCAGCAAACGCTCCTCGTGCTAGGTGTCAGCCCCTTCGTGGATGATGGTACCGCCGGCGAGAGCGTTGACCGCGTGGCTACCGACCGTTCTCCTTGCCGATGTTGCCGTAATCATCAAGAAGGAAGACCGGAGCCTGACTGTCTCGGTTCGCGTGTATCTAGAACCGCGTAACGTCACCGACACGCACCCGGTACGCGTTAATTCGCAAACCGGTCGCGTTACCTTCTCGTCCGAAATATAACCTGCGACGCGTCGTACACGGGAAACACCCAGCGATACGTTGCAATCGGTGGCGGTATCGCGCGATAAACAACGCCGAGACCGTTCAGCTGTTAGCGGGCACCGACGTGAGAAAACTCGTTCACTCAGCAAACGACGCTGCCTTCTTTGCCAAAACGTGGAGTTGGTGTACACTGCGGTCGCTCTCCGCACACTGAGGATAGCTGACGTCACGAGCCCACCACGCGGAGGTGGTCTCGCGAGCGAGCGTTTCGCGCCGGCGCCCGCGGCGCTGCAATCCCTATAGACACACGACCAGTATACCTCTCTGTGCCGGTATACCGCCGGTCGCCTATATATTCCAGGCCGCCTACGTTGACGGTTCGACTCGTTTCCAACCGGAGGACGAGTTTAACCGTCGACGAAGGAGCCGACACCTAATGGCGTTTTGCGTTACGCGACCTTGCTACCGCCAAACAACGGAACGAATGCACCGCAAGGTGATCACCGATCTACCTTGTAGATAGAGCGAGACGGGGAGGGCATAATTCGCGAATGGTCAATTTTTACAGCGAGTCATTCTTTTTGGAATGAATAACGGTTTCATTGTCGTGTAAGATTTTTTGTTTCGGAATTTTGAGTCTTTCCGTTTTGAAAAAGTTCAAGAAAGATATTTTGGAGTATTGTCTTGGAATGCTTTTTTGAAACGAATGCACCACAAGGTGATGAGCGATCTACGTTGTAGATAGAGCAAACGGGGAGGGCATAATTCGCTAATGGTAATTTTTGTCCATCGAGTCATTCTTTTTGGAACGAATAACGTTTTTCCTTTCGGAATTTTGAGTCTTTCCGCTTTGAAAAAATTCAAGAAAGATATTTTGGAATATTATCTTGGAAAGATTGTTTGGAACGAATGCACCGCAAGGTGATTAACAATCTACGTTGTAGATAGAGCAAACGGGGAGGACATAATTTGCGAATGGTAATTTTTCCATCGAGTAATTCTTTTTGGAATGAATAACGTTTTCTTTTTCGTGTAAAGTTTTTCGTTTCGGAATTTTGAGTCTTTCCGTTTTGAAAAAATTCAAGAAAGATATTTTGGAGTATTATCTTGGAAAGATTGTTTGGAACGAATGCACCGCAAGATAATTTGTAGATAGAGATCTACTTTGTAGATAGAGTAAATGGGGAGGGCATAATTCGCGAATGGTAATTTTTTACATCGAGTAATTCTTTTTGGAACAAGTAATGTTTTTCGTTTCGGAATTTTTAGTCTTTCCGCTTTCAAAAGATTCAAGAAAGATATTTTGGAGTATAATCTTGGAAAGCTTTTTTAAAACGAATGCACCGCAAGATAATTGACAATCTACTTTGTAAATAGAACAAACGAGGAGGGCATGGTAATTTTTTCGATCGAGTAATTCTTTTTGGAACGAATAACGTTTCGATCGTCGAGTAACGTTTTTCATTTCGGAATTTTGAGTCTTTCCGCTTTCACGAGATTCAAGAACGATATTTCGAAATATTATCTTGGAAGACTTTTTTGGAACGAATGCGCCTCAAGATGATGAACGATCAACGCCGTAGATAACGCGACGTTGGAGGTTCTTCGTGAATAATGCGAGAATTGTTGGGAACATGGTAGTATAACATTTTTGACTCTTGGATTCCGAGTCTCGCGAATCTCTGATTTTATAAGATCTAGAAAAGAAATTTCAGAATGTTATCTTGGAACGAGGGAAAAGAGGAATATGAATTAAACTTTCTTCAAAGGGACAAATGAAATAAGAATCAGCTTCAGAAAAAGGAGAAAGAATATTTATGTCCAAAAAACGATGGTAACATTTTTCTACGAACTAAGTAAATTCGTCTTTTCGTTCATCGTAGTAGTGATTTTGAAAAACTTCTACGGTTGGTGTGAACATTGTTTCGTATAAATTAATCGTGATATGTTCCATAAACATTTTGATTACTTTTTTAATGTATGTACACGTTGAAGTCCTTTTTTGCACTTACGGTAAAAAATTTTGTAAAGTAACACACACTGACTATTTACAATTAAATTCTAAAGTCAAGAACGTTGTACTACTAGCTCCACCGCGAAATGAGTAAACTGATGCAATCTTTAAAATTTATTGTAACAGAAGCGTCAACCCAGATCGAAGTTAAAAGTAGTCGGTGTTTTTGGAGAATATGGAAAACGATCCGTTGGCAGGCATTAAATGTTGAAAACACCTAAACCGCCATCTATAAGAATTTACACACTTAAAAAGTTCAAAATTGATTTGTTTTACATTCTTTTAAAGTTTCCACTCTTCGAAACATTATTCTGGAACGAATTGAATAAAATTTGAAAAATTGGCATTGTTGTAGGACTTGGAACAGAACCCTTTGTGTACTCTAACATTGTACACCAAAACTTTGAAACCGTTTTTCTCGAAACGACATTTTTCGAACTGGTTGGTGTAATATCTCGAGAACCAATAGACCGAATAACTGGAAATTTTACGCACATATAAAGTAAACGTCTCGCTATCATCGAAGCCAAAATCAACTCGAAATCTGTAAAAGTGGTTTTATCGCTCGCAGAAACGAAAATTTGTCGGAAAAATCGAATTTTCCCTTTTACACGGTGCAATTCTTTCAATTTTTTTAGTTTTTCTACTTATTTTCGTTCAAACGATAGTCACATATGTACGCAATAAGAATCTTGTTGATTTGCTCGTTTAGAATGAACAAAACAAGAGTTATCGTGTCAGTCGTAGACACACAATGTCTTGTAAACAATCATTCTTGAAAAAATTCTTACAACTTAACAAAACTTATACAAATATACGTACAAAATTTGAAATTGACACATGCAATAGTTTTCCCTCCAAAAAATCATAGGTGCCTTGTAATTTTTAGAACTCGATATTAGACAAACTTGTGCTCTTCGGGAACAAATTATTTTCTATCTTAAACGAGTTATTTTTATTAACATTTCGACCCGTGAATTTTGAATCAAAGTTAAAATTACACCTCAAAATTTCATAGAAGTGGCAGAAATGCAAATAATATTAAATAAAAAAGAAATTGGAAAATAAAATACTGATAAAGATACAATTTCTTTTGTATTTAATATCACTGTTATACAATCGTATTTCAGATTCAATGATTGTAGGAACAATTGCGTGTTTTCAGTTTCCACACTTCGTACAATGCTTGAAATTTTTGCATTATTGTTTGCAAACTTAAGCACAAAATTATTCATAATGAATCTTTCATTTGTTAAAACAACCCTGTACAATCGCTTCCCATCATTGTTTAACTATAGATACAGTACACTTAGGAAGTAATTTTTCATCCTATTTTTAACTAACCATAATACTGTTTGCATTCAGATACTTCAAATTTGTACTCAACCATCGAATTAATCTTTTTTAACCGCATTTTAGCCCAGTTAAATCTTTTCTTTTTATTCCGTGGCTTTAATAATAGTTTTTTCACTGCCATATATTCTCACAGATTTGAGTTCAATAACCGAGAACATTTACGTCTGTAGACACTTGTGCACAGTCGTGTGTATTACTATACTTTATATTTGCACCATTTTCTTTTGCTTTCAACGATCCAAGAGAAATGAAAGCTAACAAACTTTCATAACAGAGACGAGGCCGAAGCAAATATTTTGTTGTGGAACTATGCACACTTGAGGTGCAAAAGAAACTTTCCAACGAAGCTGTAAATTTTAATCGATAGGAAATCGTTCGATTTCTGTACTATTCATTCCTGCTCGCCTTGCTTTTAATTTATTGTTAGAATAATGAATTTGAACGTACGTATCACTTATCCAGAGTGTTAAAATTTAACTTTGAGAAAAATGGTTAGCAAAATTGACTCAGCTGATGAAGTATCTTTAATGATACAGATTCTTCACTTTTTTTAAAAACTCTGATGGAATTCTTCACGAATACAATTTATTGCTGTGTTGGATACCAAATAAATGGAATACAATGAATAACGTGGGCGTACAACTGCTTCATAAAAATTTGTTTTTAATACCTCTTATTAATAAGTACCGTGCACTTTACTACTATGGTTTTCAGAGTCCTTTTCACGGCACTTATAAACATGTGGTGAACGCCCATGTGCGCATAGCGAATATGCTTCACAAATGTGACTACGAGAATTTCGCACACAGCGCGTGTTGAGTGTTTAAATCTCGGCGCCAAGCGCTAATTTAAAAACACTTGACGTATTAATAATAAAGTTACAGGTAGTGCGAAAAGTAATTGAAATTCAATTGTCCACATTCTTTCAAATTCCTCATTATTTACACTACGTGAACTTCGATTTGAAATTGATTAATAAATTTTAAGAACGCTATGATATAGTAATCGATAATCCATATTCAATTCATAACTTTGTAATATGTTCACCGCTACTATTCAACGTTAATAATTGCGAATATAGTACAACCATTAATATTGTTGATTTATTCCCAACACATTTCTCCTGTTTGTGATAAATAATTAGAGAACTATATTCATCATCTGCTTGCTGAGAAAAATACTTGAAAAATTGTTCGTTATTTGAACCAAGTAATCAATGAAAGAAACTACAACGATATTCGACTAGATGTATCATAATTAATTATTACTTCGTATTTACTAAATCATAAAATACATAAGACAAGAAAGGATCCACAGCTGGTGGTATAATAATACAAATTTTACTTCGTGTACATGCCGCAGAGGAATGTTTCGGTTTCACCGGTCGTAATAGATCAACGTCATAAGTTATTTCAACGCAAACAACGCGTAACAACTTCATTATTCTTGAAACAATCACGTGGTACCTTTTGAAACTGTCCATGATAGTTCCAACATTGGAACGAAATACAATGCCAAACGACGTCTGAGAAAAACACTTTATCTCCATAAATCGTTGTTAGAATAATAATAGGTTGTTCGATAAGTTTTGTTGTTCATTGTAGCACTGTTCAATGTAGCACTGTCCAATGTAGAACTGTTCAATGTAGTACTGTTCGATGTAACACTGTTCAATGTAGTACTGTTCAATGCAATACTCTTCAATGTAGCACTGTTCGATGTAGTACTGTTCAATGTAGTACTGTTCGATGTAGTACTGTTCGATGTAGTACTTTTCAATGTAGTACTGTTCAATGTAGTACTGTTCGATGTAGTACTCTTCAATGTAGTACTGCCAATGTAGTACTGTTCAATGTATTACTGTTCAATGTATAATAGTACTGTCCAATGTAGTACTGTTCAATGTATTACTGTTCAATGTATAATAGTACTGTCCAATGTAGTACTGTTCAATGTATAATAGTACTGTTCAAGGTATAACAGTACTGTCCAATGTAGTACTGTTCAATGTATAATAGTACTGCCCAATGTAGTACTGTTCAATGCATAATAGTACTGTCCAATGTAGTACTTTTCAATGTATAATAGTACTGTCCAATGTAGTACTGTTCAATGTATAATAGTACTGTTCAATGTATAATAGTACTGTTCAATGTATAATAGGACTGTTCAATGTATAGTAGTACTGTTCAATGTATAATAGTACTGTTCAATGTATAATAGTACTGTTCAATGTATAATAGTACTGTTCAATGTATAATAGTACTGTCCAATGTAGTACTGTTCAATGTAGTACTGACCAATGTAGAACTGTCCAATGTAGAACTGTCCAATGTAGTACTGTCCAATGTAGTACTGTTCAATAAGTTCATCTAGTACTGTTCTATCGAACGACAAAACTTCTTGAGCAATCTAGTCCTATACTATTCATTAAGTTCTATCGAACGACGAAACTTATTAAACAACCTAGTACTGTTCATTAAGTTTTATGGAACGACAAAACTTATCGAACAACCTAGTAATCCCAACGAGTGTCCCGTTAAACGTTACGAACCCGTGTATTCGAAGAATGAAAATCATTCAACGGAAAACTGTTCCCCCATCGCGTTTCTTACTTTTCAATTGCAGCCACCGATAAAACGTCGTTATCGTGCTAAAATCAACTGACGGCGTACAGGGATGAATGACTTGCAATCGATTACGATTCTTTCCTTTTTTTTTCTCCGCGACTACTATCATTCCTTCTTAGTTTCTTGCACGTTCCTGGAAAAACTCGAATCCTCGATAAAGATCGTACCAGTATCCCTCCCGCGGTGATACCCGTGATCCTTAAGGTGATTTCTCTCAGACGGGAAACCGCGAGCGAGGGATTTCAAAGAGAAAACTCGCAAGTTCCCTCGGACCGTCGTTACGGATAGAAACTTTCGATGGAAGTTGTGGCCTAGGGCCTCTTTCACACTGCCGTTTTTTTCAACGGTACATTAAGAAATCGCTACGGCTAGGTACAAATCTTGTACGATGCACACTGCACCTCCTTGTGCAATCCAACACTTGTGCAATCCAACAAACGAACGAGTAGTTCAATCTTTCGTTCGAACGAGCAACATCAAGTTACTTAGTAATTTTCACTATTTTTCAGCGAAAGTTTCATTAAAATATCATCAATCGTTCAAAAGTTTATTTAATTTATTTTTCCTCTTTTCTTTTATTTTATTCTCTTTTGACTCGTCCTGTACAATCTTGGGGGAAAACTGACAATCGGAATGAAGTATGTGTGTATTACTTTTATTAATTAGTACCGTCAAGATAACATTTTACTTGTATAGATAATTTTATGCATCTATTTGCAATCCAGAAAATGATATTGAATCAATATTTTATTCTTCTATAGTATCAATCATGTAAATCAGAATAAAATAGGTTTATATTGTTTTAAATTGTCTATATATACCCTACAGCTGCATCAAAGTCTATTCTGACTTGCTATTTAGTTTTCTAATAAATTTACTTTCGTACCAAATATATCAAAGTTACGGTTAGAAGAGTTTCTGTAAGTTATTTATGAATTCCAATAGAATATTCATATATTTCTGTAAAAGTACTCCAAACGGTAAAATTGGTAAAAATTGAATGTAAAATCAAAAACTATCGACTTGGATCACTTTTATAATCACGTGCATATCTATACATAAAGTACTTTTTCCAAAATAAAAATACTCTTTGCAATCTGCGAATAAATTAAAATATTGAAAAAAGAAGCTCAATCGCTTTGAAAAATTGCTCAAACGACAAAGAAATCACTCTTTGGTGCAATATGTTCCAGAAAAACTATAGTTAAATTGTATGTCCGCAGAACCGGAAACGCAAAAATAGTTCTCCAAAATTATAATCACGCTACAAACGTGATATCTTACGAACAGTATTAATTGTAAAACAGATACAATACGATTGGACGTTCGATACAGATTATAATATAAAAGTAGTATATATAAGAAGCAAGTTACAATATTCGTGTGACCAGGAGTAAACCGTTTATTAATACAATTATTAATAAACGAAAGCGTTGCCAGATTGACAAATTATATGCCATTATGGATCAAACTGAAGTACAGAAATATTTAATGATAAATATAAATGAAACATCGTTTGGTTTATTAATTTCCCATAATTTTAACATTGTTTGATGTGTAACACGAATACAAAGACAGTGGAGTATTTAAAATTTATCAATGACATCGTGGATGAAAATGTTTGTTTTAATACTCTGAAAAAAAGAAATTTAGATCGTAGTGTAGAAAAATTAAATCTTAAATTTATCAATGACATCGTGGATGAAAATGTTTGTTTTAATACTCTGAAAAAAAGAAATTTAGATCGTAGTGTAGAAAAATTAAATCTTAAAGGGTCGTTTATCTTTCAAGGAGACAGCGACCCAACGCACACAGCAGAAAGAGTAGAGGGTAGTTATTATGTAATGTCGCCAAACAACTCCGTACACCCCTGCAATCTTCAGATACGAACCCTATTGAACATTTTGTAGGGTGACGTAAGACGATTGAAAAAATACGTCCTTAAAAATAAAAATTTTATCTACCGTTCGGTAGCAAAGAATATTCTATCGACTGCCACTGAATTAGTTTCTACATAATAATAAAAGAATCGAACAAATTACTCGGTACGTTGCAAGAGAGGATGCAAGAGACTGACCATTAATTAAAACAATATCGTTAATAAAATTTACGCGTACGGAAGCTTTTTGATCTCGCTTTTGTCGCTTTTTTTTCTTCAGTTTAATTCAATTATTAACGAACAAATATAACATATTTTTGTTTGTTTCGATAATGAATATCACGTTACCAAGTAAAATAACATAAATATTATTTATTCACTGCCTTCTGTATTGAAATTACACAACACTAAATAAATTGTCATTATTGGAGATAATAGGGGAATGCGGTGGATAAAACGAGAGAACCTTTTGTTCTTATTAATAAAATGTATATATAGAAGAAAAAGAATCGGCCATTCGGATAGCTGAACCTGGATTCCAAGCTGAATATTTCTCTCTCCGGGTGACTGCTTTTAATTAATTTTTCCATACAGAATTTTACTACCGAGCTAACTATTGTAAATGCAGATTCTGAAAAAGTCTGTGACAAAGAATTAAAAGGGTTGGCTGCCTGAACGATCTCCTATAAACTCAGCGTACTAGTTGTGTCAAGCTGGTGGACCAAATTTTATAATCTATAACAAACGTATCTTAATTACGTACACCACTGTTAATACTCCTATAGAGTCATCTTGTCAAGAAACACCCTTCCTTCTTGCACTTTTAGTAGTCTTCCCTCTGCGTAAATTGAAACAGTCCTACATTCAATAATTTCACCTACTTTGAATTTACTTTATAACTAACTTTTAAGATCCATAACAGTCTTGCTGCATAGTTAAACACAAAATCATCTCGTATCGACAACGTGGATAATAATTGCCCTATCTTCAACTTACCGCCGTTGGTTAATTTCACCAAAGTATAATTCAACGAGTTAGAAAAATGCCTAGAATGGTTTCCCATGGTTTCAGTTTTTCCTTCATTTTCATACTGTTCAAGTTCAAAATTTGAAATTCGTTTCTTGTTTAAAAGGTAAGAAAACAATGGTCTTCGAAGTAAAAACAGAATTAATTTCTTCGAAACGAAACGACATTTTCGCTACTCGTTTTTAAGTAAATTTTAAATATTACACAATAAGCTATTAATATACAGAATTCTTCTGTTTTGTAATGGATGACATCTATTCGAGTTTAAAGAACTAAACATTGCAAAATATAAATTTTCGAGATACTAACTATCTCTATTCTTTAACAGTAAAATGTCTATTATTCCCACCCTTCTTTAATTTACGAGTATATCTTTTAAACAACATCAAATAATAACCAATATCTACTCGACACTGCATTTCGTCACTCGACCTCATCACCACCATGCTCAGACCACTTCCTTAGGAATCTTTTCCAAGTTGTCGAACTATAGTTTCTTACCCACTAGTCGCAAAAGATTAAGCTTGCGTGTAACGTGTAGATTATTGCAATCCTCTGCAGAATACCACTTGAACTATCCAGGTCATCAACGATTCCTTCTCTCCTACGTTTCGTAACCCACAATGGAAGGTACGTAGATACACTGAGGTAGAATGTGGAGAACTAAACCGAATAACAATAACACGTAAATTAAGATACGATAACGGAACCATAACACAAAGTCTTCACACACAACCTTTTTACCACGGTTGAATTCACGAGTTAACACACGCTTTCAATTCCCTTGGCGATTAACTCTCAACGAACTGGCAAACTGATTAATCGATTACTCGATCGGACTACAGTCTTAAATTTCTTATACACACGCTGGTGTACTTATTCCGCCACGTGGTCAATACTCCACGTGCATTCTTAGAATCTATTTCCTTAGAATCTTTTTTCTCTAGCAACCGACACGCAATCCTAAACATCCACTTGTTATTCGCGTCTTCAATTTAATTCACTGTTGCATTTCATTATACAATAATTAATACGTGATTTCGTTTTAATCTTAGTACACGATATCGAGTAAATACAATGAAGATTTGATAAGGCGATAGATAGTGGTTAAGATTAATTTTTATCCAAATTGTGAATAAAGCACAAAGTATCATTTTCAAGCAGCTGCTGCAATATGGAGCTACACTTTAAAGGGTATTCGAACCTTCAAAATAAAGGTAGAACATAAGCAAACTATTTGGCACATAAAACATAGTTTTTAAGCCGTCAAAATTTTCTAATAACGAATCATCCAATTACCAAAAAAAAGGGATATGCCTCTACGTTATAAGATACATGTAAATTTGTGCTTTCAATTTTGAAAAAAAAAGAAAAAACGAAATCACTTTCCGAACGACCCAGTATATTCCCGAGGTATACTTGGAGGAACGAGGAAGTACCTTTATTTCGAAGGTAGACAATAAGAAAAATATTTTATACACATAAAAATAATTTCTGAGCCGTAAAAATTTTCCAATAACCAAAAAAAAGGATATGCCTCTACGTTATAAGGTACATGTAAATTTATGCTCTCAATTTTGAAAAAAAAAGAAAAAAAACGAAATCACTTTCCGTACGACCCAATATATTCCCGAGGTATACTTGGAGGAACGAGGAAGTACCTTTATTTCGAAGGTAGACAATAAGAAAAATATTTTATACACATAAAAATAATTTCTGAGCCGTCAAAATTTTCCAATAACGAATCATCCAATTACCAAAAAAAGAAAAGGATATGCCTCTACGTTATAAGATACATGTAAATTTATGCTTTCAATTTTTCAAAAAGAAAAAAACGAAATCACTTTTCGAACGACCCAATATATTCCCGAGGTATACTTGGAGGAACGAGAAAGTAGAGCCGAACCGGCTCACGGAAACGGATAAATTGATATTACAAGTTTCCTCTTCGTTATAAGCGAAGTACTCGGTTGCAAGTGCATGTCGGTTGTAAATGCGGATTGATGCGGTCGGAGTAGAAAAATTGAGTACAGGAAAAGGAATCGCAAAGCAAAAGACACAACCGGGAGTGCGGCACAAAAGGGAGTGGAAGGGAAAGAAACGTAGGTAGGGAAGAAAGACAGGGAAAGAAAGAGAACGGCCGCCCGTCAATCTCTTTCTGGTCCCATCTTCCTCGTTCTTCCCCTCTTTCCCTTTTGCTCCTGGTCGTCGGTGGTGTTGGGCGGGCTGATGGTAGGAGGTGGATGGAAATCAATAGCCCTGAATAATGAACCCCAAGGCAGCACCCTCACTCCGCTCTCCACGGTCTGGAGCAATCTCTCATGCATCCTCTCATTCCAAACTGAGAGAGAAAGCAATTCTCTCCTCGCCATCCAGGGCCTACCCGATCCCTTCTCCTTCTCAACACCCGAAAGGAGGTGTTTGTGTCCTCTCCTAGTCCCCAACTTTGCTACGAGACCCCCTCGAACCCAATTCGGATAACCGACGGAAGAGGAGGAGGAGCAGGAGGACACGGAAAATGATTACCCTCTTCCTCTTTCTCCTTCACCTCCTCCTTCCTCTTTCTCCACGACGGATCGATGGTCGTCGAGCACCTTAGTTCGTGATTCTCCTGGATTCGGATCAATACCTACTTTAGTATTGCAATAAAATGGTCAGACAGCGCGTTATGATAGCCCACTCTCTTATCGAGTATCCGCCGAAGAAGCAATTTCGCGGCCGCTAAATTTATTTGCGATTTCGTTCGAACGTAAAACGTGTACATTACGACGATCTATAAGAAGAAAGGAAATATAATGCCCGAAAGATGACGCGGCGAAGATCGAGGCGTACGGTTACATTAAAAACCTGACACCGAACCAACCTTCCGGGAGAGTAGAGTGGACGACGATCACGCGTGGAACAATTAGAGGTTAACGGGAAATTAACATAATTGTTTCTGCCGGCGGATCCTTGGGCGCGAATTCGGAGAAATTGGACCGCGATGTCTTCATCCGACAGTGTCTCGATACGACGACTAGAATAAATAGACCCGTCAATTTACATAGTCGTTAACCAGGCATAGCTGGCAAGCCCTTATCGGCTCTGTGGCTCCTGAACTTCCTGACCTAGCCAACGCGTTCTACGTTATTCCTACACTCCTCCTTCTCTACACCTCGACGACTTCAAGGCCCCCCCTTTCCTATACACCACCCTTGGATCCTTATCCGAAGGAGACGCTTATTTAAAGATCGATCAGGGACACTGCAGCAACTCTTAGATGCTTTTGACCAATTGAAAGTAAACGGAGTTACGGTCTACCGAACGTTTGGCCTGAATGCAATCGTAACGTACACCGTATATTCCGGCCGGTTTACTCGCAACACCGACGGATGCATTCGTAACGACGACCAAGAGCCACAGTTTCGCGCCATTTACAATTTAAATATATAGTTCGAGCGGCGTCGAGTGTTCCCCCCTCGTTCCTACCGAACTTCAATTATTACAAATATTCCATATCCCGTGTACCGTGTATCATTGAATTCCGGACCGTCTGTGCAAAAGTAAAAGTTCAGGGGCTGTCCGTGGTCTATCACGGCGTCCATTGCTTCCTTTATTTTCCACCGACATTAGACCGGGGAGCGGTGGAGGTGGAGGAGCACGCTCTAAACCGAAGAGTGAATACACAGAGGGAAGAAAAAAGAACTCACCATCATTGCACTAGATTGTTCGGTAAGTTTTGTCGTTTTTTTCTATCGTAAAAGAAATAATACGACACTTCGACTTTGAACAACTGTAACTATACAAACGAGTCGACAGATCTATACCAAACTTCACACATGTTTATTAAACAGTAGTACCATCTTCAGAGTTTGAAAATTAATCCTCTTAAGAAAAAAATGATCAAAGACGTGTATCCTTTTTCATAGAATCTTTCACAAAAGGAAAACAACGCAAAATCATTATACTAGGTTCTTCGGTAAGTTTCGCCATCTTTTCCATTCTAAAGAAATACTACGACACTTCAACGTTTGAACAACTGTAAATATACGAACGAATCAACCGATCTACATGAAACATCACACATGTTCATCGTTAGAAACAGTAGTACCATCTTTAAAAAAATTAAACTACGAACCCAATATCTCCATTTCTTATCGAGCGACAAAACTCATCGAGCAACGTACTGTACATACATATTCTGATGAAGCATAATTTTCACGCGTAAAGTTGCGTACGCTGTGACATTGTGAGAAAAGTTTCAAAGTTCATTTTCTCTGATCGTTCTGTTCGCGTTCGTTTCAATATCGCACGTGATTGGGCCACGTTGCGAGTGACAGCAACCACGGTACACCGAAAATGTTTTTCCGTGGCAATCGAACGGATCATCGTCCCGGTTGTCTTCTTTCCGCGTAGCCGAGAGAGCCTAAGGGCGGATCGACGGGAACAACCCCTCGTAAAGGCGGGCTGGTAACGACTATGCAAATTTCATTTGACCCAGCCCAATTCTTCACACACGAAAGATTAAGACATTAGACCGGGGAGCGATGGTGGTGGAGGAGCACGCTCTAAACCAGAGAGTGAATATACAGAGAGAAGGCGGAGAAGGACGAAGAAGCGAAAGCGGAGATTTTGCTATGAGGTTCGGAACACCGACATACTTCCGCCGTCTGGATTATCCTCGTGTCCTCGGCTATGCATCGCCTTCGCATGTAAACCTAAAACGATGGAGCTCTTAAATTCAGCACGGAACTTCGGCTGCTCGTTACCACGATAGCGTAACGATTTGATAACCGCAACAATCGTTAATACGCCCCGGCTTCGTGTACACCGACGTGTTAAATTCATTCGATAAATCTTCGTTCGCTGTGTTACGTTCACGTTACGCTGATTAAACCATTTTCTTCGCAACGGTACATTTTATTGCTTTCTGGAAATTGGAACGAATAAACCGAGCACCGTTTTAGCCAACAATTTCAACGATCTCTGCCGCATTGAGTGTTTCGTTCGGTTTAGTTTACTTGTGTTTCACGCTGGTGAAAATTGTCGAGAAGGAACGTATCGTTTGTTCGATAGGTCGAAACATTGTAACGAAAGAACGAAGTGTTTCAAGGTCGTGTGTTTCGAGATTTTCAAACGATTGGTATCTTTTAACCAACCCTTCGCGCTCGAAGGTTCTTTGATACCGGAAACCGACGCCGGAGAGAAAATTCTTTAAGTCGTAAAATTCATCTGGAATGGAACGTTTTTATATACTTCGCGTACGTGAGTTTACACTCTACATGAACGTGATATTTAAATTCCAATTTGAATTCCAAAGCACGAAGTTTTCCCGGATCGAGAATAGTACAGTGAATTAGGTGGCGACCGAGGATCTCCTCTTGGGTCCAAAGGGTTAATGGAACTGTTAGGTTGTTCGGAAAGTCATTTCGTTTTTCTTTGGTGAAAATATAATTTTTTCAGAGTGTATAAATATTTTATTAAATTATATATTCTCCATTTTGGAGAACAAAATGACTTTCCGAACAACCCAATATTGTAGCTTCAAGTATTTAAGCGTCAAGTTACAAGCTACATATTATTAGGTTGTTCGAGAAGTCGTTTCGTTTTTTTTTTTGGTGAAAATGAAACATGATTTCTTTAGAGTGTATAAACATTTTATTAAATTATATATTCTCCATTTTGGAGAACAAAATTACTTTCCGTACAACCCAATGCATCATTTTATTAGCGTGGAGCGACAGGAGAGTCAATACCGATGCAATAATGCACGTCGATGGTTTCCAAATTTTCTGCTGGACGCCCTCTAATCGAAAGGGAATATTTCTGGCCCTTTCCCTCCTCCAGATAAGTGATAAGCTGAAAATAATGCGAGAAAAATATACTAACAAGAGTAAAAGACTTTTCGATTAAACATTTGCTTTGTTGTCCTCCATTAGGCCCTCTCTTTTACTTTGTGAGACACTAATGCACACGATCGAAAAATATCATAGGAAGTCTACAGTCGAATACTTGGACGTCGATGATTTATTCGTCAATAGATTAAATTCAAAAGGAACCACTATTTTCACAAGAAAAGTTAAAACGTATCGTTAAAACGTAAGTTAAAAGACACGTGAAATGCAAGAATAACGATCACAATATTTCTTCATTTCCAAAAGTCCATTGTCGAAGAACTTAAAAATCAATGCTCTTAAGGGAAAATCGATCAAAGACGTATACTTTTCCATAGAATTTTTCACCCAATAAAAAAGAACGCACCATCATTATACTAGGTTGTTCAGTAAGTTTTGTTTACAAGTTTCCAAAGTTCAGAAATTGAGGGTTTTCATGTTGACAGAACGTAACCTTTTGCACAGGTACAATGTGCTCCGGAAGTATCTTTTTCAGAAAATAATTGATTTTTTTAAATCTAACAACTTCCACTAATTAACCACTAAACATGTGTATATATTATAGGATACGTGGCTGATTGTATACCTGCATATACAAACTGAAAATATTAGATGCATATGTGCATATACGTACAGATTAGGTTAGCCATTCTAAACTAAAAGTACATAACTGTGTTTACTTACAATTCAACAAACTTCACTGATACGTTCACCAGGTCATAATACCAAAAAAATATCATATACTAGGTTGTACAAATTTTCGATACAATCTATGCATATACATACACATTAATTAAGCCATTCTAAACTAAAATTACATAAAACTGTGCTTACTCACAATTCAACAAACTTCACCGATACGTTCACCAGATCATTACGAACAAAACATATCCTACACTAAATTGTTCGATAAGTTTCATCGTTGTGTCCATTCTAAAACAAATACTCCGAGACTGCAACCTCGAATAAACTGTAAACATAATCGTACGGTAAATACAATCGCAAAATTTTCACCGAACGTTAGTACCATCCTCGATAAAACGAAACAACGATTCCAATAGCTCCGTTTCGTATCAAACGACGAAAGTTCTCGAACGAGCCGTTCCACAACCACCGACGAACAACCGAGTATCTCGGATACGGATGCTTCCACCGGCGCAGACGTATTCTGTCTTCGAGCGTCAACGAGATCTTATTTAAAGAGGAAGTAATTAGTTAGTTTTTCCAATAGAATGGCCGCGGCATGTAAAGCGCGCCATAGAGCCAACGGTTTTATATATTTTCCCTGGAACGAATTCTGTATAGAAGCTTTTCGCCCAAAGAATTTCACGGCTCTTGTTCTCCTACGAATGAATCTCGGCGGCGGTGCGGCCTCGCGGAGAATTTCGCGTCCGCCGGAACAACGGCAGAAAATGCATCGCAGGTTATGCTTCCCATCTCGAGGTCCTACCCCCTGCCGGCGTCGCGATGGGAATTCCCATTCTTCGTGTTCGGCGGCCCGGAATTTTCCGGCAGCCGGCTTCGACGTCGCTCGGAACTTCTTCCCCGTGCCATCCCTTGCCCGTGCGAGAGTAATTTTAGTTTGATACCGGGGCGCAATAGCCATACGGGCCACGTGTTCTCCTTTCGATGTAATAAAGGACAGTGGGGGGCGGAGGGGTTAGGGGTTAGGTAAGAAGGAGAAAGTGCATCGTTGCAGGGGAATAAGGTGGTGCAACCCGGTGTCCTTTACTTCCTACGGTCGACGGTTCTTCTTGCCCTCGATCGAGACAAAGCCGTAGGTATTACCTTATTTCCCCAGTGCCTTGCTCCCTTCTATCGTACAAATCCTTCTTAGGAGGGTGTTCCCCGCTCATACACTCCCTGCTTACAATCTGCCAAGGTATTCCCAGCTTTTTTCTTTCGGTGTTCTTGTTACACTGTTTACGCCGAAACGGTACCGCCCCGCTCATTATTTTAATGGACCCTACCCAACCTTGATGAATCATTCGCCAAGATTAACCACGTTGAACACGGCCAAAAAACTTACAACGACCGAGTTCGGATCGCGGATTGCCGGCCTTTGATTAAATTGGACAATCCGCGTACTGGTACACGCACTTGGTAACGATGAAACGATGAAACAGTAACGGAGTAGCGAGACGGAGGTGGAGATTTCAATCGGGAGATCTTTGGGGTCGGTTAGTGCAACAGAATGTGGTGTGAATAATGTGCGAATGCTAATAGTATAGATTTGTAGATGTATTATTGGTGGAGGGAAGTAGTAAGGTTGGGTAAGTGGGAGTTTTATTGTTATTTGTGTCGTGAACTTTAATTTTTTTACTAAACTTTATGTATACTTGAAATGTATCTATATGGACAGCACTGAAGGTATTTCAGAACCAATAATGCAATAAAGTTGCAAATAAATAGCTAGTGCTACTAGTGCAAGCTAGTGCAAGCTAGTGCAAGCTAGTGCAACTAGTGCAAGCTTGTGCAAGCTAGTGCAAGCTAGTGCAACTAGTGCAAGCTAGTGCAACAGAGTGTGGTATCAATAGTGTGGTTGGAATAGTATACAGATGCTAAGATTTGTAGAAGTATTCTTGGTGGAGGAAGTAGTAAGGTTGGGTAAGTAGTAGTTTTATTGTAATTTATGTCGTAAACTATAATTTTTTTTACTAAACTGTATGTACACTTGAAGTGTATCGATATTGACAGCACTGAAGGTATTTCAGAACCAATAATGCAATAAAGTTGCAAACAAATAACTAGTGCAACTAGTGCAACTAGTGCAAGCTAGTGCAACAGAATGAGGTATGAATAGTGTAGTTGGAATAGTATACGAATGCTAAGATTTGTAGTATTCTTGATGGAGAAAGTAGTAAGATTGGGTAAGTAGTAGTTTTATTGTAATTTATGTTGTAAACTGTCATTTTTTTACTAAACTGTATGTATACTTGAAATGTATCTATATGGACACCACTGAAGGTATTTCAGAACCAATAATGCAATAAAGTTGCAAATAAATAGCTAGTGCAACTAGTGCAAGCTAGTGCAATAGAATGTGGTATGAATAGTGTACGAATGCTAAGATTTGTAGAAGTATTCTTGGAGGAGGAAGTAGTAAGATTGGGTAAGTAGTATTTTTATCATAATTTGTGTCGTAAACTGTCATTTTTTTACTAAACTGTATGTATACTTGAAATGTATCGATATCGACAGCACTGAAGGTATTTAAGAACCAACAATATAATTGCAGACAAATAACGGTACAAGTGTCATGGTGGTTTGTGATTGAATATCAGAAGAATGTTACGAACAATGTTGTTTTAATTTTATAAATAAACGTGACGATCGTGTCTTTTATAGACGAATATTTGTATACCGTTGTTCCTTAAGAATCTATATGCGAAAGAAACTATTCTTTTATAAAAAAAAGGAAACGTATTATGTATATCCCATAAAATATCTTCTCGTACTATAATATCGTCGAAAATAATACTAGAATTTCCATCAGCATCGAAAGTGACAATTGTCAAAGGTAACTCGGTAATCGGGACATTTACCTTACCTGCTCGAGAAATGTTTAAAGTAATATTCTCGGAAATACAAACAGCCAACTGTGTTTTTCACTACCTTGCTCGATATGCCCAGACCCTTAATGTACCAATGTTCAGAAGGTACATAGAATTCCCTGGGAACTTGACTTTCGATATTGAAGTGTGCTACAGTCTTCACCCTCTTTTGTTCCTACCATCTCGCCATGCAGAGTGTCCCGTAATGAGTGATATAACTGAGAGGGAGATTATTCTGCGTGCGAAAATAAATCAATATCGTGTATTTAAATTTCTATCGTACGGTGTTTCGTTCTCGAGAAAATCAATTTCGAGTCTACGCGGAGATACGGGCCGGTTTCGATTCGATTCGTTCAATTAAAAATAATAAATGTAACAGTTTCTTTCGGTTAAAGGCAAAAGTACATATATAGTTTCCGAGAGGCCCGTGTGCGGCGCTGTACGCAAATATGGAGTTGAGAAAAAGAAAAGGGCGGCGTGTCGCGAGTTCATGTTTCTGTTACAATTCAACAATTTTAAAAGAACGATTCCATTTTGCGTTTTCTTTATTATTTGATAACGAAGTTAACAAGTTCGTACGTTATATAGTAAGATACATAAAGTCTACGCTTATTTTGTACACTTTGTATACGAAAAAAATTCGCATTTCATATTGTCCCAGTTACACATATTGACAATTTGTTCCTAGTGGAGAGATTTCAAAGTTTAAATAAATGATCAAAAATGTAGATTCATCTGAACGTTACCGTAATAGAGGAACGAAGTTCCAGAATGAATAAGCAAGAATGTTTGGATAGGCAAGAATGTTTGAATTGTTTAACGATAATAATGATCGCACGACGTCGAAATCTCAATTGTAAAGTGTCCTACAGTTATGGCACCAGCAGTAATTTTAATGGGATGTTTGGTTTAGCACTAAGTTTAGATTAAAATAATATAATTTTCCAGAGAGAATGAGAATTGTCCGCATCGTTAGAAAATATTCCATTAGGAATACGCGGTTAAGTTCTCTTCATATTTACACGATGAAGTGACAACTCAGTTTAACCGAACATTAAATTTAATATTAGCCATTAATATTGCTACAATGGAAATTACAAACAATAAGGTACCGACTATCGAGGTGCATGATCATCTTCGGATGTAGACAAATTTGAAATAACAACTGAAAAATTCAAGAAAGAACTCGAGGGTTCCAAGTATCACAGAACGAACAAACTTTGCCATAAAAATAATGTTTTAAAAAAAGAAAGAACAAAGAAGAGACAGTTAAGATTGAGGAAATTGAAATAATTCATAGTCTTTGCAAATATTAGACGTATCCAGGTGAAAGTTTTTTCGTCTAAACGACATTGAAAAGTTAAATGCAGCGGTCTTTATTAATCAATAATTTCCTGTACGTTATTTCTCGATAGCTCAAATTCTCATTCGTTTATCTCAAATACTTACAAGAACGAAAACACTCGAGTTTTAAATTATTACCAGCTGTTTTAAATCTCTTCGTTCAGGAATATCTCGAAAAGACTGTTTATTAGAAAATATCTAATTTATAAGATTTTCACAAATTCATTGCCAAAGATTCTCACACAATTAAAATTCTCTTTGGTCTAAATTTTCGTTTCAGACACTCCATCGAAAGTTCAATTGGAAAGCGTGAAAGCTTTCACGATACTCTTTAAATTATTACCAACTGTTTTAAATCTCTTCGTTCAGGAATATCTCGAAAAGACTGCTTATTAGAAAATATCTAATCCATAAAATTTTCACAAAGTCATTAGAAAAGATCCTTACCCAATTAAAATTCTTTTTAGTCTAAATTTTCTTTTCGAACCCTCCTCTGTAAAACGTGAAATCTCGTTCACGAATCAACGCTACGATAAATACTCGGTTGTTCGAAAAGTAATTTCGTTTATCTTCGATGAAAATGAAACACGATTTTTCCAGAGTGTATAACTTCTGGTTAACACTTAACCAGTTAACATTTCGTTAAATCATATATTCTCCATTTTGGAAAACGAAATGACTTTCCGAAACAACCTAATCGAATACTTCCCACGATACTTGCCGAAAAATCGTGGCACCGAATAACAATGAAACCGTACGAAAGACACCCAACGGTATAATTTCCAGGGCGACGTGGTACCGTTGTTAAGAGCATCCCTGTACGGATTGAAAAACAATGATTACTCCATCGTCGAATCGAGCGCCAAATTGTTCAGAATCCTAGCAACTTTCAGCGAGCCAGAGGGTGATGCGTTCACTCGATCGATCTGGCCAACGGGTTGGAAAGAGACGTACCGATGTAGAGAGGCCTGTGGCAAAAAAGTGGGATAACATACGCTCGTGCATGCAGACGAAGAGACGGACAACGGACGAACGGAACGAACAGACAAGCAGCCCTCGTGAACCTCGTGTCGAGAGAGGAGAGAGATTGCGGGAAGGCCTGGTAGCGGGGTTGGCTGCCATTGTAATGGCGTGTGCCATGGTCCCCATGTGCCAACCACCCCAACAGCTGAGCCCTTTGCTACACTGCTGTTAAATACGCTGAAACGAGCAAACCGCTCGCGAGAGTTAAACTCGTAGTTATCGCTCGCATCGACGTATACCTATATGTGCGAATCGATGGACGCGTCCTCTTTAAATCCACTCTACTGCACAAACGCTTGCAATTGAAAGGAAATGATTTCATTTGGTTCTATTCTGTGGCCACCGCCGATATCAAGATTTATATTTTAATACATTTAATTGAACGACAAAATGATATACGTTCCGTCGTTTAAATTATGCCGAGGGTTGCGCCGCGGTGCGTTTCCATCGTTCGTTGAATTTCGATATCGTTTGATTGTGAATTGTAGCACCGAGTTGTATTGTATTTCGAGCGATCGTCCCCTCCCCCATCCCCCGCCGTTCCATCGTACTCTTTCGCCCGGAACCACCGTCACCACCTCCCACCCCGCCCCGCGCGAACGTTCCGCGTGCAGAAATCGTTGTTAAGACCGTTAATTATCTTCTTTCCAACCCGTTCGAAAAGTTACGGGCTTTATGCGCTCGTTAATAAGTTAGGACATCGCTGACAGCGCGATACTGTCCGATGAAACAGAAAGAAAGAGAGTGAGAGAGAGAAAGAAAGAAAGAAAGAAAGAGAGAGAGGGGGTAAAGAACGTCGTTGGAGGGGCGTGGTGGAACAAAGGACGAAGGAAATGTCCTCGAGAGCCGAGCCAACGAGAAGTTACCACCAGAAAGTATCGTAACGACTCGGTAATTAAGTAAGGATGCCGAAGCGGTAGCCAATGGAGCGGGGGCGGCGAAATAAGGGAATGCAAAGCGAGTTTCCTGCGAGGCGGAGGACCGGAGGTGGTAGTTTTCTATTTGCGTTGAATTGTAACTCAATCTGTAGGGCAAAACAAATTGGTCGAGTGTCGGCGGCCGGAAGGTGTACCGGGCGAGGGGGGGTGGGGTCGCCGGCGGAGAGAAGCGTGTAGGGGGCGCTGCTCGTCGAACTGTAGAAAAGTGACCGAAGGCAGCGTTGGTGGGGGATCGACTGCCATGATCCAGCCGGTCGATGGCTGGCCGAAAGACTTCGGGAGCCGGGATGTATTAGCATTCACAACAAGCTGGCCCACTGCTCGCGTCCGAGGAGGCGATAGAGAAAAACCGAGAAAGATAATGGCGCGAGATTGTGGGGGAGGTGGATCGGACGAGATACAGCGTGCACAAGGAACGAAGAAAGAGAGGAAAAGTTTTGGCTCGGGACTGTAACAAGGGACGGGTGACGAGAGGGCGGATGGAAGAAGTGTAGCTGGCGGTGGGGTGTGTGGGTGTAAAAGGTGGGGGGGGGGGTGGCTGCTGCGCAGCTCGAGGAATCAAAATATAATTACACGAAGACAGGCCGTAACACGGAGACAGAATCGCGGAGAAATAGACGGGTCTCATTAAAATTGGAGAGCTGTTTCGAAACTACAAGACTGCCGTGTCGGTTGCAGCCTCGTCCCGTCGAGCACTACCTTTCCCTAACTCGAGCTTTTGCCACACTGTCCCACCCCCTACCCGGCCCCCAACTGCCTCCTGCCCCCATCTGGCTGTGTGTATCCTGTGACCGCGCGCAGTCAGGCCTCCTCGTCCGTTGCCCGTACATTCCGAACAGGGTTCGCGGGGTAGGGGAGAAAGAAGAAAAAAAAAATAGAAAAGAAGAAGAAAAAAAAAAAGGAGAAACTTCACAGCGGTCGGGATTCTAGGCGAGCGTATTGAAACGGGCGTCGCTGCCGCGAAATAAAGGGAAAAAAAAACCCGGCTGGGTGTTAAATGAACCGTCCTGGCATTCAAACGCGCAACTTAATGAACCACCATCGAACCGATGTCGGACCGCGACGTTATCAAGCGAGGAAAGAGGACCACTCTAAGTGGCCCCGGTTGGTCGTTCCTTTTTCCCGCGCGTCTTGGCCAACGCTCGCGGTACACCATTATCTCTCTGTTACGCGGAAACCAGCCACGCGGACCGGTACCGTTCGAAATGGCGAATGTCAACGCGAACGAACAGATTTCGTTCGTTGCGACAAAGTGAGGGAACCTCGATCCCCTCTACCCCTCTTCCGCACTCGGAATTGTTTCATTGGACCGACGCGGCGGATCCATACGCCCTTGTTTACCGGAAAGCTGCAAATTAAAGGTACCATCGCGGCGCCGATTACGCGACAATCGTTTCGCAGCGCGATAGCCGTTCGTTCTCGTACATTAACGGTGAATCTTTTTTCCAACACGGGCAACTATGACGGTGTCCAGTTACCCGAAATGTTACCCGAATTCATTTTTTGTAACGGAACTTTGAATGCACACCTGCCGAAAGTATGGAGAGATAAGCAGGTGTGGATGAATTCGTTTTGGAGATGGTTCGTTTGGCAACTGGGGGTCATTTTCTGGGTGGTATGATAATGATAATGTGGCTCTGTTACGAGATAAGGTTGCGTAGAATTGATATTGAATGGACAGAAAAGAAGAAGATTAATGGGAAGAAATAGGTAAATAGTTAAAGTATGGCAGATGTGGATGAATTCATTTTGCAAATGTTTTGTTTGACAACATTGCATCATCTACTAAATGGTATAATAATGACAATATTTCTCTATTACAAGATAAGGTTGATAGAATTGATATTGAATGGACAGAAAAGAAAGAAACAAAAGAAGAAGATTAATGGAAAGAAATAGGTAAATAGTAATATTATGACAGATGTGGATGAATTCATTTTGCAAATGTTTTGTTTGACAACATTGCATCATCTACTGAATGGTATAATAATGACAATATGTCTCTATTACGAGATAAGGTTGTGTAGAATTGATATCGAATGGACAGAAAAGAAAGAAACAAAAGAAAAAAATAAATAAAAGAAAGAGACAAATGGAGAAACAAGGTGCAGCTGTATGTTATTAACCTAACCTCGAATTCCTTTCTCCGAAAATGTTCCATTCTTTTGAACTGAAAATAGTTTCCAGATTTTACTGTGTTAATATTAAAATATTGACTCTGAAAGAAATTTTGCAACAATTTGAACAGGTAATTGAGCAACGACGATAAATCCGAGGAACAGGGAGAATGAAGACATTTGGTTGCTTTTTCTAGTTTGCAGGGTGTCTATTGGTTAATTCGGGTCGTTTCTCTTTAATTGCTTCATTTCATCGTCCTAATTGCGATCAAGATCCGGATTTAGACTCCTTTCCAGTCCCAACAGATGCAAAGCACGATCTTTGGACACAGACCAGCCTTTAGAGTTATTAACTCTAAAAACTTTTCTGTTCCATATTGTGGAAAATATTCATCTTTCGTTGTTTGCTACAATCAGTGACTTAAAACGGTAATTATTTGGGTACTGGTAATTTTTCGATTAAATCGTACCTAAACATTCGATATATCGAAATTTGCAAAATCGATACGATACGTAACTTCTTAAAATGTATGCACACTGTAAATATACGTTATGCGTACAATATGTTTCGAAACACAGTATATACAAAGTTCACAATCAATGCTGGGCATTGGTCATGAGTCACGTGAACATTGAACTTCAGACTTAGGACACAATCATTTTTGTCACATTCTTTTACTAAGAATTTTTATATATACAGTATTATGTATACAGAAGAAAATAAGTATAGAAGAAATAAAGCAAAACCAAAAGGGAAACATTTTTTATTCCTATCTCTATATTCCGTTTTCTAGGAGTTCACGTTTGATTGACCGTTGCTCAACTTCGAATCGTTATTACATTACTCAAAATAACCATTTGTTTCGTTCCTCTGTGAATTATTTGTCTTGTTCTGCGTTACGTTTTATTTATATATTCATGTTAAATCCGTCTTATTTTTTCAACACCCTTTAATCGTAGTTACAAATTGTGAAAAATGTTTTCTACAACAGTACGCGAGCGAGGAGATTACATCTAGAGTAACGGCTAGTTCTATTCGTTCAGGGGCAATCTCGTCAGGCACGAGAAGAATGTATGTATATTTGTCTCGTGCACGCCCGAGGAGATGGCCTCTGAACGAATAGGATCCGCCATAACTCCAGATGCAATCTCCTCGCGTGCGTACCATACTTTCTGTACAAAACGTTGGATTTTTAAAAATAGATAGATACTATAAAAATTTTGATATTAACTGAGATTTCATTACACCATTGAAAATCCTACTGTTAATCTTATCGTTGATATATTAATATCACAATGTTATTACGCACTCTGACTAGTATATTCGAATATATATGACAAATAAGCATTACATTATTACCTGAACTATGGCTCGGAAGCTGAACATTGTGTTGGTCGCACGAAATGAAATTACCTCTATGTATTTACTTTAATTTTTTAAAAAACAAGACAGCAAATTTCTTAATTATCACTATTTATATGTAATAGCATTAATTTTATTGTCAGTTTGATATTAATAATCGCAGTTTTACTCTATTTCTACAATTTTAAATTAATTACTTAATTAACGAATATTCTACCAGTATTATAATCTCTTATAATACTTTTACATTTACTTGTCGATTAGATTTTGAGAATACTTCACGTTCGATATACGTTATTGCTGTTCCCTCAAATTTAAGTAAATTCCCGTTTATAATCCTTCGGGAGCATCTTTCGTGGATTAACTCTGAATTGCAAATACGTAAACACGCTTGGTTAAAGTTACAACAATTATGAAAATTTTCTCCGGCGTGTATGCGGGAATTGTTTGCAAAATACGTGATCTGGTTTGCAAACATGTACGAAAATAACCGAGGAAAAGTGGAACGGAGTGTAACAGCTAAGAACTGGAATATCTGATAATTTAATTCACGAAATGTTAAACTTAATAGGCGTGACAGATATCTAGGTTCACGATCTCATGCTGAATGCATGTATCCATCTTTGATACAGCCGTGGAGGCAGCGAAATATTGGCGATCCTCAGAGTACGCAGGAAGCGTGGCGAAGTTGGAAGCGAGAATAATTCGAAAGATTAACGAGCTATTTCCCGGCAAAAACTCGAACGGCCATTCGTCAACCATAAATTTCGCATGCCTACAAAAATAAAAATGTGTTCTCCCCCACGGCGCGCCAGGGTTGTGTGCAGCTTATCGGCCGGATATTTATTGTAAAATGCCTGCATTCTCCCTGTCCGACGCCATTCCTGACTACAGTCGGCCGAGCGGATCGAAGCAATTTTTTCTAGAAATTAAATAAACGAGACCCGCTGAAGGGTGGCGTCGACGATGTAAAATCTAGGAAAATTATTAACCGAGATCGACCTTGTCTTAAATACTTTGAAATAATCTACATTATTGGCAATATTACGTCGTCTGCGAATAAATTGCGTTTTTTTCTTTTTTTTTTTTTTGCAACTTATCGTAGAACGAATCACTGTTCAAAAGAATGTGCATTGTAACGGGTGAACGACGTCACTTGGTCGGTTTTTGTTATTTTTCTTCACAGCGAGATTGTCCAAATTGTTTTTTGTCGCGAATGACACGATTTAAGAGAGGGTCTTTGAAACGATAAGATTATATAATTTTCTTTCTGTAAGTTTTCAAAGTCGTCTTCAATTTTCTTTCATACTAGTATTTTTCCCACTCTTTGTTTGCAAAGGACGTTTGCAACATGATACATGATTTTCAAACGATCTTGAATACGATCATTCATGTTGACAGAGTGTAACATTCTGTACAAGGTGCACCTGAAGTGTCTTTTTCAGAAAATTATTGATTTTCTAAAATCTAACAACTTACACCAGTTAACCATTAACATGGACTAAACGTGTGTATATATTATAGAATAAGTGACTAATTGTATACTTGCGTATACAAATTGAAAGTATTAGATGCATGTGTGTATATACGTACACATTAGATAGCCATTCTAAACTAAAAGTACATAACTGTGTTTACTTACAATTCAACAAACTTCACTGATACATTCACCAGGTCATTGTGAACAAAAAATGTCATATACCTGTAAATCTATTTCACATTAAACGAAGACTAAAGGAGCAGGGTTGAATGCATTTGTGATTTAGAACCTCTTACCCCTGCTTTAAAAACTAAAATAAACAATATTTATCACGGTTTATTTTACGTCCTATTAAGGTCCTATATACTCCAGATTTATTTCGTTTTCTTATCGAGATTAATACTATTTGGTGATTTCAAAAGCTCAGACGAGTGACTCTCAATGTTGAAGATAAAGTTTGTACAATTTTTGTTCACAATGACCTTCTGAACAAGTTTCTTGAATATTTCCCCAAACACTCTGTATACATTTTCGATGTAATCTGTGCATGTTGGCATATATTGGGTTGTTCGAAAAGTCATTTCGTTTTCCAAAATGGAGAATATATAATTTAATAAAATGTTTATACATTCTAAAAGAAATCGTGTTTCATTTTCACCAAAAAAAAAACAAAATGACTTTCCGAACAACCCAATACATACACATTATGTATTACTTACAATTCAACAAACTTCACTGATACGTTCACCAGGTCATTACGAACAAAAAGTGTCATATACCAGGTTGTTCGATCAGTTTTGTCGTTGTTTCGATTGTAAAAAAAATACTATAACACTTCGACTTTGAACAATGTTCATCTTACAGTAGTACCATCTTCAGTAAAATAAAACGACCAACCTAATAATACCTCTATTTTTGGACACCCTGTAGACATTTTCGATATAATCTTAAACAGTCTCAAGTAGACATCTACATACCAATATCGATCCAAACTCATGAATAATAAAGATTCTAATAAAGATTCTTATTTCATGTGTATTTATTGGATTGTTCGGAATGTCATTTCGTTCTTTTTTTTTAGTTGAAATTGAAACACAATTTTTTCAGAGTGTACAACCATTTTATCAAATTACACATTCTCCATTTTGCAAAACGAAATAACTTCCCGAACAACCTGATAATTTTCCAAATAAAGAGAAAGAACCCTATTTCCTGTAACATCGAACTAACACAGGTCTCGCGTTGGCGAACAAGTGCACCAGATCGTACTAATTCTTACAATTTATTAACACAGTTCCTTCCATACAGTGGCTCGAACCGTTCGTGCTTAACGAAAAAGCAGAATTTATTTACGAGCGACCGTCTAAACAATCGCGCGTCGCGATTTCTGCGAACAAGGAGCTCCCCATTTTGCAATAACCGAGCGATATATCCGAGTCCGGACTTTCGAATCGAATCGTTCAGCTCCGGGGCTTTTTATCCGATGCACAATTCATGAAGACAATCCATGCGGCTCTCTGAACGTTGTCTCATTTTTCCAAACGCCTTTATAAAAATCCGAAACCACACGTGTGGTGAAGTAAACACACGGACCGCGTCGCGTAGTTCTTCGCCGTGGCCGTTTGGATTGTTGGCGAGGTGGTAGGTGTATGGATGATAAGGGGGAGGGGCTTTCGTCCCTTCCGCGTCCCTCTCTCTTTTATACGTAGGTATCGCGTAACCGACCCCATCGTAATTCGAGCACCCGGGATCGAGTGGTGGCATTAGATACCTCTCGGTAGGAGTAAGAGGCTGCGAACGGTGACCGGTGACGTCAGTGTTAAAGTCCCCGTTTCCGGGACAAGTTTCCGCTGCGGAAACGGCACGAAACGTTCGTGAACGTTGTCCTATTGTATCAGGTTTGCCGGCGTCTGGTGCACCGCGATGTTCGAGCGAGGAAGAGATTGCCCACCCCACCCCTCGGGTGAGAAGGAGAGGTTACCGAGGGGTGGATAGAGAGGCTTACGGCCGGCCAACAAAGGCCGTCGATCGTCGACGTCGGCTCATCCTCTCGGCGATCGACGTGAATGCCCGCGAAATTTATTGTTTCACCGGCTTAGCCCACTCTTCTGCGTCCCTTGCCGCGCTTCTCGTCCACCACCGCCACCACCACCGCCACCATCACCGCCACCCCTTTTTTCCTCCCTCTTTTTAACTCCTCGTCTCTCTTTCTCGTCCACGTCGTCTCTGTGCAACGTTTCCCCCCCACCTCTACCAGTTCCCGTCATACACCACGTCGTGAGACAAAAGAATAAATCCTGATTAATCTCTCAGTCGCGTTTCGAAAGCTACCTCCCCGACGATACGATATACAGGGCGTTTCTTAACGCGCGGAACCACCGCAGGGACGGGATTCAGGACCCGTGGGCAACAAAGCGAGTTTACGTAAACGTACGACCGATTCAATCACCGATACGGTCACGGTCTGCGTTGTATCGGTAGCTTCGTTCTCGTACATTAATGGTAAATATTTTCTGGAACACGGGCAACTGTGACTTGTGATGTTACCCGAAATCATTTTTTGTAACGGAACTTTGAATGCACACCTGCCGAAAGTATGGAGAGATAAGCAGGTGTGGATGAATTCGTTTTGGAAATGGTTCGCTTGGCAACTGGGGGTCATTTTCTGGGTGGTATGATAATGATAATGTGTCTCTGTTACGAGATAAGGTTGTGTAGAATTGATATTGAATGGACAGAAAAGAAGAAGATTAATGGAAAAAAATAGGTAAATAGTTAAAGTATGGCAGATGTGGATGAATTCATTTTGCAAATGTTTTGTTTGACAACATTGCATCATCTACTGAATGGTATAATAATGACAATATGTCTCTATTACGAAATAAGGTTGTGTAGAATTGATATTGAATGGACAAAAAAGAAAGAAACAAAAGAGAAGATTAATGGAAAGAAATAGGTAAATAGTAATATTATGGCAGATGTGGATGAATTCATTTTGCAAACGTTTTGTTTGACAACATTGCATCATCTACTGAATGGTATAATAATGATAATGTGTCTCTGTTACGAGATAAGGTTGTGTAGAATTGATATTGAATGGACAGAAAAGAAAGAAATAAAAGAAAAAAATTAATGAAAGAAGGAGACAAATGGAGAAACAAGGTACAGCTGTCTGTTATTAACCTAACCTCGAGTTCCTTTCTACGAAAATGTTCGATTCTTTTGAACTGAAAATAGTTTCCAGATTTTACTGTGTTAATATTAAAATATTGACTCTGAAAGAAATTTTGCAACAATTTGAACAGGTAATTGAGCAACGACGATAAATCCGAGGAACAGGGAGAATGAAGACATTTGGTTTCTTTTTCTAGTTTGCAGGGTGTCTATTGGTTAATTCGGGTCGTTTGTAAATGTATGTAAGAAATAAATTGGAATAATTTCTTATGATTGGAATGTATACTTACATTGTAAAATACAAGAAGCTAGTGTTTAGAAATCCAATTTTTCAAATTTTATACGACAAATAATATTTAGAACTAGGCTCGATTTATCTTTGAATAATTCTAACAATTCTTTTCAACTAACGTGAAAAAAGCACGTACACGGAGAGGTTAAATTAAATCGTTTGTGCAAACTTTCTACAAAGTTCTGCTGGAATCTTTTGCGAGCAAACGTTGTGTATCGTTACATTAAAGGCAAAGTTTGCGGTTTGATCGCATCTCGGTATTAATTAACCGTAAAGGTGGGATTTCCTAGCAACGTCAGACGCTTCTATACCGATACAATGGAGATGCATGCTTCTGTTTTCCTGTAAGCGTTTCCCAAAGCACGCGATTGCGTCAAACGCCTGCTCCAGGACGCAGTCTGGCCTTTGGGGATGCTTCGAGGTTTCAGGGAGAAAATTATATAAATTACATAGTTATCATTATTCTAAAGAGATTCATCTTCCACTTAGACCTGCCGTCTCTCGAAAATCCCTACAATTATTTATTCGCATCACTAAACATTTTTCACTCGTTCTCTGTAATGCGATGCATTTGTCCAGAGTATACGTAACAAACCCTTTCTATCTTTCGTTATCATTGCAAGTGTTATACGTACCATTAAAATAAGAAAATATATACTTTCTCCGATGTGTTTGCCCAAACATGCCTCAAAAATTTTCTTCTGTCAAAATCGATGATCGATAGCATTTTTCAATGATACGAAAAATAGTCAATCTGTTGTACTTCTTGCCATAGTTAAATCTATTAGAAATTTGTGTGTCCTTTTGAGAAATAATTTCGAAGATTCATCAACATTCTATGTAACTGTGTCGTGATATTGAAAACGATTATACGGTTCGAATCAAGTTTCAAATCGAGTAACGATTTTGTCATAGAGTTAGCCTTTTAATTCCAATGGAAGGAATTATGCGAAACGAGCAGTATTCAGCATTGGAATTGAAATCACTTCAAGTGTTGCAAACCATTATAACGAGAAACTAATTGTACTCTACTGTAGCTTCAAATTTTTAAGCGTCAAGTTAGAAGCTACACATTATTAAGTTGTTCGAAAAGTCGTTTCGTTTTTTTTTGGTGAAAATGAAATACAATTTCTTTAGAGCGTATAAACGTTTCATTAAATTACATATTCTCCATTTTGGAGAACAAAATGACTTCCCGAACAACCCAATACTGTAGCTTCAAGTTTTCAAGCATCAAGTTAGAAGCTACACATTATTAGGTTGTTCAAAAAGTCATTTCGTTTTTTTTTTTTTGGTGAAAATGAAATACAATTTCTTTAGAGCGTATAACCATTTGATTAAATTCCATATTCTCGATATTGGAAAAGGAGATGACTTTCCAAGCAACCCAATACTTATTTGTCGAACCTTCTACATTTGTGAATAGAATAAACGAAACGTTTTAATTATTTTTTCGCGTGCATAACAATCATTTTAAATTGTGCAAGGTTTCTCTTCTGTTCGTCCGTTGTTATAAAAATTTTCTTTCTCGTAAACGAAGCTGTGTCGGTGAATAAAATATGCGAAGTAAACTACATTCATTTCACCTCGTGAAAGTCCGCGGGTGGAAAAATGCTGCCGCGCGCAACCTAACCTACAAATCATCGCCGATCGAAACCTGAATCCGTTACCGGACTCGAGTTCGTGTTCACCGAGCGGCGCATAATCGTCCTTCACTCACCCTTGTGCATGCCCGTATACTTGTCCTTGAGCACCGTGAACTCGTAGATCTTGCCGAACTCCTCGAACATCGGTCGCAAGGCGTCCTCTTCGAGATGTCGCGGTATTTGTCCGACGAATAGTTTGATGGCACCGTCCCCGTTGCTGGATGACGGTGAGGTCGACACCGGTATCAACATGTTTGCACCTGGCGGTTAGAGGTCGGTTCGGGTTCGGCACGGTCGAGACCCGTGTCTCAATGTCAACGACCTTGGGAACGAGTCTTGCGTATCCCCCGAGTTGAAAGATCGATCGTCCGCGGCGTGTTTTCGGGCAAAGGGGGTCCCGCGATTACTTATCGCGGAGCGCATAAACCACGATCGCGAGCAAAGTCAGTGGGCAGTTGACACGTGAGGGGTATGGGGAGGACGGTCACGAACGTACTCGTTAACTGTCGTCACCGGGGGTAACCGGGAGCAGCCGAGGTAGGAAGAGGGAACCGGAGGTGGCGAGAGCGTGAAACGGAGGCGTTATTTGCCGAAACCGGGTGAACCAGGGCGCGGCAGGGGGGCCAAACGGGGAGCGGGAGGGGACACGAAGTGTGGGGGGGACCGCTGCTGCGACGAGCACGGGAGGAGTAGGAGGAGGAGGAGGTCCGGTTTTAATCAGGAGCTCGATAAAAAATACACGATAGCGTAATCTTCGTTGGAACGGAAAACAGAGTGGCGTGGCAACCGTAGGGCAACCGAGGGGAAAGAAAGAGCAAGATAGGAAGACCGTGGCCGAAAAGGGGGGGGGTTGGGAAGCGGCTAACGCGGCTCGTGCACGGGAAAGCGAATACTTAACGAGAAAGAGGGTGAAATAAGGGAAGCCCGGGTGCGTGGGTGGAGGGAGTCGGCCGATGCCGCTCGCACGCAACGATTAATGGCTTTCGAAACGCATTAAGAGAGGCCTTTTAAAAAAAATATCTCCTGCCCGTCTAAACGAAGTGCGTGCCAGGACGCGCGTGATCGCCCAAACTCCGGCCCGATCCAACCTGCCGGATTAACGGTCCAAGTTGGCGATCGGTCGCGGAGATACGTGAACAACGAACGTGTTCCACCTACCGTCGCCAATTATTACCAATTACCAGTTAACGGTAACCACCCTGACGGAGAAGTAACCTACGACGCGATGACGATCGATTCGCGGAGACCTAGGATCGATGAACGCGTCGACGTCTGCGGCACACCGTGCCGGCGAACACCAGTTGCTCTTGGATAGTCCGCAGGTAATCTGAACGGAGGAACGGCCGGACGAGGTCCGGAAAGATTCGACAGATTCGACGATAACGCACACCGGTCGATATTTAAACACGAGGAGATAACCGATTACCAATCACGGACGACGAACACACTTGAACGGATTGGGGTGCAACGAACGAAACGTACACGTCTAACAGATACACTTGGATCACCGATCACGATACTGCACTTTCACCTAGACACGAACGATTATACATATATCACCGTGGTTCGTTCGGTTCGTCACCGTTCGACGCGATCATACGCGAGAAAATACTCCAATGATTATCAACGTTGAACTCGCGTCACACTGTATTCCCAACTGATGATTCACGCAGGCTTCCAACCACGCCGATATCCTTGCTTCGATGGGGAAACGTTTCGGTGACTTTCTCGTGTATGGAAACGGGAACTATTCAACGACCACGGCTAGTAAGGATCCTTTGGCACGATACTTTCGAGGAGGATGTTGAAACGTACCGATCGAGACGATTCCTTCGCGAGAGATATATATATATATATATATTTTATATGCTAAACGATCACAAGTACAGCACGTTCACGATCACGAGAGAACAGAACTACAACACCGCGCACGAGACACTATACAACACTGGTAGTTGAACGACCCTCAGCTTGATCCGCACCACGCGCCCTGACGCCATCGTCCACCGGGAAATTACACGCACCCTTCCCCTCCTACGAGCCACCCCTACGACATCGCCCCATCTCGATGCACGAGGGGCACGGTCCCCCCCTGTTACGAGTCTTCGCTCGGGCCACGAAGCCGTCTTTGCGCCCTCTTATTAGCCCGGGCACAACCCAACAGTCAGCCTCCGTGCCATTCATTTTCCGTGAATCGTCCTTAACCTACGAATGGGTTGCCCCATTCACCCAAATTCCCGCGGAAATTCAATCCCGCGAAACAAAGTTACAAACCGCGGCCTCGTGCTCGCGACGTCTGTCTTGAACTCGTTCCCCCGTTTAAAAACCTGTTAATAGCTCGAAAGCTTTTAAATTGAACCCGGTTTTCCAAGTATTTCCAGATCTCGAAACGGGGCGCCCTCTTGCGTCGATTCTTTCGCTTTTAAGAAACACTTCGCCGGTGATTTACAACCGGGGACACTTTCTCACGTTTCACGTAGTTTTTGTATATCGTTTCGATGGAACTATTGGGTTGTTCGGAGAGTCATTTCGTTTTCCAAAATGGAGATGATGTAATTTAATGAAATGTTCGTACGATCTAAAGAAATGGTGTTTCATTTTCAGGAAAAAAAAAGGAACTAGTTTCCGAACAATCCAATACTTGGTATTCGAGTTTGAAATCGATATTGCGTGGAATTTTCTTTCACGTTGGCAATTGTGGAAACGTTCGGGTGTACAGGTGCCCTGAAATTTATAGTAGAAGAATTATTTCGTTTTAAAGAGTTCAAGTTTTACTCGGACGAGTCACGAAAACGTATTCTTCGTATTTTTTCTTTATCAATCGATATTTATAAGTTGCCCCGAAATTTATAGTGAAAAAATTATTTCGTTTTAAAGGATTTAAGGAGTCTCGAAAACGTATTTTGCGTATTTTTTCTTCATCAATCGATATTTATAACTTGCCCCGATATTGATAGTGAAAGAATTATTTCGTTTTAAAGAATTTAACGAGTCTCGAAAACGTATTTTTCGTATTTTTTCTTCGCCAATCGATACTTATAACTTTGTTCTGCTTTTCGTAGTACAGAAGAAACAAAATTCTACCTTGTATTTATCGTTTGAATAATTGCTTGAAAATATCGAGAGAAGTTTGAAACTTTATTCGCGTCTCGGGCCCAGCAATTCTATAATCCGTCACTGCGTATTCGACAATTATTCCGAACGTTCCGATCTGACGCGCAGGAAACGGGTTATGTTGCGATAGAAAAATTGATTTTGAATCTAGTTTGTGCTCGTCTCGTGAATTTATACAGTATCCCCCAAAAGTATTTAAACGCGCGTTCAATCGAACGAAAACTAATTTTTATTTGCTAAAAGAATGTTATCGAGTCTTTGGACTTAATTTTTTTATAAAAAATACTATCGGGTTGTTCGAAAAGTCATTTCGTTTTCCAAAATGGAGAATATATAATTTAGTAAAATGTTTACACACTTTAAAAAAATCGTGTTTCATTTCACCTAACCCGGACCTAACCCAGACCTAACCTATAGCTTTCACAAGAACAGTAAAACTACATGTATTATTAATTCCTTTCCAATTGTTCTTTTGTTCAATGTACACTAGACAAGTGATTACATGTTTTGAAACAGTAGTGTACATGTTTTTAAAAAGTTATTGTAAAACGCGTTGGGAGGTGCATAGGGAATAGCAAATATGATTAATATAGAAAATAACGTATTTGGTTGCAAACATTAGTTTTGCGAGCAGTGCCAAAAAGGGTATCTGACGTAGTAGGTAGCCACTCTACGAGACTGGTGAGCTGAGTCATCGCCCTGTGCGATACTCGATCGCATCACACTGTGCTAATCTCTCATACACATGCACACGCACGATTAAACAGCTGTGTGCACGCGCACGCGTCATCAATAGGAAACCCTCGATTTCTGAACTTCCAAACTTTTCTCACAGTCACAGCGTACGCAACTTTATGCGTAAAAATTATACTTCATCAGAATATGTATGCATAGCGGATTGCTTAACAAATTTTGTCGTTCGATAAGAAATGGAGCTATTAAGTTCGTCGTTTTATTTTTCTAAAGATGGTACTACTGTTTCTAAATATGAACATGTGTGAAGTTTCGTGTAGATCTGTCGACTCGTTCGTATATTTACAGTTGTTCAAACGTTGAAGTGTCGTAGTATTTTTTTACAATGGAAAAAACGACGAAACTTAGTGAACAACCTAGTATATTGATTGTGCGTTTGTTTTTTTTTGTGAAAAATTCTATAGAAAAGGATACGTCTTTGATCATTTTTTGAGCTATTAAATTCGTCGTTTTATTTTTCTAAAGATGGTACTACTGTTTCTAAAGATGAACATGTGTGAAGTTTCGTGTAGATCTGTCGACTCGTTCGTACATTTACAGTTGTTCAAACGTTGAAGTGTTGTAGTATTTTTTTACAATGGAAAAAACGACGAAACTTAGTGAACAACCTAGTATATTAATTGTGCGTTTGTTTTTTTTTTTGTGAAAAATTCTATAGAAAAGGATACGTCTTTGATCATTTTTTGAGCTATTAAGTTCGTCGTTTTATTTTTCTAAAGATGGTACTACTGTTTCTAAAGATGAACATGTGTGAAGTTTCGTGTAGATCCGTCGACTCGTTCGTACATTTACAGTTGTTCAAACGTTGAAGTGTCGTAGTATTTTTTTACAATGGAAAAAACGACGAAACTTAGTGAACAACCTAGTATATTGATTGTGCGTTTGTTTTTTTTTTGTGAAAAATTCTATAGAAAAGGATACGTCTTTGATCATTTTTTGAGCTATTAAGTTCGTCGTTTTATTTTTCTAAAGATGGTACTACTGTTTCTAAATATGAACATGTGTGAAGTTTCATGTAGATCTGTCGACTCGTTCGTATATATACAGTTGTTCAAACGTTGAAGTGTCGTAGTATTTTTTTACAATGGAAAAAACGACGAAACTTACTGAACAATCTAATATATTCCTCTTTCACACGATAAAATCTCTTTCACCGGGTATAAATTGTTAAATTTGTTCTTTTATACTTGATTTTTCAACAAGGTCCTATACAGAAATCGCAAACTTTGCCAACGAATCAGATTACTAATAATAAAAAATTGTATTTTAATATTTCTTCTTTAATAAACAACAGACTTGTCCACTATCGTAGCACTATATTATTCCATTGCATATTTTAAAAGTTTTTCGTAGTAACCCAATTCAAATAATTGAAATGCAAATTTGAATGTAATTTGCAATATATAGCATGAACCAGAAATCTGCATCGACCACATCGTATCGTAAACAAGGAACAATTGAATAAGGCGCTATTTTCAGAATGGACACAAATATCGATTGCAGGCACTGAAACTTTAATAAAATCGATCAACATCGGGCTTAGAACAGAAAATAGCAGAGAGTATCCTACCAAACATTAAATTTTCAATTTCTTGCAATTAGTTCTTCAAATAAACATAGATGATAGTCTTCTACCGTGAGGTTCCATTTGTGTTGATAAATATTTGCAAATATTGCGCCCTTGTTATTATTTACCAAAATATTAAATATCAACTACACGTGATGTAACAACGAAGATAAAATGTTTCTATATCGATTATAAACGTATTTTACTTGTGCATATTTGCAACGTATCCCAAGGATACCAATCAGTGAGTTAAGTGGTGGACGATTTTCAGTCCAAGCGATTGTAATCTGTTACAGCAAGTTAGATATTCGGTAATAAAATACTGCCACATTAAAGAGTATTTGTTTTATCTGTGAAACTTAGTTCAATCTCATAAATTTCTCAGACACGTAATCCCTTGTTACACGAAGCCCGTTCGTGTTGCATTGTGTAAATGAATTAGTCCGCTGCTCGAAAATTCACCGAGGACTTTCTGTTTATTAATAAAAATAATTAGATTATTCTTACCACTTCTCCGAATACCTGTGAAAAGAATGAATCGAATCGATCGCAAAATTTTTCCGAAAAACGAAATCGAACGAAGAAATGCTAACACGTTGCAAACAACGATGCATTAAACGCAACGGTGAGTAATTCGATCGCAATGAAATTCGCGAATTTGAATTTTCGTTCGCGACTGCGTCGAATTTCCAAACGAGCGTATAACTCGCCGCGGCGTCAATGGTGTTTCTGTTTTCCACCCAGGCCTGCCGTGGACGAAAGGTCGATGCACTAATGCACCAGTAGCAACATAAGGCATACGTGTCTGCAAATTTAGTTTCAACATGTGCCGGGGTTCACGCTTATCGACCCACCCTCTGTGGAAAGACGCGGTCTGCGATGTTAATGTAGGTTAAGGATGAAAAGAAACACACTGCGCTATGCTCTGGAAAAGCGCAGCCGGTACAAGAGTGCCGCATAAGTATTACGTTTGCACATTCCTACAAAACTGACAAACTGCTCTTTGTCTCGAAACTGAAGAGACCTCGGTTTCTCGTTTAGAAAACGCAAAGCACCGCCTTGTTCATACGCTTACGGCGGTCCGAGATACAGAAACCTCGCTCGCTAATATTTTCTAATGTTCTCGTTGCTTAATGAAAAGAACAGCGCTTTTCTGTTTCATAACACGGCCGCCGACGAGCCCGTTTCGCAACACGCAAAAATTGCTTGTTACGCGAATTTTTCCCGCAAAATGCCGGGACTCAAAGTACACGGTCCTTTTTCCTCCAATTTGGCGCGCGGTTCGCTTCTCCGTCGAAACTCAAAACCGATTTTAGATTTTATTTCCGTATCGGTGGGATTTTTTCCCCGCTCTTCTTCTTTTTTTTCCTTTTTCCCTCCCTTTTTTCGTTTTTTTTTTCTTTTTTTTTTATCAAGCCGTACCGCAACTTTTAAAACATAAAAATGGTTCAAAGCTGAAACCAGATACCGATGTTTTCTCGATTCCTTTTTTGTGTATATCAAAATACAGAGTAACGTTGAATTTTGTTTCATTATTTATGACGGCGAAGCTTCTCCTTTTACGGTAACAGAATATCACGGCCGAAATCTCTCTGTTAAGGTAATAAATTTAATATCTGTAATGCATTCCGTTGGAGTACTACTAAAAATAAAAATTTATTCTCTCGGTTTGCACATTTTTCAAGACTCGAATCTCCCGAATGTAATAACATAAAATTTTGTTCACCGTGAACAATACTTTAGATAAATTGATTAATCGTTAGTCGCTTCAAACAATTAACAGTAATATAACATTCTCGACTCTACTTTCTTTCACCATCTTCGAGACAATATTATTTCTTAGAAAGCCAACATAGAATACTAATTGAAAATTTAACAATTATTAAGTAAGGAAATTATAATTAGAAATACTCTAGAAGAGTTTAATATTTACAAAAACAAAAACATAAAGAAATAGAAAATAATTTCCGAAAAAAAATTGTTGAGTAATATAGATCTACTATAGTGCCCTATCTATGGCAGTTGAATAATGATTGAAGTGATGAAACGTTACATTCAAGAAACACAATGTTTAATATCATGAACATTACACTATGCTGAAAGTAATGATCCATATTTTATTTCTACGAACTTCGCGTAAACAATGATATTAAAATTTACATTATATTATATAGTGATACCCGCTTTTAAGTGCCAATTTTCACACCGGATACAAGTAACGGAAACATCTCTCGCACTGTTTATGTTTATGTAGTGTGAGCGACCATCGATTCACGCGGTCGGCGACCGCAGGTGAGAGCGATCTTTATCGCATGCCCGATCGAATTTCATCCACCAATAAAAATAAAAATTTGTATATTTTTCATTATATCTACGTAACCGGTTCACCCAATCAATTGGTGGGAATTTCATGAAGAAAATACATACCAAACGCAACCTCGTTCGAAATATTTTCAATTATACTATATTTTTAATTATACGTAGTTACAAGTTTCTGAGAAATGATTCGAATAAACTACAAATAAAAATAGTCGGAATGAAGTCTATTTGGACGCATTGTCATCGAAAAAACCTCATCAATTCATGGACAATACACACTGATCAAAATTTATAATGTATGTTAATTCATTGGTGATCCAAACGTTTTTGTAAAAATATAAAAATGTTTGTTTTACATTAATGGCTGACATATCGGTACGCGTGTGACATCGCTGTAATGTTTCGGTCGCTAAAAAAAATGTAATGCAAGATTTATACGCTGTTGCTCTTTCTCGTTAGTGCATTCCATTCACTTTCCTCGCCAGACGATGCACACGACGATATATCACTGCTGAAGATTTTAAATCGCTACCTACCCCGCTTTTAAGCGACCGGATGATTTCAATTTACCACTTGAAAGTGGGAATTACTACAGTTCCAATAAAATCAAATAAAATCCATACTGTTCGTGGTGATATTATCTTTCACACATGAGAAATATTCATATTCTTATGTATTAATACATTAGGTTGCTCGCAAGAGTCATTTCTTTGTTTTTGGTGAAAATGAAACACAATTCTTTTAGAGTGTACAAACATTTTATTAAATTACATATTATCCATTTTGGAAAACGAAATGATTTTCCAAACAATCCAATATTTCTTTTCGACACAACATGCAACAAAGATAAAAAAAAAACCTTCAGCGTACGTTTACACGTTTATAATATTGATTCGCTACCTACCCCGCTTTTAAACGAACTGACACTTCCAACTTGCCACTTAAAAGTGGGAATTGCTACAGTCCCAATAAAATCAAATAAAATCCATACTGTTCGTGGTGATATTATCTTTCACACATGAGAAATATTCATATTCTTATGTATTAATATATTAGGTTGCTCGCAAGAGTCATTTATTTTTTTTTGGTGAAAATGAAACACGATTTTTTCAGAGTGTACAAACATTTTATTAAATTACATATTATCCATTTTGGAAAACGAAATGACTTTCCAAACAATTCAATATTTCTTTTCGACACAACATGCAACAAAGACAAAAAAAAAACCTTCAGCGTACGTTTATACGTTTATAATATTGATTCGCTACCTACCCCGCTTTAAAACAAACTGACACTTCCAACTTGCCATTTAAAAGTGGGAATTACTACAATCCCAATAAAATAAAATAAAATCCACATTGTTCGTGCTCGTAGTATCTTGCACACATGAGAAATATTCATACTCTTACGTACCAATATATTTCTCTTCGTCGCAACACGCAACAAAGATAAAATTGCGCGAAAAAGTAAAAAGAGACCTTCAGCGTACGTTTACAATATGCAAATTAAAATTTTTTACTCGCGTTACTTTATCATATTTCGAAAAAATAACCTGTCCGGTGATTCATATTATCCCAGATTTTCACTGTGGTTCCCGTTCGATAAACGTTCCGAGAAAGGAATAAAAAAAAATATTATTAGTTCGAGGTGGAAATTTCCCCGTTCAATATAGACCTTCCTAATTCATATTTCGTATCCAGGAAGACGAAAAAGAAGGAACCGCGAATGGTGTTCAACAGAGGTCGACGGGCGGGAGATGAACTCGACGACGTCGACGTGATTTATGGCGGGAGGAAATTGCCCGAAAGTGTACAAATTTTTCGTCGAACGATGAACGTAGAAAACATGATCCATGAAAGGCGGAGAGTATCGGGCGGGTAGATACCCACTAACGTTGGAACGATAGCGTTAAAAAGAAATACCAGAAACGAGCTCCCGGATCGTTTCCATTCTTACGTACGCGGGCAGAAAAATATCGGTGTTCGCGTTTCTGTACGTACCGTTGCACAAGAATCGAGACTAAGAAAATAAAACCCCCCCGTACATAGAGATTCCAGATGCCCGAAAGGCCACGGAAACGTTTTTCAAAGGAAACTACTCCCCGGACAGAATTAATCAAGCTTTTCTCCTTCTCTATCGCCGGTTTCCGTGCATTGGACACCAACGGTATCGTTAACCCCCGTACAATAAACATTTCAACGAATCTTAAAGAATGCGAGCCGCGCATGCAATCCCCGGGTAGGTCGACAATCTTTTTCGGCGTTCCTAAATACATACCGGGGAACAGGCTGGGTAAGAAGAAGTGGTGGCAGAAAACCATGCAGGATTTATATTAGCCTACCGCGGGATCCTGCTACCGTGTCGTCGTCACTATCGTATAACGTGTAACCTACCAGCCCCGATCTTCGCGTACCCATCCTCTATCCACGTACCCCGTACCTCGCCATTTACCCCAGGAAACACACTCAAAAAATATAACCCACCGGTATCTGCCGCGCATGCCCCAGAAACCCTACCGGCAATAATTCACGGGACGGAGGATGCTCTTACCTCGGCACGGCCCGTGGTATACATGTATAACGCCAGGTATATATCGCAAGTATCGGCCAGTTTCTTCCTGCGAGTAAACGGGGATGTGTGCGCAACCGTACCCGTGCCGGGCTCGTGTCCACGTATACAAGAATGTATGCGCAAGTATGATATAACTCAGGGTAAAGTTCCAGGCCACTTGTGCCGCGTAAATTATTAAGCATGTGTTGCCTCTGTCTCTACGGCTACGAGAAAAGGAGCAAACGGGACGATGGCGCGGGATAGGACCGGGAGAGGACGAAAGGTCAGAGAATCACACGGAGTGGTCGAGAAAGAGGAAGGAGGGTAACCAGAGGTCGTAGCGGAGACCTCTCCGTCAGTCTTTGTCCGGATAGGTGGGAACCGGAGAGGGAAGCGGTACGGATGGAGCACCATTGTAATGCCGCGTAATGCAATGCAATGCGATCTAAGTGAACTTTGGCTGGGTCGAGCGCATGCATATTAGCCTCATCGCCCGAGTACCACTGCCACAACCGCCTCTTGCGTGTCCCCCGTTACACCCCTCGGTCCACATTCTGACCCCGTGTGCTCTCCTTCGCGCATCCACCCATCCACCCAACCACCCATTCACCCACCGACACCACCACCACCACCCCTTCTTCGTTCTGACGTGCTGTATCCGTCTCTTGGTTCTTCGCAACAGCCACCGACCCGGCTCCCGTCTAAGGCCGACTTTAATGCGTGGGGGTGCCATGGGATTTGCCGGATTAGCGTCGAGAATTAGCAAGCAGATGCGGCAAGATGCTACTACCCGCCTACGACAACCCGAAAATTATTTGTCGCTTCGTCGCTCCGCTTCCTCTTACGCATATGCTCTCTGTTATTAGAAACAGTTTAGAACCGTGCCGAGTAACCTGCACACGCGCGCCACACCGGCTCTTAACGTTTTTAAGCATCGCGGGCTGCAAATTATTGGCTCCCACGGTATATCGTTCCCTTTTACAAAATGGAGAATCTACGTCACCCATTTCTCGGACTTTTCATTTTACTTTAAAACCTCTTCGATTGTGAGTCGAGTTTCGTACACTTGGGAATTAATGGGTGGTAGGTACGGATGAAATTTGTGTATCGGGTTGTTCGGAGAGTCGTTTCCTTTTTCCAAAATGGAGAATGTATAATTTAATGAAATGTTTAGACGATTATGAAAAAATTGTTTCATTTTCACCGAAAAAAAATACGGTGAAAATCAATCCTCTTGAGAAAAAAATGATCAAAGACGTATCCTTTTCTATAGAATTTTTCACACAAAAAAAGGCAGAGTCGTTGTACTAGGTTGTTTGGTATGATTTGTCGTTTTTTTCATTGTAAACGAAATACTATGATACTTTAACAGTTTCAAAATAGCGCCTTATTCAATTGTTCCTTGTTTACGATACGATGTGGTCGATGCAAATTTCTGGTTCGTACTATATATTGCCCATTACATTCAAATTTGTATTTCAATTATTTGAATTGGGTTATTATGAAAAACGTTTAAAATATGCAATGGAATAAAGTAGCTTCTTGTAAGAAAAAAACAGTAACCGTGTCTCCTTTGCGTTATAAGCTCGCATTGGTCCCGAACTGAGAACTCTTAACGAATTGACATTACCCGTTTAAAGAATTCCTTCCAATATATCTATTGTAAAATCGATCAGAAGTATTTTTCAATGATACGAAAAAGAGTCAATCTGTTGTACTTCTTGCCATAGTTAAATCTATTGGAAATTTGTGTGTCCTTTTGAGAAATAATTTTGAAGATTCATCAACATTCTATGTAACTGTGTCGTGATATTGAAAACGATTATACGGTTCGAATCAAGTTTCAAATCGAGTAACGATTTTGTCATAGAGTTAGCCTTTTAATTCCAATTGAAGGAATTATGCGAAACGAGCAGTATTCAGCATTGAAATTGAAATCGCTTCAAGTGTTGTAAACCATTATAACGAGGAACTAATTGTATTCTACCAAGAGCGATACCACGAGCGGTACTTTCGATTTGCTAACATATTATTAGCCTACAACCTAGAAATTTTCAATAATTATGGTACACCTAAAAGTTCTAACGCAAACGTAAATGAAAATTTGTGATCTACTTCGAAGTTAAAATTCCTTGAACTAATTCATAAAAAAAAGTGTCACAATATTCAATAAGAGTATTGGATGAAGAAATTAGTACGAATTTCATCAAAGTGCAAAATTGTAATTATTGTATTCTAGATACATTACAGTTATCGTAAAATATCTTTAAACTTTCACAAAAAATATAAATACATATACTAAAAGTTCTAACGCAAACGTAAATGAAAATTTGTGATCTACTTCAAAGTTAAAATTCCTTGAACTAATTCATAAAACAAGGTGTCATAATATTCAATAAGAGACAGTATTGGATTGAGAAATTAGTACGAATTTCATCAAAGTGCAAAATTGTAATTATTGTATTCTACATACATTACAGGTACTGTAAAATATCTTTAAACTTTCACAAAAAATATATAAACACATCGTTTTATTTTGCCAAGCGTAATTTCTTTCTTCTCGTATTTGTCTATTTCTGATCGATGAGTTCCCCTATTTTCGGAAGCATCGATTCATTCCGTATATTAATACGTTTACCCTTTTCTCGCGTTGCTAAACAAATCCAATAGCAAAGTGGCGCAAGAAGTAGCCGTTCCGAAGTCGACTGCGCGTTACGTCCTTTCGCTACTTACCGTAATTTACTTTTTCCTCGGCAGTGCATCTGGTATCTTCTAAAGCTATCGGGAACCAGCTCCACGGTATGTCGGAGAGGTCGTAAAGTTGCATTACATCGAAATTGCCGATGCACACGAGCGCACGGAATTAGACCCAATCAATTACTCGACCTTCTCCTTTCGGCGTTGTTTCGATGTATACGCGTGTACTGTTACTCGAAGTGTGGGTAGGGGGATGACAATCATTCTGCGCTATAGAACCATGAGGATCTTCGATGACTCGACGCCCATGGGAACGTGTATAAACGCGTATCGACGGAACACGAATCGCGAGAGATCCCGAACGGAAGTGGTAGCCGCGCGTCGAGAAAAGTGAATTAGAACATTCGACGAGTCGTAAATCGGTAAGTCTGTCCTCTTAACGGAATTACCGACGGTAAATCAACGACCAGGGAAAAAACCGAAGGCGGGCAGAAGAAACGCGTACTCTCGGTGCCACTCGTCTTAACAGAAAGGCAACGCAAAACAATACCGTAAGAGCTCCCTCTGGAGTAATAAGAGGAATAGGCGAGTGTTCTTTCAACTTTTAATCCTATTAGTTTCGCTACTTTCAGCGAGCCAAGTTACAAACCGGCTATATTAAATTTCCTAATTGGAAAGTAATAAAGCAACGATAAGCAGATTGCACGTGGAGCGCAGCTCGAAGGAATCCGAACCACTTTACAGTTTGGAAAAATATATGTTTATTTGTATTGAATCGTTTCGTGAGCTACGTCTATACGAGACGAGTTTAATGTTCGTTAGAGTCGGTCGTGTTGAATAAAAATACACAATGGACGAGAATGTTTGAATTTGAAACCGTTTTAAATATTTTTCTATTTAAATAGAGGAATTATTGTATCTGTAATTAAACTGTACAACGTCTCGTTTCGACTAACTGAAACATTTGTCCAGTATGTTTTGCAGATTATTCTAAACAAAACAGAATATTCTGAGTATTTAACCAGGCCACTCTCCTAACTGTAATTAACATCAAAAATTATTTCTTCTTTTACGTTATCGTTTCTGAAGGCACTCTGCATTAATGTAACTTTCATATACAATTGCACTGTCTATATAAGAAATTAAAGTGACTAATTTAAAAAACTACACTGTCTACATCACAAATTAAAGTGACTAATTTAAAAAACTACACTGTCTACATCACAAATCAAAGTGACTAATTTAAAAAATTACACTGTCTACATCACAAATTAAAGTGACTAATTTTTAAAAAACTACCCTGTCTACATCACAAATTAAAATGACTAATTTTAAAAACTACACTGTCTACATCACAAATCAAAGTGACTAATTTAAAAAAACTACACTGTCTACATCACAAATTAAAGTGACTAATTTTAAAAAAACTACACTGTCTACATCACAAATTAAAATGACTAATTTAAAAAACTACACTCTCTACATCACAAATTAAAGTGACTAATTTAAAAAACTACACTGTCTACATCACAAATTAAAGTGACTAATTTTAAAAAAACTACCCTGTCTACATCACAAATTAAAATGACTAATTTAAAAAACTACACTGCCTACATCACAAATCAAAGTGACTAATTTAAACACTCCACTGTCTACATCACAAATTAAAGTGACTAATTTAAAAAACTACACTGTCTACATCACAAATTAAAGTGACTAATTTTAAAAAAACTACCCTGTCTACATCACAAATTAAAATGACTAATTTAAAAAACTACACTGCCTACATCACAAATCAAAGTGACTAATTTAAACACTCCACTGTCTACATCACAAATTAAAGTAACTAATTTAAAAAAGACTATACTGTCTACATCACAAATTAAAGTGACTAATTTAAAAAAACTATACTGTCTACATCACAAATTAAAGTGACTAATTTAAAAAACTACTCTCTACATCACAAATCAAAGTGACTAATTTAAAAAACTACACTGTCTATATCACAAATCAAAGTGACTAATTTAAGAAACTAATTACGCAGATAATGGACACACGATGAATTCCATAAAATCACACCTATGTTTAAGGAAATGATCGTAATTGTAACTATCTGTGAACGAAACGTGACCACGAAGGAAGTATACTTACCGTACGAAGATTTGAACGCAACTGATTGGTTTCAGGTGATATATACCAACGAAATTCGAATGCCATTGGTCGAGGTGAATCGTTTCTCCACGAGTGAGTTACAATCGGCATTGGAAGCTTCTCCATTGCGATTCTCATTGTTCGTTCGAAGGCTTTTATTTTAAGGATAACGAGTCGCGGATTCCCAGAACCGTTGGTGGTATTTTCCAGTAATCGACTGCAACTGTTACTAACTCGACCGAGTGTTGCAGTTGCTTGACTGCACACGACACGTGCACAGTGTTTGCAACAATGTTTCACGGACAATTTTTGCCCACCTTTTTTCACTTTATCTAGACTTGCGAAGCAACACTGTGTAACTTCGTTGTCAAAAGCTGTATTCGATTAAACATTAGACACTGGAGCAGTTATAACATTGCGTTGAGAATATCTTTCTCTAGGGACTTATACTCCAAGGAAATGATGAACATGTTTCGTTATAAATATATTAAATAAGGAGTGATATTTAACGGACAGTATATTTCTCAAATATTTCCTCGTATCATCAGGAACAACGAAGTTGTTCTAGATTTTGATATTAGGTTGCTCCTCTTACATTAATTTTTCTCCAACGAATACAATATTTTTCGTTAGCTACAAATGCAAAAAATCCAGATTTTTATCTATGTGGAAGCAGTCCGAGTGAAATGTTCAGTACCACAGTTATTTTAAGAAACAAAGTACACGCTGCTTCTGAACAATTTCTTGACACCGAGTTCCAAAATAAAGCCATTAGTCGTTTCGCTAATGTGTACACTTGAGCATTTGAAAATTGTTTGAACAAAGCCACCGCGAATTCGTGTGGTATCCACGTGCTTTAATAACCGTACACCCACAATATCGCGGTTACGTTACAGCGTAGCTGATCGACGTGCCCAAACAACAAATATTTATGTATTCTTGATGACGATGGTCACGGCTGCCAATCAATTAACGTTATTTCGCCTGGAGAAAAGGCGAACGTGCCAAGCATGTATCTGTTCACAGCACAGTGAACTGGATTTAAATTATCCAAGAATGAAGGAATTTTATTGCAAATCAAAGTTAGTCTAAGCATTATACGTACAGTGACCGATCAAAATATCGAGACATCGAGACAGTTTCAATTTTTATATTTCATACGTTCAGTACATCTACAAAAAAAAAGAAAAATTATTGTTTTACTGTATAGGATGTCAAATGAGAAGTGAATTTATTTTTATCGAGGAAATATATTCGTGCAATGTCGTTAGGAATATAATTAAAAAAAATAGCACTTTTGTGATAACAAAATATGTAATAAAATATTAGGAGAATATTGTCTCCTTTAGCCCGTGACTTAATAATAATCTAAAACGTACAGATGCTGAACCATTGTGGTAACGGTTAAAAAATTACATAAACTATTGAATGAATGCTGACAATTTATAAAATACAAAATAAAATCAAATGATGATTTGATAAAAGCATATAAAATAAGTGTATTTCCATGAGGTTTTTTGTTAACAAATTGTAACTGAAATTGGTGTAAAAACACCTTTTTGTTTTCTCTTTAACCCTTTCCAACTTTCATCGTATCGCAAATGTCAAATTATTGCTTTAAATTAAATATGACTAAATCTGGTTACCTCTAATAGTGACAAAATGCATAGCAAAAGCGGATCGATGAGAATGAAATATCTTCCGCAATGTTTGTACGATCCGTTTCTGTTCTTGCCAAACAATGCTGCAATGCACTTCTACATATATGTACTTACCGGCACATACACGTAAATATGCAATTTAGCGGAACACTTCATAACTCCATCACGGATTAAATTACAGTTGCCTGTAAATAATAGGGCACATAGAATTACCGTAGATAATTACAAACGAAAACACTCTCTCGTATCAGTAATAAATTATTATCACATTTCGATGATATAATATGGGAAACGGTTGCGAAAGTGCGAAATTGTTAATAAAACATCACGATGCATCTTTAATATCGCAGGTAGTAAATTATTTGACCAATTACTTCGTACAGAAGTAAATATAACAATGTACTAATTGAAGCACAAAATGTCACACACGGATGAGTTTATTTCTTCGTTAGATGACACGCTACGATAATGACAAACACTTACGACACCGATACCAAAAGAACGTTAAAGAGTTTGTTATTTCAAAACAGGAACGATCTTTAAAACTCAAAATGTTAGTCATACATAAATCACTTCTCCTTTGACATTTTATTTTACACTCTTAAAAGAAACAAAGATGTATAGCTAATCAAGATAAACGAATTACCCTGCACAATTGTCACCATGATACACGTTCATATGTCACACATAATTCATGACCAGTTTCCACGAATATTGAAATACGTAAAATGTGGTAAAAGATATTAGATCGTTCGAAGTCATTTCGTTTTCCAAAATGGAAAGTATACAATTTAATCAAATGTTTATACACTCTGAAAAAGTCGTGTTTCATATTCACCAAAAAAAAATGAAATGACCTTTCGAACAATCCAATACTTCGTAAAGTTATAACGAATACACTTGTACGTCAGAACTTGTCCAGCATTCTAAGTAATATAATATTGTTAATATCGTTAAAGAGTTTGAAATTTCAAAACAGGAACGATCTTTAAAACTCAATATTAGTCATACATAAATCACTTCTCCTTTGACATTTTATTTTACACTCTTAAAAGAAACGAAGATGTATAGCTAATCAAGATAAACGAATTACCCTGCACAATTGTCACCATGATACACGTTCATATGTCACACATAATTCATGACCAGTTTCCACGAATATTGAAATACGTAAAATGTGGTAAAAGATATTAGATCGTTCGAAAAGTCATTTCGTTTTCCAAAATGGAAAGTATACAATTTAATAAAATGTTTATACACTCTGAAAAAACCTTTTTTCATATTCACAAAAAAAAAAATGAAATGACCTTTCGAACAACCCAATACTTCGTAAAGTTATAACGAATACACTTGTACGTCAGAACTTGTCCAGCATTCTAAGTAATATAATATTGTTAATATCGTTAAAGAGTTTGAAATTTCAAAACAGGAACGATCTTTAAAACTCAATATTAGTCATACATAAATCACTTCTCCTTTGACATTTTATTTTACACTCTTAAAAGAAACGAAGATGTATAGCTAATCAAGATAAACGAATTACCCTGCACAATTGTCACCATGATACACGTTCATATGTCACACATAATTCATGACCAGTTTCCACGAATATTGAAATACGTAAAATGTGGTAAAAGATATTAGATCGTTCGAAAAGTCATTTCGTTTTCCAAAATGGAAAGTATACAATTTAATAAAATGTTTATACACTCTGAAAAAACCTTTTTTCATATTCACAAAAAAAAAAATGAAATGACCTTTCGAACAACCCAATACTTCGTAAAGTTATAACGAATACACTTGTACGTCAGAATTCGTCCAGCATTCTAAGTAATACAATAATATTGTTAATATCGTTAAACACGATAGGAATAAAAGTGTCGCCAGCAAATCGTAAACCGTTCCGATAGTTCCGCCATTGCCACTTATCAGATAATGCAGATTTTCCATTTTGCTCCACCCTCCTTGTCCTGTATTCTTACACACCCACACACACACACACTCTCTCTCTCTCTCTCTCTCTTTTTTTCTTTCGTGAAGTACATACGGGCAAACTTGAAACGAGTTTCAGATTCTTTCGGTCGTCGAACGAGTTGTCGGAGCGTTTTGAAATTCCGGCACTCGAAACTCTCGCTGCATGGTTTCTAATTTCCGATCGCTGCTTCCCCACCCCTGCGCCAAACTCCATGTAGTTCAAAAGAACATGTTCATGTATGCCCCCGTGGTGTGCAATCTAGCCAGCAAACATAACACAAGCAACTTTGGTAAACCTTGGATAAAACTTGTATTAAAGGCATTCGACGAGAGATGCCATCTTACGTGAATAAACGGAATCGATCTTAACCTAAAAACCGCACGGAAATCAACTTTCATAATTGTGATATTAGCTTGCACTTGCAGTTCCGAGAGGCTCTGTGCAACGTATCGTTCTTATAACCGAAAAGGAATCAATTATTACATACACGTTGTTGTTAACCGATCCTGGAACAATGGGGTCACCGATACACCGTATCTGCGATAAATGTACCTTGAATTTTCATTGTTCGTGTCATTTTTAAACTTTCCCAATGGAGGTTCTAAATGTGTGCATCACTTGTTTCCCAATACCGTTTCACGTATTGTTCCATCGAAATGTTTTCGTATTACAATGAGTTTCGAAAACGAATTCTTACCAATAGCAGCGTCTTCGTAGACAGATACAATGGTAAATTGAAGTTCTTGTATACCTTTCTCGAATAAATAAATTATTTCAAACTATACATTCGGTCACAATCGCGAGTGTATACTTTGATTCGAAATTTATTTTCTCGATTACAATTGTATACCGTTCTCTCTTTACCTCTGTCTCGTGGAATATTTAAACCTTTTCAATCGAATGAAAATATAGCCGATCTGTAATAAATCAACCGGCAGCAGATAATGTATTCCGGTAAGTGTATTCGTCCCACCGCGCGTTTATTTGAAGATCAGATATGACATCGCGACCGTCAATGAGCATCGACCACGCGCTTAGGTAGATAATTGAAATAATGTGTCCCGGTAAGTGTATTCGTCCCTCCGTGTATTCGTTTAAAGATCGCAAATGCAATATGACATCACGGCCGTCAATGAGCATCGGCCAGGCACACGCTGGACAATCGATACCAGAATTCTCGGATTTATGAAGAATAGTAAATCACTTCCCGATAGTTAATTAAAGCCCATCGATCCGGCCGCGAAATTTCGTTGTACGACGGAGTAAAACTGCCCATCGTAAAGCCGCCGGCATTTCGTTCGCGGGCCGGACCATCGAGTGATATTACAAATCGAGAATAGATTCGATCGACCGTGAATTAGGCAATATCTGGGCGTTGTGTGTCTGCTCGTAATGCAGACACCGGTCGATCGATGTCGACAATTTTCCAGCCACCATTTCCCCGGCTAAAAGAGACGAATATTCATCGTCCGGGTACTTCGCGGATGGTATGACCAACCCGAAGAAAAAAAAAGTAGAAAAGTACCAGCACGGACGTATTCGGGGGTGGGTTGCATCCTAAGAGTGTTGCACTCTTGCAAGTAGTGTGCCTACCTCGATAGGCAGGCACCTATACGCTCCACCCACTTCTGGCGTACTCCATTGCGTCTAACCGAACCATCCCTCTGCTATCCACCTATCTGGCTACCTACATATTTATGTAAGTTACTTCACTTTCCATATTTCCAAAACTCTGAATCATTTATCCGTGCTCAGCCGTGCATGCTCGGCTTATCCTTCGCGATGCTTCCGTATGGTACCGACCCTCTGGGAACGCGATCCCAACAACCGGGGTTCGCGGAGATTCGTCTTTACGCGGTGCACGCCGCCCGGAGACTTTGAACAATGACCGCGCAGAAAGCTCGGGCCACGTTTGGAATTACCATTAGGCGGCGTTAGTCGGGCGTCCTGTTGTTTCGTCACGAACAGTTGTATCAGTTCCTCCTCGTTAATTTCATTCGGGGATAATGTTTAGAACCTTCCACGAGTAAACGGCCAAACGCCGGCGTACACTTTGCGTTTTAGGTTAAGTTTGCATGAGAATATCACCAGACCGGGCCGCGCTCGTGAATGTCGTTAAGGACGCTAGCGATACTCTGGACTGATGATTATAGGTAATGGAGGAGTGAGTGTACTCACGGCCACGTTGAAAGGTTTTCCCTAGGCCATTCTAGTTATTTGTTTCGAGCATCAGAATTGCGAAAAATTGGATTTTTTTTCAAATATTTCTTCGCTCCAAACTCGCATATCTCGCGAACGGATTAACGAATCCGAAAAATTCCTGTTGCATCTGAAAGTAGAAACTCGCTCGATTGAAACGGTATGAGTATTTTTCCCCTAGGCCATTCTAGTTATTTGTTTCGAGCATCAGAATTGCGAAAAATTTGATGTCTTCTCAAGCATTTCTTCACTCCAAACTCGCATACCTCCCGAACGGATTGACGAATCCGAAAAATTCCTGTTGCATCTGAAAGTAGAAACTCGTTCGATTAAAACGAGATGAGTATTTTTCCCCTAGGCCATAACCTCGATCACTTGGAGAAGTGTATCATTGCGGTGGTGATCAATTTCCAAAATTGTTTCGATGAAAATTATTCGCGACGTTAAATATGCGATAGTTATACTTTGTCGTTAAGGACAGTGGCGACGATAAATGCACGGAGAATTAAAGGGATTGAGTGCAATCTGGAGAGAATTCGAAGTGTTTGGAATTGACGAGCGAGCGAAGTGTGAAAGAAGAGCGATTAAGTTTGCGCCATGCTGGGAGATTTTTGGAGTACGTGACCAGATGCATTGGAGTGAGAGAGATTAAGAATTATTGGGTTGTTTGGAAAGTCATTTCGTTTTTCAAAATGGAGAATATATAATTTAATCAATTGTAACACCAAAGAATATTTCTGATCGAATACGACCGGATTTACTATAACGTGAACATGATTTCTTTATAGATGAAAACGTTCAGGATATTCGAAGTTCACCATCACTTTTCTGAATGAAATCGTATATTTTTATATATATATATATTGGGTTGTTCGGAAAGTAATTTCGTTTTCCAAAATGGAGAATATATAATTTAATCAAATGTTTATACACTGTTGAAAAGTCGTGTTTCACTTTTACCAAAAAAAAAAAAGAAATGACTTTTCGAACAACCCAATAGAATGAAACGGAATGAATGCATGCGAGAGAAGAGCGTTTAGGGCAGCAGTTAGAGTCAACGTAGTTATTAATTGTGTGCTTTGTTAATGTTTCGTTCCAACTACTACCTCGTTCGATACACGTATATCGAACATTATTCATCCTTATTTCATAACCACCAGTGCTAAATAATTCCTGCAAATATATATTGTAAAATCACGATTGTCGACGAAAATACAGTTTCAATAATGGTATTAGATTATTCGAAAAGTAATTTCGTTTTCTTTCGGTGAAAATGAAGCACAATTTTTTTAGATCGTATAAACATTTCATTAAATTACACATTCTCCATTTTAGAAAACGAAGTTACTCTCCGAACAACCCGATAGTAATACATTTAAACTTTTTCTTTCGTTGTACAACATATCGTTAAAGAATATTGTACTTTCGAAATAACCGAGGAGAACTTACATTTCGCTCGAATTAATACGAAACCAATATTCAATTCCAATTTTTTTCGATCGTTTGCAATCCGGAGAATATTCGTCCCACGACTCTCACGGCGTAGAAAAAATTGTAGGATCGATGGAGTCGCGCTTTCAAATATTCGGTTATCAGTCTAAATATAGAAGGAGTGGTCTCGAATGGAAGTTGATGTTGCACGGTTGAAACAAAGGGCGCATCGCGAAGGAAAAAAGAAAATGGGAAAGAAGGAAACGTGGACGATGCTTTCGCCGTGAAATAAGTCTCGGTGGTGGAGGGACGATACTTGGCGTCGTTCTGACATTCTCGTACGAAGGGTTGCACCCCTGTGTTACCGTCTACAATACAGAAGAGGGCCCTATTGTGACCTAGAAGTCAGTATCTCGGAGACCTCTCTCAGTCGGCATCCGTCAGAGCGTATTATGACCCACCAGCCCCTACCCCACCACCCCGCAACCCTACTCCCGTGCACTACTAGGTTCCTGCACCCCTGTCTCCGCCACGCCTGGCTCAGAACCACCACCACCACCACCACCCAGCTCCCCACCTCCTATTCGTCCCGACCTCCGCAAGACACCCATTGTGTTCCCTATTAATTACATTGCTTTACCACCCCAACCTCGTGCCAGGACCTGCAACGGGTTAGGCTACGGTCTAAATACTGTGGACCGCGAGGTACAGTCTCGTCAGGATGTACGAAAACGTTCATAGATTGTCAGTCCACGAAATTGGCTAATTCGTCAGGACGAGTTTCCCCCCATTAACCGGTTCGCCGCGATTTAATTGCTCATTTACGTGAATTTGTTGGGTTTCCGAAACGCTGCGACGGTCTCGAAAATTCCTCGATCCACCCATCCACTGATGGGAACTCATTTAGCTTTGTACATCTTCGCGATAATAAAACGGATAGTGGACCCTTACGAGGTATACGATTCCGTGTCAACGTGAACACCGGCAATACGAATAAAATTCTCTAGCTTCCGTGGAGCGAATGCAACTTCACCGAGTGAAACTAGTCGTGCAACGCGTTAGCCTCTTTCATCCGGCAACAATAACGGAAAGCTCGCTGTTACAGACGACTGTGGAAGAAGGGTAGTACAGGAAGGGTGGCACAGGAACCAGAGTTCTCCAGGCGGGACGCTAATGCTGATTCTCGCGTGTTTATCCAGCTCTCTAATTTATTCAATGTGTGCATTCACTTCGCATTGCCGCTCTGTACGCTCTCGCGAATGCAGTTAGGATTTAATAGCGCTCGTTTCACTGACAAACTTGTCCGTGTACAACGTCAGTGCGAGGTTGCGTTCGCGACTGGCGAAAACTGGATTAACGCCAGAAGACGCGAAACCTGGACGATTTTGATAAACCTCGACGAAAAGACTCCGATGCGGGACGATCTTTCCAAGAACGTAACGATTTACCCGCGTGCATCATCATCTTGGAACGCAGTCGCAAGTCCACAGTGTTTTTTGAAATTCGATGATCACGAATGTCTTTTTTAGTTTTCACGCTTCGTTTTATTAACATACATTCAACAATCTTTGAAACTATTTTTACTGTTCTACGAAACCTCCAGTGCTCAAACGAAATCTACAATCTTTCAGAGAACGTAACGATTTATGCACCTGTATCCTCATCTTAGAACACAGTTGCAAGTCCACATTTTTGAAAATCAATGATCACGAATGTCTTTTTTAGTTTTCACGCTTCATTTTATTAACATATTGGGTTTTTCGGAAAGTTATTTCGTTTTTTCTTTCGTTGAAAATGAAACACGATTCTTTTAGAGTGTATAAACATTTTATGAAATTATATATTCTCCATTTTAGAAAACAAAATGACTTTCCGAACAACCTAAAATACATTCAACAATGTTTGAAACTATTTTTACTGTTCTCCAAAACCTCCAGTGCTGAAACAAAACCCACAATCTTTCAAAGAACAATGAATTACACACCTGCATCCTCGTCTCAGTGAAAATGTACTTGCAAGTGTACGTTTTTGAAATTCGACGATGACGAATATCGGTGATACCCTAACGCAATCTCGAATCCCTAACGCAAACTCCATCTTCGTGGGAAGAATTACCGTATAGGCGGAACGCAGGCGAAATTTATCAAAATCCTGTCCACCTGGAATCTGCGTGCTGTGCGAAGAATTATTTTTCAAACAATCAGTGACACACACGCGTGTATCCCCGCGATATTTATATTCAACCGCGTTTTAAAATACGCGACAAAAAAGTCGATATGCAAACTGTCGTAGGTGATTTACGATCTGCGACGCATTGGCCGAGAGTTTTATGGAATACACGTGCATGCAAATGGGGGGGGAAGAGAAGCTACGGAGAAAACGAACCTCCAAGTAAAATAGAAAGAAGACAGGTGGTGGGGGGAGGGGCGGGGTGGTAGGTGGGGCGGTGGGAGGGGCGGGGTGGTAAGTGGGGCGGTGGTGGCGCAGAGGGGATGGAAGTTGGAGAAAACCGTCGACGATGCGAGGATGCCGCAGCAGCCAGCCACATGTTGCTCTCTTTTAAGCGTCATCTTTAATATCAACAACCGGATACTGCTGCCGATCCACTGGCTGCAACGTGCACGCACGTATGTCGCCTAGTCGATACCTGGCGTGCAGTTGATACTAGTGAACGCGAAACATTGTTACACCGTCTGCTTTGAATTCAGATAACGTATCTCGCGCCTTCAATATCTTTCTCATTCACTCTAACCTTCATTCCTAGTCTCGTTCTCGATCTCCCTGACGTATCTCTCCCTTTTGTAGCATTTCCATCCCCCGTAACCTGCTTTTCATACCGTGCCCTACCCTCAACTCCCTCTTTCTCTCTCTTTCTCTCTCTCTTTCTCTCTCTCTCCTTCTCTCTCGTCCTGTCCTCCCTTCCGTCTTTCTTCCTCTTTCGCTCGTTTACCCGCTCGCTCGATGTTGCATAATGAACCAAGACAGCGTGTCAGATATGACAACGTTTCTAGCGATGACGACGCCTAAGGGCCTGGACACACGAAGGCGGACAGTCGGCGCGAAAAGCGGCCAGTATCGAGCTGGGTGACAACAAATTCTGCGTCTGTCTTCGTCCGTTCCTGTACAATGACGCATTATCAAATATTCTATTCCCATAGTGCTCATTGCTCGCGATGTCTGCTCAACGTTACCGCGCTCAAGACCAAAATGCCCCGTGTTGGTATTGAAATTCGATATTACGCTCTGTTAACTGTCGTGCAACCCCGTGGAGCCGATTAAGCGGCAAATCGAAAATATTGTACGCAAACGGAATATTTCTTGGGCAGGAGGATAATAATTGAACAGTAACGAACCAATAAACGATAGAACGAACTGTCGAGACTCATGACGCGATAGTTGCAATTTTTATGATGATTCTTGAAGAGTTTCCTCCCCTTTGGTCGCCGATGAAGATTTATACGATCGAGTAATAAATATCAGGCGAAGTAAAAAGTTCTGAGCGTTCTTTCTCTTCACTTCGACGATGAAATTAACGAAGTTAGAATTTTCGGATTTAGATGAAATATGCGCCGTTTTTCAATATTGTTTTCAATTCGACATAACTCGGCAACTATTATCAGCAGTTATACCGCTATCATATTTACGTAACATTTTTTCTTTTCTATTTTACGCTGCAGTTTCTATACTCGATGTTACATTTTTCTTTTAATTCCGCCGTTCAACGAATGGCTCGACACACGATTAAAAATCATTTCACATTTCTCCCATTTTGATCACCGAATATAAAGGAGGGCGTGTTCTAAAGAGGGCGTGTCCTAAATAGGGCGTGTCCTAAATAGGGCGTGTCCTAAATAGGACGTGTCCTAAATAGGGCGTGGGCGTGGTCTAAAGGGAGCATGGCCTAAATGGGGGCGTGCTCGAAAAGGGGGCGTGTTTGAAGGAGTAGGTGTGTCTGCAGGAATGGGTGTGTCGGAAGAAGTGGACGTGTCTGAAGGAGTGGGTGTGTCGGAAGAAGTGGACGTGTCTGAAGAAGTGGGCGTGACTGAAGGAATAGGGGCGTTAGGAATGAGATCGGATCGTAGATAGAAAAATAAGCTGATTGCTAAGCGCGAGGAATGGGAAAAATAACAAGTGTTTCTATTGTATTGGTACACCAGGTGTAAGCTACAACACGGTATATAATACCTAACTACAATACAGTAGGTACATCCGTTACTTTTCCCACCCCGCACTTGTAGCCTTGCCCCACTCCTTACACATGGAATTCACCTTATTTTTCTGTCTACGTTGCCGGTGAATGTATAAACTGTTTTAAATTGATAAGTAATGAATGAAAGTAACGATGGATTAAACGAATTAGAATAGTCTGGGCCAAGCTTCTCCCATCACAGGAACCTTTTCTAAGTGGTCGATCTATACATTGCTACACTTGGAATACATTTTCTGATTGATCTTCCTATTAGACTTTCGTATTGAAAAATATTTATGTTCAAAATCGTACCAGTAACAGTAATACGTGGATCCAACGTACGAAACATTGTCAAGGCCATAGAAGATAAAATACTCTGCAGTCACGTCGGTTCGCAGACAAAACTCGTTCCAAATCCAATGTCAAAACTTTAAAAATGTGAATTTGAATTTTTCGTTCTTGGGTATATTAGATCGATACCGTTATTATTTAGAATTTACATTTTCCATTACATGCATGTTACGCGTAACGTTTTTCCATTAATTAAACTATCATTTTCTATGTTTCCAAATAGATTACAATTCTTTATTCAATCATTTCCTTCGGTTTTGTTTCGAGAGGATTCAGAACAAATGTCACAATGTCACAAATTACACCTAAGTATAATTCTTCTCTCGAGCAGTTAAAAGTTACAATAATTAAAAAATTTCGCTTCCTCGATCGACTTACCATTCAATTCCAAAAATACACACGGCCCCGTCTAACGTTACTTTGAAATTTGTAATCAACCCGATGCGAAATTAGCAAAAAGCATCGACCGTTTGATTTAGTCGTTGACATTAGACGCGAACGATTACGTCGCAACGAAACGTAATCCCGATCACGGAACATTATCCAACGTTCGATGTGACGAGTGATATCGGTTTTAATGCGACGAAGGCATTAGCATTAATTTGAGTTACCGTTTATTTATAATGGGTTAATGTTAATTTACGAAGTAGCCGGAATCGCGTGGGCCTGCCCTTCGACCAACAATCCCACCCCCACCCACCCGCGACTAAAAGCATTGTTTCGAGCCGTGGTTTTGTGCTCAATTTGCATTTCCCTGCTAATACATTACGGTTTATAGCCGCGCGGCAGTCGCTTTCGCGGTAAACTGCATAAAATATGAGGACTCGCTTCGCGTCCCGCGGCGTTAGGGCGGTGCCCTAACCGCGAACGTGTTGCTTGCGGGAAAAAAAACGCAGATTTTCCCTTTTTACCGACGCTTCGCGAATGCTAAAGGCAGCCCGTAACACGAATATCAGCTCCGCGGACTTTGCCGAACACATTTCCACGCTGTGTAAAGTGCGCGTCAGTTTCCCTCGTTACCTACATCCGTCATCGTTACAAGTTTAAAGAGTCATCAAATGGGGAACACGGATTCGATCGGGCGTAATTCTTATTGTGGAGATTCGTGTCACCGTTCTGGGGCAGTTATCAGCGAATGATTCTCGATTGTATTCTAAAACAATCGATGAGTTTCGTTGTCGGAGTTGAATTCAACTAACGCGTATATTCGCTTTTATCGTCGTATATTTTGTCTCGCTGTTTTTGTTTCGTTTTATCTTCTCTGTGTTAGTCGCCTGCATCCATCATCGTTACAAAATTCGGAATCATCGATGAAACAGAGATTTCATTTGGCGGCAATTTTGATCGTTGAGAATTGTATCACTGAGATGGCAGTACGTGCGAGTGGTCCGGAATTAGATTTTAAATAATCGATGAATTTAATTTCACAATTATATTCCATTTTTGATCGTCGAGTATTTCATCGCTCTGTTTGTATATTGTTTCTCTTTCGTATTTTAGTTTCCTTTTGTGAATAGTGTGTATCTATGTCCTGATTAAGATGTGTTATTATTGTTATTATTATTGTTGTTAGTATTATTACATTTAGCATTGCATCTTTATTTTAATTGTTTCATTTCTATTCATCAACAGTTACGAGCTAGTGCAAGTTGTACCAGAAACAATTCATTAACCCTAAAACTGGACATTGCGCGATTCATAATACACGTTGGAATCCATTACGCACTATACTCGCTATCATATTCAGAATGTTTTTAATAATTTAGAACAATTTTTATTTTCAAACCGAACTCTCTTCTATATCGAAGTAATTTCGTGTGACATTAAAAATATAAAAAATTTCATACGAAAGGGATGAAATATTTCCATGGGATAAACAATTATTTCTTCTAAAAATCGTTTTTACGATGGAATCAAAATCATCGATATAGTACAACATAAAATGTATGGCATGAAAAATTGTTTTACAGATGCATTTATACTGCTGCAACAAACCACTGCAAATCCAAAAATTTTATACGACAGGAATTAAACGTTTCCATGGAATAAACAATTATTTCTTCTAAAAATCATTTTTACGAAAAAATCAAAACCGTCAATATAGTACAACATAAAATGTATGGCATGAAAAATTGCTTTATAGATACATTTATACTGCTGCAACAAACCAATTTTTTCATACGAAAGGAATTAAACGTTTCTATGTAATAAATAATTATTTCTTCTAAAAATCATTTTTACCAAGAAATCAAAATCATCAATATAGTACAACATAAAATGTATGGCATGAAAAATTGTTTCATAGATACATTTATACTTCTGCAACAAACCACTGCAAATCCAAAAATTTCATACGAAAGGAATTAAACGTTTCTATGTAATAAATAATTATCTCTTCTAAAAATCATTTTTACCAAGAAATCGAAATCATCAATATAGTACAACATAAAATGTATGGCATGAAAAATTGTTTCATAGATACATTTACACTGCTGCAACAAACTAAACATTTCATACGAAAGGAATTAAACGTTTTTATCTAATAAATAATTATTTCTTCTAAAAATCATTTTCACCAAGAAGTCAAACTCATCAATATAGTACAACATAAAATGTATGGCATGAAAAATTGTTTTATAGATACATTTACACTGCTGCAACAAACCAAAAATTTCATACGAAAGGAATTAAACGTTTCTATGTAATAAATAATTATTTCTTCTAAAAATCAATTTTTCCAAGAAGTCAAAATCATCAATATAGTACAACATAAAATGTATGGCATGAAAAATTGTTTTATAGATACATTTACACTGCTGCAACAAACCAAAAATTTCATACGAAAGGAATTAAACGTTTCTATGTAATAAATAATTATTTCTTCTAAAAATCAATTTTTCCAAGAAGTCAAAATCATCAATATAGTACAACATAAAATGTATGGCATGAAAAATTGTTTTATAGATACATTTATACTGCTGCAACAAACAGCGCAACGCAACGGGCAGGGTTTTGGCATTCGCTTCGCTGCAACAAGCAGCGCTGAAGACACTTGAAGCACTTAAAATGAAAGGGAGCCGCATTCGAAACGCGCTCGACTACGTACGCGTGGTGTTTTCCGCCAGTCATGAAATGTTACAAGTATCAACGTATGAACGTATGAAAGTACAGTCTGGTCATTTTGATTTTTTTAATAAAAATAACTTCCTTTCCTGTATTTCCTGAAAACACACATCGGTGCCCCAGGAATCGAACAACGTTTGATTTATTTTCGGTCTCCTCGCGAGTGATCTTTCAATTCAATAAAATACCCACGTGGGATTAAATTTCATCTACAAATAAAAATGTTTATGCGCGTCCTTGCGTCTTCACGACTATACATAACCAATTGTTTGACAAAGTTGTCCCAATAAAAATGAGCTGAAACACTACCTTATTCGAAATATTTTTAAATATACGAAGAAAAAGTTTTTCAAAATTGTTTCGAATGACATAATTAAAAGCTGTCCAAATAGGGTCGTGTTTATACTCATTTTCATCGGAAAATCCCCAATAGTCAATTAATAATGCTCTTGCAAAGATATACCCAATGTGAAAAATTTCTCAGGAACACGAAAGTGATCTGTAAAAAGTATACAAGAGTTCGTAACGACGACAAAATTTATCCTAAAAAAAAAGAAAATTCTATCATATTTATTCCGTACACTACTACGTACTGTACAGCAAGAAAGAAATTGTTTTATTACACAATTCTGAGTTTAAATTAAATTCCAAAAAATAGACAATTTCGCCTTTTGAATGCAGAGTTTTCATAAAAAACCCTGTTCGAGAAGACAAACTTTTGTTCTTGAACGTTACATTCGTATATTTCTATAATATTATTCTTCGTAATCAAACGACAGATTATTTTTATTCGCTTCGTTAAATGTTTCATTCCCGACGATAAACATTCAAAGGAGAAATTACAATTGTAAATAAAATATTGTATTACCGCGGTTCTGCTTTATGCGGAATTGTGTATGATAAAATCGACTTCAAAAAGAAAGTGACCTCAATCACATTTATCTCCACTTGAGAAAAGAATGAACGCTTGTCCTAGGGTGAGCACTTTGCTCCACGATGCCTCCTACGGACCTCTTGAACTCATCGCACATCAATATTGTCTCTTTCGAGTGGCGAACGACGACCGATCCGTTTGTCCGATAACAGACTCGTGGGGAAACATTTGTAACTGACTGGTTCACATTTATTTCAAAGATAATAGAAACAGCGAAAACGATTCTTCCACCGTACCTTGAATATCTACGAATTTGTAACTGTCTGACTTTTTAACAGGGACTTGCAAACCGAACGTAATGGATTAATACCAATGGAGACGTCAAGAATTTTATCCAGTCAGACACTTGGAACGTAGGAAGAGGATGGTTCATCGAGACTTACAACTTTGTAGGCGTACCGATTCATCACGTAGATGCAACGCTATATCGAAGCCAATATCCCTGCATATAAATCACGCGTCAGCTATTGCAAAGACAAAGACGAATATCAGGTCGATCAGCATACATATGTGTCCTGGATTATTCGATATTCTTATGAATGTTCGCGTCCTCAAAAATGTAAATGGAACGTACTCGAATATGAATAGAACGTTTCAAAAATGTTTCGTTCGTTTTACACCACGTAAATGTTTCTAATTCGATTTCCGAGGTCTACGAGTAATCATCGATTCTTGGTCAATCTGGTTTCGTGGAACAATTTTTTCCGTAGATTTAGATTCGAAGTTTCTCTTTTATTGAAATATTTTACTTTTATTTACTTACTTATTGCACGATGTCCGCGACATGCGTGCAGAGTAGACATTCATTTATTATAAAAGACGAGATACAGAAATGATAAGTGTGCAAAGTGAAATAGAAGCATTGCTTCTGAATCTAACTTCCAAATTCTCCATAGAGACGAAACCATTATTATGTTACATCAATGTAGAATAAGTGTACATTTGATAGTCTCAATACCCTTTTTTGAAATAATAAAATAATAATTACGTTGCTGTGTTATGTATTCGATAATAAAATATTGAAAAAAGTACTATTGATTGAACTTTTCAGACACATATTAGGTATATAAGTTACCAGTAGATAAAATTATTCAAATAAACTCTACGTTTCGTCCATACTACCTTGATCAAAAAGTTCTAGGACTGTCCCCCGTGTGTCGCTGTCAATCACCCGATTGTTTCTTTTTTTTTTTTGTTAGGTTACCATATCTGTCATTAACACTTCCTTCCAATTTCAGCATCATAGCTTGATATTTGTAAAAGTTACGTTGTACTGAGCACATCTCCTTTGTTCGTGTCTTCGATTTTGAAAATGGCGTCATTTGAGCATCAACGAGTTTGCATTAAATTTTGTGTAAAAAACGGATTTAACAGTCCGCAGACCTTGGATATGTTGGAGAAGTGTTTCGGCAACGATACTCTTTCGAGATCAAATGTTTTTCGATGGCACGAACGCTTCAGAAGTGGTCGTGAGTCGGTCGAGGATGACAAACGCAGTGGCAGGCCGACAACGTCGAAAACCGATGAAAACATCGATAAAATTCAAGAAATGTTGTCCGAAAACCGCAAATTGACCATCAGAGAGCTGGCAGAGGACTTGAACATTGCTTATGGATCCGTTCAAGACGTTTTGGTTAGTGATTTGGGCCTCAGACGTGTCGCTGCAAAACTGGTGCCGAAAGACCTCAATTTCATGCAAAAAAAGGACCGCGTTGAAATCGCGAAAGACATGATTTCCAAGGCCGAATCCGACCTAACATTTATTAAACGTATCATCACTGGAGATGAGACGTGGATTTATGAGTATGACACACAATCCAGACATCAAGCGAGTGAATGGCGTGCACCGGAAGAGCCGAGACCGAAAAAACCACGTCGTTTTCAGTCAAGAAAGAAGGCGATGCTCACGGTTTTCATGGATTACAATGGTGTTGTGCATCAAGAATTCTTGCCAGAAAAACAGACAGTCAACAAAGAATATTATTTGGGCGTTTTGAGACGTTTGCGCGAAGCAATTCGTCAAAAAAGGCCAGATTTGTGGGCAAACAACTCGTGGATTTTGCACCACGATAACGCACCGGCGCACAATGCGATCCTTATCCGCGAGTTTTTGACGAAAAACAACACGAACACTATCCAGCAGCCTTCAAATTCACCGGATCTGGCTCCCTGCGACTTTTTTCTGTTCAACCGAATTAAAAAACCGCTTCGCGGAACGCGTTACAGTACCCGAGAGGAGGTCATGACAAAATCGAAGACGGCTCTGATGGACATACCGAAAATTGAGTACCAGCGGTGTTTCGAGGATTGGATCAAGCGCTGGCGCAAGTGCATTGCAGTCAATGGGGACTACTTTGAAGGGGACCATATCGATTTGGACGAATAAATTTGTATTTTTGATTTTATGAATAAAGTCCTAAAACTTTTTGATCAAGGTAGTATTTCAAGACCTCGTAAAGAGTTTTTGTTAAGGTTAGAGTACTCAGTGCTTCGATAAAAAAAATAGGTTCCAAATTCAATTAATGCGTTATAGAATCTAATGTTACTAATTTTGTATCGTAAAATATGTAGCAGTATAATAATAGACTACGAATCAACACCCCAAAATAAAATTCTTTTCTTTAAATTATCCTGTGAACCAACTTCATTTAGATCGCCTTGATGGTTAGAGTATACTCCGTGCTTCAGTAAACAAATAGTTTCTAAACTCAATTAATAGGTTATAATAGAATCTAATGTTACTAATTTTGTATCGTAAAATATGTAGCAATATGATAATAGACCATTATGAATCAGTACCCCAAAACAAAATTCTTTTCATTGAAATATTCTGTGAACCAACTTCATTTAGATCGCCATGATGTTTAAGGTTAGACTACCCCGAGCTTCGATAAAAAAATAGATTCTTAAATCAATTAATACGTTATAGAATCTAATGTTACTAATTTTCTATCGTAAAATATGTAGCAATACGATGATAGACCACTACGAATCAATACTCGAAAAATAAACTTCCTTTAGTTAATGTATCGTGTGTACCAAATTTATTTAGATCGCCATGATGCATCGATCGATATACAACGGGACACTTAACGCCCTCTGTTCGCCCGGGATGTAACACCGAACTCCTTATTCCCCTATTTCGAATTTTATCGAGCAATTCGTTATACCCCACTGTTTTATCTAGGCTCGTTCCGTCCGATGTGTGTCATCGCGCGATTCCCGCAAGCTCGTAGAAAATTTCCAGTCGTTGAAAACCTCTCGTTATTACTTCGAGTCAGCAGATAGAGAAAATTTGGACGTTCTCCGCAGGCCGACTTTAAAACAAGGAATTCCGTCGTTCGTTCGTTCGTTCGTTCGTCGAGTGAAATAAGTTCGCGAACGAAGCCCGGACAATTAACAAAACGAACGTCGGGTAGAAAGAAAGGTTGGGGGAGGAGAGAGAGAGAGAAAAAAAAAGAAAAAAAAAAGTCAACCGACCGAAACTTTCTCCGCTGCCCACGTAGAAACGTGTCGCCGGATAGTCGACGTCGCAACACCTAGACTACGGTCGATGAGGACGATTTTTGGAGCGGAAAAATATCTTTGAAGAGAAGAAGTATTATATCTCACGGCTCGTCTGCCGTTCCCCGAGACCTCTCACCAATTTCACCTCCATTTTCTCAAGTTGCCGCTTCTCTTTTCGGCCAAGCCGCGCCCGTCAACTAACCCAAGAGCCATTATCGGCCAGTGTCAATATCTTGTTACCGGCATATACCGTCGCGACGGCAGCCGTCTCCTGTTTACTCTCCTGTAGCCGGCCCATTCTACTCGTTGGCCCCGCAGAAACCCCCTCCTCTACTCCACCCCCCCTCCTCCTCTCACGGCTTCTGGCCATTATCAACCGCCGCGTAACGAACACGAGATATCCTAAACGCGCGGAAAATTTTCTAACAAATTCTGCATCGACGATTTTAACGGCGATCAAGTTTCACGAGCGGCGCAACTGTTTTATCGCCGAGTTTACAGCGTACATTAACTTGGTAATTTACGATCAAACAAACGTGTTTGCATTGCATTTTGCACGACGACGTGCGAGTGCAGTTTTTTTCACCGTTGCCGGGGAAAATGTGAAAACCGACGTATTTGTTTAAATACGTGCAACTACAAAGTTGGGATGCTTGCACGATCCTCGTGGAACATCCACGGTGATTTTAACGCTACGGACAAGTATTTAAATTGTTTGTATCCCGTGTGAAACGTGTGTGTCGCTCCAGGGGGAGAAATTTCTTTCTCGAAATTTCGAAACCGATCCGATAACGACGATAAGATATTTAACGAATTGCGTCGCGTGTTTTTTTCTTTTTTTTTTTTTTGTTTTTAAATTACTTTCACGATCGAGAAACATTAGACGAAGTTTTGATCCGGAAGACGAATTTATCGATTCGTTGTTAATTTTCTTCTGCTTTTTTTTACGCCTGATCAAACGAATTACTGTGTTCAGAAATAGTGGATCGATTTTTAAACAAACGCCAAGATTTTATGAACCTTTGTAAATTGAAATAGAAGCGGAGAACTGCTTCCTTTAATCATCGATTCGAAGAGTATTAACTGTTATTCGAGTCTCTGAAGATAGTTTCATTGTAACGAAACATCTCACGAGTTATAATAAAATTTATATATTTACAAAGTGTACTGTTATTCGAGTCTCTGAAGATAGTTTCACTGTAACGAAACATCTCACGTGTTATAATCAAATGTACATATTTACAAAGTGTACCACTAATGAAATTGTAACAATACGTTTACCAATTTACAAAATTGCTAATTGAACGTTTCTGTTTGCAAGGTCGATTTTTGAAAATCTTACATATTCATAAAGCTATTGAAAAACCATTAATTCAACGCACCAAGAAACGAAAGACCTATTTATATCGGGTTGTTCCGAAAGTAATTTCGTTTTCCAAAATGGAGAATATACAATTTGATAAAATGTTTATACACTCTAAAAAAATTGTGTATCAATTTTTATTACATATTACATTCAAATTTGCATTTCAATTATTCGAATTGGGTTATTACGAAAAACGTTTAAAACACGCAATGGAATAAAGTAGTGTTACGATAGTGGACAAATATATCGTTTAATAAAGAAGAAATATTAAAATACAAGTTTTTTATTATTGGTAATCCGATTCGTTGGCAAAATTTACGATTTCTGTATAGGACTTTATTGAGAAATAAAGTATAAAAGAACAAATTTGACTATTTATACCCGGTGAAACATTGAACACTATTCGTAACTTTATATGATTTTATATACTAGGTTGTTCGATAAGTTTTCTCGGTTTTTCCATTGTAAAAAAAAAACCACGACACTTCAAATTTGAGCAACTGCAAATATACGAAATATATGAAACTTCACACATGCTCATCAAACAGTAGTCTCATTCTTAGAAAAATAAAACGACCAAACTAATGTAAAAAAAACGAAATCACTTTCCGAACAACCTAATACAATTACATTCAAGTAAATTTAGAAACGACACGACTCAAATATTACGAATCGTAATTCCAATTTCCATTGAACGTTTCGATTACTGCACGCTTAGGTTACCCATCGATCGAGCAATTACCCATCTTTTCGCCTAACGAGAGTACTCCAATACTTCGCAGCTCGTTTCTACCGCCCTAAGATCAATTACGATTTCTCAAGTGTCTCGCGATAATCCACGATACGTGGATCTCTTCTCCATTCCTTTGTCCCTCCTCTCCAAGTACGGAATCAGATGGAAAAGAAGTGTTGCGCCTTGGACGACGGGAGGTGTTGATGTTGGAGCTTCTCGTCGTCCGCGCTTCTCGACAGCTCGTTAGAGGTCTCGAGATGGTTGGTGATTAAAAAATGCACTATTGTCGATGTGGTTCAACAATAATATATTTATACAATGATGGTGAAGATTGTTGTTCTAACTTGTTGGCACAGTTGTAGTTCAAGCTTTGAGTTGGAGTGCCTGACTTGTTGGGGAACTTGTATTTCAAGTCTGACTTGTGTAAGCGAAGTGTACGAGTGTTACGGTATCAAGTGACTTGTGGCAAACTTGTAAGTCGTGTAAGTGATGGTGACTCGTGGCGAACTTGTAAGAGTCTTGTAAGTTGTAATAGTGTAATAACCAAGTGTGTAATGCCCAAGTGTGTAATGCCCAAGTGTGTAATGCCCAAGTGTGTAATGCTCAAGTGTGTAATGCTCCTTTTCCGCGTCTCTACCCTCCGTTTTATACACTCGGCTCAGGATGTGATTGGTCGAGGAAATTTGGAGGTGGACAGCGGTGGTGCAGGAAAGGGATCCCAGGAGTGGGATTGTTAGTTTAAACCGTGGGTTCTTGGAAGTCAAAATTACTAAAAATCATAAAACGGCGAAAGTCGCCTTAATTACTTGCAGCTGCTTAGCAGTCTTCCAAGAACCCAGGTAGGGTAGTTAGTTGACGGGGGATAGCACGTGCGCCGATGACATGCTCGGCACCCGTACTAATCCCGCCATAAAACGTAGGGCTCGACGGACTGCGCCGATTTTTGCGTGCCGCAACAAGAAGCACAGAGGGAACCATTGCGTGAGACGCGATGCGTATACGTATAACCGATCGATGGCCGTGGAAATGCCTGCAGGATCTGTCAAGCACAAAAATATTACGTCATATATCCGAGGCCAGACGGGCTGCAGGGTGGTTGTTTACGACTTACAGGATCGTTTCCAGAAGACTTTCACGATATACGCGAGCCACGACGGGCTCAACGGGTGACGGAGAAGTATGAAGGAACGATCTCGAAAGTCCTCGACCGCCAATTTATTTCCCACGCGGAATCTCGGACGGTCGTTTTCACTTTATTACGCGAGTATCGTTCCCCGTCAGCAGTGTCCGATATAGACGGCTCCCTATAAATTTTTATGACAGTAATCAGGAGCGGTGTCAGACGACCGCTTGATACCGCACACGTGTATAATACGGTCGCGATAAGGTCGTTTCGTACATTTGTGAGTCACTTTCGTATTTTTCACTCGTGCAGTTTGTCGTGGCCGTCTACCGATCGATTGCTGAATTTAGAGCAATTTGGTGTACTTGCCACGCCGTAAAGATAAGTGACTTTATCGCTCGAGTAACGTTATTTTTATTTCGCGAAGTAACCTTTCTTAAACGACGCCACGCTGAAACGATCACGCGGAACATTCGGACGCGTGCACGTTTAACGTGGACCAACCATGGATGGGATTTGCGTCGAGAATCACGGGGTTGGTAACTCGCGCGTGGAAAATTACGGGGGAAACTATTGTCTTCTTCGAAGACTCCACGGTGCCCATGTCGAAATAAACAGTTCATCGAGAACAACTGACAAATCGTTTCATCCAAAATTTATACTTCCCACTTACAGAGGATCGTAACTGGTATGGTGAGATTATTATTGCACGAGGAATGTAGACGTGTACGATTTTTAATCAATTGAAAGAAAAAGGTGCTGGTCTTTTTTTAGTCTTTGGTCACAATTTTGGACGTTTCACTGATTTGAAAGAGATCCTTGCGTTCAAGACTGACCGATGCATCAAAAATTTATACCTATAGAAGCAAATTTTACACTATTTACAGAGTGCACGAGGATCGTAACTGGTATGGTGAGATAATTATTACACGAGGAATTGTAGACGCGTACGATTTTTAATAAATTAAATTCACCGAAAGAAACAGGTGCTGGTCTCTTTTTATTCTTTGGTCACAATTTTGGACGTTTCACTGATTTGAAAGAGATCCTTGCGTTCGTCAAGATTGACTGATGCATAAAAAATTTATTCTTAACATTTACAGAGTGCACGAGGATCGTAACTAAAATGGTTTGATAATTGTTACACGAGAAATGTAGGCATATACAATTTTTAATAAATTAAATTCACCGAAAGAAAGAGGTGCTCATCTCTTTTCATTCCTTGAGTCACAATTTTGAATGTTGTACTGGAAAGAGATCCCTGCAAAATTTTACACTATTTACAGAGTGCACGAGAATCGTAACTGGTTATGGTGAGATAATTGTTACACGATGAATGTAGAGGCGTAGAATTTTTAATAAATTAAATTCCACGAAAGAAAGAAGTGCTAGTCTCTTTTCATCCTTTGGTCACAATTTTGGACGTTGTACTGGAAATAGTACATTCGAATGCATTACGACTACACGAAATTATGTACAATACCATTAAAGTAGTCACGGCTAGACAGAAGTAAGCATTGTTACCACCTTACATTCGTACAACCGCAACATCACAATTCCGTAAATCATTTCTAAAACCAGGAAATTCATTCAGAGCAACCCTGACATACTTGTAACTGGAGCTGACAAAGGATACACCAGTGTATATTTCTCAACCGTGCAGGCTACATTTAGAGAACCTCCGCGCTCTTAAAAGCGAGAGAACCGAGTAAAATTGATATTAGTAGACTTAGAAAAATACAACCACAGTCGAAACTCGGTACCATTTAGTTTGTAAATCACCGCACAAAGAACGTTCACCACCCGAGATTCACAAAAGAGATTTTTACAATTAGGTTAATCGTCTTTCCAAATGAATGGCCCGACACACGAATTAACTTTCTTCGAAGATGTGTAGGATACTTTACAAGCGTACAATTTATACGCCAAGGATTGCCTAGAAATGAAAATGTAGTCGCTGATCGAGCTCGTGGTACAATCTTCACGAAAATAATAAAAAAAAAGGACAGTGACTTAATAGACACTATACTGTTACGTTCTACGGAAAGTGATTTCGTTTTTCTTTTATTCGGCGAAAATGAAACGATTTTTTCAGAGTGTATAAACATTTCGTTAAATTATACATTCTCCATTATAGAAATCGAAACGACTCTCCGAACAAACCGATACATAAATTTCATCCGTATCTACCACCCATTAATTGTCAAGTAAACTCGATTCACAATCGAAGACGTTTTCATGTAAAATCAAATGTACAAAAATCAGTTAACAATTTTCGAAGCAAACCCCAATCGCGAAGAAATCACTTACCGAGTCAAAAAAAAAAGACAAATAATAGAAAAATTCACCTGTTCGAAAAATCGAGACTCTGCTGAAAAGTAAACTGGTAACCGTGTATCAGAAAAATGATCCCGATGAACTAACCGACGATAGTTGAGACAAACTGAGAAATCGGACAGAGACTTTCGGTCTTATTATCGCTGCAGAAATTAAATTAGTAATGGCGAGTCGTCTAGACAAGTAGGTATATAATTCAATTCCTTTGGGTATCTCTCCAAGTTACTACGATGTACGTCGCGGCAGAGACAGTTAAGAGACATCCATACATAACCTGAATCCTCTTTACGCGCTTGGAAACTGGTCGTACGCGCGGCTTTTACGCTTCTTTCTCTCCTCGTATTTTTCAATTGCCCTGCTAACGAAACAGTCCCGGCGATAGCGCCGGTTTCAATAGCGTCGCACAACAACCCGCACCGTGTATACCCATCTGGTGTACTGTGCCCCGTCGGACTATACTTGTGTTTGATTAAACCCTTCGACTGCCGGCCAACATACACCCGCTATATACACGTACAATGACGTATAAAGCTTTCGTTCGGTTACTTCGATCTCCATCGTTGGACCCTGATTGAACCATTCGGTACCTTGATTCCGTTAAACGCCGACGCGTCTAATTAGGCGATGGTCCCTTCGTCCTGGTCAATGGACTCCGCAATGTTGTTACCTACGGGTCGATTAACGTAAAAATTATTACCGGTGATTGTATATACGAAGGGGATAATTCTTCAAATTTATACTCACCGTTTACAGAGTGCACGAGGATCATAACTGGTACGGTTAGATAATTATTATACAAGGAATGTAGATGCGTAAGATTTGTAATAGATTAAATTCACTGAGAGAAAGGTGAGAGAATTGTTACACGAGGAATGTAGACATGTATAATTTTTAATAAATTAAATTCATTGAAAAATAGAGGTGCTGGTCTCTTTTCATTCCTTGGTCACAATTTTCGACGTTTTAATGGAAAGAGATCCCTGCGTTCGTCAAGACAGACTGCGTTCATCAAAAATTTATACTTACAGAAGCAAAATTTTACACTATTTACAGAGTGCACGTGGATCGTAACTGGTATGTGATTTTTAATAAATTAAATTCACCGAAAGGTACTAGTCTCTTTTCATTCCTTGGTCACAATTTTGGACGTCGTACTGGAAAGAATACATTCAATTGCAGAGAGAGAGAGATTATATACGTGAATCGAATAATAAAAAGAGAAAACCGTCTCGTGGTAAATATTTAAACCAACGATGGAATATTTCGATTAATCAAAGATAAGTTTCTTATTACCTGATTAATTTACTCTAAATGAAATAACCTACCTACACACTCTATCGTATCTTAACACATCAAAACCCCATTTCTCTTAAACCTAAACTTCCGCTCGGCACGTTTCCGTGTCGAACCAAAGCGCCACAATTAAACACTATTTATTCAATCGCGTTCGATCGTTATCGGTAAGATTTCGTTCATCTTAGTTCGCGTTTACAGAACCTAGCCCCAGATTCCGCGACGAATTCCCCGAATAGCTCGATCCGAAATCGGGACGATTTGTAGTTTAAATTCCGCGCCAAAATCTCTCTTGGGTTTTTATTTCCCCCTCCCTTTCCAACCTCAGCGACTCGACCGCCACGGTGCTGCGTCACAACCAGGGTGCATCGCAACCCAGGGGTGCATCCTCGCGATCCAGATCGATGGATACCGGGGGCTACGTGACAGAAGAGTCCCACCCACTACTACTCTACAGTAATTTTTCGACATCTGCGTCCCCCCCGCTAATGGCTTATTTAAGCGCGTGCAGCAGCAGCAGCAGCGTGCAGGAGCAGCATCGCCATTGGAAGTTACGGTTCGGTCTTCCCGGTCGATTTTAATCGCATGCAAATCGTATTCAAAGTTATTCCCATCGGAGGATTTAAGCTGTCCTAATGACGACAGAGCGCCGAGTTCACTTACGTACGCGAAGAGAGCCGCCGCCGGTTAGAGACCGACCGGTTGGCCGTCACTTCGACCGAAAAGCCTGTAACGCTGTTGGTCCGGTGACGTCGATTAATTAAAATAGCGCGAACACGATTTGCCGGCATAGCTGCGGCGACCGCGGGTAGATTTTCCACGGGCACACGACTTGCTCCATTCGTTGTTCCTCGCTACCCTGGCTAGGTAGAGAGGCTTGCTACTACTACCCCACCACCTACCTACACCCCCGTCACCTGTGTATCCCCGTCGGTCCTGTCCCTTTACAGCCTCTGCTCTCTGTGTTCCCGACCCTCTATCATCCATCCCCTCCGCTCGACGACCCAGACTCGCGAGGCCATTCGGCGTGGTTTACGCGTCCGGCATTCAGATGACCGCATTCGCACGAGCCGAGGAATGTCCAACAATATCCGCATGGCTACGGTCACCGACGACGAGGCTGCAGCGCGGAATTCGACTCGCTCGTTTCGCTTTTTTTCCGCTCCTCTCTGTCATGCCGGCGGTGCCGTAGCCAACGGTGTTATTGCGTCTCCACGCCTCTCCCCCCCCCCCCCCCTTCTCCTTTCGCGTCACCGATCGTATACGTTTCCACTCTATGCGAGCCGCATTTCCAACAGGCCCGCGAATACTCCCTCCACTTCGAGTCCCTTTCTACCAACTCTTTCTCGCTTCCCCCGTTTTCGTTAATCGAGGGTGTTCTCTTAGTTATTCTCTCGATCGTACCAATGAACTCGATCGAACTGTTTCAGAGATTCGATGTACGCCGGGGAGAGCCTATAGAGTGGTTTCATTTAGGTAATTTAGGTAGTGTTGTACCTGTGCGGTGTATTGGTGATGGGTGGTGTGTATATGTATACTATAATAGTGTTATTATTGTAGTTGCAGTATCATTAGTACTAGACGTGGTATTGGTAACAGGTTTCTCTTTTCGCTAAAAATAAATCGACTATGTATAAAACTAAGCTAATCGTCTTAGTGCTCTCGGCACACGTGTCTTTAGCGTCTTCGTCGCCTACGTTTTTACAAATCTCTCTCTCTTTCTCTCTCTCTCGTCTTAGTGCGTCTTTCCAATTCTCCTCTCTTACCACGTCTTTACCAGTCCTTTTTGGTGGTCCTAAAAGTGTCGAAGTTGGGAAGAAAGGAGAAGGAAAGCGTTTCATCCCGGGCCTGCTAGTGGACTCATCAGTAAGGCAACTTAGCGGGCTCTGCCTTATACGCCGGGACATTGGGAGATCGGTAAGAGACCGTATATATACCGATCGGAGCAGGTACAGGAACTTGCGGGAAGCGGTCGGTGGTCAATTTCCCTCTGGTGGCAAGCGTGAGTAGCGCCGCCACACCTTTCTTGTACTCTTACTCGTACTATCACTACGTCTTTACCAGTCTCTTCTCGTGCCCATACTGTCACTATATCTTCACCAGTCTCTTCTCGTACCCATACTGTCACTATGTCTTTTCCAGTCTCTTCTCGTGCCCATACTGTCACTACATCTTCACCAGTCTCTTCTCGTGCCCATACTGTCACTATGTCTTTACATAGTCTCTTCTCGTAGCCATACACAAACTGTTTCCGAAACGCTCCTCTAACACCCTATATACCTACGCGCATTCATTCTCTTACTTCTAATGCACTTCCATGCCCGGTCGACTTGCAGAACCCCCCGTGAAGGGTCGCTCGTGCCCTTCGGGAGACCTGGCAACAGACCGGCACCAAATGTCCACCCAAACGCAGGTCCACTCGCACGCAATGTGTCTTCCAGGACTGCACTCGAAGCAGGCTCAAGTGTTTACCGCATGCGACACATTCTTCTAGGCCTGGGTTCGAAGCGGGCCCAAGTGGGCACGGAAAATAGTACGATACCACAGTAACGATGTGAAGAAAGACGATGACCAAAAAAGCTTTCGGACCTTTGCGCACTGTGATCCTTAATCGTAGCCTCAAATTTCGCCTTTGCGATTAGGAAATTTGTCAGGAGTTAAGAGACGGTTTGCACACCACCAGTGGACCCTCTGTGATCCGTATATGGTGTTCCTTTGGAGCGCTGAATTTAAGTAATTACGTTCGAATTGAATAAGGATCGAATTTGCCCTATTTTCGAGTATCTAAGAAACGTACAAGTACGAGATAAGCTTTTGGAAAGCTAAAATTTGAAGTGTGTGTAATAAAGTTCTAGGATAACTTGCCTGAACGCCTAACATTCATCCACAATATGTACAAGATGAAGGTTGGGATGAGAAAGATTCGAACGCAAGATGTACTGTGCCGAGAAAGAAAGATCAACTGACGAAGGAATTAAAAAATATATTGATTTTTGGTCGAATAATCAAAATGATTAGTCTTTGCTAAGCGACTAAACAATACTTGGTCGACACTGTCTATCTAGGCCTTATTCAAAGTACAGGTGAGAAAAAGGACGTTTTGGAAGAAATTGGTGCATACTAGTAGGACAGTGGACAGTGGTTTGACATTGTGAGGTCTGCAACTAAGCAGAAATTACTCGATGCTGTCGATATTCCTTGTATTCAAGGTATAGATGGGAGGATGGAGTCCTAGTAAGAATTGCGAGTGGTATTGGGTCAGACATCTTAGTCAGGCTTCGTGGTGTCTGCAATTTACTAAATACTACTCAACACTGTTTATCTTTCTCTTAGATAATAGATATCGATGGGAGAGATCGATGAAAAAACCATCAATCTTGAAAGAAATTGGGTAAGGTCTACAACCAAGCACAAACTTGATATATTGAACATTCCTACCAACAAATATCTTGTAGTGAAATCTATTACAAACAAAGAACATCTACGAATTGATAGGCAACGAAAGAAAGTAGAAGAATCGAGAAAAATTAAAGACTTTACAAAATTTAAGCTAATTTCAGTTTCCAAGTAGTATCAAAGTAACACAAAGCTCCATACTCTTGACCCGCTTGAAAACTTTCAAGCAAGAATATTAACTTACTCTTGTGTGACATACTCCAAATCTTATTAATGTTACTGACACAGTTATGCTTAAGTGTACATAATACCTTGCTGCCTTACTCTTTAATGATAAATGGAATACTGGATTATTTAGGGAAAGGTGGCTTTCTTCCTTCAGGAAAATTATTTTGCGAAAACGTTGCAACATCGAAACGTGGTTGCGAATAAAACACTAAATAAAACACAATATTTTCGCAAAATAATTTCCATACCCTCGTATATCAACCAGGAAGAGCAATCTCTCCCTAAACAACCCCCTCCCTAAACAGTTTGATCTTTTCTGCTAAGAATATCTCGCTGCCTTCGATGTTTAAAATCGTCCACAATCTTCTCAGTATCTGTCACAACGCAATTTCGTTCCCGCGTAAAAATTACTATTTGCAGCCAACTGTAAATCTGTACGTGAAACCAGATTTCACTTACCCTCTCGTGGATATCAATTCATCGCCAATTTGGCCCGTCGAGGATCCAGTATTTCAGAATCCAAACCCGTTTGCCGATATCTCGCGCTTGAAATAACACCGTAACGACAATATCGTTCGTTCGAGGCCGATGCTTAGACGGGAAGCATCGCTGGTGTACGGGTGAACGTATCGCTTAGAATTCGGAAGTTACGAGAACGAATTGCCCGAATCTCGTCAATCTACGATCCCCAGGTCGGATAATGTACCGCCGGCCGGTTTAATCCCTTTTCCGAATCCATGGAGTTAAAAGCACCACGGAATACGTCCTGCAGGATGAGCGCGGAATTCGAAAGATAAGCAGGAGCATAACTTCTCGACGGGCGGCGTAACTCAGCCGACCGCCGAGCACGAATCGTTATGCGTCCCCTGTCGCTCGTAACACAACTATCTCGAAACTTGTTTTTCTCCTTTATTTTAATAGGTCCCGTCGCCTCTTCTTCCTTTTATCTCGCATTCGACGCGCTCCCAGGCGGCTAATTCGCCAACGAAGAAACTTCGGGGGTCAGTAATTGATGCAAATGAGGCCGGTAGCCGCGTCCGACTATCGGTTTAAATTCTTTTGGAAAATTTAGCGCCGAGCAATTGCGTCTCTTGGCCGACGAGCGCAATCTATAACCTATAACCTTATGATTCACGTAAGCGTTAAAAGTTCAGGTAAATCGACAACAGACACTAGGACAAAGGAGTGAGTTTTCGTCCCCGTTCTTGGGCCTTGTGAGAAGTGGGGAGGTGGAAGTCGCGGGGCAATCGGGTAGAGAAGAGGTAATATTAGTATACTCCCTATAAACTTATAATTCAAGTAAGTGTTAAAAGTCCAGGTAAATCGACAACAGACACTAGAACAAAGGAGTGAGTTTTGTTCCCCGTTCTTGGGCCTTGTGAGAAGTGGAGAGGTGGAAGACATGGGGCAATTGAGGGTGGGGGTAGAGGGGAAGTAATATTAGTATACTCCCTATAATCTTATAAATCACATAAGTGTTAAAAGTCCAGATAAATCGACAACAGACACGAGGACAAAGGAGTGAGTTTTATTCCCCGTTCTTGGGCCTTGTGAGAAGTGGGGGGATAGAAGTCACAGGACAATCGGCTAGAGGGGAGATAATATTAGTATACTCCTTGTAACCTCATAATTCACGTAAGTGTTAAAAGTCCAGATAATTCGACAACAGACACTAGGACAAAGGAGTGAGTTTTATTCCCCGTTCTTGGGCCTTGTGAGAAGTGGGGAGGTGGAAGTCACGGGGCAATCGGGTGGGGGTAGAGGGGAGGTAATATTCGTCTACTCCCTATAACCTTATAATTCACGTAAGTGTTAAAAGTCCATGTAAATCGACAACAGACACGAGGACAAAGGAGTGAGTTTTGTTCCCCGTTCTTGGGCCTTGTGAGAAGTGGAAGGATAGAAGTCATAGGACAATCGGATAGAGGGGAGGTAATATTAGTATACTCCCTATAATCTTATAATGCACGTATGTGTTAAAAGTCCAGGTAAATCGACAACAGACACGAGGGCAAAGGAGTGAGTTTTATTCCCCGTTCTTGGGCCTTGTGAGAAGTGGAAGGATAGAAGTCATAGGACAATCGGATAGAGGGGAGGTAATATTAGTATACTCCCTATAATCTTATAATGCACGTATGTGTTAAAAGTCCAGGTAAATCGACAACAGACACTAGGACAAAGGAGTGAGTTTTATTCCCCGTTCTTGGGCCTTGTGAGAAGTGTGGAGGTGGAAGTCACGGGGCAATCGGGTGGGGGTAGTGGGGAGGTAATATTCGTATACTCCGCTTTAAAATTAATATCCCAGAATACATTGCAATTAAATGTTAGCGTAAATAACGCTCTGGCGCACAAATTCAATTAAATGCAATGTAAATGTTCCGCCTACGGTACCCAATGCAGCGCCGCCCCCGCTGTATATATTAACTGAATTGTTGAGCGTTTGACCATGGCGCGCGGTTGTTTCGATTTTAGGTACGTTGCAGGTGCGCTTTCATTATTTTCATTATTACGAACACGCGTGCCGACCGCACCTTAAAAATTTACTGGCCGTGTAATATTCGGTACAATATTCAGTAGAATATTCAAATTGTAAATCAACCCGGCCCGTGGCGAAGATCGAATATTAATTCGGCGCGACTCAATTACCGCGGAGAAATAAATGTTTCTAATTCTACCGGCAGCCTTTATTTCCGGGGGCACAAAAGAAGCGGTTCGAAACGTTAATTACAAAGAGTTCTTCCAATCCCACCTCCCACCACCCCTCTCCGTCCCTCCACCCCCATGGTCCCTTCCCCTACGTTAGTTTCGTATTATGCGGTTTCGTATTGTGGCTTGTCCACTCAGGCGCGTCGGAATGATTGCTGTTTGAATGTTAATTAACGAAAGTACCGCACGAACGGAATGTTTGCTTGTTGCAATACTCTCGGATGCTGCGAATGAAAAGTTTAATCGATAATTCTTTCCTCTGATAAGCTACTAGAAGAGAGTTGCCTCGAGAGGGTGGTCTGGTAATTTCCAAGTACAAAATCGATCGTTTGTCGTAGGTAGCCTTGAGAATGTATACCTGTGAATTTTGCCCAAGAATTCGATAAACGTGACGGTAACGTGGAACGTTGAAACTTTTTAAAATTTCGAACAAGAGTTAAATACTAAATATCGCCTTCGATATCGTTTGATTTGTTTCATGTTTACATTTTCCCGCCATGTTCCTCAAACCCGGTAGATGCACAAAGTTACAATAAACCCTCTTGAAGTAAATTATGCGTCACTGCCTGACACAAGTCAGCAATTTCATAACAAAGTTAAGAAAACGATTATTTTCAATTGTAAAATTTCTAACGATAATTTAGAAAATCAAAGTAAACAATTCGGATACGTGAGCGCCTATTAAGAAAATTTGATCGTTTCTCCGTTAATCGAGTGATGCAAAGCTGGAATACCTGTGGCAATATTGTACGATATTGCGGAACCGTTGCGAAGAAGCTCGAGTCGCGTTTGTAATTTCGAAAGATCGTAACGATTCAAAAAAAAAGAAAAAAATAAAAATACGATTCGTTTCCCGCGTACGAAAATGCGCGAGGCTCGTAAATTCGGCATGTTTCCCTCGGTATCGCGCAAAGTTCTCGAGGCGGCGATCTACGATAAAAGGATTCCGGGCAAACGTCTTTTCAGTTTAGACATTCAACGTCAGCTTTGTGCGTTCCCATCGTACTGGGTGATACGGATAACGCCCGACGGTATCTACAGAACAGTACTCGGTACTCGGGCGGGCGAGTGACGTAATTTGTTCCAAATCCTGACTTGTAACACCCTACGAGTCACCCAGTGCACCCTCTATCTACCCGCATTCCGGCCCAACTTCAATGGCGGACATATCACTTCGCAATTGCGGCAAGATAAACCTCCGACCCTTGACCCCGCGACTCCACCACCATCCACAGTTTACATTCGACTTCGCGCGTTCATTCCAGTTTATAAAACTTTGGCCCTCGTACGTGGGTTCTCAGTAACAGCGGTCTCGCACGAGTTTGCACGGTATCATACTTAGGAGGGGGAGGGGGGAGGGTGAGGGGACCTACCTATACCGCGTCAGCACGAAACATTCGAAACAGCCGGCTCGTTTAAATTTCATCGAAAAGCAGGGGGGGAAAAACGCGGGCGAAACGTTAACCGGCACGATCCGTTTTACCAGCGAATTCGCTAACGCCGACCGTGCGCTTCTTTATACCCGGTTGCAAGCCATTTGTAATAGATTTAAACTGAACCCAGTCGATAGATAGCGTTCGAGTGTATTCTCGCGCGACCAATAATACGGTTAATTCGGTTCAATATCGACGATACATTTCCACGTGTGTATATATCCCTTCCAGTCTATTCGATGCAACGAAGGTCTGCCTGACCGATATATTTGAGGACCCACGGCAACCTCGAAATACATACATATATGGATGAAAATATATTCTGGCAATCCCTCAGGGGATAATCTGGCTTAGGGACGGGAGTAGGATACCTGTGTGAGTGGTAGACCCTCGAATGGGCGAGGCAAGGGGCAGAAAAGGTATTACTGGCCGCGACCAACCACCTCGGTTGTGGTGCCAGCAAGCCGCTGAACTCTGCCTAATGATTATTTGTCGCCGTGGTAAGTGCTGCGCTTAAAACAACATTACCAGACCGCAAGACCGGGCAGACCGCTATCCTCCTCTAGCTTAATCGGTCTTACCTCACCTGTCTCCTCCTACACCCCCCCACAACCACCCCTCTTTAAGTTCCACGACCAACGGTAGCCCAACGCCGCGATACAGTTTTAAACGATCCGAATCAACCCGGCTGGATCGCAACGGTTGTAGTATTTATAAAAGCTGGACTTCGGGAAGTCAACAACCATTTCGTGAGCTCGGTCGAGCATCTGAGAAATTATCATGTCCGTCGTTGTTCCACCGCTGTTCTTACGCGCAACACTCCCCGTTGGTAAACACAAATTCGAAAAGTAGGACGAAGCGTATCTCCCGCCTTGCTGACGTAACGCCAGTGACCGCGCCATAATCCCTTAATATTCGGGGGTTCGATACATTATGGGGTAGCTATTAACTCTGCGTTAACTTGGCGCAAACGGGATACCCGGTTTGCCGGTTGGCTGGATTATACAGAAGAAAAATGACCTTATTGGTTCGAGCTAGAATCCAAGCCTGGGGTCTGTTACACCCTGCTATAGCAGCAGCTGCATAGCGCTGGAGTTCGGTTGGGCGAGTTGCAATAATACGATTCTCCCTTCCTATCTCTCTCTCTCTTTCTCTCTCTCTCTCTCTCTTCATCTCTCTCTATTTCTCTTTCACTTTCTATTTCTCTCTCCCTCCCACTTCCTATCGCCCCATCATCGGCGTCCTCTCTTTCTCTGTTAATGCTCCCAGCCGTAAACACCGAATAGAACCGAATAGAATATAGTAAAGGCAACTAACGCGTGAGCGTATATGCGATTACTACTTCCATGGAGCTGCGCGATGCGTGCATGCACCGCGTCTATGCATCGGTTGCAATATGAACTCGTTTCCTGCGTTCGGGAATCTGGACGCCGGGGCTGGATAAAAAATAACCGCGACTCACTGTGCGTTCAATCGTCCGAGAATTATTCATGGAGTGGTCAAATACGATATTTTAGTACGAAATGCGGTTAACGTTGGTTCCGGCTACACGTTTATATACACGCACAGAGCGCTACGATTACGAATACACGATTTCTTTTTATTTTACTTGTTTAATCCTCATTGCACGTTGATATAATGGTTACGTTTCTCTTTTGTTATCGGGTCGATTGTACTTGAAAACGTTTTCATACTTTGTATTTTCAACCAAGAGGCCATCCACCGAAACGCGGAAAGGAACTGTGTACCTGTATTTGTATCATAGATGCCCGAGGTGATGGCTTTTGAATGATTAAGAATCGCCAGAGCTCTAAACGTGATGTAGATGGCTCTCTTCGAGAAGAATTTGCAGACTAGCGTTGGCTCATATATCGTTTAAAATCTAACAATGACATCTAAGAAAAGGAGACGCACCCTTTGTATTTACTTACAACAAATATTATAATAAACTTAATATATATAATATGTAAAACTAACTTCACGATGAAAGATATTTATATATAAGCCTAATTTCACGATGAAAGAAAGTACGGTAAAATTATTATATTTTCCGAACTACTGCTTTTAGTTTATATATATATATATATATATATATATATATATATATATATTATTTAGTTTATATATTAAATAAAGAGGTTATTACAAAAATAGCTGAAACCAACAAAGTATAATTTATTTTAAATGAACTATTAATTTGAAGCTCTTGGATATACAAAACGATGATTATTTCTAGCTCGTGAACAAAATGATAACAGCAATTAAAATTATATAATTTTAAAAGTGCATACATGTAGATTGTTAACAGCCCTAGTATTATAATATTACGTTTCAAATTAAAAACAGTAGATCGGAAAATATAATAATTTTACCGTACTCTCTTTCATTGTGAAGTTAGTTTCACATATTAAATATATTTTTTAAAGTTTATTATTGAATTTATTATATATATATATATATATATATATATATATATAATATTAAATAAAGAGGTCCAATAATAAACTTTAAAAAAAAATATATATATATATATTAAATAAAGAAGTTGAATAGTAAACTTAATATATATAATATGTAAAAACTAACTTCACGATGAAAGACACTTGTGCATTTTGGAGTCTACAATTGTCAGCGGTGCGGGTTAAATTGATAATAAAAAACGCGTCGTTAGATTCAAGGAAGCCGAAAGAGAATACGAAATTTCCAATTGTTAACATCGGGGCTCGTTACACGACTGGATGCAGAACGCTATTGGTTACTTAATTAATTACAGACGACCCTGTTTTATTTTGCAACGGCGTCCGCGACAGTACACACGTGACATCCAATAATCCGATCCTATATTACCGCACCAGGCCGTCGTTGCTTCTCTGGCCCAGCCATTATTGTTTGTTACAAAACATTATTCGAGTACGTACAGCCGTCGCTATTTCGCCTATTAAATGAAATACTCACGACGTCAGTTGGTGTTCATTAACGGCCCGGCTAACGACTCGATTGTCACGCGATTGCTTATTTAGCCCAAACGCATACACTGCAACGAGAGCTATGTAGAAGTGCATCGAACAATTGAAAGGTTTAGTTCAATGTTATACGGCGTGTTCGATTTCAATTATTCCGCATGAATCATCGTCGAAAGTATCGGTAACGCCAAAGAATATTTCTCATCGAATACGACCGGATTTACCATAACGTGAACATGATTTCTTTATAGATGAAAACGTTCAGGACATTCGAAGTTTACCATCAGTTTTCTGAATGGAATCGTATACTTTTATATATATATATATATATGGGGTTGTCCGGAAAGTAATTTCGTTTTCCAAAATGGAAAATATATAATTTAATAAAATGTTTACACGCTCTAAAAAAATCGTGTTTCATTTTCACCAAAAAAAAAACGAAATGACTTTCCGAACAACCTAATAGCATTAGAACTTTAGAAAAGACAGAAGCTTACTCAAGGTTACTCTATCAATTAACGTAATACACATGCTAATTGGTTTCGAAGCTTAACGCCTAAAAACATGTGCATTAAGTATAAAAATTAATTCGATCTTTAAAGAATCTGTTGTAAAAATATTGAAATTAAATACTGAAACAGAACTGTCATTAGTGTCTAGAACTTCTATATTGGTGTCTTTCAGTAAGTATTACACAGTTTCAGGTACTTGGCTCTCTGTTATTTTCAAACCTGAAATAAAGTGTACCTCACCTGCGATAAAATCAAAATTGTTGGTACATTTACACCGTTATTGGAAATACAACTGCAATTTACCCACGATTTTTCATCGAAACAATAACGAAACACTTTTCGAACATGCGAGCAGCGTTCAGAACTCCGTCAAAAGACTCTAAACTTCATCGTGCTTGAAATTAATTTTATTCTAAATTTAACTCAACCTGTCGCGTTTAAATTATTAAATTGTTCGGAAAGTCATTTCGTTTTCCGATTAATTTATTTTGATTCTAAATTTAACTCAACCTATCGCGTTTAAATTATTAAATTGTTCGGAAAGTCATTTCGTTTACCAAAATTACCAAAATTACCAAAATTCAATAAAATGTTTACACGCTCTAAAAACATTGTGCTTCATTTTCACCAAAAAAAAAAACAAAAAACAAAATGACTTTCCGAACAACCCAATACGGTATTCGATGAAAAAGTGAAAGCATCCCTCGTACGCGTTCACGCGTTCGAGCACGCGAAAAGAAACACCGTTTCGTTTTCACGTGAGAATCGCTCGCGCATAACCGTTCTCTGTCTTCCGGGTATTCTTCTTCATTGAAAAATTATTGGATTTTACACCGTATCGCATAGCGATTCGTTGAAAGCAGCGCGCTTCGCTGCCGAACTCCTCGACAATTCGCAAATAAAGTCGTGCCTGGTCGACAAATGAAACCGTATAGATTTTCGTTATTGAGAGGTCTGCATCACCCGGCTGCACTGCAAGCCTAGTCGGGCAGCGGAGTTCTCGTTCGGTACCATTGCTGAGTGTACCCGGGGCCCTCACTCCATGCAATCTGCAATAACAACCCTCCGCTCTGTACACTACCTTTCTCTTTCTCATTCTCCGGTCCTCCTTCTCTTTCGTCCCCCTGGCCCTCCCGCCCATCGCGAAGCCCGCTCCCCTCCCCTATCAATGCGCCTCGATCCTTCACTTTCCATAAAGGTACTGTTTGCACGGTCACTCGTGTGCGCGTGTGTGTTAAACGCTATACCAAACCCTCACCCGTACACCCCTCAGACCCCTCGGCGCACCGACTCGCCAACCTCTTTCCATTCTCCTCCAACTATCTACGACCGCGTCTCTCCCACCTACGCGGGGCCAATGCCTATCGTCTGTAGCGTGTACGTACTTTTCACCCAGGGCTTTCCTAAAACAGCCGCGTGATTTATCGTAGAGTACGAAGGTTGCGCACTCGTTAACCCCCTTTTTCAAACGGGCGTACCAACGCTCGGGGATCAAACGAACAATTTAATTACGCGATGTCGGCGTAACCCTCCCGTACAACCCGAACCACCCACCGCCCCGTTGCTTCGCCTGCCGGCGTTGTTAACCGTGTTCAACGAAACGTTACTTTTCATTTAGAAAATTTTATTCAACGAACACACACTTACGACCTCGCGTCAATTGAACAACGGTGACTTGTGGAGGTCGTTGAACCCACGCGACTCGGGGTACCCGCGCGAAGATCGGGTCGTGGAATCGACTCGCATTGGACCACCATGAGAGAAGATGGCAATCGATGGGTACGTGGACGATGGCTTCAGTTTCGTTCTCAGCGTAACACTGGTAGCCGACGACGAACCTCAGAACGCGTCCACCTTCTTGTCGATCATTTTCTCCGCGATTTCCACGAGGGGCGCCGTTTCACGTGAAACTCGCGTTCCATTCTCGTTTCACAATCGACTCACGGAGAAAAAAAAAAAAAGAAAAAATAAAGGGGTGGGGGGTGGTGGTAGGGGGGTACAGGAGCAGATACAGCTACGAATTGCTGAGCTGGTGGTGTGGCGGGAGACGGTTTGCCTTTCCGGTTCAGGGGATTTCGTTCGGAGTGCTTGGGTCATTTCCAAAGCAAACCAAAACTGGGCGACTGAATGGGCATCGAATCGCGACCGCAGCTCCGAACCACCGCAAACGCGAGCGTAACACAAACTCGACGAGAACGAGTGCTCCCTGCACGTCGTACCGGGGGGGTCCTTTTAGCAGCTCCGCGGTCAGGGCCATTTGACAGCCCGTACATAATGAATGGTTCACCGTACATTCGAGTAACGAAGAGACTCCCGATCGAACACAGCCAACGGACGTGGGATATTCGGCGCAAACAAACCAAGCGTGCGAAATCCCGCCGTTTCGCGTTGGATATCGGAACAGGCAAAAAGCAAATGACGCGAGCGGTTACTGCCGAATCTTCGCTTGGAACAGTAAGCGTGGAAGGTATTCAATTTTTCAAACGGCCACGACCGATAGAACGGGACCGTGAAATGACGCGGATATTTTTTTTCGTCGATAGGGGACGGATTAACGCAAATGCGTGTACCTTAGAGACGACGTGCTCTGCAGTTAACTGAGAGATAGTGGGGATCGATTTGGTCTCGAACTAGCGAATTTTAGTTTTGGTCTGGGTTTTTTTGGGGACCATTTTCAAAAGATATATCTTCTAAAGATATATTAAAGAGGGGAAGTGTTATATGGAAGGCTTATTTTATTTTTGGTCTCTATTCTTGGGGACCATTTTTCATTTTCTGAAGATATATTAAGGAAAGGAAGTATTATAGGCTTATTTTATTTTTGGTCTATATTGTTAGGGACCATTTTCAAAAGGTATATCTTCTAAAGATGTATTAAAGAGAGGAAGTGTTATAGGCTTATTTTATTTTTGGTCTATATTTTTGGCGATCATTTTCAATCTTTTACAGATATATTAAGGAAAGAAAGTATTGTAGGCCTATTTTATTTTTGGTCTCTAGTTTTAGGGACCATTTTTAATTTTCTGAAGATATATTAAGGAAAGAAAGTATTATAGGCCTATTTTATTTTTGGTCTCTAGTTTTAGGGACCATTTTTAATTTTCTGAAGATATATTAAGGAAAGAAAGTATTATAGGCCTATTTTATTTGTGATCTATATTTTTAGGGACCATTTTCAAAAAATATATCTTCTAAAGATATATTAAAGAGAGAAAGTGTTATAGGCCTATTTTATTTTTGGTCTCTATTTTTGGGGATCATTTTCAATTTTCTAAAGGTACATTAAGGAAAGGAAGCATTATAGGCCTATTTTATGTTCGGTCTCTATTTTTGGAGATCATTCTCAATTTTCTGAAGATATATTAAAGAAAGGAAGTATTATAGGTCTATTTTATGTTTGGTCTGTATTTTTGAAGATCATTTTCAATTTTCTAAACGATACAAAAAGACAATATAATAGATTACACGAAAGGAACACCTTTTAATTTAAACATGAAAATACAATTGATCAAAGTCTGTACAAGAACCTTATTTCAAAATTGTTTGTGTACATCTACTGATGTTACATTAGTCATTATCTTTTTGATGAAAGAATTGAACACAAGTTAGTAGGAAATAAATTATTTCTTACACGAAAAAATATTATAAGAAGACTTGGGAAAAATTCTTTCTCAGAGAAGGACAACTAGATAACGAAGATGTGTAATTAATTTATTTTAAAAAATTTGAAACTGGTCCTCAAAATAAGGGACCAAAACCTAGTAAAGTACCTCGTTCAAAACTGAATCTGTCTTATAATTTTCGAATACACAATCTTCGACTTGCAAGATTTTATTCATACAAAACAATAACTTCTAAAAATTAACTTCGAAAACCATATGTTAAATATCGAGTTCTGTAAGACTCTACAACGATAAGATTTCTATTTTCGTATCGTTACACGAGGAAACAATTATCCCAACGAACCTTTCAATTGTACCTGTTTGTACTTTATTTTGGAAACAAATAATTGGATACAAAACAATAATTTCTAAAAATTAATTTCGAAAACCATACGTTAAATATCGAGCTCTGTAAGACTCTATAACGATAAGATTTCTATATTCGTATCGTTACACGAGGAAACAATTATCCCAACGAACCTTTCAATTGTACCTGTTTGTACTTTATTTTGGAAACAAATAATTGGATACAAAACAATAATTTCTAAAAATTAATTTCGAAAACCATATGTTAAATATCAAGCTCTGTAAGACTTTACAACGATAAGATTTCTATTTTCGTGTCGTTACACAGGGAAACAATTATCCCAACGAACCTTTCAATTGTACCTGTTTGTACTTTATTTTGGAAAAAATAAGTTTGTACTTGAACGCAAAATTCGAAACGATTCTTCCCAACGATCCATCGTTTATCCATACTCACATCTCGTAGGTACGATTCTTCTCTCGCGTACATTGCCCAAAAGCCGAAAACTCTTGAAAATTCGTGCAACGCTATAGTTATGCACCACATTGCACGTTCGTACGTGCTGCAACTGTAACAGGTTTCACTGGTGGGGATGGAAACGCTAATAGCGAATTCATGTCGAACGATATAATCTTCCGCGCGGTAGCTTCTTTAGCGTAGATCGAAGTTGGATGTCATTCCACAGGTTATAACTAATAATGGCGGTATCTCTCCTCCTTTCGCAAACGTAGTCCTGTTATAACGATAATGGGTATGGCATTAATGGTTTGCAGGGTTGTGCAATCGCGCATGTTATTTCCCGGTAGCCGCCACTTTATTGTCGCTATCGGATTAACCGTTTTAATTTAATCACCCGTGTGCTGATCGGCCGATAGCAAACACAGAAAAACAATTTCCCAGTGACCGCTATCTCGGGGACACTTGTCGCGTGGAGATCGGCTGATTGAAAATCGTATTTCAAAGGCTCGTTTCGATCTCGCCGCTGTCTAGTTCTTCCGGCCATCGTAAATACAGAAAATTGTAAACAATAATTGTATTTTTTTTCTTTTTTTTTACCAACTCTAGCGCGTAATATGGCATCGATCGTGGCGTTATCAGTTTCGCTGTACCTGCACGTGCACTTTCGAAGTCCACCTGTACGTATCAATGCACGTTTCGATAAGTGAGAACACTTTTTGAAGAGCAGAGAACATATAATGTGAGTCTGTAAGGAAATACGTTGCAAAAAGAGTGTAAGTGTACAGAATTCTTCGAAAATATCTTCTTGTCGTAAAGAAACTGTTATCTGTGCTTTTTATACGGGTACCATATATTTTTCTCTTCGTATAATTAAATTATGATGCGTAAAAGAATGTATAATACATAAGAGCATGTATAGTTTTAATTAACTGCCTCTAAAACAATTTAATTGATCCGCTAATTGATCGTGAACGTAAACGTAAAGAACGTATGTACGTTACCATTAGCACTCGCATTGAGGATAATTAATAATTATCTACCCGTTTAATGCTCGAACAAGACACGGTCATCATCCACAATTTGCACGACAGTTTCTTCACTAAAGTTTAGTTTTTTAACTAAATACTTGATTCCACATTGCGCACAACTTTAGTGAAAAACCACTATCATTGAATAACCTCGAACGACTATTATATTGCATTTTACGTTACATTAACGAAATCTATGATAAAGGATGCACTTTTACATGACTTTCGCATCGCGCACAAACTACCCGTTTAATGCTCGAACAAGACACGGCCATCAGTCACAATTTACACGACAATTTCTTCACTAAAGTTTAGTTTTTTAACTAAATACTTAATTCCACATTGTGCACAACTTTAGTGAAAAACCACTATTATTGAATAACTCCAAACGACTATTATATTGTACTTCACTTTACATTAACGAAATCTATGATAAAGGATGCACTTTTACATGACTTTCGCATCGTGCACAAACTACCCGTTTAATGCTCGAACAAGACACGGCCATCAGCCACAATTTGCACGACAGAATCAGCGGGCAGCGGAAAACTTTTAATCTAGTAATGTAATTGTAATTTCACAGGGACAAAATTACATAGAGTATTACGCGCAGCAATCAGCCATACACGATGCACAATAGAAGGATATGCGGGTCCGATCGCCAGAGGGAGGGGTGGGGTTTGGCGGGAGAGGGGGGAGGGGAGGGGCACGGGTCACAGTGCATTGTCATGCAAGCAATGCGACGTGTTATGTATTGTTATGTTATTGGCGCATAATTGATGTCGCATTAGCGTCGCGCCCATGTCCCTGTAATGAACCGACGCATATCGCCAGGAATCCTGCGTGTATGCACTTATATGCGTCTCATTCGTCACAAGGACGCGATATACCGCCGAACCGTTTGTTTCGCAGGATACCTCGCCAACGAAGGATCAGGTGGTACATTCCCCGCCTTCGTAACGTGAATCGAGTGCTTTGTCGTTCTTTGGATCCGCGTATCGAGTTACCAGCCATTACCGAAAGCTGTATACCGATCGATAAAAATCATTTTCGACACGATTCTTTACGGTCATTGAATTTTATTCGTTGCACGAAAACTCGTTACTCGCAACCTTTGTCGTACGACGAAAGATTCGAGCACTTATTTTAATTTTCTTTCGGTAAATAAATTGTTAATTGTGAAAAAGAAATTGTTACATATTTTCACGTTAAGTGTCGTTATTTAGTACAGGTCTGGTTTGTGCGATTAAATTACACTGAATTGTATATAATATTTATATATACACGGTAAGTAAATTGTTAATTGTAAAAGAGATTGTTACATATTTTCACGTTAAGTGTCGTTATTTAGTACAAGTCTGGTTTGTGCGATTAAATTACATTGAATTGTATATAGTATTTATCAGTGTTTAAATTATATTAAACACCTTATTACATTATATGACACCTGTAATGTAATAATTTGTGGTTACTTTTTAAAATTGTTCAAACTTTGGATAACACAAGTTGAAGTCTTTCTTAGATGCTGAAAAGAATAATTTGCTAAAAACGTCACGTGTTTACTATATCACATATCCTTTAAACCGAGATTAATCTTTCTTTCTTCTATTGATAGTTGAACGATTGAAACGCTAGATGGCGTTGCTAAAACGGTGTGGGTGTAACGTGATGCGCAGAATCATTATACCACTGAATATGTCGGAGCAATGGAAAACTTTCGAAATATCTAAGCTCATCGCGACCAAACTATGTATTAAAAAAGTTACTATGATAATAGTAATATCATATAATATTATATAATAGAGATATTATTGAAAATGCACGTATTAGTACATTTCGAAAACGAATATTGACACGCATAATTCACAACAAATATCATGATACGAAAAAGTATTCTGTCGAATGGTTTTACGACAGTTAAAATTTATAGTAGATTGTTAGTGCAGTGAACAAATTATTATTTATCGCTTACGTATTGCATTTTAAGACTAGATCTTCATACATGTAAACCATAGTATCTTGCATCTTTTATTTATAAATTACAGATTCAATCGGCTATAATATAAAAAATATATTACAACATGTTAAATAAAATGTACGGAACACAACGAAATGTACATTTTATAAATTCCGATGTAAAATGTGTTATTTGAACAAAATGTACAAAATATTGAATGCACAGAATGCAATTACATGTATTTAATAAATAATACTCGATCCATTCGATAAATTATTTAAATCTTTGAATATCCCGGACCACTTGACAAAATACTGTTCCTCCATCGCGGGCAATTATCGCGAACAATTCCCCTAAATCAGAATTAATTCTCAAGACGTATTTCCATTAAAAAGAAGAAACAAACGATATCGATACACATTATGAAGATAAGAACAACAAGAAATCTCCTATTTTGTGGTTACTTTTTAAAAAAGGTAAACCTAATATTTTGGATTCCTATTGGATTCAAAAAGTCATTTTGTTTTTTCTTTTTTTTGGTGAAAATGAAACACGATGTTTTCAGAACGTACAAACATTTTTATTAAATTACATATTCTTCAATTTTGTAGAACGAAATGACTTTCCGGGCAACCGTATAATTAACAAAAGGCAGCAATCACGTTGTCGTAACATTTTAAAATCCTCGCGCGATTACTGACCTCATATTCTAAATGACTCGCTCGGAAATTTCTCGAAAACTCATTGAAAAACGTACGAAATTTCGTACACCCCCGCAATCATTCACCCCGGCATAATTATGTTAATAATAATCACCTCGCGCCCGTTCAATTACGATTACAGAGAGAACGAAAATCGCCGCGGCGGCGTTCCGCGCGCGATTAATTAACACAGCGGACGGATTGACGAACCGGTATATAATTCATCGAAAATATTCGGTTGTTCGGAAAGTAATTTCGTTCCCCAAAATGGAGAACGAGTGTAATTCAATGAAACGTTTACACGCTCTGAAACACAATCGTGTTTCGTTTTCACCGGAAAGAAGAAAAAGAAACGAAAAAAAAACGACTTTCCGGAACAACCTAATATATTTCCCTGTCTTCGTCATCGATGTGCCAGTAACTTTCGCAAAAAAAGATGCGAACGATCAGCATCCGGCCCGGTTCTGACGGTGGCAAGCTGCAGCAGTTATTTACAATGGAGCACTCGTTAGCCGTGTCCTCCACCACTCCCTCCGCCCCCCACCACGCCCCCTCACACCCCTACCGCTCACCTCCGCATCACGCGCAACGCAAATCGGATTTTTCTCGTAAATTGATAAAATGATGGCTCGAATCCTGCTATACTGTCCGGCGTCGAACAGAGGCGCTGTCCTGCCAACAGTCACACCGACGAAATTCTCGTATCGTGTGCTCTCAGACATCCACGACACTTCCACAACTTCCGCGCGCTCGAGTGCTGTTTGTCACGGCCCCGCCCCCTCAGAGTCTACGGTACCGCGACTCCTTTCTTCCTTTCCACTTTTTTCTCTCTGTACGCGCGAACATACATTCTATTATGGAAAAAAAAGAAAGAAAGAAAAAAAGGAAAAAAAAGCAGGAGAAAGGCACCGCGGAGGAAGTGCGAAAATAACGACCAGCCAGAAGTACCACGTGGAAGGGTCCATGTGCACCGTTGGTCCAATTAAGCCACAAAATAAATGCGTACAATTCGTTCAATAGTGAACTCCTGTTCGACGCTTCGGGAAGGGCCGCTAATGAACCGTGCACGTACGTCTGCGAGTTCGTTCGCGGAGCTTTTTCGTAATACGCGCACGCCTACGCGCATCGAGTGAAACTCGAACGCGGAGACACGAAGCTTTCGAAGCTTTCGACGATCGAGCCGCGGAGGAGCTCGTGTTCGTACCAGTGGAAGGATATAAATGTCTAGCGCGGCTGGGGCAAACTTTCTTCGTCGATCGCGTTAGAATACCTGCGGTCGGTAACGTGGTCGGTGGTTGCTGTAACTTCGGGCACGAGCTGATATTAAATCTCGCGGAATTATTGTCGGATTGAACGCTGTTCCTTGGGTGTTCAATTTGACGCGATTGGTACAGTTTCTGAACCGGTACGGTTTCGAATCGCAGTATAACAAGCGTAATTGAGAATGTTTTTTGCGATGTTGATGGATCTTTCGGATGGTTTCGATGGTTTGCATGTTGTCACTCGTAAAGGGGTTCACCCTTTGGACCCGAGAAGAGATTCATACTTGATTCAGTGTACTGTTTTCGATTCGGAGAAATTTCACGGTTTGGAATTCAAATTGGAATTTAAATATTGTGTTCTTGTAAAGTGTAAACGCTAAAAATGTTCCATTCTAGATGAATTTTACGTCTTAAAGGACTTTCTCGAGGCGTTGGTTTCCGGTAGCAAAGAAGCCTCGAGTGCAAAGAGTTAATGGAACCTCTGTTATTTGAATACAATATTTTTCAAGCAAAGTGTGATCTTGTAGAGAATCACCTTTTTTAAATTAAGTGCAAATATGTATTCTTTCTTTTGATCAACGATATCGTTAGAATTTCCTGAAATGTACAACGATTAGTGTTAAAAAGCAGTAGTATGATCTACTTTCCGAATATTTCATTGTAATCGAACTTATACTACTGTGCGATTTATTTACTTTAAGTTATTGATACTTACAGGAACAAAAAATTATACATATTTCTAGATACATTATTTACATTAATATTGCCACTAAATTTCAACTGTTTTCTAGCTATCGATATTGTTAAAGGTTCAATCCTTGGAAATTGAACAAATAAACACAATCTCGCATTCGACGAGATTAGAAACATGAACGTTAAAAGAGTCCAGAATCACAATTTAAATTCTGTTGCACAAGTCGAGATTCAGATTTGAAGTTCACGAAACGCAAAGTACAAAGTCTAGATTGAAGTTAAAGTAGAGTAAATGTGAAGAGTTGAAAAGTGTAAATGCGTGCAGCTCGAAAGTTCGACGAATTCCTATCTGAAATACTAATTTTACGCTGAAAAGAAGTTCCTGACTATTTATACCGAGGTTATCTTGAAAGACTGTAAATATAGATGGGGGTGTGAGGACGTCAGTGAAGATTTTTTGGCTACTTTCCTGAATTCTACGCAAACTTTGCGCAAGATTTTTACATTAACTAGACAGATATGCAAAGTGAGAACACTGCATGCATATTTTACTTGGAAAATTGATCACCAATCCCTTTAATCGTCTCTAAGTTACTGACTCAAATGTTCTTGAGAAGTCATGCACGTTCAATTATTATTAAGAGATAGAAAGAATTCTACGCAATATTTTTACATTAACTAGGCAGATATGCAAAATGAGAACACTGCATGCATATTTTACTTGGAAAATTGATCACCAATCCCTTTAATCGTCTCTAAGTTACTGACTCAAATGTTCTTGAGAAGTCATTCACGTTCAATTATTATTAAGAGATAGAAAGAATTCTACGCAATATTTTTACATTAACTAGGCAGATATGCAAAGTGAGAACACTGCATGCATATTTTACATAGAAAATTGATCACCAATCCCCTTAATCGTCTCTAAGTCACTGACTCAAATGTTCTTGAGAAGTCATGCACGCTCAATTATTATTAAGAGATAGAAAGAAACTTTGAGCGTTAATTCGAATTTCGAATGTTTCTTGACTATAAAAGCGTAATCTAAGATCGCATACTGAAAAGATGCATAGAAATTCTAACTCTGAAAAGTAGCGAAAAAGTCACGTCGTTACCATAAACCCAGTCGCTATCTTTAGAAGACACATTAGCACGCGAACTTTCTTGCTTAAAATTATAATATGTTCCCAGTTCCAAAAACTATGGGTCTCTTGTCCCCCTCGTTTACCGCGACGTTTTACAACTCTTTCAATAAGAATTAATACTTTCTTTAATCAACTACTATAAACCTGAGACGTATCGATCCATTTTGATAAAACCTTATCTCGTTTCTATCGTTAAATAGACCGATTCGAAACTCGATATCCGTTAGTCAACCTCGTTGATATCTAAAAAAAAAAAGTAATTTTCTCGTACACTTTTCTTTCAACGATTAAACTTACTAATAACTTTTTATTCAATTCAGTTACTCTTGCACTGTTGAACGATCTCGAGCTATTGTGAGGATCACCAAGCACTCCGATAAGACCGACACATAACACAAACACCAGGATCACCGATGATCAAAAACCATGTATATAAGCCACCATCCGCCAAATAAAGATTCATTCATTGTGCCACATTACTCGAGTCTAAATCGAATAATATTCGGTAAACTCTCCACGGAGACTTTCGTTAAAATTGTACCTCTTTACAGAGACGTTCGCTAAACGGTAACTTTCAGTGATCACCTCCCATTTCTACGGAGTAGGAAATAAATCGAATCACTATTATCTTAATATTCGCTTAAACGAATCGTTTCACAAGAGCGCGTGTGAAACGACTTTAAGACTATAATATTTTTGTTTCGTGATCCGATACGGTCCCGTGACACTATTACCTTTAACGAATTTCCTAATAAATCGGTACACGAGATCCACGCCGGGTTCCGTTCGAAATACTAACACGCCGTAAGTTCGAGAGTTAGAAACCAAGCGTATTTGATTAACACTTCTAAAGGTCGCGAGGTTGTTCCGTGTCCGCTGTAAATGGCCCGGTAATGAATCAATAATAATTCCAACACACTGCGAAATGAGTCTCGATGGAGTCGAAGGGTAATAGAAGTCAGCTTAGAAGTCTGTACTACAGTCGACAAATCAGGTAATTTAACGCTGGCGAAAATGCAGGTTGGACCATCGGGAGGGAGTTAGGGGTTTACAGGTCTCGGGGGCGAGTTTATCGCCGAGTTAAGTAATACGAATGTGTCTGTTCCTGCGACTGCTGGTGGGTGCCTAACCCACAGTTACCTATAGAGAACCGCTTTACCGTGGCTGCAATCCACACACCCATTCATTTGAATAAATATTCATTTCCCTGCTGCACTTTTCGCCACTTCTTGACGTATTACTCCGACAGTTTGCGAACGGTTAAAGGAAAGATCTTGTAACGACCGAAATTTGCACAGTTATTATGCGAACGCACGTACATTACCAGGGTCGATAAGAAAATACTACGAATTTTCTTCACTTCTCGAAGCTCGCTTCGACACGTATCGCAGGAAGAAGGAGAGATCGGTCCTGGAAGGAATTGCGTGACGCGTTGGACCGGAAGTTTCGGTTAGGCTTCGTGAGGCCAACGACTATGCAACAATTACTCGACACTGTCCACGTTGCACTTACTCGTGGTACCTTGTTCGCCTTAACACTGCACCGATCTTTATTTTACCGTACAACAGACGTTATCGGTAACGAGAGACGATAGATGGGGAGACCTGTTATTACTCGAGTTTGATGGTGAGATTTTTTTAAACTTTCACGACCCGAACGTTACATCTGAATTCACAGGTGATATCGTTCGAGATTTCTAGGTTTAGGTTACGTTTTCTGGAAAAGACGATACATTACTAGCATAGTTGGTACGATATATCATCTTTTAACGATGCTACTTATAATGCTGACGAAACTTTTAAGTGTCTTTGCTAAAAAGAAAAGAAGAACCACGGGTTACACGTTACGACGTTATTCACAAGTTGGGACAAGTCCTCGGTCGGTTAGGCTTCGTGAGGCCAACGACTATGCAACAATTACTCGACACTGTCCACGTTGCACTTACTCGTGGTACCTTGTTCGCCTTAACACTGCACCGATCTTTATTTTACCGTACAACAGTCGTTATCGGTAACGAGAGACGATAGATGGGGAGACCTGTTATTACTCGAGTTTGATGGTGAGATTTTTTTAAACTTTCACGACCCGAACGTTACATCTGAATTCACAGGTGATATCGTTCGAGATTTCTAGGTTTAGGTTACGTTTTCTGGAAAAGACGATACATTACTAGCATAGTTGGTACGATATATCATCTTTTAACGATGCTACTTATAATGCTGACGAAACTTTTAAGTGTCTTTGCTAAAAAGAAAAGAAGAACCACGGGTTACACGTTACGACGTTATTCACAAGTTGGGACAAGTCCTCGGTCGGTTAGGCTTCGTGAGGCCAACGACTATGCAACAATTACTCGACACTGTCCACGTTGCACTTACTCGTGGTACCTTGTTCGCCTTAACACTGCACCGATCTTTATTTTACCGTACAACAGTCGTTATCGGTAACGAGAGACGATAGATGGGGAGACCTGTTATTACTCGAGTTTGAACGTGAGATTTTTTTAAACTTTCACGACCCGAACGTCACATCTGAATGCACAGGTGATATCGTTCGAGATTTCTAGGTTTAGGTTACGTTTTCTGGGAAAGACGATACATTGCTAGCATAGTTGGTACGATATATCATCTTCTAACGACGCTACTTATAATGCTGACGAAACTTTTAAGTGTCTTTGCTAAAAAAAAAAGAAGAGCCACGGGTTACACGTTACGACATTATTCACAAGTTGGGACAAGTCCTCGGTCGGTTAGGCTTCGTGAGGCCTACGACTATGCAACAATTACTCGACACTGTCCACGTTGCACTTACTCGTGGTACCTTGTTCGCCTTAACACTGCACCGATCTTTATTTTACCGTACAACAGTCGTTATCGGTAACGAGAGACGATAGATGGGGAGACCTGTTATTACTCGAGTTTGAAGGTGAGATTTTTTTAAACTTTCACGACCCGAACGTTACATCTGAATTCACAGGTGATATCGTTCGAGACTTCTAGGTGTAGGTTACGTTTTCTGGAAAAGACGATACATTGCTAGCATAGTTGGTACGATATATCATCTTTTAACGACGCTACTTATAATGCTGACGAAACTTTTAAGTGTCTTTGCTAAAAAAAAAGAAGAGCCACGGGTTACACGTTACGACATTATTTACAAGTTGGTACACGTCCGCAGTATCAGTCGCGCCTCTAATAGATCCAGTGAAAGAGGATCCTTCGAAGATGATCCACGCTCGGCTCAGCCTTTAACATCCCGTAATCAAGAAACAGTTGTTCGAGTTTGTGAAAAGTTCAAGCTGATCGTTGTTTAATCATTCGAGAGCTTGCTTGAGAGGTAAACATCTCCTTCGGTTCGTGCTAAGCATTTCAATCGGGAGATCTTGGCATGACGCCCTTTCGATACAGGAATTTCATACTGATTGTGAGACAACAATCGCTATCCTGCACCGTCTCCTCTGTTTTCCAGATCTTTGAAACCTATAAATTTCTCCCGCTTCCCGGAATCAAAACGAAACTAAAAAGAAGCAGATTCGATGACAAGTGAAATGATTTCAGCGAACGCGACAGGGGTAACTTAATCTTACTGGAAGACTTCCAGTGGTACTTTCAGATTTGGTAGAAACATTGAAACAAATTTATATTATTCACGTATGACGATATTAGCGTTTAAGTTATTTTAAACAGAAATGGTATTTTCAGACCTGGTAGAAACATTGAAACAAATTTATATTGTCTACGTATGACAATATTAGCGTTTAAGTTATTTTAAACAGAAATCTGCAATAGAGTATACAAGAGGAAGATAATCTTTCCATATTGGTATTTTAGAGTATTTATCATTAACAACGATCTTTCGTTTAAGAATGTTGTACTCAAATTTACACCGTAATTCACGTTGCCCTGAAATAACAAGAAAGAAAAAATGATTACCCTTTATATAAATATATTTATTGTATATACGATTTATGTTTCGTACTTAAAAATTCTTAATCTTTATATTAATTTTAATATATTTTATATTAATATTAATACTTTCCATACTTATATTTCAATACAATATTTTCAATACTTTATATTAATACATTTATCGTACATACGATTTATATTTCGTACTTGAAAATTCTTAGTATATTTTCAATACTTTATATTAATACATTTATCGTGCATATGATTTATATTTCGTACTTAAAGATTCATAGTATTTTTTTAATACCCCGTGATATATTCGCTTTCGTCCGTTTGTATGCGAATGAAGACATCACTACTTAACTATTTTTCTTCGTATTGTTCACGGTTTTCAACGGGGACCGATTCCAATTCCATGGGATCCCCCGTCCTCTGTCGTCTTTACAACGGCTCTAAAATACGCGCAGTTAACGATTCCGTAAGGGTCTTAAGGGAAACTTTCTGTTCTCGACGCGGCGTTGTTAAACTCTTTACGACGCTCATTCGTCGCTACAATGGCGCTGCTGGGTACTATATAGGCCGTTCGAATGAACGAACAGTCTCAAGGTCTCAAGAAGGACCATTTATCTACAGCTGTCGTCCGTTACTCAAGAGAATTCCGCGAACTTTGCGCAGATACGTGATTATGCTAACGATTCTCACAGATTCGAACGTATCCGCAACCCAGACCCTAAATAAAGGGCGAGAGAATCGTTCATTTTCTGACGTAACGATCAAAGAGAAACGACCATTTAATACTCGAGAGTATCGTAAATAATCATATTTCAATTGTAACTAAGAAATAAATGGAAATATCCGACGTAATTGATTCAGATAACGAAACAATCAAATTCTCTGCGTCATATTTGAGGTTAGATTTTCAGCTGCACCTTGTCTCTTACTCAAAAACGTATTCTGGTTATTTTAGTTTTATGTATAGTCATCTGTGCACGTACTTCCATATATACATAATAAATACGTTTAAAAATAATAATAATATCAATGTCGTGGAAAACAGTATTTTTTCTCTATATTTACTTTTAATTTTGTTATTAATGGAATTCGGAAAATAATCTGATAATATTGTAGAGAGAAACAAAGATAAATATTGTAAAGAACTGCGTCTCAGACATTTTAATCAGTCTTTATAAAACCTGTGATTAAACAAAAATCACTCGAGACTGCCATCGTCATCTTTACTCAGAGAACCATATTTTTCTTAACCTGGAATCGATATTTTTTCACCCTGCGATACAATGTCTCGTAAAAGACGTTATCTACGTTTATATAAATTTTTGTATATTTTAAAAGACTCTTCATACCTGAACGTTTGAAATATATTTTCTTCAACATTCGTAGAATATTTTCGCTCAATTTCGTTCGAACGTCTATTTGCAAATAATGATTTTTTCCCCCTGTTTCCATTTATTCGTCTTTCTTTTAGAAACAATCAATAACAAAGCACCTAAAATGTACGCATCTTAAAAATTATGTGACAGACGTTTCGGAAATGAACAAACATCGAAACTTAAATTATGTCGCAGCCAGTGTCTCGCAGTTTGACATTTTCCTAATGTAAATCGTCCCATCTCTATACTGCGAAATGTTTAAGCAACGACCGATCGTCCCGGTTGAAATATTTTTTCATATCGAACAACAGGGTACCCGTAGGACGTTTTATCTTGCAAAAACTGATTCGAATACATTAAAACTGAAAACATCCCGCGAAACAATGGCTCGCATGATTGCTAGGATGCAGTTAAGGATAATAGCTCGAATGAATCGGACGAGCCTTAACTCCGGTGCAAGGGGTTTGAAACAAATTTGGAGCTGCAAATGCACGAGAGAAAGTTCGTCCGTGAATATAGGCACAGGGGCAAGAGTAGAATACGTGGTAGGAGAGACGAAGAGATTACCGGGGATCATTAATAACGCCGAGCACCATTATATCCGCTAACTTTTATCTGCTTGGGCGAACTCTAATGAATATAATGACGTACTCTTTCCTAACCCGATCAACTCATTTATACGGATACCCAAGATGTACTCGCACCGCCAATATTTCAGTAACGTCTTGTTTTAAAAAGAATAGGAGCGATAATGACCTTCGATCTATAAAATGAAAGATCAAAAAAGAAAAATACATGTTAGGTTGTTCGGGGAGTCGTTTCTTTTTTTTGGTGAAAATGAAACATGATTTTTTTAGAATGTATTAACATTTTATTAAATTGTATATACTCCATTTTGGAAAACGAAATGACTTGCCGGACAACCCAATATATATATGAGAGCAATCTCATGTATATTGAGAATAATATATATCAATAAGACATCATTTAATTACTTTGTTTTGTTAGAGAAAATGCAGAAAAGGTTTACTTAATTATTTCATACCAAATTTAATTCTCTTTAAGATTTTTATCGAAAACGTTTAACAATTTTTTTACAAATAATTTTAATGATATGATATTTTTTAGGAATATATACGAGGAACATTAAAGAGTTACAAAAGGTAGCTATCATTATTCATGGACCGATTTTTCTCTAAATTAAATTGAGGATACATTCAAGAAAATTTGTTTACATTTAATAGTTGAAACAGAATCAGGGGATTTTGAAGCGTATCTTTCCGTAAACAAAATTTGTTCGAAAATTTTCCTTTGATATATATTGCTCAATATATATTGAGAGCAATTTTTTTAGGTGTTTTTAAATCGAAATTTCCACACGTTCAAGCTGTAAGAAATAAGTAAATAAAACAAGTTTCACCGATACAAATAGAAGTTAGATTTGAAAACAGCTCCAGGTACACCACAATTCTTTTGCACACTTTATCTTCTTGCATCTCTTTCTCGTAGTGAATGAATGTTTGCCTTAAACGCACGTCACAATAAATCTTGTGCAATAAAACACGATAAATAAAAAAAGTTAAAGGGACAATCGAGTGTGACGATTAATTGTGAAAAGTGTAGGCATTTTATCCAATATTGTGGCGTAATTTGAATCGATACTACATTATCTCTATATTAATTACTGTGGTAGAATTGACACAAGTGAAAGTTTGTAGATTTGAAAATTCAAATTCAATTAACGAGCTTCGGAAATATATATTAGTATTTTCCGACCTACGTGTAACAAAGGAACAATTTCGGACAAATTTTGTTTACGGAAAGATACGCTTCAAAATCCCCTAATTCTGTTTCAACTATTAAAAGTAAACAAATTTTCTTGAATATATCCTCAATTTAATTTAGTGAGTTACCTTTTGTAACTCTTTAATGTTCCTCGTATATATTCGTAAAAAATATTATATTATCAAAATTATTTGTAAAAGAATTGTTAAACGTTCTCGAGAAAAATCTTAAAGAGAATTAAATTTGGTATGAAATAATTAAATAAACCTTTCCTCCATTTTCTCTAACAAAACAAAATAATTAAATCTTATTCATTGCATACTTAAACTTTTTTATCGTCGAAAAGTATTGTCATCTATTGCTCTGTATCAATTAGTAACAATTTTTAGTTGTACATTACCAAAGGGGACTCGAAGTAGAGTTGAAAACTTCTCGTTGATAATTATCAGCAAATGAAGTAGATTGCAACTTCACGACCAGAGGGACTGTTAATTTCTACCCAGAAGCAAAAATTCAAGTTTCCATTGTACAATATTATTCGTGTTTCTTGTACTTGTTATCGAGATATGGGCAAGATTATCCTGTAACAAAGAACAAATCTGTGCATTGTTTACTTATAACGCGCGGATCGACGACCGTCACTTGCGCGCTAGAACCATTTAGAACAAGCTATTGCGTTTATTCGGTGCTCATCATTATCACTATATGATAAAACCGATAATCGAACCGAACGTGCACCGATAGGTTCTTCTAATTGCAACGGATATTAACGGATATCGATCGCGTGCCGAAATGATTGCCATGTCTGTACGTCCCAATTAGTGAAATTGATGAAAAATCTGGATTAAACGTACGTGAATGCAAGAATCCGCGAATTCCAATTTACGGTGTGACACGGAATTTTAACGTCATTAAAATTTTTCGCGGCTCTAGCTCCGATAATAATCGCATTCTAGGCTTAACTCGTTATCGTGTTACACCGATATTCTACTTGTTATTACTTTTTCCACGGAACACTTTTAATTCGTCGCGATTGTACGCGGCAAGGTTGGATAGAAAAAGAAGAGAAAATAATATTCACACTACGCACGTGTAAATAAACGAACAGAATTGTTACTGTAACCGAATACTGCGTAGAATATCGATATTGAAATTAAATAGAAACGATGACACATTTGTTTCTGGTATAAGCAATAATTTACATCACCGATGGGTAAAATTACAAAAGTAAAGGACGATTTATTTTAATTCGAAAGTAAATTGGAACGCCAAAGTGTAAATAGATGCATTTCGTGCACGATCTTGCCAATGCAGCTGCACGAAAACTTTACGTGGAGAAGTATGCAGGCCATATATGTTTTTTATATCGTTACAAACAATATGAATAAAGTGTATTGTTTTATAAAGTGCATTACCACTTTGCAACTTGAATTACCTGCTCCTTTCCAATATTCTTATTTGAAGTACATAGTGTCGATTCATTCAGATATTAATATCGTATATTTATGTGTCTTCTTGTTACTATAATTAATAAGGTTTGCACTTCAACGACATTAAAGTTCAGTTGTCTTGTGATCTGTCCGACATGGAATTAATACTGTATCGAAAAATGAATGTATTTTTTCACAAATCAACAATAAAGTGTAAAAACTCAGCACAACCATGTGTCTTCTTGTTACTATAATTAATAATAATATTTTCGCTTCAACGACATTAAAGTTCAGTTGTCTTGTGATCTGTTCGACATGGAATTAACGCTGTATCGAAAAATGAATGTATTTTTTCACAAATCAACAATAAGGTGTAAAAACTCAGCACAACCATTAATGTACCCAGGCAAATTAAGATCGTACGTAATCCAAATGATGGAACCGGAACTTTCTATGAGGGTGGAGAGGGGTAATGAATGAATAGAGGTTAAGGATGGATCAATGGGGACAAAGGGATAGCACGATTGCTCGTGGAAGAAGGGACAGGGGACTAATTAAAATCCCACAACGACGCCTTCGGGTCAGCAATTTGGTTCTCGTGGTGCATGAAACTTTGGAAGCTATACCCTGGTTTACGTATAGATCTCTCTCAGCTTCATATATGCTAAGGGATCAAAACTTCGACTGTGCAAACACCGTGAAATGACTACGATTTGGAGTTGTCGATACTGATAGCTTAATCGTAATTCAAACAATCCAACTGTTATATAAATTTGCAAATAACTTCGAAAGCGTGTTGGAAAGGATCTGGTTCTTCTAGTACGTCGTTCAAGGTACCGATTTATCGATTACGATCGCACTTCGTGGCTATATTACTTAACTACTAAAATAAAGTATAACGTATTGCAAAACTATTTTTTGTAAAGAAGAAACAAATTCTTCTTTTCTCTGTTAAGTATAATTAACAACACATACAAAAATAATGTATACATTCGGGGTGTTAAAAAAAGAGGATCCAGAATTTTCAAAGCAGATATGTAATACTTACTTACCAAATGAAGGGAAATGGTTCAAATAAACATGAGTTGAGAAATCAATATTCTCAGAACTGTAATAATTTTATTTACATACCGACGCGATCAGTGAACACTTACAGAGAGTTATCGCATAGTTTTAAGACCACGATAGCTATGACATCGTATTATTCTAATCAAGAAATGAAAGAGATGCATTTCGTGCATGACCTTGCCAATGGAAACACTGCAGCTGCACGAAAACTTTACGTGGAAAAGTATCCGAACCGGAAAATACCATCTTGTACATTGTTTAAGAAACTTCTCCCGATACCAACTTCTGATAAGGAGGTCCGTCCTTTAAGGGTGGTTGAAAGAAATACAGAAGCGAGTGTGAAAAGAATTTCAGCAACATTAGGAACGAGTCATCCTCTTGTGTGAAGAATTCTTCACGATCGGTTGTTGTGCCATGTTCAACGAGTGCCAGACCTTTACTTTATCAGACTATCCAGTAAAAGCAGAGTTTTTGCAGTGACATCTCGTAAAGAGTGCACTAAGTGTATAGTTTACTTCGTATATTTTATTCACTGACACAGCTTCGTTCACAAGAAACAAAATTTTCATAACAACGAACGGGCAGAAGAGAAATTTTGCACAATTTAAAAAGATTGTTATGCACGCGAAAAAATAATTAAAACGTTTCGTTTATTCTATTCTCAAATATAGAAGGTTCGACAAATAAATATTGGGTTGTTCGGAAAGTAATTTCGTTTTCCAAAATTGAGAATATATAATTTAATAAAATGTTTGTACACTCTAAAAAAATCGTGTTTCATTTTCACCAAAAAAAAAACGAAATTACTTTCCGAACAACCTAATAGTATCAATTTAACCAATAGAGAATATTATCTTTGATTCCTCGAGATATCCTTATTACTGAAATCTGTCAGGATGTTCAAATTATAATTCGTCATTTTAAACATATTTTATTTACATAGCACATGTTCACATATTTTATTTTTTATTTTAAAGTGAAACAGTATTCCTCTATAGCAATTTTTCGCAGTGTAACCATTTGCTGGTGGGCGAATTCACGACCCAATAGCATTGGGTTCAGGATTTTCGGGCAGACCGTGGTATGTTGTGTGTTTCACGTGAGGGCTTAGTTCCTTGGGAAGAATCCTAATCTTTAAAGATCCTAATTAAAGGAAACCAGCCCGTTAATACCAAAATCCGTTCCGGTCGTGCTTGTACACGGTCTTGAAAAAGAGGTTAAAAAATATGTGGATCGATATCGGTCAGAACGAAACAAATTCTAAATAAATCATAAGAATTTAACAATAGTCTTACTGTGAGCACAAATTTCAACGTTTTCGATTACTTCTCGGCTGAGTCCTTTTCAACAAATTTACGTTCGCTTATATCGCGTAAATTCTTAGTCTTATCGTACCAGAATTAATTAATTAAATTCACTTGCTTGTAAGAATCTAATAATTTCCAATATTTCTCCATTACTTCTACCAATTCCATTTCTAAACTAAACCATTACTTGGTTTTAAAAATCAGATAATTTCCAATATTTCTCCATTACTTCTACCAATTCCATTTCTAAACAAAACCCTTACTTGGTTTTAAAAATCAGATAATTTCCAATATTTCTCCATTACTTCTACCAACTCCAATTTCATCTGTTTCATTATCTCAGACTTTAACTGTACAAATTTTCAGAAAACGTTTACCTAAACTTTCAAACCATTTTCATAAATGATTCTTAAAACATAAACGACCTCGGTACACAATTTACGTTAGAGACCGAATAGTGTTCGAGTTAATTACACCCAGTATGGTTAAAGTTTAGAACGTCTATGAACCAGTAACAAACAAAGTTTCTTTAAAATTAACACACGACCGACGATCGTTTTCTCTTTGTTTTTTTTTTTCAGTTAAATTCAATGTCTTTGAACCTCAGGAAGACCAACATCATCAAGAGCGAACGAAGTATTTTCAGCTTCTTCGCGAGCTAGGCATACATACATATATATATATATATATATATATATATATATATATATATATATATATATATATATATATATCTTAGATTCTTTCGAACAAAGAGTGTAACGTTATCAAAATAAGCTTATTTACGCCAGCAGAGGCGAAGAAGTTCCGCTCCGTTCGATTTCCACGCGAAAGAGTTCCTACGTGACCAAACACGCTCAAGAATTATCACCGCGCCGAGAGGAGGGTACGTGGAGTCGGTAGAGATCGAAAAACAGAGGCAGGCTGATGAAATACGACGTAGCCGGCTGATACGCCGCGAAAAAGCACGGATACGTCGAAAAATTCGTTTTACCGCGTGGCAACGACCAATCAGCAAGTTAACCATGATGGTACGGCCACGGGAACAGTGGAAGCCATTCGTCTTGTCGTCGCCACAGGCATTATCATATTTCCCAGCCAGCGTCAGGGCCGGTGAAGTCACCCTGAACCGCGCTGCTCCTCCATTCGGTCCTCCCCTTGGCTCCTTTACGCACGAGTAGTGTCGTCTAAGTGGATAAATCTCCTCTGAACCAATTTCGTAAAGTTTCATTTGCATCGAAGGTAGATCGGCGGAATTTGATTTCGTGGCGGCTCCGTAAACAACTCTTAGGTCCCTGCAACTCCTTAGATAGTTCGCCGCCCGGTAAACTCGTTACCAGAGTTACCAGAGTGGATTTCGGGCGAAGATTATAGACGCGCATGGACACACACACATATATACGCGTGCACGTGCACGCGTCGGTACATACAGACGCGTGTATATACGAATCGCAGTTTATATCGACTTTTCGGTGGGATCGAAAATCGAATTACGTAGCTATTTATGCGCCAAAGATTGATCTCTGCGCGGATTACGCGGAGAATTGGAAACACGTTCCGCCGCGCTCGAATAAATTATCGCGATCTAAGGTTGGAAACAAGATGGCGCGATAACAGGGTGACGTTCGCTGGGGGAGTGGAGGGGACTAGTGAACGGTGATAGCGCGACGTGGAACGAAATTTGGTATCACGAAAGATGGAAACCTACTTAGCAATGGGATCCGGGCGACCGAGAATATAGATCGGGTTTAAAATGGGATACTGTTGCAGCTTGTCCTACACTTGGGAGCCAGATAAGCGCAAAAGAAGGAGGAGTCGAAAGAATGGACGAGGAGAGAAACTCATTGGTGGTCTCACAATTCTGCTCACGGAGGGACCTTAGGAAAACGAAACTGAATCCCTCTATTTACGCTCGCAACTTTTATCACCACGGATAGCCGCACCACCACCACCACCACCACCACCACCAGTTCTGCCTTTCTCGCAAGGCTACCACGGTGTAATAATCATAATTCGCCGGCTATTGTTTCACAGATAATTAAGTTCTTGCCCCTGTGTACGAAGCGTGCCGACGGCCAGTGTTCCTACATGCCGTGCTTGCGTCTTTGCCAATTCGAGGAAAAACCATTTGCCGTCCTTATTCGGATAGAACGGAACTCGAGCTGCAAGTAGGAAGGCATTAGGAACTCCTTGCAAACACGACCCTAGTTTCGGAAATTATAGCGCCACGGCAAATATTTAATCGCGTATCGATCCTGTCCCGTTTCGTTATTAAAAAACATTTGCACGAATTGTTCACCGTGTATGTTTTCGTCTTTGAGAATCGCCGCGGGCGAGTTCGCGTTCAGCTGATTTTCTACTGAAAGTTCGCTAGAAAAGTTTCGGGGAACAGAAGCAAATTATTTTTTGAAACGAAGTTTTAAGGTTGGCTTCGTTACCACAGGACTCGTAACGTCGAATGAATTTACATAGAAAATTGTATTGTTTCTAGTATCGAGAAGGAAAAACCATACGGCAAATTATTTAATAATATTGACGAGGAAATGAAAGAGTACTTTTTTATAGATAATTTGCTACTTTGTGTTGGAATAAGAAGTATCGAAAAAGAAAAATCACAAGGTAAATTATTTAATAACATTAACGAGGAAGTGAAAGGTTACTTTTATATAGATAATTTGTTATTTTGTGTTGGAATAAGAAGTATCGAAAAAGAAAAATCACAAGGTAAATTATTTAATAACGTTGACGAGGAAATGAAAGGTTACTTTTTTATAGATAATTTGCTACTTTGTGTTGGAATAAGAAGTATCGAAAAAGAAAATCCATACAGTAAATTATTTAATAACATTGACGAGGAAATGAAAGGGTACTCTTTTATAGTTAATTTGTTAATTTGTATTGGAATAAGAAGTATCGAAAAAGAAAATCCATACAATAAATTATTTAATAACCATTGACGAGTAAATGGAAGGGTTCTATTTTATAATTAATTTGTTACTTTGTGTTGGAATACTGTGTTAAAAACTAGTGTCACTGGTTTCTTTATTTTCTAAAATTTGATCACAGCTTTCGAACGAAGCTGTCCGAAACGTATATTTACGTAATATTTTCATTTTAGTTTCCTTCATGGAACACACTGGAACAGTTTGATAACTTAATTTTAGAATACCTTGTACGTAAAGGACGTGAGCGAGGGGCAGCGAGAGCGAGTGAAATACAATTAACGCGATACGATGAGTCGCAGAAAGTAACGGGGATAACTTTGTTACAATTTCTCAGGCAACACTCATGACAACTCCTCAGGCTGCACTGTACTACCAAAGTCACTTGATTAAATTTTTACAGGTTTGTTAAGCTTGGGTTAATTCGTTCAACTCGGCTCGAAAACGGCGCTCTGTATCGTGAGAACTGGTTTATTGCGTAGAAATAATATTTATCTAACGTACCTCTGTATCGTGATAACTGGTTTATTAAATATTTATCATAAAAAAAATTATCAAATATTTGGCATACAAAGATATTTATACAATGATATTGGATTTATCTAATAGATATTGGGTTGTTCGAAAAGTCATTTCGTTTTTTTTTATGAAAACGAAACACGATTTTCTCAGAGTGTATAAACATTTTATTAAATTATATATTCTCTATTTTGGAAAACGAAATAACTTTCCGAACAACCTAATAATTCAAATCTGATAAAACTTCAGTTCGAAAGGGATCTCAAATATCGTTTCAAGATGAAAATACAATTGCTCTCAAGTGCATTGTTTTTTTCTATTCTATCTTCGCGTTAATCTTGAAAAGTGTCACATTACAAATCTTGACGCCAAACAAATTGCAAAAAGAATTCTTAAGTACACTTCGGTTATCCACCTTTCGATTTATCCCACGGATATCATATACAACCAAAGAACAAAAAAATATAGAATCCACATTAATAAGACACTTTAACTCAATTGCAACATCCTCTATACTTGCAATAATCCTCTAACTTGGAAAATCAATAATATATAATTTAACAAAATGTTTACACGCTCTAAAAAAAATCTTGTTTTATTCTCACCCAAAAAAAAAACAAAATGACTTTCCAAACAACCTAATAAATAACGAATAATAACAACATTCGTTAGAAGAACTCCTGTTACATCGATATATAATAGATATTACTCGATTCAGATCCGTCGTAATCGTCCTCTTATCCCCAACAACGAGAAGAAACACGCAACAGTGACAAATCTTCGATACGCAAACGATAACGTCGGCCAGTGTCAAGGTTGCCAAAAGTTGAAACGGTTTCGAGACAATCGAGGCAACGAGGACTTTCGTGACTCGCGAAATATCCAAAACTTCCAAAGACTTTCGAGAGTTTCGAGCCTACTTTAAAGCGACTCAAAACTCTAGATTCTCGACTCGCTTGAAAATGTTCGAGCAAGTGTATCGAATACACACCGGTAGCTGCAATAGCGGTAACAGGGAGCTCGTAGTCACATAAGCGAGCAGCTTGCGCTCACGGAGGCTAACTATCCGCCACGCGTACACTCCTCTGTCACGCCCTCCAACCCCTACTTCGGTTAAATTACGCCAGATATCTGCATACAAAACGGCCCGGGAAAATTAAAAACACAAACAGCGCGCGGACCACGGCGGGCCACCTCTCGTTCTCTCTCTCTCTCTCTTCTTCTGTTCCCGGCCCCTCTATTCGTTCCGATTGCACGCCAGCCGCTGTTTCCCCCGAAGCGGTAGCGACGCTATCACATTATAGCGCCAGGCCACCAATCTTGTAAATTGCCTTCTGCTGAGAGTAGAAATCATAAGTTTTTCGGTAATCAAATGATTCATCGCGACCGACTCCACCGAACGGGATTGCACCAACGTTTGAAACAGTTCCAGGAAAGAACGATTCGTTGTCCTCGCGCCTCTCACGACTAGGCGTTTCTGCTAAAGATCGTAAACCAAACCGTCTCTCTCTCTCTCTCTCTCTCTCTCTCGAATACGAACTTTAGAACTCGACTGGTATTTTCGAAAATCGAAGATGAGAAACTTTGGGGGAACGTCTAACGTAGGGTAGGGAAAGGACATTTTTTACGTAGGAAAGTTTCGATAATTTAAACATCAGTTTCGTTCGATGATCAAAATTTAACGATTGTGGGAATACATGGAGTGAGTCAAGAAGAATTTTAGTCTGAAATATCTAGTTATCTATTAATTTGATAAAAACATGTTTGGTACAAGTATTCACCTTTTTAATTTTTTAAGTTTTATATTACCCGAGATGTCAAGTGAAGAGATATTGAGTCTTTTGAAGGACGAATTAGTATGTCATGGTAAATTTAAAGAAAAGGGTGTTAGAAAAAGAAGGGAGGAAATAGATAATGTATATTGAACAGGACCATTCCAAAATTATTTACTAGATGTTACATGGTATAAAATACTAGGCAGAAATTATCTACACGATGTAAACACTTTTTCTAATTCGTATTGATATCTAGAGTTTCCTCTCGGCCTGCATTTTTCAATTTAATTTTGAAATATTTTTACTTAACATGTACATTTAATTTTCTCATTTCTTTAAACAATACCACTTTTTTCACTTTCATTATGACAAACTCTCTTTATATTTCTTCGTAAAATTGTTATTTATTCTCTTCAGTAGTACCTACATCAAAACCGAAACATCAAAAGCATTGTCGAAACAATTTCTCTCACACAGTATTTATTATTTCTCTCACAGTCAAACTCGTCTCATATTAGGCTGTCCGGAAAATCATTTCGTTTTCCAAAATGGAGAATATAAAATTTAACAAAATGTTTATACGCTCTAAAAAAATCGTGTTTCATTTTCACCAAAAAGAAACGAAACGACTTTCCGAACAAAACTTGATACTTTTTAATCATTATTTTCACATAAAATCAAGATTGATACTAATCTCGTACAGTCATCGATAACATTGTTTGCATTGGGTTGTTCGAAAAGTAATTTCGTTTTCCAAAATGCAAAATATACAATATAACAAAATGTTTATGCGCTCTAAAAAAATCGTGTTTCATTTTCACAAAAAAGAAACGAAACGACTTTCCGAACAAAACTTGATACTTTTTAATCATTATTTTCACATAAAATCAAGATTGATACTAATCTCGTACAGTCATCGATAACATTGTCTGCATTGGGTTGTTCGAAAAGTAATTTCGTTTTCCAAAATGCAAAATATACAATATAACAAAATGTTTATACGCTCTAAAAGAATCGTGTTTCACTTCACCAAAAAAGAAAAAAAGCGAAACAACTTTCCGAACAACTCGATAATTTACCATTTCCAATAGCCCTTAATTCCAACTCTCGTTATTGTTTACTTATTATTACCTTCGCGTCTTCGACATCGCTTAATTCTCACACATTTCTCACATTCCATCCGAACGTAAAAATTCTCTTCTCTCGGAAGAAGAGAACGTTCTCGAAAAAGTTTTGGAAAACCAACCAACCCGTTCCCGAGCGTTCACGCGCGAAAAGATTCAAATGGGAGCATGCGCGCGCATGCACGACCACCGTATACCCGGACGGAGAACGGTCGTATGTAAGAAACGCGGTCTTTTGATTTATCTGCCACAAATCACGCGACCCAAAGAAAGCGCTTGATTTTTATTGGCCGCAGTTACTTCTAATACATCATTCGGAGGCCGGGAGCCTCGCGGGCCGCTCTCGGCCTCCACTTGGCCATTGCTTCCTGCGCGGCCGTGTATTCAATTCCGGTTTCTCGAGGCCCGCGATAATTTTCCATCCCTCCCCTCCACCACTACCGTCCCCTACCAGCTCCATCCAGCTCGTGAAAATTGATATGTGGACGTATGTAATTCCCCAAGCGCGCCTCGTTCTTGTCCCGGGCCCGATCGATTTTAAAAGTCGATCGACCAGAGTTATCGGAAGGGGAACGGCGTGGGGTTTGGGAGGGGGGGATGATTAATTGACGGTTATAACTGCATTAACCGAGCCGTCTGATATCGCTGGAAATTGCATTAATTATTCCAAGTGCTCTCGTTCGCCACGGTTATATCGTGACCGATGACGATGGATTATTCGCGTCGCGTACGATTGGCACGTCGAAGATATTATTAAACGATTTCAGGAGCTGAAACGCATCTTCCCCCACCGAAACGGACACGTACGGAAATTACGGTATCGGCGTAACTATCGTTCTAATTGGATGCATACCGCAGTTAGCGGCTCGTATATGCATTGACGCGATACATACCGTAACGCGATAGATTAATATCCTTTCATTGCCCGCACGAATTAATTAAAAGAAGAGTTCGGATATGGGCGTGTACAGTTCCCGGTCGGTGTTCTCGATTAATTATTTATTTACGGACGAAAGCTCGTTGTGTCGCGTAAGTCGCGCCACTTCGTGGAAAAATTTCAGGGATTCGAGATATCAACACGATAATCGAGAGTGTGTTGGAATATTGGTGAAAGACTAATTAATTGTTTTTCGTTATTGTTTATAGAGAATTAAGATATTTATCGAACGTACTACGGCTGGTTTGGCACGTCTTTGGTATGTAAAAAATAATTTGAACAATATGGTATATCGGATAGGGTGCAAAATGAACAGGAAAATTAATTATAGATACATTAATTAAGAATCGAATAAAAAAATTTAATGCGTAATAATTTAGCGGTGATACAGTCTTATAGTATTGACAATGAAACAAATGGAAGTTGTCGAATGGAAATTCTCAAAGATGAAAAGGTTAACTATAGAATATAACATTTCTAAATTATACGTTATTTGAAGTAAATTCTTTTTACCTATGGTAATAGTAATTAATATATTGGAGTAAAAATAAAACTGAAAGTAAAATAATTTAGAGAATATTTTTAAATGAAGCTTCTTTTTTTTGGCGCTATCGTCGTTAATATTTTAAACAATTTATGTTTTAATATTATCGTTTATATTCGCAATATACCGTCACGTAATAATCAATGGACAAAATTGACAAATATAGTCCTCGTACAGAGAAAAGAAGAAATATCCGGTATTATACAATTTTAATCGAATCGGGAGAAATTTCGCCACTTTATCTACTTTATCATTCATAAGCTATTTATCATTCGATAAAAGTATCTATTCGTTTATACGGCTTCTGAATAATGAAACGAGTCTACTACTTCCAGTGAAACGAATCAATACTCTCAATTATTCGTTGAGTTTCATTTAACAGACTCCTATGCTTTTTTCACGCTTTAAAACAAAATTTTGGTCCTCAAAATTGCAATGTAAATGCATTACAATTCAAAATATCAATACGTACTATATTCTTTAAAACTTTCATTAATGTCAGCAAAAATGCTTTTAATTACATTAAGTAAATGAAATGTTTATTGATTGTTTCAAATGTTTGAAAACATTTATAAATTACATTAAAAATTACTATTACTAATTAGATCCACATGTATGGACGAATCGTTGAGTTTTTATGTGCGATCAATTTACATAACTGTTTTTTCAGAAAAAGCTGCCTAATCGTTTCTTTTCTTTACAACTTTAACAATGAATATTACTAGCAAACATACTAGCAATCATTATTATGTGTGATTACATCAAGAAGATTATTAAAAAAATGTACTGAAATTATAAGAGAAATTAAAATAGAATCTTAAAATACAAATTGCTGGCATATACAAATATGAGTTGGTGGTTTTGAAAAGTACGTATATTCAGTTTGATAGAAAATTGAGTTACATTGAGCTATATGTAATTTTGTGTACAAGTAAATATGTAATTAATAGGTTTATTTTTCCAAAGATAGTACTACTGTTTGATGAACGTGTGTGAAGTTTTGTGTAGATCTGTCGACCCATTCGTATATTTACATTTGTTCAAAGTTGTCACAATATTTTCTTTACAATGGAAAAAACGACAAAACTTACTGAACAACCTAGTATAACGATTGTGCATTTTTTTTTTTTAAGGGGGGTGAAAAATTCTATAGAAAAGGAAAGAAACGTCAAAAATGGAAAAAAACGTCAAAACTTATTGAACAACCTAGTATATTTTAAGATGTCGAAAAACCAGAGACAATAAACCTAATTAAATTCTGTACTTTCTTATAAATAATTATAACCGACATAAACCGAGAAAGACCCCAAACCTAGTAATCTAAATACACAAACATCAATGTCAGTGATTTCCAAAACGAGCAGTGAAGAAAGTAACACCTTACGATCCAATGGCGAACGCGAAAGAAAATTTCCAATCTAAGCAGACACGGATAACCGAGTCTCTTTGCAAAAATTCCCTCTCCTCTTCAGGAATTCTCCATTCAACGAATTTGAAAGGCGTCGTACTTATTAGTAAAACGCAATAATACATTTGTACTGGTACACCCCAGTGTCGGCCGCCATTGCCTCGAATAATTTTCCCGCCGTTGGAATTTACGTTGCTGCTGGTACAAAAATAATACATCGCTACGTTTCGCCCCGAGGCCTACTCCGTAACTGCGGAACTGGATCGCAGCTAATTTCCGTGACCCCACCCCCTTCCCTCCCCTTCTTCATCTCTCCAGCTTTGGATGCGACCCTAAAGAATTCATGAATCGTAGAATTAATCCGCGGTGCTTCGAAATACTAGACTCGATTTAAAGTCGGACGGCGTGGAAGAAGCTCATAAATACGTGACCGACGCGTGCATATTCGAGTACGATCGAACACAAGGGCTCGTCACTTGCACACGCAAACGCGCGGGAACCCCGCACACGGGCCGCATGCCTCGTTGTACACGGTCGGAACTCGAAGGGGGCAACGTAACGACAGCCCGGGGAACTTTCAATCGAGCTTATCTCCTTCGAGTTACCGGCTACTTTTTTGCCACGACATTTTTCGCGAGCTTATCACTCGGCGTAATGTTGGTCACCCGCACGCCAGAGCGTAACTGTCGCGTGAACGACAAACTTTTCGCCCCTCCCTCTCACCACCTACGACCACCCACGCCGGAAAATAGATATTAATAGCGTCTTTTGCCACGTATTATTCAAGATTAATGGGGGAACACCTGGATGTAGATATCGTAACCACGCCCGGTCGCCGCGAAACTTTTCTTTACACGCATCGTGCAGGATTTATAATAAAGCTGTCCGACATGGCGATGTGACGATATCACCGTTTAACCGGGCGAAATGGTACAGCGATACGTATACGAACGTTTCGCGGTGAGTTGCTTTCTATCAATTTCACTTCCTTGAAAGTATTTTTTTATCGATCGAACGGGCTACAGCGGCGAACTCGCGAGTTATTCGTTAAATCGTATACGATCGTCAACGTGGCTGATGGATTTCAATAGCTGGATAGAAGGTTATGGAAGATATTTTTACTTCAAACCACAGGTAACGGAAAGGGTAAACCGCTGAAAATTCATTCGACGAACGCAAATGATCATTGTATTATTTATTTTATTTATTAAACGTTTAACGTTTCGATAATAACGATTGTATCGTTTTAATTACTTCGGTTCGTTCGGTACGATATGTCGTCTACTTATTTGAGACGTGGTTATGAATGAATGACGCAAATATTATGCAACTTGTAATCAAAATTGAAGACAAGTTTTTTGACACGAACGATTAATGTGGGATAGAATTTATTATAATTTGTGGGAAAGGTTGCGCAGTGTGAAGTAAAATTAATTACGAAATATATTACTCTGCTTGCAATGAAATGGATTGAAAGGACTTCGGATTAATCGTTATGAAAATTATTATTAATGTAGAAACAAAAGCGACAAATATTGTTTTTAGGTAAACTAGTTTTTACGTGATTTATACTAACTACTTCACACACGTCGACTTACAGATTTCCTAAATTGAAATTAGCATATTCGTTCATTTAGATTTGATAATTTTATTTTTCCATGAAGGTACGAATACTAATGTATAGTAATGAATAAATAGAACTTATGATCATAATTTCTTCTGAAAAGGGCCTCGAAAAGAGTGTCAAAAATTTCCAGAACTAGCCTCGAAAAGAGTGTCAAAAATTTCCAAAACTAGCCTCGAAATAAGTATCAAAAATGTCCAAAACTAGCTTCGAAAAGAGTGTCAAAAATGTCCAAAACTAGCTTCGAAAAGAGTGTCAAAAATGTCCAAAACTAGCTTCGAAAAGAGTGTCAAAAATTTCCAAAATTGTGCACGTATCGACGAATAATTTTGTAACGTACAAAATACAAGACCGCAAAGTATAAAAAGGTCACGATGTTTCTCAATTTTACGACATTGTATTCATCATTGGATTTAACGCAACGCAGAGCTAACAGGAAGTGATCATTTGAGCCTATTTGGTATGTTAGGCAATGAGTCAGTGTTTCTGAATTGCAGCGTGTACTTCCGTTCGCAAGTGCTGCAGCAGAATCCGGTGAACTCGATAATTCTCAAGGTAACATGGACAATCAAATCCTAGGGACACGATCGCTAACACGTGTGAGTATATTAGTGTCGCGCCCCTCTATCCAGAATACATGTGGTGTGTATCTGCATACCTACCTCACCAATTACCATTCCCAGTCTATACAGGAGTACTGGCCATTTCACGCAGCTCCGAATCATATAGGGACATAACTGTGGATGACCTCATTAAATTATACAAGATGATCGTCTTCCTTGTGCAAGTACCGACAAATTGCGACGAAGTTATAGGTTAGGCCGTGTGCATCCAATGATGTAACGAGCGACGCGGAACACGCGTGAAGTATCATAAAAAAGTCACCGTTTGACGCACCGTGCTCGCGATAAAGTCACCCAAGATGCGCGAGTCTCGTGCAGATTGATCGCATAATTTAATACCAACTCAACGACGTTCGAAACGAACGTAAAGTTTTTACTTTGTTTCGACGTGTAGCCAAAGCTTAGACATTTCTTCCCAGAATTGTTAATGGACTCATCGGTAGAATTAAATAGATATTGACTTGGATGCATCTCCTCCCAATTGGAAACTCGTTTTAGGAGTCTTTGGAATAAACTCAATAGCAAGAGAGAGACATCTAGTGGTTAAAATTTCTACTAAGGGTTTGATTAGTCTTTTGGGTTTGGAGAATTTGAATCAAACTTGTAAAAAACGTAGAACATAGAAATTTTAAAGTTATATTCTAACTCAAATTTAATTGTGTCCAAACTGAATCTAACTTAAACAAAACATTGTAAGGTGGCAGCATGATTAGTGACTTGGTGGTTGAAATATTCACCATTGGATAGTTTGACCGCATTTCTGCATACGATGTGCAAATCTGAGATACAGTAGGTTGCAGAGAATTGGACCCAAGAGATATATTCTCGAAAATGTTTCATTATTCTGTTGGACGCAGTTTAATAATTCCATGTACTATAACTTACTTCTTTCGGCCGAAAACCGACAGATTCGACAATAATTTTTAAACTCTGTTGAACTGAAACATTCTTGAAGACTATAATTGAAAACTACGATAAAGTTTTAACCGAGAACTTAACTCATAAATCTATTAATAAATCTACCATCTAAAAAATGATGAATCGGTGAGAAATATCTATCTTTCAAAATATAATCCGCAAAAATTATTTATGCCTAGTTAGCATTCCCAAGTTAGAGATAAATTTTCAGAAAGCAGCACGGGGGCTCTTAAAAAGATTGAAATATGTCGCATAATCACGCATCATTTGACCCTTTCGTTGCGCAGAATGGCCAAGAAACTTCCCTCCAACTTTATGGTGGTGGTATGGGCTACTGGAAATCGAGGCATCGATCCTGAAGGGTGGAGAGACTGGACGGAAAAATTATGAGTCAATGGTCAGGGTTGTTCTCGACGTGTCAGTACTTCAATGTCGTTAATAACGTTATTTACGTGCCTCAACGATGGTTAAATGACGTAAGAATTTCGATAGAACGCAAACCAAGGAACAACGAAGAAAATAATTGACCGACACTGCGTTTTGCAAAGGGAAGAGGGGAACCGTGTAAACTGTGAAGTTATTTCCCACACGGTGGTTAATTAGACGAGGATTTCGGTAATATTATGTAATTGCGTATGCTGTGGCGCAACAGCAGATTGAAAATTAAAATCTATGTGAATCGAAACACAAATAATGTAAACGTATTCTGCTTAAAGGCATTTAAATTTTGAATCGGTGTTTTCACGGATATTGTTTGTCAAATGCAGACAGAGCACGCGTGTAAGCGTATGCAAATTAATTTACGAACAATTAACTTTAAAATTAAAAGTCTAATTACCGTGCGTGTACATTCACGAACGAGTATGCTTAATTTTCGCCCGCACCACTTCCTCTGTTCATTCCCGTGTCCCTTTACATTGCACATTACATTCGTAACAATATGCTTTCCTTAAATTATTACATTCGAAATTTCCGTCCACCGTGTATAACGGGTTACGCGGATTTCGTTTCATCCGAAGGTCAAATGGTTCACATCACGGTACCCCCTCTCTTTTACCCCCTCTCTTTCTTCGTGTAACCTAACGGAGTATGACTGCGCAATGCGAATGCGCAGAATGATTTTACCACCACCAGCGTGATAGATACACTAAATCTAAACGCAATGAACAAACCTATACAAGTGCGACAATTTACACGAAACGCTATAAAATAACAATGCTTTGTAAATGTGTTGCACGATATATGAAATTGAAAATAAATTATCCAATCCAGGGAGTAAAAATATTATTGTTATTAACGTACTGAAGATATACATACGTAATCAAATACTTTCTATGTATTAATTACATATGTAGGTACATATATTGCAATGAATAAACAATGTTTCTCAATGTACTGGGGGGATGTTCTTAAAGTTTCTATTTTGATGAAATAATTCAAATTTTATTAACTTTGTACTTGGACATAGAGCAATGTGTGGTAGTAGAAAGTAAAATGCCATATATACAGAGACATTTGGAACAAAAGTTGATAAAACGGGGCTAACAGACAAGACTTGGCCAACTACATCATCAGATTTAACCTCTTCGGATTTCTTTGCATGGGATTTCATCAAATCCCCTGCCTATCAGAAGAAGATTACGAGTGCGGAAAACTTACGTGAACAAGTAAGAACTGGCACAGATAACATAACCTCGCAAACGTTTCAAGACGTATTTAGAAATACTGCGTATATTTCACTCAGTGTCAGTTTAACACTAGAACTACCGAAAGGTTCAATTTGATTTGTCTCAAACTTCTTTTTAAGGTTGCAAATGACGTCAATTATTACTATTATTAGAAGTGTGAGTACAGAGGTGCTCAACACTTGGAAGCTTGTTACTCAACAATGGAAGGAAATTTAACAGTAGAACTACCAAAAGGCTCAATTTGATTTGTCTCGAACTTCTTTTTAAGGTTATAAATGACGTTAATTATTAACGACATCTTTGCCTACAATATTCATAGACAATCATCAAAATAGACAACTAATGGTACTCGTAAATTAGTTTGCCCTTTTCCCATCCAACTCCAAAGATACCTATGTGATCTGATGCAAATAATAATACCTTCATCATCAGCAGTTCCAGTGTTAATAAATACCACGTGCTACCCAAGTCCCGAATCGTTATTTTAATCTTTCAATTCAAATACTTATTATATTACATTATTGGGTTGTTCGGAGAGTCATTTCGTTTTTTGTTTTTTTTTTCGGTGAAAATGAAACACAATTTTTTCAAAGTGTATAAACATCTCATTAAATAATACATTCCCCATTTTGTAAAACGAAACGACTTTCCGAACAACCTGACAATTTCATCGAAAACACTCGTCCCAGTTTCGTCATCACCGTACTAGCCCACGTAAGGAAGGCAACACCACATTATTTACGCAACGTTCACGGATACCAGTGTTCGTAAAATCCCTCGTAAGAGTTCGAGTTCTAATCTCAATGGGCCATTCCGTCCCGATCCTTAGCGAAGCTCCCGAGTCCATAAGAGGGAAGACACCGGAAGAAGGGAAAACCTAGCGAATCGCAGAAGGTCAAATTATCTTTCGGCGACTGCCGTTTAAATCGTACGGGCGACTTCTATACTCTGCCAGTTCATGTCGTAGCCGGTGAGAGAGTAGAAGGTACAGGCTGGAGGTTCCCGCACACAGAGTCCGTAGGACCATAGCCGGCTATAGCTTGCCTCTGCAGTTCGCCGGCTATTTCCCATTTGGCAGGCGAGCCAGACCCAGCACTTTTGGTGCCAACCGATAATTGGACGAATCGCAGTCATTCGCATCGCGCGAACTACTCTCGTCTCTCTCTCTCTCTCTCTCTCTCTCTCTTACTCTCTCACTCTCTCTCTGTCTCTTCCTTCTCTTACTTTTGCACGGGCGTTTACTCTTTCTCGTTTTCCCTTTCTCTCCGAACCCTGTTCTCCTTCTTCCATCTTCTCCTTTCTCAGCATTTCAGTCGAACGCTGTTCCTCGTCGCGTTTGTGCACACGGTGTCCTCTCTGTACTCTGTACTCTCGCTTCCTCTTTCTTTTTCTTCCTCTCTCGCTCTTCCTTTCCTCCCTCATCCTCTCTCTCTCTCTCTAACCCCGTTTACCTCTACGTTGATCATCCTATTCTCCGTCTACATCTTTCAAAAGGACCATTCCCGCAAAATTTCACCCCTTGGAAGTACCCGCAGTAAGAGTCCGGTCCGTATCGTAGAGATAACCCTCGATAATCGTGAAAACGGGTCAAAGGCGCCGTAAAAAGTAGATATTCCGGCGAATGTATGCACGATGTTACGATTCTTGGCACTATATTATGATTGCTTCCCCATTGAGCAATGGAAAAAGATGGTGCCGGTTACCGAAGCTGCTTCGCGATACTTGTCGCGACATGCCCGCTGCTCTCAAGATAAAGTAATATCGGGGGGGAAATTCGGGTGAAGACAGTTCGGATTCGGTGAGCGGCGGTAATGAATAATAAAAATTGTTACGTGACCTGGAACAAAGTACAACAATCGTGATACGATACCACGGTGGGTTTACCGTGTTCCGGCACGAAACGCAAATAGGCTTCCAACATTACCATTAGTAGTTTTCTATTGGCAGTTTTCATGGATATGGGCAAATGTGTTTGTACACGATTGGAAAACATATTGTGCCGTTGTTTCCCATAGAACAGAGAGGTTTTCGCTTTAGTTTTATACGTGTGTACCTTGTTCTGTTTAGGTTGCTATAGCAGGACAACTTGAGAAACAGGTAGATGTTTCTCGAATTGAACGATGTTATTTACCTCTAACTTGTTCGTTTTTGTACACGTGGAGGACGAGAGTTAGATATAGGGTACGTGTTAGCAATTTTAGGAAGTAGTGGTGATGACTATGTGATAAGATCAATATTGGGATTGTGGCTGTATAAAAATCTTAATTTAGTAATATTTTCCAAATAATAAAATTGCGTCTTTATTGGACTAAGATTGTATATATTAGACCAAACCCACTAGTGAATGTTTATGTGTATGCACTAAGTTGACGTTTTAAGTGTAACAGGTACAAGAAGAAATTAAGTGTTGAGTCAAGAAAAAGAAAATAATGTGTAGAATTCAAAATAAATATACATTGTGTTATAAATACGGAGTATAGCTAAATGTTGTTATTAATGTAACCTAATAAAGTCTTCGTGGAGCACCCATGATTAAGGAACTAAAGAGTCACTAAAGTGTTATAGGACACTTTGAACCCAAGAATATGTAGCGATTTCTATATATACATAAATAAATAAAACTTATTGAGCAACCTAGTACTATACTGTTCAATAAGTTTTATCGAACGACAAAACTTATTGAACAACCTAGTACATGTATTATATATGGATAGCTACTGCTGATCTGAATTTCATAATTTTTATACCTTGCAACAGAACGCAACAAAATGCAACAGAATGCAACAGAATGCAACAGAACGCAACATAAAGCAACAGCACGCAACAGAACGCAACTGAATGCAACAGAATGCAACAGAATGCAACAGAATGCAACAGAATGCAACAGAATGCAACAGAATGCAACAGAATGCAACAGAATGCAACAGAATGCAACAGAATGCAACAGAACGCAACATAAAGCAACAGCACGCAACAGAACGCAACTGAATGCAACAGAATGCAACAGAATGCAACAGAATGCAACAGAATGCAACAGAATGCAACAGAATGCAACAGAATGCAACAGAATGCAACAGAATGCAACAGAATGCAACAGAATGCAACAGAATGCAACAGAATGCAACAGAATGCAACAGAATGCAACAGAATGCAACAGAATGCAACAGAACGCAACAGAACGCAACAGAACGCAACTGAATGCAACAGAATGCAACAAAATGCAACAGAATGCACCAGACAGAGATTTCTATATATTTGTCGGATAATAGATTTGTAACATTAACAGAACGTAGGAATGAAAATATTTCGTTGCAAACACTCACATGATATTTGTACTCTATAATAAATACTACGGCTAAACATGTGTATATACAGTTTGCCGACATATTCATCTATTGAAACCCAAGCTTTAAGAGGCTTAAACGAGCTCGCAGTAAAACCGAGGATTTGTGTCGGGAGCAATCATAAGATTATATGTAGAACGTGAACGAGTTCAAGCTTGTTTATTCTAAAGGCAAGACATACAACAGTTTATAGTTTTCTCGGTGTAAGCAATTTAACGCGCAAGTGTTAGCTATTAATAAAAATGCAGAGAATTATCGAAGCGATTAAAAATAAACTGAAATATAGAATATAATAATGTATAGTAATTTGCTATATCGCATCTAATGTAGAAAATATTTTGAAGTAAGTTTTACACTAAATAGCCTCTAAACGATTCGTACTTTATTTCATATTTGAAATCTAATATTGTGAAAAGTAAAATTTTCTTCTTATATTTTCCAAGTTACAATATATTTAGGTCATTCTACATTTTGTAAAATGATAAAGATACCATTATATAAAATGTTATATTGTTATTAATATTATAAAAAACGAGAAAATCAAACATAATGATGTTTGTGACAGATACGAGTTACGCTCCATACACTTGTTTGTTTTATATATTTCGTACATTTAATTTATTCGCAGCTCATTCTATAGATCTTGTATTAGCATTTCATAGTTGTTCAATGTGTAAAAAGACACATAAAATATTTTCGAACATTGTAAAATACTTGTGCATGTGCAGTTTCATCGTTGCATCGAAGTGATTCTGTCTGCCTTGCACCACACTATACTGACTATAGAAAAGAGAAAGAACTTATTCTTTTTCAACACTCAAATAACCAACTGGTGATCTTCAAAAGTATCTTCGAAATTAGAAGGGGAACAGACGAATTAATTTACGAATATAATTAGTTTTCCCATTTCAATAATTGCCACCGAATATTGACGTCGAGAGCGCCGTTAATTCAATAACTTCAAAAAGAAATTCAAAAGGGATCAAACGACACTTTTGGTAGTTTTAATGTTAATCGACAAAATGAAAAGAATTTTTCGAAATGTAAACTCACATTCTTCGCGTATTATTCCAGTATGAACAATAACCATTTTAATCGATACGTCGAGATCAATGCAATACTTGATAATTTCACAAATACTTGAGACGATTCCAAAACTACTTTTTTCCTCAGCCACGAATCTATATGCAAGTGTGCAATTTCGAATCTCACATACTTAACTGACATTCTTAAACTCACATTCTTCGCGTATTATTCCGGTATGAACAACAACCATTTTAATCGATACGTCAAAATTAATGCAATACCTGATACTTCGCAAATACCCGCGACGATTCCAAAACTACTTTTTCCCTCGACCACGAATCCACATGCAGGTGTCCAATTTCGAATCCACGAATCTCGTACGAATCTCCACCCTAAATCCTAAAGGGTTGCCGAAAAGAAAGGGAAAAAAGGGAAGAATCCGTTCCAAAACGAGAAAATACCCCGTTAAGGGGTTTAACGCGAGTCACTGTACGTGTTTGAAGAGGAAATCGAAGAAAGGGATTCGTTCGTTTCACGGAGGTACCGGGTCTTTAGCAGGCGCGGGCACGCTCCCCCGCTAAAACCGTGGATTTGCATTAGGGGCAATCACAAATTCACAGAGCATTAACCTCATGTTCGGAGGCGACAGAGCATAGGTGCAGAGGATGCAAAGAGCGCGAAAGGGTGACGGGGCAGCGGAAGATAGCGGCAAGGGTACGGGAAGTATGCACTATCTGCAGGATCCGTGCTATTTGCGCAAAGTGGCCTAACCCCCTTCCCCCACCACCCCAACCCCCACTCCTAACGCCCAACGCCGACGCCGCCTATCTTCAACCGCCCTCCCCCTACCTCTTTCACTCTGTCTCTCTCCCACTCTCTCTCTTCTCTCTTCTCTCTCTCTCTCTCTCCCACTCTCTCTCTCTTTCTCCCGATTCGACATAACCGCCTACGTTTAGGCGGTCTGGAGGGTAATACATTGTTTGCTCTTCGTTCGCTAAACTAAACCGCATTCGGAATTAATTGCACGTTAGGAGGCCACGGGATAATTAAAGCCTCCCCGATTACCTTCGCCCACCCACGCCACGATCCTGTACGCGTACCCGTCCGACGTCTTCCCCACGATCGGGCATTGTAATAAAGCAATGTCATTAAACAGTAACGAGTGGACGTTGATCAAAGAGATGTTCGAACCTTCTTTATCCGTATCCCCCTTCGCTCGAATACCATTCGAACGCTTTAACATTCGAACGTTTTATCTTCGTGGAACGACCCTCCACCGATCGAAACGTTTGTATTTATTTCTTGTCGAATGTAACTCGATCACATTTTGCAATGTTGTTTGCGTTGGATCGTAGATATGCCTAGAACACTTATAGAGTGAGAAAGGGATGTATGAAGTTGAATAACACATGTTGAATAACACACGTGAACTTGATAAAGATGTAACTGATGTTAGAGACGATCTGATTAGTGAGAAGTACGAAATGTGTACAGGTACTCTCCAAATCGACTTAAAAAGTTTACGTACCGAGATGTTGAAACTTTCTTCATCCATATCCCTTTTACTCGAATACTATTGGAACACTAACATTCAAACGTTTTATCTTCGTGGAACGACCCTCTACCGAGAGAGACGTTTGCATTTATTTCTTGTCGAATGTAACTCGATCACATTTTGCAATGTTGTTTGTATTGGATCGTAGATATGCCTAGAACACTTATAGAGTGAGAAAAGGAAGTATGAACTTGATAAAGCTATAGTAGATACTTACAGAATATAGTAGATACTTATAGAACACTTACAGAGTGAGAAAAAGAAGTATGAAGTTGAATAACACATGTTGAATAACACACGTGAACTTGATAAAGGTATAGTTTATATTAGAGACGATCTGACTAATGAGAAGTATAAGATATATCCAGGTACACTCCTAATCGACTTAAAAAATTTATGCATCGAGTCTACAGTGCATCCAAATACTTTGAGTCACAATGGAGGAACTATTATTGTATTGGATTGTTCGGAGAGTAATTTGTTTTTTTTTTTTGGAGAAAATGAAACACGATTTTTTCAGAGTGTATAAACATTTTATTAAATTATATATTCTGCATTTTGGAAAACGAAATCACTTTCCGAACAACCCAATATTATTGTACAAACAATATTATCGATGACTGCAGGAGATTAGTATCTAATCTTAATTTTACGTGAAAATAACAATTACAAAATATCCCGACGAAAAAATAAACATCCATTGCGTCGTTGATAACCTGCCTGGTGAACAATTTACACACAAAAAGTCTATAAACGAAACAAACCGGTTAGAAATTTAAAAAAGTAGCAAATTTAAACGCCAACGTGACTCTAAATTAATAAAATTTCGTCGTCGATGCTTTTTCATCGTGTAAACAAAAATTCTACTCACCTTGAATTTTCAACGAATCGAATCCAAGAAATCCCTTTCTCTTTGCCCCGTAAAATTATCCACGTAAAAATCGTAAAATTATCCACGAGAATGTAGCCGTTGTTATCGTGCAAAATTGAACAAATAATCGAACCATCATCGTCTCGATAATTACCCGTCGATAGTTGAAGCAACCTCGAGACACCTCTGTTTACCTTCAACCACCTTCAAAGATAAAGTATCTTCGAGTTCTCAAAGGGAACACGCGCGTCTTTGAAAAAAAAAAAAAAAAAAAAATACACTAAGGGGTGAGCGAACGCCAAGAAATCCCAATCGACCACCCCGATAATCTACAGTTTTTTTTTTTTTTTTTCCTCGACGTGGAAAAACCGCCCACGCGAGGGACCGGCAAGGAGCCATTGTTTCTCCGCGTACAACAGCCAGTTTGATTGTGCTAATGAAAAATGGGTAAGGAGTAAAACCGAGGGAATGGCTCCACGTCGAAGGGTACGCTGGCTTTTCGGCGTGGCAGCAGGGCGAGACGGGAATTGAACGTGATCCAAAAGTGCTTATAAATGAATACACCCATAAAGGATAAGGTATCGAAAGATTATACCTATTATCATATATCTACGGGGGACCAGTTTTTTCCCAATGTATCGTTGATGTCCATATTTCTTTCCGGCTGCAAGAATTATCGATCTCGTAAATATCCAGACGTCGATAGTTTTTGCGCGTACGTGTTTTGAATGGAAATACGAACCAACGGTACGTACAGGGTGACCTCTCTGAAACGTAGAACGTAATGGAGAAGCGAAATGGTCAACTACGGGCCCGACAACGGTGCATTTCTCCTCACGGGGAGAACTCGATGAAGATATTGAACTCGTGTGAAACAACACTGTACTCGTTCTGGTAAACGACGAACGAACGGAGCTTGGGCTACATTTACAAGAAAACGTATAGAAAATACACTGCAATCTGTTGTTATGCGTTTCGGGGAATGTACATCGCCGACGAAGAATACCATTTCGAAGGTTTACCGACGCGAGAAAGGTGATTCAATAATCTAATACTGGGCTTCGTCGATCAATACATCTTAGTATCGGATACAAGATAGATGAAAATATGTAGTTTGTAAAATAAAAAGAAAACATACGAAATTGTTTTTCAAAATTCCTTTTGAATTATACTTCCCTTTTAAAATTATGCAAATTACGTTTCTGTTGTATCTTCGTTGTCGAAAGTTATGAAAATAATATTGTTGCCAGTGGTAATTAACATTTAGAAATTAGAGTTTCGAGATAATAATGAATTGAATCGTTACTACGATGTTAATTATATTTAATGTAAAGATTAAGAAAAATTGGAACGATAAATTTAATAAAATATAGATAATAAAATTGTACAGTGTAAGAATCTAGCAGTCCAAAGACGTATCAATCGCTCAAAGTCGATATAATTTAATTAGATGTTTAAAGGAATATGACACTTTAAATCAGAGACGAAGCGACATCTGTAACTGGGTAAAAATGTTTCAAGCTATCAGTAACGTACAAAACTAGACACAGTTACCATCTGGCAAGTTCGTTATCGAAAATACCGACATTTGATAACAGTACCGATGATAGAGACAAAATATCGGATAACTGTAACAATGCTCTTTCGTGTCACACAGATCGAGCACTTGTGGAGCCACTTACCATTTCCATTTCATTTCCAACATTACCGATTCGATATGAAAATTAACCTTGAAAGATAAAAATACTAATTCTGTAAATTACTAGTGGCAACCTCTTGTTTAAGAACGATGATTCTAGGAACTATGTTCAACTGAACGAACTGAGTCGGTAAAAGTAGTAAATATTTAAAAAAAAAAAAGACTTCTTTGTATATCGTTTGTGATTGCATCGAACCTATCAGTCTGACAAAATATTGTAAAAATAAATTTCATTCATTCTTACAGATAGAACTTGAAATATTTTAACAATATGACACTAAAAATATTTTCAAAGGCACAACTAGTAGCCTAACAGATTAATAAAATTTTACGAATCCCGTTTATCAAATCCCTATTTTGTAATATCTATTTTATATTCCATTTAATTTTAATTCTTACACTTAATAACTTTCGGGTTTTATTTCAGTCCTAGTCGATAACGTTGGAAGTTACATTAAAATGGTTTGTGTACAAACAAGGTGTACAAGGATATAGAATATACAATTTATCCTACGAGAATTCGGATTGCACCATCTGAAATACCGACCGCAAAAGAAATCAATGGTTTGTGGCGCACTCTGTGTTCAGAAATATGTTCCAGACATAAAATATGGATTACATATTGTAGGTAATGCTCTCCTTACCATGTCAGTATCACATCCATCGTTACTGTTTCAGAAAGGTATATGATTTGAACGCTACGAGGGGTACGAATTAAAACTATGTATACCGCCTATTACTTATTCGAAAACGATTGAAACAAAAGAAAACGATTTGAATTTAACGAAAATTCTGAAATTTATATCAGACTTTGCGCTGAACTTATGCACGCAGTGGAATATTTTCTTCAGCTGTTACGTCAGATGAGTAACTTTATTTTTCACCTATTCTACAAATCCTATAATCAAACGCGTCTTACACTAAACCATACAAAGATCGCAGCCGACTAGCTTATATTATTTGCTATGTAATTAATTATTATATCACGATGTTACTCGTGATAAATTGCTAATTACATACTAAATAATATCGATTGCCCAGTTCTCGCTACGAGGAGATTGCTTTGAGTGAAGACCCAACCTAACCATATTCCAACCACTCTATACAATTGAAAAACGATCGTGTTTGAATCATTTATCAAAGAACTAACAAAAAAAAGTGATTTTCAGAAGAATCTGCTTGGACGAAGTCAATTGAAATTGAATCCAATTGAAATTGAAACCAATTCAAAATAAAATATTATGTTTTTAATTTCTAATATTAATTTTTAATTTCAGGTTGCTAAAATATCTCAAATTATGCGTGTAAAGATGAGTAAAAGTTACTGTTACAATATTTTCTAAGATTGGTTCGATAAAACTAAAAATGATCTACAGATAAATGTTCTACATTTGATACTTTTACCGATTTCGGTAGTTAAGTTGAATATAGTTCACAGAGTCATCGTTCTTAAACGATCATATTTTTATTCACGTGACACCAACCCCCAAAAAATGTTTTCTCGTATTTTATTAATACGTTGTACAGTAATGTGAATGTACAATAAATGAGAGTTATTTAAATGACATATAAAATTCACGAACACGCGGTGTTTAATGAAAACTTTAACTATTTATGCAACAACATTAGGAAACGCATGAGTAAAAATATAACCAAAGGAAAAATCCGTCACAATTATGAAATGATTCAGAACGCAACTACCTAGAACCGGTAATTATTAACCTTCTTTGTTTCAAATCTATGGTACGTGTCCGGCCTTGCCATACTGTTCTACTTTGAACATTTTACGATGAAAACCTGTGGCATTGCGACACGAGTTATATACATGAATGAAGACATAACCACGATCGGAAGTAATTTTCGTCAAATTTCCGGGCATTATATTTTACACCCGTTTTGTTCGTTACCAAGCGTTATTGCTCTTTTATCTGTGAAAGGCCGTACATTATTTTCGTTCCGAAAGAATGTACGAGTTAATATGTTCCTCTGAAAGCTACCACGGGCGCAGTATTGGATATCTGCGGATCTAGTCTTATATAAATAAACGTGAGCCTGGCAGGTAAGACTTGTCATCTTCGGACTTACATACTAGTTACCCGGAAAGTTGAATTTTGATCATTCCTAAATAACAACTGTGTCGAAGTAATTAAGAAGCTTTACATTTTCGTCTGTACTTAAACATGTCCTGCATACCATTCACGGTGTTTACTATCGTTATTTTAGTGAATCATATTTTCGTGCAGGGGAGTACTATTACTTTCGACAACGCCCCCGCACCTGTATCGCCAAGTACGTATAAACACTCAAGTTTCGAAAAATTTTGTTGTAGTTTTGTAACAATGAATTGAACAATTTGGCCGCGAAATGGACTTCAAAGAATTTAAAGTAATTTTGTACATTTTTTTTTTTTACGAAGCAGAAAGAAGTTGAAAGAAACATATACTTCACATAAATTTAAACTTTTGATCTACTCTACACATTACCATCCGTAAATAAAAATATCGAGAATACTATTCTCTGTGATAAAAATTAAAATTATCATTATTCTCCGTTTTCCAATTTGTCGATTTTTTACTAAGTTTCGTAAATTAAAATTTACAATGAAATTTTTTGTTCAGAATAGAATGGTTTTTAATTGACTAAGATAAAAATTAAACACTATGTTTCACTGACTCTTTGTTTTATCACGCGCAATTTCATATTTAAGTTCTACAATAGTTTTATTAGCCCGTAATAGCAATTATGAATTTTCATATTTAACGAGTATTTTTTTTATATTTTACAATTAAGGTACCAACATGTCATGCTCTTGCGTATCAACGGATAGTTGTCCGTCTGCTAATACGGGCATCGATATTCGGATCGTTAATATAGTACGTATACAATTTTATATCTGTTAACTAACAAATAACATAAAACTAATTAATAATAAAACTGTAATACGACGTTGGAAAAATTCAAAGTAAAATTTTTAAAAGAGTCTATTCTTAATTTCTTAAGAATTCTAATTGCTCCGTTGGACAAGTGTATTGCTGTATGTCTTCTTCGGAAAATTTGATCAATACCAGATGTGGTGTTAGAAAAATTCCAGTAGATACACATCCTCAAGGTCAAGCTAGTTTCGGAGCATACCCGTGGCAAACTGCCCTTTTGATGACAAACAACTCCTATATAGGGTCTGGTGTGCTAATTACTCCAAATCATGTACTCACTGTTTCTCACAAAATAGTATCTTACACGTAAGTAAATTACGTTTATATTGCACTTGACAATTACTACACTTTTATATTGCACCTGATGTTTTTTTTTTTTTAATTTCTTTAATTATTTTTTCATATCTAATACTTCAATCATGAGAAAAAAAACAATAGTAATTTAAAGACTCAAACTTTACAAAACCGTTACAGGAATGGTGGATTCAAAATAAGATTAGGAGAGTGGGATGGTCAAAGTACGAGCGAACCTTATCCATTCAAAGAATATTCGGTTCAGAAAATATCTCTACATCCAAACTTCAACTCTGTCAATCTTCAAAATGATATAGCTATAATAACACTGAATGGTACTGTCCCTGTTTCAAGTAGTCCCAATATTAACACTGCATGTTTCCCTTCGGAAGTACCTGCAGCTAATACAAGGTGAAAGTGAAAAGTTTTTACTTACAATAAGAATTGTAGTGACTAGAATAAAATACACTATCTATTTCTTTTAATTTCTTATTTAATTCTATTTGGTTACTATCTAACAGTGTTTGGTAATAATTTTAAGTATGTGATATATATATTTTTCTAAAGATGCTGGGTATCAGGCTGGGGAAAGAATGCATTTGGCACAAATGGACAATATCAAAGTATAATGAAAGAAGTGGATGTACCTATTGTAGACCAAAAAACTTGCGAAGATTCTCTAAAAAAAACCAGACTTGGACAATATTTTAGTCTCGATAAAAATAGTTTCTTATGTGCAGGTGGGGAACCTGGAAAAGATGCATGCACAGTAAGTAATTAGAAGTTGTTACTTTGTTGGTATTGATTTAATTTTCTAATAACATAATTTCAACATTAACCAACTTTTTCAGGGTGATGGTGGTGCTCCATTAGTATGTCAATCTACAAATGCACAATGGAAGGTTGTTGGGTTAGTGACATGGGGTATTGGTTGCGCAACTAATAATGTTCCTGGTGTATATGTAAATGTATTTAATTATGTTTCATGGATAACACAACAAATTAGTTAAAACTTATCATTACATTGCAAAAACAAAGTACTGACCATGATACTGTACAACAATTAATTTATTCATAATACTAAGATGTACTTCTTATAATTAGATATTTAATTTAATGTTTTAAGTATTTTTAAATCTGTCTAAAATTCTGTAAAAAAAAAAAACTTATAAATGCAACAAAACATGTAGAAGAATTATAATTTAAGAAAAAACAAATTTGTATTTCTAATTAAATAATTCAAAGATATCAAGTTTATTAAATGAATAACATTAGTACCTATGAATAAAAAAAACACCTCTTTTGTTCGTTTCAATATTACACAATGCATTTGCAAAATAATATGAATAAATTTATAATGCAATTATATATATATATAAAACAGATTAATATATTTATGTATTTATCATTTAAATAAAATGTATAAAATTTGATATTACATACCAAAATTCATTCTCAAAATGCTATAATACGTACTTAATAAATTGTAATAGTTTAATCAACGAATTGACAATCTATTTACGTTGAAAATGGCCTGTAATGACTCGTTGAATGTTATTTATAAAAACAAATTATTTTACGTTAAATCTTAAAACATGTTTTCCTGAAGTTCCTTAGTAAGCAATAGATATTCTCCACAAAATGGTACAGTTATCTAATGTTAAACAGAACAAATTAATCTTAAACCTTTATTTAGTGCCATAAACGGCAAAACGACAAAATCTGTAGTAAACTGGTTTTCATGTGCGTCACCAGATGGCAACACTAGTTGCTTACCATGAAATCATATTCTATTTTTCTTTATATACTTGAGGTATCTCAAAAATAGGTAACCAAACTTTAACATCATATTCTACTCTTTCTAAGGATAAAGAAAAGACCGTATAAACATATATCTGAAAACTTTTCTTTTTCGAAATACGTATAAACGTTTTTTGTTTGTCGTTAAATAATAATAGAAACGAACATAAATTACAAATTTTGCCTTAAATTGCAAAAAGTGAACCAGTAATGTGCATTATAGATAAACGTTTATTTATGAAAATCAATTTAATCTATTTAAATGCATAAATAATTTATGATTGTAAATACGGAAAACGGACTTTATATACCTACCGCAGAGATGAATCGACAGTCTGGAGAAGGATCAATCTATACAAATTTTTAGCCATCTAACGTGGATCTATTTACACGCAGCGCTTGAATTTTCATGCTTCGTCAAGAATTATTGAAGTTTTGTAGTCGCAGGCCGTAATTAGGTTTAATTGAAAGCATATTCCAAATTTTAATCACTTTCACAGCGTTGTACAACACTGTTTTTAAACGACCATCGTAATGATTAACAGTTTATGGGCAATCAGAATATACATTTAATACATTTATAATTAATAAATATGTAAGAATACACTATTTTTATAATGGTAAACAATTGATTTATCAAAAAGCAGAAAACATTTTTTCAATAAAATTATTTTGTTTAATGGCTGTTAAATTGATAGATTTTTTCTTTATTACCTAGTACTCTTAAATACAAATTCTTATACATGATATTGCATACAATTTGTTGAAGATTGTAAATTGCGTTTAAATTTTGTCGTATTTTATTTAGATGGCACCATTAGTAGATCCGAGGGTCGATATTGCAGTTATTTCCCCTTTACTCTTTTGGTTTTACACTTCTTGCCCAAGATACTATTTTCTGTACCGTCTTCAGGTCTGTGATGCAGGACTTATTGTGTTTGACGTTTATGAAAGGAAAAGTATTACCATTTTCATTGTTTCGTTTGTGTACCGTTTTCATAGATTTGTGAAGCCACAACCAATACATAAATAGCAATGAACGCCGATATACAAAGCGACGAAGAATCTAGTGAATCTAGCGAGAATCAGATTTTAGGTATATCATTTTGTACAATTTATATTTCAGCATATTGAATTATGCTAGAGAATTAGAGGTTATGTTTTTTTCACATATTGTTCCAAAATATACAACTCTAAAGTTGTTAATTAATTATGAACTATGAATTGTATTTTTAATACTTCCGTACCTTATTATACTTATTATGTTTTATAAAAATTATATATCGTTGTATCTTCGTATTATACTAAGTTATCCATGATATTTCATTGTATAATATATATATATATATATTTTTTTTTTCATAATAAAGGAAGAAACATAACATTTGTAACACTTATTTTGCAGAATATGCAGATAGAAGGGAAAATAATATTGAAGATGATTGCATGGATGAAGAAGGTGAAACACCAATATTTAATGAAAGTACTTTTGATTTAACATTACCAGCAACACATTCTGTAAGTTTCAAATAAATTTTTGTGTTTTTAGTGATAATTTATTTATTTTGCATATAATGTTATATATTATGATAGTTAATTTTTAAACATTTTTAAAATTTTATGTTGTATAATATCTAAACATATTGCTAGTATCTAGGACATAATTTGGAAGAACTTAGAGGAAGGACGCTATTAGATGATGGAATTTATATCAACTTACCATTGTTGGTGAAACAATCTGTTGTATTATTTCCTGGGCAAACGTTACCATTAACAGTATATGATCCACAGATTAAAAATATGTTAATGACTTGTATCCGTAACAATCGTACACTTGGTGTTGTACGTTTGGGATCTGAACACATAATGACAATAGGCACAACTGCAGAAATTTATGAATGTACATACGAAGATCCTGCAAAAGGTTTACGTTTGAAAGCAAAAGGTAGACAACGATTCAAGATTTTAAGTGTCCTAATACAGGTCTGTTCTATAATGTATATCTTCTATATATAAAAGTATATTATATTTTATTATCAGATCATTTCTTGTATGTATAAGTTATCTATTCTTTTCATCTTTATCATTACTAACATAGATATTTCTGTTTATATAGAGTTATGCAAAAATATCAGCCAATGTGAACATTTTATCAGAAATAACACTTGGACATCCATTCTTGGATGAGCGTCTAGCCTCGTTAAATCATTTACGGATACATCCAACTACTGAAATGGATTTTAAGAAACAAGAAAGAGTAGAAAACCTAGATGCTATGGTAACTCCTTGGCCCGCTTGGGTATACAGGCAGTATGATCCTTACCGACTTTCTTTAAAAATACGGAAGCATCTGCAGTTTATTGAACACAGTAAGGGTATCCAAATTTTCAAATAATTGGGAAATATCTTTTTTTTCTTAAGTAACATTATACATGGAAATATAATTTAAATACTTTAAATAATTTTAGAAGGAAGTAATATACCAGAAGATCCTACAGATTTGTCATTTTGGGTTGCTCAAAATTTGTTACTGGATGATAATGAAAGAATTGTTTCATTAAATTATGATTGTGCAATTTCAAGGCTACAAAGACAGATTAAATATCTAATAGATGTATGTAAAAAGAATATCGTTATATTGTAAAAATACTTTTATTTGTACTCTTATAATTATTGAACTACATTTCTTTCTTTATAGAACAAGATATTTGTTTGCTCCGAATGCGATTCTTATATTGCAAAGCAAACAAACGTATTTCCAATGAGTAGAGAAGGTCCACAGGGTACTTATTGCAATCGTATTGGAATTGTACATGAAACTGTGACTTTGTATCACGCCCAAGGTCTTACACTAAGTCGCGATACACCTTCAACAGAATATACATGGTTTCCAGGGTAAGAATTTGCTTTCTTATTTATGTGCTTCATTTTCATTTTTGAAGTTATATGTTTAATGGTCTGATTTGTTTTATTATAGATATGCTTGGACGGTAGCCGAGTGTGAATGTTGTGGTAACCATATGGGATGGAAGTTTACAGCAGTTGAAAGTGATTTGAGACCTAAATCGTTTTGGGGTTTGATCCGTAAAAGTTTGAAAAGTAAAAAAAAATGAGGAAACAAAAAGTTCAAATATATATTACATTGAACCACATGTTACATTTTATGCTATTGTTGTTGCAAATTAGTTTAACAAACCACCTGTACATTTCCAAAATAGTTTCTTAGTGTTATATTGTTGAATGCAATTAAATCTGCTATTTAGTTTTTTAAATTTTCAGTAGGATCAAAATTCGTTTCTTTGATATTGATGATAAGTATGAAACATAATAATAAAACACATATTTACTGGACACTTATAAATGACTGAAATAGAGTAAATAAATTTTAAAATCTGTATGTATATAATTTAATGTTGAAGATCTGTGTAAAACAAAATTGATACAAATGAGTATTTTTTACACGATCTTATTTTACATTTATGGGAACTATATATGTATCATTAAAAAAATAAGAAGGTAAATTGTTATTTTTTCAATGCAGTTTATTCTGCTTCCTATATTGTTATCAATATCTAAATAACATGTAACTCCTAAATTTTTATAGAAATAATGATCATGAATATTTGCATTCATCTAAAATGTTAGTATAGTAATGTAAGAAATTGTCATCATTATCTTGCATGATAATCGATAACTGTACTTGCTAAATAGTAAATTCATCAAAGGTTTTTACAGTGAAATATTTTTCACTTAATAATGGTAAAATTGTAACTAACGAATTAGCAATGTGTGATGTTTACATGTTTACATGTTTTATTTACATTATTTTTCAGGGAATGCAGGCATATTGTAGAATAAACTTGACACTATATCATCTATCATTATTGTACCAAACTTCAACTTCATACAGATTATAAACAAAGGTATAACACATTTTATTGGAATGATTCTTTGTTGTTTGTACATCAGGATTTAATAAATGTGAATTTAACGTGGAACGAGCATCTTTAGTATATCTTAATTTACAAAATTAAACTATACTTACTTAAAAAAACAAAAGGGGAGAATTCTTTTATGAATAATACTAAAATGTGATTCATAACGTTTTATGATTACATTCATATAAATTATTGCAAAACGATAGATATTTATAAAAGAAAAAATGACGCCTGTGAGAAGGAAGGAGTAAGTTTAAACTGAGGAAAACGAGAGGATCTTATTAATTAAAATACATGTCTCCATTCATTTCTTGCGCATGTCGTATATTTCTCGATTACCTTAACTCAATTAAATTTGTTATAATTATATCTTTATTATCTCAATCATTCTCTCGCAAGTGTATCATGTTTTCTTAGTCGCGTTGAAACAGCAGATATGTTTAACAATCTGCCACAAAAGTTTAATAATTCGACGTTAACGCTTCGTATTATAGTACTATCATTCAGACGTGTTCGACATATATATGTATATATCGTACTCATTTTGTATGCATTCGAGATTCGGTTACGCTGACTGTTTTTGTTAATCATTTCGACAGTTGCTCGTCGTTTTCCGAGTCGCGTACGTCTGAATACTATGTCAATGATTTTTAAGTCTTCTCCTGATCAAATTTAGATGACTATGCAGTTAGCTGTCTCCTAATAAAACAAATTTGACGAAGTATGTGCTATAAATTATATATTTGTCTGGCATAAGCTTTAATATTATCAATTTTGAAACTAGTGTACTACACTTAAGAATCCTCTTAAACATTTTATTCCTTCAAAGGAACGTCGTGATACTTTTCCTTTTCTGTAAATTTTCGATTTTAGAATTAAAACGAATTTAGGAAGTTGTAAAATACTTATCAGATACACTGTAACATTAATATTGTACAACAAAATTTGTTACACATTCAATTTGACTAAGTTTGCATAAAATTGAAAAACATTTGCTAAACATAAACTTCAAGATAGTAATTGTGATTTTGATTGCAGGAAAAAAATGATTCTTGCGATTACAATTTTAAATCCGGAATCTTTCTAAAGAAAAATAAAAGCCCATTTGGTTCTTATTTTTTACACTTTAGTTTCTTTTATTAGCATGTGTCTATCTGCACATTTTCACAATAATAATACATATTTATAATACATATATAACAGAAATCTTTTGTCTAGGAACAGACAAACAGATAATATTCTGTTAAAAAATTTGTTCTAATGTTGCCAGTATATAAGCACTTTATAGTATAAATGTAATACGCCACTATATTTTAAATAAAAAGGTGTGTTAAGTGTCAATCATTTTTTGTAACGCAATCATCTATTTTAGATTTTAAAAACGAAAAATTCATCGTTAATTTGGAGAAAATTATTCCTGAATTTTTATCGCATCCACTTTTCACTCGTGACATATGTTCTTCTGAAAATGTTATTTACACAGAAAAGCATGTTTCATTTTCGCTTGAATACGTTTACTTGAGTCTGAATAATATATATACACACAAATTTTGTTTATTGTAATTACCGTTGTAAGTATCTTGTTTGTTTGTTAATTATTAAATCATGATCATTGCCTTTAATTTGGTACCTGTGTTTCTCGGCCTACATAAACTTAATTATAATAAGACTGCCAGACTTGTAGGTAAGTTTGAATTTCCTATAGGTTAAATATGAGAATATTATCGAGAACGTATATAGGAGTATATTCGTCGCATATATTCGAAAGTATCCATTAAATTATATTCCAGCATCTTTCAATACTTGTTCAACGATAAATACTCATCCAGTGAGAATAGATAAAGCATCAGAATAAAATTAATTGAAATATATAGACACGGGTCAGGAAAACGTACGTAACAGACTGTCAGGTTTTGTATCATTGCGGATTCTCATCTCGTCTCGTATGGATGTTTTATCATACACTTGTACACTTCACGTACTTATATTTATTTATAGATCTGTAATATAGATGTTTGGAATGTTTCGTTATTATACCTAAGGAAATAGAAGTTTTTAATCGCAATATAAAAGACTTACTTTCAATTTCCGATCCTGCAGAGATAAGTTTGGTGTGCGGCTGTGCAGTTGTGCTTGGTTGTTGATTACTCAATTGTCCCGTAGTCGCTGGTGCAGCAAAACCTGGGGGTGGTTGCATTGCCCAATGTTGAGTTGGTGCGTTCTGTTGTTCCTGGTACAATATCACAATAAAAAAAATTAAAATATAGCTTTTATTAAAAATAAAATTTCTGTATACATTAGCTATTTCAAAAAAAAAAAAAAAAGAAATACATGTACCTTCTACTTTTAATTTAATAATATGAATGTACTATTAAAACGTGTATAAAAATATAACATAAATATACCTGTTGCGCATTATGTGATACAGTATGTGTAGGATGAACATGTGGAAACTGCCATGTACTAGTAGTTTGGAATGGAAGAGGCCTAGAAGAACTAACAATAGCTGGATCAATCGAAGTCCAGTCTGCAATAGGTCCAAAGTTGTTCCATCCTCCTTTTTGATGTAATGCTTGATGATGAAATTGTTGTTGCTGTTGTTGATTATTGATATCACACCAATCCTTAAGCGTATAAAGTGCATCGCCCGCGCATTTACTAATACCTGTTTAAAATATTAATGATATAAAAAATATAAAATATACAATTAATATTGATATTAATATTATTAAAAGTTACCTTGTGAATTCAGAAGGGGATTTCCATTCGGAAGATAGGCGTTTTGCTGCTGTGGTTGTGCTCCTGTAAACAGCATACTAGACGAATGACTCATGTATAATACTATATTGGTTCTTGCAAAGTCACAAGAATTCAATTTGCTTTTATACTTGGATAACACTATTGCTCGCCACAGAGTACATTTTTATTACATTAATTTGTTGTTTCTAATTAATTATGCCTTTACAATTCGATCCTTTAATGAAAACTCTTTGCAAGGTAAACGCATAATTGTGTACATTTTTAAAATATTTACAAAAAAGTTTACGAAGTCCGCAAATTACTGAAGAAACCGCGCAAATACTAACCCGAAAGAGCACCGTTCGTGGGAGCTGGTCGCGGTATACCAAGACCAAAAGAATTCATGTGATTTGGTGTAGAACCAGGGAAACCTGGTGGTGGAAGGCGACTACGTTGTCCCAAACTCGCAGCAGCCACAGTATTCTGAGCAGGACTTTGTGTACCACTTTGTAGTAAATTTTGTGGAAGACGAGATAGCAGGGAATGCGATTGTTGAAGAACTTGTAGATTCTGCAAATGTTGGGCTTGTTGTTGTAAGTGTGCTATATGGGCAACCTAAAATAAAGAATTATACAATATGAAAACAAAAAAGATAGAAACATATTTTATGTTTTTATTACAAATAATGAAAATTGATTAAGTATTTCCTATGCATACCTGTGGAAAGTGTTGCTGACCAAGGTTTGCAATATTCTGCTGATGTTGTATCCTATTTTGCTCTTCTCGTTCTCTTTGCTGTTGTTGCTGTTGTTGAAACAACCTTTGTTGCTGAAGTTGCATTTCATTTTCCATCAGTTCAGCTAGAGCTTTTTGTGTTTCATGAAAGGGATCAAAACCTAAGTCATCATCAGCTTTTATATCTGAACCAGATTCTTTATGATTCCGAACTTCCTCTAAGGTAGCATGACCATTTTGTTTTATGTATTCACAATTCTCTTGGTTTTGTTGTGCCTTAGAAAATTACAGATAATATAGTTATTAATTGTAGTAAACAATACTTAGTCCATTAAAGACTTCCCATAAAAAATCCTATTTAGAATTCTTATTCACTTCTTTTCTTGTCAATATGTCTATACCATTGAGGCAATTTAGCTTAATGCAGTATTTAAAATGCCGTTTGATTATTTTATAAAACTTTTAATAACTTGTAGAAAGAAATTGCAATAGTTTAAAATAATAATGAATGATAATACTACAAAAAAAATATGAACTGTTCAAACTACTTACTTGTAGAGCAAGCCTTTGTTGTAACGAATTTTGTTGAAAGTCTGCCATAAATTTGGATGCAGGAGAATTAACAAGCAAACTGGATGTAAAAGTACCAGAAGGTTCTGAGAGTGCAGTATACTGTAGATTTGTGTAAACTTCTTCGTCTACAAAACTCTCCGAATTGAACGTTACTCCTGGTGAACTAGAAGGACTGGATTTTTGTACAACATGATTTGTTCGTGATGTTTCAGGTTGGAAACCGAAAGCTGCTTGCCAATCTTCACTGGACTGAACAATTGGCAACGAATCAGGAATAGAAGCTAAGCCTGTGCTTGTCCAATTCAGGTTTGGATTTGCTATACATCCAAGAAAAATTAATTCTAACTCTTTACATTTTGCTTTTATATAAAATATGACAAAACAGACAGGAAAATAATAAAATTGAATTAATTTTACATATGTTACAATATGTGCAAAACTCAAAGTACAAAAATCACAACACTGAAAAAAACTATGTACATGCCTGTCAAAGAAGTAGGTGGCACTGAGGTGGTGGTAGAGATTTTCTGGAAAGTGTTTGAACTGAAAAAGCTGTTATTGTCCGCCTGAAAGATTGACCGATGACTAAGTTGCATTTGAGACCCATTATGTAGTCCTGGTGGCGGTTGTTGATTGGCACCTTGTGATGAATTTGTGCTAGCTGGAGAGGAACCTACAGATGATACGCACAAATCTCTACACTACGAGACGCGATCAAAATATTTTTGTACTTTTACAATGCCAGAATAAACAGCTTCTAACAGTATTCCTCTCTGCCACCAATAATGAAATTCAAGAATGTATAAAAGTGTGTCTGGAAAATTTATTTATGACATAAATTTAATGGTCATAAATCTACAGTTAAAATAAACCTCTGTAAACATTCATAATATACAGAAATAAAGAAAAATAGATATTTTCCAGACACTTAATGTACACATGTACCTAAATGATGTAACTTGCAAGGAGGATAAAATCAAGTATGTACACAAACACAAAAAACAATTACTATTTTTTTTAAAGAATCCTCTTTATTTTGGCATATATCTATAACGATTTAAATTTTATTCTACAGTTATGAGATACAATTGGAAACATTTGTATGTCATCAACATATTATACATTGCTTAAAAGTTATTGTTTCTTGTATTTGAAATATATACAACATATAACACGTGTTATAAAAGATAGACACACATTTAGACTGACTTGTGAATTGTTACAAATAATCTGTATGACATTAATTAAAATAATTGAAATAATATAGATACTATGCATAGCTTTTCGTAAGTTTTTCAGTTAAAGCAACAATCTAAGTTCTTTTATACTTCTAGAAAATGCATGCACAGTTTAGATAAATTTTGAAAAAGTTTCAAAAAATAATTATATTATATAAAAGACTGTGATGCTTTAATATAAAAAAAATTGTATAAGAAATTAGATTATTTTTCAAAAGTACTATAAAATAAAAAATCAAGTTTGGTCCTTATTTTTCAAATCTCCAAACTTAAAACATTGGAAATTCATTTCAACTGTTATTCTATAAACGTTTAGTATTATAAACTCTAACATACATTTTGAATAATACTATTGTAAAAGAAAGTCTTATTTCTTTGTTCCTGTTTTCCGATTTATTTTCACGTTTTTTAATTCATATTGGATTGAATTTGACTGTCCTATATGTTTATTTTAGAAGCAGAAAATCAATACATATGGAAATGATCACGAATAGAAGGAACTCACCCAACATAGCAGCACCATTGTTCTCCTCGCTTGATTCTGCTAAATGTTCTACTTGTTGATTTCCATTTGAATCTTCTGTACTTGAAATTGTACTAGCTGGTGTACTACCTTCACGCTGTTGATCTGTCTCACTATCCGAATGTCGACGTTCTCCATTTTGCACTATTCCATTTACTTTAAGTTCCTGAGTCTGTTGTTGCTGTTGTTGTTGCTGTTGAATTAATTTCAATCCTTTATTATTTTGTTGTTGTTGCTGTGGCGGCGGCTGCTGTTGCGGTGGTTGTTGTTGTTGTTCCGATTTACATTTATTACCCAATTTTTGCAATACATCACTATTTGATTCGGTTGAAAAATTTCTAATATCCTTCTGTCCATTAATTTGTGGTTGTACATTATTTTGGGCACCAATAGAGCTCGATTCAGATCGTGACGTTGTCCGTGTACTATGTTTTTCCTTATTTTGACAATTTTTGTGTTTATTTCGCGCTGCCTGTGCTTTACTTTCACTATTACTTTTGCCTCTCCGTAAATTTATACTTTCGCCCTTGTTATTATTGTTTTGTTGATGCGTAGATCCACCAGATGGTACATGATTTTGTTGATTTGTTGTACCATTTCCATTTGTGATATTGTTCTGTTGCGATGTTGCTTGTGATGGCGGTAATAATTCTTTACAATTCGTTTGTGTGCCTGTAAACATACAAAAAAATTAATATTTTCTACATTTCGTTTTTTCATGATCTATTTTGTACATAATTAGATAACGTTCAAATATAGATATAATCTTTATAGAAAGGAAACTTACTATTTGTCTGTCCAGTTTGTAACGATGGCCAAGCTTCTTTGGCTTGAGAATTTGAAGTTCCATTCTCTCGAACAATACTACCTGTCACAGATGGCGATGGTGTTGGTTTTCTGCAAAACATAAACACAATATTTCATTGAAATGAATTATACAATATTTTCTACATTAAATATAATTAACAGTGAATGAAAAAAAATACCGTTGAGCAGATGCATGTGATGCATGTAACGATTGCACAAGCTTTCGTTCATATTCCTGATGTTTGCCTTGATGCATCTCCTCCTTTGTAAACGAAGCTTCCTGGTCCCCAAGATCATGTAAGTACATACAATCCGGTTTTGGACAAGGTTGATTACGCATAAAATGTGAACAATACTTTGTTGTTCCTAATGACGTTTTTATTGTTCGTCCATCCATAACAACATTATTCACAGCCTCTATAGCACGTAGTGCATCCTCTTGACGCTGATATTACATGAATTTTAGAATATAAAATATATGAAAATAGAATAAGGTACATAATTCTTTTGAAGAAAAGAAAATGATAACTTACTTGGTAGGTAACGTAAGCTGAAGCACTAGGGCCTTGAGACCCTGCATAGGAAGTGCTTTGATTTATTACAACTTTATGAATTTTGCCAAATTTTCCAAAATATTCATGTCGCTTTAATACCTGAGAGAAAATTATGAATGCAACTATTGAAACTTCTTTCACAGATATAGTATTTTATTTGTGACATTATAATATGCAAAAAAACTTTTATTTATTTTGTACTTGTACTTACATCAGCATCCGCAAGTCGCAATGGTAATCCTACTACAAATACTAAATTTTTTTGTACTACTCTCACATTTGCTAGATGTTTACGGTTTTCTGTAACTCTTTGCTTACGTTGCTGATCTTTTAATCTCTTTTCTGCTTTTAATCTAACATAAGAAATATAAATTATTTCACATTTCTTTATGGTTGACACAAATTCTAATAATATTAATAGAATAAACAACAACCTTGCAATTTCTTCCATACTGAGAGGCTTAAAATCGGCAGGATTTTCAGAATAGGCCTTCCGACAGGCAGGGCACAAACCATTTTCATCTGTACGAATTCTATGCCAGCAAAAACGACATATTTGATATCCACAAGTGCATGGAAAGAAATTCAAATCATCCACCTCCAAAGGTTCCATACACAAAGGACACTCCACTGCATCTTCTCCACTTTGATTCAATACTGACATTTTTGTTACAATCTTTTGTATCACACAATATAGTAAGTTACCAAGATTTTCCTATTTGTAAATCCTGTACACAAATAAATATGTTTCACATACAATGTTCAACACTTTAGGTGTACTATACATAACAAAATATATGGTACTTTTTTACTAAAATATTTAAGTATGATAATTATTTCACCAAAAAAGATGTATATTAATAACGGAAATATACACAACATATGTTTTCATACAAAAATAACATTTTGATGATTCATTGTTCATACATGCACTCGATAAATACAATATACTTACGTGCAAAGTTTTTGCAATTCCTCGATACTATGTAATTGACTGTACTTGTAACTTCTTATACACTAGTATCCTTGCACAATCTAAAACAAATTATAAGATATTAATATGTTATACAGTAAGAATGTTATGAGTCAGGCGTGACATCGAATGTTAGCGGCCGTTTTCGAGCAATTCCACGTCAATCCGTAAGAGACTTTATAATGTAATCGAAAAAATTGATGAATATTTTACCGTTCAAATTCAAAATTACTCGCGTTATCTGAACCTGTAAGATTGTGGAGTTATTTTCGAATTAGTGCATACCAAAAAAAATTAGAGCAAAATCTTTCTTGCGGAAAATAGAATACGAAACGGTGACTGTTTGGCTGACAGATTTGACGAACAGTTGGAAAGGAAGGTCCGTTTGACAGGAGCTGTCAGACGAACGATGAACAAACAAAGGACGCTCCGGATTTCAAGCAATTAGAATGATTGTGTACGCCCTATGATGGACGTACAAATGACAAGTTTCTACGTGAGGTTGAGATCGACGACGAAAAACTTGCGGTAGGGCCACCGTCTGCACTCTCCCACTCACTTTCTCTCTTTCTCTCTCACTCTTGCGACGAGATACGAACTATACGAGAGGGCGACGATCGGACGAAACAGCTGTTGGTGGCGTTGAGAGAAGCGAAGAAACGTCAGAGAGCGAGTGAGAGGTACTACGCCATAGCAGAAACCTACGTGAAAATCCGTGAAAAATCGGTGTGGTGGGGCATGACACGTAAATTCTTCAGAGCTTTGAATACGACTATCCACATACACAAGGACGATGGACTCAACGTTTCGCGATACGATTTTGAAGGAGGGAAAAGGCTAGTGGCGAGCGAGAGAATGAGAAATGGAAGTAATGAAAGGAGTGGCGGAGGGAAAGAGAGGGGAGAAAAGAGCAAGCAAGGGGGGCAGTGTTGGCGAGAGTGAAAAAGATAGACATAGAAAAAGGAAAACAGATAGAACAACGATGCCATCATTAGTTTCGTCCTTTTTTAGCCAATGATCGTTGCTTGATCTTGCGCGTGAAAGAAAAAGACTCTCACCCATCTCACATCTTTTGTACGTACTTTTTGAAAAACGTAATACTAGTTCGAGCGAAAACAACTGCGATCTCCAACAAATACACAAGTTCTCTTAAATGTACAGTTTATGTAAAAGAAAACTACAGTAGCCCGATTAACATGGTATGGTTCGCCGCGAACGTCACAAAGGATTGAATGATTTGTCGCCAGAGGGGTTGCTAAATACCCTGAACTGGTTACAGGGTATACCTGGCTCGTTTAACCTTAACTACGTTCAATAGGGTAACTATTTCGACAGTCGTCGTGCCTCAAAAACCGCGTGCCACTGTTTTCGTTGACTCCAAAGCCAAGTACGCGCATTCGTCAATTCAGATTTCTCAGTCCTTGTTTACTTACGTTACAACTTTTCCACTAACAAATCTCTTTTCTGTACTGGGAAATTTTTGTACAGTCTTCAAGATCTGATCGCATGCGCACCGCGACTGCGCAGAAGCGGACGTTACATACACTGGTATTTAAAGAAAGGTGCATAGGTAAAAGATTCTGAAAGCGCATGTCAAACAGAACTTCGATTGCGTTATTATACGCGTCAAAACTTTTACTTTTGATTCTTTTTGTTCAATTTAATGAGTTTGTACCCATATGTAGCATAATATGAATATTAATTAAAGTGTTTACCAAAATAAAAAAGGTTATATTACGGATTTGTGTCCACGATTTCTTCGATTTTATATTTACCGCGTACCCGGAAATAATCGGTAACCGATCTGGTAGTACTACCAACAGTTGGAAATAAATGTTTCTAGTACCAGTTAAAATAGGGTATGTTCTCATTGGGTAGATCCTGTACCTTCAAAATTATTTAAACGAATTAGACAATGCGTATGTATTACACAAATTGTGGGAATTATAATCTACTGTTGGCACAGAATATAACACTTTTTCAAGTTTCAATGGTAATTTAGAATCACTTTTAGTTTGTCAAATCAAAGTAAAATAACACTGTTTATTTAAAAAATGTGCATAAAAGTTTTTATGAATACAATATATGATTTTTAAACAAAGTACAATATACAATATCATCCTCTACAGTTATTACCTCTTTTCTTGCATAAGTTATTTCATTTCACATTTTCTAATTTTACCTTCATAACTTACACCAAATAAGGGATGACGAGTTTTCAAATTTTTAGGAAATGGCACACTAGTATTTTCTATTTGCATTGGTTTAATCTTTGAAATACCTGAAAGTTTCCGTCTAATAGTAATTGTACCTGCTGGCTTCACATTGACTGCACAAAAAGAAATATAATGCTACAGGTAAAAATAATTGATTATATTTTGAGCTAAAGGAAAAAAAGATTACCAGTTTTATATGGTGACTTCATTTTGCCAGTGTGAAATACACAAGTAACATTACATTTAACATCATGATTCACTGCATAATATCGTTCTTCCTTAATTTTAAATTTTGATTTGTCTCCAAATACTAATGTTTGACCTTCGAGTTCTCGTGGGTCTATCTACAAAGTGTATAACACTTGCATTTATCACATAACTTGACTTATATTTCAAATGCTTAAGAATGTTCAACTCACTGTTTTAGGAATGTCCATTATCCACATATCTTCATTGTCTGATATATCATCTAAGCTAAATGTCGAATCTGTAGATTCTATAATTAAATTTTCTTCTCTTATTAGGTCATCGATCTAAAATAAAATGAATGTAATAACTATAAACAAAATATTTACAAAGAATTTACAAATTAAACTTCATTTACATTATGTGGTCTAAGAGCAGTTGACATATTCATTGATATTCTGTCATGACTTATTGTTTCTCTGCTACTGTCTATGTTTTGTGTATCTATTCTACTTTGTTTTTCATTGTTTCTTATATCAGTTTTTTTCAAAATACTTTTTCTAGATACAGGAGAAACATTGGAAGCACTGGCAGGCTGAATGTTTACATTAATTTTTATAGATTTGTTTCTTTTTGTCTGACATATTTTATTCTCTGGTGGAGTATCCATCAGAATCATAGACTTATTCAATTGAGTATTCAACTTTGTTAAAGAATCATCCACATCCAAGTCAGTCATATTGTTTAACAAGACCATTAAGTTATATTTTTTATTAATTAGTATCCTTTCTTTAAGTTGTTCAAACAAGATTCAATATGACATTAACAATTGCGTGTAAAATGTGATTTCTTCATTTCTTGTATATTTTACAATATTTAAACGACTATTACTTAATGTATTATTTAAATGAATTAAATAATACAACATTTAAATCAAATAGTCATATGAACATACTTAATATTAAAATCACAATAATATATAAACATGTTATTGTTCTCTGATTTGGCTAAGAAACTACTGACAAGACCATGCACATAAAACAAACAATAGAACATGTGTCAGAACCGGTGATACTATTCCACGCGTTTTGTATCTACATTCAGGTTTGTACATACTAAGGTGGGAAACTTGGAGAGCTTTTCTTACTCCATCTTTATCACCTTCAAAAAAAGTTGTTATCTACTGACACGCGTCCAATACGGTTAATGTCTGTTTGTTTTTATTTGTTTCTCTCATTTTAAACTATCCTTGTCTCTTGCAATCGATGATAATCGTGGAAGTCTAAACGGTATACGGCGCTTTTTTCGTAAGCAGCCTCGTTTATATACATACATCAATTTCTATACTTTTAGTTCAATACTATCCAAAGGATCACTAATTTGGACTTTATATAGACAATATATATGGTAGGAAAATAAAGCCCGGTTTACAATTGCCGTGTGCTATTGTGAAACTCTGTACTATTGGTTCTTATGTACGAATTTATTTATATACAATCATACAGGTTATTTAATAAAATATAAAAATTTCATACTTAAAAATGTGCAAACAATCAGCTTGAATTCTGATTTTTATAAATACTTAAGTATTGTTTAGAATTTTAATGAAATATCTTTCACCGTGTGATGGCGTAGCATCCAAAATATTTTTAAGTAAGCATGTAAAGCAGTTATTCTAGGTTTATTAATTTCATTGATTAAGTTTAACCGAAAGCGCCTATTTTAGTTTAGATTTTAATTGAATTTTTTGTAAAGATTGTTTTTAAAATGAATGTTACTGGAAATTTACGACGATCTACTCGAATACAAGTTCGTGTTAAAGGTAATAATAAAGTAAAAATCATAAAAATATCAAATAATATTATAATTATGCTTTATTGAAAATTTTATTTAAAATTATAAATTGATATATTTTGTGTACAATTTATGTTTGTATACTGTTAATAAAACTTACATTTTTAAGAATTCAATATATTTAAAGTAGAAATTGATTTTAGAATTATTTGTTTTATATCACAGAAAAAGAAACTACAAAACAGATATCAAATGAAGATAAGGAATCTGCTTCAGATACATTCATTGTACTGAAAAAAGAATTGGAAAATATAGAACAGACTGTACAAAAACCAACTGGTAATTTTTCAATAATATGTTTCACTTAAGAATCATAAATTATTATATATCTTCAATGTTAACATATGCACTGTTTATTTAGAATTGTTTTCTAATGATGATGTCAGTGGTACAACGTTATATGAATTTCAAACACCTAGTAAAAAGACTAGTATGGCACACAGGGCAAGTTTATGTCGTACACCTCTTAGTTCAAAAAAACAAAAACAATTTGAACCTAAAGTTATTCTTGAAAGAATGGATCAGAATTTGAAAGAACTGTTAAAAAAAAAAAATATAAATTCTTCTACAAGAAGTATGGTACTTCCTTTAATTATTTAAATAAAAAATATCTTTTAACAACAACAATGAAACATTATTAGTTTTCACTTTTAAATACTACTTCCAGCTATTCAGAAAAGATATGTATCTGGATTGACTTCTAGTGAAAGTGAAAGTGTATCTGAATCTAGTGATTTTGTACCATCTACTGATGATACTGAAGATGAAACGAGTGGAAGTGAAAATAGTGATTCTAATAATGATGAAAGAAATGAAAATAAATCAAAAGTTGCAAAACAAAAATTTATATTGCAGTCAAATTTATTAAGCACACCAAAGAGAATAAATACTAAAAATAAACCTATGGTCATTCATAAAGATTTTGTAAGTAGATCTCAGATATAGAATATAATTTAAATAAATCACTCATAATGATATTTTATGTTTTTAAAGCACATGAGAACTGACGAATATTTTCAAACTCAATCAGAAAAAATAATTACATCTGATCGAACATTAGAGCGCTTGCATAATTCTCGTTTAACAAAGGAACAGTTAGAGCAATTATTAGAAAATCAAAATTATGTATCTACACAACATCAAAAAAATATTTGTTCATTAACTAAAAGCTATGCTACATTATTTCCTATGTGGTATTTTATCATGGAGTAAGTATTAAAAAACATTGAAGTTTCAATAATTGTTTTTTTTTTAATTAATAAGATAATATTCTATTTTATTTTAGGCAAGGTTACACTGTGTTGCTTTATGGTTTAGGATCTAAAAGACATTTAATTAATAATTTCCATAAAAGTATATCTTATCATCCATCATTGGTAGTGAATGGATTCTTTCCTAGTCTGACTGTGAAGAATGTAAGTGACACAAATTAGTATAAGGTTTGAAATAATATAATAATTTGAAGTACTACACTGTGTTTTAGATATTGGATGGTATTATTATTGATATATTGGAGCTAAGTTGCCCAGCTAATATAAGTGAATGTGTAGATGTTATTGAAAACATATTGAAGCAAAATCCAAATGATAGAATGTATTTATTAATACATAACATAGATGGTATAATGTTACGGTCAAATAAAGCTCAAGATTTACTTTCTTGCCTTGCAAGTATACCAAATCTTTGTGTCTTGGCATCAGTTGATCATGTCAATACACCACTGTGTATGTTTAATAGCCTTTTATATTCATTTTAGTTCATTTTATTTTTAATAATTTTTACGTGTTTATGCATTTACAGTATGGGATCATATAAAACATTCAAAATTTAATTTTTTTTGGTGGGATACAACCACATTTTTGTCCTATCAAGAAGAGACATCTTATGAAAGTTCACTCTTAGTGCAACAGAGTGATGCACTTGCTTTATCATCTCTTCATAACGTTTTTCTTTCTTTAACTTCAAATGCTAAATCAATTTACATACTACTTGCTAAATTTCAACTAAGTAAGAGTAGTAATGTTAATTTTTCAGGTAACTTTTTACATAGAACATTCTATAATAATAAAACTGTGGAGATGTTTAAATTAGTAATACTTATTCTTATTATTAGGAATGGCATTTAAAGATCTTTATCGAGCTGCACGTGAAGGATTTCTTGTAAGCTCAGATTTAGCATTGAGAGCACAATTGACAGAGTTTATAGATCATAAATTAGTGAAAATAAAACGTAACATTGATGGTGTTGAACATCTTACAATTCCATTAAACAATGGGCTTCTAAAACAATTTTTGGAGGAACATGAATCATGATGTTCAGCAATATTAAGGTGTGTTAAAAGCGAAGTTATAAATATTTTGATTTTGTATTACATTTATTTAAAAAAAATATATTTTATACAATATTTTGTAAGAAAAATAAAATATTTCATAAAAAAATTAAATTCATCATTCCATATTAAAGCATGGAAGGGAAAAATATGTAAAAGAATGATTGAAAAATTATGTTAAAAATGTGTAATTAAAATTATTTGTTGAATGTTTATTTTCAAGAAAACCACCACGAAAGTAGAAAAGTTCATGTGCATTTCACAAATAAATCTTTGTTTTGTGTATTTTTTTTTGCAATGTATATATTAGTATCATACTAAAGTAATTTAACACTTATTTTATCACAATTACCAGTAAATTAACAATTCGTACATGGTCATATAGCGTTTGAATTGTCGAAGATTCTTAAATCATGTGAACATTTTTTTATTCGTATAAAGTGCATTTTAATGAAGAATAACGATATATGCGTACAAGATACCATTACAGAGTATGCATGTATATTTGAATAGTATCCAAAGTCAATTCTCCCGAAAAAATACCGTGTATAAGAACACTGTGATTATAATTTATTTTTAGACAAGAAATCACCTAATTTTCAATTGTATTATGAATTACGTGGTGTGCTTGATATATATGATTTTAATAGATACTTTTGTAATACATTAGATACATTTACAGAGTAGTATACTATTTTGGAATAAAGTAACAATTAGTATGCAGAATCGTGTAAATCAAAACAAACGTAAGAAGCACTTTCTATATAACGTTGGTAGCGTAAGCGTGGTGTTGGTACCATTTAGAAGCGAAGCGCCAGCGGTAACATCGTGAATTATTTTTTGCGTGCGATTATGACACGATAGCCGGGTAGTGAATAGAATACAGTAATAGCAATAAGATGTCAGATACGTTAGGCTGTAGACGAAATTACGCGCTAGCAAAAGATTAAATGAACAAAAACTCGTTGTTAACGCATTTACTCCACGATTTGATAGGTAATTACTTTATTAAAAATTGTTATTTCTTGTAGTTTCGTATTGACTAAAACCTGAAAAACTGTCAATATCGTGTGAAGTATTGCGAATACATCGGAAATACGATCATATAGCGTGGTGTGCAGTTACCGGCTCGTTATTCAATTACATTTGGATTTAACCTAACTTTTTCGTCGTCGAATTTTTAACGGGGTTACTTAGTCACACTGGGATGCTTTGCCTTTTTTTAGCTACGAACAATGTTGTAAGTTCGTTGGAAATGTTAGTGCGTGAATATGTGCGTGTGTGCAACGTCGCTTCAATTACAGTTCCGATTTGACATTGTAAACATGACGACTTGACCTTACAATGGCAAGTTGGACGACCTTGACTTTGGCAAGTATACAATGACCGAGTAGTCGCTCTTGTCGACTAGAATTAAACTTTTAAGTACAGCTTCGACAATACAATTGAAGAAACTTTTTGTCATGAAACAGTGTCATAAATACAATGATCTTGTGGTTTGTAATGAATTACAGCTGTAAATTTTGATCGATTTGTTTTTTATCATTAACGCTTTACGGAATTCTTTTTTTTTATCATTTTTTTATCAAACATTTTATCAATATTTTAATACATACAGATTTACGAAAAGATATAATTTTATTAACTCACAATTTTATTTTAGAGTCTTAATTTATCATTTATTTTTATTTTTGTATAGTTTGGTGTATCTATGCATATAATATTAGAAACTTTAATTGTTTGAGATTTAAAACAAAGGTGTAGTATATATCATGAAATGTATATAAAATGAAAGTTCACGTTTGAGTTGACTTGTAGTATAGATAACATTTTTCTTTGTTATAGGTAATCTATGAGTACATTTGCTGTGGTATAGAGGTTGTTACTTTGGCACACATGTTTCGGTGAGTCAGTTAATACATGTTTAATTTTGTGATAAGCTATCTTAATATTGGCATTGATATACCATATGATATGATGTATTGTGTTTCCCTCAATATTGAATTCTTTTAACCATGATGTCGATATTTGATTATACAAATTACATTGTTTCATAAGCTATCATAAATCATGATCAAACTGTATTTTCTCGATGTTACTGTCGAAGTTATTAAAAAAAGTGTCATTGCAAAGTCACAATTTAATGCTAGGAAATCTAGAAAATTAGTTAAATAAATAAAAATAAAACTGATTCATGGTCTAACATATTATCTTATCTCCTTTATGTAACGGAGTAATTTAAAAAATGTTCTCTTACATGATACATATGATTATCAATGTCATAAAACATAAATTATTGTATCGATAAGGTAACTGATTAATTTATCATGTAATGTACTGTAAATTAAATGCCTTTTCAAAGAAGAACGCGAGGAGTAAAATGTGGTCGCGTTCTCAAATAATGTTTGCTATAAGTTTTTATACAAGATTTATTTATTAATTATTAATTACCAATTTATATGTGAACATATTTAAAACTGAATTTGTATGTGATGTGTATTTTCATAATATCATACAACAAGCATACATATTTAATAACCTTTATGATGCTTTATAATCTTCTTTGTTTAAAAGAAATCAACGACAGTGTTGTTAGTTTTTTAACATGTTTTTATGGTTCAGTTATATGGTTTCATACGACGATATAAATTTTATTCGATATGCGTGCTTTTTTTATAGTCATAAAATGTCACGTTTTTAATATTTCATATTATATTTTCACGATAATGATTGGAAATATGATCGATGATAAGAGAAACGTTTCAAATCAAATACCAAATAGAATTTTTATTTTCTCTCGTAAGGAAAAGTACGACGGCAACCGTCTTTATCGACGGAATCGTTTCCATTTGACAATGGTTTGGATTTCTCAATTTCTACCGCTAGATAACGTCCTTAGTCTCTTGTCTTTTATAACGGTTTTTTGATGGTTTTCTTTGTAATCCTATTTCAATATCGAGATTTTAAGTGTTTTGTGATACTTTATTAATTCAAGTAAACAGTGCGTTTAACGGTTTACGCTTTTTTGTATTCTGAATGAAAGTGTGTGAAAATAAAAGTTCAATCGATCATATTCTTAGAAATGCCAGGAAGCTGCTACGTAAGTACGACGTGACATTCAAAGAATTGTTTGCAAACAAATTTTATATGATACACGTGCAATCGTATACTATTATGTTTAAGATTAAATTGTGTGACTAAAGCATCCGATAACTTTAATATTTTCATTAATTGTGTTAGAAATTGAAACGACTTCTTATTTGCTTCATTAAGAGACGAAAATTGATCATTTAAATTGCTGTTAGGTTAACTATGAATGAAAGGTATCATGAACAATCGTAACGTACAATTATCAAAAATCTGTATGTTAATTTCTCAAAAATACAGATTTATAATATTTTTGTTGTTCATTTAATATTAATAAGCATTCATAATATTTCGAATAATATTTTGTATATTACAAGTTTAATTCAAACGGCAGCCATGATTACTACGTAACTCGATTTAACGACAGTTATCTATCATGAGTATTTTATTAAATTACTTATCAGTGATAAATTATTACGATTATTTTGTATTAAATGCTATGTTATATTAACATTCATAATAATAATTATTCACAAAATGATATTCGTAGACATTAATATCTAAAAATGTATTACCATGTTGGTTTCTGTGCATTTTTTTTTTTCGTTTCTTCGCTAATATCACGTAACGACATTTATGCAGATTTCACTTTCTTCGAGACAAACCGATCTTCCCGAGTGGCCTGTTCATTTCTTCGACGGTCACTACCTTTTACTCTCGTATTGACTTAGTCCACGTACGGTAGATGTTAAACGATATTTGTTATATCTAACAATATTGTATACAACGGAATTAAATCGATCACGTTGCAACATGTACATTTCAATTAATTGCGAAGACGACGAATCACACTTTACAAGATTACAGAGTGATGCGATTGTACGAAAGCATATTGAATTTGTTTTACAAAACAATTGGAAACTTTTCGTGATATTATCGAACCGAGATCTTAGACGAACCTGAATCAGCGCGAGAATGCTTCAGCAAGCGATAATTTCAGCTTTGTGGCCCATTGTCAGAGATTCGCTGACGCATACAATACTACAAACCCGTGTCCGCGGACGCTTAACCAATTTCCGCTTATTTTACCAAAATCGAGGTCGTGGAGCCGTTAAGCGTCAAGGATCACTTACGATCATCAAGTTAAGATTCTACGTGTATGACTCACGGAACTCTTTTATCTCAACTGTGATTCCTTCCATATGCATGGTATCGTTGTACGCGCACGAGTATGTTGGTTTAAATAATGTTTCGTTATTGAAATATCAAATTTTAAGAATTTAACATTTTGGCGCGCAATTTAAAAAAATTAAGTCGTCGCGGGCGAATAAATGAGACAACGATTCTCGCCGCTACGTTTCTCTCGTGGATCAAAATTGAGGGCGGGTATTCGATCGCTTAAGCTTCGACATATTGTTTTTCTCGAATTTTTTTTTTTTTTTTTTTTTTTTTTATGATCGGATCCCGCTGCGTATCCACGTGGTATTCAAATTTCGAAAAAATGATTCTCGATAAAACGAGTTTTACGAGTATTCGGGTACAAAATAAATATAAACTATTGATTTATAAACTGAAGCATTACAAAATTGATACAACGTGCCATTTTTACATAAATAACAAACTTTAAATAACGAATAAAAGGTAAACGTCTTTTTATCGGTTATTCCGTTGAATCGAAATTAGAATTTGAATTACAGAATTAAATATTTTATAAAGAAATTTTTAACTGTACGATTGAATAGGTCATCGTACGGTTGATTTTATTAATTATCTTCGAAATTTTCTCCGCCACTAATCGAAAATTTTGTCTTCCCAACACCAGGAGTATTTAGTTGCATAGTGGAGTAGATCTTTCTCTGTGGCACGTGTGTTGAGACAATAAGTCGCAAAACGTTAGCAACAAAGGCATTGTTCCTCTCGCACGTGCGCTTGATCAAATCCTTCACTGTTTCTCTGGAAAAAAAAAAAAAACAATTTGTACGCAATACTCTTTTTCCGGATCGAGACGACGATACTCCGTAAACAGGTAGAACAGAGAACAACCCGCGAACAATGGTACCATTCTTCTCGCCCGCTTTCTTGAACGAACGCAAATTAAAAAGTCTCGCGATCTGCCCTTTAACCCTTAAGTAGACGGAAATTTAGATTGGCTGGTTTTCAATAATATACGACATTTACGAAGATAAGGAAAAAATGGCATTCATTCGTAAATAATAAATATTATAACATACATCCGAACGATCATAGTTTATTCGACACAAATGTTTCGATTTTTAATTTCGGGTTCTCTCTGATGCACAAAAGTTCATTATTAATATCTAGAAATATACAAGCAAATCAATTGCACGAAAGAGTATAGTGTGTATAATAAATATACATAAACTCGACAATTAATTGAACGAAAGAGCGTGTAAAAGTTGTTTTCCCAATCTCCAAACAGTCGAAACAACAAAGTGAACTTTCAAAGTACACAATTCGACCGTTTCTAATAATAAGTCCAACGATGTTTCTCAATTGCGAATACGACTATCGGGCGCTCTTATTTTTATCTATTATTTTCCAAAAGCAATACTAAGTATTTTTACTCTACAAATTGTTCAAAAGTATTGGGTTCGGTGAATTCGTCCACAAGCAAACGATTTCAGCTGCGAAAAATTGCTATAGAAGAATACTGTTTCACTTTAAAATAAAAAATAAAATATGCGAATCGGTGTTTTTTAAAATGACGAATTACAATTTGAATATCCTGACTATCAGTAATAAGGATATCTCGAGAAATCAAAGATACTATTCTCTATTGGTTAAATTGATTCTATTAGGTTGTTCGGAGTCATTTTTTTTTTTTGGTGAAAATGAAACACGATTTCTTCAAAGTGTATAAACATTTGATTAAATTATATATTCTACATTTTGGAAAACGAAATGACCTTCCGAACAACCCAATATTTATAATAAAAGCAAAAAAAAAACTATGGAAACCGAGTCTAAATTTCACCTCCGCGAAGGTTGAGGGTGAAGTAAATCGGATACCCGATCCAATCGTCGCATATCTCGATCTAACGTTGTTACGACTGTGTTTGGTTAACCTATATGTCCATCAGTGTCGGTTTAGGTACAAGTGGTTGGGTTAATCGAACATTTCGGGTGTCTGATAAAACCGGTTGAATCAATAACAAATCCCCTACCCGGTTGTGGAAGTTCCCCGTGGCGGTTCCTCGTGCATTTATTCAGTGCGTTCGCGGTGGAAGTGGAAACTCTAACTCCACTACGGCATATTAAATATCCCCGAGACGAGAGGATGACTGGGTGAATGCTCGAGGGTGAATGCGCAACTTCGCTCAGACCCTGTCGTCTTTACCTAGCAATTCCTGCAGATTTCTCCCTTTCGGCACGGGGGAGCAGCGGTGAACCACCCTCGAAAATGCGTTCTCGTATTCGACTGATTCCTCTCCCCCTTTCTTTCACAAACACACACACACGCACTCTCTCTCTCTCACTCACTCACTCACTCACTCACTCACTCACTCACTCACTCACTCACTCACTCACTCACTCTGTACTCTCTCTCTCTCTCTCTCTCTCTCTCTCTCTCTCTCTCTCTCTCTCTCTCTCTCTCTCTCTCTCTCTCTCTCTCTCTCTCTCTCTCTCTCCACACACACACACGTACACGCGCGCGCGTACACACATACGCGTAAACAGCGCCTTCTTTCAACGTATCACGAAATTGTCGTTTTGCGCGATGCACCGTTGGAGCCTCGAGCTCCTCCGACTTCCATGCATTCCGTTTGCATTTTCTGAAGAGCACGAACTACGCCCCCCCTCCGAGCCCCCTTACTCGGTGACGAACGTTAATTCGAACGGGGGCACGTTTCCCCTCGGTGAACCTCGAATCCCAAACGAGTTAACGAGAATATTGTTTCGAGGCTTGCGAGGTCGACGATACTTTCGCGGATAGGAATTAAATGGCATCTGTGCGATCAAATGCCAAATGAATGGTTCGTTTCGCGATAATGCGACTCGTCCGACCCTCCTAGGACGTACGACCAAGGGATACTCGTCAACCGTGCCCAGAGACGGACAGAATATTATTCGAAATAAGACAGGACAAGTACACGGTCGACGTGTAGGGAAATATTCGCAAGTTTTATTCGATTGGACGGCCGTACTTCATTCTACGATTGAGATTCTAATTTTTGTTCAACAAGTAACGAATGAAAATCTTGTTACCTTTTCTTCGTTATTTTTCAGCTCTATCTAGATCGAAATTCTATCGGGTTGTTTGGAAAGTCGTTTCGTTTTTTTGAAACACTATTTTTTCGAGTGTATAAACATGTATAAATGTTTATAAGTATGTATAAATGTATATATGTATAAGTATGTTTAAATGTAATGTTTATAAGTATGTATAAATGTATATATGTATAAACATTTATGCATGTTTACTGTAAAAAAATCGTGTTTCAAAAAAACCAAATGACTTTCCGAACAACCCAATACTTATTTCAAAACAATTTTCTTTAATTGGAGGCCACGCGCTTGAACAATCAGAAGAACGGTCATTTCTTAGGGACATTTTCTTTTCAGGGAAATGAAAAATGTTGGTCGTTCAAAATTTGTGTAATTAAGAAAGTGAAACGGGTAAAAAAAAGTTTGAAAAATTTACGTCATTCTTGGCGGACATAACCAAGAAAATTCTATATGTGTATTATACTGTACGTTTTCTTCGATTAAAAAGGAGAAAAAATCGTTACAAGTGTCGCGTGTCGAGCAACAAGTCGGACTTCGTGAGTTCGGGTCCGTAAAGACCCAGCCCCGGCCGAGCGAGAGTTGAAGGTTGCCCGCGTCTGTGAAATTCGCTTTTAAAGAAACGCGTACGTACGAGAGTCTTTTCTTTCCTTTTTTTCGTTTCGTTCTTTCGTCCTCGGTGCTGTTAGTTCGTCCAAGGTTACCCCGAACCGGGCGTGTTTGGTGAAACTGTTTAACGACCAAATATCCTTTCTTTCGAGCTCTTCTTCGACGAAGACTCGCCCGCCACCGCTTTGGCGACATCGTAAGATTATGAAACGTCCTGTACACGCCACTTTCACTGTCGCGGCCAAGTTTCATAACTGTTATTATCGAGGTCATACGTAGGTTGGTGAGAAGTCAGGAGAGAGGCAGAGAAAAGGGTCTGGCACGTCTGCTACCAATAATTGTTGCTGTTCGTCGATGCGTTTTCAATCGACCCTCTTGCAAAACTCCGACACCCGTGTTTCTCGTTAGAACGTTCGTAAATTTTCTGGTCGCTGTGTTTCTTTCAAAACGATTTCGATAAATCGTCGAACAAGTCCGTGAACATCAATGCCACGATAAATGTTATAATTATCGACACAAATTTCGATAACTGCGAACGACACTAGAAAATTGTAAATATTTCATTCACATTGTAATACGAAAAGAGAAGCATTTCACAGAGAAGTATTTTCATATTGCATGTTTAATTTCCGAAAAAGTTACCACAACTCGACCATTGAACCATAGATGTCGCCTGTTTGATATTCTTCTTTTCTTCCAATTTAAGTAACGCATTCTATACAGTCCATCGAGAACTTCGTAATCGCAAGTTTAATTAAATTCTCGCTCTTGTGGCCGTCACATTGAAATAAATCATTCGAAGCAAATTCCCAGTTGTCTGGTCGAGCTTCGTATCGATAATACGACGGAGAACATTATGTGTGGTTCGTCGATTTAGAAAACAACCCTTGTGGTGGGAGAACGCCGGTCCAGAAGTTCGACTCAAGACACGTCGGCAAAATCGTCGAAAGTAGCGAGGCGTTCTGTTGCCAAAGGAGGCGAGTCCAGGAAAAAAAAAGGAAAAAGAAGGCGAGACTACGTTACAGAAAATAATTGCGGATAATGCAACGCAGCGGTTTGTCAGTCGCATTGACACACATGTTACGTGCATCCCAGCGTGGCTGATGCGGTTTTCTGTGTGACCCGCCGCCACGCACTACGCGAGAGCCTCTCTCGGTGCACGGACACATGCGCGCGCATCGACACGTGCACACACGCCGCGCGGAGGGTTACGCACACAACTCGAGGCTGTAACATAATTTTCTGGTGTTTGCACGTGTCAGGGCTGCTGGCGTCGCGCGGCGAGCGCTACTTTGGTTCTACTTCGCCGTCGTGATATCGTGGCGTGGCAAAATGTTGCAGCTTTCCTACGGATCCCGATGAAACCGTGCCCACGGAACCGCGATAAAAAGTGTATCGCGATTGTGCACAACTCCGCCATTAGTGAATGCCGTTTAGTTCCGGTCGAGATCTCGTGCTATTCACGAAATCGGCGATCCGATTAAGGAAAGCGTACTATCGATTTCTCGTCGATCGAACGGTCGTGTCGAGTATCGTTCGTGATTTCGTAGCAGTCGAGTAGCTACTCTGTTTCGTCGAATCGGAGACTAGCCGGCGAGCATTTGCGCTCTCGCATAAACTTATGCCCTTTACCACGTGACTGTTGCGCGAGCTCGGGTAAGGTTAGGCGCCGTCCTATCGACTTTCTGTCGCGCGACAGTTTAGTCCCGAGCTTCTTAAGCCATGGATCATAATCTTGCACCGTATACATCGGGCGAATGCGGTAACTTTTATTTCTTTTTCACTTTCTTGATACGTTAGCGCGCAAACTGTTCATTTTACGTTAGTCACGTTATTACGTATCGTAAACCAAAAAGCGATGATAACTTATGAACGGTGATAATGTATATTTATATCGTAAGTGGTCCTTTTAGTTAATTCGGTACACGTTGTATCGGAAATTATTGTTCGTAATCTCAGTTATTACATTGGTTCACGATAAAACGATCGGACGTTCGTCGTCGGAGGGTTAATAATACGGCTGTTATTGGTGATCGTATTACAGTCGAAAAGAAAACGTCGATAGGCCATCCGTATCGAAATATCGACGGCCGACAGTTATGAATCATGGCTTCTTCGCAAACGTGCCTTCTCCCCGGCGTAGCTTTTTATTCGATATCCGACAGCCAGTTGCTTCTGGGTACCGTCGCTTTTCCTGGATTTCTACTGTCGCTCGAGGAACGTCGACTCGGTTCTTTGTAATCTGTATCAAGTTGAACAATGTTCCCGCTTTTTCTGCTTCCTTTCGTCCTACTATTTCCGATACTCGAGCGGAAGGACGTTCAAAAGATCCGTACCGTTTAACGGGCTACGTTACGTATAGGGTGAGCCAATAACAATCGTTATCCCGAGTATCTTGATTTTAGAAAAAAGTCTTTTATATCAAATACAACGCACACCGTATAAAGCAATTTTTTTTTCAATATTAATAAATAATTCGAACGATGATCGTTATCGACTCGCATTGTACTCGAATGAAATTTTGAACGAATATTAAACATTTCCTTTCGTAGCGGTGTCCATAAAAAACATCCGAAATTGTGCAATCTTTCAGGGATAGGGATCGCTGGGGATTTGTCTTGGCACGATGGTAATTCGAGATAGGAAGATTCGAAGGGTCCCTGTCCTTACGGCGGAGTAGGAACGCGACGGCTTATCGTGCTTTGCTTTTCAAATGGCTTGTCATTTGTCGCCTTTTCCCTCATTTCCGTGCCACGGCGACCCCACGTTATTATTTTTACAATCGATCCGTATAAGAGATATACACACAACCGTCGCGCTTCCCCTACCCCTACGAAGTGGTCTCCTCTCGCTTTAATTACGAACGCCCGTGTAACCTACGCGTCGGGAATCCCCGGCGTCGGTCGATCAAAGTCGACGAAGCAGTTTAGCTACTGACATTCAATTACGCGAATCGAACACGCTCGTCGTGCACGCGTGATATTTCGCCGCACAGAGCCGCGAGATCTCGCCGTGAGTGGCGTCCCTTGCGCAAGAATATGATTGCCCGGTAATAAGCTGAAATGGTTGCGCGCACTTGGGATCCTTGGGATTCCGCGAATCGTTCCACACTGTGCAACCTTTTTCTCCTGATAAAAAATGCACGCCATGATTTTTCTTACTCTTTCTTTTTTAACATCTTTACCGCGTATACGCGAACCTACGCAGAGATACGTGTATACACGAATTTCGCTGAAATTAAGGCGTATACAAATATATATGTACATACACGCACACGTACACGTATACATAAACTTCACTGCAATTGAAGCGCGCAAGAGCCGAGATAGACACGCTCTTTGCCTTCAACTGAACACTAATCTGAGCTTCTCGTTCTTAAAACAAAAAAGAAGTAAAATTTCTACAAGCAAAATTTCGAAACAGAAACTTGTCGTTATACTCACTTTAATTGATTCGATATTACGTTGTTTTTTCTCGATGTCGAGCAACTGTATCTTCTACTCGTTTAAATATACAAAATTTGTTTAAGAATAGTCTCGGGCAAAATTATTACAAATTATTTTTCAAATATATCGCGAATACCATCGAGCATGAAACGTATCGTTTCTATTTTGAAGAAATATATTTTTATTGCCACGATTGAATTTACAAAATACAAGCTACCGGGTGCAATCAAGTAGGAAACGAGACAAGTGGCGTGCTCGAAACACTGCTACGGTCGTTAAACTCCAATGATCGCTAGGAATCACCCATCGATGTCTTTCCCTTATTTTTTCTCGAGAAAGGGACAAAAATAACGAATTCCGTTGCCAAACGACCACCTTTTTGTGTGTCACTAGGAACTTTTTTTCTTTTTTTTGCGAGTAGTCCGTCGCTCGTGTGCACACGCGCGCCCGCGCGTGTGTTTTAACGAGCTATTAAACGTCCGTCGAGCGTCAGCTGCAACGGAAATCGGTCGCATCGATGCAAACAAGCCCACTCGTTTGGAAACTACTACGAGATCGCTCGGTGTGGTGGTGCGCGTGGCGTGTAATCGTTCCAGACTCTGGTAACTCCGAACCCTTCTCTATTAGCAATATTTGCCGACTGTACTTGTAACTTTTAATTGCCAGTTTCAGCTCCGTAACTGCTTTAGTCGGCGGGGGTCTTCGGTGCCACGAAAACGTTAACAAAAAACCGGGCATTATTCGCGTCACGGATTACATTCGTCGAGACGCTCGCGATGGACGGTTAACTGGCAAAAAGTTAACGCACGGTGTGATATCTCAAACTTCTCTGACACGTGGAAAATCTGTGACGAATATCAATTATCGCGTATAACAGCGAACGAGAGAATTTTTAAATCGAGAGTTCGGTTACACGTATCCGGGACTGGTATTTTCTTTTAACGATACGGTAACGAACATTTGAAATATATTTGCAAAAACGAGGCGATGTATCGTTGTAGTACCTCAAAGAGTCGGGAGGATAGTTTCTGTTTTCTAATAATACGAAATGCGGTAATTCTTGCATTCGAGTGAGAAAATCCAGGGCCAATTTACTTGAAAGCGGGGTAGGCGTTGTTCTCTCTATTTTATTTCTATACCGCGAGAATTGGATCGATGTGAATCTACGATTTACCGAAATAATGTTTCTTTGCACTTCTTTAAAGTACATAGTATGTTAACAAATCTTACGTGCAATAGTACCGGTATTAACAAGGGAAAGGACACTAACTGTCTAACTTTGATTTTAACGTGCTTTTGCAGAACTGTAGTTGAGGTGATCCTTTTGATGTATGCGAAATATTAAGGGTAGACAGTCAACAGTTTTTATCATATAAATAATTAAATTTACATACCCTGATACACAAGAAGGTTTGTCGTGATTTAAACTTCGTGCTTCAAGATTGCTATGGCACAGTGGTATAAATCAGTATAAGACCAATAAAGGCGAGGTCATTAAATCAAGTTTCACCGATCACAATAATTTTTTTTTTTGTTCATTTGTGTTCATTTCTGGATCACTTGCGAAATGCAAAAATGTACATGCCGATGGATGATGATCATTATACATGCGTTTAAGGCACGAAAAATTTCGACACCATGAATGCACTATAAACGCTTGTCTTTCGCAATTGCACTTATTAGTTTTCACTTCTTCAGGGAAAGCAACCTGCTTGACATTACAACAAGTTTCTCGTTAAGAAATTAATTTTACAGCACATCATCTGGACACATAGATGAACAAAAAAAATTGTATTGTAGTTTATACTACTACACCATCGCAATCTTGAAGACCGAAGTTTAAATCACGACACACTTTCTTGTGTATCAGGGTATGTAAATTTAATTATTTGAAAATTTAATTTTTTAAAAACTGTTGAGTGTCTACACCTAATATTTCGTATACACCTCAACTACAGTTCTGCGAAAGCATATTGAAATCAAATTCGGACAGTTCGTGCCCTTCCTTTGTAAAAGTAACCAGAGATGTAGTAAATCAAATAAAGTAACAATAAACAATTGAATATTAAATATTCAATCAACATTGTACAGTAAATATTCAAATAACATTGAATATTTTTATCAGCAAGCTCGACTTTATCCGCTTGCATTAATTTAATTTTATTCAATAGCGAGAGCGTGGAATAATAACGTTCAAATATTTCGATAATTTCTACTACGAGTTTTCGTTAAACTAAACCGTTAAAATGGGTTTCGGAGTAACAGCTAGGTCAATAGGACAAAAGTAGGTTCGAAACACGGTATTCCCTGAGCATGAATTAAGAATCGGTGACGTTGGAGTTAGAACGATCCAGGGTTCGAGCGAGTAAAAGTTTGATAACAGACACAAAGGTCGGAATAGAAGTACACAGAAGGGTATGTGCACACTAACTGCTAGATCATGGTCCCCTGCAACCTATTCCCGCGTTCTTTTACATCAGAGTCCATTAAAGTGGTCGCAAAACTTTGTCACAGACTAATTACTTCTCTACCGCGGTCGAGGTCTCTTCCGTTACCCCGAAAGGGAGGATAAAAGAATGAGGGCTCGCATTTCCCTTCGATATCGCGTTTCATTCGATATTTCATCTGGAAATAGAGTCGACCACGATATTTCAGTCGCGCGCCGTTCTCCTGAGATCCAATAAGTTTCTTATCACCCCGTGACTTTTTGCAAAAACAAGGATCCTCGTCGTTCGCCTTCCTTCCGCGTTAGGGTTCCAGGACTGTTCGAATATTCCACGGTTGCTCAAAAGTTACGAGTAAACTTCGAATATCCAAGTAATTTGAATATCATTATTCGAATATTCGGGTATTTACACCACCGTTCAAAAGTTTCCGAGCGCTCGATACTTTGAGCTGCTTTCACTTTGAGGGAAACAGTCCTATTATAGTCTTCGTGGGGTCATTTTAAAGGACGAATCCTCTACCTTGAAAGGACGAATCCTCTACCTTGAAAGGACGAGACCCTAACTTGAACTTCCTTGAAAATCCTCTTACGTTAGAAGGTGATCGAAAAAAGGGAAGACGGTTTCCCCAAGAAAAATTGATAAATTTCAAACCGCTCCCGATTGTTCGAATATTTTCTTACGCTTCTAAGATTACCGTGAATTCAAAGAGCCGAGTCTCCCCTTTACAACGACCCCATGAATGTTGGTGTACGATTTTTTTTCCATCGTTTGGAAACGCTTTGAAATTCTTCATTCTCTTCCGAGAAAACCGTCTTTACTTTACCAATCGCTTTTTAGTGTAAGAGGATTCTTAGGGGAACTCAACTTAGGGACGCGTAAGTAGAAGATCCGTGCTTTAAAATGATCCCAAGATCATTGTACGACTACCTTTCGCAAAGTCACAGCAGTTCGAAGATTCACAGGTCAAGTGTTCGGAAACTTTCCAACTGTGTATCTATTGTATTGTTCGGAAAGTCGTTTCGTTTTTTTTTTTTTTTTTTTTTTGGTGAGAATGAAACACGATTTTTTTAGAGTGTATAAACATTTTATTAAATTATATATACTCCATTTTGGAAAACGAAACGACTTTCCGAACAACCCAATACAATCATTCGAAATACAATTGTTCCAATATTCCAATGAAAAGTTACCAAGCAATCGGAAAAAGAAAATGAATTCAAATTAAAAATTACCCCTCTTTCGGAAGGTATTTTACTAACATGATGAAAAGATTTTTATTTCTTTCGGGAAACTTGGCCATGACAACTCCAATTCGATTTCAGAGTGCTTTTCAACACGCTCGATTGTGTCCTTTGCGGTACAACTCTGTGTGTCTTTCCCCTCGAAGTTGGTTTCGTTTCTGCAAACAATCGTCGTCTTCGCTTGTTGATCACAGTGACGGACAATCGTCCAAATAGGACGAAACTTGATCGATTATGTTCTTTGCAGTATAACCCTATGTGTCTTTCACCAGGAAGTTGGTTTCGTTTCTGCAAACAATCGTCGTCTTCAATTGTGGATCACAGTGACGTACACTCGTCCAAATAGAATGCAACATGCTCGATTATGTTCTTTACAGTATAACCCTATGTGTCTTTCACCAGGAAGTTGGTTTCGTTTCTGCAAACAATTGTCGTCTTCTATTATTGATCACAGTGACGGACAATCGTCCAAATAGGACGAAACCTGATCGATTATGTTCTTTACAGTATAACCCTATGTGTCTTTCACCAGGAAGTTGGTTTCGTTTCTGCAAACAATCGTCGTCTTCGATTGTTGATCACGGCTACAATTGTCTAAATAGGACGAAACATGCTCGATTATGTCCTTTACAGTATAACCCTATGTGTCTTTCACCAGGAAGTTGGTTTCGTTTCTGCAAACAATTGTCGTCTTCCATTATTGATCACAGTGACGGACAATCGTCCAAATAGGACGAAACCTGATCGATTATGTTCTTTACAGTATAACCCTATGTGTCTTTCACCAGGAAGTTGGTTTCGTTTCTGCAAACAATCGTCGTCTTCGATTGTTGATCACGGCTACAATTGTCTAAATAGGACGAAACATGCTCGATTATGTCCTTTACAGTATAACCCTATGTGTCTTTCACCAGGAAGTTGGTTTCGTTTCTGCAAACAATTGTCGTCTTCGATTATTGATCACAGTGACGGACAATCGTCCAAATAGGACGAAACCTGATCGATTATGTTCTTTACAGTATAACCCTATGTGTCTTTCACCAAGAGGTTGATTTTATTTCTGGAAACAATCGTCGTCTTCGATTGTTGATCACGGCCGCGGCCAATCGTCCAAATAGGACGAAACATCATCGGTATTCGGTTAATCAATCGCAACGGACCCAGGGGGAGACCCGGCCGAAGGAGCCTCGAGGTCGACGAGGTTGGGGTTGCTGTACGTGCATTGCGCAAGAGCATTCACCCCGCTCAATACTCGACGACGCCACACAACGATCGCGACGACGCTTGTGTCGGTGGATACACCGTAGGATGAAGGGAGACCATAGGACGCAGGAAGGAGTGTAGGTAGGAACGATGGCGGAGAGGGCACCGAGCTAGCCAGCCACCCCCGGCCGTCCCACCCAAAATGGGTTACCTACCTTTACCCACTTTGTGTACGATGAACCCCGCCTTTGACAGCGCTACCCGTGGATCTTTTGTGTCCCTCTTTGCCGAAGAATCCACGCGAGCGAGCGAGCGAGCTAGCGAGCGAGCTAGCGAGCGGAGCCGAGCTGAGCGGAGCTCTTTCCAGAATTTCGCCACAGGGAAGACACGAATTATAATCTTCGCTCGCATGTTACACGCCTAGCACGTATGCGCGACAGGGTGTCCGTGGCGTGTTGCGTCAGCTTTACGATGGAAATGCCATCGACGAGCAACAGATGTTGGCCTAAGAGCGTAGGTGAACCGTGCCGCGCCTCGTCACACGCCGAACGAAAATATTTCGTCGTTTCGCGGAATCGTTCCGTGAACTTTTGACCCAATATCGGGACACACGGTTCGAACCTGGGCCCCGGGATCGGAATTTTTTCAACGAGACTGTACCCGGGAGTGTACCAGGTTCTTCAATCTCGTTTCGTGCCAGGTTGTACGATAAGTTTCGTCGTTCGATAAGAAAAACAGGATTCCATTGTTTGAAGTTTACTTTTATCGCTCGATACACTCTGCTTGTACTTCGATACATTTGTTAGAGCGATGTTCCGGTTTATGGATTCCATTCCTGAAGCGAGAATCCGGACGATTGTCGAAATACGCATTCACGACTGATATTGAGTCTTCGTTCGATGAAAATCGTTCGCATGAATTCTTTGAGATTCGAGAACAGACAGAAGTCAGAGGGAGTTAAATCCGACGAATAGGGTACACGTTGCAACCATTCGTACTTTGACCCTTTACGGTCGTATGTTTGCTCTTAGCCACCACAGCGAGGAACCGTACTAATCTTATACTTTATTCAATCATTATTAGTTTACACTTTCTCCGAACGAACTTGAATGTTTAAAGAATCTGTTCGTGAACGAATAAGGTGCTCCTATCAAAGATAACGAAGTTCAATATAGAGGAAAGGCTTAATGGAAAACTGCATATATTGCGGCACTACGAAGATGTGAAAAGTAAAGATTGTTCTGTGTGTTCAAACGGAAAGATTAAGGACGGAAGACACCGAGCTAATTATTTTTACGATACGTGTAGTTGAAAATGACGTACAGGACTGTTGAAGACTGTTTTGTAAGATAACAAACGATGGAGAACTATAAAATATAATTTTTACATAGAATGATTACATTAAAACACATTGTTGTGTGAACATGTATCTAAAGTTCACAAAGGAATGAATAAATCTTGTTTGTCCATCGTAATCTTAAATGTTGCGTATCACTGCTTTTTCAAGGGAAATTAATTCCGATCAGTACGACACCCATGTCAAAATTTCACCCTTAGGCTTCTCTCCTACCAAAAACCGACGCCTCGAGAAAATCCTTTAAGTCGTAAAATTAATCTTGCAACGGAGCATCTTTATATACTTCGCATATGTGCGTTTGCACTCTACAAGAACGTAATATTTAAATTCCAATTTGAATTCCAAACCACGAAGTTTTCCCGGATCGAAAATAGTACACCGAATTAATGGTACGAGGATCTCCTCTCGAGTCCAAAGGGTCAATACGACCTCAAAGGGTTAACTCTTCGTTCGATGAAAATCGTTTCCCACGCATGAATTCTTTGAGATGTGAGACCAGCCATAAATCAAGGGGAGTTAAATCTAACGAATAGGGTAGACGTTGCAACAATTCGTACTTTAATTCACTGATTCTCGTGATGGTTTTGTATGCTGTGCGAGAGGTCGTCTTAATGAAAAATGATGTTTGTCTTTTGTAAACCAGGTCTTTTCTCACGAATTTTTACATCCAGCTGATCCAAAAGGTTAGAATAATAATCTGAGTTTATTGTTTTACCAATTTGGAGGTAATCCACCAACAAAATTCCTTTTGCATCCCAAAAGACTGATGCTAACACTTTCTTGGCCGATTTTTGGGCCCTAACCGAAGTAACGGGTTCGAACTATCCCTTAGCCTCTTGTTTTGATTCAGAATCATGGTTGTAGACCCAAGTCTCATCCTTAATGATGAAACGACGCATAAAATCCTTTTTATCCTTTTTAAAACGCTCCAAATGTCGCTGAGAAAGTCGCATTCGAATGTGTTTTTGTTCCATTGTTAGCGAATGTGGCATCCATTGTGCACAAATTTTCTGAAATCCAAAACTTCAACCAAAATATTGCTCAAGTTGCCTAATGAGATCCCTAGGGCTTCTACTAAATCTCTCTCGGTTAATCGACGATCTTCCAAAACCATATCCTGCATTTTTGCTACGATTTCTAGCATTGATGCACTTTTTGGACATCCTTCACGTGGATCGTCCTGAAGACTTGTACGACCACATCCTGATTGAAAGTGAAGAGTCCTTATACACTTTCCACAATCGTTCGTGAATTTGTTTTGGTGCTACACCTTCCAAAAGTAAAATTTTTATCACTGCTCGATATTCAATTCTTTCCATTGTAAAGAAATATTGGATTGTTCGGAAAGTCATTTCTTTTTTTTTTGGGTGAAAATGAAACACGATTTTTTTAGAATGTATAAACATTTTATTAAATTATATATTCTCCATTTTGGAAAACGAAATTACTTTCGGAACAATACCATGACACTTCAACTTCTGGGGTCCATTAATTCATTCTTTCTAAGGAAAAGAGGCTTCCCCTTTCAGACTTCTTAATTGGTGCAAGAACTGGTGAAATGGTGCATCTCTTCGTTACGAATAAGTTTTTGAATTTGTACTAGATTGTTCAATAAGTTTCGTCATTTTTTCCTTTGTAAAACAATACTACGACACTTCAATTTTGAACAACTGTAAATATACGAACGAGTCGACAGATCTACACGAAACTTAACACATGTTCATCAAACGGTAGTACCATCTTTAGAAAAATAAAACAACGAACCTAATAGCTCCGTTTCTTATCGAACGATAAAACTTATCGAGCAATCTATTATACATACATATTCTGATAAAGCATAAATTTCACGCACAAAGTTGCGTACGCTGTAACTGTGAAAAAAGTTTCGAGGTTCAGAAATCGAGGGTTTTCATGTTGCACATTTCGAACACAGGGTGCAGTGCAATTCTTCTGGCACTGTCCCCGCTCTCGACGCGTAATTTTGTCCACTATTTCTCGTTCAGTTGAGATTATTCGAGAGTGGCAATAATTTCGATCTTGTATTCCTCGAGTCGTTCGATTGTTTCGAGTACCGTGTTTTATTGGCGCGTTTTCGTCGTGTTCCAACTACCGGATCGCGGTTCGTCGGCTCTTTACAGGTGTTGGCTTCGCAAACACGGCGCGCGGTCGGTTCGATGCACTTCTTGCGGGCGAAAAAACCACGAGCGTTGAGCAAGGGAAGCCATTATCAAATCGGTGGTTCCTAGCGAATGACGATTGGCATTTTGCTTGGCTTGCCAGGGAAAGTGAGCGAACTCTCTCGTCGTCGCGTTGCAAAAAAGGTCTAACCGGCTTTCTACGAGGTGGTAAACGTCGTCTGGAACGTGAGAGTATTAAAACCGTTGTGTCAATCCTCGTAAACTGAGTCACGAAATCGTGTTTTCCCGAACGACCGAAGATACGACCCTCGAGTGGACACGTGCGACAGTTCGTGAACGATTGGACGATTCGACGATAAGGAACGTTTTTCCAATTGTACGAAAGTCACGTGAAAATTCGATCGTTCGATTCCTATACCGCCAGAATTAGTTTTCGCACGTTTTGAACCGATCGATGTTAATCAATGTTATTATTGTTGCACGTGATCGTAAATAATGTAACGATTCTCTGTTATATGAAATAGAAATGCAACGATCCTCGGTTATATGAAATAGAAGTGCAATGATCCCCAGTTATATGAAATAGAAGTGCAACGATCCTCGGTTATATGAAATAGAAATGCAACGATCCTCGCTTATATAAAATAGAAGTGCAACGATTCTCGGTTATATGAAATAGAAATGCAACGATCCCCAATTATATGAAATAGAAATGCAACGATCCTCGGTTATATGAAATAGAAATGTAACGATTCTCGGTTACATGAAATAGAAGTGCAACAATCCTCGGTTATATGAAATAGAAGTACAACGATCCTCGGTTATATGAAATAGAAATGCAACGATCCCCGGTTATATGAAATAGAAGTGCAACGATCCCCAGTTATATGAAATAGAAATGCAACGATCCTCGCTTATATGAAATAGAAGTGCAACGACTCTCGGTTATATGAAATAGAAATGCAACGATCCTCGGTTATACGAAATAGACGATAATTGGATAATAAAGAACGTTCCTCCAATTGTACAAAAGTCACGTGAAAATTCGATCGTTCGATTCTTTTGTCGCCAGAATAGGTTTTTGCACGTTTCGAACCGATCGATGTTAATCAATATTATTATTGTTGCACGTGATCGTAAATAATGTAATGATCCTCGGTTGTGTGAAATAGAAATGCAATGTTCTTCGGTTATGTGAAATAGACGAACCTCCCTCGGTAATAGGAAACAGAAATGAAGCATTCCCCGGTTATATGATGTTCAGTCGAAGACGCTGGGCTTCATGTAACCGGGGACTAAGAATTAATGTCCCTCCAAGTTGATCACAGAACTCGAGACCCGAAAGACAATAGTGTAGTCAAGAGTTCACAGCGTTAAAATTGAAAAAAAAAAAAAAGAAAATCAAATCCTTGCGTGTTAATTTTCTTAATATAATTAATTTTCTTGTGTTCTTGATAAATTTTTGGAAATACGTCGATTGTTCGGTAAAAAGAATCCACGCAGCGATAAATACCGTCAGCCACGCGCACGGACTTGAGAATAATTATTTTTCGTTAAAAGTCGCGACGCGTGGTATTGTTCGAAAAAGTTGTGATTTCACAAGTGTCTCGAGCGGGAGCGTTAAACTCGAAAAGTTTCAAAATACCAGGCCACTCGATGTACCCGTTCGGAACCGTTTAATCGAATAAAAATCGATGCCGCCCGAACGTAACCGGATTGTGTCGTAATGATCGAATTGTTCGTTAGAAAAAAAAAAAAAAGAAAGAAACAATTCTGTCCGTTCACTTATTAGCCACTTATTATTCCTCAACGGTTGTATACGGCGTGCCGACAACGCCTATTCTTGCTGCAGAATTCCTGATGTCAGATTCCATTGTTGCATTTCGCTGAACTTTTACTCGCGGTAAATACGAGTTGTCATCGCGAAATGCGAATCGGTCTTTCATTCTAAGAGGATTAAAATTTACTATGCACACGGTTTCTACGCAGACCCGATCGTTGGCGCGTTTAATTCCCGATCCATCACGCTCGCATTATTTCCTGCCGTATCACGTTCTCGTTGATGCATCCGAGTTCCATTCGTTTGAATTACAATAAATAACAAACCATCGCACCGTGTCGGAGAAACCGAAACGAGATGCACGGAGAATAATCATCGAGGGTTCTTTAGATTTCGACGATTAGGGGATCGAACGGGGAAATGATTAATTGGTTCAACGCGAAGGAATTACGGCCAATGGCCCGATTAGGCGCGATCGTTCGATAATTAACGGTTTGGTTTCGATTTTCGAGCATTATGCAATCGATCTCGCACGATGATACGCTGAAAAATTGATTGGAAAAGGCTTAACGTTACCTCCTGGATTGACGAACAAAAATGGTTTTTTTTTTTTTTTTAAATTTTAACGCTGCGAACTCTTGTGTATACTATTGTCTTTCGGGTCTCGAGTTCTGTGATCAACTTGGAGGGACATTAATTTTTAGTCCCCGGTTATATGATGTTCAGTCGAAGACGCTGGGTTTCATATAACCGGGGAAAGCTTCATTTCTGTTTCCTACTACCGAGGGAGGTTCGTCTATTTCGCATAACCGAAGAATGTTGCATTTCTGTTTCATACAACCGAGGATCGTTATATTATTTACGATCAACGATAATAATATTGATTAATATCGATCGGTTAATAATAGTTAATAGGTTAACTATAATTACTATAATACGTTAATCTAATTAAATAGGTTGATAAGAGTTAACGAATGAGATTAAATACCACGGTTAATAACACGTCCCTTATAACTTTACGCCGTTCCATTTAGAAAAGTAACGAACGAGTTCGCGAGAACTAACTCCGTGGCTACGTCGTATTTACACGTTGAAGACATTAATCTTCTGTCGGTACAGTTTCTTTGTAGCATGAATCCAACGTGTAATATTAAGGTGGCATAATTTCTAGCAGATTGCCTTCTCTATACAAGGTGATCCACTCATCGTGTTCGCCCTAAGTATCGCCACGGATTCTGTTGATAAAAAGACGCGCTAATGGAAGAAGTTCGTTTCAACCCGGGAGCAAAGTTTCACACCGTTGCGATACCGTTTTTTACATTATCGTGCCCCTTGACGATTCAATCTCGCGTATCATCGAACGAATTACGCGGAGACGTTCCAAAACGACGAGACCTTCGACAGATTCGATTCAATCCCCGTAACGTTTCACGGGGCGTAGAAGAATCTCCACCGGGCGAGCGTTCGAAATAATCGCGCGTCGGCGTGCACCGAGCATCCTCGGCGAGCACCTTCTACGCGTCGCGAAATTTCAGGAAGCGTAAAAGGAGGTCAAGCCTTGCCGCGTTCGTCTGATTTATTTCTCCACCGTGCCCCCGGTACTCCCCCCTCGCCGCCCTCCGCGTTACATTTACGTCGATCTTCGGGCGCCGGAGAAACGTTCGCTTTTTCCATTAAGCGTATCCGCGTTACGCGCAAACGGAAATGCACTTTCTCCGAAAACGGTGCGCGCGCAGCGACCACCGCTCGACCGCCGACCTCCCTCCCCCCTCCCTCTCCCGACTGCGCGAACACCGAGTCGACGAAAATCGTGCGCCACGGTGCACGGTGAATTCGCGCGACGATAAAAGGTTTCTCTCGAATAAAGTCGAATAACCGAGCACACAACCACGTATTTGGGTTATCAACGCCGCCGCCACCGCCGTCGTCGAGGCTTTCTAGCTTTCTATGCTTATGCCAAGGATGTCCACATTACGAAGGATCCCCCACGCGCGTTTAACCTCGCATTAGGCCGCCCATTATGTGTCGGGCGCGAGAGACCCCCCGAGCCTCTTCGCGTGTTCTTTCGCGCACGGTACAGTTTCTTTCAACGTTCGCGTGGAGCGGTCGTGTCGCTCGCGCCGTGATTGGCGGACCCCGACGATTTTCGGGCGGCTCGTTTCGCGCAATTGTAACGGTTCTAACATCGTGATTTCTATGGAAGGGGGTTGGACAAACCTTTCTACGGGCCTGCGAGAATGACGTAACACCGTTGTAGCGGTTGTTGTTGCCTTCGGACAATTTAGGACGACGCTTTTCCCGCGATTCGCCGACCCACACTTTTCGCGTCTGAATGGAGACGTTGCTAAACACGAAACATCGAGCGTTTACCGATTATAAGATAAAATTTCCTCGTGGTTAGTTTTTGTACATCACTTTGAGCAACAATTCTTTTTTTCTACACGAGAATTCCTTTTTCTTTTTTTAGAAAGCCTGAAATATTCTCGGGAGGAGAAAATTAATTTTTACGAGGAAAGAAATCAAGCCCTTCTTTTCAGAGAACTTAGGTTTCTAGAAGCAATTTTTATTGGACACTCTTGACTGAACTACGCTTCTCAATTTTGAGTAATTTTTCTTCAAAACGAATTTTCAATTACAGTGGATGAAAATTTGGAAAAATTATTTTGACCGTTTCTTTCTGTTTTTTTTTTTTTTGGTTTTTTGTTTTCTTTTGTTTTGTTCCGATTACTCGCGAAACGTCATTTAATATTTATCTGCCGGACGCGTGTTTCAATTTTGGTAATGCTCCAAAGAGCATCGAAATATTTGCAAGCGTCGACAAACACACGCGATACCAAAGATAACGATTGCTCTTAATTAACCAGCGACACAGATTGACGATTTTTTTCTCCCACCCCCCCCCCCCCCGTAATCGTGCTGCGCTCCGTATTAAGTTATCTTTATGCAAAACGATCTGTTATCTCTGGTGGTTTACGAGCGCCGCCGCAGATAGCCTTAATTAAATCGAGTGGCTGAAAAATGAGGCGAATTCGTCGAGTCGAGGGATCGAAGATACGAACGATACGATAACCGTATCGATTAGCTGGCAAACGCCGTCTGCTGTTTAAAATGACAATTAACGTCCGTAGTATTTATGGGACTGGCGAAACGTTCACTTTTTAAGGGAATCCGGGATAACACGAACACCCTTTGTTCAAATTCTTAAAATATTGGAACAGAGAATCTTTTGCTTTGATTGATGCCTGTAATAACTGTTAAAAATAACAACCAAAAATTACAGAAGATTTCAAATGACTAGTAATAGTTTATTTTACATTGTATTTTAAAAATTAAATGTAATTTAGAAATTAATTGAATTATTTAGTTTGCGTACTGCTTTATATAGTTACTAATTATTTAGTTTTCGTACGGTTATATAGTTACTAATTATTTAGTTTACGTATGGTTATATAGTTGCTAATTATTTAGTTTTCGTACTGTTATATAGTTACTAATTATTTAGTTTTCGTACCCTCTTCGGGAAATGAACAAATTGGTAACTTAAGAGTGCAACAATTAAAATGATAAATTTAGAAGAAATTTGTAAGTAAAGAAAAATTCATTTTTTCGTATTTTTCTCGAATGAGAGACAAATTTCACTCGATTTATTCCATACTTCTTTCGAGACAAAGTTCAACCGTGATAAAAAGAAACACGAGAACTGTTTGTATCAAATGGAACTTTGTATCTTCTTCGAAACTTGTTTTAATAGTCACCTTTGGTAATTCCGATAACGGGTCGGGCACAAATTGATATTTCCAAACGTATTAATAAAAATTTCGATAAAATCGTTTCTACAGTTCCAAAAGCTGCACGAATGTATCAGTGTCGATATTCTGCTCGTAACGATACGTCGTTCTCTCCACTGTAACCTCACAATTTTCCCAAAGAGTAGTTCTCCAAAGACACGAGATTTCGTTTCAATGGAAACGTGCACCGAGTCGCATACACATTTTTCTCCATAGATTTATACGTTTCCACGAGAATTACGTCGAGGTATGCGGCGACGCGCAAATTACCACGTGTAACGCACATTCCAATTTGTACTGCAAAATTTCCGTCGAGGTCGACGTGATTCAACCGCCAGTCCACATGTGCTTTCCCCTGACTGCACGTTGAACCAATCTTTAACGATTTGGTAAGTCATTCTATACTCGTGACGAAGAAAGAATCGAATCGAAATACCCCCACTGACCGTCTCGATAAGAAGATTCTTTCGCTGCTCCGTTCGAGGGTGACTAGCGATGGTTTCGAGCGTAGCTCGAGTAACAGTGAAACTCGATCAAATAACAATAGCGCGATCCTTAATTTGTAAACGCAAACTCCAAGAATTCGTATCCCAACCGTAGTTTAACGAGTTTGTAAAAACATTTTACAAACTCTTCGGTGCACGAAGATTCCGTTGTCTTACATAAACGAGAATGAAAAGTAACGTAAACGTGTAAAATGAACTAAAGTGTTTCTTTACAAACTATACGAATAGAAGAATTAGTAATAAGCGTATTTAAATTTTTTTTACGATTAAATATTCCACTAATTCTAGAATTAATTTTTTATAACAGTGTATCGTTTAACGATAAACTTTTCCAATAGACATGAAAATGTGTATCAGCTTGTACCTTCCTCGGTTGTACCAGTTTCCATGAAAGTATTCAAATCTTCGTTGCACTACTTTATCCCCGATTATTTCCTCGAAAGTTACTGTTAGAAGCAAATCCGTTAGACCCGTTATTATAAATCTGGTGGCTCGAAGAAACGGGTTCGTGGCCCGAGTGGTCCAGCCGTTTTAAAAATACGAGAACCTTGACGCTTCTCCATGGTGCTCGTTCCACGCGGGACAAAGAACGATCGAAGGCACCCTAGGCGGTTAAGTATGAAAGAAAGCGGAAAAGAACATTTCCATTCTAGCGAGAAGGGATCGAAGAATCGCCAGGAAGCTTCGAGGGATCCATTGCACGTTTTCCTTTCCGTGGAGGCAGGTAGAGACTCTCGAACGAATCGTTCACGATCCTCGCTTTGCTCGAAAATGTTCGGTTGTTTCGCACGAGTTGACACCTCGAGCGTGGTATTTCAAAGGCTGCAATTTGAAACAAGCTGATCACATCGAACCGATGCACATTCTCATGCCTCTTGGAAAAGTCTATCGTTAAACGATACATTGTTACAGAAAATTAATTCAAGAATCAGACCCTAAAAGAAAAATCTAGATACACTTCACCCTTCTTTTCGTACAGTTTGAAAGAACAAACGAATTCCGTTTAATCAAAGTGATCCTCGTGGTTCTATAGTGTAATCTCAAAGGATTACCGTAATTCCCGCTTTCGAGCGAACCGGTGATCCCTACTTCGTTGCTAAGTGATTGGGGACGCGCCGAGTGCGAGAGAGACAAAGCAACAGCGAGCGAGTCTCGCATTACATGCACTCGGTGGGCGTAACTTCGAAACGATACCGCGTACAAATCGGTGTGTCAACTAACGATGGTGTTTAATTATAGATACCGATACTTTCGAAATTGAAGTATACCAATACGATAACGAATGGATATTAATAGTGACCGATACGATAGATATCGAAATAATAAGAAATATAATACAGTCTAATCGAAACAATTCTACGCGACTGAAATATCAAATTATGCAACATTTAAGTGACACTATTGCATTCATCGATGTCTGCTTTATGCGTACGTAGGAGTTAATGGTACTTTCTAGGAAGCATCGAATGGGTATCGATACTTTGGCCAAGTATCAAATATGCATCGACAGCTTCGAAGAAGCATCGAACGAGTATCGATTTGGCTCGATACGTATTTGTACTGTTTGGTACCAGATTATAATACACGAGCTGGTATCGATAGTGACAAACAGCGATGGGAATGATATATCGTGTGAAACGCATTGGATACTTCTGCTAAATAAGTATCTATACTTTGTAAAAGTATGCACGTGGTTTCCTATTTTAATTGCAAAGGTATTGGGTTGTTCGGAAAGTCATTTCGTTTTCCAAAATGGAGAATGTGTAAGTTAATAAAATGTTTACACACTCTAAAAAAATCGTGTTTCATTTTCATCAAAAAAAAATAAAATTACTTTTTGAGCAACCTAATATTTTTCAACAGTCTATTTTGTTCCAAATCCATAAGTTTTACCACAGTAGTAAATATAATATCGACGCTTACTGGGTATCTTGTGGTATCGGTATCGACTACGTATTCATCGCAAAAGTACCGGTATCGAAAACAGATTTGGATGACTTAAATACTATTTAAGTACTTGGTTCGTAGAATTGCTCGGGTACCATGAATGGCCAATAGAGATTCTTATTACACGTGTATTCAAATACACGTGTACGCGTGTAATTATCAACAGCGAACTCCAAACCGTGTAATCCTTAATACACGGGTACCCGTGTATTTCTATATTACACGAATTATTTTGCAACACGTGTACTTTGTATTACACATAATACATTTACATACTTACATTTCACGTGTTTATGTTAATTAATCGATAACGACGTAAACGTAGTAAAATATACGTGTACGCACATTCAAGTATCCCCGTACGTGTGCGTTTACAATCCGCGTACACGTGTAATTAAAACACGTATATTTAATTTTTTTTTTGAATACACGTTTACAGTACACGGATTTTTAATTACTTAATACACGATGTACGTTCCTCGCGTACAGCCGTGTTTTAACACACGTAAAGAACTGCGACCTCTGCTAGCCACCCTGGTTCGCTCGAGACTTTCAATGTTTCCATTCAAGGACTTTCTCGCGTTGGAAATTTGATCTCGCTCGGTACGGTATCATCGGTCGATACACCCGTGACAGTAGCGAAACCCCGCCGGCTGTTATCCGACCAATTATTCGGCTGCAAGCTCGGAACAAGAAAGCGGAATCGCTGCGATTAGCGCACGGCGATTTCATCGCGCGTGAATGTTATCTTTCCTTGGGTAGACTCGGTCGGGGAGACGTCTCGTACAATGAAGTATTCATAGGCGGCTAATGTGGAACAGAAGGAAAGCCAGAACAGCCAAGGATAAGTGGAATAGCCACGGTTGCTCCGAAACAGATACGGAGATAAACCTTCACCAGTCGTGTCGGCCGCGCCGCGAACCGCTGGTGAACGCGTGGTAACCAGCGTTCGTGAAATTGTTGAACCGTTCTCTGGTCGGGATCCAGGGATGGGCGCGTTCGAACGATTTTGTAATTAAAATACATCTGAAATACTACGCGCATGCATGCATCGAATGTCCGTAACGAGGGTGTAACCCGACATTTTCCATTCTGCGTTGCTCGAATATCAATACATATCCTTACGTTTCTGGAATTAATTTATGTAATGAACATTGCGCGTATTCTCCGTTTAAATTCTCCTGACAGTGTTAACAATAGATTGACGAGATTCTCCCGTTGAAAATGAGTACACACACGACGTACTTTTGATTGCTCGAACATCGATACATTTTCTTACGTTTCTGGAATTAATTTATGTAATAAACATTACACGCATTCTTCGTTTAAATTCTCCTGACAATGTTAACAATAGATTGACGAGATTCTCCCGTTGAAAATGAGTACACACACGACGTACTTTTGATTACTGGAATATCGATACATTTTCTTACGTTTCTGGAATTAATTTATGTAATAAACATTACACGCATTCTTCGTTTAAATTCTCGCGACAGTGTTAATTAACAGTAGATTGGCGTGCGTATCCCGATGAAAATGAGTACAAACACGACGTACTTTCGATTATTTTTAATTTCATATAAATTATAATCGTGCACGTTCGGACTTATTTTTACGGTCAAACTGTCGTCCATAGATGTATAATAACGTACAGACGCGACGAAGTGTACAATAATTTGCATTTCGTATCAACGGTAAGAGCAGATGTAAAGCGAGTCTTGTTCGCTGTCGCGCTGTCTCTCTCACTCCCGTTGTAATCCGACGTAAAAGCAGCCGGTACAACGTCGTGTTTCGACTATTGATAATACTATCGTAGAGATATCGCAAAGATCATCGTTCTTCCGATACATTCAAAAACTCGATCCTCGCGTTCCATTCACAATACAAAAAAGATAAGAAACATTCAAAATTATCTCCTACAGATATCACCTGCCGATTACCTTACAATTACCGCGATCGAATACATTCCTGTACAAATAAACGGTGAAAAACATTCGATACTTCCTATTAAATACTACGGTCACGAATTAGCCGGATGTTATTAATACGTGTCGTAGCAGTTCGGTCGCTATCGATACCTACCCGGTATCCTATAGTATCGGTATTCGATTCGTGCATTCGTTCCGAAATTACTGTTATCGAAAATTTGATACCGAATACCGGAGAGATTTCGTTACGTTTCCATACTCGCTGGTAATTAATCGGGTATCGGATCGAACGTTGTGGTACCTGCACGCGTCACTCCCATTGCTGGGGGGGGGGGGGGGGGGGGAAATGTCGGTGAACGGTGCGTGGCTCGCGTGGGCGTTCGTCGAAGTTTTACGCGAAACGAGCGTCGTTATCGCGAAGAAGCCACCGGTGTTACGCCGCGGGACACGAATTTGATGGAACTCGATATCAGCTCGCACCGTAACCTCGAAAACGGAGGCGTGCGTGTACAGCCAAGCCTGTCACGCGGTAGAGGGGAGGCACGTTACACATATTTGAGGTCAGGAGATATAAATAAATGCTAATATCAACAGGCGCTGGCCAGTTTGATATCCAAAGCCTCGTTTCGTTCGGTCTGCGCGCCGCGCCGGCCTTTCTGTACACCTCTATTGAGCATAGGTCACCGTCCAATTCAGATAACGCCCCGATAGCGAACGTTTCATCTAGGATTTGTAAAACGACGGCCGCGCTCTTAATACGATCATCGTCGGCTATAGAAAATCGGCTGCGGTATCTCGCGGTCCTGATAATACGGGAATGTACCGCATGGCTCGCGATCACGACCATCATTGATCGAAATGGACGGATCATTGGTCCTTCGATATGTAATACGTATCGAAGCTTCGTGGAAATTTCGTTGGTATTTTTGTCTAATTTACCAGCGAGATCGGATCAGTGTACGATATTATTGAAATTTTTGCGAATTAAACAACCGTGTTACATTGGGTCATTTCGTTTTCCAAAATGGAGAGTATATAATTTAATAAAATATTTATACACTCTAAAAAAATCGTGTTTCATTTTCACAAAAAAACAAAAAAAAACGAAAATGGAAACTATATAATTTAATAAAATGTTTATACACTCTAAAAAAAATCGTGTTTCATTTTCACCAAAAAAAAACGAAATGATTTTTCGATGAACCTAATAATTTAGACTGGTTTCTTCAGTTGCTTTTTGGAAATCCAGGAAGGAATTTTGTTACATTCTTAATGTATAAATTCGCCGGGTATCTTTATTTATGGAGGATTCGAAATTCGTGCAAATCCAGAATTTGAAATTCAAGGGATTCTAATTTTAAATGAAACTTAATAGAAATGTGACTCTTGTGTAACTTTCTTTAGGTAACTTACCAATTTTGTGATTCAGTTTCAACAATTTTTGAAATTTCGTATCTCTGTGTAACTTATCGATCTTTGTGATTTAGTTTTAACAATTTTTGAAGTTTCGTATCTTTGTGTAACTTATAAATCTGTGTGATTCAGTTTTAACAATTTTCGAAGTTTCGTATCTTTGTGTAACTTATAAATCCGTGTGATTCAGTTTTAACAATTTTCGAAGTTTCGTATCTATGTGTAACATATCGATCTTTGCGATTCAGTTGTAACAATTCGATTAAAGAAGGAATTGAAAGTTTCGGTTACAATATAAAGCGAAAAATGATATTTTTAACCTATGAACATATACATGCCTTGTGATAATAGAAATTCATCTGAGAGGAAACTTAATGGAATTTTGATTAAAATTTCGCTGAAATTAATTTTCTGTACGATTTCTCGCTCCGATTGAAAATTTTACGAAAATATGAAACCAGCTCCCGGGGTTGTAAACCAACTGTCGCGTATTACACCTGTAATGTCGGTCGTACGACGTATTGAGAGCCCACATGCCCACTCGGTAGAGAATTACATACAGGCGTATGTGTGACGACTTATCTACGTAACCTACTCCACTTGTAACTGTTTGCGAGAACACTTCCTCATTACACGTGAACGCGCCCACCGTTTTCTATCGATTGGGTTGCTAACACGACGTTATGTATCTCATCTTTGGGCCGAGGTCTGGTCTCGTTCAGTTCCTGTTCACCGATAGGACGCTCCGTTGACATTTGAATTTATATTCGTAGCTAACGGACCAATCCACACCGAGCACCGCGAACACTCGAGCGTCAAAAATGTTACAACTTGCTAATAAATGTCTGTCGTCCGTGTAATCACCGACAGAAAACTTGGAAACCGATAATGTATATTTCTTTTTTCATTTACCGTGTCGATTGTTGTTCTTGGGACCGGAAGTTTCATTAATATTAATGTACCAAGAGGTAATCGGAGAACAAAACAGAATTCGATTTTTTTTTATCAACTAGGAAAGTTCGAAAAGGATGGATGCTTGACAGCACAGTTTAATATTCGGTATTACTTGCTAACGTTAGAATTAAAAGTATCACACGCAGAAGAAACCGGGGAATCGATGAATAATACATTTTTATTTTCGTCTATAGTAATTTAAGCGTAAAAGTGTTTTCGACTAATTTCACCTGTAATTACCTGAGATTTGTTCCATTTGCTCTCATCGAATGATCACGATCGTAAGTCGAGAAGTGTTCCCTTTGAGAATCGGTCGATGGTAAACTTTTATTTTCATCTACAATATAATACACAAGAACACGAATTCTTCAGAAATTTCATTTGAAATTAGTCTATCGCTGTGTTCACGGAGGATTCGTTCCACTTGCTCTCATCGAATAATCACAATCGTAAATCAAGAAGTGTTCTCTTTGAGAATCGGTCGATGGTAAACTTTTATTTTCATCTATAATATAATACACAAGTACACGAATTCTCGAGAAATTTCATTTTAAATTAGTTCATCGCTGTATTCACGGAGGATACGTTCCATTTGCTCTCATCGAATAATCACAATCGTAAATCAAGAAGTGTTCTCTTTGAGGATCGGTCGATGGTAAACTTTTATTTTCATCTACAATATAATACACAAGAACACGAATTATCGAGAAATATCATTTAAAATTAGTTTATCGCTGTATTCACGGAGGATACGTTCCATTTGCTCTCATCGAATAATCACAATCGTAAATCAAGAAGTGTTCTCTTTGAGGATCGGTCGATGGTAAACTTTTATTTTCATCTACAATATAATACACAAGAACACGAATTATCGAGAAATATCATTTAAAATTAGTTTATCGCTGTATTCACGGAGGATACGTTCCATTTGCTCTCATCGAATAATCACGATCGTAAGTCAAGAAATGTACCCCTCGACGAATCGTATTTTCGAGGCGTCGAAATCAACGCGAATCTATTGCGCAATGTCGCGAATCGTGCAATAAATTACCAGAAAAATGAACTCCTCGAAAGTGAAAAAGTCTCTGGGAAGGAAACACGTTCCTCTTGGGTGTTAACCAATGGCGAACTTCACGATACGAGCTCACGGTAGTTCTAAGCAACGTCGACGCCACGGATCGATGAAGAACACCGATAACCTGAACGATTCATAAACGAGATTCGAAGCGATAAACGATTAATGCGCGTGTCGAAATACTTTCGACCGCGAGCCACGCCGCGATAACAAAGTAATTGGTTCTCGCTACGCCGTTTGCTTCGCGAAACGACTGCAACGGACGGGCCGAGTGAAAAATCGCCTTTTTGCCCGGCGTTGCGGCAATTCGCCGCCTCGTTTATAAATTTCAACGGCCCGCGTAGCTGCAGAAAACAATTTCAATCGATGCAACAAGCGAACGCACACAGTCGTCTACGTGTTACCGTGGGCACGAGTGTAAAGTAGCGATGGGTTCGAACGCGACGATCGCACGAGTTCGAGTCAGTTCTCAAACTTACTTCGTTGGAAGTATTGGGTTGTTCGGAAAATTATTTCGTTTTTTTTTTTTTTTTCGTAAATATGAAACACAATTTTATTAGAGTGTATATACATTTTATTAAATTATATGGTCTCCATTTTCGTTTTTTTTTTTTTGGCGAAAATGAAACGATTTTTTTAGAGCGTATAAACATTTTATTAAATTCTATATTCTCCTTTTTAGAAAACGAAATGACTTATCGAACAACCGAATATTTCATTGGGTGATTTTTCCTGTGATTGTGAATCCAAAGATTGAAGACTATTGTTCGATAAATTAGGAAGAGAAGGGAAAGATTGTCGAGACAAGAATTCGCATTGTTAGCAGTCCCACTGTACTTTGTTCCTGAAACGAATCACAGTATTTGTTTACTTGTCAGATGTTTTAATCTATTGTTAATTTATAATGTGAATAATTTTTTTATAATATTTCTAGGTTATAGAAAATTGTCGAACTGAATTGGCTGAGAATTCGATTCTTTGAAGTTTGAACAAACTCGCGAGCTACTCGAACCCATCGCTAGTCGTAAGACCTTGCACGGTTGGGTACAGTGTTCGATCTGATCGATTTGTTGTTCTGTCCCTGACCTAAGCACGTATCTAAGTCTAGTTCTACGCGAATTGAAGTTCTAATTTATTGGAGCATTTTTAATTCACGCGAGTTGTAAAATGGAATTCATTGAGACGGGTTCACGAGAGCTGCGGAGCAAGTTCCTCTCGTTTCGTTTCCATTTTGTTTCTCGTTTCTCTATTCGAATCTCCATTCGACGTTGACACCATGAATATTTTCCATTCTGTATAATTTCGGAGAAATCTTCACGATCAAATGTTGCACTGCAATGTATAATTTCTACGATAGCGATTCGGCTGCCAGGGCTGGTTAAATATTCGAGACGTTACGTGCACAGGGTGTGAGAAAGAGAATTTAGAAATGAGTAAAAATTCAAGTGTAAAAGATAAATGATTTGCATTACGGAAATTTATTTTTCGAAGAAACATTTCGTGTAATTTTCTGTACAAAGTGTGTTCATTAATGAAACTGAGAGTAATGATATGCTTATCGATATTTCAGTGAGAATGTAGATAAAGGAATTGTTTCTCTTATCATTTGAGAATTACGGTCATCAAGTAGCTTTGAAGAAAGCGAGTCTTAATATTTATGACAACCACATGTGGTGTTACAGTGTCGGCTTTCAGACTAACATGTTCACTGTTCCAAAATCGTTGGTAATAGGAATCACCACGTGTGTTCCAATTAGCAGTGCTTCGAACAAGCTTTAGAATAGATTTTGCTCCGTTCTATAGTTTCGTGACACGGTGGTACCAGCAGCTACGCGTATCTTTCTATGGTATAGTTGTTTATTCGAAATACAAATACATTTAGAATTAATTGTCGTTAGAACAATTATAAGATCTGTCGTGAGATTGATTAAACTAGCAAAATTAACCTTTCTGCTAATTATTATTCTTATCTCTTATTCCATTCTTCATTGTCTATAATTTTCGTAAAAGTGAAAATAATAAATATTTTCGATCATAAGAAATTGTACTCTTTTGGAGCACACTTTGCAAGTAGAAATATACTTCCAGAAATTCCTTTCCAAATTTGTCGAGCTTGTCTCTAACCTTTCTGCTAATTATTATTCTTATCTCTTATTCCATTCTTCATTGTCTATAATTTTCGTAAAAGTGAAAATAATAAATATTTTCGATCACAAAAAATTGTACTCTTTTGGAGCACACTTTGCAAGTAGAAATATACTTCCAGAAATTCTTTTCCAAATTTGTCGAGCTTGTCTCTAATCTTTCTGCTAACTATTATTCTTATTTTTTGTTCCATTCTTCCGTTAATTGTCTATAATTTTTGTAAAAGTGAAAATAATAAATATTTTCAATCATAAGAAATTGTACTCTTTTGGAGCACACTTTGCAAGTAGAAATATACTCCCAGAAATTCCTTTCCAAATTTGTCGAGCTTGTCTCTAACTTTTCTGCTAATTATTATTCTTATCTTTTATTTCATTCTTCCTTTCATTGTCTATAATTTTCGTAAAAGTGAAAATAATAAATACTTTCGATCACAAAAAATTGTACTCTTTTGGTGCACACTTTGCAGATAGAAATATACTCCCAGAAATTCCTTTCCAAATTTGTCGAGCTTGTCTCTAACTTTTCTGCTAATTATTATTCTTATCTTTTATTTCATTCTTCCTTTCATTGTCTATAATTTTCGTAAAAGTGAAAATAATAAATACTTTCGATCACAAAAAATTGTACTCTTTTGGAGCACACTTTGCAAGTAGAAATATACTTCCAGAAATTCTTTTCCAAATTTGTCGAGCTTGTCTCTAATCTTTCTGCTAACTATTATTCTTATTTTTTGTTCCATTCTTCCGTTAATTGTCTATAATTTTTGTAAAAGTGAAAATAATAAATATTTTCAATCACAAAAAATTGTACTCTTTTGGAGCACACTTTGCAAGCAGAAATATACTTCCAGAAATTCCTTTAAAAATTTAACAAGCTTTTCTCCAAAGATAAAAATTACCCCCAGAGAAAACTCCAAAGACCATAATTATACCCTGTAGAAGAAAAAAAATTGTTCACAAAAATACAATCTTCGGGTCTGTTGCTGAAACCACTGCTATTTGTTCGTACCGTTAATGGAAAAAGAGCCCGTTGGATCATCCTGTATATTCCTTATCGCTCATAAAGGTTCAGCCAGATGCTGGTGTTGGGGTCGAATGATTTATTAGGAGACAGCGAACCGGCTCTTTATCGTGGACAGCTCTTTGTATTAGTCACCTGTTTATTATCTCGGAGCAATGGATCCGCGCGAAGGCGATCTCCGTTTTTCTTTTTTCCCTTTTTCTTTTTTTCTTCCCCTCTTCTTCTTCTTCTTCTTCTTCTTCGATCGGCAGCGTAGCGGTATCGACGAACTTTACGCCAGCGATGCTGGCCTGGTTTCGTTGTTAAGCCGCCTTCTAGATACACAAACTATTAATCTGTTAACCTACCTGCCTGCAATACTGGTTACAATCGCCGTGGTCGTATCGAGCGACCTAGACGTTCGCTCTGCATGACGATCCGTCGGCTGACAGTTAACGAAATCGTTTCGTTGGCTTTACGGCGGTTTTACGACAACCGTGTGGTCTATAGCGCAAAATGGTGTATCGAGAAGACACGCAAGAAACCAAAGACTTCCGTAAAAAGAAATCGTTCGGTGCCCCGTTCGAATCTTGCTCGTATCGTGTCCGATCAATCCTTGTGCACTGTTGATACGATTATCACACCGGAGCTGTTCGATTCAGATTGACGCGCATCGAAAGTACATTATATTGAAATAAGTTTAATCTCGTGTGCTCCTTTCCTTATACTTTACTGATAGGTACCAGATTCTCCTTATCCTGGCGAGAGGATATCTTTTTTTTTTCTCTCTACGGTACACTCTGTTTCAACGATTCATCGACACTGTTCACATTCTGTGTACACAGTATACATTCTTCTTCTATTAAGAATATAATATCTAATGGTACAATTATATTATTCTAGTAATAATATATCTATTCTCTCTGTTGAGAAAGAATAATACATATATCTAGTATAATACTCTACCATTAATAGAAAAAATGTTACAATATTTTACTATTAACCCTTTGAACTCTAGAGGAGATCCTCGTACTATTAATTCAGTGTACTATTTTCGATCCGGGAAAACTTCGTGGTTTGAAATTCAAATTGGAATTGAAATATTACGTTCTTGTAGAGTGTAAACGCGTGTGCGCGAAGTATATAAAAATGTTCCGTTTCGGATTCATTTTACGACTTAAAAGGATTTCCTCGAGGCGTCGGTTTCTGGTAGCAAAGAAGCCTCGAGTGCAAAGGGTTAATGACAAAAATTAGACACGTGTACTGTTCTTTCTCAACGAAAAAGAAACAACATTTTTTCGACTGAGCAAACATTCGTCGATACCATGTACATTTTATTTACACGAGCCGACTTAAGCGGAGAACTCCGTGTACCAAGCGTCATCGACAAATTCTCAATGAACAACCGTACATATTTCCAAGTTACAATTATCGTCATCGTTTCGCGAAAGCTACTCCGTTAGGAACGCGCGAGTACTGCCCCCGTGTCTCCAAGTACAGTAGCATTCGAGCGTATCCGTCCCATCGTGTATCGACGCTACTCGTCGCACGGCTCGATCCCCTTCGCTGCCGATTACGTCACGCTCGCGACAAGAGAAGAAGGCTCCACGAAAGCGCGCGCAACTGGAACAGAACCGTGCTCACACGAACTTCCCAGAGGTTGGGAGCTCGCTCCTCCGAACAAAAGCGCGGTTGATTCATCGGACCGGTTACCGGGTTAACGCGAAAAGGATTTGCATGCCAGGTCACGGTAATAGGCGAAAAGTTTATCGGATCGGTCCCTACCCCGTGAACTGTTTCTGCCGGAACAAGAACAGCCCACCGTCGACGGAACGCGCGTACGAAGGTTTCGCGGAGTTCGGGGCGAGGGAGAGTGGTGGGGGGAAGGCAGGCAGGCTGGAGAGGGGAGAGCACTATCTTCATTCCGCTGTGTCCCTCCCACTGAGAGACGTTGCTCTCGATAGAACGAGAACGCAGGTGACGGGTCACCGGCAGGCTATTTACCTACTTCAACCTACCTCGCACCTACTTCACCCGTTGACCTAAAGCGGCGCTGCCTTCTCGTCCTTTTTCGAAGTCCCTGGGCGCGCTAAGTACACGACCACCGGGGTATCCATTTTGGGTTGCGAGCGATCAATTCGAAAATACCGAGAGTCGTTCGCGAGTTACAGACCACGCGAGCGAAGAGAGAAGTTACGAGACGCGCGGGATAACGATTATTAGAATAGCGGAAGTAAAAGTTTCTTTTCGTTAATTGGAACAAGTTTAAAATATAATGTACAGAATGGGTAGTTTTCAATTCTTGGACACTTTCCAATCTGGGAGTAATTTTCTTTTCCCTATTAGAGTAGATTGTATTTACACAATTTGGAGAGTTTCGCGGTAAATTGCTCGACATTTTCCAAAATGGTGGCGAAACTTCTCTGGAGACGGGACTTACGATCCAAGGAGGGCCCCCAATGTGAAAAGTGTGGATAACCTCTCTCTTTCTATTAATAGATCGATCGGCCAACCAACCGTAGAAGTATATTCTTCTTTTCTTGATTATTTCTGTTGAAATCTCTCACTCTATCTTGTATATCGAAATTTACCGAATAGTCCCCAAAATTTAAAAATAATCCCAAGAAATTATTACAATCGATATCGTTTTGAGTACATCTCGAGCGAAGAAACTTTCTTTTCAGCATCTTCTAATTAATCTTTTCATTACTTCTTATTCACCTACTGCACCAGCTGTACAATCCACAGTATACTAAGTACAGTATAACCGTAACCGTAGAATTAAAAAAAAATGACAATTCAATTTATTTAAGACAATCCCAAGAAATTATTACAATCGATCGTTTCGAGTACACCTCGAGCGAAGAAATTTTTTCTTTTCAGCATCTTCTAATTAATCTTTTCATTACTTCTTATTCACCTACTGCACCAGCTGTACAATCCACAGTATACTAAGTACAGTATAACCGTAACCGTAGAATTAAAAAAAAATGACAATTCAATTTATTTAAGACAATCCCAAGAAATTATTACAATCGATCGTTTCGAGTACACCTCGAGCGAAGAAATTTTTTCTTTTCAGCATCTTCTAATTAATCTTTTCATTACTTCTTATTCATCTACTGCACCAGCTGTACAATCCACAGTATACTAAGTACAGTATAATCGTAACCGTAGAATTAAAAAAAAATTACAATTCAATTTATTTAAAAAAAATCCCAAGAAATTATTACAATCGATCGTTTTGAGTACATCTCGAGCGAAGAAATTTTCTTCTCAGTATCGGGGAAGAGATATGAAAAAAAAAGTTTTTGAAAACCGTCCACCGTAAGTGGAGGACTCACCGCGTTCCATGTTTCGTTAGAAACGTCGTTATCGTCGGATTCCTGGCACGATCGAATTATTTCCTCGTAGGTACGTACCGGTTCGATAAAATCTCGAAACGCCTCGGTTCCGCGTCCAGCGAGCCCGCGACTCGCGCCGGCTACGAAGGCGTCGAAAAACTCGTCCCCATCGTACGAGCACCTCGACCTGGCGCAATGATCAGTTTTAATCGGCTTCGGCGTGAAACGGGTGAAATATCGACTAAATATAACCGGGGCCAGGAACCGGTGGAAAAGAGGGGCAACCAGACACGGTGGGAGCCTCGTGCCGCGAATGTAGGACATCGCCTCGTCTTCGAAAAGATATACGAACGCGGGAGAGGGACCCGATTACGTTACTGTTAATGCCGCTGATTCTCTATGGGCCGCGATCAAACGCGTCCGTTTATTCTCTTTACGTTCGGGCAGTGTCGACACCCGTAGCCTGGCCTCCGCTTCGCTCCGAGTAATTTCGGTCTACCAAACGAGAAAGTTTCTCCGTGTCTTATTCATTCTCTCTCTCTCCTCGTTGGTCGCCCTTTCGTACGAACTTCGCTAAACGACCAACCGGGTACACTGGAACCTCCATTATTCGAACTAATAGCTAGTCGTTCCGATCATCCTACACGGTGAAGCTTTTTCCTCGGTTGAACGAGACGTGGAACTTTGACGTTAAAGTTCGCGATGCTTCGACTTACTCGGGGTTCGAGAATCGATTGAACAAATTTTACGCGTGAATTTTAATATTTATCAACTCGGGTGTACACATTCGTCCGAGTACGAATTAATACACTGTGTGTAAAATATGCCATGTTTTAGGATAGGGAATATTATTTTAATTAATTTGAACTTTCACCTACACAAAGCACAGGTGTAATAGTGTTCTATATCGTTAGTTGAGGGTCTTTTCAATGCTACAAATGTTTAGAAGATTCCTAACGGAGATTTTCAATGCCTTTTGAATATTTTTAATTTCTATTCCTCGGTAGACGAATTGTCGTAATATCGTTATCGTTGTTAGTATTCGTACTGAATTCTTCTGTTCAGAATTTATATCACGAAACTTGTTGTTTATTCCTTGGTATATATATGTTCGGTTTAAAAATATCCTATCTTTTCAATACCTTGGTACGCACAGTGGGATATTTTTCAACCATGAAAAATTAAAATAACTAACATTGCCCAAGACTGTTAATATTCCATCTCATAATTAACCCTTTGCACTCCGCTGTCCCCTCTCAGGGGATTCTAGCATATCATTCGGATGTCCCCTTTCAGGGGACATTCAAGTTTATTAGTGATTACGGGTAATTGAGTTATTTCAGCGCAACTTTTTGTGAAAATTAAAAATTTTGAAAACTTAAAAACTTAAAAATTTGAAAATTTGAAAATTTAACCCTTTGCACTTCGCTGTCCCCTCTCAGGGGACATCGTGATTCTAGCATATCACTTGGATGTCCCCTCTCAGGGGACATTCAAGTTTATTAGTAATTACGGGAAATTGAGTTATTTCAGCGCAACTTTTTGAAACATGCATCTTTCCCTGAAGTTTTCTCTTCAAATGGCACAAGAAATCAAATCAAAATATCGTAAAATTACTAAGATAGTACATACAAGTAATGTCAGCGGGTTTTGTGTCAGACGAGAACCTGAGAGGCGTGCTCACGACGGTCCGAGCACTTCTCGGCTGCACTCAAGAACAGGATATTTATTCACAATACTTCCATACTATAGCAACATAACTTCTGATAATATATCCCGGCCGGATCTTCCAGTAAGCACAAGGATTCGGCTACAATTATATAAGAAATTATTAGACAGAGTTCCTGATGCAAAAGGATACCACATGTTCACCGACAGGTACCATACCAGCATCCTTTTAGCGGAAGAATTGCGAAAGATGAATTGTCATCTTACTGGCACTATAAGAATTAATCGAAAAGGCGTACCGGTACAAATAAAAAAACCAAAATTTTCAACAAATAAAACAGTTGCATACAGGAAGAATAATACTACGTTTCTTGCGTGGAAAGATAAAAGAATTATTACCATGCTCACGAATTATTATAACACTCAACTACAATCTACCTACAGAACATTACGCGGTGGAGATGCAACAGTGAATAAACTTGAAATGGTGTTAGAATATACGGTAAATATGGATGGTGTGGATCGTGTGGATCGATACGCTTCGACGTATTGTTTTTTCCTTCGTAAATCGTTGAAATGGTGGAGAAAGTTATTTTTTTGGGGGGTTGGAAATGTGTGTGATAAACTCATACGTAATATACCGCATCTCGAAACAAACAAATAATGAAACGCCAATGACACACCACAAGTTTCTCAAAACACTAATTGACCAATTGAGGGGCGATTTTCGTGTTAAAACAAATTACATATTCCAGATCTGGGACAAAGAAAACGCGACTGTATTATGTGTTCTAACAGGAAAACACCTGGTGGCAAGTGTCAAACAAATTATTATTGTCAAACGTGCACTAATCAGCCTGCAATGCATGTTGGGGAGTGTTTCAAAATTTATCATACTGTAGAAAATTACAAACAGTAAAATATTGATTTTTTTGCAAATATACATTCCTCGATCTCGACCAATTCATATAAGTCCAATATCATTATAATAAGTTACTTAGTTTCAAAATTATAGTAATTGGGTTTGTAAATGTTTGTTCCTGTCGTAAAGTGGCGCTGAGTAGCTGATAGCCAACGTCCAAAATCGTTCAGAGTGCAAAGGGTTAAACATTAGGTTGTCCGGAAAGTCATTTCGTTTTTTTTTTTTTATTGGTGAAAATGAAACACGATTTTTTTTAGAGTGTATCAACATTTGATTAAATTATATATTCTCCATTTTGGAAAAAGAAATCATTTTCCGAACAATCCCAATATATTCTCACGTTTTACTCTTTGAGATGAAAATACATTAACGACTGTATACACTTTTTACGTCGATATTATTTTCACCCCGGATTACAAATAACAAAATTACTTTCCGAACTCACTATTTGTAATCTAATCTATTTCGTCAGTTTCAATTATTTTGTATCATTTTACACGTTTAACGGCCGTGCCTGAAAGAGTCAAAGAATGTTTCTACGCGAGAAGGGACACTACAGAGGGGCACGTTTCGTCCGCACGGTAGAACGTTCGCATGGTAGAGACCACAGAGCATAGAGATCATATACCGATAGCGTTCCCTCCGATTATTCTGATTTCTCTTTTCGTCGGGGTTCGAGTCGCGTCGCCGCGAGTCCACGACGTTTCGGCCACGTGCTTTCACCTTTGGGAAACACTTTCGCCTAGGAAGCCCCGTCCCGAGGCACGCCCAGCCGGCTTTTCCGTGTAACGCGTGACGCATAGTGGTCAGGAATCCCAAAAAGTTGGCCCAGATGTTAATCTCGTTATTTTAAATTCATTTCCACGTACACGGGGGGGTTATCGGAATACCTTCAAGTTAAAACGTCGTACAGTCGCCCCGGAAAAATGACAACAAACGCGATATTTAATATTTGAACCAAATTACGAGAAACATCGCTCGATCGACCATCTCGAGACTCGTATTATCTTGACAAGATGACGACAGTCACGATTCGTTCGAGTTCTATTCGGATCACGTATTATTTTCCTCTTTTATATTTATATTTCTGTTAGGTTGTTCGGAAAGTCATTTCGTTTTTTTTTTTTTTTTTTTTTTTGGTGAAAATGAAACACAATTTTTTTAGAGTGTATACATAATTTACTAAATTATATATTCTCCATTTTGGAAAACGAAACGACTTTCCGACCAACCCAATATTTTCCTCCTTCATATTTATACTTCTAGTTAACATTAACCAAACCAGGCTCCAGAAAAGCGATCCGAAACGTTCCGATGAATTCTGTTTAATTTAAGCAAACTCCGAGAGTTTCATTCGGTCCGAAATACGAGAAAGGGACTGGAAATTTTCTTCCCGCGCGGGCGGTGGTGGGTGTACGATACATGGTGGGTATCGATGGCGTAGCAGCGTTTTTAATTGGAGAGAAAACTCGTGGAAATGGCGCTCCGAGCGGGAGCCATTGTGCTCGGCGCACGCGAAGGTCCTTGAAATGTCGGCGACGATTCAGAGAACTAGTTCAATTAGAGAAAACCGCGGAAAAGGAGATATCTCGACTGGCGCATCGAGGTATGAGGGTTTCGGGGGCAACCCAGCGTCGTCGGCCCGTAAAAGAGCCGGGAGCTCGTGAAATCGGCGACCTTCTCTCGTCCAGTGGAACCTTCTCCGCGATAGGCATCTTCTCGGCCGCGACCCACTGCTGGTTACGCCCCTGGGCCACTTCGCCGATACGCCGTTTCGCGCCAGCTGCGCTGCTGGACGAGCCGATGTTTTTCGTGCGCCGCTACAGTGCTGTTTCGAACCGGGCGGGAAATTCGAATCGTCAGGAATAACCGTTTTTTTCTTTTTACGATCGTTGGTAGAGAACGAGTTTTAAAAATCTTGAAAATTACAAATGCAACAATCGGGTGTAACAATTGTTGGTAGAGAACGAGTTTTAAAAATCTTGAAAATTACAGGTGTAACAATCGGGTATAACAATCGTTGGTAGAGAACGAGTTTTAAAAATCTTGAAAATTACAAATGCAACAATCGGGTGTAACAATTGTTGGTAGAGAACGAGTTTTAAAAATCTTAAAAATTACAGGTGTAATAATTGTTGGTAGAGAATGAGTTTTAATAATCTTGAAAATTACAGGTGTAACAATCGGGTGTAACAATTGTTGGTAGAGAACGAGTTTGAAAAATCTTGAAAATTAGAAAATCAATTGGATATTTAATTACGAGACGAGATACCGAGAGTTCCGTTGTGGAACTTGCGAGTTATTTTAATTTTTCACGATGAGTTGAAAAATGTATATCAGGAGTGGGGGGAGTGATCTTTTAACTCACCGTGTCTCAAAGAAACGTGGGTCATTTTTGAACCCATTGTACGCCAAAGAGTTGAAGAACGAGAAAGTAGAACGTTCGACGAGGATCATTTTTGGAACTCGTTGAAAGAGAACAATTTTTACGCTGCTTCTTTGCGTCTCGAACAATAGGGAAAGAATAGTTGCAAACGATTTGAAATGGTAATTTTTGGTACAGGTAGGTTTCCATGAAGCAAATTTCGATGCGTCGAATTTTAATAACAATTCCCTCCAAGTTTACGGAGCTCTCTCAACTTCGGAATGTACCGTGTACAATCGACGCAATGTTCGCGCACAGATGGTGGTAGACGAGAAACGTGTGCGCGCTCGAGTGGACCCACATAGGTGCGCGACCAATTGGATACACATGGCGGTCACCGTGTTAAGATTCTGTAGGTGTGGCCGTGTATACACAGCGTTCAGGGTCCAGCGTGAAACGAATTCGTGCAAACGCGTCATAAACCATGAGAAGGAGTGGGGAGGACCGGGACGCGGTCCCCGACGCGTTAACGCGGCAGCTGCTAAGCGTTTTAGCGGGATCATTCGGATCGCGCGCGTAAATCCAACTCGAATACCCCCCTCTCCCCCTACCCGCTAACGGAAAGTATTTACGCGGCACGCGAAAGGATTTACGAAGTTGTTCGCGAGAAATATTCTCTCTCTCTCTCTCTTTCTTTTTTTCTTTTTTTCTTTCTCTCTTTCTTTTTCTCTTTCTCTCTCTTCGGAGGGCAGAAAGTAATCGCATCGAAGTTGCAAGCTGCTTTTTTCGCTCGACAGCTGACGTTAGCGGTAGCGATAATCCCGTTTCCAGTGCTGGAACGAGCGTCAACGCAACCAGTAAATTCTGGTCGGACTTGTTTCTCGTATTCGTGCCGAGGGTTAACGAAGATTCAGATATCGTCTACGCGCTACGTTGTCGAGGTAAAACGAAGCTGTACCCGAAGATACAGCACGGTCCCTATCTTTATTTCGATCGGTTTATCCGAAGCGACGATAACGGGAGAACGTAGGTACGGCGCTAGAAGATTGTAACAATGGAAGAAAAATAAAAAATAAAAGAATCTGGACCGTACCAGGAACCGAGAGAATCTATCGCGCGTTTCCAGGTGCCGTTGCGATTTCTATCGCGACCGCGGCTCTCCTTGCCACGGTTAATTGCCACCGAAACATCGGGGATACAGCTCGGAGAATTGGAAAAAATCCCCGCGCCGGGAGAACGCTGACCCCGCCCCTTCCCCCACTCCACGCGTCCGCGAGGACTACGTTTACTCCTCGAACTTCCACGGTGAGAATTCTCACGCTATTCCGGCTCAAATCTTACCGTTTACGGAATTTTTCAAATTCGATAATGTCCACGTATTTGAAAATAAATGTAAAATAGCTGTAAAGCTGTAAAATATCAATCTTCCAGCTTCAATGATTTTTGAGATATCAATTGTCAAAATAGATAACACTGAGTAGGTACGTTACTCGACGTCGCACCGCTCCATTTCCCCCGCCACTTACCTCGCCTTCAAGGGTACTTTTTTTTTCTTTCATCGAAGTGTACAATGTCTACTTTTTATCACATCGGTACCATACCACGCGATTGTTCCTCGTATGAATTTCTGCGCGTGTTACAAACCTTCTCGTCTCTCTTGTCGATTTTTATAATCGTTGGAAAACGAACGGTCACGATTTCTTGTAAGTGAACCGGTGATCCAGTTGTTATCCGTCGCTCGAGTCAAATTGTTCCGAAACTCCGTGGCATCTTCGGTGACGGTACTCGACTCCCCGCAGCGACGGACCGATGACTTCTAGATCGACGATCGGTCGGTTTCCCCCTCTCGAGTCGCGTCGGTCCGCAACCTTTTCCTCCCGCGGCTTCGTGTTGCGTAGGCGCGAGAAAAAGGACTCGCGAGCCGAAAGGTCTCCGAAGCGCGGCGTGCCCGCTTCTCGAGGAGCCGAGCGGGCCGACGACGAGTCAGACGTGCCGAGGCTGTGACCGCGTTTCTTGGTGGGCTAAGTGGCACGCGCCTACCTGTCCTCTCTCGCGCTTCTTCCATGCCCCCTCCCCCCACTCTGTCCCGCGCGGCTCGTTTCCCCCCACCATCAACCGTCATCCGCCACCTCCCGATCAAATAGGCCGCACTCGATACCCTGTCGTCATCGGTCGCTGTCCACGGAACAACGGCGTTCTCCGTTCCCGAACGATTCTCGCCCGCGACTGTCGCCGCCTTTTTTCCCCTCCAGCTCCGCGCCGCGGCACACGTGGATCTTCACTTTCCCCGTTCCGCGACCCCCGGAAGCGATACACGCCGCGTGTCCTTTTAACGATGCTTCCTGCGCGCTTCCTGCGCGCTTCCAGCGCCCCGGCCACGTGTCCGTCGACTCTTTCTCGCCGGTCGTCGTCGGTACGGTGGTGGGGGGAGAGGCAGGGGAGGGGAGCGTCGGCGATTCGCCCGCACCGAGACGATAGGTACCGGAATCTCGGCGAATATTGAATTCTCGCGTGGCACGTCACGTGATTGGTACCGGAACGGTGTACTTAACGAACAATTCAATTTCTTACGCCGGAATCCTCGGTGTTATTATCGAACGGTGTACCAATACAGGAAAGATGAAACGAATAAAGTATGAATTCTAGGATTGCTGTTTAACCTCGAACAGAGCGCAGAGAAAACAGCTGGTGGATGCACAAAGTTTAACTCTTGAATTAAATTCAATTAGCAATTTCAGTCTAACCCCGAATAGTATAGAAAGAACGGTATGGAAATCGAACGATTCACCGATTGGAGAATTGATCATTATTCTTTTTATTTTTAAGTAATCGAACTTTGTACGCGAAATGTAATCTAGGTGTTTAACGAATACATTGAACCATTGTATAGCCACGAGTCACTCGGTTTAATTTTCAACGGTAGGAACGATTCTGTATTGTGTTGCGAATCCAACCACGCGCTCGGAACGAAGGAACAGAAATTGAAAAATGTTAAAAGGGAAGCTAATTTTCTTCCTGTGACCGGTTCGCCTTCGGTGTGGAACGCGTTATCTGACGAGTAATGGCGAACGATACGGTCGAAGAGCGTTCTCGCGCGTTGTTCTTTAATTTTCGCGCGGCCGATAATGAAAACGAAGCGTTCCTGTGCAACGGAGGTGATTTACGAGCGATCTTGGAACGGCTCGCGATGGTATTCGTGAGCCATGCAAATACGGAGTGCGCCGTTTAGAAACAGGGTCGCATCACTTGAGAAACTCTCCCCCTCTCTCTCTCTCTCTCTCTCTCTCTCTCTCTCTTTCTCTCCTCTATCCTATCCCTCTAATGCCTTGCTTGCATTCCTCTCCTCTCGTCCTCCTTCGCCGTGCTCATTATCACGATTTTCCATTACCCTCGTTCGAATTTCCACGCCGAACGACTTGCACGCCGCGTTACACATTTTACCCTTATTAGTATCACCGTTTAAGGGGGCAGTCTGGTAATTTCAGATCAAACGATCGATTTTTTTTCTTCTTCTTACATTTTCTTCGAGTAGGCGGCCACGAGAATCCGTCCTGTGAATTTTATCGGAAAATTCGAAAAATTAACGATTCTGCGGAATACTCAACCGACCCGGTCGAACGTGGACAATATGTATACGAAGCTGCAAAGAGTGCATTCGAACGATCAAAGTATGAAAATGATCCGTGTTCTAATCGATAAAATTTCACTCCACGGTAGTAATTAATCGTTGGTTCGTCAACGATGGAATAATATTTTTGAAAAACTGGTATTGAATTTTTACATCTTATCGGTAAATTCTAAACATTGACGATTCTATGGAATATTTAAAATCGATGCAGTTCGAACGTGGACAATATGTACAGTACGGAACTGCAAAGAATGCATCCGCACGATCAAAGTATGAAAATGATCCGTGTTCTAATCGATAAAATTTCACTCCACGGTAGTAATTAATCGTTGGTTTGTCAACGATGGAATAATATTTTTGAAAAACTGGTATTGAATTTTTACATCTTATCGGTAAATTCTAAACATTGACGATTCTATGGAATATTTAAAATCGATGCAGTTCGAACGTGGACAATATGTACAGTACGGAACTGCAAAGAATGCATCCGCACGATCAAAGTATGAAAATAATCCGTGTTCTAATCGATAAAATTTCACTCCACGGTAGTAATTAATCGTTGGTTTGTCAACGATGGAATAATATTTTTGAAAAACTGGTATTGAATTTTTACATCTTATCGGTAAATTCTAAACATTGACGATTCTATGGAATATTTAAAATCGATGCAGTTGGAACGTGGACAATATGTACAGTACGGAACTGCGAAGAATGCATCCGCACGATCAAAGTATGAAAATAATCCGTGTTCTAATCGATAAAATTTCACTCCACGGTAGTAATTAATCGTTGGTTTGTCAACGATGGAATAATATTTTTGAAAAATTGGTATTGAATTTTTACATCTTATCGGTAAATTCTAAACATTGACGATTCTATGGAATATTTAAAATCGATGTAGTTGGAACGTGGACAATATGTACAGTACGGAACTGCAAAGAATGCATCCGCACGATCAAAGTATGAAAATGATCCGTGTTCTAATCGATAAAATTTCACTCCACGGTAGTAATTAATCGTTGGTTTGTCAACGATGGAATAATATTTTTGAAAAACTGGTATTGAATTTTTACATCTTATCGGTAAATTCTAAACATTGACGATTCTATGGAATATTTAAAATCGATGCAGTTGGAACGTGGACAATATGTACAGTACGGAACTGCGAAGAATGCATTCGAGCGATCAAAGTATGAAAATAATCCGTCTTTTAACCCGTAAAACTTATTGCCACGATAGTAATAAAATAATCTTGGATACGATAGAATGTTTTTCGAAAACTCCGGTTACGAAATCTGAATTCCATTTGGATGCACTCTCTTCAGCATTACGGTATACGTTTATTTCGTTTCTGCTTGGCGCGTCGAAGGGAACAATTCCGTTGATAAATGAAACAAATAAATCTTCCGAAAGCGTCGTTGTTGGGACGCTCGGGGTGCTTTGCTCGATGTTGGCCGATGCTTGAAGCGTTCTCGCAGGAATACTTCCGACCGAAAGTTTCGTAGCGAAGTTAGCATCGATTTTCCTGCTCCTTCGAGCGTACTACGAGGCGGGCGCGTTCTTTCGAGGTTGCTTTTGTAGCTGGTACCTTTTCATTCGAATTCTGAGGGACGTTTTCCGCGATATTTTTACCAAGCAGGCATTTCGGTACGGATTTTGGTATTCCAGGAATCGGGGTCTGGTAGTTACCTAAGTCTCAAGAATCACAATAGAGACGAGGAAAAAATTCTTACCCTAAAAAAAAAAATTCCAAACGACGAATAAAAGATTAACAACGTGCTCCTTGAAGGAAAATTTTCGAACGAAATTACATCGTACGCTGAACGAGTAGAAGTGTGCATTATTTAAACAATTGTTCGCGAGAAATTGCCTCTACGTTGAAAAGTAGTGAAATTTCTGACCAGAAGTGAAACGATTGCGAAACCGTACGTTTTTACACGAATGTATTCGCATTATTCGGGAAAAATTTCACAATGTTTATGCAACGCACATAACATGCCTATGATTAAATTTCATCTTCGGACGTTTCACCAATGGTGGACCAACGTGACATAAGTTAACTGGACGCTGACGCAGCGACTGAAAGTGTGAAATCACGCGTACACGACAGTGGCCGATAACCGTCGGCTGTGGATGTCGAGTATGCACGATAACCTGTTCGAGGGAAAGAATATACCATGTGCCATTAAAATGTAAGTGACCTTGGAACGACCTTGACGCCTTCATCCGGTGACCTGTGTCATTAAATGTTCAGGTGCGGTTCTTGGCGTTCTTTAATTCACTCGAAAGTAACTTTTATAAATGTAATCTTTCGAAACAAGTGTTCACAGATTGAAACGGATATCTTGTAGATCCATTGCAATTTCTTCGACGTGTCTAGGTTAGGTTTCAGCCCTTTAACCATCTCGAAAGTGATTTTTACAAATTCAACCTTTTCTAATGTACACACATTCAAAGATTTGAAATTGGACACCATGTATATCCGTTACAATTTCTTCGAAGTAGCTAGGTTAGGTCTGGGCCCTTTAACATCTTCAAAAGTGCTTCTTACAATTCCAACTTTTGGGGTAAAACTTAATATACTTTTTTAATGAAAATAGAGAACATCCATTTAAATATTTGAAATGGAACATCCTGTACATTCGTTACAATTTCTTTGGATAGTCTAGGTTATGTCTAGGCTCTTTGACCACCTCGAATGTGATCTTTACAGATTCAATCTTCCCCAATATACACCTATTCGAAGATTTGAAATAGGACACTCTGTACGTCCATTATAATTTGTTCAAAGTAACAGGATTATCAAAACACGTGGAATCAGATTCAAAATACTTTCGTTATGAGTTTGTCCTCGATCGATCCTCATTGTCTGTGACCCCCTCTCGATTTTTCAAAGGGACCTGCCCCCTGATCGTGGAGACTCGCCAGTGATCCATTTCTCGCGCGTACTTACGCACATGGTCAAATTAATAAGTTCACACTTGCACCGTGCAACGGAATCGATGGCACAATAGGTCGTATTAACAAATTTATTCGATCTTTAAAAAATCTCCATTCTCATCGTTAACGCTTGGTGTCCTCTCCAGGTGATCTTCATATCCCTGAATCACACTTACGAAGTATTGCTACAATTTTCTGTTAGTTATCTTGTGGTGATTGAGTAGTTCAAATGCGTTCTTTCAGGAGGCGTACACTACATGCACAAATTTTCCATACAAGTGTCAACATTTCCTTCGAAACACCCTGTACTCGTAACTTTGAACACTATATCACAATTACTGTTTGTTTCGTGCCACGACAATCGAAACGAAATGCATTCTTTCTAAATTCGTGCAATAGTTGTCCATAGGTAGTTCAGTCTTCCCAACTTTACCAACGATCCGAAACAAAACCTCTTTTTCACCACGAGAGATCTGTTTCTATTCATTAGCGTGTACGGTACACTCTGTTGAGTTCTTTTAACCCTTTCGTTACGCAGCGTTTGTGACAAAATGTGATAGCTGTGAACGGAGCGCATTGCCGAGTAGTTAACACTGAGGTACGGAATGCTACGAAGTAAGTAGAAGTCGTTTCTTGTTCTCGAAATTTCACAATGATATTTATTATATTTGGTAATATCATTTTACTTTATAAAATATAAAACTTTATAATCATAATTTATTTTTTTTATATATTACATTACAATGCTCGTATAATATTTTTTAATACAATATAACGAAATTACTAAAGTATTTCAAGCCAAATACAATACTAATAATCAAGTTTGGTATGATAAAGTTCAAAGCACGGAACCACGCATAAGCCAACGTCACATCGTGAACAATAGTACCTCGAGTCACGTCTTTTTCCGCGTTTACTACAGACTACACATTTTCGAACTTGATTCTTTTTTCTGATGCTTCATTCGAGGTATTTTTCATGCCAGATACTCGATTAACAAAAGTATCTTATGTAAAGTATGAAATAAAAGTATGTACTGTATGAACGTATATATACGCTCTTCGTACCTCAGCGACCACTTTTCCAGAGCGTACATATACGCTTTTCGTACCTCAGTGACCACTTTTCCAGAGCGTATATATACGCTTTTAGTACCTCAGCGACCACTTTTCCAGAGCGTATATATACGCTCTTCGTACCTCAGCGACCACTTTTCCAGAGTATATATACGTCAGAATATATATTCCAGAGTATATATACGCCAGAATATATATTCCAGAGTCTATATACGCCAGAATATATATTCCAGAGTATATACACGCCAGAATATATATTCCAGAGTATATACACGCCAGAATATATATTCCAGAGTATATACACGCCAGAATATATATTCCAGAGTATATATACGTCAGAATATATATTCCAGAGTATATATACGCTCTTCGTACCTCAGCGACCACTTTTCCAGACCGTATAAATACGCTCTTCGTACCTCAGCGACCACTTTTCCAGACCGTATAAATACGCTCTTCGTACCTCAGCGACTACTTTTCCAGAGCGTATATATACGTTCTTCGTACCTGAGCGACCACTCTTCCAGAGCGTATATATACGCTCTTCGTACCTCAGCGACCACTTTTCCAGAGCCTATATTTACGTTCTTCGTATATGAATGATCATTCTTCGATGGGGAAAAGGTTAAAATAAGTAATGCATCGAACAAAGGTCCCTTGGCGTGTTATTCATTCGGTTACGCGAATCACCGAAGAATGGAAATCATTCGGACAATTATGCAAAAGTTCAGAGCTGCGAGCTTAAAATTCCAGCAGCGATTGTATTAATTTGGCCAGCAGTCTGTAGAAAGCCAACGCGACCGGTGTAATCCTATATCGTCGACATGGCTCGGGCTGCTCGCCGTTCTAACGCAAGTAGGCGAGCGCGGCTAACCGGCCGAGAGAACTAGGCGAAATTAGAATGTTTGCTCGATCGCGCATTACAGCGCGGCACACGAAACTCTAACATCGAATCAATTTCAGGACGAGGGAAACGAGAAGGGTCTCTCTCACTCTCTCTCTGTCTCTATCTATCTATCCATCTATCTATCCATCTGTCTATCTCATTCTCTCTCTCTCGCCGAAAGGAAAGTTCTGGGCCGTCGTGTTACGACCCCGACGATTGCGACAATCTCGAAAGAGCGTTAAACACGTGTTCCATTGATGGAAAAAAGGTAGCAGATACCAAGGGAGCGATTAATCTTGCCCGTTGCGCCGAGTATTGATTTAATTCCTCCAGTTTCGTCGTTTCTTCCATCGGTCGAGCGCGATCCTGTTAAAAAATTTCCAAACTGGCTGTTGCGAGGAGCGGACGATTGACGCGAGATTTTAGCGGGCAATCTCGAGGTAGTTCCCTCGGAGGAGTTGATGCAACGGTCCCAGGGAGTCTGCCATTGTTGGAACGTCTCTCGAAAGTTCTCTTTCTTCGGTGTTGCTCGGTAAGATCTCACTTTAATTCTCAAATCTCCTCCAACGTGCCAAAACTAGACACTTCGAGTCTAGTGATCGTTTCAGGGAAGATGCAATCCTGTTCCAACGATTTGGCCAACCGTGACTTCTCGAGGGTCCTTTTATTTGCGTTATTCTCCTCTTCAATTGCGCCAAATCTTCACCTTTTCGGTCTAATCTTCGTTCCAGGGAAGATACAATCCTGTTCTCCCGATGTGACCAACTGTGGCTTCCAGAAATTCTTCCTGGTTCGTGTTCAGCATTGTCTTTGTCCTTTCCAGAATCTCCTCTATCGAATCTCTGCCCTTCGAGTCCGTTCTTTGTTCAAAGGAAGGTGAAAACCCTCCTTCTTCTCCCGGCTCGGTCAATTATGATTTATTCATCCTCCATGGAACGAAAGCGAGGCTCAAACGAGATTCGATTCGATCGAGAAGATTCGAGAAGAGTGCTGAACAACGCGATGGGAGAGGACTTTTTTCAGAAGGCGTTTCAACAATGGATGTATTACGTCAACATCCATGAGAGATGTCTTCGAGGATGACCAATGAAATCTGAAATCGGTGTTTTTACGAGAACTGCGTGGAACAGTTATTGACACCGTTATTTCCGTTGACGTTGCAGTTGACGATTTAACGAGACCGAGTCGATGTCGAGTCGAGTTTCCAGTAACGGGAGATCGTCGTTTTCGACGTCTGTTGGCTCTTCGCTCGGTACGAGCAAATGGTTTCACTTTTAGGTCACCTGCACGCAAGTACATTCGGATTTCACCATTTCTACCGACAGCTTCGGGTCCTTTCGCTCTCTCGGAACGTTCGATATCCTTTGGTTACCTTTCTGCGGCGCATCGGTCCTCGAGCGTTCGCAAGGGAAGCACTCGATCTGTCCCCCCCAACCCCCACCTCCGATTTTAACCTACATTTGTCGGTAGAGCGCAGGTCCTTGTTGCTACGTGTGAAATATCAAGCGTGATAACTCGATAATCACGGAGACGAATAAAAGTACGCGCTACGAGTACCAATATCGAATGACAAATGCTCGTAGAGGTACATACTCGTTCGAGTATTTCGTTACTCTATTGAAAGAATTAACCAATTTGGAAGAAACGATTACAAATACGTTTAATATTTGTTCAAGTTCGAAAAAGGTGCAGAGAAAACGAGTTTGTAACAGTAGCGTAACGCGAAGTTAGGAATCGAGCTACAGACTTGAGAGAACAGTTGGACGATTGCAATCTTCTTTCTTCTTAAATACCTCGTTAGGATGTTAGTCACCGAACGATCGGACAAGTATTAAATATTCTGGTTTTGTATCGACCGGAGATGTTCTCCAAGTCCTTGGAAGCAATCGTTCCGAAGGTATACCTTCTTCCAAGAGATGATTACCTTCCTCGGAACGCGGACGGTGTACGTTTACGATGCAATGAAACATTTCTGTGCATGTATCGTTCGATCTATGGGTGTTGCGCAATGTTGGATATTGGCAGCGATCAATCACGTGTTTCGAGCAGCGAACCCACGGGTTATCTCGGCGTCCCACGCTCGCCAATGCAACAGTGGGTTTGTCAGCGCTCGATTAGCTATTTCCATGCTAATCGAGACAGAAACATTTTATTGAAAAATTATACTCACAGATCGTAGACATTAGTACCGGATCCGTTAATTAAATACATACGTTTACCCGTGTCGCGATCAATCGGGTATGTTTGCCAACATTTGTATACCATTAATCAACGATATCGAGTGTTGTTTGTTATTTGGTGCGGTCGAACGTTGAGCTACTTTTAGGTAGAGGGACGACCAAGCGCTCAGGGGAGCTGTCGCCGCACCTTTGAGGTCAGACTGGATTTAACTCGGCGAACCTAGTCGCGAATAAATTTTTCATCGCGACCCTGGGGGGGACGTATTTACAAAGATATCACCGGTGGACTTAAATGCCAGCTGCTTTCCCGGAGACGACTCGCCTAGCCTCGCCGTTTTATTACGAAACCCGTCGTTAACGTAACAGTAACTAAGTATCGTTCCACGTAGCCGTCGCGAGTCATAAAAATGCCCCCGAAAGAGCGTTTGTTCCGCGGAGCGAGAGTCAGACACGCGGCAGACGCTGACACGGGATTCTCAGTCCCAAGGATCTCCTCTTCTCGCTGAGGCAATCGCAAAACGATGCTGAAGCGGAGACGCGGATCGTCGAGAGCGTGAATTATTCGATCTGCGCGAATTACTAATTTTTGACGAGAGGGGAGTGAAGAGGGACGTAGGACTACGTTGTTAGTAACCCACATATATTGTACTTAGAAAAGGACGTAGGACTACGTTGTTAGTAACCCACATATATTGTACTTAGAAAAGGACGTAGGACAACGTTGTTAGTAACCCACATATATTGCACTTAGAAAGGGACGTAGGACTACGTTGTTAGTAACCCACATATATTGTACTTAGAAAGGGACGTAGGACTACGTTGTTAGTAACCCACATATATTGCACTTAGAAAGGGACGTAGGACTACGTTGTTAGTAACCCACATATATTGTACTTAGAAAGGGACGTGGAACTACGTTGTTAGTAACCCATAAAATATTCTACTTAGAAAGGGACGTAGGACTACGTTGTTAGTAACCCACATATATTGTACTTAGAAAGGGACGTAGGACTACGTTGTTAGTAACCCACATATATTGTACTTAGAAAGAGATGTAGGACTACGTTGTTAATGACCCACAAAATATTGTACTTAGAAAGGAACGTAGTACTACGTTGTTAGTAGCCCACGAATATTGTTCAAGACGTGGCACAATAGGATCTATGATTTCCAATAGATAATAAGTGGAAAACTTGTTTTTGTATTGATTCTTGCAAGTACTTAGAAAGGAATGTACTAATACGTTGTTAGTAGCCCACGAATATTGTTCGAGACGTGTCATCACGAAATCTGTGGTTTTCCAAAGCAAGCGGAAAACTCGGTTTTGTATTGGTAGTTACAAGTATTTAGAAAGGGACGTACTACTACGTTGTTAGTAGCCCACGAATTTTGTTCAGGATATGGCACAATGGGATCTATGATTTCCAATAGATAATAAGTGGAATACTCGTTTTTGTATTGGTAGTTCCAAGTATTTAGAAAGAAACGTAGCACTACGTAGTACTAGTTTTCAGTAACCTACAAATATTATTCAGGATTTAATATCACGAGATTGATACTTTTCAATAGCAACTGAAAAGTCTGTTTCTCTATTGATCATCACGAAAAGAAAAGGAACGTATTACTATGTTGTTAGTCGCCCACTAATATTATTTAGATTATGATTACGTATTATTGTGTTGTTAGTAGCCTACAAATATTCTTTAAATTATGATTACGTATTGCTGTGTTGTTAGTAGCCCACAAATATTATTTAGATTATGATTACGTATTACTGTGTTGTTAGTAGCCCACAAATATTCAGATTATGCTTACGTATTACTATGATAGTTAGTAGCCCACAAATATTGTTTAGATTATGCTTACATATTACAATAATAGTAGCCCACAAATATTGTTTAGATTATGCTTACATATTGCAATAATAGTAGCCCACAAATATTGTTTAGATTATGCTTACATATTACAATAATAGTAGCCCACAAATATTGTTTAGATTATGCTTACATATTACAATAATAGTAGCCCACAAATATTGTTTAGATTAAGACACCATGAAATCGACATCTTTCGATGGAAACCAGAAAGTTGCTATATTATTATTGCAGGTAACGAAAAATATAGTACTAACATAGTTAGCAGCCCAAAAATTTTTTCAGAACGTACCATCGGAAATCCTGTATCAACGTTGATCGCTACAAGCTCAAGTATTATAGAATCGCACCTCGCGATCCTCGGTTCCAACTGCAAATCGTATTCCTACGTTAATTGTTACAAATGGAAAAGCACGTACGGTCACGGAGCCGCACGTTCACTCCGTCTCTCGTCGATCCCCGATTACGAAACGTGTCCGTGATTTCAGACACCGTCCCGTGTCGTTTATTTTCGTCCAGTTGATTATGAATTACTTGGCCGAAAATTTATTCCGTCGCCACGGATTGACGCGCTACCGTTACGATCGTTCCCGATTAACGCCTAAAAAACAGCTAGTCGTTATCCGTACAGATCGCGGAGGCACGTACAAAAGGCTCGTTGTGACGAGACAGGACTTCGTCTCGGTCCACTTATCGCGAGGCGAAGTCACAAACACATTCTACTTGCGATTTGGAGCACACGTAGGTACATCCCGAACGGCTGAAAACTGTTATGTTTAATCGGCTGCAATTACCGGGTCGTCGGGTTTCGAGGTGCTCGAGCGCAATTGTGGAACGATGTACTTTTTTTTTTCTTTTCTTTTCTTTTCTTTTCCTTTTTTTTCTTTTTCACTTTGTGCTTGCTTTCGTTCTCTTCGTTTTCTTTTTTATTAGAGGCGACGATCGTTACGTAACATTCAATTCGTTGCCAGCCACTCGTTCGCGTTCCCTGTAATTACGCCAATAACAACTTAATTATCGAAGTCGGGTTGCGTCGCTCCCGTTATCGAACGACGAGATCCCTGAAATCACGAGGCGGAGGGGTTCGTCTGCGCGGAACCCTTTCACAGGAGCCAGACGGGTTCACGTTGCTCTCGCGAGAAATAACGAGATTAACAACTTTTCTTTGTTCTTTCACAATTCGATTTATTTTTCAATTTTACATTCTTAACGAAACAATCTTCGTCATCAAAGGCCTGTTCTGTACTGTTTTTAACGGGTTCGGTCTATCGTTTGATAAATAACAGTTATTTTCAATTTCTTTCGTCAACATCCCTCGTTTAACCAAATTAAACGTTTACAAACTTTTGTACCTTCGTAGAAGCCATCTTTACCAATCTGGAACAATTCGAATCTTCCAAATTGTTCAATTTTGTTTCACGGGAATAAAATAATATTGCGCGCTCCGGTACTCGCATTTATCGTAATACAAAGAACAACTTGTGCAATGGCAAGTTTAATTTAACAAAATTAAACATTTACAAACTTTTGTACCTTCGCAGAAGCCATCTTTACCAATCTGGAACAATTCGAATCTTCCAAATTGTTCAATTTTGTTTCACGGGAATAAAATAATATTGCGCGCTCCGGTACTCACATTTATCGTAATACAAAGAACAACTTGCGCAATGGCAAGTTTAATTTAACCAAATTAAACATTTACAAACTTTTGTACCTTCGTAGAAGCCATCTTTACCAATCTGGAACAATTCGAATCTTCCAAATTGTTCAATTTTGTTTCACGGGAATAAAATAATATTGCGCGCTCCGGTACTCGCATTTATCGTAATACAAAGAACAACTTGTGCAATGGCAAGTTTAATTTAACAAAATTAAACATTTACAAACTTTTGTACCTTCGCAGAAGCCATCTTTACCAATCTGGAACAATTCGAATCTTCCAAATTGTTCAATTTTGTTTCACGGGAATAAAATAATATTGCGCGCTCCGGTACTCACATTTATCGTAATACAAAGAACAACTTGCGCAATGGCAAGTTTAATTTAACCAAATTAAACATTTACAAACTTTTGTACCTTCGTAGAAGCCATCTTTACCAATCTGGAACAATTCGAATCTTCCAAATTGTTCAATTTTGTTTCACGGGAATAAAATAATATTGCGCGCTCCGGTACTCACATTTATCGTAATACAAAGAACAACTTGCGCAATGGCAAGTTTAATTTAACCAAATTAAACATTTACAAACTCTTGTACCTTCGCAGAAGCCATCTTTACCAATCTGGAACAATTCGAATCTTCCAAATTGTTCAATTTTGTTTCACGGGAATAAAATAATATTGCGCGCTCCGGTACTCGCATTTATCGTAATACAAAGAACAACTTGTGCAATGGCAAGTTTAATTTAACAAAATTAAACATTTACAAACTTTTGTACCTTCGTAGAAGCCATCTTTACCAATCTGGAACAATTCGAATCTTCCAAATTGTTCAATTTTGTTTCACGGGAATAAAATAATATTGCGCGCTCCGGTACTCACATTTATCGTAATACAAAGAACAACTTGCGCAATGGCAAGTTTAATTTAACCAAATTAAACATTTACAAACTTTTGTACCTTCGCAGAAGCCATCTTTACCAATCTGGAACAATTCGAATCTTTCAAATTGTTCAATTTTGTTTCACGGGAATAATATAATATTACGCGTTTTTATTGCGCGCTCCGGTACTCACATTTATCGTAACACAAAGAACAACTTGCGCAATGGCAAGTTTAATTTAACCAAATTAAACATTTACAAACTTTTGTACCTTCGCAGAAGCCATCTTTACCAATCTGGAACAATTCGAATCTTCCAAATTGTTCAATTTTGTTTCACGGGAATAAAATAATATTACGCGTTTTTATCGCGCGCTCCTTTACTCGCATCTATGCTAATACAAAGAACAACTTGCACAACTTAGGTGCAGCACCGGAGGCTGCATCTAAGTCTAACCTGAAATGCTCGGCGTCGAATCGTTCGATTTCAAAATGTGTCTTAAAGACGGTTTAATAAACTGAGCACAATGCAACACGTATCGGGCGATACGTTGCACAATTACGTGATTCTAGAACGCGAACGTAACCTCGCGGGAGAACGCTCGAAGACGAGGCTCTCGCGCGAGGCGGTTTTTCGATCGAACGCCAAGAGCCCAACCTAAAATTCACGCGCCTCCGAAAAAATGTAGAACAACCACTCGCGCAACAATACGATTCCGCGATCGCGCGTCAGTTTGCCAAGAGACGCCTCAGTTTGCGTAATAATCGATGACAAAACGCGTAATCGGCACTGTTTTCCTTTTCTTTTCTTCACGAGCAATCGGTACCGTTTCTAACCGTGATATCTCAGGGTGCAATAGGCTTGGAGAGTGAAAAAAAATGATCCATTTCGGTGATAATTGTACTTGTTAAAATATTTCGTGGGAATTAAATAAATTTTGAGAGAAATTGCGAGAAATAATGAGATCAACAATTTTTCTTTATTCTTTCACAATTCGATTTATTTTTCAATTTTACATTCTTACCGAAACCATTTTTGTCATCAAAGGCCTGTTTTGTACTGTTTTTAAGGGGTTCGGTCTATCGTATAAGATAAATTTTTTTGCACGTTACTTTATCTCATATTATGATCGTTAAATAATGTCGTGACATTTTAGACACATAAATGGCAATCTGGGGTAAAAATAATATCGACGTAAGAAGTGTATACAGTCGTTAATGTATTTTGATCTCAAAGGGTGAAACGTGAGAATATATTGGGATTGTTCGGAAAGTGATTTCGTTTTTCAAAATGGAGAATATATAATTTAGTAAAATGTTTATACATTCTGAGAAAATTGTGTTTCATTTTTACCAAAAAAAACCGAAATGACTTTCCGAATAAACCAATATATTCAATTCTCCGGTATGGTGAAAATGTTGTAGGAACATTTTCGGTTTTCATTCTTTCGAAACGAGAATATCGCTTTTTTCTCGGTTAAATGAAACGTCCCACGAAATATTGCCGGCCCAACGAAAAACTTATGTCCATCGCGAGCGTGCTTAGCAATTTTTTCTCCCTCCCTCCCCTTGGTCGGTGGGAGTAATTATGTTCATGCACGAATGGCCTATTTAATTCAATGAAACGAGCCATTGACGAGCCTATTCAGCCGTACGACAACGACGAGGTCACGTAACACAACAGACCACACCCACACGCGCACGCTCACGAGCGTGAATTACACCCACGCGTTGCGCGCGTACGCTGTACGAAGCATTGGAGACGCGTGATTGTACAATTAATTTGATTTTATGGCTCGTCGATCTTGTAACAGTATCGGGATGCTGGCAGGATAATCCATCGATCGAACGAGAGATTCTTACACTTCTGAAACCCAACGAGATTGGATCTTCTAAAGGTAGCAGTTCTTAAACCGTGGAGTTTATAATCAATATTAATGTTTTGCAAGTTCCCGCGAGACGGAGAGAGGAAGAGAGAGAGAGAAAGAGAGAAAGAGAGGGAGTGAATTGTGAAAAGTTTTGCAATCGTTGAATTTTTTTCACAATTCTTCCATGAAATTTTTAACGAACATTACAGACTTTGTTTCAAAGTTTTGCACTTTGATTCAGTGTTTGTAGCTATTTAAAATACGTATTAGCTTGAAAGGAATGTAAATTGAAAATCAAAGAAGACGAAGTTTATTTTATTCCAAGGGTATTTATTCGTTATGGTTATTAGTATTTTGCTAATCTGGTCTTTGATGTAACTATTGTTGACATCTTACGATTTCTTCAAGTCCAGGAAAAGACGTAGTATTACGTCAGTGATAATTAGCTACAGTTGTTGAGAAGACGTAATATTACGTCAGTGATAATTAGCTACAGTTGTTGAGAAGACGTAATATTACGTCAGTGATAATTAGCTACAGTTGTTGAGAAGACGTAATATTACGTCAGTGATAATTAGCTACAGTTGTTGAGAAGACGTAATATTACGTTCGCTACAGTTGACGGAGGAACGTAAAATTACGTTAACAATAATTGACTGCAGTTGACAAAGTGGACGTAATATTACGTCATAGACAATTAGTTACAGTTGACGGGGGAACGTAATATTACGTCAGTGACGATTAGCTACAGTTGACGGAGAAACGTAATATTACGTCAATGACGATCAATTGCAGTTGACGTAGAAGCGTAATATTACGTCGGTGACGACTAGCTACAGCTAACGTAGAAACGCAATATTACGTCAGTGACGATCAATTGCAGTTGTTTAAAAGACGTAACGTTACGTCGATATCGACCAGTTACACCTGCTCCGATAGACGGAATACTACGTCAGTAGCCACGTATCAAATTACTCGAAATCGAAGTACACGTTACGAGACACATCCTACGAAATGATACGTAGTTTTGTGCTTGTCTGCAACACCTGACCTTCCAAAATTGTTCAACGATCTCCTCGTTGAAAGCTCCGGGAGAAACATCTCGCAAATAGCTCTGGTGCTGCGCGCGCTGCAAATGACTTCGAATTCGATGCGCTTATTCTCGCTCAGTGTGTTCTACTTGTTCAAGCAATTACTAGACGCTCCGAAGGGTTTCCACATTTTTCTCTCGGCTCGCCGGCGAAAGGCCATGGAAACGTCGACGACAAGTTCCAATGGCGCTCTTTCGTCGCGAGAATCACGACGCTCGAAATTTCGTCGTTCATATTTCACGACGATCTTGTTCCCGACTCGCCAAGAGAGCAAAGTGAAAACGCGATAGAATTTCCACGCGCGATGAGAGACACGTAACGTTGCAAGTTATTTCTGAGCGCTTTACCGACAATCGGTCCCGATTCGTTCGCAACCTTTTCTCGCTCGTTTCCCAACCGAAACCGTCGAGCAGCGTTTCGAGTTGCTACGAAATACTTTAAAAAGCTTTCCCGTTCGTTTCGTTCATTTTTCACCGCGCGTTTCTTCGACGAAAGTCCGACGGTTGGGAATGTTGCAAGCCGCGCGCCATAATTTTTTCCAAGAGGAACGATCCGCGATATTAAACGTCGGAGTTCGGAAAAATCGAGCAAAATGGACCACCGTTCGGCCTTCGATGTTTACGCTCCACTTTAACACAATACCTCGTGCTCGGTAGTCGTTGCGAATCTGAGAAAATATTCTTTTCAGAGTCCGCGATATTGTATACCGCACTCGTTAATGTCTTGCAAACGAGTTCCGACGAGGGCTGTTATTTCTCAGAGTATGTATTCGTTACTTTGTAAGTACAAGTAACTATATTAACCCCCACTGTGTCGCTAGTACCGTCAGCAATATAATAGAAATAAAAAAACACGCAATTTCTATACGAGTTGCGATGCGAAAATATTGAATATTTACATTCTACACGATTGTGTCCATTTCTACCTGTCGTTATATAATAATAGTGTTTTTTTTTAAATATTGTGTATTTACACAGTACACGATTGTATCCATTTCTACCTGTCGTTAGATAATAATAGTGATTTTTTAAAAATATTGAATATTTACACACTGTATACAATTGGGTACATTTCTACCTGTCGTTAGATAATAATAGTAATTTTTTAGAAAACGAGTTTTCATGTAAAAATATTGAATATTTACACACTGTATACAATTGGCTACATTTCTACCTGTCGTTAGATAATAAGAGTAATTTTTTAGAAAACGAGTATTGATGCAAAAATATTGAATATTTACACGCTGTATATAATTGGGTCCATTTCTACCTGTGGTTAGACAATAATAGTGATTTTTTAAAAATATTGAATGTTTACACACTGTACACAATTGTGTCAATTTCTTCCTGTCGTTAAATAATGATAGTGATTTTTCAGAAAACGGGTGATTGGGACGAATATTTATTTTACTTTCAATACCATAAATAGAAGTATCTTAGGGTTAATAATTTGTTACTTGGAGATAGAAAAATTGTTTGGAAAGAATTTCTGTAAAACGTAGCGAAGGTCCTGCTGGTAGGAAATTTCCTCCCCTGTGCTTGGGTAGACAAATTTTAAAAGGTGTTATTTTCTTTTTATCCGCGACGTTAACAGTGACGTTATCGTTGGGAAAGGTTATCGTGGCTGAGCCCTCAATTTTGCTGGATCGTGGCCCCTTCGTGACGTTACCCTGGCGTGGTACGTGCACTGGCCAGGCTCTGTCTGTGATCTAGGCTAACCGCGTTCTTCGTTCTCGTAAGTAGGAGCGTAACCCCGTCGTTGTAACGTGCCACGGTACCATCGTCATCTCGCGTATCATCAGTGGTTACTAATACATTCACGGTTAGACGCATCGCGTATTGGATGTATGCAAATCCCTGTGGGTATGCCTTGGCCGATGTTAGACACGTTAAACTGCGTTACCCACTTCAAGAGTGAATTGTTTCGTTTGAAATGGACGCGAATTCAAACTGATATTGACCCGTAACGTCTGTCAACCTTGCACGTTGTTACGGTGTTACATCACTGGGAAATTTAATGGTTAACATTCATTCGCAATTTTGATACTCGATAGGTTTGCTCGATAAGAAATCGAGCTATCAGGTTCGTCGTTTTATTTCCCTAAAGATGTCACTACTGTTTCCAAAGTTGAGCATATGCGAAGTTTCATATATTTCCTATATTTACGGTCGTTCAAAGTTGAAGTGTCGTAGTATCTTTCATACAATGGAGAAAAAATGACAAAACGTATCGAACGACCTAGTGTATCCGCACGATACTGTACTCGAAATAAGTCGAGAATTAAATGTACAATAGAGAGCTGGAAAGAAGATACGATACAGATATAAGAAGAAGATACGAATCTGAATGGAATTCAGATTTAGTGATCGGAGTTATTGGATATGATATTTTATTATCGGTTACGTAGAGTTACCACCGTGAAGATTTCACTCACGTCGCGAACATAATTTCCGCCTCGTGATCAAAACACAGCCAATCCGTAATAGTCGGCGTATAATACGCTCGAGTGGGAGGTCAACCAGAACCTCGTCCCGGTCCATCTATTCAAGGGTTAACGAATGCGATCGTTAAACGCCTCTGGAAACTTTCACCCCGAATATCTTCCAAACTATCCACCGTCTGCGCCCCCAAACCGTATATCATTGTCTTCGTCGTTTCGAGCTCCACCATCGTATAAGAGCTCGTTCGAATATCGAGGGCCCGGTCGTGGACGTTCTCTCGTTAAAATTGCTCGTATCCCCCACGGATCCGTGGCGCTGCACCACGAGAGAGAATCATTTGGGACGACTGACGTTTCTCCGTTTAAACGTCCCGAGCGACCTTGACCTATGCAATACATCGAAATACCTAGCGCCAAGCGTCGCAAAATTGGGTTGCCTACTCTCAACTCTCGACCTTTTTTCGTTGCCCTCCTACTCTTGCTCCTCGACTGCCCTCCCCCCTCCCCGCCACCGCCACCTTCTCTGCCACCACCCCCCTCCCTCCCTCCCTCCCTCCACCGCCACCAGCTCGTCCGCCGCCGCTCATCTGGCTGCTTGCTCCTCTTTCTCTCATTTTCTCGCGGAGGTGCAATGCAGGGGCTCGTAAGGAGAACGGAAAGCAAAGCGGAGCATCGTGTTTATGTAGGTAGGTAGGTTGCACGCCGAGGTCTCCGGCGAACGATCTCTTGACGAACCCGCTCCGAGCGACGCATGGGGATATGCACGCGAGCAACCAGCGAGCGTCTCGCGTTTCGCGAGATGCTACGGCGTCTTCGCAACTAGGGCCGCTTCGAGTGGGCTCGGAGTCTCCACGGGCCTCCTGGAAAAAATTCTACCGGGGAAACGAACGCGCGACTTACACACGTTCGCCAATTTCGGAATACTAGTGTTGTTCGATCAGTTTCGTCGTTCGCTAAAACTTATTGGACAGTATAGTACCAGGTTGCTCGATCAGTTTTGTCGTTCGATAAAACAGTACTAGGACTGTTATAGGTAATACGACTTATTGAACAGTACTAGGTTGTTCAATAGGCTTTGTCGTTCGATCAAACTTATTGAACAGTACTAAATTGTTCAATAAGTTTTGTCGTTCGATAAAACAGTACTAGGATCGTTACCAGTACTACGACTCATTGAACAGTACTAGGTTGTTCAATGAGTTTTGTCGTTCAATAAAACAGTTCTTAGTATTACTAGTACTACGACTTATTGAACAGTACTAGGTTGTTCAATGAGTTTTGTCATTCGATAAAACGGTACTAGGACTGTTACTAGTACTACGACTTATTGAACAGTATTAGGTTGTTCAATAAGTTTTGTCGTTTCATAAAACAGTATTAGAACTGTTACTAGTATTACGACTTATTGAACAGTATTAGGTTGTTCAATAAGTTTTGTCGTTCGATAAAACAGTACTAGGACTGTTACTAGTACTCCGACTTATTGAACAGTACTAGGTTCAATAAGTTTCGTCGTTCGATAAAACAGTTCTAGTACCGTTACTAGTATTACAACTTATTGAACAGTATTAGGTTGTTCAATAAGTTTTGTTGTTCAATAAAACAGTATCAGGACTGTTACTAGTACTACGACTCATTGAACAGTACTAGGTTGTTCAATAAGTTTTGTCGTTCGATAAAACAGTTCTAGTACCGTTACTAGTACTACAACTTATTGAACAGTATTAGGTTCAATAAGTTTTGTCGTTCGATAAAACGGTACTAGGACTGTTACTAGTATTACGACTTATTGAACAGTACTAGGTTGTTCAATAAGTTTTGTCGTTTCATAAGACAGTATTAGGACTGTTACTAGTATTACGACTTATTGAACAGTACTAGGTTGTTCAATAAGTTTTGTCGTTCGATAAAACAATACTAGGACTGTTACTAGTACTACGACTTATTGAACAGTACTAGGTTCAATAAGTTTTGTCGTTCGATAAAACAATACTAGGACTGTTACTAGTACTACGACTTATTGAATAGTACTAGGGTGCTCAATAAGTTTTGTTGTTCGATAAAACAGTTCTATTAGTGTTACTAGTACTACGACTTATTGAACAGTACTAGGTTGTTCAATAAGTTTTGTCATTCAATAAAACAGTATCAGGACTGTTACTAGTACTACGACTCATTGAACAGTACTAGGTTGTTCAATGAGTTTTGTCGTTCGATAAAACGGTACTAGGACTTTTACTAGTACTACAACTTATTGAACAGTACTAGGTTATTCAGTAAGTTTTGTCGTTCGATAAAACTTATTGAACAGTACTAGGTTGTTGAATACTACTATTACAGTGAACTCGACCGACCCTTGAGAATCGAAGCACCTGCCAGTTAATTCGAAATGATAAAGGATAACACAGAATCCAGTACTTAAAATTTAGTAGGATAGAAAAAAAAAATTGCACATTGTTGTACCTACGAATCAAATTATACTCGAGGAATATTTCGAATAAATTCTTCGGATTAAATTTTAAAGGATTTATTCGTTATCCGAGCAAAATGTGCCCAACTGTGATGAAAAATAAATTTGTGTAACGTTTCATTGAAATTCATTCGACCGTTTAATTAAAAGAAACTGTCCCTTTTTTAATGGCCGAAACGTGACCAGGAGGTCTTAACCGTGTATTTCTGTTACGAGAGTTTTTGTCGACATTCTTCTCGATTAGCTTACTCTCCTTGTAGGTCGCTAAGTGAAAAATAAAGTTAACTTTCAAGCCTTCGGAATTCCTTCGCTTGCAGAAAAAAAAGTGTTGCATAAGTATTGTATAAAATAATTAACCGAAGGTGAACGTGTTATTTGTTGAATTGTATATTAGTGTGTTTGATGGATAGTAGCACAGAGCCCCTAAATTACTACGTTGAGTAAGACAGAATGTATGCAAATATAAACATTGGAATAGAAAGTAAGAATAGTAATGCGTAATGCTTTTGAAAGATAGCTGCTTGAGTAATTAAGGCAGTGATTTCCAAATTTTTTAGACGAAAAAAAACTGTTTTTATTTTTACATTGCAAATAACCGAATACCAACTTAATTTACCTAAATCAAAATTTAACAAGAGGGGGCATAAGTGACTGGAATCAGTCACTTATTAAACTCCCATAATCGGTGTAAATATTAGTAAAAACGGATGTTCAAATTATTTACACTTTTCTGCACGAAAATTTGTCTTTCCACCCCTTATGACGATGTAGCGCCTATAAGTGGCGCCCCCACTTCGGGTAACGTTGAAGTACATCATCCAACCTAATGTACGGCTCCCATAAGAATCGTACATCGTAGAATTTCCATAAAGTTTGACCCAGATGTCACCACCATCCAAAGGGTTCAATTTTTGACCTCCTCGATCCCTGATTTCACGCGATTCCGACGAATAATCCCTTTTGTTTATTCATTAATCCCGACGTATCGATTTTACTGGTAGTCCCATGTCCGCGGTTCGATCAGCGCGTTCTACGATTCCCACGCTTCGCTCTTAAAAGCATCCACTCGAAGCTGAAATAACGGTCGAAAGTAACGCAATCTCTCGTCGAGCACGCCGCCCTGCTTCATAACAAATGCCTGTGACGTGTACGCTATCCGACTGAATCGAGCTTGTCTACGCGATGACGAAGCACGGGCCCCGAGAACGACGATATCGAGAGGCGCTTCCACGATGCCCTACTTCCGTGACATCACCGATACGTCCCGATCGGATTCCGTTACAGAGCGACGGATATCCCCGAATTATTCGAAACTTATGCTGAGCGCATGGAGAAAATTTACCCGTATTGGACCATTACTGTTTTTTAAAATATTAAAGGTAGAACACCAACCTCTCCAATTTCAAGGAACTGGGTATTGGAAATTCGAACAGCGCGGTACAGTAATGCTCGCTTAAATTTAAGTAAATCGACGGTCAGCGTTGTGTTGTTGCGAGCAGGTAGCGATTTTATTCCACGAACTGTCCGGAGCCTGAGTCCCGTGACCCTCGACGAGGAAAGAAAATAAACACAGTGAAAGTAAGGGAGAGAGAAATAGCGGCGGGGTAGGGACGGTCGATCTCGAGCGTTTCAAAGGACTGCCGCACGCGATACGATGAATCATTCGATTATAAAAATAACAATTTCTTGTGCGTTCACTTTATCTTCGCGACAATGATATCGATGTATCGGTGAGATTCTTCTGATTAAAACGAGTCCAAACACACGACGTATATCGGACCGACTTTATTCGTTATTAATTTAAATATTTCGAATAGCGAAAATAATAGGGCAGAGGTAAAATTTGTTCGATTCGTACCGTGTTTGGACTCGTTTCAATTGGGAGAACTTCGGCAATCTGTTGCCGCTATTATTGTGAAGACAAAATGGAAGCGTAAGGATTTAAATATTTGTGATTGAACGATTCGTCGTAACGCGTGCGAAATTTCTTTCAAGTATTCGAGTTCAATCATTGCTGCTCGGCACACTGTTTCTTTCTCGCTTCCTCTTGCTATATCTATTCACTGCCTTCTGTCGTAGAATCGGATTACACTCAGCTCGAGACACCGAGTGGTGGGGGGATAGCGGGGATGGGTTATTGAAATTTAGACCAGACGACTCTATTGAAATTTAAGCAAGCACCACCACCGTACCAAGGCACGTATATTTTCTACGTACGTTAACATTTTTTTATGAAAATTAACAGACACATCGTTCAACGTTTCTACTTTAAAAACACGAACGGAACATTTGTATCGGACATTGTCTATCGTTAGAAAAAATTCGTGATTGTCGACGTTTCCTTCAGAAGTTTTATTCTCGCTTAAAAATAATTTATTTATCGAGAGAGAAAAGAACAAAACAATGTATATTTTAATCTTTGCGAGCTACCAGAAAGTGGTCGTGAACGAGATATAGAACCGTATAATATTTACACGGCATAAAATAGTAATTCGCAGTGAGATTGAAATTGATACGAATTTTTAGCGAAAAATTAAATAAAAAGCGGGGAGTACAATATTTTCCACAGGAGGTTGGCTCAGTCAGTTATCGATAAAATCGAGTTGGAAAGTTTATGGGGCCACGCGCGACGTTTCATCACACGCGGGTGCTTCGTTTTCCCCGTATTATATGACGTTAAGCGCCAGCTTTTTCACGGAGATTACCGTGCCGACGCGAACGCTTTATAACACGGATCCAGTTTTTTTAAATAACCGTTCCGAGCGTCTCTGAATAACTCGCGAATTTTCCCTGACCTCGGTTAGATAATTCCACAATTTAAGCTCAGCCACCGTAAATGATCTATCGCGCACGGAAACGGGGCGGGGAAAGGGAGGGGGCGGGACTGAGCAGGGAGGAGGCGGGACGTAGCAGGGAGGGGGCAGGTGGAGGAGAGATTACCCGAGTGAAACACGGAATGACCAGAGATAATTTGGGAAACAAAAATCGAGCGAAACGACCTCGACGTAAAGGTCCAGTTTACGAGTAGAAAATAGTCTGGCAAAAAACTCGAAAAGGTTGAGCAGCTCAATGAGATCTATAATAAGCGAATGTCACGTTACATCGAGTATAATATGTTTACTCAAATGTACGATTTTGTACGTGTAAAATTTTGAACTGAAGCAAACATTTTGTCGAGTTTGGATTTTTTCAAAAAGAATTTCTCAAAAGAATCGTTTTCACAACGTGAAAATGACACTGCGGTTAAGTCTTCTCCAATTAACAAGGAATAATTTTCTTGTGAAAATAAATGTTTAATTGTTCGGTAATAAGAGTATCGACATAACTAAATTCAGGTAACGCTAGAATTTACTAAATTGTATTTGAATGTTTCACGAATTCGTTACTTCGATGTACTCGTTACCAAAGAATTACAAAATTCTCTCAACAATCTAAGAGCAAGAAAAATAATGCCAACAGCTTCCAAAAAAAAAAAAAAAAATGATCGTACGTGTCAATCGCCGGGTATCGTGTCGTACGAGGGTCAGCCCGTTTATTGGAACTCAAAATCCATTGTCGTTCGAACCAACAGCTTCTGATCGAACAATGGTCGAAAATAGGTTCCACGGTCTCCCTCGCGGAGCAAAGTCTATATTTTTCTTGGTCCATTCAACGTTTGATGGACCTTTTAGGAAGGCACACTGACCAAATTGGTTAACGCCCAGATATCGTCCAGGTTTCTGAAAGTTCGGCTCCTCGAGACGACTTTATCCGGCTGATCGATGCTCCAGGAGAGAGGTTTGACGATCGATTCTGTTCAATTTGGAAAGTTCTAGTGGCTCGAAGGACCTGACCAAGGACAGTGTTTTCTGATTTATGTCAATTCACGATCAGTGTCGTAGCAATGCTCGCGTAGACCCTGGTCCAAGTAAGAAGACACGCCCAATTATTTTTCGAACCTTTTGTACTTGGAAATTTATTCACTTACGATTCGTGTACCGTTCGGTATAATGAGAATAGGATTTCGAAACGGATCTGTCGTGAAAGTAACGAAGCTGTACTTTCGTACCCTTATGTACCGTCCACGAGAAAAAGGCGGAGTGTTTACATCCCTGATCTAGTTCACAGCCCACTAGCTCCCCTACCGATGCACGCGTTGTCATTACTGGTCGAGGACGGTGACAAAGATCGACACAGCGACCAATAGCGAACGGTGGGAGGGGAGTAGCTAGTAGATTGTGACTCGTTAGCCTTCTTCTCGCGAACAGACAGTAAAAGATGTCCCCAAGAAATTATTACCACTCGTCTCACGGCTCTCGAAATTGATGGTCGTTCGTATTTTTAATATCTTTAATAATATTCCCTATCGGGAAATTTTTCAAACTCTCGAAGTAATATTTTTAATAATATTCCCTATCAGGGAATTTTTTAAACTCTCAAAGTAATTAATTTCGAGCCTCGATGAATCTCGATTCGTCTTATTCAGTTTTCTCTCTCTTCACAGATAGGCAAATTTGAACAAAGAGTATCTTTTTCGCATAATCTACGTTCCGGTCGCACTCGACCGGTGCAATTTAATCATTCATCGTTCCCTTCTCCGTACTACGCTCTATCTATGCCAGCCAAATAAAACAATTCGAAACGTTGCGAGGCACCTGTTCGAGTACATTTATCTCGTACCGTATCCGCTGTAAGATATTACACAACCGTCGCGTCTGGTCAATGTTCTCGGCTCACGGCTGGAAATTTCGTCAACACCCGATAGTTTCCAGCCCGGTTGATAACATCCGACCGAAGCCGCGCGGAGGGAATTCGCAAATCGAGACACGTTTCGTAAGTTCCACAACGCGCGACCGTATTTCCGACTTTCTCGCCCGGATCCTTTATTCCTGCTCCGCACGGCTCTCCAGTCGGCTACATTTTATACCGAACGATTAGCATGGATCTCTTTCGATTGTTCGCCCGGGGATTTCTCTCGGTGGTTAATGGACTGTCTCGACTATCTGTTTCTCTCCTCTATCCTCTCACCGTCTACGTTCGTCCGTTTCTGTCGCACCGACGTCTGAATTTCCCACCTTTCCCTCCCGCCCCCCACCCTGCCACCCTTCCGCGCTCGCGCTCCGCCCCTCTCTACCCCCACCCCTCCCCCTCACCGCGGAGAAGGCGACCACGCGGAAGCTTGCACGTTGCGCTCGTTCAGGTATGCACGTCGACCGTGCTTTAATGCAGACGCACAAAAGGTACATACAATGGGTTCGTGACGTTGCCTTCCTCGCCGGCCGTGCGATTTTCGCTTAAAAGAAAAGAAAACTTTTACACACGCGAGAGAACCGATAGCCCGTGAACGCGATCACCGTCGATAAGGAGTCGGAGAATTCTTTTCAACGTGGAACGAAAACATCGAGATACGTTCTTTCTACGAAGAAACGCATCGTTGAAAATACACGATCCTGTTGAAACTTTGTATCCAAGCTATCGATTCTCATACCTGGCTCGATTTTGAACACGCTCGGTTCACGATTAAGCACGGTTATATTGCTTTTTCGAGTTTTCTATTATATCGGGTTGTTCGGCAAGTTATTTCGTTCTTTTCTAGTGCAAATGAAACACGATTTTTTCAGAGCGTGTAAATATTTTACTAAATTATATATTCCCCGTTTTGAAGAACGAAATGAATTCCCGAACAACCCGATACATTCGTCGGTTAGAGATATTTGAAGAAACGTTCGAGGTAAATCTTGCGGATAATGAAATTTCACGTGAAAAAGTCGGGTAAACTTTCCTTCCGTCTTCTTCGATAAAAGCAAACGTTTAAACGGAGCCTTGTCTCTTCGGGGCATACCTGAGTCTGGAACTTGCGAAACGTGTCTCGATTTGCGAATTTCCACGCAGCTTCCGTTGGACGTATTGGCATACTTTCGTTTCGAACGAAATTAATCTCTCTCTCTCTCTTTCTCTCTCTTTCTCGAGTGGCTCGACGTACCTCGAATTAAAATTCTCGTACGGAGAATTAAGTTTCACGTAAAAAAAAAAAAAAAAAAAGTCGAGTAAACTCTCCGGATGAAATTAACGGATTGCTGTCCCCCTCGAGTGGTTCGATGTTAGCTCACCCTATTACCGGCTTCTCGCTGAGCGATCGTCGCTCGTCGAATCGTCGCTGGGCTATCGGTTCGTAGCAATGGCTGCTTGGTATCTAGGATTGTCTACCGGTCGGTCCTCGAGCGACGGATAATATTGCGGCATGGGGAGTGAAAGCGACATGGTGAACCCGCTTACGAGGTTACCCATGTACTTTTACTCGATTCGAGCCGTATTATAGCGACTACTTACCCGGCAGTCCCTGGCATAGTTACCACCAGAAATATCGTTGGAAAGCCTGCCCGCTCCATTCGCTACCCACTCGGCTCGCCCGAGCGAAAGAACTCGCGTCTGCAAAAGTTTAGCACAGATTCCTCGATATTGTTCTGTACAGGCGAAGTCTCCAGCTTGGCTGTCTAACTTTCTTCGAAACCAACGTTCTTTTTCGCCGAACCGAACCGACATTACCGGTGCTGGCGCTGCGCGCGCATTTTTCAACCGTTCCGCTACAGTTCGGTCCCCTGTTCTTCGATTAAAATTCATCACTCTTCTTTTCAATTACTTCATCTCTCTGTGTTTCAATTTCTTCGTAAATATCTTAAATTTCACTCGAAAATTTCTTTTACCCAAAATAAATCTCAATTGAGATTTAGAACAGAGAGAATTTTTTGAGAATTCGGTCCCCTATTTTTTGATTAATATCCATCACTCTTCTTTTCAAATACTTCATCTCTCTGTGTTTCAATTTCTTCGTAAATATCCTAAATTCCACTGGAAAATTTCTTTTACCCAAAATAAATCTCTATAGAACTGTGAGAATTTTTTGAGAGTTCGGTCCCCTATTCTTCGATTAATATCCATCACTCTTTTTTTTCAAATACTTCATCTCTCTGTGTTTCAATTTCTTCGTAAATATCGTAAATTTCACTCGAGTAATTTTTTTTACCCAAAATAGATCTCTATAGAACTGTGAGAATTTTTTGAGAGTTCGGTCCCCTATTCTTCGATTAATATCCATCACTCTTTTTTTTCAAATACTTCATCTCTCTGTGTTTCAATTTCTTCGTAAATATCGTAAATTTCACTCGAGTAATTTTTTTTACCCAAAATAGATCTCTATAGAACAGTGAGAATTTTTCGAGACAACCGAAAGTAGAAATTGTTGCCCCGAATGTCGAATAAATTGATCCTTGTCAAACAGTACCGTATAAATTATAAGTAATTTTTTGACGCGTTACGCGATGACAGTGTTGGATTGTTCAGAAAGTCATTCCTCTTTTTTTTTTGGGTGAAAATGAAACACGATTTTTTTAGAGCGTACAAACATTTTATTAAATTATATATTCTCCATTTTGGAAAACGAAATGATTTTCCGAACAACCCGATATATTTCTTCTGATTATTGAGACCTCGAGAAACGAAATTGAAACGTTCGAGACGCGTTCAATTTTACATTCTGTGCGAGCGAAAGTATAAAAGTCGTTCAATCTTGTAAAATATATTTCTCTTTAATTCGTCGAATAAAAATGTCCCCATTCGATTTGTATAGATCTTTATTCAGGGCCGTGATAACATCTACATAATACGTATACGGTAAAATGTGATTAGGTTAAGCTGCAACGATTTTCAACGCGTCGTTGTCCAAGTTGCATCTTTGTTCGATAAATCGTCAGTTCCGCGAGGTCGATAGTAGGCAGACCTGTTTGTTCAGTGAGAGAAGCCGTGGAGCCCGAATAAAGGGCTGCCATATGCTGTCGGGGACAATGAGGACGAAATAAGAATCGTCGAAGGGTGTGCACCTAGGGCCCCATTGACCAGACCCAGCAACCCTCGCGGCCCCTCCAAGATACGTCTCGATTCTTTCGGCTGCCCTTGCGAACGATACCGAACCCTCTAGGACTCGCCCTCGCTTCGTCCTACCGCCTCTGAAGGGGCAGAGCCACCCCGATTCATTCATTTCGCTATCGTGAGAGTGAAGAAAAATCAATCAGTGTGTTCCCAACTAATAACCAATGAGATCAAAGCAATATAAAAAGTCGTTGAAATGTCCCATTATTGAGGAAACGTGAATCCTTCTAACGAGGTGTCTTCCTCTTTTGGATTTTATAAAAATTTCCTGGAAAGATTCACATTGTATATGTAAAAATGGTATATGTAAAGTGTAGCAGACAAACTTCTTATCTATATCAAAATTTCCAATGACCAATAAAAGAAGTGGAGAAAAATCAATCAGTGCCTTTTCAATTAATAACCAATGAGATCAAAGCAATATAAAAAGTCGTTGAAATGTCCCATTATTGAGGAAACGTGAATCCTTCTAACGAGGTGTCTTCTCTTTTGGATTTTATAAAAATTTCCTGGAAAGATTCACATTGTATATGTAAAAATTGTATATGTAAAGTGTAGCAGACAAACTTCTTATCTATATCAAAATTTTCAATGACCAATAAAAGAAGTGGAGAAAAATCAATCAGTGTCTTTTCAACTAATAACCAATGAGATCAAAGCAATATAAAAAGTCGTTGAAATGTCCCATTATTGAGGAAACGTGAATCCTTTTAACGAGGTGTCTTCCTCTTTTGGATTTTATAAAAATTTCCTGAGAAGATTCACATTGTATATGTAAAAATTAAAGTGTAGCAGACAGACGTCTTATCTGTATCAAAATTTTCAATGACCAATAAAAGAAGTGGAGAAAAATCAATCAGTGCCTTTTCAATTAATAACCAATGAGATCAAAGCAATATAAAAAGTCGTTGAAATGTCCCATTATTGAGGAAACGTGAATCCTTCTAACGAGGTGTCTCCCTCTTTTGGATTTTATAAAAATTTCCTGGGAAGATTCACATTGTATGTAAAAATTAAAGTGTATCAAACTTCTTATCTGGATGAAAATGTTCAGTGACCGATGAAAGGACATAATTTTTGAAAGTTAGAATTTGCCTCGTCGGATAAAATTACACATCACACATCGCGAGTATGTGTAACTTTGTCATACACGATTAAGCTATCCGTGTTGCTCCCTTTGGAGGGGCAACCTTTTTAAATTTGATAGCCTCGCAAGTACGTGCGCACGATCTTTTTCATATACGATTGACTTATCCGTTTTCCTGGACACAGAAATTTTCTATCGTGCTCCCCGTGAACCATAAAGTGCCTCCACCTCCTTCCTGGGAGACGATCTTTTTAAATTTGATACCATCACAAGTATGTTCAACTTGTCCCTAATTCTCCCGATAGAAAAATGTTCTGTTGCGCTCTCTGCGAATCGTACAGACTCTGTCCTTCTTCCGAGGGTAGGTTGTGCTCCCCAGGTTGGAAAACATTGAGTCGGTCGACGATCGAATTGTTCTCCGTTCGAAAGTTCGGGGCGAGGTAGCGGATATTAGAGAAAACCGTGGAAAGTTCACGCCTGGAGGTTTCACCGTGGCTCGCTCCACTTTCCTGGAAAACCCGGGGAAAATGAGTTATCGCAGTTGGCAGCGGCGAAATCCGAGTTGGTTCGAACACATCTGCCACCCTCTTCGATCGCCATCCCCTGGTCTCGGGCCTGAACCGGATCCATACGTACCGGTTCGCTTTGGAGAGTGGAGGCTGGGCGAAAGGGAGAGGGAGAGACGGAGGACAAGAGAGGAGAAACCGAGGGAAGAACCCCTCGTTCTTATTCCGTCTACCACCCACAGAGCCCAGAGACCGTCACGAGATCCCGAATGCGGGACTAACCGGACCGGGGATGAATATTGTCTCGGGGATCCCAGGCTTCTCCCCGGAGCCGAAACTGTACCGGTTGCGTTCTCCTGTTACACGTTTCGATAAAAAAAGAAAGAAAAAACGCGAGAAAGCGCCTCGACTTTCTTGAAGAATGACAAATTGTCGATCTCGGACAAAGCTGTTTACAGCATCGTTTAACAAACTTTTAGAGTTGTTTTCAGAATAGTCGGTTACGTTATTTACCTAATCTGGATCTAACCTCGAGAAATTGTCAGTCTTGAACTTGACTTTGAGAAATTGTCAATCTTGAAGAAGCTGTCTATGACAACACTTATATTAAGTTGTCAATGACAATACTTATATTCAGTTGTCTATGACAATACTTATATTAAGTTGTCTATGACAACACTTATACATTTTAGAAATCCATTTTGAAATAATGAAACATTTTCAGTGATAAATAGGCGTTAATAATTATACATTTACCTTATCTAAACTTAATTCTGAGAAATTGGCAGTCTTGAACAAGCTGTCTATAACACTTATACATTTTAAAAGTCCTTTTTGAATTAATCAAACATTGTCAGTGATAAACAGGGGTTAATAATTATGTATTTACCTAATCTAAACTTAACTCTGAGAAATTGTCAGTCTTGAACGAACTGTCTATAACAACACTTATACCAGATTGTTCAATAAGTTTTCGTCGTTCGATAAAATTGATTGAACAACCTATTACATTTTAGAAGTCCTTTTTGGAATAATCAAACATTGTCAGTGATAAACAGGGATTAATAATTATGTATTTACCTAATCTAAACTTAACTCTGAGAAATTGTCAATCTTGAACAAGTTGTTTATGGCAACGTTCATCAAGAATATTGTTAAAATTAATTTCTACAATGGTCACTTCATTTCCATATTTACGTTTGTTTTTTTCTCTCTCTCTCTTTTTTTTTGATCATATTTCTAATATACGAGCTGTTGACACGTGTTGGATGTTTTATCACAAACGAACACCCATGTTCCCATTTTAATTGATACCACCTTCCGTATACACCGTGTAATTCAAGAATTTTGCCGAAAACAATGATCACCCACCCGAAAATCACCCTATGTATCGATACATACTCGGTTGTTAAATGTACCTCGTCTGGAACCTGATCGTTGTCGAGGGTGAAACTCGAGGATGCAGAAAATTCGTCAGAACTTCATTCGGATACTAGTCACGTGTACTGATTATCCAGACAATGAGAAAATATTGCTTAATCTCGAATTTACAAACTCCTCGAAAGAAACTTTACTTTCACTTGTATCTATTCCTGGTATTATTATCGAGAAAAAGACTAAAATTTGTGATATTTATTTTTCTTTAAATAATAAAATTTATATAAGAATTAAAAGAAATATTAATATCACTAACCGGGTAATTACTGTCATAGAATTACGAGAGATCCAGTAGTTTAATGAAATTCGGGTATTTTCATAAATTATAAAGCGAAGATAAATATCTACCGTTCTACCGATAACGAACAATCTTCTATCAACTGTAGACACTTTAGCCAGTGTGTCAGAGTTGTTGATTTCTTTTTTCGTTCTACTCACTTGACCGCAAATCGCACCAATTTGTCCCGCCATTACTCAATAAACTTGTATAAACGATACGCAACTATCCTAATTATTTGCGTAGTCTAACTCCGCTAATGCCCTCAATTTGGTTAAATTGTACTTGAGGAATGACCCAAGTGTGTATCTTCGAGTTATTCGAAACAGCGAATAAACGAAGAGAACGCGGACCTTACGATTATTTATTTCAACGTAAATTAAAAACGGGTATTGATTTTTATATTTATCCTCGATATTCGTTCATTGTCGTTGTTCGCTATTATTGTTCATATGTGTTTGTGTCGTCTCGTGAAATAATTTAGTACAAAATAACATGGTCTCGTTTTAAAACAAAAATGCATAATTCACTTTGCAGATGCATTCATGAAAAACGCGAGGTTACGCGAAAGATAAATCTTGTTACACGTTTCAACTTTTACGTTCGCTACTTTTTCTCCGATGAACCCGTCCCATTTGCGTGACACACCCTGTATACAGGATGATTATTAACCCATTGGCATGAGCAGCCGTCTGGTAGACGGTCAGAGCAGTTAGGTCCATTCATCACCAGTCGTCTCTCAGACGGTTGCGACATCATTATTATTTCTTAATTATTTTTGCCTTGTTATTAAGAAATGACAGCATTATATATCGTTTCGTGGGCAATGAATCACCCTGTATGTATAATTGATCGATTTTCTTGAAAATGAACTAGTATAATTTATGATGTGTTTAGGTATCAACGTAGACCAATCTTCTCCTGAAAAAATTATCACTCTCCTGAAATTACCCTTCGAATAAAGATATTACTGTCTAATTGTAAATTTCAAATAAAAAATGTTCACTCTATTCAAAAATGTTAAAAATCAATAGTCAAGTATTCAAACTATATTCGAATAGCCCAGTGTTCGAACAATATTCGAATAGCCCAGTGTTCGAACAGTATTCGAATAGCCCAGTGTTTGAACAATATTCGAATAGCCCAGTGTTCGAACAATATTCGAATAGCCTAGTGTTCGAACAGTATTCGAATAGCCCAGTGTTCGAACAATATTCGAATAGTTCAGTGTTCAAAAAGTATTCGAATAGCTCAGTATTCGAATAGTATTTGAATAGTCCAGTGTTCCACCAGTGTTCGAATAGTCTAAAATTCAAACAGTATTCGAATAGTCTAAAATTCGAACAGTATTCGAATAGTCTAAAATTCAAACAGTATTCGAATAGTCTAAAATTCGAACAGTATTCGAATAGTCTAAAATTCAAACAGTATTCGAATAGTCTAATATTGGAACAAGTTTTGAAATATTATTCGACAAGTCTAAAATTCGAACAAGTATTGAAATATTATTCGAATACGATTCGAATAACGTTCGTAAAACACACCAATGGCCAAAACGTTCGAACATTCGAGTACAGAGGAATTCAACCATTCTACTCGCGCCTCGAGAATTAAAACGTCATTTTCTATGTTGCAACATTGTCTACCGTTTCAAATCCTCGGTCCTCCGGTGGTTTCCATTCTTCGAGAGATGAGCACCAACCAGCCGATACTCCACGTATTGTGATTCCCCGTATCGAGTGACAGTCTGAATTTCCCGGCCAGGCATCACGGGGGTTAAACTCATTGTTCGTCCCGTAGCGTATCGAGCGTGGCTCGTACTCATCGCGCAGTTGAAGATCGACCTCGATTTAATGAGTAAAGATTGGCCTCAATCTAACGAAGAAAGTGTATCCCGCGAAGACCCGCTGAACGCGACCCGTCGGTCCCTGCCGCGACACGTTCGACGATCATCCGTTCGAATCGTTCATTTTGGCGCCCCGCGAGATCGTCGCTCGCCCGATGACTGTCGAATGTTAATTTAATCGAAGCCGACGCGAGAGCCTGTAATCGAGACGATTTATGGGGAACCAGTTTGGCGGCCGTTGTGCCAGGCCTCAGCCGCGACTCTTAACTCGATAATGTTAACGAGGGCCAATTTCGTTGTAACCGATGATAAGATCGATGTAACGTCGACCGAATTTGAGCAGCGGCCGTAACCATATGTATATATATATATGTATGTATGTATGTATATGTATATATATACGTAGTATGTGTATATATGTATTATGTATGTATGTTTGTATGTGTATCTATGTGTATCTATGTGTATGCATGTGTATGTACGTGTATGGACGTGTATGTACGTGTATGTATGTTTATGTATATGCATGTATATATACATGGCGCTCGAATTACGACTGAAAGAAGAGCGAAACGCGTATGTAACCACGGTATTCGAAGTCGAGGAATCGTTCTCGAATTGATATCTTTCTAATCGATCGCCGATGGCACCTGGTCGACCTAGTAGTACAGTTAGACAAGTGGGAGCGGGTATTAACATCGTAGCCAGGAAGATCGAGGTTAACGATAAGTCCTCCGCGTCAAGGGGGTGGGGGGAGTTAATAATAATAATAATAATAATAATAATTGTAACGTCTTCATTAATACATTCCAGAAGAAACGAAATATTAGACGCGCATAGTGTAGCGTCGATAGCTTCGGTGCGATTAAGGCTGGTCTTCAACGGTGTACAAAGAAAGAGAAAAGAATTTAGAGGAAGGTTGAAGGTTCGAGATGTACAGTATGGAACAAATGGTTGTTGCGTTTCGTTTACGATCAAAAGACATATACTTCGGTTGAATATTAAATAGAGTGTACTATATTTTCGTTAAAATTCGAACAATCGTTGTTGTATCTTTCTAAGAGGTTTGTTAACGAATTGCTGAGGTTTTCCCGGTTAAAATGAATACAAACACGACACCATTCGGAGAACTTTGAATTTTGCGTTTTGCGACTCGTTTTTGAAAATCTCCTAATTTCTTGTAATCGGAACTAGTTCGAAGGGGGTCGTGTTTGGACTCATTTTAACCGGAAGAATCTCGCTAATCTGTTGATAATACTCTCGTAAAGAAACAATGACAAAATATTTTTCAATATTCGTAATCAATGTATATCAATTGACTCTGAATATTTTTAATTAATGTATCGCGCATAATCCGACGTTGATCTATAATTCTCACTTCCAAAATAGAACACAAAATGGAAAATTCACAAAATGGAAAATCTTCGTTGTTATATACTTGTGACGTGTTTCTCTCTTTCTCACACACACACCTACACACACACACACGCACGCTCAACGCGTTACGCGTGTTCAGCCGGCGATAACCAACGCATCAACCCTTTGGACTCGAAAGGAGATTCTCGATCGCCACCTAATTCAGTGTACTATTTTCGATCCGGGAAAACTTCGTGGTTTGGAATTCAAATTGAAATTGAAATATTACGTTCTTGTAGAGTGTAAACGCGTGTATGCGAAGTATATAAAAGAGTTCCGTTTCGGATCAATTTCACTTGAACCAATTAAGTCAAACTTAAACTTAAGGATTAGACTCGAAGGATTTTCTCCAGGCTGGTAGCAGACCGTCCCACTCGAGTGCAAAGTGTTAAGCGCGAATTTAGAGCCCGGGCCCAATCCACGGCGAAAAATTTCAGGAGGGTTACCGGTTCCGCAAACTGGAAACGATCGCGAGCCCGGTTGCAGTTTCGTACACGCAAGAATGGCGACGTTTAATGCGCGAATAGAACAGGAATCTCGTTGCGGTTCCGCTCCAATAGCCGCTGCGTGGCTCGTTCTTCGTGTTCGGCAACACCTACGGATTCAATCGATTCGCGGGTTATGTTAACACATCCGACTAAATCGACGTTGGCGCAGGTTGATTTATTTTAAAGCTTTCTGTTTTGTTTACCACTCTATTCAGAATCGTTGGAGAGCGATACGTGTATAGCCGAGGTCGTTGATTTTCTGTACGCATTGTTACGATACAAAACTCCAGGCTCTCGTATCGAGTGAAAATTTGTACTTCGTTGTGGATTTATTCTAAATTCCTCCAACCTTTATTATATATTTCCTTTTGGTTTACAATACGTACATACCTCGAGATACATACCATAGATACATAAATTGAGAACCAGAGTATCTGGTTCTTAATTCAATAAGATTCTTCTATTTTTATTGAAAGAAAAAAAAAAGAAAAAAGAATTGTTAAATTAATTCAACAGGGAGACTTTTCTTCCACTTTTACCACCGATCGATTCGAAAATATCTCCGATTCAATGAAATCGTTCGCTTCCTTCACTCGGGGGTGGGGGCAATGAAATTGTTAAATTAATTCAACAGGGAGACTTTATCCACCACTGATCAATTCAAAAATATCATCTCCGGTTCTTAATTTTACGAAATTGTTCGTTTCTTTTACCCGAGAAAAAGAAATTGTTCAATTAATTCAACACGGAGCCTTTTTCCCAGCGGCGATTAATTCAGCAGGGAATGGCTAAACAAAGCGCCAGAAGTCATAGATTGATTTTTTTTCTTTTTTTTTTTTTTTTTTTTTTTTTTGCGTAGCGTGCACGTGACCGTGCGAGCGGATCGCGGCGTAGGTGCCGTTTAATTATTACAAATTATGAAAGCGTTCCAACAGGAAGTAACGTTTTCCATATTCATGGCAAACGGATGTTCTTGGTCTCGAGGCAGACCGTCCCACGTGCGAGCCAGCCGACCGCTCGCGAAGCACGCTTCGGGCTTTGTCCGTATTCACTGTCCCGTACACGTGCGGACAGTTCCTACGAACTGGCTCGATTAAGACGCGCAGCCTTTTCCACGTAGGGCATGTACACATTACGTGAACACGTGGAACGATGGTCACGCGTTGTTGTCGCATTATAGAAAGCGACGCGCCGTAGACTCGATTTTCTTCGTTTACCTCGTACCGAAGTCTCGAAACGAACCGAAGAAGCGACAGCATTTCGTTCAATTTGCCAGGCTGATCGTTATCAAGTAATCGACATCGTTTAATCACCACTCGAGATAAAGTGTACTTGGTATTGAGGAAAATGTAATATTTTTCGAGCACGGTAATACCGTCCGCCAGGTTGTCACCCAAAGTTACTACTGAATGTATCTCGATAGTAGTTCGTATAATTTCTTACCATCGAGACAAAAACAACATTTTTTTCCAGCGATTTACAAGTCTCCAGAAACGGTACAACTTTCATTGGAAATATTCTTCGATATGTTTAGCAATTTAAGAGAGACATCGAAATGGATACATACCGTAACCTTTGTGAAGTACTCTAGAGACCCGGAGCGAATGCTCTTGGCTGGAATTCGGATTTATCGATGAAAATTTTGGAAAAAGTTCAATACTTTGGTATCGTGCGAACCAACCACTAATTACCATCGCGAGAAGTACAGTCTGCAGTGGAAATTACACGAGTGCGTTCTTTCCAGTAGCCTACCGTACAATTGGTTTCTCCGGTGGCGAGAGGCCCACTCCGTCCACTGGAATTCGAGTCTCGCGAGTGGACCGTGTTTCAAATCGAGACGAAAAATAGAAACTTGCGCGAGCGTTTCGAAAGCCTCGACGGTCGAGTTATGCGAGCGGAGCGAAGGCAGACGAGATTCGATCACGATCCTTCCGCCGTGTCCGAGCGACGGGACGCGAATCGGGAGAGGGAGGGTAAACGCGGACCGAGAGGACCGCGTGAACCCCGTTAACGCGCGACAGGGATGAAGTGGGGCGACGGGGGCGTGGTGGGGGAGGGCCGGCGGGGTAGGGGGAGTGGACAGGGAGCGCCACGATAACGCGAACGGGAGCAATTATATTTATACGCAGGTGCGTGCGCGAAGAGAAAGAGGAGGGAGCGCGGGTGGGAAAAGAATCGTCGTTCGTCGAGGAGCGATGGAGAGGATCCTCGGCGCGTATAATGGAGGCTCGAAAAACGAGGCGAAGTGAGGTGAAGAGAGCTGACCTACTGTGGCAAGTGGCTCAGGGCCGTCGCTGTCCAAATCGCGCCCCTCCCCTCTCTCCCCACGAGACTGCCCCCCTCCCCTCTGCCCCTCCCTCCGTCTACAGGCCTCTCCATCCGGTACCACACGCAGTATTCAGGTCTCTCTTCTTCGAAGCCCTCGTGGCCACTGGTGTGCTGCCCCTTTCGCTCCCCCCTCCCCCCTTATCGTCGTGTTTCTTTCGTCTCCTTCACCCTTTGCCCTCGTCGACGCTCTATGAGGCCGATAACACCTACTGAAAATCACCCAAACGAGCTACGGACCATATTCTCTCGCAGGGAATACTAGATTGTTCAATAAGTTTTATCGAACGATAACGAACAGTATAGTACTACTATACTAACTAGTCGTTCGATAAAACTTATCGAACAGTATAGTACTATATAAGTGTTGTCGTTCGATGAAACTTACCGAACAGTATAATACTATATAAGTGTTGTCGTTTGATGAAACTTATCAAACAGTATAGTACTATATAAGTGTTGTCGTTCGATGAAACTTACTGAACAGTATAGTACTATATAAGTTTTGTCGTTCGATAAAACTTATCGAACAGTACAGTACTATGTAAGTTTTGTCGTTCGATAAAACTTACTGAAAAGTATAGATCTATATAAGTTTTGTCGTTCGATGAAACTTACTGAACAGTATAGTACTATGTAAGTTTTGTCCTTCGATAAAACTTATCGAACAGTATAGTACTATATAAGTTTTGTCGTTTAATGAAACTTATCGAACAACCTATTAGATTCTGCGATGTAAAATTTGTTAAAGTTAAGGGCACGAGGAGGGGTGGGGGGTCAGTAGGACCCTTACTCTCCAAGGAGAACGTAGAAGATAATTTTCAACGTAGGAAAACGTGAATAATTTAAACAACACTTTCTACCGATAAATCGATACAGCTTTTGATAATATTAAACATATTTTCTTTTTTTTATTGCTGTTTAATTTATCCATATTCTCGAAAATGTACATTCAATTAAATATTTATGAATCTATTGGTAATGGAAAAGAATGTTAGATATGAAACAGGTTTGATATTTCACCTGTAATTGCCAAGTTTCAGTGTGAATTACATCTATTACAGGTAGTAGATGACGCTCGATAAAATACTCGATAATACTTTACTTAACGATTTAACGATACGAAAGACGAAAGAAATATTCTTTAATGTTATTTTTCAATGATTCGTTGGTTGCGACTATAGTTGCGTAGAAATCGGGTATCGTCGATCGAACGATATTTCTCGTCGGTCTCGTCGTTGGTTCGAATGCAGACTTTCGTGATCCGTTTTAGTGGTCGCGAATGCTCTTTCCACGTTTCTTACAGCGTTTTTGACACAATCGACGTAAACGCCCACAGGAGGAAAGTGAATCAGCGGCCGAGTGAAACGCAACCAGTGAAAATGCGGTGCCCGGGTAGAATGGCGATTTGAAAGTTCTGCCTTCAGCTTCTAGCGCCGATTTTCACTTCGCCAACCGTGGGCACCAGTGGTTGACAATCGAAAGCAGTTTTGCCGAGAGTTGGTCTTCTTTCTATCGTTCAAACGATACCTCGGTGTTCGAATCGCGTCTCGATCTTGAAACTATTAGAAAAGTGAAAATGGAACGAGAAGCATTTTTGCACGAATCACTGACACGAAATTTCTGTCTCCCATTGGTTACCAAAGGTTAAATCACTTTCTCGAATTAGACTCAGTTCTTTTTCATTTCTATGCGATACTCTACTGCAAGAAATTAGAAATATAGATGTATTTTATTGATTCGGGAGAGTGAACATTCGATATGAAAATTTATAGAGAAAATAGACGTTGCGTTGATTTTTATTCTCGAATCGCGTCTCATTCTCGAAATTAAGAATTTTAGAGTAAATATGTACAAAGATAGATGCACAGGAATTTTGATACGAATCATTGACTCAAAAGCCAAATCTTCCATTGGTTATCAAAAGACACTAGGTTTTACGAATGAAATTCAGTTTGTCAATTTTTTATACATCGCTCCAAAAATTTATTTTTGGGATGAATTAATTTTTACAAAAATATACATCTCCCCTTGTACGATTATTGTGTACGTAATATGTATACGATATACAACTATTAAGTTGTAACAGTTTGAAATACCCATCGATCGAACCGAGAGGAATAAGCAAAACACGCGACCTTTAAATCGTAGTATTTAAGAAGCACGTTTTAAAACGAATTAAATCGATTACGAGTGAAATGTCTGGTAAGACCGTGAAAGTCAGGAGCTGAGCGACGTGTAACGAGTCGCCTTTGTTCTTTTGGGTTTGCCTTGTACCAATCTTCCCTTTCGTTTTTTGGTTTCAGATGTCCTTTATTTGAGCTGCGCTCGGGCCCCGTTGCCTGAACAAAACGAGCTATGTCGACGAGTAAGTAGCACGCCTTTTTGTCAACACGTTTATCGTTTCATCCTTTCTGCGTTCTCTGTTCTTCATTAATCATTCATATTTAACCGTCCACGGGCACGTTGGGTCTTCTACGGAACTGTCGATTTTTCGTTATTAAATTTCCCACTAATCTCAATCGCTCAAAAAAAATTTAAGCATCCTGTGCTCTTCTAAAGAATTCTTTTAAGGAACTGTCGATTTTTCGTTATTAAATTTCCCACTAATCTCAAACGCTCAAAAAAATATAAAAACTTTGAGCACCCTGTGAATGCTCTTCTAAAAAATTTTTCTAAAGAACTGTCGACTTTTCGTTATTAAAATTCCCACTAATCACAAACTCTCAAAAAGTCTCAAAACTTTGAGCACATTGTGGATGAACTCGAATCTCCACCGTAAAGGTTTGAGCCATGATTAACACCTTAACGGTCATGATGGTCACTGATGATCGACGTTTCAAGTTTACAAGGAATAAAGCCTATTACAAATTTTTAAATAACGTTACTATAGTAAATAATACTATAAAAAGAGTACATCTATAAATCATCGGATCTTTCTACACTTTTACGATATAAACAAATGTCGAAAGCATCCTTTACTCAGAAACGACGCGTTAAAATATTGTAAAACATCCATAGAGAACTCCAGACGCGATGCAATCGATTCTTCATTGAAAAATGAATCGAAAACGTGGAATAGATTTTCTTCGCCCAGAACTCTGTTCTCCAGATAGACGAATTTGAAATTCGTCGCGTCGCGCGTGATTGGCGAAGATTCTCACACGGTGCAAACATCTTTACTTCTGTGAACTAGCTTTTATAGTCCTCGGCAAAGAGGACACGTTCAACGATATATCACTTAACAAAGCAAACAAGTCCGTGGCTCGAGAACGCGTTAAAGTATCTCGATACACACTACAGAATACCTGTTCTATTAAAACGTAGTCGTACGGGCAACCACTGGGTCGGCCATATTTAGCGCGCGCACCGAAACCAATTCAACGTTCATTTTCTCGAAAAGAAAGCGTCGTACGGAAAAAATTTACTTCACGTTTTCGATTTATTTTTAAACGAACTAGTTACTACGCTAAATTTCTACGTTCCAAGTGTTTCCTATGAGTTTTCGTACAGTTCCAATCCACGCGATCCTTTGGTACTTGTATAAATGCAGTTAGTAAACGAGACCGTGACAAACATCGATTTACCGATTATTCAGTAGCACCGGCTCGGAACCTGTTTTCCAGTTTACGAGCGTTTCAGTCTGATCTTTAACGAGCTTTATTGACCCTCGTGCGGACTCCTATGTGCATTTTAAAATTTCCTACAAAATTCACAATGTTCAATTTTATCTCTCCGACCAACCCAACTTGCATACTTCTACTACATATATACGATCAAATTTTTTCACAATCTTAAAGCACCCAAATTGAGAATTTCCTTTCTTCTTCAAGTATCTTCGTTCTCAATAAATAATAATTGCAGTTACTTTGTTATTATTATCCTCACCGATATCAACGGGAACGAAATTTAACCCTCTGCACTCGAAAAACGACCGATGCACTGGGATGTTTCTAATTTTTCTAAGTTTCAATATTTCAAGAGGAGAACTTCCTTCGTGGCTCGAGATAAAAAAAAAGTATCTTGTATACGAAGTATCTCGATGAGATAACATCCAAGTTTGTTCTACGATTTATTTTCACATCCGATGTGAAAGATTTCTTCGAGGTTTCTTGCGTGGAAAGATGCTTCGAGCGCAAACGGTTGAATACTAAAATTAAAAAAAAAAAAGATTGAAAAATTAAAACATTCCCCACCGTTGGTTATCCACTATCGAAAACATTGATGTCGCGTTACGCGTATCCACGGCGGTTTAGAATGACATCGATCGCCCGTTGCTTCGCTCGCGCTAATGAGAATTTTCCCCCGGATCGAGGATCGAGAAGCGATCGGTTAATTCGCACCGTTTGCCATCGCGAAACGACGCGGCCATTGTGAATACGCGAAAGTGACATCACGCGTCCTCGATTACATAAAGATATCGTCGCTAATATCGATGATCCTTATGGTTTATTGCGCAGGCGCCGGAGCGGCCGTGCGCCGGTGCTGCTGCGCACGCGACCTTTGCGCCGGTGTCTCCCGACAATTTTGCGAAACGCCGAATGCACGCTTTTCGTTCCCGTTACGCGATACATTTGACACCAGCGGAGCGGTTTCCGTTGCACGCGAATGGAAAGTTCTTAGAAAGTTCCACATCGTGCCTCGTTTAACGTGGAACCGAGCCACTGACGCGAGTTATGTCGAAACTGTCTTAATATGGGATACACATGTATCGAACAGTAGCGTATCGAATAATTAGAAAATATCCCACACCGAGCTCGTTTGAAACGATTCGGAGATTTCGTCGGTACCTTTGGGCTTCCGTATACAGCGCGTTACGTATGTGAGAAAGTCCTGTCGTGTTTGTTCCGTTTGATCCTTGGGGTGCAAAGCACGTAGCTCGACCAGGTCGACTGGTTCCCCGTGCGGAACTCGATCGGTTACATTTACCGAGCACGCTCAACGAACGCCCCGTAGGCGTTCACCGCACACACTGACCGAATGGAACTCGCGTAGTTCCACTTTCCTGAAGTGATAGGAAAAATGATTAATTCTACGCTCATAATTCGATCGTACCGAAAGTGAACAATTACCAAGATTCGTAAGATTGCAATTCGTAATTATATCGAATTACAATTGATACTCGTCAGTTTGAAAACCGAACCAGAAGCATATCATTGTTCGTAATAATAAACGTTTCGACCTTGGGTTTAGGTCTGTAAACGTAGATTACATAATCGGAGTACCATTCGTAGCTCGATTAATATTTTCTTTTAGATTCCCGTCGTAAGCGAAGATTTATCGTAAGAACCGCGCGGTTACGATTCTCGTACGTTCGAAATACTATTCCACCGTGTCAACATAATTTCCGCGGTTTCGCTTGTATTTCCACGCGCGCGTTACACCAGAGGCGCGGCGTGCAACAGCCATACGACGCGAGTCACGAGATGCATTGACCCGAGCGCGATAGGTTTCGTTCGGCGTTCCACACCCCGGGCAGAAACGAAAGCCCGTCGGAAACCTCGCGCCGCTTCCGGGATTGCGCAAGTACAGGGATCGAACGGGTAAAGCACAATGGGCCGCGAAGGCGTGGGTACTCTCCTCCGAGCGACCGTCGAAATGGTTATTTTCGACGGTGAGGTCGTCTAGGACGCGTAAAACGAGAACTCGAGGACGTCCTGTGCGCCGTGGCACCTCTCACCGCGCTCCGTTCTATACACACAGTGCGAGCAAGCGAGAGAGAGCAAAGGGTGAGGGTTGGGGGAGGGGGGGAACGGAGCCAAGCCCACCGAGAGACCTAACCCCAACGCGCGACCTCCGATGTTTCCTGTTCGATCACCGATCATTTCACGACATACCACCTCGCGATCCTCCGCGCGGATAAGCGGCGACACGAATTAAAGCCGCGACGAGGCATCGAAAGAAGCCTCGGAAGGAGGAGCAGCAGCGTGCGTCGATCGAAACTTTCAATGCTACGCGACCGAACGTGTTGCCAAGAGTAGATGTTCTACGTTCGATGTAAGACGTGCGCGCGCACGCGCGCCACCGGCTCGATTCTAGAGATGTTCGATTCTCGATTTTCGATCGTAACCACCGGCGACCAATCGGACGAAATATCGAGAGATCGTTGCCGGAAGGAATTCAAACGAAAACTAAGCGTTATAATTTACCTTAACCTGTACTGGTAAATAATTTTAAAGCGGATAGATCGGAACAAGGGGCTGCCGGAAATTATTTCTATTGCCAGAAATCGCATTGATGTAGAAACGTGTGTCATTGGTCTTTCGTGATATTAAATTTAACCTGTTGAAAGAGAGATCTGGGAGGACAATTATAACTCCCCCTTGTGCTTAACGTTTGCACGCGCGGTAATATCGTCTTAATAATTTCTATCCGTGTATCTGATAATAATTCTTTACCAAGTATCAAATTATTACCTCTTTGTACAGTTTCTGCATTGTTACTTGAAAAATGAAACCGTAGAATTTATACTCTCGAATTTCTTCCTTGATGAGTCTACGTAAATACGCTCTTGTATCGCAACGCGCTCCTTAATTTGTATTTACGTTGCGCTTATCAAATTTTTCCGAGCACAAATCGGCCCTCGTGTCGCGACGTCGCGCGATCGTTTCGCATCGGGCAGAAAATCGATGAGCGCGCGCGCGCTGACGAGCGTGCACGCGAACGCAAGCTCTTTCCGCGGCCACGGTGCAATCCCGTTCAAACGACAGGGTAACCTTAACCTCGGTGTCGATAATCAATGGAATTGATCGTAGGCTCGGCATGAAAGTGTCCCAAGGTTCGGAGCTACCGAAGGCTGCGCGCGGCTAAACGGAACCCGGGAAAGAAAAAAAAAAATATATATATATATATATTACCCGAGAAACCTTCGCGTGTTACCCACGGTGAGCGCGGTTCTTGTTCCTTCAATTTCGAACTTTCGTTCGTTTATTCGTTAACACGGTGGCGTCGATACGCTTCGTTTACTCGGGTTACCTCATCCGGGAGTCTCGAGTACGACTCACGAGCCTTGGGACTTCCGTGCCCGAAAATTCCAATCATTTTCTGACTTTGTAGCTTCGTAAAGGGTCTCGGGAGTAGTGTCGAGAATTTTTATTATTAGCACTGTTTGCTAATTCGGGGTGAAAATACCACTTCGCTCTTCGAGGCTCGGTTGCTGGACGTGTGAAACGATACGAAATAACTAGAATGAAAAAATTGACTAATCAGGTATTTAATCGTGAGACGGGATATTAACGGACTCGTATTGAGTTGAAGACAACTTGTATGAAGTTATTTTAATTTTTGATGGTGGATTGAAAAATATCCCACCGGGCATATCAGGGTATTAAATGGCTGGGACATTTCTTAACACACTATGCCCCAAAAAGTTAAAGGGGTTAATACATGTTTCCTTATTACCTTGTGTATCTTGAAAACTATTGGGTTGTTCGGAAAGTAATTTTGTTTTCCAAACTGGTTATATATAATTTATTATATATAAATAATATTATATTTTATATGTTAATATAATTTAATAAAATGTTTATACACTCTAAAAAAAATCGTGTTTCATTTTCAATCAAAAAAAAACGAATGATTTTCCGAACAACCTATTATAATAGATGTAAAAAAATTATTGGAACGTAAATTTAATGGTTTGCAATGAAATTGTTCAAAATTTGTTATCGATTGATATTTAAATGGAATTATCGTACCAAATGTTTGAGACGCGAATGAAATATTATATTAACTTGAAGTAGAAAAAATCAGGCTGAATAAAATATAAAAAGCATAAATGTTCACTTTTTTTGCCCTGTGGCTTAGGTTTGCAAGTATATTGTTATTATCCCCCTCCCCGCTCAACGAGTAACCTAATCGTTTCAATATAGCGTGCGAAAGCTTCGGTAAAATATTGTGACTGGAATCGTATAAAAATGTTCTGTATTTATCTACGTGTTTATTTATATTCACTATCTGTGCACATTCAGCGTAGTTATCCAACCTAACCACTTATCAATTCCATTTTTTCGTAACTGGTAATGTCATTTTTCTCGAAATCCGTCCTTGAGGCGAATCTTCTAATCTGTTAAATGAATTGTCGATATCTCTCGAAGAGTTTCAAACGAACTGCTAGACGAGTCGAAGTGACGCAAACAGACCTGGAAAATTCACTGAATTTGCGATTTCATTATAATCTGTTCGGTATAATTCCTTCAGATCCGATAACACTAATGAATAATCGATCCATTAATAATGGTTATCTTTGGAGCCTTTTGGTTTGTCTAATATACCCTCGATATTTATACAGAATGTTTGAAACAATTCTTGAGGAGAATTGATTTTTACATAAAAAAGAAAAGTTAAATAAATCGTTCCTCTATTTTTCTAATATGGAACAAATTAAATGTATCGATGTTTCGATCTCAATTTTCCATATTTTCAATTCGATCTCGTTTCGTTTTTCAAATTCTGTTAAACATATCAATGAAGGCGTTAGGTTACTTGGGTACGAAGAATATTCTGTAAAAGTTTCATGAACAAGTTTAGCAGGCGTTACATTACTTAGATACGAAGAATATTCTGTAAAAGTTTTATGAAAAAATTTAGTAAATTAACGAAGCTACAGTGAAATTTGCAAGATCGTGCACGGTAAGCAATCAACGATAATTTGAACCTGCACACTTTCCATTTACTTGCCTTTCATTTACTTCCTAGGGTAATAAACGTAAATCATTTCAGCAAACACAATTGTTTCGAATAATCTACAATCTAGCCCCTGATTAGCAGAAAGAATTACGTAAATTCGTCGAGTTGTTTTTCTTCGCTAAATCTTAAAAAATTCCTTCCTTTTACGGGCGATAAAATATAAAAATAATATACAAAAGGATCTGAAATTAAATTTCTCGATTAGAAGCCATCTTGATAATCTACACTGTGTAAATAATATACAGTGTACTCTTTTCCCAAAACAAAACAAGACGAGACAAAAAAATGGATCGAATATTTATTGAATAAATCTTGAAAAAACTCCTTCCTTTCACACTAACAAAGAGAAGCCTATATAATACTATATTTATAAAATCGCGTTAAAACTAGAACCATCGACAGTGAACGTCTCAATATTCGTATCAGACCATAGACGTATCTTCGATCTTAGAACGAGGAAAGGACAAATTAATTTACGAGTACCATTAGTTGTTTACGACACATAACATATAAACTTGACATACGTCAAGTTCCAAGATAATCAGTTTGACGTTTTAAAAATAGCGCGAAATTCAAATCGACCGGTGACGATTGGGACACCCTGTCCCGGTACAATTAGTTCTCCATTTCGATAATTGTAAAAATATTCTAGGCAAAGAGACTATTGATGATCAATTTTGAAAAGGAGTTCAAAACGCATCAAATTGAGCCCTTTGGTAGTTCCAGTGTTGATTTCGATAATTGTTCGATAATTGTAAATATTCTAGGCAAAGAGAATGTCGATGATCAATTTTGAAAAGGAGTTCGAAACGAGTCGAATTTAGCCCTTTGGTAGTTCCACTGTTGATTTCGATAATTGTAAATATTCTAGGCAAAGAGACCGTCGATGATCAATTTTGAAAAGAAATTCGAAACGCGTCGAATTGAGCCCTTTGGTAGCTCCAGTGTTGATTTCGATAATTGTAAATATTCTAGGCAAAGAGACCGTCGATGATCAATTTTGAAAAGAAGTTCGAAACGAATCGAATTGAGCCCTTTGGTAGTTCCAGTGTTGATTTCGATAATTGTTCGATAATTGTAAATATTCTAGGCAAAGAAACCGTCGATGATCAATTTTGAAAAGGAGTTCAAAACGCATCAAATTGAGCCCTTTGGTAGTTCCAGTGTTGATTTCGATAATTGTTCGATAATTGTAAATATTCTAGGCAAAGAGAATGTCGATGATCAATTTTGAAAAGAAGTTCGAAACGAGTTGAATTGAGCCCTTTGGTAGTTCCACTGTTGATTTCGATAATTGTAAATATTCTAGGCAAAGAGACCGTCGATGATCAATTTTGAAAAGAAGTTCGAAACGAGTTGAATTGAGCCCTTTGGTAGTTCCACTGTTGATTTCGATAATTGTAAATATTCTAGGCGAAGAGACCGTCGATGATCAATTTTGAAAAGGAGTTCGAAACGAGTCGAATTGAGCACTTTGGTAGTTCCACTGTTGATTTCGATAATTGTACACGAATATTCCGGGCAAAGAAACCGTCGATGATCAATTTTGAAAAGGAGTTCGAAACGAGTCGAATTGAGCCCTTTGGTAGTTCCAGTGTTGATTTCGATCGCGAGCAACAAAACGTCGTCGCGAGAATTTTCAGAAAAAGGCAGGGACATTCTAATTGTGCAGCGACGGCTGTCCTTCGCGTACCTTTTCTCACGCCAGGCAACCGTGGTCCGTGAGATGTTAATTGCTTTCACTCTCGCGAGACGACGCGTCGCATTTTGACGGCCGCGAGCGGACGGACCGCGAGCGGAGCATCGCCGCGATTGTGCAAAGTGGAGAAATCTCGGAATTAGAGGCGGACAGGGTCCCCGCGAATATCGAGACACCTCGAACGGAATCGATCCGGGGCGCAGCCTTGAACGCGAATTCGGAAATCGGCCATTACGATTGGAGAGTCATTGCCGGCGACTTTGATTCATCCTTAACCCCGTTTTACGTACGCCAGGAATTCTGGACTAATTTTCTGGACAAATGTCAAAGACTGTGGTTTCCACGCTCCTCGGAACTTGACGTCGAAGTATGGACACGTTCCATTAATAATAATTACTGTCTTCGCGCGACTCGAAAAGTTTGGAAAACAGTCCAATCGATGTTCACGGAAATAAAGATTTTTATTCTTTCGTATGGAAAGGATACGGAGTTTGATAACAAATATTACACGATGTAAATTTTCGGAATATTTGATTCGATACGTATCGTTTCATTTTTAACGCATCTGTACATCTCGTGTAACAAATTGATTAATATACTGGTTTCGTGCGCTTCGAACAGTTTGGAGAGCACCCTCGATTTTTCAAAAATTAAAGATTTCATCTTTGGGTGGATATATTTGGTGAAAATGAAACACGATTTTTTTTAGAGTGTACAAACATTTTATTATATATTCTCCATTTTGGATAACGAAATGACTTTCCGAACAACCCAATATATATACAAATTTTACTCTTCCATTTTAAAATAATATTACTCGTGTACGACGTAAAAATTGCACGGTGTAAATTTTATTTGGGAATTGCATATTTACACACTCCATTTTTACCGAATGCATATGTACATTTTGTGTAATAAAAACGTGGAATAACTAAATAATTGCTGACGAAACCAACCGGTGTATCACCGACGAAACGCAAAAGAATTCGAAAGTGTACTCTTCTATCAAAAAAAAAAAAAAATCACACAAATACACACGTCGGAGTGCAAATGTTTTAACCTTCGACTTTTTTTTAAAAATATTTACTCTTTTGAAATCGTTCTCTTTTATCCGCGCCACCTCGCTATTAATTCGGATAATGACAGCTCGGTCGCACATGCTTCGCTCAAATTGCGTGCACATCGCACGGTCAGTGAGTTCTTTTTTCTTCTTTTTTACGTCATTCGAAGGCAAGGCTCGCACGATACGAATATCGATCGTAACGATACACGAGCATCTATTTTCGTGATTCCCGTGGGCCGTGAAATATGATTTATCGACGTGATCCCGATCAACGCATGAAACTAGTGCTAGACGACTGTTTCTCGTATTTTTCTTGTATTTGAATATTCTCGATTAAAGTTATCAGTTGAAAGAGCGAATTGAATATTCGAGCGATTCGGTGATTCAAATATTCAACGAATACCGTTCGAATACTTAAGTAATAGATGGAGTAATCATATTCATCGTTCCTTCTTTGACTCTATTTTCGTGTAATATTCGATTAGTATTCGAGTGCTCGAATATTCGAATAATGATATTCTAGTGTTCAAATATTCGACTGAATATTGAAACATAGGAACACTCGAATCCCTGAAGAATGTTATTCGAATACTTGAATCCCTGAAGAATGTTATTCGAATACTTGAATCCCTGAAGAATGTTATTCGAATACTTGAATCCCTGAAGAATGTTATTCGAATACTCGAATCCCTGAAGAATGTTATTCGAATACTCGAATCCCTGAAGAATGTTATTCGAATACTCGAATCCTTGAAGAATGTTATTCGAATACTCGAATCCCTGAAGAATGTTATTCGAATACTCGAATCCCTGAAGAATGTTATTCGAATACTCGAATCCCTGAAGAATGTTATTCGAATACTCGAATACTCAAACAACGTTATTCGAATACTCGAATACTCAAACGACGTTATTCGAATGTTCAAACGTGACAGTGGTATTCTCGAATACTCAAACGACGTTATTCGAATACTCGAATACTCAAACGACATTATTCGAATACTCGAATACTCAAACGACGTTATTCGAATACTCGAATACTCAAACAACGTTATTCAAATGTTCAAACGGTGACAGTGGTATTCTCGAACACTCAAACGACATTATTCGAATATTCAAACGTAGTGATATTCGAGTACTCGAATACTCCAATACCCAAGGAAATATTCGAATAGTTCGAGTAGTTCCGTTCCAAGCCGTAACGAGCGTTCGATCTTCTTTGAACCTTAAAATCTATTTACGGCCGAGTGAATCCGTACTCGCGGATAATTAAGTCGAGTCGAGCGGAGCGAGCGTTAATTAATTAATCGTACTCGTCGTTCCGTGAATTTCTAGGAACCCCGTTAAATATGCCCGGGCCGCGATAATACGAATCTTCGCGACGAAAGATAACGTTTAATCCGGTTCAGCGGCAAGCTTCAATCGGAATTATACGTCCTAGCCACGGATACTGAACGTAACCTCTACGCGCGCGTATATATTCTGAGATTTATTGGTTCTGGAATTATCACTCGCCGAGCGAGCATTATCTTGCTTCTATCAAGCTGCTTTATACGATGGTTTTATTGCGCTAGATGCAAGCGACGATATTATCTCCACGAGAAGGGAAATAACAGTGAAAGTAATAGGATAATACTTATTATTTGCGATGCTCGTTAAATATCCCCGATACACTCTAACCGTTGTCGCCAGTATTGTTCAGAGCTGCTAGAAAATCGAAAATAATTTTCGCCAAACATTTCGAACATTCGCGTTTAATCGTTTTGGAAACTATGGAAACGATGGAAAATATTCATCGAATGGAAATAAAAAATATCAATCAATTACAAATTATCACTTTTTTCCTGCCACGGTTTAAGTTTGCAAATTATTATTCTTTCTTACTTTCTTCGTGTCCTTAATGGCTTCAGAAATTTCAAATAGTGTTCGGGGTTGGGCTTTGAATTACAATCTTACGGACAATGTTTGTCAGTTTGTGTAAGAAACGTTTTGGAAATGTAAAATAATATTCGTAAAGGAGTAAATGTTCGGTACAATGTCACGAATATTTATATGAAACGTCATAGGCCCATAAATTGAGGTTGGTAAAATTTCCATCCGTAGCCTGAACGTTGCTGAGGACGTCCGTGTGCAGAAAATGCCTTTCGCGGAAATTAGGCCGAGTGGGAGACCTTGTTAAGGTGTTTTATTGGCGCGAATAAGGGCGAATCTCTTTTCGTCGAGGTTAGGGGAAACGGGAGCAACCGTCGTGCCCTCGAAAATTTAAACACAATGCGACCAGCTGAAGCCTGATGAAATACATGTCCGCGACATCTCTACTCTCGTCGATGACAAAAAATCGAGGAGAGTATTTCTTTTTTTTTTTTTTAATATTCCAGCAGAAGATGCATCATTGCACACTTGGTTCGTCGTTATGGAAAATTAATCAGAAAATTCGCACCGTTGCACAGTTCAATTTGTTCGTTAAACATTCGACCGTTCGAGCCTTGAACCGTCGCTATCTCGAGTGGAAATTAATATCGAATATCTGCGAGTTATTTTCGAATTACTCGATAACAAATCCCAAATTGAAAATATCTCGATATTCGTTTCTATTCATTTTTCTGTCGTCGTTCTTATCCCATTTTTCAGCAACTTTCTTATCCATTGCACATCAAGGGTTACCGAGAATGTTCCACGAAAGCCGCGAACTAATCGAAGACACCCAGGGACAACAACGCGTCTAATTACAATCATAATCACCGGTACACGTGACCAAACAGTCTCTGGGCGAGAACTCGCTACCCGGAATAATAAATAAAAGTAAAAAGTCGATACGCAATTATTGGAAACCATTTATCGAGATGCGCCCGAACATTGTCTCGATTTCGCTGCGCAAAGATAAATTCCAAAAAGAAAAGAAGAAGAAAGAGAAAAAAAAAAAGAAAAAAAAAATACCGCATCGATCGCGACCCGAGTAGCATCTTCGAGGGGGCAATAAATTCGGTCGTCTTTAACGGCTACTGGCCCGTGAATCACGGATGTGCTTTCGAGTAATAACTTTAAAACGCCGAAGAAAATTTCTCTCCCTTCCACTTTCTCTCTCTCTCTCTCTCCCTCCTCCCTCTCCCTCTCTCCTTCTCTCTCTCTAGCACGTGAACGCGCGCGCACGTTTAATCCATTAGCGACCAATGACACTGCTTCGCGGATAGAGGGGGAGAGAACGCGTTTCGTCCGCAATAAAAATGGGGTCAAACCCCTCTTGTGGGCCAAGGTGTCGTACGTGTTAGGCGATCTCCGCTTTCAGCAACAATCGCACATACGTCCGCGAGAATTATTAATCGCACTATTTGCCGGTTAAGACTTCTCTCCGTGAGATACCGATCTCCTCGGCGCACGTGCGTCTCTTTCTCGCGCGTCGACGTAGACGAGGCAGCCAGCCAGCCTTCTGCGTTAACGATTCATTCGCAATTTCACTCAAGGCCCGTAAACACGACGAACTACGCCGGCAACTTTATCTTTGTCCGGTGTGCTCGCGATTTGACGACCGTTCGTGCTCATCCCGTCGCGTTTCGCCCTGAGAACAATGGCCGACAGCGGTCCGATCGAACCCGCAAACCCCTACTCATGGTTGTTTGAACGATAACACGTCTCCAAGTGGTACCAATTGAGATATTCACCACCCGCGACGGTGAACGAGCGCCGAAAAAGAGAAAATTGCCGCGCGGGAGTCGGGAAACGAAAGACGAGGATTTTACTTCTCGCTTCGGGTTCGAAATATTTTCATATTCGACCACCTGGGCTTGGGATTTACGGTGCGAATTGGGTCAGGGAGATTCTGTGCCCCGAAACGGGAGAGAAAGGTGGTATAAGAAAATTTCATCGGAGGCTTTGTTTTCGAGAAAAATGCACCGGTGGTACGTTACGATTTTGTCGTTTTGTTCACCTCGTAAAGAATTTTTTTTTTAAGAATTATTTGTCGTGTAAGTATTACCAACGAATTTCTGACGTTCTCCCGATTAAAATGAGTCCAAACACGACTATGTTTGGATCAGTTTTAATTTTACGTTATTCAAAATTTTTCAAAAATATTTTAAACGTCGCGTTCCTAAAAATTGTCCGAAATGGGTCGTGTTTGGACTCATTTTCATCGGGAGAGCATCACCGATCCATTGACAATACTATCGCGAAGGTATAGGAGAGTACAATACAGCCTCCAGTATCCGAACTAATAGTGACATACAAGGTATTCAGATAATAGAACACTCTCGCGATATGGAACTTCACTTGACCGATGAGCTGAAGAGAATCGACAATTTGTTTAAATATTCAAGGATCCTATGTCTTCTAACATATTTATCAACTACGTTAGATAAATACTAGGTTGTTCGGAGAGTCGTTTCGTTTTCCAAAATGGAGTATAATTTAATGAAATGTTTATACGCTCTGAAAGAATCGTGTTTCAGCAAAAAAGCCGATATGATTTTCCGAACAATCCAATAATAATATAAAAGCCGCCACCGTACTGTCGAATTTCGTTCGAGCACTCGAGTATAAATTGCCCGCGATAATAAACGTCGTTCGTAACACCATCGATATTTTTCCATTCTCGTTGCATTTGGAAGAACAATGGCCGCCCGAGATTCGATCGAATGCGCCTCTCGTTTGTACGATAACGCATTCCTGAGTAGCATCGAATGATCCTCTCTTCCCGTGTATGCTAAAATCCGTTTGCAGAATGTATACATCACGATGTGTCTGAGGGGTTCAACCCTCAAACAGATATTTCACTGCAATGTTGTCAGGAGTGATCCCGCGGATGAAACGCAAAGGGGATGTGAGTACGCATTCGCCATTAATCGGTGAAACGCGCTGTCCGTTTCGACATTAACAGATCGACCGCGTACAATAAAAATAAAACAAAGCGTTGTCTTTGAGGTTTGGTTCTGATAGCAGCATTTTAACCAACCGCGGCTCTCGCGACTCCACGCGCACTTCTGGCTTTCGTTTACTTTTATACTCGTGTCTCTCTACGCTTACACTTGATAGACCAAGTAATAGGCACTTCTTGCGTACTCTGTGGTTTTGAAAAGAGAAAACGAATTGAAATTTTCCTCGATTCACACCGACGCGTTTTCATACACTTTTAGATTTCGTTTGGTTTTGTACTCGTGTTCCTACACCCTATTGGACTAAATTAAATAATAGATCCCTGTTGTGTACTCCACGATCGTAAGCGGATACGAATTAAAATTCTCCTTGTTTCGAAACGGTCCATTTATATGCACTTCTAGAGTTTATTTATTTTTATATATTCGTGCCCTTGTACCCTCGTTCTTTCTCTTTATAGTACACCACTTGCGCACACATCTTTACGATCTTGATACGAGCAAACGAATCCATATCCTTCGCGATATTTGAAATACTGTACTAGGTTTTATTTACTTTTAAATTCGCGGTTTCTCGTATTTACGATCCATAGCGTACGAGTGAGAAGTGTTCCTCCATCGAAAATCACGTAAATTATCTCACAATTGTTACGTTTCTCGATACGTGGCTCGTAGTTTCCCAGTTTCCGTAGCGCGAGAAGCGAAAAGCGAAAAATGATTTTCTCTTACGGAAAATCGCGTAAATTATTTCATAAAAAATTCTTACTTGTATCGTATACGCGGCTTGTAGTTTCCATAGCGCGATAAACGATTCTCTCAACCAAAAATCGCGTAAATTATCCCACAAAAAAATTGTCATTTCTCGTCTAGGCGACTCGTAGTTTCCATAGCGCGAAGAACGATTTTCTCGACGGAAAGTAGCGTGAATTATCTTACAAAAAAATTGTCACTTTTCTCGCGTACCCGGCTCGTAATTTCCATAGCGCGAAGAACGATTCTCTCGACGGAAAGTAGCGTGAATTAATCCACAAAAAAATTGTTACTTTTCTCGCGTACGCGACACGTAATTTCCATAGCGCTATAAGCGAAAAACGAAAAGTGAAAAGCAATTTTCTTGATCGAATATCACGTGAATTATCTCGCAAAAATTTGTTAATTTTCTCATCTACGCGACTCGTAATTTCTATAGCGTGATAAGTGAAAAATGATTTTCTCTTACGGAAAATCACGTAAATTATCTCACAAAAAATTGTTACTTTTCTCGCGTACGCGACTCGTAGTTTCCATAACGTGAAAAACGAAAAGCGATTCTCTTGACCGAAAATCGCATAAATTATCTCACAGAAAAATTGTTACTTTTCTCGCGTACGCGACTCGTAGTTTCCACAGCGCGAAGAACGATTTTCTCGACGGAAAATAGCGTGAATTATCCCCAAAAAAATTATTACTTTTCCCAAATTGATATTTCTCTCGCGTACGCCGCTCGTAGTTTCCATAACTCGACGAACGATTTTCTCGCCGGAAAGTGTCGTGAATTATCTCGCGAAAAAATCGTTACTCTTCTCACCTAAGCGGCTCCGTAGTTTCCATAGCGCGAAAAGCGTGTCCAGAGAACGTCAGGGCTCGTGCGCGCGGCACTTCCTCGTCCGGTTCGCCTCATGAAAGACCTCGATAAGGTCGCATTAAGGATTCAGGAACGGTACGAGTGTAGCGTCGCGAGAACACGCGAGGTGGTCGAGCGTAGCGAGTTGGAGCTGATCCAAGAAGAACCCGTGCCAGGGGTAAGGAAGAAGAAGAAGAAGAAGAAGAAGGAAAAAAAAAGAAAAGAAAAGAAAAAACAGAAAAAAAGAACGGAAACTTGAAGCGCGCGACAGAGAAACAGACGGATGGCGGTGCACTGTAAATAAACGATCGATAGCGCGCCACGGCGCCTACATCATTTTTATCGATGCCCCGGCCACGTGTCGCGCAACGTCGCCCGACGACGAATATCCATCGTCGACGTTTCACGTCCAAGTCGTCCGCGAATTTCAACGTAGACCGTCGGACGAGAGAGTTCTGGCAAATCCACCCGACGGGATTGATCGTGGAAATGACTTTTATGATAGAACGGAGTCAAAGTCAAGACAGAGATCTGACACGGACCTCGGCTCAACTCGGTCAAGGCGGAAGACCGTTAGAGCTCATAGGACACACGCTTTACACGCAACGGCAAGCACATTCAGCGCGAAGCTTCGACGAACGAGCGATCGACCCGCGTTACCGATCCACTTCCTTGCGCGAAAACTTTTTCATTTCGCCGCGAACCGACGCGGCTCGTGCTGCTCACGACTGTTCCTTCGTGTCAGAGGCAGACGGTGTTATGGTATAGCGAACAGTGGTGCGCAACCTTTCTTCGTTAATAACAGAGCCGAGTTGACGGTCGATCCAACTGGTTTCGAACATACTTTTCCAATCGATTATCAACCTTTTCCACTCGAGAGGCGAGACAATTCTCTGTATTTTCTTCAATTCGAGAAACCATCCTGGTTTGGAATTTATATTAAAATTCAATTCACTTCTTTCTTGTAAGATGCGAACGTATGTATACGAAACGAAAATGCTCCGTTTTAAACGAATTATACGATTCGAGGGATTTCATCGAGGTGCTAGTTTCTGGTAGCAGAGAAACTTCGTGAGCGAAGGGTTAACGCTGATTTTGGAGAAATATTTAACGACAATTGTCGATGTTAAGAAGTTATTATTAGGACTCGGTTTGGTACAAATAGAAATACCTTCGTTGGCAGTAATTCTGGTATTAATGAGTCGAATTGAAGGGAATAGAGTTTTCGAAAAAAGCAAATTTCAAGCGTGGAGCAAAATAATTTACAACCCCTAATTAAAAGTTATGGAACATTGTTTTAACAAATTTTCATTGTATATTGTGCACACGTTCGGTATTAGTTGAGTACAAAAGCAAATATTTAGTCGTTAAAATGTTTCAAATAATGCGAGAAAAATGTTGAAACGGAGATATATGCAGTTGTGAAAATGCTTGTCTACAAATTCAAAATTAACCGTGTACAATTCTCTCGTTGAAGACTTTATTCGTCTTTGTTATTTTTCTGTGTAATTTTGATTTTATTTATCGAAATACCCTGAAAACCGTACAATTAACTCAGTTACTTTTGACGATGGATAAAAATACTGCAAGGCAAATTTTACTTCGTTTCAGGGGCGCGTAATCTCTAATGGAAGTTTAAAGCGAACATGAAGGTAAGCCTTGTTTTTCTAAATGAAACTGTATAGTTTCTTTTTTTTTTTTACGTATTTTTCGATAGCTCGGTCGTTCGAAAATATTGAAAAGTCGACGACCGACCACGGAGTAAATCGTATCGTGTTATCGATCCTTTTCTCGATTTTCCGTTTCCACTCGTACGTCGGAACACGTTCGACTCCTATTTTACTCGCGTATCCTGAACAGATCTATTATCGAAAAACTTTTCGACGCGCTGACGCTCGTAGTATGTACTCCTGGCGGTAAATCTCGTGGATGATGTATCGTTTGGAACGCCGAGGCGACAAGATATAGATCGATGAAGATCAAGCGCGAACTCAGAAATTAATTGGATCGGCGAAGTCTGCAGATAGAAAATGGAATTGGATTGGAAAGGGATAGGAGACCGGAACTTTAGATTGTCTTTTCCTTCTAAGCAATTCCACACCTTGCGCTCGTTACATGATTCTACGCTATCGTGAACCTTTTCTAGATTATTGTACTCGAGTCGAATCAATAGTAGCAAAATATTCCAAATTTCCTTAAATACGGACCAGAATTCAAAAATATGAATTTAATTTGTTTGGGGACTAAGAATAAATATATAATTATATATATATATATATATATATATATTAATATCAATATACATAATTGTAATTATATATATATAATTATATTAATATACATAATAGTAATTATATAGATACATAATTATATATTTCCTGTAAAAAATAAAAGCTTGAATTCCTCTTAAAAACAATAGTAAAGGATCAGCTCCGATTCTATTTGATAAAATTTTCTACGCGTTCGATGCGCCGGTGAACGAACCCTAATATGTTCTTGTAATCCGGCCGATGTATTCTCGCGACTACTAGTTTCGTCTCGCATCAATAACCGAGAAATAATTCCCATTTGCGATTCGCGGGAAGTAAAATAAAAGCAGCCCCGAGTGGCCGGCGCTGGCTCGGTTTGCCCGTGACGGGTCCATTCTCTCGAAGCGACAGCTACCGACGAATCGCTTCGCAAGTTTCATCACCGCGCAGTATATCATCCGAAGGGAGCAGATCGCGAGTACCCCGACGTGATGCCTCAATCTTCCGCGTCCTGTGACGCCGCGTACCGGGAAGCAGTTAAAAGTCAAGCGGGCTGATTTATGCCGCGTTCGCATCGAAATAAGCGCGCTGACCGGCCCAGTCCCAGCGATCGCCCAGTCGATCCAGTCTCGTGCAAATCGGCTCTGCTCGGTTCCGCGGCCGAACCGGCACGCGTGTACGTGTTTATTCGCCATAGTATGGTGACATGGTGGTGTGGTATCGCGTGGCATAGGTGGTAGCTTCGTTCTATCGACCGAACAGCAGCTCGTCCCGTGACCTGACCTCGTCTGAACCCTTCATTCCGCTCTGCCTCGCTCGCTCTAACGCAATCACCTCCGCGTAAACCCCTCCTCTCTTTCTCTATCCTCTCCTCTAACCCCGTCGAGCAGCTCCGCGACCTCTCTCTCTCTCTCTCTGTCTCTCTCTTTCTGTATATCGTCTCTCTCCCGCCCTCCCTCTCTCCTCCGTTTACCAGGGCACACAAGTACCCTCCCCAGCGCTTTCTACACAATATTAGCGCCCAAACTGGAACAACGCCCGAAACTCAAGCTCTGCAGGCTCGTGCAGCGACACCCGGTGTATTGTTGATGGGTCTCCGACTCACACACGCGCGCCCGTTCTGCCCTCTCTCCCTCGTTCGCTCTCTTTGCCTCTCTTCCGCCGCGTATACATGTCATAACGGGCAGCCTAGACTTCGTGCCAGCGTTCCTGAGGATCAAGGGGAAAAGGATCCGTGGAAGTTTACGTCGACGGGAGCAGCTCTGCGTGACGATTTTATTGGCCAGCTTGCAGCGAGAGGGAGGGAGGGGAGACTGATCGTCGACCGACGTTTCAAGCTGGATTCACGTTGTCCGTCAGGCAACCGTCCAGACATTCTGCGAAGGGATCGCCAGACGGATGGGTATGCACGGTGGGGCCCATCGAAGAATGTTTCCACGGACCATCGAGTGCGACGGTTGCCTGACGGATGACAGGGATCCGTTCTAACCCTAGAAAGCCCAAATCGCAAACCATCGCGTTGAAAAGTAGAAAAATTCTTAAACACCACCTACGTTATCCATAATTATCTCTGAAAAACTAATATTCTATCTGTAATTACAATCTCGTTGGGAAAGGAATAATATGAAGAAAAGAGAATTTTTTTAATAAATTTGAATTTATTAAAAGCACGAAATTATGTACAATACTACTGTACAAAACAATAACAAGAATATAAATATCCATATACAGTATTACAACAGATTATAAATAAAAAGTTCCTTATTACTAATATTCATCTGTTTAATCATAATATTTTGCAAGAGGAGCCGGCTCGTGTTTGCACATCTGTAACTAGACGCATAAAGGGCGTTTCTGGTCGTGAAGCGGCACGGTTAACAGGTCAAACGGATGCACAGAGTGCGCTAAGCGCGTTTCAACTTCCGATTGGTAGAGTACAAATCACCAATTTCGTTCCACCAATCGGAAGTCGGAACGCGCGGTCCGTACATCTGCGGTAGACAGAATCGTTTAAACCCGGTGTGCACCGTGCACCAATTTTTCGTACGCCTTGACCGCAGACAGAATAGAACCGACAAGGAGCCACGGTGGTTCGAACGAAGCGCACGCAACCGGCAAAAGGAGATTCGAAACCGCGTAGGAACCGAGAAATCCGTGTAATTACACGACGCTCGTGAAACTTTTTTAATATTGGCTCGCCAACGAAAACGGTGGAAACGGCGCGATCCCGGCGCACGGACACGAGGTTTCGTTTCTGTTTCCGTTTCTCTCTGAAACGCGTTTGTTTCGCGTCGAACACACGTATCAGTATCACAGTATCGGGCGACTCCGTGGAGGCTCGAAAGTGTGCAAATAGAGCGAGTGAAGGGGTTGCGGGCCACGGTGGACGGGTTCAACTTCCAACTCTTGTTCTAAATTATAGTCATTGGCGAGGAACGGTTACATGCAATTGGCAGACTCGCGACACGGCTTGCGAAACAATTTCGGTTTGTTGGCATTATTGCTCGTAAACTACGGGGGTTCGACATACACAATTTTGCCCCACAAATGACCCAACTCTTTTTTGTAGAGACACTATTAGCGGCACCACTTGCTGCAACCGACTGACATTTTTTTCCATTGAAGCCTCATTTATAACCTAGTTTACCGTGGTTGAGATACGAAACATTAGCCGCGGCGCTACGAGCGACAGCACTTTTTCGAAACTCGTCGACAAATTGCGTTTGTCGCCAGAAAAAATATGCGTCGAACATGTTTGCAAGTATTACTTCGTACAACGAAGTAGTATCAGTTTTATCGAACGATAAAATACAACACAAATTCATCGTATGTATTATTCACTGCAGAAACTAACGATCGAGTGTTACACCACCATCAATTTGAACCTCGTGTAAACAAGTCCACGTAACCGCGACAAAACCGAACTGCAATAGAATTAATACGAATACGATTCGTATATTCATTGCTTTTTTTAAGAGCTACAACTTTTGTAACAACTTTTCAATCAAAAATTTTCCATCGGTTTCTCGATCATTTGTCGAATTTTGACGCGTGTCGACTCTATATATCGCACGATATACTCCTCGCGGACACCGAGTTGACCAACGAGATTCTCTTGTGGTCACGTGGTTTTGTTTACACGAAGTGTGCCTTTGAGTTGAACGCGGTATAACTGTATCTTATTTGGTGTCACCGTTTGTCATTCGCTCGTATTGTTCCTCACTCTCGTCCCCGATGTACACAAAGCCAGCGAGAAGGAGAAATAACAGCGATCAAATTTCACCTAACTCTCAACGTGCGAGACGATACCACACTATGCCTTTTGTCGAAACTAACCGCACGCCCGGTCCCTTCTCTCTCTCTCTCTCTCGTCCTTCTTACAACCGATGCGCCATCTTTTTTCTCTTCCCCCACCCAGTCTCGTTTCTTTTACGTTTGCACGATCGAACGCGGAATCCCTTTTGGGCAAAAATTTACGGCCACTCTCGACCGCGGTGGGACTTTCTCCGTTTTCCATTTCACGTATTCTTCGGCCGGCCGAGGCCTCTGATTTTTTTTCCTTTTCCTCCGCGGCTTATTTGCGGGCGATGCCAGGACCAGAATTCATACAGCCCATTCGAGCATTATTATGCATTGTTACTGCCCGGAGCGACACGAAGGAGTCCGCTTTCAATGCATCCAAACCGTGGTCGTAACGTGGACCGCCATGAGTGTCACGACAGGGATGAACAATGAGCCTACTCCGTGCGCCTTTATTCCCGCCCTAGGCTACCAGTTGTCTGTCTAAAACTTTCTATGCTGTTTTCGTGATAAATTTCGAATTTGGAGGGGGCTGGATTCCTTGGTGTCTTCAATGTGGACGAACTGAAGATCGCTGAATCTTTCGGGTGTTCGTGTTGCGTGTTGGTCGTGTCTTTCATGGTCGATTTTACAATCTCGAGATCAGCGCGTTCACGATCGTTTATTGCACGTATATATATAGATGCATGAATATATACATACCAAAATAAAAGTACGTAAATGTGAAAGAGGCACGGTGCAGCTAAAAATGCTGATGTTGAAAGCTAACCTCAAATCACCGACCGTTTACAACGAACGTTTAAAAATTTTTTAAAAATCCCGATCAAATATCGCGTTATTTATCACAATATTGAAGAGACGATAAGATACTGGAATACGATTAACTGACAATCTTAAACAAGTAATTCTTATTTATATTTCGAATTATACGTTTCCAGTCATCTTCGGAATGAACATAATTATATAACCTATAAATATGAAATTGGAAAAAAAAGAAGGTAGGGAATGAAAAATAAGTTAAATGTGAACCAAGGTAACTGAAAGTTGTGTAAAAATGATTCAATCATTATTCGAATAGAAACCAAAGATCAATTGTTTTGAAAGATTCGCATTATATTTTTGCTTTATTAAACATTTATACCAATCTGTAAAGAAAAGAAAAGTGATAAAAATTAATAAATATTTATCGAAGAACAACAGTTATCTAAACCTAGAAATGAGGGTTACGTAAGGTGATATATGCAACGTATTGATTCGTAGGTTAAACAATTATGTTGATTTCGAAGGTAAGTCGAAACATAAAAACATGAGCGACGGTCGTAATTTATCGAGCCACTTTTTGCGCGTTCTCGGGATTTCACGATTCCTTAAATTCCCGAGAACGGAACCCCCCTCTCCCTACCCTTCTGTAAGTCGGTAAAGTCGTAACTCGTTTCCGTCCTCGCGCGAATATTATTCAGCCCCGCGCGTTCTCTTAATGCCTCGCGTCCCGTATTTTCATTCGCGGCGCGCGTAAAGTCGTCATTCGCCGGAGGCTGGCTTAAAGCGAACGGGTGTTAATTTAATTACACGGCCACGGGACGATACGGGATCGCCGTAGATCGCAGAACAAACAAGAGCACCGAAGGCGAGAGATCGAAATTTATGCGATGCAAATTTCCCGATCGAACGTGTATCGAGTTTTGTAACGATTCCTCGTTCCCTCGACCGTCAAAGTCCCGCTCCATAAATCTCGTATCGCGTAAAAAGCGTGTAATTGCTCGAATGATAGAGGACGCTGATTAGCGCGCGGGGGTGACTAGTGGGGAGGGGGAAAGGTGGTGCGTGCGTTGCCGCGAAGAAAGAGAAAAAGACAAAGAGTCGGGCCTCTGGAGGTGCTACGCACCAGTTTTTATGGCGGACACAGAAACAGCTGGACCGTACAAGCGAAAGCCCATTCCATCTCGAAACCGAAATCCCTCCTGGCTCTGCAACCGCGCGAGGTTTCTCGTACACCGTCCTCTCGTCGACGCGCCACCGTTGCGTTTCTCCGCAGACGCGTTGTTCTTGGCCCGGCAGATAACCACTTAACCCGTTTATTTCAAATGGAGAAATTGTTTATTATTTTAGAAAAGTCATCGATAACCTAAAACAAATTTCTAACCTCGAAATAAGAACAAGTAACCATCATTATTTATTGTTTGTTATTTCAGAAAAATCATCGATAACCTAAAACGAATTTCTAACCTCGAAATAAGAACGAGTGTAACCATCATTATTCGTGAATCGATTTCGCTCAAAATTTAATCAGATCTCGAGATGAAAGTAGAAAACTTAATTGTGAAGTTTCATCGAATTCAGTCCGCCGTTTAAACGCAATTATGTTAATAGACGTACACGTACGTTCGAAAGAAAAATTTATTCTAAATAAATTTAAATTTAAATTTTCAAGAATTTTGTATTCGTTTAATGTTACAAGAAATTTTAACGTAACAAGAAGTACACGAAATATAAGTGTCTCGATTCTCGTACCTTCGTTTGAATTGAAAAAGAAATATTTGATAACCAAGGATTCCGGAAGTCATCTTTTTACGCGCAAGGGGTTCACGCCGGGTCGTACGAATTCCTGAAACGCGTTCTACAAAGATTTATAGAATCGAAGTAATAGAAACCAGCCGAATAAACTGTATTTGGAAGCGGCGAGGAACGGATCGCCCCGGCCGCTACGTACTGACGTAACTGCGAATTAATTCAGTTCAAGCAACAGGCTCGTGCCCACCGTTGCCATGAGAAAGTTAAGTAACCTGTATCAAGTGCCTTTTCTCTCTGCTCGGAACGGTGAAAAAAAAAAAAATCGGTCGTCCCGGGAACGCTTTCGAGCGTCGTCGGACTTCCGACTCGGCTCCGTGCCTCTGTGCACGGCTTTTTAAGAGCGTCCAACGAGACCGGAGGACGGTTTAATGAAGGGAGGAGGAGAACGTGTTTCGCCGCGTTAACGCCGAGCATCGTCGTTGCTTTTTGACCGGACAAAGAACGGCAACTGGTTTGAAAGGAACAGACGCCGCTTATGGGATGCGGAGTGTCTCTTTTACGGTGACACAGGGATCACAGCTGCCCCAGCACTTACGATTTCCTGAAGCAACCACACGCCGACGTGTACGTTTGTGTTTACCAGAAATACCAGTTATTTGCCGCTAATACTATTAATATTTTTTTTCTATCGAAAAAAATAATCTCTAAGCTCACGAAACATCATCGACGAATATTTTAATACTTAAAGCGATCAATTTGACCTCGAAATAATCATCCAAAAACAGAAATAAAATATATCCTTTCAATTGCAACGGACTCTACGCGAAAGATGAAAACAATATTTCCTTTATCGTAATTTTGTAAAATCGATAGTTTGGAATATGATTCGAGCAACACGTATCTCGCGACACCTCGGATGCGCGAGGGGTGACCGAATATCATTAATTCACTGATATTGCTAAATTGGTAGTCGTCGGTGCGGTTCATTTTTCACCATGATTCTCCGCAGACAACGCCAACGGATTGCGACATGCAATGCCAGACACCGAGGAAGCGTCGTCGACGCGGAAAGGAAAAAGGAGAAAGAATGGAAAGCATAATAGAGTTTACATGGTACTCCTCGCGTGCTCTGGGGCGAACGAGACTCAGGGACGTTTTTTTAAGGGGGTCAAGGGGACCCTGCGCCCCGGGGCCGTCCTTATTAACGGTGACCTCTCTGGCTCGAAATTTCAAAATTTCTTACGAAAAGCCCTGACACGTTCTGTTTCCACCGAGACTTGTTCCCTCCTTACGCTTCCCCCCCCCCCCCCCCCCGTTTCGTCGTAGATGTTTCCTTTTCTAATTCTCGTCGACTTAACACCGCATGGACTTCGATTCGGTTCGGTACGAGAGGGACCGCTCTTCCCGCGATGCCCGAGATCCGAGAAAGCTATTCCAGACACGACACTAATTTATGGACACGTTACACCGCGCGTATCAGCGTGTGATCCGCGCAACCTTAAACTTGCATCCGTGCATATGATTGCATAAACTGCTGCTTTTGCTGGAGTCACGAATGCGGTTAATGGAATATTCTGCCCTGACTTCGGCGGACCGTAATAAACGTGTTCCTTCCTGTTATTAACGCGAATTAAAGAATCAATTTCGGTGGAGAATTTTAAGGGTCGACGGGGCCTTCACCTGTCGATTATTACGACGCTAAAAATGGATCCACTGAAAGAGCTCGGTGTGCGAGAAAAGAAACCAACGTCACGAAAAGTGTGACGAGATTGTGTCTCGACGCGTATTACATCGTACACGGTTCGTTCGACAGCGATTATTTTCTCAACTATTGTAACGATCCCTTGTATTGTATCAGTTTCGCGAGCCAGTGTTCTCACAATGTCACGATCGTCGTGCGTGATTCCGGCACGACGTCACGGTCCCATTGACGCCGACCCCAGGCCACCTTAAACACCCATAAAACATTTTCGTGACCTCTTTTTCATGTAATTCGACGAACGGAGGCTTGTTCTCCGCTTCCGGTGACATGAAAGCACCGATACCCACCGCCCGAAGAACCTTTCACACGTACTACCGATTGTGTGTACCTCTGAATTCGTAAATGTCCGCACGTTTCATTACTGATTCGAATGCCCCCGAGTGTGCGTCGTTACGAGCGGTATGAATTATTCTATTCTATTTTGTCGTCTTAAGGCTCTCGAGAAAGCTCGTAAACCTAGACACAGATCGTACGGGCGTATATCGCGCTGCTGCGTTTGCATTTGCCAGAGAACGTAAATATCGAAAGATTCATCGGGAATATTTTTACACCGCTAAATCGAGAGCATGACTTCGAAGTGTACGTGAACGGTCAAATTGTACGTCGATGAAACCTTTCGGTGGTATTACCGTATGTTAGCATAGTTCATATAATTTTGGAGCAGCATGCCAGAAAACAAGCATTCCCGAACAGGAGTTTCCTGTAGGAGGGAGCCTTGGGTACCCGGCGGTGAACCATCGTTCTAGCACGACACGAGGTCGCGAAGAGGCACGAGTTACTCCGAAGCCCGAACGAAAACGTCCGAAGCGTGACGAAAGTGCACGAGGCCGCGGCCACGGGGGTGGGGACTCGCGGACGCTCAGTACCTCCGCTCAGTCGAGCCAGCGCCGTGATCGGAGTTGGAATTGTGACTGGCGGACTGTGTGTCTCGAGCAGGCGTATAAGCTCCCTGCGGTTCTAGTCGTTCCTTAATCACGCGCACACGAATCAATTTGGTCGACTGGCGGAGCGAGGTCGGGCATGCGAATCGGTCGCCTCTTTTCCCGTTATCGCGAGCTTGCCGTCGTACTCGTACGCCTCTACCGTTCCGTCGAGCACGTTCGTCGATTCTCGGTTGTCGTTGTGTTTGACCGTCGCCGTAATTGACTGTCGCGAAGGCCTCTTCTTTCGCGGGGCCGTCACAGACCACGGCAGTGAAAATGCGGTAGTGACAGTGATACATTAGAGACAGGGGGAAGAAGGGAATCCCTGGGTACGTTTGTAGGCGCGAGGACGCCACGAGTTTACTCGAGAAAATCGAAGTGAACGAAAAATTAGGGAGAGGCTCCTCGAAGCCAGGCCGGAAGTTATGACGAGCTCGTGTGTTCGAGGACGAGGAATATACGCGCATGTGTCCAGTGGGATATAGTGCCGGCGATAAAGCATTCTTTCCAGATCTGGATACCTCGCTCTCGACACCTACGGGACCTGGATTATCTCAGGATGGCGCTGGCGCGGTACGTACTTTCTGCTCGACACTCGAATCTCGACATCGTTACGCTCAGGGTGGGTTTTTGATCAAACAGTATTTGTTTTTCTTCTCGTTTTCCATGTTATTAAGTGTCTTTATCGATCCGACGCGACCACCAGTACCGCGAACTATAACAAGATTCCAATACTCCGCGTTATTCTCGTTAATTAATCATGATATCAACGTAAATCGCATCGAATGGAGCTTTCCGATGTGTACATTACGTGTGTAACGTTTTTTTCGCGAAGATACCGGTGTCCCTTTGTTTTGAAGTATTCTGCCGCAGATGCCGGTATCTACCATAGAGTGCGCACTGGTCAACGACCCATCCCTGCCATGACTATAGTCGCTGATTTAACAGATTTATACGCGGTCTCAGTATTTGCATAGCTGTCGGGAGTTGTTCGTTCGTTCGATGTGATGCGTTCCACTGGAGTCGTTATTAATTTGAAAGTTCTTGGTCAAGTTGCTTCCGTGGCGAAGGAAAGACGTCAAGGTTAATACACCTTTTTACGTTGAGTCGACCTTCCTAGTCCGATGCGGGCTCAGTCATGGTTCGACAATCCGCCTTTATACTAAAACGTTTGACCGTGAATATGAGTCGATGGAATTCAAACGTAGAAACATTAACGACGCCTTGTCTTCCGGGCGAGGGCTCTGAAAATTTTTCCACGCTCGTGGGTGTCGCTCCACGCGCCCATACGAAACTGTATAAAATATTCCTTTCGTGTGATAAATAATAAATACATCGTTAAGTCCGATCCATTGTGAACGGAATAGGTAGTATTTTATTTACATCGAATTTCCGAATATGTATTCAGAAGTATTGTTTTACTCGAAATAAATATATTACAGCCTTCGCGACAATTGAAATGCTATTCCAAAAACCGAGTGCCAAAACAGAATTTATTTACTTCGTATATAAACACTGAATAAATCGCTTTAAATCGTTGAATAAATATCTGCATAAATCAACGATTTATGCATTGCATGTAGCGTGTGCGATTTTAATATTCAGTAACATTAATTTTTTATTCTAAAAATGTGTATTAAACAGTGTGAGACGAACTAGATATTATTTGTTTTGGTGTAATTGGTGTGAATGGGACTTCCATCAATCTTTTTTCAATTTTTGTTTCGAACGTAGGGATGTCATTCTAATTCTGCGATTCAAATTATCCCTTAACGGTTGCAGAGAGGACAATAAACGAGAAAATAAGACTTGAGAAATTACCCAATAGAAATACTTAGACCTTCGTGTTCAAGATCGTTGCCCCTAGAATTTCAAATACATAACAATTCCCGAGCGAGGCGCTGCGCTTTCGTATCGAATCGTTCCTTAATAAATTTATTTATTCCTATCATTGGCATTAATCTTCCGTTCGAAGCTTATTGCTTCGCGCACAAACCACCGAAGGCACAAATTCTCCGAACACAACACAGTTCTGCTGATTGTGTTCTTCACGCGTTACTACCGTGCATAATTATTTATTTTCGTTTGCAACGTCATCGATGAAACGAATTTTCCGTTGAATCGCGAACCGTCTGCGACCACGGAGCGATACACCGCTCTCGCGTTCGTTACGAATGTTATTCGTTCACAGCGCAGACGGTTATACGTCGTTTCGTATGACTTTCTCTGTCAAAGCTTTTTATCAGCGTGATACCACGCGCGACCGTAAACAGCCTTCGCCGCTCATATTTATGTTCGCGTACGATCGAATCGTGACAGAACTGGCAATGAAGCTTTCTACCCAGCTTCGTGTCCCTTCGAAACAGCCGTTGCGTTGTGTGTGTTTTATACCCTAACCGCCGCGTCGACAGTTAGAAACTTATTTCTTTGTGGCCGGGCGTGTTTATCTCGAGCCCAAGCTTCGCCCTGAACGCCTCTATTGTGATCTTTTGCGTTCGCTCGACGTCGTAGAGGTCGCGGCGCGGCAGAGTGTGTTCGGTAATTGAATGCAGAGAATTAAACAATCGCTTGGTGTAGTCGTGTACGATCGCGCGGACAAATGGGCGTATACCAGTTTCACCGATAGACCTCCTCGATGGAACTATTAGTCAGTACTTCCTGCTGGGAGAACGCTATCGGGCAGAGTGATGAATCACGAGGCTATAAACAGATCTTCGACTTTATAATTGTAGTTTAATGAATGCGGCTTCGGTCGCATCGTGTGGGACCTCACCTGTCGATAACCTTGGCATTGCTAGAGCGAACTTTTGCTCGGAGTTCATGCGATTCGCTACGATCGTGCCATAACATTTTCGATTTAGATTTTCCCCTCTCTGGTGTCATCGAAATTCTTCATTTAGGGAACCCTCGATGGCCTTCCGTTCGTTCAATGTTTATTTTTGTTTCTTTGTTCCATTATTCATGAACGTGTTAAAAGAATTTTTTAATTTCTTTTATCTGCATTCTCTTCGAAAAGAATGTTACAATGTGAAAAAAAAAATTGATAGAGTTTTGATAGTATTTTTATATTCGTGCCTCTACGTAAACACAATTGACATGTTCAATAATAATATATTCCGAAAATGATTTAAAACGTTATTTAAAATCACCGTAAATAGAAGCGAGAATTATACTTTGCGAATATTTTTTTACAAACTTCTTATTTTTTTGAAACATCCCATTGACATTAAACATTCCAAACGAGTCAAACGAAGCAATCTTAATGTTACTCTTGCGCCGTCTTTGTTTATCTTCTCGTCAGTCGTTTCGCGCGCGAAATATCGCTTTTCGATAAAATTTTGAGCGCAACACGTTCAGTACCATAATAACACGAGACTTGTTTTGTTCCCGTTCGAAATGGGAACGTCTTAATTAAAGCGTCGATTTAACGAGCACGCGCGCGCATGCACATGTACGCATGATTTTTCGTGACAGTGATTTCTCTCTCTCTCTCTCTCTCTCTCTCTCTCTCTCTCGACGTGTTTACATGTCTGATAATACTTCTTTTAGAATTCCGCCGATCGACTGGCGTTTAATGCGCCACAGTATCAGAAAGAAAATTGCTTCGACCGACATCTGTCCTACGCGTGGAACAGCAAGCTCGGGAGTCAATCAATTCACATCGTAAAGCATTTAATGTAATTTCCCCCGACACTGATTGATGAAGCCACGACGGATGATTCGCTTTGAGTTATGTTAATTATTTGAAATGGCATTTACGTCGTGGCTGTGTTCCACTGCCGAGAAATATTCATGCCCGATTCGCTATCTTTGTAAAAATTGATTTCGCACTATTATCATTCCGACAGTTTGACGGACCAATTCTATTTCACGTTTTGTTGCGACGAGTCTTTATTTATCTTTGCACAGTTTGTATACATGTTACATTTGGCTCGTGCTCTGACGACACCGCTTAAAAAAAAATTAATCCCCGTATCCAGAGAACCAACACGAGATACCACATAGGATAATTTATTATCCTATCACGAGTGACCCAATCGTTTCGATCGCACTATGTAAAATCTTAATATATATTTCCACGCTATTTATTATTGCAAAATTTCAGGTCTGTAATTATTTTGACTCGAGTATACGCGTAAAGTGACAATACCTTTCGAGTCACATTTTTATCTGTACAATTTTACTCGTTGTTGAAAAGTACGAGCTCTCTAATTATTTCGAGCAAAATTGTCAGCGCTCGTAAACCCTGTAACGTCTCAATTACTAATCCGCATATTTTCACGCTCGATACTCTAATTGTCGCAACGGAATATAAATTTCCCAATTACTTTGAGTATCGATTTCCCAACCGTACGGAGCCGCGTATTTTCATACTCAATATTTCATTTATCGCAGAGTATTAAAGCACGTAGAACGAAGTTTTACGCGTCTCTGTTTCTTTTCCGTTTTTTTTTTTTTTTTTTTTTTTTTTTACCACGCGTTAAAAGCTGGCTGGCGTAATTATGAGCGCATACGCGCACGGCCGGCAATAAAGTTAAGCGATTCGTTAAAGAGCCCGAGAGCATAAAAGTTTTAGCATAACGTGCTGATTGTCGAGTTAGATGAATCGGAAAAGCTCCGACCTTGCCTGCGCCGTTATCGTGTTTGCGTCACAATATTTTCTCGCTACCAACACACAAAGCCAGAAATCGCTTTGAATGTCGGTGGTGTCCTTTGTCCCCTCGCACAGCTGGTCGGCTATCGTCGTCGGTGCGGATACATTTGTATGCGTACTCGTGGTGCCTCTCTGTAAGTACGTATCAATCGGTCGTATAACGCTATCCTGAAATAAAACACCTGTTCTTTCGGAATGATATCGATCGTTCCGACCATTTCGTGCGCCCTTCGTTGATTCACCAATTCTGAAAACATGACGTTTGGTCCGGATCGTTTCTCGATGATTATTAGTGTACGTAGAATCAGTTAATGAAAATGTTTGAAAATTTATATAACGTTATAGAATTTTAACAGAAATAGTGATAAATAAATAATTGTCAAGTTGTTATATTTAGAAAACGTAATATTTATTAATAGCGCATATACGAAAATTTCACATGCATTTATTAACAAATAAAAGGAAAGGGCAAACTTAATGGAAATGATGTGAAAAAAGGTATCTGTAGATATAACATTATTCATAATTTTTCAACTATGTTGGGTATTACTCTATAAACCATCTGTTGAAAGAATCGTGTATAAAGAGTAGAAAGTATTCCGTAAAATATATTTAATTTTATATGAAAAAGATAAAACTCCTCCGTGTGTTTTTAACGCTTCAAACATATTATTTCATTCTCGTTTGTTAATTTCGTAATATTTTCATTTAAACTACTCCGTGTGTATATTTATATTGCAAGAGAAATTATTAAAATTATTTTATGACAAATATAACCTTGTTATGAATACTATTTAATGTCGGTGGTATCCTTTGTATTCAAGTAGGTGTTTCTAATTTTTGTAATACTTATTTTATTAAGGAATAATCAACAATTTGAAAGCAGTATATTTACTTCTTTGTACGTTCTCCTTGTGTTATATTATATTGTTATTTTGATATCGTTTCTGATGAGAACCGCGATAAAATTGTGGCAACCTTTTACATTGTAAATTACAAACGTAATTCTTAGAATATTTCTAGGCGTCAACTGTTCTTTGTTTTCTCAAAATAGAATAGTTCTAGTCAAGATAATACAATGTCCTGAAATAAAACATCTGCCTTCTTGGAATATTCGTGTCGTTAGGTGTACGAAACGTTTTCTTTTAAACAACTTTTAAAACAACATACTCTGTTAATAACTTTTTCCACCGTAAGTTCACAGTACTTCTTTGTTCATTTCAACGGTTTAGGATGCACGGAAATATTAAAAATTATCTCTGTATTCGAAGAAGTCACGCTTGTTTGCTAAAAATAAAATTAATTATCGAAAAAATGTTATTTAATCTCGACCAGCGTCAAGAACATAATGCGATACAATTTGTAAATAGTGTTGGTAACGACACGATTGCGCAACAAACGTATTCGTCATCGTTAATATTTTTCATTGAGCACTTGTCGTTCCAGCTCGTGCAACGATCCAAAAAAAAAAAAAAAAACAAAAAAAAAAATAGCTTCCGTCAACAGTCACCGTTTAATTGTTTTACGTGAGTCTTTGAGCCGTCTCATCGATAATATTTCAATATTAATCACGTATTCGGAAATACGTGTAATAGTTGCCATTAATTGTTTCCGTATTGATCGTGAACGCAAACAACACCCGATAAGTAAACGCGATCGAAACGATGGTTAATTATAACGAGTAAATTCAGTTAACAGCTAGTATTTAGCTAATAACGCGACGATTACTTTTCGAGCGATTACAGCGCGAAACGAATAATTTAGACTCGGTTAGAAAACGTTTTAGAGATTATGTCTTTAAATACGCGCGAGTATTTATCTATGTGGAATATTTTTGTTTCTCTGGGTGAATTTGCACAAAATCGCTCTGATTTCAGACGTAAAGCTCCCTCGTCCTTGGCGACGGCATTACGCCTCGACGATAATTTTCCTTTCCCCTTAAGTATGTGGAAACAAAGCGAAAGAACCTTCGATCGATCGTTGTAAACGTACACAGTTGTCCGCTGAAGTGTCCGTTCGTCCTTTGGCGGACAATTTGTGTACGTTTCACGCGACGCCTGAAAGGAATAACGGACTCGGCTGAGATAATAATAGAAACCTTTGTTTATGTTCCCCTGAATTTCCGTATTTACGCGGCGAAAGAAAGTAATTCCAATTCGGTCGATTATCGCCCTATCTCGAGATGAGAACGTGCATCGAAAAACAAATTTTGTACTGTTCTTATTATTATTCTTCAAAAATGCCTTAAAATAAAAATTAATGTTTTATCGAAACGCAAATTAATGTTTTGTAAGTTTACATCGGGATCGCAGGGAATTTTTAAAAAAGTAATTTTTACTTAAACCGAAAATGTACAGTTTATTAATGTAAACACAGTAGTGACTTTTCTATTTTCTAAGGAACGAATCTACCAAAGAAACAAAATTCAAATTAAAATTGTGATCGTTCTGTAATTGCTTCTCGTAAATAATACTTTCGTTTATTTTAACTCAAAGGATTTCTTCGTAAAGTTATAAATATTCTCCGCCCAAGCTGCTGATGGTGTAACACCTCCATCTCATTATAGAAGCACCTCCATGCTCGGCTATGCTTTGAAGATTTTCTTTAGTCGCGTCTTTTCTTTTCGCCCTTGTTTCTACACGTATTCCAATACTCGTGTACAAATTTAACCTTCTTGCGCTCTAATATGCAGGCTTGTTCGACGGTACTTTTAACCGTGCACTGTGTTATTCGATTTCTTAAGAATTGAAGGTAATAAAATGGATATAAAAAATTTGTTACGGTGTTATAGAATTGGTTTTGGTTTAACACGTTAACGGAGAGACTTATAAAGGATTAAAGACTATTAGTACTTTAAACTCGGCGATGATGGTAATACCGCGGGCATTCAAATCACCAGAATGCCAGCGTTGGTAAATACCGATGTCATAACGTAACAATATTAATTCATGCCTGAAACGACTAATTACCCTTCGATACAAAAATACCTTCTCTTTTCTCGAACCTTTTTCTACGAAATGTATGTTTAAAAGAGTGTTGTTGTAAAAAAAAATTAAAATGACGTCTTTGAAGTGTAGCCTGAACGCTTGAAAATTTTATTTTATTTTAACGTCGTTTCCAATATTGTGCCGTTTGAAAATTCTTCTTACGGCAGACGATTTAAAGTTCAAGGTTGTGAACATTATAATAACTTGTATAAAATTTGCGCAAATTATTTTCTACCCATTATTGTCACAATATAAATTGGTTCACTTATTTTTATTGTCACCAATTTTTTATCTAACAAAGAATTCAGAAAATTTTCATCTAATTTAAAATTAACGAACGGTAGTGTTAAAGTCAAGTGGTGGTTGGTCCTGTAATTATGTCGATCAACGTATATTCATGAATCTAAAGGACATCAATGAAACCTGGCTACTTCCCCTCGTGCTTCGTTTCATTCAGACCCTCGTCAGCCAATTATCACACCGGGCAATATGGACATATACACACTTTCGCAACTTCATACGTAATTCAGCATCGTCGCGAATTAACCTTTACCTATTTGCGTGTTTGTTCGTTTATGTAACGCATCGTCGCTTCCGTTCCCCTCGCACGGACACGTGAAAAGCTTCTAGAGTCTCGAACGAACGTCCTCGTTTGGAATCATTTAGAGCAGCCGTGTCAAACTCTTGCTAACATAGCTTGGTAACTCTTCAAATGCTCGAACAACTCGAGCAAATCTTTCGGTTGCAAAATATCCTTTGTATCTAACAAATCTTGTAGTTGTCTAACAAGTTTTTCCAACTTTTGAAAAATTAACGCATTGTACTCTCACTGAATAACAAACTAGTCGTATTTCGTTTAAACAAATTTCTAAATTTAATATTTGTATTCTTGTCTGGGTTTAGTTCTTTTATACGCATTCAAAGGGAACCGTTAATAAATTAGTTAAAAATTAATTGAAATGCATTCAACAGTATATGTCGGGGAAAATAAATAATGTATTTTAATTTATTTTGATCGAATTTATTAACGGTTACACCCTTTAAATAAGTTATTTATTATTGCCACCATACAGTGTCGAATATATTTCAATTTATCTTTATCGAATTTATTAATGGTTACACGCTTTGAATAAATCATTTATTCTCCCTCACATACAGTGTTAAATACATTTTAATTTATCTTTATCGAATTTTTTAACGAATCGCATAAATATTTATTTTTTCTAGTATACAGAGTTGAATATATTTCAATTTATTTTTAACCCTATTCTAATTTATATCTGCAAATTTTTACACCTATTATTCGAATATTTAAGTACTTAAAATTAAGTATCAAAAGAGAATAATGCACTTAAAGAACTTGATTCATACTCCATTTCGCATTATTCGGATACTCGATCGCTCTATAAAATATTCCGAATGCAGACAAATTCGACAAGATCTCCTCCTCCTCCTACCCCCTCTCTCTGGAGAGGAATCAGTGGCGCATGGAGTCTCCCCCGGTAAGTTTGGCCGCGTCTCTCAGTCGTCGCTCTCGATTCGGGAAATCGCTTTCTGCGCTATTATTATATCGCGACGAGAGTCGAGGCCAATCGATGTCCGGTGCGCGATGAAATAAAGCCGAGCACAAAGGCGTTCGCGTCGGCGGGGCGCGGGGGAGGGGTAGAAGGAAGGAAGATTGTCCCTCGCTAGCGGCAACCTTCGGCTTCAAGGGTACAGGGCCGCCGACGTCCCATTGGGTTTTCGTCCTCCCTTCTCTACCCTCCGTTTCTCCGCCCGAATCGTAAGGCCAGTTTCACGGAATGCAAAAGCTTACAAACGCCCGAAAAAACAGGCCGATGTTTCCACGAACTCCGCGGCGACATTTCAGGTTGGGTTGGATCCCTTCTTCGCGGTCTATGGAAGCTTCCCCCCACTTCTCGTGCATCGAACGGTTCAACGTCGGAAGGGACGACGAGATGTATCCACCCTCTCGTCACGATTTTCTCGTCCTCTTTCCATCTGCTCTGTGTATACACTGGCCAGCGGTTCCGTACACAATAGTCTTTTAAACGCCGGTGTGAGATTATCTTTGGAAACGGTCGCTTGGATTTTCGAACGCCTTTCCGTGAGGCTGTTTCCTTCCAGGCTTTCTTTGTTCCCGATACTCTTCCGTGTGCGCCTCGATCGCGATATGTAACATCAACAGAGCGGTCTCCGTCGATCTTCTCTCGCTCGCTCGTGCGTGTGTGTATGTGTGTGCGTACGTGCGTGTGGGTGGGGAGGGGGAGAACGGGAGAAGTTGGCGCAACGCGAACAGTGTAAACAGCCGAGTGCGTGAAGTGTTCGTGGACGATGGCCGGTTCTTCGAGGCGGAGTGAAATTGAACGCGAACGTTTGGAAAGCGTTCTCGGATCGCGAGGTTGGTTTTATCGAATCTTTCTTCGGTCGGAGTAATTGCGAAACTTTCCTTCTTTAAAGGTTTAAGCGTGTTAGAAACTCTGTAATTAGAAGGACGAATTAATTTGTGGGAATGTGTAGTTTCCTCGAGTGTTTTCCTCGGATTTAGAGCGCAAAAAACTTTGAATTTTGTTTATCCGCAGTTTTCTCGATTGCGCCGGTTATTATGAAAGTGGTCCGGGTAAAAAGTCTTGGAAATATTGAACCACTTATTTCACCAACTTGGGCAACTTTCGTAATTACCGACACTGTTAATGTTTCTACACTGTTGGGATTTCGATAATCTCGAAATCTAGTATTTGGTGACTTATAAAAGACAATGTACATAAATTTGAGGTTAGATTTTAACGCCTGTTTTTTTTGTAAAGACGCGTGTATAATAGTGACGAGTGACGACAGTAGAAGGGCAGGTGTAGTCGAAAGGTTGTTTTAAAACCTAACCTCGATCACAATCTAATCTCAAATGTCGTTCTCGTGGAAAAAGAATATTTTTCAGAAGTTCGTAAGGTCTCGATCGATTTTCCGAGTTTCGTCAGTCAGTCGATTGGAAGTTACGAGTCGAGGGCTAAAGTAGCTAAGTCGAGGCTAGGCTCCACGCCCCGCGTAAAGTTTCTCTCTTGTTCTCCAATTAACCCGAATTGCACTCCGGGCTGTGAACCGGACAAAAGCTTCTTCCCCAGTGGTTCTCCGTTTTACGCAGCTGTCGGGTGTTATCGAACGCAGGACCGACTAATTGCACAATTAACTCGGCGAATTAATTCCGCCGTCGACCCGGCACTTTGTACGTTATTCGATTAACGAGGCATCGGATCGATTAGAAATTACCTTGTAAAACGAAACGACAAGGTGGTCGCGCATTGGATGGAAAATTGGGAGGAAAATTTTTGCGGGGCAATGCGTCCGAAACAACGTTCAGGAAAGTTTTCAAACTCTTTCATCGTTAGGTTTCCTCGAAGATTTAAAAAATACAACAGGAGTAGAACAAGCATTAAAATTGTCAATCGATCCAAGCAACTCTTATGCAACATTTTCGACCACCTAATTTTGTATCATTTTCGGAATTATATAAAAAAATACAGTTGCAATATTTCTTTCGATGCAACTTATTCTATTGAGAATGTATTCAGCAACCTCAACGGTCGAAGATTTGCTACTCGAATTAACTGGAAGATCTCTGTACAGAAATAATTTTATTATCGTGGTATCTACTAGTTCAACAGGTTCAGCATGTTGTATAAACGAGACACGCATCGTGCAATAAATATATTGCAATATTGCACATTGATCATCAACGCCATTCGTTTATGAATCACATTTAATTTTAATTCCCTTGGAATTGAATTCCTATTTCCATTTTACGACCAGAACGAACGGTGTTAAGTAGGCGATAATTTTTTATTCTTCCCCAAATTGTTTAAAATATTTTGATACGACCAGGGTCTCGATTATTCGCGTTTCGATTAAATAAGGTACGAAACACGCGACAGGTGGCGTTTTTTTTTAAAGCATCTGCCTAAACGCACATGTTCCCGCAGAAAACTTCACCGACGATCAAACGTTTCGAGATTATTGTTACACGATCGTCCAGGAACTTCTTTGTGCGTCCATTTGACCCTTGAAGCTCGAAGGCATTCCTCGAAAGCCACACCTGGAGATTTCTTTTATACCTGAGGGAGCAAAGACTCGCAGGACACGGTCGTCCTTCGAGGGCCATAGGGCTTCTTTTCTCTGGCTGCGTTCTATCCTGCCAAGGGCAGGGAAGCTCCCTGGACTCCCGACTTGTTTCCAACAGGGGCCAGTGGCCCCGCTACGTGGGATATACCGGACGACCTTGGGCCTCACGGCCAATTTGCGAGGTCCATTCCCTCCAGATGGGCCCTTACGGCCGTCTTATTAGCCACCAAGTGACTTCGTGTTCCCCTTCGTCCACGGAATCCTTTCCAACGATCACTTTTCAGCTCACATGCGACCTTCTTTTTTCGTGTTCATTTAGAAATCTCTCTATGATCTTTCTATGACGCACCGATGGCGCGACGAGCGCACGTTCTAGGTTAGGTAAGCGAATTAATTGTCTTTGTTGTTGTCAGAGTCGAAAGAAAACTATTAATAATTTTAAAAAATTTTCTTCTTTTTTTTCGTTTAGAGTCTCGATAAATATTTTCACAGCTGCAAATTGTCTCTCCCCCAAATATTAATATAGAATAATTCGAACGAATTCTTCGGGATGTTTTTCGTATTACGCAAGTGAATTTTCAATACGTCGTGAAAGTGTCACGAAATTGTGCTTATTGCAAGCTGCTTAAAAATTTATTTTCAACTACCGGCAGTGAGTGTTTTATGCACTTTACGATGCTTTAGATTACTTGCTCGAGCTACTAGAATTTTTTCTGCATTACTCGAACAATTATTCCGGACAACTCTAACATAGACTGAATGCATTCGACGTGAGTAATACCGCGAGTAATCTTTGTCGAACGTGAAACCAACACTCACGTGTCCCCGCTATCGTGGATAACGACTAACGATCGGCGAAGAAACTGAAATCAGTGCTGAGCATACTACTGCTCGGTGCACGTGATAATTTCAAGGTACAACAGGTTCGTATACTCACTGTAATTATGTACTCGAGACTGCCTCTCTTATTCGATTGTCATTCGTAATTTCCTGTTTTAATGTTGGGACATGAAACTCGTTATACATTTATTCTCGGGCTATAAATTTCCATGTTTTTACATATATTTTTTTGATAAAAATAATACTTGTATATTATACTATACATCTCATTGCAATGGCCATTATTTTTACCGTTCAGATTAAAAGCGGTATTTACATTTTCCATTCGGAAGTATTACATTAATTCTTCCTTGTTATAGGACAGTCGCCGTTTTTGTACATAATGTGGTTCACAAGGGTTGTCTGGCTTATTTCTATTGTGCTATAGAAAGGTCGTCACAATCTTTCCACCGTGTTGTAGGAGGGTCGTCATTGTCTTCCTACCGTATTATAGAAAAGCCGTTACAATTTTCTACCGTGCTATAGTAAGGTCGTCACAATCTTTCCATCGTGTTGTACGAGGGTTGTCACAATTTTTCCATCGTGTTGTAGGAGGGTCCTTACGATCTTTCTACTGTGCTGTATGCTACAAGAGGGTCGTTACGATTTTTCTATCGTGCTATAGGAAGGTCGTCACAATATTTCCACCGTGTTATAGGAGGGTCCTTACGATCTTTCTATCGCGTTATAGGATGGTCGTCACAATCTTTCCATCGTCTTGTAGGAGGGTTGTCACAATTTTTCCATCGTGTTGTAGGAGGGTCCTTACGATCTTTCTACCGTGTTATAGGAGAGTTGTCACAATCTTCCCACCGTGCTGTAGGAGGGTCCTTACGATCTTTCTATTGCACTATAGGAAGGTCGTTACAATTTTCTACCGTGCTATAAGAGAGTCGTCGCAATCTTTCTATCGTGTTATAGGAGGGTCGTCATAATCTTTCCATCGTGTTGCAGGAGGGTCTTTACTATCTTTCTATCGTGTTACAGGGAGGGTGGTTACAATCTCTCCACCGTGTTGTAGAAGGGCCGTTAGAATTTACAACCGTGTTATACGGGGGCCGTCGCAATCTTCCTACCGTGTCACGAAAGAATCGTAACGATCTTTTTCCACCGTCTTCTAACAAAGTCGTCACAATGTCTCCATCTTATCGTAAAAGATTTGCAAAATTGTTGTACCGTGCCGCGGTATCATTGTGATAATTTTTACGCAAATTACCCAAGGCTCTCTCTATCGCGTTACACGAGACTTGCAACGAGTTTCGTTTCATAGACGCTTCGCTCGCAGCCAGCCGCGATCGGTGCGTAATTAACGAGATGCGGGGAACGAGGCGAAACCCGCTGACTCTAAACCCGCGCACCGACTCGATTCCTTTATCCGTATCGCATTGCGCGAGCGTAAGAGTCGGGCGTTTGTTTCCACGGTCGTCGTCGCTGGCTGCCGTCGTCGTCGCTGTCGTCTCGCCACGTGCGTCCATTAAAGTCAATGTCAGAGCGCATAGGTTCGGCGCTTTATCGAATTTTATCGTTCGACATGACGCCCGCGCGTGAAGCGCCCGAAGAGTACCGATCGCTCACGGTCGGACTGGTTGGTTCTTCTCTCTTCTGTTGGCCGGTCCGTGCGAGTCGAGCGGTGGTCGTGTCCTCTCCGGTTGGTGAGCGTCTTCTCTCGTCGTAGCGACAAGTTGGCGCGTGCGAGCGAGGCCCGTAGTCGTCGTCGCGCCCTTGAAGAGAGTTAGCCTTTGTCTTATCACACTCAACCGAGCGTCAGCCTTGACTTCGCCTTCCCCTACCCCCACCTCTTCGTTCGTCTACTGACTTCACCGCGAAAATTATTGTGGCTCGTGTACACAGCGATCCGGTCTTCTTCTCCTCCCGGAGCGCGATCGATCTCGTGTTTCAGATCGAGCGGAACACGAACTCGAACCCAGCCGCTCGCGAGATCGGCTCACTGCGGGGATGAGGATGTTTTTTCGCCCGCGATTTTTATCGAACGTTGCGCAACTTCGCGCGAAAAAGAGATTATCTCTAGCGGCGGTAACTCGACGATAAGTAAGCCGAACTGTTACACGGTACCGTTTGGGAATTATTTTGTACCACTTAGGGAGATGTAAAATTTCATTTATAGATTACGAAAAGTACAGAAAGACGGTATTGTGTTTGAAATCCTGTTATTCGTACGGATATACCGTAGGAGTGGAAAAGACCGTTGTTCGAAGGTTAAACATCGTAGTATGAAAGTAACCGCTAGACTTCCGTAATTATAATATTCGTAATTAAGCTTCCCAATGATATAACACACGGCATCAACGTCACAGATTTAATAGATGCCAAGGGTCAATATCAGCTTGAATTTTGTATTCGTTTCAGACGAAATAATTCGTCCATATTCGCATATCTATAAACTTCGAACAGTGAACGTTATTGACCTATATATATACGACTTTTCGATCGCAGTAATAACAAATTATTATTCGTATTCGTTACGGTTATATTCGGCCGTTTATGCACATAGAAATTTCAACTTTACATATATTTTCTTCCCCGCAATATCTAACAAAACAGGAAAAGTATCTTACAAATAGCAAACAATTGTACATCCGTATTCTCCGAGTGAAAATTATTTGAAGAAAATTAGTTCGAATTAAATTATTTCTAATCGAAGAAAATTATTTTTTTCAACTCCCCGTGTGTACACACCAACTATTATTATTCGGTTCCGTGGAGTAAAACGGCCAAATTCGTTCGATTCTTTATTTAAGACGTTTCTGTCGCAAGGTTCTACGTTCTTCTTCGAGTACTATGAACTTCGAGTTAAATGATTGAAAATTGCCGAGCTGTAAATGAAAGAACAAGTTTAAATCTACTTCTAATTCTACCGCACGAACATTTATTTTAATTCTCATTCTATATTAACGGTACGGAATTTGTATTGGTTTAATCCCAGCGAGCGACCCAAATACTTGCAGACAGTCGCGACGAAGACGTTTTTGAGCGTGAAACTCGTTTAACGAGAAAACTCCTGATTAATTCCCCGATCCTCGGCCCTGGCAGGTCTGTACGCGCGAAGATAGAGTCCAGGAACTTCGAGATTAAATTGCCCGTGTCACGGTGGAGCCCCGAACTTCCCTCGGCTCAGATTCGCTCGCGAAATCCGTTTATCCGTCCCGCTGCTATCAATGGGAGAACTTTTGATCGTTACTCGGCCGAATCAGTATTTCGCCACGAGTATTTACGGAGCAGATTAAATTCGCGGCCTGATTGCCTCATTTTTAACCCGACTCGAGTGAACTGGAATATTCAATAATAGTGAAAATAGAAAGAAAAAAACCCGTCGTTTATCCCGTGAATCATCGAACGGTTTGAAACTAAAACGAACAAGGAAAAGAAATTGTTACGAGAAAATGATATTTACATATCCAGTGGAACTATGTTACACTAAGTGTACGTATATACTAATTTTTAGACTGATTCGATTATTTTTATTTTTTTTGCGAATGAAAAGAATGATAAATAATTCACAATTTTTATCTTATTTTTTTCTTGGGTTAGGATAGTTCTGTTAGTGTTCACCAACGGTGAAGATTGGGTCAAATTCTTTAATAATCGATTTTAATGAAAATTGTTAAGCGAGACATGTGGTGACGAAGAACGTTATCATGGTATGAAAAAGCAGAATACTTAGAAACAATGATAAACGGAAATCGGCTAATCGTTGATCGCTTCGTGGCGAATTATTCTCCACTAATGTGTACTAAAGAGTTTCTCGGGAAATAAGTGTGATGAAATTTATCGGAACTGAACATTTAATCGTGATAATTTGCGCGCGACGAAAGATATCTTTCGTGAAAACTTGAGGAAAAAGGAAAAAAGTCGATAAAACAATTTTAACCGAGTTTTCTTTATTCCATTAAATATCTAGATACAGTTGTATCGGAAATATTAATATATCTGTTAAATTCATTTTTATTGTGCTACGAGTTATCCTTATTTCTTTAAAACCATTTAAAAAGAACTATTGTGTCGATAAATAAAGTGAAATTTCTTTCAGAGATTAAAAACAAAAATAATACAGAACTCTGTGTATTGTATCATTATTTTATTTCTTCCGCCCAGAGTAATATTGAAACAATATTATTTCGTGTGAGATTATTATATAATTCTCACGTGTAAATTTATTAGGTTTCACGCGACACTGTTACCTTTAATTAAACAACGTGCAGTGTCGAATTTCAATTTAATAATCGAAATATTATACAAGTGTTCGAAAGTTGTCACTAGTCACATTACTTCTTCACAATGTGTAATGTCGAATTTAAATTTAATAATCGAAATATTATACAAGTGTTCGAAAGTTGTCACGAGTCACATTAGTTCTTCACAATGTGTAGTGTCGAATATAAATTTAATAATCGAAATATTATACAAGTGTTCGAAAGTTGTCACGAGTCACATTACTTCTTCACAATGTGTAGTATGGAATTTAAATTTAATAATCGAAATATTATATCAATGTTCAAAAGTTGTCACCAGTCACATTACTTCTTCACAATGTGTAGTATGGAATTTAAATTTAATAATCGAAATATTATATCAATGTTCGAAAGTTGTCACTAGTCACATTACTTCTTCACAATGTGTAGTATGGAATTTAAATTTAATAATCGAAATATTATATCAATGTTCGAAAGTTGTCACTAGTCACATTACTTCTTCACAATGTGTAGTATGGAATTTAAATTTAATAATCGAAATATTATATCAATGTTCGAAAGTTGTCACGAGTCACATTAGTTCTTCACAATGTGTAGCGTCGAATTTAAATTTAATAATCGAAATATTGTACAAGTGTTCAAAAGTTGTCACGAGTCACATTAGTTCTATCAAGGTAAACAATCTTTTTCTTTTATAATAAGCATTATATATTGCTAGTTTTACATTCGATGTTCTCGTTTGGCGTCGACGTCGCGAGTTTCTGCGACTTTTCCGGCGATAGCGACCTCGTCCGGTTTCCGATTTCTGTCGGAGATCTCGGGTTTCTTCGCATCTTCTATGTCCTCGTTTCTCCTCGTGTCGAAACGAGATAAAATCGCGGGCTTCCGATGACGATGCAGACGATTGAAACAACAAACGCGAATTTATCGAAAATTTTCGAATCGGTCTTGTCCTCGCTCAAGTTTTTCGTGTTTGATCCACGATTCTTGAATCTGGCCGTTTGTAATTTAACATCGCGTTTCTGGTTGTAACTAGAATTTCGCGTGGGTGTGAACGTGTTAAATGGCAATTGTTGACTTCGGATCTCTTATTAAAGAATAGAGCCATGTGATAATTACCAACGTTATATAAACGAACACGAAGTCTTCGTTGTATAAGACTTCCAATTGGATGGAAAATTGGAGTCAATAAGTGTGCATCGCATCTTATTTAAAACGGCACAAGAAAATATATATTTATATATATATATATATATATATCACTGATTTATTATTCAAATTGAAAAATAAATTATTGCTCTTCGACAAATCGAAATTGTTTTTTTTAGAAACAAGAGTTGTACAACATATTTACAGACACAATTATTAACACTAGTAAAAGCTATTAATTCAATGTCGATACAAGGAAAATTGTACTTCCATAATATTTAAACCTATTAATACATTAATAGAGTGAATTGTTATTTATATTGTTTCACATTACCTATAGATTTTTATTTCTTGCCTGAAATTATTAAGTATTCCCCCTTCACTATGAAAAACACTGTTTACAAATCCATTAAAATTATTTGTAAAATATTTTTTCGTATCGTCACAAGTTAAAGATATAATTAACTGATCCTTTTCTTGTGAGACACTCTATGTTTAGATAGAATTTTTATGTTGTAATTATTCCACTTTTGGCATTCGCAACATGTTACGTTATATATTCTAAACGTGTCTATGATTCTTCATCGTTTACATTTTCGCTTGTTTTTTTTTTTTTTTTTTTTTTTTTTTTGTAATCCATGCATTGCAGCACCATTGCCTTCGGATTCTTTTATTGCCAAGGCAAACAGCGCGCGAAAAACAATGCGATTTAGATGGAGCTCCAGCACTGTATTACGTAAAAGAGTAATTCTGTGCAAATAACGATCACCGCTGTCGTCGTTTTCGAATGCACAGGTCGACTCGAAGCGTGCTGGGAATCTCGATGTTAAAAACCGGAAAACCTGTTCCTCTGGGTCGTGTTTCACGCGCGAACGTACCTATTTTTTATGTTAAAGGGGCACTCACATTTTTCTTTTGTCAAAGTGTACTATTTCGAGAAAATTGAACGTGTTGATCGGGAAAAAATAAAGAAAATATACACACTTGAGAGAATCAAAAATTACGTCCCAAATGCCAATCTTTTTTCTGCTCTAAGTAAAATTTCAATTTCAAGTATTTTAATATTTAAATTAATATGAACAATATCGACAGTAATTTAATTCGATTATTATTTAGATTCTGTTCTGTCAATGATTACCGTCTAATAATCCAACAATCTATCAACGTTTGTTTAATTTTATATCAATCTATTGAATAATTTAGTTTCTTCGAGAAAGAATGAATTGATTTTCAATCTTTATTATTTTGCACGTACAATTACATATTCACTGTGTTACTGAATAATTTAGAAAAATTTGAATATTACACGTGTATCAAAAGGTATTAATTTTATTGCAGCCAACTGTAAAACGAGAAATTAATAATTCTTTAATTAAATTCCCCCGTTTAAATATTTCAAGCTAGTTGGAAAAATGTGTTTAAAAATTTCTGCTCTGAAATTGATATTCCTTTTTTTGTTTTACTCTTTATTATTTTACTTACTGTGCATGTAATTTCGTTTGTTTATCTCAAGTGGTTAGTCCTCGAGCTAAAAAAGATTTACCCATTTCATAGATTGTGATGTACCATCCGTGTTAATTATAATTAACAAGTAAATCTTGTTTTTCATTAAGTGTCACACTTGTCATCACAAATGTACGAATTTAAAACGAAGGTCGGTAGAAAACTCCAATGAAAGGAGAGAGTGCTGAATATTGAACAGTCTCCACGCGAAGAAAAAGTGAGCTTAGAAATTAGGTCTCCCAAAGAATAATTAATTTCTTCAAATAAAAATGTCAGTTCCCAGATCGTTGAGAAACATACGAAAAAAATATAGCGTTAACCCAAAACACTCGTCTAAACTGAAGGGGAATGATCAGAATTTTTGTTTACAATTTTTTAAAAATTAATCAAGTGAGAACTATTATTAATGCTTAAAAAAATAAACACGAGTCCTAGAAGCGTCCACTCAAATATATAGAAAACTCGAACCGAATAGGTATAATACATTTTTTTAAATAATCAATACGCTCTAGGCTAGAAACAATTGGGTTGTTCGGAAAATCATTTCGTTTTCCAAAATGGAGAATGTATAATTTAATAAAATGTTTATACACTCCAAAACAATCGTGTTTCATTTTCACCAAAAAAAAAGAAAAAAAAAATGAAATGACTTTCCGAACAACTAATACTATTAAAAAACCAAGCGTAAATTTAACCAAAATGGTAAATTTAACAAAATTGAGCTTAAATTGGGCGACAGAAATATTTTCCTGCGTTTCCCCAAATTTTACCAAGTGTAAAGTATCCTGAAAATTCCAACCGGATGCGTATAATTTGGTTGAATAATTTAGTTTCTTCGAGAAAGAATGAGTTGATTCTCAATCTTTATTTTGCACGTACAATTGAATATTCACTGTGTTACCGAATACTTTAGAAAAATTTGAATATTACACGTGTATCAAAGAGTGTTAATTTTATTGTAGCCAACTGTAAAACGAGAAATTAATAATTCTTTAATTAAATTTCCCCGTTTAAATATTTCAAGCTAGTTAGAAAAATTTGTTCGAAATTAATGCAAAAAGAAATCCTAAATTCGTGCTCCCTGGACCAGACCAACCACCTTAAAGGACCAAGTGTGTTTAAGGTAGTGTGCCAAATTATAGCGGGGATTTAATGAACACCGTTTCGGCGAAGTGCATTCGATGAATATGTTTCCACGAATGCAGCATATTCGCTGTAATTGCGTTGTTTCGGCTTAGTACAAGCGGTTTTCACCTAACTTCCTCGTTTTCACCGGTGAGCTCGTCGGAGCTCTCTGTTCTACTTTCCCCTTGGGCTCTCCGGTCTGGCCCACGCCTCCGCCATTCAACAGATTCGAAATCCAGATGCCCCGATTGACAAAATCACTGTTTCGAGGCTGAACTCGCTGCTAACTGGCCCCGTTAAAACGACCGAACACGTGTTACAAACCTACTTCGCGGAACACCATCATGCAAATTTCATTTAGCCGCTGCACTAGTGCAGAAATCAATTGCAACGGCTCGCTGTCGTTATTCTTCTTTTTTTTTTTTTTTTCGTTTCGAGTCGCGTAGACAGTGAAAGTTATCGGCAACTTTGCGCGAAATTTCAAGGAAAATGCGATTGGAAAAAAAATTATCATTATTATTTTAATGCCTTGATTACGTAAACTAGAAGAAAGTGTACAAGCAGAATGATTATATAATTGTGCAAAGGTGAGACACGTTTGAAAATTGCTGTTGGATCTAGCCTCGCAAATTCTGTGCATTTACAATGTGCGAGGATCGAGTAATTGAATTGTATCAAAGGCGAAATTTGCAAATAGAAATGCTGATTTTGTAAACTGACCTCAACAACGTTTCCGTTACATTTACGTGAATTATGTCGTATTGGTACCTCCGAGGAAATTTAGTATACATTTATAATCTGTTCCGTTAGTTTGGTAATTTTGTTATCGTTGGAGTGACCCCGTGATTTTTCCTTTTTCTGCGCCAGGTGTGGACAGGTGACAAGAATATGTGCGACCTTGAGAGAGGAGTTGCAAAAGTTACTCAGCGACTGATCCTCTGCAGTTAATAAGCGAGAGTGAGAAAAGTAAGATCTTTCATGAATTTCACTTTGGTTGCTTTGTCTCTGCAGTCCCGTTGACTGTACCATTATTCGCTTATTAATGTTCTAACACGTTCTCGTAGATACCTAACGGGAGGATTGGAAGCAATAATCGACAATTTTTATTATCGCACGCGTGTCCAAGGTGCGAGTTTATCCGTATCCATTTACGTGTATTTTACATATTTCTTGTTCCCCTGGTTAATTTTCGTAAGCGTATCATCGATCCACTAAAGCGAATGAAAAACGTTATTAACTATACAGAAAATCTTGTTTGAGTTTGAACCGAGTCGTTGCGATCGCTCGAGACGATTACAGAAGCTTTCGAGGTACTGGATAATTTAGAATCGAATTATTTTTACGAATCTATTTATTCCGAGTTCGTACGAACGAACCTTAAATCGGACGATCGAGCGGTCACTTTTAAATTGCTCGTGCAATACTCGCGCCACGCATGCGCGTAGAAAAAGCAGTCGACTGGTATCGCGAGATCCCCGGGTCTTTCGTTTCCCACAAAACTGCTCGCGTTACGTTCACCTCGGCTCGAACGTGGAATCACGATAGAACCGTTTATCTTTCTCTCGGCAAAATGTCGCCGGAGAACTCGCGTCCCGCATAGCGGCTCTTCCCCGTATACTCGACAGCGTTACGACTGTATCTAGCGCAGAAGCGACGTGGGAGTAACGTGGAAGTGAAAGTTAGAGCACTCAACGCGAACCGGTGGTGGGGGTAGGGGGCTTGCGTAAATGGCGCCCGTTAATACGTTGACGGGTAAGAGATTTAATGGATGTGTATCGTATTCGGGTTGGGTTATCGTGCAATTTTACGGGTGGTCCAGATTCGGGGGACTGTGCCGCAATTATGCTCTCCTGTATGGTTACACGATTTCGAACTGTCGTAGAATTGAAATTTTCGAGGTGTAGCTGACCAATCGTCCCATTTTAAAATTCCGAACGATCGAAACGGTTATGTCTGTCTTCTGTCACGAGTATCAACATTTGATATAATATTGTAGTACGTTATTTATCACAATTATTGTAACCGTAATTCCTTGGAATTATCGTAATCCTAACTCGAATCTAAAGAAATAGAAGTGTTTATTACTATTGATTGTCCATTTTCCTCAAAATGAAATCGGGTTATCGAGTTGCTGTCTGCTGTAAATATTTAATACTTTTTACGGGATATCGTTGAACTGTGATTTTTTTTTTATTGGAAAAAATATTGTCAGATAGACATTCGGTAGGAAAGTGTAATTTGTATGAATAAATTTAATTTCATCGTCTCGTTGTGAATTTTGTGATTTTTATTCCATTAATTACTAACTATTTAATTTCTCGGTTTATCGATTAACTCTGGCAGTAAGAGCTCGAACACGCGATGTTCCAACGAAGTGAATTCGAGTTTCTTACAGATAAGGAAGGAAATTTCTTCGAGAGTCTATAACGAATTAAATTTGCGAGGAAACGAAAGGCACAGCGTGTAAAAGCAATCCCTGGCGCGAAAGTTTCCTCATTTGTCTATCAGTGCACTACTCCAGGAGGAAATGTATACTTTCTCAGATTGTCTTTCACCGGGATTGGTAAAAATTTTCCGTTTTTCTTTCATTTCACCGCGTTTGCCCAGCAAAAGCAACGTAATCCGGTGATTTCTCTTATCTGATCGTTCACTCTTGCTGCTCGCGGTGTGTGTTGGAAAGTGAAAGGGGAGGCTCGCGATTTATCTCGCGGAAACGGAGATCTTTATCTTATCGCGAATCGAAATCGAAATAGTAAATATACTCGAACAAAACCATTACAAATTTTACGGACTGTTCCAACCACCCGATCCAAATTCGATGATCCACGAAAACGGTGAATATAGCCCAGAATGACACAATATTAACATAGCATAATAATTACTAGATAAGAACAAATTCGATTGCTCTCGTTTCATACGGTTCCAAATTTTCAAATAAAATATTCTAACCGTTGACCCACCACTTTCGATACTTTTTTATAATATATTTCCCCGCGTGTATTAACTGTTAAATTCACCAGCTTGCACAGAGCAAAGTGTAATCGAAATTACTAGGCTGTTCGGTAAATCGTTTCGTTTTCTAAAATGGAGAATATACAATTCGATGAAATGTTTATACACTAAAAAAAATCATGTTTCATTTTCACAAAAAAAAAAACACAAAATGACTTTCCGAACAACCCAATAGACAGGTAAAATACACGTTGATATTGCATTCGGTAACGTTTGATATTTTTCAATAAAATGTTCTTCTCGCAAAATGAAATACAAAGAAACAGTTGGTTTCGCGTACACGGGAAGTTTTCGCGAGCAATGCGGAACCGTATCAGTCGGAAACCGACAAGTCGGTTCCGAGATGGAGAAATTCCGTATCGGAGCGGACCTATTTTTAAGTATCGCGGTTAACCGTGCACGCGCGCAAAATATTTTTTCCCATTGGCCGCGTGAACCGCAATTTAACCGTATGTAGTTCACCTCTATACCTCTTTACGTCTTAGGTGGCATGTGTAACGCGAACGGCATCCGTAAGCGGAAGTGTTGTCCTTTGGAAGGGGATAAACACTGGTATTAACCCATCCGGTCTCGTAAGCACTCACGAGCACTTTTGTCAACGGCACACGATCGACATAATCGCAAGGGAACCCGAGTCCATTCTGTACAGACGCGCTCGACTTTCAATTTTCTTTTTTTTTTTGTTTCTTCTTCGTTTACTCTGTGAACGAAGTTAGAATTCACAGAAATTAGCGAATCGCTCGTAAAAGTATTAATTGAACCATCTATGGCGCACCGAGTTGTAATTAGTGTATTCCGCGTAAGTATTCCGATATAATATATACAGAGCAAACTAGCAGAAAGTCTGGTTTAAATTTATTATTTCTTACGTGTAAGATTGTATCTGGAAATAATCAAGGAGGAAGTACTTTAACCGTTTAATAATTGTGTAATTTTACTATCGCGAAGTATTTAGCGTTCTTTAACGAAGCCGAAATTAAAATTTACAATTCGTTCGGAACGAGATTGGCCTTCGGTGTCGTTACGGTAACTTGAAAATTGAATTTTTAATAAACTTTGAAATCTATAATAATGGAAACAAGGGTACAGTTCTCGCATCGTCTGAAACCTATTCAGTTTATCGATATAATTAACAATAGACGAACGTAACTCAAGCACAGTTTATAATTTGTGAGGAACTCGAGACAGTAAATACAGGAATATTTTAATACGAGTTATAAGTGTCGAAATTTACAAATATTTTAATCGTTTAATTACAAAATTTGTAAAGTGACAGTGTCAGAAAACTGAAGGATAGATCTTGTGGTCCTTAAATTAGAACCGTAGAATCGCATCGATGGAATCATAAATTTTTGTTGTTAACTGTACATACGTATTCATAACCTCGTCGTTAAATTCCGTTTAACGACCCTCTTTCCTTAAGAAATACGACTCCCTTAGTATTATTTTGTTTTCCTATACCTAACGGTTCGATAGTTCCGTTTAATCGGAGAATCAACCACTCTCTACCGTTCGCGAACTTTGTTTCCAAAGTGCAGCCTATATTCGCCTCATTATCCGTCGACAGTTTCCACGAGTTGTAAATGGTTCGTGGGGTGAGACGATTAATAAGAACGACAGATAAATATGGCACGCGCGTGCACCCTTTGCCACGAGAGGCCGCGCGGCACACTCGCGCAGCTAATCAACGGTCGATTAAGTGTTCGAGGGTCTGGTCGTTCAAGAATCGAACGACTGAACCGACTCGGTCAATCCATCCACCGGATTATCGCGTTAACGTATCGATTGACGGGGCCGATAAGGGTTAAAGGATTAGGACAAGAAGCGACCACGGTTTCCTTAACGGCCAGAAGCGAGCGGCCAGGTCCGATGAACCTGCGGGGCTAATGTACTCGACTCGATGATGCTCGAGTAGTTCCGTACTTGGCGCACGTGAGCACCATCGCGTGCCCTGCATACCCTTCTTCTTTCATGCTTCTTTTCTTCTGCCTCCTCCTCGCTCCACCTCCTCCCCCCACCGTCTCTTCTTCGTTCTCTCGCTGTGTCTGTCTTTTTCCGTTCCCACCCCTCCTTCGCCCACCCTTTTCTTCGCATCGAGCGAGTTATGCCCCTCGCCTCCCCGTGCCCCTCTCCCTCGCGAGCGTTACGACTCTTGTTCACGTGTGGGTCGATCAACCGTGGACGACCTTCGTTTATAAAGAATCGAAGGAATTTTTCTAACGACTCGGAATCGTTCTCGCGGCGATTTTCGAGAGTATTGTTTCGCAACGGATTGGAATTTGGTTGTTCGGTGTTGCGGGTAACCTTTTTGGAACGCAGTGCTGGCCTTCGAATTGCTACATTGTTGTTTTAGGTTTTTATTTCGGTTTCGGCCGGAACGATTCGCCGTGGATTGAATTTCACCACCGTTCGCGGCGCTCGATAGATTTTTCGAGCGTTCGAATGCATCGGAACAAACGACATAATCGCGACATCTTCACTTTGCCGTATACACTATTTACCTGCGGAACGGAGATAGATGTGTATGTGGGTATGTGTGCGTGCAGAGTTTACCTTACCGAGAGCATTTCGTCCGCCTAAGAATAGAAAAGTGAAATACAAGTGAATAGTGATAAATCATTGGTAAATTATTTAAAACCCAACGGAATGTCTTTCAAGTTGTTATACAGTTAGGTAACTTTTCCTTGGCTCTCGCTGAAAACTGTTCGAGTTGTATTTAACGACCCTTTACGGTTGACACAATTTTGGAGCATGGTATCGTCTTTCGAGGTGTTATTTAGTTATTTTATGTTTATCTCGTGGTCTCGGTAGGAACGATTCGCGGTGGATTGAATTTGAATAACCTTTGCGTAGTAAATAGATATTTGCAACGTAGCGAATATCTTTCAATGCAGTGGACAGAATTGTAGAAAGGTTGAGGCAGTAAAAATGGAAATGTTTCAGTCACGGGATAATTTAAATACATCGAGATTATGCAATGTTTTATGTAACATTTAAAAAAAAAAAATGGAATCACTCTATTCCATTCTGAGCCCAATTTGTTCATATATTCTCTCAACCAATTACATTTTCTGGAGTAATGCATATTCACGTAGACCTCCCTGTGCAAAAATACAATAGTATTTCGATGTATCTTTTTTTTAATTTCTATCTAATTTTGAACCCCGAACTAACCTATCTAATAATTTATGTTACAGACTTGCGGTGAGCGACTGTGCGCCTCAAACGTCGCGGGTCAGCTCGAACTTGCACAGCAGCAGTAGTATGGCAGTAAGCCGTGTACCAAGCCCTCCACCACCGGAAGTGAACACCCCCGTGGCCGAGAATTGGTGTTACACGCAGGTACATAACGGCTATTGTTCTCTGAACTAAGCTTCGAATTGGTTCCCGTAAACCGTGATCGATAGTTTAGCGACTGAGCAAAAAATTAACGAAACGAGCAATTTTAATTTTTAAACGATAATCTTGATTTCGTTAAATACTTACTTAAAAGTATGTCTTTTATATAAACTCAACTACGTCGAGGTCCACTCGAACCATTATCGGTAAAAAAAAAATATACCGACCAGGTTAAATATCGTACAGAGTCACGATGGAAGTTTCCACCTCGTTTATAAGATCGCAGACACTCTCGACAAAGGTGTAGCAGTGATATTAATTTTTGGCGGGAAACGGCAAAACTTGAGAATTAAAAGAACGTATTATGTTGCTCGGTAAGTCATTTCGTTTTTTTTTTCTTGGTGAAAATGAAACACGATTGTTTCAGAGTGTATAAACATTTAATTAAATTATATATTCTCCATTTTGGAAAATGACTTTCCGAACAACCCAATACAAACGAGTAGAAAATAATATCGAGCCTACATCTGCACAGAGAGTTTCGATAGAACTTTCTACCCCGTTTTTAAGATAGCAGGCTCGGTAAATTTTGGCGGGGAACGATAGAGCTTGAGAATTAAAAAAAAATATATATATATACACAAATTAGTAGAGTACAATGTCCAGTTTAAATCCATACAGAGAATCGAGCAATGCAGACTGCTACCTCGTTTACAAGATCGCAGGCGCCGTGAACGCGAGTGCGGTAGCGGTAGAGTCGTTTTGGCGGGAAACAGCGGGTATAATTCGACGGAAGCGCGACAAGTGTTACGAGCCCGTGTCACTGGCCCCGCGAGTTACGCGTACTGTAAACGTCCTCCTCGTGCTCGTCGCCGATTTGGTCGCGCGTCGTCTTCGTCGATATCATCCTCGTCGCGGCGCGTGAGAGCACGCGCTCCTGGCGCTCTCGTTCTATTTTTACTGCTCGTCCCCTCGCGATGCGAATGACCTGCAACTAGATATCTCGCTCCTCTCGTCCCTCCCGGATTCGCCGACTTGGCCGTGGAAATGTTTGGGCGACTTTCCCCCGGGGAAAATTCACAGATCCCCCCTTGGTGCTTTCCTCGACTACACCCCCCTGTCTGGGTTAGACGACACGACGACGTCGCTGAATTGAACGCGTTGCTGGACAGTTTGAAGGCTCGTTAAATGGACAAAGTGGACGTTTCCCAAGAACTGATCAAAGCCAGAGCTTACCCTTCCAAGAAAATTATTAGAACGATTATGGTGAGACGACTTAGCAAACTTCTAAGAGTTTCGTCGTTCCGTGAATTAGGGGGATCAAGCACGATTAAGTATTGGGTGTGTCTGAGTTCGGTAGGGTTTGAAGTCCATTAGGACTTATTTCTACGTCAAGAGGACAAGGTGAATGGATATGAAAATGACACTTCATTTCGCTGGGAAATTGGTGGAAGAGCTAACCGCTAGCCTGACACAACATGAGAATACTCTTCCAATAGTAGACGACTTACCCCACGAGACTCCATATGTTGAACAGATGTGATCGCTATAGATGCTATTTCTTGGCAATTTCTCCTTCTCTCTATTGTATACAACAATGTATACACAGTTCTCCGGATGAACCTAATTGCTGTGATAATACGTTAGAAAATTCTAAAAAGGTTCAAGCTGCTCCACGAGAATTCATGTGTTCGTCGGAAACTGCTTTTTCTCTTTGTTAGTGTTAATCGGATGATCACTTTCGATGATATCCATCGGCAACCAACCTCTCTTTCCTTCTCTCTATTAAAATAATTTATAAATCTTTGGCTATCTAGGTTTTCATACACTATTAAAACATTCTCCCAATAAGACACGACCTGCTCTTAAGATTCCATATGTTGATTTATTCCTCAGCAACTTCTCTTTCCCTCTATTAGAACAATATCCAGGTCTCTGGCTACCTAAATCTTCACATACAGTTAAATTCTCTGAACGAGACCCCACTTGCCCTTCAAGAGCACATGTGTCGATTTATTCCTCAACGACCTTTCTTTTCCTCTATCAGAACAATGTCCAGGTCCCTGACTACCTAGATTTTCACATACTGTTAAAAAATTCACCCAAAAACACACGACCTGCTCTTAAGATTCCATATGTTGATTTATTCCTCAGTGACTTTTCTTTTCCTCTATTACAATAATGTCCAAGTCTCTGACTACCTAGATCTTCACATACAGTTAAATTCTCTGAACAAGACCCTTGTTGCTCTTCAAGAGCACACGTGTTAATTTATTCCTCAGTTACCTCTCTTTTCCTCTATTAGAATAATGTCCAAGACCGAAGGTTAATCTGTTTGGTCCGTCTGTCGCAAGACTCCTCGAAGCTTTATGCTAATTTTGAATTTCAAAACCGTCTGGAACCAATTCGCCCAACCCTGAACGGTTGCCTATCGCTGGATCTCGGCGAACCCGACGTCTCGGGATACGGATCAGCTCCCGAGGATACGATGTAGAGCTGTTTGGAAAAGATCCTTGGGAACTCGCGTAGCGGCCTCTACCGAGTTATTTACGTAATGCAGGAGTTGGTCCCGAGGTGAATTCGCGGGGAAGATTGCGATCTCGCGAGGGAGGTCGGATATTAAGCGAAACCTGGGGCCGCGGAGGAGTCTCTCTCTCCGAAGAGAGTACTCTCGGTTTTCAGGGGAACGCGTGCGCAGGCGCGCGCGCGCGCTCGGGGCCTCTTACCACCGAATCGAAAGTCGATTCGTGCTCCAGTTAACTTTCGTAATGCACGCCGATTTCGCTTCGTCAGCGGGGCGGGGAAGGGGGGAGGGGGCACGGTGCAGCGATCGTGCGCACCATCGCCGCCGAATCTGTCGTAACTCGCGGCGAACTCGCCGCGATCGATGCTCTCGATAACAGGGTATAGAAAGCGGCGCTCATTGCGGTTCATTTCGGATGGATCTCGCCAATTACCGTTTTCCCTTGAAAATTTCAGTACCCGAGTACACCGTCTCGGTTTATCGGGACCCACCTCGATACTTGTACCCACCCACCTCGATACTAGTATTGTACAGACTCTCCTTTGACCGTGGCTGGGTCAGTATGGACCCGATTCGTTTTAATTTCTTTCTATTTCTGTCACTTAGGTGTTTCTTTTTTTTTTCTTCTTCTTTTTTTGAGTACGAGTTTTGAAAAAGTGATTTGTAGCGTGAATGGTGACGAATAGAAGAGGGAAGAGATGTTTTTGGAAATTTGATGTTAAGTATTACTAATACGCAAAAATAGAAATTGTCTTTAGGTACAGATCGGTTATTTGATCCGTGGATTTTTATTCTTAATTGTTCCTTGGTGGAAGAGATAGCTGTTATGGCGGGAGGGGGTAGTAGATAATTCTCTTGCCGATCAGTATAGTCAAGCTTCTTGACCCATGAGTACCAAACACGGCACACGATGTCAGCACCGAGCTTGCGACAACTTCTCGGACAAGTAGGTAAAATTTCGTCGGCATTGTTTCTTCGATTCGCTCGACTTCGTATATGTTACAGTTAAACGGGGAGGGGGCCAGTGAATGCATTCGTTGGTGAATGTATACATTTTGTTAGGGATTATAGTGAAAGTTTGCACCGAAACATGTAATGCTCGTTTAGGAAAGATACGAAGTCAGTAGTGAATGTACAATAGTATACGTCGTTACAAACGGAAGTGTAAAATGCAGTGAATGTGTGTACGTTTACTAGGGATTTTTTAACGAATGTGTACAACAAAGCTCGTAGTAATCCTTGAAGTAGAAAATGTATAAAGTCATTAGTGAGTGTGTACACTGACTGGATGCACTTCGAGGAAAGTGCAAACACTCGAGGTAAACAAACCCACATGACTGAAACAGGACTGTACTACAAATAGATACATATACAATAGAATTTATGCAAGCGATTATTTACATCTAATAGTAAACTTTCCTTTCGTGTTTTTTCCCAATGGAAATTCTATCGTGGGTTTTTCAAACATTTGTCGAATTATTTTACCGAAACAGTATCTTGTACAATTATTTCGAGAAATACATTACATGGATTTCGTTGGTTCTAAAAAGTTGATAAAAGATGCTAAGAGAAATTTATTTCAAGGTAGCACTGTTTTAAATAAAACAGTACTTTTTCTTCGTGTTGACTTGTAGCTGATTTGTAAGATGAATTCTATCATCTTTGCAATATAGATAAACGTACATGAGGGAATTTTGTACACGTAGACCGAACGTTGTCGATCGATATTAAAACGATTGTGTTACGATCGTTTTTTTCTTCATCTATTACATGGACACGTGAATGATGCCATCTTCTTCGAACTTCAAGCATTGCTAGATCGGTTGAATTAATTAGAAAGTGTTTTACTCGTCAGAATGTTATTTCAATATAGTCTGACAGTGTACGCTGTTTGCCCTTGAATTTTACGAAAGGGATATTATCAGTGTCAGATGTACAAACACCCTTACGACACTCCTCCCTATTGTTAATAAAACACGAGGTTTTTACCCTACTCAGCATTGAGAACGTTTAGTCTCTCGAGTCTTAATAACTATACTTACAACACTACGGTCATCCCAGTCAGGGGATTACGATCCCAGGTGGTCACCTTTGGTGCAGTGCATAAGTTCTACCAATACATAAATCTTTGAAAAGTAAACCAAAATAGTAGAGCGTTTTGACACACGTATTTATCCATATTTAAAAATTAAAAAACGAAAACTTCTGAAGTTTGTATATCAATTTTTTCGTGTCTTTTTACAACATTGTTCTCTTTAAACGTTCATGGCTTCGTTAATTCTACAAACTCGAGAAAATTCGTTTGTCTGGATATTTTCGACGGTATACACGTTGAAAAATTATAAAATGAAAAAAATGGAATTTTCAAAACCGAATTAACCCCTTGACAGTCACGGATGAGCTTGACGCTCGCACATTAACTAGCCTGTGACAATCACACGGAAACATAGTTTTTACCATACTTATTTTATAGTATTTATAGTATTGTAAGAGTATTTAGATAATCTCTTTCGTGTAATCTTATGAGAAAGAACTATAAAAACTTCACAAGGGTTGATAAGTACCGCGAGCCGATCCGCCTGAATTCTCGGTCGATGAAACACGATGACCGTTAATGTAGTGTTTATATCTGAATTTAGACGTGAAAGAGAAAAATAAAATATTGTATAAACATTTGACAAGACCTTTGAATTACATCGTGAATTGTCTTCGCACAATTTCTACTAAAGATTGCACCGCGTGCGCGTAACTGGTACTCTCATTTTTTACAACTAAAAAAGCTTATTTACCATTTGAAATTACTTGTTTTACATCAGAATAAGATCACCAACCAGTCGGGCATTTTACGAAGCGAATTCGTCAAAATTGCAAAACTGTCAAGGGATTAAGGTTTTTGAACTCTCTGTACAAATCAGTAGAACATTCTCGTTTAAAATTAAGGTTTTTAAACTCTCTGTACAAATCAGTAGAACATTCTTGTTTAATTACCTAGACCGATAGAACTTGATACAAAAAAAAAAAAATAGAATAAATTCCACAAACACATCGTCATTTACAAATTGACGAAAGTAGGAAAAGCTTTGCGAAACACTCTGATAAATAAAAAGGTCAAAGCGTTGGTCGTGATTCACGGTATTGTCACCTGGTCCGGTCCGTGCGAGTCTCGCTAATGGCCATTATCACTCGTTGCCATTCATTTCCACGTCGTTATCTCGAGGCACGTGTTCCATTCTAACGCAACGCGGGCAAACCGAGGCGCGACTGCGCGCGATGAAAATAAGATCTCGGCCGAAGCTGTGCGTCGTCGTCGTCGTCGTCGCCGCCGCCGCCATCGTCGACGTCGTCGTCGTCCTCGTTCTCCGGAGACTCTTCCACGGGCTGGGTATCGAGCAACAGTATTCTCCAGGAGCGATCGTTTACCTCGCGGTGGCCAGTGCTCGAGCACCGTGTCCAGGATCCTACCGGAAGCCTCGACTTGGTCTGGTGCTTGAACCCGTGCGCGCCGCTCCCGTAAACGGGCACGGGTGATTCAAGGCCGATCGTCGACGACCGCCGGCACCGGGTTGAACGACTCCCGGGGGCGTCGACCGGGCCTTCTTCCTTCTCGCTCGACCGTGTTTTCTTCTATACGGAAACACCGGAGACGATGAACTTCTTCATGCCTCATGCCTGCTCCGCTGCTCCTCCCGGTGTGCACTTTGTGCTCCGCCGATGTGGTCTTCGGGTCACGAAACGGAGAATTGACAGGTTCTACGCGACAGTCCGCTTGGTATAGAATGTTTCAAGCGATTTTTTCCCGAACGTGACGATTCATCTGACAATTGTTACCACAGAAAACAGAAGAACCTGGATAATTTTTTTCTCAACGATGGGACACTAGACTGCCTTCAATCGGGGGTTGGGTTCTTTCGTTGTGATCAGTGACTTTAGAATAGGATATTTTATTGAATTTTCGTCTCAGCGTGAAGATTGATTAGAATTGTTTGTCACAGAGATCACAGAAGACCCTAGGTAATCCTTCTGTCAGTAGGGGGACGCTATACTGTCTTCAGTGGGGGTTGTGATTACTGATCTCAGAATAGGATATTTTAGTGAATTTCGGTCTCAGCGTAAAGATTGGTTGATTAAAATTGTTGCCACAGAGATCACAGAAGACCCTAGGTAATTCTTCTGTCAGTAGGGAAACACTATACTGTCTTCAGTGGGGGTTGGGTTCTTTCGTTATGATCAGTGACTTCAGAATAGGATATTTTATTGAATTTTGGTCTCAGCGTGAAGATTAGTTGATTAAAATTGTTGCCACAGAGATCACAGAAGACCCTAGGTAATTCTTCTGTCAGTAGGGAGACACTATACTGTCGTCAGTGGGGGTTGGATTCTTTCGTTGTGACCAGTGATCTCAGAATAGGATATTCTATCCAATTTTGTTCTCCACATGAAGACTTACTGTCTTATGAAGTGTTCTGCCGCCTAATAGTGACACGAGAATATTCTATCGATTTCGTATTCCCCATCGGGGTCCTACTATTACTTAAGTGAGGTAAAGTCTGGGTCGTGTTAGGTAAAACTCTTTCATTGCGTCAGTGGCAATAAAATATTTTAATCAGTTTGTTCCCAGTGTGAGAGTCTAAGGTCTCAGGTGATGTTCTATCGCCTAAAATAAAATACTCTAACCAATTTTACTCTCAGTGTGAGTACACATTGCTCGAGTGAAACTCTATTGTATTTACACTCGAATATTCTAATCCAGAGAAATTCAATCATTCCCAAGTCTTGGTCTAGACGCGCAGCGATGAGGAACGCCGCGGGCTCTTCCGTTTCCGTTTAAGAGCCGTTTAAGTGTTTTAACGAATTCACGAGTACCGATATAACAGACGTCCACCAGCTAAGTGCATCTGCAAAATGTTATTTCATCTCGAAATAGATCGAAAGTCTCTACCGATAAACTGTCTCTACCTGTAGAACAAACTCGATCCTCCCTCTTTTAATCCTGACTGCAGAAGAAGCTGTACCACTCGAGGCGTCGTTCATCTTTTGGATCCTGAGAGCGATCTTCGACCCTCGAGTCGACGACGAACCCAAGATTACTGGGCGAATTTTCGAATATATATTATAAATAGAGGTCGGCTTATTTTCGCGCGGGACATCCAACAGGTGAAACAACATCCTTCTAGTGAGAATGATCGACGACATAGCCGATCTTTGACCTATCTCGTTCAAGAGACGCACGATTCAAGGACGATTATGGTCAATCATCGCGGGTTGAACGACTCCGGGGCCATCGACCGTACACCTCTGGTTCCTCGTTGCCTCGTTCCAAGGAAACGAACGAATCGTATCGATATTCTCTTACCTACTTCGCTCAACAGTATCCCCAAGATCAATTAACAGTACCTAGAGATTGGTAGATTGGTAGATTGGTACGTTTATTCTTTCTTTTTAATTTCTCAATTACCTGGAATGTAAACTTTCACACCATCTGGATGTTCGATGTTCGTGTCTCGAGCTATTTATTGCAATGTTTTGCAATTTAGATTTCTCGAGATGGTGGTCTAAGGAGTAACTTGTTCTCTTTCTAGATGTACTTATATCGAGTAGAATAGTCGTGGGTGAGATGACATCAGTGATAAATGGAATGGTTTAAGAATTATTATATATATTTGAATTTTGTTTGATTGTATATTTGGTCTCTTTAGTAATTTTTTTAACTTCATTTCCTTTAGAGTAGAAATCCTGAGAACTGTTCAGTTCTTTGAGGGTGTCTGTTCTGAAGCAAAATTGCTTCTGAGACTTTTCTATTTCACCGAAACATTATTTTACTAAATTATTATACGTCTTTGGATTTTCTTAACTATTCCTTCTACCGATTTTTTAAACCCAAACCTCCTCGCTTGAGCTACCTGTAGTGCGGTCATTCCCCGTTTAAAGTTCAAAAATCGGAATCACTATTAATCAAGAGTCTGTAAAGGATTTTACCTACCAACTGATCGAATCCTATCAACGAATCATATCAACACTAATGTAAATTAAAATTAAAAGTTATACTATTCGTTACACCTTTACGAGGATGACACCCGATCTCGGAATTCCTAATACTCTATCTTTAAGCGAGGAATTACTCTACTTTTACGACAAGGAGATAAATTGAACATTTGTCGAAGAGTCTAACTTGATTTTATCATTTTATCCCGTATTTTTATTTCAAATTTCTTCCGTTATCGTTTCTCATTTTCATTAATTCAAGACAGCTGGACTTCGTACACCTCAGAAGGTCGAACCACGAATGCTCGTCTAACTTCAAACTATGCTTGGCTACGAATTGTTCGATTAATTTTATTTCAAACCACCATCACCACCCTTCTGTCATAAATGTTTCACGTTTTTTCCAATTTGCCCAGTCCGATCGACGATCGAATTTTACAGCTAGCGTCGTCTTGCGCAAATCTGACGTAACGGATAGAGGGTCACTGTGCGGATCACGTGATCGCGGTTAACGAAAGGAATACACATGAACTCGCATTCGAGGGGGATCAATCAAACGTGTAGGCAGACTTGGACCGCATCCAACGTGTACTATTACGTGGAGGATACGGAATTAGATTCGGAAAATAATGCTGCTCGATCCAAACGTCCACCACGGGGAACGCCGGGTACCCTTGTTTTGGTAATCGTTGTTGCCATAGCAATCGCTGCATCGGAGTTTTTCGCGACACCAAGCTCGCAGGAAGAAACAAAAGAAATCCAATAAAAATTCCTTCGAACTCCGAAGGTACAATTTTTCAAATTTGGCGATTGCTTTCCCCGCCGTTTGATTTCTCTTCACAGTGATTGGACACTTTGTCGCCCTATCGGCGTTATCGGAGTGACCCGTGGAAGTTTATTTTAGATACTGACAGATGACGTAAAACTAACGAGGAGGGAATCCCGCTACATTCGGGTCATCGAATTGGCCCAAATTGTGCACGTAGTGCACACCGTGTGCAAGGTGGTTCAATATTTCGCGGTGCTCGATGAAGCGAGCACGCCAAATCCTCGAATAACGCGGTTCATCGGTCCCGTGTTATCGAAAATATGTGCAATTAGAGACACCAGGAGTGCACGAAAATTGAGAGTGCCATAAAGCGAGCGACCTTGTTGTTCAGAACTCTGTTTCAGAATTTATCTTCAAAAGGAGTGTGCCGCTGCGTCCACTAATGGAAAATGGAAAATTATATTCTTTTATATTTTTCATCGTATCTTCGCGAGAGTCCTACCAACGGATTGGCGAGATCCTCCCGATGAAAATGCGTCCACGCACGACCACATTCGGACGATTTTTAAATATATCCTATCTCAATAATTAAAACTACACTATAATTAAAAGTTGCCCGAATGTGGTCGTGTTTGGATTCATTTTCACCGGGAAAACCTCACCGATCCATTGATCATCCTCTCGCGAAATTATCGTAAGAAGCATACAAATTGTATCCATTTTTATTTATACACAAGATTTAACTTTTCTAATCGAGATAAGAAAAACAGCAATTTCGTAGAATAAAATAGTCATACTCGTTAAAAGTCTTCGAACGGATACAATATTACGACTTTTATCGAGGTGTTCCTGCATACGGTTCAAGTAATGGGAATTTTACTGGGTAATTGTCTTTTCACCGAAAAATCATCAATACCGAAAGAAAATCGACTTAAGATTATTGTTAAGCTTTTATCGACTATAGGTAAAGGTACGTTTACTCCGTTTCTTAAAATGTCTTCCGAAGGGGTTATTCCTCGTATTGACACCACTAGTCATAGTTTCGTCCCAATGCAAAACCCACCAAAGAATGCTTCAACTTTCCATACCGGATGGTGCGAGTATGGCTTAAAGCGGCGCGCAACAGTGAAACCGAACCCAGGAAACAATTTTCCGACTGCGTACCGCGGTCGTGTAACACGTAACTGGTTACGAGATTACACGTACCGGGCGTGCGTTGAACCTCTGAGATAGCCGCCTCCTACCTGTTTCGATGCGAGTGTTGACCTTAAGCTTCCGATGCGCGAAGGTCACGCCGAAGTGAGGATCATCGAACCCGCTCCGTGAACGTGAACACCAAGGCTGTTTTCAGCTGTTCGTTCGGCTTGTCTAAATGAAGAAAGGAATTCCTTGAGGAGCACGGTTTCCTGCGTGACAGCTTCAATTTCGATCGCAGCCTGGTTGGATCGATCGATCAAAAATGGCGGGACGTTTGAAATTGTTCACTTTGCCTACATTAAGGAGATACACACCCAGCTGAGGTATTTAAATATGGGTAAAGATTGGGAATTTTTTTTCTCAAGTGATCAATAAACTATGAGTTCAGACATTTTTAGACGATAGTATCGTGACTTTTAGCTTTATTTTTCAATAGTTTCTTAAGTGAAAATATTACAAAATGACGGAGTTATTCGGTATTTTCGAAAACTCTTTTAATAGAAGGGACTGAAAAATTCTGGTTGATTCTTAAACTAGAATCTACCGATTCGAATGTAGTGTAGTATTTTTTCAAAAATTTTGGTAATATTTGGTAAAATAACAACAGTTTGAAAGAAAGTAAGCGTAAGAATGGATACACTGTTCTGGAAAATATTTCCAAAGTTCATTAATAATTTATTCCTTTAACGAATATCTCCGTAGCTCCTCCACGCTGTAAGAACAATCGTAAGAAGTCGTGTTCCGCAGTGTTAAGGTGACCCCGATATTTTTTCGAACTGTAATGTAAAAAGTTAAAATATTCGACGACTTGTCGATGTGCTTGTAATTTGATAGTATTACTAACCAGAGTAATGAATATAGAGGTATTCATTATTTAAAAGTTTAGAGAATCGTTCTAACTTTGGAGGGCCGAATATATTTTCAAAAAATCGTTGACAATTTATTCCTCCATCAAACACCTTCGTAGCCCCTCTACGCTATAAGAACAATCGTAAGAAACGATGCTCCACATTGTTATGACTAATTTGTTATTCTATACTTAAAGATATCCCTGATATTTTTCTGGAACCGTAATACAGAAAGTGGAAATATTCGATAACTTGTCGATGTACTTATTATTTCATAGAATTATTAACGAAAGTAATGCTATATAAAGGTTTACAAGTATTTCACCTGGTGTCTTATAAGCACTTTAGAGAATCTTAATCTTCGATCGGATTTATTGAAAATATTTTCAATAAATCGTTGACAATTTATTCTACCGACAAACACCTCCGAGGCCCCATCCACGCTGTAAGAACAATCGCAAGAAACGACTCTACGCGCTGTGAAGTCGTCACAGATGCCCGATGGTGGCAATCGATACAACGTACAGAGATTAAGGACGCATTAGCTCTAACGAGCGCCGGAGGCGTTCCCGGCGAGCGCCGCGGAGTGTCGTTTAATTTATACCCCGCCATAAGCTATATTGTTTCCAGCGAAAAAGCGATCAAAGAGAGAGAAGAGACTTTCACTTTGTCCAGGGTCGTTGTGCCTTGCTGACGTTTCTCACGCTTCCCTTTGTATCGATTCCTCGCATCTTTTAGCTCCGGCGCATTGGAATGGGAGAAGCGGGCAGGGGGAGAGAGAGAGAGAGAGAGATGTGTTTTCTCTTTCAAGGAATGGTTGTTTTGCATTTTCTTCGCGGACTCGCCGCACTACACTGTTCCTCGACAGTTTCGTTACGGTGTAACGTGGGAGGGGTAGGGCTGAGGAGTCTCAAAGCAGTTTTGAAACGAATTAACGTCACGGTGCATTGGTCCGCAATGAAACTTTTAATTAATTATGGTCGCGGATCGAAATCGATTATCTATTCCCTCGATGCCTATTTTTTCATCTCTTCCTGCTCGCCGAGCGACAGCGAGCGATCAATTAACGCGAACAATGAAAAATTTACCGGATTAAGAGAAAATCGGCGCGCGATGATACGCTTCGGGTGACCCCGAAGCGTGCCAGACTGTTTCGTATGAATTAAAATCTCGTTTCCATTGGAATTTGGACTCGGATTCTCGGGTCGTGAATTCAACGCTTGGAGGTGGTAATTTCGTTGGGGTATCGGTGGCCATCTTTGGAGCACGTACAGAGTGTCCTTGAAAAGTGTCCACGAACGAGTATTAAAATCGTCGTAAAAAAATATGGAAAAATGTTACGGTGATTCCTCGCAAGAAATATATAAAAGAAAGTTATTCTATATTTTTTTTATATTCTTTACAAGAAATCCACTGTTATTCGCTTGTACACATTTTTGAGAAATACTCTCTCTCTATATATATATATTCTTCGAGAAAGAGTAGTGACCATGTATTGGGTTGTTCGAAAAGTCATTCCGTTTTTTTTTTTGTGAAAATGAAACACGATTTTTTCAGAGTGTACAAACATTTTATTAAATTATATATTCTCCATTTTGGAGAACGAAATTACTTTTCGAGAGCAACCCAATATTTTGACCAATGTTCGCAAAAGCCTTGTTGATCATCTCGACTTGCGATGAGCGATCTAATCCGGGAACTGTTTAGTTCGAAACTGATAAGACGATCGATCGTGTGAGAAAATTTTCGAAAAAGGTAGACACGGGTCTACAGTGACCCCAGACACGGTCAACATAGAGTTAAGGTATGTGTATCTCAGGAAAATCGATGATGGACGAAGAAAAAAAGGAACTTGGAAAATTGATCGTGTGTAGAGAATAGAAGAAATCGTAACGTCCTCGGAAAATATTCAATGGAATTTAATGTAAATTTCTTTACCAGTCGTTTTCGCTAGTTGATAGATCTAATGTTAATTTACAATAGGTGTCCTCTAGATCGATCTAACGATCCTCCAGTAGTACGTGTGTCGCAACGCGCAAGTCGCGATAAGGGCTGGTTCACCAGGAGGCGAACTAGACAAATAGATTTGGCTCCGGGCTCGACTTCGTTCGCCAAGGTCGTGCACTCGCGTGACGTCAGGGATCGTTGACTTCTGGGGGCTCGACCTCGGCTTCGTCTTCCTCTTCCTCCTCCATCATTGCTTATCTCTATCTTCTTCCTTCCCTAGCGTCACGGTTACGTCCACCTTCAGAACCAGGGCTTCTCTGAAGCGATTTAGGAAATGTAATGAGACTTCTCTTGGTCACCATAAAAGCACCTGTGAAGTAAAACATTTTTCGATGGTGTTTGGCTTCTCGATCATCTTCGTCGATTCTAATTCCTTCGATTCTAATTGTAATTTTCAACGGAGGGATGACTTACCTGAAAATCGTTCGAAGAGAAGTAACCGAATCTTTGGTTTTAGACAAATTTAAAGTCATAGGTTACCCAGTTTCGTGCATAGATTTCTTCCAAGGTGACTTGTCACTCTGCATCGATTGGTTAAGCCCGAAGGAAATAAAATTTCTTCGTGACAAATACAATACACGTTATACACGGAAGTCTCTATCGTAGTTCTAGAAATATTTGCATCAAAAATTTTTAATTTCGTATCTCTAGATTCCTGAGAAATTAGGCTCGAATATTTTCAATTTTATACAAAAAAAATTACAAAGTGATATTAACCCCCAATATCGATTTTTTTCACGAAACAAATTTCAGAGAAACTTAACCTTTAACGTTTTCAATTTTACATTAAAATATTCCAGTATAATTTAACCTTTAACGGTCTCAACTTCTTAAAACCTCCAATGTCTGGCATTAACAAGTTCCAAAAACATTGCTCGTTCCTAATCTTTAACAAACAAAAAACCGTCCCCGGAAAATCGACATCGAGCGTTCGTAATCGTACACTCTGTACAGAGATCGATTGGACGAAAATCGACACGTGTCTCGTCACGTTTCAAGGCGGAAGGCAGTCACTCCATTGACTGGTATTGATCGATTCGCAACGAGCAACCGAATTTGATATATTCGTAATCGTAACACAAATCACCGTCGACAATGAACTGATAAATCCCTCCGTCGAAAATACCCCATCCCTCGTGTCGTTTATTTAAATCGATGTCAAATGGATACATCGCAAGTCGCATCGGACATTATCTGCATCGGAACGAGCGGCAGCTTCGCAAAGGTTAAATCCTTTTTCTGTGCGTTTTTCAAGGTAATTACGTAAGAGAGACATAAGTTCGATTCGACCCTGGCTACATCTCTCTCCCTCTCGCTCTTTTACTCTCTCCCTCTCCCTCATTTTCTCTCTCCCTCTCCATCTCTCCCTCGCTCGTACCTATCTCGTTCTCTCGCTCGTATATCTTCCTACCACCAATACGTGCTTCGTACTTGTAGTACTTCGCTGCTCGTCTGCTCGACTTCAAGGCCACGATCAATTTAGTCGTTGGAGCCTTCGAACGTTCCTCTCGAAAAAGAAGTTCTGTTAGTTCTTAGAGCACTTTTTTTTTCCCGCCAACGGGCCACGCGACGAAACTAGCGAACAAATATACCCGAGGACAAGGAAACCATTCGTTAAACGGTATTTGTACGTGTGCGCGTCTCGCATACGTGCGCGCGCATGGATCGTGCCCGTCACACGAGTTTCGTACACAACACGAGGACGATTCGTTACTGAAAGCAGGCGGCGACGTAACGTTTCTCGTGGAAGGTCTCCTCAATCGCGAACGATAAGAATAACACGGTATATCTCTCCTAGTGCTGTTTGCAGCATTCGATCCGAAAAATAATCACCGACACTGCGATTGAGAGACCCCGCGCGAAACATTTTATTGTATTTAGAATCGCAATCGCGATTTTTTCACGATCGTGGTGCGACTGCAACCTGTAGTAAAATTTATTAATCGCTTATCGGCGAGGAGAAGAGGATCCTCGTTCTCTCCTCGACGCGCGATGTTACGTTTGTAGGTTAGGTTGACGATAATTGGTACCACGTGTTTGCATCGTAATTGTTTATTTATTTTTACACCCGCTTGTCATATCGTTCAAAACTCTGGTGCAATAAAAAGTAATAATTATTAAAGATTATTTCTTTTTATATAGTAATAATTATTAAAGATTATTTCTTTTTATAGATCGAGTAACAGTTCGACCAAACAATTTGAAATATTCTTTACGATTGTTCATTTTTAATTTTGAAAGAATATTATCATTCATGTTTTATCAATGAACATAATATTCCATTTCAACTCCATTCAGATTACAATAAATATAAGATTATGAGCTGATAATGTTTGAAGATAAGTTTCAGATGAAAATTGATTTTCCAATTGTATTTCGTACAATATTTCAGACGATGATACTACAAAGACATTTTTGATGAGAATAAAAAAAAAATTTCGTTGCACCGAAAAATGTTCGCGTAGCCCTTAGCGTATAGATAAATTAAACTAGTTTCCACGGGACGTTATTCTGACGTGGTGTCGCATTTGAAGGTCTTATGTGCACAGGTGAAGGTGGTTAAGTTCAGCTACATGTGGACGATAAATAACTTCAGCTTTTGCCGGGAGGAAATGGGAGAAGTACTAAAGTCGTCCACCTTCTCAGCAGGGGCCAACGATAAATTAAAATGGTAAGATCCGGATGATTAAAATCGTTTATCAGCGAGAGAACGCGATGAAGGGACGAGGCATTCACCAGTTTGAAGAATTTTACTTTTTCAATTCCATCGTAGAAACAATCAAAAAAAAAATTATTTAAGATTCTTTGCATTGCACACCAACTGTCTTTTTATCCTCTCTCTCCAACTTAATTTTACGTATTCTCTCCTTGTTAAATTCACACGGGTGATCCTTGAATTTACGAGTCGCCTCTTTTTTCTTTTTTTTTCTATTTTAAAATTAATATATACACAAAATACCCGGTCGTTCTAGCGTTTGCAATTATTATCCTTTCGATCCTGGCTATCAGTGTTATTTATTTTTACACTAGAAATACCATCCAGATGCAACTGTTGAAAATTTCTATACAATGTGCCTCGATGCTTTCGAACGTTGTTTATTTTTAACACGGTATCCGCGGCACACGTAGTGTGCTACGTTTTTATAAGTTGCCATTGAACTTTATCACGTAATGCTACGTCCAATTACGTACACGACGAATTACATTTAATGGTGCATTTTTCATTCCATTCGCGAAACACGTAATGGTACGTGTCTCTTATCACGTAGTATTACGTTCAACCGACTATACAGCTAATTATTCATAATATCGCGTTTTGTATTTAGTTTGATACACGTTGTACTACGTTTAACAGTATCGATCACTTGGTACTGTGTTCGATGTACATATTATCTCGCGTTAGCTAAGGCTCGTTACGCAGCGCTATTATATTCCTTAAAAGCTAAAAAAGGAAAGGAAAAAGAAAAAACAAAGAAAATGCGAAAGTACACAATGTATGTAGATCTGGAAATGTGGTCTCGCAAACCGACACGAAATTTACATTAGCGGTAATTGATTTTAGGTGCCTAAGAGTGAATCCTAAGGGTCTGGACGAGGAGAGCAAAGACTACCTGTCTCTGTATCTCCTTCTCGTTTCGTGCAACAAATCCGAAGTCAGAGCAAAGTTCAAATTTTCTATTCTTAATGCCAAAAGAGAAGAAACCAAAGCAATGGGTAAGTCGACCATTAAAACGTGCGCCGTGCGCGATCGTTCGACGCGTGTAACGGATGCAATGCAGGGTATTTTAAAGATTTTCGTTTTCCATGCTACACGGTATTCTTCGTTTATCCATCCACCGCAAAAATTCGTTCGTAGTACGACAAAAATGATCGTAGCAATTGTTTAAATTTCAAAGAAGAAAAAAAAGAAATTGTGTTACGATTATTACCGAATATGTATTTTAAATCACCAAAACAATACTCGAACCTGCTTAATCGTTATCGTTAGAAATAATAATTTTTATGCTCGTGACTGGTGGTCAATCATTATTTTTGCTTCACGAAAGAATGTTTAAAAAATCCATGGCATCCACTGAATAAACTGGACCATTTTCTTAAACTTCCACGATGTAAAGTATCGTACTGTAAATTAAGGACAAATAGAAACATTCTTTAATTTTTGTTTCTCAAAATGGATATCTTAAGTAAAAAAAAAAGAAAAAGAAACGATAACCATGACTGAAGTATTTTTATTTGTTAATTTATCAGTGTGACTTCGTCTAGTTCTCGCTAAAATCAGTCCATTATTTTTGTCCCAGCAAAATGTAATTTTAACCCATTGTGCATCGAGTGAGAATATCGACGAAAAATTTACTCGAAAACTGAGACCTCGAAATTTTGCTAGGAAGTTCGTGCAGGTCCGGGTTTAAAAACTCCACTGGGAGATTAGATCGTTCAATCGAGTACTTGTACTGGTCCTTTTCAGTGAAAAGCCTTTCCGTGTCGGCTATGGGTAATAAAGACTCGCAACTTTATGTTTTCAGAGAGCCAACGTGCTTACAGGTTCGTCCAAGGTAAAGATTGGGGCTTCAAGAAGTTTATTAGGAGAGATTTCCTCTTGGACGAGGCGAACGGACTCCTGCCCGACGATAAACTCACGATATTCTGTGAGGTATATACCTTTGTATGTTAATTGTTTAATACTCGTCTTTGCTCGCTGCTTTGTGAACGAGATTTATAACGCGGGGAAACGTTGCAGGTCAGTGTGGTAGCAGATAGCGTGAACATTTCTGGACAGAGTAACACTATACAATTCAAAGTCCCGGAATGTCGATTGCCCGACGACCTCGGGCTCCTCTTTGAAAACCAAAAATTTAGCGATGTCACGTTGACGGTCTGCGGGAGGGAATTTCAGGCGCACAAAGCCATATTAGCGGGTAAGTTTGTAAGTTGCAACGATGTACGGTACCTATAAAAATTATACAGAGTACGACCTAATTTTCGCTACAACAAAAGTGGAGATGATGATTCTATGCGTAAAAGTGAATTGAAAATATAGAATAAATTTTTTGCGTACGAAATTGCGTATGCGTGCTCCTCGACTATACTTCGATTAAAATCAACCGTCCGTTTAAGCTTACTAAGGAGCTATCCCCACCCTGTCGTTTAACCACCCCATCGACGTGCCATCTCTCGGTTTTTCACGCAAGCGCATAGCCACACGCTCTCCGTCTCTTGAGCAGAGAGGCACGACGTAAAAATAGGAGTCGTAACTGACGTGATTCACTATCGGGGAAGTGGCCTTGATTGAGCCAATTGAGGTTGATTCAAATCCGCAATAAGTTTTCCGATACGTGAATAAGAATTTTTAGATAAAATCATAAATGTGATATCTTTCTATTTTGTAACCTTCTCCGGTTAAAAAAACTGTATAGACTTTCGAACAATTAGAAATTCAGATCACGATAGGCGTCAATTCGAACATTCCGATCCACCGTGCACATATTTGTACGCGATAACAATTTCAGCAGTATGTATATTTAATATCGGTATAAGTTATGAAGATCGTTAATAAATTGATTATCAGGATTCAGTATTCGTAGACACCAGTGTATACGTGGATCTTCGAAGTCGATCTTCTCGAAAATTTATCCTACATTTTCAGTCTGTTCTAAATGAAAAATCACTTTATTTTCGATCATACCATGAATTACATCATACCCTTATAGATCAACAAAAATTGTTGAGTTCTGTTTGAATAAGGTTATCTCAAAAATATGTTCATTTATGTATTTCTTCTATAAGTCGCTGATTGTATGATTTTATCATTTAGCGCGAAGTCCGGTTTTCTCGGCGATGTTCGAGCACGAAATGGAGGAGAGGAAACAGAACCGCGTGGACATTACCGACGTGGACCACGAGGTGTTACGAGAAATGCTTCGATTTATCTACACGGGAAAGGCAGCGAATCTGGAGAAAATGGCGGACGATTTACTGGCAGCGGCGGACAAGTACGCGCTCGAGAGGCTGAAGGTAATGTGTGAGGAAGCACTCTGCACAAGTTTAGCCATCGAGAACGCTGCCGACATCCTCATTCTTGCTGATCTTCATAGCGCTGATCAACTCAAGGCGCAAGCCATAGACTTCATTAATACGTAAGTTTTCATTTTGAAGACCAAAGGCAGCACAGTTAACATAGAAAAGTTCATACCCTTCTGTGGAAGATTATTTTGTTCATTAAAAACTTACAATATCTTGTAAGTTTCTAGACAAAAAGTCAATGGGAAAAGTGTATTTGTATGTTTATACGACAAAGTATGTGAGTTTTGTTTGGTAATTAAAGAAACTGTATTCACCAAATTACTATATTTTTATTTATCTAGTTACTCAACCTATATAACCAATAATACAGAGGTATACAACGATTGTTGCAAACTAATTCCCAAAAATTTGTTAGCATAATAAAATAACTAAATTTCAATGGCTAAGTTAATGAAAAGAATAGTGAGACACAAAGAAACTACATAAATATTTGAAAATCTCTTTTAGAAAATTATATTATTACTTTTCATTCAATGGTATATTGCATTCCATGTTTATACTTTCAATGTATACCCTAAAGAGGGCCAGGTATTTAATACAAACGTACCTAGATAAAAAAAATATATAGTAATTTGCTCTGTACAGTTTCTCTTATTATGCAATCTATATTGCCTGATCAGTCAATGTGGACCAAAGAATACTTGCATACTGTCAAGTGTAACATCAATTGGAAGAAAAAGGTGAAAAATTAAATAAAAATCATTAAACGTTTACATTTCTGTTTTAGACATGCGACGGACGTGATGGACACGGCGGGTTTTAAATCAATGGTGAACTCCCATCCGCATTTGATAGCGGAAGCGTTTCGAGCGTTGGCCACACAACAAATACCACCGATCGGACCGCCCAGGAAGCGAGTGAAACAGAGCTGAAAACAGTCACCGTTAACTCCGGGCACGACCTCCACATCGCCCCCGCCTATTTTGCATCCCTCATGACTTTTTGTGTACAGTGATACAAGTAGTGTTCTAAATAAATGTTTCCTAGTGCGCCATCCTCTGGTCCACTTGAAAGGAACTGCGGCGAAAAGACTATCTCGCGGTTTCGAGCCGACGTTATTGATTCTCGGGCGAGGGCAGCCAGTTCGGCCAGTTCGAAGCGAGATACAAGCGTTAACCCCATGCCAGAGAGAGACTCTCTTGTAATTCAGTGAGTCGTCGAACGTTGGAGAGAACTGTCTATCACAGAACGGACTGGGGAACGATACACGTGTGACGCCTAAGTAACGCGACGGAAAAGTAAGCCGGAAATGAGAGTAACCAACGATAATGCCGGTTCATCCGAACTAGGGTTGGACAGCAGGACATGACACAGTACTCTTTTTGCATTGTGCGTCATCAACGTTCTCGTGCGAAGGAAACATGTGTTTTCATTCTTCAGCGCCACTAAATGTCAGCGATTTATCAATGCGCATCGTTAGGGTCTTACATGGATTTGCTTTCGTTTCTACAAGAAGAGGATAACTGGAATCGCAAACCATCCGTATTGAAAGATATCAAAGCAGCCAGAGGACCAAGGCGAGATTGAAACTCGCTGAAATTGATACACACACAAATGCGCGCGCACACACACACGCACGCACAGACACACATATACACACATGCATACATACACTCAGAGAGACACAATGCACGAAGGAAGTTGTGATAGACGTCGGCCAGACGATTCAAACATTTTATTCCTTTGTCGAAAAAATGGATCAAACGATGTCCCACGCTTGTTTGTTGTGCAACAAGCAAGAAAAAAGTTAGATACTATGTTTACTACCGATAGTGATTTTTAGTTATGTAAAAAAAAAAGGAAATGAACGTCAAACTCTTCCAGAACGGAGAAAATGATTCTAGTTAGTGTTTTTTATGATCTCTTTCTCTCAACATGTACGATTACTACTATGATTACTATTAATGCTACGCAATCTGTGCCCCGTATTTTTGTATATTTTTTGTCTGCAGATACCGCCCTATGCCCCTCACCCTCCTGATGCGGCCTTTTTCTCGTCTCCTTTATCACTAGGCACAGTTTGTTTTGTTTTCTCGAGTATTGCATAGTAAAAGAAGTGATAGATTCGAATTATTATTATTATTATTATTATTATTATTATATTACATTATTATTATTATTATTATATTATATTACATTATTATTATTATATTATTATTGTATTAAATTTAGGGTTGTCCATAATTTATCGAATTTTATGTTGATTATTATTGAAATGTCTATCGTACTTGCGCGCAGGATACATGTATTAATTAGAGATGTTACGAGAGTCGCATTAAAAAGTCGATGACGCGTTATTAGAAACAAAATAAAGACGAAACATGAAACAAGAACAAAAAAAAAAGAATGAATTTAAGAAATTGTATAAATAAAAGTTAGTCAATTATATAGTGCGAAATATTAATCGTTTTTTATGTATTTAATTAATGAATTGCGAAATCGTGTGGTCAATGATCTGAATTATGGGCAACCAAGAAGGCAAACAATAATCATCATTTAGTACCGTACTGGCTTCCTGATCCTCCGACCTAGGTTTACCGAATGTTTTAAATATGAGAAATACCATACCATTACAGGAGTAATGATATTGAAGATTAATGCCATACATGTTCTGTGATAAGACCACTGTAATTACCGCAATTGTATCACACCTTTCTAGAACTTCTGATGATCCTGGCAGCCAGTGAATTTATCTTTTAAGAAACGGTCGCTATCCGGACAGTCCCAAATCTAGCGTCCCTTTCGATTTTAAGATTTTTACTGTACATATCTACTGTATTTTATAAGAACTGAACCGAATGGAACCATACTTTTATGAAGGGTACAATAACCAACTATAATTTATTCTATTTTACAGACTGTGCTAAACTCATGTTCCTTGAAACACTAGCAATGCTTTAAGTAAATGTAATATGTAATAACGACAAATTAATACGATTAGAATGTATTGCGACTCTTTGATCTCGACACGTACATGCATTTCGTCGCTGTTACGATGTTAATGTATTTCTGTCGAGATTAAGCGAAAAGAAAAAAAAAGGATCCTATGAGAAACATAGTTAGGGAACGATTTTCCACCGTTTTTTACACGATGTTTATTTCAGTCATAGATCGTTAGAGCTTAAACAAAACAATAAAACACAGAAAAAAAAGAACGGGAAAAAATAACAAAAAATTAATGTAAGCGGTTTAAGGAACAGATTTTGGCCGTGCTCGCTCAGATTTTAAAATTTGAACAAAAAAAAAAAAATGAAATCTACGTCCATTCTACCCATTCTATCTTTGGGACTGTGCGGCGAATATCTCATGAAACTCGTAATGTTGAATGTCTTTTTCCTAAAAAAACGAAACTAATATTAATCCGTACGACAGTTCGAAAATATTAGATGCAATTCTTTGAACCAATCTGCATGAGCGTATGACTGGATAATTTGATAAACTAAGTACAAGTAAGACAAGTGTTACCTCATCATGAAAATCAGCATGTTCGTGTCGCACTAGCTACTACTGCGTTGCTGTCTGATACACACTTCCGTTGTATATTGCATTTAAACTCGAAAGCTTTTTGTAACGAATAGTTCAGCAGTGGTAGCTTTTCGAAGTACACGACTGCTGTTCATCGAACCCAGCTCATACAAACGTTCATTTTTCCATTTACTTTAAGTCATTGCACCACATCAAATAAATGACATTTTCATTATATAATTATGAGAACTTTTACGTGATTTTCATTACCCCTGACAACATTGTACTAACAATACGAGTCTAAATAGTATTTACTTATTTTTTTCGATACATGCAATTTAAGTATAGCATCGCATGTGAACGAAAACAAAGTTTAGAATAATAATACAATCTCTGATTAAAATTACTTTGAATTGCATCATAAAGTAAAGATAATCATTAATATTTACTTATTCGTCAATTTTAAACTATAATTTATTTCTCGGTTACAATTATCTGTACAATTCATGCAGTTATTAAAGGTGATGCACGATCGAAAAGGCTGAATCAGTTGGATGTGACATTCTATCTATTGGTTTCGGAGTTTCTGGATATACTGGTGGTGCATCAAGCATAGCTGCCTAAAAAAAAAAGCATACTTCTGAATTTTTTTCATTTAAGGGAAATATGATTCGCTTCCTTCTAATAAGTATCCAATTATCGCAAGCCTAAAAGACTAGATAATATTATTGGAGTTGCTCATCTGACGAGCGCAGTATTACCACAACGTTTACCTGACAGTTGGTTGACTTTCGATGAACATGTATAGTATAAGTCGTACGAATCGCTAAGGACGATTGCTCGAGTATTTCACCAATAGCGACACGACATCTTTTTGAAATAGGTTATTAATCTCAGAATTAAACATTTAATTTTTATAAACGTATTATCTGGTGTGTAAGATATCAAAATTTATTCTTTTTTCAAAATGATAAGTATTTAATGAATAACGGATTAATTTTTTGTTATCTATTTCAAATTTTAAATATTTTGGATTGTTCTCTCAGACAATCAGTCACTTGACGATTCTGCGCAAATACAATAAGAATATTCAGTGTTTCCGCCACGAGACAACTAGAATATGAGATGTAAGAGATGGCTGTGTTTAACGAGGTATATTTCTCTCAAAGAATAGAATGCGTGACGTCTATTGCATATACAATAACACATATGATAAAATCAAATATTTATCAATCATCAATTGATTGTTGCAGAAGATAATACGTATAAAATTGAGTATACTTTGGTTATGTATAATTTGAACTGTCATTTCATCACACTATATCTGAACAATTTGTCAAATATGTTATACGTATCAATTATGATTAGTCATCTTTTAAAAAATAGATTAACATACTCTATTAAAAGGAGATCCATAGAGAGGAGGAGCACTGCAAGCTTCATTATATGGTGGTGGTCTGTCTCTTGATTCATAGATAGTATAGTATTGCGATACACAGGTGTTCCTATTTTCATTGTTATGTTCACTTTGACACTCACTATGCTCTGAATATCTTATGTTTGATGTTCTGCAAACACTTTTAAATGATATTGGTATTTATATAATTTGTAATTATGTTTTACCATCCACTTAAGTCAACAACAGCTAGGAAAATGACAATATTCAAAACATTGATATTTTACTATAATTAAACATTAAATTACCAGGAATAAAATCCCTACCTCATACACACTTTGCAATACATTATAATTGCAAAAAAAATACCACATACAAAAAATATAAATGTAACAATTTGTACAGTTGATACTGTGGTCCAATCTTTTACCCCTACAAGAGTTTAAAAAATTAGTCTATAAAATAAAAAAATATTTCTACAAATATTGAATCTTACCATTAGGGTTTACATACTCTGTAACCATGTTAAATAGTTACACAACAAAAATTTGCAAGTTGACAAAAATATATTGATATTAAAACAATATTATTACTTCAACACAATCGAAGAAAAGTTCATAATTCATGTGCAAAGAACAATCCAGGCAAACAGATAAATACATTGCTTTAAGGTAAGACATTGAGTATTTGCACATATAAAGACTACAATCTTATCAAGAGGAAACTCCCTGATAACACATACAATCAGTATTTCAATTACTTTTTTATTTAAAATATCCTTTAATACATTCTTAAGTAAACAATTATTCTCATTAAGACAATGCTAATTATTGACATCAACAGGTAAAACAATGAAAAATATACAGAATCATTTAATATATACTTTATATAATATGATACATATTATATAATATATATGAATAAATATTAATAACCGAAAATCATAACAATTCTTAAGACCACATAATTTACAATAGAATTGAGAATTATGTCAATATTTGAGGTTGATACTGAACAGTTAACTTGTTAATGTAATTAATGCACGAACAACATTTCCATTGTGCCCTCTGAGTGTTTGCTCCGCTACGCTTCGACTTACTTCCATTTCCCTCATCTAAAATAAGAAAAGATATTTTTATTTTTTTCAGTGGTATATAAAATTTGTTGGAAACAATAAATTTTCCTCTTCTTGGATAAACATTACTAAGAGCAATGGTAGAAGTCTTACAATGAGATCAACATCTTCCTTTTTAATTGGAACTTTTAGCAATTCCTTTTCTCGTGCTTTCTTTTCTGCATCCTCTTTATTTAGCCGATGTCCAATTATACTTAAAGCCTAAAGTAAATAAATTTATCGTAATAAATAACCTATATCTTGTTTATGTATACAATTTATAGGTTAGGTTTTATAATTTTTGTCTGGTTTATCATAAATATCGTTTGTATATTAAAACGTGTGTTCAAAGCAATGGAAAATGTAATATTGACTGCAAAAGCACACATTTGTAACGTTATAAAATAAAATGAAGTATTATTTTTGACAATTATATATACATTAAGTAGCAAATAGCAAAGAATACTTACAGAAGAGAATCCGTCAGATGAAGATATTTCTTTTTCCTCTGCATAATCTGTGACTTTTTCTAAATCAGCAGCTCCACTGTCATATTTTGCTGCCTTTTTGTGGGTTTTCTCTTGTTGTACTTCATCGGAATCACCATTTACGTCGTTATCCGCCATTTTTTTTCTTTTTATGCCACACTTCACACTGTTGAAAGTACTACAATTCGCATTAGATTAACATACTCTATTAAAAGGTGATCTATATAGTGTAGAACTCAGTGTATACTGGTGGCCAGTTCTTTAATTCGTAGATCGTATAAGCATGATTGGGAGTTTCAGTTTTCACCGTTATGTTCACTTTGTAACTAACCATGCCTGGAATATCTTATGTTTGATGCCAATGATATTACTATTACTTTGTGTAAATAGTATTTTTTGGTATTGCTTTCTACTTCAATCAAAACTAAAAAAGTGACAATATTCGAAATGTTTATATTCTACTATAACTAAACATTAAATTACAAAAAATCAAATCCCTATCTAATTCATATTTTACAATACATTATAATTGTAAAAAAATAGAAAATACAAACAATGTAAATACAATAATTTGTATGGTCATATTGTGGTCTAATTTCTTAAAAAATATTTTTAGAAATGTTGAATCTTACCGTTAAAAGTAGTATTAAACTACACCTAGCAGAAAAAGGATTGAAATTTTACAAAACAGTTAAGTATCAATAAAATAAATGCTTTGTCATTTAATCACATATTTTAATAAAATTTACCATTACTTGTGATACAAGTTTAGCTCAGGGATACAATTCCTTTTCATTGTATTAGGAATTACTTGAAAATTTATACAATAAATTATTTACTTTTATAAATGATAATAAGTTATGATCAGATGTATTATCAATGTTATAATTAATAAGAAAACATAAAAAACTAAGAACTGAAATATATGCTTGTAATAATTATTGTACTCATTGTTTCCATGTTAAAAAGTTTTACAATAAAAATTTTCAAGTTAACAAAAATGTATTGTTATTAATACAGTGTTATCACTTAAATACGACCAAAGAAAACTTAATGATTCATATGCAAAACTCAATCTGACAAATAAATAAATAAATTACTTTAAGGTAAGACTTTGAGTATTTGTACATATAAAGGCTACAATCTTATCAAGAGGAAACTCCTTGATAACACATACAATCAGAGTTTTAATTACTTTTTCATTTAATATATATCTTAATATATTTTTATGAAAATAATTATTCTCATTAACATAATGCTAATTATTGGTATCAATAGATAAAATAATGGAAAATATACAGAATCACTTGGAATATATTTTGTAGTATATATAAATAAATATTAATAACCGAAAATCATAACAATTCTTAAGACCACATAATTTACAATAGAATTGAGAATTATGTTAATATTTGAGATTGATGCTGAACAGTTAACTTGTTAATGTAATTAATGCACGAACAACATTTCCATTGTGTCCTCTGAGTGTTTGCTCCGCTACGATTCGACTTACTTCCATTTCCCTCATCTAAAATAAGAAAAGATATTTTTATTTTTTTCAGTGGTATATAAAATTTGTTGGAAACAATAAATTTTCCTCTTCTTGGATAAACATTACTAAGAGCAATGGTAGAAGTCTTACAATGAGATCAACATCTTCCTTTTTAATTGGAACTTTTAGCAATTCCTTTTCTCGTGCTTTCTTTTCCGCATCCTCTTTATTTAGCCGATATCCAATTATACTCAAAGCCTAAAGTAAATAAATTTATCGTAATAAAGAACCTATATCTTGTATGTGTACAATTTATAGGTTAGGTTTCATAGTTTTTGTCTGCTTTATCATAAATATTGTTTGTATATTAAAACGTGTGTTCAACGCAATGAAAAATGTAATATTAACTTCAAAAGCATAAATTTGTAACGTTATAAAATAAAATGAAGTACTATTGTTGACAATCATACACACGTTAAGTAGCAAATAGCAAAGAATACTTACAGAAGAGAATCCGTCAGATGAAGATATTTCTTTTTCCTCTGCATAATCTGTGACTTTTTCTAAATCAGCAGCACCACTGTCATATTTTGCTGCCTTTTTTTGGGATTTCTCTTGCTGCACTTCGTCAGAATCACCACTTACATCGTTATCGGCCATTTTTCTTCTTTCTGTGCCACACTTCACACTGTTTGAAGTATTAGAATTTGCATTAGATAGCTTCAGATTTAGCTGTGTTTAATTTATTTACAAATTTCCTAACATTAAAATAATGATCTGAATCTTAATTACATGCGATGTTCAATATAACATATTTTTAATCCTCTTCCTGATTGATTAAAGTCGTTCTATTTTGAGTAGTAATAAATTTTTCGAATTACTAATTTCGTACAGAAGTCAAAATTTGAATGTTTAATATAACCAATTGCCTTTTGGTTTACTGTAATCGAAATTTTCAGATGACAAGGGTACTAATCATAATTGACATGGATAACAAAAAGATATTTATTTGTATGAATTTTGTAATCTTTGTAATCGAAATTCATTTTCAAAACGCAACAATACATATTTTGTACATTATAAATTAATCCTTGGACTCATACATTATATCAACTTTTGTATATGCAACTCATGTATTTTGTTACATATATGCAGTTATGTATATCATCATTCATAAAATGCAGTAAAATATATTTAATAAATAATCATTTTATTCTTGGATTGATAACCTACTTCAAACATTAAACATCGTAATGCAATTGTTGCAGTATTGTCATTTCACAGCGATATATGCAACTTGTATGTAAAATAGACGTATCAGAATTTATTTTAATAACACAATGATACATATTTAGTAAGTATAAGTTTAATCCTTGGACTGATATTTTACAAAGTAAATTGATAGTGACATGATGAAGTCATGAAGTCATGAAATGAAGTCATTGTTAAATTAACGTATCTAATTATCAATTGTTACTTTCCATGCTTTGAAACATTAAGAAACACGTTTATACCTCGAAACTCGATCAACATTAATTGTTGTTGGCGAATCGATAATTTTTAATGCATAAATTAGATGAACAATGTTCGATTAATATTGAGAACATGCATGAATGTTAGTAACAATCGCGGAAATGAAAAATCATTCACCGAAACCGTTCGCCTTCGCAGATTTCGCAATATTTTGACGTTTATTTATCATAATTATTAACAACCGTCGTTGGACCGTAGATTAAACAATTATTAACAATGTTCCGGTATAAATAATGGCTAAAACGTTATAAATTTGTTGAAGAATTCGTTGACATATCGAAATTACAGTTTGTATGTATGCAAATATATTCTGAACACGCAATTGCAAACTCCTGTAACATGGTAATTACATAAGTTGCCATCTATTGGAAGAAGGGTTAAACTACACTTAAGGTGTGAAAACACCTGGCGGAGAAACGCTCAAGTTTGTCGAGGAATTGTTCTGACCTTCATCAATAGATGGCTCCACAAGCATTATCTACCGACATTACAGATAAGTATCTCCTTTTGAATGATATTCCCTACCGTGCGGTAAAATAAATAAATATTTCTCTTCATATCGAAATTATAGTTTGTATGCCGGCATATATGTTCTGAACGCTCAGTGACACACATATGTTACACGGCACTAATGTGAGTTGCCATCTATTGGAGAATAGGTAAACTACACTTAAGGCGTGAAAACACCTGGCGGAGAAACGCTCAAGTTTGTCGAGGAATTGTTCTAAATTTTATCAATAGATGGCTCGATAAGCATTATCTACCGACATTACAGATAAGTATCTCCTTTCGAATGATATTCCCTACCGTGCGGTAAAATAAATAAATATTTCTCTACATATAGAAATTATTGTTTGTATGCTTGCAAATATGTTCTGAACGCGCAATTCCAAACATTTGTAACGTGGTAATTATGTGGGTTGCCGTCTCTTGGAGAACATACTTGTTAATTTTCGCAATTGTTACTAACATTTATGCATGTTCCCAATATTAATCGAACAATTTGTATTTTATTTATGCATTATAAATGATTATACTTATAGAAATTAATTTTCATCGAGATTCAAAGTAAGAACTCCTTTAGTAAAGTTTCAAAGCATGAAAAGTAATAATTATCTATTTAGTGCAATAGTTTAATATTTATTTAATTCTCATAATTTACACAATACGCGTAGAAGTTGTATTTTTTACTGAAACGTGCTGAATTTCGATTAATCGCTTTTCTATATAGAAAAATCATCGTGATAAACACTTGTGAGACGATAATCGATATGTGTAGCCTGGATTTCGAGGTATCAAAGATTTTTTTAAATGTATAAAGGAAGGATAGAATGCAGAGAAATTTCATTACGCTGATTTCTTTTAACTTTACATTTATTCGAAAGATGATACATACGAAACTTTGTACAGAGATATTTATTTATTTTATTGCACGGTAGGGAATACCATACAAATGGAATTACTTATCTGTAACGTCGGTAAATTATGCTCGTGGCGCTCTCTATTGGTGGAAATAAGAACAATTCCTCAACAAACTTGAGCGTTTCTCCGCCAGGTGTTTTCACACCTTAAGTGTAGTTTACCTATTCACCAGTAGATGGCAACTCACTTCATCGCCGTGTGACATATGTGTGCCACTGAGCGTTCGGAATATATATGCATAAATACAAACTATTTTTTCGATATGTAGAGAAATATTCATTTATTTTATCGCATGGTTACTTCGATTGTCTTTGTTCGATCTAACAAATATTTCCAGAAAGTAATGACTTTCAAGCCATTATTTATACTAGAACATTGTTAATAATTGTTTAATCTACGATCCTACGACGATTGTTAATAAATATGATAAATAAACATTAAGAAATTACGAAATCTGCGAAGGTGAACGGTTTCGGTGAATGTTTGTTCATTTCCGCGATTGTTACTAACATTTACGCTGGTTTCCAATATTAATCGAACAATGTGCATCGTATTTATGCATTAAAAATGATTGATTCGCCTATAGCAATTGATTTTGATCGAACTGCAAAGTAAAGAGATGTTTCTTAAAGTTTTAAAACATGGAAAGTAATAATTGTCTATGAGATATATCAATTTAACATTTGATTAATACTCGAAGAATCGAAATTTTTGGTATTTTCCTGATACCAAAGGTTGAAATTCAGGCATAAATTTTAGAAAATGTTTGATTTTGGAACTCTTGGTGTCAGTATACGATATGCGAGGAAGTGGCACGATTTCGCGGATTCTTAGAATTGACGTCAAATTCCAAGAATTTCCGCGAATCGAAATTTTGTTGTACTTTCGAACGAATTTCTGAATCATGGATCCCGATTTTCTTTGTATCAGGAGAACATGATAGTCGAGGACATATAGTTTTAAGTAGTTTTAGCAGTTTGATAGGATCGGGTTAAAGAAATGGAAACAAATAATGGACAAAAATAAAGTTTCTGTTGTCAGTGAAATTGATTTTATTTCAATACATCAATTCATCGGAAATACAATCGCTTTTCTTCGATCCATTAACATATTCGCACTTTCATACTCATTACAAAAATGTTGTTCTTTAAAGTACTCTACTTGTGGAAAGTACTGTACCGTAAAAATTACTATTCTAAACTCGCAGCCGATTAGCTCGGTACTACCCACGACGAATAATTATTGTTCGTCGCGAGTAATACCGATTACCAGGTCTCACCACGTGGAGGTTGCTGCGAGCGGAGACCCGGAGAGAGATAGATGGAATCAAAGTTCCATCGATCTCCCTCGACACGCGATACAAACGAAGATACTAAACCAAAGAGATGGAAGGAATCAATGTTCCTTCGATCTCCTCGTTTAGTTCTGCCGAGCAATTACATTATGGAAAAATTAGGCAAAATTGGGAAAGACGCGACACGAACCGTGCAGTTGGTCCTACTAGGTCTATCCCGTTTCCCCTCCGTGGTTCCGATTCCAGAGAAAACGAACGACGCCTACCACTCCCCTAGAGGAGTGCCCCGTTTCTCCATCTTTACGACGAGAGGGTCTTATTTTGGAGGCTTTCGCAGGGACCGGCAAAAATGCCTGCTCCTGTGCTCGCAACATGCCCCCTCTGGAAGCGGACACACCGGAAGAGACGGCGATAGACCGTTCGGACTACTTACACGGCCGGCCACTTGCTTGTACAAGAAGCAGTGGTGACCGGACCGAGGAACGAGGAAGCGAGCAAAATTAAGCTAAAGATTGGAAAATTGCTTGGCAGATCACACCCTTAAAACTAACTTATTCTAACTGCAGAGATAGAAGGAATCAATGTTCCTTCGATCTCCTCGTTTAATTCTGCCGAGCAATTACATTATGGAAAAATTAGGCAAAAGTGGGAAAGACGCGACACGAACCGTGCAGTTGGTCCTACTAGGTCGGTCCCGTTTCCCCTCAGTGAGCCAGATTGAAGAGGAAATGCACGACGCCCGTCCACTCCGTGGAGTGCCCCGTTTCTCCCAACTCCGCGTCAGGAGCCACGCAAGCGTGGGCCTGACTCACGGAGGATGACGAAGAGAGGGTCTTGTGGCACAGGGGCTTCCGCAGGGACCGGTGCGAACACCTGCCCCTGTGTTCGCAGCATATTCGCTCTCAAAGCGGACGCACCAGAAGAGACGGCGATCGACCGTTCGGACCACTTACACGGCCGGTCACTTGCTTATGCAACAAGCAGTGGTGACCGGGCTGAGGAACGAGGAAGCGAGCAAAAATAAGCTAAAGATTGGATAATTGCTCGGTAGATGACAGATATTCGTACATGGTGACCTTAAAACTAACTTAGTCTATACTTAGAATTAACAGTCCCGCGGAGGATGCAATACATCAGTCCTCTTCGTTCTTCGTTCTTCGTTTTCCGATACATCTTAGAGAATGTATCTAAGAGAAACCTAAGAGAAACCTAAAGTCAAGGCATAATAGAAAATAGGAATGAATTTGGTTAGTGGAAAAAACTAAACATGTAAAAACAAATAGAAATTAAAATCAGAGAACAAATGAAATGAATTAGACAAAGGAACAATTAAAAAAAAAAGAAAGGATTGAGAGAGTGGTCGCCAGTACTGACCACCGTCTACCGGCGGCCAGTACCGGTTACCAAGGTGGGGGGTCCCCCTTCCGTAAAACCTAAAACGAAGAGATCCATCCACCTCCGATGCTCCAGGAAGAATGAAATTTTAAACAATCGGCGGCTCCTTATATACCCACCGCAAGGTCACTTACCAGTGACTTACCGTTACTTCCATTGTCTTTGTTCGATCTAATCGAAATCTTCGAAGACGAACGGTTTCGGTGAATATTTGTCCATTTCCGCGATTGTTACTAACAATTATACATGTTCCCCATATTGATCGAACAATGTGCATCTTATTTATGTATTGCAATTAATTAAGAAACTTATAGAAATTGATTTTGATCGAGACTCGATGTTAAAACGTGTTTCGTAAAGTTTTCAAGCATGGAAAGTAACAATTGTTCATTAAATGCATTAAGTTAACATTTGTTTAATTCTTATGATTTACACAATACCCGTAGAAGTTGCGTTTTTTACACAAAAGTGCCGAAATTCAATTAATCGCTTTTTTAGATAGAAAAATCATCGCGATGAAGACTTGTGAATCGATAATCGATACCTGTAGTCTTGAAAATGTCAGTTGGATCTCAGCGAAAAATTCCTTCGCGAACAAAGAATATTTCAACGAAATGATATTTTAAGCCATTATTTATACTAGGACATTGTTAATAATTGTCTAATGCATGGTTCTACGACGTTTGTTAATAAATATGATAAATAAACATCGAGATTTTGCACAATCTGCGAAGACGAACGGTTTCGGAGAATGTTTGTTCATTTCTGCGATTGTTACTAACATTTATACATGTTCCGAACATTTATCTTACAATATGCATCTTATTTATGCATTAAATATGATTGATTCGCCTATAGCAATTAATTTTGACCGAGATTCGAGGTATAAACGTGTTTCTTAATGTTTCAAAGCATGGGAAGTGACAATTGTTTATTAGATACATTAATTTAACATTTGTTTCGTTTTTATAATTTTAGGAATACGCGTGGAAGCTGTATTCTTTAAGTAAAAGCGTCGAAATTCAATTAATCGCTTTTCTAGATAGAAAAATCATCGTGATGGACGTTTGTGAATCGATAAACATTTCCAGCCTTGACAATGTCGGTTCGATCTCAATAACAACAATTCCATCGCGAACAAAGAATATTTCAACGAAATGATATTTTAAGCCATTATTTATACTAGGACATTGTTAATAATTGTCTAATGAATGGTCCTACGACGGTTGTTAATAAATATGATAAATAAACTTCGAGATATTGCGAAATCTGCGAAGACGAACGGTTTCGGAGAATATTTGTCCATTTCCGCGATTGTTACTAACAATTATACATGTTCCCCATATTGATCGAACAATGTGCATCTTATTTATGTATTGCAATTAATTAAGAAACTTATCGAAATTGATTTTGATCGTGACTCGATGTTAAAACGTGTTTCGTAAAGTTTTCAAGCATGGAAAGTGACAATTGTTCATTAAATGCATTAAGTTAACATTTGTTTAATTCTTATAATTTACACAATACGCGTAGAAGTGGTATTTTTTACACAAAAGTGCCAAAATTCAATTAATCGCTTTTTTAGATAGAAAAATCATCGCGATGAAGACTTGTGAATCGATAATCGATACCTGTAGTCTTGAAAATGTCAGTTGGATCTCAGCGAAAAATTCCTTCGCGAACAAAGAATATTTCAACGAAATGATATTTTAAGCCATTATTTATACTAGGACATTGTTAATAATTGTCTAATGCATGGTTCTACGACGTTTGTTAATAAATATGATAAATAAACATCGAGATTTTGCACAATCTGCGAAGACGAACGGTTTCGGAGAATGTTTGTTCATTTCTGCGATTGTTACTAACATTTATACATGTTCCGAACATTTATCTTACAATATGCATCTTATTTATGCATTAAATATGATTGATTCGCCTATAGCAATTAATTTTGACCGAGATTCGAGGTATAAACGTGTTTCTTAATGTTTCAAAGCATGGGAAGTGACAATTGTTTATTAGATACATTAATTTAACATTTGTTTCGTTTTTATAATTTTAGGAATACGCGTGGAAGCTGTATTCTTTAAGTAAAAGCGTCGAAATTCAATTAATCGCTTTTCTAGATAGAAAAATCATCGTGATGGACGTTTGTGAATCGATAAACATTTCCAGCCTTGACAATGTCGGTTCGATCTCAATAACAACAATTCCATCGCGAACAAAGAATATTTCAACGAAATGATATTTTAAGCCATTATTTATACTAGGACATTGTTAATAATTGTCTAATGAATGGTCCTACGACGGTTGTTAATAAATATGATAAATAAACTTCGAGATATTGCGAAATCTGCGAAGACGAACGGTTTCGGAGAATATTTGTCCATTTCCGCGATTGTTACTAACAATTATACATGTTCCCCATATTGATCGAACAATGTGCATCTTATTTATGTATTGCAATTAATTAAGAAACTTATAGAAATTGATTTTGATCGTGACTCGATGTTAAAACGTGTTTCGTAAAGTTTTCAAGCATGGAAAGTAACAATTGTTCATTAAATGCATTAAGTTAACATTTGTTTAATTCTTATAATTTACACAATACGCGTAGAAGTGGTATTTTTTACACAAAAGTGCCAAAATTCAATTAATCGCTTTTTTAGATAGAAAAATCATCGCGATGAAGACTTGTGAATCGATAATCGATACCTGTAGTCTTGAAAATGTCAGTTGGATCTCAGCGAAAAATTCCTTCGCGAACAAAGAATATTTCAACGAAATGATATTTTAAGCCATTATTTATACTAGGACATTGTTAATAATTGTCTAATGCATGGTTCTACGACGTTTGTTAATAAATATGATAAATAAACATCGAGATTTTGCACAATCTGCGAAGACGAACGGTTTCGGAGAATGTTTGTTCATTTCTGCGATTGTTACTAACATTTATACATGTTCCGAACATTTATCTTACAATATGCATCTTATTTATGCATTAAATATGATTGATTCGCCTATAGCAATTAATTTTGACCGAGATTCGAGGTATAAACGTGTTTCTTAATGTTTCAAAGCATGGGAAGTGACAATTGTTTATTAGATACATTAATTTAACATTTGTTTCGTTTTTATAATTTTAGGAATACGCGTGGAAGCTGTATTCTTTAAGTAAAAGCGTCGAAATTCAATTAATCGCTTTTCTAGATAGAAAAATCATCGTGATGGACGTTTGTGAATCGATAAACATTTCCAGCCTTGACAATGTCGGTTCGATCTCAATAACAACAATTCCATCGCGAACAAAGAATATTTCAACGAAATGATATTTTAAGCCATTATTTATACTAGGACATTGTTAATAATTGTCTAATGAATGGTCCTACGACGGTTGTTAATAAATATGATAAATAAACTTCGAGATATTGCGAAATCTGCGAAGACGAACGGTTTCGGAGAATATTTGTCCATTTCCGCGATTGTTACTAACAATTATACATGTTCCCCATATTGATCGAACAATGTGCATCTTATTTATGTATTGCAATTAATTAAGAAACTTATAGAAATTGATTTTGATCGTGACTCGATGTTAAAACGTGTTTCGTAAAGTTTTCAAGCATGGAAAGTAACAATTGTTCATTAAATGCATTAAGTTAACATTTGTTTAATTCTTATAATTTACACAATACGCGTAGAAGTGGTATTTTTTACACAAAAGTGCCAAAATTCAATTAATCGCTTTTTTAGATAGAAAAATCATCGCGATGAAGACTTGTGAATCGATAATCGATACCTGTAGTCTTGAAAATGTCAGTTGGATCTCAGCGAAAAATTCCTTCGCGAACAAAGAATATTTCAACGAAATGATATTTTAAGCCATTATTTATACTAGGACATTGTTAATAATTGTCTAATGCATGGTTCTACGACGTTTGTTAATAAATATGATAAATAAACATCGAGATTTTGCACAATCTGCGAAGACGAACGGTTTCGGAGAATGTTTGTTCATTTCTGCGATTGTTACTAACATTTATACATGTTCCGAACATTTATCTTACAATATGCATCTTATTTATGCATTAAATATGATTGATTCGCCTATAGCAATTAATTTTGACCGAGATTCGAGGTATAAACGTGTTTCTTAATGTTTCAAAGCATGGGAAGTGACAATTGTTTATTAGATACATTAATTTAACATTTGTTTCGTTTTTATAATTTTAGGAATACGCGTGGAAGCTGTATTCTTTAAGTAAAAGCGTCGAAATTCAATTAATCGCTTTTCTAGATAGAAAAATCATCGTGATGGACGTTTGTGAATCGATAAACATTTCCAGCCTTGACAATGTCGGTTCGATCTCAATAACAACAATTCCATCGCGAACAAAGAATATTTCAACGAAATGATATTTTAAGCCATTATTTATACTAGGACATTGTTAATAATTGTCTAATGAATGGTCCTACGACGGTTGTTAATAAATATGATAAATAAACTTCGAGATATTGCGAAATCTGCGAAGACGAACGGTTTCGGAGAATATTTGTCCATTTCCGCGATTGTTACTAACAATTATACATGTTCCCCATATTGATCGAACAATGTGCATCTTATTTATGTATTGCAATTAATTAAGAAACTTATAGAAATTGATTTTGATCGTGACTCGATGTTAAAACGTGTTTCGTAAAGTTTTCAAGCATGGAAAGTAACAATTGTTCATTAAATGCATTAAGTTAACATTTGTTTAATTCTTATAATTTACACAATACGCGTAGAAGTGGTATTTTTTACACAAAAGTGCCAAAATTCAATTAATCGCTTTTTTAGATAGAAAAATCATCGCGATGAAGACTTGTGAATCGATAATCGATACCTGTAGTCTTGAAAATGTCAGTTGGATCTCAGCGAAAAATTCCTTCGCGAACAAAGAATATTTCAACGAAATGATATTTTAAGCCATTATTTATACTAGGACATTGTTAATAATTGTTTAAACTATGGTCCTACGACTGTTTTTAATAGTTATGATAAATATACGTCAAGATATTGCGAAATCTTCGAAGCCGAACGGTTTCAGTAAATTTTTGTTTATCCACGCGATTCTTATTAACATTTATGCATGTTTCGAAGATTTATGTTGCAGAATGCATCGTATTTCTACATCGTAAATAATTGATTTGCCTATAGAAATTAAATTTGAACGAAGATTAAAGTAAAACTTTATATTTATATGTTTTTCGATTTTCGATCGAAATTAATATTTGTAAAGTTATTAATGATTTATAATGCACGAACAAGATGCAAATTCTAATATTAACATTTGGAATGTGCGTAAATGTTATGAACAATCGCGTGAACAAACAAAAATTTACTGAAAGCGTTCGCCTTTACAGATTTCAAAATATCTTGATATTTATTTATCATAATTTTTAACAACCGCCGTAGGACCATAGCTTAAACAATTATTAACAATGCCCTGTTATAAATAATGACTTAAAATATCATTTCGTTGAAATATTCTTTGTTCGGGAAGGAATTTTTCTTTGAGATCCAACTGACATTCTCAAGGCTACACGTATCGATTATCTATTCGCAAGTATCCATCGTGATGATTTTTCTATCCAGAGCAGCGATTAATTTAATTTTGGCACTTTTGTGTAAAAAATCCCACTTCTACGCGTATTGTGTAAATTATAAGAATTAAACAAATGTTAAATTAATGTATCTAATGAACAATTGTTACTTTCCGTGCTTTAAAACTTTACGAAACATGTTTTAACGTCGAGTCTCATTCAAAATCAATTTCGATAAGTTTCTTAATTAATTGCAATACATAAATAAGACGCACATTGTTCGATCAATATTGGGAACATGCATAAATGTTAGTAACAATCGCTGAAATGAACAAACATTCACCGAAACCGTTCGCCTTCGAAGATTTCGCAATATCTTGATGTTTATTTATCATATTTATTAACAACCGTCGTAGGACCATTCATTAGACAATTATTAACAATGTCCTAGTATAAATAATGGCTTAAAATATCATTTCGTTGAAATATTCTTTGTTCGCGATGGAATTGTTGTTATTGAGATCGAACCGACATTGTCAAGGCTGGAAATGTTTATCGATTCACAAACGTCCATCACGATGATTTTTCTATCTAGAAAAGCGATTAATTGAATTTCGACGCTTTTACTTAAAGAATACAGCTTCCACGCGTATTCCTAAAATTATAAAAACGAAACAAATGTTAAATTAATGTATCTAATAAACAATTGTCACTTCCCATGCTTTGAAACATTAAGAAACACGTTTATACCTCGAATCTCGGTCAAAATTAATTGCTATAGGCGAATCAATCATATTTAATGCATAAATAAGATGCATATTGTAAGATAAATGTTCGGAACATGTATAAATGTTAGTAACAATCGCAGAAATGAACAAACATTCTCCGAAACCGTTCGTCTTCGCAGATTGTGCAAAATCTCGATGTTTATTTATCATATTTATTAACAAACGTCGTAGAACCATGCATTAGACAATTATTAACAATGTCCTAGTATAAATAATGGCTTAAAATATCATTTCGTTGAAATATTCTTTGTTCGCGAAGGAATTTTTCGCTGAGATCCAACTGACATTTTCAAGACTACAGGTATCGATTATCGATTCACAAGTCTTCATCGCGATGATTTTTCTATCTAAAAAAGCGATTAATTGAATTTCGGCACTTTTATGTAAAAAACGCAACTTCTACGGGTATTGTGTAAATCATAAGAATTAAACAAATGTTAACTTAATGCATTTAATGAACAATTGTTACTTTCCATGCTTGAAAACTTTACGAAACACGTTTTAACATCGAGTCTCGATCAAAATCAATTTCTATAAGTTTCTTAATTAATTGCAATACATAAATAAGATGCACATTGTTCGATCAATATGGGGAACATGTATAATTGTTAGTAACAATCGCGGAAATGGACAAATATTCACCGAAACCGTTCGTCTTCGAAGATTTCGATTAGATCGAACAAAGACAATGGAAGTAACGGTAAGTCACTGGTAAGTGACCTTGCGGTGGGTATATAAGGAGCCGCCGATTGTTTAAAATTTCATTCTTCCTGGAGCCTCGGAGGTGGATGGATCTCTTCGTTTTAGGTTTAAGGAAGGGGGACCCCCCACCTTGGTAACCGGTACTGGCCGCCGGTAGGCGGTGGTCAGTACTGGCGACCACTCTCTCAATCCTTTCTTTTTTTTTTAATTGTTCCTTTGTCTAATTCATTTCATTTGTTCTCTGATTTTAATTTCTATTTGTTTTTACATGTTTAGTTTTTTCCACTAACCAAATTCATTCCTATTTTCTATTATGCCTTGACTTTAGGTTTCTCTTAGGTTTCTCTTAGATACATTCTCTAAGATGTATCGGAAAACGAAGAACGAAGAACGAAGAGGACTGATGTATTGCATCCTCCGCGGGACTGTTAATTCTAAGTATAGACTAAGTTAGTTTTAAGGTCACCATGTACGAATATCTGTCATCTGCCGAGCAATTATCCAATCTTTAGCTTATTTTTGCTCGCTTCCTCGTTCCTCAGCCCGGTCACCACTGCTTGTTGCATAAGCAAGTGACCGGCCGTGTAAGTGGTCCGAACGGTCGATCGCCGTCTCTTCTGGTGCGTCCGCTTTGAGAGCGAATATGCTGCGAACACAGGGGCAGGTGTCCGCACCGGTCCCTGCGGAAGCCCCTGTGCCACAAGACCCTCTCTTCGTCATCCTCCGTGAGTCAGGCCCACGCTTGCGTGGCTCCTGACGCGGAGTTGGGAGAAACGGGGCACTCCACGGAGTGGACGGGCGTCGTGCATTTCCTCTTCAATCTGGCTCACTGAGGGGAAACGGGACCGACCTAGTAGGACCAACTGCACGGTTCGTGTCGCGTCTTTCCCACTTTTGCCTAATTTTTCCATAATGTAATTGCTCGGCAGAATTAAACGAGGAGATCGAAGGAACATTGATTCCTTCTATCTCTGCAGTTAGAATAAGTTAGTTTTAAGGGTGTGATCTGCCAAGCAATTATCCAATCTTTAGCTTAATTTTGCTCGCTTCCTCGTTCCTCGGTCCGGTCACCACTGCTTCTTGTACAAGCAAGTGGCCGGCCGTGTAAGTAGTCCGAACGGTCTATCGCCGTCTCTTCCGGTGTGTCCGCTTCCAGAGGGGGCATGTTGCGAGCACAGGAGTAGGCATTTTTGCCGGTCCCTGCGAAAGCCTCCAAAATAAGACCCTCTCGTCGTAAAGATGGAGAAACGGGGCACTCCTCTAGGGGAGTGGTAGGCGTCGTTCGTTTTCTCTGGAATCGGAACCACGGAGGGGAAACGGGATAGACCTAGTAGGACCAACTGCACGGTTCGTGTCGCGTCTTTCCCAATTTTGCCTCATTTTTCCATAATATAATTGCTCGGCAGAACTAAACGAGGAGATCGAAGGGACATTGTTTCCTTCCATCTCTTTGGTTTAGTATCTTCGTTTGTACTGCGTGTCGAGGGAGATCGATGGAACTTTGATTCCATCTATCTCTCTCCGGGTCTCCGCTCGCAGCAACCTCCACGTGGTGAGACCTGGTAATCGGTATTACTCGCGACGAACAATAATTATTCGTCGTGGGTAGTACCGAGCTAATCGGCTGCGAGTTTAGAATAGTAATTTTTACGGTACAGTACTTTCCACAAGTAGAGTACTTTAAAGAACAACATTTTTGTAATGAGTATGAAAGTGCGAATATGTTAATGGATCGAAGAAAAGCGATTGTATTTCCGATGAATTGATGTATTGAAATAAAATCAATTTCACTGACAACAGAAACTTTATTTTTGTCCATTATTTGTTTCCATTTCTTTAACCCGATCCTATCAAACTGCTAAAACTACTTAAAACTATATGTCCTCGACTATCATGTTCTCCTGATACAAAGAAAATTGGGATCCATGATTCAGAAATTCGTTCGAAAGTACAACAAAATTTCGATTCGCGGAAATTCTTGGAATTTGACGTCAATTCTAAGAATCCGCGAAATCGTGCCACTTCCTCGCATATCGTATACTGACACCAAGAGTCCCAAAATCAAACATTTTCTAAAATTTATGCCTGAATTTCAACCTTTGGTATCAGGAAAATACCAAACATTTCGATTCTTCGAGTATTAATCAAATGTTAAATTGATATATCTCATAGACAATTATTACTTTCCATGTTTTAAAACTTTAAGAAACATCTCTTTACTTTGCAGTTCGATCAAAATCAATTGCTATAGGCGAATCAATCATTTTTAATGCATAAATACGATGCACATTGTTCGATTAATATTGGAAACCAGCGTAAATGTTAGTAACAATCGCGGAAATGAACAAACATTCACCGAAACCGTTCACCTTCGCAGATTTCGTAATTTCTTAATGTTTATTTATCATATTTATTAACAATCGTCGTGGGACCGTAGATTAAACAATTATTAACAATGTTCTAGTATAAATAATGGCTTGAAAGTCATTACTTTCTGGAAATATTTGTTAGATCGAACAAAGACAATCGAAGTAACCATGCGATAAAATAAATGAATATTTCTCTACATATCGAAAAAATAGTTTGTATTTATGCATATATATTCCGAACGCTCAGTGGCACACATATGTCACACGGCGATGAAGTGAGTTGCCATCTACTGGTGAATAGATAAACTACACTTAAGATGTGAAAACACCTGGCGGAGAAACGCTCAAGTTTGTTGAGGAATTGTTCTTATTTCCACCAATAGAGAGCGCCAGGAGCATAATTTACCGACATTACAGATAAGTAATTCCATTTGTATGGTATTCCCTACCGTGCAATAAAATAAATAAATATTTCTGTACAAAGTTTCGTATGTATCATCTTTCGAATAAATGTAAAGTTAAACGAAATCAGCGTAATGAAATTTCTCTGCATTCTATCCTTCCTTTATACATTTAAAAAATTCTTTGATACCTCGAAATCCAGGCTACACATATCGATTATCGACTCACAAGTGTTTATCACGATGATTTTTCTATATAGAAAAGCGATTAATCGAAATTCAGCACGTTTCAGTAAAAAATACAACTTCTACGCGTATTGTGTAAATTATGAGAATTAAATAAATGTTAAACTATTGCACTAAATAGATAATTATTACTTTTCATGCTTTGAAACTTTACTAAAGGAGTTCTTACTTTGAATCTCGATGAAAATTAATTTCTATAAGTATAATCATTTATAATGCATAAATAAAATACAAATTGTTCGATTAATATTGGGAACATGCATAAATGTTAGTAACAATCGCGAAAATTAACAAGTATGTTCTCCAATTGACGGTAACCCATATAATTACCACGTTACAAATGTTTGAAATTGCGCGTTCCGAATATATTTGCATGCATACAAACAATAATTCGATATGTAGAGAAATATTTATTTATTTTATCGCACGGTCGGGAATATCATACAAATGGAATTACTTATCTTTAATGTCGGTAAATTTATGCTCGTGGCGCTATCTATTGATAAAATTCAGAACAATTCCTCGATAAACTTGAGCGTTTCTCCGCCAGGTGTTTTCACACCTTAAGTGTAGTTTACCTATTCTCTAGTAGATGGCAACCAATTCCATTGCCGTGTGACATATGTGTGTCACTGAGCGTTCGGAATATATATGCATATATACAAACTATAATTTCGATATGTAGAGAAATATTCATTTATTTTATCGCACGGTTACTTCGATTGTCTTTGTCCGATCTAACAAATATTTCCAGAAAGTGATTACTTTCAAGGCATTATTTATACTAGAATAATGTTAATAATTGTTTAATCTAAGGTCCCACGACGCTTGTTAATAATTATGATAAATAAACGTCAAGATATTGCTAAATTTGCGAAGGCGAACGGATTCGGAAAATGTTTGTCCATTTCCGCGATTGTTAGTAACATTTATATGTGCTCCCAATATTAATTGAACAATTAATTAATTGTGCATATTATTTGTGCATCACAAATGATTAAGAAACTTATAGAAATTAATTTTGATCGAGCTCCGAAGTAAAGAGGTGTTTCTTAAAGTTTTAAAATATGGAAAGTAATAATTGTCTATTAGATATATCGATGTGACATTTGATTAATACTTGAAAAATCGAAATGCATACTTCCTTGGCGACAGTGTTCTCCTCATACCAAAGGATGAAATTCAGACATAAATTGTAGAAAATGTTCAATGTTGGGACTCTTGTTGTCAGGAGTATACGATATGCGAGGAAGTACCACGATTTCGTGGATTCCTAGAAATGACGTCAAATTCTAAGAATTTCTGCAAATTGAGATTCTGCGGAATTTTCAAATGAATTTCCGAAATTTTGCTAGATCTGTCTTCGATTTTGGGCTTTGCTAACAGGAGAACATGATACTCGAGAAGGTATTCTTATTCGGGGTTTTTTGGAAATGTTGTAAAATTCCAAGAATTTCCGCGAGTTGAGATTTTGCGGGATTTTGGAACGAATTTCTAAACTTCTGCTAAAATTTTTCGTCAATTTTTGGCTTTGGTAACGTGAGGACATGATACTCGAGAAGGTATTCTTATTCCGGTGATTTTTGGAAATAACGTCAAATTCCAAAAGTTTTTGCCAATTGAGATTTTGCGAGATTTTCGGATAAATTTCTGAACTTTGGCCAAAATTTTCGACGATTTTGTACTTTGGTAATTTAGCAATTTGATAGGATCCGATTAAGGAATCGGAGGCAAATAATGACTAAAAAGAAGCTTTTGTTGTTACTAAAAATGACTTTATTGAAAGATATCAATACATCGGTGATACAATCTCATTCTTTCATTTAATTAACATACTCAAGCACTCATACACACTATAAAAATGTTACTTTTCAAGGTATTCAACTTCTTCTTATCTTAAATAACCATTCTAAATTCGCAGCCAATTAGCTCGATATTACTCGCAGCGAGTAATACCGATTACCAGGTCTCACCACGTGGAGGTTGCTGCGAGCGGAGACCCGGAGAGAGATAGATGGAATCAAAGTTCCATCGATCTCCCTCGACACGCGATACAAACGAAGATACTAAACCAAAGAGATGGAAGGAATCAATGTTCGTTCGATCTCCTCGTTTAATACTGCCGAGCAATTACATTATGGAAAAATTAGGCAGAATTGGGAAATACGCGACACGAACCGTGGAGTTGCACCTACTAGGTCGGTCCCGTTTCCCCTCAGTGGGCCCGATTCTCAAGGATATGCGCGACGCCGTCCACTCATATAGAGTGCCCCGTTTCTCCCAACTCCGCGTCAGGAACCACGCAGAGCGTGGACCTGACTTACGGAGGATGACGAAGAGAAGGTCTTGTGGCACAAGGGCTTCCGCAGGGACCGGTGCGAACACCTGCCCCTGTGTTCGCAGCATATACTCTCTCAAAGCGGACGCACCAGAAGAGACGGCGATCGAGCGTTCGGTCCACCTCCACGGCCGGTCACTTGCTTATGCAACAAGCAGAGGTGGCCGGACTGAGATACGAGCAAGCGAGCAAAAAGAAGCTAAAGATTGGATAATTGCTCGGCAGATCGCAGATATTCGTACATGGTGACCTTAAAACTAACTTAGTCCATACTTAGAATTAACAGTCCCGCGGAGGATGCAATACATCAGTCCTCTTCGTTCTTCGTTCTTCGTATTCCGATATATCTAAGAGAATGTATCTAAGAGAAACCTAAGAGAAACCTAAAGTCAAGGCATAATAGAAAATAGAAACGAATTTGGTTAGTGGAAAAAAATAAACATGTAAAAACAAGTCGAAATTAAAATCAGAGAACAAATGAAATGAATTACACAAAGAAACAATTAAAAAAAAAAGAAAGGATTGAGAGAGTGGTCGCCAGTACTGACCACCGCCTACCGGCGGCCAGTACCGGTTACCAAGGTGGGGGGCCCCCCTTCCATAAACCTAAAACGAAGAGATCCGTCCACCTCGAAGGCTCCAGGAAGAATGAAATTTTAAACAACCGGGGGCTCCTTATGTACCCTCCGCAAGGTCACTTACCGTTACTTCCATTGTCTTTGTTCGATCTAATCGAATATTTCAACAAATTGATGGCTTTGTAGCCATTATTTATATAATACTATAACATTGACAATAATTGTTTAATCTACGGTCCTACGACGGTTGTTAATAATTATGATAAATAAACATCAAGATAATGCGAAATCTATGAAGACGAACGGTTTCGGTGAATGTTTGTTCATTTCTGCGATTGTTATTAACATTTACGCATATTCGCAATATTGATCGATCAATGTGCATCTTATTTATGTATTGCAATTAATTAAGAAACTTATAGAAATTGATTCTAATCGAGACTCAATGTTAAAACGCGTTTTGTAGAGTTTCAAAGCATGGAAAGTAACAATAGTTTATTAGACACATTAATTTAACATTTGTTTAATTCTTATAATTTACACTATACGCGTAGAAGTTGTATTTTTTACTGAAATATTCGGAAATTCAATTAATTGCTTTTCTAGATAGAAAAATCATACTGATGAACGTTTGTGATTCGATAAACAATTCCAGCCTTGACAATGTCGGTTCAATCTCAAAAACAACAATACCATCACAAACGAAAAATACTTCAACGAAATGAAATTTTAAGCCATTATTTATTCTAAGACATTGTGAATAATTGTTTAAACTGTGTTCCTATGACGGTTGTTATTAATTATGATAAGTAAACGCCAAGATATTGCGAAATCTGCGAAGGCGAACGGTTTCGGTGAATGTTTGTTCATTTCCGCGATTGTTACTAACATTTATGCATGTTCCCAATATTAATTGAACATTGTTCATCTAATTTATGCATTAAAAATTATCGATTCGCCAACAACAATTAATGTTGATCGAGTTTCGAGGTATAAACGTGTTTCTTAATGTTTCAAAGCATGGAAAGTAACAATTGACAATTAGATAAGTTAATTTAACATATGTTTAATTCTTATAATTCTCGCAATTCGCGTGGAAGTTGTATTTTTTACTTAAAAATGCCGAAATTCAATTAATTGCTTTCCTAGATAGAAAAATCATCCTGATGAACATTTGTAAATCGATAAACATTTCCAACCTTGACAATGTTGGTTCGATCTCAATAATAACAATTCCATCGCGAACGACGAATACTTCAACGAAATGATATTGAATGTTTGTTCATTTCCGCGATTGTTACTAACATTTATGCAGCAATTAATTTTGATCGAGGAATTTGACGTGATTTCCAAAAATTCCCGAATTCTACTAAAAGTTCGGAAATTCATTCGAAAATCTCGCAATTTTCGCATATTTCGCAATATCTTGATGTTTATTTATCATAATTATTAACAACCGTCGTAGGACCACAGTTTAAACAATTATTAACAATGTCCTAGAATAAATAATGGCTTAAAATTTCAGTTCGTTGAAGTATTCTTTGTTCGCGATGGAATTTTTCATTGAGATCCAACTGACTTTGTCAAGGCTACAAGTATCGATTATCGATTCACAAGTACTCATCACGAATATTTTTTTATCTAGAAAAGCGATTAATTGAATTCAGGCACTTTTAAGTAAAAAATACAACTTCCACGCGTATTGTGTAAATAATAAGAATTAAACAAACTTTAAATTCATGCCCGAAATAGACAATTATTACTTTCCATGCTTTAAAACTTTATGAAATACGTTTTAACATCGAAGCTCGATCAACATTGATTTCTATAAGTTTCTTAATCCTGTGTGATGCATAAATAATATGTGCATTGTTCGATTAATATTGGGAACACATATAAATGTTAGTAACAATCGCGGAAGTGAATAAACATTCACCGAAACCGTTCGCCTTCGCAGATTTCGCAATTTCTTGACGTTTATTTATCATAATTACGACGTGGAATCTTTAGTTAAGCTTAGACTAAGTTAGTTTTAAGGCCACCATGTACGAATATCTGTGATTTGCCGAGCAATTACCCAATCTTTAGCTTATTTTTGCCCGCTTGTTCGTTCCTCAGTCCGACCACCTCTGCTTGTTGCATAAGCAAGTGACCGGCCGTGTAGCTGGTCCGAACGGTCTATCGTCGTCTCTTCCGGTGTGTCCGCTTCCAAAGGGGACATGTTGCGAACACAGGAGTAGGCATTTTTGCCGGTCCCTGCGGAAGCCTCCAAGATAAGACCCTCTCTTCGTAAAGCTTCATCAGTCGGGTCCACGGTCTGCGTGTGCTGACAAGGAGTTGGGAGAAACGGGGCACTCCTCCTCTGAGGAGGAGTGGATGGCGTCACTCGTTTTCTCTCGAATCGGACCCACTGAGGGGAAACGGGATAGACCTAGTAGGAGCAACTCCACGGTCGCGTATTCCTCAATTTTGCCTCGTTTTGTTCGTCGATGTAATTGCTTGGCAGAACTAAACGAGGAGATCGAAGGAACATTGATTCCTTCTTTCTCCATGGTTTAGTAATTTCGTTTGCACTGCGTATCGAGGGAGATCGATGGAACTTTGATTCCATCTCTCTGCCCGGGTCTCCGCTCGCAGCAACCTCCACGTGGTGAGACCTGGTAATTGGTATTACCAGCGATGAACAATAATTATTCGTCGCTGGTAGTACCGAGCTAATTGGCTGCGAAATTAGAATAGTTAGTTAGTATATAAGAAACAATTGAATACTTTATTACCAAATATTGTTGTAACGCCCATACATAACTTAATACTTTTTTCAAATTTAATAATATGAATGTCAGTCTAATGCATTCAAATAAATTTATTAAGTATATTGCTCTTTTTTCCATACAAATGGAAAATGTTCCCATTTCCATGGTACTTCGTGGAGGGTACATGTACCCAAATTGGAGAGGTCTGTCCACCTCGGAGTCTCCCAAGAGAATGAAAGTTTCGACAGCTGAAAGATGTATTTACATCCCTTCGAATGTGACTTACCTCTTTGTTATAAAGACATAGTTTATGTCTTATATATATAAGACATTTGTATTATATATAATTAATTATAACTAATAGCTTAAAATATCATTTTGTTGAAATATTTATTGTTCGTGAAGCAATTTGTCGATTAAATCGAACAAAGGTGAACGAAATAAGTGTCAATCTGTAACATCACACTTACCGACAATTATGCTCTCCTGATACTAAAGTTCCAAAATCAGCGAAAATATGTAATAAAAGTTCGGAAATTCATTTGAAATTCCCGCCACAGTTGTTACAATTTTAGAAATAACGTCATGTACAAGAAATTCAGAAAAATAAAATTGTCAAATATTTGCGGGGAATATTTCGCCGTTTTTGAAGTGTTGTATTCGAAGAACATCATAGCTGAGAAAGTGTTACAATTACACTGTTTCCAAAATTTGTGATGTCGATTCATGAAACCTAGAGTGCTGAACTGGTATTTCTGCCCTAACCGATAACGTTGGGATTGACTTAGAAATGGTAATATATAAAAGTATTGGTTTATATGTCTATGATATATCTGAACTTTTGGTATTAATAAATTTAATCCAAAGGTGTGAGGTTTTAATTTAATATGAATACTGTGTACAATGAGTTATGAAATTTCGAAATTATTAATCTCCATATATGAAAATGTGTTGAAATATTCATTTCAGTATACTTAGTATTTATTGTATTTGTACTTTTATTTTTTAATAAATTATTTATGAAATGTACATACAATTTCAATTATTATAACATAGAAAACAATAATTTGATAATAATTAGAATGTGAAACCCTTGATTGTAGAATGTAAGAAAAAATAATGATATTGCATTTTTATACTTGTATTTTTATGCTTTTCTTCTAATTTCATACAATGATTCTCAATAAATATTCTTTTAAATAAACTACAATGCGCAGAAATTTTTGACAGTCATTAATAATAAATAACTATATTTAAATTTGTTGTTTTGTTTCTTTATAAACATGTTCTGTGAACACATTTAAGTGTGCTTTATAACATTGGAATTAACAATAATGATAAAACTAGAAACTAGTTAATAATATATATGCAGTGATAGAGGTCGAGTTGTATAATAAATTCCTTTAGCTTTATTTAGCTTTTCCTTGTGCAGCAACTGCAGCCATAGCTGCTTTGACAGTTTCTTCATCGCCTAAGAACTTCATAGATACAACAGGTTTAAGATTTTCATCTAGCTCATAAACAAATGGAATACCAGTTGGCAGATTTAAACCCATGATTTCATCATTGCTCATCTCTGAAACAAGAAGTAGTTATTATATTTCATAAAATTTTCTTTTTCTGTAGAAGTAATAACTTACGATCCAAATGCTTGACTATGCCACGTAAACTGTTTCCATGAGCAGCAATGATAATTTTCTTTCCCTCCTTTAGCTGTGGAATGATAGTACTGTTCCAATATGGTAATGTCCTTTCAATTGTCAATTTTAGAGACTCAAATTTAGGAAAGTCTTCTGGTTTCAGTTCATTAGCATATCTTGCATCCTTTACTATCGTATCATAATATTTGTGATCTGGTTCCATTGGTGGAGGTGGTACATCAAAGGATCTTCTCCAAATTTGAACTTGTTCTTCACCATATTTAGCAGCTGTTTCAGTTTTATTCATTCCAGTCAAACCTCCATAATGACGTTCATTTAAACGCCATGTTTTGCTAATGGGAATGCTCTCTTGTCCTAATTCTTTAAGGATTGCTTTAAGGGTTTCGTTAGCCCTTGTTAATACTGATGTATGAGCAATGTCAAAAGTAAGTCCTGCATCTTTGATTGCTTTTCCTGCAGAAACTGCTTCAAGTTTACCTGAAAAATTCAAACGTAAATTGCAAAATACTTATCATCAAATGTACGTTATTTATTGAATGTTAAAATTCGAAACTATAAACCTTTAAGTAAAGGTTATAATAGTTCTATCATTTTATTACTAATTACAAAATCACTGTAATCATTTTATTACTATTTACTAACTTATGTATATGATAACAAAATGAATTGATATAGAATGTATGTGGCAATTTTTGTAGTAAAACACCTACCTAACAGTTTTTAATATTTCATTTACCTCGACCTTTTGCCCTTGAAGATTACTCTCAACAATTATTGTCCCAAAATCACTTACCTTTATCGGATAAATTGGCATCGTACCATCCGCAAAAAAGATTTAACTTATTCCATTCGCTCTCTCCATGGCGTACCATGACAATTGTGTATTTCGACATTTTTTTGCCAAAAGAATTAATTTTACGTAAAAGAGAAACACGATTCACGAGCAGAGATCTGAGCTCCGTACTTCTGCACAACTGCTTGAAACGATTGAATTGCAAACCCCCACCACCTATCATTCCTTTCGATCGTATGAGCACTTTATTTAAAATTTTACTCCAGTATATTCTATTGTTTTATATTCACGACCATAATTTCTCTATATAGACGCAGTAAATTTATTTGATTAGAGAATATTGTTTTTAGTGATATCTAATTGCAAGGATTAGTATTATTTTTTTCTTATTTTCATACTGATTCATTAGTAACACATTTCGCGCCACTGTAGTAAATGGTTAGTTTCGTTGTATATCGTATTTGATGTGATACGTATGCAATAACAGTATTTAGTTGCTTTCAGTAACAATGTTTAAACGATAATATAATTGTAACTGTATTAATACAATTTTTATATGATAATAAATAGTTGTGTGATTCTGAAAAGAGTCCTGTTCAATTATAAACAGACATAGGATAACCTTTGTGAAAGTAACAAGTATCAAAATTATTTTCAAAATCATTTTGAAATAATGTTATAAAAATAGCAAACACACATTTGTATTGTTCGACGAAAAAATCTATTAGTTAATATCTATGATGGAACTTTTAAACGATGAAGAAGTTCATAATTCTTCTTTACTATTAAACAAGGAGTTTTTACAAATTTCATGTAACTGGAAAATTAATAATAATAAACCGTTTCACGATGCTTTCACCACAGCAGCCTCATCTCAAGAATTTGAAAAGTAATGAAAATATATTTATATTTCTTACAACAAATTCATGTATATTTTACAAAATAGTACAGATAATGTATAAACATTATTTCAAAATGATCATACAATAACTTGACTTCCAATTTGTACTTTAATATCATTTTCTTTGGTTTTATTTGACAATATATTTAATAAAATTTAATCTACAATTAGTATTCTTTATAATTGAGAAAGCAATATGAATTTTTTACAGGACCAACTTTGAAGATGTAGTTTCACTGAATACTTGTATATCTTTGCAATCAATTCAGTCTTCCGAACCATGTATGTTGGATATAAAATTAATTAATCACCAAAGGATATCCCGTATCGCAGTAGTTTCGGAGGCTTATGTATTAGAATTTTTCAAAGAATCTGGAGAATATGAAACAACAATATTTGCAGAATTCATAGATGAATTTCAAGATAATTCTGTTTATTTTGCAGAAACAACAATTATTCCATCTGCTACAGAAGCTAGTATTAAGGTATAAAAATTATATGAAACAAAGTTTTAACAGTTTTTAAGAGAAGTTATTCGAATTTGAATTTTTATTTTAGTTTACAAAAACAAAAAACAAAAATTCAGTTGTGTGGATATATGGTATAAGGCTTTATTTAACAGAGCCTATTAATGAATCCAAGAGTTTCCCTACAGACATTTTTAGTCCTGAAATACTTAAAAATTTCTTAACTAAGCTTACTTTTAATAATGAAGAAGATAATGCTTCTGTTGATGTTCAATCATGTTATAAGAATATTTTAAATTCATTAAAAAATAAAAATACTGAAGAAAGTAGTGAAAAAGAAATAACACAATGTACTAGCAAGAACACTATACCAGATATTATGCATCTTCAAACTTACATTGATAATAAATTCTGTGATATGGAGACAAAAGTGATGAAAAGAATTGATGAAATGGAACAAAGGACCAATCAAAAACTTGATATTATTTTACAAAAATTAGAATCACAATTTAATGTTAAGTAATATTCACTTCATACAATTTAAATGTATAAAGTACATTTGTAAATAATCAAAATGTGTATTTAATGTAACTCAGTATGTACAATAAAAAGAAACTTAAAATTTTTGAAAATAATACTGGTTTTTAGTATTTCATGTCTAATTGCTTCTTGATTACTTCCATGTTTGTACCTTTATAAACATAGTAATGCAGAATTACATGTACTACAGTTATATATATATTTGTACATAAATTGTATTATTTGTTTTGTTAAAGATTTTGAATCAATAATTTATAATACATATTTCTTAACTTATATTGCAATCAAACATTTTTGACACATATAAATATTTTTGTAAGCATACACCAAAATTTATACTACATTTTATCTAATTTTTCTATATTCTAATTTTATACATATTCTAAAAAACATGAATCTGTGAAAAACCATGATGACATGCTTATGTAATAAAATAAAGTTTAAATATTTTATTTTAATCAACATTACTATTATCTTGTGGAGGATCCCATTGATGAAGTTGTTTCCTCCACAATCTTACCATGCCATCCCATCCTCTTCTACTGTACTTAATATGCTTTGGTGGTGTTCTTGGATGTTCTCTTGTACGTTTTTCTCTAAAATGAATGTAATTAAAAGAGTACAATATATTGTAATAACTTTTCAATATTATTCTTATGTATAAAATATTTACTTAGGCACAGCCTCAATATATCTGTCATATCCAATAGTATTCTTTCCATAATCTATTTCCTTTTGTCTGTGAGCTAATATTCTAGGATCTGTTTCATATTCTATACGTCTTCTACTACTACATGAAGAATTTGTAGTGGAACTTGAATCAATATGACATCTAGTACGAGAAACTTTTGTATCTTCATGATATGTACTTTTTCCAGGTCTTTTGCGGAAACTATGTAAATCTTCTGGTTTATTTTTTACATTATGTTCATATTTTATGGTACTCCCATTATTTATTTGATTTTCTTGGTATTTAATCCTATTATTAATGTGTACATTAGAAGCAATATCTTCTTTGTGTTTATGATCCTCACCAACATGTAAATTATTCTCTATCAATTCAGTTTCTAAGGGACTTTGAGATTTTGCAATTTTCTTATTGGATTCTATTATTTTACCAAGCTCGTTCGAGCTCATACAAATCGCTTCATTAAGAAGAGCATCATCTTCTTCAACCAATTCTGGATCCATTTGCTCGTCCGAATCCATTTTATTCAAATCGTAGGAAACTATATTATAACACGATCTACAAGTAAACACTAACATAAAGTAAAATTTATATAGTAACTGAAAAAATAATTAAAATAGAACGAAAAGCAAGCAATATCTTACCTAACAAAAATAACCTAAATGTATGTGACAACTTTTGTATTAGAACATAACGGAAAATCGTTAATTACACGTTTTAGCGATAAATATAAGAACTCAATAAAGTTATATACTTTTTATCTTTTGAAACCAGGAAATACTGGAATTTTGAGCACAGTAAGATCGTACTTAATTTTAAACAAACGCGTCAACAGTCTCAATTCTTACAAGTGTTACGAATTCTACGAGCGCACCTTTTTTGATAATCTATTATTCGTTCACCCTGTAGAATTGCATTTGTTAAGCTCAATTTACAAAGAAAAGTCGCGATTGACATGTGCATTCAAATTTATGTCATAGGAGTTGATGGAGACATAGAAAAATAATACAACACTTTAATTTGTACCATTTGTTAAAAAGACAAATTTAGTTGCAATAAAAGAAATGTTTTATGTGTTAATTTAAGAAATTCAATTTCTGTTTGTTTTACCGAAAACATTTAATTACAAGAAAGAGTTAACGCAATTCAATAACATTCGAGTAACAATATTTATATCTATTCTTTATAAAAATGTTTAATTAAATGCTTTTAATATTTTAAAGTCATCACCATCTTATCGGTCCTTACAATTTGAATCCAAACTTGTTTAAAAGGCGCTCTCATCGCAGCGCAATCTCAATTTTATAAATTGGTAATGTCAAAATTTTTTTTTCGTTCTTGATCCTTATAAAACATGTATATTATAAGTATGACAGCTACAAATGTCCAAAATTTCATTGCTTATATTCCTTTACATGTGTTCTTATACACCAATGATTCTGTTTTTTTCGATTTCATATTTGCTCTCTTTTTCTTGAAATTAAATTTTATAAAATGTCCGCATAAATCTTGCGCCTTTTGTTTGAGAAATTTTTATTTCCTATCGGTTAATTTGGAAATTATGAGTGATATTTTACATTCGAATAGTGAAATTAAAAAACTTTTTTTTAAGTAAAATTGTTATTTTATAATAATTGTTAATACGTATCTGTGAATTGCACAGTATTTAAATGGCTATGTACGTTAACAAGAATTAACATTATTATCGTGATGCGCGAAATAATTTTTCTGTCAAAATATCATGGAATATAAAGTCATACTTGACCAGTAAAGACTATATATATATAGTAATAAATGTCATATATAATTTTCTTTTGGCCCTAATTAAAACAATAATTTTTCTCAAATAATTATGAATGTTTATTATTTAAATACTTATAATCCTTAACTTATTCAGGGTCTTCGAATATATTCATACTTTAATTGTACATGTAAATTTCAGTTGTGTAAAATGCCTCCAAAATTAGAAAAGGTTATACTTTATTATCTTTTCAACAAATAAATATAGATTTACAAAAATTATGTAATCAGTTATTATTTTGGTTTTCTAATAATCATAAACTGTATTGTTTTATCTATAATTGAATATCAGTAAATAAATATATATTTTTTACATAATAAAGTATAATTTTATTGATGCAATTTCCAGGAAACATTAGTATTGTTAATGAATATTGGAGTGACATGTTCCACTAAACAAATTAATTCTATTTTATTGGAGAAAATAAAACATATTACTAAAAGAATAATTGAGAAAAAGGTATAGAATCAGTGTTAATATTGTTTAGTTTTTATTATAAGTATATATTGATTTACAGATTTTTTTACGACCAAAGGATGAAATTGCAGTAATATTGATGGGATCTTCTGTTACAAAGAATAGTTTGAATACAGAACATGTAGAAGAGTTTATAGATTTTCAGATTCCAAACTGGAATTTAATAGAAAAAATTATGCATCTGCATGAAACAAGCTGGTGTTCCAATTGGGTGGAAGCACTTGTTGCCACAGTGAATTACATAAACAAAAATGCGTATGTTCAAAAGTTATTCTAACATGAATAAGTTATTTTAAATACTATATTTAATATTTTGTTGTTTTTTGTTTCAGTTTTGATAATTCTATGAGAAAAGTAGTTTTGATGTCAGATTTTAACGAAGAACATGACATTATTTTGCAATTTCAAGCAGATGCAATTGCAAAGACCCTTTGTACAAAAAATATTGAGTTGCTTACAATGTAAAACAAATTAATTTTATTCGTAAATTGTTTTATTCCTTTGTACGAATAATTGTATATAATTTGATTTGAGAACTTTATCTTTTTAGAGGAGAAGAATCATTAGATGAAAGACCTGAAACCTCTCTTAAAATTAGTGAAATGTTTCTGAAAGATGTTCACAAGAAGGTAATATTTATTATTACCTTAATATCTATATCCATAACATATTTTGATACAATTGTTAACAAATTTTTCATACTTAGATCAATGGTCAACACATTACATTTAATAATGCTATATCCGATTTACGATTTTATCTAGAGGTACCAACAAATTCAATACCATGGTATTGTACTTTGGAATTAATCGATATAAAGATATCAATTGTCAGTTACATTAAAGTAAGAAAGAATTTTAAACTTAATGAGATTATGTATAGTATATGGTGCACAATCATTTAAATTAAATGCAATTTTTAATAGGTGACAGATACTAAAAAATTTCCAACATGGAAAACAGCTAAAGACAATGAAAAAGTAGTATCAGTAAGAGACTACTCAGATAAGCAAAGAACTATGTATAAGAAGGATGAGACTGTAGCAGGATATAAGTATGGAGGAATTTTTATTCCAGTTGAAAGTCTGTTACTTATTTTTCTTTGTTATTGCTAAATTTAGATGTAAATAATCAAATACATGAATGCTTTTGTAAGTGTAGAAAACCTAGAGGAAGCTATGAGTTACAAAAGTGGGGAGAAAAGTTATAGAATTCATACCTTCACAAAGAGAAAAAACGTTGGTTTGGAGTATTGGCAGGATAATACTTCACGTGTTGTTTTACCCTCGAGTCAAGTAAATGTATCCCTTATTATTTTATTTTTACTTACAAACTTTCAGCTATTAATATATGAGTGTATATATTTTAGAATGCGGAAAAACCATTTTACAGTTTGGTAGAAGCAATGCGCGAATTAGACGTTGTTGCCATTGTGAGAAAAGTTAATAATGTTAATAGTACACCTAAAATGGTATTATTGTTTCCATGTATTGATATTCCTGATGAACCATGGGTATTGTAAAATATTTTTTTGAATTACATTGTCTTTTCAAACGTCTATCGTTATAAAAACTATATGTGTTTATATTCATATAGTGCTTGGTGGAAATATCTTTACCATTTGCAGAAGATCGTAGAATAATGGATGCAAGACCTCTTAAATCTGTTATTAAACAGTTATCCAATGAACAAAATGAAGCTGTAGATAATTTATTAGACTCCCTGATATTACCTGATACAGAGTAAGTATATTTGAATATTGTTGCATTAATATATATCTTTTATATTTTTATATATTTTCAAACAGAGACAGTTATGTAGTGGAAGGCAATCAGTGTTTTTTACCAGGATTCGTGTCAGATCCTGCAGTACAGCATAGATGGCACATGTTATCTTATCGTGCTCTTAATCCGGATAAACCATTGCCACCTATGGAAGATTACTTACAGAAAATTTTGGAATCTCCATTCGTGAAGGAAAAAAGTAAAGATCCCTTTCAAAGGATCGCAAAATTGTTTCAACTGGAGAGCATAGATCCCAAAGCAAAACAAAAGTAAAAACTTTTTGCATAGTACAAGAAGCATAATAGATACTTTTACATATAGAAATATCGTATACATATTTTTATACTAAAATAAGAAATATTTCAGAAGCAAATCTGAAAGGAAAGACAATGTACAAGATGATAACAAGATTAACATTGAAAAGATTATTAAAACTGATGATAAGATTGATATTGAGGACTCTTTCAAGGAATTGCCAGTCACGTTTATGGATACCTCGGATATTGATTTGAACGAATTGGTAAAATAAAAAACAATGAAAACATGTTGTACATATACATTTATGAGATCTACACATAACTTAACCGATATTTTTATTTCAGGCTGACAATATATAACTCATGGTATTTGTATAACACGTGTTATGCACAATGTTTGATATTACTTTATTCGCGATGTTCCGTAGTGTAGATAGATGTTCGTGCAATCGACTTTCCAGTTCGTTAGAAAATTTGGTTCTCCGTAGCACAAACCTTTAAGTGTTTCGTTTTCTGGGAGCGATTATCGACATTGGTACGCAACGGTATCGGTATCGACGAGTGACACATCCGTTGTGAGTTTTTTTAGAGTGTCTCGACATTCGATGACCTATTTATAATGTGGCGTTATGCGCGTTGCATGGGCCGTTACAATTTTTATATTAATTTTAAACAGTATACGAAAGATAAATGAGTTATATATTTTTGTATACCTATGAAACTTATTTTGAAAGACATTGTATGGGAATCGTAAAATAAAGAAATGCTGTCACGCAATGCATTCGTTGTGTATCTTAATTGGAAGAAAAACAATTCTTGAGACGAAGCCCACCACAAGTTGATGACACTATCGAATCTGAATATGGGAAGGGCGAGATCGTCTACCCACGTCTACACCTACTCCATTTGTCTTCACGCTATCCAAAATTCCTAACTATATACGAGGGCAACCCATCGTAAAGAAAGAAACATTCTAAAACGTTTCCATTATTTATGAGATTTGTTCGTACGAACTATAGAGTGAACGATTTTAAAAATGATTAAAAGAAAGCTTAAAAAGAAAGATCTAGCTACGATCATTGTCACTCAAATCAACTTAGAAGCCAAGAAAATTGAATATCATTCTTGAGATTATAGTCTATCTAAAGAGACCAGATACCAATGTTTACATTAACGCCTGCATAATCAATTAAATGGTCTGTAGCTATTGGTTTATTTTCTTGAGTTCCAAGAACGAATCTCACTCAGTTATAGAGGGCTTTTTCTCTGGTCAGAATAAACCGAGTGGTTTGAAAGAACTCTCGGAATTAACACTCCACGTCTTCTTTCGAACCATTTGGCTCAATTTGAACCATTCGATTTCCCTCAAGTTGTTCGGTTTGTTCGAATGGTTTGATCTTTTTTAAACAAACCGAACATTATTTGGTCGATGGTGGTGGTCATAGTAGTAGTAGTAGTAGTAGTAGTAGTAGTAGTAGTAGTAGTAGTAGTAGTAGTAGTAGTAGTAGTAGTAGTAGCAGTAGTAATAGTTTAAAAGTGATTCAAAATAAACTTTTAATAACAACAAATTATTTTGCCTAATTTATTTCATTTATTCCGTTATCATCCTATATTTATTTTATATTTCTTTAAGAAGTAATTGTTCGAAACTGTAGTTCTTTTATTACATGTACCGTTGATTATACAAGTTATTTAATTATAAGTCAAATAATTTAAATTACAAAAGAATAACAATGACATTTAGAAAAAATGTTCTACGCAATCATTGGGTCCGAGTATTGTGAAGTCGGCCCTGATCCGATCACGCACTCAGCACGCGCAGTCGTCGTATTCGGTATCCTGTCTCGTAGGACGAACTGTAAGTTCTTGTGAGTTCTTATCTCTTTTTATTTTTAATAACCAACTCGCTCAATAACATCGAATAGCTCGGTTAGTTTCGAATACTGTTAGTCCAGTACTTTTGAGGCATCCTGTACATTATAACGGCACTCACTTTCAGGGCCTCCGAGGAGCGCGGATCCGCTGCAATCTCAGTCAACGAAGAGACGCCGTCTCGCGAGGATCAACAGGTGTTCTTGCTCGTGCAAAACGCGTTCATCAGCATGGGTAAGTTTTTCGTACAAACTGACTCGTTTCATCGATGAACGGAACAAGAAGGTCCAAATATTGCATTCGACAGTGAATAACACGAACATATTGGGACTCGTTTCAGTTGCGAAAGCGGTGAATTATAGACGAAACCCACGCAATAATACGTTGCGTGTTTGTTAAGGTATGCAGGATGAGACACGCTGTGAATGTAACTTTGAGCTCTATACTGACGCTATTCTGTTGCAGAAAACAATAGTATCTAAACACTTGTAATGGTTCAGTATTAACAGATCCAGTATCTTAGAAATTTGTCCAACGTTAAATTTTGAAAATGATCTCGCGACTCCAAATTCTCGCGAAAAAAGAATTTAATTGCATACCATTTGCAATATAATTGGAGGATTATCTACTCGAATAACTCTATCTACAACGAACCCTAATATGTTAATCGAGTTAGATTTTCAGTGAAGAATATGAAGAAAAAGTATAATTGTAACAAGTACTTGGTGTTTCTTTCGTTTCTCGTGTTTTGTTCAATTTTCCAAATGGATCCGATTCTTCAATTGTTTTAACTTCGATGTTCTGATAAGTGGATGTTGTTCTTGTAATTGTTGCAACGTAACGAGAAGAGTACTACCGTTTGCAATAAAATAACAATTTAGTAGTCAGCTTGTGGTGGCTTTCATTGCACGCTACGGGGAACGAATCACTGATGCCTTAAATGTCACAGACAAATGTCAGAAAGGAAATGTCACGTTAAAACGCGTCTCGTTGCACGTTTCAGCGATCACAAATTGCGCTACTGTTCGTAGCAATTGAGATAAATCGGGTTAGAGATTTATAAGCTGCAAAACGATCAAGTCGAGGGGTACCGTAGTACAACGATAGTACGCATTTTTGATAAACGGTGAATCAGCGATCGCTTTTGTAATGCTCGCGCTTTTACACCTCGTTAAACATTGACCTAGAAAAGAATAAGAACATCTCGATGAATGAGAGAGGCTGCTAATTTACTTATTCAAGTGAGCTCGTTCTGTAGAATGAGAGTTTACACGTTATCGCACCTCTTCTGTCTAATGGGTCACTTCAATGCCCTTCTCGTTAACGACAACTTCAAAGACAAATATATTCGACAAATCCGCATGTTCTTAGATTAAGCATCCGAATCTGTAATTGTGTACAGATATCTGATTGTCGATTTTTTTTTTTCTTTTTTTTTATCAGCTTCCAGATATCGAGTGCTCGTTTGTAAACAGATCAGTGAAACTTGATAGACCAGCTCAGTTTGTCAAATGCAATCCTGGACCGGAGAAACGTCTTTCGAAAAAGAAGTAGGCTCGTGAAATTTGTTTTCCTTCGTAGTGAAATCAGACGAGTGGCCAAGTGTCGTATCCTGTTAACGAATTGTCAGAAGGGTGTAATCGGTTCAGCGTGATTTGTATCTCGAAACAGAAGCAGTCTGATCGAATGTACCACGCGGAACCGCCGCCGATCTCGTTGTCCTTGCAGAAGACGCGCTTGAGCGCTGTTTAGAATCGATGGTAGATCAGACAGATAAAAATAGCACCTACTCGATTGTCTCCTCCCACTCGTAGTCCGGTATTAAGTCGAAGATCGATCCAAGGAAACTGACCGTGCAACCGTTTTGCATTTGTTCGTTAAGCATCGATCCGTCCTCCTCGGTTTCTATCTCGAAGCTCGTGTTTACCGAGTCGATAGCAGTTTGCCTTACTCGAAGACAATATTCCCAACTATCCTCTTACTTGCGGTTGAATATATAAAGTCGAAGACCAGTTCAAGGAAACTGACCCTGTAACTGCTTTGCATTTCTTCGTCAACTGTTGGATCCGATCTCGAAACTCGAATTTATCGTTTTCCTTCAATCGTGGAACAATATTTTCTAATTTTAACGTAACCCAGGTAAAGAGAATCGATTCAGGGAGACTGTAACAATTTTTCTTTTTCTTTTTTTTTTTTCACCCGAAATTAAGTGCATTTACGTTCCTTTACCAAATCTTGTAGCAATTGTACGTAGTCGTTCAACGTATTGGATACACGTTCTTTTATTCGTGCATCGAACTTTTCTTAATTTTGCAAGAAATATTCATCTGCCATCCTTTCTCTTTTACATATTCGCCCGGCGAACTGGTCGTCCTTTCTTTTCTACGTGTCTTTTTTTCATCGAGTCCTGGATTCTCATCTGTTCACTAACATTGGAGCTGATATTCGATAAATGATTAATTCTCCTCGTTCTACGTTGCATCATCAGTAAATAGATAAGTTTTCAAATTAATGTCGAACTGTACACCCGTCTAATGGAAAAATTACGTAAACGAAGAGACATCATTAAATCGGAAAATCGGGGAATTTTTTCCCCGTGACGTCTAATAGGTATATATAAACACACTGGCGTAAAATATACCATTTTTATGATATAATACACGCCTTGCTCAACGCGCATTTAAGTAAAAACGAATCTCGCCAATATTCGTCTCGTATTTTAACAATTTTCCATTCCACTTTCATACTTTACACATGGATATCATATACATAGATATACATGGATATCATATACATAGATATACATGGATATCATATACATAGATATACATGGATATCATATACATAGATATACATACATGGATATCATATTTTCTGATCAATGAAAGAGATGAAAGAAAATTCACATACGTACGAACTTCTCCCTTTATTTTCATCCTCGAAAAATCGTCGAGACACGAAGCTCGTTATACCTTTCGAAAGTATTTTCGCTCAGATTTGACAAAAAGGATCATTTCCCATTCGTCGGGATGAATCAGGAAATGGATCACGCGGTGTTTGTCGCTCGATCTTTCGCCATTGGAATTTTAATCGATCGAAACTCGCCCGGTGTAAAGCTCGTAAACAGCTTCGGGTTCGATTCAACCGAGAACACACCGTAAGAATGACTCGTCTGAAAAGGGATTGCCTGTCGTGTTAACGCACGGCATTGACTCTCTTTCCAAGTGGCCCAGTTTTCACAGTTTACGTTTGCCTAATGACCGAGTACGTTCACGCGCTACCTTACGCAACCTTTGACGTGCAGAATGAAACCTTTTTACACATCCGACCTCTTCGCCCCCTCACCCCCCTATTCTAAACCACCATGTGTCGCAAAAACCGATCTCGACATTTTTCTTCTTTTCTTTTTTTTTCTCTCTTTTCAGGGACCGTGTACGTTTGCAGTATGGTGACCATGCTCGCCGTAAGTTTCACGTAAACCATCGACGACGATTCACGCGTGCTTCCTGCGTTTCATGCCACCCGGAAGTGTATCACGCGCATTGGAATTACCCGTGGAGAAATCGGGAAAACGATGATCTCTCCTGGAACGTCTCTATGGCTTTTTCCTCTCTCTTTCTTCGCTCGTGCACGATTTTATGCGAATTGAATCGGAAATCGGTCCGTGGACGTTTATCGTCTTGCGTAAAACACGGCGGACCCGATGGTAGACGAACATCGATCCTTTCACGAATGGAAAGTCGAGTTAACGATGTATGAATCACCATTGAGTGCGTGCGATTGATACGTGACGCACGTAAACGTTTATTTTCGTGACCGGAGTATTTTCTCTCCGATCGGGAAACACAACTTCGTCGTGTGAAGAAACAATTTTTTGATTCGACCGGTTGCGCAAGTTTGAATTTCATTTACGGTGGTCCACCTTGGAAAAATTTTCGTTTGGAAAGAATCCCGATCGAGAGGTAGAATTTCAAAGTTAAAATCGTTTTCCGTGAGATTAATTCCAATTGTTACAGCATCGACGGAATACGTTATTTTTTCTCTCTAATGGAATCGATGGAGAGGGGAACGTTGCACGTACATTGCAGTTCATATTTGTGAATAATATAAATTCTTGAATGGTAATTTCACGCGTTGCAACCAAACCGGGTATCAAAATCGATCTTTCTCGTAATTGTGGGGAAAACGTAGGAAAGTATGTTGCAAATTGTGCCTGGTAATCGGTGATTTGTACGTTTGTAATGTAAGAAAAAGCTCTGGTACATTTTCTGTTTGCGTATTACATTTTCTTAAGCGTGCCACTTTGTTATCCTCTTTGTTGTATCTGATCGTTGATTTGTTCCATCAGGTGCTTCTCGTCACGGTGGAGGCCGGCGATATGATGCGTAAAAGCATTGTCTTCGATAAGAACACACCAGACGTGTTCTACTGTCCCCAGCAGAAACCAACGGGTTTCGAGAAGATGATCGTCAATGCGAAACCGTTGTCCAAGCTGTGCCAATTCGAGGGCAAACCGATACCGCCCGATTATAAAAGCGATTGCTACAACGACGTGGACGAAACGGAATACGCCTGCAAAGAGAAATACAGAATTATGGTGAGTCATCATCGGTGAGATCACCGGGGCACGAATAACGAAATTTCTTCGTCGAAAGCAGACTCGACGCCCGAAAACAAAAAAAAAAGAAAAGAAAACACCAAATATAGTAAAGTACGAACGAACGAAACAAACCGTAGAGATACACGCGCTTTATAGCGGGCTAGAACGTTCCAAGGCGAATTTTCAAGTTTTAACCGAAAGAAACGAAACTGAAATGCCAGTCCCCGGATAGAAAATTGCGAAAAGGGAGCTTTTGTGCTTCAGCCGCATTTCACTTGTTTTTCGTTAACGCGATTACACTCCTGTAACACGAGGTTCAATTGGAAGCTACCGTGTGAAAAGAAGACTATACGAAGAAGTAGTAAATATTTCGCGATTCGACCGACAGGGTGGTATACTTTATCGGTATTATTTTATACTCGAAATTCAAATTCGAAACAAATACTGTGAGAATGTCTAGCTTTAAACTAAGGTCAATAAATAAATGTAACGACTTGAAACATTTTCTTTCGTATCGGATATAAATTGTACAATCTTTGGTAAACGATAAATCACTTTTACCAAAACGATCACTCAAATTAATCGAAGGTTTACTTTCTCTGTTACGTTGAGGATTGAATAGAACAATTGCCGATATTTGCCCAAAACGGGACTAAATGTTTCCAATTGAACCTCGAAGAGCACATGATAAAAGTAAGCTAAGCGAAGGTCAGTTTTACCTGAGATGCACGCATCATCCGATCATCGTAACGCCGTGTTCATCACGTGTAACGGATTGGTGTCGGTTTTTTTTTCTTGCAGAAGCGATTCAGAAACGCGGAAGGGGATGAGAAAGCTGTGGATGACTTCGCCAAGAAATAGATGAGAATCAGTGCTGCACGGCCGAACTCTACGCGTGCAATTTTGCAATGCGCGATTAAACCGGGTCCTCCGCTAATGCTCAAGCTTGCATCCTACAGTCCTATAATTATAAAGCACTTCTTGTTTTTTTCCCCCCCTTTTTTTTTCTTTCTAAATTTGAACAAGTAGACTATCCGCTGCTAGACCAGGTAACTGGATGGTTGAGTGACTTTGAAAAAGAGAAATTTCGGTTGATATTTAAAGAGAATTATTGAATCTGTAACAGTACAAAGCATTTAATTTAGTATTATTATTATTAGTTTGTTGTATGTGGAATTCTGGTAGGATCGAATGTCACGAAATTCTTTTTGTCTTCATGGCGAACGTTGAACGACAAGTCATGTATTATGTATATATATATATATATATGTTGTTACATCCGTTCCTTTTATTGCTGGAAAATTAGAATTATACGGACTAAACTTTTACCGGTGCTCTGTACTTTCCGAGCTTGATGGGTGATTTGTATTTTTGACAATAACATTAATAAAACTAACCACAATGGAGTTGGGCAAATTGATCATTAATCCGTCACGTTATGGCTTCGAAAGCTGCTTCAAGAAACGAGAAACTAGTTACGCGGTGTTATGGAATTCCTGATAGTTTGATAACCGTTTGCGCACTAACTTTGCATTATTCATTGCGTTGTGAACAGTTGATCTCGTTTGATATATTTGTACACGTGAATACCAGCCTGTTGTTTCAAGAACTAAAAATAAATTTTAACTGTAACAATACAAGTTGTCATTAGTTGCCTCCAATAAGTTCATTAAAAATAAAATCGAAGAAAGTATTATACACACACGCGTGCGTGCGCGCCTGTGTGTATATATGTATGATTATTGAAATAAAGAAACATGTATGGTAAAACCTTTTGTCATGAAGTGAACCAGATGACTGCATCAAAGATGTGCATATTGCGGTAGGTAGTACTTTACATAAAGTTTCAGCTGAAAATAAATGGAATAGAATAGAATAATTATCTATTCTTTTCAATTTTTCTTATACTTCTTTTCTGTTCATATATTAGTTTCATGAATGTATCTTTGTTTTAGATGAGACTACATCCGCCAGGAAGTGAAACACCTTACAATGGGGCACGTCTATCAAGGTTCTTAGCTTTTGATAAAGATCTACACAAGAATAAAAACCAGATTTAAAATGATAAGCGATGGAAGCAATGTTTCATAGGTGTCTTTCTTGTAGACAAATTACCGATGATTATTTTAATATATTTTGTTTATATTTTAATTTTCTGAGCCAGTTTCATAAGCGAAACAAATTTGAAAATCGAATAATCGAATTTTCATTGCTATTAATCTATCAGCAAATTAATATTTCAAATGCTTTAATCGGTTTTTACCGTTAACGATAAATCTGTATAACATGTTGGCAATGTTAATTGTAAATAATTCAAGTTCCTGTCACTGTCTAATGCTCTAAAAGTCTGACTCAGTCTTATTTGCTTTTTCTTTTATAATTCACATTTCAAGGAAAAGCATACTCGTTATTATTAAACTATTTAACGTTCCTATTCACTGTGAAGTGTACAAAGGTTTCTTAGCATATTTTTGTAATATACTTGTAACATAAGCATAACGCATTGTAAAGAGATAAAGTAATATATGTGAATGAATATACTCTTTGAGTTTGTATGTCCTTTTCTGTATATTTTACCTGAACACATTATTATTCGTTATACCGATATATTAAATATATTCTTCAGTTTTCGGTATAAAATATTGAAAATTCAATTCGATACTTAAAATATATATATTTTAAACAAAAATTTTTTAACGAATTTTTGACAAGTGAGATCATTTACTAAACAATATATAAAACTCGTCTTAAGTGCATTAAACTTTATGGAGTATTAAATGTGCCTGTAATGAAACATTCCAAAGTGAGTTCAGAATAAAATGCTGAATATATAATTTATACAATATATTAAATAAACTATTTTAAATATACACATCATTTCCCTCTGAAGAGTCAACGTTTTATAGTTGGTTTAATTTCCTGGCGTTATAAACAGCCGCAATAAACTTAAATACAAACACTTAATTGGAACAAGAAAATAAATCTTTTTACAGAGAAATACGTTGTTCATGTACAACTTAAAATTTCATAGCTCTCAATGAAAATCATTACATGTGATGAATTCTACCTGTTAGTTTACTCAATATTTAATTAATATACTATAAAACATATAAACTATATATAAAATAATGTTAATAATTTATATATCCAGCGATGAAATGTCACATACTAATAGTAGCATTATGTTTTTTTGTTATTCAGGTTTGATAACATAAATTAGTAGTGCATTACTAACAAACACGTTTCGATAGTTTGTAAAAACAGATAATCTTTTTAGATCTATGTTGTCGTTTTTAATTGTACAAGTAGAAAAGTTTTTACACATTAAATGTAACTTATTTGAATCATTGAATTTACAATAAAATAAAAATGAGTAATTTTACGCTTTTTCAAAGGTATTTCACTACCTTAATAATAATATGTCACTTTTGAAATTCCAGTACAAATTGATTCACCAAGCGTGAGGAGAGGAGAGTGTCATACTCTGCGCTATAAATTGTAGGAACATCAGCTTCAAAAGTACATCATAAGTGTAAGAGATCAAAGTGCATTATCATCTCAATCCACTTCACTTTACTGAGTTTACCATTTGTCTATAAAAGTTTGTTCACAAAACTGCTTCTCCGTTTGGAGAAAATTTAATTTTACAAGATTAGCTTTCCACCGTTCGAAGCTCGTATCTGCGCCACCTGTTCTGGAGTGAGGATAAGCTTGCTTCCATTGGGCAGTGCTAAGGCATAATGGCTTCCAGTTTCATTAACGACCACCACTAATTGCGTATTTGAGGTCTGAACTGGCGTTGCAGGTTTAACGGGCGTTATCGAGATACCCCCTTGACTCATACGCTGTATTATTTGTTGAGGTATCGACCCTTTCGGTGTGCTCACTGTGACCTCTGAGGTAACAGTTGGCTTATGCCTAGACTGAACAGTGTTTCTACGAGATGTAGTCTTCGTTTTCCCAGTGTCAGCCGTAGAACCGGTTTTTTTAGTGATGATCATTTCGATCTCGTCATCACTATCGCTGAGAACGATCAAAGAAGTAGTCTTTGATTGGTTTGAATTTTCTGAAGGCATGTTCGATTTCCTTGGTTTCTGTACCTTGGTAGGAGTCCCGCGTTGTTGCTGCACGTTTCTCGCTGACCTAGAGTTATTGGTTCGTGGGAAGTTTCCTCTGATTGGCATACTGCTTCTTATAACCGCGCCATTAGGATGTGGGTAATTCCGGCGCGATATTGGGTACCTTTGTGGTGGAGCTCTAATCGACATAGTTGGATTGGGATGAATCGGAATGGAGGGATTTCGAGGTAAATTTTGAGCAAGAAATTGAGGATTCGTAGCAATGAATTCACGTTGCGGGTGCGTTGTTGCCACCATGTATGGTACATAACCAGGATGGCTAACGAATTGCTGAGGCGATAACATCTGCGGCCCTGGCGGTTGTAATGATTGAGGAGGAACAAAACCGGATTGTGGATTCTGAATAATATAGTTTTGCCCTCCGTGTACATAGTATCCTTGCGGCATCGGTGGTACGATACTTGAGACTACTGATCCAGGTTGTATGAGTGTATTGGGTGACATTACAGTTGGAGCATTTGATTGCATCACGTAATAATTCATTGGATCAGGTTCGGTTTTCACCATCATGTAATTCGTATTGACATTTGCAGTGTAATCATTATTAGATTGACACGGTGCGTAATCATAGATCGGGCCTTCGTCCTTAATATCCAGCTCTGAATGCACACTTTCCATATTCTCAACATTGTTGATCACTTCAGCAGAAGGCACTGTTTGTTTAGAATTATTCTCTACCACAGCCTCATGATTCTCAACCACAGGTTCATGATTCTCTACCACAGCCAAGGGATTCTCCACCGCAGCCTCACAATTCTCTACCACAGTTTCATGGTTTTCTACAATGGTATTGACATGGGAATCTTCTGGATCGGTCAAGTTCTCCAATTTACATATTTGACCTTCTTTGACTACAGGTATTTCTTTGTCATTATTCGTATTCAAAGGAGTAGTCACTGCTGACTCTGCTGCTCCTTGTAATTCATCAACTTTGATACTTTGTAACTTGTGCTCGAATGATTTTAATCTTCTATTGGCAGCTGGAAGAAGAAAATAAACATACTCGTTATTTACAGAAAATTATTTGTTATATTTTTAGTAAACTAGTTGCATATCCGTATACTTACACGGACGTTTATTTTTCCTTTTGCGAGAGCTCGGTAGAATCCAATCTTGGTCTGAGTCCTCCTCGTTTGTCCGACTGTCAGCGTATTTGACTTTCGTCCCAAAGTAAGGAGTGGATGTACCGGCCTGTGCGCTGGGAGCCGCGTAGACTGCCTCAATGTTGGCCCATTCTTCCAGCTCGTTCTCCTCGATCTCGTCATCTGAATAAAATTGTTCTGTGTAGGAGGAGATGCCACGGGCTCGTAATACTCTTCGAGTTTGTTGTTCTGTTCCAATAACCAAAATAAACCACTTATTGACATCAACAAATTGAAGCATTAATATTCATCAGACGCTTTATTCCTACCTTCTTTGTAGTTGGACTCTTCTTTCGTTTCTTCTTCAGCTCCTGCGCTTTCCTGACTATTGTCTTCGCCTCCTTGCGTTTCGTTTTGCACACTTTCACCTTTGTGCTCTCTGTATTCTTGTTGATCGTGTTTATCGTCTTCTGCGTGGCTGACACGTTCCTCTTGGTGTTCCTCGTTCTTGATGAAGCTGCTTTGGGAACCAGCTGAGGATAAGGTAGACTGCGGTAACGTTTGAATCGGTGCATCTCCGGGAGTTGGCAGTGGATAGCCCTGCGATCCAAGAACCCACCAATTAGAGCCGACACCCTCCCCAGATGAGTCCTGACACTCCACACTGCTACAACATACAGCATCTTGTCTGCTCGACAAAGAAACCAATGTTACTGAAATAATGTGGTTGAATTCCACTTTATTGTTCATAAATAGATTGTAGCAATTCTGAGAGATTTCAGGTGTGATGAACCTTTAATTTATGAAATTTATGTACATCGGGCGGCAAAAAACTTGTCGTCTCAACGATTTGGACTATACAACAGTGTACAACTCCCAGTTGTCTCTCTGAGGGCAGTATTCATTCATTTGTGATACTATGGACAAGTTTTTTTCCACCCAGTATCATGAGATAAAATAAATTGCTATTATCAGCAATTGACTTTCTTTCTAAAGACATGATCAAAAACATTCAGTATATTCTTAATATTTTAAAAACACTATCTTATTTCCAGATTAACTTAATGTGATGAAATAAATGGTACTGATAGAATTTTATGTTACCAATATTATTACAGTATGTGCTTTGATAGGAATAAAAATAAATATACCCGGCTTTTAATTTGCCTAGTTCCTTCTGGAGTCTTGTTCTGGCTTTTTTTATCGAGTCACGCAAAGCTGGTTCCATTTCCTTTAAAGAATTCAGTAGAGATGACAATTTCTTGGCCAGTTTCACTTCACACAGAGGAATTGGCTCATTCTGAAAGAATACCAATCCGCTGTTATATTAAATGTTAAGTCAATTAGACTGATCTGAATGATTGAGGAATACACTTGCGTCGGTATTTAAGTTGTCATCTTGAATTTTAATAGATAAGAGACAAATTTCAAGAAGAAATTTTTTAACTTCTCTAACTATTTACTGATTCTGTCAGACAGTTGTATTTTTTTCCTGCCTCATCAAACAAATTGTTTATGTTTCTTATATGCAATCGTAATGCAATGATTTTGCTTTTACATATTTCTAATTGCTTATATATTCATTAGTATTTGATTACAAAATAAATATTCATTTGGGTCAACTTACAACAATGCCTCTCACAATGTCCAGTAGTTATACCTGCCACTTTACTGTGTCTTACTTGCTCCCACTGTTTCTTATGCTTTAAATGTATCTTACTTTCGTCCCGAAGTAAACAAAGGTAAGTGATCTGGAGATAGATAACGACGTAATTTGTGCAACGCTAGCTCCCCGCGAGATGTCCTGACGCGGTTCCTAGCCGGGATATTATGCAAAGCATTATTTTACTTTCCAACTAATTTAAAATGCACAACAACTTTTGAAAATTAATGTTACAATGTATTTGATGATGTCAGCTCAATACTTTAAAAGTAACTGAAGCCTTTGTCCATGATTACTGTAAACAGTAATAAAATATCAGAGGTCAAATCAAACCATCATTATAGGTAAACATATCTATATAGTAGAATACGGCATTCTTAACATAAATACTGACACAAGTGTAGACTGCACTATTCCTTTGCCCCTGTATCTCTCATTTCTTCTTCCAGCCCGACTGTTTCTTTTTTTTTTAAATAGAAAGCGCAAACCGGCAAGCACACTATCTTTCTCTTACAAGGATAGATCCCCAATTGTGACACTCACTTTGTAATGGACTTTTGCAGATTGATGGTGCTTGAAATACTGAAGCTAATGTGATAATTTTTCGTTAAAAGACGAAAAATCGAATCCGCCAGCTGCATTGAGTCGAGGATCGGTAGAAAATTTTTCTCGGAACTGGTGAAACTCAAACGGGCTTCCCGAAGAGGACAGTGAATGGGATACAACATCGAGAAAGAGCGATATAGGCCGAAATTTCTAATCTCACTAACGCAATATAAAATTTTGTATACTTTTCATTATATCTTCATGAGTATTATCAATGGATTCAGAAGTGTATCATTTTATGCATAATTAAAAATAATACGGTTGTGGTCATGTTTGGACTTATTTTCACTAGAAAAACTTTATTGATCCTTTGATAACATTGCCATGAGGATGTAATGATAAATATAAATATTTTAAGTTTCATTAGAGAATGAAATTCGATACCGGTGAAATAAATTCAACCGTGAAAATGTTTGCGAACATTCTTGAGTTCAAATAACAAAAAGCAATGCGATTGAAAATGAAAAATGAATTACGTACGTCATCATCGGTATCGGCACTTGGACTACTCTTTTGTAAGAAAGTAGATATGAGGTCCTTTAATGAACTAATGCTGTCAGCTACAAGTTGAAATTTTGAAACACCGAGTTCCAATAACATCTCATTAAAATCCTCCACTTCTTGTGTCCAGCCATTCGTTTTGTCGTTCTTCATTTTTCGAAGGTTATATCCGATTTCACTGTCCTCGTCAAAAGAGAAATCATCCTCCATTGCTTCTTTCTGCAACATCCTTCTCAATTCGCTTAGAGAAAGATCATTGTCGTCATCAGATTCTATCTCGTTGTTATCCATACTTTTACTAGTTTGATCTGATTCTGCTACATTTCTGTCTCTAGTATTCAGATTATTTTCTTTCTCTTCTTTAACAAACCTTTTATTTTGTTTTATACTTCTATCTTCCTCGGTTTCATCAATAAGACTAGCGGTATCTTCTGGTGTGCTCTGATCGGTTCTGGTTTCACTTAACTTTTCATCGTCAGATTTTGATATGGTTGATATTTGGTGCGTCTCTCTAACTGTGTGAAAGTTACTTGAATTTTTATCACTCAACTTTAAGCATTCGGCGCTGATAATTTCATTTAATTTCTCATCATCAGTCTTTGAAATACTAGACAAATTATCGACAGATTCGCTTTTACCTGTACAGAGAACCATTGGATCTAAATATTGTCTCATTGGGTTTAATTCTAACTTGGCTTGTGAGGTATGCGTTGATGATGCATTAACATCATCTGTCCCCTTTTCTTCACTCACTTCAGACTTCAAATTACTTAATATTCCGCTAAGTATTTCTATATTACATTTGCTACTACTGCTTTTCGAGAATCCTTTGAACATTCTTTCAGCTGATCTTGTGTCAGAAAACGTTTCGGCTGAACTATTTGTGTCGTAACCACTCGTCTTTATATTTTTACAGTGTGTTTTATCAGGTTCTGTACTCATTTCCGAACACTTTGATAAACTTCTCGACCTTTTCCCATTGATAGTGTCTAAATTAATTTTATTATTATTATTATTGTTATTATTATTATTATTACAGGTGCTTGTACTACTCAGATTTGTATCTTCATTAATTAAGGAGCCCGTAGCGCTGTCGCTAGTACACTTGCAGTCGTTTAGATCCTTTTCAATGCATTTATTTACTTTCTTTCTCGATTTTGAAGCCATGCCAGTGCTCCATCGTGTTTTTTTCTTTTTATATTTTGCTCTTTTCCTCACTAAGTCAGTCGCCTTCAGAACTTTATTTTCCGTATTTGTTTCCGACTTTGGCTTGATAGGCTGGAATAATAATCCAATTGATAAGAAAATACATAATATGGTGAGGATTGAACAATTTATTTTTAGTGCATACTACCTTTACTGCAGATAGAATTTTATTATCAAGACAATGCCTATAGATTCGTAGATCACTATTAAGAAATTGTGGGAAATAAATGTATCTTGCTCCATAGCGATCAGTTCCTAAGAGGGTTTCAAACTGGTTTTCCCATGGTTGCTTAGCAATTTCCTCTTGCACAGTTTTCCGAGTGTGCTAAAAAATTTGATCTCTTAAAAATAGAAGTTTAATGTATTTATTTATTCACATTATGAAAACAAAAGTTATTGATTTTAAATTTAGTGTTTAGAATTTGTTAAAAGCTTATGTAGCACAGGAATAAATAACTGGGTCACTGTATGGTAAAAGATTATATTAAGTATTAGTTACTCCAATTTCTTAATTACTGTAAAAAGAAATTAGAGGAAAAGGTGGATCTGTAATAAATATTTGTTCTTTTAGAGCTAATATAATTCTTTTTATCGTACCATGACTGTATCACAGACTGTTTTCAGAAGCCAGACTTTTTGTTTGAAAGTTAGCTCCTCAAAATCTTTGCCATTCAGCAGAGGAGCATCAGGGAAAATGTTCCAGAATTCTGGCTCAACACCAATGGTTTCTAGAACCTAAAAATCTTTGATCACATTTCTTGTCTGTGACGCATAATGGTGATCTATACATAAAAACACACTATTCTGTGAAATGATTTGTTGTACAACATTTTGCAATACTTTAACCTGATTAAATAACATTAATAATATAATAATGGTAAATGCTTACTTTTACTGCATCCCGATGTTTTCCCTCATAAATTTTGAACCAGCTTTTTAATTTGTAGGCTAAAATGTTTGTCCAGAACTCATATGGCATGGGTGGTATCTTCCTCAATTTTGCTTTGGTGATGGGAGAGCTGAAGTTAAGAAATATAAAGAACTTTATCACAAACTTGACACTTTCCTGTTCATTTTATTTTAAACATTTAATTGGATTATGTATCTTTTTACCTTAATAAGGATGTCATGATATTAGCCAACTGCTTTGAAGCTCTTGGTACTAAAAGCATGCGTTCCATTTCATACATGGATAAATGAGGTATGTTTAGAGCTTCCCTTGCTAGGTGAAGAAAGTGAAATATTTGTGGAAGCTGAAACATAAGCGATTTTATAAAACTTTGTGTGTTATGAAAAGTTCAGGGGCAGCACTAATAATAGAACTATGTACCTCCCACATGGATTCCATTTCATTTCTTGTTTCACCTAGGAAAATATTTTCCTGCTCCCAGTCAACTATTGACTGCTCTTCCCCCTCCAACTTCCGTTTTCTATTTTTCTGCGACATTTTCTGCAATTAATATGTTTACAAATTTTTAGACAAACAAAACACTTGTTTACAGGTTCATAACATTTACTTAGAAATATATCCAGAAATGAAACAAAATTAATAGTAATGTTATTTATCATTAGACAAATGCTACAAATATTAATTTGTAGCATTGATACATTACCAAGAATAGGTCAGAATAATTTAAAAATATGTGAATGTATCATTAATTAGATGAAACAGTGTGAAGTTTAAAAAATTTGTTTTCCTTTGTAGTGTACAATCATTGTTATCTTCTATAACGCTATTAACATAAAATAAACAATGCTGACCTAGTAGAAACTCTTCAGTGTCAATGCAGTTTCAAAGGCCATATGTCTTTCCATTCTATCTTATAAATTAGATCTAGCTCAGCATTTAATAAGCTTTATTAAACTTTGTACTTAATACATATGTCAGCTCTCGTGTTCCTAAGTCCTGAGGGTAATATTTACTTGGAAGCTTGATAAGGTAAGTAAATGTACTTAACAATGGGACTTCCACAAAGTGGATAATTGCTGCATACATTTTTTAACACATTGCAGCCATCGTAATAGAAATTTGATTATCACACTTGCATATGAAATTTCAAAAAATAGGGACAGTTGTCGGTGAAATTAACAAAGAACAATTTTTCATCAAAAGGACACACCAGAATATTAATTTACACATTATTTAAAAAGACAATTAAAGAACTTTATAAAAATATATCATTTTTCATATCGAGAACTTTATGGCTAAATTTTGAAATTATTTTATTTTTCGTGTCTTAGAAGCCGATGATTGATCAATGTTTCTCATGAAAATAACACGAAATTTATGGCTAAAGTTCGTTTCGAAATACTCCCACTTTCGTTACCACCGTGTTGTTTCCTAGTCTTAGACATCTATATAGCCGTGTGATCAAGTCACGTGTGCCACGTTTAATATCGATAAGGCGTTGTTTATCGTGCAACTGTGTTAAGGGCTACCATTAGACGCAGTCACGAAACGTTTCTATTGAACGGGCGTGAAGAATAATTAACATTTTCAATAGGCGGTTCGCGACTGTAATCGTCGCGTAATGCTAAATGACCGTCAACGTGCTCGTAACGTCTTTTCTTATCTTATTGGAAGATCGTGAAAGCCCAGCTGTACACAGAATTGACAACATAAACTATGTATGCTCTCTTGTCGACCTTGCACTCTTCTTTCCTTACATGGAAAAGTCCTCCGTTCTTAAGAAGTGTTTAGAACCGTAACGATAACCACGATCGGAACAAAATTAACTGGCCCTATGTACTTCAATTTTAATTTCATCTTCGTTGTTGGTCGTTAAATTGATAAAAGTGGAGTGTTGCGTCTAGCGTAATCCATAATGGAGAAAGTTAACCTTGAATAGCTAATTAATTTTATACCGACTGTAAGATCGAAATAAACCTACAATGAAATAACACGCTCCCCTAGTGCCCTTCCAAACATTTAATGAATATTTAAAAACAATAAACCCTAGACTACCAAAAGGGAGAATTTAATCAATTTCGAATCTTTTTTTCTAAATTACTGAATTATCAACGCTGGTCTTGTACAATTATTATTTTTATATCGATATTAACCAATTAACCATATTAACCAATATCCGGTAACAATTGTCGACACAGTGAACTAATTATATTCGTAAATTAATTTCCCCTTTCCCGTTCCCCTTTATATTTATATATACACATACAAATGAGTTTCTAATGTTAAAGGATCTCCCACTCGAACGACCTAACTTCTCACAAAGATAACCCTCGGTTACTTCGAAGGGGAGTCTAATGCAATTAATTCGTAATCGCACTTGTTGTTTACGCTTTTTCGACGAAGAAGGTCGAAACGAGTGAATGGAGAGTCCCGGTTGGGTCGAGTACACTCCTCTATCCTTTTGGCCAGCTGAAAGATCTCCTTCAACTGGAAACGATAAAAAACAGTCGTCTGTAATTATCGGTGTCATCGCAGGAGGGAGGGTTTACGCATGCACGGGGAGGGGGGAGGGGCTAAAGGCAACAAGGCACGTGAGGATATCTCGTCCGGTGACGTTAAAAGGATGTCCATTCTAGCGTTCAACCCCAGTCGGTTGACAGGCATCGTTCACCGATAGTTTACAAGGGCCGACACACTTCCCCGGTCACCCTAATTGCGTGAAAATATTTTCTGACCAAACGAGGGGTTCGCCTTCGCGAGGCTGACTGAAAGTGCACAGGGACTTTCGAAACGAGGCGTTTCGTTCACGCGAACGGAACTTGACAAATTTCGCAAAGTTAAACCGATCTGGTTCGTCGCTCCCTCGAGATATTTATTTTTTTATTTTCCTCGTTTGAACTGGCGACAACTTCGATCGTGGATCCTTTGTAGCGTTAGAGGAGAAGTCTCCGGAGAAGCATTAAGCACCGCGACGTCGATGCAATGCCGATCAAGCTCTATTATCGCGATTATTCGAAAACGGATCACAACGAGAACAAGGCAACCCCAGTCGAAAGTTCTTACAGGACGGCCGATAAGGCAACGCTGAATTATTTGAGGGACCACGATTTGAATATACCCTACTCGATCAACACTCTTCATTTGCAGAATCCGTATAAACCGCCCCAACGACTGGAAGGGTACGTCACACGGGACAACTTCAAAGTGCGGCCAGCTTCTGTGAAGGTGATTCCGTCGGTTATTTGTTAACTGAGAACGTCTGACGAAACGTTCGTTCATAATTTCGTTTGATGCATTAAGGTTCACGGTAGTTGATATAAATGTACCGTAATGCACCGATGAATTTCTCTAGACGTCACCTGTAAAGTACACGGAGAGTTGAATGTATTTTTTCAGTCGAAAAGAAAAAAAGCAATATGACCCTGACAATAAATTGATTCACCCGTTATATTTGCGTTTCAGAAAGAAACGTAAGTTAAGAAATGTTCACGGTTATTTATTTATTTTTTTTCATTGAAAGATACATTCCACTCGTATGGTAATATCGGTCCAAGTTCATTAGTTTATCGTAATACGACTTTGAATACGACTTTATATGAAATACCATAGAAATATTTGTTGCTATTCCTCGAAGCTCTTGGAATACATATATTATCAAATTATGTCAGTCTTCCGTTCGAAAAGATTTTTTTCTAAAAAAAAAAGACAGTTAACTAGTAAGAAATTCAATTGAAAATTATTATACGATTAGTAAGATTTCATACGAAATAAATACTGTGCAAGATTATGTACCGGTCAAGGGACACGACATTAAGATCGAGATCCAACAAGAACGCTATATCGAAGAGAGATCTCGCTACGACGCAACATTATGATCACGACAATGATAAGAGCAGAAGGTAATTTGTGCTATCAATGCTCTGATCGGAATAAAAAGTTTCGTACGCTAAGGAACGAGAATAAATTAATAAATATCAATAACCAAAGATACCGTAACATTAGGAAAAAGGAAAGTATGCAGCAGTGTTTAAAAAATCCAGATATAAAAAATGTCCTCAAGCAATACTGCACGAACAGTACCCTTCACGGTTTACGTTACGTCGGCGACTCGAATCTGACGATCATCGAAAGGTAATTATTTATACTTTCAGTTAACCAGGTCTCTGTTCAACACGTTTAATGCGGCGTGAATGCTAACAATGACAAGAAATACCGAACTCCAATGTGAATTGATATTTTCATTGCTTTATTCTATCATCTTTAAGTGTTAGATTTTTTTTTTTTTTTAATTTATTTTCTAGTAGAATTAATTTTTAATATCTCATGTGAGAAAGAAAAAATTCTTTTGGAAATTTTTTTATTATATTTATATAATTTTTATAATAAATTTATTTTACTTCACGGGAATACGCTTAGCTTCGTCATTATTCTATGGCGCAAGAAATACTGACTCAAGGTCAAGAGTGGTTGCCCCCCTCCCCCACTATACCCTATACTATTCCGAGTATACACACCGTATTGTGGTCTGCATGATACAAATGTACGCAATGAGTTATTCAACGTGGAACCCAAAGCATGCATAACAAACTATAATAAAATACACACTGCATGAGATTGTATAAATGACACACACGGGATTGTTGGCGTGTTGAATAAATTTTAAAACTTATTGTACCGTTCAATATCGACCCGAGAATACCCGATTTCGCAACACCATGAACGTTAACGTTTCTCCTCCAGAGTCTTCTGGATAATCTCGTTCACCCTCGCGGTTTTAACCGCCAGTTATTACATTTGGTTTCTGTATCGGAAGTGGGTCTCGACGCCGATCATCATCTCCTTGAGCCCCGAATCTGTGTCCCTGGACGAATTCCCGTTTCCCTCTGTCACCATTTGCAACATGAACAACGTAAAAAATAGCGAGGCGGCGCGCATAAATGCTGGGTGAGCAATCCGTAAAAAAACGTCGATACACGAGTAAAATTATAATTCACTGATAAACGTGGCCTACGTTATTTACGACGTCACCGTAATCGCGCAATATTTAAAAAAAAAAAAAAAAAAGAAAGAAATAAAAATAAAAAAGAAAAAAGAGAGGAGAAACGACGACGATTAAAATAAAACGTTTAACGCTAGGAACGACGCACGTCAGAAACTTCTACTGGAAGACAGGTGCAATTTCGAAACCAACTTCACGGCCTTCAATCTAGACGAGAGCGCGATAAAATGGAACAGCATGCTGCATTTTATGATCAATGTACGTAACGTATTACGATACACTTGCACGCTGTACGGATAGAACAGTGTATCCTGTACTTAATATAACGTGCTTATTTGTATTACCGTAAACAAGATCTGTACAGATATCCTTCCAGACAGTTGTCCTTGAATTAAAGTTTGCGTTTCTATACCAAGAGTCGTCGAAACGCATCGTCTTCAATATTGAACGAATAACGTAAAAAGATCGAAGAAATTGAACGAATTTATTTCTACGGAATTACACGATTTGAAACTCTCATTTCCAAATTCGCATTTTCATCGATATTAATATTTTCATACAACGTTTATTCACTGACAGGTATCTCAGTCCTGCCCGGATATGTTGCACCTGTGCCAGTGGCATGGGAACATAACGGATTGCGAGAAGATCTTCAATCCTACAATGACTGACGAGGGAATATGTTGCAACTTCAACTCTGTTCACCAGAAATACTTATTTTACAATGCGTGAGTAATTTTCGCGCGAGTTAAGGCAGTATTTACAAACGATCGTTACCTTCGAGTAGCATATTAGGCAGAAAATATGGGTCGCTTGATATTATTATATTTTCCCTATGGTAAATTTATTAAAGGAAAACAGAGCGTTTTGTCTCAGGTTTACGTTTGTCCTTCAAACACAATGGTGGGCGAAGCGAAGGAACGAGAGGTGAAGTTGGCAACTAGCCAGACAGTGTGGCGGGGATAGCTACTCAAGTGCCCTTGAGCGCCCAATATTTTCTGACTAGTGATGGGATCAGGGGGGGAAAATTTGTCGATAAAAGTCAAATATCTCAATTCATGGCACAGTTTTTCAAAAATGATTTTTGAATTCTTGGAATTCTTGGATGTTGGAATTCTTCCATGTTCGAATATTGAAATTCAAAAAGAAGAATCTGAAAACATAATGGCTAGCCAATTTGTAGTAGAATAGTAGACGAATGTGTAATCGAAGAAATCTAGAACGAGAAATCTATTTTTCCCTTTAAATTAAACCTAGACTCTATTGTTTTCAACAGAAGTAACTTTTACTCTAATTCAATTTAGAGTAATCAATGTAGCAGTTTCAATGTATCTTTTAGACGAGACTGGGTCGACCTCAACATCACGTATCCGTTCAATAGCATCGATTGGAACCCCGAAACTGGTTACGACGAAAATGTGGTTGCTGATTCTATACCATGGAGGCCGTACGGCGCTGGACAATTCTATGGTTTAACTTTGGTCCTCGATGCAGACATTAAAGAGTATTATTGTTCGTCCACTGCCAGTGTAGGCTTCAAGGTACAATTCGTTTCCAACCGTTACACGATCGTAATCCGAGTATAAATATCGAAATATTATTCAAAGTTTTGTGACCGGAGTAAACAGGACATGGACAGGTTGTAATCGGGCAATGATGAAGTGAAACTCGTGTTCTTGTTCATTCAAATCACTGTTGCTCATCATAAGCTCCGTGAGTTTAGACAGTTCCCCCACTTTGTCTCAGTAGCATGGCACAAGGCATTGCTGATGTGTGTTCGGTGTGCGCATCCCACACTAACATAATATGCTTCTCAACCGAAATGAAAACAATCTACCATGCGGTGAACCATGCGTAATGGGAAGTGTGACCTTCCAGCTACTAAAAAGACAAAAACAAGGCGGGTGTCTAGGAAAGAGGTTGCTCGTATTTAAAAGAATTTCATTTCGTGCACGGAAACCTATTCAGCATCGAATTGCGCCATAGACACACGTACATATTCGTCAGAAGTGTTCGGTATCGTAAAGGTTAAAGGATTCAATCTCGATTGCATTGCCCCCTTTACGAAGTATTTCCTAATATTTGATAAAACCGTGAACGCTTCGCGACCGGACCATTTATTCGTTAAGCTCGGATTTTGTATTTAGGTGTAATACATATAAAACGCGCAAAGATGAAAATGGCACGGTATTTTGCCAAAGAATAGAAGTGTTTTCGCAGATGTTGCTCCACAATCCGGTAGAGACCCCGAAAATAGCAGAATTCGCGTTCACCGTAACCCCGGGTGAGGAGACCAGAGTAATCGTAGCGCCCCGGTTATCGACCGCCAGCAAGTCGATAATCTCTGTTCCCCAGAGGAAGAGGAAGTGCTTCTTCACGTCGGAGAGAAAGCTACGCTACTACAGAACTTACACACAGAGAAACTGCGTTCTGGAGTGTGAGGCGAACTTCACCCAAAAGATTTGCCACTGCGTCCAATACTATATGCCAAGTAATTTTCAATTTCATAAAGGATTGCATAAATTAAGAAAATAAATATCTAACAATGAATTCTCAGGTCCGATTGAACTTGTCGTTAAGTTCGTTCCTTTTTGTAATTATTCAAAGACAAACAACGTACTTCGAGTATTGAAAACTAACGAGATAAATCCATGACCAATCACTCTATCGTTAAAATTAATATATTTGCGTAAATTGTAATATTTTGAGATGTCTCTATACCTGAAACACCTTGCATAGAATTTTGTTCTTAAATATTTAGTACGTAACGCTTCTTTATTTTGATGGAGAGGCGAACCGTGACTCAATGGTTCAGCAATGTTTACTATTCGCTAGCAGAGTCCTCCAACACGCCGATCTGCGAGAAGAAAGACGATGCATGCGCGACGAATGCTCGAAGAGCAATGGAAGTGAAACTTTACGACGACGAGAGTGGCATAACTTCTATAAACGCTTCGGAAACGTGAGTGGTCCGTTTTATCTTCCGCGAAGACACCTTTTGAAGGGGGAGGCGGTAAAGTTCAAAGTTGAAGACGCTATTATTTTACAGACCTAGCTGTAACTGTTATCCGGGCTGCTTCGAGATCAATTATAACGTTGAGATTTCCCAGAGTAAATTAGTACCGAACTTCAACATCGCCGAGAACTACGTAAAGAACAGCAAGCAATATTTCACGTAATGTCGTCCTCCGTCAAGATACACACTGATAAACTTAAGCACGAATTCGATCGCAATTGAAATTCCTTCTCTTTTAACAGTGAAAATATGGCAGTGGTACATCTGTTCTTCGTTGAGTCTCAGTTCACCAAATACATGAAGAACGAGCTGTTCGGATTCACGGAATTCCTCTGTAAGTACGTCAAAGAGGACTCCTGTTTGAATATTAAGTACGCGAAGAAAAAACTCGCCGATGACCTGGATAGGGCCTGGATAATATTTCAGTAATCTGATCGGCCTTTCTTTTTGTTGAAGTACTTTTTCAGACCCCTGAAGCAGCCACCTCGAAACAGAAAGCATTAGTCGCGTAAGGCCACTGAGCGGCTACCCCCACATCGATTCTCATCTCTTTCTTACACCCCACTCATTGTTTTAAAAAAATAGAAAATTTAAAATTGTATCTAGTGTGGTGTTGTACAGTCGGAGAAGTGACCTTGAGCGACCAAAACTGTTGCACCCCGAAAATAATTTTTCTACTCCTAGAATATCGGAATTATTTCCCAAAAAGACGCCACTTACACCCAGAAGCCGATAATAATTTTAATTGAAAAAGCCCGGATCGGAAAAGCCTCGAGGGTTTAATTATGCAATTCTTTGTGTACAGCGAGTACGGGTGGCTTGTTGGGACTCTTCATGGGCTTTAGTTTCCTTTCGCTGGTGGAAATTGTTTACTTCCTAACACTGAGGATTTGCTGTCGCATGTACAAGAATAATCAAACTCCTCGTACCATTCTTCACGTGCACCCGTTAGATTCGAGTCAGAATATAGTTTACCCATTTGTACAATGATCTCCCCTTATACTTCTATTTCCTTTTCCTTTTTAGTAGAATTTTATTTTCATAAGTGTATACGCAACTTGTTAAGTAGTCGTTAAGTTTACGAAATAATATACGAAATATATGATGCAGGGTACTGTGTTATTTAGTTTTTAAAAAATATGTCCCCATTGTAATGTTTTGTGGCCGCGAAATGACAGAAACATTGTACAGTATTCCCTAAAAAATTGTCACGGCTTAATCGCGAGCTGTACATAAAATCGGAAATTTTAAGTTTAGAAAAATTCTTCTAAATATCTTTAAATATTATTAAAGATTACCATATACTTAAATTTTAGCCGAATCTAAAATGTTATTTTAATAAGCGTTCGTTTTAGCATGGACTCTGTGTATACACAACACTTCAATTTTCGTACGAATAACTTTCTTTTTAATTAATTTGTTAAAGTAATCTAAGAGGTCATTGTAATGTTAGAAGTAACAATAACACATTGTACTTTCAATTTTAGTAACTATCTGTTCGGAGAAAGAAATACAACATATTGTGTTTCTGCATACATGTTATAAATCAATTTAAAATCATTGTATCGTCCTATTAAACTTGTCGTAAGTAAATTAAACGTTGATCTATTAATATTTCACTATAATTCCGATGGAAAGCTATATGCCAAACTAGACAACTAGAAGCTCTGCTATAAACAATTATAACCTGTCATCGTAATACAATAATTAGGGAAATTAATCGTCAGAGAAAAAGATCAAATTCTCACAATTGATCGCGTCAACTTAGTTGTTACTTTTCTAAATGTTATAGATCTAATTTTCCGAAACATAATAATACTATCTCGAAAGGTACCTATTCTTATAATTAGCTTACCTTTAGGGTGAGATATCCAATCAAACTTTAACCGTGGTCAGGTAACATCCTTGGGAATATGTTCACGTGATGTCAGGTGGTGACGGCAATTCGGAAATTATTGGAATCCAAAAAACTCAGGTATCCAAGAACTAAACACAGTTTACTATTATCCGCGACGCCATGTTTATTCCTGCACGGGACGGGTGAGACTAAATTCACTTACCGCCGCGTAATACCACAGACTACGGTCACGGCGTTCATCGAACTACTTGCGCATGCGCATCACACTCCGCGAATTTTCAAATACTCCTTTTCATGGGTCTCACTGTCTTTTGATCAAATTTGTACTTTTTATAAATATAATTAAAATATTAAAAATAAAAACACGTAAACATATAAATAATATGGAAGTATAAATAATTATAGTCGCAGTTTAGGCGTGCTAATCCCGCATACGCGCGTGTTTACTAAATAAAATTCACGTGAAGTCTTCAAAAATGAAAATGTCCAGTGGACATCATTTATTATTATACCTAATGTCTGATATAATCGTGCGCTAACTTTTAATCGGTACGGTTTCTTATCTAGGCAATAATCAATATGATACATGTTACATTCAAAATTATAATTCTAGTTATATTGACAGCAGACTAATCTAAAGTGACAATCTTTTCTTCTTTACGACTGTTCCATCATACAAAACGGTGTGTATACACGCATATAAGTTTCTTCACAGTGGCTTCACCACCGCGCGCTATTCGTCACTAGTTTAGCTCCGTTTTGCAAATAATCCTCTTTCTCTCTGCCAGCGACATCGTTCAGAACTGAAACATTTTTTAAACTTTCTTTCTTCCCTCGTTTTCAATTTAATTCAATTAAAAACCTCGCGGAAGTTGAAGTCAAAGGAAAACAGAAGATTGAAACTTAGTTCTAAAAGAGCGTATCGTGGATTACATTCGCTTCATCCACACCATGTTACATGATAAAAGAAATCCTTATTTTTTGTTTGTTTGTTTTCGTTTAACTACATCCTCCGTTAATGTGTCTTCGGAATTCTCACGTGGCAACTGACAGACATACCGTGGTCACCAATCATTTACAACATTCGTGGGACAACGTTTACGGTACTCTGATGGCATCGACGATGAGAATACCGAAGAATCGTCCGAGGTCCTCTTACAAAAGGACGAAAATAATCATTATTCTTCTCTCTTCGTCTTCATCTTACAATTTCAATTTTTGTTTTTATGTATAACTTTACAATCCTACAGTAGCTTATAGAAAGTGCGTAGATTTCCAAAAATTTTTACAATGGCAAATGAAAAAATATCTCGATAGATACCCTGAAAATAAATTACATTAAATATACAGTCTCACGTCGTTATTCCCGTTTATCCAATGTTTTTTTTTTATTTTTCTATTTTGTCGTCGTGATAGAAAAATTACGAGACTCGCGTCGTTTCGTTTCCTTTTTCTTCTTACTTTCCACAAAGTAGGATGTCTCGGTTTCTGCTTATCATACAAAGAGGCCATTCGACTCTTTTCTTACATCTCGTTCGTAAGAAATAAAGTAAGTTTTACTCCTTCTATCCCGTCTATTTCAAAGATATCGTCTTTCTAATCGCTTCGAAGACTTAACAATACGACAATGAACAGATAATTTAATAGGAACGTGTTTTTTTATTATCAAAAATTCGTATGATCAGCAATTATTGCCCATACAACGTGTATCATGTAAAAATTAATCTATATCGTCGCGATAGGACTGCATATTTTTTCTCATTTTTCCCTCCATCTCCTCATTAGCTTCCTTCGTTTTAATTAAGAAACTCCGTAAAATTGCACGCTATGTCTAAGGTCTATTCATGGGTTTCCTTCTCTACGCCGTTAATTTTTTTTTTACGAATATGTTTCTAAATATGCGGTATTCCGTGTGTATACTCACCCCCCTCCCCCCGTCATTTCGTTTTCCTGTGTTTGGCTAGACGGTGAACATCGTTATCAAAAAAAGAAAAAAAAAGAAAAAAAAAACAGAAAAGAAACTAACGCAAATTCGATTTCACTTTCGTTTCGAATGGAACGCGTCTGCGGCAACGAGGAAAGTTTGTACAAAAAACAGTTTATCTGAATCTGTACACGTTTAGACTTATACAATACTTATACAAAGTTTACGTATTAATTTGCCCTCGATACGTCTGGATTAACCCTTATCTGGATGTAGCGCGATTCATGCACCAAATGTTCAGCTAGTGTTACTCACGTTGTTTTTTTTTTGCGTTTAATCGTTGAAATATTAACCCGAGGAGGACCAATTCCGGAAAGGTATCGTTTCGCGGGGAGATCAACGGATCCAGATAAAGACTAATTAACGAGAATTGGCGCGCGCAAATCGTTAAGCCGTCAGTCCTTCGAAATCAACGCGATTAAAAGGGTCGAACGTTTTAAGGACACTAATTGTTTCCGACCGAAAATTCGTGCAAGGACATTTTGTTCCAGCGCTTCGAAGATCTGCGTGTAATTACAGGGAATTTGAGCTGCGTAATGACCCTGAAACCTCGACCCTCAAACTCTGGATGACCAAAGAAGGATCCAATGAAGTATATTCATTGTTATTCGGTTCCAAACGTAACGCAGGAAAATAAATTTTTTGTTTGTTTGTTCCATTCCGACGATCGAATGCGTACGAGCTTATGTACAACTGAAGTTTCAAGAAATCGAGTAGGTCAGGACATATTATGTTCCCCTTGAGGCTCAGGAAGACGCTTCCAGGCGTTTTGATTAAAATGGAAGCTCCGAATTGTTTTGTTTCATCCGCAGTATATTACCTAAGTTCGTGAAACTGCGAAAGAAGTCACGTGACCGCGAACAGAACAGATCTGCACTCTTTAAAGATCATCGTTTCGCCACCGAGAGAATCTGCAATAAATTCCACGATCATACTCAAAGTTCTAGAAATTTTCCGAAGTCAAGGAGCGGTGAGATTTATTTAAAAATTGACTATTGTCTTATTTTTGTTTAACGTTATGATAATTATGTATTGCTTTACAAACGGTCCCGTGCCTCCTTTGGCAATTTCCACGGCGCAGTTCCTAAAATTACTTATTCACCTAGTACTTCGTACTTACAATCCCCATCAACCTTTCATTGGCAGGTCTCTCTTAACGTAGGTACAATATATAAAAGTGCGCTTCTCTCTCTCTCTCACTCTCGAAAAAAAGGGCTCGAGGGTTTCTGGTACAAAAATGTCGATAATTGTAAGTTTTCGTAGAAATTATACCGCTCAAAATAATTACGTGGTCACGTTCTGGATGATTCTGAAAAATGAACTGAATCTCGAAGACGAAAAAAATTCGCTGACCTTAAAAAGAGATTAGATAGGCAATCGACGAACTTTCTCAGCTAGTTTACCGGATCATTCTGAACCAAGAAGGTCATATATAGAATATGAATCTATCTCCATCCGTTATCGAGATAAGCGTTGTTCGATGATCTACTGGTGCCCAGTCTACTTCTGCGTTGCGACTACAGTCGGATCAAACTCAATCAGTCACTCGAGGCCACTCCCCCAATCGCGAATCGCGTCGATCTCTCACTTCTTTACTTGCCTCCATGATTGAGAAACAGAAAGCGTCTGCAGCAAGGGTTGGGCAGCAATTCATTATTTTATGATTACTTTCGTGATCGATTAATAAAAGTAATCACAACGATAATAATCACTAATCGAGCAATCGTTGTTGAGATTAATCAGTAATTTTTAATCGTTCGATGAAAGATTACCTTTACTAACTTTTCTACTATTAAACTTATAGATTCGATCGTAATTATTGATTACTCGGTAATCGTACTCGTTAATTTCGTTACACGGTAATCATAAGCGTGAATCAGATTACATTTCATCCAACACTGGTCTGCTGCTTTTACTGCCTTTCAATTGCGCAACAATGGAACGAAACGATGGGAGGGCGTGACCAAAACCGGTGTGGTGGGGATAAATCCTCGGTAGCCTTGAGCGGCCAGCTGATTTCGTTCCGACAATAGTCAACGTATTACAGCAACGGTACATCAGGCTGGTGCAACCGCATCCAGAATCGCACATCACAAATGCGGCGGTTTCATTGCAACAATGGAATAGAAGGTTATATTTGCAGATGGAAGGCCGCCAATTTGAGCAATATCTTTAGATTTCCTGTAAAAGCAAAACAGAGATAAAAAAAACAAGATTGTCGTGTCATTGTAAGTACGTGTATCTTATTTTTGGCACAGCTCGATAACAGATGGAAATAGATCCATAGTGTGTATGACACCTTTTCGGTTCAGAACGACCTGCCAAGCATGCTGGAAAAGTTTCGTCGTATTTTAATAATAATTTCTATCGTATACGGGGCCTTGAAAGTTGGATACCTTACTGGGCGTTGAAGTCTCCTCCGAACAGGTGATCCTCTAATTATTTTGAGCGGCGTGTAAGCTAGCGCAATTTTTTTCGATTTTACGACGAAGTGTGTGGTAAATGCGATTCATCGGTGTCCAACGGATTAAGAACTATTTTGTCATGCTTTCACTCGCCTAATCGAACGAAAGTGAGTCGCTTCGTAAAACGTAACGGTCAGAGCCCTCCTCTTCGACCTGGGGACATCGTATAATTAGTAATATTTACAAATTCTGCTCCTTCAAAAGTGCCGTTAAGCGAAATAAGAGAGGCGATATCGTGTATCAGACACCCTGACCTACCAAGTGCCTGCTATACATGTTTTTTTTTTTTGTTTGCTACTTCGATAATCGTACAGGACTAAAGTGCTGAATTAAGGAGAAAAAAAAAGAAAAAAAAAAGGAAACAAAAATGAAAAAAAAAAGAAAAGAAAAAAGGTAACACGATGAAAACAATGCAAGATTCAAGCGTTAGTGTTCTCCATTGACTACCCATGTTACGTTCGTCGTGAGTCGTAAATTTAAGGAAACAATTGCACTGGCAAGCTGAGACAAGCGCCACTCAGTCTTGGAAAAGAGAGAAAAAAAAAAGGGAAAACGGAAACTATTATAGTTTTTATGCTGTTCGTCGCTCTGAAACGCCGTGCGAGCACGCGGCTCGAGTAGGCGAACGGAAACCAAGGAGAAAAACACCGAAAGAAGTATCTAATCTAATCGAAAAATACTGTAGTAGGTATTATGACCACATTAAAAGTAAATTAAACATAATTAGCATATCTTTATTTTTACAAGTTATATCGATAAAAACAAAGAAGATTCCCCCCCTCCCCAAAAAAAAGATCCCAAGATTCTCCGCGAACCGATTAAACGATTGTTTGCAGGCTCGATCACTTTGTGATCACATGCGTTTAGATAGCGTTTCCCTTCTTAATACTTCGTGATTAATAATCAGTTTATACACTGTATAAAAGAATGATTTGGGACATCACCGAGCCATTGCCTGTCCCCGGCGTGGTTTATTGTATTTTTTTCCTTCTTCCTTTCCTCTCATACAAAAGAACATCGGTTGGCAAAGTCGATAAGACGAATCCTATTTTTACTCGCGATTTAATGGTAACGCTTTTCTGGGCGAATCCCCCGATTAGGGCGATTTTTTTTCTTCTTTTTAACGTTCAAGTCTCGTTTAGAAGTATACCGGCGAAAATTGGAACAAAAAAAAAAATGCCTGGTCGCGGGAAACAATGTCTTTAAGACGATAATGATATCCGAGGAACAGCGATTTTTTTATCCTCAAAATGGCGTAAGTGCATCCTGACCATATATCGCCGACACCCACAGTTTACCGACCAGTCGGTATTGCGGGATCGTCGATATTTTTTTTTTCTCTTCTTATTATAACCGAATAAATCTCTGAATTCACATCATTATTCGAAGTAGTTTCAGCGACGGCGCGTGCAGTCGCTCCTAACAAGTGGGGATATAAAAATTAATTGTATGTATATGTATAGATAATCTAGTCAGCTAATTGCCGTTTACAAACTAGCAACTATTTAGTTAACTGATATTCAATATAGTTCACGGCCTTAAAATTATAAAACAGATTAGTCTGCCCGTCGATATTCACTATTAATTATTGCAGCTCCGGTGAGATATAAATCTTCATCGCGTGGCGTCACTCATGCCGTCAATTTCAATTTTTCTTTATTTATTTTTATTTATTATTTTCTTTTTTTTAGCCTTTTTTTTTATTGTGTTCTTCTATATCGTGGTCGTTGTCAATTGCAATAAACGCAATTTTTATTCTGATCCCGAATGACTGGACGGAAGAGGGCTCGCTGAAATCGCGATATCGTTCCGCACCACGACTTTCGTTTAAACGTAGAGAAACGCGTGTAAAGATGATGCTTCTTTCTTAGATAATAACCGTCTATATATTTTTTTGCGTGTTTTATTCGTTATCCAGTTATTAATTCCAATTAGCGTAAAAAAAAAAAAGAAAAAAAAAAGAAAAGAAACAGAAGACACGATTGAGATAACATAAAATTAATGCTAATTTTTTATTCTCGTTTTTTTTTCTACTTAAATTAGTCGAGAAGGGGCCGAGGTTCAGGCGTATCGAACGATTATGTTCTTTTTTTCTTTTTCGTCTGTCTCCATCGCATATTGCCGTGTATATTTTAGATTCACTCAGAAACACTTCGTCAACGCCGTTAGTTAAATGTGCATGGTATGCACAATCTGCCGTGTATGTATTAAAACGATCGAGTTACTGCGCTTCCTGTCTAACTGAGATTTACTTTCGAGCTATCGTACGTTGTCGTTCGAATGAATCATGAAACCTCGATGATAATGTACTTGCAATTTGCTGGTTTTCGTTTCCATTAATTTCGCACGGGACTTGGGGGACGACCCACGCATAAATACAAGAAAAACGAAAGAAAATCTAATTTGCGAATTCGACTTGTCAAAAATTAATTGGAAGAAACTAGTAATTATCGTTCGAACGAACGAGATTTGTTGTTAAATCCGATGTCAATGGTTTCTAAGTAACGCGTCTACCTCGAGTGAGAAAATATAAAGTGGATCTTTCTCTCTATCTCTCTCTCTCTCTCTCTCTTTCTCTCATTCTTTCTCTCTCTTTCACCCATTCCTTTCTCTAATATCGTTTCGTAATTCATTCACAAAAAGATTTTCTCAACTGCCGGTGGCCGGGAGAGTGTTCCGATTTTTAACGAGCCGTGCTCTTCCGAGTCACGTGTGTTCCACTGGAAATTACTCACTCGCGCAAAATATCACTAAGTCTCTTTCTCTTGTGATACCCGTTCTCGTGCGTTCGAATTTCATATACGTATACCCGGCTGCGTCACACCAAATATAATTCCTCCCAGCAGAATCTAAATCTCCGCACGATAGCGTGTTGCCAGTCACTCTGGAAACTTGTCTCGAATGTGTTCCACGTCTTTACATTCTCGCACGCACGTGTGTGTGTGTTGTGTGTGTAACGTTATTTCTCAATGTTAATTACTATTTGTTGTTTTTCTTAAAAAGGTTAAAAAATTAACCCCTTTACCAGCTCCTGAAAGGTATTCTCTAGCTGAATCATTTAGGCTCTGGGAAGGTCACCTGACACTTGTAGACTTCTTCGAGCATTACCGCTTGCCCTTGACCTTGGCTCACGGTAACAGGAGTCGTAGTATTCACGACAACAACCTGTTGACCTTGCTGCGCTTGCTGGGGCTGCTGTTGTTGTTGTTGCTGTTGATTACTCGCGTTCGGTTGCTGTGCGTTGCTTGGATTATTCGCGTTCTGATTCCGGGCAGTTTGACCGTACTTTTCGTGAATTGCACGATGACGCTTTAATGCGAAACGATCAGAAAACCCGATCTCACATATATCACATCTACGAAAGGAAGCAGTGACCGGTTAAATTATCTCGTTTTGACGAAAATGGAAATTACAAGCGGCACGTTACCTGTGTGGTTTTTCACCAGTATGAACTTTCGCGTGATTTTTCAGATGTGTAGCTTGATTAAAGGCCGAACCACATATACTACATTTGTAAGGTTTTTCACCGGTATGGATTCTTCTATGATTCCAAAGGGTTGAATGTCTGGCAAATGTTTTTTCACACACTTCACACTGATAGGGACGTTCACCAGAATGAATTCTTTCGTGATTCTTTAAGTGAGGACTTTGCGAGAACTGCATACCACAAACACCGCATTTGAATGGTTTTTCACCAGTATGCACTCGTCCATGATTTTTTAGATAAGCAGCTGTAACGATAAAAGTGAATATTATAAGCGTATATTGTATTCCTTCGTGTTATTTGAAATCACTTTCTCCTTTTTTATTTATTCACCTTTTGCAAAAGCTAAGCCACAAATATCACACTTGAAAGGTTTGTCTCCTGAGTGAAGTCTCTTGTGGGACCAAAGTGACGAATATCGGGAGAATGTTCCATCACACACATTACAATGAAATGGTTTCTCTGCCTGGTTTTGACTGTTCTGTTTGCCACCTGTAATTAAAGAAACACCCAAATTCTTAGTTTTCCTCAAAGGGCCAGTTCTACAAAAATATATGCTCTGAAATAATTTGTTGAATATCTTGGGCAATACGAGATATTGGATTGTGTATGATTCTTTGGAAGAATTTTCTTCCGAACGCATACAAAAGAATTCTATGTAGTTGTCCAATAAACCATTTTACGATATAGGATTAGTTTTTCTTAATAAATGTAAATACATTATGTAAAAATCTGAACATGCAGGTTAAGAGAGTTAGTGCAGAAGGTAAAAAATGAAGTATAGAGTCAAATGTTATGAATTAGATAGTTTTGTGTTGTTATATGAATGATTAAGTTATGTAAAAAGTATTGAAATGATTTCTTCATAACCTGTATCATAAAATAGAAAAGGAACCAAGTGATAAACTAAAATTTAAGAGAGCTATTGCATACCAACAATGATAAAGATTAATGAACCAAATTTATAAAACTGTCCCTTAGGGGAGATTTCATTCTGTGCAATAATACTTAAATTTAGATATCGACTGTTTACCAAAAAGGAAACAGAATTGTTGCAACAAATTTAAAGTTTTTAACACAGTAAAAACCAAGTTAGCAAATGCTTATAAATTTTGTTCTACTCACGATAATAGCATGCAAATAAAAATATTATCAGTATTGAAAGAAGCTTACTGTAATAAGTTTGTGTTGTACATTTATTTCCCTGTCATATGTACGAAAGGCGAATTTTGATTATGTTTATCAAATAAATGTATGAATTTGGAGGTCATGAAGCAAATATAAAAATGAATACATATATTATTCAATGATCCTAAATATCGTTTTATATGAAATAATGTTTTTTAGCGGGATTTAATTCTTTCCCAAAGAAGGCATCAGAACTTCCAAACAGTTTTAGTAATCCACATGATAAATGATGTAACATCGTCCAATCAGTGGATGATCATGGAATATATTATGTAATGTGAATCCCGTGTTCTTTTTGGCTGTAACTGTTCCGACTTACTTCCTATGATGATGCGGCCTGTTGCCTTGCAGCCGCCACACTTTGCGAGGGAACTGATTCCGGAATCTAGTTTTTCGTCGTGTTTACCTACCATACACCGCCCGATGTACGATCATGACAGTAATGAAATGATAAAAGTAGAGGAAAGGTGATTATGGCATACAAAGAAAAATGTTTTTCTTTATCATTTTGAAATTTCAAATTTCTTGTAACATTTTGAATTAACAGGACACGCTACTTTAAAGCAAAACAGCATTGTACCTTTCTAACAAACATTTTTCTTTGAACTGCATGAAGCAAAGTAATGATAAATTTGAGTAACTCACCAATAAAAATTATTCCTGTACCATTACACTTGTGACACTTGGTAACACTAGTGACACCCCTTCGTTTCACAGGATGATGACCAGGTTTGATAGCTGAAAAAATTTAATTCTATTCAAATTTATGTCTTTTTCACATCATTTTTATGTTCACTATTTACAAAAACAACACAAAAAAAAATTAATTCTCATGTGTAATAATAATAATGTAGCAAAGATGACTGATAACACGTACTCTTTTTAATTTTAGTAGGATGATGTTCACAGGGGTCCTCACTACCACAATCTTCACAAATTTGCACCTTTGGTTTTTGATGCATATTTGTTTTATGGCTCTTCAATTCTCCTGGTAGTGCAAAGCATGCTCCGCATATATCACAGGTATACGGTCTCTCTGGTGTAGTTGCAACAGTAACTGTTGTTGGTGTTTGTACAACAACTTGCTGTGGTTGTTGCTGAAGATTACTAGGTGTTGTGTTATGAATCCGTTTGTGATGGTTTAGTAAGCTCATGTGTCCAAATACCAAACCACAAATGTCACACTTAAAGGTCGCGTTTGTAGCAGCCGCAATGCTCATTTGATTCAATAACGTGTTATAACCGACAGGTTGTACATCAAAACGATAACAACCTTTGTCGTCTGTAGTGATCGCACCAATTGTGCTCACTGCATTTGTCTGAACCTTCTGCAGCATGTTGACATTGTAATAGAAAGGGAATTCCGCAGTAGCTGATTGCTGCTGGGATTTGTCCTCCTTCTTGTCTGTCGTAACATACATCTGCTGAGACTGTTGCTGCTGCTGCGACTGTTGACCCTGCGCAGCTTGCTGCTGCTGTATTTGTTGTGGGTCAAACATTGCTGCTTGCTGCTGAAAGTAAATATTAAACGATAATTCTTCGTATTGTTCCATTCAATATACTTTGTACAGAAAAAAGATAAATATAATTTTTTATATAAGCAATACTATAACAACAAATGTTTTACAACAGAGCAATATAGGAAACAATAAAATGTAAGAAGTCCATTAATCATAGATAATGCAAATGTTTATTTACACGATTTAATGTTTTGTAAATTTATGCTTTATACTTTTAGTCACACATAGATACCTATCTCTATAAGTATTTCAATAATGAACAACCTGTCTCTGATCGCCGTAGCTCGAATTGCTCTGCTCCGTCTGAGTAAAACTATTAGTTTGCTCAGTTTGAGTAAACATGGAACACTTCACTGGCTGCTCGATCGGTTGGCTCTGTCGAATGGTAGTTATCGTTAGATACTACGACACTTGTATTGCTCCTTTCAAAAACAATAACATTCTACAATGCGTTGTTTTAGTCAATGTTCTACGTACAGCGGTATACGTTATGTGCATCAAACATCAAAGAAAAGCGAACAAATACCAGCGGAGAAAACTCATTTCCTCTTTACATCGTTGTGGTATACAAGGTGCATACCTGTTGTATTTGATCAGGACGGGTTGTGTTCAACCACACCACGTTGTTGCCATTTGATTCTAGGGCCATTGATGTGTTGCCTTTGACCCTGCACAATCAGTAGGCATTCGTTAAAGAGAAATAAAACAAACCCTAGCATGTCGACTCTGATCCCCCCCTGATCAAAGCCACATCAAGGTAGAAAGGAATGACTTCAACGTAGATTATACAGCAGGAACGATCGAAGGAAAATGGAAAAGGATCAAGGCTCGATTTATAACAGCAGCACACAATACTCACATGTGATAGTCTACACGGGCGCCGCGGGTTACATGTCTGGCTGCCAAACGAATGATCTTCTAGTTGCCATGACTGCGGCGCGGAATGCCGCGCAGCTGGTCACACTTATTCCTGATGAAGGCAATACCTTAGTAACTAGTTTCGGTATATTGTCCAATACAACATCCAAGAACGAGTTCCTCGTGTCGGTTGGGCCGTGGTCGCGGCAGAAAATCAATGGCGATCGATTTAGACCTTCGATGCACCTCCTTAGTACGTTAGATCCCGCTAAAATTTACGCCAGTCACAACACTATTGAAATCTCGCCCCTTGTGGATACCGCGAAAGCAGTTTTGTGTTACACGCTTGTCAATGAGCAGCGTTGACCCGCGCAGATCATGTCGTCCAAGCGCGGTGGCGGCTGCGGCGACTGGTATACGAAGCGCGGGTTTCTCGGGCGCATAAAATTGGCGGTACCTCGCGGCGTACGACTCTTCTCAATTTTATTCTCGTCAGGTTGGGCCACGTCGCCGCGTACCGTGGCTCAAGATAGGCCGTAGCGCAAACAAGCAGACCGAGCACCGTCAACAAACTGTGCGGTAGCCATTACACGCGACGAGGATAACAATGGGCGACACGAACGCGCGCTGCCCCCGATGCCTTTTTCCGAAGCGTTTTCGGGCGCCTTCCGTGAATGCAGCCAAGCGCCACCAAGGTCAGCACCCGGTGACGCTAATACCCGTTACACCGTACATTCTGATTGGACCAAGACCTACTGTCGCCAATTCTTATTGGCCCTTAAAACCTTCGCGTGCGAAACATGGAAACGATTATTTACCTTTCTCTATAAAAATCATACGATTCTTTTTGAAATGCGTACGATGATTTTTATTTTTTTTTCTACATAATTCGAATTATTTTCGTTTAAAATAATTGTCGTTATTTAGATTCTTTTTACCAGAGCAAATGAAACATTCCATGGTAAAATAAATATCAAAATATTCAGATAGCATTAAATAATATTAAACCAGTAAGTACAATTTTATATGAAATGTTTCTAAATGTGTGATATTGTTATAAATATTTTATTACAGATTCGGTGCAAAAATACTTTCCATACGACACAGATAAAACGAAAGATGATATAGGCGCGTTCCAACTACCGATTGGTAGAATATATATCGTTCATTACGTTGTACCAATCGGAAGTTGAAACACACCTAGCGCTTTTTGTGGATCTCCAGCAGTATGGACAGAAATCACTTGCGCTTACTGTATTGATAAAGATTGTAGTTGACGTGAAAATTTGCCCGCAGAGTATACGTTTACAAATAATTGAAGAATTCAACGTAAGATGGAGCAACTAAATTGTGGATTCTCACGCAGTTATTTGACGTTTCTATTTGCCCATATGTAGTAGTTCGTATATCATCAAGGAAAATGATTGTTGATTTGCAGTTAAATCGAAGTAAACCATATTACTTCCGATTTTCAATTTTCAGCTATTCATGGAGCTCTAAACGATGAATTTTTGTCGAGAAACGCTTCCAAGATATCGTTGAAAATTATTTGGCAAACCTCCACTGTTCCTTCCATCGTAACTTTTTTTTCTTGACAAAGATAGTGACAAAAGATATAAAAAAAAAATAAGTGTCAATATTTAATATTTCAAGCTGGATATATTATTAATAAAGATTTTAGAAATATTATTAAAAACATTCCAAAGCACTGAATACATTTTCAAAACTATTTTAATATTTTTCAGACTAATCTTAATTTTATTCTCGGTACTTTATCTCCGTATATTTCGTACTATTCGTAACAAACGTATTATTCGTAACTGTAGATTTACTAAATTTAATTGTATTAAAAATGTATTATTAAAATTTTAATACAAGATTTCTTTTATGAATACAATACAGTGAATTGTATATTTTCATTTACCACAGCACTCGCATTAAAGTAGGGCAACCTTTCGATTATAGTTACAATAAAATCAATTGGCTGCTCAAGGCCAGGAGAATTTATCTCCTCTCTCCACTGCACAATTTCTTACCTCTACATTAACTTCTAAGCATACACTCCATAAAAGCGAGAATCCTGTGGAACGTGATTCACAGTGGTAGAAATAAGTTTGAGAGGTAATTAAATTTGTACCGATTATTAATTTCAAAATACAGGCATTATTTCGAGTATGAAATTGAATGCAGCTTTACTGAACAAGTTATCTAGCTCTTTAAATCTGAGTGCAATTTTGAAGCCACTAAGTCGAAAATAATATCGATACTTTTATCTTTGTTCTCTGCGAACTTTATACTCATTATACCTCAGTAGTTATATGTGCATTCATCAGAAATAATTACCACAGCAGCTTACGTTACAATTACTAAGCGTAAATCATAGAAGCATTACCAATTGCCCACAGAGATTTAAAAGTGCCAGGAATCGTGCAATTCGCGCAAAAAACTTTTATTTCGAATGAAAGCAGTACGTTCAGCTCGGCACGAAGAAAAGAAATCCGCCGAATTTCACGCAGTGATCAAATAATCATTGAGGCACAGAAGCTATTTCCGGGGTCCAGAAACTTTCATTTTCCTTTTTCAAAGTTTTTTTTTCTCGAAACACCATTTTCATTTTGGCACGTGTATATTTTCCATTTGCTAAAAATAAACCGTGTCACCTGCCTCTTTTGTAACCGCGATTTTGCTCATTTCTTTGAACGAGCCTCAGTTGCAATTTTCGCCACTTTTTCATTTTGCAGCGAAAGAGTTGTGTGTCGGTCGAGTGGATACAAAAATGCCCTACAAAACTTCGACTCAATTGCGGTCCTTTCAGTCAAACTCTCCTTTGATTTCGCTCGAAACAAATCGAACGCTCGCGCCCTTCTTCGCGAATCGATCACCGCTGTATACAGGGTGTTTATAAACATTGGGCACCTTTTTCAGGATCATTCACATAAAAGAAATCGAAATGTTCTTTACAGTTTTGCAATTCGAAGTCCTATTACCGAGAGATGAACAGTTCAAGTTCAATGTTAGTAATGTTATTGATTAATTATACTATTGATTAATAGTCTACGCGATACGAAGTCCTGACTAGTAGCGAGATAACCTTTTCCAAAAATTTTAATCGTTCAATTTCTATCCAGAAGCATACTTTCTAGGTTTCCACTACACAAGAGAACCACGTGTCAATGACGTTGTTCATACAACTGTTTGTATCTCGATGACAAAACGAGTCTCGGATTGCAAAACGAGAAAAGAATTGTTTGATCTGTATTGACGCGAAGAATTAATTTTGGAAAGAGGTCTTACATTTTCGTCGACACCCTGTATACACGAGGGATCATGTTTGTTGCCAAACTCCTCTAATGACATTTTCGCATTTCCATGAATATGCAAAATCGCGTGGGCTGCCGTGTTTCTAGACGACTATTAACGACGGTTGCAGGACATTATTGCGAAACTCGTGTGTCATCTTTTTCTTGACTGACGTCAGCAGAGCGACAACCATCAACTTCGAACGCTAGACGAGCGATTGGGTCACACCGTAACATTTAGAAAAAACCTCCATCGGTTTCCATTTTGAAAAGATGGTTCTACGGTTGGCAAAAATAGTCACACTGAAACAATTAGTCATTCATTTGTCAAAACGTTCGTTATTCTCGCTATAGTAGGTCAATAAGTTAATAAAACTTTGCATGGGAGCAAAGAACAGTCCCTCTACCAAGATCTGACAAATTATAAAGGTGTTGCTTGGTACTCATAATTGGACATCTCTTCTCGCAACTTATAGTCTTCTTATGGCAGGCATATATCACGAGGAACCTACTTCACATAGTCGCCTCTAAAGGTTGTACTTTAGTAGTATCGTCCGGCCAAACAACACCGGAGACTTCTCTATCAGTCCTGATCGAGCATCTTGCTAACTCATTGGAACCTTTATCGGTTATGGATAACCTAATGAGCACTCTCTATCATTACTCCCTAAGTTCGACTGACTTGGAAGTATACTCTCTACTCGCTGATTCTTAGATGAAGTGTCGTCGATCGCTCGAGATAGCGACATGTGGTACCACTTACCCTTGGAAGTGTATCAGTAGGTGTTACAGAACACCAGGATTTAGTGGGACGTTGAGACCCGAAATATAATCCATTGCGTGCGAGTTCCAAACTGTAGAGCCTATGAGCAGCGAGGCTTTCGCTTATAACTCCACTGAGCAAAGATCACGAACTATAGACGTGCCTACCTCCTAGTATCCACTACTATCAGGAGGAAGAACCTCTTATTATATTTGAATCATTTGGTTACCGAGGACTTGACCCTAATTTCCTTCTGTAAAGGTATTTGCTCTTGGTTTATTCTTAATGTTAAAGTTTAAAACAATTCCATCAGGGATGTAACCCAAGATCAATCAATGCACCATAGAGCTTAAATTGGGCTTACGTCAAACGGATAGCAAACATGTCTTTTTAATCTGCAAGGAGTGTGTGTATGAATTTATATTGAGATTTCATCAAGAAGGAGAAAATTAGAATAGAATACGTCTCCCTGAGAAAGAATGATTGAGGTCAGATTCAGTTGAGCCTATTCAAATGAAACTGTCCCGACCTTCAATCTCGACAGCACTCTTCGTGTGCTTTTTCACTTTCCTAGACCAGAACTGCTGACACGAGAGCCGGACGCAGGTATTTAGACACTTGACACCTCACCGTGTTTGCGACGAAGGTCGAATACCAGTGGATCCTATTTCATTCTGTAAAACCAAAATTGCTATTCGCCTGTCTGTCGCAAGTTTTCAGTACGAGGGCTCCTTGAGTTTATATGCTCGAGTTTGGAACTTTGTCCAGGTTGCATCTAAATGGTAGCTCAGTAGCCACTCTTATAGTTATTGCGTTTATTCAATTTCCTTCGTTCATAGCTCATAGTAGGCTTGACGTTAGTGGAGATTTGTTATATTTTTATTTATGTCATAATAAAATTCATACTATCTGAAAGCTGAGTTAATTTCCTAACTGCTTATGTATCTTTCACAGCTTACTAGCCTTCTACATATGAAGTTATCTGTATTTAATTTGAACGCATTGCGATGTGTGGATACTTTTTTCGGCGAATGTACTTAGGACAGAACAGGATCAGATGGTCTGTTAAAATTGGAACATGGTATAATTCACACAATGGGATCGATTTATTATTTAGTATGTATGAGTGGGAGGATTTGGCGTGAATAATTCTAATGCTTGGTTATCCTCAGGGGTGTTTGTTATTAAAAAAACGAATCATTGATATTCGTGATACGATGTAGAGTAAATTACTTTCATACTGAGTCTCACTGGTACTTTAGACGACCTTTAACGTTCCTGATAAGATCTTCCATGAATGGGGAGTTGTTATTTAGGTTTGGAAAGCAAACCTCCCACTTTGTAGCCTGATCTACCTTTTTATTCTCAGGAATCCTGATATGTCCAAGGATCCATATAAATTTGATTTTATGCCAGCAGCGCGTGGTAGCTTTCTTCCTTATATGGTGCAGGTATTCCTCGAAGTAATCGTGCCCGGACAACAGCTGTACAGTAGGTAAAACTACCAAAACCTTTACTCAACTACTCTAACAAGAATGGCCGGGACAACCTCGACAGTTCGTTAGCTGGACCAGCCACCATTGCTACTGCAGCAGCATGGACTGCCAGACCTGAGATTTGAGGACCAGTGAACCTCATGTCCCGCCGCGTACGTTCAATTGCAAATGTATCCTCTTCTTCCATAATTTCGTCTTCTTCGTGGCTATTTTCTCCCGATGTTAATTCAATTTCTACTTTTAATTCTGGATTTCATTTGTTTGATGGTTCTTATTGAACTTTCTCGTTTTCTATCCGATGAAATATAACTTTTGGGCTTTCTTGTCAAATTTCTATCGTCACTTGTCCGGAATACATATGTACGATTACATTGTATCCACATACATGGATTTTCTTTAAATCTGGTTTTCAAAACTTCTAACATTGGTAGGGTGTTGTTTCACGTAATCGTGTTAATAATTTGTTCTCAAGGAAAGTAATAAAAATCAATGAAACTAATAATTTGAAGCTTATTTTTTAGTTTAGTGTTGTTTTACAAATCAATTATTTCCATTTGAAGTTCTTTGAGATCCTTTTCAGCATCAATATTGAAGGATAATGAAAAAATTAGTTTTTAAATCGAAAACTAACATTCTTATACTAGTTCTTTTAGTTTCTTTGCACATTTTTTTGTTCAAGATAGATTTTTTTTTCTGAAAATTGTAAAATAAGCACATATTTTAAAACATCAGTAGAAAAAAGTAAAGATTTGATTGATATAAGTTTTTGTGGCTCATTTTACAGTAGTATGAACTATAAAAAAAAACAGTGTGAATTTTATTTTAAATGCTATTTACTTAGATTTTTAATGGCATCGTTTGAATTACTTTTTTTAAGAGGATCTGTCAATATACAAGATTCCTGCCACATGGAATTATCTGGAACAAAAATTAAAAAATATGCTTGAAACTAAAATATATTCTTTACATATTGATCATCAAACATTTCCACTTTTGTGAAATATATTGCCTGGTATATGTTAAGTACATATTGTATAGAATGTGCAAAATTTCACTGTAATTGAATGATTAGATCTCAAGATATCTTGCATGCTACTTTTAAAAACACAGTTCAGGAAAAACACATTTAAAGATTCCAAATACAATTTTTCATGTTTTCTTCACTTACCACTAATTAGTCACTTTTACTTCATACATATGAACCTCTGCTTCAATTTAAAACTCTTGCAAGGCCAATTGAAAAGATTTATGGACAATTTGACCTTTTTTGGAACTTTCAAACATTCGTTTGTTGGCTATTTGTATCCTCTTTTCATTTAACGTGTCAGATTTTGCAATAGCTGTTGGCCCTATTGTTATACTCATATTATTCATAATAAATAGCACACTAGAAAAATCTGTGTTAAAAATACTGGCAGCAATATAAGTAGCAATTTTTATAATTGTAATGCTGCTAAATAAATTTTTTCGAGTTAAACACCATACCACATTAATAAAATGCTTGTTTTTATTTTATTCTTCACAAATATGGGTGCTTGCCTTCAGTACATCACTTATCGGTTCTTTCATCACATCAGCTATTAGTTTTTTTACAAACACACTTATAAAAGCTGTTTCAGTTTCAATTTCATGCGGATTCTGCAAATATTTCCTTTTTCATGATCTGATTATTCCCAAAAATAATTTATTTAAAGACTGGAAACTCTTGTACTTTATTTTTATGTGATTTCAAACTATTATTTAAGGCAAAAAAGATGCAACTTTTTCAAAAATTCAGTGTCCTAACCCCTTAATTTACTTTTAACAAGATTTAACGTTAAATTCTTCTCAGATCTGCTTTCAAGCCCGCTTATCAAACTGTTATACGATTCAAGAATTCTACTTACTGTTACTATTGAAGGTATAAATAAATTTTCGTGAAGGTTTAGTTCCACGGATGCCAATTGATCGTTAATTTCAACTATTGAATTTATGTGCCCCTCCATATTTCAGTTTTCTTCAAGAGTTAATCTGCATAAACGTTTCAGTAAAAATATCTTATTTGATAACGATAATTTCTGATGGTACTCCTCTAATGCTAGCCACGTTGTTCTCGTACTTACCGTAGTGTAAATACATATATTCAAGTTGATTGTCTCCAACTAACGGTCCTATAGTCGCATTAGCTTTTCCATCATTTAACATCCATTCGTCGTTTAGAGTTGTTGGTAGAACCTTATTTACCACATTCCAAATATCTTTAATTAAATGTAATTGTAATTTGTTGTTCTCCGAATGATAATTGTCATTCGATTTGAGGATGATCACACGTGGTCTTTCCGCCATTATTTGCACTGCACTTCACAATTCCTCAATTTTAAACATTCCGTGAACAACTTTTTTTAATTAAAACATTTCAATCCTGAGCCCATAACCTGCGAGAACAAGATTGACTAACAAGGGACAATTTCAAATTAATGCACGTATTATACATTAATATAAAATCGCTTTATTCCAAACTAATATTTCACACGTATCTCTTTGGCAGCCTCTTCCTTACTGATTAGTTTCCGACGCGTTTCGATCAACTCGTTCATCAATCCCGATCTGTGGTCTCTGCCTTGCCGACATTGCTACCTTATAGACTAATTACAGTTAATGCATTTACATGTTTAGACTGCAATCTAGTTCAACCATCTGTCGGTATGTCTTGTACTTTTGAAAAAATTTATTCACTCAGAGTAGATGTTCCAGAAACTGAAAAATAGTTTATCGAAATTAAATATATTACAAGGAAATAGATCTTATTTAATTTCCGTCGAGAGATTGAATTATTTTTTCTTCTTATTTTTTATATTTATTTATGTGACAATAATATTTGTTTCCAGATTCGTTTTTATATATGTGAAAGTTAATCCCATTAACGTTATTAACATTTTTATGAAATACCTACCACCGGGAAGGAAATTGAATTGATACCTAGCATTGTAGATTTAATTAACAGATATACTGATATTTGAAGATCTGACAGATGGGTCAACTTTATTTAACAATTTTTAAAAGCATCCACGTCTGCAGGTTAGTTGAAGGAGTCATCAAGCTCGTCACATGAAAGTTTACACGATAAAGAATCAGATGTTGGAAACTTTCAATATAAACGTCATTGTATCAAGTCTAAAAATCAACATCCCCGTTGGATCAGTGTCTGACTTGAGTCCTGATTTTCATGCAATTATCCAACTCTACCTTCTTGAAAAGATTTTCGAATCAAATACTTTCTAATGAACTCTTTTACGAAACTGAAAGTAGATTACTATAATTGAATGTCCATCGATCTTGAAAAACAAAATATTAGTGCTTTTATTTTCTACCGATTCCAGTAATAACGTCTTAAACTTAAACGGTTATGATGGTACAATTGCATTGGAAAAATGTAAACTCTAGTAAGGAGGGTACCCAAATATAATATAAACCATTATTACATACAGTTATACATTAAATAAAAGTATTTGCCACCTTCTTTACACGACACGTTAAATGTCACGAGAAACGAACCTTGTTTTGCCACAAAAAGGAATAGATAGACATATTTTAATTTTTTTTTCATTCAATGAAATAATGTGTTAAATTGTTACCAGTATAGTTTCCTGTGCACATCTACGTCTATTCACGAGTTATCATTATTTTTATCGGTTTAGGTCCATTCGTCGGACCCAGTTATCGACAATACAAGAAAAATGTATACCAGAAAGATTAAAAAATTGCTTAAAGATATGTTACATTCCTTCTTAACGATCTTCGAGTCGGTGAGAATCGAATTTCGGTATTTTCAATTCTTAAATTAGTCGTTGTACGCCGTCGATGCGTCGAGACTCGTATCTATAATATTTGCGCTGGCGCGTTCATTATCATCTCGAAAGTAGAGAAAACCGAAAATAGACAGTTTGACGTAAAACGGGAGTTTCAATGTAAGCAAGCAACATCGACCTTAGATTTGTTTCTTTTTTGTCTCTACTAAAAGCTTCGTTCTCTCCTTGATGTGGCTTCTGTTCCCGAGAATTCGTTTCGCGGTTAATGGCAACGATTGAATTCCGATTCCAACCGAATCAGCGGGAAATCTAATTCCTCGTTTAAATCGGCCGAGAAACGATTCCAGAAAGAGCCGTGCTCTCATCACTCGATACGACCGATGCTACCCTCGATATTGATTCTAATTCTGGAAACGGATTCGTGTAAACGTATCGACAATTTCGTGCGAGGCAATTTTATGCAAGACATTTCGTAAAAGCTTGACGATCGAATGTCGTTCGAGCTAAATCTCACGCCGACAGATATACAGAACAACATTTATTCGCATCCGAATTCTTCGATTTATCGAACTTGCCTTCGAGTTCAGCGACGGACGATAAAATCGGGAAAGAGTTTCATAAAAAACAGGGAGTCAAACGAATCAAGAAAATACGACAGTTAAAAAGAAGTATCATTGGTTAATGGCCGAAAGAAAGTGGAGATGAAACACTGTTACAGGGCTTTGAGTGTAAGGAGAAACGGTAGGACACGTAAACGAAGGAAAAGAAAACTAAGCACGATACGTAAACGAAGGAAAAGAAACCTAAGTTAGATTCGAAGATACAGAACGTGTTAAAGATAAAATGTGACGTTATTCGAGAAGCAGTAAAAAATTGAAAAGAACTCGCCACGAGTAACTTCACTGTGAAACAGAGTATAGATTTCGAATCGTCTTTCAAGGCGAGTTCGAAAAACACAGAAAACGAGAAACGTCCACAAAATGTATATGTATGTGAAACTATGATGCAGACAAACGATATCTATGTACCCGAATATCTATAAGCAAAAAGAACAAGGTCGAAAAAAGGTAAAAAAGATACGACAAACGAAACAAAAGTGCCAAATATTTTACCAAGAATTTTTTTTTCGCAATGTCAGTAACATCTCGTCTTTAAATCAAGAACGCGTTAAGTACCCAAGATCAAGAATGATCGTTGTTTGTGTTTCTTCAGAATGAACGTTAAGTCGACAGCTGTAAATTTAATAATCGACCAGTTAAGGGTTTAGCAGCAATTAATGTAAATTAAACATTTTTTCGAACGCGACTGTATTTGGATTATTTTTAGTTATACGTAATTGAAAGCTTTCCAGACAGAATTCGAATAAATTATACTTAAAACTAGACCGATTAATCGGAATACGCGAATCGATTAATATTAAATATTATACTCTCGTAGAGTTAGAATGATAACAAATATAAAAAAAATACCAATGATACCTGTATTGTTTTGAAACTTTGGTCACACGAGCTAGAATTTCCATTTGTTAATGCAAGTATTGCAGCAGTCGACAGGTTGGGATACATCGGTGCATCTTTTCCATTGTTTACCGATAAATGCAGTAGGTTACACGAGTATCCAACTTCGAGCGTATTGTCAGTGGTTTGTTGCATGGAATCGTGGTGGACAATGGACATTTATCGAATTTATACATTCGGTATATAGTAAGCAAAAAAATGTCACGAATTACTAATTAGTACGGTACAAAAAAAGAGAAGCACTATGGGACACGGTAGTATCGATATCGTTCTCCATTTATGGGATGCACCTAAAATTTTCTCTTTCGTGTGCCTTTCAAATATAAATACACCGTGTATAAAAACGTTACGATACGACATGCATGTATATTTTCTGCCTTTTTCTTGGCCAAATAACGCAAAAGTGGCTCGTGTGACTACAGTTGTAGCCTAAAACGGTAATATGTATTAATACTACTTAGTTCTGTCACTAAAGTAGACGTAGTAAACGAGGGATTCCCCCTTTTTTTCTGGAGAAATCATCGAAAGACTTCCCCGACCTCTTAGAATGAGATTAGAAGATGTATGGGGTTCCCCGGCTGGGCAGTCCGAGCGCAGAGCCTATTCGGTAAACCCCGCGTTATGGGGCGAGAAACGTCCGATTGTGGTGGGCAGGATCATGCTTTTATAGTTATCGTCTTATTATACATACGTATAATGCGAGCTTCTCGAGTTGTTATTTTATGATGTTTTTTTTCGACACGATCGGATTCATATTTGGTTTTTGCTACGGTGTGCGTAAAACGTGAGTAGTATTAAATACGAACCATTGGCTCGATATACGTCATGTGTTTTCGATCCTGCTGGAAATAAACATTTTTTAGTACATTTAAATATACAGAGTGTGAAAATAAACCGAAAATCAAGAATAAAATTTTTCCATAAGATGAAAATTGAGTTCAGTTTCGTCAAGTACGTGTACACTTGACTGTGAACTCGCTTACAGATTGCTGATCTCGTATGCCCTTTCATGTATCATCAATGTTGAACGGGTCGTGGTAATACTGTACTAATGGGTCGAGTTCACTGGATTTTTATTTATGGGGCTATGTGAAAGAAACACGCAGAACGTACTGCAAGACTTCTGTAGTTCAATGAAAGAATAGAACAGGCTTTCAAGGAGTTAAAGCAACGAAACACACTAGCATCGGTCCGTAACTCTTTGGTGCGAAGAGCAAGGATGTGTATGCTTCATCGAGGACGTTACTTTCAATCATTTATGGGTAATCGAACAATTTATTCCTTGAACCGTTTCTTTTAATGGCTATGAACACTTGTATCGTAATAATCATCCTGTGAGGATTCTTTTGTTCAGCACTGTATATAAATAATACTGTACAGTTTTATATTTATACCTTCATTTGTTTCCTTTGAACAAATTCTTGAAAATTCTGTAATTTTACGCGTTTCAAACTAGTATGCCCTCTTAATCAACCTTTACGTTATCGCATAGTCTTATCAGTAGTTTACGAGAAACATTTGTTTATATATGTACGAATTAAAAATTACACGAATAAAGGAACGTTCAAAAAGTGTCCCATAAAGCATTCATAAACAGACAGTATCAAAATATATCGATCCTATGTATAACTTGTCCAAAGTAAACTATCCACATTTTACTTACCGATGATAACAAACAAGATATTATTATAATTTTCATTAATCAATTCTCAGCTGGTGCCTGGTATAAATATTAGATGTGGAGTTTATTATTTTTAAGCTTCCGCGAAGATACATACATTTGTAGGAGTATTATGCTACGTGAAGCCACTACTATCGATATCTAGGTACTAGAAATACTATTATTAGTCTTCACTGGTTTTCAATATTCTATTTCTTCATTCAGTTGGGCATATCTTTGAATTTTTTTCAGTCATAATGTTTTGTATATTGTTAATGTTCGATACTGGAATATCGATCAAATATGTAGGTACATTAGTGTAGTCCTTATTTTTCAAAAAGTGGTACTACACTCTTAAATTGTACTAGATGAGAAATTAATATGTATATACAAAATTTCAAAGTGATTGCATGATTATTTTTTAAATAAAAGGACCGATAAAGAACAGGTATTGACAGTATTTGAATTGTTAGAAAATTAGAAATTAGCAAAATTCAAGCCATTTTCAGTAATATAACGTCAACAAATCTGGAAGAATTGCAAGGTACCTGTAATATTTGAGAATAAATGTAATTTATTGTATTTTCTGTATCGACATCACATGTGCAAATTAGTTGTAAGAAGTGTATTTGAAGATAAATAGCCATGTTTAAAAAATTTTAAAAAGCTTAGTCGAAAATTAACCAATCTATAATAATATTCGATTAAGTATAAAAAATATTTACGTTCGTCGAAAATTCCAAGATATAGAAGTAAAATTGAACTTCTACTTAAAGATCGTACAACAATAGCATTCAAGAAATGATTACGTAGAATTCTTGGAGTTAATGATTATTTTCATTGAGGAAACAATGTGTACAGAAAATTTATTTCACGTTTCCGCAGCAATGAAACATACGAACTTCAATTTTTGTTTGTTTAAATTGTAAAGGATTATCCCTGCTGAATAATTTTTTCTTTAATTGTACAGTCATTTTTGTAACACAAAAATATTACAAATACTTTGATTTTTCAAATTTGACACCTGGATCAAGTCTTGAACAATTTAAAAGTAATATTTCTATATTGTTTGTCCTTCGTGGCAGCTCTGAAATAGTGGTGAAAACAGACTGTCAATGGACACAATTTCGGTCATTAATGTAGACACGTCAGCTAGTTGACCACTAAAATGCGAAGCACGTTTCTGAATTCTACAAAACAGTCTTTGTCCGACAACGAATACATAATTTTAACAGTCTTTTCAGAAAATTATAATTATATTCTACAGGATAAAGAAGATAACTTTTATTGAAGAAATCACATGTTGATTTAGCTTTTTGTTATTTATTAAAATACAAATCCAAAAATTAAAAATCATAATTTTCTTATAATCTTCGAAAATTTAAATCACAGTACGACAATAGTTCATTTGTTTCAAAAACTGTTTAGTCGAAAAGTAAGAAAAATTCTATTAATATAGTTTATCACAATAAGGAGTTTGGTGAAAATATAGGGTGACATTTTATTTGTCGTGCACTGTACTTCTTGCGAAGGAATCATTGGTACTATTAAAAGGCTTACTACCTGTTTATAGAGACCGTATAAAAATCAAATTACAATCGCATAAGAATTATTTCGTTGAATCACAAACAATATTAACCTTCGAGTACTGTACTGGAGTCACTTTTGACTCGTCACTTTCTCGAGACATGTACACAGTATTAAATTTCATTATTGCACTGGCAATAATTGTATGTGTACCTAGTTATATATAACAATGAATGTTCCAACCTCAACGTATTAATGTAAATTTCGTAAGGAGCTCGAGTCTCGTGCAACAGCAAATATATCTGCATTAATGAAATATCGGTGTGAGTAAAAAATGATTCCGGAACAGGATTATGAAGTCCAGCACTCGAAGGGTTAAAAATATCATATTCAATTTTGTTACTAAGTGGAAACAAAAAGGCCATTTAATTTTTTTAGAAAATAATAGCTCTAAAGCAGCAAGAACATTGAACGCGTGCAGAATGGCACGACCCATACTTGAATCACAGCATGACGTCCAAATACAGCCGACACGATACGAACAATCGCTGGATCATTGTCAAATATTCCTTTTTAACGAAGTGATTAGTTGTGGAACGCTGCAAAAATATTTTTTTTATTAACAATACAGACACATACAGTAGAATAAAATTTTTTTTTATTGTTACATTCTATTAAATAGAAGTGTGATACTATTTCGTAGTAAGAGAACATATTTTTATAACTTTACTTACGAAAACGTATTACCACGAAGCATTTACTAATAGAAAGATAGACAAAAGTTGATATTTTATCGATTTATATTAAAATTTGTTTATCGACCTTACACTCTTTTACAAATATTTACTTATTTTTTCTTAATTTATGATATTTCAAGCTTTATTTATTTAAAAAAAAACAAACAAGAAAATGGGTATTTTTGTAAATGCAGAAGTATATGTACAGAGAGGTATAGTATATTGTATTATATTGAAAGAAAAATTATCGAATGAAGTTTTTATACTCTTTATTTATATACTTTCTTGAAGCGAGCAGTCTTAAGTGTTATCTGTGACCAAAAAAAAAAGTTTCTAATGTTTGTTTTTGGTGTTATTTCGCCTATTCGCCACAGGATCTTTACTGTATGCATCCCGAATAGCACAAAAGCATCTTACGTACATCCGAAGAACATCCGTTCCGGATGTTTTGTACATTAGAAGGACATCCCGAAAAGGTCCACATGTCCCCTTTACGTCCTCGTTAAGCTCTTTAAATGTCGTAAGAAAGTTCAGTTTACAAAGTGGAACGATCTAAAGACATGCTGTATCAACATTCTCGGAACATTTTCCGAATGTTCGACAGTAACATTCCCGGTTTTCTTTTCGAGTGAGTTTAAAGAATTTTTTAAAAACATTAACCGAATGTTTGAAATTACCGAACGAAACGTCTCCTATGCTTTTTGGAAACGTTTCAACAGTTCGTATATACAAGATTTTATTATATACAATAAATTGCATACATTTGTAAAAATGTATACTTACCAAATTTAGGTAATTTATTGTAAAGATAATGAAATCTTGTACCATTTATTTAGAACCATGTGAGTTTGAACTGACCCTCACCGTCTCAATGTGTACCGTCAACTTCAAAAAAATTACATAAAAATAATTAAGAATTAAATAAAATTACATATTCACGCCTAATGAAGAAGTATAAGTTTAATACTATACAACCGACTCTTTTTGAAACAAAAAACAAACTGCTACCAAACTATCCCAGGCAGTGAAGAAAAGACTATTAATTAAAAACCAACTTTAAAAACAGAATCTTATTGCACAAATTTCATGCGACAACTTTTATCATTCGCATCAATTGTTTATGCGTATGCAATCTTTTTCAAGTTAGGTAATTCGTCACTCGTTATTCGTCAATAAAGAAATCACTAATTATATTCAATCACACAATACCAAATTGTAATTAGATAGCTTACTCAGAGCAACTGAATATAATTATTTTCAATCAAAGATAATATACAAATGGTAGCGATTTTCTTATTTAAAATTGAAACACTTTGTACCAACACTGTTGGAACTATAATTTTGTGTACATAACCAACGGATACTTTTTGAAAATTGCAAACAATGTTCTAAGAACATTTTTCAACGTTTTTATCATCTAGCTGTAAAGTCTATCACGGTTTTTCTTAATACATTTAATTTAGTTCTTTAAAACATTTATGAGACGTACAAGATGGATGTTTTTGGAATATTTGAAATTTAATCCTTTCGAATATGCGAAATTTAAACCTCGAGAACATACAGTCTATAACACCGATGTATGGTGATATTTGAGATATACTTACCCATTATCGGATATTTTTTACGACTTTTAATACATTCGTTTCTCAATAATTATAAATATAAAAATATTTTGTATCTTCGCTCAAAATCAGGGTTACTTTTACATTAATAGAGAACAATCGATAACATTTTTAATCATTATAACACAATATACAGACACTAGTGCCCAATTATTGATTTTCCATCTGTGTTTTGCCTTCTACTATAAAAATAGAAAGCAATTCTTTTTTCAAATAAAATTATTTAATATATTCTGTAGTCCTTCCTTTATATATTATGATGTTTTACTAAGTTTTTTTGGCCACGAAAAAATATTGAACTTGCATACGTTTCATTGTATAATAATTTTCTTCAAGCTGTTTCTTATTGGTATCGACTGTATCAACTAGAAGAACAGATAGGCGAAATTTGATCGCTCTGATTTCTCCTTGAAACGAAGCTCGTTCAACTCTTTACATCGAAAAGAGAAAGTAAAACAGTAAGAACAACTGAGAAACCAAAATGTTCGTATTTGGTATTATTTTCATTTCAAAGAATCATGTATTGAATTGCAGCAGCAGTTTTGTAATGATAAAAAATTACAAAACCTTTACTTTTATGTTTTGCAATTTATTAGTAACCTAAAACACCGTCGGTCGCGTACGAACAATCCTTGAGAAAATTTGTTTCAACTTGAGGAACATTACTGTATTTGGATATCTCACGAGAGAAAATCATTAATTTATCTCTCGCTACGTGTTCAAAATGTACACCGTGAAAAACAGTGTCCTTGGCATAATACCAAAGAATCGCATAGACTTGATACGCCAAACCTAATAGTAGCTCGTTTCCAAAGATAAATTAATCGTAAAATTGATTTTCAAGATAATTTCTGCCATGTTTCCTTTTCTTACATAAAAGGCAAAGACGGACGGGAAATGTAGATTTTAAAAAGTAATTCGCAAGGAATCCCGCGAATTGAACCGAGCAATTTAAAAATGATATTTACGATTCGGTATGGAAATATCACAAAATGGAAAAACTTCATCGGATCTTTTACGTTGTTAACCAGAACTCCGGACTGCGTTTTCGCAAAAATCGTTACGTTACGAAACGTGAGACCGGGGGGCGAAAATTGATCGTTTCTCTTTTCGAGAAACGAAAAAATTCTTATTGAAAATCTTGTCGGTTTACGTACGCAGTCCCCCCATCTGATCGGGAATCCCTCGATTATCCAATTATCGACGTTCGAGGATCGATCGAAGGAAACGATCGTTTCACCGCGAAGACGCGTGCTTTCATCGTTGGATGAAAAAATAATAAGAAAAATTGACCAGGAACTACGCGGGTGTTTAATCGTCGTCGATGTTTCGTACCTTTTTTCGATCTACGTCTGCGCGTCTCGGCCGGGTCTATAAAAGCGGCGCAGGGCGTCGCGACGACTCCAGACGCGACATGCGCGCATTACTGAAAATGTGACATCGAGCAACGTAGCGGTTTTTTCGTTATTGTCGTTAACAGATTGCTCGATTTCTGTGACAACGGCCGGGAACGCCGAAAGATTCGTAACAATTCTCATCACCGAGTCTATTTACGTCAATTACTTGCTCGCCGTGCCCTGTTCGTGTTTCGAATCGCGACACGCTGTCGCTGTGAAAATGTTATTGTGAGACCAGTAAACGAGAAGACAAATCGTTCGTGAAAGTATAACTGGAATTTACTACGGTCGAATTCAGTGTGTTCCATTATCCTTGCGTTAATTGGTCACTCCACAGCGACTTTTCTCATCGTTCGAAGGATTTTACCATCGTGGTGAGTTTTGAACCTTCGCCTCGTAAATCGAAAGATAAAGTGTAATCCGTTGTCCCTATCGATACACGAACGTGTGTCAACGATTACGCGAATAAACGTAAACGCGGTGTGAAATTGGACTCGATGACGCGACACGGCAAAATAAAAATAAATACCAGTAAAAAGATGTACGTACGAAGCAGTGTTCCTCTTATCGAACGCCTTAACCATTTATCCATCTATTCTTTCTGTCTCTATCTCTGACGCTATCCTTCTGCAATCTCTTCGAGTATCTTATTAGACGTAAAGACATGCCAAGATATTACTTCGTTAATTTTTCACACGCGTTAAAATAGCACCGGTAAACACTAACGCTAAATATATACCTGCGTCTATAGCTTGTCAGAACGAACCGGTAAAATTCGCTGTAAAATAAGAACAAATAATCAACCGTGATCTCTTCGATCGGGGGAGCTCGATCCGTGGAAAACTTCGCAAACATGTATTACGTATTCCGAGTTGAAGCAACCGATCACGAAGTTCGACACGGTGGTACAAATTCTACGATTTAACGAAGAATTTAATCATTCCAATGGTAACGCATCAAAGTTGACAAAAAAAAAAGCATCCGTACATCGCGTACAAGTATTTTGCAACGAATCGATTCTACCAACGAGACAACATTTCAACGAAGACGTTTTACTCTTTTTTTTCTTTTCTTTTCTTTTAACGTTAATTCGAACGGAGTCGGTACGAGCGTGACGGTGAAAGACGTTTTACTTCTTTTTTTTTCGTTTAACGTTAATTCGAACAGAGTCGGTACGAGCGTGACGGTGAAAGACGTTTTACTCTTTTTTTTTTCTTTTCTTTTCGTTGAATGTTAATTCGAATGTAATCGGTACGAGCGATAACGGAACCCTAGGCGCGTTGCCGCAGCGAAATCCTTGCTATTGATCTAGGCAGCTCCAAAGGTCCTGAGTTCACCCGGCCAACCTCCTGCATGCTCCCCTCTCGTCACCGTGTTTCCACACCCCCGTGACCTGCTCGTCCTTGACGTGTACCATCGACTCGAAATCCTCTCGATTTTTCCAACAATGTTCGACAAGAGAGCCTTTTCGTGTTCTCCACTCTAAAGTGAAACCTTTTTCAACGTTTCGCCGCCTACCATGTTCCCGGGCCGAGTAAGGACGAAACGTGAACTGTGCACTCGTATAGAGTAACGAGTAATTTAAACTCGTGCGACGAGTTTCTTTTCTATCTCGTTCGTTCGAATTGATAAAAGTGGGAGCAAGGGCAAGGGTGACAGCAATTCTTGAATTAAAGACGTCAAGAGCAGGGGTACGATCGATGCTGTCTCCGACGTGAACGTTTCCAAGCGTGAAACGTTTTGCGCTCGATCGGTCGCATTAACGACACCCTGTCGATTAAAGTCACCTGCAACAATGACGCAAACAGACGGAAAGACTTTCTGCTAAACGTTACGATGACGCGGGTGTGTCTGAGAGAGAGAAAGAGAGGGGTGGGGTGGGTGGGGGCGCCCACGGGTATTGATTGATTTTACACGTTCGCGTTGTATTGTGAGAAATTCAAATGGGAGGAATAGATGAGAGAGAGAGAGAGAGAGAGAGAGAGAGAAAGTGATACGAAAAGTATCGAAACAATGGAAGAAATAGGGATAACAAGGAGGCACGTTATGATCTGATTGCAGATGAAACTTCACGAGAAGAAAGAGTCCGGTATACACAAAGTGCAGGAGGTTCCTCTGGAGGAGGTGGAGTTGTCGAAGGAGTACGATGTGGAGAAGACTCTCGGTGAAGGGAGTTTCGCTAAAGTTTTATTAGCGACTCATCGCGCGACGCGTACGCGTATTGTTTTGAAAGCGGTCCACCAAGAACTGACCACGGAGAAGGATTTCTTCCGCGAGTTCCACTATTCGTACCACTTGAGCCCGCACCCGAACGTTCTGTGTTCGTACGCGGTCGCGTTCAAGTCCGAGAAGTGTTTCGTTTTCGCGCAAGAGTACGCGCCCCACGGGGACCTCGCCGGAAACGTGAGAGCCGGTGGTCTGAGCGAGGAAGCGTGCAAGAGGATCGCCGGTCAGCTCAGTTCCGCTCTCGATTTCATACACTCGAAACAGTTGGCGCATCGCGACATCAAGCTCGAGAACGTGTTGGTGTTCTCGTTGGATATGTCCAAGATCAAATTGTGCGATTTCGGATGCACGAGACGCGAGGGAACCCTTGTAAATAAGATACGGTGCACCTGGTTGTCGTTTCAGCCACCGGAGATCTACGAGATCGTTAAGAACGAGAGGTACGCGTGCAAGAGGAGCGCCGATTGCTGGCAATTCGGTATCGTGTTGTTTGTCTGCTTGACTGGAAATCCGCCCTGGCAGAGCGCCGATCTCATCCAGGATTCGGAATACTCGGCCTTCCAACGATGGCTGAAAAGACGCACCACCAAGATACCGCCAACCTTCAGACGATTCACGCCAAGGCTGCTGCGATACTTTAGGCGAGTGTTCGAGCACAAACCGGAGAAGAGGCCGCACGTCACCGAGATCAACAAGTATCTAAAGGACTCGTGGTGCGTCAACAAGATCAGTCACAGCGCTACGTCCACGTCGGTCGACGCTAGCGAGACGATCGCGAGGAGGGGCGACAGTTTGCTCTACCTCGACACGATCCTCGACGATCAACGTAACGTAGACGAGAACAAAAACAAATTGAGAAAGCTACTCAACAGTTACGGCCTTGAGACCACGATCGATCAGAAAGTGGTCACCAAGAGGATCTGGGAGTGGGTGATGCAGTGCGACTCGAACATCGATGAGCCAGCTTTGGCCGGTAGCCTCGGGACAGAGGGCATGTGAGAGATAGTTAAAGCTACCAGCGAGCCCTGCCTCAGAAGCGATCGCCGGGAACGAAAGTACAGCTTTGCCGGCTTCAGCGCCGTGCGTGACGGATGTGATACGTCCGTATCGTTTTTACAACGTGCCAAACAGACCTACGAAACGACCGCGAGGAATTCGCCACGTCCACCCTTTCATTAGGTCGCCTGGCGTTTCGTCGCTTCCATGTCCTACGCGTTCAACTACTTCCAACCGATACACCACGTCGACGTGGACGCGAAAACGTGTGATAATCCCTCCCACCTCGGTCTTCTTTATCCTCTTCATTTCCGTCTATTCCCTCCATTCCGCTTCCCTTTCTAATTCTCCGTCTCCTCTCTCAATTTTCTCTACAAACGGACCAATTATCTATCGACGAACGTATCGCAGATATATATGCGTGTGTGTATATATATGTATATATATATATATATATATATATATATATATATATATATATATATATATATATATAACACATACGTTAATGTATGTATATTCACGTATGACCGTCTTTCGTACACTTCCTTTCCATGAAACAACTTTGAGGCGAGAATTGCCCGAGGGAGTATCGCCCGCGAAAAAAAAAAACCAAGTTCGACGGAATCCACGCGCGCGATACAGGCAATTCTTCCTGCAATGAATACGAAACGAATGTGATACGAAAAAAAAAGAAACAAAACAAAACTCGTTAAGGCTGTGGCAAACGCGAATGTAACTGCGATCGGTGTTTTCGGTGTCGACTATAGAGACAATAATGACTGCGGATTTCCTAGTAATTTGTTACGTTACGATAATTAGTCTAGCGAATGTGAACCGGTATAGATGACTGTACCTTGCGAGGCCTTGCGTGATAATCGAAAAAAAAAAAACAAAAAAAAACAAACAAACAAACAAATCGTACCATCGAGAATGTAGGAAGAACGTGTAACGAAAGAAAACGAAAAGAAACGTTCGAATGCGGAAACCAAAACGAAGAGCAAATTCGAGCAAGATTCGAAACAGATTAAAAGATATTTAACGTTATTAAGCGATATAGAGTACGCATACGCATAGCGCGCATATATTCTTCTAGCAGTTTATTAGTAGATGGAGCGAACAGAAGGAGAACGGTGTAGTACAACTTGCTGGAGCTATCCTACCAAGAACAGCATGCTCCGTACGTAAGTATGTATATGTATCACGGTTTTTCCCCTACGTCTTCGGCGAGTGAGCGCGCGCAACGTGTGTTTTCGCAGCGCGCGATTTTCAAAGTCGTAGAAAGCATGATAGTATATATAATAGAAAAAGGAAAGACCACCGAACGGAAGAAATGTACAGAGAAGGCGACGCGTCAGGCCTCCGTTAACGCCAAGCAATGTTTTCTATATAAACATTACCAAAATAAACGTTGCAATTACATAGAATCACAACGTTTTCTTGTCTCTTCCTACGATCTTCGCGGCTATCTTGAATTATAAGGAAATTCCCCTAACCTGCAAGTCTGATTTTAATGAAAGTTTATGTGCAAGTAAAACATACTGGACCGAATATGATATAATTTTTTTGTCGACAAAAAATATTCTCGAGAAGATAAAATCAAAATCGAAAATTCAATATTTCTTTATTATTTTAATACAATTTTTTGGGGCCAAGTAGAGCCAAACTTTTCATATAAAAAATGTTCAGTTTTCAGTGCACTATCATTCTGTTGCAAAAAGTCCTAATAAGAGTTGCATTCTTTTAATAAAAGAAACATTAAAATTTCTTTATGTATACACTATTATATTATATTCTTCGTGCACACAAACTTTCATCAAAATCAACCTTACAGATAAGAATTTCCTTATAATATAGCGTGTGAATACTTTTTGGAGTTACTGTATGTACTTTTCGGCGTAATTGAAAACGCAAGGCGTCCTCTACTCAAGGAGGCAAACTTTCCGTTTAACCGTTGAATCGATTCTCCACAAAGAGCTGCACGTGTGAACCGTTCCGCGAATCGTGCTTTATCCGCTTTTCCTAACCTTCTAACGAGCTAAACAGCTACCTAACAAACGTTTTTGCTTCTTTTTCTCTTTTCATCCTCGATTCGCAAACGTGAAAAAAAGCAAACAAGAGGGCCATCGACTAACACTCGACCTTCCCCCTTTTTTTTCTTTTCTCGGTCCTCGTCGAGTACCACGAACGTGCCACTCGTATGTTCTGACCCGCCGCCCTCAACCTACGAAACACCTGCTTTCATCGAGTATTTCGCGCAGTTATATGTAATACGTTGTACATTCGAACTTGTTTCGATACAGCTTGGTACTGGTTCGAACGAAAAGCAACAAAGGTTTCCCAAAACACACGATGCAGATGGGCTTGTCGCATGCTCGGAGTTCTTCGAACACGATCGACGTTGGTCGACGGAAAGTTTCCACAAAGTGAAATCGTAAAATTTATAACCCAATTCGAAAGATAAGTAAACGATTCGCGGAACCGTTAACGACCGTACTTTGAAAGCGGCACTCTCGTCCAATAGAGGCGAGACGAGCCGAAGAGAGCCGAATCGAACCGAGACGCGAAGTGCGATTGGATCGAACACGAGGCTGTAGTCGGAAGCTGACGAAATTTTGTTTCCAAGTGTTTGGATATCGTACTAGCCGGTACGATCTACCGGCAATGAGAGGCTAGACACAAAAATAAAACCATCTTGGCGTACGTCAAAAGGCACCAACGTGCAGCCGGCTTTTATCGTATCTGGATACAATGCGTATTTCGGGCTTGTGCATTGCTATTTCCATGCATCGCACGGTTATTCTTAGCCGTTGCTTCGACCAGCTGCACGCTCGACGTGTACACACATGTATATATAGTATATATAATTGTATACGCACAACGTGTATACATATACTCTCGCGTGCGTACGAGGATTCAACGTTAGTACTCCGCGGCAAAGGGAAGGGAAAGGAAATTTTGATTCGGTCGTATGTATGGTTGGAGCATGTTATTTTACATTCGTGTAAAATAATGGAAAAAGAAACGCTTGCGATAAGGACAGTAGCGTTGACCCAATCTCGTGATTTTTCGATCAAAGGGGAGGAAATGAAAGAAAAATGTCCAGCCATCGGACGGTTGGTCGCTTGGGATCATCATTGATCCTCTGGTCCAACGGCCCCGACGTCTATTTTCATACGGCCTAACCTATTTATACATACGGACAATGTTCCACTTCTATCGACCGACGAGAACACCGTCTAACCATGCAGCGTTGCGGCGCATTGGTTGCATCCGTGCGGCAATATTTCAATACCGTACTGCTAGTCTTGTCACAGCGATGGACGTCCCGAATTTTGCACCACGTGACTTCTTCTATTTAGCGAACAACGTTGCGTCTTTTACTATGCCCACCACTCAACTATTTCTCAATTTTACTAATTGTAAAAACAATTGTAAACGCTTATTAGAGCGTATTTCATCAGGAACCAAAGAGCTACGAAGTTGGAACAGCGATCCGTGCTTACTCGAAGATTATCCATTACGATCGTTGACTTCAATCGCATCGCACGAAGCGCTATCAAATACGATAACAACCTACCATGCTATGTAAACGTACAACACTTCGGGATGTCGGTAAGTACTTAAATCGTTGCGCTGAAACACGTTTTCTCGAGTTCTTCCTTATTACTGTGGCAACCGGTTATGAAAACAATAAACGACATTATCGTATCCTATCTTGTTAATTTTATAAATACAAATTACACGTATTCGATGAACTTCGATAACCAGTGGTTAGAGTCTAAATATAGTAGGCTATCGATGACCGCGCGAACAATGCTCCGCATTCAGTTCATTCATTCGAATCGCCTTCTAAATTACTATATACCTAGACGTTAACCTCTACGATCGATTATCGTGTCTATCGACGTGTCTCAACTAGGGGTGTGCAAGAACTCGAATACATCGAGTCGCGTCGAATCAAGAATTTTACTCGGAATCGAATCGAAATTCCTAAAGTATTTCTGCTTTTCGATTTTAGTTGCATCTATAATTTCGTCTTTGTTGTTCTAAAATATTCCCGTGATTTTGTAACGATTATTAAATTCTACACTAAAGCTGCACTGGTTTGTGTGACGTATTCAAGCTACTGCGTTGAGATAAGCATAATCTCGAGATAGAGCGTAACGTCTATAAACACTCCCAGTTGTATCAAACAAAGTGCATCCCAAACGATGTTTCGAATACTCGCGATTTTGTGGTCTCGTACACCTCTTGTCTCAATCTTTTCTTTACGTAAGAAGGATTCACACCATATATTAGGAAAAAATACGTCGTTAACAGGTTGTAACCTAAAATTAGCACAAATTACAGCTATTTAACGCAACGTGCCACCGAAAAATAGCAAGTTCGAAGAAATTTAAGTAAAAAGTAAGAGTCAAAAGTCAAGTAAGTCTTTCCACGAATTTTTTCGCATTCGGCCAAATCGCGTTGTAATTTACATGCGTGCGTAAACGTTGAAAAAAAGAAGAAAATAAATGCCCACTCACCGAGTCAAAGAACGTTGTCGGACAAATCTTAAGCTAGATGTTTCAAATTTTCTTCCGATTTGGAAGATGGATATTCGAATGTTATCCACAATTTTTCAAATTCCTCGACAAACGGTTTCACCAATGAACAATAATTGGTGACGAAGACATTTTCAAAATTTCCAAAGAACCCAGACATTGTCCAATTCATACTACCAGTAATCACTATCTCACGATCCACGATTACAAATTTATGGTGCATTAGGACATCAGAGTGTTGCATTTTAACCGCGACACCTGAAACACGCGTAATTTTATCGAAAAAAAAAAACGATACAAAATACTTTTTGCACTCGTCGATAACGAACGATCAATGCTTACAAACCGATTGTCGCAACATACCGTTTTTATGGAACATAGACGTTTGTGCTTCATCGTTGAAAGCCCTGCTTTGGTCCATTATTACCCTTACATGTATGCCTCGTTTATGCGCATTCACAATAGCCGTTGATAATAATTTGCAAGTCAACATGTGCATACAGACGTCTAAACTTTGCTTTGCGCGACTCAAATAATTTTCCAGACTTCTACAATGTTATTCGCGTGAGTCGATCAAACTGATGATATTACTAAATCTTCATATATTTCATATACATGTATTAACAATGAACTATTACGATTGAGTTACCTCAAATAACGAACCGGACAAGTGTCATTGTGGCAGACTATTTCATAAGTGGCGTGTGCTCGACAAATACTGGATTCTTTTGAGAAAAACATAACTTCTAAAATGTTTCGTTTCGGTTCGTTGACGCTTGTTTTTGAAACCGCGCAGGTGTCGATGGTTCTTTTCCGGATATCGCGAAACCTTTTATACAACTGCCAAATAATCTCTGAAGTAATCAGTATCCCCCCTACTAGGAAAATTTTTCTGCTCCTCATTCCTAAAACAGGATACCTAAAAACGTAGTAATTAGTGAAAAACAACAAGGTGAAATCAAATTTTATTGAAACCAAAGTACACTTGTGTCTTCGATATTATCTAATCATACGATACCGAGCAAGTGTCAAACAAACGAAAAAAAAAAATTGTAATCGATGACCTAACAGCTCGATTTCTAAACAATTTAAAACTATGAGTTGAAATGTTATCTCGTTTAACGATCATTATTATTATTACATACCGAGTAATATACGTAATTCGAGATAAACATTTTTTGCAAGGGAATTATAACCTACGTTTAATACTTTACCAGTCGATATATCCATTAATAAAAAATTGTTTAATAACAAAAGATAGATAAGATATACCATACTAGTATATATACCTTTTATTATCTAAAGATGTTTAAATTTGTCTTTGAAAAGGAATTCAAAGACATGAACGAATCGACACGTTGCTAATTTTGCCGCCACTTAATGACTCTCTTGAAATTGCCTTCCAGTACTGACAACATTCTATTGTTGCGAACACGCCCAAAGTACCTATCATAGATTACGATTGAAACGTTTGTCAACCTTAGTGCTTCGTGTTCTCAACTTGCACCGATTGCCGAAAAAACAAAAATATTACTGATACAAACGAATTACGAAACTTTTTACCTTTATTGAAAGTTTTGTAAAAGATGTTCGCGGGTATCGCGGAATCATTTGCTACTTAATTTTGTCCCATTTGTTTAGATATAAATTCTTTATCTCTATTCCAAAGTATATTACATATTGTGTTCAACTGGTACGAACAGTCGAATATTTCGGATCTTGAGGATAATTTATTAATATCAACTCTGACAATTTTAACCTTCCATTTATCTTCGAATTCTTTTATTCGTGTGTCTTCTATTGTAGAACTTGACCATGGTTTAAATCTATAAAATGTCATAATATAGTTAAAGTACCTTTAGAATGCTGTGTAATTATCCTTTACCCATAGATATAGAAAATACATAGAAAATCTTTGTAATAAATTACTTTGTTCCTATTACTATGTTTGCTGGTTTTTCCTTTATAGCAGTCATTGTATTCATCAAATATGGAATGTCATTAAAACCCATGGCATCATCGAAACAAAATACAGAACATATAGCATCAACTTTGTCTTTGCATGCCTAAAAAGTTAAATGTTTCAAGTTTTGGGTCCCATCTAATTTAATACATGTATACCACGTACAGGTAAAATATGATTATATTTCTTAATGCTTGTCTCAGAGGTATCCCAAAATTGTAATTTAAACAATACAACTTTGTCCCAGATTTTAACTGGCCAAAATACATTTGTCTTCTTTATTCCATTGGTTTCGGCATAATTATTGGATTCCAATATACCAGCGAGACGTGCTACAACCGAGGTTTTTCCTACCCCAGATCTGCCGACCATAAAAATTTTATATGTAACTTCTTCGATTGAAGATGGTAGAAGAGGTCTTTCAAGAATACCTACAATGTTTTGTAAAATATTAAGTTAAAAATTAGACGTATCGATAAGACGATAATCAAACTAAATTTATAAAATAACATGCTGCTTATTCAACGATTCGTTGTTTACCATAAAATCTTCTCTTTTTTGATGTGTTTACATAAAAATGATGCACCAACGATTCTCCCTCTACTGAATGTAACCAATTTACGTTTATCGCGTTCATGATCAATTGCAGAAGAATCAGATGATATAGAAACCCGAAAAATCATCGATAAACATTGACAATAATAAAATTGAGTTTCGTTCAATGTATAAACAGTTAACAATGTTTTACTTTACAAAATCAATCTTTGCTGTTTGATCCGTTTATTAATTAATGAATTTTATGTATAAAAATATCAATACAAGAAATACGACATCAAAAAAGGTTGTGGCAACAAATATCACGCTTTTTGGTGAAGAAACTTGTACAGAGTAACCTAACAAAAACTTGTAAAACCATCGCGTCTTCTCCGTTCGGCCCATCAAGTGAAATAATTGGACGTTTCCAACGAGTCCGACAAGCTCCTTATACATATCGTATGCAACCGGCGGTTTCTACGAATCTTGTGTATATACGTAATCTCTCGACGAATCGGAACAAGTCCCGCCTTAAGTAACCAATAAGAATTCCTATAGTACGCCAATGCAAATGGGACAAATAATTCCATTAGCAGTGAAGTTGGCGTTAGTTCAAATAAATGCCACATTGACCAATAAAATCCATTTACAACACGTAACGCGTTGTTTGCAGTTGTATCGCCATATTGTATATTTAACGCGGGTCACTGGCGCGTGCATGGGCTTTCCGTGAGATTTTCTACTGAATAAAAGTGCGTGAATTAAGAGATATCGTGAAATATCACGCGCAATGGATCCGGAAAAGTTGAAAGTGGTCGAATTACGGACAGAACTCTCACAGCGTGGACTCGATACGAAAGGCGTCAAGTCAGTGCTCGTAGAGAGACTTCGTAAAGCAATAGAAGAAGAAAATGCAAGTCGTAAGTTATATATTGTTTTATCAATAGTCCTTCGTTGTATCGAGTATTTCTAGTCGCGTTATTCTACATCCAACGATGAATACATCTGTTTATTCCAATGTTGACAAACATTCGAGTCAGGTGATAGTGACTCATTTAATGAATTTTCTACTGGTTGTTCGTTAAATTACATTAACACGGAATAAAATAGCATGCATAGCATTATTACAAGTAATGAATAGCCGTAAAAAATTTGTTTCTTATATTTTTAATACTGTGTAGATATAAACTATATATTCTTTTCTTCTGTTTACGTACGAATTGTGCGCGCGACGCTACTTCAAAATTTTCGTGGTACTTATTTAAGAATCAATAACTTGCTTCTTAGATTTATCTTACTTAATTTCATTATTTGTTTGTATAGATTTTTAACTAAATTTTATTTTTCTAAGATGTTTCTTAATTGTTAAGTGTACGTGGATGCGTGCGTGCATGCGTGCGTTCGTGCGTGCGTTTGTCGTGCGCGCGCGTAGGAGAGTGTATATATACTATTTTGCGAAACTGACACAACATAAACCATTTTTTAAATTTTAGAGGAGGATCAAGGCAATGCAAATACTAATGCAGAAAATACACATGATGCAACGCCTCAAGAAAATGATGAAAAGTTAACTGAATCTGCAAAAGTACCACAGACACCAAAAAAATCTAGTAGATTGTCCAAAGTTGTCTCAGTCATGACACAACGTGAAACACTTGGTACAAAAAAACGGAGAACTTCTAGAGTTTCTTATACAAGAAAACGAACATCACCGAAAAAAACTGATCAAAATGATATGTCGCGTGAACCATCGCCTACAATATCAGAACCTGCTTTACAAGAGGAATCTACTATACAAGAAGAAACTATTTTGCAGGACGAAAAATCTGCCTCATTTGAAACAAACAATGAAACAGACATGAAAGAATCATTGTCAAATATTGAAGATGAAGGTTTGAATTCAACAGAAGTTATGAAAGAAGATGACACATTGAAAAACATTGATATCACAGAAAGTAGTGAGTGCAACATAAACGTACCACAAGTACCTGTCACAAAGTCACCAATAAAGTGTAGTGACATTAATTTGCCTTTGAAAAAATCAGAAGAAAATACAGAAAATACAGAAAATACAGAAAATGCAGAAAATGCAGAAAATACAGAAAATACAGAAAATACAAAAAATACAGAAAATACAGATAATGCAGATAATGCAGATGATGCAGATGATGCAGATGATGCAGATGATGCAGATGATGCAGATAATACGGATAATACAGACCAGAATCAACAACTGGAAGCACAGACTACGTTAATGGAAGATACATCGGAAACTACAGAGATTGTCGAAGAAAATGAAAATATTGGGCCAAATGAATTTCAGAACGATAGTCCAAAATCAATCCATGATAAACATGATAGAATAGATGGTACAGAAGCTATTGAAAATGAGGAGGAGAATATAGAACTATTAGATAATATTAAAACCATAGAACCTGTTAACGATGCTAAAACTACCAACATTCCTAAAACAGAATTACCAATAGATGATTCACTTGAGCAAGAACAAAATGTAAATGAGAATGAAAATGACCAATTAAAACCTGAAGATCAATTTGTGGAAAATACAGAAGTTTTATCTAGCAACAAAGCAGAAGTGGAAGATGATATCGACAATAAACAAGATGAACAGGTATATTCCACCAGTTCATTTTTGCCTTTATAATATACTATGAGTTTTTAATTATTTAAAAATTAAGTTTGTGAAATAATTAAAAATTTTACTTATTCTTGAAATGTACTTGATTATACTTGTAATGTTCATTGACTTTATTAATGATCATATGTACATTGTCCCTTGTAATTTATGATCTTGCAAGGAGAGAACAAGACCTGGGTTACAAATTTAATTGAAACATTTCATAGTGGTAAATTTGATCATTCTGTTTGTGAAAATGTAGTATTATAGTGTCAGATAATCAATAATTTTTTAGATGTTTATAATTAAAAGTAAAAATTTTATCATTATGTTGAAATGTAATTTTAATAGAAGTAACTACTAAGTATCATTGTGGCGTAATAATGACGTATTAAAATTCTATACCATGGACTAGGGTTCAATTCCATGTGGGTGGATAGAATTTTTTTTGATTTATCCAAATTAATTAGATTTCACATGGAAAATGCACATTGAATTTTAAGTAAATTTTATATAAAATGTCTTTACTTACTAAAAGGTTTTAATTTTGTTTGTTAGATACAAAACCCAAAAATGGTATTTATTATCATACACAAGACATTCAAAACATATTACTACATACAAAGATGATATCTATCACAAACTGAGCTTCTTAATCCGTGTTCTTAACAACTTCGTCAAATTTCTCATCTTACTGTTTATGTTAGCTATTTGTGTTGGAACTGATACTGCAACCCGCGTGCGTCGAAATGTATTCTTTGAAATGCTTTTTAGTAAGTAAAGACATTTTATTCAAAATTCATTTAAAATTTAATATGTGTTTTCACGTGTAAAATCTAATTATAAATATAAAAAAAAAGAACTGTCCATTTACATGGAATTGAATTCTGGTCAGTAAGGTAGAATTTCAATATGTTATCATCTTGTTACAATAATACTTGCTGTCACTTTGACTAAAATTATATTTGATTCTATGATACTATATTTTCATAAACAGAGTAACCAAATCTACCAGTATGCAAAGTTTCTTCTCAAAGGTCTTACACTTTCTTTATCAGTAAAATGTAAAAGATCCAGATTAAAGTCAAATTTAGGATAGTATAAGAACAGTTTTCATAAGAATATGTATAAGAAACAAATGATTAATTTTCTTTAGCATATGTTTGAAATTGCAGAAGCTTTTCCAATAACATTACATCCTTTACATTTCATTCAATAAAACTTTTATTATGTCTGCAGAAAATATTGTGTTTAATCATTCACCTATTTTCGTTTATGTGGAAAGGATATAGAAATGGCAGAAATAAAAGAAGAAGATACAGATGTAAATATAAAAGAAGATAAGCACGACATCGTCAAGGATAGAAAGCGAAAAAGGTCGCCTAGTCCTGTGGAAGATCGACATGGCCCACCAACGTCGATGCTCATCGAAAACGAACCGGAAATTGACGATTCTGCTTTAATTTTATCTTGGTGTATGTTGGTATATAAACGAAAATAATTAGACTGTGTCCTATCACATAATTAAGTTGGATAAAGGAATTGCCATCATTATCTGAACTTTATATATTTTTCAGATGATTCAGATTTAAATCTGGTTATTGATGAAGATGGATTTTTTACTGCCACACCTATGCACAATGATGGATTTTCACACATGTGGGCTGGTGCAAGAGCCTCGTACGGTTTTCTGTATGGAAAAGTTTATTACGAAGCAAAAATAGTAGAGTTTTGCCCTATTGATGCGGAAAACAAAGAACATCCACATACACTCAGAATTGGTTGGTCTACTCCATACACTTCAATGCAACTTGGAGAAGAAAAATTTAGTTTTGGATATAGTGGTACTGGTCAAAAATTAACAAACAATCAGTTTGAAGATTATGGACTTCAGTTTGGTAAAGATGATGTTATTGGATGTTATTTCGATGCAACTTCTGAGAATGACATTGTATTATCTTATACTGTGAATGGAAAATATCAAGGCACTGCATTCAATATCTCTAAAGAAGAACTCAGTGATAAGCCATTATTTCCACATATTTTAAGTAAGAATTGTAGCTTCGCTTGCAACTTTGGTCAAGAAAAACCATGGGCAAAGGAAGTTTTACAAGACTACGTTTCAATCGGGAATGTAGATTCTCAATATAAAATTCCCGGTCCACGAAGACCAGGTAGGAAAGAGGAGTGTGAAGTAATAATGATGTGTGGATTACCCGCATGCGGGAAAACTACTTGGGCAACGAAACATGCGGCTGAGCAACCTCAGAAAATGTACAATATCTTAGGACTTAGCAGTCTAATCAACAAAATAAAAGTACGTACTGTAAACGATGTGATAGATGTTTCGATTCATCACGTATTTTATACAAGATATTTTTGATAAATAATGCTATTTAAGGACCCAGGCTTATCACAAAAAATGAATGATAATGGTCAGTGGGAAATACTCATCAATAAATGTACTCGTGCGTTGGATAAATTATTGGAAATGGCTCCAACCAGAAGACGTAATTACATATTAGATCAGGTATGTAATTTTTTTTTTTTGTGTAAGAAACTGTTGACTATGTCTTTCAGACGTGCACGAGAAATCAGTGGACTTTGTGTCTTTTAATTCTTTTTTCACAGTCATAGAAGCGAAAATATATTTTCCAATATATTTCATTCTGATGTAATTATCAATAACATTACCGGTAAAATGGCATTAACGATAAAACGCATACCAGTGCATTAAGTACAGAATAAGTTATTCGGATGTGTTCGAATACGTACAGGATGTTACCGGACGAGTGGTATCATCGGGCAGGTGATGATTCTACGTGCGAAAATAAGTTGAAAAAAGAAATAACATTTTTCCGTTTGAAGCTTCGTTTATGAGGAAATCGAGTTTGAAAGTGTGTAAATAATACGTATGTAATATTTAGTCACCAAGTTTGAAAATTTGTAGTTAATTTGCATTTTTAATTATTATCGGGTAATACGTAGCTGCTACAGATGCACTCCCGTTACAAGCACTGAACACTTTTACTGCATCAATATATTCACGATCGCTGTAGCGAAACACTGTTAGAATTCGATCGATGCGAACGTACTGACAATAAGAGTAATCGGTAGCCTTACGGCCAAAGACAGAATGTAAATATTGCGAAGGACAACGAATTTGAAAGTGTAAACGAAAATGGTCGTGCTACAATTTGTAAGCTCACTTTTTTTGTAAATGAAGTTTCAAACAGAAAAATGTTATTCCTTTTTTTCAACTTATTTTTATACATAGAATCATCACCAGTCCGATGGTACCACTTGGTAACATTCAGTATACTGAATCACATAGAATATTATGAAATTCTTTGAGAGAATGAAATTCTACGAAGATAAAATGTCAATAAGTAAAAAAATTTAATTTTCCATATTATTTGTGCATGTCACTAAAGTTAAAATGCTGCAGGACATTCATACCAGTAACAAAATGTGAGGCATGTAGACCATAGATATACAATAATCTTCAGTTTCAAGACGAGAAATCGGGCCCGTCAGCTGTCTTAAATTCGGGGTAGAATCCAAAATTGTTTTTGGAACTGGTTGAACTCAAACTGGCCTCTCGAGATTCAGCAATAACGTGTAAAATCGGCACGTATAAACAGCTGAAGCTTCAAAGTGGTATCAAACGTATATTGACGTGTCAACACTAATACAAAGAAAATGTATATTTCTAATTATATTGTAATGAAAGTATTATTAATGGAAGGACCAAATTTTTTTGATGAAACTGAGTCCGAATATGATCTAATTTGAAGATCGCGTAATTGTGAAATTTGAAAGTGTTTCATTATACACACGATTAAAAATAATCCGTATCAGATCATGTTTGGACTCATTTTCGTTGTGAAAATTTCACGAATCTATTGATAACATTGTTATTTAAATATAATGAAAAACAGAAAGATATTAAGCTTTATTAGAATATGAAATTTGATACGACGTGCGATACAAATCGCTGTCGACTGTCCAACTGGCTTTTATTGGCACATTTGTTGACCGCTCGACAATTTCTTGCGTGCTACAAAGATATAAATAATGGCGGGAATGACTTCGCGTCATGAGTCCGAGGACAAAATCTTACATAGAATTCAGGAGTACTGTAACAATAAAGCATAGTGAAAATAATCTTTTGCCACAATAGCAAACAAAATATGTACAAAGCATATCATATGTAAAGTATTATAAGTTGTTTTTTTTTTCCGAGAATTTAATGAAGATATTAGCTTCATTTTTAGTATAGATAAATAGTACAGAAAAGCTAATCTTTTAATGCGCAGCAAATTTTTTTGAGATGATTACTTGGCAAAGGGTGGCTCCATCACTTCTTAGTATAGTAATTATATAGTTACAAAGTTATAGCGACAAATTAAAATTAATTCTTCAAATATGCTTAGAATTTTAGAAAAAAAATTTTCAAATAAATGAATTGACTGGGTGGTCTTGTGTCGTGGTCATTTTAGTCACCGAATTTAATACCTTTAAATTTTTTTTTTATAGGATTACATAAAAAGTAAAGTATTGTCAATTGCTTTTACTATTAAGGAAGATATAAAAACAAGAATGGATAGTGCTTGTACATTCCTCTAATATTATTAAATGTTCATATTATTGTAAAAGACTTACTAAGTGGTTGTAAGTCCAAAGACATCATTTTGAACATTTAATAAGATAATATATTCCGATATTTTCCGTTTTTTCGTCGTTTTTTTATTTCTGCGAAGTGTTTCCTTGAGATAAATTTTTTGTAATAATTCTGTGTAACTATGCACAATCAGAAAAAATGATGCAAGTAAATTTTATTTAATTTCACGAAACCTACCTCGGTAACAAAAAATTAAAGCACTACCTACCACTTAAAAAAATGTTGAGATTCCCCTTCCACCTTTGTAGTCACCTTGGAAAAATTTGTCACACATTAAAAGATTAGCCTCCCTGTATCATTTAACTATAACAAAAATGAAATCGATAGCTCAGTTAGATTAAGCACATTCTGTATATTATAAATCTAACGATCTTTGTATTTTTTATGGAATTGGATATACAGACAAACGTATATCCTTCTGCACAAAGACGTAAAATGAAGAATTTTTGTGGATACCAGCGTAAGGCAGTAGTTTTGGTAACATCTGAAGAAGAACTCAAGTTACGTGCTGCTAAACACAAGCTGATCGAAGGCAAGGAGCCTACCGATTCTACGCTTATGGAAATGAAAGGTTGGTTTTAGTATTCTTCAAGCGTATAACGAGCAGCACAAAACTTGTCCAAGCGTTTTCGGGAAATCAGTGCTGCACTATACGGAAGTCGGCGGCGAATAATCTTCCACGCATCTAACTTGCGCATCATCTGCTGCTTGTGCTCAATTGGCGGCACCGATCTTTCGAAAACATCGAAATAAGTTTTATGCTGCTTAATGTATATTTACCTTTCAGTTACTATATCTTTATAACGAAAATCATAATTTTGAATCTTCAGAATGTTTTATTGGATACGATACGTATTGGAAGGTGTGGGAATAGATACGGCCGGCTAGTATACATCTTCAGTATTCGACTTGGAACTGGCGCTTTTACACATATTTTCATACTAAATGCAGAAAAATTTATAAAAATCATTGAAGATTGTAGTTTTTTCATATTGGTACATTTTAAAGTATTAACTATATTTTTATTAATATTTTTTTCATTTAATGATGTAGTTATATAGAAAAAAATGTTTCATAGATGGTCACTATTGCACATGAGATCGTACGTTGGATGCGGTTTATTACGATAATATAATGTATAACAAGGGAAGGACCAAAATAGTTCACCTTCGATTTTAATCTACTTTTGCAGAATGATAGATTACACATATCAGTTGCTATGTGTAAAATATTAAGTTGATAATTTTAAAGATATAAGTAATTAAAATTACATATATACTATGTACTACAATGTGTAATACAAATAGCAATCTTTATTAAGTTCTTCCATTGAAATGACCATGGCTTAGACAATAAAAGCAGGAATTCGTATGTGTGAGGTTTGGAATTGAATCTTGTACATTGAATCTTTTCTTGTTTTTTTTTTTAATGGTTTGATATTTGTTTACAACTATCAACCAAGTTGCTTTCCCATGAGAAATAAAAAGTAAAAAGTCATTATGTATTTGTGGTGTTGAGAGTCTTTACGATAACTACTATCCAGCATTATGTACTAAGTTGTTTAATAAATTTCGTTGTTCAATAAAACTTATTGAACAACCTATTATATTAATATCTCAATACCAAAACAAAGAAATTATAATAAATAAGGCGACGAAGATTGATATCCATAGTAGGAGGTATATAATTATTTGTATCTATAAAATGATTTATTAAACCTAATATTTTGCATATCCTACAAAACCACATGTTATCATGTAGCAAAAGTAGATTAAAGTCAAAGACGAACAATTTTAACCTTTCCCTTGTATCCTTGTTAGTTTAGTGCCGATTTGGTGCCAGTTCGTGTCGAGGTGAATAGTACAAATCAGTGTTTAAGTCTTTGTTGAGATATTCGTGATCGTTCGATTTAAGATCAAGCGACAAATACGCTGATTTCTATTTCTCATACGCAGTATGCCGTTTTAGCAAATTTCAGAGCTCCGATTGTCGGTGAATCCTTCGATATCGTCGATTGGGTTGAACTGGATCATGAAGAGGGCAAAAAAGTTATAGGAAAATATAATAAAGAGGGGAAGGAAGCTGGATATGGTCAACAACAAACAAGTAAACGACCACGACTCGATTCAAGACCAGAGAATACCCGAGAAAATCGAAATGACGTACGAAGTAATCGCGACAACAGAGATAGTCGAGATTATCGTGACAGACGAGGCAATAATTGTAAGAGTAATAGCAAACATAAAAAACAATAGAAATGGTATAAGTAAAACGAAAATAATTACCTGAAAAAATAAATGTTTCTAGATTCTGAAAGAAATCGTAATCCCGCCTGGCGTGGTGGTGGTAATATGGGTTGGAGAGATAGGCCTCAAAGGGGTGGACATAACAGACACGGTGGTTACGGTCCTCCATCATCATGGAGAGGAAGAGGAGCACCTATTCCACTCGCACATTGTGGAATAGACAGAAGACGTGGTAATGTGGACAGAAGAATAGGAAACGATAGAGGTCGTGCTGTGGGTTCTCGTCAAAGTGGCTGGGCTCCGATGGGGTAGTTATTGCATTTAATTTTCGTGTACGCTCTATGGGGAAGATATATCTTGCGTTACTTGTTTCTATAGTCAAGAAATGAAAAATTTGATGCACGTTATTTTGTGTTGCACGTCCGAGTGTCTGTGTGTGTATGTAGTGTCTGGTGATACAAATGTACGGAAATTGATCTCTTATTTTTTTTAAGGAATTATCAAGGATCGCAACAGTCCAGTTGGAATCAGCAAAGCAATTGGTCGAGTGGTCAGTCTCAGGGAGGCTGGGGTCAACCAAATAATTGGGGGGGGACACAGCAGTGGGCAAACTGGAAAAGTTATGGCCAAGGCTCGTACAATCAGCAGGGTTATGGTAATGGAAACTGGAACAGTTGGAATCAGCAGTATTATAATCAGTATTGGGGCCAGCAGCAGCAACAGCAACAACAACAACAACAGCAGCAGCAGCAGCAGCAGCAGCAGCAGCAGCAGCTACAACAACAACAGGGTGGACAAACTACCACGAGTGGTCAGGCTGTAAACAAACAATAATCTACTACGATAAATGTCAAAAAGGTGGAACAGACAAGGTATTATGAATGGCTACAAATTTGTTCTCATTTAAATGCGCAATATTAATTAATTTGGTACGAGTATTACGTAACTCGTAACTCTCAAATAAATGAAGAAAGAACGGAGAGAAGAGCTCATTTTGATATAAAAAAAATACTATTATAAAAAAATTCGATCGATTGCAATATTTCATTTATAAAAGAAATCGAATTATGAATTATTGTAAATCGATTGAAGTAACGGCACGCTTCACTTTCGTTGAGGATATTACTCTTATCGTTATCCTCGGTAGTGTTCTGTAAATCTGGCTCCACATATTCGACATTCGTCAAATGACAAGCACATGTGTATACACATGCGCCTGTTTGTTGTAACTTAGTGTGGAGAATTGTTTAATTACGAGAGTGACAAATGTTCATTTATTTTAATGTACAATTGTTTATCGGCAACGAACAGGAAATAATCATCAGAGTTCGGCAAATGTCGAACATTTCCGTCCGCGCTATTAGGTATTTGCCGAATGACGAACATTTATTACATAACAGATGCCGAATGTGTAGAACCGGTTTAAGTCTGTATATTTACTTTTGCAGGCAGACACGATGGAAAACGTAACAACTGCTTTATCTGACGATTCCACGATGGGATGTATCACCCAGAAAAACGACGAGAGTATACAGTAAGCTATACTCCTGGTCAGTGTGTTGTCAATACCGGACATCGGTTTTGATTACACACAAATAGATGGACAAATTTTTCCACGACAATATATTCACGATTTTTGTTCGTATATTTTGCGATGTACGAATTCCAAAGTTATTGTGGTTTTATAACTCGAGCAACAATCTAGATTTTATCGCATGAAGGCACCGTTACACATGCACTACGAAACAAATTATTTTGCATTGGAACAATGCAGTACGAAATGAACTATAGTGTTATACAATTACGATTTAAGATTGATAATTGCGAAAGAAACGCGTAACAAAAGGAACGTATTCGTATTACGTACGTAGTTTTAAAACGAGCAAAAGGGGGTAACGTATAATAAACGTCTTTTTATGGCTTGTAAGTGAAAGATCGATCGAGAGGAAGAGTATCACGTATGGGTACACTACGCAATTAGTGCTAAGAATGAAATACTTGCAATGGTTTATCGCTCTTGGAAAAGAATCGTGTAAATATGTACAGATTTTCAAACGTATGACACGGTACGTTTATTGGAAATCTATTTATATATTAAGTAAAATACCATGTAATAAAAACCAAAAAAAAAAACAAAAAAAAAACAGATTAACATTCTCGACACACGCGAGAGTAATATTGTATATGATTTTGTTTTATCTTTCTATACTAATGAAATGATGTACAAAAAAGAGACTATCGTGTCACGAATAAATTATTATTGGATTTGATTCATATGCATCCGCGTTTTATTAAACGAACAAATTCATGAGATTACCAGAATATGCTTTATATTTTTGAATCGAATCTTATATTTTGTAATGATGTTCTTGTAAGAGATATGCGATTGTTACCCAACGTACTTCCTCCTCCTACGCCTACCGCTCTCCTCCCCAATTGTCATTATTGTCATTGTGATCATCGATACAATTTCCCTTTTTCCCTTTTGTTTCGTTTCTATCAGTCTTGGTTACCCGTTGCAATAAGTTTAACAAGAAAAGCATAGTACCCGTTTTTATTTTATGCTTCATTTTTGTCGGTTCTAACGAAAAGTCGTTCGTTTGTAGTTACAGGATGATTGTCTTTTTACCTCCTTTCTCTGAAATATTTTGTACAGTTTGTGAGACTTCGAATTAAGGTACTTCTTAAGCACTGAATGATGTAAAAGATATAAATTGAACAAGATGTAGTAAACGTACGAAGATGATGTGTACTCACGCGTTACCACGATTCGAAGTCGACAATGATCAAATTATACTAGATTGCGTTAAATCGCGCATCCATGACCAAGATTTTGTCTTCTCTGGATCGAATAAGAATTTCGCAAAATTAGTCCGTAATCGGAGAATTTACTTGTTGACAAAAGTGTACAAACTTAATCGTAAAAATAAAAAATATCTTCTATTTATTTGGAGTTTAAATTATTTACAGCCCAGATTCGATCAGCGCTATTACCTGCTAGAAATATCCTGTAACAGTAATTCAGTCTTCACGCACACTTAACGTTATCGTCAACACCACGTTGACATTGTTGATCTACGAATAAGAGTTCAAATTAATTCAAAGTGATTTACACTTACGCGTTGCAATTCATTGGATGACATTTGCAACGCATTCTTGCAATTGCACGGATACTCCATCGAACGGAACTGTTCTCCGCTTAGGTACTACCGCTGTAAACTGTACGTAAACTTTTGCAAGTTTTTCTTGACGATTTTTATAGAAACAACATTCGTGCCGCCTTGATAAAATAATTTTTTTTAGGTTTTGAAAGAATAATAAGTTTCTGCGATTCATTCGAAAAAGGCGGTATCCTTTTATTCGAGAGAAGTATCGAAAATCTAGAGAAATTCCTTTTCCCGTAAAACGAAAAAGTTAACGGTTAAATGCATTAAAAAGATTTATAGACTTTCGCTAAAAAACCACTTAAAATTCGTTAGCCTTTACGCATGTATAAAGATATGTGAATAATACGCTTGTGTGTTACATCAAAAAACTAGAATGTAATGTAGTACCATTTTCATTCGACAAAAATATCTCGGATACTGTGCAAAACGTAGAAACACATGACATAAATAAGACTTATGCGTATTAAATAGCTTTCAATAATATGTATTTACTAACTGCATAATGTAATAATAAATACGAAATCCTGCGTATATTAGTCGTCATAGCAACAATTAGCTGTATTCGATCGCGATCACTAATAAATTAAATATGTTAGTAAAGTTGTATCTATTAATTTAAAAACCTATATATTACACTTAATTCAAACAACACTGGGCTTATGAAAAATATATAATGGTACTTTTGTGCAATAAAGCCTCGCATGTACTCGATTTCGTTTTTTTTCCATTCTCGTCGGTTCCATTACTCTTTTACACGCGGCCGATTTACACACTCACGCGTGCCATTGTCACTTTCCTAGATCCCGAGTAACATATAATTTGTACACTTAAGTGTATTCACTATGAAAGAAATTTACAAATACTTTTATACAATTTCGCGATTCTAATTATATTAGAAGTCTACTAGAAGTAATAGCTCTCGTTAGATCCAATTAGACAGATACGTTGTTTCACGTACGGAATCTGATTCCTGAACCAAGTCGATCCGTTTTACGAAAACAAATTATCTCTATTCGATCAAAATACTTACAAACTTTACACCGCACGATAGTTGAAATACTCTAGAACGAATCGAAGATTACTTTTCCATCGATCTGCGATTCACCTCTACTCTTCTTTTATCGTTCGATTTTAACTTCTTGTGTCTAACAAAGGAAAAGGTAATCTAAAATAGGAAAACAATGCCGAGACACCATAGAAAATTTCGATTGATACTTCAGGCTGAAATTTTCTATAGTTTCGCGCGTGTAAAAACAACATATAAAAGGGTCTCGATCGATACAAAGTCCTTCGGGGAAAGGTAGCGTTCGCGTTCGAGAGATTAAATAATACGAATGGACGGGTCGCGTTAGCAGTGTAAAAAGAAGGAAACGCGTAGTTCGTAGTTGTTCTCCTTACAAAACGGATCGAATGGCATCAATTTACTTACGACGAATCGAAATAATCGATCGATCGCTTTGATTACAGATTTGATTGCGATAGGGATTAACAATTGCCCGTATCACGTACATATGATAATGCCGCATTATCGTTGATGTATAATCCAATGTCACGGATTTAATCCACCTGGCCTCTTCCGATTCCGCCTATTTCTCTCTAACAGGAACGACAAATCTAACGGATCTTTCTTGTTCGGCATCTTTTGTAACAGATCGATTAAGATGTTATTCAATCTTCGTCTTTGCTCTTCTCTCTGAAAACGACGATCAACGTGTGTTGCATTAAGTGCAAATGTTCATACGATCATTTACGATGTATCGATGAAAAGGTACTTTTTGTCAATAAAAATAGTAATTACCTGGGCATACGATGTCGCGGATGTAGCAATTGGTAAAATTTCATTCGATCGTCGTCTACCCTTACTAGTGGAAGATTTTTGTTGATCTTTACTGTGCGTTTTTGTATTTTCGCTCGATTCGGATTTGTGATTAGGGTCAAGATCTTGATTGTTTGTTTTCTTCTTCTCTTTGTTCGTTTTATTACCAATTTGTATTCCTTCGAGACTGTGAGGCTGTAACATTTTACAAGGTTTTTCTCATATTCTTCATTCTTCTTGTAAAAGAAAAAAATAAATATAAAAACAGCGCCACTTACCAAATACGTTCGATAATGCTTGATGCGTTGTGGAAACGTTTCAAACGCGTAAGGTTTCGTGCATACTTGATGCCTAGCTCTGGCAACCTTTGTAAAAAGTCGAGCAGCGCGATCAACGCGATACTCGCATACATAAGTATGCTCCGGCGTCGAACCCACCGGTCGTCCTTTGTTTTAAAAGGAAACAAAAATAAAAGACGGGAAGACATTATTAAAAAGACAGTTGCGCGAAACGTGGCACAAAAAATGTAGAGTACCATTTCTACAACGAAAGAAATAAGAGCAACTACCTTTGCAGTATGTATGAGGATCGAGAACCCAACAACGTTCGGCAACTAGATCACATGGAACTGCTTCGTAGAGCGGCGCACAGACGACCTCGTTTTCGTAGAATTTTCGCGTAGGTTCATGATAAGTTTCATGAGGTCTCAGATAATGATGGCCGAATACAAATCTTTCCCCTCTGTCGAGTAAAAGCAAATTGGATACTGATATCGGGCACAGAATTTTGGAAACGAATACAAAACGACGTAACGCAATGAAATACGACTTACTCAACATTCTTCCAGAGTCTTTCGATTCTAAAGATGTCCATCTGTTCATAATCAGGCTTTTGAATGGTTTTATAGGTATGCTTTTCCGGAGTGTCTCTTAATACGTATACGGTATCTCCCTGTCTGAGTTGCAAATCACCGCGCATCAGAGTGACATAGTGCTTCTTGCCTTCTTCCTCCTCATCACCCTCTAATGGTATTTCCAAATCAACAGGACGCGGCTGGCATCTCTCGCATAGGTAAGACTCTAGGCTCGTATCGGCTTTGACACAGTCGCAGTGTTGCCAAACGAGGCAGCGTTCGCATTGAATCATCAAACCCTCGTCCCTGCGTAAAAAATATCTTTTCTAATACGTAGTCACACAATGAACAGAGTGTGCAAAGCAATCAAGGAAAGTTGAGTTTAACTTTGATAACAAAGTGTAACTTCCCTTACCTGTGCAAGCCACAAATGCACCTAATAACGTCTTCCTCTCCCGCGGTTGAACCTCGAGGAGGTAGAAATCCTTGAGAAGGCGGACAGCCTGTCGCATCCGTTATCGCGTCTATAAAATCTGGTTTACTTCCTAGGTACAATTTTCTTAGCCTGGCTGCAGCAATACCCATTTCCGATGTTCTTCCAAAGAATCGGACATTGTTGTCGAAAAGCCTAATCATATCGTGATCAAAATGCTCAGCGGTTTTGTAGTGACCCGTCCCGATACACTGGTCGATCGTGCTCAAATCTATCGGGTCTGATATCTTTTCATAGTAGTCTGATAATTTTCTTTTCGAGGGCAACGTTACGAACGGCGAGCACAGCAATTGCCCATTTTCGTCGTTCGCAGTTGTCACGATACTGTACAAATCCTTCAACACCTGAAAATAATTAAAACGTCCACCGTGAATTAACGATTATTTGGAAATTATTCGGAGAACATAATAAACAACGGGTTCGCGATATCTATTCTGTTCACCTTGGCTAATTTCGCAGTTTTATGCACTTCTGGGTCATCTTGCGCTTGCGCCAGTCTTCGTGTTCGCACAGTACGCGTATTCGTGTTGGTCAAAGCGGTTAATTGTGAGAAAAATGCGTCCGATTGTATCTTAGCGTCACCGGGACCCTTCTCCTTAACGGCACTCGAGTTACCAAATTTCGTTTTACCGTTCTGCATCTGCACTTGGTTTACCAATGACTTTACTCGCTTCACTTTTTCCAAGTTTCTCAACAAGAAGCAATGGTGTTGTTGAGCAAAGCATCGTTGTTGGTGAGACATTGGCTTCAATACGGGTGCATGGAACAAATTAGAATCGCCCACCTTTCGCGACTTACAAATGCCTTTAGAGTTTACAGACTGCACCGCGTTAGATTTCCGCACGTTCTTTCTTGGTCTTCCAACCGATCGTCTCTCCGTCGGTTCCATCTGAGATGGAAGAGCGGCGATAGTCTTTGTAACCCTTTGACTTTTTCCACCTAAGGAAACGAGACAAACGAGCACAAATAGAGAACTGTATTTAACAGATTGAAGAGCTTGCGATAAATTTGTTACTAATATATCATGATACTGCCTTGTTACCTATTACACCTCTGCAAGCACTACTGCCGCACCTACATTCCTGTCCTTCGGATGGATTGAACAGAGCAAAGTTATAATCGTAGGTTAATTCTTCTCCCGGCTTGATGTCTCTCGAGGCGAATAATGCCATACGCGGAAGCCCGTGAACGCTCCATTTTTGCATCTCGCAATTCGGTTCGCAAGAATGATTCACGAATCGTCCATCGCCTCCCATACGGTGTCCATCGATGACCAAACCTCCGTCTAGGTGCAAGCAATAATGATGCGTATCGTTGGCGTACCTAGCATACGGCGAAACAAGTTAAACAAAGTTACATCTTCGGTAAGGAAGTGCGCATTGCGTACATCCGTGTCAATATATCCAACGATCTCTCTTGCTTGTCAACATACCTGGTCGCCATTCTTGATTTGAACTCTCTTTCGGACACGACTTCTCCTACGTACTCGAGAATAAAAACACCAGACTTGATCGACTGTTGAGTTCTCACTCCCCAACCTTTATCCTCCGTCATAAATTTCTGCAAACCGGGTGCCCATTCGTGCTTCTGAATCTTTTGGTTCTCACACTTTTCACCACAGGGACAAAGCTGCGGCGAGCATTCGCTGAAAACCATACGATTGATACAATCGTCACCGCAACCGCTCTCCGGCTTGCATTCGCAAGCTTGCGCCTCGTACAGTGTAGTCGGTTTGACGTCGTAGTAAACGTTCGTGCGAATTTTCCTGCAAAATGAAATAACAGTAAATGATTTACATTCGTGTTTGCACAAAGACTCGGCGATTCATCGATCGATCCCTTACTTGTAATTCCACGACGGTACCGATTCCCTGCTGGGTAGTCTGGACTGCGTATGTAACCACCATAAATCGTACGGCAACTGAAACGGCATTTTTCTCTGACGTAGAAGCTTACCGCATTGATACGAGGCGGTCAACAGCGTCGCGGACGCAGACTCGTTTGTTTCGCACACAACTTTACTCTTTCCAGGGGTAGCATTGTTGTCGATGCTGCTACCGCTACCGCGCGTTTTCGACTCGCAAGTTTTACCGCAATCGTGTAGTATACCACCCTGCAGGTAACGTTTCTTCCATCTGGATTGTTTCTTTCTGGCATGCGTTGAACTTAAATGCTTCCCGACCTCGTTATCACCGTGAAGAACATGGGTACCGGACAGACTGTCGTTTTCCGTATCGTATCCCGCGCTGCGTAAACGCTTCACGTTCCTCGAAGCGAAATTACAAGGACTCGAAGAGCCGCGTCGTTTCTTCTGATTCCCATTGAACGATCCCGAGTGTTCCGTTTTAATGTTCGCCTGAGTGTTCGCGCGTTCCAGATTTCTCGAGTTCTCTTCGTTCAGCTCGACGACGCGTTGCTGTTGACTCGTGTTGTATCTCTCCAGAGATTCCTCCAGAGGCGCGTTTTCATCGTACGTTCTCGAATCCTGAATCTTTTCAAACTTAACGGGACACAATTTGTTCGGTGCGTTGTTTTCGTTCTCCGATTCGACGAGATCCTTTCTAACTCTCAATTGACCGGATCGAGATTCCGTGATTTCGTTCGAACGAGCACGACTGGACGAATTCCCTTCCTGCTTCGACGAACTCGAATCCTCCTGTGTGTTCGGCTCGGTTGCTTTCGACGAAACTCGGTTTTGAGCGACGTTGCCGTTCTCGTTCTCGTGTTCGTTGGTTGGTTCGCTCGAAGAGAACGAATGTTGTATCTCGGCGCTCAACACGGTCGTTTTGTTGTCCATTGCCGAGTCTTCGGATCCCTCTTTTGGCAAATTTCGAGACTCGTCGGCATCGTCCACGGTGTCGTCGATAGGCAAGGTTACCCTCGTTGACGCCTCGGTCGATGTCTCGCTCGTGTTCAACGATCTTTTCTTCTTCTTCTTCTTCTTTAGTGTCGGAAAACCGGTGCGGTTGATGGCCTTGCGTCGCCTCATTTTTTTCTTAGCCAAGACCAGGACAGCTGTAGAGTTCAAGGGATTGGGAAGATCCGAGCCAGCATCGTTGTCCTGGCTTGGTTTACTTTCGTTCGTAGTCTCAATTTCGTCGTAACTTTCGGTCAGGTGAAATTCCGCCGCGTCGACCTTTATGTTCTTTTCCAAACGAACGTGTTCCGGTGATACGTGCTCGCTCTTCTCAAGCTTGTCCGTTTGATTCTTATCACCTTTCGTTAATTTCTCCGTAATCACTCTTTCGGTTCTACCGCCGCTCTTTTCCGCGTGACTCTTCAAGTTCTTCAAGTCGTTGGAACATCTTTCCGATTTCTCGACTCTGTCGGTTTTCTCGGCTTTTTCGAAACCGGTGTGCCCACTCTCCGCGGGAAGTTTCGTGACCGTTACCCGAAGATCCTTGACGATCTTCTTCTTACGACGTGGTTGTATTTCCGTTTGATTCAACGGTTTCTCTTCCAACGATTCGGAACACGTTGCGCTCGATTTGTCGATGCTCGCGTTCTCGTTGTCCCTGTGTCTCTTTTTCGGGGTAACCGGTACGGCGTCCTCTTGAGAAGAAGAAGCGGAACTGCCACCGTATCTCGTTATCGTAGCTTCGATAGCCTCCTCTATATGACTCTCGGTTGAGTTGGTTTCGTTCGTGGTAGCGTCGGTGCAACTTGCGTTCGAGCTTTGAGAACTGTGTGGGCTGGACACGTGGTAATGTCGTTTCTTCAACGGTAACCGTTGTTCGTTCGGATTCGAATTTGCATTCGCGTTCGTGTTACTCCTCGAGTCCGTTCCCGAGAGTATCTTTTCTTTCTTCGAACGTCTCTTCAGTTTCTGATCTTCGCTCGCTGTAACGTCACCTTTCCTTTTCTTCGTTAATTTCTTCACGCGAAAGATCTGAGGTAATTCGGAATAACCGACGTTCGCGTTGTTCCGTCCCAGGCTGCACGATCTGGCAAATTCTTCGATCAATTTTTCCAGTTCTTCGATAATACATGGATCGATGCGTATAGGATTCTTGGGCGGTAGCAACAACCGTCGGCGATGTTTGTGGTGATGGTGTTTGTGACAATGATTGTGTATAGGTTGTGTCGCCTTGTCGCATTTGTTGGTCACGTTCTCGACATTCTCCGCTTTCAATACTTCGCCAACCGGTAAAGAGATCAGAGTTTGTACGCCAACGCCGTTCGTTTCGAAAGCGGTCGTTGCCTTTTTACTATTCTTGTTTTCCTTTAACACGCGTCGCGTAACCGGCGTGACGTTTTTTTTCAACGAAGTCTGTCTCTTGGTCAAGGGACCGGAATTACTTCTATTCTCTTTCAAGCTTCTCTTACTCGAATTGAGCGGTTTCCTATCGTTGGTCATTCGTTCGCAATACGATTGCTTCTGTCGCCGTAACGGGGCGATCGTTTTATTACCAACTCCGGGCTTATCTTTCTTCACCTTCTTGTACGTTCTGCCGTCGCATTGAATTATTTCCTTCCCGTATTTACTCGTAACAGTTCTACTAATGCACTTGACACGCGTCGGAGAATTTCCGTTATTTTTCTTCCCGCTTATCCTCCCCTGGGAGAATTGTTTGGAAGTGTTGCAGCCGCGTTTCTTTTGACCCGCAGGCTTGTCCCTTAACTTTTTCGTCGATTCGCTCTTTTCTTCTTTACCTTCCCTGGGTGGGACGGTTTTATGTTGCACCGATTTCGCTTTCCCCCTCTTATTCGGTTCCTCCTTCGAGACTTTTTGCTGTTGCAACGTCATAGACTCCTTTTTCTCGTTCTTCTCGTTCTTCTCTACTTTCTCGGTCTTTTCCACTTTCTCGATCTTCTCGATCTTTTCCGCAATTTCTGGCTTCAGTCTTGGCCTACCTGGGCCGCGAGGTTGCGTCGATACAGTTTTCGCTGGCCTGCCGGGTTTTCGTTTCGGTGGGTACAAAACACGATCTACGTTCACCGCCGGCTTGGGTACCACAGACTGTATCGGGGATTGCGTTGGAGCCGGTGGACTTGCCGGACTAATTGCCAAGTGTAGCGGACTGTTATCTACCGATTGAATCCCCGAGTCCGGTGACACGTTTGAAACGCAAGGGTATTCCGAATCGTTTAATCTTTTTCCCACTTTACTTCGCCTTTTTCGCGGTTCTGACAACAGAGCCGTTTTCTCGACAAATTGTTGTAGCAAAGTGGAACTATATACAGGTACAGGATTCTGGTCACCGTTCTCGCTCGTATCCGAATCGGCTCCAAGCGACATTCGTTCGATAGCTTTCGAGACTAGTCTACCACTTTCCGAATCCTCGAAACCGTCAAACGGAGCGTCCTCGTGCTCTTGATCCGGTAAAATAGCCGCCAAATCTTCTTGATTGATTTCCTGAAGCGGTGGGTGTTGTTGTTGTTGTTGTTGCTGCTGCTGTTGCTGTTGTTGCTGCGGCTGCTGCTGCGGTTGTTCTTGTTGCTGCTGCTGCTGCTGCTGCTGTTGCTGCTGCTGCTGTTGCGGTTGTTGTTGTTGTTGAGACTGTTGCGTTTGTTGATGTTGCTGTTGCGAATGATGCGAAGGCAGACGACTTTCTGAGGAATCTGAATCGTCGCTACTACATTCGGAGGACTAAACAGGATAGAGAGCAACTGGTTAAATATAAATATACCAACAACCTTTGAATATTTATATTCAAAGAAAACGTAGTCATCCATACTTCTATGATTCAACGACTCACGCTTATAACTACACAAACAATTTACCTTTGCTTCACAATTCGCTTTATTTTTTTTCGACGCGTTTCTTCTATTCTTTTCGCACTTTGCCTTTTCTGAATCCTCTTTTTTCGGTCCTTTCATAGTGATCTTTAATTTAAGCGCTCCCTGCAATGCAATTACAATTTCGACCGATTCGTTGCTAAGTTAATGGAGCAAAATGAAATAATTTAAAGAGAGTATGACACTGTTTATATAACATCCAGCTAAAAGTGTAATACACGTACCGATTCAAAATTTGTCTCTTGAATGGAAAATGTTTGCTCACTGTGTTCGGATGTGCAATCTGAATTCGACCCTGTATCTTCCTCTTCTTCCTCGCCGCTGCTCTCGTCGTCCGAGTCTGAATTCGAATCCGAATAAGAACAACTACCTTCTGTACCACCAGAACTTTCGTCGTCGGAATCAGAATCTTCTTCAGAGTCGACCGAATCTGTTCCTAATGCATGCAAAGAATTTGCCCGATACAGCATACGTATATACAAAAAGTTATTACAAACTATTGGGTAAAACAGTTACGTAATTGTTACCATTAGGTTCGGTGGTTGGATCCCAGCTACCTCCACCTTTTATGGCATCCATGTCAACAGTCGACGGGAGCTCTCTTTCCTGCTCCCCATCGTTTTCTTCCCAATTCCAATTCTGTAGTTCTAATTCCGAAGGATGGTGAATAACGGCGCTCCATCCTGAATCACCAGACATTTTTTGGCTTATCTAACATCCAATAGGAGCGAATAGAATACCATTCCTTATGATTTTGTTCGTTATACAACTCCTTTTGTAATTGAACGCAGCATATCTATTCTAATATGTTCAATGTTTAAACATTGTGCTTGTCGGTGAAATTCCCATATTTACTCTCCAATTCCTATTCACGGTTCCTTTTAGATACGATTATGTCTTATTCATAACGATATAGCTGTAAAAATAAATATAAAAATATAATTATCAGTTGTTAATCTCTGGTGTCATTGAAACATTCTATGGTATTATCATTTATCAGCGGATAGGATAGCAAAGACAAGATGCAAATAAAGCAATCTGACACAAAATTGAAAGAGGACAGTAGAAGTTTTTTGTCGTCAAAGCCACAATACATAAAACCAAATCTGATCCCATCTGAGTTATTTAGACGCTTTTACTTCTATAAAGTAGCACAATACTGAGAAATTTAATTGAATTTTTTGTCAAAAACACAATTCTTACGACATAAGGCCATTCAACTCGAATTCCAATTGGATATTTTTCACGCTCCAAACCTGTATTCTCAAAGCGCGGGAGAACGCTTGCGTATAACCTCGCACGGAAAACGAGCATCAAGAGGGAAAACACGATCATTGAAAAAGTATGTATACCTTCCTCTTGGTATAATTGTTACACCAGGAATCGTTACTAACGATCAAAGGCAACGTCATCGAAGAAATGTTGCTCCTCAATGCGCGCGTATTTTAGCTACGAGCGCGTCGCTTTCGTGTATGCACCAGTTGCAGCTACAACAGTAGCAACAGCAACAGCAATAATAATGGCAATGGACGAGTAAACAACACGGTAAATACGATAAGAAAAAAAGAATTTTATCCAAAACCTATCGCTCTGTTTACATCGTCGATGAAGCACACAGAGATCTTGGAGTAACACAGAATAGGAGAGAGGGAGAACGCGACAGAGACACAGAGAACCAGAAGCATAGAGAGAAAGGGAGACAGTGAGAACGTGCGAGGGGAAATAGGGAGAAAATGAGAAGGACAGAGGAAAGGGGGAGAAACGTTCCGGATCGCAGAAATCAGAAAAATAAAAGGCAAGCACGTTATCGTCGAAGCGAGCGCCTAAAGCGGTAAAAAGTGGTGAAGCTAGGAGTAGGCAAGTACGCGTACAATGACAGACACGATACCCTGAGACCTCCTTACTCCGCATCCCACGAATAACGCAACGAAGATCTAAACGATTCCAGATTGACGATTAACCAACGAAATTCTCCAAGTTGCTTCGAAAGTACAGCTGTTTCTGTTTCTCGGTCGATGCGCCAGGTGCGTCGGCGATTGGACCCGTGGAAACTCCCGAGTATTCAAGTAAACCTCAAATTGCCGCGCCATCTAACGTGGAATCCTACCGTTACGTTGGTACAGCGGCACATACAAAATTTTACCCTACATTTATCACGTACTTTATTTTGTAAATGTAGCGAAAACGATATATTACGCATTTTCCATCGATCGGAATCTATTTTCATAATGAAATATATCGTGTTTCGAAAATACTTAAAAAGAAAATCTATATATTTGTTTATATAATTGTTAATCTTATCGTACATAGTGGGTCTTGATGGGGTAAAATGTTTTCTTTACATTTTTTTTTACTTTTTATTTTAACTCTTGCAAACGCGCGTCTTCGAACGTTGACTACTCGAACGAAAGAGATCATTTAGTTACTTTACTCAAATTTATCGATCGATACTCGATAAATCGATAATAAATTTTTTCTAATAAACTTTAGATCGATAATCGATCTTGCAATTATGTAATAATTATCGTTGGTCAGGATTGTTATACCACGAGCGACGGAGAGACGTCTTTTGTCACAAAAATTATGTCAAAAATAATCGATCGGATCACGGTACAATCAATATCGGTCACAATTTCGAAACGTTCGATTTTCAACGGGATGAATGAAACGCAGGACACGGAAGGAGACGCGGAAAAATGGCAGAGCGTACTAACGCTCGCGATTCGAGTGTACCCTCTAGGTACACATGTGCATCAAGACGAAGGGTGGTAGGAATACGGACCCGGAGTCGGCAATATGGCTGACCAGAGGTGCATAGGCAGGGTGTCGGGGTGGTGTTAGTGCTGTACGTTATTTATGTCGAACTACCGCAAATCCTGTCCGAATCTTGCGTGTTTTCATGGAATCGGTGATATACTGTGCAGAAGCAGAAATACGGCTTGCATGAAGGCATAGCATACGCTTCCAAGCCAAACAAACATGAAGTAAGTTCCATGTACACGACACAGCATCGAAAGAAAGAGAGAGTCGAGTCGAGTCGAGTCCGTGGGTTTGAGCATTTCTTTTTGTCTTTGACTATTGTTTATGCCTCGGGCAACATGCGAACTCGTCCGATAGTTGAGAATTTTCTTTTGTACTCGGACTCCGATCTTTCCACTTTCCTTCGATATCTACAACAGTGTTTCGGTGTTTTTCAAGAGAATCTATCTACAACTAGATACGAGGGGCAGGGCTTCGGTAACGATTTTTCATCGAATCTTTCGAAACGCGTCCAGTTACTTTACCTTGCCCTGTTTCGTCCTTACCATTCATTCGAGCGTCTCTTTCACGCGTTCGTCGGTCCCCTTTCGTTCTCGTTTTCCGATATTCCTCGGATCGGTCCGAGTCTCGAGTCTCGAGTCTCGCGCCTTGCGCCTCACGTTTCAGCGTCTTTGTGTATCGTAAACGCGATCCGCGTTTCCTTCTCTCTTTGCTCGTTCCGTGTCTCTTTTGCATCGAGGCGACGCTCGCGTACATGCTTCCTTCCAAATCCTTCGACTCCTATCCAAACTCGACTTGCGTATGCACGTATATACACGCGAGTAAGCGAAAATTGCACGTCACACGTTTGTTTATGTTACACGAGATATTGGTTCTCACGCACGCGCGTATTTCACAATTTCTCCCGCGAACAAAAATTCGTCTCACGTTTTCCTCGATGATTCGTCAAGGAACGTATTTTTTCTCGAGTTATCTCGATCGTTTTTCTTGATTTCATCCGATACGACGCATCTCACTTTTCGTGGAAAAAACATCGCTTTCAATTATCAATGAATTCACCCGATAACACTTCCGTGTCGATTCGTGAGTCACATTATGATTCATATACGAGCCATCCATACTCGGATTTTTATTTAAAATTATTTCAACCGTATTTATAACCAATTGTACGTTCGTTGACTCGACGATGCATTTTAGCCACGCTAACGTTGTAAATTTGGATTCTCGGGGCGTTTGTTATTTTAGCGAATCAAGGGAAGAAGGGTGTAAGAAAGGACGAAGTCGGTAATGTAGAGGTATAGGGTAGAGGCATACAGTAATGACACGAAATACGTAGATACGTGCGTCTACCATACTTTGCTTGCTCGAATAACACAGGAAACGAAACGCGTACGTCTATCTAACGAGTGAAAAGAATATTGTTGTTCTCTTCGTTTTACGACGATCGCGATTAAATTGCATCTCTCGAAGTTTCTCTATATTGAACGAAATCGAACCGAGACAAATGCTGGAAATCAAACAATAGTATCGCCTCGTGGTATTCCTATCCTCGTAATCTCGTGTAATCGTTCGTATATATACATATACACGTATATATATATATATATATATTTTTTTTTTTCTTTCTTTCTTCTTGGAATATAAATGTGGACGGAGAAGACTCTCGACTGGGACGCGAATAGGGATTCGAAAAATCGTAACCCGTGTCGCGGATTTAACCGTGGCCGTTATCGTGGAACCGCTTGCTCGGCTCGGTGTGATCGCACACCGAGCGAAGGAGGAAGTGGCCAGTATCTTTTCGTATTCCGCTTCGTTCTGTTCTCGTTTCGCGAGCGATCCGTCGTGCTGTTTTAACGTGGTCCGCGCACGGTGAAAGTGACACCGAGCGTAACAGCCTTTTCCACGGAATTCATGAGTTCTTTGCCCGACGAATCCGTGGCGCGAGAAAATTCCGTCAAAATTCTCGGATCGCGTGGAATTTTGAACCGTGACGAACGATAGACGAAATCGACGATCGAAATGAACCACGACACGAGAAAACGATACTCGCAGGGATCCCTTCCGGGGGATTACCGATTCTGGTACCTGCCAATTCTTCGTTACGTTCTGATAATCCTCCGCGAACGAATCCACACGGTTACTTGAAATATGGTAAGCTCTCTAAACACGTAACGGACACATTTGTTTCTCTTTGTTTCAGCGAAGTGAGCATATCGTCCGCTCGTGCGTCGGTAATGGTGTACGATGACGTTAACAAGAAATGGGTACCGAGTGGCAGCTCCTCGGGACTTTCCAAAGTTCAGTTGTACCATCATCAAGTGAACAATACGTTTCGCGTGGTGGGGAGAAAGTTGCAGGATCACGAAATCGTCATCAACTGCGCGATCCTCAAGGGATTGAAATACAATCAGGCGACAGCCACGTTTCATCAATGGCGAGATAACAAGCAAGTATACGGTCTGAATTTCTCCAGTAAGGACGACGCCGACGCATTTGCCAGAGCGATGCTGCAAGCGCTCGATGTGAGTTTAAACCGTGAGAAAGAGATACATCGGGAAATTACGTGTATAGTGTGTTGTTACGCGCGTACTTGCGCGTCTTCTCGATTCTGGATCAGCCGTCGATGAACGTCGATCCGGACACGTACCTGGTTTACTACTAATAATCGGTTCACGGTTCACGCAGGTGCTGAGCAATGGGAGCAACATATCGAGAAGCCTTGCCCCGGCAATCGGCTCGACCACGCAACAACAACCCATATTTCAACAACAGCAACAACAGAGTAACGCTCAATACGACGAAGATATGGGGTACAGGTTCGTTCTCTTTGTTCCGAGTATTCTTCAGAGGAATTGATACGGTTCGAGTTACACGGACGGTCGACGATGATACTCCGCGTCATTCTTACCGTATCGGTTGTTTGCTGGAGAGTGTATCGTTGACCGTCGTTTATTTTTCCCACTTTGCGATCCACTTCTGTGTACGTGCACCGCGCAAGATGAAAGCGAACGATTAAAGAAACTGTTGCATCGGTATCGTTTACAGAACCATGACCAGGGAAGACGTGGCGATTATCCAAGAACGCAGAATGTCTCAACAAAGTCAAGGTATCGTGTCTGCGTGTATCGATGGAGTAACGTTTCGATGGAAACCCGTGGAAATCGAGGAAATATTGCCCCGTTGTTGTTTTCCTTTGCAGCGACCAACAGTCCAAACGCAATCTCTCCGAGTTGCCCTCTCGCGGCTCAACAACAGCAACAACAACCGCCATCGCAGCAACAGCAACAGCAACAGCAACAACAGTCGCCGCAACAAGCTGTACAACAACAGCCACAGCCATCGGCACCACCTCAGCCTCCGCAACAACAGCAGCAACATCAACAACAGCAGCAGCAGCAGCAACAACAACAGCAGCAACAGCAACAGCAGCAACAGCATCCAGTGCAACAACAGCAGCAACAGCCGTTGCAGCAACAACAGTCCGGTCATCACAGAACATCGTCGGCACCGCCAGCACCGCAGCCGCAACAACAATCCGTAATGCAGTCGATACAACCAGTCACCGGAATAGGAACGGTTGCCGGACAAATGTCCAGCGGCGGTGTACCCCCGATACCACCCCCTCAGCCCCCAAACGCGGCGACGATTCCACCGTGTCCGCCTGCAATGATGAATTTCAACGCACCGGTACCACCTCCGCCGATGATGATGAATCAGTACGCGCAGTCTCCGTCGTCCCAATCGAACCTACCCAATCAGCCGCAAGCTCAATCGATTTACGGTAGCAATCAAGGGAATCAGTTCGGCGCTGCACCGAACAGTAATCAGTACGCGAGCGCTACCGTCGTTGGACAGAGTCCCTGTCAGTACAACTCTGGAAATCAGAATAACTTTTACGGTAACAACGGTCAAGTTGGCAGCCCGTATCCGAGCGGACAACCGGGACAAACGAATCAGTACAGCGCCGGCGGTGGCGGTGGCAGCGGCGGCGGTGGCGCCGGAGGCGGTGGTTCCAGCGGTGGTGGCGGTGGTGGTAGTGGCGGTACCGGTGGTAACCAATATGGAAGCGGCAATTCGATCGGTCAGTACACCAGTAGCGGTGCAACAACGACCGGTCAGTACGGAGTCGGAGTCGCGGTTGGGGTCGGTGTTAACGTCGGCCAACCGAATCAGTCTCAGTACAGTGTTGTATCTCAGGCGCAGACACAGGCGCAGTACGGCACGAGCCAAGTACAACAGGCCGTCACGAGTGTCACGAATCCGTACGGAACACCGCCAAATTCGGTGAATCAGTACAGCAGCAACAGTGGCGCCGGTTGCAATAGCGGCCCGGCTGTTGCTAACAACGCCCATCATGCACCACCGGCAAACACCAATGTTTATGTCCCTGTTGGCAACGGTGGTCCCCAACCGCCGCCTATGGTACCGTTAACTGGTCCAGCCGCTCCTCCACCACCTCCACCACCACCCGCGCCTAACGCGAACACTATCAATCTTAATCCAACCCTTGTCGGGTCCGGTTCTACCGGATCGGTGGTTTCCGCTGGTAACAACGATCCGCCTCCGGATATCAATTCGTTGGCTGCTGCTCTTCAAGCGGCTCGGTTGAAAAAAAAACAGGTTCGTATTGTACCATCTTGAATCGTATCCTTCTTTTCCATCTAGTTGGCTTTTTCTCGACTGATCGCTCGCTCTTTCTCGTCCTGTTTCAGACGACGCAACAACCGGTGGAGAACAGTGGTTCGAGTACCAGTAGCAGCGGAAGCGCTGGAGGCGGTGGAAATTACGGTACGTTAGGAAGGGGCGGGGGTGGCGGTATGGCTTCCATGATGGACGAGATGGCGAAAACTTTGGCGCGTAGACGGGCCGCTGTCGAAAAGAAACAACCGGAACAGCCACAGGTATGTTTTTTTGTTTTTTTTTTTGTTATAGTTATCACACGAGCAACGATTATACCGTTATCGTTGATGCTACCGTTCGAACGATAATTGTAAAGGGCGTAGGGTTGTGCTCTGCAATCCTTCGTACGATGCAATCGTGTTGACTCAGTAGTAAGGAAATGGCTATTGGTGCGTGTATTAAGAGTTCTCCGGTTTTATTTCCACAGGAACCCGAGAGTTCGCCCGACAAGAAGTCGTGGGACAAAAACAATTCGTCGAACAATAAATTTTCAAACGGTGCCGAGTCGCCGAAATCTGTACGCAAGAGGTTTGGTTCTGCTTCCGAGGATACACTCCTCAAAGTAAACGGCGTCAACGACGGAGTCGTGCTCACCGCTCAAGAAATGGACGTGTTTAAGGCGGAGATCATCAAGGAAGTTCGCAAAGAATTTCAAAAGATGAAACAGGAGATCGTAGACGGTACGAGTACGAGATAAACCGAATGGAATTTTTTTCTTTTCTTTTTTTTTTTGAAATATACTTACTGATCTTTCGTTTCTCGATTTTCAGCGGTCAGAGCGGAACTGAGTAGAAGATAAAGATGCGACGTGGACCAGTTTCGAACGCAACGGAGAGAAAAGGAGAATTCTACTATCGCGTAGATCAGCCGAAATGATCACATCGACAGCCGTACACAGGTTTTTTTACTACGTATTCGCGAGAATGGAGTGAAGTTATACCCCGTGTATATCAGACACGTTTGTGCGTAAGTACGTTATAATATAACCTAGCGTTCTAAGCGAACCGTATCCTATCGTTGTTTACTGAACCAGTGGTAAGCAACATCGACTTTTGGATAAAATCGATTCTAATTCTGCCAATTCGACGCACAACAGATTTCGGATCACCTACTACGTTTCAATGCGTATTTATCTTCGGTGGAATCGTACAACTTATCGTTTATCGCTAACGATTGCCGTGCTCTTTATTCGGTCAAGTATTATACCTAGTTAAAACTATGGGTAAGTTAACGTCGATCCCACCCACCATTAAAGACACCGCGTTTTTATGTAAATATCGATCGAATTCGATACAGCCGGAAACGAGTAAAGATTTCCGAAAAGATTCCTCTAGTCCAAGACGCGTTTAAACTGGGATTAAAGAAAAAGGAAAAAAAAAATAAATAAATAAAAAACGCGCATCATCCAATTCGTACGCGTTTCATTTTTCGAAACGCTCATTTCCGGTTCCCTTTTGAATTCACGTTGCGCGCGCACTTCCAAGGTTAGCTTGAAAATCGGAATTCCCATATCTACATCAATTTCGAGTCTTTCGTACATATACCACACCACATCCGTGTACAGATTACATTAATACGCACAGCTCGATACATTCCAAGAAAAGAAAAAGAAAAAAAGGTTTCGACGATCGATGAAAAAATAGGGAATAGAATACAAAATATGGTCATCGATGATCGACTGCCACGATTTTGAACAGGTAGATTTTCGAACGGTTCGAGAATCGACGCACACTTTATTCGGTTTACGTATATCGATTTTCTATTTTACGCAGCCTGAATCGCTACGAATCACAAATCCAATGCACGACAGAGCGATCGTATTTCCTACCGATACTGTACATTCTTACTCTCCGTTTTTATATGCTTTTTCTATTTTTTTTTTTTTTTAAATCGTCTCCCGTACGATTCTCACAGAAAATGAGAAAATTAACGTTGCAATTCAAATATATTCTATGTACCTATAATATAGTCGTATAAATATATACGTCGATCTGCATCGGCTTATTGGCATTTATCGCAATTAACGGGGGCATTCTGGTCTAGTCGTCGATTTTTTTTGTTTTTACTCGTTTTTGAGAATTTTTATCTACCAATCGGTAAACTGTACGATTTTGAGTGTTCGGACACATATTTATTAAGGTTTTAAAAATACAGGATATTTTTTTGTCGAAAAATATCAACTGGTGCAGAGATCACCAACATCTTGTTCGTTCTACTCGTCTAAAACGAACGAACCAAAAAGCATTTTAATTATTTTGGATACAGTTGTGATCCCTGTCACTTTGAAGTCCAAATCTTTACTTGAAATATCACGTTTTCTACTTTTTTGCGTTCAGCAAATATCAAAAAAAAAAAAAAAAAAAAAATTGTAAACATTAATATTTTTTAATAATTCTGGTATTCAAACTTGAATACCAGGCCATAGATATGTGTTTTTTAAACTCAATCGATCAAATAAATTTTGAGACATCGTGTCGACTGTTTGAAAAATTAGGTTTAGAGAAAAATGCGTATAAAATTTGACATCAAAATAAAATCTCTGTTTTGTTTACTGCTCTCTGTCGTACCAAAGTGAAAAATGAATATCTACGACCAATTCGTCATTCCAGGCTATATAATATATCTTCTTCTTTCAGCAGTACAAATTTCTGCCTGCTTTTCTACTATTAATTCTATTTCTCTGAATATTCGCAGAATATTGCAGAACTCCTCGTTTAAAATACAAACAGCTAAGAAGGTTGCTATTTATACGCAAATCTTGAATGTTTCTGCATTGGTAAAAAGGTCCAAATCATGGAATTCAATGATTCGTTGGTATTCCGTTCTCACACACTTTATTATTCTTATTCTATCCAGGATAACTCTTCGTAAATAGGTTTTGTAACTTCTAAGATCTGTTATGACAATAACTCGACGAATTACTTTTTTTTTTATCGTGCTTTTCAATAAGTATCAAAATTCCAAATAGAGAACTGAAGCCTCTCCGTTTTCAAGTTTCAACGTTGCAACGTTTCCGGCTTCTTCGTTTCTTTTCATCTCGTCTTCAACAACTGTTGAAATTGCACAATCATGAACAATAGAAGCCTCAGAATAAATTTTTTCAAGGCAAGTACGGTACATTGAAATTGAAAGTCGTTTGCATCTATTCATCGATCCACAAAATAAATTAACGCCTTGGAGTCTCATAATCATCATTAAACGGTGATTTGTTTCGAAACATTTGTTTACAAGCGGACACGAGTTTATATATTGTACTCCACATTTACATTGCATAGCAAGTTTGTATACCAAGCCACGACTTGCTTACGAGAATTTTACATCTCTTTTGCACTGTTTGCAAATCTCCTTTACTTTGTAACTTTTCGCCCCACGTGCTTGACGCAATCAAATTTTTTCCTCGTTGGTATATTGATTTTCGTGGAAAAGTTTTTTACCTGTTGGCACGAGTAAGTCCTGCTTTCGTCCATTTTGTCCCTTTTTATCAATTTTTATCCAAAACTACCAAAAAACAAACTGAGCAATTTATTATACAATGCACGATATTTTTATTTTGCAATATACACTGTGTTTTTCACGACTGAGACTGAAACTCAACTAAGACTGTCGTTGCTTATGGAAAACTAACTCATAAGGTTACAATTGGAAATCCCCTTACGAATCCAGGCAAATCTTTGTGCCAGCACACGTTTTTTTAAATTATTTATTTAATGCATTTACGAGCAAGAAGCTCTATTTTATACATTTATAAATCGATAAAAACTACGACGAATATGCTATTTACAGTGAGTTAACGAGCCTAATGATTAATCTGTTAAAGTCGTTTAACGGTTTGTTTAATACATTGATGTGGATAGATAATTGGATGATTCTAATAAAAATAGTCCGAAAGACAAAAGTTCTACGTAGAACTCTTGTAAGGTCGTTAAAATTGATTAGTTGACTTAACAGGGAACACTCATTCGTATTATTTACAATTTTGTGGAAGAAAATGAGGTCAGCTATTTTTCTCCAGTTTTTTAACGTGTACATATCCATTTGTCTAAAAATTGGCTCATAATTATGGTCAAACCTGTGCATACTACAACCAAGAAGCCTAGACACGTAACAAAGAAATCTGTGTTGTATTCGCTCTATAGCAATAATATCAGTCACTGTACAAGGTGACAAGATGACATTAGCATATTCCAGGTGAGAGATCACAAAAGCATTAAACAGTGTTTCGAGGGTTAGGGGATTGCGAAAATCACGACAATGTCGAGGAATGAAGCCAAGTGCTTCGTTAGCATTTCCAATAACAATTTTTATACGTTATTGGACCAATAACATTCGTATACGTTCCAATAACATATGTAATTACAATTAGTGGTGTGTCATTTAAATAGTAGTAGCTTCGTACAAACGCAACCTGTGGAATTTACACCAATGTGTTAATTTTGCAAGATGTGCTTGTAATGCCGAATGATCGGCATGATTTTCTATTTTCGTAAAAAGTTTGAGATTATCCACAAATATTAATGTGGTGGCTGTTGAGAAGATTCGAGGGAGGTCGTCTATAAAAATTACAAAAAGAAATGATGCAAGGTGCAACACTTGGAGTATCTCACGAGATAAGGTATTTCGAATTTTTATATATTGAGACCTATCCTTTAACCCTAGAACCTTTGCTGTCACGCGGAAACCTAACGCGGGTAGGAGGGGGGAGAGGAGGTTCTCGAATCCATACTTCTTTTTTTTTTACACATTTGTCCTAAAAAAAAAAATTGTTTTTTCGAAAAGTTTTACGATATTTAAGTATTTTGTACTTTGTAATCGTAATAGCACGCGTTTTTATATTAAATTTGTATCGATTTACATTAATCTGTAAAATAAAATGATACTATAAAATGAAGTACCAACGTGGGATTAATCGGAGCTTGATTCTTCTGATGTTAAACAAGACTGGTAGAGTACAGTATTTACCGAATGTTTCTGTATTAATTTCGATAAACTATTACTTCATCTGTCCCATTACACATCGATACCATCTTCTTTTTCCCATTGACTCTGCATCTTCAGCTAAACTTGTGTTTAGTGTTTTTCCAGTTGAATTTTTTAAAGCATGTATAACACTTTTCTGCAATCCTGTAATCTCTGAATATCATTTTTCAATTTGATTTTTAACTAATTCGTTGCTTTGCTCTTGCAAGAATATTCTTTTTCTATTAATTTCCTTCACTTCTTTTTCGTGAGGGGGAGGGGAGGTCTGAGATGATAGACTGGCTCTGGCCCCCCTTTCCAGGAACCTTCTTCCGGAAGTTGGCTTAGGGTCGTAAGAGCTGGTGTTGTTCTTCACATACCAACTCCTACAGCTCTCTTCGAGTCTCTCGGATGACGTCGATTATTTTGAACAATTTCATCAGGCCATTCTTCATGTCCACTTAGACACCTCTTTGTTTTTATTCACGATGGCTGTCATTGTTAGAATGACACGATGGTACTCACGAATTCTGATGATCCGTAAGGGCACGATAGTGTTCTTCTTCGGTCTATGTGGCATGTTCCCTTTTCGAATCACAGTAGAAGGGTGACGCCATCGAGTTCAGCCGACAGGGGCCTCATATTGGCGGTACTTCCTGTACCTGCGCACAAGTCTTGTGTGCGTAGTTCCGGCTGCAAGTTACGAGGATCCCCACCTCGTCTGTTTCTGTTCTTAGAGTGTACGTCATTTAAACCGTACCATTTAGCCCGACGAAACCCGGGCCCAACCGGTAGGGGACAATGCGCAGAAACGGGTCAGAGTGATGCTCGAGAACAGTTGCAATACGAGCCAAAATGCGAAACACTACACTGGGCCCCAAAGCGTGCAGGGTACGTCTCGCACGAATGTCGCCATTTTGATATCGCAACGCGTAAAACGTTTTCTTATTTTTGCGCACAGTCCCTGTTAACGTGTAGCAACACCGGCTTCGTAATACGGAACTTGAACGTGTATACGACAATAAATAATTTTTACGGAATTTTTCATTCGCGGCGAGTGAATCTGATTTGAAGTTTTTTCGAAGAACCTATCCGTTGGAAGTTCTAGGGTTAGGTGATCGCTCAGGTATAAAAGCAGATTTTTTTTGCGAAGCCAAAATTACGTAGCTTACTCGGTAACACGTTGTTAAGGTAATCAACCGAATCAAAAACCTTCCTGAAATCGGTGTACGGTTACATCGACTTGACGTTTACTGTCTGCGAGTTACATAATTGCAGAAGAAAGTTAAGTTGGTAACGGTCGATCTGGCTGATACATGAAGCGAAGTGTTGTCGACGAGACGAGAATTGTTTAACCTCGGGCATTAGTTTGTTTACGATAATCGGCTGAGATGATCTCGGCTAGTGTGTTTAAAATTGAAATCGGCCTGTAATTTTCGAAGGAATATACATTAAGAAAATGAAATTTAAAAAAAAAATCCACCCTTTTTTTCAACTTCTAGACCAGAATACCCCCGTAACGGAAATATCAACGTCATTCGATGTACGATACAATACGATACTATACGATACGAAACCATACGATACTGTACGATACGAAACGATACGATACGATACTATACGATGTGAAACCATACGATACGATACGATACCATACGATGTGAAACCATACGATGTGAAACCATACGATACGATACGATACGATACGATACGATACGATACGATACGATACGACACGACACGACACGACACGATACGATACGATACGATACGATACGATACGATACGATACGATACGATACGATACGACATGATACGATACGATACGATACGATACGATACGATACGATAAGATAAGATACAATACTATACAATACTATTTAATACTATACAATACGATATGATACGATACGATACGATACGATACGATAAGATACGATACTACACAATACTATACGTTACAATACTTTGCGATACTTCGCGATATTTCGCGACACGACACGATAATACGCTTCATCCACACGTATGTAAACTCGAATGACGTGGAATAAATGCGAACGTTCGTTTTTCGCGCAAACGCCTGTTTTTGTTTTCCTTTTTTTGTTTTTTTTTTTTTTACTTTTTCATTTTCGTATGAAAGATTTTTAACGACTGATTAATGAATTAATGCGGTTATTAAGAAGGCCACGATAAAACGTTGTCAAATTTCTCCGATAAAACGAAATAATCGTCTTTATTCTAGGCGTACCTGTGTAAGTATTATCAGCTCTAAATTTTTAATCTCGTTCTATGCAACATTGTCTAGTCGTATAAGAAAACTGACGAGCGGAATCGCGATGTTCTCGGTAATAAGCACGGCCGAAGTTTACGTTTCGATGTATGTAATAATTTATGACGAGGGTACGCGGTGTTACCGTTTGTAACAGCGTCCACGTTCATCATCGGTCAATTGCAATAACTCTTGTACTTTGATATCATCGCGCGCGAATACACATTTACAGTTTGTTCGTTTCTAAAATACGATGTCCCGCGTCGTCTCTCGGAAGCTAACCGATATCGCGCACCCGTTCATATTTTCGCACAAACGATACCGACTTGTACGCGATTCGTTTTATTTTCACAACCGATCCGTTCTCTTCTACGAATCGCACGTTTCTTCAACGCGGAAAACTCGTATCTCGTATCGATCTTCCAATACGACAGTATTCGTTATCACTCTTTCATACCGACTGCTATTCCTACGTCGGATGTGTATTTAGCTGAACGAGAGGCGTGTTCGAGGTAAACACGGAACGTGTAGACAATTAAGCGACGAGCCACTCGCTCGCGCGAGGTTCCTTTGAAATTTTTAACGAAAAAAAAAAGAAAGAAAGAAAGAAAGAAAGAAAGAAAACGTCAGAAATGATGCGCGTCACCGAGAACGGAAAATGGAAATTTCGTTGAAACGAATTGTGCTTTCCTACGCATTGTATATGCATGTTTGTGCGTACGTATCACGATGCTCAACTCACCCCTCGATCGATCGTCTCGGACGCATGGATCGAATAAACGCGTGACGCACTTACATGGAGATACGTACAACGATGAGCGTGAAGCTACCACCGTGATGTCACAGATTCGCGCATGGCGAAATGAATATCGATAGAATCTGTGGTCGTCTGTGTGCCATTCTAACGATTCGCGCGTGAAACGTTCGCTTGTCCGTGACGTCGCGTTAAGTTCAACGCGCTCCTCGATGTAAGTACACCGTACCAAATTGTAAACGATTTTTCTACGAAAGGATTGTTCACCGGCGTTTGTACTCCGTCGAAGGTATTTTTTTTCTTCGCTGCTTTTAAGCTCTACATAGTAAATACAAGCCTGCGATCGCATTGCGTCGTCTTCTTGAAACAACGATACGTCGGATGCCCGCTCGTGGTATGGTCTCGAGCATTGGCATTCGTTCGGGGTTGGAAAATTACATTCTAAGTAATTAGTATACAAGCGAACAAGTATAAGAGTGCACGCGTGTATGCGGAAGTGTGTCTGTTCTGCTCGCGAATACGCGAGGATGTACGAATTCGCACGGGGTACGAAAACAGTTAACCGAGAAAAGCGACTAGTATTAGATGCATTTATATTGTATTTAATATATGTATATTTATATATATACATATATATCATAGATGGATAATTTTAATATGGCAAGATTAACGCGCGAGCATTAAGAGTGTTTGTTACGATTGCAATTATTTAAGCAGTGCAGGAAAGCATGGGCGATAACGGATCGACATTGTTTTTTGCAAAGCCGACGAAACGAGTCGAGAAATATACCATATGTCCAAGGCCATTATAATGGTGTGTATTATAATTAATGTGCCGGAAAATAAATACACGTATGACAGGAAGAATTACGAGTGAGACGCTATTTTATGTATCACAGGTGGCGGAAGCGGCGATGAAAAATAAATCCAAGTCATTCGTTTCGTTTCGTCATTTCCCACTCGCGTTCGATAACGCGATCGATAATCATTTTTTTACCCGAAGCAATTTCTGTACATACATGCGTACATAAATACAAACAAGCAAACAAACATGCATACATTAAACAAACACACAAACAAACATGCATACATAAATACAAACAAACATGCATACGTAAATACAAACAAACAAACATGTATACATACATACATACATACATACATACATACATACAAACATACATTCGTACATAAAAACATACATGCATACATGCATACATACATACATAAATACAAACAAACAAACATGCATACGTAAATACAAACAAACAAACATGTATACATACATACATACATACATAATACATACATACGTACCTACATACATACATAATACATACATACGTACCTACATACATACAAACATACATACGTACATAAAAACATACATGCATACATACATACATACATACATACATACATACATCATATATACATAATGCGTGCGTACATACATGCATATATACGTATGCACGCACGCACGCACGCACACACGAAAGCATACTCATTGGAAAACGCACAGCAATTGAGAACAATGTACGACCAGCACGATACAGTACCGAAAAGCATTTGACCGAGCTGTCTCTATGCGAACTGCGTATGATCCAGTCATAAGAGAAAAAAGCAGGCTACCGCCGCGCAGTTCGCGATAAAAGCTGTTTGTGCAGCGACGAAAAGCATCGATACCTCGATACTGCGGCTCGTTCGAGGGATGCGGAGATCGCGAAATATCGAACGCAAAGAAGCCAGCGAGATTCGTTTCAACAATAACGAAACGCGTCAAAGAGAAGCTCGACGAGGATCGCTTTACGTATTATTTTGCTAATATTTTAAGTAATCGCGAAACACGCGAGGAAAATTTATACGAAATACAGTTAGTAATGTTAGTAAGGAGAGTTCGAATCGATGCCGAGCACAGTTGTTTCTCAAGACGTATCTGGAAAGTATTTGTATGTAAATGAATGACGAAACAATAAAAAAGTATACGCTGTATCCTCTCGAGTAGTGTCCCTTTTTCATCGGAAAAAGGAGTTCCTTTACCTCGTGTTATTTTCAGGGATGGAGAATTTTTCGCGGAATCTGATCGAGATTCCACGAAAGTATCTTGTTTTGTAAAATTTCAGTTAACCGAAACACGTTTCAGAACGAATTTGCTCCGACACAACCGGAGACTGTTCTCCGAAAGTTATTTTCGCATTATTCGAGTTGTACGGTTTAATTATCGACGTGGAAGCTTCCTATCGCAAGTTCTGAATAGTGATTTTTTAATTTAATTCGTAAAATTATTTCGAAACAAAACTTTTATTAAATTTCTTCCTTTACACTGCATTTTGTCTATCGATTTTCGTAACAACTACAATTTCGTCTTGGTTGTTTCGAGATGTTTCGGATGTTTTAACGATTACTAAATTCTTCGCTGAAAAGTACCGAAGGAGGTTGCTGCGAGCGGAGACCCGGAGAGAGATAGATGGAATCAATGTTCCATCGATCTACCTCGATACGCAGTACAAACGAAATTACTAAACCATGGAGATAGAAGGAATCAATGTTACTTCGATCTTCTCGTTTAGTTCTGCCGAGCAATTACATCGATGAACAAAACGAGGCAAAATTGGGGAAGACGCGACGCGAACCGTGGAGTTGATCATACTAGGTTTATCCCGTTTCCCCTCAGTGGGTCCGATTCGAGAGAAAACGAGCGACGCCATCCACTCCTCCTTAGAGGAGGAGTGCCCCGTTTCTCCCAACTCCTTGTCAGCACACGCAGACCGTGGACCCGATTGATGAAGCTTTACGAAGAGAGGGTCTTATCTTGGAGGCTTCCGCAGGGACCGGCAAAAATGCCTGCTCCTGTGTTCGCAACATGTCCCCTTTGGAAGCGGACACACCGGAAGAGACGACGATAGACCGTTCGGACCAGCTACACGGCCGGTCACTTGCTTATGCAACAAGCAGAAGTGGTCGGACTGAGGAACGAGCAAGCGAGCAAAAATAAGCTAAAGATTGGGTAATTGCTCGGCAGATCACAGATATTCGAACATGGTGGCCTTAAAACTAACTTAGTCTAAGTTTAACTAAAGATTCCACGCCAGGATGCGACGAGAAAAACCTAAAAGAAACCTAAAGTCAAGGCATGATAGAAAATAGAAATGAAGTTGGTTAGTGGAAAAAAATAAACATGGAAAAACAAGTAGAAATTAAAATCAGAGAACAAATAAAATGAATTAAACAAAGAAAAAATTAAAAAGAAAAAAAGAAGGAATTGAGAGAGTGGTCGCACTGGTTACCGAGAGGGGGGCCCCCTTCCATAAACTTAAAATGAAGAAATCCATCCACCTCGGAGGCTCCAGTAAGAATGAAATTTTAAACAACCGGGGGCCATATACTCATCACAAGGTCACTTACCGTTACTTCAATTGTCTTTGCTCGATCTAATCGAATATTTCAACAAATTGATGGCTGTTTAGCCATTATTTATACTAGAACATTGTTAATAATTGTTTAATCTACGGTCCTACGACGGTTGTTAATAATTATGATAAATAAACGTCAAGAAATTGCGAAATCTGCGAAGGCGAATGGTTTCGGTGAATGTTTATTCACTTCCGCGATTGTTACTAACATTTATGCATATTCCCAATATTAATCGAACAATGTGAATCTTATTTATGTATTGCAATTAATTAAGAAACTTATAGAAATTAATGTTGATCGAGCTTCGATGTTAAAACGTATTTCATAAAGTTTTAAAGCATGGAAAGTAATAATTGTCTATTTGGGGCATGAATTTAAAGTTTGTTTAATTCTTATTATTTACACAATACGCGTGGAAGTTGTATGTTTTACTCAAAAGTGCTGAAATTCTATTGATCGCTTTTCTAGATAGAAAAATTATCGTGATAAAGACTTGTGAGTCGATAATCGATATGTCTAGCCTTGATTTCGAGGTATTAATGATTTTTTTAAACTTATAAAGGAAGGCTAGAATGCAGGAAAATAACATTATGCTGATTTCGTTTAATTTTACCTTCATTCAAAAGATGATACATATAAAAGTTTGTACAGAAATATTTATTTATTTGATCGCACGGTAGGGAATATCATACAAATGGAATTACTTATATGTGGCATTGGTGAATATCGGTAATAAACATAAGTTGCCATCTATTGGAAGAAGGGTTAAATTACACTTAAGGTGTGAAAACACCTGGCGGAGAAACGCTCAAGTTTGTCGAGGAATTGTTCTGACCTTCATCAATAGATGGCTCCACAAGCATTATCTACCGACATGACAGATAAGTACCTGCTTTCGAATAATATTCTCTACCGATCGATAAAATAAATGAATATTTTTTTACATTTCGAAATTATAGTTTGTATGTATGCAAATATTTTCTGAATGCGCAATTCCAAACATTTGTGATGTGGTAATTACATGAGTTGCCATCTATTGTAGAACGGGTTAAACTACATTTAAGGTGTGAAAACCCTTGGCGGGGAAACGCTAAAGTTTGTTGCGTTACCATTATGCTTATGGTGCCATCTATTGATGAAGGTTAAAACAATTCTTCGACAAACTTGAACGTTTCTCCGCCAGGTGTTTTCACCCCTCATCAATAGATGGCTCCAGAAGCATTATCTACCGACATTACAGATAAGTATCACCTTACGAATGATATTCCCTACCGTGCGATGAAATAAATAAATATTTCTCTACATATCCAAATTATTGTTTGTATGCATGCAAATATATTTTAAACGTGCACCTCCACACATTTGCGTCGTGGTAATAACACGAGTTACCATCTATTGCAGAACGGGATAAACTATACTTAAGGTATGAAAACTCTTTGTGGTAAACGTTCAAGTTTGTCGAGGAATTGTTCTGACTTTCATCAATAAATGGCTCGACGAGCATTCTCAACCGACGTTACAGACAAGTATCTCCTTTCGAATGATATTCCCTACCGTACGATAAAATAAATGAATATTTCTCTTCATATCGAAATTATAGTTTGTTTGCCGGCATATATGTTCTGAACGCTCAGTGATACACATATGTCACACGGCACTCATGTGAGTTGCCATCTACTGGAGAATTGGTAAACTACACTAAAGGTGTGAAAACACCTGGCGGAGAAACGCTCAAGTTTGTCGAGGAATTGTTCTAAATTTTATCAATAGATAGCGCCACGAGCATAAATTTACCGACATTAAACATAAGTAATTCCATTCATATGATATTCCCTACCGTGCGATAAAATAAATAAATATTTCTCTACATATCGAATTATTGTTTGTATGCATGCAAATATATTCGGAACGCGCAATTCCAAACATTTTTAACGTGGTAATTATATGGGTTGCCGTCCCTTGGAGAACATATTTGTTAATTTTCGCGATTGTTACTAACATTTATGCATGTTCCCAACATTAATCGAACAATTTCTATCATATTTATGCATTATAAATGATTGTACTTATAGAAATTAATTTTCATCGAGATTCAAAGTAAGAACTCCTTTAGTAAAGTTTCAAAGCATGAAAAGTAATAATTATCTATTTAGTGCAATAGTTTAACATTTATTTAATTCTCATAATTTAGACAATACGCGTAGAAGTTGTATTTTTTACTGAAACGTGCTGAACTTCGATTAATCACTTTTCTATATAGAAAAATCATCGTGATAAACACTTGTGAGTCGATAATCGATATGTGTAGCCTGGATTTCGAGGTATCAAAGATTTTTTTAAATGTATAAAGGAAGGATAGAATGCAGAGAAATTTCATTACGCTGATTTCGTTTAACTTTACATTTATTCGAAAGATGATACATACGAAACTTTGTACAGAAATATTTATTTATTTTATTGCACGGTAGGGAATACCATACAAATGGAATTACTTATCTGTAATGTCGGTAAATTATGCTCGTGGCGCTCTCTATTGGTGGAAATAAGAACAATTCCTCAACAAACTTGAGCGTTTCTCCGCCAGGTGTTCTCACACCTTAAGTGTAGTTTACCTATTCACCAGTAGATGGCAACTCACTTCATCGCCGTGTGACATATGTGTGCCACTGAGCGTTCGGAATATACATGCATAAATACAAACTATTTTTTCGATATGTAGAGAAATATTCATTTATTTTATCGCATGGTTACTTCGATTGTCTTTGTTCGATCTAACAAATATTTCCAGAAAGTAATGACTTTCAAGCCATTATTTATACTAGAACATTGTTAATAATTGTTTAATCTACGGTCCCACGACGATTGTTAATAAATATGATAAATAAACATTAAGAAATTACGAAATCTGCGAAGGCGAACGGTTTCGGTGAATGTTTGTTCATTTCCGCGATTGTTACTAACATTTACGCTGGTTCCCATATTAATCGAACAATGTGCATCGTATTTATGCATTAAAAATGATTGATTCGCCTATAGCAATTGATTTTGATCGAACTTCAAAGTAAAGAGATGTTTCTTAAAGTTTTAAAACATGGAAAGTAATAATTGTCTATGAGATATATCAATTTAACATTTTATTAATACTTGAAGAATCGAAATTTTTGGTATTTTCCTGATACCAAAGGTTGAAATTCAGGCATAAATTTTAGAAAATGTTTGATTTTGGGACTCTTGGTGTCAGTATACGATATGCGAGGAAGTGGCACGATTTCGCGGATTCTTAGAATTGACGTCAAATTCCAAGAATTTCTGCGAATCAAAATTTTGTTGTACTTTCGAACGAATTTCTGAATCATGGATCCCGATTTTCTTTGTATCAGGAGAACATGATAGTCGAGGACATATAGTTTTAAGTAGTTTTAGCAGTTTGATAGGATCGGGTTAAAGAAATGGAAACAAATAATGGACAAAAATAAAGTTTCTGTTGTCAGTGAAATTGATTTTATTTCAATACATTAATTCATCGGAAATACAATCGCTTTTCTTCGATCCATTAACATATTCGCACTTTCATACTCATTACAAAAATGTTGTTCTTTAAAGTACTCTACTTGTGGAAAGTACTGTACCGTAAAAATTACTATTCTAAACTCGCAGCCGATTAGCTCGGTACTACCCACGACGAATAATTATTGTTCGTCGCGAGTAATACCGATTACCAGGTCTCACCACGTGGAGGTTGCTGCGAGCGGAGACCCGGAGAGAGATAGATGGAATCAAAGTTCCATCGATCTCCCTCGACACGCAGTACAAACGAAGATACTAAACCAAAGAGATGGAAGGAAACAATGTCCCTTCGATCTCCTCGTTTAGTTCTGCCGAGCAATTATATTATGGAAAAATGAGGCAAAATTGGGAAAGACGCGACACGAACCGTGCAGTTGGTCCTACTAGGTCTATCCCGTTTCCCCTCCGTGGTTCCGATTCCAGAGAAAACGAACGACGCCTACCACTCCCCTAGAGGAGTGCCCCGTTTCTCCATCTGGACGACGAGAGGGTCTTATTTTGGAGGCTTTCGCAGGGACCGGCAAAAATGCCTACTCCTGTGCTCGCAACATGCCCCCTCTGGAAGCGGACACACCGGAAGAGACGGCGATAGACCGTTCGGACTACTTACACGGCCGGCCACTTGCTTGTACAAGAAGCAGTGGTGACCGGACCGAGGAACGAGGAAGCGAGCAAAATTAAGCTAAAGATTGGATAATTGCTTGGCAGATCACACCCTTAAAACTAACTTATTCTAACTGCAGAGATAGAAGGAATCAATGTTCCTTCGATCTCCTCGTTTAATTCTGCCGAGCAATTACATTATGGAAAAATTAGGCAAAAGTGGGAAAGACGCGACACGAACCGTGCAGTTGGTCCTACTAGGTCGGTCCCGTTTCCCCTCAGTGAGCCAGATTGAAGAGGAAATGCACGACGCCCGTCCACTCCGTGGAGTGCCCCGTTTCTCCCAACTCCGCGTCAGGAGCCACGCAAGCGTGGGCCTGACTCACGGAGGATGACGAAGAGAGGGTCTTGTGGCACAGGGGCTTCCGCAGGGACCGGTGCGAACACCTGCCCCTGTGTTCGCAGCATATTCGCTCTCAAAGCGGACGCACCAGAAGAGACGGCGATCGACCGTTCGGACCACTTACACGGCCGGTCACTTGCTTATGCAACAAGCAGTGGTGACCGGGCTGAGGAACGAGGAAGCGAGCAAAAATAAGCTAAAGATTGGATAATTGCTCGGCAGATGACAGATATTCGTACATGGTGACCTTAAAACTAACTTAGTCTATACTTAGAATTAACAGTCCCGCGGAGGATGCAATACATCAGTCCTCTTCGTTCTTCGTTCTTCGTTTTCCGATACATCTTAGAGAATGTATCTAAGAGAAACCTAAGAGAAACCTAAAGTCAAGGCATAATAGAAAATAGGAATGAATTTGGTTAGTGGAAAAAACTAAACATGTAAAAACAAATAGAAATTAAAATCAGAGAACAAATGAAATGAATTAGACAAAGGAACAATTAAAAAAAAAAGAAAGGATTGAGAGAGTGGTCGCCAGTACTGACCACCGTCTACCGGCGGCCAGTACCGGTTACCAAGGTGGGGGGTCCCCCTTCCATAAACCTAAAACGAAGAGATCCATCCACCTCCGAGGCTCCAGGAAGAATGAAATTTTAAACAATCGGCGGCTCCTTATATACCCACCGCAAGGTCACTTACCAGTGACTTACCGTTACTTCCATTGTCTTTGTTCGATCTAATCGAAATCTTCGAAGACGAACGGTTTCGGTGAATATTTGTCCATTTCCGCGATTGTTACTAACAATTATACATGTTCCCCATATTGATCGAACAATGTGCATCTTATTTATGTATTGCAATTAATTAAGAAACTTATAGAAATTGATTTTGATCGAGACTCGATGTTAAAACGTGTTTCGTAAAGTTTTCAAGCATGGAAAGTAACAATTGTTCATTAAATGCATTAAGTTAACATTTGTTTAATTCTTATGATTTACACAATACCCGTAGAAGTTGCGTTTTTTACATAAAAGTGCCGAAATTCAATTAATCGCTTTTTTAGATAGAAAAATCATCGCGATGAAGACTTGTGAATCGATAATCGATACCTGTAGTCTTGAAAATGTCAGTTGGATCTCAGCGAAAAATTCCTTCGCGAACAAAGAATATTTCAACGAAATGATATTTTAAGCCATTATTTATACTAGGACATTGTTAATAATTGTCTAATGCATGGTTCTACGACGTTTGTTAATAAATATGATAAATAAACATCGAGATTTTGCACAATCTGCGAAGACGAACGGTTTCGGAGAATGTTTGTTCATTTCTGCGATTGTTACTAACATTTATACATGTTCCGAACATTTATCTTACAATATGCATCTTATTTATGCATTAAATATGATTGATTCGCCTATAGCAATTAATTTTGACCGAGATTCGAGGTATAAACGTGTTTCTTAATGTTTCAAAGCATGGGAAGTGACAATTGTTTATTAGATACATTAATTTAACATTTGTTTCGTTTTTATAATTTTAGGAATACGCGTGGAAGCTGTATTCTTTAAGTAAAAGCGTCGAAATTCAATTAATCGCTTTTCTAGATAGAAAAATCATCGTGATGGACGTTTGTGAATCGATAAACATTTCCAGCCTTGACAATGTCGGTTCGATCTCAATAACAACAATTCCATCGCGAACAAAGAATATTTCAACGAAATGATATTTTAAGCCATTATTTATACTAGGACATTGTTAATAATTGTCTAATGAATGGTCCTACGACGGTTGTTAATAAATATGATAAATAAACTTCGAGATATTGCGAAATCTGCGAAGACGAACGGTTTCGGAGAATATTTGTCCATTTCCGCGATTGTTACTAACAATTATACATGTTCCCCATATTGATCGAACAATGTGCGTCTTATTTATGTATTGCAATTAATTAAGAAACTTATAGAAATTGATTTTGATCGTGACTCGATGTTAAAACGTGTTTCGTAAAGTTTTCAAGCATGGAAAGTAACAATTGTTCATTAAATGCATTAAGTTAACATTTGTTTAATTCTTATAATTTACACAATACGCGTAGAAGTGGTATTTTTTACACAAAAGTGCCAAAATTCAATTAATCGCTTTTTTAGATAGAAAAATCATCGCGATGAAGACTTGTGAATCGATAATCGATACCTGTAGTCTTGAAAATGTCAGTTGGATCTCAGCGAAAAATTCCTTCGCGAACAAAGAATATTTCAACGAAATGATATTTTAAGCCATTATTTATACTAGGACATTGTTAATAATTGTCTAATGCATGGTTCTACGACGTTTGTTAATAAATATGATAAATAAACATCGAGATTTTGCACAATCTGCGAAGACGAACGGTTTCGGAGAATGTTTGTTCATTTCTGCGATTGTTACTAACATTTATACATGTTCCGAACATTTATCTTACAATATGCATCTTATTTATGCATTAAATATGATTGATTCGCCTATAGCAATTAATTTTGACCGAGATTCGAGGTATAAACGTGTTTCTTAATGTTTCAAAGCATGGGAAGTGACAATTGTTTATTAGATACATTAATTTAACATTTGTTTCGTTTTTATAATTTTAGGAATACGCGTGGAAGCTGTATTCTTTAAGTAAAAGCGTCGAAATTCAATTAATCGCTTTTCTAGATAGAAAAATCATCGTGATGGACGTTTGTGAATCGATAAACATTTCCAGCCTTGACAATGTCGGTTCGATCTCAATAACAACAATTCCATCGCGAACAAAGAATATTTCAACGAAATGATATTTTAAGCCATTATTTATACTAGGACATTGTTAATAATTGTCTAATGAATGGTCCTACGACGGTTGTTAATAAATATGATAAATAAACTTCGAGATATTGCGAAATCTGCGAAGACGAACGGTTTCGGAGAATATTTGTCCATTTCCGCGATTGTTACTAACAATTATACATGTTCCCCATATTGATCGAACAATGTGCATCTTATTTATGTATTGCAATTAATTAAGAAACTTATAGAAATTGATTTTGATCGTGACTCGATGTTAAAACGTGTTTCGTAAAGTTTTCAAGCATGGAAAGTAACAATTGTTCATTAAATGCATTAAGTTAACATTTGTTTAATTCTTATAATTTACACAATACGCGTAGAAGTGGTATTTTTTACACAAAAGTGCCAAAATTCAATTAATCGCTTTTTTAGATAGAAAAATCATCGCGATGAAAACTTGTGAATCGATAATCCACACGTGTAGCCTTGAAAATGTCAGTTGGATCTCAAGGAAAAATTCCTTCGCGAACAAGGAATATTTCAACGAAATGATATTTTAAGCCATTATTTATACTAGAACATTGTTAATAATTGTTTAAACTATGGTCCTACGACTGTTTTTAATAGTTATGATAAATATACGTCAAGATATTGCGAAATCTTCGAAGCCGAACGGTTTCAGTAAATTTTTGTTTATCCACGCGATTCTTATTAACATTTATGCATGTTTCGAAGATTTATGTTGCAGAATGCATCGTATTTCTACATCGTAAATAATTGATTTGCCTATAGAAATTAAATTTGAACGAAGATTAAAGTAAAACTTTATATTTATATGTTTTTCGATTTTCGATCGAAATTAATATTTGTAAAGTTATTAATGATTTATAATGCACGAACAAGATGCAAATTCTAATATTAACATTTGGAATGTGCGTAAATGTTATGAACAATCGCGTGAACAAACAAAAATTTACTGAAAGCGTTCGCCTTTACAGATTTCAAAATATCTTGATATTTATTTATCATAATTTTTAACAACCGCCGTAGGACCATAGCTTAAACAATTATTAACAATGCCCTGTTATAAATAATGACTTAAAATATCATTTCGTTGAAATATTCTTTGTTCGGGAAGGAATTTTTCTTTGAGATCCAACTGACATTCTCAAGGCTACACGTATCGATTATCTATTCGCAAGTATCCATCGTGATGATTTTTCTATCCAGAGCAGCGATTAATTTAATTTTGGCACTTTTGTGTAAAAAATCCCACTTCTACGCGTATTGTGTAAATTATAAGAATTAAACAAATGTTAAATTAATGTATCTAATGAACAATTGTTACTTTCCGTGCTTTAAAACTTTACGAAACATGTTTTAACGTCGAGTCTCATTCAAAATCAATTTCGATAAGTTTCTTAATTAATTGCAATACATAAATAAGACGCACATTGTTCGATCAATATTGGGAACATGCATAAATGTTAGTAACAATCGCTGAAATGAACAAACATTCACCGAAACCGTTCGCCTTCGAAGATTTCGCAATATCTTGATGTTTATTTATCATATTTATTAACAACCGTCGTAGGACCATTCATTAGACAATTATTAACAATGTCCTAGTATAAATAATGGCTTAAAATATCATTTCGTTGAAATATTCTTTGTTCGCGATGGAATTGTTGTTATTGAGATCGAACCGACATTGTCAAGGCTGGAAATGTTTATCGATTCACAAACGTCCATCACGATGATTTTTCTATCTAGAAAAGCGATTAATTGAATTTCGACGCTTTTACTTAAAGAATACAGCTTCCACGCGTATTCCTAAAATTATAAAAACGAAACAAATGTTAAATTAATGTATCTAATAAACAATTGTCACTTCCCATGCTTTGAAACATTAAGAAACACGTTTATACCTCGAATCTCGGTCAAAATTAATTGCTATAGGCGAATCAATCATATTTAATGCATAAATAAGATGCATATTGTAAGATAAATGTTCGGAACATGTATAAATGTTAGTAACAATCGCAGAAATGAACAAACATTCTCCGAAACCGTTCGTCTTCGCAGATTGTGCAAAATCTCGATGTTTATTTATCATATTTATTAACAAACGTCGTAGAACCATGCATTAGACAATTATTAACAATGTCCTAGTATAAATAATGGCTTAAAATATCATTTCGTTGAAATATTCTTTGTTCGCGAAGGAATTTTTCGCTGAGATCCAACTGACATTTTCAAGACTACAGGTATCGATTATCGATTCACAAGTCTTCATCGCGATGATTTTTCTATCTAAAAAAGCGATTAATTGAATTTCGGCACTTTTATGTAAAAAACGCAACTTCTACGGGTATTGTGTAAATCATAAGAATTAAACAAATGTTAACTTAATGCATTTAATGAACAATTGTTACTTTCCATGCTTGAAAACTTTACGAAACACGTTTTAACATCGAGTCTCGATCAAAATCAATTTCTATAAGTTTCTTAATTAATTGCAATACATAAATAAGATGCACATTGTTCGATCAATATGGGGAACATGTATAATTGTTAGTAACAATCGCGGAAATGGACAAATATTCACCGAAACCGTTCGTCTTCGAAGATTTCGATTAGATCGAACAAAGACAATGGAAGTAACGGTAAGTCACTGGTAAGTGACCTTGCGGTGGGTATATAAGGAGCCGCCGATTGTTTAAAATTTCATTCTTCCTGGAGCCTCGGAGGTGGATGGATCTCTTCGTTTTAGGTTTATGGAAGGGGGACCCCCCACCTTGGTAACCGGTACTGGCCGCCGGTAGACGGTGGTCAGTACTGGCGACCACTCTCTCAATCCTTTCTTTTTTTTTTAATTGTTCCTTTGTCTAATTCATTTCATTTGTTCTCTGATTTTAATTTCTATTTGTTTTTACATGTTTAGTTTTTTCCACTAACCAAATTCATTCCTATTTTCTATTATGCCTTGACTTTAGGTTTCTCTTAGGTTTCTCTTAGATACATTCTCTAAGATGTATCGGAAAACGAAGAACGAAGAACGAAGAGGACTGATGTATTGCATCCTCCGCGGGACTGTTAATTCTAAGTATAGACTAAGTTAGTTTTAAGGTCACCATGTACGAATATCTGTCATCTACCGAGCAATTATCCAATCTTTAGCTTATTTTTGCTCGCTTCCTCGTTCCTCAGCCCGGTCACCACTGCTTGTTGCATAAGCAAGTGACCGGCCGTGTAAGTGGTCCGAACGGTCGATCGCCGTCTCTTCTGGTGCGTCCGCTTTGAGAGCGAATATGCTGCGAACACAGGGGCAGGTGTTCGCACCGGTCCCTGCGGAAGCCCCTGTGCCACAAGACCCTCTCTTCGTCATCCTCCGTGAGTCAGGCCCACGCTTGCGTGGCTCCTGACGCGGAGTTGGGAGAAACGGGGCACTCCACGGAGTGGACGGGCGTCGTGCATTTCCTCTTCAATCTGGCTCACTGAGGGGAAACGGGACCGACCTAGTAGGACCAACTGCACGGTTCGTGTCGCGTCTTTCCCACTTTTGCCTAATTTTTCCATAATGTAATTGCTCGGCAGAATTAAACGAGGAGATCGAAGGAACATTGATTCCTTCTATCTCTGCAGTTAGAATAAGTTAGTTTTAAGGGTGTGATCTGCCAAGCAATTTTCCAATCTTTAGCTTAATTTTGCTCGCTTCCTCGTTCCTCGGTCCGGTCACCACTGCTTCTTGTACAAGCAAGTGGCCGGCCGTGTAAGTAGTCCGAACGGTCTATCGCCGTCTCTTCCGGTGTGTCCGCTTCCAGAGGGGGCATGTTGCGAGCACAGGAGCAGGCATTTTTGCCGGTCCCTGCGAAAGCCTCCAAAATAAGACCCTCTCGTCGTAAAGATGGAGAAACGGGGCACTCCTCTAGGGGAGTGGTAGGCGTCGTTCGTTTTCTCTGGAATCGGAACCACGGAGGGGAAACGGGATAGACCTAGTAGGACCAACTGCACGGTTCGTGTCGCGTCTTTCCCAATTTTGCCTAATTTTTCCATAATGTAATTGCTCGGCAGAACTAAACGAGGAGATCGAAGGAACATTGATTCCTTCCATCTCTTTGGTTTAGTATCTTCGTTTGTATCGCGTGTCGAGGGAGATCGATGGAACTTTGATTCCATCTATCTCTCTCCGGGTCTCCGCTCGCAGCAACCTCCACGTGGTGAGACCTGGTAATCGGTATTACTCGCGACGAACAATAATTATTCGTCGTGGGTAGTACCGAGCTAATCGGCTGCGAGTTTAGAATAGTAATTTTTACGGTACAGTACTTTCCACAAGTAGAGTACTTTAAAGAACAACATTTTTGTAATGAGTATGAAAGTGCGAATATGTTAATGGATCGAAGAAAAGCGATTGTATTTCCGATGAATTGATGTATTGAAATAAAATCAATTTCACTGACAACAGAAACTTTATTTTTGTCCATTATTTGTTTCCATTTCTTTAACCCGATCCTATCAAACTGCTAAAACTACTTAAAACTATATGTCCTCGACTATCATGTTCTCCTGATACAAAGAAAATCGGGATCCATGATTCAGAAATTCGTTCGAAAGTACAACAAAATTTCGATTCGCGGAAATTCTTGGAATTTGACGTCAATTCTAAGAATCCGCGAAATCGTGCCACTTCCTCGCATATCGTATACTGACACCAAGAGTTCCAAAATCAAACATTTTCTAAAATTTATGCCTGAATTTCAACCTTTGGTATCAGGAAAATACCAAAAATTTCGATTCTTCGAGTATTAATCAAATGTTAAATTGATATATCTCATAGACAATTATTACTTTCCATGTTTTAAAACTTTAAGAAACATCTCTTTACTTTGCAGTTCGATCAAAATCAATTGCTATAGGCGAATCAATCATTTTTAATGCATAAATACGATGCACATTGTTCGATTAATATTGGAAACCAGCGTAAATGTTAGTAACAATCGCGGAAATGAACAAACATTCACCGAAACCGTTCACCTTCGCAGATTTCGTAATTTCTTAATGTTTATTTATCATATTTATTAACAATCGTCGTAGGATCGTAGATTAAACAATTATTAACAATGTTCTAGTATAAATAATGGCTTGAAAGTCATTACTTTCTGGAAATATTTGTTAGATCGAACAAAGACAATCGAAGTAACCATGCCATAAAATAAATGAATATTTCTCTACATATCGAAAAAATAGTTTGTATTTATGCATATATATTCCGAACGCTCAGTGGCACACATATGTCACACGGCGATGAAGTGAGTTGCCATCTACTGGTGAATAGGTAAACTACACTTAAGGTGTGAAAACACCTGGCGGAGAAACGCTCAAGTTTGTTGAGGAATTGTTCTTATTTCCACCAATAGAGAGCGCCACGAGCATAATTTACCGACGTTACAGATAAGTAATTCCATTTGTATGGTATTCCCTACCGTGCAATAAAATAAATAAATATCTCTGTACAAAGTTTCGTATGTATCATCTTTCGAATAAATGTAAAGTTAAAAGAAATCAGCGTAATGAAATTTCTCTGCATTCTATCCTTCCTTTATACATTTAAAAAAATCTTTGATACCTCGAAATCCAGGCTACACATATCGATTATCGTCTCACAAGTGTTTATCACGATGATTTTTCTATATAGAAAAGCGATTAATCGAAATTCAGCACGTTTCAGTAAAAAATACAACTTCTACGCGTATTGTGTAAATTATGAGAATTAAATAAATATTAAACTATTGCACTAAATAGATAATTATTACTTTTCATGCTTTGAAACTTTACTAAAGGAGTTCTTACTTTGAATCTCGATGAAAATTAATTTCTATAAGTACAATCATTTATAATGCATAAATAAGATAGAAATTGTTCGATTAATGTTGGGAACATGCATAAATGTTAGTAACAATCGCGAAAATTAACAAATATGTTCTCCAAGGGACGGCAACCCATATAATTACCACGTTAAAAATGTTTGGAATTGCGCGTTCCGAATATATTTGCATGCATACAAACAATAATTCGATATGTAGAGAAATATTTATTTATTTTATCGCACGGTAGGGAATATCATACGAATGGAATTACTTATGTTTAATGTCGGTAAATTTAAGCTCGTGGCGCTATCTATTGATAAAATTTAGAACAATTCCTCGACAAACTTGAGCGTTTCTCCGCCAGGTGTTTTCACACCTTTAGTGTAGTTTACCAATTCTCCAGTAGATGGCAACTCACATGAGTGCCGTGTGACATATGTGTGTCACTGAGCGTTCAGAACATATATGCCGGCAAACAAACTATAATTTCGATATGAAGAGAAATATTCATTTATTTTATCGTACGGTGGGGAATATCATTCGAAAGGAGATACTTGTCTGTAACGTCGGTTGAGAATGCTTGTCGAGCCATTTATTGATGAAAGTCAGAACAATTCCTCGACAAACTTGAACGTTTATCACAAAGAGTTTTCATACCTTAAGTATAGTTTATCCTGTTCTGCAATAAATGGTAACTCGTGTTATTACCACGACGCAAATGTGTGGAGGTGCACGTTTAAAATATATTTGCATGCATACAAACAATAATTTGGATATGTAGAGAACTATTTATTTATTTTACCGCACGGTAGGGAATATCATACAAATGGAATTACTTATCTTTAATGTCGGTAAATGTATGCTCGTTGCGCTATCTATTGATAAAATTCAGAACAATTCCTCGACAAACTTGAGCGTTTCTCCGCCAGGTGTTTTCACACCTTAAGTGTAGTTTACCTGTTCTCTGGTAGATGGCAACCAATTCCATTGCCGTGTGACATATGTGTGTCACTGAGCGTTCGAAATATATATGCATATATACAAACTATAATTTCGATATGTAGAGAAATATTCATTTATTTTATCGCACGGTTACTTCGATTGTCTTTGTTCGATCTAACAAATATTTCCAGAAAGTGATTACTTTCAAGCCATTATTTATACTAGAACAATGTTAATAATTGTTTAATCTAAGGTCCCACGACGCTTGTTAATAATTATGATGAATAAACGTCAAGATATTGCTAAATTTGCGAAGGCGAACGGTTTCGGTGAATGTTTGTCCAGTTCCGCGATTGTTAGTAACATTTATATGTGCTCCCAATATTAATTGAACAATGTGCATATCATTTATGCATCACAAATGATTAAGAAACTTATAGAAATTAATTTTGATCGAGCTTCCAAGTAAAGAGGTGTTTCTTAAAGTTTTAAAATATGGAAAGTAATAATTGTCTATTAGATATATCGATGTAACAGTTGATTAATACTTGAAAAATCGAAATGCATACTTCCTTGGCGACAGTGTTCTCCTCATACCAAAGGCTGAAATTCAGACATAAATTGTAGAAAATGTTCAATGTTGGGACTCTTGTTGTCAGGAGTATACGATATGCGAGGAAGTACCACGATTTCATGGATTCCTAGAAATGACGTCAAATTCTAAGAATTTCTGCAAATTGAGATTCTGCCGAATTTTCAACTGAGTTTCCGAAATTTTGCTAGATCTGTCGTCGAGTTTGGGCTTTGCTAACAGGAGAACATGATACTCGAGAAGGTATTCTTATTCTGGGTTTTTTGGAAATGTCGTATAATTCCAAGAATTTCCGCGAGTTGAGATTTTGCGGGATTTTGGAACGAATTTCTAAACTTCTGCTAAAATTTTTCGTCAATTTTTGGCTTTGGTAACGGGAGGTCATGATACTCGAGAAGGTATTCTTATTCCGGTGAGTTTTGGAAATGACGTCAAATTCCAAAAGTTTTTGCGAATTGAGATTTTGCGTGATTTTCGGATAAATTTCTGAACTTTGGCCAAAATTTTCGACGATTTTGTACTTTGGTAATTTAGCAATTTGATAGGATGCGATTAAGGAATCGGAGGCAAATAATGACTAAAAAGAAGCTTTTGTTGTTACTAAAAATGACTTTATTGAAAGATATCAATACATCGGTGATACAATCTCATTCTTTCATTTAATTAACATACTCAAGCATTCATACACACTATAACAATGTTACTTTTCAAGGTACTCAACTTCTTCTTATCTTAAATAACCATTCTAAATTCGCAGCCAATTAGCTCGATATTACTCGCAGCGAGTAATACCGATTTCCAGGTCTCACCACGTGGAGGTTGCTGCGAGCGGAGACCCGGAGAGAGATAGATGGAATCAAAATTCCATCGATCTCCCTCGACACGCGATACAAACGAAGATACTAAACCAAAGAGTTGGAAGGAATCAATGTTCCTTCGATCTCCTCGTTTAGTTCTGCCAAGCAATTACATTATGGAAAAATTAGGCAAAATTGGGAAACACGCGACACGAACCGTGGAGTTGCTCCTACTAGGTCGGTCCCGTTTCCCCTCAGTGGGCCCGATTCGAGAGGAAGTGGCCGACGACGACGAAAGACACGATTTACGAAGGATTACAGAAGGGAGGGTCCTCTCCTGCGATCGGTGACTTCCACAAAGACAGAGGCACACCTTCCCTCTGTGTTCGCAGCATTTTCCTCTGGAAGCGTGACACACCAAAGGAGACAGCAACTGACCGTTCGGACCACCTACACGGCCGGTCACTTTCTTATGCAACAAGCAGAGGTGGCCGGACTGTGAGACGAAGAAGCGAGCTAAAATAAGCTAAATTTTTGACAATTGATTGGCAGACCACAGATATTCGTATATGATTACCTTAAAACTAATTTAGTCTTGGCTTAAGACTAAAGATCCCGTGGCGACTGCAACGAGAGTGTCCTCTTTTTTCTTCTTCCTTCTTCCTTCTTTTTTCGTTTGCCAATGTCTCTAACTTAAGAAAAACAAATTGAAATGTTACAAGTGTTAAACAAACAAGGCATGGTAGAAGATTTAGCACAGTAACAATCGAGGAATGAAATTGTTAATGGTTAAATTTGGGACATGTTAGGGGCGTCCTTAACGACATCGGTCTTTTTAAATTTGCAAAACGCGCAAACGGTTTTTGGAGCGAAGTTTGTTTAATTCCAAACATTTACACAAAAAGACAAGTGCCTCAGTCTACTAGTGCGCGAGACGGCACGTGATGGCAGCATGCCTTGAGGGACCCCACGAGTTTCAACGACTTCGATTGTATAGTAATACTGGAAAATAGATGTCGTTTTCTTTAAAGGAAATCTAAGCGTTATTCGTGATATATTCTATGGTTACGCGTCCTATGTATACGAGAAACGCAATATTTATCCTTATTTTTTATGAAAAATTTATATTTTGTCAGTTGGATTCTAATATACTCTAACAGTCCCTCTCTCGCCATCTAGCGCTTTGCTAACGAACTATTTCTCGACAAACTTGGACGTTTTGCCGTAGATGGCGCCACGTATGCTGTTCGGATTATTTAAATTTTGAACGAATTAATGTACTTTTGGATTTGTGCTTCTGCACAGAGTTAAGAATCAGAAATTAATATATTAAACTTGAATCATGACTGTACAAATATAATTTTTCCCTGTTATTTATGAGAAATTGTTAAATTTGGACCCTGACATTGTAACAAGTTTTCTAAGTACAACTACTAAAGTAAAATTTATTTCTCATTATTAAAAAAGGATTGTACTTTGACATTTACATTGCAATACTCGTTCTAAGTATACCTCACGTTAAACGCTGTAAGTATACACATTGCAATGACAGATGTATGTGGAACACCTCTTAGAAAATAGAAGACGATAATAGGGGACTACAAAAATTAATTTTGATCAAAACTCGATATAAAATATGGATTTTTACATAGTGTTTAAATAAATAGAGTTTTAAAATATAGAAAGTGTTCATTGTTTATTAGATACATTGATCGAATATTTGTTTAATTCTTGTAATTTAGTCTGTATACGTGGTCGTGGCACGTGTTGCATAACAGGGCCAAAATATAATTAATCACTTTGTTGTACATAAAATTCATCGTCATGAGCATTTGCAGCACAATCTATCGTGAAATTTCACTTCTTGGAATTTATGGTATTCCAAATTTGTCTATCTCTGTACAAAGGAAACAATATCTTCACGAACAAAATGTAATGTAAAATTTGGAGCTTCCACACGTATTAAGCCCTTTATAAGAATTGAACAAATGTTAAAGTAATGTATCCAATAAACAATTATAACTTTCCATGATTTGAAACTTTAAAAACATGTCTTCACTTCGAATCTCGATCAAAATCAATTTCTATAAGTTTCTTAATCATTTGTAATGTATAAGTAGGATGTGTATTGTTAAATTGATTTTGGAAACATGCATAAATGTTAGTAACAATCGCTTAGATTATTAACAACCATTGTTGGACCATAATTTAAACAATTATTAACAATGTCTTAGTATAAATAATGGCTTAAGACCATTAAATTGAAAATTCAGTTTAAGGCAATCGAAGTTTAGTTAAGATTAATTAAGTTAATAAGATTATTAACAACCATTCATAGAAATTATAGAAATCTCATAGAAATTAATTTCGATCGAGAGTGAAAGTGAAAGATGGTTTCTAAGATGTTTCTTAAAGTTTTGAAACATGGAAAGTAATGGTTCGTGTATTAGATATTTGAAATCAAAGTTTGTTTCTATATTTTTATACAATTTCTGTTACGTAAGCACAACTTTGTACTTCGATTCAAGACTATCTATTATTATTAGCACGACTCTTGCTACGACCCCTTCTGCGAACCTTGCAACGACAACTTTTAATTCCTTCGTCTAAGAATGGAAGTTCCCGTTTTATTCTCTCCCACAGCTTTTCCTTTGAATGCCATGCGAAATGCTTTACTCCGCAATCCCTGCACAGAGAAAGACACTCGATAGATTCATTCGTTCGTTAGTAATATAGTAATTTTTCGACTTGAGCCAGTTCTGTTCCTGGGGTCAATGTAAATTTTCAAATTTTCATTTTTTCGTACAGATGTTTCAATTCGAATCATTCATCTGATTCAATGCTCGTTGAACATGAAACTGTAACTTTTATTCTTACGATTAATTTAATAGTTTCATTCTTTGGTAGAATGCGAATACTTAATAAAAGCAACATGCAATAGCAGTGAAACAAGGAACTTTTCGAAAGTCAACAGTTCGAAATGAAAAAATTTGTTCAATGAAACTAATTCAATGCAATTTTCTGAGGAACTTTTACACAAGAATCTATATTGTCTCGGTGTAATTTTACTTCGACCGGATCGAACAACGGATCCTTTATATTCTTATAATTCTTCCTTCATTTTTTATGTTTTTAAACGTATAAATAGTACCTAATAATCGTGTAGTCAACTGCGTCCGTAACATGAAGAGTGACAAGGAAAAACGTAAGTGCCACGGTATAAGTCACAGTCGCCATCAATGACTTATTTTTGAGGAACATCATTGCCGTGTCGTTAAATCCAAGTTCACGAAGGACCTAATTTGTTGAAAGTAAAGAAAGTTAAATTTCAAACGAAATCGAATCCTTTCCACTTTTCAAAATTCACGGTAAGTTAATCATTTCTTTGATCATTCGAAGGACTTGCAAAGAGTCCCTATTCCTTGCCCGCGAAATTGAAACAAGTATTAATTCGTTACTTTACATGGGAAACATTTATCGGCAGTGTGGTCAGAAGAAGCACATCGATTGGTGTCCAAATGCAAGCGATCGCGAATTCCAAAAGGAACGCTGCGGCTAAAAACTGCGTGCATAAGAAGAATGGAATGAAGTATGAAACTTTCTTTCGAAGGTGGGCAATCGACAACAGTTGATCGATAATATCGAGAAATTGCCAATGTATAATAACCGAATTGAATAATACGTTATGTGTATTAAAAAGTTCTATTGGATTTGTCCACCATTTTCTAATCGTTTAACGTATTAAATTTGTTTCATGGCGTATCGCACGAATATCTCATGGACAGTTGCATAATTATAATTATGTAACCAGCGAGTTATAAATATAAATAGTGTTTACGCAAATACATTATATTGCAATCTGGGTTGCAAAAGGAATGGAACTTTCTAATAAACCCGTTGTATTGTAAACAATAGCAAATAGAAAACGAGAAGTAGCAATAATATCTAACAGTGACTGTAACTAACCTCGTAAATTATTAGAAAAACCATTTTTGGTTCACGAAAAGATCGCGGGAAAAGGTTGGAATTAACGATAACGATGTAAATACCGATGCTGAAGAAAAACGAACTAAACGATGGTCCCAAAAGCAGAGATTCGCAGTCTTCGTCTTCCACGGCGTTATCGAAACACGTTCGAAAAATTGGTAGACCAGAAACGTTTAGCAAGAGTGCCCAAATTGTATACAACAGCTTTGCCATTTCGAAAAACGATACACTCTTATCACCTTGATTTTAACAATGACATTGCGAATAAATCGGTAAAAAGTATACATAAATTGACATCTTGCAAATTCGTGTGCGATATATATCGAATTGTATCACGACATTTCGATTGTTACTATGTTCTTCGAACGAATCACGTTCTACGTATATTTGTGTTTTAATTAAACAAAACAAGTTGATCGTTAAACATTTATTTCGCTAAACGAGAGAATTACACGTATCTACTATAAAATTTGAACAACACTAATTGTAAAAGATGCTTTAAACCGTTGTTTGTAAAATTTTAATAAAATAACAAAATTCGAATAATATTTGAATTATTATAATTCTTTGCAATTACATAAATAGAAATTACCTTTATATACAAATATTTTAAATATATCGGCGTTAGACCTTTTCTATTTATTTATTTATTTATTTATTCATTCCTTCTGCGTAAAGAAATATTTTGAAGCTACGCGTTATGTAATTTAATATTAAATCTATGAAAGGTGTATCGTAAAGAAAGTAGCAAGTAAAAGACATTTTATTACAAATATTACACTTGTACAGTAATAAACGTAAAAATATGTATATATATATGTATACATATATACATATGTATAAATATATATTATAAAATACGATTTATAAAATATCAAGTTGTACTAAATCACGTTTCTGATAGTGTGGTTACATTTGCCGGACCTTTGCTGCGCATGAATTTGTATACGAACCAATCTGTCACTTCAGGATCTGCGAAACTGATCTTCTTTCTTTTGCATTTGTTGGGCATCCAAGATCTATTGCTTCTCTCCCTAAATTCCCGAAATATATATACTGTAAATGTTGATAAAAGTAATATCTATGTAACCGTTGCAGTGACATAAAAACAAGACATAAAAGACCCTCCACGAAAATTAGTTCAGCCAATTGTGATTATCTATCTTACTTCTATTATTTTACGAAATTGTAATTTTATCGATGTAATCGTCACGTATTAATTTACAAATGTTCCAAGACAAGTGCTTGTCGTTAGAAAGGAAAGTGAAATATCGGAATATCACGATGTACAATAATAATAGTTACGATAAAGGATCGATCAGCAGCCAATTGTGGCGTTGCGCCGCAACGGTAACATGCCAATGAAAGTTAGATCACCGTGAAAATTGAATCGTTCAAATGAAAGAAGGACACTTAACTTTAAATAAAAAAAAAAAGACTGATGTCAAATAACGATTGCTGTTCCGTATTTCTCGACAATCTTACGGCATAGAATTTTATTCGATACTTAATTGAAAGTACAGTTGGGAGCTGAAAAGTTTTGTCCTGCAAGGAACACTGATCCTTACCTCTCCTTCATAATGTAGCCAACGAAACCTACGAAGAGTATCATTTGTTGACCGGCGTTGAATTTAGGCTTCTGCGTAACACACAGCTACCAAACCAAGCGTAACGAAGTACGGTTCACGATCGATACCATTATCATTATATCGTTGCCACACCTCGGGACCATTCTTTTCAGCTCCCAAATGTACAACTGAATTCCAAAGAATCACGCTAAATTCTCTACTAATGTAATTAAAATGCTGTCAAGTTCAATGCTGGAGATGTCTTACAAAACTAAACATCACTGGTTCACTACTTGGTCCAAATGTCCAGAATCGCGTCCAAAGACTCGGTGGCGTCCAGCATCCACACGAAGGACAATATGGACATGCAAAAGGCCATGTGCGTTGCAGCGCTGTCCTTTGCCATATAGTAAGCAAAATCGTTCAAAAACGAATACCGACTCAAGCCCAACGTTGTGTTCAGCCAAAGTAACTGAAAGATTCGTTTACGTGACGCAAGTACGTGTAAGAAAGTTTTTTTTCAATCGTTTAACATTTCTGCCTCATCGAAAGATTTACAATTTGATTCCCATTTCAAAATGCAAATTTGAAATGTTTGGCATAGCGACACGGTCGAAACTTGAATACGAATAAATTAAATAGCTTTCTCAAAGAGACTCACCCATTTACTAGATTCCTGTGTTAAACAATATATGACGTGCATAAATGGCACCCAAATGGCACGCGTCGCTAAATTTGTAGTCAAGGCAGACACCAGCATCTATGCAAGCATGGAGTAAACAAATATAAATATTACAAAGCTATTACATCGGGATTGTACAATATCACTGTTAATGTTAACGAGTAAAAACTATATCTACGTACTGGCTGGACCTATTGTTGGCACAAGGTTTGTAACATTTGTAGCGCAATGTTACACTCGATGAAATTGTGTCTCACAAGGAACGATTCCAAAGTGTTAACCGTCGATTTAAATCAAACTTAACAGATTTGTATCGTAGCTAAGCATATTCGACGCTTATGTCTTTTTTATCGACCGAAATACACGTCGAAGGGGTGAAAGTATCCTTCCAAGTTGAGAATGAAAAACTGCTAACTTTAGATACAAGGTTCAAATTGCAAAATTGTGTGTAAATTCAAAGTACTAATTTAATAATGTAACAACGTAAGAAATTTTGTAATTTCATTTAAAGGACCGAATAGGTTTTTCACTCTGAAATTTGAGAACCGTTTGCACACACCCGATACAGTCTTTCACATACGAAAAGTGAACGTGTCGAATATTTTTAGCTGTTCCACGTATCTGCCAAGTTTCGTTAAAATCGGTGATCGACACTTTGGGAATTTTCTTTCGATCGTTCGCTACTCTAGTTTCGAGGAATACTCTACTGAAAAGGCCTTTGGTTCGTTTCGACGCGTTCAACGTGAAAATTCTTTCCGATAAAGAATTTTATACGAAATGCCAAGTGTCGTGCTTACCTCGTAAATATAGAGAAGTTGGATCGGTGGCTCCTTGAGCGTTCTAGGCCAAAGTTTGTACTCCGCGAGAAGACATAACACGGAGAACGTAAAAAGCACAGACGCGTAAGAGGGATCGAAGGGCGGACTGTTTTCGTCATCGAAGCACAAGCCAATTATGCAAATTTGTCGAAGATGAGTGTACATGCCTGTCGCCACCACCGCCACCCAATGAGGATTTATGGATCCTAGGTATTCTTTGACCGTTTCCATGTCCTGTTAACGAGTGCATTCCTTCAATCAGTTTAAAAAATCATGTATTTTACATAAAGAAAGCATTACGTACACACTTTGGTAAATCCAAATAAAAGTATTTATATAAAGTTACACTTTAAGAATCGATCAAAATTATTCAATTTTATGCAATGTGTTATATATGTATGGGTTACGCGTTATTAACATTCATTTAAATACTATTGAATTAATAAAAGTAGATTACGAAGGTTCTAAAAATAAAAGTATACATAATACATTCGCAATAAAACATATGTAATTTTATTAGTTAATTATATTTGGATTGAATTCTGCTGCTACTTGAATTTCTGATTAAGAACTTCATACGTTGTGATGTGTGTTCGTTCAAACTGTTAACGTGACTCTAAACATTGAATAAAGACACACGTGATTTTAAATTTCTCTTAAAGATTACTTACACGATGTTTCTGCAGATAAACATAATATTCTGCAGAGGAAATTGTTCTTAATAATTTTATTGCATACCTTAGGAACACTGTGAACAAGATTGTAAATTATTTAATTGATTTTTATATTACCAAAGGATAACAAATTTTTTTACTAACTGTATACCAAAAGAATAATAATAGTAACATACCGTTACTGTTGATAATGTTACTAGAACAATATCAACTAATACTATATCATTATTATAAATCAGAATAAATATCACTCTTTTCAATTTCTCCTTATTGCAGGAAATATCGATAGAAGCAGATTAAGTTCATCGAGTGGCATTACAACCTCAAGATTCAAGATAAAAGAATAATTGTACTTAGGTTGAATTCTCTTCGTTGCGGAAGCAGTCTTGATATTCTCAATGAATGAATATAAAAAGAAGTAAGTCTTTAAAACTGAAGAGAAAAGTTCACAAGTCTAGAAACGAGAATTCCAAAGGTACCGTTCATCGAATATGGGGACAGCGTACCATTAAAAATTCCTTCGTAAAAAGCAATCCATAAAGTGCATTTGTAGCAGGAAACTAACATCGGGAATATTTAATCCGAATGTGCTCCTGGTTTTGAACGAAGTGGCCCTTCGAAAAACAAACTCATTTACGAGTAATATGCAGTCTTCGATTAGATTCCCTTCTTCAACTTGGAACGGGAATTAGATGACTAAATAGCAGCTACAGTCGCCTTCGTGAGCTTGAACTGTTAATTTAACATTCCTGTATATTTCTTCCCTCATCGACGATCTAGGTTATCACTGTGACATTTGTTATTCGGAGGCAACGATAAGCAACGCCTTCTTGAACAAGTTCACACGACAGTAAGTAGACGTTGATGACAGTTTCAGGTCAGTTTTTAATTGTTATTGACTTTTCGAGAAGAACATCTATTAGACTCGATAAATAAATTTTCTTCGTTGAACTGGACATTTTCGTGACACGAATTTAATCAGACTATAGGAAGAGGACACCCGTTCGTCAATTTATAAATACCAATACAATGTTAAAGTTTCAGCACACCATTCTAGAAAATTCCAACATTATTTTCACAATGTGAAAATTTATTTTTGTTTTTCAATTTTCTTCATTGTTACAGATTCTTGATCACGGAAAAAAGAAGTACTCTCAAATTGACCTCTTTGATTGATTACAAAATAAAATTCACAAAAGTTTAGAAGCGTTTTAAGCCAGTGGAAGAGTTATTATTAATTTTGCTAGAAAACTCCTAGCAATTCAAGTCCAAGGAAGCATTCGGTGTAAAAGTAAGAGAATTTATAGATTTTACATTCAATAGAGAAATGCGATTATACAATTAGCGAGAGGATCGTTAACAACATCTAGTAAGTGGTAGCACAGCACATTATTGAAAATCGTTCGGTTCGTCGATTCTCATTTAATTTTCCTTGGCCAGTACAGAAGTGTGCACTTCAGAGAATAGTTTACATTTGAGGTTAATGGAGTTTTCTTGTGCGCGAATTTTACTTCGACCTATGGTCAGTCCCATATTGGGGTTTTACATTTTTCTTTTTAATCCTGAATGATTCTCATGATATTGATCATGTAATTTTCACAGGATGAAAATACAAGACAAGAAAAGGAAAATTTTTCTACAACACATGTAAAAATATAATACAATAATAATTAATTTTCACTACGTGCATCTTTCAAGTGTTATGACTTGAAACAGTTTTATTTTATTAAAAAATATGAAACACTATGTGCGTACGAAGGATGATTATTCGAATTATTCAAATCTACCATTTTATTTTATTTTTTGATCAAAGTAATTTTTGTTGTGGGTAATAATTGTAGCATTGAAACTTTTCAATTAAAATGTTACTCGTGCGATGTTCTTACCGCGAAAGTTTTAAAACATTTTGCCAATATTGAAAGAGACACAAATAAAAAGTCATTCGTGAGTATTGCTCTCAGTTATGGTAGTGCTTAAAGTAGCTTCATTTTCTGAAACGAAGCCATTTTACTTCAATATCACGAAGTCATACATAATGCATTACATTTGCCGATAGCTTTTTCTCTTGCCAGCGAAGAAACGAATGGTTGCGAATAATATACTGCTTTCTTCGCGTCAAGTTTCCCCCGATTTCAACCGCAAATCGTATTAACATGATTTTATCAGGAAAAGATACTATTAACTGCGTTACTCGCAGCGTATTTAACGGTGGAGCACCGAAAGGTATCAATTTTTTCATTCAACTCACAAGGGATGATCCCCAACTGGAAAATTCAACAAATTCTGAAACTTTGGAGATAGGTAGGGCATACATAGATATGTATTGCACAATTTTTTTCGCTGTTCAAATTCACTTTAAGGCGTACAAATTGATCTTCAATAGCGTGTGTTAATAGCTCAGGGATGATCAAAGCGTCTAGAAGGACGCAGAATTCAATGATTCAAAGCCCCCAGATTCTTATAGGATAAAATAGCCGAACAACTTTAGTCAAAGGAAACGTCGGGCCATGGGACACCAGGAAATTGTCCTTCCAAGCTCGAATCCTTCCCTCTGTTAATGACATTTTCTCTATATAGGAAGATCTGTGTAAGGAAGTTAACAGAAGTTAACAGAAAGCGTACGGTCGAAAGGAAGATTGTTACTATTTCTACGGAAAGGTACAATAAATATGTTTATTTAGGTAAAAGATAGTAAGTGCACATTAGCGATTAACTTAACTATTAATCACTAAGAGTACAATATTATTTGTTTCTTTATTTACACGGTAAATTGTGTTAAAAGTTTACGATATCATCTGTATACCTTTCATGAAATTTTTTATATCAGTAGTATATCACAATATTTAATTAAGTGAAATAAGGATGTACTTGACATAAATTATGAAGCTTCGAGTCGAATTCTAACAAAAAATTTACTTTACAAAAATTGAAATTTATTTATTACAAACATAGGGGTATCAATTATTAAATATAGTATTAATAGTCTCGAGTATATTTTCCTTATTCGTATTCATTCTTCGATTTATTTCCATTTTGGTATATTAATATTATTTTTAAATTGAAAACAGTACGCACTTCTAAGAAGAATCTGGATTTTATTCATTATTAAATGTACTATTAATAGTCTCGAGTACATTTTCCTTATTCGTATTCATTCTTCGATTTATTCCCATTTTGGTATATTAATATTATTTTTAAATTGAAAACAATACACACTTCTAAGAAGAATCTGGATTTTATTAAAAGTTCTCGTTTTACGATCGGTAAATCATTTTCGAAACTATCGTCGACTATCGAACTAACGACCTAGCGTCCGGTTAAACAAAATTCATAGAAGAAAAACGCTTTCGGAGAAACGAGAAATAAAATGGCTTGATATAACGGAGGACATGTCCTAAGAGGCAGCAGAAGATTATCCAAGACGATGGTAGTCATGACGACGGCACAGTGTATCGAGGAAAAGTACATTCGTTCCTTGGCTTTTCGACGTCTGAATTGGGGGAATGGTGAGGGGAGGGTAGGGGCGGCGGGGCAAATAGAAGAGGGAAACGAAGGTGCAGAAAAGAGCTCGACCGAGAAAAAGTTGGCAAGGAATAAAAAAGGAAAAATCCCAAGTTGTCTTCCCTCGACAAGAACCTGGCCACTTTACACCTTTTTCTCTTTCAACCATCTAAGAGACCTCGTTCTTTAGAGAGCATCCATTTCTTCTACGCATTTATTTTACCACTTGTCGGATCAAGACTCGAGCTCCTTTTATTTTTCAAAAAAAAAAAAAAAAAAAAAACCATACAATTGACGAAATCAATTTCAATTTCCATCGTACGGTGATCATTAGAATTCTACAAGAATGTCCCGCAGCGGTATAAAGTCCTACGTAAATAAATCGCGAACAAAAAATTGTGCTTCGTTTTTGAAAAAATTGATTTGAAAAATAATTGCGTGTTTACATCTTCTTTACACGCAAAGCGAGAGATTGGAAAAAAATACAATGTACCACTTCTGATTGTTAAGTATCACTTTCACGTATTCAGTACGATTGCGTGAAAGATCTATAGCGAGATCTATTCAATCAAATTTGAGTAAAACGTGCGTGCGTTTCACATGATTTTCAATACGATTGTCTCGATAAAAACGTGCAGTATATTAGGCAAGTGCAGAAAAATATCGTTTCTTAAAGTTTATTTTTATCACGTGCCTGCTTACTTAATCTATCATACCGAATTGCTCAAGAAAAACACTGATTAATATAAATAGTTTAGTTATCTACGAAACGTATAGATTGTCGACTAGCATAAAACTGTATCAATGAAACGATGCATTATTGATAAGCTGTTACCTCGACGAAACGTATTAGTAATGCACTTGGGCAAACCTTAACGCAAGGTCTCCACGTGAAAGTAGATCTATATCGCTGCCGTTCGACTAGGTGCGCTTCTAACGCTCTGTAGAAACATTTAAAACAAGCGTTTTAATTAGCAGATTACAAACATGCAAGAAAATCATATTACAAGGGTATTGCGTCGTATAATTCCTGGTTTACCACACATTCTTGATTTACTTTAAAACCTAGCATTAGAAACACTAATAGGACACGCTACTTTCATGTGGAATAGAACTTCACTTTATTGTTAATAATAAATTAAACTTGCAATTAGTCATGTCAAAGTTTCATGATTACACTAACTAAATTATTACAATAATATAATTATTAATCGAGGTAATAGACTGCAGCGTTTATTGTTAGTGTGGGCAATAACTTTCTAAATCGATCACAAAAGACTAGGAACATTTTCAATTACGTTAGATATATGAAATAATTATTGCTATGCATACGTATATAATTGCGAGCGATCTAATATAATAGCTCATTATATTGAAATATAATTTTATCATATTTTGGTTCAACCGTTATTCGGTTTCCAATATTTAAATACTTTCCATATTTTTATACATACATATACGGTGCAATAATAAGAATACGTACGTCGCTATATTTGCGTACATATACAATCGTTACCATGAATTTGTAGATTAGTTCAATTTATAAGAAACAATACACTTCGCTCTAAACTTAGTCGTCTTAAACCAATTCTTACGGTAATTCCTCAGCACCTCCATGCGTGCGTGTTTGAACGACACCGGGATATCCCGTGAATCGACTCTATAGAGTGACTCAAAAGTAGTGTAAAAAATTGATCGGTACCCTGCGCGTGAAAATTGCGAAAAAGGATCGTAATGAACACAGAGGTTTACAAAATATTTATCTCGTAGACACACGCACTTCAAGTTATAACACAAATTGCGTTGTAACGAAAAATTGTGTCAACGATCCTGTTTTTATTTCTTCTTCTTCTTATACTATTTCTTGTTACAAATTAGACTGAAATACCTGAATTCATCTGGCAATCAATAATACGGTGATAAACATATACCTTTTTAAACGTTTATCAGTTTGATATTTCCTAGAAATGAATGATTTTCCAGACCCATGTCTACGACTTATCAGTGTTGCTGTCTAGAATCCGTTTACAGACTCGTCGACATCACTTCGGAGTCACCTTGTATGCACTGACGGTGCGGAACGTCGCATACACGTCACAATCGCAGCAGAATCCCGCACCTTTATCTCGGCCTTTCCGTTTCTCCCTGAATGAGTCAGTGTCGCTTCGCGCGAGATTCCTGGCTGTTTTTTCCGCGTTTCCAGGGAAGGGTAACGCAGTAAACAGATGTGAACGAGACCTGATTTCGCTCGCCGGTATTTACGCAGATTCTTGAATTAACCAACTCGGAACGACGGCTCTATTTCATTAACCGACGTCACAGATCACCGGTAATTATTTCAATTCGTGCGAATAGTTCGTGGACAGGAATCGAGTCGAATACTCGGAAGCTACAGGTTTCCTCCTCTTCGGACAACTTGTTGAACGTCGATGTTTCCAGCACAATGTCGGTCACAGACGTATTCGGAAGTCTCGTTTTATCTTGCTACGAAAGTGGACATTTTAATTGCAGAATAGCTCGTTTTTTTCTTCTAAAGTATCGCGAAATATTTACTTCGAAATTGTTCTGTATAATTCAGATTACGCAAAAGTATTAAATTTATGGAAAGAAAAGAAGACGTGATCTAAAGAAACAAGAATGACTGAAAATGATATAATTAGAAGAAATGTTTCCACGATGCAGCAGTTTTAATATTAACTTTGTATTAATTAATATTCTTTTATTTCTATAAAGAAATTTAATTATAGACATATTCGTTCGTAATTGTAACATCTAAAATGTAATTTAAAAACTGGACATACAAATCTGTGTTGGTCTCCTTGAAGATGTTAATGTTGAATCTTGTTACAATGGACAGATAATTGTGGGCTGTAATTGTGCATAGGATATCCGGTTCGTATGAAATCGATCGCAGGAGTTTACGCTCGACTCTGCGCGTTAATATACTATACTTGTTAACGGATATTCTAAACGCGATTGGATTATTCAGTCGAGTAGAAAGAAATCAGAGATTTGCGATTCTTGAAGCTACATTGAACCCTTCGAAGGAATCCTGATATTTCAGTTATATTGTCGACGGTACGATGATAGTAGTATTCGAATTTGTGTCATAAGTGATAAATACATTTAAATGGTCGGATCGTGTACGTACAATATCGTCTGCTAAATATGGACCGTTAATGTAGTCAAAATTGGAGGAAAGAAAAATTTGAAAATATTATTAAATTAATAGTCTTTCCTTGATTGTTCGTTCTTGTATTAAAACTGAAAGAAAACTATAACATTATAACAGTTCACCAATACCGAACGAATGATTTCTTATTACAATAGAGTTACGTAAAATTAATTTGACTAACTTTATACGACAACTTTATCCAATGCTTAACATCGTCTACCTTAATACGAGTATATTGAAACTGCCACTACCACTTCAGAAAACTTCAGAGATTGGATCTTGAAGGTATTTAAATTGATATACTTGTCTTTCCAATCGTCCAAATGTGCACTTGTCGACACCGCAATCTTTCGCTTATGAATTCGAGTATATACCATACGTGTATATACCAATAGTGAAAAGAGATGAAAATAAAAATCCCACCTTTCGAAACCTTCGAGTTCTGACTGATTTCGAGCGACCTTCGTTGTTCGTCCACAAATCGAGATGCAATTGTGTCCCAGCTATTGCGTTCGTTCCAGTGAAAGTCGAAACTGGTTACGCGAACGCATAAATTTCTCGAGCGGGGATCAAACAATGTAGAATCTTTGTCACAGGCGCATTTTTTAAGGCACGATGGACCAGCAACGGGTACATCGCCGTCTTTTCAAAGGCGTTAATTCGATTACCCCACCGTTTGAATGGCACCTTGATTTCGAACTTGAAATCGAGTTACAATTCACGTTGCTCATGTCTGCTTTGATTCTCGAAACGATATTACGCTGTTAGACCTCATTAAATAACGTTCGGGCTCAGCGTATTCCACTTCATTTGCTTCGAATTGACACCCCATGAATGACACCGGTAATGACACTTAAATACGCTACAAAGTGTCTGAGTTTCTAACGACTATAAAATTTACTACCGATGTTTCCGTATAAGTTTCGCGTAATATAGGTTGTGTAACCCAGGATACTTGAATTTTAAAGGTGCTGGTGGAAAATATAAAACTTACTACCGTACAAACATTGACAAACTCTTTTAGCAATTGTTCAACATTCCCAACGATTTTCACCAGGAAAACCCATGCACCATTACCATATACGCGTCCTATTGCAATCTACTTTGCTCGTAAACTTAACGAAATAGAAATCAAACGATTAATGAAGACTGAATTTCTAAAGATTTCTAAAATCGCATTTCAAGTAACAGATGATTCACGATACTATAATGCGCTTTACTCGATTCTTCGATGCTTCAAAGAAACTCACCGTCAAAATCCATGGATAATTGTCCACAGGATCTAACTTCGCTTAGAGGCTTCGTATAGTGGCGACTATACTATTAACAACGATCGCATAGTAGCTAATAAAATTACGAAGCACAAGACACTTAATGGTCTAAGCCACGAGATCAACTTTATAATAAACGTGATTCAGTTTTTCAGCGTATTGAAAAAGTTCACCACAAAAATCCTTGAAACTTGTGTTTACCACTTAACGTAATCTATTTCGTTTAGATATCGAGTAGCAATCAAACGAGAAACGATGTTTGAATTTCTAAAAATCGTTTTCCAATTCGAAGTGACAGAATTGTACAGAATGCTCTCCAACGAACTCAAAGAGAAACAATCATGATTGAAATCCTCCAATAAATTGCCACTTATGCTCACAAACACTGGATACATCGTAGAATATAGATCGTAGAAAATGGAATTTATATGCGAGAAGTGTGCCCAATGAATATATGTTAACGGAGTTTCGTTCTCGAGAAACGTTCTATCGTGATTAACGTAACAGAATTCACTGAAACTTCAAAGAAATTCGCAATCGAGTGCCACGTGCGATCAATCGGCAACAGAAGACACTTAACCGAACAGCGATCGACTAACAAAGTCGTTAATCGTAGCCTCGCGTCCAGCTTGTCGTTCCCTCCCGAACCCTTCACAAATTTCTATAAAAGGCGGTTTATCGATTTCCGCGACTTCGCGTCGAGATAAATCGAATCGCCGATTCAGGGACGGGACGAGCGGACCTACCTGCGCAAGTCGTAATCACAGTCGGTCGAAAGGGTCCGCTCGGAGGAGCCGACAACCGCCGATCGTAGTGTCGGATGGTGGGGCGGTACATAAAGCGCGGCGACGCGGACACGAGACGTTAAATCTCACACTGACACTCGTGGACCGTGGATCGCTCGGACACGCTCGCGGATCTCTCTCGACGGATCGCATTACGCTAGCCGGATCCACGTGGATACCGCAACTGTCAAGCAACCACGCCGTTCACCGTGAAACGTCGAATCCTGGTACGTTCGTTGCGTTCACATTAGCCTTTATCGCGTCGCGAGACGAGGAATAATGTACAGGGTGTTCTACGCGCGAAAATAAACCGAAAACGTAGAATAACGTTCTGGGTTTCTTTTTTTTTTCTTTTTTACACTGTTTACCAAGAAATCGTGTTCGAAAAGACGAGAGTTACGCGCGCTTGACCTGTAAATATCTCATACGTGTATCCATGTAATCCAAATGTGCGGGACGCTTGCAGCGGGATTCGTTCGATTGAATTTTAGCGAAACGCGCGAGTGCCCCAATCAGCTCCGAAGACAATTTTTTCGAAAGCGACTCGCAGTGGGAAACACTTTTATTTTACGTTTCCGATTTACTTTTGTAGGTAGAACTACCCTAGGTTGTTGTTCTACTCATCGCGGGGCACTGTATGGTATGATGACTGTCCGATAGCATTTGAAAATAAAACCGGTGCGTTATGTGACAACTTGTTCAATAGTCGAGAAAGATAACCCCACAGTATCGGGTTTAAAAAGTATACTTCCAATAGGATACATTCAAAAAGTTTTATTTCGAAATTCGACAAACAATTAAGTTAGAAAATATTTTCGAGAACACATTAGGTGATTCGAAACCAACGTTGAACAGGTTTGATCGTTTTTGTCGTGAGATTAAGTCTGAATAAACGAGTCGATCAATCAAAATGAATCTCAGTTCTCCTGTAGAGCAATTTCAAACTCTTGTGTCCCTTGAACACAAAGCAATTAATACAATCTGCACTGTTACGTCATTTTATTATCTAAAACAATTGTAGACACTCGAATCGATTTATTAATAATAATTAGAGTAGGGTATATTCGGCACAAAGAATTTTTATATGTCAAGGAGAAAGGAAAAGTAATATAATAATTACATCGAACTTAAACATTCGATTGAGCAATTACAAATTGTTGTGTACTTCAGAGATAATCTCGGAGATTGACTTTTATCTGTTGCATTCTGTTCCAACTCTACTTTTAGAGTAACTATGCACGTCATACAATTGGTGTTTCATCACAAATAACTGTTACAAGGTGTACCAGAGTTAACCAGCCAACTAACCATTCTTTTCACTTATTTACTTGAAATAGATAAATACAAACGACGAAAATATCCACGTAATCCCATGCTTATGCTCGTCTACGATTCATCTATGTTGTTAACATTTGATACGACTCGTTCGGAGAATTGAAAAATGTTACCGAGATAATGTAAATGCCTCTTACGTATGAAACTTATAATGTGCGAACATTAATAACCTCGAGATAAACGATGTTGCGTGATAAAGAGCTGCATTGCTGAAACTCGCATCGAATTATGCAAATTCGTGTAGGTTTACATTAACACCAGCGGCGATACGTTTTCTATTTTCACGAATGCAACAGTTACAAGTAAAAGAGGTTCCTTTCGCTCTTTCGGCAACGTGGCCAAGAGTATTCCTTTCGCTTTCGTCCATTTTATTCATTTCGTAAATAGATTAAAACCTGATCAGATAACTTGGGTGTTCGAATGGTAATGTGGATTATTTGATATAATTGTTAACAAAGTAAACTGTACTGCAATTTATGTTAATGCAATCGGTGTAAATATCCGTTTGTGTTCTCTGTGAGGAATATTAGTGTTTTTAATGATACTACTGCAAGAGATCCTGTATAAATTATACGAGTAAAAGCAATGAGAACATTTGCATCGGGAAGATCAGGACGAGTCTCGTAAATGTGAAAATACGAAGTTATAAATCCCAGAGTCTTCGTGAAGTGTTTACCTTTTATTCAATTTTAAAATGGTGGTATAAACGAAATAAATTCGGAGTAATTAAGAATTGAAAGGTGGAAGAGTTGAGTAATTCTGGTTGGGTAACTTGGAAAAAAAAGACAAAAAGATCTCGATTCCTTTATAAGAACATAATAACTGCGACCTTGTTCGATCGTAGCATGATTTAAAGAAATGATAACCGGTCATGGTCGATCTAGACCAAATATTGCGAAGATATTATGAAATATCTCGGAACGTTAAAAGAAAGTCTACTTTTCGTTCGTATAAAATAGATTCTAAAACGAACGATAATTCTTCGAGTTTTTACATTTTTACATGTTGATATATTTTTAAACGCTAGTTAAATAATATTTTAAATTACAAATAGAAATTAGTGTAGAATTAAGTTTCATTGCAACAAAGTAAACATCAAACAATAAATGCAATATTCGGTCAAATATTTGGAATTAATCGTGACATTTTTTAAACGAGGATTAAGTACCTACTTGCAAAATATCGTGCTGAGATGAAAAACAGATTGGCTTCACCTATGCACCTATGTCTACGTAGAATCCTTGCAACGCCTCCTGTAATATCTCCTAGAAACAAAGGCAACTTCTTTTTCTTGACGGAATTCTGGACTATTTCCAAGTATCATTTCTTGATACAATAACAGATTATACATGCACACGTGAAAGTATTGTACACTCTCCTCTGTGTTAGAAGTTCGATAACCTGAAATGGTACTTCAGCAAGTGATCGTTGCATTTCTGATTCTGAGTATCGTTGACGTCAGAGACACGATCAGGGGAATCCCCGATGGGATCCCTGCTTTCTTTGACGTTCGAGAATTCATTATAAATCTTTGATCATTTTCTTCCTCTTAATTGATTATTGATGCAATCGAATTGGGGATACAGAAAAGTTTGAGAATATTCTTTAATAGTTTCGCTAAACTGCAACACGAAAATAGTTTGGTAGTGCTACTACCGAACGATTAATTTCTTATTGCATCAGAGTTACGTAATATTAATCTTATTAACTTTGTACTTGTTTAATTTTACCGTTTAATGTTATTTTTTGCTTAGAAAAAAAAACTTGAAACTAATTTCCGTTTAAAGTAATTATTTAACTTATATTTTTAAGACACGAACCATAAAGGATTTTGACAAGAATATTGATTATATCTTTCGGACTTACTATATCTTTGTTAACTGTACATTCAACTTTGCATCATAGAATAATTTTTTAGTTACAAACTCTGGAAGATCATTTATTTGGTGGAATTACGAAATAAATTTTGCGAGAGTATAAATTAATCATACACTAAGAGAATTTACAATTGGAATAATGGTATTTGAAAAATCACATTTTTGGTACGATCAGTTGTGATATGTCAATGTTTAAATTATTTTACAAAATTTGTTCAGTTCTTTGTCATTGATCAGTATTAAATTTAAATCAATTCGTCGTTGATAAAGCACCGAAATAAATGTTGGAAATGTCTCGGTTTTGCGAGGATTGCGTCATATTTCTGCAACCACTTATTTTACACTCTTTCAAAAATTCTCACGACAAATCAGTTATGCGATCGGGCTTCGGAAAACCGTCTGTTAGAAGTCACCAAGGGGAAAGGAATCGAACGAAACCAGCTTCACAAAAATGAGTCATGGTCATTGTTCCTTCACGAGTTAACTTGTCTCCACTTGCGATGGAAACTGCAGATCATTATGTATAGATCAAATCTCCCCCTCTCCCTCTCTTTCTCGTTATCCAGCAAAGAGACACGTGTCAGTGCCTCCTACCTCGATTCTCAAGACCCACATTGAGAAGGCTACTCTTGCCGATGATTGTAACGTTCGCGTAGAACGCTACCAGCGATACATAAACGTTGTAACTCGAAAAGATAAGTATTCGATGAAAACTCAATAGAGATCAGCGTCAGTTTGTTCATTCTTCCAGTACGTTTCTGCACTCATGATGCAATAAGAGCAGTATATTGCAGAGCTTGAAATTTATTCAGGTCGATGAACTTTATCTGTCTATCAATTCACGAATTTCTTAAGTCGATCACCATCACATAAAGCACGACCTCTGATTTATTCGTTTCTCATGACACGCTATTTCGTTAATTAATTTCTATTGACCCTAAACTTTTCATTTCCTTGAAATTTCATTGTCTCGTATTTTTTGAAAATTTCATTCCCTCTATTGTTCCTTTCCTTTGCATTATGAGCTTCCGAATTTTACAAAGTGTAATACAATTTCGAAGGATAATTCAATCGGGTTTATTGTCACAAACTATATTAAGCAGTTGTTACAGAAGCGATTGAATCTTTCATTAGAACCTGCGGCACTAACAATCGCTGAAGAGAGAGATCTATTCGTATGCTGTATTAGGTGTTAAATTACGTTTATATGGAGCCATTATGCTACTAAAAGAAGACTAAGTGTAAGCCGGATGAACGAATTTCAAAGTTATTTTCAGCTAAAGTCTGACGATAGAAAATTGTATCGATTAAATTAGTATTTGTTGGTTAGCATTTTGATTAGCATTTAGGTGCATTCTACGTTTATAACGAAACAAAAATCATTTTATCATACTCAAATCCAATCACAAAAGAGATTCTCTTTGTATATTATCTTTGAATATAGTTTATCATGGTTACTCGTAATTAAAGTAAAGTGGTAACATATTTACTGGCACAATTGCACGAAACATTCGTACTGCATAAGTATACGCGAGTTTTGAATATTTATTAATCGAATGCTGAAATGTTACAGGAAACGAGAAATGGATCCAGACAATTTCAAGGATTTTGCCAAGGAAATGGCGGAATACATTACTAATTATTTAGAGAATATCAGGGACAGGTGAATCTTTTTATCCATTGTTATCACTGTATCCTGTTTCACCGTCCTCCGGTGTTTTCTTACGTATTATTTGATCGAAGCATTCAGGGATTAATCAGAAGACCCTATACTCCTTATGATAAAAAAGACAAACAAAAAAAAAATAAAAAATATATAGAAAACGGTCTTTCTAACGAATCTAAGCACTTTTCGTTTTACATGAAAGTAAAGTATTAAACACCTACCCCAATTAAACTGTTTCAGACAGTACGATCTATTAAACTAAAATTTTTGTAATATTCTTCCGCGATTAATACACTTAAAAGAATGGAATACATAGATATAAACTAATTTTTCACACAGAAAAAACAGCAGTTCCACATGCTAGAAATAACGTTTGATATGATACCAAATAATTGCAGGAGAGTGTTGCCAACAGTTCAACCAGGTTATATGAAGCCACTTTTGCCATCCGAGGCTCCACAAACGTCAGAAAGTTGGAAAGATATCATGGCGGACATTGAAAGAGTAATAATGCCAGGTGTAAGTACGAAATAGAATATATTACAAAGATTTATAAGTATTCATGCGGTCGTTAATTTTACACTGTACGATGATAGTCGTAAAACAAATATATATTAGATATCTTAGTACTTAAGATACAAACTGTAACAATAATGTACGTACGTTTTGATTAGATCTCTGATCACCAACATTTATTATCGTTGCACAACATTCGAATTGTTTCTTTTTCTTTGGGACTAAAAATGTCGTGGATATGAAATTTGTAATGCAGAACACAAATTTCTTTATAGGTCACCCATTGGCAGAGCCCAAGATTTCATGCATATTTTCCTACAGCCCAATCGTATCCAGGTATTGTTGCTGATATGCTCAGCGGTGCTATTGCTTGCATTGGATTCACTTGGGTAAGAACTGACATAAATATTAATCTAATATACGTATGCTGTTCATAATATGTGTAATATGTTACGCTCTTTCGTAATATCTACTCTGTTAATTCATTTCCCTTGTTATTAATATATAATAGAAGTGTACAATTTTTATTTTGTCTTTGATATTTCAAATTACATTTTCGCCCTTTTCTTAAGTAATTGTAATTGTGCACAGTGCAAATGCAGTACTTAATATGTAACTAATAGCTGGATCCTATAGAATTATATTGATCTTAGTGGAAATAAAAAGAATCGTTCAATTTTCTCTGCAGATTGCGAGTCCAGCTTGCACCGAGCTAGAAGTAATAATGTTGGACTGGTTAGGAAAAATGTTAGATCTACCAAAGGAATTTTTAGCCTGTAGCGGCGGAAAGGGTGGTGGTGTTATTCAGGTAATCACTTAATACCTTTACGTGCGATTCACGTAACATAAGTGTTTATCATGAATTTCGAGACATAACGCGAATTAAATGAATAATATAATAATATAAAAATTGAGTCCGTTGGAACTCGCGCGCATTCGAGATATACGCGATTCAGACGTAAAATTTATAGGAAATTTGTATTATAGGAAAAATTTTTATCTGGATGGATGCATGCTTCCAATATTCATGCATTTTATTCATTTTATATTTTCTCATTAAGACATTTAAGATTCTTTTATTACGATACAATACTTGAAACTCTCATACCTTTCTTGAACGTCTTTAATTGTTATTCAAAGTTCACTTATATCTGTAATGGATTAATATTTAATAAGTGGCTCAGAAAGTAACTCATTAACTGTTCGTAAATCACAGTCGAACATTGATTTTATTTTATAGGGAACTGCGAGTGAAGCTACTTTAGTCGCACTACTTGGTGCTAAGGCTAGAAAAATAAGGCAGGTCAAGGAACAGCATCCAGACTGGACCGACAACGAAATTGTGGGAAAACTAGTCGCTTATAGTTCCGGTATGTACTATTCATCACGCATAATTCAAAATGTATTGAATTTTTATTATCTAAAATAGTATATTGTTAGTATATTCTCTTGGTAAATTTAATAATTAGATTCGTTACAAATCCGTTAAAAAATTGTGTAAATATTCATTGACTTGGCGTGAAAAAATTTCACCGTGGTCTATTTAAAATAGACCAACTCAGTGCGGATCAAAGTCATTTTATCGTTTCTTAAGTAAACAATGGATGTATTTACGAAACCAATTATAAAAATGAAAAAGGTTCTTACATGAAACGAAACATTAATAACACGGAATCACGTGAAGTGTCCTCTATATTTCATAATCATATTATTTCTAAAAATATGCTAAAATAAGATCAAGAGTGTATTTTGAAAATGTTCAATTAATCGTCTCATTGAAAAAAATTCAATTGCTCTATTAAACTTTGCAGATCACCTTGAATATTATTGGGTTAATCTATTTTGCTCTATATACAAGAAGCCATTATAATTAATTAGTTATCCGTTATAATACGCAGCAGTGAATTGACTATATTCCATTGACAAACATTCTTCCAAATAATCTTGTTGCACAATAATTTTTCAAATTCATTACTTACTCACATAATTACCTATAATTGAAATTATTATAGTTTTATATTTCCCGAAGAAATATAACATGAGTAAATGATCTGCAAACATCACTAAAACGTAATTAATAAAGAAAATTGTTCTTGGTGTTAATAGTTAAGCAATTGTCCTTTGTCATTTAGTGAAGACTAGAAAGAAAAAAGAAAAATAGAAAGAAAAATAAAAATAACGAAAGGATTAACCGTTAGACGAGTAGAAATTCGAGCGCGTGCTCGACCCTGATTCCCCGTAAACAAGATTAACGATGACGTTGGCCGGCGCTCTTTAACATTTGACAAAGGTACGCGAACCGGAGGTAGATTGACAGGGCGAGTATGGGGTTGCAGCACTTCATCAGCCAGCACTTTGTCACCATAGCAACGCGTAATAACCACTCGAGTTATTCCAACCCGACCACCCTCGAACACCCCCTCGGCTAGTCCGAACTCCTCTTGCCACTTCTGTCTGCCGGCCACGTCGAATCCCAGAAAGTTACCGCCGTACAAAAGGATTTTATAATTTTCTCTCGATATACCGAATGTTCGAAAAAAAATAAAGCACAAACGGGCACAGACTGATTTTTCATGAAAAAGTAAATGAAAAATGTGAAACAACATTTTTCGTACAAGGCTCCCTTCTTGAGAAAATCGATTTCGAAAATTCTTGAAATACGTTTTCAACGATCGAGTACGTCTTAGCTAACGTGTTCGTACAATACTCACTATTCTTAGTTTGTCGATGTTCGTAAACATCGATGTTGATGATATCGTGTTAATTTATGTTAGGTAGTTAGAAGATAGTAAAATTGCTCGAAAACGGATAAAATGATACCACGATCAGTAAGTACAAACACCGACACAAGCAGAAATAACTAGTATTCAACAGGCGTGTCAAATCAATCGCACGCGTGTTCCACAAATGCTTGAAATCGATGTTCTCGAAAATAAAACCTCGCTCGAAATTCACGTGAATTCATGAAAAAGTATAGTATTACCTTGACCCTTGGTACTCTATTGTACGGGATACTTTGTACGCATAACTTGTCGTTGCATTCATAAAAGAGAGAGAGTGGGAGAGAGAGAGAGAGCTTCGGTGTCCCGTGAGATTACAATTCTTCTTTATCGAAAATCTGCATTTATTGACAATCGCTCTTAAAATGATTGCTGCTGCAGCTACCTATTGTTTGTCAGAAATTGGAAAAAGTGGGACCAAACTGGCGGCAATTCTGTAATTTATCACGAAACATTTAGACCAATAGATTGGTATTTAAAAGATTGTAATGCTTCTATTATTCTTGTTGAAACAAAGAAGTGGGTAAATTATAGAACTATGAACGAAGAGTATAACTGTTAATGGTTATTAACACAAGTAGTTTCGATCCTATTGGAGCTTATTTTGTTTTCGTTTTCTTCTAAATTTTAATAATTAAAAATTAAAATCAAATAGAATTTGTAACGACAACTACGTTTACAATAACGATTCATTGAAACTTAGAGCAAAATCGATTAAAAACATGACTTACAATTTATATACAAATATTTGTAGTATTCGTTATAATCAGTAATAATTTAAAAATAACAGGACTTGTTAAAAAAATTATTTTAAAAAATTATAATGTTTCTAATAAAACAATTTGAGGTATGATTTACTTGTTCTCACTTCTTTTATCTATTTTTAACTATTCTTAGACTTACTCTCTTATTCTTAGATATTTACTTTTTCATTTGTATCGCGACACATTATTATTCGTTTTAAATAGTTTTCGTTAGAGATGTTCACAGTACTTTCATTACTTCTTTTCTGTTGTTGCACGAAAAGGAATGTGACGTATCTCATAACACTTTTTTGATCCACTTTCTATTGATTTTAATTTATCTTATTATATCTACATTACCATATATTAGAGTAAATATTACAAAAAGTGGCAGTGGAGTAATCTCGTATACCTAACAGCAAAACGGAGAATAAATTCATTCGGTTGCTTGTCTATTATTTCAGCTCAAGCTCACAGTTCTGTAGAACGAGCTGGACTCCTGGGAGGCGTAAAGTTCCGGTTGTTGGAAGCAGATTCGAAATACAAACTTCGCGGTGATACACTTGGGGAAGCCATTCGTAAAGACAAAGAGCAAGGACTAATTCCATTCTACGTAAGTTCTAGATTAATTCAAAGTATTATAATTCCGCTACAATAAAATTCGTTCGATAAAATTTAATATCGTCCTTTATCGTCCAATTATAAAAGAAGTTTGGCATCACCTTAAAATCGTTCAACTATATAAAATATTGACTTTGCTACTAAATCATTTCGCGTGAACTAACTTTCCGTTAAATACACTATGGAAACCATTACGGTATCATATTTCTGGACAATTTAAAGCTTGAATCAATAACCAAAGTCTAGAAAATGCATTATGGTAACATGATTCTATCGTTTGTCTAACTTACGCAACATGTTCGAGCTTTTAACCGCTTCAGTTGACTAAAGTTCAAACTGGTTTCTTTAAAACCAATTCTTCCTTTCAGATTTTATTTCTGAACGGAGATTCATTGTTTCACCACGTAACGAGTATAAAATTAAACTCTTTACATTTTTATAGGCTGTTGCGACTTTAGGGACAACTTGCTCGTGCGCGTTCGATCGTCTCGATGAAATGGGTGTTGTTGCAAATCGTGAAAACATTTGGTTGCACGTCGACGCAGCTTACGCTGGTGAGTCCATCGAAACTCGAATTAATTTCTAAAAATTGACTTCGTATAAATCTTTTGGTAATTCTCTTTCAGGTTCCGCTTTTATTTGCCCCGAATTTCGGTACTTAATGAAGGGTATCGAATTGGCCGATTCGTTCAACTTCAATCCACACAAGTGGATGCTGGTTACCTTTGATTGTTCAACTATGTGGCTGAAAGATCCAACTTACGTTATCAACGCCTTCAATGTCGATCCATTGTACCTGAAACACGATATGCAGGGATCTGCTCCAGATTACAGGGTAATTTTACGCTCTACTAAACATTTTTACCATTTCTGATATTGTATAGCGATAATATTATCTTATTGTGGCAATTAAATACTATCTTATTATCTTATTAGCTTGAAAACGTAAATACTGTTTAAACGAAAGCGCGTATACTTTTATCTCGCAATTGTATTTCAAGTATCCATGTTTCATCTTTACTAGAATATTTGTTAACAATTTTAGGAAAATTTTATAAGAATTGAACACATTGGTGTGTTAAATACAAGCCATATTTTATATTTAGCGATTTAGTAGAATCTTGAAATTTAGAGACAATAGTGGAAGCGTTATGTTTATCGTAAACGAAAATAACAATTTTGTAATAAATTAACTCCCGTTGGATAAATGTTAAATTCCAAATAAATTTATTTCCATCTAAGAAATTAAATAGAAAACGTATTTATGTGCGATCATACATCGCTGAATTTTTGCACGTAAATCCGTTATCCATTTTTAATCGCTAATATAATGAAAGAAAAAGTGTATATGTATATTTCTTTTCAGCATTGGCAAATTCCACTGGGACGCAGATTTAGGGCGTTGAAACTCTGGTTCGTTTTGAGAATTTATGGCGTTGAGAATCTTCAGCAATACATCAGAAATCACGTCGCCCAAGCTCACGAATTCGAGGCATTGGTTCTTGCGGATCCTCGGTTCGAAGTTGTTGCAGAAGTAATACTGGGACTCGTTTGTTTCAGATTGAAGGTAAATAATTTTTCACAAGACAAAAAAAAAGAAGAAAACATGAACTACTCTCCTTACAATTCATGTTGACAAAGAAACGTCGCATGAAATGAACATTTCGTCTATGAAATCTGATATATTTATTTAAATGACGTAGAAATTATTTACTTTAAAGCTAAAAATTGTTTCAACAATTTAATAGAATAATTGACTCTTTCGTCGCAAATATTATTTATCGCAAATCATATCATTCAGACTTTATTCCTTAATAATTTTAAAATAACTCACGTATCTAAAATGTAAGACACCCATTGATCGCGTATGAAACCGTATCCACAGAACACGAATGATACAAACGAACCTGATATATTTGTTCCAGCCACGTACAAATTGTTTACTTGAAATCAATATCAGAGAATTCAATGTATAAAAATAATTAGCCACTCTGTAGCAAATATTACTATCGATTTTATCTAATCGAAATTCGGTTTCTAAATAGTTTGAAAATTTTTAATTTAAAATATTTTTTTAAATTTAATTTAAAAAAAAGATACAAAATTTTAAAAAATGAATTTAAAAAATTTTAAACTTATACTACAGGTTTATTTCCTAATAATTTTTAAATAAGTGAGAATCAGTACCAAAGTATAAGACACCCATTAATCATGTTCGAAATCATCCACAGGGTTCGAACGACATGAACGAGTCTCTATACAAAAAAATAAATGCCGCCGGAAATATTCATCTGGTGCCGTCCAAGATAAACGACATGTATTTTCTGCGATTCGCGATTTGCTCGCGGTACAGCGAGAGCAAGGACATACAAAGTTCCTGGAAAGAGATAAAGCTCAGAGCCGCGGAGATCCTTGAGGAACAATCGGTCTCTAAGTGATGGCGGGCTCAGATAGCCCGCGGTTGTAGATCCTTGGCACCTGCAACCTGCAATCAATCCTAGCTTCTATTTAGTTGATGTTTTAGCAATCCTGGAAGAACGAGGGATCTGTCCTACGTATCTCGCTGAAAAAAAGTAGTACGATTGTTTCCGATATATCCGTTGTAAACCAATTTAGAATTACAAAATTATTTATTCGTCCTTGAATACAATAGGTTCGTAAAAATATATGAGACGTAACGATCGTGAAATTTGCTTTTTATATGTAGCGAAATATACTTTCTCGTAATTTGCATTATTCGTGCGCTAATCTTCTGTAGAAGATTAAGAATGTTCTCATAAAATGCCAAAGATCGTTCTTCAAGTGTTGTTTCATCCGGACGAACTCGTATTTCGTGTAAATGCAGTACCACGTGCTGCTTTTTCCAATGCGTAGCTGAACGTCCTCCAAACCCATTGAATCGCTTTGAGTGGCGTATAAGCCATCGTGCACGAGTTCGTCTTTTGCAATTTTATTGCATAATTGTTGGCATGCGTATAATTTACGCTAAATACTGGGTATCTGCGAAAATTCTGCCAATTCTGAGCATTGAAATCCGATGAATTCAATGAACGGTTCTTCTATCTTCCATTATTCTCATTTACGTAATTATCTCGTGTATATTGTTGATAGAAGCATGACAGAATTTTTTCATTTACCCATTAACTTTTAAGCAAAAGTACACGGCATTACGTGCAATATTATATTCATGTTGAATCTGTGTAGTTATAATGTAGATATTGGACATAGTATCGAATGTAATACAAGAGACGAATTGTTCTAAATGTTATTGCTGAATTCGATTGTGTTGTAAACAATGTAGTGGATATACATTGTGCATTGCCAATTTACGAATGCAGACTGTCTCATAGAAAAAAGGAACTTACGCATATGTGTAAGTTATGGAAAGACTATAGAAGATTGTTTTAAGATTTGTTAAACAGAACTGCTCCTAGTTTCTTCGTAAAAATGTTTGTATTATTTATTTCCGTACTAAAATTTGAATATCGAATTAAGTAAATATTTGTTTTTGATGAAACAATCTTCAATCATTTATTAGATTACACAGACCAACCTAGAGTATGTATTCATTATACTTTCTTCTGAATACTTTGTTCGTAAGGTATGCTGCAAAAAGTATAAGAGTTCATGAAAAGTTTTGTTTACCAATATTCCATTTCATATCGATGAAAACTTTTTATAATATAATTTTTTTAAATAAATACTTATCAAGTATTCTGAGGAAAAGCAATCAATGAAGTGAGCGTTCTGTGCAAATAAAATAACTGTTAAAGTATTCTGTAGTACATTCGCAGCATAAATAATGTCCCAGCATATGTATGGAAGACAATATTGTATAAAACGTTAGTAGATTTTTGGATTAGATTACAAACTGAGTTGTATACACATTTATAGAAAATTGCATAAAACATTGTCCGATTCATAGATTCGATTTATATCAGAGAAATTTATATCAGTAAATTTACTGATTGATTCGATTTATTATTATTTTCATTATAGTCAGCTTGTTCTACAAAAAAGTATTTTAGTTATAAATGAAAATAAGAATATTTAATCGACGATATTATACGCTCAAAATTAATGGCAGCGCGTCGGTAACATTTATTCTCTTCTTTTCTTCATTATTTATACAAAGTGTATTTATTTATGATTTACTAGTATTAGCTAAATTAATATAAAAATATTCGAGATCGAATGAAAACGAGTACGTGTAAAAATTCAAGTAGCTACAAAAGAAATTCTTTTTAAATTTTTTCTTTTTTTTTCTTATTCTACTTAACAGGATTCTTTTTTTGTTTCTTAATATTGAATATACGTCTCTAAACAGTGATACTTGGACGTAGATATTATATATTGATCACTAAAAACAGAATTTTATTCAACTTATATTAATTTATTGATATGTAGAATGCAATTGTTGTAACAAGGAAGGTGAAGCAATATGTTTTAAATTTAAGTAACACAATCATGGGCAGTATTACACTGATTTTTAATATATTTCTCCTTAATAGCACTATTGAATAATTTCTCGAGACTTTCTATGTTGAAAGTCGCATCTATTAAATATAGAAAACCGAAAGTTATATAGTTAGTTGTAAGTATAATGTATACAATGTATCTTTGTCTTCCTCTTCTAAACAAACCATCTTTGTATTTATTTGCCATGATCGTACTCGGGGTACAACAATTTCATTTTACTATAGACCAGTCGAGATTCCTATAAATGTCGATATTATTTTAATGTTTAAAATTCAAAATTGTTGGCCTTCAATTATCTCGAACAAAATTGTACATACATATATACTGTCTCGTGAGTAAAATTAACTATTCGTCCTTAGGCGAATTGCAATGAGATCTATAACAATCTATCATTTTCAACTGTATTATTTTATAGAATTGAAGTACTGCTTATATACTTCACACTACTATTGTAAATATTACAATTTCGCTAGACTGGTTTTGATTTTTATTTACACGTGTAATGGGGAAATTTGTCAATTTATTTTACGCAAAATTAAAATTTACAATTATTGGAAGGTAAAAGAATAATGTTTATTCATCGATGTTTAAATTAAAAATTGTAGAAGTTCTATATTCTAGCTGTGTTACCATTTTCACCATTTTAAAACAGAAAGGTCAAGTATTTTTGTTAAGTGAGAATGTTTCAATTTAGAAGATATTTCCCATAGATGCGTAATGAAAGATTTTACGAATTATTTAATTGGCAATGTTCGATTGATGTCAACGTCCAATAATATTGGTCTCTCAAACCAATCGTTTGTTGCCTCGGATACACTTATGGCATTTTTAATGTAAAGTAGTGCTGCAACTGGGACAATAAATAGATCTAGAATTACTTTGCGCGGTTTGGTCTAAGAAACGAGTAAACGTTCTTAAAGATGTTTAAATTAAACAAATATTAGCCATTTCATACGCACTAGTTACGATTCTGCACTTTTGTATTTATAATACGAACAGTATATAAATATATTTGTACAATTTTAATGATTGAAGACGATATATTTTTTTATCAAAAAATATATCGAACTCTATACATAGAAGCCATAATAACAAATAATTTTCAGTCAAAGTAAGTACGTGGAAGGTAATAATGTAACATTTAAAAAACAGTGAATGTAACTAATGGTTATCATTATTAATGTGTAAAAAGTAAGAACGTTTTCTCGGTGAAATAACACGGATTGCTGTTAAACGGGACCAACGGAAAGTAATAGAAGGATATGTATAACCATATGTATTTACGTACCTGCTGTATCGATGTATGAACATTTATTTCAATTTTTCATTTGACTTGCTCCGAACAGTTACTGTTTATGGCGAACATATGTGTGTATTATATGATATATAAATGTTCAAAATGTCTGTCAGAGTACCTTCGACGGTATAGTAATGTGGCTTCAATAAAGAATGTATTATAGCTGATTCGATTATCACTGTGTGTGACAATTCTAATTTAACTGAGATACTGTCAGAAGTACTTCAACTAAAACTAAGTAACTGTTAATTGGAATTTTAAAATAAATATGTGATCGTTTAAAGTAAATTTTGACAAGTATTTGACGACCATTCGGATAAGTTTAATACTGTGTTTAAGATTAAATCTCCTTGTAGCAACAAGAAAAAAATCTTTAAATGAAACTTTTACTTTTCAACGAGGCATGAAGTATCGAAACCAATCATTGTGGTTTGATGGGGATATGGTTTGCAAAACTAACCAAATGAGGATTTACAAGACTAAATCGCAAGTTACATTGATGTAAGTAATTAACAAAAGAGAGATTAATCTCGAACATGATAACATTTTGCTACATGCATTGATCACAATTTAAAAGAAACTAACACCAAGATTTGGTGTCGTTAACTAATTACGGAGATTTTTTAATTAATCCTCTTGGGGATGTGAAGCTCAGGATTGAACGTCGTGAACACTCTTAATCGAACCTATCATTTGCAGATCATTAGTGTTTGTGATAACGCACAAAGAAACACTTAAATTTTTATTTGTTCATTGTGAAATATTTCATTTTGTAATTCAAATTTCAATTTCGATTCACCAAGTAACGGATAAAAAGTCGTTTTATCTTTTATTTGTCATTCGATTCTTTTATTTAGATAAAAGATTCTTTCCATCTTCTTCGAATGTTGTCATTGTGTTAACGCTAAACTAAACCCAGATCGTGCATTCGTTTCTCGTCTGGGAAATGAATAAAACAATGAATCCCAGAATACGACGAAGATTACAATTTTTATTGAAATTAACTGCACATTATGTAAAAATACAATCGAAAGCAGAACTACTAGATAAAATAAAAACGAAAAGAAAAAGGATTAATATACAGCTCCAAAAGTTTATGATAATATTTTACAAACTATACTGCCGTCGATATTCTCGTTTGGCCAACTTCTACCAATGAAAATTTCACTCAACGAGTTTGAACTATACAGTTTTAACTGCAAGCGTCGTTATCGACAATTATATACACATTTGCTGTGACGCTTAGCAATTTTTTTTTTACTTCCACATAAATATGTTACGAACTCGGCTACATTAATCGGGGAGTTTTTTCGGCGGGCCACCGAAGCGTTTCGTTAGCTGAATTATCCTCTCCGCTTCGCGAATACCGCTTAATCGTGCACCATGAACTGTGCTGTAATGTCCTGGAATTGTAGCTTCCCCGGCAAACAAGAGGATCGGTGGTATCGGCTCACATGTACCTGGCGAACGAGCGAATGAGAAACTAAAAAAACTTTGCAGCGTCTCGTGCAAAACTAACCAAATGAGGATTTACAATACTAAATCGCAAGTTACATTGATGTGAGTAATTAACAAAAGAGAGATTAATCTCGAACATGATAACATTTTGCTACATGCATTGATCACAATTTAAAAGAAACTAACACCAAGATTTGGTATCGTTAACTAATTACGGAGATTTTTTAATTAATCCTCTTGGGGATGTGAAGCTTAGGATTGAACGTCGTGAACGCTCTTAATCGAAATTTTCTCCAATTAAGTTAACGCGTTCCGCGCCACCATTCGATTGGAGAACCGTCACAGACCACGCTACATTCATAACAATCCTTGTCAACGGAGTTTGTGTTCATTAATGCACGAATGAAACGAATTGAACAGGTCGGCTGAATATTCGAAATAATGGACCATGTATATATGACCGCGTAAAATTCACGTTCTATTTCGATATAAAAATCATCGATCGAATTACAGGGGATGCTCGTGCTAGTCAGCCTTCTTGATATTAATAATGGAAGTCGTCGAAAATAATTAACATTGTAACATTCGTTGAGCGAAAAGTACCGCTATAGAACTGTAGATCAGTACGAAGTGAATCTCTGTAGTATTGCTGTTACACGAATAAAAATTACATGTGAAACTTTTGTGAACGTAAAACGAAAAGGAGGTACACAATTTGGACGCGTACCTGGCAAAGGACTAGCTAGATCACATTGATGACCGACAGTACTGTCCAAACCCATGTAGCTATATGCACCGGCAAAGTATTGATCCATACACCATTTGCTTCTGAGAAGATTGGCCGGGTATGGAAGCGAGGGATCGCCTGTGAATTGTCGAAGAACTCTTGTTATCGATTCCACGATCTCTTCGTCGGAGCACAATTCCATGTCTGCTGCCTCGCGACCGCAAATCCATGCGCATAAAACGTGTTGTGACGTCGATAATTCTTCTATATTAGAAACACCTAGAATAGACGAATACGTTTATTAATTGACCGTAAAGTAAGTAAGTAGTATATGCTTTCGATAGGATATAATAATTAAAGCACTTTGCATTTACAAATAATTTCATCACATCTGTATGGATTTTATTTTGTGTGTGTACACACGAGTAGTACCAGTAGTACTACCTGGTACTACATAGGTTGTTGAATAAGTATATCGAACGACGAAACTTATTGAGCAACCTAATATATATCATACAAATAATTAAAAGTTGGAAATAATGAACAAATACAACCGTGGAATATTACAGATCGTGTCTCTCTTTCGTTATTTTCACTCGATCGATTCGATTGAAACGACACTTTAATTCCTCGAATAAACTTAAAAATGTATCTTTCCTGAGTAGCCATCGGTGAATTAAAAGTAAAATCCGATAAATATAAAAAAGTTTTTGATTATTTTTGCCGCGATCGACTATTTTAAATCACATTTGAAGGTTTTACATTCTTCAATTTATATCCCGACTAAATATATCGATCGTTTCAATCGGCTCGACTGCATTCAAGTTTTAAAAGATTTAATTATCGCGACTAATTTGAATCTCGTTCAGTGCATTTAGAATCATCGAACAAACGTAATGTAACTAAAAATTGTCCTTTCGTGTTGTTGTACGAAAAAAGAAAGTTGTCTCACCTTTCACCCAGTCACATCTGTCAGCGAGTTCATCGGCCGACCAAGCCAGTTTGATCCCACCTTCTTTCCATACCCAAAATGGCCTCGCGTATTCTAAGAATATTTTATTAACATATCCATAACCTAATCTGGAAATAGCTTCGACTTTCTCCGCTGATAACGCCGGGCAGAATAGTTTATCGTGTCGATGCTTCAAAACGCCAAGGGAAACAGTGACGATCACATAATCGGCAGGATATTCTTCGCCATCGCAACACTTTACTACAGCTCGAGGACAGGTATCGGTTACGGCGCCCCATCTTATGCAACTTACTGGCTTGCAGTATCTAACGGGAATAATACGCATATTATTATTCGTGTATACACGAATAACGAATAATGTATATTTTTAACGCGGCATTCGCGAACGATTGAAACGATCTTATGCCAACTTTGGTAAATTAACTTTACGATATCGACCGTGTCCGACGTCATTGATGAATTGAATCTCGACACGGTTATCGTTCAAGATTTATCTCATTTTAAAGTCTACCCTGTAAATAGACGATTCATCGGATCACGTCCATTTCGGATGTAATATATCGCCATTAACATTAATAACTGACAAGTGATCAATGAATCCTTGTAAAGTTTAATGGGAAACGTAATCGCAATTATTTTTTGCTGAAGATAGAGTTCCAAAGTACCAAAGACGCAATTGGTGTATTCGAAATGTAATAAATAAAATAGATCAGAGAATAAAATAGAATAGATAAAGAAAATATCAGAGAATGCAATCTATAATATCATTTTGTAACGAAATTATTTCCAACCTACAGTGCAAAGGATATTAATTATGGCTTTGTTTCGTTTCTTGGTGCTGCGTGGTATTCGTTACGCGAACATTTTTCGAAGCTAGGTAAATTCGACGAATATTCGAATAATGTTTCATACGTACGTAAATGAACGTAGCTTGAAATTTATTTCGGACGGAGAGGTGAAATTAATCTGCTGAAACTGATACAATGGGACCGCGATAAATTGAATTAATGATTGTACAAGAATCTCGGTTGCTTGCATTGTGTTCGCACGTGAAAGGGGTGATTACTTAGCAATGAGCAAAGAGATGAATGGAACAGAAACAGACGGTAGTAATTATTGATAACGAAGGGTATATCGTGCAAGTAAAGGTTCCTCTTATTGGATTTGTTGCCGCGGCAAGAATAGCTATTATCGAGTGTTATTATCGAGTTTCTGCTGTGTCATTTATGTTGTTTTTTCTCTCTTCGAATCACTGGATAAGTGATCTGAGTTATTGATCCCCGTACGAGCCCCCAAATAACTCTTGTACTCGTGCGGTGTATGGATACATATATATTTAAGAATATTATAAGTTACAGTGATATTAGTATTAGACGCGGTGTTGGTGATTAGTTTCGCTTTTCACTAAGGGTAGATTGACCGTGTATAAGACTAAGCTAATCGTCTTTAAGCCCTCGGCACGCGTCTTTATCGTCTTTGTTGCTTATGTCTTTTACTGGTCTTTCGCTTTAGTGCGTCTTTCTAACTGTATCGTCTTATTACGTCTTTTAACTCATACCGTTCGCGACATACTCTCCGGACATACGAGGGCGCTCCGATAAGTACTTAGCCTACAAAAGAAAAAGGAAAATTTTGGAAAAGTAGCGATTTATTTCTCTATATAGTCTCCTTTCAGCTCGATATACTTGACCCAGCGATGCTCGAACTTCTTTAACCCGTCTGAAAAATACGTTTTCCGGAGGTCTGCAAAGTAGGCCTCCGTGGCGGCGTTAACCTCCTTACTCGATCAAATTTCTGCCCGGCGAGTGACTTTTTCAAGTTTGGAAACAAAAAGAAGTGGCACGGAGCCAAATCTGGAGAATACGGTGGATGGAGCAGCAGTTCGTAGCATAATTCGACCAATTTGGCCTAGGCGACAGCGGAAGTGTGAGCCGATGCGTTGTCATGGTGGAAGAACACTTTTTTCTTCGCCAAGTGGGGCCGTTTTTCCTGCAATTCGGCGTCGAATCGGCCCAATAAACCGGCATAGTAGAGCCCTGTGACCGTTGCGCCCTTGTCCAGGTAGTCGATGTAGATCGCACCTTTTGAATCCCAAAAAACGGTGGCCAACACCTTTCCGGTCGATAGGACAGACTTCACCTTCTTCGGAGCGCTTTCGCCGGGTGAAGTCCACTGTTTCGACTGTTCCTTGGTCTCTGGTGTGTACCAGTGGATCCATGTTTCATCGACGGTCACGAAACGACGCAGAAACTCCTTCGGATTGCGCCTAAACAGCATCAAACACTGCTCCGAAGTGATCTCACGATTGCGCGTGTTGTCCGGAGTAAGCAAACGCGGCACCCATCGCGCCGACAGCTTTCTCATGCCCGATATTTCATGCAGGATACTACTCACGCGGTCTTTTCAGATGCCTACTGTCTCAGCTATCTCGCATATCTTCGATCGGCGATCTGCCAATACAAGATCGTGAATTTTGTTCACGTTATCCTCCGTGGTAGCCGTTTTCGGGCCACCTGGACGTGGCTCATCAAAAACCGACGTGCGCCCACGTTAAAACTCGTTAAACCAATTTTTGACGGTCGCCATCGAAGGAGAAGAGTCACCGTACACAGCATCCAAGCGCTTTTTGATTTCGCTGCGCGATTTTCCTTCCAAAAACAAGAATCGAATCACCGACCGATATTGCTCTTTTCCCATTTTTCTAAAATACGTGGATACACCCGTTTTCACACGCGGTCAAAACAAAACTACGAGTCCGATTCGGCTGAAATTTGGACAGTAGCTGTCTACAAGAATGTACTACAAGGTAGTACATTTTTCTTGCGATCGTGGTAACCATCGGGTGGTCAAGCTAAGTAATTATCGGATCGCCCTCGTACTCTCCGCGTCATACCGTCTTATACTCTCTGTGACATACTGTGCTGTCTTAAACTCTGGACACACTATACCGTGTCCCAAATGTTCCTCTCGCACTCTATACAGCCACGCACATTCATTCTCTTTCATTTCAATCCTCAGTCTCTCTCACTTCAGACATTCGGTCGCGTTTGGCCATCCTAATCGTTCGTCTTTTCCAAACACTCTTCACTTTCTCCGAGCCACATGTATTCCCTTTCATCCCCATGCATTCTTACGCTCGGTCGTCGCGCAAGACTCCATGTAGAGAGATACTCAGGCCTTCCACGAAACCTAGCGAACAGATCGACACCAAATGTTTATCCTGACCCAGGTCTGTCCGCACGTGCTATCTAGTTTAGGCCTGCGCTCGAAGCAGGCCCAAGCGGACTCGGAAAATCCGATACTACACTATTATCGAGTGTTACCAACGAGTTTCTGCTGTGTCATTTATGATCGTTCACTAACTTGAGAGAACCGCTTGGTAAATCCCTCAGCAACGGAGCAAGGACACCGACGTAGCCAAGAGGCACCCTTACGTTACCGCCAGGAATCTCGATGTAGCTTCCAAACTGATCGGCGGAAACTAACGACAGATCATCGCCGCATCGACATCTCACGCAGTTCGTCATTCCGTACATCACTCGGGCTGCGTCATATCTGAGAAGGAAAATGGAATGACCAAAGGTATCGAGGGAAAGTGTTTCGCGATATCGTGTAGTTAAAAACACAGTGATGTAACGTTTACGTGTTCACTCAAGAATCTCGTGCACTGTCCAACTGCCAAACATTTCTTCGCCTTTCACTAACCGACTACATGGAGAACAATTTGCTAAAAATCATCGATAGAAGCGATAGAACGTAAAGTAATTTTGTTTAAACGGAGGAGGATTTTAAACGAATTGGAGAATCTCTGGTCAAGCGTGAATCATAACCGATCTGTTTATTTAGCGAGCGTTTTACTTAAATATACAATCCCAGTTAACTGAAAAGGAAATGGAAATGGGGGTTACTTGACATTGGTTGAACGATGAAATAAATTAAAAAAAATGATCAGTAGTTAGATGGTACACATGGTGTCGATGGATGACACGTTTCTACTTTCACAACTCATTCTGTGATATCTTTCCAAGTAATGGTTGCATTCTTTCTGTACAAGTATGAACGATATATCATATCTGTATCTCTATTCTTCTGCATTCGTTACAATTTATAAGATATCGATTATCCGTTTCTATTTATAGAATTCACGCTACAGATGTCTCTAAAGTAAAATTGATCGAACATTATACATTTTACCTGTATACACAGTGACGATTGCTTTGAAAAGAAATGGAAAAATACTTTGAATTTTATCATACAAAGTGCCCCACAATCGGAAGAGGGATGATTCTTCGTGGAGATATGCGTAACACGAGATGACTTTCACAACTACGTTTACATCACCGCTGGTAATGATTGCAGTTGACCTGGGCAACTGTACCGTTGCTCCTCCGGGAAATTGTGGAGCTCCTGCTGAATTCTGACGCCCATGAAATTCAGCAACGTACCGTGGGTGCGGCCACAACCTAGGGAGAAAAGCGTTGCCGCCTGTTGCTCGATTTGCCGAAAGGTGTGATAAGCCGTGATGCTGACAGGGAGATCGATAGCTCGGCCGTCGCTTGTGCAAAAAAGACCGCGACTCGGATCAGGCCTGACGATGGGTGGCTTCAGAAGACCCTCTTGGGCAGCCAGGGTGAAAACGGGATTCGCCACGCATCCACCCTCGATCCAAGTGGCTCCCATTTCCGCCACCACGTCACCCAACCAGCAGGAATGAATTCGGCCTCCTGGTCTGCGAAGCAAATTCGTTAACGATACTTGGTCATTTATTTAAACGTCAACAGTGAACACAGCGCGCACACGAGGTATGCATTGTACAGTAATCGTCGTGGTGAGCGAAAAATGTCTCGATATAAATCTATGAATCATTTATCACATGTCAGCATATTTCATCACATGTCATCGTATCTTAGACGTATTTCAATATTTGAGGAATACTTGGAACGGAATGTCGTCATATCGTTAACATTTAAATTGATTAAGCTCTGAAATCTGTCGCAGTAAATCTTAGCACAGCTCTTTGAGGTTATTAAAATTTAACGAGAAACTCGAATTGACTCGTTCACTCGAACAGTGAAAAGTCACCCGCGTTACGAATCGATATCGAAGACTCTGCAGAATGCATAAATACCTTGAACGCGCATTTTATTGGTTGCAAGTGTACGTCGAAGGAAACGTGTACACCTTTTTTTACAGGAGTGATAGTTAATAGCGATAGAATAATTTCAAAGCGTGTTTAACACGATTTTCATAGTTCATCGCGATCAGTCTAGGGCGTACCGATCCGTTGCCTCTAATATTGTGAAATTCTGGAGACCACACTGTGTCAATCGATGCGCCGCTGAAAGTCCAGCCATCCCTGCACCAATTATCACCACTGTTGGTTCCGGCTTGCATGGATCCAGCATGCAGGGATCCAATTGGCAGGATTCGAATCTGGCCAGTTTCGTGCATGGCCACTTTTCCGCTTCTGCGCTTTTCTTCGAGAAAATTCTATTGGGTGTGAGTAGAAAGAATTAACGTTACACATACCTACGTTTTCTCGATGAGCTCGTATGAGTGCAAATGCAAAAATTGTCAAGACTTTTGCGTTCAATGTGAATTTCTCTAAAGTTAAGACAAAACTGTACAAACCTATCAAATTGAATTTTTAGCACGACCGTACATTCTAATTTATCATTTTTCTTACGAGGTACAACCCATAACTGAAACTCGAGTTAACTCGTTCAGTGAATGTAGCATACATGCAAACTGTAACTCTTTAACCTATAACGAATATACGTGTACTCGATTCAATTAACGATGAAATAAAATTCAAGAAAGATAAGAAATGCACTTTCATTGTGACAACGATTCGTGTCAATATTTTACGGTGATAGACGGTAGGAATAAAATAAAAAGTAACGTCTGTCACGATGTTTGACACAGACAGTAAATGTATTTATCAAACGTCAACTCCAACCTCGCAAATTTCTATGCGATGTGAAACACGTGTGTTTCATGAATAAACAAAGAAAATAATTTAACTCTGTACGATCGCGACGTATCTTGAACAGAACTAGTAACGTAAAGATACGTGTTCGAATTCTAAAAAACGTTAAAACACAAGTGTAACTTTATCGATCTACCTTACTAAAACACTCTGGAATTTCCAAAGTGGTAGCTTGCGTTTCGTAAGTAGCATTTCATTGGGCATGGATCAGCGGAACCAGCGAGTTTGTTCATGAAGACGACGGATAATTAATCTTGATAGAAATTTTGTTGTCACACCACGGAGGTTTCCTTATTGGCGAACATTAATGTAAGGAGAGCACGTCATACGCATAAACAAACGATCATTGACATTGTGACGTTCCATTGTCGTTTAAAAACACTCCGTCACAGCCGACTAAGATAACATTTCTATTGGTCATTGGTACGCAATTATTTAGTTGGGTTGATCGTAAGACAGGTAATACAGGAATACCTTTAAGGAATATTTGAAAAAAATCTTCACGTGATAATATACTGGTAAATAGTAAGAAACTACAAGTGAAGAATTTTTACCGAATATAATAAGGGGAAGAGACAATAAACGTGTTTATTATAAATAATATTTTTATAGGAAAATATTCTTATAATGGTTGCACTTAGCTAAATCACACAGTTTTCTCGATCTTTCCGGTTCAAGTTCTTACAATTAAATAGCCACTTTTGTCGTGTAACGAATGTAATGAACATCCGCGGTGGTTACATATAAAAACCTATAGTTGACATCGATCGAAATACTATTGAAATCCATTAGCATCATTTTTAACTTTAATTTTTCCCGCGGTTATTTTAAAATTAACGATTATTATTTGAGGATTTGAAAATTTCCGATGGATACTTGAATTTTCATAATCGAACCAAAAAAGAGTCACTGTTTATTAAGTAATTATTTTAATATCAAACGGTGCATTCTACGATATCTTTTGCGTTTTCGATTCAAGGTTTAAACTTTCTATTCTCGTCGCTATATCGCCCAAGGATTTTTTAAAAGACTCCTGCGATTTTTCCTTCAAAGGAAGTGCTTGAGATCGTAGAACTTCCGTTGCCTGTTTCGTGATCTCGTTCCATGCAAAAGCAATATCTTCTTCTGTGGTAAAACGGCTACCCACTACGAAACGAATAATCAATTTTTCGTGAAAAGTTGCTGCAATTACGTAAATCTTTTTCCCGGCTGTCAACCTAGTGAGGAGTTCCTTGGTCAACTGGTCATCGCCCTGAAATTAAAAGAACAATTAGAATTAACGACCTATCGATTTATTGAAAATGATCACTATTCTCTATAAAGTAAGAGTGCCTGAAAATTTTTGATTAAATACAATATAATACAAAACAATTAAATACCGTAAACTGAAAATCCACAGAAGAATATTTCCTGCCCTTGTTCGTAAACACGGGTGTGGATAAATTAATACGAGATCGTATACCGATTACAATGTACAAGAAAAAGTATTTGAAAATAAATGTACAATATTGACCAAATTCTTTATTAGTTCTTTTAGTCTAAATGTACGTACCTTCATCCTGAAGCAAATCAAACCCATCGATCTGTTTACTACTATTTCGAATCTGTTGTCGGATTTAACGTATTTTTCAAATATTTGCGCCAATTTGATCGTATGCCTAATGTGTTTTTGCAGACCTTCCACTCCGTAAAGACGTAAAACGAACCAAATTTTCAGAGAACGAAAACGACGACCCAGAGCAATTTGCCAGTTCTGATAAATAGTTTGAAAAAGTATTCACTTTCGTCGATCTTCGTAAATCAGAGAAGACAATTAAATATTAATTTACCCTGTAATCTGGAACGAGTCCTTGCTTCTCGTGCTCCAAGTAAATTCTATTTACGCTAAAGGTTTCGATGAGTCGTTTGGAATCTTTCACCCTGAAAATTAACGAAAGTGTACAATTACTTTCCACTGAAAATAAGAAATATTATATATTTATCGAGAAGTGAAAATACACGCACCAGAGTGCGGAACAATCAAAATTTACGAGCAGCCATTTGTGAGGGTTGAAATTGAAGGAGTCAGTATACTCAACGCCGGACATCAAATACCGGTACTCGGGACAAACAAAAGCAGCGCCTATAAAAAAGAAGGAAGAAGAAGAAAAAAATGTATATTCTTTGAAATCAATATCAGAATTATACAGGCCCCGATTGAACAACACGTGGAAGCGGGTGCGAGGTGATGAGAAAATAAGAACATAATATGGAATGTAATTTTTCCATCCGAGTCATTAGTTTTGAAATAAATCGAGTTTGACGTATAGGCACGTATACCGTTAAAACTAAGGCACGAGTGATGTATAATCCGTATCGTGTTTCGAAACAACGCTCCCCGTTGTTAAGCCATCAGTTTTCGTAGATATTACACCGTTAAATAAATTATTCCTCTGGCAATAAATTTATTAGATACAAATAGTCGAGAATTAAGTACGAAAGATCTAATTTACAAGTTTAGAAGAGATTCTATGTAGTTAAGAAGTAATTATTGAATTAAACAGTTTTTTTTAGAAAACTGTGAGAAATAGATGTTTATTCTTCTTTACACGTTTCTCACTCATACTTGTACAAATTAAGGAAGAGTTTGGTGAATAATATTTAAAGACTTGGAAGTTAAATTAGAATTCTGAATTTAAATAGGCAAACTTATGTTTCTCCAAAATGCCCTGGAAAATTATTTATTGTAATACTTTGTTATATAGAAGAGCATTCCAACATTACGTATTTATTGAATTTTGTAAAATTATTTACCTGCATAAGCAGCATCTACGTGCAGCCATATGTTATGTGCATTGCAAATTGGTCCCAATTCTTCAAGGTTATCGAACGCACATGTACCAGTAGTACCCAAGGTAGCCACGACATAGCATGGTATGAGACCTTTCTCCTGATCCTCCTTAATCGCTTTCAATAATGTTTCACCTCGAAAAGAGCATTTGTCATCGGTTGGTAAAAGTTTCATAGGGACTGAGGCTAAAATTCCCGCTTTCTCTACCGATGAATTCGATTGGTCTATGCAACAGAATTAGAAAATGTCAAGAAATGTGTAACAAGAATTATAACTTATCTAGAAAATATAACAAATACTTGATGAAACATAATACAAAGGAAAGGATCAATGTATTAAAATTAAACGATCTCGACAAATGTAAAAACTAAATATCATTAGACATAATTTAGTATGTGTACAATGCGGTCACCATTTGTTAGTTCATAAATCTTTAGCAGATATGTATTTATAAAAAAGAAAAACAATTGATCTAGTTAATGAGATCTGGACAAATAGGTGAATAGGTGAATAGAAGTAATTGTTAGGTACTTGTAAATGAAAATTAAAAGAATTTAGTTAAATGGATGTAGATGAAATAAATTAATTACCAGATGCATAGGAAATTAGTTTATTCTTGATGAAATTTTCGTCCCATTCTGGATGAAGACGTTTTATACGACGTGTCGTTTGTTCTTTTGCTATCAGCAAACACACCAAGGTAGCCTCGCTTGCTGATCCCTGAATAAAGGAAGTATGTATCCATGAATCGCAAAATTGTATAGTTTAACTGCCCTATTGCATTAGTACAATGTACTTTTACATATGTTTACCAACATTCTTAATTATACACATTATAAGTACACGTATTTGCCAAAATTTGTTCACAACCGTTTTGAGCTAATTTTTTAAATGTTAAATAATAATAACAAAAATAGTTTCAAATTATACAAGTACAATTGTTTATAGAGAAGCACATTTATTGGGAAATTACTAATAAACACTGGTTAAAATCGTAAGATGTATAATATTGACATTAAACTTTTTCAAAGTCATTTTCACACTGCCACTGTAAAAGTTAATATAAGAATTGGTATTCTAATATCCAGATACTTTAACAATTTGGTATTCTAAATTGCAATGTGTATCGAATTAATTCTACGTATTAAATGCGTAAACTATCGTATTTTACATGAAGAAAAGTAATATTAGTATCTATTTATACTTAAATAAGAAATTGAATTAAATCTGTTATACTCTATTAAATTTATTATTAAAAATCAAGAATCAGGTATAATGGCTCGTTGGTCTAGGGGTATGATTCTCGCTTAGGGTGCGAGAGGTCCCGGGTTCAAATCCCGGACGAGCCCTGTTTTTTTTTTCTCTCTTCCATTTCATCTATGAAAATACATTCGACACAGACTGTTAATTAATTATTACTATTAACAAAGAAATTTTATTAAAATATTTCGCTACATTATAAAAGAAACAAATTAAACTTGAATTTACTACAAATTTTATGTAATATCAATAATACGTTAAATTACGAATATTACACCGTAATAAAATACAAGGAATATTGTCAACTTTGGTTAAGTAAAAGAAAATTATTAAATAAATAATCCTATTCGTGTTCCTCTATGGAAATCTTTGGTAAAAGGCGAAATATGTATGACTAAATATACATGGACTTGTATGAGTGTGAAACTGAAAGTTATTTTAAGACGAGCATCCATTCTCAAGTGAGAAATGTGTCCCCCTAGCGAGAACCCAGTGTATCAATCAAATACTATTATAGGTACTGGCTGAAATTTATTTTTAATTTGTGACTGAAAACCACAAATTATTTCTAAACATATTTCATTCTAATTTATTAAAACATTTACCTATCAGGGTTCATTCATAAAACTACTATCAACGACTTTTTCAGAACACAAATTGAAAGCACGTAATATAGTATAGTACTTGCAAATATTTATTTATTTTCAGGATAGTATTTTCGTTTTTCAATTGAATTAATGATTATGTACCTGTATAACGCCTCCTCCAGGCCCTTCACTGCAATTGAGGAACTCGTTCGGTAATCCTATTAATTTGCCGAGCCAATTCATCATAATGACTTCAAGTTCGGTGCATGCGGGCGAAGCGAACCATGAAAATCCAATACAACCGATACCGTTGCATAAAATGTCGGCTACAAGTGCCGGATACGAATTTGCACATGGATAGAATGCATGAAAATTCGGTGAATTCCAGTGAGTTATCTGAAAATAACGCAAATAATTCAACCAAAGGATGAAAATTAATTAATACACTTTTTTATTTAGCGTTTAATTCTATTTCGAGTGTAATATTTTTAAGATGGTCTTTCTTTTACGCAGACTGTTGCGGAAATACTACTTCAGAAACAAATGAAACTTACATCCATTGAAAAGGATTGTCACAATATTTGTTATAGTTACTTTTTTTATTAATAAAAAGTCCTAACTGGTGAATTTAACGAGAAATGCAAAACTTTGTACATTTAAGAATTACGTGTTTAATGATTATTCCTATACTGTCTATAAAGTACAGTACAATATCTGAATTACCCGAGTTTATTTGCACAAATGAACCGAGCTTCCACTTACCCTCATGAGGTATTAAAAAGTCAGAGAAAGGTGTCTCGGTTATCATTGATTCTATCGAAAATTTTTATAAAACAGAAAAATTGTCAAATTTACTTTGCAACAATCGTTTTCACGTATTACACGTTTCTTTCTGTAAATTAAAGGGTAAACGGGATAACGTACACAAAAGAAACCCTGCCCTTTCTCAAATCTTCTTTCGGACAAAGGTTTTACGATTTTACGTAACTTATATTTTAATTCGGTCTATTCTACGAATACATTCCACCGTTTAGAATTCTGCCAAACTGACGGATGCAACTGACTCTTATCATCAAAGTGAGAGCCTTTTTCTCGAAAAAAGAAACTTTCGAAATAATGAAAACTTACCCCTGGCATGATGTACCGCTCAATATCGTTTAGCACTTCCTGCCACGTTTCCGCTTTTTTCGGTGCCTTATCAGGCAACAATTCACTGAGATATCCGGGGTCTACATCCGAAAGGACATTTCTGTCTCTCAAAGTGTCCGTGTAGTTGGCCACAAACTCGATAGCTGCTTTGCCAAAGTCAATGAATTCTTTCGTATCCATCGTTAATCGTAATTTCTTCGAAAACGAATCCTTTGATTAATTAATCCTATCCGATAAAAGAAACAAATTGTTAAAAAGAAGGAGCGATCGAGTTATCGAAATCTCATATTATAATCATTCATAGGCATTAATATTCAGTACTTAACAATAGCATGATATTTAAATTAAAACGATGCGAAAGATTTTCCATAAGTATTCTAATACATGAATTATCCGATAAAAGAAATCAATTAACGATCGAGTTATCAAAATCTCATATTATAATCATTCATAGGTACTAATATTCAGTACTTAACAATAGCATGATATTTAAATTAAAATGATACCAAAGATTTTCTATAAGTATTCTAATACATGAATTATCCGATAAAAGAAACAAATTGTTAGAACGAAGGAGCGATCGAGTTATCGAAATCTCATATTATAATCATTCATAGGCATTAATATTCAGTACTTAACAATAGCATAATATTTAAATTAAAACGATACAAAAGATTTTCCATAAGTATTCTAATACATGAATTATTTTGTCGACTGTCAAACTCGAAATTCTGTTTTCCATATTGAATTTCAATGATGTTTATACATATGTGCGAGCAAGAATCCTATTTGCAAACATAGCTAATTCATGCCGTATGTAGAAAATAATTTGCTCGATTGCAAAGTAGCAAACATTAAATTCATTATTTTAACATTTATTCGAACGATTCGTTCTTTGGAAAATGTTATAATAATTTTCTTCTTACATCGAGAAGATCTAGCTGTCGTAATTCGAATTACAATAAGTTAGTCGAAATTCTCTTACTAGAACCTATACTAATTAAGGAACAAACTTCAATTTTTGAAACCTGTCATGTATTAATTACCACCTTTTCTTAATTGTTCAATGGTTAAGTTAATTATCCAAATAAATCTTTTTGCTTTCTCTCTCTCTCTCTATTCGAACAATAATACGAATAACAAATGAGAATAAATTCACTTCACAATCAGTCACACACTTACTAGTCCAGTATTGGCACTATTTATCTTTCTTACTTTTTCTTTTTTTATAAGCAAAGGTCAACTGGATGAACTTTCAAATGATTATTTAACTGAACACGATAAGATTCCAGAAATGAAGTTATAATCTAATCTACGTAGATTTAAAAGGAAAAGAATATTAACCATTTTTACCAAATTCGTTTCTTAATAACCAGACACTTTTAAATAAGACACGATAAAAGTCAAAATATGATAAAAGTTTCTCTTTCCCACGTATAGAGCAAGGAATGTTGTTTCTTTAGGTTACGAAGATTTCCTACTGTTAACACACATATTAATAATTACCAATAATCGTGTGAATTGATCCGTAATTTAATACTCGTCTCTATTGTGTACCAACAAATTGAACACAACGACAGTCCATCGATAACAAACACAACTCACGATCAGATGTATGGAAACACGGGAATTCGTCAATGAGTATCATCAACGAAACGTTTCAACATTCCAACGAGACCTTTGTTTTCATTATTGTTTCGGATACAACGCGAGTAACAATTCGAAAGTCTCCGCGCGAAACGAATCTCGCGCAATATCGGCGCAGAATTGAGCACGTACTTCGAGAAGCACGCGGCGAAATATCGATGCCACTGGACCAAACCCAAAACACCGTGGAAAAACGACACACAAATCGCGAGTGAATCGAAAACTATGACACACGTGTCGAGCCGTGAACGGTCCTCGACGAAGTGGGTTCGCATCAACCGCGCCGGATTAAGATGAATGCCGAGACATAGAAAACTTTCTCTCGCTTTCTCCGTAATTATACAAAAAAAATTTGTCTGTCCGCGTCGATGAGAAAAAAAAGATTCTATTTCGACGCAGCATCTCGACGAGATCTCCTTACCGATCGAAGAGTCGAATTCAAGATTTTTGAACAATACAACAATGTGTACCACGATTTGCAGGAACATTCGATAGTAAACGTCGAAACAATTGGCGAAGTAGCTCGCGTTTAAATTGCAGCGACGTGTTCGCGCGACAAACCTTTAATCTCGTAAGATTTACTCGGTAATATTCGTTGTCGATATATGTATGTATCATTTTGTGTGAAATGTTTACGTAATGTGAAATACGAATTAACGGTATTTTAGAATTGGACAATTGAAGTAACAAAGATGTATATTAATTTCAAAAAGCATAGTGCACTTGTGTTTTACACGTGCAGCTTAATGCACTTTCATCCTGAGGATAATAATTAAAATATAATTAACGAGTAACTTTTAATCTCGATTAATTTGATCGTTCGTATATGAACGTTATTGACGCGCGATAAATGGAAAATGAAAATGATGAAATTATATTTCTTAAGAAATACGTATTAAAAAATATTACAAGAGTGTACGGTAATGGCGTGAGTAATAGGTACTGTAATTATCTCAATTTAGTTATATACGTTATAATAATATTATGAATAATATAATAGTACCACCTTGTATTATATACCAAAATAATATCTACCATCATTTTTTATAAAGTGCGTCATAATAATACTGTACCTTTTAAAAGTTTTCATACTTTTTTAATAAATGTAATTTGACAAATATAAATACAATCTTTGGAATAACCAAGAAGAACTATAACTAGTACTTCGGACAACCAAGCAACCCTTACGATTATTATTAATAATAAAAGTGATGCTATAAGGTTTTTATCATTAAAAGTTGAAACTAATACCACAGCTTTTATTGTTAATGCTTTTCTAATTTAGAGACAATTGAGTAACACAAATTGTATAAATAATTTACCGATGTCAAAACTAACGGTACAACAGTAGGTTTCGACAGAAAGAAGAATCGTGGTACGAGTCAGCAGATTCGAATGTAAAATTTTGTGTTATTATCCGATAAAGAGGAAACAAATATTTGAAAATGATACGTCGTCTATGAAAAATCTGCATTTGACAAATTGTCTTAATTCATTGTCTCGTTTAAGTGGCGAATAGCTGACCTGTCGACATAACCAGCAAAAAACGGAATCAGTAACAAAAGTATGAAATATAGAAAGAACGTCCTTGAACTAATCCTGAACACCCGGAAGACTATGAAATCGACGCGTTCGTGCAGAACGGCCTCCACTTCCTCGAACGAAATTATAATCAAACGAGAAACAGCAAACGAGCAGAAGTGAATTTACAAAGTTCCTTATTTTCTGTTACCAATGCTTCTCGATCATCGTTCTTTTTTTTACTTTCCACCAAGAATCGTAATTCGATTTTTTTTTTTTTGAATAACTGACGATTTAGCATGAAATTAAGACTTGTGAACATAATTTATTTTTTATACTTAAACGTCTTTACGTACCTATAACGTCAAACATATCAATGTGGACACGATAATCAATCGAATTTAACTACACAACTACTTATAAAATAAAAAAATCATTTACAATGAACTGCAATTATTAATACTTTAGAGAAAAAAAAAAGGAAAATAGTATCCACGAATTTATTTAAAAAGCACGTAATTTGGTTATCTTTTCACGATGTAGTATGTAGCACAAAATTAACTTTGCAAAACAATGCATAACCAGAGTAGAAAAATTTGCTCATTTCAGAATATACAGTTAATTTAAATATTCCAGTACATATTTTGTATACTTACTTAACATTTTAATACAAAAACACTAGAATTACCTTACGTTGAGTAACAAATTCAATAAACCAAGATAGAGTATAATTATTCTTTGTCAATTTGGAATCTTCCACATTACTTTCAAACGTATATTATTTCATGAATATTTACATTTGAATTGGACTAATAGATTTATTCCATTATCAACAATTCTTCGTACACGCAAACATGTGTGTGTTACTGAACTTTAAATAAATTCAAAAAGCCTCGTACGGCACGAAAATGAATTTTCGTACATTTAAAAAATATCACGTTCAAAAGTTTATCATATTTTACATCGATGGTATAATAATTTTATACAATCGTACTTTGAATCGCACATCGCACAGCAGCTACACTCGCTAATTCTGAGAATGAATTTAAACGTATGTCATACACCAAGAGACAAACCCATTCTGAAATATATTTATTTTACAATGGTCAATATTAATGTTACAAAATAGAAATGTGAATCAATCGATAATCGAAGAGTTGCAAGTGAAAATATCATTGATGAGAGTTAGCGAGGTATCCGTAACTAAACATCGAGGAAATTAGAAGTGACTTGCCTGGAAATGTAGCTTGCCGAAAGTCAGGACAGGGAATTCCAATTTTTTGAATGGATACCTTCAATCAGCGAAGAGAACGTATTCTACTGCGAATGATAGCACAACCATCCCCTTTATATATCCTCGGCTGTCCGAGACTGTTTTTCATTCATCGAATGTAAAATGGCTGGCACTTCTGTACACGCTTCTTTCTTTTCTAATTTTCATTGTTATCGCGGGCAACCTTCATCAATCGCGGAGACGTGGCAAGAAACGATTTTTGCTGGTAATTTGTTTTCAGTTGGTACTAGACACTTCCTGTTGCTTGTGGGAAGAATGTGTCCGTCACGTACAAAGCGAGCAATACTTTACCAGTCCTGCAGGTTTTAAAGCATGTACTCGTGCTAGAGTATTACTTCGAATATTATTTGAATTTAATCGCGACCGTGTTTTCTTTATTTCTCTTTTCCAATTGGAATTATAACCTACGATACGTTTTATTAATAATCATATCGACCGTGTCGATCCTTCTCGGGAGTACAATTTTTATCCAAATAGAATTTTTGTACATATTAGGTGAAGTTCTTTTCATACATATGTTAAAATTGGTTAATTAAATTTTGGTTTCTTATTCAAGGAATAACGAACAAAAAACTGTTTATCTCTTATTTTTTGTTCGAAACTTTTATCTAGGTAGAAATTTTGCCCATTTCTGACACATACGAATATATTTACACATACAATATATGTATTATATATTTTACGCGTATAAGCGTCATATGATCTTTACATATGTTACGTGGATAAACATCCGCAATCTAGTAATAACTCTTCGAAGAACAGATCGATGCAAGGTTAATCGAAATATTTTTATTATCGTCCAATCTAATAGAAATAGGCCACCGCGTGATGTAATTATCGTGTAACTTGTTTAGATAGCAATTTTTCACACAGTATTTGCTGAAGTTCGGAATGCCACATATACATAATGGATATGGTTAAAGATTTTATGATGGGTTTTTTACAAATCAGTGACGTATTCCCTAGCGATTTCCTCACCTTGAAATAATATGAAATTAAATCGAAAATAAATAAATCTGTTAAATAATTAATGACTCTTAATAATTAACAATCGTTCGAAAATAAATAAATCTGTTCAATAATTAATGACATTTAATAATTAACATTCGAATATGAATAGAAATTTTCTTCTAAAATTAGACGAAAAGTGACACCGGGGACACCGTAGAATCTAGATTGTCTAAATCGATCAAATATTTATTAATCAAAACATTGATAGAAGAAAAAATACCTTTAAAGGCACAATTAATATCGAATTGAACATTTGTCGTCTAATTTGTAAAAAATAAAAAATTGCATCGTAAGAGAAGAATGAAAGGAAATTTATGTTACGAAGTACAACAGTTTTACTATGAACTTGAATTGGTTGGTATGCTTTTTAAAATTCTAATATTTAATTAATTATATTCAGCACAAGAATCTAATTGATGTGTTTAGACGGAGACATTGCATTGCATTGCATCTCAGAAAGAGACGCGACAAGATGTATCATATTCTGGAATGAGTTTTTAATACGAAATAAATAAATATAAAAAGAAAAGTAAAAACAAATTTATGCTTGGGCTCGTCCGGGATTTGAACCCGGGACCTCTCGCACCCGAAGCGAGAATCATACCCCTAGACCAACGAGCCAACTTGAAAACTTTTTTCACCTTTATCATCACCATGCTCCAGAACGGTTAAATAAAGTTCAATTATCGATACGTTGAAAATATTCATTGATGATATCTTGAAAGTACATGTTTACAATATAAACTTTCTCTTGTACGAAATCACTGATAAAAGCTAAACACTTGAAATACTTTCGCACAATGTACAATATACAATTTTTCATAATACACATATGACACTCTGAACAAAGTAAATTTTTGAGTATACGACTGATATCAGGGGAAATATAATTCTCGACGATGACCAATCTATCGAAGTTATTCGAAACATTTTTGACGTTACCGACCGAGTGATCAAATTTACTTTCTATAGTCGATCATTGAATAGTTCTCCAGAATCACCTGTGATATGAAAGTGTTGCTTTCCAAGAAGGCTCGTTGGTCTAGGGGTATGATTCTCGCTTAGGGTGCGAGGGGTCCCGGGTTCAAATCCCGGACGAGCCCGACTTTTTTATTTTTAAATCCAACTTTTCATTTATTCCTAAAGGTTCCGTGACTCTTAGAGAGTAGTCATTAAGAAGTTGGAGATTCTTGGAGAATTTATTCGACATAACAACTTTCTTCTGTTCCATTAAGTTCATGGGGAATATCACGGGACCCCGCTTGCGTAACGTCGGTAGTTTGAAAGCAGCAATAAGAAATATGACCATGAATGTGGTGATTGTCATGGTCAACCCCTTTTAAGTGTCGCATTACTCATGAACCGGAACTGTTGTTTTATTTAACGAGAATAATACTGATTTACATGCACAACAAGAGTTAAATGTATTGTGTGTATGCGAAATAAAAATTATACCAATTTTACATTATATAATACATTGATATTACAAAATCAAGTATATTTTTAAATTTTAATTTAGTTTTCATACACAATTCAACATTTGATCTTATGATATGTACTTTCATTATTTATAAATACTTGTGATCAGGTTTAAAAAAGGATATTTATAAATGCATAAAGTAGAATAATATGCTCAAGAGAAGAAAATTTTAGAGAATATAACAATTGGGGGCGTAGCTCAGATGGTAGAGCGCTCGCTTAGCATGCGAGAGGTACCGGGATCGATGCCCGGCGCCTCCAAACTCTAAATAATAAATTTTTATAATATATTTACTTTATTTTTATTTTTAACTTTCTTGATATGAATTTATAATAATCCTTCGATTTTTATTTATTTGGAACATATATAGTGATGTCATTTTGAAAAATAAAATTAACATTAACATAGATAACATGTAATACATATCCATGACAATCAAATAAATAATTTTAACAAGTATACATTATTTCCTTATAAATGATTCCAGACACAATTTTAAATCTTTTTAATTTAAAGTATGAATAAATATTTTGGTAAAAAAGAATTTTGTTATATGTAATGAAGGTTACCAACCAATAAGAAGAAGGGTATAAAAATTGATATAAATCAGACCACAGATCATCCTCAATAGACATTGAGGATATTTGTTATTTAACAATAAATATAGTAGGTTAATGGCATACAATTACGTTGATAATAAAACTATGAATATTTAAAACTGATATTCTTTTTGCATAATAGAGAAAACAACGATGATTTTGTTTTTATATTCTTTATTGATTAGATATTAATTCATTGTAAATTAAAAGTTCTCTTTGACAAAATATGTTTAAGGAAATGAACCGTATTTCTTAAACTATTCGTTTGATTAATATATTTTTAAATATGACACACTTATTTAGTAGGTACAGATGTAAATATAATTACATAGTTATAGCCGTATGATACGTCGCAATACTAAGGACACTGACTTTCTACTGGAACAGTAATGTCTGTACATTATATAAAATGAAAGCTTAATTTTGTTATAAATATAATGTATAATAAGTAATATTTTGTATGTATGGTTCGCTATTATTGTTATCATATTGTTATCATTCGAAATTAATAACGGGGAGGAAAATATAACGGCGCCGTGGCTTAGTTGGTTAAAGCGCCTGTCTAGTAAACAGAAGATCGAGGGTTCGAATCCCTCCGGGGCCTGTTGATATCCGTAAAATAATTACAAAATATACGGATAGTTAAAATTTTTTTAATTTATATTTATTTTTACATTACAATCATAAAATTTTCATATAAAAGTGAATTTGTAAACGACTGTGGTTTATCTTAGAAATATTATATAACTTCACGTTGTCATATTTTATAACAGTTAATATTACGATTATCAACTTTTCTAGAAAAAAAAACACAAAATATTTAATTATTATAGTAAGTATATCTGCAAAAGAGACATTTGCAAAATGTTCCCCACATATATAACTACTAACTGGCTCTATGTTTCGTTTAATTTAATGTTATAGCTATTGCTACTTGTTATTTGGAGGAAAGAAATGTGAATACACTCTTACACGTTAATTCTCCGAAATAATATAACAAAACCGTTTTAAAATACGTTCAATGTTTGCATACAAATTCAACGTTCATTTGAAGATAACATTAGTTCTAATTGCTTGTTTCTTGAAAGTAGATAAAAGAATAGCGGTAACACAGACCAATTGTGGTTTAAAAAGTCCCTTTAAAAGCATTGTTTTTATTTAACTTAATTGAAATTCTAAGATAAATTCCATTAGAAAATAATATTTATTTAGGTGTTGCTGAGTAACTATATACTCTACACTGTATCAACTCATTCACACCATGTCCTTCGATACAAAGTCCTGTAAATGGAAAATGTATGTCAAAAATAATAATAGTACGTAATAAATAAATCCTTATTCGAAAGAAATTACTTTATGCAATAACTTCGAATATCAGGCGGCTGGTAGTATTCCTGAAATATTTTATTTTTCATATAAATTATGACCCAACGTAAGTTGGGTACTACAAAAAATTAGTATATAGACTCATCAATTGTTCCCCTCCACGAAAATCTTTAGTAAAAGGCGAAAGATTTATGCGTGTTTTGAAGGGAAACCAGAGTATCGACTACAGCATTGAATCACCACTTTGTAGCCTAGCGCTTGTAGTTTCACCAGCGAGAAAAGTTTGCCATCTGGTGGATACCATGGGTACTAACCATATTTCCAGAAACGTCCATATTTCTTGAAAATTATACATACGGTGCATATAATATTCTGCGCACTTTCTATCAACTGGTTAGGTGTTGCGACGTTAAATATTATGTAGATTTCTCTATATTTTTATAATAATGTAAAATTTAGCTTTGCAAATAATTCTACCAATTATATGTATGCATAGTATTAGTGTTTCATGCATAGATACATATTATATTTTATAACGATTAAGCACATCAACATATTAATATTGAAAAATTTCGTCTGTAAAGTCGGAGAAATGTGTTAAATTTACTTATCGTTAATTTCATAAATTATAATTTCTATTCATAGAGAATAGTTATTTCATCTTATGGAAGTTGGTGTCACGTGATCTGAAATACCGACTACGTACGTAAAATATCAGTTGTTTGGTAGCGACCTCTTCGTTTATGCACGGTAATTCTGAAAACTATGTTCAACCGAACCATCGAAGTAGGTAAGTAAAATAAACGTAAAACACTAATATTCCTATAAGGATATAGATATATTGTTTGCGAATAATGGATTCTATCAAACTTGTCGGTTTCAGAAAATATTCTAACAATAAATCCCAATCGTTCTTATAATCAATTCAATAAATGTGAATACTTGGAACATTTTAACACCATGAAACTAAAAATATTTTCAAACGTGCAGTTATCCTAGAAGTTTACTGAAAATTTTCAAGTCTTGTTTATTTTGCAGACACTACTTTGCAATAGCTTCTCTAAGAAAAAACTGATCAAACAACACTTGGAACTTTGATATTTCTTTCTTTGTATCGCAATTTAAAATCGTTTACCACATTAAGAACGAAACTATTGAACCGTATCGGAGTTGTGGTTATATTCGACGTTTCATTAAAACGTTTAGAGTTTCATAGATTCTTATGCGTTACAAAAGTTTTCTACGCTTCGAAACAATATTAGACCGATTAACTTGGTATTACCACGCGAATGAAACTAGAAAAATGTTTCAATTTGTCGAACCACGTCATGTACCTAGGTACGAGCGTTCGTTTAGGTAGAACAATTAGTATTTAAGTAGATAAGATTCACGTGCGATTACAGAACACTATTTTATTTCTGCGAAACACGGTGCCACCGTATTGATTTTACTTGTGTTACGATTAATCTGTTCCAGGTTCGACAACTCGCGTTTCTCGCAGGATCATACTCTTCGACTGGGAAATTCAAGGCTGCACTCGAGCGGGACCTACCAGTAATCGGTTCTTATCGTCCTACCTATGATCGGTAATTAACGATCAATAGCGATCGATGCGGATCAAGAGCAAGAACAGTCGGAGAGATCTGTTACGAGAGGTATCGCGAGGTAATGGTTGACTAGTGCGTCTGGGAACTGCTTTCTCTTATCTCTGGACTACAGGTTAGGAAAGAATCTAAATTCGACACCGGCCGACAGATGACACTCTTAGTAGTCCTAGCTGGTTTCTGCGCTGTTTTTACGGAGGAGTTTAAACTCCGACCAACAGGACTTTCGGAACGGATCTCGTCGAGTTTGGAACCGACGAAACATCCCGAGCCGTGAAACGGTAACGATAGCGTTCTCGGAATCGGTGATGTTCGTCGACGTTCGAGATTAATACCCCGAACCGTCAGGGTCGCGCGTCGCGTGTTCTCTCGACGAAACGCGTGTAAAAAAAGCGAGAAAAGGGAAGGAGAAACGCGACTGAACGGGTACGGACGCTCTCCGGTGTCTCGCAACAGGCAGCGTTAGGCAGCGTTAGGCAGCGTACGCATGCAGATGAACTTGCGGGGTACCTCGATACTCTAGCAGCAGGGGTTCCGCCGATTGAAAAAGGGACAGCCGATAACAGCGCGAAGGGTAGATGAAATGGGGGTTCGTTTACCCCTGGAAGAGTCACCCTGTCCTCATCGATCCTCATCCTACGCCTTTTCCACGGGCGTCTCCTCCTCCACACCCTCGTTCTCCCTCTCTCGCGCCGTTACTACCGTCGTTGTAGCGCCTCATTCTATTTCCACGTCCGACTCTCTCCGATCTCGAACGGTCGGTCGTTCTCTCTTCGTCGGGCTTGCGCGCGCAGCCCCGTACGGTTCTCGAGTCCCCTATCTTTCGTCGGGCGTCGTCGTTGCTCCCCGGTCGGCTCTCTCGCTCCCGTCGGCATCGCGAAGAAATTCACTTTCGCGAAAAAAAGAGCCCGCGAAAAATCGATGCCGGCCGCCCATTGGCCGCGCGGCCGACGGATCGCGGCTAGATTGGCGCTCGCGGGCACGCGGGCGTGGCTTAAAGATGAGCTCTCGCTATGTCATCGCTTATATTGATCCTACGGTGCGGGCCAGCCGGCGGAGAACGGCGTGGGCACACCGACGCGTCGGTCCACTCCACATGCAACCCACCGCGAGTTCCGCTACGGAACTCCCTCGCGTACGTGCACGGCCGAGCGGGCACACGTCCACCAGGGCCGGCCCATTTCCGTTTCCACGTTTACCTACCCGGTACCACCGGTGCCACCGGACACACGCGTCAACTTACGCGCTCGTCCCGACTCCCTTGCCACGGATTCGAAATTATATCGACGATTATCGGTAAGGCGTCGATACCTTACCAAAGAGTTCACACCTATCCACGATTATGGTCGAGGTGTCGTCTATGGAAGATAAAACGCGATTCGAAAGAAACTTTCGGCGATGCTGTTTTTATTTCTCACCGAGCTCGGTTTCTCCCGTATCGTAACTCGAAACGGTCCGTCACGGTTTTTATACCAATTGTACGTACGGATCTATGAGCATCGGATTCGAGATGTTCAATCTTTCGTACGATAGGAGTCGATACGGTCGTTTCGTACGACTACGCATACCGTGGAACGGTTCACGTCTACGTATGCACTTTCGCGTTGCAGTCGCGTAACGTAATGCGAAACGGTCTATCGCGGGTTTGATAATGCTTGTTCGTTGCCGGGGAGTTGATTGAACGGATCGTAGGGGTGTTTCGGAATTACGAGCGGATATTTAACCGGTTAATAGAATCGATGGAAAGGAAGGAAACTCTCGTTAGACACGGTTTACATCCGACGTTGTCGTTTGCGTTCTATCCGGTTGTTCGGAAAGTGATTTCGTTTTCCAAAATTGAGAATACACGATTTAATCAAATGTTTCTACACTCTAATGAAATCGTGTTTCATTTTCACCGGAAAAAAACCAAATGGCTTTTCGAACAACCTAATATATTCGTATGTATAGTAAAGCGAAACGAATGTCCGACATTTGTGCGTTCGAATAAATTCAAGTAGCCATTTAAAGCTCACACGGGATCTAAGAAAATTCAAGATGGATAGCTTTAGATAATGAACGAATAAGAGAAGGAATATCGTGTTGCTCGCGCAAAGAATTGTTGGCTTTAGTTAAAAATTCTTTATTAAAAATTCTACTAAACGGTTAATCTTTGCAATCATGGTACTCGAAAATTTGGTACAACACGCGTGTCAACGTGTCTCTTGTCGAGAAAAGGGACACAGAGTGTTATAGACAACGAAAGTGTCTATAAATAATTAGCAATAACATCTACGAGATACGAAGCGTTGATTGCGAGTAACCGACTGGAATAATTTACGCCACTTCGGTTTTAAATCGGTTGAAAATGATGACTGAAACGTTGTAACAAGGTGAATTTAGAGGTTTTCCATTCATTTTTAACAGTTCGCAAAAAATTGAACATTTGAACACCCGTGGGATCACTTTGCGAGTTTAATCGGATTCAATTAACATGAATGATACGTTACCGAGCGAAGATACGTTTGGATATAAAAATAAACCTCGGGCAGAACTTCCTGTGTGGTAACTGAATCTTTCATTCGGCCATGAATTATCGAATCAAAGGATTTCGAGGTCGATAGACCCGAAGAGTCCACGGGGGAACCTCGTGATTAATTTATTTGTTACTCTCTTCATGATGAACGACACATATATTTGGGTTAATGGTGCCAGCTGGTTCAAAGCCAGAGTAGAGATAGATACGTGACAAGAAGTAACTCGAAGTGTTACTCGCGGGTACTTTCGTACTTTATGCACGAGTAACAGATCACCTTCTGACTTTAATTGGTGAATTTCATTGGTGAACACTTCGACCTTTGGATTCGTTTCATTTTTTTATTTAGGTGGGGAGCTAGTGTAAAACAACCCATCGAATCGTCTGTGGATATCTCGAATTTAACTATTGTCTACCAATAATAGGAACGTACCACTTCACCTGGTAAAAAGATTCGAATATGGACGAAGAATCTAGGATCGAGAATGTTTTTTATTGCTCCGAACGGTGGACGCAATGCAATCTTGTGTAAATTTTCAATTTAGCCTTTGAAAATACGAAATACCAAGTATCGACAAAAGTGGTTATCTATTTCGATGTTATTCAATGTATAGAATGTTTTTTATACGAAATTGTCAAGAGACGTTACGTATATTATATCGGTATTAAACGAAATCTTAAAATTATTATAAAATAATATTAAGTTAGGGTGTTTTTTTTTTTTTTTGGTGAAAATGAAACACGATTTTTTTAGAGTGTATAAACATTTTAGTAAATTATGTATTCTCCATTTTGGAAAACGAAATCACTTTCCGAACAACCCGATGTAAGATATAAATTTAATTCGACGAAGAACGAATTTCAAAATTACAATCTATAGATTTTAAAGTCCATTAAATCAAGTTTTCAAGTTTTGACCGGTTAATGCGTGTATTTAAATAGAACGCGAAGAATACAGGCTTATGAAAATTTGTATTGTGCTGGAGGAAACTCGAGTTTCGGAGTTTTCGATCGACGTTGCATTTAAATACGTTGCGCGATCAATTTCGAAAGTTTAAAAGATGGACGCAAGGGATGGAAAAAAAAAAGCGAGCGTGAGTTATATCGTGGCTGTTTTGATGGATTAATTCGCGAAGCGAACGGAAAGCTGCAAAGACTGACTTCGGCCTTTGGATTCGTTTCATTTTTTTAGTTAGGTGGGGTGCTAGTGAAAAACAACTCACCGAACCGTCTGTGGATATCTCGAATTTAACTATTGTCTACCAATAATAGGGACGTCATTGTTTTCTTCAATTGGACCTGGAAGAGTGGTGAATGATAGAGGATGGAGTGCAGAACACGTGCATTGATTTATCGGAATTAACTAGTAAATACAATTATAACTTATTTATATACTTAGAAAATGATAATTATGTTCCTTTGAAACATTTTAAACGGAACAATGTATAGCTAGCTACTGATAGCTACGAATTAAATGTGAAAGTAAGATTAAGAAGGTTTTAGAAGTGAGAAGTGGAATACACTTGTAAAACACTATTGTTTTCCAAGTATTCTATCCAAGATATTTCTAACAAAGGTTATTGCCTGTAAAAATTTACAAGCCTTAATTACTATGTCCAACAAAATCTTAATTCGGAATATATTATTCGGAGTAACAAATCGGTACCTTTTGATAAATTCTGACAAGTTTTTCAACGATTGAAAGGGCCATTATTATAAATATCATGGTATAATATTGTGTTGTTCGGAAAGTCGTTTCGTTTTCCAGAATGGAGAATGTGTAATTTAATTAAATGTTTATACACTCTAAAAAAATCGTGTTTCATTTTCACCAAAAAAAAAAAAAAAACACGATATGATTTTCCGAACAACCTAATGAAATTGTAACGTAAACGTGATCAATTACGAGTATTCGATTACATTTTCATGACGGTGTAGATATAGGGAGCGAGAAAATCGCATTATTATGATCTCCGATTTGTAATTTGTCCGCTACCTAACTGTCACCAAAACGAGAGCAAAAAAACTTGATAGCATATTATCGATGTCACGTTCACGCTCTTTTAACGCGATGGCGTTAAAAGTTCCTTTCGAAGAATCCTGTGCCCTTATGGGGCCCTGTGCGCATCGATTCTCGACCATGTGTGCCTCAGTCACGGTGGCATATGGCTAAGTCATGAAGCCACTAGGTGGTCCTCGGTATATTACTCTACCTGTCGCCATTCGTGCCTTAAGGGGGCCTGAGCTTATAGCTATTTGTATGACAACAAGAGCTGTTTTTATAAACAGCTTTCGGTCACTCATTGAAGACTTGCAATTATTGTAAGATCTCTTCTCAATTGCTCGAAATATATTGTAAATTTATTCATTGCTAATCAACGGACGAGATGTTTGTAATGTTTGTCAATTGTTGCTTTTATAGTTGTACGTTTAATTTTGTGTTAACGGCATTACAGAGTAATTTTAGACGAATTTATCGATTCTATAGTAATAAAAATGTCCCATCGATGACGAAGTCATCGATGTTAACCATAAGTTGGTTGAAATTAAGAATTAGTTAATTAATGAGATATCATCATACATACTATGAATTGATTCCGCGTTGTTCTATAAATATAGTGCATATACTTATTATATATGTATTCTAAAATTGTAGAATGTTAGAGAATAACATTGTTTAAATTTCATATAATGTACTTCCTTGTCGATTGACCACGCGATTCGGAATAAAATGAAAATCCACATAAATTTAATTCGATGAGAAACAAATTTAAAAATGAGCGCGACAATATTCAAATTTGGAACTTGAGAATAACGTAACTTTCGCGAATAACGCATAATAAAAACGCTATCGAATCCAATGATGTCCAATTTTATTAAAAATGAATGACATGCATAATCACAACGTGTATAATAATCCCGATATCGGTACATTTTAAGTTCTCTCTTATAGACGTTTGATTATGGAGGTAACTAACAATAAGAACAAAAACTTAAACGAATTCCATTTTAATTCGTTGCGTAAATACCTTATGTTTCTGAGTTAATCACAGTTGCATACAAGATCGATATTTTATCTGTTTTGAAAATGATAAAATTTTTAAAACAATTAAATAATTTTATTAAATAATAATTAATACTGTGGAGCTATATATACTTGTCCGTTAAAGTAGATATCAACTGGGGGTATAGCTCAGTGGTAGAGCATTCGACTGCAGATCGAGAGGTCCCCGGTTCAAACCCGGGTGCCCCCTTCTCTCTTTTTTTTCTCTCTTTGTCACAAAGCGTTCAGAATACTTATTACACTAGCGCCGATACTTAAATAATTTAGTTCAATCCCTTATGGATCTTTGACGACAACAATGCGTATCGAAAGTTTATTATTTATTTTAATTTATTTCATACAATTATTAGATGTTTATTAATGACATATCTACGCGTATCGTAACAGTAATTCACATAGTATGATAAAATTGTACAATAAGTAGTCTAATATCGTTATCGGCAATTTTATCAAGAGATATATAACTGCAGATAGAAAGAAACTTTATCTAGCTCTAGAGAAATAAAAAATTAGAGAAAGATTCAAATATATCGCATTTAATATGTGTAAATAACGTTGTTTCCTTTACCGTAATAAGAAAACATTTAAAATCGTGTTTAAGTTAAGCAATTGGCAAACTGTTACATAACTTGTTAAAGAAGTGATCGATTTTAAAGTGACGTACACGTTGCATCGATTTGATTGTTTATCGTGGAGAGTGAGTTTGAAATATTAAATTACTTTTGCATTTACGTTTCTTACGCGAGATATTTCATTGTGTCGACTAAATTGAGTCCCTCTGTATTTATACAGACGTACGTGTTGACAAGGCATCGTGAAACTTCTCTACTTGACCCGCCGGTGTGTTTATTTGTAGTAATGCGATTAGCAAGCGTGTAATAATTACGCGAAGTGAACCAGGCGATAAACTTGACGCGTTATTTACATTTGACAAATTATCATGCTTGGAACAGTTCTATCGTATCGAGGCTGGATAATCGAACAAAAGTGGTTGCACATCGGGATCACTGAAACAATATCAACATCAACGGTATTCTCTATCCCGAAAGCAACGTTGCACGAGTCGGTTAGCTCGAAAATGGGAGCAGCGAGCTGTAACGCGTCGCCACTATCCGGTGTACAGCCACAAGGATAGCAGAGAGTCATTGATCAATTTCATAGGAGCTCTAACCGCACTAGATGAATGTTTGGAGCGAGAACCACCTGCTCCTACGACGGTAAACGTTAAATCTGTAAGCTCCGCGAAGTATTCGACGAAATCCGTGAAATGCCCGCAGTGCTTCGGATGATCGGGCCAATTGGCCGATCGCCAAATGAAATGTATATACGGCATAAGTCTCCCCGTTTGACCCGTTTGTCGAATTTACGTTCGTGCGCCCTCCTATGTATCGTCCTACGTATTCGTCATTGCTGGCGGTGCTGTGCCTTTTGAAATACGGATCGAAGAAAGTCGAGCTGAACATCCAGCGAACTTTATCGCTCGCACAGCTCGAAGTTGTATACGCGCGTACAATGTTCCGGGAAGAAATGCAAATACAGCGCAAATGGATCTTACAGCTAACTTCCAAAGAGATGTGTTTCGTTCGGACAGCCTCGGCTGCTCGATAAAGGACACTTTATATTGCGATTTACATTGATATACAGTAATGGACATTTTCAAGGACAGCTGGTGGTCACCAGTCTCGCGACAGACTTTGTTACTTGAAATTCTTGAACTTGGTTCAGGATTTCTGCGAGGACAATATATCTACAACGATGACCAATTGGCTCACACGCGTATAGGAAATGTTTATTCGTTGGAAGAACAATTTTTTGACTTTGTTCAGGATTCTGATACGCGAACTATAGCGGTACAATGATGATAGAAGGTGATCGGAAACTCCATCTCGTTTCGAGATTGCGTTACGTTTCCATTGTTTCGTCGATCGATTATTTTCCCGTGACACGGATCGTAAGTGATTTCAAATCATTTCGAGCTTCCCGAATTACAAAGTTTCAACGTTGAAAGTATCGTTTCAACTTTCGATCGATCCGAACGCGGCTCTATTGAAACAACAACCTTGCTGTTCGCCTTGCGCGACGAAACAACCTGCACGCATGCACCAGACGACCCTGACGATTAAAATTATTCACTCGAGAGGTAATTGATCAATTTTGCGAAACGTTGGGTTACCTTGTCGCGAGATTTACGCGATACCTTCCACCGGTGCGCATAAACTCGATCCTAGGATTATACCACTTTATTTCGTCCCTGGTAATGTATTAGGTATCGTTGATTTCTATACGCGATGCTGCGCAAGTCAAATGACAGATGGGACCGGGCTAATCCGCCATTATCGTTGGCAATGATCGGCCCTGTGTAGAATAGAATGCTTTCGATTCACGAGGCTTAGGGATCCTCCCCGAAGGTAGCTCCAGCTCAGTCGTTCATCAACAGTCGCGTGAATCACTCTAGATCAAACTAGTCGTCCCGACGTAACGATTCGTGTCATTTTACCATCAGGTGAGATCATGGAAAAAGAAGAAGATTCTTGACCAAGAAATAGATTTTCTATATACAGTGGGTAAAAATATAGCGACATCTTCTACGATTGATACAAAGAACGTTTCGATAATTCGCCTTTGGACGATTTAATATTTTCCATACGCATTTATTCGTAAATTCGCAATCCCTACCCACTTATATATAGTATATATACGTTATATAGCAACATCTTCTACGATTAATACAAAGAACGCTTTGATAATTCGCCTTTGGACGATTTAATATTTTCCATAGGCATTTATTCGTAAATTCGCAATCCCTACCCACCTATATGTAGTATATATACGTTCTGGTGGTACAACATGGAAGACCAATGCAAACAGCGGGTTACCACGTGCGATAGGTTCAAAGAGCAGGATCCTTGCCTCAACCACCAGCAAGGCGGTAACAAAAGGGTCTTCGTCCCTGAGGGGTTTCCGCGTTTTGTCCTCGGAGGATTGTCAGTCTCACCCCAGCCAATATCCAGGGGTGGAACGTTTAAATTATTCATAAACAGTCGAGTGATTTGTAGAATATAACTTACTATTACGCGCAATAACGTCCCCCGCTTTATTCGATTTCGTCGTCTCGAAGAGTTAGCGAGTCAAAATTTCCAACTTTGCGCCACTCGTAGCTTTTTGCACGAAACGATTGTGAATATCAGCGATGCACCAGAATTCTTTTTACAATGCCGTGGTATACGACTTTAACAATTTCTCCCGAAATTTTATTCGAACGAGCGATTTTACCGCATGATTCTTCTAACGGACAATTTTCCTTTGAAGAAAAGTGCAATGAAGAGTGCAATGAAGAGTGCATGGAAAGTGCAATGTAATATTTTGAGAGAAATACTTTTGTACGATAAAATGAAAAAATCTATGCCCAAAATTGTATTCAGAGTAGGGTTGTTACGCACGCGTGTGATTATGCGAAACAAGTGAGTGTAAAATTTTGGTTTCGTTACAAAATGGCCAAGGCAACGAAATTACAAATCCGTCGTGGTTTTTCTTAACGGTTCCGTTAATTTTTGTGTTCGTTGTCACCGAGATTTTGATTTTGACAAATTCAAACTCGTCTCGGTTGTACAACTCGTGAACGAACGATTTGTTCAAACATTGACGCAACGAGAAATTAGATTTTTGTTGAAAGAATTCTCGTGCGCACAACGCTAATTTAATTTTCCCTCGTTTCCTTACGGTCGGCAAGAGTGAGTCTCTTTGTTCAGAGGGAATCCGAGATAGGGAAACCAATTCAGAATTCTGCTGACCGAAGGTAACACGAAGGAGAAAAGTTTCTGGAAGGCAAAAGAAACGTACGATATAAAAGTTTGCCAACCGTTGTTTCTGGATTGCTGAGTCTCGACATTACACGAATGGTAATCGCCGTTCAATTTTGGTCTAATCTCTATTTCCCTGTCATTGATTCGTTAGTTAAAGAGAAAAGAAAGTAAACGCGCGAGAGAGAAATACTGACTAATTTAAAAAGTAATTTCCAAGGTTCGATATCTATAAGAACCGTTACATTACAAAATAAATGCTTCATTTGTCAAGGACGTTCTTTTAATTAATAATATTCATACGTACAACCACTTGGGTAATAATTAAGCGGCGAGGGGTATCAAACTTTTCCTCGTGCAAGGAAATAAGTAATACACGAATAGAAATTTATTAGCGAACTAACTGAAAACGTTGATAAAATTTTCGATAGAAACGATCGTGACAGTAATGTAGTAATATAACAATTTATTTTCACACAGACTGATATAAATAATATTACTACCAGCAAAACCACCGTCAACAAATACACCACTAGTGTAGTACCAATTTGGAAGTATTCTGTTAAAATACTAGTGTAAATACATAATGGTAATAATGGTAACATAATCGTATGGTAATTTACTAGTCTAAAAACTACAACTCTGAACCGGTTACCCAGACTAATAATTCCGTAATGATTAATTTCGGATGATGAGACTACGTATTGATGATATATTTAACTTTTGATCGATAGAAATATTAGTTGCCACGTTTGAGATCGATCGATGCGTCTCTTTTTTCCGCTAACCCATTTTTCGCGAGTAAGAACTAGTCCGGGTATATATGCGACATTCTATCAGTTAAGCCACCCCAAGTCGGCCGGTGATCTAATTTAATTGACACCCTAATAGCGAGCCTGCACGGCCGTTAGAGTTCCGGGGTACGGTGCTCGAGTGCTCGAAGAGAAGGATGAAAATATAAGGGTGGTTAGCCGGGAGACGCATGGGGCGAAGACAATTGAATTTCATGGGGGTTTGGCCGCTTAACCAGCTAATTGGTTTGTTCGTGTTACTGTGAGTACATAACTTGTCTCGCTATCGACCTCGCTCAATATTTAACCGCACTTTTCACTTTTGTGGGTTCAAACATCTCGTTATAAAACAAACGCGAGCAGACGTGTACAAAAATCTCGATTCTTTAACGGATATTAATCGATCTTTTCGTATTGTAATTAGTTCGATTCGTTAGATCGGCTTCCGTCACTTTAAATGGAAAAATAAATCGTAATTGTGGAATGGAATTCGTTTAAACGAGATTTTATATTCGACGAAATTTGTTTTGCGTTGATAATTGTTCCGAGGAACTTTGTGAACAAATTTTTGAGTAAGAAGAATAAAATGCGACGCAATAAGTGTTGTCGAATTACTTTGTGGTTTCAGCGCAAAATAAAGTAGAGAATGGGTTAATTATAATAAACAAGCAACATACACTTCCCAACCTGGAAATAAAAATTCCATTAAATTGTTCGTTTTCCAATAACTATCTATGTAACGACGATATTTACCGCAGTGCGTATTCGATATTTCGTTCGTACAGAAGTGTTAAAAAGGTGTTACACTTGGTATTTTTTCATATGGAACTGATTATTATCTAATATAAATTTAAAAAATCGTAATGTACCTTTACGATTCAATCAAAACAAAGCCATTTTCATTCTTATCTTTTATTTTTATCTTATCTTCGTACAATATCATATGCATGCCGTAAACTACAATTGTCAAAAACATATTGACTACCGTTCAAAAATATGGAGTACCGTTCCATCTTTAAAACAAATCAACCTTTTTTCGTGCTTTGCAAATGTTTTATTGAAAATCTTATCCTTACAAGTTATTCGGTCGTTGTTTAAATATCGAACTAAATAATTGGCCCACCGAAGAGATATTCGTGTCTATTTTACGAAGAACACGAATATAATAACTTTCCGAGTTTTTCTAAAAAATATTTACCATGTACAATAACTTATCTTATATCGTACCCAAATAGTATACTTTTAATGTAAAAGGGGGGAAAAATGGCAATAATACAAATGTATACTTATAAAAAGCTTAAGGTAGCGTAACTAAAAGTAAGAAATATACTTTACGCATTTTCCCAGTAATTTCTACATACATATTACGTCAGTTTCGACGCAACAAATTTTTTTTCAGCGACTAAAGAAATTCGTGCAACGTTAGGAAAGCAACCGTTGAGCACGACCGAGAAAAGTTGTAAGTGAAGTACAAAGTGCGCGACGACAAAGTGTCTAAAAGAAAATGATATTTCAAACTTGTAAAATTCAAGACTAGGTACAGATGCAGATATAAATATAAGAGGGGAACTATAAATAGAACTTGTAAATTATACGAATCGGAGCTTACTGTATTTTCGCGTAGGGAGTAAATGAATTCCTTGCCGCTATTCCGGCCAGGCAAGCCACTAAGAAGAGGAAACTGTGCCCCTTTACGGCACTTTCATGAAGTGAATATTTAACTTTACGTCTTGCGGGTTAAAAATGCTGGCCCGCCGGCAGAGGTTTAAAAAGTTGGCGAAGCACCGGGATAAAAGATAACGGCTGATAAAACTTGCTCAAAGTTTCGCGCCAGACTTTGCGGCGCTCGCGTTAGGCACGTTGGAATTACTCTGTTTTAACAATTAAGAAGTTTTCATTGCTTTTTGATAAGCACTTATCTAATTTTTCCCTCTAACCGCCACTTTTACGTCGATTAAGATTGCAGATAAGTTGAAGTTGTTTTTCTCTCGACGCGGATAAATTTCTACAATGCATTTATCCTGGTGATACGATACAATTGTATCATAATCTCTATCGCATTATGAGAACCATTCAAGTCTTGTTGTATCGTATCGTCTGTCTCACGATTATAAATATTCCAACGAATTGAACTTTGAATATTTCCTTGTATCTCCCTGTTGATCCATCGTGTTCAATAGTTTAAAAACGTCGCTTGAAAATATTAATAATGTGTAACGTATATCGCATTAAAATTTGTTAAAAAGTGTGTTTAATTTGCAGGGCCATTCAACAGTTTTACACGTGTACTTGTGCGCATATTTATATGTTTCGTTATTCCTATACTTGGTACCGTGTATTTTGGAACGTTATTTAGTATAATTACAGTGTCATTATTAACGTATATACCTAATGGAATTTTACAACAAATAGAACAGACTGTTGGCTGATTTTTAAACATTTGTGATTACGTAACGATCGACAAAGTATTCGAATATTTTAACAGAACACGCTTTTCTAAAGGAACTTGTTAACTACAAGTTTACGATATCTTGAAATGTTTATTGCCACATTTAATCAAGTTTCGTTACTGTTTCTAAATGTGATGATCGAAAAAATTAAACTTTTTGAAGATTTTTATGTTTGTACCTCTTAGATTCTTATAAGAGAGAAATAAAATGGAAAAAATAAATCCTTAAAAAACTTTCACATTTTAAAAGGAATACATATGCGTAATTATTATAATAATGTAAACATTATAGGCCCCGGAGGGATTCGAACCCTCGATCTCCCGTTTACTAGACAGGCGCTTTAACCAACTAAGCCACGGCGCCGTTGAAATTCGGTTGCATAATATTTAATTCAAGGTTACGATACATTATTGTGCAAAATTAAATTATTTATAAATAGTTTACCATTAAACGATATATATATACAATGATATTAAACAAACTGTGCAATTGATACTTAGCTATTATAATTTCTCATTTACCTTGATTGCGTAATATTCATTGTTTTACTATGCGATAAGGAATAGTAATATGGAACAAGATAAACAAAAGTGAATGAACATTTTTTATGTAATTCTAATACTGGTAATATATATATGTATGTAATATGGTTAGACTGCCTGCTTCTGGAATACGATTGGCTCTTTTGTGAATGCATATCGCGGTGGTAATCAGTATTCCTTCTATCGTACGATTCCTCGTAATTTAACGGAAGAAATAGATTAAAGACGTAGCTCGAGGCAAAAGAGTACTTACATATTTACGTTAGTTCCTTTTCAACGAGTTATCTCGCGTACTTCGTTAACCACTAATAATCTAGCGAACTAGTGAAAATAAATTGCTCAGTATTCGATAATTTCTCCATAATTCGATCGTTAATATTGAAACAACCACCGAAGAATCTGCCGCAAGTCTTCCTCTACGTTATACCAGCTTGTTTCCTAAGGTGATTTAATCGGATCCGTTGATTCGAGCGATGAATTTTAAATTGCTCGTTTTAATCGCGTTAAATCATTTTCTTTCAAATATTGATCCCAGTAGACGAGGTACAATTGACATTAATCGTACGAAAACCGTTGATATTATACTGCCTCTTACTATTCCATAGTTTCGTATAAAATAAAATATCAAATATTCGTGTCTAAGCGTATCAAATCGTTCCCAGTAAGCGTGCGATTAAAATGCATTCTTTAAACGTTACATAAATTTTGTACGAAATTTCGAGCGGTGAATCATTATTGAAACGTATTCGAAACGTACACGTTTTAAAGCACAGTGTACAATTGAACATGAAAAAGTAAAAGTGCCAGCAGACGGTCAGTAATGTGAGAATTAGTCGTTCGAGTGCAAGGATTAGAAAATGTCCGCGGTGAGGAAACGTGTTGGACTTTTTGACACGGATGATAAAAATAGGAAAAATGGAGCCGGGAAGCGCGATCTAAGGAAGGGGGTGGGTAAGTATTTACTCGTATCCTATACAGGCTTGTTCCCATGTGCGCGGCGGAAAGAGTAGTTCGCGGAGGCTAAAAGAATCGAGAAAGATAGTGAGTAGATAGATGTATGGATAAAGGGCAGACATGGGAGGCGAGAAGACAGAGAGGAAGAGAGTATCGGGTGCTCCTCGTAAATTCTCGCGAATAGCTTCAAGTAAAATATAGAGGTGGCTACGTTCCGCATATGTCATTCCTGCTCTTTCTCGCTCACTTTACGAATACTCGCGAACGATCACGTAGAGACGGATAGACGTGCGGATGTGTTTTAATCCAGTGTTTCTCAACTTCTTCTCGAAATTTGGCGTCTTGGTTGTACTGGTTGTTCAAGAAAGAGAAGAAATTGGCTAATATCGAGTACACCGTTAGCGAGAATAAGACGACAGATAGAAACAGCGCGAGACATTTTCATGTCGGACGATACTCGTGTATCGAGTGGATGTTTAGTGGTAAATTATTAGGAAAAGCATCATAGGAACGACGCTGGAAACTGGCAGCCAAAATCAGAAAAGAGTGCACGATTTTCAGTAGGAAGTACCCCAACGATCGTTCTACGCGTTTTCTGTACGTTGTTTCGGCGTTTGTCAAGCGTTGGTCACGCGAGGCACAGGGGATGGACCAGAAAGCCTCTACCGAGGGGCACGAATGCGCGTTTAGTTTCTGGTCAACGTCTACGTTTCTGCACGTACTCGTTTCCTTTGTAACCCTGAATGCTCGGTTGTTTTGTACTCGTGCAGCATAGTTTTCGATTCCAGGTTAACTTCCTCAAATCGTTCGATCCAAAACGACTACGAATTACAAGTTAGTTTCACAACTTTTACGAACTTGGTAAGTTTCCTCGTTGGTTCTTGGGATTGCTACGAGCAGAGAGTATCATTGTCACTGGTCTAAACACAGGATAAAGGTTTCTATTCCTCTCGGACGTGTTCTTCCGAAAACTCTGTTCATTCACAACGATGAAATTTAAAACTAATTCCAATCGATCCAGGCACTGTATCGATAATTCGCGAAACGCAGTTTGTACGGTTTCTTGAATTTCGACACAATTCGCACAAAGTTTATCGTTTCACGAATCATCGATACGATACGGTTGCTAACATTGTGCACCCGTAGACTGTTTTCATGTTTTCATTCTGCTCTCGTCGTTGATATTTAAATTCGCGCAAACTTTTTCGGATCGCACAAGGATCTGTTATTACGAACCGTTTCGTTGTTGGAAATTCGACGAGCGGTACCAGACCTGATCAGAAGCGGTGCTAGCTTCTATCGGTTGTACCTGGACGCGAGAAAGTTTGAGAAGCGCTGTTCCAACTTGCATAAACGGCGAAGCCGTTTGGAGCGTGGCGCATAGGCGGGCGAAGAACGAAAGAAAGAAGAAGGGTGAGAGAGCGAAGAGCAAATCGTGGGGACATTTCACACACGAGAGAGCACATGCTCGAGCCAGCAGCTACGAAAGTATCTACATTGGAAAGGACAGAACAAGATGTGTGCCCGATGAAAGTACATTTTCCAGTTGTGTACCGATGCCGGCGATACGTACGATTCTTCGAATGCAAATCGTTTCTTTGTATTTTGTTCATGGTGGGATTCCTCGTTTTCGATTTTCACATTTCACGTTCGACAGTTGATTCACTTGCTTTGTTTCCCATGCTAGGCGTAATCGTCGACTAAAATTTCATTTCTCAAATACATTCGTTTAATTATCGGTTTATCTGTTGTATTTACAGTGGAAGCTGTATTTTATTCTTCTCAACGGGTAAATAGTCACCTTGAAAATAACGCGATCGTAATTGAAATTTATTTTACATCTTTTGCTTTTATAATCGATCACTCGTAATTCAACAACGCGTGGTATAAAAAGCAATTATACCGCGTTTCGTCTCGCGTGTACTATTCGGTTCAACCGGCTGCGCCTCCTTACCCCAGCAATATCGCTCTTTGGACGAAAAATGGTGCAATTTAAATTATACATATATGGAAAGCTCGTTTCGCACCGACCGTGAAAATATATACGTATTCTTGCATTTCGTTCCGTATCCACTGTTCAATTCCCTTATTTTCGGAACAAGTTACGAAGAGATGAAAGTTACGACAACTGTGACTCCACAATTGGAATTGTAATTCAACCGGTGTGTAAATTGAAACCGTGCCCCGTGGTCTATTACCTTTTTCGAGCAACGACGCTCTTTTCGTGCAGGACGCGATTCATCATCGGTGACGACATCAAACGCGGATGTACAGAGTCTCTTTTACATTGAAAGAACCAGCATTTTGCGGAGGAATGCAATTGCTCTCGGAACGATGACAGAATTATCGTACATACGGAGATGGTCGTGCTGGAAACAATGGTTCGTCGCTCAACGAATTATGATTTTTCCAAGCGTGTTTACCGAGCGGTCCTAATGCACGACGAGCTCAAACCGACGTAACTTTTGCCTTTGTCGCAAAAGCGTTAACGCGGGTTAACGTTCAGCATTCGGGGGTAAAAAACGTAAACTTTCGGACAGGTCGAAGTACTCTAACGACCTGGTCTCTCCACGGCCGCACAATGGTTCCCGAGCACCTTGCGATCCCGTGTTTCGAGTAAAAATAATTTCCTCGTGCAATCACCGCGGGCGTCAGGTGAGATTGTTATTTATTCAACGGCGGCGAACGAAGAGCGGAAAAGGCGCGTGGATCGAAAAGGGAGATCCGGTATCGGTGGCTGGGAATGAGAAACGACGCCGCGGAAAAATAAAACTTCGACGCGGAAACTGGCCGGGCCCGCGGTATCAGTTTCCGGGGGAAACCCAATAATTTTTCCCTTCGGTTTGCAGGAAAATAACACGGAAATATCGTTCTTGGAGGGAAGAAGGCCGATCCCGCGGCGATACCGGTACCGATGCCGGTACCGTTGCGGAGAGTGCAAAAACGTGGTAGGGAGCGACCATAGTAAGCTCGAAAAGCTCGAACAGCTCGAAAAGCTCGAAAAGCCCGAAAGAGAGTGTCACGTTTCCATGGAAACCTGGTGGGGCAACTCCGCCTCTGGACTTGCCGGTTCGATATCCTCTCGTCTGCTCCCTCGCTCCAACGTCAACGTGCTCTACATTTTTCCAAGCCGGGCTCGCGAAGCATTTTCCCCGGTTGGTTCCGCGGAAGGAGAGACAGACAGAGAGAAACAGAGAGAGAGAGAGAGAGGGACAGAGTGTGTGGAGGTAGAAAAATAGAAAAAAAAAAAAAGCGATGAACTTCCGATGGCAGAGCGGTGATCTGAAAATACCTCTTTTTTCCAACGAGACGCTTCGATACTTTCGAGTCGTTCGAGGACCCTCGCCGTCGTACTTACTTTCGTACTCATAACCCAATTTCCATTCCGCGCGCCGCTACATTTGATTATATTGGTCGCGGAACGGAATCACGGGCCGTGGTTCCCTTTAGCCGTTTCAAGTATATTTAACGGAGGAGTCGATAGTCGTCGACCATCGAAAGCGTAAGAAAATCTCGAATCTCGACGAGTATCTTCGCTTCGCGAGACTTGGAGCCGCGCGATCCGTTAAAACTGGAAGAACAACTTGAAACGCGAGAAGAAATTTCGATACGTTGAATCGCTCGAAGTGATTTGCCGTTGGACGGTTCTCTGTACAATTGTAGGAAAATGATTCTAACGATCGAGTTGTGTTGAACAAGTGGGAGCAGTAGAGAAGGGAAGGAACGTTTTCGCGTTGTCGAAGAGGGCGAGTTCAGTGGTAAGCGATAACGTACAGTCGTAACACGTATATTTCTAACGTATAAATCTACGTTGCTACGTGGATTTGAATAAAAATGACAAAAATTTGCGAATTATGCGCACTTTGAAGTTATTCTTATCGATAAAATGACACACGACAAGTGCACTTTCCAACGGCGGGAAATAGATATCCGAATGTTTTTAAAATTCTTTTGTACAGCGGTGAATCGAGCATCTTAGGGATAATAATATTCGCAAAAGAATCGATTGGCAAATTTTCGTCCGGAACGAACGTAAAACGTAAAAACTATCTGAATTGTGAATATTCTAAAATTTTCAAAAGCCCATCGAATAATCCGCTCTATCCGAACCGACGAATTTGATCGCTTTTGGCTCAAAGCACGAAAAAACTAAAAGCCGATGGTCGTATTGCGCAGGGGTAGCGGGTCGAATACAAGTTTTATCCCTTCTCGGGTACAACAATACGGGTGAAAAGTTCGTTGGTTGGTTTGTTCGGAAAAATATTTCTCTCGCTCCGTTCCATTTGCGAAATAAACAGCGTCCTTCTTTGGGAGTTCGAAATACGTATTAACGGGCCACGTGCGGGAATACCGTTACGCCGGTCTCGTCGTTCCGGTGTAAGAGGAAACGGTATCGGGCACGGTTTTAAGCGAAGACGAAAAGTCATCTTAGCTCTCGGCGGAGTCGGGTAAAATTTGGGTTAATTCTGCAGTAGCTCTGGGCCAGGTGGGTTTCCCTTCTAAGATTCTTAGCCACCGAATTTCGCGCGAATAAGTTTCAAGTGGCGCGCGCAAAACGTGGTAAAAAGCTAACCTTACCGATATCACGGCTGGACGTGACTGCGACGGCGGTCCGAGGTCGAGGAACGTGGGTTTAATTTCGTTGAGTGCATCCAACGGGTAATCCGACGGGTCGACGCTACCCTCTGGATATGTGTCTATTCAGGAACATGTGCATGTAAGTCGTTATGCGCGCGCGCACTAGCGATGGGCATTCAATGTATCCTCGAGTCGCTTTTCGAGCAAATCCGGCGTCTTAGCGTTTTGAATGCCGCTCGATGTTCATTGTCCGAGACAATGATTTTGCAAAATATAGAATCCAAGTAGAAACGACGAAGAGACTCGGAGAGAGGCTCGATTATTGTTTACGGAACGGAAATATGTTCGAACCGAGAAACTTATCGACGATTTTGCGCTCGACTCTGAAACTTCTCGCTCGAGCCTTGTAATCGTCAAATGTATTTCTTCCTGTCCGGTGATCTAAAAGAGCGGATCGGGTGTTTTCTAGCGCGTTGAGAGAAAAAATAGGTGTAGGTGGAATTTCTCAAACGGTAATCGTAAGGATAGCTCCTATTCCAAGTACCTTAAATACTTTAAGTTTCTCCGGTAGAATGAATTACAACTTAAAACAGTTGTAATATCGAATAAGCCAGGATAGTAAATCGCTTCGGAATCGTTGGAATCGTACAGCTCGCGATATTTAAAACTGTTTTTAATCTATTGAATTACTTACCACGGAAACGTACACATCGTACGGACGAATCGTATTTGTTAGGAAATAATCACAACGAACGAAACTTCATCTCGATACTTCCAAAACTATTTCTCGAATGGAATATTTGGTAAAATAACGCGTTTACACGAACCGTTTACCAAGCATACCTTTCTCGTCTTGCGATTCCTCCGATCGTTTTTTCCAACGTGTATATTTTATAAAGGAACTCGCAAAAATTGTTACGAGATAATTTAATTGTCGAATTTTTGGCACCGTTAACGTAAACGATAGACTTCGATTCGAATCGCCGCTCTGGTCTCCCTCACCGGTGAAAGAACGAACGTATACGCGAAAATTCTGCCGCGGTTTCTTTTTATTGGTATCGCGTCCGCATTGTGGAGCATCCAAATGATTCAAATCACCTTGTTCCCATCGCTAGCTGCGATGGTGGTACGTTTGGTCGACGGGCGCGAGTGAATAACACATAGAAAGAGGTCCCGTAGCAGTGATTCACCCAAGTACAATAAAAATATGTCTCGCTCTCTAGCTCCGGCCAGAATCAACCCCTGTCGACTCCAGAGGGTCCAAGTGGCGGCTTAAACCACCCCCGTACACGCCCGACGCCCAAAGGGTAGGTTGGACTTGAGTCCGACCAACCCGTGGCCGCCATTATTGACCATCGGTCTTGATTAGCACGATACTATTCTGCCTCCCTTCTTTCGCTACAATCGACGTCCTCGCGACGTCCCAGAGCTTTAATTTTCGCGTTGCGTCTTCCCGTCTGTCATTTATTTCTTTCACTTTCTACGCGAAGATGTTTGAAGATTTTCCACGCTGCCGAGCGGAAGGACAGAGTCGATTCGCAAACGAAACGAAACCGGGATTCTTGCTACCTATTCCAGACTCTGGATGCTTACCTCGTTGGTGGAAACGTTTCGCGGATTAACGAAAAAATGGAGTCCGAGTTTCGGTTTCTTGGACGAAACAATGTTTGAAATTACGACGATTGAAAATTAAATTTCTTCCACGAACGTTGTCCGTCGATGATACATTCTCGTCGGTGTTGAATAGAGAGGAGCGTTACTTTTCGGTGTTGTTAAATTTTTTTTTTTCTCTTTTCAGGACAAGTCGAGTCCATAAGCGGGAATATTCTAAACGGTAACCAAAATCGTAGAGAATCGTGTACGCATAAATATTTTCGACACACTTGCCAACGAGGAACATTTCTCGCGGCTTGACTTTCAATTTAGAAATAGTACTCGTTTAAATTTCAAGTAGGTGTAATAGAACTTCTTGCCGGAGATTCAATCCCTGTGAATCAAAGTGAAACGAAATTAATAATTTACCATCGAATTTAGGAGGTACCGAACGCTCTACCGTTAAATCCAATTTCTCGCACGTGGAAATATTCCAGGCTCTTTTGTACATCTTGTTAACCCTCGAACCAGTGTCTAATTCGTTTCAATTAACACGGTTCGGAAATGTTTGTTTACTTTTTTCTATCCGAACCGTTCCTCCGGTATGGTCCATACTCGAAGCTCGAACAATTTTCTACGGACTTTTTCCACTTTGTTCCGCATTATGAAATATCGCCCAGCAACATTTTACACCGTTTCGAACGATAGCGAAATTTACGCCCATCGAAACGATCGACGAAACAAATGCATTTTACAGGTGGTCCGAACGTCTACAACGAAGCGTAGCGCGATGGAAAAACATCGGCTCTTAAATTCGGACCGGTTGCCCCTTAAATTCAACCTTTAAATATCCGAGTACCCGGTGTCGCGAAACTGACGCGACATTTGACGTGTTACATTTCACGTCCGACTTTCCATTCGATTCGCTCGTACGCAACATTGTACGACGAAACGAATGTTTAAATAGGCAAAAATATTCAACGGCCTCTCGACTTGCTCCGAAAGAAATTTAAACGGACGTTGGCTCGAAACTCGAGTACAAACATTTACTCCCAATTGGAAAAGTAATCGTACGCGTGTCAGAATTCCCAAAGAAAGTTGAACTCGTCCTTGTAGAGTGGGAAAGTTGGTTGAAAATTTCGAGTAATTTTCACCTTAGAATCTTGTATTCCATTCCACGATGTAACATCGATACTCGTACGATTTCGAACTGTGTTTAAATATACATTGTACGTATTTGAAACGACGAGGACGAGAAACGCACCGTTACAGGTGGTCCAGGCGCCGGTAACGAACCGCGATCAACAGCGTCGGTTGTTGAAAAATTCGGAAGGTTGTAGCCCCGAAATTGAAGCTTCGAACGTAAAAGCATCGGTGCGCGAAATCGTGGCGACATTTCAGAGGGTTTTCCGCGTCCGTCTTTCCGTTCGATTCTATGGCACGTATCGCAAATCGTTCGAAAATCTTGTAACGCGACGAGTCGGTGTACCCCGCGCGGTTTCTCGCACGAGGGAGACAGGTTGCGGCGCAAGCGTGGCAACATCGATACCCCACCAGAGGTACATTTTCCCCCCCGTTTTGGTGGGAGCTGGTCCGAGACGGCTGGGTGGTGGCCGTCGATGGTAGGGTAGGAAGCCTCTCCTCCGGCAGGGCGATGCACACGGTTTCGCAGAACGTTCGGAGCCACCTCCACCTTTCTATGCGTCCCTCCAAGTCCCTCCAGGTCCCTCCGGGTCTCCGATCCTCGACGCTGAAGCCGGGAACCCCGCGAAGCCAGCTCCATAGTGCGGCGGTACCCGCTAATCAAATCGCACATTCCGAGATCTCGCGGCAGTGTCCCCTTCTCGGTCGATCCCGCGGACTTATCGCTCGTTGACCTTTGCTCGATCGGCAACGAATCGTCCGCGAAACGGTGCACGATCGGTTACGATCGTTCGAGATGTTTCGAGTGATCGTCGACCGTTGCTCACCGTCGATCTTGTACACGCAACGTACACGAGCAACGGCGATCCACCAGCCGTCGACGATCGGACGTCGGATCGGTTGACAACGGTGGACGGTGAAACCAAGGAAACGGATCTCATCAGGAACGAGAGAAACACCGGTAACGTATCGGTGGAAGGATATTCGATATCGGATCGTTGGCATTTTACGGGCCCTGGACCGTACAAAGGAACGAGAGTATCGATTCGATCGTTCGGTAGCGAGGTACGCGTCGATTGGTGCGCGGGGGATGATCGTCGAATCAACGATCGTAACGGTCGAATGAAAGCGAAAGAACCGGTGTATTAATTCGGTCGCGAGGTATTTCGAAGATTCCGGAGAAAAGTTCAACGGTGCTCGAGAGGGAATCGTTGGTGCGCGGTGTACGATCATCGTCGGCGGGATGGACGCTCGCGTCGCCCGATGACGGACTCGGGACGGGTTTGCCGCTCGACCGATGCGAGCGGAGAGGAAAAAAGAAAAGGAGAGCGTGGCAGGACGAAAATCGCGATTCAAGAGCCGTGGTGGAATTCGACGTTTCTTACCGGTCGGCGCGGTCGAGCGCATTCGGCTCGAATCCCCGGACGAAAAGAAGACCGGCGACGGCGAAGCGCTTGGCCGAATCGGCCGAAAGTATCGCCGCTACGCGATTCATTGGGTTTTTCTCTCTATCGGCATCCGGGATTTACATCGGACCCGGCCACGATTTCCATCGACGCGCGTGCAAAAACACCAACGGGCCGCCCGATCCCGATCAAAGGACAACGGACCAGATAGACGCGCTGCGCGGAAGATTAGAGGATAGAGCCAACAAAGCTTCCACCGGTATCCGGTGATCTTGCTCGAACCGATTCGAAATTCGTATACGGGTGTCGGGACCGTTCGGCGAGTGCTCGTAAAGGAACGGACATTTTTGCGGACCTTCCTGGACATTGGATTACGATCGACGCGCGTGTCTCGCGAGCCTCGCGAGCACGACAGATCTTTATCTCGAGATCGGCGCCGATCCGCGAATCGGTCTCGGATCGATCGTAATAAAGAAACCGCGTCGAAGTTCTCCGAGTCCGTTTCGTGACACGACCGATTACGAAATTATCGAACGCGAATCGCGAGACCTCCCGAACAGAGGGTGCTCGGGGATAAAGAAACGGGAGATAATCCCGAGGCGAGGTGGAGGACACGGCGGCCGGCGATACAGACCGCCTCCGATAGAGCGGGAGGAGAGGAGAGGAGCGAAGAGGAAACAGCGTTCGTCGAGGCGTTCGCGCGCACGATTCGCCGCACCAAGGAAGAATCGCCGCGATCCGAGCAACATAGCCAAGGTTATGGTCGAGATAAACCGGGATCCGTGAACAGCCCGATAAGACGCGGACTCGACGGATACGAGAGGGCCGAGCGAGCGAGTGCACGGCTGGCTTCAGGCCCGCTCGGATCTTGCCGGAAGGTGTCGAGACGCTGCCCGATTCACGATCTCGGCCACCTGTCGATCTCGCTCGATACGTATCGATCGCTCGCCGCGATTCACGGCCTGGAATTTCAACGATGCCGATCGACGCACCCGAGTGACAGTTTCCCCGTTTCGTCGAACCTTTTAACCGTGCTGCACGGTGTGTTTCTTACGCAAGGGACGTTTAACGAGGGTTCCGAGGGAATCTCACGGAATGTTGACCCGTTGACCGTACGTCGATCAGTGACACTCGGATCGTCGAAACTCGTCACCGGAGTTTTTCCTTATCGTTCTCGCGATGAGACACCCGAAAGGGTAGAACCACCGTACGATGAATCGAACGGAGCGTTTCGGAGAACGTTGTCGGTTTTCGTCGATGATCGAGAACCGCGCGTAATACGCCCGCTCGATCGACGATTAAATCGCGCGGTGGGTTTTCTTTTCCGCGAGGCTGTGGACGGGACTATTTACAAACAAGCCGTTCGGGCCCCGTGGCTTCCGCTCGCGGCGCTCGTAAACATTCGTAAACGTTCGTACGCCGCGATCAGTGATCCACGGAACGGAGACGTTGGCGCTTCGCTTCGCCGCTCGATACGCGATCGTTGAACCGAGCAACGAGTCGCTCTCTCGGACGGAGAGACGAACCGATCGGAACGGTGCGAGAGAAGCCCCGCTTCGATCGCCATCGACCATCAGTCGTCTACTTCGCGACAACGCGACGAGAGATTACGACGGGAACTTTGGACGATCGATCGATAAAGAGACGCGCGAACCGATCGTTTCTCCGTTGACTTTTCCGTTTGGTTGCGACGGTAACTCGACACGGGTATCCGTAACGAGCGCGGAGCGGAACAACCGCGTACGGTGCCAAGTGTATCCGAGTGGAACTGTCACACCGGACGAGAACACCGTGATAAAGGAACACACGGGGACCGTGTTGAAGCGCGCGGCCTTCGATGGAGAGTGAATTCGCGAGACGCGCCGCGGTATTCTCCGGTGGACACTCTCGAGAATTTTCACGGCCGCGAACGCCAATCGGAACCGTCCACTCTGCTACCGGCTAGATCACCTCGATCGAAGACGAAACAAGCTCCACGGTTCACGATCGAACAACGATGGAGCTCTACTTGCCGTACACCCCGTTGTTGGGCAGTTGCGGGATACTCCCAGCGGTGAGCAGCGGACCCGGTTCCGGAGGATGCCGCCCGGTACTCTTGGGTGGCGTCGATCTCTCGATGTCAGCGGCGGTGAAACCCGCCGCGACGCTACCGAGCACCGGTCCCCCGCCTCACAATCCGCTTCATCATACACCCGTGGGTTTGCCCCTGCCGCCGTTGGGATCTGCGCCCGTGATGATGCCACGACCACCGGCCAACGCCATGCCAACGGCCAACGCCATGCCACCGATGGGACCGTCCTTGCCACCCGCGCATCAAGACACGGCCGATTTGGCCGAGACGGTGCCCAACCAGGACGTCTTGCTGGACCTACTCGCCAGGAACAAGAACCTGGAAGGTAAGGATCGCTACGAGCGTTTCTTTTTTTTTTTGCGACGCGCAACTCGAATCGGGACAACCGATCTCGGTTCTTCTTACGCCGGAGAGACGGACGTGTTCTTCGCGTGTTCGCGATTCGACGATCGTTCGGACGACGGAACACGGCTCGAGAGATTTCGGTGGGAAGATGGCGGCGCGCGAGATAACGACAAGATTTTTCCAGCTCTGTCGCTCGAAATTGCGGATACGGTGGCCGCATCAGTCGTACCGTTCGAGACACCTCGCCACGTATGTTTCTCGTATTTTGAATGAAATCGATTCGTCGATCGGTACGAGAAGTCGAAAGGAAATTGTACAAATACTCTGGATCGTGTATTCTTTGCGCGTGTTTACATCGAGTCGAAACTCGTCGTTGTTTACGCGCGCGAACGATACGAATGTTCCGGAGCCGGTCAACCAGCCTATTCTACTTATTTCCGGCTCGTGTCGCGCGTGTCAACTACCGGATTTTCGAGCGCGACGATAATACCGTACGAAGTTTCAGTAGCTACTTCTTATAGTATCGATTCGATAGACACTTCGATGCCTACGAGAGATACGCTCCGAGTGTATCGCTAGAGATTGCTCGATGCCTGGGAGCCGTACCGGGGCTAAGTGGTTTCCTTGAATTTCCTCGGTCTAAGGAGATACGCACGTGTCTTTCGATTACTGACTCTATTTCGCCCGTCAGAGAGTCTAACGTCCAGACAAGATTTATTTATTTTGGATGATGTTTGTCGCGGGAACATCGTGTTCCAAATCGCGACGGTGATCCTGCATCGAGGATACGCATCGCATATTCGGTTGACGATGTTCCATCGGGTCGGATTGTACGTTATCGCAAAACTCGTAGATCTAGATCGGTATTTACAGATACTTTCGTTCAGTTTCGATTTCGTGTTTCGTCAAATTTGCTCCGTTTGCGAGACTCTCGAAAAATTGACAAGGAAAAGCTTTTATCCAAATGCGAAAGTTTACCTTTTCTCTAATCGGATTATTTCACACGTCGCGCGTTGCCTTAGAATTTCGAAAATTTCTACCTAGACTTTACCAAAGTTATATAACTATTATCAGCCTTTGCTATAGCTTCGAGATTTCTCCGTGATTTCTCTTACAGATTGAACGCGCGATAAAAATATTGCGGGGTTTAAAATGTAACGTGCAGGGTTACGCAGATTTCGTAATAAATCCAGTGCGATGAATTGAATATGTACGATTTATCCAGTGGGAAAATTAAACAGGTTTTACGTTTCATCGTTGATATTTGAATTACGCGAAACGAGAGCAACTGTTTACCGATTGTTGATACTTGCACGAGCCCGTGTTCTAACAGTGCTCGAAATAAAACGCAACTTTCCCCGAGAAATTGGACAAGATGTTCATTGCCAGAGAATTAGGATCGAGATCTTCAATGCGGACGATTTTTACTCGGAATTGGGATCGATTTCGCGAGTCCAATTACCAAACGGGTATTCATAGGCGGGTGGTCGATTTTACATAAACTAGGCGATCGTCGAAACGAACATGTTGCAATTACCTCTGTAGATCCGTAAAAGCATCTCGAGATAACGAGCGGATCTAGTTTCAATGGTTTCGTCGCTATCGTTGGTTCTTGTAATATCAGGTCAGATTGAAATTTTTGTACCACATTACGCGAACAGTGGCGAGTTCTATCGATAAGGACTCTCGATCCGAATGTTCGATAAGATTAACGTCCACCTCGAGAACGTGTACGATTGTTACATTCGAAACACTGTTCAGTCACTTTTGCGTCGGTTTGGTAATGTCCACAACGACAACGATACCTGTTATCGTCAATGTTGAAAAGTCGAGTGTCTCGAAATTTCGGCTTTCGGTTACAACGAGGTTGAGGTACACGATTAAAAAATTGAGCAAAATTGAACAAGTTCTGCATGCTCGTTACACCGAGAATAATATTCGTCGTTCACCGTGTTTTAAGTCGCTTTGCGAAGTAAGGGAACAAGGAGACGGCGGGAAACGATGTTTTTCAGAAATTTTCATTTCCTCCGAAAGAAAAGAAACTCGAAAATTAAAATTGAATTCAATGGACCCTAATGATATTACAAGATTTAAAAGAGCGGTTCGTTACGTTTTTCCATCGGCACGTAATTGCACATTGTTTTATCGTTACAATGTATTGAACATTAAGAAACTTGAAAATTAAAATTGAATTCAATGGACCGTAATGATATTACAAGATTTAAAAGAGCGGTCCGTTACGTTTTTCCATCGGCACGTAATTGCACATTGTTTTATCGTTACAATGTATTGAAAATTAAGAAACTTGAAAATTAAAATTGAATTCAATGGACCCTAATGATATTACAAGATTTAAAAGAGCGGTTCGTTACGTTTTTCCATCGGCACGTAATTGCACATTGTTTTATCGTTACGATGTATTGAAAATTAAGAAACTTGAAAATTAAAATTGAATTCAATGGACCCTAATGATATTACAAGATTTAAAAGAGCGGTTCGTTACGTTTTTCCATCGGCACGTAATTGCACATTGTTTTATCGTTACAATGTATTGAACATTAAGAAACTTGAAAATTAAAATTGAATTCAATGGACCGTAATAATATTACAAGATTTAAAAGAGCGGTTCGTTACGTTTTTCCATCGGCACGTAATTGCACATTGTTTTATCGTTACGATGTATTGAAAATTAAGAAACTTGAAAATTAAAATTGAATTCAATGGACCGTAATAATATTACAAGATTTAAAAGAGCGGTTCGTTACGTTTTTCCATCGGCACGTAATTGCACATTGTTTTATCGTTACGATGTATTGAAAATTAAGAAACTTGAAAATTAAAATTGAATTCAATGGACCCTAATGATATTACAAGATTTAAAAGAGCGGTTCGTTACGTTTTTCCATCGGCACGTAATTGCACATTGTTTTATCGTTACAATGTATTGAAAATTAAGAAACTTGAAAATTAAAATTGAATTCAATGGACCCTAATGATATTACAAGATTTAAAAGAGCGGTTCGTTACGTTTTTCCATCGGCACGTAATTGCACATTGTTTTATCGTTACGATGTATTGAAAATTAAGAAACTTGAAAATTAAAATTGAATTCAATGGACCGTAATAATATTACAAGATTTAAAGGAGTGGTTCGTTACGTTTTTCCATCGGCACGTAATTGCACATTTTTTTTATCGTTACAATGTATTCTGTACTATAAATCGATCGAATTGACTATTTTCGTTGCATCGATATCTTACATAGCGCGTATGTACGCGATCGATGATCTCCCATTCGGTGGAATATATTACAAATCTTTCTAAATGCAATATATTATGCAGCGAGTGTTATCTCTCGACATAGACTCGATAAGTGGCGCAAGAAACATCCAACGTGTGCATTCCGAGCAAAAATTTCATCGTTCTTAAGTAATATTAAACATACCTTTCAATCACCTTTAATCAAACTCGACGAGACGAATTGAGATATTTGAAATAAATGAATTATTACGTACCGGATAGACTCTTGGATTTGTTTCTTATTTTTAAGCATTCGGACGTCAACGTAAAGTATACTCTTGAAAATTTGTTCGCGTTTGATGTAATCTAGTGGTATATGGAAACTGATATCATCTATCGATTACGAGAACGAATATTTTATTAAGATTTACGGATAATTATGAATCGTTTATCCAATACTCTCTGTATATAGTATAAATCAGAATTTATACTCCATTAACGACATTGGATCTAAATCTATCTCACAATTACTGTGATCGGTTGAACGTTGAGCGTAATAGTTTAACTTGTGACACATTTAAATAGGATAGGTAAAATAATTTCGCGATAATTAGCTGAATCAATTATCTTACCAAAATATGTTGCATTGCATTAAGTATGAAACTTGCAAGTAAAATAGTGAATATGGAATTCAAATGATCTTAAATATCGTAACTAAATTTTCCTCTTTCAAATCGATAATAAGATTTACCAGATATTTTATTATTCATATACTATCTTTGATCGCGTTATTTTCATATCCGTTACGTAATGTTTTATTAATTGTATAAAGCAGTGTTTTACGACTCCTAGGGGGACGCCTCGCGATCCGGGGGGAGGGGCGACAGGGGTATGAAAGAAAACTTTTAACGTAGAAAAGTGTTTTAAAATAAGCAAGCTATTAAATGCAGCCAAAGTATTGATTATTTTCTTACAAATTTCGTGCTGAGAAATTCTTCTCTTTCAAACCATCGACGTAAAATTCTGTCGTTTACAGAATTTTTCTACACCAATCGGTGTCTTTTATCGATGAAAAATGTCATCAGAGGTTCAAAATATCGAGAAAAAGACCATCACATTTTTTGTTAAAATCTACGTTCCTTTTCGTCCTTAAATTCACTTTATTCCGATTCCATTTCTGTTGTTTCGTATCTCGAGTCATCGTCGAAAGGTACACGCATACGCGTATACGTATAACGCATATTTTGAGGCAGAGTGTAATAAATTTCCTTTATTTGTCAAAATATCACGTATATACGTGTACGTGTAATACTTATAACAGGTGTAGGTGCGCATACACCTACATGTGTGTTGGCATGGTTTGGCAAAACCCATAGTGTTTCGTTTGCAAATTTCGATCGAAGACTCATCGAAGCTGTCGAAAATACATCCTCCTTTTTCAAAGTGTCATGGTTTCGCAAGTGTCGTGTCTCAAGAGTCGATCGAAACGGTTCAGCTGCTTAAACGTTCCTCGATAATAAAGGATAGACGATGGAACAGTTCGCGGATCGGCGTAAAGGTTTTGTTAAAAGGGCGCGGTGAGGGTGGTGGATATTTTAATAAGGTAAGTGCTGCAAGGCCGGTTGCTATGCCATTGGGGCGGTTTAATCATGTAATGTGTTCGGAGGCTCGGCCACCCCACAATCAATACGGTATTGCTTCGGGCACGATAGCGAATGTGCTTAAATCTAAACCTAAATCTAAACTTAGTCCCAAACACCGGAACGTAAACTGCACGCCGGTTAGCCTTTTTTGCCCCGTGCCAGCCGATTAAACGACGTTCTTCTATTAACACGCAGTCATTGGATTCGTTTTCTACGGTTCGTACCTATAGCGTGACCGTGATCTACACACTGGCACGTTGACGAAACTTTTAAACGAGTCTATTTTTCCCAATACGGTTTTTGTTCCACGTTGTTAATTGCTTTTTGTTCGACGAATGTGTGCGCATAGTAGGTAACAAAAGTAAGTAAACAATTTGCATTCTAACAAAAAAAATAAAAAAAAGAAAGGAAAAATCAAATAGAGGTAAATATTTAATTTTATAGATTAAAGCTAAAATTTGTTTACATTGAACGAGGATACTTAAATAGCTACACCGATAAGACTTCCATTAATGAAACATCTATTTACGGGACAAATAACAGTGCGAGGTGTTCTCTATATTTACAAATTGAAAATAATCGTCAGGTTTTCTTTGTTAGCATCTAGAGTTCCTTTGTATCGTTTTCTTTTGTACTGTTTTCTGCGGTGCGTGATTTTTGAAGTAGATACGCAATTTTCGTACTACCCATTCGTACAGATACATTTGTTTAGGTAAATGAACGTCGTTTAAAAATTGAAAGCATTCGATTTCACGACATCTCCAATGGCATTGCTGTTGTTCGAAAATTCCAAAGAGTATGGTTTATTTACGGTAAGCGTTTAAAAAAAGCGTTGTACCTCGAAGTGGAAATCACCGATGTCTGTCGAGTAATTCAACCAGCCGAGCAAATGGCTCGCTCTTGTCACTTTTTCTTATTAAATCTTCCGCGTCTTTCCTACTTTAAACTTTCTTACAGTAGCCATCTTTTGAAAACAGAATCCGAGCAACTTTCGCGACATGCTTCCATATTTAAAGCAATTCCTCTCGACGTTGCTTCAAGCCTGTATATTTCACAAAGTAACGAATCGGGGTTAAAAGCTGTTACATCGTCTATTGAATAATCCAAACCTGTATCAAAATGTCGGAATGAATGCAACAATCATTCTAAGAGTGCCAGATGTCGATGTCAATTTTAAGGACTGTCTCCATATTGGCGCGGAAGGGTCATCCGCTACGCGGTCAACTTTCTGACTGTTTTCCTTTTGGTTTTTCTTTCTAGTCAGTTCCAAGTCGAGAGTCACGAAGACTACGGCACTGTCGTCGTTCACGTCAAGGCATAATACTGTATACTTATTTGTTTAGACTTTGTATTCTCATATGTACAAAAACTATACTATTGGATACCGGAGATCACTGCATAATATAATAAACTAGATATTATAATCTGAATTTTACAACAACATTTTATAATCTGAACTTTATAACAACATATTATAATCTGAACTCTACAACATATTATAATCTGAACTTTACAACAACATATTATAATCTGAACTTTACAAGAACATATTATAATCTGAACTTTATAACAACATATTATAATCTGAAATTTACAACAACATATTATAATCTGAACTTTCCAACAACATATTATAATTTGAACTTTACAACATATTATAATCTAAACTTTACAACAACATATTATAATCTGAACTTTACAAAAGAAATATTTATAGTACCATAGAAGGAACGAGCGTTAATCAAATTTATAACGTTGACGATCCTACTCGATGACCGACCAGTGATATTCACACATCCGCAAAACAGTTCATAATTCTCGATTTGCGTTCTCGATAAACGAAAACCCGAGCTTCCACCTCCGCCGCCGCCGCAGCAGACATATCACGGTATACACATTTGCTCGGACTTTGTATTCTTATATGTACAAAAACTATACTACTAGATACGCGAGATCCCTGCATATTATAATAAACTAGATATCATAATCTGAACTTTACAACAACATATTATAATCCGAACTTCACAACAGAAATATGTATAGCACCGTAGAAGGAGCGAGCGTTACCAAGAACTCGATGAACGGCCACCGAGCCACCCACAATCAAATTTTTAACGTTGACGATCCTATTCGACGACCAGTGGTATTCGCACATCCGCAAAACAGTTCATAATTCTCGATTCGCGTTCTCGATATACGAAAACCCGAGCCGCCGCCTCCGCTTCCGCCTCCACCGCCGCCGCAGCAGAAAGCTCTCGCGGAGAACCGCTCGAGCCAGTCGCCGACCACGAGTCGGCGATCAAACGGCGTGGCGATAAAACGCGCGAGCGGAATATTCGCGAGCGAAGATTTCGGACAGGGGGCCAAGGCGAGGACCACGGTCTGACAAGGAGCGGAAAGCTCCAATGAGGATGTCAAGCATCCCTCGGGTAAACGGTAACCATAGGAAACGGTGGCTCATGGCGAATAGGAGTCGGACGGGGCCGCGGGTGGAAAGAAAATGGCGGCTGGTTAGAGGGCGCGTAGTATTTCGTGCAAGGGGTGGTAGAGCCGGCGGGAAAATCAGGACGAAGGTTTCCGTGTTTTTTTCCTGCGAACGACGACCGATCCGCTTCGCTGGCCCGAAAGGGCTGAACCTTGAGATTCCTGTCGCAGTAACACGCGCACGCGAGTATCCAAGTATACAAGTATCAGAGTGTATCAAAGTATCTTTGGCGGCTCTACTTTTGAAGATGTATGAGAGAAAGGAAATAGGAGTGGGGAGAGAGCGTTTCATCCCGGGCCTGCTAGTGGACTCGTCAGTAAGGCATCCTAGCAGGCCCTGCCTTATACGCCGGGACATTGGAAGATCGGTAAGAGATCGTATATATACCGATCGGAGCAGGTACGGGAACTTGCGGGAAACGGTTGGTGGTGAGTTTCCCTCTGGTGGCAAGCGTGGGTAGCGCCGCCACATATCCAAGTATCGAAGTATCGAAGTATCGAAGTATCGAAGTATCGAAGTATCGAAGTATCGAAGTATCGAAGTATCGAAGTATCCAAGTATCCAAGTATCCACTGTATGTACTCGTACAATGCGTACATGTCTAGTGCGCGCGCGTGTATTTACACGATTCGGTTTAACGTTTCGATTCGAGCGTAAAGCGGTCGCCACGACAATCCACGGTCCTAGTTTTGTAAATTTTTTCAGCAGGAAGTAGTTACAGTCGTAAAACATTGTATAAGAAAGAATCGTGAAGAAGCAAAAGTCTTCGTGTCCCCCGGACACGAGCACCGAATAATAAAAGAATTAATTCGACCACGGGGTAAGGAACGATAATGGCGGTTTCATCGCGAATCGATTACAGCGCCAGGGCCACGGTAAATTTCCCGACGTAATAAAAAGTTGCCCGATCCTTTTTCTTCCGTATAAAAGCGCAGGAACATTTTCCCACCTACATTTCTCTTGGCGGAAAACTCGCGGACCGGCGAGAGGGAATTGCTTCCCAAGTCGAAAGTTTCTGCGGTGGCGGTGGTGGTTTTTCCCCGTTTCTTTTTTCCTCTTTCCTTTTTCCTTTTTTCTTTCTTTCTTTCTTTTTTTCTTCCCCCATCCCCGGCCCTTTCCTCCCCTTTTTTACGGCATCGCTGCATCTCCGCCACCCACGCCGGAAAGCCGTAGAACGAGCCCCGCCGGCTCCTCTTCCGGCGTTTCCTTCGTTTTCTTCGTTTTCTTCGTTTTCTCGCCGCGACTTCGCCCCGAGCGACCACTCGGTTTGATACATCGGCACGGTAACGTCGTTAAACACCGGTTATCGACCGGCTATGACCAGTTTCTGTCTTTACGGAGGAAAATTATTAGACGGCCGCGTATCGATGGTCGTTCGATGTATCATTCTCCGTAGTCTCGGGCCGAATTATACGTATATAGAGGGCTCGTAACTCGTGACGCGGGCTTCGAGGAACGCGGTCCTCGAAATGGTGAAAAAATCAGTCGGTAGCACTAAACGAAGATTTCTCGCGCGACGTTTCCATTCCGTGGAACTCGATCTCGATCTCGAGGTATCGATTGAATAGTCGTTCGACACCACACATTTCTCAAAACTCGTGGTACGAGAGAGGAAGATCTTGCGCACGAAATAGTGAAAAAATCAGTCGGTAGTACTAAACGAAGATTTCTCGCGCGACGTTTCCATTCCGTAGAACTCGATCTCGATCTCGAGGTGCCGGTTGAACGATCGTTCGACACGACACATTTCTCAAAACTCGTGGTACGAGAGAGGAAGATCTCACGCTCGAATTGGTGAAAAAATCAGTCGGTAGTACTAAACGAAGATTTCTCGCGCGACGTTTCCATTCCGTGGAACTCGATCTCGATCTCGAGGTATCGATTGAATAGTCGTTCGACGCGACATATTTCTCAAAACTCATGACACGAGCGAGAGGAAGATTCCACACACGAAATGGTGAAAAAATCAGTTGGTAGTACTAAACGAAGATTTCTCGCGCGACGTTTCCATTCCGTGGAACTAGATCTCGATCTCGAGATATCGATTGAATAGTCGTTCGATGACGACATTTCTCAAAACTCGTGACACAAGGAAGATCTCACGCACGATGTAACTCGAGTAGAACCGTCGAAGATTCGCGACGATGAGTCTTCTCGGCGAATAAATTTCCAAAGTCCGGGTGCATCCCAGATTACGTTGACGTTGGTGTTACGGCGCCGTAACTTGGCCCGCGGTACGAGCCAAGTGTAAAAACTTGGGAAACGGTGCGGCGCGAAGTGGCTTTTCACCGCGAGGCGTCGCCGTTGCGAAAATTAATGCGACGATAAAACACGCCGCGAGGACACGAAGAAGGGCAAGTGGCGCGTAAAGTGTCTCTGGGAAAGGAACTGTTCCTCGGTCCTTCGGGCACGCGTGTCGAGCTTCGGCATCGAGTTACACCGCGACCCACACCCGTCGCTATTACAACGTTACGACTGTTTCCCTCGCGCTCGTGAACGATCCAAGTCGGCCCATTTCCGGCCTGACGTTTCGAATTTGAGCTTTGATCGATAGTTTCGTTTTTTCCCGGATCGTTCGTTCACTTTTTTTACGGTTTCGATCTTTGGATATACTCGTGGGACCGCGACCGGGAGAGCATTACCTCCTTAAACACAATTACCGAGTCAATTACTATGAGAAACTGTCGATGGATCGTCCAGTGACAACGAACGCGTCGTTCAACCGTTTCGAGTCATTTCTTGCCTCTTTAACTTCGATCGAGAGTACGAGTTGCCACTGCGAAACAATTATTAAAAAGAGATCGAGTATCGCGATTACGATCTTCTCCTAGATCTCGCAAACGTTAACCATGAATCGTCAAGTGATATTTCATTGATCTTATTAAATTATTTTACATTAGAGTAACCAGAGGGTAGAGAAATTGTCGCAAAAAAATCTCTAAATAAAAGTTACGCGAGTCGCTGTACTTTCGTACACATTGAAATCAGAGTAGTCTCCCGAACGTTTTAACTCGCAAAAATTGTTCAACCGATAACGTGCCGCGACAAGAGTCGACCTCCTTTTCGAAAGGCTCCACGCGAGTTAGCACATCGGCCAACACTTGCAAAGATAATCGCTGTTACATAGTACGTCATCGATTCCAGCGACAGTCTGAAGTGGTTCTCGATATAATTAAGAATTTCGTCCGTCGGTGCCAGTACACCGACCGTTTATTAAACGTGGTATATGCATACGTTCCTCTGCAAGATCGTAGAGAAACATTGGAAAAAATTGACCGGTTCAAATATTCCAATCTCGTCGTGTAATATCAACATTGTACGAAACACTCGACTGCAACATCTACCTTCCAATATCAAACTTTGTTCGTACAAATCAAAGATGTTGATACACCTAAGGCTGTACACATGATACTTCGAGGGCTGTTTTTGCACTACCTTGTGTCATAAAAATTATCTTCGATTCGAGATCTCTCGTATCCCTATCGAGTAACAAAAAGAATGCGTACCGAAAAGAAGTTCGATAACCGAACTTGCAACGATGAAACAAATTTCAGTAAAGCGGGAAACTTCGTTGCGGGAGGGCGTTAAAATCTCGAACAGGGGTTTCCAAACGATTCGATCGCGAGGCTCTGCAAACATCGAACAGTAAGAGCAATAGGTAACGGCTAAATACTGTGTAATCCGAAACGTTGCACCGAAAACTCGAGGGGCTCGGAACTGGTTGGTTTCGCGTTGCGTCTACTGTGGGAACGCGTGACTCGTGCTTGTTTTCCTTGTAGGCGGTACTCGTGGATCCTTTCGGGTTTGCGGTTCGGTTTTTCGACGTTGTACAGGCTCGTGCGGATTTTGTGCCCGTTTTTCCCGCTGCCACGTGACCTCTCGATGATGTTTCCTCGGTGGTGATCGCGCGTGCCCCACCTCCACGGCCGTGTGCCCTACGCGTTCCCCATTGTTGCGCGAGTTTACGCGATCGGAGATTAAGTGGCTCTTGATGGGAACTAAACACCGTTTAAACCGCGCTCGTACAAACCCACGATTGTATACATTCGATAACAGAGGGGTGAGAAAGTAACCCGCGATGCATCGGGACTTGTTACAATCTAGTAACTTTTCATCAATTTTTGTCAAGATTTTTGAAAATTTTCTCACATTTATTTTATCGTTATTTTTATTTACGCTATGAACCCAGTACAGGGTTATTAGCAATATTTTATCGTTACAAGTTCAGAGATTGAACTGCTCGTCGGTAGGTATTCTTTTTATTACTCGATACGAATACGAAATCGCGAATGGTAGATAACTTCTAGTAGCTCATTATTTGCCACGATGTAATGCAAAAACAGCTCTCGAAGCTAGAGTATACGAAAAGTAACGTAATCAAGATCTTCGATTCGTAGGAGCAAAGTGTAACGAAAGACGAGTAAAAAAATTTCACGACTATTGTACATCAATGTGTACGTAGATCGTTTAGAATGTAAACAGTAACGAGCACGGTTTATCGTGTCACATTTTGCTATTGCAACGAAGAACGATCATCGTAATCTTTTTTCTTCACAGATTCTCTTGTAAAGCTTCAATTGTCCGCCGCTCGTTTTTATTATATTTCAAGTTTAAATTCGTTTTTACAGGGGGCAAGATTTTAACGTAAAAGATCTCAGGATTGCAATAAGCGTCGAAAGCTAACGATTGAAAGTAAACGGAAACGCACAAGTTGCGAGAGATCGATCGCTTTTTAATCCCATCGAAGAAGTAAACACCCGGGCGTAAACGCCGTACTAATTAATTTCGCTCGTGAATAATATCAACGTTCACGACCGAATAGTTTAATTCGAGCCGAGCGAGCCACGAATCAGGATATTGCACAGGTAGGTCCACGATGAACGAGTACACTCGCAGGTACATTATTTATGATCGTGTTGCGAGAGAGGTACTGTTGGCTCGAAGCACGGCTGACGCGATGTCCTATAAAAACGTTATGGTGGTTGTCAAGATAAGACACCGCATTGCCTCGCGATGTTCGAAACCTTGCGATGAAAGCTCAAACGAGATAATAAAAACCCCGGATCAATCGGACCGGTGACTCCAGTTACTCGCTTATTTCTGCAAACGAAATTCAAAGTTTTGAACATTTCAAATTTCGAACAGTTTCTTTCTCTTTTTCTTTTCTTTTTCCTTTCGTTTGAAATAATTTGATTTAAGACAGCATTTATCGGTTCCCTTCGCAAGTTTCCTTTCTAAACGCTTACGTTACTTTACTGTATTTAAGTTGTACACGCGGTTTATTTTAATCGACTTAATTAGTTTATTCTTTTCCTTTTGTTTTAGAACGGAAGATTGAAACACCAAGCTGTTTTCCGAACAAAGAAGAACGTGAGTCTTTCTTTTTTTATTTGATATTTCTTTGTTTTTACCTTTGTGTCGTTATCGACATTAAACCACATTCTTGGTTCTGTATCGTTTCATTTATCGGGTTCTCTCTATTTTTTCTTCGTTTCAGCGTATTATAATTTCATGTTCTTTCGTACCTTTACGTATTGTTTACATCCGGAGAACGTTGACTACGAAATAGTCACGATTTGAAACGTGCACTGTTAAAGTTCGCTTCGTTAACACTTCGGTATCATCTGCCAAAGGCATATTCTGCAGCATATTCTGCATTTCAAGAAAAAATTTTAACGATTGACCATTACGTTACAAACAACGACGATTCTAGTTCAAAATTTTAAATCGTATTCCACGGGTAACACGACCATTCTTTGAACAAAAATTTTAGCGCTCGGTTACGTAAATTTACGTTTACAAAAGCAAAAATCTGCCTCTCCTCGACTGTACTTTTAATTTATCCTTAAAATGATCCTTGATATCGTTCCAAAGATTTCTCGTGATACGTGAACGTTAATCGACAAAAGTATGCAAGACACATATTTTTGTAACTGAACGTTTCGATCTCTTATAAGTGATCTCCTCGACTGGACTTTTAATTTACCCTTAAAATGATCCTTGGTATCGTTCCAAAGATTTCTCGAGATACGTGAACGTTAATCGACAAAAGTATGCAAGATACATATTTTTGTAACTGAACGTTTCGATTTCTTACAAATACAGGAACCAATACCTCGTATTCACGTATCGAAACTTTGAATCGATCGTGAATTTATATGCAAAGCGTTTTCAGAGCTCTTTGCGAGATCACCGATAGGCTAGTTTGTCGGATCGGTATCAGAAACGAGCAAAGATTCTTTTCGAGTGCTGACCCTTGCTTTTTCAAGTGGCCGTCGAGCTCCATTCTGCAAGGGTGGAAAGCACGAGACGTTAAGTAGATACAAGATCATCGACTCTGTCCCATATGTTGTCGAGGACGTAGTGTCGGACTCGGCAGTTGGTCGCACTCGTTCCACAATGGCATTGTTACGTGCGATTAGGAGTTACGTTTCGAGTTGTTTATCACCGAGCCAGGGTATCCTCGAAAGTTTCCAAGCCGAGTGGCGCACTTTCCATCGAAAATACGAATGCGGGCGGACAGCTCTCGTTGGGCCCCTTCCTGCGACCCTTTAAACGGTTTTAGACACATCAAAGACAGTTTCGATGATTCTTTTTAAAGAGGGACTGGTATCGATACTTGGTTGCTTTTACAGGGTAATAGTTCGTTTGTCCAAACCGGAATAATGTATCAAACGGTCACGTATCTGGTGCAATAGCGAAACAAGGCTCTCTGTCCTTTGGACCGTGGTACATTCACTTTCCAACAATTGTATCAATCTTGTTACTTTATTAACTAAATTTTTTACAAAATTCATATATCGTGCGTAGTACGATAGCGTCTCGTAAAAGTGTTAGAATCGATCGATCAAAGCTCTTTGCAACGCGACTCGTGTTTCGAGGACGAATAGATTTCTTTCGACTGTACGAACGATGTTAAAGTAACAAGGTGATGATATTAAGGGTTGTGCCTACCTTAGTACGTAATTAACCCATCTGCATCCAAGTGCGGAATAATACACGAGCCTACGACTCCCATTTTACCAATTACAACAGACTACGTTTAACCACTTCTGAGAACTTTTTCGTTCCATTAATTTGATATACATCAGTGTATTCTAAATAAGTTTTACTCTTTTGTGAAAATCTTTGAAACTGCCCCTATGAGTGTTGAGCGCACGCAAAAATCCGCGCGACACGCAAACAAGCCTATAAAAAAATATTTTGCTATATAATATTGCGTATCGATCGTTTTAAACGGTATATTGTTAACCCTTTGCACTCGAGGACTTTTTCGCTAGGGCCTATAAGTAACTCGAGACGATTTGACTCAAATGACTTAAAATGATTTCACATACAAATTAATATAGAAATTTATTACATCTTAAATCTCAAAAAAAAAAGAAAAAAATGACTTGAATTTTATTCCCTCAATTGGTTAACTAAAGTTTTTACACACTGCGGATAACCAAACGGTTGTTCTTTTCTCGTTTTTTTTTACCACTTTGGACAATATACGAATTAATGAAACATATTTCTAAACGTCTCTCTATCGTCAAGTGCTCTACTCACAGACGTAATTTCATCGTTTAACAGCGAAAAATCAAACTCATCTTCGCTCGAGATGATTTCGTTACCACATTCCATGCTTACAGGGCTCAAAAAATTTGAAAATAATATTTTTATTGCCACGACTGCCGAGCTCAGACTGACGCCGAAAACGCAGATCCGTGATCACGGATTAATTTGAAATAAAAAAAAATCTTATACCCGTTCGAGGGTACATCGTTCTACACTTTGTAAGGTTACGCATGGATAGCTTGGAAACCCATCCACGAAGCTACATTGGCGTCGACGCTTCAAGTTCCGAAGAAATGAAACTGAAATAAAAATCGTCACCACTCGACTTACCAAACCTAGTGGTGACCGAGAGTCGCCTCTCGAGTTACCGTATCAAATCAAGTGATAAACGAGAGTCACCTCTCGAGTGCAATGGGTTAATAAACTCCATAAATAATTTCGATGCTCGTTACTGCACATACGATCAATCGCTCGCGGTGACACGGGTCAGCCTAAGCAGACCGATGATGCAAATGGGTTAAGGGTAATCATTATCTGAGAAGTGTATGGAACATTTTGCTCGACGCGTGAATAGAAAAATCGTGTAATCCGTGACGAAGCTCGAAACTGAGAAGAAACTCGTCGTATCGCTGTTCCAGTAAACAATGTAATCGCAGCCAAGTCGCAACAACGAAATAGTAAGACCTACACCGAACGAGGTGGTCTTACATCGTAGAAAGTAAACGCGTGTGCAGCACGCGTGCATATTCATTGGCGCACATGGTGCCAGAAGCGACGGGGCACCAGTTGTCCCGACACGCTCCTGGCACGTGCGGCTCACGTGGCGGCTCTGACGAGTGGATTGTTCATTCCAACGTTTCGCGAGCCACTTCTGATCCGAAAGACCTGAAAGAACCTCGGTCCTTACCGCGACACGCTCACCGACGCGGTAACAGCGAATAATTGATAAACCAAAGAACGATTTACAATCCACTTGCAAAGATTCAACGACACTTTCGACGTTGCGCGCCTCGAATTACCACGAGCCGTTCGACCAGCCATCTGTTTTTCATTTTTATCTAATCTGTTTCGTATCGGAGCGCACCTCGAACGTTTAGTATTGTTTCGAACTGTCACTTGGTTCCTACCGTGGTGGTAAATATTTATTCGGTTTTAACAACGAACTGGAACGATCTTTGTTACACTTCGCCGCGGTGTGTCGAAACCGTGCGAAACGTGTGCCAAATTCAAAGAGAGAAACCACACGAACGACACTGTACACGTTTAGGGATGTCACGGAAATTAGGGATTAAATAGTTCTTATAATTAAACGTATCGTTAAAAATTTCTAACGATCTACGTGAAACATCGAGTGGTTTCCTCGCAAGAAAAATACGAACGCATCCGCGTAAACTTAGACTGCTTAATGGAGCGACTCGCGTGATCCTCTTGCGTAATTTCTTCGTACTTCTACATAAATCGGTGCCAGAAAGTCACTTTCGAGATATCTGATTAATCTGTGCCCCTTTCGCGGGAAAATCGGCCGATAGATTCGCGAAACATTCGTCCGGTGTTAATCGAAACGCAAGAGACATTTCCCTCGAAAGAGATTATTGATAAATAATTTGTTCGAATAGCTCTTCGAAGCTGTAAGCGCGGATTAAATCGGTTCAGAATTCGTCGAATCTACCGGCGCGTTATTTTTCGAATCCACGGTGTCGCGCCAATGGGATGCCATTTTTCTCAATCCACCACCGTGCAAGAATTACGCGACAGGGCACTAGCGTAGCGACGTTTACCCAACGAATCGATAATGCCCACTGGTGTCCACAACTCCATTAAGATAATTGTGTGGCCGCTTTATTTCTCTTTCCATTTGTCCGTGCTATACGTCCGACTGTATAACTGTCTCGCTCGAGTCGTCTCGCGTGCACGAACCGGCTGAAACACGGGACAGAAAGCGGGAAACTAACGAGGGAGTTCTACGAGCAAGTCCTGGAACTTTCGAGCCTCATTCGTAGAGGACGAGCCACTTGGTGTTGCGCCACTGTTCGACCGGGATAGTTTCCTACCGTCTCGAGAGTCGGGAAATCTTCGACAGACTTGTTTCCCATTTTCCTAACGGTTTCTTTGACGCTCGAGTATCGTCCAACGCTAATTCGAAGACATTTCTTGCTACGGTTCCGCGTTCAACCAGAGAGAATTAATTCTAATCGTATAATAATAATTGTGGGTGGAACATCGAATGTTTGAGTTTCGAAGAAACACGAAGCTCGAGTAACGTCTAGAAAAATGAAAATCGCTGCCAAACGTTTATTCGTACGTACTGTAGAAACTGGAGGGAATTGTTCGTAACTTTTCGCGGGTAAATAAGATCGTAGGTAAATAATAAGAAGTAATATTGTAAGTTGGGAGCGAGAAGTTTGAGTTTCAATTTTTATTTGTTTCACGCTTTTTAGGTTCCATATTCTTATTTATTGGTACACTCGGCTCGTTACGGGGTCTAAATGTGTTTGATTCTGTGTACTGGCGATAGTGTTTAACACCTAGAAGGTCACTTTCGTGATATCTAATTAATCTGATCGAGATATCTTCAGCGTTGTATATCGGTTCGAAGTTTCGTGGCGCGTAATATGTGAACGTAAGCAACCTTCCTATGAAAAGTATTTTAAGGGCTTTCGGGGGCTTGAGATTCGTAACGTAAAGTATTCTCGACTTTTCTATTGAGATTCGTCGCGGTGAGAAACAATATCCGGCTTCAATATTGAATTCGGTTGTTACAAAAGAATATACTTGAAAGTTTCGAGTCACCGTGTCACAACGCAGACCTTTCGTTTAATGTCGAAAGTAGATACCACGTATCGTGGAGTAACATATATTGTTCTAAATTTAATTTGGCTCTCTCATCGACGAACATTCTCGTAAATCTTCTCATTGATACTTATTATCGCGTGTGTGACGAGAAGACTCCGTTCGGTGAGTTTCTCTTTGAATTACCGCAACTTCGTTCAGCTCGAACTTAGCTAAAAGTTTAGCTTGTTTAGATCGAAAAATTTTGCGAAAGATCTCTCGATTCGTGTCGTTTTTTGTTCCGTTTTGTACGGTTTCTTTATCACTTCACCGTGTAACGTTATTGCTGAGAAAGCATCGCGGAGCACCGAATAGGTGAATCGTAAAAAAGTAGGAAAAATAGAGCCACCCTATCTCGAGCGGCGTAGAAATCGGCCGAAGGGCACAGTCGAAACGGTACTCGCAGCCCTGGGTAATAATTATAGTTGTCAAACGTGGAGATTAAATAGTATTGTAACAAAGTGGCAGAAAAAGCTGCGAACAAAGCGCCTTAGCAGCCGAACAACGCTCGAAGCGACGTTTCGGCCTATCTTCATCGAGTACTTGGCTTAAGAGGATTGAACAGGTCACGTGTCGACCCGTGTCCACCGGATGTCATGGTTTTGTCGCGTTTAACGCCTCTTCTGCGGAGCATTCACTACGCGGTAAAGCCATGGGCGTTTCCTTTTTCCGCCCAAATGATCGACGGTCTGGTTCGAGCCACGAGAAACTATCGTGGTTGTGTTTCCGTAAATTCTTGGACAAATTGCAACTTCGACAATCGTGAAACGAGGGAACGTGTGTCACGGAAATGATCGTATCGGAAAATTTTCGAAAAAACTTTCGAAAGAAACATATCGTAATTAAATAGAAATTTAACCTTGTAAAACTCACGCGTAAGAAAATATTTGTCAATATTCTACTGTCCACCGTACGTTGTCGTAAATTTGGACAATCGTCATCGGCGAACACCTCGTTGCAAAAGCGTGTAGTAAATCGTCAAAGGTTTCGTGTATATCAAAATCATTATTTAAAGGATTTCGTTTGTCGTGTGTTGAAAGTCTTTTGCGAGTTTTCAAGATGAATTGCAAAACACACCGATAGGAGAGCGAAATAGAGGATACGTGTGTCGGTACTCGCGTGGCCGTTTACAGAAAAACGGATCTTCACGGACGATTACGCGGTGGAGCATGGGAACTGGGCTACGGGACGTCCCGATTCACCCATAAATCTACCTGTAATTTGCAATGCATGCCATGGACGCCCGTGAGGTATTCCTCTGGAAACGTTCGCGTTTCGTTGTCGTTCGTACATACGTACGTAGGTGTGGCACGGCAAGTATTGTCGGACGAAACTGTTTTTGTTCACAATAGTCGGTGACAAAACCGCGAAGCGGTGACCGTGATGGATCGTCGCTTCTCTATTATGGTCGCTAGAACCAGCCACCCGTCTATGGAAATCCTGTTTAGTGCACCGAATTATCTATTCTCGTGTACGACCGAATTTACCAATTATTTCCAACAAATTGAACGTTTCTCTCATATTCTATCGCAAACGTTGTCAACGTTTCCCAAACGATACCAGCTTTATCGGGTCGATGCTTTCGATTTTCACTCTTTTGTACAGAGAATACTTACCAAAGTGAGCAATTCGATTCAACTCGTCAGCAATAACGTTACACGGCGAGGTAATAAAGAAACTGTACAAAACAGAACAAAAAACGAATGGAGAGATCTTTCGCGAAATTGTTCGATCGAATGCTAACAAAAGTTGCGGTAATTCAGAGGGAAACTCACCGAACGGAGTATTCTCGTAACGTACGCGATAATAAGTATCGATAAGAACATTTACGAGAATGTTCGAGCCAAATTAAATTTAGTACAATATATCTTATTCTGTACGTAACAGCTACTTTGACTTTTTCAGAAGTTAAGCACGAATTGGTTGTTCGCGTGTGGTAATTCGATGGGGGTGTGTCTTTACGATGAAAGATCGTATCGTTGTAAGTAACCCACGGGAATTGAAGAAATCGTGTTTTGAAAAGCACCCGCATTGCGATTGAAACACTTGGAAATATCGTCCAAGAGAAGAAACATTGATGGTTAATTTACAAACCGACGACTTCGAAACGTTGGGAAAATAATCGTCAAAGAAATTCTCGCGATCGATTAGCTTCTTGTTTTACACGTTGATTGTTGTTTATTGAATACATAAATCGTACGGATTCGAATCGCTCGATTGTGCAAAGTCTAAAAGTATCGAATCTCTTTATCGTCTTCTATACTTATTCGCAATGAATTGTTCGTAACACGGTCCCACTCGTCGCAGATTTCGATCGTGTATCGATACAATATCGAACAACTGTTTATCAGGTAGCGGTGTAAAACGGTTTCTCGTTCCATCGACTTTTGGTCACTTGGTATTTACTCGATCCCGTGGCTACCACGATTATCGAGGGTAAAAGTAACCAAGCACGCGTTTGGTTTCTATTCGCGTACGTACGAACAAAGTCCGGGAGCCTTTCATTTATTCTCAGAGAGAATTTCTCGAGCTTCCACTCATTGTTGCGTTCATAATAATCCAAAGAGGATTACACGAATGCTCGTTGAGCGGTGACGCGACGTGTCTCTGTGACGATCAAATGAATGGAAATAAATTGATATTAGAGGGTTAACGAACGCTTTCCAGGAAAAGACAATAGTGATCAACGTTCGAAATAATCGGTTCTAACATCGTTCGTACAACCGATGAACCAGTTACGTGTCTCGATACTCGATAATTGAATCGATTAGCGAAACTTAATTGTTTCTCGTAAGTCCAGACGGATATCGAACCTAAACCAGACAATGAAGTACACGCGTCCCGTTGACGAGCCGTAAGTCAACGCATCCCGCGGAAATCTGTGAAAGAAGAAAAACATATCCGTCCTCTAATAGCCCTCATTGACGAGAGCACCGTAGACAAGTCGGGGGGGATAGACTCTTCTGTTTTCATTTCAATTTCTACCCCTTGGTGGTTGCTGGGTCCCCGTTCGAGGCCAGATGGCGAACGCTCGCCTCGTTTCTCTCTCCTGTTCCCTTGGTTCTCCTTCTCTTACGTACGCGAGCTCATAGAAGGGCTCGAGCGACGGTAGGTGGACAGATCGAAATGATTGAACGTGTCAATGTTTGGTTTGGCTTATACCGGCGTGCCTGTAACGTGGTTAACGAATCGGTTTGCTCTTCTAGGGCTTAACTCGCTTTTCCTCGCTCGAGCCGTCCGAGGATCCGCTCGAGCACACTTCGAGCGGATTTCCGTGATCGACGCGGAACCGTTGTTCAGTAACCGATACTAACGGGGATTAATAAAAATTAGAGAAAGCAAATGGAGATGGAGATCATCGTTCGGCTTGCTTTAAGAGATCGACGCCAGTCGCGTAAGAGAATGATCGAGTTTTAACGGATTTCTGCGATCGGGAACGTATACTGAAGATGATAACTCAGGTAGGAGGCAAAGCCGATTTCCGATCTCAGATAGCACCATAATTCCAGCCGTTTTGGTCTTCCGGTAACTCTTACGATAAACCGAACTGTTCTTTCGATTATTTACAAGTAACGTTTCTCGTCTTGCGTACGAGGTTACTCTCTATTATGTAAACATTGTTTCGTAATGTACTCGAATCGATTCGGTGCGTTCTCTTGGCGACCCAGGTGCCCCGTACAATTTCTGCAAAGATAGCTAACCTTTTCGAATGGAGAATATATAATTGAACAAAATGTTTGTACACTTACAAAAATTGTGTTTCATTTTCAGCAAAAAAAACGAAACGACTTTCCGAACGACCCAAACACTCCGTTTAAGTAGCGACTTTAAGTTCGACACTATTTTTCACCAAGCTTCGAACGTAATACCTCGCGCTCGCTGGATAAATATCGTTGGAAATTTTAACCGTTATCGTTGGACAATATTACAATGTACAAGCCGGTGATATAAAAGAATTGTAATAATTTTCAAGAATAGAATTTACGAAAACGAGAAACGAAAAGATAGATCATCGTTGATGTATTAATTTCAAGAATTACGAAAACGAAAAGATAGATCATCGTTGATCTATTCATTTCAAGAATTACGAAAAGGACAAACGAAAAGATAGATCATCATTGATCTATTAATTTCAAGAATTACGAAAACGACAAACGAAAAGGTAGATCATCACTGATCTATTAATTTCAAGAATTACGAAAACGAAAAGATAGATCATCATTGATCTATTAATTTCAAGAATTACGAAAACGACAAACGAAAAGATAGATCATCATTGATCTATTAATTTCAAGAATTACGAAAACGACAAACGAAAGGATAGATCATCATTGATCTATTAATTTCAAGAATTACGAAAAGGACAAACTAAATGGTAGATCATCTATTAATTTCAAGAATTACGAAAACGAAAAGATAGATCATTATTGATCTATTAATTTCAAGAATTACGAAAAGGACAAACTAAAAGGTAGATCATCTATTAATTTCAAGAATTACGAAAACGACAAACGAAAAAATAGATCATCGACGAAAGCTTCGACTTCTCCGTATTGTCGACTACCATTCACCAAAATCTACCATTTTGTCAACGCGAAAGCATTGGGTTTCATTAAACCCTGCGTGACTCGCGTTTAAAAAAACAAAACAAAAAAAGAGAGAAGAGAAAAAAAGGTAATAATAATGGAAAACAAAAGGACGCGTAATATTCGTCGCATACGCGCCTAAAAATTACACGTGCAAAACGCATTTATACTTTCGTCATACGAAACTGGCCCACCGTGCACGATTTCTAATCTCTACACTACGGTCCCTGCCTTTCATACGTAATCCGAACGCAACATTATCCAAAAAGCGTTCCGCGTTCCCCGCGTGCGTTTCATATCGTAGAGAAGTTTCCCAGCCAGGATGAAAAATGTTTGCAAAAAACGTCTCCGTCTGGGACAAGCTCAAAGGTTCTCGGTATTTATTTTAATTACCGGCTCCGATATTAATTCGTATGTTGCGCAACTGTTGTTTACCAAAACTCGCCGCGGTGGCACGCAGAGCCGACAATCGATACGGAGCACCGGGGTATCCCTGGAGGATCGCGATATGTATTTTCAGAAGCGGCACGGTCGAGCACACCCTCGTTTCAAAAGTTTTGTTTGCACGCGGTACCTTTCATCGGGGATATTTACCGTTTGATCTTATTATTTCGTTCGTCTAAATTTAAACACTTCAACTCCACCCCGCACCGATCGACGCCCGGTGGTCCCGCGACCGCGAAACTGATAATTGAATTGGAGAAGTTTCGTGGAAAAACTTGCTCGCCGACCACGCGCCACCGAAATTTCAATTTTGCTTTCGATCTCTCGACTCGCTTTTAAACAATTTCGAACCTCGCCTCTCGTTTCACCAGATTCCATTCCACGGTAGCTTTTTCGACGCGATCGTTTATTTACGGGATAAGAGGCGATACCGTGCGTTCTTTCTAGCCAGGGATGAACAACATTTTTATCCAAATACAAATTGTAGAGTACGAACTTAAACGTTTAACACTCGCTACTTAAACGAAGTGGTCGTTCGGAAAGTCGTTTCGTTTTTTTTTGGTGAAAATGAAACACGATTTTTTTAGAATGTACAAACATTTTGTTAAATTATATATTCTCCATTCGAAAAGGTTAGCTATCTTTGCAGAAATTGTACGGGGCACCTGAGTCGCCAAGAGAACGCACCGAATCGATTCGAGTACATTACGAAACAATGTTTACATAATAGAGAGTAACCTCGTACGCAAGACGAGAAACGTTACTTGTAAATAATCGAAAGAACAGTTCGGTTTATCGTAAAAGTTACCGGAAGACCAAAACGGCTGGAATTAGGAAACATGGTGGCAATGGACGCACATTTGTACAAACTTTCGTTCTTATTTTAGTGTACTAAATTTGTTTCTCGAAATCGTTGTCTATCGTTCGAATACAATTCTGCTCATCTCTGTTTATACACAGGTACATGGCGCGTTGTTGACTCATCGTGCGACCGTTTAAAACCATTGATCAACTACCGTTGACTATTGTACCTGTAAATAAGATACTTCGATCTTAAATGTATTTAAAGGTATACATCTTTAAAATAACTCGTCATATCCCGATTCAAAGTACTTTACTTTGTCGTTAAATATTAATAAAAATATTTCGGGCGATCGAATACCTGCTTTCGTATGAACTCGTAGATCGAGTATTAAAAATAACGCGATAGGTACCAAAGGACTAGAAATATAAGAGAAACCAAACAAAGTGAAATATTTCGCTTGAAATATTTTAAGGAGGTAGAATTTTGTTAATTTTCTAGCGTAATACAGTTTACGATTAATAATAAATACCTACCGATCGAAAAGTAGGATAAATAGATTTAGCGAAATCGTAATTTGTGTTATTGGGTCGTTCGGAAAATCATTTCGTTGTTTTTGGTGAAAATGAAACACGATTTTTTCAGAGTGTGCAAACATTTTGTTAAATTATATATTCTCCATTTTGGAAAACGAAATGACTTTCGGTGACAACGAAGATTCGTGTAAAGCTTCCGAACGTACGAAATTTCGATTTTCCACGTTTTATTTGTTCGTTTCCTCGTCGTCGTCGAGCAATGTTTCAAATGCAAAGTTTTATTATTTACGAATGATTGGAATATGTAATATCGGATACTTTCGTCGTCGCGTCTTTCATGTTGCGACCGTCTATCGTATCGCATATTGTTCACGCTTTCTCGCGAATCTCTTGAAAGGTACAAAAGACCGAAGAAGAAAGGTACCGTGAAGTGCATAGTCGAACAAGAGATCAATCTAAAATGATTAAAGAAGCGAAGATCAAAGAAGCACGAAGAAGTAGAGCATAAAGGGTACATCAAACGACTGGCGTCTCTTTGCGTCGATACCTGTCTCTCGTAGATAAGTTAATTTCAATAATTTGTTTGCCCATCGTTGTTCGCCTTTTTTCCAATCTTCGTCAATATTCGTTCTATCGAGTTTCGTAAAAGTATATTCGTACGAAGAGTACAAATTTCTTTGCAATTCCTTTTTCTTTGCGGTTTACTAACCACGTGAATCGTAAATTTGTATTCTCGTACGTATAATTTTCTTTCAAAATACTTTAAGTGTGAGCTCGAAATGTGGACAATTGTTCACAGACTTTTCTTTGCAATTTCTTTTTCCTTGCATTTTATTAACCACGTGAATCTTAAACTTGTATTCTCGTACGTATAATTTTCTTTCAAAATACTCTAAGTGTGAGCTCGAAATGTGGCCAATTGTTCACAGACTTTTCTTTGCAATTTCTTTTTCCTTGCATTTTATTAACCACGTGAATCTTAAACTTGTATTCTCGTACGTATAATTTTCTTTGAAAATACTTTAAGTGTGAGCTCGAAATGTGGCCAATTGTTCACAGACTTGAAACACATTTGAAATCGCGCCCAAACGAAACGACGTACAGATCTTGTCAACGCGTTGTGCAATCGAAGATGATCGTGTCACTCTCGAGACCGAAGGAACGTCACTAATGATCGAACTCGCGATAAAATCCGAAAAAAAAAAAGAAAAAAAAAACGGAACGGACACTCGTAACGACCCAATGAAAAGAAAATCACGCGGGAACGTTTCGTCTGGCAGAAGCCCGGAGACGGAGTTGAAAGTCATCCGGTTAATTACAGGGATCGTTCTAACAAATCATCGCGGGGCGACCGCAAACCCCCGTAATTGCAGGCCTTATGGTTTCGCCCGTGGCACGAGCGCTTCCGCAGCTGACCATCGTGTACTACGAGGTCTATAACGGGAACGCAATATCCCGGAACACACGTGGACTATGGAAGCCATAATGTGGAGCAGCGCCCACCGTCCATGAACGGAGTGATTCACCGAAACGCGCGACAGATGCACGATCTGGAAGATAGCCGGTGGATATAACATTTAACGTTAGGAAGTAGCCCGATAACTTCTCGAAGCCTGGCCGAGGGTTCGCGCTTGTTTTTATGCCGGCCGTTGGGTTGCTTCTTCCTTCGACGAGGCTCGGAGGATGGATCGTTACACCAAAGGATTCACTCTCGAGTTGGGGATCCGTGGCCGTATTCTTTTACAATTTATCGACGATCAGCGGCTGGAGAACGCTCACAAAGAGGGATTGTAAATATTGGAACACGACCGGTACGTGTGCTCTAGACCATACCGGACGAGTGACACCATGCGATGGTTGGTGATTCTAGATGCGAGAATAAGTCGATTTTGGGGATGGTGTGTGTTGGAATACGACATTAAACCATGCAGTACTTGAGAAGTCAAGGAATGGTGGATGAGCTCGATACCGGCTTTCCTATTATTTCTGTTGATATGACGACGTGATACAATCTGTTCAGTTGTTCATAACCATACTTCGCTGCACGACTGTAATATATTTATCTGAAAATAAACGTCCTATTTACATTTTTCTCTTGTGCTAAACAATTCCATAATCACACAGTGTGGTAGGTAGGTATTAAATAATTGACGCAAAGCGAGTGAAAGTCGAGTGAACAGTTCGGTGGATTGAAAGGATCTGCCTTCGTTCTTTATTTCACCGCTCTGCTGTCCTCGAAGCCGATTCTCGCGATCGTCTTCTTTCGGACAGTGGTAACTCATCCTAGTCAAGTGCAGGTCTCTAACAACAACGATAAGCTAGTTCGCCTGTTTATGTTACACGGCGTCGTGTCCTCCGCGCGATTGTCGCACGACAAATTACGTTTCGACGCATAGCTATACTTGATACTAATCGAAAATAGAGAAGGTTTCTCCCGTTTGGAGCTTCGTTTACGAGAAAAACGAGTTCGAAGATCGTAGCTGCGACCATTCTCGTTCACGATTTCGCATTCGTTGTCCTCCGTGATATTTATTCCTCTTATTGTCAATCCGCTCGCAGTCCACTGACACGGTGAAATCATTTCTCGTTTAATCCCTGTATTTATCTACATACCGGTTATACTCCTACGTAATTCCATTGATCAATCTCAAAGTTTGAATAAAAATCTCTCTCGGTTGCGTTGGAATAAAAATAGTCTTTGTTCGCCACTTGCGCGCGAAACAACTAATACTCGCGCGTACAACGGATAATACATCATTTACGATACACGTGCTATTACAAGTTACTTAAAACGAAACCGAGTAAAGAATGTCATTTCGCGAGCAATCTTAATTACACGGGTAAACGTACCCAGCGGTTACAACGTTCGGATAGTGTGTTTATTCGTAGAGTAATGAAACCTCGATGATGTCAATTCCGGATCGTCAGCGAGTCCTGACGATTTCGATTCCTGCGAACGTCGTCCGCTAGATACATCGACACACTATTTTTTAACATCGTTACACGACTCCGCTTCCATTATAGGACCGTGTAAAAAATTTTAATACAACTCGACTCTATTCGCGAGCAATCTTAATTACACGGGTAAACGTACCTAGTGGTTACAACGTTCGGATAGTGTGTTTATTCGTAGAGTAACGAAACCTCGATGATGTCAATTCCGGATCGTCAGCGAGTCCTAACGATTTCGATTACTGCGAACCTCGTTCGCTAGGTACATCGACACAGTATTTTTTAACATCGTTACACGTCTCCGCTTCCATTACAGGTAGTAGAGTGACGAAACCTCGATGCTCTCAATTCCGTATCGTCAGCGAGTCGTTTCGACGATTTCGATTCCTGCGAACCTAGTCCGCTAGATACATCGACACAGTATTTTTTAACATCGTTACACGTCTCCGTTTCCATTAGAAGTAATACAGTGACGAAACCTCGATGCTCTCAATTCCGTATCGTCAACGAGTCGTTCCGACGATTTCGATTCCTGCGAACCTAGTCCGCTAGGTACATCGACACAGTATTTTTTAACATCGTTACACGTCTCCACTTCCATTAGAGGTAGTAGAGTGACGAAACCTCGATGCTCTCAATTCCGTATCGTCAACGAATCGTTCCGACGACTTCGATTCCTGCGAACCTCGTTCGCTAGGTACATCGACACAGTATTTTTTAACATCGTTACACGTCTCCGCTTCCATTAAAGTTAGTAGAGTGACGAAACCTCGATGATCTCAATTCCGTATCGTCAACGAGTCGTTTCGACGATTTCGGTTCCTGCGAACCTAGTCCGCTAGATACGTCGACACGGTATTTTTTAACATCGTTACACGCCTCCGCTTCCATTATAGGACCGTGTAAAAAATTTGAACGCGGCTCGACTCTATTCTCGATCGTCGGCTAAAAGATTTCACTCCGTTATTCCTCTCCGTTCCGCGCGAACAATGAGCCACCCCTCGGAAAGGTAGCGAGAGAAAAGGAGAATAGAGCAGCAGACGCGGAACAGCAGCCGAGCGCGTTCAGATAGTCGAGGCTACGCCGAAGCTAGAAGTAGTGGATGAGAGAGAGAGGGTGTCTGGTATTCGCACAAAACACGGGGCGCATTCGAACAGCGGCGGATACCGGTATCTGGAACCTGGAAATAAGGGAATCACGCATAATCGGACGTGACAAGTGACGTTCTGGCCGGGTAGTAAGTCAGCCCCTCTGCTTTTCGTCGGAGCGTTACGACGCCGAGGGGAGTAAGCTTACTCCCTCCACGCTCGTATTCACGGTACACCCACGCACAATGACTGTCCCTAATAGGTACACGCAGCCCTTGATTAGAATCTAGGAGACGAGAGATGCCCGTGACTTTTGCGAGCTTACGAACGTGGCTACGTTCGCTCGGACGAACAGCTTATCGGGGCCGATGGTTTTTGCGAGGGATGCATCGTTGTTAACTCGAACTATTTCCGGACAGAGGAAACTTGTTCTCTACGCGATAACGGACTGTGAAAAACTGGTAAATTTCTCGATGGATAACGACAATTCCCTTTTCGCATCGAAACAAAGCGTTCGCCGACTTTTCGCGGTTAACTGGGAATGAATTCGTTATATGTAACAGTTCCCTCGGAAATATTGTATTCCCGGTATTTTCGACCAAGAACGAACGAGGTTGCGAAACCTCGAGATCTTGTTTCTCGAGATGTTTAAAGTTACCCGTGTTTCTAGCGTAACTGTAGATCGGTGAATTTGCCTCGATATCGACGGAGTTTAGAAAAGTGTACAGTCTCGTTCGAGGAATACACGAATGACCTTAAACTTACACAATCTGTCCTTCGATCGTGAAGAACCAGACGAACGAATTTGTCTTTCGTTATCTTCTCTTCGTTGTCGACGAGGCAACAATGTGCCCTCCCGGTTGTATAATTCATCTCGTGTATGACACGGAATGGTGGTTGGTAAGTGTCCAGGCTGAAAAATTTCAATCCAACAGCTACGTTGTAGGTGTATCTGATGTCCCTACGCAAATTACGTACCACGTGCGAAATATTGGTTTTTTGTACAAACTAGGAGCTCGTGCACCGTGAAAGTCACGCGATCCTGTCCGTTCGTTCCTGTTTATTTATGCAACGCGTTAAAGAGTAGTATTACGCGCAGATCGATCGCCAGGGTAGGCCCGATAAGGCCAACGCGCGTGGCACTCACGTGTAATTATAATAATGAGCCGTAATTTATGATTTATGGTGCATTCCTGAGTGGCCACTCTGACGCCTGACACGCGTGACGACATTCTCGAGGAAAATTATGTCAGAGTCTTATCGCTCGGATGACTCAAACCGGCACGCGAAACTCTCGTTTGTGTTTTAATTTCTGACGAATTCCTGGAACTGAACTGAGAATATCGATTAAAACAATTGCCAAAATCTCACCGCCGTGGAACCAAGAACTCGCGAGGACAGGACAGTTTTTTTTTTCAAACTAATGGTACGTGATTTTTACAAACCACTCGATACGTGTTGTGCGAATTTTAGCTCTCGACTGTTTGAGTCTCGATCGATTCTCTTGGTCGTAAACTCGTTTTCGAAATAAATCGGATCAAAATATGATTTCGATCCGGTTTCTTCCATGGACAAAATATTAATTATCGTTAAGCATGTACAGGGTGTCTGTCGGCGTGTAGAGATTATCGCGTAACGAGAGAATTGTATTCGATTGCACAGACTGCAACGTTAACCAAATTTTTTCGGTACCGAATACGATATTATAGCGGTCCAGCAGACGAGTACGGGTATAAGTAATTATTCGAGAGAATTACCGATGTAGATTGCGGCCAGAAGATGTTATATATCATTTATGCCGTAATATTTCACTATTGTCCATTTTCCAGTACACGTAGAGTTCTGGAATTAATTTCAAATGTTTTGTACGAATGTGCACGTGCTACGGTTGGGAAGATCCCTTCTGGCTCAAGGAACTTCTACCAAAGGTCGTCCCATCTGAACCGGGATAATTTTCAAGCATGTTAATGGACACCTAGAATCGGAAGGTTGCCATAAAAGCGACTCGGTACGAACTCGACAAGAGTATATAGTCTCTTGGTTAAATTTAACGATGCACCTTTCTATCGACCATTCGCTCAATTATGCAGGCTCGAGAACTGTTTTCGCTGAACGAGGCTGAAACAATTTCGACCGGTGTAGGGTTGGCTGGAACATTTTGGAAAAAAGTAAAACCAAAAAGCGTCACCAATGTATCGCGATTTATTCGATCGGACGATGCAATTTCGATTCGTTCGTTGAGAGGTACGAGGCTCCACGATTTAAATTCTAATTTTCGTTTAACGAGTAACGGATAAAATGTTGTTCATCTTTCTTCCATTCGTTGTTCGTAACGTTTATCCGGGGTAAAATTTCACTCACCGCCGCGCGAAAAGTCCAAACCACTCCGGGGAGGAAAACGGAGAAGAGGGGCAAATTATTGAACAATTGTAACCTGCTGACGAGCCTTAGAAATACGCGGGTTCGGGAAAGGGAACGAAAAGTTGTGAGTGCGCACGCACAGTTCGGATTATGAGCCGAGCGAGGCTCGACATTAGGTCCTCATGGGACGTTATTAGCGTTGGCTATCATGCGTGGTGCAAATAGAGCGTGCCCGAAACACGAAAGCATTACGCTTGATTACTCAACCTGCCAAGCGATGAACTGGCGTAATACGCGGCTCGCGATGTGGTACCCCGAACCAACGTATCCAACTTGGAAAACTCGCCGATTGGAGTTCAGATTGAAGGACAAACTCCATCTTGTACATTGAAACGAATTGCAGCACCGACTTGTTTGAGTTTCGTCCGGTCTGTAGCATATTTGAATACGCGAAACTCGATATTAGATTTTAGTTATTCCTACGTAGATACGTACTTAGAATACTCTACGATAAAGGAACGGTAGAAAACTTTGTGTCACCGAAAGTATACAGACAGAAATTGTTAAAAAAATTACACGTGGAATGACTCTGTACTAGGTTTTAGTTATTATAGTTATTTTAGTTATTTTAGTTATTTTAGTTATTTTAGTTATTTTAGTTATTTTAGTTATTTTAGTTATTTTAGTTATTTTAGTTATATTAGTTATATTAGTTATTTTAGTTATTTTAGTTATTTTAGTTATTCCTACGTAGATATGTGCTTAGAATACTCTACGATAAAGGAACAGAAGAAAACTTTGTGTCACCGAAAATTCACAAATGGAAATTATAAAAAAAATTACACGTGGAATGACTCTGTACTAGGTTTTAGTTATTTTAGTTATTCCTACGTAGATACGTACTTAGAATACTCTACGATAAAAGAACAGTGGGATACTTTATGTCACCGAAAATTCACAGACAGAAATTATAAAAGAAATTATACATGGAATGATTCTGTACTAGGTTTTAGTTATTTTAGTTATTCCTAAGTAGATACGTACTTAGAATACTCTACGATAAAGGAACAGTGGGATACTCTATGTCACCGAAAATTCATAGACAGAAATTATAAAAAAAAATACACGTGGAATAACTCTCTATTAGGTATTTTAGTTATTTCTACGTAGATACGTACTTAGAATATTCTACGATAAAGGAACACTAGAAAACTTTCTGTCACCGAAAATTCACAGACAAAAATTATAAAAAAAATTACACGTGGAATGACTCTGTACTAAGTTTTAGTTATATCGATCTATGATCAAGAAAGAGTGCGAAACGATACGGCGTTTATCGCTAAAAAGAGCAGTTAATTCTCATTGAGCTTTAATCTTCAAATAAGCTTTCGTGCAAAGTGACGATAAATCTTTCGCGTATTAATAATTGAATCTATAAACGCTGTATGAAAAGAGGAAATTGTTACCGTCAAATTGCATCACTCGCAATATCGCAATTTATCAAATACGTAATATTTGTACATAAACGCGACACGCATCGATGCTCGTTTGAATAAATAAAAATGTATTCTTTAATTCATTGCTTCGAACCTTGTTTCCCGTGTGAAAACAATTTGCCGAAATTCGTTCGAAACTTCCACGGGTATCGTCGATAACGATCAATTTCGAATCTGTACCGCGGTTCTGGATACGATCGCAAATTTGGCACGGGCTTCTTGATCGTGGGATTCCATATCCCTTGGGGTTAAAGGGAATGATCTGGATTTCATCCGACCGGGCTCTCCCTCGGGGAAACTTGGACGTTCCCTTAATTACTGCGTTTTACCGTCGTTGAAATAATTAAGACCAACGGGGCTTTCTGGCGAAACGATTATCGTCGGAAGCAGAAAAAATTCTGTTATTACGTTTATGCGTGTGACGTCGAGCGAAATTTAATTCAATCTTGTTTTCGTACTTTCCCACCAAGTATCCGAGACTTAAGGATTCGTTCAACGACAAGATCGGAGAAACGTAGAAGGTGCAACTAAAATACAACGATCGAGTATTTTTCTACAAAATAGCGTTTGAAATGGAAAATGGCTGCCTTTCGTACGATCGCCCCCGATTCACCGAACAATACAACGACAACGATCGAAATCACCGAAAAGTCCACCTGCTGTCGTGATTCGTGTTCGCGACCTGTTCGATGGATTTTTCAAACGTTATCGATCGCGGGGCATCAATAGAGACAATTACCTAGTCGCGTGTCGATCGTAGTGCGTACATTCGCAGAGAAATAAGTGGGAGCTCGGGAGAAACGTGTAGAGATAGAACAGGTCCTTTTGGTCCTTTGAAGGATCCGACGTTGATGAATGTCGCGCACGTGACCGCCGTTTGGCTTTTCGTTCGGCACGAGTGTTTCACTTGGACGTTCGTGTATTTTTCATACAGACTTCGCTCAAGTTTCTTCTCTGCACGATTGCCATCCATAGCGACGCAAAACGTATATATTATTAAAAAAAAAGTCGAATAAAAATTTATTTACACTATTTCTATACGATATCACCGACGATAGAACCTACAGTTAAGAAATATTCGCAAGCATTCACGTTCGCCACGGTATTGCATAAAAAATGTAATTATTGTCACGAAACGCGATCAATATAATAAAAGATCCCGCGAATCGATCGTTATCGTTCGTTGTATCGTAGAATTTGCAAGAAAGATTTTATCTCTAATAAGAGAAGTTACCGTATGCTCGTGTATACACGACGCGTGCCGAATACGTGACTTTCGGTTGAATCAATGGATTTCGATGTAAACAAATCGTTTGAATGACTCTTATCTGATCCTCGTGACAATCGATTTGCTCGAACGAGGATTGCAAGAACGATTCACGCTTTTGGTTCATTGAGTCCATGGCGTGACGAGGAAACCATTGCGTTCCAGGATTATTTACAACGAATTTCAACGAACGTTTGGATAAACAATTTCGCTCTCATATTCTACTTTCGATGTACGATGGATACACTTCTTGAGTCGGGTCACGAAAAAAGAAGGTGCAACTAAAATTCAACGATTGAGTATTTTTTCGCAGCGTTTCAAATGGAAAATGGAAAATTCTCAAGTGTCTTTACAATTTGTTCAGCAAGAACATTCGGTAAATTGTGTTATCGGGTGAGGTTGATCAACACGTGGATGTTATCCCTATGGAGAACATCTGTTAAGGTAAAGTGCCTTTAAAATAGTAAATCCTTAGGATGTTTCTATTCAGACTAGTTTCGTATAACATTTTTGCTAATTCGTTAGGGTGATCGTCTATTCTTTTCCTGTAACTCTTGCAGCGGATGTTGATTTCGTTGGTAACTGTTTTCACTTGGAGGTCCTTCCAGGTTTCATCGTTTCGAACATACCAAGAGGCATTAGTTACCGTTCTAAGGATTATGGACTGTAGCGACTCGAGCTTAGAAATATAATTTTTGGCGGCAATGCCCCACATCTCGATTATAATTGATTCGTATATTAAAAGTTTATCGTCAAGACTTAGTTTAGATTTTCTGCACGTAAGCCGGTACATGTTTCTCCCTTTGATGCGAATTTGATCGGTTTTGGAGCGTATGTGATGTTTCCAGATTAATTTTCGGTCCAAGTGAAGTCCCAAGTATTCAACCGATTTGGTTCGAGGAACAGTAGTATTATTAACCCTTTGCACTCGAATCGTTTTTGCTACCCGAAACTGGCGCCTCGATGAAATCTTTTAAATCGCAAAATTAACGTGGAATGGAATAGTTTTATTTCAATACTCGACATACATACGTTTACATCTTAAAAGAGTGTAATACCTAATTTTCAATTTGAATTTCAAGTCACAAAATTTTCCCGAATTGAAAGAAGTACACTGAATCGAGCGGTGATCGAGGGTCTCCTCTCGAGTTCAAAGGGTTAAGTATTATTTCAGGAACAGTACCATTCTTCAGGGTTAAGCTAATGCGTTTACACTTGTCCGTGTTCACTGTTATTTTCCATCGGTGCAGCCATTCTTCGAGTTTCGAGATACATGTTCTCGTCGCAAGTGGCTTCGTCGGTCGAGATTCGTTTCTGCGGTGGTCGTGCATTCTTTCGAATTCGGGACGCTTTGTTCGTTCGGGACAACAGCGAGAATTCGGCTAACGTCAACGCTCGTAAAGCCGGGAACGTATCCTTGGAACGCGCTGCCTGGACGATCCATCCGGTGCCTAGACGGCGAAGTCTCGTGCCTCCCTGATTTCCCAGGGGATTCGCTAGCGTTTCGCTTCCAGAGCTCTACACCCTCAAACGGAGCCTCTTCCCATACGTATTCACTCCCATGGAAACCGTGAAACTCGCCGCTGCACGGCCCCGATGATTACCCGCCGCGCACTTTCATCGAGGAAAAATTTCGTTTCTTTAAAACGTGACAAACTAACGGGCAACTCGGAATCCGGCCAGTCCCGAGGACTCGGGGGAGGCTCGTAGAACAGCCGGGAAGACACGATCGCTTTCGAGCGAAATTTAAATCTTGCCAGTTTTCTCCACCGTGTTTAACCTCCTTGCGCGGGAAATTTAAATTTCATGCGCGATGGATTCGTTTAGAAGTCTCTAACGAAGCGTTCGTTGCGATACTTTGTCTGTAGAAGAAGTCTACAGTTTATCGGAGAAAACAGGGGACGTACATTTATGGATATATGCACAGTTTTTTAATTATGCTTCACTTTTCAATTTTTCGAAAATTGCGCGAAACGTTCAATAAGTTTAACAGCAATATCGACTCGACTTTGTTTCTAGGAGCTCGCGAAGGAATCTTCCCATGTTGATTAACTTTCCCGATCATCGGGCGCCCCGTAGTTCTCCAGTTGCTCAAAGTTAAATAGAAATCCAGGTCGACCGAAGCTTAGCAGTATCGATCTTCGATAATTCCCACAGTTCGCACGGGCGGTGTTTAATCCATTTACGAGAGTTGTTATCCTCCTGTCATCCGGTAATCCACCTTCTATGGATCGACACACGTTCGAGGAGCGAAGCTGGAATTGCCCAGTTTTTCCCACAGAAGAACGAGGACTTGTTCTAAAAAACTCCGCATCGTCTTTCGTCCAACATTAAACAATGTATCTCTTCGTCGAAGAGCGTCGAAAACCTTTTACATAATTTTCATTTTACGTCAAATTTCACCGAACCGTAAAATATTTGAATGCTCGTGAAACGATAATTAACGTGCGTGAACAGTGCTAACTTCTAATGTGTTCAAAATGGAACGAATTCTTTGAAAATTTAATAAAACCAATGACATTGCGCGTGACTTTGTAAATTGTTCAACGCGCGAATAAAGGAGGAAACCTTTGCCCAGTCGTGGATCCATCGTGATTTTTTCGTTACAGTGAACCAACATGTTTGCATAAAAAGCAACACGAACGTTACGTTAAAACACCCTGTGTAACGTTCTCGAGGCAACATCGAGTACCGTTTTGAAACCAAACGAGAGTTTTCTAATTCTCTCGTACTCGGATAATCGATTCGCTGGAATATTCTCACCGTGGCTCACCATGGGGTATTAGCATTTTTTTCGTCAGCCGTGAGAAGGCGCGGATCGCCCTCAGACCCATGGGTACCATCGCGGAACGTGTCAAGTGCGTAGCAAGAACATCCATGAACAACGACCAGTGAACACAATGGCAGGTCGTAACACTTGCATGCTGTCCCATAAGCGATCCACCCCTCTCTCTCTCTCTGTTTCTCTCTTAGTTGTGTCGTTCGTTCTCGACTTCTAGCACGGAAAGCCCTATGGGCGCCTCCCGCAATATGCTAGCGAGTACACCGGATACTCTTGGGTTTGGTGTTTGCAGCGTCGTTCCCATAACTCCCCCGTGGATTCGCTCTCGGCTCGTTACATCTCCAGGGACGCACACCGGTGATATAATGTGAGAATCGAGACCCAGAGACTCGGTCGGGATCTGTGGAGAGAGCGACTGGTTCGATGATTGGACTCTTCGAGCACGATCGCGGGCTCTGATAAGGATATCGGGAAACGGTCGAAAATGGAAATGGAAAACGGAGGGAAATTTGTATTCGCGATCGCGCTTTGGACGAGACGAGTCGACGCGCGACGGAAATGAGCAAAGAATTTGAAGATTTCGTTAAGAGGCGTATTCGTTTCTTTCGTACCGAAAGTAGATAATCGTGATTTCTTTTATTCGTAAACAGTATTTTAATTTACATTCGCTACGCGTTTGTACATCTTTGGAGAAGATGACTCTCCAAAGAGAGTTGAAGATTCTTCAATTATTGTCTTCTGTCATTGATTCTTCGATCGATGTATTGAAGATGATTCAATACACGTTTTTATATAATACAGACGTTAATATTGTGGTAATACGAGAGAATGAAAGGAATTGCGTGTTGTTCGGAGAGAATTCGAAGTGTTTGGAATAGACGAGCGAGCCAAGTGTGAAAGAAGAGCGATCGAGATAGGGTTGTACTAGGAAATTTTCGATGTACGTGACCAGATGCATCGAGTGAGAGAGATTAAGAATTAGAATGAAAGGGAACGAATGCGTGTGAGGATATAAAGTGGGAATGAAGAGTGTTTAGGACAGTCATAGGCAGTCATTGAGAGTCATTCAGAATCCTTGTTGGAAAATCGTCGAAGCGTATCGTTTCGCTAAAGAACAGCGTAGTCAGCACAGTCAGCGTAGTCAACGTAGTCAGAATAGTGAGCATAGTTAACGTAGTTATTAATTGTGTTTCGTTAATGTTTTGTTGCTACTACTACATCATTCAACGTCGTGTCGCGAAAAAACAGCATAGTCAGCACAGTTAGCGTAGTTAGACGTAGTTATTAATTGTGTTTCGTTAATGTTTTGTTGCTACTACTACATCATTCAACGTCGTGTCGCGAAAGAACAGCGTAGTCAGCACAGTCAGCGTAGTTAGCGTAGTTATTAATTGTGTGTTTCGTTAATGTTCTGTTTCTACTACTACATCATTCAGTACACGTATATCCTAAAACTTTATTCACCCTTATTTTACAACCACCGCACCAGCGTTAAATAAACTCCTGCAATATTTAAAAAGTTGTACGCTCGAACATAAGACGCGTTCACATTTGCACTGTTCCATTGGCTGCCACGATAACATTCATTGTTGCTTATGTAGCTATTCGCTTTGCAAATTCTGCAACGAACTTGAATCATCATCGATCAACACTATCTGTGCCAATGACACGTGCCAAGAGACAGATGGCGAAGCCTTTGTCTTCTCCGTTTTCTTAGCATCCTTCGTGCTTCCTGTCGGAAGAAGAAGTTGACCAATGTTAGCAAATGATACCACGGGTCAACGAGTTAGTATCTTGTTACTCCACTCGACACCGTTGGCTTCTACGGCCACGTGTAACCATCGTGTCGTTTACCATCGTCTCGACCCTTTACCCTTTCCCTGTTGAAATTAAACAGTTCGAAGAGAAGAAACTGAACTTCTACCTTGACTAGAACCGATGTACGATCTTAAATGCGTAAAATTGAAGGTTATTCTTGGCGCGATAAAATTTTTAGCGAAAATTGTATGAAAATTATTCGATTCCGCCTTCGATAAAATGTACAACTCTATCGTTGCGTCAAGAAATCACACTGCCAATCGATAAATATTTTTTATCGAAGTTATCTCCGACGATTGAACAATCGGTTGAATCGATAACTGCGAAACAACATAATCTCGTTAATTTATTCTCGGTAACAGGGATTAATGTCGTACGTAATTTCAAAAACGAATGTAAATTCTAAACGGAGATATTGTTGGTATTAATTTCCTTAAAACTAAATTATCGTAACGTTGGTCCGTCAAATTTTATTTCGCGTTAGCAGTCGTGTTTACCAAGACGTTTAAAAACATATAACGTTGGTATTCAATTATAATCTTTACAGATGTACCGTAATATGGATAATAATTATACCGATACGTATTATACGCAATAATAATGTATTACTTTCCTTAAGACTAAATTATGGTTGCAACGTTGATCCGTCAAATTTTATTTCGCGTTAGCAGTCGTGTTTACCAAGACGTTCAAAAACACATTATAACGTTGGTATTCAATTATAATCTTTACAGATGTACCGTAATATGGATAATAATTATACCGATACGTATTATGCGCAATAATAATGTAGAAAATTACAGTACGCAGATACGATTCGACTACGAAATTGTTCGACCATTGTTCCTTTAATTATCGTGTCAACGGGTGGAAAGATTTGATTGAAAACATGTTCCGCAGGGGTGCCTTTCGATCCAGCTACCCTCGATACGCGGCCTCAAAGGAACAACACAGAATGGACTTTTATTAGAAAGCCCTCCTAGAATCGTAACGTGTAAAAGTAAAAGAAAATAAGAGCAATGCCAGCTGTGCCCGTCGGAGCAAACGAAAAAAATATTAATAACGAGCCCCGACACCGTCCACATTGCGACCCTTTGATTTCCGGCTTGTCGACCTTTCCCGGAAACAACGTCTATGTGCAAGACTCTGTAACGCTGCGCTTCACACGGAAATCGCAGATAATTTGTCAATCGCGGTAAGAAACATCGAAACAACGCAAAGGCACGAAGACACCTGCGCTCTCGGTTCGACGAATTCGAACAAAATCGTAAACAATAGCGTGCGTCACGAGTACCCACCGATAATCGTCGAGACTTGATTATTAACAATGTGTTTCTACACGAGGGCGTTACTCGAGATTTCCAAGCGACGGATAGATTTAAAAACAACACGTTTCCTATCACTTAACCGCTGCACAAACAATGTGTAAAATTCGTAACGTTTACAGTTCCGTGACGAACAGAATTAACAAACGTAATTTGTACCGTCGTCACTGGCAGGGGTTGCGAATGAGAATGAGATTGAAAATACTCGTAGCGGTGATTCGATTCAACAAGGTCCCGACGAACTTGAAACACGAACGTTGAACAAGGTGACGTTATAATTTCGTACGAACCGGTTATCAGTCGATACGATTTATTGGCATTATGGACGCACGAGAGCGACCGTGCAGGATCAATTTAGAGTCCGTCTCGTCTAAACGAGCGTGTAACAAGAAGCCACTTCCACCGAGTCGACCGGTAATAGATTAAAGCCATCTTCCACCCCTGGTCCGTAGCGTATATTGTCCCCTTAACACCCCTATCCCGGTAGTTTTGCTTTAGTTCACTTGACCCTACTTGTCCCATCAGGGTGATACGCGTTTCTCCCTTCGGCGTGCTTCCCTTCTGTTTCACCGTTCCTTCTCACTGTACCACCGACGTCGCTGAATTTTTATTCCCATCCATCCTTATTCGTAGCTTTTCGTCCCTTTGTCCTCGTCCGTTTTCGCCTACGTGAATTCGCTCGCGTCTAGTTTCGTCGTCGCGTACGATCAGAAGCTGCTTGCCTCTCGATTCCTTCGAATTCCGTCTGTGGACATTCGTCTTCTCGGTCCTTGGTAGTTAAAAGCAATCGAACTCGCATCGTTTCCGAGTAAATTATTCTCAGTTGTTCGCGTCCAGTGTCACTTTTTATCTCTACGCGTACATACATTTACTATGCTTAACAACGATGCCAACGGTAATCATAAACTCGCTCGTTGCTTCGTTTCGGACTGATTATTGTAAGAAAAATTGTAACCAACATCGTTTGTACGCAATTCGAACGGTTAGTTTCATGAAATATTCAAAAGAATGAGAACATGAACGCGAAAGAATTAATAAAAATCGTTTGTCCGCAATTCGAACGGTTACTTTCATAAAATATTCAAAAGAATGAGAAAATGAACGCGAAAGAATTAATAAAAATCGTTTGTCCGCAATTCGAACGGTTACTTTCATGAAATATTTAAAACGATGAGAAATTGAATGCGGAAGAAGTGTCCTGAAGAGAATTAATAAAAATCGTTTGTACACAATTCGAACGGTTACTTTAATGAAATATTCAAAAGGATAAGAAAATGAACGCGAAAGAATTAATAAAAATCGTTTGTCCGCAATTCGAACGGTTACTTTCATAAAATATTGAAAACGATATGAAACTGAACGCGGAAGAAGTGTCCTGAAAAGAATTAATAAAAATCGTTTGTCCGCAATTCGAACGGTTACTGTCATAAAATATTCAAAAGGATAAGAAAATGGACGCGGAAGAAGTGTCCTGAAAAGAATTAATAAAAATCGTTTGTCCGCAATTCGAACGGTTACTTTCATGAAATATTCAAAAGAATGAGAAAATGAACACGGAAGAAGTGTCCTGAAAAGAATTAATAAAAATCGTTTGTCCGCAATTCGAACGGTTACTTTCATAAAATATTCAAAAGGATGAGAAAATGAACGCGAAAGAATTAATAAAAATCGTTTGTCCGCAATTCGAACGGTTACTTTCATAAAATATTCAAAAGGATAAGAAAATGAACGCGAAAGAATTAATAAAAATCGCAATTCGAACGGTTACTTTCATGAAATATTCAAAAGAATGAGAAAATGAACGCTGAAGAAGTGTCCTGAAAAGAATTAATAAAAATCCTTTCGATTGTAATCTCTAAAAGCTTTAATTCGAGGAAAAACCATCCGGCTTTTCCGACGCGAGATAACCATGGCGGCGTATCCGCGCGTCTTGTTCAATTTTTTTCTACCCTCCGCCGCCTGTTCGTCTGTACGTGTAAACGAGTGGGCGCGCGGGCGCGCAAGAGCTTTCCATGACGGTTGGGAAAAGGCAACCCTTACCGGTTCCCCTCGCGCGTGCGGTTAATACGGAAGAATGCGAGACACCGAGCTCCCTGTGACAGGGAGCGGTGCGAAGAGTCCACGCAATTTCCTTAATGTACTCGCTAAATGTTCTAACCCCTCCCGATACGTATACCAGCCGACATTGCGCGGATACATACGCCTATGTGCCGCCTGTACGCGAACACCCTTCGAGGCAAGGGTGTGCGCGGTCACACGTGGAACGCTCGAAGGAAGTAGGCTAAGCGGGCACGAGTGGGTGTCACGATAGAAGCGATTATCGATCACGGAAGACACATGGCACCTACGCGAAAGATATTCCTACGTCCTTGGCGGAGTGTCTCGGGTTTTCGAGCCGATGCGTCGGGTATTCGGTTTCGACCGCCACGGGAGACTCTTTGCAACAGAATCGTTCGTTAAACCAACCATACGGAAAACGTTGACCGGCTCGATCGTTGCGAACACCCTCTTGGGGATAACGGGCAAATTTCTTCGAGAATTATTATTCACGAACGGTTACTTCCGTGTCGCAACATTTAACATCGAATTCGCGCAAGTGTCTTCTGTCTTCCCTTGGCATGTGTTTCTCGTATCGGCGCGCGTCATAAATGCAGAAAATCCGCGGTCTATTAATCGGGTACAGTTTTCTATCGCTGCACTCTCCGTCATGGATCATTCTGGATCCGGGCGATTCCTGGATAGATGTAGCACCGGGATAAAATGGTTAATGGGGTAGCTAATGTTCCCATATGCCTAAGCCAGCGCATAGATGTACGGGACACGCAATGGGCGGTGCGCATAAATAATTTAAGCCCCGTAGCATCATCCATCCTCGCGAAGAACCCCATTTGGTCCGGGGTTAGGCGGGTCTCGTTTCAGTCGTGCGTGGCTACCCACGTAACGCGTTATTTTGATAACGTAACCCGGAAACTTCGCGCAACGAAATCTCGAACGGGATCGTATTCGCGAAATTGTAAACTCGTCGAGTGTGGTTAACTCGGTATCGTCGACGAAGCGTTGCGTTTATATTTAGGTGAACTATTTAGAAGTGACAGGAGTTAACGTACCTTTCGATCGTACGAAGATCGTGCATATTTTACAAATTCGATTCACCGTGAGTTATTTCCAAACGATTCAACGCGGTACGTCCATCGTATACGTTGAACGCGTAGCTTGCGTTCTCCGTTGGAAAATTGAAACACGAAACGGGGATTAATGTCGCAAAAATTAACCGAGGGATCGGTACGATCTCGTTGAAACGATCGATCGTACGAGTCGATCGGTAGATCGACGACGATCCGTTCAAATGACTCGCGATTTTCTCCAAAAGTTCACCCCGCGCGAAACGACGAGGGACGATCGTCCACGAGCTTTTTAGCGGGGTTCTCCGAGCCACAACGAACCAATCGCATATTAGACGGGCCCGCGGACACATTGTGCGCATTTTATACGTGTTTGCGCAATTCCCGCTGAACTTTCGTCGTCGGGCCAACTGTTTGCCAACCAGGGTCAGACAGAAGGGAGAGAAACGGATTCGATGGCTCGGTTACCGTTTTATCGGTCGGAAGATATTGGATTTATTAATGTCGCTGGTTAGGCACGTCGGATTTATTTTATCGTCGGCCACGATCGCTCCCTCTGTCGATACTTATCCTGGATGCTCACGGTGCTGTCGCGACGATTGTTCGTCTTTCGATGTTTCCGGTCGGTCCACGGTTCAATTGTTCGCAAAACACGCGCGAAAACCACGCTTGTATTCAAAATGTAGCTTGGTGTGGAACGTTGAACGGTGTAATCCGTGAAACGTTGATAAAACGAGAAAAGAATCGATCTTATTCATCGATGAATCGCACTGGAATGTATCCATCGATGTAAATTTCCAACAATTCCAACATCGACGAAATATTATACAAACGGAAAGAAATCGCGGAATTGAATCCCTCGACTCGTTGTTAAACGATATTAAAATCACTTGCAATTATTCAGCGGCGATAATTTCAATTAGTCCGGTTCCTGTTTACTCGATTACTTTATTTCATCGTATAATTTTATGGTAGCGTGGAATTTCATCGATCCAAAGAAACCGTACTGGTTAATTGCGATACGCAACGCTCGAAAATGGAGGAAGGAAATTCGTGGATACTAAAAACGTTCGAAAATGGAGAAACCTCGGGAATAACGATAAACGCGCCGAAATAAACGGTCCAAAAATTGATCGTTTTCACCGGTCGGATAATTGCGTATCGAACGTAAACTCGGTAAAAAGTTTCTTCCCCGTTTTCTAGTTCAACGATACTCCACCTGCAACGTCCACGATAATAATCGTTGCTATTCCGTTTTGTCGTATCGCGTCCAAGTCACCCTGTTCTTCGCGCTGCGTGTTAGTTTCCCTGCACTTTACCTAATTGCGTTCTCCTCGTACTAGCAGTTTTGTACCTATTGCGCGCGTACGTCGGGTTCATTCGAAAGGAATTGTGACGAAACGAAATTTAATCGCGTCTTGGGAGAAAATGGGAGAAAGAGTGTGGAAATTATATGTTTACTTCCATCTGTGTCGCGACGGCAAAGCGTTGTTCTTTCATACGCAAAGACTCTGCGTGTCTTTCTAGAATTCTTCTACATTCTTCGGTTGCATCTCGAGGCGAAGATTCGGCGTGTTATCACCTTAAATTCCCCAAAATCTGTCCAGTAACAGGGCAGGTTTGAAATTTTTAGGTTTATCGAGGGTGCGAGCTTTTCGCGTAAATAAACGAGAGACACTGATTCGTTCTCGGTGTGTACGATAGATATCCACAACGTGTCTTTCTAGAATTGTTCTACACTCTTCGGTTGCATCTCGAGGCGAAGATTCGGCGGGTTATCACCTTAAATTCCCCAAAATCTGTCCAGTAACAGAGCAGGTTTGAAATTTGTTAAATATCGAGTCTCATAAACGCTGCTAAAACTCTTTGATAAATTCTCAGCGTTCTTCGGGGTCGAAGATTCGGAGGGTTATCTGTTTTCGTGGACAACTTCGATCCCTGAGAAACGAGGAGAATTTATCAAAGAGCTTCAGCACCGTTCGTGAAACTTAATATTCTAAAAATTTCAAACCTGTTACTGGACAGATTTGAGGAATTCAAGGTACACACGTTGCACGTGTCTCGTTCATCTTCTCGATGAGAAGAAAGCAGAATTTGTGAAATCGAAGCATTTCGAGCTGTACCCATCGATCGCGGTGAACCCAGTACCTGCCCTGTTACTGGACAGATTTGGGGGATCGAAGATTCAGTGGGTGTTTTCATGGACAACTTCGATCCTAGAGGAACGATGAGAATTTATCAAAGAGCTTCAGCACCGTTCGTGAAACTCGATATTCTAAAAATTTCAAATCTGCCCTGTTACTGGACAGATTTGGAGAATTTAAGGTACACACGTTGCACGTGTCTCGCTCATCTTCTCGATGAGAAGAAAGGGGAATTGGTGAAATCGAAGCAGTGATTTCGACCTGTACCCATCGATCGCGGTGAACCCAGTACCTGCCCTGTTACTGGACAGATTTGGGGGATCGAAGATTCATTGGGTTATCTGTTTTCATGAACAACTTCGATCCCTGAGAAACGATGAGAATTTATCAAAGAGCTTCAGCACCGTTCGTGAAACTCGATATTCTAAAAATTTCAAACCTGCCCAGTTACTGGACAGATTTGAGGAATTCAAGGTACACACGTTGCACGTGTCTCGTTCATCTTCTCGATGAGAAGAGCGCAGAATTTGTGAAATCGAAGCATTTCGAGCTGTACCCATCGATGACGGTGAACCCAGTCGCGGCTGAAGAAAGTTTCAGCGAGTCGCGATCCCGGATTCGATCCGCGTACGAGGTCGAAACTCGAGCGCGGCAGCGTCGTCGATCTCCAGGGATCGCGTTACTTTTGATTATCCCCTCGTAAAGTAGAAAGGGAAACGGACTTGAAAGGTTCTGCGAGCACGGACCGGTGCACGCAAATGCGCGGGCGTATGTCGTTTAAGCCCATTTAACCGTACAAACGTTTGAGAGATCACGGCCGGTGCGGAGGAGACAATGAGAGGGAGCTGTCGTCGGGCTTTGTGCGAAGCTGGCTTTCACGGGGGGGTGGGGAAGGGGAGGTTGCACGAGGATCGCGCGGACCCGAATTCGAAACGACGAGGTAGCTGGAGGGGTTGGCAGGCCGAGGTCGCGGGTGGAAACGCGACGAGGAAGGGGTTGTTGGCGAGGCGGTGGTTATCCTGCCGCGACGGCACACCCACGCAGGCGCCCCTCGGTCGTTCTTTCTCTCCTACCCTTTGCCTCCCTGTTTACCACCGACACGGTACCGATAACTACGCCCTTACCTCCTCCTCCTCTTCGTTCCGTCCCTCCGGCCTCTCCGCGCGTCCTTTTTCCACCGTCGCTCCTCTTTCTTTTTTTTTTTCTTTCTTTCTTTTTTTCCACCCCTCTCTAATCCCCGTTGGCTCCCCGCTTCCCTGCCCGCGTATTCTCTTTTCGGATCCGCGTCCGTCTCGGTCCGATTTCCCTGGCCTACCGTTCCCCTTGCCGACGCTTCCGCCGTGCACGCCTATGACACAATAGCGCATCTGGCGCTAACTTCTGTTTTCGGTCGTCGCGCTTGTCGCGGAGAAATCGCCTCGGTTTTACGCGTTCCGTCACGGGGAACGATCTCCGACGAATCTCCGACGATCTCCGACGATCTACGCTCGGTTTTCACGTCGCGCCGACTCGCGACGCACTCGTCTATGCCGGTTCGTCGGCGAACGTTTGCCCGCGTTCCCGGTCGACGCTGCCGGTGGTGCTTTGTGCGCGTTCGGGCACAGGTCCGAGGGAAAGAGATAGTTACTCTCTTTCTCTCTCTCTCTTTCGACGATGTTCCTTTTCGAAGAGACGAACGCGCTCGGTGGCAATTTTTTCGCGCTTCTTTCCGGTCGCGGTGGCTCTTTAGCCATCCTTTTATCCCCATCGTTTACCTATCGTTTGGTACCGGTGTCTTAACTGCGAACGACGCGTATCCCGAAAGTCGCGAGTCGATCCGATCGGTTACCACCGTACGAGAGCTCCCACTTTTCATTCTCATCAATTTCCGTTGAAACGACTGTTGCAAAGTTCAGATTATAATATCTGGTTTGTTATAATATACAGGGATCTCGCGTATCTAGTAGTACAGTTATTGTATATATAAGAATATAAAGTTAGAACAAATGGGTATACAGTGATATGTCTTTCTGCTGCGGCGAAGGTGGAAGCTCGGGTTTTCGTTTATCGAGAACGCGAATCGAGAATTATGAATTGTTTTGCGGATGTGCGAATATCACTGGTCGGTTATCGAATAAGATCGTCAACGTTAAAAATTTGATTGTGGGTGGCTCGGTGGCCGTTCATCGAGTTCTTGGTAACGCTCGCTCCTTCTATAGTACTATAAATATTTCTGTTGTAAAGTTCAGATTATAATGTGTTGTTATAAAATTCAAATTATAATATGTTGTTGTAAAGTTCAGATTATAATATCTTGTTGTAAAGTTCATTTTATAATATGTTGTTGTAAAGTTCAGATTATAATATCTTGTTCTAAAGTTGAGATTATAATATGTTGTTGTAAAGTTCAGATTACAATATCTTGTTGTAAAGTTCAGATTACAATATCTTGTTGTAAAGTTCAGATTATAATGTGTTGTTGTAAAGTTCAGATTACAATATCTTGTTGTAAAGTTCAGATTATAATGTGTTGTTGTAAAGTTCAGATTATAATATGTTGTTGTAAAAATCAGATTATAATATCTAGTTCATTATATTATGCAGGGATCTCCGGTATCCAGTAGTATAGTTTTTGTACATATAAGAATACAAAGTCTAAACAAATAAGTATACAGTGTTATGTCTTGATGTGAACGACGACAGTGTCGTGTGGTCTTTCTGACTCTGGACTTGGAACTCGACTAAAAGGAAAAGCCAAAAGGAAAACGGCCAAACCGTTGACCGTGTAACCATACAAAAAACCGATAACATTCCTTTTCGCACAGGTTCCCATAACAACGCACGAGACTCTCCGCTCCCATAACAACGCATGACACTCCATACGACAAACCGCTGATAACCGAAATTCCTTTTGCATACGTTCCCGTAACAACTCATGAGACTCTTTCGAGCTAGCGTGGGTCGTTTCGTTTGTTATTTATCTCGATATTTTTCCGCTCGTGTTCCCGTGTATTTATCTTCGTCCCTCGCATCATTTTCCGCATGTCGCATCATCGAACGATGGTCAAGCACCGGTGTTCCGCAGGATAGTAACTAAGTCAGGCCTAACGACGTTCTTGTAACCCTACCAAAAACTGATAACATTCTTTTTCGCACAGGTTCCCATAACAACGCACGAGACTCTCCGCTCCCATAACACCGCATGACACTCCATACGACAGACCTCTGATAACCGAAATTCCTTTTGCATACGTTCCCGTAACAACTCATGAGACTCTTTCCGTTCCCATAATGACGCACTCCCTACACAACGCAGGACACTCGGGACAAGAACAGATACAAAAACCCGGCACACAGAAGACAGATCAGTCTTGACCCGTGATTAGATCCGAATCTACGACCGACGGTACCGCAATTGAAGTGTAATACAAAAGAAAATAATAAAGAGTTCGATCTCCCGTTGAAGAATAACATTTTTTCCATCGAATCCTTAATTATTACGTGACAATTGCGCAGCGAACCACCCTTCCGCGCCAATACAAAGACAGTTCTTAAAACCGACATCGACATCTGACACCCTTGAGATCGTTGTTGCATTCATTCCAACGACGACAATTTTGATTTCCAGTACGAAAAAATGTTGATTCTCACTTGATTTCTCTGCATGCGCATCGAAGGTATCGATTTCGTTGGAAAATTCACGCGTCTTCGTGGAAGGGTGCGCAGCCACCGCGCGATCAATTCATGGTGAATTTAAAAGGCTTCGCGTTCGGTCGAATATTAATTCGATCGGCACACGCGGTCCGACAGAAGCGGTACCACCGAAGTATTCACCGGCCGAAGAACCATATGCGTAAATGGGGCAGGCGAGTAACCGGCCGGTATAAATTCAAACGTATTTACTGCGGCAAGGGTGGTGTTGGTGTAATTTATTACCCGGCGATGTAACGGAAACGCCCATAGAGAAGATCTGCCGGTGCAAATTCGATTATATGCAATTGTATCTTGGCTCCGATAGCTCGTACTACCCCATACCCGACCCTGGCCCGTTACACCCCTCGGCCGTGGTGTTCGAGGAACGGAGTTAAATTAAAAATTGTACAACGCGCGTAAACGCGCATATTTCATCGGCGCTGTCTCTATTCTTGGAATTTTCCGTTCGCGCAAACTTTCCACGGAGAAATACCGTGCACCGTTCAACGTCCCGTTTGCTTCTTCGTCGTTCGTAGAAACTCGTTTTTCGAGTAATTCTACGCGAGCGTGGAATATCTCGTTGCGACGAGGCTGGAATCGGCTTGGACGAGCGCGAATCGGTAACGAGCGATAAAAGAAACAGTCTTAATTCCCGGTAGTATCTCGAGTAACCCGGTTTACTCGTCTCGGGTCGTACCGAGTACTAGCGATCCACGATCGTGTGCACACCGCTATCCGGATACCCAATTCGAATCAATAGCATCGCCGCGTATTGTGCATCTCCAAACACCTCGATACACCCGGGAAAGACGAAAAAAGGGAGAAAAAAAAGCAACCTTGCCAGCATCGTGGCTGGAACAAAGGCAGAAAATCATCATCCCTCGGGGTGGAGCACGCCAGAAGCGTATAATGATCCAAGCCCGACCCTCGTCCCCTGACCTTTCGCTCGCTGAAACCAGCACCGGCTGATATTTACGGTATCCTCGAAGGAAGCGAAATGAAAAATAGAAATGTCATCGTTTGTCGGGTCAAGTGTGCACCGTCGGGTGGGGAGGGAACAAGGGACGCGTTCCAGCTTGGCGAGCCGGTGCCTGGCTGCACCCCCTTTTTTTTTTCCTTTTTCTTCTTTTTTTTTTTCTTTTTTTTTTTCTCTCCCCCGTCGTCGTTAGTCTTGCCACGAGCCGGCACTGGAGGAACCCGTGGGCGAGTTATACCTCCACCCTCGGTTCGGCCGCGATAAACCCCAGTGCCGATGCTTTTTACGGTGACGCACGACTCCTGGAGGCGTGTCGACGTGTGCAACGGAGCCGACGAAGGACGGGCTCGCGTGATCGAAGCCCGGGGAGGACGCCCACGGAAATCACGGGGTCGCGCAATCGCAGAGACACCCCTTTAATGAATCTTCGCGATGGAAACGAGGGAGTCGCATCGGTTGTATCGGTTCCGCGCTTTACCGAGAATGTTCCGAGGCGTTGGAGGAGGTCCCGAGTTCCCGCGACCGAGTGTTGCTCGTTTGTTCAACGCGTTCGCCGTTGGGGCTTTCGAACGGTTCGACGCGTTCAAAAGTCACCATAAAGCGATACTAAACGTTTCGACGAAAATTTTACGCGTTCTTCGTTCACGCTTTCCGGAACGATTCAAATTTTACGAAGATACGAGCTGCGTCGTTTCTAACTAATCTTACGACAAAGATATCTGGAAAATTTCAAAGCGATCGGTTAGATGGATCTCGAGATATCTTGCACACCGTTTCAATTTTACAAAGATCGCTACGTCGTTTCTAAGAAATCTTACGGTAAAGATATCTGCAAAATTTCAAAGCGATCGGTTAGCTGGATCTCGAGATATCTTGCACACCGTTTCAATTTTACAAAGATCGCTACGTCGTTTCTAAGAAATCTTACGGTTAAGATATCTGCAAACTTTCAAATTGATCGGACGCGTTCAAAAGTCACCACCAAGCGAAACTAAACGTTTGGACGAAAATTTTATGCGTTCTTTATTTACACTTTCAATTTTACAAAAATCGCTACCTCGTTCCTAACAAATCTTACGACCAAGATATCTCCAAAATTTCAAAGCGATCGGTTAGCTGGATCGCGAGATATCTTACACATCGTTTCAATTTTACAAAGATCGCTGCGTCCTAGCAAATGATATGACAAAGATATCTGCAAAATTTCAAATTGATCGGTTGACAAGATACTCGATTAACGAAAGTATCTCGTGTAAAGTATGAAATAAAGGTATATATTGTATGAACGTATATATACGCTCTTCGTATATGAATGGTTATTCTTCAAGGGCGTATATATAAGATATCGAGATATATTGCACACGGCTTCAATTTCACAAGATCGCTGTGTCGTTTCTAACAAATCTTACGACAAAGATATCTGTAAATTTTCAAAGCGATCGGTTAGCTGGATCTCGAGATATCTTGCACACAGTTTCTAAAAACACAGTTTCGAGGTAAACGAGTTTAACCCTTTCGCTCTGGCGGGCGTATATATACGCCCTCGAAGAATGACCATTCATATACGAAGAACGTATATATACGTCCATACAATATATACCTTTATTTCATACTTCACACGAGATACTTTTGTTAATCGAGTATCTGGCATGAAAAATGCCTCGAACGAGGCATAAAAAAAAATCAAATTCAAAAATGTGTCGTCTATAGTAAACGCGGAAAAAGACGCGAGTCGAGGTACTATTGTTCAAAATGCGACGTTGTCTTACTCGTGGTTCCATGCTTGGAACTTTATCGTACCAAACTTGATTATTAATATTGCGTTTGGCTTTAAATACTTTAGTAATTTCATTATACTGTGTTAAAAAATATTATACGAGCCTTATAATATAATATATAAAACAATAAATTACGATTATAAAGTTTTATATTTTATAAAATAAAACGATATTACCAAGTATAATAAATATCATTGTGAAATTTCGAGAACAAGAAACCACTTCTACTTACTTCGTAGCTATTCGTACTTCAATGTCAACAACTCGGTAATGCGCTCCGTTCACACTTATCACATTTTGTCACAAACGCTCCGTTCACAGCTATCACATTTTGTCACAAGCGCTACGTTCACACTGATCACATTTTGTCACAAGCGCTCCGTAGCGAAAGGGTTAAAGTTTCCAAACGAGCCGTTACGCGCTGACTAATACTCGAATCTCGAGGTCCCAGACCACTTCGAAGGCCGACCGAAACGTCTGACTCGACACGATCCGTAATTCCTTCCAGACACCAATTTTTCGGGTCCGCGCGATACTGTCCAGAGCAGTGTTCCACCGTTAACGAAACACGGATCGATCCGAATAAACACGATCGGAGAATCGAGAGCCAACAGACCCTGTAACGTGCGAGTTTTTCTACATTGGAGAACAAAGAGAAATAAGTGGCTCGTATTATCGCGGTAGGAAATCGGTGATTACTCCGACTGGGGTACCTCGTGGTCGAATCCAACTCTGTTAACAAGGTACTTTCAATTAACTTTCGCGAGTATCGCAAATACTTTTGCAACCTCTTGGCTACGAATTATCGTACGGTTGAAAATTTTCTACGAACGTTTTTCTACACACGGTACCTCGTGGTCGAATCCAACCCTGTTAACCGGATACTTTCAATTAACTTTCGCGAGTATTGCAAACACTTTTGCACCCTCTTGGTTACGAATTATCGGTACGGTTGAAAATTTTCTACGAGTGTTTGTAAATTTTCTAAAGTTTCTAAGAATCGAACTCGTCTCGTTGGAAAAAATAACGCTGCTAAATTCGCGCGTTCGTCGTGCTCGGTTTTCTACGAGCATTTGTAAATTTCCCAAAGTTTCTAAGAATCGAACTCGTTTCGTTGGAAAAAATAACACCTTTGAATTCGCGCGTTCGTCGTGCTCGGTTTTCTACGAGCGTTTGTAAATTTCCTAAAGTTTCTAAGAATCGAACTCGTCTCGTTGGAAAAAATAACGCTGCTAAATTCGCGCGTTCGTCGTGCTCGGTTTTCTACGAGCATTTGTAAATTTCCTAAAGTTTCTAAGAATCAAACTCGTCTCATTAGAACGACAACGTCGCTAAATTTGCGCGTTCGTCGTGCTCAGTTTTCTACGAGCATTTGTAAATTTCCTAAAGTTTCTAAGAATCAAACTCGTCTCATTAGAACGACAACGTCGCTAAATTCGCGCGTTCGTCGTGCTCGGTTTTCTACGAGCATTTGTAAATTTCCTAAAGTTTCTAAGAATCGAACTCGTCTCGTTGGAAAAAATAACGCTGCTAAATTCGCGCGTTCGTCGTGCTCGGTTTTCTACAAACGTTTATAAATTTCCTAAAGTTTACTAAGAATCGAACTGGTCTCGTTGGAAAAAATAACCCCGTTGAATTCGCGCGTTGGTCGTGCTCGGCGAACATCGACGTGACTTCGAAACGAACGAGTGTTCGCGCGACTTCAATCGACCGTGAAAACCGCGGATCACCGTAGAAGTCATCCACGCGTTTACGATCGAGCCGCGGAACCATAATCGTCGAACGATGCCACCGCTCAGACCGTGCCGCGAAGAATGCAAAAATTTTCCACCTGACCACGTGGATGGGGTGCTGGCGAGGCAACAGATGGTTCGACACTTTTGCGCGTACGACGACGCCCGTGCCCGTAAAATCTGTTACGGCCGCGCGCGTCGGTTTTCATCGTTGTTCTCGATACGCCGAATTCAACGAAGAAACGATACTCCCGAAGCTGGTTCTACGATTTCGGTAACTCTCTTCGACGTTTCTTCAAGCCACGCGCGAATCCACGACTACGCTCGACTCTTATTTACTCACGACGCGACGGTGTAACGATCGCTGTCTAAAAAGTGATCCTGGAAACGATATATTTGTTGGAATGAATGCAACAACGATCTTAAGGGTGCCAGATGTCGATGTCAGTTTTAAAAACTGTCTCAGTATTGGCGTGGAAGGGTCGTTCACTGCGCGGTCAACTTTCTGGCTGTTTTCCTTTTGGTTTTTCTTTCTAGTCAGTTCCAAGAAGAAAGACCACACAACATTGTCGTCGTTCGCATCAAGACATATCACTGTATACGCGTTTCTTCGAACTTTATATTCTTATATGTACAATTACTATACTACTAGATACGCGAGATCCCTGTATATTATAATAAACTGGATATTATAATCTGAACTTTAGAATATAGTATTTCGGCAACTCTCCCCAACGTTTCTTCAAACCACGCGCGCACTTCGGTTTTCATCGTTCTTGATACGACGCATCCGAATTCAACGAAATGAACGATACTCCCGAAGCTGGTGCAACGATTTCGACAACTCTCCTCGACGTTTCTTCAAACCACGACTCTACGACTACGCTCGACCCTTATTCGCCCACGAATAAACAATCGTGCAACGATCGCTGTCGTTACGTCTAAAAAGTGATCCTCGAAACGATATATTATATACTATACTCTTCACGATCGATATCGAAGTGAAAATTGCCCTGTAAAGAATAATTTCGAGGTCCGAGCGTACGCAAAGAACCTCGTCCCCCGAAGCGTTGAACTGAAATCTACGACTACGCTCGACCTTTTTCACCCACAAATAAACAATCGTGTAACGATCGCTGTCGTTACGTCTAAAAAGTGATCCTGGAAACATTTCTGTTTATATTCTTCACGACCGATATCGTAGTACAAATTACCCCCCGCCTTGTAAATAATAATTTCGAGGTCCGAGCGTACGCAAAGAACCTCGTCCCCGAAGCGTTGAACCGAAATCTACGACTACGCTCAACTTTTATTCGCCCACGAATAAACAATCGTGCAACGATCGCTGTCGTTACGTCTAAAAAGTGATCCTGGAAACGATATATTATACATTATACTCTTCACGATCGATATCGAAGTGAAAATTGCTCTGTAAAGAATAATTTCGAGGTCCGAGCGTACGCAAAGAACCTGGTCCCCGAAGCGCTGGACCGGAATACCCCCTTAACGGTGAAAGAAACCCGACTCGCGAAAACCTTGGCGCAGAGAACGTAGAAAAGAGAAGAGAAGAGAAGAGAAGAGAAAAGAAGAAAAAAAAAAAAAAAAAGAAACAGTTGGTTTCTTCGCCTCGGTCCGACGAGCACTCGCAACGCGCAAAGGACTCGAACGCGTTGCGCGCGAGGCGCGATCGGAAGTCGCGCAGCCAGCGTAAAATCGCGAGCTCGTGAGCACCGGCGCTTCGAACCGGACAGGAGTAGCGGGGCGAGGGGACACGTGCCCTGCGAACGGGCGTAGGAGTCGGCCGTCGAGGGGACGAGGGGTAGTTTTCATCTGGAAGGCAAAAGGGGGATGCGAGACTCGCAAGGACAAAGAGGACACGGGAGCCATCTGACGCGACCGAGATAAACAAAGACGCGCATTGAAAAGTGTGCCGGTTGATGGTGGTGGACGTATCTACGCGTCCATTTATACGTCGACCCCGCCGACTTATTCGGTTCGGTGTGGATGGGTTCGCGCGAATCAGCGAGGGACGAGAGAAGAGTATACGCGACCGATCCCGACTAAGATTATAAAATGGCGACCCTCGTCCCCCCTCGCGGCCCGGCTGTTCTTAATTTCGCTCGTATCCTTTTGTCCCACCCCTCCCCCCCTACTCTAGCTCCCGTTCGCCCGCGCAGCCCCGTTTTCATCGCTTCTTTCGCTTCTTTCGCTTCTCTCGCCACCCCCTTGCTCGGCCCGCCCGTTTTCTTTGCCTTTCCGCGGCGCTCGCTTTCACAATCGGCGCGGCTCGCCAGACCTTGCCAAAGGAACGCGCTACAGACGACACGGGGAATTCTTTTACCCGACCGTTCCAACGGAACCGTAGCCCTGGGCACCGGAAATTTATACACCGGACACATTCTCGGACGATCGTCGCACGAGGGAAACTTCCTGGAGGAAGCTTTCCACCTTTCTGGGGTACTTTTCGCGAGAAACGGGGATCGACGAAGCAGGTTCTTACACTCGACTCTTTCGACCTCGAGAGAGAGTTCGTATCGTTGCGGATGTCGCGTTTGAAATTTAATAACGAATAAGCTATTTTAACGACTCTCGCGTTGCTGTACGATAGACGCTCGTAAAACTCCAATTCTTCTAATAAAAACTTCGCGATCACTGTTTCCCTACGACAAGATTCTTCGTATCGAAAAATATCGTACGGATAAAGTACAGAAATTCACGATCGAAGAATTCAATCTGTCGAGGTGTCTTTTTCTTCGTTTGTACGGAAACGATTCGAACGACGAAATTTTGTATTAAATTGGTTTTGTATTCTTCGCGCACACCGTATGTATTTTCGATGGTTTTTTTTTCGTTCGAAAACGCTGTAAAAAACGATCGTTCGCGTACGGCCAGGGTCAGGGATCGGGTTCGTCTTTCTGGAAGCTTCGCTCTCGTCCTTGGAGCGCGTCATCGCGGTGTCAACGATGCATCGCCCGCACCCTCGGCGAAAGGCGCTCGGTGGTGAGTCGATCGCCATATTGGAGGCGGTCGATCCGCCCTCCAATCGGCGAGCGCGTCTCGGGTGCGTGGGTGCAGACCACACCCGATAACCCGGACGCGCACCCCACCGGGAACCCGCCACACCCACGAATGTCACGTGCGCACGAGCAGCTGCAACAACGTTCGAACAGTCGTTCGCGTACTCTCGTACCGGTCGCGTCGACGGCACGCTCCTCGTACGTTCATCGACCGTTCGGTCTCGCTCGCGTAGCCTGGATTTACATCGAAGGAAACCGCTTTTATCTTCGCTATCTCCGATAACGATAGTTCAACGGACTCGGATACCGATCACGGATCAACGACGTTCGTTAAAACGCGAACAACGACACCAATCGTGCAAACAATCCACGGTTAGGGACGATCTTCCAAGTCGGCCCATCGAGGGGATCGCAACGTGGAAAATTAAATTTTCCCAGGATCCACGAGTCGAGCTTGGTCCCTGGATGGACGAATTCTCGAACCCGGTGTTCCATCGTCCATGTTAAATGGAATTACACGGTCCAGGGAGCACGAGTCCCACGAGATACGAACGAAGAGAAATCGAGTACGATGGAAGTGCGAAGGAAAGTGGAAGGAGCGATGGAACGAACGGTGGTGAAGTGTCGGCGTAGATGGATGCGAGAATAGCTCGAACGATAAATACGTGTAATCGAAAGTGTGGGAACCGGAGGATAAACGGTGTACGATCGTACGAAGACAGGAGAGAACCTAAAATCGACTCGCGCGAGTCGATGGAGTAACGAGAGACTGTAGAGACTTTGTCGTGGATACTGGGATTCGAAAGAGTATCCATCCGTGGGTTCTCGCGACGGTAGTCTAACCAATAGACACGAAGGTGTAGCCTCGAGACTTTGCAAAGGAAACGACCGATACCAAGGATTGATTCGTTCACCGTCCGGTTCCCTGCGTTAGTACTCTAGCGAGTCAAACATGGCAGCCGCCAGGGCGACTCGATGGCGTTGAAACGATCGAAATCGCGACGAATCGAGCGAAAAGACGCAAACATGACTATGATCAGCTTGGAGATGCTGAGCTGCGATGCTCTGCCCATGGAAGGGATGTATCAACGGGCTCGTCAAGATGTCTTGACACCGCCCCACGACAGTCCGGAGTCGCGGAACGTGCAACGGAACGGCGGTAACACCGGAAGCGTGGCGAGCATCGCCAGCTTCGGAGACGCTCCTCGCAACGAGATGTATCCTCTCGAACAACCGGCCGTGGAACTCGGTCTCCCGTCGCACATACCCAAGATCCTCTACTGTAAGTGATATGCCTCGATCGTTGATCGAGTTTCGTCGAACGTCGTCTCTGAAGCGATGACTCGATGTCAGAAACGAATCGAGCAAACTGCCCGAAGGAAACTTCTGGCTAGCGAGCTCTTTACAAAGTATTAACGAATAAATAAATTATTAACAAGGTCCAACGATTTGGTTTTTATAGCACGGAATCGGTCTTGAGACCGTTTTAACGCTAGGTTTACGGGACACGTCGTTTTGACGCATTTCCATCGATGAGGAAAATTACGAATACCGTTTACATTTCTCTTCGGTCACTTGTACCGATTTTTATACATTCAACGAGACAAATATGTATCGAAATTCATTTTCTTAGAATCTTTCTTATTTTATCATTCTCTATTCGGTATACCTATTTCTTCTCGATACGCAAGAATTTCTTGATACTTCAATTTGACGCAAGAAATGTACGTAAACCTAGTGTCAAGCTCGACGGTTCCCCGGAGCTGGAACCAAGAACTTTGCAAAGTACGAAATTTTCTCGAGACATCCGCTGGTGATAAATTGCTCGTCGCGAGGGTAATATTCCCCAACGCTTGTTCCAATGTTGATTAAGTTACCGTAGGATTATTATCGCTCGATGAGATTATTCGATGCTTTCGTTAATCCCAGCGAAAAATCGTCCACGATTCGTCAAAGACGATTCAACTTGGATACTTTTGCATACGGATCAAGTTACCGTAGGATTATTATCGCTCGATGAGATTATTCGATACTTTCGTTACAAAGACGATTCAACTTGGATACTTTTGGATACGGATCAAGTTACCGTAGGATTATTATCGCTCGATGAGATTATTCGATACTTTCGTTACGAAAAATCGTCCACGGTGTAAAGACGATTCAACTTGGATACTTTTGGATACGTCGGTTCCCCGAATCGCGAGATGGGCTGAACGCAAACTGAACCCGCAATCGTGACAAAGATTCGAATCGCTAACGTATCTTATCGCGAGACGAACCACTGTACACGATACCGTAACGTACGCTTTATTAATTTCGTTTCATCCGGCCAATACCGGGTTAGGTCTGGGTTAGGTCTGGGTTAAGTCTTGGTCAGGTCTGGGTTAGGTCGCCGCGATACCGTAACGTACACTTTATTAATCTCGTTTCATCCGGCCTATACCGGCTTAGGTCTGGGTTAAGTCTGGGTTAGGTCTGGGTTAAGTCTAGGTTAAGTCTGAGTTAGGTCTAGGTTAGATCTGGGTTAGGTCGCCGCGATACCGTAACGTACGCTTTATTAATTTCGTTTCGTCCGACCAATACCGGGTTAGGTCTGGGTTAAGTCTGGGTCAGGTCTGGGTCAAGTCTAGGTTAGTTCTGGATTAAGTCTGGGTTAGGTCGCCGCGATACCGTAACGTACGCTTTATTAATTTCGTTTCGTCCATCCAATACCGGGTTCTCATTTTTCTCTACCACGGTTTCAGAGAAGGCCAGGATAGACAGTTCGTTTCTTCTTTTCGTAGAGATCCAAGTCCAATTTTGCGCAGACTCGATTCCTCCGAAGCGTACTTAACACGAACGTTGTACCCGTACTCCGTGAATCGTAATTATCACCGGAAAATTAACCCGTCTCGAATCACCCGGTATCCAGTAGCACGTTCCATCATTGCATCCACCGTGCATGAAACTCTTTCGAATGTTCCAGTCTCGATACCAAAGTGCGGCGGCTGTCAAGAAGCCATTTTCGACCAATACGCGCTGAGGGTCCTCGAAAGGTGTTGGCACGCGAGATGTCTCACGTGCCGCGACTGCGGTACAAGGTTGACCGACAAGTGTTTCGAGAAGAACGGTCATGTTTTCTGCAAGGACGATTTCTTCAAGTAAGTACCAATACTTATTTCAATTCGCGCATCCGTACGATCGCGCATTGTTTTTCACGCGACATCGAAGTGTCGCCCAACTGTCGCGATTCCTGCCTCGATAATCGCGCACGGTTCTCCCCACCGCTCGCTCCTTGTTTCTCGCTCCTGTTCACGACGTGGACGATCGTTGCGAAAGAAAAACCACGAAAAAATCTTTCGATTTCACGGACACCGATGTCCTCGCCAATTTTCTGTTATTATTCATTTGCAGTACTTTCGATGTTCGTTCGATGGTCAGAAACGCGTGTATCGTCGCATCCGCTAGGGTTCGTTTTCATCGATAACCTTCGACGATACCAGAAATTATTCGGTATTGTTTGCACAAATTTCTAGAATATTGTATCGAATGTAATATTGAAATTTAAAATACAGTTACTTTTGGTTGTTAGTCCAACCATCGACGTACAGAACAAACGTAGCTCGCGAATGGAAAGTCGATCGAACGAGTACTCGGATGAAATTTGACTAAAATTTTCGTCCCTTCGGGGCACCAATTGCTACTGTCCGTAGAAAGAAACGAAACAGCTGATTTATTAAACGTATTCTGTCGCGGGTAGCACGTGAGGCAGCGAAAATAAGATATTACGTGATCAAGGTGACGAGTTACAAATACATTTTTCCTCTAAACATTATCTAAACAGATAATGTTCGAGACACGTGAAACGCTTATCGGATTACTCGTTACTTATCGCTGGCAAAAGATGCACCCGGATAACCGAAACTGCGTATTATTCACCGTGGATAACGAAAACGCGAGACAAGGAGGAAAAGTTACGATCGAACTTGTACGTGTTACCTGGTACTGGTATCGATTGTGTCGGAAGAGCGTGCCTTTTCTCATCTACCCACACCTCCGCGAGCACAAGACGCCATTTTTCTTCTCCCGTTAGCCGAATCGAAGGAACTTGCTTCCCTTCCCTACCCCATCCCCGTCCCGTTCCCATCCCTTTCGTCTTGCCCTTCTATCGCGGCACTCGGCTCTTTCTTCGAATCAGAATCTCCAGGAGAGCGGAAAGCATCGTCTTTGCAACGCGTTCGGCAACTGTAAAAAAGATCATCCGAGTTTGATAAATAGCTGATTTACTATCTATAGCAACAAGCTCGAGAGCTCTCTAATTATTCTTGGAAATGAAACGAGCGTTCCGCGATTTCCTTTCGAAATACAAATCCAGTGGAAACTTATTAGAGATACCGTACACACTCGTATCACCGAAACACTGAAAATCGAACTCTTACGAATTACTCGTTACCTGTCACTGATCGTTTCTTTATAGTTCTTTGGTTTCTGGTTCTCGATCGCGTACGAAAACGAAAATTCTCGTAGCAAAGTTGTGTACGCGACGTGTACCGTTAACAGCGTTTGAGGCTTCCAGGTGTAACTCGTTGGTCGATCGATTAAAAGCTTGTTGTCGATGATCGACGTTAGGGTCTCGATCGGATGTTGAACGCCGCAACGACGAAACGTCGACGCTGTTTCGAAGGGACATCTTAAACCTGGAAGCCTCGATCGATAATCGCTCGGGAAAACCTGGCGTGCGAAAGCTTCGATGGTTAGTGGGTTTCGTGTTACATTTCGTTGTACAAGTGTCGCCCGTCGCGGCGACACCTTGCTGTCACTAATGCGCGAACGTAATGTGAAAATGTTGTATGTTGTTGGTGTGGCAGGTGCTTCGGGCCGAAATGCGCTGGTTGCGACCAAGGATTGGCGCCGTCGCAAGTTGTGCGAAAGGTACAGGAACTGGCCTACCATCTAACTTGTTTCTCCTGCGCGCTTTGCTCTCGACAGCTGGACACTGGCGACATGTTCTATCTCATGGAGAACAGAAAGGTCGTTTGCAAACCCGATTACGAGCAGGCGAAAGCGAAAGGTAATGGACAAAATGGCGTTCTACGTGAAAAATAACACTTACTCGAGCGAGTATCGAAGATCGCTACGGATTGGGTTTAAACATTGGGTCGGTTTCTTAAACGAAATTTCCTCAAGTTCTCGCCGAAGATAGGTATAAGACACCGCGAACGATACAGAAACGATCGTTCATTTGCGACGTGATTATTGAAACGCGTGTTCGTCGTTTCGAATCGTAGAATTGGCCGACGGAGGGAGCATAGACGGCGACCAACCGAACAAGAGGCCGAGGACCACCATTTCGGCGAATCAACTGGAGACTCTGAAATTAGCGTACAACACCAGTCCCAAGCCAGCGAGACACGTCAGGGAGCAACTATCGCAGGATACGAAACTCGATATGCGCGTCGTTCAAGTATGGTTTCAGAACAGGTACGTTTAATCGAGATGCCAAACTTTCGAACAATCTTAGCAAATTTATGAAACATCTCCGGGATGATCGATCGAATCGTTGAAAAATATTTTGCTTTCTTATGGAACGCGATCGTTGAAATTTGTCGACAAACGTAGTTTGTAAATTTCACCCCCGGATATGAAATTTCTTTTCTACCGTTGATGGTAACGATCTCGCTCGCGAAGCTCAATTTTCCTTCTCGTTTGGAATCGCGATAACTTTCAACGTGCACGACTCATAAGCGCCGTTCACGTGGAAAATTCACGAGTGTGAAAACATTTGAAAAGGTTTGAGGTGAAAGGGAAGCGTACCCCCGTGCGCCAACTTTTAAGCAGTACTTAAATATTGTTTGCGGCTGCGTGAACATCACCTGCGATTGAGTAGCGAAACGGGTTGGGTTTTGTAGTTAGGATACCATAGAGAAGCAGTTTCATCGTGGGTTCTAGAAACCATTTCCAACAAACCAGATAGCAAGGTTTTAGGTTGACAAGGCTATAGAAATTCGTTTGATTATTCGGGGAACAATCGTCTTACAAGTTTTCGTAACTGATAAGTTTGTCTACCTTTGAAAACATTTCAAATTGTTTACTCGGAATCGACGAAATATTCATTCGTCCTAGACAAGTCTAAATGTCGGTGAAACATTACGTATGAAAATCTACGATAATCCAAACGACGAATCGGCATCTCAATTGCCAATTGTTTCGTATTTCTAACTGAGCGGATAAATTCGATCGTTCGGTTGGCGACACTTTTGCAAAAATTTATAGGAAAATTGTGCACGATCTGCGCTCACTAGTTATCATTTATCGCACTGATCTGGTGCTTTTAACATTTTTCTAACGCGTGCTTTTCTTATCCTTTTCGAGAAAGTTACGAGCAGAGTTACGTGTATTGTAGCAAACATTGTTGTAGCAAAAATCGCTTTATCGATATTGTGAGTGCATACACGATTATTATCGGTGACAAATACGCATTAAAGTGTATCTTCTGATCTGGAACATTAAAAGATGACATTTTTTAATACGTGTTACTGTTTGAACACTATCCGTAATGACTTTTCCAAGCTTTCCATATGTGCTCGTAAATAATTCGAGAATACCGTAGATCCGAAACAAACAAGAATTCTACAATTTTTAACGAGAAAAAGTTTGCTGTATTTTTTAACGACGCGTCTTTAACGAATCAGTACTCGTAAATTTACAGAAACGAATAAAATTTGTTTTTACGTAGAAAATATTTGACGAAAATCGATCGGGAAAAATTCATTCCGAGTCGGTAGATTTTGTAAGATTCAAGGTTCGCTGGGTCCAAAGGGTTCGACGATGAATCTGTAATTCCTCGCGCGAAACGAAACACTTCGAAAAGGTCGAGAGGCTCTATCGTTATCGCGATTTCTGTCACCGACGTAAGCAACAAAGTTATAAAAACGTTCACGTGTCCGATAGTTTTTTTCCCCTCAAAGCGTTTCAAGTAGCCTTTTCTACGCGATAAAGTTAACATTTTGTAGCAATTCGCAATAATGGTGAATCGATAAAAATTGAACGACACGTGGAGAAAGTTAAATCGTATCGCTTTTTTGCAACATTGTAGTCGTCGTTTCGAAGTGGACTTTTTGTTTCGTAGAACGAAATAGATATAACAATGTTATCTAATTGAATACTGGTCGTTTGTGGTTCTTTTTGAAGAAATGGAAACGGAGGAAACTTTGCAAAGTTTAACGCGCGACAAAAGAAGATATTGACAATGATAATTGGTACAGAATGAAAACGAAGACGCAAGTATTTTCAACAATCGAAATGACAATTCGCGAACAATATCGTTCACGGCCTATCTTTGACACGAGATGTAAACGGGTTAAAGTATTCATTGGGAATTGACATTCTTATCGTTTTCGTAACGGCATGGTTGAGAAAACGTTCGTTTAATTTCTTCTTCTTTCGCAGAAGAGCAAAAGAGAAGAGACTGAAGAAAGATGCGAATAGAACGAGATGGTCCCACTTCTTTCGAAGTAGGAAGGGAACGGGAGGTGGTGGACACTCGCTTAGGCACGATAAGCTTCTCGATAAGGGCGAACTTAAGGTCGACCTGGACTCCACCTTCGGTCACCACGGTACGTAGTAATTGCACGTAATATCTTGGCTCTTCAAGGTCGAGGTTCGAGTGGATCGTCGAGCACGTTAACGAATCGTTTCAAACATCGATGATCGTCCGTTTGGTACCGCTCGAGATTCTCGCGCCAATTTTCAAATTTCCCCAACTAGTCGGCCAATCGCTAATTAATTCGATCTGGGGGTCGCTCGGTACGTAGTAATTGCACGTAATACCTTGGCTCTTCAAGGTCGAGGTTCGAGCGGATCGTCGAGCACGTTAACGAATCATTTCAAACATCGATGATCGTCCGTTTGGTACCGCTCGAGATTCTCGCGCCGATTTTCAAATTTCCCCAACTAGTCGGCCAATCGCTAATTAATTCGATCTGGGGGTCGCTCGGTACGTAGTAATTGCACGTAATACCTTGGCTCTTCAAGGTCAAAGTTCAAGTGTATCGTCGAGCACGTTAACGAATCGCTTCAAACATCGATGGTCGTCCGTTTGGTACCGCTCGAGATTCTCGCACCAATTTTCAAATTTCCCCAACTAGTCGGCCAATCGCGAATTAATTCGATCTGGCGGTCGCTCGGTACGAATCCTCGATACGCGTAGCCGTTATTTGTACATCGTACAGCGTTCCGTTAATGGCTTCGTGTTCGAAAAATCGTTGCGCGTTGTCAGAGCTAGCACCGAGAAGCGACCAATAGCAGGTTATTTGCACTTCCAATATCGCAAAATGTACGCAGCCAACCCCTCTGTGTACGCGAGCAACCCCTTCGATTCGCGAAACGAGAAAATGTTAAAAGCACAGTAACGGGCCGATGGTTGTATTTCTATCGCGGACGCGTCGTAAAGAACGAAATTTTTTACAGCACTTTGTTGCGCGTATACTGGCTTAGAAATATCGAAAACATTCGAAATCGAAATTTGGAGAAACGTAGACGTGAAAACCAAAGATTACACATTTTCGTTACTTCTTCGGTGTACATTGAACCGTAGCGTGTCAATTTTTACGATACGTTGAAATCGATGTGTACTTGGTCGAGATTCGAAACAAAAGGGTGGAAAAGTCGAAGGAATCGTTCCTACTCGCTCGCTTTCGCCTTAATGTCGGTTACGTCTAAGCTTTCGTGTACCCGAGCGTTTAGCAGAGGGGAAGACAATCTTGTCAATTATTCAGGAGTTCGCGGAGGCTAACTGCCGGTACACCGTGTCCGAGATTTCGGGAAGATTGCGGACCATCCTCGAATTTATGCCTATCGTTAACAAGGCGCGCCGTAAAGCCGTGCAAACTTCCGTTGTTGTTTAAATTTTAAAGACCCCGAGTTACCTTTCCTTCGACGCGCGCGAAATAAATCTATTCCGGTTTCGATCCAGTTTTATTCTTATTCGTAAATTAACGCAGTACGTTTCGTTCATCGAGAAATGAAAATTTACCAATCGCTTCGTTTCCTTGGATTTAAAATGTTCGAAGAATCGGTCGTAGTGAAACGTTGCCAATGTTAAGAAACGCCAGTGCACGTAAGAAATTTAATCTTTCCTTTTCTTGAAAACCGAGTGCACTTCGTTTACGAACCAAAATACATACGATGTGAACTCAATGAACGTTAACGCTCGGCTGAAGATCGTTCGTCCTCGGTTGCTGGCACCCAGACGACCCTTATTTTCTCTATTTTTTTTTTTTCATTCTCTCCCGATCGTCTCGGAACGTCTCGATGGAAAAAGTTCAACAACGTCGAGTCAACGCGCGCGTTTGGGCGTCGATCGGCAACGTCTCTGCAATTTCGCTTCAGCGAACTCACGTACACACAGTGTACAAACCGAGGACGATTGATCTCCGACTAGACGCGACGATATTGCGAAAAATTCGTGTAGGAGGAATGGGCTAATTGGAGGAATATTTGCATTCAGATTTGAGTAACGACAGTTACGGCACAGTGGTGAACATGGGATTGGACGGTGAAGGCGCAAGTCCAGGTGGAGGTGGTAACAGCGCAGGCGGGGGCACCCCGCGCGGTTATTTAGGTGCAACAACTCCCCCTTATCTCTCTACGTCCAGATCACCGTCCTTGCCGCCTCAATTTCCGTATCCACCGGATGCTGGCCTCTCCGTCTACACCACACTTGGTAAGCGAGACGTGGAAACGAGAACGCGGACCGTTCGTTGAAATAATAGGAGTGAACGATTTACTATTGGAAGATTTCGTTGAACGTTCCAGGTGGCGCAGGCAGCATGGTACCAGGGCCGGCGTCGGATTTGAGCAACGAATCGAGCGGCGGTGGTGGCGGTGGAGGCGGCGGCGGCGGCGGCGGTGGCGGTGGCGGTGGCGGTGGCAGTGTCGGCGGCGGAGGTGGTGGCGGAGGCGGTGGCGGGGGAGGTGGCGGCGGAGGTGGTTACCCAGACTTTCTACCCTCGCCCGATTCATGGCTCGGCGAACCACCACCTCCGCACGCTCACCACCATTCTCACTACGCCACATAACCCGGCAGAGCCACGCGTCGGCAAATACCGTTCGAAAGAACGGATCGGCACAAGGCATTCACCTGACAACCACGTCGGCAAGGCAGGACTCGATCGAAAGAAACGAGACCTCCGACAGACCAGCCTGTCCTTGTACGTCCATCGTCGACGTTACGTCCTCGAGCCACGATCTCGAGGGGATCTCGGTGTTCACGTGGCACCAACGACGGATCCGTCTTCGGGCGGGAATCGATCGAGGGCGTCGATCGAGGACCGACTCGAGCCAGGGAGTCATTATACGCCATACACCGCACCGTCCCGGCCGGTTTCCCCTCAACGGAATGATCGCCATGCGTCGTTCTCGTATAACGTTACGTTTACAGCGCACCTACGATACATCATTCGATAGTACGATTAATCTAAATATATTTATGTACAAGTTCCTCGTTTCCCGGTACTACGGAGGTTTAATCGTCGACGAAAGAACAACCTAGAGGTTAGTTTAGACGCGTCGCGTGCCGGACGTTCGTTGGAACCGATGCGTCGCGGCGACACGCAAGCAAACGCGTCGACACACCGTTCCGGACGTGTATCGGATCGTTTCGCGAGGAACACGGTGGCACCGTATCGAGGCTCGGTTTTCATTTTCGCGGCGAACTACGTCGCAACACGCGCCGACCGTGCTCAACCAACGGCACCGTTTCCCACGCGAACGTCAAACGGGACACGTTCCCGTGGTGTACCGCGCTCACGCGACGTTACGAGTTCTCAGCTGTCGTTTATTGTAAATAGTTCGGATTAGATTCCATCGTACTCCGATAAGTGAAGTAACGCGGTGGGTAAGAGTGGGGGGGAGGGAGGATCGGCGTACAGTGATCTCGGCACGAGCGACGCCGTCCGCAAACGAAACTCGAAATTTGAAATTTAGTAACCCGCGATGCACGAACGAACGAGTTTCCCGAAACTGGCGCGCCGATTCCCGCGGGGGAAGAATGTTACAGTGTACGGACACGTTTCTTCCTTTATTCGGTTGTTTCTTTCTCCTTTCGTTAAGCGAACCGAGTTTCTTTGGAAACGCGGCAAGGATCGATGTCGATTCGATCGCGGTATAAACGATTACCTTCTGCCGTAGTGATGAATACTCAACGATGTCTCGCGGTGTGTACAAACTTAGCGCCAAGAGAGTTGGCCAGCTACGCGACCGATCGAGAGCGACCCCGGAACACCTCTACTTTCACCGCGGACCGCTCAGTCGATCGCGGGACGCGGGAGAGAGAGGACGTTCCGGTGGAACGTCGTTCGACGCGAATCGGGTGACACCGGTTCGCATCGCGAACGCTCCGCAAGCTCGAGCCGCGAGACGCGATTTTCGATTGTAATCGAGTGACAGCCGGGTGTGAATCGTTAACAGTGTCGTATTTCGTTGCGAAAAGTTTACTTACGATCGGTGGGCCGCTCCGATCGTTCGACAGACGCTTCTGCGCATGCTCGTGACGGTCAGTGTTCCGACCGAGTTTCATTTGTGACGAACGAATCGCCTAATTTACATCAAGAAGCACTTTTAATGTAACCTGTGTCGTATCGGCCTCGCCGATGTCAGCGTCCCACCAGTTGTCGAACAAATGTAAGTTGTTGTTTTGCAGTTTATTAGATGTTCGTTGCCCGATTTCGCCGGCGCGCGCGCGAAACGATCGATCGACGAATCCGAGCGAAACGGGGCTCGTTCGTGTACGTTTCTCGTCGGTGAAACCGAGCAACGGTAAATTAACCTTTTTATCGATTCGTAACATCGGAGAACCTCTGTCGATCGGGACACTTCGATCGATCGATCGATCTCGTTTGGACGAACGTTCGATCGAGCTGTTAACGTTTTACGGAGAGACCAGACAACCCTCTGGTATTCCTCGGTTACGAGGACGATACGAGACGTTCGTTCGGCGACCATTTCTTTACGCGTTTACGTCCTCTGTTCGTAAAGCATTGACAATTTTTAATAATCAAAGTCGTAACGATGTCAATTTACATCAATTGTGCTCTCGTCTCGTACGCGCGTTGTGTGTAAATTGTGTACGTGTGTACGCGCGAGGACACGAATTCGCGAGAGCGCGACTAGAGTTAGAAAGAATCGATAATCAAAAACGGGAGGTTTGATCGATCGATCGATCGATCGATTGATTCCAGTCTCCGACAGGTGGTTGACCGAGCTCGTCTATGCGCGCGCAACAATACGAGGCCCACTTCGCTCGGAACGTACCACGTCGTCGAGTTTCGTACACGTTCGTCGAACCACTCGCGGCAAAAGCGATTCGCGCGCGATTCGACCCTTTTTAAGCTATTTTTTTTTTTTTTTTTCTCGAAAACCGTACGCCTCGTATTATTCGAGCGAAGGAACACTCGACAGCGCGTGTCGCGCGAGAAAAACAAGGACCGAGGTAAAGAAAAGATATCACTGTAGAATTGTATATACAATGCGTCGTCCCTGATCGATTTACCCGCGAGAATTCGATCACTCGAAACGAAAGGTGAGTCGAGAATGGTATTATATCGTCGGGTGAAAGAATTGAATGTTGTACAGTTACGAGAACCGAATACGTGCTCCTCGTCGGGTTTCGCGAAGAAAGAAATGAAAATGAGAGAAAGAGTAAAAGATTCGCGTGACTGGCGCAGTTCGTAACTTCATCGACACGAGTTACTACGGATCTTTATATTATTATCTAGTCATCGAGTGATAATAAAAATTCTATCATAATCTACATCGCGGTGTGCTTTATTTGTATTCGAACTGTTGGTTCTTCGCCCATTTTATTCATCGTGATCGCGTTGCTCGCCAATGGGATCGCTCGTGGTTCACGCTAAGGAACTCGATCGTAGTAATTAGGTTAGATATTCCGATTGTTCGATCCTTGGACGGAATAATTCTCGAAACATCCACGAAGAAATATTGTTGCTCGACCGTTGTGTTTACCGGACACGAACACTTCCTCGTGCAAAAGTGAGCTACAAAATACTCTCGAAAGTGTATCTGTTTACGAGACCTGGGGGGGGGGGGGGTCGTATCGTCGGACCCCCGCGGTAATATTTTCCTAAACGTTGCTTTGTCTTTTGTCTCTTCGCTCTTTGTTTCTCAAAGACAAAGAGATAAGTCGGCATGGGTAAAAATTCAAGTCGCGTCCGTCGTATTTCACAATCAGGAAAATGTGGTGATTACCTTTAATTGAATTCGATTCGATTCGTAAGACTAGATCGGCCTTCTGTCGCTCCTTTGGCATATTTTCGAAAATTTACTCTATGTAGACGTCTTCAGGAGTCACCTGGTAAAAACTGATACAGTATGCGTGCAAGCAGTGCTTGAGAAATTTACAAGTGAAAAACGAGAATACTTGGTTTCGTATCGTATACTGTTTAGGTTAAGAATGCAGCGGCGACGCGAATGAACGAAGAGACGCTAGATGGAGCTACAGGATAGCCTAAGAATGTCACCCTCTCGATATCTTTCGGAGAGCAATCGGTTCTGCCATACTATACTACTATAGTGTAGTGTCAAGTAATTATCACCTTTGTTGCCGATAATACGAGAAACTTTTAACCGTTCCGAAGGAGAAACCCAATGCAATAACAATTTTTTTCACAGGTCAGATTCTTCGGATTTTTCAAGGTCACCAGTATCACTTTTGCAAGAAAGTATCTTTTTTTCTTGCAATCCGCAATGGACGTTAAAACCCATTCCATCGTTGCAAAATTTCGATCTGTTATAATTCTTGTTTACGCGTGTACTTATATATTGTGTAAACAACAGACCAAAGAAACAGAAGGAACATTGCAGTACCAAATACATTTGTATTAAATATTTTCATCCTTGTGAAATATTCTTTGCGGTAAGCTTCTTCGTATTTAAATCGGATATCGAAAATAAAAGAATTGAAAATTAAAAATGAAACATTAAAAGTAATAATTAAAGAATAATGAATAATAAATAAAAAATGAAAAATAAAAAGTAATAAGTGAAAAAGTAATGAATCTAACCGATTCTGAATATTAGTGGCATTTTCTTTCGTTTGCAAATTTTCGTCATTTCCGTTGATAAATCAGTATTTTGTACCTAAGAATAATTAAAAGGCGGATAAAAAAAATTTCTTCAAGTTTCCGTTATGTCACGTAATATTGTTTGTTGCTCGGAATAAGTATGTTAAGCGAAGCATTCATGTAAAAGAGTGTAAGCTGAACAATTTGAGAAATAAATTCAAATCCTCTCTTTTTTCGTTTCTTCAAATATCAATGGCACTTTATTTGCGAAGACTATGTACAGATGCTGTGTAATGATACATTGGTGTTTGTATGTACACGCGGGCGAATTTTTGTCGTCGAAAAAACGAAAAACGACACATGGATAGTTTTCGATTCGATGAGAAGGTTGCACAGACCTTTGGAGAGAAGAAACAATCTACAAAAGAGCTCGGGTATGCTTATACCGTTATATACAAAATTTTTAATGTACAATTACGTCTTATTTCACGAAGCACGTTTTTGATCATCGTTTTATATTTGCGTTTCTTTCTCTGACGTTTCGCGAATCGGTAGGAAAATACTTTCTCGTAGTTTTTACAAAGGTGTAACACACGCCACGATCGGTCGTTAATTTGTACAAATACAATTCGTTTTGTAACGATTATTCGCGATTTAAAAACAGAAATCGAATTGCGCGCACGGTGCAAAAACGCGGCAAAGTCGCAACTATAAAAAATAAACGTTGCTGGCAGTTTTAAAATACACAACGAGCGACTCTACGCTTTCGTTTCTTTTTCCTGCGTGCAATTCTTTTTTTTTCCGCTCGTATTAATCTCCCCATTTCTGTCAATTGTCTAATGGTTCCTCGTATGTCCTTGTTTTCTTGAGTATACTCTTTGTAATCTGCAGCTGTTTCGTTATAGCTTTCTCGACGTTCTTCTTGTTCTTATTCGACGCGGAAAGATGCTGGAAAGTATCCTCCAATGCTCTTCTCGTTTTCATCAACCTTCTCTTCAGTGTTTCATTTTCTTGTTTTAAAGCTTCTACCTCATCCAAACCTGCAAGACAATATTTAACCCATTCTTTAATTACGACGGAACATTGAAAGAGAACACAGTGAATTAACGATATATTCAACCGCTTAATCGTATATTTTACAACAGTAAGAGCACTACTTAACGGTGTATAACAAATCGATATATTAATGTGGAAATAGGTATTTTCCTCATTGCCGAAATTAATGACAAACGTAATGAAAATTATTGATACATTTATTGCTTAATTTATCATGTGTCTTTCTTTTTTTCTAAAGCTTGAAATTTTGTTTTTAATTTAGATTTACTTTAACATTTACAAATAACGAAAATATTTAAGTGTTCCTCTTTAAATAATCTATCCTGTACACTCGAAAGCATATCAGTGCGTACTCATCGCCTACTCACAAATCTAATTTTGATATAACATTACAATTGATCCTAGGGAAAAACTGAGTAAAATTTATTACATTCGTCAACAAAACTGATTATTTTCTAACTCAAACACCAATAAATTATTCAATGTACTGCCACCACGACTTAATGATAAAACAAGGCTCAAGTTACCTTCTATCGGCAACGGACTTTCGCTGTCCACTTCCCGGACTGGCCTGTTACTATTGCTATTATCTTCATCGCTTAACAGATTAGTCATTGACTCGGTAATTTTCAATGTATCTTTCAACGGCCTCATAGTTGTCACAGCCGCATCACTTTCGATTCCTAAATCTGGCGAACAACTTGATTTACTGCGTCCACCGAGCGTTGGATAATTTACGGGTAGCCAGTATTGCGAATTCTGAAATTTAACAATTGCATTTTTAATAGTGGTTTATAAAAACAAAACAATTACAAAATCATGTTTCCGAAGAATTATAAAAGATAAACTTCGTATTCTTTACTTAATACAGTAACGATGAATTTATCGAACGTTTAACGTACGCAATATACAAAGCGTTTAAAAATGTCTTACTTGACAATAAAATCCATTTAAATAAAATATTGTCTAATTATTTTGAGCTGTGTATTCATTCTAAAATGCGTGAAATGCACGAGGAAAAGGAATCAGCCGTCGAATTATGTCTACGTTAAAAAATGACGGCTGCATGGAACAGAGAGAGCTTCCAACAAATGTCACGTTTCAAAGTTCTATGTAAATATCGTACACTTATAAACAGCACTGATCTACCTCACTGTTCCTTCGGTCACAGTGTATTCAGTCTGTTATATTTTAAAGGTAGAAAGCGCAAACTTGCAAACGTGATATGATCTGTTTGTCTCTCAAACAGAAAGGAGATATTTGGAATAACATAAAAATTGAAAAGTAGCTAAAACTTATGAGGAACGATATCATTGACAAAAGTCGTCGACTAACATTATACGACTGATATTCCTGCATGATGTCCTCGCATGTTTGTTTGAGTATCGCGTCGGCAGGTAGCGAAGAGACGCCGCTAGAACTTGGCGCTGAATCGCTCGCATCGCAAACTGCAACGTGCCTTCGAAGTTCTTTGTTGGCGAGCTCCAATTCCTGCAATCTTGCCCTGTGCGACTCGTTGATTTGATTCAGATCCGAGATCTGAAAGAAGATACGATTAAGGATCGTGTTAGATACTCGTATTACAAATTATAATGAGAATTTGGAGCGTCTTACCTCCTTGTTAAATTTATCGTGTACAGAACGAACAGTTATATCGCATCTGCTCTCTGCTTTCCTTACTTCTTGTTCCAAACGTAATTTGTCGTTTGTTAGCTTCGTGTTCTCCACGAGAATTTGACTGTGGGTGAGAGTTAGATGATCGAGCTCTTTGGTTAATGTTAATATGCTTGCTTTGGCATCTTCGTTTTCATCCTCCAGCTTCTTGATACGTGCCCTCAACTGAAATTTGTTCAGATTACAAATTACAGATACAAACACATTTTTGTAAAAAATTGAATTTATTCGAATTGCACAGATTTCAAATGCTATTTGAGAAACAACCGTTTCAGCGGTTGAAACGCATAATTTTTTTAAACTACAGTTTTTCAAATCGTGAAATCTCTTAGTTTGACTCTATATAATCCTTTGGATGTTTCATTTAATTTTAAATAATATTGAACACATATATATAATAATAATAGTTTTCAACGATATCTTATCGTTTACGATTTTTGATTACTTACCGTTTCGTTTTCTTTGTTGAGCGTTACGAGCATCTCTGCAGATTTTTTATCAGCGTTTTCTTTGTATTGCATCAATTCTGCTTTTTGTTTGTTCATTTCAACGGCCATGCTTTCCAAATCGATCAATTTCTTCTCCAATTGTGCCCTTCGAACATTGTTCTGCTTACTTTCCTTTTTCAACCCGTGAATTTCGTGCACCCTTTTCTCCAAAGACGATTGCAATTTTTCGCAAAACTTTTGCGACTTCTCCAATTTGACGATCAATGGTGATATTTTTTCATCGAATACCTGCAACGTAAAAATTTCGCGCGAAAATGTACAGGCTATTCGCTTTTACAAGTAACTAGTAGTTTAATATTTTTCTAAAGTGTAATATCGCTCAAAACTGTCACCCTTATGTAATGGAACATTGCAAAATTTATAGACAAAATATATACTACTTTTATTATTTCTTTTTTCTTTTAATCGCACAAACGTTACATTGTTTCTGAGAATTTTTACTCTGACCACTAGCCACTATATTCGTAAGTTTGTTTTCTAAAATTTAATAGTCTTCCTGGACGATCTAATCCGAATGTTCCCCTTTCGGATCAAAAGTATTCATTCTACTAGGTAGATCTTCGTCATTTTCATTAAATTCGCAATCTTCTATACGCGAAATTGCCACTTTGTGCAAGAAATTTATAAACGTAATCTTTTTCTCATTTAGCACTGTATACGTTTTAAACGATTAAAAAGCACAGTTCGTAAAAAAACATAACGCTTCGCATATTTGATGTAATTTACTTTCGAATCTGGCTTTCTATTTTACCATCCGATCTTTTACTTCTGTTTGTAAATTCCATTAATTGTGCCCAATGTATCGTTCCATACATCGCATTTAAATTCCTTTTGTCGCTATTCCGATTAATAAGCTACCGATTACCGGTCGGTAAAGTATTGAAGTGGTGCAACATTTGGCGGTCAACAGGAACGTTGAATAGAAAAACGATACTTACACAATCGAAAGAAACCTTGGTAGTCAGTTCAGTTCTGAGAGCACTAAGCTCCGTGTACAAAAGTGCGTTCGTTTCCTTGAGCTCTTGTATATGGTGGCTAGCCTCGGTTTCGTTCAGATCGTTCTGATAAGTTTTATGATAAGGCACGTATTCCAACGAGTCCTCGGAATCGCTGAACGTTTTCGTGTACTTTGAAAATCTCGATCGATTCAAAGACTTCTGCTGCGTCTCCTGCAGCCCAATCCTGGCCATCGAGACGGTTCTATCCGGCTCTGAGAACGCCTCCGAATCGGACTGGGTGGACGCTTGATGCCTCGTGGCGCTGAGCAGATTCTCCGATCGACTCTTCTTCACCGAATTGTCGAACGTTCTCAAATGCATACGGTCCAAATTGAACGGTATATCGTTGGTCGAGATCCCGTCGAGCGCGTTCACGAAATCGTCGGACAGTATCTTCGAGCTCATCAGAACATCGAGAACGATCCTCTTGTGTTCGCTGCCAATTGTGTCCGCGCGATCGACGTTCTTCAGCATCTCCTTCATGAACTTCACCAGGTCTTTGAGATGGGTACGCAACAGTTCGCAGTATTTGTTGGCTCTCTCCGTTTGATTGTCGCCGTATCCATCCATCTCTGTAGCGATATCTGGCATCGAGACCAGTTTCAGCCACTTTAGGTAATCGACTTCCTTCTCAAGCTCGTTCTTCTGCATTACCAGTTTCTGTACATAGTCCGTCATTGTTTTTACGTCTACGGGCTCGCTCTCGTCGACGTAGTTCAGTTGAATCACCTCATTTGTAAACGTCACCTTGATACCAATGTCGTTCAACTCCTTGATCAGCGTGGATAGCTGGGCGCTTTCTTGCACAATGTCCGATTTATTTCGGCTTCTCTCGTTACAGTGGGATGCGGTCATGTGATTGTGGAGCTTGGCTATCTCCTTGTTCTTGCTCCACAGTTCCGTGTTCACCAGCTGTTGCAGGTTCTGCGTCTTCACTTGCAGCTCCTTCGTTAGTTGCTCGATCTTTCGATTCTTTTCATCGATCTCTCCGTCACGCAGTTTCAGCTTACGGAGAAGATCCTCTCGTTCAGTCAGGCCCTCGGGCTCGTTTTTCGTCGCTTCTTTCAGCTTCTCGAGTTCATTAGCTTTATCCTCGAGCTGCTCCTTTATCGTCTGCTTCTCGTTCTCTAAAACTTCGATCTTTTGTTCTCTGTCTTGTAGCCGGCCTTGCAGTTCCTGTTCGGAGAAGAAGATGAAGTTGGTAACTTTGGATAGGCACAGAGTTAATTCTTGGATTTGCAAATACTCCAATCGGATATGATGAATCAAAGAATACAATTCGGTACAGAGTGATCAAAGTGGGAGAATCTACCGACACGTTCTTTATGTTTTTTCTTTTTTTTTTCGAATGAAAAATTGTATGCATTATATTCTTTCAAAATCGGATACAACTGATTTTCGATAATCCCATTCTTAGAGTAACTATTCACTATTCGTTTTTGTATTTCATTCAGTGACGGTATGCGAACTTGTTGAACCTGTTGTTCGAGTCTTGTAGGCTCGAAATATACGAATACTTTTAGAGGCTAATGGATAAAAGTTTCTCCATAAATTTATTTCCATGAGTGAACTTAAACTCTTCCAGAGGCAAGAAAATTATTTCTATAATTGAGCTTAAAATATAGCGATGGTACATACTTGTTACAAGGAACGATCGAAGGGAATAAACCAACCGTACTTAAAATTAAATTCCAATCGATTAATACGATATTATGAGAATAAATGCAACAGAGTAGAAAATTTACCACCCAATTCTTACTTACATTATTTACTTTGGTTCCTAAACATCCTTAAATATATTAGAATAATGATAAATGTATAAAACAATTTATATACGGTCAATATTATTTTAATATTTATCTCGTATAAGAACATTGAATGGCTACTTACATATTTAAAAATAATTTCGTGGTTCCCTTCTATCACACCTACAACCACGTGAATTGTAATTATTCTAATTAATAATTTATCAATTACGCGTGTACAATTTTTCAGTATAAAACTACTACTGTACAAGAAAAGTTGTTCAAGTTGTGCACCGAACGCACATTAAATAAACATTTAAGATTTCCTATTAGTTCCACCTTAATTTTAACGATTGTTCATGAATTCTTCACAATAGTACTCAACATTTATGTCGTTGCTGTACTCCAACGTATTCAATTTTATTTAAACACAATCGACAAAACCTAAAGTGTCCCAGACATTTTAGATAAATAATGTTTTCAACGATATTGAATCTCGATTGAAGAATGTATATACATACGTACTCAATATAGAATATATGTTTTGTTTAAAATAGAAAAGGTTGGTGGAAAAAAAATGTAAATAACGAGGTCTATCTTTCTACGACCTCGTCGGTTCCTATTGTTTATTCCTGTTACGTGAGCAATGTTTCTGCTACATAAACAACATCTATGTAACAAACATTTACTTTATACTCCTGAAAATACTGTTACAGTGACCGAAAGAAAAATCTTGTCGATAAATGTACAACAGTTATTTCTTAGATTCGGATTTAAAGTAAAACGATAAATGACATTATTCCTTTGATTCGCAACAGCTCAAAATAATTAACGACAAAAGGAGATACGAAGATTTCGATAAAGAAAAAAGAAATCTGAAAAGCATAAAGCAAATTGAATAAAGTAAAGATTACCTCCGATTTATCTTCTATCTGTTTCTCCAAACGACTCTTCTCAGCCTTGATGGTCTCTATTTGGTCTCGTAGATCGTTAATTTTGGCTTCCATTTCGTCGAATCGTCGCTGCACATATAAAGTTATGTTCTTGTCAATAAAACTCGGCAAGAAATCGGTTGAACGATTTATTTGTAGAACAATTGCGATTACAGAGATGGTATGTACAGATATAGCGTGCGAATAATTTGCATCGAAACGGCGTGCAAGATTAATCGAAAGGATTTTGTGTTTCGTGGAAGCTGTGGATACACCGTGGACCGATAACCGAGGGGAAAACGTGGATGGGAGAAGACGATTGCGTGCTAATTAACGTCGTGTGGTGTTTTTCGTGATATAGGGGAGTTTAGAGTTTCGGTTTTCTTGACCAACTGCGCGGCGAAACAAGGGTAACGATATCTGGCCCCTAAAAGGAAAAAACAGAAGTAATCTAATTTGTAATTTACACATTGTGACCTTACCACCGTTCCATAGATGCAATTCAACGAAACGATTCACATCTTGCGAATGTTAATTGCGCCGACAATTTTAATCTAATTATAGCGTTTACTTTAGTTTACTGGTTTCGAATGCTTTGAGAGATGAAAGAGAGTTGTGAGAAACGCAGGAGGAAATGTTGATCGACAAGCGGATGATGAATCAGTGGTCCTTGGATGAAAGGTAGCATTTTTAGTTCCGAGATACGGTGCGAGTACTGTACCGAGTCACGAATCTGCAGGAACTGCATCGTTAAATGCAACTTTCGGTTGTGAATATATTTAAAGAGATTTCAAGCATTCGTGTATTATGAAAGATAGATATTTTCATTTGGAATTGGCGAAATTGTTGAATTAAAAGGGCGCGAATCGCAAGCCTTTACTCGTCAGAAACAAAACGCCTTGTACTCTTCGCATCTTAACGAAAGTTGTACACTGCTCCTCGACAATTAATTCGCTTTAGGAAAATCAAAGTCGCGAACGGTATTTTCAAAATGGAACCGTATACACAACTTCGAAAACTCGTGATAAATACTTTGTCTTTGGATTATATTTCATTGCACGTACATTGATTAGTTGGAATGCAATAAGTGTTTTGCTCGAGACGTGTGTGATTATTACTGAAAAATCCGATATCGTGAATTAATTTCACGATGAAAGCTCTACACGGTACCATGTGCACAGATCACACGAGAATCTTCCGAAACGAAAAATCAAATTTTTCTCTTTTCGACAAAAGACAACACAAATAACAATCCGTTGGATCAAAGATCCACTTGGTCGACGCTACTCGAGCCAAACGCACACGAATTCGACGAATCTTCCGCAGAAACGATCTCTTGGAAAATAAAGCCACAATGAAAAACATTTCGTCCTAGAATTGTTGTTTATTTTTCGCTCGAGAATTGCCCCCCTCTCCGATCGTACCGCGAATCACGGACTACCCTGCACAATTTCGTAAACTTTCCTCGATGTTTACCTACCTCCATTCTCACCGAGGCACACAAACAGGAGAACATTGTTATCGATTGTTCGATTTCCGTTTGATCAATTCTCATCAAACTCAATCCTTGAAAGATACTCCGACGCTAATGCTACAATATCGTTTAGCACTGGTGAATATCCGTACACAACGCGAGAGCGTCGTTTATCTCGAAACCGATCGCCGAATTGCACCGGTGATCCTTCTTTCGAGCAGGAAGACGAGGAAAATTCGTCGCTTCGTCAACTCGGTTTCGTAAAAGGTCGCACGTTTCTCTGCTCAATCTCGTCGAGAGTCGTTTTCTTCGTTATATAAAAAAAAAAGAAATAAATGAAAGTGTGTTACACGTTTTCAATTCGATCGAAAGTCGTACTAATCGGAAATAGTGAAAGAAAATAATGAGTATCTCGTATCTCCCGATCAGGGTCCGTCGATCGAGTGTAGTCGCTTTTTTTTTTCCTTTTTTTGTCGTTTTTTTTTTTATATGCGTATTTTTTTTCGTTATTGTCGTTCGTCGTGGAGGGAACCACGGTGGATGAAACAGTCGAGATGAATTTTCGTGCGAAGACTGCCGAGAGCGGATCGTGCAGACTTCGCGAGCAGACTGCCTCTATTATTAGACGAAAGGCATGTCTTCGGTTTGGTATCTCGGAGATACCATGCCGCCGGGACTTGGTCTTCCACGAAAATTACTCGATAGCCCGATCTCTAGTAGCCGGTCTGTACTCGATTTCATTGGGTGTCCAGTATCGGTAATTCGTGCTCGTTTAACATGGAATTCGCGTGGGTAGCTATCAGTGGCGTACGGTGGACATTAAAAGCCCTGAATTGTGGCCTTCTGTCGTTTAAAGGCTATTACAATTGGCGTCCTTTCGTTTGACGAGTATAATATTACAATTCTTACTTCCAAAAGACAATCTAAACGCGAAAACGACTATGTAAACTATAAAAACATCGATTCGATCTTCCATAGACTGTTCTAGTACTGGCGCGTACCTTTCTATCGGAAGTAACTTGATCATTTTTAGTCTTTCGTAGAATTCAAGGCAGCGAAAATAGTTTAAGAGTCCTAAATTGATGTTCTATCTGAGTAATTTTATGGTTTCTAAATTGAAATGCTCAATAAATGTTGGATGCGATACAGAATTGAATTTGAGCCTAATTAAACTACATACAGATTGGTCCCTGAACGAAATTCGATGTAGAATATAATTTATAATTGAGGGGATACCAAATGTTCGTTTCCTTCTTTTTTTTTTTTTAAGTGGATAAATGTTTTGGAGACTCATGTAACGATTAAGTACTGGATGTGAAAAAAAATGTGTAACGCAAATTTTTTGTTCGTGGAATGTTACATATTTCTAATTCCTCGATGACATTGATCAGTCCGTTCAGATTCAAATAAAAGTAGACAATTAGACAATACGTAGACGCAAGACGAGTAATTAATTTATTAGTTAAAATCATTGACAAAGTGATGGACAACTGATTCGTCGTTAATTTGCGACCAAGTAAATGTGTTTTGCAATTAAGTAGTTTAGGATTCATGCATACGTTAGTATGGAGACAATAAAAAGTATTTTATTGTATTATATAATTTATATGAAATACAAGTATTCGAATTCAACGTGTCTCCAGAGAAGCGTTTGTGTGCGCGCGTGTGTGTGTGTGTGTGTACGCGAAATACAGGTACTCTTAAATAGCTTCAACACACGGCATGCACCAACATTACAAATCCGTGCAAAAATATGTGCGTAAAAATTAATTTCCAACAGAGAACGCAAAATAAATAAATAAATAAATAAATAAATAAATAAATAATAATAATAAAAAAAAATTATTAACGTTTTACTTAACTCGATGAAATTAAGCGAGTGGGTAGCAAGAAAAAGAAGTACATTAACAAAGAGAGAAACGTACAAAAAAAATGTTTAAACGTGTATAAAAGAAAAAAAAAAGAAATATTAGAATTCAAGACAGGTAACGACTGAAAGTTACTGTTGTTTCGTTAAGTGTATCTACATAAAAAGTCACAGTCGAGTTCGATAAAAGTAGAGAATGCTACTTGTCGTCGCCATTTTCGGTGCATCGTAGAGATATTAAAAATAGTGAACGGTGCCCCAAAGCGATAGGTGTCATGCAGTGAAAGTGATGATGACGAAAAGCAGAAAGGGAGAAGTAGAAGTAGAAGATGTTAGGTGAGTTCAGTAGTATTTCTGAAAGAAAGAGAAACGTTTTATAATACTAAGCCATTCCGCAAATTCTGTTTCCTATTTAAGTGGAATAGGCATTGCAAAGTTTCATCTCTACGTTTGTGAATCTTCATCGACCCATTGTTGCGTCGCCAACAATTCGCACGACCGTTCGGCACATGTGGCATACTCTTTCCCCAATTTCATTGCGAGAATTAACTGTTTACGAAGAAAGAGGAGAATCTAAGTACAACAGCGCCTAGCCTTGAACCCAAAAAATAGATTGCAGTTAGAATATGACCGTTCAGAAACGTAGAGATAGCCGAGCAGAGTCGAAAAATTATGATGTCGACCTGATTGCTGGGATCACGCTCAGGATCGTCCGTCATATCGGTGCTGAAGTCCCTTCGAACGTATTGGTTGTGCCTGTCCCTTCCCACCTTTGAGTTCTCGCACTCGCGTAGCCTATTCAGTTCAATCTCCAGCTCCATGATTTTCTGTTCCTTCCTCAGTGTTGTGCTCTCTAATTGCTGCTGTTTTTCCAGGAAACCTTGGATGGTCTTAAGCGCCTTCTCGTGCTCGGTTTCCAATCTCCTCATCTTGTGATCCATGGTTTCAACGTGTTTTTGCATGTTGCACAATTTCAATACCAGCTGTTTCCTCGTATCTTCTTGGCGTTTTAATTCGCTGTCCTTGTCTTCTAGTTCCTGCAGTACGAATACATCGTGTTAACGTATATAAACCGATGACGACGATTACGGTGTGTTTTCGTTTTTACAATTGCCAATTCGTTACGAACCGTTCTACATACACCGAACGAGTCTCTTTGAGATGTCGAAAAAAATATAAACGCGATATGTTTCGAGAAAGAAAAAAAATGCATACATCAATTTATACAAACCTTGATCAAATCTCTTACGTCTTTCATCTCTCCGCTGAGTACTTGCAGCGGCAACTTTACTCTCGTTGACCTTTCTCTGTTCGGTTCCCAATCGAGACAAGTGCTTCCTCTCTTTGTCATCCCTTGGCTGCAGGTTGTCTTCTGTCCCATTCTTGACTGCAAAGGGTCTTCAATTGGATTCATCACCGACGGACTGCTAGGTGGTGATCGTTTGGCATAACCGTTCTCAAACTGCAATAAAAATCGATCGGAGTCAAGTTGTAAGAAAAATCGATGAAAAAATCGAGCAATTGCTTCCAAATATCATTCGCTCGTTTCAACACCATCGATTCAATTCTCGGACGTATTCTCGTATTTTTCCAATTACAACGCAGGCTAGTTCGAGAGGAACCACTACTACGTTAGCAAAGAAGTCATTGAATGGTCAAATTCTTTGAATAAAATTTCAAACGTGTTTACCGAATTATGAGAAGAAGAAGAAGAAAAAAAAACAAAGCTAACGTTGGATAAAATTCGTAATGGCAGTCTCTGCAAAGACAGGGGACCAATCGCGGTGTTAAAATGGCTGCAATCGCTGTATCCTGTACAACGAAACAAAAGTATCCGAGTACCTGAGAGAGCAGAGCACGATGTTTGTTGTTTAGGTCTGTAAGAGCGTCGTCCCTGGTTTTTATAGACGCCCTCAGCTGATTGACCTGTTTCTTTCTTTTCTCCGAAACCACGTTCAGCTCTTCGTACATACGACACTTCTCCTCCAGCTGGACATTTTTCTCTTTAATGACTCTTTCTTTCTCGAGTAGCTCGTTTCTACACTGCTGCACAACGGTGTCCCTTTTCAGCAGCTGTTCCTCCAGATCTTTCACTTTTTCTCGTAGCTCCTCCATGTCTTGGACCCTTTCCGCGGCCAAATTCTCTCTGAAACGCGTCTCGACCTCTAAACGTTCCCTGAACTCGTCCCTTTCGTTCTCGAGCTCTTGCGCCCAGACGCGCTCCTCTTCTAAGCTGCCCGTTACCTGCTTCACCTGCGTTTTTACGCAAACAATTAGTTCCGACGATACTCGTACAAATTTCGCAACCTCGTCTGCTTCAAAAGTAGACGAATGTTTGCACGGTCTAAATAAAGATACAACCGTGACGATAAGAATTTACTCGGACGGGAAGCAACACTAACGCTAGATTCACATTTTTCCTACCGATAGAGGGTACGTTGAAACAGCTTCGAACACTATACAGAGTAATGTATATGGTACGTGGGCTGCTAAAGAACAAGTTACATTTTACAAAAGTAAAACGTACGCGTCTTGCACTACATATTCTCTTTGTGTAGAGACTATATATTCTCTTCTCGGGGAAGAGAGGTTCGAAAATATTTTCAATTAAATACGAGAAACTTGTGTCTCGATCGCAACAGTACTTTACTCTACAATCGCTCGTAACGAGCGAAACGTACGATTAAACCCCGATACGCACGAACAACATTCTTCACCGAACCTATAATCAATTTTATATCCGAATCACGTTTACAGAAAGAATAGAGTTATTGTTGTCTCTCGGTGCTCCGAAGAAACAGCTTGAAACACTCGTCGAGTGAAAAATGTTAACAAAGCGAACTCGTCCACCAGTGGACGCATACTGATTAATGTCGTTTTTTTTTCTTTTTTTTTTTTTACAAACGATGATAGTCGGCTTATCGAGCGTGGTTCTGTACGCGGCGACTGAAGGAAGTGAACAAAGATAACGTTGAAATTGTAGAAGTACGTGGTACGAAATTACACATTCCAAGAGGAAAAGAAATAGGACAGTCTGAAAGTTGCTTATCGAGTGTCGCGTTCACGAGCAGTTTTATTATTTCCAGAACTAGTTCCATCGAACAGGATTATTGTATTTTCGTGCTCACTCGATGGAAACGATCTAGAATTACGCGCGAAGTTTCAAAATTTGAACGGACATTGTGCACGTCTAAATGTTACGAGCATAATCGTCGGTTCTTCGGTGAGTAATTTCCATGTATCTTTTAAATAGATCGATTTCATCGTTTGAAACGCACGAAGGAAATTTCATTCTCGGCAAGAATCGTTCGATTTTGCATCGAAACGAAACGTTCAACTTACATTGAACAGAGTACTCGTTACTGTTACATTGCGCATCGGTTACCGCTTTCATGGCACCGTAGTTCCATTTATTTATCTTCGACGATATCCATTATCTTTCCTTTTCGCGATCAAAGCCCGCCGAAGCGATCGCGATAGGGTCAACGGACTTTCTCAACGAATAACGTTTACCAGCCGTGCAACATTATTATTTCATCGACGCGTGTATGTTCGTGTCCTCTTACCTCGGCCTCCAGAGATGCAACAAGTTTCTCCATTTGGCGCAATTTTTCCTCGTTCTCCAGTGCCTTTTCTGGCGTGATGCCGAACGCTTCCTTATAGTAGATGGATGCATCCGTTACCTTTTCCTGGTATTCCGCTAATTCTGTCGCAACAGAGAGCAACGCAACGTTTCATCGCACCAAGAATAAATCAGAGCATTGCGAAAAGCAACGGGGATAAATCAAAGAAGGAATTTAGCCAAGCAACGACTTAGTTTACGATCTAGAGTTATCAGAGTGCCGTAACGTAACACGTTGCTAACCCTCTTACGAGCAGCTTTTCTGGAATTTCGTTTCAAGAAGAAATAAATGAAATCGTCGCGAATTCGGCCACCGTTATATATACGCGAATAGCACTGCACCATCTCGTTCCGGTATTTCGAATTGTTCAACGATGTACTATCGGTACGATGGTAGTAAAAATTATCTATAGATACTGAAAAAAGATACGCACAATCGAAGAATTTTATCGGTCAAAGATCGAGCTATTATTATTGTTAATGGTTAGAGAACAGTTAAATCCAAGTGAAGCTGAATAATAGAATTTATCATTTATAATGTGCTCTCAATATGCTGTTTAAAAAGGAAAACTTTGAAATTACTCGTCATCGCGAATACTGATAAATTGTACGATCTACGGTAGATGTTAACAAACATTGCTAATCTAAGTATACGCTAACTCAAGATTCGATTAAAAAAATAATGGTAGGTGCGAGAACAGTTAAATCCAAGTGAAGCTGAATACTAGAATTTCTAATTTATAATGTGCTCTCAATATGCTGTTTAAAAAGGAAAACTTTGAAATTACTCGTCATCGCGAATACTGATAAATTGTACGATCTATGGTAGATGTTAACAAACATTGCTAATCTAAGTATACGCTAACTCAAGATTCGATTAAAAAAATAATGGTAGGTGCGAGAACAGTTAAATCCAAGTGAAGCTGAATACTAGAATTTCTAATTTATAATGTGCTCTCAATATGCTGTTTAAAAAGGAAAACTTTGAAATTACTCGTCACTGTAAATATTGATAAATTGTACGATCTACGGTAGATGTTAACAAACATTGCTAATCTAAGTATACGCTAACTCAAGATTCGATTAAAAAAAAAAATAAAATCTCACAAATGACAATGATTCACGAATCTCGAAACACTTTGAAAATTGAGTTTTCTATATATACGCATCACTGTTTCTTACATGTATCGATAGATCATCGCGTAAGTGTATCAACATACTCGTTACGTTCAAGTTACGTAATAAAAAAAAAAAAAAAAAAACGAACAAACGATATCGTAACTCTATTATAAAAATTTAAATACCAAAGAGAAATTCAACCGATTCAAGAAGCACTATCGAGCCGTAACGCTTTATTTCTTGTTACGATACTTCTCTGTCCATGAAACAAGTTAGACTTCGCTAATAATAATTATATATTCGTGCTGTATTACTGACTTTGTTCCAGCATCCTAATCTTTTCTCGTTCACTTTCAAGCGACTGTTGATACTGCGCGTTATTCCGCGAGGATGCTTCTTTCTGTTCTTCGATTAACTCGAACGCCTTGGCCGCTTGACTGAGAAGTTCCTGCTTCTCGATCAACTCCTTCCTCAGCGACTCGATTTCAACCTAGCAACGGGAACAAAACTCTATGAAATCTTGCCAAACGAAGAAGTAAAATTTTAAAGCGAATGTAACGTTCGTTTCACGCTTCATCAGTCTTCGCTACCGATCTCTGTCCTCTCGTACCAAAATTCGTTATTGAATACATATACGTATATAAAATAACGGCAACGACTAACAATGAGTATTAAAAACGCTCAGTCGGTACAATTTACGCGGTGAAACTCTAAGGTCGTTCACCTGATATGCTTAATAAACATGACCACGGGATTTCCGTACACGACATCCACTAAGCGTTGAACTTTGTCACCGAAAGAGTTGTACTGCGTTAATATTTCGAGATATTTCACTTTATGTTTGTTCTCTGCTTCATCGAAAGTACAATTTCCTCTAATTTTCTGTATACGAAAACATTACGTTAACGAATCAACGTTATTGATCTCTTCACCGATGAATTAAGCAGTGGTGGAAAAGACCTCTGGGTTAAATTACTTCCATAGTTGATCGTTGAATAATTACACTCGAAAATATATACAAAGACTGTACAAAGTAGTGAAATGTTTCTTAGACTTGTCAAGAAAAGCTAAGAAGTTTATATACTCGGCTTTTTTTTTATCTCGAGTATCTGAAGTAGTATCGTTATCCGTGCTCGAGTATACTCGAGCGCGAGAGTTAAAGGGTTAAAAATTATTCTCCTTCGGATTATAAAAGAACCGTGTGTCCTCGATATTTTATCAAGCAGGTACGTACTATCGAAAATAAAACTATTTAATTATTTGGTTCGAACGAAGTAAATTCTACGGTTCCGGTGACCCGAAGAAGCGTGTTCGTAGAAACGTGATATAAACTTGAATTTCATATCTAGCGATAAGTATCGATCGTCGATATGTAGAAAAAAGAAAGGAAGAAATGTTTGAAACGTGTGGAAACCTTTAATTCGATGTTCTTCTTTATCGCATTTTCGTCTGCTGACGTGATGCCCATTCGTTCCTCGAGGAAGTAAATTCGTAACTTTAGATTGAAATTCTCCTTTTTGAGAGCCTCCAACTGATCTTCGTACACTTTCATCGTTCTACCGATTCCGGCTCCATCCCTGGTCCCGATCACCCCTGTCGGGGAGACTTTACCAGGCGATCTTGCATTTGCACCTGAAACACAAAAATATATTTCTATAGTCTCCGTTTAACGCGACACTGGTTTTTAACAGGGACTAAATTTTGCCAATTAAACGAAAGTTTCCGATCAACGAATAAGAGACGTGTAACTTTTCATCCGAAAGACCGTGCAACGAAATAAAAATACAAAATATATAAATGCTTCGTAAAAAGGACAAAACCTTACGAAAGAAAGACCGATGTGACACAACGACCAATATTATCGAAGATGAAAAATTTACGATAAAAGATTATGTTTGAAAAGGAAACACGATAGTGCCACATTAAAGCCGCTCGGTTTGTTTAAGCCATACAAAGGCATCGATTACCTCAACGACGACTAGGTTTAAAAAATCGAAACACTACCGAACGATGGCTACTCTGATCCGATCAGATGACAAAATGTTCCGAGTTAAGGTCGCTTTGATTCGAAGCAACAAAATTTTTATACGAGGCACCGTCGCGTTTATACAATCGTTTCTTTCAACACAAAGGGACCGTACCGAGATACAATTTTACGATGAAATAATTATCGAATTCTTACTTTCCATAACTGGTAGGAGAGAATGGTGTTAACCGAATACCGTAAGGTATTTCGTCGACGGAGGAGCTTCCCTTAAGTCATCTCTGATGAGAGAATTGTAACGAGTTCCCAATTTTCGATCACGTGAAATTTTTAATCCTCGTACCGTCGCCTCGATAACCGTTTCACGAGCCAATGGTCCGATCCCAGGAACAACAACCACGATTACATCGATCCACGGCCGGTAACAACTTTACCCTTAACATTTACGTACTGAACATAAGAACCCAAATTTTGTTGCGATCACGTTTACCGCTATGACAGTTCGAGGCTCCGTAACCCGTACCCCCTGATTCTCGATTGGATTTTTTCGTTTCCAAGTTGCCAAATGATCGTGGACAAAAGACGAGCTATCGACGAATTGTCACGCTCGCGTGTTCGGGATCGCGTTATGAAAATTAAAGACGTATCACGAATTTTCGGGGCCCTGGGCCCAAGTTTTCCATCACGATTGACGCGCTACGATCTCCTTCTTCGTTTGTTCGTACTGTATAATATGGTACGTATAATATAATAAGTATAATATAGTACGTATATAATATAGTATAATATAATACGTATATAATATAGTATAATATAGTACGTATATAATATAGTATAATATAATACGATAATTTAACAACGAATTCAACAACGAGCATCACGACCATCGATGCAAACGTTTCACACCGGATCCTTCGCGATCGTTTAAACAATTTTTCTGCGTTCGAAAAGCCCGATTACCGAAGCAGTTACAAATCGAGCCAAGATTCACCGACTCGCCCTTAAAACGATTTGAACTCCCGCCAAACGGGGCACAACTCGACCGAACGCGTCTCCGTTTATGGTAAAAGTCGGCTCGGTATGCAAACAGGACTTTGTAGACGCGAAACTAAAGATAAATTCGCGTTACGTCCCTTTTAAGGGCACGGTGTCTAGTACGCGGGGCTCGTGACTAATGAACCTTTTTAACGGCAGCCGGCTCGAGAGTCGCGGCGCGTGGCGATCGTTTCTCTCTCCAGGTGGGCTTGTTGCAATAATTGAACGTTGAATCGATCCTATTCTCGAATTCATCCGAGCTACGTGACACCGATGCCAATTTCGCGATGCTAAACGGCCCCGCCGCCGTGTCTTGCTCCCTTTAAATCTTTCTGGCGCGTCACCAAGCGCCGTTAAACCTTTCAACCGAACCACGGGGGCCAGCCACCGTCTGCGCGTCGTTTGACGCACCATTTTTTTCCAACCCCTCCTCGACTCCCCTTCGCCGTTTCTCTTATTCGTTATTTCGGTTTCTCCGCGTATCGTTGTTCTCTTTATTCTTCGCGCGCGATTCCGTGTCGAAAGGTGAAATGCATTTGTCGCGCGGTTAACGACTCGTGGAATCTATACCGAACGTGCGAGATACCACCGAGCAAACAACACGCGTTAACTACCGATAGATATTCCACTAGCTACGTACGTTAACGCGTACTCTGTACTTATCAGAGGGAAATCGACGATCGAGGAAAGAGAGAAACTTGCGGAGTATACGTCTGGAACGAAGTCTGTTTGACAGAGACAGAGTCTTTTGAAAATATGCTACGGAGTTTTAAGTAAGTTTCTCTGCGAAAGCAAGTGGAACCGGTGATTTTCAACGGTTGGTAGATCTAGTTGACCCTTTCGTTCAGAATATCGTGCGAGACTCGTGGTAAGGCAATCGGACCAAACGTAAGAAGCTTGGGCGAGTCTTGTCCACGTTCGAATATATTTTTTTATATATATATTGTATATTGTATCTTATATTCGTATCATGTATCGTATATTGTGTCCGTTTGGATCGATCAAACGGGAAAAGAAAAAAAGTTAATTCGTATACGTAGGTAAGTCTTTGAAAGACCCCATTAAGGTAACGAACCGCGAGATGAAAACGATTGACGTATAAAGGAAAGCTGAGCAAAAGTAATGCATCTCGACGTTAAGTTCTGACATCGAGGCAACTACCCGGCTACCCAAATACGTCGGCCATTTGTGCTTTAATATAGACTATTAAGCCCGGTTGTTCGCGGTATGACCTTTCTTTGTGCGACACAATTCAGTACAAAGGGGGACGAACATTGGGTATATTCGACAAGGTAAATTGATGTAAGGTCGGTTAATTAGCGATACTTTTTTCAAAACGGTATACGGTACAGTAGCGGATTGTGGCGAAAAATTTGTATTTTCGAATTTTATTGCAATTCTGTTCGATCGTTTTTATTTTCAACGAGTGTATTCGTATTTGCATTATTGAATATTTACGCGATATGTTGCGCGTGAAAATTTGTGAATAATCGACAAATATGAAGTCACGTAGTATACAAATTAAGCTCACGTGGGTTCGTATCACTACGGGAAGTAACGAACTATATTTAGCCGCCACTTTGAATTGAATATTTATCAACTGGTATAAACTGTACGCTTCAAATTGAATATTTATCAACTATTATGAACTATCTTAAAATTGACATCGCGTACAATTGGAAAATATAAGAGTTGACACGTTTTTTATTAGCGTCGATAATGTTAAAGATAACAGTCGTGTTATCGACGGAGTGACAAAGCGTTACGTAATTTTGTGCGTAATTTTTTCTCTCCTCCATTACGTTCATTCAATGAAAGATTAGAGATTGTTGTTAAATCGATTATCTCTGAACCGATCATAGTTTTTAGATAACGATGCGTATTATGTATTATACATTGTTTGGATAACGATACGTGCACGATACTATAAATAGCACGGTGCAACATATCAATTTAGTCAACGCCTCGACTCGCTTGAAATTTTCATAGGTAAACGTATCGAACTTGTCAATTTTTAAACGATCAAATTTATCAATACGAAGCGTTACTATATATCTTCACCTTTAGATAACAACAACCACCGTTGCATCGAGATAAAACTAAACAATTATCGCATAGTAACGCGCTGTTAAGCTACGTCTCGGTCTATCGTTAAAAATCAACCGAAATGGCAAATGTACGATAATACCTATACATATGTCGAAAAACTGCTCGTTGAACATTCTGGAAACCGTGAAAAATGAATCGAAAACAAGCATCTGTTTCAACTTCGTAGTCGAAGCATTTCGACCCAACACTTTCAGATCCTTTTCGATAAAAATAGATCTATTCGGATCGAACGTGGACAAATTTCTTTGAAACAAGCCGTTTAAGTAAATGCATACCCAAATGTTCACTCTTACTGGAATCTTCAACGAGCAATTTATTCCTCTGTTTGTAATGATATTTAAAATGTCATTTCGTACCGAACATGACTTGAATTTGTAGTGGCTTGTCCTGGATGTTCTCGAGGAAGGTCGGACCCTCTGGGCGCGACCTACCACATCCCATGCCACGTGGAACGCCCTCCGGGAACCATCACATTTTACAGGCTACTATTCTAAACCTACGCTAAATCTAAGCAACGAGCAAAGAACGTTCGCAGATCCCACAGATTCGTAGATCTTTTCGCGACGGCTGCACAAACACCAACTGAGGCAGAGAATGGCAGAGAATGGCAGAGCAGCGCCAAAGTTTACATCGCAATAACGTGCAGTTAAAATTATATTCCAAGCATATACCGTATCACGTGTTAGGTATAGACACAGACGTTTCAAGGATTCATCGAACTACCACTGCACGGGGCAATGAATTCTTCTCTTCGTGAACCATTTTTCGACCATCTTCGAGCCAATATGCAACGTCTGAACAAATCGTGGGAGCGCTTTAGAACTTCGTGCAACTTATCCAGAGAAACGACAAGGTATCAACGTTCTCGAATAATAATAATTTTAGGAATATTCGGCTATTCAATGTTTCAAGAAACGGTTCATTGTACGACTACGTATACTATTGAATGTCTTGTATCTGGAGAGTTCAGGGAGTCAATTAGTCGTAATAAATGACTTCGAAAGGCACATGATTTGTTGCATAAATTGTTTCAATCTGCGTCTCGAGTAGGTCATGATTTGAAACATTTATACCGAGGAAGATTTTGTTATCTGCAACATGTACAATCGTACGAAAAATGATTTACTTGTGAACTGAAACTCTGGTATTCATCGTGATTTTAAGTACCTATTAAGTACAGTATTCGAGCAAAAGAGAACACTAGCGTGACAATAATCGCAAGTTTCGATTTTTTCGGGACTTTGTAGTAGTCTCACTGTGAGGTCTAAAATCGTGTAGGTACGTATGTAGGTACGACTAGACCCTTGTGTAAACCGGAAGCAAATCCTATTCCGCGTTCGGATGTTAGATCGATCGCCGGAAACTGTCGTATCCTTCTAACGTGCATTTCCCTCTTATGGTTATGGCTGCGGGCTAAATTCCGGTCTACTCCTGTTTCCACTTCATCTCCAGCCCCGATGTAGATAGTCGGTGTGTCGAACACCGGGTACTTAAGCCCTTGCGAGTGTAAATCACTCTTTTTGTATATGCTCACGTATCAAGGAAGAGAGCGAACCGTATATCTTTACCTTAACAGGATGCAATACTGATCCTGTTTTCAACCATTTAACCACGCAGATTAAATCACCTTTTCTAGCACCCTATTCAATAAAATATTAACAAAAAATCACCTTTTCCAGCACCCTATCCAATAAAATATTAACAAAAAATCACCTTTTCCAGCACCCTATCCAATAAAATATTAACAAAAAATCACCTTTTCTAGCACCCTATCCAATAAAATATTAACAAACAATCACCTTTTCTAGCACCCTATCCAATAAAATATTAACAAACAATCACCTTTTCCAGCACCCTATCCAATAAAATATTAATAAAAAATCACCTTTTCTAGCACCCTATCCAATAAAATATTAACAAACAATCACCTTTTCTAGCCCCCTATCCAATAAAATATTAACAAAAACTATAGAATGCTATTTAACGAAATCAAGTTTACCTTGTGATATACTTAAAACAAAAAATAAATGATTTTCATTTTACTAGATTCGTATCGAAGAACGAGAACCCGAAACGCTCTGCAGAGCTAACCGAAACCCTGCTGCAAAAGAGAAATAATAATAATAATAAAATAGCAAAACAAAGCAATTTAACAAGAAAGAACAAATAACCGCGGTCGAACAAACAAACCTCGCCACTTCCTCGTGTTACTATCAAATCAAATTCATCATCGATAAAAATAAACTACCGGGCTGTACTGAATATAACTAAACCCTTGCGCGGAGCCTCGAAACTCGCTTAAGGTCGAAATCTGTTACAATTACGAATTCCATTCGTGTTCGACTTGATTCGATCCAAAGTGAAAGCTCTGGCACGATCGAAGACCATTCGGAAACTATTGGAAAAGTTTAACCATTGAACGTCGACCAAGGCTAGCAACAACGACGGACGTGGGTCGTTGTTTCGTGATTCGGCGATTTCGTGCATCGATCGTTGAATTTCCGCGATTCAGGTATCGGCGCGAGTGCAATATCGACTCGGCCGGAGTCTCTCTCGAACGGACGCGGAGCTCGCGTATTTATAGATGACACATTTAGGCCAGAACAGAGTTTGAACTATCTTTATTTTGGCAGGCCACTCTCCAGCCCCTCGACGTCTGTCCGACACCGGCCGACCTAGCTGTAATTAAAGCCACGAGAAATCGTCTGAAACATGAACGCGGGCAATTGTAATTTCGCCAGTTAGCGTCAACCCGGTAACTGTTAGGCCACGAATCAGGATCAGAGACGGTCAGGCTTCGCGGTTATTTCAGGTCGCTTGCACCGGTCGCAGCATTGCAACACGCAGTACCCTTTGCTAACGTGCGTGTCAACTCGCGTTCGTGTTCGTGTCACTGGGACATGTCTGTGATCGATATCGGATTTTCCTAATTAATCACCAGGCTTGACTCCGGAGAGAAATAGACGTTATGGGATCGTATTTAACGGAGACGATGGAAACTCGTCGACAGAGATGGAAAACGGTACGCAGGGAAATATGAAATTATTTCCGAAGCGTTCGTTCCAATCGTATAACCGAAAAGGAACACCTAATAATCTGGCTGTAAAACGAACGGTTTATCTCAAAAGGATGTTACGAATCAACGTGATATTTTCACCGCGTAATTCCGCGGCTGTAGTAAATCCGATATCCTTGGAAGGATATTGGAGATTCACCGAATTAGCAACCGCAAGCCCGCGACAAGTTATAACACTCGTGTCTTCCTGTTTTCTTCGCTTTGTCCACCTATTTATCTGGCGTGCATGCTAGCCGTATCTAAACTTAGACCCACCGTGTATCACACGCGTCCGAGACAACAAAATTGAGAATAAAGCTACAAATTAGCGATGAAAGTGCGTCGGATACACGGGTACGCTTAAACCACTTTCGCTTGTAGGTTCCTCCAATGCTTGCTGCGTTTAGGTGACAACGGTATGCGTGGATATTAGGTTTGTCATAATGCGGTGAGACGGAAAATTCCGTTTAATGCATAGAACTTTCAACAGCGCCTATGACGAGCTGATAACGCGACGGAGAGTCGAGAAGTTTGGCTCTTAACGAAGTAAACTTATAGATTCTTTAATGTTCGTTGGCGATAATTTCGTTCGATCGCTTTTAAACAATTTTAAATATGCGTCAAACTGGAACCAGCGGCTGAATTATCATTCGTTTCATAAAGACGCGAAGTTTTAGCAGACATGTAGGCGTCTGGCCTGAACCCAATCGTGTCAAAGTATAAATGAAAATGACACGCGGGCAGCTGTTAGGAATCGGGCAATTAATTTTAACCGTATACCATGTTTGTTCCTTGGCTAAAATACGAATTATCGGTGGCGCTTAAATTTCCTCGAGCTAAACAATACCGAACGCGTTTGATACTTTAAACGCTAGCGAACACGTTTAATGGTATAAACAACAGTGAACGCGTCGATCGTAATTTCGTGCAATTGTGAATAAAGTTTGTAAGAGTCGAGATCGATTTCGAGTTTATTTTGACGCTGTGAATAGAACACATTGAGCTATTAAAAATACACACGATGAAATTGTCTATCTCGACTAAACTTGTGCGTTATTACTCGATCTATCGATTACTCGAAATTCATTTCATTCGTATTTGTTTCCAATCTGACGAAAACGGGGTCTTCGACACCACGAAATGTTCACTTCCGGAAGAACGTTATCAGAAAGAGAACTTTATCGGAAGAAAAGTGCGATTTGATCCTTCGTCGCGTACTAAAACTTTTAAAGAAGTGTTCGTGATATATACATAGTGTTTCTAAGAATTGGACGAGCAATTCTTTTCTTTAAATAGAAATAGAACGATTCGACGAGGAATAAAAATAAAGATTATCTTTCTCCGATCGTATGTACTTTTCATTAACGCAAGTACCCGCGTACAATGCGCAATTACATTCTTTTTAATAACAACGATTGTCTCATACGTCTGAATATCAAAGTAAGAAGATAAGAACATCGATAAGTAAATACGAAACTTTGCGAAATACTTGGAGAAAAGACGTATTTAAATTTACGTTTAAAAAAGGGAACCTGGACTCCAGCGTACGTTTTCTATTTTTTTCTTATTCCATACTATTTGCCGTTTCGAGATGCATTCTTTCGAGGATTACACAAATCAACCAAAAATAATTTGTGCAAAGAAAGAATACCGTAAATTGTGTTGTTCATTCTTCATTTGTGTTGTTCATACACCGGTGTACTGTGAACACTATACCAACCTAGTATTCTTATTAACTCACCTATTTCCGAAATATCTCGAACCCTTAGCATTCAAACGACGAGTTTAGCTCGCGACGGGCTCATTACGCCAAAATGGACAACGACGACCCGCATTTGCAAATATTATTTCAACCAGAAATAATCGCAGTTGTTTCTTCTTACAAATTTATGGCAATTGTCTTGTCCATTTTTCTAAATCGTTGCGTATGTGTAATTAAACGCGGTGCGAACTAGTAATACTTTCGATTCTAAAAATTGCAAAGATTCGCGTGCACGGATGCCGAAAAGTTTGTCGAACAACGCCGGTAAGCTCTAAGCGTTGAATACGAAATTCGCATTCCGAGCTGCACGGGAAAGTTTAGACGCAGCGAGTGAACCGGGCCAGCTGGAGTAACAAACAACGGGTTCGATTGGACAATGCACCCGTGTGCGAATACGTATCCGTGGGTAAGAACGTCCGAATGTTCGCAAAGTTGGCGAATAACGCCCGCCGCGGAGTACCACCGGGGCAACGTGTTACAGAAATAAATACAGAACAGAGTCGCGACACGTCGTGTTCCCCTGCTCCTCTGGTCGCGAAACCACCGAAATAAATGGACCACCGCTTCCTGTAATTTGAGATCGCGAAAAACAATTTTCTAGGATACAGAGGAGTCCTTTCTCGTTCAACAGGGGAAAACGCTCGTCAACTCGTGATCGCGATTGTGATTGCTCTCTCATGCAACACCGTAGCGTTTTGGGTCGATTAAGGTACACGGTTTTTAATACCGGGACACATTTTTCCTCCTTCTTCGGTCCAAATGTCAATTTGCACGTTTACGCCTAATAATAAAATTCTATTGAGATAATAGAAATTGATGTGTCACGTTACACGTGTCGCGCACATTCGCAGGGGAGTCCCTCGCATTCCATACCTAAACGTATCCAAGCGTGTCGGTGTAATAAAATTCGAACGGTATATTTAGATCAGCGAAACGAAACTCTCGTAAAATTTTGGAATTCGAACTCCGCCATTTGCATCGTGAATAGCGACAATCGTGCAACGTGTTCCGAACTGGACGTAAGATTGTAATTGCGATCGCACCCTGTCCGAGGTGGAAGTTTTTTCGATGTTTTCGACGGGTGAAAGACGTCGGAGGAATTCTTCGCGCGCGATGGGGCCCACCGATTCCCGATGGACGATACACAAAAGCTGGTCTGTGGTGTTTCAATTGATCCCGAGTTCGTCGAATTATTAAACCGGCCGTCGTACGAACCCGGTTCGATCATCTCGGGGATCTCGAAATCCGCGGAGAAGAACGTGGTAGTGTTGCCCAAGGCGCGTAGAATGCGGCGCGGAATTAAAAGCGAGCTGCGCGCAGCTGTTTCGCGCGTAGGGAAATTAACTGTGGACGAAACGAGCGAGCGTGGCGGGAGCGGGCGCGGACACGTGCGATTGTATCTATAGATCCTCCGATCGCGGAAACGTAGATGAAACCGGAGCGAAATGTCGGCCGGTTCTGGCACGGATTCGTTTACCGTGGGCCAAATTTATGCGTAACTATAAAACAGCGGTGGCCACGTTGGTCTAGCCGAGTCTTGGCCATTGGCCACTGGTTCCCCGCGTTACAACCTTTGCACTGGATGGCTTTCACGCTCGAATGGCCGCTGAAAATCTCACCGATTCGAGATCGCGCAAGTTGACACGTTTACCGGATACACGAGATCGATTTAACTTTCGATCGATTAAACGTCGAACGAAGCGACGTCCTACTACGCGTACCCAACGATAACCAACGTCTGAAACCACGGACGCGACCATCCCTGTTGCAGACGCTAGATTACGTCTGCGTCGGCGTAGACGCGAAATAGCTGTAACCGCGAGGAACGAGGTTCGTTGCCCCTGTTTTCATCGCGATAGATGCAATTACCGAGACGCCACCGCGTACACGAATTCTCGACGGACTTTTTGTTACAGAGGACCGTTATCATTGCTATCGTAACACTTCGCGCACTGGGGGTCGTATAAGTACATCTCGAGGTACAGGCTGCGTAGACACGTAGATCGATCGTCGCGTACACCGCTGAGATCTCGTTCACTCTTATTTGGAACTTGAACCTTCGTTCGTCGCGTGGAAGTAGTCTACTATCTTTTGTATAAAGATATTTTATATAAAGATAGTCTACTATCTTTCATATAAAAGATACAGTTTATCGATGACTGCGTTTACAAAACCGACAATATCTATACGCGAATATCGGACAAAATTTACTATTCGAATTTGACTCCGAACTTTAACGAAAACGACGACCAAAGTTTCGTTCCAATGCTCGAATTTTAAATAATTAACCCACTCGTAACAAACGATAGTATTGTGTCGAAAGAATTTAGTACTCGCAATGATTCGTCTCACGTGTAGTTATCAACTAACGAGCCACCCATCGACTGTTAGAGATGTCGATAGAGGGGCAATTACTTAAGGGAAATGACCAATGAAGGTAGTTTCGCTAGGGAAAGAGGAAGGTAACTGATCGCTCCATTGTCAGCCCCAATATCGGTGACCTGTCATTTAAGCAATCAGCTAATCTACAGGCACATCTGTACGTGACACGTTCAACCGAGGAAGGGCTACAAGTAATAAATACGTCTCTGTAGTCGATTCTTACGCAACGATCCGCCCCGATCATAGACCGTAAAATTGTATCCGGTCCATCCTGACGATAGCTGTTGCATCAGCGATATCAAAACAGTAACCTAATCTTTGAATCGCAATGTATATTTTAACGGATCATTTACGAAGGTGAAACTGTCACTCTGTACGGTACGATCTTTGTTCGAAGGTTTTAGCTACCGTACCGTGTCGTTAATTAAATACTCGACATCCGTTATGTTTTCATTCTATAATTTAAATACTAGTTTTCATCCAACGAATAGCGGATAAAACGATCTTTACTTTGTATTCCTTGCTCGAGACTTTTATCCAGAAAACAAATATTGCCCATCTTTGGACCAAAATGTACAATAATATTGGGTCGTACGGAAAGTCGTCTCGTTTTCCAAAATGGAGAATGTATAATTTAATAAAACGTTTGTACGCTCTAAAAGAATCGTGTTTCATTTTCACCAAAAAAAGAAAAACAAAATGATTTTCCGAACGACCCAATATATAAAAGAATAGATTCCTCGCTTACCATTCGGCAATGCCAGAGTCTGATTCATTGTGATGTCCTGCAACGGCATGGTGGTACTGTAACAGAAAAAAGGAACAAAGCTCAACGATATGCGAGTAAGCTGCGACGTACAATATTGGTAAATTTTCATCGTAAAAAATGGCAAATATTTTGCACACATGGCACCACCGAAACGTTTTACCCGAAAATGAAACGCGATGCGTGCGTTCATCGCTAAACAATGTCTGAAAGAAGAGGAAGAAAAGGAACCGAGGGAGACGAATCTTTTTTTATATTTCGACGGGACGATAACGAAAGGATGCGAGCGAAGCTCAAAGACTGTTTTATTTTCGGAATAAGGCTGAAAATGGAGCAGAGGCACGTGGTGGCTCCTGATTCCACAGGGACTAGACTGTACCGAACTAGACCGAATTAGATAAAACTTTTAAAAAGGATCAAGATGAAGGTTGCATTCTATTCCGAGAGCGACGATCGGCTAAGACCAAAACATCGGTTCGGTAAGGACGAGGTTTACACATACATAAGGGATTAATCAGCCCGATCGTCGACAATCCGAAGAATGCCATTGGAAATAAGTTCCAGCAATTTTTACAACGCGTTGAGAGCTTCTTGTTTCGTTAGCGACCATTTCGTTCTTTGACTACGTCGATGTTGTTTATTAATCTTGTCCCGCTAACAGATTCTGCACACGTGTACAACTTGTACAAAATGCCTACCTAAAGTTCGCTCGAGGCACGTAAATACGATCGTGTTACGTCTTTACTCGAACGATCCGGTTGCTTAAATACGAAACAAAGATACGTATTATACTTCACCTTTGTTTCCAATGTGCATTTCTCACATTCGTACAAAACAAGATGCCATTTCGTTTGTTCGTTTCGGATCGAAAGAACACGGTCGGAATCTTGCACACCGACGAACCACATTTTTGTTTGCAATATTTCTTTTCCCTTTTTCTTTCTAAATCCCGAATAAAGCCCAAACAATCGTATTCTAGGCAAGAATACCCCTCTTCGGCTCGTCACGATCGCTAATCGACGTTTCGTTTTCATTTAACGGCCGAATATGATTCTTCGAAAGCGATTTGTTATAATTAAATGCGACCCAGATTTTGATTACAGGTCTCATCGTTCGAACGAACGTGCGACTTAACGTGATGTAAAACCATTTGTGTGACATGTCGGTGATTTATAACGCCGGGCCACTTCAAACTACGCGAAAGCAATAAGGAAATGCACAATTTCCAGAAAGGTTTAATTTAGATTTCATCCAAACGCTATTCCTGCTAGCCAGTGTTGAAACGCGAAATGAGTAATTAACGGGGATAACGTCCCTCCAGCCGAGTTGTCGCGGATCTTAACAAGTTCTAAGAGTTCCGCTTTATTATTCGCAAGCTCCGCGCCGTCTGGGATAGCAGGACACACCTAACGTACCAGCGTTCCAAAAACCTGACCCGTGTCCACGAAACAAAAATTAAACGAGATTTCCGATGAGTACGTTTCTTGAAAGCTTCGCTGAAATCAAAAAATCCTCGTCGGACAGAAACCAACGAAAGTGTTTGAAATTTGGTTAAATGAACTCCTCTCGATCATTCTACGAATCTTTCCACCCCTCTTGGATCCCTCTACTTTGGACCCGCAACACCAATCGTTAAAATACACGAATAAGATCACATCTAAATGCTAGCTAAAATAATTACACGTTTGATTAGATTTTCCTGTACGGACGCTGCAATTTTCTCCTCTCTTTCTACCAATTAAATCCAACTGGACGATACAGGAGATAATTTTAGTGTTAAACCTACGGTCTCATTCCGTCAACGACATAAAGACCGCTCGTTTCTCGGCACAGTCTATTTACAAACTGCAAGATGCACGTAATCCGTTCACCTTGCGGCCGAGAACCGTCGAGGCGCGGTGCGTCGCGGCGCGGCGGCGTGTGTAACCGTGGACATCCTCTTTTCGGCTGCACACCCCAACATCCGACTCTGATATATTAAGCGCAACCCTTACGTCCGCGTTTAACTAATCCGGATCCAGACTTCTCGGAATATCAGGAGTCGCCTCAGAAGTCGCTCAGGCCGGAACGACGACGAGGGGACCAAAGGGTGACACCACCGCTGATGATATTATTATTATTGCAGACTTTACGAGAGACACGGTGGGTTTACGTAAAGGAGATTCTAACCGTGAAATTCACCGTGAGACACAGAATGCGCGTTAATTCTGTCGGAAACGTTTTCATGACGGTGATTCGGGATACCAGGCTCGTGGGAAAATTCAAACTCCCGCGCGTTTTCGGACAATAATGGCAACGATGACTCTGGGGTACGTATTGGATTCGTATCGATCTAATCGCAAAGCGAAACCGAAAAATGACTCGAAAAATCGCACGGAAAGAAAGAAAATACTTACAACGTTTTCAACGCTCGGTTTGACCCACTTAATACTCAAAGTGCTCGTCGAAATTTGACTTTCCGATTTCTGTTTCGACTCGAGTACATTTTTCTCGAGTAAACTTTTACGATTCCAAGTGAAAACGGTAAGAATGGAAACAATTCTATGGAATGACGTAGAGAGTTGCCGTCATCTGGCAAAATGGAGGGTGGTTGTGTAAGTAATCAATACTCTGAGAGCAGATATGGTGGCATGGACCGAAACAAGAACACGCAGTATGAGCTTTAATCAGTTCCATAGTGTGCATTTACTCGACAGGATTTTATCATTGCACTAATTACATTTTAAACGGTAAAAGGGTATTACAAGTTAAGGATATGCACGGAAATTAAATCGGTAACTAGATGAATTTCTATAAACCGATCTTGAGAAACATTCGAGACATTAATTAGGTATTATTCCTAATTCCTCGTAATTCGTAAAGTGTCAAAGTAACCTTGACTTTTTTACCCGTAAAATTTTCTTCGGAACATTTCTGTTGTACTTTGTCGCAGATCGAGGCAAATATTTTTATCGGACGTTGTATTTTTTAAAAACTATCGAAAGTAGTTTCAAGATCGTTGCAGCTGCTACCACGTAAACCACCCCCTATAGTTCAAGTGATCGTGGTCCCTTCCTTTGATACCTTAGAGCGAATCTCTCGCAGCCAGAATATTTTATTAAACGATAAAGTCGTTCGAACGAATCTATTAATCCACTAACTTATTATCAGGGGAGTAATCGATACGATAATGATCACCGAACCGTCTTGTATTTTCACTCGAACGCTACGAATCAAATTTAATGTCGTACCATTCTCGAACGACAGCAAAACGAGCATATTCGCGTTGACGTGCAAAGTTCCCTCAATTACCGGATCGTTAAACGTATTAACTTGCCTAGTTAAACAATTAGCTCAGCCCCGTCGAATGGAAACATTGTTTATGAAGCGATCCCCGGACCCCCAGCTGCGTTCTTATATCACGTGTGGGTGGTGTCCAGTGGGCGAAAGGGTTCATTTGAAGCTTTTAACGAATGCACGCGACACTTTACGAACCTATGCGTATGCAAATCGATGCAATTTAGTCTGACGTGTCACCATCGTTCTATGCACACACGGCTCGCTGTGTCACGACCTTTCGGCGATAAATCGGAGAAGATTTCCTTTGTTTCTCAACGGATTTCCGGCTGGAAAAGAGTGGAATTTTCCTCGCAAAGAACACAACGTGCGTATCTCGTTTCGGCTGGTTGGAATAATTTTACGTCGACTGATCGTACAAAGTTTCATCGAAAGAAGTGATCCCTGAAATAAGAATATCCGATTCGAATCGATTTAAAAAATATATGTATATTGTACATTGTAGAAATGTGTCTTTTGGGAAATTTAAAGTGTTTTTAAGTGTTTCGATGTTAGGACTGTCTGACAATGAGTTTAAACATAGTAGGTGGTTAATTGTTATTTCATTGTTGCGAGTGGTACAATAAGGAGGATCCATTTTCTTTACAAGGTACTCATGGTTAATTTCAGAGTGGCTGGTTCTTAGTGAAGTCATTACTGTTTGTTCTTTTCTATTCATGAGACACTGGTTAATAGAGATCATTTTATCGTGAGTTCTTGTTCTTTTGGCCGAGATCCATATTCCGTTCCATTCTTTTTTTTTTTTTTTTTGGTCGACTTGTATCTGGGTTACGAGGTCTTGGTATTCCTTCGTTTGGTACGAGTCTTGTCGTTCTTTTTGCAATTGAATCGATTTTCGTTACCAATTACACCTCGGTAACCAAGCGATCGTTATATCTTCGTTATCGTCGATGAGATTTATGTAGGTGTTTTGTACGTATACAAGATTTATCTCTCCTATCTAGACTCGTTACGGAATTAATTATATCCGTGGAGTCGAATTTTGACAACGAAGATAGCAAATTTTTGAAGAAGGAATCGACAACAAGTTTGGATTCCACAAGGTCAAGTCCAGTATTTTAATCTTACGAGAAAAAATTTCAAACTCACGACTCAAAAAACTACGAAGTTGAAAGTCTCCAGGAAATAGACTCTGTAGATTATGAAACGAAGAATTTATGTAAAATATCGAATAAAGATATAGAGGAAAAGGTTCAGGAATATTATAGCACGTTATAGCTCTTCGAATATGTCTGTTTGGTACGATGATTCCGAGTTTCGTGGAACTGAAACGATGCGTGGAATAAAGAGGATTGCATTTTAACAGTTTCTTTGATTCTCGTTCTCGCAATGAAACATTTGTAACTGTTATTCGAAGCTGTCAAACCGAACCCAGCCGTCACGCATCGAAAAACTAACAGAGCAACGTTTGCCCCAAAATATTCACGACAAACAATCTAAATTTAGGTAACGAAAAGGTAAACGTCTTTTACGTAGCTTTAGTCGTTTTGATCCAGTAACTCGGTTCCGGTGTAACAAATTTTTTCTCGCTTTTTCCATACAATCGCATCTTTGTACATGGTCGAAGATAATTTTAAAGTTCAAGGGAAAGACACACGAAGAATATTTAACGCAGAAACGTCCTGAAAACAACTTGGACCTCCTGTACAAGTATATTAGCAAAATAGTGACCTAAGACAACAATCTAAAGGACTCGATAACTTATTTATCGCGTTTTATTCGATTATTCACGAATTGATGCACACGATATAAATAGAACGTGTTTCCGAGTAATCTATAAGATATAAACTTCAATATTTTCTACCACGCGGTACACCTAATCAAAACCCAGAAACAACAAGAAATCATCTATTTCAATATCCAAATATTATCCATACGATTGAACAAACACGATTCTTTGTTCAAAGAAACAATGTATGGCGTAATCACCATTTCCGTTTCATTTACCCGATACGCAATCCTGTAATTACTTTTACGAACAGACCCAAAGTGTTACGGACTTAAATAATTTTTAATTGTACATACGCGATGGTATGTATACTCTATCCAGAGGAATTCAACAATATTATTTCCGTTGCTTGTGCTCGACCCCTTCCCCGGATATTTACCAATATATAAATACAGGGGTGCACCACCTAAGAATGACGTCATGCTGCCAGAAAAATGGGGCAAAACGGGGCAAAATAGGACAAACGCTACCCTAGCGAGGTATAGTGGATTACAAAATACAGCCCGGTTCGTTTTGCAGCAACACCACCGTCGAATCATAAGACAACATTTACGTTACGATCGTAAAAGTGCAGCGTTGCGCGCTGCGCTTAATACCGTTGTTAAAAATATTCGTTGCACCAGCAGCAGTGGGAATCGATCCTCTTTCAATAGTAGGCATTCCAACGATAGACCTGGCCCAGGACTAATCGGTGATTAGTAATACTCACTTTCGAAACGGGCTGTAAACGGCACCCCAAACGTTCGTCCTGGTCGGCGATGGTGGGCTGTTTTGCTGCTGTTGATTGGAATATCCGTAACCGGCGAAAAACATATTGCGGTAATTGTTCCTCATCGGTGAGCTGAAAACTACTACCAACGTCCGTACGAATGACTCACGAGTACGAATAACGCTTGTACAAACTTACAAATTAAACTATAACAACGATAACAACGGTAAATAACAATCCCGATAGAATAATACTAATAGAACTTGTACTTTCAGTGAAACACTTTGGCACGTTTATTTGGCACAGTATGTCAATACGATGCTAGAGTTTCAAGCGAGCATTATCGTCAACGCGTGTGATCAACGTTGACGAATCCAGCCGTCAGTCTTAAAAATTGCGAAACCGAGCACCGTCAATCCCCGTTCGTTTGATTACGTTCACGCGGTTAGAACCTTTCGAAAAGGAAATCCTTTCCCGAGTCTATGTATATGCTCCTGGACCGATCAATAAGATAACTCTCGCTGAAATCGACACGCCAGATGATTCTTCACTTGTCCATCGCGCGTTCTTCTCCGCGAACACACTACTGTTCTCGCTGTCCCTTGAACGATTCGACGTATCTGTACACTTTACGCGCGAGATCGAAGGTGTCCCGCGAGGAAACGACGACAATCCAGCGTCGCGTACGTTCACCCCTTTGAACGGCACCCTGTCACTGAATTAGCAGTTTGTACTTGAACACAGCACTCTTGGAGGACAGCGATCGCTTTCTCGCCGGTCTGTCATCTTCCATCGCGAACGAATCGTCGGACACGTTTGTCGAGATTTTTAAGAAAATCTTCACCTGTCTGTCACACGATGACGCACGAGTCTTTCCCCCCTTATCGGTAATCCACGATAGGATGTATCAACGCGCAAACACGTTTACTTTCGCTGAAATATCACGATACCCACAACTCCTCGTGTTCCAGCGACGGATTGTACGCAACTGAAGGCGAGCGACGACGCGGCTCGTGGAGAGACCGAGAGAAGGTCGGGAAGATTCGTGCACTGCGGCCCGAAGAGTGACGGAGACGCACGAATGGACCCTGCGCGAACGAAAGGGGGACGGAGATACACGGAGGAGCTGAGATAAAGAACAGACGGAGTACGCGTAAACAGGAGGGGGAGAGTCGTATGACAAAAACAGATAGTAGCAGGGTTGCTAGCAGACAAAACGAAACGAAACGAAACGAAATGCGGCGTGCATCGGTCAAACGCAGTGTCTCTCATTAGGGGCTTGAGCGAGAGATGTTGGCCGTATGCAAATCTCGCTTTGAAGTAGACTACCAGAAGAGAATTAGAAACTGTTCTAGACGACGTTGTATCTGTTACGATGGTAATCCCTACTGAACGGGAGCCAAAGCCTTTTAACCCCTTACCGCCTGGCACGGTATACGGAAGAAAAAATATTTTATTACTGTTTTGAAAAATTGAAATAATTACATTATATACAACCAATACACGAGAAAGTATGAAGTTAAATAATCAATTTTTTCAGATTACTCGTTAAAATAATCGTCGAATATGTACTAAATGGTTAATGGCTCGAAATAAAAATATTTCAATTCATCGAATGGTAATTCACCATTTTTATTTTTTACTCGATCTCTGATATTATTTCCCTTCTTGTTTTATACATATAGACGTTATTTCATTTGATTTATTTCATAAACATTTAACGCTAAAGCATCGACAATACAAAATAAAAAGAACGCACGCGTCGTGTCGTGTTTATTAATTTTTATAACGAGATATCGTAAGAAATATCGAGAAAAAAATGAAAAATCATGTTTCTCGGTCTACGTGACTATTTAACTTAATATTTGTTTTCTTTCACTGATAAAATTGCTGAAAAGCGTCTCCCTATCCTCGTTCGAAGAGATTTCAGAAACTTCTGACGTGTAACGTGACTGTCGATTACGCGCCGATTAATCCTCGATATACGTGTACGATGATCGTAATATAAGTCTACTTTTCTAATGAAACGCATTCTGTGTCCCTACTATTCCGAAAAACCGAATTTCTTCCACAGAATTAATTACGACGATAATAATCGTCTCAAATATTTATGTAAAACTTTGTAATTACCAACGTGGGATAAGGATCTTACTTAAAGCCGGTCATTAGAAATAAAAGGGTGAGAATTAGGATAGAATGCAGGTACAAAGTATAACCTGAAACGATTAAACAGCAAATATGAGACGGACGTTATTATGTTCGCAGTAACGTAAGAGCGTGAACACAGCATTATTATGTTTATAAAAACATTAAAAATTTTCGTACAATATATCAGTAAATACATTTCATTATTTGATAACATACACATGTTTATTTCATTTTCAAATTTCATAATTAATCGTTTGTTTACATTTTAATAAAATCAAATTTGATTTGAGAACCACTAGAGTGAACAGTGACCTCCAACCTTGCCGGGTGAGATAGTCCCTGTTTAAATAAACAGTGAACAATTCAATGTTTAGTATGCATGCCATATGGAAAACTTAAAAACATTAATGCAATGTTGTTTTCGGGTTTTTTGAATACATGTGTACACCAGAGCTTGTAATACAAAATACAGATAGTGGAAAACCATAATATTATGTGAAATGTTTAATTAGTACACGATTACAAATATCTGATTTTGTGTATTTTATATGTAACAAAATTATTACATACAATGCCAGGATTCCATTTAGCGTTCAATCTTTCAAATTACTTAAAAATATACTTACAATATATAATACTTACGTATTTTTATTTCTGACATTCTCTATCTAGTTTAAAATACTTTAAGATTGAAAATTATTATTATTTTAATTTGATTAAACGATATTTTTCAATAATTAACTTATCAAAAGAATGGATTAAAATGAACTTTTGTTTTATATGATAATAAAACTTTTTTTATTTTCTTTAGTCATTAAAATCAGTCTCTTTCTGTAATTTGATTTAATAAGTTAACAACTTCTTTTATCTGGAGTAAAACTTTTAAGGAAAAAAATTCTTATAAGGATGCGATAATGTTATCTGGTATCAAAATTATCTCGTTTATAGTTCATAAATCATTAATTCTTCAAAGGTAACTGCTTCCGAAAACATCCAAAATATCATGAAACCACCACATCATTGTTATTAGTCAATTTAATGGACTTCCTAATATTATTTCATTTCACATAAAAGAACACATTTGTTCCGATTACAACAGTAAATTTATAAAATATACTGTAAAAATAGTTTTTAATTATCGCAAAGTTTGTAATTTGATATTCTATTATAAAACATTTTTGTGATGTAAAGCTGTATATAGAGATTATTGAAAACCGGTATTATCTTCCATAAAGTTATTTCGTATTAAAAAATTTTTAATATAAGTTACAATTTTAAAACATTGTTACAAACTACTTGATAAGTAATTTTCTTAAAAAATGTAATTAAATCACATAGCACATTAACGATGTTCAGTTAAATTTAACTCTAAAACTTCTTTAACCTTAAAATCTAATTTTAAAGAATTCTATGTAAATCATGTAAAAATTTATTTACATGTCACGTATTATGGTAAAATAGTACTAATGTCTCGTATAAACGGGTAATTTTACAAGCACAAAGTAATAGAAACTATTTCAATCTAGTTTAAAATGAATTTGTTTACATCTGCGTGCCTCGTTGGACTGTCGATAAAAATATTCCCTACTATTTACTTTGTACTAAGCTTTCTAACAGCTTTTTGTAAATAATATATAATAATATAGAACTTGATGATAGATTGTAGAGAACTAGAATTCGTTTTTCCAAACAAGAAATGTTGCGGCTTATTATAAAACTTTACATTGTATAAATTATTAAAATTGACAGATGTATACAATAATACGATGTCGATAAATTTATGATTAAGAGATAACAAATGTGGAATTCAAAACATGTATAAGTATAAAATATCCTACATTAAAGTTTCTTTTAGAGTAGAATACAGAATTAAAGAAACAACGATCTACGAGGAAAATAGACCCCCTGCTATGGAACACAAAAATAGCGTCACACGCAATGGATAATTTAACAAATGTACTTACTCGTCAAAGTAATTTGACACTGAAGCCGTTTCATCCAACAAATGCTCCATCTTTTACTCGATCTCGCAACAATATGTCATTAAAAACACATCAAAAAAACAACAAAATGTGCATCGGACTCGCATACTCTCTCAACCGTCAAATTTGAAAACACTAATTCTTAATACTTCCGTTGCATGCGCTAATTGCAACTGCGTCGCAATAGGTTCTACCAACGATAAACTTTTATCTTTATCCTACAAAATAGAATGTCCCTAGCGAAACGATAGCTTCATTGGACCATGAATACAATAAAAGGGATCGGTCGTAACAAAGCGCAGTTTAAGAAAAAACAGTGACAATGTTATGTAATTATCGCTGGACATTGAAGGATATAAAGTATTGTGTCTATTTAGTGTATAGTTCTCGTTCCTTTTTAATTGAAGTAAACACGTGAGAGCAATTTTAAGTGTCGTATAATGATATTCGCATAAATTGCCTCATTTACAACATCCTTGTACAACACTGTATAGTCCAATCCTTTGCATTTCGCGCTTAACACAATTGTGCGTTAATTTTCTGGAACAGGGGGCCACTACCTACATATACATCGAACTTCTAAACCAGTGGCTATTTAAGCCGTAAGTGGCCAGTATTGGTCAGTATGGAAGTCGTCTACTTCTGATGCGTAAGGTGATTTTTGTGAAATTTTCATCGCTACAAGTATACAGCACAATTCAACGATGACTCGATGAAACCGAGTAAGGTGGTGTATCGTGGAAGAATGAATTACTAATATGTTACGATTTTATTCCTTAATTTTTATTAACATTGCTTTCATAGACGGGCACAAAGTCAGCACAACGTCGACGTTGACAGGTGGTAGTTGTCATTTTCTACTCGTCCCCTTGGAGATTATTGCACCATGTTCGCAACGCTAAAGAATAAAATACGAGAGGAAATAGGGAGTGACGTGTCAACTGTTGTTAGAAATGCCGGCAACGTGCGCGGTATTAACTCGAGGCATATGTCTCAGGTAAACATGTCATTTTTGTATGCCAAAGCATTATCGATGTGAAGCGATATTGCAATCATAAATACACGATGAATTTATTTATAGGTACTGATTAATTTCTTATGGTCGTCTTAAAATATTAATTACTAAAGAAATGCAGAGAGTAATTTAAGTTAAATGTTGCTTATTATTTCTACATATGTTTTCCAGACAATTCATTAATATTATGCACTATTATCCCATGATTATGTTAATGTTTTAAGACTTGTTAGAATGTTTATTAATAATCAGTTTTATTACAGTTCTTTTTCTTGTTGCATTTCTTCTTTAATTTTATTAGTTTTATATTTTTTACAATCAACGAATTACGTATTTATCAGGCCTCATTAAAGAAGGCATATATTCTTAATATATTTTTTTAAGAACTGTAGTTTATTTTGTTCTAAATGACATTTTTTTTTGTAAATTTTATCCACTTTTATTTGCATTGCAATCGTCAATATAATTTGATACTATTGTTATATAAACTCAGTTATAATAAATTATAATAATCTTCTTATAGACTGGATCCACGAGTAGCATTAGTGGATCTCAAATTTCGTTAGATGGTTCGCGCGAAGAGAATGCAGCATCACCTTCTCCGCCAATTTCTTTGAAAAGAGACAGTTCCTTTGATCTCAAATTAAGTGATGGTATGCAACTGTCCGCAAAAGACATAAAGAGGTTTGAAAATAGAGAAGAAGAGTGGCGGAAAAGGTTAGCCAAAAAAGAGGCAGAATTGTTAAAACGGATGGAAAAGAAAGAAGAAGAGTGGAAAGTAAGGCTCTCTGAAAGGGAAAAGGAATGGAAGAAAGTTATTGAAAAACAGGAGAAGGAAAAAAACAAATTAGAAGAGGAATTACAAAACACAGAACGCACAAAACGTTCAATCGAATTGGCTCTTAAAGACGCGGAAGGTACATATTGTTTAGAAAGTATAATTTTATCGAATAAATTCAATATTACTTTAATATCAAGATCAAAATTTAAGAAAATGTTTGAATTCAGAGAATTAGACATCTACTTGACGCACTATATTAACAAAATATTTATTTACGATAGTAAACAAAACTATTGATAAAGACTTCAATTTTTCTATAACACCCATTATTAATTTGTAAAATATATTTTTTAGTTAATTGTTTTTGTAAAACATGTCTCTTAAGTCTAAAGTTTAAGTAGACTATGCCAATACTTTTGTTTGCTATTTTTATAGTTTGTAATTAGAAAAACAAATTTTTTAGTTATTATTAACGTTTCCATATTTCAGAATATAAAAAGAAGTTGTATAGTTTTCAAGAAGATGCAGAACAATTAGAGGATTTACAAACACAAGAGATGGCAAAAGTAAAACATTTAGTACGTTTTATTTAATAAATTTCTATATATTATTATGCATTTTATAGAAGTTACCGTTATTGTTTTATCTATATGTTTTTTCTTTTTAAATTAAGTTACTGGTTAAAGAACAAGAAGTAGACGAAAAAACGCAACACTTAAAATCAACCACTGCAGAAATTGAAAGTCTAAAATCTGAAGTTTCACGTCTTAGGCGATATGAAGATGAACTGAATAATGTACAGGTGAGTACACTATGTAATGGTTGCTTTGTTTGATTCTGAGTATCACCTCTAATACACCATGAACTATAAGATTATGTTAACATAATTATTTCATGTAATTGTGTTAATGTAATATAAGTTGCTTGATTGACACCATTTGAGTAAGTAAATATGGAGCATATTTTAATGATTTTTGTTCCAAAAGATTTATATACACTTTTTATTTTTTAACCATTTTTAAATTTTCTGCAACATCTATTACATCAGTGATATTTAAAAAAAAAATTTGTCACTTTAAGCATAGAATTATACATATATAACTACTGTTTTAGCTGTATATGTTACACAATGTCTTATACTTACATTTAATTTTCATGTATGTATAAAATGTGTCACCAGTTTGAGGAGAAATTTTGCAGTTCATTATTTGAAGAAAAATAAATTATTTTCCAAATGTTACATACTACATTATTCTATTTCTGCAATGTATATGTACAAAAGGGAAGTATTATTTAAAGTACATATTATCAACATACATTTTTATAACTAATAAATATTTACAAATAACAATTTTTAACAATCTATTAGAATGTGTATTACTAAAGAATTTAAATACATGCAAATTTATTAATACAATACTTATAGCATGATAAAATGAAATAGTTATTTCAGACAAATTTCTAATATATGTTTATTCTCTCTAACAATTTTTTTAGTGAAACCAAATTATTTTTTATTTTGAATGTTATTTGAATTCAAAACAAACGTTGGATATTATTTTACCTTGAATATAAATTCATTTTAAAACACGCATTTTTATTACATTGTGTATTGTACTTTGTATTCCTTAACAATATGGGAAATCCTTTTATGGAAAAAAATAGTGATGCATGAAAAATTCAAGTTTTTCATACTTATCTTATTGTTTTTTTTTTTTTTTTTTTTATTAATTGTTTTCGTTTCTGTAATACCAGTTACATGTCATACGGTCTTTTGTGAAATTAATGATCATATACTTTTTAGATATAAGCACGCTTCTTTTTAAAGACTTTGATTTTATTTTGAAGCCTTTCAATATTTTTTATTTTATATATAGCTTTTTGTTTTGTCACGGTTGGCCATGTTTTTTCCGCACATTTTTATATTGATACACAATACCAATCTATGATGTATTTGCGACCTACGGTCAAAACTCTTTAAGCATTTGATAGTTTCGAATATTTCGGACATTCGTTAAAATGAAACAAATGCGCATATGTTCCATAACTCTTACTTGTACTCTTAAAATGCTTTTCAAATATTTGATTGGAAGTTTTTGCTTTCATTTTACTCAAATTTAATTCAGAAAAGGTAGGCATCTTTTGAGTACAAACAAGTTGTGAAAGAACAAAATTCTTTTTATTGGTTATGGAACATGAGCAAAACCTAAGTGTTACTGAAAGTTTTGTGAAAACAACAAACGCATGAAGATTGGAAAACTTTGATAAACGAGAGCATTGGAGATCAGAGTAGGCGGTAATTTCCGCTAATTCGCTGCTGCTACTGCTGATGCTAGAGGTACGTCTTCAAAGCTTTGCTGCTATTCTGCAACGTAAATAACTTCTATAGATTATACTTACATCAGTGTTGCTCTTTATGTAATTCTCTCCTTGGTGCAACATTTTATAAAATAGGAGAAATGCATGTATTAACTAGCAGAAGTGATTTAATAGTAAACAAATTTTCTCATATAATAAAATTTCATTTACAATGTTCCTACTGCAATACTCACACTCCAATGTTGTTACTCTCGTAACAGCGTGGAATAATTAATTTCCGATGATGAATCAAATAATTTTATATAAATTGATTTTTCGTAAACATCAATTTCTTTCTTTCTATTCATTCTTAGTAAACAACAAAAATCATCATCAGTTTTTTTAACAAAAAATTGATCTATCTCAAATTTGATTTCTGCTTCATAATTTACTTTTATTGTTTTCTTCACTTTCAGTATCGTTGTCATTAACCATCAAATTCATCATCATTTGCTTATTCTTGGCTTCATAAGGTTTGGATTATTTCTGAGATTCTATTCATGTTTATGTGTTAGCAATGCTTCGGTAAGGTTTGCGACAAAGCTTCACACAGCAAAATGTAATAACAAAAGAAGTAACATACTTTTTTAGTAATAATGTCACCATTTCCAGGATGAAATGGAGACATTGCGTCACTCTACCCAGCGTGAGAGAACTCAACTTTCCTCTCAACTGGCACAAACAGAGGAAGAAGTACGTCACCTAAAGGATAAAGTTTTTGTGTTAGAACAAAGAGTTGCTTTAGGAACTAATGATCAAGTGACAGTTGATGAAAGAATAGCTGATCTTATGAGGGAAAGAGCATTGTTAGAAAGAAAATTAGAAGAGGCACATCTTCATTTGTCCGATATAAAAACTAGTTGGTCAGGAAAAATCTCTAGCTTGGAAACACAAGTTGGAAGACTTAGCAGACAGGCTGGTGAAGAAGGTTTAGAAAGGAGACGAGTTGAAGAGGAAAGCGATAAACTGAGACAAAGGATCAAGCAGCTAGAAGCTGAAATAGAGGTGAACAATGTTGTCATGGCGACGAAAGACGCCAAGCTTTTGCGCATGGCAGAGGACATCGACGAGATGGCCACGGAACTGAAAGAGCTCCGGGCCAGCGTCGATGATGAGGTGGAAGAGTTTAAACGACAAATTGTGAGTTACCGCGATATGTAGTCATGCATGGACTAGATTGTTTTGAAGAAGATGCCCCATTAGATCTTGAGATGCAAAGAAATGAATATTTCCTGTATACCAAATGGCAGATTTCTCAAATCATCACAGTGCCGAGTTTCGAATTCTTGTGTTATTTTTTTCTATGTAGCCTTTTTATTATGTGAGCCATATTATAATATTGATACAATTACCTGTATGTAATAACAAAGTTCTGAACTTAGATAAGATTATGTCAGTTTTTTTAATAATTTAATCAACTTTTCTTTTACTATCAGCATATTGAAAGAGAGAAAGTTAGTATTTAAGAAGTGACCATTTTATATTTGATTGTTTCACAATTATGTGTGAATTGATATGTTTGTTTTTAGAAATCAGAGGTTTTTCCAATTGTTAATTGTAACCATTTAATTCATAATTGTTTAAGGGTTTTACAAATTTACTTAATATAAACAATATTATCCAATAAGTGTGAAAACATTGGAACGGGTATAAACGGGCGCGTAGAAGGCATCGTGTGTTGTTATTTCGTAAATAAAAACTACATGTCGCCTATTTACTTGCATGTTTTTTCCTAAGATGCTTGACGCTTGACGCACAGAACATTTATTTTATGCATATTTATCAGCACATTCTATTGTTTATAATTTTTTATTTACCGTTATAAGCATGTAAATATTTATGATGTATATTATATTTTATTAAAGTCAGCATCTCGTGTCGATAAATTCGTCCAAGGTCATTTTGGTCAACTTTTTAAAATCCTATATTTCGCTCGTGTCGCCTTTGTACATGAAAATTAAATAGTATCAAGATAATAACACTTTTATGTACGAACGCATTTTTGTATATTTTATTTGTGGAATAAAGAAGGAAACAAATAAATTAAATAGTTATTGCATTCGTTTTGTGCTTGTTTTTAACCCATTTTTATATCCCCCTTTCAAGCAGCTTTTTATATATTATTATACACATGAATGTGTACATGATTGTTTTCTTACAGGGTAACAAACTATATTATATTTTGCTACACCAACAACACAGTCCAATTACGTTTACGTTGCTGTAAATATTAGGAATGCGTATCCAGATGGAAACGATTCAAGGAAAACGTATTGTATATTATATAGTATAGAATGGTTAAATAGAAGAATTTGAAAACTTTGTTGCAAAACTAAATCTCAGAGTAAAAGTTTTTCATGTCAACTGAATATGTTCGCACCAAAAGTTATTTTCACTGCTGGTTCGGGCTTTGGAATTAATGGCACAAGCGACATCCGTTAGAAACTTAATAAAGAATCACTCATTCTGATTTAAATGTTTTCAACTACTATTTCTAATCTAAGTTTTATATAGTTGTTTTATATAAATTTAACATTTAAATTGAAATATTATTTCATATAAGTATGAAAAGTTTATTTGGTAGTTCATTTCAAGCTCGACAAATTATTACATATATAATAGTTGTAGGACTATTAAATATTTTTAATTGATCCTATCTCTTTGGTTGGAAAATATATCTTCATTGAAGAAACAGTTATTTAATTCGTCAAATATAAATCTGTTAACACTTTAAATGAACTACCTTATGAATATTTATTATATAGATTATTATACATTAATGTACATTAATTTGAACATCTAATTAATGATAAAATAATAAGTAATGGAATGCAAGGACAACTTCTATATTTATATCAGGTGCAAATTCTGATGTCAACTCAACTACAAAATATTGTAAAGTATTTATATAAAATATATTCTCTTCCTTTTGGCAATTTTTAATTATTGCTCCATGTTAATTTTACTCGTGCTTTAACTAACTTCATTATGCATCTTTCAGTATCATAATACATATTTTGTTTTATTTTTCACATTTTCATTAATAAACTTCGATTGTACCATAAATTCCAAAGATATGTATTAGAAATCGCATTTGAGCGAATTCTGTCAATGCAAAATTACAGTTTTAATACTTGTTACTTTTAACATTAGGTATTACTCACGTTATTTTGTTTTTTGTTCTCTTACCAGGAGTCTTCTTCGAAAGAGATCACCCAACTGAAACAAGACTTAGAGGACACAACAACGAAACTTTCAGCTGCCACATCAGAAGTGGCGCATCTACGTCGAGAACGAATATTTAATTCCTCCTTGCACTTAGAAGTAGCATATTTAAGAAAAAATTTGGAATCTGAACGAGCAACATCAGCAACACTACGAGTATGTCTAGAAAAGGAAAGAAGTGAAAAGGACTCTGCATTGCTGAGAAATGCTCAAGTTTCCCAAGACATTGAAATTGTGAAACAAGAAAACCAACAAAATGAAATTGAAAATTTAGAATTACAAAATAGAATAGAAAGCCTAGAGCACAATTTGCAAAGTAAAACTAAGGAAATGGAACAAGCAATAGAAACATTAGAGAAAACTAAACAAAGAATGTCAGAGTTAGAGGAAATAGAACGAAATAAGGAGAAAATAGAGAGGAATGAGAAACTTCTTAAATATAGCTTAATGGATCGAGAAGAACAATTAAACGAGAAGACTAAGGTAAATTTAAGAAAAGTAAAAGTCAAGAAAGGTAATATACACAGGATACTAATTATTGTATTTTTAGACAATCAAAATCTTGCAACAACGGTTAACAGATATGAAAAAAACCCTCCAACGAGAGTTGAGAGTTCCATCATCGTCGTTAGATAGTGATGCAGAACCTTCTGCAGCGATTCTTAAACCTAGTTCATCAAAGACTGTTAGTGCTAGACATAACGACACAAGAGATGACGATGTCAACTTTAAATATCTTAAACATGTTTTGATAAAGTTCCTAACTAGTAGAGAATACGAGGTAAATTTGATATTATGTACCGTTAAAAATTTTTAAATATTACAAATAAGTTGTTGGCTTATAAATAATAATAGTAGCTGTAATTTTCCTTCATTAAAATAATTTATTGTAAACTTTCAATTGTTTTCAGACATACCATTTATTTTTTGTTCAAGGCTCTCCACTTAACGAGAGCAGTCGCTACTCTTCTACATTTTTCGCCCGAAGAAGAGAGGTTGCTTCAACAAACTTTACAATGGAAAATGTCATGGTTTGGCACCCGACCTAATTTAGGTTTTGGACAAACTGCCAAAGCTATACCACCCAACTGATAGCTGAAACAAAATCCTCTTCCTATAGATATCATAAAAGCGGTCGCGGATTCGTGGTTGAAATAAAAAAACTGGATTGCATCGATGATCAGTCACAAATAATCGTGAACCATTGAAAGACTAGGAAAAGGACAAACAAATTTATAAACTAGGAATTTCATAAATTTTGTAAAATATTTAGCATTTAGAATACATACATAATTTATTTACAAAAGCTAGGAATACAGATCATAGTGAGCTTCAAAGACACGCGGTAAAATTTGTAGTATAGAACGTTATTTAGGTAAATTTATATGTTGAACATAGAAAAGTTCGTACCGATGTTTATCGCGTACACCGACATTAATAAATAAATTAGTAGGAAAGACACAACGTATAATATTTGCTCAACATTGGGTCACACTATACGTTGTTTTCGTATGTAAATGTTAGAACAAACACACACACAAAATAACTTTGCAATACTTAATATACAAGAATTCTACACACATCCATTTCCGTATACGAATATATTATAATATGTGGCATTTTATTACGAGACAATACTTAATTTCAAATTTCCTGATGTACACGAACTTTAAGTACGCAACACTTTTATACGCAAAATATTACATTTTTTCATCTTATTCATCTTATAATCGATTAATATAAGTTGAAATAAATTGGTGTATTTTGAAGAGCAGGAATTTCATAGATGGTTGCATCGTTGTATGATGTAAGCAACTTGCAATTAGAATTTTCTAAAAAAATTTAAGACTTGTTAGATATGGCTGCAGGTCGGTTGTAAACATTAGGAAAAACCTGTCAGCTTCATCAATTATGAAGTTGGGAGTAATTGCCATAATTATTATTCGTAATATGAACATTGCAGTTGTACCATGTTCGTGTTTGTAAATAATATAATGATGTTTCTATAGAAATAATTAAAGTACACCATGTCAAATGGTTTTTGAAGAAAAAGTTTTATTTAATTTCTTACCTACTGTCCATATAAAACTGATTATTTTTATTTACATTATTCATAATTATAAATGAAAACTGGATGAAAAATATTGTACTTTGTTTGGATAACATAAAAGACATATGAAAAAATGTTCTTTTTTATTTTTAACTTATTTATTATACAGTTTGATGTATTATGACAGCATTTAAAGTACGTATTCTATATTTTAACTTGAAGTAGTAAATGGAAACAATTAATACAAGTGTCATATATTGATCATTATATTCTAAAAATATTTTAGCTAAACAGAATTATTTTCTATTTAATATTAAATAGAATAGGCGATACAATAATATTACATTTACAGAGTAAAATTAAATTATTGCGTGATATAGATTGTGTAATAATTTATATATATTAAAAATTACCCGTATAGTAATTTATATATTGTTATCTAAATGAGATGTTACTAATCAAAATCGACGTTATGTTACGACTTAAGTTATTACTTATGTATTATTATACACAATGAAATTGAAAATGTTTTAAAATTTGTTTGTAATTTCTTAATTTATAATCATTACGCAGAAATTGTATATGATAAATTCTAACTCTCATTTTATCTTTCGTTTGTTTTCGTACAACAGTATTTGGACAAGATCTGTACGATATTACAAAAATTGAATTTGAATCGGAGATCACAATCGTTAAAAATTCTGTTTACTATAGTGTACAATTGTTTTTGTTTGGAATTTTTAATCGCTAAGTAACTATTTACATTATTATTTCAGCTAAGTGAAAACAATCTACAAATATGTACTGCATTAGCGAAGCGAAACGTGGGAAATACGTAAATTTTCAAAACCCATAACTTCTATAATTTATCAGTTGTTACAGGTGCGAACGAGAAATTTTTTTTCTCAAATATTAATGTTTTTTGTAGTAGATTTACAATACTCGTAACTATTTATTACTTGACTTACGAACCATAGCAGAAAATATTTTTACTCGATTAATACTGAAATAATAGATTATTGAGCTTGTAAATTTGACATTTTTCAAAGCAAATACTGCAAATGTAACATGACGAATTAATTTTTTTAAATAATTACACGTGGAATAAAATTTTGTGAATGTTATTTTCCATTATCATATATGGAGAAGAAAGGATTCAAGTACTCCGTAAATAAGGTTTCTTCCATAGAAAATCAATATTACATATTAAGTATGGTTTTATTTGAACTACTGCTTTATCTACATTGCCAATCTTTCTTATGCTACATTTCATTCATTTGTTTAAAAATGTACACGGTATTTATAAAATGTACAGGAACATATCACCATATTCGTTCGCTTCAATGTGACTATTGGCAAAACTGAATTGTCTTTTCGTGACAGAAATTCCTTACTACACAAGCTTCCCTTAAGCTTTCGTAAAAATTATTAGTTGTATCTACAAGGCGCGTACATAAAGTCGTTCATGTTATAAAAAAAATTATACGTCTAATTTTTAAAAAATATTTTTAACACTTAAGAATGATTGACAAAGTGTTAATACAATGACTAGAATTTCAGTGATCCAGATATAATCTCTTTATAGAGTTCTGGTGTGATTTCGAGGTACTCCTTACTTCCAGACAAGAAATACATTTTGTCTTGTATTTTGCTTGGTTCGAAGCCTTCCTTCTGAAGGTCAACTTTCTTCAACTTAAATGTTCCTGTCATTTCGAGTCCCTTCGCAATTCTTAAGAATATTGGTCTTGCATAATTTGGCAGAGATTTTTCTAAATTTTCCGCAAGCATTTTTAAATCTAGTATACTATCTGGATCGACAATTGCTGCCATGCCTGCTCTTCCTTCCATTCCAGGCACCTTAAACGATATTAACAATTATCTTAAAAAGAATTTTTTGGAACAGAAGAGACAAATTTGAATCTCTGGTAAGAATAGTCTAACCAGATTCGATTATTGGTTTACGAAATTCATGATTTAACATTTTGTTGTAGAAAATTAGAAAATATTACGAATCGTAAAAATATCATTAAACATGGTTTCATTGCTTTAATTCGATATCGATGATCAATTATTTTAGTTGTACGGTTTAATGTATATTTAAAATTGAGTCTAGTTACGCAATTCACCGCGTGTTTACTCGTTAAGAAATAAACAGAAATGTACGTGATTAAATTCCAAAGCGAATTTTTAAAAATACAAACCAGAACTCCGTAGACGATAACATCCCGATTTCCGGTAATATTACTTATAATACCCTCCACTTCGGAAGTAGAAACATTTTCGCCTTTCCATTTAAATGTGTCTCCTATTCTGTCTTTAAAGTAAATGTAACCGTACTCATCTTGCGTGAAAATGTCACCTAAAGTAGAAAACATGTAAGTCATTCCAAAGTTAGGAACCGAAAAAGAAAAATGTTTCGAATAACAAACTTTAATTCTCGTTTTACTTCAATTGTTACTCATAAATGTCACTCACCCGTTAGGAAGGCCTTATCGCCTTTAACAAACACATTTTCTATTATTTTCTGTTTCGATGCTTCTTCATCCAGATATCCATTGAACTCTCTCGATGCGTTTCCTTCTTTTATCAATCCTATGAACATCCCTGGTTCATCTAGGTACAAAGAAAACTATATTTATTCAGATCGGAAGATTTTTCGATGGATTTTTTTTATAAGAAATTGACATCTTATCGATGAGAAGATCAACACCAGTTACTGTCTCTGATACGAACAATCGTCGCTTGTTTGCCGTAAAATATTTTTGAAAACAGCTTTCAATGTGCAAATAACAAGAGTTCTTACACTGTACTCAAATTGATTTTCCAAGATCAAATTCTTCGATAGAGTGCAAATAGAAAAGTGAAAAAGACAACTCTATACGAAAGCATTTGTAGATCCATATTTCTATATTATTTTCACACGTACGAAGAAAGAAAAACCGCTACACGTATACCAGTGGTATAAGAATTTACGAGGAGACATCGATTTGTATTTAACTCGAAAAATGAACAAATCGTATTATTCCGATTTTGCGCTATTGTCATCGTTAAGATTCTACACATTCCATATTATATTCTTACTTATATCCGCTCTTATGCACAATCCATTTGGACCTCTAATTGGTTCGTACGTGTCGCTATTTATTCGTATAATTGCCATAGGATGATACGTCCTGGGTATGATCAATGGTAAAAATCCAACAGCGCCAGTTCGACCATCGATATTTACTGCAACGTGAACATACGTATATACATAGCTGCGAACTTCGTTTCAATAGAATAGTACGATCATTTGTAATTGTGGAATATTGCAACAGAAGAAAGCGGTAAATCGAACGCTGAAATGAAATAAAAAATTGACTAGATCGTAAGAGTGTAATGTAAAGTTGTTGCAAATCTTTGGTTCGTTGTAAGGGTAACATTGTAGACTCGAAACCGCGATATCAAAGGTTTCAAAGGTTCGCCGTGCGTTACAATAAAAGCTGTATTTGCGTCGAGGTTCTGTAAACACTGCGAAAGCTATGCGAACGCTTGCCTTTTGTCTGTCGAGACGAATGCGAATGGATCGTGAAAAACAAATTTGTTAGCGACTTTCTTCCTTTTATACGCACTTTTTTTTCTCATTTACCCCCTACGCCCAGCTCGATCAATCGTTAACAAAAACTGGTTTATTCGTACCTTGAATACGCAGTGAAGGAAATCATAATTTATTCGATGCCTAGATACAAAGCTTAGAAGTTTAATAAACGAGTTCAACTCGACTCGTGAAAAGTCGGAACTTTCGAATAATTGATATCGTTCTCGCATTAATTCGAGTATCGGATCTTACTGGTATTAGCGTTCCCTTCGCTCGATCCATAAAACTCGCTAATTCGTCCCACGTTGAAACGTTCGACAAAGTCGCCCCAGATCTGTGCCCTCATACCGTTTCCATACATCAGTCGTAAACGATGTGCTTTGTCTTCCGGTCGAGGTGGTGTATTCAATAAATAACGGCACATTTCACCGATGTATTGCGACACCTGTCCGATAAAATCACATATTAGTATTCAATCGTCGACGAAGCAAAATAAACGATCGTTCGAGAGAAGAAAAAAAAGAGAAACGCGATAATTTTGTATTCGCGTTTATCGTAAAAACCGGGGTGTTCCGTAACGCGAGGACTCGCTTCGTTGTTCGTCACTTAAAAACAACAAAGTGATTCGTATAAACGTACGTTCCGTTTGACCTTGTACAAGATTCTGATAATCTGTATCTACTTATTCCCGCAATGGCTACGCGATCTATAGATCGGGTGCACGTGGATCACTTGTCATCTTGTCGTTATCGTTCCGAACACAATGCATTTCAAATCCATCGCGCGTAATTGTCTTATCGAAAGAACGAATTAAAAACAGTTTACAAGGTCGGATGCAACGTATCGAGCATTGTTTGTGAAATACGGCCCAATGGGATCAATCCATGGGGAAAGTTTTATACGAAAGTAAGAATAGATTCGGCGCGACGTTTCAACGAACTCGCTTGAAAGTTTACAAACATTAAAAGCTACCTACGGTACATTTGTATTTGATGCAATCTGTCCAATAAGCCGTCACTGAAAACTTGGGCCTCAAGACGGTCGGTATACCTTTTATAATGGCAAAACCTACTCCTAATATTCCACCGCTCGTGTGGTACAGTGGATTCGTATTGTACAGGATATCGTCCGATTTCAAGCCTAGCAAATGAAATGGCAATACGCACAGCAAGAATCTGTAAACAACGAATTCATTTACTCGTTAGTAAATCCATACCGTTTGAACAGTTGGGATCGATTAAAAACTATGACACAGGACCATCTATCGAGAATCGAAGCATTTACAGACTATTGTCCCCGTTGTTTTCTACGCGTAGATGAATGTTGTACATCTATTCGGTAACGACTAAGGAGAGGTACGAATTTCGAGAATTATTTTGTATTTGTCGCAATGATCACACGGTTCAATTTCTTACGAAGAAAATTCAAACAACGAATAAACGTTTCTCTGTTCGAGTAACTCTTTCGTTTCGTTTAGTTTCGTTCCTAAAGCGCGTTCAACAGTTTCGCTGACTTTCGCCCGCGTCTCGGCGTAGAAAATAAATTTAACGTAAACCGGAACGCACGTTGCCAAAGACAAGAAATTACATCATTTTATTAGGAAAACAGTCGTAATGCAGCCAGACAGGAAGCAGCCTCGCGTAAAGCGACTACGTATACGTGTAATCCCATTCTCTCGGCGAGTCGTAAGGCTTTCCTGAGAGGATTATAGATCATTTATACGTTCAGCGGGAAGATAATTCATTCTGTCCACGGAACTGTGTCTAAGAATAAATGAATGTTCGGAGAATCTCTCGAGGAAATGTCAATCGCCTCGCAGCTCATCGTTTGGATGAAAATAACGAAACGAATCGAGAAATTGACTTTCTAACGATAAATCGTACGCGAATTACGAGTAACGATTACTGTACAGGTTCCTTGTCGCGCAACAATTCAGAATTTCGAGAGAATTTTGCAAAAAATACCGTTTCGACTTCACATTGGTTGTACGTTGTAATCGTACGCGAATATCGAGTAACGATTACTGTACAAGTTCCTTGTCGCGCAACAATTCAGAATTTCGAGAGAATTTTGTAAAAAATACCGTTTCGACTTCACATTGGTTGTACGTTGTAATCGTACGCGAATATCGAGTAACGATTACTGTACAAGTTCCTTGTCGCGCAACAATTCAGAATTTCGAGAGAATTTTGTAAAAAATACCGTTTCGACTTCACATTGGTTGTACGTTGTAATCGTACGCGAATATCGAGTAACGATTACTGTACAGGTTCCTTGTCGCGCAACAATTCAGAATTTCGAGAGAATTTTGCAAAAAATACTATTTTGACTTCACATTGGTTGTACGTTGTACAAGTAGGATGTTCTATTGGAAATATTTCGATATCCTTGGTGTTCTAACGCGTGAGTTGTCCGCAATGGGTGCTCGAGAAAAAGAACCGGCAGGTGCCGGAGAACGGAAATATTTATTCGTAAAGGAATAAATTAAATAATAGGAAGAAGCGTTGCTTGTAACAGTTGTGCGGCTTCCAGGTGGGCGTAATACGGTAACAACGGTTTCGTCGCGTGTAGAAGTGTGCAGAGGAGATGTGAAAGTCAATTTTGTTCTTTCGAATGGATCTTGAAAAAGAAGTTTTCTTTTCGAAATTGGAAAGAACGACCAAATATCGAAACGAGAACGATCGAACAAACGAATCTTGTGTTTCATCGACATCGACTTCAATTTTAGGTTTTCGAACAATATCGTACGGAATGTGGTAAAAAGATCAGGACACGATGCAAATTTTCCGTTGAAAATCGCGTTTTTTTCTACTTTCTAACACATCGCGATGTCCTTACGCGAGAGATTAACTTACTAACGAATTTAATCATCGAATCGGTGTAAATACTTTAAGCTTTCGCTTGTTTACATTAACCGTGGGTGGATCTTGAAAAGAAGTTTTCTTTTCGAAATTGGAAAGAACGACGAAATATCGAAACGAGAACGATCGAACAAAGGAATCTCGCGTTTCATCGACATCGACTTCAATTTTAGGTTTTCGAACAGTATAGTAAGGAATGTGGTAAAAAGATCAGGACACGATGCAAATTTTCCGTTGAAAATCGCGTTTTTTTCTACTTTCTAACATATCGCGATGTCCTTCCGCGAGAGATTAACTTACTAACGAATTTAATCATCGAACCGGTGTAAATACTTTAAGCTTTCGCTTGTTTACATTCATTGTGGGTGAGTCATCGGTGATGTACATCGAAAATACAACGGTGTACATTGGCCTTTAGTCATCCGTGCAGTTCGTCAAAAGTAGAGAGTGGATGTTCTTTGTTCGTTGATCGTTCTGAATGAAACGCGGATGAAAACAATGTTTACACGATTCGATCATCCGAGATGCACATTTGTTCGATGTACAGCGTTCAAGATCAATTTCTGCGTTCGATATCTCTTAAGAATAAATTCCGTACGTTGTGGCTACTAGGATCACGACTCGTTCGCTCTCGTTACTTTTGCGAATAATTTCACGCAAACGTTTGCTTAATAATTCTTTTGCCCTTTGACCCGTGACTAAATAAATAAATGTAACAATGTAAAGTCTAAATCGCCTTTATCTCTACCGAAGCACTTCACGCCTCGACGTTATCTCCGACGAGCGACAGATGTACATAGTCTCGGGTTACAAATGAGTTGAATATTTTGTAATTGTAAATGTTTATTGGATTTTATTGGAAATAAAATTTGAAAACTTCAATGTATTGTAACGAATTACACTGCGAGAAGAATACCGCGTCAGGTGATTTATCAAATATATTACAATCTCGTTTCGACGTTTTACGTATTAGTTTGTTCGGAAAGTGATTTCGTTTTTTTCTTTCTGGTGCGAATGAAACACGATTTTTTTAGAGTGTACGATTTTTTTATTAAATTATACATTCTCCGTTTTGGAAAACGAAATTACTTTCCGAACAACCCGATAGTTTATTCCGTTTCTGTGTCGAAGTTGCTCGACGAGCAAAATTAGATTTTTGCATTACACAGAATAAACGACGAATCGAAACGAAAAAAAAATATAGAAAATAAAGAATCTGTCTTGCGAATAAATCGTAACCACGTTGTTTGAATTTCCCCCGCCTCCGATCCACGTGCAATCGATTTACGAAGACTCGGATTGAAAACGTTTCTACTCGCCGAAGAGCGGAAATGATACTCGCGCGTGTACCTAACCAGTTGCGATACTACTCGCTCGATTGCAAATTACCTATGCGAAAATAATCGACCGGAGTATAACATTCTAGGAAAATATTGTTTTAATCTACCGTCCGGAACTGACCTACATTTCCCGATCGATATTTTTACATAATAAATCGGCTCTTGCGTTAAAGATTATAGAAAATCCTTGGTTATAGCGTCTAATAATTGATCGACCTTGACCGTAACTATACGCGGACGAAGTTTATCGTTAAACCGAAACTTGCGTCCACGAACGCGCGATCGTTGTTCCAAAAGGAAAATTATTAATCCGATATGCGACGTAAATTTCCAGACAACAAACGCACGAGAAACGCAAACGCTGAACCAGTTTCATAAATTAACAAATACCTATCATTACACCTATCCTATACCCTATCTTTGTACCATCTATTCATCGTACGTAATCACTGTACTTCGAGTTGCGTTTGTCGCGCATATGCATACCCGAGTGCCCGAAGATACATATTTAATTGTTCGCTTTTTAAACCAAAGTCAAATGTGTGACTTAGAAGGTAAAAAAACAATTTCTTTGACCTCAAATTGGCTACAAATAAATCGATCCACTATGTGGGATATTCGTAGAAATAACAAAGCGTTAAGATTACAAGTTCGTTTCCTCGATCGACTTAGACAGATAAAAAAAACAATTTCTTTTACCTCAAATTGGCTACAAATAAATCGATCCACTATGTGAGATATTCGTAGAAATAACAAAGCGTTAAGATTACAAGTTCGTTTCCTCGATCGACTTAGATAAAAAAAACAATTTCTTTTACCTCAAATTGGCTACAAATAAATCGGTCCACCGTGTGAGATATTCGTAGAAATAACAAATAACGTTAAGATTACAAGTTTGTTTCCTCGATCGACTTAGAAGGTAAAAAAAAAAAACAATATTCTTTTACTTCCAATTGGCTACAAATAAATCGATCCACTGTGTGAGATATTCGTAGAAATAACAAAGCGTTAAAATTACAAGTTTGTTTCCTCGATCGACTTAGAAGGTAAAAAAAACAATATTCTTTTACCTCAAATTGACTACAAATAAATCGGTCCACTATGTGAGATATTCGTAGAAATAACAAAGCGTTAAAATTACAAGTTTGTTTCCTCGATCGACTTAGAAGGTAAAAAAAGAATCAATATTCTTTTACCTCAAATTGGTTACAAATAACAAAGCGTTAAGATTACAAGTTCGTTTCCTCGATCGACTTAGAAGGTAAAAAAAAAAAAAAGCAATATTCTTTTACCTCAAATTGGGAACTATTGCCACTTTGGGCAGGCCCGTGGTGCCGCTCGTGTAAATGTACAACAGCTTGTCTCTGTAACCAGGTTCTTCCGGTACCACCGGCTCCTCGGTGCTGGCTTCCGATATCAGTTTATTCAGATTGTATATCCCTTCTTCGCACTTCTCCGATCCATCTTTGTACACTTTGTATCTCGCGATACCGGGAAGCGAATCAATAATATCATCGATGGCTAGAAACACACGTACGTATTTTAATATTTCTTCGCAGATCTCTACCGTGTTTAGTGTCTCGTTCGACGAGCGTTCGAAACCCGTACACGCGTATCGTATATAATTCTTTTAAACAAATATATCGAAGAATGACCCCTGGACGTTAAGAACGCGCGTACATATCTCCTATACTTTATCCTCGACATCAAATTTCCAACCGGAAAACTTTCCTCCACTTAGTCGTCGATAACGTGTAAAAGTCGAACGATACCTTAGTAAAGAATAAAGTGAAATTTTCGAGGAAAAATTTCCACGAATTTCGCGCGCAAGTAACCGCTGAAAATTTCCATTTGGTGTAAACACGCGTTACACACTTTCCCCTCGTTATCGAGACCGTAATTGTTCTAATCGTGTCGTACTCACCGGACGTGTATTCCTCGACGTAAATGATGCTCTTCACTTTCGCGATACGAAGACAGTGGATCAAAGGCCGAAGTCGTAAATTCGTGTTGATTAAAGCTGTAACAACACCCAGTGTGCCCAGACCGAGCCACATCGCGACGTACTCTGGCCTGTTCGGCATCATCAAAGCAACCGCGTCCCCCTTAACGTATCCAGCCTTTTGAAACACGTTCGCTACCTGATTGCTGTATTTGTAAAGCTGTAAGTTTCGATACGTTCGCGTTACTTTTCCATTTCTTGTACTCATCGCTGGACGATTGATACGGTTCACGGTATCGGTCGGAGAGACCGCACCGGAAACGGGGACGACGAGGGTAGCAGAATTTGTTTGTTGATTTCGCATCGACAACTGAGCTTTAGCAAATCTTGGATAAATAATTTTTGACATTTATTCTACTTATTTTTACATTCCTCTCGCCGAATTTATACCAAAGTTTCTTTCACCTTTCTTTCTGGGTAAGAAACTTACGAAGAAACGATTCCTTCTGAAATTACTGAATCGATAATTACAAAAATTAATAACACGGACAACTTGCAGAGGGATCGTGCAATTCGAGAAATTTAATATCGATAATTTTAGGAAAATTGAGTCCACCGCGTCGCAGTTGTCAACACGAATCGTTATACTACGTACGCATACTTCTAATAAGTTTCATCGGTTGTTCAGTTTTTAATTCGTCGTGATTTTAAGGTTGTATCGTTACCAAAGGGGACCAAGAAATTACGATCGATAGCTCGAACGAATCGTTCGTTGTTCGATATGGTTCGAGTATAATTCGAGGAACAAGCGTACGGATGAAAGAGAAGAAACTGGATCCAAATTAACGTTTGGAGAAAGGTGAAGGTACTCGATGGATTGCAACGTTTCAGTTTCGTGAAAAGTCGAAGGTTAAAAGTATAATAACTTTGAACGTACATCGGAGTTGGACCAAACTCGATTCTCGACAATGAAGCAAGGCTTGTTGGGGTAGCGTTCGGCTCTTTTCTTAAAAATCTTCTTGACGGTCATGTTGTTTCGACGTTGGAACATCATCTCGATTTCAGCCCTGATGGCATAGTACAGAAATCTAGAAATGCGAACAAAAGAAAAAAGCAACGTTACGTCTCGGTATTCGAAGAGTGGTCGCGAAAAGCTGTTGGAGAAGTTGTCGAAGAAAAATGTAGACTGTTCGTAGAGCAGTTGTCGTTTTTAATGTTTCTCCAACTACGTTAAAGAGGTGTCCATGGAGAATATCCGTAGACAACCGTTATAAGGTTAATTCGGGATCGGGATTACAAACAGTGTTCGAACCAGGACCAAGACGTTACCAACGCATGTGACGCGTGTAAATAATTGAACACCGTCTTATCGTTGCGCGAGACAAAACAGGATGTAATTGAAAAAAAAAGAAAAAAAACCATTGCTTTGAATAAAATACTTATACACGTATTTATCGTACCGTAATTGCGATAAATCATCGTACCGTTCTGGTAACGATATCTTTACGCGTTCGGTCTCGAAGATTCTCACTTATTTGGCGCCAAAATGAACGTATCGCGCTAATTTACGAGGAACCGTGTAGATAGCGGCTCGAACTGTGAACGAATATTGTTCGTAACAGAGAAATCGATCGAGAAAGAAAAGTAAAAAGTTAACGGTATTGTATCGTCGTTAGAACCGGGGTTAATTGTACTATAAATAGCCAAAGGGTTTCGCAGAGCGCGTTTTACGAAAGGTTGATGTAAATAAGGGAGAAACTCGGCTAAACCGCACACATCGACAGACCAGCTGCATCGCGATCGTGTCGAGGTCTCGATGATACTAGACGTTTAGATCGTATCAGGTTCGCAAGAAACGTCGATAAGAATATCTGGTCGATGCCAATGATAACTTCCCATAACTTTACGATACCTTAAATCGATGTCACGGAATTGATACGTACCGATATTAATCGGTGTGTGATTGCATCGGTCCCGTCGTTTTTAAACATGCACCGAGAGCGAGCTATATAGAACAGCAGCTACAGCGTCTCGGATTATCTGCGTCCGGCGACTCGCAATCGAGAGCGATAAGGCGCGTTCTAAGATGAGTCATCCGCTAATGAAAGGACAATGTTCGAAAATTACCATTTTTTCCTCCCGTCGAAAATGTAAACCGTTTACATAACACGCACCTGTAGCACCTAACAAATCGGTAAACACCGGTTATTCGAACTACGTGCAACGTGTGCAGAAGATCTAACAACTGAAGTGAAAAATTGATTAAACTATTGCTTTTCTGTATGGAGCAACAATTACTCTTCTATGCACCGATCGTGGAAAATAACTGCTCGTAATAATCAGAAATACTGACACGTTCGTACTTCCAATACGAATCGAACGATAAACTGGTAACGAGAAAATAACGTAACTTGTGACATTAGTATTATCGATAACTATAACGGACACAAAGATGGGGAAAGAGATTCCCTGTCGTAATATAAATAGATACAATCCTGTGTAACGGAGTATAAATGTACATCCCTTTGTTTCTTTCAACGAGTGAAAAGTTTTTGGTCTATAGAAACTTTATTCTAGATAATAATTTTGCCCGTAGAAAGAGGTTCGACTGATTCTTTTCGAAAACGTCTGAACCGAGAAGATACCACAAAATCATACGCGCATTGAAGTGTTTGCACAACTGCAAACTCTTGTCGCAAGAAGCGTCTGACGATAGACATCTGTTTTCCCTTACTCACTTACGGCTTGCTTCTTTCTCGTACTTTAGATATACAGGTCAATCGTACTAGCCCTATCTTCCCGTATCTTTTCGTATGCACACTACGGTGAAATGTAAGTTGAACAGATGTTACTTGAATTTGTAAAATATTCGTAAAACTGTACAACTAATCGACAATTTCGTTCCCAGTGGTTACGAAAAAATTTCGCGATGAAAAGTTGTAAATTTGCTCGCGCTATTCAAATTACTCTGAATACTTTAATAAATCTAAAAGAGATTTGAAAATAATGCGAGCACGAAAGGTCACAGAGAGATACGCCTAGATCTTACGATATAGGTTACGAGCCGTGTCTGATAATAGACAATCCGTTTTCCCTCGCTCTCTTACATTCAGTTTCTTCCTCGAACTCTTCACACGAGCAGGTCAATGTACCTCATTATACGACACTGTGTATTTTAAATTGTACATTAGTTTGAAAATTGTACCGAGATTATTCAGAAATTCGGTAGCATTGATCGCAAGATATTCGTTACGATAAACAATCTGCTTTCAAACCTCGCTACATTTCTCTGTATTTTTTTTTCTATGATATATTCCGTTCTATTTAGAGAAATCTCGAGGGGGTCGAAATCTTAATAAATGCAGCCTTGAATAAAAAGAAAGATATTCTTTATTGCCCATAAATAATGTACTCGTCTGCATATATGCATTATTCTGTAACGCAACAATTTTGTCGAGAAATAACTGCTCGATAAGAGCTTTCAAACACAGACCATTGTATCGGTAATTTTATTCTTATAGGTTGTAATACGCGTCTAACGACGAATTATCCTTTTTTTATTTAATTACGAATCTTGCTGTGGTTTACTGCATCGTTTAACGCACAAATATGGCAACAATATCTGTAGAAAACCCTCGGGTTGATAAAAACTTTGAAAGGATATGTAAACTTATCGACAATTTCATTTGTATTGTTCGCCATGCGTGTCTGATTATAGACTGTCCGTTTTCACTTGCTCTCTTGCATCGTAATTCTTCCATAGGATCTGACAATGAACTTCCTTGATTGCAAAATTTATAATTTCTTATATCTTTTAACGTACACGTTCTTACGATAATTACGTCTGGTGGAGATTGTTCGGGTTAATAAAAGTTTCGAAACGATAAGCAAATTTACAAACAAGTTTCATTCATATTGATCGCAAACTATAATTGTTAACAGATTGTACGTTTTCGGGTCACTGTTTCCATTATTGTATCTTTAATTCAAGATTCTCGAATTGTGACGCTGGTTGCAATCTGCGATCTAAAATTCTCTTCTTTCCACGTGAAACGGGAACCGATCTTACAACAGGTTAAATTACGAAAAGAGAAAATGAAAATTGTCATTCTCACGAATACACGTGAAAACTTCTTTGAACGAAACCAACGAAACAAGGTGCGCGCGTTAGGGAAAACTTAAACAGAGCGTAGAAAATGAAAAAATGGGATAAGCTTTTTCAGACGTGTTTGTCGAAGATAAGTAAATTAAATATCGTTTTATTAATAACTATTCTCGTACTCGTGACGATATCGGAGTGAACTTTGGAAGGAAAACTTACAATCCCTTAGAGCTGCGATACACGTTCGCGAAAACTAAACTGCATCAAATTATACAGCTTCTTATTCTTACTCGACTTGGTTGTTAACGGATTTGTTTCGGAATCGAGACTCGTTAAAATAATTTCTTAAGAATTATGTTTCTCGCGACGATTCGTTAATCACATCGCGCCAATATTTTACCGTTTTAATGTGCATTCGTTTAAAGTTTTAATAAAGCTAAATGTCATTGATTTCAAAGTCCACTTTTTTTGCACGAATATCGAAATAATTTGAATTATAGATATATAATAATAGAATCTTGTGCACATTTACGGTACGAAGTACCTTTTTTGGATGCAGTGCGTCATTGATATTTATAGTTATATTTTTGCGGTGGTGTGCACCATCGTCTATACTAATTAACAACTACACGCGTATGCAGTTACCTACGTATATTTTATCAAAAGTACGTTAATTAACGATTTAATAAGAATGGCCGGCTAGAAGTTGTTTGTAGTTAAACATATCGTACGCAATGTTGAAATAGGTTATCGAAAGGTCAACAATCATTCGCAGAAAAATTTCTCCTTTCGTCGTCTGCAATGTTACTATGATGGAAATATGCCGTTCTATTTAGAGTAATCTCGAGAGGTTCGAAATCTTAATAAATACGGCCTTGAATAAAAAAAATATTCTTTACTGTACTTTTTGCTACCACGAAAGAAAAAAACGTTTTCCATTTAAAAGTTTTCGTGCTTCTCGAAAGAAATACGTATTATATACGCCTATAAATAATGTACTCGTATGCATTATCGCTCGAAAATAATTGATTGTACATCCTTTCTTTGATTGAAAAAAAATCAAATCTGATCAAATACTTTCCGAACGATGGTGTTCACACAGCACTGTCAATCACAAATGGTCCGATGTTGTTCCAATAATAACGCAAATATCGATCTATATAAAAACACGTGATTATTCGTACCTTTTCAATTAATGCGTGTTCGAACAGAATGGTATCAATTTGCACCAGATCGAGAATATAATTTTCTGTTCCAATTTCTACCTAATCGCAACCAATAATTTACCGTCTATCGTTTTGCGCTCTATTACCTTGCTGCGGGTCAAAGATAAGCAAAACTCGATTCGAACAAAGGATGATGCGTATATCGTTCGCGAAACTTGTTCGATTGGACGGTTAAATCATTTACTTGTGCTCGTGTGCAATATTTCATTCCATAATGAAACAGTTTCATTTTTATTTGCCCATTTCTAATTTACGTTCAACGAGCAACCGACGAAAAGCTACGCCTATTCACCTTTTATTCCCTGTTCGAAACTTTCGTTTAGATAGAAATTTTGCTCACTTTTGCTGCTGGTATTACTTTCACGATATACTGCGTGTATACGCGCGCATTCGTACCTCGGTCAGACACTTTTTTGCCTAACGGTCCTTTTTGGCTAACATGTGTAGCCTTACACAGGTCAGTGACCGACCATAATCCGAGAAACCGTGCGTTCGGTGTCTGAGTCGTTGCAGACAGAAGTGCAACCATATGGTAAATAAAAATGAAAAATCTACCCACGTGTACAGAGTACTGTGATTTTAATCGTCGAAGTTATCGGTAAGGTCGAAGAAACGATTTTCCTTCGAAAATTGAAGAGTTTCTGTGTTAAAAGAGTCTCTTTTAAAAGAGTAACCTATTTTAAAAATTTAACGAAGTCCTGGTCGCTTTTTTCTGTCATATTTTAGAACAATTCACCGTGGCGGCCATTACGATTAGGAGAATTCGAAACGAAAGAATTCGTAGACGACCTGGATTTTTAATTCGTTAAAGCGAAGCCGAGCAAACGAAAGATTATAGGAATTACTTTATACCCAGATAGCTAGCCTACTTCCAGGAAGAAGAACATTCTCCCATTTTTATCGAACTTAATACACGGATACACCATTGAAATTTATTCGGTTAAATATCTCAGAGACCAGTGGAGATAGAAAAATGTCGAATCGAATAATTTTAATTCGGACAGTATAATTTCACGGTTAGTTAAACGTTGATCAAGCGTTCCCTCTTCGTTAGTTTTTCAAATGTTTAATATATGCGTTAAATGTAACGAAATTCGAAATACGAACGAAGTTATCGAGGTTCGAAGCAGTAGAACATGACCTACCTTCGAAGCACGTAAATGTGCAGTTCCTCTAGCCGTATTATATTTGTAGTCCCACCGTATAAATAGCATATTATGTTTTGATGCGTCTATTTGTGCGTTTCTGATTCCGAAATCGAGGTAATCTTCTTACCTAAGCCTATGACTGTCGATGTGATAATTGAAAGAGATCGCGTCGCGAAATATAAAAACAGAAGACATCGAAATTAATCGCACGTTTGGTATACTTATTACGGTTTCCAATTTAGAAGAAATTGGTAGCAGAGAAAAATTCACAGCGTTGGTTTTATCGTCCTGGAACCGATAGTCGATGCAATCGACGTTTTTCAAGCTCGAAACGAAGCAAAAGCAGCAGGAACGCTCGATTCGTTTAAAAATAAACAACCCCGTACACCGAGAGTGTTCGATGCAATTCGTTAAACGAATTTACAACTAAGGTTGCAAATTTATAAATATATTTCTATTTATAATGGTTCAGTATTAGCGATATACTCTATTTATATAGGGTTGCAAATTTATAAATATATTACAATAAACGATTGCTGGGATCGTTTGTTGTGTATTGTATTACAGTCAATTTAAGAATTTAATCGCAACGATTTTATCTCTGTTTGCAGACAAAATACACAACACCGCAATTATTGTTTCGTTTAATAATGCTCGATTGACATTTCAAAGTACAATGTTACTTTTAATTGTGATATCAGTTGTGTTATCAGGCCTAAGGCTCGTACATACGTAAACACGTACACACATGTTGCGTATATATTGCTGGAAAGGATTTAATTTCGAGCAGGTTAAAAATCATTGGAGTAACCGTAGGTCATGAGGCTGTGACATTCGTAAATAATGGAGATTGTAAGCGAGTCGATCGATTCGAGTCGCGGACGTTCAACGTGGCAAAAAAGAAAAAAAAAGGCCAAAAGTAATCGTAAGAATGATCAATCGGTACGATACGAATTTTTGAGAAAGGGAAGGATCGTAACGGATTGAAGTTGAAAAGTGTTTGAAAAAATTGAACGAAACTATCGAAGAACCCCGAAAAAAAAAAAAAAAAAAAAAAAAAAATGATATTCGTTGCATCGATGAAATCGATAACGTTTTTGGGGCCCAAGTAGCTACACCGTTTCGCAGTGGATCGCGCAGGCGTGAAAGTGTTCGGTGTATATTCGTCGCGTATCGGTATATTTCTATCCAAACCAGGACTGACCGAATGCGACCTCGTGAGACCTATGGAATACTCTCACTGCCGTCTGAACGCAACTCTGCCGCATAGAGTAACATTTGTGAACTTTGCAAATAATAAATACGTAGGTATACTCTACGGAGAAGGCACAGTCAGGACTCGAACGTTTGGACAGTGTTAATCCGAACGCTCTAAATGGTTGACAAATCGTTCGAAGATGAACGGGATCGTTGTATCGAGGCTAAGAGAGATCCTTTCGAGTACCAAAGCCAAGTACACGATATATTCGGTGTGTACTCGATTCGTTGGAAGTGTCCTTGACTCTTTTTTTCTTTCTTTCTTTCGCGAAATACTTTCCGAAGCTATAACGTTACGTAAAGAAAAGCACAGTGGGTGGAACGTATACAGCAATCTACTTCAAACACAGTCGAGTGGTTTCTTAAGCGATACCCTTGCCGGTTGTACACCACCAAACCTGTTTTTCCTTACTGAAAAGCTGTCCGTTGGTTGCAGGACCGTTTTTAACCCTTTGACTACAACGCGCTTGAATCTAAAAGCGTTCACAGTCCGCGGAAACAACTCGGTGGCCATTCTACGCTCAGTTACGAAACGTTCTGTCACGGGTTACGAAACACACGAGTTTGTACAAATGAAAAATCAATAATTCACGTTCGCGTAAGAAAATTTCCAGCCGCGGTGCACAGACCAACGATTACAATTATTACAGTTAAGCATAGACGAGATAAGACTGATAAAACGAGCGATGTACGAAAGTTGAATCAACTGGGTGACACGGATGATAATTCGTGTTGTTTACGTTTTGCAATGTTCATCTTGTACGCGTCGTTTCTCAACACCAGAAATAACGGCCGGTTCGAGACAACTTGTTTGCAACTTTGCAAGTGTACACTTCCGGTATCATTATCGGACTCGTTCTTTGGCCACTTTTTAAGTTGTACGAACTTAAAATATAAATAATATTCCGCTATCGAAGACGAGACTCTTAATTCCAGTTGTAATTTTATTTCATGTTCGAACAATGCAATCAATGCGACTGCAAAGTAGTTTCAGGACTTTCCAACGTATTCGTAGAAAGTTTTTTCTTCTTCTTCAATTTCGTTGAATAAAGTATCCGTTTTTAAACGGAGATCGATCATAAAACGAAACAAGGAATTGTCGATGAGTGTTTGTTAATTAGTCTTTGTTAATTGGAACATATTTTCGTTCGATAATGCACGTCTCGAAGATTACGGTCAATTTAAGAATTTAATTTTATCTCTGTTTGCAGGCAAAGCACACAACACCACAATTATTGTTTTCTTTAATAATGCTCGATTGACCTTTCAAAGTACAATGTTGCTTTTAATCGAGATATCAGGCCTACGGCTCGTACATACGTACACACACACATACATACGTACACACATACATACATGCATGCATGCATACATACATACATATATATATATATATATGTATACGAAGATAGGATCGGAAAGCTTGCGCTGCTTCAACTACGCAAACGCGTGCAAAACTGCAGCGTTCATTTTGTTACTGCGTCGATAGAATATTTCGAAGCCTCTGTGACACGTTTCGTGTGTTTATTAAAACAAAGACATCGACATCCGGAATTATCGTAATTATCAGATCGTTACGACCAATAATTCAGTCTGTGTACGATCTATTATTAAAAAAAAGTATTCGAAAGACGTACGGATTGAAAACCTTTAAGAATGTATAAGAATTCACCTACTGCTTTGTTAAAAATTTTGTAACTGTCCCCGTTTCAAACTTTTCGTCACTAGTTAGAGAGAAATTTGTACTCGAAGCAGTTTCCTAGGGAACTGTAACAAAGTCAATGGAACAACACTAGCTGGAAAGAAAGTGTCGAGATACATTAAAATCTTTGTTAATTAAAATAATAAAGCAAGTGTTCGAATAAATTGAATTTCGTATGACTTGGACGAACATACATCCATTATTCTACATCGTCTTGGTCCTAATTGTTACACATGTAGGTTCATTCATCGATAATCATTTCACGTCGAGAAATATCATTATTTCTGAATTATTTTTGCCTCGTTATCAAGGGATATATGTAGATACATTATTCTGTAGGTAACGAATGGATGAATAATTTATTTGACCAAAAATAAATCGGTATATTTTGCAATACGTCTATGTGTATTAACGTAGACTATATTTTGTTGAAAATATTTGCATCGTTGAGTAAAAATAAATCTTTTTCTTTTAGAAACCGTAAACGTTTTGCAACGAGGAAGTACGACTTTATTGTCGCTATCACTGTTTCCATTATTTTTTTCAGCGCAATATTCTTCCTATTGAGCATAATTCTTGTGTACGAATATTTACGAGAATATTGCTCGTACGTACGATATACATGTTTCGATAGAAAAGAAAATTTGATGTTTCGAAAGATAATGTATTGTTTGGGCGATGGTAGAACGTTCAGATAATGGAGGGTGCTACTTTACAGGGCGTGACCCACAGTTTGGGTGCATTGTACCCCCCGTTTCGACAAAGATAAAAAATAACAAGTAAAAAGTCGAATGACACAAGTTCTACCTTCCCGCGAATATTTTTCTTTTTCATTGAATCGATTTTTCTCGTTTGAAATATTCAGTGTTCGAACAGCCCACCCCTGAACCGGACGTAACGAAGAAGAAAATAACACCGTTTGTTGTACCGTTCGACTTTGTCCTTTATCGGTTTTCTTTATCTTCAACGAAACGAGAAGTACGGCCGTGCAAATTGCGACAGCACACCCTGTGCAACTTTTCAAGTACTCGATGCACAATTCCATCGGTGTTTTTATCGGTTAGCGATAGAACGTCGAATTGTTTTGGACTTACTTGACGTCGCGCGGTATCATTTTGCAAATGATGTACAGCTTCCGATGGAATCTGCAAAGCACCGGAAGCAGCACCACGGCCAGAAAAATTTGGGCGATCTTGTTGAAGCCGGGGAACCCGAGCCTCGTTGCCACAGCGGCAACCATCGCCCCGATTACCCCAAGGGCTAACAATATTAGCCTGATGTCCATGTTCCAATGTCACCCACTCCACTGAATTCAGGTACCCGTACCTCGAAACTGTGAAAGATAACACAATGAAATCCTTAGATATCGTAGCGTCGCGAATGCCTCACGGTCAATCACCGTGTCTCGTAACTACACAGGCCAACAACGGGATCAAATTTACCGTGTAGTACCGAGCTACGCAAAATACGATCGAACGTTTGCGCTCGAAATTTTTTTCTTATTTCCGAGTAACGAATTTGCGTACGGTAACACGATTAGTAGTCCTTTTAATTCGGAGCCGCACACCGCGCAACGATCAATACCCGCAGTTTAGGGATACGCGAAGCACCGCGATCAGTCGTTCGCACGTTGAACCTACGCAAACTACCACGATTGATTCGTTGTGTTTCAGAAACGCACGAAACGCCGCACTCGATCGCTTATGTATTAAAAATGAAATTATTTTTAAAATAATACACACACATACGCACGCACGCACACAAAGTCGCGCACATTTTCGTTTGTTTCGAAGTTTCACGCGGCACGACGAACGACAACGAATATTTTAGGGCTAAGTGAAGTTTTACGTTCGATCGTGAGGTTACGCTAGCTGTCAGGTTCAATTTCCTGATTTCAGGATTTTACACGGTACGTTCGTTCGATGCTTAATATTTTAGAAATACGCGACGTTCGATAATCAGTTTCGAAACTGTACAACGTGCAGAGGTCGATCCTCCGTAGTTCCAAGTTACGCTTCAATTTTTTACGCATCGAAGCGACATAACAAGTCCTTTTGTTTCGGTTACACGAGACAACCGCGATCACTCTCTCTATTTCGTAGTTACGCGTGCTACGATTATTGACCTGTATTTAAAGGACACGCGAGAAACAACACAATCGATCCTTTGTAGCTGAATGCAACACGAGGCGTGATCAATATCTCGTGTACGAAAGCTAACTCGAGGTATCACAATTTATTTCTTACGAATACGGAGCTGCACAGGATACACCACTTATCAATGATTTTAGAATTGTACGTGATGCAGGGATCAATACCTTGTAATTCAGGAACAAACGAAGTACCACACGATCGATCCTTTGTGTCTGAAAACCGCACGAACTAACGTAATCAATACCTCGAGTTTCCGAACGTAACACCACGCTCGACGATGATACTGGCAACACTGACAACAGCCGGCCAGGCTACTAACTGAACTGAACAGCAGGCGCCGCGTCCCTGCGACTTGGCCGCCTCGCTATTGCGCCACCACCAAGAATTATTCCTGTGCGGTGGTGTTCATGGCTGCAGAAAATCGAAGTTTTATTTTAACGGGACCCCTACCAATGGCTTTCCTTCAGTTATGCACGTTTGCAAACTACATAGTCACTGGGCATGCTCGAACACTACGGAACCTCGCAAATATTGTTTCGCATCGCATTTTTATTTTCGGATTTCTGAGCCTTCTTCCAAATTTTCACATTTAAAAAAGAAAAGATTTCATTCCTTATCGAGAGAAAAGAGAACGGAATGAAATGTACAATTACCAAAATGTGACAAATTAAAATATAAACCTTCCTTTATTTCAATACTTCCAAAATTTCATTGAACGAGTTTTCAGACTTCGGCTGAAAAAAGAGGATGAAGCGAAATAAAAATTTGTCACGTACAAAAAAGTACAAAAGTATAGTTCACAAGAGTTATTTTACTCGACACTTCCATTTTGGAATTCCTCGATCTATTTTCACTAATGAATTTGTTCACTAATGAAGTATTGAGATATTGTTAAGAGAAATGAACAAAATAAAGACTTCTTGAACTTTGTCAAATTAACAACTGTTTTATTTCAGGATTCCTAAGTTTGTTTCTGAATTTGTACATTAAAAACTTGCTAAGCATTACCTGGGAGAAAGAGGACGATATGAAACAAAAATTTCCCGATGTTTCATTTCTTTACGGATTTGTTTTTTATACAGCAATAATAAATCGTTAATAACTTACAAATTTCTTGAATACTCGTTAAAAAAAGATTAATTCACTTCTTACTACTAACATTATACATTATAACACATTTATATATTGAAGTGTAGTCGAAAAAACTAAAACTTTTAATATTCAACCTGTAATTAATTTGTAATGCTTCCTAGATTATTAGAGTTAAAATAATTTTATACTGCAACACTGATGTTGCACCTGGGCAAAAATATGCTCTTAAAATAAAAAAAATGACTCATATTCTCGTTTTTAACAATATCAATGACAACGTAACACAAGTATTATCGGAAAAATTAATGCGAAAGCATTTTATTTTATTTAAGTAACATTGTGAACACAGGAATTAATCAAAATTAATTTATTAAGTAATAGATTTAAAATCATGATTTTCATTTTTAAAAAAAGTTTGTTGAATTTATTTGGTAAATAATTTAATAATGTACATTGACAAATTATTTAATAATGTAAATAAAAATTATATACACATCTTTGATAATTACAATCGTAAATAATATATAATTACATTGTAATATCAAAACAAACATCAAGGTGGCTTTCTTTATTTCGTTTCAACAAAACTGATCTGAATTTATCTGTGTTTAAAAAAAAGAATTAGTTACTAACAATTGTAAACGAAAAATAATTGTTATATACTTTATTGTACAACTATATATTCATGCATGTACAAGTTACATTAAACTTTAAATAAATAAACTTGATAAAATAACACTATACCAACTTCCTTCTGTAGTTACAAGTCTCTTTCTTCTCAACATAGAGCTACTTAATTGTGTGCTTCAAATTTTAATCTTCGTTCTATTGATCTGGTCACAGTAACTTTATTACCCATATCTTATCATCTTCGGTACATAATTTAATGTTAAGTTTCTTTCAACAGATCACATGTATTGTTATACAACATTTATTATCATCTAACGAAAAAACAGATATTGTATAAACATACTTGAATTGGTTATTAAACGATCGATCAGTGATTCTAAACATATTCGTAAGAATGTCTTTTTTGGTAAAAATATTTCGATTCGTGATTTGTAAAATTGGTATATGACATTGGTATATGATACAATTATTAACTTGTTAACTGGGTCATTTCTCGACTAGAAACGCGCTGTATATGTTTAGTTAAACATTATTAAAGATGAGTTAATCGTTTTATTCAAATGAGAAAGCACTTCCAACTAACAAGATTATTTGTCCTTCCCAGATAACAGGTTAATTATTTAATCGTGCAATTATGCATTAAGTGCACAACAATTTCAACATGTATTTCTATTATTTTACTAGAGTTGCATATTAAAGAAATTATGCATTAGAAGTAAATGGAGAAGAATATGCTGTTCTACCTTACGAATAAGCACCATCAGCATTTCACTGGAACTTAATTAATGTTAATGTTAAAACGCAATAGTTCATTAATCGTATCAGCCACTTATAATTAGTCTGCTACTGAATTAAACTCTCACAAAATGGTAAACAGATGTACGATAACTAATATATTTTAGTTTTTATTATAGCTTTAGTGATTTAGAGCTAAGATAGGAAATGACGGGAAGACTTAAGAGTATCCTGAAAGTGAATGTACATTTAAAAGTAAGTAGCTATTGATCGAAGAATTCTTATTGAAAGAACAATTGGTAGAAAAGAAGAATAATTTGCTGGAATTTATGATGAATTTACCTAAGTTTGTTGGGCTGGATATAATTTTTATACATTGATCTACTGGTGGTAAATATTCTAGAATAATTATAAATTCCTTTTGTTCAATTTTTTGAGCTCTCCTTATATGCATCAACATCGTCTAAATTCAAAATATCAAATTCTATTATATTTTTTCCCGCAAACTCTCCAAATACACCACTTGATATGCTACGCTTGACAACTACAAAGTAAAAACAAATGAATTAATATAATACAAAATATTGTATATAATTCATACGATATTAAACATTGTAATAACTAACCATTTGAATTAACTTTTGTCAACATGTATGTTGGTAAATTTCGACACTCGTGGGCTATGAATGTCCCAGCAATAGATAAATCAGTAATCGGTGGCAAAACTACTTTCATTGTTTCTCGTACAATTTCTGTGTCTACTTCATAATAACCTGTAAAAATGATAAAAATTTATATAATTTATATATTATATATATTGTCTTCTTTAATGTATAATATTAATTTACCTTTATACATTTTCCTAAGAAGATCATACATATTGCGCGGTGGTACAACTCTTTGACGATTTAGTGGCATAACAAAACAGCGTTGCCCATCAATATCAATTATGCCACTTTTGTTCTGAAATAATATATATAAATTATGCATTTTAATTACTTTTTATAGCATTAAAATTTATTAAACATACAATGTTAAAATCATGTATAAAACGGCCTTGACGTCCACCACGAAAATCAGGCACATCAATTTTCTCATAATGCTCATTCTCCAAATCCATTTCAAATCGCTCCTTGAAAAAGGAACTCCTTTTGATAAAACTACGCAAATTTTTGTCAATGTCCAAAGCTTCTTGTACTTTAGCTCTTGTTAGACTTTTAAACAAATCAGAGTCCGCTAATAATCCTTGATGAACTCCATTGATAGTGTAAGGAGCTTTGTTTGAATTATCATAAGGAATGCTGTACCATCCTGTTCTAAATCTATGCATCTGTGTTCGAGCACATAGGCTATATATATATAGGCCAGTAACAACTCCGATTATGAGAAACAGCAATGCAACCAGAAATAGCAAAAATGTTGTTGTGGCCTGAATACGACGTATTCCCCATCGGGTAATAGAATAATGACCACCTACGTCAGCTTTCTGATGCTGTGCTTCTGGATCTTTTTTTGTATCATCCTGTTCGAAAACATATATTCATTTATGAAAGAAACCTTTCCAAAAAAAATTGTTATTGTTTTGATTGTCAAATATCAAATTGTATGGAATTATTTGAGATACAAATTTATTATACTTTATTTTAAGTACCTCAGTAATTGTTGATTTTATGGTTACTATGTATTATACTATTTGTTTAGCTTTCAATACTTTCTTTAGTTCCAGAATAAAATATTGAATGTTCCATGTAAATTTAAACATAGCTTTGATATTTCCATAAACAAAGCCAAATTACACAAAACTATTTTTTATATTATACATCCTGCTTAGTGCTATGCAACATTTATTTAAACAATATTTTAATAAAACTACTAGTTTACGAGTTACTCAAGGTCATTCGGATAGATAAATTTGCCTGTATACGAACCTAATTCCAAATTTGTAAAGATCATTTGGAAACAGTATTTCAACAGTATTCATAATTCCACACTGTGATAACACAGCAGTATACGATAGTGAATACGTGTAATTTAATAATGCTATTATCAAATGACTTATAATATATCTCATACGCAATACCCTTAGAGAACATAAATGGTAATATCACGTATGTAATAATAAATTTATGTATAAAGTATAAAATTTGGTAAAAACAATTTCAATCAAAAAAACTAAAAATGATTTGTTTATTTATCAGAAATAGATAAAGTTCAAAGTATCTAGGAAATATATTTTTAATTTTTATTATTAAAAATGACAACACTGCACCAAACTGAAAACTTAATAAATGTTAGAATAATGCTAACCGGTGTGTTTTCTTTGACCAACAACTTTGGTTGGTCCGTTTGGCCCGTCTTCTTTTCGATAATAGCCTTTGTGACGAACGTCATATTGATGGATATTTTGATCTCAGTTCTGTTCTAATCGAAATATCACCTTCTGCACGAAATCCGCTTTCATGCGTTCGATCGTACAATTATAACCGACGATCGACGCGCTTCAACGAACGTTAACGTAAAATACAATGCACACGTAAGTACAGTGTACCAGAACCCACAGAATTTCAGGATAAACTGCATACATACAAATGCAACCGAGATTGATCGGTGACAACCGCGCCCTCAATGCACTAATAAATACCGTGAGCGCATGCGTTGATTCCGATGGAATAGTCGAAATGGAATAGTCGAAAGATGGTCGAATGCACCCCGGCGTAGATTATATATGTATATTCATTCATGTATATATACATATATGCGATTTTGTTATCATATTAATATATACATATATGTATATACATACTTGTGCATACAATTGCATCATATTACAGGAAGCATAGCTTGGTGTTATTATTGTTATTTGAAATTTTTCCTCTTATTTTTATATTTTCTATAACTATACGAAATAGTTATGGACGAAATGCAAAGTACCGTTAAAGATACCGAATCAAAAAGTCCAAAGGAACATGCAGATAAAGATGCATTTAAAAAAGAACGAATAATAAATAAAAGCGCAGAACTCGATCACGAGGAATTAGTAAAATTAACGAAAGAAGCCATTGACAATATAATTGAAAGTGATCCGCTTCTTTCTGGTCTACCGACAGACGTTACCATCGAAGAAATTAAAGCTCAAATTGCAGTTGCGCAAGGGCAAGCGATTACTGTATATTTAAATCGTGGAGAATTGCCGAAACTTGGAATTGTGGTAATGTATTTCTTATAATTTTCTATGTTTGTTTCCAGCATTCTTTAATATTATTCGCTTAATATAGGATTTATGAAATGTGTATCATTCTTAGTAATAACTAAAACATTAATTTTATGACAATAATATAATTAAAGAACATTGAATAAATATTTAAATATTTTAGGTACCTCCGCATAATACCACACTCTTAGATTTGAAAAAAGCTATAAAGCGCCATACAAATTTATCATTAAAAAGAGAGAAAATCAAGAAGAAAATAAGTTGGAGACATGTTTGGAAAAAGTATTATCTATGTTTTGAAAATGTGAGACTGGTGGACGATAATGAAAACATAAAAACTTATGGTATTACAAACAAAGCTGAATTACATTATATAAAGAAACGTAGAGAAAAAAATAAATTGATAAAGAGCATTTAGTAATAGCTGATTTAATTTAAAGAAAAAAAAAAATGTGATATCTAAATAGAATATTTTTATATAGTACACAGAAATATATATATTTACAAAATATTATATTGTTATACAATATTGTTTCAAAACTATTCCAATTTCCTATTACATATATCAATCTTCCAGTAGAAGATTCTTTTCTGGTTTTAAAACTACACAGGTTAAATACGGATTGACATCTTCTAACAAGAAACAAGTCAAATCAAATGCTACAGAATTATGATGATTTGTAACAATTAATTTTTTCAAGTTTGCCATTTTATACAATGCCTCTAATCCCCTTTCAGTCAGATTAATACATTCTGACACATCAAAATATTCTAACATTGGATACTCCGCAGCTAATTTATCCATGAACCAATCATTGACAGTGTCGCAACCTTTTAGACTAAGCCACTTTAAATTGTAAAGATTACATATATTATTAATATTATCAAATTCTAAAGGATATCCCTTTAAATCTATTGCTTCTAAGACAAACTGTACATCATACGTGGTTGGTAAGTTTGAATCATTCTTCATAATCTTTTCTATCCAATCTTCAGAGTTTTTAAATTTAACTCTACCCTTGTGCTTTAAGATAAATAAAGCTGATGCCATATCAGAGCCTAATCTCTGATTCTGCTCATAATCCACTTGGTTAGCATATTTCTTGTATTCCAATTTTATATTTTTCCACCAACAGTTAAAATGGAACATGAAAAAGTCATGCTTGTTAGGTGCTTTGTTAAAATACAGTGTCAGATCAAACGGTTTTTTTGGTTTTTCTATTCTTTTACTTCTTTCGAGTCTTGTTTCATTAAGAGCCTGATGTTTACGTAAATTTTGTTCTAAATGAATGATAGCTTTGCTATTATTGTAGAACGTTCGTGTTATGTTGACATTTAATTTTATATACTTGATTATATGTATACAATCTAAGATTTTCCGAAACATAATTGGGGATAAAATTGATATGCACAACTTCTCACATAAATGATCAATTAAGGCATAAATCGTCTTAATTGTACGAATCACTCAATTTTCTTGTTTTGATGCTATTTTTGCTCTCTAACGATCTGTTATTAAGATTTCATAGATATAATGTTTTATTCCTTGTTTTCTAACTTATACATCCGAGAATGTTACACCGTTCCCGACATAATACACGTTATTTTTTTACAATCGTTAAAATGTACCAATTATATTCTACATTTAATTAATTCAATAGACAAAATATGAAATTGTTGATAGTACTAGAGTCGGTAAAACAACAAAATCATCGTTGGTAGCACTGTGAAACTGCTGCAGCATGCTGTAATGAAGACGTTGCTAAAGTTGTCTTAAAAGTCAGGTGTTAGACATGAAAAACGTCGTATAATTTATTTGTACCGATATTATCATATACAAGAATACGTAAGGTATGAGGAAAGAGAAATTAGTAAAATATGTATTTATGAATTTTATCACTTTTTTTTAATTATATATTATTGTTAAAAATGACATAACATGCAACATTAACAATGCCAGGCTATTAATTACATTTTCATTGAAGGGATTTATTATTTTTGGATTTGCGCATAGATTATTCGCTGGCGTACAATTTATCAAAAGTTTGACAAGATGATGGAAGATATGCAGGAAGAGGTTAGTACGCATTTTCCTCAAAGTTTGTTTACCATTATTGGATTGTCAAAGTAATATATTTAGAATTCGTTTATTTATTTATTATATACCATTTTTATTTCGTTGGCGTAATTTACTATGCATACCCCATTGATATTGCATTTTATATTTCATGTTCAGTTAAAGAAACTAATACAGCAACATACTTTAATTTATGTATCATTGTTTTAGACCCAATTTGTGGTTGACGATGTAAGCAAGATCATTAAAGAAGCTATAGAAGTGTCTATTGGTGGTAATGCTTATCAGCATAACAAAGTAAGTCAATGGACATCGAATGTTGTTGAAGCATGTTTGGGAAATCTTACAAAATTACAAAAACCATATAAATATATAGGTGAGTTTTTGCGGAAGTACATAAAAACTTGTGTATTTCTTTGATTTACATACTAGAAGCTTATTTTTTCTTTTTATTGTATTGTAACGTTTTACTTAATGTTGGCAAAAAAAAAAACTTTCAGTTAACTGTGTCATTATGCAAAAGAATGGGGCTGGACTTCATACTGCAAGCTCCTGCTTTTGGGATAATGCTACCGATGGTAGTTGTACAGTACGTTGGGAAAATAAGACAATGTATTGTATTGTGTCTGTATTTGGTCTAGCAATTTAATTCATCCCTGTACTTAGAAAGCTACTGATAAAAATTAAAAAACAATACTAAAATTCTGTTTATTATCTTGCATAAATTGTAGTACTGAAGGTACAGGAAATACCAAAGCTGTTTCGAGCAACAGTTTTTTCCTTTTGACTATTATATATATATATATTATTCTTTATATTGCAAATACTTAATTGCACTTGGGGCACTAATTATTGTATTTAATAATTAGAATATTTTATTCTTATGTATATACATTTATTCTAACTAAAAATTAATATTAAAATCGACTATTTTTGTTATTTTATATTTTTCATATAAATGGTGTTATTTATTATGTACACTTAAGTTTTACACAAAATGTGTTATCGTGTTTTATATCTTCCAGCACTCTACAGTAATTGGTTATATATTTTACATAACATAAAAATACACAGTCATGTATTAATTAACGTACATCAAATTACAAAATATATGAATATTTTTGGAAATGAACATAAAATACTTGTAGATGCTTATTTTTTAGTATTGATTATTCCAATCGTATTGGAATTTTATGATCGTGTAATATTTCATGTATTTTTTAAAAGTAAAATTTAATAAATTATTCGCAATATTTGAATAAAGGAAATTATATTTATTTTTTTATAGTATCCTATAGTTCTGATAAATCAGGTAAGAAATCCTCGTCAAATGATAAATCTTCGTCTAACAAAACCATATTAACATTTAAACTGTCGCCAAATTCGTCATCTATGTATAAGTCTTCAACAGTGTTGTCCGGAACATCCTATAACAAATATAATAATATATAGCATAGTGTGACAAACATAATAAAAATCCTTATTACTTATCTAATATGTTAGAATTATAAATGTATTATTAAGTACAATAGTTTATTAAATTTGATTTCTGCAACAACCCGATAAACTGTACAGTTTTATTCATTAATTAAAAATTGTTATTATATTTTTTGTGATTTTCATAATAAGTAAACTAAATATTAAATAGTCCACATTTAATAGGATGCTTACCCCTCTGCGTATAGGTAGTCTTCCTAACGCCGAGGAATTAACTAGTCTTAATTGACTCAATGCCGCTGGTAAGGAACGTCGTCTAGGTAAAGCACATGGATGACACGATTTACAATTCTTTGTTTTTGATGAGTCGTTTAGAAACATTAAATTAAAGTTCGTCGGTTCAGACATTTTTTTATTCTCTTCAATTTCTACCTGAATCTCGGTATCATTTTGTTCGACCGACGCGATAATACATTCTATAGTTTTCAAAGGTTTCTTTTGTTCCTCGATGGTAGTTTTTTGGTCACTGAGTAATTTGGTCCCCTTAACTGAATTTGTGTCAGTGCAGGAATTATTAATAAATTCACTCGATACTTCAGCAATGGATTCGCAAACGAAATTTCTGCTGTACGAATGATTAGGGTTTTCGTAATTGGTAAGGCTAATGGTAGCATCATTTTCGGATTCCATTTGGAGTTGGTTGCTATTTGTCGTTTTAAATATTACATTATCTTTACTAAACAAAAGTGTTTGGTTTTTCTTTGTCGATCTTTCGATACTTTTAATTTCATCGTTGCCGTCGTTCGCTTGTATATTGTACAAGTTTTCGAAAATCTTTTTGGAGGTTTGACTATCATCGTCCGACGTAATCTCGAAGTCTTTGTACTCAAACGGAGGGGATAAACACGATTCATCGAGGTTTGGTGTCAAAGAGCGTACAATTTTCGTAGCGCGATCTAAAGCATCCTTCAAAACCTGCAATGGTTTGCTTCGAGGACTTGTTTCCACTGAATCACTTATACGTTCAGAGACTTGCATTGATGTTTCTTGGCTGGTTTCTATTTCAGTAGCTAATTATTTTATTATCGTTAGAATTTGTTATTACATTTCAGATAAGAAGACGTTCAACATTTTTAGGCATTATAATCTGACGTGTTAAATAATAATTTCTTTGGAATGGTTAAAGAACAGTACTATTATTTTATTCTGACATTAGTATGTTGAAAAATATCCTTATCTCTTACCTTGTACTTCTTTATTTAAAATGTATGTATTGTCGCTTCTGGAGGAGTTCACTTCCATTTCATTTTTGCTAAAAATGCTAGTAGAAACGGTATTGTTCTCGTCTGTGGGCTGTAGAACGTAATCCACCTGTTATAGAATAATTTAAGATCATAATTATTTTTAATTCCTTTGACCGTGTTTCTATTCCATTATTTATAACGTTAAATATTATTTATCGATAGTGTTATAAATCTATGACTCCTTACCGTTTCATCGTTACACGGTTTTCGCATTTTCGATAAACAAATTAACTTTTCCTTTCTCCACAGGGAAGTTTCAAAAAAGTTTAGTGGATCGGAATTTAATGTTTGCGGCTGCATTATCGCGGCTTTAATGCTCTCCGGTGTGTGTTGGTAGGGTGTCTATGATGCAAATTAATACATTGAGTAACTAATGTTGTTTAATCGGAGAAACAAATTTAAAAGAGTACACCTAGGTGTTTTTCAATTTTTCTCAAATTATTGTTCTTTCGTTCAAAGTCATCTAAAGGTTAATACATTGTACATAGTTGAGTTTGCATTTTCGCCAAATACAACATTACGACAAAAAAGTGCTACGTATTATAATTTTGAAACTTTGAAAAAAGTAGTTTTGAGCGTACGATATTCCCTATTACTATATTGTCAGTTGTCCTTAGCAATATTCCAATATCGTTAAACACAGGACAGACATTTAGGTGTACTCTTGTCGATGTTCCTTCTGTGTACAAATTTTCTCTATATAAAAAATCATACCTTGTGACACTGTTGTAACGTCGATTTCATACAAGACGGATCATACTGACCGAAAGATTTATTGAGTTTGGGTTCCAAGCTAGTTTTATGGCTGGCTGGCTTATGCGGCTCGTAGTTTTTACTCTTTACTTGATCGAATTCTACGCTTTTAGTACTTGGGCCTGATACAATATGCGCATTTGAAAAAACATTACAACCGAATCTTACACAGTACCACGTGTTGTGGTCTTAACGCACAAATTTCGCGAATTAAAATATGTCCCATATGCAAACGTACAACCACCATTGTGATGTTACGGTACATACTTGTATCTGTAGACTTTTGTAAGTCACTTCCGTAAAAGAAACGTTGTCGCTTGTTCGCCAATACTTTCTTCAATTGTTTCAAGTTGGATCTCGCGTCTTTGAAGGATTCGTCGTCGGTGGATTCCAATAACGGGGATGAATATATCGAGCTGGTTTTCGATTCTACGTTCTCGCAAGGTGACCAGACTTTTTGGTACGAGCAGTGCCACGGTTGCAGAGCCTCCTCCAAATTATCTTCGAAATCTGTTTCGCTTTGAACGGGTTCCGATACTTCCGAGTTACAATTCGAACAACTACTTTTCCTACAATTATTCTGCACGCTTGAGAATATGTTCGTGTTTTTCTGTACGTCGTTCCTGGTCTTGCGTTTAACATTTCCGACGAAAAAGTTCATTTGCTCGATGTGCGCCGCTGCTTTTACATTTTCGGTTTGTTTGAAAGCCGATCTTTTCGAGTACGTCGAGAATTTGGCGTTTCTCGTGGAGTACGACAACTGTTTGGCCGAGGTGCTTTTCGTTAATTTCGACTCCTTACTTCTCGACACCGCCATGGGAGATTTCGTCGCCGGTAGAACGTACGTCTTCCCGTTTTCGTTGTTATTGTTCGCATACTGATCGACGTACACCGGCTCCTCGTCTTCGTATTGTATCTGGAAATATTGCATAAGAGCCCGTATAGTGCATTTACAATATAAATACGCGCGAATTGCAAAAAAAAAAAAGAAACGTAACTCCGATCAAATTTTCTTCTACGATCGAATTCTAAGATTCGACTAAACGTATAAAGTCGAATTAAGCTTACGAAATTCTTTGCATCGACAAGTACACTTCGTTGGAGTAACTGGTTTACTTTGTTAATTTATTCATGACTTATCCGAAGGAAAACAAACCTCTAGTCTTTGAAGGAATCGACACATTCGATTCATATCCAGCGTTCTTTTCCCGACATCCAGTTGCAGTCCAGCTTCAAGCAAGTTGTTAAGTAAAGGTGGGAAATTGTATAAATCTACAATAACACCACGTTTCCAGTGTACATACTGTTTGTCCACATCTACTTTGCTGTATCCCCTCCATGGTACGTGCACTGCTCATTAACAAGACGCCATATCAACGATTAACAAGATATTACGTAAGAAATAGTGCACAATTTGTAGACAGAAAATATTTAGACTTCTGTGCAAGCGTATTCGGGACAGTTGACTCGTTGTTTTTGCTGCCGAGAGGGGGGAATTAAACTAGAAAAGATATTCACAATCTGAATATTCCTTTTTTTCTTTCTTAACGGAAGCAAGCGAACTCTTTTAACGCAAGAATATCGGAGTTCTCTAACGAGTCATTTTTCTAAACGATTAGAATAAAAATTGAACATTTTGGCCTTTATCGGTAACAGTTAACGAAAGGTATATTTTTTTGACAATTTCACTGGGTAACTCAGATTTGCGTAACGCACAGAAACGAAAATTGAAAATAACACCTGTGCAATTCTTTCGTTGAATCTTTGACAAAATTTCGTAAAGTCTCGTCTGCCGTGTGCAATAAAAATATACGTACAAGAGAATCGATCTTCCGTTAAATTCGTACATATAAATCTCGGCGAATGTGATTTCATTTCCTTATCGGCCCCAAACCTGTTTCACTTTTATATTAAGATTCCAGCGGAGTTTCTAATTTAAAAGCTAATCTCGCAATGGTTCAGGTTCAGCCCAAGAGATCTGCGTAACAGATTCCTCGAATGCTTAAACTTCGAGCGAGATCATTTAACAATTTCAAGCTGGGTTCGTCTTGTCCGAAAGACGGTATAACAGGTACAGGTGTCCAGTAACCGACCAATGAAGTAATCGCGAAAGAAATAATTACAAATCTATTACTGTAATCGATATTACTGTATACGATATATTATATTATACGTACATGTGTATAAACTATTCTAATCACCAGTGAGGTTGAACAGTAACTTTGGAGACCTATTTATAAGTAGCTGGATGGAATTGTGGAACACGAAGATTGGCTCGAACACTTACTTGTGCACATCTCCCAAATCAACATAGCGAGTCCATAGACATCGCTCTCCTTGCGTGGTTCGTAGCTGTGGAAAAGTTCTGGTGCTTGCCAACGAAAGACCTCGGTTCTTAAACGTTCCTCGTGTTCCCGGTCCGGTATCGGCTGCAGCGGGATCGAAAAATAAAAAAAATTGACAAAAGAAAGTAGTACATTTGTACAGTGAACTGTAGACTCGTTCGTGTACGAAGTGTCGCACGAATATTCAAAAACTGACTTTTATTAAAGAAACGGCGAGTAAATTTTCACTGTGAATTATAGACTCGTTCGTGTACGAAGTGTCTCACGAATATTCAAAAACCTTTTTGAATAATGTTAATTTTATTAACACGATTAAGGTAGAGTGTACACAACAGTCGGTGCATACAAGCGCAGATGAGTCGAAATAATCGAGCAAACATGGAATTGAAATAACTTTGTGATAATTTGTAACGTAGGAATATAAAATTTCTACATCTTTTTTTGTTGTTGTAAAAGTAAAAGCGTTATTATTGAATCGATGCCTAATTGGTACCTAGTTTTTATAATTTTCCATATAAAAGGTAAGACTACAGGAGCATGAATAAGCAATTGTGGATGTTACTTTTACTTGAATCAATTTGTAAGTCAATATAAAGCAATACGTTGGTTGTTAAAGCAACATAGAAAATTCATTACACGCTGAAGTATTTATTATACCTAATTACGTGTGAAGTTTGACAGGATTTTTCAGATTCGATCGAACAAGTGCGGTTTATGGAAACTCTAATAATTGTTTCCATTATGTAGAATTGATTATAACTTTTGTTTATTCTTATTGTATTTCAAGTTTACTATTAAACATATTCGGTTAAACAGTATCGCCAGTATATTAGCATACGCGCATTGCAATGTTAATCGTATACGTGAGAATAAAATTATGAGAACCGGGTGTGAAAGCCTATTGAAGATTGTGCAAGGTTCGCACAATTCATTTTCAAACCTTTATACGTACGTTGGACAAATTATTTCTCACCGTTCGTTCATTGTGTACTTTCTGATGTTTCGTGCATATTACTTTGCAAAATTATCTTCACTTTTCGTCTACCACGGAACACTCACGACTGAAAGATCGCGGTTTCTAGACAATTTACCAAAACGAGTCAAATATTCCAAATCTTAAATCGAATAATCAACAACTTGTAATTTTGTGCCAATACGTAAAACAGAAACACGATCCTCCGATAGTTTCGATCAACGTGCATACATCGAACAATAAAATATACAAAAGTGTCATAAAAAATGAGTAAATACAACGTAAAGAATTGCACGTTAATTGATCCAGTATAATGACCAAGGTATGCTCGTGACAGAATTACAAGTTGTGCGTTAACAATAGGTAAGTGAATTAATGGTAGGTAAGTAAATTTTTAAGTAAATTATGTAGTTTGACTCGTGTGTTCAAAAATCATGTCCATAGATAAATTTGATCGTCTTTTGTCTACGATTTGCGCGTATTTCCACGGTTTGGTCGGTAAGCGTAATTAGAAACGTCACGGTGGAGTGAATTTATTCAAAAATGAACATTTTGTGAGAAACAACGCTGACAACTTCCTGCTACAAAGTACCGTTGGGTGCGCCGAAGACGGATATGACGTTACAGCCACACAATTTCAGTTGCGTTTGTATCGTTGAAAATAATCGAATGATCTTTGCAAGAACGAATTAACTGTTAAATTTCGGACACACCGACGATACGATTTTATTATTCGTACCGAATTTTCGATCTGTATGGAACGTACTGCTCTTAAACTACCTACCGGTTATTTCGCTCTTACGATCGTAATATTTGTACAAAGATGCTCATTCGATTCGATGATCTTGAACATTCGATTTCTAATATCTCTAATATTTCAATTTCTTCAAGAAATCTTTCATTTTTATTCAACTGAACATCTTCTACTATTTTTTCACATTGAAAATTTTCTTCCCACCATCTGTTTCGGAAGAGGTCCTATATCGAAGAAGACGAAATACAATCGATCATCGACAGTTATTTGTTTCAGACGACAAATGTCTAATTTTATCGTCGAGTTTCATAATTGTACGTTCAGGTGATTTTAACCGACTACGCGCTACCGTACAATCTGTCGCACTGCAGACTCGATTGAAAAACCACTCGGAGAGATTCTCTAGACGATTTCATTTGCAGAACAGAAGCGTTTCAGCATGAGTATACCTTCTTAAATAAATAAATTGCGCTACATTTCGAAAAGATTCGTTAAATGGACCGTTACGGAACGTTGCGATTCATTTTACGATGAGTCGTACACGTCGAGGTGCATCCATAGTTGCACGAAAGCGTTGCACCGTCATTCGATACGATCGCGTCGTACGGTGGGTTACATAACAAACCCGCATATTGTACAATTATCCTTTAATCAACCGTAGTATCGAGAATAGTTGGAGAAATTGTTTTATTTTGGTAAGAAATTTACATAGCGACCGCTGGTGTCCGTTTCTCAGATTGAAGGCCACGGATTCATGGGACGACCTAGTGATAAATAAAACGAAAGAGTGAGTTTATCTACTTACGCTACCAATCTGCATCGCCAGCTCCCATCCACCGAGTTTCACGATGCCACTGGAAGCCAGATAGACGCAATGCGAGCTGATCGCACTGTGCACGTAACCGCGCATGTGACAATGTCTCAAGGCATCGGATAGTCTTCCGCCGCATTTCGCGATGTCTTGTATCGATATACGTTCACCCTGCTCGTGTATGTAATGATAGAGGGTGCAATCGACGGGCTCGAATATAGAGACCAGACCGTGCTCGTCCGTATGCGTGACGGCCATTAACAGTAGCACGTTCGGATGTTGAATTTCTCTGTCGAATCACGTAAATAGAAACACAACTTGCATATAATTACACGTTACGAGAAAAGAAAACCGAAACGGACGGGATAATCCATTCTAACGTAAGTGAAACTACCGTAGTTAAGAAAGAAAATTTATGAATGTACGACGCGAGTCGTACAATGCGCTTAGGTTATATTTTCTATGCAATAGGTGATAGCGAAAACCAGTATAGGAAAAAGTTCAATGATACGACAATACCCATCTTTCTACGACCCCGTTTATGTTTGAGTGCAACGATGCACCGAGAAAGTGCAAGTGTAAATTTTTTTTTAACTACCGGACGTTTTCTACGCATAATATTACGATAGGGTATTCGAAAATTGCGTATTATTCGTATTAGTAAGCGCTTGGGAGGAAAGGAAAAAAAAAAGAAATGTGTAATTTTCGAATAGGAGTCGAATTTCGATCGAAGGAAAAGATACGTGATATTAATCTATGGTAATTCGGATTTAACGATAATGGATTTTTTTGTATTAATTGGTACATACAGAAGTACATCCAAGTCAGCTTTCACGGCGTCTTTGCATTCCGGATGTGTGTGTCTTTTCAGCGAGACTCTAGTATTTTGCCATTCGGCAAAAATCAGCTCTACGTATCGATCTTCCGTGCCTGGTACCCAACCGATCTCGAAAATTTCCGAGGCTGGTATGTGCGGCACGCTAGGTACAATCGATTTTGATTTTTGGGCTTTCCGTTCATTGTCGCATTTATTGTTGTTAGTTTTTGTCAAAAGATCTCGTCTTGTTTTATCGGGACTAGCCGGTGTGTCTATCTGCAAGTCGTCCGAGAACCGTCTACGATCTATGAAAGCTTGTAGAGCATTGCGGTAAGATTCGCTAAAAACAGAGATATATATATATATACACGTATATATATGTATGTACATATGTATTAATTGGATACGTGTCGATATGTTTTAGAATAAAAAATAATTGTACTTTCTTGGAACTTACGAAATAAAGATCGATCAAGTGTAATTGTTTAAAAGTAATAATTGAATTAATTGGTCAAGAAAGATTTTACGTATTTAATAGGCACAGTATCGTCGAACATGTTTACCAACTCTTGAATTATTTTCAAATTGATTTAATATATCAAGAAGATTGAAATCAATATTTGAAAAACACTCTTTTATTCGACAACTACAATAAGTATTTAACACATTTACTTTGTTCCAATCGGTGTACATTCGTTGACATTTTTAACTTTTATAATGCATCACGAAATTCACAACTCTGAATTTACGAAAAACATCGAATAATAATGTCAAAAATTATATCGATCAACACTCGTCTAAATTCGAAGTTTGAGAACCACTTTTCGATTGCAACCAATTCAGATGGCTACGCAATAGATTCACACGCAACGAAATAAAAGGCAGTCAATTATTTTCGGAACACTAAACAACACGACACAAAAGTTAATTTATTTCTTGTTATAAGACAGAAGTTGTGGAGGTACTGATCGCCGTCAGAAGCGAAGAAAACATTCTAACTATCCGAAGAATAAAGCACGATCGTGACCCCTTTTAGAGGAATCACAGTGGAGACTGTCAGTTTGAATTATTTTTCACAATGTACGCGACAAAATAGGTTAAGGCGTTTATCGTTTTCGTAGAGAATATCTAATACTTACGAGACGTTTCGTTTGATACTGTATTTCTTTTCTTCTTGCTTTTCCACGCTGTCTGTCATTTTCGATATGAAAAGAATCACGATGTGCTTCGAAACCGAAAAGTTATCCCTCTAACTATTCGCAAGATGGTAATACCGTTGGTAACACGTAAAATAGATTGAATTATCGATTATATTTCGATAAAGGTACTAAATAAGATGTGCCATTGGTCACCGAAATTCTCGCATTATGATTGGTACATGGTCGGTTTAAATTCATCAGTTGTGTCCGTTGATCCATTGCAGTGTGACGTTTCAGTTTATCGTGATAAAGTATCGTGAAATTTTCTCAACTATTTTGAGATTCTCGATGGATAAGTGTCACCATCCATAAATAAGCAGTAAATTTGACAAACTTTAACATCGATTTCGAAGCAGTAACCGCGATATAGGTGTCCTAACCAATATACGAAACAATTTTACGGACATCGACAGACACTCGTAATGCGTGAACAATCTCCCGCGGAAGGTGTGGTGATAATGATCGCTATTTTCTCGTGTTCAACGAGGTTTGACATTATTACAATGAACCGGAACCCGACCTAACATTGAACTTTTGAGGGGAAAAATACAAGTGCTACGAGCTTTTGAAATTTGCACGTGCAACGTAAGTACCTACTTATTTTGTTGAACGTATAACTTGTTTTACAGATGTTAACATTATTGCATTATTATCGTTAAAAATAAATAACGTGCAATCGTAAAAATGTATGTTCACGTAGTACGTATAATGTAACAATACGAGGTTATGATTTCGAACAATGCGTACGAAAATTCGAAACATTATTTGTCGTACGATTTGATTTTCAATTTTTTTCTACATAAACGTTTTATACGAGTGTTTTACACACGCGCATTAAAAACAATATTAATACAATAATGTTACACTTACTTGTTTAAGCCACATTGCTTCTGTGCTATATTCCACCTATTTCGTTCTCTCTGTATAACATCCCTGCAACAAAAATAAATAGTTGCGTACACTTTTGTACGTATGATGTTTGCATTGGTTTGAACGCATCGAAATCTAAGTGAACCAACCATGTAGAATTCATTGAATCAATTGATGGCAAACATTTCTGATCTTTATAAAATTGAAGAATATAAAAAATGAATCAAGCACGTACGATAATATATTATATTTATGCTTTCAGTAATTGCAACGATACGAAATATTGATAGAATTAGAATCTATCGTATTGAACAATTGTTGTTGTTTATTATGTAAATTGTGATGGGTGATATAATTTTATGCGTAGAATTTATTATTTTGTTTAGAAAGATATCAATTCGCTTTCAATAACTCGAATCGAAATATATTTTTTCGAGATGTTAGAATTTTTTACGTTGTTCGAATTTGTCGGGCTTTCTCGTTTCTTTTTTTCGGGATTAGGCCATAACGTTTGTTTTTTCGATCGTGAAATTCATAGGCTTCACGAAATTCTACTTTCTCTGATTCCTTTTTCATGGATCATGGAACAGAGATACCGTCACGTTGGCGTAATAGCTTCATTTCCCGCTTCGGTGTTTCTTTGTTCTTTTCTTTTTTGCATCTACGGTGGTATACCCGATCGAACGATAAAATGTTGTTTGATATTCAGGACACGTAATCGGAGAATCAAGGTATTTATGCGAATCGGAGTGACTTTCTTTCCGCTTCTATTTTAGCTTTTATCTTTTGATTACGTTTCATCGTATTTACAATGTGTCACAAATTCGTTCGTGCGCGACTGGTACATTGTTTCATTTATTTCAAAAACGAACATTGCACGTAAATACATATATACATATACACATACGTACACAAACATACACTTTTCCTATATTAGAATTATGCATTTATACGTATACATTACTTAACACACTCGTAGTACAACCAATTTTCAAACTATTAAATGTTGAAATTCTTTGACAACACGAGCTCGATCCTTCTCATCCTTTCACAGTTTTATTCCTCTTAATTCACTTGATCTTAATCCTTTTGTAAGTTCGTAGCACACTTTGGAAGATTCTTAAAAGATTCCTAGACTCACGACACAGTTTAGGGAAACAAATCTGTCACAGTTTTCAATCGTGAATATTTGTAGCGATAATTCGGAAATCGCGGAAGTTAAAAATTCAATAGATCGTTGGATCTGTTGTCAAATATTCGCGGTTCAGTGTAGTCGGTTTCACGGTGAGGTACATGGTGCATGGTGTGTCATGGCACGGCGGTACAGAATCACTGTTCCAAAGAGTATCAGATGACATACGATAGCCACGCGATTCTACGTTTCATCCCCACCACTCACCCGATCGCGCTCAATTACTCCCTGAGGGATGTTTTCTGAGTGTCGAGCTGTACATAAATGTGTAATGGTGATACAAACGAGTAGATTTAAATCGTTCAATTTTGACTCGTCGTACTTGTAAATATTTTTAAACGTACCGATAACACATCTAGAGTGTGTTTCGAGACACTGTATTTGTACAGTGTTTCGTGTTAAGATCTTTTGTTCGAATCTATTAGACCGAACGTACGAAAATAGACATACGATTGGCGAAATCGTGCAAGTAAGAGGCAATTTCTTCAATTGAATTTAAGCATTAAGAGTTCGGTTAGGAAATCTTTGTAACTGATTACCAGAACAATCAATTAAACTCTGCTCAATGGTTGAACCGAGTGGGTGAAATTGATCCTAACAGTACTGAATTTTTCGTGTCCCGTGGTGTTCCCTATAATTGTTATCTCTATAATTTAATCAAATAATTAAGTTAGTTGACCCCGTTGTTTCGAGAAATCATCGAGAAATAAGAATGGAAGAGAGATTAATTAAGTAATCCTTAAGATGAATTTATAGCATTAGAAGAAACAAACAGAACGCAATCTCGATACTTTCGTCTAGATGGTTTATTGTGATACCGTGTCGGTTTTATCGATAAACTTGAATCAAAAGGTAATTAAGATTTTATCTTGTATCTTGTACCCGATTCATCTCATTACCATGCGAGACGTCTTTGAAATTCAGTGCAACTTCCAAATCTCTGAAATGAAGATTCTTATGCGCAGTGAAATTAGAAACGTCTGATTTCAGGTTTAAATAAAATAAGATCAGGCGGAGATGTGCGTAGGTAACGATAATACATATTCCGATAAACTGTAATCCGCAGTTGGTAGCAGCAGTAGCAAAAGTAGCACGCTTCCGTGATTCGCTTAATTAATTAGGCTAACAGTGTGTACGCTTTAAAGAGTGTATTTTACAAAGTAATTTCGTCGGACAAAAATATTTGATTCCGCACAATTTTATAGAATATTAATTCCATTATTTTTCACCGAACAAGAACCAGTATTTAGAATCGAAAATGTTTTGACAAAACTGATAGCTACAATTTTTATAAGTCAAATAACGTAAGAAAATATTTTACGTCGGATATTTACCGCAGCGAAGAGAAAGGTATCTATAATACTTAGCTTGATTTGCGACATGTGACGACCTTAAGGTAACCGTAAACTACTTAAACAAACACATTGTATCGTTGTTAATTTCATGCAATCTTGCTTTTTTCAATGAAACACGAAGGACACTATCGATTTTCCAACTACAACGCCTAACGTTTCATTTAGTATTTAAAAATCCGTCAACCGTGCAATCTTTCTTGAAATGTTTTTTTTTTTACGAATCACCCAGTATATTCGTTATTGAGTATTTTGTTCGTGCAATTCAGATTCTCTAAAACGAAATAAGAAAAATCCTGCACATCCTATGACCGCATTTCATACTTCTTGTATTAGAAAATAAGGTAACAAGACGCGTTAAATTTTATGCAAATACCAATAACCCGTTTACCATCGACCATATGTACGTATCGATGAAAAAGGAAAGCATACCTCAAGATTTAATACTTCTATAGTTTTCCGATCACTCTGATATTTGATATCTATATTTATCCGACAACGTAACTCCTAATTTAAAGAAGACTTATGTGCATGCGAATCTCGCGATTCTTATCATATTTAAATTATTAGAGGTTCGATTAATTGTGAATGTCACCGATAGAAGCTAAACGTGATTTCAAGAGGATGAGTATAATTGCAGTTACATATGTCCACTGTCGTTCGACCAAATTATTACCGAGCTCTTATCCGTTTAATTTACAATTAGATACATAATTACAATATTATATGTTGGATATTGTATATTATAGAAATTATTTACATAATTTCGTATTATGGAAATCTGTTTGGTAATTATTGTCGAGCTTTTAACGATTTAGGTATGAAAAGGTATTTGCTAAACGTAATTACCTATAGAATATATATTTTATTTATAGATAATCGTTGACTAGTCCCTTAATACGATTCAATACGCCAATCACTGAATGACAAACAAGTTGCTTTGCTTTGCACAGATACTATTTATGTCTACTGCTGATTCTGCTCGTTCATACCAAGTCATAACTATAAACGAAGAAGGCATACAGCGCATTAGTATGCTCGAGAAGTCTTTATTGTGGACTCGGAGCAACAACTGACCTGCCACTATTCTCAGATCTTCGTCGTCACAGTTTCATTAGTAGCAATTATACACCACAAAATAAGACCATCCGCGAATTTGTCATGGCAAACGCTGCAACTAACGTGAAACATTCTATTGTAAGGAAAATAGCACTTTCGGAGAATCTTATGTTTACGAAGATTGTCTAAAATTGCAACGTCGGCGAGGAATCAGATGAAAAAATCAATTCGAACAGTCTCAAATAGTCTTCGACCTTTATTAATTATTTTGTTACCATCGATTATTTGAATTGTAGCATTCTTAGCAGAAAGTATCTAAAATTCTTCACGAAACGGTACAATCTAATTGCGCCTCGTTGGTGCGAAATTCTTCAAGTTCTACAATATATACAATTCTTCGCAAGTCAGATAAGAAGATAATTTATCACGTTCGTAATACAGTTTTTGTCTAGGAAGTGTTCGATACGAGCAAGTACGGTCATTTAGTTAAGAACATAATAGAGGTCATTAAATGACGGCACAGCTAGGCCGATTCTAGTTAACGGTCTACCTGTGCTTACCTTCAAACCGCAGAAGGTTCCGTTCTTTTCGAGCGTAATTAACCCGTGTCTTCGATACGCTTGAAATTTTTTGGAACATTTTCACAGAGCAGTAAGTAAGCAGGACCCGCAGAGAAACTCGTTCAACGAAGCTGTTTGTCTGGTCACCGAATCCACGATTGAAATTGCCATTCTCTACGATGTGCAAACAATTACAAACAAACTACAGCGTTTCTGCTTCGCGAAGAAATGTATCGTCGTTATCGATACTGAAATATATTCAACTATTGTTTCAATTGTAGGATCTCGGGAATCGCGATTAGAAAACTTGAGTAATAAATTAATGTCACGAAGATAGACGAAGCTAAGAAACGAAGAAGTTCGATATCGCAAAAGTTTTCTTTCAGGAGGAGATATTTCATTCGAAATGTAATGAACTTTAGGTATTCGAGTAAATGATAAAATTTCAATTTTGTAGACGTTCGTGGAGCGATGATGTTCAAGAAAATTTCAATAATCGCTGAATGCTGCGAACGGTTCGCTTCAAAGAGTCTTTAAATCCCAAAGGATATTAACTTTGAGGCGTATCGAATTTACACAGCATTAAAGACCAGTTAACCTCCATGAAAGTTTCAACTTCGTAGAAGCTGGTATCTTAAAGTTCCATTCGACGTGCTTCGGGGTATCAAAGAAAAAAGAAAATAGGTGTCCACGGTACCGAGCTCGAACTATTAAATTCGATCACAGCCGCGGTAACGTGTTGCACGTTCACTGTTGCACCAGAGATACTAGCGTAGTCGTTGATCATTTTATCGCAAATTGTGCCACTGTTTCGGAGCGGGGAGACCAGTTGCAGCGACGCCTATGATAAACCATAAGTCCGTTGTCAACGAGTTACGTTATAGGTGAAGGTTACCGAGATCGTGTCAGCCAGCTGATAAATAACACCGAAAACCAAGTCGAAATGTTGCCATGTAACGCATGCAACGTGTGTTCGCAATCACGAGAAATGCTGACACGAAACGTTGGACTTTCGACAAAATGTAGAGTAAAACTACACGAATCCGGATCGTTTCGGGATACGACTATTATACAGAGTGTCCCATTTGACTCTACCGTCGTAAATCCTCTTCGTTTGTCTTCAATAAGGGAAAACTTGCGGTGTAAAAAAAGTAGCTTTAGTGTTAATATACTAAATTGATTACCTTCAAGTTCCAAGAAATTAACGTTTAATGGTTAATATTCGCGATCACTTAATCTTCTTCAGCGTTGTCCAATTTGGAATCTTGCACTAAAATTAATTTAAAAGTTCCACAAAATAAGAGACATTCCGGATCGAAAAACGGTGATTATCGCTCAAGCAAGAGCATTCGATAACCAAATAATTATATTGTACACGTAATTGTAAACCTGACTGCGCATACGTTAAACTTGTTTTGTAGAAATTGAAATATTCCAATTACTGTAACACTAACAATTATCACAATATTGCGTGTATCTCGGCTACAGATTACAATGTTTTAGAGTTTAATTAGTAATGAGCAAAACTATTCGCTAATGGATTCCGTGTTTGTCAGTTCTCTTTTATTTTTCGTTAGATTTCCCGGTAAGGTTATCGTACGCGAAACACTAATACGGCCGGTGATTGCATAAAGTTATTCCACTAGAATTCATTTTTCCCGAAGGTATCAATTCCAAAGATTCCTTGTGAAAGTACTGACATTTGCATGGTTAATTGGCGCTAGTCACTGCTCGACCACACGATGCGAAATGCAAACTAACGACGGCTCTTTCTATTATATTCGTACGCAAAAATCGTTAGATTTCACGAACTTTTTCCACTTTACACTTTCACTGGCTCAATTAACGCATCCGAAACAACGACGAATCGTCGAACGATAGTTTCGTCACCTTTTTCGATGGAAAACGTAATTGTAAAAACACGCCTCAATGTCCAAACACCGATTGTGCACAAAATATGCAAAATAGATAAATATAAAAAATAGATATAACGTTTCTTTTTCTTTTTTTTTTTTTTTTTATCAAGCTCGAATGTGACAGATAAACCGTTCCGTTAGAATAATTTCTCTAATCTCGGTGTTACGTAAAAGTGGATCGTTTTATTCGTATGTAGGATGAGACACGGAACAATTGTAATAAGTATCACACGCGTGATACGTTTAGCAACAGTAATTATCGTACGCATTGTTGTAATGCAACGAAAGAAATGCTTGCTCGTTTGTCGCGAGTGTTTCGTACAATGAGATCTGTCAGTTTCTTGGACACCGTGTTTCCCGCGACACCTTTGCTTCGTATGAAAATAATAGTGAGAACTTTCCGAGTAAAAAGTTTATCGTTGCGTTAGGAATAATATATTTCCTGTTTTTTCTTCTTCTTCTTCTTCTTCTTCTTCTTTTTATTAACGAAGCGAAACGGAAAACAGGAAATCGAACGGTTTCTAAATATTCTTTCAAACACGATCGAATTTGTTCCCACTGGAGAAATATTTCTCCACTGGACCCTGGAGTTGTTATTAGACGAACATTGTTTTATTAACGCCAGGTATGATTCCCCATTGTTATCGACGTACGAGTATCTCAACGAAAGGGGTAAGAAATAATGAACAGTGGATTTCTCGTGCACGAATTAATTGAATAGAAAGCGTCAAAGAAACGAAGTATGCTCTTTATTTACTCGTTAATTTAATTAACAAAGCTTTCAGGCTTATGTATCGATTAGTACATAATAATCGCGTTCTTTAGAGTTTCACTCGATGCCTTTGTTCATATTGTAGACAATTCTTATGACGTAATTGAAATCTGAGAAATATGAGAAATCACATTTTCTTGAGTAATTGTAATATTTTTCATATTTAAATCGAAGACGTTTAGAAAATGTTCAGGAAGAGGAGTTATTTTTTCCCGATTGGTTTTTCATTTTTAACTTATTTTCTTTCACGAGTGTACAACAGTGTTTTATCGTTTCATTTGACAGTTTCTTGCAGAACAAGCTCAATGATATTTATTGGAGAACGTTTAAAAAATGTGATAAATATTTGTAATACGAAACAATAAACTAAACACTTTTAATTTTACTATTACGATTAATCTTTTTACAGCGAGGGCAAATTGATTTCGCACAATAACGGAAACGTTTCCGTTTTTGTTTTTTTTCTGACATAAATTTTTAGTTATCTTATCGGTTAGCGTCACTACTAACAGGTTTATCAAAATTATTGCGCAAGGGATTTAGTTTTATTTTTCGAAGATCATTATGAATTAAGAAACATCTCTAAATTGTTCCAACGGACAACAGTTAATTTATAGTCAAGTAACGTGAATTACGTCTTTCTATAATATTATACCTATATTATATACGTATATTATACCTTTAAAAAATTTTTCAATTTTAGCTAAAATTTAAAACAATGTTCAAACAATGTTTAGCCTTTTCTTTTATTTCGTAAGGTTGATCAATTTGGCTTTCGAAAGGCTTAACTGTTACTCAATAATTTATTACATCGACGATAAGGTAATGTAACTTTTTGTACAACGTCGTGACAAATGACAAATGCTGAAAATGGTGATTCAAAATTTTAAACGTCTTGTCAGATAAAAGATATATTTTATGTTTTCATCATTCTTATGGCAGACAGTTATAGAGGTCGTAGCACTTGCAAACGGTAGCGAGAGTTGTACAGTAATTACGTTGGAAGTTCTTTAAAACATGCTTTTGTAAATACACAAGACTGCGCCATAGTGACAATTGTGACATTAACAACCTGGCAGTTGGCGTTTTATATGCTTACGTATTCTACTTTTCGTGCAAACATTAATTCCGGTCGTCTCGTTACGAAGTTACACAAACAAAACTGTCTTCGTCTCTACAATAACATTTTCTAAAATACATTGTAATAAAATTCTAAAATAGTTCGATAATATTTTCTTAGATCAATTTTACGAATATTCCAGACCTCAATAGTCCGGTAGCTTATTAGTCTTCATCGGCATGAACAATGTCTCGTTTCGTATTCCACTTATTATCCTAATTAATATTCGATGCTTTGGTGTATACATGGCTCTTGTGAAAGTTACAAATGCCTTCGTAAACATGTCTTAGCCGTCTCTAAAATGACACCTAACTGGTACAAGTATTGTTGAACGAGCGTAAACTATTCATAGATTAATATTTTTGTAATGCTTCGAACACAGAAGATAAACAAGAATTTTCGTAAAAGATAAATTCGTGGAAGATTGTACGTTTAATAATTCTATATCGGTTCACTTATTCTTTCGAAAATTGAATCGAGTGTCAGAGATATTATCCGGTTCAGTTCCAACTGATTAATCGTTACTGGTTTTTCAACAAGAATCTTCTCGAAGTATCAAAATCAATTACAGCGATACGTTTACAAATTAACGCGAGTCTCGACCCCCCTTAAAGTGCAGTAACGATAATTATATTGAAAATTATGCGATATTAATACGACAACGTCCTCGTTGAACCCATTTTTTTTTTCTTCAAACTTTTAAACCGTCTTATCGGGTTTGTATCTACATCTCGAATTGAAATATCATTTATAGCGCAAATTAACATTCTCACCGCTAATTGATATACGTCGTTGGAAAAAATCTGATAACGAAGAAGATACGAAACGTAAATTTTGATTATTGTGGATCAAAGAAGAAAATCAAGTCGACGAAATCGTGTGTACAAGATATAACGCTGAGGTTGAAGGGAACTTTGAAGCAAAATTATGGTTTGATTATTGATACGAGGAAAAAGGTCACGTCAACAAAATCGTGTGTACAAAATATAACGTTCCGATCGTTGCCGATGGCTGGATAAACGGCGTGCATTTAAAATTGTAATTACGTGCACGAAATATAATATATTTAATATCGTTACCGAGAGGAAGACGTGCATAAATCGATACAACGATACGCGACGAAAGTCGTGCACAAATGAACACAGGATTCTATTTTTCAATCTACGGAGCTTTGTTTATGCGCGTCGAGGTGTTTTCGTTTGCTCGTTCGAACGTTAACGGACGAAATTTCGAAAAGAATTCAAGCAAAAGTGTACGCTTGAATCTGGAATACCGTGCACGAATTGTGCGAATAAACACGTTGTTTGGTAAGACTGGTACCGAACGAACGGTTAATCATACGCGATAGAACTTTTCAAATGCGTCTACTCCGAAAACCGTTATCACTGTTGGCGTCGAACGATCGAAAACGATAGAACATCCACGTTACGGATATACGTCACCGTACCTATACGCGTGCACAACACGATCGATTCACCCGGTACAGAAGTTGTACGATTTCGGTTCGATACGATCGAGAAAAACCGCGATAACACATTGAACCTCGTTTCGCCCAAACGAGTAACTCCCGAATATATTTCGAAGGAAATTCACGACACGAGTAATTACATCGGGAAACAACCAAATCTTTCAAGCTTCTCGTTTGTAAATAAATATTAGTAAACTGTTTCGTTTAGATAACGCATTGAACCTCGTTTCGCCCAAACGAGTAACTCCCGAATATATTTCGAAGGAAATTCACGACACGAGTAATCACATCGGGAAACAACCAAATCTTTCAATCTTTCTCGTTTGTAAATAAATATTAGTTTCAATTTTCACCGAACATCAATGGAAATCTATCCACGGTGTGAATCGAGAGTCGGATGTATTTTCACGTGTTAGAGAAATTCGTACTAGAGAAAAAAAATAAGAATAAAAACAATTGAAAACTTACTTTCTAAGCCACTTCAGCATTCCGATCATACCCATCGCGCACGTGGCGTATCGGCCGACCACACGTAGATAAGACTCGGCCAATTGACAGGTGAGGACCGCGACGCCGAGCACCACTATGAGCGCGAGTTTGCCGGGTGAGGAGCGTAGATCGTGCCGATTCGCTTCCTTTTCGCGACTGGCGGCGATCTGACGGCCGGCCGTGCTGCCGCGACACTTCCTTCCGACACTTCTGACACCGCGAACGGCCGACCGCCCGGCGTTCGCCCCGAATCCTGTCCGTTCCACGCTTGCCGCCCCACCACCGATATCCTGCCTGAATCTTCCGCTTTTTCGCCGCGCGATCCTTGGAAATACACAAGACTGCGCCGTAGTGAAAATTGTGCCGAACAAACAGATCCGAATCTTGTTACACGATCTATTTATCGTCGATCAGTTTTACCTGTACTTGAAACTTACGATATTCAAAATATAATTTAAAGGGTTCTGAAACGATCAGGTACGTATGTGTTACGATTACGTATGTAGGTATGTGTAATTATACGATTAGGTACGTAGGTATGTGTAATTATACGATTAGGTACGTGTGTGTTACGATTACGTACGTAGGTATGTGTAATTATACGATTAGGTACGTAGGTATGTGTAATTATACGATTAGGTACGTAGGTATGTGTAATTATACGATTAGGTACGTAGGTATGTGTAATTATACGATTAGGTACGTAGGTATGTGTAATTATACGATTAGGTACGTGTGTGTTACGATTACGTACGTAGGTATGTGTAATTATACGATTAGGTACGTAGGTATGGGTAATTATACGATTAGGTACGTATGTTTTACGATTACGTACGTAGGTATGTGTAATTATACGATTAGGTACGTATGTGTTGTTTCCTCGAGGAATACGTTTCAAGTAATTTGTAAATAGATCGGTAGAATCTTCTACAAGTATTCTACGAGAAAAGGTGAAATTGATATTCTGAATTTTTTTTCTTAGTAACGTTCTTTTACGTGTATCGTTGGAATTTCAATTACGTAAAATGGATCAATTCCCAGAACTAATTCAGGGCCGTAGACCATGGCCAAACAAAGGTCAATTTCCTCGAGAACCGTCTCAAACGCGCCGTCAAATCTCGAACGGTACTCGAATCTCTTACCGTAACGCTCTGGGAAAACGATCGAGATCCGATCGTTCGTAATCGCCACGGTCAAGCAACGAACACACTCATCCGGTATCGATTTAGCGTCACTGAACGAGTTACTGTCAACGATTCGAAATTCACTCGCAACGTGACACTTCGGAGACGCATGGAAATTACACTTGGCACTGGATTTCCTGAAATTTCTTGCGATTTTCGATTCGAAGATATATTTTAACGAAAGAAGTGTATTTAGATGTTGTGCATTTTCTTAATGCGTTATCGGCGAGAAATTGGAGTACCGTTCGTGTTTATATTTTTAATATCGATACCGATCGCTATACGTACGTGTCTGTTACACGTGTGTTTCATTCGTTTACGAAACAATCGAGAATAAATCGGGTAACGTGTTTCCTGTACATATGAAATTTAAACGAACAAAATTTTTTTCCGTAGTAACAGAGGACAGTGATAAGCTTACCTATAGCGTAAATCTCTCGCATTCATTGTTTCTACAATTGTTCTCTTTTGCGCGAAACTCTGAGAGTTCGAACGATAAAGCTATCGATCGTATCTTCGATTCTTAATTCTTTTTAACTTTTAATACCGACCGTCTCACAAATTCGTAAAATATATCACACCGAGTCACGTTCATCCGTATCGATGATCGTCGTAAAGATCAAACTGAATTAAAAGTGGCTAATCCCGTTTAATTTACAATTTCTGCGTTTATTGTTAGCACGAGCATGGGACGACTTCTGAAATGAAACTCAATGCGAACGTTTACGCAGCTGATATTGTACGTTCATGTTTGACAACAATTTTCGACTTTAGTTAACTTTGGCGTGTATTCGTCTATCGATAACCTTTGATTAGCAATCGCTGTTCCCCTTGTGTTTATATTTCAGGAAATGCTCCGAATTTTCGCCAATTGAATTGAATTTTCCGTTTCAGAAATAAAATTACGTCGCGAATAACTTTATTCATCCGCGAGATATCCAACACGGTAAATTTCTAATACGTTAAAAACTTAATAAGACCGTGACAGGATGTAAGGAGAAAAACTTGTTTCTTTGAAGATAGAAAATTGTTCGATCCGGTCGAACTTTCTTCAAGACCAGTTTTCGAAATTTCAAGGTAATCCGTGTTTCTTCAAATGGGAACGATATACGTTTCTTGACATCGAGTATGGTTGACATTGAGTAATTTCATTTGAATCGTAAAAAGCACTTTTTCACTTCGATACTTGCTTCGTTCTCTTCGATTCCGATCTATTTACAAATTACTTGAAACGTATACGTCAAGGAAACAACACATACGTACCTAATCGTTTCAATTATAAAAACCCTTTAAATTATATTTTGAATATCGCAAGTTTTAAGTACAAGTAAAACTGATCGACGAGAAATACGTTGTATAACAAGATTTGCATCTCATCCGCTATAAGTATCAATTTAAAGTACACACCGTAAAGCAAATCTCTATGAAGCTGTCGTTTAACGGGGGCGTGCTTATTTAGAAATTCTCGCGTTAGAACCATCGTAGCAATTAATCCGGCAACTCGAGCTTTTAACCACGTCGCTTAAACTCGTTTGGAAATTACATTCCTAGACGATGCTCGTTATATTCTGGAACTAGGAAGCTTTTCGCGGAATCATTGCCCGCAACGAAGTTCGTTTGATGTCAAGCCGTAAGGACAAGTAATGACATGTCTCTTTTCGCCGGCGCAATTCACGAGACCACCAGACGGCAATCAGTGTGATGAGTGATAACAAACAACAATTACTACGTGCAGTCTGCAGCGGAGAGAGAACTGGGCCATTGACGGGCGCACGTGGGACGAACGGTACTTTGTAACTTGAGAATGAAAATACAGCTTGATTGTCGTTATTAAACTACTGTATTCGCACACGGGCCGCTGTATTCGTAGATAAAGCGCTATTCGTAATTGCGGCTACCGACACCACGCTTCGAGAGGACTAAGGATTATATTCCAAGCCGAGAAACCCGAAGTGGTAACGCATTCCATACCTCAATTCGGAGATTTCAACGATTTCAACGATAAATTTCCTCTTTGAGAGGAATCTCCACTTTCGTACATAGCTGACCACTCGTTTTTAAGATAAGTGGTATTCAAGGGCAAAGTTTGAGACCCTTGTACCGACCAACGCGTATATACATCGACACACGCCCACAAACCTCGATGAGAAACGACAAACGAATTCTATATCGTCTCGAAATGGACACTTACAGCTAAAAGTGTGATTTCTCTTTTAAACTTTGAACGATAGTTGATTATTATTACTGGTTGTCTTTTTGTTGGAATGGAAAATAATCATTGTTAGCCTTTGAAAATTATTATCTCGAACTATCGGTCGAAAGTTCAGTAACGATTTGAACGAGCATATTTTCGAAACACAGTAACTGTAGAAGATACATTCATTTTTTAAGAGTAGAACTATTAACTCGAGAAACGATTTTATGATTGGAGTAAAGTTAGAAATCACTATATTTTGAAAATCGGTTGAACAATCATATATTGTACGTTACTCTACTGTAAAGAGTAAGTCTTCTACAAGTATTCTACGAGAAAAGGTGAAATTGATATTCTGAATTTTGTTTCTTAGTAACGTTCTTTTACGTGCATCGTTAAAGTTTAAATTACACAAAATGGATCAATTCCCAGAACTAATTCAGTACTATATTGTGTACGATTCATTTAAATTCTATTCTCACTTGAAATATTTCGCTCTCCTATGAAATAACTGATCGAATAAAGTACATACGATTTTGTATTATCGTAACTTTAATCTGAAGCGAAAAATACACGACGAATAACGTTTAACATTTGTTCTTACATTATTAGTTAAATAATAAGATTTTTAGGCAATAGTTAGCAAATTGGTAAGATTTTCGGCATCGATGTTAGTATCTGGTTATCGAGACTAGTTCGTTAGGATTTACATAAATATTAAGCATAATACACGTGTACATAGAAAAGTGCAATAAAACGATCGAACGTTAAATCGAGGTATAGGAGGGTAACTGTTTTTATTCGAATAAAATTAATGTAACGAGACTAGGATTTGAAACAGGACCAGTGTCCCAATGGCACTTTATGTTCTCCAATGCGTTGTGTCCGCGTTTGCTCTTAAGCTCTCGCTCGTTTGCTGTTAATTAGCGAGACTTCATCTCTTGCTTCACGCAGTAAGTAAACGCTTGCCAGCCCTCGCGTCGTTGTTGCGACTGTAAAATGTATATATAGAAAACATTCAATTGCATTAATTAGAGATTACCACTAATAGTTACAAATGGCTCTTAAAGCAACAGATGGTCATTGTGTTTTATGGCATCAAAGTGATAATTAACACGTTACTGTTTTGGTCCGCAACCATGGATCCACTTGTACCCCTAGAAAGGTGCTAAACTTTTTATAGCAATAAATAGTCAATCTTGTCTTGTAAATACTCTGTCTCTGCGAAACGGTTGTGTCTCTTATCTTTGAAAGAATTTATAAATTATTATTCTAATTTATCTATACACAGTTCAATGGACATAGTTCGAAATGCAATATCTCTTTTCGTTTCATTGACCACGGTGCAACCACGTTTTCGTTATTTTGCATTTTTAAACGTGCGCTTTTACAAAAGCGTAAACTTTGGAGTATTTAAACGGCAGGTAATTAAACGGAAATGTGCAAATTTTATTTGAACAACAATCGGGGAATAAAAACTGTTATTGAGGCAAATTTTAATTCGTTCCATATGAAATATGAAATTCCATCCTGTAATTAAAATTTTAATTTTTACGTAGATAAGACTTATGCCCCTTTCTATAATTAAGTTTGCCGAGTAACGATGACTATCTGTGCGCTCAAGTACCTAGTTCTGCACTAGTTGCAGTCTACCAGGGGTATCTGTATCGTTCGTGAGGCGACTGTTCTTTTCTCGAAAGTACCTTGAATCCTCTGTGAAGACGATCTTTCATTATTGCGATGAACTCCTTGTAAGATAACTGGCCATCACCGTCTTCGTCAAACAATGCAAAGACTGTGTCAATAATATGATCCGAGAGTACGCTTCCTGTACAAATTTTTACAGCTCGTTGAAACTCGTCTAAAACAAAAAAAAAAAAAAAAGAAAAATTCATCATTCGTATCTTATATTCGTCTCTTTTAACCGTATAGATTATTTTGGCAATGAACAATTCGTCAAACCTTTGGATATTGGGTGGTCTGCTAGGGTATACATTCGCATAGCTATCGAGAAGTCGTCGATATTATTTAAGAATTGATAGAAACGACGGAATTCCTCAAACGTAATGCCGATCTGAAGTTCTGAGTTCTGCAGTATTCTGTCTAAATATTTATCGTACCTATAGACAGAGAATCCGTCAATCTAGGGACTACAGTAGGAATTATCTTATTCGTAACTCGTTATCTTATTTGTCATTAAAAATATGAAGAAATTTTTCACTATGACACGATTTTTCGGTACAACACGATGGTAAAGTTTGACCAAAAACTTTGGAAACACCCTGCGTAGTAATACGAGTCAATGTTAATACACGTATTACTAGAGAATATACATAGTATATGTATACACAGTATATTCTTTCATTTTCTATATTTAATCGATTTTCCAGAATTGCCAAGAAATAGAATTCTCTAATTCTATCGATCTAACGAGTACAGTGTACAATACTTTAGAACTTTTAATTTAAAAGATTTCAAATGTCGAATACATTAGCGAATAGTGAAGACAATTGAACAAACATATTCCAACTGATCAGTAACGCAACCAGAAATGATCTTTTTCTCAACAAATAAGAGAAGGAGTGTATAATTTTGTTTACTTTGAAGAGAAAGACTTTTTAAATTCATGTTCGTAAAGTTTCTTTCACAATTTTTTGTTTCTAATTCTTTTACGGGGCCAAGGGGATAGATATCTTTTTTCTGGTTGCGTTACTACGAGTAAGTAATGCATTATGGTATAAATGTTACAATAGGAGAAAGAAAGCTTACTCGTCGGTATCGAGATAGGTGTATCGTAATAGTATCTTGGCAAAATCTAATTCCGTAATTGTGTTACGTCCTTTGCTGAACTCGTGAAATTCGAGTTCTAGAACTTCTTGTTGCAAGTTCATCATGAAACGTTTGAAATCTTCGTACTTCAGATCGTGCGTACCATCCTTTCCGAAGAAGTGTACCATTAAAGTTGTATCGACGGCGTGACGACGTTGCAAACCCTGCGAAGAATAATTTTTAATTTATTATAATCGACCAATCGGGCCTGTAAGCACGATACTCGAATCTGGGATTCTAATAATATCAGTTTCGATTGTATTGCACCCAATTATCTTAAAATTCACCTGATCGTCGTCGATATATTGAACTTGAATTTCTTCCGGAGTTGTTTGTCTTTCGGTTAAAAGCTCCAAATTTTCTTTGGTTTCGGTACCATGACGACCTCTCCAAGCGTGACTGAAGACTTTCTCCATCTGCACGAATCGAGATTGAACAAGTTGTTAAAACTTTTGGTTTTTCGATCAGGAGTAAATCCTTCATACAAAAAAAACATACAGGTGGATTTGCATAATAGAGAGGACAAAATGGCAGCAATGATTTCAGCATCCAGTGCTAATGTGTCTGAAATAAATGGCAAGAGAGTTAGCATAGCGGTTATTAATATGAAGGCGCCTGTATCATTTGTAATTATACTTTATTAGAATTTACACACGATCGTAACTGTATGCAGTGTTACAATTTCACGTGCCGATAACTCGCACAATTCTGTTAATAGTATTGCACATTTTAGTAATTTTTGTTATTCTAGTGGTGTGAAATTCAATGTTTACTTACCCAATGCTGGCGTTGCAATATTGACATTTTCTTAAGAATGGTATGACATTAATTTCTACATTATTTTGTATTTTTACCGGTACCGAATATTTAACCGATATGTGCGTTATTTTACATATATCGTAAACGATAAATTCGTACAAATATCTTTTATCCGATCTGCGGTTTCAATTGTTACGATTTTCAATTACACGATGAGAAACATATATCACAATGTACAAGTTTAAAGAAAAACTCAATTTCCAACGATACTCCAGAAATTTCTACGATTCGTTCTTAACATTGCTCTATAGGTGCAATTATTTATACGTACGGATAATTATATATTATATATTATATTTAAAGAAAAACTCGATTTCTAACGATTCCCCAGAAATTTCTACGATTCGTTCTTAACATTGCGCTATAGGTGCAATTATTTATACGTACGGATAATTATATATCATACTTTCAAATGGTTACGAAGAACAACAAGTTGCGGTAACGAAAATCGTAACTCAAAGTTAATATAAAAAGTGAAATCCACTCGGTAAAATACAAAAACAAAATCGAAAAAAAGAAAAAAAAAAAAACACTGGTCGTGCGTCTTTGCGCATGGAAAACTTACGTAAGAATTAGAAACAATCTCTGTTGTATTATTTCCCAGTTTCTTGCTACGAAGTTTCGGTTTCTTAATTTGGTTCGGCTCGATAATGGTATTCAACTAATACGTAAAAATAAATAACATAAAATATCAATGATCCTTGTACAAAGAAGTAAACTATGTAAAATCTGCGTAACACACAAACTTAAGCTTCTATGAAACTTGAAAGGATAAAGCAAAAGTGCGAATGACAGTACAAATAAACGGCACAGTTAAAACGAAAGAGAAATAAGTTTAAGCATCCGATACGAGCTAAATACGAAAAACGAGAGAAACGAAAAAGGAGATAAATTTCTGTCGAGACGAAGTGTACAAATTGAAAAGAAAAAAAGAAAGGAAAGAAGAAAAAGAAATTGATATCGATGCGAGTGATTAAACGGTAACGAAAAATTACACAAGCTTCTCTACGGTTATCCGACAGTACGTTTAATTACTTGGAAACATTAGTATTGCTTTGAAACGCTTGGTATTAAATTCTGAAAGGGGAGACGTTAATCTCCGAGTACGGATTATTTAGAAGAAAATGTTAGACGTCGTGGAAAGTGTAAATTGATTCACCATCGAGCAAGTTCGTTAGTAGTCAAAGGCACAGCCGCCAATGGGCTGATTGCGACTGCAAGCGAATAGTATGAATCCCGCGACAATAATCGAGGCTACGCGCGTACTCGATCCACGTTTTTGACGAATAAACTAAAACTCACTAGACGTTTCGTTTCATCGTCGATACGCCGCTTCTTCAGGTTGCCGCTGAGCAGTTCTCGAATCTGTGAAAATTACAAACGTATCCGTGCAAATTGGAAAATTCTACTGTGTTACGTCGAACGACCTTCTTCCCGTTTCGCGTCACACGATTTCTTCTCTTCCTTGAATCGGTATTCCTGCTGAAAGATTACCGATAAATCTCACTTTCTTCCAATTTGCCGTGTGTTGTTACACAATGGTCATATTATCGATACAAACGTTAACGCTTGGTGGTTTTATATCGTTTCGATACTTCGATTCGAAAATTTCACACAAAGGAAGAGATAGTCGAGTCTCGACGTTTAAAATGAAAAAAAAAAAGAACCGGTTCGGAGATTTTTGTTTGTTCAATGTACGTTTATGTTGAAAAACTATTACGTAATTAAATTTCACTCCCGTGATTATTAATTTTTTGTTTTTTTTACGGAATTTTGATTCAACGTTCTAATAACGATCAATGATTAGATTGTGCCGATTTGAAACTATTGATCGTTCATTTTCTAGAAATGTAAGGTTAACAATGGTCAGAGTTAAACAATTCTGAGACTCGACATTGGTTCTTAAACGCCGAAAAGGCACCGGTGCGTCGTTCGGTCGGATTATTTATTAATAATGTTATTCGCTATTAATATAATTGTAGGTCATACGATACTAACGTTGTAATTTATTCGGTTCTTTAACGAGCAAACTATAAAATTTTCTTCTAATATTTACAACTATTTCATTCACGATCATTGCAAGCAGAAATGACCAATTACGGTAAATTGGACAAAGATTTGAATTTGCTTCTACTTTACCGAGAACAAAGCAATTTATTTTTGCACGTTTTGTTTCGTCGTGTTACTTGTACCATGACTTACGTTCTACTCTATATAATTGCTCGAAAGCTTGGTATCATCTTCATTGGAGAGTATGAAATTATGCCACTATAAAACTTGAAGGGGTTATGTATTGATGATGCATCTGACATAAATTGGTATATTAAAAGCCGCTCTATATTCTATACGCACGATGTAATTGCAGTCGGCATAACAAAATAATAAATCAAATTACTTAAGAAGCATGCTCGGAATAAATTTTATAATCGACGCCGTAGGTCCTTTTTGGTCAAATAAAAGTACAGTGTAATTTTGCTTCTGGCACGATTATATATAATTTGTACTTTTGATATCGATATCGTACTTTTCCTAGCATGCAATATTTGATAGTTCATGGTACATGCAATAGCGTAAAAGAAGAACTTTCCTTACCACAAGAAATTCAGTTTTGTCCACGCGCTCGTTCCCGTCTACGTCGAACATGTTAAACGCAATTTGGAAACCTGTCTTTGGTTCTGAAATCAAATTCCTCGTCACTTTGAATCTCGCTCCGGATCGATGATCGACATCTTCGTGCAGATGTGTACACGTTTTCGGTTTGTTGAAAATTGTGAAAGTACTTACTGATTAGAATGGACAAGAGAAACAAATACTCCGTATAGGAAATAATTCCTAAAAACAAAAATAATAAAGAAGTTATTATTACCGCGATAACAATCCTAACGAATAATTACAGTCCCAACAAAACACACTAAACACGTTTTCACGTATTCTTGCCTAGAATTGGTAATTGCCAATATCAAGTGAAACGGAGCAGCGTTGAAGGAACAACGAATTTTCAATCTTTTCGAAGATGATCGCAACCAGGACGTTTCGTCTCGCGAGCCTCGATTTCAAGAATTTTCGTTTCAACGAATAAATTCCACTACGGCGTAGTATTATCAGCTCCGATTGAAACCGGGGATCGAAGAATCGATGTTTATTCGAGGGAATCCATTTGTAAGAAAACGATGCGCGGGTTTTAAAGGAGGTTCCACGGTTTTTCTTTACGACGACGTGGCAACAAAGTTCCGTACTAATTTCCCCGATGATCGCGTTAAATCGTATCTAACCGTAAAGTTACAACCCAGGACGCCTAGAAAGTAGCCACGTATTTACTTACGCGATATTAGCTACGCCTCATAGCGTCCTAGGCATTTCTGTCGGGCATCCCTTTTCACGTGGCCGAAGTAACGTCCAATAACTCAGAGTCTTAAAGGCGACCGGTGAGGGATCGTCGCGTTACCTAAATTTTCATCCACGGTACACACCCTTCCGCGTGCTTCGGCTTTGTGGCCGACATAAAATCAATTTTATTGCGCTATAAGCACTCTATAAAACGCTTTCACGGGATCGGGCGGGAAGAAAGTTTACGAAGCGGAAAAACGAAGAAAGCGACCGCTCTGGTAGGAAATAACGGCGTGAAAGCTCCTACGTTGACGATGCATTTCTCTCGTCGAGCCGGTCATTTCGGATTTAAACCCCCTTGGATGAAGTTATACGGCGCGCAAGGTCGGCGAACATCAGAAATATTCGAGACGCTGGTCTCGTTGGCTGACAGTTATGCTTTGGAATATTTTTTTCTTCTTTTTCTTTTTTTCTTTCACTTTCCGTGAACTATGCACGGGATAGGAAGGTTTTCGTAGGTAATTTGGAAAAATGTCAAATCGGAGAACCGATTACGAACGTTGAAAGAATTTGGTTATACATAGGTATCTTCTTTTTTAAAAACGTACACATATCCGTATGTATGTAGAATGTTCGCGATAAAATTGAGAAGAAGTAATTCGAAATTTATCGTAAATAAATTATTTTGTCGCACAACCGAATAACGCCAATCGAGGATCCGACTTTGGTCATAAACGTTGGAAATAAAAAATAAACGATACACGAAAAGTATTTAACACGATGCAGTGTACGAGTTAACGCGATGCTTGGTTAGCGACGTTTGTGAAAAATACGGAACAATACGTATTTGTAAACTTTTTCGAAGTTAAATGCCATAGGTGGGCAATGTTTGAATAAAATTACATTCGTAATATTTCGCGTCTCATTCTGCCCCGTTGTATAATACATTCGAAAAGTTTCGTAACAGCTAAACCGTAGGTGGGTGCTTTTTACATGAAATTTCATTCATAAAATTCCATGACTCATTTCACTACACTGTACAATGTGTGAGAATCCTATTGAAGGCTAAGCCGTAGGTGGACAATATTCGTGCCAAATGTCATTCACAAAATCTCATGACTCATTCCGCTACGCTGTACACGTTTGAGGAGTCTCTTGAATGCTAAACCGTAGGCAGACAATAATCGTGCCAAATTTCATTCATAAAACTGCCAGATTCACTCTGTAACGTGCAGCATCGTTGAAGGGTCTTTTGGAAGCGTTCCTTTAAATCCCTCGAATCGATTTTCAAATTCAAATAATAATTATTGGTCGTGTAAAGCTTGCTTCTCAGAACGGTGGTTTATCGTTAAAAATTTCATTCATAAAACTTCCCGATTCACTCTAACGTGCAGCATCGTTGAAGTGTCTTTTGGAAGCGTTCATTTAAATCCCTCGAATCGATTTTCAAATTCAAATAATAATTATTGGTCGTGTAAAGCGTGCTTCTCAGAACGGTGGTTTATCGTTAAAAATTCTCTCGACAAAATCAACTTTCAGCCTTTAGGCCTGCATCCAAGGGCCAGCGTGTTTAACATCACTGCTCTATTCTATAAAATACCTCCGAGAAGTTTCTTACACCGTATGTAAATTATAGGAGAATATTTCGCGCGTAAAGTTAGATGTAAAAACTTATACGACTTGTATCGGTACGCTAGTGGACGTATACGAAATTGAAAGCGAAATGGTCGTAAAATGAGTTTATTCGTGTCGCTCTACCGTACAACACCCATATGGGACTTCGAAGCCAAAATTGCGCGCGACTAATGTTTTCGCGAAACTTAACTCGCAAAAATTCACCCCCCTGCGCATCCTCGAGATGTTTCTTACCATCGGTGTAAATTACGGGAGAATATTTCGCGCGTAAAATTTGACGTAAAAATTTATACGACTCGCGGTTCGGTACGCTGTACGACGCACCGGAGATTGAAAGCCGAATGGTCGTAAAGTGACTTTATTCGTGTCGCTCGACCGCGTAACACTTACGGGGATCTTCCTCGGAGTTAGAATAGCGCGCGATTAATGTATTTCGCGAAACTTTATTCGCAAAAACTCACCGCCCCGTTGAAGAAGACGCGACATTTTCGACGAGAGGTTTCTCACCGTCTGCGCGAACCGTAGGAGAAAATTTTGCGCATAAATAGTCGTATAAGAACTTATACGACTCGGTACCCTGATATACGATGTATACGGGAATTCGAACGGAAAGGGGTATCGTAGGTGGACGATTTTCGCGGGAAATTTCGTCCGTAAAATTTCACGACTCGCTCCGTTACGGTGCAATGGTCGTTGCACGTGCGTGCAATAAGGAAGTATTCCATCTAGTTACGGGGCCGGATAGGTTTCGTATAGCAGAGGGATCGATATTGGTAACGAGACGGTTGTTTCGTAGGTTGCTTCGGGCGCTTTATACAGACGTCCCATAATCGTAACGAATGCCCTGAAAGCGGAGTGGATCAAGTCGGGCTCGTATATTCGACCGTGAAATTCTCTGGTTCGCGGGCTCACGTGCACACGGGAGGGACGCGTTACGGAAGAAAAAGAGAAAGTGGGATATACCGTGAGCGACGGTGGTGCTCGTTTATTAGAGGGAAGCGTGAAACCCGGCTTCGCGCGCGATTATTTGCATTTCCATTAGCGCGACAAACGTGCTGTGAACGCGCAAAAAGCCAGGAAGAGGGCCCCCCCGACAAGGACCCCGACTCTTGGGACTGGTTAACGACGCGGTCCTGTTATTTTGATCATCGCAGGGGTGGCGGGATTAATTGCTTCACCGTTGATCCCCATTGCGTCTCTGTGGCAGTCTCGTAAAATCCGAGATCGGTTGGAAATTTTGCAACAAGAAACGTGACCAACGGTCGGACTCGCCTATCGTCGTATTGTACGGTGTATTTATTTATTTATTTATTTCTAGACGCGTCTCACTTTGTGCCGGTAATTGCATGCTAATTCGAGCGATTAAATGCAAACCAACGCAATTAACTTTTCATCGAACATTTTCATCGACGGTTGGACGTAAATGATGCATCGGGAGATGGAACACCGTAGGTGAATAAATTAACCGAATAGATAAAATGTCGACTGTTCGAAAAGGGTTGGTTCTTTTTTCGCAGGGGTTTCGAGGTTACTGAAAATTGTACAACGAACATTTCTCGACGTAATCTTTTCACTGTCGCTCGGTTCGATCGCAAGGAGAACGTTTTAAACAAAAGAACGAGACTCGGTAAAGGTTAACGTTGTCACGATAAATACGAATGAAATTTTTGCTTCAACGGTATTATGCAATTGCTTTTAACGCAACGATGAAAAAGTCGATTCGTTTCGTCGTTTCGCGCGTAAAAGTATACAAAAATGTTAGAAATGTACTACAAGCTATTTTATATTTTATCGCGGAAAGTTATTTTATTGCACGAAATATTCAGTAACCATCGCGGATAGTTTACTTACTACGCCGAGTTTGAAATTTAACCGTTAAACGACCGAGTTTCTATTTTCGTGCATTAATCCTTTAACACTGTTGCCTCGGCTACGATAGTCAATTTCGAAACGTTCGCGAGAGGTCCCATCTTTGCTAATTTTTCACTCGGTAAACCTGAAACTTTGACGTTTATAGGGGAATAAACCTTGTATTGTATGCATGACGAAAAGTTCGAATCAATGCTACGGACAGTCTTCGTGCAATAAAATTGTAACACGAACACGGATGTCGCGCCGGTGATTTCAATGCGCGGTAGGTAATAATAATACCATCGCTGGGACCAAGAGGTCGAAATAGTATCTATTAAATGTCAAATGTTAAATTTAGTTAACGTAACAGATTCTGTACTTGGTACTCATTCCATTACGTATCACCGAGGAACGGTTGTAAAGATCTGAATTTGGTACGTCAATTAAGCTTGATCAATGAAAGCTTTGACGTTTAGGAGCCAGTGTTATACAAAAAGAGCGAAATGTGCGCAGAGCGATCCGTTACAACTGTGGGAACAGTTGAGTTTACGATACGTGAAATATCTCGTAAAGTTGCCACTTTCCAATGTCCTGGTTCGTAATATCATTTCGTACGTAGAACGTGTAACAGATTCGTAGAAAAGGAAGAATTCTAATTTTATCCTTGTCATTTTCTTCGGAATTTTAAGAATTTTGGAATCGATGCGTTTCAGAAAAGACCCGTAGCGAACGTCAATTTTCAAAATCCTCCGTACGATGATGTATAAGTAAATGAAAATAGCGTTTGAACTCAATGTACATTCTACCGAGCGATAATTATTTCGTAGCAATGTAACTGGTTCGAGGAAGTGATCGCTTGTAAATTCAATACAAAAGACGATATAATTTACATGTTTCGTCGAACGATTATAACGCTCGTGTAGAACGAAATAATATTGAAAATCGCGTTGAAAACTATTAAAGAAATATTATATAATATTGAAAGGAAAGTCTTCGCGGAAATGCAATTTCAATTTATTCGACTGTAATTAAAATTTATTCAATAATTAATTACCGCGTTTGATTACCTTTTTCCATTAGCGGAGTAGTTTCGGTAAGCGCCGATAAATGTTGCGTCAGAAATTACTTCCCTTTCAAGTTTACCGGACGGTACGTAACGCGCGCGAAGAAATTTTCATATTTTTAAAACAGTTTCGAGTTCGAAGTTGAAAAGACGCACGGTTTTGTATATACCGTGCGTCGTTGGGATTTCTTTCAGATGTTTGAAAGTCGAAAGACACTTCGTAAGATATTTCTCGAGTGCTCACCTTTGTCCCGAAGGTTTCTGAACATATGTGGACTTCCTTGACGCAGCGAGGGGATGCTATTTCTCATCACTTCCAGCTCCTTGTCAGTTAACACGCGTCTCTTCAGCCTCGCTAAAATATCACCCAAGTGTATTTGTTTATGTTATTTACACGCCGGAGTCGATCAAGGAACTCTAATTTCAGTGGATCGTCATTGCCAGTTTACGGGGCGAACTATGCGCATCAAACGACCGAGGGAAACTTCTACGAAGCGGCTTATTTAGAATTTTTCTCGTACACGCGGAAAGACACGCACGATACAGTTAATGTACCGGAAATAGATCACCGATCGAATATTTCTAGTTTCGAATTATCATCGTTCAAGAGCGAACAAAGCGTTGGGAAACGAAATTTAGCAGCGACGACGATAATAAGAATTCTCTTTTACTCATTTTTTCTTTTCCTTTTTTAAATGCAGATCCATTCGTATGATTTAGCTTTCCCATGTTGCGCAGTAATGCATCTCGTTAATATTTACTTATGCGCTCCCACAAATTACGAGGGCATTCGTTGTCAAAGACAAAGCGAGTTATTATCGTAAGCTGACAGTGCTATTGCTGTCCGTACAAATTTATTTAATACTCACGTCTGGGTTCAGGTTCAACAACACTGTCGAGGAAGTCCTGGGGCGTCATGTAGAGTTGCCCATCGTATTCCACCGATGCAAATTTTATAAATCTTTTTTCTCTCATTGTCAGTTTCACCGCCCTTAGTGTCTCGTCTTCGCGCTGGAAAATGGAATTTAAAAGTGACATACAACATCGGTTCGTTTAAACGAAACGTCAAATTATTCGAAATAATTGAACCAATTTGGGCCAATCGAACGATCGTTTAACGTTTCCACCCAAACAGTGTTCAACGACGAAGTGTTTCTTCGAGTTGCTGAACGAAACAAAAGAAAAAAGAAACTTCCTTCGTAGATTGCAATCTTTGATCCCGTGGTCACTACTTCGGTTGATCCTTTGAACGTGGATAGGTGACAGCTAACACTTTCAACGCCTGTTGCGTCGGATACACGAGAAAAGAAAGGACAAAGAAGAAACAAGGAGAAAAGTGCACAAACTCGAGAAACCTCTTTTATTCGCAGACCCCTGTCGAAAACAGGCTTGCGGGAATCACGAAGTCGGTATCGTCTTTGAATCTTTTCTATTAGTTTTGGATACCAATGAAGAAAAATGTGTAATAATTTTATTTCGAATACAACCAATACGAACAGAAACTTTCTCCGTAGAACGCGATCGTTGCTTAAAAATATTCGATTGTCGGAGCCACGCGCAGAATTTCGGTTAATTTGCGTGGAATTTTTCTCGATTAGCCAGCAAGAGGAAAGTCGAAGAAAGTACCGATACACATCACGTACGCAACTATGAAAGATTGTCGAATTTCTCGAAGGGCGAGGCCCTTTTGTTGGCTTCCCTCGTGGGAGCCTGTACGCCCACTTTGTGCTCGATTACTCTCCTCCCACTTACTTGGCTGCTGCTCACATACACCAAGGCGGTACGCGTCGCGCGTATTTCGCGACGTAAGCCGCAGTTAAGCCCTTAAAGATATGCACACAAGAGTCATGTAACGACATGAATTTGCGATCTCACCGGTGCAGATTGAATCGTTCATTCTGGGGACGCGAAATTGCTGGAACGCGCGACTCCCGCGCCGAGAGCCGCGTTTCAGAAGAATTGATTATGAGTTATTGTCATAGTGGCGGCCACACAATTCCGCGATCTTTTTCTTTTCGTTTCGCTCGGGGAATGGCGCTTGAATACTGAAATAATGCGACACGGTGAACGGTTGATGAGCCGGGGGAGAGATTCCAACGTTATTTGTAATTTACTTGCAGCCTATTGTCGCGCGGTATGTTCGAACGTTTAATTAAACGGCTACGAAATTGGATAATTTATTTGCATTTTGTTACCCGCTACGAGCTCGGTATCGTTCATAATTCTCTTGAAATTTTTAGCGAAACACGTCGCTGTACTTTTCGACGAAAACGAGGGTCGTTTAAATACGCAATGAATAAGATTTTGTTTAACGTTTAGACTTTTTTTTGCGCAGAATTTCACGTCCTTAAAGATTCGGTTGAAACTTCTTCATATTATATTATATATGATTTATTATATTTGATATACGATATAAAATATCATATATATTATTTTATATTTCTTTCATATTACATTTTCAGACGAAAATATAAAATTTACCGCGCTGATAACAATCGTGTTAATGGACATACGCGTGTATTCAAATAGAATTTTTTCAACTTTTATCAACTTTCTCTCCAGCCTTCCTATAAGTTGGAAGGTAAAAATATGTATTTTCGAAGACAGGAGTGATCTAAAATTTACACGTCTTCGATCCAATCCTGCGTTCTTAATAAGAAATATTCGTTATCGTTCGACTTGCAATTTCTTTTGCATTTCATTCCTCCTTTGGTCTTACCTCTGTCGTATAATCCAAAGTCATACGCGTTATAAGAGATTTAATTTATAGTTATTAACTAATGTTAATTATTTGTAATTTATTGTCTACCGTTAAAAATGGCGATATGGAAATCGGAGCTTTCGACCAAGCGATATTTGAAATTTAAATTCACGATTAAATATCGTAACATAATTTATTTGCTCTTTGCAGTCTAATAATGTTTTAAACCATTTTTCTCATTTCCAAACGACATTTTTCAAACGAAAACCGGACTTTTGCGAGGTTCGACTAGTAACTGGGTATGTTAAGAGAAAAACCGACCTGTCCGAGCGAAAACCGGCCGGTTAGCAATGCCGATACAGGGTGTTCTACGGAATTTACCGGACGGACTGTATCGTCGAAACGTTTTGATATGGAAAAGAAAAGTACATGGAAAAATTCAACGGTTCCAAGTGCTTTAAATTCCTACTGCAGCGTTATGCATTCAGGTTGCGTGCATGCATGCAGCCAAGAAGCGCAGTCTCGTATGTTTGTTTCAAACGGAATCTAATATTTTCTTCGATATAATCATTTGTTCGATACAATGTTTCATTCCCAGCACAAAATTGTCGCGTTTGTTGTCCAATTATGCGGTTGCTAGTATCAAAAGATGCGTAACAGTGAAAGTGTTCGAAGCACCTAATCGTTCAATTTCGACTTACGCGTATCGTTTCTCGTGTCTCAAATCGTCTCGATTTATAACTATTTTGTACTTCTATGCTCCTATATCTCTATAGGTCGCAATTGGACTTAAAGTGCAACTTAGAATGCCATTAAGTTAAGTAAAAGTGTGCGATGACTCTGTAACTGTTCGTTGTCAACTTTTGTTCGATCGACTGTTAGTGGAATATTCGATTCGTTCGACGCGAAATACGATTCAATCGTGTATTTCGGATTATGATTTTTCCCCGAACGAATAACGTATGAAAATTTACGTATCTTGTACAGGTTATTTGAAATTTGTGTCTAGATGATAATTTAGCCCAGCTCTGCACGCTGGTGTATCATTCGAGTAGAATACGATCGTTTAAAGCGTCCAATTGAAATTGTATTCCATCATGGTGTCGAATGTAAATTCACTGGCGTCAAATGCAACAAATACGATGAAAAGATACTTATTTTTAGAAGTGTAGGATCTACCAATAAGGAACCGGTTTAATCCTTGTGTAACGAGGAAACGAAACGTTTCTAGAATTTCCAAGTTGATTGTGAAAATATTTTCATCCCTTCTAGTCCGAATAATCGAGAAACGCTGCACAATACTCGGTCAGAAATAGATTGAATTTTATCGGAGCGATAGTTGCAAATGACTCTGTAACTATTCGTTGTCAACTTTTGTTCGATCGACAGTTACTGGAATATTCGATTCGTTCGACGCGAAATACGATTCGATCGTGTATTTCGGATTATGATTTTTCCCCGAACGAATAACGTATGAAAATTTACGTATCTCGTACGTGTTATTTGAAATTTGTGTCCAGATGATAATTTAGCCCAGCTCTGCACGCCGGTGTATCATTCGAGTAGAATACGATCGTTTAAAGCGTCCAATTGAAATTGTATTCCATCATTGTCGAATGGTAGAAAAATTCCATCGAATTAACTGTACAAGTTAAAAGTGAATATACAGATCGATCAGGTTTAGCGGAAGCAGGGATTCGATTTTTTTTGTTCGTGGCACGTCGTTGAGGTAGCCAATTGGAACGGGAGCAAGAGTACGGAATTATCGTTTGTATCAACAATGTTATTACATCGTACAATCATCATTATCCGTATCAATCCAGGCACGAAAGCCATTCTCCTTGGCTCGAGTCGCACGCACGAGAACGTATAGGCGTGCAAAATCACCTTAAGGATCTACGGTGGTCTTATTGTTCGACGTATTTCCATAAGCGCCACCGTAATCGGATACGGCCTCTTTCGCGAATCTCCGTCTGACCGTAAATCAACATCTTTTTTCGCGATAAATCGTTTTTACAGTGGTTTGCACTTGTAACAGCTGCTTCCTGTTACCGATCAAGATTAGCTCCCAAGTAACTCGTAGTATCATGCAGATAGGCAAACAGGAAGGCTCCGTTTTGCTAAAAGCAACCCCCATTACGCGTGAAATTATAGAAATAAAATCGCTTAGCTCGATTCAACTGCCACTCACGCGGTTCACTTCGGGCTAGGTGTGCCCGTTAGAAATGCCGTTTTCTCGCGACCGTTTCAAATTAATAATCGTACTTTGCGAAGATTTCAACGATCTCGTAGCGCGATCAGGACGCACGGACCACTCGGTGGTTGAGAATCGGAGAACGTGGATGCTTGGTCTCGGATGGACTCTACGCGAGATGTAATTTTTGCCAAGTTTAAATTCGTGTTACAATCTGAGAAGAAGGACTCGACGAACACAAGGAATCTTCTACCATCGGCGTTAGCAGTGTACGATAATACTTGTATCGAATAACTGATTTTAAATTCAATCGACCACTTTTCTCTTTAAAGAAAGTACGCGGTTTTCTTTCGTAGAGGTAACAAAATAGGTGAGGTTTGCTTCCGTAGAAGTAACAAAATAGATGAGGTTTCCTTCCGTAGAAGTAAGAAAATAGGTGAGGTTTCCTTCCGTAGAAGTAACACAATACGAGAAACGTCCGTAAAGTTAACGTTGAACACTGGTCAAGGTCAACCATGGGACTTAGTCGGCAGAACCGAAGACTCTTACGAAATCAGCTTCGCTCCTCCGTATCCAGGGACACGATCTCACGATTCCTCATTCAGAAATACATCGAGCGACGGTGCCGAGCGTCTCGTGGGGGAAAGATATTTCCGCGAGAACGAATTTACGCTACAGCACGCCCATAAATCGCTTCGTTTCTTTCCCGTGGTTAATGCGCGGCGCCCAGCGATTTATGGGATACCAAACGCCGTTAGGTCTAATCTTCTCGTTAGAGAGTCGAAAGAGCACCGAAGGTGCCGGTGCCTTTGTACAAATTGCTACCGGTTGAACTCGAGCCCGGGGACCACCGTGGTCCCCTTGGAAATTGGGCCTCGTGTAACGCAGCAAGATAAACGAAATTCTTCGTCCGTTTTGCTCTGTCCTCTTCGTTCGAAAGTTACAAACGTCCCTAACGAAATATCTGTCCCGTTGTTCGCTTATCTACAACTCCTGGTAGCATCGTTCAGATCGAACGGTTCACGGTTCAGGGTTCCGTGAAAGTTCAGTTTAGCATTTTAACTGACGCTGATTTACCCACGATAATTATTTCACGAATCACGAATCAACTAACTGCCGAGTGTACACTTGGGAGGGACGTTCCGTTTGTTGTTTTTCTCGTTTAACGAATCGTTAATCTTCGCTCGTTGTCCCAGTATTGTAAAATATCTTTTCGCTCGAAGAAGAATTCGATACATTCGAATTCGTTTGATCGTTTCGATGTCGAAACGATTGTCAAAAATCCACGGTCAATATTTGTTCGTGACATTGTATAACAATCTCTGCTCCTCCGCGGGAATGGATACCCGTACGATCGTAATTGAAAATCGGATAAAATGAAAGTAAACGAGTAAGCGATAGATTCGTAATCGAACGTTACAAATTGCACGACAATGGAAGAGAAATTTCCGCTCGATGCGAAATGTTACGCGAGATACGAAAATACTTCGAGAAAGGATTCGTACACGCAAGAGGCGTCTCGCTGCGTGGCTTGCCTAATTATGACTCACGGTTCGTAAATCGTGGATCGCCTTCGGTGTTCACCCCGAACGTTCAACTTATCCATCCCGTGCCTGTCTCGAAAATGGAGATACTCGACGTGCATAAAGCCAACAACCGATAATAAAGCTTGCAACCGGCTGGTACGCTTCACCCTTAACGCGCACCGATCCGATCTCGTCGACTTATTAAAAGCAAACACGTAATCAAAGTGTGCTATCATTTGTAGACATTTCTCCAACATAGTCGTCCTACGAGACAGAAAAACATCCTCTTCCGTTCAGCGAAATCTGCTCGCTACGACACCGAATCATCGTGCGCGTAAATCGCTACTATCACTGTCATTACTACAATTTTTCATCCCCGTGGACTCGCTCGTTGCACTTTCCCGGATAATGCGTTTTCCTCGAGCGCATCCGAGTCGGGACAGTGATTACGCCGACGCTCCTGGCAGGATAAGGCGGTGTTAATTTAACCAGGATCACGTTTGCTCGATCAATATTCCGGTCAAGTTCGTTCTTACCTTCGTAGCTGCGTGATGTCGAGTTAACTAACGTCTGTTGGCACGTCCTCGCGTGTCCGTCGGAACCCCAGAGGGGTAGGGCTAGGGGGTGTGTATGTGTGCGGTGTTAGGTTGGCATGTTAGCGGTCCAGGGTAATGACAGGCGCGGTGAACATTATGCTAAGTGCGGAGGCATCCCGGTTCTTTTTCTTCCATCGGTTCCTCTCCTTTTTTCTTTTCTTTTTTCTCTTTCTACCCGATATCTCAGCGCGCCACCGTGGCGATTAAGGCCCGTTTCATCCGCACCCGTGAACGCCCGGACCCAGCCCCTTCTCACCCCCTCGTTGAACTCACCGCGCACCCTACCGAAACGGTTGTTATAGTTTTCAATAAAGAAGCACGCGACGCCCTCCTCCTCTAGCGAAACCATTTTCTACGGGCTCTTTCGTATCGGTTCCGGTTAAGGGGCTATTGCTGTCCAGACTCGCATTTTTTCCAATTTTATCATTTCACTTCTCGGATGGTAGGTAGGTAGATAGACTGTTTCGTAGCGAGATTTTTCACACACGTATTTATTCGTGTTTCTTCGCTCGGAGATATTAAAAATTATCCGAGTTACAGTTTCCTGTACGATGACTCTTCTGAAAACGACGCTCCATTGATTTTCACGATTCGAAAAAAGAAAAAAAAAAGGAAAATTTCTCTTTTCGAAATTACGTAGCGCGATAGCCCCTTAAATCGACAGCCGCGAGAGACGATCGTATCTGAAACGAATCGATGGAAGTTTTACGCCGGCCTCGTTCCCGCGGGCGATGCCTCAACGAGCCTCCTAGGTGCGTGTACGATTTTTCGATTCTCCTTTTTTCCAATCGTTTTATTTCTTTTCTGGTCGCGAACGAGCTCTATAAATATGTTGCGCGATCACCACATCGGACAGTGGTTCTTGTTTCCTTCCGTCAGCCCGAGTTAATGTTGCGCGACTGTATCCCACGAACGTAGCACAATTACGATGTTGCTTCTGTTTATACGAATGCTTCGCGTCGAAGCGTAACTAAGATCGACTCGAAGCGCAAATACGTAACTGGTTTATTTGAAGGGTAAAAGTGTAACTGGTTTGTCGAAGGTTTCGAACACAGCCGGGTGTTGCCTCGAGTGTTGAAGTGCAATTACACGGTTTCCCGCGTAAAATGTGAATCGATCCGTGCGGCACGTCCACGGGGATATCGATCTACGGGGGTTTCTCAATTTCGGGATGGGCGATGCTACACGGCCGAGAACACCGTACGGACTCGCGGAGCCTTTTATTTCACGATCCACGTCCAAGTAAAAAGTAAAGTAACGGCGATTCCGTCGTTCCGTTGCAATTTTTACGGTCACTCTCGTCCCCCCGTTTATGCAACGAAATCACAGCCTCTGCCGTGGCACGTTAATTTTCGGAAAACGTTCGATACCGGTTATGCGTAACGTTCGCTCCTTCCTTTTCTGCAGTCCTCCGCAACCGAGTAATAATTATCTATACGGCCGGAACACGGTCAAATGTTTGCCCGGGTTCCTGAAAATGAAAGGTGCACGACTGATGCCAGACCACGTGAAAACCACCCTAAAACACCTGTCTACTATCGATACCCCAACGCGGTTCGTATCGGTGCACGATGCAGATGTAACGATCACTAGCGATGGAACCAAGTACAACGCGCATCGATCGGTTTCGCGATGAAAATTAGTTACAATTGATTAAAAATTCGCCTTACGTTTATTCTTGGTCAAATTCTCGCTTGAAATCTACCATCGAAGTCTACAGCGATCGTGGGTCTAACGGTTAAACGTTCGAGGGTTAGCTAGTATAAAATTGCACGATGTTTCCAAATTTCACGTTTCGTTTTCCTTAATCTTGTTTTCGATTCAACGATCCACGTGTTTGAAACGATACCGTACTCTAGCTGGAATTATGCGACACCTGTATCCTTGGAAAACGTTGAACTCGTAGCGCAAGGAAACGTATAGGTTGCAAATGAAATATTATTTTTCGACCGGTGGATTATTTTGAACAGGTCGTTTAGGAACATTCCTCGATTCTGGTAGACGATACGTAAATTTGTTTTCATCGAGGGATATTTTCGATTCTTCGAGATCGTCTTTCGACACTGCTTGCGATATGCTTGATCCCATCGCTAGTCATTACGGATAGCCGTACTTACGGCGGAGCACGGTGGCGCCGAGATTGCGGCAGGAAATTGAAATCAGATAACAGCCTTGCATCAAAACAGTACCTTTCTCGTGGTGGAATATTTGCATATGGATATTTGGATACGAAAATTTCATTGCCAAATTCTACGCGTTCAGCCTTGGGAGGATGTTTACTTTTTCTTCCACTAGGACGGTATTTCATTGCAATAACGATTATCCAATTCATTGAACTATTCTGTACCACGATTGTGCGATAGAGGAAACTTTTTTTCTTTTTTTAATGGAACGTCGACTCGTGGGACGAATCGATGCAAAGGTATTGAAAATTGATCGAATTAATTTCAAGAATGTGCAACGAAAGTTCTCGTTTCGTAGATTCAAAACTTGTCGATTTGTTATAACTTTGTGTAATAAAAATGTTATCAAACATCCGTTGTTTTATGTTCGTCTGCGACAACAAACTAGCGAAGTTACAAATCGATGCGTTATTCGTTAGTAATTTTGTTAAAATTAACCCGTATTAATTTATCACAGCACAGTAAATACCAATGATAAATACCAATGGTATAATTTGATCGAGAGAAAGAAATCTTCGATCGGTATATCGGTAGCTTGTACTCACAGTTCGTGGATAGTGAACTAATAAAGTTAAATTTATAGATGCATAAACTCGGACTAGTGGCCTTTAAGACTTACTTTCAGAAAGATTTGAAACCGCTCGATCGATCGCGATGATTTATTTAAGGGTGTCTACAGGCTTAACATTAATTTACTGGTCGCTAATAACAATTATTCTTATTGATCTGAAATCCTTTCGTCGCCTATTCGTTCGTTAAGGAAACGTTTCAGCCGCGGGTAATGGCGAAGGGAACGTGAATATCCTAGAATCGTTAAACGATCGATGATGAAATACGTTTCGTTATAGTTGAACCAGGAGGAAAGAATGCGTTTGTATCTTTACGGTTATAATTTTCAATTTACGCCGAAACGTCAATACCAATATTAAGGTAAACTCATCGTTACAAAACCCTAAGAGCGTAATAAAAAGTAGTGGTCCGAGCAAGGTTTTACGAAGCTTTTTAATTAATGCTCCAACATTGGTTTCGAGTTTTAACGATTGTACAGGAAGTGAAATTCTTCCCGAGTTCACCAAAGTGAACTTTACAGTTATTTATTTCCATTTATATTTAATTAATTGCTTTTGTACTCATTGGGCGTAATATCGTTACATCGTACGTTACGGTATTGATATTTCTGCGAGGTAAATTTTTCATTTTTATTCACTTTTTATCAAAGAAAACTTTCCAACGGAATCTTACGTGCAAACTTTCGTGAATATTTCGCAAGTTACTATTGCGTATGTTTTTTTCAAAAATTTACAGAGTACTCGTTTCTACGGAGCGATTTCGAAACGGAAAGGGTGAACAAATTCCAAGACGTACAAATCTAAACAAGATACATTCAGTTAACGTTATCTCGCGTATCGATCCTGTTCAACCAGTTTACGATTCGCTGTCATACAGCCAAGTCAAAATCAATCGAGCACTCAAAGACGCTTCTCCAACTTTGAATCTCGCCAAACAAGTCCGATGGGAACAGATTTTACAGTGACCTTGGGCGGCTGGTTGATTTCGTGGATAGTGAACCAATCAAGTTAATACGATTTTTCGATAATTAGATAATCGTTATGATTTCAAACTATGGCCACGCAACTATCTTGGTTTATCGCAGTGATTGAATACGAATTACAGAAAAAGTTACGTTGAGAGAAGTCAAACACGAAAGATAACAACAGAGCTTAACAATCCTTCCATTTCCGGCACAACGTTTAACGAACAAAGGCAAATGCGTAATTTGCGTGTACGGAAACAGGAAATAGCATATCGAGGATTTTGTTAGTTGGCGATTTAGAAAGACTCTCTGCGAATGCTCCGACGTTTGAATTTCAGTCGATCCGGGATAATTGCTCGTAAAATATCGCGATTAATTAAGAGATTGCGTGACGCGAACTTACGAGAAAGTCGGGTTTGCCTGCGTCGAGCGAGCGCTAGAATTATCCATTGCGTTAGATTGTAATTGTTTATCCGATAAACGGCTCCAATTACACGACTGTGTCTACAGATCTACATTCTCGTCCGTATTTCCAGGGGAATTTCACTTTAAAGGGTTCGCGGCTCTATTTATGACTGTTCTCCGGTATCGGATGTTTCACTTGTTCAGCGAAGTACGGGAAGATAGCTTGTCTATAGCACTTATTCGTTCGATTCGATCTGGCACAGCTTCTACTTTGAACACCTGGTCTATTTCTACAGAAGTTTACGTCATTACTTTGTAGAGCAACACTTTAGATGAAGTTACCAAATCGTTTAGATAATACCAGTCTTACCATAATCGTACGTCAGTATTTTCACAATAATATTTATTCAGAGGTATTGAGATGCGTGACGATAAGGACCAGTTCTGCTTCGACTGTACTTTACTATTTCAGCAACGAAACGATTTTTCAAGATGCCAGGAGATAAGTCGACGGTTTATTTTCTTTTACCGAGTTCTTCAAGGGGATTCCAGTTCTACTAGAAGCAGATAATAATAATATTAATAATAATAACAATAATAATAATGGTAATAATAATATCTTTATTACGAAATACGTGGATGAAATACGGTTCAACGTGACGATACGAGTCGAGATATTCCACGATACTGTACGTTGTAAAATACTGTATATTAAAAATGTAGAAATGGTACGTTTTGTTAATTAGCAAACGGTAAATAAAATTATACGTATTTGAGTACGTTAATATGTCGGATACATCTGGCAAAGGTTTACGAATTCTAGATTTTTGGTACTCGGTTGCCAATAAGATTACAATGAATGCTCGAGACTTGGCTATTGTCGGAACGAATGAAGATATAATTTGGCATTGTAAAGTATCACGCCGTGATTTTAACACGTTGACCGGCGCTCTGTGAGTTAAACTGATAACTGACAATCTGCGCGTGACGCTATCTATGGATAAATAATGGTTCACGGAAAGAGGAATAGAAATCGGTCTACGTTGAACAACTGGATACTTATTTGGAAAAAAAAAAGAAAATAAGAAGATAAGTTATTTCATGGTTGGTGATTGCGCGAAGAGACGCGTCGGGAATCATTTCGTCGAAAACATTGCGGCAGTTAACGTGTTAATGAACCTTCGTAGATGGCCAGAGAAACCAAAAATAGTTGACCCATGTTCGGTCGCTTGCGTCAACACTCGGTGGTTTACGAGGTATTTAACAATAAAGGTTATAATCCTCTGTCTAATTATAGTGGGTCGCGAAAATATTATGCTGTGTATTTTAAGCGAATACACGATAAATAAAACGAAGAATGCGTTATGCTATTGCGATGCACTTTCTAGTTGATAAAAGTGCAAACATTTTTCATTCTATTGTTGTTCATTCTTTGTAGAATGGTTCGAGTATTGTGGAGAAAAACAATGGGATGGTTGTTTCGAATTTGCAACCGTAATATTACATTATCGGCATTAATTGTAGAAAAACGATCCGTTACGATCCGCGAGAAAGATCCGAGAAACGCAGTAGGGTGCGAGGGAACGCAACAGCGAACGATTGCAATGTTTATCGTTAAATATCGAAGGTTGGTTACGCGGGATATTTTTTCTTCTTTGGCCAGGATGTCACGGTTGTATTTAGAGATTAGATCAGCACCGTCGGAGAAATGTGATACGTATAAGCGATGAAAATAAATGTTGCGACGAGCCATGGTGATCTCTTTGGAGTTTCGGTTCGGAATTCGAGTAATGGATGTACCTTCGGGTATTGATGCGATCTAGTAAGTAGATACTTGGAACAAAATTCGACGTGACAGTGATGTACGACCGTGTTCGTATTTCATACAGTGGGTTGCAGAAATTGCGTTTTCAACGAAAGATGATCGTCATTGCAAAACAAAGTCGGACGTTGGCTGTGCAACAGGGGGAGTGGTCGGTAAAGGTTGTATGTGCGTGACGTCCGTGATGAGAAGTCCGTGGAGTTGTATCGTTGAAACCTTATTATCTTTTCTCATATAGGTAAATCCGCATTTCATCCACGTGTATTGTTAATTATCGGTGCGGGCGAATTTCTTTGCCGAGGCGAACGTTATCTCCTCTTTGTGGATTCTTCTTTTTTTTGTTAATAACGGACGTCTTGCGCGTCAGTCAAGAGTCACGGATAAACGCAGAGGTGATCCTCGCGATCGACAATTTGTGTTTAAATTCGAAGCGATTATGCGAAATCGAGACACGGTGCACTCTCGGGGGAAAATTTTCTTTCTTTTTCCGTTTTTTTTTTTTTTTTTTAAACAAATTTCGCGTGCTATTACATTTACGTCGCAAGAAACAGCAAGGCGCTTCGAAATATCCCTTCTCGCATCTCAAAAACACAGTAATTGGGTTTGACTTCGTAATTGCTCTCTTAATAAATTATATCGCATCTTACCAGGTCTATCTTCTCTACCATCTTTCACGGTATCTTTTAATAATCAATTTTCTGCCAGCAGCAAGAAACCTAACCGCATCGAGATAACTAGAACCGAGGGAGCTACCGCTCTACCAAGATCGCGAATCACGCCGAAGGGTTTCACGGGACGTTCGATAAGTTGAAAAGTGTTATCGTTCGAAAATTTCAATTTACGTTACTTTGACGTCTAATTTCAGGTTTGGGCTCGGTCGACCAAAGTTCAAACAAACCCGATTCCTCGTACATAAAGCTTTCTTCGCGTTACGAGTCCAAACCGTCTCTTCGAATTGTTCGTACACTCGAAACGTGTCAGTCTGTTACTTAATTCGTCGCTGAGCACGCAAGAAACGTTTCTGGTAAGAAAATCCATGCTTCGTTTCACAGAAGTAAAACATTCGACTCGAACACTGCATTTAACCTGGTACCTTGAAATCCTCCTTTCGTAGATCGATTTTCAAGAAATGTTTCTCAACGATCTACCACAACGAAGAATTACGTCAATTCGCAACAATTCAGATCGCGTTGAACGCAACCAAGTGCTCGATACTTAAATTGCAACTTGTCAATGGTTTCGTAGTGTACGTAACGGTCTAAATTAAGCGCGCGAAGACCAGAAAGACATCGCCGTGTTGGAAATCGCTTCATTGCGGGCAACCTCGTAAACCTTCGCTCGACTCGATCGTTTCGATCGTTAGTCATTACGAGCCGATAGCAAGGATCCCAAGAGGAAAGAAAAATTAACCGTTCGTTACGTTACAGGGCTAGGACAAATACTCGTAGAATTATAATGGAAACCCGAAGAAAGTTCGACGTAACGCCTTACTTTCGATAAGTTGGGAAAGTCTCGATAAACTCGGAGCCAAAGTAACAATCTCGCAGTGTAGCATTACGGGCCAGTTTCCACCGGAGAGCAAATATTGATCGTGTTTCAATAACTCGGCCAGTCCACGTCGGACTCGGGTAACAGGCGATATGTAAATAGGTCTAGTGTAGATATGTCGCTAACGGTTCCGCGATGAGCCGTGGTGGTACCTACCTACCTACCTACTATCATCGTTCGGTCCGATGATACGGTTCGCGCGTCGTTTTTCCGTATCCCTGGAGCCATGTTCGACGTTATCTTCCGATAGCGTATCCTTCGATCGTTGTATCGTGATGGTGAAACGGTCGCGACGAGGATTGAGGATAAACGATGCGGTCGAATCTCGAACGCGATAACGGCTGCCAGTCCGTGGCGTGGCCGCAGATGCTGGCTCCGTGTGATTTGTGGTCGTCCGAGAGAGGATCGGGAGGATCTGCACTTGTGCTAGAGACGCGGACGACCCGTATCCACGCGAGAACACGTCACGGGACGTGTTAAACGTTCGCGTTAACGGCGTGCGATTCCCTTGGGCCGTGAACCACTCGGTGTTGCTCGAATCGTGATTTCGTATTCGGGAGTGTAACGCCTTTCGGACGATTTAGGGCCGTGCTACGTTACAGCGAATTATCATTTCCATCGTAGCTTAGTTTTTACACTTTTGCTCGTGTAATTAATATCGCGGCGTCGCAACACCGAACCGGACGGGAATTACTCGACGAGAAGTTTACGCTAAATCAATCGTTTGGTAAACTTGGGACTGCTCTTAACTATCCGGGTAACCATCGGGATCGAGTTAACTAGGGTCCAGTGGTCGATCGGTTAAGCTTGAGCAACGGAGCGGTAAGATAGGATTCTTGTCACCGTGAAGTTTATTTGGAAGTGGTTGAATTAGTAGGAGAATTTGCAAAAGTCGAGTTCGAATGTTGTTTATTTTGCGAGTGTTGCTCCAATTTTTGAGGACGTTAATCCGTTTGAACCTGAATTATAGGTATTGTTTTCAGTCCAGTTTCGTGAAGTAAGTTTTGGGCAAAATATAAACGTATGCATTTGTACAAATACATAACTGTTACGTAGGTCGGTTTGTTGGACGATTTGAAATTCCGAGGAAAAGTTAGAATTTAAAGTAGTTTATTTAAGAGCGAAACGACTCGTACAATTGATTCGGGAAGCGAATAATAATAGGATCGATTCTAGTTGTAATTTAGATTAGTTATTATTTAAAGAAACGTATACTTTACGAATAAATTCTTTAGATTCTTATTGCAACGTTTGCTCTTACGTTACTACCGATTCTAGAGAGAACAACGTGCATTTAAGCGATCCACGTACCGTTCGAAACGATGCGTCGTACGAGCACGTTTTGAATATCCTAGCGTACTAAAATCCTAACCTATAACCCGTAACCGTGTAACGCGAACGTCGCGTTGTATAACGTTTCCACGCAGAAAGGGTACACACTTGCAACGCGATGTAACCTAATCAAGATGAATTCGGATCGTTTAAAGGCAATTAGAAAACGGTCATCGTCGAAGGAATCTACAGAAACGATACGCCGACGAACGTACACGATCGTTCGTATCCATTAAACGTATCATTTATTTCAAACGACATCGGTGTTGCTGGTTAAATTGACAGCTGACAATCTGTCTTCAATGGACGCGCGGACGTGTATTAATTGCACCGAGCGATATAGCGCGATAGAGTAACGCGAATCTGTATTTACAAACCTTTCGAGACCTCAAGGCGTGCACCACGTTGGGTTTCGAGTACTTGTATCCAACGAGAAGCGCGATCGAAGCCGCGGCGAACAGTTCGACACTGATCCTCCATTTTTTCACATCACTGCCACCGAGCCACGAGCTGTAAGAACGAGTAACACCACGAAAATGCCGGGAGAACGAAGACACTCGACGTGACAGCCTTGCCACGGTCGCCATGTTTAACGCGGACGATAGCGACGCGCGCATGCGCAGCGATACGTAGATACGTTCTATCGCGCACGCTACAAATTAGGTAATACGTCGCTCGAAGTAATCAAAGGACGGCTTAACCGCGCGAATTTATCGTTCGGTGATCCGTTCAATATTTTAAGAACCGAGACGCGAAACACGTCCAGTTGTTTCCGTGTTTCGACTCCTCGCGCATCTTGGTGCACGCAAACGTAAAAAGTTACTGGAAGACTGGATTTACTACGTGTCGCGGATTCGTTAAAATCGCGTGTCTCTTCGTGAGTCAGCGACGCTGTTACGAATCAACGGTGGCTATCGAAGCCAAACGAGTAATACGGTAGACAGAAACTTGGAGATTCTGCGGCAATGAAGCAACTTTTGGAATCGCTGCTCCATGCGGAACTAAATGGTCGTGCTACCGTCAGCTCGGTGAAATACGATTCGTTGATTGAACACGCTGCGCGGAATAACTTTGCATAAATCTCAAGTATAATGTACAACACGGTGTTTACCATTGGTCGAAAAGTTTTGCTTTATTATTTCGTACGACGTAGAAAATTACACAATCTTTCCAGTCGATTTCGGAGCCGACAACTCTGACAGAAAGCGATCGTTGATGTAACTCGAGGTCTACGCGCGTTTCGCAACTGTTCGATACTCGATTAAATTTAAATATATATATAGAGACAGATTTATACAAACATTGAATCAGCGGTTGAACAGGTGCAGGTCCTTTTCGGAAAAGAAAATTCTCTTCAGTTTATCGGACTACAAACTCGCAAATCTGGGTTATTCGCCTCTAAGCCTGCACCTGTTCTGCTATTAACTCGACGCTGCTACACGTATATATAATATTGTACGCATAAAGGGTGACTAAACCCGGTCTACCGAACGAGGAACGTAAATTCCTCGATGCGCGGTCTTGTAACATTAAACGTTTCCAAAGTCACCGTTCGCTCGAATTTTTCTCGAAAAAACCGTTTGTCCCAGATCGTTCCCCGCGGACGATTCGCATTTCGAACGATAGTTTCGCGTCCGGTTATAAATGTAACGAATCTAAAATAAGAATGTCGGTAACTGCACGCAAAATCGAGCGTGCTTGAAACGTTGACGATAGTTCAATGATCGTCCAACAGAAATAGGAAGACGCATAGAGGGAAACAGTCGGCGTTGAGCAGCTCGAAATTTACACGACGAGAATAGCATTGCGCATAAAGACACGGTTCGAAGGGCGTTATGTAACGAAACGGTGCCATCTTCACCCACGATATTCCGTGACGCAACATCTGAAGGAGTTCCGTTCAAGCGCTGCAAGTGCTAAAATTATGCGGGCTAATGTACACGCCGGGGTAATACTCCTGCTACCGGTTACCCCAGTAACTACACTTTGACGTTTATTAACCGGGACTACCTGCTTTCTTCTTCGTGGTTGCATTATTTATAAATGCACCCTGCTGCTCGAACAACCGGCCGGTGCAATCCTGCACAGATAAATCTTTCCCTCCTATTTTCAACTGAAAGTACACGCTACGATTCGTAATTATTCGATAGCGAATTCCAAGTTCACTCCGAATAGTTGGTTCGGACCGCGTCGATCGAGCTAGGCGTTCGTTCGCGAAGGATGACTATTTATTGTTCCCGCGCGAAAAAAAAAAAAGAAACAGACAAAATTGAATGAAATCGATTTCTAAGTCGTAATTTGTAATTCAATGTACAAAGTTCGTTACGTAGAGACGGTTTCAAGAGTGCATTGAACAGTGTTCTCCGAATCTTGATTCGATCTCTTTGTTGTCTTTGTCGCACGTTGTACAATTTTTCCGAAGAATTTGATCGCGCGCCAAGGTGTTTAATGTTTGAACGAACATCTTGTTTGATTTTCAATATTTCTCGGCTTTACCCTAACGAGTTTTTGATACGATACGACCCTTGCAATATCGTACTTTGATCCCGTTCCACAAAAAGATGTAAAACACGATTCTGAAACACCAGCGTACACGTTTAACGCGGCAACTTTCGAACGATTTTAATTTCCCTCTTCTTTCGTTCCGTTACTTTTATTTCCTCCGGTATATTAATCTACACTCTTTAACACAACTTGGGTAAAATTATAGTAATTAATGTCGGCAATTAATATAGGTTACATCAATGTTCTTTATGCACCGATGGTGATGGAGTAATATATCGCGCATAGTTGGAAAGAATTTATAACGATCTTATAACAGCATTGGCCTCGACCACCCGAGCGAAATTGCAAATTCAAGTCGCGCATTTGTAATTTGCAATGATTTATCGACAAATCGTTTACTCACTGTCAGAAATGTCTCGCTTCAATTTAGAAATAATTTCACGCGGCAAATTGATCGCATTCGAAAACAAACGTTTGCGAACGAACGTTACCTAGCTGCTTCGAATTGTTAGGGTTTCCGTATTAGTTTACAGTTTTGCCTTTTAAATATTGTTTGTATCGGGTCGTTCGAAAAGTGTTTTCGTTTTCCAAAATGAAGAATGTACAATTTAATAGAATGTTTGTACACTTTAAAAAAAATCGTGTTTCATTTTCACCAAAAAAGACGAAATAACTTTCCGAACAACCCAATATATTCGTCACGGCGTATTCTCACTTCGATGAAAGTTAAAGGGAAAGGGCAAATCGATCCACGAGTACCGTTGCTTGCCCATTTGTATAATCGTCCGTGAACATTGTAAGAGGTCGTTAACGATCGAGCGTTTTCGAAAAAGAAACTTCGAAACGAGCGAAATCGTCCCGTTTGGTGGTCTCGACGTTAACCCGCCCGTAACAATGTTTCGTTAAACGAGGTACGAAGTTCTCCGATGGATACTCGATAAAAGTTCGACCAGGCGTAACTTAGAACCGATCACCGCTTGGTTCACGCGCGAAGGAAAACGGAACGCTTTTCGTCTGCGGGAAAAAGTTCCTAAACGTCGATTACTAATTGGAAGCATTCGTTGGTCTCACTGTTCCCGCGATCCTGCCGCGACCCGACATCCTCGAAAGAAGAAACCACCTCCGGATTCTCCGAGTCGTTGGTTGCGCTCCGCATTCCCCGATGGATCGTCGTAGACGAGTGGTGGAAAGAAAAAAGAAAAAAAAAAAAAAGCAAGGGGAGACGAACTTGTCGCACGTACGACTCTCGGCCGCGAACGACGCTAAAAAAGAAAGCCGTGATTACCTCCGCGGGCCGTCCGCGAGCGTGATGAACATTCTTCGGAGCGCTGGACGTCAATCGAGCGAAGCGGAGGAGCAGACTCGCGCCCGGTGCGCGCTCGCGCCACTCTCCGGTAAACAATCGTCTCGTTAATCCGCGTTTACGGAGGAACGTAATTATTCCTTCGACACTTCGTCGAGACGAGGCATTCTTTCGAAGAACCTGGCGTCGTTAAGTCCCAGGGTGGTTGGCTGGCCGGCTGGTTGTCCGTTGCCCGGTTTGGCGAGGAAAAATGCATTCGACTTCGTACCGCAGCTGCCGTTAACCGAGTCCTGTCCGAGTCCGGATCGCGCATCCAAGGCGGCTCGAAGAAAGATCGTCTAGGAATTATGGGTTGCACCCGCGGCACGCCGCTTCCTCGAGCCTCACCGTCCAGCCGCGCATCCGCCAAGGCTATCGACTCTCTCATCTACGCTTATTTGAATAATTGAAGCCGATCTAGCGGACGACCGCGGGACCCGAGCGGCTTCCACCTTTGGTACCACGAGAGACGAAGAAGGTGTTCGACCAAGAACAGACAGACGGATAGAGAGAGCGAGAGAGGGGAGAAGAGGAAAGGGGGGCGATCCCTTTAATGACCGTCACGATGACACCAATAATCCTGATACCGCCACTCTCGATACCGTGCCGATGCATTTTAGAAAATACGATAAAACGATATTGACAGTAATGACACCGTGCGGGCATTTAGTGCGCTTGTTAATGACGTGATTGGATTGTAAAGCCACGGGGCGATTCGCTTGACGCACGGACGCAAATTAGTCGCGAGAAGCGAGCCGGACGATTATCTCTACGAGTCTTGGTAGCCGGATTCTGTCGGTCGCTTACTTTTCAAGGGACACGAATTTGCGTGCCCCGGTATCTTGTCCAGTCTCGATGCAACTGAGAGAAGAGATTGTACATTTGTCGCGAGAGGACGGGGTGGCGCTCAAAAGTGTATTGGGTGGAAGTTTTTGCGTTTTCCTTGAGACGATGTTTGCGCGAGCAGATAGGTAAGTAGGTGTATCGGGACGACAATTAAAGACGCCAGTTTCGCGCTACAATTTATTTACGAACCAACGTCCCACCCCTTCGCGTCGCTCTTCGTAGATTTTATATCTTCGAGTTGTTCCGTTCCGGATTGATTCTGATCGAAGAAAGTAAACTCGAGCGTACGTTCGGTAAAAATTTTCTACGAAATGGTCGATTCTAATTCTGGTAACACTCTCGAAACACTCGACGAGTCGACCTCGTCGTTTTCTTCGATCACCGTTTGGACAACGCGGAAAACTAGAAGGATCGTTTACGGTTCAAGGAATCGGTTCGCGTGCACGGTGGTTCGATGATATCTACCGGATAGATTCACCTTGTATTTCGTACGGGATGTTGCGATATTTACTTTTAATAACCGATCGAGATTATAGCCACGACGAGAAAGGAATTTATACGGCGTCCAATTACCGGTCGCAAGTACGTTTAATTTTTTCACGATATGGGTTTCATCGATACGCGAACGCGGCTCGGAGTTGTTCGCGGATTCCAACATTGTGCCTCTAATTCGCGATGTTAACGGAACTCGGTAACCGTGTAACGAAATTAGCATTACCATGAAAGGATCGAACGGTAATCATAATTATGTTTTATATCTTCATCGTAACGCCGCGGATAAGGTCGATGCATTTAGGGACGACGGATGCGAGACTGCCCGCGCCGCTCCATCGACGATTTTAACTTCTTGTCCCGCGGTTTTTCGTATCTTTAAGTTGCGCGTTGCTTTTTGCGATGCACGCCCATTACCAGCGTCTACTTGGACGTTTTCGTTCGGAGTTTACCCCGATCGAGCGTTACCTCGTCGTCTTTTTTCGCATCGTCGTTCTCCCTCGATCGACTTTTTCCCCGTTTAACGCTAGATTCACCGACCGATGGAAACGACAGGTTTCGGTGGAAAGTTACACGTATTTTTCCAAAACGCATCGATTTCACGAGTTCCTCTCGAGTTCGAAATACGAGAGCAACGAGCGAGAAACGATCTCGACGGTTCGAGAAAAGTGTTTTTTACCGTAACGCAAGAATATCGCGATTACTCGGAATAACGTACTAGATAGCTAAGCTAGAGTTACCAACCGGTAGAAACTTCGTTTCGGTCGCTCTCGCAAAGAAATTTCCCGTGGAAAGTTCCACGGTACGTTTCCAAAAGACGAGTTCCACCCCGAGTTCGAAATACGAGAACAACGAAGGAGAAACGATCTCGACGGTTCGAGAAAAGTGTTTACCGTAACGCAAGAATCTCTCACCGTGTATCGCGATTACGCGGAATAACGTACTTTCAGATAGGTACCAACGCGTTTCAATCAAGATATCCTGAAACTCGTCTTTTTATCGTTACCGTGATTTTGTTCGTTTACCTCGACCGGTTCTACTGTCCGGCCGCGGCTCGTAAAAGCGAGAAAATTGCCACGGGGCCGCGATCTCCCGCGCGGCGAACGGTTGGGGATTGTCCGTGGTAAATAACGAGACGCATTATATTCAATAATATTTCATTTATTACTTCTAAAAATTATATGGCGACGATATGGTGGGGTTCTGCATCGAAGGAACGAGAGAGTGAGAGAGAGAGAGAAGGCAGGGGAGCGAGTCACAGCGATCCCATCTCGAAGCCAAAGAATACACGCACGGGGTTCGCTCGTTTCCGAATACGGTGGTCACGGTTTCGGTTTGCTCCCGTTTCTCCTCTCTCGTCTGAGGCTGGCTCGCGCGGCGTTCGCGAAAACGACGAGCAAGGTTTAGCGCGGTACGGGAAAACGGGGACGTGGGAGGTGGATAAACGGGATCCTGGATGATATCACAAGGTAGCGTGTCGATGGTGGCCGTGTTCGCGTTTTTTCGGATCGAACAGTGGAACGAAAACGACGCGCGAAGAGTGCTCGCCCCCCGAGGTCGAGGGCCGACGATTATCCATCCTGGCGGCTCCTCGCGGCTCCTCGGTTGCTTTCTCCTCGCTTTCTCGTTTAGCGATTAAATACTCGTTTTTCAGTGGCTTCAGTCTATGAGAATTAAATACAGCGTAAAAATGGTTCGCCGAGTACGCGATCGGCAGGACGTTCGTCTCCGTGCTCTGTCTTATGCCCGTTCGTCCCCATCCCCTCCCTGCCCACGTCCACGCGGCCCGCGGAATTCGAACGACGTTGCTCTCGAGATCGTTTCCCAAACTATCGATGCATCGCGAGACTTCGAATACTGATTTTTATCCCGCCGTCGTCGGTTACGCGAAGAAGAACGATCGCGACGATGATCGGTGATCGCACCGCGTCGATCTCGTCGTTCGTCTCGAATAACGGGGCGCCTCGAAAATCATTCGAAATCGTTGAAATCGCCACCGACAAATTACGAACGCGAGCGCGTACAATTTCTCCTTTTCCTTTGCTTTTTTTTTCTCCGTTTTCTCTTATCTTCGGCTTGCCTCCCGTACAATTTAGTTCCACGGTGCTCGGTCTCTTCGCGGTGCTCGGTCTCGTCCTTGGTACGCGTACATCGTCGAGTAATTCGAAAAGCGATAGATCACACGAGCGGAGGTACGATCGCGCGTTTCGTTCTCCAGCTTCCGTTCGTTCCCGTGCGTATAATCCAACGCTTCGCGTTACTCGAAGCCGCGCGGACACGCGTGACGCATTACCGAGCGACGTGCACAGAAACGAAAACGCTCGCGATGATGTTCGCTCTTTTACAAAACTCGTCGTCGCTTTCTCGTCGTCGTTTCGACTCGTACAGCCCGTGCGCGCTGTCGTTACAAGAATTGTCTTTTATCGCATCCAGTCCCTGACGAACCGCTCGTTGTCTCATTCGCCGCAAACACGCATACTTTGTTACAATTGCGGTGGCTCGCTCGTGACTCGACAAAAATATCGGCGCTCGTCTTTTCTACGTTTCCCGCTCGCGCGCGATCCAATTTCGAACGATCTCTGCGCCGAAGAGGATTCTCAGCTTCGCGTCGCAACGCTCGGTTCGCACGATGTCGGTTCAATCGAGCGGATCGAGTTCACCTCGCGATATTTCATTCCGTTTCGTTCGAGAGAACGATCAGTTCGCGAAAACGCAACTTCGAGGCGTTTTCGTTGCTTCTCTTTAATTTTTCTTCAATTTTTCTTTAATTTTTCTTTCGCGAACAGAGTCGAAGAAACAAGAGCGGCGAGAGACGCGACGATTCGACGTCGAATTGCGTAGAAACGGGAAGAAACGAAACGAAAACGGATCGATCGGTCGAAACTTCCGATGCTGAATTGTGTCTCGTTTACGGGGTTAATTGGAGCGTATCAACGCTTCGGGTTAATTGTTCCCGCGCACGCGGAAGAGCATCGCGGAAGTCTTTTGTCCCCGTTTCGTTCCCGGTGTTCAGAGGAACCGAAATTATGAGCGACACGCGGCGCGTTATCGTCTGGAAATGGGAATTTAAGTGGCTTTGTTCGTTGCGAGCAAAGCGGTCCAATTTCAGTTCCGGCGGAAGTAATAGCGGAGTTTGCCAGCGACTGTTATTGGGTTGCGTAACCGTGGCGCAACGCTTGGGAAAAATGCTTCCTCGCTGATAAACGTGGAATACCTGAACCGAGAGAAAACTCGAGCCCGTAGAGCGTGACGGAACACGGTGTAACGGAAACGAGAGAAAAGTTGGTGGAATTTTTTTTTCCAATTTTCGCCGATCGAGACGCGTTCTCGATGAAAATCTCTCTCTTTGTTCCTCGACTCTGTTGATTTTCATCCGATAACGTTCCTTCGAGAAAAAGGGAAACGTTTTCGTAAAAAAAAAAAAAAATAAAAACAAGAAGAGAAAAAAAAAGAAAAGAAACTGGTTCACCGCATCGTAATCGTAATTCAACCGGTAGTTAGCTCCTACGTGTTATCGTTTACGATCGGAACATTGAATCGCATCGGTGCTTCGTCGCGATCGTGACCGATATTCGAGATCCTGTTCATGGTCGATGATTCGCTGATTTATTCGCGTCGATTCGTCGCGAATTGTCCTCTGGTCGACGTTCGCCGATCATTTTTGACGAACCCGCACGCCCGAAGGATAGACACAACATACGAAGAACATACGATCGATGCGCATGATCGACAAGTAACGATCATAGACATATGTACACGGAGTCAACTGTTTACAATAAATAAGTCTTTAATAAATATACTACTAGATTAATAGGTCGTACCTACAAAGATTCGTAGCGAGGTCAAGATCATTCGTGGCGGACATTTCCCTCCCGGATATCGCGGAATCTTAATCGAGATTCAAGGAGACGCGTGATAAAATCTCTCGTAGACGCGATACGACTGTTTTTACGTACGCATATTTTACAAGTCGGTGGCGTTCTGGAAAGTATAACGCGCAACTGGATCGCCGAGCGAGGCTCCGGACGATGAACGTTTCTCGACGATCGCGATTACAATTTTCCCCCAACGAGTTCGTAATTTCTTCCATCCGTTAAAATTCGTAAAAAAAAAAATACCGCGTTTCTCTCAATGTTACCTCCGACCGTGCGAGGTTTCCACCCGCGTTCAATTTACCGCCAATTCTTTCGTAATATCGAACGATGAATAATTTACAAACGAGGTTTCGGGTGTTCTCGTTTCGAGGATGTTCTTCGCCGATCGATTTCGGTCGAGTCACGCGACGAAACGATCGACCGTAAAATATCGGTGCGCGCGTATCGCGTCCTAGTTGGGTCCGAGAGGGTTGCGAAAATTAAATTTAAGAAGTGAACACAACGTTTCGCTGGATCGCGGCACTTTGGGAGCGATGCAACCGTATTCTCGAGATACGTATCCCCGCGGACCGTACGACAAAAAAAGGTACAGCGGGTTCGATGTCGCGACACCTACGACGAACGAACGCAACTTCGATCGTGCCTTCTCGCGAAGCAGTAACTATTATTTTCGTAAAAGTCTATCGATCGATCATACTATGCGTAGAGTTACAAATTTCTGACAGTCGGGCATCGCCGTCGATAGAATACAATTTATACTTAACGTTAATTTTTACGAGTAAATATCTCTAACAGCGTGTAATACTCTTCTTAGTAATTTAATACTTTGGATCTTTCCAACAAGAACCGTACGAATTATCGATCGTTTTTCTCCGTTTGAGATTTAACTTGCTTTCGAATTTGCCTTCGGTTATTCGTATATATTCCCTATCCGCAATTGCTTCTTTCGAAAATACTTGCCGGTCCGTGCGCGCGCGAGACTCCAAACATCACCGCCTAATTAACAATTTCTACGTTTTCGCGACGAACTGCGAGGAGAAAAAGAAACAAACAACGAAAGAAATTCTAATTTCGCGTACCCGGAAACCAGGCAAGTATCCACCCCGTGAGAGTCGTCGCTCGTCGAACTCACCGGCTGAATTTTCCGTCTTTAACCTAAAAGGAACGTCCTCGCGATTCGTCCACGGACATTGCCGCAAATTCTGCTAATTTCATCCGTTCGTTCAATTCGAAGAGAACGCTCGACCCAACGACCCGATTCGTAGTCTCCTCGATCGCCACGTTCGTCGATGCTGTTATCTGCAAGCTCCCTCTCGGCCTCTCGTCGAATCACGGTAACTCCTCGATAAATAGGAAAACCGATCGGTGATACTAAAAAGAAAATGGACCGTTAAGTTTCTCGTTCCATCCTCGCGATACAATTTTTATTCGCGATTCAAAGTTCTTTAGATCGGCGGTACTGAAAAGAAAATGGAACGTTTCTCGTTCCATCCTCGCGATACAATTTTTATTCGCGATTCAAAGTTCTTTAGATCGGCGGTACTAAAAAGAAAATGAAACGTTTCTCGTTCCATCCTCGCGATACAATTTTTATTCGCGATTCAAAGTTCTTTAGATCGGTTCGCGAGAGTCTCGCCCGAATCTGTTCGAAGATACACTCGCGTAGATGTAAGGAGAAACATAGGAGATCACATTGGCGTAGCCACGCGTTCAAGTTTTCGGTGCGTCTTCGAATTCGCCACCGTCCCTCGTTAAAAGGCCATCCGCGCGTTTCATCGAAGAGTTACCGGTTCGTCCAACCGACTCGTTACGCCATCGCGTACTGTCTCGTTTCCTCGATTGCTCCTCGCTTTTGTTCGCGAGACGCTCAATGCGGTGGAGGGGACGTCGAGACGCGACGACGAGGAAAATCCGGGGAAAACGCGAGCAAACGAAACGGTCGTTCGAGCGCGATCGATATTCGGCCGGTGATTCGATCGAAGCGTTCATCCCTGAAACGCGATCCGAGGTACGAAAGAAACGTGGGCTCGTCGCGTTATAAGTAAACACGGATCGGTTGTCCCGTGATCATCGGTTCGTTGAACGCTGGCCAGTTCTGCGCTCGAAGATCGAACGCGACTCGCGTGCTCGTTACACGGACCCGTGGTTCGAGCCGATCCTGCTGTTTCCCGTGCACGATCGCGTATTTCGGAGCAACGAGCCACCGATGGAGAGCGAGACGCGAAACAGAGGAGGAACGCCCGAACCGAAACGGAAACGACGAAACTCGTGAGGTGATAAATTCGGTTCGTCGACGATGTCGGTCTTGTATCGGTAAGAGCGATCGATGTTTCGAAACGGAAACAGAGACCGAGAGAAAATCGTTCCTTTTCGAAACTCGATTCGATCGCTCGAATGCTCCGAGTGCTCGGGCGATCGAGGAACCGTGGAGACGTTTGTCGCGTTTCGTTTCGGAGTAATTCGCGATTCAGCTTCGAGATCGATCGACGAGTTTCACCCTTTGCGCTCGTGCACTCGGTACGGAGTCTCGCGTTCGCCAAACAGCGGAGGAATCTTCCTTTTGGAGTCTCGAAACTCGAATTCCGTTGCTAGATATCTGCCAGTACGTTGCACGAGTAGAAAACAAACGTAGGAAACGCGGACCGTTTTTTTTAATTTAAAATTGGGTCGACGAGGGCCCGTTCAATTTGTATCGCTAACGCGAAGCTCTTGAATCGATTCGGACGCAACGGACACGAGGAAACTCGTAAGGTGATAAATTCGGTTCGTCGACGATGTCGGTGTTGTATCGTTGAGAGTGATCGATGTTTCGCAACGGAGGATCAATAACGAACGATCAACTCGCGTTGTTCGTTTTCGACGATCCGCGAGTACGGATCTCCCCCAATCGGAACCGATCGATACCGTTGATTCGTTCTCACCCTGTACTCCGTGTCGTGTGTAACTTTTCGACGAAACGACAACCTTCTTTCATTCGTTTCTACTCGTAGAAATTACTGGCAAGGTGTATTTATACTCGGCGAAAGAAACGAAACGAATACCGTCCGATCGAAAGATTCCATTTCGTAGGAAGCGTGCGTCGAGCTCGGGCGATCGATCGGGGCAAGATAAAAGTGTTTTCCAAAGTCGATCGAATCTTCGAAGCGCGCGAACAGTGCGCGCTGGATGCGAGGGTCCGAGCTCCTGTTTCGATATCCGGTTCGATTCTTAAGTTTACGCGAGTCTCGGCGGTTCGTCGATCGGGAGGTGTCCGAAGTTCGGGAAGGTTGAAAGGTCTGTACGCGTGACGGATGATGGTCTCTGGGAACGCAACGGGGAACGCTCGTTCCTCGGAATCGTGTATCGGTGTTCGTTCCCCAGATAGTTCTCCGTGCGATCGACGCAACGCGGTCGTTTCCCCGCGCGAAACGCGGAATGCGCGCGCAATCGTGTTACAATGAATGTGTAGTATGCCGTGAATCGTAACGTGTTACGAATACTATGTACACGTAAGTTTACAACGGTTCCCTAGGGACTCGGTGGTCCCGTGTGCGAGTTACGGGGTTGCGTCGTGGTCGTCCGTCTCACATGGCCAGGCTCTCGAGCGAAATCTCCGATGGTGTGGTCGACTGCACGTTAGTATCCGGGGCGTCGAACCTGTCGTTGTCGTCCACTGGGTCGTCGACGTCCTCGAGCGACCTGAACTCGTCGTCCGGTAGACGGACCGTGGTCGGTGTGCCGGCTGCTTCGATCGATGTGGGCAACGAGGTGGTCGAATCGATCGTGGCGGTCGCGCGTTCGTTCGAAATCGTCGAAGACGCGTCCTCGTCGATGGACGAGGATTCGGACAACGACTTGTAGGTGTCCTCCGGGATCGGTTCCGCGGAGGATAGGCTCGAGTTTCGGTCGGTTCGATCGTAAACGGTCTCGGGAAGTTTGACGGTGGTCGATTGGGTGGTCCGATCGATGCTCGTGGTCGGCTGGTAGGTGATCGCGGCAGCGACACGGTCTATCGTCTTTGTACGATTTCTCGCGAAAGGTTTCCCTACGCGTCGCGGGGTGAGGGCCGCCCCGGTGTTCGTTCCGGCGAACTGGTCGTTCCTCGATGAAGTCTTTGTCCTGCGCCTAGGCGAGGCTCCTCTCCCTGAAGGGGCGGTTGACGCACCAGGAGACCACCAAGAGGAGGATGACGTTGCGTAGGTCGGTGCGGAGGTTGCCGTGCGCGCCGCAGACGTGTTGCTGTCCGTTCTGCCAGCGGCGAACCTCTTCCGGGCCGTAGCCACCGGTGGCTTCCTCCTCGCTGGCGGGCCCTTCTTCTTTTTCTTCTTCCCGTCCGTCAAATTAGGCTTTTTACTCTGACTCGTGGTGCCAGCGGCGCTTAGTTTTTTTGCATGTGACGGTGGTGGTTTGGTCTTACCGTTGCTCGCGGTGAGGTTCCGGGCGGGGCCGTTCGGTCGGTCGTTGGTCTCGTCTACCCGCAGCTTCCGCTTCTTGGAGGGTACCGTGAGGGCCTCTCTTCGACAGGCCTCGTCGCTCGCCGCCCCCTCGCAGGACCTCTTGGACTCCGCGGTGGTCCCGTTCGTACGCGTAGCCTCGTTTCGTCCGGCGTTCGCCTGGCTCTCCTCCGCTATTTGACACTGGGGACCCGGCTTCTCGCCCGGTCGGCACCGCCGCTTCCTCTTCTTCCTCTTCTTCCGTTTGCGACACCTAAACTTGTCCCTGCCGTCCTTTTCCTGGACCGGAAGAGTGGGGCAGAGCGATTGCTGGATCAAGTCCCCTCGGTGGCTGTTGTGACGGTGACGGACGTTGTGCTGGGCGCCCAGCATCCGCCTCTGTAGCGCCTCCACCCGCTCGGAGGGAGCTACCTGAGTCAACACTCGCGCGTAAGCGGACAGTCGGCCCAGGTTGTGACCCTTGGCCTGTACCCTCCTCGGTTGACCGCGACGGTTCAGGCCCAGGTACAGCGTCTTCTTCGTCGTGGACCATTTCGCCGAACTGTACGTGTTGTAGTTGTGCTGCTCGAGGGTCTCGTTGAACACGCAGTCGTCGGTGTACTCGCGCTGCAACAGAACGCGCAAACCTCTGGTTACTCGAATCTTCGACCAAGCTGCTCGGACGAGAGCGATCGTTTTCTAACGCCGTGGACTCTCTCGCGCGATTTCGTTTAAAAAAAATAAAAAAAAATCGAAAATCCCGACCACTGTTCATCGAACCGTACCGCGCGTCATCGGTGTACTCGCGCTGCAAACCTCTTGTTACTCGAATCTTCGACCAAGTTGCTCGGACTAGAGCGATCGTATTCAACGTCGTGGACTCTCTCGCTCAATTTCGTACGAGAAAATAAAAAAAAAAAAATCGAAAAAATTGAAAATCCTGGTCACCGTCCCTCGAACTATACCGCGCGTCGTTCGATTCAACGAAAGGATATTCTCTGGACAGTCCCGGAAGCTAGACAAGAATCTAACGATCGTCGTCGATTTCTCACGGCCATAATTCGTCGTAATCGGAATTACGGCTGAGCGTCCTCGCGGCGCACTCGCGAGTCCATCGCTCCGATTTTAACGCGGAATTCCGCGTTTACGCGTCGAAACGGTGGCCAACGGTGTACGAAATATCAACGACGGTTCCCGATGGTCGGGCGAACGCGCATTAAGGGCAACGCGGAACCAGCCCGACCGGCCAGCGACGCAGCCACACCGAGCATTATGTTTTCGCTAGCGTTGCGCCGCGCTATGATTTCGCTGTCCGCTTTATGGTAACTCGTTTCTAGACGAGCGGAAGCGGCCGACGGTCTTCATCGGCTCTAATTACAGCGTTTAAACGCTTCGCCGCTGAAAAATCCCGGCGAGCGTAAAGATACGCGCGAAATGAAAAACCGACTTTACGGCGCCGAAACCGACCGTGGTTTTCATACGGCGGCCAATTTACGAGCGCACCGCGACCGAGAAACTCACCGCGATCCCATCGCCTTGTTTCCCAACGGGCCGCCTTTTGCCTACCGCTCGTCCTCCGGATTGTCACTTATTTTTCAACGAATATCGAGCGGCGCGTTTTATCGATTGTTGAGCGCAAACGCGGCTACGCGTATGCGGGCTCCTGGAACACCTCGGAGGCGTGTCACCGTTTACGGACCGCTACCACCGATGATAGTAAACGGCTGGGAACGGCCGAGGGGTTTATGCGAAACAACTTTGATGCGGATGACTTAAGCCGAGATTAAAATTGAATAAAATTATTTCAATTCCAACTTACGCTCCGAGCCACCGGCTAGCCCCTAATTGGACCGACGGGGAAAATATCTACGCGTACGGCCTCTTACGCGAAATTAATTTACCGCTCGTTAGGGCGCATGTTCGCGAAATTTATCGACGTTTCATTGCGCGGTGATCAATTCGTTCAACGGCTTGGAAAATATTTACGCGAGCGGTCCAGAGAGAAGGGTAGGGCAGTTTTTGCGGAGATCGGTTTTCCAACGATCGGTTTTCTACGATCGTGGCTCGTTCTGGGTTCGGTGTTCTACGCGTTTCCGTTGCTCGAAAGTTTGCGCCAATTTTGCGAAAAGTTTTCCAAAATTTCGTTAACGAACCAACCGCGGGCGCAATTTCTCCCTGCAATTTCTTCATCGACCGACTCGATACCGCAACGACGCGTTAACTCGTTATTATAGCCCTTCGAGTTCCAAGAGAGGACCTGGCGTTAAATTTGTTACATTGGTCGTCGTCCAATCTCCGTCCACCTATTTAAGGGAGGGTCTTTTTCTTTTTTATAAACTGTGTTCGCGACGCCACGAGGACAAAACAGAGAACAGTGGCAATAAGAGAGAAAACGTTTCCGTAAAGCGTTCCAAAAACGATCTTCGCAGAGGTATCGATCTCGAGCGCTTCCTTTTTCATCGGAAGGCGAGACCTATTCTCAAGGATCGGCGCCTATCCTTCCGAGAAGCCGAGAAGCGAAATTTCCGTCGTTATAAAAATCTCTCGCTATCGGGTTGGAAATGTTGCAGTTCTTAGACGATGCAAATTTGTATGGAACAGGTTTACAGAGCGTGTAATTAGAAAAAAGGATAGACGCGAGATGCGTAATCTCCCGGAACGAGACGTAATTACAGCGAGTTTAGATATATTGTGGCTCGGTTACCGACGGGCGACCAGGATCTTTAATTACGAGCACTTGCGCGACGTGGACGCGTTCTTTCGCCTGTCGAAGTTCAACGCGACGCGCGAGAAACTTTAACGCGGAGCCACTTCGTCTACAAACGTGTAAACCGTGTTCTTGTAAACTTCAGATTGTAATGTCTAGTTTATCGTAATGTGCAGGGATCTCGCGTATCTGGTGGTACAGTTATTGTACATATAAGAATACAAAGTTCGAAGAAATGCGTATACGGTGATGTGTCTTGATGTGAACGACAGTGTCGTGTGGTCTTTCTGACTCTGGACTTGGAACTCGACTAAAAAGAGAAACCAAAAGGAAAACCAAAAGGACGATCCTTTCGCGCCAATACGGAGACAGTTCTTAAAACTGACATCGACGTCTGCCACCCTTAAGATCGTTGTTGCATTCGTTCCAACAAGTGTGAATAATGAAATTGTTCGATACGAGAGAAAAGTGCGGAATAATACGCGAGTCGCGACTGTTAACTATCACCGAGCGCGGAATAGTCTACGACTCCCATTTTACCAGTTGCAACTCGTTATGTAGGTGTCGATGCATCGCGGTATCCTATAACCGAGTATATTGTTTGTATCGAAAAATAAAGAGACAATGGGATTCCGATGAAGGATTGACGTCACGTTTGGGCGAGGCAACGTGCCAGGTTGCTAAAATTTGATTGTACGTATGGTGTGTATACACGTATAGCACCAAATAGAGTATCATTGTCACGATATTTGTAAATGTTTTGCGAATCGTTGGGTTGTTTAGAAAGCTATTTCTTCATGCATTGTATCATTTTCGACAATATAATAAAATCCGAGTATCGATCAGTACGCGATGTTTATACTTTTTAAAACGTTCAAATTATATCGAAGTATTATATTATTACAGTTTCATTTGGGTAAATTATAAACGATGAAATAAAAAAACTGTCAGTGGGAGAAATTATTAGGTTGTTTGGAAAGTCGTTTCGTTTTTCAAAATGGAGAATATATAATTCAATCGAACGTTTATACGCTGTAAAAGAATCGTGTTTCATTTCCACCAAAAAAATGAAATTACTTTCCGAACCTAATATTATACATTTGTACTTCTTTCGTTGCGAATCGAAAGTGGGACTCGTGGGGTAATCGTAACAACATCGAAAGACTCGGCTAGATCGTGTGTATACGTTGCAATCGTTGGGCAAAGTACTCTAGAGTCGAAAGGAGCAACAACCTCTCGAGCTTTCGACGCGTTGATTCGCGCCGAGCGAGCTGCCCAATGTTGATCATCGATGCACGAGCTCTCCGTAAACAATTACGAAGTTGCCGGTTACTAGGATGGCGTACCATGGAAGTGTTTACTCCGCTTCGTTCAGCTTTGACGATGAGATGCAATCGTAGGAAGCTACTCGCTCGGTAATTCTTCATTCTAATGGTTTTCAAAGTACGGTGGAGTCACCATTATCTAAACCTCTGGTATCTAAATGATTTATTAGCAGAAGGCTCTGTTATCTGAACGAATGTCAGCCCTTTGCGAAGTGTACCATCATTTGTAACGGTCAAAATTAATTCCGATCCCAGCCACTTGCAATTGGAATAAAACCGACAATACGCAGAGGAAACGAACCACAAAAACATTTTTCGTCCACGATGGAACGAAACTTGTTTCTCCATGTACAAATACGGTTTTGAAATTTTCGATCTTGCACCAACGGTGGAATGAAACTTGTTTTTCCATGTACAAATACGGTTTTGAAATTTTCGATCTTGCACCGATGGTGGAACGAAACTTGTTTTTCGATGTACAAATACGGTTTTGAAATTTTCGATCTTTTACCAACGGTGGAACGAAACTTGTTTTTCCATATACAAATACTGTTTTGAAATTGTCGATCTTTCACCAACAGTGGAACGAAACTTGTTTTTCGATGTACAAATACGGTTTTGAAATTGTCGATCTTTCACCGACATTAACCTTGAAAAATTTTCTAAAAGAAAATTCTCCAACTTTTGCACCGAGTTCGTCCCCAAACGGTTGACAGACGATCGTATTACGTTTTATCGCGCGTTTGTTCGTCGATTGTCTTCGTTGGCACTTTGCGCGAGAGAACGTTCCAATTCGGCCTCGTAAAATAGCGAAACAGTGTTCCGAGTGCTCAAACTCGACACGAGTGACGGTCAGTTGGTAAACGCACTCTTTGCGCTCGCTCGTGGCCGCTCGGAGGAAAGTTTCGTCGCTGGGTGCAGAGTTAACGAGAGCCACGTGTCGCAGCGTATCTTGGCCGGTTCACAAAGACGGGAAAAGCGTCGATTTCGATAATTTTGTCCGCACATTCTTCATTCGAGCTGTCGACGGCAAGACGAATCGTTCGTGCAGCCCCTCGTTTCAACGTGCTCGTAAATTATCAAAGGAAAACACAAAGGTTTGTTTAGGCTCCGCGTTTGATACATTGCCGCGATTTTTCCCTCGTTGGTCGCGACTCGAGGCCGAATAATCCAGTACTATTCCGTATTTATCGGCTATAAAGAGCCCCTGGGCGAAATCTCCTCCGCGAACGCATAGAAACGGTTTTACGACCGATCGAGCCTCGAAACGGCCAGATCGGAGGGGAACACCGTAATTTCGGGCCCAACCTTTGGCAATTTCCTCGCAAGATGCTCGATACGCGATGCAAATGTTCCACGGGTACGTGTATTTTCGCAAAAGTACGGTACCGATAGCTACAATCGAATAGAATCGGAATTTTCGCAAAGTGGATCGTTTCGAACCGAGAGGTTCTTTTTAAGAAGAAAATGTAAATTTTGTCGAGAGAGCCGTCCGGTGTTGGAAGAGTTCTCGAAAGGCAAGAGAGGAGAATTTCTTTCGTTCGATTTTCGTGGTAACGTTGGTTCGAGAGAGTGTTTCTTGAAACGTTAAACGTTGTTATTCGAAACGAGTAGGTACGCGGAAGAAACGAAACGTTCCTGCAATGGAGTCGTAAAGGCTGGGAAATGACGTCGGTGAACAATGCTCCGTTAATTTAACCGCTCGGTGGGAATGTTAATCAATGGACATTTAGCGAAACAGCGAATACCTTTCCCCCGAAAAGTGCATAAATCGTCCCGGTCTAGCTATTCCTGTTCGCACCCTCCGAGAATCGCGCGAATATATCTGGTGAGATAAATTGCATTATTCGAGGGTCAATGCTATCGTTTCTGTAATCATGGCACGCATATGCTGCTGAATGAAATTGCTCTTTCGCAGTAGTCCACATTTATCGCTGCCATAAACGTGAATGCGCCAGACACCAGGATTTCTTTCCACCGGCACGGGAATTAACGAGGCAACGAATCGGTTGTAAATCACGCGGGAAGATGCGTTCAAAAAATTCCCGCAGATGTTTCCTTAATGGCCAATTTTTCTGGAACGAAAATAATAGAAAAAAAAAGAACCACCACGGTTAATTGCCTCGATTCGCGAAGCACGATTCGTAGTTACGAAGAAACACGCGCGTTGGATTCAACCTGGGACTCTTTCGGTAGAACGATCGGCCGATTTGCGTGATTCGTTCGCTCTTGAATCGTCGTAAATCCGTATCGATGCGAAATACGTCTACGTCAAATTATGCCGCGTGTAAGTTGACGTATCGCAACGTTTCAACCAGTAGCGTTACACAACGGTGAACGATGCATGGAGTTTTGAACGATGTATCGATAAATCAAACGTCCAGTTACGCGCGGTATCTCTTATATAACCCGTACAGTGTCTATAAAATACGTGGCGTTCGGTATGATTAATTTTCGATGCAACCGCTACGACTTTCTAGGATAATTTAATTACCGAGTGTAGGATTTTACCATTGTACCCTTCGTCGTTTCTCCGTGTCTCGAAGTCGCGACAAGGTCGCCTCGTTTCGTAACGCGCGACGACTGTTGAACCGTGTCGCGTGCCTTTTTTCGCGTAATCGATGAAAATGTATGGTTCGGAGCGAGAACCGAAAACGAGTTAAAAATCGTCTCTGAAACGTAACGAGAGTACGCCGATTCACCGTGTACGATCGTCGAGCGTTTCTATTTTCTCGTCGACGAGTAGAAATTCGAAAAGAAACTCGAAACACGGGGATCGGTGTCTCTAAGGAGCCTTTTCGATGCTCCGATCTTAATAAGATCTTCACAGTCGATAAGCTCGATATTGCTTCGCGCCGTAAATTACAAACCGAACGATGTAATTTCGTATAATTCACCTTTCTCGCGGCCGGCGAATTTACATTTTTTAGAACGACGCGTGAATAAATCAAGACTCGTCGATGGCGAGTTTGGACACCGAGGACGTCCTCCTCGGTCACACGGCGTCGAATTACACCGTGAATTGCACGAGTGATTTCCCGGGAACAGCCGCCGTAATTTCGTAGAATCTTCGTAACCGTTCGCATCCTCGAGATTCGTTTCGCGTTATAGATTACCCGTGATCGCGTAGCCCAGCGCGAGAAAAATTATCGAATTTTTACACGCGGGAACCTCGCGAGACGCGTTCTTGAACGCGCGTAATACACCCGCCTGGGGCCAGACTGCGGGAGATCGTGATCGATTAATTCATAATGATCCCTCGTGACGTACGATTATGGATTTTTCGTCGCCAGTTTCCCGGTTCGTGTTAATGTCTAATTCGAGCGTTCGAGAGCCGTAAAAAAACTAACGCGTAAAATCGTGCAATTTTACCGGTGATAATGGTTCTTTACGCGTTCGCGTAATTTACTCGTTGAATTTTTAAGAAACGCGTACGACGCGTTTCGATCGGGATAACTCGAGCTCGAGGGGTGAAAGAATTTTTATTTTTTTTTTTCTCGATCAATTTTGTACACGCGGGGCTGAGAAAACGCGCGAGAAAATTAACTGGAACGGTTCTCTTTTACGGATCGCGTATTTTCGTTCGGATAGATCGTTTCTCGATCGTTCGGTGGGAGATCCAAGGATTTCGATCGATTTCTCGGGGTGTCGTTTCACGCGTTTGCGTTTCGTTTCTCGATGGAGACGGTATCGAACTCGACGACGACGATCCCGCGGAACAAAAGCGGGGGTCCCCTCGCGTTCGGTACGGTGGAATCGGCGATCCCTCGAGATCGCGTAAACGCTCAATCTTTGCGCACACGGGCGTTCCTCGCGCGGCAAAAAGAAGGCGCTTTGACAGCCGATCCTTTGCAAGTAATTCCAGTGACTTAAAGCGGGACGCGAGTATGCAATTGCGTTGAGTACATACGCGTACGCTCGCGAAGTTAAAGCGCCGATCACGTAACTTCGTAACGAGCCTTTTCCTCTGGCACACGAGCGGACTTTGCGCGTAAGTGGTAACTACAGAAGTCAAATCGCACGTTTACGTATATTTATCGGTATCAACAAACTCGTAAGATTTTAAAGCGAGCGTAATTACTGTTATCGGGACGGATCGTTATTTCACCGGAACGCGTCAGCACGGGAAAGTACCCCTCCCTCGTTCCATTGAAAAAGAAAGCAACGCCGTAGATAGAAAGACCGTTGGACGTTTTTCTTTCTCCTTCGGTGTGGTATTTCGTTTCCTTTTCCCCCTCATTATTTTTCAATGATCTGTCAATTAATCCGCACTAATACCGTGTACCCATAGCAAGGTGTGGTTAGCGAAATTGGTCTAGCCCTATTTCTCTTAATAAGCGAGCGTTGGTAATATCGATGGCGATTCGATTCGTATAATTGAATCGTTGGATAAATAATTCCGTAACACGTGTAGCGACACGGGTTATCCGGTTACGATTGCCCACTCGAACGATTAACGTCCACTCGGATTTGTCATTTTCGCGTTGACGCGGATACCACTTCCGATCGCGGCTAGAAAGCGAGTCCAGCCTTCCGAACGTATCGTGGATACAAATATCGAAGCTATTGTGAATAGTAAACGGACACCGACGACGCGTTAACCTTCTCCGATTCGGAAAACCAGCGTGGTTCGAAATTTAAATCGAAATTCAATTGCTGCACTCTTGTAAGACGTAAACACATCTATACGAAATGTTGAAACGATAATATTCGAACGTACGGAGCAAACGATTTGGAACTTTTCCACTCCTCGAAGCTCCGCTCGACGATCGGAAAGATACTCGACAACGACAACGTCACCGACGAAACATGGTTCGTCGTTTCGAGTTTTCTCGACGACGAACCAACGTCAATTCCAAGAACCGAGTCATCGAACGCGCGTCATCGTCCGCGCTTCTTAACCCTTTCCGCTCGAGAGGCGATCCTCGATCGACGCTTAATTCGGTGTACTTTCTCCAATTCGGAAAACCATCGTGGTTTGAAATTTAAATTAAAATTTAATTACTGCAGTCTTGTAAGATGTATATGAAATGTTGAAACGAACGAGCAGTTGAAACGAATGTGCAGTTTCGACGACGAGCCAAGAGAAAGGTTGCCACTTAGTTCGGTGTACTGTCTCCAATTCGGAAAACCATCGTGGTTTGAAATTTAAATTAAAATTCAGTTACTACATTCTTGTAAGATGTATATGAAACGTTGAAACGAAAATGGTCCATTTGAAATAAATTACACGATTCGAAGGGTTTCATAGTCGTGCTGGTTTCTGGTAGCTGGGAAGCTTCGAGTGCAAAGGGTTAACGCGTCTGAAGTTTCTATTTCTGTAAAATTAAAATTCAATTACTCCTTTCTTGTAGGATGTAAACATATGTATATTTGAACATTGAAATGAAAATGTTCCGTTTTAAAGAAATTAAAATTCAATTACAACTTTCTTGTAGGATGTAAACATATGTATATTTGAACATTGAAATGAAAATGTTCCGTTTTAAAGAAATTAAAATTCAATTACTTCTTTCTTGTAGGATGTAAACATATGTATATTTGAACATTGAAATGAAAATGTTCCGTTTTAAAGAAATTAAAATTCAATTACAACTTTCTTGTAGAATGTAAACATATGTATATTTGAACGTTGAAATGAAAATGTTCCATTTGAAATAAATTACACTATTTGAAAGATTTCGTCGAGGTGGTGGTTTCTGGTAGCTGGAAAGCTCCGAGTGCAAAGGGTTAACGCGTCTGCAGTTTCTCCAATTCGGAAAACCATCGTGGTTTGGAATTTAAATTAAAATTCAATTACTCCTTTCTTGTAAGATGTATACGAAATGTTGAAACGAAAATGTTCCATTTGAAATAAATGACACGATTCGAAAGATTTCGTCGAGGTGCTGTTTTCTGGTAGCTGGAAAGCTCCGAGTGCAAAGGGTTAACGCGTGTGCAGTTTCGTAGCCGGGAGAAAGGTTGCGCGATCGAAATTACTCGGCGTACGTTGTAAATCGATTTGCCCGTTTTCGTGCGCGCGCGTTCCACGGGAATTCCGCAAGAGTGGTGGGGGGAAAAATATCGAAGCCCGTTAACAAGTGGACCGTGCAAAACCGATGATCTCGGCCGTGAGACAGCCACGTTACGTTTGCCACACGGTTGTTCGCGCGCCGAGAACCAGACGACGACGACGACGACCACGACGGATAATTGATGACGGACCGCGCCGGATCACGAGGATGAAACGGTCGTGCAATTGCGCTCGGGCATTCGTCGCGCGCTGAATACGGGGTAGGAACCAGTTGACTTTGACCCCGCGTGAACCGTCGAACGCGGTGCATATTTCCCGCGCGTGTTCGCGACCACGCGTCGCGGAACGCGCCGGATCACCGCTTTGCTCTCGAGCTCCGTCTCGTTTCGGGATCCGTGGACGTTTACGTTTCTCGATTTAGCGCGAACGTGCCCAGAGAACTGGACCACCGTGGACAATCGACAGTTCAAGCGAATCGTTCTCTTCGAGATAGTTACACGCGGAATAGATCGACCTCTTCCTCGAGATGCGCGACGCGGACGATTGAATCGCTACGATCTTTTCGATAGCCAATTCTCGATTTTGTAATCGAGAATTGGATACTTTGTTCTCACGATGAATCAGTCACGCGGTGCAATGTTTTTACCAGTTGTACCCGATCAACGCTCGAAGTAATAGTAATAGTAGCTCTACTCGTCGTTCGTCTATTGTTTCTTGATAATTTACGAGTATTTGTTACAAATACCCTTCAAGTATTCGAATCAACGAACAGAGCGTAACGCGCGGTCGCTGTTTGGTCGCTCTTCGACGATTTTACGTTCCTAACAGTGAACGTTTGCGATATCTCGACATGCCTTGAACGTCGACTCGGACAGACGCAACCACCGGTAACACGGAACGACCGGATCGCGTTGATAGATCGTCCGTGGACTTCCTCCTTTCGATCGATCGAGGTGTCGTCGAACGTTGGACAAAAACGGTTGAGTGGAGTCAGGTGTATCGTTCTACATTGACGCAAAGAATTACCACGGTGGGTACACAAATGACTCGGAGCACGCGTCCGTTTGAATTTTCCGCACTGCAATTTTCCGCGTTCCGCGTGCAACGCTCGTACGTTTGTCGCGAGGCGTGTACGCGTCGCTCGAACGAGATATCCGTGTTTGTTCAACGTCGGGTAAGAAACGATATCGGTCGCGGGATGAGTCGATAGTCGGTATTTCCCACAGGCATCGTCGCGCGTTCTATGGTGCCTCTGGTTGCGTAACGAGACCGCGAACCGCGGCGCCAACGAGCCACCGATCGCTCTTGTTACTTTCATCGTACGTTGCTCGTGCAACGTACGCGTTTCCGCGAGGCGATGGTGCACGCGCGCGCGCGTTCCATCCCGCGTCGCGTCGCGTCGCGTCGCTCGCAGGTGCATTTACCGAGATATCGTCGTTTACAGCGGACTTATCGTAAATAATGGTCTCGTTGGAAAGAAACCACTTAATGGAGAGCGTAATTTCGCGGTGCCACCAGCGCCAGGGACCGCCTCTGCACGCTGTTTTACACCTAGGTGAGAAAACTTTACGACTCAACGGCGGCGCTTGTTGCCCGCGGATAAGAGATTTATTATTACCGTAACGTTGTCCGGTGTGTGTACCATGTTGCAACCGTGGTTTGTGGTGGTTGCTGAGATTGCCTCGGACACGGACCATCGCTCGCGCGCGATGCTTAGCGTCGATGCGACGGGTTCGCTGCTTAATTATGATTTCGCGCGATTATCTCGCTTCCGAGACGTCCGGCGAGAACAGCTACGGGGGATTTCGGACTCTCGGGGACTCTGCAAATTTTCGAGCTGGTACCTCGACCGGATCGAACGGGTCTGGAAACCTCCACGGCCTTTTAAAGACTCGAAATCCAGCGAACGTCGAGTTTCGAGTCGGTTTCGAAACATCGAAGAGCGTTCCACGTTGCTCGTCGATTTTGAACGTTTTACACACCGATTACGGCCGTTAGCTCCACCGTCCGACATAATTTAATCGCAAACATCGTAAATCAACGGAATTAGTGCATCGAGCGGTAAATTGCAGCTAGAACTTTCAGCGAGTTATTTTCGAAAGGTTGATAAACAGATAACGTTGACGAAAACGAGTGTCGGCGAACGCGTATCGTCGCGGGCTAAGTTGGCACGCGTGCCACGGTGTTAACGAGAACATCGTCGCCGAAACGTTTCCTGGTGGATTCGTCGCGACCCATTTCGACGATTGGTGTACACGTACGCGCGGAAGGAGCGCGCCTCGAACGCTTGGAGTACGAATTGTCGATTCGTCGATTCGTTTACGCTCGTGGTCGAATCGTTGTCGATCGCAGCCTCGTCGAATCGCGTTTACCGACCACGGTCGAAGATCTATGGCTGGTACCTCGAGGTATCTCGGCGCGTGGTTCGGTACGAAGCAGCGTGTGGTCTTAAAACCCGCTCAGAGCGCACTCGCGGTCGTTTATACCTGCCGTTTAATTGTTCGGATTGCGTCAGGTGTGGAACGAATGGTATTTTTTCAACGTGCTCGGTAACCGTGTATCGCCAACGAAGGACCGTCGAAACAGTGTTCGTACCCACACACGAGTCCTACACCGAGGCGAATTTAACGCGCTAGGTGAGCATTCTCCGATGTGCTATTCATAGGTGTTGATCCACCGTTGGCGGTGTCTGGACGTTTACGATTACCGTGATTTCTGGTCAATCCAATTTTAGTGCGCATCGAATCCTCGGTAACCGACGTCGTATCTTAATGGTTCCGGGGCATTTTCTTTCGTTCGGTATCGTCTGTAACTATGCGAGTTTTCGACGGTGGTTGTATACAATTCCGCGTTAGAAAATTGCTCGGTAGGGTTGGCCGCGCGCGGAGTGCCGTTTTACGATGCTGCTCCCCTCGTTCGGCAGTCAGCTGCTCGCCAGATTTTCTACGAACGAAACTTCGCGTATTTACGACGGGCAATTGCGATCCCGTCCCTTCGTACTTGCCGCGCAACGTGTCCAACGAAGGGACCAAACGTAAAAACGAAAAATTCCGAGAGTCGAGCGTCGCTTTCGCAGGGATTCGTCGTGCGTTACGAGGCGAGTCGCTCGTTCGAGCGAATCGAAACACGCTTTCGAAAAAATTTACAAAAGTGTCGCCGGCCCTTCGAGTACTCAAGGTTTCCGTTTCGACCGATCCGGTGCTACGTACGAGCCAATAAAGTACACCGTTTCTCCAGTCGTTGCAATGTTTGTTCGCATTTCTTTCTTTTTCCTTTTACGCTCGCAATTGCGGGATTTTAGCGGTCGTTGATGCGCAACCGATGTCGAAAGAGAGCAAGGGCGGTTCAATTTCGGAACTGAACTCTGGCCTCGTTGTAACAAAGGGTCGAAGGGAAATGGAACGCGAGTCGAGCTTTCGTTTGCGAGACTTTTTCCGAAATTCAAACATCTCGCGTCGTTACTCGCGATCGGAATTCGACTTGTTGCGTCTGGTCGCGTTTTATCGTCTCTGTTCGTTGTTAACGCTTATATTTAGTGGCGAACGACGATCGGTAGCGGACGGTACGAGGAAACGCGAGCTTGGACTCGATCGTCGTTCTCTTTTTTCATTTGGAATCCATTCTTTGGAAATATAAGAGGCTACCGCGCCGGTTTCGTGCCGACGATCTCGAGGAAGAGTTTACGAATTTAGGGACGAATTTTAAGGAGAATTTACGAATTTAGGGAAGAATTCACGAATTTAGGGAAAAATTCCCGAATTTAGGGAAGAATTTACGAATTTAGGATCGTAAAAGTACGATCCCTGACAATGTTGTGCCAACGATCTCGAGGAAGAGTTTACGAATTTAGGGATGAATTTAAAAAAGAATTTACGAATTTAGGGAAGAATTCTCGAATTTAGGGAAGAATTCACGAATTCAGGGAAGAATTTGCGAATTTAGGGAAGAATTTACGAATTTAGGGAAGAATTCACGAATTTAGGATCGTAAAAGTACGATCCCTGACAATGTCGTGCCAACGATCTCGAGGAAGAGTTTATGAATTTAGGGACGAATTTAAAGAAGAATTTACGAATTTAGGGAAGAATTCACGAATTTAGGGAAGAATTCACGAATTTAGGGACGAATTTAGAGAAGAATTCACGAATTTAGGGAAGAATTCACGAATTTAGGATCGTAAAAGTACGATCCCTGACAACATCGTGCCAACCATCTCGAGGAAGAGTTTACGAATTTAGGGACGAATTTAAAAAAGAATTTACGAATTTAAGGAAGAATTCACGAATTTAGGGACGAATTCAGGGAAGAATTCACGAATTCTTCGTATCTTCTTTAAAAAAAGAAGACGTTCCTCGAATCTTTGGAAAAATCGTCGTCCTTCGAGCCGAAACTTTCGCAACGATCGATTAACCCTCTGGCGAATCGTTCGGCATCTCGAGTTTACCGTTTCCAAGAATAATTGAGTTTCGTTAAAATAAAATTAACAAGGTTATCCCGCGGAACGGAATCTTCGCCGTGGCACGTCCTCTCGCGAATTACGAATAAAATTTCTTCCAGAAATTATTAAATTTTTTTTCTACGAATCACGAACACGCTACATGCCAGATGGATAATGGTGACTTAATTTCTCTATAATCATGTAAATTTAGTTTTTCTCCTCGTACGTATCGTCGCCGGCACAATTAAGAAAGGACAGAGAAATTTCAATCATTTCTCGTGACCGTAATTCCTCCATCGGGAAATAAGCGCTCCCATAATTCTAACTTTCCGTGTAAAATTATACCCGGCGAGTCACTATAGTTTTATACGTATTCGTTCGTCTTCGTTAATATTCCATTATCGCGGTCTCTTTTCTACCGCGAATCGTTCCCTAGGCTTCGAGAAACGTTGAAAGGAACTGTCTCTCGCGTTATTTCTGCCGTGGATCGGTCAATTTCCAAGGTCCGCTACAATTTTCACGTTTATCGGAATCTACTACCAGATCGACTGTTCCGTACGAGAGGATCGTTTCGTTCAACGACCCCCACTTTTGCGCAATCGCAGCCTGAGCCCGTGAACCAACCAAGGTTCGATCCAAGCTAAGGTTATCTCGAAAGAAAACGCTTTCCTATTTTCACCAAGAACGAGAGCGAACCAACGACTTTCCCGTTTATGACGTTTAGCTCTGGGCAAGACTCGTTGGTCTCGAGTGTACAGGCTGCTCCAGAAACGGATGGATAATCGATCGTATCGCAAATTAACGCGACCACTGTCAATGTTTACGGTTCTAGAGAGGTTTCATATACGACCTACGAAACATCGAGGATCCTTCGCGTGGCATCGATGGTCCTGCGTGTCCTAGAACGATCGTCCGATGTTCGCGGACGAGGGCAGGTTTCGAAAACTCGGTGGGAGTATCGCGAACGTTCGGTGAAGGAAAAGTTCGGGCTACAAGAGCGTCGAGTGTTACCTAACATCTTCGAAACGGGTTCCAGAAATAGCATACTTTACACGGGCACGTCGCGCAGCCAGCTATTCGTACTTCCAACAGGTGAAGTTTGATAGCCACCCGCCAAAATACTTGCACTCTAGCCCGACGATGCGAACAACATCGAACAATGTCTTCTTCGAATTAAACGCGAAATCGAGTCGAGGTCCCGTAGTCACGGTAGGACACATTTGTTACCAAAGTTGCACACGTGCCCGACAATTTTGTGGAGTCCATTGTTCTATTCTAGTCCCATCGAGCGGCCATTTCTGCACGCCTCTGTGACTCTAATAATTGAATAGACCCTCTCTTTCTCTCTCTCTCTTTCTTCTCGCGATCTACCTCTCCCACCGTCACCGAAACGAAACAGACCATTCGGTCCTCGGTTCCTTCCCAAAGGTAATTCAAGGTTTAATCGGGACGAGGCAACGTTCGAGGTTATCGTTCCCCTTTCGAAATTAACCGTGTAACGAGAAGCCACTCGTTTCGTCCGATGTGGATTCACGAATGTTACTTTACATCGACTTTGGACGTTTACGTTACGTTCGTGTCACTTTTGACAGAAACTGTCGCGGCCAAGTGACGGAAACGAATGAAACGTGTTCGTTTAATTCACGCTCGATAGTTTAGCTCGATGTTTCTCTCGAGAATATACAAACGAGAACGTATATCGTGTTTTTGAGACACTTAGATTTAACGCTCAACGAACGACATGGCGGATCATTTCGTTGCTTTCTCGAATTTTTTCCAACGAAAAATACCATCGAACACCTTGAAGCAATATTTGCAATTTTCGAAACTCGGATCAGTTGCAATCTCTAGCGGTGGTTAAACGTATCTCGAAGGATTTTTACAATTTTTAAAATTTGTCCAATCTTTAATTTTACAGGTATTCGTAATGTAGCGCAAAGTTCGCTTCGATGAGTTGTAAATCCATCGATATGCGTTTAAATGTCGTTAAAGATTACAAGGTACGCGTATAAAGTGTCCGATTTGGCGCGAAACGACCCAGATGTAAATTCCAAGCAATATTCCGTTCCAGAAATAATCGCGTTCCCAATGAGCCAAGTCTGATTCGGTACACCTAATTCGATCCCTAAAGTGGCCATCTTTCGACGTATCGAACAGTCGCATCTACGGTATAAAGTTTGTTCAGCGTTGACCCAGGGCAACGAGAACGAAAGATCCGCGAGCCTAAGATAGAGCGGAATGCGGTTTGTCATCGTTTCAAATAGAAGACGGCGGTTTGTCCGTAGAATGTTGCTCGTTTTTCCGCGCTGTAGCCACACATTGTTGAAACTGCGCGATCGAAACCTTTGAACCGAGAATTAATGGATTCGCGTAGATTTCCGATCTTAACCGATGTGCCGTTTCATTCGGTAAAATGAGTACGAGCGAGCATCAACCCTCGAAAAACGGAACAACGAGACTCGTTGCTTCGTCTTCGTTCGCGTTAAAACCGAAGATGAACAATATTGTAGGAATTTTGTTTAAGTAAGTAACGGTGGTTATTGAACAAGGGTGAATAAAGCTCTAAGAGATACGTGTATTGAATGATGCAGCTGTAGGAAGAAAATATTAACGAAACGCACAATTAATTACTACACTAACTACGCTAATTATGGTCACTACGTTGACTATGCTGTTCTTTCGCGACACGACGCGCTTCGACGATTTTCCAACAAAGACTCTCAATGACTGCCAATGACTGCCTATGACTGCCAATGTTGTAAAATAAAGGTGAATAAAGTTCTAAGAGATACGTGTAATGAATGATGCAGCAGTAGGAACAAAATATTAACGAAACACACAATTAATAACTACGCTAACTACGCTGTTCTTTCGCGACACGACGCGCTTCGACGATTTTCCAACGACTGCTCTCGATTGCCAATAACTGTCATTGACTGCTCAAACGCTCTTCTTTTCCTTCATTCCCTTTCGTTCCAATTCTCAATCTCTCTCGCTCGATGCACCTGGTCACGTACACCGAAAATATCCTAGTACGACGCTATCTCGATCGCTCTTCTTTCACTCTGCTCGTCTATTCCAAACGCTTCGAATTCTCACCGAACAACACACAATCCCTTTCGCTCTCTCGCATTACCGCAATATTTCGGAAACATTTTCGCGTACACGTTCCGAGGAGATAATCGCATCGTTTAAGCGCACGGTGGAGGAATTCTACCACCGAAATTGCAACGTTTCAACGCTAAGAGGTCGTTAGTTTGACTCGTTGCTCGAAATTTGCACGTGTAAATTACGAAACGTTTCTCCGGGTATGGACGGTTGATTTATTTTCAAACGTCTCGGCGAGACGCAAGGAAACAAAGTCAGGCAGAGATCTGTGAACGATCGGGTCGCGCGGTGGAACGAAATCGTGCCTCGCAGGTGGTCGAATTTTTCCAATTGGACGAGCATTGGCTTGGCACCGGCCGAGGAATTACAACGACAGAATTGACAGAATAATTAATTCTCGTTCGCGGTCAATTGACACGCTCCTAATGGACGACGTCCCTCGTACTCGTTTATTTCATCTGTCGTTTCTATCGTCGGCCCCTGGCGACGTTTCCCTTGTGCAATTAACAAAGTGCAATTCGCTCGATGATCGCGATTAGAAACGCGTGACAGTAACATATGTTCCGTAATACGTTTTCACACGCGAAAGCGAAACCGACGTTTTACGTTCTCGGTCGGCAGCTCTCGGACACGTCCCGGCCGCGTCCCTCGTAAGGCACGTGCAATTAAAACGCGTTTAAGGCAACGGTTAATTGTTTCTCGCAACGCGGCGATCAATTTCGAGGGATAGTTCAGAAACGGTGTTCCGGCCCCGCGGGAGAGTTTCGCGTTTAGGTACGCGTTCTCGTTCACAATCGAAGCAGCGCAACCACCGAGTCGCTTAGGAATCGATTCACTGGAGGCGTCGGAGGAGTGTGGTCGATGGCTCGAAACGGGAAGATTTACGGTCCCTCGATCGCGGCACGGTAATTTGTAGAACTCGACGAGGCGGCTGCGAACAGCTAATCGAATTAGCGAATTAATTGCGTTATTAGACGCCGAGGGCAAGCCTGTACGGGCCACGCATGCCAATAATCGTAAATCATCGGATTGAATTTTGAATGCCGATTCCCTGTACCCGTGTTAACCTACTCGAGCCGACTCTTCTCACTTTCTTCTTCTCTTTTCCTCTTAAGCTGACCGGTTTATCACCGTACGCTAATTCCGAGGTGTTAATCGTTTAATAGGCGAGAGATCGTCGATCGTGTATCTCGGAGTATTCGAATCGATGACGGCCCGAGCGAGCTATTCTTTCACAATTCGGCCAGGCTGACGACACGCCGTTAAATGATGCTATCCGCGTTCGTTTCGCGTTTATTTCGACGTAAATTCGTTCGACGAAGGAATGGTAGCGAATAAAATGTTTTTATTACTTGTTTTATTACACTCGTTCGTAGCCAGTGTCGTTTAACCCATTGGCATCAACGGCCGCCTGGGAGGCGGCCGCTCCGAGCGGTTAGAGTTGCTTCGTTCATCGACAGTCGTCCCTCCAGAGATCGCGATGCCATTGTTTACTCATTTTTGTTGCTCCATTGTCGAGCAACGACAACGCGCGTCGTGTATCGTTTTCCACTCGATATCCACGCGTCTCGGGGCTAGTACTCTTTGTTCTTTGCCGACGTGTTTCGAAGGAAATTCAAACGACGAATAAATTTTGCTCCGATTGTACTTTGCGCGGATTTGTCGAACCGAGTGTCGCAACGGTGTTCCAGGGGCGAGGTTTGCCATTCCGGGAACGTAAATTATTTCATTCGGAATTGCGTTACAACATTCTACCGCTTGGAACGATAATTTGTTAAAAATTTTGAGACGAATTATACGAAACGGAGTATCGCTTCTGTTACAGGTTTCGATACTGGTTTGAACGCGTTACGTTTCGCGCGGCAAGGAAGGTAACAGATATTACTAAATATTCTCGGTTTCCTTTCTCCGACGTCTCGTGTTCGAACGAGAAGACAGATATAGGTTAAAGGTCGATTAGGATTATTAACACGAAGAATCGAAATTGAATATCTTCACGGTTTTACGTACAAACCTAGTTTTCTTTTGCTTCGTTACCGTAAAATAATTTACATTACTTTTGCATCAATAATAACAACAACTCGAATCGGTAGAATTCACGATAATAGCGTTCAATGTATTAGGTTGTTCGGAAAGTCATTTCAATTTTTTTTTTGGTGAAAACGAGACGATTTTTTTAGAATGTGTAAACATTTTACTAAATTACATGTTCTCCATTTTGGAAAACGAAATCACTTCTCGAACGACCCAATAGAAACAGAATAATGTATAAACCTTTTATTGTATAAATATTTTATTAAATTATATATCCTCCATTTTGGAAAACGAAATCACTTTTCGAACGACCCGATAGAAACAGAATATCGTACAATATTTAGAAGGCAAAACTCTAAACTAGAAAAGTATTGCAAATAACGTTAAAATTACATAAGAACTATTTCCAATTTTTCAGTTTCTCTCTCTCTCTCTCTCTCTCAGTCGTTTCGCAACTGTTGGTAAACGATTCCAAAGTCAATAGAAGGCACGTAACCGCGCAATCGGTGGCGTTCGAAAATCCCGGAAGCAGCTTTCGGCGAAGAATTCGTTACTCGTATCGAGAAACGTTTCGACTCGCGCAAACTCCTACACGGTTCTAACACCCAACTACGGGTAGTTACGTACTTGGACGAGTCTAAGGTTAAACTAGGACCGTATCGGGTATGCATCGTGTATTTTCGCGTTACCGTGTCAAAAGAAACCGCGCTCGTAAACCAAACGAAATACGGTGTCGGTGTCTTCCACGCGAGAAGACACATTGCTCGCGACTTTCAGTGGTTCTTAGCTCGGCTCCTCTGTCTTCCGAGCGTTGCTCGAATTCCAATTAGTACGGGGACCGAGTTGCCACGAAACGACGTTTTCATTTTTATTTCGTTCGCTTTCTCTTTTTTTTCTTTTCTTTTTCTTTACTCGGTTCTTTATTTCGTCGGGCGATAAAAGGCATCGGGACTCGATGTTAATTAAGTCGACGTTAAAATTGCCGCGGAATACTGGTTATTCGATTTACTCGATCCGATGAATTCAAATTAGTTTAAGACTTTGGTTTCAGAGAGTGTCGGATGCATTTAACGTTCGGTCGAAAGTTAATAAATCTCAACGAACCTGTTTCCAACGAAACGTCCAATGCGTTACGTAGAACCCAGGTAAAACAATCAACGAAACATTGCACTGCAACTAGGGAGCGATCGAACGAGTGTGCGCATTACCGAAAATTTATACGTTCGTTTAACGCGAATTTGCGATCGTCGAGATAAAGGAATTTACCACTGGCGTGGAAGATCGAAATGCTGATGCAAGCTTCGCTGGAAGATTTACGGTTCGTTGGAAATTTCGGGATTTCGTACGGCGACGATTAATAAAGTGTTAATCGCCACGGTGAAAATGGTAATAACGTCGTAAATAAAACGCGAAAAGTCTTTCAGAAGGAGTTTCGCAACCGAAATTTCTTCACCTCGGTAAATTGATCTTTCAATCTCTTTAAAGTTATCGGTACACACGCACAGTACGCGTATCGGTCTCGACACCAACGAAACGAAGAAGAAACACTCTCGATTAAAGTTTACACGAATCCTGATGTTGCAGTCGCGGAATATTAAAAATCGTTCGTCGGACGAGACTATCGTCTCGATACGCGTCGCGTCGAAAACCACGAGACGTACCAGTCCTCTTGCGAGTACCGTTACGAGCCGGCCCGAAAAAGAAGAGGGGAAAAAAAAGAAGAAAAAGAAAAGAGAAGAAATTTCGAAGCAGCAGGTCCTTATAAATCTCCCGCGGAAGCCTTCTTAAAATGAGACGTCACTGTCCGGCAACGTTTCCCTATCATTTTCCCATGGGGGGACCCGGACGAAAATTTGAGAACCCCAAAAAGGGTAAACGTATGCTGCACCGTAAGTGGCTCGAGAGGAGGATCCTCCTTCGGGATTATTTAGGGGCATTCCACGAACGCCCACTGGTCACCCACGAGCCACGAACCGCCACCACGAGATCAGAGGAGCCCCTAACTTCGTCCCTTCGAGACACCGCTAAACAAGACGAAATGGGACAGGAGTGACTCCTCTGCTCCGCCGCGTACTCGGGACTCGAGGCTCTCGATTTTCGACTCCCAAGACGGATCACTTAGAGCCCCGTGTGCGCTTGCAATACCACGGTCGTTGAATTTTTATTGGATCGTTGCAGGGATTCTCGCGGAGTCTCGTATAAAATGTTCACAGTCGCGTCGTAAGTTCTGCCCCGACCGAACAGGGTGGTCCACGGAACTGAGACGAGTCGTGTATCTTCTACGATTAGAATTAGTGGAGGACGTCGGGGAGGAATAAAGAACGGTTCAACGAGGAATAGATTTCACCGACCACGTGCACCGTCACGGTCGCGCTTCCATTTCAAAGAAAAACGTTCTCTCGCGTCGTTCGAAAGAGTATTCGCGAAACGATGCTCGAGAATTCGTTCGACGCGTTCTAAACCCAACGTAGAAGCGTTCGAGCTTCTTTAACCGTTTGCGGACGGGACGGTTCAAAGTGAGTTTTTAAGCATATTTCTGCTTAACCTCGGCCATCGACGTGCATTTAGGTGGGACACGTATATGCGTTTCTCGGCTCTATCGACTGTTTTCGCCAAACGCGTATACGAGTTCTTCGGCCAATTTGACGATTCGCGTAAAACGCATACACGCGGCGCTCGTCCGCAAAGGGTCAACGTTCGTTCGAGGTACCGACGAAACGCGTAGTCGCGCGAGTAAAAGGAGAAGGAAAACGTTCGTTCCTCGTGTTCGAAATTAGCGAAGAAATTGTAAAGAATCGAGCTTCCTCTTGTTAACCGTTTTCGGTCGAACGAGCGGTTCCAGTATCCGAGAGGAGAGCCGTGTATCGAGCGGCGTAGGCCCGTGTCGTCGTGAGCGTCTCCCAGACGCATTAACCTGTCAAATGGTTCACAGAAAACGAAGATGCGACGCGCTCGGAACAAGATACCGCGAAACTACGAGGGAACGCCGGGATTTTCGGTCCTCGATTTTCGATTCTCAGCCGGGAGCGCGCGGCGTTCCGACGCACGACCGACCGTCCATCATAACATTTGTGACCGCGTCGGCGGCTTGAATTATGCTGTAACGAGTAGTCGGGAACGAAAGGAAGAGGAGGAAGAGGAGGAAGCTCGCGTGTCTTTGTGCGTACGTGTAGATAGCAGCGATGCACGTGGAGAGAGAAAGAGAAACGAACCGAGACTCACTCGGTGAGTACGAGCCTGATGTACGATGGACCGAGCGAGCAAGCGCCGTGTCCGATTTTAACGAGAATCCAACCAGATTAGAGCCCGATAAACTATCGCCGCTCGGGGCTAATTCGAGCCCGATCGCTCGGCTAGGCGGGAATTAATATTTCTCGATGGTGCTTCATCGATTCCCGTAATTAAGATGGACGAGAGCCGACCGGTATCGCGCCTCCGCTTCGGCACCGCGAACGCGATTTATGGAAAGTTTCTCTGCTCTCTTGGTAACACCGCGAAGCTTTCGGGTGAGAAAGCGGGATAGAGTAATTGGACCGTTATTGCACAATAATTCGAGATGCGGGGGAAATCGGTCCTCTGCGCTACCTGCGCGATAATCCGTAATCAATCTTTAAGGAATCGATCGAAAGGTTCCCAGCTGTTCCAGAATCGTTGACAAACGAGGGAAGTATCTGTCTGTGAGAAACTTTCGAACGTTTGTTCAAATATCTTCCAAGATGATCCGTTTTCGATTCGAGGATCACTTTCGTTCAATTTTTGACCGTTTAGTAGCCATAGCGAGCACTGCTCGGCCAAGGTACAGCCCTGTTCCGTTTGCAACGGCCGGATAAGGACACAATTTGCAGGATAGCCTATTTCGCAAACTGTTATCCCCTCGCGGTATAACCACCGTCGTTCCCGCGGCTTATCCATTCGCGCGAGTGGAACCACTTCGTTCGAATACCCCAGTTTATCGACCGTATATCCTCGCGACGTTAATGTTAATCCCCGTGCGTGACGTTAACGTCTCTGTAACTCAAGTTGACCGAAAGTCGACCCGATAACCGATTGAACGGTGCATCCTCCTTTTCCGTGTTCTCGGTGACCGTGATCCGTTCGACTCGAGAATCGGGCGAGTATTCGTTGAAAAGAAGACGATTCTCAAGACGGAGTTCGTCTTTCCATCATCGTTCAGCGCTACAGGACACGGACAAGTCTCGGAGACTTCGCGATTCAGAAGGAGACAGTCTTTTTGCAAGGACAACGTTCGTTTTTCGTCGCGATCGTCCCCATGGGAAACTCGCGGACGAGGCTCACTTCGAGACGGGGTCCACCGTACCGGGAACGAAATTCGGGGACGGTGTTCTCGGGACGCGCGAGCGCGAGACGACCTGGATATATTTATGTGACACCCGGTCGATAAGGGCATCGGCCAATTAAACTTAAAAGCCGACCGAACTTGGACGAAACAACCCCCCGCTGCCGTTTGACGTGGCTTCGATCACCGAATCGCCGCTGACGGCCGTCAGCTTTTCACTCGTTGCCTTTTGTCTCCGTTTCACCACGCCCCTGCGATGTCTCGGCGAGGAGACGATCCTTTGGGACTCCTCGAGATCTTGTTGCCGGGACCGCTTTTTCAGAGTTTAACGCCGTGTAAATCCTCGAGGGTTTCCCGTTGCACGACCAGATTCGAAACGATCGTACGACGAACACCGAGGCGAGACCTGTCGGAAACTCGATGACAGGGCGGATGAAATTTGTAGGCTTCGCGCCTTTGGGAATTTACACTACGACAAGAGATTCTACGGCGAAACTTTTTCCTATGAATTGTTAGCTGGGAAATTCCCACTCGCGCAGGTAACCCGACCCTTCCTCTAACACGCTTTCTACGAAAATACTCGGTTATCGCCTGTTCTTGGTCAGAGTGTTACATATTTTTAGAGTTACGAGTGTCGCATACGCAACAAGTTACGAAGCAGTGTTTCAGTGTTCGAGTCCGAAAGGACCAAAAATGTCATACTCAGTGGCTGATAAGTGTACGAAAAAGTCGAAAACATTTGTCAGTAAGTGGGCGAATCGATATTCGGAGGTAAAAAACATCGATGACTTGCCGGATCGTGGCATTGCACCAAAGACATCGAAAAAGGAAGGCAAATTGATACTACGGACATTCGAGAAAAATTCTGGTCTATCCTTACTTTGGGGGCAGGTAATCTTACGTAAAAAAGGTGCGAATATATCATGCGAAACCATAAGAAGACGTTTATTGGTCAATAGTGTGAAATTTCGTAGCATATTTAAAAAAACTGTGCACTACTGTGCGACAAACGTGTCGAAAAAAGACTCGCTTGGGCGAGAGCAAATTCGGACCGCGATTGGGACAATGTTATTTTTTCCAACGAGGCTTCTTTTTGGGGCATGTTCTTCGGTAACTCGTACCTGGTGTACACCTGCAAACAGACTCGTGCAACGGACCGTTAAATGCGCGGTAAAGGTGCACGTTTGGGGTTGTTTCTCGAAACAGAGATTCGGGACTTTGCACACGTTTACGGACAACCTGGATGCTGCCAAAATGGTTAAAATCTACCAGAGGGCTTTATTACCGTCTGCCCAAAGGTGGTTTACAAGGAGAAATGAAAATTGGTTGTTACAAGAAGACAACAACCCGAAGCATCGAAGCCGACTGTGCACTGCGTGGAAGGAAGAAAATGGTGTTCGATGTGCTCGATTGGCCTTCACAATCGCTAGATGCAAATCTGATCCAAAATGTTTGGGCTATTATAAAATTCAAGCTTAGGAGAAAGAAAATCTACAGTTGAGCCAGCTGTTCGGACAAATTCGACCGGTGTGGAGATCTTTGTTCCAAAATTGTGCAATGAAACTAGTAGAAAGTATGCCTAGGAGATGTCGATTAATTATTGACAATGAGGGCGGTTGGACACCGTATTAATAGTAAAGAGTCTTAGTTTATATCATGAAGAATATGTGTATTTTTTTTCAACTCAATATCCCAAATAGTTTTCGAGTTTCGCCGTACACGCTCTTGTTAGACGGACTATTTACACGCTCGATGCAGAAATAACGTTCGAGAATGCCTGTCGCGCGTTTCTAGAGATTTTTTCGGGAGTTTTCTAGGGGGGACCATCGAGACGAGAACGATCTTTCGGAAGAAGGGCAATCGACACGGTTTGCGTTTTGTCCCATTGTTACGGGAAGCGTATCACGTTCGGAGTAATTTTAATCGGAGTGCTTTCTACGAACGAAACGGAACTATCGATCTCGATACGTTCGAGCGATCGCACGCTCGAGGTCTCCGCGATACGATGAAAATCTGTGACGAGAGATTTCTTCGTTCGGTGATTTCACACCGAGATATATTTGTCGCGCGCTTGTAGGTATTCAGGCGCGCGTGTTAAACCGCAAATGGGAATTTTATTGGAAAATTCTGATTCGCGGGAAAGTTAAAGCTCGATCACGCGGAACGCTTTGAAAGTGGTCCGGTCGATCGGCGGAGAATGTACTTAATCGATAAATCGTGCGAAATAAAGAAACGAGAAAGTTTTACGATCTACGTCGGCGCGATTATCTTTGAGATCGTAGACTTTTTCTTCCCGTAAAATTTATCCAGTTACGCCCGAGAAAGCGGTAAAGACTGTGTTTAACTTGGAACTAATACGAGAAACGAAACGATGAAAAACTCGAGGATACTCGCGTTAATTCCGACCACGAAATTTAACAGGTACGCGCACGAACACGCGCATTCGTAGCGGGCTGAAATTTACGTATCGTTGTAAATAAGGAAAATTCTTGCACGGTGCGTCCCTAGGAATTACGAAGACTTCGGAGGTGCCGCGAGAGAAGTTTGGCAAGTTTTTCGGGTCGAACTGGAAAAACGATCGCTCGAGAGAAAAAAACGTTTCGTTCTACGTTTCGACGAATTCTGGAAACGTTTCGGTCGGTGAAGAATCGTTTACGAACGACGTTTGGATGTTTGGTGCGAAAAGTAAAGCCACCGAGTTTTGGTAACGTTTGAAATTCACACCTTTGGGAAGCGTTTGAAATTCGACTGTAAAACGTAGGAATAGTTTTTTTCGAGCGCGGTACGACGGTGCACGCTTCGTAGAAATACCTATTTCCGTGCGCGGCGTATTTTTAGACGTAATACGCGTACGAGGAAACCTCCGAACGAGTTATTGGCAACTCGGTTGGAACTGTTTATTGTACGATAATAGGTGGTTGTACCCGGTGGGGTATCTTCTCGCGGGCGCGGCTATTCGTGTCGTCGTTTTAGCCGCTGGTTGATTGTTTCCAATAGCAAGGTCCGCCGGTTCTAAAAATATCGACGGTTTGCAAGTACCGTGGAATTCCTGCAATATCGAAATAAAATCCAAAGGAGAAGCCCGCGCGGTGAATTTATCGCGCGGTACGCGTTATCCTTCGCGAGTTTTTCCAAACCTTTCGGCGGGGAAATAACACGATGGTCGTCGCGAATAGCGCGATTTAACGAACGACCGACAAACCGGTAGATTTACAAAATACTAAACGGGATCTAAAAGTGTCCGTTGCGAGATTCCACGCTCGCGTCGGTGGTACGCGGGATCGAAGCGGTGTCCGCGCGGTGTCCCTCCGCGAGGAATCGTAAAATCGAATCAACGACGAAACGGGAAATAAACCGCGTGAAACGCGTCGCGAAACCGCGGCCAACAACGGGCTCACTTCGGCTCAGTGTCGTTCCTCTTCGGCGAACACGATAAGGTTATCCGGATGTTCCGCGATTTTCATCCGAAACATCGCGTCGGTGGCATTAAGGGGCCATTACTCGGGGCCCGGCCGCGGGACCGTTGCCGCGAACCTGGCCGTTATCTTCGAATGGGACGCGCGTTCGAACCACGATGGTTCCCGGCGGTGTGTTACACCTATTACAGGGTTTTTATCGCGCCGCTGGTCTCTCTCGCGGTCTTTGTTGCCCACTCGGTGGATCCCCTGACACGTCCACGGACCGATGAAGAGGTAACCTCGTCGACGAAAAGAAACGCGAGGTTTATCGCGGCTTACGATATTTATTCCACGCGTTTCATTTTATCGAGCTCGCGGGGTATCCACGAACGCGAGTCCCGCGTCTTCTCCTCGACGAGCGTTGAGCTCTTCTCGGTGTTCAACGCGTCACCGCCATAACCGCGGCCACCCTATCTAGGTACCACTCGGCTCGCCTCCACCGACCGTTAATTTATACGCGTCTACTTCCTAACCGCGATAAGCGGGCACCGTTTCGAGTCACGGTCTCGTCACCGGGACACCGGGCTCGATCTATCGATCGCGTGGGCAGAGAGTTCCTTCTTCGAACTATTCGGGGTTCCGAGATTCCGGGATCGAGAGTCCTCGCGACTGCTCGCACGGAATCGAACTGGAATACCTAGCGACGAGTATCGATCTTGGGGACACCTGGTCGTTTCGTTGGAATCGAACGATACAACGGTGGTCGGATAAGTCTCCAAGATTCGATCATCGGCGTACAGGGTGTACCGCGTAGTTGAGACGCGAAAGAGGATCGAATTCGATCATGGTTGACGGACGTCTTCGACTTCTGCGCGTTTATCGTTTTTCAAGGTAAAACATCGAGCTACTCGCGAAAGTCGAAACTGTGTAACGTTTGGAAACTGTGGGTACGCTCGATTAAGATACATCGGGTTGTTCGGAAAGTGATTTCGTTTTACAAAATGGGGAGTATGTAATTTAATCAAATGTTTGTACACTTTAAAAAAATCGTGTTTCATTTTCCGAAAAACACAATATATTTTGTTTTCCAACACGGAGAATATATAATTTAATCAAATGTTAATACACTCTACAAAAATCGTGTTTCATTTTCGCTAAGGAAAACGAAATGACTTTCCCAACAACCAAATATATTTCGTTTTTCAACACGGAGAATATATAATTTAATCAAATGTTAATACACTATACAAAAATTGTGTTTCAATTTCACTAAAAAAAACGAATTGACTTTCCGAATAATTCTATAGATATATATCTCGCGTGGATAATGTTCCGGCATACTGGTCGAGAGCCTCGTAAACAACCCCTCCGTGGTAAAAAAAGAAACGACATTGTCATATGTGATATGTACACGCGTACCGATTCACGTTTCGTATTCGACGACGAAATCCATCTTTACGATCCGAGTCGCGGGTTTAACCCCAACGAGAGAACCAAGCGACGTGGCTCACGCGTGTTAAAAGAATTAAACGGTGAATAATACGCGTCCGTGTAATTTCCACGATTTAAATCGTCCATTTCGTTCGCCGCGGTAACGCAACGGGGATCGTAAGGACCGAGTCTCCCGTCGAAAAGGGAGAAGCAAAAAATACAATTTATTCTCGCGTCCCGTGTCCACGGTGTAAGAGATGCACCGAGTTCGCAGCATCCTGTCCGATGTGCAGCATCGTCGCGACCGTTTCACCGAAACGCGCAGAAAACACAAGGCCCCTGTTTTACCGGGAGGATTTGCGGGGCCCGTGTCGAGGTTGCACCGGGGCCACGGTTGCGCGTAACGACGTGTAAAAGCGGACGATTTAGCTCGTCACGGCTCGCGCAAACAATAAACGAAGACGGATGAAACGCTGCGACGGGAATACGTCGAGTCTCGTCGCTTTGGGTCGAGTCTCGTCGCTTTGGGTCGAGTCTCGTCGCTTCGAGTCGAGTATTGTCGCTTCGAGTCGAGTCTCGTCGCTTCGGATCGAGTATTGTCGCTTCGAGTCGAGTTTCGTCGCTTTGAGTCGAGTTTCGTCGCTTGAAGTCGAGTCTCGTCGCTCCGATTCGAATCGAATCGAGTCGAGTCGAGTCTCGTCGCTTTGAGTCGAGTCTCGTCGCTTCGGGTCGAGTATTGTCGCTTCGAGTCGAGTCTCGTCGCTTCGAGTCGAATCTCGTCGCTTCGAGTCGAGTCTCGTCGCGACCGTTTCACCGAAACGCGCAGAAAACACAAGGCCCCTGTTTTACCGGGAGGATTTGCGGGGCCCGTGTCGAGGTTGCACCGGGGCCACGGTTGCGCGTAACGACGTGTAAAAGCGGACGATTTAGCTCGTCACGGCTCGCGCAAACAATAAACGAAGACGGATGAAACGCTGCGACGGGGATTCGTCGAGTCTCGTTGCTTCGAGTCGAGTTTTGTCGCTCCAGGTCGAGTCTCGTCGCTCCGAGTCGAGTCAAATCGAGTCGAGTAGAGTCGAATCGAATCGAATCGAGTAGAGTCAAATCGAATCGAATCGAGTAGAGTCAAATCGAGTGGAGTCGAGTCGAGTCGAGTAGAGTAGTGTCTCGTCTCGTGGCGTCGTTTCGTGTTTGCGCGTAGCGTTGGCCCCGCGACTCAGGTGGCGAGGCTGGACCGACGATTGTTTAGTCGCGGCGAGAGAGATAAAAATAATGACGGAGCGGTCTCCGTGTTTCCTCGCGTGTCCACGTAAATCAAGCAGCCGGGAGCGGGCCAGAAGAAGAGGGCCGACGGAATCGGGCCCGAGGACGCGATACGATCTTCGGTTCCATCCACGGACGAAACGAGCCACGGTCGGCTAATTATCTTAAATACTTAATTTGTACCCGAGGAATCCGAGACTTTTCCGAGGGTCGAGACGTCGTTCTCTGGAACGAATCCCGCGAAAGGATCACCCGAAATTGCATCCTCCTCGAAACAGATTGGGAGATCGGAGCGAGGACGTCACCAATTATTTCGAGCGCGCGTCACACGGGTCGTCGGTTGGTGGTCGTTGTTCGCCGAAACTGGCTCCTCTGGCTCGAATCCCCGGCTTTAATTCGATCCCGACGACGAGATCGCCGCTACGAAACGCGACAATTCTTGTAAATCATATCGCCTTTTACCACCGACTCTGGAAATAGAATCGGCGCGGAAAGCGCATCGCGGACGCGCCGCGCAGCTCAAAAATTACATCGAGAGCTCGAAGACTCCTTTGTCACGGAACATCGTCTTTAGAAAATTTTCCTCCGAAATACGTATTCGATCCAATCGTCCCACCTCGAACAACAGTTCACGGCCATTGTACCGACAAGTTAGAGATCAATTGCGCGGAAAGAGGCTACTCGATCGTGTTTTCTCCTCGATTTTAACATCGAGATATTTTCACTCGTTACACTTTCACTCGTACCGTTTACATTACCGTCTTTATCGTCGTGTACATTTTGTTACTTCTCGCGCGTATTTGTTGTTCTCTTGCTTCTCTGGCTTCGCTTTTTGTACGATTAGTACGGATACACGCGTTCGCGTGAAACCGAAAGTGACTTGCAAAATCGACCACTCGAAGCGTGCAACAATTAGCTCCCTCGAGACGGCCGGTCAATGTTTCTCCATCGATCGCGATGACGAGCAATTTTTCCGTCATTCTTTCGTTCGTTTTTACGTATCACCGGACGCGCGAATCTCGAGCAACGAAATCCCCTCGAATTGAATTTCGTGTTACGCGGTAGCTCTTGGTTTCCGATCCGATGGCGATATTTCTACGCCATCGTCGATGTTCAAGCCAAGGTATTCGGTCTTATCGGATCGCGATACTCGACTTCTGGATGACTAAACGATTATTCTCCGCGTTCTTGCCCTCGAGTCATCAACCCCGCCTTGAATAACACTTTGACGGCTGCTGTCGCGTATACGCGATCTTATTCTTTCGATCGCTACGCGTCCGCGTATGTTCATTACGATATCTACATTTGTAGATCCTCGTATACCTACCACTCTCGCGTGCTTCGTTTTGGCTCGTAAACGCCACTCGGTCCGAGAAAGTTGTCTCTCGGGGTCGTTCCCGCTAGATGAATTGACATTTACGACTCTTGGATCACCGCGAGGCGAATCTTCGTATTATCGAGAAACAAAAACGACGATACTCGACGCGCTTAAACGTAGCTACGAAAGACGGCGGTGAGAATTCTCTATTTACTCAACGGAACGATAATTACCCGAGTTAACTGTCGAGTGTTTGCGAAGAGCGCGTCTTTGAAGGAAAAGTCGATGAATTTCCTTAACGGCGTTATCGATTAAATTACACCACACGCTATCCATTCTGTCGTAAAAGAAAAGAGAAACTAGAAGTTTCCTTCCGATCGCTATACCGGAATATTTATAAATTAATCAAGGGCCTCTGATTACGCCGAGTATTAGCTATAAAACGCTGCGCAGGGTAATATCGTGCAATTACCAGTACGAGCAAACAATTTTCTTATTTCGTGCACTTTTGAAACGTTACCATTCCACCTGCCGTTCCGCGAGCCACTCTGAACAAGCTAGCGAGGAAGCTGTACCCGCTGGAACGTGCACCGTACATCCTTGACTTAATTTACCGAAGTTCCTCGGCCAAGAACGCGCGGTGTCGGTCACATTTCCCACAGAACCGCTTAAATGCACCATTAACCGCCAACAGTGTAGGCATAACGTGACCGCAACACAGCTACCGGCCGGTATCTACCGTATTTAGCAACTATAAATTAAGGTAGAAATTAATATCGATTATACTATATTTAGTAGCCATAATGCGGGCACGCTGCGAGCTCTTAAACATCGCGCTCGTAAAGGATTTTTCTCCGTTCGGTGTTCCAGTAGACGGTTTCATCCTGCTTAGCGATCGATCGATGAAAACAAACTATATCCTTCCGTGCTTCGCGAGTACGGTTCGCTGTGCCGATTAGTCTCGCCCGACGTTCTTTTAAAAGCAGGAAAAGACGGTTAAGAAAACGATCGAGTTCGCGCGTCGATTGCTACGCGATGCACCTCTGCGATCAGGAACAATAAGGTTATACTGCCCGAGACGATCAGGGGTTCCGAGTAACTCGGAGAACGAGATACCAAGGACGATAGAAATAAACGCGCGTGCGTTTACGTTGGGATAGTCTCTTTGCAGCAATCGTAATAAATTTCTCGTCAACGAGAACGCGTGGTTGTTGCTGGAGTTCGATCGAAATGTGAAAAAAGTATGCCGAAAAGTCAGCGGTAAACGGTACGACTCTATCACCGAGTCACTCGAGCAGGTAACCTTCTATTTATTTGGAGCAGTGCGCGCGTAACTATTAATAATTGCTATCATTGACTAAAATACTTGCAACCATTAATAACCGACATTGCTGACCGAAGCACTGAAATACTAGGCTAAAGGGGCTCGGCGTGGGCACGTGTAGCCGTGTTTAATAATCGACAAGAGTCGTCTGGTAAATAGGCGAAGTCTCGACGGGCAAAGAGAAACGATACAAGAAACGTTGAAGTAATGATTCGAATTTTACATCGATAATGTCAACTGTTTATCTCGGTGGCTGTTCTTCGGCGGGAGTTAGTTGCCAATTTGCAGATCTTGCATCGCCAACGGCGGTTTTCGATCTCTAAACTTGTAGCTGGGTAGCTGCGTATTACCGTACGCGTGATCATTTTCTGCAACACGATCTAACATAGTAACTGTCCCGAACTGTGTCGCGTTTAACGGAAATTACAAGCGACAATGTTCGAATAGCTGATAACGCGTTAAAGGTTTTTCCTTGCTTCGAAGTAAAAAAAAAAAAGAAAAGAAAAAGACAGCTTCACAGGAAGATGTTCCGTGCGAGTTAAGCATCGCGCGACATTATACCTTGGCTTCCTCGCGTCTCGAGGTTGGAATAACGCAAGTATCCCGGACTATGTCGCGTTTAATGGAAATTACGGGCGACGATGTTCGAATAACCGATAACGCGTTAAAATTTTTATCCCGGCTTCGGAGCGAAAAAAGAAAAAAACGAATTGGACAGCTCGACGGGACGATATTTCGCGCGAGTTAAGCGTCGTGCGATATTACGTGCTTTGGATCCTTCGCTTCGTTGGCTCGGAACGAAGGTCTACGATCTCGTCGAAAACTGTGCGAAACGATCATTTCTTTTTCAAATCGATACTCGACGATCGTTCGAAGCTGTGACCCGACCGAATAATCTGCATTTACGCAATGAAAAATTGTGCAAACGATTAAGAAACATTGCACAATTCTGGCAGGTGCGAACTCTACACGAGTTTCCACACCGAGTAAGAATCTTGCTCCGTTGCGTCACACTCCCACTTGAACGGTCTGTAAAATCCGAAGAAAACTCGCGACCCGGTTGTTCGACTTTTCGGTACGTTACAGTCGATACACTCTCGAAACTCTGTACGGAAGAATAGCCTTGGTTTCCTTTAATAAAGATTCTCGTACCGTTTCGCGATATTTAGCGCGTACGGAATCTGACGATCATCCGTATCGGAAGAGGGGCTGGAAAAGGAGGCACGGTTCGTCGTCGTTGGATCTAGGCACGGTGCACAGTTGGGGTAAGTCGATCGCGTTCCCTGAAACCATAAATAATTCAGGTGTCGTTGCGAACCCCGGTGGCGCCCTTTTTCGAACCTCTACACGCTACGGCGTGTCTTCTCCTTTCGCTTTAATGACACGTCGTATTGAGTGTTACACCGCCGCCGCGGCGAGTATCCATAGCCCGTGGTTATCCGCCGGCGAAGCTTTAAAAGGAGAAATAGAGCCCAAGTGGCACGTAGCGGGTATGTTCGGTAGATTACCAGCGTGACGCAAACCACCCGAGCGGTCACCGTTTAAACGCCGACGAGTCGTCTTTTCAGTGTACGCGCCGAGCGGTCGTTCCGGCTGGCCGAGTCCTCCCCGTGCGGTGGTTCGTTCTTTTCATCGAGCACCGGCGGCTATCGCCGACGTAAATCGAAAATCGCCGGTTAAAGAGCGTACACTGTGTCTAAACAAACCGTTCGTATCGATCGTTGCGAATGCATTCGGACAGGGTACGGCCGGACCGCGGGCTGCGGAATTCTCGGGAAACGCGGATGCTAATGCGGATGCTCGCTGGACACGGATTCCTGCGCGACGCGGAATCTACAGGGCTACCGTAAAAAAGAAAAAAAAAAAAAATCATCTCGCGGAGAGCTGCGCAGTTCTTGCCCCGAGGGATGAAATACGTCCGTTGGTTCGCGGTAAACGTTCCCAAGGGATTCACTTCGACGTTAAATCCGCCTCGTCGACGCGGTGTAAGGTAGACGATGGGTGTATCGTCGTTGGATCATGGGAATTTTTATTGAACGATCGAGTTTCGAGAAACGTACCCTTTCGTTACGAGAGTTTGTAAGAAAACGTGATCGCTGTGTATGGAGCGTATCGACGAATAGTTGACACCGAGATACGGAATGATACGAAGTAAGTGGAAGTCGTTTCTCGTTCTCGAAATTTCACAATGGTATTTATTACGTTCGGTGATATCGTTTCACTTTAGAAAATGTGAAACTTTATAATCGTAATTTATTTCTTTATATATTATACTACAATGCTCGTACAATATTTTTTAATACAATGTAACGAGATTACCAAAGTGTTTGAAGCCAAACGCAATATTAATAAACAAGTTTGGTAGGATAAAGTTCAAAGCATGGAACTACGCGTCAGTACCTCGACTCGCGTCTTTTTTCGCGTTTACTACGGACAATACATTTTCGAACTTGATTGTTTTTTTTTTTTTTTGACTTTTCTGACTTTTCAATTAACAAAAGTATCTCGTACGAAATAAAAGTATACATTGTATGAACGTATATATACTCTCTTCGTACCTCAGCGACCATTTTTCCAGAACTTATATATACGCTCTTCGTATACGAATGGTCATTCTTCGAGGGCGTATATATACAGAACGAAAGGGTTAAAGTGCAGAGTTCCAACAGATGGAACGCTTCTATCCTTTCCTTTGTTTATCAAAACTCTGAGTTTCGGTCACTCGGACTTTTCTCGGTGATACGATGTACTTTTAATCGAGACATCGGACATTCTTTCGGACAACGCTGGAACGACGGGTAGAATTGTTTTTTTTTCTTTCTTCGTTTCGGATCGATAGGGTGGAATGCTCGTTGCGCAACCGATGGAGTGGGATCGTTGCGACCTCGTTTGTAAAGAACACACGTGTCCATGTTTTATCTCACCGTGCCACGTGTTGCGTAGGTCACGGTAACCTACATGTCGCGCGTCCACTTAACCCATTTACATCGGAGGGCGTTGGATCGCCTCGGCCGTATCACCGAGAAACGCGGAATAATCTGCGAGCCGGATCGTACAATCCAGTAGCGGGATTCGATTTTATTCCCATCGGTAATCTAAATTACTCTACGTGGTTATACCTGCGACGCCGACGCACGTACAATCGAACCGTTCGAACGACAATTTTATTTCCATCGCGACGACGATACGCCCAAGTACGCGCGAATAGCGATGAACGTTTCTTTTTACGAACAATCGCGAAATCTGATCTCTCCTCCGTCCCGATGCTCTCTTTTCAGGGTTAATCGTAACTTGGCTCCGATGGATAATCGAAACTGCAACGATTCCACGATTCAACGATCAACGAGTCAATTATACTCGATGATCGCGTGCGTTCGTTTTCGCTATTTCTGTTGTTCATTAATCATAATTATACACCACTATCGCGTTCATTGATCACCGACTCGATTACAGGGTAATCGTTAATCGGATTATATTTGGCTCGGACATTGATACGCGAGGATGGTACGCTCGTAACGAAAGGGTTAATCTTGCGTGACCACGAGGGAAAAATTTTACAGACGATGACGCGCATTGGCCGGCAAGACTCGCGTGGTCGGGTAACCATTAATGGCGGACGTTGTTCCTTCCAGGAAAAATTTGAAAGCGGTCGTCGCAGATCGATAGACGAGAAACAAAGCGTGACAAATCTCCGCGATCGGGGAAATTAATTTTCTCGTCGATTATCGCTCCGTCGTCGCGAATTTGTGCAACCGACTCGGCGATCGCGGCAATTTCGTTGAGCTCACGGTCCAACGAAAGAACGTTCTCGATCTTTTCGAGATTCTGGCATAATTTGTCGAAAAAAGCGAAAACTCTGGTACGCGTTGGCGAGATCGGGAAAACGTTATCCGGCGAGAGCCAGACGTTACTTTCTTGCCCCAAATTCGGTTAATTTCGAATAGTTCCGAACGAAAGAAATCCCGCGAACGCGTGGGTAAAATCTCGTTACAAAATGGCCTGCCTATCGATTCATCGACGAAGAAAAATCGCGGAAGGAAGCGAGAAGATAGCCCGAAGAGCCGTACCCTCGTTGTTGACCCTTTGAACTCGAGAGGAGACCCTCGATCGCCACTCGATTCAGCGTACTTCCTTCGATTCGGGTAAATTTTGTGACTTGAAATTCAAATTGGAAATTAGGTGTTACGCTTTTTCAAGATGTAAACGTATGTATGTCGAGTATTGAAATAAAAATATTCCATTCCGTGTGAATGTTGCGATTTGAAAGATTTCATCGAGACGCCAGTTTCGGGTAGCGAAAACGCTCGGAGTGCAAAGGGTTAATATTTGGCACGCGGTCGTGAGAAGGTGTCGCTGCTCCCCCCACTCCCGCGCCGCGGCGAGTTGCGCGCGCGAGAGAGGGGGAAGAGTTGGGCGCGTATCGCGTGGCGTTATCGCGCGCCGGCATTATCGAGTAATTGAACGGGGGAGCCCGCAGGGCGTACGAACGTAACGATGACTCTGCACGTGCAAAGTGCAACTTGGAAACCTGCTTTTACGCGAAAAAAAGTCGGCCGCTTTAACGCTCGCGGTAGAGACGAGAAAAAAGGGAAAGTAACCTCTTCTCTCCTTGTTTCGCGCGTGCGCGAACGCGTCGCGTACGAGCAGGAGCGGCGAGCGGTGGGGGAAGAAAGGCCGCGGAGCACGATGGGCGAGCGAGGGTAGGGTGAAAAGACGGGGAGGGGAGCGGAGGGAGGGGTGGTAAAGGAGGGTCGGCCGATACAGTCGCTAATTCTTCGCTACCGCCGCGAAGGAACGCGGAGGATGCCTGGTAACAAGCGGACGTTTACGGTTCAACGGAGCGGCCCGTCATCAAACGTACCGACGCGTCCCTCTAAATCGGGATTTTCGTCGCCGGAGTTCGTTTAACTTTCAAATTGACCCCGATTTAAACCAGAAAGAGACGCCGACGAGTAGCGCCACGACGACGGAAGCCGACTGCGGCGTAGACGTCGCCCGCCGCCGCCACCGCCGACGACGACGACGACGACGTCTCGCGACTTCCTGGCTCGCGATGGAAACACACGGGGCTTTTCGGACGCCTCGTCTGCGACCCGCTGCGAAAATAGGAACCGGCGCCGTTTTTCCCGCACGGCTTCGAGAAACCGCGACACGTGCTCGGATACGTGAACGCGCAGCGAGCTTTACCTCTTCGAGAGCAAACCGCACCGATTCCTCGTCTTCTCGAGATCGAAAGGACGCGGTGTCTTTGTCTTCGTTCCGTTTTCTTTAGACAACTAGGAGAAACGTGCACGTCCGTACCTGGATCTAAAACGCGAAGAGAGGAAAAGAATAACGGGTAACCGATATGAAACACGAGGAGGAATCCGCTCGATGGAATTTTACAGCTTTTGGAAATAGAAATGATACTTAACGTGTATCGTTCGAAAGCTTTGTCGCGTTCGTGCAAACTTTCTTGTCAATTTTGCTCGTGAAAGATACTGGCGAGATTTTACGGAGAGTCGTTTGGAAAGGAAGGGGTACGATGGTTGAATTTGGATTAATACGTCGCGTTCTAAAAATAAAAGGTAAAAATACTACGATACGCGCAAAGGTACCAACGAGTTTAAATATACGACGAGCGCGGCGCGAGTAAGGAAGGAAACCGGAGCGGGCGAGATTAGTGAATTCTTTTTACGTCTGTTTGCACGGTGCAAGAAAAATCGTACTAGTTCCCTCGAAACGAATTCGCTCGGTGCGCATCGCTCGGAGAAATCGTGGGTCGACTTCGATCACCGATAAACATACGCGAACGGTGGGGATACTGTTGCAAAAATCAGGTTCCCGAACACACGACGAGAGCAAGTTCTACCGGTGAGTACGCGTCGCGCAAGACACGCGAACAGTCCTCCAATTTATCCCGCGCGTACTCTCTAGATCTACTCCCTGATTTGTTTATCTTTCCTCGGGAAACCGCAGACCAGGTTTGACGGTTCGTTGTGCGCGAACCTGATTGGAGCGAGTAAAATCTCCGGCTTTATTTAAATCGACGATGAGAATAATCTTTACACGTCCATTTGCATAGTCACCGTATTACCACTACGTTAACAATTAAATATACTGGGTGCTTTGGAACCACAGGTGCGAATTTAAGTGGCTAATAGAACACGCGACGAAAGAAACAAAAACGTTTTAACACTTTCCCTGTTGGTAATACTGACACGCACCTGAAACTGGTAGGCAACAAGTAAAATCTGAAGCCGAAGGTCGTACGGTTCTGCCGTTAACGCGAGGATGAAGCTTGGAAAATTTGTTGCTACGAATTTAATCATCGCGCGGACGAACGTAAGTGGAAGATTAACGCCCGAACCGCTTTCGGTGCGCGTTAAGGAGAGGTTCCGTTCCAGAAGGCCGGAAAAAGATGATTTTTTACAACGCGTTCTCGTTACGAAACAAACAAGACGACGATCGGTACTTCTTCCATATTTTATCGCGCGTCTCTCGCTCGTACGAAAAGGTGTACAATTTCGTGCACGGTTTCGACATTAAATTTCTCAGCGATTGCGTCTAATTTTCTCATTTTTCGAACATCCTTTTTCTCGTTTTCTCGCGATTCCAATCCCGTCGAAATCGAACGAATCCGAGAAAACGTGGACTCTGTAATTTCCGAGGAAAGACGTATTTCGCGCGGTTAAAAAAATGTCTTTTTCCGTCTATAGATTCCAAGCATCGAATCCGATGTACCACGGTCCTTCTTCGAGTCGTTCCCCGAAATTTCCAGCGGCGAGAGACCGAGGAGGTGTCCCCGCGAAATTTCGAACCACCGTTGCAAGTTAACCAGCGCGCTGAAGGGAAGTGACGGTGGTCGGCGGTGCGCGGAATGTAAACACGCGACAAGAACAAATTCTGTCGGGCTGGAGTCGCTGGAGGGATCCGCCTGGCGCGCAGGATGCAGCCGGCATTCAAACGGCCTTCGGATCTATTCTCGACCTAACGCAATACCTGCTCCCGAGACTTCCTCCCGTATCTAAGTGTTCCATTTGCATGCGGTAAACTAGGCAGAACGATAATCAGACGGTCCGTTCGCTTTCTTGCTTTCTTGCTTTCTTGCTCCCCGTCGTGGCTCATGCTCTTCCGATTAAGCGGCGAGCGTGTTGCATTCCGGAGCATTTTCCTTCGTACGCACCGATACGCCGGTTGCATCCCGTGCTCGGCCGATTAATGCGGCAATATCCGAGGAAAGCAGCTGCCCGTGGCCGGCGCGCGTTTTCAGTCCAATTGATTTTATCTCTGGCGGGGAGCTCGGGTGGGGGGTGGGTGGGGGGGTAGCCGGGACGTGCCGCGTGTCGTTAGTTTCAATCTCGGCCACGATATTTCATTTTCAGGCCTGAATTATGCGAATAAATCCGCGTCGCTAACGCGCCACTCGCGATCGGCTGCACGTGTTTAGATTACGCGTCCGATCCACTGAAATCGTTCCGAGTATCTTAATCGTCCCTTGACCGTTTCGCTCCCGGTGGACGTTTCGCGCGCTTTTTCCCCGCGAAGATCGACTTTCGAATTTTACACCACCCAATCGACGTACAATCTTCCCGGAACTGGAAACGGTCGATGTTCGAGACGCGAACGGATTCGTTTTTCGAAAATCACGAGGTGCTCTTTAAATTTCAATGTAGAGTTCGTATTTCAAGTTTACTCGAAAGCGTACCGACGAGACGTCAACATCCACGGGACAGTCTTTCGCGAATTGTTCGAATTTAAAATATACCGATAGAGCGTTGACAGTTTTACGACCCAACCGACGTTCAATCTTGCCGGAACTCGAAACGGTCGATGTTCGAGACGCGAACGGATTCGTTTTGCAAAAATCACGAGGTGCTCTTTAAATTTCAATGTAGAGTTCGTATTTCAAGTTTACTCGAAAGCGTACCGACGAGACGTCAACATCCGTGGGACAGTCTTTCGCGAATTAAAATATACCGATAGAGCGTTGAAAGTTTTACAGCGCCATGGTTTTCGTACACACACGAGACACGGTGAGAAAAACCAAGTTTCTCGATCCGCGCGAACAGTCGGACGTATTCACGGTCCCGCGATCGCTACTTTCGCTCATGCGGCTCTCTCGGACAAGGTGACGTTCAGCGAAATTATCGATAATTTGATCCGCGATCGTCCCCGCTCGCTCCAATTATCCACATTGAAGCATCGAGCGCCACTATTACTAGAATCGTCGACAGTCGGCACAATTTGTTGTTATTTAATAACTACGCGCGAATCTTATCCGTTATTTAAAATTATTCGCAATTAAAGCCGCTCGAATTTAATTTACTCGCTTTTGGATGATAGCCACGGTGAATCTAATTGTACGTTACGAGATCGGTTCTCCGGGTCTAATTAGGGGAACGAGACCGTGTTCTCAAGCAGCGTGCCAGCAAAATGAGAAAAACGCTCGCACGACCGGGATGAATTTTACGGTATCGTGAGCTACCATCGTCCCCTGACACTGTCCGAAGTTGAGCACACGAGCCCGTTTTATTTTTACCTGAAAACGATCGTTCGATCAACTAGATGTTCGCAATCCATCCAACTGGTGAAGCAGCTCGCTCGATTCTCCGGCCAGAAAGAGAGAAATACGAGTCCCGGGTTGAATATTCCGGGCCGGTATCAAACTACCGTATATCAGGCGCACGACCCGTTCGTTTTCTCGTTCTTTCTTAATAATATACTCCGTTCGGGCGCGATACTTTAAATTATACGACACATGTGCGAGCGGTCACTTCGCAGCTACTAATAAAATGACAGAAGTAACGTGTTGGGAATTGGATTTATTGGAAGCTGCTCGGAGAAGAACGTCCGAGGGAAAAAAATCCCTACAGAGGGTATAACCCGTCCGGCTGTCGTTCTCGTTTCACGCCTTTGCAGGGACTGTTAAATATAAAGTTTTATAGCGTTGAAAGGTATGCGGGCTAGACGATATCTCAACCGTGGGGATCGAACGGCTACGCGGGACAGTTTTCGAGTTCGCGATCTTGGAACTTCTCAACGAATCCGGACCGCGATCGTCCGGCCGCGGTTAGATTGTATTAGAGAATAAAATATTGACTCGATGAACGTCGTGTTTGTTCCACCGGTTGGTAAATATAAATCAACGGGTTTCCGCCGTTAAATCTTGTCCGGTTGGGCTCCGATGTCGTCGATTCGATCGTAAATTCGGGGATTTGCGGGGCCGCGGACGAAACAGTCGCGGTATCGTTGATCCTCTCGAGCGGTGGACTCGAGATTTCGACGTTCGCGAAACAGCGATTTGCTCGCTGCGTCGGTCGCGCGGCAAAAAGTTCGAATCGAAAACGCGGCCGGTTTTCGTGCGATAAAACTGTGGACGTGGCAAGACTAATGTCGGACACCGCACGGGTGATTTCAATGCGCGGTAATAGTACCTGTTGCGACGCGACGTTAAATCCATACCGTCGAGAATGTAGCCATTCGCGTTTCAGGGAATTAAAAAACTTCGTTTATGGCCCCGTGCTACAAGGACGTGTAATTAAGCAAGCAGCGAGTGTCCGTCTTTGGTTGCACGTTTCGAGATCCGTGTGCATTATGTTTACGCGTTCGTAACTTAAGAGACCGTCCGCAAGGGTGGCGCGGAATTTACACGGCAGTTGTAAATAGTCGAGAATGACCGTTAGGTGATGTTGCCGCGTATGCTGAACCGGGGATCGAATACTCGAGCCAGTAGCGTATTTTTTTATCGTATTCTTTAACGTACGGATACTCGACTCGATCCCTCTCGGTGTGTTCTTTGATACGCGACTCTATTAGTTACAATTACGCGGTAATGATATATTTTTCGTCCACGTTTGCACGATCGTTGGCATTTCAAGTGTTTCGTCGTTCTCGCGACGTTTGTTCGTAATCGTTGGTTCTCGCTCGTTGGCAAAGGTCGCGTCGATTTCGCCACGATCGCGCTTTCGAAAGAAATTTCTTCGGTGTACGCCGACTTTGAAAATTCGCGTTTTTTTTTTTATCATCGTTATCGGTCAACGTTTATGGTCGACCGTTACGGACGCACTCCCGTTACGAGGACCGAGCACTTTCACCGAGTCAACGTATTTCACGGTGCGCTCCAGCGAGGCACTGTTACGATTCGACTCGCGGACGAAGCCTCGAACGGAAAACGGTTATCCCTTTCGTTCGGTTTGTTTTCGCGCGTAGAATCGTCGCCGGTCCTTAATTTCGTTCACGTCGCGCGAACAAAGAACAAACGAACAAAGCGATCGATTCGACGCGTTTTCGAACCGTCGTGGAACGTGTATCGTGGAAGCATCCAAAGCAATAATTACTCGAGTAGCGCGGTGTTCGAATATCGAATCGAGTAACTGTACGCGGAGAGATAACCGCGTTCGATGGTTGTCATTACCGCGGGTAGAAAGAGTAGCGTTTGATATTTATGGACAGCTGTACGCTAGGATGGTTACGGTGGACGTATCAAGTACGTATAAATTGATGATTCTATTTAACGATAAATAGCGTGTTTCGCGTAATGGGAAAAATTGCGAACGGCCTAAAAGGAAAGTTCTCCGCGGGTCACCGACGACTCGCGGCACGCTCGTCGCGCCGAGAGGAACAGGGTTGGCGCAACGTGCGCCGAGTTCGGTGTAAAATCAGGTTCGAGAGGCACCGGTGAATAACCAGCGGTGTAAATAATTTTGATATAGGATCTCCGCAGCCGCGGGCTGATTATTCCCGGTGCGTTTCAAGCGAGAAGATTCAATTTGATTTTGTTTCGATCGGACTGGATCAAACGGCCAACTTTCGCGTCCAGCTCACGTCACGGATTTTTACGCGTGGCCCCAACCCCATCCGACCTTGATTAATGAGCACCGCTCGTGTCAGGAATACGTATAAATTAGACGATAGGTGCAAAGTAATAATTATAAGACTGTGTAGACTGGCGGCAGCGAGGCTCGATTTTTTCCTTTCTTTTAATTACCAGGCCAGCTGGCTCGGATGGAACGGATAGATATAGGTATTATAATTATAAGGTAGCGATAGCTCGTAGAAACAGGTTAACGCGTGTTTATGTCCACAGTTCCTCCGGGGCATCGGTACTTAATAATATTATATGGATCGTCATTCTCCGCGGGATTGGTTAAACATACCTGCGATAGCAAAATCTTTATCGATCTTGCTACGATCGCGAACGAACATCGAATCGGACCCGTACGTTACGCGTTCGCGCGAGAACTTTTCATTCTCGAACGTCGACATCGAACCCTCTGTGCACGAGTTACGTATTTTTCGGTACGGTACGTAGAGCGTTCGTTGCGAACGGTACCATTTTACGTTGATTCTTTTTTTCAACAGAGAGGTTTAGTCTCCATTTTCGTCGATCGACGTTCTCTCGTTGAAAAATTCGGCGAACTCGGAAATTTACACTTCAAGAAAGCAAATGATCTACGAGCCATGCTCGCTTACGACACTTTTTCTCGATCTCTCGTCGATCGCGCGGGACCTAAATCTTTCCAACGTTTCTTCCGACGGTGGCCATTGTACCGAACGGAGTTGCAGCGATCAGTGGGGTAGATAAGTTTCGTTTTAATACGGTATTAGAGCGGATCGATTACCCCGAGCCGAGCATCGTTTAACCGAACGTTCTGTTATCCGATCAGTGTCAATTATACAGGGTGTTTCGAACAGGTTCGACGAGACCACGCGCGAGTTCTACGCGCAAAACGGAGAAGACAGTGTTATAAACTCGTACACGGGAACGTTTACGTTCGCGAGTGATGTATTATCGTTAAATCATTGTTTACTCTGCTATTAAATCCGCGTGTCTCGTTGCTTATTTTCGTCTTGGCGCGTTAACCGCGTCTGTCACCTTGTGTTTGCTCGCTCTAACCGTGATCTTTATTTTCGATCGTTTTAACATCGCATCTCGACCCTCTTCCGTACAGAAATTAAACCTTTCGTAACACGTTCTCAATTATCGTTCCATCTACCAACAGTCGTTCGTTTTTACTCCGCGAATTCGCGTTTCAAAATTCCATGTCTCGTGTTTTCGACATACTTCTCTCCACTGCAAGTTTCTTCTTTCCGAAATCTCGCACGGTCGCGCGTCCACGTGGGGTTCCACGACCCCCAAACCGTTCCAAAATTAATTTACGAGCAGAATATTATAGGCAAAGTCACCGTCAACGATCGAGCAATTCGAAATGGAAGTTTCGCACGAGTCGAGTCGATTCCTTTGGTGATTGAAGCGGGAACGCGCTACTTTGCTTTCGACGAAACGTGTAAATGGCACGTTTGCGTTTTTACTCCGCGAATTCGCGTTTCAAAATTCCATGTCTCGTGTTTTCGACATAGTTTCTTCTTTTCGAAATCTCGCACGGTCGCGCGTCCACGTGGGGTTCCACGATCCCCAAACCGTTCCAAAATTAATTTACGAGCAGAATATTATAGGCAAAGTCACCGTCAACGATCGAGCAATTCGAAATGTAAGTTTCGCACGAGTCGAGTCGATCCGTTTGGTGATTTAAACGCTACTTTGCTTTCGACGAAACGTGTAAATGGGCACGTGGTTACGGTCGCTGATAACGCAACCGCGTGGATCCGAACGAGGAACGATCGCTTCGAGGCGTTATTCGTGAGCGTGTGATCTAAAGGCGGCGCTGCGCCACGACGTCCCGTCGACCCCCTCCTCGGCATCACGAAACCCCGAAAGTATAATTATGTGTTTTCTGTGAGAGAGGCGCTTGTAATTACGGCAGAATTTCACGCTCGGCCCCCTCGAACCGATACTTTTATTCCGCTTGTCTCGTAGCTCTTCTCGAGGCAACGCGCTCGCTCGCGATCAGCGCGGAAGAATTTATACTCCATGGTGGAGAGATTATTCGATCCCGGGTAGGGACATCGAACTATAATTTTGTATTTCGAGTAAGCGTGTTCTCACACGGGCACGGGGATTTTATAACGCGAGGACCGTTCGAGATATCGAAAACGATCATTTTGGCCAAACGAGCGATCGTTTCTCATTCGTTCGTTCCGGGTTTTGTAATAAAGTCGTCCGTGGACATCGAAGATTCCGAAACCTTGAAAACGTTACCCCGCTACGGTGCTTTCTCATCCGGGACACCGTGTTTCTTCGTAATTCCTCGACACCGAACTGTTCGAGGAATAATATTAATAATAGGATATTCGTGTAATATTTTTAATTGGACGTGTTTTAGCGCCGGGATGTACCAGTGCGAATGGTGGATCGGAACCGGTTTTTATCGATGGTGTAACGGATCGAAATGTGTTTAAACATTTTGATCTTGTAGAACATTTATCGATGGAAGGTATATAAAAAAACCGCATTGCAAAAAGCAAAGAACGGTTAAAAGAACGTAATAACGAACGAACGGAATAATATTGAATCCCGTGTAACTTTGAAATTAGTCTCGACTAATTTGCCGCTCCTAATGGTTCGTTATTATATTTCTCGAGTCGAGAACAAAACATGGTCACGTTATTCTGATTACGTTGTTTATTTTCTCGTAACGCAATTCCAACGACGACTTGGAACGTTATTCTCTTTTTGGATATTAATGGTATCGGTTGCAACGAAATACCAAGTCCGAGCTTGAGTGCAAAGTTCGGAAAGAACAACGAAGAAACCTCGCTCTCCGGAGTGAGCCTCGCATACTTAATTTACGCTTTCTAGAAAGTGACGTTTCTCTTTTATTTCTTCCTCGACTCTGTTCGAACGACGACAAACGTCCAACGACCAATTTTCTTTCGACGATACTCGACCCTCGAGCCTTCCTTCCGTTTTCCATTGCGTTACTCACGATGGAATCTTAATCGAAGCGCTGCGACAAACGCAAACCGACAGCTTCCGTATTTACAAAGTCTCGTGGTCGCGTCGCCAAAATCGAATATTAAATTTTTACGTACGCTCGCGAGTACAATTACCGATCTCGATCGAGCCGCGAAAAGGTGAAAATAAAGACCGGATGCGTCGGCCGGGAACGAAGATTCCCGCCTGTTAGGAAACAAGGAATCAACGTCAGAACCTCTTCGGTTCGATACGCTGGATTCACCGTGAAGTCTATATATTTGTAATTGAGCGTCTTGATCCGGTCAATTTAACGCGAGCTTTCTTTAATCGGCATTTGGCTCCCGACATTTCTTAATAACTATAATCCCACGATTTCTTTCCCGATCCCCCGATCCTTTTCTTCTCTTATCGTCGATTGATTCGAACTCGAGCAGGGGTTAGGGCGTGTACAGCCGTGGCGCCGGTTACGCGTGAAATGTTTGTAATTAAGTTAGAATTTCACGGTCAACCGAGCCAATATGGCGATCAGCTTTCGTGGGCTTATTACGGTGAAATTACGAGGCGCCAACTCTATGATTATAACACGATCCTTCGCCAGCTCGGAAAAGCGAGCACGTCGACGATCGAGCGCAGATTACGCGCAGTCGTCGACCCAGAACGAGACGATCGTTCGAGTACGCCACTCGATTCTATCCCTCTGTCACTGTCATTGTGGCAGTCTACCGTACCGTGATTGCTCGTGAGCAGTCATTTCCCAAGAACAGATCCTTATCGCGCGTCGAATGGAATTTTATCCGTGGATCGAAATCAAATATCGAAAATCGAAATTAATTTATACGTTCATCGTTGTATCTCCGTGAAGGTACTTTTTATCGGATCGATTTCCCACGAACAGAACCTTATTGCACGTCGAATGGAATTTTCATGCGTGGATCGAAATCAAATATCGAAAATCGAAATTAATTTATACGTTTATTATTGTATCTTTGTGAAGGTACTTTTTATCGGATCGATTTCCCACGAGCAGAACCTTATTGCACGTCGAATGGAATTTTATCAAGGGATGAAAATCAAATATCGAAAATTGAAATTAATTTATACGTTCATCGTTGTATTCTCTGTGAAGATACTTTTAACGACGAGGCTCTCCCGATGAAAATGAGTTCGGGTTTGCGTTGACAATTTCCTGCCATCGTCTGCTTTTCGTTCAAGTTTCATCTACCTCTGCCTTCTGGTACGACGTTACGAGAGGCAATATTGCGCGTTAATTTCCTCTTTAAACGCCACTGTGATTGCATACTGGACAATCGTTTTTAAATCGCTAAGTACCAGCACGGTTTTACCATTACGATTTACGAGCGTGTCAAGAATTTATTGTAAATCGTAAAGAGTTTTGCCACGTTTGAATAAACATTGAACATCGCGTTCACTTCTCTGTTCCTTATTGAGGAGTAAACGTAGAAGTAAATTTCCTAATTTATTAGGTGGATCGGAAAGTAATGTCGTTTCTGCGCATGTCACTATTTGATTGTCATTTGTCAGCTCATTGTGTACATTAAAGCCGTAGCAAAGACATTCTGAGGTTATAGTGACTTGTTTAGTTGTAAATAATTAAATTTAAAATTTATGTATTTGAATTTAATGTCGTTTCTGCGCATGTCACTATTTGATTGTCATTTGTCAGCTCATTGTGTACATTAAAGCCGTAGCAAAGACATTCTGAGGTTATAGTGACTTGTTTAGTTGTAAATAATTAAATTTAAAATTTATGTATTTGAATTTAATGTCGTTTCCCGACATTACTTTCCGGTCCCCCTAATATAATCGAACCAAAAGACCGTCGAAATAAAAGGAAGGTATCGATAACGTGTACCGAATGTTGCATCAATGAACGAGACGAGATCTCGCAAGCAAGACTGTACAAAAATTGATACGTTCACTGGTTCGAGTAAACGAGATCCCACAATCGGCGAAGAATCGGTTACGGATTAACGTAATTTCTCAACCGATCAAAGTTTATCCGCCGTCGAATTACCATTCGCTAATTACCGCGAGCCCATACGGTTCACTTATCTCCCCGTCCCTGCACCCCAATTAATAATTTGCCGATAAACGCTTCCGTGGTTGTCACAGGGGACGATAGACGTAATTCGTTCTCGATGCTCGATCGGGTTCGATGGTCGTTTCCGTGTAGCTTTCCAACGATTGAAAATAGTAGGTATCGAACTGGTGCAGAAATTACGTAGCACTGTGCTCGGTTTACCCGACAAGAAACCCAACGGAACATTAATCTGTTGCCGGCTGCGTTACGGCAGCAATGAAATGTTTGCCTAGCTGTTCGTGTTATGTAGATTAGTTATCAGATACACTGGTCTCGAGTTCGCGTAGGAACTTCGGCGCTCTATTCGATCTTTCTAGCAGTCCTGCTCAGAATGTAAATTGGACATCCGCAAATTTATCGCGGGGCGTGTGATTTCTTCATTCTCGTTCTCCCTGATAGAGGGACCGTGGAATCGACTCATTAGTTAATTACACACCGTCGCTGGAAAAATGTTTCGTCTCGATCGACCGTGGAATAGAAACCGCGGCTCGAGTTCAACGTAACGCGAAAGAAACGATCGCTCGATCGATGTTGTCCTCTTTTCGCGAATATCCACGGATAGCGTTCGCGAAACGTTTATCGCGGTCTCGATACAGAGAAACAAAAGCGTACCGATGGAACTCTCTGGTTTCTTTCGCGAAACGATCAATCGAAGAAAGATGGAAACTCGTTCCGTGGAAGTATAAACCGAGACGATGAACCGTGGTATCACGGGTGACTGCTCGTGGCCAGCGAACACAGTTAATTACTTTTGACGTTCGTAAATTAAATGTTTGCACTTTCTCGTTACACCGTAGAGAACGCGTTACCGAGAAAACCGAAACCAGACCGCGAAATCCTTGTCGTTACGGGTAACGAGTCAACTAAACTTATCCCGGCTTCGGTCCGAACAGGTGGGTGGGTGGCCAATCGCGACTATCTCTTTCACCAGGTGTACGAATATTTCTTTCGTTGATTTATCTATCCTATCGTCCCGAAGTTGAGCCACAAATATTGGAAAGACATATTTGCACAACATTCTCGCGCACGCGGTTCCCAACCTGTCCGGTAGAATCTTATCGGTATGTTTTATCGACGTACATAGTTCCACGAATGTTTTCATTTCGAATTAGAAACATTCGGAGTTACATATTAGAGGTAAGATTTCAACGGTCGAGAACGCGAATCGACGATACTTTCGTACGTGTACTTTTTATCCAGATAAGTCTATCGGGTGTACGCAACCGGTACGCGGTTTCTTGTCGCGAACCTTGAAGAGGATCCGAAGGTTCTGGGCAGTGTCGAACTGTCGCGGAGCAAAGGGCACGTGGTTAAACGCGTTCGTCGTCCAGTTCTCCGATGTATCGATGGTCGAAATAAAATCTCGATTAACACTCGAAACTTTTCCGCTACCAGAAACCAGCACCTCGACGAAACCATTCGAATCGTGTAATTAATTTCAAACGGAACATTTTCGTTTCAGCGTTCGCATATACGTATGTTTACATCTCACAAGAGAGTAGCAGCGTAGGGACGAGTTTTGCGCGAGCGAATCGCGCGAAGTTTCGATCGAGTGAACGACTGTTTCGGTAAATCGATAGCCCATCGACTAAAGATGAGTTTTAATGTAACCAGCGGCCGATACGGACGTGAGTCGACCGGTTGAGGGAAAAGTTACAAAGAATTTTCGAGAAAACGTGTGTGTGTTCCGCGGTGCGAGCGGGTTTGTCTTTTCCTTTAGTACGTCTTGCGCAGACCCCATATTTCCATTGGTAATCCAGAGGGAATGTATTATTACATCAGAGGAATAAGCATATTTTCCTCTACATACATACATATATGCTCTAACGGAATAACTATAATGTTGGGGGAAAGAACTCATACCGTTGTAATCGTGAGAGTTTCTACTTTGAAATGCAAAAGGAATTATTCCAATTCGTCAATAATTTCGCGAGATATACGAGTTCGAAGCGAAGGGGAAGTTGGGAACGCGACAAATTTTTCCCACTTCAGATGCTTCAAAGGAATATCTATAATCGAGGAATATATATATTTCTCTACAGTAGTAATTAAATCTTATTTCAATTCCAAGCCCACGATGGTTTTTCGAATTGCAGAAACAAATTTTTCCCACTTCAGATGCTCCAAAGAAATATCTATAGTCGAGAAATATATATATTCCTCTACAGTAATAATTGAAAAATTGGAGAAACAAATTTTTCCCACTTCAGATGCTCTAAAGGAATATCTATAATCAAGGAATATTCCTCTACAGTAGTAATTGAATATTATTTAAATTCCAGGCCCACGATGGTTTACCAAATTGGAGAAAGTACACCGAGTGAAGTGACGATCAAAAACCGCCTCTCGAGCGCAGAGAGTGAAAAGTACACCGGGAACGGAAGCGTCGATCGGGGTGTTCCTAATCGTACGAATAACGTAGCAGCCTGGTTTCGCGGAGGGCCGCGTCGAAGGTACGGAAAAAGGGAGAACGTCTCGCGTAAGAGATCCGCGGGATTCGTGATCGAAGATGAACGACGCGCAGATACAGCGACAATCTTTATTAGAGAAAAGATCCGTTGATTTGTTAGCGAGCGGACGAAGTTGGATCTACGATACGACTTTATGCGATGTTTCTCCTCCCCGATACGGATTCGAGCGTACCGGACGACTTTAATGAAATGCACGCGGCTCTTAACGAGGCTAGTTTCGAGCCGGAGGTTTACCACGTCTTTATTTCGATCTCTGTTTCTTCTATCGGTCCGTCTAATCGGAGAGCATTGGAAGTCACTTCGGAATCTGTGACGTTGGTCGGGTTTCGTTGGTTACGGGGCCTCGTTCGAACGGTACACGCGACTATTTTCGATCGTGTGTTCGCCTCTGTTTCTCGTTGCGATCGCATTATCGCGATCGACGTCCACCTTGATTCCGCGTCGCTCAATATCTCCGCGTTTTATCAACGCTGCGAGCCGCGGAACGCCGTAGATTACGAGGCTCGATCCTACGACGAATTTATTGTTCGTTGCTACGACCGGGACTCGCTCGATCGGTATCCTCGCGGCGTTCTGGTCGTTTCGTTCTCGCGTTCGAACGAGGAGCTTCTTTCGGTGCCTAATGGCGCTCGGATCGGTGCTCGTGCTTCGATTTTACCCAACCAATCTCTTCTTTACAAATTGCTCCTCCGAGATTAGGTTCACGTGCGGTAATTCAGAGAGTTCGAGATCAGCTTCGCGTATTTTTATCGCCTCCGAGAGTCGTCCACGAATTTAAACTTCGAAACAGCGCCTCGGTATCTTCCGGTCGCTATCTTTCGCGCAATTTATCGTCTCGCGGTTCGTCTTTACAGATACGGGAAAACCCTACGGACGCATACGTCGAACGAACAAACGAGTGGAAAATAACGAGATCGTCTCGATGCACAAGTTCCTTCCAATTCTTTCACGGTGCTTCGTTTGTTAGATTCTCGATATCGTTCTTCGATTTCACGCCCACGTGGCTCGCAATTTTCGCATCGTCGAACATTTTACCGCCAACCGGTATCGAAAACGTAATCATCGGTATCGGTTTAGAATCGAATCGACCGTTTTCGATTTCCTTGCACCCGAGTAGCGGTTATCGCTCGGATAACCGAACGAATTTAACCCCGATGAACCTGTAACGTTCCCATCGCTCGGCCACTTTGACCAACCGAACAGAAACGAACTCGATTACTATACTTGGCCAACGGACGAATCGTTGAAAAGGAAAAGTTCGATCCCCTTGACTCGCGTTCGACGAAAGCGGAACGAAAATTGAAGTTCAAGCCGATAACGCTTCTCGGAAGCGGTGAGTCTTTTATTTTTTTTTTTTTTCGCGTTCTCATCGTCGACGACCGAAAATTTTCGGGGAAATATTTCACGATCGTGTTCCGCTCGGTTGCTCCCGAGAGCTCCGGGCGTACGAGATCGCATCGAACGAGGAAGAACCGAACGATGTTCCCTCCCTCGAAATCGAATCGAATCCGAATTTTCTCGTTAGGCAACACTCGGTCTCGGAAACGTTGGAAAAATGTGAAGAGTAGGCAAGATTAATCTGCCGTGAAACGCATACCTCCAGCGAAATGGTACACAGTCAAGAGTGTATCAACCCCAGGGGAACGCAACGCGTTCCTTTTGTTTGGTACTAGTTACAGCAGCGCGGAGGGGAAAAAAAAAGAGGAACGAAACAGAGAACGATAGTAGTTAAGGGCTAAACCAGTTTCTCAGGCTCGCACAGCTGCTCCTGTATCGAATCCTGTTCCGATCAAACGTCATTGGCTTTAATTAAGTCTCGAAAACGTCGATGAAATTGATCGTACGCGAGCCACCGATTCGTTCGTTCGTTCGCGTACGAAATCCTCGTGGACGGAATTCAGCGTACCGAGACGCCGCGGATGGTACGCGCGAGGTTCGCCAAGCGGAGGAGAGGCTACGTTGGTGCTGGTACGCGCGTGTCGCCGCTCGAAAGATTCCTCGTGGTTGTAAATCATCGTTCGCGACGAATAACCGACCCGGCCCGATCCGGAGGATCATTGTTCGGAAAACTCGTATCGACCGGGTGTACTCGCTGTCGATTTGTAGCGCGTGTCGCGGCTCGAACGGTTTCTCCTGCTTGTAAATCATCGTTTACGACGAATACGCGACCTGACGCGATCCGGAGGATCATTGGTTGGAAAACTCGTATCGACCGGGTGTATTCGCTGTCGATTTGTAACGCGTCGACGTTCGCTCCTCGTTCAGTCGAGTTCTTTTATTTATTTCTTTTTTCTCGTCCCGATGCATCGAACCGAGCCGAACCGATTTCACGAAACGCGTGCTCAACGATTCGTTCTCATGGAGCGGTAGCTTCGGTTCGATCGATCCGATCGAAAGCTTCTGCGCTTCGAAACGCTCATTGGATTTCCACGTAGCGTAATTTGTACTTGAACGGTGTACCGTATAAAGTGTAGCCACGGTAACCGAAACGTTAGTGTCGCGCGTATATGGTACGACGTGGCAATCAACGTGTTAATGGAAGCCCATACATTCGGAACACTGTAATCAGCGAAGTTTTTCTTTCTTTAAAAGGAAGCATATACTACGGTATTTGTACCGAGAAGCTATCGGTTCGACCCTCTGTCCGGTCTACCAATTGGGAACCTGATAAAAGCAGTTCTCTGTAACGTTTGCCGAGGAAGTTATACGAGCTTCGAGCACCGTGTTTTCTCCTGGGGGCATCTAATAGGTTCAGCCGTTTGTTGCACAGTTTCTGTATTAATTGATTCACCGGCTTGTAAATAACTAGAAAATATTTTCCTCTCGGAGCGATCGAATAAAATTCAGTTGAAAAATATTTAAACCCGCAACGTTTACGGATGCGTCGTTCGCGGTTAAGTCTATCGACGTTTGCTCGTGTCTCGTGGTACGTGTTCAAAGTCGATTCTATTTATCGACCACTCGTGAAACATTGTTGTTTATTAGTAACGACACAGAGTCAATTTGACGTCGTCGCTCCAAGGATAACCTTTCCACAGTCGGCCAGGACGAATAATTTCGATTCACCGTACGTAGAAGGTTCGCGTACCGTGTACCAGTTACGAGATAATTCCATCTGGGTGTCGCATTCGCGCGATAACAAGGCCTCGATCGACACGACAACGTGTAACGAGAGAATCTCCAGACGTATTAATCCGTCGAGTGTCGTTGCTTCGCCGAGACCCACGCCGATGATCGGATATTTGAAACGATCTCTGCCCGCGTAAACGAAATCTCGCTCCTACCGATGCAAACGAGTTCGAACGTGGTTCATTCCCGATCGATCGCAATTGTACCTCGTTCGATCACTTCCGAGGCATCGTTAGTCGTTACGATTAAACGCGTTCCGAACGAGATCGCGTTTGGATTCGTTTTCATCGGGCGAAACCTCGCCAATTTATCGACGATGCTCGTATCGCGAGGGTACGAGGCGAAATATGAAAATTACAATTTTCACGAGTGGACGACTCGTTTCGCGCGCCGCGGGTATCGCTCTCGGCTCGGACGTAACGCGAGATTCTACGTATAAGTATAATTAAGGTCGTAAATAAGTAATGCGAGGCTCGTTCGTCGTCGCTTCGTTTCGCTCGCTCTCGACCCGCACCGTTCAATTTTCTCGTTAGACGCGCGAATTTCGAAACGAGCGCGGTACCGTGCACGATTCGATCGCGCGACGTGTCGTTCGAACGATTTCAAAGTTTCGAAAAATCGATTCTCGAAAGGTTTTCGTTATCGCGGTCGGTGCAACGACGCGCGAATTTTGAAACGAGCGCGGTAACGTGGACAATTCGATCGCGCGACGTGTCGTTCGAACGATTTCAAAGTTTCGAAAAATCGATTCTCGAAGCGTTTTCGTTATCGCGACGCGCGCGTAAAATTGTCCCGCGAAGAAAAAATGGAAGAAATTCGAATTCTCGAGGTTCAACGTGGCTCGTTCGCGCGACCGATTATTCCTTTCTCTCCCCGCGTTTCTGTAATTTAGATGCCGCGATAGCGTATTACGGAACAGGAATAGGCGTGGAAGCGGTCGAAGTCGCGTGGCACTCGGCCGTTCGATTTTCTTCGACGCGATACGAGACGATTTTATCGATAGGAAGGGCAAACTTTTTCGAGCGGACAGCTTGACTTACCGAGCCGTAAAGAAGACCACAGGAATCCATGCACAGGTACAGGCAGGTCGCGACACCCTGGATCCTCAATTGACCTCTGGATACGGACGTTCTTTGAAATATCGCTGAAAACAGAAGCGAACAACGAGGTTAGCCTTTCCTTCGCTTCGGAGGACGAACGTTTTCGATCCATCGAAGACCGGTCGTCTAGAAATTTCATCGACGAATCGTTCGATGGACCGACAATCTTTCTTCCTTGAAAGAATGTTTTCTCGAAACGCACCGAAAAAGATGTATCTTTTTTGGTTCGATTCACAATTATCGAGTCCTAACGACGAATCGTTCAATAGACCGACAATCTTTCTTCGTTGAAAGAATCTTTCTTTCGAAACGCACCATAAAAGATGTCCCGTGTTTTCTTCGATTCGCAATTATCGATTCCTAACGACGAATAGTTCAATGGACCGACAATCTTTCTTCGTTGAAAGAATCTTTCTTTCGAAACGCACCATAAAAGATGTCCCGTGTTTTCTTCGATTCGCAATTATCGAGTCCTAACAACGAATCGTTCAATGGACCGAGAATCTTTCTTCGTTGAAAGAATGTTTTCTCGAAACGCACCGAAAAAGATGTATCTTTTTTGGTTCGATTCACAATTATCGAGTCCTAACGACGAATCGTTCAATAGACCGACAATCTTTCTTCGTTGAAAGAATCTTTCTTTCGAAACGCACCATAAAAGATGTCCCGTGTTTTCTTCGATTCGCAATTATCGAGTCCTAACGACGAACGAACCGATTGACGCTTCGACGCTGATAAAATTGTTCCGATTCGATTACGAAGCGATTGACGTCTCTCGTTATCGGAACGAACGGTATCGAAGCCGACGAGAAAGGGACGATTTCGTCGAAGAGGGTTCCGATCGCGGTGAAAAGTAATCGGAAAAAGTTGTCGCGATAGGATCGCTGAAAGTCCGCGTAAACCGTTACACCAGCTGTTATAGGTCCGAAAGCTATAAATCCCGAGAACGTCTCTCTTCGGTGAATCGCCTATCCGTCCCTGGGTCGGTATTTATTACAGGTTGCGCGTAACTCGACGAAGCGTCCGATCGAGGCAACGTCGGAACTGAAAGTCAATGGCTGCAGCAATGTCTCGGATATTGATTAAATTTGTTGCTCGGTTTCGCGATCGGGAATCACCCCTGTTTCTTGTACCCCGTTTATTGTCTTCTCGAAGCGGCCGGTTCGAGTTCGACCAGTTCCGACGCGATAAATTCTCGATCGTGGTTCGCGTATCGATAATTGGCGGAGCCGATTTTCGAACGTTGCGCGCCCCGGTATTACATTCGCGAATCGTCGGAAGGTATTTATTAAAAGAATCGATGTTTTTGTTTGAAATTTTCCGCGCATTAATACCCAAGGAGCCGTTTTATCCTCGAGGGGCCGGATGTAGTCCGCTTGGACTCGTTCTGGCTCGACCGGGGCGTAATCGTTGGCATTTTTCTCCCCACGAAAAATACAAAGTATAGATCGGGAACGTTATTCACAATTTTCCAGCGAACTGGCGAGCGGCCGGTCCAAGGTATCGATTATGGGAATCGAATCGCGTTAAAGGACGAGTAATCAAATGTTGCGCGAAAAAACAACGATAAAGGCCGGCAATTATCGATAGCATCGACGAGACGTGTCGTAAATAAGCCCTCGCTCTTTCTTCGTCCATCTGGCCGTGTTTCGCAATCGCATTCGTCCGCGTGTCGTGCAGCTCGTGCTTATTAGCCCACTCGTGACCGCCTGAAAACACTCTTAACGATATTGTTCGCTGCTACGTCCATTCAATTAAAGACCGATCGTAATCGGGGAGAGAAAAAATCGGACGGACATTCCCGTTGTTTGATATATATAATTGCGAAATTATCGACCACGGAAACGTAAATTAACGTTCGGAAGGTGTATCGCGTCGTTAACTCGTGTTCTTCGTTAACGTTCCCTTTTGAATCGACGATCCTCGCGGAACAAAAGCCCAACGGATTCGAACGTCGGAGACACGGAACGGACGAGACGTTTATCGTAACCGTTATTTAAAGAAAAATCGATTTCGCGTCCGTATCCGCAAATTGAATTCCAATGAAAACGTCGCCCTCGAAAAGATAATTTTCTTTTGCACCATTATCTCGTATCTCTCTTTATTTTTATCTCTCAATTGTATACTGTTAAACAACCCTGTCGTCGTTCCGTAGAACACAGAAGAATGCGGTGTCGATCGAGGTTGACCGCCTTTTTGCTTCCCGAGAAACGTTACGCGGACACGACGATACTCCACGATCGGTTCGGTTGCGTTTAACTTTTTTGAAAGCGGTACCGAGCAGCGCAACAAGGTTGCGGAACAACTGAAACTTTTATTCGTGTCCTTGTGAAGCGACCGGGACCATAAATCTACGCCCTTGAGTATTTTGCAACTGGTGAAATAGAGCCAACAAGATCCCTCGAACGGGTTGTATCCGTACAAGGCAACTTTCCCGGCAGATGTTCGGAAAATATTCCGTTCGACACTTTCAGAGCCGCGTATTTCAGGGGGAAGTACGTTATCCGTAATCGGACGACAGTTATACTCGCTTGACCGTACACGGTACCGGTAATCGTTTCTCTCGGGATCGAACAAAGTCGACGAATATTGCGCAACGAACGAACAATGTCCACCGACACTGGACAGAATTTGAAATTGATTATCAACAAAGGTGCTGGACTTTCAACGGAGACTGGAATTTGAAACTCGCGAGTGGAGAAGATACGAGCGGTAAAGTCTTGGATTCGATTTTGGAAGCAGAGAAAGCGGACAATGTTAAAATTGTCAGCTTACGCGAGAAACGAATCGTACAGATCGGGACAGTTATTGCCGGTAGTACGCGATTAAATTGTTCGGGATCGGTGGTCGCGTAAACCGTGCGTACGATCTTCGTTAATATTTGTTCATCGTGGCCCGTACAAGGCTACTTGTACACGAACGACCATACTTTTGTCCATATCGCGCGAGGACTGCTCGCGAGGAATAAACGTATCTCTCGAAACGGTATCGTGATTCGTGACCGGCTATATTTTTCCTACGCCGTTAACGAACCAAGGGTACATGAATTCTGTTTTATCGCTAACGCTTCTAAGCGTTCCACCTTATCTTAAGACTCGCCCAAGGTGGACCCGTTGCTGTCGTTACGATTAGACGCGAGATCGGAGCCGTGAAGCGTGAACCCGATCACGACACCTGCTTCGTGTAAATCCCGGCAACGTGTAAACACGGTTACCACGATGCGAGAAATCGTGGCCACCGTAATCCTTTCACCGACCCTCGAATCGACGCGGTGATTTCCACCAATTCCACGTGGATTTTCGGCGAAAACTCGAGATACGGTTTTCACCGTGTCCACGGACTTTCGGTCGAGATCTCTCGGTGTTCTTCGTTGCACCGATCCCAAGAGCCGAGGAGACGCCGGTGAAACCCGCGAGGAGTTCTCTCGACAAGGTTATCGTTTTCGCGTCGTTTCCAAGCGTTACACGCTCCGTCGTAGACCCGTGATTTAGTGCTCCGTTTCAATTACAAAGTGAATTCTACCCAAGTAGTGCGAAACGGTCTGTGGTCGGACATCGGTAATATTACATTTCGGTAATTATCTCTAGCTCGAGGTTTCGTCGTCCACGATCGATGTTCACGCTTTCCAACGAACGCGTTCGAGAGCAATGGTACGTTTTCGAAAATTGGGAAATTACAAAGCGCCGAGTCCTCTTCAAATAAAAAGAGAATAGTACCGAGACGGAGCAACGACGAGCCAGTCTCTCGTTACGCGCGCTCGATGATCATTGTATATCTTCGCGATCGTTGACGAGATCGATCGAATCGTTTTTCAACCAGTTTTTTTTCGACCACGCGCAATTAAAACCATTTCCGACCACGCGTTTGCGATTTCTTTTCACGGAGAAATCTTCGCGCGGATGCAATCGGGAACGTTCCAAATTTCCTTATCGCTTTCATCGGTAGGTCGCGTTGTGCAAACACGCACAGTGGCGGGGGTAAAAATGGTCGCTTAAAAGCAGGGAATTACCGTACAAGGTACCGGTCGATGGATCGACCGGCTGACATTAAAAGGGTTAAATGAAATCCTGGAGAGGAGCAAGGAGGCTCGCTCGAGGGGAACGAATAGTTGTCGCGAGTAGCAATTTGTTACTATAAACCTGACACTTTGCACTCCCTCTGCGAAAGTGTCGGAACTCGAGGCCTACAATTTTCTCGTTTCGTCGTCGCGACTTTACCAATATATCAATACTTTTGCCCGGTGAACGTGTCATACGGGAAGAATTATGTGGCTGTTCCTGATGCAAAGTGATGTAAGTGCACGTTCGTCTTCGATTTCCTGGCGGTACGAACGATACGACGTTTAAGAAGGTTATAAGCGTTCTGGAACATTTACGACCTTCGTTACCTCCGTGTAAATTCATTTAACTCGTATTCTTCGATCTTTCGATCCACGGCTCCCCGTAATAACAATGATTTCACCCGCGGAAAAATGGCTACCAAAACGAAACACACGGAGGGTTTAATGGGCCCGGATCCGGGGTAGGGTAACTTCTCTGTTCGTCTCCGATCCGCGGTTACGGATTATGATACAATCGATTAATTCGAGCGATAAATTACGCGCGCACCGTGGTGGTTGTACCGATGCGTACGGAGGTGTATAATTCTATTTGAACAAGTATCGACGCCATCGATCGCAGTGTCCCGTGTACCACGGGTAGCTTCCTACTCGACGTACCGGAACTCGAAACTACTCTAAATAATAAACGAATTTTTACAGATCGAACGTGAATTTACACGGGACTCGTTTTTCGACGAACTTCGTAAATTCGCGCGCCGAATTCCTCGAGAAACGATCGCAAAAGTGTTCGAAACGTGTCCAAATGAATATTCGCGATTAAACTCTCGATATTGTTGAATTCGATCTCGAAGCGCGTATCCGCGCGAACTCTTCCACGAATGGAAGACAATTCTCCGTCGAACGGTTTCCACGGTATTCATCCTTTCTGCCGATATTTCACAAGGGACGGAGAAAATTGTCTTCGATTGGATACAATTAGGAGAGGGCCGCAATTATCGAGACTCACGGCCGTGATACGGCCGCGCGCGGACGTGTACGGGTACGCGACGACGATTCGTACGTTTTCCGCAAAAAGATTGCGAAATTGGCCGAGAGAGAGCCGAAACACCGTACGTGACTTCCTTGCGAAACGGCGCACCACTTTTGTCACAAATATATTCAGCTTTCCGCTAATTAACCACTATCCGTGTACGCGTACCGAACTAAACAACTTTTAATAAGAGTTTCTTCGAGTATAGTTGACCGTAACTTTCGGCGGAATTAAATAATGCGTTTCGGTCTCAATCGGTCAAATAACAATAAAACGGCAATTCGATGTTCCGGTCGTGCGCTCCAACTACAATCAAATTAAATATCTTTTTATGTCGGATGTCATACTACATATATATACGTACGTACATACATATATACCTGTATATGTATATATGTATATATGTATATATGTATACGTATACATATGTATATACATACGTATATATATATATGTATATACGCAAGAAAGAAGGTCCATTCGAGAGGTATTTTAATCCCTGTCAAGTTTCCTCGGATCGCGAAACGATTCCTTCGTAATCACGAACCAGATTACCTAATAAAATTTAATTGGCACGAAGAGTCGATTTCTTAGCTACGTTGATACAACCCCCGTCGGAGACTATGAGCGACTTTTTCATATTCGTAATCGCGATCACGGTGGACGGCGGAGGGGTGGAGAGATGCAACACCGAGATACGCGCGACCGAATTGAAATCCTTAATTAACCGGGGGACCGTAATTTCCACGTTGGCGGGGCTGACAACATCGGATACGTGACGCACGACGACGAAAGAGACCTCAAACTGGCAGATTACAACCCTCATTGGTTCAGCGTGCCGATCCAACGGCTCCGGATCGTGGATTCCGCGCCAGTTATAAATTAATCTGCAATCACGCGTTTTTCCCGAGGCATGTACCGTGAATAATCCGCCCGAACGCACGCTCGCTCGCTCGTCTCGTCCCTGTTCGTTCGGCCGAGTTTTGCTCCGTTTACTCCGTTTACTCCGTTTACTCGGGCACCGATGCGATACGCTCGCCGCGATCTTTCAAACTCGTTTCCCGTTTGCGACTCGAAAAAGCTGCCGGTTGTCCGTCTCTGCCAGCGGTCCACGGTTTACTCGCCGGACCGGAGAATAAACACGATCCAAGGACAATTAACCGGAGCTTCGCTCGGGGACGTAAATCGACGCAATGTTGCGTTGCTTGCCGGTTCGGGGAATCGAAGAGGACAACGTCTCGTTTCGAACCAGTATCACCGCCGAGCGAACCGTATTTTAGCCAACGAACAAGGTAGCGAGAGGATCGGCGAAAAATCGGCAGAGTACGACCGCCGACTTCCACCGACCCTCGACTTCGATACGCGTTCGCTCGATTTCCATACGAAAACTCGCCTCGTTGTTCGAACGCTTTACAACCAACGAATACCTTACCGGTATCCGGACGTAGGAACATCGTTGCACGAATGTTCGAGCATTCGAGCGACACTTGCACGCGTCGTGGACAAATATCGTAAATATCGTTGCGATCGAGCGCTCGCCGAGGTGCGATATTTCAAGCGTAAACGAACGATATTTACGCGGATAGCGTGTACTTACGCGCGCGTTGAATTTTTCACGATTTTTAACCAGGTTTTGCCCGTCGCCGACGTTTCGCCGAGCTAATTGCGAACGACTGGAAATATCGGTATACAGGCCGCTTGCGCAAAAGGAACGGTTCGTCTCACTGTTCATTACGCAGGGTGAGTCACCTAACTTCACCGCCTCGAAGTACCTGTAAACTATCCGTTGCGCGAAAAAATATTCCAAACAAACGTCGCGGTGTATCAAGAGATACGTTACGGTACGGTAATCAATTCTTTGCTCTTTTTCTCGGGATACGAAGACCACCTTGACTTTATTCAGGTGGTACCCAATACTTTGGAATTGGAGAGAATACCGTGGCTCGATGAAAAAAAGGTACCAAAGTAGGTGTACCGAGTCAGAAGTCAATAATTACCGAGATATCCTTCGAATAATTTCCAATGTAAACGATGCTCGAAATGTTTGCCGATTACGCTCCGTGTACGTGCATAATCGGTTAACGAGTGAGAGTGACACGCGTTGAAGTGTTTCTGCAGACGACACGCGAGAACGTATCATTACAGCGTGTAATACTATAACTACAGAAACACTCGAACGGGTATCGCTCTCGCTCGTCCGATTACGCGCGAGCGTTCAGCGTAACGGCCAACATTTCGAGCACCGTTTGCCTTAGAAATTATTCTTAGAACTGATCATTCGCGGGAATTAAAAGGGTCGGTCGATTTGCAACGAAAGTAAGTTGTCGTCGCTGCGTATCGCGTATTAAGAAAAAAACAAAAAAACCGGTTGAACGCAGAAGAGCGCATGCGACTCGAACGTTTTCCGATGTGAAAAAAAATCCAACGAGAGAACCCGCATCGGAATCGAGAACGTTTCGATGATAATGCAATCGATGGATACGCGGCCAGCAATTATTTTCTTCTCGGAAGCGAAACAATTAAATTTCAACTCCGACGTCTCTTTGTATCGGTACATCGATCATCGTGATCGAAGAAAGTGGGAGTACCTTTACCTTGTTCCGTTTCGAACCTGCCACTTACCTCGGCCGCGGAAACGTTCTTTTCTTTTTTCTTGCATCTCAGGGTGGGGAGTGAAGAGTTTCGAAAAGTTTGGAAACCACCGGTTTGGACGTTGCGTGGACGATCGTTTTCGTTATTTTGTTGTTCCGCTCGGAAAACGAGCGACTTTGTCCGGTCGCAGTCGAGACTCGGTTTCAACGCCGCGCGCGTCTTCGAACGAAATCGATTTTTGTATATTGTTTATATTACACGGCTCGGCGGTTGAAAATTGTAATGCCTCCTAGTGAACCAAAGTACTGTTATTACTGAAATTACAGTGCGGGCAACGTACGCGATTTTTACGAATTTTCACCCCGATCGTTCCGAGACGGCGTCTCGCTTCCGTTCCCGATAGCGTTGCGATATTAAAGTGTCAAAGATGTCGTATAAATAATCTTATCTGTGCTTGGACGTGCAACGCTCGCCAGGAATTTATTCGCCGAACGATGGAAAAGCGTTCGGCATCCGGGAAACTGCTGCGATGCGGGATGCTGGGTCACGCGTTTCTGCGCAGAAGCGTTTTCCCGGCCAATAAGAACGAAATAGGTGACTTACGATCAGTATGCGCGGTGTTGCGTCGATTAATTCAATTTCGTCCCGATTCTATCGCTACCCGAGTAAAAACCATTACGTGGATAATTAATTCCTGTCGGAGCGTGGCGACAAAAACTGCCGCCTGATACGTTATTCGTGATATTACACGAGGACGCTTTCCACGGTCCCAAGAGTCACCTTTTTGCGCGAAAAGTCATTACGCGTAGGAAAATACGGAATTACGGTCTCTACCTACCGTTTTCGTCATCGACGTAACATCGATGTCGATGACGAATCCGCGAACGAAGAGAAATTACTCCGACGCGGTCCGGTTCTAAATATCGATCCTCGCGTTTACGATCGATCGAGGGTAAAGGGAAACCGTACCGTACGCGAGAAATTAGAAATCGAATCCAGCAGGTTCTCGACTTACGCGGTTAGGGAGCTTTCCGCGTAAGTCCAATTGTATAATGTACGAGTTAAGTGGTACCGATGTGTACACTGTGTCGATTGATCTTTTTTACGATAGCCTCCCTCGGAAAAAGCTGACCGATCCAAGTACTTCCAGGCGCGAAGTCCTTCAACAGCGAACCAAACAGTACGCAACGGTTGAAGAGAGAAATCGACGGAAAGAAAACAGCGATCCAAAGTCTTGAGACAGTTTCTTTTGCAGACTATGAATTGTCGACCAGTTTTGTCACGTGCGCGTTTATCGTTAGAAAATATTTAAATATTTAACGTCTTCTTTGTGCTTTCGATTCGCTACAATTGCAAAAAGTCGACTGACCGTATTATATTCTAATGTACGTGGAAATTCCTCAAAGTTTTCCAACGGAAAATTCCGTGCGATACTTTCTTTTCCAGACTATGAATTGTCGACCAGTTTTGTCACGCGCGCGTTTAACGTTAGAAAATATTAAAATATTTAACGCCTCCTTAGTGCTTTCGATTATCTAAAATTGTCAAAAGTCGACCGAGAGTATATTCTAATGCACGTGGAAATTCTACAAAGTTCTCCAGCGGAAAATTCCGTGCGATACTTTCTTTTCTACACTATGAATTGTCGACCAGTTTTGTCACGCGCGAGTTTAACGTTAGAAAATATTAAAATATTTAACGCTTCCTTTGTGCTTTCGGTTCGCTAAAATTGCGAAAAGTCGACCGATCGTATATTCTAATACACATTGAAATTTCTCAAATTTTTCCAGCGGAAAATTCCGCGCGTGCGCGCTTCGATGTCCGTAGCACTCGCGCTTAAAATCTTTCCAGATCGTTCGTAACGGAAGTCTTTTCAATTTTATCGTCTCGAACTAATTACTCGCTTCCTTTCCGCGTAATTGGTCGAACGAAAAGGGCGCAACCTTCGCTGGAGGGGGACGGATCGAAGCGAAGCGCGCGCATCGCGGAGCCGATTTCGTTTCAATTTATCAACGATCGAGATTTTTGTCAATTTTACCGTTTTAAAACTCGGATATTATCTTTTCCTACCAAATGAATACAAGTTGGGGTATAAAATAGCCGATTCACGCACAACGATCTCGCTATATCGTCCATCAATAGATGTATTGATCGAGACGGAGCAAATTATCCAGACAGGCCGCTCGACGAAAAGGAAAAAGTCTCGTTGCGTCCGTCAGCGCGCGACGCGAACTGTCAAATAGTAATAGTTATATCATAGCGTGTTAGAACGGACAGCGGACCGCGTCCCGGTTCAATTTAAGTACGATAATCCCTACCCGTTTCGAATACTGCGGAATACCGGACTCTCGATCGGTCGTTTGCTCGACTCATCGGTGGAACGATCGAACAAAGTACGTATTTACGAGCAGTTTGCGGTCATAAGGAAGAACGACACGATGGCAACCGTTTCTCTGGGTCAGACGAGCGTACGGCCGCTTCGAACGTGTTATTTTCCGGTCTCTGCCGTGAAACCGCACCGTCTCGATCGTTTCGAAGCTTGTCGCGTTCACGGTCAAGATTGTTCGTCGTCGAGTGAGAAAAAAAAAGAAAAAAAAAAAAAACAAAAAACAGAAGAAGACGATGCTTGGGTAGGAATATCGTACGCTCGCAAATTCGACCAAGCTCGAGCTTCGATCGCGGCGGGAAACGACGTTTCGAAACGAAATAAACGATAAAGTCGGGCGCGTAATAAATAGCGGGTTCGCGGTATTCGTTGATCTTTCCAGCGATAAAAGACGACGAGAAAACGGACAAGCGAACGATACCTGTATTCGAACCGTATCGAAAACGGCGTTTCAAATTGAAATAAATGTCCAACCACGCGGACGTAATAAATAACACGTTTCGTAGCATTCGTCGATCTTATCTTTGCTAAAATATGACGAGAAAATGGATCTCGTTTTTGCACAATCGATATATTTTACACGCTGCGTACCTTTACGGAGCCGCGTAAACGAAACGAACGGTCCGCGCGTAAGGAGTGAAACGTTTTTACGTATCACCGTTCGGTACTGAAACCGTACCATCGGGTAAAATCGAGTCGATCATATTTTACGATATAATTATAGATCGAAGTAGGCACCGGTGGGGTTTCGGAGCGCCGTTAAGCGACAACGGGTTAGAGAATCGGTTCACTCGGCGAGCAACAAAATCGTTCGAGCAGACGATCCTCTAATTATTGTTGCGGGCGGTGGTCGTTGCGAGACTCCGGGGATAAGTATTCGTCGACGGTCTAGATAGCTTAATTGGTCCGAGAGATCGGCCGGCGAGAGATCCGGGTTCGAAAGCTGGTCCAGCGATCGGGGATCGGTCGATTCTTTGCCGCGTAGATCGGCCGTAACGTTTCTCCTCGGCTCGTGCTTCTGCAACGGGCATCGATTTATTTCCAAACGAACCGTTTCGCGCGACCCGTCGCACGGAGTTAACAAATTTGTAAGTGCCGATTAATCAGAAACTGTCAGGGGCTACATGCACCGCGAACAACAAGTTCGCGAGCGAACACGGACAACGCGAAAGCGTTACAGGAAACAGTGGTCGAACGCGCGGGATCGAACGAGATAATTACGCGGTTCGTAAACTCCCCGAAAAATCCACCGCGAATCGAACGCGGTCCGCCCGTGCGAGTTTTCGAGAAACTCGAACGCACCGGAAACGACGTGGATTTAAAATGAAATTTACTACGGTCTCGCGGGCCGCAAAGTATAAATTCTAACGTTCGGACGACCGCGATTTGAAACATTCTCGACCGGAGCGAAACGCAAAAATCTGCGGAGAAATCGCGAAACTTTTCACCGACTCGATTATTTACAATAATGGCACCCACGGTTGGATTCGAAACGCGACCGTTCTGCGTTCCAGAGTGCACGAATCTCGATCGACGAGATTCATTTTTAAAAACGTCACCGACGTCCTGGCGACGTTTCTCTAAAACCCGTTCGACGCTCGATAATTCGTGGATCTATCGGAAAACGAGTAAAACGAATTTCATCGATTGCGACGTCTCGAGAGAAGAATCTCTAAGCAATTATCGACGTCTCTTTCTCAAACTGGAAGAAGCTAACTCACGGTACGTTCCGAACTCGTTGAACTCGAGAAACCGGTACTTTGTTTCTTTTTTTCCGCCATTCTCGACCCTAGTTTCGCACCTAGTTCGATTCGCTCGTGAGGAACGATCGTTTTCGATCGAAATTCGCACAGAATCGGTTCGAAGTTCGTGCAAAAACGTGGTCGTGGAACGAGAATTTCTCCTCGAGCGGCGTCCGTCTCCGTTTCGCGATCTCGCGTCTCGATAGTCGTCACGAAGCCAAGGCGACGCGTCGCGGCGTCGTTACCTGCGGAGTCGTCGCTCAAGTGCGCGCGAAACGATACAGGGAATCAATTAGAGCGTTGTCGTTCGTTAACGCTGCAGGTCATTAACTGGCCGTCTGGCGAGCACCGAGGCGCGTGACTAATCCGCGTGTACGCCGAAGGACGACGGCGCCCACAGGTGAGTCTTGTTTCGTTCACGGCGTCGCTCGACGTCTCCCTCCCGACGTATCGACTTATTAAAAAAAAAAAGAAAAAAAAAAAAACACTGCGACATACACACACACACAGAGACACAACGGACGCGCACTCCCTGTTATCGGTCGGATCGACGCGCGTTAATGGTGCGTTTAATTCGCCGCTTGGAATACGAAATTCGCGTTACGGAACTGTCACGCGTGCCATCCAACGATCCCTATCGCGGAGAAGTGACTTAGCCTCTTCTTCTTCTACGTTCGACCGATTTTGTTCGTTACAACCGAAACGGATTACCGGTTCCTGTAAATCCAACGCTGAGCGCGAGAAAACGAAGAAACGGAAATCGAACGTGGACGTTGCACGAGCGAGTCGCTTCTGTCGCGTAAACGAACCCCCTGGTTCGGGGACCGTGAGAGATTTCCGCGATTACCATCGTCGGAAATTGTAATTTCCCTTAAGAATTTCGATAAGATGTTTCAATACTCGACGGGTTCTATTTACTGGTAAATCCAGTATGTAACACGAGTTACCTCTTGTCATACACGATCGACTTTTTTCTAAGTAAACCGCACATTGCTTTCTTAGTGTGCATTCACAAATTTCTTAAAGACCATGGTTTAAATCTTTGACTGCCTGTGAGGACTGCTTCGTACTGATCGAAAAATTAGGAATTTATATAATACAGACACTAGTTATAAATACTATACACCGCTACAAGTTATAAGTATCTAGTTACAAGTATTATATACCGCCACTAATTATAAGTATTTAATTATAAGTATTCTGCACAATCACTAGTTATAAGCATCTATTTATGCATCGTTTTGTATTTTTGTATGTTCGGGTGATCTTCGACCCGTGTATACCATTCTTTTCTCGTTCCGTTGGTATGCACACCAATGTGCACGCTGCTAATGACCCTGTGCTGGGTTCATAGCGTAAAAAAAAAAAAAAGAAACGGTCGCGTTACACTTTGCGTTGTTAAACAGTCTTGTTTCTAAAGTTCTTCGTTGTTGTTTGGTATTTTCGTAGATTTTAGCTCGACGTACAAGGTCCGACGCAAAAACAACGAGACTGGCTCTATAACTCGGGAACCAACCGTAAGAGGGAGGATGTTAATTCGAACGGACGGTATTCGATCTCCCGCAGTGTGACAAGCTTCATCGTGTTTACTTTACTCGGCAACGGTGGACGAGTGTTTTGCTGGAGTCGCGTTCTTGCGTTCGGTCGAAGAGCGTCCAATTCGAAATGCGAGTATCGAGTCGAAGAGGAACTTTTCGATTACCGTCGGAATGAATGCAACAATGATCCTGAGATGTCGATAGGGAATGGTCCGTGTCAGTTTTAAGGAGTGTCTCCATATTGGCGCGGAAGGGTCGTCAACGGTTCGACTATTTTTCTTTTGGGTTCTTTCTAGTCAGTTTCAAGTCGAGAGTCACAAAGACCACACGACACTGTCGTCCATGTCAAGGCATATCACTGTATACTTGTTTCTTCGGACTTTGTATTCTTAAAATATAATTCTTATATTTGTAAGTATCATATTTAGAAACATAAGTGTAAGTATAAATATAAGTATAAGTTTGTATTTATTTATAAATATGTATAAGTATCTATTGATACTTATACAAGTATCTATTAATACTTATACAAGTATCTATTAATACTTATACTTATTTATAGGTATAAGTAAATTTAATCTTAATCAATATAATACTTAAACTGTATTACTGTATACTTGTTCGTTCGGACTTTGTATTCTCATATGTACAAAAATTATACTATTGGATACGCGAGATCCCTGCATATTGTGATAAACTACATATTATAATCTGAACTTTACAATTACAATTCGAAGCTCGCGACGAACGTTTCGAACGACGAGCACGATTCTAACCCTTTGAACTCGAAGCTTTCCCGCTACCAGAAACTAGTACCTCGACGAAATCCTTCGAATCGTGTAATTTATTTAAAACGGAACATTATCGTTTCAATATTTCGTATACATGTGTTTACATTTTACAAGAATGTAGTAATTGAATTTTAATTGAAATTCCAAGCCCACGATGGTTTTCCGGATTGGAGAAAGTACACCGAATGAAGTGTCGATCGAGGATCGCCTCTCGAGCGGAAAGGGTTAAGAAGCGCGGACGATGACGCGCGTTCGATGACTCGGTTCTTGTAATTGACGTTGGTTCGTCGTCGAGAAAACTCGAAACGACGAACCAGGTTTCGTCGGTGTCGTTATCGTTGTCGAGTATCTTACCGATCGACGAGCGGAGCTTCGAGAATTAGAAAAGTTCCAAATCGTTTGCTCCGTACGTTCGCAGTAACCGATTCCCAAACGTCGTTCGAAGGTGACCGTTATTTTAACAACGTTGAGTAACGGGAAGTCGTTTGTACGAGATCGAGTTTGCGATCCCATCTTCGACTCGGCAGGGAACGCGCGCAAGACGATCTCCTATCGTCGCTCGTTGATAACGAGCTCGAGGGAACGCGAGACGCGATCCGAAAGATCGTCAAACTTCCACGATCGGACTGCTAACAATTACAGATCGAGCTCAAACATATTCCCGACCTCCCAAAGAGGTCGCGTAAAACGCGTTTAACCTTTTCGCTCCGGCGGACGTATATATATGCGCTCTCGAAGAATGAGTATTCGTGTACGAAGAGCGTATATGTATGCTTTGGAAAAGTGGTCGAGGTACGAAGAGCGTATATATACGCTCTGGAAAAGTGGTCGGGGTACTAAGAGCGTATATATACGCTCTGGAAAAGTGGTCGAGGTACTAAGAGCGTATATATACTCTCTGGAAAAGTGGTCGAGGTACTAAGAGCGTTTATATACGCTCTGGAAAAGTGGTGAAAGAGTGTATATATACGTTCATACAATATATACTTTTATTTCACACTTTACACGAGATACTTTTGTTAATAGACTATCTGGCATGAAAAATGTCTCGAACGAGACACAAAAAAAGAAATCAATTTCGAAGATGTGTAGTCTGTAGTAAACGCGGAAAAAGACGCGAGTCGAGGTACCATTGTTCACAATTTGGTTTACGCGTGGTTCCATGCTTCGAACTTTATTCTACCAAACTTGCTTATTAGTATTGCGTTTGGCTTGAAATACTTTAGCAATCTCGTTACATTGCATTAAAAACTATCGTACGAGCATTGTAATACACTATATAAAGAAATAAATTACAATTGTAAAGTTTTACATTTCATAAAGTAAAACGATATCACCGAATGTAAGAAACATCATTGCGAAATTTCGAGAACGAGAAACGACTTCCATTTACATCAGCTTCCATTCCGTAGCTCGGTGTCAACTACTCGGTAACGTTCGCAGCTATCGCGTTTTCTCGCGAGCGTTCCGTAGCGAACGGATTGATTATCCAAAAGAGACCGCGCGACAACCGCCGCGAACCGCGCGAAGAAAAAAAGAACGATCATCGCCGGATCGAGCCAAGAATTCAAGGTGGACGCACGCGGTACAAAAAGCACGCCGTATCGCGACGCTTTGTACGCAAATCAGTGTTTCGCATTGATAGAAACATCGCTGGGCTCGATCTATTCGCCTGATCTTACCACCCCGCGGCTTCTTCCTCTCCTCGAAGATCATATCCGCGTTCAAAGGATTCCATTTCGCGTACGTCGAGGAGATGAAAATAAACACGACGGGGCTTCTAAACGGTCCGACGGAAAACGATCCTCGCCGTGGGTTCGAACGGTAACGTCGTACGCAGCTGTGTGCAAACTCGGCTCGCTCCGGGGGTGGTCGCGAATAATTTCCCGAATTACGCGAAAAGAAAGAGTTCACCGTAATTGACGAGCAACAGTTTCACGGCGTTGCCGGAACCGAACGTGGCGCTAACCCGGCCGAGCGCGTCGGATCGGATTTAATCAACGCCAACGATTGCGCAACTTTTTAACGCGTTCCTAGGGAGAAATATCGCCCAACGGAACCAACACGAGAGAGAGAACACGAGATCGCGCGAAAACGTCGTAGAACGAACGCGATCGATCGACGAGCCGACCACGATTCCTAAAAAATACACGATCGAGTTCGATCGATTTACGACGATCGTTTTTTATCCGTGAGACCGGGGACGATGGTAATTACCCCGGAATCTCGCGCCCGGTCTTTCAAGAAATCGTGGCCTTTAATCTACTTTTTCCCAAGCCGCGTGAAACGTTCGAAGAAATCTCACGATCGGCACACGGAAATTTACAACTGGACTTACTTAATCCCCGGAATTTCATCTACTTCGTTGCCTCCGTAATCCCCCCGGTTTCGCCTTAATTAAGCGATTCCTGCACGGAAAGGGATAATTAGAATTTATAGCTTTTTCGAGAGTTTTTACGCGATCGGTTCCGAGAAAAATATCCTTTCGTGGCAAGTTTCACGGATTTCGTGCCCGTGTTCTCGACGAGCCGAACCGAGGTGTACAATTTTGAAATACTCGCTGAAAACGGGACAGATGCTCCGTTTACCGTTCGAAGGTTCACATCGATCGGTTCGCACGCGTAACGAATTTGGAGACGTTCGACGACGACCTTTCGCAAAGTACACGATTTAACAGTACCTCGATCCAATGGAACTAAACGGACGCGAACCGAACTAACGGACCGAAAGACGCGGTGAAACGTCAACGATATCCAACATTGCCAAAGAGGAACACGCGATACCGTGTCGGCGATTACGGACTTAAATAAATTAGTAGCCGCGCACCCGAGTGAACCACACCCAACCGTACGAAAGACGAGACGGGACGTCAACGACCATCCAACGATTACGAACTGCGAGTCGTAGTGGCGCGTCAAAGACTTCCACCTCGAATAAACCAACGGACGCTGACCACCTCGTCGACATTTCATATCTGTAAAAGACCAAAAGGCCGCAGCGTCCACTTCCACCGTTAATAAACTAGACGGTGCGACCGCTATGCTCCGTCGTGCAACTGTTGAGCCGTGTTAAGTAGCGGACAAAACGACGGAAGGAAAGAAGTGAGCGATGGCGAGAAAAAAGAAAAAAAAATAAATAAAAGAAAAGAGCAGCTCGTTCCAGGTCGTTCCTTGCGATTTTTCAACGATTCAACGCTCCCGTGTGCTCCACCCTCTCTTATCTCCCGCATCGAATTACACTCGGTATAATTATCGAACGCGCGAGTAAAATGTTGCCGGCGGTGAAGGAATGGCGGTCGAGCGGTTTCCGGCAGCGGCGGCATGTAGGTCGCCGTCGTGAAAAACGACCGTCTCACGATAAAGGTGTACTGTTAACCCGCGACGCCCGTCGGAGAAAGCTCCCCGACGCGAGGGAAACGCTAATCGTGGACGTTCCGCGTCGCAGGTGGATACCGTAATATATCAACCGCGCCGGATAGACGTACGCGGAATCGAAGGGGAGCGGGTGCAAAACTCGATGCGTTCGCTGTCGCGACGCGTCACGGCGAACGGACGCTGCGACGTCGGTTAGAAACGACCGAAAAAAAAAAGAAACGACCGAACGGAGAAAAAAGGAAAAAGAGAGGAGAAAAGAAGAAAAGACGAATACGTTCGCGCGCAGGCGCGCAGGCGCGCGCGCTTCTACAGTTTCTCTCATGCAATATTCATTAACGCTATTATTGGCACGAGAAGTGCCGATGATTACTAACGAACCGTGGCAACGTAACGTTAATCGCCGGCTATCGCGGGCCCCCTTTCTCACGACACGCGCCCGCGCGTACTCGCTGCCGCTGGCTGTCCCCCCGATGCGTGTTCAAATTGAAATTGATGAACGAACGGTTCCCTGTGTTTTATCTTCGTTATTTATTGCCGTTTTGCGGCAACCTCGGAGCGAAGTGTTCGCCCGCGAGTGCAATTAATCACGCGGCTGGCTAGGATCCGCCGATCGCGGACCACGGGGGGACAAAGTTTAGAGAGATCGATCCGAGGTCGTAGGTCCGTTTCTTAGGGGCAAGCCGAGTCGAATCTTCCGCGATGCAGCGAACGTTCGCTCGACGACTTTGCCCGAATACCTACGGTTACCATTAACGGTGAATTACTATTCCGTTTGCCGGTTATTAATGCTCGCGATCGCTCGCGCGCTCCCCGCTGCCGGCGTTTGACCTCTAGGGTGGCTGGAGAAAGGAAGGGAGGAGGAAGAGGGTTAGGTCTGGCTTGAGTCTTGCGAGCGATTCAAATTACATTCGGATTCTAGGTATTCAACGATACCGGCCGCGTCGAGATCAATTTCTTTCGTAACGGATTGCAATATTTCGTTAACGTTACGCGCGTACGAGCAACGTCTGTTCCATTTCGAACCAGTAAGTTCACGAAAGCGATTTTCACCGTTTATTTCTACGGTTTTCGTCGATGCAATTATCCTCGATATCGACAACGAACGTAGAAATTAATAGGTGCGTTCAACGCGAGTACAATTGCGATCGTGTGCAGCTTTCTCCGCAAATTGAACAATCGTGTTACGTGTCCGTGAGGGGAAGCGAGCTACGCAACGGTTCACCAAGCTCAGAATTTTTCACCAACGGTGTCGATATCGTCGACGTTCCCAGTTTTTGTTTCTCCGTTCTGGAACGGATCCGCGCAACGATACGATCTCCGATATTAGAGCAGCGGGAAGGAACCGGTCGACCGAATTACTCCATCGAATTGTAATTCTTGGAAGTCTTTCTCGAATCAACGAGCGAACTATCGTCCGCGTTACGAGATACACCCGGTACAATTTAACCGCAAGGTGATTCCGACGATTGAAACGATCTCGACTCCGTCGCGAACGATTCTCGTTAAATTTCACTGCGCGATCGTTTCACCGAGTACAAAGCTTCTGGTTCTCGCTAAAAGTTACAACCGATCGTAACCGATCCAGTTTCCGATCCGTCGAGCCGGGACGAGATAGATTCCTGGCCGTAACGTCCGCGAAAATAACGAGACGCTCGATTTCTTTCCCAATTACGTCAACAAGGTCGATTTTGTTTCTCGCGGTACCAGTTTCTCGTCCAACGATTCTCGTACGATCCAACGATTCCCGTACCGTGCTACGGAAACGTCCTAATCGTTAACCGATAGCCCGATTTCCACCGCGAGCGAGGCAATCTCGGCGAAACTGTTGCGCCTCGTAACGTAACTCGAGCGACGAAACGCGCGCGATACTCGTTCGACGATCGTTACGCGACGCTGGTAATTACCAACGAAGAAGCTCGGGTGTAAAGACTCCCTTGGACGATCGGCTATCGGTAAATTACGAATACCGAGTCGTACCGCGTGCCGCGACCGTAACTGTATCGACGCGCGAGGAATCGATCGTTACTCGATACGCGTCCTCTTTTTTCGCTACTCTTGAAACCTCGCGCGCGCTTTACGCAACGCCGCTTCACCACCTTCTTCTCTCCGTAACCCCCTCGAGACCTTTTTTCACCATCCCGGTAGCATACGCGGCACTTTTACGACATGCAGATACCTTTTACGGATTTTTCCTACTTTTATTTGCTAATTTTTTCCCGCGATGCGTTCGGTCGAGCGCGATATTGCGTTTCGGTTTCGCGTCCCGTACGAGCGTGTCGCGTCCCGAGATTTCTCGTTGAGTCGGGAAAGAAATGGTCACTTTACGCGTCTAGGCGTAATCCTCGCCGGAAATACTCCGATGTAACGTTCCTTCTTCTTAGTATTATTATTGTTATTATTTCGTCCGATATCGAAATTGTAAATTCAGCGAAAAGAATTACTCGTGTACCCGTATGCGCGAAACGATCTCTCCCATTTCGGTGTAAGATCGATTATTATTTAAATATCGACGGATACGAATTTTGGAACATTGGATACCAATGTGTAATATATTCGCGTAAACGATGCGTATTAAAATTCGTAACAGCACGAAATATACCCCGTAATCGAGTAATTATGTATATTGATATATACTGGGAAATAAGAGGTCCAGGATATTTGAATAATTTATCGCGGCGTTAAAACGAAATTGTGCACCGAGCACGGAGTTTAAGATAAAGGCGATCGAAGAACGTACGACGAGAAACGTAGAAAGAAAAAGGAACGAGTGGACCCCGTACGCACAAATAATTTATCGCAATGTTCAAGCGAAAAGGAAATATTCGAACACGGAGCACGAATTTTAAGATAAGGGTAATCGAGATGAACGCGAAAGAAGAAATATTAAAAAATCAAGGCCGAATCGTTTTCGTCTCACGAGTCGACGGCCACTACCGTTGGCTCGTTGCGCAAAAATTGCTAAGTCGCGTGTTTCCCTTTCATTTTTTTCCTTTTGCCAGAAACGTTAATCGAAGTTTCTTTTCGCGTTGCAAGTGTCCGCGCGGAAAGATTCGCACGCACGATGCGTGTTTCGTTCGCTCTACGATAATAATTTTAATAATATTACGGAAGATTACAATGTAACGATCGCGACCACCCTATCGGTAAACGTTATGCTCTCGACGTTCGCAGAGCGCCCGTTTCTTCGCGAAATGTCTAATTAAAAAATTATGTCGATGTCGCGATCGGCTCGTAAAACTCTCAAGCTCGTTCGTTTAATCGAGTTTCCTCGTAATTCGACCATCGTGTTCGATTGTCGATTTTACGCTCCACAAATCTCGCTTTCGTAATCGCGAATAAATCTTTGGTAACTCGTTGCTTTACCGTAACAGTTATCGGGTAATTATTCAAGAAACGATCGGTGAAAATTCAAAATTTAATTCTCGATATCGAAATTCCACCGATGATCGTCACCATTGTTACCAGCAGTTATCACGGCTCGTTCGTTCAATCGAGTTTCCTCGTACTTGGACCATCGTGTTCGATTGTCGATTTTGCGCTCGACAAATCACGAATAAATCTTTGGTAACTCGTTACTTTACCGTAACCATTATCGTGTAATTTTTCAACAAACGATCGGTGAGAATTCAAAATTTAATTCGGTCGTCTCGATATCGAAATTTCACCGATAGTCGTCACCATTGTTACCAGCAGTTATCACGGCTCGTTCGTTTAATCGAGTTTCCTCGTACTTGGACCATCGTGTTTGATTGTCGATTTTACGCTCCACAAATCTCGCTTTCGTAATCGCGAATAAATCTTTGGTAACTCGTTGCTTTACCGTAACAGTTATCGGGTAATTATTCAAGAAACGATCGGTGAAAATTCAAAACTCAATTCGGTCGTCTCGATATCGAAATTCCACCGATGGTCGTCACCATTGTTACCAGTAGTTATCGCGGCTCGTTCGTACACGAATATTTCGCAAGCACCAATAGCACCGTTGTTACACTATTTTAGTGGCAGTAGTTCGTTTGCTCCGAGCATACAAATCTTTGCGAAAGAGCAAAGTACAAGCGTACATTTTTCTCTCTGTTTGCAGAGGCGTTATCTTCTTTTGCACGTGCACGTATTTACACGATATTGTGCACGAGATAGGAGATTCGAGGAAACCGCTTAATATTTGGAATTTGTCGGTAAAAAAAGAAATTACGAGAAAATTGTGTTAATTTCCAGTTACAGATCATATTTCCTCACGGACACGTAACACGATTGTTCAATTTGCGGAGAAAGCTGCGCGATCGCAATTGTACTCGCGTTAAACGTACCTATCGATCTCCACGTTCGTTGTCGATATCGAAGATAATTGCATCGACAAAAACCGTACAAGTAAACGGTGAAAATCGCTTTCGTAAACTTACTCGTACGAAACTGGAATAGACGTTGCTCGTACTCGCGTAACGTTAACGAAATGTTACAATTCGTTACGAAAGAAATTCATCTCGACGCGGCTGGTACGATTAAATACCTAGAATCCGAATAAACTATAATTTTAATCGCTCGCGAGACCTAACCCGTATCGATTTCTCGATTCGGGGATCAAACTCGATAACGAGTACTTTGTATTCGCGAGAGGTGAAGAGAAAAGAAACGCGAATCGTAACGTTATTGTACACCTCGCGACGAGCCAATTTCGTACCGCGGGATGATAAAGAAAAAGAAAAGAAAAAAAGAAGAAAAAAACGATGATCGAGCGTCGCGTCGAAAAGTGTTTTTACTTTTTGCTCGACGTCTTTATTACGGTAAACGCAAAGAGGAGCGATCCGCGTGTAGGAAAAAAGGAGAAGCACCGGATTACGTAAGCGGAGAAGGTGCGGCTAAGATGCTGTCGTCGCCGTGTTCGGCGACGAGCCTGAATCGAAGTATGCCCCGCAAACACCACGACGGGGCATCGTTTCGCTGTACGTCGATTGATCGTTTTCTAACGATCAACGGATCGAGAGAAACATCGCTGGGAAGGTCAAGTTCAAACGATACGCGACACACGAAGTTCAAATGTTGACCCGTCGCTCTATTTGTTGCTCGTTCGGAGAGCAAGCCGCTCGTCTGGCTGCGTGACTCGATTCACGTACATTCGCGTCCGGCGTAGGAATGTTACGTGACAATATGCGCGCACGCGACCTTCTCGAGACTTTCGAGCCACCGGCGTGTTCTAAGAACGTTCGCGCGAAGGACGCTCGGTTAGCCCGACCGATACGAAACTATCGCGGATCGTGACGCGTTCGCCACGGCCGAATTCATTTTATTACGATGACTCGTCGAGTCTCGCCGATGGTTTCCTCGTTCCTACCGCCCGTTCTCGATTTCGTTCGGGGACCGTGTTCACGAGCGGGGACACCACGCCCGAACGCGTACACGTTTCTTCACCGATTCTCGGGAACGAATACTCGTCGATGCGCGCAACGTTCAGCGGATCACAGGTGGAAACGAGTTTCGAAGACGCTGAAAATTTCGACGAACGAACTTTTACCCTCACGTTTCGTACATCGTCCGACTCGGCGTCGAAATCCAGCCGCGTCCCGAATCTCCCGTCGGATAATCGCGTTCACCGAGAAAACCGTTTCTCGATTCGAGAAACGAAGTAAGATGGAATAAACGGGAAAAGAAACGAACAAATGGACGGAGACCAGGGGGAAGAAAGGGGAAGGAGAAGAAGAAGAAAGAGCGTGGAAATGGAAACAGGAGTTCGGGTTGCTCATGTTTCAGACTCCGAGAGGAGCGCATCTCGCGCCTATTCCTAGCGGGGCTCGAGATCGGTACCGATGAAAGAACGAATCGTGGGATTTATTGCGTTGCCCGATGAAATTTATGTCCATCTGATTAAATTCCAAACGTCGCGCGCGCTTAAATCGTGAGGAATATCTACGGGCAAATTAGCGCCGATCCTGGTCCGAGTTAAACGGAAACTAAAAACTTTAACGAGGACAAATAACTGGAAGGGTGATGCATAGCGCCAACTCGCGTTACTCATCTCGTCGCGTTAAATCCTCGCCCGTACCGATCGGGCATTCCTGCTATCCAAACGGATTAAATGACGCGATTATAAATCGGTCGGAAATAGAAAATTAACCGAATCTCGCTCCTTTGTGATTAAAGGATATCTCGTGAACCGAGCAACACCGCGACGCTACGTGGAGACCGATCGAACGAACTCTACGAGGTATTTCGAAAGCTCGGCTAACGTTCTTGTTAAATTCACGGAATTTACAACACTCGCGGGTCCGTTACTCGCGCGCTGAATTATTTCCCTTCGAAGAACGAAGGAGACCGTTCTTTCGTTTCGTGTATCGCGCGACGAATAATCTCTCTTTGCCTTTCTTGGAACGAAATCGATCACACGGGGCGTACCGTTCACCGATAACGAACGAACACCGACGAAGTATTCGCAATTTTGCGCAAAGATTCGTAGAAGCGTGTTTCGATGTACACGCGGCAAGGAAATTACCGTAGGACGATGCAACTGGTCGCTCGGATCGACGACCATGGATATTATCGGATAAAAGTTTTCCAAAGCTGCACTCTGACCCTGAGGGAAGAACACCACGATTCTAATTATATTCTCGGCCACCCTCCGGCCATTTACCGCTACAGAATCGGCTCTGGAACGGTGTCGAGTCTTCGTGGAAAGTACGTTCGGAAAACGCGAGCGGAAAGTCGACAAATTTTCCTCCAAATTTTACAGTACGAACCGTTTTGTACTCGGTTACGTTTCAAAGTATTTTTTGTTCGCTCGATTGAACTCGACCGATTCTTTCGAATCGTTTTTCCTCCTCCATTAATTGCGCGGTATGTTTTCCTAGGAATCTTAATCTTCTCGCATTTGTTTATTACCCGATCCTACGTTTTGCTACAGAATCGGCTGTGGAACAGTGTCGACTCTCGATGGAAAGTACGTATGGAAAACGCGAGCAGAAAGTCGACAAATTTTCTTCCAAATTTTCTTTCAAATTTGTCTCCAAATTTTCCTCCAAATTTTACAGTATAAACCGTTTCGTACTCGGTTACGTTTCAAAGTATTTTTTGTTCGTTCGCTCGATTGAACTCAAATCAATTCTTTCCAATCGTTTTTCCTCCTCCATTAATTGCGCGCGGTATGTTTCCCTAGAAACCTTAATCTCCTCGCATTTGTTTATTATCCGATCCTACGTTTCGCGATGTTCTCGTAAACCAATAATTACGCAAATTGTTCCTGCTTTTCTGTTTGAACAGAAAACAGCACGGAAGGTACGTAGTCGCCAAACGTCGATGGAGCACCGACGCGGAAAAAGCAGCGCGGAATAATATACAGCGGCGAGTACGCGCGACGAACGAGGAAGTGGGAACAGGTGCAAAATCATCCGGAACATCCGTACTCTGCCGGTGATGTTTGTTTGTTCTCGATGCAGCCCGGTTTATCGACGGAATTCACCGAAGAAGAATACCAGGCATCGTTTACATCCGGTCGATATATCGAACGCGCCCAAGTATTTCAAGGGCTTTCGTACGCGGTGTTGGAAAACTCTGCGAACTTTTGTACGGAAATTTCGAAACCGAGTTACGAGTATACGAACGATCGAAAATCGTTTTCTCGTTTCCAAGAAAAAAAATACCAATCGGTGAGTCGAGAGTTCGATCAACTGGTTCGTTTAACTTTCGTCAAAGTGCTTCAAACGTGGTTCCAAGTAATATAAATCGAGTAACCGGGTTTCCGAAGTCGAGATACGAGTATTCGGACGATCGAAAATCGTTTTCTCGTTTCCAAGAAAAAAAATACCAATCGGTGAGTGGGGAGTTCGATCAACTGGTTCGTTTAACTTTCGTCAGTGCTCCAAACGTGGTTCCAAGTAACGCAAATCGAGCAACCGTGTTTCCGTAGCCGAGGGAAAGCTACAGGGGAGAGAAGCGAGTGGTGCACGTGCTGCATCGAAATAAATTTACGGGATACGTTTCGCGATACGGGCGAACGAGTTACGAGTGTCACGAGGAGGCCACTAACCCGAGGTTATGTCACGAGGAGGAGCCTCGTACGTTAGTCGGCGTTCGCCGCTCCTCGTGGCGCGGTCCAAAAATATTAATAGAAGCCTGTTGACGCTGTCGAGTACCACAATGAACCGTCCCTATTTACGCGGCGTCGTTTAACCCCTCGAGCGCGTCTCTCTCGCCCCAAACTCGCAAACGAGCACCATTTTTATTTCCGATTCACGGTTTCGGTGGTCGCCTTTACGGTTCTTTCATTGGCTCAATTTTTATCGCGACATCGGACGCCCGGCTCTTCCAAAGACCCGTTCGTTAGTTACTTTGACGAAATTCCGCAAAGTCGTTTAACAGGCACCTCTACCTTCGGTCGGTTTGAATTTTTTTATTTTACACAGATTAGCGTCGCACCGACGTCAAGGTAATTGCCGACTCGTCCGGGGGGTTTGTTTGTTTTTTTTTTTTTAATTAAAACTTGTCAAAAATTTGCGTTTCTTCCAGACAATTAAGAGCGCGTTTTATTTACTCGCGACACGGTTTAGATCCGATTTCTATTTTTGTCCTTGCGTTTCGTACTTTTTCGACTCTTTCCTCCGTCTTTGAGACAAAGTTGTTAAGGAAACGGATCTTTTCGTTCGAATTGCGAAACTTTCTCTGTAAATGTTCACGAGTGATCGTTTTCCTCGACATTGATCCGAGTTCGAAACAATGCCATCGGTCGTAAGTTTTCTTTTCTTTGCCAGCGACGATCGGTTCGTTTCTTTCGGGTGATTTTGTAAACATCGTGGAATAACGGTGTACGGATCGACGAAAGAAAAGGACGAAGGATCGAGGAGCATACGGTAGCAACGAAAATAGACGTAAAACCGCTCGGTGAACGTAGATGGCCAAGGTGACAGACGTGCAGCCAGATATACGTCGCGAGGTCGTGACGTACGGTTTTACGGGCCACGTTTATTTACTTGGCCGATTAACGCGTATAATTATATGTACGTTGCTCGGAGAAACTATTCGCAAAAAAGTGCTCGAACCTCGTTAACGTTCGTCGAAGCTGCTCGAGGTTCGAACCAAGTTTCGCCGACCTTGGAATATTATTCGTACACTTTGTCGCGCGTAATCACGATCGTGACGATTACACGAGCACGTGCGAAATCATCCGCGACGTGAATCGCAAACAAGAGGGGAAACGAACGATTACACCGGAATATCGGGCTTCAGGGTTCCAGGTGCGTGCTCGAGCTTCCAAATTGGATAAAGAGCCCTTTTGCCGCCGGTTTCGAAAGCTGGAGCAACGCCAACGATCAATTCGGCGGAACCGGTCGAATCCTCGTGCTCGGAATTTCAACGATTTTCCTTAAACTGTCGAACGCAAAACCGCGACACGATTGCGTTCGTTGCTTCCGATCCGAAAAATTCGAAAAGCAAGGTTTTTACGTAAATTATAGAAGATACGAAAATTTTACGGCGTCTTGTTACCGTTGGCGATCCAAACGATGTTCGAAACCGAGGGAAGTAAAAAGTGTCGAGTTAGTTAAATTTTGTGGCGAAATGAGGGACAAGTTTTCTCTTTCCCGTTAAATTGACATTGTTTGGACCGACGGTTATCGAGATGCGGAGAATTTATCGTATTACCTCAATAGCGGGTATTTTGCGCGATAAGGAACGAACAGTGTTTGCTATCGTTCGCATTCTCGGTAATGTTTGTTTGGACGACGATTTGGTAGATTGTCGGACACCGTATCGCATTCGTGACAGTGACACGAAATGTACTCGGCTATAAACGAATACAGTAACTCGTACCGTTCGTAGCAAAATTTGGGAGCAATGGAATCTTGAATATTGGTAGTCACGAATAGGTATCCAATAGTTAGAATATTGGTATCCAATTGGACGAATTACAAGAATATTGTATACCAATTGGTATACAACTATCGGTATGCAATAGTTTACCGTGTACGTGTTCCACTTATCGACGTTTATCTTATTAGAAAATGTATCTACGAGTAGTCGTTTCGGCGCGAAAGAAATTGTTCGAAAGATGCTTTCAAATTTCGCTCAACTTCGCGTCGAGAAATGAATCTCGAGCGAATCTGGGAATAAATCGGTCGAGTTTAAGTACAATTAACCGTGACGTAAACGTTCGATCTCGATAATTTTAATCGTAAAATTCAGAACGCGAACGACGAGCAACGTTTACGAAGTAGAGTCTCACGAAACGGTGAACCGTGTTCTCGAAGTAGCGCGTTATGACAAACTTACAAATAGCGACGATTCTCGAACCGTTTGGTCTCCGAAGCCATTTACAATCCCAGAGGTTTACGCCGAGCCCCTAGAGCTTACGTTCATACGGGTTCCACTTATCGACGTTTACCTTATTAGAAAATGTATCTACGAGTAGTCGTTTCGTCGCGAAGGAAATCGTTCGAAAGGTGCTTTCAAATTTCGTTCAACTTCGCGTCGAGAAATGAATCTCGAGCTGGGAATAAATCGGTCGAATTTAATTACAATTAATCGTAACGTAAACGTTCGATCTCGATCATTTTAATTCGTGGAACGTCTTGGAAACGATATCGCGATTCCAAGAATCCGCGAAACTATGTCGTCGCTATCGGGTCCTCTGGATAAAATAGTTTTGAAATCGACGAAAACGTGTCGTCAAAATCGGGAAAAATTGAATTTCGCGGAATTTTTTTTTTCTTTTAGAAACGACGTCATTCTGTAATCCGCGAAATTTAGAAAGGTTCGAACGGAGAACGAAACGCGATGAATAAATTTGAATAACAACGAACACCGCGAAAGACGATCGATTTCTTTACGTGAACGGATCGCGACGTTTACACGAGAAAGCTCGATCGAAAATTGGTCGAAATTGTATCGAGACGGTTTGGTTGACTCGTAGGTGGAAAATTTGTGGGCTCGCTATCGCTCGTCGCGGCCTCGATTTATCGCGATAGAGATAGAACGGATCAACGTCTATTCGCGGTTTCGCGCGGTAAAACACGGCCACGATTCGTCGCTCGTGGTTCGTGTTCCTCGTGCGAACGGGACCCAACGCGAAGTCGAAGGGTGACGCGGTCGTAACTATTAAAAATTCAAAGCCGAAAGAGATACGGTACGCGGTGCACGGTAGAGACCGGCCCGGTGATAAATCGCCGTTCCTGTTCGTTTTGCTCGAGTAATTTGTGCCGCTAAGTGGCCACCGGCTAGCATAACTCTTTGGGAAGGCGCCTATAGGAACAACGACACCGTGGAACACGGGTACCTTTTTATGTAAATTCGATGCTCCGAGGAGTTCGGCAGTCGTATAATATATCCGGAAGCACGAGGCCCACGGAAATTGCCTCTCGAACTAGATTCGGTCGGACGCGCCGACTTTCGCGATTCTCTTCGAATCTCGTTGTAATGAGAAAAAGATTCCAGCGTAAAATTTATCGCCGAAAGTTTCTCCGATTTGCGAATAATTACACCCTAGAGACCCTTTTTAGTACATTTTTCAAAGATACCTGGAATACGAACGAAATTCATTCCAAGCGATTCTAATCGTATCCGAGAGATTGAAAGGAACACGATTCGAAGAAAGGTTTTCCAATATCGTAGAATAGAAGTCGATGTACAAATTTTTCACCGTAGAATTGAACCGAACGCGATTCGAAACAGCTTTGCGACAATGTACGATAGAAACGAGTCCCCGAAATTGTGCATCGTCGTTTATTTATCGAATCGAAACGTAATTGTTTCCCGTTCGATAAGATCGAAAGAATTTTCCAGAAATAGCTCGCGAAAGGAAGGACGTTTCGGAAAGTCGAACGAAAGGGGGGAAAGATTACGAGCTTGGTTGAAGCTTGATTCACGAGACGTTTCTCGACAGGTTACCAGCAACATTCGCGCGAAAGGACCCACGATTAATCCTCGCCCGGTTGTTTCAACGAAGACTTTGAATTCTAATTTCGGTATCTTTATTTCCCCCGCGGTCCTACCTCGACAACGAGGATCGATCTTTTTGTCTTTTCGGTGTATTAATCTTGGCCGGGCGTCAAGACCGCCTGCCGGCTTTCGGGACCGTAAATTCACGTTTCAAGGAAAGGAATAAGATGTTTGGAATTTTTATAGATTCTCGTCCGCGTTGCTTCCACGATACAATATTTCCCCCGCGCGCCCTACGACCCCTTTCGAGCCATTCTCGAATTTACATAAGCGGTTCTCCCGTGTTTCGCTCGCTGCCGCTGCTTGGCGCCTGCTGGTTAAAAAAAAACCCCAACTCGTTCATCGCTACCGATTCGATCGCCGAAATCGAGCAAATTTTTCGCCAACACCGAACGTTTCCGCTCCAAACGGAATCTTCGAAAGTTTGCCAATTTCTGTCGCGCGATTCATAATTTAAAGTTCGTTTCTCACGAACGGAGAATCGAGTAAACTTGTCACCGTTCCCATTGAACGAAACGTTTCGTTTATAAGCTGGATCGTTCGTTACGAGACAACCGTTACGATGAAAACCACCTTCGTTGGCCAATTACCGAACCGTTTTCCGAAACGATTCAAATACGTTATTACCGGCCGTACCGATACCTCGAACGATAAATTCGCGTCCAATTTAACGGGCGAATCGACTAATTTAATAAATGGTATTTATTCAAATCGATCCACGCTCTCCGTTCGATGTTGGCTTCCGTCGTACGATTCGAACGCGTTCGGACAAAGAAGAGCAAGACTCGAAGCAATTTGAATCGAAGGTTTAAACGATCGTTTAGAAAAGCACGGATGCGTCATCCTGGCCAGAAATATCCGCGGCGGTAAATAAGAGGACGGAGAAACATAAAGTACACCGCGATATCGAATAGCGTCAATCTGTACGTGACGAAAATCACGATCGAGCCGAACGACGGTAGCGATAAGTACTATGTGTGTCACTGTTGTAACTTCATCCCCGCGGGGCAACGTGTTAATTAAGTTTCACGCCTACTATCTGAAAAATAAGGGGCAGAAATCATTCCAAGGAGCCTTGGGAGTCTGCTAAAAATCCGAGAACGCCCATCTATCTTCGGAATCTGCACCCCCATTTCCCTCGTTCGCGCCCAGGAATAACTCGTTTCGCTGTACGATAAATCTTCCGCCTGTTAACCGATCCGCGAATACAAAACGGAAAAGAAAGAGAAAAGATCGTAGTTTATATTTCCCGAGCAATGGGACACGGCCAGGGACCGAGCGATTCGAGTAGATAGTAATCGTTCGATTACAGGCTTCGTCACTTGCACCCTCCTAAGGATTTGATATATCGACTTTAACGACCGGCATATCGATGCATGGAAGTGGAATCATTGTACAAACACCGTGTCCCGGTGTATTTTGTATCGAGAGCGAGGATCGCGGCCAGTTCCTCCTCGAGTTTCGAACGATACGGCCGCGTAATTAAATCCGAGGCTTCTTTCGGGAAAGGTGGCTCCGCGCGGGGAATTTTTCTCTTCGAAACGAACGTTCCGAATTTGTTCGCGACGCTCCAACGAGAATACTAAATAGTCGAAGAGTCCCGATTCTAAAATTAACGATCGCGTCGCTCGTGCTCGTGGAAACTTGGGTATTTTCGCGATCGCCGCGCGGACTGGGATCTTTGGTTTTGTTCGTCGACTAAAGGTCGAATAATGATAAATACTCGCGAATCGAAGGAACACCGAGAAATCAACGGTTGTCCCTCGACCTTGGTCCTCGTTGCTCGCGGACTGGGATCGTTGGTTTCGTTCGACTAAAGGCCGAATAATAATAAATACTCGCGAATCGAAGGAACACCGAGAAGCCGACGATTGTCCCTCGATCTCGGTCCTCGTCGCTCGCGGACTCGGATCGTTGGTTTCGTTCGACTAAAGGTCGAATAATAATAAATACTCGCGAATCGAAGGAACGCCGAGAAGCCGACGGTTGTCCCTCGATCGCGGTCCTCTTCGCTCGCTCGCGCGAGAAGGCGATATTTGATGAATCGACCGCGGCGATTAGCCGCGTCCCTTGCGCTTCTTCGTTAATTAGCCGAGCATACCCCGGTCTGGCTCTGCCGGAGTAATTGCTCGTCTTCGGTTTCACGGTCGAGACCCGCGATAACGCGACTCGTTTACCTTCGGGAACAGGACTCTCTGTGAACGACGTCGTCTCTCACCGACCGTCCAACGGCGGTCACCTCGCGAGACCCCTAAATCCGCGTTTATTAGACGACCTCGTCGAGTTTCGACGAGTTCGCCGCGCGGATGTTCCGGTGATAGAAATCGGAGATGGTAGGAACACTCGAGCCAGCGAAACGTTCGACTCCTTTTGTCCTAATTGTTGGAAGTTTCATCAAGAACGGAACGAAAAATATTGTATCGGTAAGAATCTTTCACAATTGGAACCGTTTTAAAGCTTTCGTCGAAGTTGGTTTTCCTATTGGAACGCTCGAGCTGCGCGAACTCGGAGACCAACGAAACCTTCAACTCCTCCTGCCGTAATTGTTGAAAGTTTGATCAAGAACGGAACGAAAAATACCGTATCCGTAACAATCTTTTACAATTAAGCTTTAAAGCTTTCGTCGAAGTTGGTTTCGCGATCGTTGCTGCAACATTGAGAGAAGCTTTGAACGCGATTCGAGACGAACTTGTGAAAATATTCGAGCACCCGTTGATTTACACGGAGCGTACAACCTCCCGAACTTAACGAAAAATACCGGATCCGGAAACGGTTGCAGGTTTTAATCTCTGGGGAAAGTTTTGGAAAAAAAGAATTGCAACGACTCGCCGTTGTTCGATTTCACGAACGAGATTACGCAGGTAGGTAGCAAGTTCCGGCGAAAGGGATTCGAACGATAGTACGGTTCGTATTGGATGCATTTTTGTACAAGCGTTATCGTATTAATTGCTCAAACGGATGGAATATTTCGACTACCTTCTCGTCCTTTTCTCCAATTAGGAAATAACTTGCCGTTACGAGTGCCGCGTATCTTCCAAGAGATACATTCTACAGGGTGTCGCCATTAGTTTCACCGTTTTTTTACACGCGGTACAATGTCCAGGATAACTTCGAAAAGATTTGCAACGGTGGCCGTGTTACGACTCGTTTTCAATCGATACCCATCATTTTTTCACGATAGCTTCTACCGGGACGAATCCAACCACCTATCGCGCGATAAGATTTCACCGAGTTTCATTCGCTCGGAGTTCTAGCTCCGATGTACAGTGTTTGCGTTTACTCGGAGTTTTGGACGTTACAAAATTGTCTTCGTAAAGCCAAAATGGTCGACTCTCGCGCGCAACATTGTCCAAGGAGGCAAGTTTCGCGCGATTCCTTCGGACAAAGCACCGCGTTCGCGAGTCCACTCTCGAACGCATTTCGGGCGTATCGGGTTTCGCGAAGGTACAGGGCAGAGCAAGGTAGGGCAGAGCAACGCTTACGGCGCGTTCTCACGAACGGCTCGGCCCTTCCGGAAGAACGAAACGCGAGGTCCTCGATCTCTCAATTTACCTCCGCGGTCCGCAGACCGCTCGGACCACTTTGCGCAACGAGTCGTGCCGAAACGCCACGCGATGATCTCGCCTAATGGCCGGGAAAAACGAGGAGCTCGCGAAACGAGGGAACCCGACGAAAACGTTTGTCCCGGCGTGACGCGATCCTCGATCAACGTCCGGTAAATGAGACATCGTCGATCCGGGTGCCGTGATTATTTACAATTTACTCGAACACCGCAACGCACCGCGTTCCTCCGTGTGCACGGATCGACTCGCGATTAACCGTGTCCCAGTGGTTCGCATCGATTCGGAACGTTTTCCCGACGATCGGCCGAGAAGCGTCTCGACGGACACCCGAGCGCATAAATTGCTCGCGAGCGCGCGCGCGGGAAAAACTGGATCGTAAACGGCGTCCGGGGAAGGGGGGAAGTAACCGCGAGAGCCGTTCGTCTATTGGCTAGGCGTATTATTTTTAGACAGGACCTGATCCGGGAATATAATTAGCACCGGCAATGTTCGCGTGGCTACTTTAGCCACGTTTTTCGCGGCGCTCGATCGTAACCTTGAAAAACGATCGAAAACCGAGACGGTGAAACGAACGGGCGATTCGTGCGATCGCAACGATCTCTCGATCGGCGCACCGCGACCGGTACTCGAGCACACGAACGTGTGCACTGGTTCGAGTAGCACTAACGTGTGCACTGGTTCGAGTAACACGAAGGTGTGCACTAGTTCGAGTAGCATTAACGTGTGCAGTAATCGAGTAGCACGAACGTGTGCACTAGTTCGAGTAGTACTAGCTTGTGCACTAGTTCGAATGGCACGAACGTGTGCACTAGTTCGAGTAGCATTAACGTGTACACTAGTTCGAGTAGCATTAAAGTGTGCACTAGTTCGAGTAACACGAACGTGTACACTAGTTCGAGTAGCATTAAAGTGTGCACTAGTTCGAGTAACACGAACGTGTAGACTAGTTCGAGTTGCATTAAAGTGTGCACTAGTTCGAGTAACACGAACGTGTGCACTAGTTCGAGTAGCATTAACGTGGGTATTACTTCGAGTAGCATTAACGTGTGCACTAGTTCGAGTAGCACGAATGTGTACACTAGTTCGAGTAGCACTAACGTGTGCACTAGTTCCAGGAGCACGAACGTGTGCACTAGTTCGAGTAGCATTAACGTGTGCAGTAATCGAGTAGCACGAACGTGTGCACTAGTTCGAGTAGTACTAGCTTGTGCACTAGTTCGAATGGCACGAACGTGTGCACTAGTTCGAGTAGCATTAACGTGTACACTAGTTCGAGTAGCATTAAAGTGTGCACTAGTTCGAGTAGCACGAACGTGTGCACTAGTTCGAGTAACACGAACGGAATCGTGCGACGATCTTCGGGAAAACGAAATGTTTCGAACGACCTCGGACAATTTGTACGCGTTGTCGTCGCACAATGCAGTAGCCCGTTCCGCGATGATTTATTTACGATCGACGACGACGAACGCTCGTCCTCGACTCGGTCTCCTCGAGCCACTCGGGGAATAATCCCGAACGAGGACGGGCCACGAATATTCTCTGGGCGCGATATACGTACGTTCCACCGGTCGGCCGGATTATGACATTATCGGGATAATCGATGGTCACGATTTGCCACGATTACGCGGCCGATCTTTTCTGCCGACGGGGCCCCGGCTCGTCCACCTTTGGCCCTGATTTATGAATAAAACGGGCCCAGCGCGGGCACACGTACGCGTTATCCGGTCGCGGGCCTCGTACACGGGTTTCTTCGGGCCCCGGGTACGTTTCGCGGTGAGATTCGAGAAATGATGTATGGGCCGTTTCGCGGCCCTCGACGAGACAGGCACCGGGGACCACCTCGTCGCTCCGTTCCTCGGATTTCTTCTTTATTTTATGCACGGCCACACGCGTTTCCCACTTACCGCTCGATACGTTATTTCCGTCGTCCGGATCGGGCCGGAGTTTAATTCGCGCGTGCCTAATTGCCCGTGTGGGCGGAACCCGTTTTCGACAAATTTTTTAAGGCCGCGGGGGGGCGAGGGACAGGGGTCCCCGTATCTCGCGGGCCAGCAGCACGGTCGTTGCTTTCTCTACCGAAATTGGGAATAATTAACCGCCGGTGTTCCAGCTCCGAGTTGTACGCTTTTCGAACCGAGTGACGATCCTCGATCGGTTCGAATAATCTCGTTCGTAGAAAACTGTAACGAGAAACGCTCCATTACTCGCTTCTGCGACCATTCGTGAATTTTCAATTTCGCGGCGTGCGATCGCGTTCGCAGCGTTTACACTTGTTTTAAAGACGTTTCCGATTTCACGCGGAAACACGAAACGATCGAACGTAGCGACGATCATTTCGAATTACCGGGTTGCCTAAGATACAAAATTATATAGCAGCTTGGCACGCGCGCAAACTGCCCGTGCAAAGTTACGCGTACCACTCGAGCATCGAGACCGCGTTTCTGTTCGCAAAGATGCGTCCAAGGGTGGTTTAATTTGAGAACGAACGTTCCTGACGTCAACGTTCTAACGGTATATCGCGTTTGCGGGATCAGCGTTTCGTATTCGGAGATGTTGTCGAAACGTTGTCGCGCTCCGACGTTTCGCCGGCACTCGAGCCAACTTCGTCCGACGACGACTACGCAGCTGCGACCACGGCGAAACGACGGGACGATCGACGGTTACCATTTTTCGATTTCGCGGGTACGAGTACCGGACGGTTGCTACGAACCGCCAATTAATGACCAGCTCCCGCACCGGCATTCTTTCCGCGAGGAAAACGGGTTCCGTGTGAAAAAGTACGCTAATTAGCGCGGAACAAAAGGATCTTTATCGTTTCCACTCCGTTCCTAGTTGCGCAAGAATTTTCATTCTCTCCCGTAACGAACCTGGTCGATAACAGCTTCCCTCGTAATTTTCGCCGAACGATCTTTCGATTCGAGTCTCTTTCTTACGCGGCGAGATTATCAGCGAATCGACGATTTCGTATTTTTTGCTCGTTTCTTTTAGATACTTCAAAGTTCCTTCGCAATGTTGCGTGCACCACGGTGTACACAACGAAGTTACGCGAAAAATCGTGCAAGTCGGTCGCGCGAAAGACCAAAGCGTGGAACGATCGAGGAACATTCAGAACCATTGGAATTTTCGCTGTTCTATGGTGAATTCTCTTTGGACGTAGAATGCAAGAGGGCTCTGGGACGTTTGGTCGGGTCGTTCGTAAAGTGATTTCGTTTTCCAAAATGGAGAATATACGATTTAATGAAATGTTTATACAAAAGATTATTCTAGAAAAATCGTGTTTCGTTAAAAAGAAAAAAAAGAAACGACAACCCGACACTTCGAAACGCAACCGTGCAAGTCGAATTTAACCTTTCGCGCGCCGATACGTACTCGACTTGCACGGTCCTCGTGTTGCACTTGCGCAACATCGTTTCGTTTTTTCTTTTTTTTTCGTAAAAATGAAACACGATTTTCTAGAATTTAACCTTTCGCGCGCATCATTTGGAATATTTCCTCGATCGAATCGTACGCGACCGAGATGAAAAAGTCGCGCGACAAGCGCGATGTCGTGCCTTTATCGTTTCCGCGGTGGAGAGACGCGCGCGGAATAATACAATACCCTCATTGGCCGTGGGAGAGAAGCGTTACCGGCGTCGAACCGCGGTTATATTTATTGTTATCGGCGAAGCTCAAAACGCTTGTTACTGTGACGCGTCGTAAACCACGTGCCCACGTGTACCGACTCGCCGACAGTTTACAATAGGAGCTGAATCGCTCGACCGGCGTCGGAAGACGGAGGAGAACAGTTAGGGCGTGTTGAGTACGCCTCCCGTGTTCCTCGGGTTGACGTCTTTGTTGGATCGCACCGATCGTCGTTCCTCCTCGGTTTCTAGGCGCCCCGAGATACATGTAAATGCGCATCCTGGCGGAAGATGGATAAAGTCGCTCGCCGCTCGTCCGTGCGACGCTGACTGAATGCGTTTCATTAGGGCCCGAGAGCCCTAACCGATCGCGAACGCGTTCGCTCGACTCTCGCGGAAACGTTACAAATAATCCCGACCGTTGCTACTCGCGCGGAATCGTTTAATCGTGACAAACGAACTCGCGCGAAAGACCAACGCGTGCGAACGATCGAGGAACCTTCGCTACCTTTGGAATTTTCTCTGGGACGTTTTATCGGGTCGTTTGTAAAATCGTTTCGTTTTCCAAAATAGAGAGTATACAGTTTAATAAAATGTTCATACGTTCTGGAAAAATCGTGTTTCATTTTTACAAAAAATAAATGAACGTAGAATCCAAGGGGTGTTTGGGACGTTTTATCGGGTCGTTCGTAAAGTCGTTTCGGTATCCAAAATGGAGAATATACAGTTTAATAAAATGTTTATACATTCTAGAAAAATCGTGTTTCCAAACGACTCAACACTTCGACGCACTTGCGTCGACGACCTTTCGTTCCTAAACAAATCGACGCGCGATAATAACGCGCACGGTAGGAAAACGAAGAGAGAAACGAATGCATTGGTACACGTACAAGAATACTCTCGCGTTCTCGTTAACGGAACTACCGCCAAGCGTTACGGTATTATTCGCATTTCCACCAAACACGTTCGCCAATCGACGAAAACACCGCGCGACAAGTATCGAACAACGTATCGACGGTGACTTTGTTCGGTCGTAATTAAAAACACAATTGTCCCCTGTAACGGCGACATTAATTGCTCGCAATAAAATCAGGGATTGTTTCCTTCTTCCCGGTGATAACTCGTTTCCCGTCGAATGGATTCTACCCTCGTTAAACGGGGAAACTAACGAAACGAACCGTGTGACGTAATATACGAAACCGATAAAACACGAGGGTCCGTGAGACGGTCGATAATCGTCATCGACACGGTCGCGGGGATCTCGAACAATTTAGTGACGCAACCACGCCGAAACGACAATGCTACGCGAAGATAAAATGACGATTATCGGTCGCTCGCGAGCTTTCGAGCACGCTTGTTCGAGGATTATTCCGTGGACAGGTTCGTGTATACTGGGTGTCCCGCTGGGAACGATTCACTCTCCGTATTTTCGAACGAATGCCAACCACCGAAACACAATTTACGTCGAACGAGCTTTTCGATGTTTTTTTCGTACGCAAACCTACGAGCGATTAAATTGCAACAATTGATGTAAAAAATATCCAGTTGCGAGTATTTATTTTTCACCGTACTGGAAGTGTCTCGGTAACGATTCCAGCGAAAATTTTATATTTTTGTGATTTTGTAAGGCGATCGACCGCGAAAACAATGGAGAGCCTAATTTTCCGTTCAGTGCACCATCCGGAGCAGTCGCGATCGGTGTAAATTTTCTTTCGAGTTTCCAACTCTTTGTTCGCTAACGAACCGCGAAACATTTATCGGCACACCGATAGATTACCTTCGTTATCCCTGGCGAACCGATCCTGCGTACGTTCACAAATTGTCCGCCATTACTAACCTATAGATTAGAAGAAAGCGAGTTCCGCGTCTCGTTTCGAATCGTCGAGTTCAAGGTCGAAGGAAGGCCCCAGCTGCTCGTTTGTCGCTGGTATTCTTACGGAAAGAAGCATCGAGGATGTTTGAGGAGAAATTTTCGGTACACCGTATTTATTTACATTCGAATTAAAGGTTACGAGCAGAGGTTGGCCTGTGTGCGACTCGTTGATGTTTGCAGTAAGACACGAGAAAGAATTGTATATATTTTCGCGCAGGAAAGAATTCGACGATGTTGAAAAGATTCGCGTTTCGGAGTCGTTGGAACAGTGTTGGAATGATACCTACGCGTCGCGACGAATGATGGAGAGGATCGAAACGTGGCCCGTTTTCAAAGGTACACCCCGTATACGGGAAGGGTCGATAGTCATCGAAGTCTCATAAAACCAGAAGAAACGAGCTATTGCTTAGGTAAGGTGGTCTCCGGCCATAAAAACGTAAGAACAAGTTCGAAGCAATAATGACATTGAAATAGCGATGCATACAAGAGAGAACCGCCTCGATAGAGTCATTTCTTCCTCTTCCTTTTGTTTTCCATTCCTGGAAACCCGGCCAGCCTCCCCGCTAAGCATCGGCTCGTTTCATCCGGAAATTTACACTTTGCTCGAGATGCGTACCGTTCGATCGAACTTTCAAATATCGTTGCAACGAACGAAAGGGAAACACCCGTTGTCGAGAAATCTGGAACAACGATAATTACCCTACGATCGATCACCTTCGGGGAAGACAATTCAATCCAACGTTGGAATTCTTCTTGAGTCTCGATTTTACGAATCTCGGCAGAGTTGAAGTCACTTTTGCATTTATTTGGAAACACGGATGGAAATCGATCGAAATTGATCACGAGCGTGACAATCGTAACGATGGACGATCCACCATTGCGCGAAATACGTTCTCTCCGTCGTTGTTTACATTTCAAATTTCCGAGAAATCGATGAATTTGTCCGTTCGCGGATGTTCGATCATCCTTGGCGAGCGTTCCTCGTGAGAAATAAATCCGTTGCTGCTGTATCCGCGAATCCACACCCCGTATATAGTTTGGAGCAACGTTGGCGTACAATTCCAAGGTCAGCGAGCGCGAACCGAGAGCGAACCGCCGGTATGTAAGTCGTCTCTCGATAAATCAGTCGGATGCAAATCGCGATCGATAATGAACTTCACCGCGGCAATTAACAATCGCGCATTGGCGAGTGGAACACGCGACAAAGGTTCGGTGGTAGCCGGTGACGACGTCCGTTTAATCACAATTTGCGCGGTGGGATTTTTACGAATGGTTAATCAGGCCGCGGGGATAGCCAATTAAATTGAACCGTCGCTCCGTAAGGTCGCGATTAGTTAACCGCGTTGTCGCCACCGCGTTTGCCCGGTACTGATTTATGCCGTGGAATCATCGGGCGTCGCGGTGCCCGCCCAAGTGCACGCTACCGGGGAAAAGATGCCCGCGGACTTTGATGTCGACCGTCGAAATGATTCCACGCGTTGTAATTTGTCGAGCGTTAACTCGACGCGCGAGGATTTATCAATCGTCGCGATGTCGCGTTCATCGAGCGTTAATTGCCACGGATTTCACCCGGTCGCCCGATTCGCTCGCCCCGTTTCGTGGATCGCGTTCAACGAGTTTCTCAACGAAAATCGGGACCATTTTTCCACTTGTACTTCGCGGAACGTCGGCTCGGTTCACCGTACAAATCGACGACACGAAAACACACATTCCAAGTTCCCGAGCTGCTTTACTCTACCGTCGATGGTACTTTCCCGACTCGTTCCCTTTTTCCGGTCTCTCGAGGCGGTGTTTATTCCGAATCGCAGGATGTCAATTGCATCGAGTTGCGATCATTGGAAAATCGACTTCGGAGAATCGCTAGACCGTTTCCCTCCGGCGTGTTCGAGGAATGCACTTACGGGAGAAAGAATGCAACGAATCTATCCACGTACCCAGCTTTTCGGTTTCTGAATTTTGAATTTAAAGAAATACCAACGATTGAATTTTCGTCACCGTTCAATTTTCGAAAATTTGTCAACCAGTGCCCGAAACGTTGAAAACGTGTATCGTTGGGAACGTTCAGCCACCCGTTCGAAGAGGGTTGACTCGTCCCTCGAGAAGATCGATCGATCGATCGAAGGACCGCGGCCTATCCGAATTTCGAATTAACATATTATTACGCATTCGGCTCGTCATTAGGAATTAATTAGGGCGGCGCGATTTTTCAAAGGAAACGGATTACTGCAATTTCACCCCCTCGTATCCGCGTAATCGAAAAGAAAACCGGTCCGCCGAGCGCGCGGTTCCCGGTGAATACGGGATTCGTGGGCCCCTGTCAGCAGCCGCAACAAAACTATTAAGAATCGTTACTTTATTACGAGTCGAAAGTGATTCCGTGCTCTTAGAAAAAAGTACGCTTCTTAACGAGATACGCGGCCGGAGAATGCGGTTGCGGCGCTCTCTTTGCATCGGCTGGCCAGAAAATCGTAATACGTACCGGAATTCCACGAAAAAACCGGAGCAATGTCTCTCTCTTTCCCTCCGAGTGGTCTCGAACTCGATGAACGGTGATTTATCGTGATCCATAACGGCGTGGCCTGATCAATTTCGGGGCTCTGCCCGTTTCGATGCCCTTAAGATTCTTCGGACGTCGTTTCACCGATTCGCGAACCGCGAGTGCAACGATTCCACGGGACTGCTCGTCGAAATCTCGTTTCTCGAAAAATAATTTCATCCTACACGATCACGGCCCTCTTTCCCGCGTTTCTTTCGAATCGCTGCGCGAACGCGCAAAATGGAAACTCGAGACCGGTGGTACCAGCTGTGCGTCGAACGATCGCGCGTCGCCAGATGCGCCATCGGCAATAATACGCCGCCAGAACCGCCAGGAAAACCGCGAACAATGGACGAACAATCCGTCGAATCGTCGTTTTAACCGGAGAGACAATGGGCGAAACAGAACCGACGGAACTACCGAAAAAACGCAGCTCGTTTAAGGGGAAGCTCAATCCTGCCTTTCGAGCGGAGAAAAAAATCCGGTATTTGGAAATTCTTTTTTTTTAACGATACGTAACGTCTAATACAAATGTTTCGTACGTACGTTAAATATGGATGCTTCGAACGATATTTCCAAGAATTTTTACGAAATATAAAAAATGTTTACGTATGTGGGGAATGTTCGTATCGTGCTGCTTTGATTCACTGATTCTCTCTACCCCCGAAGGTTACGATGGAATAAAATTAGAATTTGTAGAAAATGAACGAACCTATGGAATTTTTCATATACCGATTTATTTCACAGCGCCTCGTTCTAGTAACCTAAAGCAGAAGAGCCCCCCCTGATTCACGAATGGGCTAGAAAACCTTGTCCCCCGTATCAATCTCGTTTCATGGATATCGGTTTTCCATGGCCGATTTTCGTCAACGAAAGGTGCTCATTGTGACGGTGATCGTTGCGCGGTCTTTGTCGTTGGATTTTCCCGAGAGTGCTCGACAGATGCGGGTTCTACTGTTCAAACGTCTTTCGACGTTTCATAGAGGAACAGAGTAATTGTCGTATCTATGGTGTCAACATTACGTTCCGTCTATAGCGCTCCCTTTTGTCGTTCGATAATACGACCACGATTAGAGCCACGATGCTCTTCGAACGGTAAGATTTAATAATAAATTTCAGTTCTACTTTTCCTTTTTCTCTCGTTCTTCGAACAAACGTTATTACGACACTTTTTTTATTTAACTCGTCTTTAAATTTGCGAGTAAAGACGTTCATTGTGCTCTAGTTTCTCGAAAAGTATTTGTAAATTCGACCTTTCGGATTAATTGACTCTACGTCGATTTTTGAATTTAAACTACGGATTAAAAACGTTTAACAACATACTCGAACGGGCACGCAATTAACGGTCCATACCATTTTAGCAATTATTGTTCTTTCCAAGTGAACGATTGTTCAAAATAATATCGAAAATAGTATCTCTCGTCGATCGATTACTTAACAAAACATTTCGCTATGCGGTGAAACGATTGTATCTCGTCTCTCGAATATTTATATCGATCTGCATCGTATCTGTTAGGCCCGGGGCTCGCGGGTCTCGATAAATCGATCGGTGACATCGTGATTTAAAATTTGTCGGTTTTCTCATGCCCGGGCCGAGTTTCGAATACGAATTCTTCTCCGGAGGTTTTTCGAGAAGATTCCATCAACTATGTTAGCAATGTACGTCGTTTATCAATTTATGTACGTACTCGTTCATTAATCTTTCGTATACGTGTGACATAATCTTCCGGTTCGCGACGTTCGTTTTTTAATCGCGGCATCGAAGAAAGGGTATCTAAGCTTGACGAATCGCTCACGATTTCGTGAAACGCCAAATGTGTCGGCGATAATTAATCGCGATAAATCTACCGCGCTTTGATGCGATTAATCATGTCGAGATCTCTCCGTGTAGGATATTAGATTTCACGCGAGTCCCTTCTCGTTGTTCGATTTTGCGACTTCGAGCGAGCGTAATTAGAGATCAAAGAACCTTTGGTTACGGATCGTGCGGCTTTGTCTCGCAAAACGTTCGTTCGCGAGATGTCCCGAATCTTTCGACTTTCTCTGGTCTTTTTCAAATCGAGGCAGAGAGCAATTCGACGCGCCAAAGTCTCGGTGCTTGGTACGATGGTCTCGTTCTCCGAACGATTCGGTTTCGAGGGCGGTGAAGAACGCTGCAATTTTTAACGCGGATCAACGGGAATTAAAAAGAGGTTAATTTCTGGAATAATCGTATCGGAAAGGGTACTTGAATCGAAGGTTGGATCGAGGCGCTGGCAGCAGGTATAGTGGATCGGTCGTTGCACGATCGATCGAAAAGAAGGACATTTCGCGTGCATCGGCCTAATACGATCCGGCAAATCAATGTTCACCGCGTCGGTGAGTAGACGTCGCTAACCCCCCGGAAAGGTTGCCCCGGCACCGATCGTGGGTTTGTTTCGCTTAACGCGAACGTGTACATACTATATATCACACGGAGGGGTCTTCGATCGCTTCCTATTATACAACCGCACGCAACCGTACAATTACGCCGGCGGTGGAAATAAGGGGAAAAAAGAAAAGAAATGGGATTGTGCGCGGTGTAGCGTAGTAAGCGCGGCTAAATTAAGATCGAGTGGATCGCGTTGAATCAAGTTCGAAAAAGCCACGATGAAACATCCCCCGTGCGGACGTACGGTTAGTTCCCGCGGAGATTATAAAGCGGGGATCGCGTGGCGATCGGAATCACGTAGCCGGGCCGTGAAGGCGTTTCACGGAAGGCGTTTCCTCCGCGGCTTCGAATCCGCCGTAGGAGAAGAATCCCTTGTCAGTCGCGGACAAGCAACAGGTTATTCTTACGTGCCACGTCGCCGTGTTGTCCGCACGCGTGGATGGACGTGCGCCTGCGCATGCGCGGCGAAGATGCGCGTGTACGCGGCGCGCAGGTATGCAACTTAATGCGCGGCGTGCACGCGCGTACGCGCGGTGCACGCGCACCGCGCATGATTGAGTCCTCCGATTATAATAGTCATTACGGTGGACAGCTATACCCCGTGAGCGTTTATAAATATGATTCGACGAGCGTGGCAAAACTCGACCCTCGAAGACGGAGAGATTTCACCGTAAGGAACGTCAACGGTCGATTACGATTATCCCACGGTGGTGTTCGACTTTGGTCTTTCGAAAGTGGCATTTTCTCGTTATTGGAACGGTGATATTTGCGTTCAGAGTTTTCGTTCCTATTGACGAACGTTCTCGAAGATAGCACTCGACGGTACGCGTACTTTACGAGGAACGTAATCGCTTCTGGAAACACCCTTCGCGAGCATAATTTACCTTACACCGTAGGCATTGATCGATGCAGGTGTCAGAGTTATCGACGAATATCTCCTTTCGTGGCTGCTTTCACCGGAAAGTATTCAAAGACGGAGTGCGGATAAGTCGAAAGGTGCGCGGCAGTTCGTAAGTTCAAGTTGCACGGGTGTGCGTGCACGCGCACGCGCACGCGCATGCGCAACGCGCGCGATCGAGTCTCGCGATCGTAAGAGTCGTTACGGTGGCCGGCTTGTCCCTGTTTCTACGCGTGATTTGACGGGTATACCTATCGCGCGAAAACTCTCTAATAAATAAAGAGATTCTATTACGAGCGGCATCCGGTGTTAATTAGAAATATTCTTCCGCCCGGCTGCTGGCCGAGCTCGCTCGAACAACTTCATCGATCGACTTCCTGCTCGGAGGACCGATTGCGAGAAATTGTTCAGATAGGGGACAGGCTTTCGTAGCGGTTCATCGGAATGCAAAAACTTGGCCGACGTGACGTAAATTGTATAATATCGCGAGCCCGATGATCGATTTATTCGTTCAGTTTTATCGATACGAACAACGCGGGGCGAACGAATCCCGCGGTTTGCATTAAATTACGTTTATGTAACGCAAATAGTCGGTGGGGAACTTTACGACGTAAACGCGTACACGGTGAACTATAGCACGCGTAAGAGGAAACGTAAACGTTTCGTTACGATGTGTTCGTTTACCGTGGACGATTTACCACTTGGTGAACGACGATTGGAAGAAAAACGAAGCAACGCGGAAGGTAATGTCAATTTGTTTCCATAAATGGTGTCCAATGGCGCCCAACGAGAAGCGCAATCGTTGCGTTCGCGTTACCGAATTTGTCGTACGATTTTCGGTACATTTGTACAAAACACGAGGCAAGGATACATCGCTGCGTAAACGTAAACGGAATATAAATTTCTATACGTTACATAGGTGTGAGTGAACGTGCGTATCCGTATTCAATTTTTTTTAAATACGTACATTCCTTCCATCGATAAAATTCAGTTTAATTTCGTCATAAGAGAGATAATCGTGCCGTTTTACGACCGATCGAAGCACCCCTTATCGATCCGTGACTGTCTAACTATCACCGTAATTAAATTTTACTGAATTCATGAATCATATTATACACTTTATTTTATCTCGCTGGTGAAAAAGAAGGAAGAGGAAATCGAGAATTTACGACGATTTTAGCACAATTATCTTCTATGCTGTATCGCAGATATTCCCATTCACGAGCCTCGTTCGGTGTTTTATTATTTTCGAAACTCCACCGCGTAAACTTCACGATTAACTCGGCGATTAACTTGACGGTAGTCTCGACACGATGGGTAGTAAAATCTGAACCGATGATCGCTCAAATTTAATGGTTAATTACGAATCGATGAGCCGTTGTGTCGTGTAATTCTATAAAATTACGAACGCGTACGTAAGACGTCTCGCGCGGCGTGCCAACGGGCAAACACGTGGGTGGTGGAATCTTTCGATCGTCCATCTGTCCATGAAATTTACCCTTACGTCGGAGACCTTCGTGACCTTGATCGTCTCGCGACGTAGCGAGTTCTCTGCTCTTCGCTGGTGAAATTAAACGCATAACGGTATCGTTGATTATAAGACTCTGGAAACGTTATTAGCTCCCATTCAGCCGCAAATACCTCGGCTGGTGTGCGAAAAAGCTGAATTCTTTCCGAATCGTTAAATTGACAGCACGCGCGAATCGAATTGTTTGCAAACCGTTCAACGCTCGTAAAACTTTACCATTATTACGTCGATCGAAAGACGGATCGCTCTACGCCATTGTTAATCGGAACTTTAATATTCTGCCGATTGTTGCACAGTTTTGCACGGGCTGTATTTAGCAGCGATGGTTATTAGGCTTAGACTGTTTACACAAATTTACTTCATCGCTGATGCAACGTACGCGGATAGATTTTTAACAAAGTAGTCGGCGAACGGAGAAATTAAATATTGCGGTAATTGATGGAAAGAGAAGATACGCTTTCAAATTATTCGAGAACCTTCTTCGAGCAATTTCACCAAAATGAAGCTTCGCGATCGGAGAGAAACAGTTGGATGTTCAAAGAAATGTCAAATCGATCGTCGAATATTGCGACGCGTCGAAAAATACTTTTTTAGGCGTGTGTTTAACCGAAACGTGAGATCTCGTACGTACAGCTAGGTTTCGGTTCGAGAGGTTTTGTAACGTCCCGTTTGTGGATCAATGGAAGCCGAGTGATCGAAATAAGGAAGAATGTTAATCGTTAACGATGCAAATGAAACGACGGTGGCGTCTATAAAGGAATATTCATGGCGCACCGTGACGCGTCGAAATTTTTATTGGACAAAGGAAACGGTCCTAATAGGGTATACACCGGCAACATTCCGAATGAATTATTTAATTTTTTCACTCGGATACCGCGTCATTATCACCGCGGAACTCCACCGTTTCTAATGTAGATGAGCCGTTATCACTGAACCAACTCCGACACAGATAAAATTCGATGTCAATGAACGCTCCTTTCTAACCGTGTTCCGCGTTAGACGTTTTTGTCCTAATTGGCTGCGAAGCTTGTGAATACACGTCGGTTACCGCGTATCTTCTACCAACGAACAAATCTACCTGACTCCTTAACGACGGTTGCGATCATTTTCGACCGACGAGCTCCCTTATCGCTTCGATAACACGCGGAACTTATCAGCGAGGCTAATTACTCGCTCTTTCGTCGAACATTAATTAAATCTCGAGCGGCGAACAAAGAGGGATCGATTTGTGAATCGGCCTGGACACCAATGGAAACTATCGTTTTCGTTTTCCAACCGTCTTTACATTTATTCTCAATCATCGTTAACATCGAACCACGCGATACACGGTACGTGTCTTCGAAACGAACAATTATTGTCCGTTTGGATCGTTTCTTACCGAAAACTCTGTTATCTTTCCATCATCGCGTTGCGTTCACCATTTCGAACGAAAACGACAGACAGTCGTTCGTTTTCCTTGAGCGATACTTGGTGACGTTTTATCACTCTCGAGTTCTATTCCGTGAACGATTATTTAATTACCATCCGTAATTATCTACCTTTTTTTGCTGGCGCGTTTGTTTTATTCGGCACGCGGTAAAAAATTCTTCGGCATTCAATGTCTAAGGGTAATTTATGTTCGACCGCGAGGGTCGATCGAACCGAGCGTTAGGGTTATCGATGACGATCTCTTTCCGTGGCAACTCTGGCCAGTGACTGTTCAAAGCCAGAAAATGTTAACAAGTCGAAAGAAAAATCAAGTTCTCGACCCTTCGACGCGTCTCCGGTTCTCCTTTATTGAAAATTTCGTCGCGTTTCCGCGTCCAGCCGCGACGAACGCGAAGCGCAAACGGAAGAAACATCAGCGTGGAATGCAAATTGTGCAGGAGAATCGCCACGATACCTTTCGTGTAACAATACTTAATAACGTGCTTCTTGGATAACTATATATATATATATATAAATTTACTTCAACGCTGATGCAACGTACACGCATAGATTTTTAACGACAAGAAGATACGCTTTAAAATTATTCGACAATCTTCTCCAAGCAATTTCTCCAAAATGAAATCTGGAAAATCAATATATATATACACTCTTTCGTCGAACATTAATTAAATCTCAGCGGTCAACAGAGAGGGATCGATTTGTGATCGGGCCGGTCACCAATGGAAACTATCGTTTTCGTTTTCCAACCGTCTTTACATTTATTCTCAGTTATCGATAACATCGAACCACGCGATACACGGTACGTGTCTTCGAATCGAACGAAACGAACTCTATACGTATATATACATATATACGTACCATAACGCGTTACAATGTATCATCGATACAACAGCCGATGAATTCTAATGCGCAATTACCGAGGGTAAAACGTCGAGTTATACCGACGCATTAACGCGTAACGCGATGATTATCCTTTGCGCGGCGTTGTCCAATCGAATCGATTATGCCGTATGGCATGCAAAAGCCGCGTAGGTCGTGCGTAGATCCTATTTTTAGCGGTTTATAGTCCCTGCGTGTCGTGGATCAGTATCGTTACGATCGTAGAGCGATCGATACGCTCACCGATCGAAAAGTGAACGTATTTTTCACGCCACACTTTTCCATCGTGACAATTAACCGAAAACCTTTCACCCACGTACCTACTCGTTCCATCGGTGAGCATTGAACGTTATCGTCGAACGAAACGTTGGTTGGTTGGCTCGTTACGAGTTTACTCGTAGAATTCGTATCCATTTCGCGTAAAGTGTCTCCTCGACGTTAATTCTGCTGGTCGATGTGCAAAGTTTTAATCGATCTGTCGATCCACATCGATGATCGATCGATCGATATACGATCGAAATATAGGTCGACTCTGTGCAGAGTTTGTACAGAGTCGACAGAAATTGCGTTCGCTTTTGGCGATAAAAAAAAGGAAACAGGATTCTCCGCGTTAAGTGCGCTACGTCGCTCCGGGTCGAACGATTTCCAGGTACTATCCGATAACTTTAATAAGATCCCCGAGGGCGTGGCCTGAGCGAGGAGGTGGAGCCAAGATCCATAGCCTAGCTATTCACTGTCATTCGATATTATTTCAAGGTACCGCGGCGACGGAACAGTGACAAACGTTCCATAATTCTCTTCGAGTCGTCGGATAATATTGTAAATTACAAACTCCGCTTCGTCGATCGTACGACAATAATCGATGCAACGAGAAGCACACGCGTACTCGAATTTGCCGAATGTTTTCCGACAAAGGAAGCTAAACAACGCGCGAGGAGACTTATTCCGATTAATCGAACGATCGATCGATCGCGGCGATTCAAAATTTAACGCTCGGAATTAATCATCGGTAACGTTACTCGATTAGGCGCCACGATCGATCGTTAACGGTGATCGACGATTAAATTAGACGATACTTGCCCGCGACGATTAACCATTAAATTAATCGTTAATGGTTCGTTACCGCCGTTGATTAAATTTACGAGATTGGCCTTTTACGGTGTCGAGTGGGGAAAATCGAGAACCGGGGTACGTCGTGGAACGCATTCCGGAAGGTTTGTTCGGTGATTATGAAAAATAATAGAAGCCGTGATTTTTCAAGGAAAATAATCATTCACCGAGAACACGCGAGGAAAGAGTAAAACGAAAGATAATGGAGAAAACGAGCTCGCAACGACGGAACGACGCGTTAACTAACATCGTTCTCGCGACAGATATTTTCTTACGAAAGGACCGATCGTTCTACTCCCGTTTGGCTCGATCTTCGACGAGAAAATCCCCGTAGGGAGTAACCCTCTCCGAGGATGCTGGTTGTTCGTTGTCGTTCCCCTTTTTCGAAAAAGCGTCCCGGTTGGGGTCATCGAGTAGCTCCTCCGTTTCAGTTGGGCGGGTACGCGTCGCGTAAGCGTGCGTTCCGTCAATGAGAGGAAAGACGAGTGAATTTATCTCCGCGCGAGTAAGTTATCGGGCGTATGTAAATTGAAAAAGCATCGGGGCGCTCGGTCGTCCCGGACGGTGCAGGAGGCGATCGACGCGATCGTTTGTTCGTAAGGTGGTCGCGTCGCGACCGTGTGGATAGAACGGCTCAATCTTCGTAATAAACGATCTCCAGCGGGCCGGTTAATTATTTATTTTTAACGTGGGTCCCGGTCGGCGGCGATAGGGCCGAGGTTATTGGGATCGTGGCGTTTAATGGAGCGACGGAGATCCGACGTGACGGTGCACGCCGCGCGGGGTACGGTCGCCCTCCTCTCGCGCGGAGATTCCTTTTTCAATGGCCAACGGAGATACGGATCTCCGATAAGCAGGTACATCGGCCGATATCATCTGACCGCGTAGTTCACACGGCCAGAAGAAAGTGAAACCAGTTTGATACCGCCGCGAGTGTCCCCCTTTATTTCGACGCTCGTGCAGAGACTGGGACGCGCGCGATCCAGACGCGTTTATTCTGGTTTCGCGGGCTTCTTTTTGTCCCCCGGTTGCCCCCTATCCACCGACTCCCTCCTCCTGAACATCGCCGGCAAAAGTCCCCGTACCCCCCCTCTGTGCGCTCGCGCGAGCGCGAAAACGAGTCTTTATCGTTCCGAGGAAAACCGTGGCTGGTCTCGGGGATAGGTTCGTTTTTTGTCGCGATCGAGCGGGGGCAGGGCGAGGAGCCCGAGGAGAGAGAGAAAGAGGGGAGGGAGAGAGAAAACGCACGCGTTCGTGATCAATCGTGTCGGGTTTTAAGCTCGCGACGATTAAATTCTGACATGCGGTTCTCCTCCCTTTTTGCGCGTACCGATCTCGAAGCCGGGTATTCCGTTACGCGCCGCGCGCCGATCGTTTCGAAGTTCGGTTTCGGTTCGCGTATAATTCTCAACGGCTCGCCGCGCGTGTTTTAGCGCCGACGCGATAACGATCGAATCTCCACGGGGCGGTAAAACCCACGGTGGGTTTCGAATCGCGAGCGCGTCATCGTTTCGGACACCGAAGAACCACCGTTGCACGGATGAGACCGGATAGATATCGGTATCCGTCCAGATCGCGGACAGAGATCGCACCGCGGCGAGTTACGGCACGCCCGTACTACGGGAGACCGTGCGACGTCGATACGCCCCGGAGGATTAATCCTAAGTACGAAAATAAATACGAACGGGACCGTGAAGCGTTATCGCTTTACCCAGCCTCCGCCGAGCTCTTTATCGCGACATAATGAGCAATAAAGGATTAACCCTGAACCGATCCGGCTGAAAAGCTACACCGGTCCGGTGAGCTCCGCCCCGTACGGAATTTTTACATTTCTCCGGAAACGTACCTCGCGATTCGCCCTTTTTCCCACCGTTGCTTTCCAGAATCCTCTTCGTCTCTCCTCCGCGTTTACTCGATCGTTTCGACGAACCTTGCCCTCGCGATCCGCCGAATAAAAGCGATTCAACGTTTCCGCGATGGATCACGAGACGATTTATCAGTGTTTTTGCATCTCGTTTCGCGATCGAAAGTGGAACCAGACCATCGACGATCGGTTGAACGATAGGTGTTTCTCGTTACGAAATCGTGTCGGCGCTGTCACAAAGTAGACGAAAACTGACTCTCGGTATCTTTCGATTCGAGTACGCGATAATCGATGCAAAAGACGCGGGAGCAGAGTTGCACAAACTGCTCTGTATCGGGTTGCTGGTGCAGTCGCGTTCGATGGGTAGGTCGTCGGTCGTGTATTCGTTCGAAGAACGTAACGCAATATTTTGTGGTCTGTTCGCGAGTATCGGGACGATAATGCAGTGTTTGCGGAGCCGTGCGTACGCGCGCGTATAAATATCAACGACATCGATGAAAGAAGGATCGCGGCGGTGCCGTGTCTTCGTTGGTTGCGGAACTGTCGTTTGGATTCTTTCTTTTGTACACTTTGGGGGGTTGTACAGCCAGAAACTTGCTCGATAAATTTCAGCTCGATCGCGGTTCCATCTATCGGCGTATGCGCGTCGAACGAGGTTCTCGATCGGCCGAGTTGCATTTATCGAGGTTCCGGCGTATCGCGCGGAAAATGAAAAGAACGAGCGTCCTCGAAGCGACGCAACCGGTTATACCGATAACTCGATAAATCCACGTTGGAGTTCGCGCACTTCGAGTCGAGAATCCACGGGCGACGTTGGTCGATTTTCAGAAAAAAAGAAAAAAAAAAGAAAAGAAAATACTCCCCTGGGTAACTGCTCCCACCGCGACGCTCGACTACGACGACACCGGCCACGTGCTGACAATTACAATATCGCTCGGTTCCGGGGGACACCGCGGCCGAGAAGCGTCGCGAACGTGAAATACATCTACGTCACTTTGTTAACGTCGCGTTACGGTAACGTTCGCTTTTACGTTTGAATGCGGTCCGCGGGCGGGTAAAAGCGCGCACGAAAATCGTTACGATACCGAGCACGCTCCGATGTATATGAAAAATCCCGCGATTAGATATGCCGTGACTGCTTCCTTTTCGGGCGCGCTCGTAAAAACGATACGGAAGAGACGGGTAGAAAATTGGACGTAAAAGGCGCTCGAAAACGCACGTACGCGCGCGCGGCACTGATTTGCACACGAATGCAACGGGATTCCACGAATGCGGGGAAAATGAAGCCCGAGCGACAAAGCCGGGACAAAAAGCACCCGCCGTGTACATCGCGCGAGTGGAAACCCAATGCTTCCCGTAATGCGCCATTGAGCGAAGTCGCGGTGGTAATTGTTCGACGCGCGGTGGTTACGTTCACAGAAATTTCGTCGCGCCGTCACGGAAAGCGGAATCCTCTCGTACGCGTAGCTCCGGGAATACGAAACGCGACTAAATTCGGTCGCGATCGGTATACCGTTCGACGACAGTTCTCGTCTTTCATTTCGACGAATATTCCCCGTAGAATTCTCCGTTCGGTGAATTCGCGAGAGCGTTTCGCTCTCGAGATACGATTACGAGCGAAATTGACTCGAAGCAACGAGGTTTCCAGCCGTGCAATTTTATCGTATCTTCTTCTCGAATTTATTCTTCGTCGATCCTGCGCGACTGGTTCGATAAATTGTTTCTTAACGCGATACGAGTTACACGCTCGTTACTTAATTTTACAAATTACGATCCTAAACTTCCGTCAAACTGTCTCTCGGAGGACCGATAAATCTAGCTTTCCGCAAGAATTGAATACAATTTCGAAGCAGTGTCCACGACTCGAACGGTAAGCGGTACTAAATCTGTTTCACAGCTTTGAGAGATGTTCCACGGACGCGAGTCGTGTGTTACACCGTTTAACGGCTGTTCTGTTTTATCGTCTCGTTCGCATTTTTTACGTTCCACGCGATTCCGTTTTCACAGTTGATACACAAAGTTCTCTATCGAGTCGGCTCGTTTTAGCAATTTTTCTTCGAGCTCGGCGATTGTTTTCGATTTCGATCCACGGTGAAAAATGACAATTTTAATCCGCGATGAAAAACGACAATCTTAATCCGCGGTAAAGAACGAGGGGCTCGAGAAATGGATGTTCGTTGTCTTCTAAAAGTGATAAAATATCGCGCTCGGAGGGATGTTTCGTTCAGGTTTCTCGACGTCGATGAAAATATCCCGACGGCGCGAGAAGAGGTTCGGAAACTGTTCGAAAAAGGGTCGTCGCTCCTAAAGTTTCGTTACGGCGACGTTCGATCGGCGCGCAATTCAAATCGATTCGAATCGCGCGCGAATTCCGTTCTTCCAGTGACCTCTTCGATCGTTCCTTACGTAAGGCGACCGATTTTAAAAGCGACACAACGGGTTCTCTCGCCGCTGCCAGACAGACACTCTCGCCGTTCGTCCGTTCGCACAATTCACGGGGAACTCTCTCCCATGTCTATGACAAACGTCTCGCGGGATAGTAATGGGCCTAGAGAGTGTAACCGAAAATAGTCGCCGACTAAATATACGTCGTGCACCGGTCGCAGCCGAGCCGAAAGACAAATGGGGACTCGCCCGCTGTACCTGAACGTGCAAACTTTACTTTGCAAAAGTTCATTGCTTTCTGCGCTCGAATTCCGGGTCGCGCGATCTCGTTCTCGTTTCTCCAAATTCGTCGGATACCTACCGATCCTCCTGGAAAACGAACCAGCTGCGATGTTAACGTTAACGTTGTCCACGAGTATCGACAACCTTGCTTTTGACGCGTTTCTTTTCGTTTCTCGTTGTCGTTCGTCTTTTCTCCAAAAAAAAAACAAACAAAAATTGTTCTCTTTTACGTGCATCGGTTGCTCCGGATTCTACGTTACTTTCGATGTTTCTCACGAGCTGGCCTCCAAAGAGATAAATTTTGCTCGCGTACGAGCGCACCTACGTGGATTCGTTCGTTCGACCGTACACGTAGGCGAGGCAGCCTACGGGAAAAATTGAACGAGAATTTCTCGATTAATAACCCGGCGCCAGTTCGTACGTCAAACACGGACACATTTTTCCCTATCCGGAACTTCTCGTCGATGGTTCTGTATCGATCGACTCTAATGGCTCTTGTAATTGTCGCTGAAATTAATAACGAATGATCCGCAACTTTGATTAATGTTCCGTCGGATTCTCTTATTACTAGTTTTCATCGGTAGATGTATATTCGTCAAATCCTAGGGAACCGAAGCGGATAGATAATAAATGTCTCTCGTAATTAGCACCGAGATTAGTATTCGGTGATTTGCAGTTCCGATTAATACCGTGATAAATAACGTTATTGCCATTAGTCTCGAGTAATTACAGAATACTCCAACGCTTGTGCACGGTTCCCGACATTGATAACGCTTGTAACGATCGGTGAAATTAATATCCAGTGATTTGCAACTTTGATCAACGACGCGATAACTAATTTTATCGCTGTTGGTTTTCGCTAATTGGAGAACACTCGAAATTTTAAATACTCGCCGGTGCGACGTAATCGTTTCGCGAGATCGATGATTAATAATCGCGTTCGTCGATTCGCGTTGCTCGATCAACGAGTGCCCGGAACGCGCAAATATCGTAATCTTCTTCGCACACGGTCGAGATCCACCGTCCGAGTTTCCATTTGGTTTTCGGGTACCGTTTTTCGGAGTAGGTTTTCGATTTACGCGGTTGACTCGTTTCGAAGCTACGAATACGATACACGTGTTCCAAGGAAATAGAAAAGATCGTTGGTTCCCGTTTGCGCGCAATAACCGCGGAATTGAACGCCCGAAACGTTCGGTTTCGTCTTTGGGAACGCGACTCGATGGATCATCGGACGGTGGCGCGATAATTTATCTCCGACGTTGAAATTACTTTACGCGATAAGCCGGCCCGTTTCGCGAATAAGAACCACGCGAATCGAGACGTCACCGTCGCGTGTGATTTATTCGAGAACGAGCGGGCCAAAGAGGCGACGACGACACGGTGTTCCACGGCCGACTTGGACGAATTCGTGTATCGAATTTTTTCACCTGTCCGCGTTGACACGGTCGCGTCCCGCGAGTCACGCGAGCCTCGCGGCACGCTCCGCATCTCATAATCGACGTCTCGACGCGATCCTTTCCACGCAGGGCAAATAAATTTCGTTTTCGCGGCGACCAGCGCGTACAGTGGCTCCATTGAAGTACACGCGCGTTACGTTACAAGGAACTTCTTACCACCGATTCCATTTGAAAATTTCACCGCGGAGCCGAATTTTTCGCGCGGAACTTTCACGTCGGTGAAAATTTCAAACGGGGGGAGAAAGATCGAATCTAGCGACGAAATTATTTCAATATCGCAGCCAACACTGAGATTCGTCCCCGGAGAAAATTATTCGGTACTTTGTTGAACTCTGTCGGACGATGTAATTACCGTAATGATCGAATATAACGTCGACGTCGAAACTATTTTCCCGATCGAGTAACTAGATAAATTCTTATTCGAAGCGAAATAGCGCTGAATCGACACCGCTTGCGTACACGGAGAATTTTTTCTCGGGACCTTACGGAACAGTACAACACCGAGAACGTTTTTAACGCGAAATGTTTCGCTCCGTGACTTTGCGATCGGTCGAGATACGACAACCCGTCTCCCCGAAAAATCCTATCGAAGGAACTCCAGAAACGTCGAGATCGGAATTTTTGATGGATTTCCTTGCACGGCAGGTTACGAGTACTTTTTCGAATCACCGTGCGTCGATACGACAACCCGTCCGCCCGAAAAATCCTATCGAAGGAACTCCAGAAACGTCGAGATCGGAATTTTTGATGGATTTCCTTGCAGCGCAGGTTACGAGTACTTTTTCGAATCACCGTGTGTCGCGCGGTAACGCAACGCGCTACTCGCGTTCACTCGGCAACGAGAGACGGATCGCAGAAATCATCGAGCGTGAAAATTTTGATTGACGCGCGTCGACGCGAACTCGAACCGAATCTTGGAACGTGTTTCGCCGAGACGACTCGGCCCGCGAGCCACGCTTCGCCGAAGAGAAATGTTTGCGCGTGTACGCGGACGTTTGTCGTTGTATCTCGTGCGCGAAACGTCGGTGAAAATTTCAAACGGAGGGAGAAAAATCCAATCTAGCAGCGTAATTGTTTCAATATCGCGCCAACACAGATTCGTCACCTTTCGACAAAAGAGTTCGGTACTTTGTTGAACTCTGTCGCGCGAAGTAATTGCCGTAATCGATCAAATATGACACCGACAAAATTAGATAAATTCTTACTCGTTCGAAGTGGAATACCGCTGAATCGAGAGCCAAAAATAAAGGAACGTTACAAATAAATGTATTGTGTACGTAGAGGCGACACACGCTTCGCTTATTTATAACCTATTTACTCCGAAAGCGCAATTAGACGAGATAGCGCGTGCCGTTCGAAGCGAAGATATCGGTATTTTTTTTTTCAAAACTTTATTCGCCTTCGAAGTTCGATCGGCACGCAGGAAGTCGATCGGGTTGGTGAAGCCTCTCGAACTGGATATGTAAATTTCACTTCTCCTCCGCGCCATGTCAAAACTTAATGTTCTTTCGAGAACGTAAACTACTCTATCACGAGCGCGATAGTCGCGCGGAACGAAAACCAAGAACGGGTATTTTATTCCCCATTAAGTTGTAAATACGGCTTTCGTCGCGATTGTTTTGTCGTTACGGTTCAATTTACCTTCGAGGCGATCTTTGTCGTTCTCGGGGCTGATTGTTACTCGAGAGTGGTCGAACGTCTTAGAGCGTTCTTAACGCTACCGAAACAATCGGAAATTTCCCGATTTCTCCGGTTCCTCGTCTCGAGAACTTGCGACTCTCGACGAGGACTCTTGCCTTCGGAGAACGTTCGTCGATCTTTTAAATCGGCCTCGTTCGAACGTAACGCGCTCAATGTGAAAACGTGCTCGCATCTGCAAATCTATCCGCGATTTGGCCAATTTATGCGCATCCAGATGCCGAGATCGATCGGCAAGAGCGAAACCGAGCGATTATGCTCCAGGACGAGGGCGACTCGCGTCGTCGCGTTCGTGAACGCGCCACGAGCTGGTATTCGATACCGAGAACGGTTCCGCTATAGGTTCCCGGTAACCCGTTCGTGGCATCGATCCTTTCGAAACTTTCGGAGATCGAAAGTGAATTTTCCTCGAAACGATCGTTCCCCTGTCCACAGGCCCCGAATCAACTCCCTGAGAGAGAGAGAGAGAGAGAGCGAGAGGGACGAGGCCCAGGGCGATCGGTCGATTTGAAATTTTATTTCCTCATTTGTATAACGAGATTTCGAGCGAGTGACACGCAAAAGCGGAACGCTAATTGGATTACGCTGTTTAACCGGGCTGCATTTTGTTAAAGGACTGCTGTTAGAATTTCAAATGGCCGTTCCACCGGCAGCACCGTTCGGTCCCCCTGTTCGGTGGTCCCCCCGTTGGCCGAGATAGGTGCTCTCTATTGTTTCGGGCCGGGAGAAGTTGGCATGGAACACAAGTCGGCGGGGCACCGCGGTCCCCGACGTTCCTGCTTCATGAATTCGTGCGGTGCAGCCATACATTATTCATGGCGCCATGAATTATCGAATACTCGGGGACCGCGGAGACTCCACGGTCCACCCCGTGGATGGGAATATATACCCCGAGACGGAGGATCGTGTGACGTGACAGTTGTCGGGCTCACCTAGATCCTCGGCCGTACCAACGCCGTTATTCCGGCCGGTTGTCATCCTTTCACCGAAAACTTCTTCCGGCGCGCCCTGCGCCACCCCGTTCTCGGAATTTCCGATCGGTCTAAGGGCGCGAGTACCCGCTCCGGTTCGTTAAGCGGCGCCATTGATGCTTCCACGGTTTTCGATGCGCTACGGGGCCCATTGAGCCCACGGTTGCGCTCCGATCGCTACGCGGACCGAGTCACGCGAGTAAATACCGAACCCGCTGGAACCCGGACGGCTGGGTTGCTCGTGTGTTTTTAACGACGTTTGCAAGTGCAACGGTGATTTATCGACGATGTTTAACTGCTTTTTCTGTTCGTTTTTCTTCCAGACACCGAGAGTCGTTCCCGGTACAATCGACGATCACGGGATAATTTTCAATGCGCTCGCTCGAGTCGCGTCCGCATCGACCTGGGACCGAGTGACCCGTGTATCGTAATATCGCCGGATCCGACTGTGGTTTTTAACCACCCCGAGAAACGCAACGTACATTTATCGACAATGTGTAACAATTTTTTTTCCAACGTTTTTGAGAATTGTTTTTACCGCGATCGAGGATCGAGGGACAATTTTCAATGCGCTACGTCGAACTCGCGGTTTTCGTCGATTACGTTCGGATCGATCGAAGACCGAGCGTTGCGAGATACTACTTTTCGACAAGGTCGGTAAACGCGGTACCAATTTATCGAAAGCGTTTAACATTTTCACTCGATCGCGTCGAAGTTGCACCTTGAATTTTACACGTGTACGTTTTCTTTCTTTTTTTTTTTTTGTATCGCGCAGTAACGATCGTTACGGTTTCATTGTCCAACGATGGTAACTGTAGGATTATGGAATTTTTTAGCGCAAGAGGAAATGTAAATAGGACGTTTATATTTAGATAAATATAATACCACCGTGCCTTGACTTCTCAAGTGCTGCGTGGTTCAATGTCTGTATTCCAGCTTTAATTCGTTGTATTCCAACAGTAACGAATTTAAAAAGAAGAAACGTCCGCTTTGTAAATTCGAAGAAAGGAGAATCGTTCCTGATCGTTTAATTTACTCTTCGAAGGAACGACTGTTTCCATTCGATACGCAAATACCTGTCTATCGGTTGACTACGAATTCCTTCGTACTCTCGTAGATTGAATTTTTTCGCACGAAGCTTCGTACACTTTCACCGGTGTGACGATCGTGCGTCGGTTGCCACCTATTTCCAAAAACGAGCGAAACGTTTGCGTCACGAATTTCTCGAAAGGCGAGCATTATCGCGTTATCAGAGCCGGGGAACTCGGTGCGCGCCCGAAGGCGGCATTATTATTAAATTTCACTTGTAATTGCGCGCAACTTAATCCCTGGCAGTTATTATAATTACTCGCAATTAGAAGTTGTAATTACGTTCGAAAAAAAGAACGCACGGTCTGCGTGTTTATCAACACTTGCGATCACGTTATGCTTTTAACCGCTCGGAGCGAGGTTGCAATGTTCCTGTCATGTTTTTGCAACTTAATTACGCCCGGTAATAGATGTTACACATTGTAATTATCAACGACAGTTTGCCAGCAATGGTAAGTTACAGAGTAACACGCTCGTTACTAAAACGGCTCTCTTATTATCCGATTCAGCAGCGCGTTTCCCTCGCGGGACAAAAAGAAGCACGAAATCTTTCCATAAGGTTGAAAATCCGAGAAGCGTAGCACGATAATTTATGGAGCCACTCCGTGTCTTTTGCAAATTAACGGCTTTTAATTGAGTTACGAAGAAAATAATTGATCGACCATTACGGTAATGCCTCGATATCGTTGCAATTATCGTCGACGCTTTCCGAATTATCGAGCCGATTTTCAAAATTGATCGATGTCGAGCGTACCGCTCCGGTGATATTACATCGAAATACCGAGGGGACGGGAATGCAAATATAATAGGCGGACAGTTTTGCAAGTGTCTCGAGAACCTCGCGTACGATCTTTTTCCTCCCAGACTCGAATAATCGGTACAGAAAAGTACCGCGAAAGTAGTTTCTTTCAAACGTTAAAATCGTCGATCGAACGTACCTCACAGTTTCATTCGTTCGGTCCTCATCGACGGAAAACTGCAAAATAACGATGACTTTCAGTGGGTAAAAAATACTTGGAAAATTGTTCCAAGTTCGATCGAAAGTCACGGATAAATAACCTTGCCGTTGTTCGTTCGTTACTGTAAAACGAGCCGAAAAACCCTGCTCGAGATCCCTACGAAGTTTATCGTTCGACCTCATCTTCGAGAGGATCGGGGAACGGGTTTCCAAAGTGTGGACAAACGTCGATTTCTCAAACGCGAGGAAGAACGGTTGGTTAAAAATCGGTTCGAAATTTTCCATCGACCCTCCACTCGAAAGACCCATACGAGCGTTACGCGCGAGTTTCTTCGGTATCGAGGGATCGATTCGTCGGGTTTTGCGCCATAAATTCGCTCACGTTCGTAAACATCGAACGAGGATGATTCGCGGCCGTTTGGGAACGGTTGGAGGTTACCGAACGTCGCGACGTCGTTTTCTCACGATCCCGATTTCTCCGTAAGGTCCGCTCGTTTAACGAATCCTCCGCGCGGAATGAGGAAGCCCGACACTGGGGATCTCGGGTGAATATCTTGCATTAAGATTCCGACCCTAACCAGTTCGGACAGCCCCGTGGGAGATAAAGGAGACAGGGTCGATAGCAGTCACAGACTCGTACTGTCGTTAATTAGACCTCGCTCGATATCGCCCGGTGAAAAGAATTTCGGTGAAATTCCGCTCGAGATTCGCGCTTATCGCGATTTTCTGTAGACGAACGTACCGTAGACGTCTCGTTTCGGTCTCGATCGTTGCTGCACCGATAAACGGGAACCCCTCTTTCGCGGCTCGGTTCCTTATCGTTTTCGATAATTCGTAATTAGCCCTTTTGCCCGGATTGTTCCGCGACGAAGGGTCCGGACTGCTCTCGTCGACTCCGATTGTTCTCGCGACGTTCCGCTTTACCGAAACCGATCGAACAGTTCGGGTAATTTTATCGCTCGTTGAGACGTCCAACGCTCGTTGGTCCGAACGCGCGACACGAGACGGATGTTCCGTGAAATTAAACAAACGACAACGTGTATTTCTCGAACCGAACGACGAACCGTAGAAAAAAGTACGACTCGACCCGCGAAAACTCTACCGGCGTTCGTTCTCGATATTTCTCGGCCACGGTCGACCTTGACCCAATCGTCGAACAATTTTTCAAAGCACCACCGTCAACGGAACCCGAAAAATACCGGTATCGTACGCGTTCGGACGCTCTCGCTCCGAACGTAAGGAAGAAACTCGCCCGGCCGTGTCGAAATTTCGAGACCGGTCTAATTTACCGTATCGACGCTAACGAACGGTACCCTTTCGCTGCGAAATGATTTTCGGTCGGAGGACGCGTGGCGTATTTCTTAATCCCGTGGTATCGATCGCGCGTTTCCAAACGGCTCGCCGGATATCTCAGCGCGAGCCGCGCGGGTCTCGCGGCGCCGCGCAGAAAGAGAGACGCGGAGAACTTCCAGATCTCCAGCCCGGCTCTCCTTCCGTGTACGTTCGAACGGTCGTTTGAATTTATTGCCGGCGTATTTCGACCACCCAGAAAACAAGCCGACCGTCGACGGCCCGAGGCCGAGTTTCGGCTATGCGCAGGAGGGAAGAAAACGTTCTATAGGTCAACTTAGAATAGAATCGAAAGCGGTCGAGTCGCCGCGTTCCTGAGCCTCGTCCGCGCACCCCAATTTCACGCGTGTCTCTACGCTGTTACCGGTGCGCGCACCTACGACAATTCGCAACGCGCATCGCTCGAGACGAAACTTTCAACGCCGAACCGAACCAAAACATTGCGAATTTTTCTACGATCGCTGCGGGAACACCTTCGGGAGTGTTTCTCCGAATCGAACCAAACGGCCGAATTTTAAATTAAATATTTTTACTTCGTCTATCGGCGTTACGAAGGTTGCGTGCGTGCGTTTGTCCATTATTGCGTTGAAGCTGGAATATCAAAATTCTCGAGAAACGTAGACGATCGAGACGACCGAATTTTAAATTAAATATTTTTACACCAACTATCGGCGCGCATGCATTTGTCCATTATTGCGTTAAAGCTGGAATATAAAAATTCTCGAGAAACGTAGACGGAAGAAACGGCCGAATTTTAAATAAAATATTTTTACTTCGTCTATCGACGTTACGGAGGTTGCACATGTGCGTTTGTCTACTATTGCGTTAAAGCTGGAATCGCAAAATTCTCGAGAAACGTAGACGATCGAAACGGCCGAATTTTAAATAAAATATTCTTATACCGACTACCGGCGCGCGTGCGTTTGTTCATTATTGCGTCAAAGCTGGAATCGCAAAATTCTCGAGAAACGTAGACGATCGAAACGACCGAATTTTAAATAAAATATTTTTACACCAACTACCGGCATGCGTGCGTTTGTCCATTATTGCGTCAAAACTGGAATCGCAAAATTCTCGAGAAACGTAGAACGACCGACGAACAAGGACAACGAAACCGAAAATGTGACTTTCGCTTTTCAACGGTAGACTCACCGTGACTGTTCCACGGAACAGTATCGATTCACCGACTCATCGTACAATCTTGTAACGAGTACTTCATTGTAACTTGTTCGCTCTAACGCTACCAATTGTTCGCTGTTAATCGCAACGGTTTGAAGAAATTCTTTTGCGAAAGTAATTCGGTCGGTTGACGTATAATTTGTACGTTGAATAAATTCGGTTGAAACCGGTCTGATAAATTTTCGTGCAAACGGGCATAGTTTGAAGAAACAGTTCGGAGAAAAGGACGCGAACGTCGGGGAAATGATCGCGTTAAATTCGTACGGTATCACCGAATTGCCCGTTTCGCGTACGATCTTCGATAAAATTGCGTTCGAGGAAAGACGCGATAAATACGGTCGTTCTATCTAGGCGTTACGATCTAAAATCGCGAGTCGGTTGGCCCTTGTCGCGTTAAAAATCTCTTTAACGCGATGTAAATCGTAATCGGGAAATTAATTAAGAAACAACACTTTCCTTGGTAAAGTAACAAACTGTCCCCGCTAATAAGGGAAAAATTTGATCGGTATTTCCAGAGAGTTTCGCGCGTTTCCTCTTTGGAATCGCTCGGACGAAACTGTAACCAACGCGGGTATGTACAATTTCGTTAATCAATTTCCTCGAGCTAATAATCTGGAAGGAAATCGCGATAGCTGTATCGCCGAGTTAACTGGATTTTACCATTCGATATATTATGGAAATCGTTTCTAATCTATTCCCATCGCGTATCGCGCATTCCGCGATTGTTTCAATGTTGCATTTTACGTACACGCAACCGGGACCCGCTTGTACACACGTTCCCGGCGAGATCTCTATTTTACGCGCAAAGATAAGGGGGCCTCGATATCTTCGAGATCGTGTCATTTTATTTACAACGAACCGGGACGGTATCTGCGTAGCTTACAAGCCGTGCACGAGCATAAAGATTTGCCTTCGTAATTTCGAAGAAAACGGTGCACCTGTCCGCGAATCTTGAATTCTAGCCGAAGGACGTTGGCGTTACGTCCCCTCTAAAGTCTGAAACGTTCGGGCTACTGGAAATTTCTAAATGGACGTTCTTCCTTTCGAGGGGAAGAACAAATATTGAGATACGATGTCGTTTAATCGGGCCGGTGAAACGATTCCTTATTTTATCGCGGCCACCGCACTCACCGCGCATTTATTATACTCCGCGAACGGTCCGCGAGAATCTCGTGGGAACGTTCCAACGAACGGAAAGCGATTCGATTACGATTATTTATCCTTCGGCTGTTCGAACCGTGCCGAGAAACGCTCGAAGAGACCGAATTTAAAAACCGATTCGGCGGCTGGCTCGTACCCAGTTTCGCGCGAAATTGGCCAAGTGTACGAAATGAATCGCGAGGGCACGGGATCGAGAAAAACCTACGAAAAGAAACCTTCTGGTTCGGAGCGTTCCTTCCGGCGCGAGAATATCCCCCGTGACTCGTCGAAGAACTCCATCGGTCGATCGTTGGAAGGTTTTTTCCCCACCGAGGTGAGAAGAAACGTTCGTGTTCGCGATTGGCACTCGCCGATTACTCAGATTCGCTCACGAACGTCGTGTCGCGAGTTTCTTCCCGAGCTCGCGACGAGCTTTTTGCCGGTGCTGGCGAGCGTTTTGCTCGAAAGCTCCCGTGGCACAGGTGGGGCGTGCGAGTGGGTAGAAGACCGCGTGTCTACCGTGAATTCGTGCGGGAGAACCGTGGCCTCTTAACGCGATCGAGCGAAGAAAGGGAACGACCGGCCACGGGACAGGTGCATTAGGCAACAAGAACCGCCTATTTACGCTGCTCTACGTACCTGAAGGAACGTCGCGCGATCACTTAGAGGGACGATTAGCCGCAACAGGTGCATCGAACTTGGCTCGTTCCGCGCACCGGCGATAAACTCAATTTTATCGCGACGACTTTTCGCCGCGCGAGACCACTCTCGCCGCGTTTCCCGCGGTTTCTTTCAACGGATCGCCTCCTCTCCATCCCTCGTTACGCTTACTACCTACCACCCTTTCCACCTTTCGACTCATTTTCCCGCAAGGTTCGTCGATCCACTTTCACCGATTGCACTAAATTCGACAAAGATTTACTAGGCGATGCTGTAAACTCATCGAATCCTACCCAAAGCAACGGACCTCTTTCGTCAAACATCAAGAAGAGTATTCCGAGATTCGTGTCGTAGAAGCAGGTGTATCATAGGCTAGTGTTTTGGGCCCTTTCTTGTATACACTTATATACATCGGATGTTCCAACCACCGGTGAAACCGATACATTTACATTCGCGGACGACACAGCTGTATTATCTGCACGGCAGTTTCCAATATTTTACAACATATCTTGAAGAATGGCTGCACCGATGGAAAATAACAGTAAACACGGACAAGTGTAAACACATTACCTTCATCTTAAAGAAAGGTACTGTTCCTGAAATGAAACTTAATAATACTCCGGTTCGTCGAACCAAATCGGTTGAATACTTGGGACTTCACTTGGACCGAAAATTAACCTGGAAACATCACATACGCTCTAAAACCGATCAAATTCGCATCAAAGGGAGAAACATGTACCGGCTTACGTGCAGAAAATCTAAACTAAGTCTTGACGATTAACTTTTAATATACGAATCAATTATAAAGTCCGTTTGGACATACGGCATCGAGATGTGGGGCAATGCCGCCAAAAGCCACATTTCTAAGCTCGAGTTGGTATAGTCCATAATCCTTCGAACAGTAACTAATGCCCCTTGGTATGCAAGAGTTACAAGAAAACAATAGACAATCACCCTAACGAATTAGCAAAAAAGCTATACGAAAGGCATTTACCTATCCTAAATTACTATCCCAAAGACACCTTGACAGATGTTCTCCATAGGGATAACATCCACGTGTTGATCAACCTCACCCGATAACACAATTTACCGAATGTTCTTGCCGAACAAATTGTAAAGACACTTGGGAATTTAGCTATATTTAAATTTAGCCAATCGTCTTTAGAACGATTACAAAATTTTCCCCCAAAAGACCATTCGTTCCTCTCTGTCCCTTTAATTATTAAAACCTATAAATTTTAATACAGCAGATTAGTGCAGCGAATGTAAGATTCGCTTGTAAAATTTTATATTTTATTCAAAATGTCACACTGGGAAAAATGTACACTTGGTAATTTATAAAAAAAAAAAAAACTTTGACGAATGGTTCGCGATCGAGGATTGTTCGCGGTGGACAACGCTGGGGCAAACCATATCTAAATTTAACCAATCGTCTTTAGAACGATTACAAAATTTTCCCCCAAAAGACCATTCGTTCCTCTCTGTCCCTTTAATTATTAAAACCTATAAATTTTAATACAGCAGATTAGTGCAGCGAATGTAAGATTCGCTTGTAAAATTTTATATTTTTATTCAAAATGTCACACTGGGAAAAATGTACACTTGGTAATTTATATAAAAAAAAAAAACTTTGCTGAATGGTTCACGATCGAGGATTGTTCGCGGTGGACAACGCTGGGGCAAACCAGTACGATGTATCTACGTTGTACAATCTGCGGCCGAGCGAGGAACGGATGAATCCTTGGAATGTAAACATTGCGTACGCAACATTCCTAGAGAAACCACGGAAAAAGTGGTATTCCGTTGCAAGACGCGAAATGTAATTAGTGTTTTATAATACACACGGTACAGTACGAAAGTGTGGAGGAGTACAGGAAACGGCGATAAAAAGTTGCACAAGAGGAACGAATAATGAAGAGCAGCGACAAAAAGACCGGATTCTGAATTCTATTCTCCTGCCTCGTTAGAAAATCTAATTGAAAGTAGCAAACGTTGCTTCCTTTTATGCGTGTACGCGGTGATTTTATTATACTTTGGTTCTTCGAAAGATAGAATCCTTTTCTGTACATCTTTCGTCGCAATGGTCCGAGATTCGAGACGAATGTCCTTTTATGAAAGAGAAACCGATATTTCCTCGGAAAACGAACGAAACTGTCGCGTAGCAACCCACTTACGGTTCTGAACGTTTATTCGTTCCTTTGTGAAATGTTTCATTCTCCTCGCGTTTCGAATTTGCGTTCAACGAGTCACGAAATTGATGAAAATTAAACGTTCGAAGCTTTCGTCTTTCGAATTTTTGAAACACGTACCGTACACTTTCGAGAAGCGTACTCGCGACCGCGTTACTCGAGTACGCGAGTACTTCCCCTAGGCGCGTATCTCCGCAATTAAAAGCGGTTATTTTTCGATCTCGTTTTAAGGCCCGTTGTAATATTGTTCCGAAGGGGTCCACTCACCGCGCAAAGAGAACGTTGATCGTCCGATACGATCCGTTTCTCAACGATCGGCCTTATCTCCGATAAATATACTCGTCGAGATATTAACCGATAGTTCGGTCGGGCAAAAACGGATAAACTATATGTTTGATTATCAAAGACGGAAATTACCCGTCGATTACGAATCGTAAGGTATCCTTTTACGATCTTCAAGAATGACAGCGGCCTCTGCTACTCGTATCTGATCACTCTAACGAGGAAACGAAATCGCAGGAAGCTGCAAATTCGATGTACAGTATTTCCTAAGAAGCTGTCACAGTCGTTGCTTACGATGTTGAGACAAAGTTATATCCACCGTTTCCTGGAGATCTTTCCACCGTGTTGATCGTCCCGGTAAGAAGCAACCGTGACGTTCGAATATCGTGTCGAAGTTACCGAACTCGGTGATCGATCGATCGAAATCCATCGAGCGAGCCTACCGAACGAGAATTTCCCCTCCACCGGAAACGAAAACGCGAACACGGAGTCGCTCGAACGCTCGAACGCTCGCGGTTGCGTTCGCGCGAGGATACGTTCGTCTCCGCGAATCGGATGATCGCAACGAAGGAACGTACGGGAGAAACGCACGTGTCCCGATGTTCGGGTAGCAGGATCGCAAATTGCACACGTTTGATAAATTTCCGTCGTGGCGTACTCCGCTAATGCCGCTCAAGACTGAAAGCCCATAATCCAAGAGGGGACAGCGATCTTATCTGGTGTTTCTTTCCGCGGCCACGGTGGTAGTTAATACAAGACGTGGAAGGCTGTAAACGGTGTGTTTTTTAATTCACAATTAGCAGCGGATTCGAGTAGAATATTTTCTTATTTCTGCCTTCCGTTTAAGTACCCCGATGCTATCTAGTAATTTTATGGAACGCAAAAGGACGCACGGAAATTATGTATTCCTTTCTACCGTTCCAGACGAACCCTCTTCCGCTCGTTCTCCGATCCCTCCACGCCGTTCACTTTCTTAATGTTAACGCGGCTTTTATTTTTCATTCGATCACGTGACGCCAGATTCCGTGCACCGCGCGGAGACCGCATTTCAATAATTCCTGTCCCGTCCGTTTTCCCGCTCGCGTTTGGGGGGGCTGATCTCGAGATTGTATCTGGGGATCTAAAGAAGGGAACTTTGTGTCGTTCCGAATGCGTATTTTGCGCTTTAATTAAGAGCACGATCCTTTGATAATGAGAGAACTTACTTAGTGTATCTTTCCCCTTCCAACTGGCTGTCCGCCAACCCTCTTCGCAACCCCCCTTTGATCGTTCGTACCTCATCGGGTGAAGACCGATTCGACGCGTCGACGCGTACTCGCTCGAGTAAAATACTCGATTATCGTCCCCTCGTACTCTCCGTGTATCCATTTATCGGGATTCGCGACAAAATACGTATCGACAATTTTTACAAACGGCACTGGTTCAATTTTATACGGGCCTCCGATGAATTCTCGTAAATACATTACGGAGTTACGCTTTCGCGAAAGCAACGAAAATTTGAACGGTAATCCCGCGAAATTTACATCGCGAAACTCTCCCACTGGTCTGAAAAACATTACCACGATTCTCGTACTCGTGGAAACCTAATCGCGTTCGAATTTCTCAACTCCTCGATCAATTTTTCCAACCGCGCGATTATACAAACGGCACGTAAATAGATTGAATTCGAACGAATAAATTTTCGGATCGGTATTAACGCTCGTGGTGCGTCCGGCGGAAACACATTTTTTGTAATCACTCGAGTAAAATACTCGATTATCGTCCGTTGGTACTCTCCGTGTTTCCATTTATCGGGATTCGCGACAAAATATATATATATATATATATACCGACAATTTTTACGAACGACACTGTTCAATTTTATACGAGCCTCCGATGAATTCGTTCTCGTAAACACTCTGCGTATCTTGCAGCGAGGCAACGTTCATTCTGCTACATTCAAGATCGTTAACACTCGGTGTACGTTCTTGGCTCGATAAGCGTCGATTCATTTTCCGTGTCGATATTCCACGAGACTGTGTCGGTACCGGTTCGTTTTCACGTGCACGTTCAACCGTTGTATCTTCTTCGATCGCTGTACCCTCGGTACCAGTTCGCTTTCGGTTTCGTTCGGTGTCGCTCGACCACTGTACAATGCCGTCACCGACTTCAATGGCCTTAAAGAGAAGAGGTTCGTGAGTTTTCCGGAGATCGAACCAATGGTCCGAGTCGAGTCTGTGTTCCATCCAAAGTACAAAATAAATTGTGCATTCTCCCTCTCTCCCTCTCTTTCTGTTCTCTCGATGCGGGCGCGTCAAATACGCTTTAACTCGAAGACTAAAGACCACTTTTCGACCGTATACCGATCCTTACACCGTCGTGTGGCGATCAAACGCTCGTACGAGCATCGAAAGAGCGAATCGTGCAAGATTTTGATCGGTTCTCGAGTACCGATGTAATTGAAATTTTCTCAACATCGTGTTTCCAGAACCTCGAGAAACTCGAGCGAAACGTGTCCATTACTTCGGAAAGTATCTCGTGGATGCACATCTCGAAGAGTGGTTTGAATAAATAATACCGAGGCAGAGTTGTGCCGAATTGTAGCGCGTCCGTGGTTAATTTTCCACAACCACTTGCGCATTTATTCGAAATCTCTCTCCGAGTGCTCTCGGTCTATCGGAACTCGTTCCATCGGGAAAAACATACCCCGAAAAGTGGTAGGTAAATAAACGTACTTGGGAACGATGCCAAATTACACCGTGTCCGTGGTTAATTTTCCGCGACCCGTTGCACATTTTTCAGAAACTCCCCAACCGTTTCCAGCCTATCGAGGCTCGTTCCAACCGGAAGACGTACCTACTCCGAAAAGTGGTCGACCGAACGTGCCTAGGCACAATGCCAGACCGTGCCCTGGAGTTGTGCAACGAAATAAAAAAATACGAGTACCGTTCGGTTCGTTGCGTCGATGTAAAAAAAAAAAAGAAGAAGAAAACATAAATACGACAAGCGTTTGCGCAGAGGCGATCGCGCGGCAAGAGAAATTTAAAGACGACCGTCTCCGCGACGTTGGGGTTGAATGGTAAATACCGGTATCCGTGGTGCAAGAGTCGTTGCACGATGAAAAAGAACGAACGCGAGCATCTCGGTGACGTAAATACAAGGTATCGTTGCGCGATAAAAAGAAATACACCCGAACGGTGTCGAGATCGATGGTCCAGAATCGGTTGCGTATTTTCGTTGAAATCACGCCTGGCTACCGTAGCCGATCGGTGTTGGTCTCGAAGATCGCGATAGAGGTTATCGATAGCTGGTCTGGGCGACGAATACGCGCAAGAGAGACACGGGTGGGCGTGTACTTAGAAGCTGCGGTGTGGTTCGTCCGATTGTTATGCTAATCGAGCTCGTAAACTCAGGAGGCGCGCGACGTCCGACCGAAAACACGAAAGAAAGCTAGACCGTTGGCCAGCCAGCTCCGCGGACGGTCCTCGACCATAGGCAACTCGGGCTCGCGTAGGTCCCGGGTGATTAATCGAAGGGACCACACAACGTAGTTTCGAGTTCGTGACAGCCGCGAGCGCGACGAGCCGTCAGCATTACCGGCACTTCTTGCCCGAGTTTGATTGCATAACGAGACGTCGGTATGCGCCAGATAACCGACGAGATTGTCGGGAGCTTCGGGCCGCCTCGTGGACGTCGCGACGATCTCGTATCTCGCTGGACGAAGATTCGGCGGAGCTCCTCTCGACCCTAGGAATCTTGTTCCTGGGAAGGTCGAGGGTCGCGAGCGTCCTGATCGATAGCTTCTGGTCTAGAGAATACGGAGTCACTCGTCGTGATCGTCTACCGGGTCAGTGGTGCGCAAACGATGCCCTTGGCCACCTTCGAGATCACCTCGAACACTCGGATAAAATGTACCGTTGGAATTAATGCAACAACGATTTTAAGGGTGGCAGATGTCGATGTCAGTTTTAAGAACTGTCTCCGTATTGGCGCGGAAGGATCGTCCTTTTGGTTTTCCTTTTGGTTTCTCTTTTTAGTCGAGTTCCAAGTCCAGAGTCAGAAAGACCACACGACACTGTCGTCGTTCGCATCAAGACGTATCACCGTATACGCATTTCTTCGAACTTTGTATTCTTATATGTACAATAACTATACCACTAGATACGCGAGATCTCTGCGTATTATAATAAACTAGATATTACAATCTGAACTTTACAACATACCCCTTCGGGGTAGTTTACCGATCTACTTGTTCGTAGAGTAGTTTCAATTTTTAACCCATTTGCATCATCGTCTGCTTCAAACATCAGCGACGTTCAACCGACGACTGACCCGTATCTTATTTATCCCCATTATTTATGGAGTTTATTAACGATATACAGTTTAAAACGATCGATACACAATATTGTATAGCAAAATATTTTTTTATAGCCTCTTTTGCGTGCCGCGCGGATTTTTGCGTGCCGCGCGGATTTTTGCGTGCCGCAACACTCATAGGGGCAGTTTGAAAGATTTTCACGAAGGAGTAAAACTTATTTAGAATACACTGATGTATATCGAACTAATGGAACCGAAAAGTTCTCAGAAACGGTTAAACGTACCAGTTGCAACTGGTAAAATGGGTGATAGTCGACAGTCGCTACTCGCGGATTATTCCGCGCTTTGATGCAAATGGGTTAATGGACGAGGAACGAGTATCGCGTTGAAATACGACATTGAACCGTACAGCGCTTGAGAAGTCAAGGCACGGTGGACGAGCTCGATACCGGATTTCCTATTTTTTCGATCGGTGTGCCGAAGCGATCGTTACACTCCGTTCAGTTGTTCGTAACCATACTCCGCTGCACAACTGTATTACATTTATCTAAAAAGAACCGTCCTGTTTCCATTTTCTCTTGTGCTAAACAATTCCATGATCCCACATCTCGGATAAGTACTTTGACGGTTACTGATCTCCCGAAACCACGATTCGTTCGACGATGAACAGGTACAGCGAACAGAAGCTGGAAACAATGTCCCTGAATACAGATTCGGCGATCGGTACTCTTGAAACCGTTCGTGGCGTTTTACGAGCGTAATGTAAAAAATGGTTTACGACTCCCGGTAGGATTTACCACCGTATCGATCGTTATTTACTCGTAGCCGGTACATCGTACGCTACGTGTTCGACACACGTACTCGGCTGTCGACGCGTTAAATCGTAACGCTGTCCCATCGGAGCTCGTTCGATTCGAAGTTCGTTCGCTCGTAAACCGCTCGGAAGAATTAGTGGACGATCTACTCGTGGGACTCGTCGGTAATCCGATACTTTGAAGTTACACGGATGCACGTGTAGGGTTCGATGTTTGATCAAGTTTTGAGACAATGCGCGGTTGGTGCACCGTGCTCTTGTCGAGCTTTCCTCGAGACGCGTGATCGTTCGTGATCGTTCGTGATCGTCCAATTTACTCGGAAAGTTGAACGCGTCGAGCGTATTCGTTCGTTGTTGGACAAATCGACACATTGAGTACCTCCGCCGAAACGTCGTCGTTCATTGATGATCGAGACGCGCGCGAAAGAGTCGCCTGTCACCCTAACAGACCGAATAACCCTGCGGCGAGATTATTCCAGAAGCGATGCGCCTCGCGCGCACCAGTCGAGTAATCTATTCAATTTTATATCGGCCATCGACGGGAACGAGATCGCATTATAAACTGGCCGTGAATAAAATCGAACCGGATTACATCGGCGATACCTATTACGCCATCTTTGGTAAAGAGATAAATCGTTTCTAGAACGGTTGCTGGAATTGTTCGCCATGTGTGTCCTGGTGATCGAATCCCCGCGATCGAATCGTCCAATCATCGGCACCGATCGTCGATCGCTCGTCGGTGATTTAGCCCCTTTTTCCAGGCTGTCGTTATTCCAATCGATTGCATCGACATCGGCAGTACTTGAAACATATTATCAATATTTTATTTGTCGTTAAGCCCCGTTTATCCGGATTAATCGAGAAACTTGTTCTCGTAACGCCCGGAATCAAGCGTGACGCATTGCGAGAAGAGACTTAAAAGCTGAACGCGCGGCTTGGAAAACTGGTTGTGGACCAATTAGATTTCGGTAGGAGACTCCTTTCGTGCGACAATCTGCGGCGCGATTTTTCAAACAGAATCTTCTTCACTTGCGCGAAAGTTTCACGTTTACTCGTAATGTACTTTCACGAAGTATTCGTAATAAACACTGAGAGGTATCTTGAATTCGAAATGGGTGTGAACCTTTTGCTTCGAGTGAAGAAACGTTTACGGAAAATGGTCGAAATTATTATTTTTCAAGCGAGACAAGTAACGTTTATAAAATTCTGTACAAGGTGTAGGGAAAATTGGAGTAGAAGAAACGGTAATATACTTTGAGAACAAAAGTAACGATTAGTGTCGCGTTCGTTTCGTAAATCTTCGAGAAAGATATTTTTATTGACAGACAGACGTTGTATCCCTGTTAGTATTAAAAAACTAAACGTTCGTAGTTAAACGTTGAACGCTCTCGAGGGCGCTCCGAGTGTCGGTAAGGAAGCTACCGTTTGTACTTTTCGATCTCGTTTTCCTCGTGCACGTTCACCGTTCAATATCCGCGAGATTTACCTTCTCTTCCATTTACGTCTCTGGAAAACGTGTGCACATCGATCTCAAAGATTGTGTTGAACGTTTAACGAAATCGAACAGTATCGAGTCTCGTTCGCGCGATCGCAGAGTTTCGGTGACTCTTCAAATGAAAAAGCAGTCGTCGAGACGGGTAATGACACGATTTAACCGAACGTTTCTGCGTTTGTTATTTGTTTTTCTTCTTCTTGCGAGCTCGACACGACGAACGTAAATACGTACTCATTGTGCGAGTGGTGTAAATCGTGTAAACCGTGTAAATTCCCGGCTATCGCCTCGGGAACAACGAGAAAAAAAAAGACAACGAAACGCGCGTGCGCTCGAATTCTCTAGGGAGATGCACGCAACGCTCCGTGCTCAATAATTAATAGGATAGTAATTCGCGTGTGTGGACAGTTTGATTAATCGTTCTCCTGATTTATCCGTATCACGCACGTGCCAGAGAATCCCCTCGAACTGCACGTGAACTCGATCGACGAATTCTCCAATTGATTTACGACCGCCGGTTAAGGACACAAGCGTCTCGTTACTCGTCTCGACCACTTCGATCACTCGACGATCATTTTTCCAATCGACCGCTCGTTACAAGCGTCCACGTAACAAATACTCGCAAACTTTCGAACATTTTCGGTGCGTGTTTGCCAGCTTCCAACGATCGAACGATCGCGAATCGACGACACCCACCGTTCGCGATCGAATGCATAGGGATTCGAACAATACTCGTTGGAAACTTCTTTTCGAAATTACTCGATCGTTAACTTCGTCTACAATGCTCGTGGACGATTATCGCAAAAAGATCATCCGCTCGAAAGTTGTGCTCGCGTAAAAACTTTTTCAAAATTCATCTCGGTCCCGATACTTTCCCTCGAAGATTTTCCGCTCTGTTGCGCGTTTCGACAAAACGAACACGACCGAAACTTCCACGCGCAGCGACGACAGAACAAAAGGTGTTCGTGACGAGCGTCGTCGAACAGGCCGCGACAACCTCCTCGAGAAAGCGGAAGCGATCCGAAGACAGCCGTCTTCTAATTAAATCTCCGTTTCGCCGAAGCGGGAAGAACAGCGGCAAAAGCTTCGTCGTTACGGTTCACAGGGGAGAGGATTTTGTTAACGCGTTGAACGCCACGGTGGTCCCTGGGGACAGGCGTTTCAAAGTTACAAAGATTCTTAAGGCGCTCGCGAGACACCTTCAATGTATATCGTTACATACATTTGTAATGTGTAAACTTTCTTGTAAACTCTGGAAAATTGCTCTCGTTAGCGATACTGAGAGAGAGAACGCATATGTCGAGAAATGATCGAATATTTTGGCATTTTGTGATCCCTGAGGACAGGCGGTTCAAAGTTACAAAGATTCTTTAAGGCGCTCGCGAGACACCTTCAATGTGTATTATTACATACATTTGTAATATGTAAACTTTCTTGTAAACTCTCGAAAATTGCTCTCGTTAGCGACACCGAAAGAAAGAATGCATATGTCGAGAAATGATCGAATATTTCGGCATTTTGTTAACGCGTTGAACGCCACGGTGATCTCTGAGGACAGGCGGTTCAAAGTTACAAAGATTCTTTAAGGCGCTCGCGAGACACCTTGAATATACAGAGTGGTTGGTAACTGGTGGTAGAAACGGAAAGGGGATGATTCTACGCGAAAAAAGAAGTCGAAAATATAGAATAAAAATTGTTCGTTCGAGGCTTCGTTTTCGAAAAAATCGACTTTGAATTTTCGCTCGGTACGCGTGCACTTTATCGCGTCTCGTTATAACGAATCTCACTGTGGATCGTTGTCTCGATGGATGTTATCGCAGTTAGAGGAAGTTTCATTTTTCAACGAGACGCTGCACCGCCACATTTTAGTCGTCGTGTGAGAGATTTTTTAAAGCAACATTACCAAGACTCTCCCGACTTAACTCCGCTCGACTTTTATTTACGGAGCCATATTAAATCGATCGTCTATTCCGAAGAAATCGCAAGTTGCGAGCAATTGAAAGAAAAGATTATCGTAGCCTTTCGTACTTTAAAACGATCGAATACGTTAGAAAGTGTTCGTAGAAATTTAATTAGAAGTATGTGTTCGGCAGAATGGGCAATATTTTCAGCAATTTTTGTAACGATAAACTTTACGATTACTTCGTATTATTTCGTTACGTATTCGTAATTTTCCGTTACGGCGATAATATCCATCGAGACAACGATCTACAGTGAGACCCTTTATAACGAAACGCGATAAAGTGGAATTCAAAGTCGATTTTCTCGAAAACAAAGCCTCGAACGAAACATTTTTATTCTATATCTTCGACTTCTTTTTTCGCGTAGAATCACCCCCTTTCCGCTTGTACCACCAATTACCAACCACCCTGTATATTGTTACATACGTTCGTAATACGTAAACTTTCTTGTAAACTTTCGAAAATTGGTCTCGTTATATACACCGAAAGAGAGAATACGTACGTCGAGAAATGATCGAATATTTGGGCATTTCGCGCGCCGGTTTCGATCATAAGGAAGATCCTCTTTTTAACGAAAGCTGGCGTGGCGTTTAACGCGTTGAACGCGCGGGCCAACAAAGAGGAGCTTTCGTTCGAACGAGCAACAACAAAGGTGGCTAGTTCTCGATTGTTCGAACGGCGCGGGGCGGCGAGACGATTGGAAGAATCAATGAGACACGAAAGGGAGAGATCGATGTGGGCGGCACCTTTGACCAAACGAAGGTCGAGGAAGGTAGCGCGGCATGCATCATCCTTTTGCCCTCCCTCCCGCGGGGGTCGATAAACTTGGGCGCACCTAATCAGACTCGAGCCTCATTGGTGGTATCTCGATGCGTTATCCCTTTATTGCCGGATGATCTATCGCGGTAATATTGAAAAATGGCCCCCGCCGCCTCGCCGTTCCTTTGACGACAGATCCGAAGATACATAATATATGGCCAGTCTCGTTGGGAACCTCCCGGCTTTTCGGAGGGATTACAAAAACCGACGCCAGCATCCTGCACGACGAACGGAACAAGCCGTACCGTGGATCTTGCTCCTGCTACGGAACGATGAGACCAGCGGTAGGTGTATCGCCAGCGAATTAATTAACCCATTTGCATCGAGACGCGGTATACACGTGCGAGAACGTTTTATTTTCAGGAAAGTTTCAACCACGCGTCGCAGAGCTGTTTCTCGTGTCAGCGGTGTAACAGCCGGATAACGATCGCGGACCGCGTACCGATCGCGGAACGTGAAAAGTGAAATCGAATCGTACCGAGGGAATTAGCGAGCGGGAGCGAGAACACGAAACGCCGATCGAATCTTCGAACGATCGTACCGACGCGAGTACGATTCGAATACTCGGCTACGAACAGTCTACTCTCGTTTTGGTACATTGTAGGACCCTCCTGTCCCGGCAACCTCTTATCGTCGATTTCCTTCTTGATCGATCTTTATCTACCACGGTCGTTGCAAGTCTTAGTGAATTCCACCAAACTGATCACTCGATGGACTCGCAGCGCCCTATCGATCCTCGTATTCGAAAGGTTTGTTTTCGTTTTGGTCGATCGTAACGTACTACAATAGCGCGTAACCTCTTATCGTGGATTTCCTCGTTGATCGATCTCTATCTATCACGGTCGTTGCAAGTTTCAGCGAATTCCACCAAATTGATCACTCGATGAACTCACAGCGTCCTATCGATTCTCAGATTAGTAGAGTCTACTTTCGTTTTGGTACATCGTAACGTACTACAATAGTGTGCAACCTCATATTGTCGATTTCCTCGTTGATCGATCTCTATCTACCACGGTATTTGCAAGTCTCACCGAATTCTACAAAACTGATCGCTCGATAGACTCGCAGCATCCCATCGATCTTCAGATTTGAAGAGTCTACTTTCGTTTTGGTACATCGTAACGTACTACAATAGTGCGTAACCTCATATTGTCGATTTCCTCGTTGATCGATCTCTATCTACCACGGTTGTTGCAAGTCTCCTCGATCCTCAGATTTGAAGAGTCTACTTTCGTTTTGGTACATCATAGACGCTCTTGTCGCAGCAACTTTTGGAATGAATGCAATCCTAAGAGTGGCAGATGTCGATAGCAAATGATCAATGTCAGTTTTAAGCACTGTCTCCACATTGGCGCGAAAGGGTCGTCAACGGTTTGGCTATTTTTCTTTTGGATTTTTCCTATTCAGTTCCAAGTCGAGAGTCGCGAAGACCACACGACACTTGTCGTTCAAGGCATATCACTGTATACTTGTTCGTTCGGACTTTGTATTCTCATATGTACAAAAACTATACTGGATACGCGGATCCCTGCATATTGTAATAAACTACATATTATAATCTGAACTTTACAACAGCAGCGTGTAACGTTCTATCGTCGATTTCCTCGTTGATCGATCTCTATCTACCACGGTTATTTCAAGTCTCAGCGAATTCCACCAAACTGATCACTCGATAGACTCGCAGCACCCAATCGATCCTCGTATTCGAAAGGTTTCTTTTCGTTTCGATCGATCGTAACGTACCACAATAGCGCGCGACCTCTTATCGTTGATTTCCTCGTTGATCGATTAAATCCACGACGAGCGTAACGCGCGCCAATTTCGTCGAATCCCACCAAACTGGTTACTCGCTGGACTTGCGCCCCATCGATCAACCATCCGGCAAAAATCGCGCGATTAGATGGAAAAAAAGCCACCCGAAACTTTCTATAGATATAAATCGTCTCGTGAAACGAACCTCAGCGTACTCCCACGCGGACTAATTATACGGACAGCTAGGTACGCGGATTCGTTCCGGAACAGCGTACCGTTTTATGTTTGTCGCGTGCACGTAATCCGGCTCGAGCGTGACCGAATCTCGAAGCAAAGACCGCGTCACGGACGCAACGAAAACCGACGCAATGTTGCAAACGAACGCGACGATTGTCGGAGACGATCGTCGCAGACAATTTAATAGTTTTCGTCGTGCGAGGAGACGCTCGCAGCGGAGAGAGCGAGCGCGTACTTGGCAACCGCCATCGGGTTTCGCGTTTCGCGAGTCCACACATATAGCGCAATTTTTTTAGACTCGGTCGCTCGTGTAAATAGAAAATCCGTGCTCGTATCGAGGTTGCACCTGTGATCGTGGAGTAGCGGCTTTGTTTATTTTCGGGCTACTCGTAATCTCGTTCTCATACCCGACAGAATTTCCAAATGTTTCGTCGATAGATTTCCTAACGGGGATACTTTTTAACGAGATTGCAAATGTTCTCTGTATTTGCGGTATTAATCTCGAAAGAAGCCAAATACGAAGGATAATCCTCCAGAGAATTAAATAGCGCGTAAAATACGTGTACGTAAATAACGATCGTTTGGTCGCCACCTCTGTCACCTTTTCATCGGTCGAGCGAATAAAACGAGCCAACATCGCGCTTTAACGGAAAATTTTCTTTTGCTGAATCCCGACAGACCGCCTCCCGTGAATTATCGCGGTTTGCTTCGTCACTTTTCGACGCGATAAATCGTCGAAGCGTCGACCTCAATGGTTCCCCGTTCCGCGTAAACCGCTCTTCGAGCCAACAAGCGTTGAAACTTCGATCGTTACGTTGTACTTTATAGCGTTCTCGTAGGAATCATCTGGTATTTAATAATCGGGTATTCGTACCGATTAAACATTGAAATACGAATCAATTAACTGTCCGAGGAATCGAGCAATCCACGCCACCTGCGCAACGGATGCGAGGAGGAGCGAGGGCAATTTTATTAAATCTCCCATACGGCTCGTGAAACGGCTTCATCGGAAGGAAACGTCGAAATAATTATACTCAGCGGTGTTTTTACCTTATTCCTATCAATAAAATTGTACCGTTGCGTGTAACGCGAACGTTTCCCAACGAGTTTAACTACCCTGGCGTTACGCGCGTTCTCGATTTATTAAATCGCGGCGCGTAAAACGCGCTCGTCCATTTTTCTTTCGATCCGCGAACAGAGCCGCGGTTTTCGAATCGACTCGATTCCTTTCGACGAGGTCTCGTCCTCGATCGATGGTCCAGTTTCGTTTTGCAACAAGAATCGAAAAAGATCACAGGGAACAATTTTGTCCTCGTTCGGAGAGCTCGATCGTCGTCCAGTGCGATCTATTCGAGAAGTGCATCGGTGCGATGCAAAGATGCAATTGAACTTGTTTCTTAAATGAAATCTTACGATCCAAAGTGTCGTATCGTATAAAAAAGTATCGATTGTACTTTTCGAGATACGTAACTTTTTTCATCCCCGTCTACGATCGTATCGAGTAACGAGTTTTTCCCTGGAAAACGACAATATGTAAACGATATTTGCCATGCGTTTCGAACATCGTTAAAAATCTCTCGGAAATTTAAACGCGCGCAACGATATCGTGTATGGCACCGAAACGGTTAATATCTCACCGTTCGGCGTGAAAAAATATTTCCATCGATTTCACGATCGATTTACGAGGCAGTTCCTAGCTAAGTGTAACGTGTTAATTAGTTTTCTCGTTAAAGAAAAGCGGTTCCTGCTCGCGTTGTTCCACCCGGTCATACTTTACCGGAATGGTCGATCCGCCGGTTGCTAATTGGTTAAATTAATTAGGGGCACCGGTGTGTAATTTATCGGCTGATAAACGCAAATACGCGTACAAGTTCGTCGCGACTTGCAACGCTCGGCGTATACAAGCGTAACGTGGTACCTATACGTTGGAGGAACGGGGCGGTGACGTTGTTTTTCTCGTTCCCCGGTCGACATCGAGAGACCTACAAGACTCGGCTGAAAAGAAACAGCCCCATTTTTCACTATATCGTAACAGATAAGATTGTACGGAAATAAAGAAAGTATAAAAGGGCAGCGATTCCGAGCGAAACGCGTAAGAATGTTCTTTACACGCGGGACGGGTGTCGGTGGACCTGGCATTCACGGTTCGAATGATTTAAAAATTATTAGACAAACTGAAACAGGAATTGTACATTTTTACCGCTTCGATCGATTAAATCCGGAACGACTAACAGATGAATACATGCGTTTTACACGTGTACTTAACGTCGAACGAAGAGAACGTATTTCACAATAAAGACTCGATCGATACAAATTTCCAACGATTTAACGTCCGTACACTTGGTTACCCTTACTCGTTTTTAAATACGATAATTGCTTACGTACTTGGACCCAAGGAACGTTTTCGCGTAAGAAATTTGGTAAGAAACGAAACTTGTTTGGTTTATTAAATAGAATCGAGAATCTGCTCTAAACGTTGATCGTTAGGAATTTGTTATAAATAGAGCGTTTTGAGCGTTGCACGACTTTCTCTAACAAGTGTCGCGAAGACGAGAAACAAGTAACGAATGGCAATTAACACGTCGAACGTATTTAACTTGACTTCGTTTCGCTTGTCTTCGATATTACCTGGAGTTCTTCGATAACGAAGAAAAATGAAGAAAATGCAAACATACGCGATAATAAGTAGGTCGAGGTTATTCCATTTGAATTGTTTCGTAACACCGAGAAAATGAAGAAACCGTTCGATTATTCGTTTTAGATAAACGAGCACTTTAAAATAAGTACTATCCGTCCATGAGAAAAAGTCCGTTGTCGTTAATCATCATTCTAAATAGATTCTTTTTCTAACGAGAAAAGGTTGGCTCGTTTAAGTAAAAAATGCAACATCTACGCATTCTGCGTAAATTATAAGAATTAAAGAAATGTTAAATTAACGTATCTAATAAACAGTTAGTATGCTTTAAAACGTAAAGAAACGTCTTTGCTTCGAATCTCGATCAAAATTAATTTCTACAGGAAAATTAATCATTCCTAATGCACAAATAGGGTACATATTGTAACATTAATATTCGGAATATGCAAAAGTGTTATTAACAATTGGAAACATTCACTAAAACCGTTCGTCTCGGCAGATTTCGCAATTTCTTGATATTTACTTATCGTAATTATTAACAACCGTCATAGAACCATACTTTAAACAATTGTTAACAATGTCTTAGTACAAATAATCGATTAAAATATCAATTTGTTGAAATATTTAGTTAAATCGACTAAAGGGAATCGAAGTAACTGTATAACACCTTGGCGGGGGGTATATATAGAACCCCCGGTTGCCGAAAATTTCATTCTCCGGGGAACCGCCGAGGCGGACGGATCTCTCCCCAGGGAGCACCCTGGAGTCCGGGTGATCCAATGATGACCACTTTTGACGACGATTGACCACGATTGATCACGATTGACCCAAGTGCCGACGATTCTTGACAACGACTGACCGCAATTGACCACGATAGATCACAACTGACCCCAGTGCTGACGATTCTTGACGACGACTAACCGCAATTGACCACGATAGATCACAACTGACCCCAGTGCTGACGATTCTTGACGACGACTGACCACGATCGACCACGATCGACCATGACTGACCCCAATGCTGACGATTCTCAACGACGATTGACCACGACTGACCACGATTGACCACGATTGACCACGATTGACCACGATTGACCACGATTGACCACGATTGACCACGATTGACCACGTTTGACCACGTTTGACCACAATTGACCACGATTGACCACTGACCAGTATTCTTTTGGATACCTGGACCCTCCACGGGCCACTATGGATGCCATTTGACCCCTTAGTATCCGGTACTGACCGCTGATAAACGGTGGTGAGTACTGGCTACAGTTCTCTAATTTTAATTTGTACTCGTTTTCCCATATTTATTTGCTCTGTTACCGCAAGATTGTATTTATCCATTTTGTAACCCACGTATATCGTGTTAATAGTTATCTACCCAATATATCTGTATCCGATATATCTATAAAACTTTCATTCGAGAAAAAAATAAAAAAGAGCACGAAAGCGCGCAAAAGTTATTTAGTGCGTTAATTTTTGAAACGTCGACGAGAAACAAAATGGGGTCTCGTATCGTCGTCATCTCCTTCGAGTATTTACCTACGCGAAGGTTTCGCTGAAAATAATACGCGTTCTTGTTAACCGTTTCGCCGTTTAAAATTAATTCGTACCTATAAATAATTACGCGTCTGAAAATCAAGGTACAAGAAGGTTCGAGCAACCCCAGAAGATTTCAAGGGAGTTGAATAGATTAGGGTTGTTCCGCTCGATTAATTCGATAATACGGAGAAGAACGAAGGAAATACAAAACCGGTCGATTATTCGTTTCGGAGAAACGATCATTTTTAAGCGAGTAATTGCGATCCCCCGAGTAAACACACGGGTAGATCGAGAAAGACCGAAAGATCTTAACGAAGTTCGATAGATTAGGGTTGTTCCCCGTTCGAGTGGTTAAACAACGCGAAGGAAAAGGGAAGTAGCAACAAAACCGCGCAATTATTCGTTACGGAGAAAAGGACTACTTTCGAATAACTAATTACGCGCGTAAAAATAAGCTACGCCGACAGTCGGACGATACGAAACTGAAGTTTGCTAAAAACGACTATTTTTGAAGAAGCAATTACGCGCGTGCAAAAGAAAAGAACGAGGACACGGGTAGGTCCCCGAGCGTAACCAGGAGATCTCGGCGGAGTTTATAATGGGTTAGGATCGTTCCACAAATCATCGCGGCAAGTATATACGCGCGGCGAACAGTCGTAAAAAAAAGTCCCCGACGTTGCACACTTGTTCTATCACGCGTGGCGCGTATTAATTTCGCGAAGCGTATTCGCGATCGGCTTCGAATGAAGACATAAACCACTAACGACAAGCCGAACCCAATAAACTACTTTTACCGCGCGCGAGCGCCGAGCAAAGAGCGAGAGGCGCTCGACGAACGATCCATTAACTCCGAGACCAGTCGCGGTCGGAACGAGGAGCGACGAATTCCGATTCGCGATCGCGTTGCAAAAATCCACGGCGAAAATCCCCAGCGATCGCCTACACGTAGAACGAACGAGGATCTCGGTGAGTCGGCGCAGGAAGCGCTCGGGAGATCGTTAAGTAATTTCCCTGTCGGATTACCGGGACTGGAGATTACGAAGAGGGTCGTCCGTAGCCCTCCGCTAGGAGCGCGGGTACGACGAAGAAAAAGCGGTGGACGCGAAGAAAACGGTGAGTAATACGAGCGATGGTGAACACGGTCTCTCTCGCGTCTCACACGCACGTACCCGCGAAATCGGATTACGGATTTTCGTGTGGACATCGCCCCTAAACTGCCTCTAAACCGCTCCGATCGGCCGGGTCCGCGTCGACGGTACCGTGATCCCCCAGGACGCGATCTTGAAGAATTTCTTAACCCTTTGGACGCGACGTTTCGACGGACGGACACGAACGAACCTAAATGGGCGTAATTCGGTAAGTAACGACTCTCACCGGAATCGGACACGCGGGATCACCCGGTCCCGTAAGGAGCTTACGGTGGTACGGTTGTCTAGAATATTAAAAAATCGAGTTCGTTCTTATTGCTCTCCCTTGGAATACGCGACGTCGGGAATACGCGCGCGATTTCTTTTAACTCGTTGCGAGCGTAAACAGCGAACCGATGTGAACTACCTAAAATTTAATCACCGACTGCTCGAACGTGCTCGCTAATAACGTGGTAGGGTCGACGCGACGTTTAAACGCAAAAATAAAAATCAGCGGATTAAACGTCCTCTGTACTGACCAGTTCCGGCCACTCGTTTTCTGGCTAAAGTCACCTTCGCACGGACCATGCGCGGTTTACAAACAGGACACCCAGTCGATGGAAACAGTGCTCGATCACTATCCGCGCGAACCGCTCTGTAACGCGAGTAACGAGTCCTGCGCGTTCAGTGTGCGCACCGATGTGGGTAAAAAAGTCGACCACGCCACGTGATCATTTTCAGCATTTCGATTGGCCCGAGTCCCGCGTGCCCGAAAACTCCGAGGATGTATCGCGCAGGACCAATCGCGTAAACGATGCACGAGAGCGTGCTCGTTAGCCCGCGATCCGTTAAAGGGGTCTTTCACCGTAACCCCGTAAAAAGAAAAAAGAGATCTCAATTTTTCCTTCCGCAATTTTCTGAAAGAACACAGTCTTGGAAATATGTGCGTTAATTGGCGGAAAATGGAGTCGAGGATCGCATCGGTTCGCGTTCGAGGGGAATGCACGCGATTCCAGACACGGAGCGATTTTTCTACCTGTTTCGCGATAACTGGATTCAGTTGCGTACACGCGATAAACGCGCGTAAAGTTGTTGCATCGGTAGTCTGCTATTCGAAGCAATTTCATCGCTCTCGCTCGAACGGAGTAGGTGGTGCCGGAGATCAAGTTCAATATGTATTCATGAATATTAATCAATTCCGCGCCAAAGGTTCGTTTCGTTGGAATCGAGGAGCGTTTATAAACGCAAGTGTTCCATCGTTGCGAGTTTGCGAGACGAGCGATGGTCGGTTCGAAAACTTGCGTGGGAAAAACCTCGCGATCGATTCGTCTCTCGAATTCGGAAGCGGGTCAATGTCTCCAACGAAACGAAAAAGGTTCACAAATTACGAGAGCTCCGTTTCAACGTCGAACGAGTTATTTCGGACCGCGTGTATCGCACAGAATTCAATCCGTTGGAAAGTGGTTTTTTTTTCCATTCACGATACGCAAACTTGCCGATATTTTTCGCGTACTTGGTCCCGGGGGGTTCGTAGTTCGCTTCGCTCGTTCGATTATCTGGATTATTGAAAATGAATTCGTAGCTCGAGCAACCGGCGCTGGCTCTCCGAGTTATGTAGCTGTTACGCGTGCTGATTAAAATTACGACGTATGTGTGTATCTCTCGTGCGCGTCCCCCGCAGGAGAAGAATCAGGAAGACGATATAGTATCTCTCTAAGCGACGTTCTAAGTAGACTGACAAAAGCAAGGGGTTAAGTGAAAGACATTAGTTAGTTGAAATGCTCGCGATATTCCCAGCGCGTAGTTCCTCCGGAGCTTCAATTGAAGCGCGTGTGGCCGCGTCTTGTCTAACTGTGAGACAAGCAATCAACAAAGTAATATACGCATATAGAAGCAGCGGTACAAACAGGTTCGCACCGGAAACGGAGCGTTCGATCCCATTTAGTTTTCCACGCGGATCGATCAAAGAATCGTCCTTTCGCCCGCGAACGATTTCGAGCGATACAAGTTTACCCCGGTTCGGAACTTTTCCAATTGTTTTCTCGCGCGGAGAAAATAATTTCGTAAAGTGTACCGATGCGAAGAATTTTTCATCGAAATATAATTAACACAACGACGATGCGTTTGCCGAATGTCGAAGTTTTATCGGTGCGTTACGATTTCGGGGTTTGTCCCAGTTTAGTCGGCTATTGATAATATACGTTCTTCGTTAACGTATATTGAAATTTTTGTTTCCATCGTCGGCTCGATATCCGTACTTTTGTTCATCGTTGTCCACAGCGAGTGCCGATTCCTTAATTTTTGTCTTAACTAGAGAGTACTCGAGAGTTGGAGGTGTTTGTCAGTGGCGATCGGTATCGTTGAGAAAGGAAGGTCGATCGGAGAGTGCGCTCGTACCCTTTGCGCCACCCTTGCGGCGCTCGGATCGACAAAAAGTATTCCAGAAATACGGAACCGTTCTATTTAAAGCCGATGAGATCTCTTAAGAACGAAAAGCGAAGAAAAACAATCAGAACTTCGGTTGTTACAAACTACACGCCACTTAAAAATCACGAAATACTCGCTCCCAACGTTTCACGGTAAACACACGCCTGAAAGATCAAGAACACGCGTGTAAGGGGGCACGTGCATTCCAATTTGTCGCGCTTAATAATAGGTACCGTACCGCTCTTTGCGATAACTAATAACAGATATCGTTAGTTCGCTACGTATCGAATAATAACGCGGGGCATAAACGTGATCTACTCATCGGTCTCGGAATGTAAATTACTCAATTATCGTTCATCGGTAACGCGCGGATCACATTGTTGCGATGTATACTCCACTTAGCGAGAATTACAGAGACGCGATTACGTACGAGCCAATCGGAACGCAAATTACAACTTTCTTCGGTGCTCTCGTGTTCTCTACTATCTACGATTTACGAGCTGTCCGCTCTCGGTTTTCAGACCGTTTCGACAAGAATCTCGCTCTCGGTGGATCTTTTTCAATTTACGGCTCACCGTGCCGCGCGGAGCGCTCGAAACGCTCGAAACTTACGGAGCTTTTTCATACGTCCATGGAAACCACGTTCTCCTCGACTATTCTTTTTCGTCGGAGAACGTTCGTAGTCGTCTGTGCCCCGATTCGAAGTTACGCATCATCGCTGCATAAATTACTGCCCGGATCAAAGTATCGGTACACTTGTCGTTCGTGTTTTATATGTAAATGCAAAACGAAGCGCGAATTGATTTCAGCACTCGTTAATTATAGAACGGTACGAGAAAGACGGAAAAGGAAACCGTGGTTTGCGAATCGTCGCTCGATGATTACGAATTATTAGCCCCGTTTAATCGATGATCGTTTCAAATGGGTTTGTCGAGACTCGAGGTATTCGTACTCTCGTTTCTCTTATCTATTAGTGGATATCCGATACTTTTATTTTCCTCGGCTATTAATAAACATCGACCGTCCGTTTTTGTTCTTCGTTAACGTATATTGAAATTTTTGTTTTTATCGTCGGCTCGGTATCCGTACTTTTGTTTATCGTTGTCCACGGCAAGTGCCGATACCTCTATTTTTGTCGTCAGCCGATAAACACCGCGATACTTTTGTTTTTGCGATACAATCGATGGATCGTATCGATGTTTTTGCCGAGATACTAATTGTTGTTGGTGTTTTTCTTCTCGACGCGTCTCGATCGACGATCATTTACCGATGGGTACCGGTAGGAGCTCGCCGATGCTCGAACAATCGTAAACGAACAATTCCATTCCGTAGGAATTTTACCAACGAGCGTTACTAAAACTTTGAACGATATTTGTAACAGTGGCTGCAAGACAGACGGAAGAACGCATCGTTGTACGAACGATAAAACTGGAAGATTGATCAAAAACTGACAACGACGACAACGAAGTTCGTGAAATTGTCCTCGTCGGCTCGTGGACCCTGACTTCTTAACGGTAATATTATGGATATGTATTCAAAGAGTCAATAGATATCGAGCAAAGCGACTGTTTTTACGGCGTACCTATCCAGTTGTATAATTTTTCATTTCCAGCCCTGTAGGAGAAAAAGCTTCGTATCTGGAGTCCTATGGCTGCATAATTTATCATTGGACGCCGAAGTACGAAGTACGTATCTGCTGGTATTCGTGTCGAAAGAGAATCACGTCGGGATCGTGCACTGCATACTTCGTACTTCATTAAACACTGCGCTAAACCCACGAAGAATCCATCTTGCGGGTTTTTCAATGTTTTTTGATTTCACGTACCGCGTAGACGAAGTCGTCTTACAGGTTTCTCGGTGATCCGACGTAGATCCACAATTAGGATCCTTACGCCTTCGTTATCCATCTTCGTAGGTTTCCCTTCTTCGTCGCTTTTTTCAGGCTACCGCGTTCATTAGCACTTTCCACGCCAAAAGGAAAGTTAACGTCAACGTGCACACTACCGTGAGCGTTTCCTCGTTTTTATTGGCAATTTCGTTCGGAACCACCGAAAATAGAAGGATCCGCGTTTACCACCGATTCGACGTAAACACGAGCGCGCGAGTAAATAACGCAGCTCGACGAACGAAACAAGATTTAAAATCGAACGGTCGATCGGATCGATCGTGATAAATAGGTATTTATTGAAGACGATGGTGATAAATAGATATTCGTTAGAGTTGATCGTGACAAATCGGTATAATTCAATTTTTCATTTTCTTCTTTTTAATTGAAATTCGATCGATCAAATTGAAACGATCGACTTCTTCTTTTTACGGGGTTTCCGTACATATTACCCAGAGAGCAACGATCCATCGAGTCGCGGGCGGGGGTTTCTCGTTGAATTCGAGATCGACGAAATGGTGATTTCCACGAGAAAGTTACCCCGAGCCGCGGGTCACCGAAGAGATATTACAAAGCGTGGGTGTTTCGGGACACGTGGTGTGAAAACCCCGGATATTATCGCAGTTTCGCCGTCTTCTTCAACGACGTCGTTTCCTGGTTGGCCGCGTTCCGGTATTGTTTGATATTGTTAGAATTTCGTTTATTTGGCAAGCACGTTTGAATAGCTCGCGTGGAAGTTCCCGGTCTCGGTTGGCCGCCGCGGACGAATTAGGGCCGGTTTACAAAAACGAGGAGAAAGGCGGACGGTACAGGCGGCGGCGGTAAGGCGGCGTGCGTGTGGTAACAGCGGGGTGGATAAGATTTGTTTCGTGACGTAAATTACATTTAAAAAACCTCCGGGTAAAACTCCGATTATCGTGAACGTTCCTACCAAAAGAGGATCGTCTCTGCTTTTTTTTTTTTTTTTTTCTTTTTTTTTTCATTTCACTCCGTACGATTTCTCCTCGTCGAGACACGCTTACCGTCGCTGCGTTAACCTCTTTAGGGATGAATTATCTTCTTGGAAACGAACACCGAATTCGAGCCGACATTTCATCCGTATCGTAACAAAATTGCAGCCTCCCGCCATTCGGTGCAAGGGTACACCGGTATCTCCGCAAGCGTCGAGCTAACAATTTAACGTCGATTACGATGATACTTTACGCTCGTAATGTCTCTCTTATTCGCCGTACAGTTTTTTGCCATCGTGATCCCGGCTACGCTCGCATCGAACGCGAAACCGCACGGTTCTCTCGCTCGCGATCGGTAAACCGGACAAAATTTCAAACCTCGACTTTTCTACCGAACCGCTCCGCCTGAGATCGCTCGCGAGATCTCAAAGACGTCACGAGCGCGGTTAAGGAATAAATAAATGCGCGACCTTTGGCGAAACTGGCGCGAAAGGTGTCGCGGCAAGAAACTCGCAAGGAATCGTTTTCCTTCAGCTTCCGAAACTCGAACACAGGTTTAAAGCGACCGAAGCGTTACTTGACGTCAAGGTCGGCCACGAGGCACACTCAACGAATCACCCTGAGACCGCATAACTCACGTTCTAGCTGCGAGTGGGAGCTTCCGTTTTAAAGTTCGCTAACCTGATCGTTTCTACCGAAAATTAAGCAGAACCGTACTCGACGAAGATCGTACAATCGTACGTAACGAATCGTCTGCAAACTTGTACCGCCACAGGCTACTCAGAATAGTTGGAAGATCGTGTTAAAGTTTACTGGCGTTTAACAAGGTGTACTTTACACGATGTAATATACTGGATAAGTTAGGCACTCCGTAAACCTGGAACGGTATTAACCCTCGACTACGGACACCTAGTTTATCGACACTTAAAACGGAGTCGGTCGGACACGGGTGAGAAGAATCGTTATTAAATATTTATAAAATTCGTCGAACGAAAGTGTTCAACGATCTCGCGAACGAATCTCGTTCGAGTTTGTTGAATCGCTCGGTTTCGTAGCGTACGAGAATTACAAGATCGTTACGCGAAACGTATTATCGTCGATTATTTACACTATTCCCGCTGGTTTCGAAAATAAAAAGAAAGAAGCATTTTCGGCCGCGCTTCGTCGCTTTTAGTGAACTGTCGAAGGGTCAAAGGTCGTGTAGTTCGTTGATACTCGAAACTACTTTTCCATTGGATTAAGTAATTCCCTGAACTTGCCTCCAGCGAATTACATAAGAGATCACGGTCAATTTCGGTCGGTCGACCGCTCGGGCCTAGACTTTCTCAAAAAATCGTTTTACGGCAATTTTAAAACAAAAGTATTTTCCGTGCATCGTATTCTACGGCGAATTTTATTTACAGCGTAATCGTTGTTCTGTAAACTATTTCACATTTGTAGGAACGAACGAGCAATCTTATCTTCCTACGTTAATTATTTCTTGATGCAAAGTTGCGTACAATTGTTAAAATTCAATATCGACTGGTGTTCGACCAGTCTAGAAAATATTAGGTTGTTTGGAAAGTCATTTCGTTGTTTTTTTTTTTTTTGTAAACATGAAACACGATCATCGAAACGAATATCGATGAAATGACTCAATCTCCTGCATGTTTTTGGTTATAAATGGAAATGGTAGGTTCTTCGGAAAGTCATTTCTTTTTTTTTTTGTAAAAATGAAACACGATTTATTTAGAGCGTATAAACATTTTGTTAAATTGCATATTCCCCATTCTGAAAAACAAAGTGGCTTTCCGAACAACCCGATACGAACGATGATAAACGATCCGAGGTCCTTGTCCGTACATGGACTTTTCGTTCCCGAGAGGTACGCTTCCGACTGTACGGTTCGTATTTGAAATGTTTGTGTAACTGTATCCTTCGACTGCCAGAAAAGGTAGCTGCACGTTGTACCCGCGCAATGAAAGGTCGCGCGCGTGCTTAAAATCAAATTAGAAAAGAAAGAAAACTCACCGACACGTGAACGCGTGAACGCGAGAGAAGTATGTAAAGCGTGACGTACGGTAGACCGTACACGCGCGCGTATCAACGTGTGCATGAAACAAAAATAAAGAAGACAGAAATGTATCGAAGTTCGTTGTCTCGTCTGCTGTAGGTCTGAGCGCGTGTGGATCTATGCCAACGAAAACATTTTTAAGCCACAATGTTACTCATACTGTAGCTAGAGATGACGACAATCCTTTACGACGAGAATACTTTTCGGACGAGTACCGAGCGTCGAATCTGAAACTTATCCGTAACGGGAGTTCGGTATCGATATTTTACGATCGTAAGGTCGTTGAGTAGCTTCGAAATAAATTCGAACGCGTCGATCGTGCGCGCGGATAAAATCGAATTACCCGCGCGTACCTAGCGGGCTCGATTTAACGTAAAAACGAACGAAATTCACGAACCGTTGACTTATCCAGGATTGGATGAAAACGCGCGACATTGCGATTAGAGTACGATCGCTCGAGACTCGCGTTTCCTCGATATTCGGGCCGCGTCGTCGACAAGAACGATACGACACGAATCGAACGTGTCTCGTCCACCTTCGAGGAAGAAAATCGAAGCAACTCTCTCATCGCGTTCGTAATGAAAGAGAAAATTACGTTAACCGGTCATCGGCACTGTGCAATCGTTAGATCCAGCGTTTCCATTTCGCTCTAACACGCGCGTCGCTCGTGATAGCGTTATCAAAAGCGATCCGACGCGTACGCCGACTTTCTAAGCGCCACGGCGATAGACTTTCAGCAAATAAAATCTATCGACGGTACGTCCAATATCTCCAGGAACGCGGCGCTTGTATCGCGTGTCGCTACCGGAAAACACGATCGGATTCTAACCCGTGGCGACTTCGCGCCGCACCTGTCAACATCATTTCGTCGATGACTGCGCACGCCCAACCCGGTAACAACATCCGACCGCATCCAGCGGCCTGGTCTAACAGTACCTAGCCTTCCCGTACCTTCTACGGTAAAAGTGTATCGGGCTACTGTAACCAAAACAACAAACACCGTTGTCTTTGACTCTGCGAGAGATTTCGAAATTGTTCGCGAGATGCCGCAACGATACCTCGCGTAAAGAAAAGCTGAGTCAAAAGGCGCGAAAAATCGTGTCGAGAGAAGAATACAAGTATCGATACGTAATTATTGGACGAAAGACTGCGACAGTTACGAACAGAAATAAAAAGGTGGACGATCGAAAGAAGCTTTCGGGAGCTGTTTTTCTCGGAGCGTTCCTCGAGTTAGCCACAAGGTTCCGAAGGTACTTTGCACTCGAATGGATTGAAATTTGGGATATCGGGGAAACCAAGCTCTGCACATGGCGTTCCTCGAGTTAGTCACAAGGTTCCGAAGGTACTTTGCAGTCGAATGGATTGAAATTTGGGCTATCGGGGAAACCAAGCTCTGCACATGGCCACTCTCGAGTTGCTTTTGCCTTGCAAGCTGAACCAAGGTATTGGAAAACCTATTTTTGCTCGGTTTTACTACTTCTTCCAGGTGTTTGGTAGACTTCGATTTTAATACGTCAAGCTTCGACCACTTCGTCTACGATATCGTAGAAAAGTTATCTTTGCTATCTTTTGCTAGTCCTTCCAGGTGTTTGGTAGACTTCGATTTTAATACACTAGGCTTTGACCACTTCGTCTACGATATCGTAGAAAACTTATCTTTGCTATCTTCTACCAGTCGTTCCAGGTGTTTGGTAGACTTTGATTTTAATACTCCAGGCTTCGACCACTTCGTCTGCGATATCGTAGAAAATCTATCTTTGCTATCTTCTACCAGTTCTTCCAAGTGTTTGGTAGACTTTGATTTTAATACGCCAGGCTTCGATCACTTCGTCTACGATATCGTACGAGATTCGCGGTAAGGAAATCGGACGAAACGCAAGAACCACGATCGAGTCTCGTCCACGTTCGAGTACGTTCTCTCGTAGGTATTAGAAAGAAGCCTTGATATACGTAACGTCTTCGAAAAGAAAATTTAGCGTTCACGAGGACGAGGAGCAAGGGGTTGACGGAACACGTTCCTCGCGAAACAATAATTGATTCTCTCGCAGCCTAGATTCCAGCCATGTACGGTTATAAATTGTAGTGAACGTCGAAGAGCCTTGTAAACCTTCCGATAGGAACTCGAATCGCTCGAAGAACACCCCGATAAAAGCAGCTTTTGAAATAACCGTGGTGGCTGTGCACGTTGCGATGGTCGATTGGTCGCGTCGTTTCCAAGCCTGCATCACTGCGAAAGGTGCTCATTTCGAGTAATACCACTATTTTTCTTTTGTCGATAACTGCGCAAATAATCATTCAGAACCAGCCTCGTTCTACGCCAAGTTACCACATCTTCGCGTAATATCGGAGGGAAATCGCTCGCTACTTCGCACACTATTAACGAAGAAAGGGTCCAACCTGTCTGGCTCCGATTTTAACACGTTTTTGCAGACTGCTGGAGATCCTTGTCCCGACGCGGTGAACATTGCGCGTAAGTACACGATCGGTTCGTAAATAATTATTTACGATCAAAGTTCGACGCAATTTTTGATCGTCGATGTTAACCCGTTATCGAGATCACCGTAGAGAACTTTATCGTATCTTCTGAAAACCGAAAGAGGTACGTTCGCAAAGGAAAGAGAATGCGATAATTTTTTTCACGGAAAAATTAGCTACGCGAGCTCTACATCCTGTGTAACCGGAACCTGAGGATTCGTCGTCTTGTATTTAGAGTTGGTAGCTTATCGTTACCGAGCTTCGTTTCGGAATTTGGCCAACTCGAGTCAGGAACTCGTTCGGGATCAACGATGCGTCGATAAGGTATCGTTGCTGGGTTTACTGCGCGGAAACTTGTATCGAGAATTGGCGACCGATCTTGGTACCGGTTTCGGGAGTAACAATGATCGTCCAGCGACGAGGACGATAGAGTTTCGAACGATGCGAACGTTTTCTAAGCACCGGCGTTCCTTGTTATTTCCGTGCGGGTTTCTCGCCGGGGCAAAAGTCGTAGCGAAAGCGTAGGGAGAAGGAAAAGAAGGAGTAGCCAAAAGAACGAGTCGGACGATAAACAGACCCTCGCGGAGCGCACGAGCAGCGAAAATAAAGGGGTAAAGCGAGGGACGCGGCTCGTAAATTTGCTCCTCCTTTGTAAATCGAAAGAATAAAGGAGGCAGCAACAATGGCGATATGTTAATCATAAATTTCGACGGGCGTGCGTGCACCATCCACACGGCAGGAGGATCGCGGAAAGGGGGGAAAAAGGAGGAGCGAAGGTTGGCGGGAGGGCAGCAACCGAAACGAGGGGGTTGAAGTGGAAGACGAACGCGAGCCAAGAGGACGAGGACGAGCTTGGGATTAGATTAAGGGAGAGGGACGGAGGGACCGTGAGGTGGATAGGGTGAGACGCCAAACGAAAAGTACAGGATGGATCAAAATTAATGGTTACGTTCCAAGTTTCGTTGATTCGTCGAAGCGTATTCGGTTGCGACGTTTGTACAAGCGACACGCTGCGAAACGCTTGGTTTTCACTTATCGATGAGAAGATACTACAACGATGCTACAAAGATGCTTCAAAGATGCTACAACGATGCTACAAACATACTACAACGATTCTACAAAGATACTACAACAGTGCTACGAAGATACTACAAAGATACTACAACGATTCTACAAAGATACTACAACGATGCTACAAAGATGCTACAACGATGCTACAAAGATACTATCTTCTCGTTCTCTTGGAACTATCGTTCGAGAAAACGTCGCTGCAACGATCGAAAATCAATTTTTGAAACGAGTCCGTAGACACGACACGCGCTAATAACGCGAGCGATGCAATTGTTCGTAACCACGCGCGTCCTATAAAAGCTTCCTTTATGAATAACAGAACTCGTCAGTTGCAACACTGTTTTCCACATGGTCACTATTTTCGACGTTACAAGGCCTCGTATGCGCGCAAAATGAAGTCAGATCCAGCGATAAGTGACATGCGAGCATAATTAAACTTCAAAGGATTAATTAAGGAATTGAGATTCAACGCGGTAGCGAATATCGTACGGGTACGGGTCTCGTTCGAATATAAAGATTTCGTCTCGTGCGATAACGATGATAATGATAGAGAAATAATGACAGAGAGAGAGAGAAAGGCCCAACGAACTCGCGCGGTTAGCGTTTCGTTCGTTTCGCGAATCATCGCGAGTTCGGCTCATTGGATGCGTTCGTTTCGGATACGATAAATGGTTGGAGATAAATTATTGTATCGATAAAGTACATTATTTCCATCGTCGAAAGTAGACAGGCCGTTCGGTCGATGAGTTTTAACCGCTTCGCTCGGTATATTAATTTCACGAGCCGTGGTAGGATCGCGATGGGCAGTTTGAGAGACACTGCAACGGATACACTGCTCGATTTCTCGGCTCTTGAAACGTATTTGCGCGTTTGCGAGAAAAGAAAGAAATCCAGCGACGATCGAGACGAGTCGAAGACGACTCCGTTCGAGAATCGGAAGAGCGGAGAACCCTTGCGAAGAACTCGATACGGTCGTATAAACGAACGAGAGAGGAGAGAGCGAAAGAGAGAGAAGAATGGAAACCAAAAACAAGCGTAAAGAACGAGGAAGATGTAATAGTTCGAGCTTATCCGACTGCAAGTGCCGTTTTTGCATCCGGTTTTATGGAAGATAAAACGCGCACAGTTGTTGCATTCCGTGTGTTACTTAATGCAACAAATTTTATTTGTCCCGCTATCCGCGGTAGCCTCGCAACGCGATTATTATCTGGAAGGAGGTGGAGAATTCTAATTAACGTTTGAGCGATTAAGAATAATGCCGATCTTTGAATCTACTGCTTCGCTGGTAATTAGTATGCCACTAATAAAACAGAATTTCAGATTCTTTCTTACAACGGTGCGTGCATGGAAACCCTGTTCGCTTCGAAACCGGTGAGAATTCTTCAAATGGAAATTATCCGCCTCGCGATTTTCAAACTTCGTATCCTTGGGGTGGTGCTCGATTTTTTTCATATTTTTCCGATCCGGTGTTTTCGAATCGCGAAATCCGTTGGCACGAATTTCATTTCGAGTAACTCTCGGTACCCTGTACGTACCGTATGGGTGACTTTTTTATTTTTCTGTGCGCAAACGATCTCGAGCCTGCGCAAAAGTACGAAACGACCTCTTCGAGCACTTGGTTGCCACACGATCGACGATTTCGCGACGTATTGTATCGTTCGCGAATAAGCGCATCGGCAAATGCAACGATACGCGTTGCGTATCGCAACAGCGACGAGCGTTCGTCGATTTACCCCGCGATACGGTCGTAAAAATGTCCGGTGTAAAATAATCCTCGGTTATACGAGGGCAGAGTTTAGTAAAGTTAAGTTACGCCGTAAAATGTGCCTCGAGTCGATAAAATTTTATCGCGCGCCTCCTTACCCGCGGCTTGCGCCGACGATGTACTCGTATCAATTGATACTTTTGTGAAAGCGAAAGAAAGCATAATGACGATTCTAACGACAGTGGAAAGTATCGGGAGTAATGTATAAAAAAAAAGACAAAAAAATGGTATTAATACGCTTTGAAAGACGCCTGCCACCTTTGCGTTACGAAAGCCATCGGTGATGAACGTATCGGGTTCTTTCGCGAGTGTGCGCGTATACGTACAAGTGAATTTGTAACGATCTTGTTTCAACGTGATCGATGGTTTTAATTATGCGCAAAGAACTGCTCGAGTATTCGAACAATAACGGAAATGTTCAAATATCTCGCAACGATGCGGGAATATTCGAATAGTTGCAATGGGACCGAAACATTGGAACAACGATACTCGACCGTTCCAATGTTCGAAAATTATTCGAACGTTCGTAGCGTTCGAATAATCGTAAAATGTGCGATTATGGAATAGTTCGGCACAAGAGAAAATGTAAATAGGACGTTCATTTTTAGATAAATATAATACAGTCGTGCAGCGGAGTACGGTTACGAACAAGTGAATAGATTGTAACGATCGCGTCGGCACACCAACGGAAAAAATAGGAAAGCCGGTATCGAGATCGTCCACCAATCCTTGACTTCTCGAGTACTGCACGGTTCGATGTCGTTGTATTGCAACGTAAAATATTCGAGCATTGAACCACTCGGTCGGTTCTTGGATCGCATCGCGCTAGGCATCGATAACGCGCGGAAGAATAGCACGACAGGGAGGCAAATTGACAACGCGTCGGCGTCTCGGAGTCAAAGTAGAATCACTTTTATTAGACGGTTACACGGGCAACCGGTCGTAACGGCGAGCTGTGTGTTCTTATAGAAGCCACGTGTCGTTACATCGACTACAACTGGCAAACAGTCCCGTCGTTGGCCGTTTTCAACTCCGTGCACCGTTGCTTCCGATTTTCATTCTCGGCTGTCGCGTTACGAAGACGAATCGCCTCGATTCACTCGTTCCGGAAAATGATACGCGTCGTTCGCGCACCCGTCGATGCGTTCCCGGGTCGATAATTACGAAATCGTATGCAGACGCGAACAAAGTTGCGAAACGGGCACGATCGAAGAGTTACGCGGCGCGTAATGGCAACGGTTCGTGGAAATCGAGCATCAGGGCTACCGTTTCCTCTGTCGAAACGCGTCGCGAACGGAAACGGGCTTCTGAATTGCGCGATCGCAATCATCGACTACCGAGCTGCACGGAAATCTTTCCAATTATGCGAAACGTTCCACCAGGGAAAACGGAAGCCGACAAGGTTTCGGTATCGCCTACGGAATAACAACACAGACCGCGTTATCGTACTTTATTGATCCGTAAGACGACTTTCGTTTTTACAATATTCCCCTCGAGGTACGTACGTACGCGTTACTGTCGACGCTGATCGACTCGAGTCGCGTTCCTTTCAAGATTGATTTTTCTTCTCCCTCGCGATACGGGTATTTAAAATTCTCGCGTTTAGCTTCTCCAATGCTCCGAAAAGCGTTACTCTTTTGATTTTTGTCCCGTGAAAATCTGCCCCAAGTAAGTTTGGACGAGAAACAGTAAGCCACTGTTCAAAATTGTCGCGTTTAGCTTCTGAAATACTCCGAAAAGCGTTACTCTTTTAATTTTATTTGACGGAAATCTGCCCCGAGTAAGTTTGGACGAGAAACGGTGAGCCACTGTTCGAAATTGTCGCGTTTCTCGCGTTTAGCTTCTCCAATGCTCCGAAAAGCGTTACTCTTTCGATATTTTTCTCGCGTAAATCTTCCCCGAGCAAGTTTAAACGAGAAACGACGAGCAACTGTTCGAAATTGTACGTTTCTCGCGTTTAGCTCACTCTTTCGATTTTTGTCTCGCGTAAATCTTCCCTAAGCAAGTGTGGACGAGAAACGACGAGCCACTGTTCGAAATAGTCGCGTTTCTCTGGTATCGTTCGGTGAATCGCGAAACCGCGCGGCGAGTAACCATTCGATCGCGATTCACCCTCGCGATGACTAGGAACGACTCCTACACGCGGATAAGCCGCTTGGAGTGGCGAGAGCGTCGCGAGGGCGAGACGAGAACCGAGTCACCGAGAAAAGAAAGCCACGACCCGGCCCCACGACGGTGAACGCTGGCCCCTCGAAACTAATGCGTCTGTCCAGCGATTCGGGCACACGACGAAAATCAATCAAGTCCATTAAGGGGCTCCGAAACCGGCCCGGGCATTATAATACCGATACGAGCCAATGTAACGCGATACCTGTGCGTCGTTGACCGACGCGTCGTTGATGCCGGACCCTCCTGCGTTATGTCATTAATGAAGATCCATTTAACGCGACGCGCTGTCGATTACGAAATTGATGATGATTCCCAGCCGCGCCGGCGACTGTCCTCCGACTCTCTCGTACCGATATCGTCCACCTCGCATCGCGACCCTCGCCGATACGTCGACGCGAACTCGACGGAATCGAACCGGAGCGACCAACGGAGAACGCTGCGGAGGGAATCGAACAGAGACACGCGGAACGAGAGACGTCTCCTCGCAAAACGAGACGGGCAATTGTTCGCGAAACTACCGCACGAGCAAATCTGTGTTCCAAATTTAACACTGCATTCGATGCTTCTCTGCTACCAGAAACTAGCACGTTGATCCTTCGAATCGTGTAATTTCTTTCAAACGGAACATTTCCGTTTCAACGTTTCGTATACGTATGTGACGTCTCGCAAGAAAGGAGCGATTGAATTTTAATTGAAATTCCAAATTGGTTTTCCGAATTGGAGAAAGTACACCGAATTGAGCGACGATCGAGAATCGACTCGAGAGTGGAAAAGGTCAATACGAGTTTTCTGTGGCGCGCAACGGGGAAAAATTCCTCTTCTACGTCAGCGTTGAAAACAGACTCTCGAGTAACTCTGAAATTTGCGCTCGTTTCGAGAGCAAAAATTGTACCATCGGTCGTCCAGGATGGAATGCGATCGTCGCATCGATAGCTCGCGTTTGTACGCGAAATTCAGCAACTGGAGCGTCGGGTCTATTTTTAACCGCGTTACGCGCGTGTTACGATTGCTCAACTAACGGTTGTCGCGAGGAATGTAAAACGCAACACGCATCGTCGCCGATGGTACACCGTGATGATAACCGGCCGCGTGTGCGTGACTTTGGCGCGCGGATTCGTAGATCTCCGATCGATCGAAACGCTCCGAGTTTCCATCGCGTGCACTCGTTGCGTGCTACGAATCCAAAAGCAACTTCAAACGTCGAAAGAAAAACGGAGTTCGTTCGCCAGAGAAGAATGTTCGGTTCATTTTCCATTTGTTAACGCGGATCAACGTATACTTTGTACATTCAGAAGAGTCTACGTTAACACTTGTTGCGTGCCACGAATCCAAAAATAACTTCAAACGTCGAAAGGCGAAACGAAGCTAGTTTCAAACAGAGTTCGTTCGCGAGAGAAGAATGTTCGGTACATTGTCCATTTCCATTTATTAACGCATAGATCAACGTATAGATTTATTTCCGTAGATCAACGTATACTTTGTACATTGAGAAGAGTCTACGTTAGCACTTGTTGCGTCCCGCGAATCCAAAAGTAACTTCAAACATCGAAAGGAAAACGAAGTTCGTTCGCGAGAGAAGAATGTTCGGTTCATTTTCCATTTGTTAACGCGGATCAACGCATACTTTGTAGATTGAGAAGAGCCTACGTTAGCACTTGTTGCGTGCCACGAATCGAAAAGTAACTTCAAACGTCGAAAGGAAAACGGAGCTAGTTTCAAACCGAGTGAACGTTCAATGCATTTTCCATTTCCATTTGTTAACGCGGATCAACGTATTCTTTGTACATTGAGAAAAGCCAACGTTAGCACTTGTTGCGTGCCACGAATCCAAAAGTCACTTCAAACGTCGAAAGAAAAACGGAGCTAGTTTCAAACCGAGTGAACGTTCGGTACATTTTCCATTTCCATTTATTAACGCGGATGAACAGATACTTTGTACATTGAGAAGAGCCTACGCTAGCGCCGCGCCTGGCGCGTAAACCTGCAACGACTGTTATCGAGGGTGAAACCGTGTACTCTTAACGGGGGGAACGAAATTACTCCGCTCCAAATTGAAACGACGCTTGTTTAAAACGGCGCGAAAGATCGCCGATAAACGTCCCGCCGAAAGGGGCCGTGAGACCTCCGGGGAGAGCTTCGTTAATAACAATTTCGGAGAATAGCGGCGGCACGCTCGGACCCCCCTCGATCCGAGCAATATCGATTACCGGGGTTAATAGCTTCCGAGGCTGTCTCCTCGCGACAAAAGGTATTAAACCCGGGCTGCCGCGCGAAACGAAACTCCATTTATCATCTTTCGGCCGTGGCGCATCGACGCGGTGCGTACGCGCGCGAACGCCTCTCGTTTCGCATAATCCGACAAGGAAGCGAACGAGCGTGCAAGCGTGCACACGCGTGCACACGCGTGCACGCGCGCGCGGGCACCGCTTCTTCCACGGGCCGCGCGATACACGCGGGAGATAAGTACTTTCGCCAACGGAGATCCTGACAACGCGTAACAAGATTATCCTTTTGGGCTCGATAATGACGACGCGGTCGGATTCGGTAATGGCGGTGCTTTCGTCCCAACAATATCTGCACGATTTATGAGGGCGATAATGCGACGTCCGAGTGGTAAAATGGTTCACGAGCCGCTGATGGGCGTAAGATGATGCATTCGATCGTTATCGGATTCGGCGACCCGGTCCCGCCGCCGGTACGCACGCGCGACTACGCTCCGACGACTCGATTTCGCTTCCGTTACCTTTATCGCCTTAGACTCTGCGTCACCTCCGCGTCGCCGATTCGACCGTTGATCGCAATTAACCTTTTTGCTGAAAATTCGCGTACTCCTTCCTACGGAAGATTAACGCGTACCGCGCGGTGATTAATACGTACGCGGATCGAGTCTACCGAGTATCCCTTTACGTTACGTATCGGACGTTACAATAATTATTGCGCGCCGGTAATTACCAATTATTTTTGTAGCGCGCCGGAGATACCGCTCGGGTGGTAATTACGTCGTCGCGAGTCTTGTTACTCCGCGGATAAATCGTACCGGGTCGCGATCAACGAAAGTACCTCGAACACCGCGGGAACCAAGATTCGATGAAACTTTACCGAACGGTGATGGAATCGGTGGGTGTTTTCTCGCTAGCTTTGCGATTTCCGGGAACGGTACACGTTCGAAAGATTTTTCCAACGTCTATTCGCGATTCGAGATTTCGAGACTTTGAAAACTCGTGGCATCCAGCGCGTGCAAACGTTTTCTATTTTTTTCTTTTCCATTTTTTTATTCAAGAAAACATTTTATTTTCGTGCTCCCGCACGGTGGATTCGTCCAGGCTCGTTGGTCGGAAATGTTTAAAAATACGTCGAGCGCAGCTCCGATTCGTAAATTCCAAATCGTTTGGAACATTCCCCGGCCGAACGGCTCGTCGAGGTTCTTTCGGCATTAATTTCATTTGAGTTACCTACGTCCGGGATATTTCAATTAAAAGCGGTGGACCAATCAGTCGCTCGGCGCGCAGCGTGCTCTATCGCGTGGGTGTCAAGAGCTGCGTTGCTGCAGGGGTTCCTGGGTTTCGCTCTACAACTATGTAATAGCACGTGTTCCGTGCTTTCGTGTTTCGCCTCCGATTATCTTACATCGACTCGAATAAATTACCTTTGTTCCTTGGCCGGCCGGTTGTCGATTTCCGACTCTTTCTTCGAAACGGTACTCGGAATGGGCTGTTGACTCGTGAACACGCACGCGACCGATTTCTAAAGACGGTCGGTGAAACAAAGTTTAGTTCCAACGGAGCGAAAACATCGCTTCGGAAGATGTACAGGTCGCTTCGAACCTCGAGAAGAACGGACGAAATTTGTATCCGACTCTCCTTACCGGAATTTTTCTTTGAAAGTTAATTGGAACCCGATCAAGGTTGACGTTGGTCGAATTTATCCTACTTTCTCTCGTGCGGCACGTTCCTCTAGCGCGAGGACCTACTTTGAAAATAGTGGACAAAATTACACCGGTTCCTTGCGCTTCGATCGGAACGATTCGAAGATTTCAGGAAAGCGAGAAACGAGAACGAGCTCGAACCGTAACGATTCGTAATCGCGCGGGAGAATCCGATCGTAGAATTTCCGTGTAACATGATTTGATCGAATTATTCTTTGGCCGAGTTTTGCGTCGTTGCTGATGAAATTTCGCGCGTTACCTCCTCGTTGTATTTATTACCGTAGCCCCGATAAATCGAGAACCGAAACGAAACCCAAGGCTCTCTCGGGCGAATAAAAGCGCGCCGGTGAAACAATATCCAGACCCACGGTGGAAATTTCTCTTTTTTTTTTTCCTCGAACTGACTTATCGGTTCCAGCTGGAATTAATCCGAATCGGAGGAGGGGGTAGTCTCGCCCGTGCTCGATCGTGCATCGAGAAAAACGATACAAATCCGGCGTCCAAATATTGCGGGGATCCACGACCGCAACGAGGAAGCGAGGGCAGCAACGGACACGCGAGACGTTTCGACGACACCGTGGGCAGCGTTGATCTTCTCGAACCCGACCGAAATCGGTGCCGTTCGAAATAAAACCGCAACCGTTTCGAGACGTACGTGCACACACCGGCCCCGTGATCGCGGAGCCAACCTTCGTGCGGATCGAGCGAGTTCTTGAGAAGCTGCGAGCATTAGCATATCGCGATTGCAGAGCTCCACGGAAACGACGCGATAATAGCTTGTACCGCGACAAAAGTTCATTAACGAGCCCACGATGGAAATCGTGCCGCTCGAACACGCATTATTGCGTGCACGTACAAAGTACGATATAGTAATACGCGGTAATGCGAGCCCGATGCATACGGTGTGACTATCGTCGTGGACCGTAATTGCATCGTGCGAACGAATTCATTTTCACCGGCCGTTGGCCGTCTCGCGTTTCGTGCGTTCAATTTAAATCGGTTATTTAGTAACTCGAACGTTCGACATTTGCATACATTGTTTCGAACCAGCTTAGCGCGTTACCGTTCTCTTTTCTCTTCTTTCTCTTTTCTATTGTCTTTTTTCTTTTTCTTCTTTTTTTTTTTTTTTTGTTTTTTTTTACAGAGACTTTCGATCATCTCTTCTTTTCGTCGTTGTTTTTATCTCCGTTCCTTCTTCGAGTCGTTACTCGTCGTTCGCTACGGTCTCGATTACGGGGAAGCGTCGGAAGCGGTTCGACGAGTTCTAAGCTGAAAAGAGGAATTTATTATTATTATTATTATTATTATTATTATTATTATTATCATCATCGACGTCTTTTGCGCGCAGGTAGCACGGACGCCCGGAAAACGAAGAAACGAACCAAGCGGAACACGGACGCGCAAGAGGCAAGGTGCAACGACAAAATTGCTGCCATTAAAAGCTAACCCCGTTTTTTAAAATCGAGCGTAATTTCTGTCGTCGAACAGTGGTTCGTTCTTACGCACGACCTCGTAAACGTCCGACGACAATGCGTCCTCGAGTACGCGTAATTGCATTCGGTAAACGCAATGGCGATGCATCGGTAATTGCAACGGCGCGTCGTTTGAATTCGTATCGACCTTGTTCGCGCGAGTGAATCACGGTAGGCGAGTTTCGCGAGAAAAGTACCACCGTTCGTCGATATCGTCGCGCTCGCGTCTCGTATAAATCAAAACGTCTCGATGATCGTGCGATTAAACGACGATAAATAACGCATTCGCCACGAGCAATTACCCGTTGCGTTGTCGTTTCCGTGGCGAAGAATAGCCAGCACCGATAAAGGGCCGTAGGGATACGTAGATACTTGAATCGTAACTTTCAGCGGGGTTCCCCCCCGAAGGGGTCCACGATCCTCTTACGCTCGCTCCTATTATATTATCGAAAGAAACGTTACTTTCTCGAATACACGGCCGTACGTGTGTCTGGCCACGGTTGGTACGCGCCGGGTCCAATTTGCAACGACAACAACCAACCCCCGTAGTCGGCGGGTTCACTGGCGAAAAAAAATGATTCGCTCGCCCCCCTCCGACACCGAAACCCAGATAAAATTACTGCGCGTTCCCATCGGTCCGACTGCCAGGAATAATAAAATAAATACTTGTTACCGGCCGATACGAGCGAAACATCGAATCGGGCCGCGATATAAATTACAACGCGGGGGTATACGTACCGGCTAATATCGTTCGTATAATTCAATAGCCCTCGATGGAACACACAGGGCTCGTTCAACGAGCGCAAAATGCAGCTTTGTGCGCGATGTCCGAAAGGCTCTCGTTAATGCACGTAACAGTGGGCGGACCAAGGACCCCCAAGTGCGAAAAGTTAGACGGTACGTTATTATTTTTAGGACCGATAAATATTTGTCGATTTAACTGCGCCACGTCGCCCTAGGTGCCGATTTATCCGTCGAACGGATTTGCATACGCGGCCCCCTTTCACGGGGGACGCGGCTACGACGGGATCGATCGACGATGGAATTGATTTAGCGAGCCGCCCTCGATGCAGCTATAAATCATCGAATCCAACGTGCCTCTTCCCAGCCTCGTTCGTTATCATCGAGTCCCTCTGTTTACCGATTCCTGGTACATCGAATCGATCGCGCGGACCTTGGAACGATCCAAAGGATCGTTCGCGTTCGATCAGCTCGCGAATCGTTCGAACGGGATTTCGTCCGAAAGGAAATTCCCGGGGAAATATCGTTTCTCGCTCGGCCTGGTTTTCCACCGCGAAGAATCGTTTCGCAACCCACGCGCCGCCCTTTATTTATCGCGACAGAAGCAGAGTTATTCCGACCGGATTATTCACTTCGATAAACTTCGCGTTTAGCAATGTAGGCAGATTTTCCTGATAAATGGTACGAGCGTAGCGAGTCTCGGACCCGATAACGACCGAAGAGAAAGCCCGACTAATCTATTGAATTATCTACCCGAAAGATTTAATCTTCTCGACTCGGTTTCCTCAACAAATTACATCTCTATCGATTGTATATCGCATTCGTGAGAGGGATAACTGTTTCTCCTAGGCGACAATGAACACATCCACCGTTCAGGTGTTGCGGATCGTTGTTGCGTGTACCGTAAGACAGGTGAAAGGGACACACGCTCGGCGAAATTGCTTTCGAGATAACGATACTATCGACCGTTGCCATGAATTATAAGCGTACGCGACGTGTACGCGCACCGAAACGAGCATGTACGGTGTTTATCGGGCACCGTTCGACAACGTGAAAATTGCTTCTTATCGGCGAGCACGTCGATCCACGTAGCACGTGTCGATTTTACGCCCGGGGGAAGCCCGGGACGAATATCGAAGCCGGGATAAGGTTCGCTGAACCGATAAGGTATATCGGTCGGAATGCACGCCTCGTCTCGCTCGAGCGCGCCACACTTTTGGCGACACTGGAATCCCGACAGGAATTCCACTTTCGTGTTTGGGTTTAGAGCACAATGCGTATCCGTGGAACACCGGGAATGCAAAGAGATAACGCACCCGTATCCGCGCGAGCCGAAAAAAATACAAATTTCCCACTCGACGCTTCCTGGGAGGCATATATTCTCTGTTTACCCTCCGAACGCGCGTTCAATGTTTCGCAGTCGAATGGAAAATACTCGTCGGATAATGCGTAAGCGAAATTTCGTTTTATCCGCGTTCGTTCGATAAACGTCCGCGACACTGTCGTTCGAACGTTTTTCCCTGCCCGATGCGCGAACCTCGACGGCGCGACGGTATCGTTTTCGTGCTGTGAAAAGAAAAAGAAAGAAAACAGAAAAAAAGGATACAAATTGATCTTCGTGGGATGCCAATTCCCGGTCGGACGGTCTGGACCGTGTTTAGAATCGCTGCAATCTTTGAATTTAATAAACAATATAATTGGTTGCTTAATCCATCAATCGGCCGGTGACCCAATTCTATCCCTAGCACGTTCAACTTGTACTTACGTGCTACGTACGCGCTGCGTTTCTCTGCGATTTGCAGTCAGCTGACGACGATGTGCCGGCGATCGATTCTCGAAAGCGCACCGTGTCGATTCACCGGAAATGTTTCTCGATCGGCGACTCGGGGAATCGTCACTCGAACGAAAGGTGAAGAAAAATTTCTCCGAGAAACTATTCCACGGAATAAAACGTCGCGTATAATATCGTTCGAAATAACGTAACACGTGTTCGTTACGCAGACGCGAAAGACGAGCTACGCTCGAAAACAAAGTCCCTGGTAGAATGGAAACGTTATCCGACGGATAATTAAATCCGATCGAAAGTTTCGAACGAAAACAAGCTGCCTGTACGCGGTATCGTTCCGAAACCGGTCTGGACCTACGGAATACGACTCTAGGGACGCGTTGACTCCGCCGAGATCAATTTAATAGAAACGATTTCGATCGAATCGAGTGCAACCGTATTATATCAGCAACCGCGCAATCCGCAAAGATACGAACGTACGTCGTGTCTCCGATGAAATGCCGCGTCTATCGCGATAAGCTTCAACATCGATCGAACGGTACGATCGATCTTGCGAACAACCGCGACGAGCGAAAACGCTTCGAAGATCCACACGTCCGTTCGAACAAAAGACGACCAACAAGAACCGTCCAATCGCTTTCGACTTGTATTCCATTGGCAATTACTCGGACGGACCGGTACTGGCGTGGATACAGGTTCGTTGGGTACAATTCGTATCGTAGAGACGCATTGAGAATCGTTCTAAAGCGTTCGAAATCCACGAAGCCGGGTCGTCGCGCTCGCGGAACGAGGAGCGATTCGCGAATCGGCTTTGGAACGACTCTTCTGTCCTCCGCGCGAATCTTCGATTCGCCTCCTGCGTGGTCGGTGTGTCGCGGGTGGCCGTTCCTAAACGAGAGTGGGGGAAAGTTCCGTGGCGATGAAAAAGGTGCAACGAAACGGTTAATTAGGAGTCCTCGAGGGGCCCCGGGGTGAGGCTACGTGGCAGGACGTAAGCATCCCGCGATCGGTATTCCGCACGCTTCACGCGGGGACCACTTAATGTCGGTGCATTCGGCCCTAAATCTCTGCCCCGCCGGCCAAGAACGCATGGGGTCAATTGGTGGGTCCTTAAATCGCGAAATCTCGGTACGATGACAAATCGCCGTTATATATGCTCCCGTTCCTCGGGGACCGAGTGCCGATCCACGTGAAAGCTGCGAGCGCCGGAGAGCACGCGGTGCGTGCATCCTGGCTTCATGCTGGCCAAACGCGTAAATCAAAATTTACGCTGTCCCCATCGACGTGCGTTTCCTTTTCTCTCCTTTTATTTCTCTCTCTCTCTCTCTCTCTTACCCCCTTGGTTCTCGTTACTTGTTTTTCGCTTTTATGGGTGCTGCGCCGGCCAAAGACGGTCAAAGACTCGTGGAACGACGCGCTCGGCAAGTTTTATCGATTTAATCGGGGACTTTGCCGAACACGCGGACTCTGCTGCCGCGAAACTACGTCGGGGAGACGTAGTAGCCGTCGAGGGATCCTACCTTCGACGGACGTTCGGTTATCCGTGTTGGAACGAATGCAACGACGATTCTAAGAGCGCCAGACGTCGATAGCGAATGCTCGATGTCAGTTTTAAGGAGTGTCGTCAACCATTTGGCTATTTTTCTTTTGAATTTTTCCTATTCAGTTCCAAATCGAGATTCGCAAAGACCACACGACATTGTCGTCCTTCAAGGCATATCACTGTATACTTGTTCGTTCGGACTTTGTATTCTCATATGTACAAAAACTATACTGGATACGCGAGATCCCTGCATATTGTAACAAACCACGTATTATAATCTGAACTTTACAACAGCAATGCGAAACGTTCTATCGTCGATTTCCTCGTTGATCGATATCTCTATCTACCACGGTCGTTGCAAGTCTCATCGATCCTCGGATTTGAAGAGTCTACTTTCGTTTTGGTACATCGTAGACGCTCCTGTCGCGGCAACTGTTGGAACGAATGCAACAACGATCCTAAGAGTGCCAGACGTCGATAGCGAATGCTCGATGTCAGTTTTAAGCACTGTCTCCATATTGGCGCGAAAAGGTCGTCAACGGTTTGCCTATTTTTCTTTCGAATTTTTCATATTCAGTTCGAAATCGAGATTCGCGAAGACCACACGACACTTGTCGTTCAAGGCATATCACTGTATACTTGTTCGTACGGACTTTGTATTCTGATATATACAAAAACTATACTGGATACGCGAGATCCCTGTATATTGTAATAAACTACACATTGTAATCTGAACTTTACAACAATCCGCACACGTGACACGGTGTCGTCCGATCTCGAGCGATTCCGTCGCGTTCCTTTCGGTTCAAATTTGGCGCGAAACGCGACGCGGGACCAAACGAGATCCGTTTCACGGAGTCGAGGATTCGTTCGACCCGCGAGGAATCGTTTCGAATTCGACCGCGCAGGGAAAGGAGCTTCTAATCGAAGAACCGACATCCTCGTCACGTATCCCTGTTGTTCACCGATTTGTAACTCGTTTCAGGAGCATCGTAAAGTTGACTCGTCCGATTACCAAAGTATACTCTCGCGCGAACGCGAGAACAAGGAAAAGCTAGCGGGAAAAAAAATTCCATATTGCCCGAGAGAGTATCAACCGAGAGAACTCGTTCCCATCGATCCGCTCGCAAACTCGTACGCGCGCAGAATGTTTTCAATCTCGGTAACTCGATAATTATTTGTCTCGATCTCGTGCTAAAATTAGTATTCGATTATCTTTCGACGGAACGAAATATTTATTACGCAAGCGGGTACTTGGTAACTTGTTGCGAGATTAATGCAAAACCGATCGGGACGCATCGTTGATAAACGTTAAATTCAATTTATCGATCGAGGTTTTACGCGTTTTCGTCTTCCGCATCGAATTTCACGGCACGATAAAGGCGAAATATGTAAATTTTGGAAAAACGACCATCGCGGCGCACGATGATTTAGAAGAACGGTGCAACGGTCGTTTCGGTGTTCACCGGTAGTTAATTAAAACGCGTAGTTGTAAGCATTGCGCGGTTCGCGAGAAGTGCGCGGGAAATCGAGTCGCGGAGAACGCGGTGGACGGAACGAATCGAACGAACAAATTTAATTAAAATTGCGCCCATCGATCGATTTTAAAGTTCGCGTCAATTTTACTCGCGAGTGGTTCGGCTCTTTCGCGAGACTCGTGATTAAGTATCGAAGGTAGCTTGTTTAAAACTTCGCGACATCAATTTTAACTTCCACGGACGTGCGTAAATTATACGCAAAGACTACTCGTAAATTATAAGTTTTGTTTATATTCCGACGCGGTAATCTCTGAGACGATGGTAACGAATGGCAACCAGTACCGCGAGCGTATCCGCCGGAGAGAGAACCTTTCGTACCGTTTAGGGAGGAATTATTTCGCTCCAAGTGAACGAAAATAGAAACCGATATCGACCACGTCTATCGATCTCCCGTCCAACTGGTTCGCGAATTTCATCGTTGGTTCGAGATCCAAAACGTTCGCTCGGCGTGGCAAAAATTTCAAACAAAACCGCCCCATGTCCGGAACCGTTACTCCTCGATGAAAAAAAAAGTAACCGTAAACAACCTATCGAGAAACGAAGAACGCTCGAATTTGGTCGTCTTCCCTTTAATAAACTCACTGCCATAAATACGCGCGAGACCTTGACGACTCGCGATCTATGCTCGAACACCGTGGAACGCGAAACACGGAAATCGAATTAACGTCGAACCTCACCGAAGGTGGGTCTGGAAAGGGGTCGAACCTCACCGCGCATAATTATCGAAAAAAAAATGGAAAAAGAATCCACCGTCAAGCTCCGTGGCGAATTTGTACAATTGGAATGAAATTTTCTTTCGTTCCGCAATTTACCGAGACGTCGATTGTAGAGAATTTTGTTCGTGATTGCGTTAAGATCGGGGAACGGAGTCGTCGTTTCGAGCGCGTCCCAGCCGACCGAGGGTTAACTCGATTCGGTGAGTCGGTTGTATCTCGGCGTACGAAAATAAGACTCGCCGCAACGAATTTAACAGCTCCGCGGGAACGCGTAACACTGTACACCTCTGCCCACTCATCATCAACCGGTACGCGCACGACTCCGCCATAATTCAGTATTCCGTGGGATTAGGCGAGTGCTTATTCGCGTTTCGTTTCGTCGTCGGGAGTGGTGCTCGACTAACCGAGTTTTAAAGCGCGCGGTCGCGCGGTCCCTCGCGCGTCGTTACCATCCGGTCTCATCAATTATCGTTTCAAAGACACGAGCACGCGGAATACCGTCTCGTTTAATCGCACGATCCTGCCCGTTCGTAATTCACGTTTAATACGGTGGCCGAAGCTTTTTGGATAAATCCCTGTCCACGGGCGTGCCCCGTCGATTGTACGAGCGGAGCAACCGCGAATTTTATCGCGTTCGAATAAAGTGACTCGAAACGACACCGGTAGATACGATCTCGTCGATACCACGCAACGATCTACAATTTTAATTAAACGAACGATATTTCAGAAGGCAACAATTCAATTAGGTATCGGAACGTTGCGTGTTTACGGATAACGCCGATGCAGATAATCCCACGGATAATTGATACTACTCGGTTCTGGACGGGGGCCTCGTCGCGACGAGCTTTTCTCGCAGGCGAATAGTTACACGGAGTTAGGTATCGTTACGCGGGTAACAGAATGCACGGCTCGCGGAGATAGCTGCATTAGGAGCTACGGAAAAATACACGGTGGATACGGTCGCGATAAGATCGGCAGACGTTGCACAGGTGGAGCTATTCCGCGGGACAAAAATCGCGGAACGGGGAAACCTTGGAATCTGGGAAATTACGAGTAATTCCGAGTACGCCGAAAAATGGCAACGATTCTGTTGCAAACGTTTCGGCGAACGTCCCACGCGTTCGCGCGTTTGATTCATCCTCGCCCGATTTATTCGCATTACCGGCTCGGGATCGAGCGGCCAAGAATAGTGTCGTTTGTCGAAACGGTGTTCGCCTTTTATTTGTTCTCGGCTCGCGCGAGAACCGACGTTACCCGCCTCTCTCGATCCCTTTCTTTTCCGTGTCGGAGCGTTGATCAATGTAACGCGAAACGAGCGATAAATTCCATTTCTTTTCGCCGTTTTTTCTCACTTCGCTCGGGACACTTTTATAATCGGCGCTCGTACTCGGCTACGAGAAACGATTAAGAAATCCCGCATTAAATAATCGATCACCGCTCGCTGAGATATTCACCGGTACGTCAAAAATTTGAAACAGCTCGTTCGAGATAAGTACACGATAAAAATATCGCTACCCGTTTCGTCGGTCCTTGAAACGAAAATCGAGCCTGCTGAATTATTCATGCGATCTCTTAATTGTTTCGCAGCAGTGCGTATTCGTAAATTGTTTCGAGAACGTTTATTCCTCGCGCGAAGAAAACGTAAAAACCGAGCGAACAACGCGTTTCAACTTTTTCTTCATTTTCAAGCGGAGTTCGTTGTTCGTCGAGTTGGAACGAAACAACGGTGAGATATTCGTCGAAATTCGTATTTCGGCGCGTACCGTTCGGGTTCCAAAGTAACCTTCCGCGCGGAATAATCGAACCCCGAAAAACGGAAGGTTCGCGTTTCGCGCGTTCGATCGGAGCGGTATCTCGCCAGCGATCGAAAAGTAATTTTCTGGAATTGAACGCCGTTTACATTTAAATGGAAGCAAGCGCTACCGCTCGCCGAACACCGCGTACGCCGTAGGTAATTTGAAATACGATCCCACCACCGGAGGCTATTGGATATTGTAAACGGATAAAAGCCTCCATCGAGACCAAGTGCGCGCGAGCCTAATCGTCGCATGCGGTGCCGCGAGTGTAATTTAGGCGCGTCAACGGCACTTATCGCGGAACAGAAATCATCGGGGAATCGTTTTCGCGCCAACGAATACCGCTCGCCTCTCGAGCAGTCCGGACGGGGAAAAAGAAACTTTCGAAAAAACCACGCGCGCGCTGTTTGAGCGTTGAACGGGATTTATTTCGAGCCGGTCCTCGTGCACGTTATCCGTTTCTTAATTTATTACGACGCGAGGAGGACTCCTGCGGGAAAGAGCGAAACTTTGGCTCGCGGGTCGATTTCCGCTCGATTTTCTCGCGCGATCCACGATGGGAATCGGGCGAAATTTCGAGCGAGAACGCAACGAGAACGCCGCGCGAATCGATCGTTAGGCCGAGACCGTCGACGAAATTTGTGCGTATCCCTAGGGCAATATGGGTCGCGACCTCGCGATCCCTCCGGAATAGTTCCGTCTTCGCCTAATCGCGGCGTTTCTCTCCGGCCGATAGCGACGTATTGGGGCCATTGAATCCCCTCGAAGCTTCCGTTATCACCGGGCCCTCGCCGACTGATTTATCGCCCGGTCACTGGCTTCCCTTCTTTTTTTCTTTTCTTTTTTTCCTCTTTTCTTTTTCACTCCCCTCCGTTTCTCCTCTTTCGTCTTTTTAATGGTACTCGGACGATCGCGTACCGTCGCGGCAGAAAAATCGCCGCGAGCCTCCTCCTTCCGGACCGACCGGAAAATAATTTATTCCGTGATCGAATCGATCGCGAGTCAGATGTACGTACAGGTTGATCGTGATTTATGATTACGAAAGTCCGCGCAGACCGGCTTTACCGGGTTATGATCGGAAGAACGAGTTGTCCCTTTCAGTCGCCGGGGACTTTTTCGAAGCCGGAATGCGACTATTTTAAGCGGCCGATGAAGAGACGAAGACGACGAAAGAGGAACGCCGTGGAAAGTGACAACGAAACGCGCGAACCGAGGGGGGAACGCCGCGACGAACGCGAGATAAAAATCGAACCGATTAATATCCACGCCGCGAGAACGCGAAATTTCTTATATCGTATCTCGCCGCGGGGATCTACCGATCGAAACATCGCGAAAATTTCTACCACGGGGGAACGTCGTCGCGCTTCGCGCTCAATCGGTGATAACGCGCGCGCGGACAAAAATCCGGGATTACGCGTATCGGGCACCCGGATCGTATAAATTAACAACCGTGTCGGGATAGGCACGCACGAGTCCGAGTTCGAGTCCGAGTCCTCGCGATTGGCGTTTCCGTCGACGAACCGACTCGATCGCGATACCGTTCGCGATTCCTTCCTAAGAAGATCCGGGGGCCCGTGGCGCGACCAACCACCGACACACCTACCCCGAGATTCCGCCAAACGAATTTCTCGATAATTAATCTTCCGGGATCTCGTGCATCCCGATCGCGCTTTAACGTTCAGCGACTCGCGCCACTTTTTTCACCGAACGCGCCGTCTCGATTAAACTTTACCGCGTGGTTCGACGTACGGGCACCGCGATCCTTGCCTCTCCCGAAACTACTTTACGCTCGTATTGCGCAACGTACGCGAGGAAATTCCAAGTACGGACGAAATTACACCGTCCTCGAGGCACGTACGCGCGTTTCTCGGGATGTCTCTCCGATGGAGTCTCTTTTATGCTCGTACTTTGCCTACGACCAGCGTTTTACACTTTTGGTATATTCGTGTTGCGTTTTACAAGTGTAAAACATTTTTATCCGTGGTACGTTTTGGAAAATAATCTGTAACACGTGTATCAGCAACGTTCCCTCGAGAAAGATATTAGAATTAGAAATGTGATTTTTTTTTTTTGTTAAGGTCACGGACGAAAGCTCGAAGAGTGTTCGGAATAATCGTGTCTTTGAAAGTATTGTTTCGGAGATGCGCGAATAGCTAAGGAAAATTCGGATTTCGAGGTACGTTCGTCGAATGTATTACTCGCAACCGAACAAATGGAAACCACTGCGCTATCGTGCTGCACAAATTACACGTTTCGTAAACATTCTACGGGTTTGTACGTCCGCGATATTATATTAGTAGTATTCCATTTATCCTCTGTGCACGAGATCCAGCGTTCAACGGTTTATTTATGAATGCCTTTGCCGAAACCAGATTTTCTGCTTCCAGAAAGTGACTGTCACTTATACGGGGTGTGAGTAAAGTACAATACGTGTACGTGGAACGGTGTACACACGGCCGTGAAACGGACGTAAAACGATTCCTCGTACGAAATGAATTCCACCGGGTCGCGCGAACAAAAATTTCACGAGATGGACGATTTCGACGAGGCGTCGTTTATACGTTCGTTAACGCACGAATCATTGCAATCGTCTTCGAACGCAGGTACCCATCGCAACGTGGTCGGTGCAACGATCGAAATGAAAAAATTCGAATCCGGTTTTCGTGTTCCACGTATCCGATTTATTTTTACACGAAGAATCACCCTCTTCCCGATCCTCGATCCAGACTCACCCCGTATATCGTACGCGTATGCATGCCAACAGCTTACCTAATACCACGGTTCTGTTTCGCGCGTACTCGAATAAGCGCGCGTTAACGCGTTCGTTGTTTCGTTCCGTGTAATATTTAACGCGCGAGATTCGATCGTTCGAACAGCAAACGATAAACAACAAACGCGCTTACGTGAATCGGTATCGCGAGCAGCCGAAAAGAACCTCTCGAGATCGCGAGACCGTCGATCGAGAGGATCGAACGATCTCTTTCGAAGATCCGAATCGCTGAATCCGTTTTTCCGTAACGAGTGCATTTTTCCGTTCGGTGCACGCGTTTCGTAAAAAATTCCTTTTCCAGCTACCCGGTTCGTCGATGAAAATATTCACCGAGTTATTCTCGAGCCCGGCGACACTCCGCTTCTCGATCGGGCGCAAAGCGGAAAGAGCGACGCGTGATCGAACGACGCGCGCCGAGGAAAAATATAAGCCTGGCGTACGAATCGTAAACTGCAGCTCGCAGCGCGGAATAGATACTACCTACGTAGTAGATCGTTGGAAATGGAACGGAAACGGGGCGCTCAGCGGAGAGCAATAAACGGTTCGACTATTGCGGTTGTTATTTTTTCACTGGTGCGTTCGCGGCGCGGATCGCCCGATGACTTTCCATTTTTTCCGTTCCCGTCCAAATTGCTTAATCGTCGCCGAGTTTACCGGCGTCACCGGTATACTAGTTTCGCGAGACAATTTTCTTTGCTCGCGATTAAATCGAGACTCTAAACTCGGACAACTCTCTGATGAACGTCATAATTAAGCGAACATCCATGAATATTTATGAACGGCGTACTCTCGCCTCTCGAAACGACTTATTTTTCAACGCAGCTATTCATTAACGGGACACGCTCGATAGAATTTCCACGAAAAGGAAGAACGAAGAAAGAAACTGCCGATTTAATCGGTTGTTGGCGATCATCGGGAGGAGGGACGGATACGCTGTGCAGTGGACTCGATGCTTGTTCGCAGACCGGACAATTTTCAATGTTTCGATAACGTTCGAGCGTAAGAAACTTTTACCTCGATTCGCGTCAGAACTCTGCAAACCGTTGTACAAAAGAATCCACGGATCGATCACTTCGGAACGAACATCGATCTATCGTTTCAACGACGCCTAGCGTATTTGTTCCCGAGTGCTCCTACCTGATACTTGTGCGAGTTTCTCGTAACGGATCGAAATGGTACAGCGGATGACATAATTCCGCGTAATCGTAGTCGAGATACGTTATCGAAGTTCAAATTTGTTCGTTCCTAACGAAAACGTCGATCCACGGACTTTTATATTATCTTTTATATTATCGATACTTTCGACGAGTATTGTTCTTTCGGGTTTGGCGAGTCCCGCGAGTCGTGAATCGTTTGTACGGATACGCTCTCTGTACCGCTCGAAATAAATGGGGTTATTGGACTGTGCGAAAGAACGAAGCCAGCTTCAAAAATAAAATAAAGAGCTTTTAAAGTATCGCGCAACGAACAAGTGGACCTTTCGATCATTTTCAACGAAGCGCGTCAATTGTTGCGAGAATTTTCCAATTTCTCAACAAAGTAAAATTACCTGCGCGTGTTTCGGTAAAAATTCTTCGAATTCGATTTTCCTTTCCCGCGAAAATCTTGCGTGCCGGATACAGCGATAAATATCGTCGCGGATTCGATACGAGGAGGTTCGTCAGGTTTTCGGCAAATCTACTCGAAAAGAAACATTGAAACGTTCTCGAACTCGTAGTCGAGCTACGATTCGTACGATGGTACGAGTGTTTCCAGCCATTGAGCAATTATCGTTGGTCCTTGTAAAATTTTCGACCTTTCCCCGTCTATAAATAAATGGTCGAAAATTGTCATCGAAGAGAACCTACGACAAGGTCGAACGAGTACTTTGGAATACCTAATTGCGTGGATCGCTGGATTTCTCGTTCCGTTTTATTAGAGATTCGTTCGGTAAATGTTGTTCTCGATTACGAAATCGTCGACTTTTCAACGATCGTCGAACGATACTCGGAAAACGGTTTCAGCGTCGCGGCGAATTTTTCGATAACGTTGCCGCAAATTCGACGAATCTCGCGATTACGATATTATTCGATCCCCTACCGAGAAAAGGAACAGGTACGTTCTCGCGCGAGTAAATGAAAATATAAAGCGTTAAAAACAACACCGGAAGAGAGTCGAAAATAGACCAGTTAGTCACAGAGTCGGGCAGCGTGCGACGCCTATTGGCAAGCCAGAAGTATTTTGGCAAGATATACACAAATCGCAATTAAACCGTTCAAAGACAATGTTACCTTACCGAACGACGATCCAGCGATGGATAAATAAAAGGTTCGTTCGATAAAGGAAAGAGACGGGGGTCCCCGTTCGTCGAAAACGCGAGGTCGATTCGTCGAAAATTGTCTCGATCGCGCGTTTAATTACGTAACGGGGTCGTTTCGCAGGGTAAAACGGGCGGACCGCGAATAATTAATGCCCGAGTCGGTTTACGAGACACCGGTGTAAGAGTATTGTGCAAAGGTGCACGATCGTCGCACGAATTCCGTTATTCTCGCCTTCTTACGTAAACCGCCAACGAGAGGAAATTGAAGTGCACAGCTTTCGTCTGGTCGTTAGGAGAGCCGAACGAGTGTCTCGCGAAAGGGTACCGCCACAATTATCGGAATAAGGTCGACAATTATAATACGTAAAAACAGCGTACCCTAGTCCCCGCGACTAATAAGCCCCGTTCCCGACCGCTTCGACTCTGTCGTTGAAATCTTTTTTTTTTTTTTTTTTATTTTCATTTTTTTCACTCCTTTTCCTCGAAGAATATTTTTACGTTTCGTCGATCGTCGTTACCGATCGGTCTCTCTTTCGGTTCCCGTGCAGTCGCGACCGTTTGGACATACGCGTTATCGTACCTCTGTATATGCGTCGATTAACCTAGGTCGGGTTAATAATAGCGTATAGCTGTACCTCGCCTTTGCACCGTGAATGTATATTTACCTCCACTGGTACGAACCGTATTTTCATCGATCCTACGTGCCGCCGCGCGACAAAAACGTAGCATTGTTGTCGATCGTAAATGTTACGCGCGCTTCGAGACGTTGGAAACGCAAAGATGTTCGGCCGCGACGAGAAAGGTGTCGGTTTTTGCCGTTAAATCGAGCGCGCGTTTCGAAATAGCGAAACTTTCCGTTCGAAGCGACGACGAGCCGGGTTTGCGTTCCAAGGATTCTAAAATTCGGATCCAAGGTTTCGACGCGGCTCCGATATTTCCCGATTTATTCTCGAAAATCGTTCACGGTCACGGGAATAACTCCGATCGAGAGAACCGTAAGTATTTTTACGCGTCTACGCGTCGAGACAGTGACACGGTGGCAGCTCGGTCTTTCGTCCCAGCTACGAAAAAGAAACTTCGATCGGTGAATTTAGACCCACTACCCTAAGACTATCGAAGTTTCAAATGTTAGTGTGGACTAGTTAAGAAGAGGCACATCCACCAGGCAGCGCATATTCTTGGATCAGCTCTCTCGGCCCAGTCACAGACCTGATCGCATTCTCTCGTTAATTTCGCCGATTCGATTACGACCGCGCGACCGAACCTTCCTCCTAGCTGCAATTTCTCCTCGATTCGAATATTGCGACGCAATTTTCGCGCACTGTCTCGAAGCTATCGATTCGCAAATATTCGTACACGGTGCACGATTTTACTTTCGATCCGCTGTACTCGAGCAAACGCGATCTCGTCGAACGGAGCAAATAATTCGACGAGCGCGCATCGAACGAGAAAGGTAGCGAAGAAAGTTGTTACGCGCTGGTCCCACGCGGCCTTCTTTTCAAGGGTAATTGGGAAAAAGGAATCGAAAGGGCCGTAAAAAATCATTGACTCGATCGCCGTGGAACGATAACCGAGCCGATCTCTGGCTCCGCGATCTTTGCTCTCTTTTCGTCGTTATTCCTCCGTTTCGTCGCGATACCGAATTGGCGCGAAATTGGTTTAAAAATCCCTCGAAAACCTCGAAGCTGTTAGTCCAATCGCGAGATACGCTCGAAATCTTCGAGAAGCTTCGGAATTTACGGTCCCGCGTTGTTTCACCTACCCTTCGTAACCGATGCGTTTCAATGCCGCGCAGTTTATCTTAATGCAGCTCGATAAAGTCCGCGATCAATTTCCTCGGTAAAAGTCCCGAGAGAGCTCTCGTTCACCTTGTCGCGGCTGTTGCGCGCGCAGACTTCCAAATTCGCTAACGCGCTTATCTTCGGCGCCTCGCGTTCGAACGAACGACGCACCGACGATGCACGGAATGTCGAAATTCCACGCTTCGATTCGTCCCGAGAGCGCAATCGGGAGCGAAGGAACGTCGAACCGACGAAAGGAAGTTTCGAAATAAGGTCAACGTCACCGATAAAGCCGGGACGACGTACAAGGATTTTCGTGCGATCGAACTCGAACGTCCGGAGACCGACGAACCGATGGCGCTCGATCTCGTTCATCGAATCTCGGAAATTTTGCACGGTACGAGGTTCGTACGTACCTTTCGAAACGAATCGTAGAATCGATACGAACGTAAATCCCGAGAATGGGTATTCGTTTCTCAGAATTCTTCGGAAAGGAACGCACGAGAGACGGAACGAGTTACCGTTTATTGTTTCGTTCGATTCGCGGGCAACACTCGCGTCGAAGAATGTAAAATTACGTCGAGTTCGATCGCGATATTCCGGCGGTCAACGACCGTGTGATTTTGCACCGGAAGGGTACGTTTTCGAGGAACGACGAGGCGTCGAACGCGCACCGAACTGGGCCACGAGAAATTTAACAGCGATAAGTCACGATTTTAAGTGCAGTGTCGCGTTCGATGTATACGTCCCGCCACCGTTCCAGAATAGAAGAAAACGTGTAAACGTTGCTAGTTTGTCCGTTCGCGACGCGACGTTTTCACGAACGCTCGTCCGATGGGAAAAGAAGGATGCGACGCGCGCTGCGAAAGTAAACACCGGTCGCGTCTCGACCTCGAACGGCGACGAAACCGAGTTCCCGGCAAGGGCAGGGGAAAGAGAGAAAGACGAGAAAGACGAGAAAGACGAGAAAGACGAGAAAGGTTCGCGTAAATCGTCGAAAGGAAAGGTCGTCTCGCGAAGGAGGAACGAGAACCGGGCGTCGATCTCGAGCCGCCTCGTGCGCTCGCTCGCTCGGTCGCGCGCTCGCGAAAGTTTGCCCGGTTCGGTGCGAGTTTTTCCGCGCTCGCGCTGGTAAAACGATGTTGGGTACTCACTGTAATCCGACGTGTCGTCGTTGGATCCGTTCACCGTGCCGTCCGGCAGGATCTGTAGATGGCGGTTCTTGATGTACATCTGTATTTTCCTGGAAGCGCCGGTGATGTGGGACAAATTGGCCGATCGTTCCGCCCTGACGCCGGCGTCACCCGTTAAATCGACCGGCGCGGCACTCACTGCACTGATAACCGTGCCAATCGCCAAGACACTCAATCCGGTGGTACCCGGTCTCGCACTGGAGTCGAACACACCCGATTTACGCAGCCCGCACTGGCCGAACGCGACGAGGAACAGGAGAAAGGCCAACTGAAAGTACGACGAACGGCTGTTTGGGCACTCGCGTCTCTTCTTCCTCGTTCCCCGGGAACACCTCGAGGACTCGTCGCGGCGAGGAAACTCGGTCTGGCGATCGGTCGGCACGACCTTGGCGACGCGCGACTCGCGTCTCCGGGAATTCGTCGCGTCCACTTCCTTCCACGTTTCATCGGCCAAGGACGTAACCGCGTTCGCCGGTACGAGCTTCTCGTAGGTACGGTCTACTGCCGAGTGACTAGAGAACAACGACTTCCCTGTTCGTACGGTATCCGCGGCGTGAACTTGGGGCCAATTCTCCGCGGAGAAGTCGCGTTTCGAGCAGCAGGCCCGTTCTTCGGCTACGCGAGGATCGTGACCCGGTTCGTTTCCGGGTGTCCTCGATCGTTCGAACGCTCGAAATCTCCGTATCCTCTTCAACGGCGCGCGCGCCGCGACCTCGACGGTCTCGCGTAGCCGGGACTCGGGTCGTTCTTGCCGAGTGCGACGATCATCGTCGTCGTCGTCGTCGTCGTCGTCGTCGTCGTCGTCGTCGTCGTTGTCGTCGTTATCGTCGTTATCGTCGTTATCGTCGTCGTTGTTGTCGTCTTCGATGCGGTCGTTGACCGTTGACCCGGAAACTTCGTTCTCGTATCGACGAATCCTCCGATGAAATCCTCTCGATCGTCGGGATCGTCCGGAAGGTCCGTAGCAACGCGACTCGTAGGTACGGTGTACCGGTCGCGAGACGGTGGTACCGATAGGTCGGTCGTAGTCGTTGTCGTTGCCGGACGACGACGAACGAGACTCGGTGGCGGTGGCTAGGATCGGTATCGGGCAGTCGGCACGGTAATCACAGTGCAGCACCCTTGGCCCGCCCGTGTCGATCTCAGCGGGCATGACGGTCTCATCCACGCTCCTCGCCGAGCCCTCCTTCCTCTTATCCGCGCGGCGCTGCTTCCTCCGCGGTTTTATCCCGCGCGCGACGTTCCTCCGGTCCTCGTCCGGGAGGAGAGTCGTCCTGGTCGGTCGTCGAGGTTGATCAGAACGGGCGCGCGCGATTCCTCGCGTCCTCGCGCAGACAGTCACAGGAGCGTAAACTCGATTCCACGATGGACGAGCGATGGCTCATCCTCGGCCACGGGCTCGCCTGGTCGGTTCTCGCCGTACACTGGGGATGCAGCAGCCGGTCCGCGTTTTCGGTACTCTCGCATTATTGTTGGTGACCGGCTCGTACCGCGGTTGACGACGGCTCCAGTCAGAACGGCTTGTTCGCGAAGATAGGAAACCACGGAATTGGTTTACGCGGTGGCATCGAGGCGACGTGCGATGGATCCTGAACGCGAACGAGCGACCGGATCGTCCCTGGCTTCCCGTGCCCGATATCGCCGAGGGTACTCGTTACACTGCGAATGATCCTGGGTGAAGATCGGCTCGGAGGAGACGATCAGCGAAACGCCTTCGACGATGGAATTAGCGACAAAGGAGGCGAAAGGATCGTCGCTCGCTCGCCTTTAATCGGTCTTGTCGAAGCACGCAGGTTGATGCTACCGATTACCTTCGTCGAGCTCGCTCTGTCCCTCTCTCTCTCTCTCTCGCTCTTTCGCGCGCGCACACACACGCACACGCACGCTCTCTTTCTCTCTCTCTCGTTCTCTCTCTCGTTCTCTCTCTCGGACCCTCTATCAATCGCAAGAACTTCTACCGACACGTTACTCGTACCGCCTTAACGGGTTTCTCTCACTCTTTCTTTCTCCCTCTCTGGTCGAGCACCGCCACCACCTCCTCCTTCTCTTTATTCCTGTCTCTGTCCGTGTATCACTGTTTCTCTTTCGCCGAGACTGTGCCCTTTCTCCCCACCCACCCACCCACCCACCCTCCCCCCCGTTGCCCGGCCGTGAGAGCGCGTATCCTTCCGGAGTCGCGGAGGGTCGTGTAATCGGCGCGTGGAGTTGTTTCGCGAAATATATTCGCGGGGAATCACTGCCACCACTTCTTCTCTCACCCACTGATCGTCGGCGCGTTGGTGTGCGTTCGCGAAACCGCTGGCTCCGGCCACCGGGCGGTTCGCGAGAACCCGGCCAGTGCGTGTTCCGACACTGTTCCGTCACCGCGCGAAAACACCTGGCGAGGTCGTACGATGCTCCCTCCGTGCTGATAAACAAGCAGCGCGAGACGGACGGAGAGGCGAACGGGAGAACTCGACGAAACGGGCGTTACGCGCGACACTCGATCGATCGATGGATCGATCGACGGATCGGCGGTTGCGGCGGTTGCGGCGGTTGCGGCGGTTGCGGCGGCGGTTGCGGCGACAGAGGCGACGACGGCAGCGGCGGATGGGTCGACGTTACGGATCGACGTATGGATCGACGATCGGTCGGTCGGTGGGGGTCGGGTCGGGGACGTATGCCGTCAACGATCTTTAAATCCAACGCGTCGAGGTGCGTTCGACGGTCCCGACGACGACGTGCGCGCCGTACGGTTTTCGCCAACGGTCACCGGGCTCCGTTCTCTCGCGTCGTTCCCGTTTCCACGAAACGTGCGATCCAGTGTCGCGATCGTGCCGTCCGTCGTTGTTGTTACGAGGTCGGGGGTAATCCGGCCACTCCGGGGTTATCTGGTAGGTCGGATGGTGCCGGTGCGGCGTCCGAGAAACTACTGAACGAGTGCCGCGGTTCTCTTCTCCGGCTCGGTTCGGGCACGCTCCTCGGTTCGCTCTCGTAGAGAGACCGAACAGCAGACCGACACACCAGCACACGGGCCGGCAGCAGCCGAGAGTGAAACCAATACCAACGCGCGTGGATCGACTCGACTCGCTACTCACACGGGCCCGCAGCATCCATCCCATCCCGTCGTAGTTGTAGTAGTAGCCGTCGTCCCGTTTCGTCCCGTTTCGTCTCGTCTCGTCCCGTTCCGCTTCATACCATGTCGTCCCGGTTCCGTCCCATCCCAGAGCGACGCAGCACGCGACAGATCTGGATGCTCGCTCGCTCTCGTCCACTACCGCGCCACCACGACCACCACGCGCCTCTTCTTCTCCCTCTCTTCTTTCGCGCTACTCCCCCTCCCTCCTTTCCACCTTCGCTTATCTCCCTTTCTCCTTCCCTTTCCTCTCTCTCTTCTTTCGCGCTCTCTCCCTATTTCTCTTTCTCTGCCACCGCCTGTCTACCTATGCTGCTTCGCGCAGCGCCACGCCACGCCACGCCACGCCACTCGACGCCACTCGACGCCAACGACGCGCCACACCGCGCCACACCACGCTACACCACGGCTACACCGGTACACTCCACTCCACGCCACGCCACGCCACGCTACGCCACGCCACGATCGCGCCACGCCGCGGTTACCTTTCTATCTTTCCCCGGATCGCTCCGTTTCTCTCCTACCTCGTTCTTTTCCTCGTTACACCTCGTCCGGTCTCGCCTTTCTTCTCTTCCTGTCGGTCTTTCCTCCTCTCGGTTCGCGCGGCTACCCGGTACGCTTCGCGTTCCCGTTCTCTCGCGTACCGATCCGATTTCTTTTCGCGTTTTAATAACTCGACACCCGTAGCCGGTGTCTCTTCTGGTTTTACCCTTTCTCGCGATCCCGTGTTTTCTCCTCGTCGTCCGATACCCCGGCGCCGTTCGTAAAAGCTCGGCGCGAGAAAGACGAAAACCGGTGAAAGAGGAAGCTCGTTAACGAGGCCGCGAAGGACGCGCGCAAACACCTGCGAACCGACCGAGACGAATCCCTCGGAAATCGACTCTCGCGAGTTCCTTCGTTCGCGTCTTCCCTCGTATCTTTGTCCTCTTGCTCGCTCGCTCCTCGTCCTCGCTGTCCGGCTTCTTCGATCTCTCCTGCGTCGCTTCGCCTCGCCTCGCCTCGCCTCGCCTCGCTCCGTATACTTTGTATCTTATCCGAACCTCCTCTCCCTTTCTCGCGTTTTCTTCCGTCGTCCGGGTCGTCTCCCTGCTCCTCTCGTTTCTTTCTTCCTCCCCGGGCCCCTGTTCTTCCTGTTCGAGCCGTTCGCCTCTGTTTCGCTAACGGGACGTCTGGCCGCGTCCGTTTCACGCCAACGTGCAACGCGAATGCACGAGACCACGATCAGCCGCAACGCGCACGAGTTCTCGTTTTCTTCGGCTCCTTCGTTTCCTTTTCATTCTTCCTTAGACGCGAGCGAAAGCTCTATCGAGGTCAGCCGAGCGTACCTGTAAACAGTAACAAGGTCGTCCCTTAAATCTCCGAGTAAACGTTTCCGCCGGTGGTTCTTTCCGCGCTGTTGCACGCCGAGGGGGGAAATTTTTAGAATCGGACGAAAACACAATGCCGTCTCGTCTTCGGGGTATTTTCTTTTGTGCGCTTGATTCGCAACCACCCGGAAACTTTGCGACGAAAGCGGTACAATTTTCCGCGAAACGATATTCGAGTATTTTCCTTTGCGAGGAAACCGCGAACGGAACGTTCCGCGCACCTTTTTCGATCGTACCGCGGGCACGAAAAATCGAACAATGGCCGCTGCTTTCTTTCTCGAGGGGAACAAAATTATCGAGAAGCGTAATAAAGCGACCACGGGAACGGTGTCGATCGCGAAGAATATAGAGCGTTTACGGTCGATTTGTACTACGAACGAGTGGTCGGTCGTTGTTTGTAGAGCACACTCGTTGTTCGATGGGGTAGCATTTTTACGAAATGTTCGACTCGCGTAATAACATTGGCGCGTGTGAACCATCGGACGGTTCTCGGGACGATGAAAAAAATGAAAAGAAGGTGGAAGCTCGTTAACTCGGGATGAATCGGTTTCGCCCAGCGTCAGGTAACACGTTATTCGTGCGTGCAGACGTATTTCCGACATAACTGGCGCGACTTGTTGCATCACACAGATAGCAACATTGTTATCATTTCTGCTTATAGATGTTTACGGAAAACATACGTAGATAACGTATTTTGACACGGTGTGGCCACATCCGTTCCAAGCTCGGTAGACGTCGAACGAACCACGCATACGCGCGTAAGCGATGATTCTCGATTCCGCGCCGGCGCTTTGGCGAGTAAACGCGTATCGCGGAACGAAAAGTTTCGTACGGGTGCGAATTATTAAAGTATCGTTGAAATCCATTCGTTGTCCTCGTCGTAATTTACGATAGCAAAGTACGCGAAAAGGGTACCGCGGTGAACGTATCGATATATATCGCTGTATCGTGTGCATATTTATCATTGCACCGTAAGCGTATTTAGACACTGTCGCTTTATCGCTTCCGACGTAAGTAATAAACGGGTTTCGGTTATACAATGAATGCTACCAATGTGTCACAATTTTTCGCTGTCGTAATGTCGCAGTTATCCCCCACTGCTTCCTGAAACCGCCGACACGATAACATTGATTCTTAATATTCTAAATCATCGAACTGAAAGAGAAATTGCGATACGGAGTGTCTACGAAAACCGTGCGCGAGGATCGATCGTTACGCGCGACAAGGATACCAGTTGAACGGAATTTTCAAACGTATTCATGGAAAATTACAATTTTTTATACGCGTCGTTGTATCATCGTGAAAGTGTCGTTGATGCATCGGTGACTTTTTCCCGATTAAATCGACTCCAAACACGGCCTCCTTCGGATTGATTTTCGTTACGCGTGTTTTTCAAAAATATTTCAAAAAACGTGTAATTAAAAACGGTCCAAATCGTGCAGTATTTGGGGTCACTTTCGTAAAAGTGTCGTCGTTGCAGCGGTGACGTTTCCCCGATTAAATCGACTCCAAACAAGGCCTCCTTCGTTTTGATTTTCGTTACGCGTGCTTTTCAAAAATATTTCGAAAAACGTGTAAATTAAAAACGGTCCAAATCGTGCAGTATTTCGACTCGTTTTCATGAAAGTGTCGTCGATGCATCGGTGACCTTTTCACGATTAAATCGACTCCAAACAAGGCCTCCTTCGTTTTGATTTTCGTTACGCGTGCTTTTCAAAAATATTTCGAAAAACGTGCAAATTAAAAACGGTCCAAACCGTGGGGTGTTTGGGCTCGTTTTCGTCGGGAGAACCTCACCGACTCATTGGACGCACTCTCGCGACGATGTATCGAAGATTGTAGAAATTTCAATTTTTCGTTAGCGAACCGCTCGTGCGTCCCGCGCGCGTGTCTTATCTCGGTTGCGAGACGCCGAATGGTATTTAGTAATCCACCGCGAAGAGGCCCTCGTTCCGTCTCGCTCGCTCTCGGCAAATCTCGTCCACAGTTCTCGCCTCGATGGCACGTGTAACGCTTCAAGCCGAAAATCCGAAATAGAACGGAAACCCTACTTCCCCGGTTGTACGAAATCGAGCAGGTACGAAGCAATTCCACATAACCGAGGACCGTTCCGTTTACGTTTCTTTTCGTCGGTTCGTCGTATTTGGCGCGCAAAGAGGCAACGTTATTTACACCGATGTTGTATTCGTAACGAAAACTGAACGTTCCAAGAACGTTGATACCGTTCAAAGTCTCCGTGCGTCGAAACAAAAAGAAGACGAGCTTGTAAAACGGAGAAAAATGATAATGGCCACGAACGACGACTTTCGAGACACCGTGTATATACAGGTATAAGTTTCCATTGGTGTTCGACTGTGTAATCAGCTTACGAGTAAATATAATGGTAATCACGAGTCGTTTATTTACAGCATTTTCAATCCTTTTAAAACGCTATAAATAAATGGCTCGTAATAACCATTATATTCGATGGTTACTATTATTTTTACAATACGAGCGCATCTCTTAATTATTATTATGGACAAGTAAGCACACCCCGTCGCATTAAGTACGAGCAATTTTTATTTTTGTTGTCAATCTTGTATCGTTGAACACTAATGAAATAATATTCTGTACTAATTATATAAAGCTACACTATTACTGCTCGGAGAAACGGTTGTGTGCACTGATCATCGAGACAGTATTTCCAATTCTCCTCTACCCGATTCGTACACGTGCGCGTATGTACGATACATTGTTACGTTGCGCGATATTGTCTAGAGGCGTCTCGGTACGCTAAACGGCTTCGATAATACCAAACGCGTTTGATTGTTTCGATGCATCGCGTCGATCCACAATGCCCTCCCGGTTGGTCAATATTATTGCCAATAATCGATATTGCGCAATCGTATCGAGCGTGTGTAAGCACCTTTGCGGCCCGAGTCACGGTCGGGAATGTTTGAAAAATATTTACACAATGTGTACAAGCGTAGGGTAATTCGGAGAAAGCTGCAAAGACGCAACGCGTCGTCACGGTGAAAGTGATCGAAATAACTTTCGCAGCTATTTATCGAAATATTGCGTTACGGTAATCGTACACCCGTGTTACGAAAATATTTCATTTCGTGACGTTACGTACGATGTACTCTCGATGTTATCGCGCAATACCGGGCTTCGATAATCTCGAACGTTTCGTTTCGATATCTAACAGCTTCTGTACGCTTCTGTGCACAAAACGTCGGATTCGGTACACTTCGATCGAAGTAACGCGAGTGCCTTCTATTATTATAAAATCTGTACCTTTAACTGCGATAAAGTCTGAACGCAATTTTCGCGAAGGAATCCGAAGAAGAACACACGGAGAAGAACTTTGCACTGCAGCTCGTGCGGTTTTCGAAGCGTTATTCGCGATGCACGAGGTCAAGCGTTATCGCGGTGTAACAGAGCACCGTGTCTATTCGCTGAAGTAGGTTGTTTTTCGCATAATTTTATGCGCGATTGTTGCAATCCCGTACAGTGCGCGGCTCGTTTTAGCTCACCGTCTGCCGTATTGCGATAAAACGATCGACGAAACTTGGACCACGAGCACCGTTTCCCGACGACAAATCTCGACTCATAAACGGTTTCGCGGGCACGTAAAATCGGCTATTTCTCGCTCAAAGTCTCCACGCGTTGAATCCATCCGTTGTATCGTCCCTGAACGCGGGACAAGTACGTTGAAAATATTTGAAAAACACGAGAGAGAAACTAGAGAAAAAGAGCATCCACCGATCGCGCGTTTTTAAACTCCGTTAACAGCGGGCTCTTTCGTCGAGAACTATCTCGTTCGGTAGAACGTTCTACAAGCGGTTTCCACGACGTGTACGAAGATAAAGGGCAGATACCCTTAACCGTGGATCGCGCCGCGACATTCCCGAATTCCCGATACCTAGGCATTCGACTTTTACGAGGCGCGTCAAATTTCTACCGTTGTCGAACATCTCGTAGGAGTCGGCCGCTCGGAGATAGCCCGGATAAGTAGTTCCAGTTTCGGGACTTTTTCGTCCGTGGAAAATAGTGGAAATATTTTTCCACGAGGAGTGGAATCGTCGTCGGCAAACGCGTTCGCTCGGTCGCTCGGTCGCGCGTGCGTTAACACCGGTGAGGATCGCGGCGATCGGCCGCGGGCCGGGACACTTAAAGCGCACTTAACCGTACGTCTCGTAAATACGGAAGGATACGAGCTGGCTCGCGACAGCTTGGAAAAATGACGAAATGGAGCGCCGCGTACTGATGGATCGAGGGCCGAGATACGCGCCCGTCGAAGATTAGAAGGGCGCCACGAGGATTTACAGTCGTCCACCGTCGCCTTTGGCTGTTATTGTTCGTCGCGATACCGAGAGAATTATTGTCCGATCGTCGAACCGCTCGCGCTTTTGCACGCTTATTAGAGCCCTGGATCCTCGGGTCGTCCTAGCTCCGGGACCGAGTACCGTCGTTCCTTACATTGTGTCGCGAAGTTATCCTCGACGATTCTCGGAATCGTTGCCCTCGAAGCCTCGACGCTTATCTCCGACGCGCGATGAAGGGTGTCAAGGGTCACGAACGAATCACCGGAGCGGAAAAGTGCCAAGTTTTCCACCTGTCCTTTCAGAGTCGCGAAAATGTTTTTCGATCGTCCCGTGAGGATTCGAACGATGAAAATAATACCGAACGAGAGGTTTTCGAACGAATGTTTCCTCACGGACGATAAAAGACGAATTTGTTATTTTGTGGACGAAAGAAGAATTTTCTCGTGTACGGGTAGTTTTTCGATCGACTGGGAGGTTAGAGACAAGCGCGCTCGAATTTCTGTATCCGTCCCTTTCGTTGTGTCACCGTCCGGGCCGGAGTCAGTGACACAGTGAAGGAGAAGACCGCACACCGAGATCGAATGCGAGGAATCGCGACAGCGAGCGAGAAACAGGAATCCGTGCGAGCGGTTTCAAGAAATTGCGAGAGTAGCTACGCGACAACTTCAAGGACATAAACCGTAACAACTTCAGGGGTTACACCAGGTTGAAGGCGTAAAATATTCATGAAGGGACTCGCGCTTCTCTTCGCGACACTCGTCAACATAATATTGTGCGATTGATTAAAATATGGACGTGGAACAAGTACACCTTGGTATTAATACCTACAGGAAACAGATTATTTAAATCGAGTCCAGCTCGTGTGAGGAGTTGCTCGGTTTACAATATTTTGAGTTAATATGCAAGATACAAACTGGTTGTTCGGGTTTTAAGAACTGCAACTTGCTCGGTTGAAGGTTAATTCTTGTCGGTACGGTGGTAGGACTGCAACTTCTCGGTTTCGAGATAAAAATACGATCGATAGTTTCACCGATGATCCTATCGCGATTAACTTTCGAACGTTCGTTGTAATTGGTAACGAGTTTGGTCGTCGACGAAAATTCGTGTTCGTTTCGTAAAAGCTGCAGTACTTTTGCACATATTAGCTTCGAACGTGCGAGTGTTGGCGTTCTTCGAACACTGAAAAATGGAAGGTTTCGAAATAAAAAAAGTGTCGCGTGGAACGTTTTCGAAATTTCCTCCTGTCGTCGAACCAAAAGGAAAGAAAGTTCCACGTAAGGACGTAAACCGCGTAACCACGCACGGGACAACGTAACGTAGTACAAAAGCTGATTCCTGATTGGCGTCCCGCAACACACGCTTACGTTACGCTCTCTCACCGCTACATTTTTACCATACGTATGGAAGAAAAGAGAACTTGCACGTACGTAAGCGGAAGCTGCAGTAACTGTACACTTACTGGGTAGAACCTGTGCAAGGTAAATGTCACCATCGGTGACCTCTCTCCCCTCTAGCTCCTCCTCCTCCTCCTCCTCGATCGCTTATTCAAATTTTCTGTTAAAAATGACGATTCGTTTTCGATTCACCATTCACGTTTCTTTATATCGCGATCGATGCGTACAATTTTCCAAAGGGGCCTGCGCGTTGCCGGAAAATCGTTTAAACGAACAATTTATCGACCAATGTCGCGCGTCTTTTTTTTTATTTATCGAAGAGCAGGGCGTACGCGATTACCAGCGCGGTTATTAGAACGGAAGTCGGATTCGATAATGCTAGTAGAGGAGTACAAGAGGCGACGATAAGGTTGTTCGAAATTTCTCGTGAATCACCAGTGGAAATTCACCGAGAATTATCGACGCAATAGCCAATGACCGTTTCGATCCGATCGATCGATATCTCGCGCACGTAGAACAAAAACTCGTTCTCGAGTCGGATAAAATTTGGTGGTAAAAGCTACCGGCGCAACGTACAATGCTGTGCAACGTTACACCCGATACGTTGTTATACGATTCGGTAGTCTCCCGTATAACGCGACTCTCGCGCGCGATAAAAAAGGTTGCAACGACACTGCTGACGCGATAAATCGTTCGGGCGTGATGCGGTAAAGACAGATTACGGGGATTCCCAGGTGCGTGAAAACTTGTACAGGATATTTCTACCTCTATTTTCAAACGCAACGAGTGTTTTATCGTCGAAACTTTTCTTTTCGGTTATGCAACAACAATGACACGACCGAACCGTGTCCCGATATCGGTGCAGAAATTCGTCGAAACGTTTCTCTAAACACGACTCGGAAACTCGTCGAAAACACGGATGGTGAGTTTTCAGCGAGGCGTGAAAAAATGGAGAAAAGCTGTTCCGTATGTTTATCGCGGTACGGACAACGTGCTACCGTTATCGAAGCTACAGAGTATCGTAATGTATTCACCGTGCCTGGACGTCCGATGTCAGCCTTTGCGTCAAACGTTAATGCATCTGTAATTGGCCGTAGTACGAGCCGCGGTTCAGCAACTATTAATTCGATGGTCGCAAAACCTCGACCAATTCTCGGCGTACACTCATTACTTCTGAAACTCACACGTGGCAATTTCAGTCAAATTAACGTCGCGACCTACAGAAACGGTCGGATTAAGCTGCCTTGACGCAAATGCTTAAAACGAGCCGAACGAAACGAGTCGATCGTAAAACTGGACCATTAATGATACTTCATCAATTCGAGCCTGACGTATCAATTATTCACATGAACATCCGTCGACAGAGTAACCGGTGCACGGTGTATATACATATTTTCGATGAATCTCGATGCAAAGTTTAAGTGGCGCGGGAAATTACAAAGCACCGGACAAATTGCTCCCTAAATGCGAATACTCGATGCCCGTGAAATAGCTGCGATAGATTAAAATCTAATTAAATGAATTTATCAATTGGCGACAGTGAAGCGATTCGCGGTAAATTACGCGTTCGCAAGCGTTAACGGTGGATAAGCGACAACATTTTTAAGCCCTACCGCGGCTCGTTTATTAATTGTTCTTCTATTTGGAACGTCGTCCGGTTCGCGTTGCTTCCTTGGAAACTATCCAAAACAAGATTTTACGTTTTGTTCGGCGTAAACTTGGACGACCAAGTGACTTCCAAAGTCACGTGTCACATATTCGAGCACTCTTGACGACTCCCGGTCTATTTAAACTCGAACAACGCGGACCTGTACCTCGCTTCGTATTTCTTTCGTAGATCTCGTCGTCCGTTGACGTTGCTCGCCACCGTTTCTTCGTACCTCTGTTTCGCGCTCGCTGTCCACGTATCGTTCCTTGGACGATAATAGAAAATTGTACGGCAACAAAGTCTCGAAACGCTGGGAAACATCGCGATATTGCGTATCTGGAAGCTCGTTCGGTCTTTAAATGTTGCACATTACGAACGATTAAGCGCGTACAATTTGTAATATCGGCGTCATTCCCACGAAACCGCTCAATGCGAACCAGACCTATAAATATAAATCGATGCGAAATTCAACACGTGGGCGTAAGTATACGTTGGTCTAGCTTCCGAGATAAGTCAAGCAGGTTGACCGAACCTGTCCTAAAGACACTATTTAATCAATGAATAATGTATAACCGTTACTGAGAGAGAAATCATTGAGGTGCTCCACAATTAGGAATTTACGTAATTATTACCTCGAAAGCGGTAACAGCGCGTTCATTCATAAATTAGAAACGAATTTTCCCCGCCCATTTGTAACAGCTTCGAAGCTGCCCGTGCGAGGCCTGTCGCATTTGAGTAACGAGAAAGAAAAACCTGCGAACCTTTTGTGAGAATTTCGTAAAATTCGTAACCGCGCCAGATACGCGTACCGTAATGTAACTTAAACGCCGTCATTTGTTTGCCCAATGACACGAATCGGATCTCCAATTGGAGATCGACTGCCCGATAACAACCCCGACTGTAATTTATATTGTTCGACATTGGTCGAACAATAAATTTATCGGAAATAAATTGGTCCAAGGTCTGACCGATGCAAACGTTTCTATCGAAACGTTTGCGATCGTCGAGTGCGCGATAAGGAAGATGAAATCTTTGACTCGCTTGCGGTGAAATCGATGGTTCGAACTCTCAGCCGGTATGATACTCGCTGAAACGATCGAAGCAATGTTGGTAAACACGAACCCGCGACGTTCGACTCGTACGGAAAAATTGTATTCGATCGCGGCTGGTTACTCCAAGTGTCTTCCTCTTATTTTCATCTACCGTACCGCGACGCGTTTCCTCGTTTACGGTTGCACAGCCTCGCGAATGCGTACAGTACTTATCAAAATAAGCAAAACAGTTTCGGTAATTATTGGTCTAGAATGCGATAGTTTCCGAGTTACCGCGTACGTGTAATAAAAAATGTAAATAAGGCAGCCAGTTCGAGCGTTCTCTTTGGTGGCGATTGCTGTGCGAGTTTCTCTTGGCGGGAAATAAGGGGGAAACCTGGCATTCTTGAGCGTGCGCGAACCTCAATGAGGAAACGTGTCGAGGTATGCATCGAAATAGGCAAGAAGACGACGCACCGAACACCTGCTGTAATTAAATGAAATTTTTCCTTATAACTTGAAAATCCTTGATTTCTCCACTCGCGTTCGTTAACACTGTTTTGCTTATTTTCGTGAGCTCGGGTCGTCGATTTTAGCACAACCTGTACATCGGAAACAACTATCCGAACAATCTCATGCATAATATCTGTTAATCTTCATAAATTCGATTTTACGATCAGTTGTATACTCGCGATATTGCTAAAACTGTTCAACGTTGGGATTTATCGTTACATTACGCGAACTAATGTGCATAATTTCCTATGTCTCGGGCACCAGCGATGATCTCCGCATCGAACTTTATCTACGTATTTCGTATGAATTATATCGTATACGCGAGGTTACAAAGTCCAGGAATAATTTTGCGCAAAGGATTTATCGAAAACTCGGATATTAATTAAACCTGTACAAAAAGTTGGGCAATTTTCTAACCAATCGGTGTGAAATATTAGAGGGTTTTAATCGAGTCCGTGGAAAAATTTATAATCTATCTCGAACAGGGTTGCGTTTCCTGTTTGCCGTTAACGAACCGTAAAAATTTCGTTTCCTATCAATTTTTACGCACATGCACCGGAATAACTGGAAGACGATCGATTATGTATGCACTTGCCGCGTATTCTTACTCAACTTATTCTTTATCCGAAGGAAGCATTTTATTTTTGGCCATCGATCGTACGATTATTTGGAGTATAAAACGGTTTACGAGAGAACCGGAAGTGGAAGCACACTTTCTCAACGAGTCGTAGCCGAAATTATAGGTCTGAACCAAGTGTTTACCAAACGACCCTTTCTAGGGTTAACTGGGCCCTGATTTTCAGAAATAGTGTCGTAAAATTAACAAACTTCTCAATCCTTGCATCGTCGCGACGTTCACGTGGACTTTGTTTCTCGATAAATAAAACGACAACAACCGATAACAATGATATACAACTCGAGACGAAAACCATCGATCTCCGATTTTAAAGATACGTAATCACGTCCGAAAGCATCTACCGAACCTGTAGATTACTTGCACCGAGCGCGAAGCAATAACTCTGAAACGGTGATATCGACAACCCGACGAAGCTCGAACGATGATCGAAGGGACGTCCCCTTTCGTTGGAATCGCAATTGGAAAAAGATGGAACTGTCGATGAGTCGCGATGATTCGAACGGAAGAGCGAGGAACGGTAATTAATATTCCGTTATAATTTAATTCCAGGTACCCGATGCAATAAAACTCGTTCGTGTTAGCTTCAGGGTGGCTCGGAATAAATAAAACGGAGCGACGGTTCGCGCTGAACGGAGGGTGACAAAGAGAATAGACGAGGGGCAATAAAATAATAAGGTGGACCGCGGAGAAGAGTGATCGAGGGCAATAGGCGGCCGATCCTCGATCACCGGTGATCTGCACGGTGATCGGTCAAGCGCACCGATCTTATCTTTAACACTGGCTTAAATGTATCGAACCGGACGGCGATCCACGACTTTTTTGCGCATAACTGCTCTCATTCACGCTCAAGGGACCTCCCCCTTTATAAGAAGTTTCATTTTGTGTCAAATGACGGCGGAGCAATTACGTCGACTGTTCCTTTTTAGCGCGCGCTCCGCGGCTGACATAAAGTCGATCATTGAAAGCTACCACCTAAAAGCTTAATTTTGCGGTTCATGCATCTTGAATGGACTTTTTACGGTCTTTCCTATTGGCGGGGCACAGTGACAGTTACAATTTGCATCTCGGGTATTACATACTTTTTAACGTTATAACGCCGCTGGCCCGTACCCAAGCTGCGCAAGTATTTTATATTTTTCGCAAACAGGTATAAAATCATCGTAACATTATCTCACACGTAATATTCTTACTTTGCGCGCGTATATATCGATCCTCGTATTTTATTCAGGGTTGCTCGACCGTGAGGAACTTTAGAAAAGTTTTTAACAACTTTTTCGACGAATAATTAAATTCGCGTAAAAATCACTGGCCTCTACCGACGGACGTGTTACAAATATTGAACAAAGTCGGCGAGTTTTACGGGAGTTTAATATTCTATTGGAAAATTGATCAAAGTTCCGTTTCGGATCGGATCGAATCTTTTACCGAGCCTAATCGTATCGCGTTAATCTTTCTTGTATTTTTTATCGCGAAAGATATTTCTCAAGTTTTGCCATTCGGCGTTATTGTATCGTAATTGTACATTACAATGACAATGGTTCGAGTCGAAGGACACTTCGAGCCCGAGGTTCGAAACGTGCGGCCTGACTCACGTCTAAACATTTGTGTTGAGCGACAATGAAATAAATTATATGTGAATGCGCGCACGTTTAAAATTGTATTTTTAGCTTCGGTGGCTCCGAGAATGCCTCCATACCGCACCCTAGATAAAACAGAATAATACGAGCGAAAATAGAAATGGTGCTACTTAATCGAAGGGAATAAATGTTTACGTAACATTTTACGAAAAATAAAGTGCACGATTCTTGAAACTGTAATCGATATCGAATGTAAACGATGAGAGATATAGTCCAAACGCGTGGAATGTTCAATACGAGCAAGAAAATACGACCAAAGAAACGCGCGACTAGTCAGCGAGAAATAATTTTTTACACCTATGAAAATTGGAAAAACAAGAAAAAAAAAGGAAACGCCCAACGTGGGGCTCGAACCCACGACCCTGAGATTAAGAGTCTCATGCTCTACCGACTGAGCTAGCCGGGCAGTTGTTACGGTGATCAAATTTTATGCTCTAAATCTCTGAATCTATTTCTCTCACTTGGCTCTTTATTTTCTTTACTATGACGCCAAAAACAACTATTACTATTATTATTATTATTATCGTCAAGTTATACCGCGTACCGTACACTATTCTCACGATCGAACAGAATAGGTACCGTGAAACTTTTCCTTGCCAAAATTGCACCCAATGATCCCGTAACGATATTAAAACTAGCAACAACCGTCGGAATTCCACTTAATCGCCGCTAGCGCGCTACACGTTCTAAATCGTAACGATTGTGAAATATTCTAAATCGAAAACGGTGACTCGATTTACAACAGAGTAACGAAAAAATTCATCCCCCGTGATTCTCGATCGGAGTAAACCTGTTCAGTGAGAGTGTTAAAGCACTGAATCGATCCGATCGGATCGATGAATTATTCAACGCAGCTATTATCCGTGTCTAACGTTAAAATAAAGTCACCACCGCCTACGCGGTAGACCGTTGAAACGACAAACACGGCTACCCGAAGTGTCAAGTTCAGGTTCGCGAATGTCCCAGTTCCCTCCCGACAATTCCCAGACGGTTCCTCTGTGCTCCTTCCGCGTGAATTTCGCGTTCCGAATCACCTTTTTTCTCCCGTTGCGTCCCTTTGAGTACCTCGGGGCGGGACTGCTTTCCGCGCTGCTTCGCGCTGCAAATGACCTGTATGCGTATAATTTACAGCGGTTTCGGATTCCGAGGATTAAGTGGTCAACAAGGATTTCGAGCGGAAGAGGCATCGGTAAAGTGTCGTTACAAGCTGTCGAGTGCTTACTTAAGGCGTATACATACTGTTATCTGTTTGGTTAGCCTGCGTAAAATTGCCGGTCTTCGCGCGGATCGTTCGCTACGGTTGTTTTACAACAGGCCAGATTTCCCTCTCGAGTTTTAGTGCCAGCGGTTCTATGCCAATTTCCACTGAACGCTTGTGCCGTGACGGGGACAGCCGGGCCCGATGATAGTCCTCCGTGCGGTCATAAGGTACCGAGCTCGTAATTTACCGCCGGTGGCAATGAAAATTTATTCTAAGCCGCCTACAGCCGTCGTTCCAGCCACTTCGAATCCACGCTGCGCTACTCCAGACCAGGTAGGACGCGCGACGCGCCTGCTTTATGAGAAACTTTATCGCGGTATCGTAGGAAGCAAATTGCTGTTCAGGAAACGTTTAGCACCCGAGATGGATCGTTTAACACCGCGGGGTTACCTTTCCGGAAGGAAACGCGAAATTCGCGCGTACGCGTCCCAAACTCCTACGTCTTCGAGAAACGGAACGCCTCGCTCGTCGTTATTCGACTCCGGATGTTCTTCTCAGTGTCCTTCGTCTTTCGTACCCTTGGCGATCGAGCACTCGACCTACGATTTGAGTTTCGATAACGCGCGCGAACAGTAATTTTGTTAACCTGGTTCAAGATCGATTTTATCGAGTTTTCGCACGAAAGTTGGGAAAGTACAACAGCTTCTCTCGCGGCTCGATCTGCAGTTTCATTTTCCGCTATTCCCCGATATTCGCTCCGAAAAAGGATCACGTTGCCGATCCATTGACGTCCGAAGGTTTCTCCTCGAATTAACCCGCTAATTTCCGAACCACCTTCTATTTAATATTCTGCATATTTTCACGATCGTTCGATCGAAGGATATAGTTGTTCTATGAGGTATAACGAGCCGGTAGATTTTCGGCCGGATGATATAATCATCGCAGGAGCACCGACGTTTGAACAAGGGCGTGACCGGGATACCGCGGCAAAAGAATGAGCCACGAAAGAACAGAGAGACCAATGGCGTGGCATTTGTTACGTTTAATCGCGCGCGCTTCTTCATTTTTGAACGGCATTAATTTCAGGCCCCCGTGTTAACGGGCTCTGCCTTCAACGAAATTAACTCGTAAACGTGGCCTCTTCCCCTGTAATATAACATCGCGTTGTAACTCGTTAAACATCACGAGTGCTCTTTATTGTCGAGTAAGTGCACGTGTCGCACTGTAAACGTCCAATTACCGAGAAAACTCGGGAAACTCGGAGGGAAGAGGTTTCTGGAATATTGTCAAATTGCACACCGCGCGTTACTCTCGGTTTGTTTCTCGTGGAACAAAGACCGCGTCTCCGAGGATCGGGCAATTCCACCGCTAAAACTTTCGAATGGAGATTTTCGAGTAACCCCGATAACGTGCATTTGCATTTAAACGGCTGCCCTTGGTGTTACAATCCCGGTTATAAAATCCAATCGAATATTCCGCGTATCGTCTACCTCGAGACGTCTCAATCGAGCACGGAGCCAGGAACGAACGTATCACGGTCGTCGATCGATTGTCAAAAATCGTAGCGAGCCGTCGAACGTTCCGCGCCATTGGGACCCCTCGGATTTTATAGTTTAATAATAGAGCGGCGCGGGCGAGTGTTTGCTTATCGGAACCCTGATTTTCGAACGAAGACACGACGCCGGACGTCGTGCGGCTTATAAGAGAGGACGGGGAGAATGAGAATAAAGGTAAGAGCGAAAAGAGATAGGACGAAGAAAAAAACGAAAAAAGAAGGGGGAAAGGACCGGGTAAAAATAAAGGGACGAAATAAGAACGAAACGAAGGAGAGAAGAGCGGCATGGATCACGGTGCAAAGAGGGTTGGGTGACTTGTGCGAGGCTGTTTAGCCCGGCTATGCCTCCCACCTGCGGCTGGCTCCTTCTCCCTCGTCCACCACCCAGACACGAATAATCGAAGCATAATTTCAGCCCGTGGGCTGCTCCTCGCGTATTTCGGACGTTCCCATTTTATACGGCTACGTACGACCCTCTTTGCTATACAGGGTGTATCCTGTCAGATCGGCAGGATTAGCCTATGCAAAAGTTGCAATTAACTGGGTTCTCTCTTTATGCGTTTCAACGACGGCCAAAATTTTACTCGAACGAAACACGACCAAAGCGACGCGCAACGATTCATCCACGACGCTTATTGGATACGAGAATTTATACTTGTTTCGATCGGTGGCTGGGTAACCGATCGGAAATCGCTCGGTTCGGAACTCTCGTTACGGAATCTGTATCCGGACGAATGTTTCCTCCCGTTCGCAGAAACGAAGTTTCGATCAACCGAGCACCCATTTTGTTCAGTTACGAAATATCGTTTACGGTACCAACGTATCCCATTGTATTGTCGGCGTTAGACACTGCGAAACGATTAATAACATCCTCGTTTCGTATAGAATATTGCGCAAGTTTCGTCATACGCTATTGTGAACGAATAAAGGGAAACTTTCGTATAATTGCAACGTAAATTGTGCAAGAGAACTTTCATAGCGGCGTAAGTGCGCGGTTACGTGCGATCTTTTCAATGAGGTTCCTTCTGCGCGCGATTACGATCTTTTGTTCGCGGTACACGGTGTACCCGATCGTATTGGCAAGATTCGAATATACAAAGCTTGGAATCCACGAGATTCCTACTTCACGAGCTTACGTCTAATTCGACGAGTCGTGTAAAATCCTTGTTCGACGTTCATCCTTGTCATCGTACCGTAGTTTCACTTGCATCGAACGGTATCGGATGACACCCACCGACTGGACCAGGCCTAGACGAAAGTCCGATCACCTCTCGGTCTCGTCCTCGTCTCTCGTTTTCCCTCGTCCGAGCCGCTACCTCGACGATGTTATCAAATTCGTCGAGTACACTGTCCTTTATTTCCTCTACACGTCCTAACGTATCGGAAGAATCGAGTTGTACAAATGTTGCAATTAACGAGTTTTCCCCGTTACGGCTCGCGCGTCTTTCCTCCACTGCGAAGTGTGTATCCTGTCGGATGATCTAGATCGAGCTAGACCACGATTAACGGAATTCCCTTTTCGTGCGTTACGAACAACACACTGTGTCGAGTTCTACCAAAAAGTTGCAATTAACGAGCTTTCCTCGTTACACGGTTGCACGTTGCGGACTATCTAAATCGGTCCGTACCGCAGCTAACAGAGTTCCCCTTTCGTTGCATTATACCGCATTGTGCCGGATCGGGTTATACAAATGTTGCAATTAACAATGTTCCCTCTATACGCGGTTATATTTTGCACTGTGTCAGATCGACGAGATTAGGCCGCGCGAGGTTGGAACCCAACAAGGTTCCCTCTGTGCGTCGTTACGATCTTTTGTTGGCCATACCCGGCTCAATTGAGCTATCAACGACGTTTCCGTTTTACGTAGGATACCGAGGAAGCTGCAGATCAACGAACAAAAGGGTAGACAATTTTCGCATAATTGTGTATTCGTGAAAGGTACTTTGAAAACTTCTAATTAAGGCGCGGCTACGTATCGTCTTTCCTTTACCGTATCTATAATACGTTCCATCGGCAAGATTAGACCGTACACGAATCGCGATCGAGCCGATTCCTTTTTCGCGATCTTAAAACACTGTCCGTTCGTCGGCTGCGCGCCTTATTAGATTCGCGAGGAGTGGACCTTCGCGAAAATGGCAATTAACAGGATACCCGTTCCGTGTGGTTACGCGCGATCTTTTCTTCCTGCGAGTTACAGGACGCGACTTGTAAAACCGATTCGATTAGACTCTTCCGTGTACGGGTAAACGCGATCTTCTCGATTCGTATTTTATCCATTCGAGGGAATCGCTCTCGGTGCACGCGCGAATCAATTTTACGAACGCTCGAATCTACGGCTGCAACATCGAAACGCATCGCGTTTTCGCGTTTGCATTGTACGTAATCCGTGTACGTACGTAACTCGACGCGTGGATGATTTATCCTTCGAATCGAGCGCGCGAAAGTCACCGACTCGTTCGAGGCACACCTTGTATAGCGGGCTTCGTAATAGTAGCCGCGTATCGGTACGTATAGGCGCAACAAGCTGGAGCTTAATTTAACGTGCTTCGAGCGTGATTTTTATTTCCTATTCGTCTCGTAATAAACGATTATAATAATAACCGCCATTACGTTAAAAAAAGGTTTACCCGGACGACGTCGAAGTTAGGGCAGAGGTAAGCAAATTAATACACTCGCGGAAAAATACGGTTCGGTCTAGAGCTATTTAATTATGAAAATTCGCGAAACCTCGGCGACGGCGTTCGTTTTACGACCTCGTCGCATGTGACGTATTTAAACCGCGAGTAAACCATGGACACCGATAATGGTGGCCGAGATACGAGGTGACAATTTGCATATTTAATCATTGATTAATACGCGCGATGACAATTTGCATACTCGATAGTGTAGAAACTAACGGCGCCCCTGTAATTACGTTCACGAGGAAAGAAGAAATATCCACCCCAAAAAGGTGTGTATATTTCAATCAATCCTGTAATTGTTTCGGTAGCCAATGTCGAAACCGTGAACGATCGTGTTTCCATGGAACTTCCGTTTAAACTTCGACTGTTCGAATTGTTGAAAAATGTTGCACAATTGGGGCAATTTGGTACGCAATTTAACTCCCCTTGGCATTTCTCTTTCGCTCGAGTATACCCCAGTCCCGGATAAAGCCATTAATAGTCAAGATCGCGGATCGATTCCACATCGCTTTATGGCTATCGTTGCCTTAATTACGGTCGTCGCGACCTCGAAAATTTTGTGCCACGTTCGACCTGTGCGATATCGATCCCGAGATTCTGGGACTCGAATACCGGGAGTTTCCAGCCACGAATTCTTCGAATATCGAAATCTCTTTCTCGATATACGCGTAATTCCCTTTTCCCTTCCACCTGAACGAAAAGAACGCGTTCAAAAGTTTATGGTGTTTGCGCAACGAAGATGCCGCTTCGCTGTGATTTTCTACTCGAAACGAACCTTTGGACGTTGTGTTCAGAAATTCGATAATTACGAGTACGATCCGAAATCTCGTTTCGAGATAGAGTCGTATTATTCGTTGCAAAAAGGTACGCGATAAAAGTCGTTCGATGATAAAATTGTTCAACGGTGTTGGGTTTGTCTCGATACTATCTACGGCGTTTATTAGAGGAAGAGCATTAATTACGATTTTAAAAACCGTAGGTTATCGACATCAATTATGAGGTTATCGAAATGGATCCACTCGCTCGCGTACTCGCTCCACGCGCGACGCTTCGATTTCGAGATCGAAGTGTAGCACTGGGACAACGAATGCTTGGAAAATTGCAGAAATCGACCTTAATTGGAAATTTGGCCATTCTTTGATACACCCGAACCAACGAAATTCGTCCAAGAGAACGATCGATCAGCGCTACGATGAAGAAAAAAGAATTAGACCGGTCGCGGTGTCCCAACGGCCGTAACGATAAACACGTTAACAAGAAAACGAAGCTGATAACAACTAGTACTACGATCATAGTTTCGTGTACACTCTGAATTACGATAATTGCGTCAAATGTCACAAGTTCTTGCTTATTGGTGAAATCATAGGATACGGTCGTAAGGTGACCGAAAACTTAGTCCAAGTTATTAGACAAACAAATGAAAAATTTACATCCAGTCGGGTTATAAATACAAAACGATGTTTGCAAATGTAGCTGTAACGTAAGGAGACAACCGATGAAAAAGCAATTGTACCGTGTTCGTAGCTACAACTGTACTCGCTGCTACAAGAGAATATACTCCCTTAACCATTTGCAGTGGTATTGAATTTGGACACGAGTGTCGTACTAGATCGGAATTAATTTCCCTTGAAAAATCCGTGACGGATAACGCGTAAGATTACGAAGGATAAACAAGATTTATTAACTCTTTCGTGAACTTTAAATATATGCTCGTACGACAGTGTGTTTCAACGTAACGTTTTTATGTAAAAATTATATTTTATAATCCTCCATCGTGCGGTATCTTTCAAAACAGTCTCCAACGTGCACTCCTGGTTTTCGACTACGTGTATCGCAAAAATAATTACTTTGATGTCTTCCTCAATCTTTCCGTTTGAACATACGGAACAATCTTTACTTTTTACATCTTCATAGTGCCGCAATATATTTTCCATTAAGCCTTTCCTCTTCACTGGATTCCGTTATCTCTAATAGGAGCACCGTATTGGTCCGTGAACAGATTCTTTACACGTTCAGATTCGTTCAGAGAAAGTATAAATTGATACATAGTTGAACAAAGTATAAGATTAGTTGGTTCCCTGCTGTGATGGCTGAGAGCAGACATACGATCGCGAAGGATTAAAAGGAGCGTCCTGTTCCAGTAAAATTCCCATACTTTTCTACGACAATAGTAAAAACGTTAAAATACCAATATTCGTCAATTCGTTATCGGTACTTGTTCTTCAAAAATGTTCGATCGTCGGGATTCGTTCCTTGTAGACACTTTAACGAAAGGTTGTAACTTCGATCACTCGACGAGCGAATTGCGCCAAATTATCGGGATTCGTTCCTTGTAGATACTTTAACGAAAGTTTGTAACTTCGATCACTCGACGAGCGAATTGCGTCAAATGTACGATTATTGGGATTCGTTCCTTGTAGACACTTTAACGAAAGGTTGTAACTTCGATCACTCGACGAGCGAATTGCGCCAAATGTACGATTATCGTCTCGATGAAATTCGTTTGTTCGAAAAGGGTGGGCGCGCGTGGAGGTTTCCAGGCTCGCGAGCTCTACGAGAAACGGCCGCCAAGAATGTCCACGGTTCCTGAAAACTTACGGGAAACCGAGCCACCCGTGGTCATGGCAAGTCGAGTGCAACTGCAGGGTGTATATAGTCACCTGCTTGAGCGATTAGTTTCATCCATCATACGCCATAAAGGAAGTCGAGGGCTGAACAATATCTGATTTCGGTTTCGACCTGTGTGGCGTTTTCGTATCGTGGTGGGGCCCCGAGCTTCCCGGGGACAGGAATCCTTTTGTGGAGAACGGGGCCACCCTCTTTAAAAACTTCAACCCAAAGGGAACCGGCGCGCGACAACCTGCCTTTTTACAACCTGTCTCGCCTCTATTCAATAACGTTGTCCTCGGATGATCGTGTAAACACCGATGCGGCGTAAAATACGTAGGACGGACAATGAAACACCTTTACGGCGTGTTGCACGAGAGACCGCCATTTTTTCCCGCCCGTCATAAATGGGAAACAATGCAAACAGGAAGTGTTCATTGTTCCATCCACATTGTTAACGGCTCACGGATCGCGCAAACGATCAGATTAGACGCCGCTGCTCGTAAAAATCACCGCGCTGAATTTGTAATCGCGACGAATTGTATATTTATACATATTTCGAGTAATCGCGAGGAGAAACCGAGAGATCAACGTAGCGACTTCAACGCTGGAACATCGGAACGGCTCGCGGTGTTCTCGTTAAACGCGATCGTTTCTACGTTTACGACGCACCGTGAAACAACTTTGAGATCCCAACGGTAACGATTCTAGGTGGAAGAACAAACGGTGCTACGTTTTCGCGAGAATTGCCTTTGAAGAAACGCTCTGTGCGCTTTTCCAACGTCTGATCTACCTTTCTACACGCGGATTCGAGTTTTCGTAGGTGCGCGCTTACTCCGCTTGCGTTGTTTCACTCGTAACCGTTTTTCTATTTCTAATCTTCTTCCTTACTTTTATATTTCCATCGGGAAAAGCTAGCCAGCTACCCGTATTTGTTTCCACATACTTTCTTTCTTTTATGTAAACTTTGCTATTTTTCCTACCGAGCGCTCGAGCTTTTCACTAGTTGTACACTTTTCTATTTTCACCGGGAAAGACTAACCAGCTACCAGTATTTGTTTCTATATACTTTCTTTCTTTTGCGTAAACTTTGCTATTTTTCCTACCGAGCATTCGAGCTTTTCACTAGTCGTACACTTTTCTATTTCCACCGGAAAAGAATAACCAGCTACCAGTATTTCTTTCCGTATACTTTCTTTCGCGTAAACTTTGCTAGTTTTCGTGTCGAGCGTACGAGCTAGCGTGAAACGAGCCCAAAACGTATTCGAACTCGATGTTTCGGATAAGACCGCGGGAGATAAGCTTCCAGGAATAGTGGAATTCCGGTATCGGGGAATCTAAGGAAACGTCGCGCGGAACACCTCTAATGCGGTTCAATTTCGAATTCCAGGATGGGTATAAAGTTACAGATGGGACAAGATGGTGGCAGCCAAACGGGCCGACTGGCGCGATCCGAGCGAGAGAACAATCCCCTCGCCAACCCTTTTCTGGTGATTAATGTATGCAAAGATAGCGCGTTCGGGTACATGCCCATTCGGCTGATTGGCTAGAACGAAACGAGACAAGCGAAAGCAATTTCTCCGGCGAGTTAATTGAACGATGCATCCATTGACGGAGTGTCTGGAGAATCGGAGCGCAGTCCAGCCAATTAGGCCGATAATGAATTTTGGCAGCGTTATTGAACAAAAATCGTTTCGATCCCTCGATCCGCAGATAGCCGGGAACTTTTGTTTCGTGTTTCCACGTGTCGGGCCCCGTAACGCGAAACTCGCCGATCCAACGGGCGCCGCTGATACGCACGAAAGACAAAAAACGGTCCCGCGACTTGTTTTTCGCGCGACGACGAACGTTGAACACGAGATGACGAAAAATAGAGGTCCACGGAATCCCCCGGCGCGTTGAACGTTTCCGTGGGAGCTTCGAGTTTCAAATTCCAGAATAGCCACGGCTTCGGGACCGTGCCGGACAGAGAAATACCCGGCGGAGGGAGGACAATTCCCGTGGCAACCCTTTCAGCATGATTAATGCGCGCGAAGATAGCGAGTTCGAGGCCAAGCCCATCCCCGTGAGGGCGTATCGGTTCAAGGGGAAGGGAGAGAGAGAAACGGAGGAAGAACCGTAGAAAATAAAATGCTCACATCCGACCTCTTTCGTTATAAATGCCCCTGTGTGTTTATTGTCGGGCCCACTCTCTAGGTGTGCTCCGAAACCCGTAAACTCTTTCGGGGTTTTTGGGGGCTGGGCCCGAAAACCGTAGGACGCCTTTCGTACAAGATACAGAGAGTCCGATTTTTCGACATCGGGGCTATAGATGCTGCCACGAGATAAGACACGTGCACGCCGATTTCTCGGATCGACGATCGTAAGTCTGCGCGTACCTGAGCGGCTCGTGTCTAATGAAGCCACGGAATTTTCGAACCTTTCTACGATCCAACTTGGACAACCACGAACGACCACGGAAACCGCGTTACGATCGCCGTGTAACGTTTAGTATCGATGTTTAGTCTCTTTTTCCTTTTTCTTCCCCCTTTTTTTTTCTTTCGTTTTCTCTCTCGTCCGACACTCTCGTTCTCCGACGTCGAGTCGATCACGAGTACAATCGCGAGAAAAGAAATCGTGAAACCAAACGCAGATTCAATTGTACTCGAGCAACGTTTCGAACGTTCGAGTATACGCGTACAATAATTCGGTAATTTCGATCCGTTCTTGGGCGCTCGTTTGTCGTAAATTTTCCTCAAATTCTTCACAATCCGAGAAAAGATAAACGACACGTTCGGTGAAAGTTGGCCCACCCTGTACACACACGACGACAACGATCAACCTGTTATGGATGAAACTCGGTGACGTGTCAATACCTCGAAACGTGGATCTCCTTTGTGAACGTGTGACACAAACATCGAATTGAGAGTTCAGTGGCTGAAGCAATTTAATCGGGGCCCTCATGCCGGCCTTATTGAAATTAAGATTCATACCACCGTGAAGAACTCGTCACCGCTGCTGGATCCAGAAAATCTCAGCTGACCGGTCCTCGTCGAGACTGATTAATTGAAGGTTAAGGGTTTCGGGACGTTAAGTGGTTCACTGAAATGTTTCTATGGGCTGACGTTGGAAGCCACAAGAGGCCGCGCGTGGATTCAAAGCCGGACGAAAGGACAAAGGAAAAAGAAGGAGAAGAATGCGACCTCGGCCAGTTGCCGCTTCTTTCGTGTCAAAACACGGCGCTAATACATCATTAAAAGAACGCGCCCCTAGCGTGAAGCCCTAGCGCCACTGAGGGCTACAAGGACACCTTATAATCGATTGGCTTATTTTCGACGGACGCCTTCGTTACGAGTTCGGTTCTTTCTTGCATCTCTTATCGTTTACCATTAAATAATTATCGGTTGGAAGGCACGACCGGTATATCTTCGAACCCTTCGAGGAATTCACCCTTCGTTCGATACGTACACTTTCTCGAGATCGAACGAATCAGGGATTTGCGCGATTCGAACGATCAATGCGAAACGATTTTATCTCGCGTTGCATCGAGAAATATCCACTCGGGTTACTTTCGTAATCGCGAAACGTTGGTACCGTTGAACCGAGCGATAAAATTCGATATTTATTATTATCGTCCGCACGGACGATCGAAGAAATCCGGAAAGAGACTCGCTCGCGTTACTATTCGACGTTTGTCAATGAACCTAGGACGCTATTGGAATAGTGAAAGCACGCGTTCTACATACGTTACGATATTCGTACTACTTACGAGTCCATCGGTAACAGTGTTCCAGTGGCTACGATACAAAGTAGAGAAATAAATCTCAATTCGTGGAACGCGTAATGTGACTAAACTGTGAACGTTATCGTCTTCGTGTATCGGTACAAATGAATATAATTTATTATACCGCGATAGCAAATAACGCTTCACAGACGTATATCTTGATTTATGAGAGTCGCGCTAATTCATTTAATAGAACATGGTATTGACTGGGAATCGTTGACACCAGCATTAATCTCCGCGGTGTATAATCTGTATACGCTTAATATACTTTTAACGATGCAACAGAATCTCGTATTTTTACATTCGACGTAAATTCTGTATCGATGTACAAATTAATCGTTTTTCTTTCTCTCGAAAGCACTTTACTCGAAATAATATATATATTAATTTCTACACGATAGACTCTATAATCGTATCGTCAATTTTACGTTCAATTCGTTCCTACAGTATCGATAACGATGCTTTGTTCAACAAGTGAGAAAAATCTTCTCGAATTGTCGTCATTTGTACACCACCGATGTGTTTATACGTTCATTTACGTATCGTTTCTTCTTCTTCCAATTGATCAAACTTTCGTGTAACGCGTTCCGATAGTGAACGAAAATCGATGCACTATAACTCTCCATCGTTTGAAAAAATCCTAATCGTGGTTGTACCCGACACGAAACGCGATAATTTAATGCATCGAAACCATCGTTAGGGGGAAGGGTTAAACGCAGAACGAAAGAAAGGTTCAAACCCTTCGAGGGGGAGCTGACGATGCAGAAGTTAATGACAAATTGATGCACTGTTAAATTGCCGGACGAATCGATGCAGGTAGATGCATTCGAAGATACACTCGTAACTTCTAGGTACAGGGCAGACCGCTGCGAGTCGAATTTGCGATGCCTCCGGGCACGATCGTTATACATCGCAGTTTCTAAATTAGTCTCAACTCACTCTGATTGAACACCGGCGTAGCGAACCCTTAGCGATCGCGCGCGGCCCGCTCGATCGAGGATTTATCGCCGCACGATCGACGAATACCAAACCCGGGTACGCTTGTCGACGATCATCCTGTTGCGTGTTCGGCTACGTCGATTCGTATGACGTAAAACGCGCCAAGCCACGAATAACGTTTAGAACAGTCCGCCCGAATTTCAATTCCGTTCCTTGTGCCGCGCGAACTCGCGGCTACACCGACGACGAAAATTAACTTTGAACCGACGATATTTATCGCGTTATTTTTTCCGTACCGTAGAGGATAATATATATATGTATAAGAAAAATATTCCTCTGATACAATAATACATTCTCTCTGGATCACAGATGGAAATATGCGCAAGTTTTCACACACACGTTTTCTCGAAAACTCTTTCCAACTCTTTCCCTCAACCGATCGACTCACGTTCGTATCGGCCGCTGGTTACATTAAAATTCATCTTTCGTCTTTCGCGGCTGGGCTTCCATGAGCTATCGATTTATCCATAGCTCACTCGATCGAAACTTGGCGCGATTCGCTCGCGCAAAACTCGTCCCTACGGTACCTTTTCCCGAACAGAATCTCGAAACGATCGACGCTAAGTGGACTCGAGTCGAACGCGTCGCATCGACAACGAACGATGAGATGTTCCGTTTCTCGTTTCCAGAGAAGCAACGTTCAACTCTTGTCCAGCGCGAGAAAATACGCGAAACGTGTTTAACAATAATTTAGCTTTCTGGAATTAATTCGCCGGCGTTACGAATCGAGGGCACAACGAAATAACGTCGAAGAGTGATTAGGAGCCGATTTCGCATCGGTAATATCCGAGTGCGGGATAATCGATTCTTTTCCCTCATTTTTCACGAATCGAGGCGAGATGGTTTTCGAGCATAAATCATAGCTGCGCCGTTCTCGGTGCTACTTAAGTAATGCACCACGGGTAATTCAAGATTCGCAACGGGAGCACGGTAGAAAAATACGGTGATTTTTGAGATAAAACGGACGGAGGTTAAAAAAAAAGAAAAATAGAAACTATCATCGACGTTCGACCGAGAACGCGTTACTGATCGCTGACAGTGCAATTTGCCGTATTTCGATTCCGCGATAAATAACGCGCGCTTGAGGAAAGCATCTTAAGTAGACGCGCATTTGCCTGGTTTCTTCAGCGATGTTCAAGCACCGAGGTGGAAAAAAATCGCGCGGCGGTGTTACACTTTCGAACGATCGCTCGAAGAGGGAAATAGGCGCAAAAAACGCACGACGATAGTTACGGATGGGCCGCAATTATTCGCAATGTCCGAAGAGCATTTCTTGATAACATGGAGCGACGTCGGATCGAGAATTTACGACAGTTCGATGAATACTTATTACGGCAAGTACTCGCGGTCATCGATTACTACAATTAACAAGCATCGTTTTAACGTGTCTTTACTCGCGAACACGTCATTTGGATAACAATTGTACCGCCAACCGAAGGAATCGAGACATTAACATCGAGCCGCGGAAAGCTTTCCGCGAACTTTCTCGACTTCGATGAAAATTGATATTGGAATTGTACACGACTCGCTGATCAAAATTTTACGAAAAAAGTCTCCGTCGATATGTCCGCCGAGGAATCTTTTCAACAGTTTCTGGTAACGATCGATTTAACGTATCTCCACACTTGAGCGCGTTACTCGGATAAGAGTTTGTACCGCCGCTAACAATAAGTGCTTCGAGACATTAACATCGATACGTAATCGCGCAAGAATGGACTTTGTACGGGGTTGGTTAAAAATGGATAGAGGATTTTAGGTGCGTCACTGTACCCGCAATGGTCCAGAACAACGATAAATATACACGCGTATGCATAAGTTAAAAATGACGACCAAAGTAGCTAGAATTTCCAACAAAGTTGAAAGTTTCGTTCCGGTAAATTTTACGTATAATTGTACACGATGCCTCGCGCAACGGTTAGAAAGAGCGCAACACGAACGAAATGAACGCGAACAATTTATTCTTCGAACGATTTTACGAGTATCGCGAAGCCGGTTCGCGCGATAAATAATACACGGTCGTTTCATCGAATTCGAATACCCTGCGCGTCCACGAAAAATACGATAAACGATCGTGTACGCGATAACTCGTACCGTTAAAAACTGACGGAAACGTTGTTAAGCGACTCTAATCGATTCGAAGCGATCTCGCGATCTATATTTTCCGTCGTTCGAACGATCGTTGACGGCCGATGAAAACTTTACGGAAAACCTAGGTATCGAATAAATCGCGTGCATTTACATTCCTTCTCCATAGGGGATACGGCATAGCGTGGAAACTAACGAGAATCTTTCGAACTCATTTCGAGCTGCTCGGATACTATGAAGCATCTTAAGAACATTTCTCGACAAATTGCGACTCCTTCGATCGGGGATTTATCAGGATTGAATCGACGTTTATTATAGTCATTATCCTGGTACATGTCGGACCGCGCTCATTTGCATGACGCTGGCCGGTCGTTCGCTTCGTTAAAGCGCCAGTTTCGCGGTGCCACTGGACAGCGTATTGTTCATAAATATCGGTAAAATTGGAGTAACATCTCTCACGATGCTCGTCGATGGCCGTCCACCGCGAGCTTCTGAGATTAAGTGACAAGTTAGTACACGATTCTCGCGCGATATAAGCAAATTTCTGTTCCCGTGAAGCCGTCGCTATCTTTGAGAGACCCCTCGTCGTTTGTTGCACTCTTGCGGAATACCATCTCGCCGGTCCGTAAGTTACAAAATATATTCCGAGTTATTTTCATCCCGTGATTTCTCCGCGTCGCGCAATATTAAGATGTTCTCGTTAAAATTCGTTATTTATGTAATATCGTAATATCGTAATATTCGAAACGGGCGGATAACTAACCCCTAAAATAGGCAGCGAATAATTTGCATAAATTTACGAAACGTGAAATCTTTATAAACGAATCGGTATTAATCAATCGTTATGAGAAACTGGTTACCGATAACCAAAGTGTTTGTACAATTAACGAATCCTTCCCTCCGATCGTCGGTTCATCGGAACGATCCCGATTAAACGAACCTGCTTGCCTAATTTTTCGAGAACCCTTCGAGACGACGACACTTTTATTATTTTAAACGCTAAATAGCTCGTTAATTGTGAGGAAATATACCGACGATTATTAAAATAATTGTACGCTTGTCGGTAATACCGTTTACTTAAATTATATCGCTAATTCGATACATACACGGTGTACGTCGATGTATCGGACACTGTTCGTCCACATTCCTGAAACTCGAGTTTCATGCTGTTAACAGGCCCCTTATAAATATGTATTCGCGCTTTCGAGATCGACGTTATTCCCTGTACGAGTATTCAGTGTCGTCCAATGAAAACTTTATCCGTGATATCGTCGCGTAAAGCTAGCGCACCGCGGGGCCCGTGCGCCATTATTTTTCCACCGGATAGTTTAAGCCTGCAATCTCGTTTAATTTAAATCTTCGCGGATTTAAAGACCTTTTTCGAATGTAATTTAAATCGAGTACCTAACCAACTCGTTGCGCGATCGATAGATTCGGTGCACGGACGAAACACAAATATTCGTGGAAGAACGAACACGTACGAGGATGGAAAGTTTCGTCTCTTCGATCGCTCGGTGCAGAGCAAACGTCGTCAAACGAGCGACTTCTGCTCCGAACGGTCATAAATCGGCCTGAGCGACACAGATGTACCGCCAAACCTTCCCAAACCTTCCCCACGTTCGTCCCGCGAGGGTCGAGCGATGGAAACATTTTCGGACAACCTGCAATTTATTAAATCGGTATCTTCGACAGTCGTACCGTTTAAAATCAACCGAAATTGCTCTTTTTGTGTTTCCCTGCCAAGTCGTTCGAAACTCGACGTTTCGTACTTTTGACGTAAACCGTCTTGCGACACGCGTAATTAATTTAATCGAAATGTCCTCAAGTTTTGAACGGTTAATACCATAGCGCGAAACCACGGTGTCGATAAATCTGATGTAATAGCCGCGGTAATGTCGGTGATTTCATTACGCGTACCGAATACGTCGAACGTGGGCAGGAAATTGTCAAAATAAATTGCGACAATTATACACGCATAGAGGCGAAACCGCGAGTACGAAATAAAGGGATATACGAAGCGGCGAGCGTTTCCCATACTCTACGAGTGGTACAATGTCCTTCTCTGCGACCAACTTCTGAAAATAAATCAACCGGTCGGTCGTAAAAAATGATTTAAGCATTCCCGCATTGTCGATCGAGATTACCTAAATATAACCGCGCGTAGCAAGAAACGCGACTCCGTATTTAAACCTCTTTTTGCGTTCATTCTTCTTCCGTGTCTCGCATACTCCATTTTCGTAATTACCGTATCCTCTCCCTTTCTCGGACTATCCCGTCCGACACGGTTTAAATTGCTTCTATTTTTGACGAGCAATTTCACACAAATTCCAAGGATTCATCTCGCCTCCCGGAAAGCTCGTAAAGTCCACTTGTTGCGTTTACGAGCCCTTCGGCCACCCCCGCGCTTCGTGATTCTCGATCGACGCGCAGCGCGTTCCGCGAACGAAAAAGAAGAAAAGAAAAAAAAAAGAAAGAAAGAAAGAAAAAAAAAAGGAAACCACACGACGTCAATTTACCGTGGTTCGCGCGCGCGGAAAATGACGACTCGGGAGCGCAAAGTCGGCACTTTTACGCTCTAAAAATAGTAATCCGCGGAGTGAGCTAATCCCTTTGAATTCGTGTGCGCGTTAAACGCGAAGGAATCCGCGTTAGAACGCGGGTGTAACGACATCTGCCCGAGGAAGACGTTTCCTGCGTGAACGCAATCAACCGAGCCGGCCACCGCTTCTTGCTTTTAATGCATTCGACGAATTCGCAGCGTGCGATCCTTCATTCGATTAGAGCAACAACGCGATACGCTTAGGCCGCGTCGTTTAGACCCCGTTCGGGTGGCAAACGGCCGCGTGTCGCGCGCTACGGGCAAACAGATTACGCTCGCGCTTGGCGAGCGAACCACTTTTTTCTTTCAGGGCCGTTAATTCGCGACGAAAACAGACCGATGTAAATCTATTGACATTGACTTTACGGCGAAAGACAACTCGAAACTTCGAGCCGAGTCACTCGGCTACGAAACGAACGAACCAGGACCGACAGAGTGACGCGATGCTTACAACGGATACACTTTCTTCCCTTCGAAACTCATCTCTCGGTTTACTACGAATTCTCCGTTAATGGTACGCGAACATTTTCAATTGGAATATTTATTAGTGGCAAGGAACGTTCGTAAACGATTGGTGATACACCGTGATGTAATTTTATCGAGAGTCCAGTTAATGTGGTCGCTGAACGTGTTACGTCCAATTATCGTTTCGAGCGTTATCTGTTCGAACCGAGATAAAATGAAAATTAATATGGAAATGTGCGAGCAACTCCAACTATATTGTACTCGTGACTAATGTGTTTCACTTTATGCATATTCATCCGAATATCAATTTATGTCGAGAATAGACGGATCGAGTTAGTCTTGTTGGCAGATCCATGTAGGCAGCGTTCAAATTGCACACAATGCTCGGACCAAGTGGGTGTACCAGTTATCGCGTCGACTAGTAAATATTTCCTTTGTTTACGATGCAACGGCTGAGTTTCTCGAGAATCTATTTAATTTTTTTCGCAGAGGCACCGTTTTCGAGGACGACGCATCTTTTTGCCAATGTATCGCGACAATTCGTGTCGTAGCGTTGTTTACGGTGTCTATACGAGCGGATGGAAAAAAAGAGGTCGAAGAATTTAGGAACGCGACACTCGGAGAGCATCTACGTACAGATGGACCAAAAATCTGAGCACTGCGCGACATCGTAAAATTCTTGTTGGGGGAAAGAATCGAGGGATGGTCCGCCAACCATAAATCTATCGATATCTGGCTTACGGTTGCTTTTACGGCAAAAATTCACGCGACAGAAGTAGTTGTAAATTAAATTTGGAAGTTTTTATTTTGTATATAAATTTCCGAAAGACACGACGGTACCCGAGATATCGACCCTTCGTGCGTTCAATGTCCTACGAGGGTGACGCCGAGTCTGGTTTATTTGTACCCGGGAAAATAAAACGAAAACCATTATAGGTGTATCGAGTTACCATTGACGTACAAAATTGTTTAGCAAGGCGTGCGTGTTCCACTCGAATCGACGAATGAAATGTACCAACCTTGAAACTGTTAAATATTTTCGAGGGATCGAAATAATGACACGGTTGTCTTGTGAATTTTGAACACGAATCGATGCTCAAGGGGAGAGAAAATGTTTACCGGGGAAAATATGCGCGATACGTGCTCCGAAAAGACCATTTGCGTGTAAATCGTGCTTCGTCAACAAATGACCAAGGTCGATGATGTTGTTCTTCAACGTGGGAAACGAGAACATCAAACTCCAGCGCACGTTCGAATAACAAAATAATCATATATTAAACGTTCTATATTTGGTTGTCTCGGTCGTGCCATCGTGCAATGCGGTTGTTTTTATATACGACATTGCTCGGCGTGTCGTTGTTGCGCGTTGTCCACTTTGACAATTGTCCACGAGCAACTTTAAGAAGCAAAGAAAAAGATTAAAAGAAGACCTAGTGGACTTTAAGATTGCATCGATGTTATCGCGACGTCGAGAAATATTGTTTCGCGTCATCGACTCACCTAACGCGAAACGATACCGAGTCCGCGTTGCAACGATAAACAAAGATCCAGACGAGGTAAATCCAAACAAGAGCAGCTGGTTCGAGACGCGTATATGCACGACGCGTGAAAATTAGCCAAGTAAATCGTCCCCGAGATCAGAAACAATTGCTCGAAGGTACTTTTGCATAAGCGATTTCACGATACACGCTTCACGCGTCCCGGACAGGTAACGAACGTCGCGCGAGTCAAGATATTCATAATGGATGTTCAAGCAGTAAATGGAACTGTTGAATATTGACGCCGATGAGCACGATGAGCACGATGAGCACGATGAGCACGATGACACGACCCTCGGCGCCGTGTGTTTGCTTGTGCAACACGCCACTACCGTCTAATGACAATGTCGTGTTTGATAGATTATTTTAATGGGTTAAGCTTCTTAACATTCCCGGTCACGTGTGCGCTTCGGCCCGTAATGGCGTTAGATGTTTGCTGTAATCCCTGAGATTTGGACAAGACGTCCATGCGAATCGTGGTCCCTAATTCCCGTGTAACTGGACGAAATAGTTGTCGAAACGCTTATTTTTCCTGCTATGATAACGCAACAGTCTGACCGATTTCTAGAAACGTCGTTTCGCGATCTAAATTTACCACAACGATCGTGTTCAACGAGGACACGTTACGATCGAAGAACGACGCGAACGTCCAGCGAACGCTTCCAACTACGGTCGAACGTTTTTGAAATTCAATCAATTGGATATTTTTCATCCACTTTTGCGAATACCGTGTGCTTTTAAATTCTTCTTCGACCCCTTCTTCGAATCACTGTACACATTTTTGTACCTTTGTAAGGAAGTGACACAACGAGCTTGTTTAAAGCTCACGTGTAGAGAATTGATTTCAAGAAGAGAAAAAAGAATTGTTTAGCCGGTCACTTGAGATTTCCATATCGGTACAAGTGTACCGACTTTCGATCTGCATTTAAGGCGACTCGTGCAACAACACGCGTTCAGTATCCGTTAATGAGCCGACCGCTCATTATGCTTTGAATAATTAAACGTTCTTTGATCGTAGCCTTAATTCCGTGATTTTTCAACATCACGGTGCTCCGCGTCTAATTTTAGGATATGTAAACTGGACGAAAAGGAAAGACAAAGTGAAAACGAAACGAAACAAATCGAACTATCCGATCGTGTAGGCAGCGGTGTTCAAAATACTCGTATTGTTCGAAAACTTGTGGAAATCGACACGATTTTCGATACAGTACAATTCTAAAGTTAACGATAATTTCAATCCGTCTCTGTCGTTCTAAAGCGAAAGATTTTCTGACGAAATATCCAAACTTGTTTACGTAACTATACAATCTTGTGAGTTTACGACTTGCGTTTATTTTCGATACGCGACATTTTTTAAAGAAAACAAAATATTGATTACAGAACGATAACTGAAACAGGAAAGAAGTGCAATAATAATCGGTCTATTCATACTATCGTAAGTCTATTATTTCGATCGGTCTATTATCGACACTAACGATAAGTCCATTATTTCGATCGGTCAAAAGCGTGATGAATAACAATCGGGAAATTTTCGGGGAAATCGAATGTAAACTTGTTCGAGTCTGATGCACGCGATGGTTAATACACGTTTGTTAATTACGCAGGCAAGGTTCACTTTCGATTGTTGAACAGTCACGTTTCTCGCTCGGTATCCTCGCGGCGGCCGTATTGCCTTCTTCCATTCCGGGCCTCTATCTACCACGGTGCCTAAACTTGTCGGGGCTCATTGAGTCGAGGTGCATGTAAATTTATTCAACTGAGGTGTGGTGCGACGTGCTGCACATATATCGTGCATGGACAGCGGAGCTCCGTCTTGCCGCCTCCACGTAAGTTATGTACCCGGCCGGTCGGTCATCCACGTCAGGTTCCTCACGAGTCCTCGGACCACTTTCGCTTTTTGGCGTTCCGTTGCCGTCCCGAAAGAATAATTTCGATCAGTCGCCGGCCTCGTCGACTTTACGCGTCTCGTTAGAGCCCCTTTTCTCCCGTTGACGTTAATATCTTTCTTTTGCACCGTCATATCTCAACGCGCGCGTTATTCGTGGTATAATGGTGAATGATGGCAGCGCTACGAGATGACTTTGTGTTACGGGATAGAACCTATTGTGGCTCCTTGGACGCGCGTTGATCAAATGTTGCGTAAATCTGTGAGGAGTACAATCGTCTACGAGGAAACCAGTCCACGCTGTGGCTGCCACCGCTACGATAATGGTAACGATAATAACGTGAATTATTCATCGGATGCATCCCGGTTTCGAAGTTTCAGAAATGCTTCCAATTTAGCGCGCGCGAGCGATATTCGTCCAGTCGAAACTTGAACTCTGACTCATATGTGGATCAGTGGATCGTGAACCTGTTAACGATCGTAACGATCGTAACGATCGTCTCGTGTCCCGTTTCTCGTGCAATTTCTCCGTTTTATGGATTTGACTCGTACCGTAACCCGGGACGAGCAATTGGTAGCATTTTTTTATACGATCTTGGATGCGATCGAGCTCTTTTTCACTTTCGTTACTTTTCGTTCTTTACAACGCACGGTCGCAAACTTGCAGATTATCGTAGACGGTGAAAAATCAAATCGTAAGTTTAATTCGTTTCGCGCTGTTACATTCATAGATTTGTCCCAACGATCAATTCGTTCGTTCATTTGGTTTTCTAAAATGGAGAATATATGATTTAAGAAAATGTTCATACGCTGTAAGAAAATCGTGTTTCATTTTGACGAATAAAAACGAAATGACTTTCCGAAGAACTCGATGGATCGAGGGACCGTTGTTACGTCTCAAAGACACATTGTGTTACAAAAAAAAATCGTTACGCGACCCCTTTCGAGTAATTCGAGCTGCAACTGTGCTCTGGCGCGATAAAAAAATTGCAGAATCTTCTCATCTTTTGGGCGCAATCGATACTTCGTAGCTTTGAAAATCGTTAAAGTATCGATACGTGCGCTTATCGTGTCGCGTATCGTTTTCCACGCAGATTGCGAAACTGGTGAAAAACAGTTTCGTTGCGCGCGAACTAGGACTACCTTGTACTTAATCAGTACCCTTATCGTTTTCAACGATTGCTTCGACAAAGTGTTTTATTCCGCTTTTTTTCCAAGATTTCGTAATCTCAGTTCCAACATTATCCAACCAACCTCGATTCGCGGTTAACTAGCTAGTTCTATCAACACTTGGCATCTCTTTATTTGCGTAGATCGCAGATATGATTTGCACGGGAGTAGAGCAAAGATGTAGTTTGCATTTTTAACGCGAGTTCGAAATTCAAGCAACGATAATCGTCGGGACGAGCCAACGTTACTTAATTCTTCGATGCGATCGGAATTTCTAAACTTCGGAAATTACAACTCTTCCGATTGGAATTCCTTTTAAATCGAATGCCTGGTAAACGCAACCAAGTCCATTCGTCGAACGACCATCGTGGACGTTTCTAAAGTCTAAATGGTAGAGAAGACGGAAATATATTGTATTATTCGTAGCTTACGTGCGAGTAGACTGCATACGGAAGCAGGTAAGTAGGTACGTCGTTGGTCGTGTCGACTCGACTTTCGTTTCTAATGTATCTCGAGGCCGTTTCAAAACGGAATTTTCAACGAGTCGTCGCTTTCGATGCGATCAAGTTTCACAATTTTGTATTGTTATCGTTCGATCGCATCGGTCGACCGAAAAAAACGGCTACACCTATTCGAATGAATAATCGCGTAAACGTTGTATCCTTCGAAGGAATAATCGACGCCACGGTAGGATACGAACGATTCAAGATTTATCGCGAGGTTCCCTGTATACTACCTTTCCGAAAAGCTGTTCCTTTCGCGTCTATCGAATTACGTATAAAAAGTAATAATCGCTGGAGCCACATGGCGACCATTCGTCGACAGGAGACGAATTTACTTCTGTTTGCATCCGAGACGCGAGTAAATTCTTTGATCTTCCTCGAAGGATCGTAGTCGCAGAACCTGCGCGCGGCTTTAAAACGTCCTCACGAACCGTAAAACCCGACACTGAAATCTGAAACGTTGTCTAAAGATCGATGGCAAACATCGCCGGACAGTACAACGTGTAAGTTGATGAAAAAGAAGTAAAACCGTAGGATTTGTGCCGGGGCCCCGAGCGCGCCGGAAGTGGTGGGTGCCAACAGATCTGGCGGCGAAATTCGAGAGTCGTAGATTCCTTTTTCGTAGATTTTTTCGTACGCGTCTTTACGTATTCCAGCATCAACGTGTAGATGCGACGGCTCGATACGACGAATTTATTGGCGTTCTTAAGGGGAAAACACAACGCGCGACCTCCTTTGTCTCGTTAACGATTTCACAGGTGCGCGAGCGCCACGAAACTTCCAAACCGAACGAGATTATTCTCGACCGGAATTCCAACAACACGAGAACATTCCTCGTTGATCGTTCGCGCCTTTTGCACGAAACGATAGATAAAATTCGAACCGAAATTCCAAGAATTTGCGTTCGATCGTTCGCGACGTTCGAGATTGATCATTTTTTTTTTGCCAAATTTCGCCTCGCCGTGAGCTAGAATTCGAAGAGTGTTCTTAACGTCGACTCGAAACGACGAAGAAAATTAAAAATAAATTCAAAGTTGAATTCATCGTAAACGTACATCGTACATTTTCACCTCTTGCTTCGATTCGCATCCGTTGGACGTTTCATTGAAATAATAATTCGTGCGAGTGCGAACGAAAAGAACAAAGTTAACAGTCGTACGGTACGCGTTTCGAAGCGAACCGTGAACGAGAAACGTTTATGTTAATGCAAATCACCGTACAGTGACCGGTAATTCCGAAGATGAAACGCGTAGGTACACTTGTAACCGGAGAGTAACAATTTGACCGAACTTTATTATCTAGACCCATCGGTGTGTAACGATCAACAGCGGAAGTTGTAAGTAGTGATATTCGGATTATAAAAAAGCTAATTAATCGACCGTTCTGTAATCACGGATTCGTTTGCCAGCGCTAAGTCTCTTCTTACGTGAGCTTTCCACTCGATGGAACCAGCTACGCGTAATTTTCCCATCGTAATTTCACCGCAAAATATCGCGAAATTTTTCTACCGAGTATTATTAACTTTTTGCCGAGCATTTCTTTATCCGGGCAAACTGTGTTCCCACAGTTATTTCCATCCACTGCGCTGAGATATTGCTACAATGTTGACGATACAGTAGCAGAGGATTTATCCGTATAAAAGTATTATACCGGTTTCGAGCACGATCGATAAGGAACGGCTAAGAAATTTCTACGACAGTTCGATCTTTCATTAAAGAGACGCAATAACTTAATATCACGTCAGAGTAATTGACATACACGTGCAGTTCTCAAAACTTCGTTCAAACGCGAGTGAGTCGATACGATCGACTGTCGCAGAAACGTAACCAGATTCCATTTATAATCAGCAGATTCATTGAACATCCAATATTAACTGTTCGCGTATGTGCATTATATCGATCAGTGTATCATCGGTTCTCGAGCTGCATACATATGTATATTATTTCTTCGTGAAAATCGTGCTCGACGCTACAACTGGCAAAAGGATCGATTTGTCTCGTTTCGAACTTTCTTTTAAAATTATTCCATTATTGACCGTATCTTTGACTAAAATATTCGGCGGTGAAACGGTCCTGGCGGTAAAAAATTATCGGGAATGCATCGATCGTAAACGACAACGAATGTAAAAGTTTCGTGATATTTTCTACCCCGCGATACGTTGAAGAAGAATTTTCGTGAAACATTAATTTCGTAGGAATCGTTGAAACGTTTACAGGTATAATTATTTAAATCGTGCCCGACTATTATTCCATTGACATTAAACACGACGAGCAACCTTTATACGGGCAAAGTGTCAACCAATTTACCAATCATTTAGTTAGGAAAATTGCAGGTGATGCAACAGATATATCCACCGGTATATTTTACCAGCACCGGCTCGTTGCAGGAGGCGAGGCCGCGCGCATATTCGTCGTTACTTCGATTAAAGTGGTTAATCGTTTCTTTTTTCGATCGATCGCGAGTCGTATGAAATTGTACTTCATCGATTTTATGCATCGGTGATTCTATTTGAAAGACTTGGCTACTCTTTCGATCCGTGGTTAATTGAACGCCGCGTCTTCTTCGATCGGGTTCCCTTTTATCGATCGTTGAAACGCATCTCGCTGATTGCATTTTCTTTAATTCAATTATTCCATCGATTAGGAGTACTCGGGCGTTAAAGGACAGAAATTACCTGCTCGTCGGCTACAGTCGTCGCTCTTGCTCGAGTATACTAATCTGGCCGTGCACGATACGCGTACGTGTGTCTGTAATTCACATGATAAGAGTGAGTTACGATGCATTTTGTCGTGCCGGAATAGGACGACAAAAGGGCCACTAGCGTTGGCTGATCTGTTATTCGTGCGCACGGAGCGCGAACGCATATTCAGTATTTACTCATTTACATATTTACAAGGTGCACTTAAGGCTCTCGGATGAGGTGCACGTGAGTACGATAAGTATCGTGCTCCACTATTACGTAGGTGTATCGCGCCGGGCCTACATACGAGCGAGGAAGTGCTCTTCGATAAGTCGATACGTTGATTGGATCTACTTGAAACCTGTCGCGTACTTTCAGATACATCGCCTAGATTGCCATTTTTCGAGTTTTACAGCCATTTAACTAACCGCGGCCAACCTCTCGTACGGAACGAAAAACCAATAACGAGAACCTGAAACTTTCACCGAAAACGACCGCGTAACGTTCCTTTCGGAATTTCAAACGAACTTTTACCACAAACGGTGAAACGACGGCTCAAATCCAAGTAGGTGTACGCAAACGTTTGCCTCGTACGTTCGATCGGGCTTCTCTTTTTCCGATTCGGAAATAATTATTCACGAAGTTGAATTCGCGAATCCGTAACGGAGATTCATCGATAAAGATACCGAAACGATTTCCTAGATTGATCTGCTCGATCCAAAACGATCGAGGGAACTGTTATCCGAAACGAATAACCCAGATAAAGCGATAGACTTTGTCGATATTATCTCCAAGAATGGCGCCGCGTCCTCTCGATGATCGTTCGAGAAAGTTTTAACAATTATAAAATTTCCCGGAGATTTTTAAGCACAAATTCCAAGTCTCTGTTCAAGGTAAGTACGGTACGGTCTATCGTGCGAGAGATAACGTCGATATCTCCGAGAGGCTCGATTAAAAATATCAAAATAAATAGTTAGAAAGTTGTGTACGAATCATTATTACGTGTATACCCAGTAACACGTCCAATCTCCATTATCGATTATAGCCTAGCACCGGTTTGGCATACTTTCTACGAGATTTTTGGCGTAAAAGAGACCGTCTATACCTGAACAATTTAACGCGTTAATTAATCTATCGTAATTTCACGGTTTCCTCGAAACGTGCTTCGCGCAGGATCGTGGTTGTATTTTCTATTGCATCGGACGATTAAAATGGCCAGTCGAACGATGTTTACGCTTCTGAGCGTTATTCTCATCGAGACCTCCTTCGTACGATCTAGTCATTCGCGATGCTGCTTTTAACTGTTAATAAATGCACAAAGTGCCGACGCTTTGGAAATTTCAACAACTCGAAAGAGTCCCTCGCGTAACGGTTCGCCGGATCGCTGCATTTTTGCGGGCAAACGACGACTTCCGTGTACGAAGCGAAGCCCGAGAAGAGGACTCGCTCGTAAAACCAACATTACTTTGGTCACGGTCGATATTATACCGCTCCCTCTATTCTTTTTCGTTGTTGGAATCTGTCCATTACGCGAACTTAATCCCGGTTCGAGTTCGAAAAGATCGAGCCACGATCGTTCTTTTTCGTCGCGTTAAACGTTGCACGTTGCTCGTCACTCGTGTTTACTCGATCGCGAATAATGTTAGAACGTATATTTGTATTTCTGTCGGACCGTGATGGAAATAACAAAATGACGACAAATACGATTCGTTTGACACACTTTAACGAATCGATTAACTTATTCGTGAGCATACCGCTAACGAATGAAAATTTTGTTTATCTTTCACTCGTTCGAAACTTTCATTCGGATAAAAGCTTCGCTCGTCTTCGCTCCAGTTTCTGAAAATTTCGAACCTTGGCATTTACATTGTTCTCTACGAAGACTCTTCGATTTACGTTCCAATTTCTGTCGAATAAATAAGGAACGAAAATGGTTATCTTTCACTCGTTCGAAACTTTCATTCGGATAAAAGCTTCGCTCGTCTTCGCTCGTCTTCGCTCCAGTTTCTGAAAATTTCGAACCTTGGCATGTACATTGTTCTCTACGAAGACTCTTCGATTTACGTTCCAACTTCTGTCGAATAAGTAGCGAACGAAAATGGTTATCTTTTACTCGTTCGAAACTTTCATTTGGATAAAAGCTTCGCTCGTCTTCGCTCGTCTTCGCTCCAGTTTCTGAAAATTTCGAACCTTGGCATTTACATTGTTCTCTACGAAGACTCTTCGATTTACGTTCCAATTTCTGTCGAATAAGTAGCGAACGAAAATGGTTATCTTTTACTCGTTCGAAACTTTCATTCGGATAAAAGCTTCGCTCGTCTTCGCTCGTCTTCGCTCCAGTTTCTGAAAATTTCGAACCTTGGCATTTACATTGTTCTCTACGAAGACTCTTCGATTTACGTTCCAATTTCTATCGAATAAGTAACGAACGAAAATGGTTAAACTTTCATTCGGATAAAAGCTTCGCTCGTCTCTGCTCCAGTTCTTAGCCCGTACAGCGTTTCGAGTTTTGATCCGTAACCGAAAACGAACAGTATTGGGTTAGTGGATTGGTCGGTGGTAATTGCGAGTGCGCAATTTTCACGAGTGCTCCGATAAAATTGTACGCCTCTGTTCTCGTCCTCGGGATGCGGTCAATTTCGCAATGGCGATCCCTAGTGTAGCACCTGTTCGTCTGGTATATATGCTTCGATTAATTCCCGCGCGGACTGGAAATAGTCATTGCACCTTCATCAAAGAAAGTCGGCCCGATATTTATCCGTAGACGGTACGCGTGAATAAAGGAATGCGAAACCGGTCCGATATTAAACGACATTTATTTACACGGACGCTCTAGCCGCGGCTCGAGTACCTACATACGCCTGAACGTATCAGATACGTGCTGCTTTCGATTCCAGAAGCTACGTTTTCGCACAATTCATCATACCTACCTCCCGTGCGAATAATTTAGTGCTCCAACTTTAATCGAAGAAACTTGTTTAAACGTCATTGTGTTAATTTGCTGAATGTTACTTGGTTGCGTTTCAACGTGTATCCATCGGAGAAACTCCGAGCTACGCGATACAAATTCCCATGATGAATGCGTTGAATAATTTTATTTGAAGCAACTGTGTGTCGGTGGGAGACACTGCTCTTTTTCGATGCGATTATCGTACTATTTATACTCGATTAAGGAGACGAACGTTAAGAACGTCGTTGGGGACGTTAACCCTGGATATATACAAATGTTAAGATATCTACCGACGATACCATTCGTTCGGTCCGATAGTTTAGACAGCGTTGTCCAATTAATTATGTCAACGATAAGAACAAAAAATTCTTATTTATCGAGCATAACGAATCTGTTCAACGATCTCTGGAAATGTGTTACCGCAAACTCGATCGAACGAATCGTTGCAACGCTGAACAGCCGAGACACGCCAAAGATAAATTAGGGTACGGGAACGAAACGATGTGTGATTGTTAATTATTACACAGGCTGCGAATGTCCAGTAAGTAAAGCAAAACTAAGAAAAAAATTCTAATAGATACGAACCTCCGAATTACATATCTGTTTTTAAGTTGCAGCCATTTCGTAACCAAACACAAGAACGCAAACGTACGTAACTCGAGGACACTCTGTATTTTTACATTTAACAGTTCCGATATCCCCGTATCTTTTGAATATTATTCATTTTACGCTAATAAATATCTCAATCTACCGATCCTATTTTCAGTTAAAGATCTACGTAGGATTGTAGTTCGTTGAGGCCAACACGAGACGTAAAATGTATACATCGACTACACCGATACAGTCCAAAGTAAAAGGATCCATAGAGGCACGAAGCACCAGCTGTTAAAAGGCGTACGGAAGAAAACACGATGAAATTAAAATTTCTCGATAAGGTTACATGTAGATTAATTTGATGTTACATCTTGAAGATACCGCCGCGGGCAACAGTAACATAATGAGACGTTTATAAAATTGAGTCTTCTATTTCTACCATGACCGTACACCAGCGCGAACGACTTACCTACGCGAATGAAAATACCGGGCTCGCTGTAAAAACATCTAGACAAAATGAAACAAATTACTCGGGAAAATATTTAATTCGTGCGGTACCTGCGTCTTATCGAGCCTTCCCTAGCAATCTACTCGAAATTGCGCTATCTTCGGTTACAACACTGGACCGAGTTATAAGATTATGCAAATTAAGATAAAATATATGAGCCGTGGAGCGGGATTGAAAGAGAAAATGAAATCTATGGGCAGAACTTTTAATTAGCGTTTGCACGGTAAAAAAAGGTTTCATGGAAGCTTCTTTTGCAATCAACGTAGACTGCGATCCATAGTATACCTTTCCTGGCGCGGAAAATGCAAAATAAAGTACAGATACAACTTTCTCGAGCGATTTTATCGCCCTATTTTCTTATATTCGTTTACATTATGTTATTATTTACCGTAATAATTTTTAATGTACGCGTATAATCTAAATAAATATACAATAAGTTAGATCGTACACGTCGGTATATTTTCAAGGTAAGCGTGTTTAAAATCAAAGAAAGTCTCGTGGGGAATATTATTATACGATTGGATGAAATTAATCTAAAAATACTAAAGGGATTAATCGACGTACAATTCTTAACGTAAAATATAATTTACATTTGCCGTATCGTGTAAAGAATTAATAATCGTTAGTTTCGTTTCGTAACGTCGATTCGTTCTTGTTCTGCATTTATTAATGGTATCGATAACTTATGGTCACAAGTGCGAGTACTTTAAGGGATATTGAATCGAAAAGTAAGGTCATCGTTGCGGCTCGGTTCGCAAGGTCACTGATCTTTCTTTCTTATCGTAATTTACATGTTTATAAAATTAATTTTACTCTCGTGGCTGTCAAATTCGTTTGTTCGAAGTATCTCGAAGGAAAAGTATTTATGGTACTATTATCCAAAGTAACGTCGCTGTTAATACAATCGTTTATTAACAAAATAGAAACTATTATTTAGAAACAAGGATCACAATTTTTAACGGACAATGTTTTCGGTGTTTCGAAATAAAATGAAAATAAATGAAAAATAAGAAAAAGCCACAATGGAACGATAAACGATATACGCTGTTAAAATTTGACGTTTCGACAAATTTTGATAAACGATACGCTCTCGAAGATATTCGATAACTTTATTTTTTTGTTTCGAATTTAAAAATAAACACATCGAGAATATATTTTGCCACGGTCATGGTTCTAAAATACGTAAAGGCACAATTCCTTATAATATTCCGTTTGCTAAGTGTCTCGTGATTTGCAAGCAGGAGTGTTCTTCCTCGAAGTAAATTATGGAAAATGAAAAGCTACATACACCGCTGTCAGTTATGGAAATGACCGCAGAAACCATAGCCTATTCCGCAGATTACGAAGGTTCAAAAATATTGGAATAACCAGACGCGAATGTCTTATTGAGGTTTCACGATAATTTATACTTTGCTCCTGTAATATCCGTGGACACTTCACAACCGTAGTTGACAATGTGAGTTATAGCACAATCGGTTAGATCGTTGATGATATACGAGTTTCCCTGGTGGTAATTCTCAACCTTGATCGAGCATGCCAATAATCGCACGAGAAACCGTGCCCTGGAAATGCTGTCAAGCATGAACCTTGTAAAAAAGTTGCATTATGCAAAGAATAATAGGCAGTGGATACGTATAATACAGGTAACTTTTGAAATTGTCACATGGTTAGCTTTCGTAACACCTGTCGTTTAGAAAAATCTCGAGCACAGATATTTAACATACAAAACCTAAAAAAATTGATTACCAGAGCAACAATTTCCTCATTTGTGTCAAATTTCGTCAGAATTTTTGCACGCGCCCGATAGAATTTAAATATAATAGCAAAATGAGTTTCCAATAGAAACTTTCCATTCGTTTCTTTATTATCGTATCGTATCTTTGATCGAAGGTATATTATTTAGATACTCGTTTTTAAGATCTCTTTTTCGCTGCTAAATTTGGTCCACTGAAGTCTCTTTAACCTTAATGCGTTCTTTCCTTCGTGTACTCAAAGACCTTGAATCAAAAATCCTAAATTGTACGGGACTCGTGTCTCTAACTTTATAACGAAATAGAAGAACTATGGAAACACAGAAGCATTCAGTCGCCGTTTAATATCTTTGATTGTAGAAAATGAATGTATCGCAAGGACACTTTCGATTGAAAAAGATCCGAGCATCGTATCAAGATTAAACGGGAGATTGTTGAAACGTTTGGCTCCGCGTAGATCAACCATTGAAGTCTCTAGGAGATCTAAAGTGACGACAGAATAGTTTTTCCCTCGTCGAAGAATTGATTTCTTTCGTATAAATATTGGAAAATAAATTCTTAGAATTCTAAAATAATCTGCGACCATATCGACCGAAAGTCTCTACGAAATCTAAAGCGACGACACAATAGTTTTTCTCTCATCGAAGAATTGATTTCTTTCGTACAAATATTGGAAAATAAATTCTTAGAATTCTAAAATAATCTGCGACCATATCGACCGAAAGTCTCTAGGAAATCTAAAGCGACGACACAATAGTTTTGCCCTCATCGAAGAATTGATTTCTTTCGTACAGGTATTGGAAAATAAATTCTTAGAATTCTAAAATAATCTGCGACCATATCGACCGAAAGTCTCTAGGAAATCTAAAGCGACGACACAATAGTTTTTCCCTCGTCGAAGAATTGATTTCTTTCGTACAGGTATTGGAAAATAAATTCTTAGAATTCTAAAATAATCTGCGACCATATCGACCGAAAGTGTCTAGGAAATCTAAAGCGACGACACAATAGTTTTTCTCTCGTCGAAGAATTGATTTCTTTCGTACAGGTATTGGAAAATAAATTCTTAGAATTCTAAAATAATCTGCGACCATATCGACCGAAAGTCTCTAGGAAATCTAAAGCGACGACGCAATAGTTTTTCCCTCGTCGAAGAATTGATTTCTTTCGTACAAATATTGGAAAATAAATTCTTAGAATTCTAAAATAATCTGCGACCATATCGACCGAAAGACGAGCGGCCAACACGGTTGCGAAACGTTACTCGCTAGTCGTTCCGGAATCAAATACGGGAGACTTTTGAGAGTACATTAACGAGATTGCAGATTGGGACACGAGCAAAACGATATTACGATGACATGGAAAATGTATTAAAGATGTGCGCCCCGAACGAATCAGTGTCGCGCAAATAGAAGTTAATTCCTGTCACGGTACCACCTTACACAGAGACAGACAACTGTCGGCCATTAATTCGAACGTAATCAGGCAAGTCGCTCATTAGCGCCGGTCCACGAGCAACAATCAGTCAGTAACTGTCTTACCGCATATCTGACTCTCTATCCTGTATTATAAAGTATGCCACTATGCTTGCGCAGTATATCGCAAGCTTTAATTGAAATCGCCGAGAAAGGCTAACAGTGTGGCGTCTATCTTACAAATGTTCTCTGAAAAATGAATATTAATGCGCTACCCTCGTACTTCCGTATGAAAAAAGAACTGTTTCGCAAACGAATACGAAGTATACGAGTGTAACAAGTTTATGGTGGAGTGTTGAATATTAAATAAAATAGCGAGGTTCCCGGTAATGGATCCGAGGATGATCGATGGAAACGAAAATGACCAACACGTGTTAAGCAAATAGGAGAATCGTTTAATCCGAAAGACACGGGTACATCGTGTAAACGAAATTACTTTTTTTTTTTTCTTCAAATGAGAATAATTACGAGGAATACTTGAAACTTTTTGGAGAACGTTACCTCGCGTACGTATACATTGGTACGTCACTCTTCCAAGCATTGTATCTTTACCGTTCTTCTCCAGTCAAATTGTTCAAAGTCGTGATAAATACATTGAGCGTTATCGAATTTTTCCAGAGCGAAAAAAGCGTATTCGACGCAACGAAATATGTAAATGGTATCCGTGTTAATGTCTGAAAATAAATAATCGTCGTTTCGTTTCTTTTTCCATTTAATATAGTTTGAAAAATGACCAGTAATCTGTCGACCAATGATCGATCACATCGAGAGAAAAGTATCCCAAACCGTAAAGATATAACGGTTAATAAATAAAATAGACAATTACCAATCCTACCTCGGTAAATTTATTTAATTTATGTGCATACGTCTCGCACTGTCCGTGCAAAACTAACCAGATATAAAGCTATATTTAGAAATTAATAGTCACTATTACAAATATCTATAGTACGTTCCCCGCAAAATAATCAATCGTATCGCGACAAAACGCGTAAAGCTTGCACGCGACCGATAGTTCGTTGTTACGAAACAAGACACGTTTTAAAAGAAAAAACCTGTGAAACTGTGTTTCTTTCTTTCGTCTCGTAACGAACGATTACTATTTCAAATTTGGTAAAAAAATTATAGTCCTATTAAAATACTTCCTTATCGATGTACGAAGAATGAAAGGAACGTGTACGAAATTCACTCGAAACATTTCTAATCTCCGCGTTACGTTCAATAATGAAAATTCCTCGTATTGGAAATAATTTACGATTCGGTATCGTATTTAAAAATACTCGTTTTTTTGCACATTGGTATTCAACCGTGAACCATACCGTAGCCTCATAATTGATTTTCAAACGCTAATAATAATTTATCTAATTCGTATATGTACGCACATACTAACTAGATACGAAGCTATCTAACGAACAAGTAATCAATCGTATCGCGACGAAACACGCGAAACTCGAATTTAATTGGCGAATCGTCGAACGAACGAAAAGATAGCGTCAAAGGAATAAACGCGTGTGCGATTTCTTTCTTTTGCTTTGGATAGCGAATTTTACCGGCCACATTTTAACCTCGGTGTTTCGTCCGATAAAAATAACCCTTGGGAATATTTTCGACCGTTTGGAGCACAAGCACCGCAGATATAATTAAGAAAATTGCACACCCGTGCGATTCAGAAGCAACCGAGTGGCTCGAAGTGAACGTCTCCGGCGAAGTTTAAAAATTCTGCGTGTTCTACATTTGCCGCGTAGGAAAAATGGCAAACGGTCGGTACCAATTTCTCGGTGACCACGTTGCAAGATGTGCCCGCCTAAAGAAGAAAAACAGGCCCCGCGCGAGAACGGAGCAGACTAATCCGAGAAAATACTCGAACGGGTCACGGGGGCAACAGATCGCTCGTACGTGCGTTGGTATTCTAGGATTTTCGGTTCGCGGCGAAAGAACAAGGGAGGTTACCGTCAAGCCATGGCCATTTTTAAGTCGAAGCTCGGATCTAGCGAAACGGGCCAGCGACCGCGAGCGTCTCGTGTGCGGAACTTGGCGTACGTGCAATTCGTACAAATTACGATGGCGCTCGCTCGCTCGCTCGCTCGTTCGCTCACCGACGACATCACGACGGCGTCGCGCCGGCGAGGGAGAAAGAGACGTTAACGGCAGCCCGCCTTTGGAGAAAGGAAAACACCAGAGAGCACCGCAGAGCTTCTCACAGTCGGCATTCAACTTCCTTCGTCGAGAGACGCGTGATACGACGTTACACGCGCGAACACTGCTCCGGTTCAATGAATACTCATCAGGCTTGATTTTTGAATGAAATCAAATGGAACTTCGCGCCACAACTGGCGTACTGCGCGAGCCAACGATGAATGAAACGAACGAACGAATTTGGAAATCCACCGGGCCGAAGGCTTGAAACAGTTTTCCGATGTTGATACCTCGCGATTCGCACGATGGTCGTTGTACAAATAAAAAAGAAACTTTTTCGATAGAACGAATTCCCGATCGAGTTGGTAGATTGAATAAATTTACCGAGGAGGACTCGGTCGATGTTACGAGTTCGTTAGAAATTTTGAAACGTGACGTAGCGTTTTCCGTTTCGCGTGAAAATTGAAATCCTGAGATATTGAAAATCCTAGACAATCTCCGGATGGAAGACGAATCTTCTATTAGGTTGTTCGGAACGTTATTTCGTTTTTTTTTTTTGGTGAAAATGAAACACGACTTTTTTTAGAGAATTTGGAAATCCACTGGAGCGAAGGCGATTGAAAATCTTAAACAATCTCCGGATGGAAGACGAATCTTCTATTAGGTTGTTCGGAACGTTATTTCGTTTTTTTTTGGTGAAAATGAAACACGATTTTTTTTAGAGAATTTGGAAATCCACTGGAGCGAAGGCGATTGAAAATCTTAGACAATCTCCGGATGGAAGACGAATCTTCTATTAGGTTGTTCGGAAAGTCATTTCGTTTCTTCGGTGAAAATGAACCACGATTTTTTTACAGTGTACGAACATTTTATTGAATTATATATTCTCAATTTTTGGAAACGAAACGACTTTCCGAACAAGCCAATTCTATCGAAAATTATTCGATACTCTGAACGCCATGGTGGTCACCGATTACTTGAATTAGAACGTTGCAAGGTTTGTTCGAAACGTTTACAAGGAACGAACGTTCGTTTGTGAATTTTTCAACAACGTTATCGTTGTTAGTAATGTTACGAACTAACAAGCACAAGACCATTGATTTCTAAACTCTTAAGTAGCGTAACAAGTACACCGATTAACAGTTTCGTTAAATGTCTTTGAATATAGCACGGCGGATCCATCTGTTTGCGAAACACGCACAGTCGAAACAATAAATGAACAAACGTTGCGAGCAAAAATTACCCGACACTGTCGACATTACTCTTACCGATGGTGTCCCGTTATTCTTAGCCCGGACCTGAACTTTCTTTCTCCCTGAAATACATCGTATTTATACAATTCGAGTTACACGATGTTCAACTTACGCAGAAAGCTTCGCAAAGAATTAACCGCGATAAAACCTCGTCTAATTATCATTAATAATCTACGAAATAGAAAACGCTACTGGTGTTTCGAAATTTCTGGCGAACTCGTAACATCGACCGAGTCCTCTTTGATAAATTTATTTATTCTACCAACTCGATCGGGAAGTTGATCTATTGACAAGGTTTCTTTTTTATTTGTACAACGACTATCGTGCGAATCGTATAACATCGGAAAACGTTCGACGCAATAGCAGTCTTTCAAAGTGTAAGTACAATTCGATTTTCAGTATTAATTTTGCAACCTTTACGAGTCGTGAAAAAATCGAAGAGAAACACGATACGCGCAACGAAAACTCGTGTCCACTTGAAATGAAACATGTAAAAGTGTTTGCGTCAAGTAGCCCTCAATTCGCACGCTTTTAAATTGTAAGCGACACCGAATACTAAACATTTAGTGATTTATTGCATTTCCGAATGTAAACGTACAATTCACGACGATCGTTGTACGTGTATTCTCAGCGTCATGGCCATCAGTAACAAGTTCTCTTTTCTCCTCCAAACCTCTTACGGAGATGTTAATTGCTTATTATTATGTTCGTACGATTTGTACGAAATAAACATAATAATCGTACGCTATTAACATCGTGTAATACTCAATAGTATATTGTCGAACGACACTGGTAAACGTGTACTATATATATCGTACGTTGGTTTTATTTCTTTTACGAAACTTCGTCTAACAAAGTTTCGAAAATAACCGTTTTCATGGAACTTTTTTTATACAAAATTCTAAACTATCCGTTCCGCTAGATCAGTTTTTAAAATAATAAAGTATGTAAATACTTTACGTACTTAAGTATGTAAATGTATGGCCCATCAATTTTTTCTTCAATGACACCAAATATTAAAGATACATTTTAGACGATTAAACATAAACGTGCACGACGTTGGATAATTTATTCAATAATTACTCAAATTTATAGTAGAACTTGTTAGCACAGAATGTTACAATCTCGCACGATCGATCCGAAATAATAATCTGAGTGTATGCTTTGGAAATGTATTCCACACGGTTGGAATGTTTCATTACGTTTCCACGATTTGTGTCCGTTTAGGTGTTTCTCGCGACAATCGATGACAACTGTTAAAAAACATTGGAAACGCGGCAGAACGAATCGTATGAAAAACGATGGGGACATTTTTATTACGCACCATTGGTGATTGAAATCGTCTCGATTTCCATTTAGATGAACTTTTACGCTAGAAATAAGTCAGCAAATAATAATTCAAGTATCAAGTGGCGCGTATACATTACGTAATATTTGAATTCAATTACATTTACCGCAGCACAAATAACTCGAGGCGAGTAATGCATATTACATTTACGCAATGAAAACAATTCAGAACCAAGGAGCAAAATAATTTACGCTTACGTCGTTCGCCGAGTCTCGAAACGAAAGAACGAACTACTTTCTGTGAATATTAAACATTCGGTGGTAAAAGCTGCAGGTTCGACTTAACTTCGTTACACCTGTACAACTCGTTGAGCAAAAGCAACGTCTCGAACGACAAACGATCGCCTCGAGGGTACTCGTGTTTCCGGTCGATAAATCTCCACGGGCGACTAAACTCGCGAAATCAACGCGCGTACGCATTTTTCCACGTAACCTTACAATTAATCGTGGAAAATATTCCGGGAAATAAAACGAGCCGAGAAATCGGTTCGACGAAGAAATTGACATCATCCCGTGAGTAACGATCGAGAACGATGAAAAAAGTTCGTCGACCATAGGTGTTTCGAGAGAAAGGAGAAAGAAAAGAGGCACGCTAAATTAATGATCGTGTATTTGTAAACTCATCGCAATCAGAGCCCAGATCGACATATTCGATATTATTATACATAGTATGCAATCTCGTTCCCCCTTGATGCGCTCGGTGCAGATAACATCGAAATTCTTCGCGATATAAGTATAATCGTATTGATAGCGAGCCGTTGATTTCCTTTTCAATTCTTTCCGCTTGTCAATATTATCGATTAGAGTTGCATTTCATTTAATGAGAGAGTTTCAGCATGCGAGTTCCCCGACACGAGGAAAAAGTAAACGCGCTAAGGTTGCAGACGAGCTCCCCCCGGTGCAATTTGCTACAAAATTCTACGGCACTTAACGTTTTTGTAGATAAATTTATTGCACCAATTTACAGGGACAAAACTACTATTTCGTGTTTCAAAAAGAAATTACAATTGCCTTAATTGCATAGCTTGTCGCGTTATTAACGTAGCGTGCGCATCGTACGGTTTGTAAGAACCTTATCTAATGTAATTATAAGGAATTTCAAACAGAGTTTCAAGTCTTTAACTTTAGGAACAATTTTCCGTTTCAATCTCCCATTGTTTCCTAAAATCCGCATCGTACTGTACATTGGACACTTTTCGATCATTCTTAACCGACAAATATTAACCAAGACTAAAAACGAAGCATCTGGTAGGACCATATTGACGTATACCACGCCTATGAGAAGAATGCCACTGGGGCCCGGTACTTTTTTCTATATAAGCAGCAAGTAACTCCAGCACCAACCAAGACACCTAACAGAAGGAACATGGTTGATACCGGAGCTGGTTACTTTCTGCTCGCATGGAAAGAGTTACCGGAACCCCACCCGCATTCTTCTCGTGCATATGGTGTATGCTCGCATTAAGCCGAAAGTTCGCGCAATTAAACATTAACGAAACGTGCCAATGCAATATAATTTTCTCTTTAACTCCGTGCTTTCCAAATTCTTTGAAAGACGTACCCTCAAAAAAGAGAAGAGGATCTCTATGCTCGAGACGAACGATACAAGAATCTACATCTCTACGGTTGTTGCACGGAACGATGAATAAAATTTTTGTTAAATCGTAGTAAATCGGTAGAGTGAATACACATACACCTATACGTATTAGGTAATCCCATAAGTAATGTCGTCTCTTATCGTAATTTAAACGAACACTTGAATCGCATCTCGGCGATGTGTTTATAGAAACTTCTTTCTATAAAGCTTAAAGAGTGCTCTCTCGACGGTCTATCGGTTGCGTTCGATGCAGTTTGATCGACATTTTTCACTTGAAGAAAAATTTTTTAACGAGCGTGTGCGAACTTCATTTTCGGCATTGTATGCGAATTTAAAAAAGGTAGTACAACTACGGATACGGTTAAAAACATTTGTAAAGTGTACGATGAACGTGCTTTGAATTTGAGAAAGTGTCAAAGATGGTTCTCCGAATTTCGAAAAGGTGATTTTGACCTTTCCGACGAACCGAGATCCGGTCGACCAACAGCGTTCAATCCTGAGGCATTGAAAACTTTGATCGAGTTCAAACCACAATTAACTACCGATGAAATTGCTGAGAGATTAGACACTAGCCGCAGTACTGTCCATAGACATTTAATACAATTGGGAAAAGTATCGAAACTGGGAAAATGGGTTTCTGACCGTATCCAACGCATGAACATTTGTGCTTGATCGACGAGATCGACAAAATAATCGTTCGTTCCTCGATCAGATTATTACTGCAATCCCAAACGAAAACGTCAATGGCTATCACCTGGTGGATCATCTTTACAGTGGCCAAAACCAGTGCTTCGTCCCCGGAAAGTTTTGTCGCGCGTGTGCTGGGATATTAGAGGAATTATTCATTTTGAGCTTTTAAAGCAAAATCAGACCGTAACGGCTGAGATTTACAGCCAACAACTTGAACGTCTTCGAGCAGCGTTAGTGGAAAAACGACCATCGTTAGCGAATCGCAAAGGTGTTCTATTCCTCTACGATAACCCTAGGCGACACACAGAAGAATAACGGTAGAAAAACTAAAAATTTCAATTGGGAACTTCCATTACACCCACCATACTCTTCGGATCTTGCCCCAAGCGATTACCATCTGTTCGGATCGATGCAACACTTTTTAAGTGGAAGAAATTTCAACAATAGCGAGGATGTAAAATCAGCACTAAATGAGTATTTTCATTCAAAATCCCAGAAGTGTTTCGAAAATAGAATAAGAAAGTTGACCGAAACTGATGATCAATGTATCGATGATTGAAAATAAATGCAAGTATTGATATCTTTCACCGGAAGTCACCGTCCAAAAACGACATTACTTACGGGATGACCTGATATACAAACTCCCAAGACATAAAAAGTAAAGCTTATCAGGTACAAAAGTCCGTGAGAGAACACACACAGTATTGGGGTTTCCGGTGAACGGAGTGGGCGTACACCGGGAACTTAACCGCGTTCTCCCTTTATTCTTTTCATGGTGTACGAATTGTCGTAATTTTCCGACGTAACGCGCGAAATGCCCGTTGGGCCCTTAGGGGCAATTATGCCCGCCGACTTACGGGACAGAATGTCGACATCGGGACGCAGTGTACGCGTTATTGCAAATAGGGCAGTGTCTTCTCGCTATCGGTGGAAAAACCGGCACGATAGAGACGATCACCGTCATAAGCCGATCCTGGTAGCAAAGCGGCGACCGAAAAGAAACGCCATTACCGAAGGCACGTACTTACATTAGAAATACGATCCCCTGCCGACGATTAACGAGCTACTGTCGATCGCTCGCAAACCGGTCACGTTTAACTTATTTTTCCGAGTTTCCAGCTACTCGCGCCGGGTTCGCTACGGTAATGGACGGTGCCATTCACGCGCGGCGATTTTTTTTCGGTTAACTCTTTCGGTCCAGAACGGTCCCAATACGCAAAGCCGCGACGCTTGTAAAATACGACCGCGATCGAATAACGGGGAAACGTGGCCTCGTTGGCCTTGAAACGTTACGTGTAAAAACTACAAATTCCCCTCGTATGTAAACATATAAATCATCGAGGTGTAGTGAAAAATGTTTCGTACGAAAGTGAAGCCGGCTTCACGGGGCCCGTAATTCGGTACGTGGGAACTTTTTCTGCGCGACTGTTGACAATACTACAACAGTGGATAATCGGCGCGTTGCTTTTTGTTGCCACCTTGTCGTTGAGCTGACATTTAAGGTAAGGATCCATTACTTTCACTGCTACCGAGATAGAATTAATCATTGCTCGCGCACACTTATGGTACCTGCGGTGTAATAAAACCTCCAAGCGCGCCTTGTAACGGCAATAATTAATAGCTAATTATTGGCACCTCGTCCGTCACTCTGGACACTTGTAGGTAACTCGGTGGTAAACTAGTTTCTGTGAAAAGGAAAAACAGTATATTCGAGGGGGAAAACGGACACCAGGAATCGGAATAACAATTTGTAGAAATACACACGTCGTCGTGAAATGATGGATTTAGGTTTCGCGCATCAATACGTTCGTAATACACGTGTGTGGTACGCGTACAATTTACCGTTATGAGACGAAACGTGTTTTACTTGGAAATGAAACGAGTGCCCACGTTTTACGGTTAGTTTTAGAAAAACTTTCGGTTTATTCGCACGATCGACATTCGTTGACGTGAAAAAACCCTGTGACCCACGCGGGGGTTAGGGGAACGCGAACGTGTCAACTATGCCCAGTTAAGGGATGTTGCATCGTTCGTGTGCACCGGGTTTAAACGATGGACGCGCGCGCATTCCTTGGCGAAACTTCCTTAACGGGGGTATTTATTATGATGCCACCGTGGCTAAACAGGAACTTGTCACTCATTATACAAGAACTACTAATTGGCTCCTTCCAAGCAATTTTTTCACCTCGTGTTAATGAGTAATGTCATAATTCCCGTTGGATAAGTGTATCGTGTAATAGAAAAGATAATACAAGAGGCTACGATACTGTGAAAGAGATACGAATCCGCGAGATGGTGAAACGACAAAAAGGACAATACGCTTGCCGATGACGTTTGCATCGGAAACGTATCCAGAGGTATAGTCGACGGCACAAATATAGCGATCTTATTAAGTCAGTTTCAAGAGGGCTGTAAAATGATACCCTTGTTAGGTGTGAACCGCTAAATAGGTTTTTCTCAGCGGGGTAGCGATCCGTTAGCTGCAGGGCCGTGCTTATTGATTCTCGGTTAGGTTCGTTTCTACTGTCGTTACTTCGTTTTATTACGGAGCTTTCATTGTTCGTGTTCTTAAAGTTTTTTTTTCGTTAAAATTTCTACGAGTTTTTAGAGCATACGATAAAATTTCTTTGTGCTCTTTCGCATACTCTCTTACACGTACTCTTAAAGTTCCAGCACCCGATAAGAGTTCCTTCGATCGGTCCTGAATTGTTGACACCCTGCTGTCAAGGGTACTCCTGTCTTGGCATCCTGTACTTGCTTCGATCGCTATATTCCTACCGTCGAGTATATATAGTTAATAATCGAACCGATTCGTATTCATTAATACCGATACGTACAGTACCGGACAAATGTATTCGGACAGATACTTTGCGATACTCTGTATTGTTTTTTAACTAGCGTTTTATCGATAAAATTAATAAAACGATGTACAGAGAAATAAATTAACCCGGTAGATTTCAATCGAAACACGTGTAATAGTGCACAAATATGTGAATGATAAAAATACTTTTTGTCCAAAGACATTCGTATCGATTCGTCAACATTGTATTGAGATATCAAACAAATATGAATTGTGATCGATGTTGGTAAGATGCACTTGACATTTCGTGTAGTATCGATACAATTGGGACACTAAGTATTTATCATTGAGACCTCAACGAGACAACGATGTAGCTAATCTACTATCAATGTTGCAGATTATTCGAATAATCCATCATTGTTACGAGTTTGTAGTCATCGTAATCGAATCGATGTAAATAAAAAGTGATTCGTGATTTAAATTTTATATCGGCGATTTTTTATCGTTGGAAGTTGAAACGTCTCGATCCGTTACAAGTCTTCGTCGAACGTTGCAACTATCGACGATGAGAAATCGCTGATAAAAAATAAATCGCTAAATTTCGCGTAAATTTATTCGAGCAAGGTCGAATAAATCTTTATCCAGACAATCGTTCGAACATTTCTCATTGTTTTTCACGTATTTCTCGTACGATCGCGAGATTTTGTTTTTGTATCGATTACAACTGGTGTCATTATAAGGATGCTAATATATAATTATGTTTCGCGTTCGGACTGATTATCGTATATTATCATTACTACTTTTATTTCTGGATGGTTGTGAATGTAATTAAACAGGTATCGAACTTTATGTAATTGGTAGTTACCGATACCATAGTGGCGTATCTTAATAAGTTTTGAATCGTTTAAAAACATTCCTAATAATAGTTTGATACAAGAGTATCCGTTTCAAACGTAAACGTATCGGGAGTATTAAAGCACGTTTCAACCCCATTACTAGGTACAGTAAAGAACAAAAGTATTCGTTCGGTAAGAAAATCGAATACGAGGCTAAACCGCTTTTGAGAATTCTCGTGTAATAAAATACGATATTCCCCTGTAACTGTACGCGAAGTACCTGTCACTTATCCGGGGTAGGTACATTTTCTACCAAAGAATTCATACACGATTCCAGTTTCTGCTTCTGCACCGATAGCCTACTGCAAAATTAAAACGTTAGAATAGAATGTTAATAGACTGCGTAAAACAATTGGAGAACAATTCGCGTGGATGAACGAAATTTTATAAATGAAGAAAATAGTGCATATTTCGTGTAACAATATATGTACATACTTATCAGATGCCCGACTGTACAAGTATAATACATCCTGGAACTTTTAATGCGTTATGTAATTTCCACATCATGTATATATGTATGACACTAATGTTTCGATTCCTGCGGTGTCATTTTTTGAGGCATACCATTAGAATAAAAATAATGCTATGCAGAAATCCAATGGCTGTTCGAAAGTGTAGCTTCTAGAGAACACTTTTATATCGTTCGAACGGTTTTCAAATTACTTTTAACAATGGAAAATATTTCTCAAAATTGTACTCGAATCGAAGCACTTCCTGGTAGCGACGAAACCTCGGGAAGAACGTCGAGAATATTGAGTTCCACACTCTGGGAAAAAAGTCACTCGAATTAATTCCTTTTGCTATTATTTGTAGCGGTAGAAAATATCTTTCGAAAATGTATTCGATTCGAATCGAAGCACTTCCTGATAGCGACGAAACCTCGAAAACAATGTCGAGAATATCGAGTTCCACACTCTGGGAAGAAAGTCACTCGAATAAATACGTTTGCAATTATTTGTAGCGGTAGAAAATATCTTTGGAAAACGTATTCGATTCGAATCGAAGCACTTCCTGGTACCAACGAAACCTCGAAAACAATGTCGAGAATATCGAGTTCCACACTCTGGGAAGAAAGTCACTCGAATAAATGCGTTTGCAATTATTTGTAGCGGTAGAAAATATCTTTGGAAAACGTATTCGATTCGAATCGAAGCACTTCCTGGTAGCGACGAAACCTGGTAAAGAACGTCGAGAATATCGAGTGCCACGGTCCGGTACCCAACGCACCGCTACCAAATCCGTCGCAAGGTATCCGTCAAATCGAATAGAAAAACGTGTTATTAAACGAGTCAAAGTCGCCTGCTCGACAGCGTCAGAAATCCTATTAAAGCTTGTACGCGTTGTCAGTTCCCTAACGACCTTAAAACATAATCAACGAAACGATCGCCGCCGCGGACGTCGCAGCCGGGACAATAAGAGCCGCAGGACGTGCGGGCATTTTTCCGCAGCCATCGATCCTAGATCCGCGGCTGCCAGGAAGGACTTCTTTCGTTCCACGTTACATACAGAAGCATTCTTAACGCGTAGCCGACGGGGAGACGAAGGAGACAAAGACGCGGCGAGCGAGAAAGAGTATCGAGAGAAAGGAGCGACTCCTATCTTCTCGCGGCACAGTTCAACTGCGAAGGTCGGTCAATGGCCAACGCCGGCTAACAGCCACCAAAGTGTGGAGGGGAGAGAGATCGCGTTGGAGAAAGGAAGAACGCGAACAGAGGGACGTAGAGGGAGGGGGAGGGTGACAGGAGAGGGAGGGTGACAGGAGAGGGGAAGAAGGGCGACGTAACTCGGATGGTACCAGAATATCATTACGTTCAATTGCTATACGACGACATCCACCGACCAGATGGTACATGTCAATGCACGTGTGTCCAGAGAAAAAAGAGTTGACACTGGCTGCCAGTCCGGCCACTGTAACAAGATTATTCGAGTTCGCGTCAACAACACCATCCACGACGGATTCCTCATCGCTCGGAACGCGGAAATTTCTTCGTCACGGCAAAACATTACCGGACGACCAAGCCGATCTCCACGCGATCGAGATTGCCGCTCCCTGGGCTGCTCTAGGATCAAGACGAACGAGCGGATCCCTGTATTGGAAAAAAATTGCCCTCTGCCTTTTAAACGTGGAATTCCTCTCGCAGCGGCGGTAGGTTCTCTTACGATGATGACAGGATGTCCGCGACAATAAGTGTATGCGACTTTTTAGTTTGCAACGAGTCGGAGACGAGGATATTGATTGTGGGAATCCGAACAAGAAACCCGTGTACCGTTGGTGCGTTGATAATTTAATATATCGCAACGGTACCGTTTAAATCTTGCCCGATTAGCAAACGGTCGAGAGAGTCGAGAAATTTTCAAGTGGAACTTTTTAGCTGCACCCGCGGTGTACGAATGTGAACCCTTCAACGGTAGATCGAGGACGCGAAAACGACGAAAAAAGCTGGTACAAACGTTTGCCCTGGTTTATCTTGTTACCGAGTTACAGTTGCTTTTGTACTCCAATGATCCCTTCGTCTACAACTGAGCTAATATAATTGAGTCTACCGAATTGTTTGTATACAATGCTAGGTAACTCCTTGATATCTGTCAAGCTTGTTGACTATTATGTTCTATAAGTCAGTCTAACTCGTTCTCTTGATACGAGCATTTGATGTGTCTGTAACTTGTGTGTTAGAGGTGGTACCGAATGAGTATTCAGGTCAGGTAATGGCAGACACGCGTTTGATGTATAGACTTGCCGAATGTAATTCAACCGAAGCAAGATGTCTGTATGCGGATCGTTACCCGGATAAACGTCAACTATATGAGAAAATATTCCAGATATTACACGAACGTCTCTCGGATAGAGAGTCGTTTAGAAAACGATTGTCAGACGGCGGTAGATCAGCCAGTTGAACCGAAACTGTTAATCTCGGAGACCGGATCCTGAATCACGTTGAAGCAAATGACAGCGACAGTGGCCAAAAAATTGGCAACAATGGTGAATGCACGACGCACGACAGTGCGGAGACTTTTGCGCGATCAACTGCTTTATGAACCCAACAAATGTCGAAGATTGAACAAAAATATTGTATATCGAAGATTGAGAAACTCTCTGACACGACGTCAGCAGTTTCGTACTCGCCAGCTGAAAGTGGCCATTACGAACATTTCCTGTGCAAGATACCTACTTAATGGCCAAGGGCTAAAGGCCATCCTCTTCTCGCCAAATATCTCAATATACAGCGGTCAATTAGCGACAGAAAAACGATAAAAAGTTTCTACCAATTTTTCTCTGAAAATGGCTTCCACGTGTTACTATACGCACCGGATGTACCGACAATAAGATACTTAGTGGGGAGAGAATTACCTTACGTGTATACACGACACTTAACAGAAAAAGAATTTTCTCGAAAATACGTGATATAAAATGTTAAGCATCGTACACGCATTATGGTGTAAAGTTCCGTGCCTGTAGATGGAACTGGAACATCGTGTAAAGCCATCGGAGTTAAAAAACGGGATATTATAAAAATAATATGTTAACAAACTTAACGAAAAGCATGAATAATAAATTCAAAATTTACATCCACGAAATGGGAATAGATTGTTATTTACAAGTATAAAATTAGTTACTTCCTTTTTTATTGAACGTTAATTGCACGAAAGGATATCTGCACACTTGTGTAATAAAAGTCTGTTTTCTTTTCATTTTTGTAGAAGAATAATCGTAGTGAAAGTGGAAGTATATGTACAGCTGTCTATAAAAGTTTCTGGTTTTCTAGCAACTGTTTAGCTCTACTTTAGAGGAGGAAGTAAAAATAAATCGAGGATGTTGAGAAGAAAAACAGAAGCTCAGCTAAGAAAGGTTCTCTTTATTTATAGGAGTATTTACAAGGTACGCGTATATCTGTATGTCTGTGTCTTTGTTGGGGGTATTCACTTTAGGGATATACTCTGTATTTGTATAAACATTCGGATAAACCCACGACCGATCTGACTCTGTTGTTGAATTATAACCATGTTTGGGTTTGACCATCTCACACTTGCTTATCTCTACATCAAATACCGATAGATAACACATGTAGTTTCGGTGGAAATCAGCAGACGCGTAGCTATTAATCTTTAATTCGAAACGTTATACAGCTCGAATGAATTTAAATAAAACCTTATCCTCTTATAAACTGAACCTCGACGAATAGAAATTAATTGCTCGGATTGGCACAGAAGTTTCGTTTAAAAACGAATAAAATTTCGTTGAGGAAACAAGTATTGAATAAAAACTAGCCTGAATTTCTCTACGACCAACAAATAGACTCTCGTTGAAATAATAGTTGAACTAAAAATTGATCGAGATAACGCTCAACTTTACTTTCATCGGATAAATATTTCTCGTGCCTTGGTAATTATCTGTACTGGGAGTGATCCTTTCATTTTATTTCCACGAAGAATAAAACGTCTTTACGTAACAAGAATGCCACAGTTTCATTTAATCGCACATTTCAAAGCAGGCCAAGTTATTTCATTGATCGTTTCTTGCAATGTACACCAACGACGCGCGTTCCCATTGATTAAACACCAGAAGAGAAGGCAGTCGTGACAGCTTCCTAACGATTACAACGAACCACAGTACTTGTTATCTAACATAATAATTTTCAGACCCAGCCAAGCACTTCAGATTAGACAAATACAACGAAACAATAGCAATCTTGGTTTCCTCAAACAGATGTAATCGTTATCCCAGTTTTGAGTGCAAGATGTAACCTCCATAATAGGTACGTACGAGTACATGTAAATACGTTCGGTCGAACAGTCGAACAGTCGCTATTAATAGCTACTAATCTTACTAATACCAGTTAGTACTTTTATGTGTTTGCACAACGTGTTCAAGATATCTCCCGATGCAGGAACAGTAAATTATTTTTATCGATATCTTTTCGTTTTTTTTTTTTTTTTTTACCGCACTTCCTGCAAAACGAATTAATATCTTTAATCGTATTAAGCGCACTCAATTTCTTTCGATGGAAAGTGCGACAAACGGAGCTGCGAACATTAATCAATTATTTTTTGCTAGTTAACGTGTAGTACTCACGAGTGGTACTGGTTTACGGGTTCCGCGTTGAAATAAATTTCCTTGAATGCCTTCTTTTTCATCTTTTTCTTCTTCTTACATCATGTTAACATTCCTTCGTAGTGTCTAGAAGCGGACGGGTGGTAAAATGTAGTTTACTAGTCGAGAAACATTGCTTACAATCGCGTTCCAATAATCAGGATCGAAATTAAAAACGAAGAAAGAAGATTCCACTTCCCGAAGCGCTGTATTTATTAAAATTCTTGCGAGACTCGCGAAAAATGCGTAGAATGTCAACGAGTAATTGACAACTCAAGTTCGGAATAAAGGCTCGCTCTATAATAATTGCAATTATTCGTTACAGCAGCACGACTTCAGATTTTCAATCCCCTTTAGCGAATAACAGAAACTGTTCGAAACAAATACCTCTGTAACGAGATCTGGTACATACGGTAATTATCGATCTACATTGCTCGAGTACTCGACGATTTTCAAATTTTCATTGTCCTCGAGAACGGATCCATTTGCAAAAACTTTGTTCCACATTCACGACGTATTTTTTGCGAGTGTATCAATCGTCAATGATAAATCACCCCGGGCACATTATGAAATAAAGCAACGCGTTTCATAATATTTCTTCATTGCTTATGTAGGATTCCCTCGAGCTTAGATCCAATAAAAAATATGTTTTATTCATGTCACGATGTGTTCGCGAAACATTGACTTTCGCTCCACTCTGAGAACAGGTCGACGATGTTATACTGCGAATTGCCGATAATTAGCAAACAGATAGCTGGCACGAACGCAAATAGAGTCGGGAAAATGCACTGTATTAGCTAAGCCTACTTAAGACCCGATACTTTATTGAAAGCTCACTCTCGAGCACGTGCATACGGTATTCTAATCGAAATAATAAATTCATTTGCTCGTGAAAGAAATCGTATTCACTTTTTGTATGTGTGTACTTAAAAATTTCTACTTCTTCACCTGAACTTCGAAACGCGATACAAAAATGGCGATGGGATAAAATATCTTACAATAAATGCATAATCGGACAAATTGAAAGAAAATGTTTATGAAAAGTTTCTCGTGAAAGCGATAAACAACGAGAGTTATTTTAGATCGTAATTCTATATTTTTGGTAGAAAAACGATTCCTGGAATTTACATTTGCAATGATAAGGGACAAACGACCTAGAACGGGTCATTAATAGTGTGATGTGAGAGGTTAGTATAGATCGGATTAAAGAAGTAAGAAGTAGAACAGGTAAGATGGTTTATGTAGTATGTATTACGCCTTTTCATGAGCTATAGCTGAACGCGTTTGACGTATTGCTTTCAAAAAGAAAAACTGTCTTTAATCTGTTTCTTATCTCCGAATCTAATCTCACACTTGTCAGCAATGTTGCTCTCTCGTTATTCTCTTATTAGTTACTTTCTTTTCGCCTCGATAAAGATGGTATTAGTTGACAGTGTATAAGCCAGTTCTTGCCATTAAAGACATACTTTTTCTTTGGTTAAACCTTGATCGTCGGAAAAATAAATATTTATCATGGAAGAAAATCGGTTCTTCCGCTATACGGCTTCGTGGAGTTTTGTAATTGCATCAATTAAAGATGGCGATAAAACCAAGACGACCGTCGTTAGTAACAAGGGAAGAAATCTTTCGCTATAAAAACATCGGATCACGCGTTTCCTCGACAAACAGAGAAAAATGATCGCAAACTAACTGATACCTACATATTAATCCGCTGGTTATTTGCCTCAAAGTTTACAAGATTTACCTAATGGAAAATTATTCAGGAACATTGTACGAAAAGTTATAACACAGGCCTAATTATGCATACATTACTAATTGGACGTCGTATAAACCTGACAAGAGTTGACATTCTATCGACGTAAAAAAAATTGTACTCAACTGCGCAACCTAATCTTATTTAATCGTGTTCCGATCTTCGAAGGTATAAAATAACTGTTTTAATTGCCTCTCGTTCTTCATCGTGGGACGAAACGAAACTAAACCCGAAAGACGGTAATACATTCGTTGGAACGTCAGTCAGAAATTACGTGTACGATATCAGAGTATTAGAAAAATCGGGCGTGTGTATCAGAAAACATGTTTCCCAACGAAAATCGATGGCGAACGATCTCCGAACGAAGTAACGAGATCCGAGTCTCACCTGTCAGCTTTTAATCATCGCCGAGAAGAATGATTAAAAAAATGTGTTGAAAGTGATGACATGGGTGTTCTTCGGTATCACGAAAAAGTGGCCGTCGCCGCTGTGCACACTTCATCCGCATGCTTAGGGCAACGGGTAACGAAACGCCTTCAACCGAGATCCTAACAAGGTCGTGTCAAGACCTCCGATTTCAAGTGCGACAAAAAGTTGCCGGCATGTAGGGCGCATTATAAATAGGAGAAACGATTAATCATTTATCGTGAAACGGATACGGATTTTAAAATAATCTAACAATACTTTGGCCACAAAACTGAATTGGAAACATTTTTTTTTTTTTTTTTTTGCAGTGGAACAAGTCCAATTTGGATAAAAATTGGAATAGAGTTCGACCGCAAAGCGACTCGATTTATTTATTTTTGAACAATTTACGCTAAAGGTATTAGATGCGAAAATATTATCACTTTTGGGGAATTGTTGTAAAAATAATTGAATCTTTTCGTTGTCCTACTTTTTGTAAACTACCTTGTATATGCGTTCACCTTGTAGGTACGTGATATTCTTACGAAGAAACTTTAGGTATCAAATTATTTAGCGGTAAATTATGAAATTCGTACTATTAGACATCGAACTTCAGAAGTGGACATACAATGTTTAATGAAGGTACATACAAACTTATTTATTTCGATACAATGATTTTAAATATAACATTAGCAAATGACCGTTTAATCTCAAAGATATAAATTGAGTATTCATATGTGACACGAATGCGTTGAAATTACCCCGCAAATGAAATACATGCTTGGTACGTCCCTACAAAATTGCCAGGCAGAAGCAGCAGTCGTTGATGATTTGCAAACCAAGCAAACAGGATTTTCAAGACGCTTGATATTACTTTCGATGCTGGCCGATTCATCAAGGGCGCTATAAAAAGGAGATTGCTCGTTTTTCGCGCGTAGTAGAAGTTAGGGGTTTGAAACAGGACACTAAGTAAGCATATTCTTATTTCGTTCGTGCGCGTCGTGCTAATAAAACCACTTTGAAACGTTTTGCTTTGCGAGGAATGGAGTGAATAGACCTTTCATGGAGTGAATGCAGTGATTGTAGGCAATGCAGTTTTTCGCTCGATGGCGCGTTAATTTTTTCCCGCGGAAGAAAATCGATTAAAAGTCGTTTATGCAAATTGTCGTTTTACACTTCAAATACGGAATCCACCCCTAAAATAGAAACACGCTGCGCATTTTATCCCATTCCCCCCGAAGCAGAGATAAAATATTTGTAACGCTTGGTCGAGTAATCGCGTTACAGAAGCTGGATTTCGATGGGTCTATTGACGTTGAATTTAGTAAAAGTTTGCAAAAAAAAAAATACAAGTGTAAATATCGTTTCCTAAAATTGTCCAAATATTCACCGTGAGTCGAATACAAAGATTTTCTAAAAAATTATTTTCGACAAATATTGCATAAGTTAAGAGAGGGGACAGGGGTAGACGATAGTGGGGGTACCGAAATATTTCCATTGGTCGTAGTTTTAAAAATTTCAGAATCGCCCTCGTCTAAAATTCAATATCCTTGTCCACCTTTAAAAAACGTCAATCAAAATCGTCGATTTATTATTATTACTAGATTCACCACAATATAAAGTGAACTTCTGATACGTTAGAAGCGGCGTTTGGTATCGCGAAAAATGTTGAAAAATGATACATGCGGTATAATCTATCGGTTGAGTCATGATAAACGATATTCTGTGAACAATAAAGTAGTCTCCACATTGGTCAATATTTGCTGGTAACATTTGTACGTATCCTAGCGTCAAGATGTAAATAATGATACAGGCCATTTTCAAATATCAATTTTCTATTGTGCCATCGGATCGTAGCGGTAAATATACATTACTTAATCGAATGAAAAACATGCATCGTTTCGTTTAACGAATAATCCAAGCCTATCGGGTCTTAGAATTAGTGCAGCAATCGAAACCGGTTGACCACGATCTATTGACCAATAGCAATACTTATATGTAAATATCACTCTATATAAAATTGCTATGAAAACAACCTTGTTTATAAACATTCTAGGTACACGTATTGAGTGTATATTAATATTGATATTAATCATAGATTGGTATTGATATTGAGTAGGTATTAATATTAAAAGTATCCTCCGACAGAAACTAAACCTCGACGTATCGTTAATGGTTATTATAGTATTTCGCTCTATTCGACCCCAGTTTCTCGAAGCTTTCGGTCCATAGTTCATTAATTCTTGATGTATCCTGCTCACTCTCCTTGGACAGTACATACCCGAGATAAAAAAATGTCGATTCCTGGAACGAACAAGTTACCCTACCCGGATACGTGAAAACGAGCGAAGTCGATTCGGTTTCTTATAATCAAGTATAATACTGTACATGGTCAGGGTACCCTTAGACATCTTCGACTGTAACAGATATGAATAAGAAGTACCCATCGTTATGAAAAGAAACCATTTTCAACAATTCTGTCGACGAAACGTTCTAACGAAACTCTATCGCGAACAAACAGTACTTTTAACTCGGAAATGAAACGTTTCTGGAAGCGTACAGTCGCGTGAGTTTTTCATCGTTAAAATATGTCAAAGAGTGTGTCAGAAGTGGACGGTTTATTTTTAAAATTTGGGAATGAAAAATAAGGGAAGACAGTTTCGACGTGGAACGACAGAGATGGTTGCGTGTAATTATGCCCGACAATGAGACACTTCGGGGGATATAATCCTATTTTTCTTGATCCCATCCGTGAAAAAAATATCCCATCCATCATCGTACCTACGGTTCTCATGTATACCGAAACCACTCGAGACTTTCACGCAGTGTGAACAGAGGCTGAAGATCAAGATTCTTGTCGAGATCTATCCAGACGAACGAACGCATCAGAGTGTTCTTAAGTGGCTCTTGACCTCGCACTTCTATAACTTTACATATATGCACGCATGTCTAACCTCCAGCGTACGAGCCTTTATTAGTGATAACGTCATCCCTTAGAATTTGATAGCTATAAAAACTCAGACGCTAATCGCGTATCGCTTACAAACCGGAGGAAAAAAAAAACGGTGACGGTGGATGGTCAGCGCGCAAAATGACGAACAATGAAACAAGAAGAAAAAAAACAAAAGAATTTACAGCGGCGATCCCTCGATTTTTATTAATACAGAAAGGAGTACGCGCGTTGGGTTTCGAGCTCAAGAATCGATAATGCAACCGACTGCGTTACGCATCGACGAGGAAAATTATTCCATTATCAATGGAATCGTTATTCGTACGTTTTGTTTGGCTCTATAAATATTATCGATTACACGTTGAAAATCGCAACGAACAACTGGTTTAACGTATCTTCGTTTAATACGCAACGACGAAAATAGCTCAAGGTTTTTTAATAAGAAGAAAATTAAAAACAACTCTGCATAGAGCTGTATTCGGTCGAACAATAAGTTATGACAATTTTGAATCGTACACTGCCCACTATAGGACGAACAGAACCTTAAACTGCCCACACATGAAATTGATACTTTCGGTATCGGTGACTCACCATTAAAGATATTAGTTACAACTTTCACACTTAACAACCGATAAGCGGAGCTCTCGCACTGTAGCAACATCTGTAGCCAATATTTGAAAATGGAAAACCATCGACTCTTGAATTGGTAAAATTTTGATGTTACCAAAAGAGAAATTGAAAGAGCGGCACTATTTTCTCCGAGTCACCTAACACCAACACTTGTACGGACAAAGCGTCGCATTATTGATGCAACAAGCGCGAGAAGCTTTCTAACTATCGTCTAGGAAATGCACATTACCATTTTTTCCATTCGATGGCCGTGTCGCCAGGTTGGCGTGAATTACACCTGCGCCTATGTCATCCTAGACAAGTTGACCGAAAAGAATAACCCACACAGGCCCGCCGGTTACCGCAGATAACACTGCCACGAGTAATAGTAAATAGGTCAGTCACCTTCGTAGATACACTGGTTGTTATATAAATCTTAAGGTTCTAACGCAACACCATAAAGAGGCGTATCGTCGCCACTTGCTTTTATCGTAGTCCACGATTATGTATAAAGGTCGCTCCAAACGACGAGTCCCTGTGGCCAAATTGGCCGCGAAAATATTTCTGGCAGCTTCGGTGTACCACGCGGTTTGCTGTTCGCATTGAGGCGATCTAGAAAGAACTCTTGCTGGCCTCTTGCGTTTTTTAATTTTTTTTTTAACCGAGTAGCCGGAACGCGTAAAAATAACTCTCTCTCTCTCTCTCCGGTCGCGTGGTTTTCCTCCGTGGGAAAAAAAATCGCCGAAATCAACACTCGAAGCCATTAACCAAAGTACCGGTGTCCCATTTGGACGACATTCGGAAAAACATATTTTTACCGGTATTCAAATTTATTTAAATCTCGCAGCGATTTTTAAGCTACGATGTCAAGACCTCGATAAAGCGCACCGTGACTTTTTGCAACATTTTTCAGTATACGTTATACTGACTCGATTTTTCTATTCTGAAATATTCCCAGATCTTTCTTACCGTGACTAATTCTATCTCGCGTTATTATGATTTTTCTCTGAAAAGAATATACACGGAAGCTTACGATGCCTGCTGTTATTTATCGTTTCACATTGTACGCCGTAGATACGAGTATCTCTATATAATTTAATATTTATAAAAGTCGTCGTAACTTTGGAAAGAATTATTTTACCCGTTCGATTATGTGTTCTCTTTGAATACGAAAACAAACATCAATGTCGAGAAAACATGTCGGTGCTTGTTGAACACGATTTAACACATTGTTCGAGTGACTTTTTCTTCTAATTTATCGACAATACTTGCAGAACGGCACGCAAACTTTCTGGAGATGCGAAGCACGGGTTTTTACACCGTGTAGTGTTTGCGCTGACCAGGTTTTCTTCCATGGCTAATGTGGTCATGAGACTTCTGTGAAAACCGGCCTTAATATGCACGCGCGCGCGCGCAAGGTCAGATCTTTTACTTACTCAACTGGTTTGTTGTGATCGGCAAGTCAAAAGAACCGGCGAACTGCAGGGGACACTAGGTACTTTTTAATCAATTCCATTCGCAGGTTGTAAAACAGTAGGTACTGCGACAGCGGAACCTTTTTACCGACAAGTAACATTTGTGCAACGATTGCGTTGATCATTTTGCGAAATCGCTTGGAAACGGGTGTAATGGAAGTACATTTCCTGTTCTGGACGTTATTTAAATAATCCAACCAATTTTAATGAAAACTTACCCACTTGCGTGTAATATGTTTACTCGACGATCCAGAAGTACTTTATTATTAATTTCGAATCGTTCGAATGCTACTAACATGGATATCTGACAATTATTGCCAAGTGTATACATTACTTGTCGTATTCGAAACAAATGCTTTAATAAATATAGTCCAAACAAGCGTAGCTTATTTTAAATACTCGTATATGTTTATTGAAAATAAACTATACTCGTTTGGACAAATGGAAACAAGTTTGTCCAAGTATTGGACTTATAATTGGTACTGGCCAGAATTATTAAAGAGATTCCACGTGTTAAGAGAAGCAGAGATTGTATTTGTAATTTGAAAACGTGTTCATTTTATTTTTAGCGTTTCTCGTTAGAAATTTGCACCCCTTGGGTAAAATACTGAAAGGTGTAACGAATTACAGAACGTTGTTACTCGCTACCGACTAGGTCGCCATTGTGGGAACCAATCACAACTCCTATTTCCAATAGAAGTAAGAGTTAAATCTTAGTGGTCGAGCGGTGACTCGGTCTCGTCAAAACACTTTTGTCGTTTCCGTTGCTGAACAAACCGCGCTCGAGACTCGTAGACCACACTTTGTAAACATTAGAAACGTAACACGATGCTTCGTCGGTGTAAGGCGTAAACTCGGGCGTTTATTTATACATTTACGCGTCTTTAGCAAAAACAAGAATGGCGTTGTTTGAAACAAGCGAGTTTCTAGGTCTAGTAAAAATATCACGATACCGACTAAGGAATATTTTCTCATTTTTCATTTAAATTCTGTACTTTACATTGCGTATAAATATCCACACTCTATGGTGTGCATAAATATCTATATTCTATTTCGTGTATAAAAACTCTATATTCTATATCGTGTTCAAGTACGAAGTCTTCTCAATGGAAATTCGTTCGAATGGTACCATGCCATAGACAATTATAAAGTAATTGAAAAATTCGTTCAAATAAAATTCATTTACAAGACGCGTAAAGCAATGTTCACATTAGAGTTAAAGAACGTATTTAGAACCGCTTCGACTTTAAAGTGTTTCGTCATTTTATTCCATTAATATCGGTTACAAGTATTAATCGTTCGTTCGTAAACGAAATTAAGCGATTTCCATTATTATCAACGACTCGCTTTCAATGTTCGTAGGTTTGTCTCCGGTAACTTACGTAATAGCGTCCAACAGGTCGAATTCATCTCGTCTAAATTTTGCGAACCGTCGTTCTAAAATAAATGCAGCTGCAGAACGTTCTTCATGCGCTTCACGATGGTTTTTTACAGCGACCGAAACAATTCGAACCTATTCGAATTGTTGCTCTCGCTGTGAACACTTCAACACCGTGTACGCGACACGATAATATTTCGTCCAATGAGTGAACATTGCAATAGGAAATAACGCCAGCGTATAGAAACATTCGGAATCCCTCGGTATTTTAAGCTTCGTAGAACAACGATTTACTCCTTTGGCTAGGAAAAGATAAACTATTTAAATAAAAGAAAGTCAAGGATCGAACTTTCGTTCGCGACTATTAAATGATTCAATAGGTTAGGGTGATCGAGTCACGTCACTTCCTTGGACTCCAAGTTTAATAACCTCGTCTGGTAAGTACGAATGGCAATGCATAGCTACGATCTCGCATATACGATAGACAAGCATTAAACTATTTTAAACACCGTTCAATTGTCGAGGCCGCTATAGTCTAGACAGTAGCAAGGATTACGTAACGTTTCATAACGAAATCGATAATCTACGATCTATGAACTTTCATCGGGATACGTGCAGCTAATAATTTTTACTCCATCGAGTGAGAATGTATTCCAAATCGATTTAGATTCCGATCGGAATTTTTCGAATTCCATCGAAACAATTTCGAAATTCCATTCAAAACGCCTTCTAGATGGTGTCCACGTCCACCGTTCATGAATAGAAGCCACTACGGTCTTTAATTATCGTAGCCCCGCAAATTGGCCGAATATATAGACGTTCGTTTATAATACGCGGAAGAAATTCATCCACGGCCAAAATTAACCCGTGGGCACTTTGCCATTTGTATAAATTTCCCGCTGGACCTTTAACCTCGATGCTCTCGATCTACAAGGAAATATCGCTATCGTTGTCACGCTGAGCATTTGCATTAATCTACCATCAAGAACAATTAGTAATTTATAGAACATTTCTATCATAGTTTGCGCACGATGAACATATGCCGGAAAAATAACTATTTCAATGTAAACAGTTTATTCGGAAATTGGTTACGTTGTATTTACTAGAGATTGTTCGACGTTTTATGAGTTATTGCATTCCATTTTCTTTCGTTGTTTTTTTTTTCTCAATTCCTCGCAGACACCGTAATTTGTTTCTTTTGTTTCAATTTTTTTTCACGCATCAAGTTGCTCGAAGGAAAGACCGACCGATTTGTGTTTGTTGACAAAACGTTGTTACAAGGCAAGTTTATCAATGCTTCCAGTTGTTATTGTTGGTTACAATATAGTTAATATTTCATGAATTGTATCCACGTACTTCCGTGACACTGCGTATCTGCATTAATAATTGTTTCGCACGGGTTCAAAAAGTTACAATACACTACACCATATTGTGACCATCGAACAGTTATCATAATTTTCTTGGAATTAAATGGTGGCACAGACTTTCGCTACAAATTTCATGAAACTCCTTTGACGTTTCCCAGAATCGTAATTAACAATAGCGTACCTTTTTATCACAAAATCGTTTATACCAAAAGTAATATTTTTACCATTTTCTCTCTCTCTCCCTCTCTCTTGTTTTATTTTTATTTTTCATCTTATTTTATTTCGTAGCATAGATGATAAATACGTATTATTATTTGTTATATCGATCAACAACAGGGACACTTTATAACATTTCGCTTTGACAATCATCACGGTGAACGTAAATTTGAAAATACGTAATTGTAAAAATAAAAACTATCAAAATCCGGACAAACACTGTTGCAGTGCCATGCAAAGAGTGACGGAAAATGTGTAAGAAATAATAACAATCGGAATAGTGAAAATAAAACCACAAGTATGTATCTCGTAAGTATTTCGATGAGAAAATAAAATGTAAAAGATTGAAAACCGAAGAATCAAAAATAATTTATACCCTTCGTAATTAGATGATTGATACTCTAACTGTATTATGTAGCAATCTCGTAAATCAAACTCTGTGATTAATTTTCGGACAAGCTAATAATTCTACAAAGTCTGATGCACTTTTTTTTGGGGACCTCGACGGTGCAGCTCGCCTTGAAATATTAAGCGGGTGTTCAGAGAATCCTATATTGAAATTGAGCGCAATATCGCATAGTAAATGCGCGTATTACCATAAAAATGAGCTCGAAAAGATTGGCGACACGAGAGCCTTTCTCTCATTCGACCTAAACCCGTCTTTGCTCTGCGGCGACAGAGGCGATGAAACTAGAAGGGAATAACTAACGACGTCGCTCCTCGTTCATCTGCTTCTCATAGCACTTAAATCACGATGTAAGAAGATTACAATCAGCGTACATGGCTACTTTGACCGAGGCACAGTCGAAAATTGAACACAATGGGCCGTACTACGAGGAATAGGTTACCGATCAATGGCAGGATTTACAAAAAGAACGTGTGTAAGTGTGATTGGCCACACCCAAATCTCAAAATATAGTAGCTTTAACTCGTACCTCTAATAAAATATAATTGAATGGCAGTCGTTACGTTTTGTGCTACGGTGTGTACGTTCAATGGTTATAGGACTACCTTTCACCAAACGACAATTTATTTTTACAATTCTTTCAATGTTTCGCACTAAGGATAGTTTAGAAGACAGGAATAGAGACGACTTTATTTTAAGAACAAATCTTGCTTACTTCGTATCTCACTCGCGTACCTCCCGTACTAAAAGTTATATTTGCAAAAGGTGGACGGTTACCGTTAGTCTTGACATTAACTCGAATTATCGACAAAAGAAAATTGCGATGAATATGAAAACGGAATGTTTTAATCGGTGAAAGAAATTTGTATTGTATCTCGAGAAAGGAGTACTCGAACGTCAAAGAAATGAAGAAAATATTCAGAAGGAACAAACATCGAGAAAATAAATTGACAAATAACACCATTGCGACAAATACAGGTACGAAATGTACGAAATACATTGAAACGGTGAAACGTGAAATAGAATATTGAATCGTGATGATTGAAAACAATAATTGATATTGTATTTTAACGGAGTATACTGTAACGAATGCGAATTATAGGTATAAAACGAAAACATTTGTAATGCAATCGGTCGAATCGTTGCAACACGCGTATTTCGATACGGAATAACTTGCAAAAACAACGCGTAGCGTAAGAAATAGTTTACGAGTCTTACGTACTGTGTTTAAAAATTCCGAGTCCAGCTACGGGGACATCTATTGCGTCAATCGAATAATTTACTATAACAATCGGTTGAAAACGGTAAAAACCTTAAGGAGATTTTTAAGAAAATATTAATTTTTTATTGCCCCGTGAGAAACACTCGGTATAGTAATTAGTGGGTCATCTCTCAATGATACGTCGTAAATTTTCATTGTATTGTATAATTTACGACCCAGCGTCTTGCACATTTGCACGTTGGGCAAAACAGGATGGCATACTTGTTACACGCCATTTCGCCGTAACTCAAAATACTTGAAGAGAATAAATACACACTCTATTGTCCGTGACTTATGCTACCCTAGACGTCTCGTATTGTGCATTATATCATCGCCCTGTTTGCTCTATCACAATGAAAGTGGCTCGTTGTAAAGCGCATTGCAGCGATGGCAATAAAATATGGTTCATCGCGGAGACGGCCAGGTAAGCCGTAAAGAACGTCCCGTCTAACTGTGTCATTTGAAGCAGTACTCTTTGTGTTTTTAACTTTTACAAGCTACGGTGATTCAACTCCGCGTAAGTAATGGACAATACGAAATTGTCCAGAATTACTTTACGACCACCGAAAAAATCTTATTTTACTCGAAATGAAAATACGTACAGTACGAACGCGTACAAACATCGTCGAAAGTTTCATAGACAAACGTAATATTTCATACCGTACGAGGACGTAGAATCTACGAAGAACGGAACGGATTAAAAAAAAGTCGTGGTTAATTTTCGCGTTAACATCGTATCCGCGCGAACGTCGTCCGATGGGGAACGCGAAAGCTCGAGTAAACGCTCAGAGGTAAACGTTTCGGAAAATATTCGATCAGTTTCGCTCCTTGTCCCGAAATCGAAAACACTTTCTCCGTATTCTCGTCCATACGTGGGCGTGGCCGTTTGAAATTATTCTAGCTGGTTGCAAAGCGATCGTTCGTCGAAGCGAATCATTGACGGACCTCTCGCGGGAATAATGCCTTCGGTTGGGCTCCATTGAAGCGGACTTGGAGACGAGCACCGTTCATGGTCCGCCGATGCCGATATCTCCTCCGCGCGAGGGACACAAACGTAATCGCGTTTATTCGCCAAGAGCACGAGGCTGGAACGCGAAATGTTCAGTCAGCGGCCGACGTCGCCGCGTGCAAGGCGCTCGCCTTAGCAAAATGTCGCAGGCAATATTCGTGAAAGTCATTTACATCGTTGCTCCTTACCGAGCCGGGTACTCGGTGACGTCAACTTCGATTACAGCCAAATTCAATGGCAAGGTCTTTGGCCTCGGCACCTCTTAGTATTAAGGTCAAAGACAGCGAGAAAAGTCTGTCGATGTACTCGATTGTCAGCCTTGGCCAGGGTATATATGTACAGTAGGTATAGAACGTGCATCACATGCCGAAGACTGCGGCCAGTTGCGGCATGGGTGCATCGAAATTGGATCATCGTCGGTTTTAATGGAGTTTATTTATAGAACGGATTCGACAGCTTTCCGTTTAATTTTAAAACGCTTTCCACTACACGTTTAGGAATTTTCCCCGATTTCCCGCCGAAATACGCGGACCATACTTTCTAATAAAAAAAGAAGGACGACGAAATATAGACGTGTGTACGTATCAACTTTTTCTTTAGTTTCGTCTTTCAAGAATCACTGAAATATTAAATTTCCGATACTTTTTCGGATACTTGTACTTGAATTCTATTTTACAAAAATGTTGCGGAAAAGGCACATTTTCCATTCTTTCGTACGATGCGAATATACAAATATTTAATACAAATATACAAATGTATATACCTTCGAGGCTGTATGGACTGGCGCTATCGAAGTACGAAGTGGGACCTCCAACCGAAGTTTTGAAATTCTTTAACGGTTACAATGTTATCGCGTAAAAAATTTTGCGCAACTACCGTAGCGATTTATGTAATTTATACGGTTTATAATTATAGACGATAAATACTATAGACGATGTTTTACGTAATTTGTGATTAATAACGTTAATTGTGATTGCATCTTGGTAGAGAAATACGAAACACGTAAGTCGATTACTTATTACGAAAGTAGATTAAAGGCATTCTCAGTGGCAACCTTTACATTGCACAGTTTAGAACAGGTAGAAAACATCTCAGGTGTAAAAGTATGGCAAAATACTCTAACCAACGTTGCCTAATCTTTGAACCACAGTGTTAGCGATATCGGTAAGCGACACTTTATTCGCATGATGCAACGAACCTGCTCCCTCTAGTTTCACTATCTATACTTTTTTTTATAAACACGCGTTTGCTCTCGATTTTTAATACTTTCAATATTGGATAAATATTAAACGCTTCTATCGGTTGTTTTACGTCGCGTAACTTCGAATTCGAAGAAATTATATTGCAAACATTGTCTACTACATTTATCAAAAGTATGATACGCGAGTTCCTCCCGCAATCGCGAAGGACAACCATACGAGCGTAGTAACGTCAGGATTCACTATCGTCCGAGCAACGTAACGAGTAACGCACCAGTGATACAGTGTACGAGTTATTTTATTGCAAAGACGATTGAAAGTTACTTACAAAGTAGCGCGAACCTGAGAGAGCGAACGATGGCGGTAAGAAACAACGATGACAATCTGCGGTTCAATTTCGCGTGTTCGTGCACGCGAAAAAATTTGCTTATCCAATATCTCCGAGTGTTTCTCGACCAAGGACAGAGTACTTCTCGTTTGGTACAATGCTTCGTCCGTGTGGTTGAAGAATAATGCATACGAATGAAGATAAAGGGGGGAAAATAGAGGAGCAGAACAACCGGAATAAAAAGAAAACGAAGAACGAATGAAACGTACCGCGGGATAATTCTGGAGGTCGGAGTCAAAAGCGTGGGCGGAGATCAAGATAAATCATTTACATGCGCTTTTATACCGTGCCGCGTGTTTACACGCCTACGAGTCAGTGTATTAACGATACTTTAACGAAGATGCGCGGAAAACCGCGAGATAGGGCGTCACAATTTTTCGAAACGGTCCACGACGCTAACGAACGAGACACGTGACAATTTCACTTTTACTCCCTTCGTCCGATAACATTATTAAACACGACTACGCGATCAAAATGTTTACCCAACCGACAATTAGTGCAGAGATTGTTGATTTGCGCATCGATTACCGGCTACTGGGCTTTGCGAGTAATCAATTTTTTTTCCGATAACGAATCGATCGGTGGTACGAGAAGCCTTCGTGTTTCTTTCACAATTTATTTTTTAATAACGAGATACACTTGAAAATATGATCGATCTTGAAATTCGAGGAAAATTATTCTCAGGACTGCGTCGAAGAAGAAAAGAACGGTGAAATTTTATAGAAAAAGCGAAACAGTCTTTTAAGCGTTTAATTCTTACAACTCTGCCAACATTTCGTAGAGTATAATTCGTACGAGAAAATCGATAAAAAGAAACGTATAAATTACCATAACGTTAAAAATAAATTCACGATATCGAGATTTTTCAGCGCCACAGGTCCGATACCATCGCGTCTAGACCGATAATTTATGTAAATGCATTTCGACCACAATAAGTAACTAACCGTATAGTAACGCGGGAATTTTTTTCATACGTCGAGCATAATTCTTGTAAACGGGTACACCGGTTAAGTGTTTTCATCCGCAATTCCTTTGCACCGAGACAGCATCGTACGTATTCGTACGAGTAATTAATCACAAAACGACCGAATGCTCGATACCTTTGCGCAATACCAACGAAATAGTTTGAACGATATGTAATGATGCACGATATCGATAATCGAACTACAAATTACCCAGACAATAAGCTTTAAGTATACGGTTCGCGTTATGTTCAACACCTTAGCTGCCGGTGCAGCTTCGAGGATCGAATTTATTCGCTTACTTCTATAATTATTTACGATTAAATGAATTACACGGTATATCATTATGCATCGTTACAAAATCAAATGCCTTTGTTCGTTTTCCGGATTATTGTGTTTTTCGAGATTCGAGTCCTCGCGCTGCTCAATTCGCTAAGGGTACAATCGAGATAATCGTCGAATACCTCCCACAAGATTGCTGCGCTCATGCGCCGCGTTCAAGACGCGCCGGAAAGGATGGCGAATGTAAATTGATTTGTGGGGGAAATTTATTCTTTTAAAACGATCATTACGTTACAGTACTCCTCTTTCGACTTGCACCCTTAAAACATAATTCCATACTTTAACGAAACTATTATCATAATTTCTGTAAATATTTTTCGTAAATTGTAATTTGTATTTTATCTTGTTGCAATTGTCGCGGTACCCGGGGTTAAATTGAACCAACTCTTACACCCGAGTCGATTACTTCGAGGTACGTTTCGGTGTTTCGTGCGGTGAGAAAATAATTGATGAGAAACTTTGTTTTTCTTTTTTTTTTTTCTTTTTTTTTTGTATCTATTATCTATTAAACGGACAAAATACGAGTGGGTAAAAATCCACGGTTTCCTCTCGTGGCACCCCGTATAGACCGTGTGGGAAGGTCAATACATTGTGCGTGTACAATATGGGCGAATTATAAATCGAATATCCTTGTTGGAAAATAATAAAGTAAAAATCGCTCGAGGGTATAGTTCCTCAACGCCCTAGACAATTGCGACACTAACTGTCTGTAGGCTGCTGGACATGCTACTAAAGAAAATGTGCGACAGAAAGAAGTAGACAATAGAAACTGGATTGCCAAAGTATCGATTCTTACGGTACCATTCGTTTAACGTTCCACGGTTGAACAATGTTTCGTTTCTTTCGACACGGTGGTGTCCGTGTGGGCATATTTGTGCATTTCGTTCAACTCGTGGCAAGATCCGTGTACGCGTACACAGAGTTCTCGAATCGCACGGTGTTCGTAAAACGAAGAGTTCGGGTTTTGAAGCGCCCCGTTGGGGAACGACGTCGTACGGACACTTTGTTGTTTGCGTTGTTATTGATCGCGAGCAACAGTTACAAGCTCCGGTTGCGATGTGTCGCTAGTTCGACTCTACACGAACCGTGTAAAGCCATTAAAACACGAACTGTTCGGAGATACGGGCAGTACGCCGCTTTCGAACCTACACCGACCGGTGTCGCGCAAATGGCAACCGCAAATTAATTCGGTGTCTCGAACGATTTATAACGCGAGAATATCTATCGCGACGGATCGTTTTCATCCGTACGCAATGAACGCGTCGAATCGTCCGCGTGAAATTGTTCGAACGACCCGAGTTGTCTCGCCAGCAACCCCCTTGGTTCCCCGTACGCGTCAGGGCGTGGACTTTGAACGAGGGTTGAATGCGAGGAAATGAGCCTTGAAATATAGTTTGACGTAATAGATATCCAAGCGCAAGGAAGTAGTGCATTAAATGCGGTAAAAGTAATGAAGAATTACTCCGAAACGGGCGTGTCTGGAACTGGTTTCCAATCTGATCGAGAGTAATGTCGCGTCCGCGAGTGCCGTTTTATGAATGAAAGCCCAACGCTCTACCGTTAGGAACTGTCTCCGGGTTTTGATCTTTGGAAAAATCGAGATGCCTTACTGCCAGCAGCGTGCACGCGCGCGCTCGCGCGACATACCGAAATAGGAACGGTCGGGATTTTGTCGATCGGAATTCGTGCTCGTTCGATCGCGGATTATCGATCAACGAACCATTCACGCGCCACACGCGCGCTGCTTGCAATTCGATGAACGTTGCTTGTGCAATACTCGTTTCGATTAGAATAGAAAACTCCTCGGCCTCGCGAACAGGGTGGCGATACCGGGAAGGTATCTGTCGTTGATCGTTTCCGTTGTTGCAATTATCGAGCACTTTTTTTGAAATTGTGCTCAACGAACCGACGAAACGTATACAGTTTGGAGAACGCGTCCATTTTACGACTTTCACCATCGATTTCATCCCTCGTCGTTTAGCGCGGCGAAACGTTTGAAATCGATCAACGATACAACCATGGGTATCGTTGCGCTGTCGATTTTTGTTTCCTCGATCGTACTTTGTTCACAAAATATCTATATAAATATGTCATTGCGCTCACTCGCGATTGAAATATAGGTTTACTTCTTTGAAAGCCATTTATCGTACGGTTCGCGAACAAGTTTGAACAACGACCGCATAATACGCTCGCATAAACGTTTTACTTCGTTTCGATGTCAAATAAATATTTATTACCCGGTGAACCGTTCTTTCTCTATTTTTGGTTACCGCGTATATTTAATCATCGGTTGGGTTTCAATCCGTTGATTGATTGTCTACCGTGGCTGAAATAATTCATCAGACGCATTGTATAACTGTACCCGGCGGATGTAAAATGGCGTCCGATTTCAGTGCGGGCATGCCATCTTATCGTAACAAATGTTCGTGTTTCGGAGTCATTTGGGACTGAAACTTTTGCCCGTTACACAACTCGATCGATTATATTTGCCCTACAGAACCGGGTTGGAAGTGAGAGTTCTTCCAACGTCGTTTCTAGGTATCGCGTTAGCGGGGCACGAAACTCGCGTATTTTTATTTAACCATTACGCGCCGCGAAGGAATGCTGAATCGCTCGCGTAAAATGCGCAAAGTCCGCGACCAATCATATCTCCGCGAATGTCACTGACTCCTTTATTACGCGTATTGCCCACACGTTTGTCAGGCTGCCAACTATGCACACCGAAACTGGCAGAGCAGTTCAATAATAATTACGCGGAAGAAAAGTGGATCTAATATCCTCTGTCTGAGACGCGGAGTTGCAGTACACGTTCACTCGTAACTCTGTTCGTAACGGTCGGCATTCCCTCGGTAAGCGTGAACAAGAATGAACAAAATGTAGATACGAGGGAACATGGGAGAGAAGATGCGAAACCGAGATCGTCCGAGCTTACCGAATTACCGGCTACCTGGAATTCGATGTAAAATATGAACGATGATGCACCAAACGAAATCCAAGAACCACCGACGGGGATACTCTGTAATCGTTGAAACGTACGTCGCGTTATTAGCAAACGCGAATTTATCAAAATCGTCTTCGTCACCGTGTAGAAATGTCGGTGAAACGAATGCAATTTTCATCGCGATGAAAACGAGAGGATTGAATTGCAAATAACCGGTGAATGGTTTTTCTCAAACGAGTACCTAGGTACAAACACAATTAGCTACTGGCTAAGAATTATAATGATGTATAGGTACACAATCGAGATAATTTTTGTTACGAGTACCTTTTGAAATCAACTCTCGTCGTTGTTGCCCTCTTTGACCCGTTGTTTTTCATTATTGCTCCTGTACCGTCATCGAGCGTGTAAACAAAATTAATTTTACTTTCAAAAACGACTTACCATTGTAGATTGCGCGGTAATTAGCGATTAATTCTCAGATTGCGTCACGTTTGGAAGCAGTACACGACGTGCCCACATTTTTATCGATAATTATTCAATTCGGTTTCGTAACTGACTCAATCGGTTGCAATTTGTTTAATTAATTGGTATAATTTAGTCGTCGATACGATCGCAACAAATTGACGACCCTTTCCCGCGAAATGTACAAGCTGATCGTGAAGCGTGTAATCACTTTGAGATCCATTAATCACTGCATCGTCAACCCTAACGATAAAAAGAAAGGCCCGAGACGATAATATACGAGTATTATACTATTCGATGAAAACCATAGTAGGTGTACATCTCTTTGAAGAGAAAAGTAGCGTTAGTTCTACACCCAGACCTTCGACCCAATTACCGTTTCTTTTCCTTATTTAATTAAGTACTGGTTAATTCATCGACGTAAGAAAATATTTTCATTTTATAATTTTTAAAAAATCGTACAACGTTCGTGTAACGGAGGATTAACGAAAACTATGCCCGTTAGCGCGTTTAGAAGCACCGTGCCACCACGCCTGTTGCTATAATACTTCCATGCCAGAACACACGAAGTAAGATAATAAAACTTGCGTAATGATAACCTGCTACCAGTGTTTCGAGACTTCAATCTTACCACGGACAAAGAGCCGTTCAAACGTTTGTTTCTCTCTTTTTACCGTTAGCTTTTTACACGTCTCGAGGTATTGGTCTCGAATACACCGGGCAATGAATGAATTGCACCCGAACGATTCTCACCAACAAAGAATTACACGGTGCGCTTACTCGCCTAACTCAACGGGCTGCAGCCAATAGCGATTTTTAACTTTCATATTTGCAGCGCGTTAGCAAGCGACTACTAACAAGTGGACTTTGACGCGCGTAGCAAACTCGACGCGAATCTTTCACTCGGTGAGACGCGACTCGTGTGCAGGGTGGTGACTTTTTAACGCTAGAACCATCGACGGTGAACATATCATTGCTATTTGTATCAGACCAGATACGTATGTTCCGAGTTAAACGGGAAAAGGACAAATTAATTTACAAGTACCGTTCGAAACGTTTTTTTTTATGAAAGCTTGCCCATGTTTGAGCCGGTGTCGCAAGAGCAGATCGAAAACCATGACCAAAATTGTTTCTACAGTGTGTGGTGGATTTTCAGCATCGAACAGCTGAAGAACGATCGGGGGTGTACCGAAACAAAAATTTAAACAACGTTCGTAAAAATGGTGCGTCTGAAATTTTCAACGATGGAAATAAAACCTTTCGCGCCACTGGAATGTACATATGAACCCATGGATGATAAAAAGTTACAAGACAGAGGCGCATACGTTGTTGATTAAACGTTATTTGTAAAGACGTGATACGAGTTCACGCTCTGTTAAAACATCCGAACGGTATACATTACTGAACCTAATAATTTATCTTCTCAGTTTCACGTTTCATCGAGATAATCGTCGTATATCATACCTCCCACAAAATTGCCACGCTCGTGCCCCACCTCGTGTTCGAGATGCGTGAACATATATGGCGAATCTAAGTAAATTCGTGAGGTATTTGCACTCTTTCAGAGCATACGTTATAGTACTCTTTTCATGTGCTTAGAAATATTCTAGTAAATATTTTAGTCACTTTATTTTCATCGATGTTTTCTTGAATCTACAGCTCAGGACAACCTTGCAACCTCAATTTTGGAAATAAGTCGTTTGCATCGCATTACTATTATCTACTATTATTATTAAAAATCGTCGTACTGTTAATATTTATTTACTGACTTGCAATAATCAACCGTAATACGAGTTTAGTTGAAAGTTGACAACTCCGATTAAAGAAAATTGAATATTCAATAATAAAAATTGATACGTGTATTTTGTTTCCTTGTCATGTGTCTATCGCTGATAGATTGAGAAAGAAATTTGTCGAGATCAAATTAAGTGATCGATTCGTATAAGAATTTATGATTTGGATAGAGCCAAAATTTTGTCTATTTATTGCAAATAAATAAACGAATTGACTTTGCTCTTATGACCAAGAAATTTCCAGTTCCTTTTGCCAAATTCAATACTATTCGACGAATAATAATGGAGAAATCTATACTTATTCGTATAATTGTAGTAGGAAGTACGTCAATTTGCTTTTATCGCACAGATTAGTTACACGAATGTGAATTTACCGCTTTATTATCTCTCGGAATAAGTTTTGCTTATAAAATAGGTACTTCGAAGGGTGTAATAGTTCACTAATGCAGTCTAAGCATTTTTATGGCTTTATGCTACATTATAAACAAGGAAACCATTAGCCGTGAAGTATGAGTGCAATTACACTGATGGTGCCTAACGATGTGGCAAATGCGTGCAGCTATTTGCGTACTTTTACAATGTCCATGCATTACGCCGCACTACCGACACTTGTAAATTATTGTTATCAAAAAGCAATTAGTAATGGCATTAACTGCGACATTATGCAATTTTCACGTAGATTTGAAACAGGTTCTCTTAATGCCCCGTATTCGTAATACGCAATCGTTTAAAAACTATGAAATCGTCCCCAAAGATTGTTTAGAGTTTTCAACAAAACCGAGAACCAACGGTTAATGAAACCACGAAAAACATAAATTTGTAAGTTTCGTAACGGTGTACGGCTCGCGTCAAACGTTGTGCATCTAATATTTATCTAAAATCCCAGACACGGATCTACAGCGACGTTTTTACACGCGACGGTTAATTCGAAGAAAAATTGGCACAATTCTTCTTGAAAAATCAAGATTCGTCCAATCGTGTAGCGTACGATACAACAATTATACGAGTTAGACGACCCCTTAATTACATGCACGGTGTAGCACGAGACAATGAAGTCATTACTCATTACACATTCCGTGCTTGAACAATTGACTTTCACAAGGAAGCTCCATAGATTGACGAAAACGTCCTTGCGAGTTCGTTAAACCGCCAGATCCAAAGTTGATCGTTGCCCGAAGAAATTGGCAGTCCATCTTGTGCACTTGCCGCGTGTATCCTTACGCGAGACAATTAGTTACTAATTAATAGTGCCCGCCAAGGGGTAATGACTCCTTCTCACGGCGATTGCGATCAAAAAATTCCTAAGAGACGATCACGGTCATTAAATCTTAGGTGTTGAGCGTGTGTGGGTGAACTTACCGTGGAATGTTTTGTTTAGAAGCAAATTGAGCTGGGAATCGTACGATTACGCATAGTACGAGTTCAGTTGCTCGGCTCGTTAACATTAATAGATGCATTTTTCACTCGCAGGAGGGTTGCCGCGATACAGTTTCGCACATCCTTTTCTTTTTCGATACACCTGACCCGACCCAAGGGTTCACGCGGCACTCGCATTACACAGGTTTAGGTTCAGCATGACCGAACGAATCCAAATACTCCAGGAAGTGCGAGAAAATTGTAGTCCAGAAAGTGCAGATAACGAATTTTCGAGTAAGTGGATTTTTTGTTTAATTAAAGAAAATGCAACTCTACGATATTCACCCGTCAAGTATCAAATTATTTTCTTTGTCAAAAAATTAATCCTCCCTATACGTTTGTATAAATTTTTGACAAACGTTTAACGTGGAAAAAACATATGCGATAGATATACGAAGAATCGTTCGAAACAAAGAATGAAACCTTGAAACGTTCCTCCTCATTTTTTATACATCCGTTGGTCTTCGTTTACATGGAACTTTTACGGATCCGATCAACCGACTAAATGGAGGGTTAGGTGTATTTAACCCTCATAAATTCAAACGTACCTACGGATCTGTCGCATTCCTGTAGTGTTACGAGAACCGTCGAGCGTGCGATCTATCGTTACCCTATTTAAACTAATTTGCATAATTTCCTATATCTGAGAAACCTCTAATGATATTCGCTCGAAACATTAACCAAATATTTCGAATGAATCATTTCTCCAATATAAAACGAAAGATTCTAGAAATAATTGAGCGTAACGTTTAAGCGGAAATAATTAAGCGGAAATCGTGTAATTTTATCTGGTGCGAAACGGTTAACTGAAATTTAAAGTTACAATTTTTTCCGAATAAGCTCAATTTCGTTCTATTCGGATGCAGTAGCGTTTCGCGTAATGTTCGATAAATCGCCAATTATCAATAAGGAAAACAGGTAGAGAATTTTTGTCGGAACTAATCAAACTGGAACGAGCCACTCGAGAAGAACAATGAATGGAACACTTCATGGGATGAAATTCCATCACCAGGACTTTGTTTTTTTAGATATGTATTCTTGGAAACGAAAATCACTCGAATTGAATAAACACGAACAGTGGTGGGGATGACTCTTGATCACGAGCTCAATACCCAAAGCAGTACAGCACCTTGGAATTTAATTCAATATCCGGTGAATTCTTAAATCGAAGGCTACAACTGCGTCGCAAACAGTCCCGATCATTTTTACAAGCAGAAATAAAAATAACAAACATAAAGCGACTAACGACATCCTTTAAGAAAGAAATTACAATTAGCTCGAATTCTAGATGTAATTTTTGCTCGTACACTGTGCTAAATACCGTGTACGTACTTCTGTGCTGTTATTTTATACAAGTTGCAAACTTTCGCTTCGAACTTCATGCCCGGTAGTATCAAGGTTTTGTTGAAAGAAATACAAGATGGAGCATCTGACAAAAAACACTTCGATAAATGGGATAATATTGACTTCGACAAAAATTTCTTCCAACGAACACTGCGTAAACAAAAATTTGTTGTACCCGTTTCATTGTACGCATTGTATTATTTGTATTTGCATTTGACACGTATTACAAATAATAAACTAATGCAACCACGATTTCCTAATTCGTCGTAAGATATTCGTCACTTTGCTCACGTACAACTTCTCAAAGAACTTTCTCTGCATCGGTCTAATTGACATTCTGTCATATACTTTCTACAAATATTTATGAGCGCTGTGTTTCTAAAGTATGCACAAGTCCTTTTACATTAGAGATACTCCACGTTTTACTTATCTTTGACTCCGTTAATTGATTGTTAACGATCGATGCGTAAAATCGATTAAAAACTAAAAATGATACCTTTTGCATAAAATATAAGAAAATGGTAAAACAGTTACCAGTTTAAAATCAAATTCCATACATTAAAAGTTAAAATTAATTTTCTACGTAAAAAATGGCGATCTAAATATATTTACCCTACTTCTTAAAACGCCATATTATTTAGTAACTACGTGCAATCGCATTACTTACTTACTGTAAAACACGGTACGGTAAAAAGTGTACCAAGGCGAAATTAATAAACAATCATAATCGCATACACTGAAAAGACTGTTAATATTTTTGCACAGTATTTCATTTTACCGATTCAAATGATCCAATATGACGAAACGTATGACGATGATAATAATACAAAAATAAAATTACTTAAACGTAAATTTACGTTTGTGGATAATTAACAAGTTTAATCGTCAAAATTAAAATATTAAAAAACAGTTATTACTAAAATAATTTCTAAAAGAGCATAAATAAAGTTTTCCGAAAAATGAAACCTTCGAAGGTTATTTAATGGTTTACATATTTACCACGCCCATGACCGTAATTAAACATTTTGTAAGTATGCAGAGATTTTATATCTACGTCGACAATTCACATTATATACTTATTGTCGAAAAACATTAAACCGATCAAAAGATCACACGCAAGATTTGCTTTTTCACGACTATAATTTTTCCATGATTTTCATTTAAATAACTCTACGAGTCAAATGATTCAAATGTATCTTAACCTGCCTTCGCCATTGTTACGCACACTCGTAGAAGCGGTAAAGGAATCGAATTAACCAAAAAATCGAACACGAGAAATAAAAATTACAGTTCAATATCATCCGACAATTCGAATAAATAATAGAGCGTAAAGAAAAAAAAATTCACGACTTACCGATCTCATATGAAAGTTCCCTTTAATCCAACAAACAGCACTCGTCGACCGAAGGTGTAACGGGATTGCCACAGGTCGATACCACAAGGTTTTCTACGAAAGCCGCACTCGCGTGTCTGGAGATCGCTTCGTTTTTCTCGCGAAACAAAAGGAACAGCAGACTTTATGATACACCTGTCGCCAGTAATAGACGTCACGCGCGTGCTTTCGCAGTTTCACGATTTCACAAAACACTCAACGACGATCCCGCTTTGACCCGAGGGGTCTCATTTTTCCCTTCGTGATTCGAGGAACTGGGGAACCGTGAGTTCGTTAAGCTTATAAAAACCTCGTGCCCGATGGCCGACCGTTCGACACGTGGTGTCTATCGAGTTCATGAAAAAGCGTCACCCAGCCAGAGACACGTTCGTTCTTATTCTCCGTTGCGTAACACCGGAATTCTTGCTACAGACCGAGCAGGTTCCTTTCCTTCGTGCACGTGAACTTACTCGATCTTCCCGAGAGAGAAAAAGAGAACTCTTCGTCCGGCGGTTCGCCTAATTTCTTCGTGACGACGACATTCGATCGTTCAACGCGTATAACGACAGCCGGCCCTCCTTCGTGACCTCTACCGGCGCTACGTTCACTCGTGGTATCGAGGAAGTATTTAGTTTGCGAGATCGATCTCTCTATCCCCGATCGAACGTTCTCGCTGCACGCGTACGAACACGTGGTCGTCTCTCCCGCGCGAGCGATGTTAACACTGGAACGTCAAACGAACGAACTAAACGAACTAAACGAACGAAACGATATATGCGATCGAATCGATTTTCGATTCAGTCCAGCGGAAACGATTTCAACTTCGATCGAGAACCGACGACAGGGGGGGGGGGCTGATCAGAAAGGAAATCGAGTCACGATTCCACAGCATCTTCCCCGACATCGTGCCGGAACGGAAAGTGCAGAAGGCGCGTGCATCCTCCCCATTCGATTCGCGCATTCCACGAGCGCGTACCGAACGATGCGTACGTGGCTATTGGACGATCGTTCGGATATAATCGGCTGGGGTAATTACGTATGCGTTCGATGGAGCAAGAACCGAGACAGAGGCGAACTGGCGTGCTCGATCGCAAGATCGAGGGATCCGGATCGAAAAGATTCTTGGATCGGCGGCGCGATCCGCTGCATGAAAGTGCCACCGGCCGCGTCAGTTTGAAGCACGCGAGAGAGAGAAAGAAAAAGAATAAGTGGTGTGTGTGTGTGAGTGTGTGTACGTGTATGTGCGTGCGCGCGCGCGAGAAAGAAAGAGTAAGTGTGAGAGACGAGGCGGAATGCGTGCGATACGCACGCCGTACGGAGGAAGGAAGGAATTGCGTCAGACGGAGCGTGAGATCGCGCAAAAGGTCCGCGCACGACTATCGACGCCAGGTGACGGGTGATTAGAATAAGGTCTTATCAGCGTGAGCGTGCACGAGGTACTGAACCGCGGCACGGGGTATCCAGTGCCGGCCCCTCTTTTGCCATACAGAAGAAGTGGAGGGACAGACAGGTGCTCCAGCTTCTGTCTGCCCGCCTGTCTGCCCGCCTGTCCGCCCGCCTGTCCGACGCGTTTGCTCCAACGTTTAGGCCCCGTTCACACTCCCCAGGATGATCTTACGCGATACCGAGTGCGTTTGAATGATGCGTTTGAACATCGAATTAATACCACGACAGTGGTACAGCCAACAGAGATGAGATAGTTTTATTTCAAAGGCAAATAAGCAATAACTGTTTGAAATAACATTTCGATCTTTTATTTTCCGCAACGTTTGCTCGGAAATAAACGAAATAACCGATTTATAGTTATACTAGCGGAAATACTAGCTGTTTCAAATAATAAAGCTATTTCCACTATTCGTTAGATAGTTCAAATAACAAAACTATAATTTTAACATTTTTCATTTCTCTTACATAGAAAGTCCAGAAATGAATCTTCTTTATCCGTCCAAGGTAACTTTGTAGAACGTAAAAAGCACCGCGCGTGGTGTACGCGTAATGTCTGCATTACGCGGTATGTGGGATGTATTGTCAAACTACCTAACACGGACAAAAAATTGTAGCACCGCACACCATACATTGTATAATATATATCACATAAATACCGAACGCACACTAAACAGACATACACCACAAACACGTGTGTGCATATGTAAAAGATTGTATTATCGTTTACATAACGATACTACATCGTATCTGTACTATCTGTACACACACATTTTATGAAACACCCAGTGTAGTCGCACCATTAATGGGCTCGACTGGTTAAGAAAACGATGGGTATTTATGCGGCACTTATTTGCTCCTGTTCACCAATTAATAAACCGATGAAGGAAACAGGGTGAATACGTACACTCCTAGCAGTCAATATTGAAAAAATACTTCACGACGTTACACCTGATGTGATTATACCCGTTACCGTCGGAACTTTCCGCTTATTAAATGTAAACGACTGTCAGTTACAGCTTGATTGAACGTCTATTTTATTATTGCCTGTCTGTCACCTTCCCAGCAAACGTATCCCGTCGAGAAATCGGCGAAGAATCGCCGCGAAGGATTCAGTTATGCGGAAGATCCGCGTGTAACGCTCTACGATACACGAGCGATTCGTGAATGATAATTTTGATAAATGCGTTGATCAGCGCGTTTCGCTGCCAACAGATCAACGATTTAACGTTTAATGCCTCGTATTTTCGAATAGAAAATCTGTCAGGTATGAAGTATGAACGTGCACCTTATTTCCATATTTCTAGTCGACTGTGAATTTCAAGCCACCTGGAAACGGTCCCTTCGTAATTGATCATCCGTAGGTATTTTTTCAATCACTTGGATCGCGTCATTTTATAATAAATATTCTTTCTATTAGATAAACGTCGTAGCGCTTTTCTACAATCACAAAGGGCATTTGTTGCAATTGGATGTGCACTTTATTTTGATTTCTAATTACGTTTTTATACTTTTATATTTACACACACATGTATTTATGCATTCGTGTATACTTTTCTTTAGAAATACTTTATTAATATTGATTATTATTATTGTGTAATAATATTTTCAATATTTTTATACTATAAATATTTTAATTCAGTTACAAGGAGAAAAGTAACATCTCTTCTCTTGAGTGAAAAGTCACTTAATTGTATAAAATGATTAAAAATATATAAAGCAAGATATTTATTCATAGCTTTTAATCTACAAATCTAGTTAATGATACTATAACATTTTTCAATCTTTTCGTGACAAACACTTCTTTATTTATATTTGCTAACTGTAAATATAAACCTTAAATGTAAAATTATATATTTTATTATTTTATTTATATTCTCATTACCCGTGGTATGGGTCGAATTTCGTTCAAAAATTCGCCGATAGGTGGCGTAATCTGTCAACCGCAAACTGAAATGATATTGTAAAATTTAATTATACAAAATTAGCAAATCGATATTTTTCCAACTTGATATATCGACATATTATAAACTAATTGTAGAACGTTTAAAATATTAAATTTGCCAGTACTCCATAAATATTAAATATTTATTTTCCTTTCATTGTAAACGTTTATTTTACATGTAATTACCAATAATATTCTAATAAGGTATTAATAATTATGTGTGTATACATGTCATGTAATAATTATATATGATATAGTTATCTCCTCGATGAAGTTTAATTTATTAATTCCACCCCTAGGGATCTTTTAGGGTAAAATCTCAGCATATAAATCTAAAGGAATTTATAAATATAAACGAATATTTACTTAGTATTAAATATTAATAATTAATGACATAATGTTATTTATATATTTCGTTGCATATCCAGAATAAACTTCATTTTAACATTTGTTTCAATAAAGGTCAAGTATTGAATAATAAAATAGTGAAATTTAAGATCTCAATGTAAATACTGTGAAAACGACGCTACCATGCGCAGTTTAATCATTAACCACGTGCATTTTGAATTTTATACATGAAAATGTTTTGACTTTAAGCGAAATTTATAAGTTTAAACAATGAGAAAATTATTGTGAAAATAGATACCTGTTCGCTCGTTCTTAATCATGCAATAAATGAATTATTTACTTCAAAACAATTAATCAAGCAACAAAAAATGGAGCATTCGTGATATTTACTCCAAAATTAAATCTTTAATAATTTTGTACATAAATGAAATTTATACTTACACAATTATTTACTAAATATTTAAATAAGGAATTGTATTCATATACATTTAATTATATTTATATAAAGTTAATGTTGAAATATGGAGTTAATGATCAAATTCGGGTCAAAAATTATATAAAATAACTGTGCTCTATAATCATGTATAAGTAATCTATAAAAACTATACAAAAATGAAGCTCAAATCTATGATTATAATGAAATGAATAATAAACTACACAACTCTTGCAAATTTGATCTTATATATTTGCAAAACACAATTCTATTTATATAAATAAAATAAAAATAACAAAATGCAATCTCTTAATAAAATACCATCCTTTGGAGATGATACTTTACATGCCTGTATTCAAGCTGAAGTTAAAAATGCGAATTCTGTTTATAATGACAGTGATATAGACAAATATTTTAAAGATAGCACATTTCTTGCCAAGATAAAAGATAAGTCAAATGATGTTGACAAAATAAATCAGTCGAACCAAAATAATCTATTGCATACTTTAATCAAGACAAAAACTAGTTTAAATCAAGATTATTCGGAACTCGGAAAACTTAAGACAGATACTATTGCAAAGAAAAAATTTCATAGTAAAACTAATACATTAAAACAGTTAAAACTCAGAAGCATTACTTCCACAAATAGGAATTGTGATTTGTCTAAAATAGGTCAAGAAAATGTCAATACTAATTATGCAAAAAGTGATTTTTCATCAAATACGAATACACCATTAAAACAATGTGAAAAATCTAAATTTTTACATACTGATAACTACAATATCGAAAGATATGCTACACAAGATGTAATGAACAATATAACTGATATAAAGTCATCCAACACTAATATAACAGGAAGCAATGGTGAAATATCATCAATAACAAATCCTTCTATTTTTACTATTGCTACTCAAGAACGATACAAATTGGCTTCCTGGGGTTTACCTCAAAGTATTCTTCAGGTAACAGACTTAGTTTATCTTAAAAACAGTTATGAATTTTAAAAGTGTATATATTTGCTTTTTCTTTTTTACCTTTACTGTATGATATTTTTCCTAATGTAAATTACCTATTATTTTGGAAAACAGTAATTATATCTTACAGAAATATGAAGTACGAGGAATAAAAGATATGTTTGCTTGGCAAGTAGAATGTTTATCAAATCATAAAGTCATTGAAGAAAAACGTAATCTTGTATATTCAGCTCCAACATCAGCGGGAAAGACATTAGTGGCAGAGATTCTGATGATGAAAACAGTATTAGAAAGACAAAAAAAAGTAATATTTATTCTGCCATTTGTCTCTGTTGTTAGAGAAAAAATGTATTACTTTCAAGTATGATTCAAATAAATGTTTTTTATAATTAAGTCTTTGCACGAAGCAAATTTTAAACACTTTAATTTTATCATTGTAATTTGCTAGGATTTATTATCTGACAGTGGTATTAGAGTTGAGGGATTTATGGGTGGTACAGCCCAATCTAGAGGGTTTACAACTACTCATATCGCGATAGCAACCATTGAAAAAGCAAATTCTTTAATAAATCGTTTAATGGAAGAAAATGACTTAATAAATTTAGGGGCTGTAGTGATCGATGAATTACATCTTGTTGGTGATCCAAATCGAGGATACCTTCTTGAATTACTCCTAACAAAATTAAAGTATATGACTCTTAGGTAATTGGAACACATTTATTATTATTATTTATTAATTTGCTACTAGACGCTTGTCTAATGATCATGTATTACTTGCAGAATTAAGTACAGAAATTGACATTTTATTCTGTTACAGAAATGAAAATATTAATATACAACTCATTGGAATGTCTGCAACACTTCCAAATTTATCCATTTTAGCAGAGTGGTTGGATGCAGAACTATATAAAACAGAATTTAGACCAATACCTTTAAATGAACAATGCAAGGTACTCTTTTGCAGTTCATAAACACATAATTATTATGTAATTTAAAATTAATAGGAATATACTTTTTGTTTTTAGATTGATAAAAATATTTATGATAATAAATTACATCTTATTAGAAGTTTAATACCAATGGCAGAATTACCCATGGATTCAGATGATATTCTTCACCTGTGCATTGAAACAATATCTGATGGACATAGTGTATTGATCTTTTGTCCAACAAAAAATTGGTGTGAAAAATTAGCTGAACAAATAGCAGCTGCTTTTTTCAAACTAGGTTTATTTCATAATCTACAATTTGTATTTTTAATGTAGTTAAACAATTAATGTAGTTGATGATTGTGCCAATAAAAATGTTTATATTTAAGAATTAATAATGAACTAAATGAATATTTTCTTTCATAGGTGAGAAAAATGCACAACTTGGGCAAATTTTAAGACAACAATTAGATTCCACATTAATCTCTGAAACATTAGAGCAATTAAAACGTAGTCCTATAGGTTTAGACAATGTACTAAGAAACACAGTTTCATTTGGAATTGCTTTTCATCACGCTGGTCTTACAATGGATGAACGTGATATTATAGAAGGATCATTCAGGTACTTAATTTACTTGATTTTAGTACCACTACTTTAAAAAATTTTATTAAATATCAGTTTCTTTAGATCAGGATCTTTGAGAGTTCTTATTGCAACATCAACTTTAAGTAGTGGAGTAAATTTACCAGCAAGAAGGGTAATTGTAAGATCTCCAATGTTTAGTGGTAAATTGCTGAATTGTCTTACCTATAAACAAATGATAGGTCGCGCAGGTAGAATGGGGAAAGATACAGCAGGTGAAACCAAATAATAAAGCAAAATAAATTTTCTTCTATATATTTAAAGTGTAAAGTTATTTATTCTCACAGGCGAAAGTATACTCATATGTAAATTGAATGAACGAAAAGCAGCTGAAATGTTATTGTCAGCTACTTTGGAACCCATTGAATCTTGTCTTCAAGACTCAGGACCTTTAATTCGAGCTCTTTTGGAAGCTATAGCTAGTGAAGTTGTATACACTCCTTCAGATCTTGAATTGTACACTAAATGTACCTTACTAAATTTTAGTAATGAAGACAATTCAAAACATCCTTCAAATGAAGCAATTAAGTTTTTAATAAACAATGAATTCTTATTGTATGTATATTAGTAAAAATAAGTCAAATTTTTCTATTAATTAAAATATACTATCTTTATACTTAATGTATCGTAATATTATCTAGATTACAAAAAACAGAAGAAGGACATAGATGGGTAGCTACAGCATTTGGAAAAGCATGTTTAGCAGCTTCTATACCACCTAGAGATGGTTTGTTTTTACTTGAAGAGCTTCAGAAAGCAAGACGATGCTTTGTTTTGGATACAGAATTACACGTGATATATTTAGTAACACCTCTCAATTCTGGAAATCAGATAGGGAGTATTGATTGGATGACCTTCCTAGAATTGTGGAAAATACTTTCGGAAAGTGAACGCAGAGTTGGTGAACTTGTTGGTGTAGAAGAGCGATTTTTAACATCAGCTATTAAGGGCGTCGTACGACAGGGAAAATCAGTAATTCTCAACTAATATATACAATTTAATTATTCTGGAATAATGTAGGTCGTATTTACTACAATATTTTATTTCCAGCTTAATATACATAAAAGATTCTATACTGCATTGGCTTTACACGATTTAGTTCGTGAAGTCCCTCTTAACTTGGTTTGTAAAAAATATGGCTGTTGCCGTGGAGTTCTTCAAACCTTACAACAGTCCGCTTCTACATTTGCTGGTAATGTCTTTTGTATTCATACTTTTTATATAATATACATCGTTGTTTTTATATATATACTCAATTTTATCTATAGGAATGGTTACACAATTTTGTAAACAACTGGGCTGGGACTGTATGGAATTGTTAGTTTCCCAGTTTCAAACACGATTACAGTTTGGTGTGTGTAGGGAATTATTGGATCTATTACGTCTTCCAATGTTAAATGGATTGCGTGCTAGAAATCTTTATAAACAAGGAATCACATGTGTAGCAGATTTAGCTAGTGCTAACGAACTTGATGTTGAACGTATATTATATAAAGCACTTCCATTTGAAAGGTATAATTTTAACAGAAATATTTTAATAATTTGCTACATTCATAATAACAGTTTTTAAACTTTTTTACTAACAAATTTATATTTTAGTGGAAAAGAACAAGATGGTGAACACGAATTGGAAGCCATGCAACGAAATAAAATGAGGACAATATTTGTTACTGGAAAAGATGGTTTAACACCTCATGAGGCTGCAATTATATTAGTGCATGAAGCTAGAGTATTGATTCAGGTATATGATTATTATTTACAAAAATAGTTTACTTTTAATTACTTTAAAGCTCAATAGTCTTGTTAATTAATTACAGAATGAGCTGAATCTACAGGATATGTCATGGAGACAAAATGAACCATCTGTTATTAGAGATCAATCTCATATAGTAACAAATTTACAAATTCAAGATACATTTCAGAGTACAGATGCACAAACAAGTGTTAAATTTTCTCTATGTAACAATTCGCAAATTATAGATCACACAGATAATAATATGCTCCAAAATAAACATGTACATAAATCATGTTCAACAGTTCCTGAAACTATTACTTGTACTAATCAAAAGAAAAACTTATTAGATAACAAATCGTGTAAAAGTCAAGTTAATACAAATGTCGTAAAAAATGTTAAAGATCCTGAAAGTACTCTGGAAGAGGAAAAATTCGAAATTAATATAAACGTCGCAGAAAATGTTGAAAATTTTAAGTATAATCTAGAAAAAAATACAGTTGAAGAAAGTAAGAATGATGATATAAAACTTACTGATCAGTTACTACAAATAGAGATTCCAGAATTTTTAGATACTACAACTGCAAAACTTTCCCTTGATTTCTTTGAAGACAGTAGTTTTAAAATAATGCATGATTCACAAAAAAGAAACGATAGTGAATCATTGATCGATTTTAAACACAGTAAGAAAAATCAAACTCAAAATTTTGCTTTTCAAAATTCAGTCGACAACATACAGAATTCTCAAAACGTAAATAATATAGCAATTAAGGAAATGAGAACCTCAGATAGAATAGATAATGGAACATCACTTTATGAAAATGCAATTACACAAACACCCAATTTTAATAATGATATAAAACTAAGAGTTTCAAACAGCTCCAGTTTATTTGATGATAGTTTGAATCTTGACACACAAATTTGTAACGTTCTTGAGCAAAATATCATTGATTCCTTGCATTTCTCAGAATTTGAGGAAACTAAATTATCTAAACTCAAACTAACAATGGAAAGTAAAGAAAACAGAAAGTTGCAGACCACTCAAAATATTAATCAACAAACGTGGACAGAAAAAACTATAAAAAATAATCATATAAATAAGAATTTTGTGGATTTTACGGCAAAACAGAATACACTGTCATGGCAAGATGATTCTTGGAATGAGTCACAAAAAATAACAGAAAAGTTGAATCAAGTTAATGATAAAAATAATGAAGAAATATCGGTTGACCGTAATATCAGACATACAAAGAATACAAACATTCAGCACATTGTGGAAATTGCTGAGACAAGTAATAATACTCTAGACATGAAGAAAAGACATACAAAATTTGAAAAATCTACGAACATCCCTCTTGATCTAAAAAAAGTATCACACAAACGCAGATTTCAAGATGTATCATCCGAAAAATCACCTGTGGCAAATATAATTGTTTTTAATAAAAATCGTGCAGCATCATTAGATTCAAACAAATCAGATTCTGATGATATTATTATTGCTTCACAAAATATGAATTCACCAGCGGCAAGTATTAAAATTCGAGCAAAATTAAATTCCGAAAGGAAACAAAAAATATTCACTCAAAAAGTGTCTAATCGCGTGTTAAATGATGTTACAAAATTTACAAGTTCTACTTCAAACATAATACAAGTCGAAAAATGTAATATTAAACCAAAATTGAAGCAAATACTTACAAAAAATATACTAGATAAAGATTGTAGTACAGATAGTATAATTTCAAACTCAGATGAAGGTACCCCTATAAAATCGGCAAAAATCTTACACAAATCTAAACTTAGTGTAAAAAAGATACAAAAAAATCCTGAAACATGCCTACAGGCTAAAAAGATTGTGGATAATATAAATGAAACAATGAATTGGAATACATTAAATATTATAAAAGTTGGAAGTGATAGGGGAACATTTAATTTATTCAAACGTGAAGTAATGCAAAAACAATGTATTGCTCTAGCTTTAAGTTGTGAAATGTATAGTGATAATATAAATAATATAGGCTCCAGAATTATTAGCTCCATCAATAGCGAAAGGAAGAAAAGATCTAAAAAAGTAGACAATTATGTTCATGCAGATAAAAAGGTTTCTGGTGCAGCTATTTCTTGGGAAAGCAATATTGCATATTATATTTCTTTCTCTAATGAGCAAGGTATTTAAAATTATGTTAATATCAACTTTCATTTTTGAAAATGACTAAAATAGTATTCCTCCAGATTTAAAAATTTCAAGCAAAGAACAAATGAAGCTATTAAAAGAATTACTTGGAAATTCACATTTAAATGTAAAATGTTTTGCAACAAAAGAAATATTTAAAACTTTATATGAATGTTGTGGTATATCTGCAAGTTGCAAATTTTTAGACCCAAAAGTAGCAACCTGGCTACATGATGGTAAAATACATGAAAAAACTTTTAATGAAATGGTAAAGAATGCATATAAGTTTCAATTTTATTTACAATTCTAAATATATACAATCTAAATAAACTTATATAGTATTGTATAGTAATATTGTATATTTTTTTTAAATATTTAAATTGTAAATAGGTAAAAGAATATTTTCCTCAAGGATGCTTCATAACAAAACGAATAGATACATGTTCTAGTACAGGACCTGGATTAAATATCAAAAGTACAATGCCAGGAGAATTCAGAGCATCTGCAGAAGCTGTACTTACATGGTACATGACAGACAGTCTTTTGGAAAAATTAAAACAATTAAGTTCGACATTACTATACATGTTTAAAGGTAATTAATTTTATGTATTTGAAATTATTTTAATTTATTATAATATTTTATTGTATTTTATGTATTTACTTATTTTATTAAAATCTTAAATCTATTTTTAGATATTGAAATGAAAACAGTGACCTTACTAGCTTGCATGGAGTTAACTGGTTTTGGTGTATCTTTAAAATCATTACAAGATTTATCTTCTGTTATTCATGAAGAAATGATATCGTTACAAGAACGAGCATATGCATTGTCTGGAAAAAAGTTCAATTTTTCTTCATCTAAAGAAATTAGCCAGGTTTGTAAATATATTTTTAAAGTGCATATTTATTCAAGTAATTATTTTAATCTAACTATTAAATATTTAATTGTTTAGATTTTAGGTTTATATAAAGGAAAAAAAGTTAGTGTCAACAAAGCTGTATTAGGACAATCTGATCATCCAATATCCAATCTAATTATGTCATGGCGTAAATTAAATACAACTCAATCTAAAGTATGTATGTGTAGTAAAGGGTAGAATTGGAAAGTAAAAACTATTTCCTAAAATTATATCTGTAAGGTGTCTTAAAAACACCGTAAAATATGTATTATAATCAAATAATTCAAAGTAACATATTAAATGAAAATTTAATAAAATTAAATTTAAATTTATTAAATTCTTTTTTGTTTCATAGATTGTACATCCAATATTGAATTTGGCACAACACACTTCCCGTATTCATGGTAATTGCGTTACATGCACATTAACAGGTAGAATTTCCATGTATGAACCAAATTTACAAAACGTACCAAAGGATTTTAATTCCGAAGACAATAATTTTGTGATAAGTGTCCGAATGGCATTTGTACCTGCTATAGGCAATATTATGTTGTCAGCAGACTATTGTCAACTTGAATTAAGAATATTGGCTCATTTTTCAAAAGATAAAACATTATGTGATATTATGTGGAAGCCAGGTGATATTTTTAAAAATATTGCAGCAAAATGGAATCATGTATCTGAAGATCAGGTATACGAAATGTGAAAAATATAGTTTATTGTTCGAAGTACGTTTCAATGATTTATCATTTATAAAGTTTCGTTAATAGGTCGACGATAAAATGCGTCAACATACAAAGCAATTATGTTACGGAATGATTTACGGCATGGGAGTAAAAACATTAGCCGAAAATTTGTGTGTAGATGAAATTAAAGCCAAAGAATTTTTAGAATGTTTTATGAACGCATATCCAGGTATATCTAAATGGTTAAGCAGTGTTTCTGAAGAAGCACGTATAAATGGATATACAACAACTATTTTAGAAAGACGTAGAGTGCTTCCTGGATTGACAAGCACAAATTCAGCAGAAAAATGTAATATTATTTTTTAGTAGTAAAATATTCAATATTAATTATCTACTAATTAAAAACCGTTTTATTAAAATTTTTTTAAATTCCTATAATAAAATTATTGTAATTTATTTATTGTACAGCACAAGCAGAACGTCAAGCAGTGAATACTAAAGTTCAGGGTTCTGCAGCAGATATTGTAAAAAAAGCAATGGTAAATATTGAAGAAAGAATGCGATTTGAATTTCCAACTTCAGCAACAATTATGCCCACTGTTTGTCCTACACGTAAATTAAGAAGCAATAGTAGAGAAGCACAACAAAAAGGTGGTTATTTTGTATTACAACTGCATGATGAACTACTGTATGAGGTAAGCATTCAGTAACATTCTATTCATTCCACACTATTTGATTATATGAAATATAATATATAAACATTAAACCCTTTGATTAAACAAATTTTCATTTTTAAAGAAATATAAAAAATTTCTTCATACTAGGTAAATGCAAACGACTTACGACAAGTTGCAACAATAGTAAAAGAATCAATGGAGCAAGTATACCAACTTGCAATACCATTACCTGTAAAGCTTAAAGTTGGACCTGCTTGGGGGGATCTTTCTGAATATAATTTTTAACATTGATGTGTTTAATTTTATCATTAATGATAATAATCTAATCATGTTTTATATTTACCCTTTTTAGTATAGATTTTCAATCAATCATATTTCACTATTTAAAATGTTATTTATTAAATTTCCAATGTTATATGTTTTTGCATACATTTGTAATTATATGAATTTTACATATTTACACTGTATTTTGTTATACCATAATGTAAAATAATGAATTTTATATTTCAATTGCATAAATAATATATATTATTAATGATTGTACATCACAGAAACAAGCAAAATTATTTCATGTAGAAAGCTTAAGTATAAAAAATACTTTTTTATTATAGTAATTTTTTCTGAGTATTGATAATTGCTCAATATTTATTGCTATGTTCAATTTTACTATATTAATTAATTGAGGTAGAAAGCGTAAGTAACATAAAGTTTAAGGATATTGTATGAAAAATATTTAAATAGGAATTTATTTTTTATATTTTCATATATCAATCATACTATTGTATTTATAAAAATGCACAAATGAAATTTGTATAATACTATTAAATTGTACAGTAAATAAAAAGATTTTAGGTATTTAATATTCTATAGTAATGTATGTAATGGTAATCCTATGAACAAATATGTTATATTATAGACCATTGTAAAAATAATGTTTGTTAAATTGTATCACAAGGCGGTGCCAGTGATTGATGTAGTTTTGTTACAGCTGTTTGTACTATCTGTTGAAAAGTCTCATCTTCTTTGCTGGTTACTTCTAAATTCAGTAAATCTATGTGTGCTTTTTTTCCATCAACAGTCACATATAGTTTTTCTCCTTTGAAAATTTTAGGTACTGAGTCTTCACCAAACATTTCCTGAAGCATTTCTATTAAACATTCCTTGAAATGCATCCGATCCATTTTTGTAGGTGCTGGTAATACTTTAGGTGGCTGCTCCATCATTTCAGCTTGCAATATTGCAGTTAAAACAGAATCTGCATACATATCATTTACAGGTGTTGCAATCCATTCCATAGTTACAATTTTTCCATCAATTGTTACATCAACATTTTTAAATACACGTAATTTTTTATCGTCTACCACTTCTAAATTTCCAGCAATTTGTATTAGAAGATGTTTCAATACGGGTAATGATGCTGAAAAGTACACACTTTGTCTTTGAATAACTTGACTCATACTCATATCTGTATATTTTGATAAATCACATGGTGCTAACATATGATAATTGAAATTTCTCTTGACTAAAACTCCAGATAACGTCTGTCCTGGTTTTGGTGTTTCCATTGCTAATGTGCCCATTACTTTGGCAGTTTTTTCTCCTCTGAAGTATAACTCTACAGCAACTGTATTTCTAGGATTATGTATCTCCATTGTTGTACTAGGATCATCTTCATATTCACGTTGTAAAGCAGCTTTCAATCTTCCCATTTCATTTTGCTCTCCATGCACAAGCACAACATGTGGTGGTTTTAAAATACGTATAAATTCTGAAGTCTGTTGGTAATCTGTGTGTGCTGAAAATGATATATAATCTACAGACATCTTCAATGGTAACTTTTGTCCAGACATAGTTGTAATCTCTTCTGGTTCTGATAAAATAGTCTTGGCTAATGTTCCTTCCACACAATAACCAGCTATAATTACTCCATTTTTTGCATCTGTACACCATGATTCAAATAATTCTCTCGACAAACCACTTTGCATCATACCAGGAGAAGCCATCACTACACATGGACCAATATCTTCAAAATGGTCAATACCTTTTAAATTCGAAATATGTTTAAATACAAAAGGATTATTGATGGCTATCTGCCTTCTAATTTTATCATTCATTGCATTTACATAAGTTTGATATACTGCCATACATTTCTTTGCTAAAGAAGAGGCATAATATATAGGAATTTCATGAAGTTCAGGATGTTGACTCCAATACTCATCTAAAATAAGCAGAAGTTCTTGTGCTCTGCCTAATGCAAATACAGGTATTAAACATCTTCCACCTCTGTTAACAATTTCATGAACTAAATTTGTAAATCTTCCTTCACGATCTTCTCTTTTTTCATGTATATGTGTACCATAAGTAGACTCAGTAATCAATACATCTGGATGAATATTTGGAATTTCAGCAGCCATTAAATGTCTGTCTTCTTGTCGACTAAAATCTCCTGTATACAAAATTTTAACACCTGCTATTTCTATCATAAACATTGCAGCACCCAATACATGACCAGCATTATATGCCCAAAATTTTATTCCAAACACATCTTTCTCTTCATGAAAATTAATTGTTTCTATTTTATCCATACTAGTTTCAAGATCTGATTCAGTATATAACATCTGTTCTGTTGCAATATTACTTACTTTAATATAATCAGACAATAGCCAACGATAAATGGCTTTTGTAGCATGTGTCATAAAACATCGTCCTTTAAAACTGGTCTTTTGTAGAAACCATGGCAATGCTCCACAATGATCCAAATGAAAATGAGAAATTAATAGCAAATCAATTTCATCCGCTTCTACTAAGTCTACAAATGGTAATGCATCCATTCCAGATAAACCAGGATGAATACCACAGTCTAACATAATTTTTTTTCCTTTGAATTCCAACATAATACAAGATCTTCCTACTTCTTGGCCTGCACCAAGTGGTCTAATTGACAATAGGTCGCTTTCTTCAGCTGGCACTTGTGTATCTGGTTTTCTTTTTGTAGACATCTTTTTATATGATTATAACTATCACGTAATCATTAAAATAGAATAAACATAAAATTATGTTTTTATAATTTTGTGTTTTTGACACTTGTGTATTGTATTCTCATACATGAGTTTGTAAGGTTATGTGCAAAACAATGCACATATCTGCCCTTGTTTATAAATATTGTATGAACATATCATATTTTTGCATCTTAAAGAAAAAATAAATGTTCTTTTACAATACCAATTTGTATATAAAACCGGAATGAAGGTTAAAAATTTATTTTACTGATTCAATAATTAATATGTGTGAAAGATATTTGCAATAAAGTCACATAAAACGGATTAATGTTAGCCTTGACTATTTGTGTTTTAAAAATAAACAAATAACATTAATGTTTAAGACGATAACATTTAACCGCGGCTTTTTGAACGTAACCTACACTACGTATGTATATAGAAACAACCATCAACATAGTCTTTCCAACATAGTTTTCCATGGCACCTGTAATGCGGTAAGCATTCGTATACCTGAAAGTCTATATAAAAGTATACATATATATGTATGTATATACACAAATATATAAATGATACATAAAATATAAATACTTTTATATTTATACATTATGCAAAATTGTAATTTATGTATAAACATATCTTCGTGCAATAGTGACAGCATTTATTCGGACAAGATGTAAACTAAAATGTTCTACATAATTCAGTAATGATTAAGAAATATTAAGTAGAAATAGAAACTGACAGTTTAAAAAAAATGCAGTTAAAAAAAACTCCATAAATATGCATTATAGATATGTAATTCGCATATAGATTACAATCGAAAAATAATTAGCAAGAATGTCATTCTAGCTCAATTTCGATGTAAATATCAAGTATATATAGTTTATTATAATAACACCATGAAGTAAAATAATATATTATATCTTTTTAAAAAAGAAGATCGTATTTAAATAAACAAATATATCTTGAAAGCGTAAAATATTTAACGATATATAAATCTGTAGTAACAAAATGTATGTATAATATTTGGCCAACGTATTCTATTATTGTGCTCATGAAGGATAATCATATATTATCTTCATTATTACTTTAAAATTTAATATAAAATTGTTTAAACATACAGGTAACTTTCGTATAACGCGGATATTTTATTTCATGGAAATGCAGCGTTATATAAATCGTGTAATGCGAGGTTCAGATCTAACGGAAAAAACGTCATTGGGTTCCAAGTTTTTTAAAAATTGTTTTAAGTATTTTTAAAAATGATATAAACAATATTATCGTGATAAACAGTAATATATTTTTTTTTAATTCAGGTAATTCACATAAATTAACATTAACATAGTTTGTTAAAATTACAAATAAAATATAAACTGCATTCTACATAACGCATAAAAAGTAAAAATTTCAAACATATAACATTATTATATGTTTTTTTATAAATATTTTTAATGATTTGTGTAACACAATTTTTATGAGAATAATAACATGCATAATAATGTGTATTGTAATAAATACATGTAATAAATATTGTAATAAATACAATACACATGTATTTACCTCTGCAATTGTTTGTTCTAGATTTCTGAGACAAAAAGTTTATGTAAGTATTACAGAGTCAATATAATTACTATTATATGTAGATACGTATTTACAAGAAACTAAAATCTACTAATTATAAGAAAATTTCATTTACTTTAATTTTTATTTCGAATCTAGAAAATGACGCGACTATCTGATTGTAGTTTTTGGACTAAAGCAATAACCATAGACAACGTACAGAATAGACGTTTTATTTTACGTGAAGTGCACTCTAAACCACCGATTTTACACGTGATCAATACTTTAGTTCGTGTGATCACTTCCATAAGTGATATTCTAATTTTTGTTTATGACATATCTGTCCAATCTATGAAAAGCACGCTTGCTACATAGATGTTTGTAAAATATTTTTAATTTAACCAATTCAAGTAAAAGATAATTTTCTATATCTTATACTCTTTTATGTGTACAATCATTTTGTTATGTGGAATAATATTTTTTTAAATAAATACTATTCATCAGATTTATTTTCTTTTTGATGTACATTTTTACTCATGAATGCAATTGAAATTGAATATCTAATATCAAGAAAATAATACATGTACACTTACGAGTATTACTTTGTCACCTCTTCAAAGAAAAATCACTAGCTTCGCACCAACCAACATCCATCTTTCTTATTGATACGTGTTTTGATTGATGCAAAGTCAGTGACTTTCTCTTTAAGCGAAAATCAATTAATGCTGCATGTATACATGTAAGACTGATAACAAACTTCACATCTGTAACGTACAAAATAATGTGTGTGAATATTTTTTAGACCGTACACAAAGTATTGCTTTGATAATAAAGTAAATCGATGATAATCAACATGCCGATTATTGATTTAAATTTTAATCAGTAAGTTGATGTAATTATGTAATGCATACAATTTCTCTTGCTAAATATTATGCTATATTTGTTTATGAAATAAATTCTAATATGTAAACATACATTACTTTGTAGTCAACATTTTTGTAATCGTCATTATATATTCAGTAACTTTTCGGCATTCAGTGTTTGGTCAAGTGAATTCAATTTTTCGCGGGATGTTTATATTTCTGTTTCACTCTAATGCCGATTACGTAGTATTCTATCAATGCGGAACATGGATTATATTAGTAGCCTAACGGATTATTGCCCAAGCCAACGTGATTCTCCGTAAATTGCTATACAATTTGAACCTGTTTTGTTATATGACGATATCTGAGTACATCTATCTTCAAGTTTAAAGTTCATGTGTGATATGAGTACGTAATGTGTGAATATGTAATTTATAATTGTGACGGATATTAAATGTTTCATTATATTTTATGATTGAATTTTGTTCATTATCCAAATACATTTGATTACATAATCATTTTTTTAAACCTTAAAGGAAAATTTTAGATGGCACTGTCAACTTTAAGCAAATGCACATACAAATACACATACATATATATTTGTACATGTAGTGCCTAATTAAATGAATTGAGCGACTTTGTTCTCACCTGAATTTGTTTGAATGTAACGATTGTTACAGGTAATAATCTTGGAAGAACAATTTTGATCATCGTGTTATAATTAAATTTTTTATAAGACGATATCGATGTAGTCTCTATTACATAATATGTTATAACATACTCATTGTTTAACTATATATTAATTCTCGTCTTTATTACGTGTTACAATTTTTATTTAAGATTTGGCAAATTCATAATGTTTATAAGCAACTTTTACACATTATGCAAAAAAATAGTATATTTTCATATGTCATTGTCATTCCATTTATATTATTTGATGTACAAAACAGTCAAACACTGTACACAACAATATCAATACTCGTTAGATTGGAACGATAAAGGTCATGAGCTCATAACAGTTCACTCTTACTTCACGTCAAAATAATACTTGTCTATAGTTATGGTCATACAGTCAAACATATCAAATATAGTTCTACATTTTTACATTTCAAATCACATTTTCTTCGCTCTACTATGATTGACATAAAATTAAGTTTAACAGTATTTATTCTTATATTAGTTTCATCTGATTGCAAAACGAAAACAGACCTTCGCGTGGAGTTGGTTCACGTGGTAAGTACGCATTGCGTTTTAACTTTGTATTGGTTGCAGTAGAACTTCGATTATCCGAACTGGTATGGAAAAAAATATACGATTTCAAGACAGGTTATTTGTTAAATAATATTCTGTGAACGAAACAAGACATGAATTAACAATCTTTTAACAGAGCTTTATTCTAGTCTGCGAGTTCTTTTGTTAAATTGAATACTTTTCTAATACGGTTATTTCAGTGGAGCTTCATTTCTGTTGTAGCTTTACTTAACGTTGTAACTCTTTGCTAATTTTGTCATTAACCATTTCGGTGCTGACAAACTACTACCTTGCTTCATTTTGTAAGAATTTCCTTAGATGACAATCCATTTTCTTGACAATTGTCTTAGATGACAGTTTATTTTCATGACAATTATCTTAGATGACACTATTCGGATAATCGAACGTACAAATTATTTACCTACAATTACTTAACAATTTAAAAAATCTATAATTAATTTTCTAACATCGAACATTCGCTTTATTAGTAACATTTACTTATTAGTAATTCGTACTGTTTACAATAGTACAATTTAATAATTTAATTTTTCATTCGATTTTTCTTCAATTGTAAAATTTTTTTTGTCTCACGTTCCGATCTGAATCGAAAGTTAGATAACCTGGAACCGATTTAATACATTTTTTCTATAAAATTGTTCAAATTTTACCAGTTGTTTAGACATGGAGAACGAACGCCACGCGAGAGAGAATTGTGGCCGAATGATACTTACAACGTGTCAACGTACCACCCATGGGGTCTGGGGCAGCTTACGAATGTAAGACTATATAGTACGAAGAAAGCGCGCGTAAATACGAAATGAATGTATGAGTAATCAATGATGTCCCGTTTTAGAAAGGAAAAATGAGAGAGTATCGTATTGGACAAATGTTACGAAGTCGCTATAACGAATTATTGGGCGATATTTATTCTCCTAGTGCTGTATACGCTTATAGCACGGATCACGATCGTACAAAAATGTCTCTGCAACTGGTCTTGGCTGCACTTTATCCTCCAGCTCCGGTACAAAAATGGAACGAAGCCTTACCATGGATGCCTATACCAACGCAGTATATGCCGGAGAAAGTAGATAATCTAATGAAACCGGATTTCTCTCCAGTGTAAGCGTCTTACTGAATAATGTCATTTTTTTATTGTTATGCAATTGGAAACCGCCAGAGATATCGAAAGCGGCATAGATTTTACGAAAATGATGGTCAGTGACTATCGTATAGTCAGGAATAGGCAAAGTTTTTTCATCTTTTGTAAAAAATATAAAAATTGTACGAAATTTTTACATACGTATTTTTTATAGGTATCTAGATGCGGTAAAGAAAACGAGACATTCGGAAGAGATTCGTAATAGAGTCTCAGTGTACGAAGATCTATTCAAGTTCCTGTCTGAGAAAACTGGTATAAATGTAACTGAATCGAGTCACGTGTATGAAATTTATAATGTACTCGTAGCACAGGTATCGGACTATTATTTAATTTGAGTTTCATTTAGCGTTATGTCGTTTGGATGTCCTTATACACTTATTCAAATAATTTTACAGGCCTGCATAAATCTCGGACGTCCAGAATGGTGCACCGATGAAATCTACAGTAAACTTCAGGATATTACGAAACTTGAATACAATATTCGTTCTTTCACACCGCAATTGAAACGATTGAACGGTGGTCCGCTTATCAAAAGATTTATCGAACACATGCAGTTCGACGTAGATAACGCTGATCTGCGAAAGATATACTTATATAGCGGGCATGAAACAAATATCGCAGGATTCGTGAGGGCTCACGGTTTTACACAGCCAGACCTGCCAGGTTATGGATGTGCGATTATTATAGAAAAATTGTCCAATCCAGCTGGCAAACAATTCATCAGGGTAATTTATTCAAAATAACGTATTAACGTACATCATTTATCTAATGTAGAAGCTCACAGTACACGGTGTTTTGGAGCAGGTGGTACCACCGGATAGGGATTGATTCGTCTGTACGTGTGCTATTCGATTTTGTTGACGTATTTGTTCATTGTTCATTATTTCTATTTATAATTATATTTGAGAACATAGATGGCGATATGGCATTGTACAGAGGAAAAAAGAATTCCGTGCAAGCGTATTATGTCAGACGTTATAGTTACCCTCCGCCAATATTTACCAATAATAATAGAGGTATAAAAAAGCGAATAAAGCGGCCCGATATACTATCGAAGGTCGTGTAGAGTTATTATTGAGAAAATTCGCAAGAAAAACGGCGAATCAAATTCGCAAACAATTAAACTTTGCATATAAATATGGGTCACTGTATGGAGAGATATGTTAATCAGGTTACATTGAATTGCATGCGTACGAAAATAATTTATTTCACATTGCCGATTTATTTTTTCACAAAGAATCAATTTCTGCTCGGTTGTATCCATCCGTCCTGAAGTACCCTGTATACAACGGTGCCTCTCTAATCACCGCGTAGTTATATCCGCTTTTTTAATTATACCGTAATAAGTCCCCACTATTTCTCAAGTCCATGTAACTATTAATTCGCAATCCGAGTCGGAAAAAGATCAACTGATCATTCAAGGCCACCATGAGACTTGTTCTTCTTCTTCACTCTCTTGTCTGCTGGAACTAGGCATGTGGTCTTTGTCCTTCAGACGGAGATACAAACTGTACTGTTAACTTAAAAAATGGAAGTTGTGTTTGACGTGATTTATAGTCGGGAAGTAATCTTGAACAGTCACTTTATTTTGAAATACAATGATTAAACGAAATCATATCCAATAACGCGAAGCAATAATTTTGAACAAATATTTTAAATTTATAATATAATTGGTTCATATATAGCATATATTTGTTTATCATTATTATCCTCTCGATATATGATATCTTTGTATAAGGTATCTTTATTAATATTCGTTATTTTTACTTTACTCCTTTTTCTCGTAACGTACGTAAGAAATAAATATTTACTTTCCTTATCTAAAATCAATTCATCATTAGTAAATAGAAATTTAATAACGTCTCGACAAAACAGTTTTTACCTTATTCTTAGCCACAGAATGTGCTACCCAAGTTTTCATGCAAACTTGTTAAATATCCTGTACATTTGTGATTTACATAAATCATGATCACATTATGTATTTGAAGTTATAAATACGTACGATAAACGCTAGGTATGCGCAATATCAATAAAGTACATTTGTTAGACTAATTTTTCTTTTTTTTTCAATCATCATTGTTTCATGATTTTAATGTCGCAAAAAGATTTGCAATTTTTTTTATCAATGGATTTCGTAATAATATATTTTCGGAATATGTCGATTATTTCCAAGGGCATTGTTTCAAATACAAACTGATTATTTTTTACGTTATATTATGGAATAAAATAACGTACATGTATTTCAAAATGAAGTATTCCCGAAAAAAAGATAACGCGTTATTTGAATTAATATTTCAAATAACGTTATCTCTAATATTCTAAATGTGCTCAGGTTTGGTATGGATTAAAGTGTTTATATAAAAGAAATATTAATATGCTTTTATTTTTCTTTATGTAATCATTTATTAAAATGCATTACTTTATCTGTTACTAGATGATTCTTTGGACCGGAATTACGGAAGAGTTTATACCTTATAAATTCGCTGGCTGCGACGAGATATGTCCAATGAATAAGTATTTGGAACTAGTTAAAGATGTTCTCCCATCGGAAGAAGAATTTCATCACAAATGGAGTTACCTATCGAAAGACGAACTACGAGAACTTTACGGAGAAAAAGTGAATTGTAACTAAATCGACCTGATTAAATCTAATTAGATTATTTAATTAAATAAATATAGTAAACAATTGAAATAGATTAATTAAAGATGCATGTAAACAATTTATTTTTTGTCGAGGGTATTGAAATGGAAATAAAAATATTTTAAATAGTAATGTTTAGATAAAAGAATTATTCCGACAATACTATGATTCCGATCGGTAGTAGATTGCATACAGAATAGAAAAATGTAAAGAACAATATTTTGCTCCCGTCCGAATTATATTACACAAAGTATACAACACTTTAATATTTGAAATATGTCAATTTTTGTAAACTGAATGGCGCACACATATATTGTTCAAATACGTACTGGGTATAGTACGTTTATTTATATTTGGTATGGCTTCTATCGCTTAATAATATACATACAGATAATAGAGACAACAGCGGTGTTGCCGTTTTGGTGCAGTACTACAAAGGTAATGCTATGTACGTTTGTCCTTCTTAGTTGCGTGTATTACATCGTAATACATACATAGTGCCTTGCTTGCATTTTGTGTAACAAGTGCTTAATTCTTTCGATAACAGTTACACCATAATGTAAGTACATTTTAATATAAAATTTAGTATTATTTTTACGTATGATTTTTAACAATGTTAAGTACTTTAACAAAGCCACTAAATTGAAAGAAGTTTGTATCTGTGAACGAACGGTGTCTGATTGACATCTAGTAACTTTCTATAACGCAATATACTTCGAATGGCAAAAGTATATTATTATATATTTTTAAACGTACATTATTGTTAACTATGTGAAAGAAATGATTCCTCAAAAAAAATTTAATTTATATTCTAGGAAAGACGGAATAACTGGCCAGTTCAAAATGCATTTAGAGTAAAACGAATTGACTCGTTGCAAAAATTAAATAATTACACTCGTTACTCTCGATTTACTCTCATTACGGAGTGAAGTATATATAGTTATCCTCATCAAATGGCGGGGGTTTAATTAAGAATTGTGTTGTACTCACTCTTACTGTTTCTTTCTCTTTATATGTATCTTATAGGTATTTAGGTAAGTGAGCTGTAGTTCTATATCTTTTGTTGAGTAATATATATATATAGCTTCAATCGAATATCAATTATACATTATTGTTTATACTGTACCAAGCATATAAATTATTTATTACAATTTAGAATTTCTACAAAAATATGATAGTTACGGTCATTAACGAAAAATTTTTGATCGTAATAAAAATTATATTATTTCTCACGTTTGTACATAGTACATACTCGTCATTCGTATGCAGGATGTGCCGTAATACGTTTTACAACTTACTCGAAAACTAAGCTTCGTCTTATAAATATTTGATCTGAGTTATTAGCTTATTTTTACACAAAAAGTTATTCCCTTTTCAGTCAAATCACATACTGCGCACATCCATTGCTAATTCGAAACAGACGTAAAATTTGAATAAATACTTTTTTTGTACATACATGAAAAGATACGAGAATTGTGAACGTTAATGTATTGTCGAAATTATTAAACAACATTTTTCCGAATTAATAACTTAAGAAACAGTCTTCTTTCAATAATAAAATTATTTGTTTGGTGATACATACTTTACGTTCGTATAGCCACATAATTCTACTGTATTATTGGGTAGAATCGGTTGCACGATCTTTTTGAAAATCTCTAGTGAACACATTGTATCTTCACAGCCGGCCATTTGAAGAACTTTATCCTCCTCGTTGTTTCTATGAATTATCTACGAACAATGGAAGCAACGAAGTAGAAGCATTAAAAAAGAAATTACATATCATTACAGAAGTATTTTCTTGCATTGCTCACAATAATATAGATTTATTACTCTGATTAGCGAATTAATTAATTACGTTATTACCTGTACATAAAAGCGATTTTCGATTTCGTGTAATTCAAATATAACAGCACTGTTGTAGGATGGAATTTGATAGTCAAAGTTGTTCAATGCTATAAGTATAGGCGCAATATTGATTTCATGGGCACCATACATAAACGCTTTCCGATTATCTATACTATTCAGATTGTTCTCGACACGTTTTAACCATTCACGAATCCATATTCCTATCAAGTTAATAAGATATTATATTAAATATATAGAGCAGTTATTAATTTTGCTAAACAGAATTGCATTGTGGTAGCAGAATTATATCATTTTTTTATTATATTACCAAACAAAGACTTTGAACTTACCACCTAGTAGTTGTTTCAATTGTTGGGTACGAGATTGAATCAAAAGATCGTACGTGGCCAGCTCATCCAATTTTCCATGTGGAAAAACACTTTTTGTCCATTTAGGTAATTTTAAACCAATATCATTCTAAAGTATTAAAAATATTTAAATAACTTTACTTAGATATCCTTATCTTGCGTAGCAATAGAATTAAGTAAAACTCAAGGCGTATATTAAATTGATAATCGTTTTCAGCATATAGGTAGTATAATTTTCTATAACTCTTTAGAATTGCAAAACTATTCTACGATTACACGTAGAATCTCTGTGACCATTATCTACTGCGCAAGCACGAATATAATAAAATACATATTCAAGTAAATTCTAATTCACGATAAATTATACTTTTGTTATTAATTGTCCGCTTGATAAAAATTCTAATATAATTATCGTTACGTAAGCCGAATAATTAGAATTTTTAATGTATCTATAATTATGATGTATTTTTAATAGTTTTATTTACCTCTGCAAATAATAATTGACGTAAACCGAATGACACCTGTTGGGTGATATTTCCCCCTGTATGTTCAGATAGATATTTATAAACCTCTTTGTTTGCTTTTATAAAATTCACTACTTCTGTGTCCGTTTTTTCTACGTCATTTCTCCATTGTATTGCATTTGGACAATACATGCTATTGTAAAGTAAATCGAATGGAGAAATCACAAGTGGCGTGTCCCATACTGGTATTGGTTGCCAGTTTAATTCAGGATTCCATCTGTAACATTTAATTGTTCCATTTTTACCGAACAATGACTTTTTGCGGTATTACGATAATGGTCCATAAATAACTAAAATCTAGATTTACACTTGTTCTCCACGCGGTGGGAACAATCCAGCTGCCACGAGTTGTGCGGTCATCACCACTCTTTCTATTTCATCGCCACGAAAGTAAATAATTTGCTTCGAGTAAGTCGATCCCAAAAATGAGCCATATTTTTCTTGGAAATATTGACCAAGTCTATACGATCTCAATTTTCCAGTCTGTATAAATTAAAACTTGGTTATAACTTGTCGACATTGTCAAATTGGTCTAGTGTATAGTAGCAGTTTATCCAAATCGTTGTTTGACCATCATTAGATCAAAAAATTACGTACGAAAGTAAGAATTATAAACAAATTATCTTAATAAATTTAATAAATTTTGTACAAAAAATAGATTTCTTAATAGTAAACGAAAATGTGAATGACAAAAGTATTATGTTTAAAACTGTTTGCTCGAGTATATTTGTTCGGATCTGTACATCGCTGTTGGAAAGTACCAGAATGGCTAATATAATTATCACTATATCGATTATATGAAAAGTAACGTACATTTGTCAAGCCTCCATGTCCTTCCGGTTCGTACGTCAAATCGGCATAAGGATCGTTAGGATAGAAGAAACCTCCTTCCGTAGGCATCCTATTTCCATGTCTAAATACAGCTTGTAAAAGTTTGAGCTCGCCAAGGCAAGGTTGGAAATAAAATAGGCAAGCGATAATCGATAAAGTCCACGTAATATTCATTTTCCTGGAAATAATAAAGATACAGTTGTTAATACGGTAAAGAAAAATTCGAATATCTTCGTAATCTTTATTCTTCTCTAGGGTAGTAATTCTCAAAGTGTGAACTGTATGAAATTATCTTTCTACATTAAAATAGTTAGAGATAAACTAAATAGTTGGTAGAACATATTTTATTATTTAACAAATTTATAAGTAAATTTTGATCTCTGATCGGGAAAGGAAAAAATCATTATCAAGTAGTGATAAACGATAGAATCGCACGGAGGAAACCGTATATCTCTAAGTAAATAGGCAAAGGCGCTTAGAATTTGGGAAAGTATTTATAAATTGTGACAGAACTTTTGGAATAAGATAACATTCTTAGATGAAACTAAAATCAATTTCTTTGGAGAAGATGGAAAGAAGAGTAATTACATTACTACATTATAAGAGAAATACATTTTCCATGTACAAAAACAGATGCAAATGGTCCCGAAAATATTTAATGCATAGACAGTACAATGAGCAAGATTGAATATTTACATATTTAAAGAAAAAATTTGAAAAAATCGGTACAAAAATTAGAAATGCCGCGGGCACATTACTTTCCACAAGACAATGACTCAGAGCGCACACATCGTATATCGTTCAATTATGACTATTATATAATGTACTAAAAAATTTTTTAAACATGTCCTCAATCTCATTGAGAATATCTGGAGAGAAATAAGATTTAGAATAAGAGATTATAATTTTACAAAATATTGAAGATTTTAAGTGAAAATTAAGAGAAAAATGAGATAACATTTTATCTTCCTTTATAGAAAATGTATCCTTTCTATGCTACCTGGTGGATCTCTGATCGAGATATATCTTTGTAGACTATAAAGTACTGGTTTATAAATAATCTTCAAGAAGTTTGTAAATAGTTGTAAATAGCAATATTAAGTGTATTCCTATATTTTTTGTTAAATATAAAATAATTAATTTCATTAAAAACTTTTTCAAAAATTATTTACTAAAATATACGAATAAAATTGCGATTTTACTTTTGAAGATAGGTGTACGCTTAATTTTGCGACTAACAGTGTATATAGGGTTACCTGTAGTTTATTCGGGTCACCGGCAAAGTGAACTTATTGGAACAAACGAGAAGCAAGCTGTACTTTGTCTCAACACCAGCAGCTACTTACTCGAAGAAACTGCTCAAAATTTGTATCTCTCGTTTCTTTAAATATGTTCTGATCACCTACTATCTTGGATTGGTTGAAGGTCACGTGGTTGAAGGTGCGTGGACCAATTCAATTTATTAGCGTTGTAATCATGAAAATTTGTTGTTTGCAGACAGTCACGTTTGAAGATGGTTCTGATCACGTTTTAAGTATTAAGAAAAAATTTGTTTCGAACGTGCACCTGTATATATATATATATATATATTGGGTTGTTCGGAAAGTCATTTCGTTTTCTAAAATGGAGAATATATAATTTAATAAAATGGTTATACTCTAAAAAAATCGTGTTCCATTTCCACAAAAAAAAATGAAATGACTTTCCAAACAACCTAATATATATATGTATATATATACCTAATATATATATATATGTATATATATACCTAATATATATATATATGTATATATATACACGAGTGTACGTATATATGTCTGTTTACATGATTGCGTCTAAACGACCTAATAGATTTCAACGCTTCATATTTAAATTTTATATTTTCATCTCAAGATCTAATTAGATTTTAGAGAAAGTCGGTCCATGAATAATGGTAGTTACCTCTGGTAATTTTTTACGTAAACGCCTGCAAGTATATTTCTCATTTGTAAATATTTTTCTTAATATTTTGAATACAATACAAAGACCCCTGAGAATTAAATTTTACACGAAAAAATTAAATAAACTTTTCCTCTCTAGAAATATTATCTTTTTTTTATATTTAAACTATATTTTTTGCTCGGGCCAAGCAAGTAAAACCGAAGAAAATTGTAATGCGTATATGACATGTCATGTATATTTTAAAAATTGTGAACCATAAATGTTTTAATTAATATACTTGTTAAAATATTATTTCGCTTAAATAATCATATTTCTCGTTTATGTACCTAGACAATCGTTAACAAGATGTGTCGAAAAGTATTGCGACATATTCATCCGTACTACTTTTTCATATTTATTCGTCATACGAATTCAAACACATGGTACGTCATTCGAAAGCATACAAAGACACGTAAAATAATCTGAAAATAATATTTCTTTTAATAGATGAAAATTAACAAAATCACTTTAATATTATTTTAAGTAAGAAAAAAAATTATGTAAACAATACCATAATTTCATAAATGTATTAATTAACAGATTTATACTATAGAAAGTTTCAAATATGCGAAATGTACACATTACAATTTTGCTCAATATTCATTATGAATGTATGTAAAGAAATTATCTCAAAATTTTATCTCGATTTCTTTCCCTTCTGAGGTCGATATCTGAAAATAATAAAGATAATTTCTGTTGAGTTTCAACGTTTCATCAATCGTGCAACAATTGTATTCTCATACATGATCGTGAATAGATAAGACAAGATATATACCACCGACTAATTATTTTTACACTGTTTGTACTAATAATAAATCTGCGATTGTCCACTTGGTGATTTACGAAGAAAAATGAAGAAAAAAGAAAAATTTTATTATGTTTTAACATGACAATTAATCATGTAACAACTGAATTATCATGTGAAATCTTGGACAGATAAGATAAACATTAACGATCAACTTTTACCTTATTTGTACTACTAATAAAGCTGCCATTCTTGATATCAGAAAACTTTGAATCCATGGACCGATTTTGTTCAAAACTAATTAAATCTTAAGATGAGAATATAAAAATTAAATACATATAATAAAGTTTGTTTGAAATCCACTCAGCCATCTCCATAAACGTGGCTTCGACAAACGTAATCGTCGCCACAAACGTAAACATACGCATAATCCCGCATTCAAAAAAGATTTCTTTTTAATACTTTAAACGTGATCAAAGAGTTTTAAGATGTAATTTTTCCGCAAAACAATCTTTTGACGCCATTTTGCTTACTACGAGGTTGTTTAGCGATGCATTCATTAATTAAAATCACCAGCAATCCTCACTACTTATGTATTACATCGAAGCCTGTGGTCTAACGATTCTAAGATACCGTCTATTTTACCAATAAAATTGGTTTAAAGTTATTATATCGTAATAAACTAAAATGGACGATGGATCAGTATTACATCCTATATGCATCGAGTTTTGTACGACGCAGCGGAGACAATTTGCAGCATTGATACAACAAATGGAGGTGTCAGAAGGAGAACAACGCAACATCAAAGAGTTCTATATATGTAAATCGATAAGTTAAAGGCGTTAGTTGAATCTATCACGAGGTAAACAGTACTAGTAATCGTAGAGAAACTAAACGTGCATTATTCAACAGTTTCCTGGCATCTAGAGTCCATTGGAACAGCTGAAAAAACTTGGATAAACCGGTTTCGCGCGAATATACGAAAAGACACAAGACACGTCATTTGGGGAAGTATATCCTTCTCTCCTCGCATGTAGAAAAAGAGGGATTTTCTAGACACGACTCTAACACGCAATGGCAACTAAATAAATTATGGCCCGCGCAATGGCTTCGTACTGATAAACCGTCCAAACAGATGTCAAAACTGAGTTTTCATCCAAGGGAGATTATGAGAGACGGTTTTGGAATTTGAAATTGATAGTATGTAGGGCGCCCTACGCAAAGGAGACAAACTTTCTACGTATCTTTGTACGTAATTGTATTCGTTGTGCCCAAAAAGCTAAAATATAATTAATATTTCCGAATAATTGCGATGAAATAATTACAGGTAACTCATTTCAGATATATAAATTTATTTCGTACATATAAATAATAAGTACAGCAAAGATAACTTTGAGCTTCTTCATTAGGAATATGTTAGTTAGTGTTTGTGGTTAGGAAATAAATAAGTTATTTAATCAATCACACATTAAGTACCGCAAGACTCTAAATACAAAGTACTCGGTGTTTCGAATATCCTTACAAGTTTAAATAAATTTGAATACTGTAATACAATGACCATAATTGAACATTAGCTTTTTGCCGTTAATAATTATGTTACGGCAAAACGTGTAACATTTCAAATACATTTATGTATATGCTTTTATACATAAAATATGACAAATAAGTAGTGAAATACGAATTACATTCCTCGTGCTTAATTTTCTGTAACACCAGTACTATGCAATTAGAATCATTGATTTAAATTAAAGACTAATCTTAATCAGAATATTACACTATTCGCACACATTAACATTTCTGTAGTTTTCTTTGGTTCGACGAAATGGAAATCACCTTTCGTTGCTAAAGCTTAGTCTTTTTGCTATTGAATTTGAAAGGCTCTTGCTGTCCTGATTAAGTTGTATTTCATCAAATCTATTTCCTCGGGTGATTTTTCATTGACATAATCTTGCGTTAGACCCTTGTTGCAAATCAATTCTTCCTTGGAAGGCATCAGATTCTCGGTAAATTGAAGATACTTGTCCAGAGGACATAGAATATCGCACCCAGGCAGTTTAACTTCTTCTACCGTCGATGGAATGCCCAGGTAGTGACCAACCTGCACATACAATAAAAACACGAAAGAATGAGAAAAATGTAACATCAATAACATTTTTGAATAAATAAGAGATGTTGAATACTCTTTGGTGTGATACGAACACTTTGTTAATTATACGTTCTCAAGTGTATAATTTCTTAAAACCATAAAACACTCCAAGTAAAAGATGTCATTGTTACAAGAGTGGGTAACGGAATGTCTATATGTTGCAATTTTTCTTTAACAAATTTAACATTCATAAAAAGCAATGCTATATTACTTTTTGTAAATGTCCAATTTTAAACGCAGACACTTGTAAACGAAATATACAGAAATCTTAATAACTGAATTGAAATTTTTATCGTTAATAATTGTGCATGAAATTGTCCCTGCAAATACATTCGTAGATACGTACAATTGTTTCGTTGCAAAACTTTTCAAACAACGTATATACAGAAACCAAGGCAACTTATAGTATTAATGCGCACTAGATATAAAAAGAAGAATGCGTTACGATAGGTGGAATGTGCCATAAGAACTGTGACGATAAACTTTTCAATAACATCAATAACATTAAAACTTGAGATCATAAAAATATCATAAAGTACTAGTCTAGACCTTGAGAAAAGACTTTCGATAATAATGTATTATACGTAGATACGTATTTCCAATATACGCTGACGATACATAAATCGTCTATGTTTGACTTAAATAATACAAGAACTTGTAAATTGATACACACCTTTATATAATATTCACTGTTAATTTCGTGAAGTTCCAGTATTACCCCGCTGGAATATTCAGGAACATGTGGACGGTAGAGCTGAAGAGCTTTTAACACGGCAGCGACGTTAGTTTCATGTCCGCTATATAGGTAGATCTTTCGTTCGTCGTTTAACGTTCCAGTGATAAAGTCTAACATAGTTTTCGTGACGAGTCGAAGATACGGTCCTGAAATGTCGACAAGACGAACGAAATCAAAAAATGAGAGTAATAATTTCACAACCGTACAGTTAAGGATTTGATAAGATCCGGTTGAGATCAGCATGGAATTAGATGTTAAAATATAGATGATCGATAACTGCTAAATTAACAGGTCTGCGGAATCAGAATGTAATCATCACGGGATTATTAATTAAGAATAGTGATTAATAAGTAGAGAATTAACGAAACTCTCTTACCCGCGTAGAGTCTTCTCAGCAAAGGAGTGGAACTGGCAATGTCGTACGCGAATACAGTTGCGTTCCATAATTCACCACGAGGGAATATTTGATTTGTCCAGCTTGGCAAAGTAAGACCAAGAGAATATTCGGCCATTAATGTATGATAAAGGTAGTACATATCCAAAGGCGTGGTTATGTTCTTTCCACTCCACTGTGTTAATTGTTTCATAAAAGAGCTATATTTCGATAATTCTTTCCTTCCCTGAGACGATGTTAGTACTCTATTGTATTCAGTCAAGTATCTGCAAATCATTGTTATTCAAAATCTCAAGTGTCCTCGTAAGAATGTATGATAATAATAAAATTGTGTGACACTTTCTTAAATTTTCTTTCACGAAAATAAACGTGAAGCTTTCCGAACGAATAGAAGCACAACCGACATAGAATTTTACGCGTTAAAATTTTGTTAAATTGTATCGATCGAAATTGAATTTGAATCGATGATGTATCTTTTAAATAGTGTTTACAATATGCGAGATCGATCATTTTTTATGTACGTAACAACTTTGAGACTTACAGAGGACAGTCGTCTGGAAGAAAGATGTTATCTTCGTAACGTCGCAAATACCGAGCGGGAATCGGTTGCCAGTTTAATTGTTGATTCCATTTTTGTTCGTTATTTGGTGGAAAGAGCCCTGCCAGAACAAGTTGCAAAGACATTTTTGTTCTATCGTAATCCGAGCTGAGACCTGAGACAGACTGTGGCGTGTAAACGTCTCCCAAAAATTGTAGGTATCTTTCTCTCAAAACTTTTCCCAATTGAAACTCTCGCCTTTTACCCGGCTGTAATATGTAAAATTTGTTGTCCACTATAATTTCTTTAACCGATTGATTATATACTAACCCGTATAATTCAATTGTTGACCGACAATTTCAATGTACATACAAATATTTTTCAAATTCAATAAGTAACAATAAACGGTCGATTAATTATAAAGTTTGACTTGAAAATATCGAAAAATTGTTAGAATGAAATTGTTAAAATACCTCGTGACCTAAATTACAGGGTAATATAATGTTGCTTACGTTTGTCAGTTGACCTCTGCCCATTGGATAAAAACCAGAATTGAGATACGGATCGTTTGGATACATTTCGTTGGTGGTGTCATCCGGTGTCCTGTCGCCATGCCTAAATATCTGTAGAATTAGAGACAGAACGCGTAACAATTAATTGAATCTTCTTAATTGATAACTCGTTTCATTTTTAACAAAGGAGTTGATAATTGTTTCAAAAACTTGATCACGAATCTTAAACGAAAATATACGATTTTCATTCGGTTAACTCTCCTTATGCACCTAGGAAACATGCTAAAAATAAATAACCGTGTTTCTTACCACGTTCACTTGACGAAGTTCTGCTTCAACGGTTGTGACACATATTATTACTGCTAAACCAATGATTCCATACATTGGTAAGGGACACTTGCGATCACTGGACGAAATCATGTTGCAAATATTTCTCCTGAAATAACAAAAATAAATTCTATTTTGAAAAGTTCATAATCACTTGTTATCAATGAAAGTTTTTTTCTCATTCATATATTAATAACCGTTACAGAACATTTGAATATTTTCTTAATGAATTTATATTAAGTTGAAGCATTCAAAGGTTAATTGCTCGATTTGTTTACGATCGAAGAATTTCTTTAGTAGAGTTCTTCCAATTGTTCTTTTCTATTTAATATGTTCAATTATTGTATTTCATGATTCTAAATATATTAAATGGCATATCTAACATTGTGGCATTAATCTGGAGAATTAAACATAACTTCTTACATAATGTTTTTGTCGAAACGTTAATGGATCAATTATAGTTTTTGTTACTTGCGATAGAAATATTCAGTTATTAGCGATAAAAATTGTACAACTTGTGTTACAAATCAATATGCAAACAGTTTATATCCAATAACAATCATTTTTTACTCAATGCTCAACGTATTGTACAAGTTACACGAAAGACTGAAAAGTAGTTTCAGTATAAAAATAAGATTTCTTTAAAAGTTGAAATATGAAATAAAATTAGAAAGAAATCACGCTGTAGTTACTTCAGAATAATGACAAGTGCAAGTGGTAAAGTTTCATTTCAAAATTTCTCGAATTTTTCAAAATTGAAATATATACAAAACTCGTGTAATTGTCCTGTATTATTTGTAACTCGATTTTACCAATATAATCGCGTGATTCTTCGTTCGCCTCTTAATTTTCTAACAATGAAAATATACAGTTCGCTTACGTTTAGATTACTTAAATAAATAACACTGTCGCACCGCGTAGAAAATAATTAATAATACTGAAGTTTCGTATGTCAGATCTAGTGAAACACTGGCTATATCGGCGATGTGCAAGTGATTTTAAAGGAGACTAACACGTCAAGGGAACATGTCTTTCCTTAGAATGGTTTCTCAATCGTCGATTTCGGTGTCATTAAACTGCACTGTAAAATACGGAATGGGAGTCCCCATTCCAGGCCCACCGTACGTACATGGGTTTTTATCGCATAATTACGCGCGAAACGATAAGGAAAAGGAAAACCTTGTAAGGGTTTTCAAGACGATGACGTACTAAATGATGCCAATTCTATAAAATATGTGGATCATCCGCATTTATTACGAGCACAGCAAGTGTAGCAACAGTGCACGCGGAATGATATTTCCCATTAGGTCATTTTTACACGTTTTCTTTTCCTTCGATCGATCATACTAACTGAATCATTTAACTCGATTTTAAACTATTCGTAAACCACTCGGTCGATAAAAAAATGTTTCAAGTAAAAATCGCACGATACCGAGAAAATCGTGCAATGCAACAACTAGTTTCGCGTTATATCGATATTTTAACAAGACGCGATTTTTGTTATTTTAAATGAACATCCAACACCTGAAATGTTTAGCCTGAAATCCGAAAGAGTACTTTTCTTTCTGTGAAATAGTAATGAAAGGAATATAATACGCATTAAAGTAGAATTACAGACCTTGAATAAAACAGTATCAAAGTATACTGATTAGAGAAAAACTTATATACAGGTTGAATCATCGTTACATATATCTATTTCTAACGATACAGTTCGATGGAAGCACTGTTTGGTTCATTATCATTCCATATATTGGTAATTACTTTATATATATTTCTATACGTATATATTATTATAAGACAATGTATATACATTAAACGTGTTTATACATTTCATAGTGGATCGATTAAAAATATAAACGAAATTCAAATTTTGAACCTTCCTTTCGTTTAATGTTTTTCAAATATTTAACTAGGTAACTAATCCTTCAACATTATGCTATTAAATTTAATAACATTTCCATATATTGAAACCACTCTCTCTTTCTCCTTCTCTCTCTCTGTACATACACATACACACAAACCGACACAGATTGCTTTCCTGTACATAAAAGTTATCGAGTTGAATATGCGAAAATTCAATTTACTTAAACGAAAGAGTGTTCAAGAATTTAGTATTGTCATCGACAAAGTTTCATCTCGTTTTTGTATTTGTAAATGTAACAGTTTTAGAGAGTATTTTTAATTTGTTACGCTTAAGCATTGGTGTTTCGTTTATGCAATCAATGTATTTCAACCGTGTATAATTCGTATAATGTTACCAAAGGTTTGTATATAATACGCAAATTACCAACCATAATGATTCACCCATTTTGCGGTTACACTGGAAACTGTGGTAATTCATTATTTTTTCGATTCAGAGACTTTAAGAAGCCGACAATGAGGTATTTCAGTTTTTTTTTTTTTTTACGTAATTGTTTCGTGGCATGAGTATGTTCAACAAACACACGAATAGAAAGGAATGTCAAATTGCATGCAGGATTCTTAATGGATATTATAATGATCGAATAATTAAATATACCATTTCGACAAATTACGTGTTTTCTAATTACGGATTAATATTACAATTATTGTTAGCATAATATGTATGTAACAAATCGCATATTCTTGTAAAATATTGCATTATTTATTCCGAATTTAAATTGTCATGATATAACTACACACTTTTTGTAAACACTTGTTTCGACTTCAACAATTTCACCGCATTTAATGATACGAACATAACGAATACAATACCACTGGATCTTATAGTATATGCAATACTTAATAATGATGACAAGTGATAAGTTACGGGACACCGTTATACGTAATGCTTTTCAAGAAAATGACTCGATGGCAATCATTGTCATTGCAAATAAACATGCGAATTACACGACAAGTATGAATGACAAATTGTGAAGCAATCAAATTTTTCATACGAAATAAACAAATATTAAGATCAAAATATACATATACTGAGAAGATGTCTATCAAGATATTGGACAAAGAGCCAAAAGACTACATAAGATTTGGCAAATGACATTTTAGCTCGTTTTATAGTTGATCTCGTGGACAAAGTGACGCGTGCAAACTTACCCAATATTCGAACCTGTGTACAGGTAGACAAGTTGCTGCACGGTTCTTTATAAGCTTTGGAACGAGTAAAATCGTGTAACTATAGACACATCGTTATTCAAATCATTAAACCGTAAAATCCTGCAGTTCTATGTAAACGATGCTTGCTTTGCGTAAGATTATCAAAGAATGATAAGCGAACAAATTTATACGAAAAGTTGGCAATTTTATGGAAGTATGCCCGCAGTTATATAAACAGAAAGAGTAATGGATACCAACGAATAATATATTAACGATCAGATGTGATTGACAGTTGATACACGCACAGTCATTAATCTTCATCGAAGATACGTTTTCGGTTTCGTAGGTTCTGCTTGGGCGATTAAAAGTAATCGACGAATGTATACAAACACGGTAAGTACTGCAATAAATATATATATTCTGTGAAAAAAAAACGACGTCAGAGATAAAGAAAAAAAAAATATTTTCACAATATTATTGTGACATTTATGTTTCGTACAATTTGAAATTCTTATATCTGTTGCGTCAAAACTTTCTATATTCATTGGTACAGTGATTTAGATAGAGTGATCAAAGTCGTTCACCAAATTTATCTTTATATTTTTGTTCATTGAACATAATAAATAAATATTTATAATAATTCATATGTAAAGTTTGTAATATTTAGGGAATACAGCTCAAATTGAACGTCACCTATTGATAAAGTTTGGAGATCCCTTATTAAAGAAATTCGCGTAGTTAATTGTTTTTCATTATTTCTCTTGTGTTAAATATCAGATTAAAATTGCAAAAAGGATAAGAAATATACGACGTGAACAAGATACACAAAGAACAATTAAAAGTGGAATTAATATAATACGTTGCAAAAATTATTAATTTTATACATTCTCTACGTTATACTAATTTGAATGATACAAGTAACGTTACTATAATAATAATAATACAAAATAGAAAAGCAGTATTATTCAATCAAAATTACATTAATCAATCTACAAATAACTACTGTGATTTATAAGCAACGACATTAATTTATAATCAGAAACCAATTATTCTGGAGAGGAAAAACACGTTATACTGCAAGACCATACTAAATAACAAGGAACAGATAATTGCGAAAGTAAGAATACGTAAAAGTATTGTTTAAAAATTATTTTCTTACTATTATAACACAAATCGTAATTACTTTAAAAAGAAATTTCCCAAACTGATTTATCGCAGCTATTAAATACGAATAATTGAGATAACAAAATTTCTTTTGTTCGATGTTTCAATGTAACTACAACTGCTTTAGCGTCAATCGCTAAATAAGGAATTTGTTAACTCACATAATACGTATACTTTTTCATAACGAACCAAGCTTACAACTTATAACTATTAACATATTTTTTACAAAAACTTATATCTTACCTAAAAGGCAACGTTTGTTGTCAAAGTATAACACGATAAAGAGACACGTTAGAACTAATAGTATTCTGAAATACTGGTTGTAAAGATTTTAATATTTCAACAATTGCGCGAAAGTCTTTGCAGCAGTAGTTATTACGAAACACACACGAAACATGACCGTAACAAGTACATATTACACATAAAATATAAAATAGACACTTTATCGGAACAAAGTTAAACGTTCTCTGCATTTAAATATACCTGTTTCGTTGATAACTTATCAGCGTATCGACCGTAAAGAGTTTTTATCTCAACAATTATATGACAAACAAATCACAATTCAAGAGTAATTATTAAATTGCGCGTAATAAACGCGAATGGAAATTTCAATTCAATTATTATATCTTTTTACCGTCGATTCTAAATAATTACGTGTTTCTGTCGCCAACGATTTTCGAGTGCCAATAGACCGGAGACAAAATTTTTAAGCTTCAAGTATTCGTATAATTGGAATAACAATCGATAATAATGAGAATGACAAATAGAATAACTGAGTGAAGAAATGATTACCCAATCGAACGAAAGCATTAAGAAATATTGTATACTAATGCTTCAGAGGTACAAGTGTGTTTATTAACGACGTCAAATATTTGATATCTTTTGTCGAAGCAAATTAATGAGTTTCTTGTTTAATGCAAAATCTTCCAGATGATAACGTATTCACGTTTGAAAAGATAACACATTCCCCTCAATATATGTCGGCATATATCCGAAAATGTTAACGTACTCGTTGTTCTAACGTATCGTACAATGCATGCTGAGCACGTGGTATTGTGTTTTATCACGTGAATACGACAAGCTCTAAGCCTTAAATTTGTAAGTGATAAGATCCTCGATTTAGGCTGTCAGCGTGCATTCGGCTGATAATACATAAAACTAGTTCGCAGAAAGCGGGTTGTCGATAGCGAAAATGATCAGCAGGACAATTATCCTTCGTGTCACGTACTATCGCCCAGAAGTATCGCAATTTATGTAGTTTCAAGCAACCTAGGATAACGACGTTACAATTAACATCAACACCTACTTGTTTCCCTTAAATATACAGCAGTACTGCGTACTCGAAGATAAACAATGATAGAAGATAACTGTGCCTATTGGATATACTTTAAATTAATTATCGGTAAAACTTTATTTTACTTGAATACAAAAACATTTTTCACAAAACGAAATATTTTGATTGCTTTCTGGGATAATGTTCAGCAGATACTCGTGGACAATATTAAAATTTATACCCAACATCTCCTGTACTGCAAATTATTTAATAGTAACGAAACAATGAGTTTAGGAATTGAATGAAACAAAAAAATTCTAGTTACTAGTTAACTATCAATACACTATTTTTCGTTCGATTATCAAAATTATCTAGTCCATAGACGTAACGATTCATTCTACATTGAGTCGACACAGCTGCTTAGTACAGCAGGTTATACAATAATCCCACTTACAATTATTATCGCTTAAACAATCGTCTCAACGATAGTTGTACAAATTATTCTAATTAGTTCTAATCCCGTATTATATTTACTCTTGGTCCGAAGTTGTGACTGACTATAAAATTACATTCTTCGTACTGTTTTAATACTGATCTAGTAAACCAACGTTTCAAATAGTCGTTGAGAAATCGTAAGTAATAATTGAAAAAATAAAATAAATTTACCATACTTGTAATACACGCCCCTCTTAAATCACTGTAATCTTTGACGAAAAATAACTTTTTTCGGTTATTTAAAATATCAAATCATTTCATAGGTCCTTGCGTTTCTTTTGTCTAAGCAAATTTTAATGAAGAAAAATACACACATATATATATATATATATATATATATACCTGAACGCAATAAATATTAATAATCTATACCGTGACTATCAATTTTTTCTAATTTTTCTCTATTTCCAAATAAGCGATTCTTAATTATATTTCTGTAGAAATTAATTTATCAATGTTCCCTTCACAGTAATCACTTAGTTTATTTTCAAAAACTGGCTCGACATCATTTCCATAATGAATATCTATGCCTCAGTCTTTAAATGCTACATAAATTAGGTGTAATAATAGCTTGCATGTTTTCCTTTGTTAAGTTCGAAAAGCAGATATTCATTATAAATGAACAATAAACATTAAAAATGAGTCAAGTTTGTTCAATCTTAAAGTTGAACGATCGTCGTTGTGAAGATATTTCAAATCTGTTGAACTAATTTATCCAGTAAACAGTTGTAAATGGAATACAAAAACTTCTTAAAATATCTATTTTTTCCGGTATTTACACAGTTTTTGCAAAAGAGTTTTAATAGACACGGATAATCTGTGACTCTTATCGGCCATGTTTGCAGAAAGTGTCGTGATCAAAGAGTTACAAGCCTCGCCACTCATATTTCATAGCAATCGTTTAGAAAATAATGAAATTGCGTGAAAAGTAATCCGAGTCCTTCGGAACTTGATATCGATGACGGTAATTGTCGTCCTTTTGCTTTTGTTCGCAAATTTAGTGAATTCGAAATGTTAGATGATCCATTTGGAAAGTTCACGTATTAAACATCAGTGTATTAACAAGGCCATTCAATGAACGAATATGTGTATGAATATTTTAATACAAGTAATATTCTTTTTTACGATACTCGGTAAAAGTTAAGAAAGTAGTAAGGCAACATTCCTTCCGAAGAATCTTGTATCGGCTAGAAGTGTGAAATAGTAAGTATATTAATACACACGTTTATACCGAGAACAAGATAAATCGTATCTTGTACTTAATTAACAGTTCTTGGAATCAACGAACAATAGCTTTAATCTAATCGTATTATGAGTTTAATTGTTGCAGTGATAGAGGTTTCTTTATTTTCCTGGAATGATACGTTGAAAGGAACGCAGGAAACAACTTTCTTTTTGTGAAACAGTTTTAATATATTGTTCGTGTTGTAATATATAAAACGAATCGTTTAAAATTACAAACTTCGTTTAGACCAATATTATTATATATTGCTGAAGGAAAGTTATTGCCTTTCGACCAAGATCATAGAATTTGTTAGACGAAATGTTTTCCAATGGAAGAGTTTGGAAAACTCGAACGAAACTCTTGTTTCGTTTTTCTATAACAAAGTCGTCGTGCAAATAATGCCGAGTGTATTCAACATAAGTTGAACGTTTTTTGTAATTCATGGATTTGCGAATGAAAGGTAACGAACAATAATTGTAATCACCTACGTAGAGATAAGAACAGCTTTTACGCGATTTTATTATTTACCGAAGAAAGAAAATAGAAGAACTTACACACCTCTTGAACGTATGACTTTGTGCAAACGTAATCGATAAGAACCTGGGATGACTTATGCAGATTAGAAGTTCGTAAATTTTTTACAACTCCCTGACATTTAAATTGTGTAACTTGCCGACAACTATGCAGATATAGGAAAAAATAGAAATTGTATATACGTATAAACGTTATTTTTGATATATGTTTATTTGCATCCATTTGACTTTGTCTTCCTTAAAGTATTCCCCTTTTTGTTCAATCATGAGTGTCAATGTCGATCACTTATTAACACTTTTATAACAGCTTCTGTTTTCCCCTTATTTTACATATTCCTTTTAAATAAAATTTTGCACGTATCTTTCAAAAAATGTTACGTTTTCCGAATTCTGCGTTAAACAAAATGCTACATTTCGTTGAGTATTACATCGTACGATTTAGAAAAAGTAAATAGTTTCGAACGTTTTAACTGTAGTTAACTTTTAGCTGCTTACTGTTCAAATATGAACATATCGATTGCTTTTTCAACGAATCCTTCTTTACATAAACTAATATATAATTCTTAAATATAAGTTTTCATACATTTTCATATTTGTGAATTAAAGATTCTTTCAATATCTCGTAGCAATTTCCAAGTTTTACAAAGTGAATTTTTAAAGAGAAAAGTGCAGAACCTTAAACGATCGTCACACAGAGAACACAACGAGTGATAGAGAACGTCTACCCTAAAATTTATATTTCAGCAATACTAGAATTTCACAGTATTCGTATCACTAACGTAGCACTTAACCCTAGAAATGATTAAACTGTTACTATTAGCCTAATATTAATTCAGACCTGTAATAGGAAAATTCAAATTAACGAAGCTTGGTCGATATAAGCTAGAAAAATGTGCAAAGGTAGCAGTCCAGAATCTTAAAGGGTTGATACGGAAAAAGCAATGAGTAATTATGATGACATTCTTACTCTGAACGCGCTGTCTCCCCAAGCCAGAGGTGGCTTCGCAGAGTGTCGTCTATCTAAACAATCCCCACAAGAACTCGATTCAGAATCATTTTATAAGATCCGTGATCTTTCGATTGCGAAGTCCTATACTGGGAGTGAACTGATTGCTATGAATTATACAAAGCTTGGAGGATCGCTACTTTTGATAAAATCAACGATTCCACGCGAAGGTTACCGATTAAATTAAGCACCACTGATGCACGAACAGACACTGGAGACACATCGGAAACACTTTATCTGATTGCAATCATTAAACGAAGAAGCAGGCGCTGTGTTATGCAGTCACTTGGGAAGTTAGAACAGGTGTTGCCTTCATTATTGTATTACATTTCTGCTAGTCGAAGGATCGCTAAAAAGTACTGTGAATGCAAAAAACGTCATCGAAAAAAATAATTATTATGGATTCACGAGTGAATATTTGTCGTTGTAAGATATTCTGCTAACTGTGTAAACACAGAAAGGAAACACTTTTTATCGTTGAATGGAAAAAGTGATTTAATTCGTGAAAAAGTAAATTTCGACAATTATTTTACAGCTAATGTGTCTTGTGAAGTTCGGTCAAATAAACGCGCATACGAAAAATTCAAGTGAAATTGTCGTCGGTAGGATTTTAACTGAATTTAAATTGTTTGTAGGGTTTTCTAGTTGTCGAATGATAAAATAGGACCAAAAAAAAGTTCTCGACCCGTGAAATATGAAGATGAAAGTGAACGTATTGACAATAATTATGAGCGTATTAGCGACCTCCGTCGAAAGTATTCCAGAACTGCAGTTATTGAACATCGTAAGAATAGAAAATAGCGATTGTTGAAAATTCTTATAATTCCACTTTTTCGAAGAATAGAGTAATTGTGAAATAAAAAATTTACAGATATTCGCACATAAAACATACGCTCCAATCTCTGACTTAATAAACAGCAATGATACGAGTTTACCAGCTATACTAACTTACGAACACTTCAACTCCGCTCCGTTCAACATGCCCAATGTAAGTTTGTACACTTTTTTGCTTAAATAAACAAGTGTAAGTTTTTCACGCGTTTAATAGTACAAATGTTATATAACAAAATTTACATATCACACGTAAACAAACATTATGTTATTGTGCATATTGATATCGCAGTTGATATTTTAGATAAGTTTATACAACAGTTTTCCTCTTTAAAGTAACTAATTATTGACTACTTTCTAATATCAAAAAAAAAAAGTAAATTAACAAAATCGCCTTCGTATTTTTGATCGTATAATGTAACAGATATGATACTTTTACAATCAATGTGAAAATATTTCATGTACAGTATTGTTTTTATAAAATATCAGGAAAAGGTTGATACGTAAGTATATATTTACTTGGTACGTAAGTACGAACAACTATATTTACAAAAGTGGAATACTTTTGCTCGACAGAATGGCAGACTGAACATGTACAATCTAGGGGTCCACTTACGTGAGGTGTATGGTGAATTTTTGGGCAATATTTATACAGTCGAAACAATGAAAATGCAAACAGCAGAATATCCACTATCAATGATGTCTAGTCAATTAGTGAATGCAGGTCTCTGGCCTCCGGTAGAAAATCAACAGTGGAACATTGATATGAATTGGCAACCAATACCCACAGGTCAGCACAGAATAAGTTGCAAAAAAAAAAAATTTATAAACAAATAGAAAAAATAAATGACTAAAAAATGCTCATCTTATACGATTATCTCTCGTAGATTACATGTCCATGCAAAAAGACACTTTATTTCTTGGGACGCGTTGTCCAAATTTTGTTTCTGAGGTGCATAGAGTGATGAACACAGCTCAAATGCAAAAAGCAATGATGCATCATTTACCTCTATTCGATTATGTGTCTCGTCATACTGGAATGGAAATACGGCAACCATCGGAAGTAGCTCTTTTGTACGCAGCTCTTGAAACAAAAGTAAGGCACTTATAGTTGTATGGTATTGTCTGAAATGCTATCACAAAATTATCGTTCTCGATATGTAAAAAGACAAGTTGGGATCGAGAGTACATGTCTACTATATGACAACTACTTAGAAAATACTGCGTACACAATTCGAGAAATTTAAATATTCGTCCTATCTGATTCTGTTTTCGATTTAAATATGTTTTCAGTGTTTCAATACTATTGGTTGTAAATATTTGAACGGGCAAAATTAAATTTGATTTCTCTAACTATAAACTATTATACATCAGACACGATTCACGACTACTTTCTTGCGTCTCTGTTAGGTAGACACAAAGCACATTTCTGTGGAACAAATGTTTATATAAATCTATTCCATTGTTTTTCAACCCACGTTTTATGAGATATCATAAAAACGAATATTATCACAGGCTGATCTGAATCAATCGCTGCCATATTGGGCCAAGGAAATTTTCCCCGACGGAGGAATGTACAATGTAACATTGTTAGAGTACGATCTTCTTTCACAAACTCATCTACAAAGACAACTAAACGGAGGAACAATTATAAAAGAAGTTTTAACGAATTCGTTGAATTATATCGAAGGAAATATGCCCAAAAAACGAAAGCTCATGATCTACAGCGGTAACGAGAGAAATATCGCAGCTGTTTTAAAGAATCTCGATTTATGGTCACCGCATATTCCCAACGAGGCAGCTTCTGTAATCTTCGAAATGTATTTTGATAATGAAACGCAGATTCATGGAATAAAGGTATTTATATTTTTATTACATTATGATATGATACTTTGGGATGATTTAAAAAAGAGCTCAACGTATTTAGTGGAATATAATCCTCGTAATAATAGATAATAAAATATGTGCAAGTCAACGTTGACGGAGATAAGACAAAATAAGGACAAATACTTATTTCGTGTAAGAATTTCGTTTTTATTTTGTGTAAAATACGTTCCATTAAGACCTTCATACTATAAAATTAGAATTGCATTGAACTCCCCGTCATGACGTATTGATATCATTTGTCTAGTTTTGTGAATACGATATATTTTTCAATTTTCCGACCCCTTTCTTGGATCACCGGTATACTAAATATCCCAGAAATAAGTGACCGGACTTTGAGGATCATTCTACTCAATTCGTGAATAAAGAAATATGCGCTTCCTTTCCAAATTAGAAAATTTCTCTAGTAACACGAGAACATTACAAATGCAAATATTGTTATCAATTTCTTAATGCTTTTACAAATAACAATAGTGCTTAATATAGTTAGGTAAATAGTTCCACCTTTAACCTTGAACGTTTTTTTATCTTTTACGAATAATTATAAAAGAAGCTATTGCGTTCTCACTATTACTGAAACATCATTCAACAACGTGATCTTCTAATCTTTTTAATATACAAATAGTATGTAATAAATATTACGATAACCAATATCGAATAATAACAATTAATACATGTTGTTCTAAGAAATTCCAACATGTGTTAACAAATTTCAAAGAAATGGTATATTATAGAAATGTACAGAGTGTCTCTAATAACTAGAATTAATTATAGCTTTCTTTTAACATTTTCCTTGAAATTGACTTCGGTTATCGACTGACAATGTATGTTTATTTTCGTGGAAAATATAATATTGACATTGAAAGTTTGGAGGCGCAGTAAACTAATTATCTAACATAAAACATGAAATACCGCGTAAAGTATTCGCTTCTCGATGCCGTTATTTTAATACATACCTACTCTTATACTTAGAATAGCGTAGAATATCGATATACAAAAAAATAGTGTCCTATTGAAATGAAATTGCAATTGCATCTTGCGAGTGCACTGTTGCATTTGTAAAAGGAATATAGCCAGAGGAAGATTGGATCTCGGTAAACCATGCAACGTTCTCCTCTATCAATTTGATCAATCTTCAGTTGTAGGAGATAATTGTGTATTATAATTAATAGATCGTTACTATTTCAGATAAATTACTACACGGGTGTTGAAGGTGATACTATAACGTTAAAGATACCCAATTGCACGGAAATTTGTCCACTGCAAACATTCTTAAATTCGTTCTTCGACGAGCTACCGAAAAATGCAGAATTATCGTGCAACTGGAGACGCACTGATTTATCTGATCAGGAAAACTTATTCGAGAATTCTGTTTACAGTCGATCTGAATCTCATAAACTGAAGAGCATTATGATCTTCGTTATATCGATAATCACATTATTTTTGCGCTAAATACTCAAACTGCACAATCTATAGATACTATAAATATAAGCATATGACAAATTTGACAGAACCTTTTAAATCGTTATTTTAAAATGATAGTTCACAGTCGTGCTAAAAATATATTTATATTTTTACAATAGTATCGCGTCAAAGAATTCTCGATAATTTTGATCTGGATATTTTTAGTAGCAATTTAAGTTAGTATTTGTAATTTGTGTTATTGTATAATCACACCGAATGCAGAGACTCAGTCCCTAAACCAGACCAGAAGAACGAGACTATTAGCATATAATTATAGTAAAATACAAATGAAAGTACAATCCCAATAATTACATTTAAATAATTAGAATATACATAGGCTGTGTTAACATATTAATAAAAACTGCGAAAAACACAAATTATAGTATATGTATTGTAATAACATTTATTTATAATATACACTCTGAATCCGTAAAACCAAGTTTCATACATAATAAATGCACATATGTATAACATTATGTTGTAATTAAATCATTGTTTATTTACATGCCAATATATTGGTTAATTTACGTGACTTTTCCACAAATTGGGCAAAATTGTCTGCGGCAACTACAGTAAAATCATCAAAAATCATTAACCATCGTCGTTCCCTGCTTTTCACGGTATCCTCTACTACTTTATCTTCAAATTTTAATTGTTTTTTCCATAAATCAATGACCGATGGTATCGGTTCTTCTTCGAATTGATTTTCATCTTTATTGGAGAAGACTGATCGATATTTTTGCAAACAAAAAGTTAACACATAAAATGTAATATGTAACTGATTTATGATATTATGTACATCGGCTTTCTTGCCATTCATAAGAGCGATTAAAATACCTTCTTGAGATTTTAATTTCTTGGTTAAATAATTTATCGTTTCGATACAAACTTTCATCGAAGTGCATAGTTCTAAAATAATAGATATCCGAACAATCGATATTGAAACCTAAAAAATATAATTTTTATCTGATTATTAAAAAATTTCCAAAACAAGAATTAAAATTACGCGTACCGTTATAACTAATAGGAAATATTGGATTCGCGAACAAAAATTAGCAAAGATTAAGAAGTAATTAAGAATCGAGTATTTGACAAGTTTAAACGCGAATACAAGTTTAACGATGGTCTCGGTGTGATTGCAATTTCTTAAATTAATGTTTTATTTATTTGATAAAAATTATCGGATATAATTATTTTCTAATCATCTTACACCTTTCGCTTTTTAATTTACCTTCTTCGATTCAGTGCTCTCTATGCTTTTCTCCAACGTATTAGTTACCGTCTGCACAATTTCATGCGTGCACGCGTTACTTTTCTTTTCGGCTTCAAAAATATCGCAAAAGTTCAATACCGCGTTTACAGCCTGAGCTTCCAAAGTATTGTTCCAACATCTTTTTTTCATATATTGCTTCGCTAACCTTTCGTCTTGAAGAACCGAAAGAATTATCTTGACCGATTGAAAAGCAACGTCGTCTGTACTTAGAGCGTCAAGACGAAATCTCAACCATTTAGAGGAGACCATTTTCTCTTTTCCTTTCATCGAAATCTCCTTAAGCATACAGTCCGTTTCATTCGTGCATGATAATCTTCTTCTTTTTACATGTATCCCCGTAAGTTCTGTATCCTCTGTAGAACTCTGACACCTCTGCGAATATCTTTTTACATTTTTTTGACACCGTTCAACTATACACGGATCCGCCCTCTTATCTTTTTCCCAAGATGGGGATAATTTCAACAAAGATAAACACGATTGCCGATTTTTATCAGGCAACCAATCTTTCTCAGCCATGTCTACATTAGAAAACTCCAAATCATGTATGTCAATTGCACTGTTTCCCCTCTGATAAAGGATTGTATTGCTTACTGTCCGTTTAGGTAAAATGGCATCCTCATTTTTAAGAATGGAATACTCCCCGCTTAAAGAGTATGTATCGTACGCGCTGTCTTTTTGAAGAGAACGAACATTCGCAGCCTGATTCGAGCAAACTGGAAGGTTTCTTTTACGATAAAAAGAATTGGATACTTTTACGCATTGTGTGATCAGTTCTGACGACGTCCATTTATTTCCATTGTTTCGTGAATGGTCGACACTCGATTCACGCGATAAATGGTCTTCGTTGAAGATAGTAATGTCCGACGAATCATCTTCGTTTGAGCTAGCACCGTTTTTTAACTCAGAACAAGTCTTCAGCGAAAGATCGCTATTACGAGAAAGTATCAACTCTCCTACCGATACTCCGATGAAAAAATCATTTTTATCGAGCAATTTATCATTATTGTCCCGTATCGTATCGCTAAGTTCTCCGCTCTCGAAAGAATCTTTGAATATATCAGAGCAGGATTCCGTATCCGAATCCGGAATAACGCAGATATTCGAAGGTCCACTGTTTTCCGTAAAAGATCCTTCGGATGTTTGAGAAGTAAAGATGGATAAATCGCTCCAACTATTTGTGAAATCCTCGTCATTTTCTTTCGTGTTAGATCGATAGTGCTGCAGGTCGCGTTTTCTACTGTGCTTAACGTTGCAGAGTACATTGACGCCGTTGGTGCACTTTAAATCGCTTTCCCGATTTACGACATTATGTGAATCGTTCAAATGTAAGCATGCGCGATCGTGCTTTTGAACTTCAGAAATTGTATCTCGAGTAGAACGATCAGTATCCTTCCCTGTAAAAACACATTAATACTGAAAATAATCGATCTTCGTTGGTTTGTAATATAAAATATCAATTACAATATGTTACAATTTAAAATATGAAAGTAGAAATACTTTGAGTCAACGAAACACGACTTGGTAAGAGAGAGCAGTTTTAACACTCTATGGGTTTTAACACTATACCGACGATCGCTATATCGACATTCACTATACTGACATTTCATTAAATAATTCAATATTTTTCCACACGGTGGCGTATACATCTTATTATATGTTTCCTCAGCAACCAATAACATTCTTGGAATCGGTTATCGGCTCTAACTTTAAATAGCAAAATTAATGAAATTCCAAATGTTAAAGTGCTGCATTACTTTTCTCTCGATTGTTATTCCATTGTTTATGAAATACCAAATGAAATTGTTCAATGGAGATATCTTTCATGAATGCTGTTGCTGATTTTAGCCAAACCACGGCCTGTACGAAAGCTAGATCATCCTCGTACTCTTCCGTACAATCTGACAAATTTTCACAAACTTCGATAAGATTTTGCGGTATATTCAAAAAATGCTTGCACCGATAGCAGTCAAAGTTGTTATCTTCGACAAATTCCCTTAATTTGTTTTTATTCATTTCCATCAAAAGATCCTTTACAATAGGTGAGCATGATTCTTCTATTGTATCCAACACATTACACATAGAACTATCTGTATTAATATATAAAATTACAATAAAAAATCTATTAACCTACAATTTTTTACTTTAATAAACGTAAGAGTTTTTTTTTTTTATTATTCTTACATAACCTATATCAGATGACTGGTAAGACGAATTTCTTATATATATTTGTTGTAATTCGAGTAGAATTTTATTTCGATTCGCAATATGAATTTCGATTCGTTCAATTACGGTTGTTTTGTTGTTCATCTAAAAAATAATGATACGATGTATAAGTGTATTAAGTGAGTGATATATATTTTATAAAAGCGAAACAAAACGTCTTGCCTTAGAATATTTTTAGGTGCAATTATAAATGTAAGTGGTACAATTTGAATAGGTATTGAATTTTAATTGCAATTTGTAATTTATAAAACCTAAACTATATCTTAAGTAAAAGGTACGATTGCACAAGTACATATAATAAGACGCTGAAACAAAAATACCACTTAAAGCAAATTCATCTTACTTATAGTGTTAACAGAATATCGTAAGAACTTAACAAATAAATATGAAAAAGAATAACGTGAAATTAATGGATAAAGAATTGTAGATGAATTTGAACATATTTCTTTACTAACATTATCAGTGTATACAACTTACAATCAAAAAATCCCTTGACAATTATTACGTAATTCTTAAATGTTTCGTAGCGAATCATTGTAACAGCATATTAAAGGTTAACTTCACGTGCTTCCGGTATATTGAACCAACCGGGCAAAGACATGGTGGTTTTGGAATATTAATAGTGCAAAGTGATTTTGACTTTAATATTACTGTATAAAAAATAATTAGTAATCACTTATAAGTATGGATTCGCTTCCATCCGGCTCTTTAACAAGTAAAGAGAAGGATGATATTATGGAACAAATTAAACAACAAATTGCCGTTGCAAATGCACAAGAATTGCTAGCGGTATGATTACACAAGAATATATATTTCATACCTTACAAACTTATATTGAATGAAAGGCGCAGAATTAATTTCACATTTTCAGAAAATGGCAGAAAAATGCTTCAAGAAGTGTATAATCAAGCCGGGTACTTCGTTAGATTCTTCCGAACAGGTAACGTTTTTTTATTTATGAAATATAACCTTACAAATACTAAGTGGTTCATAAAAAAGTATTAGTTATTAAATTGACAGATGTATAAACCGAAAGTGTTATTTTTTCATGTTTAAGGTGCCTTGAAAGTCTAACTCATAATACATTTTCTAAATTGACGTCAAAAGTTCGCTACTGTGTGTTCAGTTCTGTTCATTCAAAGATAATTAATTAAACATATTAAGAATATGAAGAATGTCCTATGAAATATGAATAAAGAAGAAGCATATTTGAGGACACTTTTAAGGAGTTTGTACGCTTATTTTTATATAGTGTAATATTTTTCCATTGTGTTTAATAACGACATCATTATAAATGTTTGCAAAAGAACACTTGTATGTAAACATGAATAGGAATAAAATAAAAATAATAAACAAGTATACTTTGTCATTATCATTACAAAATTCACAATACATAAACATTTTACAGTTGTAAAAGACTTTTAAGGTATCCTTTATATTTGATTCAAATATTATAACGCTATAAACATTTTTATTATTACATATATATGAAAGTATAGTATAAATTATTCTGATTTACTTACAGAAATGTGTAGCAATGTGTATGGACCGATATATGGATGCATTTGCTGTGGTATCAAAAACATATTCTGAGCGTCTTCAGAGAGAGCATGATGTAATGTAACAGTACAAATTTTTGAATAAATTGTTTCTTCGTTGTATATATCTTTTACTTTGCTAAACAACAAAAATTGTATATCAATCATTTTTCAAACATTATTATAAAGACATCGTAATTATAATTACAATGTATATTTCTTATGAGATTGTTATAAAACAATCTGTTATAAAGCAGTGTCAGTTATAAATATTAAATGGTTTTGAATATAAGGATATTGGTTTAAATTAGTTTTTACTTTTAAATAGATACTTACATGGTTAAAACTTGTAGATTACTAATAAAATACTTTTAATTTAACTATTTGAAAACAAGAACAACACTGTCGTGTGCATTTATAGAACATTAATGTAATTGTATAGTAAACTGATTATTACTTAAATTTGTTGTTTTAATACATCTCTCTTATATATTTGTTAAAGAATTAAAAGATTAAACATTTTAAGCGATATTACATTAAGAATATTATTTAGTATTTAATTTTGATATAGTTAGTAAATATTATTTTATTTCGTTTGCTTTTAACTTTGATAGACATACAGTTCTTATAAAATTTGAATAAAATTAATATACTTACATACCATGAATTCCTAATAAGTATTGGATACAAGGTAATCAGAAAAATCACAACACTTGCAAAAGAGAAAAATCTTTATAAAATAAATAACATATACATGAATATCATTACATCGTACTTCAAAATCATAAATAAGTAACTTAGGTGTTTTTGTAAATCCCACAATTCCATAGTATGTATTTGCATTGTTTATTATTCATACACACTAAAAGGCACAATATAGCTACCAATACTTCAACGTGGTTACAAAAGTAATTCTCTAGGACTGTATGAAAAAATATTGTGAGTAGTTCATTAATACTTCATCTGTTTAATTTGATACTATAAATTAGCAAATAACAATAATTACAACTATTTCGTACCAGTGTTTGCAAAATTTATGATTAATTTGCATATAGTGCATTAAATACCATCGTATATACAGATTAATACATATATTTTTATAACATAACAAATCGATGTCATTAATTATTCATGATATTCTTTTGCTATCAAAAAACTGCTCCTTTGATATAGATGTAGATATATGTATATCAAAAAAGAAATTTACTAATAATTTTTTATCTGAAAAAATATATACCCAAGCTTTTTTGTACTGCATTCACTTATACATTTTTTATATAAGGTGAAAGATTGCATACTTGTAATGTACTGTATATGTACATTCTACAAATTTTCAAAAACAAAAATAGATAACAAGACTTTTACATGTATAGAAATACATTGTAACTGTATATCAATCAGCATAGGATTAATTGAAACCACATAGATATAAAAATGTTTACAGAAACATTTTCTAGTTTCATGAGAATGTAAAATAAATTCTTGATATATTGTGGTAGTTGTGAAACATTTCTTAAATTACTCTCTCTTATATGCTATGGTGAAAAATACTTATTGTGTAAATTTGTTTACTAATGCTAACAATACAACAAAAGTGCAATAATCTTAATAACAATGGAATGTATCTATGTTTTACATTCTATAGAGTGTAGGAATGTTCAGTGTTGTCCTGAAATTGTTTTTATAAAATTATATGTTATATTGATTTTAAAATGTAACCACGTTGATTGGTCAGGAACACACCTGCTTTAATATATACATAGAGATAAAAGTTGATTCAAACTAAGTGATTTCATTGTTACGCATGTATCCTTGATACTGCAGAAGTAAAACTTTAAGTTTTCACCATTTTAATGATAAATATACAGAGTGTCCTACTCAAAACAGACTACCTTAATTATCTCATTGATTTGTGACAACACGAACAAATGTTTCATACATAATTTGAATAATTTTAAAAGGAAATTTTTTTTCCAGTGAATTTCTTAAGTTTTCAAGGCTACCAATAGTTTTTACATGTAAGGGCATATTTTTTCTCTTACATGCTGTACTTGAAATCAATCTATATTTGGATATTATAATAATACAATCCTAGAATGACCTATAACTGCAGAAATTAAAATAAAATATTACTAATTGTACTATCATAACTAAAGGGTGATAATTGCATATTCTTGTTTTGAATGGAACCATCTATATAGTAAATCCATATAACTAAGTAAAGTTTTCATTATAGAAAATGTAAATAAATTTTATAAACATTAAGAGAATGTAAAATATGTAACCTAAATGGATTTTAAAAACATTAAGAAAATGCAAAATAAAACACTTATTCTCGAACAATACTAAATAAATACAGTCCCCTTGTACTATAAATAACACTGTTATAGTGAAAATGCAGTCAACATCTGCAACATTCTAGTCACAATATGTGTAAAACATTTCAGAGTTATAATTATAGTAATTTTATAATTAGGTTTAATTCTTTGCAGACATGTTACTAGATTATGAAATCTCTTTGTTTGAATCAGTTATAATAATTACTATTGATGACATTACAGTATTCATGTGCTACTGAAAATTTTTGTGAAGGAAGCAGGCTGTACATTTTTTACAGACAGATTTTGATTTGTCAAGCATCCTGTTGATCCACCATGAATTGTACTTAGTTATTGCATCTTATTTGTGGCATAGTACATTTATACCAATATGTTTATCAAGATATTGGATTGCCCAAAAATTTAATTACTTAGTCTAAAGCTTTTATTAGTCATTAAGATATTACGAATCACGGATGCAAGAAAACATATAAGCACCTAATTTTCCATTAAATAACTTCAACTTTTATAAATAACTTTAGTTACACGCATTTAGCACCATTATCTTTGAAAAAAAATAATTTGATATATTTTTTAGGCAATCCATTTTTAGACGGATGATTTATCAATATTGCTATCGATACTATACCAGTAACTTTAGTTAAATGAGGTAATTAATGACATTCAGTCATAAAATCAGACACAGGAATCATTCTGATAAACACAACAAAACTATTACAAAACTTTTTAGAGAGATATAACTAAGTATCCAACAACCATTAAATGTAACTGATTACTTTCCACTTCTTAAAGTATTTTAACGTTGAGATAATTGGCTTTAAGAGTAATAATACTAAACATATTTACAGAACAACGTAGAAGGCAGTTTGTCTGAAAGTCCTTGCAATCAAAAATCTTAGAATTACAATTCTAATACAATTAACAATGTATCACAATTTTTAAAACAAAAACACGTTCACATACTTTGATTACTTATGTATTTAATTTAATTAAATAGCATCTCCTGTTTCTGCAATTTTTTAATTGCAATTATTCGTTACTAAGTTACAAAATTATAAATATGTTTACAAAGCTTCATATAAGCTTTTCCTTGGAACTTTCAGATAGTTTCTGTTTTCAGTATTTAGATTCTCAAAAAATATAATTTTACACCTTATTACAGTAATAGCAAAGGTTAGTGGCAGTCCAGTTTAGTTAATAACATGTTTATAACTTTTTTGTAAGCAGTTAAAATATTCTAGTTTTCATATGACAATTAAGATAATGCTAAATTCAAAATGGTCATTTAAAGGCTGTGATTTTTAAATACTTCTATGATAATATTTACGATTTATACAAAAATATGTTTCTGTTGAAGAATTTATATAAAGTAGTGAATAACACTTGTGGGTGTTATACATTCAGACATTTCCCTTCTACGTTTTTTGCAGAAAAACTTATAAGTATTGAGCCATAAATGGCAGTGCCATGTCAGAAATCAAAATAACTCTGCAAGTTTGTGAATCCATAGCAATTTGTATAAACATACTTCATAACCTAGCATAAGATATCAAATATCAATGTTATAAAAAAAAAATTACATCTTAAAATTCTTGCAGAAAGTAAAGTCTGTAGTAATGTGATTTACGATTATAGCTCTTTTGCACAATTAGCTGTAATACCCGTTGCAAAATTTGATATATTTTTATCCATATTTATGTCCTCAAGCTAAAAAAGAATTATACATGCAATATTCAAAATATGTAAAAGAAATATGTTACTTATTAGAATATATTAAAAAGTAAGTCCATTCATGCTACATTTACTTACACATGAAGTACTGCTTAATATATCATCAATTTCTTCAATTTCTTCACTTATATCGTCACTATGAGCACTTTGTGTTTTATCTTGTTTCTTTATTTGAAGTTTTATTGGACTATCTGATTTTTCAGGTTCTTTACAGGGACTTTGATCATAAGCACTACCAGATGCAGATGAAATGAAATCTTCTTCATAATTATCAATACCATCAGTTCCTGAAAATATATTGGGAATGTACATATTATATCAAATGTATACATAGATATTAGACAGAATCAACAGTTAATAATTAGATATTTATAATTATAAAAATATACATCAACATACCAAGCCCGATATCCATCAATTCTTTCAGATCATTAATATTAGTCTTTTTACCATTTAATGGTGGGAGATCACTAAGTATAGAATGAGATTTTTTATCTAAAGATGGTAAATCTTGTAAAAAGGATTCAGTATTATGTATAGCATTCATATTTTCTCTTTTTCCATCAACAATAATTTCTTCAAAGTATACAGTTTTTCCAAAACTGTTTCCAATATTAACTGACTTTTTATTTTGTACGTTATTTGCTATTTGTAATTCGAAACTATTTATATTATTTTGCTTACTTATATCTTCATTTTGATTTGCTTGCACTTCAGTAACTATAGATTTATCAAACTTAATTAAAGGCTCGGTTTTATTTAGTAAATTTGTTTGGATGGGTGCATTTATTTCAGTCTCCTTTGTCATATGATTCATCACTGTAGTTGTGCCATTTGGACTTGTAGAGAGTGTATCAAAATGCGTATTATTGTTCCCTTTACTATCAATTCCATCATTTTTTTCTGTGCTTTCAGAAGTTGTACTTTTCCTGAGAGAATTATTTTGCTTTTCACAATTAGACTCATCCATTGAAACATCATCAAGAAATATTTCTTTACTTTTCTTATCTGTTATTGTCACATTTATTGGAAGTTTTGGACTTTGCTGTGAAACACTATCCAATTTATCCGAAATATCATTATTATTTGATAATGACACAGTTTCATTGTGTAATACTTTTGGAATGGAAATTTCGAATGTTGCATTAGCAATGTTTGTTGCTGTTTCATCTGTTTTATTAAGCCTGTGGTCATTAATTTCGTTCTGCAATAAGAATTAAAATGTTTATATCATTTAATATTTTAAAAATAATAAACATTTAAATCATTTTTTAGTTAGATACCTTTGGGGTGTTATTAAAGGCACTGTTCATGCTATTTTTTAAAATTTCCCCAAGCAATGGCTCGTTGGATTCAATACCTAATTCTTCGCATAATTTGTTTCTTCCGACATAATTATATTCTTTTCCAAAGTATGTCTCTGGATCATACACAGATATTGTATAATCAAGACCAAAATATTCTAGGAACTCCCTAACCAAGGAAAACAATAATTTTCCTTCTGAATTAGCCAGGTACTGCTTTACAGTTTTATTGAGGAGTGGTTCTGGATTCTGAAATATTAATTAAATTACCTATCTTAAAGGTCTCAATGAAAGTAATATGTAGTTAAAAAACCTTTGTAATTTACTGTTAAAAATTTAAATATAACAAACAAAAGTTATATGAAGACAAATTTTGTTACATTATTTGTACAAATAAGTATAAAACAAATTGTTCTATCAATAAATATACATAAAGAATGTTAATCGTGATTTTTCAACGTCTAATATAATAAATTTTAACATACCATTACTGATTCTTGTTCTTCTAGTGCTAAAAACACACTTGCCCTGAGCTCTGCCTATAACATTACGAAAGATTTTGATAGAAGTATCACAACGAAAATAAAACAATTCAATGAAAGAAAGCTCTTTGACACAATCTACATAACCTAGAGAAAAAGGCGTGATTTTTATAACATCATGTTAGCATACCCGCACTTTTGCAAGAACACCATTATTCTCAAGGGTTTGCACCACCAAATCCCGTAATTCTGTGTCCTCCTCCATGGAAATGTTTCCGTCTATCATGATTATAAATAAAAATTACTCCCGCAAACACTCAAGAAATGTAAATATTTACGCTTTCCATCGCGTGTTTTCTTTTCACAGATGTTTACCTAGAGATTATTTTTTCCCTGTCTAGGGAGTTTAAACTTAATAACTTTGCAAAAGTAAATGCTTTTTTCTATGTAAGAATCCTTTTATTCTTCCTTTAATTATACGGAAGTACAGATAAAACGAAAATAGAGCTTATTACACAATAGACACTGTGAAACACAAAACGTAAAGTAAGTCATCAAATTTAATGCTTTGCTCGAATATCTTGTAAATGTGTCAGTATTACCAACATACTTCAGCCTTTAATTATAAAAATTAAACACGAAGAAACAGTGTTTCAAATATTCACCATACTTGTTTAATTAATTACATAAAGATTTATGTAAGGTGTGTTCATATCTGTATACAAAAACGCCAACCATTTTAAATATTTAATAACCGGAAGTAACATAATTATTCGAATATAACGAATATTTCGAATATTCAAATTCGCTAAACTTTATTACATTTATTAGGTTCATTGTTTTAAATACTTAAATTTCAAAAATATACTTTGATATATACGTTTATTTATTTTAACATTTTATCAAAATCGAAATTCGAATAACAGTAAAATTCATTTGCAAGATTATTCTGATGATGGGGTATAAAATTGCAAATTGTAACATCCAAAAGCCTTTCTGCCAATTCTGCCATAATAGCACCTATAAAATGAACATATAGAATAATTCTTTTAAGTAATAAATTAAAAGAAAAAAACTCATTTATCAAAATTACCTGTACAGAGAACGATATTCTTCTTTGTCAAAAATTTTATTGTAAGGGCAGTTTTTGTTAAACATTCATCAGAAAGGAATGGTGGATCAGCTATAACTAAGTCATAAGAATTTGACATATCTTTTGCTAGATCCAAAGGAAATTTATAATTATATGGAATGAAATTGGAACCAAACACTTTGAAGCGCTCATCATACTCAAAAAGTGTAACTGTTAATAAAAAATTAATATTAGTATTAATATTTATAAATTTGACATTAATATTGTATAAATTATAGCATTATAAATGACATGTATTTATACCTTGACGATCGCCACAATTGTTTCTCAGTTTACTATAAAGTGTAGGACAAGAAATTAGGGCAATCTTTCCATTGATCTCTGTAGAATTTATTGCACCTTTCACAAGTGTATTTGTTGTTTCATTGTCATACCAAAATTGACTTAACTGCTGTAAACCAATATCAAACAATACTCAACAAAAGAAATATTGTGTTATTTAAAGAATATTTTATAAAACAGAAATAATATATGTATTATGACATAAACGTACTAATTAATATAAATACTTAAACATTGTTGATATATTTGGAACAGCTAACTTACCCAATTTTCATCAAAAGAGATATCGATAGTTTGGTTTTCTACAGTGCACTTTAACTGATTTTCTCTTTCTGCTTTCTCTTTAAGAAATTCATTTAGAGCGGCGAGTGTCGTAGGACATAATTCTAAATCGTTATCGTCACTTTCATTCATTTCTTACGATTTTAATAATATAATCAAATAAATTTTCCTTTGCATTACACGCATTACATGCGACTTAACCAATCAGTATTCCTAAATTGATTGAAATATTTATCAAAGCAAATAAAATTAATTGAAACGATGATGATTGAATTCCTTTTTTCATTATCACATAACCTATACGTTTATTGAGTATCGTATGGAAGAGCTGACCTGTCGATCTGGACATCAGAATCAAAACTTAATTACGTGTTAAAGTACACAAAAAATTATTACAATGAAAGTCGAAGACGATATAAAATTATTTGAGTCAATTGGTTTAAGTAAGCAAAAGGCTAAAGAAACACTAAAAAATAAGCAAATTTCCAACAATTTGAAATGTGCAATAGAAGAGGTTAGCAAGTTATTTTAATATCTAAAAATACGCGTTTTAAATAACAAATGGTTTCTTATTTTTTAACAAGTTAAATTTACTATCAACATCTTTTCCGTTTACTTTAAATAAGATGCTACTCTCATTACTGAGTATTACATCAATTTGGCATATCAGATATACCATATGTATTTATATTTGTAGGCTAATAAATATGAAATTATTACACCAGAAGTTGGAATTTTATTATATCATCTTGCTTCAAAAATTAAGAATCAAATTGCAGACAAATTGCCATTTGTTGTTAAATATATAGCTGAAAAGAAATTAGATACAACGCAAAGAATAGATGCTGGACTAAGCTTTTTACTTCATCACATAAATGAAACTATTAATATATTGAGTTTTGAGGAAGAATGTGGTATAGGCATTGTTGTTTTACCAGAGGAAATTGAATGCGAGGTAGAAAAAGTTATAAATGTGCATAAAACAGACATATTAGAGAAAAGGTATAAACCTTTAATTTAATTCACAACATTGTTATGAACTATTGCATGAGTTGTATAGAGTAAAATATATTTTTGCAGATATCATTTTAACATTGGTCCACTCATGCAACAAGTACGTAATAATTTAAAGTGGGCAGATGGAAAGGCAATAAAGAATGAATTCGATGTTCAAATACTTGTATTATTAGGACCTAAAATTGACTCTGATCTTACACCACCACCTAAAACAACAAAACAGACAAAATTAAAAAAAACAGAAAATGAAAAAGGTAAGTTGCAAATATTCATTAATTTAAATAAATTGTACAGTTTAAAACTTACTTATACATTTTAAAACTTAAAAAAAGTGGAATTACTTAATATTTTATAGTGGAACAGAAAAATGCAGTACCAACCAATGAGAAAGCAAGTGCTCAAACAATAAGTGAATTAATGAAAACTAAAGTTCACTTTCATAAACCAGGAGAGAATTATAAAACTGAAGGCTATAATGTAACACCAAATACACATAAATTATTACAAGAACATTTACAAATAACAGGTGGTAAAGTAAGAACTAGATTTCCACCAGAACCTAATGGAATTTTGCATATTGGTCATGCAAAAGCAATTAATATTAACTTTGGGTATATTTTTTATTTTGGTGTACATTTTTTAAGTTTATTCATTACCTCAAATTAGATTATAAACAGTAGTTTTATTACAGATATGCTGCAGCTCATGATGGTATGTGTTACTTACGTTATGACGATACAAATCCTGAGAAAGAAGAAAAAAAGTTTTTCATTGGTATACATGAAATGGTAGAATGGCTTGGTTATAAACCAGCTAAGATTACGCATTCTTCTGATTACTTTCAACAATTGTTTGAATGGGCTATTAAGCTTATAGAGAAAGGGTTAGCATATGTTTGCCATCAATCTAGTGAAGAAATAAAAGGTTTTAATCCACCTCCAAGTCCTTGGCGTGATAGACCTATTATGGAGAGTTTGCAATTATTCCAAGTAATTATGTTTTTAATAAATGATCATTTTTTGCAATATTTAATTCTGTAGAATAAATTTTACGAGTTAAATCAAAACATTTTTATATCTTTAGTTTAAAATTGAAGAATTGTGGAAATTTTAATATTCACAAAAATAAATGGACAAAATAATTAAAAAATAATTAACTTGTACAATAAATACAATATTCATTCATTAATCATTAGTATCTTAATTATGATTTTGTATTTCTTACATAGGATATGAAAGATGGATTACTCGAAGAAGGTGAAGCCACATTACGTATGAAAGTAACACTGGAAGAGGGAAAACAAGATCCTGTTGCATATAGAATAAAATATATTCTGCATCAAAGAACAGGGGATCAATGGTGTATATATCCTACTTATGATTTTACGCATTGTTTGTGTGATAGTATAGAGAACATAACACATTCTCTTTGCACGAAAGAATTTCAGTCCCGAAGATCGTCATATTATTGGCTTTGTAACTCGTTAGATATTTATTGTCCTGTACAATGGGAGTATGGCAGATTAAACGTGAGTTACACTGTTGTTTCAAAGAGAAAAATTGGCAAACTAATTGATGAGAGTTTCGTATCTGATTGGGATGACCCCAGGTACATTTCAATCTTATATATGTAAAAACTTGTGTACAATGATATTTGAAATAAAATTGTAAACTGATGTCTATTTCATATATATTCAATTTTTTCCAGATTATTTACACTGACAGCTCTTCGTAGACGAGGTTTTCCACCTGAAGCTATAAATAACTTTTGTGCACAAGTGGGTGTAACTGGTGCACAAGCAATTGTTGATCCAGCTGTCCTAGAAGCATGTGTTAGAGATGTATTAAATGTTACTGCAAGTCGACACATGGTTGTTCTAGATCCATTAAAAGTAACTATTAGCAATTTTACCCATGAAAATTCTATAAAATTGACTGTTCCCAATTTTCCTAATGAACCGGAAAAAGGTCAACATGACATTACTTTTGATGAAGTTATCTATATTGAAGCATCTGATTTCAAAGAGGTATATTCTATTGAATAGTTCAATATGTAAATGTAATTTAGTACTATCTATTCGGAAATTTGATTACATATTTTACAGAAAGCAGAGAAAGACTTTAGGCGTTTAACACCTAAACAATCTGTTGGTTTAAAACATGCAGGAATTGTTATAACAGTCAAAGAAATAAATTTTGATAGCAGCGGTAATATTATAAACATAATTGTTCACCAAGAACCTATCTCGGAAAGTAATAAACCTAAAGCCTTTATACATTGGGTGTCAAATCCTACATTAGCATCTATTAGACTATATGAACGCTTGTAAGTGTATTAGATTGATATAATAATTCGTTATGATTGATATAGCAATTTATTTTAATTTTAATTGTGTTTTATTTATATATAACGTAATTTTTAGATTTAAACATAAAAATCCTGAAGATCTAAATGAAGTACCAAATGGTTTCTTAAGTGATATCAATCCAGGTAGTAAAAAAGAAATTGTTGGATACATTGATGCAAGCTTGGCAAATGTGGTGAAACCATTTGAAAAGTTCCAATTTGAACGAATTGGCTTTTTCTCTTTAGATCCTGATACTGTACCAGGAAAGGTAATTACAAATATTCAAATTTATATAGTTATATCTTTATTAATTTATTTCCTTTATTGCAGCTTGTTTTTAATAGAACTGTGACATTAAAAGAGGATTCGGGGAAAGTGTAAGTAATGTCAATTTACTGCATATGTAATGCAAGATGTGGATAATTTGATTCAATCTTGTTTTATATCTTTTGTAATGTTTTGTATTATATTTATAAATATCAACCGTGTTTAACCCTGATGCTTTTTTATATAATTCTATAATTCTACAATTTGAAGTCATTAGATAGTAAATACACAATAATAGATTCTTAATTCATCAAGCAAGATTCATATGTGGGGATCATATACTTGATATTTATAAAAGCATCTTCACCTCCATATATTTCAAGCATTTCAAGAGTTTCTTGTATTATATCTGCAGGATTTTCTCCTTTTTGTTGTGCATAATCAATTCCTTCTCCAAGATTTACTGAAATATTAAATTCAATTTTTATTCTAATACAGAATTATTAATGTAAATTAAAATCTTACAGTTTTTGTCTTTGAATAAATTAAGAACTGGTAAAATTTGTCTAAAATATGGCACTAAAGCTTCCCCGACACAATCCGCTGAACGTACGAGTTTTTGAAGGACTTTCATTGTAGTACAAATGATTTCCGGCATTTTTGTGTTTAGAGCCTCTATAATAAACATATTTCTCGTAAAACAACACATAAATCTATATCTAGAAAATTATTCAACAATATTAAAGGAAAAAGAAATTACTTTTAATAGGAATTATCAATTGTGGTACAACGGGCAAAATTTTTGGACCACCGTGTTCTAGCATATCAGATATTCCTTGTTCTACTAGATATTTATAAGGTGGTTCAATTTCTGTCAGTCCATCAAAAAACAATGGTAAATAATGATGAAAATCTAAGTCCTCAATGTTAACTTTCCAGCTGAGTTTTGTGCCATAGATATCATTTTCCAATGAAATTGGCAATACGCCCTGTTCATAGAATTTTCGAAAAGTTGATGGTTTAGGTGGCTGGGGTTTATACAGCCCATTCCGAGGAGGTTTTGCAACTACAGTATTTTCCTAAATAAATTGTCAATATATAATGTATATAATTCGGTACAAGTTTATGGTATTAAAGCTTTACCTGCAAAGCTTGAATTGTAAAAGCTGGAACAATTCTTGGTTTTCTTTTTTTGAATTGTGGTATATCTTTTCGAATTTCAGTCCAAAATTCTGTTTCATTTACCATTCCGAAGTTTTATTAATATCTAATTCAAAGAAAAAATTTAAATAATTTGTTTTTGCAAAATATATCATATAATTTTATCCACAAAATATGAGTATATCGAAATTTTACGTTAAAAGCGCGTTACTTCACCGAATGTCATTGAAATGATACTAAATGCACTTGAGTCACATTAATATGATCTGACAAATATGGATCAAACACATTGTTTCCTAGCAACTAGAGATGGTTTATTTAATAAATCGTAATAGCTTATTTATACTTTTAAAAGTATATTTTTGATTTAAAAAGATAAATAATTTTTAAGAAAACAGAAATTATGAAGTATAAAAATTGTTAGTTTCATTAGAATACATCTTTTGTTTTATGTACATTAAATATTTTATTACAAAGTAGGTAACAATTAATTTACATTTGTGCTGGCAGTTTTTGGAATCTTCTTGTGGAATTGTGGGTCATCAAATATCAAGTTTCTCTTTTGTGGCTCATCCTTGTCAGCTGTATTTTATTAATAAGAAAAATAATGCATTTAAGAAAGTTTCTGAACTGAAAATTTTTAAAATATTTATAAATTTAAAAAAGTAAGTTTGAAAAGGATATTTATGAAGTAATTTAAAGATTCCTGTTCCTACTGGAACTGGAATACCCATTATGATTGATTCAGATACACCGCAGATAACATCTTTTTGTCCATAATAAGCTGCATCAAATAAATGATCAGCTGTTTTCTCGAACTGTTAAATAATTATTTATTAATATTGTTATTTGCAAATAGTGTTATATAATATATGTAGGGTATCTTACCGAAGCTAAATTCAAAACAGATTCCTTCATTTTTGCTAAACCTTGTCTTGTAATACCTAATACTTCTCCTCTGCTTGTCATTAAATCAGCTACAAGCATTGGATGTCTTCGATCAATGCTCATTCCATGATTTTCCATCACTAATTTAATTTCTGTCATTATAGTTGCTCTTGCAGCTTCAATTCCTAAAGTTTTAAAGACCTGGAACATTACATTGAATACATATTCTGAATAAAATATCTTTTTCTTCCAATTTTATACTTACTTCTAATGTATTATTCGAAGTTGTTTTTCGACCCAAAACGCCAAGTGTTGCCATGACTTCACGCATATTATCTCCTTCCACGAACAATTTATACTTTGTTTTACCACATGAATCGTCATTATGAATAACGGCTCTAGATACTGATGGTAATCCCTGTAAATAGTCCCATAATAAGTCTTTATTTAAATCTTTAAGTAATTAAATAATATTTATTATATAAAATGTTTATTGATCTTACCTTTACGACAATATTCGGAACTGTCTCTTTCAATTGTGTGAGTGCATAATTTAAACTGTACTTATTTTTACTGGGACTTACAGTGATAATAGAATCACCTCTAACATTTACTAATTTTGGGTTAAGCCTTAACTTTGATGTACAAATTCTGTAGAAATTACATATTTTTGGTTGAAGAATATTAACCGTTTATATCTCTGTATTATGAAGTATGCATTTATGTACTTACGAATAACGTATGGATTCGACATCTACTTCCAACTTTAACAATTTTATTCTATCAACATCTAACTTTATTAACAGAAAACAATCATCTGGTAGATATACTTCTTCAACATATTCGGTCACTTCTCCCAATGTAGTCTTTTCGATTCTGCCTTTTACTCTCCTGGCATATTCTGGATCTGTATCATTTTCCTAATATCAATATAAAAAAAAACAAGAAAATTAATACGCCTTAATTTATTATATATTCATATCAATTGTATAACATATTTTAAATGAAGAACTCACTAAAGCAGCTGTGATAATAGGTGTGCTGATCTTGGGATTTGCATTGATAATTTCTTTAATACGCGGTACACCTTGAGTAATATTCATAGACGCAACACCGGCAAAGTGGAAAGTTTTCAACGTCATTTGTGTACCTGGTTCCCCAATACTTTGTGCAGCGAGGGCACCTACAGCGGTGCCTGGCTCTATTTTAGCTCTCATGTATTTCTCTTTACAAGTATGAATAAAATCTACTAATTGAGAAACTGTAAGTCGCTCGAGTTGTAAAATTACAGGTACATTCGATGGAGCGTTATGTCGAAAACGCGCTATTTTACGGGCCACAGTTTTAAGGAATGTGCTGCAATAAATACAATAGTACTACATAACAATTGTGATCTAGTATTATTTTACTGAAACAGTAAAATTTGTGCAAATGTACTTACGATAACTCCTGCTTAAATTCTTCGCTAAGACACTGGTATTCCTCGGAATTTAGCAGTTCGTTTGTAGCTTTAATTACACTAGAACCATCAAGTGGTTTTTCGTTTTTACAGGGCGATTTAGCTCTTACATGATCCAATATTCTCTTACAATCCACTGGGCAGTCTTTTCCTATTAAAATAATTATTTTATCGTTTCTTAAAAAATATTATACCTAAGGATTTCTTACCTTCCATATACGTAGGATCTAAAGCGTCTCCGCCATACAGTATTTGTACAATGTCTCCCACTGAATTACGTACTGTCATATCATAATGAAGGCACAAATCTTCTAAACTTTTAACCAGTCTTCTTTGCATGTAGCCAGTTTCCGCAGTTTTAACCGCTGTATCTACAAGACCTTCTCTTCCACCCATTGTATGAAAGAAAAACTCTGTCGGTGTTAAACCAGAATAGAATGAGTTCTCAACAAAACCTTTAGCTGCTGGAATTTTTGAGTGTCGTTCGAAGTGCGGTAAAGCTCTATCTTCAAATCCGTTTGGAACTCTATGACCACTGATAGCTTGTTGTCCTACACACGCTAATCAAAGGAAGAATAATAAGTAATAAAATTGGTTAAAATTTGTTTACAAGTATTACTGTTATATATACCAATCATTTGCGAAATATTAATGAAACTGCCCTTGCTGCCAGATAAAGCCATAACTAATGGACTGTTGCTTGGATGGAGTTCTTTCAAACATGCTTTACCAGCATGGTCACGAATTACTGAAAGTTCTTTTAGTATCATCGCTTCCAAAGTTTCTTCTTCTGTACATCCAGGCTGACATATAAGACGCCCTTCTTCCATTTGATGAATGTATTCAGTACATTTAGAATATCTAAACCCCAATATGTAATGGTGCTATTAACAAATGATTTTACTTATGCTTTTTAAATATCCACTTACCCAGCATTTAAAAGTTCATGCTTAGCTTTAAGAAGTCCTTGACCAGGTGTAACATCACCAATACCAATAGAAAAGCCTCTATTCATAAGGAAAAAACTTGCCATTCTTGCTAATCGCCACATAGCTGTTGTTGCAATATCTTCACTCCAATCGCGTAATAAAATATAAAATATATTTTGCTTTGAACCTGAACCCAAAGTAGATTTATCCATGGATCCTGCTATTAATTCTGAATTTCGGATGATAACATCTATAATTTACCATTCTTATTATTTTGCTATTATTTTAAACAGTAAATGAACAAGTATTAATGAGTATAAGTATTTATACATACAGGAATCATTAATGCATAATTCTTCATTGCTAGTGTAAGCTCTTCCTTTGGTCTTCAAATTGGCTTTAATAGTGCAAGCATTACTAGGTTTTAAAATTAAACTAAAAATTTGTTTTCCTGTCCATAACATAGTTGGTTTTAAAATAGCTGGTTCAGGAAGATTTATAGACATTGATATATCAGATCCTGCTAGAAGACAACCAGCTAATTGACTTGCTTGAATTTTATTTAGAAACATATCTTTCTGAGTTAAAAGATATCCACCAGTAATGAAATCCTGTGTCGCTGCTATTAATAATTCTCCGTTACGAGGTGTAACTAAATTTGATTTATTCTGAAGGCAAATAAATGAAGACATACATTAATATTGTTTTGCATGTATAAGTATAATATAGTATAATGAAAAATAATTTATATATTACCCCCATTAAAACCAAAGCTTCTGCTCTTGCTTCTTCAGTTTGTGGTAAATGTAAATTCATCTCGTCACCATCAAAGTCGGCATTATAAGGAGTGCAAACACATTCATTAAACCTAAATGTTCGGTGTTGTAACACTTTGGCTTTATGTGCCATGATACTTAGTTTATGCAAAGATGGTTGACGATTAAATAATACTACATCATCATCTCTAAGATGTCTTTCAACAATGTCACCATACTGTTAAATAAAATAATGACAAATATTCATATTTTGTAAAAATCAAGTTTAAAAATGTTCTTTGTATAGACAATATTACTTGTAAATCTTGAGCAATCTTGTGTCGATTGCCATATCTTAAGTATTTTTTAAATTGAGTTTTTCCTTGTTGTATGAAATTTGCCCCTGGATGTATATCTGGACCATTTCTTACTAATTTCCGCATTAATTCTATATTCGATGGATTAACTTTCTCAGGATACGTTAAAATTTTTGCAACATGAATGGGTACACCAACCTATTTAAGAATACATTATGACTCATATTTTACTGCTTTGAATAGTTTAATAATCTAAAACTTACCTGCTCAATTCTAAGATTGGGATCTGGTGAAATAACAGTACGACTAGAGAAATCTACACGTTTACCAGATAAGTTACCGCGAAAGCGACCTTGCTTTCCTTTTAATCTTTGGACCAATCCTCTACCAGATTTTTTTGGCTAAAATATTTGAATACATTATTAATAATATTTTATTAACGAACAGAAAATTTTACACTTTCAATTTATTAGAAACTTACTTGCATGTTAAGAGGTATACCAGACATTTCACTATTTATATAAAGAGCACAATGCAACTGTAAAAATTCCCAATCTTCATTATACATTTGTACCTTAGCTCCACTTTGTCTATGCTTTTGAATAACATCATTGATAAAGACTATTTCTGATAATTTCATTGTTAGGTGGTCTTCCGTTGTACCTGCTTTTAAATCTGATACAACACTAGGTCTAATACAAATTGGAGGTACTGGGATTCTTGTTAATATTAAATTCTTTGGTAATGCATATTCTGAATTCATCATTAGTAGAGGAATGTCGTTTTCGGGTATTTTTTCCAAAATACTTTGTACCTTAAATCAAGACATTTGTGTAACTACTACAATTTATAGAGCAAAAGCTTAAATCATAAAAATATAACATTTTTACCTCTAATGGATTTAATACATTAATTAATCCACTTTGAAGTATTCCTTCCAATGCCTTATTATCCTCAAGCACATTATTATATTCAGCAAGCTTTTCTTGAACAATAGCATCTACTTTCTTTTTTGCCTTATATTTTTCATGGACTATTTTAAGTAAACCAGCTTTTTTAACTGTTCCATTAAGATCTTTGCAATTTTGACAAATTGTGGTCTTTTTAGCTTTATCCAAAATTTGTTTACGTAAGGCTTTACGTGATAAATATCCCAGGTTTGGATTTAATGCTCGAGCTAAGTAGCGTTTTTTGTCAGCTTGAGATAGCATAACATGAGAACAATTCTATGAATCAGAATAATATAATTAACGTAATAATTACCATTAATAAGTACAAATATAAACAAAATAAGTGTTAAATTACTTTACAAATCGTCTGAAGAATACCAATAATGGCCCTAAAGTAACCAACATGAAAAACTGGTAATTCCAAATCTATGTAACCAAAGTGCCCAATGCATTCATTCAAAGATTTGCCACATGATACACAACTGGTTGTATTATTACATGTTCCCTGAAAATTTGTATTATCAATTATATTTCAATGTAATGTTAATATATAATAGATGAAACAAGAGAATAACTCTATTATTATAAGTACCATTCTTCTGTCGAGTACTCCATAAGGGACTGGAGAATGTTCAACATCTTGATTATATAAATTTTTGGCCACAACATGCATATGGGCCTGCCTTTCCATGTTATGGCGACTGTCCACTCCAAACGATACATGGGAACTAATTAAAAGTAATAATAGTTTAAAATTACAAATGAAAGAAACTGAAAGATACAAATATTATTTAAATAGATTGGATATTAATTTCAAAGTTCTAGACATTTAAATTTATAGTTTCTATAAAAATATAGTTTATCAGCTAGATATACATAATTCTATAGATATAAAAAATGTCTTAACAGAAAATTTAGTTACAGCTATACTATAGAATTCAAATAATGTTTTGCTGGAATTGGTATTCAAAGTTTAAATTTCATTAAAATAATATACATACATTTTACGGGCTACATCGGTTTCTCTAAATTGTTCCTTCACCATCGTGGAGGTTATACTTTATTCTCCAGTATACAATATATTATACAGCACTGTTTTAGCCTTGAATAATGAAGGCTATAAAATAAGCAAATTTCAAACTATTGCAGAACATGCGCCGGCTTCATGTATAAATTATTTAAACAGTCAAAAGAATTCGGAGAATTCTTCTTCAAACATGTGTTATTCTCTGTTCGTGGTGCCATCTCAAATTTGACAGTTTTATGCAAGCTTGTTCCGTATCGACAAGTTGACGGTTAAGAGTAGCCAATATACTGTAATTCCTACGCAAAATTTACTTATAACCTTATGACGTTGAATCACATAAGCTTTATATAATACATTATATTTTATCTAAAGTATAAATTTTGAATGGTTTTCATTTAATTGATACATCGCTCAGTTATTGAGTTTAGAATTAAGTGCTATCGTGCTAATGCCTATTAATGCGCAACCATGCATCGCGCAAAAGTGCGTTAATTCGCGTCGAACGAATCGAAGCGCAATATTTTTGATTCTCTTTACATATTTGTCCTTTTCCCGCAAAATATCTTTTGATTGTTTCAAATATAGCACATTTGTCACATATTTCTACGCTTGAAACATGTCGAAGGTACGTTTTGAAATTTGAAATCAAATATTGTTATTGAGGTTAGATTCGTTTTGTACAGAAATGTGCATTTTAAAATTGTTTATTGACGTTCAAATCAAGAAGTTCATTACATTTTTCGTTTTTCTCTAACTTTATAGGATATACGATCCTATTTCCAGAGCAGTAAAACTAATTCTAGTTTCGCTTCTAAGAAAATTGCGAAGAGGCAAAGAATTTTATCTGATGAAGAGGATGTAAAGTCACAATCTCCGGTTAAACGATCAAAGGTTTTAATGTATTTCTTTATTGTAACTTAGTTTTTTGAAACTTTAGATTCGATTTCTGCTTGTTGAATTGTAGTGTAACATGTTTTAACTACATTTTAGAAAACAAAAAGATTAGGAAGGAATTCCGTATTATCCGATTCTGATGAAGATACAGACCAAAAGAAAATTGTTTCTCCTACAGCCATTTTTGGTAAAAAACAAATATATAGGCAAGAGGCACCAAAAATATTGAAACAACTGCAAAAAAAGGTAATTAATTATTATTTTCCTGATATTAGAAATCATATAATGACTAATGTTCATTTAATATTTTAGGAAGCTAAGAGTCATGATGATGATGATTTTGAAGCTACATTAATCCAATTAGATACATTTGATATTGAGCAAAAATATTTAGCAGAAAATAAGTCTGAGAAAGGTACTAATGTAAAAAGAAACTATAATAAATACATGACAAAGTATGAACCTAAAACTTAAATTTTGCTTTTATAGATTTATTAAATAGTAAACACAAAGAGTATGATTTACATACGAATGTTGAGGACAAAGAGAAGAAAAAGATCTCTCTTAAGAATGAAGATAGTATTAAAGAGAAAAAGACACTTGAAAAATCAAAAATAGGAAAAAGTGACAAATCTCTTAAACAAAAAAATAAAAAACATTCTAATAGCAATACAAATGAAGACACACAATATGAAGACTCTGAATATAATAATAAATCTAAGAATATAAAACAGCTTTCCAGTTCCAAAACAGGTATTTCTAAAATGGAAGTGGAACATAAAGATCCAAAGACAGAAGTGTCTCCTAAGAAAACTGAAGGACTAGATATATATGAAGAAAGGATTGAGAAGAAAAAGCATAGTTCTGCAATGTATCAGCAATATCTTCAGAGAGGAGGAGCCAGACATCCAGGATCAAAAAAAGTTCCTGAGGTACATGATATTATTTTATTATTTACAAAAGAGGACAAAATAAAATTTTTCTTTCCATTTACAAATCTTATTTAGAAATATAATTTCACATATTTCAAATATTAATGTTAATATTTCAGGGTGCTGATTATTGTCTTGCAGGATTAAGTTTTGTGATAACTGGGGTTTTGGATTCATTAGAAAGAGAGGAAGCCGAAGAAATAATCAAAAAGTATGGTGGACGAATTTTACATCAAATCTCAAAGAAAACTAATTATGTCATAATAGGAGATGAACCTGGTCCTGCAAAAGTGTCAAAAGTAATATTGATTGTTAATATATTAAAGTTTTGCTTAAACTTATTATATGTACTACAATTCACAATACAGGTTTTTGTATTAACCTTATATCGATACATTTTTAGGCAAATAGTTTGAATATAACAAAAATATCGGAGGATGATCTGTTGGAGATGATTCAAACTAGGCCTGCAGGTCAGGCTAATGATATAACACAATTGCGTACTAAATCAAAAGATAGAATAAAACGAAATTCCGACGATACATCTCCTGTATCGCCTAAAAAAATGAAAAATATGGTAAATCAAGAAACAGAAATTTCAGGAAAAGAACGGTCACCGCATAAAAAAGAACATGCCGATAAAAGTGCAGAAAAACCATTAAGGCGATCACCTCGTAAAAAAGAGAACGGTGATAAAGATATGACGGAAATAAAGAAAATAGTGTCACCAGCTAAGAAAAGACACATTGAAATAAATGAATCTGACACCGAAAATAAAAAAGAAATTAACGAAGCAAAAAATGTACAAATAAAAATAGATTCTTTACATGATGTAAGATTCAATTTAATGCAATGAAATCGATGATAACTCTTATGTTGCAGACCTTTCTTTTTTAGGCAAGGCGAACAATACCAACACAGGCATTGGTTGAAAAATATAGACCTAAAACTATGAAACAGATTTTAGGGCAACAAGGAGATAAGAGCAATGCCAAGAAATTGTATAAATGGCTAATGAATTGGCATAAAAATCAAAGTGGCCAAGTTAAACATACCAAACCCAGTGAGTTTTAATTCTGAAAGTATGATAATTTTAAGTTTTATAGACGTATTTTTAATATATTTTTAGTGAAATTACAGTTTTAATTAATTCTATTTACATTAGGTCCCTGGGCAAAAAATGACGATGGTGCTTTCTTCAAAGCTGCTTTATTATCTGGTTCTCCTGGAATTGGCAAAACTACAACAGTTCAAGTTGTTTGTAATGAATTAGGTTTTGATCTTGTAGAATTTAATGCATCAGATACTAGAAGTAAAAAGCTTTTGCAACAAGAAGTATCAGAACTTTTATCCAATACTTCATTAAAGGATTACTTTATAGGTATATGTGTTTTTGTGAATCTATAGAAATGTAAATGAAATTATACTGATTTCTTCAAATGTTACACATTATAGATACTAAAAATAAGCCAACATCAAAACACGTTTTGTTAATGGATGAGGTTGATGGTATGGCTGGTAACGAAGATCGTGGTGGTTTACAAGAATTAATCAATTTAATAAAATCTACTGATGTACCAATTATTTGTATTTGCAATGATCGAAACAATCCTAAGATGAGGACACTCGCTAATTATATATACGATCTTCGATTTTCAAAACCCAGATTAGAACAAATTAGGGTAAAACAAAAATTCGTTATGTGTGGGTATTTAACTCGTTCACTGTTCTTGTAAGCAGGAATGAAAATTGCTCATAAATCCTAAGAAGCGATAAGCATCTCATGGCAGATACATATATAATACTATTATATAATACGTATTCAAACTATTTTATACTCAGAGTACATGTAAATAAAATAGTCTTGTGATGGTAAGAGTCTATAATTGGAGTAAATTCGGATACAATAAAATTGATACAAGTTACTATTTATGAATACTAATAGTAATATTTAATTTCCTTTTGAAAGGAAACTCTAACTTTAACAGTAAAGTCTATGAAGGACACGTGGATCATGGACTACTGAGACAAAATTATCCTGATCCACAGATTGTAGTTTACTAGACAGTGAACATGTTAACTAACTTATTCTTTCTACATATTTTTTATTAACTACAAATTGTTATACAGGGAGCAATGAAATCTATATGTTTCAAAGAAAACATTAATATGTCAACAGAAGATCTTGATCGTTTAATTGAATCAACTAATCAAGATATTCGGCAAATAATAAATCATTTGGCATTGTTTGTTGGGAAGACTGGTTGTCAAGAGAAGTCTGAAAGGGGGCATGTGAACAAAGATTTGAAACTAGGACCCTGGGATGTTGTAAGAAAAGTATTTAGTGCAGCAGAACATAAACATATGAATATTCACGATAAAAGTGACTTATTTTTTCACGATTATAACATAGCATCGTTATTTGTACAAGAAAATTATTTATTGGTTGTACCCGAAGGACCAAAGTACGTTTAAAGTAGACCAAGAGTTAACTGTCTTTTTTCTTTACATCTGCAGTGTGTCACGCAATTGAAACAAATTGTACCTTCTTTTTGATTGGTGATAGAAAAGAGCAATAGAAGAAAAAATTGAATAGTATAAGAATTATCTTCTTACGATATAATGCTTTAACAAGTACATATCTTTGTCCAATTACATCAACTGTTTTGAATATAGTTATGTGAAAATGTTAAAGAGCTTTTTCCTTTACCATCTTTTACTATCTTCAGTTACGGAAAGAGTATGACATTCGTTTCAATTACGTGGTTCACCTTATATATTTAAATTAATATTAGTTATATTTTATTATCTCTTACTTTTGCATAGAAATAAAGTATTAGAAAAAGTAGCAGAAAGTGCTGAATGTTTAGCACTGGGAGATATAGTTGAAAAATCGATCAGAAGTAATGATGCTTGGTCTCTTTTACCAATGCAAGCTTGTTATTCTTCCGTCATACCTGGAACAGTAATGTCTGGTCATATAAGTGGTCAAATTAATTTTCCATCTTGGCTTGGACGTAACTCAAAAGCTGGTAAATTTAATAGGTAATATATATGTGGTATTCTTTTTTTATAATACTTTTTATTTTTATATATAAAATTTCTATAATTTTGTAGATTCATGCAAGAGATAACTGTGCATACACGGTTAGCTACTGGTGTAAGCAAGGAAGCAATAAATTTGGATTACATTAAACCTCTCAGAGATGCTGTAATCAGACCTTTAGCAGTTAACGGTTCTGAAGGAGTAGATGCAGCAATAAATGTTATGAATCACTATCACTTACTCAGGTTAATTTTTTATTAAAATTTGTAATATTATATATAAAAAAAACAAAATTTTGAGCGTTATTGTTAAATGTTATACATCTTTATTGTTAATAGGGACGATTTGGATTCTTTGGTAGAAATTTCATTGTGGCCCGGTGATCGCGATCCTTTGCAAGTTATTGATAGTAAAGTTAGTCTAAAATTTTAATACATTTTTAATCATTGTTAAATATTCAAATAGAAAAGAATGCAATGAAAACCTGTATTATAGGTAAAGGCAGCATTTACAAGAATGTATAATAAAAATTCTGTAGCTGTACCATATATAGCGAGTGGTACATCAAAAAAGACAGTAGGGTTACAGGCTGAAACTTATTTAGAAGAGGAGGAAACAGGAGAGGTGAATTCTGATGACAACGAAGATGATCTTGAAGCTGATAAAATGATTAAGGTAACTCTACCAATAACAACCAATAATATCACTGAAGATGCATGCCAACAATTATAACGTTATTTATCAATTAATGTACACTTTTAGACGAAGAAGCCTACTACAAGTAAGAAAACTGAATCAACAAGTAAAAGTAATGATAAAACTGTAGCAAAAGGTAAAAGTAGTGATAAGTCTAGTAAACGTGGAAGAGGACGTGGAAAGGCAAAATAATACAAATATTTTAAAATTGGAATGTGAGTTTTATTTGGTAAAACGGAATGGATTTAATGTCTTGAGATGTATTTTTATAATCTTAATCATTTATTGCACCCAAAATTTGTTGAAACGATAGTAAACGAAAGATTCGATTTTCTACTCGATTGCTTCAGTGGTTTCAGTTGTTTCAAGAGTCATCAATTCTGATCTAGTTTGTACACATTCTGAAATTAGTAAACATTAATAAATCAGCATGTAATATAGCGTGAATATTGAATTGAGATGTTATATTTTCGTATTGTATAATGATTGTTTGTTCAAAAGCGTATACGAATGTATAAGTGTATGTGATTTGTATTTTATTATAAGAATACACACGTCTTGCCCTCGGTTTCCATCCAATGTATTCGTTAGTTTTCTTGTTCTCTTCTGTCAGCCAATCTGTCAATGGTTTGAAGTATTCCAAGAGTCCAGCAGTATCCATATTCCTTTGACCTGTTATCTTTTCCATCGCATCTTGCCAAGGTTTAGAAGAACCCAGTTCCAACATAGACCTGCATTGTAACAATAAATTGTAATACCAATTTTATCATAAATTATACTTGTATAGTTTAAAGATTAGTTACTAACTTCAGCAAATTCCCCGCTGCTTTGTTGTTATAAATATCACATTCATGTAATAGCTTCGAGTTTGGATTTTGTGGATCATACTCTTTTGCTTCTGTGCAGAGCGCTTTGTGGAATTGAAATTGTACAATGAAACTCACATAGTATCTGATGTACTCTACATCTGCTATTATATGGTATTTTGCACCAGGATCAAAATCATTTTCGGATCTATCTACCGCTGGCTCGATACCTTGGAAACTTTCAGCAAGATCCCACCTAAAAATTAAAAGTTTAAAAGATATGATATATATATATATCATATCTTATATATAATTTCTGCTTCTTATTCTTAAACATATATCCCTTTAAAGATTAAAATTTGTTATTACTTTAAATCTACGGGAGAAAAAGTTAATCTTGTTTAATAACGATGCATTCGGATATTGAAAATTGTGACACTCATGATTTTCACTCAGCAGGATCACTTATAAAGTGAGTGAGCCTTCTCCCCCTCAAAATGAAGAAAATTTGTTTTTTATAGTACAGTACAGTCTGAGCTCACTCCGTATATAATACAACTTACAAAATCATACTAACCAATTACAATTATAATTGTCTGGTGTAACTGCTCCTTGAAATACGTTCCAGCGCCATTTATCCATCATATATGCAAATGGCAGAAAGACGATTTTGTCAAGTCCTTTCAGGTAAAGGTTATTAATATTAGCTTCTTTGTCGGGTGAATCATCGTTCAACAACCTATAATATAAATAAATTTCAAGTTCATCAAAAATGAATATTTATGGCGTCTCATGAGGTAATTAACAAACTTCTTTAGTATATTTGGTAAGTCATTTTGAATCAGAAAGGTCATGCATGCTGACTTCATTTGTTATCGAGGTATCCAAAATACAAAATATATGTCATTTTTGCTTCAAAAGTAATCTGTTAAATATGCTGGAAAAGTTTCTCGGTTACTTTCGTAACTCATTCAAAAAATATAAATTACGATTTTTTTTTTTGTAAACTGTATGTATCGTTTTATTTACTTGATACTCTTTAGGTGACTCGGAGTCGACACACTGAGCGCTATAACATCACCGACAGCTTCATGGAATCCGGGATTCGCACTTTCTTTGAAAACCGAAGGTTGATTTTTATATTGTAGATGATACTCGATATGACCCATTTCGTGATGCGCGGTCAACAAATCTTGCATGTTAATCCTTGTGCATTGTTTGATTCTGAAATCCTTGCCATCATAGAAATCCCAGGCGCTGGCGTGACAGATCATCTCGCGATCTTTCGGCTTTTCCAAAATCGATCGTTGCCAAAATAGATCTGGCATCGCGGTAAGATTTATCGATGTGAAGAAATCTTCAGCAACACGGAAGATGGTGTTTGCATCGTACCCTAAAGAACAACACACGGTTACGCGAAATTCGGAAGAATCTCTCTGTAAATTCTGAAACTTTAAATACCGCTTTAAATCGTTTAGAAAATGATTCACCATTTTCTTCTTGTTTTTGGACGTAGCTTACACTGCCAAAGTTCGAGATAGTCTAAATATTAAACAAACCTTGTTCGATCATGGCATTAGTGACGTCTGGTAATTGTTTTCCCGGATACGGAATTGTAAAGTTTGCGATGTTAGTCCAAGTTTGTGCCCACATGTTGCCCAATAAATGCGCTGGGATAGGGCCATCCTTCGAGACGATATCTTCGCCATACTTCTTTCGAAGTTCTCGGCGAACGTAGGCATGCAATTGCAAGTAAAATGGCTTCAATTGCTGCCAAAGTGTTTCTAAAAACAATCGTTAGAAATTTACACCATGCTTCGCCACTTGTTGCAAATGTTTCACTTATCACAACCTGTTTTATTTCGTTCATACTGGAGTTGCATATGCAACTATTGGATCGATGCTGGGGTTCTTGGGGGATTTCTTTTTATAAAATTAGAATATTTACTTAACAGTTAAATATTTCTCATTGATCAAAGTCATTAGTTTCTCTACATTTCTACCAACAAATAATAAACTTCTTCATCTCTTAACGAACGAACTCTGTTTTTAGATTCTATAAACTTTTTGAGCGTACCTTCTATAATTTCTCAATTAAGCACTCGCTTTTCTTTAGATATTTATCCACACTGTCGTTAAAAATTAAGTACTTGTAACTATATTTGTAATATAATTTCGTGATCAACGATTAATGAATTAATCGTGTCTGATAATTACATTCAATTGGTCGCTCGTTATTTGTGTACCGAGTAAACGACAATCACTACCTCAATTATACGGTAATTGCAATTACTAATCGTTTGATTACATTTTGCCCATTATACTTTATACTATAGTCGAAATAAAATTAATTGGTCAATTAAGACCACTGTAAAGTCACGCCCACTACACCGTCCGAGTAACTTACTATAGGAGTCATTTTTGATGAGATGTATAGCGATGGAAGTGACTTTGAACGACCAATTGAATTTTTCGTGATCATAATTCATTTCTTAGAATACAGTCGGCTCTGAAACTTTTAACGCGTAAAAAATATTTATAGTTGTTCATAAAAAAAATCGAATAACCGACGAAACATCGTATATTAGAATCCAAAAAAATCCCTGCAGCAACCCCAAACATTTTGATAGATCTAAGCGTCTCGTTTACCAATTTGTTCGGGGAAGTCGTCAGCCTCGTATTCTTTTATCCAATATTCAGCATTGTCGGAGTAGTTGTTCAATGTGGCAGCCATGTTGCTCAGCTCGACGTACCTCTTGTACAACGACTTCACTTTTTCACCAGTTGCTTTCCTCCATTCGATCCAAATGTACTTCAATTCTTCGGGATCGCGACTTACCATTAGACGCTCTGTTAACTCAGGCTCAAGAGCCAGGTCGCATTTACTCCGATCCTTGAAATCGCAGATCTTGGCGGTGCTGTAGATGTTCTCCATGTCGCTTATAATTTTCTCGTATTCTTGTAAGAGCTGCAACGAATTTTTACGTTAATTTGTATCGATTTTCATTCGAATGAAAATTTTGTATTTTAGGACGAAACTAGGAGAAGGAAGGAAGATGTTAGAGGGGGGTTTGCTCTAAAACTATCGAAACAGTTGGAAGGTATAGCGGGTTTGTGTACGAATTAATAGATTACATCTTCAGGAAGCGCTGCAACTCCCAGGACGCTGAGTTTCGAGAACTGTCTTTTGATGTTCTCGTTTTTAATGCTTTTCCACGGGTAATCGCGTACTTCCTGCCAGATTGACTTGTACACTCGAGCAGCTTCCGCGGACACGTTCAATTTTTTCGCCAAGTTCTCCGAAGTCAAGTTCGACGCGTATTCCCATTCGGCGAGCGATTGTTTGTTGTTCCATTCGGTGTACTGTTTATCGATTCGACTCAAGAACTCCGTAGCTTTCGCCAACTGGTCTTCTTCGGTGCCCATAATAGCCACGGAGTCGCCGGAGTCCTCGGGCATCGGTATCTCCCATGACAACGTCACGAGGACTGCCACTAGGAATCTGTAATTTTGATTAAATTTTGTAACGTCGAACATTGTTGCAAAACATAATAGAAAAAATACCGAGTGCCCGAAAGAATGTAGTACCAATAGATTTCGGTAAATGTGAAACAATGCTAATTACGGGATTTATTTTGCAGGATAGGCACTTATCGGCCGATGCGCATCGTTGCATCCTTGCGTTATCGTACGCGGAACATTTAAACGGAAGGAGTCGCGATACATATCTACCATTTTGAATCGATTATCTACGAATGGCACTATCCTGTCCTTCGCGGTTGATATACGGCCGCGTGTCAAATTAGACCGATAAATAGTCACGAGGTCGAGTGCACTCGCTTCGGTTCAGCGGTTCGAGTTTCGCGAAGCGCGTTCGTTCGATGCAACTGCATCGTCGCGAACGGAATTTTTCAAAATATTTGCCACCGTGTTTCTCTATACTGTTACAAGTCAGCGTGTGATGAACATTTTTCGGCTTGAAATATGTGGCTGTGGAAATCGTTCGCCATAATTTACAACGAAACCGTGATTTCATTGTTCAGAAGCTATTGGCTAACGAAAATGACATGCAATAGATGATTTGTGTTTGGAAGTAATGCAAGAGAGACAATACGCACTATTACGTTGTAAACCTGTGGTTTCCAAACTTTTTGGAAGACGCTCCCTTAAGAGATATTTCAGGTAATAATTAGGTTTTCTGGTAATTCAGCTTCTAAGTATCGATTTTTCTTTTAAGTTTTTTCGTCAAAGTGTGCGAAAGGATTACCTCGAGTTGATGAAATTAACATTAATTATCATCGCGGGCATGCGTAACAAAAACTTTAAATATGTTTCTTTCAAATCCGCAGTTTTTAAACTGGCTGTCTAAATGGTATATCTCGATACGACTTACGATACGACTATCGATATTGTCAAAGCGGAGAAACTTTTAATCCTGTAAATTCTAATAAAAATTTGCAATTTTCTTGCTCATAAATTGAATAATATTAAGTTCAAAGGATCATAGAAATTCTGAATCTCGCAAATAAAGGTTTACCGACGTAATTTGAAATTTTCCAATAAGAAAACAACTTTTATAATCCTCGATTATGAGTTAATTAGCCACTTTTAACTCGCTTTGCTACAATGCAAACTAATCGAGAAAATGATCACTTTTCTCCTTCCTTTGTTGTTATAAAAGAATCATTATACTCATATTTTCGTTTATCAACTTTTCACCCGATCGACCTAAAATTGCATATACATCGGCTTTTCATTGGAAAACGAACATTGTTAAACATTTAAAAATTTTCAAAGAGAGAGACGAACCAGCCTCGGACGATTAAATAGGGAAAGGGTTAAGGTTAAACGAAGAAAGAGAATCGGGCGTATATGCGATCAATGAACAACTTGTATCGTTTGTAATACGTACACTCGTAGCAGCGGAAGGATTAAATTATAAGATGAGTGCTTTGTTCCGTCGAGAATTTTTTTTATTCGATCGAACATAACGCATTCAGAGTCTCGAGCAGCCTTAACGGAGGGATTAAGAGGAATCCTCGACGACGTATTCCTCGTAAACATGACGTCGCTTCGTACCTAATCGTGGGACGATTTCTGAAATCCCGACTTCACACATTTTGAAACTATTTATAAGTTTCCACTTCGCTTCCTTTAATTTTCAACGACTACTCAATACGATTAAACGGAACTGGGGATCGTTCTTGCATGACAATTGTTATCTAAATTAGAACATTAGAAGAACAAATGGAGTAAATTATAACGAATTACTTTTTGTAATGATATATTGCGGTAAATATTATTCTGTAACAAACAACAATTTTTATTTAATTTTTTCCTCTTTGGTACACCTATTGGAAAAACTTTCCATTCTCTCTACTACAACAAAGTAGATAAAATAGATAGAGTAGATGATTGATTTTATCGTGCGATTGTGCGTTTTTTTTTTTTTTTTGTTTCTGTACTTCTTATCCTAAGGAAATATATATTATTTACCTTTCGTTGATAGTATAAATTCATTTAATTCGAATCTGATAATATTTGAGTTAAATTCTATGGCTAGATTTCTCTACTTTTTGGGTAGCGGTAACTCCTGGTTATATGAAATAACTTCTCCCCGGTTAGGTGTAAGATCTTCGTCACTGTTTATGTTTCTTTAGCGATGCGTCGACTCGTGTGTCAGTCCAAAGCTATACGATATGCGCGTATGATCGAATTTCATCCACTAATGAAATTTAATATTTGTTTGGTTGGAAACATCGGTTGTAAGTTATAGTGGTCATGACATGCAAGTTATTTAGAACGTTTTAACCTTTGGTTTAGGTCATACATCGTACGAATCGAGCGATGAAATTTAAATTTAAAAACCAAGAATAAAAAATGCTTTGCTCAAAAAGAAGAAAGAGTAATGTGTTACAATTTACAGATTACGATATTTGCAAACAAAATGCGCGCCATATGCTATATAATATTGTTCGTGAATACCGTAATCTTTAGAAGTGTTATACATTTACCTGTATAATATTATACATGGTCATTGTCTTATAGTCATTTGAATCCTCTCCCAAAATCGTGAAAGATATGTTTTATCTTTTCTTTTTTGAAGTAGTTGTCTGATTACGAGATATTTCGCTGTCAACTCAAATGGGACATCCTGTATATACATATCCTGTATATACATCGGATCCCTCGACCTAAGAAGAAAAGGAATATACGGAAGTAGAAGTAGTTTGACGGTGAAAAACTGCTGATTGTCAATTCCGAGATCTCAAGTTACTATGTATATACATTTATTTACTTCGTGTATGCGTAATATCGACGTGTAATAATAATAAGAAGAAATTCGATCTCACACGCGATAAGGATCGCTGTCGCTTGTGGCTGTTAGCCAAAGAAACAAAATCAGTCACGTCTATGACAATAATTTTGTCGATTTTTTTCATAACTTTTTCCTTCAAACTATTCTTCCAAAAGGCTACTTCATCTTGGCATATCCATACTTTCGTATTGTTTTCGTACGTGATCTCGACATTCCATATGTTCAACTATAAATTCTATTTTTCCCGTGAAGGTTAAATCTAAACAAATTTAATAAATAAATTAACGGTACGGTGGAAGTATCATTAATAAATAACTATTATCATTGTTCAAATTATTCGTCGACAGTTAAGTACCAGAGTATGTATTTCTATAAAAATAGTAAATTTACCACGCAACTCGAATGATATTTTCAATTTTCGACACCTCTAGTTATCAATGAAAACATACATGTGCAACTTGTCGTCGGTGTCGCGTTCCACTCGAAAGATATCGAAACCGCTACACTAATCGTGAAAGTTTTATGTGATATTCGGACGTTCTGTAAACGAAGGGACAACACGACATAATTCTATTACGAAACACCACCGTGCAAGGATCTGTTACGTATTCACGACTATGTTCGAAAAAAGGTTCAATACTTCCTGTTCGTCCATAGATCACCATATAACGTTTACCGCAATAGTTGGTTTCGAGGATTTGTTAAAATTATATAGTAATTGTGATTTCGCGTACGATACTTACAGGCGCAACATCTCTTCGCGGATTCGCTGAAGTTTGACGAATCAATGAAAATCCGAACAGTTGACGGACGACGATTATGGTCGATTCGGGAGCAACTTTCACGAGGCCGAACTGTTTACCGATTCCGCCGCTGCGCGATCGAAAGACTGTCGCCCACTGGTTGGCAAACACTCACCGAATGATCTTGTACCGCGAGTCACGCTATCCTTTTATGCACGACCCCCACTCTGTCGGTCAATGTTTTCCTGTCTACAAGCAAACCCCACGTTACTCGCAAGTTCGTGATAGACCCGTTCTTCTGCTTGCATCGACGAATCTCTTGTCCCGCATCGTAATGGGAATTTTAGGGAACTCGAGGTAATATCGGCATAATTAAATTTCTTTTCCAAAATGAAACAAAACGACAAAAATATAACATTTTTATTGTTCGCATATTATGAACAATTGACACGCGTTGTAAGGTTTAAGCGCCTTTTCGTATAATTTTACCCGCACTTGCAACTGCATGCAAGAAGCAATGTAACGTAAGATTTCTCATGTAGTGGAGAAATATGGGCAGTATGGAGTTAATTGTATTTCAGGAAAGAAGAAAAAGTATTTAATATACGTTAAAAAAATTATATAATATATTGATAATAATTTCTTTTCGACATCTTTGTAATCGCTTCCGTTTTAGATTGAAACGAAGAACTTACGTGTTACGTCGGCATGTCAATGTTAATATTATCATTTAATTCACTTGAAATCACACTTTTTTTCAAACTTGTGACCGGGTACAATTTTATTTTAGACTACATATTCTTATTTATAATTATGATAAATATGAAAACTGTTATTCTAAGGACGGACTAGAAGTTCTTTCTTTTCTTGTAGTTCTTCGTGTTAATACCTGTTTGTCACACTCTTACATCAATGTTTTCCTCAAAAAGATGGTCGAAAGCGTTCGATAAAGCGCTTGTTACAACTACATATTGCCATGATGTTGGATACTTATATAACAAGCTGTCAACCGTTATATTTATCCAAGAAACCCTGCCTAGATGCGATTACGTCTTGCAATTGACTCCTGTATGAAAGAGTTATTTCTTTATTGAACCCACGGTCACTATTTTAACTTAGCGTGGCGTTTTTCAAAACTGTCGGGCCCTTTTCAGCGAAAATTTAATATACAATTCGGTCAAAATTCTCGGTTGTATATTAAATTTGATCGTCCTTACTTTTCCTCTCAAACAGCTGTTGAGAGTTGAAATAATAGGAAACATGGTAGTTTTTCCATATAAGATGGGGATGAAAGGGATTAAAGAGTAGTCGAGGTGTACTATATCGGATCAATAACAATTATTCAATTTATTGTTTTTCCGAATAACTTTTTCTCGCTGCATTTTTAGTTCTGACAGTGGAAAATATGTTTTATGCCATTTATTAAATTCGCTTCCGTATTTTTAATTTTGTATTTGCTGAGATATAAATGAAGAGAATTTATTGGATTCTTTCGAATAAATGCAATATAAACAGTTTCTATGATTCTCTGACCTTACTATATAAAAATTTTAATCGGTTCTCAACTCGATCTCATCTCAGTAGACATCAAATTATTCTAGTGTTAGTGGAGCAATACAAATTTTTTACTTGTTTTAAATATTGTTTCGAATGGTGATAAAAGTTGATTGTACATTTTTATAAGTCGACATTTTTGGCGATTGTGTGGCAGGAATGATTGAACTTCTGAACAGAAGTTCAAGGAACGACCACGACCGTGTAATATTGTCAAACCTTGTGGAAATATTCTACAACAATTTACATATGTATACGCAGAATAAAGCGACGTTCGAGGTCTTATGGTTCCTTTTATATTGTTTATCCCTCGACGGAACTAACGACCCGGTTGTTTAGCATTAATAATCGTCTCTCTACGATCGTCTTGGGGCCAGTTTGCATTCCTGACCCATAGGACCGTGTGTCCTTGCCGGTTACATAGTAACGTCCTTCTTACTTTTTCACCGCTGGCTTCGATATCGTATATATATTTACAACGAAAACGTGTCATCCTCGATGTTCACGGCCGTCTCAAGGGCCTATCTCGACGAACACGAATTGAATAAAAAATGTCACGTTATTCGGATCGTTCTTGACTTTAGTAGGAAGCGTTTCAGACAGACTGCACACGTAGAGGCCAACTGGGATAAGAACTTACACTTTATTGTTTTAGAAATTTATTGATTTGTTACTCTCAAAAGGTGATATTGATTTGGTACTGGTTGACCTTACTGATTTGTCACCTATTCTCTCTGGTATTCAATGTCAGGGTAACGTAATGCACTTTGGTATCGTGTGTAACGGAATTTGGAAGTGCCTGAACAGAGGAATGCAATTTAGAAGAGCAATGAAACTCTTGTCGTATCTCGTGCGTAAAAGTCTGAGATATTTTGAACCTCTTTTTATTGGCGTCCATTACAATAACAATGCCATAAATTGATGTAGAACCTGTCCTGAGTTTCATCGTCGCCTAACTCTGACTTGTAAATTTGCACCAGGAGTCCATGAGACCATTTTTTCCCGAATTGTCAGTTATTTTTCATTCGAAAGGAGTCGCAACATTTTTCAGTGGCATATTTATAAATTATACGCGATCGAGTGAATTTATTTGTTCTTTTCACCGATAAGTCGTCGTACACGCTTTTATATTATTTAATTAATTTACGAACACGAACTTATCATCTTGAAAGATCAGAACAAATTTATAACATACTCGTACTCGTTTATGTTAATATATATAATAAATTAAATATTTTAGAATTTTTTCGTAGAGTGTATTCCCAATTGGATCTACATTGAAATTAAAATGTGCATAAGTTTGTAAAATCTTAATGTATCTCTTACATATTTTTTTACTCTGTCATTTATCTACGATTGAAATTAATCGAATAAAAGGAATAGAACGAACAACATTGCACTACAGGATGAAATGGAAATAATACATTTTATGTAAAAATATGTATATCGTGTTTTATATACTAAGAAATTCTAGAACCTCTCTACATTCTTTGCGTGCATGTATTTTGAAAACCTTGAAAAAAAACTTGTTCCACCGGCTGCCTTTAATCCTACTCATAATTTTGACTACCTTTGCACGAATAATTCACGAGACTTCTGATAGCTATCTAACTCAACATTTGTAATGTAAATTGTTACTTTATTGTAGACGATATTAACTTCGTTCTATACTAATAGAAAAGTTATTAAACCGAATGCAAGTAGTATTTTAAAGCTAGAAATTTCTGTCAGATAAATCTATATCTACTGAATTAATCATTCAATGAAACAGTGCAGGTACAAATATAGAAGATCGACATAACGAACTAGCACACTCAAAATAGTAAAAGGATTATTCATCCACATACCTGTACATACAATTGAAAATTTTATTGGCTCGCGTACACGAAATTTCATCTGCTTCAAAGCCAACGCAAATATTTTTTTTCTTTAATATCGTGTTCGTTAAATAGAATTTTAAACATGTTCCGTGCAATGGAAAAGTATGTGAGTCTAATATTTAAATATATTATATACAGAAATTTAACTGAAAGAAATAAACATTTACATATACAAGTAATACATGTACGACAACTTCTAAAGAAAGAAAAATACAAAATACATCAAGTAGTGCGAAAAATTATTCTACTCCTAGTCGGTGCTGAAATTTTAAGTGAAATGTGTCCCCCATGTGTCAGACAGGAACAAAGTGGCTAGAAAAACCGACTGCAAAATAAGCCCTTAGATTTGAAAAGCAATGCGGTGAATAATTTCAGATGCTTGTAGCTTTACAAACGGAATGTAAATGTTAACTGTAAATGTGTTTCAACTTTTAAGCAATATACTCAATTTCTTGAAGTTATTATATCGAATTCAACGACACGAAAACTCTAGAAGACTGACTTGAAAGGCACGCATGGGAATTCTATTATTATAATTCGAGAAAAGAACTTGTTTTAACAATATGACGTTACACGAGCACGATAGTTAACAATCGATATTTGTTAGTATAGAAACTCTCGAAGCAAATTAGAGACACAGAGATACCCCTAACGATGTTCTCGAGTTTATTTTGAACAATTTTTCAAAGTCAAGAGAAAGTCAACCCCTTTGGAAAACAGTCGTCTTATGTAATAACGCGCCATTACCCCACACGCATATTTTCGTATACGATACCAGAATGACGGGCGTAGCAAATTTAACACGATAAACAACAAAGCGTTCTATTATTTGCGACGTCCTTGGAAACGAAAGCCCTTATCACATTTGCAACACGAAAATTTCGTAAGATTAAACGAATTCCCTACGATTGTAGTATTTAACGAATATCGTTCTTGAAATTGAATTATCATAGACGAATTATCTAAGACGAGAATTCTCGTACTAAGAACGAACGTTCGAGTTAAAATTACAAAAAATTCTACTAATCCGAGAAAAATGTTTAATATTAAAATGCCTCGATAAGAATTAAGTTACGAATATCGTAATGCGAACGATCGTACGATAGAAACCATACAGTTTCAGAAGCAGTATTGGATACAGTATTTTTAAGTGCCCCTCTGATCGCATCAATGTCTAGATATGGTGACGGACGTATTCGGCCTGAGCCGGTGACCTGTCGAATCATCGTGAAGCGATGAAAATGTTACAACGGATAAGAACAAAGACAAATACGTAAAAAAGTAGAAGAATACGACCGAAAACTTAAAGTACAGCACTTTTGTATTAAAATCGATCGTTATTCGACGACTAACAGACTAAACCTGCCGATCGTAAATGACACAAGCTTCTCACGTTAATAAGACGAATTACCCAGCGCAAGACTGGCACACTCGAACTCAACGTAGCGGCATTGGAACGGACGAAAACGTGCAACGAAGTTCGATATCAAATGCGATCGCTGGCTCGCGGCGATTTTCGGAGTCTTTCGACGCGGAAATGAAGGACCACGGGCTACTCGAAAGGCAATCGAGCGCTAAAAAATCCCGAATACCAGCGGTTCAATGTGGAAACTAATTCTAGCCAAGATTATGTTCTACTTGGGTAAGGTTGGAGTACCGGTGGGAGGCAGGCGCATAATTCTTACCGCTGTTCTCGGACGGCCAGGGCCGTCCAAATTCGTATAGCTGTCCACCCTCTGCCGAGATTCCAACATCTGGGCTATACTGATTTCCTGGTTCGTAGCGTGTCTGATCCGCAGACATCGTCACACACAGCTTTTGCGTGGGCAGAGACGCTGGCCAGCCCTGGAGGCGTCCCGCGTGCCCATCTTCGGTAGCGTCGCGTACGCTGCGGATGTTATATCTGGCGTCGCGGCGCCCTCGAGCCTCAGCCGCTCCTCAGCCGCCCGTCGATTCACAACTCACCCCCACGGTTGGTAATTCTGCGATGATTTGCTCTATATTTTCTCTGTTCTGGTAACCGACGAAGTTCTGGTGTACAGTGCGGCACGATCGCCCGGTCGATCCGTGCTTTGTGGTGACGGAAGTGTTCGTACAAAGTCGATTAATAGAGATTTGGTAATTGTCGTACGGGGAATCGGGTGCGCGGACACGTTCTCTGGACATTGGTGTGGAAGAAAATCCTGATCGCGAGAAATAAAAATTTGAAAGTGCAAAGACCGATACGTAATACTAGCTCGATTCTCTCCTGGCCATAGAAATAATATTTCAAAGTGAAGGATTGAACAAAATTTCACGAATTGCTTTCGACGCGATTTCTGTAAAAAAGAAACAATTCGAAAACGATTTCCTTTCTTTCGAAAGAGTGATTCTTGAGGGAACAGCAAAATTAGATTTCGTAGCGTTAAATCAAAACCTCTTGAGAGAAAGAGCGGTAGCCCGAACAGAACTGAAAATTCATCGCGTTAAAAGGCAAAAAAATCGAAACTATTTGTCTGAACCAACTATCTTTTTCAGAGACACTAAAAAAGCAGCAAAATGTGCGACGACGAAGTAGCAGCCCTTGTTGTCGACAATGGATCCGGTATGTGCAAGGCCGGTTTCGCCGGAGACGACGCGCCCCGTGCCGTCTTCCCCTCGATCGTAGGTCGCCCCCGTCATCAGGGCGTGATGGTCGGTATGGGTCAGAAGGACAGCTACGTCGGCGACGAGGCCCAGAGCAAGAGAGGTATCCTCACCTTGAAATACCCGATCGAGCACGGTATCATCACCAATTGGGATGATATGGAGAAGATCTGGCACCACACCTTCTACAACGAATTGCGTGTCGCCCCCGAGGAACACCCTGTCCTCCTCACCGAAGCTCCCTTGAACCCCAAAGCCAACCGTGAGAAGATGACCCAGATCATGTTCGAGACCTTCAACAGCCCGGCTATGTACGTGGCCATCCAGGCCGTACTCTCCCTGTACGCTTCCGGTCGTACCACCGGTATCGTCCTGGACTCTGGTGACGGTGTATCTCACACCGTACCGATCTACGAAGGTTACGCGCTTCCCCATGCCATCCTCCGTCTCGACTTGGCCGGTCGCGATTTGACCGACTACCTCATGAAGATCCTCACCGAGAGAGGTTACAGCTTCACCACCACGGCTGAGCGTGAAATCGTCCGCGACATCAAGGAGAAGCTCTGCTACGTTGCCCTGGACTTTGAACAGGAAATGGCCACTGCCGCCGCCAGCACCTCCCTCGAGAAGAGCTACGAGTTGCCCGATGGACAGGTCATCACCATCGGTAACGAGAGGTTCCGTTGCCCCGAGGCCCTCTTCCAACCGTCCTTCCTGGGTATGGAATCCTGCGGTATCCACGAGACCGTGTACAACTCCATCATGAAGTGCGACGTCGATATCCGTAAGGATCTCTACGCCAACAACGTACTCTCCGGTGGTACCACCATGTACCCTGGTATCGCCGATCGTATGCAGAAGGAAATCACTGCCCTCGCCCCATCGACCATCAAGATCAAGATCATCGCTCCCCCCGAGAGGAAGTACTCCGTATGGATCGGTGGATCCATCCTGGCCTCCCTGTCCACCTTCCAACAGATGTGGATCTCCAAGCAGGAGTACGACGAGTCCGGCCCAGGCATCGTCCACCGCAAGTGCTTCTAAGCACTTTGTCGAGGAATCATCGACGTCGCACGAACACCGAAGAAACATCGTTCGATCTCAAGGGAATCGTGCATACGATCTGTTGGTTTTCCTTGAGCGATCATCATGCTGCAAAGAGGGAGCGTTGTCGAAATATCATAGAACCCGGATCATCATCAGATCTCATCGAATATTCATCCTTGTGGTCATTTGCGTCGTTGCGCATGGAACGACGGCCTGGCTGATCACTTTCATCCGTCACTACATCACGATCGAAGAAGTCAGCGAAGGTGTTGGTTCTCGATACAGAACTTGCTCGCGGTGGGTCAGTATTCGTTGTGTATCGATGCGACTGTCGTTATCGGTACTCACTGGGGCTGACCGGCCATCAAATGTATCTTTCGACCGTGAAAGGGACATTCTGAACTATCGCGAAGGAAACGGGATCATCGACAGGATTGGGCAACTTCGAGGAACGCTGTGCTCGTTTCGCTGTTACGCGAGATACCCGCACCTCCAATAAATTTCTTAACCTTATTATACTTAGCCTGCTAATCGAAGCAAAGTCACCATCAATATACTTCTACTTTAATTTATTTTGTAAATATTATACACTATATTGCTATATTGTTATACGATATCAAACTGAAATTAAATATACATTGTCTCATACCATTATTTACACCCTTTAGCTCCAATATCTTAAGTCACTCGTCGATATGCCCCGTGGTTTTCTTCGAGAAGGTCAGAATTGTCTTTGAGAGATTCTCGCATTGTTCCCTTGATAGTGTTGCGTACAACCTGGTACTATCCAAGATCCTCGTTAAGTTCGCCGAGCGAAGCATCTGTAAAGAAACATCATTGCGTAAACATGTATGCTTAGAAATTTCCATATTACTTTATACGAATGTTCGTGTGGACTTTTCTCCTGTTTACGTTATTCTCTTGCGCCGCACCGAGCTGGATACTGGACATGGATATTATAAAAACGACAGCGAAAGGAAATGCATACGTTATTTGTAACCAAGTATGGACGATAAAATAACAAAATGCTGAAATACACGTCATATATCAAAACAACGAACCCCATCTGCATTTCATTGCAATTTGTTGCCAAGCATTTACATCCGAACCTCTCGTTGCTACGGTACGTGTACGGATATTAATAATAGCAACGTACGCGTATACGCGCATAGCTGTGTACACGTGTAATGTATATACACGAATTTATGCAAGAAAGAATTGCTGTTTTTCTCGCGGCATTCAAGCCCGTATATGTCTCTTTGAAAGCAGCCAAGTGCTGCTGCTTCTGCTGGTGCTGCTGCTGTTTGTGTTCAAGTTGTTTTAAAATAACTATTGTTGTGACGTCGAATCGATGGCATACCTTGGCCTATTATGACTAATCTGCTCTCGAGCAATCCCCTTTACTGTACATTTTTCTGACTCACCCCAGGGTATACTTCCTAAAAAAAGCTAGACTTTATTTTCCAACCGTGCGATTTACATCGCCAATACTGTCAACGACTTTGCAATTTTATCGCCGGAAAATACTTTGCTGCATTCCACGAAAGTTTTTTCCGTCGATAAGGCTCGCCGGGGCGTTAGGGTTGGCCGATAAAAGAGCCGTGGATCCTGAAATTTATTTTCGTCCCGGTGCGTAATCTCGAAATATTCCTCCTACTCTGATATCTGGTAGAAAGAGGCGAACGCGTATCGTGCAGGGGTCAAGCTTTATTCCGCGTCAGCTACCGAACTAAATTTGATCGCGATTTCGAATAAACTTCGTACGTCTGCGGCTATCGTTGCTGTTAAATCGGATTGTCATTTTCAGCTTGAACGTTCAAAGGTCGGGGAGAATCTTGATCGCAGCATCTCGTAATCTTAGATAATACAGCCGATACAGAGTGTGAATGTTGACGAACGTGAGAATACTTTTGTACAGCCGAACGCAACTGTTCGAAGATGGGATATTTTTAAATTCGATCGTTTTCAGGTACTTGTATGGTCACTCAGAGACTGATAAAAGTATTAACGAGATACGCTGCGAATAAATTGGAATTCCCAAAGAAATTTCGATCGATTCTGAATCAGAAAACCGCAACTTTCTTTTTCTACGCATTCCGTAAATGTGGAATACATAAAGCGAGTCTTTGTACGCGTAAAATATACTATCGTACTTTGAAACATCTATGAAATTAATCTACATAGTCTATACAGAAACCTCTAGAGACGAAAGTGCACAAGTAAACGAACACAAACGAAACGTACTATTTTTAACGTCTGCGAGATTTATTTAGTTTTTATAAAGCATTTCGATACTTTGATTAAAATCGAGAAATGGTGTTCAAACAGTCCTAATTGAACGTAATACTTTTTAATCGACAAAACTACCAAGAAAATTCCAGTGCTTGGAGTAACAAAGACCGAGCAAAACTGTCCAAGGAGATTCCTAATCGCGAGGTGCTCGAGAAAAACAAATCGGAACCCATGGAATTTTCCATGGAATTGCTACTACCTTCGTCCTCCCCTGGCTGAATCTAAATTCTCAAAGAAACAAACGATACGAAAACCTAGACCCGTAACGAAACGCGTTCGCTTCGAAGCAAATCGTCTCGGTGAGTTTGCGAGTTTGCGATTCAAGCTCTCGTCGCAAACCGCGAGGAGCAACGAGAACGAAACATTTCGAATAGCAGTAACGAGTTACAGAAATCCTAGAACAAGTTGCTCGAACCGTGGCGACGTTCTAATAACCACCCCTTTCCAAAAAGGGCGAAGAAACATAGTCCGAGAGCGGAGAGTCAAACTTTCTCGGAAACGACTCCGCGCGAAAATGTGTTTTAGCAGGTATCGTTCGCGTAACGGGAGGTGTATAATCGACGAAAAGTCGGTGAACTATAAGGAGAAACGACATAGAGCGTTTCCACAAGCAACGCGTTTTCCTCGGCCCGCTTAGGGCCTGGGGCCGCCTAGTTCGGCGAGCGTCGCGACGCCACGCGAGGCAAGCCTTTTTCGTGCCTGTCGGGCAAGCACCGTCCCACGAGAATGCGGGGGCGTCCTGACGAGAGCATATATTCGACGTCGCGACGCTCCCGAGGCACAGACGCCACTCCAACTCTGTCCCGTGCACGGTACGTAGAACGCTGCTTTCCGGAACGATATATTCCGTCTCTCTGGATACTATCGGCCGCTTCCAGAACCCTCGAGAGTGTCGATACCGGTTACAATCGATCGATATCTTGCATCGATCCTTTAGATCGCCTCGTTGTACGAAATCTCCCGTAGCATAGTGGCACGTTTTTAGACGGTTTTCTTTTTTAAGGGAGCGGTCGTCTCCTTCCGGTATCTCGTATCTGAAATAGCACCGAGGGTTAATTGTATTTGTGTTTGAGAATTGAAAGTAAGTGACGTTCTAACTTTGTTAAATGAAAATTGTTCGGTAACCGTTTAAGTATTATTTACGTTGTTTCTGTTTGAAAGAGATTACGCGAATAGTCTGAGAACTTGCTTCAACTTTCTGAATTGTATTTTCGTAGTCTTTAAATTTAAACAGAGGGTAACTTTGTTCGGTGAAGTTTCAAATTTTCTGTGAATTTACTTTCGAATTGAGCTTCGTAACAGTCCGTTGTAACGTTTATCGGAATTACAATTCGAATATCGTGGAAAAGATTTTTTAATTCGTTCTTCGTACTAATCGAGTATCGTTCGAACGTTCTCTAGTACCATTGACCAGTTCTGTGTGCAAATAATTTCTTTCGAGTGTGAGTATTCGATACGATACGCTCTGTTCTTGTATCCGAAAGTATCCAATTTGACATTCATAGTATTCTGTTTCGTAAACGTAATCTCTTCTGGCGCTTTTTACTTTAAGCATCTAAGAAGCAACTAAACGAGCTTCCAGTTTTCATTGCCACTTCGAATTAGCCGTATCAAACGGTCAAGGTTTTTTTTTTTTTTTTTGAAAAAACAATTTGGTGTCTCATAGTTTAAAGAATCCGTGTCGTTTCCCCGCATTCGATACAAAATTGCAAGTACAGAATCGCCAGAAGATATTTTATTGATAGATTACTATATATTTCGAGTAAATTAGAAAACGAAGAAACTATCCACATCGTTTACGATCTGTACAATAATCGTACAACAGAAGTCGCGAACCTTAAAATTTGATCGATCGTTTCTCCGGTATAGTTACCAATTTTCGATTCTCGGGTGAAAAACATATCGTTGGAACTAATATTTACAAAAACAAAACCTCAATGACTCGAGATGTTGTCGCTTCCTGAGCTATTTCTAACGTTCGAACGATCTCAACCCCCCTCTTGTTCCCTAGCCTTGCAACGCCAGCGACACCTTTCGTCCGCAAATCGCGTTTCCAATTGTTGCTCGAAGAACATTGTTCTTTCGCGCGGGGAGTTCTTCCACGGCTTCGAAATTCTTCTAAGCAGCTAATCACGAATGCCAGAAATACGCGTACGGGGCGAATGGCCGGATCTATCGTCATGTTTAGGCATATTCGAGGTCTTTGCCCGTGTACGAGGCTCGTCCTTTTGCGAGCACGGCATAATTTTGGCACGCGCGGGCCTCGTCGTTTAAGCTTTATCCTCGTGGTTCGAGCCGAGTCGCGCCGAACGGAGACGATGTTGCCCGCCATAATCGTCGCTTGCACTTATTAGGGATCGCCCGTCGGTTGTACGTCTAAAGTTAGCGTCGCGACGCACCGAAATAGTGCCGCGACGCCGGGACCGCTTGCCTATCGTTTTATAGGCAACTGGGTCAATTCTGGCGCGCATCGACGCTTTCCGCGAAAACTTCATCGAACCACTCGACACTTTTAATAGGTTTTCATACCCGTGTATTGCAAACTCGACTCCGTATTCCGTTGATATTTACGTACTTTGTATTGCGTATTTTTATAAATGTGTCCATTTTCTTTTCTTTTCTTTTCTTTTTTTTTAATATTTATGCGACGATTTTTACTCCGGTGGTAACGTATCCGTTCGTTTCACTAAATTGTTTTATAATTTTTCGTCGAAACAGAGTCGCGTAATCGATCGTTTGTAAATCAGAAGAACCTTTCGATTATTTTTATCAACGTGCGAAAGTAATTGCAACGATCTCTCTGTACACTCCTATTGGGAAAATAGATCGTTCGGAACGACACTTTGAATCGAGACTTTAGATCGAAATAAGCCGTTTACTCGCAAATTGCTCCGTAACAACGGTTCCGATGGTCTTCTCGCATCTTCTGGCCTTAAATCGGAAAAAAACTTAAATTCGATAAAGTGTCAGTGCTATGTCTTTCGAATCAACGATGCGTTTACGCGAGGAACGAGACACCGTAAACACGTTATCTCTGTCAATGTCAACGAGAAGATAATTAGTTGACGAATTAAAATATTCCAACGTGTCTAAGCACCGATTGCCTACAAACCACAACGAGAATCCAAGGAAGGCCACGATTTCTGTTACAGAGCAATAAAATCGAAGAAGAAACAAAATGTGTGACGACGAAGTAGCAGCCCTTGTTGTCGACAATGGATCCGGTATGTGCAAGGCCGGTTTCGCCGGAGACGACGCGCCCCGTGCCGTCTTCCCCTCGATCGTAGGTCGCCCCCGTCATCAGGGCGTGATGGTCGGTATGGGTCAGAAGGACAGCTACGTCGGCGACGAGGCCCAGAGCAAGAGAGGTATCCTCACCTTGAAATACCCGATCGAGCACGGTATCATCACCAATTGGGATGATATGGAGAAGATCTGGCACCACACATTCTACAACGAATTGCGTGTCGCCCCCGAGGAACACCCTGTCCTCCTCACCGAAGCTCCCTTGAACCCCAAAGCCAACCGTGAGAAGATGACCCAGATCATGTTCGAGACCTTCAACAGCCCGGCTATGTACGTGGCCATCCAGGCCGTACTCTCCCTGTACGCTTCCGGTCGTACCACCGGTATCGTCCTGGACTCTGGTGACGGTGTATCTCACACCGTACCGATCTACGAAGGTTACGCTCTTCCCCATGCCATCCTCCGTCTCGACTTGGCCGGTCGCGATTTGACCGACTACCTCATGAAGATCCTCACCGAGAGAGGTTACAGCTTCACCACCACGGCTGAGCGTGAAATCGTCCGCGACATCAAGGAGAAGCTCTGCTACGTTGCCCTGGACTTTGAACAGGAAATGGCCACTGCCGCCGCCAGCACCTCCCTCGAGAAGAGCTACGAGTTGCCCGATGGACAGGTCATCACCATCGGTAACGAGAGGTTCCGTTGCCCCGAGGCCCTCTTCCAACCGTCCTTCCTGGGTATGGAATCCTGCGGTATCCACGAGACCGTGTACAACTCCATCATGAAGTGCGACGTCGATATCCGTAAGGATCTCTACGCCAACAACGTACTCTCCGGTGGTACCACCATGTACCCTGGTATCGCCGATCGTATGCAGAAGGAAATCACTGCCCTCGCCCCATCGACCATCAAGATCAAGATCATCGCTCCCCCCGAGAGGAAGTACTCCGTATGGATCGGTGGATCCATCCTGGCCTCCCTGTCCACCTTCCAACAGATGTGGATCTCCAAGCAGGAGTACGACGAGTCCGGCCCAGGCATCGTTCACCGCAAGTGCTTCTAAGCAGTTATGCTCGATTCAAATTATTATTACTATCGATATTGTTATTGCTACACCTTTTCCCAAAATGTACCGTTCACTGCCGTACCGCTTCGTCTAATTGCGCCTCCGTTAGTTCAATCCTATCGGTACTGTTTCTACGTGGCGGTGAGATTTCTTCCGACGAACATCGTCCGAGCATATACGTCATCTTTTGTATATAAGTTTACATCTACGGAATAAATCAGTCTTATATTCTTACAACGAATCAAAACTCTAGCTCTTCATTTAACGATCCCCCGATAACGCGAGTGAGTCGATGTTCAGAAAATCGAGCAATTTTCGGTAGCATCGTATTCTTGCGAACACCACCTTTCGGTCGTGTTGAAACACTTTGGTCCGCTTTAAACGTCTCGTCCAATGAAAACGGTACTCGTCACTCTGTCACGATCAAAGTATATTATTGTAGAGGACAGGATGGGTAATTTGTCATTGATTCCGTGCATTTGCAGTTCGACGAAGCACATAGTTAGAGTGGATTCGATCGGTGTAAAAACGTACGCTTGTTGCTCCGTGAAGTAAACTATGGAAGAAATCAACGAAAGTGGAGGGATGAAAAGGGATCGATGATTTGGATGTTCGAACAAAAAATTACTACGAAAAAGTCGTTTATTAAATTCTCGTATAAAAATCTAGCGGCACTCGTGTTTATCTAGAGACAATAAATATTTTGGGAGGGGTAGTAGTATGCATCATCTACCATGCATGGGCTGAATCATACGAAGGAAGAACTCATTGCTTCTATCGAAATTACCGGGAATATCCAGCTGGACTTCTGCACGTTATCGCGGACTTTGTTGCCAATTAATCGAAAACAGATGCACGCTCATCCAGGAACACGTTCGTGCGAATCACTGGTTTTTCCCTTTATCGTGGTCCGCATCTTGTCCAATTCTCGTCCCATTTGCGTTCCTTGTATTTTGGCATCTGCAAAATTTTCATTATTTAAATTACCAGTTTCAGGCTGTCGTTTGGTAACTCGGGAATTTCAATTTCGCGCGAGCGATAATTCAAATTTTGTCGAATGTCTCGCCATCTAACGTTTCACTTCGATTCGTGAAATTTCTACTTGAAATGGAACTTTAAACGTTCGAATCTACTTTTCCGGTCACTTTGATTATCGCGCGTTGGAAACGTCGCGTTGGGGTCCAATTGAACCGTTGACCAACGATATCGCTCTTAATGCGCCTTACGTACGCGCGTATCGTCAAATATTCAGATCTATCGCGGGTCTAGACATAACAAAGCGTATCACCTCGGATCGTTCTGCTCGTTGTCATCCTCGTGCATCGAACTTGCAAACTCTTACTCGATCGGTCAAATCCACCACCGCGTACACGTTGAAGGGATTCCGTCTGAGAAAGTCCCTGCGACAAAGACGCGCCGTTTCGGGGTTGAAACTCGGCAATGTGAATCTGCGAAACGGTCGAAGCGGCTCTACAGCCGCTCTAGTAAAAAGGTGGAGGGGATCGGTGGTGACTCGAGCTACGTCGTCGCCCCGTGCACTCCCAATTATAGAAGGCAGCCTCGATCGTCCAATAATTTGATTCTATATACTTTTCATCGACCTGACATATACTCGATCGAGCATTTCCAATTAGCGTTACGTGCAGCCCCAAATCGGGATCACTCAACATTGAAAATGGCGCGACGTCTACGAGCATAATACCGATTATTATTGTTGGCACGGAACAACCAGCACCAAGTTTCGTACACTTATGACCATGAATGACGAGTCCAGAACGGACCACCTACATCTGTTTCACGACACGGGGATTTTAATCGATTTAACGCAACCCGGACGCGACTCCGATCTCTCGTTGCAACGATTTACTCAAAATAAGCGACAAATTACCAGATTACATCGCGGACGCGTAACTCTTAACGAGTCACGGTAGAAATACTCGAACGTTTCGTTATCGTGCCGTGAAAGTTCCCGATCGTTCCTTTTTTAAAAATACTTCGAATCGGTGGAACGCAACGGTCTCGAAAGACGCGAGATTGGTACGCGTCCTCGCACGATATTACAGGGACGTTTGAACGATTCATTCTCGTGATTTCTCGAAAACGAAGCGCACTTGTACAACGGTCGCGTGTCTCGAATTTGGAAACTCGGAGCTTCTTATTGGAAACGATGAACTGTCAAGCAACGAGATTGATCGTAGACCGATCGCGAGTCGATCCCGAATAGGATACTCGCGCGCAGTCCTAAACAACGAGAGATCAAATTCATCGGGGCTATCTCACCGATCGACGATGAATCGATATCGTTCGCTCGAGCCAACGATAACGTCGGTGCCCTTTGACCCTCCGTGATTAGAGCCCGACGAACGACGGCCCTGACGCGTGACGAGTCCTTATTTGGATTGGGGGGCCGTCGGCCGCCGCCTCGTCGCGACGCACGGCGTCTCTCCCTCTCGGCGTTGCTGTTAGGGCGGCTAAGGACTAGGCGGCGGCGGCGGGCTGAGACGAGTGTTAATGCACGATAGATTTCCATCTAAGGGGCGGATCGCTATTTTCGGCTGCGAACCGATATGGATAAAGGGACCCCACAGAGCCGGCACTGTGCCACTCGCCGCTCTCGGTCTCTTGCACGACGTACGCCCTAAGCGACCGTTGCCGATCTCTCGACTCATTAGTGAACGGTAAATCGAAACGTGTGTAACTCTCGCAACTTGCATCCCGAGAGAGCTTAACAGTGTGGTATCGGCGAGCTTTCTTTTCGATCGCTCGAACGCTCGGGACGGTACCCGTGGACACCTTCGGCCCTCGTGAACCTGGATTTCGTTCGCTACGATCGCGGGGGAACAGTGAATTTCGAGGGATCTCGTCGTTTGCGATTCGAACGCGTCGCGCTTTGGTGATTTCGCGGCGGAAATCGATGTCAAAACCTCGTCCAGGCCGTACGAGGACCGAGGGCAGTCCATTGTTCGAGGATGCCGTCGTTTGATCTTGCATGTCCCCGGACGATTGTGAAGTGACGTTCCGCGAATGTGACTTCAATTGTTGTGCTTCTGCAATTACTGACGCTACTGATCCCAGTATACACAATTTTCGATTATTTTTCTTTAACCCGTAATTAACGTAATTGGCTTCCTCCGAAGTAACAAGAAGATACGTATAATCGCACGACCGTCGAGGAACAATCGTTCCTCTATCCGATTAACAGAGAATTGAAAGTTTCGTCGCAACTGTTTATTATACTAACCCATTATTTTGGAACAATTTACCATCGAGGGTTACCAAAGTACGTCGTTTTCGTTTTGTTTGCATTTCGTCGTAATCTTTCAAGCTGTTTCATTTGTCTTTTGTTTATCAACTTTTTCAATTTCAACGCAACGTTAACGGGTTCGTTCCTCTGTGAAAGATCGCACTCTTTGATTGTCGCCAATTTACGATTATCGATGACTTTCGTCGATTTGAGACAAGAAAAATTAACGCGACTGCGAATAAAACACTAATTACGCATAATACTCGCACGCTAAAGAAATTTACCCGTCCCTGTATAAAAGGTTCAATTTGATTTTCGCAGAAAGTAACGCCAAAAACGAATCAAAATGTGTGACGATGATGTTGCGGCATTAGTCGTGGACAACGGGTCCGGTATGTGCAAGGCGGGATTCGCTGGAGATGACGCACCGCGTGCTGTCTTCCCCAGCATTGTCGGCCGCCCACGTCATCAGGTTCGTCGGATTCGTCCCTCGTTTGATCGACATCTCGTTCCGTTAGTATCACGTGTTGCTAACGTTTTCAAATATCTTTGCAGGGTGTGATGGTCGGTATGGGTCAAAAGGACAGCTACGTAGGAGACGAGGCCCAAAGTAAAAGAGGTATACTTACCTTAAAGTATCCTATAGAACACGGTATAATTACCAATTGGGACGACATGGAAAAGATATGGCATCATACGTTCTACAACGAATTGCGCGTGGCGCCCGAAGAACACCCAGTTCTTCTCACCGAGGCACCCCTGAACCCGAAAGCCAACCGTGAGAAGATGACCCAGATCATGTTCGAAACCTTCAACAGCCCGGCCATGTATGTCGCCATCCAGGCCGTACTCTCCCTGTACGCTTCCGGTCGTACCACCGGTATCGTCCTGGACTCTGGTGACGGTGTATCTCACACCGTACCGATCTACGAAGGTTACGCGCTTCCCCATGCCATCCTCCGTCTCGACTTGGCCGGTCGCGATTTGACCGACTACCTCATGAAGATCCTCACCGAGAGAGGTTACAGCTTCACCACCACGGCTGAGCGTGAAATCGTCCGCGACATCAAGGAGAAGCTCTGCTACGTTGCCCTGGACTTTGAACAGGAAATGGCCACCGCCGCAGCCAGCACCTCCCTCGAGAAGAGCTACGAGTTGCCCGATGGACAGGTCATCACCATCGGTAACGAGAGGTTCCGTTGCCCCGAGGCCCTCTTCCAGCCATCCTTCCTGGGTATGGAATCCTGCGGTATCCACGAGACCGTGTACAACTCCATCATGAAGTGCGACGTCGATATCCGTAAGGATCTCTACGCCAACACGGTACTCTCCGGTGGTACCACCATGTACCCTGGTATCGCCGATCGTATGCAGAAGGAAATCACTGCCCTCGCCCCATCGACCATCAAGATCAAGATCATCGCTCCCCCCGAGAGGAAGTACTCCGTATGGATCGGTGGATCCATCCTGGCCTCCCTGTCCACCTTCCAACAGATGTGGATCTCCAAGCAGGAGTACGACGAGTCCGGCCCCGGCATTGTTCACCGCAAGTGCTTCTAAGGTGTTGCACCGGGCTTGGGGATTCATGATATTCACCTGCTTTCTTTTCTTTTTTTTTTCTATCGATGCTCGCCATTTTTCGAGCCACAACCTCCGCAGACACGGGTATACCGAGGTTAGAGGGAAGAAAGAGGGAAGAAGGTAGACACGGGGGAACGAGGTTTTGGGAAACGAAAATTACTGAAGTGCCTTTATTCTACACATTTATCAGACTGTAATTTACTTTGTAGTTTGTACAACACGACTGTTTGTTATTAACGTTAATTAATTTATTGATAATATCCTCGGTCATTGCAACGAGCCCTTCTCGGTCCTGTAACATGTATACGCAGACTTACATGCACACGCGCGCACACGCGCACGCGCACACGCACACACATACACGCAAAGGCTTTTCTTGAAATCGTACGCGCACGTAATTTGGCATTTGCGATACGCACGGGGTGGTAATCGACGAGAATGAAGTATACGATGAAAAACCATAACCAGGCGCATCGACGTCGGCTCATATTGCTGCCTGGCGTATTTGTTCTTCTTATTATATCATATAATTAATGATAATAAAACTGTATTATATAATAAGTCGATGTCGGATTATGTGAACCTTATCGCCCGTGAAATCGTTGGCGAACGTTCAACGCGATGACATAAGGGACGTGAACAAATTGCGAATTCGTACTCGAAAAAGTTCAGGAGAAATATTGTGTTTTGGATTCTCATGACATTTAACTTTGGATACAGTGTACTCTGGCAAACGGCCAAACTGTGCGCAACTATATGTAACTATATTTTTGTTCACATTGAACGGAGGGAGATGTAGATACGCGGTGGTAATAACAAAGAAAGAGAATCGTGAATTTTTATTGCGCAGAGTCCGATCGACGAGGGTAACAAATTTTCGTCGGTTATATTATTATTAAATCAGAGCACGTACTGCAAATGGAATTCGCAGAACGTAGTGACTCGTATCTGCATTAAGGAGCGCCAATACTTCTTATACCGATCTAGGAATAGTACGCAATCTGCGGCTGTTTCGTTCTATAGTATCGCGCAGACTCCTGTTGGATGATTGGACAGAGATCGCGGTGAAATATTCTCGCGAATAGAAGTGCATAAATTTAGTCCTCGGCTCTCGAAGATTTATTCATCGCACGCGGGAATTCAATTCTTCGTCTCGAAACAAAGCAGTTTGTTTAACTTGACACCTCTATTTCCTTTCAATCTTTCATCCTCGCTTTCACCGTGCAAATACGAGTACACTCGTTCTTCGCTGAACGTTGAGCAACCAACCGTTTTCGATAAACGACAACGTTTCATCATTGTTCCCAGAAACGCGTTTCGATCCCGCAATACACACGGGACGGATTTGTCTCATATTCGACGCGGTGTTTCCGATTGGTTCAAACACGGTCGATTTTAGCCCATTCCTCGAAGGAAGAGCAACGCACCAGCCGTAACCCAAGACGAGCAGCAAAACTACGCTACAAATAAAGAAATAGCAAAAATAGAGTTGTCGGTAGCCGGCTACGCGGATGCCGTGACTGTCGGGGAACGCATGCCGGGGGTCCCCGGGAGCATCTTCTAGCCTTACAAGGCCCCTGGGTGACTTACGTTTATTCTGACGCTTCGACGACTAAAATTAGAGACCACACTCTTCGAGACGCGTATGCACGCGTTCGTGCACCTGCATGGGGTGGACGTGCGCCAGCTTAGACGGATTCTACCGCACACTGTCTCTCTTTGCAAGTTGAATACGCGCTGAAAATGCCACGACAAGAGAGGGACAGATTGATTTTGCTACTTGTACGATATATGCTGCTAAATCGAATGAACTTGACGATTGAGGTCGGACGAGGTTAATTATATCGTATAATTTTAATGATTTCTATTGATCGTTAAAGCTGATAATAAGACAGTTACAATTTTTTGGAAACACTTTTGGAATTTTTTTCAAGGATAGAACAAATAAAACGATACCGAAATTTCGACGTATCTAATGGAAAAGATATACACAATAGATGTAATACACGTTATATCAGGGTTGGCGAATCTTCTCGAGATAACGTGCCAGAAATAAATAATAAAAAAAATGTTGCAGCGTGCCGTATGAAAATTTATTAAGTAGATGCTATTTAATTTCCGAGTAATTGATAAATATAATAATTATTATAAAAATACTATAGTATGAATGCTTGTCGCTCTTTTATATAGTTATTACTTTAAAACAACTATATAATACAAACAATTAACTTATAATGTAAAACTGTTATAATTATTTCCAAAAATGTTCGTGTCTTTTAAATTTTGTAACATAAAATAAATTTGATTTAAAATTCAGTCGGGTGCCAGAAAAATCGTTTTGTCTATCATCTCAACCACGCTACCGTAGGTTCGCCAATCTTACATTACACCATACATTCGAGCTATATTTGAATATATAGATTATTTGTCGTAATTTCATACTTATATTAAACTTGGTTCTTCACTTATGTCTGCATTACATCGACTTTACGGTTATCAGTATATCTAGGAGAAAATTATATCAACAGTAGACAACTTGAATCAGCTTGGATTATATATATATATAGATAAGATCAGATGTAGACAATAGATTAGATGTAGATAAAATCTGATTTTATCTACACTGAATTTAGACAAAAATCTAGTTAATAATATCTTGTAATAGATTTTGTCTTTAGATTAAGATAGAGTTATAAATTATTAGATTTAGTTACATACTAGTAGATATAGTTCAAAATTTAAATCTATAGATTTAGATAATATCTCGCGAAAGTATTAAATTTTTAATCAAAGAAATTTCATAATGTGTTACCACAAGAATTTCAACTAACATTCTATCTAATATCTCGAGTTAATGATTTATTTTAAAATACCATAAAAATCACTCAGTTCGTATCAAATTTGCAATCTTGTATTTTTAAGATTTTATCTCGAAACTATCAGACGTTGGCTGTTGAAATTCAAATGCCAAAATAAATTTTAAATGCACAGAAACATTTGTATTAGTTTTTAAAGCTCTTAAAACTTAAAATGATTTCAAAGTTTTTAAATGCGCATAGAAACTGTTATCTGGTGATTCATCAACTTTTCTCTTTGAATCAATTTTTCTCTAAGCATTGTATTAAAGGGTATATATGACCTAGATATCTATACAACCTATATTCAATCATTTTACACGTCCCTACAAGTATACGCATGTGTCATAACGAAACATATGTTAACGTGTTTCTTTATCAACAAAAATTGAAAAATAATTACTCGTGCATCCTCGTCACAGCGATACAATCATTACATACGTATGTGTGCATGTTGCATCGAGTATTGAATTTGTCGAGTGCGATCTAATATAGTTACCTTATATAAAGCATCATTTGTGTCTGAAAAGTGTTACTACGATCGTTACAAAAATGTATGTGTGGTTGAAACAAAAATAATAGTAATAATTGTGACAAAAAATGTGGATCGCTATTCTTGCTAAGATGTAATCTCTGTATTTCTATGTAACAAAAAACAAAAATAAAATGTTCGTAAAACATTACCTGGAAGTAAACATAAAAAGAGTGAATTACGAATGTTGATCGTGTGTGAAACAAATTGGATTTGTAAATTAAAAATTTCACGATCGGATTCGAGCGAGAATCAAAAATGTTGAGGTTAAATTTGGAATCAAGATGTCAATAATAGAAAAGTTTTTGAAGAACACGAGGTATGTTTTATCATTTTATTAATATAATAATACTGAAAAACGAAAGTTATCTTCCGTGATCTTAGACTATCATTTTGTTTTTGTAGTATTGACAACTATAATTTGAAATTTTTTAAACAATCAATTATTGTAAATCTTTTTCTAAAATTTAATGATACCAATGAAAATACAATATCGTTTAATCGATGTTAATTAATACATATGTTTGTATCTTATGAAATTTCAAACTGTTTTTAGATTTAGCAATTATTTTTAAATATAATATTATTTTAGAAACATTATAAAACAGAGTTTGCACAATTATCGTATAATATAATAAACTTACAAATAAATAATAAATATATTTTTGTTACAGATTTATGTTATATTGGCACAAAATGTAATGTTATGTTTATTATTATTATATTATGTTTACAATGGGGAAAGTTATACCAATGAGCTGGTTGAACCAGATATTGTTGATTTTAAGTATATTAAGTGCTTTGTTGTCTTTACTTATACAAGAATGGGCTGGACTCACAACACTACCAATCTATGTGACTATTTTATGGGCTACTTTCATTATAATAATATCAGTGTGGCTCAGTTGTTTCTTACTTCAACTTGCACTAAAAGCAAATATCCCACTTAACATAAAACTTCTTAATAACTGGTTATATAAAAAATTAGCAAGTAATCTGAAATTACAAGATTCGGGAGAAAAAGGTAATTGTAATAGTAATTTTAAAGATAAATTGAAAATAAATGAACATATAAATTTAATAAAAAGACCTATTAGAAAGAAAACAGATAATGTTTCGACGATAAAAATATCATCTAGAAAATCAATTGCATTTAATGCAAAAACTATTTCTTTAAAAAAGAAACGAATGATAGGAATAAACGATATGGTGAAAGAAATCCATTTAAAATGTATTGATGTCTGGTATAAATCCATCAGCAATGATAAATCATTCCCTGATGAAGCACAAGAAATGCTAAAAAAACTATTGACCAAATTATTTTATAAAATCAATTTAATGGACAAAGTGAAGCTTACTCATAAACTAGCAAATGTGTTCTTGTTACATTTAAAAGAATATCACAGGTATGATTTCCCATTCATTTTTTCATAAAGCAATCTATTATTAAAGATAATTGTATTTTATTATAGAGCATTACGTCGAATAGAAAAAGGAACAGCAACAAGTATGGAGGAAGCATTCAAGTTTTTACATCCTGGTTCTCGTAATGTATCAGCCTTGGAGCACATGCTTCATCGAATAATTAGTACCTTGGCACAAGAATTTTTACAATGGGAATTGACAAGTTCATTGCCATGTAAACTTTTACTATCTATTTTAGCAAAAAGATTACTACTAATTATAGAAACAATAAGTTCTCCAAACTGGTTTTTTCAAAGTTTAACGGATTTATTAGAACCTGAATCAAAAGAAGTTGCTGAAGTTAAAATTAAAAAGAAAGAAGACATATTATGCACAAAAGTACAATATACTTTTACAAAATTTAATTAATTATTGGTTAGACATTCACTATAAATTAATATAATGATTCTTTTAGAAATTTATATCCAATGCTTTGAACGAAGGTATAACATCTTCAACAGCAGCTATAATTCCACAAATGTTACCAAAATCAAAATCTGATTCATACACAAAAACTGCAATTGAAAATAGAAATATCTCATTAACCATAAACGACAAAAGACCTACATTACATTTAGACAATTTAGCTACAGAACATAGAGGTCTTTGGGGTAAAAGTATGTCAGAAGTGGATTCTGAAGTGGACGATGTTAAAATATCTCCAGTATATGAAGAACCTGCTGATTTTGCTACAGTAATTGCTAGACTCAGGACTGTATTACAACAAAAATCAACAGTGAATACACCTTTGTAAGTTGTAATGTTTTTGATCTTTAACAACATAACATTTTCTTACATTGGATGTTTTCAGACATGTAGAAGAAAAATCTTACGTAGTTTACGAAGGAAATCAATTTACCAATTTATTGATTCCATGGACAGAGTTTCATACAGCTCCTGATGGTTCGCAACAACTACTTTATTGTATTCAATTTGATGATGTGGAACAACGTGGAGTTGATTTATTTGAAACAACTACTGCTACCGTCAGAAGACAATACTGTGATTTTGCTCAGTTACATGCCAACTTGCAAGAGGTACAATACAAAATAATCTATTTTCTGTACTTTCCAATACCTTATTTAATTTATTATATACAGTATACAAATTTATAGATTCCAGAATTAGCATCTATTATGACAGATTTAGTATTACCGGAAGGTGGGCGTATTGAGTTAGAGAATTATTTGAAAACTCTCACTACACGTTTAGCTAATGAATGCCCATCACAATTGCGACATTTTCTACGTCCAAGCAGTAGTGCTGGTAAAAAGGCAGATGTGGTTGCACCTCGATTTGATAGATTTTTGGCCAAAACTGTAAGCGGTGTTTTCAACACATTGAAAACAGTTGTTCCAGGTTTTGAAGTTGAACAGGAAGAGGAAAATGTTCCATTACCTACATTAATGCCTTTAGCTGATATACCATGGAGGTTCGTCGAGGATATTAAATCGGTAATTAAACATAGATCGTGACATAAATGTCGATAATGTATTTGATATTTCTTATACCTCGTAGTAAGCAGACAAATAAATATATCGTTGTATTATTTCAGAAAAGTTTAGCAGTTCGACTCCAACAACTAGTAGATGAAAGAACTGAGTATTCTTGTGTGGATACAGCTTACGAAGCTGTTGACTCAATGGACAGTAGTAACGATACTACATTATTATCTCATTGGTGGGAAATTGTAAAGGCTTCCGATGAAGGTAAATTAAGTATGCAAACAAGTGCTACAATATGCCTTAAAGTATATAAGTATTCACAATTATATCCCTTTTTCTTTGACAGAAGAAGTAGATGAATTAGATTCTCACTTAATGTTAACATGTGCTGCTATAGATCTTATCTGTGAGTTGTTATCAGGCATTGAAAGTAATAATACCTTACAACAAGAAGCAGTTGTTAGGTGGACAAAGTTACTCTTTGGAAATGTCACTGAACCCTTGTTACAAGTAATAATTCATAATATTTCTTCATTATCTTTCGATATTATAATAATTGTCATTAATAGTTTTACATTAAATTAATAATTTAATACAATTTTTCAGACCGCTATTCTCCAAATTTTTGATTACTTGAGTAATACATCATTTCTTCGTAATGTACAAAACAAAATTTCTGATAAACCTTTAATACCCATCAAGGAAAGACTGTTGCAACAATTATTAGCTAAAATTCCAAGTGACATAAAATTAATATTTGGTGAGGATGATATGGTAAACATTATGCAATATCTGCTTGATTCTTATGAAACAAAGAAAATCAATGTAGATTTAAACCTACAGATATTAGATGTTCTAGCATCACAACTACTAGTTACATGTAGATTAACTCATAGTAGTGCAGCTCTCCGATAATTTCATTTTTTTTTTAAATTCATTAAAGAAAAAACAGTACAATACATACTTATAAAAATGTACATTATTCAAATAATTTACTAGTACTGAAAGTCATGAATTACTGAAATATATTTTAGAGAGAAAGGAATTGATGTGCCATATGTAGCAAATTAGTTGACATTTGACAACTAAAAACTATAAAGTTTTCAAAACCGACTGTGTACCTGATTATATATTTAAAATAAGAATGCCAAGTATTTTTTCCATTAAAGTAACATGACTCATGAGTTATATAATATGCATTGCGCATATTAGGTACTACGTGCATTTAAACTGTACATTCGTATTTAATGTTTAAGTTTTGTACAAATGTTTATGAAAAACTATTATATTTCACAATTAATAAAAGTCTATCGATATATATGAAATTTAAATGTATGCAAAATCGTAATAGTCTAATACATATTTATTCTTATGATTAAATACATTTAATTCATAATTTGATCAATTTTCTTTCCCTTGTTCATTCTGCGCCTTTTGTTTCTCTAATTGTGCCCTGAAATAAATGATTACACTTTATAAAGTATTATACAATTATTTAAATACAATATTTTATACATCTACTCATAGTCATATTTTGATGACCGTTAAATCATTACAATATAATTAATAGGAACATGAGGTCAGACTTATACAACCATTTCAAATTTAAGTTATTTTTCTACTTAAGGTGTTAACATTCTTTCTAATTAGAAAAATTACCTTAACTGTTTATTAAAATCGTCTTCAACATTGTCATCATCCCAATTATCTTCCCATACAGTAATATCTTCATTGTCTTCGTCTACCGCAGTCCAATCTACCAAGTCATTCAATAAAATTGAGGTTAGGTCACAATATTTAGACATTATTTAATAATAAACATTTACGACTGTAAATTCTTATACCTTCCGCAGGAAATTCTTCAAACTCATCGTCTTCCTCTAATAATCCTAAATCAACTTTTGTTTTATCATTTTTATTGTCTGTCATTCTCAAATTTGACACTCCTACAAAGCAAAAATCAATTCCAGTATGATGGAACGCGTTTGAAATGGTTTGAACTTTCTAAAGACTTATACTGTATCATAAAACAAATATATAGAGCTGACACTAGCAATTAAAAAATTTACTTCAAAATGGTAATACAGTTAAAAACATAAAAAAAACAATACTTTCATTATAACAAAAAAGGGTAAAAACATAACTATAACAAAACAATGATAAATTTGTATAAAAACTATAAAACTTGAACTTACGACTTACAAAATTGTAACAGAACAAAAATGTATAAATAAGTAATAAACACTTACCAGCACAAAATTGGTTGAAACAAGATATTACGTTGCACAGGCGCAAAAGCTTTTGATTAATAAACTAAAGTCGTGACACACCTTCTACCAATCAGAAGTTTTACCACATTTGTATTATATATTTATAGTCTATTCATGGACGAGATACGAATGTCTACATTAATGCCTGCATGATCAGTTAAATGGCTGTAGCTATTGGTCTATTTTCTTGAAGTGTTTATTGTGTCCTGAATTTTCAAATCTTTTTCACATTGGTAGTATTGCTACTTGAACTTTAACACATGCCGGGTCGGGTCTGGTGCGTCGATTTCAAATTGTTTTCCGTTGCAGATTACCGTTGAACGGTTGTGTTCTAATTCCAATCTCAAATTTGATAAAATGAACCGCAGATATAAAGAAAAACCAAAAGCTTTTGGAAATATAAGCGAAAATCGACTTATTCGCGCCAAAAAATGTGACGAATTGCGTAAAATATCAAGAGACAAGACTATAACCGCGAAAAGAAATCTACTCGTTACTTCGGCTACAACATCACAGAATATAGGTTCGTTAAGCTGCTTGTTTGACTTTAATATTCATGCACGTTTTATTACATGATTATATTTTGATTTTATAGTACTTTCTACGAAAGATAATCGCATGTCTAAACTTCGACAATGGAAGGCAGAACGTGATAAACGTCGAAGGATAGAACAAGCGAAGAAGAAGCCTCCTTTTATTGTCGGCTTAGTACATCACAAATTATATTCTCCAATTAAAATAAATAAAACTCTTGTGTCGCAAAAAAAGTCACACAATCGAATTGCACCAACTGCACCAACTGCACCTACTTCTCCAATAAAAAGAATTACAAGAGCTACCGAAAAGAGATTAATGGCTAAAGCAGCAGAATTATTGATAAAAAATTCTAGTTCATCTGCCAAAAAAGATCAAAAAGCTGAAAAGAAACAGGAGCATTCTTTTGCTCCTGAAAATTACAAATTTAAACACCCCGCAGGATTACCCCAAGTGCCATTATTCGGCAGAGTAGTTCCATATAGTGTATCACCCACTACAATAAGTGAAATTGTGTCAAATTTTTCAAGGACAACAAGAGCAAGTATAAAAAGCAATACTACAAAATTTACAGAAGTAGAGATCGATGATAAAGAATGTGAAGAAGGCAGTTCCATTGAAACTATAAGATTAAATGTATCGTCTGATGAAAAAGAAATGTCCAATTCATTCAACAATAGTATTGTTAATAGTAACAATGATGATGTCAATGACCACGAGAAAGAAAAATTAAATGACAAACCTTCTAATAACAGTATTGCACAAGTTAGTAAAATACTTAATAACAGTACTAAGGAAGCTGATACAATATTTAATAACAATGTTAAAGCAGCATCTTTCTCACACATTGATACACCTACATCTGCACAATTTAATTCTCCTAGTGATCCAGTTTTCTTTTCACCATATATTGTTTCCAGTCGTGGGAAAAGTAATGCTAGAAAAGAGCAACAGTTAAAGCGTGGTTTTAGCTTTGGCTCTACACGTAGCGCTGATATTCCTACAAAAGATACTATCATGCAAAATTTAAACATTTCAGTTGAAGAAGAAGAACGTACTGCACAATATTTTCAATTTCTTCTAAATAAAGAAATAAGTAGATTAAAAGAATTATGTAAGAAATGGGAAAAAGTGAAAACAGAATCTGAAATTACAGAAGATGCACAATACCATATTAATCAGGCCGTTGGGCAAACAAATTTACTAATAAACAGAAAGTTTGAAAGATTTCGTGGATTAGTTTCTGATTGTGTAACAGGGAAAGGTGAAATGTTAGTCACATGCAAGGACTTACAAGGATTCTGGGACATGATGTATATGGAAGTAAAAAATTGTGATTCACGATTTGAAAAGATAGAACAACTTCGTTCACAAAACTGGGAAGAAGAACAGCTACCTGTTGTTACCAAGCCTCTCAGAAAGAATACTGCCGCAAAAAAGAAAATCTTGCCTACAAAGTCAAGTTCAATTAGAAAGTTTTTGACAGAAAGAAAAATGAAAATGACGCAAGAAATAAGAAATAAAAATAGTGCGGAAGAGCTTGAAATTATAAGTAACAAAATTTCGACTGACAAACCTGAACATCATGAACGTAGTCCTAATGTAAAATATAGAACAAGATCTACATCAGTTGATCCTAATGACAAGAAATTTTCATCTATCAAACGAGAAGAAACAAGATTAAGTTTATTGAAAAAAGTACAATTATCTGAAACAAAAAAACTTTCAACTCCTTTGACGGTAATAAAAATAAGTCAAATGTGCAAAACACCAGATATGTGTAAAAGATTGTCTTATTTTAACTCGTCTCAAACCCCAGGAAAAAGTATATTAAAGCAACCAAAGGATTCAATGAAAGTAGAATCTCATGAAAAGATAATCCATACAGTTAATTTCGATGATACTCTAGTATTAAATGAAGTTCCAGTTGACGAAGAAACACAAATAAAGATGGATTTAGCTGCAGCATTATTTAGAATAGATAATCTTACCTTTGACTGTTCTGATGACAATATAGAAATACATGCAGAAAGGAAACTAAATTTTGTTGATAATAGTTTCGATGAATCTGAAAACGTATTTGATGTCAACAAACATTCTGAAGCGAATAATCTTAAAAATAGAAATACAAATAAAGTACCATCTTTGCAACTACAATTTGCAACACCGCTTCAAGAATCAGTATCAAATAGTAACTCGAATACACCGTTAAGAAGGAGAATTTTGAGAAGACAAAGTAATGTGCGTGAAAACGATGAAGTGCCTGATGAATCATTTAATAATACAGTCTTCCTACCATTGAAAGAAATTACAGACGATACAGATACAAATACACTTAAACAAGAATATCAGAAACAAATTTCGATAAATGATAAAGAAGAAATAGTTGACAAAGATGAAAGTATAAGAGTTCTAAGAAATAGAAGTATTATCTCAGTAAATACACCTAAACATAAGAAGACTCCAAGGAAAATATCTATAAATGTCAAAGAATCAGAGCATAAAGAGAATAAAACTCCTCCGGGGACAAGAAAGAAAAGTTCTTTAAAAGTCACCATCAAAGATGATGAAAAAATTAATTCAAAGATAAATTTACCGGATGCCATTGAGAATATGAACTTGGATGGAAAAAGTGGCAAGAGAAGATCTAGTAGAAGAAGTGTTAAATTTTCTGGTAAACACAATTCTTAATATAAAAATTATCAGTTTAAATGATAAATCAGGAGGAAATAAATAAAAAGACTTGTAAGGTCCTTTGAAAGATTTATTTAAAATATTAGTGACTCGTCAGTCAAGCTTTGTGTAGTAAATTCTGCAGTAGATGTGATGGAAAGTTTCATTGGTTCCTATTTTTGAAATGCTCCGGTCAAATGATCAAACTACTTCTACAATAATTATTCTTTTTGAAAAAATATGAATAATGGTAAACTATCTTAATCCAGTGTCTTACACATTGTCACTTTAAAACGAGAATTACTGTACCACAAAATAGATATTATTATCTAGTGGTAAATATTTAAAGTAGTATTTATAAACTATTAATATTTTATGCTCTATAAATGGTATTTGATTCATTAACCTTTGCGCCTATAATGTTGTGTGACTCACGGTAAGGAAATTGGCCTGAACATAAGAACCAGGAGTGAATTTTGTCCACACTCGTAAGTTTAAATATATTTTCTGGAAAATATTAGGAAGACGCGTTCAAAGGACTATTTAGCGTTCAGAGAATAGTGAGAGTTTCTAGCTGACCTTAATGTTGATTACAACACACATTATCAAAACTTATATCATAGGACAAGTTGTTAAGTATATCTTATTGCAGGGGAAGAAAATAATTGTATAGAAAATAAACCAGTACTTCCTATGACTCCTCATGTTACACGGAGTAAACTACACTTAATTGAAAAACAAAGGAGGAGTACGATTACGAAAGATAGTATTTCAGAGGAGACACCAGAGAAAGGTAACAATTTATTTTTCATGTTTTATATTTTATCTATTTGCATAATTACATATGTTACAACTTTATTTCAGTTCCTGGGCGGGTAAGAAGATCACATAACAGGAAGTAACATCTGTGGACTAAAAACAACTATTTTATGTATATATGTATATAGTCATTAATGTTAGTAAAAGCATAGGTTTTATATAACTTTAACAAACTTGTGTAAGATTTTTATACATTAACGGTATTATAGTATTTTAATTCTCCATAAGTTATTTGTATCGTAAATATTGTATTAAATGACTTGACTAATACGCCAGTTTTCTATGTCGAGAAATGTCCACAATATTTTTTAAATTTTATTGCGAAAAATAGAAACATTCGGTAATTCAATAGCAAGTGATATGTATTCTTCATGAGGCCATTCAACCAAATATTTGGTGCAATCCTGCTGAAAAATTAAATTTGTATTTATCTTCAGCTTCTTACTCTCTATTGATTGCTAGTGTTGGAACTTTTTATCAAAGATTTGGCTACTTCGTTTGAAAGTATTGCTGACATTAATATCTTATTCTAATATTTGTTATTTTGTAATTGGATCAATTTAAATATCTTATGTAATTCTAAAAGTCGGTAAGGTTGGTACAATGCGGTTCTGTCCGTTTTTGCGTGGAACAGCTTCAATAGTTTTATCATTGTTAATTGGAAAATATAATATATAACATTTTGAAAATACAAAAGTCGTAACATAATAAAATTACCTTTTTAGTTTTACGATCTTTAAAATTAGCGCTTAAGTTTTTAAATCTTCATGGTGTCACCAGATTGGGTTAGTATAAATGGTAGATGCATTTTTCATTCACATGTGTGTACATAGAATTATATTGCGGACATAAAATTATTGATAAAAAATTCTAGTTCCACCATCAAAAAAAATCAAACAGCTGAAAAGAAACAGGGGCATTCCTATTGGTCTATTTTCTTGAACTCCCGAAACGACTCTCACTCAATTATAGAGGGGGTGTTCTCTGGTCAGAATAAACCGAATAGTTTAAAAGAACTTTCGGAATTCACACTGCATGACTTCTTTCGTACCGCTTGGCTTATTTCGAACAGTTCGATTTCTCTCAAGTTGCTCGATTTATTCGAACGATTAGATCGTTTTTAATCAAACCGAATATTATTTGGTTGGTGGTGGTGGTTGTGTAGTAGTAGTTGTAGTTTAAACAATGTGTTTCTTTAAAAAGTGATTGTTCAAAAACATATTTCCTTTATTATATGTGCCGCTGATAATAAGTTATTAATTATAATGACTCGATCACCGAAAATAAAGAACTTATGCATTGCTTTTCGAAATGTGAAATGATTTTTAAAAAATACCAAATTAAAGACGTATGTATCTTTGGTACATTCTTCAAAAAATAGAACGCATTTCTGGCAAACGTAAAAGCTGCAACGAAAGGGGGTTGGACTTGCATACGACCAATAATTCTTCAACAAAAATTTCATCCTCATTCGGTGATCTACAATACTAATTTTCATCTCATTGAATGAAATAGGATTATCATGTTATAAATTTTTTAAAGGTTTAAGCATAATTGTAATATATTGTAGTATTTTTATTATAACCACCAACAAAATGGGTACTTAACTTAATCTACTTGTAATGTTTACTGTGCCCTAAATTTTCATATCTTTTTTACATTGGTAGTATTGCTACTTGAACTTTAACACATGCCGGGTCGGGTCTGGTGCGTCGATTTCAAATTGTTTTCCGTTGCAGATTACCGTTGAACGGTTGTGTTCTAATTCCAATCTCAAATTTGATAAAATGAACCGCAGATATAAAGAAAAACCAAAAGCTTTTGGAAATATAAGCGAAAATCGACTTATTCGCGCCAAAAAATGTGACGAATTGCGTAAAATATCAAGAGACAAGACTATAACCGCGAAAAGAAATCTACTCGTTACTTCGGCTACAACATCACAGAATATAGGTTCGTTAAGCTGCTTGTTTGACTTTAATATTCATGCACGTTTTATTACATGATTATATTTTGATTTTATAGTACCTTCTACGAAAGATAATCGCATGTCTAAACTTCGACAATGGAAGGCAGAACGTGATAAACGTCGAAGGATAGAACAAGCGAAGAAGAAGCCTCCTTTTATTGTCGGCTTAGTACATCACAAATTATATTCTCCAATTAAAATAAATAAAACTCTTGTGTCGCAAAAAAAGTCACACAATCGAATTGCACCAACTGCACCAACTGCACCTACTTCTCCAATAAAAAGAATTACAAGAGCTACCGAAAAGAGATTAATGGCTAAAGCAGCAGAATTATTGATAAAAAATTCTAGTTCATCTGCCAAAAAAGATCAAAAAGCTGAAAAGAAACAGGAGCATTCTTTTGCTCCTGAAAATTACAAATTTAAACACCCCGCAGGATTACCCCAAGTGCCATTATTCGGCAGAGTAGTTCCATATAGTGTATCACCCACTACAATAAGTGAAATTGTGTCAAATTTTTCAAGGACAACAAGAGCAAGTATAAAAAGCAATACTACAAAATTTACAGAAGTAGAGATCGATGATAAAGAATGTGAAGAAGGCAGTTCCATTGAAACTATAAGATTAAATGTATCGTCTGATGAAAAAGAAATGTCCAATTCATTCAACAATAGTATTGTTAATAGTAACAATGATGATGTCAATGACCACGAGAAAGAAAAATTAAATGACAAACCTTCTAATAACAGTATTGCACAAGTTAGTAAAATACTTAATAACAGTACTAAGGAAGCTGATACAATATTTAATAACAATGTTAAAGCAGCATCTTTCTCACACATTGATACACCTACATCTGCACAATTTAATTCTCCTAGTGATCCAGTTTTCTTTTCACCATATATTGTTTCCAGTCGTGGGAAAAGTAATGCTAGAAAAGAGCAACAGTTAAAGCGTGGTTTTAGCTTTGGCTCTACACGTAGCGCTGATATTCCTACAAAAGATACTATCATGCAAAATTTAAACATTTCAGTTGAAGAAGAAGAACGTACTGCACAATATTTTCAATTTCTTCTAAATAAAGAAATAAGTAGATTAAAAGAATTATGTAAGAAATGGGAAAAAGTGAAAACAGAATCTGAAATTACAGAAGATGCACAATACCATATTAATCAGGCCGTTGGGCAAACAAATTTACTAATAAACAGAAAGTTTGAAAGATTTCGTGGATTAGTTTCTGATTGTGTAACAGGGAAAGGTGAAATGTTAGTCACATGCAAGGACTTACAAGGATTCTGGGACATGATGTATATGGAAGTAAAAAATTGTGATTCACGATTTGAAAAGATAGAACAACTTCGTTCACAAAACTGGGAAGAAGAACAGCTACCTGTTGTTACCAAGCCTCTCAGAAAGAATACTGCCGCAAAAAAGAAAATCTTGCCTACAAAGTCAAGTTCAATTAGAAAGTTTTTGACAGAAAGAAAAATGAAAATGACGCAAGAAATAAGAAATAAAAATAGTGCGGAAGAGCTTGAAATTATAAGTAACAAAATTTCGACTGACAAACCTGAACATCATGAACGTAGTCCTAATGTAAAATATAGAACAAGATCTACATCAGTTGATCCTAATGACAAGAAATTTTCATCTATCAAACGAGAAGAAACAAGATTAAGTTTATTGAAAAAAGTACAATTATCTGAAACAAAAAAACTTTCAACTCCTTTGACGGTAATAAAAATAAGTCAAATGTGCAAAACACCAGATATGTGTAAAAGATTGTCTTATTTTAACTCGTCTCAAACCCCAGGAAAAAGTATATTAAAGCAACCAAAGGATTCAATGAAAGTAGAATCTCATGAAAAGATAATCCATACAGTTAATTTCGATGATACTCTAGTATTAAATGAAGTTCCAGTTGACGAAGAAACACAAATAAAGATGGATTTAGCTGCAGCATTATTTAGAATAGATAATCTTACCTTTGACTGTTCTGATGACAATATAGAAATACATGCAGAAAGGAAACTAAATTTTGTTGATAATAGTTTCGATGAATCTGAAAACGTATTTGATGTCAACAAACATTCTGAAGCGAATAATCTTAAAAATAGAAATACAAATAAAGTACCATCTTTGCAACTACAATTTGCAACACCGCTTCAAGAATCAGTATCAAATAGTAACTCGAATACACCGTTAAGAAGGAGAATTTTGAGAAGACAAAGTAATGTGCGTGAAAACGATGAAGTGCCTGATGAATCATTTAATAATACAGTCTTCCTACCATTGAAAGAAATTACAGACGATACAGATACAAATACACTTAAACAAGAATATCAGAAACAAATTTCGATAAATGATAAAGAAGAAATAGTTGACAAAGATGAAAGTATAAGAGTTCTAAGAAATAGAAGTATTATCTCAGTAAATACACCTAAACATAAGAAGACTCCAAGGAAAATATCTATAAATGTCAAAGAATCAGAGCATAAAGAGAATAAAACTCCTCCGGGGACAAGAAAGAAAAGTTCTTTAAAAGTCACCATCAAAGATGATGAAAAAATTAATTCAAAGATAAATTTACCGGATGCCATTGAGAATATGAACTTGGATGGAAAAAGTGGCAAGAGAAGATCTAGTAGAAGAAGTGTTAAATTTTCTGGTAAACACAATTCTTAATATAAAAATTATCAGTTTAAATGATAAATCAGGAGGAAATAAATAAAAAGACTTGTAAGGTCCTTTGAAAGATTTATTTAAAATATTAGTGACTCGTCAGTCAAGCTTTGTGTAGTAAATTCTGCAGTAGATGTGATGGAAAGTTTCATTGGTTCCTATTTTTGAAATGCTCCGGTCAAATGATCAAACTACTTCTACAATAATTATTCTTTTTGAAAAAATATGAATAATGGTAAACTATCTTAATCCAGTGTCTTACACATTGTCACTTTAAAACGAGAATTACTGTACCACAAAATAGATATTATTATCTAGTGGTAAATATTTAAAGTAGTATTTATAAACTATTAATATTTTATGCTCTATAAATGGTATTTGATTCATTAACCTTTGCGCCTATAATGTTGTGTGACTCACGGTAAGGAAATTGGCCTGAACATAAGAACCAGGAGTGAATTTTGTCCACACTCGTAAGTTTAAATATATTTTCTGGAAAATATTAGGAAGACGCGTTCAAAGGACTATTTAGCGTTCAGAGAATAGTGAGAGTTTCTAGCTGACCTTAATGTTGATTACAACACACATTATCAAAACTTATATCATAGGACAAGTTGTTAAGTATATCTTATTGCAGGGGAAGAAAATAATTGTATAGAAAATAAACCAGTACTTCCTATGACTCCTCATGTTACACGGAGTAAACTACACTTAATTGAAAAACAAAGGAGGAGTACGATTACGAAAGGTAGTATTTCAGAGGAGACACCAGAGAAAGGTAACAATTTATTTTTCATGTTTTATATTTTATCTATTTGCATAATTACATATGTTACAACTTTATTTCAGTTCCTGGGCGGGTAAGAAGATCACATAACAGGAAGTAACATCTGTGGACTAAAAACAACTATATATATGTATATAGTCATTAATGTTAGTAAAAGCATAGGTTTTATATAACTTTAACAAACTTGTGTAAGATTTTTATACATTAACGGTATTATAGTATTTTAATTCTCCATAAGTTATTTGTATCGTAAATATTTTATTAAATGACTTGACTAATACGCCAGTTTTCTATGTCGAGAAATGTCCACAATATTTTTTAAATTTTATTGCGAAAAATAGAAACATTCGGTAATTTAATAGACGTGCCGAAAATTTCAAAGTCTCAGCGGCGTATGGGGGCCGTGGGCGGTCGTGAGTGTGGGACTCACGGCCGCCCTCGGGCGGCCCCCGGGAGTGGGATGACGGAGCAGTGTGGCCCTGCTCCGACGTCGGGCGCCAGAGCGCCGAGGAGAAAGCAGGGAAGGGAGGGTGAAGTACCCCCTCCCTTCCCTGGAACGGGAGGACACGGGCGCGAGAGCCCTGCACGGGGGAGCACCTGATGATATGATGTTTTCGGTCCCAGGTGCTCCCCCTGCATAGTGCGAGGATGGCCACCGTGGTGGGTTTTAGTGGGCAGGTCCCGCGCCCGTTGGGTTTCCTTCCGGGCGCGGGGAATCCCACACTCCCCCCGCCCCTCCCCAGGCGGCGGGGGGGTCTTTCGAAGATTTCCCCCACGTATAAAAAAAAAAAAAAAAAAAAAAAGTCTCAGCGGCGTATTGCTTCCCGGTGACATCGGTCCGGAACAAAAATCTCGAGCTATCCACACGTTAGATACACCACCGCGTAGCTGGCATCCTACAACACGCTGCTGTGTGCCCAAAGTGTGTGGTCGTCGTGTACGTTCTCGAAATAATAGAGATGAACTGTTCGACGAATCCGAAAAATTCCTGTTATGCCTGAAAGTATACGATCCCTTACCGATCTTCCAATGTCCCGGCGTATAAGGCAGGGCCTGCTAGGATGCCTTACTGACGAGTCCACTAGCAGGCCCGGGATGAAACGCTTTCCCCACTCCTTTTCCTTACTCACTACATATAGCCGCCAAAAAGGTGATCGCATTCTATTTATTACTAATTGTTCATAAACATTACTATATATTTACTGTTTTCCTTTTTTTATTTAACATACTTCACGCAGGAGTGGAATAATTAGGTCGCATATTCGGTAACAGTTATATTTCAATAAAATTACAGATTTTAGCGATACTTTTAATTGTAATAAAATGAACATAATTCTGAATATATACCTCACTTAGCACAGAAAGCACTTTTTTTTCATAAACTAAAATCAGGTTTAAAACAAAAATGAAAACACTTAATTCTTTGTTATATTCTTTTGTTTCACATCCAGTTTCATTATGTTTGGAGACACAAGGCTGACAAAGGTGTCTAAACGGTGGTAGGCCAGCGCGCCATCCAATGTATAGAGGCAGTTTCAAAACCTGTTACCTGGACAGAAAGCCCTGATGGTATTGATACTCCTCGCACGGAGATTTCGATTAATTTGAGATTCTGAGTCGGTCAAGTCCTTAAGGATTATCCTTCAGGATAACTAAAACGCGAATGGGTAAGTGGTACTTAAAGACTGTGACTAACAGGGATGATAAAATACAGGACGTGCACGAACACTATGCCACACTGAGAGAATACCAGATGTTATGCTGTTAGTAATTCCCGATGCCCCCCCCCCCCCTGAAATCGTGCAAATATAGTCATTATGGCGGTTTTAATGGGAAGGCTCGACACCCGGCACTCCCGATCCCAGAGGTGGGATAAGTTTCCTCGACGAAAAACAGAAACTTTAGTACATATAACTAAATGGGAAGAAAGCTTAGTAATGAAAAATACAAATTATTGTCCAAAATTTGTTGACTAATGTTATCAGAGATCAAATTTGAGCAATTATTCTAGAAGTACTACAATTCAAAGATTATTGAACCACTACTGTCCAACACTTGTACTGAACAGAAAAATATTACAACATGGTTGTAGACGTGAGCAATCCTACCAGAAGAGATGTCACTGAAAATAGTATTCCTTAAACGCTACTTAAAAAGAATTAAGATAGCATATAAAATATGTAGCTGTGAGTTGTCGACAAAATAGTTTGGTTAACCGCCCTTATCGATTATTCTATAATTGGAATGTCATCCTTTTTCTTGTTTGATCCGTAGGCAAAATACAGAAGAAAAATGAAAAATAAGATGTTACTTTTTATTTAGGTAAATATCTTTTTATATTTTGGTAAAACTGATTATGCATGAAGTATGTAGCACATAATTAAATTCTTTATTTCGTTATGTAGTTTCTTATTAATACTAAAGGACCTCGATACGTTATCGTTTATAAGCGATGCAGCCTGATTTAGAATAAACACCAGCAAGTGATAAATCAGGTATGTATGGTGTTTGCTTCCGTCTTTCGTACGTAAGGGGTAAAACTTGAGGTTTTTTATATTCAACGTAATTCGATGGATATTTAGACAAGTAGGACGATGTTATTCCTGGTGCACTCTCATACTTGTAACGATCAGGCTTGAAAAATTCTAAAGGATGAAGACTACCAGTATAATCCTTATATTGATTGCGATGAATTTGCACTCCCTGTAACAGAATATGAACATTTGCAACAGTTCAAATATTTGAAACGAGTGATTCAAATATTTGAAAGGGAATCTGAATTGTTAGAAATTATTGAAAACGTCCAATTATTTTAATAATTTGTACAACTCAACTCGCATACGCAAATACGATTGCGAACTCGTATCAAAGGTTATCAATTTCTAAATAAAACAAACAAATTATTATGTTACGTCTTACTATACATTAAATTGTACAAAAGTAGATAAAAATGCATACTGAATATGTTACGTAAAAATATTTCAATATACAATTACATGACATAATTGATTTTTGTCTACTATGATTAAAAATTAGAATATTTCACGTAATTGCATAATAAATAGACTTAAACTCACGAAATACAAGAATTATTTAAAAAATTATTAAGATCAGTATAAAGATACATTCAAGTTAGAGACATATTTGATGTAGCATAGCCTGCGATACATACAGTCCATGGATTATTGTCTGGTTAAAAGAACAAGGTGCTATTATTCCGAGACGGCGACGCGTCCTCACCGTATTCTCTGCTCATTCGTTGAAATTTAGTAGTCGAGAGTCACCGCGATTAAGTTCTACATGCCACCCAATAGAGGATTTGCTGCCTCCGTATGGTAGACGTGCATAGCAAGACGCGCGCCTCGGCTGGTGCCCATTCTAGGGGATTTTAATTCGAAGTCGGTGACTTGGGGATCCGCCAAACCGAATCGAAGGGATGAGACCTTAAGTGACTGAGCGAGCGGTTTCTGCGGACCGATGGCCTCTCTAACAGCACCTGTCTAACGTGTTACGATGATGATACGTTAGTACTGGTCGTCAAGGAAAAGACACTCCATAAAACCGAGGTACTGCCGATCCATGTGTGTCTTGCGCGAGCGACCTAGCCTCAGCACGGTCTGACTGCACCGGGTCAATAGGCGGCTTACTCTACGGGTCGCCCGCAAGTATAGGACCATATTCTATGAGTCGGCGACCGTCCTGTCGGGGCTGCCCCAATTGGATTTGCTCACCGGCTCTGAAGGGCAATATTAGGCCCCCCTAACAGTGTTAGGCGAGGGAACGTTGGCTTTACGACCTCCCTCCTGGCCATAACGTGAGCGGGCGCAGCGACCACGTTGCAGAGAAGGGGCACCGAAAGATTAAAATTTAATATGTGCATATATGTGTCTAACAGAATCTAATCCAATTAGAGATTAAGGTTTTAATTTCTGTTCGTATGGATAGTCCAAATAAGTAAGTTAGTATGACTGAGGATGCAGATCTGACAAAATCGAACAGCGTCCTTCGACTATTAGAAACGATTAGCACGTGGAAAAAAAGTAGTATGTAATGAGGACCGTGGAAAAACCCCCGGAGCGAGGGTGCGTTGGCGTCACGCCTCGTGTTTTTGCCCCTGACTCATCGGGAGCAGGTTAACCTCACCAATCTCAACGAAGTTGTTCTCGGGGAGAGTGTTAGCCCCTTCCCTTGAGAACAAAAACTTAAGATTTCTCGTCCACGTGTCATCAAGCGCGGCTATGAGCAGCGTGACCTTGCCCCGCCACTGGGCATCCATGCGCGAATGATAGTAGAAGGGTGGGAGATGTTTTTACCACTCCCCGTCCAACGAAGATTTGAGAGTCTTTGTTGCTCTAAATTATGTGCTCTACACTATTATCCAAACTTCCAGTATCATAATAAATAACAAACACATTCTTTAAAATTACTAGTAAATGTGACTGTAAAGAAATTAATTGTTTAACACAATTGAAATAGTCATGATTTACAATGAAGAGCATGTTTGAACAACTAATAAAAAATAAATGATTATCCTTATTACCTTATATAGGTCATCTACTTCCTTCATACGTAAGACGTCGATTGCAGAAATATCATTTGAGAGCAGAATTAAGTTACGATTCAGTCTACGATGCATCTTAGCTGCGTTAATATCAGGCCTTGGAGTATACGATGTACTTTGCATCCCCCACCTATACGGTGGCATCTACAAAAATATACATCGGAAAAAGAAATTAAATTATGTTTATTTTCAATTATTATCTTACAAATACAACACAGAAGTGTGAAATAAGTAAAAAGAACGAAATTAAAATTAAAATGTCAAGACAGATTTATAAATGCATGACTCTGTAGAATCAAATTCGGTATAAAGGAAGTACAATAAAGTTAGAATTATTTACTTCAGTAATTAATAATATTTGTACCGCGTATAAGTTTCTTTTAATTATTTTTTAAGCCAGCTTATACAGTGAAAAACTAATCTTTTAAAAAAGTACTGGTGAAAAATTAAGGGGAACGGAAAGGAGGGAACAGGAAAGGGAGGAAGAGAAGGAGGGATTCTCGAAGGAAGAGATTATAGACATACTGAAGAAACTGAAGAAAAAAAAAGAACCAAGAATAGACGGATTGGAAAACGAAGCATGTAGGCTTATGTCAAGGAAAATCGGGGAGGAGCTGTGGAAGTTACTGGATAAGATTTGAAAAGACGAAGAGTTACCGGAAGAATGGAGGGTGAGTATTATGAGTCCTATTTATAAGAGAAAGGATAAGAAGAGTGTAAAAAATTATAGGGAAATATCATTACTATGAATAGCCTATAAAATATACTAAAATATACGACAGCTTACTTAACGAGAGGCTTAAAAAAGAGATGGAAAGGAAATTAAAAGACAGATAATTTGGATTTAGGGAAGGAAGAGGGAGGGGGATCATGGATGTGATATATGTACTGAATTATGTGGCAAACAGGGAATTAAGCAGGAGGAAGGGAAAACGTCTGAGAATATATCTGGAGACAAGCGAAGAGATGAAAGATGGAGAGAGGAAAAGGAGGGAGTAAGGGAGAAATATTATGCAATAGAGTATTATCTTATATTTGTAACTTTTATTTTTTAATTTTTTCGTATACTCTTAGATACTAACTGACAAATGATATTATTATTTTAATACAGCTACAATTATTTTAATACAGCATCATGGGGGTAAAAATATATTTCTTGCATTTACACTTAGATTTTTTTCCTCCAAACCTTGCTGATGTTTTGTGATTGCTGTGACTACAACTATGGAAAACTACGTCATATAACTATTGGTACCAACATATTGAGAACATTTTTCTTTACTTTTTAAGACGAAAAAGAATTTTTAGAGTTTTTAATTTTCTTGGAACACCTCAATTTTGTTCAAAATTATGTATTTACAAAAACCCGTGTTTACAAATACTGAGGATAATAGAGCAATTTTGCTTCCGGATTAATATTTGAAAAACAAAACTCCAGAAGAATCACTTGGTGAATTCTACAAAACAGGAAAAAGTTTTAATTTATGAGAGAGTGTAATAACTATTGTTCAAAATGAATTAGCTGGGATACATCATAATTTTAACTTAATACAGTGAGAAAATTTTACCGAGAATTTCGATAGAACATCGGTTCTGTAATTCTGAAAATAGTTGGTAGTTTCGCCACCATGCAAACAGCGAGTCAACTTCGTCGGAGGATGCGGACCCATAAAGAGTGGCACAAGCGTAGATGGATACAAAGTGTTCATGTTCATTTCTCACTTTTTGGAGTAGTCAAAGAAAATTCTTATTTGTTTACTGATCTTTTTCTGCGTTAATAATAGGTTATATATACTACGTTAAATTTTTTATAGAGAAACAAAGGAACGAAAGTTTCGATTTTATTTTTGCATACCAGTAATTAGCTTCATTCGAGCAGAAAAAACAGGAGTCAAAAATATTATGGAACTGTCTTAATAGATCTCATTGCGAGAGAATCGTGTCCCGTTTATGCTATATAGCATGCATTAAACCCAATCTGTCGCTCTCAACGAATAAATACTGTACAATGAAAAGAGACATTCTACTAAAGAAGAATTTCTTTCCTTCAAACAAAATTTAAAAAAAAATAGAAGTTAACTAATTTTTTCGATTCCTGGAAATGATTAATGTCAAAAAGTTTTACAAAACGAACTTATTCAAGTATTTTTTCAAAGAAATGTAAACATAAAAATAAATACGTTATAAAATCGTGTTAAACGAATGTTAAAATAGTAATTATACCACTATGAAAAGATGCAAAATACAGTTTCTTTATTTCTTTTCCTTAATTAGAAGTTTTTAAAAATATTTGATACCCAACCTCATTCATAAAATAACATCTTAACGATAAACAAATTCATGTTTGTTTATCCATAAAAAGCGGTTGATTTCTTAATAAAAATTTAATATATTTTCTCTAAGTTCGTAGCAAAAAGCAAAATTGCAATTTTTTTCAAATTTTCCCCAAAGTCTCCCCGACTGCGTCAACCTGATGTGCTTCGCGAGTGATATTGGTGCCTAGCACCCGGAGTCGACTAAGGGATGACCATTCGGCATATGAAGGACGGTACCTGGCGTCCTTATAGGTGGTGCTTCATAAGACCAAGATGCTGACGATACACCGATCTCGACAGAAGCCGCCATCACTCCTGATCAAGATAGGTGAGACCATCATCGAGGTAAAGTCCCAGATGAAATATCTCCGTCCGCCATCTCCGCACAATGATTCAAAGGCAGGAAACATTTCAATCCTTTTACTACAATGGAAGAAATTTTTTTTAGTAATATTTCATGGTAGGATATTTGATGAATCAAAACACATAAAAATTTTCTAAAAATATCTTAAATTTATGTGAAAAATATAATGTTGAAGTTGGAGTATACAAAACGAGGGTAGACCCAGAAGTACCTAACTTGATGTATAGATGGCGGTAGCTGTTTGAAAAGAATGACTAAGGGAGAAAGTACCGTCCTTATAAAGCTTAAGTTTGAGGATCGGCGACGTTATGTTGTTTAGTATTTGTTTGGCAGCCATCAATAGCGAACGCTTTCAGTGAATTTGTAAACATGAAAAAAATTGGTTATCGTTATACGATACAATATTTTCATTTGAAAGACCTCACTCCAACTGATATCAAAACGGAGCTAGATTCTACTCTGGAGGAGTTTGCTCCTTCGTTTACAACAGTGAAATATTGAGTGGCAGACATGGTAGGCACAATAAAAAGTGTTATACATTGCATATTGCAGTGTAAGATTACAAATAACTGAAAATTTAATAAAGGAAAGTTGTAATAATTTGTTTATATAGATATAAAGGAAACATGTAACATACATTAAATCAACAATCTTATTATAGTTTTCAGTAGAACACAAATTTAACAAAAATTAATTTTTAATTGACTTTAATTATGTATAACTTTTTTGCGACAACTAGGATCAATGTCAAACATGATTCTGATTGACATTGGACCTTATAGAACATAACTAAGAAAGTTCCAGCTGTGTAAACACAGATTTGGTAATAAAATTATTTTTTCACAGTTGTTTCATGTAACAGTTTTAAAGGAAGAAAATTCTTACAAAAATTTTATTCGATCATGTGCTAATATGTTGAACAGTAGTGCCAATTGATGTGGCAATATTAGTTAATGCTTTAAAAATGTCTAGTATGAACTGTATACAATATCGATACATATATAGAATTCGCCATCAGGATATAAAAATTATCATCTTGTTAAAATAATCGATTAGATGAATTCTGTACAGTCTATCGATCTTGGTTGACTGTCAATCAAGTTTCGTGCAAAATGTACACATTATAAAATTAATAAATACCTATCTGTCTTGCTCTATGGTATATCCAAAACTTGGTAGATACAGAAATCCATTTTTAATACCTTTTATTGAGTCATTAGTAGTCAATCAAGGACATTTTACTGTACCTATATAAAAGATAATTCATCAACAAAAATAACTACAAGGAATATGAAAACAGATCAATAATCATAAAAATGATTTTATCAAGAACTGATGAAGTAATGATCAAATTGCTACCATGGCATTAACTAGTTACATTTTGTATGCTTAGACACTTGAACACCCATATCCTATTATTAGAATGTAACAAATTTATGATTGAGTCAATAATTTTTCAAGATTTCTCCTTCTCCTCAATAAATATATTGACTTGATATGGAATGGATTAAATAGAGAATAACATACATACATGTCATTTCTTTTTTAATTAAATTAAATTAAATTTTCCTTATAATTAAACGTAAGATCCAAAATAATCGCTCAATAGAATTCTGCAGCGAAAAACAATTTAAACATGCACTATACCAGAGATATCAAATGCGACATTTATAAATGTCAGACGAATCACAGTGATGCTAGAAAAAGAATCTCAACTACTCAACGCCATATTGAGTTTTTCCCGCCAATACACATTTTAGGAATGTCGATAAAGAAGACAAATATGATTTTCTCTCGGTTTTTTCTATGGTTTTTTCTCTTATTCTCGAAACGACTGAAGTCTGATTTATAGACAAACGGCTTAGCTGACTGTCACATTATTTACATTTGGAATCAGAATATAATCAACAATTCGTATAACGTAGAAAAGTAATTGTATAACAAAAACAAATAGAACACTCTTTTAGGAAAAAATACCCCACCTACATATTTTTACATAAAAACATTAAATAAACTTTTTCTTTATCTTCTCTACTAACGAAAAAATGAAATAAAATCTTATTCGTTACATACTTAATCATGTTAATAACGTACAGCTTGGAAAATAAAAATTAAAAATGTTTAATTCATGCTATATGCTTAATCAAAACATGCATTGTAGATAATATTCTGTTTTCAAAAGTAAATAACATAACCCAGCACGTCAGCCGGTTTGACAGCAAACCGAGTTTCGATTATTTCAAGAACAAGGAAAAAAGTTTTATTCGCCTTTTTTCTCGACTTTACGAAGTTCGAAGTATGAAAGTACCACATCAAACAGTTCATACAAAGTGGAATAGTGGGAAATATTCTATAGTTGTATGTAACTAGTAATTTGCGATGTTAAGTTTGGTATCTCTAGCGTGGATGAAACCGTTGTTATGATTGGACCATGAAGATCGGTAAGAGATTAAAGATTTGTCGCAAATGGCTACATTGGATGACGATTTTCAATTTTCAGCGCATTTCGATTTTGGAGATCTTTAAAAATATTTGATCAATTTAAATCATATCTAAATATTAATCATTCTTTAAGATCAAAAAATGGTCTTTTTTGTAATTTCATGCATTAACGAGAATAGTTCAACGCTTAACGAAGTTTTATTCAGTTCTAAAATCCTAGTTATTAACTAAAATTTACGCAACAGCAGTAATATAGATGCTACTTCCAATCTGTTAATACGTATTACTTATTAATACGTACTTCTAAACGTAAAAATTAAAGGTAAGCCATTTATTCTCGTATACCCACCCTCTATTGTTGATTCTACGTACTAACACCAATGGCGGAACAAGATCATTTGACGCTAAAATATATTTCTCAAACTCGAATTTATACACAATTTTCCTTATAAATATGAAATAAGTGAAGTAAATCCGTGATAGCCTTAAAAATTCATTGTTTCACTGGTGAATTATAATTCGTAATACTGTTCGTTTAAGCGTGCTGTTTGCAGCTGTAACTGTGTGCACGAAGGAGACGCTTCAAGAACGGACATCGAAGGTACGTTCACCTTTATTCTGTTAAATGTTTATTTTTATGCCATTTAAATTTTTTATTTCTACTTATATTTAATGAGTTTTTCAAAATAATTTAATTAGTACAATATGTATTGGAATAAGTTAAAATTTCGAAAAGTATGGATTTGTAAAAAAAAAGGCATTATGCTTTCTCCAATTGATTTTTCATATTATACAATATATTTGGTTTCTAAAGTATTTCTTATTATCCATTAGATCAGAATAAAATACATATAAAATTGTCTATTATTTAAATGTGAATCTCTATTCAAAATGTTCGTAAAATTAAATCAACAAAATTTAGTATTACAATTTTCTTCCAAGTTGATATCTTCTTCAATATAATTGCCTTCTAAATATATACTTGTTCCAATAACATTTTCATTGCTTAAAGCAGTATTAGGAATTTTGTGAAATACAGTTTGAAAGTTTCATTGTTTCAGTCATATTAAAATAAACAAAAGATTTACACACATGAATTGATGTGAAAAAATTTCAGGCATTAAGTTTTTGCATTTTCAAATCATTTTTTAAAATTAAATACACACTTCCTAAACTGATATTAAGTTCTTCAGCGATCATTTAAGCAATGATTTGTTGAGTTAATAAAACAAGTGTATAAACATATTCAATGTTGTCTTTGGTACATGAGGTGGAAGGTTGATCCTTGTGAGCATTGCCTTTCATATCTTCTGTTTCTTCTTGAGACCTCTTTGTCCATATGCTTCTTTAACACAATTATTTCAGTTCATTTTTTCATGAGCATCCATACGTATTATCTTCTTTTACTTGACTTCATTTCAAATTTTGGTTCATTACTTCAAATAACTGTCTCCCAGAATGAAATTGGCTTTTTATAATATATTGAGCAAATCTTAAATGCTTTGCAGCATTCACTTTCAAAATGTATGGCTTTTTTCGTGATGTACAGACATGCAAATTACTTTCTTTTATACAAAATTTTATTTGCGTAATTGTAATGGGCAAACAAATATTTTTCAATCTTCTGGTACTAAGAAATGTATTTTTTTTAACTTTTTGTATTATTTGTCTGTCTTGATGAATGGTTGTTTTCCTCCTTCTCCGAGTTCTAATTAAATTTTTTGGTTTTTGAATAATATTTATTTTTGAAATATTTTTTTTACCCCTTCTCTTGAAATGCAATTGTTCATAGCAATTGTTTTCAAAAATTCGCCATTTGCTCAATGATTATAAATTTGTACTCATTCTGGTGCACTCAATTCTCTAACTTTTGACATTTGCACTGTTGCAATGTCGATATGAGGGAAACAATAAACAACAAAAGGCAAATGCCAAATTTCAAACAAAAGAGAGATACACAACAGAGATATGTAAGAATGCCTAAAAATTAAAGGTGTGAATATAAATATCGACACGAGTGTATCTATTGTAAAAGCATGAGAAATAATACTTTTGTGTTTCTATGCATATTTTATATATGCAATAGTAAAACATTTTACCATGATTCTAAAATACTATCTAATTAATAAAAGAAAATTTACTAAATCTCTCATTTATTAAATCTTTACTTCAATGTTTAAGAACATTTTCATCTATTTATGGCATATTAAAAAAGCGATATCAAATGGAGAAGAGATAGAGAAGTTTGGATAGAGAAAGGATAGAGAAAGAAAAGAGTTTGTGAATGCAAATTAAATATTTCCAAATAAATATTAAATTCTAAAAATGTAATTTTATAAATTATAATGTAAATTTTTGTTTTACTTCCCAGAAAAGACATATGTTGCACAATTAACAAAATGGTTTGTCTTTTGATATTATTTTTAACTGGATTTGAATGTATAATCATTCAGCAATGAAATTCTTTGAACAGACTTTGAATTAAGATAGGGTACAAATTTATTACTTTTTATATTTTATTTCAAAATATTCTTTAAAAATAATTGAACTGTTATATTTTCTTGGACTGTAATTCATACATTTCATACATATTACATGAACATTACCATACTCTTTTATTAATTTTCATATTTATTTTATTATTGCAAAATGTTTTCTAATTTTTTACAAATACAAGAAACATTAGTAAACATTTTTCCAGTAATGTTAATGTATGTGAGGCTTACATTCTTTTCTCACAATGTGCAATCAATAATTGTATCCTGTGAATTCAGAATTCACAATATATTTTATTATATTTTATTGAACTACCATGCAGTTGTCAATGTATCTTTTAAATTATCCGAATTATTCTTACTAATCAATTTTGAAGTTCTGAATTAATATTTTTTATATTATATTAATTAACATTGTCATGTTTTAAGTTTTAAAAAGTGTATAAGTAGAAATCCAAGTTATACAAAAATGTAAGAATAATTATAATCAAAATATATTGTCGCATTCAATATTCCGATCCTAATTAATTGAAAAGATGAACTGGGAATAAAAATATTAAATACAAATTTACCCTAGCAAGAAGTGGCCTAACAATCTTTTTCTTTTTGCACCACCATAGCATTGTTTGAATACTTATCATTTCTAAATGCTAACAATGCTATTTCATAAAACTATTCTTACAAAATTTGTATGTATGTATTGTTACGTTCTTTACATTGTTACATCATGATGCCTTTAATCGATCTCATTTGTTTTTACAATTGCATTGGAATATTAAATATGTATGCACTATACAATTCTGCCAGGAGGACTCTATGATTGGAACAAGTGGTTTGTGATACAAGACAGGGTGTATAATTTATATCCCAGTAAGATATATAAAAAATAAATTGAAGTATTAGAAGGCTTAAAATATAATTCTTTTAAAATAAAATAGTTTCCAACTGTAGCTATAATTGAGGTAGTATAATATAATATAATTTTTTTTGCATAATTTGTTTCTAATTGTGGTTTTTTGTTATTTTGCATAATGTATTTAATTAAATTTTATAATTTTTTATTGTCCCGGTAGAAAAAAGAAACATGTTTTCAAATTGTTATTTGGAAGATGAAATATATTTAAACATTTATATACAATTACAATTTATAGTATTAATTGCAGTATATAATTACTCATTTAAGAATTATATTTTGAAATATATTGATAGTTGCATATATACTTTAATTTTATGAAAGTAATATAGAGTAAATGTGCTAGTAGTTGGTCATTTACGCCATCATGAAAATTCAATTTATGTGTGATTTTTGTTAATAAATATGATATACGTATTATATGTTTAAATGCTATATTTTTTAAAGTACGCATTTTAAAAATATTTTGCAGTTCATTTAATAATGTATTAATTTATAGTCGCAATATACAAGAATATGCAAAAATGTCATTTTTGCCACTAGTCAGCCGTTATGAGTAGCATAAGTATATAGGCAATTAAAACAACTAAATTTGTAAATAAATGAACAGAAGTATTTATATTTATTGTACAATGCACTGATGCATTAATTTACAAAAACAAACCAATTTTCTTTCTATATATGTAATAGGAAATGAGACTAAAAAAACTTACTTTAATAACACTTATAGTACTTTAGCAAATGAACACAATAAACAAATAAATGATTTATTTTGGATGTCGGTATAAGACTGGTCTACGAATTTTATGCATTTAACATGAAACCATGCCAAACATTTATCGCATTCTACATTTGTTTCATTGTTATCTTCTGCATCACTATATAAATCGTTAATGCACATTCTGCATTTCTCTTTGGTATCGACTTTTGGTGTAATTTTTTGTCTTTGTTTTCAATTTTTTTTTAAATTATTTTCTTCTTTGCACATTTATCGTCAATTACTTTTTTTTTCTTTCTTCCTGTTTTTGTAGTTTTCCTTCCATGCTTCTTGTCTTCTTTCTGCTGCAAATATGTACGATATTCGACAGATGATATCGCAGCTGACATATTCTAAGCAAATTTTGTTTTATTTTTAGTTGATTTATTAATTTTTGGGAAAAATAAATGTTTCGTGAAAGAAGAGTTTTTTTTCTTTATCACATCGTTATCAGTTCCCTTCTGCATTTCTTCATACGATGATGGAAGTAATAATAGTTCTGCGACGGCATTGTCATCTATTTTTTCATTACTTATAATAATTGTAGATCGAACGTAATTCAGATCTTTATTTTCCTTTCCAAATTCTTCTGTTTTGTGAATATCTTGACTTTCGGTTAAATTCGCACGACGTTCGATTCATCTTTGCGTTTCAAAATTTCAGATAATGCATTTATTTGAAAATTCGAAATATTTAATTTATTGGCGACCAACTATGTATTATTGTTTGTATTTTGACGATCGACTATTGATTGTACATCAATCTTGAACACTATCCAATAGTCGGCCGTAGAGACCGTCTATTAGTTTTGCTTATATTTTCAATACTAGTAGCCGACCTTATCGAAAAAACGTACATATTAACCGCTTAATACAATTGTAACTTCAAAAGCCTTTCATTTAAATATTATTAATTGCGTATGTAAAATATTAATATTTAAAACTTACGTTTATTAACAATAGACATTATTTTAGATCCCTGCTTCTGCTACTAAATTCATTGAAATTTTATCACTAGCATACATCATTTTGTATAAAATAAAATTTTATACAATTTTATTATTTATATTTTTTTTATATTTTTATGTTATTATTTCTTAATTATCAAACATTTATTTTGGAAGAGGCTAATTATTGGCCAAGGGCCGTCTACTGGCACATTTACTCTACATGAGCTTCTCGACTTTATCGTGTCATTCATTAGACGTTTGTATATTTGTATGTTATATTTATATGGTGTTATAAAAAAAAATAAAATACGATTATCCATAAATATATTAACATCACTTACTTTGATCACACGAACGTAATTGAAAATTACAAAGTTTGATTAACCATATTGTGTAAAATGACAAAAATTGTAAAAAGAACAGACTTATATAAATACTATCACTTTAGTTATAGCTACAATTTAACAATTAAAGCCATTTTTTTTTATAAATATAACTGATCCATGGCAGCTACTACGCTAAAATTTGTTTATACTCATCATCCTCTATATTTTACAGGTCGTATAATCCCTTATAAGATTTGTATGTTTTCTGTAGCGTGCAGAAATACCGCAGCCATTGATCATATGTATCATACTGACTGATTGATTCCAGAAAAAAGTTTTAAACAAAATTTTTGCAACTATATAAAAAAATTCTCTTTTCAAAACCAAATGATGTACAACTTATAGATACACTTTTCTTGTATATTTAATACTTTAATAATTTATTGAGTGTATATAATTAGATTTGACATACTGTATACGACAAGTAATAAGATATAATGTAAAAAACAATAGTGGTAAATTTCGAACGATCATTATTGGCTTTAATCAGAAGGCGCGCCCTTGAACGGCCAGTTCGAGGAAAGGTCGATTCGAGAGAATCGGGTATAATCGTCATAAAGGAGTTTGTTTGTTTGTGATAAGATGCTTGGCTCTACCACAGGGTAACAGATACGATAACAGGCTCTATGAGGCCCATATATGTGACCAGTTGAAATGGGAGCATAGTATGTCTCTCGATTTCTCCATTCGAAACGTTCCTGGAATTCTCTATAAAATAGTCCCCGATCCATTCATGTACGATCTATTCGGTTCTATAAAGTAACCTTTATGTTTTTAGTCCATAATTCTTATTGTATGGAAAACTTTCTAATTTACATACATTTAGAATACAACATTATAAAACCTTAGCAAGAATTTTTCGTTGATTATATTATTGCAGGTATTGTTCGTATTACTAGTGATCCGATATACAGAAATGAAAATGCTATTCAAAAATTCCATTTAATTTACATTAGAAAATACAAACACTATGAACATTAGTGAGTTTACAATTTGACATTTATTTCAACAACAGGAATTCACACTAAAAAGTACTTTGCAAAGAATTCTTTAATATAAAACATATATAGACTGCTTCAAGGAAGTTGGTCCAGTTAAAGTCTTGAAAAGAACGATTTCTGTAGAGCCCAGCGATTTACCGCGAAATCTCCCCCACCAGGGGTTCCATAAATGCACAATGGAGCACATTGTCTCCTAATAACGGAATGGACCTCCACTCATTGTTCAGAAAACATAAAAGCTTTCTGAAAATACTACAGTCGGCGAGCTTTACAGAACATTGGAATAACACGTGTCGAGCTTTACGGAATGCTTAAGGGAGTATTCTTGTTTAGAATGCGATTTTTTCGTCTTTCTTTGGGATTTAAAATAAGACCTATAAACCTTTTTGTCTATGGGTTGTGGCACACATTTACTAACATTTAAACAATACAAAATTAAGTTTTTAAACCAAAAATAATAAAAATTACATGAACTTTACATATATGGTTGAAAAAAAGTGTTGTAAAGAAAAGTGTCTTGCTGGTGTGCAAGATTCTGACAGTTTTTTCAATCTAAAACAAACAAACAAAATAACATTTTGTTTTGTATGAATATGACTATGGTGTTAATAACCATTAATCTTAATAACCATTAGAAGTGAAAAATTTTGATAATTAAAGAAATGGTGACACTTTGAAGTTTGAATATTGTTTTTTTTTGTCTATATATTTTTAAAAAATATAAAATAATAAACATTTTTTAAAAACTGTACGTCACGTGAGAACGGCACGTTTGTTGAAGGTTCTTTGCAAATTTAAAGTTAATTGATGAAGTATAACTTGAGGTATCATGCACACCAGTACAAGAAATGAGGTTTTGAGAAAAACGCGTTTAAAGTTTGATTTATCATCTTCCATTATAACTGTTGTTGTGCTCTTTAAACGACTGTAACTTCGTAAATATTACGAATTCAAACAAATCCTATTGTAGACATATTTTCGACAACATATACTTTAAGGAAAAGCAATAAAAAAAAATGGATTTTTTTTAAATTCTAGACAATACCCCCCTACATATATTTGCAATGAAATTCATGTTTATTTTGTACAGTGTACACTATACACATTGTTAACATATTTTAACGCTGTTACTTTTTATAATTTTTTGACTCAAACATTAATACGTTTATATATTTTATGCAAAGATCATAATTGAGATAAATGGCGATTATTGAATAATATGTAGTACATTTAAGGGGTCATACTTTTGTGAATGCAACAAAATTCAACTATATTTATGAATATTTTTAAAGCGAATGTTACATCTAACGTTGTAATTCTTGTTTGTAATTTATTTAATAATGCCTTCGTAATATAACATTTTTTAATTAAAGCAATAAACGCATGTTTATAAATAGGATTTTGTTGATATAAAGGATTGGAGCCTTTGGGCTGGGTTAAAACATAATTAACTTATGTTGAAACTTGACAAAATTTAAATTGCAAGTTCCGAAAGTTTATTTTTTCTTTCGCAATATTTTAATAAAAAAAAGTATGATAAATTCATTATAAAAACATAATATTGATACCGGCAAAAATATAATATCTGAAACAATGTACACAAATTTCAGAGCAATCAACCATGTGGTCTTTGAGCTTTCATTTACATCAGTTGAAAAAATTACGTTTTGAGATAAACGCGTTTCTCTATTGTTGGGAGAACACTAATTATTTATTATACTAAACATTACTTACCATTTACAACACTGATCACCGATATCTGATTCATAGGAAATACTTTCAACTTCTTTCGCATCGTAAAACCCCATTCGTTTATTCTAACTGTTCTAGTCTTCTTTGAGGCATCAGAACTGCGGCAGCACACGTGCGTCGTCTCGTGTTTTTGCAAGTTTTATAACTTTGAACTAATTTTTACGCTCATATTGTCCATTACTTCTAATAAGATTAGAAAACATTCGTTAAAAACATTAGCTGGATAATAAATAGTAACTTCCAAAATTGTTCTAATATAAAATAAAAATTTCAATACCAAATGCTAAACACATAAATTACAACTTTCATTGTTAATTTGTTTGCATTTAAATTGAGATATCTTTCTAATACAAGTCATCAGACGATAGTTCTTCATATACATAGGTTTCAAAATATCTTTTATAACATCATCGGGTGAGGGGGGGAGGGAGGGTGCTGATACGTGTCGGGTGATCCTGCAGATTCATATTTGCATTATAAATTTGAACCACGAGGTCTGTACGAGTCAAAATTCTTAAAATTTATTTTCAAAAATTTTTAAATACGTTCTCAAATATGCATACCTTTAAAAATTGAAATAAAAAAAGAAACTAATTGTTTTTAATTATTTCCGTCACAGGGAAATGCCCTCTTAGAAGGTATTTGTTCATCACAGGACATGAATGTCTGCATGAAAGAAATGACACATGGTTTGCTAGGATACACGTTTCAGACTCGTGACTCACTGCCAGGTGTCCCTCTTGCGCGTCCCGAGTAGCATCAGCATCCATGAGTATCAATTAGACTAAACGCAATACATTTTTCTATTAAAAGTTCCCACGAATACATAGAAAAAGTTCAAAAAGATTGTCCTCATATATTTATGTATAATTATTTTTTTAATTTAATTGTGTTTAGAAATTGTATACTTCGCAATTTAGTATAATCGTTATTAAATATTTGCTAAAGAAACCTATTCAATTGTTATAGTTACAAGTTATTAATTCTATTATAAAAGAATTGCCTTCGTCATATAAATACTTACCCCGAATTACTTTATCACACTCGAATTTTCATGGTACAGTTTTGTAAATAAGTGATATAAATGTTACGTTCAATATGGACAATTTATATTAATATTATACTTTAATAGCGTTCATTTTTTAAAGAATATAAAATGTGTTTGCTAATACATTTTTTTATTAATTCCTTTAAAGCAAACTTTTCGAAATTTGTTTAAAATACATAATATACTATAAAGTTAGTTAACAATGACGTATGCAAAAAATATGAACATACATAAACATATAATACCATTTTATTGTTTAAATATCAAAACAACTAAAATTTTTTATTCAAATGTATATTTGAAAGGTACATTGGAAAGTACCAAAAAATCTTCATAATAAATATCGCAGAATTCTTAAAAAAAAACATAAGTTTTCACATAAAATTTAAATATTCCAGTGAAAATGTCTATAAACATAAATGAAATCAATATTTGATTTAAAGGAGCGGAGAATTCGCAAAATGTTTAAACGAGTGGGAGGTGGAGGGAATAGTGTATTTTGTCGAGAGAAACTCGTATTGTGTGACCAGCTGGATTCTTACGGATTTATTCTTGGAAATGAACAAGAATAACGTGTCTTAGGCACGCGCCTGCCTCTCTCTCTCTCTCTCTCTCTCTCTCTCTATATATATATATATATATATATATATATATATATATATATATATATATATATATATATATTCCGTTCTATCTAGACTTTGTCTCTTTTTTTCTCTTGTTTCTTTTCCATTTATTTTCCTAAAAGAATTCTCCACCTACCATCAGATTCGACTATCACTTTCTCTTTCTCTTTTTGGATTTTTAGGAATATCCTCAGACACAACATAAAAAAATTTAGATACATATTCAAGCAAGGTCAATGAACAAAAAATTAATATTGATATCTTTTTTTAGTTAAAAGAATGTACACACAAGATAGATACAATTTTTTACTATAAAAATATATTTTATAACAATTTTTATTTATTTCAACAAACTTTTGGAATTAATATTATGTACATTATAAGATTACGAGCTCCCCTTTTTTCATAATTATAGTTTCTCTTTTTTTTTTTTTGTATATTATAAGCAGACCATTGCAATCGTGCTTTAATTCTGCAAAAATCGTTAAACTTTTGGGAACTGTTTTTGTGACGTTAAAACGTACATACCTTTGCTTAGTAACAGTTCATGAAATGTTTGCCAATATTAAGAGTGTCGGGAGATGGAAGGGAATTAGTCTGGCAGCAGCAATCGATTGGCAGCCAAGATCGTGCCGCTAAGAAGTGTGCGGCGTCAAATCGTGGAATTTGTGACGTTTCGACGAGAGGCCCACGGAAATACAAACTCGTAAGCAAGAATGATGACGTGATAGCACAGACGAGTCGTACGTAAACCAGTTAAAAGGAATCCATTTTTCTGCGAGTATGTGCAACGAAGCACATGCAATAGCGATGGCTTTAAGCCTTTGCACTTGAGAGGTTTCCAATATAACAGCAGCATTAACAGTTTCTTATAAAACTCAAAAGGTCTCTAAAGTAACATGTTGTTAACACCTGTTATGTAATAACACTACTATGATTGTCGTAATATTTATTTGTAAATTGTTTAAATACCTATTATCGTAGAATGATTAAGTATTCCAGTATCTATTATCAACATATTATTTTCTATAGTGTATATAGAAAATATACGTGATTTAATCATTCAAATTAATTGCGTAAATAAACACAATTTCCAGTTTCAGGAAATATGTAAAGCTTTTAAATCCCAAAAATGACCAATAACCCAAGGAATACACGTTTTCAGACATTGTGTGTGTTGCACATAAATCTAATTGTAAGATAAATTTTTATGAATATGAGTAATCGAAATTTATTTCTATATCCATTTAATATAATGTATTGTGTAATACATGTGTAAAAGAGCTTTTATAAGAAAATTTCTTGGCAATGGTTGTATAGTCACTGGAATATTTTTTCGAATGTAAAAGGTAAAACATAAATTATGAATGCTCATTTCTATCGGATGTATGTAATGGTTTAGACTAACAATGCATTTTTTTTTCGTAGTTCATTTGAATAAATTACAACTACATAGCTATGATATTTACTTCACAAATAATATGAAAAATTACTATTGCAATTGTTTCTTATCTATTGTCTTTATCTATTATTATCTTTTTATCTTTTAATTCTAAAACATATTTTATCGTGAACTTTATATATCTTGTATAAACTTTTTATGAACTCATTTAATGTAAACAGTGTATGCCATTATGTATATCAAGTTAGTTTGGAGATATTCAGTTTCAGAAGGTTAATTCGTGTTAATTTCACGCTTAATTGAAAAAAATGTTTAACAAATTTTAAATAGTTTTTAAAGTTAAATCTTACTGATTATCTTATTGATGAATACAATATTTTTAAAATACTCTTAATAGTGTGCTTATACAGTAGGAATAATTAATAATTGAATAAATGATAAAATAAATAGAACGTATAAAAATGTGAAGGTCGTTATAATTGAAATTACTAGTTGCGTAATTTTCCATAAATACATTCCTGTTCGTTGCGGTCAGTTTTGAAAGAATCGAGCAAGAATAATCGAGGTTTTTTTCTTCACTGTTGTTGGCGCATTATAGCCATTGCTAGAATAGAGTTCTTAATACTGCCTCAACGAGTTTTCCACGATTTCCACCACCACTAGCGGTTGGATCACGTGCTTACCTCCACTCCGTCTCTCTAGAAGAGCAATTATAGATTCATTCAGAGGTAGCAGCGCCAGTGCTGTCCCGACTTTCGTGACACGGGGATTATTTTTGTGATCTTTTAATATTTTATTTTTTAAACGTTAAAAAATAAATGTGTTGCTGCAACAAAATTTATATTACTTGTTACTGAGGTTTTCTTTACGTTGCCCCTTAAATCTAAGAATTCAAGATTTTCTATTGTGGTTCGAAGAAGAATTATTTTTAGCAATACTTCGAGCTATTTTCGAGACGTGAGGTGAAAGTGGAAGTGGTTTTTTCGGAGAAAGTTTTGTAGGAGATTTCTTCCTGATTGACATCAAATACAAAAATAATTTCAGTAAGCAAAATTTTCAGAAATTCTTAATGTTTTTGTATTCTTTTTGTAATAATTCAGCGTTGTATTGTACTTTTTCACCTTGAACTATAGTTCTAAATAAATTTGCATTTCTTTCAATGATTCAGCTATGAATTTTAATGCACTCTACAATTATCTGTAGTTCAGGTTTTAGCGATTATTTTAAAGGTCATTTATTTTAAATATAAACTTTATATTTATTACATGGATTCTATGCGTTAATAAGAAAATACATTACACTCTTAAGTTTGTTATATTTTTAACGTTAAAAGTTTTAGTATATTCACAATAACAGGGATGAATCAAATTGCGTTGCTTTAATATTGTTACATTATTAAATAAAAAATATAACTTTAATAATGTCCAGAAGTTGACTACTGAATACTTATAATAACGGACCATATACGGAAGCAGGTTCATTTCCCCGAAGCCTTGTAAAATAAAATTCACGCTTATCTGTAAGAGATAAAATCCGTGTTACCACTCATTCGAGGAACCTCTTCTCATTTATACTTGCTGGAAATCTTGCCGATAACGAGGCCAACTACAGTATTATTCAGCAATGGTGATTGTTGAATTGCAGTTCACAAGAATTCGTTTATTTTTATCGCATACGATATCATACAATTGCTCTTAAAATTTCAGTTATACTTTTTTGTTTTTAATTAATTATTCGTATATGCATTTAATATTTCTGCAATAATAATCTTTAAACGTGAGAGAGGATAATGTTGTATAGACCCTTTTATTAAGACTCAGTTTTAAATTATTAATAAATTTTAATATTATTTTCATAGTAAATTTTTCATCATAACTACAAAACTATCAAATTGTAATTTCAATTTTATAAATTTAGTTTCTGATTTGGCTTGGTAAAAATTATAAGTATTAAAGAATTTCAATTACTTAATAATAGTATGCGTTCAAAAAATTATTCTTATAAAGAAGTATCATTTTCTGCTAATATGTGACAAATTTAAAATTTAGTTTTCCTTAGAAGATATTGAATCAACGAAAAGTTGTTTCCAATTTCAAAATTAAGTTGTAACTGAATATTTCTGGTTGTATTTACAAGTTTTCACTGGAAATGTGCAATAAACATAATGTATTGTATTTAAACTATCCAGTATTTTAATCTGCTGATCGTAATTCCTGAACAGAACTGTACCCAAGGGCCGTAGAGGCATCGTTGAAGTTGACCAGTAAAATTAGCATTCGCAACGGCGAACTGTATTTCGCTGGCATACACAGGTCATCAGCCCAGTTCGTCGTTTTCCAAGAAGACGAATTTCTAGCTAGACCCCTCGAAACAGGGTAGACCCCCAAACTCTTCTCTTGATTTATGATGCTTTCGAACTACCTTGTTACCACGAACGTGCATTGTAAAACTTGATCGTTGCTTTTTCAAATTTATGCACTTTCGGGCCCTGTTATCAGGATACATATTTATGCAGAATAATCATTTATTAATAATAATTTATTAATTTGACGATTTTGATTTATTTATTTGCTAATTGTTGCGTGTGATAGTGTTATGTAATTTTGGTAAATTTTAGTTTTATATATAGTAGTATCTTTTTAACTATTAATGTAGTTAAAATTATTATTATTTAGTAAATTGTTCATATATTATTTTATTTGTTTCCAGTACACTTCTCATTACTCCATTAGTTTGATTTTTCAAAATATTTGTGGATTAATTAGTTGCATAAATGTGCAATATATATTTTTAAATATTTTCATCTAATTCTTTTTATATTTAAAATTACATAAAATTTCACATTAGTTGATTTATGAAGAAAAGGTATTCCCGCGAATTTCTTCTAATTTTGTGGCCCTCCGTCAGGACCTCGTTCTATTTCCTCAAATAAAACTATGACGTTCAATTCTGCGAAGTCCCTCTTTGCTCGAAGATTTTTTTATCTTTCTTTCTTCTTTCGTCATTTCCACTCTCTTTAGCATTCCAACGACAACAGGGAACAGATGGCCAAGAAAGAATAAAGGCAGAGCGTAGTGATAAACAAAAAATACTGGTTAATGAATATCATTAAAATACGAAACGCTGACCGAAGAAAATTTGTAAAAGTTGCAAGCATATACATAAGTAGCAGTCGACGAACAATATTTTGCAATTTTTTATTTTTTTTACAAATAAAATGAAAAAGCAAAGAACTGTTACATATTTCAAAATTAAATTACAGATGTTTCAAATTTATTTATTACAATTTAAATATATTTAAATGTATTCTAATTTCTTTGGAATATTTATACGAAAATGAAATACAGCAAAAGCAAAAAAATGTTATGCAAGTAAAATATTTCTAGAAAAAGCGAGAGAAGCAGGTAAATAGGTCATTTCTAACGAAAATTAGGAACGAACTGATAAGTGATTTCGGAAGGAAAATTATGTAAGGTTTTAGAGTCTGAAATATAAATTGTTAACGGTACTAGATATTCAGGAACGATTAAAATAATCGATACTATTGAATAAGGACAGTAACAACAGATTTATCCATCCATTAGAATATTTAAATAACAAAAACGTAGCCACTTTCCTAAGATGTTGTATATTTTAATGGCATTTAATTTCATATTGCGTATCATTCGTGGATTGACGATTATTATTTCAGAGAACTCTCGATAACAAAGTCGACCTGCGTCATGAAATGAAACAATTCCGTATTTGATTACTTCATGTTTCTACGAAACAATATTTTACGATACTTGTAATTTATAACCTTAAAAAATATTTGATCAACATTTTTAGTATGTAATACTTAATCGAGATAAAAAGTATAATTGTTCTTTGGTCTTCTACGACATTGAAGAACAAATCAGGTACATACAGTGTTACACAAATCATAAAAAATTAGAAATTGAAATTATGAACTCTGGAAGAGAAAATCTGCTTTAAATACAAAATTATTGTTTTCTCATTATATATTTTCTATTACAAAATTATTAAATTGTTTCAAAAAATAATTTTATCAACGTTGATTGGGTTTTGTTTGAACTTGTCAATAATTTTATTTGTGATGCTTTAACATTTATCGTTTATAGTTCATAATGTTGAAACACGGCCAAATCTTGCTATTGGATTAATGAACTTCTTAGAAAATGGTGTATATTTATACCTTTTATAAATAAATGTTTAGGTTTCTTTTTAAATCAGTCCAATCAAATTTAAATTTGAGAAATTAAAAAATAATGTCAAATACAGAGTGTGTCACTGGAATATAACATTAGTTTTGATGATAATTAAAAAATGTATACTACTTCCGTTTAAAAATTTGATTTATATTATCCAAAATATGAGGAATACCTTATATTCCATTTTTAGGTGTCTCATTCCGCACAGGCTGAATTTATTTGAAATTTAACCAAATCTCTGAGTCTATAATTTTATTTTTAAATATATTTTTTTCATTAAATCAAACGTTTGATAGTCACAATGCTATTAATTTTTGTATTTGGCATTAAATGCTCCTAAAATATATTATCGATTTTAGAGTTAAGTTTTGTAAAGAAAATCGAGGATCTTTTGTTAGAACATTACAAGGTTCCGGATAATACCAATTTGTTGATGACGTAATGTGAAATCGTTTCTCCAAATTGGCAGACAGCGGTTCCTTTTATTCGACACAATAAATGTTTTATTAATTGTGACACGATAATTATGGCAAAAATATTTCATTTAGTGAAATATTGCGTTGCAAGGCAAATATTGATTTTTTCTGTAGTTTTGTCACGACAGCGTTTGACAAAAAAGTTCGTCTATCGTTTCTGGTATATTTGAAAAATTAATGCACTTGTAAAAAAATCATGTTCCAATTTCTAATTTCTTATGAAACATAAATTAATGTTGTATTGTACATTGTAATTGATATATTTTATCAAGTAGTTAAGAATGCGCAAGTTAATTAAAAATAAAGGAAAGGCCAATAAACTAACTTCTTACAATGTAAGAACATTTATCTTACAATAAAGTATTTCTATTGTAAAAAATTTTTATTTCGTCTATGAAGAAATATTTGGCAAAAAACAACCATTTTATTAAATTACGCTATATTCTTTTGCTTCTATTAAATTACCAATAAATAATTGTTTCTGTTTATAGTCCAAGTGTATAGTTAAAAATAAGTATCAAATTTTGCTCAAATTTTATAAATATTCAATAAAAAGTAATGATACAAAATTCCATTCTTTCGTTCGCTCTCAATATGTCCCAATGTTTACCGCTTAAATTAGCATTTTAGTAAGAAATGAGTTGTATATTTTTATTATCGTTTAAAGCTAAATTTAAATTATATTCATGAGATTTGTTTTGTATGAAGCGAACAAATATTTGGAAAAAACTCTGAATATGTTGACGATTACAAGGAAACCAGTAGTCAGGGAAGTGGAGTGAGGTGGTGGGTTATAAGTGAGAGTGTGGTGTGAGGAAAGGAAGGGGGATAGTGAGAGTACTGGTGGGGAGTGCAAGAGGCCAAGAACAACTTCTAAATGGGGGCTTGGCCTTCTAGCGTTGCGAAACGTTCGTGGAAAAGCGGCTCTGTGCCGCTTTACTAACACTCGGACGTCTCCCTGCCACGTGGCCCATTAAAACACAATGAGAAAGGAAGGCAACTCTGGTACCCGCGACAATGTCGAAAGAGATTCGTCTCTATTCCTGTAGAGATCACCGGGGAATGTGACACCTGGCTATAAAGTATGAATCGTGATATTGTACGTGGAAGTTGAATACGATGTTTGATCGATTTCTGAAATAATTTCATGAGACACTGACAAGGTTAATGTACTCTTATGTCAACGAGTGAATCAAGCGATCGTAAGGTATTCATGAAAAATCGATTTACATCCATTAGACAAATCTTTTGCTTCGTAACATTTTATGAGTATGCCATTACATTGTATTCTTTTATATAAATTTGTTTTGATAGAAAGAGATGTAATTTTTATGCATAATTAATAAAACGACTCTATAGTCGTTTGTTAGATTTTTCTATGTCTATGGTAAGGATTATATGTTAATAAATGATCACTTCTTTAATGACTGGTACATATTTTAGAAATGTTTGTCGTTTGAGAAGCATACGGCACGCCAAATGCATTCCCTTCTCTTTTTGAGAAGTTTCTGGCTATCTCAGTGTTGAAATATTAGATATATATCATTGTGTTTTAAGAAAAAATTCTGATGCACACAATCAAATCATGATTGCCTATGGTTTAAGAACAATATTTGTTGTCTAAAAATCATTCGTAACGGCCGATTGACGCCAAGGATCATAGTGAATACATTGGCCGATCGATGCGTCGGCTACCTGGATTGCGACGCGTCTGACTGTTGCGTATGGAAAGAGTTAAATTTAATAATAAACTAACAATTCAAGAATTAAATTATTATTTACTAATTATATATCGCTAAATTTGAAAATTAGTTTTGATGCATTTGAACAATATTTTGAATATATTATTTAAATGATATATACACAAATATATAAAATACAATGATGTGTATTTAATAAATAATGATCTGTTTAAATGATTGATTATTTATTATAATGTTTAAATAATACTCTATTGTTTCAACCGCATAACAATTAAACAATTGTCAAGAAAGAGGTGCATTTTGTACATATATCGTATTATCTTAAATTGTCAAAAGTTCAAATATTGTACATCAAAATATACTGAAACTTTACTAAATGAATTTTACGGGTTACTAGATAAATGAATTATTTTCAAAAATTATGAATAAAAGAATTAAAGATAATTATCAGTTTGAAAAGAACGAATATAAATTAATTTTGCTGGAAGTCTTTTATTTACTATGCTACACAGAATATACGCTTGTTAATGAACATTCCAAGAACCCGAATTGCTGCACGAAACGTTTCATTCTCGGAAGAAGTTTGACGTACATAAGATTCATATTTAATTTAGTTGACTGTAAAATAATAATGAAGAGATAAATTAAAAACGGAACGGTTGTTTATCTTTTAGTTCAGTTTAATGTTTCTTTCTTAATATATAGAAATATTCATTTTCATTTATTAAAAAAGATTAAATTGTATGTGATACATTTGTACTTCGAAATATTTGTTTCAATTAATGAAAATGAAATAATAATGTGTACTAATCACTATTTCACATCCAATAAAGAAACATTTTAAAACAAATTGAAAATTTATTATATGCTATATATTGTGTGTGTGCGCGCGCGTGCGGAAGGGGGAGAAGAGAGAGAAAGATTCAATTTTTTAATATTCATTTCAAAATATATATTTATTTTAAAATATTTCTTTACTGGTTTTGAAACAAGATTATTACACACTAATTTCGTTTCCGTTAATTGGAACAAATATTTCGAAGCACAAATATATCACATACAACAATTTTATATATATGTGTAATGTGTAAAATATATATACATAAAATAAATTTTATGTATATATATATATGTATATATTTTTTTTTAATTTTATTTTAAATTTAAAACATATACATACGATTATTTTTATAAGAACTAAAAATGTAAAAAAATGTAAGAAAATGTTTGAAACAAAAGTTATATAATATCAAGTAGTACACATTGTGATGAGTTTTGAGAGTTCTGTAAAGGTCACATTAAAATCTGTAAATAGGATTCTGGTTTTTCTTTTATATCTTGTGACTGACAACAAATCGTTTTTAAAATGCTACTTAAGTTTTGTATTTTGGATTAATTGATGTTGAGTTATAAATTATTGTAGTTCCCGTGCCATCAAGTATAGTGTGCACTGTAATAGATTGAAAATAGTTTTTATTTATACTTTTTTAATACTTCATAGACCATTCATTTGGATAATCTTGCATTAGCTGCAACTTTACAAATGGAAGACCTCTAGTTTAATTGAAACGTATCTAAAACATTATTTTCATTAGTCTTGAAGAAAACATGAAATCATGTCTTTTCTTGTTTCATATTTCTGGTACTCACAAAACGTTCAACAGTTTTTCTTTTTTATAATAAATATAAATATCAATAAAAATTCGGTAATATAAATTACAATAATTTACCATCATCACAGTCTGTTTTGATTGATTAACGTATCTCTGCATGTAAAATGATTCAATATCAGGTACAAGAATATGAGATGAAAAATATAGAGTTTCATTTAAAAATTTGAATGGACCTTCACAGGATTCTGAAAGGTTATTATAACATGTGCTCCTTAATACCATATAACTTTTGACTCAAATATTTTTCCACATTTTTAATTTTTAGGAAAATAATTTGGAGTATACATTTCAACCAGGCATGTGGTATGTATGTATGTATATTATTTTTAATAGCACATGTAAAAATTAAAAATTGTACGCTCTTAAAACGAAAATGAAATATAATTTTCAAATTTTCAAATTGAGATCTAAACATGCAATGCAAGCTATATTTAAAAATAAGTTATTGATCTCATTAAAATTACAAGAACAAAATTACACAGATATGGTTTGCATTTTTAGTTGGAACAGTAATTCATGGAAAACGACTTGTATAATGTGTTAAATTATCTAAATTACTCGCATAATTTAGATAATCATGTATAATAAGTGACTGAAATACCAAAAGTGTGCTGCAACTTTATAAATCCCAAATTTACTTTGATATGCTTCATTATATTTTTCACTAACTTCTCTATACATTAGTCATATTGTGTAATCCAATCAAAATTGGTTACATTGAACTAAATATTAATCATTGTATTGTATTTAAAAAATTACATTGAAGAAAATCTATAAAGTATGTGTATTGAACTGAAATGTACACTAATTTCTAATTTTATAGTCTTATCATATGTTTATGCATAACGTTATAATGCTCTAGGGCAATGAAATATGTTCACTAATCAGTGAATATTTTGTATTTGCTTGATTAGTGTATTTATTATAATTTTTATCATCTTACTTCTAATTTTTTTTATAAAACATACGTTAAGTTTTAGGATCACATTTTTGCATATAGTAATTAACATGAAGTAAGTTAGATTAGAAAGCCTAATGTAAATGCATTATGTAAACTAAAAAGATGTTATCTACACTGCATATTTTAAATTAATTTTTTTGTATTGACTTTTATAAAATTTTAGTGCACTACAAAATATTTTTCTAAATGAGAGTATCGACTCTTGTTAAAACAATGTTAAAGTTTACAATATACATAAAGAATATATACTCTAGATATAAAGAATGTAAATGAATAAGATTATTAGCAATGCATGATTTTGAATATTAAGAACACTTTCCACATATTGGAATTGAGTCCACAATAAAATATTTTTAATGAAGGATACGCATAAAATATGAATGAAAATTTATGTTTGCTTTTTTGTTTCAGATATAAAATTGTGTTATGCTGAAAATAACATAACCGCACAAAATGCTGACAGTAATGTGTCCAAACTGTCGTCACCGATTTCCAGCTCCAGGTTGTTGCGAGCCTCAAAAAATGGAGAAAGATAATGCTTTAATTCATCCAGCATCCTGTTATTATGGTGGTCTTCTGGTACCTAAAGGGTATACTAGTGGTGGTGGCTGTTTTATAAATGCCCCAACTATTATTCATAGTCAGCCTATTATAAATTCTTTTAACTATCCAGCAATGACACTAGATTTGGAAAAACCAAGAATTGATAAACAAAAGAATAGTTTTCTCCAAAGAACTGAAAAGAATGCCCGAATACTTGGATTTCCAATAGTTAATGAAGAAATCGGAAAGAATCAAAATTCTGGATGTCAAATCACAACAAGTAGTGAATTAACTGGTGGAAGTGTAACAATAACAACGCCAAATATACAGTCTGGAGGTTGCTTAATTCAGAGCACAGACTCTGGAATTCTTATGCAAACACCGCATGTAGAAATCCGTCCAAAACTGTCTGGTGGTGGATGTTTTGTACAGAAGATATTATCAACTGAAAATCAAGAAGCTTCAATTACACTTCCAGAATCAAAATATCATCAAGAAAATGCAAATCACGATGGTAGGACGGTTTTACTACCTCCAAGTGGATGTCAAGAATTACCAGGTACTCGAAGAAATGTTTCACCACAGAAGACAGAGGAAAAAGTTTCAACAGGAAATCCCACAGGAGGGAGCAGTGAAAAGCCAGTTCTCTCAAATTTCCAGGTTACCAGTATGCCAATGATGCAATTCCAACAAGCCAAGAGTTCTCAGAAAAGTGAGCAAGAATTAGAGCAAGGAAGAAATTTCAATTGCTGCTGTAGTCATATTCAAAATCTTTACCACATCAAATCAAATAGCCCTCAAGTTTCTGAAAATTGCAATTCCATGTTTTTAGATTCCAATCCAGCAGTTCAGATTCAAGTGAATGCAACTGTACAGATTCCTGCTAGTTTAGGACAGTGCACAGTGAATATTACTGCATCTACCACAAATTCCCGTAATTCCTTATCAAGTATAGTTTCAAAAACTAGAAATAACTTTAATGGTGGAGGTTTGGTACAGGAAAATGAGGTTCAGAATAATGAAGAAAATTTTGAAGAAAGAAGAGACAGAACTCCAACTACACCAGTTTCATGGCTAATGCCATGCCCTTGGAGTTTTGACAGTTACATGATAGACAGGGATACAGCTAGACTTTGTGAAGTCAAAAGACTTCTACAAACTTGTGGTTGGTATCATGAAGGCCTTAGCTGGCAGCAAAGTGAAAATTTATTAAAAAATGCTGCAATTGGACAGTGGTTGATGAGAGACAGTTCCGATATCAGATATACATTTGCTGTGTCTGTACAAACTGCTAGAGGACCTACATCTGTTAGAGTTCACTATTTTTTAGGACAGTTTCGATTAGATGCTGAGCCTAGACTTGCTTTTGCAATCCCACTTTTTGACTGTCCGATTAAAATGCTAGAATATTATGTAGAGTATTCAAAGAGCGTTGATGAACATAGAAAGGAGGTTTGGGTAGATTATAGTGGTCAACTTTATAGCGAAATTTATTTAACAAAGCCATTAGTTAAGGAAGTTAGGTCTCTTAGTCATTTAGCCAGACTCGTTGTTAATAGGTGTAAACTGTCGACTGAGCACTTGCCACCACTAATTAAAAATTACCTTGCAGAATATCCATATACTCTTTGAGAAATTATATTTAACGTTATTTTTCTGATTTCTGGGATTTTTTTAATCGATTTTTACAAAATTGTATAATTTATGTAATAAATTGAAGTAATGAATTAATTTAAAATTACTATGTTCAATATTTATATAAAAAGTCAATAATTTTAATATCTGAAGATACACTTTCTATTTCAGTTTCCTTTAATTAGCAGAAATAAAATATTTACGCTTAAAGATATAAATTGAATTGCTGCTATAGTGTAACTTAATAAGAATATACTATGTTAATTCCAGAAATTAGAAATACCCAAGAATATCTTTATTTTTATACGTTATAAAATAACCTGTATCAAAATCTGTATTGGCAATGTAATCTAAAATACACAATGTAACTAGTGGAATTTTGTAAATTTTATTCTCAATTGAAAACAATTTACAATGTTTCATTAAAAAAGGTTATGTAACGTTCAAATAACTAACGAGTTAGAATGCTAGGTGAAATAATTGTAATTTTCTTCGTAGTCAGCAAAGCATAATACTAAAAGATTAATTATTTGACCGAGTTTATCATTTGAAGTTTTATCGGAAAACAGGATACCATTTACATATCCTGCTTGGACCAATCAAAATTTTAGACGAATTTTTCCTTCATTAACAATTAATAAAATTACTTTTAGGTTTTCCTGATAACTAAAATGCTTTCCAATTCCAACGTTTTGAGAAGCAAGTTTTTGAAACATTAAGAGACAATTATATAGGTAGGAAGTGGAGCTATGCACAAAACTTTCTGCCATGAAATTGTAATCGAAATTATACTTCAAGAAATATCTGAGAACAAAAGCAATCAAAGCTTCCTTTGTAATACGATAATTTTGAAACATGAAAGATTTAATATTGTAGAATTAATCATAAAAAATTAGTTTTATCTAGAACTCGGTCATTTCTGATATTTTGTGGCAATGATTAACAATGTGGCATATGATTAGTAGAGTTGTAAATCGTTGCTCTAAACTTAAACTGTTTAAGTTTGAAACTATAAACTATTGTAGTAAAAATGATATTAAATCAGTTTCAATGAAGGAATCATGAGGCAATATTAAAAGTTAAAGTGTCGATTTGACACTTTGTTTTTCTATAAAGATGATAACATGATTAAAAAATTAATTATAAATGTACAAAATAATTCCGTAGGGCGAAAAATTAAAAAATGGACATATTTGATACACTTCCTGATGGTTCACCTAAATTGTCTGTAAATTATCAAGTGCCTCATAACAAGAGGTTCCAAGGTTTAACACTCATTTTTTAATGGACTTTCACTCAATAATGCATCTTGAAGTATTGAAGCTAATGATATGTTTTTTAGGCGTAATCGGTTAATAATTTGGAAAATATTTAATATTAAAATATTGACGTGATCTATCTGCTATTTTATAAGCAATATTGAGATATAAGTGCATTGCGTATGTAGTGAATGTTTGCATACCAGAAGACTGTGTGCTTAGTATGATACAAGTACTCTTGGTATTCTTTTTCAATGCATAATTTTGTTTACAGCTCAATTTATTTTAATATACATATTTTAAACCTACATTTAAACATTAAGTAAACAAGCTTTTAAAAGTCTAAATTACATTTAATCTATACTTTTAATTTATACACATAAACACTGTGTTTGAGCTGGGAATAATTTACTATATGTACTCTAAATATAAATTTTATAATCACAACAAAAATATATTAAAAATACACGTACATTTATCGATCAAGTTACATTACTCCCATTTCACTCAACATTATTGACTTTTGAACGATCGAACTGTTTCTACATCAAAAGAATACATCTTATTGGCACCTTATACCATAGCATTGACTTTTCTTTCTTCTTTAAATTAGTGTTACAGAATTTGAAAATCGAAATCTAATATGTTCTGTATATGTTGTAAATGTAATTGAATGTATATTGATCTGAAGAAAATTTATATTAGTACAAATGTGTAGACGCGCTTCAACGTCCAATTGGTAGAATGAAATTAGTTGCGTAAGTTAATTTAGTGATGACTGCAACGCATTTGTAGTAGTATGAACAAGTTCTTTCAAAGCCATTATACACTCTTAAAATTACAAAAGACAAAAAAAACTTTAGAATCCCAAAAGAATTCGAGGTGTTAGATACATATGGAAGTGATAAGAAATGTAATACAATATGTGTAATATATATGTGTGTGCAAAAAAGAAACTGAAGAAAAAATAATTTTTTGGAAAAAAAAGTTTAAAAATGTAATACAAAAATTGAACGAAAAACTTTCTTTTGGAATGCATTTAGAAATAATTTTACTACGTGACGAATGTGATTCAGAGTTCGCTGAATTACGCGCAGTCCGTAGTTCGAGGGTTAATCGTCTACGTTTAAGACCATATATTATAGTGTACGTTTACACGGCTTCTAATTCTGACGTAGTAACACTGATAATTATAACTACTATTTAAGCAAATATGTGCTGACTTGATTTGACGTATCTAATTTCCACCAAGTTGAAATAGCTGAACAACTTTCAAGGGAAGTGAGTAAAGGATTTACTTCAGTACTAACATAAAATGGCGAATAATTATATGCCTGCTTGTCGTAGGATTATTGTCGGCTATAATATAAATAAGTTGGAAAACGAAGTGAACTTTTATTCCATTTCTTTTCAATTTTGCTGTTTTTTGTGTAGTGTTCAATTCTGTAAACAAGGGAGAGTTAAGATATTTTATTATTTTTTACGATCGTCAGTATCACTATTGTTAAAGTGCCACTATTTAAGTAGGTCGATGTAGTAACCCTAAGTATGTTCACTAAACGATTTTGAGTTACCATCGATGTTATAACTTAGGTGTAAATGAAATTATGTAAACGTACTAATTAGCTTCAATATGTTAAGCCTTATCATTGTGCAAAAACCCGTTAAAAAGTGAGCATTATAATTGAGAAGCTCTTCTCGTTAATATTAAATAACTGAACTTTGATTTTTGTATATATTAAGTAGAATAAAATGAACATTTAGTTACATACAATTTGTGTGAAAGGGCGATAATAACAATAGAAACAATGACACTAATGTAAACTTGAAATCTCACATTCATCTAGTAATATATAGCCTGATAATAACAAAGCAAATATTAAATGATCACATTTCGTATTAAAAGAAATGAATTACGTATGAAGAAAAATAATTAATTAATTAATTAATGATGTTCCAAATGATGAGTAAAACTTTGCAAAGGAATTAAATGTAAAATTAAGTTAATGCTATCGTCGTTTATCAGCAAAGTTGTTCAAATGCAAACACACGTGAACGTGCGTGTACGAGAAGAAATTCAGATGCGTGCGCGTGAAAGAAACCTTTGTACGGATATATATAAAAGTAAGGAGTACGATTGAAATGTCTATCGTTGCGCAAAACTACGGTTGATATATTTTTGTAAGCAAAAATCGGCGGCTTTTTTAAAGCAAACACGATTTTTCTAATAGGAAAAATTATACAGGGTGTTTCAAAAATTATGTCTCATTAGATACAATTATTCGACTGAACTGCATCATTTGAAATGGTTGCTATATCACGATGTTGCATTTTTCTGTAGAATCAATTGCTTTTTACTTGGAACACTCTGTATGAATTTATATAGGATACTTGTTCATTGTCTCTATATTAGAGATTACCTTTTAAACTGTCGATGTACCTACCCTTCGTAGACCACTTCCAAACAAAAATACTTAATACGAGAGAACTATCTCTTGTACCAATTGTTAAGTATACTTTTTTAGATATTTAGTAGATTTTTAAAATATAATGTAAAATTGATTTACAATTATATACATAACATAAAATCGGTTTGTAGCAAGTTTTTAGTTCTTGAGGCATCCGCTGTAGGGCAGTGGGCAATTTACGGTTAAATATCTGATAATACAGTTTTCTACAAGTGACAGACGAAGTTAAAGACGTCGTAGACTTTGTTGCATGTGTTGCAATAATGCTCACTGGCTGCAGTAGAATATGGAGGCCTTTATCATCTGTAGAGTACTAGTTACTAATATTTTACGATTTTTGTGTTATTTCATAGATGGATTGCGAAGGGTTATTTAATTTCGATTTTTCCAATTCTAAGAGTCTAATCAAAGACGTATGTTTGTCGTTGGAACTGCCACTCAGCGAATCCTACGGTTTCACGTTTTATATTGCGATTATAACAATGTATAATATGACAAGTTAAGTTATTAAATAATTATTTATTACCAGGAAATCTTGATCAAATTTAATTCCCACTTTATGGAATCGAATTTAACTCCTTTCTAAATATATTGGGGTGTCCCATAAGTTTATTTCCTTTTTTTGATACGAAATAAATACAAGTGATGAAAAACAATGCCTCGTCAGTTCGCCAATTCTAGTCGTTTCTCTGCTATGGCGGTTTTCAATTTATTAAGTTGATTACAGTATTTGGTAGAATTAATGACTTTACCTTGAAGAAGGAGCTCGTAGTAGACCACGTCATTTCAGTACCACCAAATGGACAGAAGAACTTTCTTCGGGTAAAGTCTAGGCTTCGTGACAGTTGAAGGTCTATTGTCCTTAGATGAAGTGCGTTTTCGATGCACAGTTTGATACAAAATTCAAGTATAGTCTCCAATGACAAGTCTCTTTAAGAAAGAATTTCTTTCATGTTGCTGGAGAAGCAAATTACACATAGAGACGCGGTTGATAAGGCCGGTCTTTGTCAATAGGTGTGGAACCCAAACTTCACATCGATTGACATATCCCATCTTGATCAAGTAATTATGTACCGTTGTTCTGGGAATGTTAGCGGCATCCACTATATCGCGGATTTTCAGTGAGCATGGTCTTGATAAGGTAACTGTCGTTGTTGGGTGGCCGCTACGGTCTTCACCTTTCAAGTAAAAATTGCTAGCTCTAAATCTCTTAAACCAATTGCGGACGGTCATAATAGCCGTAGTATCACTACTGTAAACGATACAAATCTTGTCTGCAGTATCCTTTGCACTATTATCTTTTTTAAAGCGATGAAGTATAACATGCTGCAAATACTTCCTTTGGCTATTCATATTGAACGGTGTAGAAGAAATTTTTAAAAGAAACTGTGTCACCAACGAAGTGTACTTTAAAAAAGTTCTGGAAATTGATACCATAGAGCTAATAGATAAGCCTGTATATTTATATAAACATAGGCAGTTAAAGTCATTCTTAACGTGGTGCGAAAGAAACTTATGGGACACCCTAATACTTGGACATAATTTATCGTTTGATTTACTTGTGTAAAGGTATTTTTTTATTTCTATAAATTTATAATGCATGTGTTTGTAAAAAGTAACATACGTAAGAAGTTTACGTTCTATTCACGAAAAAAGTTGTAAAAGAAGTATTCTGAATTCAAACCTTCTTATCAAATTCCACGAAAGTCTGCATTTTGTTCTTTAATTCTTTAATCCTTCAAGTATATTTGGTAGAACAAGTACAACAATGTATTTCATTGCTTCAATGGTTGTTAATGCTACCACTTATCAGTTTTCAGGGTTTGAGATAAAAATTTGATTTTTGGTATATAAGTATTATTTACAATTTTTTAACGTTGGGTTCAAGTTCCTGCATAATCTGGTTGGTAGATACAAGTTGTACTACATTTAGCACATTCTAATAAATTGAATGAAAAGTGACTATATAGATTTTTTAAATATATTAATTTTCCTATAGAAAGAGTAAATAATCCGATTAATTACAAGAACAAAAGAAAACAATTTTTTCTGGATAAGAACAAATGCACTTTATTTGTATTTGATATGAGATCGAGCCTTACTTTTACAATCTGTATGTTTACATGGATTGAGAGTAGCTCTCTTGATCTATAAAACGGAAATCATCAGTACAATTTTTTTGCACAATATTTGTGCTCTGCATTAGTAGAGGTGTAGAAAAGGAATATTTTGAAAAAACTGAAGTTCTATGTATTGTGCTTATTATTACCACTACCTCACGATGTATGAAATTTATGGACTCACTTGTGTAAGAAATCTTACACAATACTCAAAAAACTAGATGTCGATCGATTAATTGATGTTACCAAAGTAACATCACATAAAAAGGAATGTTAAATATGCATATGGTAATAACTTTTGAATTGTATCCTTTTCTTCGATTGATGCATTAGTTGCATTGGGTTTTACTAAATGTAAAACTAGTTTAATTTCAATTTTTCTATGAGAATTTATATAATAAATATTCAAAATGTAGAAAAATAAGAAATGATGGGTAAAATTATTTTCTACTTTGTTGCAAAACATACAAAACTCAATATGTCGTTCAATACGCCATGAGTGAAAGGGTTAAAAGCGATACCCTTGTTAGGTATAAATTGTTTAAAAGTTTTTTTTTTGAGTGATAGCGGTCTGTTGGCTATAGAGCTGCACATACTGTTTGCTGTCAGATGTATAAGTTGATGGTGAATACGTAGATGTATATTTATACAATAAATATAAAAACAAATTATTGAAAATAATGCAGGTAATGGGTATTGAGACCGGAGTCAACGCACACCAATGGGCTTCATTCAAAGATGATCGGTAGCTGAGCTTGACAGTTCCTGTGATGTCAGGATCGCTGGTGATGTTGTTTGGTATTTTTAACTGTGGGCGTGATATCTTTTGCATTTAAATAATAGATGATCGGTGATCTTCATCGCCATCTTCAGCCATGTAAATACGATGTGCCTTCTTCTCGTGGACAGATAATATTACACGTTGTTTGGAGACAGACGGAAGCCACCAATATTTACATCTCTGAATGAAAACATTGTTTATTCCGTTAATCTCTACACGTTCGAACATTTTTGTGATCCCCTTTCAGTACATCAGTATTATAAATATTTCATAACTTCTAATGCACAATTCGATTGACTTAAAATTTTACCTGTACTATCCTAATACTTGTATCCTATAGTAGTTATAGTATTATCTTTAAAATTTAAGTCCAACATATATATAATATCTCATTTAATTTATTTTGTATTTATACGGGTTCGATGTGTATATGCACTTTCTTTGTTACTTAAATATCAACAACCGATTTTAAAATAACTTTTTACAGTTTTGTTATTTAGAAAACCTATACACTAAAAAATAGGAAACTTCAATATAAAAAACAATAAAATTGTATCCTTATAAATGTTACTTACAACTTAAGTTGAAGTTGAAAATTTTTAATTGTAAAGTAATTTGTAAGTAAACATAATAATTATTTATAAATTCAATTAAGAAATTTAAATTTACAATTAATTTAATTTTTAATATTGTAATAGTGGAATAATGGGAGAGGAAATTGAACTAAAATACAGCTTTATAAAATAAAATGAATTATTTATTAAAATAAAGACAATTTTTAAGGCTTTAAATATTAATTACGTTAGTCTCAACATAGTTTTAATTAACGGCTAACATTTCATACTGTTTTATTCTACTTTAGAGCAGCATTTTTTAAACTACACTATTGATGAGAGTCTGTGAGTATCCAGATGAAAAAAAGTATATTATATCGTGGAATAAGAAAAATGCTTTCTATAATATCTTATTATTAAAAAGAGACTACTAATATATTTAGAGCTTTAGAAAGAGTCAGCGTTTCTTTACGAATTTTTTACTCGAACACTATTGATAAGCTTTTCTAAAATTTATGTACTTATCTACGGACATTTCTAGAGTACATTATGTTTTAGAAAAAAATATTAATTCATTGAAGAAGTATGCATGTTAACCAAGTATTTCTAGAATTTTGTGAAATAGAATTAAATTTTTAATTTTAATATAATTTAATAACATAATATTATCTTCCATTATATACCATTCCATCATTTAAAATTCTAATAACGCTACTGGCTGTGTAAATGTATATTTTTCGCGAATGCAACGAGTTCATTTCGGTAGCAATGTTAGTAAAGTTATAAAAAATTCACGAAAGAACGTTAAAGGAACTAAAGTAGAATTAAAAATTCCTCCCACTCCTCTTTGGGTCTCACAGAATTAGTTCTTTGACATGTCACATGTGGCGCTGGAAAATCTCTACGGATACGTGTATCTGCACAGCAGATAATCATTGTTAAGCAATAAAATTTCGCTCTTTACCCATTTTTTTCTCATTTTGATCGAATTTATCGCTACTGTTTCCAACTTCTTTTAACCGCCATTTTGTTCCACCAAATTTCTCCAGTATCAACCAGAAGAATGTTGGAAAAGAAAGGTACATTATTTAAATTCTAAATAATTCGATTTTAAGATTGTGTTGCATAGTGATCGTTCGATGGAATTTCAGGCTGCTCGAGCTGTTCCAGCTACGGTGGTCCCGGCTATAAATCACCAAAAGCAGCAATGATCGAAGGTCCACGCGAAAAACTTTTATACGTTGTCGGTATTCATACGAATCCAAATAAACCGGATGTTTTGTGCACTGTTGATGTGGATCCAGACAGTATTAATTACTGCAAGGTATAATCGACTGATGGTCCTTGCGAATTCAAAATTTCTTATTGTGTAAATTATCCCATATTTTCCATGTTTGGTAGATAATTCATAAACTGCGAATGCTCCAAGTCGGCGATGAATTACATCATTCTGGATGGAACGTTTGTAGCAGTTGTCACGACAAACCACAAAAGCGAGATACCTTGGTGTTACCATGTCTGATGTCTGATCGGGTCTACTTTATCGACGTTACCAACGAATGTACACCGTCGATCAAAAAGGTTTGTCGGATCTTATAAAGGAATCCTACAGCTGTGCTCTCGAGGATTTTTATATTTGGAGGAATAAGTTTAGAGATCACACGCTGACATTTTGTAAAATATTTCGTTCCATTTGATATATTTTTATAAACAATTCAGATTTTAAATATAGAAGCCTTTAATTTTAATCTATTCATAAGAAAATGAATGAAATCAAGTTAGAATCCCTATGACTTCGGATAGTTGTTTCTTCTTTTATTTTGAAAAATTGAACTATATATATTTATTACTTTATCCAATAATGTCGAGAAAACAATTTGGAGTCACGGGAATTCGAAGAACTGGAGGATGCTCTAAGCTCTCATCCAGCAAAAATTCCTTATAACAAGAATAAAATTAAAAAATTTTACATTTCAAATTTTAATTATGTATAAAAAACAATCATTGGAACGAAATACTCTACATAACGTTATATAGTCCATCAATTTACCGAATTGCCAATTTACTCTCATTTCCATTTCGGCAAGGTATTAACGTCGGCGGAGGTAAATCACTACGGAGTATCTACTTTACATACCAGCCATTGCGCACCAACTGGAGAAATTCTGATTTCTACATTGGGAAACTTGAATGGCGACGGAACAGGTGATATTCTTTGTATCGATGCCGAAACACTTGAGGTGAAAGGCACATGGACGACAGGCGAGAAAAAGGCTACATTTGGTTACGATTTCTGGTATCAACCGTATCACGATGTACTTATTGCGACTGAATGGGGTGCTCCAAAGATTTTTAAAAGAGGCTTTACAACAAGTGATGCTTCCGATTCCAGTTCGTAATCTACTTATTCTATATCGAGAATAAACTGACACGTGTCTAAGTGTTTCCACCAATGGGTCGTGTTCAAGATCTAAGAATATTTCGGGAAACTATCCTTCTGTATATAAAATTAACTAAAAGTATACACAAACATTGACATAATTAAAACATATTAGAAAAGAAATTGTTGTAGGAAAAGCACGATTCGAATCGCTTAACCATTGGTAGTCGAGCATTTTAACAATCGTGTCAAAGCTCTCATGAGAAGAGGTTTCAATCACCTCGTAATAGGTTGTTCAATAAGTTTTGTCTTTTGATAAAACTTATAGAACAGTATAGTATTAGGTTGCTCGATAAGTTTTATCGAACGACAGTACTACATTGAACAGTACTGTTCAATAAGTTTTGTCGTTCGATAAAACTTATCAACTTATTATTTCTGCCAATTATCACATTATATTCTGTTTCTCAGCTTTGAAATTTCTCGAATATTTTTCGTTCTTAAATTGACACTCTCCCTTAGCAATATACGGTAGGAGTTTGAATTTTTATTCATGGAGCGAAAGAAAGTTAAAACAAGTAATAAACTTGGGCGACGATGGGATCGCGCCTCTCGAAGTACGATTCCTTCACGATCCAAAAGAGAGCCAAGGACTAGTTGGATGCGCGGTTACCTCAAACGTGTACAGATTTTACAAAACACCAGAAAATGAGTGGAGCGCTGAAAAGGTTATTCAAATCCCTCCTAAACAAGTCGAAGGCTGGATTGCTCCACAGATGGCAGGTATGTATGTACATATATACAGTCGGAGCTATTAATGAATACATGTAATTCAAATATTAAAATTTTGAGGGTGAACCAACCGTGAATCTCTGCATGTATAGCTTCCTTATGTTTAATATGTCTAATAATGGTTTACGCCAGCACCGCGTGCTGAAGTATTCTTGATTGAACAGTTCATTTGGCCACGACTTTAGAAACGAATGCATTTGACGTGCCGTACTCTCCTAAAACAGAACGAATTAATTCCTTCGATTGTGTACACTTACAGCTACACAGAATGACAAACTGTGTTAATAATTGAGAAATTTTTGGTTCTTTTTTTTATGTGTAGGTATGATAACCGATATTTTAATTAGCCTTGACGACAAGTATCTATATTTTTCCAACTGGCTTCACGGAGACGTTAGACAATACGATATTTCCGATATAAGGAATCCAAAGTTAACGGGCCAAGTCTTTCTCGGTGGGTCAATTTTAAACGACTCAAAGGTTCGTGTGATTCGAGATGAAGAATTGACCGCACAGCCGAATCCTGTTTACGTCAAAGGTCGTCGACTGTACGGTTCGCCACAGATGCTTCAATTAAGCCTCGATGGGACGCGCTTATACGTGACTACTTCCATTTTTAAACCGTGGGACCAGCAGTTTTATCCCGATCATGTCAAGTATAATTCATGTTATTACTTTTTCTTTCTCGTTCTTTCACAATCGGTTTGTTTATTTAGTAATCTTTATAGTCAACTTAATATAATTTTCTGATACTCAAAAAATATTATTCGTATGTGTGCACACGAGTATATACAAAATTTTCAGAAATGGCTCAACTATGGTAAAGCTGGATGTAAACGTAAAGAATGGTGGTTTAAAACTCGATGATCAATTTTTGGTAGACTTTGGCGCAGATAAAAACGACATATTACTTGCACACGAAATGCGGTAAATGTTTCTTCTAGTTCAATATTTTCACAACTTCCTATTCACAAGTAACGACTACGATCCTCTTTTCAGTTATCCGGGAGGTGATTGTACATCCGATATATGGCTACCAGAACAGTAATACACTTACACACTTCTGCTTGCACGCACGCATTTATCTACAGTTACTCGTAATGTTCGGAATTTTTTATTCTGTGACGGTCTAAAGCACATATTTTAGCTTACAAATATGTGATATGAATATTTTATTTTTTTTCTCTACATAATAAATTATGAACGAAATTAGATCCAATATTGATTGAATAAAATTGCAATAATTTCAATTTATTGTTGGATGTTCTTTTTACCTAATAACATGCTCTAATTGTGTCGGCATACAATGTTCCCGCTTTAAGTGTACGTTTCTCAGTGACCGAAGTGTCACATTTATCGAAAGTCGACAACGTTCTTTATATTTTACTGCTCACTTTATAAATGTAGAAAGAGATAGCAGGTGATAGACAAATAGGGACTAAGAACCGAGGTAATTGATAATATGCTTGTGAGACAATGATGTTCTTGTTTAGATTCACATTTGTCGTAAGCCAGAAAGGAATTCCAAAGTCCGAAACAATCTCACAGATTTCCGAAAAACAAATAACATATCACTATGTACTGTCATTTACTACAAAAGTGATGCAATTCAAAAAAAGTGCCTTGAGAATCATGACCATAAAGTAATCTACATTACTTAATCTTTTAACAAATTAATTTTTTGAATCAAATAAATTAATAAAATAAATGAATTCTCAAATACATTTTCTACTACGTCACATTACTAATACAGCAAAAGTAATATAATTTTTAATTTTTGTTGAGAACCTATTTTTGCAATTTATTAGCAGCAATTGTGAAGTACAATAATAGTTATGAGTTTATTACATAAATAATATAAATATTATCCAAATGTGAAAAGTTTATCACCATTATAATGAGGGAAGGGCATCTCCCTTGGAACCAGTCAAGCGATTATGACACTTTACGATGCTCATCAGTTGACTACAATGTAACATTAGCTAATAAGATAAATATTTGTGTTGGTGAAACAATATTAATGCACAGCGAGTACAAGCGAAAGGCAGGACCAATGTAGGCAAGCTACACATTATCGTCGTAGTAACACTTCGGCGGTATACATATTATTGACACTGTTGGGCAAATTTTGATTTAAATAATAAACAATGAATTATAAATAAAAATAAAATTTAAATTTCAAATAATAATTATGTTTTTTATTTAATAATTATATGTAGTTATCAATTCATTTTAGCATTACATATTCCTTATTTATACATTGAACATTCTTTAAATATTTTTGTATTATATTTTCAATTAGTTTAAATGTCAACAAAATAATTTTATAATACTATTTTCTATATAAATAAAAACAAATTGGGTGGTAAACACAAACCAAGTGACAAATATGAAATTGTTATTGTTTAATAATTTGTTTACTGTTAAAGGTCTGTACAAGTGGCTAAATAGTAGTAAAATATTTTTTGACTTTTTATTTGCTTATGAAATTTTATGAAATTCGGCTCGTAACCTCCTGAAGCCCCCTTGCAAATTTATGCTTTGACTATATATACATACATATATGTATGTATATGTAAATGGCAATATTGTTGATTCTTTTTGTTCATCAATTTTTCAATTGTTTGTTGTGTCTTCTGTGTTTTACACAACAATGAAATTTTTATCACGTGACAAGTTTTATCTATGTATATCCCCAAATTTATTATCTATGGAACTAATATGACCATTTTCACAATTATTTATTTAAATGCATAAATTTTATTTACTTTATTAATATTTCATGGAAATCTTGTTCTTTTCAATAGTTGAGTGTCTTTTGGAACACTTTTTACGCCGTTACGTAAACTCAGTATTTTCTTTGTCGTCAACTATTTAGTATTTATTTCTGATCATTCTCAGTGAAACAAGGTTATGGTATTATTTTGAAAAATTACGAATAACTTTATTACAGAGTTGTTTGTGGAAAGAAAGTTTATTGGAAACGTTAAAGGATTTAAATAAAAAGTCGGACAATTGAATTGAAAGAACAACTTGCAGAAGGATTAATAATGTCTAACAGTTTATTATTGAGTTTCTCAGAAGCTTTAAATACGACCGAAGCAGGAATTCGTCTTGTTATTTCCATTTTACTTGGTAAATAAAATAATTAAGAACATATTACTATATAAATTACATATATTGTATTTAATATTAATGATAAGTATATAATGTATAATCTCAATACATTTATGTTACTTAATCATTGGTTGCATAATTAACAAATTTTTAATTTTTTGTTTTGTTGGGCTTTATACTATGAGTTCTAAAATGAATTGATGGGTCTTAGGCTGTAATATCTACTTAGTTTTTAAATCTGTTTTTAAATCTTCATAGCAGAATTTAATTATGCCTTTAAAATGTTTTGGGAAATGTTATACAGTTGACGCATACATACATAATAATATAATTTACCCATGAATTATAAAAGTAATGAAAATATTGACAGTTATAATGGAAATTAATGTTTAAACCTCCTGTAGTTTTTTAATAAATTATAATAATTATGAAAAAGAGATCAAAATTATTACCATTGATTCAAGTCATTTCTATGTTTCAATGTTCATTAATTCGTTTCTTTGTTATACAATTCAACACAGTGTTTTGGAAAATAATATAATGAACAAATCCACTTTGATGAGTTATGTGTAAATAATTTTCAATTTAGTAAATTATTTTAATTATTTTATTTATATCTATTAAATATTGTCACCATTCAAATTCTTTTGTATATTATTACATAATAAATAAAACAATAATAATTGTAAGCATAGAATGACTATATTTGTTTGATTTCTTGTAGAAATTCTGTTCATTCCATTACTCTATAACTATTACTTGACAAAATGATTACACAATAAACTATAGTAATATTTATGATAATAAATAATTATAACAATAATAACAAACTTATTATTATGTATGTTTATTTTTAGTTTGGTATGATAGTTATAGTTCCTAAGTAAGAATTATAATTTTTATTCTTGTTGAGTTTCGGTAACAATGGAAATTAATGCTTGCAGATGTTTGCTCATGCTATATTTGCTTTATTTAATATACTCTTCTCTGACTTTATTTACATTTTCTGGAATAAAGTGAATATTTATGAGTTATTTCACATTTACTTAAATTTTCAGTTGTATAATTCGTAAAAAATTTTAATCTTAGAATTAATTAACAACTTAAAACATTTAGAAGAACATATGTTATGAACTGAATTTTTCAAGTAATAAAGCATTATTTCTATGAATATAAAGCTCTAAAATGTTACAACAAAATATAAACGTGATACAAATACCATTGAACTTTCAGGATTACCCATCGCCCTTCTTCACAGGTATACACTATATGGAAAGAGTCCAGTTTATCAGCATTTATTTTTCACAAGTTGCGGACTTTTAATCTGCTATTGGAATTATGGTAATTATTTAAATTTATACTTATCAAAATATTAATTAAATAAAGAAATAATATTTGTGGAAAGTATATTTTCCGCATGAGAACTTTTTCAGTCTGCTTTATGTTTTATTTCTGATATTTTGTTTATATTTTGTTTTAATTACTTCTTAAGTACTTCTTTGTTTTAAGTACTTTTTAATGAATTTGAATATTACAATTAAGAACAATATTTGTATAAAACTTGCTAAATTGTGCAGAAGTAATTGAAGACAAATTTTCTGTGAGATATATATATATATATGTCAGTATTTGTGTTACTGCACATTATTTACAAAGATATTTAACATTGATTGAGCTGTTTTAAATGAAAAGATGTGCTGCAACTGCCTGATATAAAACACATGTTTGGTTTGTTTATTTTTTCTCAAGTATATTTTATTTTGAATATCACTCTAAGAATTATCGCTACTTATTATTATATTGATTTTTAAAATTATGTTATTTGTTATCTTCTTAGAAAGGGTAGTCATTTTGTTAAAGTTGTATTTACATTATTCAAACAAGAAAAATAGACTCCCTTATTAAACTATAAGAAAAATTAATAATTAAGTTTTATTAACTTTAACACATTTAAATTTGTATTAATTATAATTGTTAACTAGAAATAAAATTACGTTTTGATTTAATTTTAATTTATTTGCTTTAAAAATCACTGAAAGTGAAAGTTTGATTGAGTAAAGTGAAATTTTTTGGTATAAAGAGAAATTGTGCTAATAGTAATTATATTTTAATACTTCTGCTATTGTTGATGGCCTCCTTCAGGGTACAAAAGGAACTTGTATGACCTTGGAAAGTGAATAAATTGATGTTCTGTATAACAGCCTTGGAAAATAGAGAAAAAGGAAAATTAAATTCTTACAGGTATTGACTGAAGACGATTTTCACCAAAATATGAAGGTAACTGTACTGTAGCTATAGAAATGATTGTTCCTCTTAGCACCACATATTGTCTCACTCTTAATGTTACTTTTTTATTGAATTAGAAATTTCAGTGTGATAAATTACAAAAGAAAAGAATTAACTCATTATTTCTTTGATGATTGCCTGCTTCGATTTTTTCCATTATAATAAAAGTTTGTTCCCAGATGATATAAATAAAGCCAACTGTTTCTGAAAGTAGCAATAACATTCAAAGTTTCCTATTCATATCGAATTACGTGAATATCGTCAAACTTGTCAGTGATACCGGACAATGTTTTAAACAATAGTAAAAGGGTTTCAAGGAAGGCATCACATGATGGACATTTTAAATAGTATGTAAATTCAGAAGAGACAGAAACAATTAAGCCGTTGATCTGTCTGGTATTCAACTAGGAATAGGGAAAATATATTGGGTTGTTTTGGAAGTTTGTGACAATTTTTAAGGAAAATTCGAAGGCAACACATTTAAATTTCGGTATATATTTATTCCATAATCTTTCTTCACCTTTCACGCAACTTAATGATTCCATCTTTTCAGAAATTTTCAGGTTTTATAACAAAAAACTTTTCAATGTGATTTGTTATATCAATTAAAGGGTTAAAGTTTTTGCCATTAAAGGAATTTTGTAAAAACTGAAAATCTGAGGGTGCAATGTCTGGTGAATATGGTGGGTAGGGTAAGGATGTCTCAACCAAGCTCTAACAACTTTTGTAGAGTAATCAAAGACACATAAGGCTGTGCATCATCCTAATGAAACACAACGTTCTTTCAATTCACTGTTCAATCGTTGTCTTTAATTCGTCTCAATGTGGGCAATACTTTTCTGAATTTATTGTCTGGTTGTTTGATAAAAATTCATAATACAGGATTTCTTTCCAGTCCCACTATACACAAAGCATGAGATAGTTTGCTAAAAGTGGTTCCTTTCACTTTTCCCCAGGATATTTTTGGCTCAACATTATTATAAATAATTCATTTTTTATCTCCAGGCACTGCTAGTTTCAAAAAGTGTACCTCCTTCAAAAAGTGTTACATTTATAGAGTAAGTCGCAAATGGAAATACAGTCCATTAGATTTTTAATGGAGTTGTAGGGAACCCATACACCAAAATCGTTTACGTATTCAGGCTTTACAAAATGCTTGTGAATGGTGACTGTTGATATTTTTAACATTTCTGCTAATTCACGTGTCGTATAGCATGGATTATTCCAAATCAGTGATTTGATCTGATCTTCATCAGTGATGGAGGATACACTCGGGCATTCTTGATCACCAAAGTTGAAATCACCAGTTTTAAACCGAACAAGCTACTTCCACAGAATTCTTTCAGCTATAGCACCTTTACCATAAATAGCAGATATCTTTTTTGCTGCTTGTGTGGTATTTTTGCTTTTCCAGTAAAAGATAAGCATCAAATTCCTGTAATGTACTTTGTTTCCTTTCATATATTCGAAAGTGTATAAAACTTACAAAAATTAATCAAGAGATTAGGCCTTTTTTTCCCTAGAGATGCTTGAAATGTCATCTTTTAGTATACATACGCATGTCAATTGTTTTTAATCATTCTGATATATTCAGATCTGTCCTAATGCCACTTACCAAAAATTGTCAGAAACATTCCGGACAACTCAATAAATCATTAGAAAGAGCATGCTGGAATGGTTCGAGCAAATGCTCCCTCACAGTTGGAAGTGTGTGTTGTTGAAACAGAACTAAGCTTAAGCAATGATGAATCTTCAATTGTAAATATTTCAAAAATTATAGAGTAGTGGCCCATATAATCATATCTTCTGCAACAGGAGAGGAAAATCTACCGTTCTGTAAAATTTGAACTAAATTATGATCTCAAGACCTTGCACTCTCCTGTGTAAGGTTAATGTGACTAAATTTAACATTGACTAATAACGCTCACACACAACTTTCAACAACTTCACAACGACTCTTGATCAGAAACATACTGCTCTGACAACGAATCTCAATCAGAGATACGCTATGAACAATTCTTGTTCAGCGTTACGGTCTTCTTTATACTACACTCCCGATTGTGGGCTTACGTGACTTAGATCAGGAGGCTATGACCGTTTCAGGGAATGGGAGTGGCGTAGATCGGGTGCACTTGTCTTCTAGGGTCGTCGTTCAGACGATAAACAGACGATGGGTCTGCTTCATATCGATGTCGTCAGAAAACTCCACTGTCCTAGCGGCCAGTTCTGTTTCATCTGTTACAACCTCTACCCCCCCCCCCCCCTCACACACACGCACACACCTGATATTCAAGCCAACCACTTATCCCATAATTTACATTGCTACAAATATTACAGGGGTAGTCCCAGTTACGATCTGGGACCTAACAAAGAGAACACAAAAAATTTGGGAAATATCTTTACTTCTCTACATAGTCTCCTTTTAGATCAATACACTTTTCCCAACGATGTTCAATAGCTTCAATACCCTGTTTATAGTGAGGACCATCAAGCTCTGCAAAATAGCCATTAATTGCAGACTTCGCCTCTTCATTGTTGGAAAATTCTTTACCACCGAGTCATTTTGTCAAGTTTGAAAACAGAAAATAATCCGAGGGGGCTAAATCTGGCGAATGGGGTGTGTGAGGAAGTAATTCGAACTTTAACTCATTGATTTTGGCTATCGCAATAATGGATGTGTGAACTGGTGCATTGTCTCGATAAAACAAAACCTTCTTTTTCGAGAAATGCTACCGTTTTTTCTTGATCTCATCACTCAAACGCTGCAATAAGTTCGCATAATACTCGCCGTTGATTGTTCTTCCTTTCTGAAGATAATCAATGAAAATTATCTGATGCACATCCCAAAAAATTGACGCCATAATTTTGTCTGCAGATGGAACTGTCATCGTCTTCTTTGGAGCCGCTTCTCCCTTTCAGTCCATTGTTTCGACTGTTCCTTCATCTCAGGTGTGAAATGATGGACCCATGTTTCGTCCATGGTTATGAATCGACGCAAAAACTTAGCTGTATTGCTGTGAAACCTTGCCAAACACTCGATTGAAACATCCTCGTGACGCTGTTTTCGTTCCATTGTGAGTAATCGCGGTACCCATTTTGCGCACAGCTTTCTCATGTCCAAATTTTCAGTCAATATGCGATGTATAGCACTTTCTGATATGCCTATCATGTCTGCTAGCTCGCGTACTTTCAGTTGAAGGTCATCCAATATCATTTTGTGGATTTTTGTCACCATTTCAGACGTGATCATCTCATTTGGTCGATCACTGGGATGGTCGTCTTGACAGCTCGTATGGCCTCGTTTAAACTCTGCCACTCAATATTTTATTGTTGTAAACGAAGGAACAGACTCTCCCAGAGTAGAATATAGCTTCGCTTTGATATCGATTGGAGTGAGGCCTTCCAAATGAAAGTATTGTATAACACAACAATAACCAATTTTTTCCATGTTTACAAATTCACTGAGAATGTTCACTATTGATGGCTGTCAAACAAATGCTAAACAATGTAACGTCATCAACCTTCAAATTCAAGGTTTATAAGGTCGGTACTTTCTTCCTTACTTATTTTTTTCAAACAATTACTGCCATCCATACATCAGATCGTGTATTTCTGGGACTACTCTCATATATTAAATGTTGCTTATGTCTATAAATTCGTGACAGCATGTGCATTACTAAAGAATATATATTTGCATTCATTATACAGTAATTATCAGGTATTAGTTTTTTATAAATTAGGTTAGAATTGGGACGAGATTTAAAAGTATGATATGTAGTATGAGAAATAGTTTTGCACTTATCTTGGAAACGGAGCTTAAGTGGCGGTAACATACATAAACAAAAATTGTTCAGAATGACGTTCTTGACAATATATTTCAAGGTCATTTGAATCAATGAGATGACCGCTTTTTTAAATAATTACCAGAAATGCATTTTTTCATAGAAATTTGTTTGGAATTCTTTCTTAAATTATTTATCATAATTGTAGTCTCTACAAATTCCATTGCTGAGTCTCATTTCTACTACTCATCCCATCATGCTCAGGCTACTCCCTCAGAATTCTTATTAAATTTGGACAATTGTTCCTACTTCATTTCTTCCTTACTCTACTTAATGATTAAGATTAACTATAATTTCAATGACGTGTGGATTTTTTCCAACATGCTGCATTAAGTAAAAAAACTTTGAATGGATTTAACTAACAATTTTCTAAGATTTCATTAGGAAAAAAGATGGCAATCTGTAAATATATGAAACATCTTCACTTGGCACACACGAGAAATAACTCATAAACACTGCGTAATAACTCTATTGAAAGGTTTTAGCTTTCGCCTAAAATATTTTTTAATATCATTTTTGGTAAAATGGATTAACCTGTATATAAAATATTTTTACTGTTGAAAATATGCGTACTTTATATGAAAATAATTAATTGTAGCAATGATAAGTAGCAATAATAATAAAATATATGGTATTTAAAATTATAGAGTTGTGTAAAAGTATACGCTCAACGAAAATTCAAACGTATGAATGTCAAATTAGAAAGCTGTGTATGTATTTCTTTAGATGCATTGTCATTCGAAATGTAGTGCACCATTTTTTCGCTTCATTTAAACCACGTCTGTAGATATTAAGTCTTTACGATAAATATCCTTGTGAATAATACGCATTGGCACTAACGCTTGAATATACATATATTTGCTTATTTTTTCTTTAGATATGCCAGAAAATATTCTATTGGTATCAACAATTCAACTACTTTGATTTCGATACATTAATTAATTGTTATTTATAAATGTTTTCAGCCAATTTATGTTTTTTTTTCAGCAAATTAATCGTATAAATAATATTAATAATACTTGCAGGACTCGATACACTCCATTCAGCAATAGCATTATGCTTCACATATTTTGTCTTGAAACATCTTGGTGGTACTTCCTTATCGGTTCTGATTACTTTCGTCTTCAATATGTCCTACCTTCTATACGGTATGGGAAGATCGTAATACATTTTATACATTACTTATGGTTAAACATAAAGTATAAACATCATTACGAATTAATTTGGACCAATATTTCTGCTTAAGTGTTGAATATGAACATTCAAACCATTTTAATGCAATTTCTGTTTAAGATTTTAATATTGTTATAACGATTTTAATAATTGCAATAATTACTTCAAATAATTTAAGTGACTTGATAATTTGGTACAGCTATTCGAGCAATAACACTATTCTACAGAGAAACAATATGTGTTTGGAAATTGTTATAAGCTTGATTGCTCCGTAAAACAGTTTTGTTTACAAATCTGAAGCAAGATAATGTTGGGATTATAATTGTTTGGCGGCTCTATCTTTCAAATGTATGAGAAGGGAATAAGGAGTGGGGAGAGCGTTTCATCCCGGGCCTGCTAGTGGACTCTCGTCAGTAAGGCTCCTAGCAGGCCCTGCCTTATACGCGGGGACATTGGAAGATCGGTAAGGGATCGTATATATACTGATCGGAGCAGGTACGGGAACTTGCGGGAAACGGTTGGTGGTGAGTTTCCCTCTGGTGGCAAGCGTGGGTAGCGCCGCCACAATTGAAATTTCAGTTTAAATTCAAAAATCTTATCAAGATCTAAAACTGAGATTTTCGGTTTAGATTCCAGGTTTTCTCTCAAAACATAGATACGCATGTACTTTTATAATTTCAAACATTTGTATTGTGCATTAGCATAAAATGTTTCTTACTTTTGACATCCACAAAATATTGATTTGGTCTATAAGTTCGTGTGGTTTTAGTGTAATTTAAATTTCCCACGTAATAAACGATTATGTTATACGGCATCGATAATTTTTGTTTTCCTCTTTTCTTTGATTGTTTACTTATTTGTTTTGGCTCAATAATAAAACGATTAATTTTTCAACAATTATGGAGTGTCGAGTTAATAAAAATGAATATCTTCGACACATTTTGCTTTACGAATTTAATCGTGGTTTTAAAACTGTTGAGATAGCCTGCAATATTCATGCAGTGTATGGAGAAGGTTATATTGCCGACAGAATCCCACAAAAATGTTTTTCTCCATTCAGAAAGAGCAATTTTTTATTGAACGATGATAAGTTGTGGTCAATCATCAGATTTGGACGAAGAAAATCTAGAAGCTTTCTTGTGCAATGATCCACGAGAATCATTTCGAGAATTAGCTGAAAAAATCCATTGCTCTCATAAAACAGTGTTTTGAGATTTGATAAAAATGGGAAAAGTGCAGAAACTTGGTTTGTGTGTTCCACATTTTCAGAACCAGGAGAACGAAAACCGATGGATTACTGTCAGTGCTTCTTTGTTGGTTGGACATTGCACTGCACATGAATAGCATCGTTTATTCTTGAGTTTGATTGTCATAGATGACGAAAAATGGTATCTTTACATTAACGTGAAGCAAAGAAAAGGATGAGCTTTAAATCAATAGACATCACGAGTGAACCCCAAGCTCCACTCTCGGAAATTAGTGTTACGTATCTAGTGAGATACGAAGGGGATTATTCATTTTGAGCTTCTTCAAAATAATTAAACAATTACACAATTGCAGAGACTAGATACACCAATCCACCAAAAATGTCCGAATCAGCGATAAATTCTGCTCATGCTACAAATTTGATAAAAGTAACTCTTAAAAATCTTGGATGGGAAGTTATTCAACATTCGCTCTTGTCCGAACCTGGCTTCCACAGATTTCCACGTTTTCCTTTCTCTTCAAAATGGTTTAAATGGAGTTTCATTTTATTACGATGTGGAATTGCAAAAATTGTTAGATGATTAGTCTACATCAAAACTCATAGAGTTTGTCAAGTAATCCAGAAACCATCAAATCAGTGGGAAGAAGTTGTTAAATGGCGGAGAACACGTTATAAATTAATCTGTAATAAATATTTAAAAAAGCAACTTAAATGTTTCATTTTCGATAAAACCGCACGAACTTATGAACCGACTCAATATGCGATGTGTATCTTTTCTTTGAAGGAAAATATATGGTAAAAGGTGACAAGATAATAAATAGTCAATTATTGAATCATTGTTTTCCAATCTTCCTTTAATAAAATTAAATTTTATTTCACTTATATTTTGCTGGAATTTTTGACTCGAGACTTAAGTCGTGTGAAAAATTCTTTAATACAGTTCTTCTAGTCATGACAATTAAAGTAATACTGATTGCTTGAAGTTGTGTTCGAATTTCAAGAGATACTAAATATATCGGATGATTTGTAATATCGTGATCGCCACATATTGTTCTGTTTATTCATAAACATAACCTAGGCTTGCTTTGTTTCAAAGGGCCAACACGATGAAAAGATTTTTTATAAATCACCATTTATAAGGTAGATTTTAGGTTGCTCACTTCTACATGTAAAGTTATATGTGCTAGAAGATAAGAAATTAATAGGTAATCATAATATACTTAGAAGTTAGAATTATTTATTCGTAGTTATTGTATTGTCTCCAGACTTAATTTCAACTAAGACTCATTATCAAACTTAGATCTAAATGCAAACCCAGCTCTTTGGTTTTTGTTCCGGGACACGTACGAATCATTTTTTTCAACATACTTTAGGGTTACTGAAATCGATTAAGTCATTATTAATGTATATAATTTTTCAGACTTGTAATGAAAAATGGTGTATGTATTTAAAAGATTCAACTAAATTCGAATTATAATTTTGTTAGCTTTCAAGAATACATCATACTACAAGAATTCTTGCACCAATTTGTCATGTATCTTATTAGCACAGGAGATATTCTATAAAAGGGGGTAATTTAGACTTATCTTCCCGCTTTCCTCCGTCGTTTAGCAATATTTTCTTTTTCTTTTAACTGTATGAAGTTATTATTATTTTAATAAAAGATATTTAAAAGTATTACAAATGTTATATTTAAGCTTAAGTATATTTTATGTATACAGTAATTTTGAAAAGTATCGGTCTAATGATATCGTCATAACTGAGAATGATACTTTTATAAATTATGAAAGTAGTTTTGATTTCGTTTTGAATCTCTGTGGAATGCATTTTAAAAAACACTGTCCTAATTTATAAGAAAAATCAAACAAAAAATAGATTTTTCGAAAGTGTTAAACTAGAATATCCCCAAAATTGCATAAGTGTGTGAATGTTCATGTACACATGTCTTTGATGGTGAGTGCATGTATGCACCATTGAATGCACGGCACCTAACATTTAAGCAGACTGTAGAGAACTATTTGTTGAATGTTTTGACGCTTCAGTTATTTAAATATTTAGTAAATATATGTGTAATTGGAATATTTTGTGCACTGATCAAGTATCTGGATGTGGTCTGTTGTACATTAAGTTTTTTATAAGCAGTCCCACCTCTAATGCAAGGGTATAAATACTTTTTTATTTAAATAATAATTTTAATCAATAATATTCAAATACTTAAATTTTTGAATAATGATTAATAATTATATTCAAATATCCAAATAGTTAAAGTTTACGCGTTACATTCAAATATTTATAAAATATTAAAATATGAAATTATTCAATTAGTTTTAGCCCTACTGTGAAATGGTAAAGAGCTTTCAATGAATTTGTGTGTTCTGACTTGTTCCATGATTTTAGAAAAATTTATATTGTGTTCATATATTCTAGCAATTTGCTTCTGATATTCCATTCCTATCAATTATGCATTTTACAAGAGTAATAAGGACATCAAGGATCAAATACATCTACCATTATAAGGAAAAAATTGTAAATTGGAAAATATGTATTTTTTTTTCATTAATAGGATATTACACAACAAGTACAAGTGACTACGATATAAAATGGACCATGCCCCAGTGTGTGTTAACACTGCGATTAATTGGTCTCGCGTTCAATTTATTGGATGGCAGAAAATTTGAAGTACGTACAATATAACGAGTACTGTAGATTAACGGTTCTCAAACTATATGTTGTGACACACTAATATGAGAAATAAAAAAATGCTACTGTAATAGCATTTTCAAATTAAAAGACCAAATGCATAAACGTTAAAGTTGGATGTAGCTTGCCATGTCGAATGATTGCTTTTCAATAAGCTTAATTTCTTTAATACTAGTATATATGACCAAAGAATGAGCTGTAATATCGATACGAGATCAAATGAATTTTTTTGTAAAAGATTGTATTATTGATATCCGGTATACAGGAAATGAATCAAACAAATCAGTTACAGAAAAATACAGGTGAACACTCATTTAGTCTTCAAATGGATTTGTTAAAAGTTGTACTTATACTTTTATAAATGAAATCAAATTGGTTATTTTACTGTTTGGAGCTTTCGATGAACATAATTTAAACATGAAGTTAAATTTAACATTTGCAGAAAAAGAAGAATTAATTAAAGTTTCTGCAGGTACATTAAAGATATATTTGTATAGATTTCAGATATCGTAAATGAAAGTTTCAATGTACGTTTTTCGATTTTTCTTAAAAATAATTGCTATAAATAAGATTTTCATCCTTTATTTTTATGTCATATTTATATTGAAAAACATTTTCAACAAAATATAAAATTTCCAAATTTTAATAGCGTTTAATTCAAACACTCTCATGGTAACGAAGTTGACACAATTGCTTGCTGTGAAATAAGAATAATGTAACAATTAATCTTAATATGGTTTTTGGAGTACTTCTGAGGTTTGATAAAAATGGTATAAATCATAGGTGGAAAAGGTCTGAAAAGATAATTATCTTTAAATTTTTACTTTATTGTGTAATTTTATTTTCATGTATTTCTGTTCGACATATTCTTCATTCGAATTTTCTGCAAGTGGTTTCAAGTATGGACAATGGTAATTTATAAATTGTTCGGGTGTGTAATTATCTAAGTATTATTCTAGTCTTATATACCATGTAAAATCCACTACATGAGCACAACAATTAACAGTTTTTGCATGTCACTGCTGATAGTACAATGCAATGGATTTAGTTATACTACGTATGTGTAATATTTATTTCAATAAAAGTATAATATAATTTGTGAATAATGCATATATAATTCATAATGTGATTATGAATATATTAATAAAAAATTCAGATTTTCCTTGGAACAAAGAGTCGGTAATATATCATTTTGCCAGTGACAGTGGATAATGTTATACAAATGTCTTTGTCTTTCATAATTCATATTAAAAATTATCATAATGATGTTTATTCGCAATTTCAAACTTTCTTATTTTTCTAAGTAATCTATGTTATTCAACCATTTTATGCATCATATTTGGAATCTTTAATTATTTCAAAATTATTTGCTACTTCAGATCATAGTTATCATTAAGTAAATGTTAGAAGTATGCATTTCGGTATGCAAATTCGGTTGTTGAAGATTCAAATGCAGAAAACGTAGAATCGCAACATATATAATACGTAAGTAAGATTATTTGGTAAAGCAAAAATCTGAAAACATAAATGTTGGTAACATATCTTTCTAATTCATGATATATGCTATTTTCTAATTAATAAACCACACAATGTGGCTCGTATTTATGTCAATTTCGTTGCGATAAGCGTAAAGTATGGTTCGAATTAAACGCTGTAACTCGTTAACATTTTTTTTACATCAAATTTACACTTCTGTCCATAAGTCACCGGACACTTGCTTATTTTTAATAAAATGGTTATTAGGGCACAAATATACGTTTCTGGATTAATTTTATTGTGAAATTATCGGAAGAGTATATTTGTATCATCTTCAAAGGTTTATAAACTCTCTTAAGAGGTTTCTGACTCAACAGAAGTCGACTCTTCGTTACTTTTAATTTGATAGTGCATGTGTTTAGAATAAGTAGTCCCAGATGAAAGCTTTTTGTGCAAAAACTTTCAATTATTGTTATTCTTGCAAAAAAAGGATATTCTGTCTGAGAAATTGTATCAAAATGTAAAATTCCGAAATCTGCAACATATGATACAATGAAGAAATTAAGTGATTCTAATGAATTTGTGTAGAAAAAAAGAATCAGACGCCTGAAAAAAATAGACGAAAATGAGGATCGGTACATACAAACATTAAGTAAAGGCAATAGGAAACTGATAGCAGCAGAAATTATCGCAGAAATTAACAAAGACCGAGAGAATTTAATTGGGACGACAGCAATTAAATGGCGTCCTTTGCAATTAAGACTTTGCGTCTATTGCTATTAAAAAAACCACACTTAAGGACTGAAACTAAGAAACAACGGCTACAGTGGGCAAAAACATACACTCGAAATTTGAAGTTTTTGGTACCAAACGACGAGTTTTTGTGCGAAGAAAATCAAATGGAAAACAGATACTTGATTATGTTGTTCCAACTATAAAACACGATGGTCAGTCTGTAATGCTATGAGGGTGCTTCGGTGCAAATCTACCTGGTGACTTAGTAGAAATTCAAGGAACATTCAAAAAGGAACGATATTTGAACATTCTTTGTAATTATGCAGTGCTGTCTGAAAGAAAATTAACAGAACAAAACTATGTATTTATTCAGGATAAGAATTCCAAACACACTATGAAAATTTGTAAAAACTATTTAAAGGTGTTAGAAGACAATAATGAATTATAAATTATAGTATGACTCCTGTAATCAAGGTTTATGGAAGAAATTAGAAGAGGCTTGGAACAAAATTCAACCAAAAATATTGACAAAATTAATCGAAAGAATGTCACTATTAGTTCAGGCTTTCATATCTGTACGAGGCGAATATATCGACGAAAAGAAGATATAAGATTAATTATATACTTTTTGGTAAGATACTTGATGTATAATTTGCATGACATATTTTAGATATTATACACATGTAATACCCAGTAATTTAATTTCATAATATCGGTCATTTTTTAGAATAAAATTGCTAATACCTTAATTTGTCCTAGTGTCCGGTGACTTATGGGCGATAATATATGTGATTTGAAAGAACATTAATCAAGACAATTTTGAGACAATTTTCCTCTCAATTTGAATAGTGTATATTTTGCTGTAACTATTAATTTGCATTTTTCTGACTGGATCAATCAAAAAGATGACTATGTATAATCCATGGGGAAGATTTTGTCTATTTTAAATAAGATTCTTTGATTATTTAAATATGATTCATTTACGTTAATTTCTTTCTTTAAAATATTGTGGACATCCTTCTACAAATTTGTCACGACAGAAATAAGATTGAGAATCGGTGGTATTTAATCATTAAATAAATAAAGAAATAAGTAAATTGGATTAATCAATATAAAAATTAAATATAATACTTAAGAAGAATGAATATGAGATGTAATAATGAACTTAAATAATAAAATAATCGTTTCAGGCAAAATTGTCCTCTTCGCAAAAACAAGTGGCTTTGGCAGCACAGCCAACATTTTTGGAGGTTGCAGCATTTACTTATTTTCCTGGGTCATTTCTAGTTGGACCACAGTTTAGTATGAAAAGATACCTGGATTACGTAAATGGACGACTTATGGATAACGTAAGTCGCACTGAAATGCTAATTAATTAATCAGATACAAATTATGAAAAATAATTTTATACATTAAGAGTTAGGTGTGGGATTTACACCCAATTTTAGTGTATATCCTCCCATTAGTGTTAGTAAAAAACCTTGAAAAAGAAATCATACTGGAGTATAGGAATGTGCTTCGGGTTTGTTCGAGAAATTATCTGCATGGCTACGGCAAGGGCCTGTCACCGAAGGTCAAGTTTTTTGTTGTTCAACCCGAAACACGGAGTAACTAGTGGCTATTTCTCGTCATAAAGCACTACAAGCATTTCGTCTAGTTGTGTTTTACGTGGCTGTGCCTGCCGCGAGGGCTCAACAAACACGGCCCTCATGGGCGTGGGATTGAAATACGATCAATCAGCGCGTCGACGTGAAGTTGCTCCACATAGACTACCAATTTGATGCCAGAGTGCAAGCTCCAGTCATCCCGTTTGGTGTAGGCGAGACCTTTCTAAATCTCTACCGGCTTTGCAGGTCGGTACCCGAGCTGATAGTGCAGTTCACCCATCGAGGTATTACCTCTAGCCCGTGATATAGGCTATACCACTGCCCCCGTGAGTCCAACCCATGGTCGGTAACAGTGGGGAATTTCTCCTCCTCTGTGGGCTGCACCAGACCCCCGCGGTACCACTTTAAACTACTGGTGGAGTTTTCGCACTTATTATGCTCCCTGTTGTGGGTTTTGCACCCCTCGGCACAGGTGGGCCAACTCGGATGCATGGTGGCGTCACTCACCAAAGGATTCCAGTCACAGACTATGTCGGTCGACATGGAACACTACAAGCAGTTGGACAGGGACCCCCTGCACAGCCTGGTACGCGAGGCCCTAGCGCGGCCTTGTTGCAGAACTTCCAGATGCTGGGAAATTCCAGCCCAGATTTGCAGGGGTTTGGACACCTTGTCCACGTCGCGACGCCCCCACCTAAGCCCCATAGCGATGGGCACGTCTTCGATTCGGCGGGACTAGGACCCGCCGTAATTGGTCAGTCATTCGTTGCCACCCACCCTTAATTTGAGGGAGTAGGGCGAACCGAGGTGACTTTTGCACTGACCCGTAAAATTTAGATCAGTGTATGGCTAGAGTGTTTGGCCTGAACGTACGGATTGAAGTGTGTAGCTTCCTACGTTAGTTCTAATTACGAACTTGCACTTCTCGAGGGAATTATCAGCAATTCCTCGAGCAAGGCGGCATCGAGCAATCTACATTGGTCCAGCCCATCAGACAATGATCAACCACAATTAGTCCTTCGAGAAGCTTATAGTCGGCACCCATCGTGCAAACACATTCAATGCTCGAAAGATCTTTGAGATCTACCACGAGCAGTTAACAAACTTATTTATATAAAGTTATTTAGTTACATGAGAATGAGAATATTTGGTTTTGGGATTGATAAAAACTGAAATATTCTTATGAGATTAATAATATATTAATAGAATAAATACTTTGTATCTTTATTTTTAATGTCAATAACTTGTTTAATAATAAGAACTTTGTTTATGAGATTCACGAATACTTGGCAAGATTTTTATTATATTTTAATGTCATTCTTTTCGTGATTTGTTTTAATGTAAAATATTTGGAAACATTAACCCGTAGTTCCTATTTTATTGTATAAAATCGCGGTTATGGGGATGATCAAGAACTTATCGACTAAAAAAATAGACTTAATGACATGTTTTTTAAAAAGAAGAAACTGATTAAAAAAAGGTTGAATATAACGTTATTTATGAAGAAATTCTTTTTATTTATATTTTTATAAATTAAGTCTATAAAATAACGAGGAACATGATTGCTTTTCCTTTTTTATTTTTAGAAATGTAACGAAGGCAAAGTTAATTTACCAGATTGTGTCGTTCCTGGCATTACTCGAATGTGTGTCGGATTTATATACTTAGTACTCTTTCAATTAGGATCTCTATACATCTCGAATGAGTATATATTAAGTTTGGAATTCCGAAAACAACCCTTCTTAAAACGACTTCTCTTCATTGGCTTTTGGGGTCATATAAGTCTTTATAAATATATTTTTTGCTGGCTGCTCACTGAAGGGGTAAGGAAAAGAAAGTATATAGAGTGATGTACCTAATTTGACAATTCTGAGTAACAAATTATATGAAAATATTGTTCAAATAATAGTTTCTTGATATCAAATGAAACGTACACATAGTAATCCATTTTTTGAAGTAAATATTGTGCAACAAGAAAATTTTAACGCAGTTTCTAAACTTTAAATAAATGTGTCATGTTATAAAAAAGGTATTATATATTTTACCATAGCATATACCTATGGTATATAATAATCTCATAATAAGATGCACCTTTTGATTATACAATTTTTTATTTTAACGAATAATTTATGAGTTACCTAAAACCGTCAAGTTAGGCGAATCATCCTGTTTTCATCCTGAAATAAATTTAATATGTTATTTTCAATTGTAGCTTAATATTGTTGCTGAATATGTAATTATTAGTAATTAGTTTAAATTACGTGATGTTATAAAAAATGATTTTCTTTGTATTAGATTTGCATAATCTTTGGTCTAACGTACAATGGAAAAGATGAAAAAAATCAACCTCTTTGGAACGGTTGTGAAAACGTTAAGTTGTTGACTTTTGAAACGGCAACTCGATTTAATCATTATATTATGTCATTTAATATAAATACCAATAATTGGTGTGCCGAATACATTTATAAGAGATTGAAATTTTTGGGACTGAAATTGTATAGTCAGTTTGGCACGTTACTTTTTCTCGCACTGTGGCATGGATTCCATTCTGGATATTATGCATGTTTTTTCCTTGAGTTTATTATCATGTATGCTGAGAGAGATGTAAGTTTAATATTATTTACAAATTAATTTAATTTTGAATGCAATTAATCATTCAGTTAGTACTTAAATTATTATATTGTTATTATAGATCATAGAAAGCCATATTATTAAAAAAATTAGAGTGGTTGTTAGGAATACATGTTTACATGACTTTCGGTAACCTTTATTTACTAATCATTTATTAACAAACGATTCATTTAATGAACGATAATTTACTTTAAAAAAATAATGCAATGTACATTTTAAATAAGTGACTAATGAACCAATTAATTATTTAAATAAATTAAATAATTTAACAATTGTTCGATTCATAAGCAAATTATTAATTTAACTGAATTAATTAGAGCAATATTAAAGCAGTATTAAAGAGATACTTTTATTATTTCTTTCAGTTGACTGAGATTTTGGAGAAACAGGAGAAGTTACAGCGTTTACTAAAAACGCATTCTGAACTTCGGATTCTGTTCTGGATATTTACGATGATTTACACATATGTATTCATGGGCTACAGTCTTGTTTGTTTCATTTTACTATCGTATCCCCGTTACCATCAAGTTTATTCTTCTGTTTTCTATTGCGGTCACGTAATTTATTTGTCATATCCAGTTATTTCTATAATCATCAAGAAATTCCTTCTTAAAAAATCTTCCAAAAAACTGCAATGAGTAAATAAATTTGTAAGGTGATAAAATGCAAGAGCTTTTTTACATTACTGGTTTTTAGGGAAGGAATACAGGAATTTTTTATTTAGATTAATAACAAATTACCAAGTTCTAAGAAATACTCATAAATTATTTTTCTGGAAAATGAATAATAGATTTTAAAATGCTTAAAAAGGTATTTAGTTTGACTATTTCGGAAGTCAGGAGAGATATCAATATTTTCCTCCGAAGGGAAGTATATTAATATTCTCTGTTACAAATATACAAGTATTCCATTAACCCAAGGTATTAATATTGATTATAAAAATATAAATTTTAAATCTTAAAATTGGTGAAAGAAGCTCTCGTATCTTCAACAATGCGTTCTAGTTACTTAATGTAGCGTTATTTTGGTGCTTTCCTGGTACTTACAATTAGTGTATCGTAATTTTTAAGAAATATTTGGGATTTTACATTGTACACTATGTAAGATTAACGGAGTTTACTACTTAGTGGTAAATGGCAATTAATATATTTCAGTAACGAATAATTAATATAGATTTAATTCAATTGTATATGTTTAGGCCAATTAGATTACGTTTAACATCATGATGAAAACTACTTTTTTTGGTTACGATGTAAAGTAGTTTGTATAATACATGCAAAGCAACTTTGAGATTCTTTCTTTGTAATTAAATTCTGCAGGAATTTAGAGAGTGTAAATTTTTCCTAAAATTTGTTTACAAAACAATTTTTTTCGTAATTGAGGTAGGGTATCTAAGAAAAACTATTGTTACCTAAGAGAGACCTTGACTGCGCTTTTCAGCTTTTTGTGAAGGTCTGTATTATAATAAAAGTGAAAGAGTACTCGGGAATGCTTAGAGTGCTCTTTCTGGTGGATTCTTGCTCTGTTAACATGTTCAAATATGCCCTATCATTGCAACCTGGAAGGATCTTGAATGATCAGTTATACAGGAAAAAGAAACGAAAACGACTTTATAAAGTACAGAAACAACGTTTTTCTAACTTACAATCTAGGCTAATAAATAAATATGTACATACATAATGTGAAATTTCAGTGATTGAATGTAATTTGTATAATAGGAACCTTCGGAGGTTCAGTATCTTACTAATGTGTTTTTGAATGTTTTGTCGATGATCGCACTAGAAACAACTGTTACCTTATTGGAAAGTTGATGGTTCCAGTCTTGATCTGCTGGACCTCTGGACCTTCGAAGATTTCCACGGTTTCGTTTAATTTCGGATATAATTACAATTTTTAATTTACAAGGCGTGTGAGTAAAGACTGATCGTAAATTTTCCGTTTATTTATATCGGTTATTAAGCGGACACCGACACGTGGTCATTGATTCACAGAATCCAGACCCTGTTGGACAGCGCTTCGTAATGCGTATACTAACTTGTGAAATGACTAACTCTGTTAGTCTGCTTGTAACGGTACAAAACAATTCTAGAATTTGTCTAAAAGCAACGTATTTGTCAAAAATCTTAATTTCTTGTCACAATACATTGTTAATTTTGAAGTACTTGTAGTACTTTTACGCGAAATAGATATTCAGTGCACTTGTTTGCCAGAATCGTACATTTAGAATTTTATTCTGAAATTAAAATTGATCTCTTCCATATCTCTTTATGCATATTTCGTTATCTTAACGCTAGAACTACCAAAGGGGTCAATTTGACTTGTTTTAAACTTCGTTTTAAAATTATTCAATTAATCGGGTCTTTGCCTACAATATTCGTGGGACAATTATCAAGATAGGCAACTAATGGTACTCGTAAATTAATTTGCCCTTTCCCCGTCTAACTTCGATGATACGACATATGTGATCTGATACAAATAATAATACGTTCACTGTCGGTAGTTCTAGTGTTAATATCGATAAATATTAGATACTTATACGTCAATATAATATTTATTGCAATACTTTATTTTGTAAATATTATTATATTACAGTAGCAATCCTGTCATAAACGAGAGTTGAGGAATTTTTTTTAATTGAATTTCAGAAGCGAATTAACCGTTTGAGTCCCAGGAGGTTTTGAAAATATACTGTCGAAAAATCCCGAATAACGCGACTGCGTTTCCTCTAAATGAGTACGAGAAGACCCAAGCTGCGCGATAGTGATTCGTGGGGCATCACATTTTTGTCGACAACTTTTTTACTAGCGTTGAATTAGCTAGATATTTATATTCTATGGATACCTATTTAACTAGAACTATTAAGAGATGTATTCCCGTAGTATTAACTTGAAAGAAATTAATGCAAATGAGGTAAAATATTTTCGAGACAATAAAATATTGTTCTGTGCGTATTGCGAAAAAAAAAGTGTAAAAAATTCTGTATTGTCAATTTCAACTAAAGCAGAAGAGCAAAATGTGCCAATAACAAAAAATCGACATGGCAGAGAAATACATTCGACAAAACCTGCTATTATTCAATCTTACAATGCCTTCATGGGTGGTGTCGATGAATCGGATAAAATGCTGTATATCTGTCTCGATGAACGAAGAACAGTTAAATATTGGAAAAAGGTAGCCTTTAACATAACGAGCCGCATGGTTTTAAATGCATATATAATTTACAAGGAAAGAGTTAAGAGTAGAGCAATGAATCGGTTAGATTTTATTTCGAATATTATTTTTGAAATTGAGTGTGAGTCGATGAACGAAAAGAAAACACACAGTTATCTAAAGGAAAAAATATTTGGTTTAGTGAAGTTGCGACAACGTAACTTAAGACAGTGCGTAATCTGCAGCACCAAAAATGCAATAAAAAGATCACATTTAATTTGTGTGCAATGTAAAAAAGGAATTCATCCAATATGTTTTGCCAAACAACGATGTTACAAATTATAAGTGTTACTCTCCATTTAAATTGTTTGTTCATAACACAAAAATATTTTTAATTTGTAATTCGTTATTTTATAAAATACATCTGTATTATTGTATATGCGTACTGTAAGTTTATAAATATTTCAAGTTTTGTTCGATAAAAATTATTGAGAAGATAACAATTAAATACAAAATGTTTTATTTTGTAATGTATTATTGCACTATTATTATAGTATTGTACCTATTGTAAAATGTATTATTTACATTAAAAGAAGTAGCTGTGTGATGTAGTTGCGTGAGTATATCTGAGTATATCGCGATCGCGCTGCTTGGGACTCAAACGGTTAAGGGAATCGATGGTTTTTCGGTGGAAAGATTAAGACAGAAAGGAATTCTACAAAAGTACAAATATTTTTATTACAATATACACATATTGGTTACAATCATTTTCACGTACTGATTAGGAATTTGCAAATATAGTAGATCCTCAATTATCCGATCTAATAAGAGTAAAGGGTCGGTAGGTACATATAAATACATAAATTAACATCAGTAATGCATACTATCACCAGGGTATAATACATGCCCTGTTTAATGTACATTTAAATAAATCTCATGAATATTTGTCGAGTTAAATTTTGAGTAGCAACACGAATAAGAAAATGATGATAATACAATTTATTAATTAAACCACAAATTGGGTCTTCTTGAGTTGTATCTCCTGCAGCAAATGAATATTTTGTTTTACAATTAGGTGGTCGGATAATTGAGGGATTACTGTATCACATTATTACACTTACTGGTAACTCTTTATAAATGTTCATTTTTAAGAACACAGAAGTTGTATTGGCGGCATCTTCGATTCATTTCAATCAATATCAAAACGAATGACAATAAAATGTAAATTTGATAGCCGAATGCGTACATCTAGATATTGTTTTACTTGCGAATAAGTTTGCCTAATATAAATTGGTAGGGAGTAATCTGTATTGCGTGTAGGATCAGTACTTTCGAAATTTTATAAACTTGCGTCTGAGTAACTATTTCGAGAAAAATCCCATCGATAAGAGATTTAGATGTTTTGAGTATTTCATTTGCAAAGAATATTATTACGTGTGATAACACAATTTAATAGGGACCGCCAGAACTCGATGGCGAACCATAAGTATCTGATGGAGGCGATTGTGGAGGAGGACCATACTCTGCACTTTGTGCTTCTTTCTGTAAAACAAGAAAAACGATAAAGTTAACCATTTTGTTCTTTGTGTTTTTCGATTATATTTGTATAATTTATAAACATTTAAAATTTGTTTAGAGTAAATTGTTACATCCATTGATATGAATTGACGAGAAATGCAAGTTAATTATCATTAACTTTATCAAATAATTATTAAGCCAAATTTATACATTTTATTAGTTTAATTATTATCGTTTGGCTATTTAGACACGTTATCGGTCTATGATTTTTTGTTCAACAGAGTAATATGTCTAATATTGTTTCAGACATAGACTTAGAACGTAATAATAATTAAAAGATAATGAAATACTTCACACGGTTACATGTATATATGTTTAAAAATTAAGAAACGAAAATTTATACAAAAAAATGTTATGTAAAATTATATTACTTTCAATAACGTTTAGAAACGTTTTTCTGTACTGTTGTGAAATATTTATTATGTCGACGCGCATTTTTTACAAGATGTATATATATTGTACAATTTACATAAATACAGTTTTCTTTCAAAAGTCTTTCTTTTAATTGGTCTTATTTTTGTTTACAAACTTGACCGTAAAAAGTGAATTGCATATATTTTGCAGAGAAATATATTTTACAGTAACCATTGTTTGTAGGTCGCCCGATTATAAGTGTAGAAGTTATCTCCGCAACTCTAATTATTTATTTCATCTAAATAATTATATTTAGTTTGTACGAGATCAAAAGAATGTAAATTGGTGTGTGTTTTTGGGTGATAAAGAAAAACAGTGTATTGAGAAATATTCGAAGAGTGTAGTTGCTCCCTTCAAGACCGTAATATTCTAATTTTATTAAAAAATATTTATTCTAAATATTCCTATATTATTATCAACATTGAACTCAGTATTAGATTTTGTTATTAGAAAGAAATCGATGAAACGAACTAAAATTAGTATTCCATTGCTGCAACAATTTTGTCTTGCTAGATTACTAAAATCACACTGTAGAGTGAGAGATAAAAACAATGAAAATTGAGGACTTATTATATTCAATCATTTGCTTCGGTCAATACGAATGCAATGTTCTCTAATCAATAGTATTCTTTCAGGTGGAAATAAAATCAATCAATTAGCCAAAGATCATGTCTTCCAATTATTTCAGATAATTATAGTTCTATTTTACTACAAGCAAAAACGTGTCTGTAATATAAGACATGATTCTTGGCGCATACCATTTACGTATATCGCTTCTAGCAATTATGTACTTTTGGAGTATCACAAATATACGAATTTTTGTAAACTGTGATCGAAGTTTTTAACTCATAAAATGTTTGAATAATTTTTCTTCAAAATTGGAAATGGTCCTATGTACATTTGGAATGTAGAATAATATTTTTTACCAGATATAATTGCATGTTACGTTGTGTGCAAAGAAATAGGGATTAATTTACGATTCAAGTACATGTATTCAAAATTATTCATAAATCGATTAATACACATTCCTTTGTATTGTAAACAGTTCTTACCTGTGTTTTATATCGGATGAAGTAGACTTCCGGTTTGCTGGGTTGCGTCGGCGCTTGTGTTGGAAGTATCACCTCTGGAGCGTCTTCCGGTTTCTTCACTAGTACGTAAATCAACGTTTTCTCTTCATCTTGTGGTGGTAGTGGTGGCAAGGCCGGAGCAGTTGGTGTTGGTGGTGTTGGTGCTTTTATGAAAACAATCTTGTAATGCTTTTGTGGCAGTGCTGGAGGTGGTATGTATTTTGGTGGTTTGTATTCCGGAGCTTCAGGGGGTGGTACGTGAACGTAAACATGCTTGTGGACGATTGGTTGTTGTTGAGGTGGTCCATAGCGGTCTGGAACAGGTGGACCATAGCTACCGGATGCACTTGGGAGACCACCGCTGCTCGATGGAGGAAAGTACGAATTCACGGGTGGTTCCGGAGCTGGCTTCGAGTATACTGTCGTCGAAGCTACAAGTAGTAGCGTGGTCTGGAAATTTATCGATTAATTTTTTCAATATGCTATAACGAAGCGATACAAAAAATACAAAGATTAGAAAAATGAAACAAATAATAGCATAAACAGATAAATAGTCACGAAATATTAAATGTGTGGAAAAAATATGTCGCTTTTATACATGGATCGACTCGGGTTATACGGTAAATTCTTAACCAGGAGAGGGTCTTTTCTTGTTTATTGTGTACAGCTTAAAGTGCAAAATCGTGCGATGTTTTAATAAAAGATAAGTTTCTATATACACAGAATATCAAGGAGTAAAAATACTCCTTAATGTTCTGTGTATATAGAAACTTATCTTGGACATCTTTGTCCATTGACGATATACACTTACGATAATGTACACTTTATGAGCATCTGGTCAAATGGAGACCAGAGCGGTAACAACTGCCACTTTGTGCAAAGTATTTTATGAGTGTTCTATAACTGTTTGTACATATAAAAAATGTAATTGAGTAGTTAAAGAATTTCTATCAGTATTATTTTTATGAGGAGTAGGTATGTTTATAGGCGTACTCACTTTGAAGTTTGTGCATTCATTTAATTTCTGTACCGAATATTGAAATATTCGAATATTAACTTTTAAGAAAAACAAAGTCCAAATGTATGAAAAATAAAATTGTCATTCTTTTATATCCTTCATATTCATATAATTCTTAATATTTATAAAATCTTATTTAAATATTGCCAGTACGTTAAGCAATTATTACATTTAATAATATGAAGTTATAAATAGAAAATTGAATATGTGGAACCAAACTTTTAATTTTGTAAAATTTCTTTTAAAATCACGATTCTATTTAGAAAATATTCCTCTAATTTGTATTTATAATATGTGTTTAACGTTTTGTGTTTTTTTTCTTTGTTGTGTGAATTGTAAAAATATTTTAAAATATCCACCCTCTTTGTATTAATATAGTATACGAAATAATGTAATCGAAATATAGTATTCTTTCTTCTCAGTATCGGTGGTAGTAGAAAAATGTACTGATTTTGCCTTAAAAGATTTAATCAGTTTAAGTATAAGAAACAAATGGATAATAATACTGATTGATCCCAAACCTTACCAATCTATTATTACTTTTATTAATATTTTACAGGTGCCTTGAGAATCGCAGTTCTTTTCTTAAATCCAGTTATGTTAAAAAATAGTAAATATTTAATTTTGAGCTACAGATACAATTGATAATTATTTTTTCAAAATTTTAAATATCATTTTCTAAATAATAATATATTTTGCTTTTTTTTAAAGGCTGAATGTAATTAACAAAAATGATCAAACAACAGTTCCATTAAATTTTGCTCGTACTTCTGATTATCCTTACGTTAAAACATTAACACGTTAAACAAGATTTGGCATGTGTAATTTTTTTATGGCTGACCATATAAACTATTTATTTCTATTTATATACGATCTAATTGACGGAAAGAAAATCAGCGTTTACAACGTATTGTCCTATTATTCATGGTCATGTACGTTTTATGAAGTTTCAATTATCGCGTAATTGTATTTTATGACTCGCAATTCCATTGACTTTTATTGTTTGTAAATATCAAATTTACACGTGGTTTATAACATTCTAAACTGTTGAAAGCTAAACTAACAAGACTAATGTCTTTTTTCCATTTAGAGATTCTTATTTTGAAGAAAAAAGAGAGAAAATGGAATTATTTCAAACAAAAGCAGTGTAATTAAGAATCCTGCTAATTATTTCCAGTGGACACATATTTAAAAAATAGTTAGCTCTTCTTACTTTTACTTAGGGTCTTCTTACTTTCCACTTTCGAGTTTACTCGCTCTATTTTTTCGTCTCTATGCTGTTGAATATACTATATTGTTTCAGGTTATTTAATTATCCAATTATTGGTTGCTTACAAAATTGAACGAATTAATACTATCTATCATGAAAATCAACTTCTCGGAGAAACTTTTCTAGAAATTAAAATAAATGTTTATAAGGTACTTTAATCAGTAATGTTAATTAATGTAATTACATGTAAATAATACGTTTGAATGGGAGTTTTTATTAAAGTCTTTTAATTAACTTGTCAGATTCTCTGTCTATTTTACTCCATTATTTCTTAAGTATTCATTATGCTTTGTTACGTAAATACAATGCAACTGGGAAATTTATTATTATGAGAAATTAATTACGACGGTAGATATCTATAAAATTATAGTAATTGTTGATTTCGTTGAAAATTATAGCTTCGAGTTCAGAATGAAATATATAATTATCAGTGGAATATCAGTCAAACATAATAATTGTGTTAAATTTTTTAGAAGTTTAAATCACGATACAGCAACCATTTGTATCACGGATGCATATATTTTAAGAAAAGATTAAAAAAATAATAATAAATGAAGTGTATCGCAGACTGTAAGAGTCGCGATGTCAATGTTAAAATATTCATTTTAGGCCAATCTTATTCCATAATGTATGCATCAAAGAATCTAGTCAATAGCGTTTCGAGGATTTTTAAAAGTTTTCCTTTGTTTCTAAATTAGTAAAATAATAATTTGATTATAATTCTTCTATTATAAAAACTACTCTTCGGCCGAATAGAAAGTTTATCCTGAAAAATCGATCCTTTTCATTGAAATCGAAGAACGGACAATGTACGCATTCTTTAAACAAATTTTACACTCATTAAATGATAATCAAAACCACATTTACATTGTTTGTATCACTTCAAATAAAAAAGCATTACCGTTACACGTAATTAAAAATATTCCGAATGAGATCGGTTGTCAATTCATTTTTATTTGGAAAATCTCATTGCCCTATTAGTGATATTATCATGAAGATTAATGAAAAAAGTAAACATGTTAATTTTTATTACTAGATGAAATGTGATTCAATGAAAATTATCACTTGAAAGTAAAATAAATATTGTACATGTAATTTCAAACCTATAATTCACTCTAGTTTATTATTTATTTTAGCATTTAATTGCAAATTCTGTTAAAGCATTGACACGATGAGCTCTTGGAATATCTTTTCAACAACAAAGAACGCGGACGGATGTTAGACGGAATAAAATTCTACGGTGAATATTGTCATCGCATCAAGCTAGTTTTGCAGGAAGTAATGATAGGAATAATCGGCGTGTCAGAAAGGATAATGAAACGGTCGTTGGTCACCGGACTACGACGAATAGTGAAATTTTCTGCAAGACGTGTAAACCAGTTAAAGGCCGGCTAAGATTGCCCGTGAGGAAAGGTTCGGGTAGCTTCGTTGAATTCCGTTGCGTATCGCGAGAAGAGAGAAGAGGAGTTGCGCAAGCGTTATAATTTAACGTGGTAGAAAATCGGTTGTGAAACGGCTGCAAGCGAGTCCTCCTTGTGTTTTTGGTACATATGTACATACATATATATGTATCCATATATTGCTTACGCGAATACGTGGCTGCGTGCATACGCATACACGATTAACTTTCTTTGGAAAAACTATTCGGCTACTTTCAAACGGCTAAATTATGTATGTATATCGCTTTACCTCGTTCTCCTTATTCGTCGAAGTAAGCGTTTAGCATTAATCGATTACTTTATTTTTACTCACAATTTTTATTCACTATAGTCCTTGATCAAAAGATTAATTTTTGTGCGAAATGAATAATCATTTCGCGGTATAGCCGAAGAGACGAATATTCTTCACGACAGAACAATTTAATGGCTAGAGTAAAATTTGTTAAATTAAAAGAATATTTTTAGTTTACTCAAAAGAGTATTCCCAAGAATATCATAACATTCTTCGCTTGAGTTCTCTTTCACAACTCGAATTTTACAACTCCTTAATATTACCCAATACAAATGCCATTGGCAACTATACATGCAATAATAAACACGGTTTTAATTTCAATAATTTTATAATTCTGAACATAGAGGATAATGTTTTTAAAGGATTATTAGCTGAAACTTTTAACAAAATCAATTTTCCATAAAGTATAAATTTTCAACTAGAAAACACAAACATTGCTCATATTTACAATTAAGTTACGATACTGGTAAACAAATTACCTTCAAAGATTAATAAAACTAAATAACTGGAATTTAAAACATTTTCATAATTAGTTAATTAATATGACATCCTTTTAACAGCACCAAAGAATATTTTTCTTCAATTTATTACCTTGTAAACATAATTTATCGCTCAACATTTTTGTACAGTTCTGTGTGTCATAATTTTGCGACGACCCAATGATGTATGTAAAGACTATTTTTGTGTATCAATGTGGCATGTATGATCGTTATTGACAATTTCCAGTCAGTGACATTTATTTTACTAATTGTTTTACTACATCGTATGCATTGTGACGTACCATGTTTACCATGTTGAAAGTCTTTTAGGTAAGAAGTTTATATGATTTTTAAAATTATTTTTTTTTCTATATGGAGGCTCTAGTGAAAAAGCTTTTTTGTATACTTTCATCAGAATTAATATTCAAGTAAAATATGACTATCGCTTGAAGTTAATGTATTTATAAAAATAACAATTTCTGACGAACCCAAGTTTCAATGAAAGGAATGAAAGTTACTCAAGACTTGTGATGTATTCTTTTATTTGGTAATTTTAGCAGGACTCTGACCATTTCAGTATAAAGATCTTGGGAAATCGTAAGACGAAACAGTTTCGGCTGTTGTGGAATTTAAGTATGGCCAATCATTTAATAATGGGATTGAGAAATTGATACTTTAGTATTAAATTATTCTAATTGAACCATACTTTTTCAATTAAAATCTGCTGAATTTTCTATTTATTTCTAGATGAAATAAATTTAATAAATATAACAATAACATTAATAATCGTTTCGAAATAATGCATTCGTAAACAAAAATAATTTCATATTTTTAAAATTAATTATTACTATGATACATTTTAATTCGTATTATGTTTCATCTATAACTTTATAGTAATTATACAAAAAATTCATTTTCCTCACAACTATTTTATGCTATAATTGATATCATTAATAATGATAATGGAATTGGTCATCCAAGATGATAAATTGCACAAATATACTGTAGACAGTAGTTACAAATTTCTCAATGATTACGTAGATAAAGATTTATTCGAAGTCTTGTTGAGGCCTTAATGATACTTGATATTTGAATTATATCGATACTACAAGAAATGTTAACGAGTTCATTTACTTAAGTAATGATAACTTATCTTGAAACCGGTTTGACACTTCTACATGATGATTGAGAATTGATATTTATTAATATATTACTAGTATGTCATTCGATAGGTTCCATCACTGATCACATTAATATTCAAAGGTTTTTCTATTTTTTCTTACGACAATGCAAAAAGTTTTAAATAATATTACTCGCATATATGTTTCCATTTAAACTGACAATAAATTACATATCATTTATTACACTTAGCTATATGGAACAGAACAATAATTAAATTAATAAGGCCGCGGTTCAAGTATTTTGTAAACTTAAGATCTAATGAGAAAGAATTAGTGATGTTTCCTTTTCTACGAATAATATAACGCTGTTTTGTTCCATTAACTTAATAATAGTATCATTTTTAAAATTTTTCACATCGTTTAGTCAAGTGTTAATAATTACTAAATTTGTTTTTATAAGAAAATACTTTCTTTTCTTTTCACTATATCTAGTTGCGTAAAATTGTTCAATTTCCCGTAAGAACTGTATCATAATATATGGAACACACTAGATTCAGCACATTGCAACTTTCGCACGCTCTTGACTATTGTAACACTTCACTTACAATTATACTTATTGTTAATTTGAATTGATCAAATACCAATATTTGTTTCTCTTTTACATTTTTAGAATCTGAAGCAATTAAATCAAACTAATTTATGGAATAGTTAAATCGTAAATAGTTGAAATATTAATATATCATCTCGTTTAATGGAAGCAATAATCTGTGATAATTAATTTTGGATAAAAAAAAAAAATTCAATACTTACAGAATTAAAATGAATCTAAGGTTTTGTTTACAGATGCAGTATAATCAACACGGTTTCTTGGATCAAATTTCTTTAAGTGCATTTCGTTAGCACTTAGCAGATTCAGAGCGTAAAATAAACTGGGTACTAGTTTACTAGACATTAGTATTCATTATTGCTAAAAAAATATTACTAACTAGATTTCTTTTCTCTTCTTGATCGGTTAAAATGAGTATATATGTATTAACTCGTTCCTTAAAAGAAATATTTATTTTCTTATTACAACAGGAACTTTTTAAATATTGTACCATTACTTTAATTTCTTTAACCAGTGAAATTATTCAAAAAGTTATTTTAAACAATCATACTGTCTATATTACTGACATCGTTTAAACGACAAGGATACATGCTTAAACGAAACTTTGAGTACTTTATTTACATTATGCAATCCTCTACAATTCAATAATATCTTTAATTGTATTTAATATTTTCACGTGAATTTAATAAATCGCATTTAAATAAACTATTGTTATAAACTCAATTTATATTTGTACAAGTAGGTATATATACTACGTTGTTGAAATGAAAGAACACAGAGAAGATTAGCGAAAAAGGATACATTTGTAGAAGCATACTACAGATTATGAAAAATGTGAAGTCGATGGATGTTGAATTTAAATTTGAAACTTTTGTAAAGTTTAAAAACGATAAATAGTCTCGAAAAAAAAGAAATGATCATCAATATCACAGTGCAAGTATTGAAAAAATAAGTTGCAAGATATTACCAAAAATTTTACATATTCGACCACATTTTGCAGTACAAGTGCAGTACAAGTGCATTATACAAATTTCAGTAAGTACTTTCACTGTATATCACTATATTCTCCTTTGGTATTTTTGCGTTCAATTTTTATTGGATTATTTTTTAGAAACAGTTCAAAAATTTTTTTGATTGGAAAGAATAGTTGTTTTAGAAAAGGATTTTTTTTATTAGAAAAAAAGGTAAGCGAAATATCTAGGAGCGGGAGACACAATAAATTTAAAGAAAGAACAATTTGGACGACTTAACGATGCAAGGCAACGATAGCATCAATCCAATGACATACTCATTGACACTAATATATATTAAGGGTCAAACTCATATGTTTAAGTGTTAAACAGGTATTGAAATAAATTGTCATTGGTATTAAATAGTAAGATGAACTTATTGACATGTCTTGTAGTATTGATACAATTCAAATATCAAATAATATTGAAATCTCAACAATACTACAATTCAATTAGTTCACTATCAGAGTTTTGGTTCGTTTTAACACATTCAAGTAATTATTGGATTATTTTTAACTATTTTTCAAACAGTATGTATATGTGTGTGATTTTTCATTTTTGAAAACCAATCCCATAACTAAGTATGAATTCTTTGTTTTTATCTGGTATCACCAAAACTGGTATCACAATTGAAAATAAACGAAGTCAACTTGGTAGTAGGACATTAGGAAAAATATTTTTAAAATATTTAAAATAGTAATATACTGATTAATTTTCAAAAAGATTATGTTACTTTTATTTATAAATAAACATTAGTCAAAATAAACGTATTGTATTGAAAATATAAATCATAAATAAAACTAGAAATACGTTCAATGAAAATTTTACTAAATCTGCTTGACAATTAACTTAGTACATTTGACAGATTCAGAAGAAACAACTGTGGAGAATTTATCGTATTTAAAACTTTTATCGTTACTGTTATGTTTAACGTTCAAACTGATTATCGAATTTCACAGGTACTAAATTACAAATGTAATTATAGTTATCAAAATTGATGTAATTGACATGTGTTAAGTCGCATGTCTTAATAAGTCTGAAATCATTCGAAGGTATTTTTTCGAATAGTTCGATGCAAAAGTATCGATTTCAAATATAAATGTATCAATGGTATCAAAACACGTCTCACGATTAGTTTTGTCACGAGCATAAAGGTGAACAGAAATCATGTTCGAATGGTAGAAATTAAAAATGGAGGATGTCGAATGTAGAATAAAGTCACAATTAATACGGGAAAAGAACTCACCAGATAGATCAACATGCTCTGTTGTTGAATTTCGCGGTGACTGGGAGGGTACGAAACCGAAATGCAGACGTTGCAAAGAGAACGTCTTTCACTGACGATCTTTCACTGTTATGTCGGCCGGATCGAGGCATTCAGACTTTTATACGAGCTGAAAGAGGGGTAAAGAAGCATCCTCGATTTTCTTTCTTCGCTTGTTCAATCATCGATCGGTCGATCTTCGTTCACAAGACTACGTAACCCTGATCTTATTACGATTAACAGTGTTCCTTGCTTCTCTTTTACGTTGAATGTATCAAGGAGGCGAAATTTACAGGGAGAGTACGGGAAACCTTGTGCCATTCAAGCGAGAAGCTTGGAACATTGAACAAAGGATCTCCCTTGATTTATCGTTTATTTTATTTTAATTGCCTTCAGAGTCATTCAAATATTATAAACTTGTACCAAAGTTCTTGAGAACTCGTTGGAATATTTATGAAGTACCTTAAACGAATATGTACATCGTGATCGCTTCTTCGTTTAGTTGTTTACGATACGGATTTGTGTAAAATTTTCTGCATTTTTTTTACACTTTCAAATTTTTCCTGCACTCAATTTGAAAGTTACAATTCGTGTAAAAATTGGCGATTATATGAAATATCAGACGATATAAAAGCTTGAGGGGACTTTATATTAAATTTGTTATCGTTAATGTCTTTAATATTTTCGAACAGTGGTTCAAGCTTAGTATTACGTTACAAGAATGGTGAAATATGTACACCGCGTTAAAAGTTCTGAAAATAATTATCTTTGAAAAGATTACTTTCACGAAATCATGTAAGGAATTTTGTACATTTTCTGTTATAAATTTCAACATTCATTTAAGTACTATGTATGTAGATTCATCGAAAAAGAGAAAAGAGGACCATTTATATCTGTGATGTCATTCGTGAGGCAATAGGTATATTTAAAATCAAAATGAAAATAAATACGATATAGAAATGCACATTTTCTCCCTAAATGAACTTTTCTAAACGTTTATGGTAGCTATTTTTTGATCAAACAGATCATTGTACAAATTTAATCGTTTCGTGGAAAATTTTCCATATTACTTTTGAACAAGTATAGTATCATGTTTCTTTTGAAAGAAATTAGTAAATGAATTATGGATAACATCGACTTGATAAAAGAAATTCTAAACGAACACAATCAATTTTTTGGAACAAACCAAGTTCTTGCAAGAATTATAATTTATTTGTTTGCAAAGGTGAAATACCTATTAAATGATAATCTACTCTAGCTGTAAACAAGTGGCAAATAAAGACGCGTGTATTGTACACAAGTGTACAACGCGTGTGGTCTCTAATGGCTTTTGTAAGTCGATGTGACCTTAAATAGATAAAATTAAAAAAAATTCTAAACGTTAATCAATTATTTCAATGGTCCTTAAGGTACTATTAAATTTTAGCACGTATGTAAATAAAGAGGCAATCAAAATTCTGTTCTTTCAATATACAAATATTGTTAAAAAGAAAATGTATAATAACATAAATCTTCTGTTGTATTGTGCATATTTTATGTATTATTGTAAACAGCGAAATTGTTCATATGAAATAAATAACAATTTCGATCATGTTCATGAAAATTCATGAAGGTTGAACTAAATCCATTATACGAAAATATAAGACTATTTAATGACGAAAATATAACATGTAATTACCGGAACGGACATTATTACGAATGTAATTTAAGGAAAGTAAAACTGATGCATTCGTCCTCTACTGAATCGATGTCGCGAATTTCAGTGCAATAGTTTAAAAAATGCATCGTTGATTGCAAACCGCTTGTTTTGTACAGAAAATAAATTAGCATTTCTGTTAAACTTTGGTATGTCGGCAGAATACTAAAACCACGTTACCACAACGTATCTTTTCACATTTGGTAATGTACGTTGTGCCACAAATTTTTAGTGTCGACCCGAAAACGTTTAATTTCAAATTCGGTGTAAATCGTTTCGAGCATAAATTATTTGCGAATAATAATAAAAATATCGAAAGGAAAAATTCAAAATGTAAAATTTTCATGCAGAATTTAAAGGTCAATAGACAAGCTGCGATAGAATGAAGTTAACGCCGTTATTATGATTTCGAGATTATAAGAAATTTTGATTATATCAAAGCCTATTAAATAAACGGTACGGATGTGTTACCGAGAAATTCTCACGAAGGTTTTGCCGTTCTGAATCACAGAACGAGGTACGAATGAATGTCTCGATCAAGCCGAATCGACGATTCGAGTCTAGTAAGGTTACGAGAGAATGTCCTTGATATCGGCCTGAATTCTTCCGGACGCATTCAGGCATTTTCTCCGTAACGTAATTCCAGAGGCGAGTAGCAGCGAGACGGGTAAAATGAAGACGAGCGAAAGTGTGCCCGCTAAGGTGGCCCTCACAGTGAAAGTCAAACTAATTACGAGACGAGCATGGGCACGTAAGATGTCCGGAGAGCTAGCGTTGCAAAACAATCCTCTTCGCTACGAATATTAACCCGGAACACCTGCTACTTTCCACTGCCAAAGCAAATACCTTTTCGTCTCCCCTCTTCGCGTTTCTCAATAGTGTCGTGTGATGAATCTTTGTTCTGAATTCGCTCGCGGTCATCCGTCACGAGTACGCTGGCCTTTCGTTATTTAATAACTGCTCATTTTTCGATTCCATCGCTCGAATTCTATCATTTGGGGGAACAATTATACGAACCTTGCTGCATTCACTCTTAATTATACATTCACGTGTGGTGCGTGGGACAAATGTAGCGCTCCCGTAAAAACTACTGAATGGTCGGTCGGCAATGCCCTTGACTGCAGGGTGTTAAGAGTTCAGGGTCAGGAGGGATCTGTTTTACGGAATAGAATTTTTATTTTTTAGTTTACAATTTTCTATTTTTTGGGATAAAAATTTAATTATTAATGAAAGGAATTGTTTAGAAATAAAATTGCCGTGGCTTACGATAAAATAAAAATAACAATAAAATAAAATTGCTGTGGCTTTAGAATACAAAAGAGAACAATTATATTCTAGATATAAATGCACTTTACATTTGATAAAAGAAATTTTATTTTTGTTTTTATAATTTACATATATGCTCATCAATGGAAATAGTATTCATGATTTATAGATAGGAAATGACCGATACCATTGAGCCCCGTCTTCAGACACGAGTCTCATTGCAACAAGTTTTTCCTTAATTTTCTTTGCAATTTACAGTTGTATCTCGGGAGATAAATTTTTTCGTGTTTTTCTCGATATTTTACTAATCGTTATTCAACACTTCCATTGACATACTGAGACGAACGTGATGGAGATAAAAAATCTTCGAAAGAAATGAGGGGTTACCACACTTGTTAATACTATTATCACACGAAGTAGTACATTTTGTGGACTTACTTTAAGGTAAGTAACCTTGCACAATACTCGAAAAGCTGAATGTCGATTAATTGTTATTATCAAAGTAGATTGGTCGCTTAAAAAAAATTATAAATATATCTACAATAACGATAGTTGAAATTTTGGTCTTTTCTTAGATCGATACATCGGTTGATTGGTTTTACTAACGCAACATAAATCATAAAACTGTAGTTTGATTCCAATTTTTCTAAGAGACGTTAGGCACTGCATTTTTTTGTAATTTAAATTATTTGATTTACAATTAAATGACTTGTATAATCAACGGCATATATAATAAAGAAACTGTGGTTTCGAACAATCACTTCTTAAAGTAATATAAGATAAATATAGGATAATAATGGAATAAATGAAAAAAGTTGGACAAAATGCAATTTAAGATCGAATTTTAACCCTCCAAGTACCACCTAGCAATAAGGGTAGGCCTGAATCCTTTACTGTTATTATCAATACTTAATACTTAATGATTTCTAAATTTACACGTCATCGCTGTTCTTGTTTTTCATTCACAATGGAAAAGGAAAGAGGATTTTCCCTGAGTGAACCATATTAAAAGTGCTGGGGACAATTTCAAACTATTATCAGCTCTCGAAGTGTATTGTTGGGACTCTTGTGTATTCCTTAGGACTATGGAGCTGTTTTCGAAACTCAGTCATCTGACGCCTATTTCGTTAGTAAACTGTACTGCAAAGGACTTCTAAGCTCAAGAGGATCAGCATGGTTCCAGAATACAAGATGAATTTATAAACAAAGGAACGACTGCCAGGACAGTGGCTGGTCTCACGCAGGCAACACAACACAGCTGCAACCCACGCGGGTTTGTTGCCGCTGGGGTTTGCAAACAAAGTGTCTCGATCGACCAATCTAAACGTTGTCGAGACACAAACATGTATGGTTGTGTTTTTTGTATATTTTATATAACAATTATTCATTGTTCGATACTCGTGTTTGTTGTATTTGTTATTTTCCTGTTATTATATCATTATTTTTAGTTTTTTCTAACGTTTATTGAATTTTACGTCCGCTATGTTGCGTTAGAACTCTGAATATGAGAAATATTGTTTTGAATGTTTTTAAAGAACAAGTGAGAATTAATTCAAATAAGAATCTGAACGATATGGGTTGTAAATATTTTTATACACGTTAATGATTTATTATGTTTTTATATGGCACTATATTCCTTCTAAGAATAATAAGAATAAGATCTGATTTGAACCTAAATCCACTATCAGACTATGAATATTACAACACGACACGTTTACGTATGAAATTATGAAAAGGATATATTACTTTATTGTATTATACAAATAGTAACACTATGTGGGTTCCAAAATATGGAATTGTTTTTAGCAATGAATGAAAATTTAGTTTATAATTCGGTTTTTTATTATGCATTTCATTCTATTGCAGTGTTATAGTTTGAAAAAAATGCATACCTTTTAGCGTATTGTTATAAGTGTATTTCTAAATGAGGTTCAGACTAGTTGAACTTCCTTGATGATACAGGGAAAGCGGCAGTATGCTAACTACATATGTTAGGCGTTTTAGCGCCATTCGTAGTGTGTGAGAAATCGATGATTATTTAACGGTCTATTATTTAACTCTTTAACGTACTACGATTTGTTTGAATTAAAACGCGATGTTTCATATAAAGTATTTCAAGCATTCTTTTCTGCTATTGATAGAGGTACCGATAAAATTGATATTATTTATAAAATAATAAAGACAATACTTACACATAACGAGTAATCGATTACTGTTGAACGGTAGTATGTAATCTAAATAAGTATACAATAAGTAAGATTCTACACGGAAGTAATTTTTCAATATAAACCTATTGAAATCAAAAAAGCATTTGCAGAGAATATTATACGGAGGTTAGAATGAGATTAATTGAAAAATACCAAAGAAATTCATCGATAGAATTTTCCGATTAACTACAAATATTTTTTTTAAACGAGACGTATACATCGATAAAAAGGAAATTTTAAATAGATCGCTAACTGTTTGATAAATTAGTATGTATTTAATATGATATACAGTTTCCATAAATGCAAAGGATAGATTAGTGTTAATTTTATTTAATTCTATCAATTCGTTCTTATTTTGCACTTACTAATCTGTTCAGTGACATGAATGACAGTACACGTAGGATCGATATCGGTCACTAAGAAGTAAGTATGATAATTCCTTTATTTTTTTAAATAGAATAATATAGGAATCATTGCCTTTCTTCGTGATTTTCAAAATAAATAACACTTATTCTTCCTCTCTCTCTGTTTACGCGCGTGTGTATATACGTACATGTATATGTAGTACTTTTATAATATATACTAGGTTGCTCAATAAGTTTTGTCGTTGGATAAAACTTATTGAACAACCTATTATATCGTACTTTTCTTGTGTAGATGGTTCTTTTTTCAATAAAAAATCATTTAGCATTTATAACATAAATAAACTAGTATTCAAATAAGAAATGATTCGTCATACATTAATCACATCAACTAGATCGTATCCTTCAAGAAAATTTATTCAAAACACTACTTGTTATTCATGAATGATATGCAATTTATTTCTGTAGGTTCGAAAAAGTTTATTCCAATTATCATATAAATAAAAATTGATTACAATAATATCTGACTTCGGCAAGAATACGTGCCTCGTATCTTCCGTTTAAAACGGAAGTGTATCCTTACCAAGAGACCAGCCTGTCGGCTGCATGATAATAAGTGAAACTAATACTTTATTATAATTGATGTTATCATTATTCAGATCTTGAAAATTGTATGTATTCAATTACTGTACACTTTCATTACAATCACGTTCTCAGCAAAGGTATTGTTCCATATACTTGCATACTATAACAATGAGGTGTACAATTTTTCAGTTAAATTCGTACTTTGTTATATATGTACGTGTACAAAATAAATATACTATAACCTCTAAACTTCGAGCATTCGTATACAGGAAAAAACTTTCATTTCAATGAAATAAAAGGAAGTGATAGAAATAGATCAATTTTGAATTTCGTGCGCAACGGAAGTTTTTTACGGGATAGGTTTCTATAAGTTTTAAGGAATCTGAAATGTGTAGGTGAGCTTTATCAATGCTGTTCGTTTTTTGGAGGGAGACGGCTTGCTCGTCGATTTCGTAGAAGAGAATGCCGAGGATTTAGGATCAAGATAAGAGTTGAACCGAGAAAACCTAACCGTACATGAAAGCGAATTAAGGTGGAGCTTATTTTTAAACCTTGGAGTTTTTCTTGGGACATCTCCCAGAATTATTCCATTAAGATTTGGATATTCAAATAATCCCAAAGTTACATACGAAACTTCGTACTTTACACATAGAAGTAACGCACAGAGAATCACTCGAGAAAATTATTAGCTCTTACTATGACACATTCACACTAGAATTAGACAACTTACCTTGCACCAACCTCAAAGAACATACAATCACTTTGAAAATGGAAAAACTTATTAATATTAGAACCTCCAGGATATCATAAACAAGAAATATACGAACAAATTAACGAAATGTTGAACAAAGGTATTATTGATTTATCTGATTCACCGTATAATGCAACTGTCTGGGTTATATCAAAGAAATTAAGTGCCTCAGGAAAAAAGAAACGGAGAATTGTTATCGACTTTAGGAAACAGAATGAACAGACAGACTATGACGCATACCTTTTATCGAATACGGATGAAATTTTGCAACATTTAGGAAATACTAAATTCTTTTCAATATTAGATCTTTTCTCAGTATTGTATCGAATCCCAATGAAACTGATAGACAAAATGAATGGTTAGTTTCACTATAACCGTATGTCATTTGGATTAAAAAATGCTTCTTTCTGTATTTAGATGACATAATTATATTTGGATACTGTTCAAGAACACAATCAAAATTTAGCTATAATCTTTAACCGACTACGTGAAATCTGATTGAAACTTCAAATAGACAAATACGAATTTCTTAAACCCAAATTAGAATACTTAGAATACATTGTCACCGCAAATGGCGTAAAACCGAATGATAAAAACTTAGAAGCAATTAGGAATTTTAGAAGACCGAAAAATTAAATAGAAGTCAAATCTTTTCTTGGATGAGCCGGTTATTATAAAAAATTTATTCGTAATTTTTCTAAATTAGCCATTAACGAATCTAATAAAGAAAGACGTACCTTTTCGTCAGACAAAGAAACAAGAATAAGATCTCAACAACTTAAAGACAAAATTATGCAAAGCACCCATATTTAAGTATCCAGATTTCACATAGGCATTTACTTTGACGACAGACGCATCTAACAAAGGTTTAGTAATTGTACATTTAAAAAATAATTATTCATGTTGTTATACATAGAAAAAGAACTATTGGCTATCGTATGGACAATCAAACGATTATGCTAATACCTTTTGGGAAGACAGTTTATTATTCAAACCGATTATTAAGCTTTAAAATGATTGCATAAGATTAAAGATCCTTTTTTCAAGAGTTATGCATTGGCGCTTAAGGCTTGAAGAATACGAAAATGAAATTGAATACCAAAAAGGTAAAGAAAACACTGTAATAGACTAGAATCCATCCATTAAAAATAACATCAGACATTAAAGCAAAAAAACCAGTAAAAATACGATTATTACCTATAACTCGGAGCCATAAACTATCCGACGAACTTGACGAAAGTTCGAATAGATTCAGATATTAATAGCGTTATCTCAGTTTATAAATTATTAGACGAACATCGCGAATGGAAGTGTATCCCCATTAGCTGTATCTATTATTCAGAACGGATCTAATTGGACACAATTAACTAAATCAATGTTTGGAAACTACGACGAGCACACATGGTTAAATATATATAAACACTTATTAGAACTAGACACAGATAGTAATTTCGAAATTGGAATATATGACAATTCCTTTTGCAGTCTTGAAATAATTAACATCCAACTAATGCTACGATTTTTAACTAAACTTCGACCAGACAAACATTTACACTTCGCTAATAAACCTTGCTGCAATTACACAAAATTTAAAAAGGAAACAATTATACGTGAAAATTATAATTCAGATTTCGCACCACACTTAGGAGAAACAGTACTATTGCACGAATAAAAGAAAACTACTATGAACTTGGATAAAGACGTGTGTGAATTTATAGTAACCTGCAATAGTTGTCAACAAGCCAAACTAACACATATTAGGCAATATTATGTAATACACACATTAGGTAATATTCATTAATATTTTGAAACTTATTTATAGCGAAAAGAACTAATTTGTATTTATTGAAAATAATATAAATCCACTTATACTCATTTCTATCTAGATGAATTCCATATAATTACAATTTACCCAAAAGCAAGTCATACTAAAATTAAAACAAGAAACATTTGGTGTTTATAAAATTGATGTAATTGCAACGAATAAAGCCTTAAATATAGTCATTAATATCAATTTTCAAGAAGTTGTTAATTATTAAATAATTGTTGACGAATCCTCGAATTGAGTAGAATTTACTAAATGTATCGAATTTGGAAAAATGTAATCTCGTTACAGTTCAAGCGAGACTGAATGTCAGGTCGAAAAAGATATCTCTGAATCTAGCTACATTTCCCTGTAATGTATCGTCTTATTTTTTTGTAATTTTACAAGAGGAAATCAATTGGTTACGAAGTATTAATAATATAGATGAATTTAAACTAGTAATTGAATTTAAGTAAACTTTCAATAAGTAAAGTAAAAAATATTAAATAGAGAAAATGACTGATAAAAAAGATACGGAGAAAAAGGAAGAAGATGAACGGTTCGAGTATATCTACAATTATCTTACATACTCACGGACACTAAAGGTGGAGAGGTGGACAAAAATGTTATCAAATGCAGACTTTAAGGTATACCAATACTTCACACAACTAAAGTGCTTTACAGTTAATTAACAAGTTAAAATAGAAAGATATAATAAAATATTGCGTACTTTAACAAAGCCTAACGTATAACTTTGTTTCGTTTAAAAATTATATTCAATTCGGTGATGGATAGCGTTGAGTGCTTTTGTAAGTGAAATACTTATAAAATTTTGAACACTTTTATCGAATACATAAATCAGTTGACGAATACTCTGACATTTTATATTTCGTCATAACGAGATAATATAATATATATATATATATATATATATATATATATATATATATATATTTTTTCCCGTAAACAACAGTACTCGTTTAATAGTTAATTTCGAATAGTTAAATCTTATTTTTATTTCAAATCAAAGTTGCTCAGGTCTATTAATGTTATTAAAACAAAATATCAAATGTATATTTTTTATTTTATTACTGTAACATGATTTGATATAATCTGTTCTGATATTATGTTGTGAATTAGTACGGTGTATTTTTATCGTTGTTTTAATCGTAGTTAACATTAATTTCGGCTGTGCTTCATTCATGTTGTTTTAATATATTTACACATAAAATAGTAAAAGAAAATGATTAAAATGTAATTGTACGACAGAAATGGTAATTGCACTGTTGCAGTTACATTTACGGGCAAATAAAGTTAAAGAAATTTAGACTTTTATAACTTCTATAACAGATGCTTGAATCTGTTTGATATTCCCTTTTTTTATAATAAAAAAGCTTTACAAATATCTTGAGCTAATGCATTATTTAATTCTTGATACAAGAATAGATAATGATTAATGAATTTACCGTTCATTTTATTATTCATTAAATTATTTGACTTTCACATTTAGGATACAATTGTAAAATTCTTCAATACGCCATCGGAAACGATCCTCGTGTTGAAACTGACACCTGCCGGTGTCTTGGTACCCTATCTCGAAATAACGGAGTCCAAGAGAAAGTTGACGTACTTTGTTAAGAGAAAACCCCAACTCGTTACCGAAGATAATTACAAGGCTGTGCTGATACCGGGTGATATGGCGCCGAACGCGATTGAAGAATTGGCCGTTCTTGTCGAGGATGTTAGTTATGAGTTATGATTTTCTGACCGTAAAATCATCGTTAAAGAAGAATATTAAATTCTTGTAATACTTGCAATATATTCGGCTCAATTTTTTTGCACATACGTTTGTTTGTGTATGTACAAGTTCATTTTGAGATTCTAAGCAATTATAAGTAGGTATGTTAAAATGGAGAGTAAATAAGGAGAAGTAATAAAGATGGTGCAAAAGAAAACAATTTGTAACAATTTACTAATGCTAAATGTAAAAATTACCGTTTTAGTTGTGTATTTAGGAAAAAAATCGATAATAAGTATATTTTGTCAATAAACTTTGAGTTTCTTAATACAAAAATTGAAATTCATCATGAAATTATTTTTTTTCTTCTAAATATAATTAACTTTCGTTAGAAAGAAATCAAAAATTTTCTTGCAACGTATGTATTATAAATAGTTACATTTTCTTTGTTGCTTTTCTTATTTTATTTACTTCTTCTAATAGCATTAGCACGATCGATGATTTTATAGTTATGGCATTATGTATCTTGTAAGCGTTTATAGCGCCAAAACAAATGGTATAAGAAATAATTATAAGCCTTCATAGTGCGTAACTTTCCAAACTGTACGAACAATGTACTACGCTGAGATCGTAAGTTGCCAACGAATTAGATTAGTCATATCATTTCAAATTACACGCATTTTCGTTATTAATTAAGGCGATCACATATCCAAGTCGATTACGCGACCAATGTTGTCAGAAAAAGTTGTTGAAACTCAGTTTGAAAAATTGGAATAAAATAGCGTAGTGACGCAGTTTCTATTACTCTGTTTTTTATCTAAGCAGATCGTTAACTATTGTTACGCTATCTTCCTTCACTTTTTAAAACTGAATTTTGGTCACTGTTTTTGGCAATGCTGTACGTGACGAATATTGTGAAGGAGAGGCATCGTAAAAAACTTTAGAGAAAATTTGGAAAAACAAATGTGATAGATAAATAATGCCAATATATTTGTATTTATTATACAGTAATATACATAATTTGAAAATTTCGTATTAATTCAAATTTATTATGTATTACTGACTTTTGAATTTAATTATTTACATATTATTTTTAGGTTCGTATTGTATATAAATTCATATTTCAAATTAACATGAAAACCTATTACGTTGCAAAATTCATATACACAAACATTTATTTAATTCAACAAATAATAATGGTTTTAATAATTCTTACAGGCATATGTACCTATTTTATCTAATCCAAAGAATCATGTTGGCTGGCCGGCCGTTGTTCGTAAAGATGTAAAAAAACAAGTTTACGATCTCCGAAGCCTAATATGGCAGGTAAAAATTTGAATTCCTATTAATGGAGAAACAATTTTTAGTGATCATTTGCAGTACTATTTATTTAGTAAAATTTAAGTTCACAGAAATTATTCTAAATTTATTGTTTCAAATTTATAACCTGAAACTTCATCGTTATGATTAAATTCGGTACGATTTAAAATAAGGGACTTGAATAATTCTTTTATTTTTAGACACAATAAACAATGTATTAGGCAGAAGTTATTTGGTTTCGAGGAAGACATAGTATGGTGTTATTTAATTGTTTCAAAGTGTCAAAGATGTTTCAAGATTAGCAACTTTCTTCAAACAGAATGACATACAATATTTATTCGTTAATTCGCGGTTTAGGATCGGCGCAAGCTCCTAACATAGAGGAGACACGTTTACCAAACCATCGTTTCCCACTTCTTTTTAGTCGATAGTAAAAGCGAAATGGAATGAAAGCGAGACAGGAACGCCACCAGATAGACGAAGCATTGCACAAGAAGGACGGAGTATCAGACTCTCGAAAGACAGAACAAGACAAAGTATCAATATTTCGTTTATTTCGATCCGTTTTTCACCAGTTTTCAGTCCCTCTAACTCGCACTCGTCTTTACAGAGCCGAAGTGGCTTCACCAATTTCAATAACTTCGAAATATTATATGTTGCCGAGGTCATTATTTCTTAGAATCAAATGTAAGGGCTGCGTAAATAAAACACAGTGAATTACATATATCTAACTGGATATTTATTTGTAATTTATTTGATATTTATTAGCTGTGATAAAATTAAATTATCGAAAATATGTTAAACTTACATTGTACATTAGTCTGCTCCCGTTTTCACGTCACGTATACTTATTAAAATATATGTATATTTCTTCATACTAAACCTTGAAAGACCTTCCATCATAGATTTTAAAAACATCCGTATTCCTCTCAAAACCAAACAATTTTAAAATGAACAATTTTTTAATTATAAAAATGAAGGAATTATTCAGGTTTTAAATGGTTAATTCTGTGAATTCTCTGTTTAAGTAATTTTTAAAAAAAGAATTACATTTAATACAAATAAACAATTCATTAGGTAAAAGGAAAGATAACAGGACAAACATTACTGCCAATGCCATTAGGCATTGAGAACCTTTTGAATGAACAATTAGATTCTGAAAAAGACACTTCTAAGAAGTTGCGACTGAAAAATAATGTAGAGGAAATCATAATAAAATGGGCGACCCAAATTAACGAGATTCTCAATACAGAGTTTTCAAAGTTGTCGAAGAGTGAACAAGAATTACCTACGTCTGGTAATTTGATTGACTCGATTACTTTTAATATATATCACATTGATAAACAAGTTACCTTCTGCATTTTTGTTTCATACCCTCTCTTCTTAAGAATAGTTACTGAAGTGCCAAAGACTGTGTTTATGATGTTTCATGAATATTGTTTTCAATACATTACTTCAATGGAATGATACGAAAGGCTTTTCTTTTGTGTACAATATTTTCGAAATGATTGCTCGAAGTATGCGAGTTTAGCACTGATTGTATTCACTGAGAAAGAAGCAATGACGTTAAGTACATCTTGAGCTCAATAATATATATTCGGGAAAAAACTTAACCATATGTACGTTATACGTTATACGTTATACGTTATACGTTATACGTTATACGTTATACGTTATACGTTATACGTTATACGTTATACGTTATACGTTAAGTATAAGTTACGTAAGACACTATCAATTCTTTTATTTCATTCATTTCTTCAATACAATACAAATAAATCATTTTTAAGAAACAGTATCGTACTTCAACAGATGCGACGAATGTCAGGCTCTATCACAAAAGCAGTGATAGATCCTTTCACAAAAAATGGAAAAAATTTATAAGAAGATAATCAATCTTTTGCCATTGAAAAGGGATGATCCCCTCTATCTTTCTTTGGCAGTTATATTGGGAGTATTAGAAGGTTTCTAATAATTTGTATCGTCCTTCATTTTTTGTGGGTTTTCCAAACAAGTCAGTTATTTTCTGACGCATAAAAATCTGTGTCATTTTGTGCTTGAGTAAATATAATTCTGCTAGTGAGAAATATCAGTTACTATACTTTGTTTGTAATGAGACTTATTGAACTACAAATAGAATATGAAATTATGACTGATTTGTTTTGTAAGATACTTAATATGTTTTAATATGCCATGCAATTTAGATAATCTGTAGAAATATACTGTGGTAAACATAGAAAATTTGTATTTTTTATTAACATTTACTTAATATTTCCTCGACTTCTGTAAATACATATTACTAATTTATTACTAATGTATTGTACTATTAACAATTATTATTGCTTTAATGTATTAACTTTTTCAGAGTTAAATTATTGGAACATGAGACTAAAGAATATGGAATCGCTTTACCTTCAGTTAAAAGATCCAAGAGCATTACGTATAGATATGTTTTTAAATGAAATGCAAAGTCCCTATTCGGAGTTTTTCAAAAATTTGGTGAAAAATGTAGCTGCAAGTATGTAAAAATTTTCGAAAATATGGATTAAGATGTTAGATAGACAAAGTTTTTAGATAGAAATTTAGCCGTTATAATATATACTTTAATATCTTCTTCGTTGAAGTAAAAAAGTACTTTATTTTGTATATACTCTTAAAGGGGATTTCTCGTTTGAGTGCTATGAAACAAAGAGTAATGTATAAAGTAATTTATAAATTCAAATCTATACTTTAAAAAGTGAATCTACGTACTAAAGTAGATAAAAAACATCGTATGAACAAATGTCTTATGTATCTTACTTTCCGAATTATGAAAAATTAAAGAATATGTTCGAAGTGTTCGTTTCGTGCCTCAACACACGCTACTGCATGCCTTAGCATTGAGTTCCGCACTTGCTCAAAAATGTTAGATATTCCTTGAATAATTTCAAACCAATGTTGTCTGCTTTCTCGTAGATCTTGCACATTTTTACTGCTGGTATTATCTTCCTAAAGATAGAAGAGATTTAATTGAAAGAAATATAGTTGTTTGAAATAAAAGGACAAATGTATATTATAAACAAAAGAGAAAAAAGGCAGAAATTATAGTGCAATTAAGCGTAGAATCTTTTGCATCCTTCATCTTAAAATCATTTGTTTTCTGATTTCAGCATTGTTGGAGACAAGAGATATTAACCTTTACTTGAAGCCACTAGAATCTTATTTTCAGGAAATCGATAATACTGAATTCAAAGATCTAGGATTAAAATTGAAAGCGTTAATGCATTGCGCCTGTTTAATGTGGTCAAACTCGAAGTATTACACTATGGAAAGAATGATTGCTCTATTACGTGAAATATCAGACCTATTTATTAGACAGGTATTATATTATTATTACACATAGTGAGCTATGATCTTGAAATATTTTCATTCTATTTGAATGAATAGAAAATGTAGTAGAGGAAAAAATGAATTGATATTTTATTTTGTCTATAATGCATCGATGTATCTACAAAATGCAAATGTTGTTGTGTGAAAAAATTCTGCTGTACCTTTAAACTAAATTTCTCTTCTTTTTCAAATGTAAATTTTTTAATGGTAGTGATTTGTTTTAGTTTAATAAACTTATATGCGGGGTGTCTCATAGTATGTGCAAAATTGTTTCAAATATACATTTTGCACATGAAAACAATTGAAGAAGTTCGTATAAAAATACGTTCTATTGGACCTTTTTGTCGAGTTATAGCGAGTTTGTTCTTTAGCACACGTTGTCCATTTACCTTTGCAAGGGGTGTTTGAAATTACTTTTCGTCCGAAGGTATACTTTTCGTTCTTTTCAGGTACTACTAGGTTGTTCAATAAGTTTTGTTGTTTCTTTCATGGTAAAAAAATACTATGACATTTCAATCTTTAACAACTGTAAATATACGAATGAGTCGACAGATCTATATGAAACTTCTCACATATTCATCAAACAATTGTACCATCTTTAGAAAAATAATACGACGAACCTAATAGCTCTATTTCTTATTGAACGATAAAATTTATTAAACAGCCTATTACTTGAAGGCTATGAGTCTTCCGCTAGTCACCAAGCTAGTGAGAGAGCTCGAAGACGCGGTATGGCTCGACAGCGATTGCCAGACCAATCTCCCACTATGCGAAGACTTGGAACATTAGATCCTGAGCCTCTTGGCAATGGTAGGCCTAGAGGAGGAGGTTGAAGACTATTATTTATTAATGGTTGCTCCGCCTCCTACAGGCGTTCCGTTGAAGTCACTGCAGCAGCGACGGTTTTCACATCGTTTACCTCCATGGCAGACGGTGTCACTGCTGCTGCAATTGACGACTCCGCACTCGCACTTGCGAAGACGCGTCCACACACATACTATATACGCACTCTCCGCAAATGCACTCACGCAGGATGAAACCGTATCTGCACTCACATTCACACTCCCGCCTATCGGAGTCAGCATGGGCCCCCTCGCTCGCCTCTTCTTTCATAAGGCACACTTCTTACCCTGCATTCTGTGCGCGGCGGGTCTCCCCAAGGGTGCACATAGAAGACATTTGCGAACCGTCTGCATTAGAGTATTCTTTTCATGTTGTTTTTTATCTGATGGAATTGGTGAGTGAAGTCTGCCCATCCGATAAAGTGTCAATAAAAGATGTTTAAGTGTTAATAAATTATTATCCACGTAGGAGCAGGTGTTCCGTGGTTTGCAACTAGACTAACAAATGTAATCTACATGTCTGAGTATAGTGGTCCTGCTCGGGTGGTTTTAATTTCCAATTAACACGTAGGAAACTTACGATACAAATGATAAAATTCAAGAGGGGATGGGCGCTTTTCAGAGCTAGTCGAAGAGAAAGAGGGACAGTAGATAAATAAATAAACAGGATTTATTTGTTACGCTATCGTCTTTTTCCTGTCATACTTTTCTATCCAAAATTAGTTGAAATTCATCTTTCTCTCCCTTTTGAAAATAACATGAAAAATTGCTCTGACCAGAAACTTTTACACATCAATTTTTGTATATAAAAAAACACGTGACCGACATGTTTATGTTATTTTCCATAACATGCTACAAAAAAAGGCTGCACGTAGTGTTTTTCTTTGTTTGTCTTTAAGGTGATAATGTTTTCAATATTTGTTGCAGGCAGTCAAATATATAGATCCATCAACTTTATTCGAAGGAGATATTAATGAAAATAGAACGAAAATAACAGAAGTGTTGCCACTCCTTGATTTTTATCAAGAAACGTTTCGAATGTTTAAAGAGAGAATTGAAATCTACTTTAAATCTCCCGCTGAACCTATACCTTGGACATTCCACGAAAAATTAGTTTTTGAGAGAATTCAAATGTTTGATAAGAGACTTAGAGAAATACAGGTGTGGTGAAACATGGCGTATGATTTTATTTTATTTGGTTTGAAACAAGTTTTTTTTTTACAGTAGAGCATAATTTTTCCGAATTTGATAACATACATACTCGTATAAAATGGTTGACAATAAATTTTACTTTACAAGTACTTATTTTTCTAAAAATTTATGATAATAAATAGTAAATAATTAAGAAGTGAATGAATAGTCGCTTTGTTCTTTATACGTATAATATTACTTCAATGTTTTTTCTAACAGTGCAATTTTATTATGTATTGTTATGTTTTGTTTGTAGTCGTTATTTGATGTTGTTCAAGATTATTTAAAACTAGAAAGGATAGAAATGGCCGGTTTAAAAGCAAAATCTTTGCTTTCTATGATTAACAATATTTACGAAGAGTTTATTAAATTATATCAGACTTTCGGAGAAGCAATTTACGATGTTTTACTGCCCGAAGAAATACGATTTACCGATGATTTAGAGAAATTTTTCGCTGAAGTGAGTAATTTGTTGAAAGTAAATAACGTAATGTGAAAAAAAATTATGTGACATTACAAAACCATTAAAGAGAAGTTTTATAAAGCAATAGAGATTAGTATAATCATCATAAAGTTTGAAGAGCGTTTGGGGCAGTCTTTAGCAGTCTTTGGCAGTTATTGAGAGTCATTGTTGGAAAATCGTCGAAACGCGTTGTGTCGTGTAAAGAAAGAATAGCGTAGTCAGCGTAGTTAGCGTAGTTAGCGTAGTTATTAATTGTGTGATTTGTTAATGTTTTGTTCCTACTACTACATCATTCAATACTCGTATATCCTAGAACTTTATTTACCCTTATTTTATAACCACCACTAACTTACTAAATAAAATTCCTACAAAATGTTTCGTAAAGAATGAAAGACAAATATCGAAACGCCAAGATTAAGCATGTAATCACGAGAACTTTCTTATATACTTAATAATTTAAAAAGTATAGATTACCGATTGCGGGATAAAACATCTTTTTAAAGGATTATTGATAATTTTCTATTAATTTCAATGTTTGAATTTCCTTGATCCTTGTTTCCAATTTTTATCTATCTTTTAGATTATGTTCTTAACTAACTAAAACATTTTTAAATCAAAGGTAGAACAATTCGATCGACGATTAGCAAGTATTTTTGATCAAGCCTTCATGGAATGTCATAATTTGGAGTCAATTTTTAAATTGATTTGGATGATGGGTTCAATTGCTAATAGACCTATAATAATGATTCAATTGTGGCATAATTATGAAAATCTGGTCCAAAAAATAGAACAACACTTTAATGATACAAAGGTAAAAATGAATTATTTTGTTATTGAAATAGGAAATAATAAAAATAATAAAGTTCAACGATTAATTGACTAAACAATTTGATATATATATATATAATATAGAGTAACTTTCAGAAAAAAGTTTCAGTTTGTTGGACAGTATTATCGCTAGGTCGGCGAAATTCTCCTAATGAAAGAATGAGTTTAATTTAATGTCCTTTATAATCATTAATGTCACCAAATTAAATAACTTTTCAATTTGTAGATTACATTTGATAACAGTTTTAAATCGGATCAAGGTGCATCACATATGTTGGTAAATCAATACTTACCACCAGTAGCAGCAGCTTTGTGTTTATTACTGAAGCTACGAGAAAGATGTCGTTTTCCAGTTCAAAGCTTACTTACGATTGACCACCCATTAGTCATAGCAAAAATGAGAAACAATCTCAAAACCAAATACGAGGAACTTCAAGTAATTGTTAATAAAATAATGAACGAACCATTACTTTATGAAATACAATGTCTAACCATCGTAATCTGTTTGTAACAACAGCAACGACAACGCTACATTATTATTCTATTTTCGAGCTACAATAACTTTTTTTATATACAGAATTTTCTGCTTTCAACTTATAAAATCGGGATCACCAGTTTACTTGAAACCGAGGTCGATTGTGATTTTAGCTCAAAGTTCAACACGATGCTGAACACGTATTCATTATTAACCATTAAAGGAAAATAAAAATATGTACATTTTTCATTATATACTCATGAAAACATCCATAAATTGACAAAATTTTCTGGCTAACAATGAGATCCTGCATGGTCTTCGGATTATTTTTAATCGAAAGTAAAATAAATTAATTCTGAATTTTACAATTATACACACTTCCGTATCAAATTGTGTTTGCCGTTATATTTACCGAAAAAACTTCGCAAACTCATCGATAATACTCTCATAAACATATAGTGATAAATGCAGGGTAATTCACAAATGCATATTCATACTTCAGAGCGCGAATTTACATACTAAAATACATAGGTAAAAAACATTACATAAATATATTAGGTTGCTCAATAAGTTTTGTTGTTCGATAAACCTTATTGAACAACCTATTATATCCTACGTTCCTTGCTTTTTGTGTTATGAAGAATGCAAGAAAATGTTCGAAGTGTATTCCGCATGCTTCAACACACCCTATGTGTTAAGTTTTAGTATTGAGCTCCCAGTCGTTCAAAACTTAGGTATTCCTTGAATAGTCTTAATACCATATTGTATCCTTTTTGGTAGATTATGAAATGCATGTCGATCATTTCAACAAAAGCGTACATGACTAGCATGCCATTTGTAGATCTGCATTAAACTCGCGGGATTGAGATTCTGACAACAAATTTGGATTATTAATGAATCTTAGAATGCCGATGATATTGTTTGTAAAGATTAGATAAGGATCAAATGTACAAAAACATGAAGGTTCATGTTGTGACACGAGGTGGAACTTCGAAAGTTCTTTTTAATTCTTCGTAACTGGAAAATTAAGGAATATAGGACATACACGTATGTTCAAATGACATGTTTTATTTATTTTTGTGTGTAGATTCATGCCTTAAAGTATTGTTATGCATTTATGGATCACCATATATTTCTTTCTTAAGGGTTGATATATCGACACGTGTGCAACATTGCTTTGAATTTATAGCCGTTAAGTGTATTTAATACGAGGCTTGTTCATTATTATTCTATTTCGTTCATTCTCGATGTGTTTTATTCATTTTACGTACCAAACAGTATATGCAATGGATAGCTTCTATTCCGTGACCTGCTCTCAAGTAAGTTAGTAATTAAATTGATCTACTTTTTCCTATCCAATTTTCTTTTTGTCAGATACAGTTCTTTCATAACCTTCACTTTATCATAAATCGTTTCGTTCAAGTAGTCACCTACATATAGTGCTGTCTATTTAAATAGCTTTACTTATTTTTTAAATATATTACTGGTAATGTGAAAAAAAAACGCTTTTTCTTAATTTTATATTTTTTATACATGTTTCTATAACTGGAAACTGAAAAATTTTTATATTACTTCAAATTATAAACAAAATTTAAGAAAATGGTTTCTAGCGTATGTCACATGAATAGCCTCACTTTAAAAAGTAGGTGAAAATACACGTACAAATTGAAATTTCAGTTCTTTAATATTTAGTATGTTTGACATTGTTTCTCATAACTTGAAAAATTCGATGGGGAAGCGAATTGTATAGTGAATGAAGATAAGAATTGTCTTACCTTACTCTGTGTTAACTTAATGGCATTAATAAGATCAGAACGATTTATTCCCACCGCTATAAATGTCCCTAGACACCTTCTATAATATGTAAGTCAGAGGATATCGCTTGTCATGGTAAAACTTAAATATTTTGATTAAAAAACCATTCTTGCATTATACACAGTATTCTCTAAAATACTTAAGTACTTCCTCGCATCTTGTTTCCCTTCTATTATTACTAAATCAACGATTCCGAAATAAGATATTCCACCCCATATTATAATAGAATCAGCACATGTGTGACGATGAGAAAATCTTTCTTCTTTTGAAGCTTTCACTTAATCAATCTTTTGAACATTCAAAGCGATTCCGTGACCCATAATAGCAAAATGATAAGAATAATAAAAATGTAATGGATATAATACTCTTAATCAAATTTCACAATTATTTTTAAATGATACGTCTTCACTCGCTTGTGGATAATTGTTAAATAAGCAAGAAAAAGGAAGTGAAGCTATTCATGTGAATACGCCTTTTGAATTCTCAAAAATTGTCACAAGAATTGAAACAAATGCTATCTATTAATCCATATCATATGCGTATCTTACTTACATATAGTATAAAAACATCGCATAAAATCTTTTTTCATTTATCCATTAATACTCATATTTTTGATTGAGACTATTCAAGTAAACAGTACTGTATATCTCGTTTATTATACTTTTGTACAGTTATAATATAATATATAAAATTGTGACCTTTATGTTGTTAACTTACTTTCGGTTCCTTTTTTTTAATACATTTTTTAAAATGCACTTTTATTCACTTCCTATCAGTCTACTATTTGCCCCACCCCAAAACGAAACAAAATTGAGAACATAATAAAATGTTATAGTATATTTTATGGAATTCAATTCTTCATGACCTTGTGCATGTTTATTGTAGAAATTTGAAAATGATAAGTAAATAATTTATAAAATTTCTTCAAGTCGATTATTGATGAGAAAGAGAACGAAATATTTACTGCATGGGCGGCAACTGTGCCCGAAATTTGTGAAATTCATTTGTCGAAAACTTTGCTAAATATTAAAGAGGACAAACTACTGGAATTGAATTTCGACCCTGAATTGACTACTCTGTTAAGAGAAATTCGTTATATGATAATCATGAAGAGGACCGACCTTCCCGACGAAGCTATCGCATTTTACAATAGATCACAATTCTTTTTCAGAACCACTTACGATCTCAAGTTAATTATACAATGGTAAGTTATATAGTTATTCTGTTCTGATAAAGTTTATCGAATCTTAACTTGTGTTACATCTCACTCCGCGTAAACTCGTTAGAATGTCGATAGTACGGTAGAATTTTTCGATAATATAATATTTAGTATAAATGCTTGGAGTGATGACCACATAAAATAACTTGTTGCGGCTTCTAAAGGGTGTGACGGAAGTATGAGCGAGTGAAAGTAGGAAAAGGAAGGGAGAATGTTTCATTCCGGGTGTGTCAGTGGACTCATAATTAAAGAACAATTCTGCTGATGATTTTTCATAGAATACTTGCTATACATGGTATATGTTTGTAGCTGAAGAGATATTTGTATAATTGTTTCTTCCAATCCATTGTTTTTTTTTTTTAAATAGCAAAGGAGTTTTGTTCTAAAACGACGAAATGGTGGGGTAGTGGGGGGAGGGGGGAAGCCAAGGATTTCTTTCAAATTTTGTATATTCCCAGATTTACGTATAAACATCGACGTAAATTTTTTCTCAAGTTTATAAGTCAAAATAAATAAATAATTTTTGAAAAAGCAAAAATACTTTAATGAGACTTCCACTAAGAAATAGTAAAGATTACTGCTTTCGGATGATATGCAGTTTTTATAAATCATCATTGTTATATACGAGTTACATTCATTTCTTCGATTTATCCAAAAAATGAGCACATTATTCGTTATAACGAAATATACACTTTTTAAATTGTAACGAAAAACTATTTCTATTAGATCTTGTTTAATACTTTTTCAGATGATATAAGTCGGATTGGAGCAAATGTATACACAAAATAAGAATAATATTCTAATTAATCTTAACATATCATCTGGAAACAGCAATTGTTTTCTATTTTTTAGTGCAAGTCTTACTGAAGTATTTACACTCTTTACTGTGTAAATATTTTACTTTTATCGAGTGGATTTCAATACGGTCTTCTGGATTTTCGTAAAACGTCGTATGCGTCATTCTCTATAAGTTACTGTCAGAACGTATTGTGTTCAGCTCCGTGGATAAGTCTGTTCACTGACTATACTCTGAGCGATCTGTCTCTCACGAGCTAATAGTTCGTACTTAGGTTGGCGTTAAGCGTATCTGACTATAAAATAAAGCTTCCACTGTAATTTCGTTACTCTTGATTTGCTTTTTGTTTTAAATAAAAATACAATTATTCAAATTCTGTTGCCAAAACCGATTACTTAAACATCATGTACCTTAATTAGCCGGAATAAGTGCAGTTTTACTCTAATATCTTTGGTATTATTTAAATTATAATTAACTGCATTTTAGGTACAATAAATTAAGAAGTGAAACTGTCCCAGTGGAATTTCAATTAGTGAAAGAAGAAGTTGAAAATATTGATGACTTAATTAATTATAGTCTAGAAAATTACCATTGGAATTCCGAAGGTACAGAATTAATGTTTCTTCAAAATTAATTATGTAATTTATTTGTCGATTTAAAATTTGATAGTTTCTTGCTGATTTCGATTATTTAAAATTTTAATCACATTTGAAAAGATCGAAGCATAAGTTAGATAAAAAAGGCTTGTTCAAATTGAAGTTACATCACGTTAATATAATCTATATGTATAAGTAATGTTGTTCTTCTCTTTCTCTTCTCCTCGGATCACTGGAGAAGAGATCTTTGAAGTTATTAATCCCCGTACGAGCCCCCAAATAACTCTTGTACTCGTGCGGTATATTGAAGTATATTTAAGGATATTATATATTACAGTGATATTAGTATTAAACGTAGTGTTAGTGATCGGTGTCGCTTTCCACTAAAGTAGATCGACCGCGTATTAAACAAAGCTAACCGTCTTTGTGCCTTCGGCATGCGTCTTTTTTAGTTTTCGAAATATTTACAAAATTCTATCAGTAGTATTACGTTGAATTATAACTATACATAAGACGAGAAAGAAAGTAGCCCTACCTTAATTTAATTCGTAAAATAAAGTTCAAACGCTATTTAGTGTTTCAGCCACGTGACATCGGAAGCTTGTCGAAAAGGGTTATTAGCTAATTAGTCAAATTACTTGAATAAGGATATCGTTTGTTAAGCATGTGAAAAGTGAATTAAACTAAATTGAACTTGATATATTGATATGGTTATATTGATGATGGGTTTCCATAAAAAAAGAATACTTATTACGTTACAACCACATAAACATCACAATAATTGATTCTTCATACTTTTAACAATGTTAAAACTTTATGAAAAAGTATTAACAACTGATGTGTCTTAAAATCAATTCAGTTTAAGGACACTCTTTACAAACATTTCTTGCTTTACTTTTTACTTCACTTGAACAAATCTTTCAGTACTTTATTTACGTCTGTCCTTTTTTGAAATTTTCATTTTACGTTTTTAATTTTTTTCAAAAGTTGAATTACATTCAGCTGAACAAAATTTATACAATTAGTTAAGCCATACACAATACATATGTAATGAAACGTTTTAGAGGTTCTAAGCTACATCGACAACCTACTAACAGTTACTCGAAAACTGCACACTAGAGTGTTCCTAGCGCAATATAATTTAAAAAATATTTTGGATGTGATGTACTCCTGGGCGATGTTACCAATCCTTTATCGTAAAGATGCGAAAGATGAAAATTTATTGGCAATCTCAGAGAGAGAAGATAGATTTGAGGAAAGGTTCACCGAAGTCGAAAGAACTGCTGCACAACTTAAACGAATATTGAAAGAAAATTATAAATTATATTTTGATTTATTACCAGACCATTTTTATGAAAAAGACGAATCAGAATTTCGTGATGGTGGGTTTTCAATTTATATTAGAGATTTAATCAAATATTTTGATCTTCCGTATTGAAATATATTTTTTAAATTTGTTATTCGCTTGATAATGTAGACTATACCGTCGAAGAAATAAAAGATGAAAAGAGAGCGCCACTGACTGAAGAAGGAGATGAAGGTGAATCTGTAAGGTGTAGTAAAAACAAATTTGTTAAACTTGTTGTATAATTTTATTGAACTAAATTTGATTCAAAATGGTTGATTCTGATAAATATAACGAAAGTTAGAGAAATTTAAATCTTATCGATTTAATGGAAATGACCAGTAACGAGTCAACAAATAATGATAAGAATTTAACTCGTTTTAGTGTTTATTAGACCGTGACCTTGATCCCCTTTTAAATATTGAATCTATAACCTATATATTGCGACTTTTAGATTCCATATGTATATGTGCATCGTGAATATGTTAATTGCCCTTAACGAGAATGGTTTAGCTACGTCAACTTAACTTAACGAGTTTACAAATAAAACTTGGACGAAACATCATTTTATTTTTGTAATCTTTTCAATTAAACATTCATAACCTGGAATTAATCATTTAATATATTGTAAACATGTGTTTGCTTCCGAAATTCTTGATGAGAATTTTAGAAGCATAATTGTATTACGAATTATAATCGCTCGTGTAAATCATTACTTTCTCACTTTTGAATAAGTAATATGTCAAACTATTTATATCACTTTTAGTATTATCCAATAATTTTGCATTAATCACTACATAGGATAGATGAAGAGACTGAATATGAAGAATCACCGGAAGAAGAAGAAGAAACGGAGGAAGAAGAAGAAGATGTTGATAAAGAGACCTTAGAGCTCCGACGTGCAAAATGGCATCCTTATCTTGTCTACGTTGACAAACTAATTTCTAAAGGCCTCATTCAAGCAGTTTCCACTAGGTTAATTGATTAATTTCTATAATTTATAACGTATCTCATGATTCTTCATTTTTATAATTTATAATTTATCTTACAATTTTTCATTTTTTCGATTTACAACATATCTTACTTTCTTTCATTTTTATAATTTATAATATATCTTAGAAGTTTTAATTTTTATAAATTACGTATGCTAATATTATGTATCATAATATTAATAGTAACTTGTATAGTACTAATGGTTAATACTGATACAATTATTATATTCGTAATATGAAAGAGTTACAAATCCTTGTCGTCCTGGAAAAAAGACTTATGGAATTTATTCAAAAAAATCTACTAAATGAATTTATTTAATTTTGTTTTTTGCCGCCGTTGCATTTAAATAAATGGCCAACAAATTAATTTCTGCATATACGTGCAGTGCGAATATATGAAATTACACTGTCTGCATGATTCAAGTTCCCATAGTTGTCCGATGGAAATGAAATTTCATAAAATTATATCGTATTAACTTTTGCTTGTTTAAGGATGATTTTCAATTTCTTTTTCAAAAATTGACATAATCACGTCATTTGAACGAAAAAAGATATTTTACGAAAAATTGTTTTCCTTTGTAAGGGAACAAAAACCTAATAAGGTAAAGAATAAGGAAAGTAATCCAATGTGTCAAATATAATGTTATCGCTTATATGCACACTAAATTTCGTAAAGTATATTAAAAGTTGACAGTGCAAGTAGTCTTAAGAAATGTATTTTGAGAAAAACGCATTTAAAGTTTAGCATATCAACAATTACACACGGACTGCTTTTGTAGGCATTATATTTTTGTCATTAATATTAGTTTTTTAATGGGACTTTTCATGATTAACAATATACCTATTAAAGCAATATTTGACCTCCGAATAATAGGATACGATTTTGTAAAATAAATGTCATCATTTTTGCAGTATTTGTTACATATTGGATGAAACAGATCATGAAGCCAACATTTATCCTTTGTTCGAAATACAACTATGTTTAGGGGTAAATATATATTATGCGTATATTTAAAAATTTCAAAAATCTTAAATTACAGAACTGCTAATTTTTACAAACTTTTTAGAGACATATTTATATATTTATCATTATTGTTAAATAAATTCTTAGAATTTATATTTTGTTTTTTGCGGTAATTCTAAAACCATACCTATTAACCTTTCACATGTTGAAAGAATCCACTTATCTACTTCCAACCATCGGTGGACGTGGACGATACTGAAGGATTCTATGCTTTCTTCGAAGGACTATTACTTGATATGATGAAGATGGGTACCCTTATTCCGCGCGTCGATACCGAAATTGTTGAAGAACACGAACATTATGCAGTATATTATTCCAAATTTTACTATCTCATTCTTTTTTTTTATCAAAAGTTTTAAGACATTAATCGTAGCTTTATTACATTTTTATTTATCGAATTCACGTCAAAGGTAATACAATATACACGAAGGAATGTGTTAACACCTGTCAGTGTTAATTTCTACCATTTGAAGGGAATATGCTAAATGCATCTCTTTTCATTAGCTTTTAGTTGTTCCGCAACCGAAACGTTAGGTGCCTTGTATTAATGTGTTTAAAAACTACACGATAAATAAGAACGATATTTAAAGTTTATAATAAATTGTAAATTCCAGAAATAAGTTATTATTTACTAAGTAAGTATCATAATTTCATTTTAATAATTAATTGCGATACGTGTATTTTGGATACTGCAAATGCTATGAACTAAAATGTATTAATAGCTTCACGACATTTTTGCTTTATGAAATTAATCCAATTAACAAATTTTTATAAAGCATCATAGTAGTTTATGAATAAATTCCGAAACATGAGATCAATACTTTTCATATTTTACAGTGATCTGTATTTAATAAATAATAATTTGTTCATTGGATTGATAAGCTATTATAAAGTTTAAACAACACACACATTTAGCGGTTTAGTTACCCAACAACTGAAAATTTGACGAGAAAGGAAAGAGGAAACTTTTGACGTGTCATATTCCTCTCAAATGGTATATGTACACCCTAAGGGTGGACCTTATTTTTAAACCTTGGAATTTTTTGGGGACACCTCCTAAAATTATGCCAAAATCTGAATTCGATCGGATAACGGGAAGGCGTGGTACATCGAATTTGACAATTTGTTATTTTTGTAATCTAATCCCGGATTCTTGGTACTATTTTTTTTAGTACAACTTTGAAATAAAAATGTATGTTTGATTTGTTTTTGTATTTAATACCAATTCTATATGACATCAATATTAAGACAAAAGACCTTAAATTGTGTCGCAATAAATAAAAGAATTATCGGTTAATATATTTTTTATTCAAACAATTTAAGAATTCTTACTTAATCTTTGTTTTCAAAGATTGATCTGGCAGAAGAAGATGGCATTGTCTTTATGTTAGAAGAAACTTGCAATAGAGTAAAACTTACTTTAATAGAAACGAAGGAGTACGCTCAGGTGAGCAATAATATCAATTTTAATGCAAAAATATTGAAAAACTTACACATTCGAATTTAATTAGAAAATATTAAGAATTAAAAAATATTATTTTAGTAGCACACTTTTTTAATCGTTACAATATTGTCAGTTATATTTTAACATTCAACACTTTCATGTTTCAATCAAATCAATTGTACTTTAACATGCACTTAAATTATATTCCTTATGGAAATAAGGAAATACTGATTCTCTATTATTTTATTTTTTTGAGTTCTCTTCTTCGACAATATAAGCCTGGTGTATAATATACGATATGTAGATTCTAGTGTATAATAATCATGGTAATAACAATAACGATAATTGATTTGAAGATGCTTGTTACAGTGTAAAAGAGATGTCAGATGTCATAATTTATATTATGTATAATGGTATAGATTGAACTATTTGCAAACCAAAAACGCGAAGTCGTTTCTTGAATATTATTTTTGTAATACGATAATTGTGTATAATTTCGTTTAATGTTACATAAATATGATGTTTATAAATTGAGTAAATAATTTTTATAGTTTTGTAAAGTATATTAAATGACTTGTAGGAGAAACAAGAACAAATATGTTTCGTTTATATTAAATCAAAGCATTATGTAGTGTTCAAATGTTTTCGTTACTGAAAATGCATAATTTAGTATTCATCCTATCGAAGGACATGTAACATAAACTGATAAAGTATCTACTGGCAAGTTCACAACCATTGCTCTATTTCTTTTAGTGTAATAACAGCATATTTGAACAGTAGAATGGCAATATATTACAGGAAACATTACAGAGTCATTTACCAAAATAATTATTTCCAGATATACGAAACCTATTCTTGGTTGTGGTTGGATGACAAACAGGCATTCTTAAACTATTTCCTTCAATTTTCTCGGTACCTTAATCCTGATGAAAGACAAATGCTTGAAGAACATCCAGAATATATTCCGGAAAATATAAAACCAAAAGAACCAGATTTGACTGATTTCAAACGAGAAATTGATTATTTTATGAATCTATATGAAAAATGCGATCACATACCGAACGAACACGTTATTTGTCGCTGGCTAAGACTTGATTTGAAGCCCTTCAAGCAGACTCTTTTAAACATAATTTGCAAGTGGGCTAATATACTAAAGGAATATTTGGTCAAATGGATTACTACACAGTAATTACATTTTACATTACTAGTTTTAAGGTTTTTCAATTTATACTCTGCAACTACAGTAAGTTCTCGATAAAAGTTAAAAAATTGGATCTCCTTCCAAAATTTTGTTAACTGTGGTAGGCGATTTTATTCCAAGAATGGATCTTTTTATTTCAATCTGAAATTGATCGTCGTTTGTACTGTTTACAACTGATAGATAAAATTTGCAATTATAAATATTTATACTATAATTACAGAAGTTTATTATGTTACACTTCATCTGACGAAGTCAAGTCCTCGCTGTTTTTTCCCATTTTTCCTGTACTTCCACCATACTTTTCCTTTAGATTTAGCCAAATCGAATCGTTATAGTTCATGTGATACCTCTATAAAGTCGAAACCTGAGCGAGGGGTTAGTGGAGTTAAATTTATTTACATTATAGTTCCTGCATAAATGAATTTAGAATTTAGAAACATAATTGTAGTACCAATAACAGAATAGTGATCTATTTTTTGGTACTATCATGATTAACGTTTCATGAAAGTATTTCAATAAATTCATTTTAATTTGTTCCAGACTGGAAAATTTGTCAAAATTTTTTGACGCGGTGATGATAAATTTTTCACATACTATTCAAGAGGACGATTACGAAGCACTTTTAGAGACTATTTATTTCTTGAAAGAAATCAGAGATCGACATTTTGAAATCGAAGACATGTTCGAACCTATCAAGGTAAAAGTATAGTAAAAATAATAAAGTAAGAACTATTGAATTAGTGCCGAGTTTCTGTTCAAGCAATTGTTCATGCTTTGTTTAAGTCAACTTCAATACTAACTGATGACAGTGACAAAGAATAGTAGCGCCTAAAAAAGTAAACTTCTACTCGTGTTTACCTGCATAAGTTGTTAGCGGTCTGAGTCATTATTCTATGTGGGAACAATAAAATTTTTATTTCGTCTCAATGAGAAATTTTGTAATGGATCAGCAAAATTGTTTGACACAACTTTCCAATTATTTTAATTTAAACAGTAGTGGAGAGTTGCCGAAAAATATTTTGCATTATATTTCCTATTTCATACTAATTTCTTTATAAGTTATTAACTGAATGTTTAACGTGCCTAGTATTTTATATTTTTCCCTACAACAAAATAATTTGTTATAAGCATTTTTCAAATTTCATAAAAGAGATACAATTGAGGTAACCGATCTTCTAAATTGTACCTTTTGGTTTCTTAAGTTGTATCTCCTTTAAAAATACTAGATTTGCGAATGAAAATAAAAATAAAAGTATTGTTACATTGCATATTTAACATAAATATATACCTATGTACCTGTTCTCAGTAAGGATAATAATAAATCTTTATTCTTCTTGATACATCTCTATAATTTTCATAAAACCATTTTTTTCATTCTATGCATTGAATCATATTTTCCATTTTTACTTCATCACAGAATTTATTTGTAATTTTTCCTATTCTATTATAATAACATTTGAAATTAATAAATCTGTTTGGCACGTAACGAACAAGTTAGGAACGGTTTAGTTATCTACAGTAATTATAAAATAATTACAATTATATGAAAACAATAGATTAATGTTATTATTGATACACAATAATTGTACTATGATACCGTAATTTTGAAACGAATTATCAGGTCGTAAATACAAATATGAGACATGATGATGTTGAACGATTAAATGCATACGGTACATTGAATGAAATATAGTTATTTAATTGATACGATAGATTATTATTATTATGTATGTCTACTAAATAGTTTATAGGTATAGATATACAGGGTGTCAGAAATTTCTATTTTTGTTCGCACAGTCTCATACCAGTTACCTATATGTTCAAATTTGTGGTAACGTTTACAAAAGAAAAAATGTTATTAATATTATATACTTTTCTGTTTTATATTTATCGATTCATTTTTCAGAAAACGCTAGAACTACTGCAGAGCTATGAAGTACCTTTGTCTTCGAAAATCTTTCAGATGTTAACAGAATTACCTGATAGGTGGGAAACGTTGAAAAAAATAGCTGCTCAAGTAAAACATGTTGTTCAACCTTTAATGACTCGTCAAATTGAACTCCTGAAGAAGAGATTAAGTTACTATGATTTTAAACAGCAGCGTTTTAAGGAAGAATTTCATAAGGAAGACGTTTTCAAGTAAATTTATAACTATAATGATAATATTCCTTGCAATATAGTTAAAAATTGTAAGTTAATATTAATATCTTTTTAATGTGTTCTGCTGTAATTGAAACTAATTGGTTAAATTATTTGTAGTACCGATTCTATAAATCCTTACGATAAATTAAATAAAATACATAAAGAAGTTTTGAGATTTTCATTGGAAGAGAATGATTTGCAAGATCAAACTGTAATCTTCGAACAAGAAATGCCCGAGTTTAAGGTGAATAAACGAATAAAGAGAGAGTTACATCTTTTGAAAATTATATGGGATTATGTGATTGTAATCAACACTAGTCTGAATGAATGGAAAACAACTGTTTGGAAAAAGATTGATGTTGAATTTATGGATCAAGAATGCAAGAAACTTCTACGAGAATTAAGGCGTAAGAAATATTTTTTTCGCTTGTCGTATTATTTGTGTAACAGTGATTTTCATTCGGTTTTTCTTGAAATGAGCTTCCTTCGTAACGAAGTAACTATCCGATATTAAAGTAATACTTTTGGTTTTATAATATCATTTGCACAGGGTCCAAATTTAAACAATTTTTCAGTCAAATGTACAAGGAATCGATCATTTTAAATTCTATTTAAATCATTCCTATACATACTTAACTGTTGCACAGTTATTATTATAACTTTCTGCAAGTATGATAAACGTTCAATGATCGCACAGCTGCTACTAAATAGAATTTATCTATATCTTACGCTAATAAGTTAAAGTATTAATTATTGAATATGAAATGGGTACTAATGCATTCGGCATTTACTGGTAAGACACAAAACGTTCATGTATTTTGTATTTAACGATGCAGGTAAATGAAATTATTCAGCAGTCACACAAATTAGTAATATTATTCGTCATTCCAATACTTACTGAAATAAATTTCACCTATCCCTGAATAGAACATTGTTATTAACTGTAATCAGGAGACTAAAAAAAAATTACAAACAATTTTTTAATTGAAATAGGCACCTCAATTCTCATTTAGTTATTCGGTTGATATTGTATATAAACAGAAATATCTCTAGAAACGTGTTAAAATCACATTTCTTTTTGTAGAACTCGATAAAGATACACGTCCTTGGCCAGTATACGCGGACGTTGAAGCACAAGTAAGAAACATGATGGCATCGTTAAGAGCTGTTTCAGAATTGCAGAACCCGGCAATTAGGGACAGACATTGGAGAGAATTAATGGCTGAAACACGGGTAATTAAATTTAAAACTAATCTTGATTTCACCGTACTGTTGAAACATATATCATTTATTGTCTAAATTAAGTTAATTTCTTCATATGAAATACCACACAGATTGTCTATCCTTAATTTAAACTTCAGTTAAATGTATAATCTATGCCAGCTTTTGATTAATTGAGACGGACAGACAGAGACGGTAACTGATTATGGGCGGAGCGTCGATGTAAACAACTTGTGCGTTCTTTTTGCAACAGAATAATTGAAGTAATAAGAAAAACAGAAAGGAAGATATAAATAATGCATTGACATAGAATTTAAATAGTGACAGATTGTGTGTTTTTTAATCAAATGATTTATGTTAATGTTATAACTTCGACAATTATGATGTTAATGGAATGTGAATTATATTTAATGGTAGGTAGCATTTAGTATGACCGACCATACCACGTTGGACGATTTATTGAAACTGCAATTGCACGAATATGAAGAAGAAGTCAAGAATATTGTTGCTAAGTCGGTGAGAGAGATGGCAATGGAAAAAATTTTGAAGGAGCTCCATGATACTTGGAGCGATCTCGATTTTCAGAAAGAGTTACACGACCGTACGAAATTAAATGTTCTTCATATCGAAGAGGAAACTATTGAAATTCTTGAAGACAATCAGGTAAAATCATAGAGGCTTTTCTGCTCTTCTTCTAAAGGAAAGAATTTAATAAATAAAACGTTTCGAAGAAATAAAATTTTAATACGAAATGTTTTTAAATGTTTACGGATTATTTTTCAAATATTGTAGGAGATTTAACAATACTGAAAACTTTTGGTGTTTTCTTTTTAAGAGAGTTCATGCCTACTTATTTTTGAAATTCATTGGAGTTATCGAGACATTTGTCAAAGCGCTTAACAAATGAAAGCATTACGAATTTAATATATGTATATATAATTTTATATATATATATATATATATATATATATATATATATATATATATATATTATTAAAAAATTCTGAATAGGCCAAAACAATATTTTTGCACTTATTAGTGAAAATAATTTGGTTATAACTGATTAAAATTTTAAATAGTATCATTAATTTCATTATATCAAGAAGGTTCAATTTTACATTGTATTAGGTGAACCCATAAATAATACGAATTTCCTCGATTCATAGTCAAGATCCGAATAAATTTGATTTTGCTTTAAAAATTGCTAAGTAAGGTGTTCGACATCGTACATTCTTCTTATTTGTTAACAATGTAAATAATTTGGAAGGTTTCGCAAAATTTAGAAATGTATTATTATCTACATTTTGTAATTAAAAGTTTTAAACGCTTTTTTTGCGACGTATAGTAATATTAGGTTGTTCAATAAGTTTTGTCGTTTGATAAAACTTATTGAACAGTATAGTACTAGGTTGCTCAATAAATTTTATCGAATGACAAAACTTATTAATCAACCTATTACGTTGCTTTGTAATATATTGTGCAGTATTTCTTTGTTGAAAACTGTTTGGTTTACGCGAAAAGAACTGGACGCTTTGCCCACCATGACGGATTCACTTCTAATAAATAAATCCTATTTTTGTAGTAGTTTATCCAATAAATATTTATTAATTTGTTCCATTCCTTCTAAAATAATTGGAATAAATGTTAATCTTATGAAATTCATAGGAAGTTCTAATTATACGATCAATTTTCTTTTCAATATTTCTGTGTTATATTCTAATTTAGCTTTCTTTTCAGTTTCTTCATATCTACAATAATTCCTACTTTCAAGCAACAAATTTATTTACGTTTATTCAACGCTAGCGATATATTGTTGCAAATAAAAATTTGTATACTTTCTATTAATTCATTACAGTATTAACAATGAATTGGTAAAGATTTCTAATGAAAACAAGCCAAATGTGATCTCGTCTGGATTATTTTCAATTATCTGTAAAACATTCTTTAATTATTGAAAACACTTTTCAATTCCATAAATATATGCGTCTTTGAGTAAGGTTTTGTTTCATTTCATTTTAATCGGGGAAACCTCACAAATTCATTGAAAATACTTCCAAAAAGATGTAATGAGAAATGGAACAAATTTGATTTCAAATAGTGATATGTCGTCATACGTGCATTGAGTTTCGGCTACCGAATCATTTTTCTCGTTAGACGATTCACGAGTGGCTAGGGCTATCAATTTAAGATAAAAATCATTACCAACTCCACTTTTAAGTAAATTGACGGTCCAGATTTTATCGCTTGAATTCAGGAATTACAGTATTTGATTCTTAATGTTTTTGTTATATCTTACAAATAATAAGTGCTATATTTACTCCAATCGATTCGTAACAGGTGCAATTGCAGAATATGTTGAGTTCAAAATTTGTGGGATACTTTCTTGAGGACATTCTCGATTGGCAAAAAAAGTTGAGTACTGCAGACTCAGTGATAAATGCCTGGTTCGAAGTTCAAAGGGCATGGATGAATCTTGAAAGTATTTTCATTGGCTCGGAAGATATCAGAAGTCAACTTCCAGAAGATTCAAAACGATTTGAAAAAATTGATAAGGACTTTAAAGTACTCTACGCAAAATTTTAATTTATTGCTATTCTTGTTCTACAAGTTGTTTCTTTATAAGTTATAGTGCTTTAATTTTGTAAGAAATAAGTTTTATTTGAAAAATTATATACAAAACTAGGCATGGTCAACTCGTTGTCCGATCGAACAATTTCTATTATGCTTGAGTAAATAGCTTTCTCAGTGCACAAATCAAATCTTCGTGGCGTGGTACTTAAATATTGATGCGAAGAACACTGAAAACTATGTAGCATAGGATTTAATTACATGAGTTTTATGAAATATAACTTCGTACAGTCTCAATAGCAGTAATAGGAACTAAAATTTATCAATTTTTTAAAATAGAACCGTCGATTCGAGTAACCGGCAGTTATGGCACACTTATCAAAAATGGCAATTCAGACGTGAAAAAGTTACATTTTCGACTACCTGTAATCATTTTATGACTAATTAAGTTTGCAAATCCTTGAGGATTTTCATTTCGAGTACTTTTCTTTCTCACAAATGGTTTATATTCTGTTTTTTTATTTCTTTGAAAACCAGCTACTACTTTTTGGTACTTTTTTAATAATTTAATGTTAAAATTAACAAATTGCATATTTTCAGTATATAAATGTGTCGCTACAATTTTTTCGGTGTTTAGGCTAATCTGATGAAAAAATACTTCAAATAAAAGTTATTTTTTGGTCAAACTTTTTCGATACTAATATATCTCAGTTACATTTTCCGAAATAAATTCTTTGATAATATTGTGTAAAAAGTCAACATATTATTTAAGGAATTGCTAAAAGAAATGATGAGCAACATAAACATCGTGAAAGCAACGAATCGTCCAAAACTTTTGGAAAAACTGGAAGAGTTGCAAGTCCAGTTGCATGCTTGTGAGAAAGCTTTATCAAATTACTTAGAAACAAAGAGATTAATTTATCCAAGATTTTACTTCATTTCCGCTGCTGATCTGTTAGATATTTTAAGCAATGGTTAGGAAACATTTATTATGCTTTAACTATCTTTATCTAGTTTTAATGATTTCTCTAAAAATGTTATCAGATAGGTACCCCTAATCAAATTTGAAAATTCCTTATTACGAAAATTATATCAAATGAATTGTATAGTTTAATCTTTCTTTAAAACTGTTCTTCTCTCTATCATTTTTTATTGAAGATAAAGTGAAAAGTAGTAATTGCAATAACTCGATCAATTATTTTACAAGGTAATATGCCAGAACTGGTTTGTAAACATTTGGCGAAATTGTACGACTCTATCGCGAACTTAGAATGGAAAATGGATGGTGAAAAGCGAACGAAGATTGGAATTGTTATGATTGCTAAAGACGGTGAAAATATGTCAATTTACGGATCTTGCGATTGCAGCGGAAAGGTAATTTCATTTTCTAAACGAACAAATACTTTTTAATACACTTTTGATAACTACAATCACAGAATATTGAATATTAATTTGAATAGTTTAAAATATGAACACTGTCGATGTACAGTCAATGTGGAGTATAGGAGTGCCTTTTAATCAAAGATTAGATATCAAGAAACATAATGATTTCGTTCCTATTTAGGTACTAACTCGATAAGTTGCTCGTAATGAAAAAATAAATATAATTTAATATACGTAATAATCACTAATATTTTGAAAATTATTTATAACGAAAAGAACTAATTTGTATTTATTAAAAATAATATAACTTCTCTTATACTCATAAAGAGTATGTGTTGTACTCATAATAAAGTATGTGTTGTCTATGTTAGTTTTATTACAGTTCAATAAATCTAAAAATTATTACATCGTTCCATTTATCACAACTTCATTAGGATTTTACAAAGCATTCAATAATTTAATATCACACATTATTTGTGTGGCACTGTATATTCTGTGAACGTATATTTGATCAAAAACATAGAATTACCTAGCTGTTTGAAATTTTAATTACGACCGTAAAAATGTTACTGACTCATAAATATTATTAGTAGTAATAATTGTCATAACGACAATTTACATTCTCAGAGTCCCTCTCTTTGAACGATGCTTATTTTTTCAGGTAGAAAATTGGTTGAATAACGTTACTGATGCAATGAAAAGAACAGTGAGGCATCACATATCTCAAGCAGTAATTACTTACGATGAAAAACCAAGAGAACAATGGATCTTTGACCACAAAGCCCAACCAGCCCTCTGTGGAAGTCAGATTTGGTGGACAACCGAAGTAAACATGGCTTTTATGAGACTCGAAGAAGGGTTCGAGAATACATTTAGAGATTACCAGCGAAAACAGATTAATCAGTTGACTGCTTTGATCGTAATACTTTGTGGAGATTTAAATGAAAACGACCGAAGAAAAATCATGACCATCTGTACAATCGATGTGCACGCCAGGGACGTTGTTGCAAAAATGATTGCAATGAAAGCAGCAAGTTCTTCTAGTTTTCAATGGCAATCTCAGCTTAAACACAGGTGAGTAGGTTTATTGATAAATTTGATTAATTCTGAACCGAAAACTTATTAATTCATTATGAATTCATCCAGAAAGTAAAATTTTTACTAAAAATATAATAAGTTTTATTTTCAACTAACAAACTTGGGACCTCCAAGTCACTTCAAAACGAAGTAGGCAACGAAAAGACTATCTTAAGACTTATCTTAAACTCAATACTTGCCTTGTGTGTACTGTTCGATAAGAAAAAAGATTAAAAAATATTAAGAGTGAGCGAGATAGAATAACACTGAATGAACTTTGCATTAAATATTACTGTAAATTAAAATGTTTTATGATGAAAAACTTCCAAATTTTTTTTAATTAAAAATTGATCAAATCATTTTTAGATGGGACGATAATGCTCATGATTGTTACTCCGATATATGTGACGCATCGTTCAAATATAATTACGAATATTTGGGAAATGTTCCGCGATTAGTAATTACACCGTTAACTGACCGATGTTACATCACTTTAACGCAATCTTTGCATCTTATAATGGGAGGAGCACCCGCTGGACCCGCAGGAACGGGCAAAACGGAAACCACGAAAGACTTGGGAAGAGCACTGGGCCAAATAGTTTACGTGTTCAATTGTTCCGAGCAAATGGATTACAAGGTAAAATTATACAAAAAATCTATTGTTGGAAGATAGATTGACGTTTCTTGAAATGTAATAGGTTGCCCAATAAATTTTGTCGTTCCATAAGAAATGGAGCTATTAGGTTCGTTGTTTTATTTTTCTAAAGATGACACTACTGTTTGATGAACACGTGTAAAGTTTCATGTAGATCTGTCAACTCATTCGTCTATTTACAGTTGTTCAAAGTTAAAGTGTCATAGTATTTTTTTACAATGGAAAAAAACGACAAAACTTATTGAACAACATAGTAATTAATACGTTTATTATATGGAGACCATTGAAATTCGTTTAATCGCAATTTGTATCAAATGAAATAACAATTATATTACACAAAATCGAAGTTTAATAAAATCTGAATCGAACTGAATATTAAATATAATCATAATCGAATTTAATGGAATTAATAAAGATAAAACTTAAGAGGTGATATATAATACATGCCTCGTGTACATACAGTATTGCCTCGTTATAAGTTATAAGTAACCATTCGTGTCTTGTTATAAGTAGTCTCTTTATCCACTACTTTGATATGTAGTTGTCACAGCAAGTGCGATATACTGCGAGTGAGTGAGACAATAGGTCTCGCTTGAAATATCGGTGTTATCAAATCATGTTTGTCAAGTACGAACGCATTTGGAAACCCTGAAAATACCCTGAAAATGCATCCTGTTGTAAAATAGCACTCCTTGCAGACTAGTGTAAGGTGTAGCGTTATTCATTTAACCTCGTCTATGACTTTCTTCTCGATAAAATTGACCGACACTCAAAGAAACTATAGCATTAATGATCGGGAATTGCGAAAGCAATCTGAGGTGCACATTTAAAAACTTTTCCTTGTGTGACATTTTATAAGATCAAAAGTAAAGAAGTTATTTGGATATCTTGACTCATTCTATATATAATAAATATTAGTAATCCAGAAAGTAATGTTAGATTAAAGTATAGTGGTACCTCATATTTCAGCCGCATTAACAATAAGTTAAATACTACAGTTATATTAAAAACGTGTACATCGAATATTTTAATCCTGCTTTGCTTGATACTTAGCGGATGATTATTTAAAAGAGACAAGTCCATAATTTTTCCTTGTTTTCGAAGTTCAAGAAGTAATTGCACTCTTATATTTTTACAGTCTTGCGCAAATACTTACAAAGGCCTTGCTCAAGTAGGAGCATGGGGTTGTTTCGATGAATTCAATCGAATTTCGGTGGAAGTACTTTCAGTGGTTGCTGTGCAAGTAAAGACAGTTCTAGATGGAGTAAAAAGTGGTAAATCAACGTTTGTATTCTTTGGGGAAGAACTTAATCTCGTTGTCACTGTCGGAATATTCATTACTATGAACCCTGGATATGCTGGGAGAACAGAGTTGCCAGAAAATTTGAAAACACTGTTTCGGTAAATCGAAATGCTTATAAAGGTTTATTTAAATCAATTACAATAAAAGAAGCATATAATACGATAATGTAAAATCAACAGATGTCTGTCCATTTGATTTGTTGATGATAATAGTCATTAGCCGCAACCAGTACGATACAGTTCTTGTTTTAATAACCCTCGCTCGGTTAAACTCCGATCTTTAACCCAAATTTTTTTTTTTTATATCTTTTGAATATTTTCTAAGATATCTTAATAATTATAATTAAAAATAATTATTATAAATTCGTGTTTAAACTTATTTTTTTCATATCTCATCAATTCAATGCTAATATAAAAATATAAAAATATCATAATAATTTTCATTAGTAGATAAAATTCGATCCCATATACTATATTTATCCATTAAAACAATTTAATTACGACTGTAACATTTTTTCATATCCTCAACATTGAAAGAATTATTTAGGTATATATTTTAAACGATTCAACAGTATATTTATTTCTATTACAACAATTGTTTATAAAGAACCTTTTACTAATTTATTTTGAAGGCCTTGCGCAATGGTGGTCCCCGATTTTGACTTGATCTGTGAAATCATGTTGGTAGCAGAAGGTTTTCAAGAGGCTAGACTATTGGCTAGAAAATTCATAACGCTTTATCAACTCTGCCGAGAACTTTTGTCAAAGCAAGATCATTATGATTGGGGTTTGAGAGCAATTAAATCGGTTTTAGTTGTTGCTGGGCAATTGAAAAGGGATGATCCTCAGAGACCCGAAGATCAAGTGTTAATGAGAGCTCTCAGGGATTTCAATGTCCCGAAAATTGTGACGGATGATATACCTGTTTTTATGGGACTCATCGGTAAATATACTATACTTTTCAATCGTTTGTACATCGTTACAAAATCCACGTGTATAAGATCAAACAAAAATATATACTTCTAAACCTAGGTATTGCAATTTAATGTAAGTATTCTCTCAAATTTTCTGTTGTTATATTTTTATAAAAGAGCCAGGTTTTCCATTTGGTGCAACATTCAATTCCTTTTTCATTCATCAGCAATATAAATATTTTTATTAATAATTTAATTATTAATCACAGAATATTATATACATATATAAGTGAAAATGGTGAAAGGTTCATTTCGTTTCGTATTTTCCACACAAATTTTTATTGCTAATGAATTATGAAGTTTACTGTCATTTAATCGTATATTTAATAAAATCGATGTCAAATATTTTGTCGATAAACTGTAAATGACATCATAAACTACCTTCTTTCTCATAATGTTACTACATCTCTCTGTATTTGAAACACGAAGGTCGTGTGCAAATGTAAAAAATATAACGACAAAATAGAAATATTGTGTAATGAAATTTATCCTTCAGTGATCTTGAGCGGTTAAAGTATTTAGTGCTCATTTACAAGGAAACTTATCCAAGTGATAGACATCAATTTTAATAAGATGTACAGAGTAGTAACTTTTATTAACTATTAACTTTATATAATATTCCTTCTTTATCGGTTCATTTAGGTGATTTGTTTCCTGCTTTGTACGTACCTCGAAAAAGAGATTTAGATTTTGAACTAATAGTCAAAGAATCTGCTATCGATTTAAAATTGCAACCAGAGGATGGTTTTATATTAAAAGTAAGAGTAAAGACATTAATTCATCTTCTCTCTTCGAACAAAATATTTATATATACTTGTTCACTAAGATTTAATTATTTAAAAAACTGTACATTTATTTAGTAATTATTTATAAAAAAACTTATATTTATAGTTCTAAGGAATACAGAATACTTTGAGTCATATAGTTATTGCCTGTGTGTGTCTTGTCTATATACAATATATGCGCGTGCACATATATTTGTGTCTGTGTGTGTATATGATACGTACATATATTATATTAAAAATACTCGCTCTGTATGATAAATTTCTTTCTCATATGCATTGCCCTCAACGTTAGATTAATTTATGTTCAGTTAAAAAGTTAAAAACTTTTAGCAACCACGAGCAACTCCCACGTAATTCGAAGTGCAAAATACTCAGAACTCCATTTTGCATAATAATTTCAAAGATGAGATCATCGATAATGTACAATTCTTTTAAATAAATAACATTACTTTTTCTAAACAAATAATTATTCATTCATTTATTTTCAAGTAATAAAAATCCTGTATATATTGCAAAAATGAATTAAATTGATTAATTTGATCTAATCAGATTGTTCAACTGGAAGAATTACTTCACGTTCGTCATTCGGTTTTTATCGTCGGTTTAGCTGGGACCGGAAAATCTGAAGTTTGGAAGACACTAAATCGAACTTACTTTAATCAGAACTTAAAACCATATTATAATGATTTAAATCCGAAAGCTGTAACCAACGACGAACTATTTGGAATCATTAATCCCGTCACTCGAGAATGGAAAGATGGGTTTGTATCTTCCTACTATATACTAGGTTGTTCAATAAATTTTATCGAACGACAAAACTTATTGTATAACCTATTACTTGTTGCCCCCTATCATACTTTTTTTTTCCCTCAGTTTACCCTTATTGCTAAGGTAATAAGTTTTTTATTTTTCAAATTCTTCATTCATGTTTTTATGACTGACAACGCGAAATCTTTTACCGATCCATTTAATCTCTGGTTCACTCATAAAACGAAACAACGTCGGGATATCTGCCTTTAAATTAATTTCAGGACACGTTGACGCTAATAGTTGTTTATGACATGCTGTATGAATAATTTCCAGCAGTTTATATGATGTACCGTTAGAGGTTTTTGGGTTTTTCTTATTACCTAATTTAAAGGAATTACAAACCTCTTTTAATAGATTATACAATTTTCCTTGCAATACTAAAATCATTTTTTCTTAATTTTTAAGGAACTGCTTTTATATCTGTCTCATTTATACAAATTGTTACGTTTAGTAAAATTGTTTCAGATTTTATATGAACTACTCTTAACTTCTTTATATTTTTAGTTATTCTTTGTAAATTATTCACAATTTTGCATTGCTTAAAGTGTCTGCAACAATGAAAAAAAATCTTTTAATATGATTTTCAAATTGTTATACTTCACATGGGTATCTTTTTGTACAATTGATTGTTCTTTCATAAATATATTAGAAGAAGTTAAGTAGTAAAATATTTGTACTATAATGGGATAGATAGTACCTTTTATCTCAGAATTAAGAAATAAGTTTCTATGCAAAAATATATTTTTTACGAGTAATGAAATATTTTACAAGTAATGTAACATTTCATTAGATTATTCTCGGTGCTAATGAGAGATCAAGCAAATATGACTGGAAGCGATCCAAAATGGATCATATTCGATGGTGACATAGATCCTATGTGGATTGAATCATTAAATACTGTCATGGATGATAACAAAGTATTGACATTGGCTAGTAATGAAAGAATCGCTTTAATGGATCAAATGAGACTCCTGTTTGAGATTTCCAACCTTCGGTACCAATACTTTCTTCATCATTTTATTCTTGACAATAATTCAAACACTTCTCAGAGCAACTTCTTCAAGCAAATATTTCGATCAATTTTTATTATTTCTCACCCATCACTGACACTTACGTACTATCTTATTCATTTTGTTCTTATACTACTTTCATTACTTATTTCATTATTATTTTACTACTTAATAATAATTTAATTATTTCTAGTCCACCACGAATTTAATCTTCGTTAGTATTATGAATATATATGTAAATATTTGTATATAGATTCGTATCGTACAATCATTAAAAATATTTGTAAATAAATTTCAGAACAGCAACACCAGCTACAGTTTCCAGAGCTGGAATTCTTTATATAAACCCACAGGATATTGGATGGTACCCGTAAGTAAATATTTGTTTACTATTTCGATATGCATGTGTGTTGCATTTTAAACAACGTAAACCTATTTTAGTAGACATATTTTTGTTATATTTCGGAGTCTAATTGTGATAAAAAACATTGTATATATTACGATGGGAAATGCGATTAAAACTAATAACATCGAATTTCATCAAACTTACAAGTAACATGGTTTTACGAAAAACGGGTTTAATGCTTTTTACATTGGCTTTGAATTTTTTTATTTTACTTTTAATCAGACATTCTGGTATATAATACAATCCTTCCTTAGAAATTAAAGTATCATTTTTAAATAATTTTGGTTGTCTCTTCGTAAGCTTATTCTTTTTTATAGACTTCTAAACTCGGTGCACTATAGTCATAACACTAGCGCTGTTTAATTCTTTGGTCGCCAACGAATTCAGGGCAAATGACAGGATTTGTTCGCAGTTTATATACGAAACTATGAGGTTGAATCGAAGAACATGAACTTTCCTTTAAAAAAATTAATTATTTTCGTTATATGTGTTACTTTGCTACTAAAAAATCGAAAATTCTCTAACGTAGCCATATACAGGGTCATTCCTCGCGGATGCGCTTGAACATTAGGATAGTCCTTAAGGTCAGATTCTCGTTTAACAGCTCTGAAAGTGATATTTATGAACTTTTTTTTAATAACTACTGTTAAACTTTGATAGTATTTTTGGGAGGATATAAGGAGATACATTTAAATTGCAGAAAAAATGTTGTTATATAGATTCTTTTTATTGTTTATTAATTAATGTAGAATTTTATTAACTTCGACGACGTAACATATGTTAGCGTACTGTGCAGCGCCTGTCACAGTCATTTAATTGTAAAATGAAAATAAATACCTAATTTAAAGTACAAAAATGGAAAATGGAAACATTTATAGTATTCCTTCAAAATTTGTATTTTCCTAAACCACTTGGTTTCTGGATATTTCATCAAAACTTTAATCCATAGATTACGTTGTACAACTTTTATCGCTTAGATCCATAGTTTGACCTATTTCCTTATTCTATTTTCTTTATTTCATTTTTAATAGTGTGTGCAATATCTTTGAAATTAGGTTTCAAAACAGCTATCAACTATATCTTAACATTGTGCAAATTATTCTTTATACGAAAACAAAATTTATATATATTGCGGTTGTGGTTGTGGTTGTGGTTGTGGTTGTTGGTGCTGTTAATGCTGTTGCTGCTACTGTATTATTGTTGTTACACGTCTTTGTGTACATAGATACATTAACATATTTATGTGCACCATAAAGATGTGTAACAACAACAACAACAACGATAATAATAATAATTAATCTAGATTTGCAGTCAGCTGGATAGACACAAGGGAACCATCAGAAAGGGCAAATTTAACAATCTTATTTGATAAATATGTTCCACCGCTCGTTGAAGTAATGAAAAGCAAATTTAAAAAAATCACACCGTTACCAGAAATTTGTCATGTAAAAATGCTTTGCAATTTATTGGATTGTTTTATGACCGAAGAAAATGTACCACATGACTGTCCAAAGGAATGGTATAGATAAAAACAAGTTGTAACAATTTAAATATAATGAAATAAATATTACAATCTTGAAATTCGAATACATTTTAATTGATCGATTAATTGATCTGTTACTCCTTTGCTCTGAAAAAGGTACGAGTTGTATTTTGCATTTGCTTGCATTTGGGCATTTGGATCGGCGACTTTTCAAGACCAGTTAATCGATTGGCGAAACGAGTTCAATAAATGGTGGCAACATGAATTTAAAACGATCAAATTTCCAGCTGGTAGCAATATATTTAATTACTTTATTGAAGAAGAAACTAAAAAACTGATTCCCTGGAGCGAAAATGTCAAAACTTTTGAATTAGATCCTGATCTACCGTTGCAGGTTTGTTTAAACGATTTTCTATTTATTATAGAAACAATCACTTACGAATAAATATACAAACCTGAAAATTATATTGCAATAAATATTCACCAAATGCAGCTAAATCAAAGGATTGTATATTTTTTTCGAACTATTCGTATGAATTTATTCATTTGAATACTCAAGTATTCAAATATTAAATTATTCAAGTAGTTCCAGACTTTTTCTTGGGTCTCGGACTTAATTTAATCCTTGCTCAGTCGCCCACTTAACATAATGGTCATCATTTTGACCCACATCAAGGTTTTCCATTATGTACGATTCGAACTATGATTTTTTAGACAACAATTATTACCTAATAATGCTTACAATATAGAGGAGAAGATAGTACGTTAAAAGAATACAAATACTTTCTCAATACAATATTTATTTTATTCTTGTACACTATATACATATAATAATATTTCTTGCCATATGCTGTTCGTATATATGCCTCGGGCAGTTTATATATTTTATATTATATTTATTTTCATTTCCTATGCAGATATAGTATCTTGCATATTTTCGAAGTTCATTCGATGAAGATAAACTTTGACGACCAAACTTTCTCCCCGTAATTTCAATAGCGGTAATAAAATGTACATGCAAAAATATATTTCCGCAATCATTGCTTATATTACAGTAATAAAATTGTGCAGACGAATAGATGTTACCGACTCTCCACTACGCTTAAGACACCTACACGAGTTAAAATGTCTTGTTTTTGGTTGGTAGACGATTAAAGTAACAGAAAGGAAATGAGGATTGATAATTTTAGAACTCCATCTCCGTGTATTTTATTGGCGTTATGAGAATTTTCAGACGGCTATCAATGATTACAATAGACATTAAACACACTATCGCGTGTAAACTTGGACTCATGTGTCCATAAAGTACATCATAAAAATGACAGATTACTGATTGTTGTTAGTCGATCACTTAGATCAGTCTTCTACGTCCTCAGGAATTTACTAATGACATTGACCGTTTTCGTAGAAAGATACATAGACAGTCTTTGTATCATTCGTTTGGTCGATCTCGAATCAACTACAATTGTGTGTAAGAGCCGTAGCCGATGCGTTACCAACACAATAGTGCAAGCAAGTATAATGTAAAAGCAAAATAATGTACACAAATTGTTACGTGACACAAAATCATTTTTCACAAAAACAATACAAATAACCGAAAACATTTATTCTATATTTTTTACTCACTTTCATTTACGAAGGATCTTCTTCTCAATAATTGTATCACCATTTACTGAACACCCTGTACACAGGTTCTCTGTGTGTGCAACATTTAACCATGTCACAAAGTTATGTAACTCACTCTCTCATTCTAGTGACGCGACAAATTCATTTCAATATTTTTCCCGATTTTCTAAAATCCTTCCGTCTTCATACGATTCATTTGTTTCACCTCTAACCATTTCTATCTTATCTCGTAAAACTTTCGCTTTCTCTAAGTTCGTTGCTCGCTCCCACGCTCTTTTCCCTACCAACTTTCTCGATATACCGCATTTTCATATATGTATTATACTTATGTATATACAGTAGCAAACATACAGGACCTTAAAAAAAAATACTGACAAACTTTGAGGTCATATAATATTCGGTAAACTGAAATGACGTAAGTGGCTCGAATACTTCTGTTCGCCGTATACGCTTTCTGATCAAAGGACTATCTTATCATAATCTTCATCTAATGTCTATAAAAGGTGTTGTGTGTAATCGCCCGTCCATTTCCAGACGCTGCGTGTTGCAAAATTATACATTCTTTTAAATATTCCAAAATTTATCCGAATTAACTGATCGACGTATTTTACTTTCTAAAGAACGTAATTATCGTAATAATAATTATTAATTGTAACATTGTCCAAATAAAACTGTAAATTATATTTATTTATTTTATAATATTAGAATATAACTCCTACTGCTAAAGAACTAGTTAGTGGCCTTACCAAAATCATGAATCGTTACTAACGTTGATAATATTGATTTTGTAATCTATGTTAATTTAGCATTTTGCACACATTATAAGTTTTGCGAGAGCACTATATGACCTTAAGGTTCATAAAAATTTGTTTCTAATAACCTGTAAATATTCACCGTAGAAACTACGACGATGAATTTGAAATATATTTTTCGTTACTAAATTTTAGGAAAACGCGAAACAATGATATATGTCGATTAGTAGTACATAATGAATCATACATTTTGCGAAAATGGGTATAGAATGGTTAATAAGTTAAAAAGTAATACCTTTTTGCGGAAAGGAAGTTGACCAACTGTAAATTAACTAATTCACAAGAACAACGTTCAAAGGTGGTCATTCATGGAACTCGTAGGAAAAAGCAAATGTTTACATAACATACAACTGCACACTCTAAGGAATTAGGAAACAATAATTAATCGTCACGTGGTGAGAAAGTTGTAAGAAACGCGCCTAAAGGTCAGAATATCATAACGAGTACAACTTAACCAGTAAATGTGTTTCATACTCAATTTGTTCTCTGTCTCCAAAGTTATTATTCAGAACATTATTCAAAAAACATGTGGAAGGTTTAACAACACGGAAAAATCATGAACTGATTGCAATAAGGGGACAACAAATAGTACCCTATCTATTAAAGATGTGCCTGCATAGAATGTTAAGAAATTGCAGCTTTAAGTACTCTTCTAAAAAGTTGTACATCAAATATTGATATAAAACGCGTAGGTTTGGCCTTGATAATAACTAAAAATGCCTATACAGACCGATTTGAAGTAAATCAATGTGTAGTACAGATTCACACATATAGGTGAAAAAATTGTGATAATTTTCATACAATTTGGGAAGAATGCCACTCGTACAAAGAAATAGAGGACATTTCGACATATGGGAAATCTCAGCTCTGTAAACACTTCAATATAGACATGTGTACTTTTATACATCACTTTAGTTGCTTTCAAAGAATTGGTCGAATTGTTTTTAGTACAGTAATTTCTTTTATTGTTTCACAATCTTTTCCTTTTATTATGTTACAAAGTTATTCTCATCGCTTCTTAAAACTACTGTCTCGAAACGAGCCTTGACGTTTATCTTCAACATACAATCAATGATATTTCATATTATTAATGAGTTGTCGAATCAGGAAAATAAAAGTTTGATATTTTTTATCGTTTATAAACTTGTTTTGTGTAATTTATCCCTATATACTGAACAAATTTACAATATGACCCATTACTTTACCTTAGAAGAGAAACGTTATGTAGTAGATTCCAAAGCAATCGTCTAAGCCCAGTTCAACGTTAAGCGGGGCATTATATTTATGCATTGTTAAACGGGGCAAGTAAACAATGTATTTCTGTAAACTATGTATTTTGTTAAGCGGGGCATTATATTTATGCATTGTTCTTTTTTTTTTTATTACTGCTTGATTCATAAAATTCCAGAAATGTTTTTTCTATTAACGTAATTCTATATACTAAATGACTGATAGATTTTGCTATATTAAATGTATTATAAAGTTTTCAAATTCTGTTGATGTTTTTATAAACAAAATGTGATACTTTATATAACTTTGTGTATACATACGCATAAATGCTTCATTGAATGATTCAAGAAGTTTCTATTATGTAATTGCTATTTATATAATTATAGAACCGCCAGACGCGATCTATTGCGTGAGTCGGTATCTCGTACGAATGCAAGCGAGGTGTGACAAACTTGGGATTCGTGCGAGATAACGAGAAAAGTTAAATACATGAAAATTACCGTTACGTCTGGCAATGAGTCTTTAATATACCACATGCAATGTTGTCATAATGTAATTAAATTTCAGCGTTGATAAATGAAATATAAAAATTGTCTTATTTTATACTATTATATTTATTCATGAGAGTTTTATCAAGTGGTTTTAAAGATGTTTTTAATAAAAGTGAGACCAAACTCAAATGAAAACTAAAATATAATATTTTAGAAACACTATTTAAAGTGTTAAACTTTAAAAACACCCCATAAAAATGGATTTCTTTGACACCGTCAAATTAGAATACCTCCTTAAGGTATATTTTAGTTTTTCATAAAAGATTGAGAATTGGTGATGAAAAGCCTCAAAAAGAAAAAACTTTCAACCTTAATTGTATTTTACATGGCTTAGACTTTAGTATGGAAGATCAAATGGTATAAACACAGTTCATTTTACCATGTTTAATTTTTTATATAAGATATCTTAAATATTTTTTGTTGTCTGCAGCATGCTAATTGCACAGCTATAAATCATTAATACTAAACTTAAAAGTGTTTACTAGGTTGACCTTACTTTAGATTATCATATGTCTGCAAATTTGTTGATACTGCTTTAGAGTCACTCTGTACTTACATGACCGGTATTTTACGTAATAAATCCATCGATCTCTCAACTTCTTTTAACTTTCATACTTTATGAACGTGTAGTGAACTTTTCAATGCGTTAAAATATTTTTATTTTGCAGTCTACCCTGGTGTCAACCGGTGAGACTGCATATTTGCACTTTTTCTTGGATATCCTCATCAAGAAAAAAATGCCAGTGATGTTGATAGGTGCAGCAGGTTCCGGAAAAAGTGTAGTCGTAGCTGAAAAATTGGGTTCTCTCCCTGACGATTATAAAATTGTAAATCTACCTCTTAATTATTACACATCTTCAGGTAAATAACACATGTAATTTAATTTAATTTCAAATGAAGTATAGTATTTATTCTGACAATTAAAATATTTTAGAATATTTAATCTTCTTATTTTTAATCTTCTTTTATTCAATTGACAATTATTGTATTAATAATTCTTTCAAAACAGATATGAATACCAACATTAGATACATATATAATATTTATGTCCAATTATTTCCAAGATGATAACATATATTAAATTTTCCAATACTTAATTATAGAATACTTGTGCATTTTATTAATACACGTCACTAAATAATAATATGCCATTTTTTTTTATTAAAATATTTATGTAAATAAGTTTCAAAAGTACCTTCTGAGCTGCGGAAATAACATCATTTGAGAAACTAAGTCGTAAACTAAAATAATATGTTATCTTAATTTGCGATTATTTCATTTTCGAAATGCAAGTACATTGCCTTACTTTATGAAAAATTTTTGAAGATAATTGTGCATTTAAAATAATATATTCTTTTAAAAAATATAAGGTTTGAAAATATAATATTTCGAAATCATTTAATAGAAGGTAAAATGTATAATCTTGTGGATAAAGAAATCAGAAATAAAGATGGAGAAACAGAAGAAGCTGGAATGAAAGAATAGAGAATTTTTAAAATATATCAAGAAATTTTAATTTATAGTACGACTAGAAATGTGGTTCGAGGAAGGAGTACTATGAACTCCACAAAAGATCTAACATTATTCTTAGGAATAGTGCATAAAAATGTCAATGATTAAGATAAATGAGGCGAAGAGGAAAAGCAGCAGAGGGAATAATTACATACTGGTTTTTAAGATGTGGGCTTTTAGATTGGGAATTTGGGTAGCATGAACAATATACTACAGAATGAAAAAGTTAGACCAGCATATAACTACACTAATAAGAAAAGAGGAAAAGGAGGTGTTAATAATTGGAGATGATATAAATGCAAAAATAGGAACTGAGGAACTGTTGTGCAGTGGAGATGATGTTGCAGAGTAAGAAAAATCAAGGAATAAAAGAATAAGTGCACAGGGAATGAAAATTTTACAAATCATTGAAGACAAAGTGTAATACGTTTTAAATGAGAACATGAAAATAGATGAAGGAAGAAACTACACATACAACATGCGTGCATGCGTATTTATTCCTAATGTGTTTAAACCATGGCACTGTCTTTGAGTCGCTAACGAAAGACTCATCCTCCATAGTGCTAATGTAAATCACCTACCAGTCATAATAAGAATGGAGAGGAAGGAGAGGAAAAGAAAGCTAGATATAAAGATAGAATAAAAGAGACAAAGGAGTAAAAAAATTTAAAAAAAAGATTGCAGAAAAAATATACAATGGCTTTGGTATAGAAGAAGAATGGGTAGATTTAAATGATGGAGAATAACTATTATGTTGGATGGAGCAGAGACCTTCCGACAGAAAGAATAAGAGGTGTTAAAAGCAGTACAGGCAAAATACATTAAATTATTTACATTAAATGGTATTGCTTAGGACTAGATAAACATATACCTACATTAGAATAAATCTTAGTTATTCTTGGTTAACAATTTTCTTTTAATTTTTGTTCGTGCGTCCTCTCCAATTTGATCCATTTTATGAAAAAATAATTTCTGCAAAAAGTCAACTCAATTGGATAACTAAAAGACGTGCTAGAATGGCTTTATTTATACAAAAATGTTGAATGTCACTAAAAATGGGAAAATACAGATTCTATCTTGTCACTTGATTAATACAAGTCATTTTAAACTAAAATCTTTATATTATAACATATTGTAGCAGAAAAAATGATTTGTTAACAATTAAAGGAATTTGTTTCGACAAGAAGTGGAATAATTTAATGTCGTGTTATATAATTTCGTATGAAAATAAAATAATCTCGGAAAATATCAAACACCTACCCAGTAAACCCCACAGTGATCATCTTTGCACGGCCACAAAGGGGCACCGGGAACTGTCAGCGGCATAACATCCGGTGCCTCTTCCATTAGTTTCAGAGGGAGAATGAAGTGGTATGATTAGGGGGCGGCCTTCTACTATGGCTCCGGCCCCCACGCTCACATTCTCTACCTGCGGCCTTCCTCTGTAACATAGTTTACAGAAGGAGATAACGGTCTTCCATTATCTTTTGCTGCTGAGCATAACGTTCACCACGTTTGATAACAAAATGTCCCCCATCAAGATATGGTGCTCATCCGTCCATGTGGGGTACACCTCCAGAGTGTCCTGGTTACCGGAATTGTATCAACAATGTGTTGTTGCTTCCTTCCTTATACTGCCCGAAGCAACCATATCTGGAGATATTCGGTAGGTAGTGCCACCGAAACCTCTATCCAACCACTCTGGCAAAAGTAACCGGACAGTCTGGGAGCAGATGTACTGGGGAATCCCCGATAAGGCAGTCACCCCCTCATAGGACATGGTTCTATAACTGCGGGTGATCTTTGAAGCCAATCACCTATATACCCGGCTGGACCTAGCCGGGAAGCAGTTAGTCATCCGACCAAACCTGATGGTGCACACTACTTTGCCCATCTCCAACGTGAGAGTTGCTTTTCCGTTGACGGTTTACGTGTAGCTGTGGTAGTATGGGTACTTTTTGATACGCAGTATACAAATTTATTAACAACTGTGAATACCAAAAACAGATTAAGATATGTAAATACGTGTGAAATTAATCTGTACATTTATATGTTAATAAATATAAATATACATTAATCGTCTTTATACTTGAGGTTCATTGAAGATCATTAACTGTTTCTTTTATGTTTGATTTTAAGCGTTGTTAAAAGAAATGAGAAAATTACTGAAAATAATTTATTTCAGAAATGTTGCAAAGAAATATGGAAAAACATTTGGAGAAAAAAACTGGTAGAAATTATGGTCCACCAAGTATGAAGAAGTTAATATATTTTATCGACGATATGAATATGCCTGAGGTCGACGCTTATGGCACTGTGCAGCCCCATACGCTTTTCAGACAACACATTGATTATAATCACTGGTACAAGAATATTGAAAAAACTTGACCAAACAAGTTATATTATTATGTATTTTAATTTTTGAAATTTTAAAAATTTACGTTAATATTTATGAGAAGTGAACAAGAAGTGTAAAGTGTCTGACAAACTATTAAAAACGCCTACTTTTTCTAAAAATAGTATATATAAAACAAAGGAAAAATTATATTAAGAAAGGGGTGGTTTCTTATAATCAGTAGATTCGTCATGAACTAAAGCTAATTCAACAAATCATTATAAAAACTTTATTTATCTTTATCTCTTATCCACTATTCATTTTTAAAATAATAATATTTAATTACTTGGAAAAATATAGGTACGACAGAACGAAACTAACTTTAAAAGAAATTCAGAATACACAATACGTGTCCTGTATGAATCCTACAGCAGGATGTTTTACAATTAATCCTCGTTTGCAGAGGCATTTTGCTGTTTTTGCAGTTAGGTAAGTTACATATAGTAAAACTAAGCAATTTATTTATTTATTAACAATTAATTTATATATACAGGATGTATTAATACATTTGTGTGTAATTATGGTGATGAATTTGACAAGCAAGTATAATAAAAAATGTTCACATAAATATTTGTATTGTTTAAACATAAATGAAAATAACGCTTACTCAATTCTTAAATAACAAATATTTTTGGTCTTTAAAGCAAAAGTTTATTCATGCATGATTAATATAATTTATATTTTTAAAAATAATATATATTCCAACTGTTTACGAGAATTTACGTTACCATATGTCTAGCCTGCTCATTGGTACTTGGAATAACCTTCAAAACACGAAAATAAAAATAATATAATAAAGAAAGAGTATTCAAACAATATATATCTCGAAACATACTGTATAATAAGGCTTTCCTTGAAATGAAGTTTAAAATTAATTTATATTACTTGTTCAAAATTTAAATTGTATCTAGATACTCTGCATGAAATTTCTATAATTTAAACATTTTTCAATTTTGGATTTTCTTATTATGTACACTGAAAATATAATATTCATTACAGCTTTCCATCCGAGGAAAATTTAATTAGGATTTATAGCCAAATACTAGAACAGCATTTAACAAATCCTTTTAATAAATTCAACTTGCTGCTGACCAAAATTGCGGAGCCCTTAATAACAGCAGTATTATATTGTCATAACAAAATTTCAACTACTTTCCTGCCAACTGCAATCAAATTTCATTATGTATTTAATCTACGTGATCTTTCAAATATATTTCAAGTAAGCATTATGTTTAAAAAATTGACTATAAGGATAAATTTAATCAAAATTGTTAGAATGTTTGTGCTTGTACAATACATATTTACATATGTATTTGTACGATTACGCATATCCTTTGTTAGTATGATTGTAACATGTATAAATCTTTTACAATTCATTTGAATTTGTTCGTTCAACACTTATATTGTGAGAAATATCGAAGAAATGGAATGATTAAAAGTAGCGATCACTGAACTTCGTTTTGGCGGTCATAACATTTTGGATATTTTTTTATATCATTCTATAGTATTCGATGAATACGAGTTCTGAAAATGTGAAATTTAATTGGAGGAAATTATTCGTGTTAAGTTATTAATGGTTCGATACAATTGTATGTTAACTGTACGTATAAGTCCGCGGCAAGACAATTCCAGAGCTGAAAGGCAACATTGAATGTGTCATTGGTGAAATTGATTCAAGTTTGTGCGAAAACGTCATGAAAAATGTTGGGAAAAGATTGGTGATCTGTTAAAAAAGTCGAGGCAGCCATTTGGAAGATATCTTATTCCACTATTAATTTCCAAATTTGTATTTTTAAATGAAACGAAAATATCAAGACTTACTTAAACCGTTTGAATTTTATTGAGAAAGTAAATCGACCGATGATGATTGGGACACTCTGTACATGATTTTTGTAATGTTCCGATATTACAATATCGACGTTCTTTTTTTCTAGGAATTCTAAATCATAGACCGGAACATTAAGGGGAATAATATATTTTTTTTTGTATAAAGTATAAAAATAAAGACTGTTCTTTTTAATACAGTCAAAGGAGTATTGGTTGTAAAATTGATTCTTTTTACATTCACCCCTTTTCCCCTTTGGCGTTCTAAAATTGTTCTGTTGAATATGAAAAAATTTATTTAAGTCTATAATAACAAAATTAATGACATTACTTGTATAAACAATAGCATTAAAATATATTTTATTCATTTTAATTCGTGTGTACTCAAAGATATACACTTTAAGCAATTTTTTACAAATGTACAGAACTATATGTAACTTGAGTTCTTTACTGTTCTTTGAAGGGTGTACTTTTTGCCAATGGTGAAACTGTGCCAACGACCAATCACTTAATAAGATTATACGTTCATGAAGCGACGAGAGTATATTCCGATAAATTAGTCAATGCTGAAGACAAAGAAACATTTCAACAATTGTTAAAGGAGTCACTCCGTAAAAATATTCCCGTAAGTTCTGGGTTATTTAAATATTGAGATATTGTTTCCGTATTTTGTTAACTTAGCATTGATATTTGTATTCATAGGAATACGATGACAACATTATATTTGCCGAACCAATAATATACTGTCATTTTGCTGAGGGAATGGGTGAGTCGAAATACATGCCAATAAAAGATTGGCAACACCTGACAAAATTACTGGACGAGGCTTTGCTGAATTACAATGAACTGGTAATGAAATTCTTAAATATACTTACGTGCTTAATTTTCTTCAAGATTGACAAAATGGAAAACCAATGACTAAAAAGAGAAATTCATTAACAAATTATAAAACAATCTAATATCAAATAATAAACGTATTTCTTAAGAAAGTATTCTCATGGAGTGCAGTGCTTTTTTTTTCAGTGATCCGTTGAGTACAATATTTTGAAAATTAAAGAATTAAACACAAGACAAAAACTTTTTCATTTTGTCTCCATATTTATTCACATTTCGATAAAATTTTAATTTGAAGAACACGGTTTGGAGAAAAATATACCAGTCCTTGATAATAAAAAGTACCTTCGTCTACATAAAGTTCACATAAGCCCGTTTTCTTTTTACATTAATCAGCAATTCTTACTTCTTTTGATGCGTTCGATATCTATCTTTTATATCTCTAAATATCTTTATTTCTTGTTTCTTAAATCAGAAAATATTATAATTTTGCGTTCTGTCCAAAGTTAATTGCTACTAAGAACGAAAACAATTAATCAATCTTTTTATTCTCCAAACGAGAATACCCTTTTTAAGTTTTCTAATGTTTTAATTTGTATCTTTATTATTTTATAACTATTATACATTAGACTGTAATTTGGCACTTTATATTTTGAATCAGGTATCAGCAATGAATTTAGTTTTATTCGCCGATGCAATGTATCAGCTGTGTCAAATAAATCGTATTTTGGAGTTGCCAAGAGGAAATGCACTTCTGGTAGGAGTAGGAGGATCCGGAAAACAATCTCTTTCCACACTTGCATCCTTCATATCAGGCTTAGAGGTGCTTTTGCAAAAACCATTTCTAAAACTTTCGTTAACATTTTATTCTAATCAATATGGAGTTAAGTTCAATTAAACCAAAATTGAGTTGCCATATTATTATAATTAAAATGATATTAATTTCGAAATGTTAAAACAGAATTAATTTTAAATTCGATGAAAAATATATACAATTTATTAATGTAATAACTAATTATTTCATTTTTAAGTTTTAATCGAAATAATGTAACCCTCTACAGGTAATGATTCTATACTTTTCCAATATTTGTTTTCCTTCTAATAAAATTCAAGAACGATTTAAAATATTTAAAGAGCGCGATACCAATATACCAGAACTTTATATAAGGTATTTTTCAAAAGTGGATCAAAACGTACACTCATAGTATTTTCCAAATATCTTCTCTATCTCAGACGAGAGTGAAAGTGATTAGCGATTACTTTCTGAAAAGTTTTGAACCGCTTTTTATAAACGCCCTGTAGCATAAAATGAACTGTAAAATGTTAGATATTTAATTCTTTTTTAAATTTTCAATCGTTTAGATCTATTCAATTTCAGAACATGAAAATTTCTGAACTGAAAATCTATTTGTTAACTCTGTGCAGGTTTTCCAAATACAGTTGAAAACAGGGTATTCAATGACTGACTTACGAACCGATCTAGCCAGTTTATATATGAAATCTGGATTGAAAGGAATCGGAATTACTTTCTTGATGACCGATTCTCACGTTTCGGATGAAAGATTCTTGGTACTTATAAACGATATGCTTGCCTTTGGTGAAGTTTCGGAATTGTTCGCTGACGAAGACATCGATAATATTGTGAATTCCGTAAGAAATGAGGTAATTTTTAATGTTCTATCTCGCTCAATCCACAATTCTATACGTGCATTAAAATACACAGGTAGATGTAAAAATCATTAGAACGATCATAGGTAGATGGTAGTACTTAAGGGTAAGAGGGTCGTCAACCGGCCCTCCGGGAACCCGTATTGGCCCTCGGCCAAATCGGGCCCACCCCCTCATCGCTACTCTTGCAAAAATAATTTTTAGTTCTATATTGTGCCCACGAATGTGGTCAAAATATAAGTCTACATAGACAGAATCATACCCAGGTAAACCTAAATACACTGGGGAGTTGGCAGGTATGCCAAAAGTGACCGCTTAAGAGCCCCCTTTCCTAGCCACACCATAGCTTAGGATTGGGGGCAATTTATAGAGTTGTCATTCTCGCAGTCCACGCTATTAAGCCAAAACCATCGTTTCTCCTGCCGTCGTATACCATTCACAAAACCAGACAAAGGAATTGTGAATGAGTCATTGTGACAACCAACATGAGTCTTACGGTAAGATTAGTATCAGGTACTTTGGGTTCATTAAACTCGTACTGCAGCAAGTATAGAAAGCTGCAGTCCCTGAATGGTTTCTGGACCAGGCTAATTCAATTGGTAATTAGCAATGGAACAGAGCTTTCAAAAAACCTGGTATTTACAATTTTTGTACAAGGACAAATTATTGAAGTATTCCATAATGTATAGTGAATATTATCAATAAAATAAGTTGCACACAATAAGCAATAAATTTCGAATTTTTTCTTTTATGTTATGGAAAAATATAGTTTTATCGAGATTTCAATTGACATATTATGTAAATATTTGAATTCTATTCACACATTACTTCTATGTTTATAATTAACGTCACTGTATAATCACATATTGATACAAATTAGGTGAAACAAACTGGAATGATAGACAGTAACGAAAACTGCTGGAAGTTTTTTATCGATCGAGTTCGAAATCGATTAAAGTGTATCCTTTGCTTTTCTCCTGTTGGCCCAACATTACGGAACAGATCCAGACAATTCCCGGCTATCGTAAACAACACTTCAATCCATTGGTTTCAAAGTTGGCCCCTAGAAGCTTTAAGATCGGTTTCCACTAAATTCTTGCAAGTAAGAAAATATTAGTTTACTTATTGGAAATCTAATAGGAAATTTGAGAAATCATTCCACGAATAAAAGTACCGACTATGTTCTTGAATGAATTGAAATAAAACAAAGTGCACTTTTTAACTGTAAATTATATTGGAATACGTAAATATGACAGCAAAATTGATTTCTTCGTGGGTACACATTTTTTCCTAATATACCTATTCGTATTTGTTGTCTTATAAATACGATTTTTTACTAATCCGTTACTTTGTCATTGTTCAGTAAAGTCATTGTTATTAATTGCAGGAGGTAGATGATCTTCCAAAAGAGTATAAAAAATCAGCTTCTTTGTTCATGTCATTCGTGCATACTAGTGTCAACGATATTTCCGCTCTTTATTTACAAATCGAAAGGAGATACAATTATACAACTCCAAAGTCATTTTTGGAACAAATTTCGTTGTATTCAAAGTTGCTCGTGGCAAGAACCTATGATATAAATGCAATAATAGAGAGACTGACAAATGGTTTAGATAAGTTAGAATCCTGCGCTGGTCAAGTAAGTGCCTACTACTAATGTTTATACTTTTAATTATTTGCCATTGTTTCTATAAACGCAATAGATACTAATAACATGTTAACAAACTCAAAAATGTATACCAGAAACTTCTATTATGCGTATACTTTAATATTGTTTGCACCAGTGGATCATTTTTAATAATACAAAACAAGCAGCGGAAATTTGCAACCGCGAAATTTGCAGTTGTTTCCATAGCAGCTAAAGTAAAAGTCAACTTTTATTGTAAGGTCAAGAATACTTTCCCACTGATTAAATTCTTACCTTTCCTCTAACAGTATTGTAGCGAATCTCAGCTATTTTCTGTGCCATGGACTTATGAGAATGCATATCCAATAGTCATTTTACTGTCAATGAAACATCCGGTTTGTATTCCTAATGATATTATAGTAGACTTCAGCAACAAGAATAATTTACGAAAAAACATTCTTATTAACTCACTGAAAACTAAAAATAAACTGCCCATAAGAGTTTTGCAAATCTTATTGTGCTCTTATAGATCTCATTATATATCACTATCACAGTAAATTGGTTAATTTGTATGTTTGAGAGCTCAAAAATGCAGAAATTGCATGCTGCCTTTGGTTATTATCGATATAGCAAAATATCCAGATAGATCAAAAGACCAGATCGTCTGAACAAGCTATAAACAAAATTAAAATACTAGGCTACAGTGGTCATCGTCATCAATTGATCGATAACGTAACTGTGAACACAAACATGATAAACATAATTATCACCGCGGTATTTATGCGGCTGCACTGTTTATGAGTCCACTGGTGCGAGAACACTGTACTTGACAAATTTTAAAAATTTCCTTATAAAATAATTAAATTAGTATATTTACATATCATTGTAATTATGATTGATAGGTCGGTGAATTGAGAGTTGTCCTAGCAGCCCAAGAAATTGAGTTAAAAAAGAAGAATGAAATTGCAGACAAAATCCTTGCTGAAGTTCGAACTGAAAACGCCAAAGCGGAAACCGAGAAGGCTATTGGTACAGTAACAGATGTTAACAAACTAAAATATTCATTACTAAACAGAAAAATTCATTATTTCATAACATTCTTTTTAATAAAAATTATTTATTTTAATCTTCGGTAAAATCTACATTGTCACATTTAAATTAGTTCTCATTAGAGCTTACACATTTAATCCAGTGTCGTTTCCATTGTTTGAAATATTCCTACAACTCCACATTCGAAATGGCCCTTAGCAGTCTCGTTCCTTCTAGATAAATCTTCATTATATCCCCAAAACGCTAACCCTGCATAATATTTTTTATTTTGAACAATACTATTAAATTTTGCAAGAAACTTGCGAACTGTAAGCGCGACAACCTGTGTGACTTGTAACATGAGACACCATCAAGAATGAACTGAAATCTTCCGTGGATGTTGAAGTTGTTCCAACTTCACAAACAATTAAATACGATTTGGTTAACGTGTATTCTAGTTTTAGTTGTGCCTGTTCAAGATAGTGTTGATTGATAATGATATGGTTAAAGTAGTACAAAGTAGTTTTATTTATCAATTGTCTTTTATTTCTTGATGTAAAAAAATAAATCTTTACACACTACTTTGTACTACTTTAACCATATCATATTCGTTGTTCCTGACTGTTATTCGTTTGCTTTTCAAATTGTACCGTGCTGTTACAAGCTGTATTATTTAAAATGATACGATTTATTGTAATAGCACAAGTAATAACTTTGTTATCGTTAAATTTATACGATAAACTTATTTTTCTCTAATAAACTTATCAGCTTGATAGCTCTAACGTTACTATCAATACATAAGTTGAATTAAAACAATTTTCCATTTATTACCGTTTTTATTGATTGTACCTGAATTTCTCAATTCAAGATCATCTCAAAAGAAGTACCTTAAAAAGAGGATTTAAATGCTCAAGAAACACCGTGCGTGTGTGTGTGTGTATTTATATTTATTTCTTTATTTATAGTGTCTGAAGAAGAAGCAAAGATAGCAGAAATAAAAGAAACGGTAGCAGAAAAACAAAAACGTTGTGATGAGGATTTAGTGAGAGCAGAACCTGCTGTTCGACAAGCTGAGGCTGCACTTGACACTTTAAATAAGGTAAGATATCATTGAAAACTATAAAGTATATGAATTTTCGAAATATTGACATCATTACATGAATATTATAAAACAGACTAGTAATTCATGGGTAGTGTATATTTAAATACGACAGTAATAAAAGTTATTCTTACTGAACCCGTCCATCACAAGTGCAATGGTTAAATATGAAAATTGGTTATGGGAAAGCGATCGTCCTTGTTTTTTATATGCAATAACGTACTCCGCACAATATTCGAAATCATTCTAACTATACACTGTACACAATAATAAAAAGAGTTCGTTGCCAAGTTAAGTTACAATTTCTGGCCCTTGTAATAAATAAATACTATAGTGTAGATTTCACGAACTATGTTATTGCCATCTTGCTGTTATGCTGCGAGCTCGATCTCGATCAGGAGTTAAAATCAACCCGATGAGAATTTAAATAATTGAGAGTTCCAAAGCGCACAAAAATATTATGTTTCAAATATATATTTACACAAGAAATTAGATTGTCAAATTACAGAGTGACATTTTAGTTCAACATTATATCTCGTTAGTCCTTTCTGAGGGGACCATGCAGATGGTCGCATACATCATTTATTAGAAAAAGATTATTGCATTATCTCCCTCAAATGCGATTCAGGTGAATTTTTCGTTAAGACTATCGCTTATAAAGAAAAGTTTGTAAAGCTATGTATGTAGCATTACAGTATGATGATATTTCTTATTCAATTCTTGTAATTTAGTAAACTTAATTACACAAAACATGATTTATAAACTTTTATAATAGTGTACTATTATAAAAGTTCTTAGGCTCTTCTTCCTCATCTCTACTGACAAATGAGACACAATTTTCGTCGTATTCAACTAGTTATTGATGAAAGTACAGGACCAACTCAACAGATAAATCAATTACATATTATGTAACTTATATAAGTTTACAGGGTCGGAATTTATCTTCGATAAAACTTATTGAGCAACCTAATAATTACTGTTTTTTATCGAACGACAAAACTTATTGAACAACCTATTATATCCTATAACGAACCTAAAATCACCAAGAAATAGTTAGATATACTGCACGTTTTTATAACATGATCCTTTTCCACCTTCTCTTATGTAGAATACTCTAAAAAATAAGACCAATTATAAAGTTAATTTCTTCGACTTTCTTATATTTGTTAATTCATTTTACACCTTTTACAATAATTATAATGATAAAATAATTTTGTTCTTATATCATTATTAAACTACCATTAATTTCACAGAACAATTTGACTGAATTAAAGTCCTTTGGAACACCACCAGAACAAGTAGCGATGGTATGTGCAGCCGTTCTCGTATTGTTTGCTCCAAGAGGAAAAATCCCAAAGGACAGAAGTTGGAAAGTATGCAAGATAATGATGGGAAGTGTGGACACATTTCTATCACAGCTTCGAAATTATGATAAAGAGAACATTCATCCTGAAATTATCAAAGCTATTCAACCCTACATTAATAACAAAGGTTCGTATAAATCAGTTGATTATTGTTTCATTATAATATCATACTTTACAAGTAGAGAAAATTCAGAATGCATCTCTCTCTCTCTCTCTCAAGTATTCAGTTTCCTGTTATGTTCTTTAAGAATGTATAATGCCAACCAGAGCAATTAGACGGACTCAATTTTATTGCTTATAGAGTAAAAAGATAGTACAGGAAAGATAGGCTTTTGGTAATTCTACAATAGATTATAGTTTTACTCCTAGTAAATTTTAGGTTGAATATTACATAGGTATAAGGTAAAATGGCCACATTTGTAATGACTTTATCTCTTAACTTGCCAGAATCCTTACTTCCAGTAAGAATTAAGCTAAGATTGTAGATATTTAGAAAGATATATTATCATAAAAAAAAATCGTAAATATTTGCCAACGACAAACGAAATTTTGTCACATAGTATCCATTTATAAATATGTTCTTGTATGTAAATTAGTGTACACTCTAACGAAATTGAAACACTTTTAGAATTTGAACCAGAGATCATTTACTCAAAATCTCAGGCAGCTGCAGGGCTTTGCAGCTGGGTAAAAAACATAATAGTATTCTATTATATTAATGAAACCGTGAAGCCATTGAGAACCGCACTTGCGCAAGCTAATGCTGAGTTAAAAGCTGCTATGGATCACTTGAATGCCTTGAGAGCACGATTAGCAGTAAATATTTCTTAAATTTAACATCTACATATATATATACAATACAAAATTCTATACTAAAACTTAAAATTTTCTATTACTATTATATGTATATGCACATCTCTTTCCTTTACATAATTTGTTATAATTTTATTTATTACGATACTAAAAATACACAATTTATTATTAAAAAAATTACGATCAGAATAATAACTCTTTGAATTGACCCAGAAGTAAAATGTAGGGGTAAATGAATATACACTAATCGTAAAATAGTAGCCGTCAATGCTTCGACATTTTTTATACAAAATAGCTTAAATTTAATTTCACAAAAATTTCGTTTAGTCGTAGATTTTTATGAACAGAACAAGAATAATTGGATTAATTGTTAGCCAAACAATCAAATTCTTTATTGTAATATATATTACGTTAAATTTAATACAACGGAACTTGTTGACTTCCCACACTGCGATTTGTGTATACTCATTTGTTAGGAAGTATTAACCTGTAACAGCATTAATTCGTAATACTGTCAATTCCTGCGTTTCAACATATGTAGCTATCGTATACTTTGTCCAACAAGACGAGACAAAAAAAAATAAAATTCAGAGACAAATTTGTACTAGGTTTTCACTGAGAGCCCTACTTTTTTACGTGGAGGATATCTTCGAAAGAGTCCTCAGAGCCCTTAAAGAGGGAGTGGAGCGAGTGTGAGATTCCCCGCACCTGATTATAGTGCACCGGATGCGGGACCTATCCAATAAAACCCACCATGATGGCCGTTCTCGCACGCCCTCGGGAGGGCACAGGGAACATTCTCGCTGAGAGGGGGTTGACGAGACACCCAGGCGGAGTACGCCTCCAAAGTGTGGTACGGTGTGTTCTGGTCCGCTGGGCAGTGCCAACAGCGGGTAATTCCCTCCTTGGCACGTCAGCTCCGACCCCCGATTAATAATCCGAAAGTCGAAGTCCACTGTCCAGTTGGGCAGCGATCGCTCCCCACTCGAGAACGACGAATCCCACACCACACTCCAGCAGGGAGCACGGAGAGGAGTAGTCACCACCCTTTCATACAATCGCCACCAAACCGCCCACGCCCCCAATTAAAACAGATGGTTACGGAGGCGGTACGGCTTGCCAGCGACTGCCAAGTCACCCCCTCCCTCCGCGAGAACCAAGCACATTAAGTCCTGTGTCGCGCTGCAGTGGTTGAGGTTGGGTTGGAGGAGGAGCCAAGGCGTGATTATTTACCGGCATCCACGCCCCCTCCGCGTATCCTTCCCGTGTTTGCGATTGCAGTGTCGCCGCTGTCAACGTCCATGATAGACAACATCGTCACCGTCACAATTTCCATGAAAGGAGTATGCTAAAAGTGTCGGGGAAGATTTCAGAATATGGTTAGTTTTCGAAGTCTATGGTTGCGTTTTTTGCCTTCTTTACGGGATAATTATTCTTTGTTTGTTATCTATGCTTGTTGTATTCGTTATTCTCGTGTTATCGTTATTTTTTTGTAACTGTTATTAGTGCTGCTTTTTGTTGTGTTTATTAAATTCTACGTTTGCTATGTCGTCTTCGGACTCTGAACATAAACGGAGAAATATTTAAATGTCTATTGCAAATGAGAAACATATTGTTTTGAATATTTTTAAAGAACAAGTAAGAAATAATTAAAAGTAAAATTACATGTATGTACATTACATTTTCGACAAATTTGGGAATATATTATTTACTTTTGCAATAGTTTTATTGCAATATAGATCAATCAATAGAATTGAAACAGAATATGTGTCAGAAGAGATATTGTCTCCGAAGAGATCCAAGAATCGACCAAAAATTTAAGACAAAGTAGACTTTGACAAAGAGGCGCTAAGAGATGTAGTTCATTAATTTTTCCGTCAATGTGAACTATACATTATTAATAAAATATTGGAAACTATTAATGCTGATTCTTCTTTTTCCAACTTTAAAAGGAGCTTACTTCATAAATTATTAAAAAGATATAGCAAAATAATAAATAATATTTACACAGTTGACGAAGTTGCGAGAATAAAAAATATAACTATAAGGTTCCGGTCTTAACATTGTAAACTGAATCCTATAGAATTCATATTGGCACAAATTAAAAGTTATGTGATAACAAGAAATATGCATTGTACAGTTGCTGATATGAAAAATTTATTTTATGAGGCAGTAAACGCAGTTGCAGTGGATAATTGAAGGAAGTGTATAAATCGTGTTATCACTAAAGTGGAAAATAAATTTTGGATATTAGATGATACTATCGAAAATACTTTGGTGTTATTTATTATAAATGTAAATGATTTTGATTCTTCGGATTCAGACACGAGTTAAACTTTATGTAATTTTAAATTTACAATCAATAAATCGAATTCAAAATGTAAAGAAGTTTTTTTATAACCTACTTTTGTGTTTGTGTGTGTGTGTGTATGTGCTATTATTTATTTCATTATTTATATATATTTATATTATCAACGAATATTTTTACATTAATGTAGTTCCTACTTTCTAAATATTTAAGGTTTGCTAAAATTCTGTGTAAGGTTTGCTAAATTACGTACAGTCGCCTTATCTTTTGCCTCGTCTCGTTGGATGGAGTATAATAACTGACTCTTTATTTTTTATATCCAAAATAAAGGTTTAAACGGATAGTTTTGAAAGGATAGAAAGGTTGAAACATCGCAAATAATGTCAAGTTAATTTAACTGTATTACAAATATCTTTATTCTACTTAGCGAGGGTTTCTAATTTCCACTAACTTTAACGTATCTAACTTTTACGCCTAACTCTTTGATGTATTTAAAAATTAATTTAGTGGCTAATAAAGATATTATTAAAATTATTGTAATTTTGATTTGTAGGAATTACAAAATATGCTCGATATCCTAGGGGATAGAATGAATGCTGCGCTCGAAGAGAAGCAAAAGTGTCAAGATGAAGCTGACGCTACTGCGTTAACAATTGATCTTGCAAATAGACTGGTAAATGGTTTGGCGTCCGAGAAAATTCGATGGACCGAAACCGTACTAACGTTAGTTCCAATCATTTCTTTTTCGTTTATCTTTTAAATTAAATTACTGATATCATGAGTTGTTAGTGTTTCAAAGTAATGAGAATTCAAAGTGATTCAGTTTGGAAATTAGTATCAAACAGATTAAAATAAATGTAAATAATGAACAAATTTCATTTACTAGATTAAAATTAGATTCTCTGACATTTAATAATTGTATACTTCATTTTCGCATATATTTAATTTATTTAGATTAAAAAGTTCACGAATAACGATACCAGGTGATATTCTCTTGGTCACGGCATTTCTTTCATACATGGGATGCTTCACACGAAAATATAGAACCGACTTAATGAATGACAAATGGTTGCCGTTTTTGGAGAATTTGGAAGTGAAAATACCAAGAACTGCTGATTTGGACATTTTAACTTTATTATCCGATGATGCGCAAATTGCTCAATGGAATAATGAAGGTGCAAACATTTAGTAATATTTCTATAAAATTAACAGTTAATATGGAACCCCAATTTTCAGCGATCTTTATTTATCGGTTTTTGATTATCTTTTACTCATCGGTTATTTGATTATCTCAGGAGTACTTAACCTAATAAAGAAAACAACAAATTTGGGAAAAAATATCTTTATTTCTCTGCATAGCCTCCTTCTGGATCGATATACTTTTCCCAACGATGTTCAATAGCTTCGATACCCTATTTATAGTGAGAACCGTTAAGCTCTGCAAAATAGCCATCAATCGCAGACTTCGTCTCTTCATTATTGGCAAATCTTTTACCACTGAACCATTTTTGTAAGTTTGTACACTGAAAATAATCCGAGGGGGCTAAATCTGACGAATAAGATGCATGAGAAAGTAATTCGAACTTTAACTCATTGATTTTGGCCGTCGCAATGACGGATGTATGAACTGGTATATTGTCTCGATGAAACAAAACCTTTATCACCAAATGCTGCCGTTTTTTTTTTTTTATTTCATCACCCCAATGCTGTAATAAATTCGCATAACACTCGCTGTTCCACTTGTCAAAATCTGCAATATCGCCTTTGTAACATTTAAGGCTTAGCAAGATGTACAAAAAGTAGCATTGATGCCCTGTTATGATTACAAGATACACAGTTAGTATGTATACAGACATTACTAAAAGCCAACTCATTGACACTTAATTGTATTCCTTACTATTCATCAGAGCTCCACGCTATTTTTATACTGCCTATAATAATTCTTTAAAAAACTGAAAGAACACACTTATATTAAATTTTAAGATATAATATAATATTATATTATATAAGATAATATTTTATATTATCCTAGTAATTTTATGCAAATTCATACTTACGAGTAGCAAAATTTTTAATTAAATATGTCCTTAAGGTTTACCAACTGATAGAATGTCTTCCGAAAATGCAACAATTTTAATGAATTCAACAAGATGGCCACTAATGATAGATCCACAGACACAAGGATTAAAATGGATAAAAAATCGATACGGAGAAGAATTACAAGTACTTAGGCTTTCACAACCGAATTATTTAACCCTTATCGAAATTTCTATTGCAAATGGAGGAATTGTTTTAATTGAAAATATTATGGAAACGATCGATCCCATCATAGATCCCATCATTAAAAGAGAGTTAATAAAGAAAGGAAGGTACTGTTCCTTTATCATCATGTATACATATATCCAGAGTAGAACAAATATAATGGTCATGTAAATAAAACACATGGGAATGGTAGCACACATGAATGTTTGTTATGCTACTCTCGTACAATAATTTCCGCTTTAAAGTAAAAAAAATCGGGACCAGCAATACTCGAAAGCCATTCAGCCAACCATAAAAAGTTCCTCAAGTTTTCAGCGGCTCCAATTGTATAGAAATACATAATCTATTTTAAATTTATTTTAAAACTAAGACAATTGACATATAACTTGACAATTTTGAAATTATCGATTTATAAATAATTATTTTGAAATTAACATTTAGTTAATTTTACATATATGATTATAGTTTAAATTGACGCGAATGCAAGCACAAGAGAACATATATGTTATCGAAATAAACAAATATACGAAGTTTAATAAATTAGAAATTTTAATTATTTAAGGGCCATCAAAATTTGGGATAAGGAAATAGATTACGATCATCGTTTTCGACTGATTCTGCAAACGAAGCTAGGTAATCCTCATTACAAACCCGAAATACAAGCACAGACGACTCTTATAAATTTCACTGTAACAAAAGATGGTTTGGAAGACCAACTACTAGGAGATGTTGTAAAAATGGAAAGGCCTGACTTGGAAGAGAAGAAGGCAGAGTTAACTACTCAACAAAATACTTTTAAAATTACATTAAAAGCATTGGAAGACGATCTTTTACACAGGTAAACGATTTTTTGAGAAACCATTTTCTGTTCAATGATTACTTGACGTTTCGATGCTCTTGAAATATAACACGAATGGGATTGTTTATAATTTTTCATGTTACATCGTGAAAACCATATAAAGGTGTACTTTAAACAATGCACATAATACAGAACTGGTGATAAACATGTTCCAATGTTTTGAATCATTTGTGTTGCAAAAAGTATTTAATTCTTAATACAGGAAAAGTTTAATTATTTAAATTTTAAATATTAAATACGGAATATATTTCAGTATTTAAATATTTCGACTCATTTTCATTACTGACTTAGATTGACTTTTGTAAGCGTATTGACAATTTGGTAATGGCCAAAATAAGAAAGATTAATCGACATATATGTAAATACTACATTTTTCAAACTTTTCTACTCAATAAGTTTTTACCTAGAAATAAGAAACGGTACAATTGCTTGTGGTTATTCAAGTGCGTGACCTTGAGAACATATGTCAAGACCAATGTGATTGTAACTGAATCCTCTAATCTATATAATTACTCCCTTTCCCTTAATTGTGAATGAAGAAAAGTTGGCAGTATACAATTGAGAATACTGCACTCTTAAGTTGAATTTATCTAATATTTCATAAATTTATACTTCATTTCGCTAAAAACGAACCTAATATTTGTAAAAAATTTTTTCCTTGAAGATTATCAGCGGCGGGGCCAAATATTTTAAGCGATATTGATCTAGTGACAAATCTGGAGACCACCAAGAAAACTGCTGCAAACATAGAAATAAAAGTGGCCGAAGCTAGAGTGACAGCCGTAAAGATAGACGAAGCTCGAGAAATGTATCGTAAAGTCGCGTCCAGAGCCAGCCTTTTATATTTTGTTCTAAGCGACCTCAGTAAAATAAATATGCTCTACCAGTTCTCCCTAAAGGCTTTCAGCGTCGTTTTTCAAAATGCAATTAAATTTGCAGAAACTGTAGACACTTTAGAAAAACGTATTCATCTTTTAACTTATAGTATCACTTATTTGGTTTTCATTTATACCAGCAGAGGATTATTTGAAAACGACAAGTTGACGTTTCTTTGTCAAATGACCATTCAGGTAAATTTTTTAGACTCTGTATGTACATAATTTATTTCGTATACTCTTAAAATTTTTAAGATTTCTGCAATCTAGTATACAAAATTGTATTGTAACATCTTGTTACTGTTAAAACTCATTATGCGTATGTAACATTTTTTTTTTTTTATTATATTTTTTATATACAATCCCCTGACCATCGAATTAAAACCATTCGAATACCGCTGAAAAATTAAAAAATTCGATCTTCCATAACTTTATTAATATTCATCAAACATTGTTACAACAAAAAGCAAACTAAAATTTAAACCTTCTACATTTTTACTGCTTTCTCCAATTTTTACTCGGTGGTCAAGGGATGATATCTCCCTTTAAGGGGATCTTCTACTGTAAAGTATGTTTTTTTCGCTTTCTTTGCTATTTTTTTGCAATGAAACTATACAACATTTTGCATCAGCGTTTCGCATATATATTTGTTACTCTTTCAATAATGAATTAATTGATACAATGAAAAGTAGTCAAAATTAATGGTAGTACAGGGCCCCGTATGCGATCGCGTACCAAAAATGTGTTCTCATGATTACCATGATTTCAGCCATTCTGTTTGTTTAAAACAAAGAAATGAAAAAGATTCTTAATCAGGATGCAATTGTCTATAGCAGATACCAGAAAGATAGGCAAAAATTGATAATTAAAGAAATGGCAGCATTTGAAGTTTCAATATCGATTTTCTTGGTTATTTTTAAATTTTACAGGTTAAAAAGAATACAAAAATAATGATTTTGACTTGGTCAAGGTACCAGCTATAGCGACACATGTGCTGAATATACATGACCAATTTGATCAGGTAGATCTTGAGATATCATGGCAACCATTTCAGAAAAGATAATTTTGAGAAAAATGCATTTAAAGTTTTTCTTTGTACTATCTCAATCAAAATTATACTTAAAGCTAATCTTCCAGCTCAGAACCAAGATGGGACCTTCCTCTTGGTGCTGATTAGGTTTTCACTTTTTCGGACAGTAATTTCTTTACCATATGGATTAATATAAAAAATGCCTTTGTATATTTTAATATCGCCATCTCCAATATATGTAATGTATTTAACACCATACAGTTCCTTTGATCTGATGAACATTTTCTTCACGACATCAATCTCCATTTTGCCTACACTATCAGTATGGTTTATAGTGCAGATATCCTTCTGGTTTTCATACCAGCTGTCATACTCGTCAACTGCTTCATTTTTCCTTTCTACATGCTACATGTTTGACACAAACTAAATTTTACTACACTATCAATTACTTTTTCGCTATACTTTTCGATCAGTGATTCGTATCGCAATACAAAGAATTAAAATTCTATTCAAATTGAGATTGCACTCGACGTTTCGATTTTTTTCAGATTTTCATGCAGGCGAACGAAATAAGACAATCAGAGCTTGACTTTCTGTTGCGATTTCCATACATTCCTGACTTAATCAGTCCCGTAGATTTTCTAACAAATGTTGGCTGGGGTGGAATTAAATATTTGAGTCAAATGGACGACTTTCATAATTTAGAAAAAGATATAGAGGGTGCTGCGAAAAGATGGAAAAAATTTGTGGAATCGGAAACGCCAGAACGAGAAGTTTTCCCACAAGATTGGAAAAATAAAACTGCTTTGCAGCGATTATGCATTATGAGATGCCTCAGACTGGATCGAATGACATACGCATTTAGGTATGTTTTTTAAAAAGAATATTATTTGTCATTACAATTCTACGGTAAATGTAATTATGATGAAAGTGGTGATGTATCTGCCTGTTTTGCTTAATTTCCTTTTTAATTTAATGTTCAGTATCCTGTAAATCGTTCTAGCTTTCTGGTTAATATTTCATATAAAGTACTTTTCCGAGAGTACTATTTAGTATAGGCATGCCAAATAATGTCTCTCGTTGACAAATGACAAAGTGTCGCTGCTCGTAAACAGAGCTCGAGTTAACACTTAAACATTTGACATCATAGCAAGAACTGATAGTTGGGAATTAACTACAATAGTAGGAGGGCTGCAGCGCGTACGCTTAGTACAGCAATTCATATAGAATTCTCCATATAGAATACATTGGATTTTGAAATACAAAACTTTTTCGAATTGCATTCAGCAGATTTGCACAATTTAATCAAAACTTCGAGTATTTGTATACTACGTTTTTTCACGTGGAGAAAATCTTCCAAAGACTCCCCCGATTCCTTGCGATAGGGTCAAGGAAAGTGTGGAATTCCCCACATCTGTGGGAGCTGCGTGTCGAGTATACCCACTAAGATCCCCACACTGGCCACACTCGTACGATTTCGGGGGATACCGGGAACTGTAAACAATCTAGTACCCCCTCCTCCCCCATCAGTGTCACGGTGTCCACATGCGCTCCATTTCTGGGCCCCCATTCTACAGCGTCGAGAAACCTCGGCGGTAGAACAAAATCACGCTGTTCCGCTTTTCTTCTTTTCGGAAGGACATTCATGAACTCCAATGTCACGACCACCCACCGCCCACCCACCACCCACCCACCGCCCACCCACCGTCCGCCTATCGCCCGCCCATCGCCCGCCCATCGCCCGCCCATCACCCACCCACCGTCCGCTCATAGCCCATCGCCTTCGTGGCCACGCCCAATAGAAAAAGATAGAGAAGATAGCTCATCCTTCGTCTGCCGTCGGCATAACTATTATCTTGTATTCTTGAAAGGACAGACCAATTTTTTTCCTGAAATACGCGGCTTGTATAAGGGAAATGGGCATTGTCGAGAGTTAGGGTAAGGGTGCAAAGTGTCCGGCTAGAGCTGCTTTTCACAAATCCTGCCGACGAATTAGCATTCACTCCCCACGGCCTCTTTTTGCAACATTAGACGTTTGCCGAAGAATATTCGCATACTAGCAACACAATCCGTTGCAAATCCTCAGACAGATAGTTATTAATAATAGTTATTAATGATAGTTAAAAATGATAATTAGTAATTATTAAATCCATAGTTACTGTTAGTTATCAGCAACAGCTATTAGTGTACACCATTATTAGCGATGATTTCGTTTAAATTGATTAAATGTGGCAGATAGGAAAATACTAACTTATACAATTCTACGAAATGAAACAAGCTACCCATTAAATTTACAAAAAGTAAACATGCAGGAACATATTATTGATCTTTTATCTATATGTAAAGATACAGAAAGGGAGAAAATCAACAATTTATAAAAAAAGGAACTGCTCTTCTGGGTGGAGAACTGTAAGATGAGCCTCAAGAAATAATTTATGAAGGTCACAATGATGAAACTGCAAGAAACAAATTACGAAATATATTTGAAAGACTAATATTTTATCATACATGAGCATCAGCATATATTCAATACATGGTTGAGAACCTAAAAATATTCTTTTTCGATAGAATGTTACATGAAAGAAAAGTAAATATAAATATCTAGCAAAAATAACTGTTTGCACATTTGATCATGTAAAATTCGATATGTTATGAATAGGACTAGTCTTGTGTTACATGTGATTAAATCCATTGAGCTTAGTGTTCCGTTAGTTACAATAAAATGTTTTGGCTTTCCTGAGTTTAGTATCATAGAATTTGTTTTTAAAACGAAAATACTATTTAGGATTTAACTATAACATTTTTTCTGTGTATCTATATGGTTTTAAAGTGTAATACTTTGTGAATTTATGTAGATCTTTCGTAGAAGAAAAACTAGGTTCCAAATATGTAGAATCCACATCTCCCTCTTTTGATAAATCCTTCGAAGAAACCAGTTCAATTACACCTGTATTTTTTATCCTGTCGCCAGGTGTCGATCCTCTGAAGGTAAAGTGATTTTTAAAGACTCTTTAAAAAATCAGTTATCTACCTTTAAAAAACAAAATTTATAATCTAATTCACTAATTTTGTATGTATTTACTATTAAACAATTTTTAAATATTTATTGAATACAATTTTTACATTGTTACAAATATACAAGGTGTTCTAAAAGATGTGGGCATAACTTCAGAGGCGAATCCAGCACGCTAAACTAAGAAACGAAATTCAATAAATATATTCCTACCATGATTTTGATTTTGAATTGCAATTATTGTATTATATTATATTATATTATATCAATTGTTCAACTATCTTCACAGAAATTGTTTAAAGTAGAGCTTAGTTTATTATTAAAATTATTGAAAGACAAAAATAGACAAAAAGACAAAAACAGCTGGAAATCAAAATCATATCGAGAATATATTTACATGAACTTTTTGTCTTATTTTAGTGTGCTAAGTTCGCATCTAAAATTATACCCACATATTTTGAAGCACTCTGTAGACATCCAAGAAGTACCAAAATTATGTGTAAAGACTATCATAGGTAGATTCAGTATCTTTGAATCGCTGACTCCACCTAATGCTTACCTTTAACTCCCCCGAAGCTTCCACCGCTTGCTTCACAATATTTTGCTTCATCTTAACGCATCTCATTCTTCCTCTTTGTCAAGCGATGCAATTAGTAATAGATGATATCATCTCATTTATCATCAACTTTCCAAAAATCGACAGTAATTACAATTTCCTTTTGAATACACTTTTTATTTGAAAGGTCGCGTATCAGATATGAATAATAATTAATATTAATCGAAATCTGAATTGATCCACAAACACTGTATATATTCAAGGTGACTTGATTATATGGTTGAGCCTGTATACCATAAATTGATTGCACAATAATAACAATAAAAAAACTCAATTAAATCATAGTTAACCCAACTAATAATATGCGAAATAAAATTATAGGATGTGGAGAAGCTTGGAAAACAATTGGGTTTCTCTTCTGCAGGAAGAAATTTCCATAATGTATCACTGGGTCAAGGTCAAGAAGTTGTAGCCGAAGAAGCAATGGTTATTTCAGCGAACGAAGGTCACTGGGTGATTTTGCAAAATGTTCATTTAGTAAGGAAATGGTTGCCTACATTAGAAAAGAAAATGGAACAACTTTCAGAAAATCCACACAGTCATTACAGGTTGTTCATTAGTGCTGAACCTAGCCTTGATCCCCACGAGTCGATAATACCTCAGGTAACTAATGCAGATATTATAAAGGTATTTAATTTCAAAAACGTAACTAATACTGTTTCGATTAAAGAAAATATACGTATGTCTCATTTTTTAATTACTAATCACAATATTTTATTCATGTATGAAATTTTATGCTTAAAAAAAGTTTGCTAAAATTAAATTTTCATTAACTGATTACTGTAATTCTCGATTCTCTTTCAATTTTTTTTAACCATAGATTTAGTAATGAAATTACACCAAAAAGATCAGAGTTCTTTTGATAAAATAATTTCTTTTATTTCATAAACATATATTATTATATAATAATTTACTTAACAATTGGAATAAACACTCTTAACATTAATTAAAAAATCAATGTGCTCAGCCATATTTCTTATTATATATATTTTACATATATATGTTTAATACTTTCATGTTTATGCCATACTTTTAATTAACTTTCGTTAAATTCCACTTTTGTAGCAATGGTGATTTTATCATTGATATATTAATGAGCTGTTAAAACTGTTAATTTAAGCATAGGAATAATATAATACGTACATGCCAAACGGTTGTCTAAATTTTACTTGGCCAAAATTGTTGCCAAAAATATCAATATAATAGTAGATCTCTATACATTATCAAGTAGCATATTTTAAAATACTTCAATCTTCAGGATATCACGATATATAATACGTTTCTTAATGTGAACTTTAGACGTACTCCTTAATACTGAAATAATATCTTTTTTTCTCAAGCTTCACTTATATGAATTTTATAGAAATCTTAATTCTTTCCGATAATTCACGACCACATTTACGATTTAATATTAATATAATTGTATAGAGCATGGATTATCATAGATGGTATATAATGGTGCATCATTTTGTCTTTATATGGCACCAAGTATTAATATTGAAAACTGTGGGTGAAATAGTTATCTAGTTTGTAGTACTATTTTCCAAAATTGGTTTTTATACGGTATATATTACATATAATATTCTTCAATGAAATGTATTTAGGGTATATTGGAATCGGCTATAAAAATCACAAACGAACCTCCATCGGGTGTCCAAGCAAATATTCACAAAGCCTTAGAAAATTTTAATCAAGAAATTTTGGATTCCTGTAGCAAGGAAACTGAATTCAAAGCCATATTATTTGCATTGTGTTATTATCACGCTGTGCTTGCGGAACGTCGAAAATTCGGACCACAAGGATGGAACAGGGTAAATACCCATTTTCATAATTTATATAATTACACAGAATGCACAACGTAATTCGTCCATCCCAATTAACTTTATTATTAGTGGAGCAAACTAAATATTTTTTATACTCTTCACGTCATGTTTGAATCCCCTATGTATTGAAAGAATATAAAAATACTAAAAATAAACTGTTAATAAAAAATACATAAACTATTAATAAATATTTCTGAATATTACAAAAATGATTTTGATTAATGAGTAATTTTATATAAATAAAACAATGAAATTGCCATTAAAAATATGTGATAAGATACACAAGTATAATAATTAATTCTAATGAAATGTAATGGAATAATTCTTTTTTCTCATTATCAGTCTTATCCATTCAATTTTGGTGACTTGACAATCAGTGTGTCCGTTTTACATAATTACTTGGAAAACAGTATTAAAGTACCCTGGGAAGATCTTCGCTATTTATTTGGAGAAATAATGTACGGTGGTCATATTACAGACGATTGGGACAGACGGCTATGTAAAACATATTTAATGGAATACTTGAAACCGGAATTGGTCGAAGGTAAGAAATTCGAATAAAACATATATAACATCTCTACATAAATGTATTCTCTCTTTTTTATTTGGTAGTACTATTTAATTTGATTAAGGAGTAACGAAGCTATTCGTTTTTTTCTTTTTTTAAGTCAAAAGTATGTATTACTTGTGCTTTTTTGTTGAAATTAGAAAGTATTTTAATTCATAATTTCATTTTTATATTTATTCATCTTTGCACAGAATTCACCAATTTTCATATGAAGAAACAATTCTTCTCCTATATAAATCTTCCTACATAGTTAATTATGATACTTTAAACTTTATAAGTAATTCTTGAACTGTGTCGTTCATATTCATTTCAAATTCATCTCGCAAGTCACAGATATAAAACGACACTATATATGGATACGTTAATGAAAAAATAAAGAGAAGAAAATTATCAAAATTTGTTAGTAATTGCTCCCTTTATATTCAGGTGAATTATACCTTGCTCCTGACTTTTTGGTGCCACCGAATAGTGACTATGCCGCGTATCATCAATATGTTAACGATTACTTACCTGCTGAGAGTCCTGTACTTTATGGACTTCATCCAAACGCTGAAATTGGTGAGTAGATAATATTTTCAGAGAAAATTCAGTGAGAATAATGCAATATGAGAAATTTAAACGTCTTAAAAATAATTAATTAAATCATTTGCATCGATGACCTATCAATTTTACAGAATGTATATATCAAAATCGTGTTTCCATTAGGATTTTTAACATCAACTGCAGAAAATTTATTTAAAACGTTATTGGAAATGTTGACACAAACTGTGAGCGTTGCAGCAGCTGGCGACGTATCGAGAGAGGACAGAATTAGGGGAATTATAGAAGACTTGATAGATAAACTGCCAGAAGAATTTAATATGCAAGAACTTTACAGCAAGGTCACCAAATTTTTCATACATCATATTAACAATATATTTGATCGTCTGGAATGTTTGTGTACGTTTGGACAGACTTTTTGGGCATATTTCATTATAAATGCAGAAATCGTTTTCAATTATTTCTAATTGTCCATCTTGGACAATATAAAACAACAATAAATAGAATTCTTGCTGCATGCACATCAAAGATAATTGCTCACATTTCACAAATGAAAGACATACTGAATGTCAAATGAAATAGTCGCTTAACTTTTAACTAGTATCTCATTGTTGAAAGAATCGGCACTTGATTGAACTTTCTAAATACTAATAGGTTGTTCAATAAGTTTTGTCGTTCGATAATCCTTATTGAGCAACCTGGTACTATACTGTTCAATAGTGAGTACAAAAAACTATAATTTTTTTATCCAATAGAATTAATAAAATTAAAAAAATAAGGGACATTAGAATCACGGGTTCTTTTTCACTAAAGCCATTTAGTTCGTACATTTTTTCATGAAAAAAATATATGTTCTCTTGAAACAATAATAAATAAATGTGCAAAGTTTAAAAGCTATTATCGATAGTGTCTGAGAAAAACATTCTTGGATAGATCCCTCTTTCAAGTGTTTTCAACTAGAAAATCCCCTTAGGAAATATATATATATTTAATCGTTTTAAGAGATATGTATTATTCAAACTTAGATCGAAAATCGTACGCCCTATGTTACAATAGCATTACAGGAATGTGAAAGGATGAACCTTCTGTGCGACGAACTTAAGAGATCCCTCCGAGAATTGGATTTGGGCTTGAAGGTAATCGAAAACATGAGCATAGTTGTAAGAAACAAAATCCTTTAAAATTTATTTTAAGCAACTCATAATAAGTAAATTACTTCGATTAAAAAATCAATCGTGTAAAAATACAATTAATAGTTCGATAGCATATACTAAAATTAAATTAGGAATTTATTGTATACGTACAATAAGATAACACAGACTGATAGTAGTTAATTGTAATATTATAATATCATAATAGGGTGAGTTAACAATAAACGCTGAAATGGAAATTCTACAAAGTTATATAATGATGGATAGTGTCCCTCCATCTTGGACACACAGAGCTTACCCTTCAAATTTAGGATTAAATAGCTGGTTTGCCGATATGCTTAATCGGATAAATGAGTTAGCCAATTGGACTGCAGATTTCAATGTAACTTTTATTCGTTATTAATTTCTTGCATTACAATTAATTTATTTTGCATACAATGTAATAATTGATTTTACTAATTAAATAATTATTTAATTAATCAAAATAAATGAAGGGAAATTAGTTAAATAAAATTAAACTTTAATGGAAATTATAATTATTTATAGCTCCCTCCGTCAGTGTGGTTAGGTGGCTTGTTCAATCCTCAATCATTCCTGACTGCGATAATGCAACAAACTGCACGAAGGAATGAATGGCCATTGGACAAGATGTGTTTATCTTGTGAAGTTACCAGAAAATACAAAGAAGAAATCACGTAAATATTCAAAAGTCAATTTTTTTCCGTTTCATAGATGCTGTTCACTTGAATAGCCTCGCCTATTTTTTAAATATAGTATTGGTAATGTAAAAAAAAACGTAATGTTTGCTTAATTCTTTCTTCATTTCATACTTTTTATGTATATTGTTTTTTTACCTAAAGATTGAAAGATTGTTATATTACTTAAAATTATAAATAAAATCTAAAAAAATGGTTTCTAGCATATGTCACATGTGTAGCCTTACTTTAAAAAATAGGTGAAAATATACTTACAAATTGAAATTTCAGTTCTTTAATATCTACTAGTATGTTTGACATTGCTTCTCATGACTTGAAAAATACGATAGGGAAGTGAATTATATAGTGCTAACTCAATAGCACTAATAAAATCGGAACGATTTTTGTATGGTTTCCAACCGCTATAAATTTGTCTTGAAAGCTATCCCCATACATTTTCTATAATATTTAAGTCAGGGGAGCCATGGTAAAACTTTTTTATTTTTATTACAAAGCCACTCTTACATTATACGTCCTGTGTATATTGCCGCATTATCATGTTAGAAAATCCAACTTCTCTGTTTCACAACACTTTTAATTTTATCCATAGCCTTCTCTAAAATACTTAAATATTTTCACGAATCTTATTTCTCTTCCATTATTACTAAATCAACGATTTTTTCTCTAACTTTGTTCTCGAAATTTCGAAGGAAGGTCGTTCATGATCTTTAGATTTAAACCGGTGCTTCCTTGAAATTTCAGGAATCAAGTTGCGGAATCAATGATCGAAACCTGAACACTCGTGATGTTCACGTTTGATCCACATTTGACCCTACGAATTTGACTCGTATTATTCATGTTTGGTTGAAAATTTTTAACACGAGTCAAATTCGTTAAAGGCCGGATAGGGATTAATAATGTCCATATAGGCAGAATTCAATCTATTGTGTGGAAAGTATTTTATTATTACCTTGGAAACTATTAAATACCTGAAACTAAAATTTTATATTTAGAATCTATCTCTCTTACCCTTCCCCTTCCCAATATTTGACATCAATTGGTCACTGGGGCTCTTCTGAAGCACAACCTTTGAGTGATATATAAAGTGACAATTTGTAGAGCAAAAACAGTAAACTGTACTTTTCGTCATCTAGTATAATGATATCCGCATCTACAAAAGGAATCTATAGAATTCGTTCTTGAGTTATTAATTTCAGATATTCAAGTACACCAATGTTTATACCGGTAAAATTAGAATAAAATAGCATTTTAAAATGCAATTTAGTTTGTGTGTTTAGTACTTCATTTATTTATATTTCATCATCCGTTCTATAAATCTTCAACATTTATACGATATTTACTTCTAATAAGAGTAATTAGTTCGAAAAATGACTTATTTTATCACTAAATTATTAACAATCATTTTTTTCATATAAATGTAACAGATCATCACCTAGGGAAGGTGCATATGTAAACGGGTTGTACATGGACGGTGCACGATGGGACACACAAGTAGGATGTATTATGGATTCTCGATTTAAGGAATTATGTCCACTGATGCCAGTAATGTATATTCGAGCAATTACACAAGATAAACAAGACCTAAAAAATATGTATGAATGTCCTGTATATAAAACACAGGCACGAGGTCCCACTTACACATGGACTTTTAATATGAGAACGAAAGATAAGGCCAGTAAATGGGTCCTTGCGGGAGTAGCTATTTTATTACAAGTCTAATGATATTATATGTGTTTTGATTATAAATGTTACTTAAAGAAGAAATAAATTTATGACTGAAACAAATACATAAAATTGAAACTGACAATAAACCTGTGAATTTTATGTTTCAATTTTGTGCGAAATGTTGTACTTACATAGGTAACAAAGGTTAATAATAATAGACAAAAGGATTTTTAAACAGACTTGTAACGATCACTATGCAGATTGTGATAGAAGAAAATCGAATAACTCTAGCAGTATGTTTGGTAGATCATTCTGAATCAAACCAGTTGTACACACTATGATTTTTTATAAATTCATTTTCGAAATAATCATTGCTTATTCTACTCAAGTATCGCATAAAATGCGAGCCAAGGGTAAGTAGCAAAGTGTTGCAAGTGATAGCATCAGCAACGAGATTACTATGAAGTAACAAAAAATAGATTTATGTTTACGGAAAGATTGTTATTTTCAATACTTAAACCAGTAAAAAAAAAAAAAAGTACAAAAGTTACTGTTTTTTATGAAGGCTTAAAGTATTGATATTTTTTTTAACGATACCTGTTGTATAATAATAGTAGGTTTCTTTTAATAGAAATGAAAACGCTACATGACGGGGAAACCCCCCTCTAACATGCATGAACAATAAACTACTTAAGTGTAGCAAGAGTTTTCATCAACAACCCATAAAACATGACGTCAGCAGTGGGGTCCCGAAAAGATAAAATTACATAAAATCGTTAGTCTAACTAATCAAAATGTTGAACAAGAAAATATAACAGCAGAAACTAAAATTATTATCAACCACTTGTCGCTGTATTTCATCAGTCTTTATAATATATAAGGGCTACAATTCGGGCCACATCACAATAACATAGTAACATAGAAAATATGGTGCCAAAATTTCAAACTGTTTTTATTAACTACAAATTTAAAAAGTGCACACGAAAAAAGTTACGTAGCATGGTGCAACATGTATCACCTATCCCGACGTAGCTGCATCGTGCAAAAACTGCTTATTTTACATTTTGTTCAATGATAGTTTAAACGTTCGTGGCTCGGAAATGTCTTGAAACAGAACCAGCTACAGTTTCAAAAATCGTATTGTCCCTTTCAAAAATATATTTAGCTTTAAACCAGGCATACTGGATCATTTTCTGGTATCACAATCCTTAGCCTGAATTCAACTTGTGCAGCCGTATCGCACAAAGAAGAGCATTAGAAGTCTTTCCACTGTTGTTATATAGTAGGTGTTTCTCTCTGATTTGTGGGGATTTTAGTGGATAAGTTCTACACCTGAGCGCCGGGGCGGGGAATCCCACACGTCTTCCGACTTCAGCCCAAGGGATCGGGGAAGTCTTAAGAAGATTGCCCGATAAAAAAAAAGCTGAAACGGTACGGAAAAAAGAAAAATCGTCCAATTACATCACTCTTGATGTGGCCGCTATACCTCTACGCAGACATATTGTCACTACATATTGACTAAATTGGGTATGTATAGAAGTCCACCGCGTGAGAAGGAACGCAAACGAAACAAAGTACGACGAAATGAGATGCAAAACGTATCTGAGATGTCTTCGCGAATTCTATCGTTGTAGTTTACTTTGTGAGACCGCACACCTACCTAATTTTCTCAATAATGACAATGTATCTGCATAGAAGCGTAATTTCCTTTTTCTCTATTCCGTTTAAGCTTGTAGGAGCTGTACCAACTGCTCGTATGCCTACAGTATATATACAGGTGGAAGTTTGGTCATTTTCAGAATGAAAGTTGTACCTATTGGCCATAAATACTTGTGTTTATTCTAAAATATATATGAAGACGAACACATACATATTCGTTCCAATACTCCTAAAGACTGCTAGGCAAATATTAAGAAGAATTTAATGAAACAAATGTTTGTGATTAGAGAAAAAATGATTTATTTAAAACTTAAAAAAAATTGTGTTACACAAATACAAAATTATCGCTGTCGGTATCTATCTTCTTTTGAATCCATATTTCTTTCTTTCATAAAATAGATCCGTTTTCGAGCTTCCAAGATTTACAATTTTTGGACAACCATCTCTCTGTAAAAAAATAATTAAAAACATATTATATATATTAAAGTAATAACTTCTTATTAATAATTAGTGTAACAAGTAATATTTCAATTTATTATCAGACCACAGATGTTTACAGAAATCCATATATTTATGGGTTGTAAGTAAACGCATGAGACTGAAATAAAAATTTTGTTTCACCTTAAGTTTTAAAGATGCTTCTTTTTTAATTTGACTTTTCTTTTTTAAGTTTTAATATGCTTCTTTTTAAAGTAATAAAAAGTAATTCCTCATCATTAAATTGAAACTTACATCTTTTTCTTGAATTGTGCATTCTTTGCAATAGTAAGCATCGGAAACACCAGGTCCACCACAAATAACACATCGGCCTTGGTAAGATCCATAATTGCATTCATCACAAATTCTGACAAGAGTACATGGTCTTACATAGGAATCACATATCACACATTTACCATCACATTTTTCACACAACCTTCCAATTGCTGAAATTTAAAATTTAATTTTATTCATACAATATTTTTGATACAATAAACTAATTAAATACTTAATACACTAGCTTTGTTACTCTTCTTTCAATAAACAAAATTCAAGTAATAAATAGCAAATATATTTATCTAGCGTAATTTATTGTATATACATATGTATATGTTTGTTGATACTTTAGAATAGGTCTTTTCTTTCACAAATTTTCATAATTTTCACAAATAATAAAATATTCACGATTTTAATTAAACATCTTAATAATATATAAATAATTGTAACCTCAAATTCATAAACGTAACCTAACCTAAAGCAAACCTAACTCTTACCAACTCCTGGTTGTTTTCTGCAGAAAATTAAATCTGGATGATGTTTAGCCATACCACAAAATGAGAATAATACATTAAGCAAGGGATATCAAATTTCCTGTTAATTACACATATCTTTATATATGCATATAACAGAATAACACATTTAAAAAATTTTAGTTACGTTTTGTGTTTGGCTAAAATCTGTACCGATAGAGTCAATGGGGAGTCCAGGTTTAAACATGGACGACTTGATACTTATTTATTGACAGTAATACAGAAAACTTTAAAATACTTTTCATTAAAGATGTAAAGTTTACAAATTGAAAAATAACTGAATATTAGTCAACTATTCGTATTACTATATTTCTATTTTCTTTACACTTAATTTATGTCAAGTTACAGATATTGAAATAATATTAAGTACGTATACATATTGCCGGTTCAAATTAACCTCTCAAGTAAGTTTGACTAACTTCGTGCATCCACATAACTATTTTATGCAGCGGTTCAACATACGGCGAGCGATTTTGAGTTTTCTGTACTTACTTTATATTTATTTGTATTATATTAAATTAAAAGAAGTAATCTTTGGACATTGGTTTAAGTTTGAAGTAAAATTTGATTTGGAACAGTGTTTCAAAATTTTATATACAATTGAAGATACGTAATATTTTTATTATTTTTAATGTCTTTTTAATCAATTTTGTTATTTTTTTAATAAACTTATGCTTAAATTAGAGTTTTATTAACATATTCCAAAAATTTTTAATTAATTAAACAAATTTCAAAAAAATTTTAAATGAATTTAAAGAAATCACAAATTAATTACTATCTAAGGTGTCACCTAAGTCGTAAGAAATTACCGGCTTGAAAAGTTAAACATGCAGTCACATGATTAAAATCAATTGGCTGCTGTGCCATAACATTTGATCAAATAGGGCTTCTATATGTTTCTTGTTACCAGTCATCATATTCAACATAATCATACCTAATTTGTCGCATTTGTTAAATTTAGTATTATAAGAATCGACAAAAATGTCCGAACAATCAATTCACGATATGGCATATCGCGGTAAAACCGAAAATGTTAAACATCTTCTGAGTGAAAATGACGAACTTAAAACAGCCGAAGATCGTGTCAGTATTTTTTCATTCAATTATTCATTGAGGTTATGTTGTTACTCTAAAATTTATTCTTTCAGAACGGTCGAATGTTGATTCATTGGGCAGCACTTGGAGGTCACAATGATTTGGTTCAATATTTATTATCTCTTGGAGTACCAGTAGACCCTACTGATGATGTAAGTTTTATATCAGTTTTTTCATGACAAAAAGATACCAAGTTAGTAGACCAATACAGTAGACCAAAATCCATTAATTCTTACTATATTAGTATAAAATCATCAACAAAGACATCTACCCAATGAAGAAGCATTGTTGATGTCTTAGCTGGTGTTTTCTTATAAATGTATCCTATACATTGCACATATACAAACATCGGGGAGCTTTCTACAGTATACAATATAATATACAGGGTCACCCATTTAAATCAATCTAATCAAATATCTTGAAAACTATTGAGGATATCAAAGATGTTTGAAATAAAAATTGAATGATTTCAGGGGACATATGATCTAATCTAATGTATCTTGCATATTCTTGACATTCACATAACAATAAATATTCAGAAATACGAATAAATTATTATCAATTTGTACTTTGACTGTGCAGTCATCTACAGCATTAATATGTTGTCATTATTTCTTGTTGTTCTGCATTATATGATGTTTTGAACATAAGCTAGACATGCTAGTTGATATTCCATATAATTTACCAAACATGCCTACTAAAGTTGTTAGAAATTTGTACATTTGTATTTGGCGGTCTGTTTGTCAATCGCCATCTGGTAGACTCCTGACAACAATAAGTTGTGTATATGGTTTGCTTGAAGAGAAAAAGAAATATGCCAAAAAGTGTATAGTAGAGTGAGTACACGTATTTGAAGTTTATAAAAATGTTTCTTTTAAATTAAATATACAGTTGTCCATTTTGTACACAAAAGTGAAATTCATTCAACCTAATTTTTAATCAAGGTCTCGATAAAGTTTCAGCAACAATATGATCACAATTGCTAAAATTAACTTAGAAATATGGAATACAAATTGGAAATATTATTTAAAATACTGCATTTTACGAGTCAGTATATTGTAAAAAAGTACAAACATGAAGAATGTGTGGCTATTAAACTTCATATGAAATGATCCAAGAAATTTGGAAGAAAGGACGAAAATTTTATTTTATGAAAAATAAAAGTTAATCCTCTTACCAGTGCAACAAGCATTGCTAGAAAATTGAAAGAATATATTGGAACTGACGTGCATCTGGAAACTGTGTGCCGAACATTGCATTAAAGAGGTTTTCATATACATACTGTTAGATGCAAAATACTCATCAGTAAAGACAACAGAAAAAAGATACTGCAATTTGCCAAAAATTATGTGAATAAGCCAGTTTCATTTTAGGAGAAGACGATACTTATAGATAAAAGCAAATATAATGTTTCTGGACCTGATGGAAAAAAAATGGGAGTGGGTTTTTTTTATGCTGCATTAATTGCAGAGTTATTATCGGCGTTGGTCTGATGATTCCTTGTTGATCTTTAAGTTGGGTGTTCCAGCTTGTATTTGCAGCATTGAACAGTATATCTTGGATAGTGTGGAATTAGATGATCTGTTATGATTAATATGTTGCAGTTTTCACATATTGGAACAGATTTTCATGGTAATAGATGGGTAAGGGATATTCTGGAGTGTCAGATTCTTATACTTACGAATAATTATGGGTTATGGATACTTGTAATTTTCTAGTTAGTGAGGTTGCTTTATTTTCGTTGAAGAAGGCATCTTCTACATTTTTTATCTGTTAGGGGGTTTTAGTTTTTTACTCTATTTATCACTGGTACTTTAATGTAGTTTTTCATTTGTTAAATCGTCCTTGGCGACAATATTGAGCTGAAGCTAATAACTAATCTATTGTAACGATCTTTAAATTTCGTTAAGCTGCCCTTATTGGCATTGAAGACCATGGAGCCATTTAAAATAGCATATTATGAATGATGCAGTTTGTGGATGCAAGCAAGGAGCACGCATAACTGACTATGACATTGCAAGTCTTGTTCGAGAGACGTTCACAAAAGTTGCTCGCTTAGAAATAGCAGCGCCTAACTTTAAATGTACCAAAATTTATCCTTTGGATAGGAATATATTCTTAGACATTGATTATTTAGGTTGTGAAATGACAAATATTCCATATGAAAAAGTAAAGAATTAACAAGATTTGATTTCCACGATTGGATATGAAAATTCTAGAGAGAAAGATAAGGAGAAACAAAGAACAAAATATTTGACTACGAAGTGGAGAAAGTAATAAGTTTTCCAAAGATCACTTTGAGAGATCTCACTGCATTATCCCAGAACCTTCATTCAGTCGAGCAGAAATTGTTTTCAACATGTCTTTGATTTTTTAATTGATGAAATGTTTGTTAGACGATGCAAAAGTATAATTGAAAGTGAGCCGAGTAGTAATAAAAAAGTGGTCAGATTTCCAAGAAAAGTTAGAAATCATATCGTATCAATTTCAAGCTCGGAAAATGGGGATGCATATGTGGATGAAGATCTTGAGGAACTGTTAGAAGACCTGGCTACAGAAGAAGAGGATAAACAAATTGATAATGTTGGTTCATCTGACAATATTCAGTGGAAGGACTTCACCGGGAAAAGTGGATTTCTAGTGGAACTACCTTCCAATATTACAGCGGTGATGGAAACAAACAGCTATGTACGAGGGTAGTCCCAGAAGTACCCGATCTGACGTATAGATGGCGATAGTTGTTTGAAAAGAAGACTAAGAGAGTACCGACTTTATAAAGTTTAAGTTTGAAGGTTGACGACACGACATTGTCTAGTATTTGTTTGGCACCCATCAATAGTGGACGCTTTCAGTGAATTTGTAAACATGGAAAAAATTAGTTATCGTTATGTGATATTGAAAGGAGAAAAGCGGCTCCAAAGAAGGAGAAGACAGTTCCATCTACAGGCAAGGTCACGACGTCAGTTTTTTTGGGATGCGTGTGGGATCATTTTTATTGATTATCTTCCGAAAGGGAAAACAATCAATGGTGAGTATTATGTGAACTTATTGCAGCATTTGAACGATGAGATCAAGAAAAAACAGCAACATTTGGCGAAAAAAAAGGTTTTGTTTCATCAAGCAATGCACCAGTTTACACATCTACTATCGCGATGGTCAAAATCAATGAGTTAAAGTTCGAATTATTTCCTCATGCACCCTATTCGCTAGATTTAGCTCCCTCAGATTATTTTCTGTTTTCAAATTTGAAAAAATGGCTCGGTGGTAAAAGATTTGTCAACAATAAAAGTGAAGTCTGCGGTTGATGGTTATTTTGCAGAGCCCGACGGTTCTCACTATAAACAGAGTATCGAAGCTTTTGAATAACGTTGGGAAAAGTGTATCGATGTAAAAAGAGACTATGTAAAGAAATAAAGATATTTTTTCCAAATTTGTTGTATTTTCTTTGTTAGGTCAGATATTTCTGGGACTACCCCCGTAGAGAAAAAATTGGGTCAAAATGCAAGCAGCGAATATGCAATAAACTGATGAAAACCCACAACCTATGAAGAGATCAAGATATTTCTTGGACTGTTGTTTTGGATGGGTTTAATGCAAAAGCCATTAACCAAATGTTGGTCAACGGATCCCCTTTACAATTTTTCATTTCCCTATAGTAAAATACCTCGGAATCGATTTGAATTATTATTATCAAATTTACATTTTGAAAATAACGTAGATATACAACAGAATAATCGATTTGAACAAGTATTATAATTACCAAAAAATATTTTTACCCGGCGCAGAAATTGTAGTTAATAAGATTATGGTTCCCTAGAGGGGAAGGATCATATTCAGGCAATACATACCGACTAAAATGTATGCTGGATGAGAGATCAGCGGGATCAGGCATGTTGGTATAACCAAAGACGTTTGCATCGAGCTTATGCACAAGCTATTGAATGAAGGACGTAGGTTGTTTATCGAGAATTTTCATACAAGCTACGAATTGGCAGTAAAATTGTTAAATTTCAAAACCCATGTTGTTGGAACGATATACTACAACAGAAAATTCATGCCAAAACATGTTATACTTCATCCATTGAAAACAGGTAAAATGGTATCACGGGAAGATGACAGTGGCATTGTAGTGATAAAATGCAGAGATGTTCGTGATGTTAAAATATTATTATTGAAACATGCACCTGTTGTGCCAATTTCGGGTTCTTCCGCTTAGCTTGATCGTCCTCCGAAAATAAAACCATTAGCAGTCATAGCTTACAATAATGAAAAGTCTGGCATCGGTTGAAACAACCAGATGGCTTCATGTGCTGCAGTAATTCGGAAAAACATAAAATGGTATCGCAAACTGGCAATTCACTTCCAAATAGGAATTTCTTAGGTAAATGCACATATTGTTTATCAAAAAACAACGAACCATAAAATACAAATAAGAAAATTCCGAGAGCTTATAGTTCGAGAGTGGTTGGAACTGGAAAACGCAAAGCCTCAAACAACAAAAGAGGCGTCTGCAAGGAAAAATTTACAAAAGACTATAACGTATTGTCCTAAGTGTCCAAAGTCACCTCAATCACGTTTACAATGTTTGAATGAATACCATCACAACTAATAAAATGTTATTTATTATTCTAAAAACAAATTTTAGTATAGTTAAGTATAGGTATATTTTTAATTAATTTATTTTATATTATATAGTTTTGTTGTTTTGTCTATTTCTCATTTGCATGTGCTAATTTAATTAAGTACTTGTGTTAGGAATAAAGTTATTATAAATGTTGATTGTGGGTTGGGATGCGTTTTGAACGTATAAAATTGCTTTAGGTACAAGTGACTTTTCTTTTATATATTTATTGAACTAATAATTAGTTCTAAAGAAAAAGACGTGCTGGCCACATGTGCGAGAATCGGCCAAGTTACTAACTACAACTTTTGCTCATGCACTCACACATTCAAACGAGCGTCTTGAACTCTATACTTGATAATAAATTACCCCTTAAATTATGTTTAATTGGACGAAAAAAAGCGTCATTCGTTTACGGATGACGAGGTTTCCACGGAAACATAGTCGTTACCCAAATATGGGTAACTCTTACAGTGTTCTACTATGTCTAATACATACCTAAGTTTTACTTTTATAATGTTTTCCTTGGAACGTACCATCTGTATATTTTGGATATCTATTCTTCTTCCTGAAACAACGGTATAATATAATACAATCTGTGCACCTATCTACCACCATTTCCACACGTGTGATTGAAAAAGTTTCCATATATATTATTAAGATGTACTTAACGTTGTATATTTTAACAAGAGAACAAAATTTACACTCATTTGTTAGTCATAGAATTAAAGAAAAAAGAATAACATAATAAAAATCAGGTAAAAAAAAAAGTCTCTGTACAGAAAAGAATTCAGCAACTTAATTTTACAAGTTTAACAGCTTAACTTTAAGAGTGTTTACAATACGATATCTGGATAGTTACCATACCCCCAAGAGGTTAGAAATGTTGAAAAATTCGGAAAAAACAAACCGAATGGTTCTAATTGAGCCAAGATTCGAAAGAAGACGTGCAGTATGAATTCTGAATGCTTTTCTAAATCGTGCGGTTTGTTCTAATTTGGTAAAGAGTTCTCGATAACTGAGTAAGAGTCGTTTCTGGAGCTCAAGAATGTAGACCATTTAACTGGTCACGCAGGGGTTAATGTCCCTCTTCAACATTGGTACCTCTTCTCTCTGAATGGATTGTAGTAACTAATTAAGTGGATTTATTATATATAAATTAGGTTTGGGTCGCTTTACTTAATTCGAACCCAATCCATTTAATTAGTTGCTATGTAAATTAATTAGTTCATTATCGGTCACTTCAGTGTATTTATAGAAATTGTAAACAATCGGTGATCCAATGTTTATGCATGCACTGCCACGTACGCGTAACTATAAGTGACACCCATTGTAGTAGTAGCAATAGTTTTTTGCAAAAATTTTAGAAACTAAGGTCGAGTGGCGATTATATATATATATATATTAGGTCATCCCATAAGTATAATAATATCGTTTTTTGACGGTGACTTTCGGTGAAAAAAATTAATACCTACATTTATTTTCAATCATCGATATCTTGACCATCAGTTTCGATGACCTTTTCCCATCTATCAGTCAACTTTCTTATTCCATTTTCGAAAAAGTTCTGGGATTTTTAATTAAAATACTCATTTAGTGCTGATTTTACATCCTCGCTATTGTTGAAATTTTTTCCACTTAAAAAATGTTGCATTGACAATGCAAGGAATAGATGGTAATCGCTTGGGACAAGATCCGGAGAGTATGGTGAGTGTGGCAGAAGTTTCCAATTGAAATTTTGAATTTTTTCTAGTGTTATCTTTGCTGTGTGTAGCCTAGCGTTATCGTGGTGGAATAGAACACGTTTGCGATTCACTAACGATGGTCATTTTTCACTAACGATGGTCGACGCTGCTTGAAGATGTTCAAGTTGTTGCCTGTAAATCTCAGTCGTTACGGGCTGATTTTGCTTTAAAAGTTCAAAATTTCTCTAATATCCCACCACACGCGCAACAAAACTTTCCGGGAATGAAGCCTTGGTTTTGGGCACTGTAAAGATGATTGACCAGATGATAGCTACTGACGTTTGCGTTTGGGATTGCAGTATAAGACCCACTTTGGACCAAATGAACAATTTTGTCTATCTCGCAGGGTTGGTCGACTGGATCTCGGTTCGTCAGAAAGGTCAAAATCACCTTTTCGAAATTTGGGAAACTATATTTGACACTTTCTCAAATTCAAAGCATGTTCACCATACACTTCACAAATGTTTTTAACCGTATTCGTAGTTGTACTACCTTTTTTAAATTCATATAGTATACAATGCCGCAAATGAAGTTCGTATATGCTCGTTTAAAAATTTTTTTTCAAGTGAAAAATGTCGATCAAACTGCATCGAATGCAACCGATAAACTGTTGAGAGAGCACTCTTTAAGCTACATAGAAAGAAGTTTCTATAAACACATCGCCGAGATGCGATTCAAGTGTTTATTTAAAGTACGATGAGACGACATTACTTATGGGATTACCTAATATATTGTAGGAATTTTATTTTAATTAGTAATGGTGATTATAAAATAAGGGTGAATAAAGTTCTAGAACATACGTGTATTGAATGATGTAGTAGAAGAAACAAAATAAGATAAAATGAAAGAAATTATTGTAGTGAGTATAATAGAAAATGAAAAACAATAACTTTTTTTTATCGTTCACATTTCAGTCTGAAGGATTTCTTTTGTATTATCTCAGAAACTAACTTTCATTAACTTTCATTCAATATTTAACTTTTCATTCTAACTTTCTGTTGGATATTTTATCTTGACAAAAATATCATGGTGGATTTATATAATTGTAGTTATATTTTATATTGCTAACTTGGAATTTTGTCTTCAACCTTTTTTTAACCCTTTGCACTCCAAGAATACCGACCAAACACAAGGAATGTCTGGCGATCTTTTTCTAATATACTTTTCATATACTCTCAAAGTTTATATCAATGCTATTTATTGATTTTTCTATAATTTTCCCGAGAAATGAAAGAAATGACAATTTTCATATTCTAAAATTGTATAGTTAATACCCACAACATAGGACACAAATAAAATGAATCACAGGTTAACTGCCGTACAGTATAGTTAAAGCGCAAAGAGTTAATATAATAAATAGTAGTTATTCAAGGTGATTAAGTTCAAGTGACGAAATATTTCAATTTTAACATTTAGATGGGTACGACACCGTTAATTTTGGCAGCGTCAGCTGGTCGGGGAAAAGTTGTTAAGACTCTACTAACCGAGGGTGCAAATGTTGATGCTCAGACTCAAATGGGCCATTCAGCACTACAATATGCAGCATCAAAGAACTGGCCATCCATTTGCACTGAATTGATAGAAAATGATGCGAATGTTAATATAACAGATAACGACGGTATGACGCCATTGCATAGAGCCGCATTAAACGGCAATGCAGCCGTAATCAGACTTCTCATAGAAAATGGAAAATATGTAATAGTTATAGGTTAGTATTTTATTATTTTTCATTTATTTAAAAGTTCTCAGAAAACAAACGCGCACTTATAATAAAGTAATTGGGCAAATTTTAGCTACATTCATATTAAATATAATTAATTACATTTAATACCATATTACCATAAGATATCAGGTTATCCCATAAGTAATGTCGTTTTTATAATTAATTTTAAGTGTTTAAGAATCAATATCTAGAATTAGTTTTACCCATTGATATAGTGATCATCATTTGCTCTGATCATGTCTTATCTGTCAATTAATTCTGTGATAGGATCTTTAAATTATTTCCGCTTTTTTTGAACTAGAAGCTCAGTTAATGTACACTTTAAGCGAATAGTATTATTACATTTTTTCCTGATCAAATAAATTCGTAACGATCGATGTAAATAGTAATATGTTTATTGCTCTAGATTGTATACAAAACAAAATTAAATACTGAGTAGGAAGAAAAAATAGTGTACAGAAGTAACAGAGAAACTATTTGCATTTATAATTAAAAACTTCAACTGCGTTGTAATCGCATTGTGAGATGAGTTTATATTGTAAAAAATATGCAAAAGAGTCAGCGTTAAAACAATAATTGGTCAAGCATTGCAATTAAACTCTGTAGAAACTGGGAAGGAAACAGTGTGAAAAGACACGGTGGAGCGTCGATATAAACAATTTGTGCCTTCTTTTCACAGCATAAATACTTACAGAAGATCGAAGAATGCGATTATGATGGATTCTACAAAAACAATTTAATTCGAGTTACGATGTTTTCCCAGTGAATGTCCCCATTGATATATATGACCTCTTTAGTGCCAATTTACCTTTGTTTTCATAATGCTTTTCCTCACATGTCGGCTCATATGTTTTAATGGCGGTTGCAAGTGGAGATCTTTCTTGTAATATTCTGCAGTGATTGGTCCAATTTTGATATCCAGTGTTATTGTAATCAGTAGTAAAATTCTTGCTCCATCAAAAAATGTATAAGTAGATACTTAATCTGTAATTCCTACGATGGGAGTATCATTTAACAATATTTTTGAAATGAACATCAAAATGGAAGCGTCAGAACTTTCGACATTACTTTGTGTAAAATCACCTAAGGTTTAGAATGTAAGTCTAAACAATATTGCAATATATCATCTTTGTCCAAATTTTCTTAAATTTATGGTTATACAATAAATTGAAAGGGTATTTATACACTGAATTTTTATATGATAAGTCTATATAGAAAAATGTGACACATTGACAAATCTGTTTTCCACTACACATAAAGATAAAGATGTATACATTAAGAATTCTCAATAATTCATTCCAAAATTTAACACTTAATACTCCAAATCTTTATATATTGATTATTATCAACTAAAAATGGCTGAATAATGCTTATCATATGTTTTTAATAAAGATAAAAATATTTGTAGATGTATCTATCTTATACGATAGGAATTTACAAGTTGGCGATTAATTATTATTCATTGCTAAATAATAATATGCATGATCGAGCATAAAATAAGAGGGGCTTCGTTTGGAGTATTCATCAAAATTATTCGTTCCAATTTTAGAACGTAAATGTAGAAGGGTTTGCAAAAATAAGTGGACGTTTCATTCAAGTTTTACTAGTAAACTCATCGATAGTTCTAGTAGTGTTACTGTTGATTCAGCAAACATAAAATAATTTATTAAGTATAGTAATTTCAAGCATGCTTCAAAGCAAAATGTCAGGTCTACCAATTACTTTGAATTGAGGATCTTGCCGTCGTGAATCTTATATACAAATGATCGAACCTTGCGTCTTGTACCACTTACCTACCCCAATAACTTCGAATAATTGAAATGGACAATGTAGAAGCAATGATCTATCTGAAATCGAACAAAACTTCCATCGGGTAATATTTTTTAAAGAAGAGCAAAGACAAAAAGAACTATATCTAATAATGTTTTTTGTTTTATTACAATAGTATATTAATCAAAGTCAAAGCCTGTATAAAGTGTTAGTGAGATAAAAAAGTTACTTTGTTGAAGTTTTTTTGTTATATGAGCGAAAATATACAGACACCGAACAAATCAGACGAATAGACATAGTACACAGTGGTGAAGGTGATTTTAAAAGACACACTTTAGATTTTTATTTGTATCAGGAATTTGCATATTTTAATTTGCTCTACGAAATTTGGGACATTTTATGTCTTAAATTGCCGATTTTCTGGTAATATTATTTTGTAAAGATATTTAATAAAAAAAATTCATTTTTTGTTAATATTAAGTTCGTAATTTAGCAAATCGTTTTAAAAGTTCTTCTGATTGTTTTCAGATAGTAAAGACAATTCCGATAATACTCCACTACATTTAGCATGTGAACAAGATCATTATCCAGAAGCTCATCTGTTGGTCCAAAATGGTGCTGACATACACTCGATGAATGAAGATCAAAGAACTCCTTTAGATCTTGCATGTCTAGGTTTACAACGAGAGCTGGAAAATATCAAGGCAAATGAAGTGATGTTTTAATGTCATCAGTTCAGTGGTGTTCAATCTCTGCTCCTTTCTAGTATTAAAGGCAAAATAATCTCAATTTTTCATATTGTGGAACATATTTTGATTAAATATGACAATGTCTTATTGTATATGACAATGTACTAAATTTGTATTGTATCAATGTTATTAAATAAAATCAAAGGTAAATACTTCCAGTTTATATGGTTAAATTGGTAATGAGATCAGTAGTATGACAAATTATGTATAAATACTTGAAAGAATACAGGAAGTGAATATGATAAAAAATCTTAAGGATAAAACTGCCTTTTATCCTTTCTTATATTAACATTATAGGCATTTATACTTACATTGTACTCAGATATAAATTAATGCTAGATTAATAAATAATCGTATTGCGTTATTTTCAAATTTATTTGTATATAATTTTTCGAAACTGTAAAAAATGTTAATCACTTTTGTAACTTTTAAATTATTGCAACAAATAATACTATATAAGTAATTCATTAACTGCTAAATAAATAATCGATTGAAGATCACTGACCGAATAACAATATTCCTTATTATTCAGTTTTCAGCATTTATTATGCCTTCCTTTTAACATGCTTCAGTTTCATTAATGTTTTTCATATATATATATACATACATATATATATATATAAAACGTATCAAAAAAGTTTATTATTTCGCTGATCAAATCTTCTTAAACTTTCTATCGTTCCCTTTCTTTCATTCATTTTTTTTAATTTTTTTTTTTATGTTAATCCATTCCAACCCCGTTGGAATTTATATTCTTAAAAAACACAGATGAATCGCTTCAGCCCCTGAAATAAATCGCTTCAATGAAACGCATCAAAATCGAGAGTTTATGCTCTCTGCGCTTATTTACACAAATTTACAGCGACTTGCAAACACAAGAGAAATTTTGGATGATTCATAAAAAATATGTTCATTGAAATATTAACTTTCAATTGATTGTGATGGATTCTTTTATGTCATTGATTATTTCAAGTAAATATTGTTTGTTGTTAATAAAAATAACGCTATTTCTATTTAGTAAATAATCTCCTAATTAATTTTAGACTGGCGCCTGTTGTAATTGGATTGAAATAAATAAAACTTAAGTAAATTATTAACCATTTCGCTGCGGTGCACGCGTAGCAAAAGAGGAATCATGATCTACTATAAATATCTGTCGGTTACTTAAATTTACGTACATTGATAGTAAAAATGAAATTAACGTTATTTCACGTTATTAATAAAAAGGAAACTAAGTATATATAAATGTAACACATTTTGTATAATTTATGATGGCATTTCGATGTTTTTTACAAATAATTACTGATTTTGCAGGATGTAAGTGTAAATGATCGCAAATTTATTTAGGCCGCAAGTATACGCTTTTCGCAACGAAAGGATTAAATAATAGAAATTACTTTATCATTATTAATACACATTACTTTAAGTAATTAAAATAGAATTGACGGAAACCTGAACAAATCGCAATTACAAATTCACATATCCAAGATACTTATCACTTCAATATAATATTTAAGTCTTTCAAAATTTGTTTACACAAATTGCGTAAATAATTGGCAATAAAGAAATTATTATTATTATATGTTACAAATACTAGTTAGTGAAGTATATTTTTTAAAATCAACCAAATTTTCAAGAGAAATGAAATACTTTCGTACAAGGTTGTCGACATTTTAACGGTAATATAACTTTGTATACGTCATAAAAGATTCTGAGACTCCGGATCTTTTTTCTACGTTTTGAACCCAAAAAGGGTGTGAATAAAAATCTGTTGAAGTTTTGACGTTTACGTTTTCTTCTTGACAGACACAATTCATTACAGTATCCTTCTTTATTTGTGACATTATAACTTATTCCTTATTAACTAAACCTGTCGAAAATGTATATAATGTTTATTTCAAAGATCTTTAAATTTAATTACGATAGTTACGTGGAGAAAATAATGGTCCACAATATGTGAAATGGCAGTTCAATTGTGAATTTGAAAAGCCTCACTAAAAAATCACTAGAAACTTGTTTTGTGTAAAAAGGTCAGGCCGGTTTCATTCATATACAATTGCTTAGCCGTATCAAAAAATATTACAACCTTGAATATATATTCAGAGTCACAATATATATGTAAACAGAGTGTACGATAAGAAACGTTACACCCAAGAAACTATTTCTGTACCGAAAGTATGAAAATTCTTAATGACTTCGCATGAAAATGAGTTAAAGATTTTCTGCGTGTTTATTCAGCTTTGATATTTAATTATCTAAAATCGAATAATCATAAAAAATCACGATCAATGTTATTTTCAGCGTGAATGTCGTTTCCTGGATGCGGTATACTTTACAAAATGCAGTAAAAGTTGAATAACTCCAAGTAACGATCTACGACATAACTACCTATTGTTTATCCCTACCAATGAGGGAGAGACCTCTTCACACATTCCGAAGCTCAATGGTTGAGCAATGTAACCCGACCCAAGTTCGAATATTATCAGTGAGGTAATACTAATGCAACAATAAAGCTTTTGTGTGTGTGTGTGTGTTAATGAAACTTTCTTTTACCAACATACCTGTGAGATTATTTCGATTAAAATAAAACCAAATACGATGTAATTTGAATTAAATTTATTTATTTATTTATATTAATCTTTTGACTACGACGAGTGACCATAACTGTCCAATCCATCAGTCAATCGGTTGATTGTATACAATGAACCATAGTAGATGAATTATTAAAGAAGTAAATGTAATCCAAATTATAACGTATGTGGTTTTATTTTAATCAAAAAATTCTTACAAATACAAAGATAGAAGTGTCATTTGAAGAAGATCAAGAATAAAAAAAATGTCATCATTATATTAGTCTCACCGATGTTTTTTTTTTCTTGCCTCAATTCTCGAATCTCTTTCTTTTCCACTTGTCTTTTTCTACGCTCGGTATAAACAAAGACAAACTTGAAAACACGATTCGAGCCGTTTGGTCTAAAAATTAGTACCTTCATTGGATAAATGCCTGACTCGGGTCCCGATTCTTATACAATTATTCAACTGTTACTGTATTCTGTTGTGTGTGTGTGGGTGCGCGCGCGCGTGTGTACACATATATACGCGTAATGTGTATAACCGCCCGTTAACGTTTTTGTCTCACGTTTTAAAGGCAGGAACCATCATATAGAATACCCATTTGGCTAAACAATGATTAAAATTTCAAGATAATAACTGCGAAAATTGGACATTATTTTGTACGTTCGATTTAATATCAGATTTTATTAACGAATAACGCTAACTTCGACTACGCGTTTATTTTCTCACAAAAAAAAGTCTTTTTGTATAAAATTATTTTTTTATTTTGAAGTTTATCATTTACTTCCGATTAAATCTTGGCAAAAAGAGATTAAATATGCATCATCATTGAATGCACAAGAAATTCATATGCAAAAAAATGCACGTATCAACGTAGACGTATAAGTCAATTTCACTTTACGATAACAAAATTTCATTTTAAATACATTGACAGATCCATTGAAATATAATTTCCTTTTTTCCCCCTCAATTAAAACAGAAGTAGCGAAATTAATGTATTTCTTAAAAAATGTAAGAAACCTAAACGTACGTACCGTTTTAGAAAAATTAATCATTGTCCCTGCAATATTTACGAGCTCGTAGATGCTAATAACATTGTCTCAAGAACTTTTATGAATTTTTCGGAACATGTAAATTCGAATCATATGAAAACAGAAGAGCTTTCGTCCTACGATCGATCTTAGATACCGATTGATACAAATCGATCGTCGATTTTCGGTTCGTTCCGATAGGTAAACAATTCACTCGAAAACAAATGAAAGTTGTTACTCAAAGGAAAAAATTAGAAAAACAAAATTAATAAACTTGAACGATAAACAAAAAATGAAAAACTCTTCTTAAAAATAATAATACTTTTTCTTAAAAAGCCGGTTGTCAAAACAAAACTTTCTCACATAGAAGGTACTTGTACGTAAGAAAGCTTTCTTCTTTAAATAATCTTTCAATTGTTTCAAAGTGTTCTAGTCTGAGAAACTTCGAAATACTTTGTCTTTAAAAAAGTTTCAAATCTTTGAACCACTTTGTTAGTATTGTTTTAAAATTGCTTATATTTGAACACCTCAATTAAGAGAAAGTATACCCCGACCTTTGGAAGTTCTGTAGTCACTGATCTCTCGGAACGATACCTGAATCATCCACTATTTGCTTGATTATTAAAAATAGGTACAAATAACATATTACGACTTCTTCGCGATAAAAATAAAAACTGCAATAATAATAATAGTAATTAATGATATAACTATAATATAATTATAATAGATATTAATGCTGCCTAAATGCGGTGTTAATTCGTTATCGATTATGCAGCCCCAATAATATATTTCTAGTCTGAATCTTACCCGGCGAAGTAGTAGCATTTTCCGCAAAAAAAAAAAAAAAAAAAAAAAAAAAGAAAAAAAAGTGACGAACCTGTTTGACAAGAAATATGTAATTATATAAAACTTCTAAAGTAAAACTTGTACAAAGTATGGCATTCTAGCACTGTTAATGCTTGGTGGCATTAATGTGCAAGTCCTTGTACAAATATACGTGCGCCTCGCGTGCTAAACTCATTGGAAAGACATTCGGCACAAATTTATCCGTAAAACTCTTCCATTGTGTAGATTATTAATGATGTGGGCCTTTAATTAAGTTATCGATGATAAGTTGAAAAGAAGTTTCCCGGAGAAAATTCGTCATTTTTTGCGGAGTTCCGGAAGAACGGAGATAAAATACTACTCGGTACGGCCCTGCCAGGTGTCTTATGTACAGAAGAAAGCCGTCTTCATCTAATGGTATCGTTGGGTGCATATGAATCGACTCCCGATCTCGGGAAAGCGAGTTCTTTATTTGGAACTCGATTTTCGTTGAAGTGGATCTTGCGCGCACCTCTTGGACCTTGGTTTTCTATGGGTTTCCTGCGTTGTGAGAGTTCAATAAGTGACGTGTTCTTTCGTTCAGTTGACAGTTTCCTCACCATCGATGCTTTCGTCCTGCGTCGTTGAATCGTCACCGGAGCCACCGGCTTGAACAGAACCGCGTTTCAGACGCGTCGAAGTAAGGCTTATTGGAGGCCCACCTCGTCTGTGAAGAAATTTTTAAACACTGTTAGTCATGTTATCGTGGAACGATAGAGAAATATAAAAGAGTTTGCATTATTAAACAAAACGATTTCTAATCTCTCAAAATCAGCTATTATTTTCCACCTAACGATTCTTAACCATTTCGGTATGAACGTTGACATTTCAATTCTAACTAAATATACAAGGTATAACTGAAATAATTAAATATTTAAAGAATAAATAAAAATTATATACACATGAACCTGGTGGCGCTTCCATTCCGACATATTAACGTAGTCCTATTATATTAAGATGTAGTAAGTTCGAAAATGATCAATCTATATGAAAATTAAAATAGTATTTATCAAAATGGCAATTTATTTCAACATTGAATGGAAAGGCGTATAAATAGAAACTTAAGAGAAGCTTACTAACTCTATTAAGAAATCTTTTCTTAAAAACCATGTCTCGCCACAAGCACGTTAAATATTACCTGATATAATTAACCGGGGACAAAATAAACAAATTTAAACACCCGTAACTGCACAGAAATTAATTACATGTATTGAAAACACATTCGATATTCGACACAAAACAAATAGCATTATTAGAAATACGATATGTTTTTAATCATTCCTAATTTCTGCTTTCAAATAACTTAATGGTAGTGACACTAATGCAGATTATGAAACTTCCTTTTTCGTTTATATCAAATAATTCGTGATTACTAAATATCAGGGTTTGAAACGATCCCGAGAGTAACTATTTTAAATTGTAACTTAAAACAGTTACGAGAACCAAAAAAATAATTATAATTAACTGTTATGGACATATAATAGATATCGATTCTAGTCTATATCGGTTTCAGTTACAGTTCTTCAGAACTGATATTATATCCGGATTTTTTTTCTTCTTTTCTTTTTTAAACTATGAAGAAATACAAATTTTTTCAACTCTATCATATGAGTATTTAATTTTTGAATGTAATTAAAAAATAGCCAATCCGTATTAGACAGTACCATATAATAGATACAGGTCAGCACAAAACTTAACAGAAGGAAGACGGTGCGTTATCGAGGCACGAAAACTTCCGGTTAGTACAATGTGAGTCATCAATGGTTAGTTCATCAATTGGATACTTTCACAACTCAATGATGCACTTTAACTTCGAAAAGTTTTTACTGACAGAAAACATGTTCTAGGGGAAGTCTATTAGATCCGTTTCTGAACGATTTTCATAAATATTGCGAGATGAAATTTATCAAGTATAGAGTTCGAGACGCTCGTTTGAATGTGCGGGCGCATGCGCAGTGTATGATCGTGTTTTGTGTGGTTCCCCGCGTTTGATCGGCTTTCACTCACGTGGCCGGCATGTCTTTCTGTTTAGAACTAATTATTAGCTAAATAAACATAAAGGAAAAGTTAATTGTGTCAGAAGCAACTTTATTCACCCAAAGAGAATTCCAATCTATATTCAACAGAGGTAGTGTTATTTTAATATTGTGTTGTAGGGTCATCATTCGTCAAATGTAATTCTTTAATTAAAGAAAATGGTTGCAAATGTAATTCTAAAGTTTCTTTTAAATTAGTAATTATTGCAGATGCATCATGTCGAAAATTATTTGACAAGGTAGCAAAACTTTGAATTACTTTACTACTATCAAATATTCCTGTGTGTAATGTAATTTGTTGTCTACTAGCTCCAAAATGAATTAATTGCACTCTTTTACTGTATTTGTGTAAATAATTTTTGGCTAAAATCCATAATGATTGGATATTCACCTTTACGCAAAGATTCTTTTAACTTTTTAAAATAATCAATCCAGCTGGTGAATATTATTATTCTCATGGTTCGCAAAAAAATTCAATTCGTTTTGCTTCACAAAATCATTTCTCTTTCTTTGTAATTTGTACCGTTATCGGTTTCTTCGTTTTTTTTTTTCACTAATTCGTTCTTCTCTCTTAGTAACCCATTTATAATACGTAACCTTGTCTAACTGATCGATTTGATATAACTTAATGTTAACTTTATTTTGTATACAACTTTTACATTTTCTTGCTAAGTAATTTTCAGTTCTTTGCTGACATGTGAGATCAGTTAAAATGTTTTAACTTGGACAATGTTACGCGAAAATCAGCAGCTTAAAAAATGCTTCTAGGACATGGTGGGAATGATTTAATCTTTTTGAAATTTTTCTAATGGACATATTTGCTTTAAATATTTCAGTTATTTGTCCTTTTTCAAATTCAGTTAGTCTTTTGCCTCTTTCCATGTTACCAACACTCACTAAATCTTATTATATGTATCTTATTATTTATAAATCTATAAATGATTAACTTCCACAATTGTTGAATTTCTGGACCACACATAATAACAATTATTGCTATAATAAGCTGATATTGTTTTTATTGACAGTCGGCTCTATCGTATTAGGACAGACTTTAGAAAAAGACGACAAAAAACATTTCTCTGCGTTTCTCTGAAATTTATATTTTCGAAAATGACTTCGGAGCAATTTTATTAAATAATTGATCGATTGGCTTGACATTTAAGATACATGTTTTATAAACATCCGTTTATAGTCTAATTCAAAATTATAAAAATATCTTTTATGTTTTTTGAAATAAGAGTTAAATTGAAAATGTCTTAAATAATCGATATTTATTATATTATGTGTCGTCATTTTGTTTATCTACTTTTTTTATGAATGATTGTAGTCCATGATATAAAGACATCTCTACAGATTAAAAATAATTTTGACCTTTTTGTTTTGGGCCACAGAGTGGATGTTAGTATAGAGAAATTATGGATCAACTAAAATGTGGACAAAAAAATGTATAACGTTGTTTACGTTCCAATCTTTTAATATTAATTTCTGTTTATATGAAAATTTGTAAGTCTTTAAACAGGGATAAATATATTCATAAGATATTACAATATTTTGCAGTTCCTCTAAAACAAGATTAAAAGAATTATCTGTTTCTAATTTTTTTGAAAGTTAAGCCCCTTTAAGATGAGAATTGAATAAAAAGTTATCAACTGAATTGATTATTTAATTTACATAATCGGTTTAATTTAAAACTGCAATAATGTTTAAAACGTTTTCCAGATTGTTTTTCATTAATTTTATAATGTTTCATTCACTCTTATTAATGAAATTCATAATTGTGTAAAGAAAACTTTCATCTATTAATGAAGCAGCTATTTATGATACAATTGACGCGTCAGGCAAGATGTTAAAAAATGTAAGAAATTAAAAAAAAGAAAGCAACGGTTTGTCATCAAAATGCGATAAACAAAGGAGAAGAGCAATAGTAAAATTTCATTTTAATGTATAGAAAGGAAAATTTGAGACTCGGATGAAAAAATGATTAAAAAAGGTAGATTGAACCTGAACTATTTGTCCGAATAACAGATGTATATGTGCATAAAGAGATATGGTAAAACTTAAAGATAAAAAGTATCGAATATAGAAATTGTAAGTATTGTAAATGGTTAGAGTACGAAAATTATCTCTTCCCGACAATTAAAAATATGTAAAGAGAAAATACTTCATACATAGAAGAATTATAAATAATACGAATTCAAAAGCAAGTAAAGAATTTCTTAAGCATAAATTGAGAAAATCAAACAAAATTAAAAATCAAACAAGAAAACTATAGAAAAGAGTCAAGAAAATGATAGTCAAAGTCTACTCGATATAAGATAAAATTAAGATAATAATAAATAGAGAACTACTGAAAGGAGTAAGAGTGATTGTGAATAATGATATACAAAAGTGGCGAAAGAAACTCAGAGAAGTTTAAAAAAATGTATGAGTGAAATATAAAGAATAACATATTCTTTTTGTAAACTCTATGCGCATTAATCTATTACTTCAATGAAATATAAATACATGCATATGCATGAAATTCGAAATTGAACTTAAAAATACTACAAGAAACATTAAGTAATGGTTATGGACTGGCTATAAATCAAGAGTCATTAAGTCACGTCGAATTAAGACTTCAATAATCTAGGCTAGCATAGATCATTAAACAACGAACAAAATATACAGAAGCAGTAACAACAACAACAACAACAACAGCAGCAGCAGCAGCAGGAACAACACCAACACACAACGATGATAATGATAATAGAAGTAGTAGTAGTAGTAGTAGTATAGATGATGATGATGATGATGATGATGATGATGATGATGATGATGATGATGATGATGATGATGATGATGATGATGATGATATAATAAAAACCCCATTAATTCGATTCTAATTATTTTGGATCTTCTGATTAATCACCTTTTCCCATCGTGATTTTTAAACGCTTGAACTTACACTGACTATACATAATTTCACCCTTAGAAAATCGACTCCTTTAACAATTACAGAAAGCCAATATTTATGTCCTGAGTGGAGGAACACGAGTATAAAACGATCATTAATCATTTTTAATGTTACGTACCAAATCGTCGTCTAGGTACACAAATTATAAACGCGCAATGTCCAAAGCACAATTTCTTCATTTTTTATGAACACCGTTAAATGAATTTAATTAATTTTCCTCTTCATATTCTTAATATTAGAGTTCTTTTGTGCATTATAATATTATGACTTCATTTAAATTAATATAAATTATAATATTGCGTTTTAGTTTGAAGTTGTCATGTTACTGTAGTATTAAAATACAGTAATAGATTTGTTACACTAAATACGTGTACGTATATATAATGACTTCACATAAGAAAGGACAACAATACATAGTGAAGCACGAACCATGGTAAAAAGAAATACGTCTACACCAATGTCATTTACTAACACTGTATTGCACTTTGTTGCGACCTATTTCGTTTGACTTCTTTGTTACGCAATAAGCTTCTATAGTCCATCCGAAGAGACGACACATTAATGTTTACATTAACGCCTACGTGATCAATTAAATGGTTTGTAGCTATTGGTCTATTTTCTTGAGCTCCAGGAACGACTCACATTCAGTTATAGAAGGTTTTGTTCTCTAGTCAGAATAAACCGGAAGGTTTGAAAGAATTTTCAGAATTTACGCTGCATGTCTTCTTTCCAGCCAACAGCTGTAATACTACTATTACAAATAGTAGTAAACTACTTTAAACAGTGACTCAAAATAAACTTTTAATAACAAAAAAATATTATTTCGTCTAACTCATTTTATTTATTCCGTTATTATCCTATATCTGTCTTATATTTCTTTAACCCGTTGAGTGCTGAATACACCTGATTGAAGCAATTCACATGGTCCAGCGATTGCTATTGTTGGGGACAGATATTTCTTTTTACTAGTGTGAATTTTGTGAATTGAAAGTAGAATTTACAATTGAGTTATTGTAATTGCTCCAAATTAAATAATATGAGAAAATTATTTTCAGAAATATGTATATGGATGGACTATTATTATCCACGCCGAGAGCTGTCTCTAAACACGAGTATATGCGTCCATGACACTCACAGGGTTAAGAAGTGATTGTTCGAAAACATAGTTTCTTTATTACGTGTACCGTTGATTATACAAATTATTTAATTCTAAATTAAATAATTTAAATTAGAAAAAAGTAACAATGAAGTTTAGAAAAAATGTTCTACGTAATTATTCGGTCCGAGTATTGTGAAATCGGCCTTGATCTGATCACACCTTCCTTCATCATTGCAGTCGTATTTGGTATCTCGTCTCGTTAAACGAACCATAGATGTGATCGACTCAGTTAATAATAACAATATGTTTGGATAGCAGCGTCGCTGTAACGCTACTTATGGACAATTCCCTTTACCCCTGTGCTGTTTTAGCTTGCAGGTAGTGTGTCATCTCATTTCTCTATCATAGATACGGTGGTCGATGAAATTGGGACGAGCTATATATCATTGGGATAGTATGAAAAATAAAAGATAGGTATATGACACGATTGAATGGTTGTAAATTCCTATTTTAAAATTATAGATTTAGGCAGATGCATACAATTGCAAAGTGCAATTGCCCAATTTGAAATATCATATTTTATAATACATTATTCAAATACATTTTTTTATTCTCTATAAAATGATAATAGGAGAATTTTTTATGAAATTGTTAATTTCTTACCATGGGAATTCTTCAAAGAGGGCGTATAAAAATGCTAATCATGATATTGAGAGCATTCAGTGGATTATTTCATTACAAACATACAAGATTACAAAAGAAAAAATTAATAATGCAGTGAAAAACATAAAGATGAGAATCGTACAAATATGATAAAGATAGAACACAGACATAAATCAATACATGTGCTGAAAGATAGAAATGGTCATTCACAAACTAAGAGTTAAAATATCTTCCAAAGTAATAATTTTCTGGAAAAAAATTCTAATACTATTTTCACAGAGAATCAAAAAATGAATTGAATAATGTATTCAAAAATATGAGGTTCTATTTAAAAATCAGATGTGCAATTGTACAGTGTGTAAAAAAGATTTTGTCATAACTATCATAGGCGTATTCTACACCTTCAAATCGGTGGAAAATTGTTAAAACACTTTCCCGGAAAGTGATCTTGACAATTTTTTTTCAGGATCAAAACTTTCTACGATTGCATCGTATTCTACTCATAAAAAATAAACTTATAAAAGGAACCATAGGTCGTAATTCAACCGTTCTTCTAGAAAGTAGACAAATTTATCTTACATTTTGTGAAAGATGCAAAATAATGGTGGCCATATTGAAATTGGAGCACAAGCACGATTGCTGCGGAATATAAACGAAGATGGATCTGCTCTTTGGGACAGATTACGGGAGTAAAAAAACAGAAGATAACACGAAGTTAAGATTAACTAATAATGTTTACATCTTATTGCACTTCATTTTTCACTTCTTTGATAATATTTTCAGCAATGCGAAGTGATAAACACTAGAAATAAAAGAATAAAATAAATTTGACTACTTTCTAGAAAAACGGTCGAGTTACAACTCATGGTTCCTTTTGTAAGTTTGTTCTCCTTCATGAGCAGAATACGATGCAATGGTAAAACGTTTTGACCTTAAAAAAAATTGTCAAGCTCACGTTTAGGGAAAGTTTTTTTAACAAATCTCCGCCGATTTGAAGGTGTAGAATACGCATACGATAGTCATGATAATATCTTTTTTTTTCACCATCTACTTTGCACTTATGAGCATGAACTTAAATACCTGATAGCGATATAGAAATTTAGAGCATTTAAAATCATTCAAATTTGCCTTATACTGTTTTCTCATACCTCAAACCATATATAGCGCATCCGAGTTCCACGGGAGACCTTGCTTACAAGTTATTGTGCGATTTCGGGCATAACCCACTTCGTTTAACATCATTGTCATACGACATTAATTTGCCATAAATTCAGCGGTACATCGGGGGTAAAATTATGCTTCGCATCTGATGCATGAAAAACTGAAAGGAATTTTTATAAGATGCTAATGAATACGGTCAAGTTACCTATGCAAAACAGGCAATAGGAGACTGATAAGGAAATAAAAAGTATAGCTGTCAATTATTATAAATTATATGAAAAGAGTCACAGGTCAGTTGCAACTCAAAAGATAAGTATAAATACAATTAAGATTATATGTTACAAGAAAATGTGTACATTCTTAACATGTTAAACGCCACGGTGGTCCCTGAACACTGGTGCTCAAAAATTACAAGGATTATTTAACGCGCTTACGAAACACGAACTTTAATACTTGTAAACTTTTAAATAGCATTAAAATCGTTAGTAATGCTATAAAATAACAAGTACATCGACAAACTATTGAATATATCAACTTTTTACAATACAGTTTAAACAAATATCCATGAATATAGAAAACTGGCGCAGCGTTTAACGTATTAAGGGGGCAGGGCAGTTTGAAGTTTTATAAATCAGATACAAGACAAGCCTTTAAACAATTTATTTTTTGGGTATAAACGATGGGAGACCAGTAGTATACTTCCTGCGTACCACCATAATGTATTGGACTGGAAAGTTGGTATAGTTACCAAGTGGCAAAGACTAACAATGATCTGCGAAATTATAATCACAAACCGGGATTGCATGCAGTTGTGCTAAAAGCTATTACACCTATTTACAGGGAATTGTGCGGTGATTAATTATTAGAATGCTGTGTGGATGAATTCATCCAAAATCGGAACGAGAGCTTCAACAATACCATAGGAGTTTAACTACCAAAAATTTATTCAGTGACATTACAACTGTCAAGATTGCTACTAATATTGCTATTAGTATTTTCAACAAAGGTTTTTTTTTTAGTTAACGCTTGACAAAGAAAGAATTGAAACAGCCAATAGACGATCGTTTGAAAGCACGAAAGAAAGTTGAATTACCCGTAGAGTTATAAGAGGCTGAAGTTGAAGCAGAAGGTCGCATGTACGAAGCAGAAATGGCTGATTAATAAGAAGTGAAGGATACGTATGAAAAATGTCGTTCCGAAACATTAAACGCGCTTTTTTTGAAACTAGATTTTTAGAAATGGTGTGCAAGATATCTCGGAATCTAATCAATCGATTATAATACTGTGTACTTTTAAACTTTTTTTTGACTTTTTGTTGCAGTTAGTCGTGTTTGGTTGGAATCATACACACCTATAGACAATTTAAAAGAAATTATGTAAAAAGATGCTGTCATAAAGTTAAATGAAAGTCTTTTTTTTTAATGTTGCATTAGGTGCTAAAATATACCACAAAAACTTATATTAATCAAGTATGTACTTTTCTTTATCGTTTCTTCTAAGTATTAGTAATTTTTAGACTCGTTAAACTGTCCTGCCTCCTTAAGACAGAAGTGTTAGGGATAGCTAAGTAGACTATGTATATATTTTTTAAAACGAATAAAAGAGTTTTTCTTGTTATGTCATATATTATTAAAAAAAGAAAGAATATCATATAAAATGACTAACTTGCTAAATATTATTTTCTGTACTCCCCTAATGATACATGAATATTAATAATAAATAATAAATAATGTAAAATATTAAGAATAACTTAATTCATAAACTAACCAGGACTTATGGAATTCTTGAAATCCGAATAGTTTCTCTTTGTAACGTTATTTTCATGTGCGGTATCAACTTTTCTTTATTCCTTGATGCCTAAATATTTCAATACATTATAAGAATTCCTTGTTTTCAAACTAATTGTCGTTATGGTATAGTTGTTTCAGAAATAAGTAAAAAGTAAACAATAGTAATCCTGAAGTTTTGAACTTCCGTTCTTAAAATAAATAAGTGCAATAACATATTTTTTTTAATCAAATAAACTACGCTTTATTAAATTGTGAAACGTAGCAACAAATCATTGTCAAGATACGTAATCGGTAAAACAAAATAATAAATTGTTGAATCTTACCTTAATTTATTTTTAAGGTTTGCGACCTCTCTAGTCAGCTCTTCCTGAGATTCAAGCAGATCATCCATTTCTCTCTGGGCTTTCCTTTTCATTGCTTTATGCCTACTAATTTCTTCCTCAGCTTCATCAAGCTGTCTCTTCAGAGCTTTCATTCTTGTATTTACTTTTTCTACTTGTTCTTTATATTGGTCAGTGATTCTTCTTTCATCTTCTAACTGTAAACTCAACTCCTTTAATTTTTTCTCCAATTTTCGATTAATTTTCTGCTGCGCAAATCTTTCTTTTGCTTCAGTTTCAAATTGTTCGTCGAGATTGTTGATCTTTGACTCCAATTGTTGCATTGTAGCTTTGGTCTTTGCCCTTTGAGCAGTTTCCAATTCCGTTAGTTTCGCTTTCAATTCCTTATTTTGTCTTTCCAGCAACAGTTTGTGCGATTCTAATTTCTGTGTAGTCGATCTTTCGGTTGTTAGATCGTTTGTTAGTTGTTCAATAGTTATCTGAGCCTTTCTGGCTCTGTCCATTAACAACTCACCATTAGACTGTTCTTCTTCTAATTCCTCTTCCAGTGTTGCAATTCTAGCTTCTAATCTCCGTTTTTCATCTAGCATCAGCGTGCCCTTATTAGCATTATTATTAAGTTCCTCTTGTAATTCATCTCTTTCATTCTCTGCAGCTCTTCTCGCTCGTTCACTACTGGCGAAATCTTCAGTCAACTGCATCAAATCTGCTTCTAAACTTTTTACTTTTCTTTCAGTTTCCTTAGCAGTTGCTGCGAGTTCATCTCTAGCAGCTCTAGCCTCTTCAGTTTCTCTAGTGCAATCTTTCATTTGTGCTTGAAGTTTTTTCAATTGTTTTAATGCATCTTCTTTTACCTTATTATGCATCTCCAGTTGTTGTTCAATATCTTTATAATCTGCCTCCATTTTCTTTCGCTGTGCAATTGCGGCAGCCCTTTGTTTTCTTTCGTCCTCTAATTCGGCTTCAAGATCACGTAATTGCTTCACCAATCCTCTTCGTTTTTCCTCAGCCTGTTCTTCTTTCGCTTGCAAGTCTCGTTCAAGCTGAGCTCTCAAAGCTTGCATGTTTACTTCTAAACGTAATTTTGCATCTTCTGTGAACTGTAATTCATCTTCAAGTTCTTCTACTTGAGAACGTTGCTCCGCCAATTGGCATTCGAGGGCACGTTTTGCTTTTTCGAGTTCATGCACATTTTTGTCTGCTGTCCCTTGATTGTTTACAAGCTCATCGAGCTCCGATTGAAGACCTCGACGAACACGTTCGAGTTCTTCGACTTTTTCGTTCAATTCGTCAAGTTCTCGAGTCAGGGATAAGACACGAGTTTCTTTTTCACGAGCCTCGCGTTCAGCAGCGTCGCGTTGTTCTGCATATTGTTCAGAGACTGCTTTCTCTTCAGCTAGGACCTTGAAAATGGTAATAATAATGTTAAATATTAAGAGGGAACAAATTTTAATAATCTCCTATGTTAATTCTACCATTATGCAGAATGTTCCATTAGAATCAGAACATCTAATTATCCACCTTATTTCTAATAAATTTAGGGAAACGTAATAAAACGTATTTTAAATGATTTTGAAGGAGAAACACGGTGCCCGTGAATTTTGTAACGAATATTAAAATCCACTCCATTGTGTCTAAATTATGGCTTTCAAATAATCTTGAACTTAAAATCACCATCCATCATTGACCATTTTAAATAATACCTCGCCGACTAAAATCACTTTAAGCATTTATAGACATAAACAGTAAGGTAACATATTATTTCACTGCTATTTGGAATTTAATCACTAATTTTAAGTTCAAAGTTACTCGAAGGTTGTAATGCAAACATAATACAGTGCATTTTAACATCTGCTATAGGATACAAGCAAAAAACTATATGCTTCTGTGCAAATAATATCGATGATCTTGAAAAATCTGAAGAAAAAAAAGATCAACTATGGAACAACATTTTTCATTACACCATAATTCTTCTTTGAAACCATTCAAATTATGTCTCAAACATTTTCCTTGGTTATCAGAAACAAAAAATATAATTAGGTGCTCTGGTTCCAATGTGACACCCTTATATTAAAAAATCAAGATTTTTATAGTACTCAAATGTAAATTAAAAATCAGTATAAATCTTTATTGAAAATTAAAATCTTGTGGAACGATTTCGTATTAATGCCTGATATAGCCAGAATTTGACATACTTCTGGATAAAACTGCTCCAAACAGTTATATAAAAACTGTTATAAAACGTTTTTAGCAAAATTTAGTAAAAATATTGTGAAGAACCAATATTAGGAATAAGTGATATCTATAAAGAATCAAAAAAATAAACGTATCTATTCTGTAAATTATAAAACCAACAGTCGACTAATGCGTCCAATTTTAGAGTGATACGAGACGAAGGCTTCATGAATGTCCTAAAATCCGCACTAATACGGAACCGTTACACAAGGCGTTTACACCTTACGGACCCTGACTGGTATGTGAAAAGTGTGTTAAAAACTTGTTTGAACAAAATAATTTGTTTGAACTTCGAATCATGTATTATTACCTCAGATTTGAATCATTGTAGTGACAATACAACGAATTTTCAAATTCCATTTCTCATAATTTCATATAAAAAAGTTTTATTCTATACGTTCGATTTATTTTCACAGTTTAATATAGAAGTGGTCTGTAAGGTGTTATATATTAATAAAATACTGATAATAATTCAATTTAACAAAACAAAAAAAATTGATTATTTTTGTTAGTGAATACGTACATAAAATTTTAGAAATAATTAATTAATAATGATAATAATATTAAAAACTCACAGAAAGCTCCTCAAACTATTGTTAATAATAAAAAAGTAATAATTCTATTAATTTTAAATTAACATAACATTTAAGATAACAGTAACTATTCCAGCATAACTATTGTCTAGATTATTAAGAAAAAAAAACGATTAATGATATAATTTTGATAGTATAAGTATTAAAACTTAATTATATAGAAATTTAAAAAGTAGTAATTATGATTTTAAGAGAAATGAAAGTTTACTTAAACAATAAATTAGAATGTACAAATAATGATATAAAAAATTAAAAGATACTGAGTAAAAATCTTTAAAGAGGAGTATTCAAAAATTATTATGATTTGTGATTGTTATAGTAACGTTGAAAGGAAACAAAGTTACTACCGACTTAACTTTAAAATTTTGACATTATTAAAATAAAAAATTTTGTAACGTAAATAAAATAAAATTTGATGACGATAACAAATTTAATTAAATTGTTGAATAATTATAATCGATCCGATTCGATCAATAATTACTCACGTATAAAGTAATGAAGCACTTAATTTTACTGACGGATAGAATCATTTGTTTCCAAACAGAATTTCGGCGTTTTGTCAGTGGTTTTTGCTGTATTCCTTAGTGCGACAATGTAGCAACCCTGCCTTAAACGCACCTATGTGTTTGCTTTGAATATTTCTGATATTTATTAAAATTAAATTTTTAACTTTATTTATGAGTAATTAGTGACCAAATCAGTGTTGATTATGATTAATGTCCAATAAATTTAGTTATATTAATTATGATCAACTATTTTATAACTTATTTAATCTTTCGAAACATGAAATTAAGTTACTCAAATAATTACCTTGTCGAAATTTTTCTGTTTTTTCTCCAATTCCAGCACCTTAGCTCTTTGTGCTTCAAGCTCAATAATACTATCTTCCAGTTCTGCCTGAATTTTCTTTTTCGATTTATCCAATTTATCATTGGCGGCTTGTAATTCTTCAACTTGTCTTTGAAATGCTTCAATATCTTTCATACATCTTTTTCTAGATTCTTCCAATGCTGCAGCAGCTTCAGCTTCTTCTTCAGCTTTCTTCTTAGCTTCTGCTAATTGTACGTTTAAACCAAGAACCTATTTAAAATAAATGTATGTATTAACATTTTTATTTTTATACCTTATCAGTTTCAATGAATTTAGTGAAGCTATTTAGACTTTTAAGTAAACATTGAAATATTACGAGGATCAAAATTGTACAACAACAGTAATTATTCAGCAATTACTGTAAGCACATTTAATTTTGTAGTTCATTATTTAATTGAGAAGTTTAAATAATAATCTTACATGTTTGTCTAAAGCTCTCTTTGTTTCCTCTTCCTCTTCTAGTTGATCACGTAGATTTTCCTTTTCGCTTTCCAGTGCTCTTAATTTCGAACTTAGGGCCAATTTTTGTCTCGTTTCTTCTTCAAGTTGTTGCTGAAGTTCTGTAAATTGAGATTCACAAGTTGTTGAAGCTTTTAAGGCCGCCGAAGCCTTCAACTCTGCAGCTTCCAATTGTTGCATTATACTTTCAGATTCTTGTTGTAATTTTGTCACTCTTTCTACCAATTCCTGTCTGTTTCTCTCTACTTCAGCGAGTTTTGCATTTACTTCAGCAAGCTGTTGTTCAGCCTGTTTTCGTCTTCTGTCAGATTCTTGTCTGTTTGCACTAACAGATCTGAGTTCTGATACCAAATCATCACTTTCGGCCTCAAGAGTTGTCTTTACCTTTTCCAAAACAGCTTTAGTCTTTTTTAATGCATCCATCTGCTCGTTCAAAACTGTTAATTCCTGCGTATGTTTATGACGCATATCTGCCAACGTTGCTTCGTGCACCGATGTCTCTTCTTCCAGGTTTTTTTTTAATGTCGCCAATTCCTGTTCTCGTTTACTTCTTAATTCCTGTTGAGCAGCTGTTGTATCTAAAGAATCTAATAGTTCATTCTTCAAAGCTTCTAATTCCTCGTTAAGATCACGCTTTAATTTTTCTGCTTTGCTTCTGGCAGCTTTTTCGGCTTCTAAATCTTCTTGAAGTTCAGCTAATTGAGACTCTAATTCACGAAGAGCTTTTTGGGCTTGAGCTTTTGCTGCTCCTTCTTCATCCATCTTTGCCATTACTTGATTCAATTCTTCTTCACGTTTACCAAGCTGCAATTGAAGTTCTTCTACCTGCAAGGAATTTATCATTATTATTATATTATATACTATTTATTTTTTTCACTGAAATAGTTAAAAATATTAAGGAAACTTATGAAGCTTATTTTACCTGCGTTTTCCTTTCTGCAAGTTGCTCTTTTAAATCAGATACTTCAGTTTCTATTTTTCTCTTTGATCTATCAACCTCCTGTCTTTGCTGATGATCCTTCAATAACCTTTCCTCTAAATCTGCAATTGTCGCTTCGTGTTTAGCTTTCAATTTTGATAAATGTTTTGCTTTCTCCTCTTCCTCGGCAAGTGTTTGTGATAAATCATTTGCCCTTTCTTCAAGAATTTTCTTTTCTTTTAATAATTTTTGATTTGTATCATCAGAAAGCGCAAGATCTTCTTCAAGTGTTTTAATTTTTGCGTCACATTGCACTTTTTCTAATTGTAGCTTTTGTCTAGCAGCTTCTTCTTCTTCCAGTTGTTCTTCAAGATCACTTATATTCAATTGCAATTTCTTTTTCTCTTGAGTTAATGCAGCACTTCTTTCCTCTTCTTCCTCAATTCTTGCTTCCAAATCATGAAGAATATCTTCTAGTTCTTGTTTCCTTGCAGCTAGTCGTGCTCGCATCTCTTCTGCTTCTGCACATAATTCAACTTCAGCCTGTAGTTGTTCTGCTAACATTGTTTTTTCTTCAATGGCTTGTTGATACTTCCGTTCATACTCTTGTGCAGAATGTAACTGTGATTCCAACTTGTCCCGCACTTGCTTTAATTCATCCTCTTTTTGAGTTAATTTCTCCTCCTGTTTTGTTACCTCTAGAAGCGGTTTTACTTTAGTATATAAACGCCACCATTGCCAATTCCGAAGTTTTAAATATGCTGCACAATTTCTTTGGATGATTCTAATAGCATTTAACTGTTGTAAACGTTTTTGATAGTTTCTACGAGCGAGGAAACCACGGCAAAACGCTTGAAAATTGACAATTATGTCCGTGATCTTATAGTCACGTTCTTCTTCAAGATGAGCCAAAACTCCAGCACGGAAAAAAATTTTGGATTGACCAACACGATAGAGATTGGGATCAAGTTCAAGAGCTTGGATCTGAAACACACATTGTAATCACAATTGTTTAATCACTTTTTAAATATTGAATAAACTAAGTTAATGATAAATACAAATTGTTATTTATAATAATATTCCTTACAAACTTCAAATTTGAAATGGATATATAAATACAATACTATATAATAGAACAATAAACCACATTTACCATTTTCTCGCATGCTTTCTTTCCATCCATAAATCCCTTCGGAATAGCATTTGGTGTCAAAAGTTCGTATCTTTGTCTGAACTCTTGGAAAGGTATCCTATTGGGAAACCCTTGACGACAAATTCTAATCCCTTCTAGAACTCCATTACATCTCAATTGATCCAGTACTAATGGAGCATCAATCTTCCCTGCTCTCTTTTCATGATTCGGTATAATGCACCTTACAAAATTTGGATTAGTATTTCTAAGAGTGACCATTAATTTTGCCAATTGTTCTTTGTACAATTGAGAAACTGTTCTAAACATTCCTTTCCTTGTTCTTGCACCAAACTGTGTATCAGTTAACGCTTGTTGAGCCATGCCAACAATTTCTGCATCTTTCCAAATGTGGCAAACAAAAGGATCTTGCGAATTTTGCAGTAAACTAACAACATTCTCATTTAGCGGATCCATATTTTTCATTAGCCATTTAGCGGCTGAATAATCAACTTTTCCAGCATAATGTATGATAGCAAAATCTGCAACACCTCTGAAATCTGTTTTCATAAATTTGGGATGAACGGTATGCGCACCCACTAATTTTTCAACAAATGTTTTATCTGTAGCTTTAGGGAACCAACATTCTTCGTCCAGTAATGCCATAATACCTATTTTGAAATAAAAAATTCATATAATTCCAAAAAATCATTATATATAGCAAAAAAAAAGAAAAAATAATATTGAACTTAAAATAAAATACAGATACTAAAACAATGCTAGTAGTCTAAGAATCTTATGAAAATTACAACTTATAAAGAAAGAAGATCATATGTGTGAAGAGAAAAATATTAGAATGTATAAAATCACTTAAATATGAAACAAAAGAAATTTGGAGTGGAATGTAAAAACAAACGTCGAGTGTACACCATATAGGTGGAAAATTTGATGTTCATTCCGAAGTATAGAAAAATGGACAATTTAATTGAATAGATACAATATATAAATTATAACTGTTTGATAAGGCATTACTCAGGAAAACATAAAGCTAACATGCAAGTAAATTTTCCATTATTCTTAACTGAAATGATAAAATCATACACTAAATAAAAACATTTTCTGTAACGTACCCATAGGTTTGTCAATTAAATCAATAGTTGGTTGCAGGTCTAATCCAAAGTCAATGAACTTCCATTCAATTCCCTCTCTTTGATATTCTTCTTGTTCCAAAATGAACATAGTATGATTAAATAATTGTTGTAATTTCTCATTTGTATAATTGATGCATAATTGTTCAAAACTGTTCAATTCAAATATCTCAAAGCCAGCCATATCCAATATACCAATAAAACTTGCTCCTTGTCTTTTCGTTCGATCCAAAGATCTATTAATCCTGTTCACGAGCCATCTAAACATTCTCTCGTAACAAGCCTTTGAAATTGCTTCCACTGCAAATTCAACCTGTTCTTTTGTTTGTGCTTTGGTTACAAAATCTCTGCCCACCTTAATTCTTGGTTTTAAAAATGCTTTCGTCATTTCCGTAACGCTCAAACCCAGTAAGTGAGAAATTTTTTGGGCAACAGTGTTATCTGGTAACGTGGCTTGATCCGAATTTCTTTCTTGACGGAACTGCATTGAACCGAAAAGCATTACGGCAGACACGATACGAAAGATCGAAGAAAAGTCCTCGCTTGTCATGCCCATGATGTGCATGGACTTTACAGTTGAGAAAAACTCGGCTGAATCGTCTACACCCGGAACTGGTAACGCACCATTTGAAAGGAATGGATAGTGCTTTGGGTCCTCCAAAATAAATTCCTCTGAAAATGATTTACATTTTTTACATGCTCCATTTAAAAATTTAGGAAATAATTGCATAAAGTCAGAAGAATATAATTAATATATTTTCTATAACTTATCTAAGGACTGTATTCATTTCCCAAAGGCAATTACTTGAAACAAATTTTAAATTTTGCATATTTGCAGAAACATAAGTGAGCCATCAATTACAAGTGTAAATTTTTTGTGAACTTTTTGGAAATGGAGGGGAAGGGCGTCAAAGTACGGATTTTGTAAAGTATTAAGGCTAATATAACTTTTGACTAAACTAGTTACAACTTTTGACTAGAAAAGTTTGAAAAAATTAAGTTTTTGCAAGATATACTATTTTGTATTTTTCCCATTTTTTACGTACTTTTTTAGTTGTGTTGATGAAAAATTCAGAAAAAAATTCAGTACCAAAAATAAGTATCTTCAAATTATAACAAAAATCTTATTATAAGAAACTTATTTTATGCTTTCTAAATAGTATAAACCACACCTTAAAGAAATATTTCGAGTCATAACATCAAATATTTCGAGTCAGTACGATTGAAAATTCAAACAGTAAGCGTCCCATTTTTGCTAAATATTAAAGATTTTTATTTCACGTATATGTACTTCAATACAAGTCATATTAAATCATATTAAATAAACGTATATTTGTGACTTATTTCATGTGTATTTAAATGTACCTGTAATATTTCACATGTACTTAGTTACACGTCCATTAGTTCATTCTTATTTTAATATGTTTATTATTGCTTTAATTTTTTTCAAGTACTCGAATAAATGATGTTAATTTATATATTGAAACTATGGCTTCATAAATTTCAAAGTTCTGGAGTTTGAAAATGTAGTAAATCATTTTTTTAAATAAAGTTTATTCATATAATTCTCTGTTTTGATAAAAAGAAACTAGTATATTTATATTTTCTGATAATAATCGATTCCTTTGAGGGATAACTACATATTCAGTAGTTAAAAAGTATCTTTTAAAGACAACTGACGTTACTAGTATGTTTAAATATTTCATTGAGAGTTCTACAATTTTCAGATATATAGTTTTCCACGCCTTCCAGCATTCTAAAGCATCCAAATCAAATTTTAATTGAAGTTCGATTAGGTAAGTCTTGAATTCGGTACTTAGATTACTCATTTTATTTGCTTTTATAAGTAAAGTGTACGTGAAACATTGTTTAAATTCCTTGTAAATCCACTCACTTTTTTGTTCTGATGAAGCACCGGCGAGGAGCTGATAAAATATATGGAAAGTTCTTTCGTCCTTTGCTTGTCGAATTGCTCTCGACTTTTCTAGAAGATAAGTTTCGATGTTCGCACCAGCAATGTAACCGGAAGCATCAAAGTTTATTCTGATAAATTTACCCTGCCAACGAATTTTTGTCCGTTAGTAACATCACAGTTATTATTAAAAATAAAGATTCATAATTGAGTTTATTCTACAATAATGAACAACATACAACATAATATTACATATTGAGATTCTGATTAGTGTTGTACCGAAAGAATTAGAGTATAGTTCCATTGTGTATTTTGTTCAATAAAACCATATTTTGAAATCATTCAAAACCCAAAAATACAACAATAATCGAAAATAATTAACAAAAGGTAAGATGTTTTTGTTAGTGACACGAAGAATACTATTAATGCTTCAAAGAAATTTAATTCAAATGACTAAAAAAATATCTAAAGGTATTTTGTATGGAATTCAAATCTCAAAATAGAAAGTAATTGTAACTTACAAATCGGGAAGAATTATCATTTTTCACAGTTTTGGCATTCCCGAAGGCTTCTAGAATTGGATTTGCTTGCAGGAGTTGTTGCTCCAATTCACCCTATTACGAAAAATCATTATATTAATCGAAACAAGGAAATAGAATTCATTGTAAAACACAAATAATCTGTTTTGGTAAAAATATTGATACCATCTGTGTTGAAAATCCATTAATATATCCAATAATATTTTTACAGATGTATCTAATACACGAAAAATTCTCAGATTTTTGAATACCATAATTTATAGTAGTAATGCTGAGAAAATTTGTGAAATCCACGAAAATAGGATAATCTTTTACTAAAATAAGAATTATTGATGATTTTTAATCATGCAATTATGATAACACTATTCAAGAAATAAAAACCTTTTTCTTGTTTTGCAATATCCATTGAATAATTCTTGTACAGTTTCTCGTCCGAAATACAAATCCGAAAGTAGAATTGTTCTATCATTCTCACATTTTGAAAAACATGAGTTTTTGTAAAAATGCATAATTTGAGGAAAAAGTGAGGCGGTGTATTACGTTAAAACTAAAAATGTTGGAAAATTCACTGTATTCTTAAGGGGGGATTTCCATTCGAAAGGGTGAGACGATTAATTTTTTTATTTCCCATATTTTCTTACAGTATATGACTTCGAAAATACATGTGCAAAAGAATTTTCTCAAGTTCATAAGATTAACAAGGTTAAAAAACGTTTAAAGAGAGAAATGGCGGGGGGGGGGGGGGGGAGTTTCCATTTGGAGAAGTAAGAAAATCGTCTCTTTTTTCTTATTGCATTTTTTAAAAGTACATTTTGAGTATCCATTCCCAAAATTCTATATCCAAATTTGATGAAACGAGAAAGTTATAACAGTTTTAAGGGAACAATATATGGTGTTGCAGTAAGTACATTCATTGATTCGGTTAAACTTTAAATGTACCTTTATTGTGTGAACTAAAATTAGATTAATATCTGCAATAGTTTCTTTTTCGTCGTCTAAAGAATTAAAAAATTGTATAATCTTTTATTTGGTTTATATGTTTCTTTACCAAAAAAACTTTTGTTTCTCTTTCATTGTTTCAGGCGATAGTAAATGATCTATAGATTAAAATCGTTTTTGAATATTAATTCGGGTGAATACAACGTCGCAAATCGCGGCAGTTACTTGAAATACCATACTGCAGGAAACGTGCAATTATTTAAATAATAATAAAAATGGTATAAAAATGTAAACGCGTTATCTCGAAATACGACCAAATGCGTATACAAAGTTTCGAGATTATCGCTCCACAATTATAAAAAATATTTTATACGAAAGATTGTTCTAAAAACAATAGGTACGAATGGGAATACCCCCTTAACACCTTAAGACTGGCCCGTACTACAGAAGCCATGCGTGAACAGGGGAAAACATACTATCCCGTAGCGGTACGTCGATGCTGGCACGCTCTAGTTTTGGGTAAAATAAAGCTACAATGGTGTAAGAACAGACGCTTATGTTAACATTCGACAGACACACGATAAAAATGTATCAATTAAACCATCTAGCATGCACGTATGTTTTGTAATTTTCACTCAAAGACAAAACATAAGTTTGTACGATAATCACGGTATAATCATTTAATTATTTATACACGAGTATACGTTTATACACATTTATAAATTTATTACACAATTTTGTGTAAATCTGACACTATAAGAAATTTACAGAAAGTGTAACAAAGTATATACGACTAACGCAGAAAACACAATGTAGACTGAAACGATCACCTAACACTTTTTCTGCAATCATTCATTAGAAATATATAAGTAATAATATTAATTACTAGTATGTAAACGAACTTTTATTATTCGGATAAAGAGCGAATTTGATTCAAATAGATTGTACAGCTGTTTGAGCTAAGGTTACCTGGTCACGTTAACGGGTTTATAATAAACAAATTTTTAATTTGTATTTAATTAAATCCACCGAAAGAGGCATCTAAAAGCATCTTTTGTAACAGAAAGTCATAAAAAAAAAAAGAAAATTAAATATCCATCCGTACATTCTACTATCTTATTAGTATTAATTACGATAATTATGCCAGGATTATTAAGAAGTCAGAAATGGAGAAAAAAGGAAATTAAGAAACAGAAAAATAGAGTATAACAATATATCTGTATGCAGAAAGAATTTTATATTTGTACAGATGAAAAATTTTTAATAAAAAAAAAAAAAATGTTCAGTTTTAGACTTAACTCTGAAGAATTTACAGTTGAAATGCAATGCTATTGCCTATTAGAAATATGCATTCTTCCGCAATCATAATGTATATAGTAATAATAAAGAAATGTTACAACGCTTTAAAAACAGTTTTGTGCAGAACTGAATGTAAAAACTATAATTGAATTGTTTACGTAGATTTAAAAGTAGTTGCGATATTAATTGGTCTCCAAATGGATAAATATTACAGTTCGTCAAAATCGTTTCTGAATTCTTTATTTAAACAACAATGTTTGATTGAACACTTGTCAACACTTGTTACGGTAAACAATAATAATCGAAAACTACGAACGCGAGAGCTATTCTTGTCAGTGTATAAAAAAACTTTGCCGGCGCGCAAAATTAGCGCTACGGCTATATATGTGATGCTCGTATCAAATTAAAGAAAATTGACATAATTTATCTTTAAAGTGTAAGTAAATTTACCGCAGCTACATATAAAATGAGAAATCATGACAAATTTTGTAAAGGCAATAGATAAATCAGGACCTGGATTTGCATACTTAAAAACAAAATTCTCATTCATCTCGAATGTTAAAAAAATGTAAAATTTAATCTCGAAATCAAAGATTTAATAAGAGGGAAATTTTACACAAAAGTTAAATAATGTGGAGAAAAGGAGGGATATAAAATATTTAGTTGTAATGTCTCACTCAGACATGGATTTTATTTCTCTAAATCTTAATTACATGAATGATGAACAGGAAAATAGTTTTTATCACGCCATTTCGAGAATGGAAAAACGATACTAGGGAAAAGAAATGTTTGCAATGCTTGTAGATTATTGCCTAACGCTTACAAACAATACGAAGGACTCGATGTACAAACGTCAAACAAGATAAAATCATTTTTAAATTTGTTTGTTTGAAAAATATTATAGATAAGTCAAATTCCACATGAGATATGTAAGATGCTATTGTGTGTGTGTGTGAAATGCGATAATAAGTATAGATTTATTCCGACTATATCGGACTAACAAGACGAGTCAGCGGATGTAAACAAATTAAACAAATATAAATGATCGACGTATGGGCAAGCAAAAACGAAGTTATGGTTTGTCGTCTTCTGTTACACGAACTCCACACAAACGTTTGTTTATTTTATCCGACTCGTCTCGTTGGACTAGGTATAGACGATGGATCAGGTGAGTTTTTCCTAATGCTGACATAGTACAAGCCGAGTGTGGTAATGCGTGAAAACGAAAGGAAAATATGAAGTGTTTGAGATTGACGAGCGAATGAAGTGTTTCCAAGGCGTGAAAGAAGAACGTTTGAACTGAACGGCGGAGTGTTTAAACTGAGGTGCGAAAGACAAGCAATTGAGATGGCGCCAGACTGAGGAATTTTAGGTGAACGTGACCAGATGCATGGAGTGGGAAAGGTTAAGGATTAGAATGAAAGAGAATGAATGCGTGTAAGAATATAGAATGTGAGAGAAGTGTGTTTGAGATCACTTGTTAGAAATTAGGCGAAGCGTGTCGTGTTGAGTCGAGAAAAGAGTTGCATAGTCAGCGTAGAGCGTAGTCAGTATAGTTATAGTTTGCGTTTTGTTGTTGTTTTATTTCTACTATTTTCATTCAATGTACTTATATCTTAAAACTATATTCACCTTTCAATAATTCACCCAATGATCCTACAAAATTGGGGACTCGTTCGGAATAATAATTTCCCATATATGATATTTACTAATTTTTATTCAACGAGCAATGAAATAAAGTTGCATGTCTCTTACACGTTATTCGAAATTTTGATCTAAATAAGAATTTTTCCTGTCTTTAATATCGAGTACGCTACGAATAGACTACTGACGAATAGAAGTAGATGAGCATTGGCTTTTAGATTGATATTTTCTCAACTTATCCCAATTGAAATGTGTTCCAACACTTTTTGGGAGAGGTTTTCTGAATTCAATACTCTGTTGTAAAATTTGTATTAAGCGAAGAACTTTTCGCAAAAATTCAAAGGTAATACGTACTATACTCTGTCCAACGAGACGAGGCAGTAAAAATAAACAAAAACTTCACATGATCGATGCTGCAGCAGCAGTTAAGCGGCTGTCGGTCAGGGACGAATTTGTAATAGGTTTTCACTGAGGGCCCTCGTATGCAACTCAAGGCGTTACGAAATAAAAAATCTGAATGGTAAAGGAAAGTGATTAATCATTACGCATATTGGCAACGAAAATGGTTTCGTGAATGGTACTTCGTGGGCTTTTGAATAAAAAAAATTGTAAATTACCGCGAAGAAATGGATTCCATACACTTTGAGGAATAGTTTTTCAAAGGCATGAATAAAATTAAAAGTAATGCTGCTATTGTGACGGTTAATGCACCATACTACTCGAGAAAAATGAACAAAACTCCTAACATTCGTTGGAAAAAAAATAATAATAGAATTGATGTAAATCGTTAAACAAGAAGAGGTAAATAATGTTTATGCAATTGACGAAATTGCAAAATTAAAAAATATAACTACACTAAGGCTCCCACCTTGTCATTTGCGAGCTGAATCCTATAGAATTAATATGGGCACAAATTAAAAATTAGGTGGCAATAAGAAATGTTCATTTTACATTTGCCCATATGAAAATTTTATTTCATGGTGGAAAATAAATTTTGGGAATTAGATAGTACTATCGAAAATTCTTTGGAATCATTTATTATAAATATAAATGTTCTGATACTTCAGACACGAGTTAAATTTTATATAATTTTAAATGCCCGATCATTCCTTTAATTATTTGTATATATTTATATTGTCAATAAATATTTCCATATTAATATAGTTTCTTCTTTCTAAATATTTAGAGTTCCTAAACTCCTTTTTAAGCTTCGAAGACCGTTTGTACAATACCATAAAATTTCATTAAAATATATACTGATATATTCAGGAAACTTTCCCTTATCTTTTAAAATTACATTGAACTTTCTAGTACTTTTAGTACGATGCTTGTAGAGCCTCATTCCCCAAACAAAAATCCAAAAGTCGAATTGCTGTATCACACCTAATTTTCGATAAAATACGAGTTTTTGTAAAAACTCAGGAATTAAAACAAAAAATAAAGTATTACATGAAACGTCAAAATATTAGAAAGTTCTACTAATTGGTCTTGAAAAATAGAGGAGAGTTTCTCGAATATAGTGGTAGACAATTAATTAATTGCTTTTGGTTCTAAATAGTTATAAATTAATGTTAAAGTTTAAAAAAGTGCCATGTGCGAAATTTTTCCGTATTATTTTTATATTTTTATCTCTATCCAGAATTGAATTCTGTAAACACTTCTGAAGAAGTGTTTCTGCTTAGCAGAAATGTTAAAATATTCAACACCTATGGAGGAATTCAATGGAGTATCCACTTTATGTAAATAATGTGATTGTTTTCTTTACTACTTCATTGTTTTGTCGTTTTTTCCCTCATATATTTCTGTGGATACCAATCACCAAAACATGAAATACTTTCTAATCAATTTCAATTAACAAAAATTCTATTGAAAATTGTTGTTTCTAAACTCTTGAAACTGTTCGAAGTAAAAAGAAAAGTACTTAAAATATTATCTATAACATTCGAAACAGAAAATAATAATGACAACTGATCACAAAGCAAAAATAGAGTACCTCGCCAAGTTTTAAAAAGCAATTAATTTATTGTTCAAAATTGCGTAAAATAATCTAGCATATTACTTTTTCAAACTTCCCCTTTCTATATTTCTTTTTAATGTTAAAATACAGTCTTTCTGAAAAAAAACTGAAAAAAAGTAAGCCCATTTAGGACAAAATCACTAAACTGCAGAAGTACCCTTTCTTTGGATGGGAAGACGTGTAAAGAAATTAAAGCGAAGTTACATGCTGTTCATAAAGACCATGCACCTTCGATTACAATCATCGGATATTGGTTGAATGAATTCAAGGAACATTCGTTTTTGATAAAGAGCGCCCAGGCCGTTATATTGAGCTGATTACGGAGGATATGGTCAACAAAATCCATGATATCGTGTTAGCAGACCGTCGGTTGAAGATCAAAAAGATTGCCGATATTGGACACATATCAATTGAATACGTAGAAAATATCCAACGTGAAAAATTGGGCATGAGAAAACTAACGGCAAGATGACTGCCACGTTTTCTTATAGTGAAACAAAAATGAAACTGTATTTATCCGTAATCGCCACAGCAAAACTGTTCGAATTACGTAATGAATTGCTACCTTATCTACCCTATTCTCCAAATTTCTCCCCCTGCGATTTCTTTCTGTTCTCAAACTTTGAAAAATGCCTTGTCGAAAAGAGATTCATGTCAAACGAAAAGATCATCGCCGAAACAGAGGCCTATTTTGTAGATTTCCACGTAACCTACTTTTTAGATGGCTTCCAAAAGTCGGAATTTCGACTATGTTGAAAAATAAATTAAAAAAAATGTTTAAAAAATGCGTTTCTTTACCGTAACACTTCATTCCACAAATCAGACTCACGTTGTTCACGTCTGGCCCCTATCTGATTTCATGAGTCAGACTCGTGACATTCATGTTTGGTTCGAAATATTTATCACGAGTCAGACTCGTCAAAGTACAGTAAGGAGTTAAGTGGTTGACGCGACTAGCCACTAAATTATTTTACGCAATTTTTAACAGCAGTTTGATCACTTTTAAATACTTGGTGATGTTCTCTATCTTTAGCTTTGGCGAAATTGTCTTTCAATACTGGTTTGATTTTACGGGATCTTTTCCGGAAATTGATTTAAGAGTGTCGTATGTACCACCCAATGAGAGATATATAAACGGGATAAACCAAGAATGAGTGAAATAGAGTAACTACGAGCAAGTCTTGGATTATCTGCGTTCGGTGACTCGCAACCGAGAGAGATAAGGCATGCACGCGGAATGAATCATTCTCGCTTTCAAGTAACAAAATCGGAGCTACCAAGTTACTTGAAACTGAGTTCAATAGTGATATTTATCTCTATTAGAGGTCGAACTACCAACGTATTGTCTACGAAAATAATAGATGCACCGAGAGCGAGGAAGTTTTACATGGCATGCACTTGGTGTCTATAATTTCAAAGCAATGCTGCAAGCATATTAATGTGTCAACCACTACAGTAAAATAAACATTTATGCATTTACCGTCGTATCTTTGTAAGAGTATTATCAGTGAATTAGCAAAATGTTCTCAATGAAAATTAATCCAAACACAATCTTATTTAAATCACTTTTAATTATATAGAATACAAATCATTTTTGAAAATCCACATCACACCATTCATAATCCTTATCATGATACAATTACAGATATAAAAATAAAAATTGATATTAGTAGACAAAACTCGATTTCGCGTGTAGGTTTTATTGTTCTCGCTCGTAACTGATGGCCGCTTACGCTGAACGAACAATGACACTGGTAACGATAACTTCATTACGTTCAAACGGGTGTTAATTAAACGAGAGTTATTTTAATTACACTATCCAACATGAATTTTGTTTTCCTATATCCAATGAGTGACCCTTGTAAAATTCTCATCTCAAACATGAATATAGCAGCAAAATCGTTATATCACTTTTCATTTTTAAAAAACATACCTAATATTTTGTAAAACCACGTGATTTTGGAACTAAAATAAAATATTACGGGAACGTCTCCAGCGCCTGCACTAATCAAAATTAATCCTTATTCTTGGCATGTACATTGGTTAGTGCAGATACACTGATGACTATTCCCTTAATGTAACGAATTAATGTCAGGAAGTGTATATCCCAATTTTCTTTATCCATTTATGACTGTTAGTCACAGAATTGTAAAGAACTTTTCCGGGCGATTCTTAATTTAAACAATTTTGATTGATGAAAACTCTGTTTATTGGTTGGTTTACAAACATTTTAAAATTTATACATTGTCGTATGTTTCTAAAAGAGAAGATAATGAATGAATAATTTGTATATTATATTATGTTCAGAAATATAATGTTTATTATTAATGAAAAAAAAAAACAATTTACATTTATTTGTTAATAATTAAACTAGGGAAACATAATAACATAACCAAAATTAGATTAAAAAATTTCCATATATATCAATATATATTATTTATAATTTTTTTAAGTAATGATCAGTCGTTCCACTTTTTGATTTAATTACTTCTTGCATCTATTTTTGCATAGTATTAACTAACTTTTTAGTTAAATTTTGTGGAATATTGTCTTATTTAAACAATATTTTAGATTTTAACTCTAATTTAATTTTTTATATATTCTTTCAATATTAGGAAATTGTAGGACTGTGTGAAGTTATTTGGAAACATTACATAATATCTATTCCCTTACTTTTCTTGCCAAATATTTAAAGTTTTTATCTTGGTGAAAGATGAACGACCTTTCACAATATAATTTCATTGCATTTTGGTTCAAATTCTTTTTTAAAAATATACAACATTAAGTAAATCTTAATGCGATATAAGGAGCTTTTCTTGACTCACTGTATATATAGTGACAACGTTTTGATTAGATACTATACGTCATATTTTAAGGTGTAACATTCAAATACGAGTAAAATTATGTGTAAATTCGATAAAAACTTGATACTGTATGTTCTGAAAAACTTTTCATTAAATTGGTTAAACTAAGGGTATCAATTTAAAAACATAAATTATGAAAAAAATCTAGAGCGATGCCCAGGAAAAGTTGAATGAAATCGAATTAACAGTTAACGTGTTATATTTTGTTAAATTACAGAAAAAGCGAGATACATTTACAAAAGTGAGTCATAAACTTATTGGCACAGACAGGGACTAAAAGAAATAATAAAAGATTTTTTCATGCATTTCATTTAAAAAGTATAATGTTTAAATTATGAACTTATAAAACTATGAAGAAAAAAACAACAATTCATGTTATCATTTACAGTTATAGAAAAATGAAACAAAACAATTCCGTGCATCAATTCACGTTACAAAATTATCAGCACATTTTACAGAAATTAATAATTTTAATAATCTTAATATTTTTCAGGCCGTCCTTTTTGTTTCATTACTTCGGAAACTATCTTTGGCATTAATCCTATAATAATTTTTAAGTAATTAAAAGTGTTCCATATTACACCATTCCTCTACTAATCTACATTGCAATGTCGTTTTATTAGTTATTGAACCTTTTCGTATTTTATTATCTAGTCTGTTCCGCATGCTCTCAATCGGATTTAAACCTGGTGACTGAGATGGTGTATTTATGACCTTTGGACAGTTATATAACGTCCATTCTTATATAACTTTTGATTTACGTTTTGGGTCGTTGTCCTGGTCTGTCAAGAATACCCATTTCTGAAACACTTTGCTTTGAATTATTCTTTAATATATTTAAGTATATCATTTTGTCCATGATTTCTGTGATAAATTTAAAATTTCTTACCTTATACTATAACGTGACTAGCAAATGTTGAATTTACATATTTTACAAAATATTACACCCCTCCAAATCTCTACAGGTTTCGAAATAAATTTTTTTGCAAACTCTAAATGTTTTTTGATTTATCACACTGACGTATGGTTTCTACCTGGGTATGCAACAACTATATAAATTCTTCGCCAACACTTTTCGGACTATTTCATTAGAAATAGTTTTATCACAAAAATGTTGAAGTTCAACAATAACTCATGGGACACTTACTCTTGGATTTTCTTTGACTTTTGAAACAATGAAACTTTTTTCAGACAAGTTCAGCAGTTTCTTCCTCCTACGGCCAGTTTTGTTTTGAATTTTACCTTCATTTTTAAACCGTTTAATAATACTTCAGATGGTTGAAAAACTTCTGTTTACAATATTTCCAATTTCGTTGTGTGATTTCCTACTTTTCCAAGAGGAAATTACTAAATCTCTTATACTTAAGTTGTTTTTTTTTCTTTTTCTTGCCATAGCAGTATGTTACTGCAATATTTTTTTTCTATTAGACTTTTCCTATCTTACCAAGATGTTAAGTGATCGTTATAACGCCTTGTGTTAAGTATAAAAAGTAGCAAAGCAAACAAAAAAGATCAGAATTGGATGAATTGATTGTTTTTCGTAGAGTATGGTAGGTATGCCAATAATTTTATGACAACAATTGATGTACGGGGTTGTTTCGTGTCATTTCTTCAAAACTATAAACGATACTATTGCTTTTTGGACGTTCTTCCGAAAAGTCCCAGTGGTCAATTGGCATCAAATTTGGAAGAGAGAGGGAGTAAATTTTAAATATAAAATTTTAATTTCGGTTCTTTAATAGTTTTCAAAATATTAATAATAAAATTCCGTGTAATACATGGTATTCTACCTATACGTACATTACACAGACGTCACTAATACAATTGTTATTCTTTGATTAGTATCGTCGTCACTGTTGGGTAGCCGACTAAACAGCGACGATGTAGATCTCCATATCTATAGGGTGCTCGCGTAATTTTTTTCACGTGTTAACCAAGCTGGCGTGGTATCGCACTCTCACAACTGATGAGAAAAAATTGATCCCAACTCCAACACATTTCGCACAAAATGATATTAATTACAAAACTGTTCGACCGAAAATTACAATGACGTAATGTTGTGGATTTTATGTAGGATACCCTGTAGAAACTAAGGTTCAGTATTGCTCTGCGTCATCGGCTATTCGATACTCGGTACAAACGACAACGACTTCTACAACGAAGATGGTCGCATTAATAATGTCCGTATAAACAGAGGTCAATGTATTGTGCGGAGAGCTTTTTATCAATATCTCGATAATGATTAAATACACGAAGCTAAAGTTATATATTTAAGACCTACTCCTATCATCCTCTTTCTTTCCAAAATTTGATGCCGGTTGGTCACTGGGACTTTTTGGAAGTACAGTCAATCTTTTTCCCATAGAATTATAAGTTCATAGTCTAAACATTACATTTTTAATTTCTGTTTAATCCCTGTTTGTGTGTCCACAATTTTGTGAATCACTGTATACAAGAGATACCATTTAAGTTGACCTAATGAAATATCTCTTGCGAAGGGATTCGAATTGCATTATTAGTTATTTAATACACGGATATTTTTAAGATCATTTTATGGTCAACTTTTTTTTTCTTTTTTTTTTCTTCTAAACGAAATTTTTTATTTCGACCAAGTAAACCTATATATCTTTTGCATTGAAATGATTTTCTTCTGAAACCTCTATTTTTTAGAAAAACATCTACAAAATCTTTCGCACTTCTTTTAGATTTACGAAAGCCAAACCTAAAGACAGTTACCGATAACTTGTATCTGATCGAAGAACTACAGATCGAAACGGAAGTAATCTTGGAGATATTGTATCGTTAGCTACACTTACACAGTTATTATTTCATTATGAGTTAAGTATAGGATACTTAACAATTGCAGAAAAGACTGAAATAATTTTTATTTATGGTGAATCAAGACGAAATATTAATGAGGCTGTTAATTTGTATGCTTTACGGTATCCTGGAAGAAAATGTCTATTATGTTGTTCATTTTAGCGTATAAACGAAAAGAAACACACAAAAAAAAAAACAGTTACAAACAAAAATAATGAAGATCGTATAAGCTGCAATTGTCCACAATCCAGGTACAAGTAATTGTTCAACTCCTCTCCATTCTAAAATATCTCGAACAAGCATTTAGCGAATTTTAAAGCATAAGTTGCATCCGTACAAAGTATTCTTATAGCAAAAATTCCACGGAAATGATTTTCAAAGTCGAGTTACATTTTGTAAGTGGATCCAAGATTATTTTCCCGAATTCTCTGATCGACAAGGTCGCTTAATCGAACATCACAACACTTCAGAAAATATGAAAGAGAGAATTATAACTGCTTGTCGAAGTATCAAGAGACAAACTTTAATAGATGTGTATGCATCGATCATTTCTTAAACGCATTAATAAATATTTGGGAGGTGAAGATCACCATTTCGAGCATTTATTAGAATATTTTGTAGTATCGGATTTTCCGCGCTCGCTTAGGCCTGCTTCGAGCGTAGGCCTAAACAAGATAACGCGCACGGTCGGACTTGAGTTAAACTAAACATTTGGCGCCGATCGGTCCGCTAACTTTCCTGGAAGGCACGAGTATCCTTTACAGGGGGTCTTGTGCGACGCCCGAGCGTGAGAATGCATGGGGATGAAAGGGAATACATGTGGTTCGGAGAAAGTGAAGAGTGTTTGGGAAAGAAGAACGATTAGGATGGCCGAACGTGACCGAATGTCTGAAGTGAGAGAGACTGAGGATTGGAATGAAAGAGAATGAATGGGAATGACTATATAGAGCGCGAGAAGAACTCAGTATGGGACAGTATGACAAAGTATGACGACGAGAGTACGTCCGAGGAGTGTGTCGCGGACAGTATGACTGAAAAGACGATAAAACGAGACAATTGAAAGACGTACCAAGTGAAACTAACCACCGCCACTACGTCTAACGCTATTATCACTGTAATTTATAATAAATATACATATGTCCATAAACCACGCACGAGTACAATAGTTATTTTGGGGGCTCGTACGGGTATCAATCACTCAAAGATCTCTTCTCAAGTGATTCGAAGAGAGAAGAAACAACAACAGGAAATTCGTGCAAAACCAAGAATTTTTCGTAAAAATGCGAAAATGATGCGTAAAAAGTGCATGCATTGACTCTCCTTTAAATTTTAATGACAATTTACAACCATTGAATAATATTAAACTTAATAAAAATATACATCGATTAAAGGAAGTCTTCAACTCAAGACAGTTAAACGACATTTTTTTTCTTTGCATTTCTTGAAGATTTCAGTATCAAAAATTTATTTCTAAATTATTAGATCGAAATTCAAACAATTGGAGAAATCATGAAAATTGGAAAATAACCATGTACAAATAAAGTCGAATTAATTAGTGAATACGAAGCGCTTGTACTCTCGCAACGGCACTAAAAAATATCCATATTTTTCTTTAAATTTCGGCACCTAACAAATAAAAATTAATAAATATATTTCTTAGAATAATACGAGTCTGATAAAAAGGACTCAAGTAATATTTAGAAGTAAATTCTGTTATTGAATTCGTGTCTGAGGCGAGAAATTCTGCCTTAATTGGCCCAATGGATATTGCAAATTCATGTTTTGATTTCAGTATCAAAACTCTGGTAACGTAATGTTTATAGTGTGTTGCGTTCCGTTGAATCTTATAATTTCGGTTTTGGATTTTGAGAATTCGAATCCAGTTGTTCTATTCCAATTTTGCATTCTGTTAATGTTTCCTTGGAGCAAATTCTGTATAGTTGGAACTTTCTTCTTTACATAATTACTAGTTTTACATAAATATATTATGCTATTAAAATAAAACAGTGTCAAACCATTTAAAAAAAAAAAAAAAACAAATTATTTTTTGTTGGTCATTGGTATTAAATATCAAAAGAAAGAATATTTTAAACTTTCAGAATCTGGTCACTGTTTTGGATGGTACTGTATATCATGAGTTGGGTGGTACTGTATATTATAAAATTAATGTTTGTCATAAAATTGATTACCTTAAAAAGATTAGAAACTGTGTGAAATTGTGTTATTTCTTACATTTTGTACAAAAAATGTATAAAATCCACAGATTTATCCGTGTTCATCTTTACATAATTTGTATCGAAGCCTGATTTTTGCAAGTCTGTTAAATGAAGTCCCCCTCCCCAAAAAAGAAAGTTTTTATTTTAAAATGAATGGGAGATCATTCTCAAATTTCAGTTTCGTTAACACGAAGATACACGTAATAATAGAATTATTATTCCAAAAACTCTTGTCTTTATACACAGCATATAAAATAAAGTGCTTAATAAAAGCAATACTACATAAAAAACATATAGCACACGTATATACGCCTACAAATACGACATAGAATACATTATTAAGTAATTTAATTAGTTGACTCTCACGTTAATTACCGCAAATTTATCCGAAACATTTCCGGAACCCTGAATCCAATGAGCAGCGAGGAAAATAAAGGAAATTTGTTAGAATTCCAGACTACTTTTTTTTTATCAACTAATAAGTTATTATGTTAAAAATATTTTAAGTAAATTAACATCTCTTTGTTAGTTACAAGAGTAAAAATACATGTTGAATGGAACGCAAGATTATTTTTCCGAAGAACAATAAAACGGAATGAATGTTTGTTAATTTAGGTATCTTTTAAAGGAAAGGATATTCATTAGACAAAAGACTGTACATAATAAACGATACGCTAGAATGTAAATTTTTACGTGCACATAATAATCAGGGTAATTAACGAAATTATTGAAAAAGCTTTCCAAAGCCCAGGTGATAAAACGATTAATGGGACTGAGCGGTTGAAAAATAGAAAAACAAGAGGAAATGAAAAAAGACATGTAAAGAAGGCAAATAGCAGATAGTAGCGTACATATCGCGTGAGCGGAATGTTGATCATTTTGTTGTTGACTTACTATGATTAATGCCGGACTCGGTGTCTAGGTGTGTCGTGGCCGCCGAAAGTCAGCACCGGGAATAAAAGAAGTTGCAAAATTAAATTTACGAGTCCAATCGCCATTCGAAGTTATTTCTTATGTTGTTTTCACTAAGCCTTTCTTTTTTAAATAATCAACATGCGTCGAATTTATTAAACAGTTAATGCAATTAATCCAAAAAGTAATTCGACGAAAGTCGAGTAAAATTTTCATCTATTGAAATATTATCCACAAATTACATTAATAGATTGTAGTTCCATTTTCAAATACTTCTTTCCTTCTTATTAATCAATAGAAACAACAAGTTCGGTCAAATATTAAATAACTTAAATTCTATTTGCAAATTTAAGAGAAAGTGTTACACTATGATAATTGAAATAAATTATTATTTTCACTATCGTTCCTTCTGTCTAAACAGGTAATTTAATTGCTGAATTATACCTTCTAACGTGTTATGTATTGTAAAACCTTCCGCGACTCTTGTTTACAATTTCGCATTTTGAATAATTCGCGTAGTTACTAATATCAAGTTATGAATGACATGAAAAATGAACGACGTTCATTTTTTACTATATAAGATCAAAAGTGTGAAAGCGTACAGTGAGTCAAAATAATCTCATAAGAATAATTTAATACCGAATTAAGCCTGTAAGTTGATCTTTTGACTGAAAAAGGAAATATTCTTCAAAATCCAATAATCTACGATAGCCTATTACGATCTATTGCGATTAGAGAACAGTTTTCGAGTATTTGACGATCAATTTCATAAAAACGATTCATGCAGCTGTAGCGAAGTCCGCGTTTAATTTTCACAATTATTTTTTCAGAATAAAATGCGGTAACACGATCTTAATCCAAACAATTGTCTCAATTAACAAGTAATTAGAATGTCAATTTACCTAACGATTAAATTACAATGTACCACGCGATGCATCTTTTGTTACTCATATTGATTTTTACATGAAATAATTCTTACAATTAAGCATCAATTAAGCACTAAAACAAGTTACAATTTATATTTTTAAGTACTTCAAGTTTTAGACATTCAAGAATCGAATACATTGACTTTGCTAAAGTTACACTTCCATTAAATCTAAATTATCCAAAATTCTATTGAAATCTCTCGTTAATTGTGTACAATTGCAAATTTTAACGATACAATGAAAAATTCGAAACTGTTTGATATGTAATAACATTCCCTTAATAGTTTTATTTTTATTTTTACCTTATACATCTTTCTCTTACGCGGGGGATTGGAACTGTCCTACCCGAGGGGTTGAATGATGCTATTTTTTGAATACTTTATTTCAATGGCCGCATTTTATAAACAGTTATAATTTTATATAGAAAAAAAACTTAAAATTTCAATTTTAGAAGATAGTGTATTCAAGTGCGAAAAACGCCTGCTTTATAAGCAGAAAGTCCAAAGTTCGAATCGTTCATTTTAAATAATTAAACCAACAATTTCTCCGTCATTCTTATATCAAACATATGTATAATGCATTGTCAATACTTCATTTTTAGGTTTTTTCATTATATATTTACTTAAGAGCACTTTTTCTAGCTCCATTTGCACACTGATGTTTTAACAGAAGAGTTCATCTGTTTGTATAAAAGTTCATTTACAAGTTCTTGTCTCACGTTGGCTATATGACCTAGCAAGTTTTTTACTAAATCATTCATCAAGGTATAGAAAACTGCTAATGGAGTGGCAAATTTGTATAGTGAAGAATGAGACAATAAAAATGCTTATTTCCATTTAGTTGAATATAAAGTTTGAGTATGTCAATCGTTTTCCTGCTAGGTTTCTCAAAGCGGTGCAAGATCGGATAAAAATAAATCTTTACTATATTTATGTACAATATATATAAATATTATATTGTAAAGAATAGCACTTTAATGACTAAAGTTACAATAAACGTTTCAATCAGTAAATTTGTAAATAAATGATTTGTATATCATTTAATAAAGATACTGTAAATAGATAATGATATTTATCAAATAAAATCGTATGAAATTTAATTATTTAAAGTGAAAATTGGAACATAAGTCTGAAGACGTAAAGATTTTACCTCTATGCCTCCCCCCCTCATTCGTGTAACAAATTTCCCGGTAAGACAAGTAAGACTTTGTTATTTCAAATTCGTATTATTTTTAAAAGATGTTGATTGGAATTATCATTCGACGTCCAAATTCACCTCTCTAGATATCATCAAAATCTCCGATGGAATAGCTACAGGGTCCCCTTATTAATCATTTAACCTTTTCGAGGCGAGGGACAGAGCGATTCGTTGCAAAACTCTGTTACTCAAAAGTGTGTTTACTCACACACCAGGGGCAACGTACAAATCTCATTAGTTAGCGATTTTTACGATCTTTCACATAGTGAGTCACATCGAAAATAAGTCGACACATACCCGAACGATCTTATGACTTGCAATTTCAAGCATTCCGTAGCCCTGCCTAAGTATTCAGTACAGTAATGGCCAACCTTGAAAGGTAGAGAAGAAACTACCTGCTACATAAATCTCATAATTGTCAAAGCTGCTTTTTGAAATCTTACAATCAGAATATACGTATAAATGTAAATGAGATATAAACAAATTAATCGGAAAAAATAGAATTCTTTTTGATAATAAAACAACTATACTTCTATAAGATTAATTTTAGATTTCATCATTAAAAAATCTTTCTTCGACCCGATTGCAAAAATATATTTTGCATTTTTATTTCGTTTATATTGTTACTTTTACGCCAATAATAAAACAAAAAGCCAGACCAAAGACGGTTACAATTTTATTCAAGTAATGAATAACAGATAAGACCAATATATTGTGTTTTCTTTATAACGTTTATTTAATTAAACAATTAAATTTGCATTTGTTCATTGTGCAATGTTTTATTTCATAATTAAAATTCTAATTTTTATCTAACAAATAACAAATAAAAAATTTGTATCGTTCACCAGTTATTTGAAATTTTTATCCTTATAAAAATATTACTATTTTTGGAGTAGATTGCTCTGCCCGACTATCATTTGTTCTGAACAAAATGCATACTTTTCCAGCAAGTAGGGATTTCATAATGATAACGATATCAGAGATGGATGTGCGAAGTTTCTTATGATACATCCAAAGAATTAGCGCAGTATTGTAAAAGAACACAATTGCTTTCTGAAATTATGTTACTTATGTCTTAATGAATCTACTCACTTTAGGAATTGAAAAAAATCGAATTTGTTTACATTTTCTGAAAGCATGATGTATAGAATACGTCGCTAAAATTACATTAAAAAATGACGACCACCCCCCACCCCCATCACGTATTTATAATTTATTATTTTCAAATCTAATCAAATATTTGTTTAAGTTCGATATGGTGCTTAGAAGGGTCTAATTTACATTTGCTAAAATTCTTTCACAGAGTTGGTAAGGTTTTAATTTCAATTTTTTAAAAATGGTCAGAATTACCCCAACCTACATAAATTCTAACTCTCGACCTTACAAAACTCAACATAAATGTTTGAGACGATTATTTCCCAACCCATGTATATGAAACATATTCATTTCTAATTATTTTAGTAATTTTAAATGACAACCTACACAGATAAATAGAGCGGATGAATATCTTCGTACGTAGTGCAACACGATATTTACCGTTAAAAATAAAAAATCAATTGTTGCTTTCAGAAAACATAAATGAAAATAATTAATAGTTCCCGACACGAAATACATGAAGTTTCTTTCAATCATTTTTCAAGGTTTCAATCGTATTTGGAGATTACGAAATCTTTAGATGCACCGCAAAGTTATCGATCCGTGTGATAAAACAATTGAAACATGTACAACAAAATTAAACAGACTAAAATGTATTGGAAAACGTATAATAAAAACAATTTCTCCGTATAAAATTTCCATACAATATTTATGTATACTGCCGTTGAAAAGTTCAAATCATCCTTCGATCTTTCTAGAAATAAGCCTTTTTTATATAATATTACTAAGTTACGATATAAAATCAAAATTGCATATCGTAAATATGTTTTACAAAACCAAAATAAGATTACGAATTGTTCTGTATTGAGGAAACACGCAGTGTTGAGTTTAATCGTTTTACTGTAGGTCTCATTTGGTAATTAATTATCGAATTGTTTTGACTTCGATACTGTTTTGTTGACAAGTGACAGCAGTCTTCCGTTATTAACACGTCCACAGTCCGCTGACCCACATGTGGGTCAGGGCAGTTTTGATTCGAGAAATGTCACCCGTACCGATTAAACTGCAAGCTTTTCTAAAACTGCAAAACAGAAGCATATCACAGAGATAATAAGGCGTATTATTTAGAAACGAAAATGAAATATCGATTGCTATGAGTTTCGATACGATTTTCTATACATTCGAATGATATTCACGCTTAATTTTAAATAAACTATTTATATATAACTAGTACAACTATAATTTTCAACTAAAATTATACTTAAATAATGTCCAATTTATGTGTGAAGAGAATATTTTCTATAAAACATTTCTGCATGTATGAAAATAGGTTCATTTGTTTTAAAGACCGAAGGGTGATCCAAAGTTTTAAGTAATGTATATATATTACTTATTACGTATTTGCATATGTAAACAATGAACACATCTATCAATTTCCAACGCTGAAATCTCAAATACGAACGTCTACGATATGAAATGCTAAGATATGTGTCGCCTTATTTTCGATGTAGATACGCCCAAACAGCCATTAAAATCAATGACTGGATAACTGCGTCCTCCTCTTGTTAAACAAGACAATATATATAAGGAGAAATATGTGTCTCCTTCGAATTTAAGAATAAATTTGGTCATTGCTAAAATCGTTATTCCAAGAAGGAACTTAAGCAAATAGTCCAGTCTAACACTTCGAAAACATTGATATTTTTTCTTTTACACTTTTTTATAAATTAAAATTTTCGAAATATGCTCCTAAAGGATTAGATAAAAATTAGATAAAATTCATAAGTCTTCTACAGCGCAAGTATTACTACGTACGTATAAAACAATTCAAGTTTTTATTGAAAGTAAAACCATGAAGAAAAATCACAAAATTGATAAAACTACATCTTTATGAAAACGTCTATCTCTCCGAAACGATTTACCAGAAAAATGTCTCAATTCACATATGCTAAATAACGGATACTTATTGAAATATTTAATACGACTCTACAAATCTCGACAATGGCGGAAATAAAAATCGGGCTGCTATTTAAAAATATACTTTGTATGAGACGAGCTGCCCAATTAGTAGTTGAAATAGTGGCAATTGGACATAGCAGAAGAGAACAATACAATCTTGAAAACAAAATCGTTCAGCAACTTGATAATTTTGAAGAAAAAAAAGAATCATTTCCATTTTCTTCAAATGTCTATATACACATGATTTTGACATGTTTAGTATTTGCTACATTTCTCGCACTAACAAACTTCTCGTTTTGTTCACCAGATTACAAATTTTGTCTTTGTCCGTCTCGATTGAAAAAAAAATCACTTTTTGGACGTACAAGCCGATAAAACACGTTTTCCGTAAATGACACAAATGTTATTTACTCCACTTGTTGCCGTATTCCTTTCTCGGAACTCATACAATACGAGATGACGAAAATGGACTTTTAGTTACCATTTGATCGGGTATTTAATACAAAATTCTTATAACTTCACGATCTGTGGCTTTTGAATACCTTCTACAAATTGAACTGAAGCATAAAAGTTTAATCACTCAAGTCCTTCTACCTCTGTGTATTTATAAAACGTAATGCAAGAAGTATGAATACGCTGCGGCACAAACTTATGAGACGACCTAATAATTTGTGCTAAGTTTAAAAATAATGTGACCGATACTGCCTTATTTTTTAATTCGCAAAGGAGAACCTGAATTTTCGAACTGTACTAGACTACACCTTTAAATATATCGGATAATCGTATGTATTTGGTGGATATTAATTATAGTCATCGTTCCTTTCCAAAAGATTAAATTTCAGGTAAAATACTAAGAACGACGAAATGATTCGTTTTTTTGTACATTTTTGCATGGTAATTTATCTACTTTTTCGACCTCAAATTTTATCTAAATACGGAAACTGAGGTCGGACTTCCGTCCTTTGTTATCACACAATGCAATGATAACGCGTACAACGCCTTACACAAAATTCTAAGACTGTGATAATGATGAAGGAAAATTTCGATATTATAAGTCTTACGAAACGTAATTATCAAAATCAAACTTGGTTTCAAATAATACTATCTATTTAGAAGACATATCCTTATTTAATGTAAATAATATCTTTCAATTTAATTTCGAATAATTTCAAAGATTCAAAGTAACTTTTTTTTTTAACATTGCACGATATCGATTCGCAATTTTTCGAGCAATTTGTTTAAACTGAAACAACACATTTGCAAAAGTTTTTCCCTGCAACTTTTACTGCGTTCCATTCGACTCAAATTAATATATTTCATTTTGAATGCCTTTCGAGTTAAACATTTTTGTTTTTACTTATACTTTCACAAAATTTATGAAGCATCATGCACAGAGAAAGAAGAGAAAAGGTATTTACAGAAACTCTCATGCGCCGGGTCAAATTTACAAGGACCGTGTGATTTGCTGTGCAATCAATTATTTAAAAATTTACGTTTGATTAACCAACATTCGTTATGACGCCTAATAGTAGACTAGTACCTAATTAATGTATAATGCAAACAATAATACAATAAATTTTTATTTCATAATTAAGCAACTACATAACAGAGAATTTATTATGTATAAATATTCTAATAAAAAAACATTCAGGAAAGAAATACAGATTGTATTTACCGGAATATATATCTTGCATTCAATAAATATAAACCTTGCGAATAAAGAATATAAGACTTCCATTCTTCTGTATACGTAAGTGCTTATCATCAAAGTTTATTAGTTATTGACAAAGAGAAGTGAGTGCGCGCACCATCCACACATACTTAACTTTGGTGCAGATAGAAGCATGATAAACAAGAGTTTTCACGGGTACAGTTCATCATGTTCAATTATTTATTATTCGTATATTTTTGCTTAACCCTAGCAACGTTTTCAGTTGCGAAAAAAAAATTCCTTCAATAATAATTGCATTTTGGAGATCACTTTAGCGTGTGAAGTGTAATTTCAAATACTAATAACTAAATACGAGAAATAAAGTAAACGTAAACAATTAAACCGTTTTATTGCTTCTAGATAAAAATCTCCGTTCATTTTTAATACTTTTGTAACATTTGTAGTAAATAAATAATTCGAACTGCAACAAATGTATATGCAAGTTACTATGAATATATTTATAATACAAACGAATTCTCGTTTAGAGAATATCTTATTCTCTAGAATTAGCATTTTAAAAAAAACAATTAAACTCAAGACTTTCTTAGGTATGAATTTAATAACAAGAATTAGCACGTATATTAAAACGTATAAAAATATTTATACTGTAAAGATTTATCTAAATTCATAACATATATTACTGAGAATTTTGCCCAAATGAATTTTTCATTTTGATATATAGTTTTCTATAATTATATGTGCACATATTGTCAATAATAACTGTAAAATAATGAGTATACTAAAAGGTCACTCACTTATAAATTATACAACAGATATTTCAAACAAAAATAGCGAATTCTATTGCTTTGTAAACATACAAATTTATATTTACTTGATTATCTTGTATTACTCGATCAATTCATAAATGTGTGGATTCTGATTGTCTTACTTAAATAGGAAAAAATATCATTGCAAACAGAAATATTTGAATAGTTTTCGAATTAAAAATAGAGAAAATCTAGATAATGTGCAACATCTTAAATGATTAGTGACCGTATATACGATTTGAGTAAACTGAAACATAGTTCTTGCTTCATAGTACAGAGAATTTGAAACAACTCTTAGGAGAGAAAATCCCCAATTTAATGAAAATTATACTTGAAAAAAAAAAAAATGAAATAACTTTGAAAGTTATCAACTTACCGCATTAGATTTGGGCTTCGAAGCAGCAACGTACGCCAAATATTGGATGACTTTCTTTGTGTTCTCAGTTTTGCCTGCGCCGGATTCACCGGTGCATAATATTGACTGGTCCTCGCGATCTATAAACAAAATTACAAAAAGAAATTAATAAAAGCACTTGTATTATATCTTGTATGTATCTATAAGAAACGTTGATCAATACGAACAAATAATTCGGGAAATGTATAAAGACATCATAAATTAATACACGATCAGAAAAATTATTACAACAAATTGTAAAAATTATTACAGATAAATTATAAATAACACTGAGTAAAATTGTATGTAATAACACTGAGTAAAATTGAAGCAGTAAATTAATGACAAAAGACACTAAACGAACAAATGCAAATGGCACTTGAAATGAGAGTAAACATTAATTCGCTAAATATATTGATAACTGAATGAATTAATAAATGACCAAACAAACAATTGAACCAATTACCTTGAAGCATAGAACGATATGCAGTGTCTGTAATGGCAAAAACATGGGGTGGAACCTCGTGTCTCTTGATACCCTTGTACCTCTCCATTATCTTCTCCGTGTAAATTGGCAGCCTCTTGTATGGATTTACCACCACGCAGAATAGCCCTGAATACGTCTGTAATCATACAAGTAAATCGATGAATGAATTAAACCACAAAAAGAAAATCAGTAACGACGATGACACATTTTCTTCGAAACATTCCTAAAAATTGTATCATTGGCAAAACGATTATTCTTTCAAGCGTATTATATCTGGATCGATTAAGTAATCCATTAAAGATGAAAATTTTATTTAAATGTTGTACACTGTTCGGGCCAATTTAACTCGAAATTAAACTATAGCATCAAATAACTTTTTGACAAAATATTTGATTTACATGAATTTTACCGATTTTTATTGTTATTACCTGAAGAATGTATTAGACATGGAAAAATGAATTTAGTATTATTTTGTAGAAGATATCCATGTTTGTTACCTGGGAATGTTTGCGTCAATCTGACCTGAACACAGGTTTCGTTTGCTTTTTAAAAAAATGAATGTCTATTTTTGGTAGATATTATTAATTTCATTTCTCATCAAATATCTAATAGTTATAATTCAAGCACAAAACAGGCATTCAGAGATAGATTAAAGCCAGTATACTATTAACGTTGACAAATGCCGAACGTCAAACGTAGCACAAATTTCATGTGCTATTTATACTGCTAAATACAATGCGCAATAATAAAAATAAAACTTTCTTCCAGACAGAACCAAAAACCAAAAGATATTACACATTATAATTATATTGAAGGTCCTGTGGATACATTAAACAGTTGGAAATAACCTAAGGAAATGTCGGACAAGTTGGGACAACTAAGAAAAAATTATTATAGAATACTATATTTATTGATAATATATCTATAAAAAATGTTGCGATTGGTATCGACATCTATTCATTCAAATATATTAAAATAAACTTATAAAACTTAATATAAAGTTCTTCAGGACGTTATGAATTCTTGTCTTGTCCTGTACACAGATCATCTATTTGCACATATCATAGACACGTATAACGTTTTCGTCTTCACCTTCTCCGGACTTAAATTAATCTTCGAAATCTTTTGAGAATTTTCTTTATAGAGTGCCACCTTTCCTTCCGATATACTTATTGGGGCATAAAAAATTACAACTACTTTATAATATCCAATTCTTACTTCATAATGAATTGAACAGTATTCTGCACTGCTTCTTCGCTCCAACTTTCGCGCTTTATTTTTCTAATGTGAATCAAAACCATTTCATCTGAAATTTATCGTTTACGGAAATATTCTAAATTTGCTCCAAATATTACATCAAGACTAATTCGATAATAATATTCTTATTCGTTGACGAATGACGCTTGTAAGCACATAAATAAATACCTTAAGAAATTGCTCAATTGATGATATTCAATAGTTAATAGGATTAGAAATTGTTATCTATCTGCTGAAATTCAAAAGATGGACAAAAAATGAGACCACAATCACTAAAAGTCGATAAATGTATACCAACGCACAAAGACGCTGGAAATTGACTGAAATTATTGTCGCCGTGCAGAATTCCTTTGTATTTCTTATGTTTCATACTTTTTAGGTAGATGGTGACATAACAATGCGAAATAAATAATAATCCCATCTTGCCCCACATATCCCTACATATGTGCACCTGTCGTCGTTGCACAAATCGTTGGCCAATGACTTGGTTTGATCATATGCCCGATGTATTGCACGGACGGAGATAAATCCAAATTGGAATAATGCAAAAGTATAGTACAAACGTCGGTTATTTCTAAATAAATTTTCTCTTAAACTAGTTCAAAACATGTAGGAAGATCTATTACTATCTAACTTTAATTGGCTACTTTCATTCAGTTTAAATTCCTTATGAAGCACCCAAAATCAGTTACGACCTTTTATATTAGTAAAAGAATTATTCGAATTCAATTATATTTATAAGGATAGCAGTAATTCTTTGTTCCGTATTTATAATAAATCACTTATCCCGAATGGAAATCAAATTTACTTAAATAATATAGTATTTCCCCAATAAGGATCGATTTGATCCGAACTGCTCCAGTGTAACAATTATTTCAACCATATATAAAGGTTAAGTAACTCCACACTATTCTTTCCAAATTTTAACATTTTTACGACATCGTGGAAAAAATAAAATAACATATCAAAAATTTACTAACACTTACTATGTGCTAATGACATTTTATTTTCGCCTAGTAAACATAAATTTCTTATAGTTTCTTAATTCCAAATATTACTGGTCAATACATCGGGTGCAATTATTTATTATAAGAGCAATCTTCGGAATCGCAACAATAAACTGCATTTGTTCAACCTTTTGGTCATTCTGTTGATCCTTTTTAGAAACAATAAATAAAAAAATTTCTAAGCACACCCTATTTTGTTGCATCTTATGTAGCTATGTACATCAATTTTCGTCTATTATCAAATATAAGGATAAACACATTGCAAAAGCTACCTATATACAAATTATGATTAAATACATAGTTTACAAAATTTAGCAAATAAATTTAGATATTTTTACGACTGCGAAGATTGCTCTAACAACAAAAGAATACATTTGATGTTTTATGTTGATATTTACATCTGGTTCTACAGTATGTCCGACCTAAGTGTGCACTTGCAGTGATTTCTAAGACTATGGAAAATGTAAACAGATAAACGTTCTCACATAAAAGTAGTTCTACTTGAGAAAGGAAATATAATAATGGGGTTGAACTTTTGTATGATTATTATTTTCAGAGTAGTCATTCTAATTGTTTCTACATCATAAATTGAAAACCCTAATTAAACTGAATGTTCTTGACAATATTCATACGAATGCTTGGCAAAAGATTGATCATCAAACTTGTGCTTTATTTATGTCGTAAACGTATTTTGTACTCCGTTTACAAATTTGAAGGTGACATCGAAATCTCTGCAAATAATAGTCGCATAAAAAATTCAATTCTACTATATTAACTCTTACAAATCAGATAGATCTTCTGTATTTCCAGTAATGTGAGACACACGGGCGCGTGCGTGTGTGTGTTTTTTTAAATCGGTCGTACTGAACATGTTAAATTGACTTTCATACTTTTACGTAACAATTTATTCACACCGTTCATTCGATTAAATAATCCAAGGTTTTATTTATCGAATATAAAATATGATCCCATTGAATGGGAAAAATAATGGCTCAAAATCTGTTTACCTTTTATTCTTTCTTCGAAATTTTTATCTAGATAAGTATGTATTTTACTTGAAAATGAATTATACACTTAAGAAGTAGAATATCAAAAGTTGTTTACTTTATAGAGTTAGCATCTATTGATTAATCTTTTTATTGAATAAGTTTACTTATCAGTGTGGATTGCTCTTATAACTTCTGCAATCATTTTTCTATCGAAAGCAACAATCGTTAAGTAGAACTTGGGTAAAACTCTTCCGGGACAAATTAACTCATCCCGCGTTATTTACAGCGTGACATTTCAGAAGTAGAATTCGTTGAATTCCCTGATAAATTCGCAGACAAAATTGTAACTTTCTGACTGCCCGTATCGATACATAATCTCAAGCATGTGAATCAATATTAATGAGCCGTCGCTCCCGATATACCACATATTTGTAAATTATAAATGACCAAGTATTACAAATGAAGAATAAGAGTTAGTCAAATTCTTGTTGATTTGTGTATACTTGTCAAACAAATCAAATGTTTTTAGTGCATCTTCCAGGCGTTGTTCAACGTACGACCACTATTTGCGTAAAAATTCATTCGTATTATTGGTATTGAGAATGATAAATAATTTTGTTCAATTTATATAGTCAGACAAGTGAAACAGGCGATATGTTGGTTAAACTGAACAAAGCAGAAATCCAGAATGAATTACACGAATAAAATAATGCGAGAAACAGTAAACTGCAATTAGTTTTACAAAGGCATTAACGTATCAAAATTTGTTTCAATCAGATTCAACTATCGAATAACGGCATACTGTCATTCACAAAGTTAATTAACCTATGTCACCAATCACTAATACAATATCATACAATCGATCTATATAAAGATTAATGATGCATTATAAAATTGTAGTGCACTGAAATATCATTTTTATTTTTTCATTTGGACAACATTTACCGTGAAATGTTACTACCATTTTGCCGTTGTTCGATTTCAATGCGTATAATTCATGTGTGAGTCAGTTGTCGTATAAATTGCATACAGCTGACGCGATTTGCTACACACCCATTGCACTTTAACCATCAATAATTCCATAAATTAATAAACGACTACACCACCTAGACTAAACGAATAATTGCGAACAACAGAAGATCGACTTATTTTTTATTTCACATTTATGTTCTAGATACACTCTGCATAATAAAATACATTGTACTTTTAAACAATTGCATATATCTAATGACAATTTTTGTCTAGCCTGCATCATATGTTAGAGCGCACTGTAACTTTTACTTCAAATACGTGCGATCTTTTCTTTCAACTTCAATGAATAATTTACGAGTTAAACGGAAGGAAAAGTCGATGGTATGCGTCACCGTCCGAGAAAGATGAGCAAGCGGATCGGTTTACACTTAACACAAATTCATACCGGTGTGTAACCATGAAAAAATGTCGAGCAGGAAACGAGCAAGGGGAATTTCTAGAATTTTGTTCACCATTTTCTAATTAAATATCGCTGATCAATTAAATTCTTATTATTTATCGAAACGTTGTTGTTCATTTTTTTATATTGCGATAATAATAAAAATTTGGTATTTTAGGAATACATCGTTATATATTTTACGATAACATAAATGCGAAACGGTAAATGTTTATCAAAAATATTTGATATATGGGAAAAATCAGAAATTCCACAAAAGTAGTTTTCTGTGAACGAAAATGTTACAATAATTTGTTGTACTCTAAAAATTGTACCGGTAGTTGTTCGATAAGAGGTTAAATAACTCTGCACTCTTTCAGTATCACTGATAAGGGGATTGTACGTAGCAGATTCGCAACATAGGCAGTGAAATAATAAAGTGATGACCTAATCATCGGTACAAACAATCTTATTATCACATAACATAGTTTTTGTACTATAAATAATATAGTTTGTTAAGCCACCAGATTTGCCTGTTCTATTAATTTGAACTACTTACATTTTCATTTACTTATATACCATAGAACTCTGTATAAATACTACAGTTTTCTCGGTATAAATACTACAATTTTTACTTACATAATGCATACATTCTATGTGACTCATTACTAGTGTTTATATAGCCATAAATGATCAAAATGAGAATTTATGGACTATTTTCTTTAATATTTATTCAAACTGACTGTCATAGACTATCACGGCTGTCCTATATTCAATATAGATCTGCTGTAAGTATTTAAAATTCATTTGCACTAATTTTTCTTGTATCGTAATTAAAAAATTATTTAATATCAGCTAAATACTAACGTTTATATTACGATAAGATTTATTGTAAGTTACTAACCATATGTACCGAGCATAAAGCTTTTCACAAACGTGTATTCTTAGATTAATGATTTGTTATTTTCTATACACTCAACATTAAATTTTACTAATCTTTTACAATACAAAAAGAAAAATACTTTTCCAGGAGATCTTTAATAAATGTAAAATCTAATGTATCCAATAATTTATCGACAAATATATGCCCATTACATTTTTATACATTTTTTGTTTAATTATTGAATTTTTTTTCGATTATTTAACACACCTCGAAGGTACAAAATTATAGCTTTGTGTTAATGATATATAACAAATTTCAATCAAAGAATAAGTGTTGTTTTGCTTTTTTTTACCAGGTAGATGAACCCAACCGAGGTCGAACAAAATCTCAATGCAAAGTAGAGATCCACAGCCATTTTATTCCCTTTTTTTAAACAGAACTCTCTTCTCGAAGGTCTCCAAAACCGGTCCCAGAGAGTGTAGTATTGTCGACCTGCTTAACATTCCTGGTTATGAAGCTCACTAACAATCACCAGTTCTAATTCTCTTTTAAGAAAAATTGTATCTTTCCCCGTAGTTTCGTTACGCACGAATAGAAACGTTATTTTTATTGTCAATGTACGATTTATTTATATTAAAGGCTAGCACCTTTTTATTTGAAACGACTTCTTTCTAAATCTTCCTGGATTATATTTACACCAGAATTAACAATACTTCTATCGTATCAATTTTTAAATCATCCATCTTACAAAAATATCATATAACTACATATACTGTACAAGACTTTTCACACGTCTTATCTTTACATTAAAATGTATCGAATATTTTCTCAAGTTTTTTTTTAACTCAGAACACAGAGATAAACGTACAAAAGTCATTCGTACGTACAGTGTCACGTAACATTAATTCAAACGATTTTGTATTTATACATACATAAATAAAAAATAAGATAATATTTTACGTTTAGCCATAATTACTGGTTAACAAGTTAGCAAGTTTTCATGTTATTAACCGTTAAGGTTGGCTGCGCGGACAGGATCCTTAGTAATTGTAGCATATTACAATGCATCATTTTCTGCACAATTTATCATGTCTAAAACATACGCATCAAATCACCATATACGCTATTATACACGCACAGCGAATGCTGTAGGAAAAGGAGTACCGAGTACTCGTGCTTGATTAGGTTTCCATGATTACATGACAAACTTTTACTGGGAAAATCGTCTACCGCTTACTTTCTACTTCACAAATCTTCTAGACGTTACAAACATTCTTGGTAAAAGTTTTTTAAATTTACTTGAAAACTGTGGACACGCTTGTACAATTTAGTTACACAAATGGTACGTATGGTTAAAATTACTACACAACCGTACAATTTGTGAAAATGTAAAAAATTTATGTCGTGTTTATTTAAAGAAAAATTCAATTTGTAACGAACAGTTAAGCCATATTATAACGAAAAGGGTGATCGATTTGTGGTATGCTTCAATTTAAGAACGACAGAAAAAGGCAAACAGATTGACAGAGTTCCAGGAGGGGCGCATGAGTGTGTGATGAAATGACGAGCTCAGTAAATCTATGCCAGAATCTGTGCTGTTTCATCAGAGTTTGGTTTCTTTCCTAAAAAGACCGAAACTGCGCCTTGACCATAAAAGGCACGAAGTCTTCGGTGAAACTACCTCTTTCTCTTTTCCTCTTTTACTTGTCACCGGTGTAGTACATCGAGCCAACGTTTATGGTGCTGCGAGGAAGCGGGTTAAGGACACTCGTCCCTATAAGGACTCCTCCTTGATCGTTCTCATTCTCTTCTCTCTTAAATTTGTTAGATCGAAATGCAACAGTTTCTCGCGACTTCTCTTTTACATTGATTCCCTTTTATTGAATTAATTTCCACGTCAACGCATCGTACTTCTATTTTATTTTCATTAGATACAATTTAAACATGTACGTAACAGATAATTAACGCAATTTGGAAAATATTGTAGTCCAAACTAAAGGAAATATAACGAAATTTTTAAATATACGTTAGAGCGTGGGATTTAAATAATTGAGAGAATTGAAAACGAATTCAACCAAAGAAGTCGCAATATTAATTTTAATTCAATAACTCATTTGATTTCCCTTCGTAAATGTTGATATTAACTGCTAGTTTCCATTATCTGTTAATAAATGTATTTGGTACATTATGGTAATTAATTTTTTTAACAATTGCATTGACATAGATATACAAATTTTATATGCAGTCGTATCGTTAAAGTTTATCGATCTTTTTAAACGATCGTGATTTTAAAGATTCGCGTGATTTTCGGAACGTCGCGCGGAATGCGATATATTGCGAATCGAAAGAAGAAAAATCAGCACGTACGAAGCACATGCGTGACGTCATTCTCTCGTGTCCTAGAATGCTTGCTATACGTAAGCAGATATTTCTATATCATAAAGCCCAATAAAAACTGCAATTCTTTTAATTAATGTTGTATGATGAAAGTCTGCACTATTTAAAGCTTTACCGATAGGTTTGTTCATTTATTAAAAGGAGAAACTATAGTTTACATTTATCAACTATTGTCCAGTTATCAAAATGACTATAATTCTCTTGTTAATTTCTACACCAGTAGAAATAATAAATGAAGGTATGTATAAGCTTTTTTAATTTCTCTTTCTTCAAATACTAAATTGACCAACACCGTATCTAAAATCTTGTTACATACTATACTTCGCAAACTGAATCCATAAATATCATAGAAATAATAAATTGTTTAATTAAATGTTTAGCAAATATCGATTATTATATCTTTCTTGCAGTACAATCTTCGAAAAGAACGCTAAAAATGACGATGAGTCAATGCTACGTGGAAATGAGATACGGTTGTTATCGGTCTCCGATAACAGACAAGAAATGGAAACGTGATGGGACTTATTGGTATTGAAATTCCACCTTCCTTTACTTTTTTAGTTCTGTTTTCAAGAAGTAGATGTTCACTGTCAGTTTGATTTTACTGCACATTTATTATGTGAACTGTGCACTTCTTTGTCTGTAATATCGGAAACGTGTGTTGCACTTTTTCTTCATTTATTTAATTAAAATCGATAATAAAATTGTTTCCCCTCATAATATTATTAATATAATTCGCTCTTTTTCAACAACTTGTTACAATCACACGTTATAAAACTTGTTTTCAGATCATTCAATTTTAATGACTATTTATAATTTTTTGAATTTATTTACGATTTGCTTTCGTGTATTATCTAATCGAATAAATAAACTATTTAACTAGGTTACAAATTTTTTTCACAAGTATTTGAAAATTTATAACACACTCGTGCAGGAAAGAATTCCAGCAACCCTTTGTATAAGAAAAGATGTATGTAACGTTTCGATTTTCTAATTTTTCGGATGTTAATGAAGAAATACTAGAACTGTCTCTACCAAAATGATTATTTATCATTTTGATATCCTACTTATTACTAATCTATTAAAAAGTAGATGTATCAACGACGTTTCGGAAGAAAACGATATTCGACGTATTATTGTTAGCCACAAGGTTTAAGAGATATGATAATGTTGCGCTCTAACACGAGAAATACCAAAACAGATCATTCTAATTAGAAGTTAAGAAAAAAAAAGCTTGATCATAATACCGTGAGATAATCAAATTCAGCGAGAAGCTTAAGTTAGGTCAGTACTATGTTTACTAACGCGCATGATTCTCTTTACGTATTTAACTCGTAATGCATAAAAAAATTCATATTTCTTTAAGACAAAATTACTATAAGTATTGATTCATTCTTTTCCATATGTTGGTACATTGTTTTTATTTGATTCATTTTTCAAGGGTTCTTAGTTCACGTAAATGAGAAAAATATTTGATTATTTTTAGATTAATTATAATAATTTAGATATAGAGTAGTTAATGAATGATAGTTTATTAATAATACTAATAAATTTTATGAAAACTATAAACAACATTTTTTAATTACATACTTCAAATTGTTTGTACTTCTTTTCACTTTAAACCACAAATTTATAATTGATAGTAAGAAATGCAACAAGCTTTTAAATCACAATTGCATTAATTTGTGTACTTTATTTAAAACATAGCACTTAAAATTCTTTAATTTAAGGAAAATATACTTAAATATTATTTATTTCTCAATAAATATGAACATTATTTAATGTTATTGTTCGTGTAATCTATGAAAACATAATCTATATTATTTATACAAATGTTTGCATATTCCTTAAAGCAATATAATTTTACTTCAAAGTATGCATTCACTTTATAATTGCTGCTTAATACAAAATTTAACTTTATATCAATGTACAGAATACATTTTAAGCACTCTATTCTGGTTATTTTATAAAGGTAGTTAGCTACAAATAAAGTAGTCTATATAACTGATAGAGCAGTCAAGGTCAAATTTCTTACATTTCTATGTATAAAGAACATGAACATAACAAATAATAGGTATGCAGAAAGATATTTTCATATGATAAAACAAAACAAGTTGTTATTTAACTAAAATGTTAAAATATTTTAAAATTATTCCAGCTTGCGATTGCAAGCAGTAATTACTGCACTAGGATTATTATACATATTCAAACTTCTTTTTTCTCTATCATTCCTAAAATGATGGCTAAATTTTTTTGATATCTATCAACATTTCTATATGTGACAGTACTTGTGACAGTTTCAATAAAGAAAAATGAGTAAATCTGTCAAACTTACATAAATGAGGCCGGAGTAGTATCTGTCTTTGAGGTTATGCAACACAGAAGCTTCGTTTAGACACGTTAACTCAGCCATGTCTTCAACTTTATCGAATTTGGGTGGATTCATCTTCTGAATATCATCTTTCGCGACGAGGACCCGTTTTCCAGTTTCAGCAATCTCCACCTCAACCTCATCACCCCGTTCACCTTTTATCCCGGCTGCAACAAAACCCTGAGTTTCGTGTGGCACCCAAACGAGCTTTTTCTGCGTCCATTCCGCCTGAGTTGCAGGATCATTGAAATTGTTCCTGTCAACGGAAAGGAACCGCAATTCGGGATCCGAATGATCCACCCTCGAGTCGATGTCCGCCATTTTTGTTTTCGAGATCACTAGCTCCTCGAGCCGGCTTCAGGGACGAGCGATTCCAAGGACGATCCTCGAGAGACTGATCTCTTCGTGACAAGGACACACATGTAACTATTTAACACCCGTTTCCCCGTCGTTTTCGAGTGTCAATAGTTCGATAATGGTTCAAATAATCAGAGGTTTGAGAGATTTAAACAATTCGTTATTCGTTCTCCTTCGAGGCACAGTGTTCTTCTACCACCTTTAACGCTCTTCGAGATTGTTTTCTTTCTCGCTCCTCGCGGCCATCTTCTTTCCTTCTCATGCCAAGAATAATGGTGGGGACGTAATTTGAAAGTATGCTGCATAGCAGCGCTCATATCACCACATGACGTGTTCCTTAGGAATATTTCATTGGATAGAAATTGAATGCAGTAACCAATCATTTAATTGGAAATATTTTGCACATAAAAGAGTGTTAGGTTGTTTGACTATATGTAAGGTATCCTTACTATATCTTATCCATATTATGGTTTAATTGAGTATATATAGAGGATCATAAGTCAGAAAGCCATAAAGGAATTCTGAACTTTGATTGGTTAATTCTGAAGGGCCTCAAGTTAGAGAGGCGCGAGTTTTTTTACCATATGCGTATTTTGACCTTACAAATGTGGTTGTGTTTATTACTGGTGAAGGGAAGTTGTATTTTATCATAGGTTTGCCACAAAAAGTGAAATCATAACAGCGCGTATAATAAATTCTAAAATTTGATTTATTAACATTATGAAGTGTTGGACTATTAATGTACATCAAACAAATATAAAATAAAAAAACTTGTACATAGATTATTATATTTCACAAGAATTATGTTTACATATTAACTCTGAGGATTTCTTACAATCTAGTATAAGTATACAATAATATAACAAAACTACATTCTAATAGTATCATAAAATATATATAACAATATCATATGTAACAAGAATAAATAAAAGTAGGCATAATAGTTTATTATATACTATTATACTTTTGTGACTACAATGTTTTCCTGATGTGGAAATTTGATTTTTAACTGAATACAATTTTATTATAAAACTCTGTAAGTTTTCTTTTATGGAAAGTTCAAACCATTGCTTAAGAGTATGAGAATATCACTTTGGCAATAAATTAAATATGAGACCTGGTTAAAAGAAATTGTTATACTACATTGAAACTCACTCGTGATAAGGTTTATTACAATGTGTTAGTATGTTTCCACCTGTTTTCATATGTCTACATTAATATTTTAAGTTTTTATTCTTCCGGTTTTTGTTTTTTGTCACAGTGCTGCTGATTTAAATGTAGAACTGTTTTTGTAGGTAAGAATAAAGAGACTCTTGACATAAATAATAAATAAATATAATGCATAGTTGTGATCTTTAAGTACGTTGTCAAGTATTTTATCAGACAATATATTTTGAACATTTCTGTCCTTCCACTTGAGTGTAAAATGAAATTCCCAAACAGCATTGTAGACAGTATTTTTATAATTTTATCTATTTTGTTCATAGCTTCTTATATTTTGGTAATCTTCTCATAGAACAAATCTTTCTAACAATTTCTACAATTCTTAACTCAACACATTGTCATGGACAATGTAAATCACAAATATATCATTTCTAAAAAGGAGAAGAAAAATGAAACACATTAATCTTATACAAGCATTGAAGAATGAAATTAGGATATATATGCATACAATCTTTCGTTTGTAACAAACAATACAGTGAAATTACAAGCTCAGAATACTGAAATTACTGAATTACTGAAAAGGAGTCACAGGATCACTATGTTTGATGAAAGGAGAATGTTAAAAAATGTCCATTTTTGGCATCGCCTGGAAATAAAAAATTCATACAGGATGTTTTAGAGTGTCTTCCATACTCTAGAGGGACAAAAATGCCCTTATACCTGAGAAACAATGAGAAAGTTGTCAAAAATGTGTTCAAAGTATGAATATGATGACCGAACTTACGTATATTTTACATTTCTTTGTCTTCTTCTTCAGATATTGAACCGTCTTCAAACTAATTAGCAAGAAACTCAGAGGACAGATGAATTGAAACTTGAAATCGAATAAATCCAAAGTACTATATAATCATTATTACATGGGAACAGCACCCAACAATGCGTTCTTCGACTTTGCATCCACACGAGTGTGCAAGTATGGCTTTCAATGTGTAGACTTCTTATGATAGACCAATTCACGGTCGAACTTGGTTATAATTATTACTTACTACTAAACATATCTCTTATTTTTGCAAATTTTTAATAATTTGATCAAAATAAATATGACAAGGAAAAGAATAATGTGATTAGATAATAAAATATTATTTGTATTAATAATATACTTGTATAAAATACAATACAGACAACATTGAACATAATTTATTTACCTGTAATTTTAAAACCATTACATACAAGCAGTATCAACTGTTTCAAAGATTTCACTTTATTTTCCAATTTTCCCAAAGTTGGTACAGTTGTTATTGTCTAACACGATTGTTATAAAATGAGCAATTGTTTGAGTATTAGATTGTTCAGAAAGTCATTTCGTTTTTTTTTGGTGAAAATGAAACACGATTTTTTTAGAATGTATAAACATTTTATTAAATTACATATTCTCCATTTTGAAAAACGAAATGACTTTCTGAATAACCCAATACTTAAAACAGTTAAAACTTAAGATACAATGCTTATCGTGTTCAAATTTTAATTTATTATAACTTCATTAATTACTTAATCGAGTGTTTGTTATAAATTTAATAATTTTAATTTACACTGTATACATATATGTACGCATTTATAAACTATACAAACTATAGTAAGATAAATATTTGTATAAGGTGTTCCACTTAAATTGATTACCTTACATATTTTTGTTACTTTTAATGATTCAAAGAAATGTTGTAGGATGGAAATATATGGATCCAAAGTACAAATATTATAATCAAATTTAGTCATTCTAAAATTTTAAGATCAGTGATGTTCTTTAAACGGAAATACATATTTTTATCCAGAAATAAAAAGATTTTTCTCAATAGAAAAATTCAGAATTATATAGTTATTTGAATCTTGGTACATATTAGTATATATACTTTAAATCAAATATTTGTATACATTTTTTAACATGCCATTTGTACATATGTAAATTTAAATTTAAAGAAATCAGATGTGATATCAACATAACGAATATAATTATATTTTCTTATAAGTTATGAAAGCTTAAATCAAGTCTTCTCCATATTCATATCCTGCTCACTTAATCTTACACCATTGTACTTTTATCTGTATGGAGTTGTAAAAATAATTGCTTCTAATGATAATCATACAATGCAGAAAAACATAAAGGAATTTGTGGAAACTGCATTTGCCAATTATTAGTCCACTAGCTATGAGACAGACTGAGGATCTTTTATTTATTATCTACAGAAATACATGGATGTTAATAGACTTATACATTGATACTCTTCATTATTTTGAGATATTATTTTGCTTATTTAATTTATTTTATTTATTTTTATACATGTTTAGATTTTCTAAAGATAAAGAGGAGGGGCAGGGGCATGTCTAACAGAACAGGGTGGCTCTATGCTGATGTCATTTTAACCAGGGTTGTAAACCACAAACGAATAATCATCTACAACCTCATGCAGTGTTTATTAGTTAATGTTCCAAAGTCAACAAGTAATGGGAATACCTCCAAAAGATTATTACAATTCCAAATCATCATTACAAATTACTGAAACACTATACACAAAAAATACAAGATTAACAACAAATGCAGACTTATTTGACCAAATATTAAGTTTTGATTCCCACATAAGTTCATTAAAGCACAATAAATGAAATAGAAAAGAATAGATAAAATCTTATTAAGTTTAATGATTTTATTGGAAGATAGTTTAATTGAATTAGATAGTGAAGTAGAAGACACAGAAATCAGTGAGCTATCATTAGATACTGAAATATTACGAACATAGGGCCATTCAATGATTTAATATATGTACAAATTTGTTTTTCTGTAAACTAGGCAAAACATTTGATTCATAATGTATACAAATGAATATGAATATATGCAATTTCTTATGTAACCCAGCATACAGCAGCAATACCAGCAGCGTGTCGTTGTTTTCATCTCTATATAGTGTAAATACTATGGAAAATAACCATGTCCAGACAGTATCTGCACCATTCAGCTATCAAAACCTCTGTCCAGCCACTCCAACAGAGTACTGGTGTGCTGGAAGGCGGCTAGATCGTTTGCCCATTGTTTCCGGTACCTAATCTCTGCTGCCCGCAATGTGGCAAAAGTCGGATGGCTCTTAGTGGTGTGGGTGGTGGTGAGAATTGAAATCCTCATCCAGCGCCCATTCCAATGATACCGTGCGAGCTAGTGCGAGGCGGCCTCCCAATGTTCACTTTATATGAACGTGGGAAGTCCCCCCGCCCCTCCTCTCAGAGGAAGCGTGAGTCGAGACTCGAAGTTTTCCCTGCGAGTACAGTCCTCTTTTTTTTTTAACGTGGGAAAATCTTCTAAGAGATGTCCCCAACCACTCGGAGCGGAGTTGGAGGTTATGTGAGATTCCCCACATGGGGTGCGACACTACGCGTACGCAGGTCACAGCCATTCAGTTCCTCTCGCTGCCGAGGATGATCCTCACCACGACCAGGACACGATGCTCACCCGTCCAGGGTGAGCAGGGCATACTTCTAAGTTGTGTTGTACTGTGTCCTGGTCCGCGGAACAGTACCAATAGCGCTGTGGAAGCAGCGGCACCATCGCAAGCAGTCCGACGAGGGCTATAGAAGATCCGATTAGTAATGATGGACGGGCGCATGTTCGCCTTGTGTCTTCGCTCCATCCCGTTGGGACTTCTCCCGTCCCCGGGACGGACCCGAATTTCGCATCGCACGTGAAGTGATGAGACGTCAATAAGTCCATCCTGACCTTGTACGAGGATGGTCACCGTGGTGGTTCTAGTAGGTAGGTTCCGATATTGCTGAATTCGGTGAATCCCACACAATCCCCGACGCAAGTATGGACCGGTGTGCAAGTATGGACACCGTGAGGATTTTAATAGTAGGCTTCGCACCCGTAATTCGGTGGTGAAAAGATTTTCTCCACAGAAAAAGAAACTTGCACTTCTCAGTACAACAGAGTTGTGCCGTTTTAACCATTTTTAACTATGTCTGCTAGGATACACAGTGCTGGACAAAATTATTGGTACAACATGACTGTTACGATACGAAAGCTTCTAATTATTAAGAATATTAATTGAAAGAAAAAGCATTCTAATATATTCATTTACTGGGTATTCTACTTAATTACATACTAGAAATCATAATACAAATAAAGTAATACACAAAAATATTTTTCTTAAGCATTTTATGGGTGTACAAAAGCATTGGCACAGTAGAATAATAACACATAAATAATTAAAAAGCAAAATCTTAATATTTTGTTAGCCGCCCTTTTCTTTCAAGGACTTTTTTTATTCTTCGGGTAAATTGAATGAACTAATTTTCTTCTGATTCTCAACATGTATTTCATTTTTAAATTATTTTATTTAAAAACTGATAGTGAAATGACTTTTTTTTATAATTTTTAAATAATTCTTTAATTAATTCTTTTATAATTTTACAATAAGATTTATCCATGTTGTGTAAATTTAATATCACTTTATTTTCTTCAACTGTATTTTCTTTCTTTCTTCTAGCCTCGTTATTTTTTTTACTTCTTTGTTAATAGTTGAAATCTATAACTTCACTAATCGAGTGTTATAACTGTAACTAATGGGAGATTCTCCATTGCAAATAACAATCGAAAATTGCTGAAAACGATGACAATATTGTTTATTTTATTCTGTGCCAATACTTTTGTCTATTTCTAAAATGCTCAAAAAATATATTTTTCGTTATAATTTTCTGATTTCTTGATTTATATTATCGTATCTGTTATGTAATAAACCAGAATAGATAAGAAATGAATATGTTAGACAACATTATCGTTTAAATCAACTTGTTTAGTAGTTATAAACATTTATATTGGACGGTGTAAACAATACTTAAAAGCGGGTTAGGGAACGTATCGTCTAAATGGAAAGTATTATATAATATGCTTGAATATATATATATATAGCATAAGAATAGAAGTTTACAAGAAACACTATTTAATTGATGCCAAAATCACAAGACTTTTTCTATACAAGTTGAAAGCATACATGACAAATTTTATAGAAACGTAAATTACGTTTGCTATCAATGTTATTGAGATTTATTTTGTCTGTGAGAAGCCAAGAACAAGAAAAGGCTTTATCAATGGTTGCGTAACACGCCGCGGCACTATTATACGTCACAAACTAATTGAGATACGTTGGTATCATTAAACTATGAATTATTTATGTTTCGTTTCTGTAAATCTTATTATCTATGCTTTTACATTCTATAGAGTAGTGTTCTTTGTTAGTTAATGAATCGTGTTCTGAGATATTGTACTATCATATATATGTTGTAAATTCATAGTTCCTTTATTATAAACGATTTTTCTTGAATATATTATATTTGAAAACGTGGGCAGTTTCTTGATTGAAATATGTATTACGACGAAATATGTTCTTCAAATCATTATAAAAATGAAAATTTAGTGGTAAATATACAAACTTGTTCGATTATTAATATTTTACTAGTAGAATTAAGGTATATTTAGAAAATATTTTTACAGGAAGTTGTTGTTGATCTTCGAAGTGATACTTTAACAAAACCTACTAAAAGAATGAGGGAAGCAATGCTTAATGCTGAAGTTGGCGATGATGTTTATGAAGAAGATCCAACACTCAAAGGTAGACAATTACTTATAAACTTGTTCATTTGAACATTTTACTTGAACATTTCATTGCAGAACATAGAAATTGATTATATTATATTCTTGCATATAATGTCATTCTGTTAAAGTTTTAACCTCCGTACTTCAACTTTACATTTATAGGCAATGTGAAAAGTTGATGTATAACCATGGCCATGTCTGTAATTTATATCAAAGTTTTGACAAAAATGATCTAGAAACTATTTTATCTTTTATAATAGAAATACTTACCAGTCTATAGAAGAATACATTAGTAGTGTTCATTAATGCTTTATTAATATTTTATTATATGTTATTTCATATTTTCTGTTTTCTTTTTCATTTTTCATAAACTTCCTTAATAATTTTGTTGGACAGAAAATTCTAATGAAAAACATAAACTTCTGAATGATATAAAAAAAACATTAAATAGTAAATAGAATAATGTTTAAAAAATCAAGAATAGTCTTACAGTATGAAACTCATTTTAATATTAATAATTTCAAGCCTACATTTTATTTAATATTTTCATCTTAGAATATATTCCCCATCATTATGTTAATTATTTTATGTCTTAAAATTCTATATTTTGTGTACACATCATTGCTCCAAAGCAACCCACACCTATTGGCAATCCATTATATGGGATATATGAACTGCAAAGGATTAACTTAGTACATAGTATAATAACATATCCATAATAATTCATAATTATAGACTATATTAAAAAGAATAGAGCTTTTTGCAATGCATATAGAGTAGTTTTCTACAAAGATTTGTTATTTAACATTTTCTATTTTAAAACAGAAGAAATAGTTCCTCTTTATGAATTCAAATTGTACAATACTATGAAAGGTTATATTAGAATGTTAAGTATTTATTATTAGTTTTCAAAATTGAAAGCTGAAGAAATAGTATTAAACAATAAGCCAAAGTAAATATTTGTAATAACTGAAAGCAATAACATTTTAAACCTTGCTGATCTTTAAATCTTTATTAACTTGCAATAATAGAGCTGTTATATCTTTGAGGAAAATATAACAAATATAATATGGCAATTATTTAGATTCATTTTTGCTTTCAATGTTTGATTGGAAAAAATATACCTTGCATTTACCAATTTAATAGTACAAAAATTAAATAATTTTATAATAGGACAATTATTGTATAAAAATATTATTAATACTTTATATATATATATATTTTATCAAATGATAATTGTAGATACTATAAATATATTAAATTTAAAATTTATTTAAGAGAAATATGTTTCGCATAGTATATGTAGAAATGATTAACTTTTAGAATTGGAAAATAAAGCAGCTGAAATGGTTGGAGTGGAAGCTGCAATATTTGTACCCTCTGGAACTATGGGAAATTTAATTGCCAGTAAGTATATCACATTAAATATATAATAAATTAAATAAAAAAGGATCGTAAATATTTTATAAAAGGTATGTTTCTTTTTATCTCTTTCCTTAGTTTATAAACAAACATACATTATTCATTCTATTAATCAGTTTATACAAATTACTGTTTTCAGGAAGTGATTCTACAGGTCAAAATAAGACAATACCCAACGAGATTGTAGAGTTAATGAATGTTAGTTACAATACACAATGTTATCCTAAAAAATCATACATACACGCGTACACAGATGCACTACGATTATTGTACTTGGGAGTAAAAAAAAGAAAACAAAAACAAATCTAAGAAACCTAAATTAAAACTAAAACAATAAGCAAATTAAAGAAAGCAATTTTTTATAAAATGTACGCTTCCTGCCAGTTACATTCTTGTTCTCAATTGTGTAGAACTAAAAAGATTGTAATCGTATTTTAGTTGACAGTAGGATTTAAACTGTGGGCACTCAGGGACAGGACAACAACGTGTGATTCTTTAAAACAATGCCTATTATAATTGACATTTACTATTTTTATTTTAAAATTCTAATAAACAACGTTATGTTTGTAGCTTTCTATAAATTATGGCAAGAATATTTAGGGTGATTTTCTCACTAGTAGACTCAAAGACAGTACCACCGCCTAAACACCCCAGCGCTAATCCCGTATTTGTATGAAAGGTATGTCCGGAAAGTATCCGACCTGTAAATATATCTGTCTACATAGTTATGTTATTGTGAAAAACAGGTTTTCACCATTAGGAGCAGCTTAAGAGTAGCTCAAATTGAAATATTCTCTCTCAAAAAAATGATTTGAGAATGTAGAAAACAGAATAGAATGCAACGAGACAGTTGTTGGCTATTCCGAAAACTCAGGGATGACCATTGGAAGAAGATTGTAGCTTCTAAAAGAGAATACTTTAAAGAAGACATCATAGTTATTAATTAGGATGAACTCTTTCTCTTGCTATAGTACAAGGTTGGATACATTCCGGACGTACCTCATATATGATGAAGTGGTCAATTTTCTGGTTGTGTCATCGTCTATTGCAACGGAAACTGTTGTATTTATAATGCTTGTAAACAAAAAATGAGACTCACACGGAATTATCGCTGAGATGTGTAGGTGGTGGCATTGAGTCTTTGAGTCCACTGGTGAGAATCATCCAGTACTATTTTTGGCTACGTAGATACATTTCTGTTCCACAAAATAAATCTGTCGTCTATTCACCGTCACTGGACGTCCTCAATAACCTGCCTCATCTGACCTCAATTTTTAATATTTATAACTTTGAAGCAAAGCCTCTACCACAATACCGTAATTTTTGATTTTTGTTTTATTTTTGACACGTAGAATCACTTCTTAAAAGGATACCCACCTGTAAGTAAATACCTTGTATATGTATATTTGAAGGCAAAGAGGAAAAAACAGGGAATATTTATTTTTAGCAATTGTACAATATATTTATTTTGTTGGTAGTTACTGGGACTGCAGAATTATCGAATTACAAAAAATTACAAAATAGAGATGTTCACATGAAATAACGTACAAGATTTAACATACTTGTTAAGAATAGGAAAGATTAAAATGTTTAAAATAATTATTTTTTTTTTTACATTTTGTATATCTAATTAGATGACAAACATTATATTATGAACAATATTTGAATGAACAACAAGTTCATTTATAAACCTTATTTCTTAACTGGTAAACTAAAGAGACAATTCAAAATTAATTTTCTCGATAAAGCTGTTTTAGGATATTCTTCGTATTTGTCTTTTCTTTTTATAAGAATTCTACACCTTACTCTTCGTATAGAGAAATAAAATATTGCATCGATCTGCATACCTCAATTTAGAAATTTCTGAGATCGTAACTTCTGTTTTCGTGTTAGGATGATAGTGGGGCACACCTCGAAGGTGTATTACGCCGGGTCTTCGAGAAAGTACAAACCTCTGGCTGGATAGCCCCGACAGTCCGTTGACCAGCGGTAGATTTTATTTATTTTTTCTTATATCGTGGGGAAACCTTCGAAACTCCTTGGGGCGTGAGCGGAGGTTGTATGGGATTCTCTACATCCAGTAATACTGGATGTGGAGAATAGAACCACCTAGGTGACCGTCGGGGCACACCTCTAGGGTGTGTTGCGCCGTGTCCTGGTCCGCAGAACAGTGTCAACAACGCACTGTCGATTCTTTCCGTATACGGCGTAGGGACCATTCGAAGTAACCGTGCCCGGACAGCACCTGCACCATACGGTAGAATATCAAAGCCTCTGCTCAGCCACTCCAGCAGGATCGGCTCGACAGCTCCAACAGTCCGTTGATCAAACGTCGGCTAAGCCAGTCGCTGCTGACATTGCAGCAGCATGGATCGCTGGGCCTGAAGTTTGAGGACTTTCACCTCGCGCTCCTCCAACACTTCTCTCCGCTCGCGGAGGAAGCACCCGCCAGGACAGTCGCCACTTCGTAGGACATGGTCCTATAGCCGTAAGCGATTCGCAGCGCCAACTGCTTGTGAACCCGGCACAATACTGTTTGGTTGCACTGGGAGGCAGCTAGATCACCTATTACACCTGTACACTTGCACGACTACGCATTATCCATACGTTACTGGCTGCTTTTCAGAAGAAGGGGAATAATATTTTAGTACATTTTACTAACTTCTACTGAGTATGTCAATAAATGGAGATAGACGGCAAATAATTATCGACAAGACTTTACTTTTTTATTGTCGCACCGTGGCTCGAGTAATCGGTGTCATTTGTTTACATTATACAATAAAAATTGTATAACTGCATGAAAATTGGGCGCTAAACCGAGCACTCAAGCTACATGTCCATTTGAGAGTCCATCCTCTCGCGATTTTCTCTCGAAGGTGTTTCTCATCAGTTGAGACTACGTTTGAAAGTTCGAGAGCGTCGTTCAACTATGCAGGAATCAACATCTCGTGACTTGCTCACCAGTTGAGACTACGTTTGAAAGTCCGAGAGCGTCGTTCAACTATGCAGGAATCAACATCTCGTGACTTGCTCACCAGTTGAGACTACGTTTGAAAGTCCGAGAGCGTCGTTCAACTATGCAGGAATCAACATCTCGTGATTTGCTCGCCAATGGACAAGTTCAAGTGAAATTTCTATCCTTACCTAGGGGAATGTCCCCATGGAGCTGGATTGCTAAGTGTAACACGTGTAACGTAATTTGATCCGTTGTCGAATATATGTGTATAAAGATAAAATACAATACTAAGGCAATAACAAAACTTTTATAATTTTAATTTCTTTTTTTTCTATTGCAACTTTTTTAAACATATTTTTTATTTTTCCCGATTAAGACAAAACCAGACACTGCTTGATTTGGATGATAATTATGTGATAAAAATAAAAAACTATTTTTCATGATCGAAACTAATTAATTGCAAAAATAAGTTAATAATTATGATTATATAACAATAATGCTTTCCATATGTTTCTATAGATTGTTTCACTTTATGTGTTAAAAATAAGATATGTTTAATGTTACTTTTTTGTGGGGAGAATTTTCATAAGACTTACCGGATCCCTTGGGGGAAAGTTGGAGGGCATGTAGAATTCTCCACTCGGCAACCCGGGTGCAGAGCCTACCCATTAAAACCACAATAATCATCTTTGCACGACCAGAGGAACACCGGGAACCAACAGCAGAAAGACTTCCAGTGCCCCTCCTTGTGGGGTACGTCTGTTATACCCACGTCCGTGAATGTTGGGCCGGGAGGGTGAGGGAGGAGGGAGAGAGGGGGAGATAGGCGTTGCGTGTAAGCTCCTCTTACAAGTGGACCGTGCTGTGGTGAACATCGCTTTTGAGACCGTAGTAGGTGTATGTTTGTAGTATATACCTAGTACCAAAAAACACTAATGAGTTTCTTCAAAATGGGACTTCGTTTTCGAGATATTTTGATTTGAAATTTGATACGCACATAGTAAATGAATCACTTAAATCTTTTCAACAGAGCGAATTTTGAGTAAGTCGATAGAGCGATTGATTACGAAGCTGTTGGTAGTGGGATTGAATCCCGATTTCTCGTTACTACTTTTTTTTAAGTACAACTTTGAAATGCAAAAATATGTGTGATTTATTAAATATAACTCGCATCTAGTATCGTCTTAAAAATGATGTCCACTATCGTAAGGTCTCCTTGTTAGTCCCGTTGCTTTTGTCGCGGCGTCGGAAATGCCCAGCGGCGGACAGGTTTATGCTGCTTCATTCATCCATGGGGCCACCCTCACGGCTACCCACAATCTCTCCGATTGCTCCTCGATAAGGAAGGAATGGAAGAGTGAGTAGCTCTCTTCTCTTCTGCCGCCAGTGGAACTACACACTCATGCATCCACACACCTACACACATACACACATGTGTGTGCGCGCACGCGTGCAACTGTGAACTTTTCTCCTTATTTCGACATGTAAAATTGATCTTGAAAAAATGTCCCATGTCCTTATTAACACCGAATATTATAATATTGTGATTTTGATGATTATAAATAATATTTAAGTAATCATTATATATAGTAATCGTTAATATTTATTTATAATAAAATTTCGTTATATTTCATTTAATAAATTTCATAATTTTTTATTAGTAATGAATCACTGTGATGTACGAGGGAGCGAGGCATATTGCAATGAATGTAGTCATTGTTTACTACACGAACAATGTGGTGCCTCTCAAATCGCAGGCGTAAGCTTCCAATCATTGCGGAACAATTCTGATGGTACGTTTGATATCTGTGAACTTGAATCTAAACTCCGAAAAGATAGACTTCACGAACCGATTTCCAAACTGGTTGTTCTGGAGAATACGTTAAACGGATTAATTGTCCCACAATGTTGGATCGAGGAATTAGTAACATTTTGCAAGGAACATAATTTGAAGTTACACATGGATGGAGCAAGACTGTGGAACGCATGTGTGGGTTCTGGAAAATCGGCAAAAGAAATCGTTTCAGGCTTTGATTCTGTGACTTTCTGCCTTAGCAAAGCTTTAGGTACATTTTTCCTTTCAAAGTTTAACCTTTTTTCAATACTGTGATTGATTTCATAGTTTTGAACATTTTAGTTACTAGGTTGTTCAATAAGTTTTGTCGTTTTTTCTATTATAAAAAGATAATATGACACTTCAACTTTGAACAATGTTTTCGTATATCTCCATAATTAATTTATTTAAAAAGCAAACTATTTTTTATCTAGGTGCTCCTGTAGGTTCTCTTCTTTGTGGAAGTAAGGAATTTATAACTAAAGCAAGAAGAATCAGGAAAGTGTTGGGTGGTGGTATGAGACAAGCCGGTATTCTTGGAGCAGCTGGACTTGTAGCTCTAGAGGATATGATTCCAATGTTAAGAATCGATCATAAAAGAGCTTTCCACCTTGCTTCTGCAATAAAAGAAATGCAGTCAACGATATTCTTGATCGACTTAAGCACTGTACAAACAAACATGGTTTTTGTACAAATTGGTTGTAAGACTGTTTCTGCAGTGAAATTTGCTAAACGTTTACGAGAAATTCATGATAATAATGATGACGACAAAATTATTGTAAAATGCTTGCCTCTAACTGATTCACTTATTCGATTTGTATTGTTTTATGAAGTCACAGATACTCAGTTAATGTTGGCTATTCGGAAAATTAGGTATGTTATTAAAGAATTTGATTCCAACATTTAATTATTACTGTTGATGCAATTCATATATACTTGCACGTTAATTATTAATAATTCAAGATAGTTTTAAATAAGTGTATATGGTTTGTGGTCTCACTGTTAATTTTAAGATACCTTGTATTGATACAGTTTCGGTAATTCAACACGTATGGGATTGGTACACTGTTGGATTATGGAGACTGAAAGATTATTCAAAGTAACGAGAATCAAGTGTGTCACAAATTAGAAAAATAACACTTTTTATTTATATAATATTATTATTGATAAATGTATATATCAAAAGTATTTTTAGAATTTTAAAATAAATGCAACACATTTAAAATGGAAATACAGAACTATGTATATAATAAAGAAGTAATGTATGTAATATTTTAGAATTTACTAATTGCTTTTGACGGCCTCTGCCGGTGAGCTCGCGCCTCCGCTCCGCGGTCTCCTTTTGCGATATTACACATTTACAGAAGGAGGCCACGGCCATCCATTCTCTCTCGCCACCGAGCATGGATCTTACCATGCCTGGCAGCGAGAAGGTTCCCTCTCCCCCCTACCCCCATTACACCTACTAAGACACGACATTCTTCGGCCCAAACGAGGCACATCTCCATTGTGTGTTGCGCCGTGTCCTAATCGCCGAAACAATGCTAACATCGTGTCGTCGTTTCCTTTCCTATGCTGTGCAGATACTGCCCGAAACAACCATGCTGAGACAGCTCCTGCATCGTCTCTTTTTTTCGTGAGGGAAATTTTCGAAAGACTTCCACGAAATGTCGAATGCGGGACCTACCCACGAAAATCCATCACGGTGGCCGTCCTCGTAGATTCTTGGGAGGGCACTGGGAACTAAAAGTATTAAAGCTTCCCGTGCAAAGCTCCTGCACCGTCTAGTAGGTGAGGCTATCGAAACCTTTGTCCAGCCGTTCTCACAGGAATGACCAGACAGCTCCACCGGCATTTTGAGGATTATTTCGATTGCCCAATCCAGCGGTTGAAAAGAATAATCGGTGCCCTGGGCCGGCTCCTCTTTAATCTGTTGGATTCGAGCGGTCGTGTTCGTGATTTCTACATGGGTACGGTCGACTAAGTAACCCTGTATGGGATTCCCGTTTGGGCGGGTGATCAAGCCACCTCTTGGCGTAGTGTTATGCTGCACCGTGTCCATAGGCGGCTGGTGTGAAGGGTGGTCCGTGATTACAGGACCGTGTCTTATGAAGTGGCAATCGTCTTATCGGGCTCGTATGCAGCTTATTACAATATTCGCTGCGAAGGGGAGGAGGGAGAGTCCCACGAACGTGAGGAGATCTTGGTAGAACACGAGGTTGAAGCTTCAAACACCAGATCCGTACTGTTGCACCGCTGCAGTTTACTGCTGGTCACAGATTGTCGGGGCTAGCGTAACCAGATTTTATTTCTTAAATTGTTGACTGAGAGAAGTGGGAGAAGACATACGTTGAAGGTATTGGAGTGGGAGAAGATCGCGAATCGCATCACGATTCTAATGTCCTCAACGCACGATGCGTGAAGGAACGGGACGATTCCCATCGTAGTACCTCCTCCAACTCCTCTCAGTCAGCGATTTAGGGAATAAAATCTGGCCACGTTGGTTGGATCTGTCCAGCTATTCCTGACCTGGAAACAGCTTGACTAACTGACCGCCTCCAACTCCTGAAACCGCAACGGGTGTCCATAGATGGCGGGCCCGAAGGACTTGTGCAATATTATCCGAAATGAACGGTAACTCATGGTGGTTCGCGATCACAGTCCGACGAATCGTGCAACGGTGGTGTGCGAGACAGCAGTTGGCCCAATGCAACCAATGGTGCTGGTTTTTGTGTAAATTGTAATTATATAGAATTTATGTAGATAGAAATTAGTATAAGCGGAATTATATTATTTTTAATAAATACAAATTAATTCTCTGCGCTATAAATAATTTTCAAAATAATGATTATTACGCATATTAAATTGTATTTATTTTTTCATTACGAGAAACTTATCGAATCAGTGATAGTATTTAATTAGGAACGAAATCATTCCGTTTTTTAATAGCTAACATTTGATTAGAAAGCCACGCCAATGACGCAGTATTGTCTCTCACTCGGTCTTCGGTCAGCGATGTAAACAACTTGTGCCTTTTTCTGGCAGCATGATAATAGATATTAGGTATGTACTATAATTTACATCTACTACCATTTCAAAAGTGATTTCTGCGACTGTAGGGTCCCTTTATGAGTAAGACTATAAAAGGACGACGTTTCCTAATGGTGATACACTGAAATAATTTTCCAAATAGAAACAGTGCCAATTATATGACTAGGGAAATCTCTGGTCACTATATTATTAATCCTTTGTAAGTTGTGTTTGTAATCCTAGCACTACACCTTTTTATTTATTCGATTGTTAATACAGAGTAGATAAGGCATTAAAAATTGCAGTTGCAACTTAAATAATTCCTCTGCATTATAGTTATAAATACTCGATTCAAAAAATAGTATTTAAAAGTAAATAATAGTATGCTTATCCGATAAATATACAAATTTATTTCTGGTTCTTATGAATTAAAATTAACATTGTCTTAAAGTTACATCATTATTGAGAATACAAACAAAATTATGTTTGTATATATAAACAAGGTATACAAGCATCATTAAATTAATAAAACGGAAAATAGTACAAATTTCACAATAGTGATAAATATTATTTCATAACATTTTTGTGTTTAGAAGTCGACTGTATCATTTAATGAACTAAATGTATATTTTATTAGAAACTAAGCTTTATTTATAATTGTATGATAAGAAAAACTTTTTACAATGTAGATATTGTGTAATATAAGAAATTTCATAGGCGAAATTATACTATACATTTTATACAGAAGCTCTGACCACTTTAGTTTACATATACATGGAATAACTTATAATATTAACAGTGTTTCATTTGAAAATATTTAATTAACTAGAAAACTATAGATTACGAAACAATATTTACAATGCAAAAGGGCGAGTCAAAATGTTTTTGTACATACTTAATAATACAGTATAGAAAATATAAAAGTGATTAGATCGGTATGTTAATAAGAGATTCAACCAAATTTCAAGGTGTTATAAAAGTCTTGTGACACTTTGAAAGTTAAGATCAACATATTTTTTAAACACAATTTCTTCTACAATTCTTTTACATACAAATTACTATTGGTAACGTAAAAAGATTTTTATTTTGCTTTTATTAATAAAAAATATTACTTTTACTGGTACTTTTTTTATTTCTTGCAGTATTGTGTAATGCACTTTGCTCTTTTTTATTGAACAATATTTAAAACATTAATTTCTTTAAATAAGATAATATTACTCATTGCGACAAATCGCAAATTTTTTACCGTTTTACAATATTCATTAGCTGATCCTAGTAGAGTTTCGCTCCTCAAATAGGAATCCGAAAGCAGAATTGCGCTATCACCTTTAGTTTTCGAAAAACTTGAAATTTTTAAAAACAGTCGATTTTAGGCATAAGTAAGCTATTACATGAAAATTAGAAACGTTAGAAAGGTCTAGTTTAGCTTAAAAGATAGGAAAGAGTTTCCTGAATACGTTACTATCGATGATTATAATGTAGGCGATCTTCGGAACGATCGCCACAGTTAGGCAACGAATGACATATACTAGGTGTACAAGTATGGAATGCGGACTTTTTTTCCAAAATAACACGTTATTTTCGGAAGAATGATAAAAACAGCTTTATTCAAAGTATGCTTCATTGCTAATTAGGCATTTTTCACATCTTTTGGGCAATTTGTGGATACCACGTCAAAAAGAATCTTCATCTTTTGCCGCGAATCATTCATCGAATCATTTTTTCACATCTTCGTATGAATCAAAGCGCTGCCCAGCAAATGCGTGACCCATTGTGTTGCCTCTTTTGGTATTTTGGTCTTCTTTCAAGCAGCGAATGGTTCAAATTGATCAATTGTTATTCGTAGCGTTCAGTATTAACCGTTTCATCAGGTTTTAACAGCTCGTAATAAACCACACCCTTCTGGTCCCACCAAACACAGAGTATCGTCTTTCTGCCAAAGCGATTCGGTCTTGCGGTCGATGTGAATGGTGCACCTGGGTCTACCCATGATTTTTTGCGTTTGGAATTCTTGAAATAAATCCACTTTTCATCCCCAGTAACGATACGATGCAAAAACTTTTGTATTAAGATACGTGCGAGAAAAATTTCCCACCTGCCGGTCTTCTGAATCTTTCCCATCTCTCGTAAGCGATTAGAAACAGCTTCTTGGCTAACGTTCAATTGCTCTGCGAGTTGTTTTTGTGTTTGTGAATCATCTGCGTCCAACAGAGCTTGCAATTCCACATCTTTGTATCTTTTTAGCGGTTTTCCACGTTCCTTGTCTGCAACGTAGAAGTCACCACTTTTGAAACACCGAAACCATCGTTCACACGTATCTTGGGATGGAGCATGTTTACCACAAGTTTCTTGAAGCGACCGATACGATTCAGCAGCAGATTTTTTCAAATGAAAACAAAAAATTAATACTGTCCGCGAATATTCTTTGCTTGGTATAAACTGCGACATATTGAACACAGCAACACAACACAATTAAAACACTTTTTCAATTTATCACTCGAGCGCATCTAATACTTATCGATGGCACAACAAAATGGCGTACGTGTCAAATCTGTATACCACAAATAGCATTGGTGTGTCATCCGTTGTCTGCAATCCGCACTTCAGACTTGTACAACCTGTTACCTGTTAAAATTATTCCGTTAGCAGATAACAGTGGCCCTGAGAGTACTGGACGGGATGTGTGGGTACTCAGCCATTTGACTTACCCTTTAGCCCAAATTATAGACGTATTCCAAATGAGTCAGGTGGGGGTGGGTGGAAGTACGTGTGTGGAAGGGGAAAACACCTCGTCCACAGTCGAGGAGGAGTTTGTTCGCACTGCCAGCTTGGTGGATATAACTGATCCGGCTCGAAGGACCAGGCCTGAACGCACGGATTGACGTGTGCAGCTTCCTGCGTTAGTTCTCATCAAGAACTTGCACTCCTCGAGGGAATTAGCAGCAATTCCTCGAGCTTCAGCGTAATCTTGGACCTTCGAGGAAATTCGGCAGCCGGCTTGTACATCCAGTGAGGCGCCGTGTGTGAGGACAACGCTCAACACCCCCCTGGACGTGATAGCAGCAAACGGCGGAGACCTCGAAGGCGGCATTACAATCTACATTGGTCCAGCCCATCGGACAACGATCAACCACAGTTAGTCCTTCCAACGGGAAGGTGGTCCTTCGAGCAACTTATAGTCGGCACCATCGTGCAAACACACTCAATGCTCGAAAGATCTTCGAGATCTACCACGAGCAGCTACATCAACCATTCGCAAATCATACACGAAAATATAGAGACAGTTTACATATACCACAACGAAATCAGAATCAACATAATCCTTAACCCCTCCGACATTAAGAGCGATCCGGACAAAGCAAACCAACTCATAGACAACATCAAAACCACATGCAAAGGTTGCAACAACATTAACACGTCGGTCACACGTCCACAAATAACGTATTTGAGAGTTTTCGGTTCCACGATATTTGTATATACTAAAACCAGTAAAACAAAATTTGACGAAAGATCGTGAAGAAGAATACTAGTAGGATACGAAACAAGCAGGTATAAAGTTTGGGACGTTGAAAGAGAAAAATATGTCGTTATGAGAGACATAATTGCAGATGAAATAAATTTCCTGAAATCTAGGCCAGGAATAAGAACCGAAGGGGATAATTCTGGAAAACTTAGAAAAGAAATTGATGTTTCTGACGCAATGTCAAAATCGATTAGAGATGAAACTGACGATACTGACACACAGTCAAAATCGGTAGAAAGGTCGAGTACTTTTCATGATAAATCAGATACATTGAGTTCTGAAAACTCAAACAATCCAAACGACATTTCTTTTAACGAAAATAAAAATAAAACGCAAAATGGTAGTTCTTCTCGAATTAACATAAACAATATAGATAATCGGGCTAATAAAAGAATGTTATCGGAACCTAAAAGGAGTGATCAAATTAAAAGACGTCCCCCTGTTTCATATAATGAAAACGATATACTGGACGAATATTTAATGTGTGCTCGGTCAATATGTGTAAAATTCTCGAGTCATATGAGGAAAGTGTGATCAAAATGGTAAAAAATTCTCTGTTAATTAATAAAATGTGGACTATAATACTGAAACCTGAAAATAAAAACATTGTTGACTGTAAATGGGTATACACGATTAAAATCGAAGAGAAAAGGAATCCATTTAAATATAAAGCACGCTTAGTAGCAAAGGGGTTTAACCAAAAATATTTAATACATAACAACGAAACCTTTGCACCGGTTGTCAGAATTACCAGCTTTAAATTTTATTGGAATACAACGACATGGACCCATGCAGCATTTGAGAAGTCAAGGCATGAGGGAGGAGATCGATACCTTCATATTTTTTCGGTTGGTGTGCCGACGTGATCGTTACGCTCTCGTCAGTTGTTCATAACCATGCTCCGCTGCATGACTGTATTATATTTATCTCTAAAATAAACATCCTATTTACTTTTTCTCTTATACTCAACAATTCCATTATCCCACAGGTTATGGGTCCAGACCTAGTAAACTGTGACTAAAGTTAATATAGTATCCAGTGTACACTTGGTGCGAAGTAATAAAGACAGTGAAACAAAATGTCAAACGGTGGAAGTACACATTTCGCAATTCAAAAACTGAACAGTGATAATTACTCTGTATGGAGCTATAAGTTAGAATTGTTAATGATCAAAGAGAAGGTGTGGGACGTAATACAAAATGCAAAACCCGATCCAGTGACTCTCGCGTGGCTTCAAAAGGATAATGAAGCTCGTGCGACAATTGGCTTGTTGGTTGAAGACAACCTATTGGAACACATTCGGAACGTAAAGTCGACACGGGATGCATGGGAATCGCTAAAGGGCTATCACCACAAAGTAACTTTAACAACTAAGGTATTTTTGTTAAAGCGTTTGTGTCGAACAGTCCTAAAAGACAATGACGATATGGAAGAGCACGTCACCACGATGTCGAATTACTTGGAAAAGTTGGCGGCTCTTGGACAGGAAATACCGGATAACTCATGGCGACGATGTTACTTGGAAGTCTTCCGGAATCATACGAGACTCTTGTAACGGCGTTAGAAAGCAGACCCGAAAACGAAATCACGTTGAGCATCGTCAAAGGGAAACTTATAGACGAGTATAAAAGACGCGAAGGGGTTAAAGCTACAAGAGAGGATATTCAAGAAACTGAGGCGGCAATGAAAACGGAATTCAAGAATAAAGGCACTGCACATGCTAAGAAGACTTGTTACTTTTGCAAAAAATCAGAACACTTCAAGAGTGAATGCATGAAATACAAGTCATGGAAGAGTAAAAGAGAAAAATCCAATAAAGCTACAGAGAATGCTTCTTCGAGTGACTATTGTTTTTATGCCACCTCTTCGAAAGCTGAAGAAACATGCTGCGGAGCGAAGAGTAGAGAGGTAAGGAATTCGTGGATCGTCTACTCGAGTGCGACAAGCCACATGGTTACGTCAAGAGACTTTTTCGAATGTTTCCATTCAAAAGGAAAGGTCCATGTACGCTTGGCAGACGAAAAGAAAATAGCCGAGATACAAGGGACCGGATCAGGGGGAATAAATTGTGCAACAGGTTCAAGTATTGTTGAAATGGAAATAAACAACGTGCTGTACGTGTCGACCCTTGGGTCCAACCTGCTATCGGTGAAAAAGTTGGTGAAAGAAGGCTATAACTAACTTTCGAGGGTGACGAGTGTACGATAATGAAGAACAAAAATCTACAAGCAACTGCAAAGTTATCTCGGGATTTGTTCGAACTAAAGACAGCTGAAAGGGTTTGTGCGGCGAATAATGCCGGAAATTCGGGTCACACGGAAATTTGTCAGCATGCGTGGCATCGACGCTTTGGGCACGCTTTTAATCCACGGTAACCATCTTAAATTGTATAATTCTCTTTCACATAACTAACTACAAGGTGTCAAGATTCAATTATGCCAAGAACTTAAACCATTGGACCATTTCCAACGTCGTACGTTCGTGGATTGGGCGCTGCAAAAGAAAGAAGATGATGATGATTTTTTCGACAGAGTTATCCTCAGCGAAGAGGCATATTTTCACCTCGGTGGCTACGTGAATAAACAAAATTGTCGCATATGGGGCGACAGGTTGAACAATTGCCAATGCATCCAAAGTGAATTACTGTTTGGTGCAGTTTTTAGTCAAAAGACGTGATTGAGCCATTTTTCTTCGAAAATGATGATGGCAAAGTGGTTACTGTAAATGGGAAACGATATCATGACATATTGACTGGCTATTTCTGGCATCAATTAGAAGGTCTTGACTTGGCTGATATTTGGTTTCAACAAGATGATGCTCCTTACCACACAACAAATGAAACAATGGCACTTTTGCAAACAAAATTTCTGCAATGCGTAATTTCTCAAAAAGGTGATGTCAATTGGCCACTAAGATTATGCGATTTGACACCTATGGGCTTTTTCTTTAGAGTCGTGTCAAAGGTAAGGTTCATGCCGACAATCCAGAGACAATTTTAAAGCTGAAAGACAACATCGAACGTGTCATTGGTGAAATTGATTCGAGTTTGTGCAAAAACGTCATGAAAAATTTTGGAAAAAGATTGGAGGTCTGTAAAAAAGCCAAGGCAGCCATTTGGAAGATATTTTATTCCATTATTAACTTCCAAGTTTGTACTTTTAAATAAAAAAAAAAAAATATCAAGATTACTTAAATCGTTCGAGTTTTATTCAAAAAGTAAATCAACTGGTGATAATTGGAGTACTCTCTACATGGCCCTAAAATTAAAACCAGTCGACACGCATATTGTGAAAGAAATTGTTAAAACATGTTTCATTTATCATAACGCAATCAAAATCAATGTAATATTTAATCCACAAATTTCCCATGATATATAAATAGTGAATAAACTCGTACAATATATCAATGACCAATGTCATAAAACAAATTACAAGACCTTAGATACAGATATCATTCATAATCAAGCACAGATCCTGCATTGAGAATAACAAAAGTGGAATTCTACTCTCATGTCAAAAGGAAACTCTTAAACTTCATCGGATTAGCATCTAAATCTTTATTCAGAACCTTAGATGAAAATGATCTTAGTATTATCAATCAGAATATCAATAGATTGCTTAACGATCAAAATCAAATAATATCATGCAACACACTAATACAAAACAAAACATAGAAGAACAATTACTAATTACAGAAGCAATCATTATTAATACCCAAAGCAATATTGAAATCTTTTATATGATTTTTATTGTAGGGAAAAATGGAATAATTGACACAATTTTTATTGGTGTAACAGAATTTCTAAGAGCTTATAAATCATGAACTAAAACTAATTTCCTACATTCATACATAGAACCAATGCCCAACAATTTTCAAACTTTGATAGATATTAGCAAACTTAAGATTCTCCTTTTTAAACAAATGTATCTCTAGTCACATATATCACAGGCTCTTTCATCAGGAAACCAAAATTAACAAACCAGGAACTACTACAAACTATTATTCTATGGCACCTTCGGAAGAACCAGAAGTGAGATATGTATCATACTTTATAACACCTACTTACCATCAACTCAAATTGTGTTACGACCCAAGAAAATTCTATGAGAACAAAATCAACTCTCAGAAAAGGAGTGTAAAGCAGACTTATCATCTGTTTACCATACCAATGACCACCTGATAAGATTAACGTATCCTGACTATGCCTTTTGTATTCCCCTAAATAATTCTGTTACCCTGATTAAAGTCATAAATAAAGCAGTATCGAGTTCACAGCTGAACCATACATAAAGCAGTATCGAGTTTGCAGCTGAACCATTCTTCTCATTTAACAAGAACGTATCTTAATTCTAAGTCTTTTAATAGGTTTTTGGTTTGAATAATAAATGATATTAGACTTTGAATATAAAAAGACTCTCTCTCTCTTTACAAGTAAAAAGAATCTATATAACAGAGTACAACAAAACTCCATTCGCGTCGCAAAAACGTATTCCTTTTATTTTACTTGCTACGGAATCGTCCGTGACACGTAATTAACATCGATAGGCATCAGTTATATTACGAACACCAATTTCTATTATAACCTTTTCCACTAAATTTCTGTAATATGTCTCCCTGTTTTTCATATATATCGTTATATACCACGAAGTTATTATTTAAATAAAATATTTAAAAAAAATTATTATTGTGATAATTTCTCTTGGAAAACAATTTTGGATAGTAAAGTAATAGGGTTTAAATTTTTAAAGGAAACGAAGCCCCCCCCTCGCCCATTTTTGTGTGTATGACACTTATGTGCAGCGATGCCAGGTAAAAACTTTTTACGACCACCTTCCGAGAATAAGAGTAGTGTGGGAAAATTACCCCTCCGTGGCTCTATGTTCGATACATGCGTAGTAACGTAGCATCATGGCACCACCGTCCACGTGTGGATCATGCTTAGCCACGCGTAGTGTATAATGTACTATTCCCCCACTTTCACTCCCAATCGAAGGAGAAATTTCTAGAAGTTCTCACCTGGCACACTGCTTATGCGGGATACCAATTGCACGCACTTCAATGGGCCCGTTTGGGTCAGGCGATGGAATCACAGGCAAAATAAATATCTTCAAACGCTTTAACTTTGCTATGCACCAAATTTGAATTAGAGATCAGTTTCCTTTGGGAAATTGTTCGAATCGCTTATATTCGCAATTTATGAAACCTTTTGCAGATAAAACAAGTTCACAAGTATTATAAATTATAAAATATTTTTCTTTATTTAGATATATCTTGTCGCGAAAGTATAAAAATCAACCACATTTCTTTTGTTACATTTGCAATTAACTATTTTTAAGAAAACAAGATGATGAACAAGATGAACGATTTCATCAAGATATTGCAAAAATGTGCTTACAATGTTATCCATTACTGTTGGACATTAGTAAATGACAATAAAAATACAAAATAGAAACATCGAGTATGACGAAAATATTTCTAAACTGGGTTTGATAAGAGGTGCTACATACAAGTATTTCATTCTTTTTTCATTTTTCTAAAGTTTTACAAAACTCAAAATATGTTTATTAAGTAAACTTCATTGAGCAGTTATTTACAACTCTGTAACCAACATATAAAAATGTTTATGAAAAAATAATGTGTATTATAGAAATTCAGTGAAGTGATATTGCTATAAGGAAATTTCTATAGAAACTGGTGTCCATAGCTACTGATGCCTATCGATGTTAATTACTTCTAGCTACAAATGCTATGCCCGAGTTGCTGGTGGATATTTTCCCACCCTGGGCTAATTCAAAGTTGCTTTGACATTTCTCGTAAATGATCTCTTCAAAAATGTCCATAGAATTCGATTTTATACAGAATAGTCTTACTAAATATCATATTTTTCGTAAATATGCAAAAATATTGCGTATGAAGTACATATCTTATCACTTTTTTAAACATTCGCTGTTATTTATTAGAATTTAAAGGCACAAAATATTATAATTATCGATAGTGACGTATTCAGAAAACTCTACCCTATATTTTAAGCCAAACCAGACCTTTTTAACGTTTTTAATTTTCATGCAATACTTCACTTTTGCCTAAAATAGACTGTTTTTAAAAAAACTCAAGTTTTTCGAAAATTAAAGATAATAGCACAATTCTGCTTCCGGATTCGTATTTAGAACGATAAATCATACGAGTAACACACAATGGATAATTTGTATTACTCGTATTATATATTTAATGAATATTGCAGATCAAAACTCGTATTGCACTGTATTATCTCAAATTCCTTCCTTACTCAAAGGCTTAATTTGCTTGCACAAAAGTAGTTCAAAGTAATGATGTAATGTTATCATACAAATTTATAAGCAATAAAAAGCATAGAAATAATACAGTACAATTTAAAATCTTATTAAAATCAAAAATTTGCGATGAAAGTATCTACACCTATTTTTGTACATTTAGAATTGTTTATAGTTCTATTAGAATAAGAAATTTTATTTAAATAACAAATTTGTATCAATTATCAGATTATTTCTGTGTAAGAAGTAAAAGGTATTTGCCTTCCATTAATATTTAATACTTTGTTCAATGAAATAAAGTGTTTTGTTTCATTTAATGCATATTATGCTTGTCATGAAAAGCAAAGCAAGATAAGATGCAGCGTGCAATGTTTAATGCAATTCATTTACCTGATAAAAGTGCAGAAGATTCAAAAATATTGAAACACATTTTATTATAGATTGCTGCATTGCTGCATTTTTCTATGACCAACATAATGTATATATATCTACTACCACTCTTTATCCTGAAATATGGTTTAAGAAACTTTTACAAATATATGATAAAGTTTCTACAAATTCATGCTAGTAAATCTTTCTTGAATATATGGAGTAGGAAGTTGAAGAAACTTATAAATTTTCAAAGTGATATAATTTGAACAAAATTAATCACTCAAGAATATTTTCTCTATTGCAAATTATACCAGATATGAATACTACTTTTATGCTATCTCTGTTTGAGAAATGTAAATTGTGTATTTGAAGAGATGCACAAAGGAATGAGAAATAAAGTAAATAAGAGGGAATATATAGCCCCTCTATAGTTTTGAGCAATGAGTTTTGTTCTGGCAATAGTTATACATCTTTAACTTGCTTTTTATCACAAGCACAAGATTAGAGTCTCCGAAAGAAATAACAATTTCTCTATATTTGTGCAGTTGAAAAATGTACCTTAAGTGTTTAAAAAATTGTATGAACTGAAACGATTTACGACAGCCTACACCTATCTCTATTTCCAGAAGGCATGGCTTCAAGTGCTTGTCGTCTAGTTGTTGCATCCTCAACCTGCAAGGAAGCCTGAAGAGCTCTAGCAAGAGCTTCATCTTCGCTCATACTACCTTGATAACTCTTCATTACTTCACCATTTCTTCTGTTCACTTTCATATTATTTTTTAAAGCATTAAGTTTCTTTCTACGAATGACCTCTTCCTGGCCTATACATGCATGATCTGTTGGATGTCTATGCTTCAAACAGAAATTCTCACTACAATCGGAACAACGCACTTCAACAAAACCTTTAATTTTGCATCCTTTCAACGAACATCTAAAAAAAAAAGAATTTGATAACTTGTTAATAAATGAATTTTAGTACAAAACACATTTATTGCAAATCTATATCTTTAAAGAAATCTATATAATATGATTGTGATATTTTTACCTATTTGAAAAAATTTTCTGGCCTGGTTTTCTAAAATCTGATTGACATTCATTGTCGATGTGCTGTCCAACTGCAATATCTGGAGGATCACCTCGTTTTGTAGGTATTGGTATGTTACAAAGAGGACACACTGGAACTTGAACATCTTTCTTATAAGCACTTGGACAACTATGGTTGGTATACGATACATGTTCTATACAAAAAATTGCAGAACATGCATCACATTTCAATGGTAAAAAGTCCAATCGATTGCAACTGTTTTCTGAACAATGCTCGCCTAAATTTGGGAATTCCATTTTTGATGAGAACAATCTAAAATTGAAATTAAATCATACTTTCTATTCCTCAACAATATTATATATTTATAAGGTTTTAAAATAAAAAAAAAATAATTTAATATACCAAAAAAAAACAAATGATGAACATTATATAAGAGTACAAGCATTCTACACAAAGATCAAGTTAATTATATTAACAAATTGAGAATGATTTTAATTCAATATACATTTAATATTAACAATTTTTACAATTAAAATTTATTAATTTTTAATATAATTATTCGAAAGATTGTTACTTAAAAAAATAATAATAATAAATTTCTAATAATATTCAAAACTGATAAATCCAGAACAACTGTATAATACAAAGATTTAAAAAATTAAATTCATATGCCTTAACCTCAATTTATATCGTAACATTTTGTATTAAGTTTATAATTTTTCAGGAAAATATATATTTCATTCAATATTTATAAATACTCAAAATATTGTCACTTGAAATCAAGTTTGTATGCACTAACAATCTACAATTGTAAATTATAACCTCTAATCGTTTATATGATCCTTTACTCCTTAATAATTTTGTTAATAAAATTGCATTGTAAAAGACTACAATAAAAACGTTCAACGTAAAAACTTAAGCATAATTTAAACAAATAAAATAGGCAAATAGAAAAATATATAAAATAAGAAGCTAAGAATATAATGTTAAAATATTCTGAAAACTTTCGAAATACGTATTAAAATAGAATTTTAAATAAATGCATACCTAAAATTATGTTGAACTAAACTTCTAAGAATTTCTCTGATGTATTAAAACTAACATTTCACTATTACAATATATCACAATAAAATAAGTATCACTTTGGATAATTCAATTTCCAATTGTTCTTATGAGACTTTTAAAATTCTATCACGAATACAGTTCTCGTTTTAACGTTATACATTTTCTAAATTCAAAAATTCAAGAATACTTCCTTTGAAGTATTTCAAATGACTGACTTCTTAAATTTGTCATAAATATATACCATGTATCTTACGAAACAGAAGAAATAACACGTCATTTGAAGAAAAACGCGAATTAAGCATGACGTTGCTCTTGAGTATGTCTTAAATGCCTCTAAAATACATTACTAGAGGGCTACAGACTACAACCAATTCTCACAAGTTCTTGATACTTAAATAGAGAAATTATTTAAAAATAAAATGTCTCTAAGTTTAAAGCAGTATTTGCTACATAAACGCAAGAAATTTAATTAGTCACTTAAAGTTATTTGTTCGACTATAAATTCTGCCAAATATAACTTCCGTACATTAATAAAGTAGGTATAGAACATGGTAAAGAACTCTTTAGTAGCCTTAAATAATTGATTATTTTTAGTTTAACAATAACAGTCCTTGAACAAAGAACAGATTCATTTCTTTCTTAAACATCGAAGGTGATAGCTTTTAACCAAAATAGTTTCTAGCTAATTATTTACATTTATTTTTAAGGTTTATTGTTTAGCTTTATTATTTTCATTTAACAAAAATTAAAGTTTATCTCCCATCAGTTCAACATGAATTATTTTCGAAAATCTTTTATAAAATTTAATTCTTGACTATTTCTTCCAGTCAATCTCTTGAATTCCGAAATTCCGAAATTCATAGCTTTAAATTTTGAAAATTAGCATTTATTATTTCTTATATAAACCTAATTTTTCTAAATGTTAAATTTATACATTATAAATTTATATCAATTAGGAGCTTTATCTGTTTTGATATAAATGACAATAAAATATTATTTAATTTATACTATTATACTACGAAATTAAAATTTCGAAAAAATGGTTTCTAACTTTATATTATATTTTATACATACAAATCAAATAGTTTGTACAGATTTAATTTTTGGCGCGTTTTCAGAAAATCGCGGTTCGATTCCCATGTTCCGTGAATTCGAAATGAATGAAACACGGAGCGCGCTCTCAGCGATTTACAATCATAAACTTGAGTTTGCTTTGTACTTATCACTGGAGCATGGTTTTATTATGATTTTTGAGCGCCAGGTGGCCGCGTTTTTGTTGTCCATTTGTCGAACGGTACAGGTCTCAGCGCCATTACATCGATAAATGTCATTGTATCTGCATCCTACAAAACCGATTTTAAATAGTTAATAAATTTTAAATACAAGATCAACCGATATGTCGACTAAACGGAAAAATCCAACAAGCAAGAAGAATCGTGCAAAATCGAAAAAGGTCGAATATGATGAAGAAGACATCTCCAGTGAACATGATTCGGATGTTGATGACGCCGAGACCGGTTCAAATGCTGACGGTGAGGACGCTGCCGAAGATGATCTTACCGATGTCTCCAGTATCCCAGAATTGCCGCCACCTGAGGTGATATTACTTTTAACTTTCTCACATGCTTGTTTATCCCAGGTAGAGAGTATATTGAGGTCTGAAGGATCAAAAAACAACGTTGGTGTTTATAACGGTCATGGGTTTCACAGCCAGGCATTTCCGAAATTGGTAAACAAAATTATTTCAGAAGATCGTGCACTATTATTTATATTATTAATGTACTTTGCAGTTAAAAGTAGTATAAAAAAGTTAATGCACATCTTTCTAATAAGCTTTTGTGCATAATTTTTCTCAATGAGCTAGAACTGTAATGCCTAACTAATCATATAAATTCAATTATAAAATTAGTTTATTCAATAAGTATATTGAAATCTAATTAAGTCTAAAATGTTTGTTTTAGTAAATATTTCAAGTCAGTATAAAATAACTGATTTATGTTGATAACCATAAGTAACTTATGCATTATTTATGAATGTAATCAAAGGGACGTATAATATAATAATTAATTTTATAAAATTATATTTCTTAATCAAAATATGAAAGTTGTTTTTAAGATTTTGATATATATATAAAGTTTTTAAAAGAAATACCCATATCATTCTAAAATGAGAGAATAGTGAAGTTGTTAGATTGAGTTTATTTTTAAATTACACATATTTATAAAAGAAATACAAATATTTTCTGTAATCTTACTTTGAGATGATGAATAATTTAATCAAAAAATTTAATTTCTTATAGTGATATATATCCTTCACTAAGCTAGAATTAAAGTAATTTTTAATATCAGTCTGTATTACAGATAAAGCATTCCAGATTATAACATAGAAAATTCCAATTTCAAATTCTATATGAGAGGATTTTGATTTGTTACTTTTTACCGAATTCAGTTTTACATGTCATTGCATGTAACATGAAAATAAATTTTACATTTCTCATTCAAATATTTTAACTTAAAAAAAATCAAAATTTAAAATTGACTCGATGCCATTACTAAACCTTAATGTTCCTTATCATTTATTTATTCATTTACATTAGTATATAGCTAATATTTACTATTATTTATAATATACATATGTGTATATGTACAATTATTATTATAATATATTTTACAATGTAAATTATTTTTATTACATACACATATGTATCTATATCTAAAATTTAAAAAACATGATCATAGATACCTTATAAACTATTATAAACTATATTACAAAGCGTTCTTATATTAATTTAACAATTAAATTTCTAAATCATGAAATAGAGCCAAGAAAAGAATCAACATGAAATTAATAGGATCCAACTAGTCAAAGTTAGACAAATTTTACAAAATTATTTTGTATGTATCAGGGAATAGGATAAGCTATTTATCATTACACATCTACTCAATGGAGGTAAGTATTAAACAATATGTAAATAAATTTCAGTTGTGTTTACACACTGTGTTAGCAAGAAAATGATTGGGAGGGAAGCATTGAAATTTAATGCATATCTTTAAAATAGCTCAATAAATATATGTGAATGTTAATAAATGAAAATATAAGGAACAATTTAGAAATGGCATTTTATCAGCTTCAAAATCTGATTTTGTTCTTAAATTGAGATATTTGAATAAGAAATGAAATATTTAGTTTGCTATTACATATAAGAGACACAAAATTAAATTAAGAAAAAGACTACAGAGTTACATTCCAAAACATTTAAGCTGTTGTTGCCATATTAAAAGTCACTTTCATTCTATTTCATGTTAATTAAGGACATATATCATGATAAGAAAATTAAATATTTTGATTAAAGTATTGTTTTGGAGTAAAGGCATATAAGAAATTTTCGTTTCTTTTGTCTAGATTTCTAATTTGAAAAGAAAAATTAAGCCGATGTAAGTCATTTACTATAAAAACAGTTGACCATTTATGACTTGTACTTAAAGTCTGAGTTTATTTGAAAAGTATTTACTCAAGTTGTAACTTTCTACAAGTTTTATTTCAAATGATGTACTTTGTGAAATCTAGTAAACGAATTGACCATCTAATTTAATAGTCATTTAAGTGTTGTATGTATCTTTCAATCTCAAACATTTGGTTTGTCTTATTAATCATTACACCAGAAACTACATAAATGAAACATAGAAAATTATATATATTAAATAGGAGTAATGCAGTTATTTAAAAATATTTTATTTAATAACTTTTATATTGTCATATAGGTACTATATTATTTAGCATATTTGGCATAAGTATTCTGATGAATTGTTCCTTTTCTATATAGTGCTGAAACTATTGAAAAAACTTTACATGGTTTTTAAGACTCTTATATTCAGTGACAGCTGATATGGATAAATTTTCTAAAATTACAGAAAGTGTAGAAAACTTCTTTAAGTGAAATTGAAGCTTGGTTCACCATACACAGACTTGATGTCACTTATATCATTTTAAGTAAAACATATTTTAACAGTACCTAAGTAACTGCAAACTTTGGGCCGTGTACATTATAATATTTTTATCTAATTGCAGAATAAAATTAATATGATTCAAACAAATTTTTAGTTAATGGCTAATTTGTATAAGAATGGACACAAATAATTTTTTAATTTAAGTACATCTAAAATATTGAATATATGTATTCAGTTTTTAGAACAAGTGATGAACAGCCTGATGTATTATATTTTGTGCTGATTGAATATCAATACTCATTTGTATTTAATACATTACCAAATACAGAATACACTATTTTCTATTCAGGATTTGATTAGTAAAGAATACTGATATTTAGTATCAAATGAAAAATATATTATTTTTTTAGGTTGTGTGCATGTGGTATTAGTTTGTTACTCATCAGTTTATGTATAAATGAATAAATAAATTTAAACACTATAAATTATTTAAAAACATAGATACTATAGAAATTATTTAGAAATTTATGAATATATCAACTTTTCAGTATCTTTTAGAAATTTACCAATTTAATAATTTGTTTATTTATAAACTTTTGATATAAAGTTTATGAGTTTATAAAAATGTATATCATTATAATCAATTGTTTATAAATTTATACAAAATCGATACAGAATTTATGAACTTTATAGGAATTAATAATTGTGTACAAAATTTGTAAAAGATTTATAAATTTATAAATTGTTTGTAAATTTGAAAATTTATATAAAATGTATACTATTGTAAAGCTATTCATTTTCATAAAATTTTAAATATAAACATGACATTAATAGCATACACATGACTATGACACATTTTAACTATTCTAATAAAAATTTATTCATTGTTCACGTATTTGTTATTTTTATTCAACTGTTGAATATGAAATGGTAATATACTCTAAATTCATTGATCAGACAATTATGACATACATATATAAACAGAATAAAAGTATTCTATACTTGCACAGCTACTAAATACAACAACCAAATATTTTTAAGCATTCAGTGGGTTTAGAATACAAATCAATACAGTATTTGTCATTTAGGTTGACAAATTACGTTGTAATTATGATTTGAAGATTTTTGATAAATTTTTTTAAATAGTGTTTCTGTATTCACCAATTTGGTCATACATATTTGTTGCAGGGTGGATGGGGTAAACCTGGAACATTGCTCATGTGTGGTCTCACAAATTGGGAGATGGCTGGTCGCAAAGCCCCACCAAAAGGAGTTAAAGCTAATGTGGGACGCAGTTTATGGACACCACATACTTTTAAAAACCTAAATGGTGCACGAGTCAGATTGGTTGCCTCTGGTCCAGCTGCTTCTCATAGTATTATCGTTATCGAAGATAATAGATGCCTTGCTTTTGGTAGAAATGATAAAGGTAAATGAATAAAAGGTAATCAAGACTTATCTCTAGAATTAAGTACTCTGATGTAAGTAAATGTACTTCAAATAAATTTAAAATTTAAAAATTGATTAAGCCGCATTATTTCTAGTGGTATCAGTTTAAAAATTTTTAATACAATATTAACACAATATGATGATATACTTTATTAACATTAAGATTTTATACATTTTTATAAAATAATTTTTACAGGCCAGTTGGGTATTGGTGATACTAAACGTCGAGATGAGCCTACTGAAGTGACAGCATTGAAAGGACATACAGTTATAGCAGCATCTTGTGGTCGTAATCACACCTTATTTTTAACAAGTCGTGGCATAGTTTTTGCTGCTGGAGACAATAAATTAGGTCAATGTGGCATTGGAAAATCTGATGCTTATGTTGTCTCTGCCACTAAAGTAAAATATTCTGGTCCACCTATAGTGAAAGTAGGATGTGGTGCAGAATTTTCAATGGTTCTAGATATTAAAGGTGGTTTACACTCATTTGGAAGCCCAGAATATGGCGCCTTAGGTCATAATACGGATGGAAAGTATTTCATAACAAATACAAAAATGGCGTTTCATTTTGAGAAAGTGCCTAAGAGAATCGTTTTTTACGTTGAAAGAGCAAAGGATGGCCATGTTACACCTTTGGATCGCGTTCAAATTACAGACTTCAGTTGTGGCCACTATCATACTGTCGCGATTGATAGTAAAAATCGTGCATTTTCTTGGGGATTTGGAGGTATTGGCCGTTTGGGTCATAATGAACAAAGAGATGAGTTCGTGCCTCGTTTAATTAAGTTTTTAGAACCACCTAATCGCGGTGTTAGAGCCGTGTATTGCGGTAGTACTTATAGTATTGCCATTAATGTCCATGGAACAGCTTTAATGTTTGGACAAACAAAACGTACTGGAGAAGCCAATATGTATCCAAAACCAATTCAAGATTTGTCTGGCTGGGAAATTCGATGTGTTGGTTGTTCACAAACTAGTGTAGTAGTTGCAGCTGATGATTCGGTTATTGCTTGGGGCGCTAGTCCAACATTTGGTGAATTGGTATATAATTTTATAAATAATAGATTTATTTTAGAATACAAAACATATACTTTTGAACACTTTTAAATCAAGTTTCTTTTCCTTAATTAATTATTTTAGGGTTTTGGTGAAATGCGTAAATCCTCAACCACTCCAATGGAAGTGAAAGCAGTGGAAGGTTTATACATTACTGCTGTTACCTGTGGTGTTTCTCATACGCTTATGATTTGTCGAGATGAATCTGAAGAAGAGAAAACTAAAATCAACAAACTTCAAATATATTCAGTTTAAATCGCGTGGTTTGCACTCATATAAAGCAAAAGCTACCAAATTACCACATCGGCATGCTAAAAAATTTTTCTGTGTTCATCGCAATCATTATTACATTTATGATCAGATTATAAACAAAAAATACATCATTACATTTGACATAAGTTATTTCAATGACTAACAGCATAAATTAATCCCTTGACGCTGGGCTCCATATCTCGTACGAACTTGATTTTTCATATGTCGCTGATGTTAGTAAGAGATATGGATCTATGCAACTGGCTGTTTGCAGTGTCTCTGTACTGATGTAAACAGCAACATTATAACAGCATACTCTGGTATCTTGTCGCTCAAATTCTCGCCGGCGCCACAGTTGAATTTTTGTTTCTCGTCTACTGTCGTCAAGGGATTGAAAGATCTGTGAGCAGCTATTAATAGACTGCGAAAAACGTCCATACAAAATACAGACTTAACTATTACTTTACTATGTACTTCCACCTTTACTTAATGTATGAAGGAAAGTTTACCATAATAGGGAACCCCATTCTGTTAGTAGCTCAGGATATAGACCAAACGAATAGATGCAAAAATATATTTTGATACGTTGCTATTTTATTGACATACTCTCTATCTTTGTCCAGAATGAAAATAGTTGACATGTATGAAGAAGAGTGCTGGAAACTGGAAAGGAATCGCTATAGGATTCATTAATTAATGTCTTTATATTTTTATTTTCCTTTTTAATCTACTATATGCAAATAGTCTGTACATCATTGATTCATTACAGTAGTACCTGAATCATTAAATCTGAAGAAATCATTTTTCTATTTTATATACGAGGATATTTTAGAAGTGGTTGTGCGAAAATAAGCCGTATTTTATGCTTTAAATAGTTAATTTTTTTTTATAATAAACACAAAGAATATCATTAATGTCAATATTTTATAAACTTAGTATTTCTTTATTTGAAGTCACATTTCATCTTTTGATATTACAATGGACAATGCTTCCATGAAACCAGCATTGTTTATCATACTTTTTAACTAAGGATTGCTTTACAGTTACACAAAGAAAGTTTTAGCGAAGAGTGTACATTGTTAATTGTAATAAATATGGTCTGAACGCCATGTATTATCAAAACTCGTGTATACGCATTTGTATTTAAGGCTGTCCATGTCTCAGTAGTAAATATAATCGAAGTTTTATATATAATTTTATTTTAGATTTACTGATAATATAACAAAAAGATTAATGAAACTCACAATAACATAATTTGTTCATATTCTTTAAGAATTACAATTAGGATCACTGCCATGATGTATTTAGAGTATATTCTTTATTGTGATGTTAAATATTCATTCCGTTCCATGCATTAATTTTGTGTGGTTACTACACCATCACACTGTTTTAGTAAACCTGAGACAAGTGTACAAGGCGAATTATAAAATAAACGAATTTTTTAAACAATTTCTATTAAAAAGTGTTCTGAACATTTATGTTTCAATAATGCTCTTATTCTTTAATAGTACGTTCTAAATGTGGAAGCGATATACATTTATCATTTTTATCCAACATATTGATTTTACAAGTACTACACATTTGTGGAAATTCGCAAATTTCGTGTTTTCTTGACATACTTTTATCTACTTCATTGATTTTACAAGAACTACACATTTGTGGAAATTCGCAAATTTCGTGTTTTCTTGACATACTTTTATCTACTTCATTGATTTTACAAGAACTACACATTTGTGGGAATTCGCAAGTTTTGTATTTTCTTGCCGGCCTTTTTATACACTTCCAACATCTTTGTTTAATACAATGTAATTCCTGATAATCTTTACAAATAGTACAGGGAATATTTTCCATACTTTTCTCATTCAAACTTTTAACTAGTTTTTCTTTTTCTAAAAGTCTTCTCAGCTATTTAAAAACATTAATACATATTTTATATTGCTATATTATTTTTTCTAAAGTAAAAGGATTATTTTCTAAATATTGAAAATTATTATAAACAGTACTAACACTAAATTTATGGTCCATTGTTACTGTGGCTGATGCAATAACTTTATAAATAGTATCCTTTTTAGTTTGTATAACATTATCATTTTTCCAATGCAGTAACTGATACGCCATGTAATGTATTGGATCTGATGGTTCATATTTTAGAACCTTGGCCATTGCCCATGATACTGGCACCATGATATTTTTTCTATCATTACAAAAAATTAAAGAATAAAGATGAAGTGATAAAATATGGTTGTACTAAATAGGCATGGAAAAACATTTATAAAACACTTGGAAAATAGAGTTATAAATGTTGATGGCAGAGTGGAAGGGATTGACTAATTCTTCAACAATTGATTTTGAATTAAGTGCATGATTAAATAAAAAGTTGTGAATAATGTGCATAAAGTTTAAAGTATGAAAGTAATCTGTGGTACATGGTATAATTTAGTGACATATAGATAAATAAGAGAGAGAAAAGTAAAAAGTTGAAGAAATAGCATACACAATTTTTATATACTCTTGACTATTGTATTTTATCATTTTAGATATCTGATAATTGACAATCATTTACCTTAAGTAATCATTTCTTTGTACAGTTAATTCTTCTGCTACAAAGTGACATTGACAAGTGCATTGTTGAAAATCTAGTGTATCATTGAGAGTAGAAGTACTTGAATTACTCCTTTTGCAAACATTTTGCATTATTACTAAACTATTAGTATTTTGCTCCAACATAGTTAAATTACATTCACATATTATTTCCTGTATGTCATACATAATATTGTATATAAGAAAGCAACAGTATTTAGAATGAAAAAGTTTTGAATTGTTTATTATTCAAATCATGTTTAGACCTCCATATTCAAATATGTTTCTTTCATTTCGTTCAATCCTAGGTTGATCATTATTTGTTCAATTTCTTCATCAATGCCATATTGTTCTACTAATTGTATAACACCTTCTTCTATTCCAATATGTTTCAAAAATTGGATTATTTTTGGCATAGCATGATTAATAGAAGATTGCCAATTTATTATTCCAGGTACATCAATACCATTTAACAATAAACGACAAAGGATATTTGGACTTTGATAGTCTACTCCAAATACAATGATATGCCAACACTCTGATTCATTTAAACCTGTAGCTCTCAAATTCGAGATTAGTTCGCTACTGAATTTATTTGACCACATATTTTTGATTTCCAACATGTATGGATCCACTTTAAAACTTTTGAAGTAAAAGAGTTCGTTAGAATTAAGTCTAATTAGCCCAAGTTTCATTGCTTTTATAATAGCATGTGTAGTCATACCTAAAAATTAGTTTAAATTAATTAAGAATTTTTTATTTGTCTCATAAGTAAAAATTAGCACCCTCTTTTTGTAACGTTTTCAAAATCTGTGTGCTGTATAATCCACTCTGCATAGTGATCCATAATCGTCTATCATTTATAGTATTAGTAAAGAATCGTTTTGAATTCAATTGATTACGAATATATTGTTTGAGTTTGTATGTAAGTAGATTTAATAATTTAATCCTGCTCCACGTTCCATATATTTGATGTTCCTTGTTGGTCAAAACGATGTCTAATTTAGATTTATTTAATGTTTCTTGTGTAGATAAACATGATAAAGGTGTAGAAAAGAATTTTCTATAAGTATTAAAAGTTTTAAAATAGAAAATACATGACTCAATTTAAAATTTAACAGAAACACTTCAGGTTAATTACAGTATTATAATTTTACCTTACACTTTTTGTATAATCATTACTTTCCTTTTTATTCATGTAATATTGATCAACAGATATAAATTGCTTCATGTTTAATTTATATACATATAAATCAAATTAATTTTCAAAATAAAATAAGAAAGTAAAGAAAAATATTTTAACAGGCAATTGTTTGCCTTCAATTCATTGATACAAGTTACCACTTGTATTGACATATTGTAAATAAGATATTCAAATTATTTAATACAAATTTATAATAACTTAAATATATTAAGAAAAAATACTTCAAATACACAAAATGCTTTATTTACGAACAAATACATTACAATAGCTTTGGCTATAAGACAACTAAATACATACTTTACATTCATTCTCTATGAAATAAAAACACATAACAATAAAAGAACAAAGAAATTTATAAATACATTGTTACATTATAGTACGTATGTATGTATAACGATATGTATTACATTCATAGATTGTGCAAAGTAATGTTTAAACGAATTAACACACGAATAAAAAAAATATACTATTTTAAAGTATGTTAACACTCATACAAAAATGTAATCCATAGGAATTAATAATACAACATTTGCTTATAATATTAATGAAGATCTACCAATATTTATTAATCATTGAAATATGCACATATGCAAGATATATTTACATGAATACAAATTCAGTATTACAAATACTCATACAAAATTTAATCAGTTAACAAAGAATTATAACTTAAAAGCAAATTCATATATATCTTTGATACACATGTAAAACATTTCTTTCCATGACATATACAAAGCAATAATGTGCTGTATTATTATTCATGTTTGTCATTGAAATTCTCACACTTCAGTATCTAATTTTCAAACAGAGTTTAGATCATATTTAAAGTGTAGCTTTCTTTGAATCGTCACCAGCTGAATTTTATATCACAATTAGTTAAAGCAGGTTGCAATAACAGTTTGAATATGACTCATTTAATTGAGAATCGTTTGTCAATTGTATTCCTCTGTGACCTCTATGTCTTGCTCCTCCCATGTTACCATTACCATATGATTTAAGAAGTGCATGCCGATCCCAAAGACCTGGGGTTTGTATAATCTGCAAATAACATTAAATGTTTCAATGCAATCTAACTCATAATTTCCACTACATTAAATTATAATGTACCTTTTGTACAAGTTCTTCAAAACAACATTTAATTCCATCTGCTGTTTTGGCACTACTTTCAACATATAAAGTTTGATGTCTTCTAGCAAACTGTAAGCCTTCCTCTGTACTTACTTCTCTGTTTGGCAAATCTATTTTATTACCTACTACCATTTTAACAATGTCTGTTTTATTACAATAAGTATTTAATTCATTGAGCCATGTTACCAATTTCGTAAAAGTACTTCTATCTGTAACATCGTATACCAATATAGCACCTTGACCATCTCTGTAATAGCTGGGTGTTAAAGTACGAAAACGTTCTTGTCCAGCTGTGTCCTATAATGAAATTTTGATAAGTTATATTTGCGCAATTTATACAGTAATGCCTGTTAAGGCATCGATTTTTGTTTTTTATATTGCAGAAAGACTATCCTCGCCAATTCTTACAATTACTAGCATGGAGATAGTAATAATCAATAATAACACAAATTACTAATGAGTTACAAAAGTAGAAAAGTAAAATTTGTATATTTATAACTTTATTATAAAACTACTTTTATTGAATTCATAAAGGTTTTATAATAAAACTGATACATCATATGAGTCTACTTGAATTATTTTAAGTTTAAGGAATATGTAACTGATTAAGGGCAAAGCAGGCATCTGACAATCAAATTTTAACTATATCCAATTAGCTCTTAATTTCCCACTTGCTCTGCTTCCTCTTTCATACTCTGTTCCCCAATGAAAACATAAACCTGAGTGAGATAGAGCACTCAAGTTTTGTTACTAGATGTTGATCCTTTTGCAACTTGACAGACATCACTGTATGTAAAATTTGTATAATAAACTTAATTAAAACAGCTAACCCAAATAGCAAGTTTCACTGTATTGCCATCAATTGTGATCTGTTTAGTTTTATAATCCATACCAACTGTGCTCTGCATTTTCTCATAGAATTCATCTTCTGTGAATCTAAGGATAATACTAACAACAAAGGTCACAATGTAAATTAACTAATTCGTATTATATTACAAACAACTAATTAATTTTTTCTGATAAATACCTTGACTTCCCAACATTTGATTCGCCTATCATTAAAAGTTTTAGTACTGTTAATACATCTTGGTCCAAGGTATCCATGTTTAGTACCACTATGACGAAATTCAATACAGATATCCAATGTTTTTATTTAGCTTCTGCAAGTCTGTTATAATTTAAATACAAATGTGAATGGAGACCTTAGTTAAGGTTCAAGCAATTTGAAATGCATCAACTTTCCTTAATATTTCCATTAAAAGAGAGCTACTGAATATTTCTGAACTTTTATTCAAACTGTTGTGAATTTGTTAAGTTCCTTTATAAATGCAGAATAGAGTAGAGCTAATCTAATTGGGAAACAAAGATAGTACATTCTTTGATAATAATACAGAATTGTTAACTTTATTTTAAATAAAAATAACCTAAAATTATTTACTAGTTTATTTAAATACAAAGTTTATAACACTAGTTTTATTGCAATGATGAAACAGCAGCAACAACAAAACAGAGGCAAACTTAGTAAATTTTGTTTATAGAACAAAAGAAAGTACAGCAATTGACTTTGTAAAACGATAAATTAAACAAAAATTTATTTAATGAAAGCTTACGATAAGAGTAATAACGTCATTTGTATTTAACACACAATCTCATAATTTTTTGCAATCACAAAATTGCAACTCACAATACGCTATTGTAATATGATCTACGTAATAGAAGGGAAACATCTAAACGATTAGGATAGTTTTCGTAAAATTCCATAGATGTCGCTTCCACTTGTTTTTGCAATTATTGTATTAAACAGCATATTTTAGTAAAGTGTTAGTTCATACGTTCATTGTTCTATTATATATATTTAAAAAACAACGAAAGTTAAGTAAAAGCTGATATTGACTTTACAAAACAATATAAGCGATTATTTGAGTAACCTCAAACATTCAAATAAGTATTGTTTAAAAATGTCATTTAACATTTGCTATTCATTTTTAAGCTGTTTGTGTACATTTTTATAACATAAATAATGATTTATCAACTTCTACAGAATTAAATTAATAATTAAAGAGATTTGTCAGTTAAATTATAAATATAGAATTTAAGAGATATGTCCGCCAATATTCCTAACCTCAACAATGTCTACGTTATTGAGTATCGAAAGATAAGAGTTTTGTCAAAACTGTCAGCTTCGAATAATGTCAATTCATATAATAGTACTTAATGATATTTCTCGTATAATATAATCGATGTTCTTTCCGGCATTAAACTCGGTAAATACCGTGACTAAAAGAAGTATAATGCATCGAGTACGCCATCCGTGAACGGAATACAGTTGTGAATTCATTTTGTAAGTACTCACCGATGGAGTAACACTAGAGTATATGTGTCTGCAAGTGCATCTTTGGGCGTGCTTAAAATCTCAAATAAAGTAAGTTTTCGTTTCCTATAGTGGCAGACAGATAAAACGAATAGAACAAAAAAGATGGCCGCCGGTAGGCTGCCATGAAGGGGCTGCGTCTCTCGTGCTCGTGGAAATGGGACGTTGCGACATCGAAGTGTCACCGTCGTGCTTGTGAAGTGTCACAAAGTGTTCTCGAAGTGACGTGCAGTGTTTTGTGTCGCTCGAGCTCGAGATTGATTCTCCGGGATGGCATCTGATGGGTAAGAAAGAAATTTTCTGCTTCTAGGGAAATGGAAATACGACAAGCTACAGTGGCTATGTTTCGCAGATCGATAGTGAATTTTTTTTCCCAGCGACCCGTCCCAGTTTTCGTGGGAGAGAGCTTCGTCGTGTTCTCCTCAAATACAATTGTGCTTTCATACATTTAATAGTTGCTATATTAACTGGGTGGGTCTTCTTCGCGATTCTTTCCTGTTTGCACCTCGTATGCGTTATCGAACTTGTGTTCCTGCCTTCTGTCCGTCTTGTCGCTACTTTCATTTTTTTTCTTTGTATACCACGATGTATGTATGAACAAATTTCTGCTGCCTATTTCAGTTAATTAAACGGATAGCATGACATCAGACAGTTGCTCGTATTGCAGCTAGCATTCCTATCAATTTATGGTTATAGGGGTGGGGGTGAACACCCTTTTATTACGACGAAACTACATGGTTTTAAATGTTTCTCTTAATCGGTTTAGTTTTTTTTTGTAATGTTTTATAACAGTTAATTTGTTGATTTTCGAATTATTATATACGGAAAGAGATTTTGATAAAGTACCGTCATCGTACTTCGTTCTGCTGCAGATTCGGCAGAATGCTATTGATTAATTATTTATAACTTACAGTGTGAACTTGTCTTGTTTTCATTGCTTTAATTATTGAAAATGTATGAATACGCTGTCTCATTAATTGTAAATTGTCGCGTGTTCTATCTTTACTTAAACTATGTATTAAACGTGTTCCTGCTATCTACATTTTTCTCACTTTGTTGTACTATTTTTAGAATTTTTAATTATAGTAATAAAAAGGAGTAACAAATTTATCTTGTATTCACTCTGTATGCTATAACGATTTCATATACTTATAAGGCACTTTACCAGTTTTAAATATTATAGTTTTTTATTACATTAAAAATTAAAATATTGTTTAAATAAATTTTTGATTAAAGGAACCTAAGTGTCACACAATAATATAAAACTGTTTTGTTTAGAGTAATGAAAAGCAATTAAAATTTATAAATAAAATTTGTATGTACATTAATAATATATAATCACAAAATAAAACATTGACAAATTTCTATAATTACAGTAGAATGGAATGGGTGGAAATTATAGAACCTCGCACCAGAGAGCATATGTATGCCAATCTTACAACCGGAGAATGTGTATGGGATCCTCCACCTGGTGTACCAGTGTAAGATATAGATATTTTGTCTTCTGCGAATATTTAAAAAATTATCATAAATACAAACAATACATTTGTCTTGAAAAAACATTTAAATTACAGCTTAGTTTAAATTATTAATAGTTTAGAGACAATAATATTATAAAGCTAACTTTCCCAATAAGAAGGACAATTACTTGTTTAGGAACAAGTTGTCTTTCTGATCTAATTAGCTTGGTGAAAGTTATTCTCATATAAGGTTTTCCTTCTATAATGTAGGAAGCATTTATAATTGACAAGATTTCTATTTTGAAGCTTGCTTTGAATTTAAATGTTCCATGTGGCCTGAATTTTAGATATGATCAAAATGAATTCTCTTGTGAAAATTTAATGATTTGTTCGATACTAAATATTTAGGTGTACAGTTCACTGCTGTGCTTTTAATTACAGGAAAAAGACAGATAACAATCAGTGGTGGGAATTATTTGATCAAAATACTTCACGTTTCTATTATTATAATGCAACATCCCAACAAACTGTGTGGCACCGTCCGAGTGATTGTGACATCATACCTTTAGCAAAGCTTCAGGTGAGTGATTCATTCTTGATAACAAATATTTTATTTGAGGGGGTATTGGCATTAAGAGCACTCTTTATATAGTACTAGAAATTAGTTGCGTTATGAAAATGTTAAATTTTAAGCAATAATAAAAACCATTGATATTATATATGTTCACTTATTGGGGATAATTTTTAATTTATTAGAAATATCAATTTTGTTAACTGTAAAACTACACGTAATGATTTGTAAGTATTTCTATACTATCACACATCAATGTAACCACTCTGTAGAGTATTGGAGATATAAGTGTGCAAGCTGTCTGCTCTCCTTTGGGCTATAAATAGACATTTGTAGCTAAGAGAAAAAACTCTGGTTTACATTATACCATACAAGCCTGAAAATCTCTTAAGATTACAATATTTAATGACATTAAAAAGTATAACAACAATAAAAATACTATCTGCAAAGTAATTAATAAATTACATAAAAGTTATATTTCCTATTTAGTTTGTTGCATAGATAATATATTTTATCTATAAAAACAGCTTAAATTTGTATGCCAAGTAAAAGTGTTTTAATATTTATGCATGCATGTATTCTTTGTAAAATTTTAACAAGAAAACAATATTCTACTGGTATCTTTTTATAATATTTTACTTGTACAAATAAAAGTTATAATGTCATTAGTATCAATAATTATTCAGTTAGTATTACAAATTAATATAGAGAAATTACTGTATTTTGTTATGCAAATGCTTATTCAATATGTATGGTAGACATTGAAACAGAATACAGAGCCAGCAAGTAGCAGTGGAATTAATATTCAAAAACCAACCGAGCCAAGAAAGAAAGAATCTGTATCAACACAGACGCAAACGCCTTCTGTTAGTCGATCAACGCGATTTAGTCATCAAGAAAGTTCTAATTTGTCTTCTTCATTGGTAAGTTCTCTGCTCTAGGAATGTTGTATGCTAGAAGACAAACATAATGTATTCTTACTTATTATAGCAAAGTGGTAGTGTAAATAAAACACGAACATCTGGCGTTGGTGTGGATCTTCAAACATCTCCTCCTTCCCCATCGCCATCTTCAAGACGACATCATCATCATCATCATCATCACAATAACAGGCATCATAGGCATCATGAAGTACCCACAGCGCGCCGCCAACATAATCATTCTCAGGATTCTGGACGTTCTAGTGATAGTTCTGTCTCACATAGTCGAACATCCTTGGAATCAACTGGGTATCGATTATTGGATTCTCCACACCGGCATCATCATCGGTCTGCTGCTCAAACACCAACCAATCAAGCACAATCTTCGCCCAGACAGCACAGTGGTACTTTGGAAGCTAGAGGACACAAAAGTGGAACTCTGGAAAGTGTAAAGAATCAGAAGTCGGTACCGTTGGGTGAACCACCACCGTTAGGTTTATCTCTCTCAACGAGTACTCCGCTTTTCAAGAAGAAGACATTTGTAGACTCACAACGCGAGTGTAGGGCAGGGAATTTAGAGTTGGAGAAGAATAAAAATGGTAAGAATGTGAGTTAATATTCGTAATTCTTTAAGATGCACAGTGTTTGTCTGAATTACTAATGAGAATACAAATAAAAAAAAAAAAAAAAAAAAAAACTTTACTTACATCTTTAATATTGCAGGTAGAGAAAGTAGTAGAGGTTCATATGGTCCTGAACCAAGTACTTCACCATATCGTGATTCATTGATGGAATCTAGAATATTCAGGCAAGAAATGCCTCCGTACCGTCCGCCAGAAGTTCAATTGAGTCATAGTTATAAATCACAGGGTGAAAAGTATGGCTCCCTGGTGGAAAGTAGTAACCGTTATCATAGAGATAGGGAAAGGGAGATTCATCATAGAGAAAGAGTAAATAGTTTGGACAAAACAAACACATCAGCCTTTTATCCAAGTTCCATGCATCCGCGTAATATGAATAAGCAAGATAATACTGGTAGTATAGGAAGAAGGCATCATGGATGCTCAGTATCCCTTTCGGAAGCGAACGTTAGAGACATGTACGGCGGAATATTGGCGGAACGGAACGAACCGTCTAAAAGCCTTATAAGGGGCACAGGTATATTAAGTAATGCATCGAAACAAAGAAGTCTTGAGGTTGCAGAAAGAGAAAGGGAACGCGAACGTGATAGAGAAAAAGAATATAGAAGAAACACAGCTTGTAATAATTCGTTGGATTGTAAGTCAATTCTATAAACGTTAATTATGTATTAGTCTATTTATAATTTAGTTTATACTTTATTTTACATCGTTTTTACGATATATATTTCTTTAAGGTGGGCCGCAGCCATTGGCTCGCAGTTACAGTTTTGTACAACAACAAAAACAACAACAAAAGTTGCAGCAAATGCATCAACAGCAATCAAGAAGGAGAGATAGAGACGATGACTCTATGCACGAGCGTTATTTAATAAGTCAAAGTCATGAGCAACCTAGACAAAGGCTTAGCAGTAATACTAGTAGTAGCAATAGCAGTAACAGTAGCAGTAATAGTGCCGTAGGTGAAGAAACAGAAGGACTTACAGAAGGAGACGACGGCAAGAAGAAAAAAAGTAATGGTAATCCGAGTCCACCTCCGTCTCCATTTTACGGAAATCTGTTATCTGATGCTGATCACTTGTTGCCACTTCAGCATTATATTCTTCAACAAGCAAAACTCTCAGGCGAGTAAACATCTCTTGATTCATATTGAAACCAAAATTATAGATGAGTTACTGCTTGACTATCCTTAACATTGAATCTTTCGTGTCTTCACGTAGATATATTGCAAACACATACTTTCTGTCTCGAAGAATTACGTTGGTATGGTGTAAAAGTAGGAATTGTGATTGACGTTCACAATTGGAGAAAGGGCCATGAGCGGTCAATTAATTTTGATCCAATTGTAATACCACTGTTAATAAGTTTTTCAATTTTATAGGTTGTTACAAGTTTGGGGATCCTTTGCTGGTAGAAGAAGCTGATGATTCCTTAGATGAAGAAGGTGGGAGAGGTGAAGGTATTGGTGGAAGAGCTGACGACGATTCCGACGATCAGTTTGCAGATGATGAGGCAGCGAGCAATCAAGGTGATTCGTCTAGCCAAGAATATCTTGAAGATCACTATGCAGGTTAATTGTTATTTATACAGAAATTGGTTTATGTATATCGGTATACGTACAAAATATTAATATTATATTTGCAATTGTTATCATAGATTTGGGTAATTATGACACAGCAGGCTTAGCGACTTACTACAATACTGCTGATACACTTACGAGGCCACAAGTACGACCTCCATCTCCACCAAATATCGCTTCGCAGCCAGAAACACGAGATAGTGTAACAACTACGAGACAAGCAACACTTCCAGTATCTACTATAAGTTCTGTTCCTACCATTGGTACCGGAGTTGATAACACTGACACAGATGAAGCGAGACGGAATGTGGACAGTGCAGGCGGTGGTGATATTGAGAAATACGCACAAGATAATCTTAATTTGAATTGCGGTAGACCGAAAGGATTGAGATTGTTATTTCGGAAAAAGTTCAGCGTCCGAGACATTCTTAGCTGGTCGAAAGATCCTATACCGCAGCCTATGCTTGTGGTCGTAGATGGTGAGAAATTACTCAAGCGGGAAGCCTGTAATTTGTTTAGATTGGTGCAAGTGTACATGGGTGATCGGAAAACTAACGTAGGAATGACATTAGACAGTGTAGCTACGGATATTGTAAATACTGCATTTTCTAAACCACCATTGCGAGATGAATTATATGTCCAGATATGTAGACAAACCACAGAGAATCCACGGAAAGAAAGTTTACGTAGAGGTTGGGAATTGATGGCTGTATGTTTGGCTTTTGTGCCACCTAGTTCTACGTTTGAGCCTTATCTCGAAGGATATATGAACAGACACCGTGATCCTAATTTTCAATTCCCAGAAGTAGCTAAGTGGCCGATTCATGTACAAGTTAGTCATTATGCAACTGTCGCTTGTCGACGACTACAACGAATTGGTGCACATGGTAAACGCCAACCTCGCAAGGCTACTATAGAAGATATTGATCAAGCAAGAGTATGTTCTTTTATTATATACTTTTGTTTTTGCGAAATAATTATTGATTTGTTTCTTTTGTTTACTGTAGATTCAAATTTTCCGGGCATCCATGTTTGGAGCAACACTTTCGGAAGTGATGGCTCTGCAAAGAGACAGATTCCCTAATCGAGAGTTACCATGGATACAAACTACGTTAACGCGTCAAGTGTTGGCGCGAGACGGTATCTTGACCGAGGGTATTTTCAGGGTATCCGCGGATGCAGATGAAGTCAGTGCTTTAAAAGCATGCTTGGATAGGTTTGAGGATGGTGCAATTTTGGCAGCTTCTCAAGATGCACACGCGCCTGCTTCTTTATTGAAATTGTGGGTTCGAGAACTCTACGAACCTTTGATACCTGATTCCTTTTATACGGAGTGCGTATCGATGAGACATGACGATGCCGAAGTTTCTGCAGCTAATGTTGCCGCGCTTGTAGATCGACTACCTGATTTGAACCGTCGAGTTTTGTGTCACCTAATCTGGTTTCTACAGGTGAATATTTTTAATTACCGTTTCCCTATTTTCGATTATGTTTATTACAACATACAAAACATTTGTTTCTAGATATTCGCGAGACCTAAAGTGGTTGCTCGTACTAAAATGGACGCAAATAATTTAGCAATGGTGATGGCACCAAATATATTGCGGTGTACCTCTCAAGATCCCCGCGTGATCTTGGAAAATGCACGAAAAGAAATGGCTTTTGTTCGTACTCTTATCGAATCATTAGAAACTGCTTGGGTCGATGATCTTCACTGACCTATTCTATTGCGCTAGAAGAAAGAACGCTCTAGACTACTATGCCAAATGAATCAGTTGTATATTCACAAGTATTGTTAGTTATTTCACTGTTCTCTATTATCTTCACCTTGTTTGGTCATTATCACCAATCCCATAGTCCTATGAATGTTCGTAATGGTAATTTAGTGCTAAAGTCTTACCAAGCTAATCACCAGTCCCGCTCCTCGTTTTCTATTTATTATTTATATACAAATTATATGTTATACAGATAGAGATTATTAGATTATATTATGTATATCACTATATATAATATTACATACAAGGTGTCCTAAAGTTATGGGAAATGTAGAAATCGAAAAGTCCTTTAACTTTTGTAATTTGAAGCTTCATTTTTGAAGATATAAGCAAATAAAATTTAAAGGTCTTCTGAGATTCTCTTTTTAGAGATTTGAATACCGTATTCTGGAAACTAGACTTTAAAATTGTAACTGCTTAAAGAAACCTTGAAAACAAAGCTTCGGATTGCAAAATGGTGCAGGACATTTCGATTTCTATTAGTACGAGAAATTTGCATGTTTGGACTTGTCCCATAATTTCCGAAAACCTTGTACTTTACCAACCCTTGTTACCGCGTTAACCAAACGCGGACGGCTTTTTTACTCGATTATTGTTGAATCTCGTGTAAGATAAAAATCATGTGTTACCGTGTATAGCTGCACTCCGCGATGATCATTTTGTATAAGCGACGAATTGACGTGTACAACGTTTATCGAGGAGTAAACATTGCAAAAGATTAGCAAGCTGTACAAGTGTGTTTCTTTTCCCGCAGCCTTTGAATATTTTTACGGAAAAGATGGTTATCATTTTTTTATAAGAATGTATGCCGTTAGAAATTGCGACTCTCGCGAACTACGACGCTGTCATTGTGTATAGCATAACAAATTTATATTTCACATTTGAAATATGTTCGTAAAAATTTTTTCTAATATTTAAGACATTTTAACAATATGCTGTACACAAGTTATTCATATTTGTTTACAGCCGTTTCCTTATTCCTGATTTGTACAATTTTTAATCGAAAGTTACCCAGTAAATTATGTATTAAATATAATATTTAAATTATAAAAAGAAAATATCACAAACGATGTCGCAACAGATACTGTTTTTATGTAAATATCGTATAAAAATTAGTATAGTAATTTTTGCCAGAAACCGATGGTAATCACTCGCAAAATATCTGCTTTCACACTACTAACTAATTATCTTAGTTACATATAACCAATTTTATATACAAGATGTACAAAGTAATCGGTCGTATTAATACTGCTGCAGATATTCACCTATTTTACACATTACACTTTCTTCGATTTAAGCTAACATTGCTTCCTTGGGAAAATATCTGAATATTTTTTTGAAACAGTGATCAGTTGAAATTTTTGTAAAAGGATTTACTATAAAAATACTACTTCGTTACTTTTTAATTCTTGTATGAAAAATTTTCTATGCCATTTGACAATAATTACATCAATGTTTTGCTTTTGAAAGAGAATATTACTGTGTATAATTTTGCTTAATTTTATATTAGAAATTTGTGAGATAATTTCTTTTATACATGTAACATATAAATATTTTTTCAAACGAACTCTTATTGAAAGTATATTCTTTTGCATATAGACACTGCTTCACGTTTTAACCAAATGTAACATTTACAAATACGTTTAAAATTAAAGTATTGTAAAGTAAGATCACTACAAGTTGAATTTGTCTTAATAGATACTATACAATTTTAATTGTTCACGCTACAAGTGTTTCATTGTTATATTTTCTACAGGAACAGTATTCATCGTATCAAGTACCTTGATCTAATAATCAAAAACACTTTTTAGTCAATTTAAGGTGCTGTGTCAGCAGTTATCGATGAATGATGCTGTGGATCCACTAGCAATTTCTGCGTACTCCTGTCTGCTCGCTGAACAAAGTTTTCCGGTGAAGTCTGCTTCTCTTTTTCTGCATATACTGAAATAGTATAATCTATGCTATTTAATTCAAACACAGTCTTTATAAGAGTATATTTTAATAGTAAAGAAATGATGCGAGGAATCTTATTGAGTTGTAGAGGTTCTCACACTGGTAACACAATGTCTAGTGCCTTTTCTAATATATAAGAAGGCTGTATGTATAGTGTTGACTATTAAAGTATATGTTTCTTTGAATGTGTTCAATTGTTATGGATATTGAATTAGTAAATCACATGTTAATGTTTTTAAACATAATAATAGCTTTTGGTGATATTTAGTGCGAATGTTTGTTATTCACATCTTCGTATAATTTTATGTACATACATGTTTTTATATATTAGATATGAAAAATAGGTTGAATTTTTTTGAAAAGCCATGCGATACTCTGCTATTCAAACGCTTAAGATCACCTACAATCTATGATACATGTATAAGCATTATTTTCATTCTGATTTTATTTATGAGATGATCTTTTATAGTTTTGTAAAACATTTACGTTCAATCGTGAAACTTACCCTCTGCCTGGAAGCTCCATAATGTCAACGGTAACGCTATTCACGTAAAGCCGATCATTACACCAGAAAAAGCACAGAGATCGCGGCTGCAATACGTCCATGTCGTATGTCCATGAAAGTTCAACTCGCCTGATTTTTCCAATTTCTCCGGTCGCCCCGGCTGGATGCGTGACAACCATTCGTACTGTCGATCCGTGTTCCAATTTCATGTAACCGCTACAAATTGTGGTTGAAAGCAGCAGTAAAATTTATCTTTTCGAAAGTATCACTTCCTTTTGGAGAATATTTATTATCACTTTGCAAGTGGGGACGCTACGTTACTTCGAAGATGGACAATTTCTAATCTAACTGGTTTTTAAGCTTACTAATTTTAAATACAAACGGTTGAATATATTTAATGTTCAAAAGAAGCATTATGTTAAGGCGAAACATATTTTTAGTTTGGAGAAAGTATGTTCGTAAAGAAGTTTCGTGAGTCTAGAAATTTGGAAGTCTTATGGTTTGATGGCCTGGCAATCTGTAAATCGAGACACCTGAAGGTTTGATAGTTTGGCGATTTAAAAGTCGAGGAGTCTGAAAGTTTCAAGGTTCGATAGTTTAACAGCCGGAAGTTTGAAAGTTCAACATTCTATTCGTTTGCTTTTGTATCCGCATCGAGAGAACGATGATCATTTCGACTCGTAAAAATTCGATTAGAACGAGTTTAACGATTTAAGGTACAAAGTTAGAAAAAGAGTTACCTAGGAGTGAGATCGACGTCACGTATTATACTATTATCGGCGTGAAGAGTAACTTTCATGAAACCTTGAACCCAGCTTTCTGCAGTCGGTGGCCGTGCAAGATTGATAGTAATTCTATAATGTCTCCCTGAAAATAACCAGAATTATCGAAGAATTAATAAAATTCTAAGTAATTGGAGTTAAAAAAGAAATGAAATTCCAAGTAATTGTTAATATTGTTAACGAAGAACGATTGCTTTCGAGAAAGTAAAACAGATCCGCTGTTATAACGTTGCAAGTAACGTAGTAATGCATTGTATCTGTGTAAATAAGCGGAGAACAATGTTTCTCTTCATGAATAAAAAAATGTAAACGAAGAATGTGCACATTTTTTTTTTCAATTTATCGTTCCATTTTCAAAACCCACATTTAACGCTGAATTTGATTTATATTAATTGGGACATCGTTGAGAAATAGAGGATGGCTTAAACGTCGTTGAAAAATTATTTGAAAATTGATCGATCGGCGAAGTTGCTGCTGTAAGTTTCTAATCGATATATACACATGTAGGACAGAGTTAAATTAGTCTCGGGGCACATAGCAATTTTCTTGGCGATGATAAGAGAGTGAAAGCAGACTGTCGCAATTTATGATGTTAAATAATTGCACAAAACCTATATTTGAACGATCGAAAAAATGCTTAATCTAACTATAAAGATTCCCTACGGGGATAAGAAACTTTAGATATCGGGATGTTTGAAAGTTACTGCTTTGAAAATATTTAACACGAACCTTGGTGACTTGTATAACGACGACAACTGGTATTTCAGCCAGTTTTACAATTCTGTATTTTTAGGAGACATTTACGGAATTTCTGATGTAACTTTTACGTAATTATACGACAAATATACTTTTCTCCTTAACTGCAGACTACACGAGGAGCTCTTGTACACTTTCTAATGTTCGTTTTGCGTGCTTACCATTTACTATAGGCTTTTATCATTTATTAAAGATCGATTAATAATAATAGCAGTATCGGTTAATAATGTCAGAGATCCCATGATGTATGGCTTATCACCGACAAATAAAGGATTTTTCATTTTGGTTGCTTCGTATTTTTGCTTTCAAGAAGTATAGTATTATAAAATATAACAATATCGTAACACGAGTAAATTTATTTAGTCAATCAGTATTCGTGCAAGTAGATAAGGTGAGTCATAAGAAAGAGAATTCCGAAATATCTTTGTTATTCATCGTGTTAAAAAATGTCTCAAGCCAAAGTTTCAACTATTAGAATAAATGCATACAATGATAGGAAAAAGTTTGGTTTGAAATCATTTTTTCACACAATTTCAAGATCATCGCTGGTTTCTTTTAGTAGAATTATTTATTTTTTACTATATTATACCGTAGCCGATGTCAATACGAATTTAACGATCTAGCGTACTCTTTGATTGAGAAATTTAGAGCTTTTTAATGGAAATGTTAACGTGTGAAATGTTTCCTAAATTATTTTCTACAGTCATACATATGACATGTGTGTTACTATAAATAATATTATCGATTATGGTTATGTACATCTGTTATTGCTACCCAATTATTGAGACAATGTATGGTGAAAGTCGTCAGTATCTTAAACAAGTAGCCCGTTTATATTGAGAGAGATTCCCCGATCGTAGGTGTGCGTTTTTTAGTGTTTATTCAAGTTTAATTAAAATATTTCGTGAAACTGTTAGTGTCGAGTCTAAGATACCTGTGGAAACGAGGAAAGTATAATTAATGTTCTTGCTACGTTAAATACAAACTCTCGTACGACAAATCGCTTGAGAAAGTGCTGTTAGCCAATCTAGTGTTTTGCGAATAAAACATTCTCGTAAACATCATTCGTATCGTGTGTCACTTAAAAAACCGTGAGAATTTCTGTCTGTGGGGTCTGGAACAAATTGTAAACGATAGAATGTTTTTTTAGTAAAATATTACAATACTGATAACGCTACCTTCACAAATGATGGTTAAGTAGATTTAAAAATTATAAATTATTGAAGTGACAATAATCCTCGTTGGTCACGACAAATCGATAAATAAATGTCCTTACTGTGGAATTCTTGATAATAAACAAATTGTGCAACAAAATGTGGTTTCAGTGTAATAGCTGTCCCGCACATTCTTCACGTGCTGCAATCAACTTTTTGAACATTAAGTATTCAAATCATTGGATTGGACGTGACGAACCGATACCATAACCAGCCAGTTCGTTTAATGTTATTTCACTCGATTTTTTTTTTGTAAGGAAAATTGAAAGTTGGCGTCTACCAAGAGGATAGATATTTTCGTCAGAAATGATGGATAGAACAAGACGAAGACTTATAGAGAGATTAGATTTATGAATTAATCCTTTCGAGGTCCTGTTTGTCGCGATTCACTCTGTATAAATAACAAGTTGCGAGTAGTCGATCTCATATGAAAGAAGTAAAAAGACTGATATTAGAATTTTTCTGTAAGAACAAATAGAAACTTGACGTTTTAAATCCTCTGCTTCGTCAGCATGTCTCATACAGAGGGCTCTTGTTAGATGCAGTTGCATCTGGGAAAGATTTTCTATATGTATATACAAAAATCTTGCATTAATTTAATACTTGCGAGAAGCAGTCACCAAGCATGGTTATCTGATGGTTACAAGTAAAAGTATAAAGTACATTATGGTAAATTGTGTAGAGTGTGTACTGCAGACTCGATGCTAAAATAAATAACAGAAGCCTTAATTTAAATCGCTTAGTTATTCGTTACGTATGCTGATATATAATCTAAGATAAAAGTTTCAAATGGCTACTTCTGTACGATTAATAATTAAATATAATTGACCGCATTCAAAAATTGATGATTAGGTAGGTAAGTAGAATTTTATGAATACGACTAAATAAACATGTTTGTAATTACTTGTACCGATCAATTTTAAAATACAGTTTATTGTTTAATTTATCGTTTGTAAATAAATAAAATTTAGACTTCTATTTTCGTATTTGGTCTACACGTAAATCATGGGGTAATAATTCTTGCTTTTCTAAGAGAAAGTCACCAGTTTCGACACCAATCAAGATCTTGTATCCTTGAGGCAGGTGTCTTGGTTGGTGCCGGAGTTGGTGACTTTCTCCTTGAAGGGCAAGAATTAATGGGCCTCGGTGTATCCATAGACTACTTCATAGTTTATTGTAATGATCTCTATGTAATCACTGACAGTAATCGATTTTTGTCAATATTAAATTAGTGCGAGGTTCTTATATATGTCGACATAGTTATTTCAGCATTTAAATGATAATTCACTGTTTATGTTTCTTCAGCGTGATTGATCTGTCGATTCGTGTGGTTGATGATTAAGGTAAGAGCGATAAGACAATAGCTAAGATTTTTCCGTCCAAGTAAATTCAAACACGAACTTATTTTTACTATTTTTAATTATGCAATAAATAGTTGAACGAATTTCGAAAATAATTCGAATAACGCACAGTTAAAAATAGTTTAAACGAGGTTGTGTATCGATTTATTTTTATTCGGAAAAAAATATAAAAATTGTTATTTTGTACTTATGGTTGACACACTGGTACACGTGCCTCTTTGCTTTGAAATTTTGCTGACCATTATTCTATTCGCATTGGCTTACTTAACACGTGAAAAACATTTGTGTCAATAGAAACGTTTGTTTTTCAACAAAATTATTTTGCGTGTGTTAACTAAGTTGATGCCGAAAAAGAATTGCCAAATCTAAACACCTAATTCATAAAAATTAATATTACCAAAATTAGTACTAATCACATGATATTAACAGAGTAAAGTACGCAACACGGAATTCAAAATCGAGACGATATCTTATAAACCAAAGATGATCGTTAATTGTTGTAGAGAAAAAATTGGTTCCCTTGATAACATATGCGAAGGTTAAGCTCATTTCAGCAGTTTTCTCTAAACTAAGTAATTACCAGAAGATTTTAATAAGGCACATTATTCAATTGATATGAAAATCGCAAAGATTTGTTTATATAGCTTGGAAGTATATGGATACACAAAGGTTACGAAAATATAAATTGAAGATGCTACTAAAATCCGGTCTGAGTTTGACAGATTAACAAAAAGGAGAAGAAAGAAAGAAGACAAGTAAGGAAAAGAAAATGAATGATAACAAATAACAATGAAATCATAAGTCAGGCTAATTATCCGTTACATTTATGATAATTTTACAATTACAAGGAATAAAAAGAAAGTAATCGAAGCAATAATAATTTTTGCAGTGGTTGCAACAAGCAAACACGGTTTCTTTTATATGTACCTTCATCAACGAGACAGTTTAAACAATCGTAACTTGGCATTGTCTTGAAACAGGACACAGCTGATGTTTCAAAGACAATATTCTTTCCGTAAATTGCATACTTAGCTTTAAACCAAACATACAAAAATGTGGGTCTAAGGTGCTTAGACTCGAGAGGACGAGAGGCATTTCGGGTACCTGAAACTATGGTTGGAGAGGATAGTTGGTTCCCTGACACGGTTCCTCTTGAATATGCAGCGCCCGAGCAGCTGGTGTTGCGGCGCGAACATCGAGGGATAATTTACTATTGCCCCTCATACTAAGTTGTTCGATAAGTTTTGTCGTTTCACCACAACTTTGAACAATTGTAAATATACGAATAAGTCGACAGATCTCCATGAAACTTCGCACATGTTCATCAAACAGTGGTACCATCTTTAGAAAAATAAAACGACGAATCTAATAGTTCCATTTCTTATTGAACGACAAAACTTATTCAGCAACCTTAATTATTATCTCACAACCTAAATTTATTATTTAATTACTCCACCTATTCCAAAAATTAATTTTTTATCGAACGACACAACTTATCGAGCAACATATTAAAGACGAAAAACTTTGTGTCGAAAAATCTGGCGAACAGCTGCCTGCCTATGACAGGCCAGGTCATAAACCAATCATCCACGCATCCCTGCAATGCGTCACGCTTAATCTCTTTACAGTTTAAATGTTGCATACCACCACCACTATCACCGGAAAATCGCATATTTTCCTATTGGCGAACTCTATTAAAAATATCCAATGACAAAATTAACCAACGACAGACTAGCACTAATGTGACAGAATTTTCTCCGACGATACCGACACGAGATTAGAACGGTCGCTACAAAAACACCGAACATCAAAGATTCAAAGGGCATCTTTGAAGGTATTTCAACCGTAGTCGTCCAATCGTTCAGTCTCTTCCTGCAAGCACTGGTACATTACGTACGAATCCATCTTAATAATTCACTCGCACAAATTTAATTAGACGTGTGAGAACGCGTAGTGCGAAAATATCACTTCAAGGACTACGCGTCGCAACAGTTGGGTTTGTTGCCTGACATGGTTCTATACGAAGCTCCCTTTGGATTGGCGACCTAGTCGCTTTCCGATTATAGACTCGTGTCCTGGGCTTCCCCCGCTGAATCTGCTCGCAGGCTTGTACGCGACTTGTTACAACAGCTGCTGCGAGTTTCACGAGAGGGAGGAGGTTCCGACAGGACGTGAGGTTAAAACCTTCAAGCGCAGGTCTCAGCAGTTCATTCTGTTATAGTGGCAGCAACTATGTGGTTGTGTCACTTCTACCAGACTGGTTGAGCAGAGATTTCGATAGCAGATACTGTCCGTGCATGGTTGTTTTGGACACTACTTGCATTATGTAGGAAAAAAAGCAACGACACGCTGCTAGCATTATCCCGATAATTAGGACACGCTGTAGCACGCCCTGGAGGGGCCTCCCCTCGCACACGCCCCTTCTCAGACTACAAAATAAAGGCCGTGTCGACAGAGGACAAGTGATGAGCTATTCTTTGGTCCTCGTGCCATTGGGTGCGGCCCCTCTGGAAATAAGGGTACAAGGCTTGCTCTGTTGCCGGGTATTCCGACACCGTCATATGAGGAGCAAGATTGCAAACACTGCACCAGGAGAAAGGAAAGGGCAGACGATATTATGTTATTAGCAGTTCCCGATGGTCCTCGAAATCATGTGAATATAGTCTCCGTGGTGGTTCTAGTGGGTAGACTCCACACACGTGAGTGCGGGGAATCCTATACATCTCACGAGGTTGGGAGAGTCCTTGGAAGATTTTCCCCGTGTTCAAATAAAGCACACAAAAACGTGAGCTTACTCGACGGTCGACTTAGCGTGTTACGCCAACGACACATTGGTGCTGGTCGTCGGAGAGGGTCGCCCAGCTGGGTGATACCAATGTCGAGATGAAGTTCCAGCTGAAATATCTGGGACTGATTCTCGACAGTTATTGGCATTTTGGAGTACACTTCGGTCGTTTGGCTCCACGGTCGAACAGAAGTTTCGGTGGAGAAAACTATCGAATGGTGGAAGTGCTGTCTGGACAATGTTACTTAGGGCGGTATTTGTGTCGTATTGGAAAGGAAGGGACGACGTGTTGTTGGCATTGTCCGGTGATCAGGACACGGCATAACATACCCTAGAGGTGTGTCTCGCACGGTGGATGAGTGCCGTGTCATGGTGGAGGTAATTAGGAGGACCTCCGCTGCCAAGTGTAGTGAACGCAATTTTTGGCAGGGAGAGAAAGTGGATGGCCGTGGCTTCCTTTCGTAAATGAGTCATGATGCAGAAGAAGACTGCGGAAAGAGAGCGTCAGCACGGATGCAGAGGTCGTGGTAGTAGGCTGCCCCCCTAGTTACCCGCCTTATGTTTCCTCTGGGACCTCGGGGAGGAGCTTGGACTCCTTCCACATGGATCTGTCTGCGCTGACGGCTGAGGAGAGAAGAAATGCTCACTCTTTTGTCCTTTTCACACCGAGACGAAGTCAAACAGACTACGGACGGTCGTGAGTTTGGAGTTCACGTCCGTCCATACTGTGGTCTCCTTAGATCTTGGCCCTCTATTGGGTGTTTCAGGATAGACAATCCTTATTCTAAGGGGTTGAAAAAATCTTAGGAAGATTTCTCTCACGAAAAGAAGCACACAAAAACGTGGTTTCGAATATAATACATATTATGTATTATTTTTCTTTTTGCTTCTTTTTTTCTTTTCTTGACCTTTTAAGGTCAAACTAGCTTTTACGGATGATCTAGCCGTTTCCTGCTACGTCAGGTGCATAGATTAATGGCTTTAAGTGTTGCATAGGGTTATAGGACCGTGTCTTATGAAGTGGCGGGTGCCCTATAGGTCTTCACTTTGGGTAATTAAAAATAGTCCAAGTAAGTGTTTGGATTTGTTTTTTTACGGAATATCTTCAACAGTTCATTAATAATAATCTCATGAAAGTACAGTATTAAATATAACAATTTTTGTTTTCATTAATGAATGAAATTCGATCAGGCTAACGTACGTATGTATCTTACTGCTGTTTCTTAGATTGTCAGGCGCTCGAGCTGAAGAAATATAAATAATAATGGGGATGATTGTTTTGCATATATTCGGTTAAAATCTTTGCACACTGTCAAGACTATAGTATATCGTCATTGAAGGCGGTGGAAAAATTGAAAGATTGATGCGAGACTCGAACCTATGTTTTTCTAATTAAATATGAATCCTTGATGATAGTACTAAAGACCCACAATTAAAATACGGTCCTCATATGTAGGAGATACCTGTACAAAACTATACATTAAGGTGTAATCAAAACTCTATTTATGAAATGCTTTCATTGTCAACATAAAATAGTAAAATATAATTAAAAAGTTATAATCAAAATGTAACAGCAATGAAGATGATTTTTCTACATGTTATTATTTTATGTTTTAAATTAATCGTTATGTTTTAAGGATTGGGATTACCCGTTAATTTTTATCCTATTTTCTTAGCCAAAATAAATAAAATGAAGAACAGATATCGTTACTACTCACTACAATAGGGATCATCCTTGCCAGTAGTAAAGAAGAATTTCGAGCCTAACAACGACAGGACATCCTGACCCATTGCCTGCCGTCTGACCAATGCAGGACTGCTGTCTGCATGGTATCCCATAACGCCGCAACTGAGAGTATTGTTACTCTTGCAAGAGAAACATTCACCCCTCAGGAAGCTGACGTAACTGGAGCACTCGTGCGCAACGTATTGGCATTTCGAGTTGATACTCTCGATGAACAGTTTTATGGCACGCACATGATTGCAAGCCACCAGCACCCTTGATGCCTCTTCCAAACCCTCCTTTATTAGCGTCAAAGGCAGAGAAGGGGTTGTTTCGCTCAGGTCTGTACACCCTGGCTGTTCTTTGCCGTTGTTTGGGTAGAAGTCCAAATGACCACATGGCTGGCTCATCCCGTATCCTGGAAGTCCTTATCGTATACTAATACACATATATGCACGCACACAATACTCGTAATCTCTTCTTTGTAAGTGTCTGGCTTTGGATTCTGAGAATTTCAAGCGAGTATTTTTACACGTTAATCCTACTTTTATGAATGCTATGCAATTGCAATACATTTGGTCACGAATGTGACTCTACGAGTTCTTAAGTTATTTAGTTCATTATTTGTACAAAGCTTGTGTAATAATTTGTCAGATTTTTACTCGATATACATTCTACTTACCTAGGAAAAAAATGCTTTTACCATCGGTGTGAATGACGTCGACTAACCTCGCGTCAGTGTAATCGAGTCTAAGATGACTAGGCATTCCTTGAAAGTAGGGCTCAGCAGGATCCAAACCTGTGATGCGGCCAATATTTCCACTTAATTTTTCACCTGCGTAACCAGCTGTATGGGCCCCCAAACTGTGTCCGATTAAGTGCACATCGTTCGGATCCAGTCTATAATTCGTCTGTGTTTCATAGAACGACAATAATTTTGATTGCTTCTTTCTACTGTTCGCCGACAACTTCTAAATGTCTTTATTTATTGCGTTTCAATCAATTTAATATTTTATAGTCACAAACGACACTATACGTTCTTTTCACGTGAAATTAAACTTAAAAAAATATTGTGGGAATTTTTTCATGTGCCATGGATCGGCGTTTGACTTTATTTCAAGTGATTTGAGTTAGTTTGAGGTTAGATTTGAGGTTCGAGGTTAGTGCTTGTGAGGTTCTATATCTTTTGTCTCTTTGTTGAAACTAGGGCTACGACTATTCAAGTATTATAATTCAAATGTTATTGTTCGAATAGAAAAGTATCTATATACAGTATTTATTCGTTAAGAACTCGGTTTGGCCTATATGTTAAGAGCTCGGAGCTACTCTTCGTACCGTTTTTTATTTAGTGGGGCCGAACGCTAGAGGGGAACGGTACAAGAGAAACAAAACATCGATATTTTGTCTCATTTCGTTTTTTGGATGCCTAACACGTACTCCGATCATTACGTGCAATAATGATTCGTCTTTCTTTAACATATCTTACGTTAGTGTATAACAAAATATGAGGTCGCCTATGATGATTTGTCATTGTCTACTATCTTCTCGATGATTTGATATTGAAAGCACTAGTTGTATCAATTTTTTATAATATCTTAAACGAAAATAAAGTTTGAGAAAAAGATAAACTTATAAATTTTGATTTATAATCTACATCACGTTATTCAAATACGTACTACGAATATTCAAATACTTGATTAGTATACAAGAGTTTCGAATAATCAAGTATTCGAATAGTATTTTAATTGTATTGGCTGAATATTTGAATCAGCGAAGAAAAATTGATTTTTATTTCAATTAATACGGAGACTGTTCCATTAAACAAAATCAGGCTCTATGAATGAATTTTTTTTTCCATAACTATCAACAATTATGGCAAGAAACATTAACAAAGTGTTCTCTCATCCCAATTTTGAAGAAACTGCAGGTTTTAATTTACAATTAAAAGATATATATTTTTTTTAGCTACGATATCTTAAATTTAACGTGTGAGACTCCCTTCCAAAGTTTCAGTCGTCTGATGTTACTTTTGAAACTATCAAAGATACAAGGAAGTTGTTTAAATAAATATTTTATGGTTTTTGACGGAAGAATTTGTTTATAATTTTCACGTGGAAAAAATGATTTTTCAGGTTAAGTAAAACCTTAATTCGAACGACCAATCCTTCTCGATGGAAACAAGAAAGAGAGCAACTCTACTTTTTAAATAAATTCGAAGCCAATACAATATTGATGTAAACCGTTTCTGATTTTACATTTTCTACATGAGTTACAACAGAATTGCTCAGAATTAACCATTCAACTGTTGCGTTCGAGTGAACTTGAATGACACATTTACTAGATAAACGAATGATATCATGCTCAGTGACTAAAATAATAAAAAGTGAAATAAAAGGAGGAACACAAAAATGAAAGAATCAGAAAGATCGCTATAGTTTAAACAGTTCTAGAGTACAAAATTTGGAGTAACAAATTAGGGTAAGAGTTAATTGGTTTTGAGAGTGTATAAGAGAATTAATGTTAAAGACATACATTATAATTATTATTGAAAGAAGATTTTTCTTACATAATCTGTAGGTACAAGAAATTAAAGAAAACATAATTTTTAATTATTGTCAGTATTAGATTTGTTAACGTGTCGTTATGTATTTTTCTCTTTTCAAATGAACAATTTCTAACTTCTTAATTTTCTATCTTCGAAATAGTAGTATTGTCTAACAATGGATCTGAATTATTTAAAAGTCCACCCGAAATTGAAGTTAAGCAACATAATCATCTAAGCTTCTTGTTCATCAGCTACTTGTCACGATTATTACTCAAATGCTGTTAAATCTATTGAAATCGAAATAGTCTTTACCTGTAAATGTTTGATGAGGTGAGCTATTTCGAGGCCCACAAGTCTGGTGTTGGCAGTTGCCTGTGTGTAAAGTGGCAGGCTACCTCCAGCCCAGTCAACGATGATGACATTGTAATCGTCATGCTTCAGTAACTCAGTCTTCATCTCCTATGGTTAATAAACATTCTGATGATCTTTTCATCAATAAGGTAGCAAACAAGAAGCTTTTTCGATTGCTTCAACAAGCGTAAAACGCGTTATACGAAATATTTCATCGATTCTATAAAATATTGTTTACACAGAGATCATCGAAAATTTCGCACTTCATAGTTAATTTTACAGAGCAGGGATTAAAACAGTCATGGAACTTTTTCAAAAGGTTACATCGAAATAGTTGAAATGGAACTTATATAATAAAAGTTTGAGATTATTAATTCCAATGACAACTGATAAATAAAGGTTTTAGTTTAAATAAATTTTATAAGAAACAAAAATAAAAGTTCTCGTGTAATAGGAACAGATATTATTTTCATCGATAGCAAAAAAATGTTCAATCACTTAAGAAGTTTTTTAGGTGTTATTTTTTGTAAGTTCACTTTCATGTTTAATATTTTTTACCGAATTATTAATTTCTTATTATTTTATATCTTTTATTCAAAATAAGCATAATTATATATTATGTCTGCAGTAATTATAATGTTAACTTACAATAAGTGAGATTATTATTAACAATAATAATACGTAACTACAGTTCGTCCAACACAATGCGATTAGTGTACGTGATGAGCGCGTGATCAGATCAGGACCGACTTCATAATACTCGAACCCAATGATTACGTAGAACATTTTTTCTAAACTTCATTTTTAATTTCTAGTAATTTAAATTATTTGATTTATAATAAAATCCGTTACTATTCTTGTAACGAATAGAATACAAAATAATTTGAAAAAAATTTACAAATAATGAATAGTAAAAATAATAATTAATAGATGATAAATAATAAGAATAAATTTATAATTGATTAATTCATTAATTTTTTGGCCGATTTCTGTTTACTCTACCCATGAATAAAACATTTCTTTCCACCCTTTGCATACAAGACAAATGTTAAGAAGTTATTGACTCGATTGGACTTACCTCGACCCAATTACTAAGGGGTGTATCTATAAAACCGTGTATGATGAATTTTGTTTTTCTTTTTGGATTGAAGTAGGATCGTTTGATGGACTTATCTTTAGCGACTATTATCACCTGACCCTGAAACAAAAACGAATAAATTAAAAAGTAGTAAATGTTTGTTAATCGTAATTACTATTATATTAATATTAATATTAATTCAAAAATTTAAAACATTCCCGACTTTCATATTTCGAATTACACATTCGCGCCAACATTGAATTTTAAATTTCTTACAACATAAAACTGATATCGTATAACCGACTTTTCATTCATGATTAACAGGTCTTCAAATTCGCTTAATTTATTCTATCCTAAGTTCCTCCCTAAGTAAGGGAGAAAAGAAATGAATATTAGTAACAACAAGTTTGTGTTTTCATACATTATAAGAACATAGAATTTTTTAATTAATTAGGGCGAAACAAAAACTTGGTAGTTCATCGAGAGATAATCTTTAGTTTTCTCCGAGCTTCATGCTATGGACTTAATTATGAATCGCAAGAAATTCAATTAATATAATTAAACACAATCCCGTGTAACGGAGACGTGGCTTTTATCGTATACCTATACAATTTGTTTTCTGTAAGATGCAATCGATTTACCATGTTCTATCGTTGCCTATAAATGCTCGCTACATTAATTAAAAAGTTTGTTTACCGTGTTTAACATTCGATAAATAATTGTAGAGAATTTTCCAAAGTGCGTATAGATGATTTTCTATAATTATTATTCATAAGTATTAGACGCTTTTCAGGAAAAATGTGCTTATTAATATGGAACGTGTACATTAATAGTACGCTTTCAGTTTTCTGTCTAATTTCTGCTCATTTATAATAGTGTCCGGATATATAACAACAAATTTGTCCTATGATATAACAAAAGTTATCTCCGGTATCTGTATGTATGTATCATATGTGTATATATATGTATATATGAATATATGTATGTGTATATATAGAAGTTTATATAAAAGGTTTATATAGGTTGTATAGAGTATACATAGAATATTTTTCTAGAATCTTCTAAAAAATTCTATTCTACGGATAGATTAAAAAAGTTTAATAATAATATTAATAAAGTTTGATTTATTGATAAAATAAAAATACCGAGCTATTATTTAATCGCACCCGTAACCCAACATTTCAATATCCATTATAATGGTTTGGCAATCCTTTTACTCTAGATATAATAGATTGTTCAACAATAAGTTTTATCGTACAACAAAACTTATTAAGCAACCTAGTACTACTATACTGTTCAATCGAACGACAAAACTTATTGAACAACCTAATATGTATTTAATTTCTTGGCACAAAAATATGAATCAGGTTTAGAGTAATTTACAGCGAAAGTAATGGACGTTGAATTATATTCTATTCGATTTACAGGATAGATACTGTACTTAAAATTTCTTTTGATATCATATTCTTAAGATTTGCCTTCAGAAATGTGTTTAATATAATGTTATATCAATTTGTGTTATAATAATTTCGAGTGATGTTCACGATGCGAGAGAAATCCATTTCTTTGCTAATGTTAATTTAAGTTTTAAAATTTTGAATTGTTGCGACTGATCGTTAATAAATTTATTATGATTGAATATACTCACTTCCGTAGGATTTTCATTTGTGTACAAGATAAATCTTGTATTGATAACTTCTCGCGGCAGAGGAAACACGTTCAATGGCCTGTGGATGAGGTGATACCAGCTCCTGGTTATATTCAAACAGCCTAGTTCGTCGTAGCAACGTGTCTCGTTCTCGACTGATAATGAAAATATGCTCGGATGTAAAATGTAATCAATAAAGTAGCCAATAATCGTTACGGTAAAATTACATACTAAAAATAGTTTATCCAAGTGGAGCTGTTTTCATTTCCGAATTGATTTTTTAAAAAATGTCAGAACCGTTGAAAAGGGTTAATGAAAGTTTCAAGTTAGCCAATTTTAGAAGGAAATACAGAAGAAGACGATGATAATGATAATTGTGATTCTGGAATAAAGTTCTGCATTCTCTGTCTACATTGCTTAAACTCTGTTACATGTTACGGAAATATTATAGAACATAACCTTAAAAACAGAAAATACTTTGCTTCTTTTAAGATAAGTTTTATTTAAAATACTTCAATAAATAAAAAGTCATAGTGGATTTTCTCTAAACTTTGATACTCCCTCCACCATTTCTTAACGATTTTTGAGCGAAAATAAAACTAAAAATGAATGTCTACCATAAAACTCTTTGTTTTTCTAAAGTTTCAAATAAATTGATTTGGCATTGAAAATTACGACAGTGTAGATAAACTTTTTTAAATCTCAAACAATTGGAAAGTTGGATGAATTCAAATTATCATTTTTTTTCCATATTGTAGCCAATTGTTAGGAGTATATTCTCCTCATCTTAAATATGAAGAGGTCTTAAAAACATTGTACCTCCGAAAATGCTTCCTTTCTGAACTGTCAACCAGTAATACTTATAACTTTAGATTTGGCATGCTTTCATGTCAAATTCTTTCATAAAGAAGTAATTATAATCTGGCAAGCAGATTTCATGAGTTTCTCAGCTCATTCTCCTTTCTCGTTCTTGTGACGAGTAGAATATACCCCTAAAATTGGTCATCTATTTCCCAATTAACCTTTATAAATATTATTTGCACATAATATTTTGTTTGAGCATTATTGTCAATTTAGGCCAAAGTATCTTTCAAATGACTAGAAAATATCAGTACTATAAAAAAATATTACTCCGTATTGTTATGTGAAGAAGAATTATTATAAAAGTAAAACGCGACAATTATGTTTAATTCAGAATATTGTATTGTTAGTATTTTATAAAGTATAAATATTAGAAAATAATTACATGGCAACCAAGGAATGTGGACCTCGATTCGATCGTTACGCGCCCAATGCCAAGGGTCCAGGATTCCAGCAGAACAGATAACAGGGGCCAATGCGACGAGTAGCAAAATTGATGCTCCTTCGCCCTCGGTGACTCCTTGCTTCTTCCTCCTCATCCTATGACAGAACAAGAGAGGTTAAGTTATTTTTTTTATTAGAGAAAATATTTTTGAAAATCAAAAATCGATAAACCTACTTGAGAAGGTCGATTAAGGAAAGAATTACATGTGTATTAGGAACGAGAGACCCCACCCTTTATCTAACACCTACCGTCTCAGTCGTTAGAGAAGTATATGAAATATTTTATAATTTTATGATTGTTAAACAATGTTGTCACAGATTTTATTCAACATCCTAATATTTATTATTAATATCGTTTTTGCTACTAATATTACTCCTCGTTACTATTATTTGAAATATTTCATACACCATTTACTTATTTATCCATCTTTGATCTAATCTAAGTGTCTATAGAATATAAATACAATAATTCATTCCAGAAGTCAGTTAAAAAAAAATGTATATGTATATATTTTTTAGAAAATCATTACTATATATATGAAGTTATATAATATAAAGTAATACTTATAAATTTTTGTTTATAAGGACTTTTGGAATGAATTCTTGTGTATCCGATTCTGATGTGAATCGCCTCTTTTGGTCAAGAATCGATTATCGATTCTTCCAAGCTCCCATAAAACGTGGACACGACTTTCTACTATTATTTTACGTGGATTTCGTTTCTCTTTTTACGATAAAAGAAAGTATTTTCGCTGAAGCTTCTACGTTTTCCTTATTAGACATCCCAATGAATAATTAAGACGTACTTTGAACTATTACTAAACATATTGTACGATGTGTAAGTGCATGAGAGGAATGGTGTAGAAGAGCGAGTATGTACGTATAAACAAATGCGTGGGTAAGCTCGAGCGATTCACGAAACGATAAGCGATATTCTCGTGTTCAGTTTGATCGTTTAGGAGTGCGACAAAAATGAAAGCGACTGCACGAAAGGGGAGTGTATAGAAAGGCGTGTCAGCGAGCGGTTCACTGTATTTGAAGATTTGTCCTCCGAATAAAGAAACTTTGCTAATCCTTATTAATTTTTATCGATTCTTATATTCTTATATATATATTTTTTGTAGTAAATAAACAAACTGTACAAAGTTTGAAGGGTTCGTCCAAGATTTGAGAATTGTAGCTATCGATTATTAATCGAAGTGAGTATTATCGATACGAATTTCAGCGATTGGAAAGTGTTCGAATTGAAAGAAGCATAAAGTAGGATTGTATACATCGGGAGGACAGCTGATTTTGAGACTATGGAAAGCGAAAGATACAAGTATTATTTGAATGGAGAAGTTTGCTGAAAAATACGGCGGAACAAATGCAGCGTGAAATGGATACCGATGCTGGATTGGTGAGACAAGCGAGTTCAGGTGAAAGAAGTTCTGCATCAAACATTGCGATAAATTCGCCGGCGATGATAGAGTTATTGCGTTGAGAAAAAGAAGTGGCAGGACGCGAGTTAAATCTTATGTATCGTGAACTAGATTTAGTGGGCGAAGTACAGCGTGTAGGTTTATCTACTATGGTGCAAGCTGGGACGCGTGAGGTGACTAACAGGGACGACAGAATCGAAGAAAAAGTAAAAATACGGTCGACATGTCGAGTACCTTTGACGGAAGCAGAGGAACATATGTGCAATGGGAGAAACAATTGCGTTGACAAGTTAGAATACGATTGGCAAAATGAGACGTAAAAACTCTTGTATGACAAAAACTGAAGGGAAACGCGGCCAATTGGTTTCGTTCTCAGCTAGATTATTTGCAAGTGCAACTTGAAGATTTGATTCGAGAAATTAGAGGCACGTTTTACCACGGGCAAGGAAAGGCAGAGAGAAGGATATGTTCTGAAGAGCGTGTATGGAGGAATACTTCTATGACATTAGCAAACCATGTATAATATCTACTATATGACTAAAGTTAATATAGTATCCAGTGTGTATTTGGTGCAAAGTGATAAAGACAGTGAAACAAAATGTCAAACGATGGAAGTACACATTTCGCAATTCAAAAACTGAACAGTGACAATTACTCTGTATGGAGCTATAAGTTAGAATTGTTAATGATCAAAGAGAAGGTGTGGGACGTAATGTAAAATGCAAAACCCGATTCAGTGACTCCCGCGTGGCTTCAAAAGGATAATGAAGCTCGTGCGACAATTGGCTTGTTGGTTGAAGACAACCAATTGGAACACATTCGGAACGTAAAGTCGGCACGGGATGCATGGGAATCGCTAAAGGGCTATCACCACAAAGTAACTTTAACAACTAAGGTATTTTTGTTAAAGCGTTTGTGTCGAACAGTCCTAAAAGACAATGACGATATGGAAGAGCACGTCACCACGATGTCGAATTACTTGGAAAAGTTGGCGGCTCTTGGACAGGAACTACCGGATAACTCATGGCGATGATGTTACTTGGAAGTCTTCCGGAATCGTACGAGACTCTTGTAACGGCGTTAGAAAGCAGACCCGAAACCGAAATCGCGTTGAGCATCGTCAAAGGGAAACTTATAGACGAGTATAAAAGACGCGAAGGGGTTAAAGCTACAAGAGAGGATATTCAAGAAACTGAGGCGGCAATGAAAACGGAATTCAAGAATAAAGGCACTGCACATGCTAAGAAGACTTGTTACTTTTGCAAGAAATCAGGACACTTCAAGAGTGAATGCATGAAATACAAGTCACGGAAGAGTAAAAGAGAAAAATCCAATAAAGCTACAGAGAATGTTTCTTCGAGTGACTATTGTTTTTATGCCACCTCTTCGAAAGCTGAAGAAACATGCTGCGAAGCGAAGAGTAGAGAGGTAAAGAATTCGTGGATTGTCGACTCAGGTGCGACAAGCCACATGGTTACGTCAAGAGACTTTTTCGGATGTTTCCATTAGGAAAGGAAGGACCATGTGCGCTTGGCAGATGAAAAAAAAAAAAAATAACGTCGCAGAACGGTGCATGCTGCTAGATGCAAATATGAAAAAGGGATACTGGGGTGAGGCGGTAAATACGGCCAATTTCTTGCAAAACAGATTACCGACGAGAGCTACTGACAAAACGCTATACGAATTATGGTATTCCAGATTGCCGGATGTCGGAAACCTGCATATTTTAGGCTGTCGTGCGTACGTACATATTCCGAAAAAACAAAGGCGGAAATTAGACGATAAATGTGACAAACTCACATTCGTTGGCTATTCCAAAGAATCTAAAGCATTTCGATTACTGGATATTAAAACGAATCGAATCAAAATTAGCCGCGACGAAGTTTTTCTCGATGAAGGGAACGAGGTCGAGTTAATCCATACGGAATACAACGAGGTCGTGCCCTCCAGTATAAATATCCAAGAAGACAATCAGGACATCGTAGAAGACTCGGAGGAAGTATCATCGAGAAGAATGATATCCAGCACAGGTGAGATCTTTCTTCCCATGAAACAACCGATGAAACAAGGCCTGAACCATGTAGACGCTTCGAAAGATCTAATAGAGGTGTGCCACTGGACAAGTATGAAGCGTCTTTGCAGATGGTCACAGACGGAGAAAATGAACCAGGAATCGTAAGGGAAGCATTATCCGGCCCTAACAAAGACAAGTGGGAGAAAGCCATGGACGAGGAAATCGCTTCCTTAAAGAAAAACATCACGTGGGAAATTGTACCTAAACCAAAGGACTGGGATATTCCTCCACTTCCTCCACTTCCTGTCTTAACTCTCTCAAATTCTGAGTCTGACGCTGTTCAAATAACTTTCTCTTTCTTGACTGCTCCTTGTAAGTATCCTGTTCCTTCTTCCTCTTCCAAGCATTTCTTTAATCATCTTCCGTTGTCCATTTTCTCTACTTTTCTCTCATATCTTAAGGCCCTTTCTCCTATCGCTACCCAGATCTCATCCCTTTTCATCTCTTTTAACACAATATAATAGATTGCTCAATATCCTCATTATCCTTTTCTTCGAAAGTCGTTCTATTGGTACAAAAAAGTGGGAATTTACATTTTTCAATTAATACTTTCAAATTTCTACATCTTATACTGTAAATATTCTGGTAATAACATATCATACTTTGAGTATCGAATAGAAATTATTGAGAATTAATACTGAGTTTGTGCTGCTTTGTGCAAGAAGAAACATATTTATTAATTTTTGTCTTGGAGATTATCGATTTTTTCATATCATTTGGGGATCTTCATTTTGTCTAGAGTACCTCAAGGATTCAGAAACACATGCCCACTAAAATAGGGTCAAACGAGTACGATACTCAAAGTCCCAGAAAACGATGTCGACATTGTTCGCAGAAAAAAATAAGAGAAAATACTGCGTGGGAATGTCAAGTATCCACTATATCATCAATCCCTTTCTCTATTTCTTTCATTTCTATTTTGCAATTTTTATCTCTTTTTCTATTTTTATTCTTCTTTTTATTACACTCTTTCTTCATTGACCACTTTTTCCTCCTTGCTGTTCTTATTCCTCCTTTTGCTCTACCATTATTTAATTTAACATATACTTTTTAATGTTTATTAACTATGATGAATTCGTGTTCCGATTTTTGCCTCAATCAAGACGAAAAACTAAACCTCTGTAAAAGAGTGTTCACTTCTTTTGTCTTGATTATTATTCGAATTATCGTAAAAAATTAAACACAAAATAATAATCTACAAACTTTTATTGCAGTATTAAATTATTTTATTATAAAATACTCACTTCGGTTTATTGCCATTTTTTATAAAATTAACTTTTCGCGCAATAAATAATAAACCTCCTGACATTTCCAAAGGTTGATGTGAACGACATTTTAAATAATAGTTAAAATAAGAATTTTTAAGCTTTCTAAACACGTCAATACCTTGTTCTTCTTCATTAGGAATTATGTTTTTGGGATCAGCGTCAATTTTATTAAGCGTTAAATCGAAAATTGGTTTCTTCTATCATAGGATACTGATGATGAAATTTAATCCTCTACAGAAATTTCTTGAACATCATTCGTTGTATCACTTGGTTTGCTAGTAAGTAGATGCTTCAAGTAAATCCTTAATGTACAAACAAAATTTTGCATCTTGTCTGCATATTTCTGCTGTTTCTCGTGAAATTTCTCGGTTTCGTTTTTTACAGTAAACTTCCTTTTTCTATCGTTTATATTCTTTGATATATTGTATCTGACAGATACGAGTTTAATGTAAAAAACAATATTGATTGACGTTCAAGGTCAAGTAAAAATAAATTTCATAAAATTAGTTTGAAAGTTGTATTCCTGGTATTGCTGGTAACAATTTGAAAATAATAGTAGTTATAAGTAAGAAATATGTACTGATCAAACTGTGTATCACACGATGATTAGAGGATTAGGTAAAAAGCCGGAAATGTATCTCTGTATAATCAATATTGTCTTATAAAACTAATTTATAATAAATTTAGCAACTTCTTTATACTTCCACAATGTGTCTGATCGGTTGATACACGTTAAATTGCATTTTAATAGGATTCTTTCTATCTTCAAGTCATAAATTCGTCAATGACATACATATGTATAAATAACCGACAGAAATAAGGTTAAAAACTATAACGACACAAAAGTGATATGCAAAGAATTGATGTATTACATTTTATTCTTTTAATCATTAATTACGATTTTTCACGAAACAGTAATAAGGAAACGCTGTGTCAAACAGAGCGGTGTTTACGTATTGTAAAAGTAGGCTAATATACTAGGTTGTTCATAAAGTTTTATCGAACGACAAAATTTATCAAACAACCTATTCGCGAATCTACATTTCCGAGAAATGCTCGCGGTTGAACTGTAATTTGTTTTGTTTATTTTCAAATATATTTGCGCACGTGACAGCGAGTGGGACGACATCTGGCGTATTGCATAATTTTAGAGCGGTGTCACCTAAAAGCGCGGAAAGACCACTGATTACACCGTCGGTGTTCACACGTCCTGGCTCGGTGTCCCGTTACGTAAAATCCAGTTTATCTTTTGTGGAGCGGTGTTCGGGGATCAGAGATCGCCTTTTCGAAAATGCTTTCATTACCGTTGGAAAGCGTATCGCAAAGATAAAAGAAAGAGAAAGAACAATCGTTCGGTACTGGAAGCGACCGCATGGACCGAGATGCTCGAAAACCGGTATATACCACTCCGCTCGCATTTCACCGTGGCTTCGGGTATTAAATAATTATTATTTCGAAAGCGAGAGTGTAACTACGGCGCCAGCATTGCTGCGTTGACGCGTACGCGAATTTGTGTTGTCCCAGTGATTCGCAAATTCGTTGCTATTGGGCTGTGTGTTTTGGTTCGAACATCCGATCAAAAGACGGCACATTTTTACATCAAGAAGAAGAATGGTACGTTGTATCGTTTTGCGAGTTTCTTGTCTGTAAACTGATGTCGTCTGTTAGGATTCAATATACAAATTAGTTGTGCTCGAAGTTATTTTTCCATTAGTAAACATCGATATTCCGAAGATATTAAGTGTACCAAAATCTGAAAATCTTACTCAAAATTAGTTGCGGTTTAAACTCGAAAAAAAAATTGTACGAAGTGAAGTAATAACGATATCACAAATGTTAAATTTGTTTCGTAGAGTTGAAAGATTGTAGATGATACTAAATATTTTGCTTCTTTTATATTCTACACGCGAACATTGAATAAAAAATTATCTTTGTTAAAATGTCGTACGCGGTCAGTTTTACTCCTTACTGTATTAATAAGGGAACGAAGGATAGAAAAGGGATGGGGGAATCAATTGGTAAGGAAGACTGGAAGACGCACTTCTGTAAATGATTAGAAACTACGGAAAAGAAAAGAAATGGAGAAGACGGAATTGTAGAGAAAATTAGTGAAAACAGAGGAAGACAAAGAGCTTATAGAGGAGGAAATAGAAAAACAGATAAGAAAAGCAAAGAAGATAATTAATACATCTTTGTGCAATGTACTATTCACGGTTACTAAATATTCTTACCAGTTCGAGATAATTCGAGTAATCGGTAGCGTGTTCGTAATACCTAACTAAAAGCGAACTATTGCTATTACGATCTTCCTCCATCTTCGATGGTCTTGGATTGTAGATGTTTGAATGCGGTTTGAAAGTCGCTATATCGCTCAAAAACTGGACCAAAATCAATTGACCGATGTGAACAAAATCAAGTCCACTGTGAGGACGTATCATCTTCGTATTAATTCATCCCTGGCTTTTAGTTTTGTCTGCAAATCGACAGGTAACACTATCTCTCAAACAGAGAGGCAACAAAGCGTAAGACTAAGATCATGTGGCCGAGACGATACATTAGCATTCCTCGACCGATGAGCTCCTGTTATATCCGCAAACTAAATTCTTCATACAAGCTCTCGTCACCTACAGGTTACAATTCTAGTAAAGGCCTCCAGGAAACCAGCGATATCAAACTGTATGTAAGAACACTCCTATTGAATAAAATCAGTTAATTACCTACCAAGATCTGCATTGTTACTCTATACTAAATATATTAAAACAGCGCTACGGCTTCGTTTTAGTAGTTTTTATAAAATAACTTTATATTAGTCTAAATGTACTAAGATGACATCTAGAGTCTCAACCGCAGACAAATCATAGAGAAACTGCGGTTCATCTAAGATTCTACGTAGTTTTAATAAAATAGCTATATTATTCTAAATGCACCAAGATGACATTTGAACTCTCACTCGTAGACAAATCACATAGAGAAACGGTTCCTCTATGATTCTACGTAGTTTTCATAAAATAACTTTACATTAGTCTGAATGCACGAAGATGATTTATTCTTTTCATAAAATAACTTTCAATTAGTCTAAATGCACTAACGTGACATTTAGACTCTCACCCGTAGATAATTTACACAGAGAAACTGCGGTTCTTCTACGATTCTACTACGTGGATTTATATTTTGGCGATTCTGACCACGCACCGGGATATCTCCTTATTTGATACATTAACTAGGGAATTTCACAGAGGGGCGCGTGGTCTACCATGACCTGTCGATTTTAGTTTCATTTGCAGGGTGATTCTCTCGCTAGTGGACTCCAAAGTAGTACTGGGAAGTTATCGATAATTTATATAGTTTTCATTCTGTGCAAATATAGATAGTTCTTTGTTTAACAAGAAGAGGGATTCACGAATGAGGGTGAATCTTTTACGTTTTTCATCAATGTTGGATGTTCTATTGTCGTTGCTATAAATGATAAGCTAACTTTAAAACAGTAATTTCAAATATCTGCTTATTTTCATTTAAAAATACAAGAATATTCACATTCTTTAGAGGTTGGTATTTACGAATTACGACTTCCGGTGCAAATGATGCGATGCTCATTATTCTTGGCGGCCATTTTATCTACTTCTTTTCTTTGAGATTTGACTGTCGAAAACTATCGACAGTAGAGACTGGATATCGATAGTGATTCGATAGTTTTGATACCGATAGTAGTTTTGATCGATATATTCCTAGTGTTTCGAATATTTTTCATTTTAAATCAGCAATATTCAACAGTTCCATGTATATTCTCATGCTTTTTATGGTACGAAGATGAAAGAAGAATATAGTTCCCTTTGAAAAGAACAAGTTGATCTTGCTTTTTTTTCAAAGAGAAATATGTTTTTAAATTTTATACTATTGCAACCTATCTACTATACTTTATTCATATGTTTCTCTCGTAAAGTTATCATAAATAATTGAAAAATCATTGGTGTCGGTACATGCACACTCGGTATAAGTAATATTATAGTCTGTCAAAAGTACTTTACTAGATATCGAGATTATATTTGTAAGTAATATAACATGTCTATCTATAATCCATTTTTTTTCTTTTTGTAAAGAAACGATTTCAGGGATGAAAACTATCCGTTAATGAAAATATGAGTTTACGTATTGTCGCAAGTATCTTTAAAATCATACAAGATATGAAAAAGAAATTTAATAAAAAGTTTTATAGCATTTTGTGGTAAGTTTGATGTCTCACAGTATGATCGTAAAGAATTTTCAGAGGAAAGGAGTCAAATTTAAAAGAAGAAAAAAACAAAACGAAAGATTTGTCGAAAATTTTGTGCGGTGATACAAAGGGGCATTAAATGCCATAAACTTTTATATTAAACTTTTCATTTTCATATCTTATATGGTTTCGAAGATATTTAGAATAATATGTAAACCCATATTTTCTTCAAGGGCGTGTTTCCAATCTTAGATTCATTAATAATGTCACTTAAACTATGTTCGTGCAAAGTTTAAACATTTTTCGGAATTATCATATTGCCGAACATTCCTTATTAGTCGCATTTCAAATAGATAATTGGGAGAAATTGGTTGTGTAATGCATATTAATCATTCCGTGAACATCTTTACAAATTAATCGTTTCCTTCAATATTCACTAATTATGTCTCACGTCACATTCGTAGTTGGAGATCGTTTCAGAAAGCAGACTTCTACTTAAGAAGCTTTCATCGCTGAGACATCAAAGAAGGTCGACTTAGACGACCTAATTTTCTAAGAAAACTCCTGCGAGGAAAATGTCGGTGAAAACCGTTCTAATAGATCTACTTATACCGTTAAAAATAGCTTCTATGGTAATTGGTACAATTACGAACAGTCAATTTCATTAGCTTAGTTAGTAAAATATGTTCTTATTTATGGGACATCATAAAACACATCTAAACCACGAATAGAAGAATTAAACGAGGTCAAGTCGTAATATGTATTATTTATGTTGGATGACCAATACCACGCATTGCATAGTGAATCGTTAATCAGTTATTATAGAAAAGTGAAAAATTCGCGCTCATAAAGGAACTATTTTTTCAAAATGTTCAAGTTCGTGGTATTTATTGGATCAATATAGAAATGTTTATACGTTAACAAAATAGACCTTCTAAATCAACAGTAGTTTACGTTTACATCACGTTTGGTACCATGACACAGCTAATTGATGAACACTTTGCATTCAAAACTCTAATCGAGTTGTCCTTCGGTTCTTAAATTTCCTGTAACGTTAATCAATTAAACATGGAGTTTGAAAAATTCAAAGATGATTCACTCCCCGTTAATAGCAGGGTACACTTTTAAAAAAGAGGCTTAAACGAAGCCGTACAAGTGTCTTTAATCAAGTTGTCCTTCAGCTCTTAAATTTCCTGCAACGTTAATAAATTAAACATGGAATTTGAAACATTCAAAGATGATTTACTTCCTGCTAACAATAGAACAATAGGTTGTTCGATAAGTTTTATCGAACGAATAGTATAGTATTAGGTATAGCAGTAACGATATAGTAGAACGACAGAACTTATCGAAGAACCTAGTAGTTGGGTATACTTCCCAAAAATGGAGCCCTGAACGAAACTGTACAAATGTCTATGAAGCTTGCTCCTTCTCCATTAGTAAACATCGATATTCCGGACATGTCCTGGACGATGATGTTTGAGAGCTACTGGCATGCCTACATATCTACCCAGACACGAGGAGAGGGACACGATTGTGACCTAGATTCGACGTCCTTCCCTCCGGCAATGCTGTACCACTTCCTGCACAGGCCTCTCTCTTCCTCCAAATCGACTGGGTCTTTTTTTCTTTCTGCTTCCTCTCCCTTCGACGGCTTTCCTCTTTCTTGTTTTCATTGGTCGGGAAGAAATGCGTCAGCTTGGGAAGAAAGTCGTCTAAACGGAACACGGGGAAAGTAGATGCGGCGTAGGGTCGAGACATCTTTTTATTGCTTTTACTTGCGATGGAGGATCTTCCTGTTGTTGATGGATGAGCCAAATTGACGACCTTATCTCTAGTCGGTTCAGGTTCAACAGATAGGAAGCAGTCATGCTCTTCGAGTAATTGTTTAACTTTGAGACAGCTTCTGATGTTGGAATTCAAGCAACAGATACGAATAATTAATTATAAGACAATAATGTCTACATCTTAACAGACTACGAAGGTCAACAAGTCTTATAAGGATAAACTGTCTCCACGGATCGAAAGTATAATCTAATCGACGATAAACCAATTACAATTCAAAATGCAATTATTAATTCAATTAGAAATTATTTTTTGTAACTATTAATTGCTATTATTTACAATTGCAATTGTTGCCGATTACAGTTGCACTTGTTATTGTCAAATGTAACTGTTGAACAATTACGATTATATAATTGTTATGTATCTATGAAATTTTAATCTGGTACTACTTTATCATTTCCTTATTTTTTATTGTCTTTTGTTACAAATAATTTTTCGCATTTGCATGTCTCCGTTTCTCTTATTCTTCGTTATAAGTAAGTAGAAAACAAAATCCAATTCTTGAGAATAATCGCGATGCTCCGGCATTCATTAATCGATGATAATTATAATTATCCTGGAATTTCACAACTACAATTTTCACTGTTCTGCAGTTATATTTGATAATTGCACTTGTAATTATAATCCAACAGCAATTAACGATTATAAAGGGTTTAAGGTTAATTTAAATACATAATTTAAATTGAAATAATCGATGAAGTCACCGATTACAATTGCAATTAATTATGCTCAATTCTGGTACACAGACGAGGTACAGTTGTGCGGTGTCAGTAATCAACCTAAAGATTTTTAGTAATTATCCATGCCATTGGATGCTAAACACCAACAATTGGATGTGTACACTGATTGATTATTTAAGCTATTAGAATTCAGCTAGATGAATTCAAAACAGTTTTCCGGGCAAGCATATATTTTATAACCACGTATCAAGAATTACTTAAAATACTGGACTTGAAAATCAAATTTATTTCGAAAGGTTAATCTTCGAACCTATGCTTGTTGATATTTTATTCCTCTTTATGAGGATTGTACTCCCTTGAAGTCTTACACATTCTTTTTTAACATCTTGTGTATTAGAATATTTATTAGAGAATACGTAGAGAGCAATAATTGTCAGTGTAAATAATTGTTAGTGATTCGTAAAGATGAGGAGGCTGGGTAACAAGTGCATGGGCTTTCGTTGATTTTACGCAATGTTAAATTATTTTCATTAAAACTGACAAATATAAATTATCTACTTTGAATACGAAAATATTTTACAGTCCGATTGGTAATACATTGGATGTTAATAAATTTGTTCATCTTACTACAAATTTATTACTACAAGTTTATCAACCAGAAGTTGAGACAGGCTTATGCATTTGTAGTAATTAGGACAAATTTTTTAACCCCAGTGTATACGTGTACTATAAATTTACATACATAAAATTGAAATTTGCAAGAATCTTAAACTCGATAGAAGTGTTTTCTATACTTAAACTATATGATTATAATGGAAATGTAAGTTTCGATAAATATACCAACTATTAAGTTTATACAATTTCTTCAAGTTTTTAGAAGTGTATAGCTTAGAACGTATAATATAATGTTTTACTACTACTAGATATTTAGCAAACGTTATTACATAATAGCATAGTGTGATTCCTACTTTCAAGTACTAAAATCGGGATTTATCTATTTTGAGTTGTAGCTGGACTGAATCGAGTGTTGAGTGTAAGTATTGTTTATCGAAGAAAATGAATGAAACACATTGAGTTAGTATTATATATCTACTTTCGATTGTGATGCTGCATACGTATCGCTGTATCGACTATTAATTCAAAATTACAATTTTTGTATATAACAATTAAGAGAATAATTTGTCATTTAGGAATTTTTGGATCACGCACATATTCCAAGATATTAACCCTTTACACTCGAAAGGCGACTCTCAGTCGCCATCAATTTATCGCAATAACTCGCCTCATATGGTAGCATGAAAAATTCCAAGAATTTGCGTTCGGATATTATTTCTCGTAAAATGTAAAAATGTACGAAATATTGTACTGAGAAAGTTATATTCGAAATTATATGTAATTTTTGTTTTAAGAAATTTCGATGAGCGATTAGTTCGTCATAGAAGAATCTTCGAGTGCAAAGGATTAATTCCATCAGCCAACTATATATTTGTCACTAAATCTTTATGATCTTTATATCATACTCTATATTATATAGATGTATTATATGAAGCTCTATATTACCAATGGAATAGTCAACTTTTACCAAAGTAAATGTAACTAAATGCAACTTTATTCGAAGGAACACGTGTTGCATAGCAACCTTTTCAACGTCCTTCCACCTGCCATAAAGCTTAATTATCAAACACGACACCTATGGGCGACAGGATTACGATATGTTATAATCAGTATACCCACATCACCCCACTGGGCTACGAGCTACCAGTATGATACCGGTTTGCAAGTCCCGAATACCGACACTGATCACTACGAGACCTTTCTATATGTATAATGTTTCAGTCGTAACAGTTTGCGAATCGATGTATGCACTCCGCCACTCACACGACGAGCTTTAACTTAACCCGTGATGTAAGCTGCCACTAGCATTACGATAACCCTATTCATCAAGGTTCAAATGAAGCTTGGAACTATGTCTCTCTACTTCCTCGTTCAGGGCTCAGAGAGCAAGTTCGCCAGAAGGGTTGAAACGGAACCACCAACCAGTTTGGTAAACCACTCAAACCTTAACCTATCCGCGTAATACTATTTAACAAGTTCATCGTCACGACACCTACATTTGTGTCATGAGTATGCTTCCATGGATGCCTCGTCATCCTTGAATGGCTGACGTCCAATTAAATAGAATTGTACAAGTAACTTATAAAAATTTCATTCGTAACACAAGTATTTAATGGAATTAGCATATGCGAATGTAAAATATGCAAGATATACAGAAAAATAAAAATATATGAAATGAAATAAAAAAATTAAAAATATACATATATTATACATAAATTTATATTTAGAATAAGACATAACATTATATTACGTAGCATGGTATTCGCTGAAACAGTTCAAACACATTTGAGGTGATTTTGGACAATGAGGACAATGTGTTTTTTACATTTTTTCTCGCTTTTTGGCGTTCGAGAATTTCTCTTCTTCTGGTACCATAGATCGCAAATCCTTCTAATGGACTTGCCCTGCGAATTTTTACGAATTTCTAAATAATATCGCTATTTCTGCTAATTAAACTCCGACTATCGGATTTGCGTTCCGCGAGAAAATTTATCGATTCATGCTGGACGAAAAATGTGTCAAGTTATGATGATGCTTTCGTGCTGTCATACACAGACCGGTACTGCCATTTATGTTATCTTAGAAATCATGGTACTGGTGTACCTGCGCTTTGTGTATCGCTATCCGCCCATCTTCATCTAAGTTGCACGTGATGAACCTTAGCCACACACTCTGCCATTGTCGTAGGAATAGAATTCACTTGAGGTTTCGTTTATGCTCACATCGAATGCATAAAACATGTTTCTTTTATCTCATAAGAGGTATTTAATATAAAAAAGGATATTATGTAATATTAACAGTTTTTCTACAGATAGAGCAATAAAGACGATTTTGAAATATAATTAATCTTCCTTAATGGAATCAATACTTTGTACTGCACAATCCGATTTAGCTCTAGTCATCTTTCACAAAAAAGTATTAAGCTATGTTTCCCAAGAGAACAATGTTCCAAAGATATGAAAATTTAACATTTATATTAAAATTTAGATGTATTATATCTAAATTTGTGACTGACCAGAAACTTTTATCTGAAACATTTTTGTATCAAACTATTGAAAATGTTTGAAAAATCGAGGTGACAGTTATGTGCCACATTTTATTTATTTCTAAATTAAACTTTTATTAAATTATTTCTGTTCCTGAAAAGAATTTTACTTATTTCTACTGGTAATTATACAACCAATGCTTTCCTAGCATATTGTAAAAAACTAGTAAAAATTGTTGCCCTGTATTATAATATAACTATTGTACAATAGTAATATATTGCATCTACGCCAATGGGGATTTGTCTGCTACGTGTTTCTCATTATCTCTTTCTATCTTGCTATTTTCTTTGTCATTCAGTCTACATGACTGTTTGTAACTGCTGCAACGAATAGCGAATTAGGATTGAATGTGTGCGTAAGAATAGGTGTGCCTCTTCCATTTTTCTCGCATTCTTGCCACGGGACTTCAAGTCAGCGGTAAAGAATACGTGGGGGCGGCTACTGTAATAATTTCGACATGATTGCGTTTTAAGGAGGTATGGTACCGAATTTATTCCTCGAATCGACCTTTCGTATCTCGGACTGAGACTTAGTTACATGCAAATTCTTCAACGAGGAGAATGAATGAGATATATATATATATACTATGAGATATATATAACACTGATGCAGTCTAAAAATTGTATTTTATTTATTATATTCTTTCGTTGAAAATAACACCAAATTAGACCGTATTCGAATTATTTTCATTTATACGTTATACAAATTATTCTTGAAGAATTTTCAACTATGTGTAATTAAAAATATTCCTCTTGAAATTTGAAGGTGGTCGATTTTTCAACAGAATGGAGCATCACTACATTTCTAGCGCGAAGAAAAATTGTTTAAACAAATACTTTCAGTGCTATCAAAAGAAACTAAAGTCACACATTGTTACAGAATTGTTTATGTTAATATATTGGCACATAACGATCTCGAAATTGTGTAATATATTGATGTATTTCTAGAAGAAATTGAAAAACCGAAAACACATAGTCCTCAAAAGTCTACATAAATAATAATACACGTGTACCTGACAAACATTCAAAGTCGTTTTTTTCGAAAATATTTCATTTTCTTACGTAGAACGAATGACTGTTTTATATACCGTTTTGTAAGATTTGTATAGGATCATATAAGGCTGTAGGAAAACCTTATCCATTAATCCAATTAGTAGACTTTGGTACAAAACTCAAAGTGTCTGTAAATGGATCGAAATGTTTATTTTTGAAGCTTACACGGCATCTAAATAAACAGTAGTGACCCCAGTTCTATTAGACATTGTTAGAAAGAAGAAGGTCGTATTGATTGTATGATATCAGTTACGCAATTCTTTGAAAAACGAAATGTACTCCGATTAAAGTGTTATGATGAACGTCTTTACCATTTACGTTCTAGGACACTCGAATTTTATAGAAATGGATGCAAAGGCTTTTTAGCATATTGGCAAAACTGTCTTGTTTTAAATACTGAGTAATTTAGTTGATAACATTTTTGTTTTACGCAAAGTAAAAATAAGAAGAATCTGATTCAACAAATGCAACGTTTGTCAGAATTAGTGAAGAAACGAAAAAGAGCATCTGACTTGTCAGTTATTTTAACATTTAACAAACGATTGTTACTATTTGTCTGGATTATGGAAGGCTACAAGATCAATGAGCTACTCTCGAATCTTGCATAGAAGCATAAGCCAAACGCTCTTACTTCTCAGTGTGGAAGGCTATTTCTGTTGAGTCCCAGAACTACCGCAGTACACGTACAATGGTTGCTGATTAAGCAGACGTGAAATTCTTGAGAAAGTTCTTAAACAAGCTAAGGTTAGACGTGCCTATCTCCCACTCTCTTCTTCCTGTCTCCCTCCATGCTCTTGCACTCTCACATTGTCCCTGTCTCTTCACCGTTCATTATTCTAACAAATGTATTGGAATGTGTGACAGACTGCCTGCCATTAGCGTGTCACTTCGGTGTTCGTGAACTTGTAATGTAACAAACACCGGTTCATTACAACTTTGCATTTAGATATTTAAAGGTATTAACTAACATAATCGAATTAATGGATCAATGAACTTTAAACATAATCGAAATGGATGCTTTGTAAACGAACGCGATGCTATGGTTGTCCTAAGTATCGATGAGTCATTACGAAAACAACAATTTAGTTATTTGTCCAATATTCGTCTGACAATATGTGCAATATTCTTGACAGTAATTATTCGATGACGGTCGAGATAAAAAGTTGCATACTTTAATGGTTTTTTTCTTGTTTATTGAAAATGTATAATGTTAAGATGTATAACGTTAGGACTAGACTGTAACGAAGCACTATTTGGGCAAAATAAAATGATTCTGATAATTTACTGAGTGAAATACTTGACATATAATAAATACATACACAGGGTGTCTGCGAAATCGTGGTACAACCGGTAAGGAGGTGATTCCTTGTATAGAATTGAGTCGAAAATTTTTTGTTTACTACATGTAGCTCTTGCAATTTATCCTATGGACATTCGATAAGACTTTCCGGTTGTCTGGATGGCATGAGGATCTTAAGTCCCTTTGGATTAGTATAATACTTTTATGGAAATTTTATTTATATTTGTCCCGGGTGTGTTTTTTCATTAATCTTCCGGTTGTCTCGATGGTATACTAGATTGTTCAATAAGTTTTCTCATTTTTTCCATTGTAAAAAAATACTATGACCCTTCAACTTTAAACAACTGTAAATATACGAATGAGTCGACAGATCTACATGAAACTTCGCACTGTAGTACCATCTTTAGAAAAAATATATGAAAGACATACTTCGCAAGTAGAAATATAATTTTTCGAATCGTTTTTGTAGGATATGATTTTTAATAAATCATTTTTGATCGCTTACATTAAAAATCGATATTTCTTCAAAAATTAAACATTCCTATGCTTAATAATTATACACAAACATAGTTAAAAATGTAGGCTTCTTCAGATATTGAAAACTACTCATTTTAGATAAAACTTGGCATTTCATTCTAAATTGATAAATTAACTTTCCACAGAGGCAATCTCTTTACTTTTCATGCAACTGTTTGTAATAATTTCTATTTGTAGAATACACATAATTGAAACACGTTTGAAGAGTGACCTCGGGAAACAGTTGAAGTTAATCACTATCTGGTGGTATAAGTTTTAGTTTCAGGGAAACGTGGATTCCCAGTTAGATCGATTTTGTATATTTATTACGATTGTCTATTTTTAATTACGAGGGGAATCGATCGATTGATTTTGGCGCTACCGATTAACTATTTGTGGGTGTTAAAAATTAAATTAGCAGACAGGTATGAGCAAATCATCAAGACTGACTGAGTACAATTCTCGAATATTTATTATAAAACCGTTTTAGAAAATGGAAAAATGCACACAGTAGCGTATTCAATCTTCATTAAGTTAATCTCTCAAACACAATATAAGGCAAACTTAATATATTATATGATTCATTTAGTAATTTTATTATTTATTAATACACACATGTGTATTTGTATATATATTTATCTAGAACAATTTTAATAAAATAATAAGTTTATATTGTTTACGTAGCGTGTTCTCTGCATGAGGTGCATATAAGACGTCGTACTTCATATTCTGTGCAAACAAATCTGCTGGTTATATTATAATATTATATTATTTCTGATTTCTTTGTATCTTTATTTCGAACACCTAGAGTATGGTGCAAAGTTTTCTCAGTATGCTACGGTAATAACCGGATATTGATACTGGTCAGGTAATATGGCTACGGTTACCAGAATTTACATAATCTATTTAAGATTATGTTTTACTTATATAACGATAACTACAATTATCTTCTACTTGCTCTGTAAAAATTATTTTACTACCGAAAGTAAAAACTAGAAGTAAGTGATATTATTCGAAACACATGGAGAAATGCCGAAGATATCTTAAACGAAGTAAATGGATATTGAAACATTTACAATGGATATTGATTCATTGTTTTATGAAACTTCGTGTACTTTTTGTTAGATAAACATTGGATAAACATTGTTTTATGAAACTTCGTGTACTTTTTGTTAGATAAACATTGGATAAACATTGTTTTATGAAACTTCGTGTACTTTTTGTTAGATAAACATTGGATAAACATTGTTTTATGAAACTTCGTGTTTTTTTGTTAGTCAGTTTAGTTGATAATATTTTGTGAAGTTTATAAATTAAACAGATCCTTGATATCGAACTGAATTTTTTTTATGCTAATTTCTATTCGTGTTTCATTGCTTTAATGGATAAATTTATTGAACTGATTTGTTTTTAGATATTTCGATAGATATAGACTATCGAAGAACCATGAAAATGTTTAACTCTAACAATATGCATAGGTATATAAAATGGCGAGAAGACAAATAGAGAAAAACAATATGTAGAGTTGAACTTCCTTTATACCAGTATAGAAAATGTGAACATGTTTACATTGAGAAAATCCCAGGACCCATGTATTCATCATTATTCGTTTCACAGTTTGTTTTAACAATTATGGTATAATATCATACGTTTCCCGAGCATATATTACGTACGTACATTTACATCTAAATAAAGAATTATTGGCGCAGACAATCGTTCGCGAGATTTCGTGCTACGAACATTAATATTTTACAGAATTTTTACAAAGTCAATTTTATTTGTATAGTTTCTTTGTCAATTTTATCGTAACAGATATATTTAACAATGGATTCTTCTAAAAATATGTGTCTTTATAAAAATTAACGATTAATTAACGATTAATTAACCAAAGTTTGATACATTACAAAATTGAAAATCGTTTACATATTTCAATTAATGCTTGTTACGGAGCTTCGACGCATATTGAAGAAACGGGCAATGTTTCTAACATTGTACAAACTCCTAAACCACGAAAAACAACAGCTCACACTAATCGCTTGATACATCACTTTCTGAAAGTGTGTAATCGTTTCTCCTTGCATTAAACAAAATAGTGATGTTCCAATTGTTCGACGATGTCTTTGTGAGCTTGAATTGAAAGTATTCATTGCCCCTAAGAAGCCATTTATAAATAAAAATTGTAAAGTACGTTTACAGTTGGCGAAAGATCACAAAAACTGGAATCAAGAGTGGTTTTCATTGACGGATCAAAGTTTAATCGTTTTTGTTTAGATGGAAGAGTTTATAATCGTCAGCGAATAGGTAACGAATTTAATGAAAACTGCTCAACATCGACTGATAAAAGGAAAAGGGTCTATTGTGATACGGGCTGGGTAATTTTGAACTGTTACGATCCGATTTGTCGCATTAACGGGATTATGAATTACATTGCTTACATTGATATATTGAATATGCATTTATTGTCATTTGCTAATGATAATTATGGACAGCAAGCGAGGGTTTGTGCATGTGCGAAAGAGAAAGCGTGAGAGCAAGCGGATGTGCAAGCGACTCTGCACGTGAGGTCATATCGGAGAACGAGGAACTAGTCGAGGGGGCTGTTGAGTTTCTGACGATAAACATAACGTCTTGGCGATCACCTGCGAGAATATAAGAAAAGCTACTGGCCTGAACGGGGATTTTCTTGTATCGAACAATGCCAAGGGCAGAACAATGTAGCCAGCGCTGTTATTATTATATACCATCGTTAATACGGGGATAGTCCCAAAATTACCTGACCTAACAAAGAAAACACAACAAATTTTGGAAAAAATCTCTTTATTTCTCTACATAGTCTTCTTTTAGATCGATATACTTTTCCCAACGGTGTTCAATAGCTTCGATACCCTATTTATAGTGAGAACCGTCGAGCACTGCAAAATAGTCATCAGCTGCAAACTCCATCTCTTCATTGTTGGCAAACCTTTTACCACCGAGTCATTTTTTCAAGTTTGGTAACAGAAAATAATCCGAGGCGGCTAAATCTGGCGAATGGGATGTAAACTGGTCTTGTTGAAACAAAACCTTCTTTTTCGCCAAATGCTGCTGTTTTTTTCTTAATTTCATCGCTCAAACGCTGCAATAAGTTTGCATAATACTCACCATTGATTGTTTTTCCTTTCGAAAGATAATCAATGATAATTATCCCACACGCATCCCAAAAAACTGACGCTATGATCTTGTTTGCCGATGAAACTGTCTTCGCTTTCTTTGGAACCTTTTTTCCCTTTCAGTCCATAGTTTCGACTGTTTCAACTGCATAATACTCACCGTTGATTGTTTTTCCTTTTTGAAGATAATCAATGAAAATTATCTCATCCGCATACCAAAAATTAACATCCTCACGACACTGTTTTTCTTTCATTGTGACTAATCGCGGCACCCATTTTGCGTACAGCTTTCTCGTGTCAAAGTTTTCAGTCAATATGCTATGTACAGCACTTTTTGATATGCCTACTATGTCTGTTAACTCGCGCAGTTTCAGTCGACGGACATCCAGTACCATTTTGTGGATTTTTGTCGCCATTTTAGGCGTAGTTACTTCATTTGTTCGACCACTGGGATGTTTATCTTGACAGCTCTTACGACCTCTTTTGAACTCTGCCATCCAATATTTTACTCTTGTAAACGAAGAAGCAGACTCTCCCAGAGTAGAATCTAGTTCCGTTTTGACATCGGTTGGATTGAGGCCTTTCGAATGAAAGTATTGTATCACATAACGATAACCAATTTTGTCCACGTTTACAAATTTTCTGAAAGCGTTCACTATTGGTGGCTGCCAAATAAATACTAAACAACGTAGCGTTGTCAATCTTCAAACTTAAGCTTTATAAGGTCGGTACTTTCTCCCTTAGTTACTCTTTTCAAACAACTACCGCCATCTATACGTTAAGACGGCTACTTCTGCGACTACCCTCGTAGATCGACTATTCTTGTTAGTAGCGATTTAATGTTTACTAAATATCTTATTTTGTTGTATCAACTACAAATTTCAGAAATTTAAATAAATTGTACTATTACAATTATTATTGTAAGTGCGTGTTTTACTATAATTAAATTATTTTTAAATACTTATCATGTGCCGCAAAGAACCTTATTAACGATAGAAAGGTAGATTGACATTCTTAACAAGTTGAACGCGGTACTATTCCCAATTTAACAGAGCAGTATCGAATCTGTATAGAAACATTCGAAGGATTCAACGTGTGGAAAGTAAATTAAGAAGCTATACAGGTAAAAGAATCTGTGAATTAAAATTAAAAAGAAAGACATGCAGTTTTAACTATTTGCAAAATTACCTTCAGACGTAGTTTCTAGAATAGCAGACAATGAGAGATATACTCGCGAATTTATTATTACAGGAAGAAGTATTGGAAATAAAACATGAACTTGCAATATCATCTTCATTCAATGCCAGTAGGGGTTGGTTCATGAAATTTAAAAATCGTCACAATGTAAGATTAGTTATCAAAGCCGCCAAAGATTCAAACGAACTTTATGTTAGGGGCTGGGGATTTATGTTAGGAAATTGTTGAGTTTCCGATGACGGACATAGAGGCTTGGTTAGCGTCTTGGCGACCACCTGCGAAGGACTTGGGACAGGCCTGCCCACGAGAGGAGCCCTTCACGTTGTTTAGTCACTCATCACTGTTATTAGTCGCAAGCGTTATATTCCGTACCGCTTGATTTATTTTCGAATACAATTTAGAGTAAAAAGTTCAAGTACGATAGATATTCGTTGACTGACAATGTATCATTCAAAACTGTTGGTATCAATCTGCTTACGGCGACAGTTTTAGGATATATATATAATGTAGGAACATATTAGGGTAGGGGTTGTCTTCAGGCTTGGATTTAGTTAAGTATAAGGCAGCAAGTTCGAAGTTCGCATGAGTAATAAGGTGAGGTCATGAATTTTGGGAAGAATTTTCGGTTGGTTAGAAAAGATAATTTGGGTTGAGATTCTGTTATCAAAACTAAATGTTGGTATACAACATAAGAGACAGGAATAGCTTAGAAAAAAATAACGCAACACGAGCGGCGAGTAAGAAGTAACAACGGGTGGTTGGTTGGGAGTGACAAGACAGTTGAATGTTTCGTTCGATAGTGGGAGAAGCTTTTTCGGCTTTGGAGCCAGGTTTCAACAGGCCTGACTTATTGTTAGGGCAAGTACGAGGGCTTTCTTCAAGACCATACAAAGATTTATACAATCTATATACCTTACCATTATTCTTGTCAAATCCTTCTGGCTGTTTCACATATATTTTCGACGTTAATTTTCCATTTAGGAAAGCCGTTTCTACATCCATCTGCTCTATCTCGATTACCTCTCTTACAGCAATATGATAATAATAACTTTAACGTTTGCATTTTAAAAACTGGTGAACATGTGTGCTGAATCTCTTCTTTTTGCTGGTACCCTTTTACCACTAGTCTAGCCTTGTGTGATCCATCAGATTTTATTATATATACCCATTTTACATCTAATACTCTTTTATCTGGTTCATTGACAAGCTTCCAAGTTTTATTTTCCTCTAGACTGTGTAGTTTCATTTTTATTGCTCATTTCCATAGATCAGCATGTTCACTTGTTATTGCTTCTTCATAACAACTCGGCACATTAACACCGCAATAGTTTGCATAAATGTGCTCTTCGTGGTACCTGGCAGGTGGTTTTGTTTTCCTCTTGGTTCTTCTCAGTTGTAATTCTTCCTCGATGTTTCCTTCTCTGTCCTTTCCTTTTTTTTTCTCCTCTTCGTTCTCGGTCTTACCGCTTTCTGTGATTATTTCATCCATATAATTTTCTTCTTTTCGAAATAAGATACAATTAAAATGTACTGGAAAATAATGTCGTTTCTCAACGGTTTTCAACGCATACTATTTGGATCGAACAAAAAGGGAAGATACAATTAGTAAGGTTAAAATATTTATTTGTTAACTATAATCGGTGTCTTGAACATTATTGTTAATGTTACTCGTTCACGGAGTAACCAAAGACTACGATTTCTTCGAAAGAAAAAAGAAACGTGACAGAAGGAATCGTTGCACGATCCTTATGACATAATCCAACGTTTGTCGCAGAGAGAAATGCTTTCGATTTGTATTTACGGCTAACATAATCACACCTTCCTTTTTCCTTCTTTGTCTTCTCTTTTCATGTCACATCGTTACGCAATGCACGTGGTTACGGAATAAATTTCACCCGTTTGTATCGTGAAAGACGATGGCTTGAAAACGCCTCGAAAGTGTACGTTATTTCCGGAGAGTGATTGTTTTAAATAAATCAGGATTCTATCTCGGTCCACGCATTATTCGTAACGAACATCCGACTTGTTTTAGTTTTTCTAACCTAATTTTTACTGCAATGGTAAGTTTCGATGGTAAATTTCACAAGTATAAAATACCTGACCGATTATTACGATTGCAATAAAATTATTCTAAATTTCAATCAAATTTATATGAATCCTTATTGTACATATGTAGTACACTCGCTTTCACTAGTTTCGAAACTAGCGACCTCCGAGTTGTGTACAGGCGCTGCGTGAAATTACACCGCTTAAGAATTGCAATTACTTTCTGTCGCTTAACATTGCTAATTGCTCATTTGTGTAAAAACATCCGGAATACTTGATTGTTGCGATAGTATACGACCAATGGAATTGGTTCGTTTTTACTCGATGGAAAATAACTTATAAATGCAGAAATTGGTAAGGAATAATATTAGGAAATTTAAAAATACTTGAATTCAAAATTAACGAATTTTTAGAGATAACCGAATACGTCCTGCATAATTAGTTACACCGAATCAACGATACAGGAACGCGAAGAAAGTTAAGCAAATTATTATTTAAATTTGTTTATACTTCCTATTAAATTTTGTATGCAACTTTCTCTTAAACCGTTGTAGATATATTTTTCTAGATATTATTGTGCAAGTTTATTTATCGTTTTCGATTTTACTTTTACTTCGGTAACGTTAAATAAGTATTTTCAAAGGAATTTCTTTGCCAAAGACTGTAGCTAAAAATGATAACTGATTTGTTCACATTCTAAGCAGTTTCGAATACCTACTCCCAGTTTAGTCACGTTTATTCTTCAACAATGATGAAACAAAATTAATTTTCCAGTCGATTCCTATTTTTTTTTCTCTCTGTAGAAAGACAAGACGAAATCGTTTACGTATTTACCGCTTATACAAGCCGATAGAAAAAATAACGAACAGTATGAAATTTCCTTTTCTTAATCTATATGCACTAATCTATCGAACAAAGGTGAAAAGAAATTATGTTTCTATTCGTGCTAATCTTTTAAAGTGAACGGAATAAGATCGATTTCCTTCTCACTTTCTACTCCTGCGTGTAAGTAATTCGAAGAAAATAAAAATAGAATAGAATACCTAATCTAGTCCCATCAATCTATCAAAAAAGAGAAAAAAAAACAAAACAAAAGCAAATTGTGTTTTTATCCATGTTAATCTCTCAATGTAATTGGAATAAGATTGATTTCCTGTTCACCGTCTACTCTCGCATATAATTAAAAGAAAAGAAAAGCAGAATAAAATATTAGGTTATTACTTTGAATTAATCGACTGGTATTAATCTATCGAAGAAGGAAGGAAGAAAATTGTCTTCCTACTTCTGTTAATCTTTCGAAGTGATCGGAATAAAATTGATTTCTTTTCATTCGGGGAAGATAAAAGTAGAATATATCGTTTCACCGATTAATGTATCAAAAAATTACCACGAAAATACCATTCGTTTCAAAGATTGAAGACAACAGACCACGCAGATACGTAAAAAGGCGGCATTTCCGGTGTCGTGTATGTACTCCGTGTTTCAGCTAACACTTCCTGTACAATTAGTCACGGCAGCCATACGAAGCATGCCATTTGAATTAATTCGGGTTAGGGGCCGCTGGAAATTCGTAAAAGCGAAAAAGAATAGCTTAGTTGCGGCAAAAATGAGTCTTCTGGTTTGAGCGAAGCGTGCCATTTTCAAGATTATTGCATGTTCGCAATAAAACTTTTCCTGCCAGGGAAACGTTTGGAGATAACGTCGAGCACGAATTTTCGATCATTATTTACGAGTTGTAGTAAAACGTTCTTTCCAACCGCGTTGTTGCACATCGAGAAGAAACATTTCCGATGATCTATGAATCTGAAACGGTCCGTCGTAATGGAGTAATTTTAGCTCGTAAATGGTGGAAATCGGCCGAGTCAGTAATTCCTCGATTGCACTGGTAATCGCTACTGACTCTACATACGGTGCGTGACTGACTCGATGATGTTTGGAAGGAATTCGGACAGAGTGGGAAGTGCACGCCTCGTTTCGAACGCATTTTTTAACGTAGCGTTACAATTGGCGGCATTCCTTACACGTAATGATAAGAGTGCTGACAAAGAAAAGAAATGAAAAGTGAGACGGTGCAAAGAAAGCGTTGGATCTTAAAACGTTGACGTAGATTCAGAATATTATTATCGATGCGTTATAAAATTTCATTACCTTTTGTTACATATACAATAATAGAAAATTAAATACTTAATACTTATTAATTTTATACAATTCTTTCGATGAGAAAGAAATTATTTTAAATTAACATTTTGAGTGTAAAGGCAATAATAGAACGTAAATATATAAAATATTTTAAGTAATATATGAATAAATAAATATATAAACAATATGGTATGCTAAAACAAATTAAAACTGTAATTACGTATAACGTGATACAATATCAAAACTTTCGCTAAAAATATTTAAAGAAGCTATATGAACTTTCTTGGAACACGAATAACACGTCTATTATAAATTATTTGTATTGTATTCACAATTTAAATGAATACAGTAGTTTTTTCACAGTAGTTTTTTTTTACGATTAATATGATTTTAGACTCGTGAGAAATCTAAACAAAGAACATTTGTTGACGGATTTAGAATTTAGAAAGGAATATCTTCGACGTGTATGAATATTTCATCAATATTCTTTTTCTGATTTTTTTTCGAAATTCTGCTTCAGAAAGATCATTTTAAATGATCTTTTTAACAAAAGAATATCGGTAACTTAAAAATTCCGATTTTTTAAAATCTTTGCAGGTTCTCTCGAAAAAAGTATCGAAAATTGTTCTTATCGGTTACAATACGATTCTTCAAGGTGATAACATCCTTTAAGAGTAGATAGATGTTTCTCTATTTTACAATAATCTCTAAAACAATAATAGATATAAGCAAAAAGTAGTTGAAGTAAAACTTAATGATTTCCTGTGTTGTGTTTGTCATTATCAATTTCAAATTCCGCAATAAAAATTGCCTTATCCATCTGCGATCCACCTTTGTTTGCAATGACTTCCTCTCTACAGAGTTGAGATAAAGATCTTGTATTCTTTTGACGAATGACCGCATTTAACTACATGTAGGTTACGTTTTTGAATTCTTCTGACTTTTGTATATTGTATTTTGTGTATTTAGTGAACTTTTTTTATATTTTATACTTTTTTTACATTTTTATTGCAAAAATATAAGACAAATAATATATTGTAGTATCTAACCAAATGGAACTACTAAAATGTTCAGTAGCTGGCATTAGTTTTTGCTTTAGTGTTTGTATATGTGTTAGTATAGTTAGTGAAGTGTCATTTGTCTCGTGGACAAAAGTTTGTTTATTTTGTTTGAGTTCGCTAATAGTTCGAATACTATTTTCATTGAGTTAAATAGAAACTATTTTTCTTAACTTACTCTAATTTAACTCTAAACTTACTCTTAATTTAACTCTAAACTTACTAAAATTGAATAGAAATTTTAATTTCTAGATCAAACTCCATTAGGAGTTATTCATCTAATTGACTTAACTGGAAGCAATATCGATGTTTTGTGAAATTCTATCAACATTTCGAGAGTAAGAAAAATTGAGTGATCGGTTTATTAAGAAGCATTCTCAGTCTTGGACATTTTCTTTACAAATAATTGAAAGCTGGGTGGCATGCGCCGTTCACCTCGTGCGCTTGGGTTTTTCTCTCTGAAACTCTTTGATTACTTTCTAGTTCAAAGGATCATCGAGATATCACGTTTACTCCTGAGCAGGTCGATCCCGTTGCTGTACAAAATTTCTTTCCAGCACGTTTATCCAGCAGTCACGATTCATATTCAGTCGTCGTAAAATCCTTTACGGCTTTCGTTTTTTGTTTGCAATCGAAGCCGAGAAAATTTTCTTTTAAAATAAACCCGAGAAATTTACAGTTATTTTTATTCGTGATGAATTTATTCCGAGTCAAACAAACAACGCTTTAAGAACGGTTGAAACAATATTGTTTAACGCGTTAATTATGCTATGTTAATCTTACTACAAATTAAAATATAATTTTCCAAATAGATGATCTTCCATGTTAGACGTAACCAGAATAATTTTGCTTCCTTGTTTCTCACAGTAGTACATATTCTACACGTGTTCTATCTGATTTCTCACAGCGGTAATATATATAAATAATCCGTCTATTTCTTTATTTTTTCCTTCGTAAGTCGAAATTTCTTTCATGTTCGTTTCAAGCAACGCTTGCGTAAGTTTTACCAATTGTAAGTAACACGAGGAAAAACATAATGAACACGATTAAAATATTCGAAATAAAATTTTTATATAAAAAAACACTGTTTGCCTCATGAATCTCACACTAAAGATTACCTAATTTTTGAATTTTAATGTATTCATTTTATGGTGATTATTATCGATAAATTTCACGTTATATTTCAAAATTACTTGATACATAGAATATTGAATGATAGAAATGTTATACGGAATGTAATAATTAGCATAAATTTTCATAGAATTATGAATCGTTGAATGTGACTATTCAAATAAGTTATTTCGATGCAATAAATACAGGATGATCCTAAAAGTTGAAGTAACGTATAACAAAAGTTAGAGTAAGGAATACGTATCAATTTTCTGTTGCTTGTTATTGCATATCGAATAAGAACGTATTAAATTTTTATTTATAACCTGGATTTCTGTGGATTTTTCATCCTTGCGCGATAAATTAAGTAAATAATTATTCGATACTTCAATTATTTACAAGTTTCTTTGTATTAACATATTCAAGTATGCTTAGTATACTGCAAAATTAATTTCGCCTCCGGAAATATCTTTTAATGTCAATCAATTTACTTTTCCGGAAGAAATAACAAATAAAACACACGACTACAGCAAACAGGCATTCGTTACGCTTTCATAGTGTCTAGTTTTTTTATGCTTTCAATGAATGTACTATGACTACCATTTGGCACAAAGCATATCGCTATTGCGATAGAAACAGATTAAGAGGAAACACTTTTATGGACACTTAAATAGAATTAAACAACAAAAATTGATACTTATACTGTCAGGTATGTAACTTTAATCACTTGTATCTTTAAATTTTTTCAAATTGTTTCACCTAATATTTTGCAAACAGCAACTGAAATTTGTAATCTACCATTTTGCAAAAGTAGGCAATACTAAAAGGAAAAGTAAAGAATTCTTCTCTTGTAATAAGTCTCTACAAAAGTTGAATCTTTTTCTAAATAACTGCTCAATCCATTACATATCGCATATTTTAATCGAACAGTAATATGAATTATTAATACATTTTAATTGGATAAAATATTCTAGAATCGTATTCTAATTAACGCATTAGATATTTTTAATCCTACGTATTAGATATTCTGTATGCATAGACCTATTAAGGTATGTGGTATGAGTATCGAAAAGCGAATTCTTCGCAAGATATATGTTTATGTATGTATATGAAAACAGAACACGTTTAAATTTAGCCAGCCTTGTTCCTCAAAAACAATTTTAAATCATTGTCTGCATAATTTAATCTCCCTGGGTATAGAAATTCGAAGAACATGCATAATGTATCGGAATTAGTGGACATAACTTTAGGAATGAGTAGTGTGTAAAGGACTTAACTCCGTCACACCTTCGTATCTACGCATCATAAAACAATTTAACTCTGAATTTTATACCATTCGGTTATTCTGCCAATTTCAGTCTGTCGGTCCATCAAGTTTTCGGCTTAACCTAACGTTCTTTAGACGTATCAGTTTTTTCTTATCTTCTTTTCGCAACGATTCCCATTTTCTTCGTCTCACGTCTCTCCGCGCCATTAGAGATTAAAGCTTAAAGCAATGGCGTCGAGTGACACGTTTTACATCACTTTATTCTAAGTTGTTCGATAAGTTTTCTCGTTCGATAAAACTTACTACTTACTTACTACAGTACTACATTGAACAGTACTGTTCAGCAAGTTTGATCGAAAAATAAAACTTATTGAACAACCTACTATATACTTACTTTCTGCTTTTATGATTTTATAAAGACGTTATTATCACTGCTATTAATTAGACATAGAAAAATAATGAATAAAGTTGACGTAAACATTTATCCCGTTTGACCTTGCTTCTGAATTCTAAGCATTTTTGCCTTGCAAATACTTCGAACCTTGTACACAACATCCTTCGGAATTTGTGAACACTTTCATAATATTCTACGAATCAGTTCGGTTTTTTTTTCTTCCTTTTACGCATTTAACATTTATCACACAGTGCTGTGATAGGTTCCAGTTAAAGCGATAACAGCATTATTCGTCCACGAAAAGAGAGAGGGAGAGAGAGAGAGAGAGAGAGAGAGAGAGAGAGAGAGAATATTTATGGCATTGACATAATTTTCTAATCAAAATGTTAGCTATTAAGAAACAGAATAATTTCGTTCCTGTTTAGATACTCTCACTGATTCGATAAGTTTCTCGTAATAAAAAAATGAGATTTCCATTTAATGGAAAATTCAAGTTTTTCTATATTTCGTTATACCTTTAGGAAAGTATTATCAATAGATTGGTCAGTTTGACACGATGCAAATGAGTTTCGTACAATTTCGTTCGATATATTTATAATTATACACTGATCAAGTCGTTTTTGAAACTTTTCAACTACGTGTAATTAACATCTCATCAAATTATCGATAGTATTCTCACGAAGAGTAACTTCATTAACACTTAATTGTAAATATACAAATTTTTACTTTCATTAGAAAACTAAATTTTATTTCGTCTACATACGCACTGATAGGAATAATTCTAAATATGACAGAAAAATCATAACTACTTGAATACAGTGTAATAATTATCATTTAAACTCTACAGTACGGAGTCTGTTTTCGAAGTGTAAACAACAAATGACTTACCACTAACGGTAAGAACGTTCTGTTAAAAATTCTTTGAAATAGTGCTTTAAATGTGCTCTCTGGTATTTTAATATTATATAAAGTTACACTATACCATTTAATTAAATCCACAATATTTATTTCTACGCATTTAATAAAAACAGTCTTCATTTTAATATTATATTCAAGTTTTGGTTTCGTAACAAAATACTCTCTTTTTCGTTTGATTATATAGATTTAATAACAAAATAGTAGTCTAGCTTCATATAACACTATAACAAAAAAGAAGAAAATGAAATCAAATTTTTCTGTAAATCGTATCTCATATCTTCTTCCACATAGACATAAATTTCAGTCATCACTCTTGCTATAATTCACATAATGTAAACACACGATACGCTTTCCATCCGTTCTGTGATCATTATAAACAAAATCAGCACCTGTACTACATTTCACTTTAGATTTTTTTTTCCTTACTTCTGGTACGTAAACAGCAACGACCACGTTTCTCTTCTTCGTTCGATAACGACTATTCTTTTGTTAAAGATTCGGTACCACGATATGTCAAAGCATGTTGTAAACGTGGAATTCTTTTAGCGCCTCTTAGATGTTGTCTTATATTTCGTTGAGTTAGTTTTTACCCAAGAGATAATAGAAAATTTTTCTTTCTTTTTAGATATAATAAAAGCTGCAATATTTAGCAATATTTAATATGTTCATAAACATTCTGAACTGCCAGCGAGCAATTCTTATATCAGATGACTATTCTTTAATTAGTTTATCGGCGGTGTCTACCTCTCCTTTATTTCATTACAATCCATAACTATGATCAGCTTCGAATAAACTTTATCAGAAATAGAAATATACGATTCGTAAAAATGGATTTTGTGAAAACATATATCGAAGAATACTCTTCTCGAGTTTTGTATACTTTTAATTCGTTATGTGTATCGGTTTTATTTATCCTAACAGTTCCAAGATGCGTTAAATTGTTGATTAAATCCTATTCCTATTCCATTTTCAAACAGAGGTTTGACCAAATCCTTTACAACCCTTGCACCTTGTTTTTCTTTCTTTTCCCCTATGATTGTAACAGGAAACTTGTCAGTAAAAATTTGCATATTGCATAAGTATGGAGTTGTCACATGAGCAAATCTTTATGCCAATTGTCAATTGTTTGTCGATTATGGTTTCATCAAAACCAAATGTAAGATTTCCAACAATTCTCTGTAAATGAATACCAGATTTCTCTTGTGACAGTTGTCCAAAAATTTTCTATTCTCTGATAGTTTTATCGTCAAATCTTATATATCGAGATATTGCAATAAATCTGTCACGGAATATTTCTTCGAATAAATTTGTTAATAATCAATATTTCCTTAAAATTTTCTCGTCTGCAGTGTACAACTCTGGCTGTTACAAGTAGTTTGAGAAATGCATCCTGTTCGATTGCAGTACTGGTTTCTAAATCCTTTGTTTCTCGCTAAGCCTTCATATTAGTGTGATTAGTGATCTTTTCCTTCATTACTGGCGTTATAAAATAAGTGAGTCTATGATTAATTTTAATTGATGAGCTCATGGTCATGAGCTAACTGGTCAGGCTCGGTTTCACGTTCGAAATATTTCTTCGCAATCTACACGTATGTGGAAATGGTTTATTGGATTAAACTCCGACAGATTTTGCAATATATGTACTTACCTGAATTCTCAGAAAAATTAGTGTCGTCGTCGTTATTGCCAATTCCAGAAAGTGCATCGTCAACGTGTCTATTTCATCGATTTCATCATCCATATCTGCTCACGAATCAATCACAGTGTCCAAACGTTTTCCCAATTCTTTTTGGGTAAATATTTGTTGCGATTTGTCATTTTCGTAACCACAAGAGAAAACGAAACGAAACTTTACAATGTAACTCTTACGACACGATTCATGTAACGCTTTCACAATGACTACCCGATTCCCTATCATATCATATTCTTTAAGTGACACACTCGCAACACACTCTTGCCACAGTGCACAATGCACTCAAATCTCCACGTGCATTCGTAAAAATGTTTTTCATCCGCGATGGATACATCAAACTGAACATTCATCCACTCAATTCCAAATACTCGTTTAGATTACATCTGCCGACTTTCTTCTGACACATAAAATAATAAACCAAAACCACTTTTCTTTGTTTCAACGTTTCAATGACAGTAACAGACTGTTCGTTCACTTTTTGTTTGTTCCTCGTACAAATTTAAATTAAACCGGCTCTCAAATTTAATATTTACCGGAATTATTTTAACAAGACTATAATATTCATAGTTTAAAAAATCGAGAAAGTTATTTACTTTTATGCAAGGTAGTAGGTCCGGTTAAAATATTGTGTTGGAAATAATGTTCGTAGATTATTTATTTGATCGTTGATTTTCTTGAAAAACGAAGCGTAGAACGAAAAAATATTATAACAAATTTTTTCTTAATTTTTGATAAAAAGTCATCCCTTGCACAATTTAACTACTCTTATTCTGTAAGATAATAATTTACACGTGTTCGTGTATTCTTTTGAATATTTTCCTGTTTAACAAATATCTATCAGAGATACATACATACATATATTGTACATCGAAGGCATATCTTTTTTCCTTTTTTTTTTTCTTATTTAAACCAGGGAAAGAAAAAAAAATAATAACAAAATATTTCTACTTACAATTAGTAACTTATTCTTACATATGTACGTTTTAACTAACAAACGACCGTAAGACGGTCCAAATAATATGAAAGTTCACCGAAATATTTAAAAAATAGTAAATAAAACGTTTCAATAATCTGTTAAAAGCCATAATAGAATAATAACACACTTATATTAAAAGTGTTAAATATGTACACGTATTCTTATCCAGAAAAATACTAAAACGATTCCTAGAATAATATATTATTATGAAATTGTTTACAAATAGTGAATAATGTTACACACACACACACACACGAGGTAAAATGTGTTGCTAGTAAACATCTATTATTGAAAGACAAAAATGATTTCGATAAGTTTTTTATCCTCGAAAGTTATGCCTGCATATTTTTATACATATTCAGCACAGAAAAAAGTATTCGGCACACAGAGCACATCGGAGTGAAAGGGTCAATACAAAAAGAAATTATTGGAATAATTCTGCGTCTCTGAGTCAAAGTACAGTTATGAAATTCATAACCAAACACGTTTCCACTATAACGAGACATCAGACGCTGCACTTTCGTGGAGAATATATGCACATCCGTTTGTGGATGCAGATGCGAACATAGCTGATGCGAAAGCGGTTGTTGCAGACAGAATTTCGGTATATTTTTCGGTACTTTTAAATGAGTCGGTAGGCTATGTTTCACCTCCGAATATACTGTTCTTTTCTTTTATCCTTGTTCACGATCTCGGCATTTTCTTCACGTTTCAGTAATGTGAGGAAAAATTATGTTCATTGAATTAATGGGTGTTTTTCTTCGGATATATAGGTATTATATATCAGGTTGTTAGGTATATAATAGTATTAAAGGCACGTTATGTTTTCAGAGTACCTTTCGAAGAACGAGAAACGATTTTTGACAAGTTGTAATGTATAATTTGGGTGCGTGGTGTTGTCATTGTACACGATTTTATGTACAACGAAGATTAGAAAGATTAACTTCCTCGAAGGTTATCTTTTCCAACTCAATCGTTTGCTTCTTTCTCTTTCTTCAGGAAATGTAATCGTATAATACTTGAAAAGGCAACTGTTTCGCTATTTTTTTTCTAGGTTACGCGTGTAACTTAACTTTGCAAATGGTGGCTTTTTGTTCCAAGTATTTTCTAACGAATAATGTACAATTTTCTATTGTTTTTTCAAAGATTTAACAACGTGTAACTTAACTTTGCAGATAGTGGCTTTTTGTTCCAAGTATTTTCTAACGAATAATGTACAATTTTCTATTGTTTTTTCAAAGATTTAATAGCGTGTAACTTAACTTTGCAAATAGTGGCTTTATGTTCCAAGTATTTGCTAACGAATAATGTACAATTTTCTATTGTTTTTTCAAAGATTTAATAGCGTGTAATTTAACTGCAAATAGTAGCTTTTGTTCGAAGTATTTTAATTTTCTACTGCTTTCTGAATGATTTAATAGTGTTTGGTGTATTTGGAATGTGAAAGATCAACTTGCTTAATGTTTATTTTCTTAGTTCAAAAAACTAATAGATGTGTTATTTATTTTTAGTGTTCTAATTCTGATTACTTTTAACAAAATGTTATTTAATTGTTTGGTATAGAAGCAGTCAGACGTCGGATCGATGCGTTACCTTTCAACGTGACGAAGGTCGTTGGGTTAATTTACAATGTCCCGATCTACGTGAATAGTTACGTTCATGGTTTTCGAGCGATCAACCGTATCACGTTGTCACGGATTCTGCACTTTTGCGCGATTAAAGAGGAAACCACATTTCCTCGCGGAAGTGAAGTCGTCGAAAGTACTTTTACCAGGTAAAAGTCGTAACAATCGAGGTGACGTGATTCTTTAAAAAAGTATACTACCCGGTGATATGTAAGGGAAAGATTCTACAATTTTAATTTCTTGCATTTAGTAATAAGAATAATCGTACTTCTTTCCTGCGCCAGAGTTATATACGACACTAATCGAATAATTAAACAAAGTATAATATTATCCGTAGAAGAAGAGATAAGTATGTGGTTACGGTACAAAGGAGCGTTTTCAAGTATAGTGGTACCCTATCGTTCACGGGAGACACTTAACCTAAATAAACTTAACCTAGAAATGAATGCGAATTTGATTAAAACTACTTTTATTTGCATTAGTTACTGTGGAACATTACGGGAGAAATAGGTATAATTAACGATACATGATACAACGAATTTGATATAAGAACTAATCGTTGATATAATGAATGTAACGGTATGAGGATATTTATACACTATACTAAGTTCAATGTGAAGGACTAGAATTCTCTTATTAGAAGTATACGATTGCTCTCGTTGTGTTCTCTTGCGTGTAATATTATTCGTATAATAATATAACAACGGACAATACAACGAAATAAAAGTATCGTACGGTATTAGAATTACATCGATATAAGGAATATAACGAAAATTATGTACTAATAAAAACGATATTTACAAATGGTATAACGAAACCGATGCAACGATTTAATTATACGAGTTCAACAACGTATAATGGATACAATGAATATAATGATATTTATATACTAATATAACGAGATACATATAATATTGATAATGATGTGTTATACGATAATTAAAATTTACTGTTAGAAACATCGTAAAAGACGTTAATAAAGAGATTAAATAAAAATGGACCTAAGTGAGATTCTTTTAGAACTCTTGATAGGACGGATATTACATTTGATAAATATTAAGCTATTATATTTATTTTATAGTGATTTATTACACAAATAACTAGACAGCAAACCGATAACACTATCTTCAAAATCTAAAGCATTTAATTTCCTAATAAGAAGGTTGAATGATTCATTTGTCGAACTTGTAAGACTTATCGAAATGTATATTATATCACCATGGTGTAGCCATGGTAGTCCATCTTCTATGACAAATGGTATTGACAGTAATAGTGAATTAGTCACACTTGACTGCCTATGGACAAATCTATATTGTTCATCTATAATAAAATTTCTCATTATGGCTGAAATCTTGTTAACGATATTCTCAAAAATATTCTAAGCCTCGGCAGAACAGCGGTAAAGTTCAGACTCTGACAATGAGTGTTTTCTAGAGTTGTGCGATATATCGTTATACCATGTTGGTTCAATTTGATTGTGTTATAGTGTACTTATAAATTTGATGTTTATTTTTACTAAATCAGTGATCTTTTCACCGATATGACGTCTAAAATGGGCAGCTGTAAAGTTTAAGTTAGTCTAGAGTCCTTCAAAGGGATTGTTTTCCCAAAAAAAGGAAAAAAAAGACAAACGATCATTATCGAAGCCAAAAATGGAATCCAGTTGAAAGACAATGTTCGTGCATTAGCGAAAATGACCAGTTTTATACCAGTTAATATTAGATTTATTCATAAGCAAGGAAATCGTCGATGATCTTACCAACAGACACAAATATAGCCACATCAACGACATCGATCTAAACTTGATAACACTTATCACCAAATCTCAACGAATACTAGTTTCAAATATTTACCTTATTATATCACACTTGGTAATTGATGAAACGTTCGATTAATTAGGCATTAAAAGGATACCTACTGTTTCCTTTTTAAGAGGGCACTAAGCATATACTAAGAAAAGTACTAAAAACATAGTACTAAGAAAAGATTTCAATTCTGTCCCAATCTCAATATGTATATAAATTATATAAATATAAAGCTTGGAGACTACTGAGGTTTCGTTTATGTTTATATTTAATCCATAAAATGTCTGTTTCATCTCATAAGAGTTATTTAATACAAAAGAGAATATTATGTAATATTAACAGTTTTTCTACAGATAAAACGATAAAGATGATTTTGAAATATAATTAATTTTCCTTAATGGAATCAAATACTTTGTATGGCATAATCCGACTTAACTCCAGTCATTTTCCATAAAAAAGTATTAAGCCATGTTTGCCAAGAGAATAATGTTCATAAGGTATTAAAACTTAACATTGCTATTACCGCGTATAAGAAATACAGGCCAAAGAGCTAAATAATAAACATCCGAAAATTAAGTTTTTCCTTAAAGAAAAGTATATGAATGCTATTATAATGTTTACCAAGAAAAATTGTATTATATTTAAATTTGTGACTGACCAGAAACTTTTGTTTGAAACATTTTTCTATCAAACTATTGAAAATGTTTGAAAAATCGAGGTGACAGTTATGTGCCACATTTTATTTACATCTAAATTAAACTTTTATTAAATTATTTCTGTTCTTGAAAAAAATTTTACTTACTTCTACTGGTGAGTATATAACCAATGCTTTCCTAGCACATTGTAAAAAAACTAGCAAAAATTGTTGTCCTGTATTAGATATAACTATTTTATAATAGTAATGTGTTGCATCTACGCCAATGGGGATTTGTCTGCTACGTGTTTCTCATTATCTCTCTCTATCTCGCAACTTTCTTCATCAATCAATCCACATGTGTCTGTAACTTCCGTACGAATAGCAAACTAGGATTGAATGTGTGCGTGAGAATAGGTATACCCCTTCCACTTTTTTCGCATTCCTGCCACGGGACTTAAAGTCAACGGTAAAAGATACATACTTAACTTCCGGTATCATGTACATCTAGAAGATGTATGTATTATAAAATCTCAGATGCGATTCAAGTCAAGCACAATCAGACTACGTACGATAATGCTACTCTTCCACGAACGCCTTAAATTGTTAAAAAACTGCATACCGAATTTAAATCAACCTAACCAATGCTTACCAAAAAATTAAAAAAGTACCAATCACTTCTATAACTGATAACATAAACGTATTTGCAATACTAGGAAAAACTTACACATTGATGAAACAAATATTATAGACATATCCACGCCATCTTTTCGATTCAGACGGTAGAGATCAGAAATTACCGTTGAATCAAATAGTATGTCAACAAATTTAAACAGCAATCCGTACACATCATCATCTTTAACAACTATCAAGGAAAAAAACATTGACGATATGCTACAACCTATCGCAGATTTTTCTAAGAAAGACATCTTAGTGGTCCTTGTGTAACATATTAACTAACGAGGATTGTAAAACAATTACGAAAATCCACTGAAAACGAATCTTTTACACTTTGTACTTTATAAGAAATCTTCAATGTGTAGTAAAATTCTTTAGAGGAATATCAACAGTTTAAAAACAGTTTGAATTTCTTATGAAACTATTCCAAGATCATCATTCGAATATATTATGTTTGCAAGAAATAAACTTTAAAACTAAGAAATTTTAATGTTATGCGAAAAAACAGAACAGATGCTCTAATCGCAAGTAACGGAGTTACAATTTCTGTACGAATCACAATTTAACTTACTTAGAGAGAGAAATATGTAGTTGCAATATTTGTATACCTAATAATTGTCATCTCTAAGAAGATGAATTAATCAATTTAATTCAATAACTTCCTAAGCCTTTAACGCGAGACTTTAACATCCACAATATATTGTGGGGATCAATATACACAGATACCAGAGGGAAAAAATTATATTTAATTTGGAAATTATACTGCTGAATAAATATAAACTTACCCATTTTACATGTCCAATGGTTCCTACAACTCAATCGATTTGGTCTTCTGCAGCTCCTCGCTTTTCAATATTACCGAATTCTCAACTTCTCCTGAGCTATAAAAAAGTGATAATTTTCCTATATTTATAGAGCTGTTAGAAGTAAATCCAATTCAAATTATAACTATACTCAGATGGAAATTTAAAATTATGTAAAAGATTTTATCCCTAAGAAACCCCAATGACCTAAACTACAATAAAATAAATGAAAGTTTTTACGAAAATGAGTAACTTATCATTCACGCAGCCACTAAACCATCATCATTCCAAAAACATCGAGCAACAAAGATAATAACGGTACACCATGTTGGAATCAGGAATGTGAGGATGGGATAAAGGAAAAGAAAGTTTTTAATAAATATAAGCAATACAAAACTGCAATTTTAAATCGATTACGATTGAAGCGAAAACGAGCTTTTGCAAGAATAGCATTTAAAAAGTCAAAATTTATAGATCAAGTGTATTTCTTTATTACCAAAAAACAGTATAAAAAGTTCTGTTGTCGAACATTTTTAACCAAGCTTCCTGAAAGTAAAAAATAAACATGTTGTCGAAACTTCAAAACACAAGGCAATCGTATCTTTATATAAAATGTTAGAGACTGAACTTCACGCTGCGTTAAAGTCTACTAGAAACTCCAGCCAAGGACCTGATTATATTATTTCAAACATTTTTATTCAATTACTAAGAGCAGGTCTCGAGTATGTTTTACAAATGTATAACTATATGTGGTTGAATGGTGCCTTTCCAGATAAATACATCTCTAAACTAAAATTTGACAAAAGCAAAAGCACTTGTCTGTGTAAATTACTGGAAAAAATCTCATACAACAGATTAGGATGGCACTTTGAGACCAATAACCTTCTAAACAGAAACCAGAATGGATTCAGACACCATTAATCCACAGTTGACAGCCTTACATTGTTAGGTTCAAATATGTGTGTGCCAAGCATTCGTTAAAAGACAACATTCAATTGCTATAGGCCTTAACATTGAAAAGGTGTATACAATAATTTGGAGACATAAAATTTTGCAACTTGAAATATGCTCCAATTCATATGTAAAAGTAGAGCAATCTTTGTCCATGTCAATGATTACTTTTCAGAAAGAACAATGATTCCAAATGGAGTGCTTCAAGAGTCTACCTTAAGTATGATCACATTTTTAATTGCAATAAACGATATCGCTAAAATCATACATAAAACAAACAAACACTCCCTATTTGCCAATGATTGCACAACTTTTGTCAATGGAAATATCTATATTCCATGGGATTCATCATATATTCAAAGTTTAAGGAAGGGACAGTTTTTAACAGTGAAGCCTTTGCAATTCTGCAAGCCTTAAGAAACATAAAGAAGATGATATGGAATACTCTCCACTGCTTCTAAAAAAAAAATTAAATACTGATAACACAATAATTCAACTATACAACAATTTCTAATGAAATTTCTGTTGATTAAAATTGATCAATAAGTACATTGTAGTTTCGTGATTAGTATCCACAGAAATATATCAGAAAAAAGGGCAGAACACTGAAGTATTAAAAAAAAATATATATATAAGTAAATATTATTTATATTTAAATAATAAAGTGGGGCCCTTACGTTTGGAAACTTAAGTGTTTATTACACGTAACATGAAACTCACTCTTATCAAATCACAAAACTTATTGAGCAATCTATTACAATGTTACCTGTACAACTTGTATATACGATATACATATATTATTGTATTTGTAAATGTTATAACGAAAGTCGTGCAACGATTCCAATATAATAATATTAATAAATGATACAATGAAATTACATTTGTATTAAAATACAATGAAATTAACTATTAACGATGCAATCTCCATACTTGTTTCCAATTAAAAGAAACGATCACCGTTGAAAAGTAAATAAAAACACCGATATCTTTTCATTCCTAAAAATTCTCGTACAAAGCATAATTTCTACGCCGAACGGATGCGCTGGAAGCGTACCAAATTTATTCCACGAACACAAGCAAACGTGTGCAGCAACAAGTAGCATGAGCGATTCCGTTTTTCTACACTCGAACGATTCCAACGTCCAGGTTACGGTAATTTCCCAAGATCGAATAATCTTTCGCGAACGAACTAACGTACCAATGGTATCGCGTGTTGCGCGCGGGAACTGAAGCGTGCGGATACAGCCAAAGTACGGTAAACTTACTTCCTGTACCGTGAATCTTTGGCATTTTGCACACGAAAATCGTCTCACTCGACAGATTCCTTTTCGATCGCATATCATCTTTACACGGAATTCGAAATTCTTAAAATGTAATCGGCGATTGCGATAAAATTAGGATAGATGCTTTTCGCAGTAACGAGCATCGTTTATTTGTCTCGTTAGAAGGTATGACCGAAATATGGAGAATTACCTGTAATCAAAGTGTCGTTTCATTCGCAATATGAAACTATACTGTTAGACATCAGATTGTTGATCCGAGAAGCTCATCTTGGAACACGTGTTACTTATAAGAAATAATTTGTTTCTCTTCGATTTCTTAGATGTTCCGTGTTTGTCACAGAGAATCATTTTTGAGAAAGTTTGAAAGTCTCTTGAAAACTATTTGTAGTTCAGTATTTCAATAGGGAATGGATAATGCTCTCCAAAAATGGAGACTAGACAGTTGTTCGATGAAATTAAAATAATATTAATAAATTACAATTAATAATATTAGAATAATAGTAAATAAAATTAAAAAACGCAACAACGTTGCGCCGACCTTGCACCGTGAATGAAAGAAATAAATTTATTTATAGTAAATATCGGTCTTAATTGTCCTCAGCCTATTTTACAAGCTGGTTATATTCGATCAAACTTCGACAAACCACAATTATTTATCTTATTCAACCTCAAACATCTCTTTTCCTCGGTCTACCTTTGTCAATCTGGATCAGTTTGAGTTTGTTTCCATCAATCTTGATCAATTTAAGCTAGTCTCGATCAAACATAAACCAACTTGAATAAACCTCAGTCAATCTTAATTATCATCTAATCAACTTTAAATAAACCAAAATCAATTTCGGTAAATTTTACAGTCTATCTCACAAAGAAACATACCAAGTGTGTGACATTTGCTTTCTTCATGAGTTTTTGTACGATAGTACTTGAAACATTGATTTCAAGTCAGGCAGTTAATAGTATAATGGATATTTAACGTTTTTAACATTTTAAAGATCTGATATCTTCGGTAATATAAACATGATTGACGGACGAACTCGTGATGCAAGTATTTAGTATAGGCATGTAATTGCCAAATTGTTATTTATTTCGTGGGCAAGTTCGTATCCTGTTCAGTTAATGCTTAATTCTTTTGTCGCAAATCTTTTTGTATATAGATCATGTACCTTATAACCTGCGCTAAAATTTTAAACAATATCTTCAATGTTTAAAACATTGTAGCCGTTAAGAACTCATTAAAAAGCAAGTACCACACTTGGATTCGGTCAGCCTCGAATCGACGAAGAAAGAGAAATTATATATAAAATAAGATCACTATAGTCTATTCAAAAGGACGAGATACTAAGGTTTATATTAATGTCTGTGTGATCAGTTAAATGGTCTGCAGGTATGGGTCTATTTCCTTCAGCTCCAGGAACGACTCTTACTCAGTTATGGAGGGCTTTTTAAACGGTTTAAAAGAACGTTCGAAATTTACACTATGTTCTTTTTTAGCCACTTGGTTCAATTCAAATCGTTTGATTTTCCTCAAGTTGCTAGATTCATCTGTTTTAAAAGAACCCAACATTATTCGATTGGTGGTGGTGGTGGTAGTAGTAGTAGTAATAGTAATAGTAGTAATAGTAGTTCAAACAGCAATTCGGAATAAACTTTATTCTGATAAAAGAAAATTATTTTTTCTAATTTATTTCATTAATATTTCATTATTCGCTATTATCCTATATTTATTCTAGTTTTTCAAGAAGTGATCGTTTACAAAGATAGTTTCTTTACTATACAAGTGCCGTTGATTGTACAAGTAATTTAATTGTGAATGAAATAATTTAAATTACAAAAAAATAATCACGTGCACTCGTCGCATTCGGTATCTCGTCCCATACGATGAACTATAGTTTCTACTGACTGCGTAGTGCAATGAATCAGATTTTCCAATGTGGATATAACTCCTTTCGAATCCAATGAAAGCGCGGAAAACAAGATACGCTCGAAAGTTTCGAACGCTTTTAAAACCGCATTCCATTCTAATCTTGCGATAAACTTTGCTCATCCAATACCATCGGAGGTAATCTAAAAATGTAATTCGCCATCGAAATAAGTGGCTGTTAATGAATCGTGTTTTTTCTGAAGATCAGATTATAAGTTAGTAATAATTAAAGGAAAGAGAGTCAGAACCGGTTTTTAACATTCGTAGGAAAAGTCGTTGGACAAAACTTATCGAGCAACCCAGTATATTGTTCAGTATTGCGCTACGTTTTACTTCATTCACGTTCTAGATTCAAAATTGTTCACAAAGTTTAAGAACGTATGTACATCTGTAACCGTGTTGCAAATATTCGTGTCCGTTTTAATTTTAAATTTCGATATACTCGAAGCCCAATTTTATGCTTCACTTTAATATTTTTTGTTGTTTCAACTAGCAGAAAAAATTTCGCTCGTGCAAATTGCACGATTTCGAGATGGACACGGTATAGTTGAAATGGTTTCTTTGTGAGTGAAACGGCGAAGATTGGATCAGTTTTGTTACTTTAAATGATTACACGGTATTCTTCGAATAACTGACAAGTATATATTCCTCGATATTTCAGTTTTCGTTTAAGGAATCAACCTTCTCATATCTCAAGCTGAAGCTGAATCACAAATGTACCGTTTGACGAAAAGATAACCCACTAATGCGAATTTTTTATACTTTTCATCGTATCTTTATGAGAATATCAATAGCGAATTATTCAAGTTTTTCCGATGAAAATGTGTCCAAATACGAGCTCGTTCAAGGTCTAAATAGGATTCTGTAGTTTCAGTATCGCTTCTTTGATTCGGTGTTAAATTTATTATGAAACAAGTTCCAATAATTGGGATATGTGGCTGTTTGGTTTGAGCTATCGACGAGGAACGACTCAAAGTTGCGTCGTTTTATTCAACGAAACGTTTGGAAACTTAAGTGTTTGTTACACGTAACATGCAGTTCTGCACTCTGAAAAAGAAACTTTGTGTATGACTTTGTCATCCTCCAATAACCATTGTACAATTTTATGTATTGTAATAGGTTGTTCAATAAGTTTTGTCGTTCGATAAAAAGTACTACATTGAACAGTACTGTTCAATAAGTTTTATCGAACGACAAAACTTATCGAACAACCTAGTAGTATCGTGACATTACTATAGCATGTTCCTTGTTTGTCAGTTTTACCTTGTCAGCTGATCTTGCTAGCAGCATTTAGCATTTATTAAATATCTTATTTCATTTTACCCAGACTAGAATCCAAAGTGGGTTTCCTGTGAAATTTTCAATCACTTGTCACTGTACAATTCATCTATTACAATTATCGTTGATAACACTTTCACAGAACACTGGATGTACCAATCCCACTGGTACGATTCACTACTGCTGTACCAGTGGTATTGGTATATCCAGTGTGCTGTGAAAGTGCTGTCAAGAATAATTGTAATAGACGAATCGTGCAGTGACAAATGATTCAAAATTTAAAAAGTGGGCGCAATCGTTGGGGGCAATTGGGGAAAAATCGTCGAGGTTGCGAGCGGACGAAGTTACTGCCACCTTGAGGAAGCAGTCGTTCAGAGACGCCGGAGGATCGGTATTGGAAACGATCCAGAAAGTCGAGACATCACTGGAGTAGTCGCTTTAGAAGTTTGTGGGAATTTACACCGGTGTTCGATAACGTCCAACCGAAGCTGGTCAAGGAAACGACAACTAAGTGGTAATACAGCTGGAAATTTGGGTAACGGTAGTTCTATTTCGGGTCAGTCTGATATTGCCAAGTTGATATCAACGTTGACGAACGTCATAGAATCCAGTATGAGTGGACCCAACGAAAATGTGCGTTATCTTACCGAAAAGGTTATACCGTACTTTAATCCGGAAACAAGTGATTTATTCGGAATGGAACGGTTAAGAAGGATTAATGGATTTGCTCGATTTTTTGTTCGGGATGATGGATGTTTTAAAAGCGTTGAGCCAACTTATAGCTATTTTTGGGGTCTCGCATCGTTAATAACTGAGGAATTATCTTACATACTTTTAAATCTTTTTGCGAGGAACATATTTAGCTGACGCAGAAGTTTTAGAAACGGAGAAAGGATCTTCTGGACAGACGAGCAAGCTGAGCGTACGCAGTGCAAGGTGTTAGCAGTATCGTGCAAGGTGTTAGTGTACGAGACTTGGAGATCAGCATCGATTGGAAAATGTAGACGTTGGCTGCAGTGGACCATAGGAAACCTTGGGCTATCGACCGTGGCGAGGACAAAGGTAACAGAAACAATTATGCTGTTGACCAAGGAGAAAACACTCGAGGAGGTGTTATATTCAGGACGACCAAATGTGGAGTATAAGCAATCATGTACGAGGGGTCGTATCGGACAATGAGGGACTAGTCTAGGGGGATGCTGAGTACCTGACGATGGACATACATAGGCTCATTGTCTGGCTAGTGTCTTGGCGACCACCTGTAAAGTATTAGGGCATTTGGTCAGCACCTCGTGCCTTTTCTTCACGATACCCAAGCCTCGTGACGATAGATTGGATTAATCAACCGAGAGTCTTAAGAGATTTATGGAAGACTAAGGAAACATTAAAACTAGTTATTAACTACAAGAGAAAAAGTATTCGTTTTTCAGTTAGTTAAGTAAGTAATAACGGTTAGAAAGTTAAACGAATGTGTAACGGTATGGCTAATCATCCGTAGTATTGAAGCGTTAATTGTAAGAACTGTTAGGAAAAATAATTCTATCACTAAAGGTGCAAATTCATGCAGCTGGAACCTTTTTAGATATATTTTCTAAGGTTTATCGAACAATCAGAACCAAGTCTGACATTGACGCCAGTTGGTACAAAAATGTTACACCGAATTGAAGTCAATTAAAAATTCACTTTTGTTAAATTTCTGTTTTACTGGAAACAATAATAAAATTGTTGATTCGATTGATGTTACATATTTCCTTCATATGTATATAAATAAATTATTACAACTTTTCTTTATTAAATTTTGTCAACTAGTTGTAATCTTAATGTTATTTTTTCTACTGAAACTTTCTTTTATACTCACTAACTTCAACATTATATTGGATATTATCTTATTCTGAAATTTTATTAAAACAAAAAAAAAAAACTCCTTTCTTTGCAGTGAAAAATTTTGAATTTTTTCCGGCTTTGAATCTACTATGCGACGTAGCGAGCGTCGCGATTATTGTATCATATTATTAATAGATCAATTGATCTTGCTAGCAGCGTTTAGAGTTTATTAAATATCTTATTTAATTTTACATTGATTACAAAATAAGTATAAGTGGATTTATATTATTTTTAATAAATACAATTTAGTTTTTTTCGCTATAAATAATTTTCAAAATATCAATGATTATTACGCATATTAAATTATATTAATTTTGTTTACGAGCAACCTATCAAATCAGCTGTAATACCTAAACCGTAAGCATATTATTTTGTTACATGTTTTGACTTCGTTGATGTAAACAACTTGTGAAAAATCTCAGCAACTAAAGCCGAGTGGCAGTTATATTTATAGGAAAAAGTTGTTGAAAATGTTGATTTCCACAACATCTTTAAAAATCGTCGAAATCGGTGAGACCACCCCCCTCTTTTCTAACTAATTATCATAAATTCTTTAAGGTTTTACGAGTAAACAAATCGTATTAAATTTCAATGAAGAACATTAATTTCGAACGCTACGAAAATTAAAGTAAACTTTTGAAAGTATCTTTAAACATTTCGCAGTCGAACTTATTTGCACTAATATCTAACGACCAATATTTTTTCTTTTAGGTAGGACAAAAGTTAGGAAATTTTTCCAAAACTATGCCATCGGTTAACTTCGTTTCTAACTTGATAAGATTCTACGCAAGCGTTTAAATGTCCCATGTTAAGTAAATTAATAATTTTTGCCACGGGTTTAGAAATTCTCAAGAGAATCGATTCAAATACCAGTAACTATGTAGTTCGTTACCGCACGTGATCGTGGAACCATGTATGACCTCGAACTTGTAAAACATCGAACAACATTCGAACTTGAATAATCATCGCGTGAAACTGTGCAATCGCCTGGACGATTTTAGAGTGGTAACACGATGAGTTTGAAATCGTTCGATAGACGTAAAGGTCTGTGTGCACATACATAGATGGAGGCTTGCCTCCGGAGAAAGTTCGTGCACTTGTCTTTAACTATACCTATAGACCCATTGCTTTTTCTTTGCCACACGAATACTTACAAAATTCAACGCTGTAAAAGATTTATAAAATGTTCAACAAAAACTAATAGTTTAACGTTTAACGTTTTTTGACCTGCAATTTTCGACCATTCTCAGAAATAAATAAACGTACGATAGAGGTAACATGAAAAAGTGTTTTAATGCAAATAAATAATGGCTTTTACGATAGTGATGGAATTACATACTGTCGATACTCGTATGTGATACGAAAGTATGTACGTATATATTTAAATTGGTGTATCTCAGTCTATTGAGAAGCACTTAACATATTTATAATTAGTATATAAAGTTATTGACTGTGACTGACATTCTAAAGTTTCAATTTTCCAATTATAATAAACGACGTTAATAAATTACATTTCCAGTGTCAGCTTTTTTTCAAGGGTCATAAATTTTCCATTTTGGGTCTAGGCTAATACCCTACTATTACCTTCTTTCTTGAAAATCAATGTTTAAATTTAATACCTTTTCTAATATCAGATTTGTTTAGTAATTCGGGTCTCTTTCGTTAATGAAAGATTCTCTTTGGTACGTGATACACAAAACTCGATCCTACCGATTGCACCACACTAATAGAAGACTCGTGTGAAGTTACACTTACAAAACAAATATATTATTCACGAACTGTATCGTGTTATTAAGTTTCATGGAATTCAACACCCTGCGGTTCTCAAAACTGCATAACGTGGTATTGCAATGTTACATTCTTCGAAGACCCATTGTTTTGGTGCATACATAAACTTAACGATACATTCAAATCAAATGCAATGTATCAATATTTTTGTGAAGTATCAAATAAATCTTTACAGTTTAATTATATAAAGTATCCATACACCTTTGATAGTTCGTATAATAACAGTAACACCTATACGTTTGATACTCTTGAATGACGTTATAATTTAAAGATATTGAAATCTTGAGTATTTGATACGAACTTGTATTGCCAGTCAGCACTTTTCTTTGTAGTTTTGTCGTAATATGTGAAATTTACTTAAAAGACAATAAATACTACTAATATTCTGTGTATTCATTTATTAACATTGGGAAAGAATAAATTAGTAGATATCTAGGTGTGAGAATTGCATAAGTTGTTAATATGAATATAATACAATAGAAAAGTGACAAAACATGCGTTAATAAAACATGGCATTGTGTTTCTTTTTACTGAGAAAAACAACAGTACTAGTTCATATTAAACTGCAGGAAATATGGGTTCATTGAAGAATAAAAGAAATAGAAAAAACTTACTTAAAACCTGTTGAAATGCAAAATAAATTTTTCCACTTTTTTTCGTGTAATAAGTGTTTCTTCTCTTTCGTTTTGTTTTCAATTTCTGTTTCAATTATTATATTAATTTGAAAAAAAATATTGCAAATATTGCAAATATTAAGTCTGAAATAGACTATTTGTGTACTATGAGAAGAATTTGTGTGCTATTTAGAGTTTTCTTGACTAATTATAAATAGCGTTACATTAAATTATTATATACATATTACAATATAAACGAATTCGTTAAAATTTCATGCTTTTATTTTAAAGTCGTTTATTGATGGTTAATGTTTTTGTTTTTAGAATAAATTATATTCATGATTCGAAACTACGATTAAAAGATATTTTGATCTTTGATATTTCTAAATGTAATGATCTAAGTTAACAATTTGGGCCTGTCTCATCTATATTCTGTTCAATGAGACGAGATAGAAAAAATAAATAAAAAATTCACGTGATCGACGCTGCGGTAGCAATTAAATCGTTGCTGGTCCAGGACAAATTTGTAATAGATTTTCACTGATTGTGAGTTACGAATTAAAAAGTCCGAGTAATAAAGGGAAGCGACTAGTTATTATGCACAGTGGCAACGAAAATGGCTTGGTGAATGTTTCGTGGGCTCTCGAATAAAAAGAAAATGGTGAATTACCACGAAGAAATGGATTCCACACAGTTTGAAGAATGGTTTTCCAAAGTTGTGGATAAAATTGAAAGAAATGCTGTTATTGTGATGGATAGTGCACCATACAAAAAACTGAGAAAAGAGTGAGATACAGCAATGGTTACAAGGTAGAAATATTACATACAGAGAAGGTATGTTAAAAATAAAATCGATGCAAATCGTTAAACAACAAGAGGTAAACAATGTTTATACAGTTGACGAAATTGTGAAAATAAAAAATATAACTACAATATTATTGCAAGCTAAACTCCATAGAATTGATATGAGTGCAAATAAAAAATTATGTGGCAAGAAAATGTTTACTTTAAACATTTTCTCGTATAAGAAATTTATTTAACGAGACAGAAAATGCAGTAAGAGTTGATGATTAGAAGAAGTGTATAAATCATATTGTTACCGAAGTGGAAAATAAATTTTGGGAATTACATAAATTTTCTGTACTTAATTTTTCAGACTAAAGTGTCTCTCGCCCATATCGAAACAAACATGATATCGATGTGGAGCAATTCCTGCTTTCGAGTGACAAAATCGTGATAGGAAAAATGAATCTTTAAGAATTCGATTTGCAATCAGGGTAGGTAGCGATTATTATTTCGAAACTATACCGTTCGACGAGCAAAGCCAACGAGTGACATCGAGAGTAAAAAAAGTAGAACAATAATGAACGAGTCTCGCATTACGTGGCCTTGGTTGCCAAAACTTCAAAGCGATACAACAGGTATATCGGTATGGCAATCAGTGATAGGCACATTCGAACGATTTTGTAATTAAACACACCTAAAGTATGTATTGAATACATGTATTGAATTCTTAAAACAAGTGACTAATAACTTAACATTTTGTATTCTATAGTGATCAAATATCGACATTCAGTTGTAGTAATACATCGATTACGCGGTCAGATATTAAATACTTGTACAATTTTTATTCGATTTATCGTTGCATTCGGAATACACTATATGTTATATTGGGTATCTGATTAAAGAATACTTGTATTCAGATTCGTTTAAAAATGATAAAACGTATCGTTAACATACTATCGTTTCATACGCCCCGTCGAGCGAATATTAGTATACGATGAAACCTGTTTAGGCGTCCATCGACTTGGGTTTCGAGACTTGCTTCTTGGGCAAGGAAGTAGGTGAAATTTTATCGCTTTTGCCTCCCAACCGGGTGTGTTTCGTTCGTGCTACGTTTATATTGGGGAAGAGAGTGCGAAATAGTAAGAACAACTGAGACACGGTCTGAGCAAGTAGAAAACAGTGAGAACGTCGAGTGCTTTCCTTACACTTTGCTTGTTAAATATTCTCGTTCAAATAAGGTTCGTGTTTGGTATCGTTTTCATCGTAAGATTTGATTATAGAGATATCTTAACGATAAAGTGAAAAATATAAAAGTTTTACAATTCTTATTGGATAACTAATTAATAATCCAAGATGCCATCGATCGAGTTTGCGATAACTCTCAGGTTCGCTTCGAGTTAACAGTTTCGAGATACGGTGGGGATAACCATGCGAACCTTATATGTATAGAGAATTGGCGCAGTACGGAGAATGTTGATTAACCGAAACGTTAATCATCTAAATATCGATTATCTGAACGACAGATTAACCGGCACAGAATAAATCGTGTATTTAAACTATGTATGTAATAATGTTTATCTTCGGGGGTTTTAAAACTGTATTACAGGCAATATTCAGAAATGGCTCGACATTGATCAAAGTAGACCAGGATATAAAATTATAAGCGATGATGATGATGATATTTTAATCATTCCTAATAAAAATGATACACGTAAAGACACAGTGGGATGTACAAGGCGAGTTCAATGACCTATAATACAATGACGTTGAAGCAACCTTGAAAACGATAAAATGAGTCGAAATTAAAAGATGTGAGAAAAAAGTAGCTCGTTTTCTTTTATTAGATGTCCAATGTGTTGGCTGTTTACATCGGTACATATCTGCACATAGATATAGCATTTTTGCATTAGAATAGCATTTTTTTATGGTACTTCAGAGGTATACCAATAATACGTACGTACCTCTGCTACTATGTATGTAATTACAAAATATATATCAGAAAAACGTTGTTTTCATTCTTAATGCAACGATAGATGATACGAACAAAAGAATTTTGAATGCATGTTACGCTATGAACTATGGAATCGTTATAAAAAATGCTATTCAAGAATTCCTTTATGATCTGTAGAAATTTATCGATGTGATCGACCAGCACTTTAAACATCCAATTAAATAAGATTTTTACATTCGTTTGTTTTCAAGGTCACTCCAAGATCATGGTATTGTAGATTGCTGAAAAGGAAAGTAAAAAGACATTGATGCCCTTGATATCGAACCTTCAATATGACCTCGAGAGAACTTTTTTTTTATCGTCATTAAATGCACGACTTGTAATTATTCGCACCTTTTTTTGTAATTTTTTCCTATCTTTCGTAGGAACGGAAATCATTTAGATGTTCGATTTGAATGAAACACCCTGTATAAGAAATTCTTGGTTTACAGAAAAGTAATAAAACTCAGGAATAAGTATTGAAATCATTGTTGGCTTTTATGTTTACTATTCTGTATTCGACAATGAGAATTGAATGGAAGTGTTCTACAGTTATACAGCCACCGAATACACTATACGAATAATTTTAAGTATTCGACCACAAACAAAATACAAATTAGTAAAGTACTCGCATTATTGTTCGAATACTTTCTAGAGTACATTTTGTCTGTCCCTAGATATCTTTATCGGAGTATTATGGATTGGCGAGGGTTTTCCGATGAAAATTAATCCAAATACAATTTTATTCCGATTTTTAATTACAGGTAGGACGAAATAAAAGTAATGCGAGTAAAGTCGTCCTTGAACTTATTTTCTTCGGGAAAGTCATATTAATTGCATTTATAATGGTCGTGTGAAGATATAATGATACATATAAAAAGAACCTATCGCACATAAAAGGAGGTATCGAGTTATCTGAAATAGATAGACTATTAAACAATAAGTTTAATACCTTACACAATATTAAATTCTCAGATTCTACGATTTCGAAGTTCCATATTTCTCTTTTCGTGATCGTAATTATAAAAATTATAGTATGAACACTCAGATTTCAAAACTCTGTACTTTTCTTTTCGTGATCGTAATTATAAAAATTATAAGATAAACTCTCAGATTCTACGATTTCAAAGCTCCATATTTCTCTTTTCGTAGTCGTAATTATAAAAATTATAAGATATTTCAAAATAGTTGCGAGGTCCTTTTCACTTTTATTTTCCTCGAAGAATGAAAATATATATAATTTTCCTCGAAGAATGAAAATATATATAATTTTCATTAAAGAATGAAAATATATATAATTTTCATTAAAGAATGAAAATATATATAATTTTCATTAAAGAATGAAAATATATATAATTTTCATTAAAGAATGAAAATATATATAATTTTCATTAAAGAATGAAAATATATATAATTTTCATTAAAGAATGAAAATATATATAATTTTCCTCGAAGAATGAAAATATATATAATTTTCATTAAAGAATGAAAATATATATAATTTTCCTCGAAGAATGAAAATATATATAATTTTCATTAAAGAATGAAAATATACGTCATTTTCATCAAAGAATGGAATTATGGTTTTCGCATAGGATCGTCGTGCAGAAGTGTAAAGAGTGGGTGGCCAATTCCGCATTTCAATGCAGTATAAAAATTGTACTTGAAACCAGGAATTGCGGTAGTGAATCATACAGAATGAGCGAGACAGGAAGAGGAAGCGTAACAATGCATATAAATTAGTATTTTATCGATTCAGAATTATACAAGTCGACTATTGCCATTCGAAATTGAACATTGAAACTTCCTGTTGGTTAATGTATCCAAAAATTTAACGGATAACAGCAGCGCGGCGTGTTACGATGCCACTTAAAGGTGTCGCGTGTTGTGAATCCGAATTACGTCTGACTATAAATGGAAATTTTGATCGTGATCCGAGTGACGAGTACCATTTCGATACCAAGCATTCGATTTTGAAATCGATACTTTTGTAAAGGACCAGCGAATAATCGGGACAAAGTTGTGATAATATAAGATTTCTCATCGAACTGTGTAGTTTTTCCAGGGTGATGATACGTATACCGATTGTCTGGTAATTCGTGTTGTATATTCAAAAACAATGAAGACAAGTTCAGGTCCTATTAGTTCTTGTTTATAAAATATGACAAATTTGTGTTATCCAATTCTTCTACAGATGTTCAAAATGACCACCTTGTTTTCTCATTATCCTTTCTCATTCCTTATTTTGTCGTTAATCTGGTTACCCTCTTAATGGTTCCTGGTCATATGAACGAAGTAAAGTATTATTTGTAAATAGAGGATTCTTTGGTTATGGGATACCGCGATTTACGGGGAAGGAGTCTACTTTATTTACAAAATTTGACAAATAGCACATTTGCTTATATGAATTTATTTCATTATTTGCGAGTATAAAATTAAATCTTGAAGTCAGTCCTATAAATTGTGAGACACCCTATATATATATATCTTTGGGTTTCATCCACCCAAATTACTTAAGACTAAAGAAGTAATTTTATGTTTATATTTCATTACAGATCAACGATACGGTTAATATCATCTAATTGTAAGTAATTAGTGTGGCCCAGAGGAAATGTAATTCCTGATTTCGCAATATTGCCTGACGAATCATAAACAACGTTTCTGATCATTTGTATCCTTTTGTGAGCGTTGACTATTTATCATAACGAGGCAAAAGTCTTTAATGGTGATCGTAATCATGAGATTCCTTGTTTGTTTAAATCAAAGGATTCGGAAGAGCGCCTTTTGTTCGAATATATATATTTATTCGTTTGTTCATTCACAAAGAGACTTGTTGCGTTTGCTTGGTGCATTTGAAAAGTATGTAGGATATAATATTTTTTCCATACTAGATTTTTAGTTGAAAATTAGAATATGAAGTTTGTGAGTACAAGATATTTGAATACAAGATTAGAATAGAAAATTCGAATATATGAGTGGAATACAAGTTTGATTTTGTAATATATGACTGGAATACAAACTTTTTTAATACACGAATTAGAATACAAGTTCCTTTAATATACGAATTATAATGCAAGATTATTGTATGCCCGGTTGAAATAGAAGATATGATATATATATAATAGTTATTGTGAATATTTACCACGAATTTGCACCTTAAAAATGAAAGAATTTTTTACAGAAAATATTCATCAAAGTATTGCAATTTTTTTAGATAATCTCCAAACTTCCATTTGCATCGTTTGTAAAATTTATATCGTCATTAACATATTTATATCGAATTACACAAATATTACATATATATATTACGAATCATAAACAAATCATATATATATATATATATGATCGTAATTATAAAAATTATAATTATATCTTGAAGTCAGTCCTATAAATTGCGAGACACCCTATATATATATATATATATATGTAATATTTGTGTAATTCGATATAAATATGTTAATGACGATATAAATTTTACAAACGATGCAAATGGAAGTTTGGAGATTATCTAAAAAAATTGCAATACTTTGATATTGCTTATACTTGAATATTTTCTGTAAAAAATTCTTTCATTTTTAAGGTGCAAATTCGTGGTAAATATTCACAATAACGTGGGCACTGCATATGTTTTTCCAGCAATTTACAATTCATGGTTTTTAATTTTTTCGACTGTTCATAATAATATTTAGTTTCCGTTGAAGTTCAGATTCTAGGATCGAGATATTGTTCTTCTACACTACTAAAGAGTGAGCAAAGATTAGGTTTTTAAAATAACATTTTAGGTCCATGTTGCCTATTACGCACTTATGTACATATTATTTTATTCGTGTTTATATAATACATCTGCTCCTTCGCTATTTATGCAATAAAGACAACTAAATATAAAAAATAAATTGAATAAAAAATTGAACACTTTTAAAATTGTGTCCCTTGGTAATTGAATTTACTCTACAACGAATTAATCGACAAAAAACAATGATTATACTTTCATAAATTAGTTTTCTACGTATTCGTGTAGTAAACTGTAAACATTCACTTCGAACTTGGTCATCGAATAACAAATTTTTGGAAACAGTTCGATTCATTTTGTAAAATGTACACAGTTTCGCGTATCCATATTTAAATCAGAAAGTCAAACAGTAAAATATATCTAACTCCGTAACATATTAATACCACTGATTAAGAATTAAATGCAAACGTCACTTTCACCCTTACATTTAACGTTCACAATCAAATATTTCTATTGATTTCGTACGCAGATCCGTAACAATGGTTATATATTTTCCGTCAGATAAATTGCACAATCGTCAATTGTGTTTGTCTACGTTGCCGTGAACCTGATGCGGAAATAATAGCTCCTATCGCAATTTCTATTCGCAGCGATCGCACACGAGGAGATTGACCCTGACACTGGTAATGTCAAGAAGATTCACATTCTAGGTAAGAAAGTTCGCCATTGTTCCTATTTTGAACCAACATCGGCCAGTATTTATCTTTAATCGAGGATCTACAGTTAACGAGACAATCGATTCCACGATATATGTATACGTTGATACCGAATCGTACAAAATCCAAAAATCGTATTATGGTTAAACAGATCAAATTTCAATCAAATGAAACCACACTTCAATTAAACGATTTCATATATTACATCCATTAATATAAATAATATTGACACTTTTGAACATTATTACAAATGTCACAATATTTTACTTCCGAATATCACGAGAAAAATCTAAATATTAAACATGTATTGATTATAAAAATAAAAAGATTTTTCTGCCTTAACAAAATCGTTGTTTTTTTTTTTAATAAAATAGAAAGGTAAACGATTCCGTTTCACATATCCAGTTCACTACCGACGATTCTTTGTTACTAAATACAATTATTGTTCAAAATACTGTTATGGTTGTAGTAATATTTAATTTTTTTAATAATATTGATTGTGCATTTCAAATTGACGCAGAGCCGTAAAAATCGGTACGTCTCTGGTCAGTTTAGTTATATTGCATTGAATAACGACAAGACAATGATGATGCTGATTCTTAGTTGAAGTGTTGTTCCTGATGATTACGTACGATGAATGTCTAACGAGGGTTCTATGAATATGCTTGGTAAACGCGACTATTGAATTTCCGCACACGCCACGTGATAAGCGTTCGAATTTTAACAAAGAAAGCGTCACTTCACTTCAGTGCAAACTTCTTGATTTCTTCTCATTGGCCTTCTGATTCAGACTGAGACCACTCGACAAATTTGTCTCTATTCAAATATTGAAACACTTTGGTGATTCGAATGTGATTCGAATACTTGACTATTAAAATACTGTTCGAATACTTGAGTAGTTGAATATTTTGTTCAACGATCAAGTATTTGCGTATTCGTAGTTTATATTTGAATAGTGTCCCAAGCCTGGTGCTAGTATAAGAATTCTTGCTTATTTAAAAAATAATATTCGAGAAACAATATCTAAACAATGATATTCATCTACTCAAACATTCTAAGTTTACACGCAGCATTCGAATACCTATAAAATATTCGAATATTAAATTTAATATATGTTCAGAATTAAAAGTTGTGTAATTAGAAGGAGGAAAGTATTTGTAAACGAGTTAAAAGGCAAATACGCATCGAGAACTTCCGAGAACAAATTGTTGGTACAGGGGCCAACAAGTAGAAAATATAAAATCTAATGGTATAAAAGTATTATTGATAATATAAAAAGATTTTCTTTGTACACGAGATTTGTTTAAATAACGTGGTAGAACTGAGATTACAAACGAATCTAAGTAAATACAGTTGTAAATATGTTGATGTAAAAAATATAGAAACAAATTCGTACAAATGTATTAAATCATTCGAATAATTTCAAGTCTACGTAACGTTCAATGTCGTTCCGGGGTCGTAAGCGCCGAAGAAATCTAAACAGCGATGGAGATGATCATGAAACTTTTACAGGGGTAAAAATCCGAACTTTTAACGAGTAGTTGGAGTACACATAGGCACGTAGACGGAATTCTAGTCGCATATGCTGGTAAAACGTGTATATCGGACGAGACCAAGGACCTTCTGTGCGAAAAATGAACAAACGTATCGTACTCACATTTTCGAAGTCTCTCTTTCATGTCACGGCTTCAAGTCGCCCTCGATCGATCTCCCATGTTAACCAATCGAAACGGTAGATCCTATGTTTAATCTGTCCACGTGGTCCTCGGGTGCACTCGATCGCCAAAGATGTCTCACATCACGGGTCGATCGCTATCACCGATTCTCACACGAGGGCTTCTTGCTTCCTCGGGACGTAACAGACAACTGTGAAACGAACGAACGGATCGATGGAAATGGGACAAGATGCAACGCGGTGAGAGGCCGAGGCTCGACTGAAAGCCGCGGTAACGTGCATTCCGCTGGATCCGAAATGTTTCGCCCACCACCAGGTATTGTTCCCCCAGTGGCCTACCTGTCCTGGCACAATGCAAACGATCTCAGCCAAGTCTTATTTCCTTCGACCCTTGGCAGGATGATTTCGTAAGCGGTGTTTCTACTCGAACAGAATGTAGCAGTGGTTTTTGGGCTGAAAGTTTTCGGTCGTATGTGTGGACGTATTTAGGTTCTGTTTGTCCATTTATTAACACATTCCCCAGTGAGTACTAAAAACTGAAAATACAATTTCCAAGGCCGTGCGATCTAGCGTTCGTGCTTGTTGGCTCGCGAAGATCGCTATCGTTTATTACATGTTCCTGCTCAGCGCGGAATTCTTGCGTACGGCACTGTTTATAAATATAGTAGACCCACGGTAATTGCAGGAAAACGGGCTTGAAAGTTCCTGGAAGTATTGAGAGAATCAACTCGGACGTATTGGTTAGCACAATTAATCGGTGATAATATAATTAATAACGTAAGCGTAATTTCGATACGCTAGTTTTTCAATATCCGTTTTATATGTATCGTTGACATGTTTTTAATTTTACAAATGTGAATGACACTGATAACGAGCAACTTGAAGATTGACCTTGCAAGAGAATCGAACCTTGAAGCTGAATCGAACTTGGACAATATGCTACCTTCAAACACTGAAGTTCAGGAGAATGATGTAGGTCGAATTCAGACCAAGATAAATATTATTGTCGTTTTTCACTACTACTGTTTCGTTTGGTAGGTCGCAAATAACAGTATTCGCTAACATATGTATGTCCTTAAAAAAGAAATATTTATTTATTCATTTCGTAATACTAATGAGAAAATAGCGCTACTGGTGGACGATCTTCTCGATGTGGTTGATTCTATTTCTTGAAACTCTACAGAGATTTTAGCAAATTATTTTTCTTGATAATAGATATTGTTTATGAAAACGACGACGAGAATAATGCAATGAAAAATAAAAAATTTAACCATACTTGGAACGAAAACAGTAAAGTTGTTATACACCTTATGAAAGATTACTTAAACCAAGGTCACTCAGTTTTTACGGATAATTATTGTAATTGTTTAGAATTGGCAGAAACTTTATTAGATAACAAAACCTACGGTACAGAAACGTCGAGAATTGTCAGAAACGGTCTCCTAGAAGATACTAGGTTGCGCAATAAGTTTTATCGAATGACAAAATTTATTGAACAACCTATTATTGTTTGTACTAAATTATCAGCTGAAGAAACAAAATGTAATTATCAGGATGGAGTAACGATAGGAAAATGGAAGGATAAAAGATATATGACATATATTTCGACAGAATTCAAGAGCACGATGGCGGAGACGAAAAACAAAAGGGGAATATTAAAAAAGAAACCACTTTCCATTATTCAATACAATAAATGTATGAGTGGCATCGACTGACAAGATCAAATGATAGTTTATTATCCCTCTCTTCGAAAGTGGTTATATTGGTACAAAAAATTGGGAATTTGCATTTTTCAATTAATACTTTCAAATTTCTACATCTTATACTGTAAATATTCTGGTAATAACATATCATACTTTGAGTATCGAATAGAAATTATTGAGAATTAATACAGAGTTCGTGCTGCTTTGTGCAACAAGAAACATATTTAGTAATTTTTGTCTTAGAGATTATCGATTTTTTCATATCATTTGGGGATCTTTATTTTGCCTAGAGTACCTCAAGGATTCAGAAACACATGACCAATAAAATAGGGTCAAACGAGTACGATACTCAAAGTCCCAGAAAAAGATGTCGACATTGTTCGCAGAAAAAAAGAAGAAAAAATACTGCGTGGGAATGTCAAGTATTATATATCCTAATAATCCAGGATTGTATGTCGACACTTGTTTTGGTTCATTTCATAAGAGAATGTATAATTTTGTAAAATACGTTTAATTTCTTATATACAATTGATAATATCCTCGTTTATGTATTTCGAATAATTTATTTATTGTAATACTGCCAAGAATTGCAAAATAAAATTTTTAGTGTCAAAAGTTTTCTTTTTTTAAAATAAATATATTAGTATAGGCGGGTAACGTCAATTGGCGGAAGTTAAATTAAAACTTGAATTGAGCAATTATAGCTTATATAAGCAAGCATAAAGGAATAACATCTGTACAGTAAATTTAATTTTACAATACTTTGGCTGAAAAAATATATATTGAAATATTTTTCTACGGTGCTAATGTGGTCCGGAGTTGCCTGTTCCATTTCGTAAAAATTAAATTATTATCGAACCGTCTGTTTCCACTGAAAACTTCTTTTGCTCTTCTTAATTACCTTTTCCAATTATCGTTATACAAAACGTATCGTAACTCGGATACTTCTACTTTACATTGCTCGTACGATGCAGAAAAAATTTCTCTCAACCGCGACTACTTTTCAGTCGTAAAATCAAACATTCAGTAACGCAATCAGAACATTCTTTTCAAGTTATTTAAACGAGGGAGTTTTGTTTCACTAAGGTTGTTTTACGATCGCGAGTCATTATGTTTTTGCGTAACTGTAGAACTTCCTTCTGTAGAAACAAGTTGTAGGCAAGCAAGAATTTACCATCGTCTAAACCAGAAATTGTGAAGTAACTATAATTGAATTGAATAAAATCGAGCAGAGCAGTTACTTTCTCCTTTATCGTCCATGTAAGAAGTCCAAAATATTATGTGTCCACGTACGACTGAATTATGTTACCTTGCAATTCCTTTCAGTCTTCTCAAAGAAGAAGAAGCACGTATGATTTGTCCCTGAAATTAACATTAAATTAATTAGCAATTAATAATAATAATAATATGGACTTACTTTACCAGAATTGTATAAAATATGAATTGCTGTATTAAATAAAATGTAATGTGTAGAAATAAAAATAAACATATAGAGTAGTGCCTGGTTTTCGTATCAGAGTGAGAAATATTGAATGTGAATGAGATAATGATATTTGACTCGAATACTATAAGTTTATTTACTTTAGATAGGCAATGTTGAAGCGCCACACACACACAGAGTTGTGTTTTGTTTTTTCAAAAACAAAATATTTTTGACACTATTTGCGAAATTTATTACATTTTGTCCCAATTTTATATCGTACTTGTGACGCGATAATTAATGTTGATAATACTTGACAAAAATTATTTAAAAAATGGAATGGAATCGAAGGATTAATCAATCTCTTCTAAGTCATATAGGATAACGTTTTTAACAAATAGAGAAAAAATATCTGTTTTTTAATTTTTCATAATTTTAATTTTCTAAATATATTTCTTTATATCCTTGAATACACAAGCTTCGAAATGTGTTTCTTATCATTTATTACAAGCTAATACGGGTCTGTAGCACCTGCCCCTGTGCGCTCAAGGTTTCAATATGCAGCTAACCAGAAACCTTATCTACAGTTGCTTGTCGCTGCAGGTATCAAAATAACTAAACTTGTGTTCATCCCTAAGAATGTTTTCAACTGGTAATTAAGCTAAGAGTGCAACTACTCGATTTCTACACTCTTCAAAGTATCAAACATAACGTTATCCTTCATATGCTCACGTCCCAGAAATAAGATGCATACTCAGTGGTAGGGATACCTAATGTACTCTAGGCACACCAAATGATATGGAAACCGATAATTTCGAAGAGAAAAATTAATACATGTATTTCTCGTCGTACAGAGTAGCGCAAATTCCCAGTTTATTTCTCGATTTGCCCAGATCTTTTACGTGCTTTAAAAAGTGTACAGAATTCATCTTGACATCTTTTCGCCAGGCATTTTAATCTACCCACTTCATCATCATCTACCGTTTGTACAATTGCGTTGTATTTCCTGTATCAGGTACAAATTGTCAATGAGTTTAACTAAAAGGGAATAGTGATTCGATGAAATGTAACTAATACCTATCGAAACTCTACTCTCATGGAACATCATTAATTGTATCCAGACGGTGTGAGCGGTCTAGGATGTTTAAAGACCATGTACGTTGTTCTTGGGAGGACTTCACCATCATAAATTATGGGGTTGTCGATCTTCGAGCAGTGATTTACCGGCGACGTATGAAAGCGGTTGCCAAGGTGAAAGAAGCATGCGTGCATAATGACAGTGAAAGGAAAGGTGGCTTCACTATTGGTCGTGAGCGAAACCGGCACTATTATGCTCGGCTCGCGTATTCAGCTACACTCCCGCCAACAAAGACAGACAGCGGAAAACGTTCGTCTCGATTCGGAAAGGTCACGTTTTCTTAAGCGAGGAAATTACTACCGTGGGTTGTTTATCGCGCCATGTTGCACTTACGCCACGGATTAAACGCGATAGCCGATTTCAATGTAACAAAATTGCCGGCGGACAGTTAACATTCGACTGGTCGGTGTCTCAGGAATGAAAGTAACCGTTTCCATGTTGCGATGTTGATGTGATTTCACGTGAGAAGGAGAATCGCTCTCATGATGGGAACTACTGGTCTCGAAGATAATCTCGTTCGTACGGAAGAAAGATTTAGAGACTTTAAGGAGATCAACTTCTAAAATTGAAGTCGTGACTTGTATGGTAATACTACCCAGGTATTAATATACTAATAATCGGTTAAAATAATAGTAAAGCATCGTCGATACTTGGAATGAATTGAACGTTATCAAAAGATTCGATATTCGTAAAAATTGTCGAACGATTCCGAATTTTTAATTGATATTATAAGAGATAGGTGTAAAAATGCTGGATAGTCCGATAATACCTATTTGGATACCCACCCAAGACTGCATCGCGACTTGTAACATAAGGAGAGGCAAATGGATTAAAAAATCAATTTTTAGATTTTTGCGTTCTTTTAAAGTTTCTTTCATCATTCGTTTAAGTGCTATGATTCTTTTGTTCACGTTATATGTTGCGGTATTTGTTGTACGAGAGTGTGGAACTTGTTTTAATACTGCAGCTCATCTTATCGTACTGCACACACTTTTATGCGAAGTATATCTATATAAAAAATAAATCTTATATTTAATATTTATATTTAATATTTATTCTTTTCTTTCTACTAATTGTAAGTTATAGATTTTTTAAATGAATTTATTTATTAATTTTCCATTAATAAAGTTTCGTTGTTGGAAATAGATCCTAAGTTAGAACGAGATATTGATCTCGCTATTGGACGTCGATTCTAAGTCGGAAATGTTGATGGTTGACATTCAGTAAGTGATATAGATCCTAAACCACAATGAGATGTTGATGGTAATGGTGGACATTCATTTGTAGTATTCCATTCTGCTGTGGTAGCACGTTATCTGGTATGGATAAAGGTCTATATGTGACGAACAGTGGGACGTAATCAAGAGCTATAAATATATACATATATTCCTGTTAAAAGAAAATATATCGGTGCATTCGAAGCTGCTGTGCTATACTAGGTTGTTCAATAAGTTTTGTCGTTCGATAAAACTTATCGAACAACCTATTATTAGATGGTGTCAGTAACTTTGGAAGAGCTATTGTGGCAATGTGATGAACAGACATAATGTTTCTTGGGTTATCACGCATTCAAATTTCGCAAGTGGTGTCAATTTCTTTTTTTAATGGGTCATATAGGAGTGGATCCAATCGTTGCAGCTTGTGTGAACACTGAGGTGAAAAAGAGAGAATTGTTACACCATTTCCAGAGCAATAATCCAAACCTTTAATAGAAATATGCGGTGAATGATCAGCTAATAGGGGAAGAACCTTCTTTTCTTTCGTTGCAAACGTGTATCGTTGAGAGTGTTTTAAAAATATTAGTAGTTTTTTTTCTTGTACCTATCCATTGGAATTTTTACTCTTAATACACCCAATGAGACCTTTCATTATAAAATGAACTTTTTAACGAATCGTGAGGAATACAAACATCGGAGATATATAATTTCCAAGAGCATTAACATCACAAGTTACTCTTACTAACTGTCCTTGTTCGGCAGATGTCAGATCATCAACTTACTTTAGCCTCATTTTTAAACACAAATATTTTTATTTAGTTTCTGAACTGTAGCGACACCTGTTTCATCGATATTGTATATTAATAGATATTTTGCTTCGAAATTATGTATGTTTATTCAAAATGTTTTATAAATGATCAAAAAAGATACAGATTTACATTAGTTTCGTTAAAGTTGATTACACGTGACAAACTAGCAACTTGTGGCTTCTCATAAAATAACTAAATCAGTCTTCACCATTTTACGTTCTTCTCATAGGTGTGGCATTAGTAATTTATATTTCTTTTCAAGTTCATAAACAAGTTGTCTAATTCCATTCAGGCACAAATTTTAATATATTTTTGCTGCTTCTATGATATACTTTGCCACAATTTTTTCCTGTTCTTCCTCCATAGTATTATAAGTATTTTCACATACCTTTATATCCCTTCTTCCTTGATTGGTTTTCATAATTTTTGCATCAGGCATTCTGGAAGAAGTTTATTTACTTGTTCAAGTTGTACAAGTTGTGGATTTTTTAGTGAATACCTAAAAATAGGTATCTAAGTATTTAAATGGTAAGATGAAGAAAATTGAATGTAGAAATCACTTCGATTTGAATTATTACGTAAGAATCTATTACTAATCGTTTGATTGTGACAACTGACTATAATTGCTTATAACTAATCGTTGATGATGAGTAAGCATTAGGAAAGGAATAAATAGAGAAGCATTTAATGATCTCATAAAGATTGCAAGATGCTACAAACGTAACGTTTCAATCATAATTTTTGGTAAAAATTATAAATTTTCATTAACAAGACACCCATAAGTATGATTAGTATCTCGTTAAAGAAAGGTCACATTGAAGATCAAAAAGTAGGAAAAGGATATACATATATATTCATAAAGGGAATAATTATATTACACTTTAAAGCAGCAAGAAAAAGTTAGTTGAATATATCGAAAGTTATTTTCCTTATTATACAGACGTTTATCATGTTTCCACACAGCTATGATATTGCTCGGTTCCAATGCATTTAATGCATCATATTGATGTCAATTTTGATCCTTTCTTTTTAACAATATTTTCGCATTTTGAAATTCTATTTTAAAGCCTACTGATGAAACATTACGAATAATTGAAAACAATCCAAATAAGGTCATGTTTGTTGATGAAATTTAATTTAGTGTGGATGACGGATCATTCTTGGCGGAAGAAGCATAAGCAATGATGTGGATGATTTTGTTACTTGAATTCAAGGAAACGGGATCTACTGTCTTAAGGTGATCCTTCATTAAAATTCCAACTAGAAATAGGCAAAATTTTCAATTCGAATAATTTTTTATTCGTTACTTTTTGAATCAAAATTAAAATTTAAATTGTAAGATGAAATTTTTTACAATGAACAAATTAAAATTGAACAGTCCAATCGAATAAACATCGCGAAGAAATCGTTATAGACTGGTTTTATTCGAATAAAATTTTTGTCATCTCTGACGCCAACCATGAACCCAACGTCCGTATGCCACATTGCAGATTGTAGGAGTAACTCGGTAAGGAAAGAGAAACTCTACTCGCATTCCTGCCCGTACTCTTTCTTTCCTTTCTGAAAATGAGTTACTTCTGTAAGTGGTAATCTGGCGTAGATGGTTCGTCCGGACATTGAGTTCGTCATTGGAGCTCTAAATAACGAAGGAATGGATTATACAATCCCTTAAGAACAGTGAACAAGTGACGAAATCTTACCTGTGATGTTAGGAAGAATTCTAAAGTTTGCACATATAATCCTATTCTATTCTATCTCCTATTTTATAGCCTATCGTCCCAATCTATTTTTAAATATAGCAATATTTAAGAAGTCTTACATTAAATTGTTCTATAATGTAGTTGTTAAGAACATTCCACGGAATTGTGCACATTCACTTTCTATTATCCGATTCTTATTAAATACCTTAAAATTATTTCACTTCTCTATAAAAATTACACAAATGCAATTGATTAAGTAAATTGGTTAAGTAAATCCAAAGTGAAATGCAAATAACTCTTACCTAAGAGAAATTAACCTTTATATTTTTTGCAGATTTAGTCTATTTTCTTTTCATAACTTATAATGTTTATTCTAAGCTATGGCTAATAATAAGACTAACGAAACAATTAGATGGGAACTCTTTCTATGTTATCGTGAATGAAATCAAGTTTAATACTCATCGTTATATAAACTGTAGATTATCATATTCTCGAGTTAATGAAACGTATAGTCCTTTTACAATATTGTTAGTTGTACCAATATAGGGATCTCTTATCAATACAGACGATATATAAAAAGCACTTGTTTATTGAGGCGTGAAATTAGTCATTTCTAGTTTTAAAGATAATTCTTTTTGTTTCTTCTTGCACGAAAAGTAGTAACTAGAAAACTTATAAAGTGCAGAGTTTTTTCACTTTACGTAGACTATTAATGAGTTCGATATCCTGGAGTGTTTTCCGACTTGAATTTTTCGATCAAATTGGTTACAGTTAATAATTTCAATATTGCGAAATTGTTCTGTAATTCATTAGATGGCTGAAGTAAAGTCCTTTAATATTAATGCGTTTTCGTGTTCTATATTAAATAATTTCACGTGGGAACAGAGTGCTCCATATGGTGGGAACTTCTGATCTCGGAGATAATCTGATTTTTATTTTTTACATACTAAGAAAAGATAGCAGAACTTGTCTCCTCATCTGGACTACTATTGGGTTAGAGATCTTGAAGGATGATCGTAGTTCTGCTTTATGCGATTGAAATTGTTAGTTTTCAAGACGCAAGGGTTGTTCTTTTATCTCGTTTCCTCACAGTTTTAATACGTAACCTTTTAAAATATTTTGGACAGAAGCTTCGAAAGCATGTAGATATTCACTTAATTTTGTAACTGCTGTGTTCGAGTATATTCAAATGCATGGTAACAATATTATTTTTCACCTAGACGCTCAAGTTAAAGAAAGTGCTGATACATCAACATTTTAGCTTTTATGTACAACTATGTAGGATTGTTTATCTTTTTATTTAATATATTTGTAAGTATTAGCGTTACAAAATAAATTGTGAAATTAAGCATAAAGACTTTTCTTACCAATGTTTGATTCAGTAGTGTGAAAGGGTTATACTTATATCATCAAACAGTTATTAGTATACCTTTAATTTTGGGGAAACGTAGGAGACCCGTTATGCCAAATTTGAATTCTACGTCAAATAACAAATTAGAATTTAACTTTTCTTCGATAAACAATTTATCGAATAAAATTCGATTTATTTTGATAATCAATTCTATTAAAAACGGAGTTAGACACTTATTGTTAGATCCTACTTTGCAATTACATAGTTGCTAGTTTGTTCTTTTGTGTTTCTAAACAATTCTTAATTGTTGTTTAGTAATGCAGATATGAAGAGCAATGGGAAGGTCTGGTTGAGCAAATGAAGTGTAAAGTTCTTTCGTAATGGCTGCAAGAAACTTGTTTAATATTTTCTCATTTTATTGATTAAAACATCTTTAAAATAAAACTATTTGCAGTTTTTAGCACTTTAAGATAAATGAATAAACTCTAAGATTATTTGAGACTAGGATTTAGGAAAAACAGTTGTACACTATACGAGAAAAGAAATCGATTTATTTTTAAGAAAGGTAATACAAAAATAACATTAAGAAAGTAGTAAAGATAGTTTATATTCTTCGTTCGTATACTTTTAGAATTGTGTATTGAAACGTATTTCGTATTACGCAAATATAATTGGTAAAAAATCAATTAGTTGTTCAAAACTACTAAAGGCTAACTTTCACATTAGATATATCGTTTGGCTACCCTGCAGGTATAAGGTCTCTATCTCTTAAACAAAAATGCAAGTTGGCCTAGCATGAAAGAAGAGGATTCATAGTGGGTGAAAGAGCCTTCAGTAGCCAACTGATTGAACCCTGATTATGCCTAATTAAAGATGTATTTAATAAAATAAAATTTTGTTACTCCTTACAACGATTTCGTAAAATAGTTATGAGATTTAAGTAAACAGTTACTGTAATTGTTAGTTTCTAAGCGTCTATTCGTAAGTGTGCTTACATTTGACTATCAGTTTTAGAGCTATGAACTGTAAAACTGTTGCATTGTTAATTCTTTCGCTTATTATAAAATAACAGTTTCCGAGGTTTTAACTTTCGAAGTGTATTAGGTATGATAAATTTAACGTTTATCGAGATAAACGTTTCTGTGTAACCTTACGTAGAGACCACGTTTAAATTAGCGTTTCCGCAGTTCTTCGTTGTCAAGAGTTTAGGCTCGTTGGCAATTATAGTTTTTGTTCCATCTGGACAAACGGTGATCCTAAAATAACAAAAAATGATACGTAAGTCGTGTTTTAAACCAATACGAAACAAAGAATAATATTGTTAAAGCTATGAAATTATTAACTTTAAACGAAACAGTTATTTATGTGCATTTAAAGATAATGTAGAAAAATACGTTTTCATAAATCTTCTTTTTCTTTTGTTTTACAATAATAAAGTAGGAGATTGATCTGTAACTATTGGTACCTAATCAAATAGGTAATAATTTTATTTTGGTTCTCGTGACAAGTTATCGAATTAGAATATTCGACATTACAAGCATAAAGTAGTTTTCAGAAATTGAATAAGTATTCAATTACAAGAAGATATCTGTAAACACACCAGAACACACACACACACACACACATCATCTCGGATTGCTCTGTAATCGAGATATTCTGTCACACGAATTTATTTCTTGATGGTTTTAAGAAACTCGTAGGTTCCATCGCAAATAAAAAATGTTTTTTTACAGAAGAATAGTAACTAAGATTAGTTTTACACGGAATGTTGTTATTTACAAAAACAGAACTGAGATTCATTTTACGTTTGAAATTCGTAGTTTTGTATTGATTAATTTCAAATTCCATTTATGAAGCACTTTACTTGACGAAGCTATGAATAGCTTTACTTGACGAAAACAAATTTATAAACAAAACAAGTAATTGTACTTTTGAGTCTTTTAATTTTCTACTGTAGAATTATTCTTAAACCATCTTTTGTTGAAATACAAGATGATTGACATTTAATAATACTTTTGCTTTGTTTTACTTTACTTTACGTCTTAGATCGACACTTGTGTATCAGTATTAATGGGTATACTACTGACAGTTTTTTTGTATTTTTCGCCGCTTTACGTATCTTTGTTTAAACTTCGCGTTTCGAGTTTACCATATCACATATCATTAAGTATTAAAGATTTTAGAATATAATAATATTTAGCGATGAATGATGATTTTAACATTTCTAATTGAGATAGACAAATTATAGTTTTATGGAAACTGGAAATATAAATGGAGTGACAAAGTTCAGAAGGTCAGAAAAGTTCATAAATATATATCATACTTCATTGATAGTATTATAGATTAACATATTCACCTTAATACTTTGAAAGCCATTTAAAAATTATTTTTCAATAAGATTGCAACGGAAAGTACACCTCAAAGATGGTAAACAGTGGGTTATTATATTATACAACATCGTTATACAACTCAATACGCCCTCAAATGTAGACTCTATATTCTAGAGATTTTAATTCTGTCGAACATCTATAAAGTGACATAAAAGGACGATTGAACATTGTAACTGAAATAAAAAATATACCACGCAACATTTAACTAATCTAAACAATTACTAAGTGTCATACAAAAGAATATGTAAGAGATTATTGAAGTAAAAAAACGACAATTGATCAGCTATTTAAAATATTTCATGCACAAAAAATATATGCACAAACATTCTGTTGATCTGATTTTCGTTCAATTATTTCTCTTATTCGATTTAAATGTGAGAAATGGATACAAATTAATTATTCTTGTTTGTTCCGGTAATAAATTTTATATTACTACGTGAAGAATCAAATTTTGTCCATTTTGTGTTAATATTACCACTCGAAATAAATTTTGATAATATCTAATTTGTCTAAAAAGTTGCGAAATATTTCACTCTATAATACAGATTTTTATTTTATTCAACGAGTATATATATATGGTTGTTTGTTTTCACATCGTTATTCGAAATTTTATCCGGACAAAAGTTTAGTCATTTAAGATTAGTCATAGTAAGATTTGAGTCAAGTCTATCTTGACTCGAATCACACCGTAACCTGAAAATACATACCCATGAGAAGTCTCCAAATTATCAACGACCAGGGAATCGATGTAGACACGCGGAGTGTGAAGAAGCCTCCACGTGAGCGGATTGAAAACAGAAGTTTGATACTCCCAGGAGATTTCGACCGCTTCCGGTTTGCCAACCACGTTTCCAGCCAGTACAACAGTGTGCGTGCTACCTGGCTCGTAATATTTCAAATTTGAGCTGAGCTGCATACGTTCTGTCTTTTTTCCCTCACTGCCAATAACTCGGATGATGAACATTCCAATTTCACCGCCGTGGTCCAGACTCTCGTTCGTTTTCGAGATGTTTATCGTCACTCTATACTGGCCCCCTGTAAGTGTCGAAGACAATGAAGCAAAGTATTGTACAATAGATAGGTTTTTCAATTAAAATTAATGTAATTATAGACCATTGGAAAGGGGCAGCGATATGTAAATTAATCCTTCGCGAACGGAGCAATAGTTTTATGGATTATCTTGGATTATTTATACAAAGGAAAATAGGAGATGGGGGTTCCTTTAGTGTTGAGCAGCTCTGTTATTGAAATACGGTGATATTTATATTAGTTTCGTTCAAGTTGATTACACGCGACAAATTAGGTACTTATGCAGATCGTATGGATTCAATGTACGTTTATTCAAAATGTTTTGTAAATTATCAAAAAAAGATACAGATTTGCATCAGTTTCGTTAAAGTTGATTACACGTGACAAACTAGCAACTTGTGCCTTCTCATAAAATAACTAAATCAGTCTTCACCATTTTACGTTCTTCCCATAGGTGTGGCATTAGTAATTCTTTTCAAGTTCATAAACAAGTTGTCTAATTCCATTCAGGCAGAAATTTTAATATATTTTTACTGCTTTTATGATATATTTTGTCATCATTTTGTCGTATTCTTTATTAAAAACTTTGTTTCAAGCTCTATCGTTACAAGCGTATCAGTACTTTTTTCTATAGCTTTCTATATCTTTTTTAAGTATCTTAATAAAGATACGTAACATAATTCATATTTTTTGTTGCGACTCGACCAGATAATTGATCTTTCTCCATAGCATTATGAGTATCTTCAGGTTAACAAATTGCTTGGAAATACGTTAAATAGGATTAAATAAGTTGATACTTAATTTTTTTTTTAATAGGTGAATATTACAATTTGTGTTTTAAATAAATTGTATAAATATTTCCAATTTGTACTATTGTTGAAAAAAAAACGAAGCTATATTAAGTACCGATTTTTGTAAGTAATGAATCAGTATCGGAGAGTGGTCAGAGTTAAGATCATAGTAAGATTATGTATTAAAATTAGTTTTGCGAAGTCTTGTGATTACCGCAAAAACAGTCTATATACTAGGTTGTTTCCTATAAGTTTTGTCGTTTTTTTTCATTATAAAAAAATACTATGACACTTCAACTTTGAATAATTGTAAATATACGAATTAGTCGACAGATCTACATAAAACTTCACACATGTTCGTCAAACGGTAGTACCATCTTTAGAAAAATAAAACTACGAACCTAGTAGCGCTATTTCTTAACAACCGACAATACTTATTGAGCAACCTATTATTTCTCATGGAGAAAGTCTACGTTTGAAGTGTGCGTGTTTCAAAAGCTGCAACTAGCTATTAGGTGATTCGTCTAAACATTGGTTACAGTGTTCGGTTATAAGTAGAGATACACACTTAGATTATAATTTTAGTGACCGAAAAAGATTTCTCGAAACTGACTTTGAATTGTTGGATAACGCAATCGGGAGTGCTACTGTCTCAACACCAGGCACCAGTTTTCACGAGATTGCTATATTTATTCCAACAAGTGTACACTTTCTCTGTCTTTCAAACTGGGATAAATTGACACGGTGTATGAGTTAAAAATATATAAAATAATTTCCGCCGAAAGAAATGATTTCGAGCAGCTAATAAACTGTGTTTCGATTATATTCAGGTAGAATATTTTCAAAGAGTTGTACGACGCCTAATCTCGCTTCATCCATTTTGGATAAATTGCACGTAATATCTGCGTTGGTTGTGTAATATAACGAAGATGCAACGAATGAAAACGGAACAATAATAATATTTATTCAACTTCACCGATAAATGTGTAAAAAGTGAACGGTTGTAAGAAATTACTAACTGCAAAATGGCTTCTCCGAGCTTGTCATTAAATAGACAGCGGCATGGTAATTTCCTGGTTGAGCATCCAATCCAAACCTTGGACAGTATTGATTTACGCAATCGAAGCAGCTGCCTTCCTGAAACTTGTCCCAAGAGGAGCAAGGAACCGCTAAGAATGGACACGCTGTATTTATGCTTTCTGTGAAGTACTCGTAGCTGCGTATATGATTGCATCCAAGGAATCTCTTGATGCCTAAAATGGAAGACAGATTGGCGTTTTATGATTGGGTATTCCGCGTTCGCGTTTTTCATCTTTCATCCTTTACTCCTCGTGTGACGAATGCGGATATAACATTTACTCAGTCAGGTTTTCTTCCACTTGACGGTTCTAATAAAAATTACCACGTTAGACAATGCGCAGGGTAATTTCTTAATTTATAATAATAGAAATAAATGTCTGAAGAATAAATAATGGGTTCCATTCAACGAGATACAACGATTATTTGAAAATTGGTTTATACAAGTGCCACCATTTAAAATAATTTAAAAATAATATATATATATATATATATATATATATATATATATATATATATATATGTATATATGTAAATACACACACTGGCATCTGTGGAGAAGTTAAGAAAGAAATTACACAGTGAGCGAGTTAGACATTTTGATAAAATTTAAAGACATGAATTGTCTAGCTAAATTGACTAGCTAAATCTTCGATAATACATCACTAAAAATAAAATATTCGAAATGGAAAAACTTACAGAAATTGTTAGTAGTCGTATCCTCTGCTTATCACCGTTTTTATAAAGAGACCTACCTTACGAAGATCTACTAATAGAAAAGAACAAGAAAATGGGACAAACAAAGCCAAACGACGAGAAATATCTTGACGAATACAAAAAATTTGATCTGAAAGGAAGATAGTAACGAGTAATATATATATTTACTGTAAATTTTATTGTCAATGTACTATTCTTTAAAAATCTGTGATCAAAAAATATGTGTAATGTATTCGTACCAATTTTCTTCTGGGAACCTTTAATTGTAAAAATGATACAAGTGAACAAATTTCAGTTAGGAAAAGTAAATGAACAAAAGCATTTAGAGAAAAGTATTTTGTTGTAAATTTTCAAGCCTTTATGGGTACATACATTAAGCGGAAGCACACAAATTTTTCTATTCAAGTTACACTTTATTCACACTCTTTCCAAATTAATGATTTTTTCAGTTATATCACTTTTTCACTGAGCCTTAAAATCCGTTTCAAATATTAAGCTGCTCTAGAGAGTATTGCACATTTTGGTTACTTTGTTTTCTAATATTGTTTATCGCTGGAATGTTCTTTTTGTGCCGATTGTGAGAATATATCTCACATTTGGGTAAATTAATACTATGTATTGATATCTTATATGGTTACGGAAACAAAGACCAATAGGCTTGATCAAAGTCTAATGTAGATATTCTTAAGTGTTATTAAAATATTTTTGTAAATTTTTATGCTAATTTCCTTTCTTATTATCAATTATTTATTTTAATTATTTGTCAGTATAAAATAAATTATCTTTGTTTAAACATTCTTATTCGAAAAGATTTACCACTATGTAAATATAGTAAATATTATAGTTTTTGTCTCTACAACCATATCAAATACTAATTTACAGACAAAACTTTCATTAAGGATTCAAAACCAACAAAATCAATTTCATGTTTCATCATCAAATCAACTTGCATCTGTTTTCGTTTTCATTATTCGTTTCGGTTATTCTTAGTACGAGTTACGAAAGAATCAAATGTCGATGTTTTCGCGCCATTGTTAGAACGAAATACGAGTAACGATTGTTTCTTATTTTCAAAAGAAGGGTACTTATTTATCCTTATTTTATGTCGCTTTTTATTTTAAAAAGAGGGGGTTGTGAAATAGAGATCTCACCGTGAAAGAAACTCCCACGTTCTAAGGTGATGGAATTCAGAACACCCTCGTTGCAACCGGGCTGATTGCGTCCACCGTTTGGATAGAAATCGATATGTGCAACAGGTTGGGTGATGCCAAGGCCGCCGCTGATAAAAGGATTGCAATCGGTATGAATGGCCGTCACGAATGTAGCGTCAGTCGGATCGAGCCGTACCATAGTCGACGTGTTGCTGAAATGTGGTTCGGCAGGATCGAGGCCTTTAACAAGGAGAACATAACGTGAGAAACTTAGCTGAACATTACTGCGACCGCAGCTTGGTAGATCCGTTCATTGTATCGGTTTGGAAGAAAGCATGTTTCGAGACAGTCACTCGTTTATTCTTTTTGTACCTTGATTCAATGTAGATATGATAAAACGTGTCATCGAGAATGACATTGGTTGCAAAATTTTAAAAGGCTCACCGAAACGTTAATCTCTGGATTTTTTAAAGTTACAGAACTTGAATAGGTCATTTTCTTGTTAAAAAGTTACACGGTTGACTAAAAAAAATATAATGAATATAAATTTTTAAGGTTATTAAATAAACTGAAGCCGAATAACAGCAGAGTACAATTTAATTTTCTTCTTTGTACTACATTCTTATTTAAGATAATATAATATGTACATACGAAAACAGTACGATGAACAACACATTTTTTCAAGTTATATTTTTCTAGATTAAAGGTTCTCAATACTTTTTCAAACGGGGCTACATAGTTTTATCATCGTGGCGTAATATTCGAGGCTAAGAACATTTCAATGGTCTATGATAACATAATCTTTATGTGACCTTCGATATGAAAAATTCAGAAATGACTAGGACCAGATGTATTTAATGAGATAACTATAATAGAGAAATTAGAGAAGAATTTATTTAAAGACGAGAAATTGCGTCAATGTCGTCAAATGATACTTTCTTTCTTTCTTTTGGCCTCCTTTTAATTCTAAAGAGTAGAAAAAATCACAGAAAAAAAACCCAAGGAATAGAGAGGGTACAATACCATAGAAATTATTTGTTTGAGTAAGAATTTCTTCGAATGAAAGAAGAAACGTACTGAAAAAATGTTCACCTTGTTAAGAATCTCTTGAATAGTTGAACAACGGTTACTAAGAATTCATCATAAACTGATGTAACTGTTTTTTTACTACTGGACCTTGGAGAAATATTCTTGACAATCTTTAAATTTTTTAACTTATTGATAAACTATAATGTACATATACTGAGTGGTCCACTCAATTGTTTCAGGTCATGACTTTGTTGTTAATGTATTTACAAAAAATGTCGAAGGAAAAAGGTAAACGACTCGAGGAGCACTATATCTGTAGGACCTTAGATTCTTCTCAAATTTAAAAGTGCATGTGCAATTAAGAATTGCATCCTTTCTTTAAATGGAAATGCATATTTTATATAGCACAGATCCATTCCCTTCTCCATTTCACGTGAAAAATTATTAAGATATCATGGAAACAAAATGATTAGTTTTCGAGATATTTTCAAACAATATCTTTATTAAAAAAGATATTCAAACACTTTTCCATTACATTGCAACATAAACGATACTTGTAAGTAGTTGAATATTGTTCTTTTACAAATATTGGGATATTGTAAAAATAAAAATAAAGAAAAACATAGTATCAATTTTAAAGAATCAGAATTCATTTTCGTACATAGTAACAAAGGAAAAGTAATAATATTTCTCAAAATGGCCACCTTCTGTAGTGATCCAGGCTTGCAAATGTCACGATGAATTGAGTATAGTAACGTGTATGGTCATCACAGTTATTTCAGAAACTGCTTTTGTCAAGCCATCCTTCGAGCTATTCAAACTTTTATGAAAATTTTAGCAGACCATATTCACCAGCACTGACAACAATTTCTACTGTTTATAAGTGAATTCGAGTTTTGTTTGACAGAATGCCAGTGACTGTTTTATGGAAAGTGGCCCATTCAGGTGTAGCGTGTTTTCGTTTGTGTGAAAAAATGTGTCGAAAGAAGTGGTAAATCCTTGAGTGTAACTCTCTTCTAAAGGCAATGATGGATTTTCCAACAAGATTTTGTCCCAGGTGGCTACAAAATTGTTGAATTTCCAATACCATCTAAAGATGATACAAAAAAATTATCTGTGGTATGCATGTATATATAGAATGTCTTTCTAGAATCTTCTAGAAGATTATATACCACTGATACGTGATGTTTATTGAAGAAAATCCGAGTTTGTTTGTTCAAATACCATCTGAAGATGATAAAACAAAATCTCTGGTAGCTGTATTTATGTATGTGTACACTCATTTGTGTATATGTAGAATGTCTTTCTAGAATCTTTTAGAAGATTCTATTCCACTGATACGTGATGTTTATTAAATAAAATAAGAATTTGTTTGTAACCATGATAAGAAAAACGCCATAGAGTTCATTTCAATCGAAGTATGATCCTCTGATAGCCCAGAGTTCAGTCTGTTTGATTATGAATGTTAGTTAACTAGTCCAGTAACTCTTTATAAAAATTTAGGCAGCCCGAAGAACACCCTGGAATGATAGTCATTTTTAAAAGTATCAATATTTATCTCCCATTGTTAAGTGCATAAATAAATTCCGCTTAATAAAGAATGATAGTGTTTCTTATTTGTTCCACAATAATCCAACACCTTGTAACAGAACACGTGGTGTTATTAGATACTAGGTTGTTCAATAAGTTTTGTAGTTCGATATGAAATACACGATTTCATAGTTTGCAATACATTTTATTATTCAATATACTCTTCCTGAACTTCAATGCATTTGTTCCAGTGATGTTCCAATTTATGAATTCCATCCCTGAAGTGAGAAACTGGAAGCCTGTCGAAATACCCATCCACCATTGCTATTACCTCTTCGTTCGATGAAAATCGTTTCCTAAGCATGAATTCTTTGAGATGTGAGAACAGCCAGAAGTCAGAGGGAGCTAAATCTAGCGAATAGGGTAGATGTTGCAACAATTCGTACTTTAATTCACTGATTTTCACGATGGTTTTTCGAGCTGAGTGAAAGGGTACGTTGTCTCGATGAAGAATGATCTTTTTCTTCTGTAAACCAGGTCTTTTCTCACGAATTTTTACATCCAGTTGATCCAAAAGGTTACAATAATAATCAGAGTTTATTGTTTTACCAGTTTAGAGGTAATCCACGAACACGAATAACCAACATCGGTATGTTCAGTTTATGGAGACTTTTAATGCTGAAGTGGGATAAAATGAGTAGTGTTTCAAGCTGTGAGATACATGGTTGTACACGTGTTACAAGACAAGATGTCGGTTGCGTCAAATTGTGAAGCTGTTGGTGATATAATTGGACCCTAATGTATCAACAGAACAAAGTAGTAGTGTAGGAAAAGAATTATAGACGTGTGGTAAAGAGAGTAGGGCTTGAGTGACAGATGAACGACGAACAAACGTGTCGAGAATGAGTGGCAAAGATTTGTATGTGCAATGAAGAAGTTTCATGTTTTATTGTCATTTTCTTTTATTAAGTAATAACTAGGTGATAAGCAATATGAATAAAATGAGTCTAACAAAGTTGAACTTAATTTAATTGAGTAAGAAGCGTATTTTGAAATATACAAAATTATCAAAGACAACGAGACGAGCAATTTCGATAGAAATAAATGAATAATTGGTACTAAATATTTTTGACTGTACTATCAAAAGTCGCTTAAATGAGGTGGGTTTCTCAATTTGAAAGGCGAATAGAAAATCTTTCCTTATAAAAATGCGTAAGAAAAAACTTGCTTCCAATGGTGTAAAAAAATATGCAAATTGGACAGCGCAAGATTGATCAAAAGAGTGATATTTAACGATGAATCGTGTGCATGTATTCGGGTAGGAGATGATGTAGGAACATTTGTCTGGCGAAGATTTGATAATAAATTTCAAGAAGACTGTTTATGTTTTAGAAAAGGAACGAGAAAATTACGTAATCGTATTGAAATATGGTGGTTCGAAGATTCTCCAGATTTCTTTTTTCAAGGCGATAATGCTATTAGCTGTCATCGTGGTAAAGCAGTAAGAATACTTAATAAGAACTTAGTGCAAGAGAATGGCATTGGAAACATGAAATTGCTACAAACAGTCTCGATTGTGAACTCCATTGCGAACGTTTGGACAAAATTGAAAGAAGTCATTAAATAAAGAAGAGCTCTGACAAGAAATGAAATGATCGGTGATGAAATTTTACCCGCAGATTGTAATAATTTAATCGATTCAATGTCCGAACGAATTCAAGTTGTACATAGATGCACGTGAAAATATTTAAAAAATTACTTGATACTACAATAATTCGATTTGAAGGTTTCGATTCGAAAACTTTTTACCGTGTAATAATTTGTCTCCTCTCTTGTTTTTCTTCGATAATAAATGAAAGTTTATCTCACTTTGTTGTTAATAATGCATTATAGCTCGAAAACATGAATTGATTGATAAATTTTTTATTAATACGTCTGTACGGAAATCTCTCGCCAGAGTTTGCATTTAATTTGCATTTAGCGTCGATTGTCCTTCATTAACGAGCGAAAATATTATTGCGTTTCCTTTGAATTTCCCCGTTACACTTAAACATTGACCATAGTCACACGCAACATCGTTGCGTTTCGCTTTTGTGTTTCAAATATCGGCAAACTTCGATTCAGCGTTTGAAACCACTTGCCACCGATAGAGCGATTCCAATCCATTATTCTGTCTGATATGATCGCCTCACCTGCCACTTCTTGGTGTTTCGTGTTCCCTTATTCCAGTTGTTTACCAGATCTTGTCTTCGGGCGGGTCTAAGGGCGTAAATACAGGGCTCGTTTCGTCTCTCGTGAATATCGAATCCGTCCAACCCTTGCGAGAAAACGTCTCCCCGCGTTTCCACCCTGTCTGCACAAGACAAGCCCGTAGGAGGGCCTAGACCACTTTGATTCCACCCTGCCTTACAATCCTCGTTATCCAGTTACATACGTTCGTTCCTGGGCAAGCTTTCGCGAACTTCTGGTATTCTGGTAATTCCCGATGAGATCGATAGCTTACGTAACAGTGACTCGACCAATCCGATCGGTTACCGCTCAGCTGTTTACAAGAGGATTGATCAGAAATGGGAAAGGATTCTCACGATTGATGTAGTTTTACCGATTGAACCTTCGGACGGGCTGATAATTCTCGAAAATGTGTTTCGCCTCGATATTGCATTTGAATCATCGATCGATACCGAGACTCGTCGTTGAAAGTACACCCCTATTTATGTTTCTTGTTACTTCCTATTGTCGTTAAGTTTGTTACGATTTATATCTCGATATCGTAACAATGAAACGCTGAAAGCTGCATCACCTCTGCGATATGAATTTCTTCTCAATATCGATTATAGCTTTCGAGAAACATCGAAAAAGTTTAACGATCTTTCGTGTTTAACAATTGAAAATGTTGTTTCGAGTTTCCTTTTATTTCTTCTATCGTACTGAGCTGTCTGCTTAACAACCAAGCAAATACATATGTAGTTCTTGGAACATAGGGAAGAATATTATTCTGTATGTATGAATTATTTATCATAAATATTTATGTATATCTTTCTCTGGCCTTGTCAGATTTGTATGTACCTAAATTCCTAAATAAGTATCTACCGATAACTCTGGCGCGTATTAAGAGCTACGCTGCGTAGCTCCTCACGGAACAAAATGGCGGTACACCGCTTTTTCGGGCACACTTCTCTTCCTTCAACTGTTATCCTGATCATTTCTGATTCGATCGGCTATCTTCGTACGTTTCCGGGCGTCCTTGGTTGCTGGTGGGGCTACTTTTATTCGATGCGATTGATCGTTCCACGAACGCACCAAAATACAGTCCCGACAAAAATAATTTGGCAGGTGTATTATGCGTACTTCATTTTGTAAGATTTGGTTTTTCTATTCTCTGCAAATATGCAGTACACGAACGTTACGACGCAGTAAGAAGGATTCTGTTTTTAAATCGGGTCATCCTCACTGAGTTTCACTTACGTAGAGTAAACAGACAGATTTCCAAGGCAAAATTATACCATACTTGAGCGGTATTTGGAAATCATTTAATAGTTCATGGTCCAACAAGCAACAAGTAACGTAACGTATTAGAAAGTTAATATATTACACGTGTCAATGCGGGTCGTGATGATAAATTGAGCGAAAGAGATATTGTGAATATAATTGAATCGAAAAATCAAAATTTTACTATTTCCAAAATTATACGAACAGTGAATAGAAGTTGCAAAGTAATTTCTAATGTACCGAGAGATCCAGAACATTATGGAAAAGAAGATATGGTCGGTCACTATCGTTAAAAAAAGGAAAATATTTACATATTATTCGTGTCGTCTCAAATTCAACTTTATATTATTATTCGTATATTTACATATTATTCGATGTATATTATTCTTAAACATTTTTTCGTGTCATCGAAAGAAAATATGATATTGTAGATGCTTACAGAGAATAACGAAGGGCATACTGACTCACCCGTGATTCTTCCAAGATGATGTTGGTATTTGCCTCTCAAAAAGTAGCCAATATAGCCACAAGTATGGGCACCAAGGCTGTGTCCTATACAGTGCATCTTCGATGGATCAATTCCGCCAATGTTGATTATTTGTGACAACAACCGAGCTGTCATCGCGCCAACGAGTCTAGTGTTTGCAACAGCTTGCGTGTAGGGTGGACCAGCTCCACCGATCCAATTAACAATCATTACATTGCAATCCTCTTTCAACAATAGCTCTTTGATTATCCTCTGTAATGAGAAATTTAGTTCGGTGAATGACAATACCGTTTTATAACGAGGCATATAAGCTAAGCGATGTAGATGCATTCTTTTCAACCGAATAACGAGACATTGTTTCACATGGAGCTTCATTAAATAGTTCAGGATGTAGAATTGACATTGCTCAATAGGAATAGAAAGAAATGAAGACACTGTGATATTAAATGACAACAAGATACTCACTCGGTCACGTTTTACGAGCCAAGTCGTATCACGAAGAAACATTTATAAATACAACGTTATGAAATATTCAAACCTTTTTTTATACCCCATCTTCTATAACCTCGAAGGTCATCATATAGTATATAAATGAACTTGTCTTGTCACATACTTTCATATGACGTAAAAGAATATATGGCATTCCATTTAAAAAATTGAAGGTCATAAACTACAAAACTTTTATCTCACTTATTTTTTTCTAATTACAATAATTTTCGAAAAATCACCGACTAGTAATAGCGTGAACAACCTGTATACACAACTTACTTATATGAACAAAGTTCCAACATACCACAAATTATTATATACAAACTAGTATGCTATCGGTATCTACTCGGTCAACTCATTGTGCATTACTCTTTCTGATGTGTATTAAATATTTGAGAGTATAAAATATCGATCTTGAATCCCTTGCGATTCTTAAACAGTTGTAGACATACCAATGCCTAACCAAGTCACTATAACAAATGGTTTACGAATTGATTTCCAAAATTTCTAAGTCAATCTTTCCTAGAAAACAAGGAGAGTGCCTATGATAATATTAAGAATGCACCAGTTATATAACAGCATATCCGACCCTTAGAACATAATCAAACAAACAAACAGAACGTATTGATCGTCTGGTAAATTCTCAAGTTAGAAAGTCTGTCAAAAAAAAAAAGAAGAGGGGGATAAAACAGAGCCATGATATCTATTCATAAAGTATTGAAGCAAATCCATCCTAACGCTGGAATATCCATCTAGGCTGTAAGTGTCACAAACAATTAATAACGTTTTCGGTTACAATAAATCGAGCACTACGTCCCAAAAGGTTTAGATTGTTACAAGACTTCGGTTGTCTGGTGAATTTATTAAAGTTATTGTCTCTGAAGGAATTGAAGTGACAATGCGTGTGCCTATCATCGGCAGGCAAGCTCTTCATCTAGATTTGGATTGCAAATGTAATTTGTAAATTTCGCTGGAATTCTCAAACCGCGTAATTATTATAAGTTACGAAGTTACGTACCAAAATCCACGCGTTATCACCGTTTTCGAGGAATCCGTGAACGATCATGTAGAAATTATTCTCCTTTCGAAACGGTGACGTCCGTATCGTTTCAAATTTGTCGATCTTGAGTTCGTGCGGATGCCCCCCTATGTCACGGATGTAAAATAAATAACGGGGGTTGATGCTGTCTGGACGATCCGGGAACGAGGACACTGGTCTATTCTCACCAGACCATGGTGGACCAATGTAGAAGCAACCGAATGGATCAAAGCACCTCCACATGTACCATTCTGTGCAAAAAGGAAAAGGAACACGAATAATTTTTTGAGAATCATGTTTTCAACGAGGACAATTTTGAATGAGAGTGCTGATACATTCACTGTCTCGTTATCGGCATCTGGGACCGGATAATTTTTACTCACAAAGACCTGCCACATCTAGAGTAGAGTGTATTTTACCGTGAGTCGTTTTTCACGGTGAATTATTTTAATATAATAAAGCGTACCAACGTATAAAGTAAAAATTAAAGAGCACATTCAAATCCCTTTATCTCATTATCACATTACTACTAACGATTAAATGTTCCATATGAAAAATAGAATTTGATCAAACTTTAACCATTTACCAAAAATGGATAAAATTTAACAATTTTCATATGTTCGTACAGTTTTTATGTAACGATGGGCACTAATGAAGAGATTTTAAATTATTGTCTCTTCAAGAGACACTAGGACTCTTGTCATGTCGACAGATCTACATGAAACTTCACACATGTTCATCAAACAATAGTACTATTTTTAGTAAAATAAAACGAGAAACTTAATAGCTCTATTTCTTATCGAACGAAAAAATTTATTCAGCAACCTATTGTGTATCTATTTAGACATTTTAACGTTTTCATTTCTGTCGGAATTTTTCTATATACCAGATATCATTATTATAACATGTTTCGATTCAAATTGAGTCACGTATCAGGAATTTATTCGCGACTTTTCATTTATTGCAGACCTGCCCAAAACTTCTTCCATTCTGCCTCTATCGATCGAAGCATTCGACTGTCTTGCCACTCTCAGGTTGTTGAAAATAAAATACGTCTAAATGTATTTATGTAAAAAAATTCATCCCTTAGGAGAAATAAACATGAGATCGAATTATTCATCGAAAAGGTTCTGAGAAATATTTACTTCACGCTGTAGATAAGAATTAGGAGACCCCGGCGAATTGTATCTTAGATCCTTTTCTACATTTGAGTTTTGTTTCGCACTGCGTAAGGTTCTAGCAAGAACGATATACCTTCTCGAGAGGTTACTTATTCTATAGTTATTTCTTTATAAGAAGTTAATAGTTATATCTTTATAAAAAGTTTATAGTTATTTCTCTATAAGAAGTTAATAGTTATTTCTCTATAAGAAGTTAATAGTTATTTCTCTATAAGAAGTTAATAGTTATTTCTCTATAAGAAGTTAATAGTTATTTCTCTATAAGAAGTTAATAGATATTTCTATATAAGAAGTTAATAGATATTTCTATATAAGGAGTTAATAGTTATTTCTCTATAAAAAGTTAATTGTTATTTCTATATAAAAAGTTAATAGTTATTTCTCTATAAGAAGTTAATAGTTATTTCTATATAAGAAGTTAATAGTTATTTCTATATAAGGAGTTAATAGTTATTTCTCTATAAGAAGTTAATAGTTATTTCTCTATAAGAAGTTAATAGTTATTTCTATATAAGAAGTTAATAGATATTTCTATATAAGAAGTTAATAGTTATTTCTCTATAAGAAGTTAATAGTTATTTCTCTATAAGAAGTTAATAGTTATTTCTCTATAAGAAGTTAATAGTTATTTCTCTATAAGAAGTTAATAGTTATTTATTTTAATAATCCATAAGAGCCAATACAGTCGACCACCTGCCTACCCCTCACCTGCCGATCGAGCTTGCATTGTGTTATTCTTTTCTAAACTATTCCTCTTTTACGACGGATGACAGTGGTGGAAGATTAAACAACGTGAGGGGCTTCACTCGTGGGCAGGCCTGATTTATCGAATTAATCGACGCAAATTTATTCTACGCGGAAAGGCTCGTTGATAATTATGAGAGTTTTATATAAATTAAACGAATACTTTAGGAATTAGAAATCCGATCGTGACGTCACCAGACAGTCATCTATCTCACGGAGTCGCACGGTGTATCAATATTTATAGTAGATTAATGTTTCAACAACGCGAAACGAATTGCTATGCTTGTCCGGGGTTATCTGGCTTGTTAATGTTATCTCTGCTCGTTGCATTCTATCAGTTCCTCGAAGACTTCGCCACTGTTTTGTCTGGCTGTTTGGATTAACGATTATCGTGGCGGTAGTTGCACGTGACTGGCAACTAGATTCACGCTTTCTCTTTTCCCTTTAAACCTTACAGAGGACAATATCGAGTTTTGTAACATACTCCCTCTCGCTGGAAGGTTGTCAAATGGTGGTACAGTGATGTTTGCAATTATATTTTCAAGAATGTTAAACACTGGGACTATTGATCGCGCACAACTCGATTGCAGTAAAGACAAAATCAATTGTGGCCGTCCAAGGCCACTTTCCCGGCTGTGAATTGTGCAAGTATCTTTTAAAACTGAAAGAAAATCTTTACAACGAGAACAATACACATATATGCATAAGTGGCGCGAGACAAGCAGTGTAGACAGTACAAGAGAATTTTCGCGGTAATCCTTGCATCGTTATCCAACAGGAAAAAAAAATAATCACTTGGTAATCCCGATTTTGATGCACTCGTTTTTCTTCAAATGTTCTTGTCGAACTTTCAATCATTTTTATTAGTATATTATTTATCAAAATTTAGACGTATTACTTTCATGTGACATAAAAAAATATGTGGCATTCCATTTAAAAAATTGAAGGTCACCTTCATTTAGGTATCAAGAAGAATATTCGGATAGAGTACATCCAAATGAAAATATATTTGTTTCGGTTGTAAAATGTTTAAAGAAAACACAAGGCTAGATGTTCTTTTACACTTTGAAGAAAATCCGAGAACTTCGATGAAAACAGTAGCTTCTGTTTTTCAGTAGCATCCGTTCATAAAACTTTAAGAGCAAATTAATAGAAGCCTTTTAAATACTGTACAGTACAAGAATGACAAGATTTTTCGCGACGGATAGAGTTTTGTAATTGGTTTCTTATAAATAGTAGAAGCGACAAACACTTTTACAAAAAATTTGTTTGCACTGACGAATCAAGTCTCGACAATGTGAACGTGCACAATGCACACATGTAGAGTACTGAAAACCCAAGAACAAAAAGAGAAACTAACTTTTAAATACAATTTCGTATAAATGTGTGATGCAGCGTAACTGTTAATGTGTTACTAGGACTTTATTTTTATAGCGATACGTCAAATGGAAATAAATACTTAAAATTTCTCAATACGCAATTTGAAAACTATTGGTAAGAACTGTCACTGTCCGTTACACGAGATATGCATTTTCAACACGATGGGGCGCTACCACATAATTGAAGAATTGTTAAAACTGATCTAAACAATAAGTTTGGAAGTAAATGGATAGGAACATACGGACCTTTAAAATGGCTCCCAAGATCTCCAGATCCGAGAGCTTTAGATTTCTTTTTATGGAGAACTCTTAAAAATACTGTTTACGATACACCTCCCATAGATATAAACGGTATATATATATATAGTTTCGGGGCACGAGAAATGTTCGTGTCCCAGCTTCTAACATTATATGCCTGCCAGTGATACGTATAGTTGTGGACGATAACACTACTCCCGGAACATTTTTTAATAAAATGTTTTCCGTGAAGATGTATGACCTCGTTTTAAGACGAACGAATGAATAACCGAGTGCGAAATAATTATATAGGGCGGAAGAAACTGGAACTTGCTGATATCACTGGCACGAAATTTCAAGCTCTTCTAAGATTACTATTGTTCGTTACAATTTTTAAATCCAACGATGAAGACGTAGGAAATATTTTTGTTACGAATGAAATGGGCAGAGAGATATTCAGAATAATTATGTCGCTTTTTAATTATTATTAATTGCTTTAGATTTAATAATCCGGAAGACTGAAAAGAAAGAAAGAAAGATAATCTCTTTGCCCCTATCTGTGAATTCTTTGAAATGTTTGTAGAAAACTCAACAAATTTATTTTTTGAGCCTACGAGAATGAAATATCGCTAGGATTTTGTAGGAAGTATAAATTTAAAATGTACATTCCGTTTAAATCGGACAAGTATGAAATAAAATTATGCCATTGATATAGGCCAGGACTCAATATTTATATAACGCGTACATTTACACAGGCGAAAATAGCGATGGTCACGACGAGAAAAAAAAAACAATGTAAATTAACTCAATTGGTTATCAGGCTCGCCAGACCATTATATAATTCAAACAGAAATAGTACCGCCGATAATTGGTTTTCGTTAGTGGAATTTGTTTCTTCGTTTCTCAATGTTTACTGAAAAATAAACGAACACCCTTGCGAATGTTTACTAACGAAAGACCGGAAATTGGGTGAACCGGTTTATAAATTCGTTAAAAATGTCACGATTATTTCGTACATTCCTACGAAAAACCAAACGGTTGTTGCGTTACAAACGGTGCACCGTTTTAAGGAAATTGATATAGAAGCAGGAAAGTCGAAAATAATTGCCCTTTATAACTTAACTAAAGATGGAATGGATGCATTTGAAAAACGTATAAAATTGTCGCGTAATGATCGCACCGGGAGGTAGACTATCACAAGTTTGTATAAATTGGTAGACATTTGTAGCATAAATTCATTTTTTATTATGTTACTTCTTTTCTGAATCATGAAAAAAGAAACTGATGTAATTTCGTAGAAACGTTAGCCAATTTGTTAGTTGAAAATCATTTTCATCCCAGGTTTCAAAAGCTATCTATCTCTAGACGTATGAAATGTATTATTCGACGTGTTTTGAATTTACCGAAAAATCCACAGCAAATACAAGCGAAACTTCTGAAAGTACTATAATATTTTATTATATATGCTTACTGACGAAAGTTATGGAATAGAGTAAGCATTTGTGAATTTTCGTATATTTTTTATCTTCTGAGATACATGTATTAGAATTAAAAATAATACGAAGAAATAACGTTTCACACATTGATAAACAATAAGTTTCTTTCCGCGTTGCGGAAATTTTGTTTGCAAAAGTGCCATTATTTCACGCATCTTTTCTCCGTGTTCTTTTCCAAAATTAATTTCCCATCTGTTTAGATAACATATGTCAAGTTTCAGATTAATCGGTTTGACATTTTTAAAAGAGCGCGAAATTCAAATTGACCGATTACGATTGGAACACCTATTACGTAAACTATCGACAATTTTAATTACTCTTACTAGTTAGAAGTTTGAGCGTGTTATTTATCCAACGAGGAACTAAAAACTGTGTCTTGTCAACTATTTTCACTTCACTACAAGTATATATTTTCTGGTAAGAATTTATGCAGTCTTCTTGGTTGATCTTCGTATTAAGTTGAAAATGTACAGTTTGTTCGATCTACCAAAAGACTGCAAAAACGTTTATTTTCTATGCAGGAATGTTAAAGCCTCGATTAATTTTCTTTGTACATAACGTCCAAGTCGAATACGAATAATTAGGCTATCTCGTTTTGGTGTATGTTGACTTGGAAGATTCAGAGAAACGTACACGGATACATTAATAAGAAAGCAGATAAAAAATGATTCCACCAGAAATTAATACACGACTTCGATCTTTAATTTTAATTCGAATATTATTATTCTTATTTTTCAAGCATATGTAAATATAATATTATACAATGATGGAAAGAATATTAAATACTACTTGTTATGTCGTTTATAATAACTGTGATTAATTAATTTACTTAACACATTTATGTTCTATTACAAAAGAAGTAAATTGATACGAATCTTGCATTATCATAAAACAACAGAGTTTGGAATAATCCACTACAATTATCATTCTCTACAGAATAAAATTACAATTACAATTGTAAATGCGGATCAGTTACAATCCTAATTGTTACCTGCAATTAAAGGATAATTTCAATTACATAATTGTAATAGTCATACGTAATTTTAATTGGATGCAGTAACAATTACATGTAGCAGATAAAATGGTAATAAAATTCTAGTCGATAATAGTAAAGCAATGGATTGAATAATTAATTTCAATTGTAACTGATTATGCCTAACTCTGTGCTTTTTTAAGGTTATTCAAAGCTCTCTCTTTAAATGTGTCAAAAACTTGCTGCATGAAAACTAATCGAGAAACACATTTCTCCAATGTATTTGACAGGTAATTCTAGATAAAAAATGTGGAATAATGGAATTGTTGAACACAAGAGAAAAGTAAATAGAACGTTTATTTAAATAGTAGAAGATAATACAGTGATGCCCTTGACTTCTCAAGGGTTGCATCGCTCCAAGTCGTTGTATTTCAACACCCCTCCCCAACGACAATAACAGTAACAGCAACTAATTAATTTCCTAGTCCACATCTTCCAGTCCTGTACTTCAGCTTCACCTTCTCCAAAAGTTTCGTTAACATATCAGCTGGCATTTACTCCAAAGGGCAGTAACTGTAGTCCACAATTTTCTTCTCTTTCATATCGCTTATGAAATGGAATTTCGCGTCTACGTGTTTGGTTCTATTGCTGAATTTGTTATTATTAATGAGATTTAGGCAGCTTTGGTTGTCTTCGTACATAAGGATTTTTGGGGATCGTTTCTTTGAAATCTTTCAGTAGGCGATGTATCCACGAATCTTCCAGTGTTGCCTCCGCGAGAGCGACGTACTCCACCTCAGTTGATGATAGTGCAACGCTTGTTTGTTTCTTGCAACTCCAACTTATTATTGCTCCGAAGATTTCGAATACGAGACCACTGTTTGATTTTCTATCGATGGTATTCTGTGTCCAGTCCACATCCGCAAAACTAATTAATTCTCGTTGACTGTTTCGTTTTTCGAGCCGTAATTCATAATCTGCCGTACCCTTCAGGTAACAGGCAACTCTTTTGACCTACGTCCAGTCGGTTGTCAACGGTTCCTTATTGCGTTGACTCAGAATTCCAACACTTGCTGCTATATCCACTATTGTGTTCACCGCGAGGTATAATAATGCCCCAATTAATTGTCGATACTTGGCATTTTCTGTCATCCGTCATTTCTGTATTTTTCATACCCTTGATTTAGCGGAACACTGGAAATCTTCGCATCCTGCAGGTCAAATCTACATAAAATCTTTCGTATGTACTTCTCCTGCTTTATGCAATAGAATCCCTCGTTGTTCCTTCTGATCTCTATGCCCAAGTAATACCTCGGCACTCCTAGATCGTTCAGGTGAAAATGCTTTTTGAGAAAAACGGTCACTTCCTCCTCGATTTGGTCCAACTTCCTTCAACAAATCGGAATATCGTCCACGTAGACGATAAGATAAATTGCCTCTTCGTTAACCGTCTTTAAATATAAACACGGATCTACTTCGCTCTGTTTGAAACTGTAGCTCTTTAATATGTTGTTCAACTTTCGTTCCAAACCTTTGCCGCTTGTTTCGATCCGTAAATTCCCTTTCTCAGTTTGCACACGTAATCTTTTTTACCAGGTACAATGTACTCTTCAGACTGCTGCATGGTCCCGGATAGCTTTCCGTTTAAAAATGCTGTTTTTGCGTCAAAGTGTTTCTCGACCATATTCTTCTGACCCGCTAAGGTTAAGAAAGTCCGAAAAGTTGTTTGTCGCACCACAGGTGCGAATACCTCGTCGTGATCCATAACGTACTTCTTGAAAAAAACCCGGGTGACAAGTTTAGCCTTATGCCTGTCTATTTTAGCTTCAGCTTTCCGTTTCAGCTTGAAGACCCATTTGCAGCTAACGACATCCTGGTCCTTTGGTTTAGGTACAATTTCCCACGTGTCGTTCTCCTTTAAGGAAGCGATTTCCTCGTCCATGGCTTCCTTCCACTTGTCTTTGTTAGGGCCGGATAATGCTTCCTTTACGATTCCTGGTTCATTTTCTCCGTCTGTGACCGTATGCAAAGACGCTTCATACTTGTCCAGTGGCACACCTCTATTAGATCTTTCGGAGCGTCTACATGGTTCAGGCCTTGTTTCATTGGTTGTTTCATGGGAAGAAATATCTCACCTGTGCTGGATATCATTCTTCTCGATGATACTTCCTCCGAGTCTTCTACGATGTCCTGATTGTCTTCTTGGATATTTATATTTTGGGGCACGACCTCGTTGTATTCCATATGGGTTAACTCGATCTTGTTTCCTTTATCGAGAAAAACTACGTCGCGGCTAATTTTGATTCGATTCGTTTCAATATCCAGTAATCGAAATGCTTTAGATTCTTCGGAATAGCCAACGAATGTGAGTTTGTCACATTTATCGTCTAATTTCCGCCTTTGTTTCTTCGGAATATATACGTACACACGACAGCCGAAGGTATGCACGAAAATCGAGTTGATGACGTTCAGCTATATTAACAAATTTTGTATTGTTTCCAAAGAGGGCTACAATACATTGGCTAAAACATTAAAGAAAATTGGACGAACTTCATTTCGTAATAATTATTTTTTAACCAAGTAATAATATCAATTTTCATATAAATGCAGTAGATGTCATTTAATCAATTAATCTACTTGTAAGCAACTCGTTTCCAAGTTCCACATTCTAGGTTTAATTCAATTGGTTTTGTCATTGGACACATGACTAACTTAATCGTCACTCGTTGGTACGATTACGACGGTATTCAAAATGGAATTTCAAGCAAACGATAAAGTATTGTCGTTAAATTAACCTCTTCGCCTACAATATCATGTGAGACTCGTAGTAATAAAATCGGACCAATCATGAACCACGGATGAGTTTTGGCCACATTCGTACCTTCAAATATATTTTCTTAAAAATATTAAGAAAGAACCCTTATAATGTCCCTGTGGAATCAGTATTGGGTAAAATATTAGAAAAGAACCGTTATAATGTCCCCGTATTAGTAAAACGACATTATATGTGAACCCCGTACAATAGGTTGCTCAATAAGTTATGTTGTTCGATAAAAACTGGCACTATTAGATTGGTCGTTTTATATTTCTAAAAATGGTACTATTATTTGATGAACATGTGTGAAGTTTGATGTCGATTTGTTCATTCATTCGTATATTTACAGTTGTTCAAAATTGAAATGTCGTAATATATTTTTACAATGGTAAAAACGACAAAACTTATTAAACAAGCAAGTAATGTCTTCGAAAAGAAAATTTAGCGTTTACGAGGCCAGTGAGAGTCGTGGCCAAACTTGCTGTTGATTATGGCACACCTTATCGAAATTGAAATCGTACAAGGGTTCAAAAGCATTATTGTATACAATATTGTTCTACTCACTGTCGTCGATATCGAATCGATTTTCTTCCTCCTCCGGTGACAAAGTGGTAGTTGTCACGTTGTTCCTTTCGAGATTGTTGTCAACCGACTGGATACCTGACTTTTCCGGCAGGGTCGCGATCATGTTGGCGGTGTACGCGATTATCAGCATGGTCTCGTTGAGGATCATTTTTCCTCGAGTTCACGAACTCTTCGTCACTGATTTCTAAGACGAACTGTCACAACGAGCAATGCGTAAACAAGGAACAGTCGAAAAGTTACGAACGCACCAAACGGTGTTTACTAATCCCACGGGCTTCGAAGTTTCTGGAACAAATTTCACTCCGATTGGTTCGTTGCGTGCACGATGAAAAGCAACGAAGAGGCATTCTTCTTCTTCATGGTCTCTCGACTTCGACGTCAAGGAGCAACGGCTGTCGAGAGTTTGTCAAGTTTACGAGACGAAAATGTTTCCAAGGCACACGCTACATCAAGTGTAGACGAGGCAGTTCTTCTGTCTGGTCTTGATTGTGACCATTCTCGATTTCCGATACTCGCCTTGATAGCCTGCCAATGTGTAGCGGGAATGTTAGAAAAAAATTGATTGACGTAAGTGGCGATAGCGTGACGGGAGAGGCGCCTCGGCAACAGGGTGTCGCAAAATAAACGAAAACTTGGACGTCGCGCGTTGCGTAGCGTCGCGTAGCGTCGCGTCGGTATCTCCGATCAAAATGGGAGGTGGGGCAGTCGCTTAAGCTTCGAGACCAGACATTACATTCGCTTCGCGGTGATGTTTACGTCCTCTTCTTCTAATATCTGGCTGCCTTTTCGACGTCGAGTCGACGGGTAGCCTTGATCTTGTTGGACGAACTTGGAGCGTTTGGTAACGTGGGGGCTTGGTGAAGATTTTTTGGCATTTCCAATACCATCTAAAGATGAAATAACAAAAATCATCTCTGGTAAGCTATATATATATACACTATCCGACCACTTATCTTTTTTTTTTCGATTAATACATTCTTAACGGAGCTGAAAATTATAATAATTTTACTTATAGAATTTTCCCTTGTTTTGATACCTGTTTGTACCGTCCGAGAATCTCACAAAGCTTAATTAGGATTATATACAGAATAAATACATTTCAGCTACACGAGTGAGGATAAAGGAGTAAGGTTTCATTGAGTGCTGAATTTCGGTAACTTCTAGGGTAAGTAATCGAGGGTAATTATTACTTGAGTAGTATAGACCACATTTCGTTCAAAAAGTTTGTACAAATATCGAGTAATCGGTGAGAAAGCTCGGTACAGTGGAGAAACTTCTCAGAGAATTGTTCTTGCATAGAAGACGCGAAGAAATAGTAATATCTAAAGAATTGAACGTTGCAATACGAAGTGCTATATGCACTTTGTATTTCGAAGGAAAATCAGGGTGAATGACAGCTGCCCAATTGCAAATACCGAAAACAACAATACACGTTGCCACTGTACGGTTCCAAACTGCGGGATCCTATGAATTCAAGAAACGATCTAACAGACCACGAATTACCACGAAAGCAAAAACAAGCACATCGTGTTATTAAACAAGAGAAATCGTAAGAAAGCTAGGCCAGAAATTTGTGCAGAATTAAATAGCACCTGGGATAATGCGGTGTCGTTGACTACGGTGAAAACACGTTTGAGAAATTGCAGCCTTATTTGAGCGAATCGTAGTGAAAAAACCATTAATTAGACTAATTAATAAAAAGAAATGTTCTCTACTTGTGAACATGGACATCCAAAGACTGGAATTGAAGTCCTCTGGGCCGACGAATCAAAGTTTGAAATATTTGATTCAAGACGACGTGTTTGTGTTCCCTGTACTGCTACAAAAAAAATGATGCCACCGTGTTTAGAACACGTAACAAAGCATGGTGGTGACTCGATTCAAGTTTGGGAATAATTTGTTCTTATAGACGGTACGTTGAAGAAGGAACGTTATTAATTCCGTCTGGACTACATCTAATCGCGCAAAGATTGTTGCTACAGCAGGATAACGATCCAAAACACACGTTCAAACTTCGAGGAGGGAATATTAAAAAATATGGAACGGCCAGCTCAATTATTGGATCTAAACCCTATTGAGTTGCTTCGAGATCACCTGGACGAAAAGATGAAACGACAGGTACCAAGGTCTAAACAAGAACTATGGGAAATGTTTCAGAGTGCTTGAAAACATGACTCAAACAACAACAAAATTAGACTTATTCTTCGATGAAGAGGCTTTTTAACGCTGTTTTTATATTATTGATACCAATAAAGATATCTTTTTTTGTATCATTTTTTGTATTATACTGCATCTATGATTAGACGTTAAGAAGCATGTAAATAATTCACCGATTGTTACTCTTGAATATTCGCGCGAGCAAGAATTACCTACGGTATCGTGAAACTCTACGATATTTCCTCGAGCAAACTCATCGAACAAGGATGGTTACAATTGTCGCGCGTTCCCGCTATCACGTTTCGCAGATACAAGGTTCGCGCGAGCGCATACTCGCGCCAAGAATTCGGTCGGTTTAAAGTCACGAACGCGGGCGACTTCCCACCGCCGAGCGACACGAGCTCACCGATGCGATCGAGCAACCACCGCGCACTAATCACTCAAAAATGCTGCTGGCTGGTCTTGGTTTGCTTTATCACGCGTTCCGCCCCACTCCGGTTCCTCGTTTCTCGTTGTTCCCGTTCCATTGCCACGGGAAACCGGACGAGCCCGATTCGGAATAAAAAGCGCTCGGACCACGTGTGGTGGTTCTCGAGACGCACGGTCTTTTCTTCCCCGTCTGGTTCCCCTTTTCTTAACTGGTTCACGGAATCCCGTCGAACGGGGCCCTTCGCAAACATTACGAAACACACGGTCCCGCTGAACCGGCCATCGTCCTAATTCGCGGTTAATTAAGACCGATCAAAGGCGGCTGGGACGCGTCCACCCGTTCTCGTCGGTTTATTGGCTCTGTAGCCGGACGACGTCGAGATGCTTCAGAGGCCGAGACAGCGTTCGTGTATCGTTCGAAATCAAAGGAAAAGCACTCTTAACACCAGATTTACCAAATAGTCAAAATAACTACTTTTACAAAGAAATTTACTTCGAATTTCATTGGCGTATTTTCTAACGTCTTTTTTGAAACATAAGGTCTTAAAGTCTTACGTAACGTAAGACTTTTTCTATTCCGAACGCACGATTCGTTTTATGTTACAAACTCCTTTGTTTTCACAACAATGAAAACATGGTAGTGTTCTTGCAGTCGGCATAGTTTTTCTGAAATGCATACGAGGTATACGTTAATGTATTAGAATATGCAGGTGATATTAGTGTCAAGCAAGAGCCAACTCAACCAAAGAATAGTGTAGTTAAAAATTCTAACATAAATACTTGGTCAGCTGGAATTTATCCGACTCCGAAATTGATTTTTCGATATATATTAATTTTTCTTTTTATATTGGAATTTTCTAGTCACTGCAATGAAAATGTATATTTATTTATGCGTTGTATTTGCTTCGGCAGTACGTATAATCGGTTGCTCGATAAGTTCTCTCGTTCGATAAGAAATGGAGCTATTGATGGTTCGTCGTTTTAGTTTTCTAAAGATGGTACAACTCTTTGATGAACATGTGTGAAGTTTTATGTAATAGATCGTTCAACAAGTTTTGTCGGTCGATAAATGTAGTAGTGTTGTATGATCAATGTATTATAGTACTGTTTAATAAGTTTCATCGAACGATAAAACTTATTAAACAACCTAGTAGTAACTAAAATCTGTCGATTTATTTATATATTTATAGCTGTTCAAAGTTGAAGTGTCATAATATGTTTTTACAATGGAAAAAATGATAAAATTGATCGAACAACCTAATACTATTGGAATTTTCTAGTTACCCTAGGGATCTCGTAAATATATATTTATATACCTTGCAAGTGGAAATAATTGAATTATGCGTACTTACTAGACCATTTTCACCTTATTTTGCGATAGAATGCGATATTCGTCTGTGAACATTCGTTTGTTATTTTTATGACATTACGAAACGAGTTTTCGACACGATATACGTATAGAAGTGTTCAAAATAATTATGTACAGAAAAAAATGTTTAATGAAAAAATGGATAAAATATGTATACATAAGTACTTATCAAAGTCACAACATGTAACGAATGTAACATCTACATGTAAGGTGGATTTTATTTCTCGACAATCGAATTTCTTTCGTCACATCCCTTAAAATTGTGTCATTGAACGAAAGAATAATCTGTGCAATATTTGAACTTAAACATTTTTTATTTTTGTAACTCGCCTTTTTCCATAACATATCTAGAACAATTGTTTCGTTGCACAAGAATATAAATAATTGATTTTTCTCCTCGTTTCTTGGTAGTACTCGATTACAATTCTGCCACAAGTTCAGCATTGTTTAAGTTATAATTAAAGTTACTCTCGTGTTTCCAAATATACGCACACTTTCAAACAATTTTTTCGAATCTTCGCAAATGAATAAATCACTCTATGAAAACAAACCACGTAGTTTTTTACATTTTCAGAACAAGTTGAATTTTTTATACGCTCCGTCTGTTGGTTTATTTTTGATTGCTTCCACCATTTGTAACATTGTTTCCATTCCTACAGGTTTCTGATGCTATATGGCTTGTTGTAAAGTTCAGATTATAATATCTAGTTTATTATAATATGCAGTGTAGTTTAGTAGTATAGTTTTCGTATATATAAGAATACAAAGTCCGAACAAACAAGTATATAGTGATATGTCTTGATGTGAACGACAACAGTGTCATGTGGTCTTCGTGACTCTGGACTTGAAACTTGACTAGAAAGAAAAACCAAAAGAAAAATAGTCAAATTGTTGACTGCCTAGCAGATGACCCTTCCGCGCCAATATGAAGACAGTCCTTAAAACTGACATCGACATCTGGACCTTAAGATCATAGTTGCATTCATTCCAACATGGCTATATCATCGTCAATTTGACAATATACGTACAATTTTCATAAAAATATAACAATATATATACAAGTTTTGTCGTGAAGCTCGGAACCATGCTTTTACATAAACTCTGACAAGGAAATTAAGAACGTTCCATATTCCCGTTTCTTCTTCAATATTTAAAAAAAATTCATCCATGAACAAATATTATTTAATTTTTAAAGCATATTACAAGTAGAGACCAATCTCTCTATACCAATAAACTTGTTTTACTTTTTTCTCAAAACTCCGGAACTACACATCCGATTTACTTCAAATTTTATAGAGATATTCTGCATAGAGTGTTCTATAACGTAACGTTTAAATACGTTTTTTGGATAAAAATGATTATTCTTTCTTCAAACTTACACCGTTTCTAAAATTATTGAAATTTTCGAAAAATCCTACGCTACATTGTAGATACTAGTCTTTAGTTTACGAATCAACAACATTTTTTTATTTCAAACCTCCAAGTTCTTACCAACTGTGAAAGCTAACAAACAATGTTTAACCAGAAGGTGTTCCGAGAATAGCGAATAACTTCGCCATTTTGTACGATTTACTTTCGCAAAATTGTAAAACGAAGCTGAAAGTTATATTTACATTCTCTGCAAAAGACTAAATTTTTCATTTAGTGACTACTTGGAAAGAAAAATTCCGAAAATTTATCCATTTTTTGACCCTTCAGTGGTGTTCTCATTTAAACGTGTACAACACATTGAACACCGCATACACGCAAGTTCCACACTGACAAGGAAGCGTTGAATGTCATCCAGAGTGGTATTCCTGCCCCTCTAGTTACGTACCTGCATGGGGATCGATCGGCTGTCGTTCACGAAGTGTTCTGGATCAATAAATGGCACAAAGAGGGAGTTTCCCTGGTAAGTTGAAACCAGTTCACCCAGCATCCCCCATTGTCATTTAACCCCCGTGGAACATAGCCTCCTGCGATGTCATGGGTTCCCAATGCCGAGCACCCCTAAAGATGTCTCTCGTGTTTGCTCAGGGGATGTTGCACAAGTACCCTAAACATCGTCGTCGAGACTCTTTAACATTCCTGCGAGCTTGGTACTTGGACCGTACGAGTGTTGCATCGTGATTACCACTGGAAGTATGAATGACATCCCTGTCGCGTGATGTCGAAACGTCATATACTGCCACCCCTGTGTACGTCAAGTTTCGTTCCAATCAGAAAAGACGCGGTCTTTTTTCGCACCGCGTTGATATTGGACGCGAAACCCGATCGTTCGGGTCACGAAACGTTTGCGTAATAGAAATTTGACGTAATAAATGAAAATTGTCTCGTCCAAATGAAAATTGTTTCATCGATGTAGTTCCAATCGTGCTTGGAAGCCCGCTTGAAAATTTACATCGATCGAAATGCAGATTTTATGGGCTACTTTGAACGAGAGATCACGGAAAGCATCAGAGAAGCTTTTGGTTGTTAATTATTTATTTATCGATTCGATCGTGACGTTCATTTCGGAAACGGGTACAGTTTGCACGTTACGTTAGAATATAAGCAACGATTGTTGGGTAACTAGCGATGATTTTGCGTTATACCGAATGCTAAACGGAAACCAAATACACAATAAATTTTTTACTACGCGTTGACAAAACATACTTTACTCGTTCGTTTCGAAAACATCCCCGAATTACTAATCACGATCGACATTTTTCAATATTCTATAATCAGACAATCGATTTTCAATTTCGATTCGAAACGTAATCGTGAAATTTGTTCCACCAGGGACCAGACTTTCGTGGTCTGCATCGAATTCAAAATCATCAATTCTTGCTGGTTTATCAGGAAACGTACGAACTACAGGAATGAACAATGTCTAAACTTGGCAATCGGTAAATTTTTCGTTTCATTAATTTCGCACGGTAACGTATCCGTGTTCGTGGAAATTGATGTCACGAAAGGTTGTAAGTTCGGCTCGTTCCGCGATGAAATGGAAATATCGTCGCCGCGCGATTAATATTTGAATGCGCGCGTGAGTTTGTAGAAACATGGCCGGCAGCTGATTCCGCTTCGTTCGGAGTCGAAGGGGCCTTCGGGACCCTTGGAACACTCCTTGTAACCCCTGCTACCCTGTTACATTGCCCTATCGAGTCCCCATTCACCTACGTGCGTATTCGTGCTAGGATATCCCGCAGGACGCGAATGAAAATGGCCGTAGCTCCCAGACGCTGTAGGAATGTCGAAGCAATTTTCAGACGGTGATAATAATCCGTTGCTTCGTTTGAAGATTAACGGGTACACTCCGTTCGAACGATTCTCTCTGTGTACAGTATCGTGAACGCGCATAAACTGCCAAGATTGGTGAAACGCGTACGAGCAATATCGTTTTACCAATCGGGAGTTACTCGTTGCTGCATGATTGACACTCGGACGCAGAGAGAAATCATTTTATCGAAAGTGCTGCTATCTAAATGGAGAGTACGTTTAACAATGAATGTTCTTTGCAGGTCGTATTCGTTTTGGTTCGAACGACGTTAGTATTTCGACGAGCGTTCTAAATGGTTAACAATGAATGTAACTCGTGAAAGTGGGACCAAATCGCTTCGTTGAAGCTCGTCTCTTTCTCACACAAATTTTTCGACTTGCATTCAGATATTTTTTATATTAAATATTAGTACAAGAATCAATATCACCAGGGGTTACTTCAAATTTCAACTCATATAAAGCTTTGTTAGATGATACCTATGCACGATTACGGTCTCTTAAATCCGACAAACGATTATTCTCAGCAAAAACTTGTAATATTCTATAACTTGTATTAAATTATAATATTCTTACATATTTAGGGTGGGTATGCGACAAATTGCACATAACATTTTGTCTAAAATATATATTGTAACTCCACCAAGTATTTGGTGGAGAAAAGACAACCCTAACCTTCAATAATTGAGGCACTTTGTCTCTGATATGATAGCGAGGTATCTCGGAGAAACAGTAATTCAAAATCTGTACCGAGATGCTAATCTTTGTCGGGAACCTATACGAATACGTAAGAAATGTTAAATTTCATTGAAATATATGCAATGTATAGCCGTTGCCATTAGTTCATAATTATTGGGTAAAAAATTGTGTCAGAGCGAGTTTAACGTACGTTGTTGAACAAATGTGAAGAATGAACGATTAAAATACAGTTTTGACAGGAATGAATCAGAATCTTTGGTCGATGGATTTGTAAAACGATTGTAGTATCTATTGCAAATAGTAGCACTATGCATCAGACGAAAAAACTTATTGCAACATTTATAAAGGTATCAACGCTATCGACATACTGAATTATGTAACAGTTAGGGGTTGAGTAGACTAATTATGTGTAAATAGTGCATTCTGCGGTAGACGATAGTTCTTGTTCATCGTATTGAAACGTAAGAATTTGTAACCCGTGTTATGTATTACTGCGTCGAAAATAGTCATTGTGAATAAGTAGATATTCTTGGTTTGATTATTTATCAATTTTTGTCTCTTAATATACCGCTTCGTACTTCTTTATAAATATTTTATAAAAATATGGAACATTCACTGTAGTTTACAATATTTTATTTTATCCGATCTTTTTGTTTCCAGTCATTATAAATTTTCATCCTCTTATATACTGTTCCATATTTTTTTATCAATACTTTATGAAAACATAGAACATTGACAGTAGTTTAAAATATTTTATTTTATTCGATGCGTTAAAGTTATATGCATACAACCGTGAATTCGTTAAAAATCTCTACTAAGTTGTTCAATAAGTTTTGTCGTTCGATAAAATTTATTGAACAAGCTATTAGTTGACTAAGTACAGCGAGGTTATTTGGTTTAGTTTAGTAATTCCGTAGAAGCGTTAATAGTGTTGCTAAAGATTTTCAATCTCTCAAAAAAGCACTTGATTGCTACGTTAAGAAAGCAAAATTGTCGAGTAGGGAAATTATACTCGAACATATTGGATACTAAAAACGCTGTTAACTGATTATGTAAAACAAGCTGTAAATATTTACTATGGGTTGATGTCGAAGGAGCTTTGAAAGTTTACATATCAAATGCCATTTTTAATAAATTACGAGTTTCATCTAGCTGGATTGGAAATAAAATGGTAGGTCCAGATTGGTATACTTCTTTTATGAAGAAAAATAGTACTTAATCTTTGAGAAGTACAGAAGTCCACAAGTTTATCAAGATAAAACAAGTGTAACAAAGTTTTTTCTTAATTTAAAGACCGTGTATAATCGATTGCATCTAGAATCCTCACATGCAAATGGAAATACGATCTCCCCTTTGTTTATTTTTCTTCGATTGAACAATCAAGATCATTTCTTGAAAGGTGCATCTACTGAAAAAAGAAATAATTTTTGTTTATATTGTTGAAATAAAATTTTCTTTTAATTAAGGGAAATTTGTACTTATTCGCTATTATTATTAAATCATAACACTACGCGCATAATATGCGTGTATTAATTGCGTCAGAGTCATGGTTTGTTGGGCTAACCTTAACAAAAAGTTTATTAGGAATACCTAGACGAAACACCAATTTATTTTATACCAATATATTCTTTTCCCGTATAAATCGTTGTGATTTTTATTCATACATATGTAAAGAAACAAATAACAAATATCGAGTTAAAAATATTGGGACGAAACTTAACAGTAATGAAGAGAAAGACAGTAAATGCATCGAATGTTTAATAGAAAAAGAACAATAAGTACGCGTATAAAGTTAATGTTTCGAAATAATCTTATCTTTAGTTTTGTTTCAAATGTAATCGTTCGAATTACATTATAGATATTTACTACTATTATATTGTATTTTTTACTCTTTTTTCTAATACGATATTATTGTTTTTGCTTCTACCATATCCCTAATGTATTTAGAATTATAACTATATAGTTTCGTATTTATGGGTTACGTAATTATGTTTATTCTTAAGATGACTCAAAGCATTGATATGTATTAATAGAAACGGTAATAAAAATAGCTTATCAAACACTGACAATTACTAAATATTTAGTTAGCTATTATATCGATAAGCATGGTATGTGTGTTTAGAGTACTAATATCGATCTACGATATTTATCCATCTTGTATTAATATTCTTATGTTACGTTGTGAAATTTAATTGTCAACCTTCAATCGCAATATTGGTGATTTTCTTTCGTGTTGCGATATTTAAATGATTTAAAAAGTAAATATTGTTGCGTGTCTTGTTAACTTGCTCGAAAGATACATTAAATATTCGTGACCAGATGATTGCTGATAAGATCTATTTCTCGAAGATAACTTTCATCGTTCTACCACGTAAACGTTTCCTGGAATTTCTCCAATAACAAAAACAACATTTTATGCATTTATTTTTGAAATAATTCAGGATTTTATCTCACTTTATCGCGTATTATTCGTAACGATCATCTAATTCGTTATTTTCTAATCACAGTGGTTGTTGCTGAACAAATTATCGAAAAGAAGTTCTTCTTGAAAAATGATAAAATTGTTCTGTAACGATAATTCTAATAATTGTTGCTTACAGGAAAATAATCAAAAATAACCTAAAGAATGTAACACAAAATGAATATTATCGAACTTCCAAGAATAAGTAAAAACATCCAATGTTTCTCTTTTGTTCGATCAATTTCAATTTCATAAACTGCATAGGTATGTACTTCTGAGGTAAAAAGACAATTTTCTTTTAATATCACAAAACGTTTTAAACGTTGATGATTCATCGTGCAATAATTTCAAACGTTTACGTGAAATTACCTCTTTCATTAAATTCCTTGCTGTGTATAAGAGATAACAGAATACTGAGGGAAAGGAAGAAACGTTATTCGTGTGAGGCTTGAGATAACGTCTTGACCTACGACTTTTATACCGAATTTTCGGCCATTGATATTATCGATGAAGGTTTCATAAATCGCGGCCAGAATTATGAGAGGTTTTTCGTATACACGCGTAATACTCGAAAGATTAGTCGACTAGTAACATTCGACTGGAAAGCATACATTAGGAAAAAATTGTGCAATCGATAGAATTCGATACTATTATTCGAATATTTCTTTCGATTTCAGAAAATATGTACATATTGCCCAAAAATGAGTAAAATTTGATTCCAATAATAAATGACGAGTAACACGAACGTGTAGTAATTTTTTCGTAACATTTATTCGATCGAGCTGTTTAATTATTTCTTCCTTGTGAAATATTTAAATTCTAATTTTGATTCAACAAGTAGCGGATGCAAAGTGGATTGTTTATCTTCTATTTTTTATGGATAAGAATTTTACATATCTCTACTATTAGAGTATTCTCGCGTATAAAACCATCGAAGTTTTCCACTATTTGATAACTAAAAACTGCTATCAGATGACATTAATATGTACAATATATCTATCAATTTTAAGCTCGAATACAGGTGAACATGACACGATAAACAATTTGTCGATTGAATAATGGATCTAAATATAAATGTCTCGTAAAAGTTTCTATTGGAATAATATTCAGTGGCAGTTGGCTTCAATATTACAATATTAATACAGCTTCTGGAAATATGGATCCAATGTTTTACCAATTTCGGTCAACAGATACGAAGTTTTGAAATGAACCACACGACTCAAGAAACAGTATCTAATCCAAAGAAATGATCGATAAAATATAAATACACTTATTTCGCATATTTTTATATTTTCATCAACAGTTATTATTTTTTTATAAAAGCTACTGTCGTTAAAATTTTCGATAAAACGAACATACTCGTGGAATCGCTAAATAAAATAACAATCGATACAATCGGTTCGAGCATACTGTATTCGTACAACCGTAACAACGTATAAAAGTTTCGACGCTGATTTTAGATACTTGGTGTTTTAATACGTTTTAGGTCCCTTGGTGTTTTAATACGTTAATTGTTTTCTCTTGTTTCCTCTTATTGCAGATCGATGCACCGTAGAGAAGTTTACGTGTTATTTTTATAAGAAGTTAATAAATAGTGACACACACATTGCGCGCAATGCTCGTTTCTTATTCTCTGTTATCCCCAGCTCCATCGATCGCTACCTTGTAAGTAAATGCTTCCCTTAAACGCACCTCCAACCTTCTTCTCCTTCATAAGATCCCGTTCTCAATACCGACACGTGTCCGACTGGTGTCGCGAAGCGCTTCTCACGTATTATTGGCGGAAGAAACTAAACGAGACACTTAGCTACTTGAGAGACACCCACATACACCATCAGTATCGAAAGTCGATACTACTCGAAGAGAGTTCCCATTGAGAAGGAGATCAGATTATCATACGTATTTGTTAAACCGAAATAATTAAGAAATTCAAACGTAGACTCTCGTAGACATATTTATCGATTTTTTAATCTACTGTCTGAATTTTTTTTAACGAGTTGTAATAAATATTTTTGGTGTTTCAGGATTACGATGCATCATCTGTTGTCCAATGTAAAAGTGAATTTACCATCGACACAATGGCGTCGCTCCACAGGTAGGTAACGGATGGAACGAACCAATTATTGAATAGTACAAATATTGCTGTTCTCATCTACAATATTGGATTTCTTTATACTAATAAAAACTGGGAAATATAATTGAACAAAATGGCGACAGTTTGAAAAGAGATTTCGATATTTTCTCAATCAAAATTCCAAAATTTTTGTACCTGGAGAAGATTAAGAAACTCGAAAATTTAAAGATACCGAACGAAATTTAGTATGTCTAGTTTCAATGCACAGAAAATTTCAAGTCAATTGGTTCGATGATTCTTGAAATCTCGTGTCAACAGGCTCGATAAACTCGGTGTTGACAAAAACGCGTTTAAGCTTTCGTTCGAAACAGAACAAATTGAAAAAGTCAGAAATTAACAAAATGTCAACACTTCGGAGAAGTACACAACGATTTTTACCACAATTGTTGCATCTTATCTCTGTACTGCGAAAGAAATTGTTTTCATTTTTTATTGACCCTATTTCTGATGAAAACTATATATTTACATTACGTGTAGCCAAAATTTCAAATTGAGCGATTAATTAATTTTTAAGATATCCTGTTCACCGGTTTAAAACATGTCAATTTAAGAAAAATTCATATAAAGTGTTCTCAATGGTTTCTCTGCATACGTAGGAAAGGATTATTTATTGTATATAGCAAGGATTATTTTTTTTTCTATTACAACATAATAAATACAAATATATTGCCTTATATATAAATTAAATTCGTTCCTCCAAATCATCCCTAAATTATTCTACGAAACATCTTGTGATATATAGTGTACGATTTTTGTTGTAACTTGGTTGTACAGTACTCACTGTTCTTTACATCACTCCTGTTTTTAACCAAAATATCATCAAGTTTTCGAACCTACAATATATATTCGTTTCCAGACGCAAAACGGAGAATGCGTCTGCTTATTATTTCTGTTGAATTTCCAATACCATCTAAAGATGTAAAGGTGTGATCTTCCAGAAGATTCTATTCTACGGATACGTGATGCTTATTAAACAAAATTAGAGTTTGTTTGTTACCACGACGAACTGCGATTCGCAGTTAGTTTGAAAGCCAATCTCGTGAAGAACGCACGCAAAAAATATATCTTACTCAATATTAATAAAGTTTGATTTATTGATAACGATAGAAATACCCAGCTATTATTTAATCGCGTCCATAATTTAAAATTTCAATAATTTCCATGTAGGAACGTTTTCATGGTAGGGTAAAAATGGTCACCCTCTCAACGAAAACATGGATCATCGCACTAATGAAGGGGAACACCGGATGTTATACCGTATCACCATGGGGTCTAAGTGGGTAGGCTCCTTAGTCGGTGGTGCCAGGTGCAGAGAATTCCGTAGTATCCTCGTCCCCATCCTGAGGGTCAGGTAAGTCTTTGGAAGATTCCCCCCACGTTAAAATAAATAAAAAAAGATGGTACAGTAAAAGTTCACTAACTGCAAGAAACGACCTACAACGCAACTGCCTGTTCCCCACCACTGAGGGAGACTCCCTTTGACGCATCGTGAAGGTCGACGACCGGGTTGTAACCTGTTCTGAACTCTGTTCATGGGAGACAATTTTCAAAATCCTGCACGAGTTTTTTACCTTGAAGCGATGCCAAAAATTCGACAGTTGCAATATTAGTTCCGTCGAGTAGTCTAATTTTGGTTATTGTACATATACGTTCTATTATTTGGGACAGATCCTTTAGTGTATAGGTACTTGTGTACATATACCCAAAGTATATTCCCAGTGATTCACATGTCAATGTTTCTCAAGAAGATTGTTCTGTGTTAGATTTTATCATAGAAGATTTTCTTGTAGAAGAGTTTTGTAGAGTTGGTACAGGTTGTCGATGAAGTTCAATTTTTACAATTCTTTGTTCAGAAACATAAGTTATAATTTTTTATCGAAGTTATGATACTTCTTTGGTGTAACTACTATCTTAATAGCTTGTGAAATAATTGGTCGCTTTTTTCTAATTCTAAGGGGGAGGGGGGAGAGGGTAGCTTTATATACGACATTTAGAATGTGGTTTTGAATGTTTCTGTTGCGATTCTTAATTAATGTCGTATTATGAATATACTGTAGAAGTTTGTTCGTTAGATAGCGGAAGCTCCGTATAATTACGCGGATTTTTACATAATTTTCGTTGCAGCTACAAATCATGAGGATACATAGTAGAACAAAAAAGAAAACCGGTGCAAAGAGAAAACAATTTTTCAACAGAGAAACATAATAACGAGAAAGCTACACGTATACATACATACATATGTTCGTACATGTTCCGTCTCATTGAACGAAATGAAAAGTATGGATTATATAATTACAAAGTAGGTACTTCCGATTCCGTTTGTTTCTCTTTAACCTGCAAGAAACTAAAACTTTTCTTTGATAATGTAATGTATTATACACTACATAATAACATAGTATTATGTTTATTTTGAATAAAAGATACGATACAACAAGAAGTGATTAGTTTCGTAAGAAGCGTTAAACAGGAAAATGAACTCGTCAAAAATAATAGCTGAACAACTTTTTATGAGATTGAGAACTTTTTTGCTATCAATGAAGAAAATATCTATTCCCACTAGGTAAGAACTTTCAATTTTATTTCTTATAAAATTTATTCAAGCCAGACCTTTTATTTACCTGTTATTTCTATATTTGAATAGTTTCGATGGAACCTATTAAAAAAGTTCCATAACTGTTATTATATACAATCTTTGCAAAAGATATTTGTTTGGTAAAACAATTCCACGAAGATAATGAGTTCTTTAATATTTTAGTAATTTGTAATTTAGATGTGTGTTTGTTGGATGTTAGATGTTTATTTTAGAAACTTGTTTAAAAAATCCAGAACGGAGTCTAGAAGATTCTTTTTTCAATTTTTGTTTCAAACAACTCAATGTAGATACTATATAATATATATCGTATATATTAAAAGATATCAATAATTCGTCAATTTAGTTATCCTCGTATAAAGTAATAACTAAATTTAAACAAATAGAAACTAACTAAAATTAAAATGAAATTTATACATTTTGAATTTTTTTTTATTTAAGTTCAATTTATCAGTGAACGTGTAAACATACTCGATGTCTAACAAGTATAACACTAAACTATTCTAACATTTTAGTCTGTGAATAACAGATTGTTCTTTTCTGTAGTAAACAAGGAGATATACATTACTCTATTTCGGGTCAATTTTGCGATGAAAATTAAAAATAAACAAGTCGAAATCTCTTATTGTTACGCGATAAAAGAAATTGTAGTCTTCGCTGCAGCAATTGTTACACACGAATAAATAAGTAACTTAGCTTCTACTTTAAATTATTTCGAATACTGCGATGCATCGACATGCCATTTTCTAAATTTCTTACATAGAAGATAAGTACATTTGTTTCATGAGGCACGTTTCCGTTAAAAATTTTAATTCAGTCGTTAAAAGAAAAACAAGGAAGTGTAAATATTTCGAAAGGTCGACTGATACGACACGAACGCCATATTTTGGGGCAGCAGCCATTGCTCTGTCGCCCTTCGGGTAGGGAACACGACGCTGTGATCATACTGTGTAGACCCTAAAATACTTACGATCGCTTTCTAACATCCTGTGAAGACGGCCCTTTGTGAAACGTCCCCACAGGGTTAAGTAATTCAATGTTATTACGCGTCGATAGAATACCCTTAATTAAAATTACAACGCAATATCAAAAGGAAGTCTACTGGTGACGCTGACTAGGAGAACATGTTCCTAATATTGGTTTTTACTAAGCATACAAGTGCCTAGAAGGGAATTCCATTTTAAAGATAAGCCTTTCAGGGACATTGTAAGGGGGTATACGAATTTCTAAGGCGATAAGGTGTGGTAATCTTTGAGGATTCACATAAGCTGTGAATCACGTATAACTAATATTATCTAATAGTAATACACGTATAAAGAAATATTTAAAAAATATTTTTACGCACTATACATCCAAAAATATTAAATATTAAAGCTGTTATTGTCGGTGATGCAAACCCCCTTATTCTGCGTGCATATCTATACGGTGAACATTCTACAAACAGTAAATATTATCCAAAACAGTAAAAGAGCATTTTTTTTTTATTATACTCGTACTTGTAGTTTGTTTGTCACTTGAGGATTTAAGTCTTTTATTTCTTACTTGAGAAGTACGGATTAGTAGTTCCAGATTTTAGGGTTTTTTTAATCAAATAATGGACGAATTAGAATATTTTTAAAATCATTCGTTTGTTATAAATAATATTTGTGTCAAATTTGAAGTTTATCTCAGTTACGTTGTTTTGCAATTATCGTGTACAACGTTTAAAAAAGCAGCGCCTCGAGAAAAACACATTTAAAATTTATAAAAACTAAAAATTTCAATATGGAGCCGTTTGTATATTATTTTTAAAGCTTTAAGTTACCCATTTATGGAGAGAAAAATATTTTACTTTTAACATTAACCTAGTTAGAAGGACTGCTATATGATACGTATAGGTACCTACGTTTAACTTTTCAATTATTTATGATACTATTACGTGAAAGTAACGACTAAAATTGTGAATAAACATTCATAATTACATTTCCGAATACACGGTCACAAGTTTAATAAATGTTATGGATCAATGTTAATTTGAATATTTGTATATTTAAAATGAGTTAGGTTTCTGAAAATATTAGAGATATATAAGTGAGAAAATTTATTATAAAGTAAGTGGATTGCTATGCAAAAGCATATTTCGGTAGAAAAGTGGAATTCAAATCAAAATACTCACTTGTATTTCCATATAGATCTATGAAAAAATTAACTATTATATTGTATACCTTTATATAGTGTATGTTTTAATTTACTTTTAATTTTCTTGTTTTCAGTTGGCTTCTGTATTCATTCATTTGTTCTATTTTCGTCAAAATTGTAGCTGTCTGTATATTGACGATATCAAAATCAATTAGAACTTCGATTGGTTTTGAAATCTTGATAAATCTTAAAACTTCTAACGAGTCTTGAACGTTTAAAATCTTGAATACTTTAATATAAAAGCTATAATTTTTTATAAACAAATAATAATTCAGTTTATAACTTTTTAAAAATTTGTAAACTTTGCTAGACTAGAAAAATTCTCATACTATATAAACTTTAATATATTTACAATATATTGACTTATTCGTGATATAATCGGATTTCGTTTAGTACATTAAGTTATGGGCAATAAAAAACGATTAAGGTAGGAAAAAATGAACATTGGAATTTTTTATTTTACCCCTGGTCTCCTGTACCTACTTAATGATTGTGGATGGCTTTCTACCTTCTTCTTTTCATAATCAGCAAAGTTTTTGAAAAAATTATATGTAGATTATAATACCAGAATTAAGTATCCTAAGAAATGAAAAGAATCAGTTCTGCGAGTAGCCGGCTAGAAATATGTAGAATTTCGTTTGTATTTCGAATTTTATTGTAATAATACCTTATCCACAGATTTTAGATACTTATAGAATATACTTATAGTATACTTATAGATATTCGTAGGTTGTTCAATAAGTTTTGTCAGTTTTTAACAGTGAAACAGTAGAACAGTACTAATACGACTTTGTCATTCGACAAAACTTATTGAACAACCTATTAGATATGTTTTACATCGCACTACGATATCGAGAAGCATTCTATGCTTAGAAAACAATATAATCTAGTCAATTTTCTGAATATTGTTGAAATTTTCTTCTATGGTTACCTTCAATTGATATTTATTATGGAATTTAAAGTACTTGCTGTAATTGAAGATAATATATTTCATTGTAATTTGACTATTACATACATTTATCACAAACTAGCCAGTCTGATGTGGAAATTACGTAATCTATTCAATCTAGTTCCTTCTTTCCAAGAAAACATTATGTCCATCAATTTCTTCCAATAATCGAACGTTTAAGCTTTCAAAGTGGGACTAATAATTTATTAGAGAATATTCTATCGTTGACGTAAAGCAGAAAACATGAAATAAAAATTTATCCATTTCCAATGGTAGTTTCATTGCCTTTCACCCGATGAAATCTTAGTCTTATTATTTTCTATTCATTCGTATGTGTTAATCTCGTTCAAATTTCTTAATTAATAATAAATATTCATTATTCAAAATATACGACAATATAATATAAAAAATATCTACCAAAAAGCGTTCGTTTTCGTTTCTTAGGTTCCACTGTTTGAATATTGAAACTTTCAGATAAACGGTATTCGAATAATCGAATATTCGATTAATCTATGTTCGATTAATCTATGTTCGATTAATCGAAGTTCTTTTGGGTTTCGAAATACTCTTCTAATATAAAGTTTTCCAAATATTCTTTTAACATTTGTAGAAAGCTAGAATAGATAAAGAATATATACAGGATAAGTAGAAAATGAAGATATTATTTGTTTGTCATTTTCTTTTTAAAGGGAGTTGGTTAATGTGCTTTGAGTCCTTTTGGAGGATACTCAAAGGGCCGCCACGAGATACAACCACTCGTTTCCTCATGGTTTCCTAGTAAAAGTGCGTAGGCGTATGCCCTTTAGGGGCCAACAATCCTCTTTCTTCCATAAAAAGGATCACTTGTCCTTTAAGGACGTTCCATTGAATTTTTGGCCAGTTTCATCCTCGGTTTTATGAGCTCCTGTCGCCAAAGTTTGCGCTTCACTCAGCATCACGTGTTTACACCATCGAGGTAATGTATCACTAGGCTTGCATGTTTCTCTAATTATTAGAGATAAATAATTAGTTAAGCTCGGCTGTAAAATTAATTAACGAAGAAACTGAACGTAATACGAAACGATTCTCAACACAACGTAATGAAACTTTCATAAAATCGTGTAAATAGGGTGCTGATACATTTACACTTTTTTAACAAACAATAGGACTATAGATTTAAAATAATTGTATTATAAACAAGTTTGTTTATTAATTTATACCGACCAATTTACACCGTGTATTATATTTCTGCTGGAGGAATTTTACTCGTTTCGATTATTACATTTACGGTAAACAAGAAAATGTCGATGAAAATGCTCTTTTAGTTTTCGCGAAGAAGATCATTTGTTTCCCGAGTGAGGACAGTTGATCAAATATGACAAGTGCCCTTGGCCTTCGATAGACTCAACATTTTTTTTCATCGACTTCCGGAAGATTTGACCAGGAAATTATCACGAACAGCGGCCACGTGTCTGCTATTGCGATCGGTCGTATGCATTAACATATATAGAAAATCAATACCACCGCACGGATGAAATTTTCATACCAACGTGTACTGTCAAATGACATATTATAATTTAACAAAAAATACATCAAGAATTTCGCATATCCAATTGAATTTACTTCAAATTCAAAGAAAAATACATGTTTATAATTTATTAAATTTGAACTACTAGAGAATAATATTATGGTGTAAATAATTAGTTTCATTACAAATTTTAATCGACACGCAGAAAAAGAAAGATGAGGATGTCGTTTCGTATCTCTGCATAACAAAGCACTTGTCGTCGTATCAAAGTAAATAAATTAGATTAATTTGAAAAATTATTCATGAATACGAATATAACGAAAGCCTTGTGTAGTGAAATGAAGAAATACGTGGAGTACTTTTTTTTTCTGAGAATTCAGAATATTGTGGCATCAGGATACCATGGACGTGTTGAAGTTTGTCAGGAACGGTGTTCCTGGACTCGCCGCATTAACCGGAAACGAGCTACTTCGCCATTGGTCGGGGGCACATAAAACGAGTCATAAAATGCGTTTGCTTGGTAGGGAAACAAGACAAATCGTCTGGATGTCAACGGTATTAGGAAACCATGGCTTAGTAGAGTTTTATATTCCTGACGTGGTTAATTATACAGTGTATCCCAGGCAAGGGAGGTAACCTATATCTTTAAAATATTCATAGGTGGAAAAAAATGTAAGACAAAGTTAAATGATTTGGGATGTGTGTAATTGTATGCATTAATGCATTTAAAAACTTCAATTGCACCTATTTTTTATATCGGGTCCCATACTTTTAAATACATTATTCGATGCATTTTTTCCTCGTTTACAAGAAAGTATTAAGAGACTTATGCAATTTAAACTACTAGTTTAGAAGTTATTACAATTGAAATTTTTCTTAGTCCATTTTCTCACCGAAATTGACTTACACGTATTAGCTAATATAGTTGAAAACTGATGTCATAATAAATGTTCGAGTGATCCTCAATCGGACATAAACACTTTCTCTATTGTTTTCTTTACATTATGTTTGACACGAATGAAGTCTCATTCGGTAACTTTCTATTTCTTTCAAAATATATTGTTTCATGAATATCTTGAGTAAGGAGAGTATGGAGAGTATTAATGTAAATAGTCATGGTGGGATTATGTCAACTTAAAATTTAAAATATGCAAATCGATTACAAGTAAACCACTAAATGATATATAATTCATTTAGAAAACTTTTATTCGCAGAAGAACATTATTAAAATGAAGATCTTTAACGGGTCAAAAATTGTGATAAAGTAACAATAAACAATCTCAAATAAGAACTCTTAAACTAGGTTATTAGATTTTCAGTATTACTGTTAATATTGTCTATTTACCTCTTCCAAGGTACTGTGACACACGCTTGTTTCATATTGTATCATGAAAGTAATCATTAAAATTGTGAATAAAATGATTGATGTTTAAGAAGGTTAGCAAACCAGTAAACAAATATCGTTTCCTTTACGAGAGAATCGTGACTCTACGATTCGATGAAAATATAGGTACTTGAGCTTGAATAAAATTAAATTTTTTAATATAAAAAAATAATTACCGAGGTATTATTACACAACGTACGCATACAAGAAAACGAAATAGATAAAAATGATCAAATGAGAGAGTATAGCAAATAAATATTTAAAAAGGAGCTAAGCCGATTTGTTACAAACGTGTGGAAAAAAAAACAAATGGTTTTCATGTACAAACTGTTTTCTAAGGATTACGTTGATCAATACATATGTGGTGATAATGTTAATAGTACAAATCTTCGGATTAGCATAATGTGTACAAGTGAAAGATAAACATCATGTTTACGTGCTTTTCTACGAGTATTTTTTGCCTACGGAAAGAGAAAGTGAGTCACGATTAACAAGTAATATCCTAATTGAAGATATAAAACTTAAAACTAAAAATACTAATCGTGATCCACTTTCTTCTCCAGTAGAACAAAAGTACATATATACACCTACTATATTAAGTCATTCCATAAGTTCGTGCCATTATTTTCTACCGTATAAAATAATATTTTAATTTTATCTACGAAGCTTACGAAAAAATGTTCTCTTTGCACAACCTTCTTCCATCTTTTAGGCAACGACACGATCCCATTGGTATAAAATTTCTTTGGTTAATAATTCAAACATTTTTATAAAGCATTTTCTGTTGTGTTCACATTGTCACATTTCTTGTCAGTTAAATAGTTATAACGATCGAAACGAAGTCTGACGGTGTGATATTTGGAGAATAAGATAGATGGGATAATATTTCGCAACCAAATTCGTGTCATTTTTTTTTGCACGCTTTATGCAATATGGAGTTTGGCGTTGTCGTGATGAAAAATCACATTGTTACGATTTATAAGTTTTGCACGTTTTTCTGTAATTTTTTTCTTAATGATTCAAATTGAACCCAATACAGGACAATATTAATTGTTTGTTTTTACGGAATTTTGTTTAAAGAACAAAATTACTTGGTTGTTCCACTATACAGAAAGAAGAACTTTGCGAGGGTGTAAATCAAGTTTTGCAACCCGTCCTGCTCGATTTTCTCTTTCAACCCAAGTTTCGTACACGATCTATTTTTTATTTGTAATTTCAAAAAGAGTTCCGTTTCTTTACGTTCGAGCAACGATATGCAAGTTGCCACGCGATTAAAGTGATTAGGTTCTGTGAGCTGATGCGGTACCCGTACGTCTAGCTTTGACATTATGCTCATTGTCTTCAAATATCTATGAACACATGATTTTGACATATCTAGCATTTGCGACATTTCTCGCACTGACAAATTTCTCGTTTCGTTCACCAGACTACGAATTATGTTTTCGTAATAAAACACCTTCTCCATAAACAACACAAATGTTATTTGCTGCACTCGTTGCCGTATTTCCTTTTCGGAGCTCATATAATATGAGACGACGAAAATGAACACACGTTTCGCTTATTATTTTATCGAATATTCGATGTAAAATTCTTATAACTTCACGATCTGTAGCTTTCGAATGCCTTTCACAGACTGAAGCATAAAGGTTTAGTTACACAAGTTATTCTATCTTTGTGTGTTTATAAAACAACGCAAGAAGTATGAACAAAAGGTCTGTCGACTCGTTCGTATATTTACAGGTGCTCAAAGTTGAAGTGTCATAGTGTCTTCTTACAATGGAAAAGTGACAAAACTTATTGAACAATCTAGTATACTAACCACTGTAATATTTATTGTTAGAAAACGGTTTACATATCGTAAGTGTAAATGTTTGAAGACATTTAAATAAAATATTGTTTTCGAAATGTTAGGTACATAGCTGTCTATTTGTTATACCTGTGATACTGGTTAGCAAAGAATTTGTTAAGCAAAGAATTGAAGATATTTGGATGTAAAAGGGAATAATGTTTGTATGAAAGGATGAGAGTGGTGAGTATGTGTGGAATTATTGTGTGAGCGACTGTAGCTTTAAGTTTATGTTACGATAATGAGTGTAGTGTGGTATGGTTTAGGTGTTTTGTATATGGTATGGGTGAAGAGAGTCGGAGTGAGAGAAATGTGCATGGTGTCACACTCTGTTGAGAAACAGAGCATATACTAGGTTGTTCGATAAGTTTTGTCGTTTATTTCATTGTAAAAGGATACTATGACACTTCCGTAGTACCATCTTTAGAAAAATAAAACGACAAACCTAATAGCTTCGTTTCTTATCGAACGACGAAACTTATTGAGCAACCAATTGTGTATTATAGAGTGAGAAGAGAGTGTCCGCAGTAGAAGCGTGCGTGAGAGAAGTAGACTATTGTGTTATCGTACAACTTCATTTTTCTGTTCATGAATTACATTTTTCATCTTACTTATCAACGTGGTTCATTATTATCCACCCTCGCAATACCTATTCTCTACTTTCCATATTTGACTACTACTGAATTTCCAATACCATCTAAGAATAACAGAACAAAAATCATCTCTGGTAGCCGCATGCATTTATGTGCATGTATGTGCATGTATGTGCATATATGTGTATATATGAATATATGCATGTGTATATGAATGTGAATATATGAAATATCATTCTAGAATCTTCCAGAAGATTTCATTCTACGAATACGTGATGTTTATTAAACAAAATAAAAGTTTGTTACCGTGACAAACTGCAATTTGCAGTTAGCCTGAAAGCCGATCTCGAAAAGAACGCATGCAAAGGATAAATATAATTTATAAAAGTTTGATTTATAAAGTTTGATTTATTATATTTTTATTATAAAATAGAAATTCCGAGTTATTATTTAATCGCACCAATAACCAAAAATTCTAACAATTATTGTAGGTATTTAACTCAAACCCGAGGTTGTATACATAACCTAAACGTTATGAAATATACAGTTGAAACATTTGCTTAATTGAAAAAAAGGTATTGCACCGTGTAAGTGTTGAAATCGTCTATCAATGCATCGGTAAACGAAGAATTAATTATCTCAAAATTACACTCGTAAGATAAATAAATTTGATTCCTTGTTAATGGTTCGTGCACGATCTGGTGTTATCTTCCTCCATTTCACGATCGCATTCCTCGCTTTAGTCCATCATTCCCGAATATCAGGGCGACAGATGCGAGGGTCTCAGAGCTCGTAAATTATGCTCGCTTGTCGTACGGACAAAGACGAGTAGACACGAGTAGTATTAGGATAATATGACGGCGATAAGCGTTGGTGGCTCGAGATGACTTTCTGGTCTACCGAAGGCGGTTCGCGCACTAACATCGATGGCTAACGCTATGAGCCTATACACGTTTATCTGCGTCACAGCACCTGTTGGTCGTGTGCACGCACGTCTCTTCGTTTCACCTGTCGTGGCGCGTCCGTTGGTTTTGTTTTTATAGTGCGAGCACACGCACAATCAGGAGACCATAGTTGGCAGATAGTTGTCGAGCAACTGGTCGTCCTCGAGGATGGCAGACGAGCCCCTCCTCGTAGCAAGTAAATTCAATTTGTCCGGGCTGAAGAAAGATAAATCGCGCAGATGTCAACGGTACTAGGGCAGCATGATTGCAAAGGAGGTGCGCGTTTTAATTCCAACAAGGCGTTCCGCGACATCGTAAGCTCAACACCGAGACACTTTGCTTGAATTCGCGGGCCTCGAATAAATTGCACTTACAAGGAGAGTGCAAGTACTTCGGATCATTGAGTTACTTGAAACTTTGCATGTTTGTAAATTTAGGCATCCAGTTCAAGAAAATGTAGCATTATATGGGTAACTACTCAATAGTTTTTGGGATATTTATGATGAAAGTTTTATTATTTTCATAATTACGAATTTATTTCACATAATTTCCGATCACTGTTGCGGTTTCGAGACAACATCCGAAGATGCCTATACTGGAGTAGCTAGGGTTCGAATCTCCCCCCTAAATGACAGCTTCCTTTTGCAATCTATTTTTTATTTTGTATTAATTTTTCACCCACGAAGACATATCATTTTATATAAATTGTAAATAAAATTTCTTAATAAAAAGTTTATTTTCTACGCTTTCTTATACTAGTACATATTTGTTACAAAATAATAAGAATACTGTGCAAGAAGAATAATTTTTCATAGTAATTTTATTTATTACAAACAGAAGACAAAAATATAAATTATCATTATATACAGGAAATACAAAACCTATCGCTTGTATAAGTATGAAGTACACGTGATTTGCAGCTGCTTATTAATAAAAAGCAGATGTTCGTGTAATGATACTCCGCTTATTCGATGTGCAAGATGTCGATCTATGCTTTCCCTGTTTCTATGGTAAGTACCACTGCTGTAATCAACAATAAGTAAGTACTTTCTTATATTTATTCGGTGACGAATGATTTTCTCATTATGATTTATTTGTTTTCAGAGTCTGTTGACAAAGCTTTAATGTGTTTTTCTTGCACAATATTCTGATTATTTTGTTACAAATATACACTGGTATAAGAAACTGTAAAAAGTAAACTTTTTATTAAGAAATTTTATTTACAATTTATTTAAAATTATACGCTTTCATGGGCGAGAAATGAATACGAAATAAAAAATAGATTGCGAAAGAAAACTACTAATTACAGACGGGACTCGAATTTTCAGATATTGCCGCTAAACCACAATATTCGGTAATAATCCGAAATAAATCCATAGTTACGGCAATAATAAAACTCTAATCACAAATATCATAAAAACTATTGAGTAATTGCCTTTATAATGCTATATTTTCTTGAACTGGATGATTAAATCTACAAACGTGCAAAGTTTCAATTAAATTAATGACTCGAAGGACTTACACATACCTTGTTAGAATGATCAATAAGTAAATAGTACATTTGCAGATACGCATATCGGATCTGAACAAAGAATAAGAGATATCCAAGGTAAGAACCTCTGTTGGATTTTTAATAATAACAATCATGTTCGTAACAAAATAAGACTGTACATTCTTTGGAATTTAAAAAACATGTACTATATTACAAGAAGAAGATATCTATGAAAAGAGGTGTAGAATTAATATTAACGTGGAAAAAGTATCGTTCCATTTGAGATGTTAATTTTCTGTAGATACGAGTTCTAGGGCTATATAAATAATTTTATATAGCACAATGAAACACCATTTGCAATTGAGTATTTGCCTAAATGGCAATATGTTTGAATGAAGAAGGTGAGGTAAAAGAAAAACATCAAAGAAGGAAAAGACGATTTAGCAAAATGAGAATTTATTATTTATAAACAATGAATAGATCATGGACAAAAATTTCATGGATACTTCAGGACGCCATAGTATTCTTTTAACGCTTTTTTTTCTGGATCAAATACAAGATATCCAAACAATATATACGCTGAAAAGAACCTACATATGTATTTCTATGAGAGAACGATTGGTTGTTTGTTTACGGTAAGTACATCAAATAAAATCATATTCCTCGTGCAACAAATTTTATTTAGAAAATAACAGTTTGAAATGAGTTGGAAAAGTAATTTGGCGATAACGGTATGTTTAATAATTCTGATGTTGGCATTGTAGTTGTTAAATATGTTAAGGATTTAAGGATCTTGGTTTCCGTGGCCAAATCGAGAAACAAAGAAAATATCGCGTTGATTATTGAACGTAATCGAGGCACGTCCAGATCTCTATTGATGACGAACACGTCACAGAGTACATATATAGAAAACGTTACTTATAAAACTCGGGTAATCAATTTGAAGTCAGTCGATTTTTAGTTCCGTCAGAACACAGAAAGAACACGACACAGTTTTCCATAAATGGACTTTTATTCACCATGCAAAAGGAATATACATATTTCTTTCGAAGAAATTCGTCATAGTGAACTGTACCAAATATATTAAATATAAAGTTGCAATATATGCATAATGCAACTGATACGCATCTTTATATTTAACGTATTTGGTACAGTTTGTTAAGATCAATTACATCAAAGAAATTACTTTTTCTATTTTAAACTATTGCTTAAGCAAGAGGAAACATACGTATGTATCTAGATACATTGAAGTAACCAATGCTACTTTAATATCGTATACGATTGATTTTATAAATTGATGCCAAAATTGACATAATGTCACGTCCCAATCATCACCAGAGTGAATTATCGATGATCGGTGATAGTCGAATACTGTTCAGTATCGGGATTTCAGAAGCGAAGAGTAATTTGCAGAAACTGGGTGCAAGGAGTGAATGATCGTGGTGGAGTTAACGTTTGGGAGGACAGTCCAAGACGTCGACTGTATAAGAGGATTTTTACGGTAGCATTGAATGTATGCGCGCGTGATTACATTCGCAATGCGCGCGTCATGTTACGTATAAGAAGCCGAGAATCGATAAAGCTTGCGTGAGAGCACTTCCGTCACGGTGTGGGTGCAAACGCGACGATGGTGGAAGACGCAACACGATGATGGTGGGAGAGGCAACACGAGGAAAAGTGACACGTCGACACCGTTCGGACCACTGACAATGAAATCGAGTGTCTTGAGGCAGCCAAAGAAAACTGAGGACAATGGAGCAACTCCTCTATGTTACAGGGTAATATGAGGCTCGAGAAATCGTCGTTCAATGGACACACATCATGGCCAAGGAAATCACGACCTACGACAATCGTAGAGAACAAAAGAATCTTGGGGTGCTGTAATAGGACAACATGTTTGGACCCACTTGTCACGATCGATCCGTCACATTCAGCGTTGCTAAGAGTTGCTAAGATAAACAGTTTCATTACTATGGAATCACAGTATATACACAGTTCTGTTTTAATAGTTAAGAATCATCAATCGAAATCTCGTTGATTATGTTTGCTTAAGAAACATTTCTTGAGGTTCCAATATACGGTGTAAATACGTTCAGAAATAATTTCGTACCATTAATGATGTAGAAATGGTAAAGTAATTATTGAATTTCGGAGATAAATATCGTAATATTTGTTTCGACAATGGAGTATTTAAAATAGAAATAAGTTGATGTTGTTGACTTGTTTCGAGCGAATTATAAATCTATCGTTTCGCTTGAGTGACTCCGCATAAAAGGAATGCGGTGACAGTGATCAGGATGTTATAACGGGCGAGAATCTCGAGCCTCGAAGTCGTTTCTTCCGCGTGTTCCTTCGTCTATCTCCACTCTTTGCTACATACATATTCGAAACATGGAAACTGGTGCCGCGAGAATCGAAAGCGGTTTCAATCGTCACACCTGATTGTTCCATGCATTCGTCAGAAATCGTAGAAGACAAAAGCAGAGAAACGAGGAAGGGTTGTGGGCGGCGACGAAACATTCATAGAAACTCTATCCAGTATGCAGAACTACGAAGAGGTCAATCAGCATTTGCTTCCCCTTTACAACTGTGCCCCGTCACTAATTCCGGTTGACTTTTATTGTTTTCTATCGCTCACGCCCTAACTCTCTACCACTAAACATTCTCGTTTTACTTAAGCCGACTCGTAGATCGTCACAAAGCATACTTGATTTGATATTTTACAGTAGATATTAATTTTTCTCATTCGTTCTAATATGTTTTTATTACATTATATTTTTGCCCTTTGCACCGACAAATTAAGCTTAATGTTAATGTTCGGAACAAAGCGTTGATATTTTACTCGTGTGTTTAATTTATTTTATTTTCTACAGGATTGCACTAGTACTTTTTTATGGTACCGGTATTTTTTCCATTATTGACAATTTGTGTAGGTAACTTCGCTTCGTTTGTCCGTTAAAATGGCTACTATATCTTTAGAAATAAAACGCGATTAACAAGTAAAGAGATTTTCGTGTCTTCGATCCTCTCTGTATACAAAGGGAGCCAATACGACCACCTATCAACCTATGAGACCCTTGGAATTTCCTCGACTTCCCTTTGTTCACGAGAATGTCGTTACAATTGATTATACCCCTTTATCGGTCCACTTTAAGCGCTTATTTATCATTCCAGAAGATGGAAGAGTATTATCACCGTTTGAACTAAACGACGAATAACGAAAATAAATAGTTCCCGTAACGCAAAGTACAATTTCTTAACGCACTACTTAATATTAGAAATTCCTAAAAATATGAAATCTGTAATTACAAAATTTACAATTATTATTTATAATTCTCTCCTATTAAATAAACCAAGTACTCGTAATATCGAGGTTGCCCAAGTAATTCAAATAAATTTCCTCGTTTCCATACTGCGACCCCGAGTATGTACAGCAAATAATATTGAAATAAAAGAATCACTTGAAATATTTCTCTAATTTATTTCGAGACAAAGGGATGCTATTATCGTCGAATATTTGTATTTTGCTTTCGCATTTGTGTAGAGAGGAAAACGAGTGTTGTGAAAAAAAAAAAAAACTTGCCCAACTTTTTTCAACACCAGGATGTCATAGCCAGGTTGTGGATGCTCGGTGATCAGGTGGAATCCATTGTGGGGTTTCCAATCAATCGGTGCCTTCCGGTATTATCAGAGTAACATGAATCGCTTGGGAAAACCGAACTTTCCTATCGGTTGTCGTTTCACGAGAAAAACGTGCGTGTCCCCGATGCGTCGCTCCTGATAGACGCCGACGCGACCAAGACTTTTACGTACTGGAAAAGAATTAATTCTAAGAAAACGAGACGCGGGTTCGAGCTATCTGCAAATCCGCGAACCCCACTGCTTTCACATATGAGAATATCCGCGCGATTCGAGCTGAAGGAAAGGGTTAGTCGTTCAAGTGCTTCGAGTCACACATCGTGACAGGGCTATCATAACGTAACAGTAGGTATCCTAATATTCGTCTGGTCGATGACCCCAAAAACCTTTCGAGCAGAGACGTAACCCGGGCAACAGTGACGTACATAGACAAGTTCTTTTGTGCTTCCCCGTAAAACATTTTGAAGATCGAATACACGGACACGGATACGTAATTAATTAGGAAACGAAAGAAGCATTAGGTTCCTTGTGGAGATTTCAGTATCGAACTCGATTCTGTATATCTTTGTTTACGAATACTGTCTTCTATTCGTAATATCATTATTTATCATCCGAAGGTTACAAACTTTCAATTGTTAAAATGTTACTTTTAGATTTAGCTAAAAATCTTTTCCATTTGATGGTAAATCGTTTTCTTTTTTTTTTCTTTTGAGAATTTAAATAGAGTTAATATTTGGACTGCTTCGTTTCTGAAAATTTACGACTTTGATATCTCAATAAAGTACATTTTTCGAATGGCATCGATGGTAAAAGTCAGTTATAAAATTTCCGAATGGTTTGTAAGAAGATTGAACACAGCTTCGTATTCGGAGCCTCCGGTGAACCAACCTGGAACGTTGACCAGCGCTACTCATAAATTACTTCGAACAACCAATAATCAAGCGCAGTTTCTCCCAAGAAATATCTCGCGCGTATAAATCTAAACTAGGTGCGTCTAGACACAATCATTGCCTGTCAAAGCTGTCCATTAACGCATCAGATCGATGGCATCATAACTCGACTAAGGAACAGGCGAGAATCTATCTAAAAGAGCTTGAACGAGCCTGGCGGTTTCAGCGTGCTTAGAACTCAAACAGGGACACTGCCCCACGTTACGAAGAGAAGTGGTAGACGGCGAGTTCCGATCGTTCCGATCGTTCCGATCGTTCCGATAATTGAAAGGGCTATCGGTAGTCTATTGGTTTGATCCCCCGATCACAGGCTAGCAGAAAGGTCCTGGCAGTCGTACGAAATTTCTCGGTGTTCTCTGTGCATCTGCATTATGCGCGTTGCACAGGCAATCACGCTATTGGCTGTATTTTCGAAAGTGTGTAACGTTTGTGACACGTTTCGTCAACAAGTTGTGATGCCGGTAACGAAGGCAGGGGATCCGCGCTGGCAGCCACTTTGTTCGCGATACAATAGAAATAAGAACGAACGACCACCCCGTGACAGGAATAATTTAATCCGATGCCTGAGGCAAAGGGTTGAATAAAATATATTCACATATTCGAAGCAGGCGAACATCCGAGGTAAGAAAGTACGCGGTCGGTTGGGTCGGTAGCTAGCGACTGCTCTCGTCCTTAGGGATTCATGTTACTCTGGTGGCTCGTCCCGTTCTTCGGAAACTGTCGTTTCGCGGCGACCGTCCTTCGGAGGGAAGAACGGTGGACAGGTAGGAAAACGGAACGGTTGGAAAATTTATGCAGGGTGATGGTTGTCCAGAGTCGCGCGAAGAATCTGGGTTGCCGGCGTTGGAGAGAAAGGGTTTGCCTCGTCGGGATTCCACCCACGCTTTTTTCACAGGATAACATCCTGGCGAGGAACACAGCTGAGTTCGGCTCCTTCGGATCGAAGACCTCGGTCTAACATAGCGATGAGATTGATACCCGAAAGCTTCGATGTTCGGACCAACGCAACGGTTCTCGTCTTTCACGTACTCGATTTACATAAGCAACGTGGGACGTTATTTTGAATAAATTTTTTTTTTTCGATTTACAAAATCGTGAACAATTACTTGTTATTTTAAAAGACTAAATGACTTTACTTATAATAGATTTAAAATAATAAACCTATTTACTATTCGTCATTTATCATTTATTACTTGGAATGAACGAAATGATAATTTAAATTATTAATAATAAAATCCTTTGTTTTTTTTTCTAATCCAGGCTCGTAAAAATTCTTCGCGTCTATCCTTACCTATGTATATTTTTAAGATATAATTTTTCTCTGTGATTATGATCCACTAGCTGAAGGAAATAAACTTTCGAATAATTTATTTGTAACAAATCGTTCTAAAAGGAAACATAAGTTGCCAAAATTTCATTTGCAAAAGAAATAACTAATACAAGAAACCAAATGGTAATTTCTTACCATTGTAAATTATCCAAGTAAATAAATGAATGAATTAAAATGACAAATTCTAATTTTAAAATTGATTAAACGTATAAAATATATTATACGTTGGTATACAATGCGAGTAACTTTATAAAACATTTACCCAATAGAATATATTATAAAATATGTAGAGAGATTACTATCATATATTTATTAAATGATTACTATCAAGAGAATGTCTATAATAACAAGTTTATTAATAACGAGAGTACGTGTGTAAGATTAATGAGACTAAATGTAATACAGATTAACAATGCTATTGACGACTCTCGATCAAAGACACATCGCAACAACCAGCCTCTTTTCAGGACTACAGCCATCTTTCTACCTCAGTAATCTGGGCCTATAAAAATAAAGTTTGTGACAACTACCGAGAAAGTCCTCCTGATAAGAAGTACCCAGAATTCAACTGTGTGAAACTTTTCGACCTGGACCTCCCAACCGTATAAAACTCTTCGACCTGAACCTCCCAAAGCACCTCCAGAACATTCTAATAAGATAACAACCTGTATATAAGCTTGCCAAACAACAGAACGAAGCCATTTCCATTTTGAAGTAAATCTTTCGGTAGATCGTTATTTTGCCCGTTTTACGGTAAAAATTCAATCTTCAACTTCAGTTCATTCAACCTTCTACTACGTTGCATATCAAAGTATTTTATAAAGTTCTCAGTTCGAATTGGTGAAACCGTTCCAAGCTGTTAACTTCAATTGTTCAGAATTCGAATGCGGCTCGAATCTTTCACTAACGAATGACACTGGAGAATTCGTCGCGTCAGAAGGTCATGGTTATCTCGGGGGATACGAGAGACGTAGACCGGAGGCATTAATCTTGTAGGGTGGTCTCTGGGACGATAAGCAGATGGTGGTTCTTTTTATATCGGTGTCGAAGCTCCACTGTCCTTGGCCAATCCTCCTTTGTCAATTGCAACCCCCCGCGTAGGGTGCACGTTTCTCCGCTCCCTCCCGCGCCACCTCCCTCCCTCCCCCCACCCTTCCTCCCTTTTTCCATCGTGTACGCGCGCGTGCGCACCTGCTTACTCGACCCGTCCATTCATTCCAGAATTTACGATACCACATATATATAGAGAGAGAGAAAATTGTAACAGAAGAATCAGCGTAGACACAATACGCTGCTACTCGACTGTACGATGTTTTACATACCGTAATTAATTGTTCACTGTGATTTTCTTATCTCAACGATGTTCAAAACATTAATACGTACTTATCGCTCTCGTCCCATTTTCCTTCTTTCGCAATGTTTTGACATGTACAATTGACGAGTCCAAAGTTCGTAAAAAAAGAGAATCCCACGTGTGCCAATTAATTTCTCACCGATGATTCCTGGATCAATTTAAAAGGTACGATTAAAAAGGTTACAATCGTTACGATTTATGACGTGGGTTACCAGATACGTAGATAATATTAATTTTAACACGCATAAACAGAATTTAGGAATTGATTTTATTGACGTATCAAATAATACTTATCTAAAGTGTTTACATTACCTCTAGAAACAATTACTTGTTGCATATACATTTTATATACATACACTGAAACAATAGAATTGATACAAGATTCGTAGATACATAAGTGCATGCACTGTATCGTTAAGAAAAACTTTAGAAAAATATTGAAAAAAGTTATGAAAATAAAAATACATTTAAAGACACGATTAATAGGAAATATTCTTGAAAGAGGAAAACGAGCTGTCCCCGTCTAAACTAGTGATATTAGGTTCAAGATTATTGTTAATAATATTGTCCAGTTTCCAAATTTTCCACTCGAGAATACATAGTTTTTCAATTGAGCCTGGACAAATGCAATTGAGTTTAACTCGCAATGATACGTTGGTAGATATGTAATTTCATTACATCAACTATTTGCCATTTTATCGACGACTTTCATCGTTCGTCGCTTTTCTAACATTAGTTTACATCCAGCATCATTTTCTCGAGGAACGTACGGTAGAACTTTTGCTATTTACCTTAGATTCGTTCGAAATGCTTCGAAATAACTTCTCGCGACTTATATCGAGGTAAACTACTAGACCCAACCCGGGTCAAAAGGTTTTTAGTTGTGAGCAAAATATACATTTCTCAATATAACAAGAATATATTTATTAATATAATACTAGAAAAGTAAACGTGAAAAACAAAATAACTTTTTCCATTTACAATATATTAAAATTAATCTCTTTCTCTTTCTCTTTACGCTCCATACACTCTCCCTCTGTCACTAACTGAACCCTCATACTGTACACTCGCTCTCACCCATAACAATCATATATGAAATAAGCATTCATAGCTGTCAATACTCACGCCATAGCTCGACCAAAAGTTTTCTCACTCATACTTGAAAAACCAAATCCACATTAGTCTCCTTATTCGTATCGTGTCTGCAAACCTCCTACAATCTGATAGCTGCCTGAACAGTGTCAACTGCGGTGTAATTAATATTCATATGTAATCTTCGCGAATACGACGCTCCGTGTTTATGTTTTTAAATACCGATTGCGTGATATCTAATATACAGGGTGTCCGTTGGTATGTGGAAAGTACCGTGGGTATGAATTTTGAAAGATAAAAGTAAAGAAGAAAATTCAAAGAAAGAAATACCCGATATGACTTCATTTTCGATTTATAGGTTATTTCGTGTTGACCACCTTATCACCACTAACTTCAATACAGGCACGAATACGATGTTTCGTCGATTATCGAATCTGTTCAATAACATCAATACATTGATATAGTGTTTCAATATTATAAACTAGAGTTTTGTACAACTACTGATTTTAAATGTTTTTGTAGGTAAAAATCGATTGGATTTAGATTCAGAGGAGTGTGGTGATCAGAGAATTGTGTTTTCACCAGCTATCCATTTTCCAGAAAATCGATTATCTAAATTGTGTCTAACTTGTAGGCTGAAATCATGATGAACATTGAGCTAATATTTATGTATTTGTGTATCGTATACACGACAAGGAATTATTGAAACACAAAATAAACTGTCACTTGAAAATCAAGTCATATCGGACATATGTTTATAAGAAACTTTTTTTTTAATTTTGTACATCTAGAATCCATATCGATGGTACTTCTTGTGTGTCAACTAACAGTTTGTATATGTAGGTATTTACTTACATAGTAATCGTTTCGAATACTTAGATACATCTATAAGTACCTACATAGGTAGCTATACAGGTGTACACGACAGAAATGGTAATTTTGTATTTATTCAAAAGTTTACCTTCGTTCGTTTTTTTTTTAAATGAATGAAATATCATGTACTTTATAAAATATAAAAGAATAAATATGAGAATATAGTAAATATGAAAAAAAAACTTTTAATATATAAAATAAAAGTTAAATTGATATGCAAAGATTCAGAGAGGTACCTTTTGATACTTTCTTCGACACTCAATTTAAAATTAATAGACTTTTAACATAAAAAATTGAAACGAATTGTTAATAGTGTAACCAAATGTTTTTCTAATTTGAAAGTCATTATAATGCTAAATGTAACTTACACAAATCAAATTAAATATGTAAATATTCGACAAGTGACATGTATTTGAAAAGCATCATTTGTGACAAGAAATTGGTAAACTCAATAAAAATCACAAGTAGCATTGAAATTTACGGTCTTTAATTAATATCTTACGATATAAAAATTTTTGAATTATAGACATTAGTTTTTATGCGATGTACGGATTTCGACTATATGTGACAAAAATTATAGTTCATACGAGATATCATATGAAATTTTATCACTTCTATTGCTACACACTCACTAGTTACAAATTTCAAAAAATCAACAATTTATATGGTACAAACGCGGTATATAGAACTCATCGAATATTAAAGTCTAAAACATTTATTATTTTGTATATAATTATCTCGAACGTCTTTTCTTTGTATAAATACAATTTTTGAATGCAGCTACATACTAGTTTATTTGTTCTTCACTTGCACAAATTTAGTTAAACGTTTCAAGGATTGCGTGTCACAAAAGAAAGGCATTTGGGCTCGGTGCAACAGGATAAAATCCTTAAAACGTGGCTGGAATGTGTAATTATCAATAAGCTTTTTCAATAAGTTTCGTTGAAATAATTAAAATGGAAAGTGTACTCGAATAAAATTTACAGAAATGTTTTTTATGAAACTTTTAATTTTATATTGTTTCATATTTTTTATTCGAAATAAACATTATAATATGTTATTATATCGTGATTAATACAATATTAAATTATTAAAGGAAACTGTTGCATTGGAAACCTTCGGCGGATGAACGCATTTGAAAATACTTTAAATAGTGTAGAATTAGGTGGGCAAAATCACACTGCAGATTCGATAGTCCTTGCACCAGTCAACGATCATAAATTAACAAAAAATCTTGTTTGTTTTTCTTTCAATATTTTGTCTTATTTCCGTAATTTTCTCACTTGCATTTACTCTTTCCTGACCTTCCTTTAGATGTGCTTCACATTCCTCTCAGAACTTTTTTCCACAGTTCTTATATTTTCCGAAACATCCAATTCTTTATCGACTATTCCCAAATTTAGTTCTTATTGACACCTCCAGAGTTCTTTCCTGACTGTTCCTCGTTAACCATTACACGATACATTGTATCGTGTTAAATTTGAATAAACTTAGTTATTATATTACATTGCGTGAAATTTCATATTTTCTTATTCATTGGTAATACAAGATTAATTTGGCGCATGACACGTGTCAATTATTACGTTGGACAAGGAAAAATATATTTGGTCAAATAGAACTGGATTTATTATCATTTTAGAATCATTAATTATTTCGAGACATGAAATAAATACTCTTAGTAGACATTTTGAGTTTTCTTCATTTTATGTAACTTTTTTCAATAAAACTTCTAAAACAACTGTTCTCTAAAACGTTTATAATAAGTCTTCTAAAATATTTTTTCCACGATAACATTTTTTAACCTCGTTCTTAAGATAAATGTTTCTTCCCTTGAGAGTACCATAAACACAGATATTATTTAAAAGAATAGTACAAGTCCGAACAAAATTAATAAAAAGCAAAAGGTATCCAATTTTTTCGACCCTTGGTAATTATGAAATTCTTCGAATAAACTCGATTGTAGCTGGTTGTCGATAAGGTTGATTGTATAATATTTCATCTTCTGTAATACATAGTTTACACCGATAATGAGTACGTAATAAAATCTCAGTTGAAAATCCTGAAAAATTTAATTGCAATTTGTTACAATTCTTACGATAATCGATAGATTTTACAGTTATTGCTAGGAGACAGCCAGACTACTCTAGTACACCTAAAAGATTATTGATTTTGTGCACCAGCTCGTGCTCATAAAGTACTCGGTCATGGTTCCGCCATTGTATCGTAAGCTCTCTTATTATCGACCAATTTTGTTCGAGGAAGCTCGCGAAGCCAGAAACAAAAACCTCGACTGTTTTCGCTGGTATTTTAGTCGAAAAACTTTAAGAACGACTACAAACGAGAGTCTGTTACTCGTGTACCTCGTTTGGTCAGACTCTGTCGCAAACAATTTAAATCCCCCTTTGCAAACTATGAGAAATAGCTTTTGCTCGTGTTGCTTCTCAAAGAGTCAAAGATACCTTCTAGAAGAGATAACTAAAAAAGAAGTAAAATAAATTCCATTATCTCGTAAGAAAACACTCACTTAGGTACATACTATAGTTGAAATGAATTACGTTGGGTGATTATTTAGATGTAACTGTTATCGACGTTTCTCTCGCGTAATATTATACATATGTATACGTAGTACGTTACTTTTTTTGGTAGTTTATTAATAAGTTATATAATAAGTTTTTCGTTCGATAAGAAATGGCACTATTAGGTTCGTCGTTTTATTTCTCTGAAGATGGTACTACTGTTTGATGAACATTTGCGAAGTTTCGTGTAGATCTGTCGACTCATTCGTATATTTACAATTGTTCGAAGTTGAAGTGTCATAGTATTTTTTTAGAATGGAACAAACGACAAAACTTATCGAACAACCTAGTATACTCGTGTGTGTATGTACATATGAGTCAAATGTTCACATTTTGACCAAATTTCGGGGATTCTGTTCGACTGTGGTCGTTTATTTGAAACGAATCGCTTCGGTCCTCGGACAGCCTGATAGTATCAGGATGCCATGAGCAGCGAACTGATTATTGGATGACATACAAAAGTGTTAGGGGAACATAAATCTGCACTGCGGATTTTACACGGTAGACGGTGCTGAATGCGAAGCACGACGATAGGCCGAACTAACGAGCAAACGAGGGAATGATAAACGAGTCAACGACGATTCTGGACAATACAAGAGTAAACAAGAGGATCAGGGGAGAACGATGAACGAGGAGATCTGTTGGCCGATGAATTGGGGTGCAACAACCTTAGGGGTGGCACGAGTCGGGTTTATTCCCCACCAGGAGGCGGTTCGGAGGGTTAATGGATTGCATCGTTTTTGGGAGGAGAATAAACCAACGCGTTATTATTCGAACAAAAATAAATGGCTCTCTTTTTCGAAAATTATATGCTTTCGTGCAACGAACCGGATTCTTTTTAGCAAGCACGAGCGCAGAGAATGTCTTTCCTCTAGAAATGTTCAATACTATAATCGGTTCGCGTTTCGTTCATGCGGTTATCCCTACAAACAACGTGTACTCTCAGATTCGTATTATTTCTTCGCGAATAAAATGTTTTTTATTTAAACGAGGACAAAAGTACGTAGACGCAGATAAGAAACACTCTCGACGCAACGAAACGTTACAAATGTGTATCTAAATCGTAGATATGCTTTCCTCTATCGCTTCCCTCTTATTTCGATTCCATCGAGATTCTCAATATCTCCAATGTTCGCTCTAACATTGCAATAAGTTTTTTCAACGACAACAACGATTATACACAAGTTCCATAGGTATGATTATTCGTGGCCACAATGCGTCGCAGAAGTCCTGCGCTTACGAGATATCGATTAATACGTTACACTCTCTATGGTTAAGGATGTGCCCAATATTTGTTCGAATCGTAGTGAAAATAATAGAAATATTCGATAATTTGTCGATAGATAATTTTACTAGAGAAAGTAAAACTAAAATATTTTTTCCACGATAACATTTTCTAACCTTGTTCCTAAGGTAAATGTTTCTTCCCTTGAAAGTACCATAATCACAGATATTTTTTAAAAGAATAGTACAAGTCCGAACAAAATTAATAAAAAGTAAAAGATATCCAATTTTTTCGACCTCTGGTAATTATGAAATTCTTCGAATAAACTCGATTGTAGCTGGTTGTCGATAAGGTTGATTGTGCTATTTTAATGCTATTTAAAAGTTTACAATTATTAGAGTTCGTGTCTTGTAAGCGATTTAGAGAATCGTTGAAACTCTGGTTTCAAGAGACCACCGTGGTGAACTATCTAACGTTTTAATAGTTAGATAGGCTACAATGGCTCGAGAAAGTATTTCAACGCTTAGTTTTTCAGAATAAGTTTACACAAACGAGCGATACGCAAATAAAAACTGCAGTAGAATGTTCGTCGAGAAATCAATGGGTATACGTTCGCGCTGGATAGTCGACTTGCTAAAGTAATAGATCTGGTTCAATGAAAATCAATGTTGATTTGTCCGAATAATTGTGAAATAAATCCACTAAAAAACTCTGCTCCTGCTGGATAGTTCGATAGTACGAGGACTTACACTCGTTGAATACGATACGGGTACCGACAGGAACCTTTACTTGTTCCTGGGTTTCTTTTCGCCGACTTTAATACGTTAAACGTCACGCCAGTTTTCTATACTCAAGGATATCGACGATGTTCGTTCGAATCGTAGTATAAAAAGTTGAAACACTCGATAATTCGTCGATGTAATTGTTATTTTGTAGTATTACTAACGAGAATAATGCTGTTTGAAAGTGCACAAGTAATAAAGTTGGTGCTGTGTAAACGTTTCAAAGAATCGCTGTAACTTCGGAGCGCGTGTCACTACCGTGACGTTTAATGTGCCAAAGATGACTTTGATATTTGTTCGAACCATTTCAAAAAAATTGAAATACTCGGCAATTCCTCGATATATTTATTATTTTACGTTATTACTAACGAGAGTGATGTTATTATTAGCAGTTTACAAGTATCGGAGTTCGCGTTTCTCGATCGCTTTAGGTAATCGTAATTCTTTAGTAGGGACCGTGACGTTGAACGTGTTAAAACAGACAACGTTCTGGTACAGCTTCAAGGGTTAAGAAGGTGCACCTATACAAGGTCTCCTGGGCGTACATCAGCGACGCCACGCAGATACACCTAACATCTGGGCGTTTCCGTCTTGGAGCAGCCTTCCTCGAGTCTATCGAGGACGCGCGACCTGTTTGCAAGGACGTCGGCCGGCAACGCGACGCCGAGAACGGCACGCCGCGACGGGATCCGATCGATCCGGGGGCCGAGATCGGTTCAATTTACAGCGGATGTTCGTCAACGCGAGCTCGCGATTCCGCACCGCCTCTTCATGTCATGGTTCCGCCCCGCGAGTTTGACGGCCTGCCCTCCGCGGGAGCCGCCCCCGCTCTTTGAACAGGAACGCAGGAACGCGATGGAACCGACCCCGTTACGCGACGGGAACGTGAACTCGTTGAACTTGACCTTGGCTGCGCGCGCCGACGCGGCGCTTTGCCGCGCCGAGCATTGGGAATTGTTTCGAACGACGCGATCCCGAGTTTATCGCATGTAAGATGGTTACGTCCAGACGAAAAATTGCCTACGTTCGGGTGGCGTTTTCATCGAGAACAGTATCGATGCAGGAGAAGCTGATCCGAGTCCTATGAACTAAAGCTACGAATTACTATGAACTACTATGAACTATTATGAACTACTATGAACTACTATGAACTACTATGAACTACTATGAACTACTATGAACTACTATGAACTACTATGAACTACTATGAACTACAGGGGAAAGAGAAATCGTTTGTTAACCCATTGAAAACCGCTCGAGGGGAAATGGCACTGGAAGCTGCACATTATTCGAAATAAATGCGTGTATTCAATGACTGTGGAAATGATGTTATTGTAAGTCTTTAACGTAAAATATTACACATTTTGTTGAGAATAAAATACGTCTATGTACAAAAATTCATCTCTTGGAAGAAATATGCGCGAGGTTAATCTACTATACGCATTGAAAAGATTCTGGGAACATTTGAAGTGTTGTTTACTTCACGCTGTAGAAAAGAATTAGGGGACTCGGAAAAACTCGATTTAATACTCTCTTCTACACTTGAGTTCTGTCTCGTGCGGTGAGTGAGGTTCTAGCAAGAACGATATATTTTACTAGATATCGTATCGTAAATATAAAGTAAAGTACACTACGCTATAGTTATTTCTTTTAATAATCGACAACTCCCAAAACATTCTACAAAAAATTATCGACTTTTTTCATTGAAAAGTTGCAATATTGACACATTGACGACTTTATGCTCTGATAAGCACATAACCTGAATTCTCATATATTTTTTAAATTATTTAACAAAGGATTGATAAGATACAAAAGAGTGTATGGTATTTAACGAGTAAAATATTTTATCGAAAATCAAAGACCATATTTGAGGATACTTCTGGATACGTCATCTGTCCTTTTATTTGCACTACAAACGAACGTACATTTTCGTACGAACGTATGGTCTCTCGTCACCAATGGTCGAAAACTGAAAGACTCCAATTTGTGTCTCCCGTCCTCAATGTGTCAAATGATTGCTACACCCTTACGCAAGTACATTGCCGCTATATAATACGTTGTCGCATAGTTAGGCACGTATAGAAGTCTGACGCGTGACAAAACGAAACACGATAAAGTGATGTGCAACGGTGAATTTACGAACGTATCTCAGCTGCAGTTACAGGAAGAAGTGTCCATTTAGTTTAAACAATAATAATTACGATTATAAAAGGCTAATTAGCTATGAAATTAACTCAGCTTTCGGATAGTGTGAATTTTATTACGATACAAATAAAAATACAATAGATAAATCTTAAATGCCCAATGAAATAAAGAAAACCAAAATTTTGGGGTACCCTGGTTTTCTTTCGTTTTTATTTGTTTGTTGCACGACACTTCATCAATTTTTAACGCGATTTGTTGAAGAATTGTAATTTTTATTATAATGGGTGTCAAGAGCGAAGAAACTACAGTAAAGGAAAGAAACATTATAATTGAGTTATGGAAAAGTAAAACATCAATTCGCAAGATTGGAGAAATGGTAAGAAGAAATCGTAACAGTGTTACGATTAATTATGTAGCTAATGTGTCAATAGTTATGTTGTTGATTTAATATGTAGTTAAGTACAAAAATATTGTATTAAATGTAAATATAAGGATTTATTTCAAAGAAAATTGAAGAAAATCCATTTGAATGCGCACCTAAAATTGTAACAGAGTTAAAGACAAGAATTGACAACAAAGTTTGTTTAGAAACAATATTAAATAAACTTAAAGACTCAGGGTATTTCGCACGAATAGCGCGGAGAAAAATCACGCCAATTAAAGGAATAGAGAGAAAAGACTTAATTTTGTAAAAATTTACACAAATGAATCGTTAGCTTCTTGAAAACGAGTTATTTTTTCAGACGAGAACAAGTTTAATATTTGGGATTTAGAGAGACGAAAATTAGTATACGAGTATAAAGAAAAGGGAGAAAATGTTAGAACTACAGTTAAATATGGTGGAAGCAATTTTATAGTATGGAACTGTATGTACCTTCGAGTGTAAATTTTGTTTTACAATTTTAAGTGTGTACGTTTAAAATCCTAAACTCGTAAAAAGGAAATATTATTTTTTTGTCACTCGAGACATGAGCAAACTTTAAGGAGTTACAGCAGATTGAAAATGTGAAATATTCATAGTTTTGTAAATATTAATTGCAGTGGAACTGTAAATTTCAGTTCAAGAAATTTATCCTTATAGTTCACGAATAGAAATTATTTATAAAACAAAAACATATTTTTATTTTCACCTGAAGGCTTTCTTTTGAACATTGCTGTTCTTTTTTTAGATCTTAAAAGCGATGTGACAGATAAGAAACATCGTACGCGGATGCAAATACGATATACGAGGATGTTATTTATACGAATTGCGCCATTTTCTTAAGAACAGAGTTTTCCTATATTTCTGAATACTAGTTCTGAACACTAGACGAAGAAACGAACTCGTGCTCCGTCACAATATTCTTGCGTACAGTTTCATAAAATTAATTTTCAATGTTTATTCAAGATTATAGTAGAATAAAAGAATGCAAAACCTAGTTTGAAAAATATACATATACCTACCTATTTATTTCTTAAACAATCTTTCGAAGCAATGTTCAAATCGTTCGAACTTAAAATTACAATTCGTAGATAAATTAAAATAACATTAACATTCTTTATATTCCGTAAGCTAAAGAAATCCTAAAAGAAGAGAGTAAAACGTAATAAATGCAAGTTGAAAAAAACAGCACCTACTTGTTTTTAGATCATAAAGCATAGCAGCAATCCTTATATATCGTATTCGTATGTACAAGACAGAAAAAGGTTCAATAAGAATTATTTGAAAAGATAGATGGGGTTACACGGGAGATTATGGTTATTAATGATTTCTAAAAAACAACCGAATTACGGTTTCGACGGTTCGGAAAATTAACACGCAAGTCCTGAAAAAGTGCAGAAGGAAAAAGAAGAGAAAGATAGGAATGGAAATTGAAAAAAATAGTTGATGGAGAAAGTCTGGCTGGAGAACTCAAAGAAAATGAAGAGAAAGCGAATAAAGTGAAAACGTTCAAGTTGCGCAGATTTGGTCACCGAATATGCCCGAATCGGGCTCGAATGAATTCACGATGAATAATATACATAGATGGAAGTTGAAAAAAAGTAAAATACTTCAGAAAATTGAAAGTTAAGAGATTCAGCAAGACGAATGGAACTGCTAGAGTAATATTAATCTAAGAACATGGTGGCAGTACCGTATATGCTAAATATGTATTACGATTTATCTCCTCGGTAAGATTTCTTCCAAAAGTGCAACGATCTTTCTATGATGTTGATAAAACTGGTTAAATGTAAATACGAAGATTTTATTGGCATTAAAAATGTACGTAAAATTTTAAACGCGATATCTCATAAGGTATTCTAGGTTGCTCAATAAATTTTATCGAATGACAAAACTTACTAACCTATTATTAAGTAATCGACCAATTGATGTACATATTTTATATATATACTATATATACACCCCTTTATGGCTGAAGTTGGAATTATAGAAATATTATGAAATAATGAATCAAAGTTGGACAAATTTCGCCACCATTTTATTGTTTTCAATTTTATATGAATTCTTACGACTAAACATGGCTCGTATTCAAATATCATCTAGTTTATTCAAAAAGAAAATCACAAACATTATCTATTTACTTTTTATTGAACGTCCTTTATAATATAAAATTTGAAAAAACTTCGTCCTCGAGTGATTCCAGAAAGATTCGATGAATATTGTTTTTAAATTTCACGTTTTGTCCATTATTCCAACATAGGAATTGTAGAAAGTTAAGTTAAGGCTTTTTATCTTTCCGTAAAGCCGGTAGTATTTTTACAAAACTATTTGTGAAATATTTACAAAATGCGTTTGTCTCTGGACTGTAAATATTTCTTTACTATCGGAATCTCGAAAACGTTGGTAACGATTATTCATTTTTCGTCATATTGAAAAAGAGGAGAACGAGTCGAATTTACCGGTGTAACGATTTTCGATATTTTCTTTGCATTTAAAGTTCCGATAATAGAGCTACGAGAATGAATGGATCGTGTGAACGTGACACGTAGTCTTCGTCTACGATACCTACTATAAAATTATACGTACATATAAAGCATAAATATACCTACTTATTCATGGTAGTATATAAATATACTTGAAAAGTTTTATAATTATACCTCCCCTTGTTTCGTTCGAAGTATTTGTTGAAAGTTTCGTAATTTTTAGCCATTCGAACCGGAATTACCCCTCTCCGAATCGTATTACTTTGTACGTTTTACGAAAAATGCCACTCCAGATGCAATTGTCTTGATAACGATATCGAGAAATGTTTCGCGTCGAGCGTTTGAGTGGTGGTCGGTAGGCTGGCGAATCGGCGTTCTGGCATGCGTAAACACAGCTTTTGAACCCCTGAGGGGTGGAGAACGTTGTAATGAATCGCGCATGCCACATTGCGCAACAGTATTCGCCTTACCAGCAATCCCACTGTGCATCGATAGGCAGATAGGATATAGGAGCATGCGTGAGGGGTGGTGAACGTATACGCGACAAAAGGGGGTTGCAACGTGTAAGTACCGTGAAAACGAGGGTAGGGTACAAAAATGGAACGACCTCGATGGTGAGTGAAATCAATTTCTAATCACGTGCGAATCGTTACAATCTTTGTACACCTGTACATATATCCTAACGAAGGTAAACATTTTCCACATCGTGAAAATAACATTCTGGAGAACGAAATTTAAATTAATGTAATACGTTCGCAGTCTACGTGAATTCAATGTTACATCGCGTAATTTGTTGGTAGATTTTTCATTTTTTCTTTTCTATATTTCATGGCCTTTTTATCATCTTTGGACCTAATCTGTTATTTCTTCATTATTATTCAAAAGGTGGCAAATCAAATCGATACCTTTCAAGATCCTCAAACGTCTCTGATATTTTCCCTCTGCTCAGATATCTCTGATCATTCTTTGGGAGTACACCCACAAGTATAAAATCTTTGAATGAATATGTGTCAAATGGATCTACAGATTTTACTATCATCGTTTAGATTAATAAACGCGTAATATTTATTTTTGTGCCGTACGTTAGTGAAATTTTAGAATAAATTAATTCAAAACACTTGAAAGAACCCCTTTTAATTTTCGAAACAGTTTTATTTTAAACGAATATTGTTTGTACGTGCCTCATTAAACGTTTCTATAGTATATTTAAAAATTGATAGAGTGAACAAATATGAGTACGAACAGTATTTGTACATAATCTTTATGTATATAATTATTGTAAAATGTAGATATCCATCACTGCGGATTATAGTTTAGATTAGATGGTTAGGATAGATAAATGTTGAAAACAATTTTTATTCTTCGTATACAACACTTGACGAGAGAAAAACAATTACTTGCACCAATAAATCAGGAAATCGCATAGTATTCCAATAAGATTAACTTATTTATTTACTTACATTAATTGGATGTGTTTGGCATACTTGTATAACTATACTGTACATATACATATATATACATGATGGACTTCGGCTAGTTGCGTCACGAAAATTATCAGAGTATGGTCAAATTAAACAGCTTAATTAATCGGAATCCAATGCATTTCGAAAACTGAATAAATAAATACCTATTTTTTTAACACCTTGACTGCCAAGCGAAACGTATTAATTTTTATGTTATTTCTACACAGAGAAGTATCAAAGGCAAGTAAGTTGATTTTTTAACGAAGCATATAACATTTTCTTTTTTATTTTAACAATGAAATATACTAGGAATGTTTGTACGAGAACCTATTGGACAGTCTGCATAATTATGATTTACATAAATCATTCCCACATCCTGCATTTAAATATACAAAATATGAATGCATTTTTTGTACCGTATATTTGTTATACCGATTTCTTTTCCTTTTTGAAATATTATTGTTTTATAATTTTAACTACGAAATGAGATTTATGACTTCATTCATTTAAAGATCTCGAAACATTATTCTTATGTATTTTCGAAACGTATTTATTACTTTTGAAAATTTTTTATTATTTCAGGTATAGAATTATTATTTACAAAGTTATTTCAAGAAATAAGATCGTACATGAAATAAACATGACATAAGATAACGTGTTATGTGAAATAGTAATTCAAATAACATTGTTTACAATGTTGTACATATATGCGTACTACTTTCTTCACTCTTCACTCGTACAAATTTAATTAGGCGTGCAAGGACGCGTAACACCTTATTATCGTTTGATTGCGTACCGCAGCAACAATTACTATAGATATACATACACACTGGTAATAAAACCGAAATGTGTCGTGTAATTGATACTTTTGTACGAAACTGTTCAAAGGAATGTCTTGAAACACTTAGAAAAAAATCATAACTGCAAATAAAGAAGAATAACATACATGAAGCTGGATAAAAGAGAATATTGCCAAAATAAAAAATCGAAATCGATTTAACTTTAACAATTTTTACTTCTATTGCAAATAATGCTGAAATATCACCATGTACGATTCATTGATTTCAAACAATTTTATACAAACAGTGGAATCATATTTTACAAGTTTTACAGGTTAGTGTTTTTTTATCTCCAAAGTGAGCCGGCACTTTAAAGAACAGTCGTGAATATTAACGTGTCGGATAATGCATTATACATTTTTTTATAATATTGGGTTTATATGAAGATGAGTACTAATCAAATATCACACCTAGTAAAAGAATAATAAAACAAGTGGAAAAAATACAGTGTATGAAAACAAGGTTTTGACAATCCGTAAGAAAACATTCCACAGATTATCCAGTAGATCTCCAAGCGACCATAGCTGACCTAATAGTTTGCCCAATAAGTTTTATCGAACGATAAAACTTATTGGACAACCTATTAAGTCCAACCTAGTATATGAGCGCCACCCACGAACGAGAGTCCGTTTTATTTTGTTCTCATCTTTAAATTTAGTTAAGCAAACCCTACTGGCATTGAATGAAAACGACACCCCAATTTTATTTTCTATTTCAAATGCTTCTTCCTGTAATAATAAATCCATTGTAGAAACCACATTTGAAGACGGTTTTCCAAATCCTAAAACTGTACCTCCTCTTTTTTTTTTTATTTTAATTCACAAATTTCTTTAGCCGTGTAGCCTCTTAATTTACTTTCCTTACGTTGAATGCGTCGAACTTTTCTACACAGATTTGATATTACTCTGCTAAATTGTTGATAGTTCCTCCCGCCGCGTTCATCTCGTTAAAAATCTTAATCTTCCTTTCTATCGTTACTTAGTAACAATGATAATATACTCGCAATTACAATAGTAATCGTAATAGTGTAAGGTATTAAATGTAAAAATAAAATTTTAAATAACCTTTCCTTAAAGGAACCGATATTTATTTTCGTAAATCCCTGTACAATCGAAGCTACTGACACTCGAGTGACCCTTTATGGTTCGCCGCTATCATGTTCCGTTTCGCTCACTAGCAAGCAGTCTGTTTCGCTCAGCTTGTCAAAGAACGAAAGAACTGCAAAACAGAGGACTGATTCGTTATAAGTCGTGCATTTGCCCAAGTGAACGAAACTATAACGAGACAATACCTACTTACTCGATTTGTGTTTATACCAGGCGCGTACACATTACGAGGCATCGACTAGCGTCGCGTGCCATGACAACGGAACAAAGTGGGGGAAGCTGCTTCGCTTCCAGGAGCAACTTTGGACAGGATTGACCTAAATGAACGCCGAGTTAACAAGCTCGCGTTCCTGCCGCCGCGCGTGCGCCAGAGATCCCTTCGGAGGGACAAATCGTTTCTGAAGGATCGCGACGAAGAAAGGTGGAGAGGTCGGAGGACAACGGTCGAGCGGCGCTGGAGCACGGTTGGTAGGGGACAGATAGTCGCACGAGGTTGGACGAAAGGGCCAGGCACACGCCAGTTGAAAAAGGGTGCGACCTTCGCCGGCCTCGGCCAGCCCTCGGGGAGACCGCGCCCACGCATTTTCAGCAGGATCGCAGCAGGTAGTTGGAGCTCGTTTGGCCTTGGAACCTCTTTTCCCTCCGACTTTCCGCGCTGCCGGCTCGCAGCCCCCCGGAAGGGCCATCAAGGGTCGAGGGGACTCGCCCCACCAGTTCTTCCGACAGCCCATCTAGAACAGTAGGGGAAACGGGTTTTTACTGGCTCGTGGTTGACCACGTTCTTGAGCCACCGACGTATCGATACGTGCTGGACTCCCAACTGGAATTTTGGCGCTCAACCAACGTTCCACGTCAGAATTTAGAAAATACTAAAGGGGAAATCTTGAATTAAGTCGGCTCCGAACGATTCAACTTGAAATAACAACGATGCATTTCAAGTGGTTTATAATGATTTCGATACCTAAGTATAAATGGATACTCCTTACAGATCTTAATGAAATTTAAGTATGTCAGAATTTAGGAAATACTAAAGGGGAAATCTTGATTTAACTCGGCTCCGAACGATTTAACTTGAAATAACAACGATGCATTTCAAGTGGTTTATAATGATTTCGATACCTAAGTATAAATGGATACTCCTTACAGATCTTAATGAAATTTAAGTATGTCAGAATTTAGGAAATACTAAAGGGGAAATCTTGAATTAACTTGGCTCGCAACGATTTAATTAGAAATAAAGCGTCCATGACAGCGATGCATCGTAAGTGATTTATAATGATTTCATAAAAGGGTATACCATAATAATCTTGATAAAATTTAAGTATGTTGTAAAACTTGACATTTTTCTATACATATAATCGCTGATCGGCTTTAATTTCTGAGATTTTCACGAAAAGCTACTGGTACTACAACCAATTGTAACTTTATATCTATGCGTCCATAACAGTGTACGCGTAAGCGTAGAGTGCTTATCTACAGTTTCTATAAACACATCGCGGCTATCGGCAACTAAAAGGTCTCACGGGCGAATTTAAAGTTTGCGTGGCTGGCTTACAATGGTCGAAGAAATTTCTACTCACAATTAACATCGATTTCGTACGCATGGAGAAAAATTGCTTCTTTGCTATAAAAATCAAAGATCATACGAGATCGGTGTTGATTTAAATTAGGTCACGCAGGTCGAAGTTTTTAAGCTCGTTCGTTATATTAAGTTGTGCAATAAGTTTTGTCGTTCGATAAAACTTATTAAACAGTGCTACATTGAACAGTACTGTTCAATAAGTTTTATCGAACGACAAAACTTATCGAACAACCTATTAAGTCTAATCAGTTACCACAGTGTGTTCATAGAAACACTAGATATGAGGCGGTTTCATGTTTACGCACATGCTGCCATGGACGTACGTAAATACATAGACAGAATTCAGTGATTAGTAGCAGTAGGTTCTCGCGAAAATGTTGAAAATTGAGGTGAAAACCTTCAAATTATGCTTAAAATCTTAATCCTGACAACACATTTAAATTTTATCAAAATTGGAGAGTTGTACCCTTTTATGCACAATTACCATGATTTCGTGACATAAAGAGTCCGTCGATTAAATCGAACGAAATTCGTCAAGTTTGTTCGAAACGTTTTATAAAATATTTACAATCGAAGGTACTTGTAATTATATAAATAATTTTGAAGTAACACTGTTCGATAAGTTTACGGATCAGCTATACTATACTCGAGGTAAGAAAATTCTTAAAGAATACATTGCACTGATACTCTTTTATGTCAAGTTGTAAGTTTCATTGTCAATTTATGATGCTTTTCTCAAAATGGTGCGACGATATTCTTGATTGCCCAAAATAAATACAATTCGTATATATACTTACGTATTTATCAACTTTTGTATGTAAAAAATTGAAACATTTAATTTCAACGCGATATATTAATGTAAAATTTGGTTTCAGTTCCTTTTAATTCAAGTATCGTATCATTATTCCGGTATTCACGTGTCTCTACGCTTTTTCTTCAACGAGACACACCTACGCATTTTGAACAGGATTTCATCAGCTGTTGCAGGGTGAATACATGATTCTCGAATTGCATATATTTTGAACCCTTGTGACGACAAGAAAGTTTTAGTAAATACTAAGATACAATAATTATTTATTTCTTCTGAAAGTTATTTATCGGTATTGTGAAAAGTTAAACGATAGAAGTGTGACATACTTTACGTTTCGGCAGTTTTATAAATATTTCTGTGAAATAAAGGACAATAATATGCAAGATTATTTACACGCGAATTTATTAAGCATTCGAGGAAAGAGATTAATAAATAAATAAATATTATATGCTTACAACTATCCAATCGATACAATGTTTCATTTCGTGGAGTAACTTTATTTTAACGCTTTGAAAATCAAACTGCGCCCTTATTGAAAATCGTATACGCTAAATTTAACGATTATGTGACAAATAAAATGTCAATGCGAAATTAAATTCTATTCTTCAGTGTACGACTAACCACAAGAAAGAATGAATTTACATTCATTCTTTATTAAAGTATGATCAAATATAACCATCTCAATTGAAATGATCATTACACGGATAATTAAATTAATAAAAAACACAATAATAAGTAATATACTTATCAACGAGAAGTAGACACAAAATTCTACTTCTCGTTTACTTACATGCTGCTGATACATACTATTCGTATCATCGAATATTATCGCTATATTTGTACTATTAACGATCGCGAAGTAATCGTCTTGTAATTAATCGGATTGTAATTATCATTCATAGGCCAATAAATGAATCCTAAATACGATTATAATCCATTGCTAGAATTTTTCAAACATTTACCTCCTTTTCCACGATGCACATTATTTTGCCTTATGTAACAGCATTTTTGCACTTTACTCATAAAGTGCAGTTCATAATGGCCGCTAGGGTGTTGCCATGGTGAGATGCTGCACTCCATGAAAATATGTCTACGCTATAAGCTGAAGCTCCTGAACATCCTGCTTTCCTACCTTACGATATATGAAAGATATGAATCTGCCTATCTACCGCCTGTATAGAATATCATAATCATGAATGATGAAACGATGAGTGGACGATGTTATCATCTTCTTCAATTGAAACGTTTAAAATTCAGTTTTAATACGCGCGTGGATATTGCACGGTAAACGATATTTATTTTATTTTCGTTAGATTTCGTAATAATCTTCTTTTGTAACAACAAGTGTACATACAATACAAAATTATTTATAGCCTTCGGATAAAAGTATTAGCGAGCGACGAACGCACGAATTAGTTTTCATTTAAAGGAAACATACTTTAAAAAATCTCTTTCCGGTATATGTGTCATGCATGTATCCGCGAATGTCAGACGAGATTGATCTGTCTCGCGCTAATATGTATGTGCCTCTGGTTCGCAACGTTTCCCGCCCTTGCACCTCTTTGGCTGCTTTATTCTCCTGCTACACCGATGTAACGGAGTTGTTTACACTGCGCATGTAATATGGCACCAAATGCGCTTCTGTTCATGCTACGTCCCTTGTGGCTTCCCGCATCATGCTTCTTTAAATGTGAATGTTTCGTATTCCTTTAAACATAACCTTTAAACGCTTTTGTTTATTGTAATAGCTTCTTATAAAACGCATAATTGAACAGTTTCACTTACAAATCTGTTCTACATTGATAGATTTTCTTATTGTCGCGTATTAAATATTTGAATTTCCACCGTGTGTTATTGTTATTACGTTTCTTAAGCCACGAGTGCCGAATAAATATTTTCGTGAAAACACTTTTACCGTGGAAATTATATATTACAACTTGCTCGACATTTAATCTGGATTGGGGGGTCGGAGGGGGAGAAGGAAAGTAAGGCTAGAGATATCACAATCGAGAAGGTCGAATCATTTTTGATACATCCGTAATCAGGAACTCATATTCTATAGCTATTGTCACGTTACTACACATCCTGTATGTGTAAACAGTTAAACACATTGAATTTCGTATTGGAGATTCACAGATGAATAAAAGAAAGGGAGAAAAGGCAGCATCAAGAGTAAATCACGATACGTTCTGTATCAGGATAGTAGCATTCCGCGTGGGTGTTTCCTTCAATCAGTTAATCGAAATACATAAATGCAACGGTGCATAAACATGTGATTAAGCAAACTTTAATTCGTGTCTTTTTCCTTTTATTTTTAACGCTTTTACTTTGTTCAAAGTAAAAGGTTTATGTTTATAAGTTCGTCGCGATTGTTTTAGTAAAATTTCTTGTCAAATTTACAGTTATTTACAAGCCAGATCAAGCTTAGTATTAATTACAAAAGATAATTTATGTGCGACTACTTTATATACAAAATTGTGTAGTTACCGTGCACTTCATTCTTATGCATTTAGAGATCTATGTGTCTACAGTAAAAGGCTCGATACGTTTTTAAAGGGTGGAAGAAACCCAATACTCAAGTCAGTACCTTGACCTCAAATCATCGAAAGTTGACGATGAGATATGAAAAAAATGAAAAGTGATATCCCTGTTAACAGGAGACCATGGTTGATGTAGAGTTTCACGCCGAAAACAGGTTGGTATTCACCTTTCTTTAAAATAAGGGGAACTTTTGTCGTACTCACTGTCTTTTATTCTTAATTACAATGAAATAATCCGTTCATCTACTAGAAAAAAGATTCGATTTGTCGAGTATTTTCCACTTTCACGTTTAAACTACCAGATTCATAGAAAAGTACACGCACAATTCCATATAAGAGACTAATTTTTATATTTTGTTAAATAATTTACAGTACACGGCGTGTTTATTTTTATGCATAAAACTATATCTAATGCTACGGAAAATAGAAAAATAATTACATTAAGTACACGGAGTTTTACCAGTTTTCAATTTGAAATATGGTACCATCGTGTAGCACCAAGAATATATTAAGCTATAGTATTTGAATCCCAAGAAGAAGTCGTACATTCCTTTCAAGCTTTCACGGACAACACGTTCCGTATTATCGTAATAACTGCAATTAGATTCGCTCCATTGAGTTCTAAATGCGGAGACTCGATTATTAGGGACGCAGAGAAATGGAAGAGTCACGAAGGATTCTTGGAAGTGGAAGGAGGAACCGTGACGATGATCCTCCTGTGAGTTCATCCTGCTATCCTGACCGCTGTCGCCGTCTTTCTTATTAATATGCTAATTTTACATGAACACAACATGAAATTATGAAGGAATTATTCCATTCTTGTGCATTTCCCCGAAATAGTCTGTTCGAGTGATTCGATGTTATCCGGGGTGTTTCAGGCTTACAGCCACGTGTAATACGAAACATCTTCGACCAGGATAGCATGGGTGTATGCAAAGTAAACTCATCCCTTAAAGATCTTGTTTCTCGGAAGTACCCAATTCTTTAAAAAAATAACTAAATGCTGAACGATTAAATGCTGATGATAATATTTTAAATTGCTATCAAATATTCGAGTTAACAGAATTCTAATAAATTTATTTACGTGCGTTTAAAAAAAAAGAAAAGTTTTTGAGCTACACCATGTTTGATAAATCATATATTGTGAATGACAAATAATTGAAAAAATTATTAATCAATTCTTGTACAGATTTCTTTTCAGACTATAGATATATTGTATACTTCTTTTCAATGGAAGTGTTTACACATTTGGAAACAATAGAATAAGTTGAAGGATAGACCTTAAATTCGGTTAATATCTCTTTAAAAAATTAAATGTTATATTCTTGATAAATGATTTTTCGGAACAATAGCACGATCAAGGACGCGTAAAATACCTATAAGGAGTGTTTAAGAAAATATATATTTATCGCACTTTATCCTTCATACATTTCATAATTCTTTTTTTCTCTATTATATAATATTACGTAAAGGCTAAATTCAAAATTTGTTGCCAGTAAAAAACACCAAGTTCACATTTTATTGTACAGTTTAGTATACTTTATATAATCTAATAAACTTTCAATTGATTCGATACTCTTTAAATTGTCCGTTAAGGCGGTCCGTATGTTAAATTGTTATCTGTGAGGATAGTTGTACATTCTGTAATGCAGAACGTGTTCCATTGTCGAAATGAATTAAACATCGTAGATCGTAGGAAACGGGTCGTTTACCGAAAATATACGTGAATGCAGTATGACATATCGTAGTTACTAAAATTACAACTTGATCGTGTCTCGATGACGAACATAATATGTTATTGTTGAAAAAATCACATGTAATTGATAACAGTATTGGTTTTACCAAAGATTCATTTTTTATTCGTTTTATTTTACGTTTTTCTTCAAACAGAAAAGGATAATTTTCAAACGTACATTGACACTAATGACCAGAGGTTAGTGAATCAACTATTTCTTTGGCCATTCTCTTCGCTCTTTCGTTCCCTTCAATGACAATGGGGAAAGACGTACAGATTACTATGATCAAGTTATTCCTCTGGATTTCTTTATCGTAAGATATTTTACATTCTTGAATGGGATTTGAAAAATGGCAAAAAAATATTTGAACACGCTAAACTCGTGAAGAAAGATAAAAGAATCTTGGTGGAGTTTGACGTTCACAGTTTATTGCCAGATATAATTGCATAACCAGTGCTGTTTCTTGTTTTACAAACATCAGTATATGTGGGTATCTGAATAGTTTGCATTAAGTTTTTCTAGTTCATAGAACAGGGTGTTTAACAAATCTGAATCAGTATCTGTTTTGTCGCAATTGAGTAGAGAGACGTTTAACTCTATTTTTAGTATGGTCCAAGAAGGAATGTTGCAGATTATTTTCCTAATTGCAGACTGAATTTTCGTATAAAGTTTTAAAGACGAATATCTTGCAGTAAAAAGAGAGAGAACTTTCCAACTTTCTTTTGCCCGTGGAAAATTGATTTTATGTGCTCTAAAGATGTTTTGAAATACGCGAAGTTTAAAAAAAAGCGGAGATTTTTATTGCAAATTTTATGTTTAGATGTTTTCTTCGTATCTTCAGAGGTAGCTCTGCTGGTAACTGAGGATGAGATATTATGTGTGTGTGTGTGTGTGTGTGTGTACGTATGTACGTATGTATGTATGATACATATATATTGCTAAACTAAGTCGAAACGCACATATTGTTACCCTGGGAGCATTATTATTTAAATGTTACTGCTGAAGGTAATTATTTTTAATTTGTGGCTTGGAAATTGAAATCCTGTAATTTGTGACAATTCTTGTCATTTACTTCGTGTGTCTTGTAAATGTTTTTGAGCGGTGGAGGGATTCTCTCCTTTGTATATTATACAGTTAATGTAGTTAGATCGTTCATATATAACAATTCTTTGACTGGATTGGAAATGCTGTTCGATGCATCATTTATGGCAATCAGAAATAAGGATAGAACGGAACTTTGTAATACATTATTTCCAATGACCTTGATAGAAGAGAATTGTTGGTTCTGATTTAGATAACACTTGCGTCTGATGATACTATGATTTTGTAAAATTTTTAATATTTAATTTTTCTAAACTATATATTTCTAGGCCTTTTCTAGGCATACAACAGTCAAAAACTGTCGATTGACAAGGTTGTCGTATATTTTATTAGTTTCTGGGTTTATTAGATGGTCGTAAATGGAGGAAAACTGTCGGAAATTTGTACATTTGCCACTGAGGACGATTCCAGGAGGATTAGGAATGTATCAGTACGCGAATCTTTCTACTTGACGCTTCTTCCTTCGTCAATTCATGGAAGGTAAAAAGATTTGCCGTTTCAGTAGCTTTGAAAGAAACAGGACCGTCCAATTGATCAGGAGTGCACGAAAGAACGAAGGAACAGCGACAGATGATTCTTAAGATTGCCTTTGTGTTTTGTGGTCCAAAGGCTATAAGGAAACGAACCGTTTAATGTTTCTTCGTTACAGGTTCGTGACTGGCCCTGTCATCGGCAGCCATTTGATACCAAACTGAGACTACGGGATACCAGGAGATCATGCGCACAATTCTTTGGAATACACACATTAAATTCGATCGTGTGCGTAGTATTTCTCATAGTATAAAAAATTTATACGCGGATAACGAGTAACTTTATTTTTTATATTGCATTGCAATTTTAACATTCTACAAGTAATTATTAGTATACATATTTAAGATAAGACAATTTAAAATGCGTTGTTACTAAAACTATGCTCTTATAAATGATTATGACAAAGTACATTATTGTTGTTTGTTCAAGTAATCGATCCAACATCCAGTTTAGTAATAAGGACGAAGTTTAATTCTTTAATTAGCAATATTTGTTTAAAGAACTTTACTGATTCTCGATCAGAGCAATTGAATGAGAATTGTAGTAACAGTAGTTCTACATGGGATAAAATCAACAAATCGTTAAGAATATACAACAAGGAAAGTCGATATACTCGTAAATTGAATTCTCACACCTCTTTAATCGTGATTTCCTTGTATCACGCATACACGAATACGAGGAACAACAGTGGCATGAAAAACAATTTTCTGCAAAGAGGCTTCTAACGTCTCGCGAACTTCGAAACATTCAGCCTCACATGATCAGGAAAACATCTCGTTGAGAGTTTTGTGACGGTTTATAATGCTGTGATGCAAGGAACAGGAAAGAAGAATGCTTTAGTTATGTTAATACGATCGTTAGTATACGTCATTGTCTTAAATAATTGCGGAAACGTGAGAAAAGACCGAATTTTAAAAGGAATTTTAAAATCAAACGCTGAAGATAGAGAACGAATAAACAACTTTATAGGGATGTTAGAAACTAACAGAAGGTCGAGCATAGAATATACGCATCTGTCTACGTGTTTCTTGCGAGATACACATTGATCGCGTACATTCTAAATGAAACGCTGAAGCGCAATTTATTTTAGGAACAATCGTATCGTCACTTATTAAAGGGAGTAAAAAATAATTATCTCCACTACATTAAACGATAAAAGTCAATATACGGCTTTAAATATTCTAACTTAAGCGTCTGTAATTTTATATAGTTCGTGTGGTTCTTTGTTCAGATGAAATAACAAAATATTTGTAAAGATAAGAAATCAATAGTGTACTATTTCTGATTTTTTCATAAAAAACTTGTTGATTTATCACGCTACTGCTAAACTACAGTGCATGTCACATATATACCAACATTTAATATTTTTATTGTATTTCCAGTAATGCGATGATTTCTTTTATTTTCTCTCTAGTTTCCTTCCAGTAGGATCGTTGGTACTTAATAGTATCTTTTTCAATAGTTTTATATAGAAATATCCCAGGGAGAACTTTTCTTTCTTTTTGATAAAATTGAAAGTAAATGATTCCCATACATATAATGTGTTGGTAACACAAAGCATCGAAATTATAGCGTAATTAAGCGTGAAATACATCTCGAGAAGCTTTTGCTATAAGAAGAGTGTAAATTACTTCGTATAGTTTTCGACTCTACGAGATCTATGCAATAGACTTGTGAGAAATATAACCACTATTGTCTAAATTTTTTAAATATCGAATTTATTACCACAAAAATAAGAACTGTACTTTCTGGTTGCTTTCCTATACAGAAAACGAAATTTAGGGAAAAGGGAAAGTCAAATCGTGATTAGCTATGGGAAAACGGATTTAATCGCGTACATCTTCTTCGAAGAAAACTCGAAGATGTTAATGTGACTTGAAAAAACTAAGTTATAAAACAAATTCAAAAAAAAAAAACGATTACAAAACAGAAACCGTGAATCAGCGCTGTTCCTGTACAAAGGACATTCGTGTGCTTCATTACTTTCGAACTATTCTTCCTCTACAAGGTGTATCTATCCATAAAAAGCAGCAATCGAATTGATCTGTTAGGACCATTAAAGAGTAAACATTCTCTGTCTATGGGGAAACGTTTAATGCTCCCAATTCCTTGCCTCAGGCAAAGAAAGCAAATCGGTAAACCGTGTTTGTCTCAAGTATGCAAGACAGCTATTTATAGTGTTAAAGGCTGCACGGAAACCATGTTCAATCTGCTCGGCGGGTGTTGAATGCACGCACATGGCTATACTGGGTGGTCCACGTAACTGTTTCAGGTCATAAATCGGTTATTAATGCATTTAAAAAAGAATGTCCAAAGAAAAAGGTAAATAACTCAAAGAGCACTACATCTGTAGGACTTTTTTTTGAAATTCAACAGTGCATGGGCAATTAAGAATTGGATCCTTTTTTAAATCGAAATGCATATCTTTTGTAGCACAGATCCATTCCCCTGTCCATCCTATGTGAAAAATTATTAAGGTGTGATGGAAAAAAAATTATTAGTTTTCGAGATATTTTCAAGAAATATCTTTATTACAGAAAATGAAGAAACACTTCTCCATTACTATACATTGCAATATAAACGGTGTTTGTGTTTGCAACATAGTCATGAAGCCTGTCTTCTGGACGAACCTATAACAAGACAATATTGTACATAACAGGTTATTTAATAAGTTTTATTAAACGATAAAACTTATTGAGCAACTTAGTACTATACTGTGAAATAAGTTTTATCGAACGACAAAACTTATTGAAGAAGCTAGTATATGGATTGCAGGTTACAGTAATGTTCACTTCATCTCAATAGAATTGTCTTGCCTAAATTTCAATGATCCATCCCCACTATTCCTCCAATACTTAGTGTCTGAAGCCAAGTATAATTTGATCCTAAGCAGTGAATAGATGTAAGAAAAAGCGAGACAGAAATAGTTTGTTAAGCAGGAATGATCAAGCTGGAGCACTTCAAAGAAATACTGTACGCTTCACGATACATTATTCGATTACGAAAATTTAAATCTTTACATTCTTCACTTTATCTTTGTAATAATAGTGTCAACAGATTGGTGAGGTTATCTGGATCGAAATTAGTTAAAACACAGTAGAGATGTGCAGAGTTCCGAAAATGTCGATGATTTGATTGGCAAACATGGGTTTGTTTGTTTTTTTTTTTATGAGCTTTGAACTCGTCAATTGCACATTTTGAAACATTGCAAAAAAGGAAAATGGAACAAGCGATAAGTGCACTTTACGTAATAATGTTTTCTTAACGATATAGTGCATGTACGAATCTTGTATCGATTCTATTATATTTGCATGTGCATACGAAACATGCATGTGTACATATTACATAGTCTCATTGACCTGTCTCGGAGAGTGACTATGGCACTTTTTGTAAATTCCGTTTATCCGTGTTACAATTAATATTACCTACGTATTTAGTAACACAGGTCATAAACCGTAACGATTGCAACGTTGGTCGTACGTTTTAAATCAATCCAGGGATCATCGATCAAAAATTAATTGGCACACGTGGGATACTTTTTTTTTTTTGTGAACTTTGGACTCGTCAATTGCACATGTCGTAAGATTGCAAAGAAGGAAAATGGGACGAGCGATAAGTACACTTTACGTATTAATGTCTTGAACATCGTTGAGATAAGAAAATCACTCTGAACAATTAATTACGGTATGTAATTAACATCGTGTAGTCGAGTAGCGGCGTGTTATGTTTACGTTGGCTCTTCTGCTATAATTTTCTCTATATATGTAGTATCGTAAATTCTGAAATGAATGGCGGGTCGAGTAAGCAGGTGCGCAGGCGTGCGTGCGCGAGGGAAAGAGGGAGGAACGTTGAGGGGGGAGACAGGTGGCGAGGAAGTAAGCGAAGAAACGTGTTTCCTTACGCAGGGAGTCGTAATTGACAAAGGAGGTCTGGTCAAGGACAGTGGAGTTTCGACACCGATATAAAAAGACCCACCATCTGCTTATCGTCCCAGCGACCACCCTACAAGATTAATGTCTCCGGCCTACGTTCCTCGTATCCCTCGAGATGACCATGACCTTGTGACAGGACAAATTCTCCTGCGTCACTTACAGCGAAAGACTCGAGCCGCACTCGAATCCTGAACAGTTCGAGTTGACGAGTAGTGATGGTTCAACCAATCCAAACTAAGAACTTTATCTACCAAAACCTCGATGAACAGTGCTTACTTTGCAATGAGTTGATTGCAGTTATTCTACATCACGGGAGGACTGAATACAATGCGTTGATTGCAAGGGTTGGCTCCATTAAGGCTGTACTAGTCCAGAAAAGGAATATGAGTTATATATTTCCGATTATTCTTACCAAAAATCTCGTTTACCTACCTCTACATTTAATTTGAATTTAATACTTTTCTTAGACTTTTTGTTATATGTATTATTCATGTTATTATCATTGTATATAAATTTTCATAATTTTTTTTAATTTTCCATATTATCCTCTTCATCGTCATCCCGTACGTCGCTAATTCATTGTTACTGTCTCACGAACATGGCGGACGAACGATACACTGTTTTTTCTTTATCTGACAATACGGACGCAGGTGGACCATCGGTGATAGGACTCACACGGAAATATTCAAATCTAACGTGTTTTCGCTTACACACGCAAAAAGTTTCGTTTAACTTCTCGCGTAATTTGCAAAATGACCCTTATACACGAAAACGTATAAAAAGAAAGTGCACTGAAACATCGATTCTCTTTTGACTATTATACAGAGTATTTTCGCAGAATCCACGGAAAGTGGTTTTCTTTTTAAACACCACTTAAAAAGAAGTACGTTAGTCACCTTGCAAAAGTATCGAACAACTTTTTATACATTACGTAATAACGTGGAAAATAGATATTGACGATGAGTGATGTTATTTTTTATTATTAGAGTACACGTGCGAGGTTATCGTGACTAAATTCGTTAATCAACAAGGCTTATCGACAATTATCAACAACGACTCCCGACCAGAGACACACTATTTTCCTCGAACGACACGCTATACTACAACAACTCCGTTCAATACTACGGTCCCCTTTATATTTCCTATTCTGGGCCTATGTGACCTAGGTCAGGAGGTTACGATCATCTGCAGAGATGCGAGAAGCGTAGGCTTGGTGCACTTGTCGCCTAGGGTGGTCGCTGGGACTATAAACACAGGATGGGTCTGCTTTATGTCGTCATCGTCCGCAAACTTCACTGTTCCAACGACCAGTCCTCTTTTGTTGATTACCCCCCTCCCTCCCAAGGATCACACGTTTCCACACTCGTTCTCACTCTCTCTTTCTCATACACACCTGACATTGAAGACGTTTATTTCTCCCATAATTTATGATACTACGATAATGTATGCGCAAACCGTCCTCCTAATACGGAGGACGAGCGCAGACTAGTAAATAGCACATCGAAGAGTAGCAGCCCACAGAACACTGCCAATCGTTTTGTCGTCTGTGGAGTTTCCGGTGCATCGAATGAACCGTTTCGCAGCCGTGAAGAACAATTCTCGGCTCTAAATTGGTTATCGTTACGTGATACGATACATTCGATTGAAAGTGTTCATTCTATACATACTCGCCACGCTCATCCTTCCATGCAATTGTAACCATACCAAAAACCGATAACATTCCTTTTCGCACACGTTCCCATAACAACGCATGACACTCCATACAACTGACCTCTGATAACCGAAATTCCTTTTGCATACGTTCCCGTAACAACTCACGAGACTCTTTCTGTTCCCATAATGGCGCACTCCTTGCGTAACGCAGGACACTCGGGACAAGAACAGATACAAAAACCCGACACATAGGAGACAGATCAGTGTTGACCCGTGATTAGATCCGCACGAATCTGTGACCGATGGTACCGCAATTAAAGTGTAATACAGAAGAAAATAATAAAGAGTTCGATCTCCCGTTGGAGATCAACATTTTTTCTATCAAATCCTTAATTATTACGTGACACAAGCATTATTTACTTTTACACCTAAATATATCACGTTCTATGCTAACCACTATCACAGAAACGACTACGAGACCGACCAAGGGCGATCGTCATTCGAGCAAACTGTGAAAGAACGTTGCAAAGGAAAGTTATTGTTCCAGGAAACTGTTCTGTAAAATTGCCATAAGCCCTTTCGTCCCGTGTGGGACTAGGATGCGGCAAGTGTGGTTGAAAGTGTTACGGCTCGACTCTTTCCCAGAGAAAGTTAGCGCCAAGCAAACTGGCGCATCAAAGCAATTTCCCTTCCGGCGAAAACTTTAGATTTTTACCTCTTCCACTACGGAATCGTTCTGAACTTCGATTATCTTTAGACGAGTGGACAGTCGACTTCTGACTGCCAATGAAATCTATTCGTATGTCCCTTTTACTTTTACATTTACTTTCTCGTATGGTCCATCTATCCATGTGTGTTCAGCGATCGATATCGATGTTCGACAGTGCAAAAATAAACACACCTCACGTGAACGAATGTAATATACATATATCCGATTGAAAATAAAAATAGGACAACGAAAATATTGAAAGACACTGCCTCGATTGTCGATGCATCTTCCTAAACAAATGATTTTTCGCCATAAATAGGTTAATACTATTTTGTGGAACATAACGAGTTACATTCGATCGGTGCATTAAAAATGATGCGATTTCATTTAAGAAATCAGATTATTTCGATTATAATTTAGTATCTACTAGGTTGTTCGATAAGTTTTGTCGTTTTCTCCATTGCAAAAAAAATACTAAGACACTTCAACTTTGAACAACTCTAAATATACGAATGAGTCGACAGATCTACATGAAACCTCACACATGTTCATCAAAGAGTAGTAGCATCTTTAAAATAATTAAACGACGAACCTAATAGCTCCATTTCTTATCGAACGACAAAACTTATCGAGCAACCTATCATAAGTTTCGTGTAGATTTGTCGATTCATTCATGCATTTAGGGTTGTTCAAAGTTGAAGTGTCATAGTATTCTTTTACAATAGAAAAAACGACAACACTTATTGAACAACCTAGTATTCGTAATAGTTTTGGATATGTATATCAAGATTCATTAACGACTGTTAGGCTCGACATTCACTCGCCATGTTCTATCTCGCTCATATTCACTATATTTAATTACCGTCCACTCTCTTCGTGAAAGGATATCGTAGGAGGTTGGTTCTCTGGCTAAATAGTGTAATCTAACTGGTATAAATACATTCCAGAACTGTTCACAAAAAATGGCTTCAAAATTTGTTGTTTCTACTATCGATGTAAGATAACGTAACATTATCAAGAACTCGTAGTAAAAGCAAAGCTTTTGGTCATCCCTTTTTGGTATTAATTTCTTCCAAATTGCTGAACGAGATTGCTTTTCTCATCGAACGGTTCATGAGAGACCTAGATAGAATCTAAAATGTAAGATCTGTTCTGAACACGAATTACAACATATAATTCCGATGAATCTCAAGAGGAGATCCATTTCTAGAATAAAATTCTATCCTACAGGACTTGCCGTACCTGCGGAAATATTTTAATACATACATAGTTGTTTGTTACTGTATTTGCAAAATCTGGAAATTTCATTCCAAACTTCTTGTAGAATAACGTTGAATTAATAAAATTGGTAAAATGAAAGAACACGCGTTCAATTGCTCCATACGAGGCTTTTCATAACACGTGGTATCTATTCTGCTGGCGGATAGAGACTACGAGAACAATGAAGAAAATTCGTGTAAACGTGTCTTATACTTAATCTTGTTTCCGATTTTATAGCCCAATTTTGTGCTTCGGTGATCTACCGAACCGAGATGACGAACCGAACTAAATAGTACAACAGTTCACACAATGTTAGATAAATCCTACACATGTCTCAACATTGTCGATTATTCTATTTTATAAGTGAAATTATTGAAATTTAATTCAAGCAATAGATCCGACACGACCTATTGATCTGTTAGAAAATTGTTCGTTCGAGAAGTATGATGGTATGCCATCCTACATGAATCATATGCGATCCGCAACATCTAATGGAACTTTTTCGAATAAATTATGCAATTGATTAATCGAGAAATTGACATACGATTGATTCGTTAATCTCCCCTCGAAGAAATCAGTTAAAATCTCTTAAATATTGTACCGTTATTTGAATAACATACAATATATGGACAAAATAATATTTATTCGTTATTTAAAAAAAAAAAATTTGCGTTCCTTGGAATGGGTAGTCTTATGCTGGAATGTAGTCTGAAAGAAAGGTGTTAACTCCAACTCGCGCAAAGTATATTTAAGTAACAGAATTTCTACTAATAAAATATATAAATTTCATCGCTGCATTATTTCTTCAAAAAATATATTATATTTTACTACGTTTAAATTTTCATTCTACGTTCTAAATACATCCATAATCTGTTCCTTCGATATAAGTGATCTTATAATTTAACTTCACGATTACCAAATCCAACTATCTTTTACAACTACAAACGATCGTAAAGGAGATAATTGCTTATGGTCAGAATCCTTTTCGGAGTAAGCGTTAGAGAGAACGGTCTCTTAAGGCCTTGCAAAAGAATTGTTTCTTGCGAAATATAGACTTTGTGTTCATTTTTTCTTCCAATATATATTGTTATATCAATCCATGTTGGGTATGCATTTTGCCAGACGAAATAATTAGCTCCGAAAGTTGATTCAAGACTTATAGAAAATTACAATTGAGAAGTTTCCATTGGGAGTAGATATCCAATCATCAGACGTTCAAGCACCAGTTGACAAACTCAAGAATCACCTAGAAGAGAGTGTGCAGTTGGAAATTATAGACCATGAATTTCGTTCCACCAACATCAAACCCCAAATTCTATGCTAATGAACGATCCTCGTCGCGTCCAGTAGGCGAAACGTTTGGACAAAACCATAAATCATAATAAATTATATCATTACGGGACAGACAGTTTAATAAAAAACTGTCCGTAACTTCAAATCCACAATACTCGATTAAATTTTGGCAAGAAACATAAAGATATCCCTAATTCCATTTTCTTCTTCGGGGGAAATAAAATTGTTCTTTAAATAAATATATTTTTAAACAGAACAAAGTTTTCGCCATTCATCGAGAAGGGTTAAAAGCTCCTAAAGCTCGAAAGCTTATATTTTTTGGTTAAGTTTCACTCATGAAAATAGTCATAATTGAAGAAATTATAAATTCAAGAAATTCCTTGTAATTTTCTCGTGGCTGTTGCTCACTGTGTAAAATATTAATCGAAAATTAAATTCCACAGGGAAAATATAAAATATTTCTTGCTAAATTTTGTTCAAGAAGAACCCAGACTCGTTGAAAACGTCCAATGTTTGTCGAAGTTGTGCGACAGTAAAATGCTTGCACTTTATTGGACAATCTCCATTCTCCTAATAAATCAAAGAAACTTGATCGTTTCCACTATTAGACGGAATGACAAGAATTCCCAGTAATCGAATTCTCACTTTCCGTTTCACGCTGTTGCGTTGATCCATCTTCTAAACTTTCAGTTCTGCACCTTTCTTTCAAAACAGGTACGAGTCTTATCGTGTTCTAGGTAGTTTCTGAATCAACATACCTGTAACTACGTTTCCAATGTGACAGGCCTTTCACGTGTCACTTGGCAGAATAAAATATTTGCAACGGAAATAATTCCAGCTAAGGATCATTAAAGAAATAAATCTTTCAATTAAGAAAAGATTCTATTGTCACGTGAATCTACTCGACTTTAACACTTCGTTGAACCGTGATAAAGGAAGGTTTAGCAAGAAACACAACGAGTATTCAGATTAAAGGATAGAGACTTAGATTCTCTGGTTTATTCGCATGTGGTTCTATATAGAACCATATACATACAGTCTTATCCTGTTGGTTTGCTTTAGGGTACGGTAGATGAGAGTGGGGACTGGGACAAAGTTTAATTGATGTCATCCAGGTATTGTCATTCCTGGACTATGGGTTTGTTTTTGGTATTGCAAGGGCAAGGTTGGTACCATCTGGTGATAAATTATCTCTGAACGATGAATCGTTTGATGCTTCACATCAACATTGACTTGTACAAATGTCTGTCTGCAGAAAGAATTCTACGTGATAATTAAGCATATTAGTTAAAAATTTTGACGAAATTATCAATCATTTGATTACAGTTTGGAAATTTCTTTTTTTATTTTAAGGTACAACGACATATAAATTGCGTAATATATTCGTTATTTATAAGTACATCAAAACATTTTTTGAACGAAAATTGTATTGCTCGACGAATAAAACGTAACGCTGAAAAAAAGAAATTTTCATTTCAAGGTCGATTTCTGAAATTTCAAGCTAATTATTTTTTCAATACAATCATTCTTGTAGAAGGTAAAAATACAAATTCAACGATATATAAAGCTATATGTAAATTTGGAGTAAAAACGTGGTATGAAAGTAAACAAATTTTCAAATTCGATGTGTCACTTTTTTTCGATGTCCAATTTGCATTAAATTTTAGGCACACTATTTTTTCATACAGTGACAATTTTAGGGAGCATCTAAGAAAAAATCTCCCAAAAAACATTTTACCAAGTATAACAAAGGTTCATTCTACTCTAGATTTGTATAAAGCACATGCATTTTTAGTGTTTTAACTCATTTTAGACTAGTTTCAACAGAGAACACTAGTTCAGTGCTTAAATTATCAGTCGGTAACACAGTTTCGGGGTGAGATAACACACTTTCTATCTACTCCGTACATTGTCTGTGGTTCTACCCTAATTGATCTACCTTATGCGTGCAGATGGTTTGTAAATTAACGAGCATCATATTTTTATTTGTTTATGACATCAATTGAAGTTTCTAACGCAATTTCGTTACTTTTGACATTCGTTTTAATTTGGTCTCTAGAATTATCCCTTAAAATATTACTGAGCTGTAAATGAAGAACCTGTATTGTGTTCTGCGCGATCAGTAGAAAACCAAAAACTATCATACTTTGAAAGAATTTTCTTATTTATTCGTAAATTGTATCTTCGAAATTAATCCCTTGAAAATTTTTGTTCCGTGTAGATATGTGTACAGATTTTAGAACGATCGTGTCATTGTAAGAGCTATCTTGTTAGACACTCAGCCCAGTCTCTGTACTATAATAACGGCCGACGATAGTAATGGAGACAGCGTTTAATTCCCTAGAGTCAGCTTTAGGCAGCGCTGGGTTAAGGGTTACGAACTACATGGACGTTAAATAAACGTGTAAACGGTCACACGTGATGACGATAATGAACTAGATTACATCGAGTGTTTCATACGTGTATCAATATTGATTTGTATCTTTGTGTAAATAATGGCGTATCAAGTTCACACGATGTATCCGAGAAATGAATATCGAATTAAAATTATACGTATAATAATGGAAACGATACTAAATTAATATAATACTATCGATACCAACCAGCAAATTATGATCTGCTATCTACTAGTACCAAATAGAGTTTAGTATCAAACTTAAGCGTACCAAACGGATATCATATATCAAACCATTTGACACTTTGCGACAATAGCGATGCATATTTGATACTTTATCCTCGCAGGACGAACTTGGATCACTCGAGACCTTACGTTAATCGTCTTTTGGACATTTAACAGAGCAGTCGAAGTATTTTAAGAATATTTTTGTACGTTTAGAATTACCAACCGACAGTTGCGTAAACGTGGAAGATGTTATATTTGTATAAAAAGCGATAACAAATATACTTTCGCGTGTAAAGAGTGTCCAACGACAGATTTGTAATAATCATTGAATTCGCGAAAATACAATTTTGTATAGAAATTGTGCAAAAAATTAATAAATACGATTTATTTTCTAAATATGATGGTTTTTCTCTTTTTTTGAACCTATTTTCTTATAATAATTTACACATTCTTTTTTATAACGAATATATATTTTTCCTCTATAATAAATGTATTTATAAAATGCGAAGAAATACATTACATTTTCGAATTTGTTTATGTGTAATTTTGGCATGGGTCAGAAATGACCCAGCCTCGGCCTCGACGAGGTATTTACAAGTATAGTATTTATTAGCTGAGAGCATATAGCGTGGAATTGATACATATGAGACATTTATTGAACGATCGCTTCTTAGCTTCTTTCTTTTCGGAAATAAGACCAAATTAGATTGGTACGAAATGCACAAAGCATAATTGTGCCAATTGTTTCGTACCAATGTACGTGTAGCTCAAATTGAATTTTAAACGAATAAACACTATAACTTACAAACTGAATAGTCACTGGTACTATTGTAAATGTATAAACAATTAAAAACAAAGTCCAATCTGTGCAAAATGCAATTATCGAGTAATAATTTTTACTAATTACATTTTTCTAATACTCAAGGTTACATTTCTTTGCTTTCAATTAGACTTATGACAAGGATCTTCAGTCTTCGATTCGTCCATTTTAGAAAGCGAATAGAATGTTTCCTTTATGGGTTTATCTTTTATATTTCTTGGGGATATTGGACTAAGATGCATTATAAAATACACAAGTAACTTGAGTAATGTAAATGGTTTAATTTTAGAATTATTCATTTATTAAATTTATCGACTTCATTCGTAGGGTTGAATACAATTCCTACAGTCATCATTCTTAAGCATAGAGTGCGCAGTAAAACTACTCTTTTTGCAAGATCGGTACTTCAGTTCGCTGGATAGACTAAACCTCATAGAAGGTTTTGTCTATCCTATAACACGTTTGCGATGGGCATTATTGTTAAAATATGTTTTGATATTCATACGACTAATAGATTTGAGAAAATTTTCCGAAGTTGTTTGTTATAATTCTTACCGCTAATAGCGCTGGAATCTTATTCTATTCTGAATCGATAACGTTGGATTTGACACCGAATTGTTAGGGGGACTCTAGAGCTTCCAGAGTCGTATAACACATTTTTCTATTGGATGCCAAGTCTGTTCTATACCCCGTCTCTGGTTTCACTACAGACGAGTGATAGTTAAATAGGTAAAAGCAATTTAATTCGCAAAATAAAATTTATTCTTAAAATCAAGTTTTTTATAAGAAGAAAATATTTTTGATAACAACCAATGTTTCATTATAATTACTTTTTTATCTACATTGGTAAAAGAACAATATTTTTGCTTTTATTTTCAATATTTGAGCCCTACGCAGGGTATAAGTGCTGCATGTCTCAATATGTCGAGTCTTTGAATATTTAAAACATACCTTTAGTATATACAAACGTACAAAATTTTTAATTTGTTTTATTTATCTGTGTTATTTTAACCAATATTCCCCAGAAACTCCAAATTTGTTTGTTCGATCAATTTGATCAAATACTATATTCTACATCCTAGTCTACGATTTATTAGGTAACTAACACAAAATATTAAAATATTTATACATATATATGTAACAAAATTATTCTTAACAATTGAACGTTCTAAACCTTGGTTCGCTAAATAAATAGATCATAGTACCGTAAGATGGCGGCAGTATACGCAATTGGACGCACCAGACAGTACATCTATCTCGCGAAATTCCACGGGCCAAAAGTGGCAGCGCGTGTCTCCTGTCGTTCGTGACGACGATTTAACGTGTATATGATCAGTGTTCTCCGAGATCCTCCCTTCCTTTCTATCCACCTAGCTGTCAAACGCCGCGGTGAGCTTTCCTTTCGGTGTACTTGCTCGTATAGAAATCGCGTGTGTCCGCACGAGAATCCGTAATCCGCATCGTTTCGAACGTTTACGTCGATCGAGGCGGTGACGGCAGCGAGTGCAGCAGTATTCGGGTGCGGCGACAATTTAGTGTGCTCGTTGACAAAGACTGAAACACGGTTGTGCTCGAGAGACAGGGGAGTCAGTTTAACCAGAAAGCCAGTGAGAAAGAGAGAGAAAAACGGAGACTGCGGACAGACGTGTCGACGGGAAAGGTTACTTGACCGCGTGATAAAGATACGCAACGTGTACACGTAGAAAGTAGGAAGGAGACGCGCGAAGAGAGACAGAAGGCCCGAGCGCGTGTACACGAAAGCAGCCGCGGTTTTCGTCGCGCCGCGCCGGGTGGAACCGTCATTTTTTTCGCCGCCATATTTGTGCCGCCGTCACATGCAACCTGTTGTTTTCGGTGCGTCCTCGTGTTGTCGCTGAGATCGCCGACGGAATACGCCGACCGTGTACGTACTGAGAAACGTCAAACGCGGGAGTTCACTTAACCTAACATCGTCAAGGGGAGGAACCGTCAACGTGGAGATCTACCATCAGGATGAACGGGTGAGTAGTCGCACATGGGTGTTATCGATGTGTGCGTGTGGTATCGTGTATATTCGTCGGAGAAAGGGAAAGGAGATAGGGTGTAGCTGAGTGAAAGAGCAGAGGAAATGATAGAGTAAGGGAGAAAGAGAAGAATCGATCTGTGCAACATACAGAGAGAGGTGAACGATGTGCGGACGACGGGAGTGGGGGAGAGAGAGAGAGAGAGAGAGAAAGAAAGAAAGAGAGAGTGAGAGCGAGAAGAGGTTACAGTTCGTAAGGAAGAGTGAGACGAATGCACGCGGCCAGCTTGAGCAGGCGCTCTTTCAAACTCGCCTGTTCTTTTTTCCTCCGTCTATCGCGTTGCACCCTTTTCTACGCTTTCGTTTGCCCTCGCACACGTACGTAGATACACGTGTGCAGCCCTACGTTACTCGCGGCTTTTCTGCTTCTGCGTACCGGTGTCCACGTGACTCTTTCTCGTCAGACTGGCGTTACGCGCGTGGCTCGTAAGCACTCTCCCCACTCTCAACGCTTTTCGATGATGATCATTAGTTGTCATCGCCCTCGCTACTTTTCCTTTCTTCGTTCGAACTGTACGGTCGAAATAGAAGCGCTGTTGACGACAATGTTATCGATACATATCGATAAACATCAATAAATATCGATAATGCGAGTTCGTGTTACAAGTATATTAAGATTTTTCAAGTTTAATACAGTTCATTAACTTGAACTCTTTCGTACTGATACATACGTGTAGTTGATCCGATATGAATGTAATCGTAAAACATTGTGAATAAATATTTCACATTCATTGCAGTAAACTAACTCCGCAAATCTTTGTTTTTCAAGCTGGACTGATTCTTGATCAGTTTAATTCTTTGCATTAATCAATCGTAACGTTTACATTACAAAGTGGTTCTACATAACGATGATTGCTGTAAAAATATAAAAATATTAAAAATATGTTAAACTTACATTGATTTTGTTTGATTGAATCGTGCATGGAAAACTTGTGGGTCAGCTCGTATTTGTTCGTAAATTTCGTTTACGAGTTACAAGACTTATGCATACATGTATGTTTGATGTTAATATCGGTTTCAATATTTGTTTATTTCGAACAAAGTAATTTGTTCCTGAAAATGTTGCACGTTATTTTCATTATACGGTTTGTAATCAAATGTATCGTTTTACACATTATTAAGTGCAATTAATATTTTGTATTTATTTATCCAGATAAATTGCTCCGTTAGTAGACATACAATAGTGGTCAAATTACATTTTAAAATCTATTTTGGCGTACAGTGTAAGTTATGAGAAACAGTACACTTGAATGCCTATGCTTAATTTAAGGGGTTACGGCACTTTTGAAACTAATAATCCATTTTTTTTTATACAAGATAAATAATATGGAAACCCACATCGAGAGAAATATAGTTTCAACTTTTAAAAATAATATGAAACAGGTCAAATTGAAAACTCTTATTAAGTATTGATGTGCTGAGTCAAATTTTAAACATGTCTTTCTCGAAACTATGTGTTTTTTATTGGTATTCTGAAATATTTAAATAGCATTAACCAGTACCATGCGATTCTTTTTTTGCAATTAGTTTCCAAAATATAACAAACACAAGACTGGTGAAATGATCTGTTTTCTATTTATATGGGATAATTTCTAAAATTTTGTAAATGTTCAAAATTCTTTACATCATAAGATAGGGAATACCTTGGATAATAATAATATTGTTCAACTTTTAATTTGCAAATACGTCTAATATGAAGATGAAAAATATTCTTTTGGAGCTTATTATATATTTCATTTATAGAATTAAATTTCATTTGAAACAGGTGTACAGTGTCGTTTTAAAAAATTCGTGAAAGTATCTTGTTTCATTGCCTCAAAGGTGATACAATGATATAATAAGTACAAAATTTGTATTATGGTATAAGCAAAACAATCTAGATGGTTCCAAATAACGAATGTGACGAATATTATGTTTTTTCCTTGAAATTATTTAAAAAAATTTTCAAAAGTATTAGTGTTTGCTAAAGAAAATTATATACTTTCATATTTTATACTTTAAATGTGTTAATATGTATAAGTGTATTATGTGTAATACAAAATACACATGTAGTATAAAAATACACGGGTATCTCGAGTATTAAGAATTATACGGTTTAATGTTCGGAGTCGACAGTTACACGTGTCCACGTATACTTAAATTCATGTGAAATATGAATTTTTAGTAATTACTACCGAATTTGATCGATTTTTTATAATGTGTCTTTGAAATAATATCGAACTCAAAAGTGTAGTTAAAAATAGTATGTGGTGTATTTCAACTGAAAAATCATTCGCGACTGAATGAATATTTTATTTCATGTATTCCTTCTCGCACTATCGATATCTTATCTGTAATCGTTGATAGCGCCTTCAATTTCGACCATTCAGTTTTTATTACTCGAACGTGTTTTGAAAATGCGAAGGATATCTTAATTCTGAATTTTTTAACGTCGACGGAGCTTTCGATTTCGAGAGTCCCGGTTTCAAGTTTCAAGTATTTTCACGTATGAATATTTCGGGAGTCGATAATTCAGAATTATTAGGTGAAATTTGTATTTTTCAATGGGAATATTCTGTCACGGACATCTATTTTCTGCTATAGTTGAAATTCTATTATAGTCGAATCTTTTACACGGCGTTAGTTTCATGATACGTCAACGCATTGTTTCGTATAAGTTTCTTAGTAGTTTGCGCGAAAAGTATGTATATATTTGAGAAGTTTATTTTACGGGTTAGAGGTCGGTAACTATAGTATTAACTTTACATTTCACTTCGTCGCTATCTTAAGTGTGATTACTCTATTGGATTATTTATCGTAGACTTTTCTAACCTTATCTATACAGTGCTTCGCCATTGCATGTTGGTGTCTTACTGACTACGTTCATTCTTTAAGATCTGTTTATTTCAACGTTTACAAGATACAGTATTTTTATATTGCATACCTTTTGTAGCTTGTGCAACATTTTTTCAGATCATATATTAGGGTGTTAAAAATTCATGGTGCGAAGTTGCATGAATACAACACTCATAAAAATAAATGAACGAATGCTGGTGAACACAACACACGGAGATCAATAATGAACGAAGAAGAAATAGTAAACAATGAAACAATAAAGTACCGACCTATAAACGATGTCATATCTTATTTTAGAAGAAATATCCGCGAAATGTTCGACGACGATTTTGATAAAACTTTGCAGGTCTGTGAAGCGGCCAAAAACAAGGGACACGTAGCATTGGGAAACGAGAAGATGAAACCCTACCAACAAGTTAAACGACACAAGGGGCAAAGGGAATCGGTCACCTGCTCCACCTAGCTCTTTCCACTTTTCAGATTCTTGGTTATTATTGGTTAAGTCGAACATGTTTTCTGTTCATTACATACGGAGGTAGTTCCAGAAGTACCCGACTTAACAAAGAAAACATCAAAAATTTGGGAAAAAATATCTTTATTTCTTTACATAGTCTCCTTTTAAATCGAGACATTTTTCTCAACGACGTCCAATAGTTTTGATACCCTGTTTATAGTGAGAATCGTCGAGTTCTGCAAAATAGTCACCAACCGCAGACTCCTCCTCTTTATTGTTGGCGAATCTTTTACCACAGAGCTATTTTGGTAAGTTTGGAAACAGAAAATAATCCAAAGGGGCTAAATCTGGCGAATAGGGTGCGTGAGAAAATAATTCGAACTTAAACACCAACCAAGATCAGGCTATCGTGATAACGGATATGTGAACTAGCGTATTGTCTTGAAATGTTGGTGTAAATGCTGCTATTCTTTCTCGATTTCATCACTGAAACGCTGCAATAAGTTCGTATAATACTCGCCGTTGATTGTTTTTCCTTTTTGAAGATAATCGATGAAAATTCTCCTACGCGCATTCCAAAACACTGACGCCATAGCCTTGCCTACAGATGGAACTGTCTTCGCCTTCTTTGGAGCTGTTTCTCTCCTTTTAGTCCATTGTTTCGACTGTTCCTTCGTCTCAGATGTGAAAGGATGAACCTATGTTTCATCCATGGTTAAGAATCGATGCAAAAACTCGGTTTTATGTTGCTGTGAAACCTTAACAAACGGACTCAACCTTAACAGACTCAAACTCGATCGAAATCCTCACGACGCTGTTCTTGTTCCATTGTGAGTAATCGCAGCACCCATCTTGCGTACAATTTTCTCATGTTCGAATTTTTAGTCAATATGCGATGTACAGCACTTTTTGATAAGCCTACCATGTCTGCTAGCTCGTGCACTTTCAATCGACGTTCATCCAATACCATTTGGTGGATTTTGGTCATCATTTCAGGCGTAGTCACCTCATTTGGTCGACCACTGCGATGTTCGTCTTGACAGCTCGTACGGCCTCGTTTAAACTCTGTCACTTAGTATTTTACTGTTGTAAACGAAGGAGCAGACTCCCCCAAAGTAGAATCTAGCTTTGCTTTGATATCAGTTGGGGTCTTTCAAATAAAAGTATCGTATCGTATAACGATAACCAATTGTTTCCATATTTACAAATTCACTGAAAGCGTTCACTATTGGTAACTGCCAAACAAATACTGAACAACGTAGCGTCGTCAACCTTCAAACTTAAGCTTTGTAAGGTCGGTACTTTCTCCCTTAGTCATTCGTTTCGAACAACTACTGTCATCTATACGTCAGATCGGATACTTCTGGAACTACCCTCGTAGTACTAAAGAATGCAAACGAAAGAAAATACGATAAAGTGAGGTATACGAAAAGTGAATCACATTGGCGTAGACATCAAATTAGAATATTAACCTCCCAGCTACAACTGCGCGGACCTCGTCGATATTGGTTAGCAGCCGATGGTGTTGCGTGCGGGCGTGTACAAATGGGATGTTGATTTAAAATACACTAACCGATCAGCGAAAAAAGAAGAATTTTTTTCGGAACGTAACATATTTCAATTCAACAACAGCGGGTACTGGTATTTCACGTGATATGGGATCGGGCTACTCGTAACTAATTATTAATAGTTAGGACAACTAATTATCCTACGAATCTTCTCAAGAACTGTTGCTGTCTGGTCCTTCCGCTGAATCTGTGTCTTCAATATTTAACGGTAGATTATTTATAGCTATTTTTAACAAATTATCTGTGTCCCAATATTTTTGTTCTATTTTCTCAGTATGCTTGCAAAAATATTGTTTCAGTCGGTTGGCGTTACCGAATCTATTGCTCGAGAAAGATTGCAGTCTGTAGAATGTTAAAGTTGATTTACAATAAATTACAATAAAGTTACAATAAAGTTGATTTAAAAGACAAAACGTCTTTTCCACTGGATCTATTATTTTGTTTGTTTTTTCAATTCGTTTATGGCGTGTTATTAATTATACTAATTCGAATTTTTTAAATTATCCTCTGATATTTGAAAATCCTACTACTATGCAGTCCGGTCGTTAAGAATTATCCTTGCCCTTTGCGTCGTTTAGCTTGTCGATAGTGTTTCATCTTCTCGTTTCCCAATAGTACTCTTTCAGCTGCTGAAATAGAAGTTTGCGGGGTGGAATTATCTTACAAAGTTTCACTCCTTCGTGCTATCTTTAGAATTGTTGGTGTTGCAGAAAAGTTTTCTCAACAAATTCTTTATGACTCTTGATAGAATATAATATGGTGTACACACAGTAAACAAAATTAATAAAATAATCACAAAACTACTTTTACTAACTTTATTCTCAACGGTTTTGCAAAGACAAAACGGTGAGCTATTTTTACTCTGAATTCACGAGTGGTTAGAAATGTTTTTGTTCGACACGGATGTTTTAGAAAGAAAGGTAGGAATATGTAACACCAAAGTTTTAGGTTTTGTAGAAACATTCGGAAATTATTTGTTTATAATGTTTATCCTATATCCGTACAATAGTCGGCTACGTTTGTTGGAAATCTGCTGTTTAATGAATATTTGTTTTTAATGTAGCAAAATGAAATTTCTGTACGTCATATTGAATTGAAATTTACGACTATGTATTTTACGATTCTTGAAAGAACAAAGGAGGTAAGGTATTCTGTAATTGTTTTAGTTTCGAAACGTAAGTAAGACTTTAAGAAACATTCTGTTTTTAGTATGTTAAAATGGCTAATTTGTTGCAACAAGAGACACCTGATTGGTATTGTAGGGAGACAAAACCAGTCTCGGATTAAGAGGAATGTAAATAGTTTTATGCGTAAGTATTGTAGAATGTGGACTGATTGAGTCATTTTGTCGTACAAAAGCTGACTAGAACATCTGATCCAATACACATGCCATTTTTTATACGCAGAATAGTAATATGAAATAGTTTCATATGTATCTGTCACATTTTAAAATGTATTAGGAAAACCTAAAAATATATCAAAGTTAAATAAACTTGAAAAAGTTAAAAAAGAGAAAACAAAGGCCTAGTATATATAACCTGTAAATCTGGTAAATACCGATTATACAGGTTCAGACAGCAAAAAATACGTGTATGATTGTTATAAAGTTACGTAAATTTTAATTATGTTATTTAAGTATCGATACAATTTTTTCTTATGAATGGGTTACGTCGAGAATGAGCGAGGTGGCACCGAATAGTTGACATTTTAAAATGATACCATATATGTATCGACGTGTTCATTATTAATGAAAATGTGTATATTTCTCATTATATCTTCTCGTCAATTCGAGTGGCCGGTGAATTTAAAAATTGACTGATCGAATTTGAAAGTATCGATATAAACAGCTATTAATGTGAACTAAAAATTTGTATATTTCTCACTGTATCTGCACGAAAGCATTCTCTCCGTAAAAATGAGACCAAACACGATGTTATACGAACTATTTTTAATTATATGCAACTGATTTGTGTAACTTACAAGTAAAAATAGTCCGAATGGAGTCGCGTTTAGCCTTATTTTCACCGGGAAAATCTCATTAATTTATCAATCTTATTGATCTGTAAAATTCTTATAAAGATACAATGAGAAATATAAAAGTTTTTAACATGCTTTAATGATTACCACAGCTATACGCATGCGCCATTCCTTTGAAGCTCGAACACCTCTAATAAGAAACGTGCTCGTTGTTTTTGTCATTTTCTAGCTCTGGATTTCTGCTCAAGGTACAAAAAGTCGATTAGAAAAATCAATTTGCTACTGTACCTCGATAAAAGGGTTCGAGCGGACCCGATTGTGTATATTTTAACGAGGTGGTAGTGTACTTAAGTGACGATTTTCATTTTGAACGAAGAATGTGTTTTGATTTGAATTTTTATTCATTTATATGTTTGATTATCTATGAATGTTCTAACGAGGTGGTAGTGTACTTATGTAACGACTATCATTTTGAACGAAGAATATGTTTTGATATGAATTTTTATTGACTTATGTGTTCGATTATCCGTACCGAGTGGCAGTACTCAACATTTATGCGAGCATCGAAGCAACGCGACAGCATGGGGCAATGTAGAACAACACATATGTTGTGTACTGTCATCGTGTTGTCCCGCATGTTAGGGGTAACAGTGTGTCTTCCATTTTCAGCACACATTTCAATGGGCATGTACGTAAATTGACAAATGAGAATCCTAAGGGATGACGTACTCTGAAAACAAAGCTCTAGTGCTCGTGTCCAGCGACGTTGTCATATTAGCGCAATAAAAATCTTACAACGTAAACATTGTGTGAGCTTAATTGTACCTCTTGTATTTTTTGTAGCGTCGTACATTGAGAACATTGAAACATTAATATTATGTCAGAGAACATATTAATACAGTTATCTGGTGTGATTGCATATATTCTTTTCTTGCTTTAATAAATCTATTGTTTATTACATGAAAATTTTCGTATAAAATCTTAATAATATAGAATTTTTAACTTTATTTTATACAATAACATATAATTGTAATATATCGTTATATTCGTACAATTGTTTCTTGCTTAACGTTGATCTTTTTTTGATAAGAAACAGAAGTTAAAGGTATGTAACTTTTAAAAAATTATGGTATATTTTCTGTGTTTGAAAATAATTAAGAAGAGAACAAACGTGAGGCTACTTTCTCAAATTGTGCGTATACGCTGATTTAACTGGCATTTCTTGCATCTATAAGGAGTATTTACTTTAATATTTTGCTCGTTGAAATTGTACAAGGTGTACCTACTAAAATTGGCTATGCTGCATTGGTATATATATTCAATGTCCCTCAAATTGGGGATCTGAACATCAAAGGTTCTGATCGAAGTGTTGCTTCTGTATGTTATCTGTCTTAAGTAGTTCTTCCTTCGTTGATAAGTTGGGTAGCCATCCTCATCGGGTAGAGTCTCATTAATGAAATTACGAGTATATCTTATCGAATACTTACCGTTGTTCTTGCAGTATGAGGGTTTGTTGTGCTAACAGTTCCAAGACCCATGTATTGTTTTTGTGTACAATTTCGTGCAAAAGAGAATTGCATTTCTTGCCAAAGAGGTCAGCAGAAATTATATTAGCAGTTTTATGTGGCTGAATTTTTGTCCACAACCATAGAAGTATATGACAGTGGAGAAAATGTGTTTGCTAAATCACACTCAACATATAAGACTCGATATTGTATCGAAGATGAGATTTATAAGTTTCTTTATCTTCAGGTGAACAATTTACGAAATTACGTTGTGTCCCTTGAAGGATTTCTGGTACAGAAATAATTCATTTGTTCTTTTTGGCCCTTCAAGAATTACAAATGAAAGTTACTGAGGTGAAGCTCGATTCATAAACTATTATCTAAAATGTAGCGTACGATTCTTTGAAAATTTTAATAATTGTCGAAATCGTCGAAGTTTGAAGCAAAAACAATCATTTTTATCCCCCTTTCTAAAAAAAATGACTTTAAACGTTTGTAAAAAATTAAATAATTAACATATTAAAAAAATCATAAGCTATATTGTAGAATACTCTATGTAGAATAGCTTTATCAAATTTGAAGTTAATCGGATGTGTAATTCCGGAGATTTCGTGTCGGTCAGGTTGAAAAATATAGTTTCGAGGAAAACGTAAAACAAGTTTATTTATACATTCTACACATTTTAAACCTTAAGAAAATAAGAAAAAGAATTCAATTTTTCTGACTCATCAGGGTGGTGTCCCCCCTTAAGATTGAGTCTATTTGAACAGCCATTGTTATTTTGGTATTTAAAAAAATTTTATGTTATTTTTATGACTTTTATGTATTGTACATGATTATTATGTTTTTTCCTTTTTTATTAATTATTTTAACAATCACTTCCTTCAATTTTTTACAATAATCATCACTATGTATATACCAATGAACAATCAGATATAATAAATTATTATCGAGAATCTTTTTTCGTTTTTTGAAAAATTAAGTCGAAGGTTTTCACCGTCACACTCTCGAACAATATAAATGGGTTAAAATTTGATCCCGAGTATTTAATTTTGTAAAATACCATCCATTGCAACTCTGTTCAATCTTGTCGATTAAAACACAAAAATGTAACAGTGATAGATAAATAAGAAATGATTGACTCGTGAAATGAACAAAGTGGATTGAAATACGTTCAGCTTAATTACATGTAAAATAAAAGGCTTTGCTGTCTATCTATGTATCCGTGTACCTGTGTCTCGGAAAATAAATGGCAAATGATTTCGAAAATACGTATCCTGTGCTGCGGTGTATTTTAATACACCCATAGGATCGTAGAGTTTAGTGTACGCAAACGATGGTCATCGAGTTGCTCTTTGAAATGTCCACGTGTGTTGCCTATTAATGGTAGATAAACTTGCTGTTACCGCAAATGTAACTCTCGGTCTAGGCTAGGTTCTCTTGAGCACGCCTAGAAGATCTTGCCAAAGTCACTTGAGACACGAGCTTCATGCTTCTCCTGGGTCTCATTGAAACTCGAGGCATGTTCTCTTCCTGCTTGAAGAGTTTCTCACGATAATTTGGACCAAACATTAGGCGTTTTATGCAAAGTATACAAATAGGAATAATATTCATATACCAAAACAAAGCCCCTTAATAGTAAATCATACATTAAAGTACACATAAAAATAACAGAAATAAGAAAAATATCACAATGAACTAAGAAAACTAGCCAAGATGATGTACAGAAAATATAAAACAAAACGAAAACTCTTAGAAATATTGAAAGAAAAGCTGCACCGAATGATAATAGGAATTTGAATACTAAACTATTCTATTCTAATAACGTATGATCGATGTACTTATACATCCTCTAGACTAAAATATTATCTGCTTCGTATAGGTCTGTGGGTAGACATGTTTATAATTGTTAAATGTCTATTCTTTTTCCATAATGATATCATTATTGTTTTATTTGAAAGAAAATTGCAAGAAATTTGTAACTGATGATAATTTTGCCATGAATCTGTGTCATTCGTTGCAGATTAAGTCTACAATGAGGCTTAAGAAAGACTAATGTTATAGAACGTTGTCAATAAATCATGTATCTGTAATTAATTTCCTTTCATCTGTATGGTAATTAATTATAGAACATATTTTAAATATAAAAGTAGGAATTTGGATTCATTGATAATCATTTTCACATTCATCGTTGAGACAATACGAACACACACATTTCAGATATAATAGGTTGCTCAATAAGTTTTGTCGTTCGATAAAACTTATTTAATAGTACCTACAAGGTTGCTCGATAAATTTTGTCGTTCGATAAGACTTATTGAACAGTACTATACTATTTATATAGTAGATGAAAATCACGTGATACACTAGGTTGTTCAAAAAGTTTTGTCGTTTTTTCCATTGTAAAAGAAATACTATGACACTTTAACTTGTGTCGACAGATCTACTTGAAACTTCACAAATGTTCATCAAACAGTAGTACCATATTTAGAAAAATAAAACGACAAACTTAATAGTTCCATTTCTTATCGAACGACAAAATTTATTGAGCAATCTATTAATGTAGTCATTGCTTATAACATTATTTGTTTGGCTATAAGGTTGCGATTTCTTAACCCGTATTTATTACTGTGATTCTATCAACATTCAAATATGTGTACCTATGTTAGAAGGTACACAGTACTTCGTTGTCAGATTTGAGAAATTCATTAAATAAAGTGCCATTTGTATCGACATATTCGACTACAATATTCCATTCGACCTACTTCTAAATCGATATCGGCAACAGTCTCTAGATACACTTTCAGAATTTTTATTCAACGTAGGTAAATCCAAATTGTCTAAAACTGTTTGCAATTGCATAACGTTCGTCAAAATCAAATACAGTAACGCTGATGAAACGTAGTGATAAAACGTAGCAAATCATTCCTACCTGTGTTTCAACTTCAAAGATCGACAGTAGTGAATTTAAAATCTAGAAACTTTTCTAGTCTTACCAATAGGTTAATGATTTTATTTGGAATATCTTTAATTATATGTAGTCGGAAATTTTGGATAATAATTGGAATAAATTATAATGAAATAGTTCGAACGAGGTCCTGTTCAGATTTCATATTTTCATTGGAAGAAATTCGAAAATCGATTAATGCACTCTTATAAAGATACAATAAACAATATTTAAAAATATACAAATCACTGTTGACACAGTGATATGCGTTTGGTATATTGACGCATATTTATTGGCGCCCAAGAATTTAGTCACTGTTCTATTAGCTAAACGGGGAAAAGCGAATATTGTCCATTCGCATTATTCTACGCAAGCACATTGTTACTATTGGCTAAATTGGGTAAGCGTAGAAGTCCACCGCTTGACGAGAAACACGAACGAAACAGAACACGGCAAAATGGCATGCAACGAGAAAGTTTGCGAATGCATCTCATCGTTAGATACGTTTTGCATCTCACTTTGTCGTGTTTTGTTTCGTTCGTGTTCCTCGTCGCGCGGTAGACTTCTACATGTGCCTAACTTACATCAGTCAATAGTAAGAGTACGTCTGTATAGGGGCGTTGCAGTTGCGTCACGAGTGATGCAAGTGATGACTCTTTTCTCTGTGCTTATAGGACTCCATATTAGTTTACAGGATTCTGGCCAACTTCTCACGCATCAACGATACGTGTTCACTTCTAAGAACAAATTCTTGACCGACCCTCGATATATGACAAGTGGCGGTTTCATTTTCTCAAATATTGGAAAGAAATAATTAAGAATAATAAATAATAAAGAAAGTCATAAAGAAAAATAATATTGTATGGAGATTTTGCCAAGGGAAATGAATAAAGCGTTGACTTATACATAGAAACTTTCGAATTGAAAAGGTTCGACTCTACTGGGTGGTCCATGCAACTGTTTCGGGTCATAACTCCGTTAATAATGCATTTACGAAGAGATGTCAAAGGAAAAAGGTAAACGACTTGAAAAGCACTACATCCGTAGGACCTTAGATTTTTGTTAAATTCAACATGTACAATTAAGAATTGCATTCTTTTTTTAAACGAAAGTACATATTTTTTGTTGCACAGGCCCATTCCTCTGTCCATTATACGAAATATTATCAAGATATCTTGGCAAAAAAATTATTAGTTTTTGAGATATTTTCAAAAAATATCTTCATCGAAGATACTCAAACGCTTCATGACCATGTTGTAACTGTAAACTCCGTTCTTCAATGAAGACATTTCTTGAAAATATTTTGAAAACTAATAATTTCTTTTCCATGATATTTTAATCATTTTTCACGTAGAATGGACAGGGGAATGGATCTGTGCGTCAAAAACTATGCATTTCCATTTAAAGAAAAGATGCAATTCTTAATTGCCCATGCACTGTTCAATTTGAAAAAAAATCTAAGGTTCTACAGATATAGTGCTCTTCGAGCCATTTACCTTTTTCCTTTGACGAAGTTATGACTTGCGTGGACCATCCAGTATGTAATAGGTTGTTCAGTAAGTTTTGTCGTTCGTTAAAACTTATCAGCAACCTAGTACAATAACGTGAACGTGTCGATGTCCGGTTGATGTTGTTCGTTGAGTTGCTAAGTGTGCTACAGACTTAAATCGTAACATTTGTAACTCCTTTTATACGTTTATTCGCAGTCGTTGTTGAAATTCTACTGCTAGCAGTGAAAATACCCTCATCTGCACACAGACACCCTCCATATTCATTGGTTATCCCGCTACGGTTCCTTTGCTCGTGGTAAGCGTGGTTTAACCGATCTCGGACGTTATTTGTCCAAGTATGCTGGAAACTTGCCCCACATTATGAAAGTCGAGCATCATGATGAATATGTGATTGTAAATACAGTGATTGCAATTTTTTGTCGTATAGGGTTATTCGATGCGAAGTTTATCAATCAACTGGAAACAGTGGATTTCAAATATTGATTAGTAACAATTTTATCGTTATTATTGAAAAGTGTAGAAAGGAAAGTGATGCTTTTATTCTCTTATATTTCAATTTTAAATTCTAGTCGATTATTTGTAACGTTAAATGTATCGATTACATTATTAATTTCAATTGTAAGGGTAATGGTGAAAATATCGTACACGCATCTTGGCTCAAGAAGATTGTACAGCTGAAGATATCACGAAAATATAAAATAACTAAATTGCATTGGAGGATTCATTTTCGAGAAAAATGCATTTGAAAATCTGTCTAGTACTTGCATCTGACTGATAACTGGCGTTACAGATTTCACTATAGAGGGTTACTGTGATTGTTATTGAATAGTGTTCAATGTCAGGCACTGTTTACTATCAAGATTATCATTTACGATACTGACAGTAACTACCAGTTTTTGTCGAATAAGCGACATAATGTGATACATCGATAATGAGTATACAGATATGATTTTTGCATTTTGACTATAAGTATTGATAATAAACAGTGCCTGACATTGAATACTATACAAAAACAATCACAGTACCTGTCTGTTGTGAAATTCCTAACGCTAGTTATGTGCATGCACACTATATAGATTGATTTTCAAAACGAAGCCTCCAATGCAATTTTGTTATTTTTTATTTTTGTCTTATTTCGAGGCAATCTTTTTAGTTTGATTTGTACCACGAATTTTGGCCCACAGTGTATAATAGAATTGAAATCTAATTCCTGTAACATTAAAATTTCCAAGGTAGTTATGACAGTGTTATTTGACGTAATCGCAACACATATTCTAAGTATACTTCCAAGTAGTACATTCTGAATACTATTTAAAGTATCAAAAAATTATGAATGATTTATTCCTGTCTTAAGTAGCAGCTGATTCTCTGTTTATTGAAAATGACACTCTTGTTTCCTTTGTTTTACTCCTCTTTTCCTCCAATACCATACTTTTAAATATTCTATAAAATGTAAGAACTACTTTGGGGTATAAAGCAACACTTGAATCACATATGATGAAATTTGATAGCATTGAGGTAATTTTCTCTATTTTGGCTTTCAAATATCCAAAGGTAACTTGGATGTGAGCGATAACACTGTGGTTAATATTTAAAATTACAGTTGAACTCGCCACAGCACTTTATCCTATGCTAGAGTTTTGTTCAATGTTCAACATTGACACTTTGTGTTTTGTCGTTCATCTTTAATCAGATAGCATGATTCGCGGTATCACTGTTCGCCGAATCAGTAATAATTCTTATATTCTAACTTAAGTTGTTACAGTTAAACAAATCTTTTCTATTTTTCCGTCATTATTGTATAGAATTTGACAAAACTGATTTAACATAGGCATTGTTTGAAGGCACGATTCAAATTAGTACAGCGAACTTGGAGAAAAGACTAAAAGAAGCTCTAATCGTGAAGTTAATACTAATTGTAACACAAGATTTCTCTGATGGTAAGAAGATGAATTAATCTTATGATAACAAATATCAAACCTCAACTAGAACAGAAAAGGATTGCAAATGTTTTAGTCACTGTGAAATTACAGTAATATCATTTTACTTTGAGTTTTTCCACAATTTGTAATTACTTAAAAAATATACAGATGAATGTCTTTTATATTATTTGTCTTATTTTTATACGGAAGTGTATTAAATTATTCAATATAAAATCAATACACATATTTATCTTCGCATACAAAGTGTTTAACATGCTCTTAAATGTTTTTTCCATGTAGCAACGATTATGTGGGTACCTACCACGTTTGATTGATTCTAATTTTAAGTTCATTTATCTACACGCTTTCTCGTTAATTATTTCGAAGATGGTTCGATATCTGAAGAAGAAGGCGATAAAACGTAACGCTTAGGTGAGTTTGATCACGTATCGTATTCACATGTATTTGGACTTATTTCGAACAATTTCTTCATCGTTTTTCGGGATAGTGAGAACGACAGTTTTCGTTTCTTGAAAAACATTCTCAAACATTCGGTATGAATTTTTCATTTTGGGGGGAGGGTGTCAAGGTTGCCATTTTTTAAGGTCCTCTTTTTTAATTCATTGTGAAGTATTTAATTCTATAACTCAAATTATAGTTTTTATTCACCGAATAACGGATATAGGAAAAGTTTTTATTTGCTATACAAAAACATATCCGGAAAAAAATTTTTGCCGTCTTTCTAGATGCCCAGCAACAGCGATTCTGAAAGCGACCCTTCGCGAGTAACCGATTAATATAAATATCATCCGCTAGAGGCGCCAGTCAGTCGTTACTCGCTTCCTCGCCACGCCGTTGTCGCCCTCCCACCGAGAATAACCGTTTAATTTAATTTCATCGTAAAAGTATTCATTATTAGATACGTAATGATAAATTACATTTAAAAAATAGCACACTGTAACAGATGATATTATAATATTACATATTATTAAAGGATTAGGGTGTGATTAGATTTTTTTTTCAACATCCGCCAACCAACTGCCTGCAGTTCAATTATTTGAGGTGGATGTTATTTAAAAATTCATTTACAATATCAATTACTTCAAATAAATAGATATTTTGTTTATTCTTAAGCACGATTGCGGGAGATAAAAGACAGGCATATTATTTTAAATAGTTCTGTTTTATTTTTATTTTTACCGTGATAACATAAAGTTAAAATTACGATAAAAATAATTAAACAATTTCCTCCAGACCCAACATATTGTATGCTCATCGTACAATTTTTTAAGTAGTAAACTCCATTGGTATATATTCGTCTAAAATTGATACCAAACTGGTTTCTCGATTCGAAAGATAGTAAATTGCTTGAAAATGAAAGTAAGAGATATTTAATATAATCTAAAAATAATGATATATTATGATATATATTAGTAAAATTATGCAAAGAAAAAACAGATAAGCAAATATAATACATGTACGTATCGAAATTGCAGTGTTTAATTTTACCGTACAATTAACACATCTCCTTTACTGTAAAATAATCAAACGACGTAAATTGAGATTATCACGAATAAAATTAAAATTATAAAATCAAAATGGTTTCAAATATGCTACAATGTTCGAAATTTCTAATGAAATGAAAATGTTGTACGTTGAACTAGGCAAGTATTCGAAACTTGTAATTGAATGGAACGGTGAAATATTAAGGTTGTATTTGCTTAACAGAAATTATGCATGAAACGTTAACGTAGTAATTCAAAATGTTCTACAGAGCAGGATATTACAGTTACAAAAAAAATTCTTGATATTGTGACGAATTGGAAGATATAATTTAGTATATTACACAAAGGGTACGGTGTTTCTATAGCTCGGATGTAAAACGAGAGGTTAAGAAGTATCGGTAAAGCGAACAACTGCGCATGTGCTGTGAGCAGCAACCGTTTGTCAGCATTGCGCACTTTTTACGAAATATTCCAAGTCTAGTACCAGCAATTGACAGGAGGTTCAAATATTCAGAGGGACCATCACATTTCACGCAGAGTTAACTTTCCGGTCGGTATTTCGACGCATGCGGTAACTGGTCCGTTCTACCCGGAACAGGTGTGCTTTATCAACCCACGGTCACGTCAGAACTGTGAGTTTGATAACGCGTGTGTACCTATCGTTGGTGGGTAATTTTTTCCCCACCTATCTTGATCTCTCCACGAGTATGCAGTACCGCTCGCGGCTATACAAACGACTCCACTTGTCGACAAAGGTGCAAAATTCCTATCCAGAACTTCAACCCTCTATTTTTTAACGGACTATTTCGAAACCTTCTGATCGTTCTGACTGAGATACGTAAAAAGACGAAAATCAATGGAATACATATAAAATCGTGTTAATATAGACAGTTGTTATGGTGAATTCGAAGCATATGGTATTATACATTTGGCGTGGAAAATATGTTGGGACAGTAGAAAAGTAAATATTTTGTACGAAAAACAATTTAAACCAGGTACTGAAAGACGAATTTTATCTTTTAATAATTCTGTTCGAACTTATACCCTTCATTAATAAAAATGTCAACTCTTTCGATACTTCCATAAGAAGCAACTTTTACTTTAAAAATCTTTTTAAAATCTGTACTCGTGGAACAAATATTTTGGATTTCTTACAATAAAAGTTTTGTGAAATAGTTATTTTGGACTTCCTTTTAGAAAAAGTTTCATAAAATAAGTCAAAATTCAAATTTAGCTATAGTATACTGTACAGTATATTGTGGGTAATAGTTTTCTTTGAAAATGCATCATATTATATACGACGCAACAATATATTACCAGGTTTATTTTGAATAAAGGATACGAAGTAAAGAAAAAGTAATAGTGTCGTAAGAAGTATTGAACAGAAAAATGAGTTTATCGACGAAGATAGTGTCTATTTTTGTTATACTAGAATTTTTATTTCTTATAAATTTGATCTAAACTGGAACTTTTATTTTGAAAATTATCTCTTACTTATATGCTCGTTTCATAACTTACGATGTGAATAATTTTGTTTTATTTAAGTTTTATTTTAACTGTTTATGGTTTACAGTGGGACCTATTGAAAGAGTTCCATAATTGTTTTGGTCCCTGATGCACTATACAGAGATTGCAAGTTAAGTCCTTGCTTTATTCAATCTCCACCAGAGATCCCACATTCCAGTGCTAATTGGTTACATTAAACAAAAATGGAATCTCCGTATTCGTGGGAATATTTATAAAATTAATTATCTGAGCAAAAACATAGCACGCTCTCAAGGAGGATAAAAATCTGGGAAGTTCTGGCATTTAAAATATTAATAAGGCACACAGGTTCCAAGGAATGGTAAATCTACAATTATTAACCGCAAACATGATGGAAATATTGGGAATAAATATTATATAGGGGTAATATTTATTTTTGATAATAACTGTTATTACGTGAAATTTGTCGGGATTATATAATAAAGGCTACGAAAATCAGAATTGTTCTGCTTGTAAATAGTTACAATCTTTGCTCGTTATCGCTTCATCTCGCTCTGTTTCGATACTTTTCCTTCATGACATTCGCCACACGATAAACTTGTATATGTGATTGTAAACGACCTTCATCATTAACGAAAATGCGTGTAATTCGAGGTGGGATGATTAATCTGATTTATTGACCACTTATGATCTCTGCATACTGTGCAGAGATGACTTGTTGACCGGGCAATTTGAATGGTTAACGTGTAACGGCAACACCTCTACTCACACATATTATCATTATTGGCTGAACTGGTCACATCTACGTGTGTATCGTGTGACGAAGAACATGTAGAAATAGAGTGAGATACTAGTAGTAGAGCAATACTGAACGACTAGTTCGATGCATAGGCGTAGTTATACTATATGTATATCTAAGGTAGGTAATTTGTATACAGTAGCAGTATTACAATTAAATATAACTTTGATGTTTCCTTACCTTATAAATCTTCTGACGAGCTTCTGTGATACTCGTTGCCTTCAGAATTTGTTTTTACTACGTTCAAATTTCAATTGTCCATTGTAGTTTCTAATACGAAAATTATCTATCTCGTAATATTTTTTTGAAGTGAACATCATTTGGTTATAATATTGTGAACTGTAATACTACTGAAACGAAATATATGAAAACAAATATTAAATGTTAAATCGTAATTGAAAATTGTATTATATCGTTTGATGCTCAATCAGACTGCTCTGAAAAAACTAATGCGAAGAAAAAAACGACGAAATGTAAAATATACGTAAATATATTATCATCGTATTCATACTTTGAACGCATTTTTGACAACTTTCCCATCGACATTTATTTGTTCCTTGGAAGACACTATGAAAGATTCTACATGATTTTTTCATTTCCAGGCCATGCTAAAAATAGGGATTTTTGAACATACTCCTTTGCAATTTTTGGGTTTTAACAGCATCTTCCGTATAACAATATTTTTTATTTCATAACTTTGATTTTGTTTTGTAGTTTCCTCCATTTGAAGGCTTCCCTGCATTTAAGTAATCACACAGCCCAACCTTTCTCACCTCTTTATCCAAACTCATACATCAATTTATTCAGGCACACAACTTCCTTCACTCTTATTAACGCTTCAGTTTCACTTTCAGTTGATGACAGTGCTACCACGTCTTTGTACTTCTTCTGAACATTGAGAGAACTTTGAGAAATCCTACGGTAATGTTACGAAAGGCGTATAAGATTAGCTACTAAACGAAACGTCTTCTATACTATTGTGGACGTATTGTTGCCCTGTGAACGTTTTTAATTACTAAACAAAATGTCTTTTGTACTTTTCTGAACGTACTGTTGCCTTGTGAACGTTTCAACAGTTCTGACACGAGAGAATCGAACGGTGAACCAGGTTATTTTTCATCCATGCTAAATTGGCGTATTTTAACATTGTATGAGAAAATTTATAGAAAATTTTATCATCTCGACAGTAAATGACATACTTTTAGGAAGTATACATTTATTTACAAATGATTGAAAACAGTGTGAGTTAGAATAGAGCTTGCACAACACATACGGTTCCTTTAGAAAAAAAATTGAAGAAAATTATACATTCACATCTAATAAAGAAATGTACACTCAATAATTTTAACATTGTATGAGAAAATTTATAGAAAATTTTATCATCTCGACAGTAAATGACATACTTTTAGGAAGTATACATATATTTACAAATGATTCAAAACAGTGCGAGTTAGAATAGAGCTTCCACAACACATACGGTTTCTTAAAAAAAAAAATTGAAGAAAATTATACATTCACATCTAATAAAGAAATGTACACTCAATAATTTTAACATTGTATGAGAAAATTTATAGAAAATTTTATCATCTCGACAGTAAATGACATACTTTTAGGAAGTATACATTTATTTACAAATGATTGAAAACAGTGAGAGTTAGAATAGAGCTTGCACAACACATACGGTTTCTTAAAAAAAAAAAATTGAAGAAAATTATACATTCACATCTAATAAAGAAATGTACACTCAATAACGTGTAATTGCCCAACAAAAGACAAACTACAGTAGGAGCTCGATTGACCAGTTTGCAATTATCCGGGGTGTCGGTTATCGAAGGTCTCGATTATCGAGGGTCTTTTATTTATAGTACTAACACCGTACGCTTATATCCTTCTCTTGGAATTAATGACACATTTGCGTTTATGCTTTATTGTATTCCGTTAACGTTCCACCGGATATATCGACTGTTGAAATTAGTGACACATTTGCGCTAATACTCGGGTCAGGGACCTCTTGTCACCACACTTAAAAACACAGATACAAGTATGTACAATATACACACACACATTCCATAATACATACTTGAGTTGCTTCGCTCGTTGCACATTATACGTACACGTGTATTCTCATGCTGCGAAAAGAAGGTACAAATTGTTTACATTGACGCTCCTGCGATCGCAAGCAAGAAGCTTAAGTATTAATTTAGGTATTACCGCTGAATTGACACGTTGCTCGTATTGAAAAACTGAATACAATTTAACATGCAATGTAATAATCATTAATATTTTGAAAATTATTTACAGCGAAAAGAACTAAGTTGTATTTATTAGAAATAATATAAATCCTCTTGTACTCAATTTGTAATCGATATAAAATGAAATAAGATATTTAGTATACGCTACGTCGCATAGTTGTTCAATGTAACGGTTGTGCCTGTTGTAATTTTAATATGACTTGTTTTTGTGTAAATTGTAATTATACAGAATTTATCCGGATAGAAATGAGTAACAGGTTGCTCGATAAGTTTTGTCGTTCGATAAAAAATGGAGCTATTAGGTTCGTCGTTTTATTTTTCTGAAAATTTCATGTAGATTTGTCGATTCGTTCGTATATTTACAGTTGTTCAAAATTGAAGTATCATAGTATTTTCTCACAATGGAAAAAAGCGACCAAACTTATCGAACAACCTAGTAATATTGCCTACCTTATCGTGTACCATTGTTGTGTCGTTTTCTTGTATTGTTTTACAGTCTCTCGACACGAGTATCGTCGATGATAAATTTCCTCTCGACCCCGGTACGTATAGTACCTCGCTTAATGAAACCATAATTGATCTGTTCACATCTCCTTTAACTTTGAATTTGATTGTTTCGCCTGAAATTTATTATAAATAACATAGTTCGCCTTCCTGAAATTTAACATCAGTGAACCATTTCAATTCGTTAACCATTTAGTTGGACGCACCTCTATCGAACAACCATACACGTAAATCTTGGATATTACTATTCGTACAGTTACCTACTGTAAACGCGTACGTTTTCTCGTCGTGTTCTGTTCTTCTTACAATGTTATTCGTCGATCTTCTCCACTGGACGTTTTTCGTTCTCGTGGTCTCGGTGCTTCTTTGTTTGCTACTTTCACAGTAGTTCAGTACCTTCTCGTGGTTCTGTTCCCTCTTGTGTGCTTCTCTGTCGCTCCCTTGGTATCAACTTTGGACCCGATGTGTCCAGGTTTGGGGCATTCGTAACACCTTCTGATGTTTGGCTTCCTTACGATGTGGACAGCTGTCTCTGTCTCTCTGCGGCGATTGTCCTTCCTTTGTATCTCCTCTCGTTCCTTTAATATCTCACATGCTTCTTCGAGTGACTTGTCTCTCTGTGCCTCGAGTATTTCGCGAATGTCTTTCTAGTAGTTGTTTACACCTCGCACCGTATAGTGTACTAACTCTCGTGGTGTCACCTCTAATCCGAGCGTTGTACATTTTGTCGCCAAGCTACGTGCACGTGCGATATAATCGTTAACGGTTTCCCTTTCTTTCATCTGCAGAAATGTTAGATCGTTACTAGAGCGTCTATTTTTTGGTCTTCTGCTGCACCCATGTATGCCTTCTTTATTTTTAGCCATAGATCGCGTGCGTTGTCCTCTCTTACGAATTGCAACGCCTGTTCCGCCATTGTCTTTTCTAATGCGTTTTCTTTCGGTTTTTCTTCTTTCATGGACTCAATTGTTCTTCGTATACTCACTGTGGCCTCCATTTTCATGGCCCAGACTAAATAATTGTTACAACGGAATTGCTGGCAATGGTGCCACGTGTATTCTTTGTTGGATTTTTTTTTTGCACGTAATCGATCAAAATCACAGATCACTGTTACCAGATTGTTGGAATTAATGACACATTCGCGGTAATGCTTTATTGTATCAACGTTCCACTGGGTGCATCGACTGTTGAGATTAGTAACACATTCGCGCTAATACTGCCGGTGAGGACCTCTCGTTGCCATACTTATAAACACACACACACATATGCACAATATACACACTCTCTGTGATACATACTTGAGCTGCTTCGTTCGTTATACATGATACGTAAGCATCTACAATTCTACACCTTCTTTCAAACTTTCTCGTTATTATTTATGCGTTAGATACATTACTCTTGATACGTATCGAGTTTAATTTTAAGTAAATATTCGAGACGTAACAATTAGTTCGAAAAGAAAGCGTGTATTAATTTCGACGATGAAAAAATGAAGGTGTTAACAAGGATTGATTCGGGCGAATCATTAAAATCCATTGCAAGTGATTTTGGTGGTAATGAATCAACAGTCGGAGTTTGGGAAAAAATGTGAACAGAGAAATGGAAAATCATTTTATAGAAATGATCAGTTGTTAGACAAGTTCGAACAAGATAACTACGAAAACAGTTATTAATGAAGATAGTGAAGATCTTTTCATATGGTTTTTTGAACAAAGATGTCCTATTTTGCAAGTCAAGGCTTTAGAATTTTACAAAGCAATGCATCCTAATACGAAAAAGTTTAATGCGAGTAAAGGCTGGCTTGATAAATTTAAACGTCGATGTAATATTCATTAGTTTTCAATGCGAGGTGAAAAGTTTCTTGCAGATCAACCAACATCACAACGATACATGAAAATAAACATTTGAGGAGATCATATTCTTCGGGGTACCATAAATTGCATTACCTCAGGATATTATAAATTGCTGTCGTCAAAAATGTTGGCTTTGAAATTAGAAAAAAGTGCTTTGAGTCACATGAAAAGTAAAGAACCAGTGATTATTTTAACGTGTCCTAATAATGCATCAGCAAATCGTAAATTTTCTCTGTTTATAATTGACAAGTTGTAAATTTCAGAGCACTTAAACGTGTGAATAAAAATTTTATAACCTATACATCGAGATGTTTTGGAAACTATTAATAAAAATTATGAACGTGATTTGCTGGTACACTTTCTTTCACATAATTTTCTGGCATCCATAAATGCCTGGTAAACAAATAAACTGGTTTTACTAGATATCGCAGAAATCGTCAAAATACTTTGTTTCATTCATTATTATATATATTTCTGTATTGTATACAGTTCAAAATTTTAGTGTCTTACATTTCCACTCTATCTTATAATTCTACCTCTTCCTCTACTAATTTAAATTATTTATCAAGACGGCCCAATTTAGGTTACAGTCCATACAAAGCAACCGTATGCTATACAGTGTTATTGGATTTGAATTTCATATCTTAAAAAATAAGAACGCAGTAATTGAAACATTAATAGCATACATATCGAACAAGCAAAACGAAAACAGAAATTATTTCATCTAACCATCGAGAATTTAAAACATAATATCAGGAGTTAAAATAACTGTGAATAACGGTATTATAAATGCATGCTTCCATACAGGTACAGTTACTCACGAAAGTATCCACCCACCGCGTACATATAACACACTTTACATTAGCGGTCGTCAATCTGTCGCTGGGAGCAACGAATTTAGTCGCTCGCGTTAACTTAACCGCGTAACCATCGCGTTCGAGTTAACTCATGTAACACAATCATCAGACAAACAAGTGAAACTATACTTAGTAATTAAATTAATAAAGTGTAGAACGAAACGAGGGATGTAAAATTTATACTAGATATTTTAAATATATTTTCATAACTGCGTATTCAGAGCTGTCATGTATTGAAAATTTGGAAATATAAACAAAATGCATTCAAATTCCGAATAATGTGCACGCAGATAGATGTGCTCGTTTTTCTTTCTTTGACACTCGGTTATCTCTACCAAAGATTAATTTTTCTAACGAATATAACGAATATTCTGTAGATAAATCGATATATTCTGTGTTTTCATTGAGTTATGGTACCAAAATTAAAATTTAATTAAAAGGTTTGTCCGAGAAGAATAAATTGATGTGTAACCTTAAACGTGAACAAGTTTATCTTGAAAATATGTTTTTAGAAACGGTGGACATAAAATATCGGAAACGAACGATTTTCTTCAAAATTTTTGTTTATGCATTTAAAAAAATTAGCCGGGCTGTGTCGCAGGCAGATTTAAACAAAAGATTTGTAACAAAAAGAAAGAAAATATCGGTATTTAAGGTTCGAAAAGAGTCGATTTTTAACTCGTTTCAATTTCGAGGCATAGTTGTAACCTTGAATCAAAATAGGGGAAAAAGTTGATAAGGATGTGCTTAAAATGAACAAATTCAACATAGTGTTCAATTTATTTCATTTCTTTTTTTATAGGCTTTGATGTAAATATATTCAGCTGCATTGAACAACACTTTCGAGAAGATGGTCTCTACCCTCGAAAATGAAGCTAATAGCTCTTAAGTTCATTATTCGCTGAAGACGTGAAAGTATAATACATCTTTCGTTGACTGCTTTCCAACTGCCATTTGCTTGCACCACCGACAAAACTAGCCCCAACTATGCATAATAGGTTAAAACTGATTAAAATGATTAATTTCTTGTAATTAAGTATATCTGAAATAAAAATCAACGAGCGACTTAAATAAACCATGATTTCAATTTCTAATGGTTCACGCATAAAATATTAGTATTTTCGCGCTCAGAACCGTCTAATAAAGGCGATCGAACCGGAGAAACGACATTTTGGCACTTTCCACCTTTCTCGTTTCTATGTTAATTTCCAATTAACCTCTCCAAGCGAGGTATCCATAACTCTATTCAGAGATGTCTATATTCGCTGCATCGGAAGTGATCTCAGGACAAAATTAGATTTCGCCACTTCATCGGTCCGTAAGATATGCAATAAGACGTGTATGTCTAACGTGCGTTACTCGTGGATTCGCGCCAGGATAAGATTTATTGGCGAATCGCGCGACACTACTTAATGCGACGCTTTGAGCTTCTGATAGTTTCCCGCCTCGCTGTACCTCCGATAGATCTAGCCCCGCGACACCTACCGACTTGACTACTCGCCGCAAGGAATGATAATAGAACAATTAGGTGACATCGCTCCGACTGCTGCAACATGGACCAACGTTTAAGACGTTGATATGTTGCGTTCAATGAGTAGAACGTTCTACTCGGGTTACGGGATATCTCGTTCCTGCACTTGCCTAAAATTGCTCGTCGAGTGCTTAGCTATTGGCAGTGAGTCGAAAATAAATACGAGGGTAATTCCAGAAGTACCTGGCTAAAGCTTGAGTTTGAAGGTTGACGACGCTACGTTGTTTGGTATTTGTTTGGCAGTGACAAATAAACAAGTCACTATTCACCAATAGTGAATGCTGTCAGTAAATTTGTAAACATGGACAAAATTGGTTATCCTTATGCGATACAATGCTTTCACTCAAAAGGCTCCACTCCAACCGATATCAAAGCAGAGGTGAATTCTAGTCTGGGGGAGTCTGCTCCTTCATTTACAATAGTAAAATATTGGGTGGCAGAGTTTAAACGAGGCAGTACCAACTCTCAAGACGAACATCGCAGTGATGTGACTACACCTGAAACGATGACCAAAATCCATAAAATGGTATTGGATGAACGTCGACTGAAAGTGCACGAGCCAGCAGACATGGTAGGCATATCAAGAAGTGCTGTACATTGCATATTGACTGAAAATTTGGACATGAGAAAGCTGTGCGCAAGATGGGTGACGTGATTACTCGCAATGGAACAAAACAAAACAAAATGGGTCAAATCGTAACCATGAATGAGACATGGGTACATCGCTTCACACCTGAGACGAAGGAACAGTCGAAACAATGGATTGAAATGGGTAAAGTGGCTCCAAAGAAGGCGAAGACAATTTCATCTGCAGGCAAGATCATGGCGTCAGTTTTTTGGAATGCACGTAGGATAATTATCATCGATTAACTTCAGAAAGGAAAAATAATCGTCGGCATGTATTGCGCGAACTTATTACAGGGTTTGAGTGATGAAATCAAGAGAAAGCGGTAGCATTTAGCGAAAAAGGTGGTTTTGTTGCATTAATTCACACATCCGTTATCGCGATGGTCAAAATCGATAATTTGAAGTTCGAATTTCTTCTTCACCTACCCTATTCGCTAGATTTAGCCCCCTCGGATTATTTTTTATTTCCAAACTCGAGAAAATGGCTCGGTGGTAAAAGATTCGCCGACAACAAAGAGGTGGAGTCTGCGGTTGGTAACTATTTTGCAGAGCTCGATGGTTCTCGATCTAAGAGAAGATTATATAAAGAAATAAAGATATTTTTTTCCAAATTTTTTGTGTTCTCTTTATTAAATCAGGTACTTCTGGGTATTGAATAATACTCTCGTTACATCAGGGTTGTTGTTAGTAAATCCGCAAATGGGAGAAGAATCTTAAGAACTGTGAAAGAGTAAACACGAGTCATCAAGATTATAAAACATGTGTGTGATGAAGTAACCTATTTGAGAAAAACAACGTCAGAAAGCAGGGTTGATATTCCTTGATATTTCTATGAGCTAAATTTTAGTGTTATTGTGCTTTGACTGGCAGTAATCTCTTACTAACGACTTGCTTGTGAGATGACGACTGAAATATTTCGGTATGATTCGAACATCCGAAGATGACTCCAAAGTAGAATTGTACCGAGTGTAAATATATTATTGGTAACAATAGGAGAGAGACATGACTTGGTTTATTTATAGACGTTTTGGTTATTCTTGTAAAATAAGTTACTAGATACAGTTAGCTTCGGAAGAAAACTTAACTTGCCAAATACAGGTGGACATCTTTTGATATTGGAAGGAAATTATGAAAAGATACTTATTTAAATATAAATTAATGTCTCACAATTTGAAGTCCGCGTGAAACGTGCGACCGTGAAAGTGTTAACAAGTTTAACGAAACGTGTGATTCATTTTTCATGAAAATGCTGTCTACCAATTGTGTGGATGAAGAAAACCATGAGCACTATGCTTGCAAAGATTCGGCGCAACTCTTTGCACAAATAAATGATCTTTTCTCGTAAGGTGGAAGACTTGGGCGAAGACCATTTCGCGTATCATACTAGATACCGTAAAAGTACTATTAAATAATTTTCGAGTATGCTCAACAAAGTATTCGAGGACTTAACAAATTGTAGCAGACATTTTTACTCTGGTCTCACAAAAATGAACGGTGGTAGAGGTGCTCCACCAAACTATCTGATTGGTGGCTAATTACACGTGCTGTTTTCTTCAATACATTTTCATTAATGAAGATTTTATCATTGCTGCAAAAGGTGGTCATTTTTTACAATACCTTTATTTTTAATTTAGCATTAATCGTGTAAAAACATTACGATTAGTTAAAATTATAATGTTTCTCATATTTTTCATTATACTCAATGTATTATACTTGTAATATAACTTACAGAACGACTAGATACTTTAAAGTTGCTCATCGATACGTGTCATACAACTAGAAACGAATCGTTCATCTTCTGAAACTCGAATAGATATATCAATTGTCTTCATTTGACACTCTAACAATACTCGTATTATTTGAATTCCAGGTAAAGTATTCGAATATTTGGTCCGACAGTGATTCGTTTGTATCTAAAAGAGACATTTTGAATGAGAATGACTTTGAACGAGCCATTATTGACCGTCGCGTTCTTTATGCTCGCGAAATCATATTCAGCGCCTAGCACTTATTGAAACCGATGCGTCTAACTTCATTCAACGCGCGTAGGGTAATGATGCCGCCCAGTTGATAAATGCAGAGGCTGAATGCAGACGGCAGCGAGCTGCCTATCTTCGTGCTCGATATTGCGTTTCAATGGTCGTGACATCGATCGTGCTGTGAGCAACTGCTCAAAGGGACGATTCTCGGAAATGACCAGATTCGCGCGATCCGATTCTCGTGACGCGATTCTGTGTCTTCGAATACGATAACGGAACCATTGTTCTGGATTGTTGTTACAGAGTTGCGTCTAGAAATTGCAGCTGTTACTCAATAAAATGTGCGTGTTGCATCTTTGAACTTTTTGGCCTCGAACGTTTAGATTGCCGATCGGAACACTTCTGGTGTTATTGCACAATGCGATCCTAACGAGGTGGGGCAATGATTTTAACTATAGAAAATTTTTTCTTCGTTCATCTCTCTATGGGGAGGGAGGTGGTGGTTGAAATAATATTAGTAATTTTATTGTGGAATAAAACTTTTGGTACGTGTGTACTTTTGTGTGTGTGTACTAAGTTAAATATATTAATATTTTAGTTTATATATATCAATGTTTTTCGGTCATATATACTAAATCATGTATTCTAAAGTAAAATTCCAAGTATTATTTTATCGTTCTTCGTATAGTAATGAACAAAGGATAATCTCCTTGAGGGTAGACTTCTACTGATAACATGCACTTGCTGCAACGATCCTCTCACTTTTAATGATATCCCTAAAAGTTTCTTAGCGTAAATTTGTCGAGATTCTGTGTCACGTTTGGTTTAATTGCGTCAATAAAGTCTCCTTCCGTGTAATTTGGTTTTAATTTTGGAGAATAAAAAAGTAGTCTTTGGAACAAGGAAATTTGGAGAGGGACCATAGGAATTTTTGTTTCGCTGAAAAATTCTTAAATCGAAAGGGCCTCGCGCAAAAACCTCAAATGATTAATTGGTTGAAAGAATTATTTCAAACACCTGAGCAGGTGTTTCTCCATTACGAACCGTTGAAACGTATCCCGGACATGTATCATTTTTGACAGATTCTCGATCATCTTTAAATCTGTGAATTTATTGATAAACCATTTCTTGGCTCAAGACAAGTACACAACTTGTTTTACGGTTTTCTTCAAACTATATTTTTCAATCTGGTCGACACGAAATCTCTGGACTTGTTACCAGGACTCACTAAACTGCGTCTATATTGTACAACAAAACACGTTACACGGTTAAGTTATATAGCTTATTAGAGACCAAAAAAGCGAAATGTCATGTAACGTAATATTACACAACACTTTTGACAAAAGATCCAAGTAGATCACGTTTCATAGTCTGATCAACGAGTCGACGAAAATAATATTCCATGGTAATATTATCTTTACCATGGAAACATTTTTTCATCATATTTTTGTTAAATTTTAAAAGATGGCTTTGCATCTTAGCCCGGAATGTCGATATAAATTAAACGTTTACCTTCTTGCTTTTATAACCAAAAATTGAAATCGTATCAATCCCGGTTCAATTTTGACAAAAGGCAAGTTGAAAAAGCGTTCAAAATTATATTCCCTCTATTTGTACCTAGTGGAACAATTTTCAGAATATTTCTCTCTCCAAATTGTATAAATACCTCGCGGAAGCGAGAATAAGAAAGCGCGCGAACGCAGAATCGTTCGGAACCGTTCTCCGCGTTCCCGATTATTTTCGTCTCGAATATTTCGAACGCATTGTCGCCGTCCATTTCGCCGGGAGCGAGCACTTAAAACGATCGATGTTTCTTTCTTTTTTTTTTTTTTTCTTTTTCATTGGCACCACAAAACGACTCGTTTTCTCGCCGAGGCCGTTTCTCTGCTGCGAGGGAATAAAAGAAACGGGTGGTCCAGGTCGAAAAATTGCAATGACCATCGGGTTAAAAAAAAAAAAAAAAAAGATCAATGCAACGCGATTGACACGAGTCAGTGCACGTTGGGACACGGCATCGTATTCATCGATATAAATGCTGAACGACGATGGGGGACGCGGCTGGTTTGAGGCTGCATCAAAAAGTTCAATCGACGGATGCGCAGCGATGAATTGGTAATGCACCCATCCGGAGCTTCGGGGCCAATTTTGTCGATGAGAAAGGGAGAGAGGAGGAGAAAGAGTGCGGCATCGAATACAGGGACCAGTGAGACAGAGAGAAACAGAAGACGAAGAGACGCAGGGCTTTCCTGGCATGAAGCACGATGTCCCTCTAGTAGCAATTACCAAGCATTCATGCCATGGAAACGTCTCTCTCTTTCTCTCTCTCTCTCTCTCTCTCCCTTTTGCACTATTGTCACGCCTCCCCTTTCTCTATGGCTACGTTCGTGTAATCAAAAATGAAGTGTACAGCTTGACCCGAAATGTCACTCCATCGGATTTCGTCAAGAGAAAGAAATGGGACTAGCTAGTATTATACATACGACGGTAGTTCCAGAAGTACCTGACTTGACAAAGAAAACACAACAAATTTGGGAAAAAGTATTGTTGTCCTCGTGCGGTATATTAAAGTATATTTAATGATATTATATATCACAATGATAATAGTGTTAGATGTAGTGTCAGTGGTTAGTTTCGCTTGGTACGTCTTTTAATTGTCTCGTCTTATCGTCTTTTCAGTCATACTGTCCGCGACACACTCTTCGGACATACTCTCGTCGTCATACTTTGTCATACTATCCCATACTGCGTTCTTCTCGCGCTCTATATAGTCATTCCCATTCATTCTCTTTCATTCCAATCCTCAGTCTCTCTCACTTCAGACATTCGGTCACGTTCGGCCATCCTAATCGTTCGTCTTTCCCAAACACTCTTCACTTTCTCCGAACCACATGTATTCCCTTCCATCCCCATGCATTCTCACGCTCGGTCGTCGCACAAGACCCCCTGTAAAGGATACTCGTGCCTTCCAGGAAAGCTAGCGGGCCGATCGGCGCCAAATGTTTACTTTAACTCGAGTCCAACCGCGCACGTTACCTTGTTTAGGCCTACGCTCGAAGCAGGCCTAAGCGGACGCCGAAAATCCGATACTACAGTATCTTTATCGATATACTTTCCCCAACGATGTTCAATAGCTCCGATATCTTATTTATAGCGAGAATCATTGAGCTCTGCAAAATAGCTATCAACCGCAGACTCAACCTCTTCATTGTTGGCAAATCTTTTACCATCGAGTCATTTCTTCAACTTTGGAAACGGAGGAAGTGATTCGTACTTCAACTCATTGATTTTGACCATTGCTGCCGTTTTTGCTTGATTTCAACGCTCAAACGCTGCAATAAGTTCGCGTAATACTTGCTGTTGATTGTTTTTCCTTTCTGAAGATAATCTGACGCCATGATCTTGTCTGCAGACGGTTCCTTCGTCTCACGTACGAAGCGATGGACCCATGTTTCATCCATGGTTACGATTCGACGCAAACGTTCGGTTTTATTGCTGTGAAATCTTGTCAAACACTCGGTCGAAACATCCTCACGACGCTGTTTTTCTTCCATTGCGAGTAATCGCGTCACCCATCTTGCGCACAGCTTGATCATGTCCAAATTTTCAGTCAATATGCGATGTACAGCACTTTTTGATATGCCTACCATGTCTGCTGGCTCGTGCACTTTCAATCGACGTTCATCCGATACCATTTTGTGGATTTTGGTCACCATTTCAGGTGTAGTCATCTCATTTGGTCGACCATTGTGATGTTTGTCTTCACAGCTCGTACTGCCTCGTTTAAACTCTGCCACCCAATATTTTACTATTGTAAATGAAGAAGCAAACTCACCCAAATTAGAATCTAGCTTTGATATCAGTTGGGGTCTTTCAGATAAAAGTATTGTATCATATAACGATAACCAATTGTTTCCATATTTTCAAATTCACTGAACGCGTTCACTATTGGTAGCTGTCAAATAAATACTCCCTTAGTCATTCTTTTCAAGAACTATTGCCATCTATACTTTAGGTCGGGTATTTCTAGAACCACCCTGGTACATATCCAGAGTGCAGAGACGCCTTACATTGGAATTTATAATATCCCCGTTGTGTATAATGTCACGAGACACTATCCGGGATAAGGAATGTTTATCCTGTTGACGAGAAAATGTGTCGTGCCAGAAAGTTGCTACGGAGTTGCGATTTTTATTCTTTTTATTAACTCTGCTGTGATCTGCACGCATAGGGGGTGATTCAATTAAATTGAACATAGTTATTTCTGTTATTGGAGTAAATGTGTCAGTAGTCGGCCAGTAATTAGCCTCTTCAAAAATAAATATGTGATTGAGAAGTAATAATAAAATCGCATAAGATAAAATATGCTAGTGGTCAATTTATACCTCTACTTTCGGTATATACAGTTTCATGTCCTTAATAATAATACTGTGAAGTACAAAAATTCTTGTTCCGGCGGCGATTGACCAACTGATGGTCACGTGGTGAAATTTCAATGAATTTAGTAACAGAAACAAGGATCCAAAATAGTGTTTATCGTTAATAAACGCAAGTTTTTAATATTAATATCTTACATGGGTAATTAGTAATATTTAAATGAAAGGTTTGCGAGGTTAGAATAGTATTAAGCGGTTAATATATACGGTTTTCGGTAGGGCCAATTATTAATGAAAATATAAGCAAAACTAATATTTTCTAGTGGATTGAATCTAATAATACATAGTTTGTCGCTAATAAATTGAATATTTCAAATTTTCGGATGAATGCATTATTTGAAATTTTAAAACGCAAATATGAATCGAAAGCTGATCGGAAAATGAAAACGATTCGTGCAAATTTAACTGAAAGTCAAAATATTCACAAGACAGAGTAATTTGGAAAGGAAAATAAAGATCCGAATTACGTTCGATCTTCAAATATTATAAGTAACGAAAGAATGGATGACAAATTAACGTTCATTTTCTATAGTGCGATGTTGTTCGCATTGGGGTGAGTTCAATGACCTTATATCGTGATCTTGAGATGACTTTAATGATTAAAAAATAAATTGGAATTTAAAGATTACAGAAACGGTGTAAATTACATTATTTTAGTGCAACTCCTCGAAGTGTCGACCACCTACATCGATACATTCTTGTACACGATAAGAGTAGTTCTTACTTGAAATTATTTTAAATTTCAACTCATTTTTAAATTGTCAAGTTCATTTCAAACTTATGATATTATAGCTCATTGAATTTGTCTCGATGCAAACAACATAATCGCACTACGAAAAATAAATGTTAATGTGAAAAAAATGTCGATGACCATGAAAAAATCATTGAAATGACCTTGGTAGAACAATAGATTCTAGTAGATTCTTTGCTACCAATAGATGTACACTTCGAAACCATTTAAATAGCACTTTCTCATTTTTTTCTTACCATTCATAATAACCGAAATAACTTAGATGTTCAATTTAAGTGAATCACCCTGCATATACTTACCTCATAGTCAAGAGTATCCCACCGTGACATCTTCGCTCGCAAAGGCATGCTTCACAGCCCGTGGAAAGTTATTTCCTCAAACAAGTTGGCGATAGCCCGTACGGGTATCGAGTTAGACATGCCTGTTTTAGCATATCGAGTCACTATGACCCGCAGGAGTACAAATGTACACCACGACTGAGGGAAAGTGATCGTCAAAACATTGCTTTATAGAATGTAGCTTGTTTCGCAGTGGCAAAAAAGAAAAAGAACTGTCACAGAGTTATGTAACAAAAGTCTCTGAAAAACAATCTTTTCGGAGATGTCAGCCTTATTTCATTTCAATGCTCTTTAAGATCTCGGTCTTGTTCAAGATCTTCAATTTCTTCTAAAGTATATAAATTAGTTCGTACAGCTAACAGAGTATGAAATAGTTTCGACTTCGACGAGAATATTACAGGTTTGTTCATTTTTCAACGATAAATTCTGCTGATTTGATTCTCAAACGAATATTTTCTTGAAGAATAATTATGGAGCTTTTGCTATTTTTCAATCGAAAAATTACTTGCTCGATACTTTTATGTGCATGATTTGGAGTCATTTTTATTTGAATACTCGCTTAGATATTCATTTAAATTCTCACTTGAATCTTCCTTTGAATCGTTGGAAGAGTTATATTTATTTATAGATATCAGAATTGTCACTGTTACTTGAAACTCTCCTTCGCGTTTCGTTTGCGTACTATAAACTGAAGGACACGACGAACATCTTTCAGAATACTGTAAAACATACAAATTAACAGCCTCACCAAAACTTCATCTTAATTCACCGTGAATAAAATTTATTTTAAGTTTTTCCGCAATTGTTATGTATTCCATACTTAATTTACAATAATGTAATAATTGCGTAAATGTCGTTAACCATACAATATCTCCTGAACTACTTCCGTTTTGATATGTAGCTCTCCAATCAAATAGAAGCAACCAGTAACTGTGTTTACATACATATACAAATGAATACAAGTTTCTGCAAAACCAAAACAAATGTGAAATATGAACATTAAATAGAAAGAAATATCGAAACATCTTAGATTTTGGACTTTATTTCATATATGTCTCGTAAAGTATCTTAAAAGATAGAGATTTTACAAAACAAAAAAATATTCCAAATGTTGTGGACCTAACCTTCCCCTAATGGATAAACTAATCTAACCAACAATCAATTTTTACGGTTACAATACTGAATGTCTGAAAAAATATCTTGTATGCAGTATGCATGGTTTGTTTTAACTAACTGCCATTTATTTCTCGCCTTATAATTTGCATCTATTATTTTATTAGTTACCACATCTCCTGTCGTGTCAAATGATAACAAACATCTGTGTGTTTTGTTTCTTTATATTGTGTTGGACTTTTAACAATTTTGTCTCCGTTTTAACTATCGTTACGTAATCGTTACTATCCTTTAACTATCGTTAAGTAATGTAACTGGAAAGTCCTTACATCTGTTCAGTTTCTCTAGCAGTTAACTTGTGTACACCACTTCTCTTGCTTCGTTGGACAGGGTCACGTACACATATTCGACCTCAGTACTGGACAGAGTAATGTACCGTTGCTCTCACGATTCCCAACTGATCGTTCTTCCGGTCAACAGGTGTATGTACGTAGGCCGTATATAATCACCTGTTATTTTCATTTGTGGCCTAGTCTGCATTAGCGTAACCTACAAGATTAAAATTACATTTTTTATGTGGAACTGAATACTTAGCAATGCCCCACAAGTATCTTTTCATCCTCTGCCAATGTTTCTTCGTACAGCAAGAACTATATTGACCCAAAACGTTCGCTGCATGGGCAATATCCGGCCTAGTGCAATACAGCCAGATACATTAGTGGTCCCACCAGTTGCTGATAGGGTAAGTTCGGTGAATTCACTTTCTCATTTTTGGCTGGCTTTCGCAATTTCCTGTTCGGATTCAATGGGGTGATGGCGGGTTTCCAATTCTTCATTCTGAATTTTTTTAAAACGGCACTGTACGTTCTCGACTAATTGTGATTTTCTCTTCGTCCTGAGTTATTTTCATTCGTAAGCATTCTTTCAGTTTTCCAAGATCTTTTATTTTGCATTTACGAAAACGTATTTCCTTCATTCTATTTTTTATTTTCCCTCCTTCCAAATCCCACTTTCATCATTCTTCGATTTATTTCATCGTGCTACGCTTTGAACGTTTCCTTAAGTCGGTAGATGGTCTTTTTCAAACGACATACTTTGTCCTTCTGCAATTCACAAACGAAGCTTTCCGGTTGTTTCGTCTGCACTTCATCGTGTAGTTTTACCTAAAGGAAAGCCATGGTTGCGTCTCAATGGTGTACGTTCAGATTCATCTCAACTGCTAATGAGAACAACATTCGCAAACATTTCACTACGACGGGTGACTACAGTCGTTCTTCACGAAATACCACTTTTATTGCGAAAGAAACTTCTTTTAGGTGTAAAATGTAAATCTAAACGATGACACCTGTCCGTGTATAATGTGTGACGTGGTATCACTATTGGCATGGTGCCTCGTTCAGTTGAGAGGACCTCCGCGTCGTAGTAAAAGGGTTAAAGTTGAATGTTTAACAACCAGTGAGAATGTTTCATGATAGTTGACAAAATTGCCATGCTGTTGAGTAAAGCTATTAACCACGAGTCTTGGTTTGTAGGTGTTGATGTTTTCATCGGTATTCCTTCTAATTTTCATCACCTGTTTGCATTCGATTACCTTTTCGTCTAGGTTTCTTTGTTTATTGAGAATTCGGATTTATTTTACAAAGCTTCTTTTCATTCCAAAGCGTTCTCATCTCGTAACACCTGCTCTGTGGTTCTGAAAGAGCGTGCATTGAATAACTTTTTCTCGTTACAGACATCTCGTATCTGCCAGCACAACGTTTGTGGATATTTAATGGTTGCTTCCCATAATCTTTCTGGATACTTACCATCAGTGTTGCTAACTGATTCTATTCTAGTATTTGCATTTTTATCCTCTTCTGCAAATTCATTGTCACCTTCCACAGTATTCTCTTTTTCAATCGCATGTTTGCCAACGAGATCTCGTATCTTCGGCTCGTTGGATAAGGGTACTAAATTAACTTGTACCTTAGTGCGATTCCAATCATACTTCGAATAAGTCTTCAGTATATACTATATCCTCAGTCTTGATAACTCTGTTGGTTTCGAAATCAAAAGCAGCATGGAATGTTTGTTAATCAAACGAATGTTAGACTCGTTGCCAAACCATTCCTAAGGTCTCTCGTGTCTTTCACTGACAGGTGTCTCAGTCTCCTACTAGCCAGAGCTGATGGCATTTTTAGACATAACTGACATTTCATCCAAATTTGGAGATTTCTTTTGATCCACTTAATAAATGTCACCAGTCTTCGTGTCAGTAGTTACTAAATGTAGTATAGTATTAAATTCGATTCTGTTTTTGATAGTGCAATATGTTTTATCGTGTGCTTTACAGCTCTTGTAATCGAATACTAGAATTAAGAGATTTACCCCCTAATACTAGAATTAGACTTTTTTCTTATTTTCTTAAAGTTCAAAGTGTTTAGAATGTTATGTCAAGAATATATTTCGAAATTCAAACATTTAGCGAAGTTGCAGCGATAAACAAACTTGTTTTACGTTTTTCTCAGAACTATATTTTTCAATCTGGCTGACACGAAATCTCCGGTACAACACATCCGATTTACTTCAAATTTTACAGAGATGTTTTGTATAGAATATTCTACAATGTAACGTACAATTTTTTTTAATATGTTAATTATTTAATTTTTTATAAACGTTTGAGTCGTTTCTTTTTGGATAAAAATGGTTATCTTTTCTTCAAACTTCGATCATTATCTACAATTATTAACATTTTAGAAAAATCGTACGCTACATTTTAGACAGTAGTCCCTAGTTTATGAATCGATAACAATTTTTTTTTATTTCAAACTTTCCAGTTCTTGTCAACTGTGGCGACCAACGAACAATGTTTTACCAGAAGGTGTTCTGGGAATAGCGAGTAACTTCGCCATTTTGTACGATTTTCATTTTCATAAAATTCCAAAATGAAGCTGAAAGTTATATTTACATTCTCTGAAAAAGACTAGGTTTTTCATTTAGTAATTACTTAGAAAAAAATTCGCAAAATTTACCCATTTTTTGACATCTCAAAGTGCTGTCCCCTCTTAAGCCCTTGTCAGTCATTTTGCTAATTGACAAAAGGTTTGCTGACAAATGCGATACGTACAGTGTTCCTTTAATCGTGTAATTTTGTTTCATCGACATTACTTTTCCTGTTGTGGTTCTTGAACTTTCCTTTTTTCTTTAACTCGGAGTAATTCGATTTAAAGTGTTCTGGTTCTTGCAGTCGCGACACGTAAGATACTCATTTTGTTGGTACCATCTATGCATTTTCCTTTTTTTTTTTTATTCTTACACATTGTCATTAATACCGATTCGATTTTTGATGTCATCATCCCTGTTAATTCAAGAAGGAAGTTCACGGAGAAACATTCGTTCATAAACGTAGTCAAACAGCACGAAGAGGTTAACCCATTCACGTTCCATTTTGCGGAACATTATTTTTTGAAATATATTTTTCCTAATAAATGTCTCTAGATTACATTCTTTTTTGGGATGCATAATCCGTTGGTTATTTGAGCGGATTAAATAGTAGTATATAAAAGTTACAGCCATTAGCCATGTAGGCGTGTCGGTCGCTCAATACCTAACCCAATTATACTAAACTGGATGGGAGATTGGAACCCCAATAGTTACGGATAATGAAAGCAATTTCATTAGAGCTTTTAAAAAATTTCGTTATAGTATTTACACATTGAAACTATAGAACAAGAATCGGAATATACGGAATAAGATAAAACGTTACATAACATTTTCGAATATAGTAAATGCTAAAAGTAAGTATCATCATTTGTCTAAACATTATAAATGTTTTAACTACAAATTGAGTTCAATTATTACTAAAGACTCGAATAAAATCGCCGATGAATATTTTAGTTATAAAAAAGTATATTAATCCGCTAATTGTTCATAGAAAATCACTTGTTCATCGTAATGTAATTTGATATAGTATATGAAAGAATTATTAAAGATTTGAATATATAAGAAGTTTTACAAGAATATGAGTGTCGTATTCGACCAATTACATATACTTTGGACAAATTGCATTATCAAATATGATAATGTTGCACTTTTATGTAAATTATTTTTTTTAAATACTGACGTATACATTTTTGTCCATTATGTTATTAATAAAAACTAATTCAACCGTTCACCTTACATTTTCACCTCCGCGTTTCATACTCGGTTTCGTATTTTTGATTTTGAATTCTTCATTCTTTTTTCGCCACACCATTCTTCGTCCATCCTATTGAGAAATGTTAAATTTAGCGTCATTATTAAAAACAGTATCATTCCATCAGGTATCTTCTTTTGAAACAAATTCTCTGGCAAAGTTTAATCTTTTGTTTCTATTAGCTTCATTCGCATATGATTTTCTCCGAGCAACTCGTCCATTATAACCACTTTTTTTTAATATTCTGCGTATTGTTCGTGGATCAACTTTCATACCAGTCTCTTGAAATAATTAAACAGCTAATTATTCATTATTTATAATAAAATATTGTATCATTTAATAAACGTTATACATTATATAAATATAGTTTACGCTTTTGTTAATTAGATCCTATGCAGTAATTTAATTTAGGACTGAATACTTCTTTTTCCTTAATCGTAGACAAAATTACAATAAAGTAAAAATTCTACGGTGTCCGAATATTAAAGTTACTCACAGTATGTATGATGATAACATTTATAATCCAATTATATAAGTTTATGATATTTTTTTCCTTATATACTTTTGCAGGGGACAATTTTTATGCATGTCACAATTTGTAAATATTATTTACAAATAATAGAACTTTTCACATACTTGTGTAAGCAACAATTATTATTACTTGTCATTTACAAAAGAGAAACAAAGTATCAAAATAACGTGAGTTAATTATTGAATTAGTCTCTAATTCTTCTGTTGCGTTTTTCGTGCATTTAGTGATTTAACCGTATTACAAATAACGAACTCCAATTGATTCATTTCGGACACACGGTACAGCACGAACTGTCCCACTCAAATTCCTTCGGAGCACAATTTCTGAATTAGTGGGACAGTGCCCAACGTGCCATCTCCTCCTATTCTTTCCATTCAGAAATCCATTCGATAATATCCAGCTTGCCGACTTGCTATTTACTTTCTCGACGAGATAAGAATCTCATAGTAAGTACGAGTAAAATATATTATTTTGGATTATACCTATGCGAGATATCGATGCTAGGAAATCCACTCGACAGAAAACTCGTTTTCTCGTAATATGTAGAGACAATCGTTGAATCAACGATACTGGAACAGATAAGAAATCGGGAATGTCGCTGCGCCGGCTACTTGACCCTTTCTTGTTTATTGCTATCGTTTGCACAAAGGTTTCCCTTGGTGTACCAATCGACATTGCTCGAAGTCGAATTGAACGCGGTCCGAAGCATGCTTCATTTATATCGCGTTGTTGTATGCGTATAAACGTCGATTGCACATGTTCACCCGTATACAGAGAGATTTCGACTTGATCCCATCATGCGTAGGCGAACGTTCCCAAGCATCAAGAATGACGGCCGAAATTGTAATCACGTGATTCGCGTACCCGCGGGTGCATACGAATTTCGAGCCGATTAACGCGTCGACTGTTTCGAAAGTGCGGCTGCGTGAACGCAGATACACCAGCTCGCCCTATCGATTTGAGATTTCCATCGTGGCCTGTGAAACGGGCCGACGAGACCGGTATTGATTTTTTTTTTTTCCTCACGATGAATTGTTGTCGTAAAAGCTTTCGATCTGCGCTTTGTAATCGAATCATTTCGATGATTCTGTACCCGATTCGAAACTACGAGCGGCATCCGTTACGTGTTCCATGGATGCGCGCGAATTACTGGTCAAATGCGAGATTGGAAAATTGCTAGGTAACTATTCGAACACCGGTCGTGCATTTTAAAACGATTCGATTGTTGGTGTTCCGTCCGGGGTAACGTTATTTGTTTTCTAACGCCAATGAAATTGACGCACGTTCATCTCTGTGGCGTGCTCCTTTCCAATTCGGGTGAGCGATGTTTTTCAAAGTTGAACGCAATTCTGACTCATTTTTTCTACGGATTTCTACCAAGTTCTTCCGCTTTAGAATTGAAACTTGAAGCGAAGCTTACGTTCGACCGTTCGAATATGCCCTCGAGAGCTTTGAGTAGAAAAAGCTCGGGAATTTATGGAACGTGTGTTTTTAACTTTCAAGGGTGTCCCAATCATCACCGGTCGATGTACTTTTTAAATAAAACTCTAACGGTTTGAGTAATCTTGATATTTTTTTTTTCTTTGAAAGTACTAACTTGGAAGTTAATAATTGAACATTTAATATTTGTTTTCATATATTTTGTTGTAGTAGTATTACATTTTATGTTCCATAAAAGCTCGCGAATTTATGGAACGTGTGTTTTTAACTTTGAAGGGTGTCCCAATCATCACCGGTCGATGTACTTTTTAAATAAAACTCAAACGGTTTGAGTAATCTTGATATTTTTTTTTTTTCTTTGAAAGTACTAACTTGGAAGTTAATAATTGAACATTTAATATTTGTTTTCATATATTTTGTTGTAGTAGTATTACATTTTATGTTCCATAAAAGCTCGCGAATTTATGGAACGTGTGTTTTTAACTTTGAAGGGTGTCCCAATCATCACCGGTCGATGTACTTTTTAAATAAAACTCAAACGGTTTGAGTAATCTTGATATTTTTTTTTTTTCTTTGAAAGTACTAACTTGGAAGTTAATAATTGAACATTTAATATTTGTTTTCATATATTTTGTTGTAGTAGTATTACAGTTCACAACATTATAACCAAATGATGTTTACTTCAAAAAAATATTATGAGATAGATAATTTACATATTAGAAACTACAGTGGACAATTTAAATTTAAACGTAGCAAATACAAATTCTGAAGGCAGTGAATATTACAGGATAATTTTTTCGAAAAAATCATCATCTTTTCGTGATATTTTGTAATACGTCTGAATAATTTGCACGCGTTCTTTCACTGCGTACTTTTCCATAATTAATTTCCCACCTGCCTAGATAACATGTGCACAAGTTTGAGGTTGATGGGTTTGACGTTTTAAAAATAGCGCGAAATTCAAACCGACCGGTCACGATTGGGACATCCTGTATAATACAAGGAGAGGACTAAGGGTATTCAGTCGCGTCTAAAACAAGATAATATGTTAAAATCAACAAGGTAATATGTAATAGGCGATCGGGCTTTATTTTCTGAGATATTCGTAAAAACTTCTTGTACTACACAGTTGAATTCTGTTCTATGGTATGTGTACGTCCAACAACTAACATATTTAATGGGTAAACGCAAATGAGTGATTGGGCCTCCCTACCGAGGGATTCTCTTAAAGAAATCTAATCCAGACTCACTCTGATTCGTTTTCAATGTATTATGTTCGTCCACGAAAAGAAGGCATAGCATGTTTACATCCTTGTTTCTCCTGTAGTCCATTGCCGCTCCTACAATCACAAGCAAGAATCGCCATTGGCCGAAGACAGTGACGAAGACCGAGTAAACACGAATTCGTAGCAAGATGCATTGGTGTATCGATGCAAGTATTCATAAACAAAATAATTTGCTTACAGTTTAGACACTAACGCTGATTTGACAAGTTCGATAAGCGGTTAATTTAATACGCGTAATATTAGTCGTTCAATTTAAACATTAATAGTTTGAAAATTGTTCATAGCGAAAAGAACGAATTTGTATTTATTAAAAATAATATAAATCTGCTTATACTTGTTTCTATCGAGGTAAATTCTATATGAGTACAATTTACACAAAAACGAGTCATGTTAGTATTAACACCAGTGCAACCTCTATGATTTTTAATGTAAGAAAATGTAAATGTCATATTTGTTTTAATTTTAGTACGACTTGTTTTTCTGTAAATTGTAATTATATAGAATTTATCTAGATGGAAATGAGTATAAGCGGAGTTATATTATTTTTAATAAATACAAGTTAGTTCTTTTCGCTACAAATAATTTTCAAAATATTAATGATTATTACGCATATTAAATTGCATTCATTTTTTCATTATGAGAAACTTATCGAATCAGTGATAGTATTTAAACAGGAACAAAATCATTCTGTTTCTTAATAATGTTAACACGTGAAGGCTACGCCAATGGCGTAGTATTTTCTCTCACTAGGTCTCGCTATAGTCGTCGTTGATCTTCGTCACTGTCTTCAGCCAATGACAATACAAAATATCAGTCCATTTAATATTAACTACATTGTTTTGTTAATTTTTCTTTGTACTTATTCTGATGTAAGATAAACTAAAATAAGATTAAGAGTATTGATTGAATTACAGGTGGTAAATTGTTAGGTGGACCCTAAATTTTGCTCCTATGTGTAATTAAAAAATTTACTCCTATTCGAGTAAATAGAATTGTCAATAAATCATATTTATCATTTTCATAATTAACATAATTTTATTACGATACCGATAGAAAATCACATACCGATAGAACCCTTACCTTTATTAAGTGATATTGTTTCTCATACTTGTAAAATAACCTAAAACACCTAAAAGAAATTGTGACGCAACTAAATATCAATTAGACATAGTTAATTAAATCAGTTAATTAAAACAGGAGGGGACAGATATTAAAAATCTGATAATTTCAAATCTGTTTGAAACAACGAATTGCTTTTACCAAAGTGAAATATATTTTCACTTCTCTCCCTTGATTTTGCTGTGCTGGTTATCGCTTTTCGAATCGTGATAACGTGTCATACGTTTCGTCACACGAACTGTTTTCGCAGCGTTGTCGAGAGCGACTCGAATCTTTTATAGTGCACATGCGAACGCCAGATCAAGCTTCACGCATCGCTAGGGTAGTTGTATAGAATTTCCCGTAGAATGTGCACAGCCCGTATGTGGAAGCGGCCCATATCGTTTCATTATCGATGCGTATATTCTAACGTGTGCGAAACCACTTCAGAGCAACCCTTATCAGCTTTTTATGTTACTATAGCTGAGAGCATTCAGGAACTTTTCTTGTCATTTTATAGTAGGTAATATCACTTGTACACGTTACTATGCGACACTGCGGTGTCGTCCTTAAAATTTCTCATATGATCGGCAAAATATCGTAGTAACATGTCAGTATGGTATGCTTGTAAAAATTTATGTTGTTATAAAACTTAACATGGCTGTCCATTTTTCTTCTTTTTTTTTATGGGAAATCAATATATCCATTTTACTCAACTCGAATAATTTTTAATAACTTTTAGTAGCCATTTCTGTCAAGTTTTCGACAAATAGTTCGTAGCCACTATCTTCGTTATATGAAGCTATTTGTATTTATTCTTTTACTTAAAATTTTACAATTTAATGTACACATTTGAATAAAAAGTGTGCACGATCACTTCGATAAAAGTATATACCATTTGATTTTCAGTTGAGAATTATTCGGTGGTTACATACGAAGTGTTAGATTTTATAATACAAATTGTTTGAAGCGGTTTTATTTGGAAAGGTTTTTATGTTTACGAATTTTTGAAGCATTCCTTCAAAGTTTATCATTTATTTTATTAGATCTGATCTTCATTTCTTCTATTTACGTAGCTAATCTTATTTTTACACAGTTTACGTTTCGATCTCATGTATTTGGCTGGATTATAGTTTACAGTTTCGCACAATTTCACAATAACAAACTCACGTCACGATCGTTAAGTTAAAACTGATAATTTTGTATATTTCAGTATATGCTTCTTATTTAATTAAATGATGTTCTACTTTGTTAGACTCATTTTATTCATATTGCTCATTACCTGGTTATTACTCCATAAAACAAAATGAAAACAAAACTGAAACCTCTTCGTTGCACAAGTCTTTGCCACACGCCTATAATTCTTTTCCTAAACTTACTTCTTTGTCCTGTATATACATCAGGGTCCAATTATACCACCAACAAAAACGTTTAAATTATTTCCAATTAGTCTCACGCGTATGAATTTATACACGAAAGGATCTGAAACTTTGAATAGCTCCTGAAAAGAAATCCATCAACTTCGAATGTAAAAAATAGACTGAAGTTTGCAAAGTTATAGTTATACGAGTTAACGTCGCATTAAATGGTCTCTCAGAACAGTCATTCTCAGCCGATCTTTACCATTGAACATAAATCAGTGTGTGCAACCGAAACACCCTTTGAATTTTGTAAACGATATTTAGTAAAAAGGGGAACAAAAGGTGTACCAATAGGTATAGAGTGTCCAGCGCAATCGTCGGACTTGAATCCAATAGAATTCTTGTTTGAAGAACTCGATTAAAGTGTTCGTTTTCAATGTCCATCGAAAAAGCATCTACGGCAACTACAGCAATAAACATGGAGAAGCGCACAACAGGAAACTCTTGAAAAATTGATTTTCGAGATGCTTCAATGTACCAGGCCGTCGTGAAACAAAAGAGTGGATTTTTTAACGAACAGGTGATTTAAAAATAGTGATCTCTATCGTTACAAACGAACAAAGAAAAAAAAAAAAAAAAATGTAGAGAAGTGGAAAATAGATACTTGTGTCGTTTATTATTATTATTTTCTAATAAATAAAGTGACTCGTGTCGGCTTAAAACTGTTCATTATTCATTATTCAAGGTTCATTATTATCATTGTATAATGATTGCAAAATTCTGACCGCCGGTATATCTTTGCTTCATACTTAATCAATCGGATTGTTCAAAAAACGGTATACCATAATCGTTTTTCCGTACTTGTTCTACACTAGTGCAATCTTTTAGTTATGAAAGGATAATAAACAATATCTGTATAATTAAATACAAAGATTATCTCTAGTGAAGCAGGAAGGAGTTTTTAAGGGCGATTATAGAATACGATAGGAAAAGAATAGAGATTATGAAGTTCGAATTTAGCAACTTTTAAGTGGAACTTTCAGGAAGATAATAATAACGGTTATAGTAACGTCAGTTTTGATAAAATTGATTTGTGGGGGAATAACAGTGGATATGATTGTAGAGTAAAATCTTTCCGTGTATTATTTTTATCGCAATGGTAGTTGAATGTTTCATGGTTTAACACCTGTACGAAGATCATGTGCTTGTGTAATTGTTGTACAGTATGCAATACCAATTATTCATATTCTTATCTGTAACGATTTTCGACTTCCAGTTTTCTTTCTTTCTTGTATATACATTAATTTTCTTAGAAGCGTATTTTTTTAAATTTTGTACGGTTTCGGTCTCTAAATTCAGCACCACTTTCTTTTTACTATAGTTTTTACTAATCTCCTTTTCTAATCTATCTCTGTACGGGCTACTTGTTGAAACTTGAGATGACATCGTTCTCTTTGTTAATTTCCTCTATAGCTACGACTTCGATGTGGAGAATAGGAGAAAGCTTCTGAAGCTGGGTTCTAACAGAATCCTTAATCCGCACAAGGTGTTTTTGGAGATGTCATAATTGATTCTCTCGCATTTGATGGTTCCACTGATGACATAATATCGTCGAAAGGAGCACGGGCTGACGTTAACGCAGTCCTTGTCCTTGACTTTGTGACAGTTGGACAGTCACAGAATACATGATCGAAATCTATTTAATGTCATAGTTACACAGACTGTTTTAGAATACGCAGTGCCAAGAAGTTCGGATATATAACACTGTTCTAAGATGTTCCTTAGATTAGTACGCATCTAGATCGTAGACACTGTGTTAAAATAGTAACTAACGAACGACAATTTCATCATCGACGATTTATCCTAAATCGTACCGGTATGATTTAGTTACACAAACACAGCTGCAAATTTGACGCGATGATCGCAAACATTTTTTAAACATACGTTTGATAATTGACGATGCATATAGAGATAATGCTACCTAAACGCTATCAAAGTATTATTAGAAACTAATGTAAAAATCAATTGTTTACATGTTTGTTCACGTCTTCTTTCACGCATGCCTTCTATATCATGACCGCTGTGTCCGGTAGCATAAGGACAGGAGAGTAGTTCATCCTCTGTCAGCGTGGCCTTTATCTCATATTCATGGAGGAAGGGGCTAGCCCTCTCCCTGAAATAGGCGGCTTGGGTGAAGCGGGGGAAGTTCTTAATGTCAGTGTCTCCTGTTTAGAGGGAGGTTCGAGGTCATCGGCTGGGGCCGTTTGGTGACCTCTATCGACTAGCTTGTGCCTCCATTCTGTTTCCTCTATCTGAAACATTAGATGTTTACAGGAGTGTATAGCTCTAGTGAGATCTCTTGCGCTCAGTAGCAAGAGATCTCCCCACCCTAATTACTCCTACCAGAATCCAGCGCTAACAAGGGGACCTTACGGTAGTGGACATCGCTTTTGAGACGATAGAGGTGCAAGTTGTAGTGCATACGTAGGACAAAAAATAGGTCTTCATTTTCGAGATATTTTGATTCAAATTTAATATGCATATAATAAATAAATTTCTTAAATCTTTTCAACAGAGCAAGTTATGGGTGAGACGGTAAAGCGAGTGACTACGAAACTGTCGGCAGTGGGATCGAATCCCACCAGCAGCTCGATCGTTACTATTTTTTGTTGTAGTAAAACTTTGAAATGCAAAAATACGTTTGATTAATTTTTGTATTTAATGTCAATGTTACATGACATCAATATTAAGACAACAAATCTTGAATTTTTAACATAAAAAATAAAAGTAAATACAGTGTACGACACATCATACGTCGCATATATTTTTCTGTATTATTCATTCGTATTAGTCATTACTAGGTAAATTTTATGTTGGTTATTCATATTGCCACTATCGACGCTAATTGTTTTCGAACATACTCGAAATAGTTGTTAAAGTGACGGTAATCTTTGTATACCTAGAAAAAGTATTTGTATACTTTTTTATATGTTTATAAGAACTTACGTAAAAGAATGAATTTGCTTCAGACTTACACAAATGTAGTTGTCACCTGCAGTAAATCTGGAAAACTAACAAATATGACGTTTATTTAGAGGTATTAAACCCATACGTAAAAAATACAACCTTTTTATTACTTGTAGATTCGTTTTTGCATTTCAAAGTTATACTAAAGAAAAAAAAAATTGTAACGAGAGGTCAGGATTATATCCCATTACCAACAGCTTTGCAGTTACTCACTCTGTTGAAAAATTTAAGTAATTCGTTTACTGTATGAGTATGATTCACTTTAAATCAAAATATTTCGAAAACGAAGGCCCATTTGAAGAAACACAAATTAGGGTATTTTGATACTAGGTACGTAATATAACTTGCCCCTGCTACTGTCTCAAAAGCGATGTCCACTACCGTAAGGTTGACTTGTAAGTGTACTTCGCTGGAACAATATCAATGGAGTATCGTCACTTTCTTTTCTATAAGACGCAAGTACTATCTGAAGCAACCATGCCAGGACAGCACTTGCACCGTTTGATAGGTGAGGCTACCGCAAGCTACATCTAGCTACTCTGTCAGGAGTGGCTGGAACAGCCCTAATAATTTGCTGGCCTAGCTGTAGCTACCATTGCAACAGCATGAATGCCGAGCTTGACACTTGAGGACTCTAACCTCACGTTGTCGTAGGACAAGTGTCACGAGTTCGCTCGCGGGACTTGCAACGGCTGTTCTAAAAGGCTACATACTATACTCGCATACGAGCAGACACAACTAGGAAATCCTTGATATGACTGTTATCCGTCCTATATAGGGTGTCCCAATAATCACCGGTTGATTTACTTTTTGAATAAAACTCAAACGCTTTCAGTAATTTTGATATTTTTTTTTTCTTTAAAAGTACATACTTAGGAGTTAATAATACAACAAGATAGAGATTCCAAATGGCCGTCTCAGCTTTTTTTACAGACCACCAATCTTTTCCAAAATTGTTCAGGATGCCAGAAATAGCCAGTCAACATGTCGTGATATCTTTTCGCATTCTCAGTAACCACTTCGCCATTATAATTTTCGAAGAAAAATAGCCCAATCGCGCCTTTTGACCAAAAACCGCACCAAATCGAACCAAACAGTGACTCGCTTTGGATACACTGTCAATTGTTTAATCTATCATGGATTTTCTGAGCCCCGTATGCGACAATTTTGTTTATTTACGTAACCACCAAGGTGAAAATACGCATCGTCGCTGAGGATAATTTTGTCGAAAGAATTGTCTTTTCGTGATTTTTCGTAATACGCCTGAATAATTTGTACGGGTTCTTTCACCGTACAGGTGAAGAGTTAGGTTGTCCACCCAAACGGAGGTTCTGTGTAAAGTCACCGAATGAACTATACCCGTTTTTGTTCCGTGTAGCAATTCTCGAAAACTTAGAGATTCCTACGGCGTTCGTGTCTTTCTACATACGTGAAGTAATTCGATCTCTTTTTACGCATTTTTTCTTTGAATTCGAGAGAAATAAGACCGAATGATGTGCCTCGTGTATATGGATTGACGTTCTTTATTAGACTGACTGCCCTGGGTCACGTGACGCCATTTCAGTCCGTTTTTCTTAAGAAATAGCAACACGCACGTGTATGCGTGAGGTAGAGGGACAGTGTGTGTGTACGGTGTGATCTGTGTGGAGTAAGACGAAACAGTCTTCCTTCGCAGCTATGTTCGAGGGAAGTGGGGTTAATGGATATCCCTTAGGTGAGTTAAATATTTATTTATAGTATGTTTGATTAAATGTAGAATAGAATTTTGATGAATATGGAGCATTTTAGTAATTTCGTGTATAAAATGTTTTAATATTAAACTGTAAGTTTAAAAGTTTATATTAGTAAGTAACCATCGATGTTGTACATTGTAAAATCAATAAAATTTACAATAACTCTAATACGAGTATTTATTTTATGAATTTAAGAGATGTCGAAGGCTCTTAAAATGCTGTTAGCAGAACTATAAACTATGTGAAATAGTTGAGAGAAACATATTCCTGATTTTTCCATGTGTTTCGAAAAAGGTGTAGGGATTTTTCAATCGTATGTTACAGACATATCTTTTTTAAAATAAATGATTGCATCTAAAAGTCAGAATTTCATGTATTTATGTTTTTTTTGGAATACCAATCATTATAAGAATAAATAGCAGAGCTCGAATTAACGACAAAGGAGTGTATGTACTTGTGGGGAAGAAAGTTGCTGGATCCAACAAAAAGATGTTTTCGTACGGTTAAAACTTAGACTGTGTGTCGTGGATCAGTTTATAATATTAGAATAGATCAGATTCAATTTCATGTGTAAAGAAAGAAATGTCGGACGGTTTGAAAATATTAATAACATATTATGTGCGTATACGTATAAGAAAGTGTAAGTAATTCTACATCGCAGATAGTGCATAATAAAGAATCCAGGATAAAGCGTTGCGAAACTCCACATGAAACATAACATATGGCAGAGAAAAGAGGATATATGTATCGTCTTCTGTTGACTTTAAGTCTCGGGGGACGGCGCAGGTGCAAAGAGGGGTCAAACCGCTCATTCCCACCTGAGTTGCACGTTTTGAACCTTAGCCACGCATTCTGCCATATGCCATAATAGTAGGGAATAGATTTCAGTTATGTCCCTGTCTCAATATGTATACAAATGTAAAGCTTGGAGACTATAAACTACTGAGGTTTTGTTTATGCTCATATTTAATACATAAAACGTCTGTTTTACCTCGTAAGTTATTCAATATCAAAAATAATATTATATAATATTAACAGTTTTTGTATAGACGGAGTAAGAAAGATAATTTTGAAATATAATTAATTTTCCTTAATGGAATCAAATATTTCGTACGACACAATTCGACTTAACTCTTGTCATTTTTCACAAAAAAGTATTAGCTAAAAAAAAATTAGCGCACTCACAAAGTAGGTTGTAAAAAGAACTTTTTCATTTACATTTATAATAAATAATTCTAAAGTATTTTCGATAATAGCATCTAATTCCCAAAATTTATTTTCCACTTTAGTGACAATATGATTTATAGACTTCCAATCATCGACTGCTACTTTATTTACTGCCTCGTGAAATAAACTTTTCATATGGACAAATACAGAATGAATATTTCTTGTTGCCACATAATTTTTTATTTGTGTTCATAGTGAATCTATGGGGTTAAGTGTACCTAATATCTCTACCTTGTAACCATTGCTGTATCTCGCCTTTTCTTGACTAATAACAATGAATGTTAGGAATCTTGTTTATTTTTCAAAATCAAACAAAATTTTAACAACAAACAAAGAATAATTATCTCGCAAGGAAGGTACACAAAAAATGCAACCATACACTTCGAGAGCTGACCATAGTCTGAAGTTTTCCTGAGCACTTTTAGCATGATCTCCTCAGGGAAAGTCCTCTTTACTTTTCTAGTGTCAGGTAGTATTTCGAGGGTTAAAATTCGACCTTGAGTTGTATGTGAGGACTCTCAGTGAAAACCTATTACAAATTCGTCCCTGACCGCTTAATTACTGCTGCAGCGTTGACTAGGTAAACTGTTTATTTTCTCTGCCTCGTCTCGTTGGACAGAGTATAGTCATTATTTCTTAGAGGAGTTGTGAACTACAAAAGATGAGGGAAATTGTCAAACTGATCTAACTGAGGAGCTATCTGGATGGAATGGAAATTTATGAAGAAAAACGTACGTTTGTCAACACGATTGGTGTTTATTGTTGTAATATTTCTAAACTGTTTGTAATAATAGCAAACAGAGGTGCAATATATCTTCTTGTATTTCCGTAATACATTATCTCTATATTCCATTGTATATTTCACATTATTTATGATCCAAAGAGCAGGTGGCTTGATGATGCGAGTTTTTCGAGTAGGTGCAAATCGTTCGAAAGAGTATTAACATATGTGAAAAATCGTAATTTTATCACCGATAGTGGAACCATCAAAGATCGGAGACTAGTGAAATTGATTATCATTTTCGTGAAACTCATCCCGCAAGTAACTTTGTATTCGTGTCGAAGTAAATATTTCTGTGGAGAACGTATTTTGTGAATGTCGAACGAGACAAGTGCCATAAGATAGTCGCCTATATGAACGGAATCGAGTATGCCACAGGAAATTGGGCTAACATTCATTGTCGATTGATAGGTTGCTCGATAACTTTTGTCGTTCGATAAAAAATCGAGCTATTAGGTTCGTTGTTTTATTATTCTGAAGATGGCACTACTGTTTGGTGAACATGTGTGAAGTATCATGTACATCTGTCTACTCATTCGTATATTCACAGTTGTTCAACGTCGAAGTGTCATAGTATCTTTTTTACAATGGAAGAAACGACAAAACTTATTGAACAACCTGGTATATACAGGATGAGTAGTGTCGTAGATATCGTTATGAATCATTTACACAAACGTTACCAGATACAAATCCTAACTAATGCCACCAGGGGGTATATTTAACATCGTGTTGGCTCTTGAGTAACCTGAGATCGTACATGAATAATGTACCTGAAGGCACAGCCTATGGTTGCAGCGCGATTTTACGTCTCAGCAAATGGCCGAACCAGCGGTTGCGGAATTTTATTAACGACCGCAACGTGCCACTGGTTCGTGTTTGATGGCTTCCTGACATCGATGCCGGCGAGCACTAATTAAAATTGACACACGGTGTCCCATGACGCGTATCCATGGTTGGGCACGATGCAACGCGCTTCTGTCTAGCTGACTCCGTTAATTCCCTCAATGTCGGTCTTCCTCTTCATTCGCTTTCCTGCAGCGGCCCATCAAGATTTCATGTGTCGCGTGATTTGTCGCCATGATTTGACTTCCTTCGAGAAGTCACCGAACACTGAATAAATTGCGCCATGGACGGTTGTGGGTGTACGAAGTGGCCCTCGAAACGAGCAGAATGATCGTTTCTGATCACTTTTTATATTTCAGGATATGATCCTTATTCAACATTAGATTTACCAACCAGTCAAAACGACTGGTTCCAACTACTTTCGTAATGGAATTTACTTTAAATTTCATGTCACGTTTCCTGAAGACGTTATGATTTTTCTATTCCACGCACGTGATCAATTTCACAAATTCTTCATTTTCCTCATCGATTGAATTTCTTTTATATATATATGAGGTATACCTTAATACTACAAAATCTGTCGGTAGTTCTAGTGTTAATTAAATTAAGTTCTACTTCGTTAGACTCATTTTATTCATGTTGCTTATTACTTAGTTATCACTTGATAAAACGAAAAGAAAGGAAAATTGAAATTTCCTCGTTGCACAAACAAGTCCTTGGCGTTCTTCACGTGTTTGTAATATACATGACTACTTAAATAAAAGTATATAACGTTTAATTTACAGTATAGAATTATTTGGTTGTTACATATGTTAGATTTTATAATATGAATTGTTTGAAGCAGTTTTGTTTGGAAAGGTTTTAATGTTTATGAATTTTTTAGGTATTTCTTCAAAGTTTATCATTTATTTTATTAGACCTGATCTTCGTTTCTTCTATTTACGTACCTAATCTTATTTTTACACGGTTCACGTTTTCACATAAATTAATGCAATCTTCGAGTATTTTTCTTGTACTGCTATAAAAGTGGTCATGGTATTTCATCTATTTGGTTGAATTATAGTTTACAGTTTCGCGCAAAAATATCGTTCGTTCTTTGTGTTCATTTTTGTGCACAATTCCTATCATTATATGCTTTCCTTTGTTCGTTTATAAAAATGTAAAATCGAAGCAAATGTATGCAAAATCATGAAAACGTGGAAAATCCAATAAAAGTTTGTACTTATGACTACCACAAATTAGCATGCGGCTTTGAAATGATCCGTATTTGTGAATAATTCACATGAAATAATTATAATAATTAAGCGAAGAAGTTGATAGCTTAACCAAAAGGAGGAATAAATCTAAAGAAAGGTTGAAATTATTTATTGAATACTTTTCTGTGTATAACTCTTACTAAAATCAAAAAATCATTTTTGTCGCGCTCGTTCGTGCTAAATAAACGTAAATAATAGAAGAAAGATGATTCTGTCGCTTAAATTCAGTGTAAAAATTGTCATTTAAAAATGAAGAGTGAACCGTGCGATCACTCTGTTACTTTTGAAGCTTGTAAAATAGATCGAAGAAGAAATTGTGGAAATTAGAGTTCGGAAACTCAATATTCTTTGTCTAAATTTATTATGAAATAAATTGTATCGAATTTGAGGTCTGTTAAATTTCCATGAAAGTCGCTTTTAGAAACACTGAAAAAACGTTGTAGAAAGTCAGAGAGATGTTTGAAAACGTTGTTGCAAATGAAAGAAAGTATTACAGTAACCCCCCAATAAATAGCCGCGTTTTCCCTCTATAAAACGTATCGAATCACCTCCATTAGTGTAACTATCGAAACTTGAAAGCGATATCGCACGCATATTGGTCAGACAGACGCTAATACAAACTAAGAACTTTTATATTTCACATTTGAAACGGTTTTCAGAATAACTGTTTCAAACTGTTATATATTGGTTTTAAATTGAAACAGTTATGAAAACCGAAAAAATATTGTAACTGTTATGAATATATCGGTTTCGGTTACGGTTCTGTAACTGTTATTTTTCAGTTCTATTTCGATTACGGTTCGGTTCTGTGTGCATTATTATATCGATTTCGTTACGATCCTTAATTCTTATCGAATGCACAGAAATATTAATACGTATATATAAAACATTGTAAGTACGATATTGAATATTTAAAAAAAATTTACTTTTAAAAACTAACTGGCATTGACGATACATTTCCGATATTTAGATACTAAAGTTTCTCGTTTTCGAATTTCTTGTAAAAACGTTGACCAAAATTTGGAATACGACCTACCTTCTTTTTTCTTTTTTTTCAAAATAAAATCTGAAGCTCGTGTTACGTTTATATTCACTTGAGATTTCGAGGGTGCATCCCCGAAAATCGTTCGCTTTCTCGTGAGAACGTTTCTGCCCCCGGGGATGAAAGGAATACCTCGAATCGACGCAGCGTCGATATCTCGATCTTAACAGCACACAAAAGGCCACTCGAAGGCGACGCGCAAATGACAAATCGTCCGCAAATAATAAATCTGCCGATCGGTCGGCCTGCACATGCTGGTGTCTGATTCTTTGCTCGGAGAGTGGCTGAGTTTAGGGGTTGGGGATGAATTCAGAGGGTTGCCAGGGAGGTGGAGGGCCGTGTTTGCACAAAATACGAGCTGGCAGGTATTGAATTTTTCTTATATTTCCTTCTTTTGGAAGCCAGTCAAACCGAGGATCCGAGGGCGAATTTCTTGGCAATAGGGTTGATCCCGCAATTTATTTCTGTGTATTTCCTTTTTCCTGCCCTTTTTGCGCGATAATGGTACATACACTTCTTAGACGCATTTTTTATGAACATTCCACCTCGACAAATGTCTTCGATTTTGACTGCTCAAGGTTTATCACGTAAATAATAATCCATTATATTTTTCTTTATCGTTTAATGTTGGAGGGTGTAGTAGGCTCAGAAAGTAGGATTTCAATTTTTGTTTTCTCTGAGAGAAACGAAAGAAAAATCAATTTTCTTCTTAATGACTTGTGCATAGTTGTTCAAAACATTCCACCGTGGCATTTTACGGAAAACTATAATATGTATAAAAAAAATTCATGGAAATTTATGCAGGAAAGATTTTAAATTTCAAGTGGCAAAACCAAGAGTTAAATTAGATGTGTGCATTCCTTGGAGACGAGTTTTCAGAAATTATTAGCATCTATCGTTTTAAAGACGTTGCGACTACTATTCATTATATTGAATTGCAAATTGAAACTAACTGAAGAGAATTAATGGCTGGCAAATAGTAGTGTCCAGAGCACTAATATTTAACCATCCACTGTCTCATTGAAAAGACGTATTACTGAATGTAAATTTCTTTTGTTTTATTTTATGAAAAATAGGGCTACATTTTCTTAAAAATAAACGTTTACTTAACACTCATTTCAACACATTCGAAACATGTGATGCACTAATTTTTGCGAGAGATTAAAATCACATACGTATGTACCGTATGCATAACTGCGATGAACTTTTATTTTATTCAGCGATCGAAATAGTTATGGAACTTATTCAATAGGTTGAAACCTACTGAAGCAATTGAAGCAAACAAAGCTAGTAGAGAATATTTATAAGAAATAAGAATAAAAATTCTTTCGTAATGACAGTAGTAGGTGCTATCTTTATTGATAACTAAGCATTTCTCCATCATTTAAAAAGTTATTTAAATGTTGTTATTATTTACGTCCTCGACTTAAACTAAGCATGCCAATCCGTTATTATAATACGTGGCGATATCAAAAAGAAATCGGACTGTGCTTATAAAAATATTGTTCAAACTTAAGACCCATTTTGATATTGCAGAACACAATCACACTTCTACTAAATTGCTCTTAATTCACGTTACTATGTTCACTACTCAATACTCATGGTATACTGATGTAGAAGGGCATACAGAACTCCGACTCAAAACCATAAAACATTATTCGACACCGACGTCGAGGTATAAACAAAGTTTCTCTTTAATCGCATCGTGCATATTGTGTATAATATAGTATTATACTATCAAAGATTAAACTATTACCTACAGTAAAAACTATTACCTACAGTGTGAAAAGTATTACCTACAACCATTACCTACTATAAATTTGGAGTTTTTTTTTTTCATTTTATGAAACATTTTCTAATCAAAGTTCTACAATATCTGTTACCATGGAACTTCTATTATGTATAAAAATTCTACTGTGTTCCACAAAAGGACATTGAATAATGTTATTTTTACTAACAGAGCTTGAAAACTGTTCCATTTTTAAGCTCATGTGTTTATTGAAAATTTACGTAAATATCATAATCATAAATTATTAATAATATGATTTTATAAATTATAACGATAATACAATAATACTTTAGTGATGGAAAGAGTTGTTCAAAGTTAATTGGTGTAGAACTGATGCAACTCTCTCTTCTTTACACTTTAAAAATAGAGTCTTTATTCAGTATTATGAGTATTATAGAGTATTTAATTTTACTTCCTTATTAAATGCCTTCATATACATAGTCAGCAAATGTTCAGAAATTCTCTTACGGTAATAATATTAGATTATACCTAATATTAAGGAACAATGCTGCCAGGAAGCAGCACGATTACCAACAAGCATTTTCTGACTTATGTGTATCTAATGAAATATTAATTTTCGTATTTTTCAAAATATTATATTATATTATATAACGGACCTATACGTGATAAAAATCATTAATATTTGACTTTTCTTCTTGTAATTATTTAATTACAACACGAGATCGCATCGAACTGTTCACAATGGACATTATTGCAATCCAAGTTACAACCGATAATTACAATACTTGATTAGACTGAATGCAATATGGCTTTAATTTCACCAAACATTGAAGCATTCAGTTGTTGAATGCCAACTGTTAACTCAATCAAGTATTAATCTTCGCTGCTACATTGCACTATTAAAATGACGATCTTTTTCAAATTCTTCATTCCTAGTAAATTAAAAATTGCAATTATTTGAAATTAATATATCATAGTCTATTAATCGTCGTTCGACGATTGTTTTGTAAAAATAATAATAACAGTTATGTTATGTGTAGTTTATGGCGGTGAATGGGATTTTAGACTTAAGGGAAATGTTTAAAAACATTTTTCGAAACGCTTACAATTAAGCAAAGTATGTTCCATCTGCTGGAAGTAGAATGTGAAAAAAGAATGTTGTTCTCATTTATGCAGAAAAATCGAAATTTATTCGCTTTGTTTATTTATTCAATAAATCAAAATTATGCAATAAATTTGTAGTTGTTAATTGATGGGTATGAGCTACACATCGTGCATCTAATAAATGATCCAGTAGCATTTGTCTGCAGAACTATTCTTACCATTTTATCTGTTATTATTTGCACACACATAATACGCATAAAATTTACAATTAACCGGTATGAAAAGATACATACGTTTAAAGAGGAGATTATTCGTTTCAAAAGAAGAGACATTCTAATAAAGAATATATTTTTTTCATTGGGGATAATTTTTTTATAGAAATACAAGTTTTAAGATCTGCTGACCATATTTCAGCCATTTCAAAACACCATTTTTTAAATTTACGGATAATGGTTAAAAAAAAAAAAATACACGTACACAAGTAATTTCCAACACGAAGTTATTATTATGAAAGATACTAATATAAAATATGACCGAATAACCGAATCTCATCACTAGTGATCGAGTACTCGATTCAACGTAAAACAAAACCATTTAAAAAAAAAGGTAAAAGAAAGTATTGAATTTAAAATAGAAAAAAAAGCAACGTACAGTTTGCCGCATTCATTCGTACATTCTACAATATTTGTAACATTTTATTTTCCATTTATACTTTTCCTTTATTTTTGTTTTTTATTTTTATTTATCTCAATTCCCTTTGACCGAAACATTGAGCAATATTGTTATCGATAAAAATGTTTGCTCGTACAACCAAAAGATTGTAAAATATATTCCGCCTTTCTCTGCAACTACAATTTGAACAAAAAAAAACTGCATACTTAATTATTGAAAAAAAAAAGATCGTTTTAGAAAGTTATATCTGTAAAGTTATATCTTATCATATCTATGTTTATTATTTCACGCCCCATTTTCTATAAGCCTCTTCGTTTCTTTGTCTGTTGTGTTCTGTTATTTATCTTGCACATTTTGAAGCAATTCAATTCTAAATTAGTAAAATTAACAGCAATAGAAACGAATAGATATGCAAACTATAAAAGTGATACTAAACAGTTTCAGACTTTATCACGACATAAACAATGGTAAGAAATTAAAATATAAGAAATGTATGTCTTTCCAACACTTCATTTATTGCAATCAATAGTGCGAAAACCTATTTTGGAGTGGTACTGGTCGAAAGGACATTGTATTGTTACCTTATTTGCAAGAAATATTATGTCCTGTTACAGATTTCGTTCACTGAGAAGTTGTATTCATTTTATATACAATAATTTACCAATACCAGACAATCATCCAAATCGAAAGTTCTATAAACTTTGATTCATATTTGAACGTATAAATGGTTTGTTCGTGTCAGCAATTACAGCAGAACAAAATATCTGTGTAGACGAGAGTTTATTATTACATAAAGGTAGATTAGGCTGGCAACAATATTTGCCAATAAAGTGAGCAAAATTCGGTATAAAGTCGTGTACGTATTACGAAGCAAGTTCAGAGTACATTTATTCTCAGACTATATATATAACGAGAAAAACACGACTTTACATTAAAAGTATGAAAATTGATCAAAACTGACACAAATCGTTTTATCGTGCATGGAAACATTAGATAAAGGATGTTGCATTAATACTGACAACAGGTATAAAATATTATACCGCAACAAGAGAAGGGGAAAAAAATATTGTAAAATCTTTATTCGTCTTTTGGATCAAGCATTGTGGAATGTGAATTTTGTATTATATAAAAAAGAAGGCTGAACAAAAATTGCATTTACAATTTCGACTACAGGTAACAGATGCACACACAACACTTAGGTAACAACGTACTGTATAGAATATAGTACGTAATATCCTATTCGTTACTTGATGTAACAATTGGAAAATCCTAAATCGAAGATCTCGGTTTCTGCAGCCAGGGATAAAGTACGAAGCAATTTTCGTCGAGTATGGGTTATTTCGCAAACGTTTGCAACCGTCCGAGAACTCGATAACGCGTATCTCACGCAACCCTACGTAACCCAACGTTTAACCGATTCTATCACCGTGGCTGGTTGAGCGGGACCGATCTCATTAATTTCCATCAGCGACGAATCGAGAGCTCTCACGACGGCCAAGAAAAGAAGGTGAGTAAGAGCCACGGGATTGCTTCGAGGCGGGCACGGGGGCGATGAAAATTCAGCGGTGCTTTCCCATTAGTCGGTTTGATGAGAAATCAGCCGAAGGAAATCAAAATCGGACCAAGAAGACGCTGTAGTGCGGCGCATCGAACCGATTTGCGAGCGCGTGGCACCCTCCTTTTCGTTTCCGTCGCGATGAGCCACAGCTTCGAACGTTTCCTGATTATTCGATTGCAGAAGGGTTCTGGTTTTCGGTGTTATTATGTTATTGGAATCGATCGGTTTCGCACACTCGACTCGGATCAGTTTGGCTGGTGTAGTTTACGGAGCGAGAGCGATTGTATTCCACAGTGCGAAGTACTTGACGCGATAGCTTAGAATGTTTACCATCCTCTTCTCATTACGATTATTAAGCGTCTTTGTTATGCACGTGCGAAGATACGGACACATGAAAATGCAACATATAAAACAGGTGAAATTCTGGTGGTAAAACCTAACTTTAAGGGTGCAGTCTATCGTACCGGTCAATAAGGTTAAAATTTTTTTACAAAATTAAGGAACGGATTTTAATATTTATTTTGTAAAATATTTACTATTTTTTTACTATATAAAATTATGTTTTTCACACTCGGACACGTTATTGTAAACTTATCATTTTTTAACGCAATGTTTGTGTTTCAGCGAGACTCGCTTGATTGTAATCGTTAATTTCTTTACAGAGTGTACAAAATAGTGAATTTGTAAAGAAAGCTTTATTATAATATTATTGTAACATATCTATATTTTTTACCAAAAGTTTTTTTTCGATTTTTACCTTTGTTTTTGTTTAACCATATTATTCTTGTAATAAATTTAAGTTAGGAGTTACATTGACAGAATTGAGATATGTCGTAAAATTTAATTTCCTGAAACATGAAGCGTTTAAAGTACATTTAGTGTACCATTATAGCGGTCAACACTTGAAAACTTTTTAATTACGTTAGAATAGGAATGACTGATCCCACAATCTCCTGTTGCACCGGTCCCCATCAATCCCCCATTTCATAATGGATTTGATATCTAAACACCAAGAGCATATAATGATTTTAATCGATAACTGTTTTAATCGTAAAAACACATACATCGAACGCATATGTGGTAAATGTTGATTGTCGCTGACAACGACTTTCAAAATTAATTGTGTTTCATTATTAATTGAGAAATTTTGAAACTGATGATAGAAAGGTATTCACAACTTAAAAAATTACAAATTCTGTTCTATGCGATGAAGACACAACACCATAATTGGTTAAAATTTTTTTTGTCGCAAATATGTTCGTTACTGGGTTTATTAAGTCTAAGTAATCCAAGTGTGCCAAATTTGAGTTAAAAATCTTTCATTCGTTAAAATAATTATGCAAATGACGATCGCTGGGTCTGTTTACATCCATGTCTCATCTATTGTAACATTTATGTATTGTGACTTTTAAAGTGTAATAATATCGAATCGTTTTATTAAAAAAATACACTTTTTACTAAATAGAAGCATAACTTGCTCATTCCGTTATTTTCGTCATTGTAGAATGTTGTAGAATTGTTTACATCTGAGACATTTTTGAAAATGTTTGTTGTCTTTTCCATGGAAAATTAAGTATTTTTCTCGTTTTCTTCCAGACGTCAGCTCTCAGTTCCGCATAGTAAATTCTTGGCTTCCGTTGAATATACAATACATTTCATACGGTTTGAAAATAAAAATGTTAAAAGATAAGGACAATGAACATTTTTTTTCAATCATCCAAAACTCGAAAACCAACCTGTATAGAACATACTTTTGTAGGACATCTTTTATTTAAGTATGGACATAATAGGTTGTTCAATAGGCTTTGTCGTTCGATAAAACTTATCGAGCAATCTAGTACTGTACTGTTAAATAAGTTGTATCGAACGACAAAATTTATCGAACAATCTAGTATATTTCTAAATCAACCTCTACGTCTTACTCGTAGCAAAAGATTCATTTTAATTGAACGTTGTGAGAAAAAATTTGGAAAAATATCCTCTATTTTGTCGCTGTTTAAGCTTAGGTAAGAACTTATCTGCAGAAGATGTTTAATTTAGTATTTGTTGCTGTGTGTTTCGATTAGTAATTAATCACCAAGAATTACGTAGGAATTCACCACTTACCTCGATAAGTATTATGCTTGTGTAAGCATTAATTAAATGCTATGCGATGATACAAAACGAAGTCTAAGCTGAAATCGTCGGAGAGCACGTAATAATTTAAAATATTAATTTTAAAGGTATTCGTTAATTCATGGTTAAAAATCGGAGTAAGGTATCGGTGAAATGAAAATTTGGTTAATTATCGAAATATCTTACGTGTTTAAATATTTTGTTGTACATCGTACAAAATCGGTGTGTTAAATTCATTGCAATAGCATTGTTAGCACGTAAATGTGTAGATATCGAAGTTTACCATCGTTCAAACGTATGATTCACAGTAATTGGATATTTGATACCGTTTCATCATTGTTTCGATCTGGCGCTTATTCGTCGATGAGCTTCGAGTTTCAAAATATATTTTGGAGATTTGTACAGCTTCGATGGATGCATTTACCGTGTTTCGAGCGGCAAATAATTCTCCCTGTTTGTTCGAAGGTAGCCATTAATACTTTCATGTAATCGAGAAAGTTTGTGAATTCGTTCCTAAAAAATTCCAGTTGCGTTTCGTTTTTTTAATAGTTAAAACCGAAACAAAGTCAAATAAACAAGCAATTTTCCTTTCTATCAATTACACTGGATCCTATTGCATTTTTTATGCCATGTCAGTTTGTTTTTTTGTTCGAGAGACACGAAACCCCTACTTGTAAATTTAGGTGACACACGACACTACAAAGTGTTTCGATTTATTAAAAGACAGGAAGGAAGAATGTCATCCTTTTTTAAAATACGTAGAATGTATTTTCTGACATTATTTTCATTTATCGATTAATATACCGGGAACCAAAGAATCAAATTTGCAAGATTATTGCAAATATTTTATTTCGCCTGTGGTAGGAAAAATTATAGGTTTGCGAAGAAAATTTATAGATAATAATACGACGGAAATAATAAAATTCAAATAATAAAAATAAATTACAGTACACCAATTTCTTCCCTTCCGTCAAACGATTAACAACCGTAAATATCTAAAATTGTCTGCGAACGAGTGAGTTTGAAGGTATAGAAAAAATTGAGAACAGAAATAAATTGATAAATCGTGAATATGAATAATTATCCAAGTAGAATAAGAATCGAAAGGAGCGAGATAATTAGGTTTTTGGGCGGACCTGGTTCGCTGATTCCATAGTTAAAAAATGTTGAGAAATCAGTATCAGTAAGAATTCTTCTTTAAGTTACATTTACGCGTGGTTCAAGAATTCAACGACTGCGATTCTCGTTTCTTTTCAAACCACGTACATATAGTATATACTCGTTTTTCTGAATCGATTTTTCCGAGTATCCTAAAAGAGCATATAAAAGATCGGTACGTTCTTGGAGGCAATTTTGAAAATCCAGACACACGAGACCAACGAGGTTTATTTCTTTCAATTCGAAACCGCGCCGCCGAGAAAATTAGATTCAAACGACATCGTCGCTCGCCAGGCTGATATCCAAGAGTTTCACCGAATTAAAAACTTTTCAAATTACTCGCGGATAGGAGCTATCCCCTGAATTTCACGGTTTCTCCTTTGACGCTTCCGGTGTATTAATTTTGTCGAACTTTCACCAGACAGAAGAGTTTCTAACTTATCTGACCAACGGTAACGCGGTGTAAAACAAGGTAATTACACGGCGCACGCCCCCTAGAGCGGCTGAATTAAAAACAAGGAGGAAACGAATGAGTATGCAAACGAGAGCAGCCTCGTTAGTGCGTCTCCGACATTACTCGAGACAACGGTGGGGGGGCTAATATCGACTTTGTCATCGCTTCGAAGACACTCACGGTTCGTACACGCTTAGGAGACGGCCAATGAACGGAGCAGCCACTGAACCGTTGAACAACCCGCCTCATCACTCGCCGGATAAGCGATTAAAATGCTAATTTTGTCCCTACCTGTGTCACGCGTACACACAGACACTCTCGCGATTTTATGCGGGTTTTTTCATCTTTTAAAAACTGTTGCGATATCCCTTTTTAACTCTGCAATAACGTTTAACTAAATACAATGTATAGCTCGGTAAGTGTCGAGGTACGTGAACGATCTCGTTTAAGTATCACTGAAAAACTCTCGGTGCATTTATCGATTCAAACGACATCTTCAAGTATTGGTATTGCCCCAGCACCGTCACAAACGATGTATTATATATTTTATGGACGTTTCTGACATCTTCACGTGGATCTTCTAGATCTTCAATCTAGTTTCGAGAAGTATTTCTTCTCTCGTAATTAATCTAGGTGATCATCGATTAACGGGGACGGTAAGTTGTCCTTTATTGTGATGTTGTTTGATCTTCGGAGGACGAACCTCGTGGAGGTTGGATCATTTTTGACCCACGCCAAAATCACGCGTAAATAGATTCCAAGGTGTAATTCTTTTCCTTGTATTTTATTGATATTATAGAGAAATAATATAGGTTTATTATGAAAGATTTGTAAATGATTATAAAGAAAATAGGTTTATTATAGAGAAAAGAAAATATTATACAGAAATAATATTGGTTTATTATAAAAGATTTATAAATGATTATAAAGAAAATAGGTTTATTGTAGAGAAAAGAAAAACCAGGGTATTTAGAATTAAATACTATTAATGAATAACATTTATTAATTTTCTGCACAATTTCTACACAAAATTATCGTTATTCGAACATTCGGCCGTTATAAACGTACGGAAAAACTCTTAAAATACTTCGACTGCACTGTTGAATGTCTGAAAGACTAACGTAAGGTCTGCAAAACAGCTAACGTCTATCAAAGAAGTGACATCTACGCCAAATGGTCATAAATTATTTTTCAACGACCTGGAGGCTCAAATTTAATTGTCATAAAACTTGGGTCTCGAGCGACCCACGTTCGTCCGGCGAGGTTTAACTCTGTATAATCGACGCACAATCGAGTATCGCTGGGTTTCTTACGTACCAAGATGATTGAACTAACCTAGAAGGAATTATTCGGACGAAATATTTTAGTTTCTTCTAAAGCATCCAATATACTTCTTAATTTTTCCTTATCACCATATGGTGCGATGATTTTTCCGCGAGATTAAGATTAATGTCTAATTTACGAGACACAATAGTTGTATTAACAATACAGTGAGTATTTCTACATATTCTATCTGTAGAATTTGGTTTTCAAAGCTCACGTTCACGATACTTTCCGAGACAACTTTTTCAATAGTAAATTGACGATCCATTGTTACTTTTATTAAGGGTTGTATAAAAAAAATCGCGACCCAGTATCGCAGCGTGTGTCATCGTATCGTCCAGGACGATCAGAAATTTAATTCGTACTTTGATGACGTCCACGTCTACCTCTTTATCGAAGACTCCTTTAATTCTTAATGGTGAATCATTTAAGTCTTGAAAAGAGTATTTCGTGGATGAAACGGGTGTGAAACATTCAAGTGGCGTTAAATACCTTTAATTAAATTAACGGGTGAAGTTGAATCAATGAGTGCCGAAAAAACGTACTGAATTTCTTTACCATCGTTTCGTAATATAGGGAATTTGACCGGAACTATAAATGTCTGGTGAACTTGGTTGAACCAAATTCGTGGACCTACATAAATCCTGTCTGACAAGGGAACCTTACGATAGTGAAAGTCGGTTTTGAAACGGTAGTAGATGCAAATTATAATAATAGGTTGCCCAATAAGTGTTGTCGTTCGATAAGAAATGGCTCTATTAGGTTCGTCGTTTTATGTTTCTAAGAATGGTACTAGTGTTTGATGAACATGTGTGAAGTTTCATGTACATCTGTCGACTCGTTCGTATATTTACAGTTTTTTAAAGTCGAAGTGTCACAGTATTTTGTTACAATGGAAAAAACAACAAAACTTATCGAACAACCTGGTGTCAAAAAACCTTAATAGGTTTCTTGAAAATAGGCTTTCGTTTTCGAGATATTTTGATTTGATACGTCGCGTTGGTCTTTGCTTTTTAAGAAGCTGCAAGTGGCGTTGTTGTCAGTTCAGGTGGTTGTATTTCTACCTGAACTGATGATTAATTTGTTTCAATTCTGGCTCACACATTCAACGACAACTGACTGCGAGGTTCACAAATTCAAAAGGAGTACTGCAAGCATGAACTTCAAATGTGTCCACAACATTCAGTTGAGATGAAGTGTTTATCGAAATTATACAAGTGACATAAAAAAGAATAGTAGTATATTCCTCAAACATGTAAGAAATAAAAAGAATTAAATTATAAGTGATGTTGATAAAATAATATAAACGATAAAAATGTAATTGTTATGTTCGATGGTTTCTTTGTGTTTAATTGACATAGTTTTTCTTGTATTTTCGAGTATCGTGCGTTTCTTGTTACGAAGAAGGCTACAAACAAATGATCGAAAACACAAATGATAAATGGCTCGATTGGACTGTACCTTCTCTGTAAATTTTAATATCGCAAGTCTTATACCTAAAGCGAAGTATTGAAAATGAAATTCACATTCACGGAAGATGATCAGTGAGCCTTTACGTTCTCCCGCATCGAGAAACTCACCACGATTACACAAACTAATTTACAGGTCGCGATTCTTAATGAGAGAATCTTGTCGTTTAAAAAAACGACGAGAGCTGAAAGCTAAAAAGGGAGAGAGGGGATGGCGAACGCAAGATTCCTTTGTAATTCGGTTTATCCTTATCGTATTTCGTCGGTCCTTGCTCGAGAGTTTCCTTTGTCTCGACATTTTTAATCCCCAAAGAATTGTTATGAAACAGTGTTATCGTTTCAGTGGATGCTGCAATTCCGAGAAGTACCAGAAACGTGGTCGAATGGTGCGTCAGAATGAAAAATAAAATTTGAACATGAAAGAAAAAGGGGAGAAGGATTCGATGCAAATAGAACTGGCGCTTAATAAGAATCGTATTGAGTGCTCTTTTTACCAGCGGTTCGCGCAGAATGTACCAGCGACAAATACAAGGTTGAAAAATGACGGAAACGATACGCCGTGAACAAAATGCTTTGTGAATTCTGATATTTTCGTATTTCGGCAAATGAAATTGCGGCAGATGTACGTTTTTAATTACGTATGCCGTGTTCAGAGCTTTTCCGCGGCGAATTATTTAATAGAAAGTAAGCTCAACGAGTACCGCAGATATAGTTTTGCTTTGAAAACAAATTTGGACTCTATGTAGAATGTAAACGATACAAAATCGACAAAAGTCAGCTGAAATGAAATAATATTGAACATTCCAAAATTTATAAAATTTGCAATTTTCCTGAAATATATACGATTAGATTGAAATTGTGAAACGTAATTAATCGATGCAAATATGAGGAAGGAAACAAGTATAACGATACAACACTGTGAATTTAAACAAAATGAATTGTTTGTGTCCAATATTTTAATAACCAGCAGCGACACGTAGCAATGTATGTTTGTTGGTTTATATATAAATGTTTTTATTATGCATTAAGTGTAATGTAATGAAATGTACATGTTCCAAATGACGTTGTTATGAATCCTAACTGATTGTCAGTCTAACTTAGCTTGGAACCGACCTAACTTAACTCAAATCAACCCAACTAAAACAAACCAAACCAAACCGAACTAAACCCAACCCAACCCAACCCAACCCAATCCAATCCAACCTAACGCAACACAACGTAACGCAGCACAACCCAATTCAACTCCATCTAACCTAACGTAACATACCAAATGACACATTTAATTAGTATAAGTTAAAATAGACACTCATTTGGAAATGTAGCGAATCGACAGATATACATATGTATTATTAGGACAGGAGAAGATGAAACACTACCCACAAGCTAAACAACGTAAGGGACAAAGGGAATCTTTCGCTTATTCCATCCATTGTCTCCACTTTTTAAGTTTTTAATGATCGGACTGCATAGTAGTAGGATTTCCAGATATCAGAGGATAATTTGGAAATTTAGAATTAGAACATAGGAATGTCTCACTATATTTATAAAATGTAACGATGCTTATTGGGATTATAAATATCTTCGATACAGAGAAGGATAAAATGATATGAAACTTTATTTTAATTTGTAATATTTGAAGACAGGGCAATAATTAGAAATATAATAAGTGAATTTTATATTACAAAAAAAATTGTACCTATTGATTCAAAAATACAATATATATTCCAAACATTATATCTTTTTCTAAAATAAAGTGACTCAAAATTGTTGCATACGCTAGCTCAGTTACATTCTTCGAATCAATTCATGAAGAAAGTAAATAACATTGATTCTTTTACCATTTCTTCGCGTAATATATTTTTTTAATCATTTCGATAAAAATTTCGGAATGTTTTGTTTTTGGATGAAAATGTGAAGAATCATTTCTTCGGGAACTTTTGCCCGCCGGAAACTACGATATATTTTTTACTTAAAGTATAGATAATTCCATAAATCAAAAGTGTAATATTTATATTTTATTAAATAAAAAAGAAAAAAAAGAGAAATTTAGTTGAAATAGAAAGTATAAACATTATGCGAAAATACGATAAATTATAACTGACTGTGCGTTGAATAAACGATATTTTGTCAAAAATTAAACGAATACGAAAGAAACGCTCCACTATTTTCAATAATTAAAATTGAAATTTGAATTCGATTAATAAAATTGGTAAAGATGAAAATATGTACAAAATATAATAAATTTGAAAGAATCTTCTCGTGTTACATTCCATAAAATCTCAACAAACCGAAGAAGATAGTCTGAAATAACAGTTTCGCTTTAATTTAAACCAAAACTTCGCGGAGAGCTGTCCACATTTCGAGAATTATACGCAAAGGGGTTAGAAAGAAAATATGAAGCTTTATGGGTGACGCAACAAAAGTCCTGAACGAGATTTTCACGGAGCAGGGTGAAATTTTTTTCACGCCCCGGGCGTCACGATTTATCCAGGCTTAAACAATGCCGCCTAGTTTTTTTTTTTTTAACAAATGGCCCAGCAACTTCCAATCGTCCGGGCGATTATTACTCGTTATTCTTTCTTTAATCCGAATTCCGGTGGTCTGCGAATCCGATTTGTGGTGGCGTTTGAACCAGTATTTGCAAGAGGCTGTAGTATATGAACGTGGCTTAGGTGGAATTTGAAACTGTTCTTTTCTTCTTCAGTTTTTCCCCCTTTTATTTTTGCAAGTGAATTTATGCATTGGATACGTATTCGATGTAACTGCTAACGATAATATTGTCGACAAATAATCGATAGACTCACTATCGACTAGCTGTCGATATGGTCGCTTAAAGAACGATAAATTGAATTTAGGTAACTTACGTTAGAAAACGAGTAGTTTTAAATTTGTTTTAATAGTAAAATAGAATAGCGAACAGTCGAATAAAATCAACACTATGGTATTATATGTCACATTGTACAATATTATATCTGCTATTATTTTTTATCTGCACTCGTACATTCTCTCCTATAAATTACATTTTTTACTTTTTATAATAGTATGGCACAGAAATTGTATATTTGTTATATATATTTTATATTTGTTATTGATTTTTATGAGTTTTTCCCGTTAGAAATAAGTCCAAACACGTCGTCCTTTGGGCTAATTTTAATTGTACATATTTAAACATTTTCCAGAAACGATTCAATCAATGCATAATTAAAAGACTCATTTTTCACAAGAAAATTGTAACTATTCATTAACAATATTCTCAGAAAGATATCGTGGGTGCTCACCTTATCGCTTTCGATTGCGAAAATGTCAATTTCGGAAATAAGATCGCCCATCGTGTTAAGTCCTTGGTGACTTTTATCGAGGAGTCGTTGTACAACCTTTAAAGTGACGATATATCAGTGGAGTAAAAGTTTTGTTTACTTGCAATAATCAACGATTAAAGTTGCCAGCGAGGTTACTGATTTAGAAAGAATAGTTAGAAAACAGCATCCAGCAGGGGGTTGTCGGGAAGTTTTAATGGCGCGGCGCGAGCAACCGTTCAACATGAAATATGCAAAAGCGTAAGTCTATATTGGACACACAAAGCAGAACGTAATCGGCGGCCTGCACATTGTTCCGGGCACAATGCAGACGTACACAGAACGCGATCCTGATAAAAGTCGTAAGGGGGCAGGAACGTCGCCGATGCAGTCTCATGAATTTTTCGGCCTGATTTACGTGACAAAGCGGCGAAAAATAACATTCCGCGCAGCGAGCAATGAAGTCGTCGTCGTCGTGACCTGGCTTCGTCAAGAAACTCGCGAATTATGCGCAAGACCGACGCGACACTGCATAACAGATGGTTCTGCAAATTGTTTTCCCGATTCAACCCGGTCGTGTGATCGGTGAATATGTCCTCCGTGTATTTAAAAAATGAATACATTTGAACACCGAAAACAAGCCGGGCCAAGCATCACCGGTCCAATGGGATACGGAAAAAGAATAACCATGCGTTTTAAACACGGTATATATTAAAATATATTACTGCCGGCATAAATAAAGCGCGGGATCAACGAAGCAGAATTAAATAGAGTCAATCGATGCATATAATCGTATTTATGAAAACCATTCGCTGATTCTTTTTTTTTTTTTAGTAATTTTCTCGTAAATGTAAAGAAGGTGTATAAATGCATATTAAAACTTCGAAAGGCGAATCAGCAGGTTAATATAAATATATTTTTTATGGAGTAGGTAGTAGATATACAGTGAAATATTTGTAAAAAATAAAAAGAATTACGGAAACAAAAGAAATTACAACTATGCGTGCATGACTGATTCGTTGTGCTGAAAACTATGCTTCGTGTGTGTTTAACTGAGAGGGAGAGTAAGAGAGCGAAGTGACATCTATGAGTATGAATGCGAAATTCTAGTGCGAAGAGCAGCTAACGGAATGTGTGAAAAGATGGCTGCCAGCCAACGAGTCCATTCATTGTGTTAGCGGTATATTCTAAACATTTATGTTATTCAAATTAAACTTCCACTTCACAAAGTGAAGATCTAACATTGATTCTCCGCTCCGATTATTCAAAATAACTATATTTTATGTATTATTTTCACAATAGAAAATCTTTCGCATTCTGATTATTTTACTAATCGAAAGTGTACTAAAAATTATACGAGTTTTAAAGAAGTGCTTCATATTATATTAACTTAAAATATTCGGTTGTAAAGAATGCAAGGATTTGTCGCGCTATATCAACCTTTAGGATGCCTTATGTCTTTTTGGGCATGTTACTTCATATTACAAGTAAATACAGTGGCTCCAAAAAGTATTTGCACGCTGTATTATAAAGAAATTCTTCTTACCTAAAAGACTGATTTTAATGAAAGTTTGTGTACATATAAAGTATAGTAGTGCATGTTTTTTGTTTACAAGAACTTTTCTTTAAGAAAGTGAAATCAAATCTCGAAGATTTTAATGTTTCTTTTTATATTTTTAATGCAAATTTTCTTGCGACTTTTTAGCACTGATAGCTGAACATTCTTCACGTGAAAAGTTTTATTCTATTTCAAATTATCAATAGATTGTTATGATCACTTTCAAAATGTCACCGTTTTTATATACTTGTCCATAAAAAGAACAATTAACTTATATACTCTTATTTTATTCCAATTTTTCAATTCATCTTTGCTATGAAAAAATTGCATTTGTTTAAAACAATTGTAACAAAGTGGTTGAAGGACATTATATTTAAACTGAAATAATTTTTGTTCAGTATTTCGGTGTCTCTATTGTACACATCTAGATCATTTTCATCGAATTGTTAATTCAACCATTATAATTGATCGAAATAAAAATCAACTGTTTTCAAAATGTTGAAAGATCCTTTGAAATATAATACTTTGAAATATCACTTAAGACAACAACGTATTTAAAATATACCAAAATTCGAAAGTTTTTACTCCAAAATGTTTTCTATTTCGTGTAGAACGATTTAAGTCTGTGAAACATACTTGATTGAGTATTAACTATATCTGTTGTGAAAAGTTTTCATTATGTTTCAACATTCTTATTATTCTGTCTTTCGTTCCCGATTTATTCAAAAGCGAGCGAGACTCGAGCCACGAGCGTCAAAGGGAAAGAAAAGCGTTTGAATTTCGCATACCTTTTCTTTCATTGTGTCACTGTCCGATTCCGGTCAGTGACACTTTGAAAGGAACTACTGTATTACTTTCTCATGATAATAGTCAAAGAATTGCTTATCGTGTTTCCATACTCTTTGTTTAAATTTCTTTCTTCTTGAAAAACGATCTACTTCTTCACCATATATTTTCTTCATTTTATTCAAGAGTTCGGATAATCTGATTTTGAATGAAATCATTTCTGAGCTTTCCCCTTCAGTTTTCTGCCCATTACTACTTTCTTTGTTACTTGGTCTCTTTTAATTGTATTTGATTTCCACGACTTTTTAATTCCCTTTTTAATCATCGTAAAAGTTATTGGGTAAGACCCAAATATTATCTTAAAATGATTATTAAAATATTATGAACTGATGAATCAAAATTTGGAGGTAACAATGTTTCCAATCAGCGCAACCAACATTATCAGTCGATGCATAATCCACACTGGAGATGAGAATGAAATTTTTAAGTTAAAATTGATATTAATGTTGTGTGAGGTATTTTAAATTGTTACATAATTGGACCATGCTTTTGTCAGAAAAAATTTAACAGAGTATCGATATGTTAATTTTCGTAAGACAATTTCCAGGTTTATTAGGCAAAATACTGCTTAATGTTCGAAACAGTATATATATAGAAGATAGGCTGGCTGATATGTCAGTTTTTCAATGTTTGATTTTTAATAAATTATGCAAGAGAAATATCATTATAACTGTTATTACATCTGGTAAAACGTATATTGAACTCTCCAATTAATGATTAAAATTTGCTTAATGTGATAACAATTAAGATATTTTAATGCTTTTTTAACACCTTCTATACTGGTCAACTAGGTCCATGATCGTCGTTGGTACTTACAGTATGAGGTAGGTTAACTATATATACAATCAGTTAAGGAAATTTAATTAGCATCTCATATTAATGGTAATGAAATAACACAGTGTCATGAAAGTTGTTTTATTGTAAAATATTAATTATCTTTCTCTCATATTAAAGATTTTTAAAAAAAATGAAGCATAAATTATAAAATGTTTATAAGTTAATCCAACTTAAACAAAATATAAAAATCGCTTTCTGAACAATAAAATAATAATTCAAACCTTCGTAGTAGCAAGTAAGCTTAGATCATTGTATTGTAGAAACATAAACATACTATGTTTTTCCTTCTACGCTTTATTTTTATTTTCGTTACTTTGCTTAAGTGTTCTTGAAAAGTTTTGCTTTATAAGCTTTTCATTTTTTAGACGCTTCTCTGCATAGTGTGCTTTTTCTTTTGTATTTATTTGTTCTGCACTCTTGTCGTGGTCCTGCTTTAGGAAATTATAGATGTATTTGTTGAATCGTTTAAAGGCAATGACTCAATCTTGTCTGTACTGTAGCTAGTGTTTATTTATTTTTCAGGAATTACTAATTGTTACTCACTATTTTTGTGAGCAGACGATTGTTGATTGATGCCACAAGTGACTGCAACTGGTCTGTCTGTCACATAAACACCAAAAAACTCAGATTCCAGAAACATATTTTCGTTAAACGGATAAATTTCTATAACTCCGAATTCGGACATATTGTCACAGTTTGCTGCCAATGGAACTTGGAAAAAACTGTAGCACAAACTATAATTCACATATACATTTGACTACGGACAAGCACCTATTAGGCTTTCGGAGAAAGTATCCTTTCCGCGTATTCGCTCAAAACTAAACAAGTATGGTAACAAAATTATAACGACATGTGACAGCAGAACCTATACGTTAGAAAGGGACAACGTAATACACAAAATAACCTTCCTATAGAATACGTAAAATTGTTTGCAAAAGGAGCCCACGGAAGTAATCAAAATATGACATACAATTGACTCACTTTTGTACCATTAATGGAGACAATGTTGACAGATTATAACTCGACACTTGTGGAAACTATACATAAAAATAAAGAAAACATTTCTTGAAATTTTCTGTCCAACAAGAGAAAAGCTGTTTTATTCCTATACTTAAATTTTATGAAAAGAAAACCTTAGTTTATTCTTATACTTATACTTAAATTTTATGAAAAAAGAAACCTTAGTTTTATTTATACCCCAAAAAGTAAATCGATTATCTTAATATCGACAATACACTATCAGAAACAAATTTATGAAAAAGTTCGTAAACGTATTGACTTTTATAATTCTAGAAAAGGATACATTCCATAAAATGGCACACAAGTACTAGTTTTTATCATTCATGCTCCTTCTTCCCTAGATTTAATTTATTTCATTTGTATGTATGTGCCATTTACGCTTGTTGTTCACGTTATTCAAAGTTTTGTTACTGCAAGTCAATTAATTATTGTAGTAATAATTTACCTTTTATTTCAAATTGTTATTTTGATTGACACTCATAATTGGGTTATTAAATTATGAACTACAAAATGATGGCAGTATATAATTATTATTAAGCAGGTTTTACTTGAAATTTTTTTTTAAGATGCTTTATAATAAATCAATTTTTGTCAGACCTTAAAATTGAATATTGATAATCAAATCCAGACATGAATATTTCGTTAAATACATCCGTAAATTGGTACAAGTAACAGGTAATATAATACTTATAACATAAGTAACGATACTTTAATTAATGGATTAAATCGCATACAGTTCATTTACAATACACTATTTAATGTAGTTAAGCACACTTTGTACAATTTTTTTTGCAATTTATATTGAGAACATTGGTTCTCAGTATTGACACGATTAATATGGTTTATCCAAACATCATTAATAAAGATATCGCTTTCCACATCTACATGTTTTGAAGCATGTTTTAATACTGAAATTAGTACTCGACAGGTTATTCATGATGCCCATATTGTTTCCACAGGGTGTTTCTAAAGTATTCGATTAAATTATGCCAGGGTATTCTACAAAAAGTACCGATGATAAAAAATTCTACAACAATGTAGGTAAGCTTTTATTCTGAGTTATAATTTTCCGAAATAATATGTCAGAAGAAGTGATCGAAACGAGGTCCTTTGGCAAGGACATAAATTTTGCCATGTATGCTTCTAGGCGTGCCTGGTTATCGTAAGACGTTAATTGTTGAACGCTTAGAACACGAAGTACACGTACACTTTAATTATTAGAAGTTATGGGTTAAAAAGAATGACTACAGCGTACTTTATAATTTTACTTTAATTTTATTTCTCGGGAAGATATATGGTTTTTGCTAGAACTTTACGCAGCGAGAGACAGAACTCAAGTGAATAAATAATAACAATAAATAATCACAGCGTGAATAAATATTATAAATATTATTCAATATAACCCAGAAACTCTTCAACGCATAGTTCAAGCACATATATATTTCTCCTAATTTTTGTATAAAGATACGATAAGACGTATTTTATTTTCAACATTAATATTCAGATACTACAATATTTTTCTGTTTGTTGATTTATATCTTTAGAAATTATTGAAATATTTGTTCAGTTGCTTTACACTATGTTAAATTACTTATTGTAGATGACAGAAATATAAACAGTTCTTTTACAATTATATTTTCTTCTATAATAAATTATTAATGAAACGATAATCTGTTTCTACGTTTTACAAATATTCGGACAGATTAGAGAAATTAAATTTTGATGTGTATAATTTTTTAACTCTGTTAAATTAAATAAAAAAGTTTAACATTTTGTTGGATAATCGTTTTGTTCAATAACACCTTTTAAACGACGAAGCATATTTGAAATAATATTTATTAAATATTTAAATGTAATAGATCCTTTATCTTCTTTTAACTGATTTTCTAATTTTTTTTATTGAATGTATTGCTGTTTAATGGGTTTTATACTCCAATTCATCCTATAGATTTTTTGTGGGATTAAGATCAGGCGATTACAGTGGTGGATATAACACTTTTGGACAGTTATATAGTAAATATTTCTGCACATTTTTTGGTAAAAAAGATGTACCTCAACAAACTACAAATCTTTGAACAATCGATGAATAATACTCAACCAAAAATCGAAAACACATCGGTTTGTATTTAATGATAATTGACACGTACTACACACCAAATTATTCTTGTGTGATTAAGAAGGTAGGAAATTGCATGCAATGTATAATAATACAGTTTTATTTAACTTAACGCAATATGATGCAAGTAAAACTTGCGAAGAGAATGACGAAAGTATATGACTGTCAAGGAAGAAGTCTGGAGATGATCACGTTAGATTTTGAAAGCTAAAGTCTGGTAGTTTCTAATTGGTGGAGGAATCGAAACTGATGAGAACAAAATTTGGGAGTGATTGATACAGAATTGGATGTTTATGAAAATATAGAGACAATGAGATTGACTCTTAGAAGAAATGTAAAGTGTATTGTCTAAAGAAAGGTAAAGAAAAGGGAAATGCAAATAAAACGATCAAGGAAAAGGACACAAAAGATTAGAAGGAAATCCTTTACGAGGTTAGTCCCGGAAATATCCGACCTGACGTACAGATGGCGGTAGTTGTTTGAAAATAATGATTAATGGAGAAAGTACAGACCCTATAAAGCTTAAGTTTCAAAATTGACAACGCTTCGTTGTTTAGTATTTGTTTGGCAGCCGTCAATAGTGAACGTTCTCAGTGAATTTGTAAACATGGACGAAATTGGTTATCGTTATGTGATACAATACTTTCACTGGAAAGGCCTCACTCGAACCGATATGAAAGCAGAGCTAGACTCTACTCTGGGGGAGTCTGCTCCTTCGTTTACAATAGTAAAATATTGGGTGGCAGAGTTTAAACGAGGCTATCAAGACGAGCAATGCAGTTGTCGACCAAATGAGGTGACTATGCCTGAAATGGTGACAAAAATCGACAAAATGGTATTGGATGACCGTCACCTGAAAGTGTGCGAGCCAGCAGATATGGTAGGTATATCAAAAAGTGCTATACATCGCATATTGATTGAAAATCTGAACATGAGAAAGCTGTGCGCAAGATGGGTGACGCGATTACTCGCAATGGAACAAAAACAACGTCGTGAGAATGTTTTGATCGAGTGTTTAACAAGCTTTCACAGCAATAAAACCGAATGTTTGCGTCGAATCGTAACCATGGATGAAACATGGGTACATTGCTTCACACCTGAGACGTGAAGAGGCCTTCTTTGAGAAGTGGCCTCGAAGAAGGTGAAGACAGTTCCATCTGCAGGCGTCAGTTTTTTGGAATGCGCAGGGGATAATTTTCATTGATTATCTTCAGAAAGGAAAAACAATTAACGGCGAGTATTATACGAACTTGTTGCATTTAGCAAGCAAGATTTTGTTTCATCAAGACGATGCACCAGTTACTAATCACACATCTGTTACCAAAATCAATGGGTTAATTATTTGATCGCGCATCCTACTCGCCAGATTTAGCCCCCTCGGATTATTTTTCGTTTCCAAACTTGAAGAAATGGCTCGATGGTAAAAGATTTGCCAACAATGATGAGGTGGAGTCAGCGGTTGATAGCTATTTTGCAGAGCTCGATGGTTCTCACTATAAGTAAGGTAGCGAAGCTATTGAACATCGTTAGTAAAAGTGTATCGATCTAAAAGGAGACTATATAGAGAAATAAAGATACTTTTTCCCAAATTTTTTTGTGTTTTGTTTGTTGGATCAGGTACTTCTGGGACGACTCCTTGTGACCGTTGAGTGGCGTAAAAACTATTGAATTCGTAGTGCCTCTGCCCTAGTGCACAGGTATTTTAAATGTTTCTAAATGCATTCATTTGGATATGTGTCAATACATAATCTAAATGGATATTTCTGGGAAAATGCACTCCATTTGGAAACATAATCCGATGTCGTCTATATCTCGAGCTAGACATATTATCTGACTCATTTGCCGTGGCGACCACAAAAGCAATGGAGAACATAGAGTACTTAAAATAAAACGCAGATGGCTACTTATGAGATAATACTGTATTGTTAACGTTATTATATACTATTTATAATTGAACTTTGTGCAAAGTTCTCGTCAAACAATTTGTGGTTGTATGTAACGCAATATAGTTTTTTAATTGAAGTAAATACCGGCAATCGTAAATGTTCGGTTATGTTTTGCAATTTGATCTTAGAAATTAAATCCTTGTGTTTAATTATATTTAAGGCAATACTTTGCGGTGTTTTTAATAAACACCATTTCAAATACTAGTCTCTCTACACCGCAATTTTTAGTTTTGTAAATTGACACGAGTGAATAATGGAAATCGGAAATTTATTTACAACACGTGTTTTATTATGCAGCAAACTCTACTTATGACTGTAGATCAATCTTAGGAGCTATGTAGCTTCCAAACAAGCGTGTTGTAACTCTGGTTTTCATTGCGGTGATATTTACCCCGGGAACGCTCGAAAATTAAATTTTATTAAATTATACGTATTAAATTTTCACGTATCAAATGAATAGCTTCTGATATAATAATAACCTAAATCTAGTTCGTACCGATACTCTGTTAGCGTGCCACTTGCTTCAGATGTTCTGCATTTACATCACCTGGATAAATTACTGTAGGATACTTTTCGTGTTTTAGTTATTTATCGAACGAACATTTATGTAAATACGTTATCAATTTTGTGTATCAGTTGCTTGTCTATAGGAAATATATGTTAAGCTCGTCGGTCGATTTTTCAGCTTTTCCTTAACATCCTTATTTTTCCAATATTCAAATTATTTGCAATCCGATGATTTAATTTTCAGACCAATAATCTTTCCTTTGTAATATCTAATTAGAGAAACTAAATCCTTCAGCAATGAAAATATTCACTTCCTGTTAAATGCCACGTGTGTCTTGCGGCATATTAATGTGTACCGTGCACACTTAACGTTAAAGAGGAATATTATCCGTTAAAATACAACTACCGACGTAAGAACAACTTTCCATTATCTGAAAAATGTTCATATATCGTTTAATGGAAACGAATTTTGTTTCAATTTTTCGAAACATTGAACGCGGTGTAATTCCGGAGTAAAAATTAATGCGAAACCTTGTAACTTTATTTTCAATTTGACAAATGCAAGAAATCTTTTGCACCGATCAATAATGACATGCATGGCAGTCCATTTAAATGTTCGAATCTCACTCGTAGTATACTGGGTGGTCCATGCACTGTTTCAGATCATAATTCCGTTATTAATGCATTTACGAAATGCATATTTTTCTAGCACAGATCCATTACCCTGTCCATTCTACGCGAAAAATTATTAAGGTATATAAAATTATTACGGTAAAAGAATTATTAATTTTCGAGATATTTTCGAAAAGTATCTTTATTAAACGACAATGTCGAAACGGTGTTTACGTTTACAACATAGTCACGAAGCGTTTGAGCATCTTCTTCAACAAAGACATTATTTGAAAATATCTCGAAAACTAATAATTTTTTTACCATGATACCTTAATAATTTTTCACATACAATAGACATACATAATCCCCTATAATGTAGGGGAATGGATCTGTACTACAAAAAATATACATTTCCATTTAAAGAAAGGATGCAGTTCCTAATTGCACATGCATTGTTGAATTTGAGAAAACATCTAAGATCCTACAGACGTAGTGCTCTTTGAGCCATTTACCATTTTCCTTTGACACTTTCGTGAATGCATTAGTAATGGAGTTATAATCTGAAACAGTTACGTGGACCACCCAGTATAATCTTCGATATCGACAAGTAATTTTTCCATTGATGCGACCACGTATCGATCAGGTATACGTATGCGATCAGATATACATTTTCGAAACACCTCGTATATAGTTGGGACGCGCGAGCGGGCTATGCACACTGCTAGACATCAACCTGATCGCACATGTACGAGTGGACTTCGGTTAGGCTTAAGATAGCCTAAAGCAGGATGATGCAGCAGCTACAGGTAAATGTAATTAGGGATTGATCGAATGGTAAGCACAGAACTGTCTAATTGCCCGAGCCGATAGCTCCCTTCCGGTCACCGGATGCTTGACCGACGTAAAAGCATCTGGCTCTGTGACTACGAACATTTGTGATTTTAAACACGTGGAAAGAAAGAGGAAGACGTTATCGCTAAAGATGGAATCAAGAGTGTCACAAATGATGTCCAAATCAGACATAAATTAGCCTCGGTTCTATCCATAATGAAATACGTTGGAGGTTTAAAAATAAATAATTTACTGTATTCAGGAAAATCGATTTTGATCTGTTCCTATAAATGTGCCAATTTAGCCCTTTTGTACCATAAGTAGGCACATAATGAAATACGTTGGAAGTCTAAAAGTAAACTGTTTACTGTATCTAGGAAAAGTGACTTCGATCTCTTCCTATAAATGCTCCAATTTAACCCTTTGTGTAACATAAATATAGACACATCGGCATAGTATCGTTGTTTCTGTAGCAGGACAAGACCACAAAGTGTTTGAAGGATCGATACGATTTGGCAGGTCAGACAGCCGTTTCGAGTACTGAGAACGGAGATACAAGATATTGTCATCGATAACCAGAGACGGAAATAGGATAGAGAAATCTAGAACTGGTAGAGGATAGATATAGAGAGCGAGCTGTAAAATGAGTCCTATGAATCAAATTCATTTGTACTGTCTGCGATGGTTCGCTTAAACTGTTATGAGCCACCTGTGTTCCACCTACCGTATCCTACGCTTCAGCAATCAGATAATCGGAGCAATTCGTCTTCAAATTGATAGTTCGAATAACTTAATACTCCACTGGTCGTACGAAGTATCTTTATTAAATTTCGGAATTGCATCGAACAATAATGTGATGTAATTATTTAAGAGGATAGTCTGGTATTTTTGGTACTGTAATGTGGTATTTTTGGATCGAAAATTGAGGATTATTTATCATCTTTTTGCTTTCTACAAAGGAATAATTTGATCAAAATAAAAATCAGCAGTAGTTTGATACAGTGTTGTGTGGTAATATCCATACCATTGATGCGGATTTTATTTTTCTATTATGTTTTAAATGCAAGAACAAAAATTGTTCCGAAAAAATTATATACGTGTGTCTGTAATATTTCGAAACAATTTTTGTTTTTATATTTCATGAGTCAAAATATGACATGAAAATAACATTCGCACCAATGAAGTGGATATGATTTCAGGTAAACACAAAGATAGACCATCGTTAAAAGAATTATTAATTTGGATCAGTTTATCCATAGAGTAATACATCGTGAAGCCAAAATTTGGAAAATTTAGAGAACAGGAGTATTTTATCATAATTATTACGTTTTTCACTTTCTTTCTGTTTGTCTAAAGTCACTTAAAAATATAAGTATTCTACATTTTGGATTGTGTAACGTGAACAAATGGAATTAAATGTTACGAAATGTTAAATTTGATATAGTGTTACGGTATGTTTATAAATGTTGAAAACTTCGAAACTTTTATATTCTTCCGGGAAGAAATATTTTTGTTTTTCTTCAAATTTTTCTATTTCGATTAGGGCTATATACCATAATTTTTGTAATTTTTTTTGTTCTATTTCCATATTTTACATCCCTGGCAACTGTTACGTATGTGTAATAGGAGCCATAGAGATAACGATTTATTTTACGATAAGTTGTACGTCGAATTGCAACAATGGTTGTATAGCAGCACCTGCGTCGTATGGCAAGTATTACAACAAATCCACACAATTTACAATTATCGTACGAATAGTCGTATTAACGATGATGGTAAAAAGTCTCCTACGAAAGTTCATTAAATCCGTATGATTTCTACAATTTTTTAAAAAATAATTTTTAGGTCAAACAAAAGCAAAGTTTCTTAGGTACTGGATACTGCAACATAAACAAATTATCGTTATTTCGAAATTGCAGGGTATCGCAGGTACAGCTTGTGTGTCTAAATACATTGTACAATAGGCTACTAAATAATACAAGTTTCATGAATCCCAATCGAATTTAAGTTCATATGATAAAACTATCTTCAACAATTCCACCTCCTTACATTATCTTGATAACTACTGAAGATACAATCAAGTTTTCTTAACAAATTTTTCACAGTTTCTTATGGAAAATAATGTATCGTATAGATCAGTTTACAAAACTAATAAAAAAGATTTAAAAAATCAGTTTTATCACCTTCAGTCTCAAAATGGTAGAAAAGATGGTAGATAGTGATTATTTTCACTTTAAATTCATAATTAACCGCAAATATCTTGATTTTGTACCGATGTTATGTACTGTATACACATCGTCAATTAAAAACATAAATTGCGTAATTGTAGGAATCTCCTTCAAACCATAGATACTAGTTAAACTTAGATAGTAGTCAATCCAGACAATATTGTTCGTAATAGTGTTTTTTGATTTTCTTATTATATTTTCTTATTTCATCAATGTGTGCACTGGGTTATTATCTGCTAAAACCAGTAAAAAATTTGTTTAAAAGATTTCTTTGCATATTTAACCATTTTGGTGGTAGCATTAGAGGTTTTATTCCCTAAATTTGAGCTTGATCGTACGTGCTTAAGAAACGTATGTGCGGTTTAAAAATTAAATTACGAGTTTTCTGCTGGAATTTGAATTTTCAAGATTTCGATCCCTTCAATCATAAATACGGGATATCGTTGTTAACTGAATCTCAGGGCAGACGAATGCTTTGAAACGAGTTTTAAACATCCACGACCCGATTCATAACCACGGAAATATCATTGCTATGTCGAAAGCAATCAGAAACAAAAGGCAGATCGATAACGAGAAGAACGTTCAACGAGCCGAAACGCACATCAAACAAACGTGGAAACACGCGGGATTTCCTTTCCCTCTGAATATTTCATTTTTTAACCACAGCTCCGGCCGTAAGCCAAGAACGAAGCTTGTTTTCCACTTTGCTTTCATTTAATTGAATCGGTTGCGTTCGTTCGCTGGATCAACGATTGGTGTTTCGGTAAACGATGCGGCCGACGCGTGTTGATTGGAACGAACTTATTTGCTGTTCCTTTTTTTTATTTTTTTTTTTTTTGCTCCTGACCGCACAACAACGCACCGTTGAAAACGATTTCAATTTCGAACGAACGAAACCCGCAGGAATGTGAAGCCCGGTAGAATTGTTCATTACCGCGAACAAATTCTGCGATTATTAAATGCGCACTTTCTACCCCATATTGATCCATTAAGCCGACAGGCTTTTCGGAGTATCTTGCGCGATAATACAATACAGTTTGAAAATTGAACTTTCTTCGAATGCTTGTAAACAGAGTTATTCGTCGATTGGAAGAATTTTATACGCAGGGAAGATCTAGGGTTTGTTTCACTTTTCAGTTAATTTTTCATCAGAGTATTATTTTACTTACGTGTTCTCGTATTAATTTTAATTTTAACTTAATTTTAAGACCGGATTTATTTACTGATAACATGCGATGAGTTATTTCATCATACGTGGTGATTAGTAGGAAGTATGAGTAAAATGTGAGAAATTAGAAAATGCAGCTTTATTAAGGAAATTGTGTAAAAATTAAATGATACTCTCACAATGATTAAAATACAGAAAAATTTTTAAATTAATTATCGAGAATAGTATGTAGCGCTTATCTGTATTGCAGTTGTGACTTCGAGATTTAGAATAAATGTTTTTTTCTTCTTGTTTCTTAAATTAGTAAATATACATCGTATATATAGACGTATGCACATTGATTTTTCTTTAGAATTAAATATGAAGCCTCGAATCATCAGCAACAATTTTCGATATATAATTTAAATGAATCCTAAATTTCTAAAACACTACGGTATACTTTTATCGGAAATAAAATATAGACACTTTAAACCGAAATAAATGTAATAATTTATTGGAGCTTATACGTGTTTTATAATAGATTTTTATGTAGACAAACACTTCCATAAAGTGAAAAATATTTGCGAGATCCCAGTGAGATTTTTTGAAATATGGTATACAGTTTTGTACAGATATTTTTCGAAATAGAAGTTATCAAATTTTACCACATTTTTCGTTTTCGATGAAATAGTTGTACCTAAAAGCTGAGTAATAAAAATTTTTTAACTATGTTAAATAAATTCTAAGGAAGTCCTTTCGAGTCCGTTTCCTAATTATTTTTATTCATTATCTTAATAAACATCGTATAAAGGAATGGACAAAAATTAAATGATTTCTACTGGCAGATAATTGGGTGATATTTAATATTCTTTTCTTAGAAAACTATCGATCATACAAATTTCAAATTATACACATATATTTATTTATACTTTTTAAGTTATTAAATATGTTTCGAGTATAAATAATGGATTTTGTTGAAATAAATGACGGTTGCGCAAAGTGTGTATACAAAATCCAGTGTCCATATTTGGTACAAGAATTTTCGTTCTGGCCATCCTAAACAAACACACAAAATATGCACAAACGTGATTATTTCCCGAATTAACATAAATTGAAAAATTCGAAAATTGGAAGAACAATATTGTCTCGTTATAGGTATTCGTGTTTTGTTGTAAGTAGTTTCTCTATCTCCTCTACTGCTTTTATAGTTGTGGCTTTGATACCTAATCTTATATTGTGATGATCTTTAAATTTCGTTACTAACTCCTACTGACATTGAATTTTTATTTCCAATGCTGTTTCCTATGATAATAAATCCGTGAGTGGATTTCTCATTATCCACTATTCTAAAAACCACGTTCGATTTTCCAAATCTCCAAAGCTGCGTGTTCTTCTTTTTTTTTTTAATTTTAATTTACGGATTCCTTTAATTGTATAGTTTCTTAATTTATTTTCCTCACGTTACATGCGAACTGTTTTTTATATCTCACCGCGTTCAACTTGTCAACAATGTCAATCTTGCTTTCTATCGTTAATTAGGTCTTTCTCAGGCTGATGACAAATTAATAATAATTTAATTAAAATAATGCACGCAATTGCAATAATAATTATAATAGTACAATTTATTAAATTTTAAAAAAATTTAAATAACCCGGCCTTCAAAAAAAAAACAATATTTATTTGCCTGTATTCCTGTACAATCGGCTGCTGAAACTCGAGAGGCCTTTTATGGTTTACCATCATGTGTCGTCTCGCTCACTAGCAGTCTGTTGCACTCGTCGTGGCAAAGAACAGAGCTGCAAAATAGAGATATATACATTACAACTACTTTAAATTTTAAATGAATCGATTTATTGATTTCCAAAATATATAAACCAATTTCAAGAATATAATTTCAAGAAAAACCTCTTTAGATATGCAGTGTGAGAGTATATACAAAGTTCGGTTCAGAAGTTCTCTAACATTTTAATTTCTCAAATTTCTCCATAATCCTTTTAGTATAAGGTTTTCAAAACTCGACACTTCAAGCAAATACGAAATCCCTTGAATCGTATTTCTGGATTGGTAAGTAACAACCCCTTAATTGTAAATATAGCTTCAACTCTACAAATTGGTGTTACTAACAATATTATTAGTTTCGTTAAACGAAAACGGTACTAACATTGTGTCTCGCTTGTTCTTGGATCTATGACGTCTACCAATACTGCACAACAGCCTAACAATGCTATGCTTTCTGGAGCTTCCAGTTCATCCTATAAAAGCTCGTAGTGTCATTCTCGTGACTGGAACCCGTCTCACGACGAGTTTCACGTACAGGTGAATGTATATGTATGGCAAACCTGACGTGGGATTGGAAATTCGAAGTAGCTACCGCGGTCGTGCTGCGTTTGACATATCTATACTGACTTGTAACCGCATTGTCTCTCCTTTCTTCAGACGACGTTTTCTTCTCGTTACAGTATCTCGTACTTTCCTTTCCGTGTTCCTATCAGCCTTTCTTTGCATCAACCTGGAAGTCGATATCCTATACACGAACCGTACTCTGTACTTTTTCTGTTAACTATTCCATTTCGTTACGTACCCCAAAGTGTACAGTTGATCAACATTTCAGAACTTGGTTAATTTTTAACTGCAGAAAAAATTGTTCGAGCACGAACTCGGCTGACTTGGAAAGGATACTTACAAGAAAAGATCCCTAAGTGGAATTCTGATTTCTGATTTCTCAATGAAGTTTCGCAGAATGCTAGAACATAAAGTAACAAAGTTAATGATTGTGTTTCAATGGGCATATGATTAATAGTTTGCGAGATATTTCAGTTTTGACAGATGTTATTCTTCAAATTAAAAACAACTTTTGAGAAGGAGCACAGCGTAGTCGGTTAGGCATTTCCTTCTCGTGCTACTACTTTTTTCACCACAGATTTAAGCCCCATTGATACTTCTTCCAATAAGGAGCAGAATTGCATATATACACACATTGTTCTTTTACTATACGACCCTTATATTTATGTTGCCGACATCGTTCTAATAAAGAAGTGAAGGAGACTGCAAATCTTAGGATTATTCAAAGTCAGTACCTAGTTAACTGAACGCATTGCAAAGTCCATTCTTTCAATTCCAGTATTTCCTAACTAAAATAGATTGTACGTGTTTTGGCTACGATATTGTAGTATCGTAATTTTAGGATAGGTTTAGGAAAACGTAGATTTAAGACAGCATTTGGCGAGCAACGAACGAGGGTAATAAAAGAGGAAGTAGAAGTCGTAGCAGGCTCAACGAAAACCCTTCGGTTCGAAGGGCAAGGATTTACCCTTCAGCTTCATACGAAGGATCTTTCTCTTTTCAGAAAGAAAGTCAATGTTGAGTTGAGAAGTATCGAACCGAGTAGTGTTGAGTCGAGAAGTGTTGAGCCGAGAAATGTTGAACCGAGTAAGTTTGAGCTGAGAAGTGTTGAGCCGTGAAAGGTTCTAGAGAGTTGTATCGTGGTCGTTATTTACTGTTACTCATCTATTGTCAGAGTATTAGTTATTTATAATTTAGTAAATTGTATCACAATATTGAATGTGAAAAACAAACCACGAACTTGGTTTTCGTGCCTGGATTTGTCGCAGTCATTCGAAATGTTTCGGGAAGTTTCGTTCAGGTAGTACCCATTTCCAGTCACGAAACCACATAGCAGGATTCAACTACCGTTGCTCGTGCAGACCTCTATTTTCCATTAACCACTGTGGGTAGCGATTCACTAACGGACAAGGAACAAACGTGTGATCGATCTAGATTTGGCCACTGTCTCATTTACGTTCGATGGCGGAAAAGTTTCTTGTAAACACGTTAACGTCCGAGATACTCTTCGCGTCTGTTGTCTCGAACAATTACGCGATACCTGAACAAAGCGATTCGTTTTTGTACTCTGAAGTTAACGAATTTCTACAGGAGCTCATTTGAACACTTGTTATTTTTCTTCTTCCTTTTGAGCCCACTGTTGTCGATGGTTATGAAAATATTCTTTTTTTCATTAAATACTGGAAGCTAAAGTAAAAGGTGAAAGTAGAGGGCTTGTGGTTTTAATTTTCGGTTAATCTTTTTTTAGATAACGTTATTTCGAATACGATTCTTTCAATTGCCGTAGTTGAATCAGTAGTTATTTATCTATCTATTCGGGATAAAAATATTTAAAATAATAATCATCGCACTTTCAGCTTTATTTTCAAATTTTGCGAAAGTAAAACGCTGTAACGAAATACGTTACGAATGTCGTTAATGTGTATGTACATATATGCCCGAAGAAATTGAAAAAATCAAGATTTTTCATGTATCGACTACATGTTAACAGCTATTTGTAGTATTGGGAATTACACAATTATTTTCATGTTTGTAGCGAACCCGAATATTTAATCAGCCATACGGAAACTTATTTTACTTCTGGTAAATTGAAATGTTAAAACTTTAAGCAATTAAATAAAGTGGACTGACCACAGGGTTGAATAACGTTTCGAATATTTTCGATTCTATAGAAAATGAATTTAAAAAATATTTTATATTTGATGTGTTTGAACCACAAAAGCCACATTGGTTTAAATTTCCTACCATCTCGTAATAGTGATTTGTAATGCATGCATTTTACCTTGTGAACTGGAAAGATGATACACAAAAAATCAACTATATATATTGGTCTATCTTTATTTTCACATTATTAACACAAAATCTAGAAAAATGTCCATGTAATTTGGAAAAACTGAAAACAACCGAAAAGCAAAAATATTTTCACCCACAAATAAGGGTGTCATTCAGTGTTTGTCGTCATGTTATTTGTTGTTTTTCCACCTCGTTTAAATAAATTGATTTTAATTTCATCTGAGAATATTACCTTGTTTCAAAAGTTCTCGTCATAATTTATAAATGTTTTAACAACGCTTTCTAACAGATTTTGTTTATTTACTTTGGAGATCTAACAAGAAACCCTTGTTTTTTTAACGTTTAGTGAATTGTTTCAAATTTTTGTTTGTACAAGACGAAATTTCCAATATTAAATTCTGTACATTTGTTGGATTTATGTGAATTTATTTTAATTTATCAATAAATCGAACATTAAATTTATGATTTATTTCTATCATTTTTGTTATATATAAATAAATACTTTATTTTATTTAAACATTCGTTTACGTATTATTTAGTAAAGTATATGAATAAAAACTATATTGTTTTTTTTACTTTTGAATATAACTGTTTGTATTTATTTTCCTGCTAATTTTTATTACCAACATGGGTCTACCCTCAATTATTTGAGTAACTATAAATATAAATAAATTATAATATATTTAATTTTTGGTGAACTTTTGGGGCACGAGCGTTGAACTAATCACAGTTAATGCGTTAAACTAAACATTAGGATTTTCACAGGTAGCAGATAATAACGCGTGAAAAAATTAATTTATTCAATTTACAAATATTATTTCAATTTAATAAACTGTTACACGTGTATTAAGAAATTCAATTTTCATTCATCGCGGCAAAAAGTATGTCAAAAATTGCGTGCGATCAAACAGTATATGTATATTTTCTTAAAGTATACAAATTTAATTTTAACATTTAAACAAGGGAATTTTTTTGAAAACTGGTAATGCAATAAATTGTTGGACATCGTTTGGACATATTTTTCGAAACACACTGTGAGCGGTGGTCTGTTACCAATAGAACATTAAAGATCATTATTTAATATTTTGTTTTTATATTTACTTGCTACATGAATACCTGCACCAAATTTTAATGGCTTTGTGTTCAAGACTGCGTTTTTATAACTCGACAAAGTCACCTTCAAATGGCTGTTTGGAGTAGAATACACCTTTAAGCTTCAATAATGCGACCCGTAAGACCACTAAAACGACGAACAGAAGTTCATTATTAACTTTTTTTCGGACAGGTCAGGACGATATGTTTCTCTTTATCCCGATCCCTAAGTCCTGGCTGTATATCTGCTACATTTTCGCTCATTAAAAAGTTCTAACGGAGGCGTATGCTGTGGCTGCAACCAGCCCCCTTTTTGTTCCCGCGTTATAGAGGCGGGGGCATCCGAGCAGGATTTTCATTATTAAAAAGTGTTACAGCTGGTCCAGGGATGAAAGGAGCCGAACAAGCGGGTAAATGGGGAATTATCCGGTGTCAGATGGCGGACTTAATTTCAAAAACTTACGAAGATTAATTGCAGAATAACGAAGACTTTGAGGAACTGCGTACCTTAACGTCTTAAAAATGAACTATTCACCGCGAAATACCTAGCTATAATTCGCAACTTTTAGATGATACCTCTGTGCTGTAACGTGAAGTAGAACTTGAAGTTTCAAGGGTAAAAAGTAAGTTGCTCTTACTTTTGTATCAAACGTGCAGAAACCATTACAGTATTAGAAGGAAACTCTATTCCAATAGTGTAGTTATTTACATTGTGTTGAGTAGTGGTGTATATTTCACTTTTGTTGTACACTTTATAATGTAAAGTTTCTATTTTGATTTAATCAACCAACTTCACTTTCACTTTTAATTTCATTGAGAATTAGCTTAAACTATTGGTTGATTCTCTTCGATTGTATAAAATTAATGTTTGAGCCGACTACCTTTATCGCATTTGCAAAAAAGAGATTTAGCACATAAGTTCTCCTAATGCGGACTAAGCTACTGAGCTTAGAGAGCTTTTCCCACTCCACTTCCATCACCTTGATACAAGGTCGTTAACTGCTGACGCACATCCAATACGGTTAATGCTCGCTCTTTTTCATTTGTTTCTCTCCTTCTGAAGTATCCCTGTCTCTTACAACTCATGGCAGTTCTGGAAAACTAAACTGCGTACAACTCGCCTTTCATGAACAGGCCTGTCCTAATCTATCAAACAGTGAAAAGAAGTAAAACCTTTTTCTCCGTGGTTGAGGAACATTTACGTATATATAATTTTAATTCCGATTCGATTTCAACAAGTAGCTATACTCTATGCCCGATCAGTGCTTACGCTTTCAAGTTTATCGAAAAAAAGTTTAAATTTCTTCAAAGCATTTTTTCGATAATAGTAAAAGTATACTTAATTTCGCGAATAAAAATGACCAGTTAAACTGTAATTTGCATATAGATCGTTTCCATTTTTTCTACATGCACAGAAATCTCTTCAAAGGACCTCGTAATTGTTTTTCGAGCAAGCTAGTGTCATGGAATTCTTTTTGTTTTTTCGAGTACAAAATTTAACAGTGGATCTTAAGCATTTAACTTTGTAGATTGACTTTTCTACAGTCAATCACAAGCAGAGAGTCGAGAAAAGCACACGACACTTCGTCATTCACGTATAGTTGAATCACTGTAATAGATTGCTCGATAAGTTTTATCGTTCGATGAAACTTATCGAGCAACCTAGTACTATACTTTTGTCGTTCGATGAAACTTATTGAACAACCTAGTGTTACTAGATCTACGAGATCCCTATTATAATAAACTAAATATTATAATCTGAACATTCACGACTCTGAACTATTTTAAACCGTAATTTCTACGATCAACGAAGTTGAGTCGAAAATACTCGAAGATTCCCTAGAAAGCAACGAAACGTTATTAGTATACGAATTCGATGACACTGTGGCGCGCCACAGTGACATCAGTGTGGTATGTCGTTTGATCTTTGCACGCAAATGTTTACGGATCCATTAGGATTCGGATTGTCTCGTACCGGAACGCTTTCCCATCTATGATCATCCAATTCGGTTGATTCTCTATGGAAATCCGACGCACAAACAAAACCACCTGCGGTCGATACGCAGTTCATGATTTGATCAGTCAAAATCATCAAATAACAATCATCGATCGGTTCACTCGGTTCTCAGTATAGAGGAGGGAAGTGTGTTGGAACCGCGTGTTGGAAATTAGGTCAATTAGTAATCATGGATGATTCGAAGCCGCGATGAAAATTTGAAGGAGCCGCAACGAAAATTGCAAATCGCTACGTTAACTGATAACTTTATCCAGATTCTTTCGAAGCCGCTGCACTTCTTTGAAACGTTTACCTGTAAATAAAACGTAATATTTATAAGCGTAATATTTACAGCTCATCGTGTATACGATTATTATTCATTATCCATCTCGTTTGTTAACCATCAAATCATAAACACTAAAAATCATAAACACGTAAATTATTTATATTTTTCGTATTATTATTATATATAAATTGGAATTTCCACTGAAAAAAAACACTAAAGATTCTTTAACAATTTGAAACAAGTGTTTCATTTTACTTCTAGGAAAGTTTAGTTTTTTCATATAGTAAATATTTTTCGTCGCGTTGAATATCATTTTCTTATAGTTAAAGGTTCACTTGCAACACCTTCGCAAGAAAATTATTTCCATCTCCCGTTTCGCTGTCAGCACAATTTAAAGAAAGGGTTCCATTACAGCCTACTTTCCCCTATGGTACCTAATTGTGGAAAACGCACTAATATTGCCATCTCATTATATGCCAATAACGTGATATAAAACAACCATTAGAAGAATTTGAGGTTTTCACGACGAACGCAATTACCTGTTGTTCAAGATCAGTCGTCGGTAGAGAGAAACTTGTCACGAATATTCGATAAATAAAAATTCTTTAGAGTCGGTCATCAAAACGTAACGCGTAACCGATACACCGCCAAAGGAATCTTTAATTACCGCCGAAAGTAACGCAAGCGTGTATTCGTTACAAAGTTCGGGAACATTGTGTTAATTTGTAACAAGGTATGGCGGCCATTCTTCTGTCAGTTCCTCGGTAAAAATGAAGGGTTCGTTCGTTCCTCGTAGGGACAATAGATAGTCCGCGATGGTTGTTGACCGCCCCTCCCCCTTCCGCTGATTCTAATTAACCCCCGCATAATAGAGCGTGAGAGGTGCACGTAGGTTAGGAAGGAGGGCGGCTGCAGAGAAGGTCGGCTTTGATATTTAATCGCGTTTAACGCAAGCGTCGAGCAGCCCAGGTTGGTTTTAATTCTGTTTGTCCCGCGTAAGAGGGAATTTCCGGGGCCAGAGTTCCCCCACAGGAATCGCGCAAAGGATTACAGGATTACGGCATTACCACATGAATGCTCGTACACGACCATTCCCTTCGACCCTGCTCCTTTTTATCCCTTCCCTCTGGCTCGACTTTCTTCTGACGTTTTGTTTCCACTGATCTGCGCTAATCGTTCCATTCTTCCCCTATTATGCTCGTTTCGAGGCAGACTGTCGGACGATATTTTGCATTTGGGTTTCCTATGTTTCGGGACTGTTTCATTGTGTCGAGGAAAACCGATTCAGAAAAAAGGCTACAATATTTTCAGCGACAGCTACGAAGATAATTGACGAAAGTGACTAGTTCAACGCGAGGGTAGTCTCAGAAGTATCCGAGCTGACGTATAAATAGCGGTAGATGTTTGAGAAAAATAACCAAGGGAGAAACTACAAACTTTATAAAGTTTGAATTTCAATGTTGATGACGCTACGTTGTTTAGTATTTGTTTGGCAACCGTCAATAGTGAACATTCTCAGTGAATTTGAAAACATGGAGAAAATTGATTATCGTTATGTGATGCAATACTTTCATTTGAAACGATATCAAAGGGGGGTTAGATAAAACATCTTTTTGAAAGCACGAGTTTAAAGTGTGAGCTAAGACATTACGATACGTATGTAGTATATACGAATTTGTTACGCTTTTCGTACCTCAAAAAATAGATTATTTCAAAGTCAGGTACTTCTCACATTTTATTCTTAAGACTACTATTCAAGACAACAAGAAAATCAATTTTTTCAAAATTTCCAACCATCCCGCTCTCTTAATGTCAGTCGTCTATGCTAAATGACCCTCCTCTAGTATTCCTCGGCGACCAGCACTAACGTATTGTCAGCGTAACAGGTGGCTTACAAAATTGTACACTACCTGAAGTTCCACAAGAACAGTTGTACACTACCTGAAGTTCCACAAGAACAGTTGTACAGTATCTGAGTTTCCACAAGAACAGTTGTGCAGTACCTGAGGTTTCACAACGACAGTTGTGCAGTACCTGAGGTTCCACAACGACAGTTGTACATTACCTGAGGTTCCACAAGAACAGTTGTGCAGTACCTGAGTTTCCACAAGAACAGTTGTGCAGTACCTGAGGTTCCACAACGACAGTTGTACATTACCTGAGGTTCCACAACAACAGTTGTACAGTATCTGAGTTTCCACAAGAACAGTTGTACAGTATCTGAGTTTCCACAAGAACAGTTGTGCAGTACCTGAGGTTCCACAACGACAGTTGTACATTACCTGAGGTTCCACAACGACAGTTGTACATTACCTGAGGTTCCACAAGAACAGTTGTGCAGTACCTGAGGTTCCACAACGACAGTTGTACATTACCTGAGGTTCCACAACAACAGTTGTACAGTATTTGAGTTTCCACAAGAACAGTTGTGCAGTACCTGAGGTTCCACAACGACAGTTGTACATTACTTGAGGTTTCACAACAACAGTTGTACAGTAGCTGAGGTTCCACAAGAACAGTTGTAATATCTGTAAATATAATATCTGCCAATTCTATGAATAAAATTTCACTTTCTTTTATTGAAAAATTTTATCGTGAATATTTACTGTAAATTTCATTTATCTTTGTCGATAAAATTGAAGTTAGTAAAGAGCTTGATGTACACATATGCCAATATTTACCCTAGAGTAATCTGGTGGGATTTGATAGAGTCGGGTCGAAAAACAATGATCTATAACAAATAAAATTATAACGCCTAATATGCTGTTTTTTTTCCTGTCTTCTAACTGACTTATTATGCAGGCGTCAATGCATCATCAATATTCTACAAGTTGGTATATAATTTGTAGCAAGAAGTCATGACTTTTTAATCAAGGTAAGTACAATTGCTAAAATTTATACATGTACATATGTACATATATTTATAGTATATACAGTTGTGAACAACATTGAGTTGATAGGTAGTGGAAATAATTATCAATGAAATTTAGTCAAAATAATACTACTATTATATACTTAAGTTTTATTTATTATATATATATGTCTTAATGGTACATAGATCATTTAGTGAATAATTGAAATTAATATTTACATTTCCGTGTAAATAAACGACGTGAAAATAAGTGAATGCTCGGTTAAGATGTTATTGTAAGGCAAAAAAAAAGTATGTTATGTATACTTTTCGGGTAAATATATTCGATAAAGAATTTATTAAAAGTGACTAAGACAATTGAATATAAAAATAGATTTGTTAGATCATAAGCTATAGATTATTAGCTTATTAGACCACTACATCTCAACTCTCTTTCCTCCATATCTTTTGCCTTAATTATTCTGTAGGCTTTTACATTAAATCGAAAGTGATTGCACACATGTGCATATGTATTAATACAGAAAGCTTGTTGCATCTACTTTTTCATAAAATAACAGAGGCGCAATGTCAATAGGCAAATACCACATTTTACCATAAAATAAGGTGTGATTGTGTAAATATGCGTAATAATGAATGTACAATAAATATAGTAATTATAAAATTCCAAAAAAAAGTATACATCGCTTCAATTTATAAAAATTCGAGATCCGACAGACAACATAAGATCAAGTACGTTACAATATTTAATCGGATTACACCGAGCTTAAGGATTTTAACATTCTCGACATTGTTGTACTAGTTCTCGAGTGCATGCTCCTACATATCCTCGTTAATTTGGGTATTTTTAGGTATCTTTGATCGATTTTTCCCTTTTAATTGTTTCGTTGGACCGTCTCACCAATAAATGTTACAATCCTTCGTGCATTGAGTTTCAAAGTATTCGTCATGTCGAGTACAACGTAAATCAGAAGCGAATATAACGAGGCTGTACAATTACAGTGGAAACACCGAACAATATTGTTCGCCAGAAACGAAGAGTTTCAAAATTAATTTGTAACTTTAGACAGTTATCAACTTGTTTCGCGCGCTTTATAAGGTGACTACCAAACACTGAGGGATTCCTGCAATTGAGATGAAACGATATTAGGAGAAACTTTTTTCAATAAGAGCCTTAGTTTTCTGACTGTTTAATGCCAAGTTGTGGACAAATGAGCCGACTAATCGTTTTTACGTTTCAATGTGATGAATCGTTGTATTTAAAAAATTAGATATCAAGTAATACTCTTCCACCGGTAGTGTACATGTAAAAATTGATATAAAATGAAACGGTTATAAAACTGCAGCTTCATTTTCGTGCAATATATATGAAATTATAGTGAATAACAATTTTCCACTGTTTGCACTGGGTGTGGAATTAATATACAATGACTGTCTATGCTGCAGTTGCATTCTCATATTACATACTCTTGCGTGTCATTTGTTAGCTAAAGATTCAAATCGCTCTCCAATCTTGACCCGTCAAAGTTAAAGATAGTGATAGATTGGTGACAGTTGCAACGATCACCTAATACAGACTGAGAAATTTTACTTTATAAAATAGTTGGAGTCGCAAAGTAATGAAAGGTTTGATAAATTTATACCGTAAAATGGACAGCGTAGACTCCAAAATGCAAACTGCTTTATTTAATCGTTTGACAGGCTTATACACTGGTTGTTATTTCACAGGAATATTCTAGGGTGGTATGTGAGGTACAAGTCGAAGAGTTTCGTATAGTTAATTTCTGAGTAGGTCTTATCGGAAAGACTTTCTCAGAGTTTGAGTTGGGAGTCAGAATGCACTGACAGCTTCCGGGTAGTCCTAAGCAGTAAGGCATTTTTGGAATTCATGTTGGTCTTTAGTGTCGAGCAGTACAATCATTTAAGCAGAGTCCTGCATACATAATAGGTTGTTCAATAAGTTGTGTCGTTTTTTTCATTGTAAAAGAAATAAGTAAGTACCTGGGAGTACCTAGATCTCGTCGAAGCGCTAACTTTGGTGATTAGACAGAAATGGATGGTTTTAGTCAGATGAAGCTGCTGGCAAATCACCTTTCTGGAACTTCTCAAATTGAGCTTGACATTTTTCATACTTAGCACATGTTTATACATTGCATTCGTTTCCCCTGCACGGTTACTAAAGTACTTTCTTTAAAGTTATGATATATAATTCATAATTCACTCATAGCTTGATCTCGTCTAATGGATTAACTTTTACGGTATAATTGATTCAAACGAATAATGTAATGTGAATACACCAATGTTGATAGTAGTTCTTAATAAATAGAAGCGTAATAGTAAAAATGAAGAACACACTTACATTAAGTCTAAACCTTGATTATTGGACAAATAATTATAAATCTATACAATTTACTGTGTATCTATCCCAAAATTAATTATCTTCCTCTAATAAATCTTCTATTTCTTCAGTACTTTCAAAATTCAATTGGAACAATAGCGAACTTTTTCTTAAAAATGCTATCATTTTATTAAATTATAATTCTCTATTTTTTATTCTGGTTGGAGTTACATTTATATACTCAAATAATAGGTTTCTTCAATCTGTTTGCTATTTTTGAAACGGTGTCAATCGGTTTTCAATAGTGAAAATACTTGTATTTGGAAAGCGGATGCATCATAATTGAAACGCCTAAAATATTTATTACAACGCGTTAAAAAGATTCAAACGGAAGTCAGTAAATATGTTTACAAAAACCTACGTCTGAACTCTTTAAACTTTTCATTTCAAAAAATTTCAATAATTACTGATTATCATTATGATTATCATTAATCATCTTCTCGGTGAGAATATTTGATTAAAAATAGTTTTGCATTGTTTAGGGAATGTGAAAGTCTTGAATTTAAGATTTTACTGTGTCAGATATAAATAGTTATTGTATAATATGTATACTTTCGTCATCGCACTTTATTCGTTACTCAAAACTTTTATTTTTAGTCTCTGTACATCGAGTATAGATAATCAATGAAATTTGTTAACATATATACACGCTCATATAATGAAAATTCAAAATAACAATACTCCGTTAATTAATTTGCTATTGCTGTGTCGAGTACATTGTTTTCGAATATAGCGAATGTGATACTATATTTATTCATATTATATTATGTGACGCATGAAATATAAGATCCAATTAGTCGACCATTAATCAATTAACTGCATTTGACGAGTATACACATCGATTCAAATTTCTATTTCACGTATATACTTATCGTGTAAAATAAAAAATTACCATTTACCATAAAGATATGAAATTTTAATGAAAAGTAATGAAAATCTCCTTTAAGCGATATACGTGTTTCCTTTATTACTACCAGTAAAACTGCTATGTTTAGCAACTTCGTCTATTTTTTATTAAAACATATTCGAAGCGGTGTAAGAGTGTCGAATAAAGAATTTTTCTTCCAGGATCTTATTTTTGTTACAAATTGAATTAAATATTTTCGATATTCGTTTCAATAAATTAAAATCTAGTATTTTATGAAAAAAGTTTGATTATTTTCTTTGGTGGATTGGTTATTCATTTACAAGAATAATCTGTTTACAAACTGTTTTTAATTTTTTTTACAAACTGAATTGGTTGTTTTCCTCGTTGCATCAAGTATTCCATGAATTGTTTTGTATAATCTGGTCTTAAATAACAATGAATTGTTAACTTTTTCGAATGGAAATATAATCCTTGTTCATTTTGGTTTAGTTTTTCCGTAATAATGGGTGCATTTGCTCTGCGTTTGGTGTGTATACTCGCCATTGTTTGATTTTAATTACGCACCTCATGAGAGATTTAAAAAATTTTTTAAACTAAATTCCGCAAGTTAAACAGTACCTTGTACATTATGTATTTTATATTACTCTAATGTCGACAAAGGTAGTTTTTACATAAAAAAACAAACTAAATGACAACGTTAATAATACGTATGTTAATAATTTTGTTGATTAACTATACTTGATGTCCAAAGAACAAAAAAATAATCTATACGCTTTAGAAAATCTAATAATTTAATTAGGAGAAGTTTTCAACAATAACATGCCATATCAGAGTCGATATGATAAACACTGTATGCAGCTAAAAATACTAGGGATAAAAAAGCAGTGAAGTTTTCTCTTTTAATAATTCTATTTGGATTTATACTTTCCTCTTAAAAAAATATTTATTCTCGTCATACTTTTATGAGAAAAAACTTTTACCTTAAGAACTTTTTTAAAATCTGTTCTTAGGGAACAGATATTCTAGGACTTTTAAAACTTATTTTACACAATAAAAATTCGATGGAAACAGTTACTTCAGAACAGTTATTAAAAATATTTCGTAAAGTAAAAAAAACTCCAAATTTATGATATTGTATTGCATAGATGTTAATAATTTTCTTTGACATTATTACAGTGTACAGGGGATATGAAATAATGAGAAACCATGTTTTCATCGGAAGTATCGAACGAAAGAGTAAACTTATTAAAAACAACACCTATGTAAATAACTCAAAGCAATTGAAAACTGTTTTGTTATCGATGAAGGAAATATTTGTTATTATTACGCAATAATTTTATTCCTCCTGAATAAAATTATTCTTATCGGAATTTATAATGTGAGAATATTTATTATATAGGTTTCGTTTCAATTGTTTTAACATAACCTATTGAAAATATTCCATGACTGTTTCGATCCCTGAACAATTTTTTGTTTGTTACAATTTATTTCACTATTTTTCTTCGGTTTACCCATTTTTATGATCATTTGTGATATTTACTATAAGCTACATTAATATTTATATGTTTCGCTTATGTTTACATTAACACGCTTATATCTAATACGCACCATGTGTCAATATATACAGCTATAGTGCAGTTAATTAATATTAAAATCAACAAATTTGTTTTCTTACTCAAAACTGAAGGTTGCAAAATTCATTTTTACATAATTCGGTTCTGCGTAAGAAATACTATAAAAATATTTCTTTTTTTCAATTTTATTTGAAAAATTACTAATAGTTGATTTTCAGTTGAATTTCTTTTAAAACTTTTCAATCTCTAAAAAACACCATGGTGTTCTTCCATGAAGAGTTCGGCGTTTCTCCGAAAATCTCAATGAATGATCCCATAGGTCATCGTCTGGACGTAACAAATGAACGTATCACGGACAATGCGATGTTTTTGCGATCCATTTGACGATCGTTTGGAATTTTTACATCGCAGGCACGCCTATCCACACGTTCGAGCGATTTACTGTCACTCCGAGTCAGAACTCCCCTAAGCGCCTTGTGGTCGCCACGCGAGGGGAAGCCCAGTTCGCGTTATCGTAAGGCAACAGGCAGCCGTTCGCAAAGGGTTGATAATGCGCCGGTGTGCTGACTAATTAGAATTCGTTCTCAGCGATACGTAATCTCGTTAAGAAAATTAAACGAGCCTTACAAAGCTTTCGTCGTCGCAATATGGTCTGAAAAATCGACCGATAGTCTATTTCAATCAATATCAGATGAATTAACTATCACGCGACTTGGTAAGTAACATGAATTTTTCGCGAGAATGAATCGCTGTAGTTTAACGGTTCCTGGGTATTTGACATTACAAAAGAATGTTTTAGAAATGTAGTAGAAGTTATCGAGTTAAGTGATCTTGAGTTATACGAATTCACAGATATGTGGTTATGTTCCCACTTATTTTTTTAAGCATTTATATTTACGTATTGAATAAAATTAAAACATTGATTTTGCTTTACTTAAAATCAATCATTTACTATTTTATTCTTCATTTCAAGTATTGTGCTTTTCCAATGTTTCGATCCTGGCGAAAGATCTCATAAATGTTTCATTTATTATAATTTTACTAAAAGGATGAAAAGGAATGTTCTGCGAATTGTTTGTCGGTGAATCATATGTATGTTATAAAAAATTTGTTTATTTACTTATTGTGATTGTAGGAAATGTACAGTGTTCAGTGGTTTCGAAAGGAATCATTTTTTCTATTACTTATTTGGCACGTATGAACAGTGTTCCATTTAAGGTGACATAATGAAGTATCTCGTTGACAACTAATTAAAAGAAAAAGGTGGGATATGTCGTTCATAATTTTGACAAGGGATTTAAGTGGTGTTATTAATTTTTTAACACGAGAGGCTTTGTAAGACTATTTTGAGGTCGACTTTTTTTCTTTTTTTTTTTGTTAGAAAATTATATTTTTTATTTCGAAATCCTATTCTACGTAAAAATGTGCATTACTTTTGTTTGAAATATTTTTTTCATAAAACCTCTATTTTTTTTAAATTTATTACATTTGTTACATTTATTACATACATAACAATGCAATATAACACTTATAAAAATATGTATGATAACTGTAATTATTAATTTTAAGTCTAAAGACTTTAACTATTTTAATACATACATACCCCTTTTTCTTGAATCGTATTAGTAAAATTATAATAAATAAAACCTCGAAAAGGATTATTATTAGTAAAATTATTTATTTATTTCACCTTATTTATTTTTTAATGTAGTTGTGATGCTGGCAAAATATAGATTTCCAAGCCAGAGTTTTAAAGAATTTAAGAATTAATTTTTTCTAAATAAAACATATTTTTTCATATAGTTTTGTATTCGATGTAAAAGAGAATTTAACGATCTACAGTATAGTCTTAGAACCTGAAGAGAACAATTGTAGCTAGTTCAAGAGTTTGAACAGAAGAATTATTTGTTTTGTTTATGAAATTTTACTTTTTAAATCTGAATGGTTCTATACCACTTTTCAGCTATCTAAATTGTATTGTTACTTTAATTCTCTGCATTTGAAGAACTTGTCACGAAGATAATGAATCGATATTAAATTATTGAATGTCTTATTTGATATATTGATCAAAGGGAAATATGTTTTTGTCCAACGTAAAATGTACCATTTTAGCTGTGAACAATTATTCATGCATCATATGCACAAATGTTATTAACTCAGTGTAAAAGCACGAAGTCCTTTGCCTGTTTATAACGAGACAAATTAATTGAATTAATTAAATAAATTACAATAAATACAACGCAGAAGCTTTCAAAAATTAATTTTGCAGCAACATCGTCCAAATCGATAATAAATATTTTTCTCATGTTAATTTGGTCTTGCTGGTACAGAAGAACGAGAATTGAATTGTTTACAGAATTGTGTGCAATAAAGGAGGACAAAGTATTTTATACACAGGCATAAAATAGAGGTAATTATGTATGACAAGCATGAAAGAAATTTTGTTGGATTTACACATCACATTGAGGCTCTGTGTTTGTTGATTATTGGAAGTACTACATAGTGACGGATCATAATTGGTTTTAATTTAAATATTCAATGTTGTGAAACTAATAATACAGGAAAGAGGTTCTGTTAGATAACCTGAAGCAAGATATACTAGGTTGTTCAATAAGTTTCCTCGTTCGATAAAACGTATTGAACAATATAATACTAGGTTGCTCAATAAATCTTATCGAACGACAAAACTTATTCAACAATCTATTAGGCGACATCTGTACCCCAAGAAATACCTGACAAACATTTCAAGCCTGTTGATAGAATATTCTATATTAAATAGTCAACATGTACTATGAATTCATTTAAATTCATTATCGAGATAATTATTGCCCAATTTTGATGTTAGTTGTAATTGTAGTTCTATCTATTTTATAATACCTTATCAAGTTCATCCTATTTTCACAACTTGATGCTAAAATAGGCTGTACTTAGAACATTTCAGATATTTAAAAACCGCCAAAACTTAGAATATTTCAACAAAATACTGGAATCCATACAATTAAGAACATTTCTAAAGTTACAGCACTTTACCAAGGATTTTCCAAATATCATGTGTTTTCAGACTCTATTCAAAGTTTTAAAGGAGGGCAGTCAACTGAAAATCAACTATTAGTAATTTTATAAATAAAATTTTGAAAGTTACTATATTTTTATAGTATTTTTTATACAGAATCGAATTACATGAAAATGAATTTTTCAACTTCCATTTTTGAGTAAGAAAACAAATTTTTTTGTGAAAGAATTATCGGATTGTAAAGTCTATTTATAATTGTTTTCAAGATCGTGAACACAAATCATAGTAAAATTGCAACTTCAAAACTTCATTTTTGTTCGAATTATTTTAATTTTAATATTAATTAACTGCACTATAGCTATATATATTAACAAATGATGCGTGTTAGATGTGGAAATATGTTTTTAATGAATAGACCGAAGTAAAATAATGAAATAAATCGTAATAAACAAAGGAAACGATGGCAATATTATCAGAAAACAACATACTGCAACGGATAGGAATAATAATTTCGTTCCGCAAAATTCTGTTGAAATACAAGATCCTTTTCCTGATGATACAATTTCTATTCCTCAAAATTCAAGCATGAATATAATGTTACAAACATCATTGGAAATTACGATGTCTACATATTCTTGTGCTTCGGAACAAGTCCAATATGCAGTTATTGCTATTTCTAGCCTCAACAGTCTTTGTTCAAAAATGAAGTGTTCCGAATGTGTAGATTAGCTCACGAAATTGTTTTGAAATGCAAATTCTGTGAAGAAAGTGTCTTGGAAAGTGTAAACAATTTTACAACCAGTTTTTCTACAGTTTATAATGAACAAATGAACGCTTCAGTTTACAGTATCAATTTTCGTATTTAAAGAAAAGAATATTTAGCTTTAGAAAAATGTTCGTTATGATGAAAGAAAATTGGACAACAGACACAAGACGGATTATGTAGTAGACTCTTGTTTCTTCTTAGCTTGTCCAATCGAGATAAAAAACAATCGATGCTTCCAAAATAGATGTCTTGTTTCTCCTCGTGCACACGACACACACATACACAGAAAAAGAGAGAAAGACCCATGAGCTATACATGCGTGAATTGAACTTGAAGTGCATTGGCCATAGAGAGGGATCCTGAGCCTAAATAAAGTTAGAATGTTTAGAAACTAGGAAAAAGTCGATATCATTGTATGTATGGATTTTTTAAAATAATTATCTATATACAAACAAGCATTCTAATACAATCTTTCTAATATAAAAAAAGTTCACAAAAATTTAACAGTTTTTAAAGCTTTCTTGTAATGTATTAAAGAGAAAAAAATGATACGTGCAATCATGGAGAATATTATTGCGATAAAGAGTTCAAACTTCAAATAAATTGAATAAATAGTTTTCGAAAAGTGTTACCAGTAAGCAGAGATGTTTAAATATTAAAGTTCACATCCAGTCATCCATGTCCCCATTTACCATACCATATTTAAGTTAAAAAAAATGTTAAATTTTACATTCGCCACGAAGAGGTCGAACGAAGATGTCACCACTGCCTCAAGATCTTTAGTTTCATAGCGTATAGATTTAAGCTTAGTCTAAGCTAGTTTTAAGGTCACAATGCTTTGTACAATAGTGCTACGCATAATGTTCGAAACTCAGAATCGTCAATTATCAATGTGAAAAGAATGGGTACAGAATTTTTTGTCACAATTAGTCAAACTTGAACAGGTTGTTTGAAGAGGAATGAATGGAATGGAACACAATGGAACGAACTCCTCAAGTTGAAGAAATATAAATGTTTGAGATGACTCCTGACTGTGAATCCGAGCATAAATTATTCAATAAGTGACTACTCCTTTTACTTGCTTTTTTGTTTTTCAATTCCAGTTACCACTGCTTCTTTCAAAGAAGCAAGTGAATAGTCGTTCAACTTTCAGTTCTGTTCTTTGGTAGCTTGATTCGAGGCAAAGATGCTTCGGTCAGAGATGGATGTGTTGTAGTATGCACATGTCTGCGTAAGTCGTCGACTTAGAGTCTCTCTCTGCGATTAATTCATCTTAAATAGCGACCACAGTCCGTTCAGTTCGTGGCGACAGCAGGGAGAAATGTGAAATTCGGTTTGGGAGTGTCCATAATCTTCTTCTTCAATCAAACACACAGGGCAAACAAGGCTGATCTTAGGACCTGCTGCTCATTGTCTTTGATGAAACAATTGCTCGACAGAACTAAACGATTGTAGCAGTTTGGCTTGTAAAATCTACGTATAATAAAAAGAGATCGATGCAACTTTGTTTCCATGTATGTCTTTTTCGAGTCTCCATTCAAAACAACATTCTCTTGGTAAGAGCTGGAAATCGGTGATGAAGGATTGTTCGAGCTAATTGGCTGCTAATTTAAAATCGTTTCTTAAGATACGATTAAAGTTAAGTGTGATCTTGAAGTATTGAAATATTTTGTAACACACGACAATATATCAAACTTTGTTCAATCATTTCTCCTTAAGTCTGAGAATGGATGACACTTGGAAAACATTAGCAGAGTGCTAGAGTAGTAACTTGAAAAATATTCTTAATTTCATATATTGTAGCATCTTACTAAAGTATTTTAAATGTAATCTGTTTTCACATTTTTTAAATGCTCCATGTTCCATCTGAATTAACATCAAGCATATATAGAACTTATTGCTAAAATATTATCTAAAATTATTTGTTTTATTTAATTCAATGCTCTAATGATGCTGTAATCTTCTTCCATTCTGGATCGATAACGTTGGGTAGGTATAACATAGAAATTGTAATATATAATACTATGTTTTATTATATGCTTGATCTATTCTATACCTTATTTGTTAGCATGGTACTCGATCCACAAACGAACAGAACAAGAAACTGTCCTATTCCTAAGCACCAATAATAAAATATAATGTCCCTAATGGTATTGACTATAAAGGTAGAATCTATGATCAGTCAGTGTAGCTAGACTGTAGAGGAACCTCATTTTGGTAGATGCAATAGTTTCTGCACATTTACATGAATAGATTGAACTTGCAGCTTTGAGTCTGGATCAAAGGTTAAGTTCTGCATGACTCCCAACTCCATTGAAATAAGTAGCTCAAAGTTTTGTTACATTCAGGAGAATAGCAGTTTAAGGAACAATGACTAATAGACACTATTAGCTACTGTGGTAAATGATATAGCCCTAAGACATAGGGCTTATTGGTCTACACAATATTACCTGTAAATAGTGCGTATTGAACTAAGATGCAAGGATTCAAATCAAACCTTGAAATTGTGCAAGTGAATAGACAGGGACCGTTATGTTCAGCAGAAATTGATAAAGAAGTCCTTTTCGATTAATTTCACTCGATAATCGAAAACACTGGAATCTGCTTTTTCAACTGACTCTACACGGAGGACTGGAATTGGCCTTGATTAACAGGGATAGGAAAGTTTCGTTCTTACTAGTCTATGGGCCAGAAAATGCAAGCAGACTAGTCAGTAGGTACGAGTATAAGTATAAATTGAGTATCATAGACAGTTTATATCTTAATGTTAACACATACCTTATTTGAATACTGAGTGCAAATAAATTTATGATCCGTATAATCTTTGCACCAAACATGTTGGAAAAGTTCACCGATTGCCTTTCGATGTATGTACTTTGTTTACAAATTTTTATTTTATTCGCAGAAATGACTGGCATAGTGCTATTTTCTCAGTGATCAGCCATTTGAGAAATGATTCGAGTAGAAAATTGTGAGATATAATATTTAATATGCGTCAAAAAGAAATAGTGCGCATATTGTTTGGAATTCACAGAAATAATAAAATTGTAAATAAAAACATCATTGTATCTTTGAGATTCCTCCTTTTTCCTTCCAAAGTCATTATTCTCAAACGAACACTACTGCAGGCACCCCTTCGATCAAAAAATGTATAGAAGAAACATAACCTAGGTGCAACAAAACGACATTTCTATCCATTACATTCAATCTGATCACTTCGTCTTTAAATATTGTTTACCCTGTTAGCCCCTCTGTTATCCGCTTTATATGTCTCGCCCTCTGTTTCTCTTTCTCTCGTATTTGTGCTCAATATTATGTTCGTAGATGTCACCATACGGAACGATAACGGTCTTTCCTAATCAACAATCATTTTTTTACTCATTTTTCACCTGCTTCTCACCTTATATCTATCGTATTTATGTGTATGTTTTTTCTAACTCTTCTCTTTTCTGTTTTACTTTACAGAGATACTCTGCACAGCGGGCAAAAGGTACGAGTTCCCCTACATTTACAGATTTTGTGTTAGTTAAACTCTAGTTCTTTCTATTCTGCCCCGTCTGTCCCTTTCTGTTCCTCTGTCTCTGTCTTTGTTTTTTTATTATTCCCTTCCGCCTGTCGTTCATCGCTCCAATCGTCATTCTCTCCGGTCACTATTTCGAAATCCTTGCAAGGCACTGTTAAACGCTTCAGAGAGAAAAAATTTGATTTCGAAGAAAGTGAATTTAAGATAAGATTTATGAAGAATGAAACTCGTGGCACGGAATTGCAGAGCGAGTTTGAAACGTAAAGCTTCTCTTCTGCTCTATCTTCGACGATTATACAGAGCTCAAAATAATTAGAGGATCGATTATTCCGATTAGCACAGTCCGAACAAAACCAATGTGCCACTCAAGGTCGCATTCCCATTTATAAATCACAACAGTTACGACTTCTACTTTTATATTATTTTGTTTCTCTGTTTAAGAGATAGAGAGCGTATGGCTAAAGAACCAAGAGATAAAATGGCGAAGATAGTCAAACTTTATGGTGGGGAGAACCTCTCAATGGTATTAAACAGCCAGTTGAGTTTGGTTCGACTGTAACATTGTAAAATTATTCATAACAACTATAAACCGAATAAAGATCAATATTATTTTCATTTCTGGTAATTGATTTATTTCTCATTACGTTATGTTCAATTTATTTCGATTATTTTGAGCAACATATTTCGTCGAATAGAAGGGAACTGTCTCTTGTTTTCATTTCTACTCTACTCGTTTGGAAATTTTCTATCTCACTCTTCATTAACGCCAGCCAGCCCTGTAAACTATGACGATACGAACCTGCGTCTCGAAAAAGTCACTTTCGTCTACCTTCAATCTTTTTCGATTCTCGTAAGTAGATATTTTTATTTTCTTTTTCCTTTAGTTTATTTCTTGAAAATGATGATCTTACTTAACGGTTACTAGTCTAGAAATATTTACAGACAATCAATATTTCATCGAATGACTATTTCTGGCTGAGTGCAACATTATAGGGGCTGTATATATTCGGTACACCTTTTGGACCCAATAGACGGATGAAAATTAATTAATTACTGAAAAACCAGACACGCTGTAACATGTGACAGATGTTTGAATGAAATTGTTCCCAAGACTGCTGTAGCGTATAGAGCCAGAAATTAAATCGCAAACCTTGATAATATGCAAACACATATTTGAAATTATGAAAATAACGATCTCCATTTATATTATTTCTTAGTAATGGTTTATCGTTACTTGATTGACAATACGACTTGTAACTGTATGCCCAATATTTAACTTAATAATTTAAGTTAAAATGATAATAACTCTATAATGTGATGTAATAATCAGTTCTTTGCTTTCGTGTTGTCGATTTCATGCTGATAGTGTGCTTGGTAGGTTGGAGTGAGATGAAGCCATAGGTTGAAATTTTGTAGGTGGTGTAATGACAATATCAGTGGAAGTAATGAAAAATTTATAACTTTTAGGCTAAACTTCTAAACGAAATTTAAATTATAATTATAGTACAGTCTTAGATCACTGTTCATTTGAAGGGTTCGAGCGAGAAAATCTATTAACTCTGTTCTCATTTCCAAAATACGATACTAGAATCGAAGTCATCGAAATCTTGAACGAATTTTATGGTCGATCGTCATATGCCCTCTTGTTCACTCACAGTTTGTTGAAATCGCCACGACAAACAACAAAATGCCTACAAAATAGAGAACTGTTTCGTTACAGGTTGCTATTATCCCCCGAACAAACGACTTGTAACACTTTTTCTCTATTCCGCAGTATCCACTAGGTGTCCGTAGTAAAGTTACTCGTCCCAAACACGAATCCAAAAGCAGAATTGCTCTATCACCATCAGCTTTTGAAAAACACGTATTTTTGTAAAAAGGATCGATTTACAGGAAAAATGAAGTACTACGTGAGGAGTATAAATGCTAGAAAGCTTCACTTGTTCTTAAATAATAGAGGAGACTTTTTCGAATAACACAATATACGCAATTTGAATTGTGGGTGGTTGTAAACCGTTATACATGGGTGTCAAACTTTTAAGAAGAGTCGATAGTTGCTATACAAAGTTGCATTCCGCGGACATTTCTGGAAAGGAAATCATCCAGAAGAAATGTCGAAGCGGTTTTCGATTCGAGCAGGTCGAGAAAATATAAATCAACGACGCCTGTGCGGCTTTTTGCCGTGGAGCGGCCATTGCTCGCCTAGTCCGGTACAACAGTGGCGTAGCTACGCGTAATCGACAGCGATAAAATCGTCTTATAGGACACCCATGTTCTGGATATAACTTTTCATTTTTGTATAACATTCAATGTTTTTATATACTTTTTATATGTTCATATTCATATTAATGTTTCGTATATATTCTTGGCCATAATCATTGAATTTTGACCACCAAAATCTTTTTAAGTTTTTTACTAAATTACAGAAAAGGTGAAATGTACGAAATGAAGAATTATCGTTTCCGTTGTGACTGGCGTTTGTATACTATATCCTCGGTGTCCTTCATTAGGATGCAACCGTAACTCGCGATCATTGATATCATATCCTTTTTCTGATATCAATTCTGGAAATATTTTGATCGAAGCCTTCCTCTTGCTCATCGCTAACGTCACCAATATTTGATGGAATAGAAATGCATCTTCAAAGACATGTTGCGTCCAAGGTATTTACATTTTTCCAATAGCTTTCGCACAATACTATAAAACTTTTGGACTATAATTTTTATTCCCAAGAAAGCTTATTTTTTGGTGAAATTTTCATTCATCATTGGTTGCTTAATTTAGAGGCTAACAAATATACCTTTCTTTATTTTGATATTAGTGATACAAGGAAATTTTGTTTTTGAACAATCGAATCCTAATCTGCATTGGTCCATCGTCTTCGCAAAATTTTTCATAAGCTCCAATTTTATGTGGAGCAGAAGGAAATATACTTTTTTTGACGCAATTAAATTTTTTTGCTTTATGTGTTTTTCATCTTGGACAACGTGCTGATGGCCACTTTTTTAATGGGACACTAGTTCTTTGGTTCGACTATTCCAATCACAAAAGAAACAATAATACTTCTATATAATTTAGTTGAAGCTTAAGTAAGATGGCATTGATTGTTAGATTTCCACAAATGTTCCACTTATGCTTTTTATATTGCACCTTACTTAAAATTATTTCTAATGATTCATTTTCCTTCACTTTCGTAGAATGTGCTTTTGGGATGGAGAAATATATGTTGTCAATATGAGTTAAAACAGTTTTTAAGCTGTGTTTAGAACCTTTTATAAGATTGTCTATATTGTTGAAAAAACAAAGTTTCTGTTCTGTTGAAAAAAATTGTTTTAAATTATGTTGCCTTATTCCAAAGTGAGTGACTTCTGTTACATTTTAATATAATTTCCATTCTTGCAATCTTGAGGCTAGGAGTTCGGTCTGTTTCTTCGATAATTGTAAATCTCCTATATATGGTCATTTATGTCTAATTTTATGATACAATGTCGCTTTTTCGATGACGGGACTATTTTTGTTTCGTAAAATTCACTTTCTTCCTTGTTGGTATCTATTTCCTCTTCTTCTGAGTCTGCAAATGTATCAGATTTAATTTTTTATGGTTTCAGTACAGGTAATTCTTCTGAATATACAATGTAATCATTTTATATATTTCAGAATATGCTTTTTATTTAATTAAATTAAGTTCTACTTTGTTAGACTCATTTTAGTCATATTGCTTATCACCTAGTTCTTACTTAACGAAACAAAAAGAAAAGAAAACTTAAACTTCATTGGCACTCATACTCCACAGTTTGTTCATCGTTTATTTGTCACTCATCCCCCACTCTCCCTACCACACCCCTATAATTCTTTTTCTAAATTACTTCTTTGTTCTGTCGATACATCAGGGTCCAATTATACCGCTATTTCTCTGCAAATATAACAAAAATAGTTTGGATTGCTTATGCACTTTCGTGAAATGTCAACTATAATATACACAAAACACTCTATTAAACGCATTATGACACTAAACTATTATGTTGTTGAAAAGAAATATAATTCGATCGGTAAAATAACGATGGAGCGTATAGCAAAAAGTAAATTTGAATGTATTGTTTCCTTTTCCTGTCTGTTGAAATCGAAAATCTTCGACAAATATAAATAGCAGTCTGTCGTATGATTTTTCGGCTTTTGTCACACCACCACAATTGCAAAAGATATTTTCCTTTCATTTTCTCTTACCCAAGTTAAAAGCACCTTGACACAACGCGAACAACAAATATACGGAGTCCAATATTTGTCTTGCTCACCGAGTTTGCACCCAAAATACTGTTCATAAACACGTTGCATCGACGGAGTTATATTTTGGAACTATTTCTCCGCAAATATAACAAAGCTAGTTTGGATTGTTTATACACATTCGTGAAATGTCAACTATAATTTACACAAAACACTTTATTAAACGTATTATGATACTACACTACTATGTTGTTGAAAAGGAATGTAGTACGATCGATAAAATAACGTGAGCAGGAGCACAGAATACTGCGACAAATTATAAACAGAGAAGAAACAATGGAGAACGATTTAGAGAAAAACGTAATGAACATAGAAGTTAAGACTTTGTCATACTTTTAGTAAGGAGAGTGCTGCCTCGAGCGGCATTAGAGTAACATAACTTTCAACATATGTAAGTATATTGAACTAATAACAAACAATACTATATATACTTATACATATACAGTACACTACAATGTATATAATACATATATTTGATTTAACAATATTATGCGTATTATGGAATGAAAAAAATATCTACGTGCACTGAATAATAAATATAATTCACTAGAAATAATAATAGTTCAAGGAAATGATTTTGCAACTGTAACCGACTAATTTCGATTATGTGAACGAAGATGCTCAAACGCTTCTCCATTACATTGCAACATAAACGGTGCTTTTTTTCCGTGGAAAAAAATCTTCAAAAGACCCCCCGACCCCTCCCCAGGAAGTGTGGGACTCCCTTGATTTGGATTCCTCGGACCACCTACTAAAATCTCCATGGTGGCCATCCCTGCACTTTGTGGGGGAGCACCGGGAACTGAAAACATCAAAACATCCGGTGCCCCCTTCCTCCAGGGCAGGGCCGCACCGTCCCGTCACGCGAAATGGGCCCCAACTCACGACCGCCCACAGCTCCCACAGCCACGCCCAGCGGTACGGAAATAGACACTCCTGCACCGCCGGGGCGGGGCTTATCTTGGTGACGCTCTCGGAAGGAAGAGCTGCCTCCTCCCCTCGTGAGTGGCACAACCGCCGTGAGGCACGTGGTAGGAGGGGGGATATGGGCGGAGGCGCACCACCGACGCGTCCCCACTCCCCACTATTAGGGTGATCCAGTGGCTACCTCCCGTGCCCACTCCCTTTCTCTCGTCCGTCCCGCCGCCGGGCATGGCCCTCACCACACCCGGCAGCGAGAGATCAGTCCCAATTACGCCGGCCAGTACATGGCGTTCATCTGTCCAGGCTGGGCACGCATCCAATGTGTGCTGCGCCGTGTCCTGATCCGCCTGACAGTGCCAGCAGCGCGTCATCTCCTCCTTTTGTATACGGTGAAGGTACCGTCCGAAACATCCATACTCGGACAGCACCTGCACCATACGGTAAGTGAGGTATCCGAACTGTTTGTCCAGCCACTCCGTCAGAAGTGGCTGCACAGTCCTGACAGTCTGCTGACTTAACCGCTGCTGCCACTGCAACAGCATAGCCTGCCGGACCTCGCGCTTCAGGGCTTCCACCTCCCGCTCCGCCAGGATAACACCCCTCCTGCGGAACTCGCAGCGGTTCTCGTAGAGTGCCGCATGCGAGCCCGCCAGCATGTCCAGTGGGGGCAGCTTCGCCAATACGGTGAAGTCTTCATAGGACACGGTCCTACATCCACGGGCGACCCGCAAAGCCAGTCTCTTGTGGACCCGGCCCAGTAAGGTCTGGCTGCGCCGAGAAACGGCTAGATCGCCCGCCCACACGGGGGCCCCGTAGAGGGTCACGTAATGGACAATGCCTGCGTAGAGGCGGCGAACCTGATCACTCGGGCCCCGCAGGTTCGGGAGGAGTCGGCCCAGGAAACCGACTATCCTCTCCAACCGCGGAGCCAGGGTCCGAAAGTGACCCTCGAAACGCCAGTGGCTGTCGAGGATTAGCCCCAGATATTTTATCTAGAACTTCACCTCGACGTCGGCCTCGCCCACCTCCATCAGGGGTGGCGGAGGCGGCCCTCTCCGAGGTGCATGAATGACCAGCACCTCGGTTTTGCGAAGAGCCACCTTCAAGCCTAGCTCCTTGATCCGTCCGATGATATGCCGGGCACCGTCCTCGGTGCCCTGAACAGTCCTCCAATCCCCCCGACGACCAGCACCAACGTGTCATCCGCGTAGCACGTTAGGCCGACACCATCGGGGAGATCCGCGGCCTGCAACACGGTGTCGTACCCGATGGTCCATAGCAGCAGCCCGGTTACTCGATCCACCTGTCGCCGAGATGGTCTCCGACCACCGTCCTTAAATAGACGGGGACTCAATGTTCTTCGAGGCCCTGCCTAATTGTCCCTCAGAGTAGGATGCTAAAGGCATTCGCGATGTCCAGCGACATCGCCAGTGTCACCCCACCCTGGGCGACGGCCGAGGACGAGAGGAATCGAGCGCGACGAATGGCGTTGATCGTAGATTGGCCCTCCCGGAACCCGAACTGGCTCTGTGCCACTACGGTGGCCACCTTATAGGACACGGTCGTATATCCGCGGGCGACCCGCAGAGCCAGCCTCTTGTGGATCTACCAGCACCCTTTTGAACAATTTGTTGCATCGTCGAGGAGACAGATCTTGTATGAATGCCCCTCATGGATCCTTCTCGAGGGTCCCGTGGAGCTCCTTCGAGCACTGGGTCTTGGGCCTCTTGATGGCGACCTGCAGAGCCCGATGCGCCGTGCGGTAGGACTTATGCAGGTCTGCCACTCTCGCCAGCGCTCTGCCGTCGTCGTCCAGCTGGATAAGACGACGGTGCACGGGAGCGCCACATGTGCCATCGAACGTCAACAGCGCGCCCGAACCGAGCCGTTCCCTCTTCGAGGTGGAGCTGCCTGGTCTCCTGCTGCGGCCAAGTCACCACGAGAACGGCTGCTCTCAGGACGTTCTTGGCCAGACGCCGAAGTGCCCATCTGCGCGGTGGAGCGCTATCCTCACCTTCGCCCGGGCAGCGGCGGCAACAGGGGCACTCAGTGCTATCCGAATATACCGATGGCCCGATAAGGTCTCCGCCTCCACCACCACCTCTCACCCGGACACTTTACGACGCCAGTTAATTACTCGGAGGTTGAAGCCCGCCTCTTCTATTCGTTCTGGGGGAACCCCAAGCCACGGACTTGGAGTTAAAGTCCCCCAGGACGAGCATCGGCCAACGCGCGAGGCACGACCTCACTTCGGCGAGGTACTGCTCGAAGGCGGTGAGGCCGCAGTTGGGCGACACATAGCACCCCACCACGGCGACTCTCCCTCATTCGACGGTAACAAACCCAGCGCCACGATCCAGTAGAGAGGACATAGCATATTAAGTCCTGTGTCCTGCGGCATGGTTGAGGTTGGCCTGAAGGAGTAGCTGGGGAGCCATTATTTAACAGCGTCCTCGCCTCCTCCGGGCGTCCTACACGCGTTTCCGCCGACTGCGGAACTTGCGGCGCTAACCACGGACCCAAAGAACGAGACAGACACCGTCTCGTCCTCCTCCTCCACAAGCGCCGAGTCGTGCACAGGTGCACCATCGGACGCCACTCACTCCCTCATCAAAGTAACCCCCCCCCCCCCCCCCGTATTTCTTTAGTTGTATTGATCTCGTTTCCATATTCATTCCTCGAAGAGGTCAGAAATGGTGGTCGACCTAGGCAAAGCCGCTGTACCTAGGCAAGCCTGTGTACTCCGGGGGATCGGCAGGTACCCCGGAGTTGGTCGCTTGGGATTAACACCCCCCCCCCCCCGCATCCCATCGCCACGCACCATAGTTTAGGATTGGAGGGCAATTTATAGAGTTACCATCCTCACGGTCTGGGCGGTTAAGCCAAGGCCTCCGTCCCTCGTGCCGTCACGTACCATTCTCAAAGCCAAAAGAGGAATTGAGAATAGGTCGTTGCGACGACCAACAGGAGTCTTATGGTGTGATTGTTATCAGGTACCTCGGTTGCACCAGACCTGTACTGCAGCAAACAAGGCAACCTGCAGCTCCTGAGAGGAACATAAACGGTGCTTACAACGTAGTCATGAAGTGTTTGAGCATCTTCTTCAACAAAGACATTATTTGAAAATATCTCGAAAACTGATAATTTTTTTGCCATGATACCTTAATAATTTTTCACTTTTAGAAAAATAATTTTTTAATTGCATTAAGCTAGTAAACAAATAGAACTTTGATATGCTACTTTTGGAGGTTATTGAGACAAGACATTGTATCTCTCTTACAATTTATAAAATATATTAAATGTTATATTCAGAAAATGGGTATCCCACAGGACGAATGTACCGCATTTATTTTCCATCAAATATTGGTAACGTCAGCAATGAGCAAGAGGAAGGTTTCGATCAAAATATTTCCAGAATTGATATCTGAAAAAGGATATGATATCAATGATCGTGAATTACTGTTGCATCCTAATGAAGGACATCGAGGATATAGTACACAAACGCCAGTCGCAATGGAAACGATAATTCTTCATTTCGTACATTTCACTTTTTATGTAATTTAGTAACAAACTTAAAAAAATATTTCCGATCGAACAATAGCTTTGCCTGGAATTTTGGTGGTCAAAATTCAATGATTATGGCCAAGAATATATACGAAACATTAATACGAATATGAACATATAAAAAGGTATATAAAAACATTGAATGTTATACAAAAATGAAAAGTTATATCCAGAAAATGGGTATCCTACAAGACGATTTTATCGCTGTCGATTACGCGTAGCTACGCCACTGTTGTACCGGACTAGGCGAGCAATGGCCGCTCCACGGCAAAAAGCCGCACAGGCGTCGTTGATTTATATTTTCTCGACCTGCTCGAATCGAAAACCGCTTCGACATTTCTTCTGGATGATTTCCTTTACAGAAATGTCCGCGGAATGCAACTTTGTATAGCAACTATCGACTCTTCTTAAAAGTTTGACACCCATGTATAACGGTTTACAACCACCCACAATTCAAATTGCGTATATTGTGTTATTCGAAAAAGTCTCCTCTATTATTTAAGAACAAGTGAAGCTTTCTAGCATTTATACTCCTCACGCAGTACTTCATTTTTCCTGTAAATCGATCCTTTTTACAAAAATACGTGTTTTTCAAAAGCTGGTGGTGATAGAGCAATTCTGCTTTTGGATTCGTGTTTGGGACGAGTAACTTTACTACGGACACCTAGTGGATACTGCGGAATAGAGAAAAAGTGTTACAAGTCGTTTGTTCGGGGGATAATAGCAACCTGTAACGAAATAGTTCTCTATTTTGTAGGCCTTTTGTTGTTTGTTGTGGCGATTTCAACAAACTGTGAGTGAACAAGAGGGCACATGACGATCGACCATAAAATTTGTTCAAGATTTCGATGACTTCGATTCTAGTATCGTATTTTGGAAAAGAGAACAGAGTTAATAGATTTTCTCGCTCGAACGCTTCAAATGGGCGAAACTCGTTTCGATTGAAATTCTCTATTGTTGTTTCTTTAATTGTGCACGTATAGTAATAAGTATAAAAATTAACATAACTCTATTATGGAAATGTTGATACCCTAAATTCTATTACTAATTATTATTTCATTAGATTATTCTAATTATTTTAGAAATAACGTAAACGATTCCCCATTTTAATAATAGTTGAAAATATTAGTAGGTAGTAAATTTACAAATACATAATGTAGCTATAGTTATTCAAGTCCAATGCCACAACATTGAAAGCGGCACCAATTCATGTGAAAAGGCACTCAATTGTCTAACATTTCAGTTGTTTATTGCTTCGAAGGTGGTGTTTTCACTGACATTTTCGCATAATACGACATCGGCTTTAACACTCGCACTTGGTTAAGGACGTAGCACTATAGCAATTCTATGGTATTTTAAGTGTTTCGAAATGCGTTCACACTCCTAGAAATATTATTTAATGCTGAGATCTCAAGCGAGATATACTATGTGGTACACGAAACTGTTTCAGGTCGTAACTCCGTTATTAATGCATTTACGAAAAATGTAAAAAAAAAATGATAAATGGCTCGAAGAGCACTATATTATAGAACCTTAGATTTTTTTGAATTCAATAGTGCATGTGCAATTATAAATTGCATCCTTTCTTTAAATGGAAATGCTTATTTTTTTTTAGCAGAGATCCATTCTCCTGTCTATTCCACGTGGAAAATTATTAACGTATTTTAAATTATTATGGCAAGAAAATTATTAGTTTTCGAGATATTTTCAAAGAATATCTTTATTAAACGACAATTTCTAAACTGTGTTAACGTTTATAACCTAGTCGTGAAACGTTTAAGCATCTTCTTCAATAAAGACATTTCTACTAGACACACAATGAGTTGTTTTGTACATTATTTTTGTTTTTCCAATCAGGTACCAAGTTTTCTTTTAAACTGTCGAATATAAACAAAATCACAATTTTTGTATTTGATTTGATAAACAATGGAAGTTCCTCGCAATACATCGAATAATGATTTGATTCAGTTTATTACAGAAATTTAATTTTATGTGCGAACCTCTGGAATAAATGGTATCGCGAAATAGTTTTTTATATTGTTATTATTATTGTGAATGGTAGAATTATTATTAGGATCCAGAGGTATATTGCTTTTATGCGTTCCAAGCTAATCTTTGTTTAATGTGTTTCTTATGCTTAAAATGTTCTTTGGGAGAAAACGATTATCCGGCAGCATTGTTTTCAGCCTACTTAATAGAGCTTTCTACCAACCGGATAATCGCTTCCTCTCAAAGAAAATTTCTCACATAGGAAACGTTCATCAAGGAAACAATTACCCTCTAAATATCAGGCAGGGCTGGAACTACTCTTCAAATTTCTTTTTATATGAATATGGTACGTAACCAGCAATATAAATCCTTTAGTTTTTCGTTATCAAAATGAAAATGTATAGAATGGTGTTAACAAAGTATCTCATATGAAAACAAAGTTTATAAAAGAAAGATGAACGTACAAAACTTAATTTACAGTTACATCGTGCTATTCAAATACTATGCATATCTAGATATTTGATCTGTACGAAATATTCAAATATTTTACTAAAAAAATTAACAAGTAGCACGAGTTCTAGCTGTAATTGTGATCTTTACAACAGAGGATATAGTCACAATTGAAATGCATTTACATTTTAGTAGAAGTAAACTAATAATTGGAAGTTTTCAATGTTAAAAATCATTTTGCATACAAATAATTTAGTGTTGACTGCTGTATATCATTTTAACCCCTTCTATTCTAGGATGTGTTTAAACATGTAGTCCTTTACATTTTACACTGGAACCCTCAATAGGATGGGATTGTGACTATAGTTTGTCCAACAAATCTAGTAATCAGCGTGATTTTGTTGGTCGAACTGTTGGTCGATTCCCTCAAGGTAGGTGCCGTACATTAGTCACAATCGGTATGAGTGGAAGTAATAAAACAATTAAAAATGATCCATAATAACTCGAGTTATTCAATTTCCAGCACGATATTTTTTTAAAGAGGTAATACTAAACGTAACTTGTGAAAATCATATTAATTAGATAAATATCCAATAAGTATAAAAAATAATGATAAATAAGTAATTAAAATTAATTTACAGTATCAATTTTGACAACAAAATTCAAGTTTCTCTATTAATATTTTAAAATAAAATCTAGCAAATTTGATTTTTTTTTATATTTCATATTTTTTATCATGTTTTATTTTAATTTTTTACATTTGGAAAACATTATTCACTGCACTTTTAGAATTGTGTTTCGTTTAAAAATGGAAGAAAAATCAAGAAAATAGTCCATCGATTTTTTTTCACGAGTGAGAGTGCTTTTCAAAGTGAGAGTCAAGGAATTATTTAAAGAGTCAAAATTATCCGAGTCGCTCTGAACTGCTGGAATCTGGTACGTATAGTTTGACAGGGATCTGTGTACAGATAATAGTGTATAAATACGAACAATTTCATCCGTTTATTATTATTCTTCGCTCGTGAATCCTTTGCTACAAGATGCACTCCAACAAGATCAACGTGGTGAGAATGTCGTCGAACTGTATCTCCGAATGCCCAACGCATTGTGACGGAGGAGAAATGGTACGGATAGTAACAAGAAATGCATCAAAGTAAAGGGAAAACGGAGATTTTCTACGATCGATTCTTGAATCGTTGAGCACCATGTAAAGGGATGAACGTGAGATGGGAGGGTGTTCCAATGTAAAATGCTCCAAGAGAATACAGTTTATTTCCAGTTGCTTTCCAGCTGGTTACCCAAGTAAATCGGTATCCGCGTACAGCGAACGTAATACCCAGCTTTCCTGAGAACGTCCGGATATCCGATTATATCCGACCACGGTGGTTTCTCAAGGGGCATTTGAAATTTAAATACGATTCACCGTCTTCCGCTGTTCGATCTCCATCGCGTTTCTTTTGGCTCCTCTCTTTTACGTACACCGCCTTTCTGACGGGCTCTCGAACAATTGTTAAGCGATCTTTCATTTTTTGATAGATTATTGCAACGTACTGGTATTGCACCATAAATTGTGCATTTTTTTTTACTACAAATTTTAATCATTTCTCAATTCCTTGTTTTTTAGGTTGGAGTAAAATATGTAGGTTGAGACAGACCCACTTACGATTTCCTCGTTTGTGACTTTTCTCTTTATCCCACAAGACTTATGAATACATTTCAAACTTTTAGTTTGATCAAACTGGCATTCCACGGTAATTCTAGCCTACGTGTTTGTCACTCTTTCTAAATAATATACGAAACATTTTATTTTTATTTTAAACGCGAGAGAAAGCAGTGTAGCAGTTGGGGGTCCTTCTGCTGAAGAATTATTTTACCATTTTGCACGTACTTTTTGGGGTGTTACCTTTCTAAAATATAATTTGACTCAAATATTGTAAAATAGAAATATTATATTCAAAATATAAAACGTCGCATATTGTTCGCGATTGCGATTATATTCTTCGGTGGTGACATCTCGCGTCGAATCATAATACTGCGAATAATTACACGTGGGGTCCCCATTCGCCTAACCTCGAAAATATTCGAAATACAGTTTATAACGAAGATACATATTTTACATCTTACGGATCATGCTGGGATGTGAAATCCACAATTTTTTGAATTTTGAATGAATAATTTATCATACAAACAAGAAAATACAGTGGAAAGTGATCCATTTTATCGAACGTTTCTCCTTTCAATTTCAAAATATCGATAAACGTTTTGTTGCATTTTCTTAAATATTAACGCTTCAAAAATACCGTTCAAACATATTATGGCAGAATTCAAAATATTAAAGAAGATTTTTTAAACAAAAAACAAAAAAAGATTTTTAAACACGCTTTAAACGCGTTTTTCTTCAAACAGGTTTTTTGAAATTGGTGAGTAACTTTTGCGGAAAGTACTTGTCAAAATGACTTGAAATTTGAATTGTGTATTGCTCTTACCATTTTTATATCTCTAATACTTTTCGAAACTTTGAAAATTTGATTTCTATATTAAAAAGCTTACCGTTTTTACTTAGTTTCTAAACATTTTATTACATTGTAACAATCTAACACACCGTTAGTATCAGAGAAATCCATTCTACTATGGCGCTGTTCGAGAACACTTATACTTTCTATATACGTTGATAAGTATTGTTTTTTAAAAATTATAAATACCATTCAAAGTATATACTTTTGTATGTAAGTATCATGTATATGTACGTATGTATGTAAATACCATCTATAAATACTTGTGTATATAAATACCATGTATATGTATTTACGTATATAAGTACGGTGTATATGTACCTGTGCATATAAGTACCATGTATAGGTGCTTATTTTTTATATTTATATATATATATATATATATATATATATATATATAAATAATACATATATAACATAATATACATAATTATATACATATTATACACGCGCACGAGTGTGTGTGTAAGAAACATTTATACTACGCATTCCATATCGTCGGAAGAAATTTCTACATATCTGATTTTTCACAGTGCTCTCCTTCGAGATCCTTCCTGAAGTCCGACATAAATTTGAAATGAAACAGTCCGCCGAAAATTGTTCCTCTCGCGTGTGATTTCCTGGGACGGCGTTCTCAGTTAATTTTTACACCGGAATCGAATCCCGCGTGTAAAAGCTGTGAAAACGGTCCGCGTGTGTCGTCACGGTTCATCAGGGCGCATTGACACATTCCGTCGATATTCCACGGGTTCTGTGTCGCTATATTCGGCTACAAGCCTGCGTACGATTGTCTGCATAGGTCGCGACAAAGCACCGGGATGGGGTTTGTCCTCCCTGATTATCGGACGCCTGATGCGCTCGAATTTTCGTCCCTTTTGCGCTGCATACGTTACGATCGCTCGGTACTCGGCTCGCGTTATCCTGCTCCCTTCTTCATTGAGAAAGGCCCGTGTTTGTACCCCACTCTCCACTGCGTCCACGATCGTGTCCTCAAAAGCCACGATTAATCTCCTTGAATCGTTAATTAACCGTTTGATGCTGGACTCGGTTCACCGGATGCTCTTGTGGCGTCCGTGTCACGGTGTGCAATGAATGCAATGGGTGAAATGATCAAGCACTATGCTTTAACGATAACGATAAATAAGAGATCAAGAATTCTAGAAATTACACTTAGTTCCAGGCAACGATGACGAAAAATAAGAGATCCAGATTTCTGTGAATTACACTTAGTTGTAGAAATTACCCAAGGCGGTGTTAGAAGATCCAACGAATAGAACCCCGCATTTTTTGTCAAAATTAAACATTTGAGTTACATATTTAATATCAGTGTGACGTTTTTATTCTCTTTCGATCACTAGTGTTTTTATAAAGAATAATCCACTAGTAATTCGATTACGTAATTGTTGAATATTTAACAGTTTATTACATTCCACTAAATGTACGCAGCTACTGTTCATAAGTATTTGTTCACTTGTTATATGTGAAAGAACATTCGATGAAAGTATACGAGTGGTTATTATTCAATATTTAAGTATTTAATGACATACGTAATTTTCCTGTTTTCATGGAAATACATAAATGATACTGTACATCCACACTCTTCGAACAAGAATTTGGATGCAAAACCTCCAGTTTTCGAAAAATACGAGTTTTTGTAAAAACAATTAATAAATTACATAGCACCAAATTCATGAAACCCTCCTCTATTTTTGAGGACCAATTAGAACTTTCTAACTTTTTTACTTTTCGTGTAATACCTCATTACTGTCGAAAATTCTAGGTTTTTATAAAAACTCGTGTTTTTCGAAAACTGGAGATGATACAGCAACTCGGTTTTCGAATTATTGTTTAAGGAGTGTGGCTCCACAAGAATCACCCACTAACTATTGAAATTATTTAAATTCTTATTAAAAATCATAGTGTTCTCATAGGAATTTTATCCACTGTACCGTGGACTGTCGTGTTCAAACGTCTTCATTCGACATCGAATGATTCTCAGGATTAACGCAGTCTTTTTTAAGGTTTTTCCTACAATCGTTGTTGATTCGAGTACCACACTATGCTTTTTTTAAGCATAAACAGAAAGCACGGTCAGTGAAACAAGATTAAAGAAAATGGCAACTAAGAAAGATATTGGAAGATTAAATTAGATATCGAAGAAACTTGTTAAATTTTGGTTGGAAAATTTTTATATTTGATTAATATGTCTGCAATATATTTCACAATAAACGATTTTCTTTAAAAGAAAAATAGAATTCTTCGATTCATTCGAACGAGTGTATACTGCATTTTGGTTTGGATAATTGATGTTCCATTTTACTAGATCGTCCAATAAGTTTTCTCGAACGACAAAACATATCGAACAACCTATTGTATCGAATTACACAAATTGTGAATCTATTTGTAACAACCATAGCGAGCCATGCGTCTTGAAATACTTCATTCCTTAAAATCTTGATAAATATCATCTCGAGAAGCTCTTAAAACGTACAATACGATTACCATTTCCAAATCGACGTCTACACGAAACATTAACATTGAGCAAAAGCTGTTTCGTACAGTGTACGACATCACCGCGACGATATTCGTTGAACTGTATGATTTCACAAAATGCTCGCAAATTTCGTGTTCATTAAAGGCGAGCAACCAGTGTATTCAGTTTGCTCATTGATCGTCGAAAGCCGATCTCCTCTTCCTGTCGGGCAAGTGAAACAGACCAGCGAGGAAACCAGCAGGGAACACGAGAAGCTTAACGGACATACGTCTACCTTCGAACAGCCGTGTAGACCTGTGTATGGCCAGATAATTTAGGTCAGCTTAGGTTGGGCTGTTGGGGTCACGTCCGTGCTAGGGGATGATCTCTCCCCTCGATACACAACAATAGTCATTAGCGCATCAGACACGATGGCGACGCCTCACGATCCCTCCAAAGAAGATGATAGTGATGACGCTGATAATGGTAGTACCGGTGATCGTGCTTTATAGGGACAATGATGGGTCAACATTGCAAATATGATCAGCAGTTTGCGACTGGTTCGTCCCACGATCGCGTTTTCAAAGATTCCATTTGCCAATTTCAGAAGCAAAGATTAAAATTTGCGTTTGAAAATTTACGAGATTACATTTACCGACATTTAAGTGTCTTGTACCGTGGTTAATTAAACCATATCGGTATATCGAAATTTCACAATCCAGTGCTGGGAGCTTCTTTTCGATTGACTAAATTTTTATTATTAGAACGTCACTTGATTGCTCGACGTTTTATTCTACACATCGTTCGAATGTATCGCTACTAACTTAAATTTATATTGCAGCAAATATTCTACGTTTGTTTTGATTTCGAGCACGTATCATCTTGTCAGAATTGAAATACCAGGGTTAGGACTCTCGTGTAACTATTTGTTGAACTAATGAGTCGAATTAACGGAGTGTCGTCGAGTTGAAAGGATAGGTGAATCACGACTCGTGAAGTGTTTAACGTAGAAAACTGCGATATCGGAAGGAGAGTTTTCTCGAAGGTTTAGTGATTTTGTCGTGACTGATTATGTTCCTATCTGTTTCATCGATGAACGTTCGGTCGGGTTAGTGCTTGCCTATGATCGGTTAAATCGGTCGTTGTTGGGATGTCGAAGGTAGATATTTGCAACAGAGCTTGCCAATAGGAAACTAATGCGATTTAAAACTATATGGAATGTAATATTTAATACTATAAAAGGATGAAGCATGACGCAGCGCAAGAATGTTGCGCGAATGATCGGTTTATGACCTGTCTTGCCATGATTGGCAGATAGCTACTCGCCAGATTTTGCGAAACAAACTTTTTCGTCTTTATGAGTTGCAATGGTAATTTGACCCTCGATAGTTGCGGCGCGATACTATTATTACATAATAATAATTCGAAATTAACCATTGCGGTAGTCTACATCGAGCAGCCACATTTTTTTACTATATACACCTATTACGGTTGGTAGAAAAATAACCACTGCGAATTTAAACGAAACTGCAGAAAGGCATCCGGGGACCGTTCCTCTGGTCGAAATATAATTAAGCGGTTAATTAGCAGTCGGAGGCAGTTGAAGGTAGCAGGTTGTTTTGCATGTTCTGCGGTCACGGGTAAGATTTGCGTGTGCGCATTTCGGGCTCACTCTGAATCTTTCATGAAGGCTGGCCGGCTCCTTTTAATGTCTGCAGCGCTGTATAGAACGCTGATGTGATCTAGGTAACTCTATACATAATGTACATGTATGAATGTAGAAATACAGTAAGTAGAAACCCTTACGGAATGCCATATCCCCAAACATGAGATACGATCTCGGAGTATTGTACGTGGACGGTTTGGGGTTGTTGCGGCGTGGTTTGAATGGAAAGAATCGGAAGCATAAACGTGCGAAACTTGAATCAAATTGTATCGAAATTCACCATCGAAGAAGCTTCTCGCAAACGTAACCATGTGTATTGGGTCTTTTTACAAATAAGCCTATCGATATTCAACGATTCGATAAACGGTTGAGAAACCGATGATACAATTTTTATTTTTAAATCTACCGTTCTACGCGAAGAGTAATTTCTATCTAAATCAACTATTATTAGCTACCTTTGCATACATTTCGCATTACGTTTTGCAAACACACGGAGATACGGAGATAGACCCAAAAGTACCAGACTTAACAAAGAAAACGAAAAATTTGGGAAAAAATATCTTTATTTCTCTACATAGCCTCCTTTTAGATCGATACACTTTTTCAAACGATGTTCAATAACTTCGATACCCTGTTTATAGTGAGAAAGCCCCCTATCCGAGGGGGCTAAATCTGGCGAATAGGGTGCGCGAGGAAGTAATTCGAACGTTATCTCATTGATTTTGACCATCGCGATAACAGATGGTGAACTGGTGCATTGTCTTGATGAAACGAAACCTCCTTTTTCCCCAATTGCTGTCGTTCTTTCTTGATTTCATCACTGAAACGCTGCAATAAGCTCGCATAATACTCACCGTTGATCGTTTTTCCATTCTGAAGATAATCGATGAAAATTATCCTACGCTCACATGACCTTGCCTGCAGATGGAACTGTCTTCGCCTTCTTTGGAGCCACTTCTCTCGTTTCAGTCCATTGTTTCGACTGTTCCTTCGTCTCAAGTGTGAATCGATGCACCCATGTTTCATCCATGGTTACGAATCGACGCGAAAACTCGGCTTTATTGCTGTGAAACCTCGCCAAACACTCGATCGAAACATCCTCACGACGCTGTTTTTCTTCCATTTTGATTAATCGCGGCACCCATCTTGCGCACAACTTTCTCCTGTCCAAATTTTCAGTCAATATGCTATGTACAACACTTTTCGATATGCCTACCATGTCTGCTAGCTCGTGCACTTTCAGTCAACGGTCATCCAATACCATTTTGCAGACTTCTGTCATCATTTCAGACGTAGTTACTTCATTTGGTCGATCATTGTGATGTTCGTCTTGACAGTTCGTAAGCCCTCGTTAAAACTGCCAGCCAACATTTTACAATTGTAAATAAAGAAGCAAACCCCTAGAGTCTATCGTATCGCATAAACCAATTTTGTCCATGTTCACAAGTTCACTGAGAACGTTCACTATTGATGGCTGCCAAACAAATACTAAACAACGTAGCGTCGTCAACCTTCAAACTTAAGCTTCATAAGGTCGGTACTTTCTCTCTTAGTCATTCTTTTCAAACAACTACCGCCATCTATACGTCAGGACGGGTACTTCTGGGACTATCCCGTAGAAGAACTGGGACGAGTAAACTTTTATGCTTCAGTTTGGTCTGTAGAAGTAATTCGAAAATTACAGGTTTAGAGTTATAAGAATTTTATATTGAATACCCGATAAAATGAAGAGTGAAATGCGTGTTCCTAAAAGGAATTACGACAACTATTGCAGCAAGTCACATTGGTGTCGTTTATGGAGAAGGTCTTTTATGGGTTCGTAGGTGCAGAAAATTATTCGATCAATTCGATAAGGAAAATTTTAATCTGGAAAATGGCCATAAGCTGGACGAGACGAACGACGAGAGAATTCGTAATCTGGTGAACGAAGCGACAAGTTTATTAGTGCAAGAAATATTTGAAATGTTAAACGTGTCAAAATTATGTGTACATAGATATTTGAAGAAAATGGGCATGATGCCAAAAGAGGACGTATGGGTACCGCATCAACTCACGGAGCGTAGTCTCCTTGATCACATGGCAATTTGCATATCGTTGCTTGCACGTAACGAAACGGAACCCTTTCTGAAACGCATAGTAATTGGAGATGAAAAATGGATCACGTACGAAATCCCCAAAGGCAATAAACTTGGACGGAAAGAGAAAATCCAGCAGAACGAGTTGCAAAACTTGATTTACATTATCGCAAAGTTCTTTTCCTTGCAGGGTAGGACTACCAAAGAATTTTATTCGGCTTGAAAAATTAAAAGGAACAATTGCAGATACACGTACAAAACTTATAAATCGTGGTAATGCAATTTTCCATAACAACAATGCCAGACCATACACTCCACGAAATGTGCAAAAAAATTACACGTATTTGGTTGGAAAATTTTATCCCATCCACCAATATTATTTGTTTGTACAATAAACTGTACAATATTATTTGACGAGAAACTTGACAATGTAAACGTAATAGAAAATGCTTTTTCAAAAATATTTGTATGATAAACCAAAGGAATTTTGTACTAATGGGATCGTGTCGTTGCTTAAGAAGTGAGAAAAGATTGTGCAAAGAAAAGGCAATTATATTTTTTCGTAAGCCTCATAGGTATGATTAAAAAAATTACTTTATATGAGAGAAAAATAAACGGCACGAATTTATGGAACAACTTAATATACTGGGTGGTCTCTGCAACTATTTCAGGTCATAACTGCGTTACTAATGCATTTACGAAAAAGTGTCAAAGGAAAAAGGTAGAATGCAGTACTCGAAGTACATCTGTAGGACCTTAGATGTTTTTTCAAATTCAACAGTGCATGTGCAATTAAGAAATGCATCCTTTCTTTAAATGGAAATATATATTTTTTCTAGCACAGATTCATTTCCCTGTCGTTCTATGTAAAAAATTATTAAGGTATCGTGGAAAAAAATTATTAGTTTTCGAGGTGTTTTCAAGAATCGTCTTTATTGAAGAACAGTGTTTACATTTACAACTAAACCATGAAGCGTTTAAGCATCTTCTTTAATAAGTACATTATTTAAAATATCTCAAAAACTAATAATTTTTTACATAGAATGGACAGGGGAATGGATCTGTACTACAAAAAATATACATTTCCATTTCAAGAAAGGATGCAATTTTTAATTGCAAATGCACTTTTGAATTTGAAAAAACATCCAAGGTTCTACAGTGCTCTTCGAGTCATTTACCTTTGATATTTTTTCGTAAATGCATTAATAACGCACTTATGACTTGAAACAGTTGCATGGACCAGCCAGAATGTATAATAAATAGTAACTTGTATAAATTCTGTTATACATAAATAAGAACTTATATCAATTCTCTTACACTGTATCTATTCGAGACTTTAACTTTAAAATTACTCAATAAAAGACTACTGTACCTGAGTGATAATTGGCGACGATGGTTTAATACTTTAGTATCTTTCAGAATAATATTATTCGAAGAATTTTGCTACCATTGGAAAAATTTTCTTTTCAAGTTTGCTCTAATTGATGTTTCTTTCGGGATTTGGAGTATTTACTGTATTTGAAAATAGAACGTTTCACTATTACATTCACCGGAAAGTGAAAGGTTATTTTTGAAAATTAAACATTAACGAATGAGTCTCGTATGACCAATTTTTGGTAAGTAGACTAAGTAATACTGTTCGAGAACAGTATTAAGCAATACTGTTTCATATTTCCGAGTAAATTTTGCGATTCCTTTACATTTATTGGAATTGAAACATTTGTTGTTTACTTCTAAAGCAATTGAGAATGCGGAATTTTGTCATTCTTCGCTTCACTGATTCGATAGTTCGTATTTACAGTGTTTTTAGTGGTTGGTAGAAGATGCTTTTATTTATTGATTATTCGGTGATAGAGCGGATGCTCCTACAGCTTTGTTCGTTGTTTCATTTCCGGTAATACCGATCCACAATGAAATCCATGCAGTGTTATTAGTTTGGTGTTTGCTTTTAAAGAAGATGGCTCAAATATTTCTCAAGTTCTATGTTTATTATAATTGAGTACATTATCCATGATGAGCTTTTGTATATGAGTAAATCTTGTTTTAACTTTTTTAACAATATAGTAAAATGATTTTGATCAGTTAGCAATGATTAATTGACATTAATTAATAATACCGTAATATTGACAAAGTATTAGTGATTTAAACATGGTACTTGGTTAATTAATTATTCATTTTCAATAATGGCCTGATACAGGGGTCGAAAATGGTTTCGATTAATACGCAGCTATATTCTATATAAAATTCTATAAATATAAATTCAGAATAATGTTTAATAAATGCAGATACTTCTGAAAAGAATAATGTGTTTGGTCAAATGCGAAATAGTGGAGGAATTGCGATCATTTTATTAATTTAGCACGAAAGCAATTCTGCATTGTCAGATTTGTATCAATTTCTTTTCAACAGAGAGCAACGTGTATTTCTTTCTTCGGGACAAATTATAAATTGTATAAAACAAAACTTACGAAAGAAATATTAAAAGAAAAAAAAATTTTTCTTTACTATCTTTTCAGTAAAAGTGTGTAGCAGGAATAAATTAGCCAATTAGCTCTTTTCTTCTTATCTTCTAGTTTTTCTTTTCAAGGAGTCATAGTTCAAACGTCTAAATGCCATTTTGTCCTACTTTTACGTTTCTGTCACAATAGCCCCATCTGCACAAAAATTATTGCACAAAAACAGAGGAAACAATCTAGAATCTAGAGGAAAAACCATAATTTTCACATACGGTAAAACTAAATGGAAAATAATAAGTCTAAGAAATTCTTATAACTTTTAAACATAAACTGTACTTGAACACTTCAACTTATTAATGACAAATCGTTCGATACTAATTCATTCGAAAGTAAAATAAGCAAAATGCAGTATTTTTCATTTTTAAATGATCTGCTGACAGTTCTCCACTCCACTTTATTTTTAGCGTACACATATCGATATGTTGTGGGTCTTTTAATCGAACAATAACTAAAACTATTGCAAGAAGATTATAAAGAACACCCCTAAACGATACAAGAGAAATCAGTCTTTTTCTTACAAATTACATTTTCGTGATAGTAATATTATTAATTAGTGATTTAAATAATATGAAATTCTAGCCACTAGCGTAATAATTCTTTTCAATAATGCTGCTCATTCAAAATGAATTCCATCTGAATTTCAGAAAAAATTTTATAATTTTTACACTCTATTGTCTGTTGTATGAAGCGTTCAAATTTTATCGTATTCTTTTTTATCTTTCGTAAGAATTGTAATTCTAAATATTGTAATTCTAAAAATTGTAATTACTAAATATACTGTAGTGTTTTTTATAATAATTATTAGAATTACAATATTCGCTAACAACTCGCAAATTAAATATTACTCAATATTTTTGATGAATTCTCATACTCGACAAAGCATATCTCTGACTGCTTTATAATTAATTATTAGCAGATGCAAAGAGCTTCAATTTTTTACTCATCTTTTATTATGAATGATACATACATATAATATGCTACAAAATGAAATTTTTTATACGTGCATTGTACGCAAACAAATAAAATGTTAATCTGGATCGTGTGATGGTGCAGTGCTCTCAAGTAGATAGTTTCGGGTTCAACATTATTTCAAATTTCAAATTTGAATAAGATAATTATTATCTTTCGTACAATGTATGGGTTTTAAAAATTTAGAAAAACGTAGTAATTATCGCATTTAAAAGGAAACAGGCTTTCGTACCGGACACGTTGGTTATATTTGGGAAATTGATTAAAAAATAAAGTTATACGATAGACAATGCGATTATAGATATTAGTACTATATTTTATCGAAATTGGTTCAACAGTATTCGACTAAATATCGACATTAGCACAGAAAGTATAATTTCAAGGAAAACGTATTTAACATTTGACTAATGATAGCGAAGTATTAACCCTTATCTACAGACTATAATTTTAGGCGTTCTATATTTGTTATTATAATGAATTTTTCAATGATATTTGTTCTATATTATTTTGTAGAATTCGACTTATTAATCAAAAAGAAAATTTCTACTTGTTTGCAACAGAACTGTGGACTTAACCCTTTAACTTGTCCATGATGAAAATTGGAATAGCCATTCTTCGATTGTCCCTTAATAATATTTAAATATTTTTACTCAAAATTTACATTCAATTTGCATAATAGAGACTTTTGCACAATGAAAATGGCGCAGCCGTTTATATATATGTCGAGCGGAACAAGCTCAAAATTGTAAATAAAGAGACACGTTTTCCTCGAGTTTCCTACGACGCTAAGTAATTTCTCGATCGTTTGTAACTTGAATGATTATCGTCGAACATTATCGATGTTAACATGTAACGACAAAGGCATTAATTCATTTGCATAAGGAGTCGCAAAGGAACGAAGCGAAGAAACAGCCTTCCTTAGAAGAGGATTACGGCCCAAGAAGTCCTCGAAAGGCACCTTCTTCCTCGAATATGTTCCCTTAAGTGAAACGTTGTTTGTCTGCCCTCGGAGACCTCCCTTGTCCTTATATACAATTATAATATCTTCCATTATTAAGGCCCTTTCGTCTTGTTCGTTCTCCTCAGTCTTTTGTCGCATATTTGCCCGCCTAACGAGGGCGCATGTCCTCGAGACAAACAACGTCCGACGACGATATTTCAACTTTTCATGCGACGATACTCGAGTCGGCAACTCGGAATCCCACGCCCCTTTTCTACCCTGTCTTTTCCCTTGTCGTCAACCAATCCGGGACATCGGACGGGAATCCGGACACTCCAGTAGCTTTGAAGAACCTGTGAATGCTTTGCAAAGAGCTCAATAATTGGTTGAACCTTTACTATCCGGAGATAAGCTCGCTTGGAACGACGTTGAACGCGATTCAGCGGGAAAAACGATTGTTAAACGTTTTCGGCTACGAAGGCAACGAAAGTCGATGAAATTGTGGAGAAGTCAAATTTTAACAAAGACCCCGTTGCGTCTCGAAATATCTCAATTCGTTTCCAGTTACCAAGGAATTTTTGTTGCAGCTCTCGTGTTCCTACAACGATACTCAACAACGTGTCCTATACTGTTTTTCTCGGTTTTCTTAGCTCGAACAATATTTCGAAGACGAATGTTCGATAAAATAGAAAATTAACATTTTTATATTAAACACTGTACCTTTGCGAGATTATTAACAACGGATTGCCGAGATCTAAAATAACACTAAACATGGGCCTGTTTGGATTATTTTTAATTATATGGATAGTTTTCAGATTTTCGTACGAGGGTAGTACCAGAAGTACCCGAGCTGACGTATAGATGGCGGTAGTTGTTTGAAAAGAATGACTAAGGGAGAGAGTGACGCCTTTATAAAGCTTAAGTTTGAAGGTTGACGACGCTACGTTGTTTAGTATTTCTTTGGAAACCATCAATAGTGAACGTTCTCAGTGAACTTGTGAACATGGACAAAATTGGTTTATGCGATACGATAGACTCTAGGGGTTTGCTTCTTTATTTACAGTTGTAAAATGTTGGCTGGCAGTTTTAACGAGGGCTTACGAACTGTCAAGACGAACATCACAATGATCGACCAAATGAAGTAACTACGTCTGAAATGGTGACAAAAGTCTGCAAAATGGTATTGGATGACCGTTGACTGAAAGTGCACGAGCTAGCAGACATGGTAGGCATATCGAAAAGTGTTGTACATAGCATATTGACTGAAAATTTGGACAGGAGAAAGTTGTGCGCAAGATGGGTGCAGCGATTAATCAAAATGGAAGAAAAACAGCGTCGTGAGGATGTTTCGATCGAGTGTTTGGCGAGGTTTCACAGCAATAAAGCCGAGTTTTCGCGTCGATTCGTAACCACGGATGAAACATGGGTGCATCGATTCACACCTGAGACGAAGGAACAGTCGAAACAATGGACTGAAACGGGAGAAGTGGCTCCAAAGAAGGCGAAGACAGTTCCATCTGCAGGCAAGGTCATTTGAGCGTGGGTTAATTTTCATCGATTATCTTCAGAATGGAAAAACGATCAACGGTGAGTATTATGCGATCTTATTGCAGCGTTTCAGTGATGAAATCAAGAAAGAACGACAGCAATTGGGGAAAAAGGAGGTTTCGTTTCATCAAGACAATGCACCAGTTCACCATCTGTTATCGCGATGGTCAAAATCAATGAGTTAACGTTCGAATTACTTCCTCGCGCACCCTATTCGCCAGATTTAGCCCCCTCGGATAGTTTTCTGTTTCCAAGCTGGAAAAATGGCTCGATGGTAAAAGATTTGCCAACAATGAAGAGATAGTGTGCGGTTGATAGCTATTTTACAGAGGTCGTCGGTTCTCACTATAAACAGGGTATCGAAGTTATTGAACATCGTTTGAAAAAGTGTATCTATCTAAAAGGAGGCTATGTAGAGAAATAAAGATATTTTTTCCCAAATTTTTTGTTTTCTCACGCACCCTATTCGCCAGATTTAGCCCCCTCGGATTGTTTTCTGTTTCCAAGCTGGAAAAATGGCTCGATGGTAAAAGATTTGCCAACAATGAAGAGATAGTGTGCGGTTGATGACTAATTTGCAGGGTCGACGATTCTCACTATAAACAGGGTATCAAAGCTATTGAACATCTTTGGGAAAATTGGTGAACATCTGAAATCTATTGGAGAACAACTGGAATCTTTTGGAGAACGAACATTGTAAAACAACTGTAATCTATTGATGAACAAACATGGGAGAACAACTGATATCTATTTTTATTATATACACAATTTTCAAATTTAGGTTGAATATTTTTATCATAGCCTCCTGGATCTCTTCCAGTTCATTATGAGACTCCTTTCAGTGTCAGGTTCAACTTACTTAGAATATAAAAAAATATCTTTTGGTAACAGATTGGTCGAATACGTGGAATGAAATAGTACTGACGTTTGTTTCTTGATCAAGAACATCGTCACATTTTGCAACGATCCCCATAGAATAAACTCGCGCGTTGTTGCGCAGTAGAAAGTGATACATTGTAGAGCTCGTTACTTGTTGAGACATATCTAAATGTATGACAGTTAACACGTCGCGATGCGTTGTCGCGCGAGTGAATATTCAAGCATTCGAGAATGTACAGTGTAAGCGAAAGCATGGCGTCGTATTCATAACAAAGTTCCTTTTGTTAATTTAGTATGGTAGAATGCCGAGAACTGGGCGTTTTCCCGCTATCGGCTCCCCAGATATACATAGATATATTGGGTTGTCCGGAAAGTTCGTTCCGATTTTCAATTAATGGTATCAGAACTGATCTGAATATATCAGAACGATTGAATATAATTGACTTCTAAAAAGTGATATTTTAGGGATAGTTGGGAAAAGGTTTGGTTAGGATACATTAATTTTGGTAAGTTTTATATACACTTTTGAATCTGGAAGGAAAGGAAGTGCATTATTTGCATTTGATGCTTTTCTTCTACCGAAAAGGTAAAAATGCCACACAAGCAACAAAAAAGATATGTGCTGTTTATGCTGAAGCTGCTGTAATTAAAAGAACTCTGCAGAAGTGGTTTGCTACGTTTAAGGGGCACACCACTCTGAAACGTCAAAAAATGGGTAAATTTTGCGAATTTTTTTTACCAAGTAGTTACTAAATGAAAAATGTAGTCTCCCTCGAAGAATATAAATATAACTTTCAGCGTTATTTTACAATTTTGCGAAAGTAAAAATTGTACAAAATGGCGAAGTTATTCGCTGTTCCCAGAACCCCTGCTGGTGAAACATTGTTGCTGGACGTCACAGTTGACAAGAACTGGGAGGTTTGAAATAAAAAAATATTTTCGATTCGTAAACTAGAGATACTATTATCTAAAACGTAGCGTACGATTTTTCGAGAATTTTAATAATTGTAGAAATGGTCGAAGTTTGGAGAAAAAACAATCATTTTTATCAAAAAAAAGAAACAACTTTAAACGTTTGTAAAAAATTGAATAATTAACATATTAAAAATATTGAGTAAAATGTAGCGTAAGATTTTTCAAAAATTTTAATAATTTAAAAGGAAACGGAAGTTGTAATTTTACTATAATGAAGACACTAGAGAAAAGAGACAGAAATCTCGTGTGCATCGTGGAACGCATACACGTCTTACAGAAAAGGAAATGTCAACTCAATTCGTATACGTTTCAATTAATTCAACAGAGATAGAAGATAGAAATACTCTCGTACAGATGGAGGCGAACAAGAGAGGTGATCAATCGATAGAACAAGATAAAAAATTCCCTCAAAGCTAGAGAACACTGGAGGAAGAAAAAAACAAAACTCCAGAAACTCGGATAAAATAGTGGAAAAGAGACCGACAAAGAAGAGATGGGAGGAACACAAAGAAAGAAAACTATTGGAAAAAGAAAAGATGATAGAAAGAATGGACTTTAGACGATTTGATTGGATTAAAGAAAGGAATGATCGGGTAAATAATATTACCTACGCAGAGTAAAGGGTACTAACGTGTCACAAAGAAGCAATGGGCTGGTTCACGATAAAAAAAAACATCAGATGTTGGAACTAATGTTCTGGAAGAAAAGAGTAAATGTATTGTAATAAAGAGCTCGGTTCAAAGCCAGACTGAAGGAGGATCTGAGCAATAACAAGGAATAAGTTATGAGGAATCCGTCGCGCCAGTAGTGAAACTAGCAACAATAAGGGCCATACTTGTGATCGCTTGTATGCGAAACTACAAAATTAAACAGTATGATGTAAAATTAGCCTACTTGTACGAGAATATAATGGAAGATGTATAATACATATAAAGGAACTTTCGAGGTTCCAGTTTGATAAGGACACGGTGTGCAAGCTGAGAAGCCTTAGGGTGAGAGCATACGAAAGAAGATTTGTGCATCTGTACAAAACTTAAAGATTGTGAAGTGATAATTATTAGTATATATGTCGACGATTTTTTAATAACAAATTCTAGCAATAGTATGATGAATATCATAGTAAATCTAATTTGAGAGTATTTAATATTGAACGAAAAGGGAAAAAAGAATTTTTCGAACAGTGATATTGTGAAAATAGAGACTATCATTTTGTTGTTTCAGGAAAAGATAGATTCTTTAATGTAACGTCACACTCATCTACAATGTCGTTAAATTATTCTATGAATATCCAAAGTGAACAAAAGACTTATACGAACCCAGACCTAACCCACAAGTTTTAAAACAGTTAATTATTGTCTGTTTTATTACATTTCTTCATTATTTGTCTACTATTCTCATTGCTTGGAAAATTGTGAAGGGGGTGTTTTTCCCCTTCCTCTATGTTTGATAAGATTTTGTTTCCAACTTTGTTTCTATATAAAGTTTGAAAATTGTTTACAATCTCTTCGTTTAGAAGTTGCAATTTCAAAGTAGCGTTCAAAATGGCTAAATTGCATTTTAACCAAGAAGAAAGAATATTGTTGTGTGTCGTACAATTGTCTGTGAATGAAACAGTTGTTCGTTTTTCTTTTTTCATTATTTCATTCGGCTCAATTATCCAGTCCACAGATAATTCAATGGTTATTCATATCTTCTTTTTGCTCGCATAATCTAAGGTTAATTATCTGCAATCCGCAAAACATGGCAGTTTCTTCGATTTTCTTATAATAAAAGGCTTAAGTTTCTTTGTCCCTGATATATTGGTTGCTAACAATGTTTGTAAGTTTACTTTCCATCCGTGACAAATTTCATCTTTCGTATCAGCATTTTAACTGCACAAATTTTTTGGAGAACAATATTCCGTCTCTTTTGCAATTTCTCTAGCGACTCATTGTTGCCTCCAACATTCTTATTCTAACATTTGCATCTCTGCTTTGTTTAAACCATTTTATTAAATATTCTTCGATATTAGAATATTTGGCAGTTCTTTTCCTTTTACCATTCAAATTGTAACACAAAATACTTTTCTGCATAGTTTCATTTCCATTTTTCAAAATCGTCAAACGAAAGGTCATAAAAATCCCAAATTCGTTATTTTAACGATATTTTCTTTCATTTTTCACCCACTTTTGACTGTTTCAATTACGTTCACCTTTTCAGAGAGTATTAATATTTTAATCTTCTTCTTAGAACTCGTATTATTCAATGTAAACTCGAAAGTTAAAAACGTCGATGGGAGATATACTTTCGAACAAGGAAAATACGGTTAGTTTGGATAAACCTCCACGTGGTCGAATAGCGAAGAAATAGAAACCTAAATGATTGTGTCGTTCTATTTTTCTCGTTTTATGTTATTTGTGACAAATTCTAAAAGTTAAGAGAAAGGAGACAGTATCGAATGATCGCCTTTTTGACATCATACGACACGTAGCGATGAACTTTGAGTTGTAAAGACAGTGGCACTAGAATTTCGACTTGTAGAGGTCAAGCTATTCTAAATTTGCAGTACAAAACATTATATCCAAACATGTGGCAATTAATTCGAGTGAAGTAAATTTGATTTCAACTTGTAAAAATTTTTCTAGCGAAACGGAAGGTTCCATGAAGCTTTGAGTAACAGAGATTCGAGTTACTGAGATTCGACTGTAATACAAAATACACGTTTAAGTTATGCATAGTTTCCTGCATTGTAAATCTGTTTTCGCGTCCCCCATTTCGGAAAACATTGCTGTCTCGTGGAGTCTCCTTTGGGTCCAACCTGCACAAAATTCAACGAATCGGCGATGCCCGTGCGAGGACTAGCTCCGATGCTGATGAAGCCTTGTCGTTCGAAGGACTCTCGTTTACAGATAAATATCCGTTGTAAATCTCAACGATCTTAACATTCGCCAGGCGCTTCCTAGACGCTGGGACTTCCACGGGATTCATGGAAATTTGTCAGATGCCCATTAGTCGTTTTCAGGAGCGTAAAATTAGGGTACAAAGGACTCGTCGAGCAGTGGAAGCGCAAGAAGTGTCTTAGATAAGCTTACGGGTCACAAAATTCCAACGACTAATTCTACCCGTCTTTCACGGGCGCGTCTTCGTTGTCTCTCAACGCCACTTTTAGCGGTGTACAAACAATCTTGGCGCAAAATTACCCCTTGCCGTCTTTGCTACAGCCCCGCCGCCATGGTTATTTGTCGAGGAGGATTGAGAGGGTGAGCTCGCTGTTGCGGAAAATGAAAGTCGTCTTTCGAAGCAGTTCCCTTGGATTTGCTCGTGTGCGCGATCTCTTGAACCGTCGACGAGCTTAATAAGGAACGATGCTTAATTTCGTTCGTGCGTTCGCCGCTTCCTCCCTCCTTCAAACTCGTTTCGTTTCTTCGACTTCGTTTTTGTCCGCTTTCGTTTTTCCATCCTCGAATCGATTCTAGGACATTCGAATGTCAGGATGTCTACCATTTCCATTCGAATTCGAAATCCTTAACTTTCGCGTTCTCTACCAATGATTTACTTAGATACACCCAAGTGAGCTTAGAGGGAAGATCAAAAGGAGATCGGTAGTTCATTGAGTTGCACAGCTTGAGAGTAGCACCTGCGAAGGTAATCCCAGAAGTACCTGACCTAACAAAGGAAATACAAAAGATTTGAGTAAAAATATCTTTATTTCTCTGTGCAGTCTCCTTTTAAATCGATACTAACATCGATTTGACACCGAATTCCTTCGTCGACGAATGGACTCCCTAAATAATCTCTAAACTGTAACACTCTAAATTCTAGTACTCCTCGAGCAAGTATTCAGGCAAAGATAAATCCCAACTTCATAACTGGAGAACAAACATATACGCAGAAGCCTTCACTGTCTAGCATACGGGGATAGTACCGGAAGCACCTGACAAAGGAAACACAAAAGACTTGAGTAAAAATATCAAAATATCTTTCTTTCTCTACATAGCCTCCTTTTAGATCGATACACTTTTCCCAACGACGTTCAATAGCTTCGATAACCTATTTATAACGAGAACCGTCATACTCTGCAAAATAGCCTTCAACCGCATACTCCACTTCTTCATTGTTGACAAATTTTTTATCTTCGAGCTATTTTTTCAAATTTAAAAACAAAATAATCCGAGGGGACTGAATCTGGCGAATAGGGTGCGCGAGGAAGAAATTCGAACTTTAACTCATTGATTTTGACTATCGCGATAACGAATGTGTGAACTGGTGCATCGTCTCGATGAAACAAAATCCTCTTTCTCGCCAAATGCTGCTGTTTTTTCTTGATTTCATCATTCGAACGCTGCAATAAGTTCGCGTAATACTCGCCATTAATTGTTTTTCCTTTCTGAAGATAATCGATGAAAATTATTCCACGCGTATTCCAAAACACTGACCCCATAGCCTTGCCTACTGATGGAACTGTCTTCGCCTTCTTTGGAGCCGCTTCTCCCGTTTCAGTCCATTGTTTCGACCGTTCCTTCGTCTCAGGTGTGAAGCGATGCACCCATGTTTCATCCGTGGTTACGAATCGACGCGAAAACTCCACTTTATTGCTGTGAAACCTCGTCAAACACTCGATCGAAACATCCTCACGACGCTGTTTTTGTTCCATTGTGAGTAATCGCAGCACTCATCTTGCACACAGCTTGCTCGCGTTCAAATTTTCAGTCAATACGCGATGTACAACACTTTTCGATATGCCTGCTATGTCTGGTAGCTCGTGAACTTTCAATCGACGGTCATCCAATACCATTTGGTGGATTTTTGTCACCATTTCGGGCAGAGTCACCTTATTTGGTCGACCACTGCATTGCTCGTCTCGATAGCCTCGTTTAAACTCTGCCATCCAATATTTTACCGTTGTTAACGAAGGAGCAGACTCTCCCGGAGTAGAATCTAGCTCTGCTTCCATATCGGTTCGAGTAAGTCCTTTCGAACGAAAGTATCGTATCACGTAACGATAACCGATTTTTTCCATGTTGTCAAGTTCACTGAGAACGTTCACTATTGATGGCTGTCGAACAAATACTAAACAACGTAGCGTCGTCAACCTTCAAACTTAGACTTTATAAAGTTTGTAGTTTCTCCCTTAGTTATTCTTTTCGAACATCTACCGCCATTTATACGTTAGATCGGTTACTTTTGGGATCACCCAGATTAAAGTAATCCCATGGAAACAGTTCTTGCAAGTGATAACCAGTGGACGTCTCCAGGATCTTTGTATTATATAGAACCATAAAGACATCACACCTACTCATTAATAAATAATTATCTCAATTTTACAAAAAGCTTTTATATTGTTTTCGATGTCCGCATAGACTGAAATTTTTCAATGGCATGTATTTAACTATTGGTGATCGAATGTCCGATATTCAGAATTATTTGGGATTTGACATCTAAATACTAGCATCTACTACATACTGAACACGTGCAAATGCTTTCTTTGGATTATTATAACTTATTCATTGTAGTTTCATTTGTTATTCCCAGATTTGATCAATCTTTAAAATTCTTCGTACGAAAATATCATAAAATTCGATTTTAGATTTATATTTGCCTATCTACTTTATTAACGTTACGAAATTCCAATTTGATGGTAAAATTTTAATATCAACCGACATATTCCACCATACATCGTAGTTTCTCGCACGACCTCCGCTCTAACCTAATTTTATCCTCCTGCAATCGACTTGAAATTGCATCGCTTTCCATCGATCGCAGAGGGATACGATTTTCATCAGAGGGCCAACTGCCTATCAGGAGTCGCGACTGTTTATACGGATTTTACAAACTCAAAGAGTCGCACCCTCTTCGTTAACGTATTAATTAACGCTCCTGTCGCCGCTGCGACACGGAAGCTATAAATACTTCGTTAGACCCTGCCCTCGCTGTGAAGTCAAGTTTCGTTGCACCGAGTATCGAACGTCAAATTATTTCTTTCCGGAGAACGTCACAACGACGACATCCCGACACACGAACATCGTGAATTTTTCAACGCCTTACGAAGCTGTAAGTTAATGAGATACAGCGAGCCGATGCAACAACCTATTGCTGTCGCTTACATCTGTACGATTTTACAACACAATCTTAATTAGAATAAGCTCGGTTATGCGTTTATTTTTGTTTTTGGTGCATCTAAAACCTGTCAACAATAGCGCGTTTTTAAGGGAGAACGTTACATTTTGAATTTCAGAAAGTAGATATTCTCTTTTTTGCACTTTTTTAATTTTACATTTTAAGAATACTGTCTAAAATTACGAAGAAATTCGAAATATTAACGAAGATATTACGTTTTTCACTGGGCGTGTCCCAGCGATTAAACTTTAAATGTGTTTTTTTTTTTCGAAATAAGTTTTTGTAGTAAAAAAAAACTTACGTTCCTAAATTAATCAGTTTCTTTTTTTTTAATCTGTACTCACAACGACAACAACGTTCATCTAGTTTCTAAAAATTCTAATTTCATTGAAACAGAATCATTAAAATCAGAGGAATCCTCCCGATTATGCAATTAGGAAATTCGAGTTGTGCGATACGAGAGCGCTTACAGTTTCTATATATAATAACATTTTTATATGAAAATTGGTAGAAATATTATTCAAACCCACGTTCGTGTCTTATTGCTGTTGTCTGCGGTTATTAACCGAGAAAGTCAGCTACAATGACGGGGATGACTTCGTCCCATATTTCCAGGTAGAAATTGTTTTTTTTATCTGAAAAGATTATCTAACCATAATCGGTTGGATTTCGTTTTACATATCCGAACAGTACTGTACATAGTTGAAAACTTTAGGCTGATGACTCGAAGGCACGTGGATATCAAATGTTAACAATCCTTATATGTTCGCACAACGAAATAACTATGCTCGGAGCAATTTAACAATGGCGATTGAACGAGAATAGGTTAATTATTGGTTGACAGGGTTTAAAAATTGAATAGTGACCCATAGGTTATGAAAATCTACACATCAGAGGGTAACAGGATTCTAACCATTAAGTTCGTGCGCTGGGACTTTATTGTTGTCGGCAGGCGTTAGATAACGTAGTACAATAGTTTAAGTTATTAGAAGACTTTTTTTGCATTGACTAGTTTTCACTTTTTCTCGAAGGTAAAAGTCATTTTTTCCAACATTGTACAAAGGAATGAAAGAAGATACAGAGCGTGTGAAAAATTACAACATTACGTTGCTTGAATGTAGAAATTGATACTCCAATTCGCTGTTTCGTTATTCTAAAGTACTTGTGCGTGTATGATAAAACATAGAAAGATGGTCAATACTTACTCAACGTGATGACAAAAAATCGCGAAATTGTTTATAATGTGACATTCGCTCGCAAATCTATTTACTCTGAATTCAAAGATCGAATGTCACATTTTCTAATAATACACGTGTCCCTAACCATGTGCAGGAAACGGTTGTAGAAAACTCATAATGGTTGACTACAGAGACTATCCACTGGTAGTAATTATTTATCAAAATTAATAACACTAGCCTCAATGCCGATCTATGGATGGTCGACGAAAAGTTTTCGGGGAATCGTTAGTTCTCCGTAATAAACGTCAAACAGTGGAACTTATGGCATCGAGTCTCATCGCGAAGCCATTGAAATCGCAATAAAATTATTCGAGTTCGCATGCGAGTGAAGAAGCCCGCCAGGTTATGAAGTTATGACGTACAGTAACAGTAAAATCGGAGCATCAGCAATCTAGCCGTGATCCTGTCGTAAATTTATGGCAATTGTAGTAAAATTGTCGCGAGAGTGCCGCCGCTCGAAATGTCTCTATTAACTTTACCGTACATTTCCTGCTTCTGTAACGTAGTGCTTGGAGCACGAAATCTAGTAAATTGAACCGTCGAATCCATAAAATCGTGAAATTCGATAGTGCACATATTCTAATACGACAAAGATGCGTATAACGTATTACATACCCCTTTTAGAATTAAAAGATCGAATAACATGCACTTCCTCAGCGAAAACCATTCTTTCCACACTCCCGCGTACTTAAAACGTATTTCAGGCTAGTTTCTTACAAACTTGTGCGATCTTTTTCCTTTGTATGATCCTACGTTTGTTTTCGATTTATCATTAATCGTTCTCAGATTGTATCGCAAATTTCTGCAATGTTCATCGGTATCAAAATTGCTGCTACCTATTGTCAGCATTTATTATATTTTTACGAGGATAGTCCCAGAAGTACCCGACCTGACGTATAGATGGCGGTTATTGTTTGAAAAGAACGACTAACGGAGAAAGTACCGACCCTAGAAAATTAAGTTTGAAGGTTGACGACCCTACGTTGTTTAGTATTTGTTCGACAGCCATCAATAGTGAACGTTCTCAGTGAACTTGACAACATGGAAAAAATCGGTTATCGTTACGTGATACGATACTTTCGTTCGAAAGGACTTACTCGAACCGATATGGAAGCAGAGCTAGATTCTACTCTGGGAGAGTCTGCTCCTTCGTTTACAACGGTAAAATATTGGGTGGCAGAGTTTAAACGAGGCTATCGAGACGAGCAATGCAGTGGTCGACCAAATAAGGTGACTCTGCCCGAAATGGTGACAAAAATCCACCAAATGGTATTGGATGACCGTCGATTGAAAGTTCACGAGCTACCAGACATGGCAGGCATATCGAAAAGTGTTGTACATCGCGTATTGACTGAAAATTTGGACGCGAGAAAGCTGTGTGCAAGATGAGTGCTGCGATTACTCACAATGGAACAAAAACGACGTCGTGAGGATGTTTCGATCGAGTGTTTGACGAGGTTTTACAGCAATAAAGTCGAGTTTTCGCGTCGATTCGTAACCACGGATGAAACATGGGTGCATCGCTTCACACCTGAGACGAAGGAACGGTCGAAACAATGGACTGAAACGGGAGAAGCGGCTCCAAAGAAGGCGAAGACAGTTCCATCAGTAGGCAAGGCTATGAGGGTCAGTGTTTTGGAATGCGCGTGGAATAATTTTCATCGATTATCTTCAGAAAGGAAAAACAATTAATGGCGAGTATTATGCGAACTTATTGCAGCGTTCGAGTGATGAAATCAAGAAAAAACAGCAGCATTTGGCGAGAAAGAGGATTTTGTTTCATCGAGACGATGCACCAGTTCACACATTCGTTATCGCGATAGTCAAAATCAATGAGTTAAAGTTCGAATTTCTTCCTCGCGCACCCTATTCGCCAGATTCAGTCCCCTCGGATTATTTTGTTTTTAAATTTGAAAAAATAGCTCGAAGATAAAAGATTTGTCAACAATGAAGAAGTGGAGTATGCGGTTGAAGGCTATTTTGCAGAGTATGACGGTTCTCGTTATAAATAGGTTATCGAAGCTATTGAACGTCGTTGGGAAAAGTGTATCGATCTAAAAGGAGGCTATGTAGAGAAAGAAAGATATTTTGATATTTTTACTCAAGTCTTTTGTGTTTCCTTTGTCAGGTGCTTCCGGTGCTATCCCCGTATGCTAGACAGTGAAGGCTTCTGCGTATATGTTTGTTCTCCAGTTATGAAGTTGGGATTTATCTTTGCCTGAATACTTGCTCGAGGAGTACTAGAATTTAGAGTGTTAGAGTTTAGAGATTACTTAGGGGGTCCCTTCGTCGATGAAGAAATTCGGTGACAAATGTCAGGTAAGTGGAGTCTTGCACCTAAAATATCGAGGGTCAATTTACTATTGCCTCTCATAAAGATGAAAAACTTTGTTTCGAAAAATCTGGCGAACATTTGTCTGCCAATCGTGGCAAGCCAGGTCATAAACCAACCATCCGTGCATTCTTGCGAATCGTCGCGCTTAATCTTTTTACAGTTTATATGTTGCATACCACCACCACCGGAAAATCGCATATTTTGTTATTGGCGAACTTTATTAAAAGTGACCGCCCTCGACCCCCCGACAACGACGAAATTAACCAATGATAGACTAGCACTAACACCATAGAACTTTCCTTGACGTTATCGATACAAGACTAGATCAGTTATTACAAAAACACAGAATATTATAGATTCAAAGACACCTTCAACCGTACTCGTCCAATCGTTCAGTCTCTTCCTACAAACACCAGTACATTACATACGAGTCCATCTTAATAATTCAGTCACACAAATTGAATTAGGCGTGTGAGAACGCGCAGTGCTAAGATATCACTTCAAGGACTACGTGTCGCAACATGGAGTATGCACCACATGGTCTTGAAAGAATATTTCACTCAATGATCGTATCCTATTTTACTCTTCGGTTAGACAGATTATGTTCTGACTTCCACTATTTATCCACCCTTTCAGTCATGGTACAGTCTGAGTCTAAAAAGGGGCAGATACTATAAAAGAGAGAAAACTGTGTGTGAGTAATCTTCCTCGTAATTGTGAAGTATACACTTTCAAGCTTCTTCAAGGACATCGATCTTTGTATCTCCAATACATCTGTAGTTGACATACCCAAATGTGCAAAATACGAGTGCCACGTTGCGTTGTTGTCAAACGCCTTGGTCATAGAATTCTGACTATTGATACAAATATCGATAATGATGGGATGTTATCGATACAAATATCGTTAATATCGAAATGTTACCTATATTTCGATATGTCAATACATGGTTAAGATATCGATAAGGCAAATGCAAGCGAACGAGGTAGGATGTAACATATTTATTGTAAAATTATTTAAACTATATTAATTTTTATCTGAACTTATTGGACAACCTATTAATGTGCATAATAATGTATTTCAACTTTAATTTTGATCTTTTGATTTTTTGCTTCGAAACAGTTTTGTACACATACATGTTGTAAAATATTGTATATAAGAAATATAATGCACATATGCATTTTGTTTTAATTATATCTTTAATAAAATGTAAGTTCTTTGTTTGTATTTTATTGCGTAAAAAATTATAATCCGTGTGTGATGTTGCATTTTGTATTTTTTTATGAATATCTATTCAAATACGTTCTTGTTTATAGTCTATACATACGTTAATTATTGAAACATTATCGCTCTTATTTGACAGTAAATTGCAATTTTTTTAGTTAATATTGTATTTGTGTATTAAATTTTCTTTATCACTTTAGTATTACTTCGAATCGAATCAAGTTGAGTCTCCAGCATCAAACCTCCAGTCGAGATTGTCGAGATTGTCGAGAGCGTTTGGACGTTTGAAGTAGTTTAGGTATCGGAAATCGGTTTGATCCAAATACTTGGCGTTTAATTAAATACTTAAAAAACGAACGGTTTTTAAATACTTAAAAAACAATACAATAGAAAAGAAATTAGATTCAATTTCATAGTGACTATACATAGAAATTTTCCAGAATTATTCACACATTGTAGAAAAAAATATTTATTCTTACTGGCCAGATCTGTAACAAGCGAGATATTATTTTCGAAAACTGAACAAATTCTTTTCGAAAAACGGACAAAGTCGCAGCTGAAAAATATGCAAATATATTGTTTGCAGTAAGTTGTAACAAAAAGAAATAAATTTTGCACGATCTTATTATAATTAATGGATTGTATTTTTTCCAGTCACTACGTTCGACTTAACGATGTCTTAAGAGTACTACCGATATATCATGAAATATCGATAACTTATCGATAATCCTAAAGAAATTTATACCTTAAATAAGGTATTAAATACCTTAAAGAAAGAATAACAGGAACTTGGCCACAATTAAAAAGCTTATGATTTGAAACGTAAGCACGAGTGTCTACCTTAAATAGATGATTATAGACTCTCGATAAAACTAGCTGCAATCTTCAGGAAACGTTGAAACATTTGCAAAATTCTCAGAAAGTCTTAATATAAAAAGATGTTACCGTAAAAATGAAACACGATTCTTATTTCATTAACTTTTTCTAACAACTGAAGTCTCGTAAAAATATTTTTTTTGTATTTAATTAACATTATTCGGAGAGTCCTAGTTTAAATGCGAAGTATCTAACGCAAAGATTGCTTGTTTCATTCACTTTGGCTGGGTGTATTGTTGCCATACACACAACGAGATGTTAGAATGATTAATACCCGGTCTTGGAAGCATTAAGAAGCATTATTGTTGTCACCAGACCCTAATAGATACAAATGTACGTGCATTGCGCGACCACGTAATTAGCTTGCAAGATGCGTATCTTCTGATGAGGAACAAACCTAACCCAAGCAACCCGTGTCCAACATGCTTATACCTCATTGCAAAATACTGCGTTTATTTCACAGGCTTTAAAACGATGTTACTTTTCTTCATTCCTCCTCGTTAACTAAGACTTACGTTATGGTGATTTTCTTTCGTTTTAGTTCTATTTCCGCAACATTTTCAAGTCTCAAGTTTTACTAGTCTCTGATTGAATTTTGAATTCATTTAGATTTTGGTAAGTTATCCCGTGAAACGTCGATTAGTATTTTGAAGGGCTGCCCTTGTCTGTTGATTTTCTAGGTTTACGAAAACTTCACATTTACAATTGTACCCTACGAGATGATACCAGTTTATTATATTACCGTAACAACGAAATAACACAAGAACGATGAACCCAAGTATAATATAATGATAAAAAGGGTCTACGAGTTCTGTGATGGCCAGGACACGTCAATGTATCTAAAATGGAAAGTATCGAGGAACCTACAATGTATCTAAATTTAGGTCTTAGGGGTAAAGTTATACTTGCTTCTGCTCTTATTTTAGACGTGGCATCACCATCACACCGTTGAAGGAAAACCGTGTACCAATGCAGTTATTTGCATTGCATTAAATAGTAGTGCACGTTTCACATGTATTAATATTTAAAATTTCCATTTAGAATTTGATTTATCATAGCTGTTGAATTTTTTATACAATCAATTAGTATCCCATTCGTATACTTATAGTTTATATTACAATAAAAGTCTATAGTTTCTAATCCATCATTTTGTTTCTGTCCATTTATATATTTACATTTCTTGTGAAAGAACGAACCGACCTTTATACAACTTACCACATACCTACTTTGTACAAGGTATTCTTAACGCATAATTCACAATTTGTATATTATCATAATTATACTACGAGAGTTATGTGCTACAAGTCCGTTGCTACAATATCTACAGGTCTGTTGCTTAAAAGATTTCGAAAAGGTTGGACTCAAGTGGTACGTTTGTTGAAATTGTCAACTATCCTCTCGAGGAGTTCAAAATATGTGAATCGCCAAGTGGTGAGGACGTGACACGTAAAGAACGAAACGAAGGTGTAGTACACATTTTGAGTAAAAATCTAAACATCCGGCAAGGCATGGATAAGGTGGCGGAACATTCGTGGAAAGCAAAACTCCGCCATACACCTGCCGATGTAAGTTATTCATAGAGGATACATTACGAGGGATTTGGCTTTGATCTGAACCAGACTTCGGATTATGCGGACCTCTCTTCGCTTTCGCGTTTGTGTGCACGTGTGTGGTTAACGCACACGCGAGACCGCTATAGAAACCAAAGCTAAACTGCATTAGACGTATGGAGTAATGTACAGGAATACTAGCTATCAGAAATTCGGAACGGGCTTAGAAAGCCCTCGCGCTTCGGCAGGAAGTCATAAGTTTGTGTGCCTGTTGCATTAGTGGGTTTTCGGCCTGGTCACCAGTGCAAGCCTGATTCCGGTTTGAGCTTCCCTTTGCGTCTTGATGTTTCGTTGCTTCGATATTTCATGTTTATTGTTTCCACTATGAATATACAATGTGGTCTATTCGAGGCAAATCATCCGAATAATTTTCTTTCTTTCAGAGATAACAGAAAATGTTAAGTAATGAAGCATAATTTCGAGATACAAAAAAATGCCGAGTATAATTTACGTAACTTTAAGCGTTGACTCTCGTGCAATGAGAACAAAAATTTTATAAGCTCGACTTACTTTTTTTATATCTAGAAGCATGTTTGCAAGTTTCTAGTCTTCTGAAGAGGAATTCGATTCTTTCGTGAAGTTCAATGTGACCTTCAATTTGAAGTAACCTTGGATTAGAATAATTGTACCTAAGAGAATAGGTTATTAAATTATCTTTTTTAGTATGGTTAATAGTTAAGGAAGTATCTTTTTATTTTTGCAATAACAGTACATTCTCTTAAGCATGTAACTTTTTATTCGTTGTTTCCTGTTTTCCACATAATTTTTCTCGGTATACGTTCTTTGTGAGTTTTTTCTCGTGAAAGAAAATCCGGGCATCAAGCTGGTCATTGAACGTACTCGTTAATTTATACGAAACAACAAATAAAATTGCACTTATACCGAAAATGATCCAATAAACATTATAATTTATTTTTCCGTGTCTGAAAGAATGTGTAGTTCCTGTAAGATTTTGACCTGCTCTTCGTCGTTTTATAAATCGAAGATCATTTCAAATTATAAACCATATTAAATTAGTCCACTGAATTTTTCTTGTTGTCGATATCAGTTAAGAAACGAGAAAAAAAATAAAATATACCGTTCCAAGATAATTTTTAAACGTATTGATCGCAAGAACAAAAATTCTTTATGCATACATGTAGCATATACATTATGTAGTTATCTCCAAATTTACTAATTACGTATATCGTTAACATTTTTTCGTATCTTTAAAATAAAGACACTTAGATATTTATTTTAGGTGAATTAGCTTCTATAAAGTGTGCTACACAAGAATGCCTTAAATTATCTGTACAAGGCCTTTTAATTTTACAACTAAACATAAATGTTTAAGTAATTGTCACGTACAGAAATAGAAACAAAGTATTTAATTCTTCAAGGGTACAAAATTCACTGTTGCAAGAATGTAGATGCTCATATATTTGATCTATATAGTTAAAAAGTTTAACGTGTTCTAATATAAAATAAAACAAAGTCACACAAAACACATTTATCTATAATTAAAGCTCTACCTCGTATTTATTTAATTCGTTGTATTTTTTGTTATATTTTCATGAGAGAATTTATCAATAGAATAGTGAAATTTTCACATTGAAAATTTGATCCAAACACAACTTCGTTTAAATTATTTTTATTTATATATTATTGAAATCATTCGTGAAAAAATTCCAACTATGTTTACTTAAATGTAGACCAAACAATGTAATATCCAGACTTTTTTCATGGAAAAAATTTTACCATTTCATTGATTGTACACTCAGAAGGATATAGAGGTAATTTTAATTTTTATTAGAGCAGTAAATTGTTTTAAATAGTTAGAAATATTTTGAAGCTCATTTTTAAGTTAGATGAACAGCAATCTTTACATCATCGTATCGCAACCAATAATGTGTAGCATTGAAAAGAAACTAATAATTTCTACGACACGAAACAAAAAGATACATTTATTTATAAAAAGACGTAGGTACATTAAACACTTTACTTTGAAACTTACTTTGATTAGAAGAGTGTGTATTCTTCTGTTCATTCTGCTTCTGTTCTGAATGGCACAGCTTCACTTCTCGGGGTGAATCCACATTTTATTAATTACAATTAGTTGGATATGTGGTTAATAAATTGTCAAATTCAACTACCCAAATGTGTCGGTTATTTAATATTAAGCTTTATTAAATAGTCAGAAGACTAACGAAACTTTCTTTGATGAAAAAATTCAAAAATACGAGCTCTATTATCAATATATTAATTAATTCTGTGTTAAGATAATTTATCGATCCTTGTAAATTGTATCTAAAAGGATATTATTATGTAGGAAATTTACACACAAATACAAAGTTTTTCTATAAACAGTAACCGTATGTTCTGGTTTCAAATTTCAATTGCATTACGTCACAACGGCGGTCTGATCTGTTACGTACATATACTACTGGTGCATGCCGCTTGCACACTTGCGTCAATAATCATATGGTCAACAATTGTAGGAATAACAGTGCGATTATAGTGTTCCTTGTTGTACGTATAAATTAACAGCTAATAATGCAGCCCTGTTACGGTAATTTACCTTCGTTTTTTCCTTAATTAAACATGGATTATATCGTTAAAAATTGACGGGTTAAAAATTGAGAATCAGAAATTTAGCGATCGTTAAAAAAATCAACAAAAATCCATTTTCTGTATGCCTTTAAAACTCTTAAATTATGAAGGAAAAATATTGGTATAAAAGTTTGAAATAAAAGTTATATTGTTGTATTGGAAAGCTGTAAATAAAGTAGTAGGAAAAAATGTTCGAATTTTTATTTTTCACGTCTCCAGAAACAGTACAAATTGTATTTCAAATATTGTACAATTGTCGCACTTGGATTAAAGCCTCGAGAGAGAACACACGCATAGTTTACTGCTGTAACACCCACTTACTTACTCAACTGAGAATTTCTCTTGCAGATAGTAATTAACGTATAATAAAACTCTAACGATAAACGTGTAACCTGTAACTCAAATTTTACACTATTAGCTACATTTCACTCTTCGATTATTACAAAATAAACTCATTATTGGCCATTCAAACAGGTGCAAACAATTTAATTACACAATCTAACCAGCCACGCGATATAATGACGTGCAGAGTATGCATTTTTTACAACTTCCATAAAATTACTATCTAATGACCTTGTCGTTTAAAAATTATATAGGTATAAACGAAACGAATGGTCCCGATATATGGGCTAGTTTCTCGTCAAAGTCGAAAAGTAACAGCAATGAAATACGGTATAGTTGTTTAGGTTGGATCAATGAATATTTGTACAGTGATCAAACTCGACGTTTGACAGTTTGCAATGTTTCCTTGGACAGTTGTTCACGAAACAAGTCTGTTAAGTAATGGTTCTTTCGACACTTTTCAGGTAAGTGTGTCGTAGAATAGCAAATCACAATGATAAAATTCTCCGTCTATTCCTGATTTTCTTTCCGTTTGCTGATTGAATAGAATTTTAGCAATAGCGGCCCTTCGTCTACAGAACAAAAACTTCATAGTAATTTGAAAAAAATACTCGAGCGCCTACCTGAATACTGCAATTTCATTCAAATTTTACACGATCTGGCAGAACTTTTATTCCGCTAACGCACAAATTACATGACCATCCGGAACGAGCGGGCGGTTGTTTCATTTCCTTCTAAAACTCCATTTTTATACCGTTTCGTTATTCATCAAACCATAACAGCCGGATGTTACGCGTTGCCCCATATAACGCGAAACGAACATATAACAGAGCTTTCGTATAACATCCTCAACCTCTATTTTTTTTATTTTTGTAAATCCATTTTCCTGGCTCCCTGTTCAGTCGTGCAACTGCTTTCGTTTTTCGATTCCATACGTTCCTCGTCAAAAATTGTGCCACAGATAAAGTTAAGGTTACTAATTAAGAATATACTGATTGCTGTGTGCGAATGTGTTGAAGCCACGTTTTTAATCGCCACAAGTACTAAACCATGCGAACTTGCACACCAATAATAGGAACCTGAACTACTAGGTTGTTCAATAAGTTTTGTCGTTTTTTCCATTGTAAAAGAATACTACGATGCTTCAACTTCGAACAACTGTAAATATACGAACGAGTCGACAGATCTACATGAAACTTCACACATGTTCGTCAAACAGTAGTACCATTTTTAGAAAAATAAAACAACGAACCTAATAGCTCCATTTCCTGTCGAACGACAAAACTTATCGAGCAACCTATTACTTTCGACGTGTTTGATTAAACAACAAAATGAGCAAAAAAAAGTTACAAGAAGATTTCGGCCACTGAATTATTTGAATGGGGTTGTTCTTCAAGTCCTTTACATACGTGTAAATCAAGGGTGATAACTGACTAATTATTTATAAAAAAAATATAGAATGCATGTATTTGGTAATGGTAGACTACAAATAAACTTGGAGACTGAAACGTTAGGAAGAACGTATTAAGAAAAAAGGAATTTGAAGAGCCATAAAACAGATTATAAAAATTTCATTTACACTACAATGTATCTGTATAGAATGTTCCAATCATCACCGGTCGATTTGAATTTCGTGCTATTTTTAAAACGTCAAACCGATTGATCTGAAATTGGACGTATATCATCCAGACAGATGGGAAATTAATCCTGAAAAAGTACACGGTGAAAGAACACTCGCAAATTATTCAGGAATATTACGAAAAATTGCCATCTTTAATTCGAACAATTCGGGAAATTTCTAATCATTTCCCTCGAAATCATGTGTTCAGTTAAAGATCTAAAAAAATCACTGTGTCCCCGTGCTGCTCGTTTCAGTAAAAATGTTGCTGATATTGCTGAAAGTGTGAGAGAAACTCCAGACCCTGCAGAAGAAAGAAGACGATGATGATTTTTTCGACAAAATTATCCTTAGCGACGAGGGGCATCTTCATCTCAGTGGCTATGCGAATAAACAAAATTGTCGCATATAGGGCTCGGAAAACGACAGGTTGAACAATTACCAATGCATCCAAAGCGAGTCACTCTTTGGTGCGGTTTTTGGTCAAAAGGCGTGACCATTGGACCATTTTTCTTCGAAAATGATGGTGACGAAGTGGTTACCGTAAATAGGAAACGATATCGCGACACGTTGACTAGTTATTTCTGGCATCAATTGGAAGGTCTTGACTTGGCTGATGTTTGGTTTCAGCAAGATGTTCCTTGCCGCACAGCGAACGAAACAATGGCACTTTTGCAAACAAAATTTCTGCAACGCGTAATTTCTCGAAGAGACGATGTCAATTGGTCACAAAGATTGTGCGAATTGATCCGAGTTTGTGTAAAAGGGTCATGAAAAATTTTAAGAAGAGATTGGTGATCCGTAAAAAAAGGCCATGGCAGTCGTTTGGAAAGTGTTTCATTATTAACTCCCAAGTTCGTACTTTCCAATAAAAAAAAAAATATCAAGATCACTCGAACCGTTTGAGTTTTATTCAAAAAGTAAATCAACCTGTGATGATCGAGACACTCTTTACATTATACAATATATCGTTGTAAGTCAGTTTCACGTCGTTGAAACTCCATAACCGATAGATGTCAAAGCACTAAAGATGTAGAGATGAGCAGAAACGTTGAGATCAACGTTGAAATATTGCGAATACTACCAGCGGTGGTTAAACGACTCCGGACTCCATTAGGGCCCAGAAAACTGACCGAAATAGAGGTGTTGAACACCTATGTGAAAATAAAGCAATTGTCACTTCTAAGCATCGTTGCTTCTAATTCCATCGATTTCTCGAGACGAAAAAATTATCTCATAGTAATTAGTGACGTGAAATCAGACTCTCTTGGAAAAGAGAAACATTCCACTACCAAATAATAGTTCAATAAGTTTTATCGTTCGATAAAGTTATCGAACAACCCAGTAGCTTCGTAGTCACTCGTTCTACTGACTTGTTTAAAACTCGGCTGGATTAAGAAAGATTGAACTAATTCATTTACCATGTGCGTGTCGAATTTGAAATAAGAATATCTCGAAAACAGAGGCCCATTTTAAAGAAACTCTTAAGGTTTTTTGATACCAGGTATGTACTGTAACTTGCACCTACTATGCATCCGACCTAGCATGCATAACGTGCACCTGATGTCCACTACCGTAAAGTCTCCTTGTTAATATGTTACGTCATTCGTCGACGGAACGTCCCCTTGAATTTAATCTATGTCGAAATCGTTTTGCTGGACGAACAACGTTGCCCGTTCACAATACCGCTAATGAGGCAATGAAATATCGTTGGATCGACGGGCGAACGTCTCCCAGCAACGCGATGCAGCGATCGGAATCAGTTTTCCATGCATCTCTAGACAGCTTCAGGCTTGTGTTCGATGTACCTGGTGAACGCGCGCAGGATTATATCCATGTCGAGCGTCGAGCAAATATTTTTGCGATTCTTGCTGATCGCTGCGAGCAAAACAGAACGCGTAGGAGCGTTTAAGCACCGAGGAAAATTCAATTTGGAAAAGCGATCCGGTTTCGTGTATCTCGGCTTCAGTTTACCAGACCCAAAAGGATCATGCTGCTGTTATGGATACTGCGGATTCGACGTGAACTCCATATCGCGTTGCCAATAGAAACCAGAAACCGTATCAACCCTCAGGGCTTACACAACACATCGCTTTACCATAACAGCAGCCAGTTTATTTCCGGATGCTGGCTCCTTAATGCAGGACGACATGGTTTCTGGACCACGGCCACTAATCGAAGCTGCATTTCAACACCCACGTTCGACAGCTGTCACTCGGTCAGCGTTATTTGTGCCCATTCCTGCTGTCATGTAACATCGAGTCTATGGGAAAATGAAGTTGTAACTTGTTTAAAAGGGGGACACCAACCTGACAAGTTGGAGAAAATTGGATTTTTATTTTTCTTACTTTCTTCGAGTTTCAAGTGTCTAGAGTGTTACGTCGGAAAGATATTTGGAAATTCAAACATTTAGCGAAGTTGCAATGATAAATAAACTTGTTTTACGTTCTCCTTGAAACTATACGTTTCAACATCGCCGACAAGAAATCTCCGTAATCACACATCCGATTTACTTGAAATTTTATAGAGATATTCTGCATATAGTATTTTATAACGCAAATTATGGCGTTAACGTTTAACAGATTGATCGTATGATTCGTGCAGTATCCTATAAAAAATGTTCACTACTATAGGATACCCGACTAGTACATATGATTTCGACAAATCACGATCTTAGCACATTTAATAAAATCTATCGAAATGGAACTATAAAAACTGAGCCAAAAATACAAATGTAATACTTTCATGAAAGGAGAGTAGATCAATATTTATTCTACTATTCGATACTTGGTAAAATAATCAAGTGGTCGAAGAAGATGGTTTTTTATTTCAATTGGCCAAAAATTAAACAAATGACGATTCCGAAGCAGAAAAAGAAGATTTAGTTGAAATTGCACAACATGAAACGTCATATTTTAGAACAAATTGTTAGCACCAAGAAACAAAAGTATCCAAAGAGGATATATTTTTAATGTTAAAAATATTTTCATAAGAGTAAAACAAAAATGTTCAAATTTCATTTTTTATGAACTTTGCGGTCTTTCATTGTTAGTCGCCGCATTCTTACAAAGAATTTCATGTTTTACTGGTTTCGATAGGGATCCTCCAGTCGGTGAAACTCTCCGCAATTAGTATGGATAGCAGTGACTATACATCGAATCAAATCTAGCAAGAATTTAGTGTACTTTGATACTGTATATTTTTGAAAACTATAACATTTGCGTTTTATAGTACCAACAACTTATTAGTGCCGCTTGAAAACATTTCAATTTTAAAGAAATTCTATATTTTTAAGAGACTGATTTTTATTTTGAATTATTCGTTATCAAATTATATCTTCTGCTATAGTCTTGGTGAATCCAACCATACATTGCTATTGGGTGTCAAAGTAAACAATTTTATAAATTACAAACGAAAACGAGACAATAATAGAAAATAAGAGACAAATGAACGGTTGGGTTCCTTTTATAATAATACCTTGCTTAAAGATTTTTATATTAGGAGCTCAAAATTAAGAAGCATTGACTACAGGTCAAATGAATTTAAAACTCATATGAGATTGTTATTAACGATGGTCCTGATAAAATAAGACGGAACACAACCTTATTCGGATTATTTTTAATTACACAAAATTTTACAGAAATAATTCGAATAAAGTGTAATGAAAAATAATTCGAATAAGCTCCTGTTTAGAATAATTTCCATAAAAAAGAATTGTCGATCGATTAATATTACACACATAATGATATAATGCAAAATATGAAAAATATGAATTTAAATTAATGCTGGTACATCGATCTGTGATTGGAATGGTTTGAAACATCGACCAGATGGAATCGAATTTCCAGCTACCGACGTATGTATGCATCTACATACGTATGCATGTATGAACGTGCTGATTTCGCTCGTGTTAATGTATCTCGCTCATTCTCGGAGTTGAATCCCATTTGTAAGTGCGTATTATTGCTTAATTGATTTACACAATTACGTTTAGTTAACTACAGCATACGCTACCTTAAATTTCTGTAATTGTATCAGATCAGTGGTGTCAAACACGTGGCCCGTAAGCTTTATGATCTATTACGATTACTCGAAGAAGACCTGTACCTACATGACTAACAGTGAATTATTATTTTCAATTGTTCGAAGAACTGCCAGCCTTGATCATAAATCTGGTCGATTCTGTAGAGTTTAAAATAAAATCGATTTCACCAATTCCGAGACCAAATTCTCGATCAAGCTTCTGTTCATGACAAGCAACCCGATTTCTTTGCATTAAGGGAGGAATTATTGTATTAAGAAAACGAATTGTGTATCTAATGTATCTAACTGTGCACAATTGAAAGGTATGTGCTATATTATTGTTTAGGCAGCAGCAAATTTTCTACTTTTGAGAACAAATTCTCTATTGCTGATCGACGGTCTCAATTTTCGATCTTTAAACAAGATGCTACTGCATTAGCTGGCACGGTTAATGCTCGTCGAGTGTTCAAAATGGTTTCTGTTATTGTTCCGTCTTACGCTACGGGCATCATTGTTGTTCTGCTTTTCTCGCAATTATTCATTCACGTGAAATCATATATTCGAAAATACAGTATCGGTTTTCACCCGTAATCAATGCCTCGAACAAATGTTAACAACGCTCCGGCAAACTTGTACTTAGCAGTGAAAGAAAAATTCAATGGTTGGAGAGAGTTACGTAAACCCGGAGCTATTTAGTTATCCGCCTTTTGTATTCTCCGCTGAAGGTATTCATCCTTTGTCAGAAATTCCCGTCTTCGATTAACGATATCGATGACTTACAGACGCTCTTCTCACTCGCATAAAAGAGTGACTGCATAATACAATATTGTTCGAACAGTCCTGCATTTTCACATAATTCTCAATAAATGGAAATCATCGTTCAATGGTATCCACCAAATCAACATTTCACGTCGTTAATTTACCAAAATTTTAACTCCGCTGTATGCTTGACAAACTGTACACGTTTCTATTCCTTTGGCTCATAATGACTCAATATCCTAATAAAAATATCCTAATAAAACATAATAAATGTATGTTATTATACGAGAAATAAAATGATACTTAATTGTCGAATATACAATTTGGAGCACATAACAACAACAACCGTAACAACACCGACAATGGCCATAACAACAATGAACACAATTACAACAATTACAACAATAACAACAATAATGACAATGACAATAATTACTACAATAACAATAACAGTAGCAACGAGAACAACAACAATAATGATAATAATAAAATATGAAATCGAGAAATAAATAAAATAGATAATGTTATTTGTTATAAACGGAGCAATAATATCGCACCGTACACAAATACTCCCTGCATGTATATATAATGTGTTATATTGATTTCATTATAAAATTTATTGGAGGTTCTTTTAAGAATAATTTTCTTCGATGCTAAATGTTTTCTTTCTATTCTAAATTTATTGCCCTCAATTATTTTCATTCCATGTCCTAGTTATTATTTTCTTTGTAGACAAAACGGTTATAACATCCAATTCGTACATTGACTTTTGATTAAATTTCCACTGTTTTATTGCCTTCGAAATCATCTCATCACTGTCACACTGCAGTTAGGTATACCATATTCCAGTTACTTAACAATCTTACAATGATTAAATATGTAAATTGTTTTGAATTTTAAAGAGTTTAAGGTGATCAACGTTTATTTTTAATAAGATGGTGTACTTTCCCTAATTTAGAATTGTAGTGGATAAAAATAAAAATTCAATCATGAATAATTTGTGTGTTGACTTTCGAATGAGCTTCTGAAGCGTTATTCTAGAAAAAATCATATGTTAACGCACATAGATAATTTAATATTATCAATAAATATTTACAGCTGATTAAGACTTTCGTCCATGATTCTTCATTTTTCAAGATAAGAGTTTAAGTTATGATAGACAAATACATTGAATTATTTCACATTTGTTAACACTGAATTCAAATTCCTACGTTGCAAACGTTTGTCACATTTGAAAACTAATTGAAAGAATACTCTATATAAAAACAACATATTCTGTATAGTTCATTTATCCTAAATATTTAAATGTTTAAGAATTGGAGTATAAAAATATTAGGACACTATTTTGAAGACATGCAATATTTTATTCTTGTACCATTAAAGATATTAAATGAATAAACATCAAATTTCTTCTGTTCGTTAAATAAAAATTTTATAAAAACAACTCCTAAAGTCATCCAAAGGTTAAAATATTATATGTACTAGTATTTGTATTTCTACCGGTTACAATATTACAGTAATGAAAATATGTTATTCCATTTATAAAAAAATAATCGTATCTTTAAAATTTCAGAAAATTAGACCATAAGAACAAATTTTCAGCTCTTAACGACACATCGTGTACATTGAAAATAGAATAACATTAAAACAAAGTTTCCTAAATGGTTGACGAGTAAATAGACATTATTTGCAAATTGATGAGAAATATTTATACGTTCGTAAAAAGTGACTTGCGAAATCAAATTTTGTATGATTTTATTTTTATGTCGGTGTTCGAAAATTTAGGTTTCATGAACGAAGGAATCGATATTTTCGATACGTATAATTTTATTATTTTAGTGGTTGTTTTTTTTTTCAGGGAGATTTTAATTGGTTTTGCTGCCAAAGGAGGATATCACATGGCGGAACAATTTTTTAAGGCTTCTTCATTGTTGCGTTCAAAATTTGACGTATTTTTAACAAAAAAATTGACCTGCCTTTTTTAAAATTTGTTGAAAAATATTTCTATTTCACTTCCATTATTTTCAAAACTAAGCATTTAAGTTTTGAAAAATGTAAGAAAACCTTTTTTTTCCTACATAATATCTAAAGTACTGTATTCAAATGCTTTGAACAATTTTTAATTTAGAGTTAAAAATTCTTCAAATTAATAGTTTGTAACTTTTTTGTAAGAAGAAAATTTGATGAATTTCCATAGTTAATCGTCCTGAATATTTTAAATTTAAGAGCAACAAATAAGTGTATTAAGTACAATAATAACTCGTAATACTCTTACCGAAATAATATATGCGTAAACTCAAATGATTGTGTATTTTAAAAATTAAATACTACAGTAGGCTAATTTCCATTTGTATTATACCGTATATTTAGTTCGTTAAACAAATATTTTTTCTCACTATTTTATTATCAAATTGACCTAGTCCTTTATCAGCAATGATATCAAAGCTTACTTTGGTACAATATATTGAGACTCACATTGTAACTTCAGTTGAAACACTGTGTTACATTCATTTACTATGTGTCGCTTCGTTGACTTCATTTATTTCTTCTAATAAAGTTTCTCACATTTAGAACATTTTGAATATTTTTGGATGCTTTGTTCGATTAAGAAACAAACTATGAAACAAGAAACAAACCCTTATTTGACAAATTTCGGCTGTCATGAAAACGTAATGAAAAACATACGAATTTCAAATTTGACTACCGGGTGAAATTAAATTTGACGATTTTGGAATCCGCGTTTGGAATCGGGACAGCAAATTCAGTTTTGAAAACGTGTTACTGTTGTAGCGGTAAACATTCAGTTACCAACATCGCATCCGTAATTAAGTTCATTTAAAAACTAAAGATACTCTTTTGTTTCTCCGACGTGACCAGCGGGGCAGACGAAAAAGGCAGAGAGATGTATAAAAGATTTCAGTGAGACGAGTGTGTTTTCTTTCGGAAGCAAAAACGCCATTATTAAACAGTGTATAAGAAAAGATTCGAAAAAGAAGTACAAAAAAAAAGATACCAAAATCCTCGTGCGCCTTACGAACCACGGGGATAAAGCTTCGACACCACGCGGGAAAACTAATCCATTTTCCATCACACGTTCGATTATATCAACACTAGAACAACCGATAGATTTCAGTATATTAAGGTGTTCCTCGTATGTAAAAAGAGGAACGTATTAAATTGATTATATGTATGGAATAGAAAAAGTCGTAACATCTTTTAAAAATATCCTATGGAATTTAAAGTAAATTTCTTTGTAAAAGCAGTTGCAACCAGTCATTTTGACTAGTTGGTAAATCTAGCGTTAATATATGTATCATCGAATTGGTTTTGTCACTCGGTCTATAACTACTTTAAACTTTTTGTACGAGTCCGGAGACGTGCGTTCAATCTGCGTGCTGTTAACTTGTTCAAAGTTTCACGGCTATTTCGTTCAATCGTAGCAAATAAGTCGGTCCGAGTTTAGCCAGCTGAACGCAATCAAACTGTCACTCGGAATCGTCTCCAAAGCAAATCCAATATTGTATACGCGGTACGTCCACAAGTATGGACAATCAACGCGGTGACGTTGCTAGCACTAAGTCACAAAGGGAATCGCAAAGTGCGTTAGTATTGCGCCCAAATTAGCATCTGCCTCTTCGGATCGCAATATGATTCGCGGATGTAACGTTGCACTTGTGGGCCAGATTGTCCTTATCCCGTGCTATCTCAGAGGCTTCCTCGGTTCTAGGGATTCTGAACATTTCGCTGATAATTTCTATTTGATGCTCGGTATTCGGCGTTAAACTAATTCGATTGTGCGATAGGAACTTCTTTAACGAATGTTACGAATTTTTCAGCGAGTTGGAGTTCCAATCGTTAAACAATGCTGTTCGATACATACACCCTTGTTTCGATAACAAAAGTTTTCTTGAGCAATCAACAACCGAAATACTTGATTCAATACATACATTGTGAAAACACTTTCCAAACTATTTTATAACCATTTTATAAATTTTGTTCTTAGAGATTCTAGTCGATTGTCAGTATAATTTGTAACTCGGTAAACATAGTTTAAATTTTTAACAAAGCAGTAAACGAATCTTATATTGTATAATGTGGAGACTATGTAATCGTGGAAGAAAATCCATGCTTCCTTTGGTAAAACACCTTTTATCGTGAAATTTGACATATACGGGAACACTAAGAAAGAAAAGAAAATTCATTTCGAAAGATGTTTGACAAACATTTGTAAGACAAGTGGACGCTGGTTTAAAAACAAACACTCTGTATATAGAAAATCATATATTTTTAGGGTAGAAAAGTTCATTTAATCACTCGATTTAATAATAACAAAGAAAAGTCCGCGCTGTTTAGTAACTTATGAATGATGTGTGCCGTTCAAATGTTTTAATAAATCTAAGTCTGTCGTGTTCTGATATGGTTGAGATATAATGATTTAAATTTAAATTTAAAGTTCACAGTATTCGCAAAGTATATTTCGATTGATATCGAAGAATGATCTAATGTGTCATTCGTAGGCTGTAATATTTTCATTCTCTTAGCGTAAATTCGTTAAAAAATAAATGGTAGGTAATGTCATGAATTTAGTGTCCACGTTACGATGTGTTTTTCTATGTTGTAAATGTATGAAACCATTACATTATTATTCAGGATGCAAAAAGATATTAGTGTTTTTGGACTGGAAAATAAATCAGAAGTAATTCAGTTTTATAATAGAACTAAATCTATCTTCGTCAAAATTGATTAAATGTTCAATTCAATGCATATATACGAATTAACAAGTGACCATTGGCTATTTTTTGTAATATAGTCAATATTGCTGTATGAACAATATGTGTGTATGAACACACACACACACATATTTTCGTTTGTTTTTAAAGAATATTTAAGCTATGGAATTTTTATCCAGTATCACAAGTAATGCTTTTTTAATACAATGGAATACAATTTTCAAAGAAACTTCCATGTGCGTATATAAATGCTATATAACTGTAACGATACAAGGATGCTCCAAATTTGTAAATAGCGGAAAATAATGTTTTATTAAAGTTATTACACAAGACGTACCGTGGTACGAAGGCAACGTAAGTAATACGTGCTTCTTCGATATAAATTATTTTTCCGTTTCTTCCTTTTATTTTAATAATCAATAAGTATCCAGTTTATCTTGTACAATACTTAGAACGTATATATAACTATGTAGATCGAAGACCAAACATATACCTGAGAATGCATCGAAAAATGCATCGAAACGTTCGACCAACAAACACGTTGAATCCTGCTCGTAATGCTAACGATTATTTACAGCAACACTGTCCAAGTCGTAGTCAAGTAGATTTTCCACTCAAGAACTTCGAGAAGTACAATTTCGCTTCCTTTGCCGTGTACCACTTGTCCCTTTGTCCAATGTTCCTTGACCGTTATCATAAATCTAAACACTCATTCATGCCGCAGAATATAGCTGAAGCCTGTTGTGTCACTATAAGAGAAATGATAAAAGAGGACTTGCTTGGCAGAGAAGTTTCCTCGATCAACTATTGGGTTGACCAATAACTCATTACGTTTTTTCCCAATGGATGTCAATACAGCTTTTGCAATATAACTAACTTCATTTTAAATGGTAAATTTACTATATATCCTAATAGGTTACGATTCGAGCTTTCTTAAAAGAATCTTTTGCAATTTTGTTTAAAATTATTTATTTGGCATTGATTTCAATGTGCACAACTCCAAGGAGTATTTTCATCATGTTTTACTCTATTACTTCCGAAAAGGAAAAAATGCCATGTAAGCACATAACAAGTTATGTGATATGTACAGTGAAGACGTCTTAAAAATACGACAGTGTCAGAATCGATTTATAAAATTTCGGTCTGGAAATTTTGATATTAGGGACGATTTACGCTCAGGGAGACCAATCGTAGTTAATGGTGACAAAATACAGGCATCGATCGACTCAAATTGACGTTTGACAACGCGAGAGATTGCTAAGAGGCTTGACATAACCATTTAAGACGACTTGAATACGTTAGTAAGCTCGATACTTGGGTACCTCGTGAACTGAAAGAAATCCACCTCGTTAAGCGTGTTTACGTGCGCGATTCTTTATTGAAACGTGAACAAAATGAACCATTTTTCAAAACTATGATAAGAAACAATGAAAAATGGATAGTCTACGATAACGTTGAACGGTAAAGATCATGGAAAAAGCATAATGAACTTGTTCAAAGCACGTCAATAGCGGATATTCACCAAAAGCAGATTATGCTGTCAGTCTAGTGGGATTTCAAAGGAATTGTTTACTTTGAATTGCTTCCAAGGATCGAAATCATTCATTCGAATGCCATCAAAAAGAAGCATCCAGAATTGGTGAATCACAAAAGTGTTATATTTTATCGAGATAACGCTAAACTGCATACAAGTTTGGTCACTCGTGAAAAACTGATACAGCTTAGGTAGGATTTGTTAGCATATCCATCATATTCACCAGACCGGGCACCATGTAATTACCATTTATTTCGTTCCTTATAAAATGCTTTAAATAGCAAAACCTTTACTGTTGACAACGATGTCAAATTCTTCCTGGAACAGGTTTTTGCCGAAGAAGATAAGAACTTTTTTGAACGTGGTATTATAAAGTTGCTTAAAAGATGGCAAACTGTATTCGAACAAAATGGAAAAACACATTATTCACTAAAATCTTTGTTTTCATGGAAAGTTTGTCATTTACAGAGAAAAAAAAACACCATCACTGATCGACCAACCGATAACTTGATTACAACTTCAACATCTCCACTATAAAGAAGTTTGTAGATGTTACACAAGACATATGTGTGACAGGGTGACACCACCCTGACGAGTCAAAGAAATCAAATTTTTGTTTCTTATTGTTTTAAAGTTTGAAGTATGTAGAATGTTATGTGAAAAAGATATTTCGAAATTCAAACATTTAACTTAGTTGCAGCAATAAAGAAACTTTTTTTACGTTTTTCTCAAAACTATATTTTTCAACGTAGCCGACACGAAATCTCCGAAACTACACATCCGATTTACTTCAAATTTTATCGAGATATTCTGCATAGAATATTTTACAGCGTAGCGTACGATTGTTTAAATATGATAATCATTTTATTTTTCATAAACGTTTAAAGTCGTTTTCTTGGATAAAAATAACTGTATTTTCTTCAAACTTCGATCATTTCTACAATTATTTAAATTTTCGAAAAGTAGTACGTTTCATTTTAGTTAATAATGTCTAGTTTATGAATGAACAAACTTTTTTATTTCAAACTTTTCAGTTTTCGTCAACTGTGGCGGCCAACAAACAATGTTTCACAAGAACGGGATCTAGTCATTTCGTACGATTTTTCCTTTCGCAAAATTGTAAAATAAAGCTGAAAGTTACATTTGTATTCTTCGAAAAAGAGTACATTTTTCACTTAGTAACTGTTTAAAAAAAAAATTCGCAAAATTTACCCATTTTTTGACGTCTCAAAGTGATGTGCCCCCTTAATGTCGTCTTCGGGCGGAAGAGGAAAAAGCCTGGAGATCTTACGAGACCTCGTTTAGACCGCCCTGATTTACAGTATTTACTCATTTAAAGCAGACGACTCGAGACCAGTGCGAGCTTTTAACGTAGATGAGACACGTTTCTCGTTTCCTCCATGTCGAAATAGTACGATACGAACGCAGTATTATTCCACGCAAAGGACATACGCGGTTAGTACCAGAAGCACCTGACCTAACAAAGAGAACACAAAAAATTTGGGTAAAAATATCTTTCTTACTGTACACAATCTTCTTTTAGATCGATTCACTTGTCCCAACAATGTTCAATAGCTTCGATACCCTGTTTATAGTGAGAACCGTCGAGCTCTGCAAAATAACCATCAACCGCAAACTCCACCTCTTCATTGTTAACTTATTGATTTTAGCCATCGCGATAACACATGTGTGAACTGGTGCATTGTCTCGATGAAAGAAACCTTTTTCGCCAAATGCTGCCACTTTTTCTTGATTTCATCGCTCAAACGCTGCAATAATTTCGCATAACACTTACCGTTGATTGTTTTTCGCATTCCAAAAAACTGACGCCATGACCTTGTCTGCAGATGCAACTGTCTTTGCCTTCTTTGAAGCCACTTCTCCTGTTTCAGTCCATTGTTTCGACTGTTCCTTCGTCTCATGTGCGAAGGGATGGATCCATGTTTCGTCTATGATTACGAATCGACGCAAAAACTCGGTTTTATTGCTGTTAAACCTCATCAAACACTCAATCGAAACATCCTTACGACGCTGTTTTTGTTTCATTGTGACTAATCGCGTCACCCATCTTGCGCCCAGCTTTCTCATGTCCAAATGTTCAGTCAATATGCGATGTACAGCACTTTTTGATATGCCTATCATGTTTCCTAGCTCGCGCACTTTCAGTCAACGGTCATCCAATACCATTTTGTGGATTTTGGTCACCATTTCAGGTGTAGTCACCTCATTTGGTCGACCATTGCGATGTTTGTCTTGATAGTCTCGTTTAAACTCTGTCACCCTATAGTTTACTGTTGCGAACGAAGGAGTGGACTCCTCCATAGTAAAGGAGTCCAACTATTTGTCTTGATAGTCTCGTTTAAACTCTGTCACCCTATAGTTTACTGTTGCGAACGAAGGAGTGGACTCCTCCATAGTAAAGGAGTCCAACTCCCCTTTGATATCGTTTCAAATGAAACTATTGTATCCCATAAACCAATTTTGTCCATGTTACAAGGTACATTCTTTTTATCCTCAGGTCTTTTATAACTCAGGTCGTGTACTTCTGGGACTGTTCTAGTATCGAGCCTCCGAAAGATGGTTCGATACGTGTCGTGTATCTATATAATAACAGAGATGCCAAAAGCTAGGCCTCGCGAGACCTGGGGGTTGTGCCACTACCGCGTGAACTATACATACGTCATGCGTAGCGTCTGTGAGCTTCCTTATAACGGAGACGTTGCCTTTTCATGGTTGCCTCTTTAGCGTCGCGTGGTTCCTCTGACAACGTATCTAGGTATTCTGTGTAGCGAAACAGGTACGCGAGAGTCCCTAGACAACGCTGGTATATATTCTCGAGAAGTATTAAAAATCCAGTGACGCGTTCTATCGCTTCGTCGCAGAATGTACAATCTAAAGGTTAGACGAGGTAACAGTCGAATCTCCGCAGATGCTCGCGAGTCTTCCGCTATTGTCCAGGCATCGAATTTCACGGATACTCTCTGGCTGTCATTTCGCGCATTACGAGCGAATAGAATGAGCTGATCGATATAGAATTTTCGCCGTTTGAACGATATAGAACCGACTCGCATCGGTCGGTGGAGATTTTGCGCGTTGGGTTTGTCGGTCGAGTTCGAAACAAGAGGAGACCGCAGGTGATCCCAAGCGATCGGGCTTAAAAATTGACGCAACATACATCGCGCATTTAATTACGGACACACGCACGCCAAAACGCCGCCGGCCGGCGAAAATTTGACGGACATTGTAACGACGTTCATTGTTGCGTGCTAATAATAATCAAGCACGGCAGAAAGCGGTCCGCGTTTGAAGTGGCTGCATTGTTAATGAGTCGCGTAATTAGGTCTACAACAGGAGCCGTCGAATTCGGGGTTCGCGCTAGCCGAGGGTATGGGCGACATGTGTGTGTAGGGGAAGGGTCGTTGCGAAATTCAAGCCGGTCCAGGTTAAATTTGCGCCGCGTTTTGTTGCGCTTTGTCCACGTTACTAATACTCGGCTCAGATCACGACAAAGCCGAAGCGTGTTGCGGCGCGCATTAAATACGTAATGCTCGACCCCTGACCTCTTCCGCTCGCGCCCTTCTACGAGGGGCTGGCTCACGTTTTCGCTAGGAACGTGTAGTTCCGGTATTACATGGAAATCCTTGGTGTCATTCGTAATGCATTGATCGCGCGGAGGCACGTTCGCGCGAGAAGGAAGCACGGTTAAAGTTTCAGGGGAAATTCTGCGAACGCTTCCCCATTTTATGCAAAGGTATGTCAGTGATGACGGTTCGTCTAGAGATTAGCCATACGTGTTAATTTATTACGGTCCCCGTACATCGCAATCTACTCGGTTCTGACGAGCTGAGTCTACAATACGGACGAGCATTTTTTCTATGGAAACGGACTCAAATTGTTCAATTCGATAATTAAAAACGAAGAATGCAGAATGTGTACTCGTGTACGGTTCCAAAATTTACGTAAATTTAGATTGCAATTGGCTTATACATATTCCTCTATTATGGTGATAAACGATGAAACTGTTGGATAGTGCAGCATTCGGTAATATTCTGAATAATTTTAAAAAATTGTCATACTTTATCTACCACTGTATATATATTACAAACATATATCTTTGATCGAGTGGTCCAAATAGTTCCTATTATGAAATCCCTGTTTATATAAATAAAGGAACACCAGAGACGATCTATTGCATAAGTCTGTATCTAATAGGGATGTGAGGGATGCGTTGCAACTATAATGGTAGTCACCTGACCACTAGTTGATCGAATAAACTATTTTCTATTGCTGGTTTCTCACTTCCTCGACATGGTAGAAACAATTGGCATGGTTAGTTGGGCTCTTCAGCCACTCTGCTATCACTGCAATATAACAGTTCGAAAACGTTAATAGAAACACGAGAGTTATATTTTCTCGATCGAAAAATTTTCAATTTCTACGAGCTTTTAACCAATCAAGTTTAATAATTGGAAATGCAAGTAAGGTTACAGCAAATGGACCAATTCCACGCTTTTGAAACTCTTCTGTTTCGACATGGTCGACAATCAACTATTAACGAGGTGATTCCATTTATTTTTTTATTTTCGATATTATATTTATTCATATACTATAGGTCAAATTAGTTAACGCAGCTTTGTTAAATAATGTAATTTCCTTAGATTTTCTAGAAGTTAGTAATATTTTATGAAAGTAGCTGGATGGATATACTATAGTTTGTTTGTATTCATTGGCTCTTACTATTTCAGTCCGATTCTGGTCAAAAAACGCTCATGTAAGTAAGATTTTTTGGAATAAGAGGAGGATTTGTGTAATTTTTTCGTTTTCAGAAATCACGGCCAGGACCTATCCAGTTGACTTCTCGAAACGACGACGTCAAGGGTAACGATAATTATAGATAGTGTTCCAATAGTTCATGATTTTTTTGAAAAAATTCCTATTTATACTAGTAGAACTTCCGTTATCCGAATGAACCTTTTCGGTGCTAAGATCTGAACACTTAGCAGGTGGCATATGCAGAAATCCCATAGTCACATTTCTTATAGAGGAAATTGATTGTCAGATAATTCCGTAATAGTAAGAACTTTTTTCTTCGTTATTATAAAATAGTAAAGAAATAAATAAAAAACGGAACATTCACTGATATGGTCTATTAATGTGAACGTTAGGCTCCTTTTCAGTATGATTTACATAAAAGGAGTACTATAAGTAAATAAAATTAGCTAATGTATCGGTGCAAAAAAAAACTATAAAACAGATTTCTTTTACGTAATTGACGATAAAACTTTTAGTTGGTTTACGTAAATTATACAAATTATTTTTCATAGATTTTAGTTTATAGATATTTTTATAAATCATACCGAAGAAGATCCAACCATTAAGTTGAAACGTTTATGATAATAAATTATGTGAATGCTATGTTATTTGTTTATTTTTTTCGATACGAGAAGCAATACATAGTGTGTAGATATACGATACGCTGCACAAAACCAGTGAGTTAAATATATCAGCATAAACTGATACTATTGTTAATCAGTTTGTAGATGAAAATATTCATACTCTATATTTTCGTCTATGTTGATAATAAATAATCTTCCACGTGTCTGATTTACAATTGTACAATGACGAATGACTGCTTTAAGTCGTATTAAAATGGCAGCCAATCAAAGTATGGAATTCACTTTTAGAATAGCTCTTACTTATCGAGAGAACTTTAAAAATCATCGATATTTTTTCTAAAATTTCTTTTTTTTTTTTTTTAAATTTGTTTCTTATAAACACATGAATGTTTCACCAAATCTGTACGTAAAACGAAAACAACGTTCATTCAGTTTCCACAAAGTCTATTAAATGTTGACCATCGAGAAAAGAAAATTTCATCTCACCGTGCAACTAAAAAAATAAGGGTAACGTGACACGAGAACCCTTACATTATCTGTATATATTAACATTGTTGTATAAAATTCAGGCCCGAAGAGTGGTGTTTTCTTCTTAAGGAACAAGTTATCAATGCCCAACTATTCGACTATTGGTCTCCAAATTAATGCCATAATGCCGGGTTACATTATTTTTAATAAATACAAATTAGTTCTTTCCGCAATGAATAATTTTCGAAATATTAATACTTATTACGCATATTAAATTGTATTCATTTTTTCATTACGAGGAACATATCGAATCTATCTTTTCGTTCAGTACAAATATTATTTAAAATTTATGTGTACACAGAGTATATAGAAAAAAAAAGAAATAATTGCTTGGAAATTTTGGTGCGTTTGTGATGACTTTCAGATAGAAACATTGAGAGAGACAACTATTCGAGTCGAAACATTGGAAAATACGTAATTAGGTAAACTTATTTACGAGTTAATACTCTTTAGATTGTTAGCCATAAATCTTCTTACAAAAATCAGATTTAGTAACAAAGGTGATCAAATATATATATATTTGTATATATTAGAAATGTTGATTCTTATTGAAAAACTTGATGTTTTGAATCGATATGGATCGAGAGCTAGACACTTGATTAATTAAAAAATCGGCTAGAAAAGAAAACTCGATCCACTGGTGTAAAAGAAATTGATCTTCTGAAAAATCAATTCAAGATCGACATCTTTACTCTAGATTATCATTTATAGCGTCTGGCATTTGAAGAGTCACGTATGACGTAAACATTCTTCGCTAATCACGCTATTTGTCTCGATCTAAGTACTTGGTGACTCAATGACCGTTTCTCGGTATAACATAGAGAACGGAGCATTGAAAAATGTAAAGTTTGGATGAATTTCCACCTGCGGCCTTTCGACGAGAAACGAAATGGCGAAGAAAAAAGAAAACGGGCCAGAAACGGCGTGGACGTAAATAATCCGCGAAAGTTGTGAAAAAGAATGTCGCGGACCCGCAATCACGGGAGTGGCCGAGTTTCTTTGAGTTCCCCATAATCTTCGTTCGTAGTTTAGCTTCGTGTCCTTTACGTTTGTGTCGGCAGAACGAAGCAGGAGGCGCGCGAAGAATTCACTTCTCCGGACACGGGAAACTTACGGGAAATGAAAAATTTCAGGCCCGTCGACCCAACGCTGCAACGCGAACAATATATTGCTTTCATAAAAGAGCACGTAACTTACCTTTTTCAAGGTAAACACGTGTGACGGCCTCGAATCGCGCTTTTTTTCACTGCTAGAAAAATACACGAACGGCAGAATAATATAGTTACGTTGTTGGTAATTAATAGGTTGCTCGATAAGTTTCGTCGTTCGATTTTCAATGTGAAAATAATGTTCAATGTCCTCTCAGTACCGCATTTATTTTGTTCAATTTCATTAATTCCAATCGCGATGCATTCAATTGAATAAAATCAAATTTGTTTATCTACAATGAAACGTCATAGTAATTTGGCTAATTCTTACCGTGCATCGACAATTATCAAACTTAAAAGTAGCAACTGAATGAAAACATACAATAGTTTGAACTTAATTAATAGGTTGCTCGATAAGTTTCGTCGTTCGATTTTCAATGTGAAAATAATGTTCAATGTTCTCTCAGTACCGCATTTATTTTGTTAAATTTCATTAATTCCAATCGCGATGCATTCAATTGAATAAAATCAAATTTGTTTATCTACAATGAAACGTCATAGTAATTTGGCTAATTCTTACCGTGCATCGACAATTATCAAACTTAAAAGTAGTAACTGAATGAAAACATACAATAGTTTGAACTTAATTAATAGGTTGCTCGATAAGTTTTGTCGTTCGATAGAAATGGAGCTCTTAGGTTCGCAGTTTTATTTTTCTACAGATGGTGGTACTCTTTGATGAACATGTGTGAAGTTTCGTGAGATCTGTCGATTCATTTGTATATTTACAGTTGTTCGAAGTTGAAGTGTCATAGTATTTTTTTACAATGGAGAAAACGATAAAAATTATTCAACAACATAGTATTCTTGTGTAATTTGTAATTATATAGAGTTTATCTTGATAGAAACGAGTATAAACGGATTTGTATTATTTTTAATAAATACAAATTAGTTTTTTCCGCTATAAATAATTTTCAAAAGATAAACGACTATTACGTATATTGAATTGTATTCAGTTTTTCATTACGAGCAAATTATCGAACCAGCGGATCTAAATCGTAAGCAAATTTTTCTGTTTATGAATGATGCTTTATTGGGAGTCTACGCTAATGCACTTTGCTACGAATTTGTTGTCACTCAGACTTGACACCACCGTCTTTGGCTAACAGCGATTCTTGCTTTGTGAAGGTGCTCGAAATTTGCATAAAGTAAAGACTTCCGGTCGTCTGTTACGAGGAAATTCCTCAGATTAGGAAAAATAAGGATATTGTGCCCTATGTGTGGTCAAGATCGTCGATACATGAAACGGAGCAGATGAAAACAAGGAGATTGTCCCCTGTGTATGGTCAGAATGACCATATATCATTAAACAAATAGATATATGAATTAAACAAATAGTTCCTAAGAGAACCAGTTTCTTAGAATTGGCTATTTACTGCTGCTTGGTCTAGATGTCACCGCAGTTTATTTCAAATAGAATATCGATGTTTATAATATTTTTAGAAACGAAGGTCACAATGCGTTCAGAATATACAAAGTCTATCGATCTATTGATAGCAATCTTATGAAAATACATTGAGAAATAGCTTGAGCTATATATGGTCGATAATAATCAGATGTAGAAAATAAAAATATTTCATTATTGTAACAATATTGAGAATGCTGTTGCTTAGAATTATCTGAAAGGGATTTTCTGACTTTGTTTCGTTGGCCAAAAAATGGTCCTTGTAGAAGTAATCTTGTATTTTACAGGAAAAAAGATAGTAAAGGGAAACAGAGAAGGAAAGAAATTAGATAATTTTGCGAAAGCTATAATATTGAATCATATATTACATCGAGCTTTAAAATTTATATAGATAAAACCGATGAAATTTCTAGTCTAGAAAATTATCGTATAATTTTCGAATCGATGAAAAGAATTTTTTGTTCACTATCTGCACTATCCTCTCCATTTTGGTAACGATTCGAGCTACATACTTAAAAATAGAATAAAAATTATTATTTTTCACCTACCGAAAGAAGTTTGCTCGGCAAAAAATTCATCACTCTTTGACGGTAAAGTCGAAAAATATGTGTACGTTGACAGGTTAACTAGTGCAGCTGACGTTCAATCAGCTTTTGACGTATTTGGGAAAATATCGAGCGCAGAAAACAGTTTCAGTTATTAATTAAGTGGTGGCTCCGCGCGACAAAGGCTTCCCGTGTCTAAACGCGTCCCATGTCGATGTTTTGGCTGAAGGGTACGTCCACACTCGCGTAATGAGAGCGCTCGGGGTAAAATTACCTGCGGGACACGTTTGGTCAATTAGCTGATGAGAGGTCGAAATGTATTGAAGGTGAAGATTATCGTTGTTTCCTCGTCAGAAGGGCCTATGCACCCGAAGATACGGTAAACAGTTTACCGGATGCACTTGTGCAATGAATATTGGCAGCATATCGTGGTCTGCATTCTAGAGGGTAAATGTATAATTATGGCAACATATTTTAACTCGTAAACAATGGAGAGGGATATTGTTAAGACTATGATTAATAGTTAACTATTATTTATTAACTATTTATTAATTATTTATTAACTATTTAGTAACTATTTATTAATTATTTAGTAACTATTTATTAATTATTTAGTAACTATTTATTAATTATTTAGTAACTATTTATTAATATTTGAAAATAGTAAACGTTAAAAATAGTGAATTATACAAATTTAACACAATTTTTGTATATAATGAATATAGGCGATATAGTGAACTACTTTTATTTCGAATTCACAATTAACCATAGATATTTTTATTTTATACTGAACATGATGCACATACTGACGATTGAAAAATACGTAACTGTGGAAATCTTTTTCAACTTTAAACAATAGACGGTAATCAATTTTACATATGTATCATGTTGCAACAGACTAACGACTCTTACCATTTTGCTGAAAAAATCAAAGAACAGTTATTCCGTAGTGTGTAAAAATAATTAAAAACGCCTTTACAATTATTGGACTCTAATCCGAGAAAACATATTTGAAAACATTTAAAAGATTTTCTAAAAAACAGTATGTTCCAAATTTGTCTGTAAGCAGAATCGGACTATAAACGGAGGAACAATTAGTAAACTCGTGAAAACAATACCCAATAATATACACCAAGTGTAAGCGTAAAAGCGAGTGAGTTTCATATTACGAAATAACGCAACCAAAAGACTTTCAGTACAAGAATCACGATATGTTTTGTAATAATATTAATAACAATAAGAAACTCACCGTGTCAACGATATGAAAAATTGGCAACAATTGGCTAAAATAGGATTAGGTATATATGAAATGTCGGTAGGTTTAGTGTCCTCCCTTTAAACTTTTTCAATCGTACGTCATAGTTGTATGTTTTTAAGTTATTTTAAACCGACTGAAATTAAATAATTTAAGCCTAAGATAGTTTAACGATCCTGTAGCTAAGTACAATGAACGAAGTTACTATTACGTCGTTATTGTTTAATAAATATTGCTGTGTTTTCGAATAAATAATTATGTGCTAAATAACAGGCTCCACGAACTATCACAACTTACATTTGAATATTTACAATTCCTTTGGAATTGCAATGATTCAAATGCTATTTGTAGAGAAGGCCACGAACACTTCAAATGCTTCCCATAGATAAATAATAAGCTTCGATACCTTTCTGCTAAATAATAAGCTCCATGAACTATCAGAGGCTACATTTGAATGTTTACAGTGGCATTGGAATTGCAACGATTCAAGTGATATTTGTAGAGGAGGCCGCGAACTTTTCAAATGCCTCCCGTAGCGTACTGTACTTGTTCCAATCGCTATCATTGAAGTCGAGAATATTGGAAACGATACTGTAGTTTGGGTATAGTAACTTTGCGTATTCGTTGAACTAGTTCGTGGCGACGCTGCAGTGGTCGAGAAACAAAGATGCATCGTGGTGGTCGCTGTACGCAGCTTTTTGCCGCGTAAAATCGACAGATATGTCCCCAAGATAAACAACTCAGGAGACGATGGAAAACCACAAGTCTCCGAAACTGTTGCTTGCTGAGATTTCTCTCTTCCTGTCCTTTTCTGTGCTTCCCGCGTCTTTGATTCTTCGATCGACGAACAGTTACTTCAAGCAACACAGATTTAATATCTTGTGTGAAAGTTTGCAAGGGCAAAAGTTCTCTAGGCAGAGTAGCCAGTTCGTTTGGAGTCTTTAACGGAGTACTGTTGTTCTTTTCTCTCCTCCTATCACTTGGATCTCTGGAGAAGAGGTCTTTGAGTGATTGATCCCCGTACGAGCCCCCAAATAACTGTTGCAAACGTGCGGTATATTAAAGTATATTTAATGATATTATATATTACAATGATAATAGTGTTAGATGTAGTGTCAGTGGTTAGTCTCGCTTGGTACGTCTTTTAATTGTCTCGTCTTATCGTCTTTTCAGTCGTACTGTCCGCGACAAACTCTTCGGACATACTCTCGTCGTCATACTTTGTCATACTATCCCATACTGCGTTCTTCTCGCGCTCTATATAGTCATTCCCATTCGTTCTCTTTCATTCCAATCCTCAGTCTCTCTCACTTGAGACATTCGGCCACGCTCGGCCATCCCAATCGCTCGTCTTTTCCAAACACTCTTCACTTTCTCCGAACCACATGTATTTCCTTTCATCCCCATGCATTCTCACTCTCGGTCGTCGCACAAGACCCCCTGTAAAGGATACTCGTGCCTTCCAGGAAAGCTAGCGGGCCGATCGGCGCCAAATGTTTACTTTAACTCGAGTCCAACCGCGCACGTTACCTTGTTTAGGCCTACGCTCGAAGCAGGCCTAAGCGGACGCCGAAAATCCGATACTACAATACCAATTAATATTATCGACAATGGATATTTGAGAAAAGAATGCTTACCCAAAAATAAAATTTCACATTGGACAAGGGATAAGGCATTCATTAAATCATATTGTTTTCGACATTATGTACATGTCCTCTTTAACGTACAATTCTATTATACATGCAATTGAACACGTCATATTTTAAATGACTTTGCCACAATAAGTACAAGTATTTTAAACAAAATTGGTATGCAAATACTATCGTAAAAAACAAGACCACATTGCGTACATTTTATAGGATCTAGACACCTGAATGTCTGTTTTGGGATCGCTTTGATTCGCTTTGATTTAAACCCAGGAAGCTGAATGAATGTTTGAACACAATGATTGAAAACGGATATGGAATCTATGATTTTATTTTATGAATGTAAATACGAACTGATCATTTTTTATGTAAATTATTCGACTTACCACGTCACACCTTGACGTAAACCTCCGATTTCTGGTAAGTTAATTTCGAATCTATTTATAAACGATTGTAAACTATTATCAAAATTTGAAAATATGCTCTGTAAAATTCCTCATAGAAATTTGGATAACCCGTAGCACACCTTGAAAAAAGTACCTTTTAAAATAAGACCATGAAGATTAGGTATATTGTGAACGGTGAAAATAAATTCTGATCAATTAAAAATGATAATGTTTTTTTATTCGATTATAACGACCCAATTGTTACAATGGTACTTGCAGCAGGACTGAATAGATTTTACGCAAAACAGGTTCGTTGGCCAATACTTACTTAGGTACAAAGGGTGTACGGTTCTGAGTTGTTGATTTTGTCTTGCTTTCCTCGTTCAACGCAGCAGAGGCATGTAAATAGGTATTGGTGCAAAAACAACTTGCCCGGACGATTAGAAGCCGTTCAACGTTAGAACTCGCTTCATGGTGACATCAAACGCGTCGTTTCGAGTTTGCTGCCCGTATCGGGAATTTCTCTATTGAAATGTGAAACATGTTGCCAGCGGGTAGAATATTTTTTTTTTCTGTTTATCAGAGACCGGGTGTGTCAAAGACAGAACATTTTTTGCACTTGTCACCGCGAAACGTTCGATCACCGTTAAACAAGAAATTAATGGGAATCTAAAGTGTTGACTTTAATTATAAGGGAAGGTGTGGACTTTAAATAATAAATAGAAAACTGAGTGTTGCTCTATGATATGTATTACATTGAATCCTACAATTGCTAGATAATGAACGACAATGTGTTCCTGTTTTCGCACTACGGGGATAGTCCCAGAAGTACCTGACCTAACAAAGAAAACACAACAAATTTGGGAAAAACTATCTTTGTTTCTCTACATAGTTTCTTTTCAGATCGATACACTTTTCCCAACGATGTTCAATAGCTTCGATACTCTGTTCATAGTGAGCTCTGCAAAATAGCCATCAACTGCAAACTCCATCTCATTATTAATTTTAGATTAATACTTTGCGTTAGGTTGAATATAATCTAATAATATTCAATGTTTCCAGCGTAAGACCAAAATCAAGCAAAATCATAATACGACAGAATTATTTGTTCTTTATACAGCGTATAAATTTCATGCAATTGTTTATTCTATATTCGTAGTAGATCGCTTATTGTGAAATAGTAAGTAAACGAACATTTATTACGGTTTGAAAAATTGTATTTAAGAAATACAAGAGTACCAAAAAGTAATAAAATTTCCAGCTATTGGAAATACTCGCTTTGAAACTGTTAATGCTGTCTTTATTCTCAGCAAAGCTTACAATACAGTTGTTGAAGGCGCTCAATATGTTTTCCACGTATAGTTTCCAAAAGTATGATAACTTTCTCAAAATTGGTATTTGCATTTCTATCGAATTAGGTTCGATAGGCAATATTTGAATAGCCATTTTGCTCTTCCTGTTAAATATCCATATCTGATCCTGAATCATCTCGAGCCTATTTGATGTCAAAATTTTCAAAATGCCTAGTTACCAAAGCATACATTAACGAAGAAAACGTACATTAATGTATGTTTTAATTCGATATTTTGACAAGTTAGAAAAGACAGCCCTTATTTTGAGATAAACTCTATTTTGCAACACCAGGGTAGAAATGAAGTCCTCGTTTTTTCTTTGTTCAATACGAACTTACATAAGCGTAATACTGAAACACGTGTGCTAAAATGGACACGTTGCTGCACGAAAAACCATAAACAGAAAATAATTACTCAGGAGTCTGCTTCGATATGTTAACGTAACTTCCGGAAAATAAAGAACATTTTTGTTTAACCAATTAACGAAACATTTAACGTTCTTGGTATTATTTTTACACACTTGTTTCCATTTTAGATTAACTGTACAAAAAGAAAAGTAATTATCCGAATATAACCTTTTAAGGTCGGATGTATTAATGTTTTCGTTTATGAATGAAAAAAATTCAAACACACTTGTGTGTCATTATTGATGTTTAATCTTAAGAACGGTAACATTTCCTCAAATTGTAACGAGACTTGTGACAATACTAGGTACAAACTGAATAAATTAACAGAGTATACGGTAGCTCTAGCAATTAACGGTCTGAACTCGTCTCGCCTACTCTTACAGAACAATTGGCCAACTTTCGGCGCAAGAGTGTTACCGGCGTGTTTCCTCCAGTGTTACAATCGTTCTCCAACGAACAACGACAAGAAGCAGACTCGATTCGATCAAACACACCCCGAGCCCTTTCTTTCAAGCGGTTCGACGAGATTAACATCTCAGCCGGGAGGCTTGTTAACGCAACTCGCATCTACCGGTAACCAGAGAACGGTGTCTCGAAGGGTACAAAACACACGCCGGTTGAATTTATCGCAAAGGACGAAATTCTTGACGTGCTGCAAAACAGAGTTCCAAAGGATTACTGGCGCGATAACGACGACAACGAAGCCGATGGTATAACGAGGCGAACAGGTGCGCCTCTGTACACGCCGATGAAATAACTGAACGGCGCAGGGTCGCCGGAGGGGGCCCAGAAACTTTCTTCATTATTCCAACAATTAGCGGAGACCGTATTTCTTGTCGTGTGTAGGGGTAGATGCCAGAAGGATCGTAGAGGCGCGCCTTCAATCGTTCTTGCCTCTCTAGGGACGGCGCAGCTTTTCGAAAGTTAAACGACGCAGGCAGTTTGAATTGGATTCGAGTCTGACGAACACGCTTTGTTGTCGACGAACCGAGGCGAACCACGCTACTCGATGCCGAGTCGCAGACCGCTCCGTAATCAACAGAAAATTGATTGTTTCGTGGAAACTTTATAGATCAAGCTTTGTTATAAACATCGTTCTTTTTCATTTACAATTTACCGAACGGAACATTGTCCTCGGTATTCGTACTCGACCACGTGTAAAGTAAAGGGCCCTAGATTGCTGGCGCGCTCAGCTGAGTGTAATCAATTACATTTGCGACTGAAATCAATTACATCGATTGTAATGGAACGAATTACTTATCGTAAGCGAATACTGCGAACGAATTACTTATTGTAAGCGAATATTGCGAACGAATTACTTATTGTAAGCGAATATTGCGAACGAATTACTTATTGTAAGCGAATATTGCGAACGAATTACTTATTGTAAGCGAATATTGCGAACGAATTACTTATTGCAAGCGAATATTGCGAACGAATTACTTATCGTAATTGTTATTGACCATTGCTACGTCTGCCAAATGTATTTACTACGGACTGTAATTACGTATAATATCCATGAGAAAGCCTTATTACACCTAAATCACAGTCACTGTATAATACACTAGGTTATACGATAAGTATTGTCGTTTTTCCATTGTGAGTAAATACTATGACACTTCAACTTTGAACAACTGTAAATAGACGAACGAGTCGACAGATTTACATGGAACTTCACACATGTTCATCGAACAGTAGTACCATCTTTCTTACCGGACGACGAAACTTATTGAGCAATCTATTAGTATAAATACATACTACAGTCAGGGACAAAATTTAAGGAACATCCGTTCATATTCGATGAAAATGCTGTAAGTCTGGAATATTTCCTAATTAATTGCTACTTTTTTAATCCTTTGTTATAGTTTAGACATTTGTATGAATATTTCGTAAGCCATTTTTTTAAATAAAGTTTACAATTTTGCCCACGTCGTTTTGTTTCTATGAAGCTTGTAAATATTCTTATTCGAAACAGGCCAGTTTCTTTCGAAAAACGACTTACGAAATATCGTTATAAATATGTAAACTATAACAAAGAATGAAAAAGTAGCAATCAAATGGGAAAAATTCCAGATTTACAGCATTTCTATTTAACCCGGACGGGTGTCCATTTAATTTTATCCCTGACATGTATACCGTTTATGTATTATTCTATGTATTATTCGTAAAAAATGGCTCGAAGAGCGTAAGTTTTGTTGCGATGCAAACTCTCGGTGTATGATTGCATTTGGAAACACTTAAAATGCAAATTTGACAGTCGTTACACCAGTCGACGATCAGAAATTAGAAAAAGTTGTTCGACCTTTCTGAACATTTTTCCAATATTTTGTGTCCTTTTCCTGGATCTCACTTGCATTTCCTTCTTTCTGACTTTTCTTTAAACGCATCTTACATTGTTTTTACGTATGGCGTCTCTCAATTTCTGTAGTTTCGTGAACATTCAATCTTGTACCAACCATTACCAAAGTAGTTCTTATTGGTTCGTACATCAATTAAAAGCTACAAAAGTTTCGCTCATAAACAAAGATTCAAAATCTACGAGATCACCTCCAAAGTACTTCCTCGACAATTTCTCGTTAACAATCTATTTAAATATGTACATTCGCTGCTCTTCGTATTTAATTTACTTGCTCGAGACACTTATGAGAATTGAAAAATGTCCTAACTGTTATAAATATATCAGTTCTAGTATGTGAGAGTTCTAGCCTATATCGGTTTCGGTTATTGTCCTTCGGAATCGATATTAAATCGGATTTTATAATCGTTATTTTTCGGCTGTATATACATTACGATTCAATTCCACACAACATTGGTACATTCTTATATAAATAATGTTATCGTGGGATAGATATACAGTCTGTCTAATAAGAGGTACCTTGACCCTTCCTTTAAGATGCTTTGTACAAAAATACTCAGTTATCGCCTATTCTTGATCAGAGCATTACATATTTTGAGAGTTACACATTACGAGTGTCGTTTCTGTATTCACATTCGAAAGAACCAAATATGTCATACTCGGCGGCACATGGAAAAGTCGAAAACATTTGTTAGTAAGTGGGTGAATCGATATTTGGAGGTAAAACACGTCTATGACCTGCCAGATCGTGGCTGAACATCAAAGACATCGAAAAAGGAGGCAGCTGGCCGGCACACCGATCAAACATTAATATTGATAGTAATTAATTTTATTATTTATTATCGAAATAACAGTTTCAATTCGCTTTATGTGTTTGCTGCAAACCACACATTTCCGCCGACCGTTCTGCCGCTTTCCTGTGGGATTGGTATATTTGGATGGAAAATTTCTTGAAACCAATCGTAAGAGATTATCTTTGGATGCAGTTTGCCCTTCAGACTAATTACTACATACATTTTTATTTGAATATTTTAATAGATTTTCTCGAATAAGACGTAAATGAAATTTCGCAAATGTTATATTCTTTTCGGACATCATTTTGTAGAGTATCTAAGCATTGTAAATCGAACGGTCCAATATGTGGAAAAAGAATTTCTTATACCATTTCAAAGTTTTACCGATAACACCCATATTCAGGTGACAGCAAAGTTTCTTCCAGTATCCGAGTGACGCTTTTTTGTCTACTTACAAGGTATTACAACGACATAGGTATTTGAAAAGATATTTTGCAGGATGTAATAAAACTATTGAATCGTTAAAAAAGTAATATGAAAATGGTTTACTAAGAAAATCATTTAAAATGCAAAACTTGAAAGAATTCCATACATATAGTCAGGACAATTTGGACGATAAGTCGTTGTTTTCTTTAAATTATCACGAGCGTTTGATCGGTCCGTTCGACGTCTTTTACTTGCATAAAAAAGTTAGTACGCGCGTGTAATGCTTCTTCAAAAATCGTGTGTTTTGTCGATAAAATTCTCACGCTTGGTGCAGTGGCACTCGTGACCTAACGGAGATTTCATTGGAAACGCGCGCGACAGTGAACGCGTTGAACCGAACTGGTGCAATTCGTTTGGCATTCGTGCGATTCAACTCCTTCCTTCCGTGTCACCATCTTTCCCGTGTACCCGTCGAGTTACAAGGCAGCGAAGGACACTTGCGAGGAAAAGACGTATTCGAGTCACGGGCGGGAAATCAGCGTAACGAGCCAATTTATCATTACGCCAGGCCGAGTCTCCGCGAGTCCCATTGCAGGGCTCGTATTTCATCTTCTCGTGTCCTATGGCCTGTATGCGAGCTATTGTTCACTCATAAAGCTTTGCGGACCACAACAACCGTAAATGTTTAAAGACGAACGCAACGAGGAAATAGGGACTCACGAAGATCATGCTGCATCGTAAAACGAAATGCGCCTCGGTAGCTGGCGAGTACCACGAGACACGTCGCATTTCCGTTCCAGTAATCCTTCAAACGCGAGAAACACGATTAACCTCTGTTTCACGATACGGATTGCGAAATACGCTTTTTTTTTTTTTTTGAGAAACGGCCAACAGGAGGATCGCACGATACTCTGAGCAGCTTTACGAGGAACACGACTCAAAGAGTGAGATCTGAGATTTTAATTCATGGATTGCGAAAAGGAACGAAGGTTGTTCTGTTCCCTCTTTTCTCTGATCTGAATATCTTCGTCGTTAGGACCGGAGTAACTCTTTTAAATTATAATTGAAGTTCTTTGTGGGTATAAATGTAGCCTCGAGTGTCTAGAAATTTAAAATACACATTTCAATTTGCTGCTCGAATGTACGAGGTGGAGTTATCGATCGTTTGCGATATATTTTTGAAATTGTCGAATCAAGAATAAAGATATCGAAAGAACGTTTCTTTATCTTTCGACGCATTTTCGTATAAGATTCTTTGTGTCATTAGAAAACAAAAATGGTTTAAGAAGAGGCACGAATCACGCATGCAATGCTTCCTTCGCTTCTAGGACTGTGACAAATCGACAATTTCTTAAGGTAGCTTCAAGTGGAACAAACGGTTGATAGAGTTTGCTTTAACGGGAGACACTGGGGGACACTTTGAGACGTCTGAATAGGATAAATTTTGCAAATCATTTTCCAAGTAGTTACTGAATGAAAAATGTACTCTTTTTCAGAGAATATAAATATAATGTTCAACTTCATTTTACAATTTTGCCAAAGCAAAAATCGTACAAAATGGCGAAGTTATTCGCTATTCCCAGAACCCCTTTTTTTGGTGAAACATTGTTCGTTGGCCGCCAGAGTTGAGAAGAACTAGGAGGTTTGAAATAAAAAACTGTTGTCGATTCAGAAACTAGAGACTATTATCTAAAATGTAGCGTACGATTTTTTGAAAATGTTAATAATTGTAGAAATTGTCGAAGTTTGAAGAAGAAACGAAAACGAATTTAAATGTTTATAAAGAATTAAATAATAAATATATTTAAAAAATCGTACGCTACGTTGTAGAATATTCTATGGAGAATATCTCTATAAAATTTGAAGTAAATCGGATGTGTAGTTTCGGAGATTTCGTATCGGCCATGTTGAAAAGTATAGTTTTGAGAAAAACGTGAAACAAGTTTATTTATCATTGCAACTTCGCTAAATGTTTAATTTTCGAAATATCTTTTTTACATAACATTCTACATGCTTTGAACTTTAAGAAAATAAGAAAAAAATTAATAAATTTTTAAGACAAAACTCTATTATACCATATAAACACCCTAAATTCATTAGTGACGAAGATCCGCCATTTAGTAGATAAACAGGATTATTGAAAAATTACGAGACTCTATGGATTTGCTTCAAATATTTCACATTTGTAGATTCATAGAATTGTCATCAATCCCCATTGTAAATTGACGAGAGGGTATAAAATACCATTTGGCAAAAATTAGAATAAATGAAAAATTTTTGAAAGATCGGAAATATTTTAGTAAGGTTTTCACTAAAAAATATTTAAAAAATACTGCTTTCGGATGACACAAAATTTGCACCGATTATTCTTATTTTATACGGGATATATCCATTTCTTCGATTTACTCGATCAGGAGAAGAACGCATATTAATCGTTATGGAAAAGTATAAAGTCTCTAAATTTGAATAAAAAATAAGTCGTTAAAATTTAGAGACTTTAGAGTAACTGAATTATGAGTTACAGCATTTTATTCGAACAGTGTCCCATTCTCGCAAATATCATAAGTAATAGTGTGTTCGATAAGTTTTGTCGTTCGATAAAACTTATCGAACAGTATAATATTAGATATTTATCGAACGACAAAACTTATTGAACAGTACTACATTGCTAGCAAGCAGAAATCTTTGTTTCATTTAAATCGAGCTGTGAAAAAACATTAAGAGTCCATTCTGATTTGGAACGTTAAAATTTACGGAAAACTGTGTCTGCTAGTGTGGTAGACAAACGAAGGGACACACAAGTTTCAGAAAATATAGAAAGTAAACTTTAGTAGTCAACTTTATACAGTGGGAATGCGGTAACCAACGAAGTTTCGCTGAGGCACGACCACAGCAAGCTTGAAACTTTAAACACGTTTTTGTTTGGATTTCTTCAACACGTCGATAAAATATTTCAAAGCCTACTATTCCGATGGATTTGAAATTCAACTCACAAATTCGGTAAACATTTATTTTGTTATATCGAAAAGAATAGAAAAAATTGTAGCTAAAATGTGAAACTTGACTTGAAACAAACAAAGCAGATATTTCCATTATTTATTTTGCGTTACGGGTATCAAAATAAATTGTAAAAGGTGTTCATTTTCCTGGACAATTAACGTCATCAAAATTCACGAATGTAAACTACAGAAAATTGATACTGGATTGAAGAAAATAATAACCGGTAAATAATAAGTACTATCCCTTATGGTGCGATGTGGTATTCATAACCGCAAAATAATTGAAGCTTATTTTTTTGAACAGTTCATCAATGGTGCAGTTTACGAGTTTGTTTTGGTTCAGATGCAATGATTCGATTTTTCATGAACAGAAATGACATCGTGAATAGCTCGTTCAATTCGTTATGTGTAAAAGACACCATCATATTACCTATATAAAAATGTAGTATTTCGTTTAGGTAAATTAAATTGATGATAACATCTCGCTTATAAAATATTTACACCATATATAGTAATATCCCCTTCCATACCAAATAACATTTACTAAAACGTTTCTTTCGTAACATCGCTAACTTAAAAGATATTTCACTAAATTAAAATAAAACAGAGATTTTGTACAACTTTATAGCAGGTTATAGTTGTGAAAAATACTTATCTGATATACATAAAATTAAAAAAGGAAAGAGTAACATAATTACAGAAACCTCAAACACAATGAAAATATCTAATATAATTGTATAGAAATAAAGTTTCACGTTTTATCCACAAATTTCACTTTTCTTCGCTATAACAAAATAAATCTGCATGCCGAATTTCAAATTAATCGTAATTGTAGTTCGCGAAATATTCTGTCGACGAGTTGAAGAAATTCAGTTTCGAGAAAAATGTGTTTGAAGTTTCCAAAGTTATAGTGGTCGTGCCTCGGTGGAACTTTGTTGGTTACAGTATTGCCACTATACAAAGTTAACTTCAGATTACTTTTTCATATTTTCTGTAACTTGCGTGTCCCTTCGTTTGTCTACCACACTGGCACAGTTTTGTTTAAATAAGTAATAATACAATATTCGTTCGACGTTGCTCCCATCGTGCCCAGAACCACAACGTGCCTAATTTCTACCACTTTTGTAAAATGTCTCTCTTATTGCGTCAAATTCGTACCAATGATTTTAGAAACATATTTTCACTGTTCGTCGATTTAATAAAAATGCAAAAACTACAAAATCTATTGTTTTCCAGGCAAGAAACTATTGGGTTGACCGATAAATCGTTATGTGTTTTTCCAGTAGATGTCGATACAGTTTTTGCGATATAACTAACTTCATTTTAAACGGAAAATTCGCTGTATATTGTAGGAATTGTCTAATACTGGTGGTGGTTATTATGAAATAAAGGTGAATAAAGTTCTAGGATATACGTGTATCGAATGAGGTAGTAGTAGGAACAAAACATTAACAAAGTACACAATTAATAATTACGACGACTACGTCAACTACGCCAATTACGCTGACTACGTTGACTACGCTGTTCTTTCTTTACGCGACACAACACGCTTGGACAATTTTCCAACAATGACTGCAAATGACTACTCTTGACTGTCAGTGACTGTCCCAAATGCTCCTCTTTCGCACCTTGTATCCTCACACGCATTCATTCCTTTTCATTTTAATTCTCAATCTCTCTCACTCAATGCGTCTCACAACATCCTAATAAGTTATGGTTTAAGGTTATTTTTCAAAAGTCTTCTGCAATTTTGTTTAAAATTCTTTATTCGTCGTTTACTTTAATGTGGATAACTCCAAAGAGCATTTTCGTCATGTTCTGCTGAATTACTTCCGAAAAGGAAAAAATGTAATGTGTATGGTAAAGACGTCTTAAAAATACAATGTCAGAATTAGTTTACAAAATTCTAGTCCGGAAATTTTAATTCTTCTGCCTGAAGAATTATCTTTCGATTGAAATTGTGGCGACAAAATATATCGATCGTCTCGAATCAACGTTTAACAACACGAAAGATTGCCAGGAGACTTAACATATCAAAATATTATAGAATGTTGAGAACCATTTGAGAGGACTTGGATACGTCAGCAAGCTCGATATTTGGGTACCTCGTTAGCTGAACAAAGATACACCTCGTTAAGCGTGTTGACGTGTGCGATTCTTTGCTGAAACGTGAACAAAATGATCCATTTTTCAAAACTGTGATAAGAAGCAATGAAAAATGTCTACAACAACGTTGAACAAAAAAGATCATGGAAGAAGTATAATGAACCTGTTCAAAGCACGTCAAAAGCAAAAGAATATTTACCAAAAGAAGATTATGTTGTCAGAATGGTGGGATTTCAAAGGAATTGTTTCTAAGGAACCAAACCATTAATTCGAATGTCTGCTATCGTCAACTGGATAAATTAAACGATATCATCGAAAAGAAGCTTCTAGGATTGGCGAATCACAAAGGTGTTGTGTCTCACCAAAATAAAGCTAATAATAAACGATACAGCTTCGATGGGACTTGTTACCACATTCTCCATGTGATTACCATTTATTTCGTTACTTAAAAACCGCGTTAAATGGTAAAACCTTTATGTCAAATTTTTCCTGGAACAGTTTTTTCCGAAAAAGATAAGAACTGTTTTGAATGTAGTATCGAGGTTGCCTGAAAGATGACAAAATGTAATCGAACAAAATGGAAAATACGTTATTCGTTGAACATTTCTGTTTTCATGGAAAATGTATCATTTACAGAGAAAAAAAAACGCAATGACTTATTGGCCAAACCGACAGAACAACCACTCAAGTCTTTCAGCGGATGTTGTAGATCCGTACTGGACAATATGTTCTGTTTGAATACTAGAACGTTCTGATATGAGGTATTTGGATAACGGAGGTTTTATTGCATTTCGGCTAGAGCTTTCGACGAAGGATGAAAAAGTGAGCACGATGTTTCATAGAGAATTAACCTTGTTTTTCCCTTGGAACGTTCAATTTTCGTTGAGCGTTTCGATACGCTGGATGTTCAGCTTTGCCCACCCACCTACGAATATCATTCATAATCCCTTAGCCGGCCGATTAAATCCGCAGGATTTGAATTTGTCGTCTGAGAGAGATCGCGGCTTTACCTGCGTAATTTGCCGCATGAACGAGGCTCACGTTCGCGACTATGAACGTGCTGGTACAGTGCGCGAATTGTGAAACATCGAACAAATAACCCAGCCAGACTATTGTGTAAACTTTGAAATACTTCGAGGTGGGACCGACTTTTATCGTGTGAAATTGTCGAAAGTTGGACAAAGAGTTGTTTCATTAACGGGCATTCTTCTCCTTTTTTTTTATTTTAATCTAGACGCTTCGGAACAAAAAAGTATTTTCATTAATTTTTTTTTATTTCGTTAGATATCTGAGTGCAACTATGCGAGAAAAAGAAATGATTGATTCGTTCGGAACAACAGTTAAAAATTGAGTATTAATCAGCTGTATAAAGTTTCGATGTTTTAACGTACGTTATTCGAGTTCTCTTGATATTAGTTATAAACTAAAATAAACTTACAATTAAAGAATCCAATAAACGAGTATAGAAAATGTCTTTTACGAAAACATTGCATAATTACCGTACGTGTTACATCTATTACAAATGTCTTATTCTAGGAGAGTAATTTTGTGTGAAAACTTTTCAAAATATTACGATAAAGTTACAAACTGATAATTTAAAGTAAATTAATATCTATTTTGAGCTGGTTTGAAACTTAATCTATTACCATTACTTGTCGATTCGTGGGTTATATTACTTCTGATTTAACAGATTTAAATTAGAAATAATTTCTGTTCCACTGTGCAGCATTACGGAAGAAAATGGTACGCACGACCATTTTCCTTCATCATCTGTCTTTCCACTTCGTTCCCGTATACGCTCGTCTGACTTTTTCCTCGTTTCTGAATCGTAAGCAAGCCTCCAGCTCACGTCACTATCTTGACGTGCCCTGCAGTACAGCTGTATACTCGTTCGAGACAGTTTCACATTACGCAGACCAGCGATTCTCAATCGTTTCGATTAACGCTGAAAGAATCGTGGAAGTTGAAAAATAATCCTGAAAGAAACATACGAGTTCAGACAAAATGAAGTTAGTAAGGTAAGTCACCAAACATTATAATCTGATACACCTCGGTTGCGTTCGAGGAACGCTTTGCTTTCGTATGGAGAAGTAATTTCCTTTTGAATGGACACGATAGAAAATATATTGGTTTTAGATACTCCAAAATCATCGAAATTTTTCTAAAAAAGCTAATACATTTTCATTTTTATTCAGACAGGTTATCTCATAAATAATGCCAGTATTTTCCTTTTTGAAAGAAATTTTCCTTTGATCGAAGATTTTCCGTCGATTGAACGTTAACTAACTTTTGTTCGAAACATTTCTTTGGTAGATTAGTAGAAATCTTAATCCATTATTAGTTTAAAAATAAAACGATAAATATATTTTTCGTCATTTTTATGATAGTTCACCATCTGACTTGTTAATTTCTCAATTACTCTTTTATTACAATTATTTAATCTCGAAGAAAAAATTCAGATCCTTCTGATTTTGTCAACATTAGCTCGTTCTAAGCAACATCGTTTTACGAACTTCTGAATAAGTAATAATTCGAAGAAGACGAATTCGAACAGCGAGAAAGGTAAATCAATTAACGAATTAATCAGTTTTTGCCAGCGTTCAATTATCCATGTGTAGCCGAGCATTATTTTGATCAGAAAAAAGTACTTCTGCTAAGTAAATTAGTCCAATCCTTTTTCACTGCTAATTACAAACTTTTCACTAGCTGATAACGAACCATACCAATCGATCGATTGAGTTCCAGTAATTCGACATGAATTATTCTTTCAATGTATCACAAAACAGAGAACAATATTTTAAGTGGATGTGACACTGAATTCGCCTATAACGTAAACGGTAATCCAACACTAAGTTAACAATTAATGAAAAAGACATTGATATAATAATTGTAAATAAATTGTTTTATTTTACCTTTTCGAAAAAGAGGAGAATATTCACATCACTTGGATGACTCGATATAACTATCAAAAAGAGAACTCCAGTGGATTAGCAATGCATTTGTTATTTTTATCTTAAACGAACTTTTTTCTAATCTAAATATTTTATTATTCTAAACAATACGTGAAAATGTTATTTACAAAAGTTGTAAAGTTGAATGAAATACATAATATGGCAAATTTGTTTTTCTAAATGAAACGACCAATTTTTTATATTCGGTTTTGGTAGAACAGCGAATTTTCTATATAAAAATACTGAGATACAATTGTTCTAAACCTTACCGTTTTTAAGAAATCCGATTTTGTTCATTCTATAACTTATCTGCTGTTTATATACATTTAAAATACTGAACCTGTCTTCTAACCACATTTCGTTAGCCACATTTACGCAATTGTTACATTATTGTAACACGAAATACTTAACAATTGCAGAAAAAAATTTCAATGATTTTTATTCATGGTATAAATAATATTAATGAATCGAAGTATTGATTAGATTGTTAATTTGTATGCCCTACGGTGATATCCTGAGAAGATGATCATCACGTTGTTCTCAGATGGCAATATACAAACGAAAAAATGTACACGATGAAAAACAGCTATAGATGGAAATAATAAATGTTAGCTACAATTGCTTACAATTCATTCTTTCAATTTTTAGCAGTTTTAAAACATCTCGAATGAATATTCAGAAAATTTTTAAGCGTCATAAATTTCATACATCAAGTGTCCTTATGCGAAGAACATTACGGAAATGGTTTTCAAAATCGAATGACACTTTGTGAGGATTTTTTTTTCCAGTTTCTCGAGTGACGAGGCTACCTGATCTAACATTGCCAAATTATTTCTTATATAGCTACCTTAACAAAAAGGTATATTACGATCTACTTACCACTCTAAAGAGCTAACTTAAATTTGAATTTGTCAATTGAAGTAAATCGACCGGTGACGATTGAAACACCCTGTAGAAAATATGAAAGACCAAATCAACTATCTGTCGAAGTATCAGGAGAGAAACTTTATTAACCGTGTATTAATCATTTAATAGACGCATTTTAAATTAACCAAAGGTTTCCATTTTGAGCATTTATTATAACGTATGTATATCAAAGAATTACATTGCACTCTTATTAATGTAATAATATATCAATATAATAAATGTGAGTAATTAATGTAATATTCTAACAAACTTGTAGATGTTTCTCTAAATATTTAAAAATATTAAGGTTTCATAAAAAAATGTTTCGTACAAAAGTTATGTATATTTTTACCTATAATAATATTCCAAGATAAAAAATATAAGTTAATAATAAAGAAGAAAGCGAAAACGCCCACATGATAGAAAATTAATTGTGTCATTTGAATTCCCTCTCAAAATCATGAAAGAAATTTTTATGCATAAAACATGTTTACGTCGAAGTATAGTACCACTGACAAAACGCAGAAAGAATAGAAAATATTTATACAATAGCACGAAAGGTATTTACATTACAATTCATGTAACACTATTAGATAAATTTATTATCCGGAAATATATAATAGTATACATTATGTACTGGACTGCATTATTGTCGATAGGTTTCACCTTTCGCAAGACTGAGTATTCTTTGTGAAATGTTGCGATAGTTTGAGAATCACTGATAATTACAACCACAGTGGATGTACAATGAAAGCTCCAGGCTACCATCTTGTATTACGTTCCAGCGACTATCCATATTATTGTTTCTGACGATGACAAATGGTTATTATATCGATTATATGAGTATAAGTTATTGGTTAGTTTGGAACGCAAGGAAAAATGTGTAACGAAATTAATTAAAAACTTGACTAAAAATTATTTTGGAAATTACACTGGCGACTATTTTGCAGTAAATTTGCTCGATGGTTTTCCAAATAGAAAGTGTATTTACATTTTTGAATCGATGCACTTGTTGGAGAATTTAAGGAACAATAATAACAATAATATGTTACAAAGTTAATCAATACCTAATTGATACTTTGGACTTTTATAAAATGTTATAGAAGCTATGGTTTATTATTTCAACGACGATAACAAAATGCATAAACTTTTTTACTTGCGAAAACTAAAGGATAATGCTCTTTGAAATCAAAATTAGAAAGCTTGGATGTAGAGATCTTCACATGTTTATAAAACAATCATTTTTTTATTCAGTAAGGGATAACCAAAAACATATCGTCATTGCTTATTTCCTACGAACATTACTGATGATCCAATCACAATCAATACAAATATCCTATTCGAAAGAATTAGAGGATCAAGTTTCAGAACGATTCTGAAAATTGGTCATATAACAAAAATGAAAGGTATACTATAGATTTAATCTAACAATATTTTTATTAGAGAACTCATACAACATTGGAGTTTTTGAAGTATTAAATAACCCATTCGATATAAAACTCGTTAAAACAGATGATACAACCAAAATTAATAAAAAGCTAGGAACGAATTAGAAGAAGGTATTATGAATGTATAGCAGAAACAATATATAAAGGAATAAATATGATTTATTGAACTCAAAGCAAGCTGTACTCACTACAAAAAGCAAGTATATAAGAAGTATTCGAATAAGAGAATAATATGCGATAATCAGATATGGAATACGTGCCATCTGACTAGATTGAAATAAATAATTTCCACAAAATTGTTACAAATTATACACTATCATTTTGCAGAATTTATTCTATATAGTAAAGGGAACATTACAATGCAATGATTGTGACCATGTAAAGGGTTCAAGAGCACAAGAAAATAAATATATTTACGACCTTTGAAAACAAAATTAACAACGTTTTGTAACTTATAAATAAATCATTTTATCACATAACCAGAGTTTCAGTTTTATTTTCTCCTTAAAACCATTTTTATTGTGTTACACCTTGAAATGCAAGAAATGAGAGCTCTGACTTTGGAGTACTTTTTCTAAAACCATCATTTTTGCCACTTCTTCGTTAATTTAAAAATGTTTTACACCGCAATTTTTTACATGTTTTCTCTCAAACGAGATTTTTACATAATAGCTCAAAGAATCTTTTATCGGTGAAAAATTAATTTTAACGTTAACATTAAGAAAGTAATACAAGAAAATTCAATTAGGATCCGAGTTTGGTCATTTTTCTCTACCTTGATAAATTATAAATCCGTCGATATTTTGCCGTAAAAAAAACTACACATTTAATGCATTCACCGAACGACGTACGATAGACTGTGTCAATTTCAAACGAGTGCAGCTATTAATCTCTTGGAAATGTAAGATTGAAAAAAGGTCGATTTTGTAAATTCTCATAATGACTCTATTAAATCGGTCTAATAATTATCGAAAGAGAACACAGTTTGAGCATTCGGACAAACTCGAAAACTCCTAATACAATGGAAGTTAAATTTGAGAATGCAAATATCAGTCAATTTTTGAAATTATAGAATGTTTCCAAGAGGACCCTCATTTTTGCCGAAAACATTATGTAGATTCATTAAGTGATCACCGATTATACAGCATAAAGTATTCTTACTTTCTGACGAGAATTTTATTTCCAGTATGTTTATAATTGCAAAACACCATCCATTTGTTTCGCACAAAGTATGTATCTCCGTTTGACTAATTCGAAACAAAGTCGAAGTTTTGGCTGCCTTCGTGAAAAAGTTTCGAGAGAGCAAAGGCAAATGGCAATCTGGATTGCTCGTTTTTTTTAAAAACTAATTGTACTTTTTGCTGTTCGTACCAGCTTGTTTGCGTTGTGGATAGGGAAAACGCAAACTTTTCTTCCACATCGAGAGCTCGTAAAGGTTACCGCGCGCGAAATACACGTGCGTCCGATCGTAAAAATGCGAAAAGGGTCTGAAGAGGCAGGCAAAGGGACGATTGCTCGGAGCGTTGCCAGAAGGGGTGATGGCTTCATTCGTGTTCGATTCGTGACATGTAAATTTTACAGTGTCGAGGCTATTGTTTCTGTGTACGTATTTTTTTATTTATCTATCACTTGCATTCGTCGCTCGGGTCTACCCTTTATGGCCCTTTATAGAATGCTCGTTGAATAAAATGTCGAGGATTTTGCTTCAGATAATATTGACCCTCGTATAAATACAGCTGTAAATGTGCAATGATATCACGTTTAACTTGGACAAATTAATCCTTGAAAATTTCTAAGTATACATTTTTCGAGGCTGATTTTTCAAGTATGAATTTACAAAGATTGATGTCTGTATATGTAGATATGCAAGACTCGACGTTTGTAAGTGCATAGAGCCTGATTTTGGTATCCTTTACGATTTTTCACCGCGTAGAATTCAATCTAGCTATAACTCTACGATTGGGAGTAAAGATGAAACGAATACATCGATCTCGACTCAATGATGTTTTTCCATAATATACAGTGACGAGCAAAAGCGTAAGCAGACGTCGTTACATTACTGATTGAATAATACTACATAATAACCATAAAAGATATTACATCAAATGTAATAATAATATATAAAATCGAATAATACTAGTATATTTTACATTGAATAATTCGATCGATGCAATCAAAGTTATTAATTGATAGTTGTGAATGAAAAATTATCAGTCTTAAAAAGTTATCTTTTAATAATAACCACAATGGATACAATAAATTTAACAAAAACGGATGTACGATGCCATGTTTACAGTTTTGCACGGTAACAACTTTTCGGAGTTAAAGCTGGAAAACTAGTATTTTGTCCATTTTCTTTTGTTGTTACCTATCGATTTTAGTCTCCTTGGCATACTTTCTATGAAATTATGTATAATTTCTGGCTCACTGCTGTACCATACCTGTTGTGTCCTTATTCAAAGTTCGTGTACACCTGATGGAGGTTCTTCGTACTTTGCCAGTATCACGAAACGTGAACCTTAATAATAAAAAGTCCTCGTTTATGGTGCATGCGAGAGAAATTCTATGAAAGCAAAGCGTTCGTATGTGGAAGAATATTCTGACCAAAATCGACCATTGCGTCGTAAATTTTAAAAACTTATTAAAAGGCTTGGAGAAACTGGAAACTTCGACACGAAACACAAACGATAGAAATCTGTAAGAAATGTAGTAAATATAATACTACTGTTATTCTTACCGACATCTCGAGATTTGCGAATTAGAGAAATGTTTAATGGATTCTTCGTCCTCAAAAGCTTCATCCATTCACCATTTAATATGCATCAGGAACTACATGGAAGATATTTCGAAAACCTTGTGCAATTTTGTCGATGGTTTATGAAAAAAATTAAGAAAAATTGGTACATTTGTACGAAATTCACCGATACGATGTAACATGCATGATTAATCAGTAGAAAATCGAAAGCTGTGGAGTTTAAATATTTTATACGACATAATTGGTAATCGATTTATATTTTATTAATACATCATTAACGGAACACAAATATCCCAGCTTGCTTTTTGAAACGCTATTATTTTAATTGAAAATTGTTGGGACGAATTTGGTAAGCAGCATAATAAATATTTATTCTCTTTCTGGACTAGAAAACAGTTGAGAATATACTTTTATAATACTACATTATAATACTAATTGAATATATTATAATACTGATACTTATTATAAAACTAATTGAAAGAATTTTATATTAGTTTTAACAATACTCGTATTATAGAGTTTATAAAGAAACCCGAACAACGCCAGAATATATGAGACAAAAAATTGTTAAATACATATCTAACTATAAGTGAAAATATCATAGAAAGAACTAAGCAATAAATGATTTATCTTCACGTCCCTATTGCATCTGATAGATATCATTTTGGACATTGACCAAGGTAAAGGATATTGAATATTTATTTATAAAAAAAAAAAACTAAAGATGACCTTGAACACTTCGAAAAAAGAAGAATCGAGAAAAGTGTATCATAATCATTGTAATGACCTCTTTTAATCATGTTGTGTCGCATAAAATAAATTTTCATCGATCTACTAATAACAGAATCATCTAAGGTGATCGTTCTACGTGAATTATTTCGCATATTCAAAGGTTATTTAAGATACATTGCTTTCTATTGGATTTTTGGAATCGAACTTTGACGTTGGCTCTTAGATACAAACTCTTTAACATTTGATCTCGATGAAGTTATAGTAAAGTGTTTGTAATTTTCTGATCTTTATTATTCAACTGGTTTTTCGTATTGTTCTTGTTCATATTTTTAAGTGGAAAGTTTGCCCACGAATGTAAGTAAAAGTAAAATGAAATTGAAAATATAATTAAATTCTTTTTACATATTAAAATAACAGAACAATTAATATATGTTAATGATTCACGTAACACTGTTTATGCACTGTAGCATTGATTGAAACTGGCACAGTATGATACCAGATAATGTAGTATATAGATTTATCCTGGTATTTGATCTGTAATTAGCATATCATTAAAAGATTGCACTACTATGAGAAATTAAGCCGATTTTTTTTTAAATTTATTTCTACTAGAAGTCTACTTTTTACTAGATATATAGAAGTTTCTTTCGAAAGACTGATTTTCTTTCATTAAAATTAGAATTTTTAAAAATCTGTCATAACTTCTGTAGCAAATGTAGTTTAAAAATATATATTCAAAAATATAAACAATTTTTTCATTTTAATCGTAGAGATATCCTGACAAACCTGCATGTCAAGTTTGTTAAGTAGGCTTAACAATCTTAAAAGCGTGCATTATTATTCTATACGAACTAATAATTCTATAGATACTTTCTACACAAAAATCACAGAGTTCTCTTTCTGCGTGGATGTATATAATTACTACAATATAGTCCTTAACTTTTTAACTGTTGCACTCGGGCACACTTGAACGCGGGAAACAATATTATTCTACATGTAGGTGCTCGAATTAAAATTAATATCATATGAACGTTTCAGTTACTACGGACAACTCTCAAAAATTGTTTACTCTGGTTAATTTTCACACATACATGCAAGTAGAATTCTCGGAAAATAAATTATGAAATTAAATATATAGACTTTTGCTACCGTTAATTTCGATTAATTCAACAGTAAAACGATTGAGACCCTCTAACGAGCGTTTTAGGATTCAAAATACCGACAGTCTTGTCACGATACAAATCGTCCTGTTACGATACACCCACACCCCGTGCTCCAGCTCCGACGTTCCTGGTTTTCGATTTCTCACGAACAACGGAATTTAACACGTGGTCGGCGCTGCCCGAATGGCTCCTATAATTTTCACAGCAACGTTCCATGGAAGCGTGGCACAGTGGCTCGTCCAGCGCCCGGCATTGTTGGTCGTGTAACGAGCGGCAATTTTTGCGGAACCGAACAATATGTCGCATTAGCGTATTGTGCTGGGCATCGCGGTCGTTCTGTCATGCGACACGACGATATCGTAATCGATGCCGGTCCGATTTCCATTCCGCGGAAAGGGGAAACGGCAACGAACAGATGCAGACGTCGAGCATCTCCCGTGCACTTTTGCCCTGACCGAGAGTCATTATCTTGGCAAGTCAGCTGGCAACGTGACCGAGACGCGTGAACGTGTCCGGAATTCGACCGTTCCGTGTCGACGATACACACCACGAAGGCTATTTACGGCGTCGTTGAAAAATTTGGGTAAAGAAAAGGTTCGTGAGATAAAAATTGTCCAACCGTGCGCGTTCATAGCACGAGATGAACGCATTCCTTATGTATAGGGTGATTCTAGGAACTGGGACGAAATATACAGCCGTTTTCAGCGAAAGAATTGACTTTGCTGATGAGAAAAGTTCTAGGAACGAAAACTCCACTCTAGCTTACAACCGTCGTCCTAAACACTTGTAGCAAAGTATTCGAACTGACCAAACATTTCCAGCAGATTGTAGTTTAGAACTCACCGTGACAGAATTAATTCGTAACTGTGTTTCAAAGGATAGGTTGGTTGTACTATTTTAGTACGATAAGCCAACAAATCGAAAGGATAAGTCAACAAATCGAACGTCCTTGCGCAAAAAGTCGTACACTCGCCCAGTGGTCTACTGACAAACCGTTAGGGCAAGTGTCTATGATCGTCGAAACTGGTGAGAAATTTGCTCGTACAGGGTGGAAAGGAAAAAAGATTCGTAACTTTTTAGGGCAAACAATACTTGTCAAATGAAATAGAAAAATCTTAATAGACATGGGTCGAGAAACTAATATTTACAAAGTTATGAACAATGGTTCACTAGGATGTGTAACTAACGTTTCTGTGGTGATATTGCGTTTCATAATAAGATAATTTTGTGTCGTGATGCGCGCATGGAGTAAAAAGATGGATAATTTACCGTTTGCGTACAGTACGATACAAACAAAAATCTGTTCGTAACTTTGTAAATATTGGGTTTTCTATTCATATTTATTAAGACTTCTCTGCTCCACTTGGCAAGTACTGCCTATATTCAAAGTTACGAACTCTTTTTTTCTTTGCACTCTCTATTAAATTGACCGGATTCTAAAAATATAGAGTATGTGATATATGTACTGCCGTACCAACTACATTAAATTGCATTCGAGTTCAATATTCGGTAACACTAATGTCAGAAATGGGCTTATTCAAAAATGACGAAATCCCCCACCTAGATACTCTATTTCTTCGAATAAACGAACATCTTTTTGTAGATATATACATCTGAGTCTAAATTATTTTAAAACAAATTACTGACATCATCAGCTACACTGAATAAAAATAAAGGCAGTTCTAAATTTAAGAAAAGAAATATTCTTTTCAATCCTATATATATATATATATATTTGCTTGTGATATAACGGTGTAATGACTGATGTCGGTACAACTGAAAAATAACGTTTAAAATTTTGTTAACCGTTCTAATATATTGTAATTTTTCATTAACGACTTGTGGCATAGTAGCAAACTGCAAATGACCTTAGGTCATAAATGAATGAAATTTGTCTGCCGTAAGAGGTTAAGATAGCAATATGGCTACGATCGGTGTCAGCCCTCTATTAGTGATGCAAGGAAGCGCAAAGGAACTGCATTTCATTCGAGGTTTTGCTAGTAGATTCGTTGGTAAGTCACATCTGGCAGAGGTTTGGATATTACATTTATTTAATAACACAGTTGTATAAGTCAAAGAGGATACTTCCCCCGAACGTAATATCAAAATTATTCTGCTGATGAGGAAATGGGATTAATTCGAGCGTACCAGATTTAGGTTAGGTTGTCGTATGGGCTAGATTTAGGATGAATTTTAATTAGGCAATCAAAGTTCAGAGCAACTGAACTTCCTCTGAATCGGGGTCCTCTCATTCATTATCAATTGATAGAACTTCAAATTTAACCTTCATTGGCCAAGTTCTAACGGTTTATTATTGTATACCGTAAGATTCGTCCCGACTACCTACAAAGTGAAGAATTTCATTCTGTAGCATAGGAAACGTTTCGTTTCCTACTGGAGTGGACCGTTGAATGAATCTTAACAATGGACGACCAACTTTTGAAATTTACTTATAAATACTATATGTCAATACGTAAAAACGAATCGAAATGATCTATATCAATAATACCGTATGTCAATACATGAAAACGATTCCAAGTTATCTATATATACAATATTGTATACCAATACGTGAACACGACTCAAGGTTCGTTTCCAACTTTACCATTACACCGACCAGTCCAGGAAGCAGATTCTGGAGTGTATAGTCGGTCGTCAAAAACTCGAGGCCACTGTAAATCGACACTGTCCAAGTGAATTGAGTGCAAATGAATTCGAAAGGCACTTCGTCCAACGTGTTTACACTTGCACATTTCAACATGTAGTTCGAAATCGCTTCGAAAACGATTATTCGACTGCTAGGTAAATATCGGCGACGCGACTCATCAGAGTCCGAACTTATTTGTCTATGCAAATCGTCGATCAACAGGGCTCCCGTGGTTCTCTGTGGCACGTCTGTCCTTCAGATCCCCGTCGGTTGTTTCGTTTCGAGTATCTGCCACGTTGTTTTTCCTCGTGCCAGTTCACGCCTGGCCTGGGTATCATCCGTATTGCAGATTCTCTTTGTCCCTTGAGCTCAGGTTGAAAAAATATGGCCCTCGATGTTTTTCCTTGTTCCTCTTTGTTGTGCGCTTTGTGATCATCGATGCAACGAGAAGCAGACGTTGCAGTGTTTTGTCCGTTTAAAGGTAGAGCCACACTATCCATCAGGCAACCGTCGAAACACTCTTCAAAGAGAGACACAAAACTCGGTAAAGAACGTTTCGATGGACAGTCGTTGAAATTCGTAACTCCTTTCTCTTACAGATTGCTCAGGGGAGAATGTTTCGATCGGATAAATTTCCACGATTGGCGGAAGTTACGTACAGTGACTCCAAAAACTATTCGTAAGCTATTTTACAAGGGAATTCTTCTTATCTGTAAAACTGATTTTAATGAAAATTTGTGTGCAGGTAGAGCATAATAGTGAATATAGAGAGAGATTTCTGTTCGTACGAAATTTCTTTAAGAAGGTAAAATCAAGTGTCGAAGATTTTAATGCTTTTTTATTTTTTATTATGAAATTGCATTTGAAAAATCGAAACAACTTAGTATACATTACCAGGACTAATTTTATGAATATCGAATTGACTGAACTAAGAAGTGGGTAAAATTGTCAGAATTTGATAACAAACTGCGGAATCTTTCGTGATAGTTTTAAGAAGCATGTTCATCGTTGTTAAATGTCCGTGACAGATGGTGGTAAACACTATTATTATTTATTTAATTACAGTACATAAATTATTTATATATTATATTTATATATTATATAAATAATTTGTAGTATACCATTATTTATTTAATTATCTTCCATAAGTATTTATATACAAATATTTTAATAAATAACAAAAGTATCTAATTAATAACTCAAGTTTATATAATAATCAAAATTAAATACATATCCCCCCAATTGCATTAATCAGATATTTTAATAAAAATGGAAGGGTAAAGGTAGATGGTAAAAGAATTCAGACCTAACTTAACCATACTGACATTTCTCTAATTTTCTTCAAAAGCTCTTGCTCTTCATACTTTCATCACCTCAAAATTAATTAAGATGAGACCAAGCTCACGCTTGATTTCCACTAATGTTTCTTAAATACTCTGGCTCTTTATATTATAATAAACATTTAAAGAAAAAGCAATGTTCTCTCTCTAAGTTGCTTGAGTGGCAGATGTAATGTATCGTTTAAGGTAGAAACCGCTCTGCGGTTCTTCGCTTTTGTCTTGTCATTAATTACCTTCTCGCCTGAGGCGTTGAATTAAACGTCTTGCAAAACAATAGACCCGAGATCGTTATAAGACCGGAAAATAAGTTGCTCTTCTTTTCAACGGAAACGTAATATCGCGGGAATGTTTCAGAGCGGAATACGCCTTTGTCGAGTGGTTACCTCCCCGACGTTTAATTATGAACTACGCGAAGCAATTTATTCGCCGGCCAGCTTCGAAATTGGACAAGTGTTGTCCGTGCACCAACGTTAAAGAAATCTTTCCTCAAACCCTATACAGTCAATATCCACGTATAGATGGAAAAAAACAAACAGCGAATTTCGTCGACAGTCGGTCAGTCTCGCAAGAAAGAGGAGAAAAGTCCAGTTACTCGAATTTATACGATTCGTTGCCTCGTAACTCTGCAATTTAGCAATTTATGATCGGTTTATGTTCAATGATTCATCGTGTTTTATTTTCGAGACGCGTGACAGTCTCTAAAGTCGAAATAGACGTATTCGTAAACGATGAAATTGATCAGTTTTCCTAGGTATTACAAGCCAAATAATGTCAAGTAGTGTCTTTTAATTATTCTAAATGTTTCAAATGTCCCCGTTTGATTTTCTCAGAATTTCGGGACATCGATTTTGGGGCTAACCGTTACGTTCAGGTTGTTGGTGTTTTCTAACGAATAAACCAATTTCCAGAGCATGATTTCTGCGACACTGGCACGCTCGGTTTAGGTCGTTATACTGTATATTTCTTCCGTTCATGGTAGAGGCGATTCGCGACAGAAGAGGGTGGCGTTTGTCTTCATTTTGTCGTCGTTGCATAATCATTGTTCCAGCCAAGATTTCTCTGCGGCAACTTCTTTCCACTCGGCGTGATATGGCCGGAAACGGAAAGAAGACAAACACTGGTTACCCAGGCTGGATGATTAATTTCCCCGAGAGCCACAACCGCGAAGGAACCCCCTGGAAACTGGCCGTCTGCATATTTTATGTACGCGTTAACTCTCCACACGGTGAACTTAATTTCCACCGGATTCCATTATGCTTTTCGTTTATTAGCCCCGTCTTATTAGGACCGAGGACAGCCCTCTGGGAGATTTCGCCGCTGATAATCTACCTCCGTTCGTTTATTCATTGCGGACCATGTTCCTCTTGCTGCTTTCCTTGGTCCCTGTTAAGTGTCAATTAGAAGAAACGATTTGACGGAATTTAAATTTCGGATTCGTCGCGATGCGTTGTCGCAACCCTGAAATAATGGCACCTTAAATTTCCGAATTTTTCTAGTTTTCGTTCGATGTTCGTTCTTCTTGTGTCGTTCGTAATACCTAGCAAAAGCTTCTTTGCTAATCGCATCGAAGAAACAAATTGTGTCCTTCATCTTGAATTGAGAGTCAATCGAGAATCATTTCACGGATCCAATGGAACTTAAACGAGTCGCGCAAAGTGGACAGAATGGCTCAAATGTAGGAATTCAACGGCTTGTATACACATGAAACTCATGCTGATAAATGACTTTCGAGAAACATTTTACATAATTGACAATTATTCATGGGCTGGAGAAATGCTGATCTTCCACCAGACATTACTAGGTTGTTCGATAAGTTTTGTCGTTTTTACCATTCTAAGAAAATATTATACTATGACAGTTCAACTTTGAACAACTGTAAATATACGAATGAGTCGACAGATCTACATGAAACTCCATACATGTTCAACAAAGAGTAGTAGCATCTTTAGAAAAATAAAACGATGCATCTAATAGTTCCATTTCTTATCAAATGACAAAACTTATCGAGCAACCTATCAGTTTTCGCTTCAATTCTTTGGTGTTGACATGGGATTCCAGTTTGTACCGTGCAACCTCATTCTTTTTTTTTAATATACGACAGTATCGGTCAATAGTATCAATGAACTAAAAATATCGGACTTTCTTGTGCCATTGAAGTCCTCATTCTTTAGTCATCGACATCTTTCTCGTCGTTTCATAATTTTAATTCTCTTAAACAGTGTCAAATAGCACCCGATACCTATGCGATTATCAAGTCATTCTCTCGGAGGTTGTAACTAAATTATCAAGCTATATTTTTCTTGAATTCTATGAGGTGACTTCTTGTCAATTTGTTAATCGTTGGTTAATGCGTCAATGTTAATTAATTAAATACAATGTTATACGATGTTTAAATTCAATATAGTTCCACAAGAGCATGCTGAATATTACTATCTACATGTTTTACTGGTAGAACGCTAAGTATTAAGTTGAATTATAAGTAATGCTGTTGTTTCTCTTCTCCTCGGATCACTGGAGAAGAGATCTTTAAGGATATTATATATTACAGTGATATTAGTGCAGATCAACTTTTTGGAGAATTCCAAGTAACCTACAGTCCTTTTTCGACGGTCTACAGATAGTTAATAAGTTAACAAGCATAAATTATAAAAATTGGCTCACGTACAAAATTACGTACACGAAAAAGTCAGTGAATAGATGAAGATCTACAACCTCGGTCGAGACTCAGAGCCATCTTTCTTGGAAAAAAGATTTTCCTTTATGTATGATGGGATCGAAGAAAAATCATTAATTTATTACGTGTTGGTGTAACGAGACAATTATAGCAACCTTGCAAGTTGAATAATTGATCACAATCCAAGAAAAATGGTAAAAGAAACACTGGACTACATACGGCAAGAATTACCCAAGAAAAAATTCTGTAATTAGGATGTCCATTTTATCTCACCCTCCTTACTCAACGACCTTAACCTCCATAGATTATCATTTCTTTCGATCCGTACAACATTCTCCAAATGGACAAAAAATGAATGACGACTGTCATGGCGGGAACTTCGTTGGAAAATTTTTTTCATTAAAACATTCTTATTTGTTTTGAATAAATAATTAACAAGTTACCAAACAAATGGGAAAGAATTATTTTTAATAACGGAGAATACGTTTTGGATTAACAATAAGTTGTTTCATCATTCTCTTAAAAAAGAAATAAAATTGGTACAAAAAATGGTAATCACTTATGATTCGACCTAATAATTTCTCCTACGTTGATATTTATGATCGAAAAGTTGAAACAAATTTCAGCTACTTTTGTACATTTTTTCGTAAACTTTACTCAACAGTGTCGTATAAATAAAACAATGTTACTCGTCTTTCTTTTATTTCACATTGTTATACCAATCGGTTATTAGAAAAATATCATAGAAACAATCAAGTATTTCTTAAGCAAACGATGACGAATAATAATAAACACATCAGGAATTTATTGTAATCGTTAGAAGTGCTGATGTTAGGTTTGTTCACTTCAATCGACGGCTCCACTTCGAGCATACTGAAATTTATTGTTATTTCGTCCCAAAATGTCATTCTTTCGGGAAAAAAGTCTCTTTGCACAACAATTTCTGTATCTCTATGCATTCCAATTTGCAGAAACTCATGGGAATCCTTATAATCGGGCCATTCGGGCACTCTCCATGCACTTGGTACTCTATTAACACAGAACAAAAATCATTGTCAGTTCTTAAGTAGCATAATATCGAGTAATTAAAAAAGATTGTGCTTTTAAGTGAAATTAAAACATCTAATAAAAGAATGAATTATTTTTATACTAAAATGCAATTTACATTGAAACTTTGGGAGCCAAACAGTTATAGAAGTGTTTCAATGAATTCAATTTTTTAGGAAAAGTAGATTGCATAGAAGTTTCAATGAGAACAAATAAATCAAAGTTTTGGAATATAACAATTTTAGTTTTAATAGAATTCATAAAATATAAAAATGCTTATTCAACGTGAACATAGGATATTTTAACGATATGTTTTTACTGGTATGTATATGACATATTGTCAAATAAAACTAGTATATTATAGTAGTTCAATTTATTTCGTAAAACTTTTTAATAAAAGTTGTGAGAAAACTGTTTGTATGAAATCGTGAAATATCTGTTCTATAAGTGCAGCTTTTAAAACATATCGTAAAGATCATTTTTTTTTCCATAAAAATATCATGACGGTAAATATTATTTTCGTAAAAAAAAATAGGTCCTAATAAAATTAAAAAAAAGAGCAACTATTACTAGATAAAATTGATTACACATTGAAGCAGACGTGCAATAGTAATGAAATTGTTCAAAACGCGGATAACTTTTATATGCAAACCGGTGATTTGTTACATACGATTCCGTTTGAAAGTTTAATAACTATGCAGATTACTAGTGATCTTACCGATTTCATAGACCTTGAAGTATATTAAAGGGGAAGAATTCAAAAGTATTATAGAGTAAAGAGTAATGAATACTCACATATAATTTTCAACGTTTTATTATTAAAAATATGAGTTATTTGATACTTCTCTACGACTTAACACAATTCAATCTATTACTTTTTCCCCCGGAATATTCATAAACTCTGTTCTACGATCGTAATAATTATTCGCATTAGTAACAACTTTACAAATTTCAATGACCTTAAAATATATTGACGAAAAAACTTGTAATGTTTAAAAACTAAGTAATTACAATCGATGAAATGGTAAATAATGAGCATAATTACCATCCCCGTGTCTCTAAATTTAATTAATACAGATTTTTTAAAATACTAAACTGGTTTTAGTAATTAAAAAGAATTGAACTAAAACATTGTTTTCAAGTTAAATTATGCAAGGATCCATTAAAGACAATGTTTTGATCTAAAAATTGATTCAGTATTATGTTAAGAAATTATTATTATTGTAGCGTCCATTCTTACCCGTTGATAGCAAAGTTACTCCACATTTCCGTCATTATATTTATTATAGCCTCATCGCTTTCAGTGTTATGGAACATTAGATCCTTGAATTTTTCGTTCAATGTTGGAAAGAAGTAATTTAATTCGTCAGCATGCGCTACACCTGAACAAATTAAGTAGGTTCAAAATATAATTTTCACGTACGGTAACTCGAGACCATTCCGTACCATTTTCTACTAGACACGAATGAAGTATCATATGTTTGTAAGATACTAAAAAATGTTAATACAAAACTATCAAGAATATCACAAGAAACTTCATCGTTTTTATTATTCGATACTTTAAATAATATCGTCACAGTACTTACGTATATAATTGTAAGAATAAGTAAAACATAAAAAAAATAGTATCGAAGTGGCAACGGGTGAAAGAATGAAGGAAAAACAATCTATTAAATATTAATTAATACTATCTCATCCAAACGAAGTTCGTCGAATTTTATCGAGTTGATAAATGGAGCCTGAATTTCAAAGTATAATAGTGTGCGATCAATTTTACTCACCATAGTATATCGTTGTGTCAAAACTATAAGTGTTGCTGAACGTACCCTCGTATCCAAACATATAAAAGTAAATGCTGGAATTCATGACTGTCGATTGATAATTTACCGTCTTATATGCTGGCCATACTATCAAGGAGTCACCCGTTGCCTGTAATATATACACGTTTATGAACAAACTACGTGGTAATCCATAAATGCACATCAATTTAGTATTTATTGATACCAATGCTTCGATGTATCCATTATATAGAAAGATGGCAGACACACTCGTATACAGAATGTCCCATTTAAGTTGACACAACGAAACATTTGATAATTAATTTAAAAAAACAGGTTTGACATGTCTTTCGTAACTTTTTCTACGCGTGGCTCTTCTCAGGTTAAAATAAAAAAAAAATCGACTCGTACAATGAATCCACGATCAACACCGATTATATGCAAATGCACCGTATATAGTGTTGCATTACAATGGAAGATTCGTTGCTGACGAATTACGATCTGAGAACAAGCCATACACGTTCATTTAATTTTTGTCTGCAGTTGATGGTCACTAATAGGAGAGATCGAAGGTAACAAATATTATTTCTACTGATCGATTACTATTGTAACGTTCGATTTCAACATTTTTGATCGTTCATACCAATACGAAACCCATATCAGTGAAAAATTGTATATAATCTTTTTGTTGCAACTTTTTAATAGATAATTTTTCTACTCTATGTTTATGTAACGATGTTTAACTTCTGCCAGTAGAATTGAACGCATGTTGATAAGTGATTATCAAGAAGAATTATGACTATTTAACGTCAGACGAAATTTATGAACTAAAAAAAAATATATGTACAGACAAATGGTTTGGAACATTTAAGTAAAATAGAGGATACAATTGAATGTCACTTGTGCAGAATGATCGAATTAATTCTGTTTTTGTCTGCAAAAAGTTTAAAACTTCTACATCCAATAGAAGTCTATATTTTAACCTTTTACAATAAATACCTAAGAATCTCGATAATTGCAAATAATTTAAAAATACCAGCACATTTTATGCAATACAAAAGACATGTTTTCTCGTAATCCCAGTCGAAAACGATCTCTTTTTATTTCAGTTTAAACTAAAAATCGCTACGTATCTCGCTTTTAAATGAATTGGCGGTCTCGATTTCATCGCTTAAAAGCGAGAATTGGTGTAGATGTAGCTACTAACTATAGTTATTACTATCTACTATTTTTGGTTACAATTTCATTGGTTCAACAACCAGTGTAACCATCGTTTCCATTTGTCAACATAATGCGACAAACGAGTTTCTTACGCAATCTTCAAGCTTACATTTATCGAGGTAAATATGGCGTCAATCGCGAGGTTAGGTCAAGGTTACGTTACGTTTTACTGCATTTTCTAAGTTATTTACATTTTTATTTGTTGAACGAATCTCACAGTTGATGCCATAGCTTCTCAATTAAGTAATAACATACCTGGACGATATTCTGCCAGAGTATTTTAGTATCGTTCGATTTGAAATAGAAGTCTGTTACAGCGTTGACGAAAGTAGATGTGTTCGTACATAGCTGAGTATATTCTAGTAGATAGGGTATATACAGTTCCAAATTGTCCAACAGCTCATCCATCGTATCCTTGTAAGCTGCAGTTTGAAACAACAAACTTGTTCAGAATTACTTAAAATTACAACTGGATCCCGATAATTGCTAGATCCCGAAACAAAAGCCAGCTACATTTTCAAAAAAGAAAGAACGTCAATACGGAATTGAGACATTGCAGGGTTTTAGTTTACCGACCCTATTTTGGAGATGAAATACTAAGCTTTGTACTTTGAGCCGATCATACCAACAACAGTAGCCTATTCTGTATCTAATTGCAAGCGTTATGGAATTATTCAAATGGACATTCTATAAGCGATAGTTAAATATAATCAAGAATCATTTGACTCTAATCTTTCTAGATAATTACAAATTTTCAGGGCTTTGTGTTCACGATTGAATGCTCTTAATATTTACGCATTGTCATTATCAGTCCCTCGTCCTTGGTAACCCCTATTATAAAAGGTATATCTCTGAACAACTTATTCTTTGTAGCTGTTATTGGATGCACTGTTAGGATTCCGTCTTCAGACTCCGGTTCGATGGTTGGTCCAAAAGGACAGTGAGATTCTGTTTTTCCATTCTGTTCGATATATAAACGAAGCACTTTATTATTCGTTCAAAGTAATTTTCCTGGATCTAATTATGCTGGAGATTTTTCAAAGAAACGTTAATTCTATTTTGACGAGTAGACCGTTATAACAAAGAGAAGTGTTCGTGGCGCACGAAATTCTACATAGAGAATAATTTCGATAAAAGATAAGGTTGTTCGAATTCGAAAATGTAAATTAATATCTTACGAAAGATGCGATCACACTGCCGAACTTCTGCGCATCTACAGATCTCATGCATCGCATTATGTCCTCGTCCTCCTCTTCGGTTAGCGATTGCGAGTTTTTCTCCATTTCGCAAGGGAAACAGTCTAACATCTTGGCCGCTTTTAGTGACTTTTGTCGCATCCATGTCTTCTTGTTCAAGTTCCATGGGGCGAATATACTTCCGCTCTGTATTATGTATCTATGAAACAGCCCTTCCGTTTTCTTGGTAAAAGCCAACGTGTGAACGATAGCGGCTCCAACGCTATGACCCCACAACGTCACGGAATTTCTATCACCATGGAAGGACTCAATGTTCTCGTGTATCCATCGCATAGACATTAAGACATCCTTTATACCATAATTGCCTGGCGACACTTTGTTTTCCGTGCTGAAAAATCCTGACGGAACAATGAGAAATAAATAAGACATAGTAAGTAAGTTTTCGAGATTCAGTTGGAAGAAGAAAGAAACGATTGGAATACCGTAGGTTATCGCAAAATTTGTCACAAATATGTATATATTCTCACTTTATTAAATTGTTAAATAAATTTCTTCTAAATAGAAACTCTGGTGAATATAAAGATTCTTAATTGAAGCATTATTACTAGTACGATACAAACGCGTTAATGTTAATTAAAAGTTCATTTGGCGCCAGAAAAGTTTGGAGAGGATTGTGTGTGCCGACTTGAGCTTGCTATAGTTTGATCAAACTAAACTAGTTTGAAGGTTACTTAAGCCTATGGGGAATGATGTTGTTGTTTTGGGGAATATATTGGAAAACATGTCGGTGTTGGACAACACGTCGTGAAAATCATGGAGAATTGGGAAATCATTTACTCGCATCACTTGTGACACGACAGCTGTGTCTTTACACAAACACTATCACTATTGATTATATTAGGCAGGTGTGTAGCCTCGCAAAGCAAGATGTACCGATAGAGTCTACGAATGCGTCTCAAATGCATTTTGCATCTCGTTTTATCGTGTTTTTGAACTTTTACAAGCAATTTAGCCAATAGTGACAATATGCCTGCGTAGAGTAATGCGAGTGAACGGTTTCTTTTCTTTTGTACAATTTTAGCTTGTAGAATCCTGATCAACTTTTCACAAAAATTCTAACTCAAAAATTAAATATTTCCAAAATGTTCTTTGCAATTTACAGTCATTGTCATTGAGGAGTTATCTATTAAACTCAACAGTCTTGTCCATTAATTTAGTAATTCGAACTTTTCAAAATACTCTCAAATTGTTTTAATCATTTCCAAAAATTTTAAGGACGTGAGAATTAAATATTACTATTTTTGCATTTTTTGCGAATATGATTAGCAGTATTTGTACAGTAGAAAGTAATTAAAATATAGTACGTATTGTCGTAGAAATATGTCTTTTCATAACCTAAAACTAGTAACTCTTAACGTGGTACTATATTCATTTAGACTTTGCACTTGACAGAAACAATTTTAAACGTAATGTAAAGACCCAATTTCGTGCAGCGACAAAAACAATTCGTTTCAATGTCAATATTCGCGTAAATTTTATGAAAAGCGAAAAGAATTACTTTCAAATGTTACTCTTATTTGCAGAATATTCGTGACTCGAAGTTTCTTTGGAATAAAATAATATAATAGATGCATTGTTGGATAAAGTATTACCCAGTATGTTAATGCGATAGTTCATTGTAACTAGAATTACGTTCTGCTCCATCAAATAGTTCGGAGGATATGTATGGCTGTCACTGCTTCCCTTCATATATTGCCCGCCATTCACGAACACCAGTACTGGAAATTTGTCCTTCGTCGTCTTCTCTTTCTCTGAAATCTAGTAAAATCTCTTTCGTCTCTTTAATATTTAAACAGTATGAAAATTGAAAAATAAATAAGAGATGTTCGCAGAGTGAAAGTATCGAAGGTGCTAAGTGCCAAAAGTGGACAGATTGAAATTTTTCTACAATCAGGTATTACACACCATTATCAATAATGGTTTTCTTCTAACATATTTATACATACGTATATATTTTCTTATAGAGTGTTAGCAATGGCATGTAGCCATTAGAGAGAGAATGCTGTTGAGTATTTTCAACCTACGATTAGAGATCGTTTAACCCTAGTTTTGGAATTATAGGCATCAGAAAATGGAAGGAAATAATAGATAATTATAATGTACTTTCATTCTAGTGTTCCTTCTTCTTTGTTATTATTAACCTAGATCAGATCTAAGCCGAACCATTATTTTTCACTCCGGAACATTCATTGTTAAGACCTTGGATAAAGGCCTTATTTAAGTCGAGGTTTATGCTACGGACAGGTACGCGCTATTTTAAAAGAACATCTGCTGGCAGTGTTCGTACCCCAGTCAACTAATTGAACGAGGAATTAGGACCACATGAGTCGCCTTATTGTTACGTATTTTCTATTTTTCTACCGAATACCTGCGCTTCTATCGTCCTAATGTCTTATTCTTCGTTAGAGATTACTGTATCAAAAAACAATGGCAGTAGTCAACTGCCCTAGAGGCAAAACCCTATGGGCCCAACTCCACTGAGGTCTTTCACGTCGAGGTCCAATACCGTCATAGAAGGTATTAGCTGGATGTTCGTTTGAAGAATTGCCTCCAACAACGAGAAGTTCACAGTTTAAACGATCCTCATTCGTGTATTAGATTATTGCTCATTACTTCGTTATAGTATATATCGTTAGATACTAAAGTGAGCTAACTAAGAAGACACTTGATAGAAGTGAAAACCGAGATTCAACACACGACTCAATCAATATTATTTGATTTTAAATTGATACTTTCTATGCCAAGGCTGTTAGTATTATATATAATTATTAAAAATTCAAATCTATCTAATCTTGGCACTTAGTTCATTTGGTATATTTTAAAATTGTTATTTGTCAGACACGTAATAACTTTTATATGCCTTAACAACATGTTGATATATGCATAATAACTTTTATATAATAAACACAGGTTTAACTTGTCCATTAATTTAGTAATTTGAACTTTTCAAAATGCTTCCAAACTATTTGAATTATTTCCTCAATTTTTAAGAACGTGAGTATTAAACACTACTACTTTTTCCAATATTTATCTCTTGGTTCACCATGACCTATAGCAGGATTGGACACTAAAAATTAGCTACTTGAATAATTCCTTTATTTTTAAACACGCAAACAAATGTTCCAGACAATAGTTGTCTACTTTTGTATAAAATACTGTTTTCGACTTTAAGTGGAAGCATCAACGACGTGTCAATGTCACCAAATTTTTTTTATCGAAATGATACATTTGGCTATTTATCGTCAATAGAAGATACAGAGCGAGTAAAACGATCTGTGGTTCCAGGTCATCCAAGACTCATTGGAGGTCAGGCATTGAGTAAAATATTTCATTTTAACAAGCTTAATTACTCTCGAGTGAAGAGAATTTTGCTCTATGCAAGTTTCATCTACAGAATCTTTTTATGTTTTGAACAACAGAGAAACTAATCAGATATTTTATTTCTGCTGAATCACCGTGTATATACTGGTTTGAAAACAATTCCGTGGTTTTAGATTTAATTGTTTTATATTTGAATTCAGTTTGAATTGGTTGAACACATAATATATAAATGATTGTTCAGAGCGGAACGTTGGAATTGAAGTATAACACATCACCTTGAACTGTTTAAATTTAATTAAATCACGTGTAGACCTTGTGATCCAATCGAGCTGATGTCATGTTTTGGTACGTTTGAGTTGCGCTTTTACGAGTGAAACTTCCATCCGCGAAACTTTTACAGAACTCGTTACAATTGCTATTCTACACTTCGAAATTACTTTCATTACAAAATTTGTAGATACGATGATTGGTTTGTCTCGACCGCTTTAATAAAAAAAGATGTCAGAGAAAATTTGTTCGTTTTGAAAAAACCATTATTATAATTAACGACTTCTTCCCCAAAGGCAGCTTTTCTTTTCTTAAGTTTTCAAGTTCACTAAATATTATAATTATTTTATGTTAATTGCATATTTCTAGCCGTATGTTGACCTTTTATAAACCTTGAATAAAAAACATCACTAATATTTCAAATTTTGTGGAAAAAATAGAAATTATTCAATTTGCGATGTCAACATATTTTCGCTAAATTTCTTGTGTACAATTTATTTTTTAAGAATCGAATTTAAAATATTCTACAATTAACCTACACTGTTACAGTGTCTCGACAAATTGTTCTATTAACCACTGTTTGTAAATACTTACTCTGGGTACAAAAACGTTAAGATATAAGCAATCTTCGCTACCAAAAGTATTTCCATTGACATCCGCTTGAATGCATATTGACCCATTTTTCGTGGCATCGTAGGAAGTGTTCCATGAGCGATTCCATGGCTGTGGATTCTGTCAAACATGTAGCACAAAATATGTATGATAAAATATTTTAGAATTCTTATGAAATAGACTTGCCACTATCCCATTTGCCGAGATTCTTCCGATGAAAATCAAATAAAAAAGGATCGTATTCGATTTTCGCTTATACGTTACGAGAATCATTTCTGAAAGACTTTCAAATTGCATATAATTCAAAATAGTCCAATACGATCATATTTCATCTTATTTTCATCTCCTTGGGAATCTCTTATTACTACTATCGTAAAGGTATAGTGATAACAAACGTAAAACTTTTTAATTTATATATCAGTTGTCGTACCGATGACTAGTACATGTAGCATTGCTTTAAAATTTGGCCAATTGGATTTTTAATTCACAAACTAATCGATGTTTGCTCGAACAGAAAAACATGAACAGTGGTGGGAATAATTTCATACGCTTTATCGAGGGACCAACACGTTCTAACGAGAAGTGACTATATTAGAGTCTGTCCTACTTACTATTATACAAGTTAATGATTTGTTAGGTTCTATTAACGTGGAACATTAATAGAACTAATGTCGATAAATGAAAACAGACAGCTATTTGAAATTTCTCTCTAAATTTCACAGAGATACGATATTTCATTTCTTGTCCGCTGATTTGTCGCACTATGGTTAAAATAACTCGCATTATACGGTTATAATATTATTTAAGAAAATCAATCAATTACACGCAATACCTGTCTGGCAGAAATACCTGTAGATCATGTAATGTAAATCAATACACATTAGGCTATTTCAGAAAGTATTGTGTAATTTTATAATCACTTTTATTCATTTTTTTAAAAACCTTTATAGAAATTAAGTAATCCGTACACTGGTTAAAATTCTTTGTGTACCTATTGTCATAATATATTACCTTGCGTTTGTTAATATTTCTATTGTCCGTTCAGTTTATGTTTAGAGCAAGTTGCAAAGAAAGTTTTGTTACTTTTGCTTCACTCTTGAAAACAATAGTAGAATTCTATAGTTAAAATTATAATTCACCCAGTTTATAGTTCACAAATTGTTTCGTTCGACTATGACCGCTTTCGAGCAATGTCGTACTTAGAACCAGCAGGTTATTCCAAAACAGCAAATTATTATTTGTTGTAGCTACAATTTATTAAATTATAATTCTAAGGTGTGCAATATTTTCTGGGATATCGTAAGAAATGAAATGCAATTTTATTTGTTCGTTACCATAACACGCGAAGACAATTGAAACAATAATTACAGTGAAACTCTAAGCACATTTATCGAGTATCTTAAATTAAAATCTAACAAGGAAACATTTCTGGGTGCAAGTATAACTTTTCAATACACGTTATCAAATTATAAATTAGTGACAAGAAATAAAGCCTCTTTGAAATCTCGAGAGCAACTCTAAACTGTTCGTTAGTTATCTTGTTGACAACTAATAACCATCTATATTAATTTATTGACTTAGTCAGTAGAGCAACCATGAAGAATCATAAATCATTAACATGTACAACAATACTTTATGATTTACGCATTAAACTAATTATAGAGCCTTTCGGTGATAACCAGCCACTTATCAACACAGGAATATAAAAAAGATAATTGATACGAGAATTGCGCTACATGGATTAGTGATTGTAAATCATATAGCAAGTTAAACAGTACAATCTGAAAGTGGAACACCAAAGATTTAATCATTCGTATTTATAAAATGAAACTCAATTTCTTATCTGAAGGAACATTAGGTTACGCGGCTAGTATAATTATTGTGATATTACTTAATGATAAACTGCGAATATTATTCATACAAATACATATTTCTATGGTCAGAAAACACTCTAGTTGTAAATCACTGATAAATACTGAATTTCAATCAATTTGTATTTTGAGAAATGTTTTTCATTCGTTAACATCCGACTGTTTCAAATTTAGAAAAAATACTTGTTTATTCAATGTAAAAATAATGTTCAATGCCCTCTTAGTACCACATTTATTTTGTTAAATATCATTAATTCCAATCGCGATACATTCAATTGAATAAAATCAAATTTGTTTATTTACAATAAAACGTCATAGTAATTTGGGTAATGTTCTTACCGTGCATCGACAGTTATCAAACTTAAAAGTAGTAACTGAATAAAAACATACAATAGTTTGAACTTAATTAATAGGTTGCTCGATAAGTTTTGTCGTTCGATAAGAAATGGTGTAGAGGCTTGCAGCTGCGGTTTATGGCGGGACCGTGCTTCGAGTTTGTTAGAGAAATTGTCGTCATGGCTACGGCAAGGGCCTGTCACCGTGGGTCAGTTTATTTGTTGTTCGACTCGAGGCACGGAGCAAGTGATGGCTATTTCCCGTCATAAAACACTGCAGGCACTTGGACGGGGACCCTCTGCACAGCCTGGCACGCGAGGCCCTGGCGCGGCCTTGTTGCGTCATTCGGGATGCTGGAAAATTCCAGCCCAGGCCTGCAGGGGTTTGGACACCCTGTCTACGTCGCGACGCCCCCACCTAAGCCCCATAGCGATGGGCATGTCTTAGATTCGGCGGGACTAGGACCCGTCGTAATTGGTCAGGCATTCGTCGCCACCCACCCTTAATTCAAGGGAGTAGGGCGAACCGAGGCGACGTTTGCACTGACCCGAGAAATCTTAGACTAGTGCACAGAATACCACCAAGACAATAGAGCCAAGGGTCTACGACTAGAGAGTACAGAGTATCGCCAAGGGTTTACAGCCAGAGCGTACAGAGTACAGCTAAGAGATCACGGTTAGAGTTTGGCCTGAACGCACGGATTGACGTGTGAAGCTTCCTGCGTTAGTTCCCATAAAGAACTTGCACTCCTCGAGGGAATTACCAGCAATCCCTCGAGCCTCCACGGAATCTTGGACCTTCGAGGAAGTTCGGCAGCCGGCTTGTGCATCCAGTGAGGCGCCGTGTGCGAGGACAACGCTCAACACCCCCCTGGACGTGAGAGCAGCAAGCGGCGGAGACCTCGAAGGCGGCACTACAACCTACATCGGTCCAGCCTAGCGGACGACGATCAACAACAGTTAGTCCTTCCAACGGGAAGGTGGTCCTTCGAGTAATCTATAGTCGGCACCCATCGTGCAAACACACTCAATGCTCGAAAGATCCTCGAGATCTACCACGAGCAGCTACAAATGGAGCCCTTAGTCTTGTATTTTTTTCAACACTGAATAGTATGTAAATGGTTTTACATAACAGTATGACTGCTTGAATTCATTTATAGTGCATTCAGCTAACTGAATAATAATTTTATTGACTCTCAAGAACATACTATGTTGCAAGTATATTACACCAAATGGTATCATGTATTTTAGCATGAGAAACATTCTATATATACAAGGCTGGTTTGTGAATAGGTATACAAAAATTTGTCTTTTCGTTTACCTTCGTCGTGTGACAATATTTTCCTTCCATTACAATTTTATAAAATAATAAAAACGTGTTCGTAATGAAGAAAATGCTGCAAACATTCATGATGCAGTCGAATGAAAGTGGTTTTTGGAAATATCAAAAACATATTCAAACTTAAGTATACCTTTTAAGTACACCTTTTAATTTTGAAAACATCGACTCAACGATATTGCTCCTTTGTTACAACCTAGAGTGATAATTCTGTAAATAATGAAAATAGTTTTGCTCTTGAACTTTGCGAAACATACTTTGAGAGACAATAGTCTAAAGCATAATTCAAAGTTTTAGTCTGTTTCGATATTACTATAAGTTCACTTTCAAGAAATATATCTTAGCATAAACACATAAACTAATATTGTTCGCAATTTAATATACACTCTGTTTAATAAGAGCGTGACCAATAAATTGTTGTACCCGGAAGTAATTACCAGGAAAATCCAGTATTTATTAGGTTCAATTTGTACTCGATAAGACATATTTCTCATATTTGGAGAAAGATAAAAGAGAACCTTCGGATGCTCTCGAGGAGTTTGTTACGCTAAAATTAGTAGAGCCATATACAGGCTGTGGAGGGAATATAACTATGGGTATTTTTTTACAAATGTATCACTAGCCGTTAAACTTTCAAAGGAAAAAGAAAAACGACGATTGTTGAAACTATTCGCAAAAATAGAAGAGAGTTACGAAAATTAACGAGACAAAGGAAAGACAATACGTCACGTTTCACAATAAAGTTATACCGCTCAAATGATTGCACTTCGACAATTTATAAAGCTGACCTCGATAAAAAACTGGTTCTTAACTCAATGCATATATCTGTAGAAATTGAAAAAAAATAGTGTTCGCATACCAGATGCAATTATACTATAGCACCAAATAGGGTGTAAATACTATAGCACCAAATAGGGTCAAATAGCCAGAAAATACACTGCAAAATTCAAATCTCAAAGATGGCCTCTACATATATTTTTTAGTATCCTAGACTTAACCGGGATAAATGCATGGATTTTATATAAAGAAATGACGGGAGGAGGAACTTTTATTTCAATTGGGACAAGAACTTGCTACCGAATATCAAAAATAGCAACAGGATAAAATTGCGAAAATAGTCACAACTATAATTACAAGGTTTTTCTGAATGGAAAACTTGGTAGATAAGGTGCTGCAACGACAATAAAACTAACAAAATTTGTTTAAAATATAAGCCTGTATTTTGTCAAAACTATGATTTTTACTATGAAATTAGATATTATCTGTACTCTGTTTGAAAAAATATATGTTATTTTAGAGGCTGGTTATTTGACCGGTTCTTCAAGTCTATTCAAATACACAAACACATACATGTAAGAACTCCGCCTAGTTTGGAGGTAAGTAAGAATAATTAAATAATCTGTATAATAGATACACTTCACATATAGGAGAAGGATGCCTTACTTGGACATGCTTGTACAGATTAACTTCTTATTCATTTTGGTTTTTCAATTAATTTAAATTTTGTATTGGTACAATAATAACTATTGTAACATGTATTATAGGCATTGTTTTAATATTACAAAATACGGTCAACTTTTATATACGGAAGTACAACGTTTGATTTGTTATCCGATGTAATATTAAAACCCACCGGCTAGTAGGTTTACAACCGAGAAAGTAACATATTTTAGTGTTTTATATATTTATGACCAAATATGATTATTTTATGGCATATTGTTAAAAAAAATATTTGGCCTTGATAATGAGGTCACGCGTATACATGATAAAAACTCTGCGAGCCACGATGGCCGAAATACTTAAATTATTGCGCCCTTGGTTGCTCAAATTAGACCGGTTCGATTTAAGTATCACTTTTGTTTTCTACTTCTTCTCATAATTTCTCGAACAATTTAAATGCATTCCGAGTACACACTGTGCGTGATGCGGAATATATTTTATACGTTAAAAATGGAAAGAAAAGTGTAGAATGCAAAAAGGTAGAAAAATAAGTGTACAGTTTAAGTCCTGGAATTAAACTTTTTACTGTATCACATGCTTATGTTTAAATATAAAACTTGGTTCATTTAAATACGAAACCTAATATTTCATCTACTTGTATAATGTTACGGGCCAAAATTAAAGTATCAACCGATAGTCCCACTCGAGCAACCAATCTCTCAATTTCGCCCGAACCATTCGTTTCTATTTCCCGAAATAATTTGGTGCTAGAACATTATCAAAGTAAAATTTCTTTCTCACAGTACTGCCTAGTAAACACCGACCAACGCGCGATAATATATTTCCCATATATTCGTTAGAAATGTTACGATTTAAAAAAATTAAAAAAATGGTCCAATTGTATCAACCTTCTCCAATCGCGTGTACACGCGCATCTCTTTGCTGTACGTTGAAAACCATGGTCTCTAAAAATGATCGAAAACCTCTCTCAAACTCACCCTGAACCTCAGGTCACCTATAGGTGGCTCCGCGTAGGGGATACCTAAATACTGTTCCACGAGCTTGCCTCTTGTACTTCTGCTCCATAAGCCCTCAATTTCACCAAACTTCGTCATAACTCGAGCCTTGTACGCGTTCAAATTACTCGTAGCCAACAACAACAGAATCATCAAAGACCATCCGTGATCTCGTTCACCGAATGCACCGAACCGATCGCGCGTTCCGTGCATTTTTCCAGAGAGACCTGTTCCGTGATGTCGCGAATCTCGAAATGCACTGTACCCGTAAAGCATGCGCAAACAAGTAATACCGACTAATTGCATAACGTCAACAGATGCCGGTAACGCGCATCGAGCGACTCGCTTCGCGTTGTCTGATTCACGCGCGGACCAACTTCAGTGGCGCGAAACCAACAACGTCCGGCTCGATGCTTTAACAAAAGCACTGCACGTTTTCTATCATTTTCTTTCCAATTGCCGCCATTGAACTTCAAAGCGACGATTACGAGAAATACTCGTTATTTGTCTCATAAGAAGACACAAGAGGGCAGTCCCTAGTAGTACCCGATCTAACGTACAGATAGCGGTAGTTGTTTGAAAGGAACGACTAAGAGGAAAAGCGGCTTCAAAGATGGCGAAGACAGTTCCATCTACAGACAAGATCATGGCGTCAGTTTTTTGGGATACACATGAGACAATTTTCATTGATTATCTTTCGAAAGGAAAAACAATCAATGGTGAGTATTACGCGAACTTATTGCAGCGTTTGAGCGATGAAATGGAAAAAAAAACACGGCAGCATTCGGTGAAAAAAAGGTTTTCTTTCATAGAGATTATGCACCAGTTCACACATTATGTGATTTAGCTCCCTTGGATTATTTTCTGTTTTGAAATTGGAAAAAATGGCTCGGTGGTAAAAGATTTGCCAGCAATAGAGAGGTGGAGTCTACGGTTGATGGTTATTTTGCAAGCTCGACGGTTCTTGCTATAAACAGGGTATCGAAACTATTGAACATCGTTGGTAAAAGTGTATCGATCCAAAAGGAGACTACCTAGAGAAACAAAAATATTTCTTCCTAAATTTTTGGTGTTTTCTTTATTAGATACTTCTGAGATTACCCCAATACGCTGGACACTGAAGGTTTCTATTATACGTATATGTTTGTTCTGCAGTTACGAAGTTGGGATTTATCTTTGCTATCGATCTAAAAGGAGACTGTGTAGAGAAATATAGATATTTTTTCCCAAATTTGTTGTGATTGTTTTGTTAGGTCAGGTACTTCTGGAACTACTCCCGTAGCTAAATGTGACTCTTGCTTCTTAACACGTTGAGCATGGGAGACCCCAATTGATGTCTTTTAATTATCAACCGTTGGTGGAGACCGTACGTTCATACGGTATCCTGTAAAAAATGTTAACTTGTATAAGATACCCGACTAGTACATATAATTGCAATAATTCACGATGCTAGCACATTTCACAGAACATATTGAAATGGTATTATAAAAACAAAGCCTACTTGTATCGTCAAATATAATACTTTCATGAAGGGAGTGGGTAGAGTAGATCAATATTCTGTCTTACTATTCAATGCTTCGTAAAACAATCAAGTAGTTAAAGAAGACGATTTTTCACTTTAATTGGCTAAAAATTGGGCAAGTGACGATTCTAAAGTGAATGAAGAAAATGTAGTTCAAATTGCACAACATGGAACGTCTACGTGTATTATTCGTCCACGAAAAGAAGGCACAGAGTGTTGATACCCACACTCGAATTCTAGTTCACTGAATCACAATTTCGGTGCTATTGACAGAAGATGATGACGAAGATTGACAGCGGTGATCGTATGTCCGTGTGAGAATGCATTCGTAGGTAAGGTGCATCGGGTTAGGCTTCCAATAAAAGCGTTAAATATTCATAAACAGAAAAATTTGCTTACAGTTTAGATACTGCCGGTGATTCGATAAGTTGCTCGTAATGAAAAAATGAATATAATTTAATATGCGTAATAATCATTAATATTTTGAAATTTATTTATAGCTAAGAAAACTAATTTGTATTTATTAAAAATAATATAAATTCGCTTATACTCATTTCTATCAAGATAAACTCTATATAATTACAATTTACATAGAAACAAGTCATGTTAGTATCGAAACAAGTATAACTTTCATGTTTTCTTAGATTACAAATTTTGTAATCAATACCAATCTTAATCTATAAAAATTGGAAAATATAGTCTTTCGAGACAGTTATCTTTTCTGGACACCATTTAACTTTTTCATATTCACTTAAAATGTTACAATACTTAAAATAATATTAAAACCACGCGTATATGTATCTGCCAATGTCCCTTTAACAAGGGAAATGAATTCGACAAATTTAACAAATTTGTCGAAATTAACGCTCCGATTAAATTTTTAATCGCGACATTATCGAAGATTCAAATTTCAAAAATTCTTTATCTTTCTCGTAAAAATGAAAGAAAGGTAGATCGTATTTTAAAATGAGTGGAGTCTCTCGTCGGTAATTGAATTAAGTAGAAAGTTAACCGGTTGGTACTTACGAAGCGACAAATTTGTTAAGTTAAACTGCTAATCTCTTGACTTAATTCTCCCTTATCAAACTCGTATCCACAGGGGATGGGTGAAGGGTGCTTACAAGTTCGGTCGTGTCCAATGAAACTAACTGATAAACATGAAAACTACTTAAGCCGCCAAATGTACCTCTTAACTACCGCCGAATGTGCCGCTTAACTACCATCGAAATTAACAAATCTACAAGAACGAGTTGATTTCGTGTTATCTGATAATCCTTTTTCAACGTTCGACTGCTGTACAATTGTATAGCTACGTGCACGGAGTAAATAAATATAAATATAACACATAAATTAAATGTAAATAAGATGGACAAGAACAAGATGAAAACGTCTTATCTCCATTATTTCGGATACGGATAAATATTTAATAATCAATTTGAATGGATTCAACGGAGAATGTAGTACGATACAAATTGTTCACAAATATAGTTCTTTCGTATTTTTTCAAGGTCACCGATATTTATTTCATATAAAATCCCATATTTTTCACTCTTACGTTCTATAACGGATGTCAAAATACACTACATCGTATTTGAATTGTAAGCTTTGAGCAACCTTGATCTCACAAAGGTAATTAATAAGATAGCATATTGTCTGTCATTATAAAATACTTAAAATTCGTGTTTGCAAACATTTGTCAATTTTAATATACCAATTGCTGAGAGTAACAGCTGAACGCTTATCGTGTTAATCGTTTTGAGTATTTATTAACATAAACAATACGAACGGAAAAATAAATAGCAATCTGTATCAAGATCTCTTCCACCATGACATAGTTAAGTGCACGTGTACTAAGAGAATATGTTCAAAGTCGATTTTTCTCGAAAACAAGGGTTCGTTGAAAAAAAGTTTATTTTACATTTTCGACTTATTTTTCCACGTAGAATTACCCATTGCCATTTATATCATAATTAATTCGACCTTCTCTATATGTATTTTCCGAAACTATAATACATCTGTCATCGTAACCGCTCCAATTTTCCATTAACTAGCATAGGAAAAGACTACAGTGTTGCTAAAATTTTATTTAAAATAAATGTATACATCCACATAAATATCTGTTAGATAAGATGCATAATAACATCGTTATTAACTTCGACAACGATTTGTACGCTTTGCAGGCTCTCGTAACATTTTCTTTTATTGGATAAAGAGAATCTACAGAAAGCCCTTATGTTTAATGTAGGATCCGTTAGCTTTGTGCAATATGAATATTGCAACTACTAAACTTGGATATCTGGATCCATATGTTAGCTTAGGCTATGGACAATATCAACCATAAGATGTTGACAATTGCTTTTTAGGAATCCACAGTGCTCCAACTGCCTAAATCAAGTAAAACTTCGCAAGGCTGTCGACGCACATTCACAGAAATGATTTCTTCGTTAAGTCTGTAGACAAGTTTCAAATCTTCGCAAATCCATTTTCAGACTTTTACGCATTTCAATAGCTACAAGTTTCTTACGTATTCTGAACTCAGATTTATCAAAGAATTCGAAAAGTTGATGAAATGGCACGAATGCATGCTCGAATATGCGACCATTTCTTTTTTTCGACACTTTGTTATCGTTAACAAAAATCATATTATAAATAACATCTTTCAACGGAAAACGTTATAAATAAATAAATGAAACACCCAAAAGGTTTACGCGAGGAGAATGAGTAATCTTAAATGCAAACACAATGTTCCCAACGCTACGTTTTTAGGAACAATAAACATAAAATATCGAGAAGGATTTCAACGATTCTTTTCCAAATTTTTCTATGTACACTTAGAAAGATTATCTAATTGTGAAGCAGAATTTCGATAAAAGATCGTAGAAAAAGAGGAAAAGGATATCGAAGTTGAAGAAAATAAAAAGGTTTCAATGTTTAATTCCAACTCCTTGATCCAAGAAAGAATCAGAACCACGAATAAGTACTGATCCCGATCTGTTCTTATTTCAAGATGAACGAGAACGATTATCCAATTGTGAAGCAGAATTTCAATAAAGGATCGTGGTAAAGAAGGAAGAGGATATCGAAGTTGAAGAAAATAAAAAGATTTCGATGTTTAATTGCAACTCCTTGATCCAAGAAAGAATCAGAACCACGAATAAGTACTGATCCCGATCTGTTCTTATTTCAAGATGAACGAGAACGATTATCCAATTGTGAAGCAGAATTTCAATAAAGGATCGTGGTAAAGAAGGAAGAGGATATCGAAGTTGAAGAAAATAAAAAGATTTCGATGTTTAATTGCAACATCTCGAGCGAAGAGAGCATCAGAACCACGGTTTGAGGATTGATCCCGATTTGTACTTGTTTCAAGATAAACGAGTTACTCGTTTCTGGTCCCAGTGTCCCACGAGCCTTCTTCGACGTTTTCCATGTCGGCCATCATATCTAGCGCCGAGGAACTGGCTTCCATCGGTTGAGGTTCTAACAATTTCCTGACAAGGGGCTTCCCCTGGGAATTTCCGGTCCGTCTCTACGCAGAATCTCCGTGGCACCTTTGCTCGTTACGCGTCGTTTGCCAAGCCGTTTATCTCCTCGTCATTAGTTATGCCGTGTTGCCTGCTTCTAGTTCTCTCCCTCTCTATCCTCTCCCGTTCCCCACGTAGTTACTCCTGCTACTTCGTGAAAATAGGTTGCGGTTCTAATTGCCAGTAACCGTGGTCCCGGTGTGTGTTCCGTGTCTAGGTCGCAGATGTACGTTGAAATCTTTAGGCGTGTCAGGTTGCCAGATTACTGGAATTTCTGGCCCTTTGCTTGCACACGATCTCCATGCGATAAAGAGAGGGTTACCTAGCTCTCCAAGGACTCCTTGATATCTTGGGAACGAAGTTCTTTGCATTTTGGTGAAACAGTTCTCGGCGATTTCCCGGAAAAATGTTCCCGAAACGTTTGCGAAATTTATTATAAAGCTGCGTCGTAATATTTTAAACGTTGCTTAGGAATTTCGTTTGATGAGGGGACGTTGCGAGGAAGTCCTCAAGCGGATTTGCGGAAAGGCTGTATTTTATGCCTAACGTATAATCTTCAGCCAGGAATATTTGCTTGGCGAGTAATAGTTTTGAAGAAGGTGATATTGCTGCGGCATTTCATCCCACGATTGTTATAGGGAAACTTAAGTAATATTATAATTCGAAGTATTATGTAGCAGCCGCTAAGTTGCGTCTTTATACTTGTTTGCATCGTGAGAGCCAAACTCGAGCATTAAAGTGAAACGAACTTTTACAATTGCGAATACTATTTACATCTTCGATTGATAGTTGCAATGAGAAAAGAATTGAAATCGTAACACGGCTTTACGTTTAGATCTTTGATCGTTACCTTATAGATTGTTAATTGCGAACAATCCGAACTGATATGCAGATTTGGCTCCGTTAAAAAAAAAAGGAAAATCATCGTCACGTCGTTCTTGATCTAGAGCCAAGTTAGCGTTCCGTTTATAATCGAAGTGTCTTTATATTAAGATTCTACTCGGGATTCGGTATCGTTCTTTTACACAACGAAACGAAGACACGGCACGGAAAATGAAATGTCGATCGAGTTCAATAGTGTCTAGTGAACTAGCTGTCCACGTGTATACAGTAATGTTTCCCCGTGGTTACTAAAGGTGTACCTACTGCATCGGATTACGCGTCTATTTGTCGCGGAGAACTAATTGCAGCACGGCTGCAGTCATGCATCACGACGACAACAGCCGTCCAGAAGTACAGTCGAGACCGAGTGAATTACTAACAGGAGGATTGCTTTATCACTTTTAACGACGCCACTTTCGTTCACTTGCTTTCAGATAGTTCTTTCTGATTTATAACACAGTAACACGTTTATGATACGGTCATCGTGTATTTGTTGTTTCTTAAATATAGATTTAATATGCTCCTTTGCTCTGATATTCGTCAATTTAATCGTCCATTAGCAAAGTCCACAATAGTCCACATGGACCACAATAATCCAATAGTCCACAATTTCGAATGTGTCACTCTCTTGGAACGCGAATACTTGAGCTCGGTTAATTAACTGTCGGTTCATTAATGAGTTTAATAGGCAATTGGAGATATTGGAATAGTTGAAATCGATTTAATTATTTTTGTTATTTATCGAATAGACACTTACTAATATAAACAAATTGTACCAAGTTATTCGAGCAGTTGTTTCAACTCTGTTACTTTACTCTTTTGTGTAACATTCGACGCTGGGTATACGAAACAGTGTTGCAATCTTAACATATGCAATGTAAGGGGGTTGAGATTTTATTATACAACTGTATTGTGTCAATTTAATAATGTCATTATAAAATTGCTTTTGGTACGTAGGATCGTCGCACATAATATATAGAACACCCAATTTAAAAAGCTTGTCAAACATAGAGGAATATTTTTTTTCAATCTAATCAAGTATAAAACGCAACAAAATATATAGATTTTAATATGTAAATAGTTAAATATGCAAATGTTTAAATGTTTTGAAATTATGATAAAAACAATAAAAAGTTTCACAATCGGCGATTCAAAAAAATGTTATCTGATATGGAACACTTAGGGAATTTGTTAAACAAACTTAACAAGTTTACATTTTTATTACCAAATACGAACATTTATTAAAATAAAAGGAATAAGTGTAAAATATCTTTAATTTTCTTTAAACAGGAGGGTTCTTATTAATACAATACTTTGTTTGTCCTAGAATTTTATTTTATAACATAAAACTATGTAACATATTACGATACAATATTATAATGTACTTATAATAATCGCAAAAATAATATCATAAATATTAATACGGGACATACATGTTAATTCGATAAGAAACTAACAATTATATTAAAAAGAAAATAATATTACGGTAAACTATTTTTAAACGATCGAAAACAAACATTTAATGATGTAATAATTTTGTAAAAAATAGTAGTTAATTATACTTATGAAGACCTAAAAGACCTAAAAAAAAAAATGGAAATCATTGAAGTATTTGCAACGAAAACAATCTCTTATATCTTACATTATCAGCTATGTGTAGAATAAAAAATATATGCAATAATTTGCATAAAATCTCAACAACATCGTTAATAATAATTAGATCTTCTTTTCACATCATAGTTTGTTTATACATTTTTTATTTAATACCGTTCCATTTATCTTGTAGAATGCTCCACAAGTCCGTTAGTAACTTTAAACATTTTTTTTTCAACGGTTCAAATATGTATCTCTTTATTTAAAACATTTGAACGTCTGAATATTTTATTTCGTGCTTATCTAATTCTGAATGTATACGTATTATATATTTATAATACATGTATATGTAAGAGTAAAGCAAAATCATTTCAATAATTTACATTATATAATTAAAATTTGTTAAAACTGGTAAGTATCCTATGACTTTTAAGCGATACTGTATATCCGTATTATCACTAAAGAATAAAAATAATCTTTATTAAAAATTTGATCTTTTTGTTGCAGGTAAGCATTGCGGGAGACACGGTGAGTGTGTGAGACGTTTCTATACTTTTTGTTTAATAGTTTTTAATACAAATGGCCAAATTTGAGAAATATATATTCTCCTTTTGCAATGATAAAACATCGTATAGACACATATTTGTAACTATCTCTTGTCCACGTTACAAATCTTGAATGGTTGTACATTAATTTACAGAATCCAACTTTCAAATAAACTGTCATGGATATAAACATTATTTACTATTGCTCAAATAGGATAGTAAAATGTGAAGAGTCATTGTTCTACGTATAATAATGTTAAGAAGCTATAAAACCTATGACACAGAAAGAAAATATTTTCAAATTTGTTTATACCATTATATTGTTTATATTATATTTCCTGATCTTCATAACGAATAGAATATACAATAATTCCTCGTTAAAATTTTCTAGCGAAAACAATTTTATTCGTCATTCTACTTTTATAGGCATATTACTAATGGATTAGTTAGGTATACCCGATGAAAGTAATTCCAAATACTATACTATTTGAATTACCTACTTACTGTACATAGTTGAACATTTTTTATAAATAATTCGAATAACATATAATTAAGAATAGTCAGAATAGGATGAAGTTTGAATTAATTTTTGTCGAAAACATCGACAATCCATTGAAAATACTCTCATGAAAACAAAAAATAAAAAGATTATCAAACATAAGTATAATATATATAAAATATAAAATATAAATATATCAATTATTACTGTTTGCAGTGATACACAATTAAAACGGCATCAAATATATCATTTTTAGATGCGTAATTTCCGGGACACACGAATAAGTAAAATGCAATTTTGTTTATTACCGTGTTAAAAGAAGATGGCTGAAACAATTACGACGAAACTTGAAATGCATCGAGTAGCCTAACTTTTAAAATCTAATAAGAAAACAATCCCCGGTGCAAGTCTCGTGCATGTTATTTTACGTTCGAAACTAAGTAAATCAAGATTTTGAAATACTTAGAATACTTTTACGTGTATTTTAATTTTCTCACTTTTATATAGCTCGAATAATTTTAAATATAATTAAATATACAATATGTTACTATTGTATACTTAGACTTGTGTGGACCTTTTCTTATAAAATTTTCTCGATACAGATGATGGTTTTAAAATGCACATATTGTTGAAACACCTTAATAAATACTAACGCGTCGTGAATAATTACGCACAACATGTATCGTTCTTCGAAAATCGAAATTGCCCTCTTCTCACGGGATTCCCGATGTCGAACATTATCTTCAGAATCGAGCTCCGCCCTCTAACCTGGTCCGCATCTCCTGGACGCGTTAGAGCATTCAGGGGTGAAATATCAGAGGCGCAAGGGTGAATAATACATGGGACGTTCATCGGGGAAAAATAGCTTCCGTATCCTCGATTCGCCTCACGCTTATCGCAGTCGAAAGTTACAGAGTAAATATACATATAACGGGGTATGTGAGCGAACCCTTGGTATACGTATAACGATGCAGTATACGTGTCACGTGTTCATGATTTCGAGTAATTTTCTTCGGTAACGTAACTAATTTCGAAACGAATTCTTCACTCCATCGAGATAAATTCTTGTTTGTAAGTAAATGCGAAATGAAAAGTGCTTGAAAGTGTTTCGCACGTTTCCAAAAAAAAACATTTTTACAAAAACGATTCTTGTATCGTACTGTTTCGAGGAAGCGATTCTTTCGTTTAGATTAGAATTCTATCTTGATTTGTTATTGGACCACGGATTTTATGTATTTATGCAAATATGAAAAACACAGATAGTGCGTATGCAAAATTTATTTCACGAAATAGTACGATAACATTAATATTTCATTTTGCACGAATGCATATACTCTGTGTACGTTTAGCGTGTGTTTTCATATTCGCATACTCTATGAGCGCATAAAATACACAGTCTATTTATTATGTAACGTTTGCGATGAACATTTAACTTTTGTAACTAACCTAGTTTCGTATCTAGGTTGAAAATGCTTCGATATTGGCCACAGTTAGGTAACTACTTGAAAGATCTTAACGATACATAAATTTGACCGATAGTTTCCACATGTAAATAACAATTAAACTGCTCGCAAAGTTTTCCGTTATCTATGAAATTATACCTGAAGACTCGTTATTCTTATATCCATTTTCTATTATTAATTTCACAGTATCTGTAACACGCCTTAAATGATTAAAATCAACTTAATAATTTCAATTCGATTCAATTCAATCTCGTGTCGCATAATTTTACTATGGGACGAAAAGCATTGCGTGTAACGTGAAAAATGCGGTGCATAAAAAAATGGTATTAGAAAATAGTATCAGAAATCATCGGCAAGAAAAACAAGGAAAACCAATGAATTAATTACGAGCTAATTGCGAATGTAACGAAGTATTAAATTTAATATCAGCTGCGCAGGAATAAATTTACAAATATTATTCCCCTCGTATGAATTATAAATTAATATTAATGCTTTTCAAATGCTCGTAAATTTTTAATGGACCATTACCGATACCTTGCGCGAGCAGTTATAAACGCAGCAGTTATAAATACTGACGAATCTTTCGCGAATCTTTTGTTTCCCAATAAATTCGTTAAAAAAAAAAAGAAACAAAAAAAAAACGAAAAGAAGCGAAGTAAACGCACGATTTTCGGTATATTTAATCACGATTACGATAAACGAACCCTTTAATTTAAGAAAAGAAACACGTAATATCTCCAACGAACAAGGAGAACATTGCAAAGAAATATCCTTCGGAGCACATTAACACGAAATCGTTCATATTTAATGTGCGCTTAATGCATTGTAATGCAGTTCCAGCACCGGAGTACCATTCATTATCAATCACCTTCAGGAAGACATTTCCCGCGTGAAATTACCGTCAAAGGAATTAACAATTAGCTTCCTCCTCTCTCGGAGCGGTATCGCGTTTTAGCCGCGAGTCGCACGACGCGTTTGGTTCTCCGCTTCCTGAAGGTGAAATTAACCAGGAAAAAGAGAAACGGTGGAAATAAAAAGGGCGAAACGGAAACCCTTCGGCGGGACTTGAAGTTGCTCGGTGGTTTCGAAGCCTGGAAAGCGCGCCGGATATTCCTTTAATTTTGCGTAAGGGCGGTCTTAAATTGCAGATCCACTTGGGAAGGAAAAAGATGGGAGTCGCTAGGGGCGTTTCGTGCCACGAGAATGAAATATACGTTGAAGCAACAGCTTCCGTGGTCTCTTCTGAACACTCTTGGAACTTACACGGTGTATGATAAAGCAGTAACCAACAGGACAAAAGTCCGGGGACAGTTCTAGGACAAACAGTGACCTGTATTTTGTTTCAGCTCCGGACACACGATATTGTACAATTGTTGAGGGACAACGATACACATTTTCGTATTGCATCTGTGACGTTTTGAACCCTGACGATAGTAGGGTTGAATATAAACACTTGAGAACTGCAACGGACTAACTCTCTCTTCTTTTCGATTCTCAGTTTCGAAAGTTTCGTTCCAGACATTCGACAGATTGCATCCGCTCTATAATAGCATCTCTTATTTTCTATCCCTAATTAAATTACTATTTTAGCGAATACGTGCAAACTGTATGTTTGTTATTGTATCTCTTATTTTCTATCCCTAATTAAATTACTATTTTAGCGAATACGTGCAAACTATGTTTGTCAACCTTAAATCTACAACAAGAATAGTAATCGAATTGCTGAACAATGTTCGTGGATAGTCTGTGGATAATTATTCGTCAGTTTGGATGAAGCTTATGTGGTGCAGGATTGGTTTCTCAGCGAAGAATGTTTTATGAATTCTTGACGCTCAACTAGTCCCTGAAGTAAGAATATAGCGATTATAGCTTTGGATAAAGATGATATGTATATTAGCAATTGTATTTGTAAACATAAACATTAATACATTTCCTTTCGCGCCTAAAAGATGACGTGACGGATATGTGCGTTCGTGTATCTTGCAATGTAGTGCAAAAGTAGAGTATATACTAATTTGTACATGTTATATTTATACCAACATTTAAGGGGCGACACCACCCTGACGAGTCAGAAAAATCAAATTTTTGTTTCTTATTTTTTTCAAGATTGAAATGTGTAGAATGTTAGGTCAAGAAGATATTTCGAAATTCAAACGTTTAGCGAAGTTGCAGCGATAAATAAACTTGTTTCACGTTTTTCTCCAAACTATATTTTTCAATCTGAACGACACGAAATCTTCAGAACCACACATCCAATTTACTTCAAATTTTATAGAGGTATACTGCATAGTGTTCTACAATGCAGCCTACGATTTTTTTAATATGTTAATTATTTAATTTTTTGTAAACGTTTCAAGTAGTTCTTTGCGAGTAGAAATGATTGTTTTTTCTTCAAACTTTGATCATTTCTACAATTATTGAAATTTTATATTTTTTTAAGACTTTTCTTATATTTTTCTAAATCACGTACATTACAGTACAGTTTATTGCAATTATTATCAAATTTATACAATTTATTATAATTATATTAGTTTAATTTAAATTATATAATATATCGGTAGAATTCAAAAACTTTTCTTATATTTTTCTGAATCACATATACTCCGGTGCCGTTTATTGTAATTATTATAAAATTTATATAATTTATTATAATTACTTTAGTTTAATTTAAATGATATACTAACAAAGTAAAGGCATAATTAATAAATCCTTTAGTTAAAATACTTTTAATGCATACGTTTGTAAAGTTTTTTATGTGTAATTAAATTTATTGCTATTATCATTCCCAAAATCTTTCATTCAGGTTCATGTGTCAGAAAGTCTCATTCGTAAAGTGTTAGCCTAACATAAATGCGGAGCTCAACGTGTAACAGCACTTACAAAAAATATTATGTATAACTCTGAACAACCTTCTAATTGTTCCATCGATGGAACGCTAGATGCTGTGTATCCTTGCTTATTGAAAATAAATTTTGATGTATGAAACCTGAAACACGAGTATCTACGAAATAAGAACAGTACTCTGTCAATAGTTCTGCAACGTTAAAAGTTTGTAATGGATTATCGATCCAAGGATTAAACTATTACTTACTAAATATGTGACACTACATTTTAAAAATAAATTTCATTACACTTAACCTATATATTACAGGTCGCGCAAATGCTGTGAACTAACAATACTCTAATAATTCCTTCGTGATAATTGAAGTTTGAAATAAATTATCGATCCAAGAATTCAACTATTATTTATTAAATATATATCGTTAGATTTTAAGAATGAATTCCGATATGTATAATCTGACTACGTTAATTACTATGAAATATTACTTATTTTTATAATAGGTTATCATTCCACTGAATACATTTTTATGAAATATGTATCACAGCAGATTGAGACTGGATATTTGGGAAATTTTATTTAAATTGCATACACAAAAATATATTAAAACACAATAAAACGTATTTTATATACAATAATTGGTTCATTGAATTGAAACCCTATTACGAAGTTTAAATAATATCGTTTAGTCAGAAGGTAAAGTTCGTTCTGTCCAAAATTATTTTGAATTTCGTTCAATGTCGATACACTGTTTGGCAAATACGCATAAGCTGGATAACCTAAAATCTGTATATGAAATGTTAAACATCTTGCAATTTGATTTAGTATAAAAAAATTCATAAATCTGTCGTAAATCCAGTCGACTGCTCTTGGCAACCGTCCTATATCATCTGCTTAGAATCACAGTGGACATAAATGAATAAATCAGTAGGCATGACTGTTAGGAGCCATAATAAACACTTGAGGACATACTAAATCGTTATGAAAGTTGATATCCTTGTTTCAGTTAGGGAATGTACCAGTTGATGCCAAATGATCAAAACAAAGAACTTACAGCATTACTGGGAAGAATGAATGTAGCGAACTATTTGAGGTATACTCTGATGTGTAAAGTAATCCCTTCTGCTTATCCTCTTGGAATTCTCAGATTCTTAATTATGCTACTGTACAACATGTATTGAGAATTTGTTCCTGTGTTTGCCACTTACAGCATTTAAAAACGTTCTACTTAGATTCTGCCCTTTGTATTTAGTTGTTTCTAGTGATACATAGTAATGCTGCTTTCAAGTGACAAAATTGGATCTACTGATTAATTTAAAAGCGGGGTGAGTAGCGATTTTAACTTCGATCCTTTCTTCTGACGAAGAAAGTGAATGGGCTATACATATACGCAAGAAACTTCAAAGCGATACGAATGTTTTATATTTTCTATCAAGTATATTTTTATAAAATTATTAATACACAGATAAGGTTTTCTCGGTAAAACTGAGTCAATACTTGATCTCATCCAGATTATTTTTAATTATACATGCGCAATTCAAATTGATTCAGAGAATGAATGTTGTTTAACCGACAAATCCCATTTCCATGACAGCAATGCTATCAGCCAATAGTTTACGCGATACGAAATTCTTATGAATAGTGTAAAATCGTAATTTTAGAACAGCCTAAGTTTATAAAAACATAACGTTAAGAGAACAGGTATTCGCCCAAAAAAGCTCACCATGACTACTGCAAAATTTATTTAATATTAAAATTTCTATAGCTCCATTAAGTATCGTTCGATTTTGATAAACAGAAAACTATTTTAAAGCTTGAACTTTCTACTTTACAACGCATTAAACGACTACTATGAAATTTACGATTGGAACTTGAAATCCGTTCTTAAAGATAAGTATGTTAAACAGTTAAATTTTCTTGATGTTTTTCAATTGTTACGGCACGTAAACAATATCACGTGTGTGTTTTTTCTTTTTTCTTCTTTACTATATTTGTTCTGAATAAGAATTTGCTTGTACTCTTTTTTCAAATTTACCAGCAACTACAATTTATTACATCATTAGAGAACTTTTTCTGCACATCTTCAAGAATAACATTCATTTTTATTTATAAAAAATTTAATTTCCATGACTCAAATTTAAGTAAATTAATACATGAAGTTTTAAATACTTTTATCGAGTTGTTTCTATTTTCTTTGACTTTCAAACAATTATAACCTCTCTTAAGCGGATTGGACACTAGCAATCGATTTTTATATATCACTTTTCAAAAGTGACATATTTCTTTGTTTTGGGTTATGTCAAAATTCGTAAAATTGCAGATTTTCCAACCAACATAGACTTGAGTAGTTTACATGCGTTTTTCTTTTGTTTCCTATTCTCTGTGTTTTGCAGCAATAATTCAAATATCGAGATTAAGATTGACTTAAAAAAAATACAGCACGCTCGCTATGTATAAAATTTTGGACTGAACCTCCAAAAAGCTTTGGATGAAGAAATGTAGCTTTCATAAAATAGTTCCCCTTCTCTCAATAAAAATGGCACTCGTCATGTTTATAATCGCTATGTATTTGAATAATTTCCTTCTAATTACTTTTTTCATCAATTTTGTCCGAAATCACAGATTTCTGGAATAACTATCTTCAAGGAAATTTAAATTTCTTTATTTTTAAAGTTTGGACAGTTGTAAAACCAATAGATCTTCTTAAAAATATGCCTTTAATCAATCGTGTACAGTGCCATTTTTTACATATATACGTATAACTAAAGAAGTATTTTTATTGCTCTTTGAAATACAAGTAAACACTGTTTAAAAGGAAAAGTCTGAACTTCATTTCGTTGCAATTAATTCCCAAAGAAGACTTTATCTTGGAGCAGCTTGTTTGCTCCTTTTATAAGTTTTATAAAGTTTGCAACTTTTAAAGAATTAAGATTACATTCGGTGTACATACTACAGTTAGATCAGTACATACTACATAAGATACAGAAAATCAAGAGTAACCACTGAAAATCATTAAGGGACCATTTTTAATATTTCACATTAAAAGTATTTAAGAATCGTTTTTAATATGATTCGCGCCCAGGAATTTGTCTTAAGTGGTCGATTGATTTTCATTCGATTGTTAATGTCACGAATAAAGATACTAACCGAATGTGATTCTCTACAGCGTGGTAAAACACACAATTGACGTCTTGAAACCTCAAATGTATTGCATAGAGATACCAGAGTATAATATTGTGTACACTATTTCTGTCTACTTGTTTACAATGCCTGTTTCACCAATATTATGTGCATCATTATTCATGGCCTAATTTATCACGTCTCTATTCCTCTTCCATCAACTGTTCCTTCTACTATTCATTAAGACTGTGCAGAGAAGCATTACATTAAACTCATAACTAAATAGTTACGTCCAGTCATTAAGATATTGATCTCAGCATGTAATATAAGATCTATGTTCCATCGCTGTAACTGTACTCCTAATTCTTCTAATTTAGATTGGTCACACAAGGCGTTCACATTTCGAGATGATTGACATCATCAGTTGCCATAAATGTCTGAAGATTATTAACCCCTTAAAGAGGGTTAAGGTCCAGATTATTTACGTATCTTAAAATCGTCTATTATTTTGGTGGAAATATGATTATATTTATAATATCTGTAAATTTGATATCAACAATAATGCACGTAATTATACGTATTATAAGTAGAGGTGTATCAATAGCTGTCCATAAGTCACTCTTCAGCTGCGTTTCTACAACAGCTTTGTATATTGGGCAAGTGTTTATGAAAGTTAGCTGTGGTTCTAAAACTTTAATCATACATTCTGTGTATTTACCTTCGTCTAGTAGCTTAGACTTATACACCAAGCACTCTAAAACCGCGAAAGAGGTTTTATCGTCATTATCTCCTAACACCTAGCCCCTTTTAGCTAGAGATTGCAATTTACCTAACAGCTGGTACAATGACTCTACCTGTAACCTTCTCTATACTTATCAATCTCCTTGCTCTATATATAGGCAAACTCGCATCGTCCGTGATTTTTATTTATTATTATTTTACTTATTTAGACTTGTATCGATGAAATTTTACGTACAATAGCATAGATAGAACTTTACTTTTATTTTTTCAATATTCACTATTTTAGATATTCCTCTTGCTTTTGATCATTTTACTCCTTAGGGTTCCTATCATCTTCCATTGCAACTTTTACTACATTTATCCATGAATTTCTACTTTCAAGCATATATTACAACAAAATTTTTCTGTAGAGCTACCCATACTGCCATTACCGATTATCTTGGCTTTATTGATTGGAAACGTTACCAAGCAAATTTATCCGTTAAAGCTTCAGCATACCCTGCATGCTGATATTAATCATTGTATTACGTTCCATCTGGTATTGTTCATAAATCATCATATCCATCTTGGTTTTCAAAAACATTAATTTCAGGCATCAGAGTAAAAACATCAGCTCATTGTCGTTACGAACGATATATTAAGATTACTGACTGTTTTACTTTTTGTAAACTAATTGTAAAATCAGAGTATAAAAAATTATCGAATAAATGTGTTGGACAAACTATGTTGACAGATTTAAAGGCAATATTCCGTATAATATTAAACGATTTTCGAACTTTGCTCGCTTCATAAAAAAATCAAACAATCACCCTACAAACATGCACTTTAATTACATATTTTTGATTGACAATGATCACTATTCTTTATGCATTTATTAATTTTTTTGGATTTGTTTATACGGATGATACAGGCTGTTCTCATAATTTCAATTACAATATTGATTAAAATATTTATCCGATTATAACCAGCCTTAGTATAGATCTTAGCGAAGTATATGTGTGTAGTATAAATAACACTGCCCCACACGATTTTTGCATTTCAGTAACTAATAGGTGATCCTTGTAGAGCCACACTCTTCAAATAAGAATCCAAAAATTGAATCACTATATGATCCCTAGTTTGCGAAAAACACGAGTTTTTGTAAAAACCCAGAATGTTCGACTATAATGAGGTATTACATGAAAAGTAAAAACGTTAGAAAATTCTAATTGATCTTCAAAAATAGAGGAGGATTTCTCGAATATAGTAGTATATAATTTAGTAATTTTGTTGGTATTAAATAGTTATAAATTAACGTCAAAGTTTAAGAAGGTACCGATGCGTGTAGTTTCTCTGCACTATTTTTGTATTTTTACAAAAAGTTCTATACCTAAGACGAAAACTCTACTCAGGATCGAATTCTATAGACATTTTTTGGAAAAAATATTCGTCAGCAACACGTGTAGTGTTTTGCCGCCATTTTGTTCGCTGCTCATTTATCTCATTTCGGCAAGGCCGTAACTATGCACCACTAACATATGCAAATGTGTAGCAACATAAATCAACTTTATGTAAATAATATTTGACCTTTTTTTTCACAAATCAGTGTTCTGCCATTTTTCTCATATATTTCTGTGGATATCAATCACCAAACTATAATGTACTCTTTAATCAATTTCAAATAACGATTTAGGACCAAAAACAATTAACAAATTATATATCATTATATTCAAACAACCCTCCTCTATTTTTGAAGACGAATTAGAACTTTCTAACGTTTTTACTTTTTGTGTAGTATCTCATTATTGCCGAAAATTCTGGGATTTTACAAAGATTTTACGCAATTTATACAAACTTTGTGTAAAGTGTACTCTATACGCCACTCAATACTCCTAAATAAATGACTTGCATACGGTTTATCTGTTAATATGTTGTCACGATTGTACAGTTTTATTACCGACAGAAATAAAATTGTTAGGTTTAATAACTTGTTTTCCAACAAGATAAATATCAGCTCTAATGTTCCTCGAGGAACTTACTTTGTACCATTATTTTGTATCATATTTAGTAACGATATATCAGTATGTCTTCAATATTGCAGATTTTTGGTATACGCTAATAACTTAAAATTGTATTACGCTATTAATAATCCTCGTAGTCCACTGCTTATATAATTTGTTCTATGCAATTTTGAACAACGATGCAAGCAAAATAATATACTTTTTTAACGCCATATCCAATTCTACTCTTGTGAAATCTACGGTATCATATGTTAATATTGTCAACACCCTCTTAACAACTTCTCGTTTAATCCATCTTTCACTATACGTGTCACTGCACTTAGAACATTGAGTTTCATTATTAAAGCTTGAAGACATTTTAAAGATATTATTACAATCAAGTTACTATAATGTTCACTTGTACGGCTTTATATAGAATACTGCAGTACTGTATAATTTCCATATCGAAAACACTTGTGTAATGTGGTGGAAGGTATACAAGCTGCCTTTAAATTAGGTCAGCCAATGTCTATTTTTGAAAGTAAACGTCTCATGTTTGATCTACCTTTTGCGCATAAAGTTTTGAACGGGTATGTTCCCAGAAATGTTCCTGCACTTCGAACGAAACACCTCTTTTGCATTTAGAAAGAAGCGTATCGAATATTACCGTATCCGTTTGTAGCGTTTTTCTGAAAGGGTGATGATGCCTCCACCGAAAGAATGAAATTTAATCTTTCGAAGTACAGAAGGGTATTACAGGCAAATGAATAACTTCGTTCGGTTTGCTGCTCACAGTTTCCTTCGGCCGTATTCGTTTATTGGACAACCTTTGTAGAATTTAACGACCCGACAGAGAAAAGGCTTCTCTCGAAAATCACCTTATGGGGGCGAGTCGAATTTGTATCCTTAGGTATAGGGAATGCATCATTTAGCGTACACTCTGTACATGTAGCAGCACGATGCATGAGAAAGCACTGCACTCCGGTGATGCATTGCCCCGGGAGATTAATGTATCGCGGCGCACAGTTTGTTAGAGTGAATAACGACCGGCTGCAATAATGATATTGCCATTAAACTGTCCGCGAAAGTTTCGTTTTCGCGATTACAAGGCAACCGATCGCGCTCAGTTAGATCGCGAGCTTGATTGATTCGAAGCGACAGCTCGATCCTGTCATCTGGGCTGTCGTTGTAGCGCGAACCGGTTTTCCGGCGAATCGTGACTGTCAATGATGTCCTCGTAAAAACCAAAGATAGAGTAACCAACCTAGTGTAATAATCATACGCGAACGAAACTAACCGTTATTATCAGAAGAGACGAAGAAACATGCCAATTTTTTCACAGAAATAGGAATGGTCAAATATGGCGCGAAAGTTAGGTAGTCCTACTTGGTCGTGACATCTCTCTCGCTTAACACTTGTTCACGAACGAAACTAGTCGCAATTGCATGTAAAATGCACAGTTGCATTTTTTCAAGAAACGAATGCAAATACCAAAAAGCATTGTGTGTCCGTAACAAGATGCATGGAAAGAAAGGTAGCAGAGTGCACATAGCAGGGGCTAACCGGTTCATTTAACCCGTGCCACGATTTCTCTCTGACCGACTAGCCACAAGGGTGTAGTAACGCGCTAATGAAGTATTTACTATTCTATTACTACGTACCGCGAATTCTCCTTCCTCTATCGCTCTATGGCTTCTCTACGCCCCTATTTTCTCATTTGTGTTTCCTCGCTGAATCCCTGCGGCTTACACGAGCCAACTACGATTATTCGCGATAGACTCGCGTGAAGTCTTAACTACTCTGCTGTGAATTTTGATGACACTACGTCAGTTTACCGTGATGGAATCGACGATCGCGACAAAAACATGAATTTCTTGCTTTGAAATTAACCAACACCGCTTACAATCGACGAAGATAGTCCCAGAAGTACCTGATCTAACAAAAGAATCACAACAAATTTGGGAAAAAATATCTTTGTTTCTCTAGGTAGTCACCTTTCAGATCGATACACTTTTCCCAACGATGTTCAATAGCTTCGATACCTTGTTTATAGTGAGAACAGTCAAGCTCCTCAAAATAGACACCAACCTCAGGCTCTATCTCTTCGTTGTCGGAAAATCTTTTACCACCGTGCCATTTTTACATGTTAAATAATCTAAGGGGGCTAAATCTGACGAATAATTCGAACTTTAACTCATTGATTTTGGCCATAGTGATAACAGATGCGAGAACTGGTGTATCGTCTCGATGAAACAAAACTTTCTCTTTCGCCAAATGCTGTCATTTTTTCTGAATTTCATCGCTCGAACGCTGTAACAAGTTCACATAATACTCACCGTTGATTGTTTTTCCTTTCTGAAGATAATCGATGAAAATTATCCCACGCGCATCCCAAAAAACTGACGCCATGACCTTGTCTGTAGATGAAACTGGCTTCGCTTTCTTTTGAGCCGCTTCTCCACTTTCAGTCCATTGTTTCGACTGTTCCTTCGTCTCAGGTGTGAAGCAATGCACCCATGTTTCATCCATGGTTACGAATCGACGCAAAACTCGACTTTCTTGCTGTGAAACCTCGCCAAACACTTAATCGAAACATCCTCGCGACGTTGTTTTTGTTCCATTGTGAGGAATCGTGGCATCCATTTTGTGCACAGCTTTCTCATGTCCAAATTTTCAGTCAATATGCGATGTAAGACACTTATTGATATGCCTACCATGTCTGCTAGCTCGTGCACTTTCAGTCGACGGTCATCCAATACCATTTGGTGGATTTTTGTCACCATTTCAAGCGCAGTCACCTCATTTGGTCGACCACTACAATGTTCGTCTTGACAGCTCGTATGGTCATGTTTAAACTCTATCACCCAATATTTTACTATTGTAAACGAAGGAGCAGACTTCTCCAGAGTAGAATCTAGCTGCGCTTTAATATCAGTTGGAGTGAGGTCTTTCAATTTTGTCCATGTTTAAAAATTCACCGAGAACGTTCACTATTGATGGCTGCCAAACAAATACTAAACAACATAGCATCGTCAGTCTTCAAACTTAAGCTTTATAAAGCGGGTACTTTCTCCTTTGGTCATTCTTTTCAAACAACTACCGCCATCTACACTTTAGCTCGGGTACTTTTGGGACTACGTAATCAGAGTCATCTGACTTTTCAATACCACCGATTATCGCATTATACTAATATAGTAATTATTCCCAGTATACAGTTTCCCTCTCTTGTCCGATGTAATGCTCAGTCAGAGAAACAACCATGAGTGGCCAATTGAGTTTAATCCATCTCTAAGTCGTTTACCTTGTAGAAAAAGGAGATGACAACTTTTGACTACGGATCGTGACACGGATACAAGTGTCACGGTGTTTCATAGAGAATCGAGGCAGTTAACGTTAAACGCAATTAAGACGAAAGGTTCATCGTAATCCTTTGCCGGGATTTCCGCTGAACGTATTGATTTCAAAGGAAATATAAACGACAAAGACAACGATTTGTCGCGTGAACTATAGTCGAAAGTAATTCGTCTTTCGTTACACCTACCTAACTCAGACGTTTTGAATGCGATTAAGTTGAAAAGCGGCTCTGTTGTATCCAGGCTTTCTGCCTATCCCTGCATACACCACCCTTTGGGTATCGAGATTGGGATCCAATCAACGTTGTAGAACAGGCTACCACTATAATACTGGGTTACATGCCTCATGGAACCACACTCGTCGGTACCAAGCCTTCCTAAACATCTACCGAGACAACATAAACTACAGAAAGCAGAATAGTACCGGTAACTAGACACGTAAACAGCAATTGTCACCATAAGCTTTAACTTCACCCCACAATGTGAAGCATCTATCGCTACCAAACCTTCCAACCAGGAGACCGCTACAGTCCACGTTAAAAAATGTTCGATCCATTGAAAATAAATTCATCGATCGATCAATATCGACTATGACTACTACGATACTTTCACCAACTGACATTTTCCACTTCTAACGTCCCCTTTTAGCACCCAGCCAATAATGTACCGCGACACGTAAATGGAGAATAGACAAGTTCAAGCTGTGTCAAATGTCCAGAGTGATACGCGAAATGGACATATAGATATAAATACGTAGGTTGCGCAGAGAACAACGGAACAATACAGATCCGTTCTGTCTGTCTCAAAGACAAAGGAAAATTTTTTCCCCGTCAAATTGTTTGTAATTCTAATACTTTCTACTGACATTCTTAGACGTGTATAAATTTTTCAGCGTCGTTTAATTACAGTTTTCGTTGTATATAGCACGACTGAGAGTTTCACGCTGAACAATTTTATTCGGTAAACGTTCAGAGTTGCTGAACTGGCTCTTATCGTGTCACTGTGTCACACGTTTCCTTCACCAGGACCTGATAGTCCTTTCCATCGTTTCATTTGAGTCAAACTGCTCGCAAACGTAATACTGCAATTTTAGGAATAGATGGAAATGGCACGGCGCCAAGTTCAGACTGTACGGTAGATAGAATAACGATAAGACCACGAGATCAAACTTCACAATTGTTCCTTCGACGAAGTGTAGAAATCTTTATTCCGCAGATTCGACTCACTTCTAATTTATTATTTTGCAAATTTCCATTCGAAGATGTGCTGTTCAAAATTTTGAAGAAGATATGACCCAATCCTTTGAAACTTTCACTATAAAATTTGTAATTTTTAATAGTTATTTTACAATTAACATCTCGATGAGCTGTTAAAGGTCCAGATCCATCTCGTCTCGGGTAACTAATCCATTCGCCCAGCTGTTACGCTCAACGAACATACCGTACCGCTCTCACGTTATATTATTTCAATAAGGTCTACGATTGAAATCGGCAGGTCTCATACTTGTGTCAGTGGTGCCATTTGTACGTCTAGAACAACTTTAGTGACCCTCTCTAAATTAGTTTAAGCAAGAAGTGTTCCTGGAATTGCCAATTCCATGTAATAAAACGTTTTATTGCGTGTATATTCCACTTTCATTTCACTATCCTTCTTTCCGCTTAGAATCTTTGGCATAGATGTAATAAATCGAATGGTTGTTGAGATTTTAACCAACCATAACCTTTACTTAAAGTAACAATGTATACGTTGAGCCTTTTACGTGGCCAAGAATTACATTTACGAACTTTTATAGGTTACATTATTGTTGAAGTTTGTTCATAAATTTTCCAAGTGGTGCGTTACTAATTTAGCAATTTCCTATAAACAGAAGAGTCGTTATCGATATACGAAAAAGGTTCTTCGGTAAGTATAATATAATTGGAAATGAACAAACCATTACCTGAACCAGGTTCATGTCGTCAGTTACCATTAGAGTAATTGCGATGGCTCAACAGAAAGCAATTCGACATTAATTGTTTTCCGGAGGAGAAAACAAACGTCTAAGACTTTAATATTTAAGAAACGAACAATTGTAAAAGTATATCGCGCCCATAATATACTGAAAAGAAGTTTAATGAATGCACAAAAAACTTAGAGTAATACCACAGATGATACTAATGAAATAATTGGGCAGTTAAAAGAAACGTTGGTAATTATTTGGAAGTTTGGCCTACTTACCGATTTTAATTATGTGTAAATATATTGTAGAGGGCAAGATTTTGAATAACTTTTTCCTCTACGTGTATATACGATCTGTCTTAGATTCCGAGATATGTGCAAAATTCTGTCGGTACTACTACATTAAATTATGACTATACATGCACGTTCGTAGTGAAGTATTTGTCAGTATGCGAAGCCAGACAACCACTACTTATCTACTGTTTCTGTAAACTCATCATTGATCCCTTTTTATTTCATTCAAACGAGTTAGATCAAGGTAGGCATATTTCTTTTTTCATTACCAAGCGGGAAAAGGGACTCCACACACCCAACATCCCTTTTCATTTAATCCACTCGAAGGTGATTATGAAGTTATTACAATGCGACATTCATAGAAACAATAGGTAAGTAGTTATTGCAATGTGACGTATTCATAGAAACGATAGGTAAGTAGCCACTAGATACTGTCGCAAACATTGCTGTGACCGCTTACGTATAAACCAAATTGAATGCAGTATTAACAAAAGTATTTTTCGAATATTTGGAAAACTAAAACAGACCGCATATACGTGTAGAGGAAAAAGTTATTCCAGATCTTATCCTCTACAACATATCTACGATTAATCGAAATCAATGAGTAGGCCAAAGTTCTAAATAATTACCAATACGTTCTATATAGAATCGAATAATTAAAAAAATCTGTATTCTTAAAATTCTTCCAAAATGGTACAATATTCAGAAAATTTGTAGAGAATTCGATACATTTTATCATATGTCAAGACGATCACAGGTCAAATTGATACTAAACATGGTTGTGAAATATCAAAAAGTAGGTATATAGATATTGATCAAATATTTCTACTCTAAAGACAAGACAAATACAGTCACATTCGGAAGAAGATGCTTTTTTAAATATGCAACATACTTGAATTTTATAAAAATTGGTGACTTGAACCACAAAAAGTAATTGATTTGACTTGAAGTGACTCTTGTATCGTTTCTTCCTCTAATCTCATTGTACGAAAAGTGCCAAAGGAAATGCAATTTCCACTGATTTCAACGAATTTAAATTTTCATTATTATTTTATGTACATAACGTATCTTTACATAACCGAACATATTTTTAAACTTTTCCATCTTCACGTAATATTTTCACAGTCCGAATGTTTACACGCGTTACTAACGCGGTACATTGATTTATTCGCATTGCTCCAACTTTATTATTTTGGTCAATTCTAATCTAATTCCGACTAAATTTATTTATTTCCCCATATTTTGTGGATACATTTTCCAAAAGATCAAGCTTTGAGAAAATATCATTGAAAGAAAATCGATTTATTCGGTTCCAAAACAATCAATTTATTTGATTGTGAAACAAATGCGTGCTCGCCAGGCGACAATGCGTTCGCTCTCAAATAATTGTCATTTCCGGCTGGCACTTACCTATTACCAAATGTGTTTCGTAAGAACCTACTTACCAAAAATGAACAGAATTTTGTTCGTACAATAAACGACAAACGAAATCTCTATAAAACGATTTATTCGCGACGTCTGTTCGATCGAACAGTTATTCGTATCGCAACGAGAAACATAATTGTAATTTTTAACGGACAAAATTACATGGAAAAAGTTGTTTACTCGTTACTCGAAATTTGTATCTAGATAATTTCGCGCGTCCGTGAGTGTGCACTCGGAAAAAATGAATGGGAACACGGTTAGATTTCCGGTGTCCTGTTTGGCCAACAGTCGCATTGCGTCGGCCGGAGAGCGGGCGTATCGAAAATCGAAATGATTTACAAAAGAAATACCTAGCAGGTTTCGTCGTCGACTCTGACCCCGAATACGTAACAACGTCAGAGCACGCGTTGCCTCTGTAACAACGTCGTTGCATCGCCGTAAACGATCAGATACGTGCGCCTTTACACATGCAGCCCGGTGTATAAGCTCGCCTGCATCGCTATCTGTTCCGAGGCTCTCTTTCTTCTCCCGCTCTCTCCTGCTCTCGTACTCGTTTACCGCGAATCACACTCCACGTGTAATTTTACTTTCCGCTCACGAATCTCGGCCGACCGTGGCCGTTTCGCGTGTATTTTTCTCTAAAGGGGCAAATAAAACGTGACGTGCTGAAAATGTCCCGCCTGCATCTCGTTACCTTACCACCGAAAAACGAAGAACGAATTTAATCGAGAGACAATGAAACTCTTTGAGCAACCAACGTCGGAATATTGTATTTTTATACTTCGTGTTTATATTACATTCTTATAGCACCGAGGAAAATGAAAACGATGTAAAAAGCGGCGGAACGACGGGATTCATTTTTTACCGGGGACGGATAATGTTTTTATCCGGATAAAAATTTCGGATTACAAATAGGAGACGAAAAATATTTGAACGAGAGGAAAAGTGAAATTTGTGTGCTAAGATTGTAATCGTTAATACGATTGTACTCGTCTGTCGGTCATTTTTTATATTTCAAAATTTCTTAATCACGGATCACTTCGATTCATTTGTGGTTACCTATTTTTTTTTATAGCGAGATACGTAATTAATACACAAATGTATTTCATGTGTATTGCAAATTATAAGATCATTTGAAATTATAATTTGAAAAGTTACTCGCAAATGACGTTACCATATTTTACTTTTTCATAGATGTCTGGATAATTGATAGTATTGTTTTCCATTGCATTAATTTAGGTGGAGAAACTATCTTACAAAGTTTCAGTCGAGTATAATATTATCTTAAAAACTGACAGAAACACAGAAAAGTTTTTCAAACTTTAACATCGCTGAAGACAAACTTTCTAGCAAGAATGTCGGTAAATTACTTTTACCGTCACTATTTTGAATTATATACATTTTAGATAATAGTTTCTAGTTTATGAATCAACAACATCTTTTTATTTTAAACCTTCTAGTTCTTGCCAGCTGTGACGGCCAAAAAACAATGTTTCATTGGAAGGAGTTCTGGGAATAGCAAATAACCTCACCATTTTTTACTTTCGCAAAATTTTAAAATGAAACCGAAAGTTATATTTATATTCTCCGAAAAAGACTACATTTTTCCCTGAATAACAACTTAGAGAACAAATTTGCAAGATTTACCCATTTTTTGACCTCTCAGAATGGTGTCCCCCTTAATCGGTTTTGAACACTTTGCAAATATTTCTTGCAAGTAACGTGTTAACTTGTAAGTAACATTATACAATATTGTATCTAAGGTTGTTACAAGCCGCGACACTCTTCGATAGGTAACATTCGATAACTGTTATTTCTCTAGCTCACTCATCGTTTTGTGTACATGAACATCGAGAATTAGATGCAATTCATAATGGAGAAATAGAAATTTTGACAACAGTGTCGTATATTACCAAAAATAGAGTACTGTTCAACTATTAACTTACCGACGACTAAAAAGGATAGCAATTTCAACCAAAAGAATGAGATACACACATAATAAACGATATAGAGTCACAATGTTGCGGAGGATCCTGACTCATTGTCAGTTTCCGAGGGAAAAATTCAATCAGTTAACGAGGTAGTTGATACTTTCGAATCACCTACTGAAATGATTTTATCCCAAAAATCTTAACATGCTGTATATGTTAAAGATTCGCAACGAAAGAAATATTAGCGTATTATACACAGAGTATCTCTTTTATTTCTGGTATTGAGTTTATCTTTAAGTAGTGTAATTTTTGTATAGATTATTTTATCTTGGAAGAGAACGAAAAGCACCTTGGAAGATACTTGGTTTCTTCGCGTTACACGCCAACTTAATATAGTGCGACTATTCGAAAGATGGACGTCAAACAAGTTCACCGTATATTAATATCCACAAGAGCGACGTTTGGTTAAAATGACCTAACGCGCGCGAGGAGTTACTTGGTCTAAAATAACTTGGTTAAAATGCAAATCTAATGCTTGTTAAATATTATATTTTACGTTCGGTTCGATGGTTATATTGCAGTCGATCAATTTAAGAGAGTATTCTTATTTACAAGCGAAAAAGACTGTACTTTGGTCACTTTTTGCGACAAAAATATGAGAGCGAATAATTTTAGACTTTATTATCAAGCTGTAGAGTATATTTACTACATTTAGACGTTGCTTATTATTAAAAATACAAATACTGTCTCTGGATAAAATTATTACCTTTGCTTTATTAGGAAGAAAAATCTCAAATAAATTTTTAGTTAATAAGATTGTTTTAGAACATTTTCTAAATTATGCCCTTTAAAAATTGAATATAACGAAAAATTGAGTATATTGAAAATAAATTCGAGTACTTGAAGTTAGTCAGCTGGTTCATATAACGAATTTTCTGTTACTTCGTAGAACTCGTTTTTGACTGTTTTAGCTGAAATTTTCTGAAATTAAGAACATTCTCGCAAATCTATACGATTGCCAAGGTATATTTATTTGTGTCACAAATAAGCCCAGATTCTTACAAATTGGAATATCTTCAGTACACTTTTTTTACGTAATTATACAACAATTATTTCCTCCTTCGTCCTACTTTGGAAATAATTAGTGTTGAAAACTACTAGTGACATGTCAAATATATAAATTCGCGTCCATCCTGAGAACTGCATGGCATTCTAATTGTAAGAAACTCTTCTTAAAACACTTGAGATATTTATATTGTACTTCAAGTAAAATTCGAATAGTTTGCATCTAACAGACTGCATTCAGTGGAAAGAGAACCACACACGAGAATGAGCAGTGAAATATTTGAAACAATTTTTAGTTGGTACTACAATACATACACATCTATGTGTCAGCTGCAGTGCACAAGTTATCGATTCATGAAAAAGAGATAATAAAATATATACCACTGCGAATTGGTCAACTATCAAGGGAGGTTTAAAAATGTAGACTTAAGGATTTTCAAAAATTTAAAAACAAGAATTACCACTCGTATAATTCTAGAATTACAACAAATCATGATTTATTTCATAGATTGTTTTTAATTTCCGATCCCTATATTTTCACATTAAAGATAAAATGATACAATATGAAAATTAAAACCTTAGATCTTGAGGCTGGAAAACTATTTAAAAATAACCCAGTTCGTCATATACCGCCATAAAACAGTAGAGTTGTTATAACTGATAAAATGGTAAGAATGATTAATTTTTTATGTTTGATAATGCTAAATGAATATAATATCCATTAAATGCGTATACCTACTGAATATATTTATTAAATGAAATTACACGTATTAATTTTATTGATTAACAGTACCTACTATTTGAATTTTTCTTCAAATCTGAAAACAGCAAATTTCTTCAACATTATGTTTAAAACGTCAAGTGATACGTTAAATAAATAATTTTTATCCTTTTTGTTGAGATACTTCAATATAAACAAATAATAAACGACGTTAAATAAATATAAAATATGATAGATTCTATGACCATTAAAAACCATTATTTTTTAATATCGTTAATCAAAATTTGACCTTGATATTTTTTGTAAGCCTCGAACGGCGCCAATAGGGATGATTTTCGATTAAGCGAGTCGATGCATCGTTCGCGCTGCATAAACATAAACAGTGGTGGGGATGATTTCGTTACTTGAATCTGATATAAAAATAGTCGGTTAAAAGTGGGAATTTCTGTACATTGAAACAGCTGTGTCTACGAAAAATATTCGAATTACAAAGTTTCTTTTTAGAAGTCGATTCTCAATGCTTTTAAGTGTAAAAAGATGCAAGAGAAAGGAATCGATATTTTTAACCCTCCAAATGATGCGACCCTCTTAATAAGACAGTCTGATATTTGAAACCAAAAATTGAAGATTCGTTATAATTTTGTTTCCTACGAAGGAATAATTAGATCGGAATAAAGATTAATATGCATATACTTTTTGTAATGTAATTTACTAAAATGTGTATTATTTTACCGAAATAATCTTTCGACGTTGTTATCCTTAATTAAAAACTTGATAAGAAAGAAAATCTGTCACAATAGTGATTTCGAGTAAACCGTTAATCTATCTAACGAAAGAAATTGAAAAATGACAAAATCTGAGGAATTAATTTTTACAATTTAACGGTTTTTACTTCAATTCGCGATATACAGTGATAACAAATTCATAAAACACTCCATTTGCCATTCAAAACACTAAACTTCAGCTCGTTTGTTTATACGTAGAGCTCATTTTGCCCTTTTTATAATGTCATTTTAACGCTCTTTTTTTGTATAGTCGATGATTATTCACGATGTTGAACATAATTGTATATTTGCTTGTAAAAACATTTAATAGGGACGCAGAAAGCCAAAAAGATGGCAATTTTAATTATTTTCGCATATAAACTCTCATTACTGCTTTAAAAGAACTCTCTGGCACATCGTTTGAGTGAATCAACTGCCGTGAAATCTTTGTAAATGGATCCAATTGTTTATCAGCGAACGCATTCGACAGATACGCTTAAACACAGTACAAGATTGTTAATTTTTCGAATTTCGCAATCACATTATCAGCTTACATTTCCAAGTACTTTAAACAAATGCAAAAAGAAAATTGATTTTATGATCTGAAATTACTGCTACCATAAATACTAGGTATACTCATCCTCGAAACAGATTTCGCATTTTACGGTACACCATAATTTATAACATTTTCCAATACCTTAGCACGTTACGACTCTCCTTGTTCAAAATGAGAATAACGGGCAATTTATGTGCAATAAAATACAATGTAATTCGTACAAACTTAAATACGCTTAATTTGACTTAAATAATTTATGATATTCGATAAAATTAAATACAGAAATATAGAATCGATCTTATCGCGAATCGTCTATTAAAATGCGAATACCTTCAAAAATATATATAAAATCGTCACAAATTTTAATTTCAACGATTTACATTTAATTTACATTCAAACGTATTTTATTTATTTTTACAATATATGTAACCCTACGTACAAGTCATATATACCATGTAGCGTAAAAAATGTAATAATCTTCTTATGTAACTCTTCTGTACGTATCACCTATATCGACTGTAGAATCTGAAATCGGTGTTTTGAAGAGAATTGGCACCTTTGTACTCCAATTTTCCTCCCGATAAACTCTGCTCGGGGCGACACGGTTACGTTAAATAATTCCCGCGGAAAATATCTAAGCACGTTCCAAGGTGTCATCAACGAGCGCCGAGAGCCGATGAAATTAATCGGGGAATCAGGAATCAGAAATTAGTCGTAAATTCGTCATTTCGATTGCCATCCTTCGCATAATTTTCCACGTCGACCGCCTATTTATACCGGCACGACACGAGGTTGTTACGCGTGTGCGGGTGCACCGTTGCACCGTTGCACCGTTGCACGCGGCCGTGCATACACTTCCACGCTTCGCACGCGTTGACCCGCGTCGGCGTATCCGCATCGTTCAATGCAAATTTTGCTGTGCAAAACCCGGTCAACCGCGGCCACTCTCTATGCATACCTATTCGTACCTGGGTGCAATCTTCTGCATACACTTCGGTCCCGCGGCCGTAGGCATGATTGATTCTTCCGCGTGAAATGCGTTCTCCTGGAGAATTGTCCCACGAAAACAGAAGTATTTTCGAATACATTGGCTCGTTTAAGATGTTCAAGCACAGAAATTCTTCAGGGGAGCCTTTGAACTGTCTTGATGGTAAAACAACCACGAAATTTATTCTTTGATTCGGGAAACATGGAAACTATTAACAATGAATGCAATTAGCTCGACTAATCAGTTATTAACCCTACATAGGGTCGTCTGGTGTGGTAGATAGTAATACAACCACGAAATTTATTCTTTGCTTCGGGAAACGTGGAAACTATTAACAATGAATGCAATTAGCTCGACTAATCAATTATTAACACTGCATAGGGTAGTCTGGTGTGGTTGGACAGATCCCAGTGACAAAGATTGGTCTGTAATTAGTAAAAATATACCTTCTAATACGCAAGCGTTTGTCCAACTTTTAAGTGACTACTCATGCAAGTATCGATGCATTGTCAGTGTTATACAAATCGGTGTATCGTTTCTTTTTTATCAAAGTAAGTATAGTTGTTGAAATTTTTCCATTTATTTTTGTACATATTTAATTTTTCTATCTATTATGAAATATTTGTACACGTTTGTAGTTGTATCGCTAAGCAGCGTCTTAGTGTCGTGATATTTGGAAATATTATTCATTGTACATTCTTTAGACCAATGCACTCGATAAGAAAGTCCTTTATATCCAGTCTAAAGCTATTACATATCGATGAGAAGCTTGTGTTTCATTTCTATTATTTTAGTATAATCATAATTCCGTATACAGAAAAATCTATCAACAGTTGCAATCTCAACAGGCAGATACGATATTCTATCATAAAATTAGGTGTGAAAAGACCAAAGAATACATTTGCTTAATGTAATTGTGCTATTTGTAACGTGTTTGTCAGGCAGCCATAAGAATCAGAAATATCAACATATAAGAAAAAGAATCTACATCGTTTGTATTTATGAAAATTACTTTCGGTGTCGCACAGACCAAATACGTTGCAATTTATAGGTCAGACTACTCTAGGATTAACACTGTAGAGACGGTGGACGAAACTATTGCGGTTTCAATGAACTAAGCATTTTGAATTGTTGTCACAACTGTGCATGATTTGTAAATCAAGAGTTGGAAGTTCGTCGACACTGCGTAGGCGTTACATACAATTATCGTACGGTAATAAAGTACGTCTAAGCGTTGTTGGGGGACTAACTTATGTCAAACTATACTTTCTCTAATTCCATCCTCCTTTCTGAACCAGACTCTTCCTAAGTCGATGGTCCTAGCTGTGTACAATTTCGTATTTCGTGTTACGGGTGAATCGTTGAAGCGACACTTTGACTTCATAAACTTTCCCAAAAATAAATCTTGGCAATCTCCACGAAACAATTCCATCAATAGTGAAACAATTTTTAACATCAGGATGGGCAATTATATCATCACACAGAAAACTAAAATTATTATATTCAATTGTTCCAAACACTGGACTCAATCTAACTTTCGACTTATCGTTAACTGCTTGGACAACTCTGAATTTATTTTCGATGAAGGCTGCTCGATACAGAAATGTATAATTTTTTTTATTAGTCGATTCTATTTTTATCTACGACTTATTTTAAATTATTACAAACTAATGAAACTTTATAATCTAATTGCTATAATGTCCCAACTTTTGTCAAAAGAAAACGAATGCAATAAAGATTATGTAAACGATTAGAGGCCTTTATTTACTATGTATATTTGCATACATAAAGTTGTTTTACGTACATTGTGAAATTTTCATGTCCATAAGGATATTGATTCGAAAGTTATTAAATCGTACTCACGAAACTATATATGTAGACGTAAGGGGAGGCATCACTCTAATACGTCAAAAAATGGGTAAATTTTGCAAATTTTTTTTCTAGAAAATATATAAATATAACTTTCGACTTCATTTTACAATGTTGCGAAAATAAAAATCGTACAAAATGGCGAAGTTATTCGCTATCCTCGGAACCCCTTCTGGTGAAACATTCTTTGTTTGGCCGCCACAGTTGACAAAAATTGGGTGGTTTGAAATAAAAAACTGTTATTGATTCGTAAACTAAAAACAATTATCTAAAATGTAGCGTACGATTGTTCGAAAATTTGAATAATTGTAGAAATGATCCAAGTTTGTAGAAAAGACAATCATTTTTCTCTCAAAAAAATTACTTTAAACGTTTATAAAAAATTAAATAATTAACATATTAAAAAAATCTTACGCCGTATTGTACAACACTCTATGCAGAATATCTATAAAATTTCAAGTAAATCGGATGTGTATTTCAGATTGAAAGATACAGTTTTGAGAAAAACGTGAAACAAGTTTATCTATCGCTGCAACATCGCTGAATGTTTAAATTTCAAAATATCTTTTTCACGTAACATTCTCCACACTTCAATCTTTATGATGCGATGTCCCCCCTTAAGGGAGTATTCTAGGTTGACACTTTGGTAAAATTTTTTTTCTTTAGATCTTGGAGTCTCCTAAATAATCCTCGCTTCTATGACGCAGCTACGAATGTTTTAAGAATATTTTGTGTCAAGTATAGTATTTCTTCGTTAAAAGCTTGATTCTGACCTACACGTGGAGAGCTCGACATACTCCGAATTTTTATTCAGTCGTGACCTGCAAGGACAAGAGCGAGTTGGAGAAACTCTCTTTCTCTCTCTCACTCACTCACTCGCTCTCACGGTTACAAATGCACGATCATTCAACGTATTATAAAATAACGAATATCGAACGAAGAATTTGACACGATTCTACAAATCTTGACAAAGATGAAAGCAAACGTTGGACTATAATTGACAAATTTTGCTGATACAAGAAACGAGTAACGTGTTCGACTGTTTCGTGTAACGAAACAGAACAGTACAGTACTCTTCGAAGAAGAGAAGAGGTCTGATACAATTAACCAAGAATAAGTACGATAGAAATTTTCTAACATTCGAACGCGTTTCTCGCGAAACTATATTTTTCGAAATGATTGACACGATTTTGCAAAAACTATCAAATGGATCGACTTGAGAGTCGTAAAGTAAATGAAATAAATTTATTTATTATCGAAACTATATGAAACGCGTTATATTTAAATTAGGTTCCTTTTCGAGTATTGAATGAAATATTTCTTTAGAATAATCAATTTTACAAAAGAATCAATACAAGGCATTAATTGAGTAGAAAAACGTGTATAGACTCTATTTTTATCGAAAAGAGCACGTGAATACTTTGATAATATTACTAGTAACAAATGAAAAATGTACAAATCTTTATTTTGCATTAGTGGTCGACGTGTCGATATATATGTGGCATTGCTTTAAAGTTTCAGCCATAGAGTGTACATAATGCGAGATTCGTTCGCTGTTGCTCTACCTCATTCACTCTCGGTGTATCCTATTCGCATCCCTCGTTGGACGACTTTCAAGTGAATTGGCTGTTCCGATTTTATCATCTAAAAGCTGGAATTACTGAATACTGCTCTCATTCTCGGGGACTTGAATGTATTTGTCCATCTACATTACCTATACTACACGTTCAAGAAGAATACCTCTGTGTTATCACCCGTTGCTTTCAAGGAGGAGTCTTGGTTGAAGCTGGTGACTTTTTGCTCAAACGGAAAGAATTAATGGTCTCTGGTACCAACACAAAGGCATTTTTCTCAGGCGCCAACAGTACATATCTCTTTAATCCATTTCGAACGCGAGAAGTTTCTCATTGTATGTAACTATTCGAATGAAACGTAAGATATGCGATTGAAGACGACAGGTTCTGTGTTTGACATGCATGGACCGTATTTGGCGTCATATTGGAAACTAATCAAGCGTTCTGTCATCGTCGACATGTCATCAATCTCGATTATGTAGGCAGAGATATATAGTAGGTAAGATCATAACAGATGCTTCGCTTGAGATCAAAGTTACTGCTAAGTAGACTGCCAAACGTTGCCATGGAAATTATTAGGTCACCTTCAGCGAGATAATTCAACATGCGAAGTGACCATATTACACACACTTCAACCGTTATGAAATAGAATATTGACTGTGAACAGACAGCTTGTCGTAATTTACGAACTACGAACATCTCTCAAATCTTTTAGTCTTCGAAGCCATTTATAATCCTACCAATTTTTTTTATCAATATTATTCAAACCGTTGAGGAATCGTATAAATACGCATACTTATTAAATCATTGATAATTTGATAAATACATAACAACAATGAATCATGTTACATGTTAAACATACATTTTTAAAAAAAAGTCATTGTATTTCTTTTAACAAAAACATTGTTAATTTTGGTAAAGTAAATAATATTATTTTATAATGCTATTAGGTTCTTTAATATTTAACCAAATGGGAAACAGCTGAATTCTCGTGTCTATTTCTGCATTTAATTTGTTGCAATATTTTGTTTTCAAAGTTGAAGCGTATGAATCGTTCCAAGTCAAATCCAACCTCTTTTAGAATAACATTTTAGAATTGGCTGCAATTTGAATGTTTTGTAGACTTAGCGATAAATAAACGTGTCTTAAAAAATGACTCGACATTTTTAAAATTAATTTTACAGATGTTTGAAAAATAGAGATAACTTTTGTTCCATAAACTCTAATCGCTGAATTGACAATTGTGTAAGAATAAGTCTTCGTGTGCTCGAATCAAAGGCGAAGAATTATCCAATAAAAATTGTATCAGTTTAACAAAATTTATTTACTTACCTTCTTCGTGAACCAATTTTCCTAGGACTCCGTATACTATATTAAGGAATACTATATTGTAGATATAAATGTTTCAAATTATTTAAAGCAAGATTGAAAGCACAGTTTAGGGTTGGGAACATAAAATGTTGTAAGCTACTATTATTATATATTACAATAAAATTCATTTCCAAGAATTTTATCTTTGTATGATTAATGTTTAATACTTTTCAATCTATTGGAGCTCTTTACGTAACATATGTAATATCGTTCGATAAAACTTATTGAACAACCTAGTATGTACACTTGCAGTGGAAAAATAAACTGAAAAGTCAACTTTATAACAAAACGTCAGTGTCCACCTTTTCTCTTGATTCGCATAAACCATAGCTTTGAAACTCCTATTTTCATATAATTTTTCAATGACTATGTATTTCATCCATTTTCACTTTTTTTTTCGTCAGTCTTGTAACAAATCTCTAAAATATGTTTCAACTATTCTACCTTTTCCTGTTACTCCATACGTTCTGTTAGCACGTTCCACTTGGAAATAAAAAATCTTAAAAATCTTCTAAAATGTACCCAAAAGTAGGTAACAATATTATTCTAGATGCTGAGATTAAAGAAACGTACTCAAGAGATATATAAACTTTTTAGCTTTTCTAGACAATTCTGTAAGATTTTCTTTACTTTTTTGGTTTAATTTTTGTATATGTTTATAAGTATGATCGTTAAAAATAAATTGTAGAATTCATTACAGAGGCTTTTTCTACCAATGATTACTTTACTAGTGAGAAGGTTAAGAAATTAATATCTAAACTTATACAGATATACGAACAAAATTTTGTGTATTAAAGAGGAGCCCAAAAACGTGGTTAACTACAAATTAAAATTCATCGAGCAACATCTATTTCCCATAAATAATAATTCCCATTGCTTGCAAATCACTCGAGCTAACAATTTCCTCGATCTTGTTAACTTAGATGGAATTTGATTTCTGTGAATTTTGTGTTATCATTGAAATTTATATAAAATTCTTCCTCACACTTGAAGTTATCACCAATTGTAATGCGTTTCGTTTACTGTCTTATAACAATCTTTTTGCATAGAATTCAGTGTATCCTAAAGGATATCTGTACATCCTTAACTATCTCTCGTGCAGTCAATCTGCCATAACTAAATTCCTCGATAAATTCTTCACATACTACATCAAGTCTTTTATACTAGATTGTTCAATATGTTTTGTCAAACGACATTGTTAGTTAATTGTGTAATATTTAAGGTTCGATCCGAAGAGAATCATAGTACAGATAGCCATCATTTTGTTTCGAAGAAATTTTCTGTTTCTACTTCGAAATCTGTATTTACTTACCTCTTCTAAATCCTTCGCTCCTTGAACGTGAATTTCCTCGATTTATATCGATAGACATCCTGAACGAGAATTGCCGCGATGTTAACAAACACTCGTTCCTGAAACCGTTTTGCAACATTTCAATGATTTTAGAACAGTTAACCTCGTTTCCAACGCAAACTTTAATGCAAATTCTTTGCTCGATAAATTTAGACACGAAAATCATCGGACGCTGAAATCTTGTCTCACGTACTCATCTGCAGTACATGAACCGTTCAACGGATCCTATTTCATAACTGTACAGATATCATTTACATTTATACCAATTTCACGCAGCAAAAAAGCTGAATATTACGTTTCATCGTTTTTTGCAAGCAAGTTTTTTCTGAAGCTTTTTGAACAGAGGAGTGTACTGTTACACCGTATCGCTTTAAAATATTTATTTAGACTCTAATACAGAACACTTACATTATATTTACGCTTAATCCAACTTACAACTCACTAAATAACCTAGACGTCACTAATGCACCGTGATAATTGTGCGTCGCATGCACGGTAATAAGCAAAACTGTTACATTGAAAGCTAAAACATGCTTGCATAATTTCACCTAACTGCATGCGAAGATTTTGCTCGAATATATGTACGGAAGAATCTTCTCCATTATTGTTTACTTTGTTTGATTCGAGGGGTCAACGTTCTAAGGAGGAATGAGAAGAAACGTCAGTAGGATTGTGAATGTTGTTCGAAAATTAAAATTTTTATATTCATCATTGTATAATGGTGAAAATCTTATTAATGAATTTATTGAAGTTATTTCGTCGAAAATGAGTCGAAATACGACCTTATTTGAATTATTTTTATTTATATGCAATTGAACATTTTCGAAAAGTGATTCGTATAATATATAAGAAAATGTGGTCCGAATACGATCGTATTTGATCTCGTTTTCATTGGGAAATATAATCAGAAATATCAAAATTTGTAATTTGCATTAGCAGCTGTCACGCCAATACGCGGGTTGTATCGCTTTGAAGTTCAGCGACCAACGACCATCTCAAACCGAGGTAAAGATAGTCAATTTCTGAATCGAATTCGTGAAAAACCACGACTACAAACAAATGTCCGGCGACAAATTTTCGTGTACGTATAATCGGATAATATTGTGCTTGCTACAATCGTTTTAAATTACTTTCAATTATCAAAAACACTACTAACTGTTATTTTAACCTTAAGAAAGTATTAGTGAAATATGTTTAGAATGAGACAATATAACTCCAACATCGCAACTTTTTTATGAATGTTAGCAAAATGTGACTAACAAGGAGAACACAAGAATCTAGACGAGGCTTTGCAAAATAATTGTATTTTTTACATAAAATATGGTACTCATCGTTGTATATACAAAAGTAGGTAACATTGTACATAAATTGTAAGTGTTTTTATTTATATATTTATTTAATATCACACGACAAATAGTTTTTATATTTATTTTTACTTTATTTTCAGACACGACTGAACAATGCATCTTTTTTTATTCGTTTTTAATTTTTTATTGAATTTTATAAGTAGTAACAAGTTTTGAATCTTTTTTGTATGAACAACAATAAGTACCATATTTTATGCAAAAAGTAAAATTATTTTAATCGAGATTCAATTAATTTGAATAAATTGATAAATTCTCTTAGCGAAGACCGATATCTTACCCTTATGTCGTCATTCAACTTTAAAAATATTCTAACCAGTCTGTAATTATACACAATGACGAAGCTTTGACTATAAATAATTAGAAAACTATCGAGTACTTACTATTATAATGCTATTCATAATTAATCAGAATAAGTATCCATAAGATCCATAAGTACTATGGATCACTGAGCGTACTAGGATAGTCCCAGTAGTAACAAAGAAAATACAAAAAATTTACCAAAAAATATCTTTACTTCTCTACATAGTCTCCTTTTAGATCGATACACTTTTCTCGACGATGTTCGATAGCTTCGATACCTTGTTTATAATGAGAACAGTCGAACTCTGCAAACTAGCCATCAACCGCAGATTCCATCTCGTCTTTGTTATCAAATCTTTTACCACCGAGCCATTTTTTCAAGTTCAAAAATAGAAAATAATTCGAGGGAGCTAAATCTGGGGAATAGGGTGCGCGAGGAAGTAATTCAAACCTTGACTCATTGATTTTGGTCATCGCGATAACGAAACATGTGGATACTCTTGATGAAACAAACAATCTTCTTTTTCGTCAAATGCTGCCGTTTCTTCTCGACTTTGTCACTGGAACGCTGTAATAACTTCGCATAATACTAGCCGCTGATTGCTTTTCCTTTCTGAAGATAATCGACGAAAATTATCCCACGTGCATCCCAAAAAACTGACGCCATGACCTTGTCTGTAGATGAAACTGGCTTCGCTTTCTTCGAAGCCGCTTCTCCACTTTCAGTTCATTGTTTCGACTGTTCCTTCGTCCCAGGTATGAAGTGACGGACCCATGTTTTATCTATGGTTATGGATCAACTTAAATACTCGGCTTTATTCCTACGAAATCTCGTCAAACACTCCATGGAAACATTCTCACGAAGCTATTTTTCTTCCATTGTGAATAATCGCAGCACCCATCTTGAGCACAGCTTTCTCGTATTCAAATTTTCAGTCAATATGCGATGTACAACACTTATTGATATGCCTGCCATGTAATCCAATAGCATTTTGTGGATTTTTGTCACCATTTCAAGCGTAGCCACCTCATTTGGTCGACCACTGCGATGTTCCTCTTGACAGCTCGTTCGGCCTGATTAAACTCTGCCATCCAATATTTTACAGTTGCAAACGAAGGAGCAGACTCCCTCAGAGTAGAATCTCCTTCCGTTTTTATATGGAGTGAGGTCTTTCGAACGAAAGCATTGCATCGCGTAACGATAACCAATTCTTACCATATTTAGAAATTCACTGAGAGCGTTCACTAATGATGGCTGCCAAACAAATATTAAACGACGTATCGTCGCCAATCTTCAAACTTGAGTTTTGTAAGGTCGGTACTTTCTCCCTCAGTCGTTCTTTTCAAACAACTACCGTCGTTTATACGTTAGGTGGGGTACTTCTGGCAATACCGTTCAGTTATTCCCCTCGTTTCTTTTTCCGTTGATATGGCGCGTAATTGTCTATATTTTTGGATATTTGAGAAAAAGGAACAACATGCCCGTTATAATTTGAAATCCAGGTGCAATTATCATACCCAGAAAAATATATACGAACGACGTCAAATAGACCATCAATACGCGCACACGCGACGAGTGACTCGCACGGCATCGCAGCGGGTAGCACAAGAGCCCGCATATCAAATGGTGCGTATCACGGGATACAAGCAATTCCCATCAACCAATATTGTCATGTGGGTAATGAACAGCCATGCGTTGAATAAACATGCGGCTAGGAGACACTTGGACTCGTACAGAGAACGATCGTGCCAATGGCAACGAGTATCCACGGACGCGGAACTCGTTTCCCTAACCATGGAACTTTTCCTCCCCTTTCCCAAAGAGGAAATGCCCCTCTCCAGGGACATTTAGCAAAATCGTCATTGTGTACGGCGCACGTGTCCTGGACATCGACACTGCGTCGTGAATCTTCTTCCAATGGTGACACTCGAATCACCAGACGAATCATGTTACTTGAATTTTCATTTTCCAAGTAATCAACGACCAATTTCGTATCCCAAAAAGATTTGTCATTTGTTAGGAAAAGGAATACGAAAGCTTTGGCAGTTGTGTGCGAACGTCCCATCAATTATGTATCATCTTCTTATGGTTATGTTTAAATCACTGACAGATTTAAATCGAAATTTATATACTCACGCTAGATTCCAGGAACAACAAGTTTACTGAGAGAATTTGTTGAGAGTGTCAACATAATGTTATGTAAAAGAATTAGTATCGAAATTTTGCTGATTGTATTTATTGTAATCAATTTTGTGCTATGTTTTTATGATAACGATTCTATTTACTAAATACTAAGAAATTAGATATTAATTTATCTTTGAAATAATATTGTATTTGTGTAAGAATAATATAATTTAAAGTTAAAATCTTTATAGAACCTATTATATTTTTTATTGTGCTCAATATATTTAATACGTATTGTTAACTTTGTTTTAACGAATTTTAGGCATGCAGTCGCAATAAACTAAATCTTATAAATAACGAACAATTGGTCTTACCAATATCCGCATTTAAACGGGTGATATTCATCCTTAATTCGAACGCTGCATGACACATGCGGCATTTAGTAGAAAGAGAGGATTTTCATCTCTGCAAAGTTTAGTTTCTCTAATTAGATGTTATAAAGGAAAGATTATTCACCTGGAAATGAAACCATCGCATTGCAAATAATGTGAATATTAGGATAATGAGGACGTTAAAGGAAAACTCAAGGACAAACTGATCTGTTTATTAGCTTCGCATTTTCTATGGACTAACAATTTGGAAAAATTGTAAATGGTTGCTCGATAAGTTTTGTCGTTCGATAAGAAATTGGAGCTATTATGTTCCTCGTTTTATTTTTCTAAAAATGGTACTACTGTTTGACGAACATGTGCGAAGTTTTATGCAGATCTGTCGACTCGTTCGTATATTTACAATTGTTCAAACGTTGAAGTGTCACAGTATTTTTTTACAACGGAAAAAACGACAAAACTTATCGAACAACCTAGTATTATATTCCGCATCGTCCTTGCGTCATTTGAATCGTACGCAGCATACGGAAGCACTTTGTTCTAAACTTAGTCACACCTTGTCTTTCGAATCTTCGTCATCGCTGTTTTCATATCATCGTGTGATTGACATTCAGTTTCTATACCGTTACTAAATTGCTTTTACATCGATATTGTGTCAAGCGCTCAATCCATAGACAATTTCTATCGCTGTCGGATAATTTCTGTGTCAACGTTCCAGTAAATCATTCGGTCACTGACGTTAACGTATTTCGACGTCATTTATATACAATATATATCTATACAGTAACCTCTCGATAAAAAACACACAGTGGAGTCCGCGCAGAGCTTTCCTTACAAATAGTATTTTTTTACAATGGAAAAATGACAAAACTTATTGAACAACCTAGTATATACTTACGTGGCTGATACGAGAAAAGAAATATAGTCGACGTATTTATGTATATAATATGAATTAAGTCAAAGCGTGAAAATTGTTTTTCTAGAGCATGTAACCGGTGTAAATGGAGAAAAGCTGAAGCAAGTAGCGTATTAACAACGTTATCACAAAGTGGCTTTATATCCTCGTTTCGCGGTAGCTATTCGTACGGTAGATAAAAATTTGAGTAAAGATAATTTTCTCGGGTGTTGTTCAGCCAGATAACACCGAAATATTAATGTGAATTACAGACCTAACCCAGAACTCAAATTTATATTGAACAATCAACGGTCACGGTTAAATTGTGATGTTTTAGATGATATTATGATAGGGCGAACAAACGAGCGTGGTGCTTAAATCTGAAAAATTATATTATGATTATTATAATTGTTTTAAAATTATTATTGGATCATCATTATCATTATCATCACATTATCATTATCATCACATTATTATTACTATTATTATTATTATTACTATTATTATTATTATTACTATTATCATCATTATTATCATTATCATCACATTATTATTACTATTATTATTATTATTATTACTATTATCATCATTATTATCATTATCATCGCATTATTATTACTATTATTATTACTATTATTATTACTATTATTATTATTACTATTATTATCATTATCATTACATTATTATTACTATTATTATTACTATTATTATTACTATTATTATTACTATTATTATTACTATTATTATTACTATTATTATTACTATTATTATTACTATTATTATTATTACTATTATCATCATTATTATCATTATCATCACATTATTATTACTATTATTATTATTATTATTACTATTATCATCATTATTATCATTATCATCACATTATTATTACTATTATTATTACTATTATTATTACTATTATTATTATTACTATTATTATTATTACTATTATTATTATTACTATTATCATCATTATTATCATTATCATCACATTATTATTACTATAATTATTATTATTATTACTATTATCATCATTATTATCATTATCATTATCATTATTTTTAGAATATCATTATTCCATTATATTGTATTACTGCCAATGTCACTTAACACATCTAATCTAAGCTAATTAAACTACTTCGAATTGTATCCACTTTTTGGAACAGGGTTACAATAACGCAGCGGTTAGTCTATACTATCTAGACCTTGTAACCCGCTCCGAGCGAGTTAACCGGCTACCTAGCAGCACTTGGGAACCGTTCTCACGCGACTACTACTGGTTACTATAACTTGTAGAAATCCCCTTTGGTTAACCGGATTATGGTTCGGGCTAGACGGCGGGCTAGAAACCCTGGTTTTGAAATCTACAAAATTCTCGTAGGGGCAAAAATTTCGATACATGAAAACGCAGAAAAAGTAACTTGAATCAGTTTTGAGTCAACAGATCTGATACTTTGCGAAAAAAAAGAATTTTCAAATTGCCTGAGAGACGACAAACAAATTATAGAACAAAACGATATATATTTTATAGACTGGTGTAACAATATATATGTAAACGGTATATATTTTATAAACTCAATGGTTTCTTTTATATAATTAATTTACCATTTCTTTCCAGTCGTTCTATCCATGGCTATCGTTACTTTTTAAGCTTTCATTGAAAGTGAAAGAAGCCAAAAATATTGTAATTTCAAATATACTGGAGTCATAATGGATTCGTTGCGAAGTGAATTGCCAGATAATCGCAAATAACTCTTGTTGTTATCTAGCGAGTCCATGGAAATGCTTGTGAAACTAATCATGTATGGATTGAATGACTATTCGTACTTTGAGTGTAAAGAAGAATCATGCTTGAAATTTTTAAGACACCCAATGGTTTTAATCATCGGGACAATTTTCATCGATAAAAATTATGTAGAAAAACGTGACAGAAATATCTCTTTTCATATCCTCGACTTGTTCCTTTTTTATTGCTATTCTGCTTTCCGCATTCCGTATTACAATATCGAATTTACAATAAGTTTGTCGCTTAATTTTTCATTTTCATTAAATTCCAATTCCGTAGTTTTTTTTTTATATACCAAAGTCGAGATTCCATCCGTTTATGGATATGTTTAACGTATTCTTTTTTTTCAACTGCCCATACATGTATAAGTGGTTAATTCATATTTACATGAATTAATGATTATATTTCTTAGGTATACATTAATAATTTATAATATTCAGCGAGTATGGTGAACTTACTTTACAATTATTTAATTTTTGTATTTAATAAAATTATTAATTTTTTCAACTTTATAATAAAGTTAAAGGATAAGTATATTCTGAAAATTATATATTTTCAAGAAAATTAACAAAATTAAAAACAAGTTTTTGTTTTAAAATTACCAGACTGCTTTCTTAATACTCGAAAATGTTGGAAACGTTTTCTATTCCGTTGCACATAGAAATTTAATATCGGACCATTAATTAGTGAGAATTGACAACCGTCTGTAGCCCTCTGATGGTGAAGCTTTTCTCCGAGAGATGTCGCCACAAATCAATTCATGATTCGAAGAACTTGATTGGTAGAGAAGATATTCAGCAAATAAAATTATCCTTTTATTATTAAATTGTTTTATCTTCGTATAATGTTAACCAAACATATCTGAGGATTTTAATACTTTGCCATTACACGAAATGTGACTTAGATGCTAGTACTCGACCTATAAATATAAACTTTAGAATATTGGAGGTTATGTTTGAATTTATAATATGAATTACATGTATAACACATGGATACAGCGCACAGTACTTCGAAACTGCTATAATCCGAAAAAAAATTCAAAAATTTTAATACGGAAGCATTAATTTACATAGAAATTGGTACTCAAATGTTTTCAAAGTCTCTGATTACAAATCTGAGGTAAACAAAACGATATTGATAAAAACAAAACGATAGATTCACTTTGTTGAACATATATTTTAAGTAATTGTCACATTTATATATTTAGTATCATATTTTCGTTAGTATTCAGTAAATGTCGAATTTATTTATTACGAATCAGTAGTCAGAATTCATAAAAATAATAAATATTCAATAAAAACAAAATGGCGGATACAAAATTAAATCATGGTTTGGATTAATCAATTGAGAGTTTTAAGATGTTGTACCAATAATAAACCACTTTCTTTAATCGTCATTCTCTGTAATTAATTTTGCAAGTTAACAGATAGTAACAAGGCATATGAGTATTGTTCTATTTATTGTACCGAAAAATATGGGGATCCACTTTTTGAAGAGTGGATTATGTGTTTATGTGTTTACAAATCTAATTTGTGAATACATGAAAACTGTAGAGGTCGTAAAAGCACATCTAGAGGCTTTTTATACGATTTTTACAATAATTAGATATAATTATCCCACAACAGTCGATTAATCACAAACATCAAGAACCTTGTTTTTATTAGAAATGAATTTTATTTTTAAACGTTATCGACGTTGATTATTTTAGTTTATAAATAATTAATTTAACTATAATTATAAGTACTAAATAGACTTGTTACTTACTCAGATTTAGATTTACTTAAGTTTTTGTTAGGTATGCCTAATTATCTCCCCCAATATTCTTAATAATATACTTGACGCACTTGGGAAAACTTTCATTTTCGATAGTAAAACAAAATATTATTAAAACATACGATTAAATAAATAGTAACAGTTAAGAAGTTAAATTAATACCTATAATCTTAATATCATGTCTTATGATAAAAGTAACATTTATTCTATACTCCAACTTCCATAGTATATTTTTTGTATAAGTTTAAGATATTTTTCGAAAATTTTTATTGGGATTGATACTTCAACTATCGTACTATGAAAACCATTGTATTGCTCAGCACACTGCATTAATCAAATTATGATTATTAACGATAAAACTCTAAAAAATATAAATTTTCACTTCTAACAGACAAAATGGCTTATAATTTTAGGCTCTATTTTAAAATTACATTTATAGAAAAAAGCTGAATCCCTTTGCAGATTTGGCGAGAAATATATGATTTAGAATAAGATGAATATAGAACTTTCGAATGTTCCTTATTCAAATATCAGTTATGTAAATCTCATTGAGGAAATGCCAAATAGAACACCGAAAATATTAGCCACACTATCCCATAAATCATTGTCCTCTGACACGCATGGTATTTATAATGTTATATACAATAGTTGTACGGTGAACACTTGTTAGACATCTTGGAATGTTCCATTTCATTAAATCAGTCTAACAAGGCAATTTATTGGGGGCGTATGTCTGCTTTAAATGACGCGAAGTCATATGTTCTCTCTAGTATTTATGAAGTAATATATAAATAAATAAATTGTGTGATATTGATAAATAAATGTTATCACTCAAAATATCTTGTTTTTCAACAACGAAAATATTATTTGCAAGACTCTCTTTTTTTAAATGCGCATTAAAATTCATGACAATGACTCTGAATATTTGTTGTAAGGATTATCGAAATTGCAAGAGCAAAATTTAGGCTCAGGCATAGATTCGTTTACTTGGTAAACTGCAATGAGACAATATTCGAAACAATTGAGGTAGAAGTATTCAGTGATATTTTTACTCACTGTAATTCTGTTATTATACCAAGGAAAATTAAAGCAGGAAAGAAACGAATGCGAAGTTCGATGAACGAGTTCATTCATTGGACTATCTTAGATAAACACGTAGATAGATACTTACAATACATTTCTCTGTTCCCTCTTCGTGTATGTGTGTTTGATGTAACGTTACCGAAACTTAAGATTCCTTGAGTAAATAATTCCTTAAAAATTACCCAAAAAATTCTTCGAAAAAAAAAATTGTACAATTCAATATGAAAATGTGAGCTTTCATATCGTATGGAAAAATAGAGATAACAGAGTTTAGATTTTCGTTAATTGACTTTCGTACGGTGAAATGTTCAAATAATTAAATGATGTTTAAAACAATTTGTTAAGACTTCTCGAGAGTTGAGTTTAAAGTTCAGGTGTTTTAAATTTGTAACTAAACGTATAGTCTATGTCTATATCAAACATTGATATACTACCAAAGGATTTTCAGATTTTTGCAGATTACATGAATTTCAAGAATTATACTGATTCGTCTTCAATAGTAAATAAGTAAATAACATATTATCAGTCCGCAATGCAACAGGTGCAGTGACCCTAATCGGTCTTATTTTTTATAGGGCAACTCAATTTCCATTTGTATTTTCGTTTCTTGTCGACCATATTTCAGAAGGCAAAAGTTTAGTTACCAAAAAAAGATTGCATAATTTTAGACATAATTTCTCTGTTACACAACTTTCATAGTCATTTGAATACTACCTACAACCAGTTAGGGGGTTACTTCTATTTTAACTCATTTGCAATGTAAACCTAAATTGTTATCATGAAATCGTGCTAAGATCTCATACACCACATTTTATACAGTTTAGTTTCAGTTCTTCTTTGTTGATCTTTGGCTTTTCCACAAATTAGTCGATGCACCGTATAAAAGTGATCATTGGCGCAATATTTTGGATCGTTGATGGGTAAAATTTAAATTTAGATAAATTTCAAGTAACGAATTAAAGATAAATAATTTTCTATACGTTATTCATTGAATAACACATCAAATTTGAATTACGAAATGAAATATTTCACAATAAAGAAACAGAAATTTAATTATTCAATCGTGTAAATGTTGCGAATTAATCGTTTTTTTTGTAGTTATTCGCCTTCGGTGTAAAGACTTAAAGCTCATTCTGATTGACGGTTCAACAATTACAATTTATTAAAGACAAGTTAGCATTATGTTTCTAACGGTCGTAAAATCTAGAATTCTGAACAATTTTTCAAGACCTGTTTAAATCCGAAGTAATATTTTAAAAAGTCTCCAATATCGCACGAAATGATCCGGTTAATGGATAATTATTTTTAAATATCATAACGTATTTTCCCTGCTTGTTCCCAAAGTTTCTTATGCTGCTAAAAAGGAACAAATTGAAGTCTTTGCGTAGTAAATATAAAATCGAGTTTTTAGAATCTCAAAGAACCTTGGGAAATTCTTTGTAGAGCTGCGTGAACATAAAAAATTCACTGGTTTTAAAAGACCCAGTATGAAACAGAGACTTTAGCATACATGCATGTATTATAACACATATGTTACAACATTCACGTGACGTGTTTTCCTTACCTTTTGCCAATTACATTTCTCGTCTAAGTTAAAGAAAATGAAACGTGTTTAGTATCATTTCCATTGTCAGATTCAAAGAAACGTTCCGATGGTTCAGTCGAAACTAGAAATATTTTACTTCTTTACTTCAAATAACTAATTAGTAACGTATCGTGCTATTAGACTCGTGTTGAGACTCTCTTCAAGCTAATTACCAGTTTCAGAAACTGGTGGGGATAACTTTGCAACTCGACAAACAGAAACTGCTGCAACTGTTATCGAAACATCGGGAAAAATCTTACGTTTCAGACACGTTTAGATCAAAGAGGATTGTAAATTAATTGTCCACAAGAACACATTCGTAATTCAAATACAAGTATAATGTTTTCAAAGAATTTTACAAAGTACGTGCCTTGATACACCAGTGTCGTTAACATTATTGTTGCACGTCACCGTTAATGCTCTTGTATGCGAGTATACGAGCAACAACACCGACGAATCCGATTATCAATCATCGTTGAAGGACATCTACGAGACTATGCAATGCTCAACAATGGATTTTCAAGGGAACTCCGCGTCATCGTTATAGCAGCTCTTTGCTGCTTCCCGGCAGACTTATCGTTATTAATATATTATTAATAATGCTCTCGAAAATTACACCATTTCTACCTTTCGACGTGTATCGTTCTCGACGTTTTTCTCAAGTTTAAGATCTCAAAAGTGCAAAACAAGAAGTTAAAATGCAACAAATTAACGAAGACACGAGACATTTTTTAAATAGTAATCACGATACCTTGAATATTAATTAACCGATCGATTTGAAATTTTTGTTCGAACTAGAATTAATTCAGTGTATTGAAAAATATTTTCATGTATTACAAAAATAAGATATATCGGTTTAAAGTGCCATCGTTTTTCCAATTTTTGTAGTTTTCTATTTATACTAGTTGAAACTGAAACAACATTTGTACAGAATAATGATCTATTTGTATTTTTTTCTTTTCAAATCTAGTTCCACATTTTCAATACAGAATCGGGACATTACTAGTTATTATTTATTGGATATTTTCGTTTCAAAATGAATAATGGTATATGACATATACAAGTTGCCACAAGTTTTTGTAAACATTGCTGAAAGTAAATCGAAAATGTCACATAAACGAAGATCCTTACACGCTTCGTTAAAAATTTCTAACATAAATGTGGAATGTTAAAGAAACGGTAACGGTTTTATTTTTATCATAAGACGCGTACATAGGATGACAATAGCTGAACGTGTATGTTATCTGTCATTACAGTCGATGTTCACTGTTAGGAAATTTAAAGCTTTAGTAGTAATTTACTTTCAGTTGAATTTTGGCTCGCGAAGTAACAGTTTATGATCTTCGAAGTGCCAAATGTATTTTTGTACGAATAATATGTACATATGCGTTTCGTTTATGATTTCTGTGTAGAAAGTATTCGAACTACCATTACAGATTACAGGCAAAGGTTTTTTAATAGAACAGTACCAGATCACACAGCGAGATTTTTCGTATTTCTTTCACATTTCATATTTTTCTTTACAATTTCTTAATAAATGATCGATGGACCTATTTGTACATGACATTTTCGTCTTGTAGTCGCAAAACACGTTGACACAGTACATACGAAAACATTTATCTTATCCCATATTTACATATTTTATCTCCTACAAAATCACACTTTATCTTCATCCTATCTTACTCTCTATTCGATAACCTATCCTTCTCTTCTTAAGTATCTGTATATAGTTCTATTTAACTTTGTATTCAATTTTTTCATTACTTTTCATTTTCCGTACATTTCTCAGCCATTATTGTTATTTCTTCATTTTTCTTATTATCTGTTATTTTCTCTAACCTTACATTAACATTCTTTGCTTTATTATTAAAGTCTTCAATTAAATGTTTCAAGGTATTGTATTTATAACCACATATTGCATACATTCTCTTATCCTCGATCGACCAATAACATTTGTTTCATCCTTTGAATTTTCCACACGTTTGCACTAGCTACTAGCTTTGGTTCTTCATCATCTGTTACATTTATAAAATCTATCGTCTTGGTTTCTGAGATTTTGTTATGCTACGTTTATTTTTACATCTACAAGTCTCTTTCGTATAAGACTTTTTTCACATTGTGCCTTTTATCTCAAAAATTCTACAAATATTTCTTTGGAAACAATCCCATCCGACATTGCTACTTCTTGTTTTACTTCAACTTTTTTGTTTCTTCCAAGCACAGTTTCACCAAGATACTACCTTCTCTTCCTCTGATAACATCTTCAAGCTTCGATTTTCATTTTCCTCTCCTTATTCTGAGTTATCCTCTTTTACTTCCATCTAATATTATATATTCTCGTGTACATGTTTCTAAATTTATTGTTTATTTCATACATATTTGGATTGTATTCTTTCTTTCCATTCTCTTACGATATACATAACTTCATCGATATCAGACATTTAAAAATAACTTAAAAGTGTATATCTAGACTGTTGTTCGCTTTCGACAATTTTTAGTCCAAGTTACGAAGAATTTCACTTTTGTATACGTATCTGTATTATTTTTAAGAAAGAAAAGTAACAAATAATCTTACTTTCGACAAGGACACATACTATTATGAAAAATACTATTTTGATAAATATAATATATTATACGTAATCTTGTTATCACTTTATACGTTGGCTAACGAGCCACGCTGTTATGTAATTACAATATGAATATGTTTTTTAAAGTGGTCAATCAACAAATCGAAAATATTCGTGTAATATCTTCATAAGTGAGATGCAGTATAGTATTATTATTAAATCTATTATTAAGAAAATTTAAGAAGACAATTTAAGTTGTCTTTAGAAGACAAACGGGAAGTTTAATATTTTATTAAAGTAACTTACCAACGCAATTTATTAACGAAACTAATTTTTACTTATTTTTTCTCAAGGCTATTGAAATGTAACGAACTTGTTTAATTATTTTTAAGTCATTTCCCATATGGAATTCTCTACGGTAATCGAGCCTTGTTAGACTACCCCTGTACTGATAAACTTTTCAACGATGTACCACATCCCCCAGTGGTCTTTGGCTTAAATATCACAGTAAAATTTATAAATGTATTAACTAACGCGAAAAGATTCAATTTAATACGTTATGTATTTTTCTTTGGAAAAAAACTTAAATGGTGTCCATTTTTCAACTCGAGACACAAGAATCCCCTTAACCCTCGTGCATTATTAAAATAATTGCTACACTGGAATTGTTCCAGTTAAATAGATTATATTAAATAATCATAACTTGTTCCTCATCCAAAAAGTATTATAATATTTAAATAAATCTAATCGACGTTCTCTGCAATGAGCAATGTATCACAAATATAGAACAAGTAATTACATATAATTTACATACTATGTTTATATAAGGAACAAGTAATAATTCTTTTATATTGTGATTTTTACTGTCTTATTGTTATATCGTGAATGATGAGTATTATTAATTTACAATGAACTTAAATTACGTCAAAGTATTAATCTAAAACTATATTATAATAAGTATATACAAAGATTTATTTATACATCTTTTATAAATAGATGATATATAATAGATTATTTTCACTGATTGCTCTGTTAGTATTTATCTAAGTCTTTTAACCCGGATGCAGAACAAAGGTATTATTCACGAGTAATACAGATATACGAGTATTCTCTTACCACGCATTTGAAGTCACATATAATATTTATGTAATCTTTTGCGAGGCTTTACGCTTGGATTATAAATAAAGATTCTAAAAGAATCAGACAAGTTTGTCCCCAATTTACTAAAAGATTTGTTCACCAGAGTACCAAATATACGTATCTTTAATTATACCCCGACTAAAATTTTTTCTTGCCCAATACATTCTTCAGTGTTGATAAAACTCACTAACTTTCATACGAATCTGATACACGATCAAAATTATTTAACGTCAAAGTTTGCCTCGATCTCCTTAGGTAATTAACTGACGTTGTCTCGATCCCAAAGTCTAAAATTCGAATCTTCATTTTGGTACACGAAGGAGAAAAATAATTTGAACGAATGCCGACGGTTATTATTAAAAAATGAACGCGATTAATGAACGCTTTCCGCTTGATCTCGCATCAATGAGTCGCGTACGAGTTCGTCGAGCCAGCGCAGCTCGTTTGAATCACCACGTCGCTCTTGATATCGCGCGCAGACGAAAAAGAGTGGAATTACGCGCGAATAGTCGTTAGTTGCGTTCCCATCTCGCGACACCCACCCACGTAATTAATTAACACGCCGGGAATAACAACAGCAACACAGTTGAACGCAGGATCCGTTCATAGACGAGAATTTTTCCACTCACGGGGTTGATCCGTGAGATGCTCGAGCGAGGGTGATTACGCGAGCTTAGATTACACCGAGGATAACACCTCACGGTGGGTGAGGTCCCCTCCTCTCCGAAGTTCTCGTCTTTGTTATCCTTGTTCGACTTCTTCGAAGACATTGCACACCAAGAAACACGCGGTACAGAAGTACCTTAAAACACAAAGGAAACACAAAAAATTTGGGGAAAAATGTCTTTACTTCTTCACATAGTCTCCTTTTAGTCGATACACGTTTCCCAAGGACGTTCAATAGCTTCGATACTCCGTTTACAAACTGTCATATTTCAAAAGAATTCATGTAGCTTCTTTAAACATTCTAAGTGAAAGTTTTAATATTGTATCATATTATATGTAGCTTTAATTTCTTCTACTACATTATATTATTTACACATTTGTTTATTTGTATATTACGTACAATATTTTACATATTTATGCTCCACTACCGCCTTTGAACTCGAAATGTTAATTCAAAATAATTTGTTCCTCGTCAAAGGAATTTGATAAAATCAATAAACATTTGTTTGATTTTTTATTATCATACGTGTAATAAAAAGTAAAGAAATTTTATAACAAATTAAAACTACATATAATATGATACAATATTAAAACTTTCGCTTAGAATGTTTAAAGAAGCTACACGAATTCTCTTGAAATATGAAAAACACATTTATTATCAATTATTTGTATCGCATTCACAATTTAAAATTAATCTAATGCGTTTTTTAACAAGGATTTAGAAGGTATTAAATTTTATCATTATAATGATTTAATTTCTGCTCGGGATCCATTACTAACTGTCGTTTTTTAGCTCGAAAAATTTGTACAGCTATTTCGAAAATTAAGGCCAAGCGGCAATTATTGTTCAGATAAAAATTATTCATTTTGCAGTTTTTATAAATTTTCCAATTTTTACCCAAACCGAGCAACCTAGTTTCTCAAGCTTCGGCGATCTATATTTTCTTTTAATGCTAGAATGCAGCATTTGTTTAAAAGATCAGAGAATACAAGCTGATTTAGGAAAAAGTTACTAAAGTAAACTTTCGCTGAATATATAAATAAATAAATAAATAGAAACATAAAGAGAATAATCACATAAGGGATTGTAGTAGGATCCCCGTATTCGCTGTTTTATATATCGGCATTGAGCAATCGAACGAAACCACTATAAATACAGGGATCCTACTACTATGTCAATAGTGACCACCAGGAACTAAAACATAGTGACTACGGGAGTTCTGAAGTGGGGTGGAGCGATCAAAGAACTCCTCTTGCCTCTATATCGTCCCGCATATCATCTTGTCTGTCACGTACGATACATGTACCATAACCTTGAAGAGAGACCGGATCGCTTTGACCGAAACATTGAAAAAAACTGTTATTTTAACATTGGTAAATAGTGACTCGTATAGCTAAAAACATTGGATACATTTTTTAGCTTTCTTTCGGTACGTAATCTATGAAACACGTATAGTTAACTAATAGGTTGTTCAATAAGTTTCGTCGTTCGATAAGAAATGTAGCTATTATGTTCCTCGTTTTATTTTTCTAAAAATGGTTCTACTGTTTGACGAACATATGTGAAGTTTTATATAGATCTGTCGACTCGTTCGTATATTTACAGTTGCTCAAAGTTGAAGCGTCGTAGTATTTTTTTACAATAGAGAAAACAACAAAACTTATCGAACAACCTAGTATACTCCGCATCGTCCTTGAATCATCTGAGTCATACGCGGAAGCACTTTGTTCTAAACTTAATCACACCTTGTCTTTCGAATCTTCGTCATCGCTGTTTTCATATCACCGTGTGATCGACATTCAGTTTCTATACCGTTACTAAATTGTTTTTACATCGATATTGCATCAAACGGTCAATCCATGGACAATTTCTATCCCTGCTAGATAATTTCTGTGCCAACATTGCAGTAAATCATTCGGTCACTGACGTTAGCGTATTTCGACGTCACCTATGTACAATACTTTTTTACACAGTATCTCCTTTTTACACAGATACCCATAGTATCTCGAATTGCGACTCAGCTACGTGCAAATTGTCCGACGAAGAGAGTGAACAAGATACACCAAGAGCGAACATAACAGCGAGCGAATCTCGTACTATTATACAAATGCTCGACTGTCTATGAATTTCGAAGCGATGGTTTACCACACGTGTATCAGTGTAACGACATAATGCAAACTAACTTTTATATATCTTTTACACAGTACTTTCAAATTTCTCGTTGTATAATCGTGATAAGTAAATTGGTGAGATTCTCCAGATAAAATTGAGACCAAACTAGACTGTATTGGGACCATTTCCACGTATACGTTTTTACACGTTACTATTTTCATAATTACGTATGTATAATTAAAAATAGTTCGAATACGGTCATGTCTGGTCTTATTTTTGTCGCGACAATCTTTCTAATTCATTGATAATATTCTCACGAAGATACAACGAGCGATATACGAGTTTCTAGGTTGGATTAGTAGCTGCCCCATCGATCCACATCTGTCAATGGTCAATCGTACCGAAAAAGGTAAATAATGGTGGGATGATTTATCGAAAGGTTAATGTATTTTGCACGTTACGAGATAAAGTCCCCATCCTCTTGACATATTCACAATGTGTGTAAACTTTTGTGAAACGCAAATGTGCAAATATACCTGTGAATTATTCACGATAAGTTACGAAGATATCGAGAGATAGTGTTTGCAATTACGATTGGCTAAGAGTGACATTTAGAAAAGTTGACTAAGATTGACTAACGAAAGTTGATTTGTGTTTGATCTGGAGGTCGATCGACAAAGCTTGGTTCAACACGATGACAATGTGACGCCTACGTATTGTCTGTCAACAAGAAAACAACGTGTTTACATGCTCGTTCCGCCCATAATGCTCGTATGATCGAAGCAAGAATCACCATTGGTCGAAGACGAAGGTGACATTGAGAGACAATACTGTGCCATTGGCGTAGCCTTCGTCAGCTATTAAGAAACAGAATGATTTCATTCCTGATTAAATATTATCACTAATTCGATAAGTTTCTTCTAATGAAAAAATGAATAGAATTTAATATTTGCAATAATCATTATTATGATTATCTGAGAATTATTTATTGCGAGAAGAACTAATTTGTATTTATTCGAAATAATATGAATTCGCTTATACTTATTTCTATCAAGGTAAACTCTATATAATTACAATTTACACGAAAACAAGTTATGTCAGTATTAAAGCCAGTATAACTTTTATGATTCGTAATGTACGGAAATATAAAGGTTATGCTTGTTATGCTGAAGGGCAATAGTATTCTTATCCCTCTGTACTTACGAAGCTACACAAAATACATAGAACATCGGCATAACTTAACCCTGCGAATGGTTATGCTTATCTTGTTGTTTAACATTCGACGACAGACGTCAGACTCGAATTGTTCGTTTCTATCCCAAAACGTCCGAATAGAAGCTTCTAGGGATCTTCGATTCTCTGTTTGCGAGCTTGTCAGATCTTAACCAGAGTACCGGTATGTTATCCAATATAGACAAGATCATAAGTCGATGTCACCTTCCATGAAAAATTGTCCTTGTCTTACGTTTCTTTTTACTTGCTAGATCTAATGAATGTCAATTTGAATGAATAATACGTAATTGACGAGTTTTCGCATTGCCATCGAGTCTTTCTGATCCGAGTCTGCATAGTAGACTCCGCAACATACATGTCTAAATGTAATCAGGTTAAATGAATTTCATTATCAATGAAACGTAGCGTGATAATCTCTTTAACCATGGCAGAACTTCTGGGATCACAACTGACCCCAAGAAGGAAAACCCCTTGAGTATTTATATCCCGATGTTAAAATCCTAGTACTGACTATACAATCTTATGAAATTTGATCATAGCGTTACGATATTTGTGTTTCGAGGGGCAACACTAAGTGGGCAAATTGCCAATTTATAGTATTTACTAACTATATCCTCTATGAGCTAGATCTCGCAGCAATGAATTGATGAGGTCTATTTTTGAAATTCGAACCAATAACTGTTAGAGATTTGTAATTGAACGAAAAATAAGATTCGTCACGTGGAGCGACAAATAAAAAGAAACGAAAACAGATTTCAGTCTGTAGAGGATAAATTACGTCATCATCTGAGAAGAAAGCAACTGACGCTGCGCACATTTCTCTCGTTCTGACTCTCTACACCCATACTGCAAGCAAAACAACTAAACCATACCACACTACACTCATTACGATAACATAAACTTAAAGCTAAAGTCTCTCAGCCAATAATTCCATACATACTCGCCACATTAATCCTTTCGTACAAACATTATTCACTTCCACATCTACATACTAGGTTGTTCATCTACCTGAACTATCGTTCATTTTTGTTGATCGACAAAACTTATCGAACAACCTATTATATCAAATTCTATGCTAACAGTGAAAACGTTGCTCCATAACTCTGTTTCATCTATTCTCACCCTTGACCATTCCCCTTCGACAAGTGCATAAGATACTTGTGTCCCGTCAGGAAAATCAAACTCGATAGGGATTAACCAAGGCGCAATTTTGACCCTGTCGACGGACAACTTCATTCTTAAGGATTTCCATAACCATTAGGGAAAACTTGGAATCCGTGCCGTCTCGATAAATCTGTCGAATCATTGAGCACCGGTTGTCCGGTTGCGAAACTTTCGTTGTTAACAGCGACAAGCTTCAAACCCTGCGGAGAATTTCATTGGAGAGCGATGCTTCATAAATTTCCCTGTCGATTGGCGAGTGCCGATGGTTCTCTCTCTCTCTCTTTTTCTCATCCTTTTTTTTCTTTCATCGTGTCGCTGTTCATCCACCCCTCTATCTTGGTCCCTACCCTCACCCCTCATTCGTGGATGAACTGAAACGCGACTGTCGCGGGGGAACTCCCTCGACGGATAACCAAGTTTTCGATGTGACTCTTTATTGAGAAATCTTCTGATGGGTAGTGAGCCAACGATAGAAATTGTTCAGTCCTTTCATTGTTATCTCTGGCACAGAGAAACACGATGTATACTTTAATCTCAACGAAAAACGTTTCTTCTTCTTTTTCTTCTTCCTCGTTTTCTTCCCCCTTTTCTGTTCCGATCCTTTTCTTCCTACTTTTGAAGATTCGAATCGAAAGTTTCATTGTTATCAAGCGTGCAGACCGTTCGATGAACGGAATGAGACGATTTTTCGGCGTAACCGTTCTTGAACTGTTGAAATTTTCGTGATTCGAACGTGTGCAAAGCGGTGGTAAATCGTCGAGGACCTTTACGTCGGATCGATTTTACAGCTATGAATTACAAAGAGGGATCTTGCGGGTGTATTGAGCTGAAAGTGTCATAATCGAGGAGCATGATTTTAAAGTTAGGAAAATTTCTTCTGTTACGATTGTTGAAGAATGATCCTACAGATGTATCGAGCTTTGTTGTACAATATGTTGGAACTTACAATTGCGATTGTATTTTGAGGTTAGAAAGTTTTCTTTCATCAATTGAACACGTGTAAATGAAGCATTTGTGAGAATAAAAATAACTCTGATTTGCTTTCAGTTGCTATTTCAGTCATTAATGAAAGTAAAGGATGTTACATTAAACGAACGAAACAACGAGAAAGATAAATTAAACTGTAACGGTTCGACACTCGGTTATGCGATCTCTTTAACTCTGATCGCAATACGTATTTAACTGCGGAGCGTACCATATGGTGCGATTGTAAAATTATAAGCTTTTGGTGAATACACCGTATGGTGCATATCCACTTTCTTTCTTAACTATTTATGAAACCCACCGAATGAGAATAATTGGTTTTTAATAGTTATGTATAATAAGTTTTCAGTACTATGTTTCAGGAAAAGTTTAAAAAAGAATTAAATTCTGGATTAAATAACGTAGCCAATGAGTTAATTAACAATATAGGTTATCTGTGTACATAATACTATGCTATAGATTTAACAAAAAGTGTGCAAGCGCAATAATTCTAATTTAAGATTTTACCAAGCTATGACATATCGTATCGGTGGTTAATTTTATGGTTGTTTAATATATCTTTACTGCATCACAGTTATATACAATATAAAATACAGGATTAAGTGAAATATAATCCAAAGGCAAAGTATAGCCATATGTTTTTATTAATATAACATCCTGTAATGGTGTGGAATTAAAATTAATCTGGATACTAAAATTAATCTTTTCTCCGTATCAATCATTTTTATATTCTCAAAATCAAAATTTTGATTCAAAACTACAGTGTGTTTTGCACCGTTACACTAACAGTTTCATTCAAAAATATTATTCTTAATTTTTCTTTCTTTCTTCGCCTTCGACTGTTCACCGTATAATTTGTCATATTTTATTCAGTTTATTTTTACTTTTCGAACTATAAGGAAGAAAAGTATTGGAATTATAAAAACGTTTCAAGAATGTTTTTTACGAAAAAATACATTTTTTAGACTTCTCGAAAATATGTAAATATGTTAATTATTGATACAATTGCGTCGAAATGGTTCAATAGATTTCAATGAAAGTTTATATTTAAATTTTAATATTCTCATCCCAAAAACCGATTAGAGTTTAAATCAAATCGATTCGTAAATAATTTCCGATGTATATTTGTTATTCGTAAATATTAAAAAACAATGTTTCGGGAACAGTTTAAAAGAGAATTAAATTCTAGATTAAAAAATTAAATAAATTTTGTACCCATCTTCTCTAATAAAGAAACAATGAAAGAAAAATCTTGGTATCTGTGATCTTCCATTGTTATATTTCTACCCGTCGCGGTTTAAAGTCAAAAAATATGAAACGATCGCAATTCTCGTAAATCGCTAAGATCTTCGAGCGAGTTTGGGGACAGCGAAATTATTTCCGGGAACATCGGCATTGTTATCGAACAAACGCAACAATACACCGTTTGCAGCGAGTTGAGGTTATAATGCGACTGCGAAATACGAGGACTAGTGTTTTTGTAGCATAAGCAACGAACATTTTACAATTTACTCTTAAAGAGAGTAAAAGAGATTTTCCTCTTCTTTCGTTTCTCGATAGAAAACGGATGGGACACGAATTAGGAAATTTTCAAAAGGGAATCGACACGATAAAAACAATGTATAATATTATAAAATACTCGCGCGTAATACGAATCACGAATCACCTAATTTTTACATTTTATCGAAACATGGAAAAATGGTTTTTTGAAATGTTAAAACACGAGAAAATTGGTACATTTACATTTATATGTAAATAGTTGAATATGTGAACAATTAAATGCTTTGAAATTATGGTAAAAGAAGTAAACGAGTCACAATGAGCGATTCAAAAAAAATGGTGTCTAATATAGAACACTTAAGGAATTTCTAAAGAAAACTCAAAAGACGTAATTTTTTCTATGAAAAAAGTATTTTTTTAATAAAACGGATATAAAACAAATATATTCCATTTTTTTTTTTTTTGACACGACCACGTCTATCATACTTTGCTTGGCTCATAGTTCCACACACCAAAGAGCAACTGAGAAAAATACAAACAAAGACTCACACAAACATTCCAATCAGAATTAAACTCTAAAAATACATTCAAAGCAAACAATACATACGCAGTACCGATCCTAACATACTCATTCGGGATAGTTAAATAGTCGAATATAAACCTCGAAGAGTTGAACAGACCGAACAGAACACAGCTCACTGCCCATCGCAAACATCCAAACACATGCACCGAGAGAACGACGATCAACCGGAAGGAAGGCAGGAGAGAATCTTATAGCATACAAAACTTACACAGCAAACAAATATAAAATCTTAAGAATTACTTCCACAACAAAACTACAGAACTTTATAAGGCAATAAGAAAAGTAGACAAACACTACTCAACCTACAACAGGAAAATATACAACAAAATTGTGAGTAAAATGGGACAAATTCAATTACTTAAGTCACAGAAATATATTTGAACACAGAACGAATATAAAAATAGTTCACGCAGCTATACATCACACAAAAGGTCCTCTTTTTTTATTTTCTGACTTCTCTCTTTAGTTGCTAGTCTCTACTTGCTCTCTAGTCTCGACTGCTCGCTCGAACAAGACTCTCCCGTAACATTTACACCATAGACTATATAACACTATACTAGACAAAGGACTCTCACTCGTCAAATTCATCCTTACTCACATATATAAAATCAACACTCGCGAAAACAATCGTATACTCGCATCGGAAGAAAAAAAAGAAAAATGGGCAAAAAAACCACTACATGGCAAACACTACAACATCGTACAAAATCCAAACATAATTAAAGAACTATCGTACAAATGGCTCACCACAGAACAACTCTTCCCAGAAACAGAAGGATTTATCATAGCAATACAGGTCAGGATCACAGTCACAAAAAACTGTAGAAAACACTAAATATTGTCTAAATATTCTCACACAGTTCTCACAGTTCTCACAGTTCATTTAATAGGTTGCTCGATAAATTTTATTCCATAAGAAATAGAACTATTAGGTTCGTAGTTTTATTTTTCAAAAAATGATACTACTGTTTGATGAACACGTGTGAAGTTTCATGTAGATTCACAGTTGTTTAAAGTTGAAGTGTCGTAGTATTTTTTTACAATGGAAAAAACGACGAGATCTTATTGAACAACTTAGTACAATGCTCTCGATAGGATACAACGTAGAAATTAAAGGTTCTCAGTTTCCATTAGCGTTCTCACACCGATACGCGTGTAGCATCGCTATGAAACTCGGCGATGGAAGACCTGTAATTCGAGCCGCGGTAGCTGTTGCGCTTACTCTTGATGCGTCAGTCTCCACGTGGCTGTCTCAGCTCGAGATACAAAAGATCGATTCCAAGAATAAATTCGCTACCGTCCCTCCTTAAAAAGCTCTGCGCAACCCGATGTGCCTTTTATCGAGGAGTCGTTGCATACGGTTCGATATTTCATACTTCTGAAATGAAAAACGCTGCATTTTCGAACAATGAAAATTCTATCTGATCGAAGAATGAAAAAAGATGCAAACTTTTGTTCAAAAATTGGACGAAAGTAGCTCCGTTGTACGGAGTATCGAAGAATACGTGTTATTTGATTAATATCCAGCATCTTGTTCGCTCTCGTCGTCGTTGAGGAGTCTGTTGGGTGGCATCAAAATTCTTCGCAAAACGAGTTTGACACTTGATCCGGTGACGCAGTCTCAGACTTCCTTCTCAGCGGCGCAGCATGCCCGCCGGGTCGAAAAGAGAAGAGCCGCATGATCGCTGCTTAAACGTCGCGAAGTTTTGGCGGAACTGTTATTGGAAAGTCAAACATCCAGCGGCGCGAAACTGGGCAAAAGTTGGCTACGAGCCCAGCCCGTGCTCCGCTGGCGTGGGTACAGTCGGACAACAGACACACGTCCCATGGAGGAGAGAACGGGACAGCTAGCAGGAAGAAGAATGAAAAGCTAGCCCGCAACAAGTCGCATCGAGCGACAGGCTTTGACACCGTGGTTAATTAACTCGCTATCACGTCGGACCCACGATCGCCTTGTCCGCGGCAATTAACGCAAATTCGTTTGTGGAATATGTTCACCGGATACTTCCTCGCGATTTATGTACCTAATTGCGAGTGTCCTTCATGTTTAGAGACTGGTCTTTAGCGCCAGACTCGTAGCTCGTTTGATCGCTGTCATAACCGATGGCTCATTTTTAATCCGTCTGAGATTTATGGCGAGCAATGGTTCTTTGTTCCTCCAAGTCGACGTTCCCTATCCAAGGACTTTACAATTGTAATTTCGTGATAAAGGCAACAATGGGAATTGGCTTCACGAGACGAACATGACTCATTCGGTTTTAACGATCAGGAATTCTTCTCCATCTTTCTATCAACACTTTTAATTTCGGGTAATAAAATCGTATGCCTTTGACTATAGAACATGTCCTTTTCGTAGTATGCTTCTCTACCATTTTATTAGAGTGTCGCGGTTAATTGGCTGTCGAGTGTTTCGGTTGTGTAACTTACAGTTGTCATCTAATCGAGGTATCCATGTTGTCGAGGGTTATTGATCGGTGGACGCAAATTCCAATTGGTCAGCTGATTAATTGAAAAGTGGGTGGACGATTCTCCAGAGGGAGTTGATAACTCGTGTCTCTGTTAATATTTTAATAATTTCTCTGTACCAATATTTCAGCTATCGTTTTAGCTTGGTCCAATAGCGTCTTGTACCATTTTGATGTTTCACTACAGTCGATCCTACAAGTGTGTAGATTTCTCTTTGAATTGCCACCCTGTTCTTCGATCTCCAAGGTATTCTTCGTCAAAGAAATCGACTCTCGAACTTCGAATCCTGGTGAACTACCAAAGTTTGAATTTTCTATTCAAGAACTTGTCTTTAATTTAACGAAAATATCTCTCGGCTCGTTTTCCGCAACCCAAAGCCTCTGTTCCGCAAGTCGTAGAATAATCCACCATTCATGAATGAAGCAACAGAGGTACACCGTACTTGAACGCCCGTCAAATCGAAAGTGGCAGCCAATTTTCTAACGATCAGGCGAGAAGAATATATATCATTTACGCGACCAGCGAAACGACATTCCTTGTTGGCGTAATTAATGGGTTATCATAGAAGATCGATGCTTTTGTAGGGTTCGTCCAGCCACCGTCGAGGACCGTTTCGCCGCTCTGAATTTATTATTATCGCAATGCCCGCTGACGAGACGCGGAGGAAGAAGAGCGAAATGTAAGTGGAGGGAAGGACAAGCTGGTCAATTAATTAACCGGCAGACGGGTAGCAGATGGTGCATACCGTAGAAACGGACGAGCGAAGGGGACTGTTGAGAGCTTAAAGAGAAAGAGGAAGGAGACGATTATGGGCGATGGCGAACCTTGTTCTTCGTCTCCTTTAGGCATCGACCTTCTTAGCGAACGGGGGAGAAGCGATTACTTAATTTAGATTAATTTCATTTCTTGCGCGTCTCATGCAGACCACAGTTGCACCGGGAACGTTTCGTCTGGAATTTTACCGAAACACTTTTAGTGCTATGTGTTCCCAACGGATGTCTGAGCTCTACGTTCGATTCAATTGGAGTTGATACTTTTAACATTGTTGGGTAAAATGGGTGTACATTTATCGAGGTTGGAATCATTTACCGTTGTGCTTCGGAACAGGGGTCGGTAGAACTACGTCTCGTGAGATAAGGACGATTCTTTAATAAATTTCTTGACGAGATCATTAAGTGAATGTTCCAGTATGCATGAAGTGGTGATTCTCAAACTGTGAGAACTGCGTCTCGAAGGGAAAATAAAAATGTATTAGGGCGTAATTAGAAAAATACTGCGCGCGGTAAAGCCTTAATCTTTTATGCCGTTTTGCACCGTGTACTCGTGCGAACGAGCTGAGTCTTCGTTAGTTTTATTAAAACCTAGATACGGAAAGATTACGTGTAAACCGGATCTGAGACTACTATATTTAGAATTACACTCAACATCTTCCACTTATTTTCTAATTTATGCACTTTTTAGAATATTATTTTGTATTTCTAACATTTTTATTCCATTTTGATTATGTTCTTGTTAAAAATAAGAAGAAATAGCACAATTTTAAGGAATTCTTTGTTTTCAATGAAAAAGTTTCACCTTAAAACGATAACAAAAAGTAAATTATTGTTAAAATAACAATAAATTCTAAGAGGACCTCTCGTGAATTCATTGATTCCTTTTAAATTTATTCTTGGGCATTGCGTTAGTAAACAATGTGCACCAAATTTAAAATATCAATTATATTTATTTAGACTAAATAAGAATTTTCACCGGAGATAAGTACAGTACATTAGAACATTTTTTTTACATATATTTGAAAAGTAAGTGTTTAATTCTGCTCCAGAAGATCTGAGACATTTTCAGCCGTTTTAAATGAACATATTTTTAATAGACTTTAACGATAGAGAGGAGCTAGCTTTAAACTATAATGAGAAATAATTGTGTTTCGCGGAATCGACTCTATTATTCTCAATAATTTCTCAATCTTGATTTCCATTCCAATACCTTGTACGGTATTCCAAGTATATGCAAAATATTCTCAGTATGGCCTCCAAAACCCAAATTATTTATTATAAGTTTTCCACCCTCTGCTGTTGAATGTATTATACGTATATACCAGATTGGTTATACTTGTATCATCTCCATCACTGAATGATGCCACTCTAATAAAAATGAGTCCAAACTCTACCTCGTTCGGACTATTTTTTATCACGCATTATTTGAATTCTCATTGAAAAACCTCCACTTACGTATAATTAAAAATAGGTGGAATTAGGTCGTGTATGAAACAACAAATTTTTATTGGTAATACTACGACAATCTATTGACAATATTTGTATGAATGCTAATAAAAAAAGTTACAATTTGAATTTTCTTTCAGTGCAAGACACAATATCAATAATATTAATAATGATATTAATATTGTATCAAGAGTAGCTCACTAGCTGTTTGTTTATCTTATTCAATCTCGTTTACTCTCCTCATTGGACGGTACATTGATTTACAATAACTGGTCATACTACCTCATTCGTACCGGAGTTATCATCAATCAACTTGTGTATCGAACTGCATTCTACTAATTGAAAATCAAAGTGTGCTTATACATTTTTGTCTTAATTAATAACTATCCCAATAACGAGATTTTGACAATTGTCACTTTCCATGTTGATAGAAATGTTTGATTATTATCTTTCGTTCATATTATAATATGAGAATACAGAACATTATATGGGATACAAATGATACCATTTACTATTATTATAATAATAATAGTTTATTTCATTTTAAATTTCTAAAGAACAGACACCAATGTCCGAATATTCGATCATAGGTATCCCAGATTCGTCGGTATAATGAAAAATACAACTACTTTCTTAACATGTATTTAAAGAATTAAGACAAAATTGTTTATAACTTTCGAATACTTTACCACTGGGTCTACTGCTATGATTTCACGTTTGTCACGAATACTAGTGTTATTTATTAGCAATTTTATTGCGTTGTCACGTATAAAATGGTAATGGCAGTCTTTTCCCAATATTGATAAGTTTAAAATATGCACGTTACTAAAAATAAAATATATTCTATTATCAAACTATTAATAATCATATTAATGAAATATATTGAAAATGTCGATGACTGGGTTAGTGCATTTAGGATGGATGAGCCTTTTTAAATATTATCTTAAACTGTTGATGCGAAAGAATTAATTACCGCGCAAAATTTCTTTTTAAATTATATTTTTGCGAAAACTAAAACGTCACTGTTACAATCGTAATAAGTATCGATTGCAATACGTTTAATACGACTTCACCTGCACCGAGTAGTAACGTGTGTTGATGTTCTATGACGTTTCAGTACAAGAATCATTCAAGCGGAAATAATTACTTAAGCGAGCGATTAAACGACACGCCTCAATTCCTCACCTCCGAGTAAACTTAATCAAACAACCGTAAACCTGAATTTCAAGTCGGATTAAGGGGCTGTCACACACTTGTTCAATCGTTTGTAAATTGATCACGAACGGAAAAGTTTTAAACAAACTCACAGAGATTTATGAAGTATTACTTTGTTAATGGTCGTACAAACCTTTTATGTGTAAAAGTAATAAAAAATGAAGATTGCATGATTCTATTTAAAAAAAAGAGAACAGTATTTCACGAAAAAATAATCCCCATTATTTTCGTGTCATTCTAACTTTTAGAATAACCATGTATGCAGATTGTTCTAATAACCGTTCTAATAACCACAATTAAAAAGTGGACGATTTTTCATTCAAAAACAAATAAAAAAATACGACCTTCCGTTATCGAGGAAAATAACTTTTAAAATTTGTCAGGTATGCCTGCAGTTCACTCATTGTAAATTTTGATACAACAAATTTCGCGAATAAAGATAAAATAGTTACCATCTAAGTTTAAATTTAATAAAATTGTGCCTAATAAAGATTACGATTATTTGGTCAGGTGAAGGCATATGAGACAGATTTTTAAAGTTATTTTCAATAACTATAGGTCATGCCAAAAAGTTTTACTCTCTATTTGTTTCTGCTTTCGCGTGAAGAATCATTTTCAATTAAGCTGAAATCTTCAAAAGCATTCTTTTCGAAACTGTATTTCTTCATTGTGTTCGTCGAACATTTCTAAAACTACTACAAAAAAAAAAAGGAGTCAAAGTAGGTGTAAAAAGTGAAATTTTATTTAAAAATATTTTCATTTTAACAATTTTCGATATTTCTTTTCAATTTCAGATTTCAATAATAAAGAAACTTTTATAATTTAACAATTGCTTTTCCTTTTCTATTTCTGACAAATTAAATCAATGAAATCATGTCGAGACATCTAAATAGATAATATTTTCTAGTACGTCTTGCGCAGCGTCGTCTACCAGTTGCAAAATTATATTAGAATTATCCAGAAAGGAGAATTTACGTAGATATACTCCTTTACTCCTTTGAGTAAATTCTTGAAAATTCTGAAAAATTCTGAAAAATTCTGAAAAATTCTAAAAAATTCTACAAAATTTTGGAAAATTTTGGAAAATTTTGGAAAATTCTGAAAAATTCTGAAAAATTCTACAAAATTTTGGAAAATTTTGGAAAATTTTGGAAAATTCTGAAAAATTCTGAAAAATTCTGAAAAATTCTGAAAAATTCTGAAAAATTCTAAAAAATTCTTAAAAGTTTTGGAAAATTTTGGAAAATTCTTGAAAATTCTGAAAAATGCTGGAGAACTAAAATGTTCCTTTAAATCGCTCGGTCTCGATCTCGAACAAGTGAAATGTTAATCTTCCCTCGTGTTCGCGATAACGGAAACCCAATTTTCATCGTGTGACTCGATCGATCCTCGAAGGGGCGACACTGTGCCCATAAAGAAACGAAAATACGTGGTCAAAGCGCGAACCTTTTGGTTTGTTGGTAGTTAAAACTCGTAAGTCTTCATCGTGACTTTACTATGCCGCGCGAAAAGGCTTCTCGGTCAAACGGGAGCGCGATAAATCTTAATTCGCGCGTTGAAAGCGGCGTTTAACGTTTCACCGGGTGAGATATGGGATCCAACGCTGTCTCCATTCCTACATGGAATGAAAGCAAGGAAACACGGAGGAAAAGTATTCTCATAAAGAGGTCGTAACCTCGTTTGCGTATTTACTTATGATTCCAAGAGTCGCGATTTATTTTCAAACTCTTCGCTCGATGATCTGTACTTTCCACGAAACATGGTGTTTGACCATTCTTGGACTCCTGTTTATCTTACCTGTTATCTCGTATCAGTGCTTTACTTTATATATTCATCGTTATGTTACACGAGTGAGCGTCAATATAAAGTTAACGCTTAAAATTGTTAAATTCCCTTTGAAATAACTTAAAAGCTATGAAATAAAACCGGGAAAAAGGTGTACGATATTGAGAGCTCAATTTTTCTTCATAACTTTTTGCAAACTCACCTCATCCGACCAAAAATTCTTAACGACACTGAACTGGTGAATTTCAGATAGCTCACAATTGAAATGATTCTTTTTTATTTCATTAAATCATTTGTATTTAGCTTACGTGTGCCCAATAGTGTACAAGTAAAACCGTTTCGATGCTTTGAAATAGTCTCGAGCTCGATTTTGAAATGTTCTTTTAAATTACAATTAAATTAGACAAAATACAATCAGAATCCCATTCGAGAATTATGGCAATCCATGAAACGATTACCCTATTCCACCATAAACGAACCAATCGTTGAAAGAAATTTACACGAATAAAATGTAAATAAAATTCTATGAAATAATAAAACTAATTATTACTTCGAATGAAACAAAAATCTTCATTCAATATAAATTAATTGTTTACTACTTACAATATAATAATTTACTCTTCTTGCACATGACCACCGATCAACGTACTAAATGGTGACAAATAAATACAAATTATTTTACGAAATAGGTTTCTGTAACGCATTTGGTATGTGGGACTTGAATTGAACCAAAAACGCGACTTCTTTTTGTTCCATGAAAACGTGCCAATCCATACCGAGGGGATCATCAATCTTTGGCAAAGAAACAAGTGGCAATACTATTGTATCCTCGCACCCCATCTGGTCTCGACAGATTCTTTTATTCTCCAAATTAAATCTGGCCTTGAAAGAAAAAAATGTTACAATAGTTTGGAAGAGATTCAAATAATGAGATCAATGCACTTTTGCTAGTACGAAAACACGTTCCAATGATTTTTTTGAATACACTCAACGATATGTGGAGATGAATGGAGACTATAATAAACAATTCTATGTGTTTGTGTGGAACTGAAGATTTTTAAATTTTGCAAAATGTACAATTATTCGTATCGAATTTGATGTACCGGATAAGAGATTTATAGTACGTGAATTTAAATTTAATAAATACAATTTATTAATACACTTGGAAGTACTTTTTGCAATGCCAGCTGCAATAAAAATGAAATATGTTGTTTTGGAATTGTGCCAACATGGGAGTTTCAACTTTATTAAGTAATATTCTGTTCTATCATTGAATTCATATTTTTCTGTTGGAAATAAATAATGAGCCATGTATGATTTTGTCACTGATAGCTTTTTGAAAATGTTTTCAAGTCCTTCAAGGTCCAAAATGAAATATCTTTATAATGATTTCCATTCATAATTCGAACTACTTTATCATTGTGATTAACTCAATCTTTAACATTTTTAACATTCAATTGTTTTGAAACAATGATTGTTACTGTAAAATCATAGTCGTCGTTAAATAAGCATTAGAAATATACAATTCAAATTCTAGTGGCAATTCTACAGTCTTCGACCAATTTTGATACTTGTATAAATTCAACAATTCCTTGCAAATATTTCAAGCTTTCGAACAAAGTATTGGTGCTTTTTACAACTCATCTTTGCTCGGTGCATAATCTGCTTTAATTTGCTTGTTCTGTAGTTAATTATTTAGTTTCGTTCCTTGAAAACTAAGTTCCTTAAGTCATAATTCTGTAGTTATTGTAATTGTTTCCAAAATACAGGCCCTCGAATTTGACGGTTTCAATCAATTTTTACACTTACACGAATGAATTTTTATCTTTGCGACTATTAAACGTATGAACTTTGATTTTTGTTATTTTAATTGTAAAGGACTCTTCTTTGTAATTAATTTTTCGTTTTATTTGAATAGCCATTTTTGTAATACGAAAATATTAAAGACAGTTTAATTTTGAAAAGTTGACCCACTAATCAAGGATCAAGTAACTTGTGAAACATACTTTCATATTTTATGCACTATCATCTTCCGATTACGATTTTCCAAACCATGGAAACTGTAAAATTGTGGTTAGGATAAACCGGTAATTGGTGTGTTCTGTGATTCAGACAGGTGCGTTAACAGAATGACATTTCCAAATTATACAAAACAGTCTTTGTTTGATAGTGAATCAAAAGTTATACCAGTGTTTTCAGAAAATTATAATTGGATTGTATAAAATGTAACACATAGTTTTTATTGAGAAAATTATTGCATTACAATTTACTCTTTTGTTACTTATTACAATACAAATTTGGAAATTAAAAATCATACCTTTATTATAACCACACAAAATTCATATAAAAATGCGGTAGCAGTTTATTTCTATCGAATCGATACTTTTAATTTCACATTTGTACACACTTTTTCGCAATAATAAACAAAGGATATATTTTTTAGACAATATCACTCGGTACAAAAATATGTAAAATTGTATTCATCGTGCAGATTTCAATAGCGATTTTTGTGAAAACATTTTTGTAGTCCTTTTACAACTGTGCATGTCCTTGCAATGAAATCGATGAATCCTTTAAAAAGCTCAGCTGTATCTATCAGTTTAAAAAGCGTGTACGAAAATTACATTACAACCACAAAGCTATTATTTGATCGGACTGTAAACTATATTAATAATTTTACGTTAAATCTTGTTGCTAGGGAAAAACAGAAAGACCGTTCGATTTTTTTCACAGACGCTTTAAAGCAATAAAAACAATTAAAGATACCTTAGTTTTATGTCGATTTTAACGCTCAATTTTTCGTAAAAATATTTTCAAATAACGTAAAAGTACTGTTATTGAAAATAATTCTATCTATGCTTAACGGATGAGACCCACATTCGGATAATTTTTGATCGCTACTCCTATCATATTTGATCGAAGACGAAGTAAATGCCATTTTATCGTCCGTTTAGTTTTCTTGAATGAAAGAATGTATAGACCGAAATCCGTTAATTCTCGATGTTTGGAAGGACTCAGGCTTCAATGAGCAGATCACAGTGATTTGTACGAACTGACTTCACAGTTATTACAGGGCGGAGGGACGATGGTACACAGAACGCATCGGTAGCGTGTATTTTGGGACGCGTCCAGCGTGAAATGGTAATTTAGAGCGTGCACCGCGTCTTCATTACCAGTAATGCATAACAGTTTTATTTGGTTCTTTCGGCTCCGGTGATCCGCGATAAGTGAATTATCGATGGTTCGATAGGAACCGCGCGATTCTGCACCATTATAAAAATAGAGATTCAGTATCAGCAGACTAATGCCGTAATAATGTTACCAATTTATCGGTAATTAAAGCTCGGCACGAGGCACGCGGTATTACAGTTTAATTAAACTTTTCTGTATTGTTACTGTCGATCGTTAAACCGATGCAACCGGAGCCGGATATCGCGTTATTACGTGAAATTCTGCACCGATACGGTTTCGTCATACCGCGCCGAAAGCGTGACAAGTATAAAAGCCTTTGGATGCATTAAAATTCTACGTCGATTACTTTTTTTTTTTACGAATGTATTACATGCGATCTGCTTTTTTAAAACATTTTCTCATACAAAATTTTACGACACTGAAATATGTATAGAACGAACAGCGATGCGGACGAATAGTATTTAAACCTTTTGGTGATAGGAGGTATAGTGTACCCTATATTCCAACGGATTATTTTAAGAGAAGTTCAACAATCTGTTGCACAAGATATTTAGAAGTAACGAGCAGATGTGAAAGTAATTTTGAAAGAACATTTTGCGAGTAATTGTTCAGATACTTGGTTTATTGATACAAAACAACTATTCGAAGATCCAATTAATACAAGCATATTTGTTAAAATGTTTCTGATCGTTAGATATACGATTCTCTTCGCTATAGAAAAAGGTGAAAATAAATCTGGAATAAAATTCACGAGACGAGAAATAAAATATTGCTATCGATATAAAGAAACGAACTTACAAAGTAAAGTGTGAACAGTTATTAAATAGTTATGTGTAAAAGCAGTGAAGTTATAATGTTAATATTTGTAAATTCAAAATCAATTATAAAATAATAAAAGATAAAATGTACGAGTACGTATACAGGATTAAATTTTGGCTTCAGTATTACATACACAATTCCTCATTCTTAATAGAAAACGAACGAGTTCGTTGAGGTTAGGTAACAGGGATGTGTGATTACGATGAATCAGTAAACAGAAAGAATTTTTTAGAAAATAATATCTGAGAGAAACCTTACTATACATGAAGCGGAAAAATTGGCAAATAGATATTCGATGCATAAATTACAAAATCAATTATTACAAGCGAACAAAAAAATTGTTTTGATCATTAAAGAACAGTATAAAATAGAATAGATAGATTTAGATTTAGATCGTTTGATACATTGTATTTCTGCGTTATTTTTACTTTCTTTTGTATCAAAGAAAATAAAAATTTAACTTCGAATATCTGCTGTGCAAAATGGTTACAGTATAAACTGCCCCTTAGAAAATTATTTTATATGTTAAAGTGGGATAATTTATACAGAATTGAGTACCAAATATTATTACTTAAAGAATCTCCATAGAATAAAATGAGAAAAAATTGTTTAACTTGTAGGAGCCAATATGGCAATTGGAAAATAATTTTTCTTCGAAGTCATATCTTTCAACATTTCTAAATCAACAATGTTTACATAAACACTATGTATTTGTATATTTTCTTGTATACTTACTGTCTTCACTGACTTTATTAAAACAAATTTAGTGACCTACAATATAACTTTCAAATGACCTTGAGTATGAACATTTATACCGACGGAGCATAAACTCTATATTCGAACATGCATTGAAGTTCTTATTTTTTCTTTTGTAAAATGTAAAAATTACACGGTTTTCAGAAATGGAAATCGCGTAGAGAAATATAAAATCTGTACCGATGACAATGAACATTTTCATACTCAAGGTCATTTGAAACTCACCTCATTGTGCATAGTATAACAAAAAAAAATAATGAAATTATATTTTTTTGCCTACCCTTTTAAATAAAATTCCTTTATTTTATGTAATGTATAAAATCTATTGCTCGAATGAAACCAATGTTTTAGTGCATATAGTAATAATAATTGTCTAGTTTGATATTAACGAACAGTTTCTTAAAATATACCAGGTATCGTTTATCATGAACCTATTGAATATTTTCTGTGTATTTAAAGATACAGAAAAGATGTCTGAGAAAACCAGCAAATGTTCATCAGCATATTTAACACAAGATCGGTCAAAGGCCACGTTGTAGGTTGTTCAACTCGTTTCAACGTTTGCTATGACGTCACATGAATGCAAATATATGGTGTCGTTTAATGAAATACCGACAATCTTCGAGAAACCTTGAAACTGATTTCAAAAGCAATATATTGTATATCATATTTATTATCTTGAAACAATTTTTCCTTTTTACGGTGTTTTATATCATTGAAAATAACCAAGGAATTTATAGCGCTGATGATAAATTGAGCGCTTCGTGTTTTCAATATTATGATGGGAAAATGTAGTTCTGCAAAAGTTCAATTGATTGTTAAATATATTTTATACTCATCGAAAAATTTGTTAAAGTGCAAGAATTAATTCTACTACGTATGGTAAGATTGTTTTACTCTCTATTGAGAACTTAACTTTTTTAAATAAACGTTATTATTTGGCACTATTGTCCAACTCTCGCTCGTGACTTCAATAGAAACTTCTGACAAATAATCCACAAATAGTTTATCACAATCCTTGACATACATATGTAACTACTTTTATTACTTATTTTACTTTAAATTTCACATTTAAATAAAATGATACTCAACTATTTAATTGATATTATACATAATTATTTCAATAATATTTTAACAAGTGATTTACTAATATCTCGCTCGAGTGGATGTGATAGACTGAAAATGATGAGAATACGTTATAAAGTTATTGACAAAGAAGTTGAGCAGAAACATAAAATAAGATAAACAAATTTGAAAAACAATGTGTTAAATCGGTAACACTGTACCTTGAGTTTTATCACATTTCTTTGTACGAAATAATTAATTTTAGTTCCTTAATATTAAATATAGCACTGCTTCGTATAATGTCATAGATTGCAGACAGGCATCTGACATTCTGAGAGGAAAATGGATAAAATTTGATCTCTGTCAACTTTTCGGTAAAAAATTGGCAAAATTATTCGCGTAAAAGTTTCGAATATCGAAATAAAAGATAAGTTTTATTCGTTACTTGTTGAGTAAAAATTTTAAGTTGAATTATAGAATTAACTATTTCACAATGAACGATTGCATACGATACTGCTCATTTTTAGCTCACTCTACTTTGCATATATTCGGACAAGAATGACAAACGATGAGGGCAAGGAAAGAGTGACAGGTGTTAAGAATAACTTTGCGCATTAACGTGAAGCATAAATTGTGCTATTGTACGAAACAGTACTGTAGTTTTTGCCACGTAAAATATTAATCTAAGGGTTATTGGATTTATCGACGAGATGTTAAAAATCTTTTTATAAAACACGTATGTTATATTCTTTTATTTTCCACGAGGAATATATTATACAAATATTATCGAAAGAGAAGAAATCTGGCGTCTGCCAAAAGTACTTCATTTTCGAAAAGTGTTTAAATCTTTTGACGAAGTCCAAGGTGGCAAACTCTGGTCAAAGTGGTCTTCAGAAATTTGCTTTTCGTAATCAAGTTTTATTGTCTGCCGAAATTACGAGTCGAGCGCTTCGAGAAATAACATTCGTCGAGGATGAGATTCGAAATTCAGTTAGAAGTGACTAACTCCTTTCTCGGATGGAAAGTGAGGATCGAACGTTGTCGCAGAAGAAGAACCGTATCTCGACGCAGTGGGTCGTACAGTTTTGAAAAATACGTGTGTATATCTCGAGAGGAACTAAGAACCTATACCTCATTCCTATAGCGCATTGCTAACATAACTGTGAAATGTCTTTCATCTCACAAACGCCATTTTTCCATTTAAAATTGTTAGTTTACTTTTCTTATATGTTATAATTTTACTAATAATTCAACTCTGGTATTTTCTTTTGCGGTTTCGTTTCTTCTTTCAAACTGTCTATCCAAAATTAGACGTTGTTAGTTGAAACAAAAATTGATTGCAGAACGTTTCCGGTCCAATTGCTCCGGATATGCTCAGTAAACAAAAATATTTTTGGATGAGAATCTAAAACAATACACAAGGATGAGGAACCTTATGCTCACCTTGAATAACTTGTAAATTGTACGTTTTACGGGAAATGATTCTATACGAAAGTTATATAATTTCGAGGGTGACATTACATAACGTATATACTTTTCTCTGGGTAGAGATGTTTCTCAACCGCGATGATTTAAATGTCAATTCTATATTTTTAAATAGAACATCGTATTTTTTATGCGTAAATACGAAACTAGGTTGAACTCTGGGTAGTAATTAGATTGCGAATGTTTATACAAATGCATACTTTTTATCTAAATGTGACAATAAGGAAAAACTTAGATAAAAATTTATTTTCTCTTTAGGTTTCAATATTTTACATATTTCATACATTTTGCACATAGTTTTTATGGTACATAAACAAAAGTATACAGCATACCTGATTTATGTTTATCATATATATTTCTAAAATCCGATATTGAAACTGAATTCAAAATTTAATGCAACTGATATTATTCCATGACGTACACAAATATTTTATACGATAGCAAGAAAATATCCAGATAACAACAACAATACAGCTCTGATGTTTTTGTACGTATACTACAAATAGTGTAATAATACTACAACTCAACAGTTAGGCATTCGTAACATCAGTAGAGTTCGTTGACTAAAATATATTTGATTCTCATCTTGAAATTAGTGCTTTAAATAATAAACGTGATATCCAAAGTAAAAATAGTCGATGTGTATTAGTTAAAAATTTGATCAATGGAATAGAAAATATCTGATTTCTGAATGACAGAGTATCTGTGTAATGTAGAATATGTGAAAAAGAAATTGATAGTGATGGAAAATCACAATTGACTCAACATTTGAACACTCTTAGTCACAGAAACAAAATTCAGATGAAAAATGAACTGTCGTTTAACAATTCATAATTAAAAAGATTTTTATTTGTATATCTCAGAAATTTATCTTTACCTGACATCAAGTCAGAACTGAATATTATCAAATATTTCACCATACTTCATTGATCGATAGATGACACGATTATATTAATATTAACAAGCAGTATTTCGAGCACCTACTTGAGATAAGGGGTAAACGCTTGCATAATATGACATTTGATTTAAAAATATAAAATCGTCCTTCAGATCTGCGAATTGTCTTTATAAAAAAAATAAAGAAAAAGAACGTAAGCTATACAGTAGCTTCAAAACAATGTCACTTTTGTATAAAAAATGTTTTTTTTTAACTCGAGCATTTAGAATTTGGAATGTTTAAAGTTCTTTCGATGATATGAAGAAACAATGAAAGAAGAGTGTTTATTTCAAATTGGTAAATGTTCTGATAATGGAACACTTTTTTTAAAGTTATATTTTATAACGTTTTTTGTAGTGAAATTATATATTTTCAATGCTAAATCTTGTAGCATATTATAAATTAATTTATCATAAAATTTTGATAAACAATTTAATTATTGAATTTTGTTCTTTTCAAATTCAACTACATATGTACAATACGTAAGACATGTTAACCTTCAAATAACCTTGAACGATAAAAATCACTTTTATATAGAAAAAATGAACTATACGCAATTTATGTGTTGCAGTACAAATAACTATATACTTACTTTACTTTAGAATGTGGTCAAAATAAATTAACGTTTTTTTTTCCGTTGATTTTTCTCTTTTACGACATTTACAAAATCAAATTTATCGTGATAACCTTGCTACACTGAAAGACGTGCGAGCAAAAATTCTGTGAAATTCTGGAACAATAATTTATTTATCGTATTTGAAAATGTACGTTAAGTTAATGATAATCATTTTGAACGTCTAAAATAAAATAGGTAAATTTTACACAGTTGTTTTTCGACGTGCAAACATAATTTTTATTGTTCATGATCATTTCAAATTCAACATATTCTATGCAGTTGAATTTGTTTCCTAATCTATTTTACTACTAAACTATTTTACCACGTTAATAAAAATATGCCAAGGTACTTCAAAAAAGATCGATCACATTAATATCCAAGTAATAAAATTTTGGAGCGAGAAAATGAAAAATGTTGATATGAGTACAATGATAAAATTAAACGGAATAAAAATAAGTATACAATTATACTTTTACTCCGTTTAATTTTATTCAAGCAGCCATTTGACCGTATGACTACAGACTAAAATTTGAAAATTGACCCGTTAAATACTACCACGTGTATACAATTGCATACGAAATTATGTTAGTCCAGGACATCTCCATTTTAACGTAGACACATTTCTCGTTCATTACCATTTGTATATGAATCGAGAACATTGTATCAGTTCTATACAGTATCTACATATATTGTGAATTCGGTAGACGTTTATTAATGTCTATATATGTAATATTGAACACAAAATGAGGATTTCTTATGAAAAAATATGTATGTATACGGTAGTGAACGTGTTCAAAAATAATGGATTCGTTGAAGTGTAGATCCGTCTGCTGCAATAGTAACGTACGTTTAAAATTCACGCTTCAGTAACAGGTAGGAAAACGCTTCTGCAACCCTTTTCTCTTGTACATCGGAGATTCTAAATTTATCTCACAATAAAATCCTCCCTGTTTCATGAACATAAAAGTATTATTATAAAGAAATTCATTTTGTATGAAAATTCTGTAATCACTTAGTATCGTATTATACACAATAGAAAATGTTAAAAATATCCTACGAGAGATATTCAAAATGGCTTCCACTGTTACGCATACATGCATTCATACGGGCTCTAAATATCTTATATATTCTTGCTACAAGTTCAAGCGATGTACCATGAAAACAGATGGTTTGTGAACTAATGTTTACTAGAAACTTTCTTTCAATTTTTAATCGTAAAATACATCTGTTAATTTTCCGACGTTTGTTTGACGTCTTTATTACGCAATCTTAAGAATATAGATACCCGAATATAATAACAAATAAGGCGCAGTTATTGTTATTAAAATTTCACATCAAATTTTTCTTACCAAAAATTCAATATACTCCATCATTACCTGAAACTCCTTTAGTTCATATTTAATAAACATTTGTTTATTAAACTGTAAACAAATGTTTCCAGTTGTAAATATTACATTCACGTATATGTACAAATAAGTCGCAGTGTCGTTGTTTCGGTTAAAATTTAGAACATACATTTAAGTATGTTTTGTCCTAAATGTAATTCGTTTATCAATGATTGGACAAATGGATTTTCTACTTTGATAAAAATTAGAAATTCCGAAAGTAAAAAATTCCACGAATGCTATTTTTAGGTTTTTCATGTCAGAGTAATGTATTTTGTAAAAGATGAACCAGACACTTGCAGCAATGAATATACGTAAAAATAAGTTTAAAAACCAGAGAAATAGAATATATGTATGTACATTCTACACAAATAACAGCTTTATCAATATCTGTAAACATTATAAGACAAAGTGTATACGTTGCTTGTTTGTTTTCTTTCTTAGCAGGATAATACAAAATTAATAGAATCATACATTTACAGCGTCCCGATTGTCGTAGTAAATTGACGTCACGTATTTAGACATGCGCAACATTGAGAATTTTGTTCTGATCAAATGAATGGGGTATGGTTACGTTGGAGCTAAAAATATTTTTCTATCTATTTCGTGTATCAATTTAAAACGGATGTTAGTAATACGACAAATTGAATTGGAAAAGATATTTGGAACATAGAAATATTTCTTTACTCTACCAAGGCATATACGTACATACATACATATGCACGTATCACAGACGATATAGCTGAAGTTTAAAATATCAGTACAAGTCACTCCCAAGCTCAAGATATTATCCAAAAAATAAATAAAAGACAAAGCTACCGCTACTTCGTAAAAAGATATACATATTTATTTAAAGTTTGTAAACATAGTAACAAAAAACTAATAGAATTATTTTATGTCAAAGTATGCAATATATAAGTAAGAAATAAGCTATATGTTGTATATGCATGATATATTATTCAGACCTCTGTACTTCGCATCTTTATTAAACCTTGAAATAAAACAGTGTTATCGATCGGGATGGACAATTTTGAAACTGCAGAGTAATAGCGAATGTGTTAATACTGAAAAGCTTTTAATTGAATCTAATTCGAATATTTATAAAAGTTTGAAAGAATTCCTGGAAAAAGGCAATTTTTCTATGGAAAGTAATCACCATCTCGGTTCAATCAATCGCGAAACACCCAGTACATTAGTCCTAATTTAGTACATCTCGAGGACAATCATACCGCGCGCCACTAGCGCAGGAGGACATTCAGAAACCTGTTCGTCGTGTATGCGCAAATACGATCCCTCCCGGCACGAGTTTACGCGTAAAAGGTGGTTCGTCCTTTGTGTATGCGGTGGGCAGGATTCTGTGGGTATGTTCCCATGCAGGCGCGTCTCAGGGCCGTGCCCTTCACCGGTGTGCCCTTCCCCCACGAATCGTTCCTTTGTTTCAAGATTTTACTCGATGCTATATGAATTTACCATTGTTAAACAAAGGCTTTACGTAATTCGAATATTCGTACGGGCCATCATTAGCAATGTCGGTATTTTCCATTTGGCATTGCGCAATACCAATGTTGCATGGTTTTATGTAACTTGCGCGCGATTCCAACAAATGAGTTTTCAGTATAATAGGCCTGCACGTCGCGTTTCAGGCGCTCGATAACCGGGAATTCCGAGAAACGATGGATAGTGGTTTCGTCTTTTATTTTAGACCGTGCAATGCAGTTTTCTTACGTCGCGGTGCGTAACGCGTTGTTTCTTTTTTTGGTGTCGGACAACTCGACAGCTTAGGAGCCGTTCACATTGCACGAACGATAGAGTTTGAATTGTACAAGTGGATTTAAATTCCTCAGGATCGATAAATCGGAATTATAGGTACATTTTTTCCAATTTACACTCATTGGAATTTCATTCACCCTTAAATACGTGCATTTCAGAGTTCCTGTTCGTCGAGTCACGCTCAAAACTAGGTTACGCGTTCGAAAATTTGAAAGTATTACGATTTTGTGTAAAATTTTTTTGCTTAAAGCCAACGAATCGAAACGAAGTATTCGATCAATTTGAACGCTCGTAATTCCTCGTGCAACAAACATTTGTAAAATTGGGCGCGCGACGGACATTTGTACCGTGCACGTAATTGCAATCAATTTATAAACAATAATCGTTCCAAGGAATTTGCATAAATACCGATCAATGTATAGATTTCAATATTCTCTGAAAGCTTGACGAAAAATAAATAACTGGTGCGCGGAATAATATTTTAATATCCTGCACCAATTTTTCAAACAATCGTGATTCGACCTACAGCATCGTCTTCGAGAACTTCGAACCGGTTTTCGCGAGATTTGTAAGAAACGACGAAGAAAAAAGAATGGACGCATAGAAAATATCGGGCATTCCGTTCCTTCGGGCGCAGCTTCGAGTGTCTTCCAGCACCACGAGAACAGCTGTGTGAAAAGGCCTTTACGTGTGCGAATCGCCGGCAGCAGAGACGCACGAGGGCCTTCTTTTCCTTTAGACCTGTACTTCCTCTCTTATGCAGGGTACCCCGACACAAAGCGGCGTTTTCTACGCGGCTTCGAGCCACGCTGTGCAAGGTCTCCCGTTCGTTCCCCTGCCGCCCTACCCCTTTCTCCACGCCCCCCGTCCATTTTCATAGCATCTTCTCTCTTTCTCATTCGACCATTCTTTCGCAGGCCCTCATCGTGCCCTCTCGGTTTCTCACCTTGTTCAGTCGTATTCTTTTCGCCTATGCGACCATGTGCACGTGCATACACCGGGTGTCATGAAATGGGAATAAATTTATTTCGCAAACACTTATTCTTGACTACAGTCTTTGTGGCAAGATTACGAAGATTATAAATGACCCTGCAAAAAGTAGCCGTACGTACAAAACGTCTAACGCGTCTAGCGTGAAATTTTATTCAATGATAAACTTTTTATAGAAGAAATCGATCTTTCGGTCTTTCCAAATTTTAATTCCATGTTTGAACTTTGAGCAAGAATTTTTATCGATGGAATTGGACTATTACTTGGCTGTGTGTAATACTTCTACGATTGTAAATGAGTTGTAGAGGAGTAAAGTTCAAGGGCGCCTACTTTTGCAAATGCTTTACTGCAAAGAAATTTCAACATAAAACAGACGTTAACGAAACGTCTTGACCGCACGTTGACCAAAACTTTGTACCAGCTGGTCGTAACACGCGACAGTTCTGACGAATCAAATGCAATAGTAGAATAACATCTTGCAAAAGCAAGTTTCGAGCGCGCAAAATTGCATTACGAATCTTCGCGCACCAAGTCAAAAGACACCCCGTATACGCGTTGGTATACTACAGGAGTTTGTATCGTGTGACGATACACCAATACATAGGATCGCCGCGAGAGACAGAGAAACGGTGGTAGACGGAGAAAGAATGAGAAGAAGAAGAACGGAGAGTCGAGTCGAGTCGAGTCGGCTGTTGCCGGCTGCGTGTTTCCCCTCCTACGGTCCTCTGGCACCCCTCCTCGGCTGTGCCCCTCCAGCTTGGGCGCTTCAATCACCCCACGTCCCTGCGGCGGGTCGCCATATTTCCCCCTCTGACCTCTCCGCACCCTCGTGCAGCCGTGAGTCGAGTGGTCGGCACCGTCCTCCCTCCGGCTCCCTCGTCCACCTTCTCCTTCCCCCTCTAGATTCGCCGTCTCGCTCTGCCCCCCTCTACCCTCGGCTCCTCTCGTGGCGTGCCACGACTCGTGGCGAAGTTTTAGCGTCGCCTACCTCTACTCGTGGCGTGCCTACAACTCTTAGCCGGATCTATTACGCGCAGTTTTCGTGTTCGCGCGACGTTTCGTCTTCGTAATTCGTTTTCATGCGTTTTTTTTTTCATCATTCATCTGTTTCGTACGTTTTCGCAGTCGAGCGCCCGTTCCGGAGTACCGCGAGTTTTCCAGTGTATTAATATCAGCTCAGTGTGCAACGGCTGACGTCGGTTGTCGAGCCTTTTTAACGCGTCACGCGGGTGCTCCCGAAGAAAGAGCGTCAATTTCGCTGGAAGTTTCCAAAGTTCGTGATCCTCGTGTCCGATTCGCGACGCGTCGTCTCCTAACCTCCAAAACGTTTCGCAAGCCGCTCTCGTGACAACCGAACGCCGGCGGCTGCGTCCTGCTCATCTGTGTGACGTTGTCTTCGATTCGATATTCACGCGACGTTCTCGCGCGTTCGTTCGCATCACTTGGCGCGTAGTGCGTGCGCGGAAATCATCGATCTCCGTTTCGAGAGTGACCACCACCGATCGTCGTTTTTATGAACGTCGCGACACTCCGGAGCCTGTGCCCGTTTGTTGTGTTTTGTGCCAAGGATATTTAGCAGCGTGTGATCGCCGATCTCTCAGGGAGCTCCGTTCTGGATACGATCTTCCCAGCCTTCTCACCGATAGCTGTCCTACCGTTTGCACGGTTGGTATATATCTACACATCGAAGCCGGTCGCGGTTGCGTTGTGGACGACTCCGCGACGAGTAAAGGTGTTTTCTCTTGAAATCTCTCGACGCGGCTGCGTTTCCCGTGCGCGCGTGCTCCAAAATCAGTGTATACACCCCACCGGTCGGTCGTGAGATTCAAGGGCGCATGTCCACCGACCATTCGCCGATGCTCTGCTCCGTTCAAACGGACTGTCTCTTTTCTTTTCGGCAATTGCGCCGCACTTTCGCCTCCATCGAGTTATTTCTTTTTTTTTTTGCTATTGAACCGTTTAAATTCACAACGGTTCCTCTCGTCCGTTTCTTTCGTCCGTTTCTCTCGTTCGTTTCTTTCGTCTTGTGTCTAGGTCACGATTATCGGCGTTGATCTTAAATTATAATGTTTGTGCCGTTCTGTTTATGTTTGCGCGCTGAGATTTGTGGTACAATGGGCACAGACCGTTACGCGCCAAAATCATTTCCACGTTCGATAAAAGCGTTCGTGCGAAATGTATGACAAAGCTTGTTTAATAGTTCTCGAATAATTGAGACGGTATATAGCACAAACCTCTTTATTTAAATGTTAATGTTTAACGGATTTTCGACGTCACGTAGATGACGTCCGACAGTACTGAGAAAGAATATGTTTACGAAAATACGAAGAATGGTAAAAGTTTTTCGAATTAAATATAAGTTTGCTGATTTGCTTCCAGTATGAATAAGTGATATAATTTGTTCAATTTAATTTTGGTACCGTGTTTGGACGGTTACATAGTTGGCATAGATACTAACATCTAGTCGACTAAATAATATGTAATAGAAATTGGTTAAAACTAAGTTACATTGTCCGTTTTCTTAATATATTGTTTAGGGAACGAAATACTAGTTTGCGAGTAATTAGTTCAATGAAGAAAACTTTGCCTTTGATTATTAAATATATTATGAAATAATATTGAAATATTGAGCGAAGGTAATAGTATTGTTGTTAATATTCAAGATAGACCAATTTTAATATTTTAAAAGATAGTAAATACTATGTATATAATATATACAATATATATATATATATATACATATATATATATATATGTACTGCTTACTCACGTAAATACCTACTACTTTTTAATGAATCGACGTGGAATGTTTGCCGCTAAACTTACCATTATCTAATCAGTTGGTAGTATCTACCATCGAGTAATTGAATTTTTTGGAGTAGTATATTTTTTAGATAAACGAATACTGTTTCCTAATGACTCAGATCGGAAGTTCTATTTACGGAGAATTTCATGTAGATCGGAGAGTATAATATACTCTACCTATGCGTCCATTACCAGCAGTTTTACGTGTTGCTTGTTTCGTCACTTTCAAATCCAATCGAGTAACAAGTAACTTTCGCCAATGTCAACAATCTTGGCAACAGAGAAACAAACAAGAGACTTGGTTTTAGGAATACACGTTCAACGATTGTTGAATAACGATTTCACTCGTTTCCTCTAAAATTGAACCGGACCTCAACTTACAAGAGAAACACTGTTCGTTCTCTCGATTAACCGTACGAGTCGTCCACGATTAAAGCGTTCAATTACTGCAGAACAGTGAACTCCTACCGGTACCTATATTTCCTAGAAACTATGTAAAACGTGTGAGCAGGACTATATTTATTGTCAGTGGGATCGCGTATCAATTCCAAGACAAGGCGTGACTTAATTATTTCTTCGTTGTGGAACAAGTATTAAGTGAAAATTCTAATCTCTGGCAGCGCTGAACCTTCATTTAGAAACTTCTCTGCCCCGTTAGTCATCTTACCGTACGATACCCCGAGGTTATTAATTAGACAATCATCTCGGTATTGAGAGAACGTCGAGTGTCCGTTGTTTTGACCCATTAAATTGTTGTTAGTGACCCGTGATATCCGCGATTGCGATGTGTGTATAGGGCTCGTTGTTACGACACAATACTATAGTGGGCGTAAAAATGCCCAGTCGCTCTGTAACGTATAGTTACATACGGCTTTATCGTAACACGGCTTGGTCGAGAAATGACGAGTCCGTCTGGTTCCTCGAACTCCGAGGCTTGCGTGTACGCGACCACGGTCGCCAATGGGTCCAATACCCTCGCACGTGGTGCCGATACGTGGGTGAAAAGTATCGATCAGACCTAGGCCGAAGTAAGATATTTTTGTACCAGGCACGTACAGGGTGATCGAAAAGAAGGATTCGAATATTCTGAGGCATTCACTGTTTTGAAATAGGAAACTCTATACGGATAACATTGGTGCGGGAAGTAACTTCGACGAAGGTATACATAGCTCACTTTTATGAAACATGTGCTAGTAATGATGGACGTGACCGAAGCGAAAAATTTGTAAGAATTGAATTTATCATGTATGTATTCTGTTACATCGTTCCGAGGGAGAACATGGAATAAAAAAAATTTTAACTCGGGCCATTTCTTATAATTATCGTTACACATATATTGCTTTCGGTGTTAAGGAATAGTTAAACGAAACGTTTAGTGAAAATTGAATGGGATGTGGGGGTACAGTTAGCATCGATCCACCGAATAACTATCGCAAAGACATACATTTTACGGAACTTTTTTGTTCGGTATATATTTCTCAGTATTTGGAGTACTTAAACGGGGCTGTCGATGCAAACTGAGTCGAATGAGGTGGTTCAGTGAGCACCAAACCACGAATCAATTTTGATAGACGCTTACGGAGTTTTCATGTAGCATTTTTCCTATATAAAGTAATTTACATATATGGTATACGACTGTCGACACAGATTTGGTAGAGATATAAACTATTCATAGAGCTTTCCATCGGTCGTACGTTCTGCAATGTTTCAATGAGTTTTTCGATGCAAACTCGGCCAGATGTTGAAGTCCAATTAACATCGATGCCATTACTAAAATTGCCAAAGATATATATGCTTTTTAGAATTTTCTTACAGAGTGTACTCTTTGTAATTTTATATAATATTCAAATTTAACTTCCTTTAAGAAGTAAGTAACACTTGGAGGTGCAGTTAACATTGATAAACTTTCTTGTATTAATTAAATTTCTGCCTTAATGAATTAAAATTAAATTTATCTTGAAGTGTACACGTATCTTTGTATGTATCAAGGTTACTTTGAGCTCGTATTTTGTCTATTTGGTAATAAGTTTTTCATGTTTGTTAAATTGTTCAACTGTCCATTCAACTATCTTTGTTAGTCCGGTATATGTTTGTTATTTTTATTCTTTATATTTTGAGAAAATCACGTAACTATTTTGAAGTTCGTTTACATCATATTTCATTATCATAGTTCAATTTTTCTTCAAAAGGACCAAGATTTAGGTTAAATTTGATTTTTTGCATTACAATTCTTTATTATTATATTATATACTTTTAAGAAACTAAATAAATTTTTGTATTTATATTTTTGATACGCATAAAAATAACTGTTCTCTAAGTTGTTTAACATTATTATTATTATTATTTTTAATTATCATTTTAGTAATTTAGTTCATTAGTCACAAATTAAATTATAAATGTATTGTGATTAATGTTATAATTATTAGCTCTGAAAGTAATCGAATAACAAAGATTGACAATTTTTAATAGTAAATTGCTTGTTACGACTAGGAAAGAATATTATTTATATTATATAATATATATATATATATATATTTTGGAGTACGATTATAGTTCGTTAATCCTCGTGGTAACACTAATGGTAATTTAAATAATATTTTTAACTAAAAACTCTTAAGTCATTATATTTCATTATAAAGTGAACTATTTGAATCAACTGTATTTTGCATTTTCACTCGTGTAAAGTTATTAAATTAACGCGCCAAGTTTGTAACGGAGTGAACTGGCGGTACGTGTTTTACCTACACTTTATTGTCTATCGGGTAAACTTAATAAAAAAATTGTGCTAAACTTGATTTACAAGCGTTTCGAAAGGGAATAAACTTGATTAAAATTAAAGGCTTTTCTGATTTCCTTTCTCGAGAAGACTTTTAAGGTGTGAATAATTGAAACTTTTCTGGATAAAATTAAAATAAAGATTTCTTTTCTATAAATTGCGTCAGATTCTGGTAAAATGTAGAAAGTCGTGCACTATAGAAAAGTTAGCTTGTTCAAAGATATACGATCAATACTAATTTTTATTAAATCTTACTGATATTTTGTATTTGTCATTTTATTTTTTTATCTGGCTTCTTTGAAAACATTCATGTATTTTTTTTTTTCTGTTCAATTGTTCATAAATTGACTAAATTTATCGGAGTTTTTAAATAAGTTTATAATATTTCCAGTATATTAGGTATCAATACTATGTATTAATACTATGAATATATAATTGAAATGTACAATTGATAGATTTTTAATAACTATTATTCCTTACTGGCGGATATAATTTAACGTTGGTCGACCAAATAAATATTTAGTCTAATTTTTCTGTATAAAACGGTTTAATATTAGGAATTATTTTAAAAAACAACTAATAGTTTGTCAACATTGGGTGTATTTGGAAATATAAATAAAATCAGGAGATATAACATTTTAATAATTTCTCGCTATAATATATTTCAATGGAGGCTTTAGATAACTGTCACAGCATAATAATTAATTATCGAATTTAAACTAATAACCGACAGTTATCTAATGCAAATATTGAAATATATTCATAGCGAAGTAGTAAATAAATACTAAATAATTTCACATTTTTCGTTAATTATTACTGACCTTAACCAACTAGAGTGTCTGTTGAAGTATATTGTTCAGAAATTGCAATATTTATCGTTGATTACTCATTAGAGTAGTAACAACATTTAATCGAATTATATAAAATTATATAAAATTATATATATGTTTAAAAGGTATAATTGTCATGAAATCTTTCCTCTTAGTTCTAGTAATAAAGGAATTCTTTTTTTGAATAAATATGTATCATATGACACGTCATTATTTTTCCATGGTTGTATAAGAAACGAAATTGTTTATTGATTAGATAATAAGAATATAGTATATAGAAGAATATACAAATATACGTTTACGGTACAAAGGCGAAGTACAGCTGTATACTGAATAGTATAATCAGTAACTGAATCTTGTATTCTTAATAAGTGCATTAATTAGCGAAGAATAGGATTAAAGTGCACAAGTATATTCAATAATAAATGTATAAGTCACTCGATGCACGAAAAAGAGTAAAAAACCGACTGGTAAAATCATAATATTCTCTCCTCAAGTTTACTCTTCTGTATGGCTTTGGAGTTCTCATTACTCACCTTTCGTTAGAAAATACCAAATACCAGATCAGTTCCGTCACTACCTACAACACCTGTCCATAAATGCTCGTTAAGTTTCGCAGGATCGTGAGAATCGACTGTGTGGGCTCGCTACGATACAAGCCAGCAAAACACATTGGGTACGCTTGTATTCCCCATTGCGTATGAATCATGTGCTTCTCACACAGAATGTAGTATGATCGCGGGATCAACGCATGCAGCGTTCTTTATTTTGTTAACTCCTCCGAGCGTAGCAACCCGACTGTATACCTATATTTAGAACGCCGGTAGGCAGTCGACTTGATTTTCTGTGATATCATTTTTCTCATTCAGAGTTTCTAGCCTGGTGAGTAGGGTTGCCGGGAAAAAAATTTTGTTTTAGGGTACAGACACTCTGAAAAGAAAAATATCATAAATTTTTACATACACAGTATTCAGGCAACTGTACTTTTAGTTAAAAACTGAAATAAACACGAAGTCGAAACTTTCATAATATCGATTCAATAATTACATAATATTCTTTCATTGCGTGATAAAATATTTTACGAATTGTGTATCTTTATAATGAAAATCCTTGTAATTCGATTGTAAAATTTGACGAGGTTTGTAAAAAATATGTTTTTTTGGTAGAATGATTTTTACGATCTTCAAAACTGATACCATAATCGATCATAGAAATGCCTTATGACAAATAAAATATTGAATTTCGTTTAAAAAATAAACCTACTCGATCGCATTTTATAATTATAATCACGTTTGATTAATTTTTACGAAGGTTCTACTTTTCTTCATCAACTTTAATAGTAGGATTTCTATCATTTGAAGAATATTACAATTTTTCTAAGAAATTGGCAGAATGTGTGGTAGCAAGGTCATCGTATCCATGTATATTTCTCCTAACTTCAGAATGTTTGGATGTGTATTCATTACTTGACCTCTGAAGCATTTCAAGTACAATAAATTTCGTTCACATGAAGTATAACGAATAAAGTTAACGTCGAAAGTTTAAATTGCAGTGTCTCGATAATTAGGGGAGACAGGTCAATGTATCGTGCTCTATCAAGTTTTGATTTCGTGCACCGTTACGTTATAAGAAAAAATATATAATTCTATTTTATAAATTCCATTTCATATCCATTTTATAATATATAATTCTATTTTATAAATTCCATTTCATATCCATTTTATAATATATAATTCTATTTTATAAATTCCATTTCATATCCATTTTATAATATATAATTCTATTTTATAAATTCCATTTCATATCCATTTTATAATATATAATTCTATTGTTCCTTCGAACAAAAGCTCGCACATGTTCCAAGGTCGTTCCTTTTAAAGCTACAAAAGTCTATTATTTCTTTCGAATGGAGCTATAACTATAACCATTTGTTAAATTGTGTTTATTTCTCGAAATCGTTTATTTTCCGTTGTCGCTTCAAATCAACGAAAAACACTAAGATATTTTGTTTCCAGTAAATTGTGTCTATGTCACCAACTACGACTGTTGAAAAAATATATATAAATGAAAGTGAAAAATAATTCTTTAATATTTCTCGCTAGGAAGAAAATTCATGCATTTCGTACTTTTGTATACATATTTACTATAGTAACGAGTACAGTTTTATCTGACGTCCTGTTTCCTGATTATTAGAATTTCCTAGCTACTTTCGTTCCGTTTGACTTCATTTTGAACACAATGTAAAGTAAAGGACAAAATCTCGCCAAGGAATACCTCATTTCCTGTCATTTCAGAAGAGACAATGTTATTTTTCGAAACCTTTAGAGCAACGGGCACTCCTGCCAATAAATACTTTGTTGTTTGTAATCGAAGAGGAGCCATGGTTGTTTTTACGGGTTTGTTTTGATTGAAAATGAAAGCGACGTCTGTTGTGGCTGCAATTTTCTCGCGATGGTATGGGCAAAGTCGGGTCTCGTCGGCGAGAACGGTGCTATTGTCAATAGAAATTGGTTTTAAACCGGCAATCAGAGCGTACCTTCCTGTTAACTAAACATGCTCACCGCGTATTGCGTTTACAGCACGAGCAATTACCAACCGAAGAAACTCTTCGATGCAGTCTCGATTTTTCTTCGAGAATTAGAAACGCTCTGCCATCTGTTTCGTTTCGTTTCGTGTTTCAAACTAAATTGAAAAATTTGAACAAAAAAATACTCGATAAATTCAACGAATGCTCTTGAAGAAGAGACGTGGGACACTTCTTTTAACGGCCATTTGCATCGATGTCATTTTCATTAATGACACATTTTTTTTATCAGCAAAAATAACGAAGATATTCAGCTGTACAAGATACCCGAAACATCCTGCGTAATAAACTAATAGAAATATTATTTTGCATTATGATGCAAAAATTGCAAAATATTGCAATTTCTGAAATATTTCTTATCCGTTTAATAGAAATATGCGTTAGACGGTAAAAAAGGGAGAGGAAAGAAAACGAAAGTTACTTACGAGTCGGGTCAAGAATTATATTATAAAAATAAAAACATCATTTCTCAAGCATTTTCCTTGTAACTCCTTTGTGATTTCCTAATCGATAGGATACAGAAATTGTATCTTACAGATAGAAGAAATTGTATCGTGTGTTCACATTTCATCGTAGTGCTCGATTTCCGATTCGATCGATTCACAATGGTGCAATAATCGTTGTAACAAATGAAAACACAGGTAGATTCTGGCCCCTCTAGAGAAAAATTGCTGGTGACGCGGACAAATGCAGTTGTATCGAGGCACATCATTTTCAGTATTGATCAACAGGCGTAACGAAACCTATTTAATTAATTAATTCTACGCGACATAAATTATGAGCACTCTATTGAACCTTCGATCGCCGATAAACTAGAGCTGACTGCACCTCGACCGTGAACTAGCTTATAAGCCTTCAATTTCGAGAGAAACCGACTCTCTAGTCCTCTGACTACCAAAGACTTTAGAATTGATAATCCTTTCATTCAAGGATGAATCGACCTGGTCTTTACCATCGGTTCGACACTGTGACGTTCGTTCCAACTTCATTGGAACAGCACTTCCTATTAATTATTGATTATCGTAGGGAAATCTGTTCGCACAATTTGCCTTTTTTTGACCTAGAAAAGCGTGTACATATGTGAATACGTTTTGTCGTGTTCAAAGTAGACAATAATAGTCATTTACGAAAGGTGTAGAGATATTTATCGTTAGAAGTCTGCATTTTTAATTATGTATCTTCAGAATGAGTGAATCATCGATTTATGTGGCTGATGGTACCAAATGAAAGCTATTAATGGAAATGAAAAATTGTTATATTTATCAGTGTATCTTTACGAAAGTATAATACTATTATCGAATCAGTGAAGTTTTCACGATGAAGTCCAAACATGATCCTATTGAGACCATTTTTAATTCTATGTAATTAAAAGTTGTACGTAAACAATTCGAATAATACATAATTAAAAATAATTCGAAGAAGCTGATGTTTGGAATCGTTACTATCAAAGAAATCTTGCCAATCTGTTATTTATACTTTTGAGAAAAGAAAGTAAAAAATATAAGAAGTTTAATTTTGCACTAACTCGTATACAGTTTATTGATCCATGGATGAGTCATAGCAGTTTCGATTGAACAAATATCGCCTATACGATTGAACTGAAAGTTTTTTTAAAATTGCAGAACATGAATATATTACAGTTTACATAACTGTAGGATCTCTTATTAGAATCAATTCTTGCTGGCTATATAAATGAAACGGTTCATTTAGATTTTGCAATTTAAGGCTTTGTTATACGCAGTTTAAACTTTTACGAATGTGGACGACATGGATACACGTTTCTCGTATGTTAGTATAATCGCGCGATCAGCTGACCGAGATATAAATAACGCGTATCGAGAGTTCCATGAGTAAACATTAATTGCTTATAACTAGGTAACGAAGTTCTTGACTGTAAAATGGCAAAAAACTTTTATAGGTGATGCTAGTAAAAGTAATGTCGGCTTCTATCGCATCGTGATTCAAAGTTTATTGTACAAACATTCATTATTAACATATTCAACCGGGTAAATATGTATATTCGTATGTTCTTCTTGGGTGACAAGGCTCAAGATCCATCAGTAGATTTCGACAACGTTATAAATAATCGACAAATCAATTTATGAGAATTTAGTAGTACAAAATTTTCAAACAGCGAAAGACGCTTGTGAAATAAATACTGAAATGTTTAGAAAAAAAATTAAATCTGATTGAAAGATTTAAAGCGACAATAGAGTAAGTAAAAAATGTAGAAAATTATCGCCTCTACTGCAAGACTCAACCATTACTGTGCATAGATATAGAAAAAATTTGTATCCAAATAGAAATTTTGAATAACAGATAAAAACTACACAACGTGGAATGAAAATTTAACCGTCCAATCGAATAAGCAGTTATGAGTAAATTATTCATTTTATTTGTCGTCTTTTATTAATATTTTGTCGATCTCTGATCGTGCGTATCAAGTTTCAAAAAATTATGTGTATGTAGGTATGTTTTCATATTGGTTTTGTCACAACTGAAATAATACATTTTACAAGTCTCTATTTTTGGTATAACTCACTTTTATTCAAATTTTAACCCCAATGTAAGGACATCTAAATATTTTATTTCATGTGATTCCAGTTTATCATTAATAATAATACTCTATCTTGCTATCTCTGTTTCTTTGTATCTTGTTAAATTTCGTATAAGATTGTTTCAGGTAGTTAGAAACGTTAAAATGTTACATTTCTAAGAATACAAAAAAAGAAGAAAGGAAAAATAACGAAATGAAGATTTCTAATAACGGCAATAAATTACTTAAATCCAATTTATGGAGTAAAAGTTACAAAGAAACATTCGCGTTATAAACCTCTTACATTAGAAGCTGTAGAATGCAATGTAATCCAGCGTAGCGTAGCAACTGTCTCGTTTCGTACTCCATGTACGCTTTTAGTTTCAAGCGCGACACAGACAACGGATTAATGATCACTCTAAGAATCATTCAAATTCGTATGTACATTTTTATAAAAATAACTACTCTTTCCATAGTAACCAGTTTCTTCGGTTACCATCTCTCCGCAGCCGGGGAAGAGAAATACTTTTAACCCTCCAATCTCATTTATTGATAAAAGTTACAATTTTTATATTCGTTATTATATTCTCGTGAGATTGTTGCCCATGGATCGATGACGCTCTTTCGATGAAAATGGATCCAAAGACGGCTTCATTTGGACTATTTAATTATACGTTAATTGAATCACTTGTAGAACCTTTCCAATTACGTATAATTAAAACCGAGGTCGAATTTAGTTGCATTTCCAACAGGAATGTCTCACTAATTCATCGGTGTTACTCTTGTCGTACAAAGTGTAAAACTTTTAATTTTCATTGGCAAAAAGATCGGCTGTCGACGCCGAACGTAGGTAGGTCGAGGCTCACTCGTGGTTGCTTTGTCTCGCTTACTCATAGCTGAGAGGAGAATATCCCGTTTATTCTTCTCGTTGGACGGTTTATGCTCGCTGAGTCTCAGCCTGGGAAGAAAAAGTTGCCTCCTAAGAACCTCCTCGCTCGTATTGAAACAAACTTGATTACTTTTCTTTCATAGAGTTACTCTACAGATACGTATATATAGAGGAGAAATTCTTAGTAAAATTACAAATACTCACTCTTGGAAATATCGAAATAACAAAAGCGATGCCCTTTGTTTAATTAACCCAGTCGCTACGATAACCTACGCATACAGACTACGCTACATTTGTACAAATAAAATGTATTGAATAAGTCAGTTGAATATTTTGAATAATATGTCGTACATCATGTGCTCTGGTATAACGCTGCATTTGTTTATACGAATAAAAAATGCAAAATTGTTACTGTTACATGTACCTGATATTGGACTTTCGCAAGAGTTAGTTACGTGTACTTGTACATAAGGATAAAAGTTAAAAAAAAGTTATACAGGTGCGTTTGTTTAACGTAGCATGTACACGTTTTATTTTTGAACGAATTACTATTTATGTTATTGCAGATGTAAAATCACGTGGACTATACCAAATATATTTTATGAGTGTAATTAATATATTAAAGTTGGGAAATTAATTCGAAGCAGTAACAGATGAAGAATACAGTGAAATATGTTTATAACAATCTAAGGAGTTGTATCTAAGGAGTACCTTGTAAAAATGTGTATTTAAAGAAAATTTGAATGAGTTCTCTCAGAAGAAATATAAACATATGAATGAACACGAACGAACGTTTCCTTCAGTGTTTCTTGAACTTTCAATAAGTAAAATAAGTAAAATTCTTTTATTTCATAAACTTATACAATAAGTTGCGGTAAAATGTTACGTGATAGTGAAATAATAACAATCCTTACATCGAAGAAGCAAAATTTCTTTATTATTGAAACGTTCAAGTGATATACAATTTATTAAGAAACGTGAATACCTACGAAAAAAAGAAAAATGATGGAAAGCCTGTAGCATTATCCAAGCTGGAATTAACACTAATGTATGAAATGTACACCGCGTGCTTTATACAAGTAGCAATGAAAGTTTAAAGAGAAACATTATTAACACTAGAACTACCAACTGTAAATGTATTTCTATTTATATCAGACCACATACGTATCTTCAAAATTAGATGGGGAAATGACAAATTAATTTACGAGTACCGTTAGTTGCATATTTCAATAATTGTCTACGAATTTTATAGACAAAGACATCGTTGATAATCAAGTAATTTTGAAAAGACGTTCGAAACAAGACAAATAGTAGTTGTACCTTAAACTACCCTTTGGTAGTTCTAGTATTGAAACCAAGTTACGAAGAAAAACCCCTGTTATTTGTTAGACAACATGTACATTCGAAGAAGATGCAAAGACAATTAATTTTTACAGATAAAAAAGTTTAATCTAGACGATACTGACGGATGTTCATACTATTATTATGACACACGTAAATAATCAGCGAAAAAAATCAAACGTATGAAGGAGAGATATTAATATCAGCAGAAATCGAGTATAAAGGAAAAACAGAAATTAATTTTCTTCAATAAAATTAACAGTAGTAATTGCATTAAATTAATAAAATACGAAATTCATAGGTATGCAGAATATATTTTTGGCATGCAATACGTAATCCAATAAGATAGTGTACACAGCAATATATACAAGATACAAGAGTATTCTTTAAAAGAAAAGGTTTTTGTTCAGTGTAACCAAAATAATGTTAAAAACAAGTTTGAAAATTTGTATGAAAAATATAAAATTATAATTGTTGTAATTAAAAATTGATTTGTTTTATCTGCAATTTGAACGAAGAGATTAAACGATATAATAATATTTCTCTCTTAATTTTTCGAATAAAATCGTTGTTGTCACAATGATCTGTTAAACGATCTATTGTGTATCGTTGTTCCTTGAATGATGTAATTAGCTTAATAAAACTTGAGGAATATTTCTTCCATTAACGTAATTTTATATTCCCATTGGCTTATAGAGATTCTTATATTATAACAATAAATAATGGAACTGTTCAGTACTTCAACATTCGGTAATTTTTTGATACAATTTTGGTTATACAAAATGTGATACTTTACCTATTATCACGTACAAAATGTGATACTTTATCTATTATTTACCTATTATTGTAAATAATATGTATTGCACATACATTTTTTTGAACGAGTGCTCCAAACAATACCTATTATGAAATCGTTGTTTACACAAACAAAGCGACGTCAGACACGACCTCCTGCACAGGATCGTATCTAAATAATAGGGATCTGGGCGGTGTGAGAAAAACATAGGTCCTTATGAGATCCGGAATTTTGCAATAAAATAAAAATCAGGAATCAAACGAAAGTCTGAATACTACTATGGAACTTGCTAAAACTTCATCGAAGTCGAATGTTATACTAGCTTGTTCAATCATTTTTGTTGTTCGATAAAGCTTATTGAACAGTCCTAGCTTGTAGTGCTGTGCTATCGAACGATAAAACTTATTGAACAACCTGTTACATCTTGTGTTTAAGATTTAAAATTAATCTTTTCGTCAATTTCAAGAAACCAATGTAAGTAAAGCAAGGTATCTTGATAAGCTTTTGATGCACATGTATACAGTGCAGAAATGACTTGTTGGCTAGGCAACTTGATTGGTTGACGCGTAACAGCGACGCCTCTATCACACGTATTATCTTTATTGGTGAATCGGTTACATTTACACGTCTATCGCACGATGAAGGACATATTCGAGATAGAGCAAGACATAGCAATAGTCAATGACGAATTCGATGCATTGGCGCAACATGTATATGTCATATGTATACAACCTAACAACTTGTATGTAATAACGGTATTACAATTAAATATAATTTTGATTTTCTCTCTGCAAATCTTTGGATCGCCTTCTATCATCTTCAGAATTTGTATCTTCTACATTTAAACTCAAGCTATCCATTGCAGTTTCTAATAAACTATCTTCCTTATAATATTACAATGAAAACCGATAGCTGTGTAATATTATTCAAGTATCTATGTATATGAAAGCTAAAATTAAATATTAAATTGTAATTCTCTGTTCACTTATCCTATTATATATTTCTTGGAACTCTTAAAAATGGTTTTCCCCCTTTGTTAAAGGTCCGGCTTAGATTTTAAATTTTCACGGTACAGATAACCGCTCTTTTGACATTAAATAGAGATACGATTTCAAACAACAACGAGCAGATAAAAAGAATTTGTAAAGCTAAAATTGTATTAATTACTAAAATCATAAAAAGTAGTACATTTAAGAAAACAAGAGAGAGCAATCTTGATAATATCCTATATGAAGAAAAATTAATTTCTTTAAATTAAAAAAAAAAAAAAAGATCTATTTTATGGAATATAAATATCTAAAGAGAGTAACAGTTGAATCCGCAGTTTCTAAAAATCTGAAAGTAGGATTTCTTGGTAGGGATTAGGCGAAGTGAATTCTCTTTGTCCTTGTACCGTTCAGTTTGTAGGGTGCTTAGTCAACAAATGATCTCTGTACAGTACTAACCTTTCGTTAAGATATATATCGTCGAGTCGCTCCAAATGTTTTAAGGAAAAATAGTAATAATTTCTTTTTTTTAACCCGCATAAAGATCAAAATTTGCTTTGCGGCACAATTACTAATTAAATCTAAAAACTTGTATATTTCTTATTGTATCTTTATGTGAGTATTACAAATGGATTGGCAAGATCCTCCCCCTGAAAATAATATGAAACGTAACTGTATTCAGATCACTTTCTTTTGTATCATGTGCAAATCATTTCTGAAAAACTTCTTACTGCATAAAATTACAAATAGTCTGAGTAATGCTGTGTTTACATTTTCTTTTGATAGGAAAACTTCACCGATTGATTAGTAATACTATCATAAGTAGATACAGTGAGAAGTTTGATCGCTTTGAGCTTTAGCCAGTAGAGTTTTAAATTTATAGCTACCGGCCACTCAAGTCGACGGTCGCTCAAGCTGAAAAACATAATGGTAGGGATGATTTGGTACGTTTTGTCGATGAATGGATAGTGAGGAGTTACTATATTTACATATGTACATTGAATTGAAATATATTATTCTCTTCTCGCATTTATCGAGAAGTTAACTGTAAGAAAATATTTTATTTGACTAGCTTCTGAAAAAGGGTAGTGCATCGGTAGTTGAAGGTAGTTGAGCTTATATTTATCGATAAAATGGAATATTTTCACAAAAATTATAATACATTTACAACAGTGATAACATACACTTTTCATGGGTTGGAACGTATACTTCGTAGTATGTAATATATATTTAGATATTCAATTATTTACGATAAGTCGTGTAAATCTAAAATTATTCGTCCTTAATCGTGTGCGTGTTAATGAACGTTTTAATTTGACATTGAAAAGGCATTAGTAGACAAAAGATCAACCTAGGTCGATCGTTTATGTTAATTTGTCTCGAAGCTCGACTTTTATGAAACCTTCACGACATTCCCAGACCCGACGGAGCATTTTTCTTCAATATTTTCTTTTTCTTTTAAATGTTCCCTTTATTATTTGTGTCTATTTGAAGAAAAAATATTTACAAATATTTATACCGTGGTTAATAGCGTTTGACTTTCGTTTCTTTAAACGACGAGTACTACAATAACTTGACTATTGACATAGATATAATTACATACGTTCTAATAAGTCTTTTGGGTGTTTTCATTTTAATCTTTTAACTGTGTCGTCATAGCAGTTGCTTGTTAGTGTGTCGTCGTAGCAGTATAGTAGAAGTTTGTAATTCTTACCGAGTTTGCTTTTTCGAGACATTAACCAATTCATAGATTTCTTTTGTATTTTAATGCTTTTAATTTTCTACTTTATACGTCGGTTCCATGTTAATTTCTCGTCTAAATGGAATCCCAGATATTTCACCGAGGTTACTAAAGGTATTGTGCAGTTATTTAATTTAAAGTTAGTTGGCTGTTCAGTTTTTCGTAAGGTGAAGATGATGTGTGCACATTTGGTGATGTTAACTTTAATTCTGTTAGTAATAGGTTATTCGATAAGTTTTGTCGTTTGATAAAACTCGTTTGAGCAACCTATAGTACTATACTGTCCAATAAGTTTCATCGAATGACAAAACTTATTCAACAACTTAGTATTTAGCCAGTTTTCCACTTTTACGATGTGATTTAAGGTAGAGATTTTTAAATTGTCACGAATGGAAATTATTGCAGTGTCATCTGCAAATGTGTAGAGTTGAGTGTTTTTGTGTTGGGATATGACAAAACTTATTCAACAACTTAGTATTTAGCCAGTTTTCCACTTTTACGATGTGATTTAAGGTAGAAGATTTGTAAATTGTCACGAATGGAAATTATTTCAGTCTCATCTGCAAATGTGTAGAGTTGAGTGTTTTCGTATTGGGATATGACAAAACTTATTCAACAACTTAGTATTTAGCCAGTTTTCCACTTTTACGATACGATTTAAGGTAGAGATTTGTAAATTGTCACGAATGGAAATTATTTCAATCTCATCTGCAAATGTGTAGAGTTGAGTATTTTTGTGTCGCGATACCCACCGTATAGATAGTGTAAAATAGAGGGGGGCTAGTACACTTCCTTGAGGTACTCCAACTAGAATTGTCCTGGTATCAGAAGCAGTATCTTCGATTTTTACTCTGAAGCATCTGTCGTCCATGTAGGATGTGATTATTTTATACAATGGTGTGTGTAGCGATCGTTGCAATTTCTCGAGCAGTCCTTCTCTTCGATATGTAATCCTTTCGTTCGTTTGACGCGGTCGCGGGTCGTACCCTCATGGATTCTCGTGGAGTTTTGTCGTGGTATGCTCGTCCAGGCTTGATATCTCTGTAATTCGACTCGTGGTACGAATAACGATGACGCGCCAGTCACCGCGGAGCGTCTCGCTTCGCGGAATACAGACTCGCTCGAATACTTTCGTGAAATGGAAAGTTATTTTCTCCGGTGACGCAACGGGGCCACCTGTTTCGATGTCGCCGGCCGCTTTTTATTGCTCGAAGGGTTCTTTTTGCGACGATCGGCTCTGAAACATCTGGAACTGGTTCCGACCACCGCGTCGACGTGAATTTCAGTTCGAGAACGAAGACGAGCACCGCAACGGACAGTTCTAACTTCGAGCAGAATGTTCGCACGGCGCCTGGGAATTCAGGAATTCAGATCTTGCGGTTGAATTCGGCTCTGGATTGTTGGACAATGTTTCGCCATGAAAATACGAACCAGGATGGTGGATATTTTTCTTTATTGTTCCGGGTAACTTCTCGGTAACTTGAAAATTATCATTTTGCTTTTCGAGCTTTGCTACATATCTGACGTTTCAAGATAAATGTCGTAACGTTGACATGCTCAAATTGCTACTCGAACGAAGTAATAGAGGAAACATTTTTTTTATCCCTTTACGTGCGATCTGACGAAACAATACCGGGTTTTGATCTTCTTTCATTGGAATATTACAAATTTTTGATTAATAGGTGGCAATGTTCCACTAATTAGAAAAATAAGAAATGTGGATACAATGATTTATGTATTTTTTATTCTAGAAATTCTATACTTATCATAAGTGGGAATGTAACAATATCTTTTACCAATGTTATGATTCTTTTTTTCAAAGATATTATGAACAAGTCTGATTCAAATTCGATTCGAATTTAAATTGAAATTTGACACTTTTGCCACCACATTTTACGTATTCTACTTATACTTCACGTGTCGATTTTTTGGGAGAGTATTTATGTCCGTTCAAATAAATAAAATATAAGCTACAGACCAGTTTCACGTTGTCCGACATATTATTTAGAATATTCAGTTGGCCTATCTAATACGTTTTATTCGTAAATAGTTAAAACCATGCACTGTATTGAATAACGTTACCACGAATTCAGCGTGATAGAATGTTTGAAACGCGAAATTAGATTTTGTCTTTGTTTCTAAAGGATGTGTTTTGTTGAATCAATTTTTGTTGCAAAATTTCGTCGTTATAGTCCGTGGTGCGTTACAATTTACCGTACAAATGGTATCGATGAAAAACTTTCCGCTGATCCGATCTCATTGTCACAATCATGCAACGTCAGCTAGGTCGAGAACCACGTGCGACACTAGTTGCTCCTTCCGTCAAGGTCGCAGAACTTCCACGATGTAATCTGTCATAGTGTCCTTTCTCTCTTCCCACACGCGCGATTTCTCTTGGTTTTCACTTAGCACGTTTTATATTTTACGAGCTTTGATTTACCTAAGTGGAAGTTCTTGAAACTGCGATGATAACCCAGCTTGATAGAATTATTATTCATTTTTCAGTTTCTACGTTTCAGATATTACTCGTTTCAAGCTAATGAATTAAATAAAATTCAAAATAGACAATTATGGTACATGTAGTTACAATATTCTTAACTTTAAGTCTGATTGAAGTTGGGGTTTGAACTTTTGTAAATGGAAATCATTTGCTTGTTTAAAATTTGAGGGGATTGAATTATTATTAATTTTTCAGTTTCTACGTTTCAGATATTACTCGTTTCAAGCTAATGAATTAAATAAAATTCAAAATAGACAATTATGGTACATGTAGTTACAATATTCTTAACTTTAAGTCTGATTGAAGTTGGGGTTTGAACTTTTGTAAATGGAAATCATTTGCTTGTTTAAAATTTGAGGGGATTGAATTATTATTAATTTTTCAGTTTCTACGTTTTGGATATTACTCGTTTCAAGCTAATGAATTAAATAAAATTCAAAATAGACAATTATGGTACATGTAGTTACAATATTCTTAACTTTAAGTCTGATCGAAGTTGGGGTTTGAACTTTTGTAAATGGAAATCATTTGCTTGTTTAAAATTTGAGGGGATTGAATTATTATTAATTTTTCAGTTTCTACGTTTTAGATATTACTCGTTTCAAACTAGTGAATTAAATAAAATTTCAAATAGAGAATCATGGTACATGTAGTTACAATATTCTTAACTTTAAGTCTGATTGAAGTTGGGGTTTGAACTTTTGTAAATGGAAATCATTCGCTTGTTTAAAATTTGAGGGGATTTGGTGTTCATAATGATAATACGATATTACGATTATCTCAGATAATTACATAAATAATGTCATTTAGGAAGGTGTCTTTCATGGATAAATAACTGTATACATAATCGATATTATATTAACGTTCTTGATTATTGTCTGTACATTCTCGCCCATAAATTATTGGACACTTAGCAAATGAGATACAAATTATGAAATCAAATTAACGCTTATTAATTTTCTTATATTACAGAGAAAATATAAATATATTGTACCCGTGTTAAGAATTGTTACCAAAGAATATAGGAAACGATTAAATTTTATTTTTAATCTTAGGTTACAGTCAGATAACGACTCGAAATAAATAAATGTTGGAAAATGAAATAAAAATATAGAATCAAAGAGTTGTGTTTGCATTTTAGTTCGTATTTTTAAAACAAGCAGCTTTTCCGGTGACTTATAAACGGCAGTGCAATCAACAATTTACCCCAATCTCTTAAGTAATTGTTTAATTTGTCCCTCGAATGTTTCTTGATGTGTCGAATTAAACAACTGATTCAAAGTTACTTTTGCTTCAGTTTCGGACACTGAACACATTCAATAAAGCAGTTAGTTGAAGGAATATTACAAGGACCGTCACTTTCTGTTTTATTGAAAATAAAGGAAAAACGGTACTGGAAAAAGTTAATTGGTATAACGAGGTCTTCTTTTTTACGACCATACTCGACCGAGTACTATGACCTTAATCGATTCGGTCGACTAACCCCTTGCGATTTAAGTTTCGATAACGCGTGTTATAATCGACATCAAGATCGTTCACAACTCTCACTGTCCTCTGAACGCTAAATTTTTTTTTAAAGACATTACACAAGGGATTCTTTCCAATATTCTCGAGAAAATATATTTGAACGCACGAGTGTGGACAAGATTCACGCCTAGTTCTTACGTTTGGTCCGATTTTCTTACCATGAATCGTTTAATATTTTAATGTATAATTCACAGAATGATTCTTAGCACGTGTTTACAATGTTAGGTTCTTGCGAAGACAAGAAGTGTCCCAATCATCACCGGTCGATTTACTTTTTGAATAAAACTCGAACGGTTTAAGTAATCTTGATAATTTCTTTTTATTTAAAAGTACAAACTTGGGAGTAAATAATGGAAAAGACATCTTCCAAATGGCCGCCTCGGTTTCTTTTCACAGACCACTAATCTTTTCCCAAAATGGCACGTTCGTTGTTGTCTTTCAACTCTGGAATTGTCTCTGGATTGTCGTCATGAACTTTGTCTTTGATGCGACCCAAAGAAAAAAGTGTAAAGGTGTCAAATCGCATGATCTTGGTGACCAATTGACATCACCTCATCGAGAAAAAAAGCGTTGCGGAAATTTTCTTTGCAAAATTGCCATTGTTTCGTTCGCTGTGCGGCAAGGAGCACCATGTTGCTGAAACCAAATATCAGCCAAGTCAAGACCTTTCAATTGATGCAAAAAATAGCCAGTTAACATGTCGCGATATCGTTTTTCATTCATAGTAATTACTTCGCCATCATCATTTTCGAAGAAAATTGGCCCAATCGCGCCATTTGACCAAAAACCGCACCAAAGAATGACTTTGGATGTATCAGCAATTGTTCAACTTGTCGTGGATTTTCCGAGCCTCATATGTGACAATTTTGTTTATTCGTGTAGCCACCATAATTTCATCGAAAAAATCATCATCTTCTTCTTTCTTCTGCAGCGTCCAATCCACCAACGTACGACGTTGGAAATGGTCTAGTGGTTTAAGTTCTTGACATAATTGAATCTTATAAACGTGCAAATGAAGATCTTTTGTAAAAATTCTTTGCAAACTGGTCCTCGAAGTGTTCAGTTCCTGAGAACGATGTCGAATCGATGTGCTCAGGGTTTCTCTCACATTTTCAGCAACAGTAGCAACATTTTCATTCGAACGAGCGGTACTGGAACGCGATGACTCGTTTAGATGAAGGAAATGATTACGAAGTTCCCAAATAGTTAGCGTTAAAGATCGCGATTCTTCGAAATACGCCTGAATAATTTTTTCATCGTGTACTATTATTAATGTCCCATCTGTCTAGATGACGTATGTCAAGTTTTGGGTTAATCGATTTGACGTTTTAAAAATAGCGCAAAATTGAAATCGACCGGTAACGATTGGGACACTTTGTAGGTGAAAGGGTTAAACGAAAAATGCATTCTTTGGCCACGTTTTGCACTTTTTTCATCACTTACACATGCTTACGTACAAAATAATAGGTTGCTTAATAAGTTTTTTCGTTGGATAAGAAATGGAGCTATTAGGTTCGTCGTTTTATTTTTCTAAAGATGGTACTACTGTTTTATGAACACGTGTGAAGTTTCATGTAGATTTACAGTTGTTTAAAGTTGAAGTGTCGTAGTATTCTTTTACAATGGAAGAAACGACGAAACTTATTGAACAACCTAGTACGTACACGGTATCTCTACGATAAAAACTTCCCTCGTTGCTGCTGTGTAGCTGACGAATAGACATTGTCCGAATGTTTACACCGAAATCCGTATACTTTGACGTGTTCTATCCGGCAGCACGCCGGCGTCCAATCGCTGGACAGACAGTCGAAATTCAAATCGAATATTTACGAAGTTGAATCTCTTTGAAAAATGACTGGAATAACACTGTGTACAATTAAAAATAGTCCAAATGATGTCACGTTTCAACTCATTTTCGTCGACAGTCTCGCCAATGTATTAGTAATATTCTCACAAAGATGTATCCAAGATTATAAAAATTATAATTTCCATCACTTGTTAACTCATCCTGACTCGTTCACTTATAACGAATCTCATTTACTCCTTATCTCGTTTAACTCGAGATAAGAAGATCGATTTGGAAAATAGAAATGTTACTTGTCCCAGTTACATGAGATCGACCAAATCGACTTTACTTTCGTATAGTCGAAATTTAATCATCGAATTAGGTTCTTTGTTCTTCATTTCTCGTTGCCACTGAATATTTTACCATATCGAGGTTCCCAGTGTTCTTCGTCTGGTTTATAGTATATCATTGATGTTTCACAAATACACATATTTGCAGAAAAATTAAAGGATCGTTAATTTCGAGTCGAAAACTGCTCTAACTTTGTAGAAAAGAAGTCGTACAGTAATGTACGTTCATTTTAAATGGGAAAGCTACTTTCTCATCTCTGAATTGAATTTTTTCGAAGATACTTTTATACTCGGATACCAGGTAAGAAAGCGACGATGATTCTTTTCACTGGAAATTTTCAAAATTTAAACGACTCTACGACGTTTTGCAAACTTTTCTCGCGATTCATTTTACAACGAATTCGAAGATCGAAGTTTCCCCTTTGTAACAACGAGCCACTAAAAATTGACACAGGTATTTCTTCACACTGATTTATCTCACTTTGAATGGAAAATGTGTCACTGGCATTAGAACAACCCAAGGGAAGATGCACTTTTTCAATGTTTAAAATATTGCAAAAGATTCCTGGAAATTTTATCACCGACGATGATTGCAATTTTGTTTCTGCAATAACGATTATGGTGACTGTACACTTTTCGTTCAAAGTGTGATAAATCAGTGACAAAAAATCGTACATCGAATTTAAATGGCAACATCGTGAGCTTATGTTTCGGATGGCAGACATTGTATCGTAATCAATAGTAAATATTGATAACACTTTTCGTGTTTTGTGATTCGTTGTCGCAAAATTCTCGCGTTAAATATTTTTAGCCGGGATCATATATGTGTAATTCAGCACCCACGTAAGAAAAAAAAAAAAAGTTCACAACTGCCTCCACGCATATTTATATTCCGCGATCTGGATTCCTTCCAGCTTATGTTCGACCGATATCACATTAATTATCGCGCGAAAAGAAGATCGTTGTCCTCGTATAAATCGTCTAGAGACTAGCTATTTTTGTTACCATCAATTCCATCGCGGCTCTTTCGTAATGTTCATCGAGGTTGTTACAATCACAATTGAATGTAATAGATTTGGCCGCCATTTTCTCGCACTTGTGGACGAGACGTGGTATTTACTTTTGTAAAATATTTCAACGCGATCGTACCAAAGTTAAAAATTAATTTCGAACAATTATGAAAGACCTAACTTCTGGAGTAATGTTACTCAAAGAGATCGAAACTAATTTCATAATATATATGTACATACATCGAATTTATTAACCCCTTGCACTCTGAAATTTCCGCGAGGTGGTATACTAGCAACTCTAACTTAATAGGTTGCTGAATAAGTTTCGTCGTTCGATAAGAAATTAGGTTCGTCGTTTTATTTTTCCAAAGATGGTACTGTTTGATGAACATGTGCGAAGTTTCGTGTAGATCTGTCGACTCGTTCGTATATTTACCGTTGTTCAAAGTTGAAGGGTCATAGTATTTTTTTACAATGGAAAAAAACGACAAAACTTATCGAACAACCTAATATTTCTAACGTACGTTATGCGTTAAATATGGGATTTTAGGATGTGAATATAATACTTTTCAGTTTACTAAAGACACGAAAATCAATAGTGAGGAGCCATGGTACATATTTTTGGAGTATTTGAACGATATCTTATTAAATTTTGTTGGAGAAATTGTTCATAGTTTGATCCTTTGACCACGAAAGATGTGTATGTACTCTGTAAAACTAGATAGACATTTACGGGGGTCGTTAAAAGTCTGGAATTTTCGTCGGTAGAAACTTAGAAATTATCATTAATAAAGTTCAAATTTGTGTATTTGTCATTTACCATAATGAAAGTATTATTATTAGATTGCAGAGGTTTTCTCAAAGAAAATAAGTTCTTTAAAATAGCCCCAATAGTTTCAACACAACCTTGTTCGAGCTGTTATTAATTCAATGTAATTGAACGTTTTTCAAACACGATTAAAACGAAGTATATTTAAAAATAATCCAAACGAGTTCACGCTCGGACTTATTTTCATCGGGAAAATCTCGCCAATCTGTTGCTAAAATTGAAAATATATAATAAAAAATGTAGCAAGTTTTATTTTGTGTTAATACATCAGGGTGTAATAATTTTGACTAAACAATTACCGTCTGTACGGTTAAAGTGGAAACTTTTCTGCAACTGCAAAACTTAGGTAATAATATAATAACATAAGGATAATAATGCGTTGTGTTAAAAAAAGAAGGTCTAAACCCGAGCTGTAGGATTAAAAAAGTTCGCAAACCGCTTCTGAGGAGTAAGTTTCAAAGTACGTATACAATTTATAAAATAGAAAATAAAAATTTGCATTGTTATCGGAATAATTAAGAAAAAGTAAGTAAATATTCGATTCTTTTAAATTCACTCCAGAGCATATGTATTACATATTCTGTTGGACACTCACGCACGCGGGGGGCACTTCTGAGCAGCTCGTTACTGACCTCTAGCCGCGAGCATTCTCGGAGATCCTACTGGAGATGTGCTCGTATTGTTGTCGCAGTGAGAAGCGACTTAAGGGCAGACACCGCCCTGACGAGTAAAAAAAATCGAATTTTTTTCCCCTTATTTTCTTACAGTTTAAAGCGAGCTGTAAACTAAATTGCCTTAACGGATCCAGGCATCGCTTCCCATGCAATTCAAAAATTTATTCTGAAGATATAATAGCATACTAGGATTTGAAGTAAGTGACTCTAGACAGTTTTTTGAGCTTCATTTAAGCCAGACAAAGATGTTGGTACGATTAATGTATGGAATTAACGAATATACGGCATACGCCTCACCTCGACGAGTAAAAACAAATCGAATTCTTTTTTTTTCTTAGTTTCTGAAAGTTTCAAGTGTGTAGAATGTTACGTCAAAAAGATATTTCGAAATTCAAACATTTGGTGAAGTTGCAGCGGTAGATAAACTTATTTCACGTTCTTCTCGAAACTATATTTTTTAACCTGAACTATGCATCCGGTTTTCTTAAATTTTATAGAGATATTTTGCATAGATATTTTACAATGTAATATACGATTGTTTTAATATGTTAATTATTTAATTTCTTATAAACGTTTAAAATCGTTGTTTTTGGATAAGAATGATTGTTCTTTCTTTCAACTTCGACCATTTCTACAATTACTAAAATTTTCGAAAAATCGGACGCTATATTTTAAATAATAATCTCTAGTTTATGATTCAACGACATTTTTTTATTTCAAACCGCCGTGGTTTCGTCAACTGTGGCGGCCAATAAACAATGTTTCACCAGAAGGGGTTCTGAGAATAGCGAATAACTTCGCCATTTTGTACGATTTTTACTTTCGCAAAATTGTGAAATGAAGCTGAAAGTTGTATTTATATTCTCTGAAATAGACTACATTTTTCATTTAGTAACTATTTGGAAAAAAATTTGCAAAATTTACCCATTTTTTGACGTCTCGGAGTTGGTGTTCCCCTTTAAGCATAATCGTATCTATTTCGGAAATATTTCACTTGTTGAATATAAATAAAGTAAATTGCACAATATTTCAGTATCTTAATACCTCAAATCATGCTCTGCGTAGTTCGCTTGTAATTCCGAGCAAATGAGTTGATCGTTCACTGATATTTTATCGTTTCGCGATTGAAATCCCAGGACAATCGTGCGATTGAAGATTTACCTTTTGTTTTTTTTTCTGCGCTGCTGTTTATTCTCGAGGCAAGTGAAATTCCGAGTCTCGTTCTTGTTTTTAGAAACACTCGCTTATTGGAGATTACAGACAAAATAAACTGCACTCTCCGCTGGTACCGACAAAACGTTTCGCGAAGGAGGGGAACCATTTTTCTCGATACATGGCGAAACTGATAGGACAGGGGCGACGATTTTTTTTATACTTTTGTCCAATATCTCGATAAGGTAACTGCAAATCTTTTCCCAACGTTTCATTTATAATACTTGAATTTTCCTCGTAGTTAAAGGGAAACATCATTTTTCAGACAGAAAAGAACACGATGCTTGGGACATTTAATATGAATATTTCATGCACGTATTAAAAGTACTCTGACTAATATTCATGCTAATGTATGTAAACAAAATGTTAATGTAATAGGTTGTTCAATAAGTTTCGTCTTTCGATGAAACTTATCGAAAAGATACTGTTCAATATAGTATCGTTCAATAGTTTTTTAGTAAATAATAAATAGTAGAAATAAATATTTTAGAAAATAGTAAATAGTATGTTTTTCATAGAAAACGTACGTATCCTAGTACCATACTACTTGAATTTTCTAGTCACAAGGTGGGAGGTGGATTTCTATGGTGGTAATAATCAGAATTGAATAAGATTCAAATTTTTACGAAATAAATAAATTTCGTTGCCTTCTGCTCTGTAACGCTCAAGGAAATAACATTTTAACTCGAATCTTGTCACATGTTCAAATGCTCTATTTCACCTCTGTAACTCGAATTTAAAATTCCTCGAACTCTACAAGTTAAAGTTCATAGCTATGCGTCACGAGACGTCAGAAATCAACTTTTCGTAGTCTTCTTCCTTTCGACTGTTAGAATTGTCCAAAATAGCAACAAACGGAAAACATAAGACGTTACATCGTATCGCTACTTCTTCGTTCTTCGACTACGTGCATATGTACGTAAGTTAATTGTTTTTGGTCAGTGAAACGCATAATTACCATCATCTTTCGCGATTCTAACTTTCGCGTATATTTTTATACGAAATGGTACAAAAGAGTAAGAAACGTTAGATCGTTATTATTGTAATAAAAGGCGAAATTCAAGGGAATCGAGTTTTGGCGGATGTTTGCTCGCCGATTTGATCAATTGTCTCTCTCGTGAAAAAGGCAGTGGACCAAACCCACGGGCAAACGAACCGTAAACCTCACCATGTATGGGTCGTTTTAGAATTGTTTTATCTCAGAGCAGGACCGTATGTTTACATTGTGTTTAGAGCCACATCGTTCTCCACTTCTACCTCACTTTCCACTTTAGAACGATCGTACTATTTCAACGTCAAAAAATACATTCTGCTCGCAGTTTATACCACGGAATCGGTAAATCGGTCGGTGAAGTCGAGTCTCATCAGTGTGTACGATTTCTCAGTGGGAAAGTACACAATCTCTATCTCGATGCGACTAAATTCGAAAATCAATATTTAATACTTCGAATACGTGTAAATGCAATTGAATCTGTGTGTAAACAACTACAAAGAGCCGATATAACTTTGGGATCGTGAAACCGTACGAAAGGTTACATCTGCATTAGAAGTGATATGAAATTAGGGTAAACGTGCTCATAGTCGGTCATTTGAGTCATGAACCTATGTGTAATTAATGTTAATTAGTTGCCTTTTAAACATTTTATGTATCGCTGTGTTCTTCAAAGTACGCATTTTAAAAGTATCTCGTAGTTGGTTTAATAATATATAAAATTTACAGTTGCAATGTACAAGAATATGCAAAAATGTCACTTTTGCCAGTAGTCAGTTTATTAAGTTCCAAGTTCAGTCTTTCCCATATCAGTATCAGCCGTTATAAGTAACATAAGTAAGTAATTAAATTAGTAAATAAATGAACAGTTTATTTATATTTATTGCACAATGCACTCGTACATTAATTTACAAAAATGAAACATGAATTTTTGAAATAAGACAATTTTCTTTTTATGCATGTTATGGAAAATGAGACCAAAGAAACTTTAGTAACATTTATAGTACTTTAGTAAATGAACACAATAAACAAAAAAATGATTTATTTTGGATGTATACGTATACTTTCTTTCCAGAGTCTTGAATTATTCTACAGTTAAGTTAAGGGCACTTAATGCCGGATCGATTTTTATTTTTTAAATAATTTTCTTACGCACATTACGACTATCGAGAAGACATGGTGGTCAATTAGTTAAAATTATTTCAAATATGCTGGCATGGTATATCATTAGAAACATAAAATTATACATATCGAAAATGGAGGTATAAATCAACCACTGGCACATTTTATTTTATACGATTTTTTTACTACTTCTTAATTATCAGACATTTAGTTTGGGAGAGACTCATTACTGGCACATTTACCCTTCATGTGATTGCACATCTATTTCTGATAATCGTGAAAAAATGAGAAAAGGAATATTGTCTCTCTATTATATACAATTAAAATAATTATTGTCTGTTCCTACTTTTCAAATATACATGTTTCTTTCTTTCGGTCAATTTACTATTATAAAATTTCGAGAAATAATTTTTCTGAAAAGAAAATGCTTCTAGACTTTAATGTAAAATGACGAGTCCGTGGTCGGAGGATTGATACCAATTTCCGGGGGAAAAAAGTTTATACATTGTACAGTAATTCCTACTTCTGAGAAATCGAATCGAGTTCTCTAATTTTTATACGTATAGAAAAAGCAACGTTTCTTCTTCAGGTATAAATCTACTTTTATCTCGAGTCTTGCATGCATCGTCTGACTGGGAGAGTAAATGAGGATATAACGAGAGTGAAAAAGATAGAGTAATACGTGTAGAATCGAGTCTCGACGTCCCTGCGTTCAACGGTCAACAGCCGAGAGCGATCCTATAGTAAGTGGAATGAGTCATTCACTAATGAAAATTAAAAGTGTTATTACACAGGTTGTTAACGGAGATGTGGGACTCTTTTTCAGGGTAAATTCCTCGTGCTAATATAAATCGAAAAGATCCTTTTCCATTGTGTAATCTAAGGCTTCGTTATCGAGATACGTATATAAAAAACAGGTCAAGTTTGTACGCGTTCGAACATAGACACGCGTTTGTAATGCGTGATCAATTCACCGAGGCATAAATAACGCGTATCGAGGATCGCATCGATAAACTTTAATTGCTTGTTTCTCGATAATGAAACTTCAAATTACGAAATAGTAAAAGTCATTTTGATTTTGCACGAATGATTGCACAATTTTGTAAACAACTACCATATTGTCGTCAATACTTTGTACGTGTTGAATAGATTCAATAACTAAACATATACGTATAATGTATATTTAATATATGTATTTGTATACATCATGGGTTTAATTACACTCAATCTTGAAATAAATGTTGTTGAGATTTTAGAACACGTATGATGGTACGTGTAATTTCCTTATAGCTTGGATGGGAACGTGTAAACCAAAATAATATTACAAAATAGAATAATAGTTTACGTACATATTAAGCACTTTTTCCACGTTTTCTCCTGTTCGTATGCATTGTGTATATGAACCATTGGTAAGTGTAAATTGAATTAATCCTTGGTAAACTGGTTAAAAATGATAACATAGTTACCTCGGTGAAATTTGTTTCACCCCAAATGTAGTTTAGATGAATACAAATGATGTACGTTCTTTTTTTTTTTACATGTTAAAATTTTCTTATGAAAACAGTAGTGCTGGGTTGAGTACGTGGGTCGACACCGTATCTATACAGTTATCGTGAAAGGTAGATGTAACAGAAACTTTCGCACGTTCAGAATGGGTAAACAGAATGAGAAATATTGAGTGCGAGTGAGATAATGATACTTGACTTGGATACGTTTATTTATTTTAGATCGATAATGTCGAGGCGGCACACGCCGGAAAGCTAATTCTTAAAACTAATGGGGATAAAGATTGAAATGTGGACCATAAACTTGGCGCTGTTGTATACAATTCTTAGAAATATATTATTAATGCAAAAATATACTACGCATATTTACCAGTTTTCGAAACTTCTTTTTGTAATAGTCGTGCACTGTCTATTGCCATTGTACGTGAACACATTTGTTTAGGAGCTAACCCAGACCTAACACATTTGTTTAGTCGACTATATAAAAATACTGTGATAAAGTAGACGAGAACTTTCAATTAATGTATAACTTTTGAATTAATATTGAGAAATGCAAAATAATTGAGGCAAAAAATGTGTCAACTTATCTGATATAGGACAGATTTGTATCATAGTAAGAAGAAGATTGTAACATGTGCAAAATAAATAACATTTTTATATTAATAATGTTTAGGCAAGAATTTTAAGAAAAGATTAGACTTTGCAATAGGATATTTAACCAAACAGGAAGATTATAGTGTGGTACGAAGACTGTCCTTTTAAATTATATTGATTCAAAAATATCTTGGCACTCGAATATCCAATTATGATATTGCTGCTCTTGTTGACACTGCTTTCAGTAAAATAGCTAGACTAGAAATTAGATGCTGCAATTCGTAAATTAATTTTTTACAAGTCATGTTTCTGTAGTTTTTTTTACCGAATCGGTAGCTTTGACAAGCATTGCAGATTTACCGATCAAACTGAACTATCATCATTGTCTGATACTTCTAGAAAGCCTCTTAAAATTTGTTTGCGAAAAACTCAAAAATGTGAAATTTTAACATCTTTTACGTCTAGAAAAAGGAACTTGTAATCAGACCACTAACAGAAAACTAATCAAGCCAAGTATTAAGCACAATGATTAATATGTATATAATTATATAATTCAACATACAATTATATTTTGAAACTCTACTTTAAGTAATACCTTTTATTTACACATTTTACTATTTCATTTAAATGTTCAGGGCAACTCATTCTTCCCTTATTTGTATTTTTCAAATAGTAAGAGTTGTTCAAATTCTTGTTCTCTATAATATATTTAAAAATCATTGAAATCGATGAGAATAGAAGGATTCTAAATAATTACTATTCGTATAACCATATAGAAAAGGAAAGCTATTGAAGAACAAGCAAAAGGTGAAGAAACATTGAAAGAGATATTGGAGGAAAATTCAATTACGCATTAATTTTAAAGAACAAAAAAAAATTAGCACGAAAATTTAATTTAATGAAAAACATAAAATCCCAACAGTGAGTTGAATTCGCTTCTCTCGTTGTCTGGTATATAAAATATTCCAGATAAAATGCCAAAAGTATTTCCTATAATTCTTGTTAAAGATCATAATTGAAAATGCGTTTTCTAGAACCAGTCTCATGGTTTCCAGGATATGGTTTCAATATATTACTTTATGGTAGAAACGCATCGTCGGTTACGAAGATACAAGGTATTTCTTTTGTTCGTCCTGATAGTGCATTCTTTGGTGGCAAATTTAGATTTTTATTAGATAATTTTGAAAAGGAATTACAATTTTTTTCTACATTTTCATTTGAAATACAGCTTCGACATCCGACATTTATATGCAATATATAAAAGAATAGCTAACATCAACTGTTTCATATAATATAATGCTTTAAGAGCCTTCGTATCTATCTAATTATAGTATTTCAAGTCATTGTGTATTGGAGTTTGCGCAAATATATTTCGTGTCTATTGCTTTGATATAATTCGGAAAATTCCACTTATTATTATACTCAGCAGCTGTGTATTTTATACCGAGCATTGGAAATTTTTGGCACTTAAAAGACAATTGAACGAAACTAAAAATGAGAATCGATCGTTTCAATCTAACAATCTAATAATAGTCAATCGTTCGTATACTGAAATAGCAGATCTATGTATAATTATTGTAATATCCGGTTTTGTTATAGTTGATCCTATTAAAGTTAATACGGTTTGAAATTCCGACGTCGACATTGGATAGAAGTCTCTGAAACCATTTTGATCGTCCATCTTTAATTTTCCAAGCATTTTGTGACACCAAATCTGAGGCCATTTTGGAAAATTTGTTACCAACGTTGTTTATGTTTCTTCTTTTGTATTAGCAAACGAACAACCACAAAACTAGCTCGAGCTAACTGATCTTGCATATTCATAATTTTACATTCAAATTAATCTTATTATAACTTTGTATTTTCAGTAGCAAAGAAACAGTGAACAAACAGTGAACCAATGAATTAATTCCTCAAGGAACTGATAGAGACTGGTGTACTGGAATATTTATAAATGTTCAAGAGTTGCTCGTGAATCTGTCACGCGTATAATATTCGTGGAAAGATCGAATAATGTTTGATAAAAGTTTGCACACTGTTTGGAAACATTGCACGCAGCCAGTGTACGTGAACTGTTCACCGGTGAGTACGCACCTTTATACGTAAATCCAGAGTACACTACTGGCCAAAAGTTTGGGACCATCGCACAAGAAAAATGTTATTCGGAGTTATGCAATTATCCGTTGAAGAATATTAACGGAAAATTATTTTCTTTTTATCATTTAGAGAATTTTTCTTTATTTTGACAAGAAAATGTCAAAATTTTGACAAGGAAATGTTCTTTATTTTGACTACAAACTAGTTTTGGGCCTATGTTTCCTTAAACAGCTAGACATTTTTTAAATTAATTTTTTTTGCATTTAGCACCTTTCAGAAGTGTTCCTTCAATGAAGGACAGTGTCGATGCACACGTTGATCGTGTAAATTCTTCTCGTTGCAATTCAATTAGCGATAAATCATACGAGTTAAAATCATATTTTTGAGACTGTCCTGTTCTTGATGAAATATGCGTTCTGCATATTTTTGAGTAGTGTTCCGCATCGTTATTCTGTTCTAATGTGAAATTTTTGCCTATTGAACAGAAGCTGGACGATACTCCACGTTATTACTTAATTTTTTTTATAAATTTCCTTGTTCATTTTTTCATTAGTTCCGATGAAAGAAGTATCTTCAAATCATAACCGAGCATCTATTATGCTTCACTATAGAAATTAAACACTGTTTCAACATTTTTCTTTTATTCGATCATTACTGTCAATCGAATACTTTAAACATAGATTCATTGGACCAATTTTCTTTCAGTTCCCGATTGTCCAATTTGCACGTGTTCTAGCCTACTGTGAATATTTCTTATTTATTAGTCGAAGAGGTGGTTTTCAAATGGAAACACAGCTAAACAAGTTTGCATCTTTCAAACGTCTTTTAACGGTTATTGAAATAACTTGGAAATTGGCATATCTTGATTTCGATTTATATCTGACCTGATTTCCGGTCCTGTCAACTTTCTGTCACTTTGCTTACAATGTCTATAATTTTGCTCTTCTGTTTAGATATTACTTTTAAAATGACCAGATTAAGATACGCTTTTAATCTTTCTCGTACATCGCATTTGTTCCATAGTTCTATAAAAACTGCCTTTTTTCGATACATTCAATATTTTAGCGATATTTATTTCACTCTCGTCACGTTATTTAGTAAAATTATTTGACTTTTTACTTCAGTGCACTTTATCGCGAACCATTTTATTATATTTAAACTCTGCTTGTTTCACGTATAGCTACTAATTTCAAACTGAGTTACGAATATAAGCCTGCATTAGGTATTTATACTATGAAAATATCTAAATTTTCAATAGAATGATAAAAACCGATAGACAAATGAAAATGGCACACAATTACGGAAAATAAATGGTTTATATCGATAATCGTCGAATGTACGCTTTAGGAAGATTAACAGTTAAATTGATATCTATAAACAAAACAAAGGTACACTATAATAAAGAAGCAATCCGTACTATTTACCCCTAAACACAGGTAAAAATAACAAAACCGTTGGAGTCACCTTCCAGTAATTATAGTATAAAATAGAATAAAGAATAGGATGGTTCTAAACTTTTGGTTGGTAGTGTATATGTAAATAACTTTTTCAAACTTGGAAAATACAAATTTTTTTACAAAAGAAACTATACATAAAAGTATACAGATGAACTAAGCCTCTGGGACCAATCGGATCTGCATTCCATACTCTTGCCTTCTTTCCAGCTCTAAATAGTAATTGTAGAGTATACAATAGTTCAATCTTTAAGAGTTATTCTCCTACTAGTTGTAGCACAACGTGGATTGAGATTCAACAGACTTCAATAGAGGTTAAACACACTAGAACAATGAAAACGATTCGTATAAACAAGGGTTCTAGACGTTCTCCAATTACAGGAACAGTACACACAATTTTATCTTCTTATCATAAGGAATCTACCATTTTTAATAAGATTACTCGTAATGACCTTGGGCTAGCGCAAACGATTACAAATAGTATAGTAAGTCGATGAAATCTCATCGAAACGTTATACGTAAATAATCATGTTCCACGGAATATTTATATTTTTCTCGTTAACGACGCACTCGTGCAAGCCAAGTAAGAAATTACAGAGTCCCAAGTGAAATTGTAAGAGAAGCTAATTAAGTAACAAGCAACGTCTGCCAAAGATGTCTTCCTAACACAAAGGAATTAATGTAGAGGCTTATTTAAATTTTATGGAAGTCGCTTAGGCGTATCATCGCTGGTACATAGTCTTACAATCGCATAGCTAATTTTGTATCTAATTAAGTGCAATGGGGGAGGGGGTACCGGATGTTTGCATAGATAATTAGCAATTCCTTCTTTTATCTTCTTCATGCTTTTTCAGTTTTAATATTAAATAGTACGTATTTTGCAAGTATGAGTACTGAATTTCAATTGTACTCGTTATTTTCTAATGTTTTTTTTGAACGACTAAAGTCCAATATCAATTATTTTGATTAAAATTTATAAAATAAAAGTGATTTCTTTTTTTTTTTTTTCATTTCAAACTTTGCAGAATTCATTTTCTAGTACATGTATTAATAAATTACACGAAAAGAACACATATCGATTGCAAAATTAAATTGTATAAATGACCTTACTTTTTGTGCCAGCATCATCGTTAGCCCTCTTAAGGGGGGACATCACTCCGAGACGTCCAAAAATGTAGCAATTTTGCAAATTTTTTTCCAAATAGTTACCAAATGAAAAATGTAGTCCATTTCAGAGAATATAAATACAACTTTCAGCTTCATTTCACAATTTTGCGAAAGTAAAAATCGTACAAAATGGCGAAGTTATTCACTATTTTCAGAAACCCTTCTGGTGAAACATTGCTAGAGTTGACAAGACCTCGCAAAATGCAAAATGTTGTTGATTCATAAACTAGAGATTATTATCCAAAATGTAGCGTTCAATTATTCGAAAATTTTAATAATTGTAGAAATGGTGCAAGTCTGAAGAAGAAACGATCATTTTTATCCAAAAAGACGACTGTAAACGTTTAAACGAAATTAAATAATTAACATATTTAAAAAATCGTACGCTACATTGCGAAATACTCTATGTAGAATATCTCTGTAAAATTTCAAGTAAATCGGATGTGTAGTTCAGATTGAAAAATATAGTTTTGAGAAAAGCGTGAAAAAAGTTTATTTATCGCTGGAACTTCGCCAAATGTTTGAATTTCGAAATATCTTCTTCGTGTAACATTCTACGCAATTTAAACTTGAAGAAAATAAGAAGAAAAAATTCGATTTTTTTGATTCGTTAGGGTGGTCTGACCCCGCTTAATTCATTTCCGTGCGAAAAACGATAGCGAAATTTGATATTTCGGAATGATCGATTTCAGTTACAGGCTTACTTTCTGTGGAAATATTTTTCCACTAGAATGCAGAATTCCAAGCTTCGCGTGATCGAACGAGCGAGCTTGACCTGTAACTAATACCGCGGCAACTGAGACAGAAACCAGCGTTTCCCCGCATAATTTTCCACGGCCGGCGAAAGCACAATGTCGGGTGTATCATTAACGAGTGCTATTAACAAACGTCGATGCGGTTAGCGCTTTTCCAGGATTAAAACCGACTGCCACCAGCGGGACACCAGCGCTGTAAATAAATTTTGCGCAACAGAATTTTCATCGAGCGTTATTTCCATTGTTTAACCAAGTACGACGTGTGCAAGTCTCTTTGTTTCGCGTTTAACGAAATGGAAAGAGAAAGAATAAAAGACCAGCCAGTATCACGAACTTTCAATAATCTGGTCACGTCTCTCTGTTAATTGAATCGGGTTATCGTGATTGGCAATGGTTGTGTTGTGTTGTGTTGTGTTGTGTTGTGTTGTGTTGTGTGACACCCGCGAGTTGGTTTGTTTTTATTTGTTTGGTTGTTTCTGAAGCAGCGAAGATCACCGAGCCACGGAGTATGTTAGAGTCGTTGGAAACTATTTTCAAAACAGAGATTGCAGCGTGATCTAGATAGCAAACTTTTCGAACATGTCCAACAGGGACATCCTGAAAAAGGATGTACAGTAGAATGATAGACATGTAGCATAATGAATTTGTAGCGGTCACCTTGGGGCGAAGTACTGTTTTTGAAGTACTATTAAATACATGTCGGCGGTAGTTCTTGCTCGAATGATTTTTTTTGAAACTTTTAACTACGTACGATAAAAATATGACAAATATTAATTTTCTTGATGTGATAAAATTTTTTTCGTCCGGGATCGTCGCATAGTATTGTAGTTTAGACTTAATTAGTGGTACGTCTAAATTAATTGTCCGATATCGGTGGTAATTATAGAAATGTTATTAAAGCTAGATGTATAATCAAACTCATTAGGGAATAAATGACTTTTGTCAGCCTGCTTTGAATTCTCGTTAATGGGTATGTATCATAATTTCTTTAATATCTTCGTACAATACAAAATTATTTTTATCTTCTTTTCGTTTGAACTATCCTGTTATAAATTAAGAAATATAAATATTTCAATAATATTTATTGCTTCAACTTCTTCTACAGTGTCATTTCTAAAATTTAGAAAGGAAAATGAAAATGAGAGACGTTACTTAATATTTGTTTTTGATTTACAATTAAAATTTGTTTGTCGCTTCGAAGATACAGAAACAGTGGCCAAATTTTTAATTTAAAACTGTAGTTCTGTTTTCACGTGTACGTGTATGTTATATTTCTAACTTAAGATCAAAATTGTGGAGTTAATTAAATATAATTTGTATTTTCTTCATGCAATTCACGTTTGTTAAATGTAATTTGTAGCTTCGAAGATTTCGTTGTTTAAAATTGTCCAAATTGAGTCCAGATTATAAAACGTATATGGTTATGTACGAAATAAAAGATTATGCGACAAGAAAAATTACGGCTTTGTACCAACGAGATTTATATTCGCGCATAAAAAGAATAATGTTTTGTCAAGTATACACCTGTACGAACTATACTACGGATTCATCTGCTAATATTGCTTGTAAAACTGAAAGTAGCCTTTCAAAATTTGAATATCAATTATCTTTTAAATTATACATAACTATTTACACACGAAACTATAATCAGTAGGTTCAGTATTTCAAACACTATCACTTTACAAAAGTTCGTTAAAAAATGAGAATTCCATCTTGGAATCTCTCTTAATGAGCACGTCGGTGAAAAAGTACACAGATTTAATTTTTTTTCAGAAAAAGTTTTCGCAAACAATGCTTGTTGAAAACTTTTTTCTCGTCCATTAATCACCCCGTGTGTCGAAGTTATTTTTATATGATCTTTTACATTGGGAGAAAGATTGGGCGATTCTAGAGGTAGAATCGATTCTCGAAATCATTAATGTGGATTCGAACACGGGTGGGACTTGGTCATTGAGGATTTGAAAGTCAAGGTGAACGATTTTTGGGAGAATCATGTGCTTTTATTGTGTCTTAAAACTTAGGAATTAATAAATAAAATACAAATAAAGTTACTTGTGCGACTATTTTATTTATATAAAACACAGATGTTTCTTCATCGTTCAACTACATGTTTGTAAAAATGTTTTTAAATAATTATCTTCAATATTCTACGAGATAGAAACCGTCATTGCACATCGTGCAATATTTAAAAATTTCTGCCCTAAAGCAACAGTTATTTGGTACTTTTCTGTAGTTATAAAGATTAATTGTTTCTTTTTTTTGTAATTAATATGAATATGAACACCGTCTAAATCAAAATACATAACACAGGATAATATTGTTAAAGTGCCAGGCTAGTGTAAACTCCCTTTTTTCTTATTTGTTTAAAGTTTGAAGTGTGTAGAATGTTATGTCAAGAAGATACATTGAAATTTAAACATTTAGCGACGTTGCAGCGATAAATAAACTTGTTTCACGTTTTACTAAAAACTATATTTTTTAACCTGAACTATACATCCGGTTTTCTTTAAATTTTATAGAGGCATTTTCCATAGAGTGTTTTACAATGTAGTATACGATTGTTTTAATATATTAATTATTTAATTAATTATAAACGTTTACAGTCGTTTTTTTGGATATAAATGATTGCTTTTTCTTGAAAATTTGACCATTTCTACAATTATAAAAAAATTTTCGAAAAATCGTACCCTACATTTTAGATAATACTCTTTAGTTTATGAATGGACAACATTTTTGTATGTCAAACCTCTCAATTCTTGTCAACTGTAGCAGCCAATAAGCAATGTATCACCAGAAGGGGTTCTGGAAATAGCGAATAACTTTGCTATTTTATGCGAATTTTACATTCGCAAAATTAGGAAACGAAGCTGAAAGTTATATCTATATTTTCTGAAAAAGACTACACTTTTCATTGAATAACTACTTGGAAAAGAATTCGTGAAATATAGCCATTTTTTAACCTCTCAGTCTGGTGTCCCCCCTTGAAGTACAGTTGCACGCGGTTGAAAGCTGCTTCCACGTTACTGCACTGACGATGCGCGAGGTTCTTCAACCAGGAAGTAAGCAATTTTACTATCTCGACGATTCACCCACTAAATAGGCAGGCATTCGATTAATTTCAATGCGGCGACCGACTTGAAATCGTAACGAAGCAAGTCCAGAGTCGAGATGCATCGAGTTGCATCGAAGAAAGTTATCTCGGTGAGAATTGACTCACAGAGAACTGACATTTTTCCTCAATTTTCTGAAGAAAAAAAAAAAAAAAAGGAAATAAGATTTCGTAGGTAATTGCACTCTTTAGTTAAGGAACTATCGTCACGCAATAGTATTGCGTAGTTTTTATTGTTTTTGTAATGCGTTAAGTTGCTTCGTTGTTTCGTAGCTATTGCAAAGTGCAAGTGCAATAGCTCCATTATTATGCTTTTTGTTGCACTACTTATCTTCGATCGTAACGTTGGTATTTCCCGACAATTGTTCTCCGTGGCTCACTTCACGAGAACGACCTTTGCAGACCATTGAAAAGGTTAGACGAAAATAATTTGCAATTGTTTAATACGTTCGATCGATGGAAATTCAATGATTCGTTTCAATTGACTGTTATCGGTTTAGTGAAAATGAGATACTGGCTGTGAATAACATTCATTGAAAGAAACTGAAGACAAGATTGTTCGGTTGGAAAAACGTTCCGTACGAGAAATGCTACATTTGTAATCATTTTGTTCAATCTAGCGCATAAATTTAACTACGAACTGAATATTCTCTGTACTGTGTGTTTTATCAATTTGTAAAGACATGAAATAAAAAATCATTGGTTTTACATGGTAGTTAACGTGTCAGTAGCATATATTTCTGGCGATTGACTTTTTTTTAGAAACATTCGTTTTATTGAACACGTGTCAGCAGTTAACTACTTTGTACGAAGGTGATAGAAGTAAAATAAGAGAAGCTCTGTAAGCTCTGGAGCTTAGCTTGTGCGGGTTTGCACTAACCCAACTTAATCTAATCTAACTTGATCTATCCTTAAATTACAGAAATGTAGAATAATTAGATTAAGTTTGTTAGATTTCTTCGTAGCTAGGGTGCAACGACCACGTCTGCGATTTTAAATTTTCCTATGATCGATTTTATATTTACTTGAACGTTTGCCGTTAGCACGAGGAAATAATTAAACGAAGTGACAAAAAATGTGTTATTTCCACGAATTGCTAACGATAATCTTCTAAATAAATATCAAATTGACTATAGAGGAATTTAGAATTGCAGGTGTAGTCGTTGCAGCCCCACTACAAAGAAATCTAGTTTATCATTTTCTTATAATTCAAGAATAGATTAAGTTAATAAATAGGTAACTTTTCTACGAGTGTACCGTTAATATCACAGTACCGACAATTTTCTGCAAATAATAACTTGTTCGATTATTTTGTCGTTCGATAAAACTTATCGAACATCCTAGTAACATGGAAACTTAAGTCGAATACCGGAAACTTGTATAGAAAAAGGTTGTTCGGCACAATGATCTTGACAACATATGTAAGTGTCATTGAAATCGGTGAGGATGGCAAACTTCCAAATAATTTCTTAAGATACTCTCTCTTGTAATATATATGTATATGCACGTGATGTAACGAGTCCTAAGAGCACATGAACATGTCAAAAATGGCGCGCGTATATGTGCGTGTGTCTAACAATAAGAGTAGAACCGCAAAGTGTCAGTGGAGAAGAAATTCGTCATCCCTGGTTTAAAACCAACTATATTTAAGTAGTCGGCTTAAAGAGCGCATTATTTTCTCATTTTATTTTTAAATATTTAAAGGCAGTTACGACACCGTTCCATTATAAATGTTCTACTCCCTTTATTTTACTTTTCGTCGATTTAGTGACTAAGCACGGTTTTATTTGTTTGTCTTGACTACATTGCGCAAGTTAACTCAGGCGCTGCAGTTAAGTGGTTAAGACTAGACTAAACATCCTGTTTACTCAGCAGGGGTATATGCGTGGTAGTTATTTATCTGATTGATAGAAGCTGATCTGTGTCTATAGTAGTTATGTAACTGATTGATAGAAGCGAAATCTTTCTGATAAGGAGAAACAGGTGTTGTTCCGACGACTTTTCGCAGTACAATATTGATAACGGAGTCACCGGTGCTCACGAATATACGAAAAAGAGCAGTTGCTCGAGCTCACTATACACGTGCTTTTGTTTCTCTTGCATACTACAATTGGATCCATAAATATTGGTCTGCATTTACAGTAAATTTTTGTCACAAATATGTATTTTTATATGCAATTAAATCTACAGACATTAATGAGAATAAAAATTTCTCTTTCTCTCTCATTCTATATTGAGATAAAAAAGGGTCGGTTTCTGAAATAAAACTACCAACCACACTTGTTGCAAATTTTTTCCTACCTGAATGCTCGACTTTTATCGAGGAATTGCTGTTTGATAACATAAGTTTTGAAACGTTTGCCATTGTTTTTTCTCGTTTAGTTAATCCTGCATCTCTTTTAGAACGTCGTAGATCAGTTGTGTGATTTTCCGAGAAAGCATCAAGATTTTTTAGTTACTTTGCAGCATCTTTAACGAAACATTATTATATATGATAAAAAGAAAAGGAAAACTGTTTTTGGGTTTGTGTCATAAATATATTTCTTTATTAACTTCTAATAATGGTAAATTTGGAATCCTTTTGGAATTATTACGATGGTTCGTTAAATAGATATGTACCGTTTATGTATTTCTGTAGTCTTCAATTATCATTTCAAATAGAAATTATCTAGGAATTGCGTTAGGCATAGACAGTTTTTATATCATCCAGACAATAGGCCGGAGTGATTCATAGAATATTACGAAAGCGTTTACAAACAATTAGTAAGGTCGCACATGAGATATAAAACGTTGATACTAAACACCTAAGTAGAACTAGTTACGTTAACACTCTGTAACTTGGAAACGAGAAAACTTTTTTTCATTATTTTTATGCGCCAAATGCGACCCTGAAGTTATGCACACGTGTAACGATATCTGTATACGTCGTCAAGGCGTCATATTTAATATTAGAAGTTTATTAGAATATAGAACAGCTTGTTAAAATTAATGAGATCGATTTAGTGTACAATTAGATACGAAAAAAATATCAAATTTTGATATACGTAAATGTTGAAAGATATCGTCAGTGAATTTGAGAGTGCAATTGGAAGAATACTTGAAATAAATTTTTTAACATTTCTGATATGAGAAGTCGTAATTAATAATTAAGAAGATAAAATAAAATAAAGGAATTTGGTATATTTGTAGCATTCATCATTTTTATATTATTATAATTTCCAATTTTTTTCACCGTCAGTCATAAATACATTTGTACAGACTTAAAGTAATTAAAAAGATCATTTGCACGAACTTTATATAGTTTAATAACGTGTTTAAAAAAATTGTCTACAGAGAATTAACAATGTAGTATTTTTTCCTTTTAACCGTTATAATTTGCGCTATTTTGATTGATATGTCTATAAATTTTCTTCTGTAATATACAGCTCGAATTTTTGATCGATTTCGTCGGTTTTCACGAATATTTTTATTCGATTCTATTTCCTAAGTTAATCTGCATTTGAGTATTAATTGTGTGTTTTACATTTTAAAGCTCAAATTGCCAGAAAAGTATGTAAGTGTACCGTAAATACATTGTAACATGGGATGTGTTCACGTGACTAAAAATATTTGAGAAACTCTCAGGTAGAGATATGTTTGACCTTCGAGTGTTCTTCCATTCGACTATATGTATAACGTTTCGTGTAAAAATGCCCCGAATGTATAGAACTCGGATTTCTAACTTTACAATATAATGAGATGGCAAAGGAAATACTACTGGAGCATCCACTCACGAAACTAACTTCTTGCCTTATATTTTCTGAGGAATGTTTTCCTTACATATTTTTTCCTTACATACATATAATGATAATATTTCTGTCGAATGACATCGATCCATATTGCAAAGATTTTCAGAACCGAAGAGCTGAATTTTATTAACAAGTTTCAGAACCGAAGAGCTGAATTTATAATTATACTACATGTATATTTGCCAGCATTACTTGAGTGTTTCCCATTTTTCTACGTGGCAAGTAGTACCATCGTTACATAAATTTTTAATGTATCGTTCGACAAAGATCTTAGGCTATTCAGAATTTTCTTTATTTTCAATACGAATATAGTTCGTTTTTCATACAAAATCCTCTAATTATTTTCGTTAATGTATGGTTAAAGTATCAGTTTTTTTTTTACATTTTATAAATGACATTCATAGGAAAATGTCTCCTTATAAATGAGAAGATTTTTATTTAATACTCGTTACTTCGTATCGAATAAGAAATTAAGAAAAAGAGTTTACGCAGCGATTCTGCGATTAACATCAATATTGTTAATAACGATAAAAAGTATCGTGGCGGATAATTGGGACAAGAAACGAACGATATGTACTTACATTTCGATACACTTTTGTTGTAAAAATTCAAGCGATACCAAACAATTATTACAAGTACAAATCTGGTACGAGTAAATAAAAAATACTTGTTTTTAATTGATTATTTTCTGACATAATCATTAAACGGGGGCATTTATCCTAGTTATTTTACCGAAGGTGATTCAGTAACACGAATTTTCATTTATTTTGTTTCCCGCCGACTCCGTGTTATTTTTGAATAACGTGGCAAGCTTTTGTTCTTAAATGCCATAATTCGTTATACCGCGAAGTCGTTCCGAAACGTGCGTATTCTGCGTGCACAATTTTCGAAACAATATCACGTTGCATTCGCGTGGACGCGTCCGGATTATCGAGGCATTGAAGAATTCAGTTCGTTGATGAAACCCAATGGTTTATGCTTTCCATTGAATGATCGCGCGTTTTGTAAGCTTTACATTTACAATGTTTTGAGAGTGCGGACTTGAGCGTTGTCGGGAATGAACTTTTTGTTAACGTTCCGAGGGTTGAAAGCACTGGATACTCGGATTAAATCCCTTTATGGCCGTACTTAGATGCAGAGAACATGATTCCCTTTTTTTTTTTAATGTACATCGATCTTGTCGTAAATATAATTCCAATTATTTTCTCTCTCTCTCCATATATATATGTAGATATAACTATAACTATATCATATATATACTATAAAATATTTTTCAAAAATATTATGTTTACATATGTGTGTATATGTATATATGTGTGTATATATATGTATGTGTATTTTATATATATATATATATATATATATATATATATATATAAAACTTTTCATGTAATTGTTCTTCGTATATACCTTAAGATATTATTTACACGAAAAGTATGAAAGCTTTAAACATAATGTTCTTGAAAAATATCGTATAGTACGATCTATGCGTTTACTGTTATTCATTATATTCACTGAAATTTTAATCAAATTGGTAACCTATTTGATGAAAAGATCTCTTGTGAATAGTAATAATTGTGTCGATGATCTTATCAATTGCTTGGAAGACATTCAATCGATACTTATGTTGATCAATTTGGAAATTTGATTATCTTTATTCACGAAACCGGTTTATGCTCTTATTATCCACTCCTCGGCCAGCAATAATTAAAACATCTTATCTCCAAAATGCTGTTCCAAAACAATATTTGAACTGCACTTAAGAAAATTGATATAGATTAGTATCTTAGCAAAATAAATTTACACAATAAGAACACGACGGAAATCCGAATTAATCAGTCGATTAGAGTGAAACCGGAATTACCTTCACAAAAATAAACATTGGTCGAATCGTGTGAATAAAAATTGTTACCGCGTTGAACGTAAGAAATAATTGCCACGACAATGCAAATTATTCGACACATTAGCAAATGAACAATTGAAACACGATGATAACGTTGAGAAAATTATGACCTGGAAAAGTTTGTTAATTTTAAATTACGTACAACGATCGACGCGTGTCAAATTAATAACAAGAATATAATATTCAGGGTTTGAGATCTGCGCGTCTTTTGATTACAAATTCATTCGAATATTTTCACATTTCGATAAACTCCTTCCAGACGTAAGAATCGAAGCAAAATTGTGCATTGCCATTGAACACAATAAATGTCGATTGACGTCTTGATGCAGCTGCACACAGATCGAGCGTTAATTTTAAATTACGTACAACGATCGACGCGTGTCAAATTAGTAACAAGAATATAATATTCAGGGTTTGAGATCTGCGCGTCTTTTGGTTACAAATTCATTCGAATATTTTCACATTTCGATAAACTCCTTCCAGACGTAAGAATCGAGGCAAAATTGTTCATTGCCATTGAACACAATAAATGTCGATTGACGTCTTGATGCAGCTGCACACAGATCGAGCGTTAATCCATTGGCTCGATACGGTGTCGTTCGTACGGCCAGCAGTATGCGTGGACGTTGACGCGTGTCGACATACACGGCTAAGGTGACAGTCACACGCACAGCTCTTAAGTCCTCTTATATTAGCTCGGGGTGAGTGCATGCTTTTATCAGCTTATCTTCGAAAGCGATGGTAAACATTTGAATTATTAAGTCTTCCGGTCGGCCCTTTTTCCTTCTTCTTCTTCTTGTAACTTTGAGATGTCGCTGTTTGGGGACGCGGGTGGCCAACAAAACAAAGCAAAAACCGTCAGAGAATGTTGGATAATGGATGTTGCTCGAGAGCACTGGTGCTGCAACACTTTTTCGCCAACGGGCTCAAATTAAAGACAACATTTTCTACGAACCAAGTTTCCAGTAAAAGCAAAAGCAGCAACAACAACGACAACGACAAGTCTTTATTGTACCGAGACTGTATGCATTAACACTAAACGTACCGGCATTTTTCTATACCTAATCTTACCATAGGGGGTCATTTGACCCCTTATGAAATAAACGTAGATTTTTCGTAAAAAATTCTTTATTTATTAAAGGAAATAATTTGCAACATCGTTTCTGATTTCGTACAAAATGAAACACATATTTTTATCGTTACAAACAAAACAATCGACCAATTACATTTTTTACACAGGATGGGTTTCTCCTTCGTACATTTCCCGCGAACAAATTTTTTTACAAATTATGCAAGTTTGCGTTGATTTTATCGCCCGCGCACAATCTTATTTGACATTTTTTCCTGGATTGAGAATTATTATTGGAGCTGCTCGATACTCCTTCTCGTTCATTTTCCTTTTCTTCTTCGCAAAATTCGAGGTACTCTGTAACAAGCTCGTCTGCTAATTGTAACAGGAAAGATTGCCTCGATAGCTCCAATCCAGTTGTTTCCTGATAGAGTATCCACGAATTGATTCCAGCCAGATAGAAAATATTGAAAAATACCTGTACAGGCCATCTATTGCACTTCGATTTTACGCTATACTTTCGCGCCATTTGGTCAACTATATCGACGCCAAATTTGCTTTTATTATAGTAACTGATCGTCTCGGGTGTCTTCTTTCCATTGTTCTTGATTTTTACGGTTTTACGTTTGGTACTCGATATCGCTACTTTTTTTCTTGGTTTTCATTTATAAATCGTTAGCGTACAGTCGTTCGATTTGTACGTCATTGTTGAAAGAAGTTTCGAATTATCTTTCGTTGTTTTTGCAAGTGCGGGCAATTCCCTCCTGTTCGCACGCATTGTTCCCATTAACGTTGTCCTTTTCGCCAATAATTTTCCAGCCAAAGATGAAGTCGTAAAAAAATTCTCGGTTGTAATATTTCTTCCACAGTTGGTGAAAGCTTCGACTAATTTCATCGCGACAAATTCGCTGAGCGGTATTGACGTCAGTCTGGTTTCATCGCGTCCCAAGTACGAATTCAGAACTAAGGTTCCAGTTGGAAAACTGCTAAAAAATACGTAAACTTCGTACGGGGTCAAATGACCCCCTGTGGTACGTAAGGTAGATAAAGAATTTTTGTCGGTAAAAAATAAGCTACGAGAAAAACAGAAAGTGGGAAATTGAATAATCGGATGATATAAGAATTTACAGAAAGTCAAATGACCGACAGGAATAACAATAAATGTACGAATTTAAAGTAAATTTTCAAAAGGGGTCATTTGACCCCGCTTGGTACGTTTAGTGTTAAAAGGGAAACGAATGAAGAAAAGAAAGTAAAATTAAGTATACGTTCGGTGGAAGGTATATCTGTAAGCTGTTATTAATCCAACAATTTTCTATCGGTTCTCTCGAGATTGAAACGTGTACGAAAATTAGCATTGCACGATCGGTGCGAGTTATTTAATATTTGCAATGGAAAACCATGTTTAAAAATGCAAATGCTGTTGGATACTCGAGAAAAAGTGCACTATTTGAAATATTTGTACACGAGTCGAGTATTATATTTTTGGGAAATTTTAGTGTACCAATTGGTTACCATTGCGAACGAAGCAGAGTATTAAATGTTTACCAGAGGAAAGACAACCTCGAATTACCATTTGACATGGACATTTGAGCTTGAGTTTGGGGAATATCTTAAAATACAGTAATTGTTTCTAGATTTACAAACTTGTACGATTTGATCATAGATTCGCAAATTTTTATGCGATTAGAGAATTTTTGGGATTCTTATTATTGGTGTGTTAATCAGTGTACTACAGGGATAAGTTTATGTTTATGGAGTTCGATCGATCGTGATTTCAGCAATCGATTTTTCAAATTTGTCATTGACCTTCGTGATAGTATTAACAACGAATTGTTCACACTTTTCCAATAAAAAGAACTCCAAACACCATCTAATTTAGATTATTTTTCATGTGTATAATTAAAAATTTTCTAAAAATGATTCAAACGACGAATAATTGAAAATAGTTCGATCAAGGTCGTACTTTGGACTCATTTTTAACGGAAAAACTTCACTGGATTTTGATCAAATAACATTTTATTTTACGTTAGTAGTTGATATGTGTACTTGAAACAAGAATCTCTATTTACCCCGCTGACGAGTCTACAAGTTATTAAAAATTTGTGACTCGAAAGTGGGAAATACTAGGTTGTTCGATAAGTTTTGTCGTTTTTTCCATTGTAAAAAAAAAAAAAATACTATGACCCTTCAACTTTGAACACCTGTAAATATACGAATGAGTCGACAGATGTACACGAAACTTCACACAGGTTCATCAAACAGTAATATCATCTTTAGAAAAATAAAAATAAATAAAGATAAATAAAACGACGAATCGAATACATTTCTTATCGAACGACAAAAATGATTGAGCAACCAATTATTGTGACACTTCTAGAATGTCAATTCTAGTAGGTAACATTTATTTATTTTACTTTTATTTGACACCTCTGTTACACAAAATCTGCAATATCATCGTAAATGTTTATGTATTGCGAAAGATAAAATGCAGAATAACGACAATGCGAACGAAGATGCAAGGCAGTTAAAATTCTACTTCTAAACAAACGCAAGTAGGTCTTGTTGGAAATTAATTTAATGAAAAATCTTGCTTACGAAACATGCACGTTTGAATTACTATTGATGAATTGTAGCCATTACCTTTTCATGTACGAACAGCAAAATACACTATAAATTATATTAACAGAAAAATAATAAAGGTTTATTATTAGTAGGTACGTAGAAGGTACCTACGTTATTATTAGTAGAACTAATATGTTATTATTAGTAGAACTAATACGTTATTATTAGTAGAACTAATACGTTATTATTAGTAGAACTAATACGTTATTATTAGTAGAACTAATACGTTATTATTAGTAGAACGTTGTTTATTATTAGTAGGTACTAAAACCTACGCTTCATTAAGTAGATCGTCGAATTTGTAATTCTAAGTGTCAAGTAGTTTATATCTATGACTGCGAGAAAAGTAAGAGTATGGTAGTTATATGTCACGAAACATGACTTTTCTTGCAGATATTTCATACGACGAAGGATGGAACAGTAATAATAAACGTAGAAGAAGGAACGTGTTCATGACCTCTGATCAGTGGTCATGACACTTTTCCAGACCTTGTGCTGTAAAAGGAAGCCTTGCACTTACACTCGCTCGTATTTATAGTGTGTTTTGCTGCGAGCACGATATTCAAGAAAAGGAATAAAGTAATGTTATCGAATGATGTTCGTATTGATCTTTCTCTTTTGAAATGGGTTAGGTAGCGAGAAGAGTAATGCTACAGTAAAAGCTCTTGCATAGTTTCAACTTACAATAAAGTGCAGTTGTCGATCGTCATATCGCAAAAGTGTTAAAGAATGTATCGAAAGAGATGTGAAACTCATCAGCGTTAGACTATTTTTGCACAAATAAAAATTCAATTGGATATTACACCATTCCAAATTAGTATTATTTACGATGATCTCTAGAAGTTGCAATTACTACAATCATTGGATTCATAAGCAATCCAATCAATTTATAATTGAAATTGTTATACCTTCGTAAGAAGTCTGTGCTTCCTGGTTCGAAGAAAAAGCAAGTTGTTCATCTTGCACTTTGTTATAATTGTTTTTGTTCGATATTTTTAAGGTAGTTAATAAATTCCACAAATATTGATTACATTTAGACAGTTCTGGATGATAATCTTCGGGATTCAATGGTCTTAACAAAATATAGTGTATTGATGTTATAATTATATACCGAAAGATCGATACAAGTAAATCGAAATAAAACGACATAATAAATTTTAACAAAGCTACCAAAGTAGCGTGGTTAATTAAATATACTAAATGATCTAAAAACCTCAATGAATCGATGGAAAAAAAATTTGCAACTGTAAAATGACATGTACTTATTTCGCGAAATGCAAATCTTAGATTTTGTTGTCAAATTTGAAACTTCGAAATCTTATGAATTCGAAAACAGTGTTTCTTTTTCAGTTTCTGTACCTGCTACGTTATTAATTATTTTTCTAATTGTTCTTTAGATACAAAGAAGATCAAACGCTACATTTTTTGATATCAGGAGTAGTATTATAAAAAAAAATTATCCATACTTTCGGCTCTTTACGTGGACCCCTTTCAAGGAATAATAAATATTACTACGAATACAGTAGCAGTAGTATTGGTAAAATTAAGAACTTCGCAAGAAAGAAGTATACTAGGTTGTTCGGTAAGTTTTGTCGTTCGATTGAACACTAGGTTGCTCGATGATAGTACTATACTATATAGTATTGTTTAACAAGTATATAGAACTATATAGTACCGTTCAATAAGTATATAGTACTAAATAGTACTGTTCAATAAGTATATAATACTATACTATATAGTACTGCTCAATAAGTATATAATACTATACTATATAGTACCGTTCAATAAGTATATAGTACTAAATAGTACTGTTCAATAAGTATATAATATTATACTATATAGTACTGTTCAATAAGTATATAATACTATACTATATAGTACTGTTCAATAAGTATATAGTACTATACTATATAGTACTGTTCAATAAGTATATAGTACTATACTATATAGTACTGTTCAATAAGTATATAATACTATACTATATAGTACTGTTCAATAAGTATATAATACTATACTATACAGTACTGTTCAATAAGTATATAATACTATACTATATAGTACTGTTCAATAAGTATATAATACTATACTATACAGTACTGTTCGATAAGTTATCGAACGACAAAATTTATTGAACAACCAGTTAAAAAGGAAAGGATAATAGAATTCGACTGTTCTTCCTATTATTGAACAAATTTACTGTAAATCGATCGTCATTGTCCCTTGTAGGGACGAGTTTGGAACAACGAGCAATTACAAGCCAGAACACAAACTACTCCGACCAGTCGTGGGTCGTAGCAGACCCTCGGGCCAGAAACCGGGTCCTGAACAAAGGAGAGTCTGCCTCTTCGTTTTTTCCCTTTCCGTTTTGCTTGGCGAAAGCAAAACCCACTGTAAATGGAAAGCAGTTCGAAGGTGGGATCTAAAGTTATAGATAAACGTTTTTTTCGAGTGTTTCAAATCAAATAGGAAAGATCTATTGATTTTTCAATCAAATTCGATGGACTCTCGTAGACCATTTTTAATTATACTCAATTAACGCTAAAACTACCGACAGATTTCGTAATATTAAGGTACACCTTATATATATCTAAAAGAAAATTAATCACACGCGTAGAATAGAAAAATCGTAACGTCTTCAGGAAACGAAATTTAAAGTAAATTTCGTTATGAAAGCAGTTGGAACCAGTCATTTTAACTGGTTGGTAAATCTAGTGTTAAACATTTTTCAGAAATAATTCGCACAATGCAAAAGGAAAAAGAATTCATGTATGTCGTGTGTAGGTTTAGTTTCACCAGGAGAATCTCGTCAATTAATTGGCAATACTTTTACGAAGATACAATAAGAGATATCAAAGTTTTTAGGTTACATTAGTGGCTGTCGTACTGAACGTGTACGGTATCGTTTTAAAACTCGATGATCGAGCACCTGTAATACGAGATGAGCTTTCTGTTGCACTTATTCTTGGTGTATCTCGTTTACTTTCCTTGTCGAAGAATTCACAATTTTAGGTTCGATTCAATTACGATTTAATCCATTACTCTATGCAGATTTTCATAAAATTAACGGTGGAGAGGGTTTATTCGCACAAATGTGTAAATAATGTCTACTAAAACGGTCCAAACGAGATCATTATCGTACTTATTTTTATAGTAAAAGCCTCACCGATCCGCTGATATTAGACACTTTTCATAAAGATATAAAAAATATGGAAATTTTCATTTTGGAGTAATAGGTACGTACATAATGCGAGACCCGTTTTGTGTTACTCTGTCTCACTCGCTCTCGACCTAACCCACTCATTTTCCTCGTCGGTCGGTCCATGAGAGACTAGGCCATGTCTCGAGATAAGAATCATTACTCGTTTCGGAGTAACAAGCTCATTTTTTCATTCCGAGAGCTCTCAAATTATCCATTAATGCGTTCGCGATTGAATTATTCTTATTCTCGAAGTATTAAAAATTCGTTAATCAATAAAAGTTCTTTGTTCGGTCTACCTTGTTAATCGTTTACTTTTTAATTGAATTTTGGACGTTATTCCTCGAAGCCTACCTTGTTAATCGTTTACTTTTTAATCAAATTTTGGACGTTATTCTTCGAAGCCTACCTTGTTAATCGTTTACTTTTTAATCGAATTTTGAACGTTATTCTTCGAAACCTACCTTGTTAATCGTTTACTTTTTAATCCAATTTTGGACGTTATTCCTTCGAAGCCTACCTTGTTAATCGTTTACTTTTTAATCAAATTTTGGACGTTATTCCTCGAAGCCTACCTTGTTAATCGTTTACTTTTTAATCGAATTTTGAACGTTATTCCTTCGAAACCTACCTTGTTAATCGTTTACTTTTTTATCAAAATTTCGGTGTAATTCCTTCGGAGAAGTTTCAGATGTAAAGGTACTCGGGCCTTGGTGAAATTTCGGCAACAATTTTCGTCGGAGAACTTTCACCTTTGATCCAGGTGCTTCTCTTACGTTTCGATTCTCGAACAACGTCTGGCATTTGTGGTCTCGGTTCACTGGCTTTGTCGATCACACCGACCGGTCGAAGGAAACAGACAGTGAGTCTGCTGTTTGCTCTTCGAATGGAAAAGTGAAAGTATGTCGGTGGGTCAAGTGTGCAGAAGGATTCTTGCGTAATATCTTCGTCAACCTTATTCCACTGATAATAATTCCCGCTCTGTTCTCGATTTCTATCGTTCTGTTTCTGCTTTTCAATTTTTCGATACAGGACAATCGAACCTCGAAGTAGTCCCAATGGGCTACAATGTCAATCGAACCATACGTTTATTATGACCAGAGATGGGAAAAATCTTACCCCTAATTCTATTATCATTTCCATTTTATACTTCTTTGTGATAAAGCTTTCAGCTTTCAATTCTGCTATTGTATAGCAGTAGTAATATTTATTATTCCGTGATTTTATTCCGATAAAAGTTTCGAGCAACGAATGGACAATTTTTTATCCGTTACTCGTTGAATACAAATGAGAATTTAGATTATAAAATATCTCACAATGAACAATACAATTTACCAATCGAATAAACGCCACGAATAAATCGCTCGATGCTATTCCGAATTTCTAGAATATTAAGTGTCCTCAAAAGAAATGTATCCGAGTGTTAATATTATACAGGTTAATATTATGCAGTCATAATGATATATCAATTCTTTTTAACGACGTACGATATTCAAAATTCTACCTATACAATATTAGTCGACATTCGACTACTTGGAACTTGCAAAACTACAAATTTCAACGAAATTTATTTTCCTCGGAATAATCGAGTTCAGCTTGACCTTCTCTGGTAGAAATACGTAAATTACTTTTTCCCGTAACAAAGAATTATTAGCAACGCAAGATGTCAATTTTATCAACGTTTTCAAGTTAGAAATATTTACAAATTAAAAATTTGATACAGCAGATTGCATTGATTTTTATACAAGCAATACAGAATATTTCTGTTACAACTTGACCATTTTTCTTTTTTTTAATTTAATTAAATTTATTACGATAATATCAATCCATTGCGACGAACAAAAATTCCAATGTCGAAGGAAAGTTTCGATTCTACGAGGAGAATTTTATTTTCGCTGTTGATTTTGTGAAACACCGAGATTGACACAAGCTCTTCGTCGGATTATACAGCTGTATAATCGTGAACGGATCATAGGCTGTGTTTGTGGAAAACGCGTGTGCTGGAAATGCAAGAATAAATAATCACATGGTTTTATGTTCTCCGAAGGTGTTCTAGGTATGCAATCGAAAATTCTCTGTGACTCGAATCTAGGACGCATATTTTACGCCAGTCGTGTTTCAGGCTGTGTACGAATTATAAGACTCGCGAATGTAGCGTGTAAGAGAAGAAAGTTAGATCCCGATACAATTATATTATAACTAAAGTACAAACTTCAATTTCTTCGAAGGACCAACGTCCAAAATTTTATTTGAAAAAATAAACGATTAACAAAGTAGGCTCGACAAAGAACTTGGTAATTAAAGAGAATCTAATTAAAAATTGTTCAAGTACGGAATTTCAGCAACAACGAATCGCTAATTACATTTTATAATCTACGAAAGACTAATGTTTGTTTAATTAAATTGTGGTAGTCATTGCGAGCAATTGTAATACCACATTTTTGATTCATGTTTTCGCATCCTCTTTTGGAACATTTTAATATAATTAAAATTCCACAGAAACAAGAAAGCAAAGAGATTACATTACAAATTAAATAAATTGTGTACATTCGAATACTCGGTCGCGGTTGCATTGTCTCGATGTTAACAACTTTCTCTTCCGTGCAAAATTTTCATTTTACTAGACAAAAATGGCAGTACATTGTAAATGGTTAGAGAAATTAACGAAACAGAACGCTTTATTATAGATTAGTACCAAACGAATTGATGAAATATAAAAGTCTGTATCTATCGATAAGTAAAAAATTATGGAAATATCTGACAGAAAAGTGTAACAATCTTTCAGAATTATACATCTAACCGTAATAAGTAATTACTATTTGTATCTTCGTGAATATAGTACTCTGCTTTATATCCGTACAGTTTTTTTTATATTTACAAACAGTGGTGTAAATGTCTTCTTTTCATTTCTAAATATAACTTGTGACACCTAGTACAGGTGAAGCAAAGTTTAATCAAAATCAATTGACTGCTCAAGATCATTGTAGGTAAATAACCATGTACAAACATCGCGTTTGTCGCTATTAAAAGAAATCCTTATTTTATCGTATCAGAAGTACTTACTTATCGTAAACCTTCTAGAACGTACAAGTCAACTCAACTGGAATATTATGAACAACGAATACTACTACATCTTCATCTGGATAATTACCTAGATGTATTATCTCGAAAACGGTATTACTTTACCCTAATAATTACCATTCGTTATTTCTAGTGTCGGTTTATCGCAAATATAATATTAACCGGATAGAAATGTGTTTAGCTAAAAATTGATTCGGATGAAAAAATTTCTTTTTATGCTCGAGACAAAATGTTATCTGATTTAGTTAAAAGAGTGAAGTAATTATTAATTAAAGTCTAGAAAAAATTGTGCCCAATTGTGACTATAATGCATTAGATGGTTATAATGCGTATCGGTCATCAGATGAGACTTGCTAAGCAAGTCCGGCTACGTTGGCAAAAACAAGTTCTCGCAGTGTCCACTGTGAACTGGCATTGTCATTGAGTAAATACAATGCTGTCTGTTAATTACGGCTGTCCGCGCGGGATAAGTGTTGGTTTACACAACACCGACAGAGCAAGTTTCGTTCGAGCGATTGCAAGCTGGTGACACTCCGGTGAAATCACGATGCCTTTGAGAAGACACGAACGATTGAAATTGTTGGGTTAACTCTGACGAAGTTCCGCGTGAACGAGAACGTTGTTTCTCGCTATCTGCCCGCCATTTTGGTACACGCGGTTCGATGGAAAATTCGTCGCAATAAATCGATTCGGAAATCCACGTTTTCGGCAGATCGAACCGCTACAAATTTAATTGTAATCGATTCTAGTATCGAACGAAAGAAAAAAATGCGATTTAATACAAAAATATTTCAAACACGTTTGAAACAATACTCGAAATCTAACAACTTGAACCGTAGACACTGATTTGAAATTGATTTCGATTCGTACAAAGTGCACCGTTTATCGAACAAGGAAATTACAGCGAGATGTAAAAACGCAATATGCGAGTATGACTTCCACGTGGTTCCTTGAGGATGTAAAAATAAATGATTCGCGCCAGACGTTCTGGAAATAGAATTACGAGGTCTTATAAAATAGTCGTTGGGAATACGGAAGAAGATACTCATCATCGAAAATAGGAAATAGTCGTACATAGTACATAATGGTATGTTCGGTAGACTCTTCTATTTAATTCAATTGCAATTCTATCGTTACAATGGGAAGGCAAATGTTGTACAAGAGCGAGAGAGAGAAAACTGTTCCTTCGAAGTTCGCTGAGAACAAACTTTTAATCGTGGTGTTCTGAGCGTAGTTTTTCGTACAAGTATGATCATAAGCACACTTTGATCCCATTATTGTATTTAGCTTGTAACGATCGAAGCAATCCTTATTTCTTCGTTTTTGTTACATCTATACGCGTCGATACATACGCGTAATCGTGACGATAAACGAAGAAAATTATCCAACAAATTGAAACATTAACAGTCTCTTCGATAACAATCGAAAGGAACGTTTCCGTACGCGCAAGTAAACGAGGTTAGTTACGGTTAGTGTTCGTTTTTCGCATACAGCAGTGGCAGCCTTTAAAACTGACGGGTCTCATGAATTTTCGATCGACATCGGAAGATTTCAATTTTTCACACTTTGAATTTCAAACACGACGGTTGGAGTGACCTGCAAAACGAGAGAAAAGTTACAAACTTGAGCAGCAAGTTCGCGCAAGAACGCAAAAAGAACGCGACCGTTGCCTCACGAACACTCTCTAATTCCACGAATTCCTTGCTCCAGTTTCCGACGTCCCCTGCCTCCCGACGCTTCAAACGCGTTCCCAATTTGACTTTCCGATGAACCTTCGAGCCGCCAGGCGAACCGCTTCCGACGCGTTCTCGACGATTCGCAAGAAACACACCGAGTCGCGTGTTTTCCCACGAAAGGTAGCGTTTCGTAACTCCGTTCAGTTCCTCAAAGGTCACGCATTTCTCCGGGATGTTCAAGGACGCCGTATCGAACACCGATTCGAGACTCTTGGACTCGGGGAATGCTTTGATCACTCGAAACCAGTTTCTCCGTCCGTCATCTCAGCGTTTTCTTTTTTTCGAGCAAAACGAGTATTGACTAGTGTGCAGTATACTAGGTTGCTCGATAAGTTTCGTCCTACTGTATTATACAGTACTGTTCGATAAGTTTTATCGAACGACGAAACTACCTAGTATATCGTACGTTGACAATACAATAGTATGTATTACACGTGTGACGCATTTACCAGTACGTAGTATGTATTATGTTGGAAGTATCTTTTCTGCGACTTTTGGAACAATTTTATCGATTGCGACAAGAAGAAATATAGTAAGTTGCGCGCACAGTTACACGGATTGTTGCCGGCTAAGGGGCAAATACTCTTTCTTGTTCTTTACGCATGCGTCAGTCTCGCGCGTCAAGGCGCTTGACGGCTGCGCGACACGGATGCGCAGATTCATTGTTCCGTCCATCGCATGACGGAGCGATTTCCAAAACATGTACCCAAGTTTGAGTAATACCGAGAGAGATGAACCGCGTTTACAAGAACTCTCAAAATTGAATATTTTGGAAGTATCAGGGAACACCACCCTGACGAATAAAAAAAAAACGAATTTTTTTTCTTCTTTTCTTAAAGTTCCGCACTATTAGCGGAGGCAATACCGAGAGATTATAACCTAATACTTACGAGAACCATGTGTAAAAGTAGCGGAGAAATTCTTTTAAATTTTCTGCCTAACAAGAAGAAAGCTGACTTATCCTCACAATTTGTATTTCATGGAAAGAAATATATGTATAGTTTCGTTTGTGTATAAAAAAGGTAGATCGCTCATCTCAATATCAACGAAATAAAATCGATGAAAAAACGAACGTGCCCGAAATTATTCACTTCTGTAATTCTAGAAAAAGTGGAGTCGATACGTTGGATAAAATGGCACACGTTTATAGCGATTTAAGATGTCGGCGCTGGCCTTCTTGGCTATTTTATGGCGTTTATGATCAGCCGGGTATCAACGAATCCATACTTTTCGAAGTAACAAAAAATGAAAAGAAAAACATTTTTGAAGTATTAACAAACTTACGAGACAAGTAAGATGCCTTATTTATCCCAAGATAAGAGATAGAAAGAGTGAAAGCAGCATGTGCAAAATGTGAACGGCTGGTATACAGCGAGCATAAGAAAGAAATGCGTACAAATTGTGTTTAAAATGAATCAGTTTTGTATAATATACCTACAAATACATTTTCTATGTTAAAGTTACGAATATCCATTTATTTACACGAATATTCCTATTTACTTGTGTTTCTGTGTTTCTCCTGAGATGATCATCGACACTTCTGTTACCTATAATGGTTGTCAGTATACGTTGCCAATGAAAGGTTGAAAAGCTATTATGCACTTACAATAAAATGGTATATAAATTATTGTCTGTGTGTGCGTGCGCATATATACTACACCTATATATGCGACGCAAGAACATCTTCTAATAAAAAGTAAAATGAATGTTTATTCTCCTTGGTTGCACTGATTTGCTTCGAACCTGAATTTGCGTGGTCATTGATAGGTTTTATCTTCTTAAACTGTAATATGCAATTGTTTTCAAACTCTTTTAACTTATACAAGCACAGCCGTTTGTAGAATCGCACGTTTCTGGTTCTTTTGTGCGCGTAAAGACAAAAATTCGTCTTTGAGCTGTACCCAGCTTGAAAATCCGATTCTCCAACGATATAAGCCATAATGAGAACCTTCAGAAAAATGTATATCATTCCCCCACTTCACGTATTGTATTTTAGCTCGGCCAAGCGAGAATGAAATCCCAAATGCGGATGCGTAAACTGACAGGGTGATAAACGGAGAATTCCGTCTTCCTCCACTTCCACATTTTGTATGTTAGTGCACCTCATCTCTCACCTATGACTGTGATGTCAATTGGCCCATATCTGTGACCTACCAATTGCCCGCGAGCTGTAAAGTAAATTGCCTTAACGGACCTAGGCATCGCTTCCAGTGCAATCTGTGTGAATTTACGTCAAAGAGTAAAAAAATCCATTCTGAAGATGTAGCATACAAGGATTTGAAATAAGTGACTCTGGACAGTTTTTTTGAGCCCATTCGCTTCATTTTCATAAAGTTTAAAGTGTGTAGACTGTCGTGTCAAAAAGATACATCGAAATTCAAACATTTAGCGAAGTTGCAGCGATAAATAAACTTGTTTCACGTTTTACTCGACTTTTAAATAGCATTACTCTCGTGTGATAATTCTCGTTAATAATACTATAAAATAACAAATACATGGAATTTGCTTTATATTTCGTAGCATGTTTTTGAAAGTCGTCGTTACTGTTCTTTTCTACACGTGTGGTCAATTTTAAAAATTCCTCTTTTTCTTCGACGATTGGTTTCCTTTTAGACACATATAAGTTATACCTTAATATTCAGAAATCTGTCGGTAGTTCTAGCGTTAAGTATAGAAAACTGGCGTGACGTTTAACGTGTAAATTTAGTAAATTGAACGGATGGCATCGTGTAGGTGACCATGGCCGATAAGCATTGTAATTGAAGGTGAAGTCTGCATCAGATTCTTTTAACGAATCTCTACCAATCGAGATACGTAGATTCATATGTGAAAGCTATAATAAGTGTATGTTTTTTATACACCCTGAACAAAATCTTTCGAGGCTGATAGGCTAAGCGAGACACAAGGATCGACGTTGGCCTAGACTCTGCTCGCATTGTGCCATTATTCATTTCTTCTTCCCTCTGCTGGCCTTTGTGCGTGTTGTATAACAGTTGAATGCTCACTGTATCACGTGGGCTCAAACAAAACGACGAACAGATGATCTCTGATGAAGAATCAGACCGAAGAGTCGGTTCTTACTTTTCGCTTTTTGGATTTTGCCATTCACTTCCAACATTCGGATTCTTTTTATATTTCTCTGTTTTTTAATCGTAATAGTTTGTTTGCTTTCTATATGCTTTAGCACTAATCGAGAATATGGCGTAATTTTGTTACTTCGTTCTAGAAATTTTTATTTTTATAGAGATAAATGTTGCTCCAGAAAAAGTGTCTGGGACGATTTTTCGAAAGAAAATAATAAAACGAATACTTCTGAGATAAACTAAATTTATGAACTTTTATGAAATTATTGCAACTACCTTTAAGGAGTTTTAATATAATCACTGCTTAATAAAATGTTATTGTGTGGGCAAAATTTTCATGTTAGACAAAAATGTCGAATAATGAATGAAAAATAAACAAATTTTTAACAGTTCGACAAATAAACTACCTCGGTTGTTCGAATAAAGTGTACGGATAATTATCTTTCCTTTGAACGATATTTTAATTAATAATCGTGTAAAAATATTCCTGTACTGATTTACAAGTATCTTTATCGACAAGAGAAGTCTATAAACGAGAAAATCAATTAAATTTGTAAATTTAAACTGGTGAAAGCAAAATTCAGCGTTTCATTTTCTCAAGAGTGAAAGAATTCTATATTCATATGTTGAAACATAGGAATGCTGTTAATATTTCTTAACAATTTTAACGATACTCTTCAAAATACTTGAACAGTTAAAAATTAAGACACCGTGTCTTTTATATTCCTGAAATCTGTCAAAATTTGAATTCAATTGCAATTATTTCGATTACGTTCCCTGTAATCGAATCGAACTCGATTCGTCGTACAAAGCCACTTCTATCATTTAACATTACGTCAAACACAACTTCCTCTTTTATGTCATGGGAGATGTGCGAGCCTACAGATTTGTGAAAATAAATTAGAAATAGAATGGCAGTATAACCAAACGGAAATAACTAATGGAAATAACCTCAGTGACTTTGAAGGGAATTATATTTGGCTGGAGTATATTCCTTGGTGTGTATTGACTGAAGTTCTGAAATATTGACCTCTGTGTCACTGTTTGGTTCTTGAGTCGAGTGATTCATAATGATTTATCGTTCTTACGTATTAATATCCATTTATGTCTGTGTGACTTACGTTTAGACAGATATTACCTATTACGTTTCTTTGTGTGGTAATATAAGTAAGTGTACCTGTCGTGCTGTACAAAGGTGTGGCTAGATGTATTATTGGTAATGTATATTGATAACCCGCTGCTCGCGTTCAATCATAGTGTAAACAAAATACGTCTAGACTGTTCGACTGTCGTACAAAAACTGTAACGGAATTAGGGGGGACACCACTCTGAGACGTCTAAATAGGGTAAATTTTGCCAATTTTTTTCCCAAGCAGTTACTAAGTGAAAATTGTAGTCTTTTTCAGAGAATGTAAATATAATTTTCAGCTTCGTTTTAGAATTTTGCGAAAGTAAAAATCTTACAAAATGGCGAAGTTATTCGCTATGCCAAAAATCCCTTCTGGTGAAACATTGTTCGTTGGCCGTCATATGTGACAAGAACTGTGAGGTTTGAAATAAAAAAACTGTTATCGATTCATAAACTAGGGACTACTGTCTAAAATGTCAATAATTGTAGAAATGGTCGAAGTTTAAAGAAAAAGCAATCATTTTTATCCAAAAAGACAACTGTAAACGTATATAAAAAAATTAAATAATTAACATATTTAAAAAATCTCCGTAAAATTTGAAGTGAATCGAACGTGTAGTTCAAATTGAAAAGTATAGTTTTGAGAAAAACGCGAAACAAGTTTATTTATCGCTGCAACTTCGTTAAATGTTTGAATTTCGATATATCTTTTTGTCATAGTGTTCTACACACGTCAAACTTTAAGAAAATAAGAAAAAAGAAGAATGCGATTTTTTTGACTCGACAGTGTGTCCACCCTTAAAGCGAAATAAAAGCGAAGGATTACTTTAAGTTATTGTTTTGTTTCGATATTTTATAAAAGATATTTAATGTGTGAACTTTACTTTTCAATACAGTATTGAGATCTTTATAGAATAGAAAGGAATTAGAATTGTATTGACAAAATAATCTTTCAACAGTGACGTATTATAATTTGTTTTCACCAGACGATACGGATGCTTGATACAAGAAACAATCGAGTGGCTCCGTTTATGTTACTCCCTCTCCTTCTCGACACGCATCTCAATTTCACGCGTCAAGGCGTTTGACGGCTGCGCAACGTAGGTGCGCAGAATCCGTATACATATTAACCATCGCATGACAAGCGACTCTCCTTTCGAAACATCTAACCTGTAAGCAATGAATAAAGTTTGAAATAGGTTACGAAGCTAAGGTTTAAACAGTTTATTAATCCCACAGTGCGTAATAATCCACACTTTCAACAATTCTTTCCATTTTGGATTAATATATTGAGGAAGACTTGTATCCGGGATTGAAACATTTACACGTTGTTATTATATGCATATATAAGGTTCGAACCGAATATATTGATTGTTACTTTATCAAATGGTATTCATTTAAATTAAATATTACTAAAAAATTAAAAATGATTTTATTTACAATTGTTCTGATATTTCTAAGATCATTTTTCATCGAATCGAGTACATAAACCCGAACTAAGCTTCGAAACTTGGGTATCTTTCCTCTTTCTGTCCTGTTACCATAGTGCTACAAACTGACGTAGCTGATGCTACGTTATACGATGCACGTCCAACGATAACGTTTCCTGAGAAAATTAGTATATCGTTTTCTGTTTTATAAGCGAGTTCGATGCATGGAAGGGAGATGAGCCACGTAAAGGATTCAACTATGTCAACAGACATCCCTACTTTAGATAAACTGCAGTAAAATTTAAAATATTTTACAAGTTAAATATTTCCTTGTGGTTCGAGAATGAATTTTGATTCTTATACAGGGTGTTTCAGAAATAGATGGCCAAACTTTGGCATCGTGTTCTTTCTAAGGATAAAGGATATCATAAAAATAGAGGTCTGGAAACTCTTCCTTTTCGAGATATAAACGTTCTTTGTTTATCTCAAAATTGTTCATATTGTTAGATACGAACATTTGTATAAAATAAAATTTGAATGCCACGTGCGAATTATTAACATCAACTTCTAGAGGCTAATTTTCACAGGTGGTGAAATACAACCTGCAATATCAGTATTTACCTTCCCACCAAGTATGTTGATGTTTGTTTTAGAAGGAAAAAATAGATCAGAAAAGAAGGAAAGTACAAAGAAAGCAAAAGCTGCCATTTTGACATCGTGTTCATAGATATAAGGAAGAATATCGAAGAACAGATTAAACAAACGAGGAAAGTCGAGAAATCAGAAACGAAAAGAGGAAAATAAGATTCAGAAAGTATAAAGGAGACTGTTGTGTAAAAACACCTCAATGAGCAAAGTTTATTTTGCAACGAGTTATTCATTAATTATACACGCGTCAATTGTATGTGTTAGGCCCATGAAGGTTGCACTAGTGCACAAAAAAGCGATGAGTTAAATATTGGCGATCATCGTTATTAAAAAAACTTGTCGACCTATCTCTAGATTTTATTTAAATCTGACATTTGTCTTATTACACTTTTTATTACACGTATTATTCACATTATTATTATTTTATAAAAATTTTCATAATTTTGTTTATTTTCCATATTATTACTATATATATATATAAATTTCAGTTTTCACTGAATAAGGATAAAGATTTTGCATTTTTTGATAGAATAAAAATTGATTTTTATTAACTCGCGTATATTCCTTTTACAAATAATATTATTACTTTATTTATTATACATACTTACTTTTACAAAAGCGGTAAAATTTCATTTATCGTTAACTCGTTAACAACAATAATAAAACTCTTACTTTTCTTATACGTACGTAGAAGTGATCAAACATTTTTAAGCAGTAGTGTATATATGTATGTACATATCAATTCTTCGACTTCTTTTTTTTCGAGTACTCTGTATACATTGTGCGAGATGGATAGTGTGTGCAATGGTAGTAAGAAAATGGAAGTCAAATAGAGCTTCAAGTTTAACTAATAATAGACAACCGTTTGTAAATATCACAGAAGAATTGCAGTATCGTTCTGAGAAATTGCCAAATTCTGACGTCCTTGGACCACCATAGAATCTTTCGCGAAAGTGGTGTAAAATTTACGTCCAACCATTGAAAGTTGAGGGCCTTGAATATAAAATAACGATGTGCGCCCAGTATCTGATTTCATCGCGAAGTACAGCTGTCTATGATAAAAAATATTTTCCTTTCTCCATCAGAATTCGTCGCGCGCGAAACGGAAGTCCATTTAAAGATTGCCTTCGTCGAACGTGACCTTACGAGACTATTGAATGTATATTATACAAAAATATTCTCCTTTGGGTACGATAAAGTCTCCAAATTAATCCAGTTACATTTTGCGATAAAATTAGAAATTATAACTTATCGAATGCATTACTTGTACAAATTAAGGGTCTGCTTTTCTTTCTTGAAGATTGTCCAGGATAATTGTGATCCAAATTAAAATAAAGAATAGCAGAGACTACTGACTGTTCGGCTAATCTTTTTAAAATGGAGGAGTAAGAGGGGAAAAAAGAAATTGTTCACGTATAGATAACTTAAATATTTATTTCTATTAATTCATCGACTACCGAAATTAAATTGGAAAAGATTAGAAATTATTATAATAATAAGCTTTCTACATACTTATCGCTTTCACAGATCGAACATTGTTATTATATTGCGTACCAAACTAAGCATGAATATTTTATGAGATTTATTTTTAATGTTTGGAAATTTCCAAGAAAAGTTGTTTTGTACCTGGAACTGGCTAATTATTTCCTATTGAGTTATTTCTGCGGATTAAGGTAAGGTTGTGTTTTTTTATTTCTGTAAAGTGTAACGGAAGGAATTGAAAGTTTTTTTTTTATTGTACACGTTATTGATATATGATATGAACGACATTACCAAACTTGATGCCTGTACCAGAATGAAGATATTTAGTGATGATTTTTTTATAAGACTTTCTCATTAAGAAATTCTCGTTATTTTATTAAATTTTAAGGGGTGAGTTGCATTTAGATAGGAAACGTGAAAATTGCATCTTCTAATAATAATTCTATGGTAATTATTTATTGTACAAACTTACAGAAAATTAAACATTAATTGAATATTCAGTATTTCTTTTAAGCATTCTTTTCTTAAAACTCTTTCTTCTTTACCTATTAACTCTGTGTATTTCATATTTTTTCATGAAATAAAGTAACACTAAACTGCATATTTACACGTAGTATAATGGAGATATAGCCTAATGATAAAATAAATAACATTTTTGTATGTACATAAGAAAAACTACATCTTGCTTTGGTTACAAAAGTCTTGTTTCTTATACAACACTTTGATTTATAGTAACATATTTTTTATCTTAAACTTAAACGTTCGAAAACTTTTTAAAACACAAAAATAGAATTTAGAGAAACAAAAATTTTTGGTCAATATTTCAGCAAGTGTACAAGAGTACTGTAGAATATATACAATAAAAAAAAAAATCAATAAATAGGAATAGTATTTTGATAATAAGTTTGAATATAGTCGTGTAAATTTCAGCAACTATATTTTAGATGAAAAATGTGACACCAGTAGTCTGTTTTGTTTTTTTACGTTTCGACATTTGTCGAAACAAAAAACCGAATATTCAAGGCCTCGATATATAGATACTACGTACACAATAGTATAAAGCAATATTTGTCGACCAGAGTTTGTTAAGTCCCACTAGAGTACTTTAGAATTAACAACGATTTCTAGACAGTATGATATAACTTTTACTTGTAAAAATCTCACTGCATAATAGATTTTTATAGTATTTATATATACCAGACTTTTTCAATATTTCAACGTTTATTTGCTCTTTTCTGCTCTTCTCTTGTCAAGTTTGATTTATTTCTCGAAAAATTTATTTGATTGCGTAAGAAAAATGTCTTTGTTCACATATAGATAACTTAAATATTTATTTCTATTAATTCATCGACTACCGAAATTAAATTGGAAAAGATTAGAAATTATTATAATAATAAGCTTTAATGGTCTCTTTAATGGTCTGATATAGTAGTACTTAACCTTTTTAATCTTACAGCATAGTTTGTAAAAAGATTTTTATTCTTTTTCGATCGATGGTCCAGTTTAGGGAAAGAAAACTTGACGCAGTTCTTAATCGTAAATAATTGTAGTTTTTATGAAAACTGTAAAATATAAAATTTCAATAAATTATTAAATAATGAAAGAGGTCCAGCGACACGGTATTGTGGTTAAGAATCACTAATTTCGTACGTCATTGATGAGCTAAAAGCAAACAATAAAAGTACACCAGTGTATGGTTAAACAAATGCAAATTACAGATGCTCGTGTATGCTTTGGGAGTTAGTAAATCCTCGTTGCATTAATTATCAATTGAATCATTGTTTATTATTGTACTTTATGGACACAGAATTCTCTGAATGTTGAAAGTCTAATAATGGTGATATTACAAGTACATAATGGCGAAATGACCATTTAATTTAAGTTATACCTACATACATTAAAGAGATAAATAAAGGATTTAAAATAATTTTGTATAATTATTTGATTTTTTTTTACGATCATCGTCGAACAATGTTTAAATATTTATTGGAACTTTACGTCTGATAACATTTAAAATAATAATATCAATACCCGTTTTACTTTTATGATTCTATTATAGATGCAAATTTGCAATGAGTTTCGACGTTCACACTTAAAAAGTTTTCTCACTGAAACTAATTTATTTTTTTTTGGTATGCTTTTGACAAATAATTTTTGACAACTTATAGACTATATGTTTCTTAAATATTATAAGTTGAGGCTGCTGAGGTAAAATATGCGAGTTAGTTACTTTGAAGAAATATTTGGTTTGAAAGGAATGGCTGTTATTCTATCTAAACTATAATGAAAATAAAATTGAAATCTGAAAATAATTCAAAGCAGAGAATTAGAGCATAATTCAAAATATACATTCGTTGAAGACTGCCTTATTTATTTAATGTAACGTACACAAAAGCACTTTTATAAATTATTTAAATTAACAACAGTCTGATCGATCCGACCTGCTGGTATAGTTTTTCTAAAGAAAAATTCTATTGATATCTGAAACATAAGAAATAATGAAGAATTGCTATTGTAATCAATTTGGTGTAACGCATAACGTGGAGGCGTGCTCATCGAAATATCATTAGCAGATATAGAAGTGGATATTGAATCAAAATTAATTTTGGATGCGGTAGATGGTAAGCCCTACCATTCAATTATAGACATAATCCTAAAAATGGTATATTTTGTGGCGGACCTAAAGCAATGAGTAACAATTCCAAATTATAAGTAAAAAATGAAAGTTGAGAAACTCTCTATTCTGTGTTATCGAATTATACAATCTTTATTGCTTTAACTTTTTTTCCATCTTACAAAAATTTTCGTAAAGTGTGTAAACTTCCATGTGTCCCTCGTTTCAAATTTGTTTACGATATATCAACTCCATATGATTTTCCAAGACGTTCTTGTGCAGTCATATAAATAATCGAGCTGTAAATGAAAATTATAATTCCAAAAAAAAAAGAAAAAAAAAAAACGCGAACAATTTTTCACTTATGTCTCACGTATCGATATTGGTAATAAACAATTTATTAAACAGAAGTACGATTTTAATCGTTAATAAGCAATTGCTGCAAAGCTAATAGGATCTGACTGAAATAGAAATTTCTAAATTCTTTCCTTTTTTTTTTCACGAGCAAAAATCATCTCGGGTGAGAGTCGAAAATCTTGCGTCATTCTTTAAACAGAATCACATTAGCCACTTATCTTACCGAACAAATATCCATACACGATTCCTTTTAAGCACCGACGTCCGCGATAAACGTATTTTCTTCGCGTAACTCGCGCTAACCTCCAGTCTCTTCGACTTTAACCTTGATTGTAGCGGCTCGTGAAATTCTTTTCGTTAATTGGCGTGTCGTAGATTCTTGTTCGGTGGCATACAGCCTTGGTTCGTTCCAGGATCGTCCAGCACGACTTTTCTGTAGAAATCGAAACGCACGTGTCTAACGGACAAACATTTGAAAATGTACTCTTTACTTCGAATTATTTGTGCATTTAGTTGCACTTAAGGAGAACAAATGACGCTGAAAATATCATTTCGAAGCTAAAGAACCTGTGTCTTTATGATAATTCACGCACGGTGTTTATACGTTAATAAGTATTATTTCGATTGTACGAATTGCTATTTAATTAACGTTCTTTCGTTTTTCATTCGATTAAACTTGTATTTAGAAATATTTATTGATGTATTAGAATTATTTAGAAGTGTGTTTATTATTTAAGGTAATTGTTACACAATAATTCAGAAATGTTCAATCAATCGGGTAACTATTAATATAGGTATGTTAATAATTAATTAATAAGCTTAACGTAAGTTAAATTTAATTGAGTTTTTCTCGAAAAAGCTAAAATCGTCTCATGTATTCATAAAATTCTTGTTTAAAATATCACTAATGGAAAATCTGCTCCAATTTGTCCCTGTGATTAGAATGGCCGTATTTCAGAATTTTATACCAAGAAAGAAAGTTTTCAAGAGATGAGTTTCTAGTAAACCAGGCGAAAAAAAAGTTCAAATATTTAACTTTGTAACGAGTTATTTTGATTTGCATAATCTAACAGAAAAATTTTAGATTAATTTGCAAAGTCTTGCGAACTTTTATGTTTACAGATTAGAAGAAATTGGCAAAAATGCAATTGAATTAAAAATTCGCAAAAATTGAAAGTGTTGATCGTTGAAACTAAAAATTTTGTCTAAATTTATGTACACGATACTACATCTGCAATGACATTTACAAATTTTTGGTTCATGGAATAAATACGATGGAGTCTTTCAACTTTGGATAGCTCTCCAAAGGCAATGCATAAAATACTCTGTCATAACAGATTGAAACATTCACGTAAAATCTCATGAGTCAATATTAATACCAATACAATGAGAAATTTATTTAATTTCTCACAAATGAGGTATTAAATGAATCTTTAAAATACTTAAATATTAAATGCGTTGGAAACTGAGGAATAATTTCATTAATTCCTATTTATTAATATTGTGGCTACAATAAAATGTTTAATATTATATCGTACTTAATTTTTAATGTCATTATATTCAGTATTGTATATAAAATTATTAAATTTCAATTTTGCCGATTTCGCTGTTTATTTTATGTTTAACGCGTGTTATTTTCTATTATTTCAATGACATTATCGGTTATAGTATTTTTCAAAATTGAAAATAGTATCACGTTCGGAAGAGAAGTACAAATGTGATTCTTTTCCCATTCTTAAATTTTGGGAAAAAAGAAACGGACACTTTAACATCTTTCACCGAGAAAAATGTTTCGAGGATAAGAAGAGAACACGATGCAATTATGTTTAGATATGGCCCATGATGACCATCTATTTGATGCACTGTACGGTGGTACGTTTTGTGCCATGGCATTCTTTTTCGTTTCGTCCACGTGGCTCACCTCGCCGACCTTGTCCGACATTCTACGACTCAAACTGTCGCGGACAACGAAGCGATCGTTAGCCGTTCCTGTTGGAGATATTACGTTTTCGCGTTGTTGAAGTCTCCGTGGCTCCGCGCATTGTTATTCATGCGATTTCAAGATAAAGTGGTTTTAAGTAACGGATCCTCGCGCGATTGGAATCCAATTGGTCCATTACGTCGCCGCGTGGTTCCGATCAGAGGTGTACTTAAACTTGCGCAGAAAAAACGCAATGAACAATTGAAAAACTATTAGTATTACATTTTAGGAATTAAACTATTAATAGTACATATTTGTATAGTTTACCCCGTGTCTAGATACAGTGATCGTTACTCTTTATTGTGCGCAATAGTGTGCTTTCGTCGCGAATACAATAAATATGTTAATATTCAAAAGTACTGTTATCTGAACGCTTATGACTTATGATTTCTTACCTCATTTGCTTCTAGAAAGATAAAATTCTTAAATATTTACGTAAACTATACCAGTTTTCATCGTTTATTTAAACGAACGAAGTTTAATACTAGAAAAGCGATTGTCGTATACGAAAATCGTGGATTTAACCGAGTAATAAATAATTAGACTTCTTTTAAAACTGGTTTTAAACTGGTTTTAATTCATTGTTACTGGGAAGGTATATCTTTCTTCTGTGAACTGTCTATATAGAACGTTTTAACATCTTTCATGCGTGCAAGACTGCTGCCATAATTTGCCTTGGCCACAGAGACTTGTCTCGAGAGTAATAATAAAACATTCCGGTCCTTGGTTCTAGAAACTACAGTTCTAAGAACCAATCGTACCAAGAAAAAAATTACGAACAAAGATTAATTTTATTACTAAATACTACGCGAATTTATTTTTCTTCAACATTCTATTGTATTATCCAAACACTTAAATCTTTCTGTTAGTTTGGATGCGAAAGGTTTATCTGTATTGTGTGATTGCAAACAAGATTGAAATATTTATCCAGAGAAATTCCTTTGAAAAATATAATGCATATATAAATGCTATAACAATTGTATATTATAACGTGTATAGTTTGAATAAACATTGTTCATTTAATGCAAATATTTCGAAACTCAATTTGAATAGTCTCTGGATGACTATAGGACATTGATATCACAACTCGGTCAGTTTTATTTATGTGGTAAATTATTATAGAAAAAATCTATTCGATGGTCATGTTAATTACTCCTTCTTTTATTTTTTTACAACTTTCTCTGTATTCATACCGTGTTTCACATTGTTTACACAATTTCCTTCCTTCCATATTCAGTTAAGAAAAGCATGTACTAGCGTGTCGAAAGTTGCTAAAACTGTGAATAGTTATTCATAATTAAATTCTCCAGTGATACAGCGCAACATTATTGCCATAAGATCGATCCGTGAGTGAGCATTAGTTTTAATTTTTGCCCGTATACCTAGTCATTCGTAACCTACGTTTAATTGCAATCTTGTTCACCAATTTTCACGCATTAGGCAATTCGTGCTTACTTTTGAACATAGATAATATTTTTCACGTCAGATGATTTTCTGAAACAAATAAGTATACGTACCTTGAACGTTTCACGTGCAATTAATTTATCAAATAATTAAGCACGAAGTAGTGAACCTTTGTGATCCGAAGATCTCGAACATATGGAAATGTGACCACGTTTCGACATTACACATTTTTATTTCTTACAAAACACTTAAATACTAATATTGATCCGTGGTAGCCTAAATACCTATCGTTAATCTCTTAACGATTGAAATTTATGTCGAGAAATGGCTAACTTTTCGAATTAATGTGAAACGTTACGCTGGTTGAAATGATATAAACATAAACAACGATATCGCGACACGAAACGATAAACGATTAAAATTTGCATGGAAAAATTTCGTTTGATTGTCGAGCAATCGGTTCACGAACAAACATGTGATTAAACGGTACGCTCGTAAATTAGGGTGTGTCTGTGTTTGTGGCGAGTGAGCAGTACGCACGATAACCGACTGACACACTGTTTGGGGACGCAGGTGAGACCATTTTCGCGTATCCGGTCATCAAGCAGTCATATCCGGTCTTTCGGAGCTTCGGTAAATAGATCGATTCGGTCGACACGATTCTTTGCGTGATTGCGTCGCTTGGAAAAAGGGGAGCAGAGGATATTCGAATCGTTGCGACAATGCTAACGAGCTACCATTTGACTGTCGTAAAAATTAACTTTCGTTATTGCACGAAACAGCGCGGTAACGTTCACAATTATACGAACGAGTCGGCAACAACTGAGAGTGATATTTTTCCATACGCGAAACGTATTTGCCAAAGCAAAAACTACTTTGCGAAACGTATTTCTATAACCAGTTTAAAATTGGCGCAAGATCCGAGCGACGCCTATGTTTTTGTGGGGTCTCCTCACCCATAAACGGTTGATGTACATCCTCGTTTAGTTCAATAGGATATTACGACTAATTTACAAGAATTTCATTTTTAACCCGAGTATTATTTAATGGAATTAGCATATGTAAATATAAAATATACAGAATAATAAAAATACATAAATTTATGTTTGAAATAATATATAACGTTACTTGAAACGATTTAAAATAATTAAGACAATATGTTGTAGTCTTTTTTACATTTTTTCTCACTTCCTGAAATTGTTTCTTCTTTTGGTAACATTTTGAGGATAAAAAATCATTGATGTGTGAAGTGTGTGGAATAGACCAGCGAGTGAAAAATGTTTCCAAAGAGTGAAAGAAGAGTGTTTAAACGGAATGACAAGATGTCTGAACGAAGGTATTACTTACCGCTGACTTGAAATCCCGTGGCAGGAATGCGAGAAAAGTGGAAGGGGCATAGAAACACGCGGCAGGCGAAGCCCCATTGGCGTAGATGCAACATATTACTATCATAAAATAGTTATATCTATACAGGGAAACCTGTGTATATATATATCTAATACAGGATATCAATTTTGGTTAGTTTTTACAATATGCCAAGAAAGCATTGATTATATAATATAATTACCAGTAGAAGTAAGTAAAATTCTTCTTAGGAAATAAATAAATAACACCAATAAATTTTCATTCATTTCGAAAGAAGTTATATACAGTGTGTAACACATAACTGTGGCTACGATTTTTCAGGCATTTTCAATAGTCTGATGAAACAATGTTTCAGATAAAAGTTAATCAGTTTCTGGCCAGCTACAAATTTAGATATAAAAAAATGTTTCTTGGTAAATATTATAATAGCTTCCATTGTTTTCTTAAAAAGATGCATAGTTTTCTTTGAGAAAATACTTAATTTTCTGATTTTTATTATCCTGTTCGCTCTGTATTTCTTATATACGATAATAGCAATGTTAAATTTCAAACCTTTCGAACATTGTTCTCTTAGGAAACATAGCTTAATACTTTTTTTGTGGAAAATGACTAGAGTTAAATCGGAGTGTGTCGTACAAAATATTTAATTCCATTAAAGAAAATTAATTGTATTTCAAAATTATCTTTATTACTCCACCTATAGAAAAACTGTTAATATTACATAACATCCTTTTTCATGTTAAATAATTTTTATGAGATAAAACAGATGTTTTATATATTAAATATAAGCATAAACGAAACCTCAGTGGTTTATAGTCTCCAAGCTTTATATTTACTAGATTGTTCAATAAGTTTACCAAACTTTCGAAATCGTCGAAAACTTTCAGCATAAATTCAGAAATTCATTCGAAAATCCCGCGAAATCTCAATTCGTGGAAATTCTTGGAATTTGACGTCATTGCTAAGAATCCACGAAATAAGAATACCTCCTCGAGTATCATGTGCTCTTGATACCAAAGTTTTAGAATCGCCGAAAAATTTTAGCAAAAATTTAGAAATTCATTCGAATATCCCGCAAAGTCTCAATCCGCGGAAATTCTTGGAATTTTACATATAGTAATTTCTAGAAATCAGCGAAATAAGAGTACCTCCGCCAGTATCATGTTCTCCTGATACCAAAGTTTTAGAATCGCCGAAAAATTTAACAAAAGTTCCGAAATTGGTTTGAAATTTTCGCCAAGCTTCATTTCGCGGGGTTTCTTCGAAATGATATTTGCACGAAATCCCAAAAATTTTGAGAAACAAGAAATCTTATTACCAGAATTTTTCATCGATTTCGAGACATCGGTATCAGGAGCAAATGGTATGCGTGGAAGGGGTACGATTTCGCGGATTCTCAGAAATGACGTTATATTCCAAGAATTACCGCGAAGTGAGATTGGGCGCGATTTTCGAACGAATTCCTGAACTTTTGTTAGATTGTTCGCTGAATTTTGCCTTTTGTATCAGGAGAACATGATAGTCGAGGACGTATAGTTTTAAACAGTTTTAGCAGTATGCCAGGATCGGGTTAAGGAAATGGAAACACATAATGGGCAAAAATAAAGTTTCTGTTGTCAGTCAAATTGATTTTATTTTAATAGATCAATTCGCGCTTTAATACTCATTACAAAAATATTGTTCTTCAAAGTACTCTACTTGTTCTTATACCGCAAAAATTATTATTCTAAATTCGCAGCCAATTAGCTCGGTACTACCCACGACGAATAATTATGGTTCGTCGTAAGTAATACCGATTACCAGGTCTCACCACGTGGAGGTTGCTGCGAGCGGAGACCCGGAGAGAGATAGATGGAATCAAAGTTCCATCGATCTCCCTCGATACGCGGTACAAACGAAATTACTAAACTCCAAAGATAGAAGGAAACACTGTTCCTTCGATCTCCTCGTTTAGTTCTGCCAAGCAATTACATTATGGAAAAATTAGGCAAAATTGGGAAAGACGCGACACGAACCGTGCAGTCGGTCCTACTAGGTCGGTCCCGTTTCCCCTCAGTGGGCCCGATTAAAGAGGAAATGCACGACGCCGTCCACTCATATAGAGTGCCCCGTTTCTCCCAACTCCGCGTCAGGAACCACGCAAAGCGTGGACCTGACTCACGAAGGATGACGAAGAGAGGGTCTTATGGCACAGGGCTTCCGCAGGGACCGATGCGAACACCTGCCCCTGTGTTCGAAGCATGTTCTCTCTGGAAGCGGACGCACCAGAAGAGACGGCGATCGACCGTTCGGACCACCTGCACGGCCGGTCACTTGCTTATGCAACAAGCAGTGGTGACCGGGCTGAAGAACGAGGAAGCGAGCAAAAAGAAGCTAAAGATTGGATAATTGCTTGACAGATAACAGATATTTGTACACGGTGGCCTTAAAACTAACTTATTCCAAGCTTAACTAAAGATCCCACGGCGGTTGCGACGATAGTGTCCTCTTCGTTTTTCGTTCTTCGTTCTTCGTTCTTCGTTCTTCGTTCTTCGGTGTGCCTACCTAAGAAAAACCTAAACTCAAGGCATGATAGAAAAATGATGGAAAATAGAAATAAAGTTGGTTAGTGATTAAATACAGTTATGCAGTAACAAAGGAAATAAAGGCAACAATGACAAAAAAATAAACATGGAAAAACAAGTACAAAGTAAAATCAGAGAACAAATAAAATAAATTACACAAAGAAACAATTAAAAACCAAAGAAAGGATTGAGAGAGTGGTCGCCAGTACTGACCACCGCCTACCGGCGGCCAGTACCGGTTACCAAGGTGGGGGGTCCCCCCTTCCATAAACCTAAAACGAAGAGATCCGTCCACCTCGGAGGCTCCAGGAAGAATGAAATTTTAAACAACCGGGGGCTCCTTATATACCCTCCGCAAGGCCACTTACCGTTACCTCCATTGTCTTTGTTCGATCTAATCGAATATTTCAATACATTGATGGCTTTTTAGCCATTATTTATACTAGAACATTGTTAATAATTGTCTAAAATATGGTCCTACGACGGTTGTTAATAAATATGATAAATAAACATCGAGATATTGCGAAATTTGCGAAGACGAACGGTTTCGGTGAATGTTTGTTCATTTCCGCGACTGTTACTAACATTTACGCATGTTCGCAATATTGATCCAACAATGTGCATCTTATTTATGCATTACAAATGATGAAATAACTTATAGAAATTGTGTTTTATCGAGATTCGAGGTATAAACGTGTTTCTTAATGTTGTAAAGCATGGAAAGTAACAATTGATTATTAGATACATTAATTTAACATTTGTTTAATTCTTATAATTTACGTAATACGCGTAGAAGTTGCGTTTTTTACTCAAAAGTGCCCTAATTCAATTAATCGCTTTTCTAGATAGAAAAATCATCGCGATGAATACTCGTAAATCGATGATCGATACGTGTAGCCTTGAGAATGTCAGTTGGATCTTAAGGAAAAATTCCTTCGCGAACAAAGAATATTTCAATAAAATGACGTTTTAAGCCATTATTTATACTCGAAAATTGTTCTTAATTGTTTAAACTACGGTCCTATGACGGTTCATAATAATTATGATAAATAAACATCAAGATATTGCGAAATTTGCGAAGGCAAACGGTTCCGGTGAATGTTTGTTCATTTCAACGATTGTTACTAACATTTATGCATATTCCAGATATTAATCGAAAAATCCTATTTATGCATTACAAATGATTAAGTATCTTATAGAAATTGATATTGATCGAGATTCGAACTAAAAACGTGTTTCATAAAGTTTTAAAGCATAAAAAGTAATGATTTTCTATTTGGTACATTAATTTAACATTTGTTTAATTCTCACAATTTAGACAATATGCGTAGAAGTTGCATTTTTTACTTAAAAACGCCGTAATTCAACTAATCGCTTTTCCAGATTGAAAAATCATCGTGATGAATACTTGTAAATCGATAATCGATACGTGTAGGTTTGACAATGTCAGTTGGTTCTCAACGAAAAATTCATTCGCGAACAAAGAATATTTCAACGAAATGATATTTTAAACCATTATTTATACTAGGATATTAATAATAATTGTTTAAAGTATTTTCTTATAGTTGTTGTTATTTATCATGGTAGATAAACATCAAATTATTCCGAAATCTGTAAAGACGAATGGTTCCAGTTATTGTTTGCTCCGCTACACGATTGTTATTAACATTTACGCATGTTCCGAACATTTATGTTACAATATGCATCTTATTTATGCATTAAAAGTTATCGATACGCCTATAGCAATTAATTTTGATCCAGCTTCCAAGTAATGAGGTGTTTTTTAAAGTTTTAAAACATGGAAAATAATAATTGTTTATTAGATATATCAATTTAACGTTTGATTAATACTCGAAGATTCGAAATGAATACCTCCTCGGCGACAATGTTCTCCGGATACCAAAGTCTCAAATTCGGACATAAATTTTAGAAAATGTTCGAGTTTGGGATGCCTGGTATCAGGAGCACACGCTATGCGAGGAAGTGGCACGACTTCACGGATTCTCAGAAATGACATCATATTCTAAGAATTTCGCGAATTGAGATTTTGCGGGATATTCGAATGAATTTCTAAACTTTCGCTAAAATTTTTCGACGACTTCGAGACTTTGGTATCAAGAGCACATGATACTCGAGGAGGTATTCTTATTTCGTGGATTCTTGGGAATGACGTCAAATTCCAAGAATGTCCACGAATTGAGATTTCGCGGGAATTTCGAATGAATTTCTGAATTTTTGCTGAAAGTTATCGACGATTTCGAGAGTTTGGTACCAGGAACACATGATATGCGAGGAAGTGGCAGGATTTCGCGGATTCTTAGAAATGACGTCAAATTCCAAGAATTTCCGCGAATTGAGATTTTGCGCGACTTTCGAATAAACTTCTGCACTTTTTCAAGATTTATCGTAGATTTTTGGCTTTGGTAACAGGAGAACATAATACTCGCGAAGGTAATCTTATTCCGGGGATTTATTGAACTGACGTGAAATTCCAAGAATTTTCCGCGAATTGAGATTTTGTGAGATTTTCCAATGAATTTCTGAACATTTACGAAGATTTTTCGCTGATTCTGGACTTTGGTATCAGGAGAACATTATATTCGAGGGGGTATTCTTATTCGGCAGATTCTTAAAGGTGACATCGTTTCTAAAAATTATCGCGAAATGTAATTTAGTGGAACTTTCGAAAGAATTTCTGTACTTTTGCTAATGTTGTTCCCTGACTTTGTAACTTTGGTATCCGGAATACATAATAGTCGTGTTGTTATTATTTCACGTAGTTTCAGCAATACAATAGGATCGGGTTAAGGAAATGGAAGCAAATAATAGGCATAAAGAAAGCCTCTGTTGTTACTCGAAATGAATTTATTCAAAGACCTCGTTACATCGGACATACAATTGAATTCTTTCGTTTCATTATCATACTCAAGCATTCATACGCATTCTGAGAATGTTGTGTCTTAAAGTATTCAGTTGTTTCTTATATATTAACTAACGATTGTAAATTCGCAGCCAATTAGCTCGGTACTACCCACGACGAATAATTATTGTTCGTCGTAAGCAATACCGATTACCAGGTCTCACCACGTGGAGGTTGCTGCGAGCGGAGACCCGGAGAGAGATAGATGGAATCAAAGTTCCATCGATCTCCCTCGATACGCGGTACAAACGAAATTACTAAACTCCAGAGATAGAAGGAAACACTGTTCCTTCGATCTCCTCGTTTAGTTCTGCCAAGCAATTACATTATGGAAAGATTAGGCAAAATTGGGAAAGACGCGACACGAACCGTGCAGTTGGTCCTACTAGGTCTATCCCGTTTCCCCTCCGTGGTTCCGATTCCAGAGAAAACGAACGACGCCTACCACTCCCCTAGAGGAGTGCCCCGTTTCTCCATCTTTACGACGAGAGGGTCTTATTTTGGAGGCTTTCGCAGGGACCGACAAAAATGCCTGCTCCTGTGCTCGCAACATGCCCCCTCTGGAAGCGGACACACCGGAAGAGACGGCGATAGACCGTTCGGACTACTTACACGGCCGGCCACTTGCTTGTACAAGAAGCAGTGGTGACCGGACCGAGGAACGAGGAAGCGAGCAAAATTAATCTAAAGATTGGATAATTGCTTGGCAGATCACAGCCTTAAAACTAACTTATTCTAACTCCAGAGATAGAAGGAATCAATGTTCCTTCGATCTCCTCGTTTAATACTGCCGAGCAATTACATTATGGAAAAATTAGGCAAAATTGGGAAAGACGCGACACGAACCGTGCAGTCGGTCCTACTAGGTCGGTCCCGTTTCCCCTCAGTGGGCCCGATTAAAGAGGAAATGCACGACGCCGTCCACTCATATAGAGTGCCCCGTTTCTCCCAACTCCGCGTCAGGAACCACGCAAAGCGTGGACCTGACTCACGAAGGATGACGAAGAGAGGGTCTTATGGCACAGGGCTTCCGCAGGGACCGATGCGAACACCTGCCCCTGTGTTCGAAGCATGTTCTCTCTGGAAGCGGACGCACCAGAAGAGACGGCGATCGACCGTTCGGACCACCTGCACGGCCGGTCACTTGCTTATGCAACAAGCAGTGGTGACCGGGCTGAAGAACGAGGAAGCGAGCAAAAAGAAGCTAAAGATTGGATAATTGCTTGACAGATAACAGATATTTGTACACGGTGGCCTTAAAACTAACTTATTCCAAGCTTAACTAAAGATCCCACGGCGGTTGCGACGATAGTGTCCTCTTCGTTTTTCGTTCTTCGTTCTTCGTTCTTCGTTCTTCGGTGTGCCTACCTAAGAAAAACCTAAACTCAAGGCATGATAGAAAAATGATGGAAAATAGAAATAAAGTTGGTTAGTGATTAAATACAGTTATGCAGTAACAAAGGAAATAAAGGCAACAATGACAAAAAAATAAACATGGAAAAACAAGTACAAAGTAAAATCAGAGAACAAATAAAATAAATTACACAAAGAAACAATTAAAAACCAAAGAAAGGATTGAGAGAGTGGTCGCCAGTACTGACCACCGCCTACCGGCGGCCAGTACCGGTTACCAAGGTGGGGGGTCCCCCCTTCCATAAACCTAAAACGAAGAGATCCGTCCACCTCGGAGGCTCCAGGAAGAATGAAATTTTAAACAACCGGGGGCTCCTTATATACCCTCCGCAAGGTCACTTACCGTTACCTCCATTGTCTTTGTTCGATCTAATCGAATATTTCAATACATTGATGGCTTTTTAGCCATTATTTATACTAGAACATTGTTAATAATTGTCTAAAATATGGTCCTACGACGGTTGTTAATAAATATGATAAATAAACATCGAGATATTGCGAAATTTGCGAAGACGAACGGTTTCGGTGAATGTTTGTTCATTTCCGCGACTGTTACTAACATTTACGCATGTTCGCAATATTGATCCAACAATGTGCATCTTATTTATGCATTACAAATGATGAAATAACTTATAGAAATTGTGTTTTATCGAGATTCGAGGTATAAACGTGTTTCTTAATGTTGTAAAGCATGGAAAGTAACAATTGATTATTAGATACATTAATTTAACATTTGTTTAATTCTTATAATTTACGTAATACGCGTAGAAGTTGCGTTTTTTACTCAAAAGTGCCCTAATTCAATTAATCGCTTTTCTAGATAGAAAAATCATCGCGATGAATACTCGTAAATCGATGATCGATACGTGTAGCCTTGAGAATGTCAGTTGGATCTTAAGGAAAAATTCCTTCGCGAACAAAGAATATTTCAATAAAATGACGTTTTAAGCCATTATTTATACTCGAAAATTGTTCTTAATTGTTTAAACTACGGTCCTATGACGGTTCATAATAATTATGATAAATAAACATCAAGATATTGCGAAATTTGCGAAGGCAAACGGTTCCGGTGAATGTTTGTTCATTTCAACGATTGTTACTAACATTTATGCATATTCCAGATATTAATCGAAAAATCCTATTTATGCATTACAAATGATTAAGTATCTTATAGAAATTGATATTGATCGAGATTCGAACTAAAAACGTGTTTCATAAAGTTTTAAAGCATAAAAAGTAATGATTTTCTATTTGGTACATTAATTTAACATTTGTTTAATTCTCACAATTTAGACAATACGCGTAGAAGTTGCATTTTTTACTTAAAAACGCCGTAATTCAACTAATCGCTTTTCCAGATTGAAAAATCATCGTGATGAATACTTGTAAATCGATAATCGATACGTGTAGGTTTGACAATGTCAGTTGATTCTCAACGAAAAATTCATTCGCGAACAAAGAATATTTCAACGAAATGATATTTTAAACCATTATTTATACTAGGATATTAATAATAATTGTTTAAAGTATTTTCTTATAGTTGTTGTTATTTATCATGGTAGATAAACATCAAATTATTCCGAAATCTGTAAAGACGAATGGTTCCAGTTATTGTTTGCTCCGCTACGCGATTGTTATTAACATTTACGCATGTTCCGAACATTTATGTTACAATATGCATCTTATTTATGCATTAAAAGTTATCGATACGCCTATAGCAATTAATTTTGATCCAGCTTCCAAGTAATGAGGTGTTTTTTAAAGTTTTAAAACATGGAAAATAATAATTGTTTATTAGATATATCAATTTAACGTTTGATTAATACTCGAAGATTCGAAATGAATACCTCCTCGGCGACAATGTTCTCCGGATACCAAAGTCTCAAATTCGGACATAAATTTTAGAAAATGTTCGAGTTTGGGATGCCTGGTATCAGGAGCACACGCTATGCGAGGAAGTGGCACGACTTCACGGATTCTCAGAAATGACATCATATTCTAAGAATTTCGCGAATTGAGATTTTGCGGGATATTCGAATGAATTTCTAAACTTTCGCTAAAATTTTTCGACGACTTCGAGACTTTGGTATCAAGAGCACATGATACTCGAGGAGGTATTCTTATTTCGTGGATTCTTGGGAATGACGTCAAATTCCAAGAATTTCCACGGATTGAGAATTCGCGCGATTTTCGAATGAATTTCTGAATTTTTGCTGAAAGTTTTCGACGATTTTGAGAGTTTGGTACCAGGAAGACATGATATGCGAGGAAGTGGCAGGATTTCGCGGATTCTTAGAAATGACGTCATATTCCAAGAATTTCCGCGAATTGAGATTTTGCGGGATATTCGAATGAATTTCTAAACTTTCGCTAAAATTTTTCGACGACTTCGAGACTATGGTATCAAGAGCACATGATACTCGAGGAGGTATTCTTATTTCGTGGATTCTTGGGAATGACGTCAAATTCCAAGAATGTCCACGAATTGAGATTTCGCGGGAATTTCGAATGAATTTCTGAATTTTTGCTGAAAGTTATCGACGATTTCGAGAGTTTGGTACCAGGAACACATGATATGCGAGGAAGTGGCAGGATTTCGCGGATTCTTAGAAATGACGTCAAATTCCAAGAATTTCCGCGAATTGAGATTTTGCGCGACTTTCGAATAAACTTCTGCACTTTTTCAAGATTTATCGTAGATTTTGGGCTTTGGTAACAGGAGAACATAATACTCGCGAAGGTAATCTTATTCCGGGGATTTATTGAACTGACGTGAAATTTCAAGAATTTACCGTGAATTGAGATTTTTGGGATTTTCCAATGAATTTCTGAACATTTACGAAAATTTTTCGCTGATTCTGGACTTTGGTATCAGGAGAACATTATATTCGAGGGGGTATTCTTATTCGGCAGATTCTTAAAGGTGACATCGTTTCTAAAAATTATCGCGAAATGTAATTTAGTGGAACTTTCGAAAGAATTTCTGTACTTTTGCTAATGTTGTTCCCTGACTTTGTAACTTTGGTATCCGGAATACATAATAGTCGTGTTGTTATTATTTCACGTAGTTTCAGCAATACAATAGGATCGGGTTAAGGAAATGGAAGCAAATAATAGGCATAAAGAAAGCTTCTGTTGTTACTCGAAATGAATTTATTCAAAGACCTCGTTACATCGGACATACAATTGAATTCTTTCGTTTCATTATCATACTCAAGCATTCATACGCATTCTGAGAATGTTGTGTCTTAAAGTATTCAGTTGTTTCTTATATATTAACTAACGATTGTAAATTCGCAGCCAATTAGCTCGGTACTACCCACGACGAATAATTATTGTTCGTCGTAAGCAATACCGATTACCAGGTCTCACCACGTGGAGGTTGCTGCGAGCGGAGACCCGGAGAGAGATAGATGGAATCAAAGTTCCATCGATCTCCCTCGATACGCGGTACAAACGAAATTACTAAACTCCAGAGATAGAAGGAAACAATGTTCCTTCGATCTCCTCGTTTAGTTCTGCCAAGCAATTACATTATGGAAAGATTAGGCAAAATTGGGAAAGACGCGACACGAACCGTGCAGTTGGTCCTACTAGGTCTATCCCGTTTCCCCTCCGTGGTTCCGATTCCAGAGAAAACGAACGACGCCTACCACTCCCCTAGAGGAGTGCCCCGTTTCTCCATCTTTACGACGAGAGGGTCTTATTTTGGAGGCTTTCGCAGGGACCGACAAAAATGCCTGCTCCTGTGCTCGCAACATGCCCCCTCTGGAAGCGGACACACCGGAAGAGACGGCGATAGACCGTTCGGACTACTTACACGGCCGGCCACTTGCTTGTACAAGAAGCAGTGGTGACCGGACCGAGGAACGAGGAAGCGAGCAAAATTAATCTAAAGATTGGATAATTGCTTGGCAGATCACAGCCTTAAAACTAACTTATTCTAACTCCAGAGATAGAAGGAATCAATGTTCCTTCGATCTCCTCGTTTAATACTGCCGAGCAATTACATTATGGAAAAATTAGGCAAAATTGGAATAGACGCGACACGAACCGTGCGGTTGATCCTACTAGGTCGGTCCCGTTTCCCCTCAGTGAGCCCGATTAAAGAGGAAATGCACGACGCCGTCCACTCATATAGAGTGCCCCGTTTCTCCCAACTTCGCGTCAGGAACCACGCAAAGCGTGGACCTGACTCACGAAGGATGACGAAGAGAGGGTCTTATGGCACAGGGCTTCCACAGGGACCGATGCGAACACCTGCCCCTGTGTTCGCAGCATGTTCTCTCTGGAAGCGGACGCACCAGAAGAGACGGCGATCGACCGTTCGGTCCACCTCCACGGCCGGTCACTTGCTTATGCAACAAGCAGAGGTGGCCGGACTGAGATACGATCAAGTGAGCAAAAAGAAGCTAAAGATTGGATAATTGCTCGGCAGATCACAGATATTCGTACATGGTGACCTTAAAACTAACTTAGTCTATACTTAGAATTAACAGTCCCGCGGAGGATGCAATACATCAGTCCTCTTCGTTCTTCGTTCTTCGTTTTCCGGTATATCTAAGAGAATGTATCTAAGAGAAACCTAAGAGAAACCTAAAGTCAAGGCATAATAGAAAATAGAAACGAATTTGGTTAGTGGAAAAAAATAAACATGTAAATACAAATAGAAATTAAAATCAGAGAACAAATGAAATGAATTACACAAAGAAACAATTAAAAAAAAAAATGAAAGGATTGAGAGAGTGGTCGCCAGTACTGACCACCGCCTACCGGCGGCCAGTACCGGTTACCAAGGTGGGGGGACCCCCTTCCATAAACCTAAAACGAAGAGATCCGTCCACCTCGGAGGCTCCAGGAAGAATGAAATTTTAAACAACCGGGGGCTCCTTATATACCCTCCGCAAGGTCACTTGCCGTTACTTCCATTGTCTTTGTTCGATCTATTCGAATATTTCAACACATTGATGGCTTTTTAGCCATTACTTATACTAGAACATTGTTAATAATTGTCTAAAGTATGGTCCTACGACGATTGTTAATAAATATGATAAATAAACATCGAGATATTGCGAAATCTGCGAAGGCGAACGGTTTCGGTGAATGTTAGATTCACCGAATTCGATACATCAATCAGATACATCAATTTAACATTTGATTAATACTCGGAGAATCGAAATGCATACCTCCTCGGCGACAATGTTCTCCCGATACCAAAGTCTCAAATTCGGACATAAATTTTAGAAAATGTTCGATTTTGGGATTACTGGTATCAGGGGCACACGCTATGCGAGAAAGTGGCACGATTTCGCGGATTCTTAGGAATGACGTCAAATTCCAAGAATTTCCGCGAATTGAGATTTTGCGTGATATTCGAATGAATTTCCAAACTTTCGCTAAAATTTTTCGACGACTTCGAGACTTTGGTATCAAGAGCACATGATACTCGAGGAGGTATTCTTATTTCGTGTTCATTGTGGAAAGAATACTGTGACACTTCAACTTTGAACAACTGTAAATATACGAATAAGTCGACAGATCTCTATGAAACTTCACACTAGTTTACCAAACAGTAGTACCATCTTTAGAAACCTAATAGCTTCATTTCTTATCGAAAGACAAAACTTATTGAGCAACGTATTATAATGGCTTCAAAGAAATATTTAACATTCACGAGGATAGTGGGAGTTTTGACCTTGCTGTTGATTATGACACGCGTTATCGAAACTTAAATCGTAAGACAAGGGGTTAACGATCAAGCACGAGTCTGACACGGACAGGGTTAATCGTTCAAAATGTGCATGCCCGAGTCAGACTCGGGCGGCGATAAATTTGTGTTTTAAGAGCGTTCTGTACGACCTGGCCATTAAAATAAGTAATGTGCGTGTTACTAGGTCTCTCGACTCTCAGCTCTATTTCTCATTTTATATATTAATATATAAACATTGACAAATTCGAACTTCGAAGTATTTTGACGTTCGCACGCGAATGAAATAAAATTTTATCGCGAAAACTGTAACGTCAGCTTATACGCAGTTCGATGCTTTAAAACGTACTGTACAATTATAAATTATTAAGTGTAAATGACGTATTTACGTCAGTAAAGACGTAAGAAACGCACTTATGGAAATAATTACACTTGTCACACTTAATTTTCTGATTTTCACTCTACCATGTTTGAAACGTGAGGTTAGAAGTTTATTATGCGAGATACAACATTAAAATTAACAAAGAACACTTTTTCATGCAGGTGACTAACAAATCTGATGACAAAATGGAATCATTTTTGGTGGTTCAGGTACAAAAATACCGTGATCGTTAAAGGGTTAATTAAATTTGAATAATTGTTGAAAAGAAAAAGTTTTGACAGATTCCTAAAATTGAATTTGTGTGAGAGAATTATTTAGTAAATATACATAACATTACTCATAATTATATGGTCCTCGTTTGAATTCTTCGAATAAAGTTAAACTTTTCTCGAATTTTCAGAATAGAATTAAATTATTATTTCTTGAATATATTTTAATTCGTTTTACATATTGGTGTGTATATAATTTTCATCCACTTAAAATGGTTTACTAAAATAGTGCACAAAAATAAATATGAAAATGAATCAGTTTACTCGCGCAAATCTTCTTGGATTGTATTGAATAATATTTATTAATAACTTGTTTATAAAAAACGGATTGCGAAAAAATACTTTTACCGGTGGAGAACAAATTAGAATACACTATCAATCCAGTAACCATAAAGAGTACGGTACTTGAGCGGTGTCCTATACTATATATTATATAATAGTCCTACAGTATACAATATTACTATGAAAAATTATTTCTTGAATCATTGCAGATAATTAACAATAATACAATTAACGAAAAGGCAGATTATAATAATATGAACACTATTTACTCTTTGATGTGTATAGTTTCTAATATAGATAAAAAAGTATCCTTATTTTCACATACGAAGTAATGTATAATTATATAATATTATATAATAAATTATTATTATATAATATAACACGTATCTATTAATAGTTTTCTCGCGAAATTTTACAAAATGTATTTAGAATAATATTTTATCGTTCCACATAATTATTGTATTATGAACTATGAATATGCGTAAGAAAACAGACTTGTTTGCTATCTGTAACTCGAGAAAAAGCAGCTTAATATTTCAATAGGTCGAAACTGTTGAGGTTTGAAAACGTAAGAGTCAAAACGATACAAAAACAGTTGGTTTATGATTGACAATTTACTCGACGTTTAGCTTTAGATTGCTTCCCTGTTATGAAAATGAATGTCGGTCGGTCTAAAATTTCGTCGACAATTTCGAGGTGTTTCTTTTTCGTGTTGGAAAAAAATATCGCACGACTGTGTGCGTGAGTTTTTAGATTCGTTGGGTCATCGATTCGTTCATATCGTAGCCGGGTAACCGCAGACACGGTGTCGGCGTTGGTCAGTCAGCCCTCTGAATTATTAAAGCCGAGTCAACGCAGCTGCATGTAAATTCGTGTACCTGCCTCCACACCCCTTCAGTCTCCTATCTTCCCCTCCTCATCTACCTTTCTCCTGAAACCTGCGCCCTCCGGCTTTCAACTCGTGTTGCACGAACGCTTCGCTACTTGGCCACTCGACGCTTCGTTTGTTGCTACACGAGCTCTCTATACGTGTACGGATTATTCTTTGTCCACTCGTATGCGCAATTATGTCGAAAACCGTGGTCGAAGCTAGAAGCGTGGTTTTCGTTTTTGTTTCTATGGTATATGAAATTGTAAAAGATATTTATATTAGTTTCTTTGTAATTATTAATTCTACAAAGTTATATTTTGCTTGGGACTAATTATACGTCAGATATGGAACAGTTAATGAAGAATAAATTGTTTATCAACGATAAACAATTGGAAGGCAGTCTGTATAAAGTAATGAAATACTAATATGTTGTTTTGTTACAGTACAAGAATGGTACCAAATTTTATGTGTGTATATTGGAAAAGAAATGTTTCATTACATGTTTAATAACTTGTACATTTCTACTGCAATATTCGGCTTTTCTGTATAATTTCCAACGTGTTTTTAGATAACTGCTTATACAAATTTTGTATAAACTTTTATGAAATTGCGTCTCAACCTTTTTCACTTCCTGACTAATATGAATGTGTGTAACAAAATTGGAACAAAATTGTTTTCCATCTCTCTCTCTCTCTCTCTCTCTCTCTCTCTCTCTCTATATATATATATAATAGCAATTTCATAAAAGTTTATACAAAATTTGTATAAGCAGTTATCTAAAAACATGTTGCAAATTATACAGAAAAGACGAATATTGCAGTAGAAATGTATTGCATGGAATATTGCAGTAGAACAATAAATTATTTATTATAAGTTAACTGTACTCGCATTTTCCTACAATGTTCTGTTGATTTTACAGGCCACTGTAAAGCTTTAACATTGTTTCTGTAATATCAATGAAATAATTTTTCACAATTTTATACAGTAGGTATAAATGCATTGACGCGTTAAAAAATAACACGTGTTTTCAACAATCCGTTTTACATTTGTTGTCACTCCTTCACTTATTAGTTTTGTATTAAAATTACAATTACATTATAATTTCTGTTCGTACCGTGATTATTTCTCCTTTACTCAAATCACTTTGTAATTTTTCACGATTATCTAAGTAGAATTGAACGTAATGTTTAATATTGCATGCACACCATGATCGCTCCTTTTTTTCCTTATGCTGCACTTTTTTAAATTCGAATAATTTTTCTTTCTTTATCATTTGACTAATTGTAAGTACCTCGTTCTATTTTAAGATCAGTGAACTGATATATTAAGAACAATAAATTATTTGTAATTCACAGCAATTATTTACAGCGAGATAAACATTTTAAACGCTACTGGAACCTGATCTTTCGATCGTTGGTCATATTGTTCTGAATTACCACTGCTTTGCCATCTTGACACACTATTTTTCATATAAACTTCATATAAAATTCTTGGAAAACAGACTAAATAGTCAAAAAATTTCCATGTTAATAAAGAAGAAACACCTGCGTAAGGTTACACCAGCAATAATTGTGAAAAATATTAATAATTCAAGAGTGTCCTATCATTCTATCGTTAACTATACCTCGAATTATTTGAATAAAAATTTCAAAGATTTAAAATTGCCGCAGTTGCTTAAAATGTTGCGATGTTTAAATTTTTCGAAGCTTTCGGATGTCACGTAATCCAGTTATTTTTTCGTAGCATGTATGTACTTGGGATTTTCTTTATGTTGTAAATGTAACATATTTTTCAAAATGATCTTGGAATAACTACATGAGTGAATTCTATAGACTCATCGATCTTTATTGACAGCTTAAGGCCATGTCTCACACTTGAAACGACAACTTTACTTTTATTCTATAGCGGATAATCTCTCTCTTCAGAAATAATAGTAATTTCTCTACTTTAGAAATAAAAATCACGTATCTATAGAGTTTTTTATAAAATTATATATACAAACTGTAGAGATTAGTAAAACTTATTAAAAGAAACAAAAAAATGTTAATTCTACCGCAATTATGCAAATTTGTATAAATGGACCGTTTTAAAAGGTTTCATAAAAGTAATACAAAATAAGACATTATTTTTTATTTCTGTCTCTGTTGATTCTTTACAAATATTTCACTCATACATAACATAGTATGTAAACTCTCAACGATGCATATTTTCATTAATAGAGAATTCTAATTGTTGATTCAATTTTCATATATATATATATTAATTTCTTAGGATGAGAGACAGCTATTTTTAACTTAAATATCGTTTATTACAATTATTGGCAAATGCTTGCTTATACAATCAACAAAATTTGATATTTTTCGCTTTTCTTATAAATAATATCTCGAAAGAAATTTTCCTAATTTGTAAGTTAATATTTTATACGATTATACTCACTGTACGTAACACAATAAACAATACTATTCCTTGGATACTTACCTGTTGCTATCGTACTCTCTATACGCGACATTAATAACGACAAATGACAGTTACGATAACAACACGTAAAGCACACCATCTACAACATTCTATAATATTAACATTTATCTATTCCTGCAAAATAAAATTCATTTGCGAATATACATTCACCAAGACTTTCTTATTTCTTGCAATTAGTTCTACTAGTTTGCAGAGATTGTACTTACTCTTTTGAAGCAGTCTGTTTATGCAGAGAGATGCACATAGTGGGGGGTAACCTTCAGTGGCCAGTTATTCTGTTACAATTATCGCTCAGTAGGGCATGAAGGAAGACTTGGAGCAGCTGCTCTTTTTGCTAACCCGACGAAAGTTTCGTGCACCTTGGAAACAATGAATTGGCTCGTTTCCAAAGAAAATCAACCCCTGTGTAATTCGATCGTGGCTCAAAGCTTGAACGTGGCTTCTGCAATGTGTGATTCCTCAATTATAATGCTTCCTCACCCTACATTCTTTGCGCATAGTTCTTTGATTCGCACGTGAAATTAATTGCGAATGCCTATAAAAAAACTTGAGGAAATTAATTTCTCCATTGATCCATTGAAATCAACTCTTTAGGGGCCACTTTTGTAGGAGAAGCGTTTAAAGGCAGAAATACGTTTAATAATTGTAAAAACGAGCTATAATAATGATGCGTTTTTCTTTTAAAATTAATTGATCATTACGGAATTATATACAGAGTGCCTTCCATTCCAAATAAACAATTTCTTATTGGTCGTACGCAAAATATAATTTTATAAAATTAATCATTATAAAAAAAGTAATATAAATTTCTTTTACAATTTTATATACCAGAGAAACAAAAACGAGAACCGTTTCAATTGGATAATTATTTAGAAAAGGTGGGTTTCGATTTCGACGATTTTTGAATATGTTGTAGAAATCAACATTTTACAATTTTGGGAGGATAAAAATTGTACAAAATGGCGAAATTATTCGGTATCTTCAGAACCCCTTCTGGTGTGTTATTGATGTTATTGATTCGTAAACTTGAGACTATTATTTGAAATATAGCTTACGATTTTTCTAAAATTTAATAATTGTAGAAATGGTTGAAGTTTGAAGAAAGATCGATCATATTTACCCCCAAAAATGACTTTAAACGTTTACAAAAAATTAGATAATTAACACATTACAAAAATCGTATGCTACATTGTATAATACTCTATGAAGAATATCTCTATCAAATTTAAAGTAAATCGGTTGTGTAGTTTCGGAGATTTCCAAATTGAAAGATACAGTTTCGAGAAAAACGTAAAACAAGTTTATTCATCGCTGCAACTTCGTTAAATGTTTGAATTTTGAAATATCTTTTTGACATAATATTCTACACACTTTAATCTTTAAGAGAGTAAGAAAAGAAAGTTTGATTTTTTTTGCCTCGTCAGAGTGGTGTCCCCCCTTAAATTAGTTACTAGATAGAATAGATTAGGTTTAAGTAAGGTTCGAGTAAGATTTTTTTAACCTGACCTATTAAGTAAGAAGTTATTAGGTACACTCGTTTCGTCATTGGTTACCATGCCATTGTTTATTGAAACAAGAGATAAGGGGCAATCATGAGCTTACGTGGTCCAATGTAGGTAAATAGTAGCAGCGATCTTTTTGAGGAAAAATTTCAAAAACTAAGGCCGATTTGCAGTTGTGTGTGTGTGTGTGTGTGTGTGTGTGTGTGTAGAGAGAGAGAGAGATTCAAAATGTTGACTTCTATAACATATTCACTAATCGTCGCAATCGGTGAGATTTCCTTTTGTAAATAATTACCTTTAATTATTTCACTGGCTACGACTTTTAAAGCACAAGGTACTATTGTTTACTAAGAAGAGATATCTGTGTTTGGTGCTCACTTTTTCATGAGTTTCTGCACTGTGTTAATGCTTAAAATTCTAAAAGTAATGAAATATGAATTTAGGTCAGGTAGTTAAGAGTTTAGCAGATGTTTAATGTTAAATATTTAAGGAACCGATGCTTCGGTAATATAAACTTGACTAGCAAATGAGTCCGTGGCGTAGTTGGTTTGGGCATAAGATTGGCAAATCACTTTGTTTTTGTACGTGAATTCTAATCTCGTTTGCACAACGTTGAATTTTATTGCCGTAAACTTTTGTATTATATATTCCTTGCAATCTACATTACAATTTTAAAACATGAACTTGAAACCTTGAATATATATTAAAATATTAACTGCCTGGCGTGAAATCGTATATCATTAGATTCGGTACTTCAATTATAAATTAATTTCTATTGATAAGAAATTTAGCGATTTTAGCTCTTTAGTGATAAAGAGCAAAATATCATTTACAGAGTGATATTTGATAAATTTAATAAACAGTTGTTCGTTCTTCAATATTTCTTATTTTCATTTCTATAGTATTGCCAAGAGATCTATAAATACTTACTGTACAAATATGTATACAAGTTTTGGAGTTATGTCCAATACCTTTTTTTTTAATAAATCCGGTATATTATTTTTGTTCTTCATTTTTATAACTACTTGGTAAAATCACTGTTAATCGGACAAGGGAATCCATCACCCACGAATGAGCTCTATGTGAAAACTCACGCATCACTTAGACGTGACAGTTAACCAGTTGAAGCGAAAGCACATTGTCGCGTTACGTGAAAAATGTGATTGCAAATTTGCAGTAGTTTTCAAATAGCTTGAAAACTCACTGTCATCGCCAACTGCATGTTACTCGATGTCTTGCGCGAGAGTCGTGAGTCGTCAACGTTGGAAAAACAGTTCGTTGAAAAAATGCACACACCCAAAGCTCTATACAATATGAATACTCGTAATTCTAGAAATGAGAACATTTTGCAGAGAACATGGAGAGATTGTTATCTTGTAATTGGAATACAAGCGTAAACATATAAACGCCAAAGAATGAAAATATGAGAAAATGATTTTTGCAATACGTGCATTTAAAATAACTTATTTATAGAAAATACTAACGTTCGCTGTAGTATAATTTTGCTGGAATTGTATTTGTGTCACAGTTTGTAATTTCGATCCTTACGCAATTGTTGAGATGGTGATTTGTAGGTAAACCGATTTCAATATATAATTTTCGTTATTTTCGTGATTGAAAATTACAATCGACATTATTAGATACGGCATATAAATGCTTCTACTCCTAACGTAACGGAGATGTAAAAATGAAATATTATGTGTTATAACGTGAAGTGACGCAACACCAGCGTGTATCGCATAAGTGTTTTTACTAGTTTGGAGTAGAGCCAGGATTGTTCAAATAATTTAATACTCGAATGTCATTATTAATTGATGATTGATCACAATGCCATTTCTCAAATCTTGGTTAAAATTAAACAAGGATAATTTTCTTTTCATGAAGGAATTGGCGAAATGCTATTTAAATATTTCTATTATTTATTTTCCGAAAGAGTCATTTCTATTGCTGTAAACACAATGACTGCAAAAGGAAGCTTCTTGCGAGAAACTTTGAATATATCAGTATCTTTTTTATGAAAATACAAATGTACAAAACGATGAGTTTAAAGAATGAGTACCACCCAATTTATGAGTATCCAATTCATATTCTATGTATTTAATCGGTTTCAAAGTTAAAATTACCAATTCTAATTCACTTCGATTAACATACTTTAATTTGGTATGCATTCGTATCAACAATTATACACAATTTATTTAAAAATCGTAATATATAAATGGGACGAAATAACCGCGAATTTTACGAAAGAAACTAGTTCAATCTATGCGAAACCAATTAAAATTTACAATAAGATTAAAAGGATATCCAACGAAGTATTAATTTATTGTAATTAAGTTGATACGAAATAAATATTGACTCTAGGCGGATACTTATATTTGCGTCTTTTTCTTACTTCTGAAAATAAAAATACTTTTTTAAATAAATCGTATACAATCTTTTAATTAAATTCATTCTTGGCCAAAGTACATCAATCGATGTTCAAATTAAAGCAAAATAGAATTGGTAATCCTAACTTTCGAATTTAATAAATACGTAAAATATATTATACATATGAAATTGATAGATATACTTATGTAACTGTACATTCCCCGAATATTCGAATACGGAACAATTTGACAAACAGTCTTAGTTTAAGAGGTTTCGTGTGCTCACGTGTCGCAATAAATAATGTATTTCCGCCTTTATCGAGTGAAGACAGAGTCTTTATATCGAAAGAGAGTGGAGGTCCACTCTTTGGAGGTTAGGTTAGGATTCTTGTCACCGTGGCAACGGGCCAAACGACAGAGAGAGATAACTCCTTCAAAACGCGGGAGAGGACCAGCCAATACATTTTCGTTCATAGAAAGAGAAAGAAACGTTCGAAGATAACTTGAAATAAATTATCGTTGCACGATTATCGTAAAATGAGCGATTCGTTCAAATCCATCTTACACGTTACGTACTATCATCCGAAGAAACTAATTTTATCACTAACCTACGAACGTGCAAAGTGTCTCGACACATGGATGTCTCTTATGATATCTCGTCAATCGGCAAGATCTTTTACAGGTGCACAGTTTGTTTTGTCTTCGGAGAATTCTTTTGGATTTGGTCATCCAGTTATACTACAATACGCATTTCATGTCTCCGTTACAACTTGGTCGAGCATTGGCTTTATTTTAGGTAGAGCAGAAGAGTACCTACCTATATTTTGGGTTTGGTCTGGGTTAGATCTGTGTATTTTAGGTAGGGCAGTAGTAGGGCATAAGTATACCTACTTATATTTTGGGTTAGGTCTGGGTATTTCAAGTAAGTCAGAAGAATACTTATCTGTATTTTAGGTTAAGTCTGGGTATTCTAGGTAGAGCAGAAGAACACCTATCTACATTTTGGGTGATTTCTTCTCAATTCTCATTTGATATTTTGTCGCAAAATAAGCTTCTAATATGTTTGTAAATACTGACTCAATGACTATAAATCCCCTTTATTAGATATAATTTTTCTATCGACAGATTAATTATCAATTAATGGGGTTTAAAGGGTATTTCATAAGAATACTTTCGATGATAGTATAGCTGATCCAAACCTTCGGAGATAACTTGAAATAAATTGTCGTTGCATGGTTATCGTAAAATGAGCGATCGGTTCAAACGCATCTTACACGTTGCGTGTTATAATCCGAAGAAGCTAATCTTATCGCTAACCTATGAACATGCAAAGCGTTCAATTCAACACATAGACAGCGAAAGAGCCATGCGATAAGCCGTCTATCTAATTTCATTGCTTCGCGAACGTTTCAGGATTTAATCGAATTAATGCCGACGAGTCCACGTGAAACAGAACCACGATTAATTCGCTTGAAACGGGGCCGGGCCGCGCCTATGGCTGGGAATCTGCCCGCAAACCTGGCAACACACGGAACAAAGCCGCATAATATACCGAGCAGTGTGCAAACGTCTTTCTTGGAACAGAGAAGTGGTGAACACAGACCTCGGTCCATTAAGCTCGCGTTTATACGCGTCCGTGTATGTTTGTCCTTCGCTTTGGCTTTCCCATCCTGCGGGATCCTTGAACCCTCGACTCGTTGGCTAAAGCTGGCACAGTTTCCAACGGCTGGGAAAATGACTTTTCGTTTCCCCGGGCTTAAATTCTTCCTCGTTAAACGCAACGTTTCTTGCCCGGCTGGAGTAAGTGTTTGTACGACAGATAATCACGTGAAAGCCTTGACTGTACAGTGGTAGGATAGGAGAAATTGAAAAGTAAGTGGAAACCACACTTTATGTAGAATGTATTTTTACATCTCCAAAACATAAAATAACACGAGTTGTCGGAGTGGAAAACTGTTGGGGGGAAACAGAGAATGCTTCGATACACAGCGGACAACGGGTTGAAAGAGGCTCATGGTAAAATTATTTCTGTACCCATTTCTCGAGGAAGTTTTACCTTTTATTATTACCTTTAACTTGTTGAAACTATTTTCATCGAAAAATACCAGTTTTTTTAAACCTTTAACCGGTATATTTGGGGAGTAGGAATCTGAGAGAAATTATTTTTGTCCAATAAAGAGAAGTGGTGTATCACTGATGTACGTAGGTATATTAAGGATAACAAGGGTTTTGCAAACTTGTTAACTCCCATAAGTGACCGTTTTATTCAACGTTTCGACTATACGATTTGTAGTCCCTTTCAGAAGATTTCAGCTGTAAAATATAAATTCTAAAACTTATGACAATATAAGTTACGCTAATATAAATATAATCAACGAATTGTTTTCATTATTGACCTCCATTTAAAAGTTACATATACTTTATTTTTAGTTTCTTCGATTTTGTAATAATAATATAATCTGTATGTACTAAATATTATTTAACGTCACAAAACTATAACCAATGTAAAAAATATCTTTTGTGAAAATAAATAGTTTGTCTTACCTACGTTACCTTATACTTGCAGAAATTTGTATATTAAGAAAAAAATGAAAAATGAAAGCATTTTTCATTAGAATTACGTTTTAAGTGGTGTAATCGAGTTTTAATTTTTGATTGTACAAAAATTACAGTAGCTATAGAGTATTCATCAAATACTATTAGCAAATTATGCTATTGTCGTCATTTTGTGTGCGTGTGTGTATGTATGTGTATGTTCTGCTTTTCTAAGTATTTCAATTTGATTTTTTCCTGCATTGACAAATTTTCGTCATTTTTTCATTCGAACCAAAACTTTGATAACTTTGATATCAAAGGACTATTATCAATTTTATTAATAAAATGAACTATGTACAATAGTTCGTCTCCCGCATAGACACATACATATAAGAACTAGTTTCTTTCCTACTGTCTCACGTACAGTTACATTTTTATTTATCATCGAAGAGGACTAAAATACAATGGATGTAAACTTTTAAAATAAAGATATATTTGTTCGAGCTAAATAAGGGGAGTTTTTCGACAAGCTTGCAATTACTCGAATTAAGTAATTTTTCGCTTTCTTTTGCAATTTCTGTTGGACAATTTAACCTCGATTTATTGTTCTAACACACCTTGTATATACTTTTCAACCAACCGCCGAACGTGCTCGCCTCTAAGTAGGTCTCTTGAGCCACTAGCAAGCCCAGGACAAAATGCACTCCTCTCTTTCCTTTTCCATTTCTCTTTCAGTTTCACATTCTTGAGCATCCGTAATGTTACGGAGGATACGTTTGCGTTGTTGAAATAGCGTTACAAACTTCTGAAAAGGTGATGCAGTCTGTTGGCGCAATATCCCAGGACTAGGTTAGGTGAATCATCCTTTGCTCAAGAGGACGCTACTTCTCTCGAACAAAGCTGACCGTTTTATATCCAATGTTGATTTCAACCGGTCCAGTTGGTCAGAATAGACTTTTGTAGCGAGTTCTGGCAATTCCTTGCGAATTGTCAGAGATAACTTTAAATGAATTGTCGTTGTATGGTTATCGTAAAATGAGCGATGCGTTCAAATGCATTTTACACCTTGCGTCTTATAATCCGAAGAAATTAATTTCATCGCTGACCTATGAACGTGAAAAGTGTACAACTCGACACATAGACATCTCATGATATCTCATCAAATCAGATCATTTACAGGTGCATAATTTGTTTTGTCTTTGGAGAATTCTTTTGGATTTGGTCACTCAGTTATAACACACTATGCATTTTATGTCTCCGTTGCAACCTGGTTGAGAGTTGGCTGTATTTCAGTTAAGATGGAAGATTACCTACCTATATTTTGGATTAGGTCTGGGTATTTTAGATAGGGTAAAAGTATCTACCTATATTTTTGGTTAGATCTGAGTTAGGTCTGGGTATTTTAAGTAGGGCGGAAGAGTACCCAGCTCTATTTTGGGTGGTTTTATTCTCAATTCTCATTTGATAGTTTGTGACAAAGTATCTTTTGTAAATATTGTCTCAATGGTTGTAAATTCTCTTTATTGGATATAATTTTTCTATTGATGGCTTGTTGACTAATTACCGATTAAAGTGGTTTCAAGGGTATTTTATAAGAGTTATTTTCGATGAATCTCCTTCATATTTTGTACAGTTCTAGAATTGTACATCAGTTGACAACGAAGCGTCAACATTACACGATTACGACGAGCACGTCAATCATAAAGCCCCTATCTAATGGGATAGTTATCCAATGATATATTTCGGTCAGTTCTTTCGAACGAAGGAAGTGACTGATTAGACTGCAGTTCAGGCTTCATCGTTCATCTGCTACGCTACTATGAAGTCATTTGATGCGGTGTGTGAACTGTTAAAACTTCTAACGGTACTTTCGGCTCGGTTGTCATCTAAATCATGCCGATGAATACTAAAAAGCATTACCCAGAAAGAAATATTGAATTATACGATATTTTATTCTTATCGCTTCGTAGAAGGTACGTGTCAAAAATGACATTATCCACGATAATTGAAAAATCTCTGCACAATATTCTGCGAATAATTATATTTCATCGAGTATGATTCGATCGGTCGAACCGAACAATAAAACAAATTCAAGACGTTAAGCGTACTGAATAAGTCACGTACCGATAAATAAATTAAAACTACTCACTCAGCTAAAAACTCCCGTTTACATAATGGGTTGGGGGACGCTCGTCACGTTTCACTCATTTCATGTCCGTTGTCCGAAGAATCACAATAGAGTGGGTGAAGTACATTCGAGGAAAGTTTTTCCCAGCAACAGAAAGAGAGGCAAGGGCAATGACTCCTTGAACATTTTTTATCACCCATCGATCAAAGTGTTGTTTCTGGTACACAGTATTAACAATACTCGTTGTATTCGTCTATCGAGGTTCATAAATTTTAGAAGAATTCTATGCGTTTCAGCGCGTAAAACAACTCTTCTAATCGATAATTTTATATATTTCAAGATATGCTTCTTATTCAATTAAATTAAGTTCTGCTTCGTTAGACTAATTTTATTCATTTTGCTTATCACCTAGCTTATTACTTAATAAAAGAAAAAGAAAATCTTCTTCGTTGCACACACAAGTCTTTGGCACTCATCCTCCACGCGTTCGTTCTTCGTTCATCTGTCACTCATCTGTCACCCACTCTCTCTACTACACGCCTATAATTCATTTCCTGAACTACTCCTTTGTTTCGTCGATACATCAGTGTCCAATTGTACCACCAACACTAATAATGATAAATAATTTCACGATAAAATTGTAGAACATTGTTGAACGATTAGCCACTGTTTCAGCCATTTTATTCACTACACCTTTTTCATCGACGTAACGTAACAACCAGACAATAGTAACGATAGTCGTAGTTCTTGAAATCCAAGATATCTTCGATGCTCCGTGTCGTACTCGTAGAATTGTACAGGTTCGTTCAACTCATTGGTGAAAAAAACTCGAGGCGCTACTTCTGTATTCGTAGTGTCGACTGTGTTGTTCGACGATCCACCAAGAATAGGTTTTTACGGCTGACGTTGGAACACAGAGTAGTGTAGCCCGGTATTCCAAGAGCGGCGGCGAATTATTTACTTCTTGGACGGAAATAGAACGACGGGGAATTTATTTATCCACTGTCCCTGTGCGCGGCATCCGACGAAAATATAATTTCCTACGGAAAGTCGATTGTTTGCCTCCTGAATTTCGTTCGTGTTTACGACCGCCCGATTCTCGAAAACTATGGCTTCTAGAATCTGTCGGTCCGAGACTTGTTCATCTCGTCGTCAAACTGTTCCCGTCGTTTCCTGGATTATTCTGGGTAAAGGCGATTAAAAGGTTAACTAATTGTTAGATTCTTTATTTTCGCTAGAACTAGACTATGATTCGATCTCTGCAAAGTGAACGATAGATTCATCTTTGTCACCTCGATATTACGTAGGACCTTCTGTACGAACATCGTACGAGTCGAGCTGTGTCTTTGAAACAACCGAATGTAAAGAAACGAATCGGAAGAGTGTAGTTGCAAACTACATTTGCAATATCTTTTTAAGTCCATCATTCGTGAAGTGCTAACAATCGTACAAGAAGGTTACTCGACCGAGGAATATTGTATCTTCGATTCGAGGCAAGACCAATATGTTTAGAAGAAAACATCAGTGCCGAGGATACACGATCATTTCCACTTTCGAGTGATAAAATCGGCATCGTCGGTTCACTTCAAAACGGGGAACTATATTTTCTCCTTTATCTTGCAAATAAGAAGACCTCAATGAGGATTTCTCGAGTTTCTTTATCCAAAAGCTAAAATAACCGGTTTCTTTTTTAACCAAAAATGTGAAATGCATAGAAATACCTCTGTTTCGAAAACAGCGAAACGAATCAAGTTTCTGTCCTAAATCTGACGGTTCTGAATCTACTGCTGTACTTTGTAGTAGTGTTTAGAGACTTAACCTCAAAATGAACACTAAAATTACGCGTCACGTCTAGTACGAACCCCAGTCAATTCTGTTTATCTCATATTACGTTATCCTAAATCTGACGGTTCTGAATTTGCTACTGTACTTTGTAGTAGTGTTTAAAGACTTAACCTCAAAATGAACACTAAAATGACGCGTCATGTCTAGTACGAACCCCAGTTAATTCTGTTTACCTCATATTACGTTATCCTAAATCTGACGGTTCTGAATTTGCTACTGTACTTTGTAGTAGTGTTTAAAGACTTAACCTCAAAATGAACACTAAAATGACGCGTCACGTCTAGTACGAACCCCAGTTAATTCTGTTTACCTCATATTACGTTATCCTAAATCTGATGGTTCTGAATTTACTACTGTATTTTGTAGTAGTGTTTAAAGACAACCTCAAAGTGAACACTAAAATGACGCGTCACGTCTAGTACGGTCCCCGGTTAATCCTGTTCATCGCGAATAGGGAAAAATCGAGGAAAAGACTGTGACAAGCTGTCGCGAGGGACTACGTAGCGATAGATGGTAGGTATCAGGCAAATTCTCGACGTGACGGAGGAATGAGCGGCAGCGTCGTTCGACAATTGACAATTAGCCGGTTCGGGCCGCTGGGTCAATTGGACCCACGCTTCCAGCTTAGATTCGCAAGTCCGGTCACGTCTTGCCGTGAAATTACTCGTTGGTACGCGCACCGTCGACGCTGTTCTGAACGGGTAACTTGAATTGCCCCGACCTGGTATTAGGGGATACATCCTCCTTCGTGTTAGCCGCGTTCGACCTTCGTTGCTCGGGATCCGTCTCCGTGATTCTCATCCGTTTGAGAGCACTCCGAGCAACGAACGTGACTCGAAGCTCACTGGACAGAATTTTCTTCGGACAGAGACTCGCTACGGGTCAGAAACTGTCACACGTGTTGCAGAACAGCGAAACTCTCGGACAGATCTGTTCCACGGTGGAAATATTCGAAAGACCATGGACTTGATTTTGTATCGCATCGATGGTATTGTTCTTGTTATTTTTCTTATTATTGTAACGTTTCTGTTCCGAAGATAGGTAAAGAATGTACATGTCCCGATGCAGTGATCGCGAAAAGGCTGATTTTAAAACTCGTGTAGAAAGGTATTATAAAATACTGAAATACCTGCACTAAGATTCACCGAGTGACGTAATACGATGTTGATAGGAAACAAATTGGTGGAAGTTTTGCTTTCAAGTCTGATCTCAAAACCTGCAACGGATCTTGAATCGGACGATGTTTAAGATGCACTGTCAGCGATTCAGTGATTGTTCTTCAATGATGATACGGTACAATTCCAGTATAAAACGAACCAGCAGAGATTTGGTAGTGGAATATGGATTGAACTGATCGAGGTTTTTAAGGATTTTTAGAGCAAACACGAGGGTAACAGTTAAGCCAAGTTTTAAGAAGTTTGAAGCTTCACAGCGATTCACTGACTGTTCTTCAGCAATGATACAGTACAATTTCAGTATAAAACGACCCAGTAGAGATTTAGTAGTGGAATATGGATTGAATTGATCGAAGTTTTTAAAGATTTTTAGAGCAAACACGAGGGTAAAAGTTAAGCCAAGTTTTAAGAAGTTTGAAGCTTCACAGCGATTCACTGACTGTTCTTCGGCAATGATACGGTACAATTTCGGTATAAAACGAACCAGTAGAGATTTGGTAGTGGAATATAGATTGAACTGATCGAGGTTTTTAAGGATTTTTAGAGCAAACACGAGGGTAAAAGTTAAGCCAAGTTTTAAGAAGTTTGAAGCTTCACAGCGATTCACTGACTGTTCTTCGGCAATGATACGGTACAATTTCAGTATAAAACGAACCAGTAGAGATTTAGTAGTGAAGGATTTTTAGAGCAAACGTGAGGATAAAAGTTAAGCCAAGTTTGAAGAAGTTTGAAGCTTCGCTTCGAAAATGAATCTAGTTTCGCGTCGCAGGAATAGGATGACGTAGAAAAAGGTTGGGTTGGAACGAAAACATTTAGCTAGCAGATTACGGTTCAAATATCGTATAACAAGCGCAGAATAGTATATATAGCGACAGCAGTGCACGTGGATGTATATAGCATATCCGTGTAGCTTAGTGTATTTTGTATCTTGCTATACCTCGGAAAATGTTAAGCTTTTAAATTTCCTTAAACGATTTTCAATTATTATCCAGGAAAAAGGAAGTTTGAGACACTCAACAATATATTCAAAATTCAACTTCAAACCTACAAGTACTGTATTCTACAGTTGACGTATGATTACATCATATTTTATGATTAGTGGACATACCAAAGGATGTACATTTTACGAATCAATCGCTTCGGATGAATAATAACGATCTCTGTATCTTTTTATGTTTCAGGTGAGTAATCATCGCGAGGAGACACTCGTCGTCACCGTTGATCTAAACAGAAGATTGAATAATTTATAATTATTCTACCGGTGAAGTTCTCCGAAAGGTTTCTTTAATTTTAAGCATTACAGTATCGTCTTTTTATTTGAAAATTTATCAACGAAATCAACCGAACGTTCAAGGTCCACTACCACTTTCGTTTAATAGACAGAAAACGTGTTTTTATGGATTTGTTCGGAGCAATAACGAATAGAGCGGTGATAGCATGTAAACAATATAGTGTCGAGGTGACCTTGAACGACCAACTGATTCCGTTGAAACTTTACTACGCTCTCTGTACCGTATGGCTTACGCCCAAATTCTTCGGTGAGAAGATTATTTATCGTTGATCGTATCGTATATTTGTCAATCGATGGTAGACAATTTTTATACATTCTTTTTAACTAATTTGAATCCAAAGTAGTGTACGATTTATATTCGGATAGTTTTTAAAAAATTTTCCTAGATTGCGGTTCAGTTTACTTATCGAATAAATGAAATAACACGTAATATTATTCGTTACGCAATCTTGTATATTATGTTATTATACGAGTGTCTTGACATCCAGAAAATCGTACTAATTTCGAGAACGGTGGCACAGCCAAATGACTCAAATTTATTTTTAACACGAGTAGTGGAGGTAGTTAAACCGCATGGTAGGGATGACCCTTCAGTGACGTTGAGAGGTCAATTGATTTTACTCGAACAATGGATTTTCGTGAAAACCATTTGAGAAATATTTTCGGTAAATAATCGAATAGACACGATGCAGTTAACTACGGAGAATGACAAACGTTCGGTTGGTTAGAAATTTATGCGAACAGATAATTCTATCGTCATACGTAATCGTTCGAAACAAAAGGCCATAAGACAACTGATTGAATATTCCGTATGGATTTAGAAATTTAAATAACACTCAACGGACGTAATTAATCATCCGGGTCTTTGTAATTCCAATGGTTGTTATCGATCGAGGAGCGAGTTCTCGCGAATCGATTGTTTCGTCAACCCAGCCAAGTGAACAAGACGTTTACACCGCGACGGTTAATCGCTGTTAGCAGCAGTCAACCTCGCGGCTGTCGTGGTTTTTGTTCGAAACTGTATACGAACACGTATAAAGCCAGACATTGCGCGCGGTTCAGTGTGCACGCTCGCGAAACGACATATGGCAGTGCTCCAACAAGTGGCAGTAAGAACGTCGCGCACAGACCTTATGGCCGCGTGTACGTCGTCCATTGTCTGGCCTGACGCGTGACATTATACTTTTGCTTTACGTCATCGTTTTTCCACCGAAAATTCCACCCATTGTCCCGCGCGTTTTATGCGTTATTGCCGTTTGCGTGCCGCCTTTTTCCACTCTTTGCGAACGCAAACTTCTGTCCACTTCTATCGCACGTTTCCGAGCTTCCTACGGAATTGATTCATTTCACCGGAAGTTTCGGCGATCCTCCAGTTTACAATCAATGGAGATTGCGCCGGGAAACAATTGGAAAGTTTGTATTTTAAATATTATAATAATTATTAATTATTCCATTGTGTTTGAACATTTATTATTTTTTAAGTAACGTACAATGTTAAATTACTGATCATTTTTGTACCAATCTAACAACATTTTTCCAAGAATAGTATTATGTAGGTACATATATTATACCATACCATTTTTTCAGATGTTTAAAAAACTTTAAGATTTTTAAGAAACTTTCTCCATTTAACCCTTTTGATGCTAAGACTTCGAGTCTCATAGTGTGCAGAAATATTTTACTGAACGCTCATTGGCCTTCACTGCACGTAGTGCACTGATCTATTAACAATAAGTGTCAGCAGATAACATACTTGTAATACACCGAGGTTCTCTAACTATTTTTTGTTCACGATGCCCTAACTTACTCAATGATTTTTTAGTTTCAATATCTTTTTTCACAACATCTCTGGGCCAACAGAAATACTTAACAATTTTGTTTATTAACCCTTAGACTACTTCTCGAAAACTTGGTGTAACTCTACTCTCGTTCGTCAGTTTACTAGGATTGTTTCGTGGTCAGTCGGATCGATGACGTCAGCTTTGAAAAAAGAAATTCCACAGAAATCCGATTCGTCTTCTCGAAAACTTGGTGTAACTCCACTCTCATTCATCAGTTTACGTGCACTGTGACTGGTCAGTCGAATCGATGATGTCAGCTTTTGAAAGAGAAATTCCACAGAAATTCGATTCGTCTTCTCAAAAACTTGGTGTAACTCCACTCTCATTCACCAGTTTACGTGCACTGTGACTGGTCAGTCGAATTGATGATGTCAGCTTTTGAAAGAGAAATTCCACAGAAATTCAATTCGTCTTCTCAAAAACTTGGTATAACTCCACTCTCGTTCACCAGTTTACGTGCATTGTGACTGGTCAGTCGAATCGATGATGTCAGCTTTTGAAAGAGAAATTCCACAGAAATTCAATTCGTCTTCTCAAAAACTTGGTGTAACTCTACTCTCGTTCGTCAGTTTACTAGGATTGTTTCGTGGTCAGTCGGATCGGTGACGTCAGCTTTTGAAAGAGAGTCAGAAATTCGATTCGTCTTCTCGAAAACTTGATGTAACTCTACTCTCGTTCGTCAGTTTACTAGGATTGTTTCGTGGTCAGTCGGATCGGTGACGTCAGCTTTTGAAAGAGAGTCAGAAATTCGATTCGTCTTCTCGAAAACTTGATGTAACTCTACTCTCGTTCGTCAGTTTACTAGGATTGTTTCGTGGTCAGTCGGATCGGTGACGTCAGCTTTTGAAAGAGAGTCAGAAATTCGATTCGTCTTCTCGAAAACTTGATGTAACTCTACTCTCGTTCGTCAGTTTACTGGGATTGTTTCGTGGTCAGTCGGATCGATGACGTCAGCTTTGAAAAAAGAAATTCCACAGAAATCCGATTCGTCTTCTCGAAAACTTGGTGTAACTCCACTCTCATTCACCAGTTTACTTGCACTGTGACTGGCCAGTCGGATCGGTGACGTCAGCTTTTGAAAGAGAGTCAGAAATCCGATTCGTCTTCTCGAAAACTTGGTTCCCTGAACCATACGCGAAAGTATGCTTTGCACGCTCTATCAATATCCGTTGCGTTCCTAGTAGACTGCAGCAGGAGCCGCTGCAAGATACACGATTACGAGTGGAACGTGACGCCCGCGAAGGTCAAGGTGAATTCTCCGAGGCTTGCCAAGAAATTCGCCGGTTCCTTCCAGTCCCTATTGTTCTTGGCAACTTAGCGAATCCACTGATTATCTTCCGTAGGTATCTCGAGTCTGTCGCGTTATGGAAGCGTAGGCAGCCTATCTGATAAAATCTGTTTTCGTACGGACAGGGGACACTGCTTTGTTCTCAAATTAAAACGCCGAGACGAGGAAATTTGTTTCAAGACCATTTCGAAGAAATGAAACATTTCATCGTCGAAGAAGCTGACGAAAAGAACAATCTGCACCGAGAATTTTCATCGTTTCTCTTTCTACCGGAATTGGAAACAAAATGTACTCTTGTAATTGTTCAAAATGTAGACGTTTGATGATCAAAGGTTACTTCTTTATACGGTACTGTATACTCGCTGAATCTCGTCATTTACACTAGTTCACACATCGGGGACGAGAGACGTCAATTGACTTTCATATTTGAACCGACATGGCGGGAAACCACGTTCATACGAAAATGTTGTGTACGTACTGTAAACAAAACGAGGGGTGACGCACGATAATTTTTAAATTTTGTTCAATACTTCTCCGTCGGAGGAATTGTTTTCATGCATATCGCGCTAAAAAAATTTCTCCATCGCGCATCTCTGTGAAAGCTCGCAAAGTAACTAAAGCAGGGGTGACCAATCGGTCTTCTAGTAAAAGTTACTAGAAGTATCTTTAAGTGTGCTCTCGTTGATTTTTAATCAAATATTTTACTCGTTCAATACTGCACACTCTTTCGAATCTTATCAAACATTTATTAAATAATTTAAAAAATACGTGAGAATTCAGGCTACGTGTTTATCAAAGGATACCGTCATCGATGTGTTAACGTTATAATTTCTCAATAAGAAATTCAATAATTTTTTTATAAAATGCGTAATATTTTATCATTTACAAAGTAATCGTGCATTCGTTATGCAGTATTCAGTGCGTTAACAGATTCGTGTTTTTCTTGATTTTCTTTTCCTCTTTTTTTTATTTTCTTGTTAGAGTGTATTTGTGGATAAGATATACGTATATGTATTATGCATAACTGAAAGTCCCAAGAATCTGAGAAATTTCTGTGTTTAATCTAGTAATCGGTATAAACTAACGAAAATCCTCGTTTGAAAATACATATTTCCGCTTTGAAAAGAGTAAATATACTGGGTGGATCATTTAAATGGGAATATCTTGATACTCCAATTATTTATAAATATGCGCGTAAAAACATTGTCTAGAATAGAGTTAACCCCGTTTGGAAAACATTATTCCCTTTTTCTTGAGATTTCAAAAGCATGCATGTTTTTTTTTTTTTTTAACAGAACAAAATGTTTTAAACAGTACGATGCTTTACCATGAAAGAATAATTTTTTATCGTCATGTACGTATAATTAAGAAAGTATACCAAACATTCGTCTCTCTTATGAAATATTTGTTTCACTTGAAACGATTTTTCTAGTTTCAACTGAGAAAATTTGTTAAATAATTGCGCTTACTATCTTTAGCAACCGTAAACGATCTTGAACAATGAATCATGAAACTGTGTTTTAATAGTGGTTATCGTGTACTTGTAAAGAAAATATACAGCATATTGCGTGAACCAAAATAAAAATAAAAATAAATAAAAAATATCATTTATATTATACAATGCTTTGCACAAATCTTGCAAAAACATGTGTACGTAGAAAAAGAAATTGTTCGGTGAAACATTCTATACGGTTAAAAGCAATACGTCGATAATCAACTTGTCACAGTAAAATAGAAGCTTATCGGGCATTCTGTGTAATTCAATTTTCAAATTCTTCCGCCTAATCTGACATCACTCTGTGCGTGTACTCGTGTACAACATAAAATTTGTGCAATTTAAGTAGACCGGGCAGTTATTATTCGAATTCGATTGAAGTTAAAAATAAATACGTTCGAAGCGTTATTTTGTCTTTTACGAATTTGATCGTTAACTTTTACAATTGTCAATTTGTCGCACAGTCCAACTAACAAAAGAAATTATCCACAATTACCACGTCTGATTACGATCGTTCGAACAACGAATAATCGCACGAAAAGCATTTATTTGGTACAATTAGTCGAGGCAGAGACGGGTAAAATTTCTGTACAGATAAAAATGTTGAATTACAAAATGGAATATTTCACAGTGAACAAATAAACATATAACTATCCGGTCGAGCGAACGTCGCGAATAAATACGTTGGTTTTATTCGTCAGCTTTTATTCGAATGTAATTTTATCCATCTCTGATCGATACACGGTATGCACTTCGTGTGCAACCTGTTTCAGAGATTGAACATTGGCGACAGCAAAGCAGTACATTTGGAGCGTAATTTGCGTGCGTGACTCGGCGACACGAGGCAGCGGGTTAAATTCAACATCTGCGCGGATGTTCACGGATCGTCTGGTGAAATTTCAAAAATTTACCACGGCCAAGTGATACTACTTTTGTTATCGCAATCTGCGTCGGGCAAATCTGTAGATAAAAGAGGTAGCAGCGGCGGCAGCAGCGAGTCTTAGACATGAAAAAGCGAGAAAGAAAAACGGCACCGTTTCGTGGGAAAAGGGTTGATGGACGGGGATTCGTGGTAGTGTCGGGCATACGGTGGCGGAAATTTAGCATAAAATTACATAAGAATGGCGGGTGGTTAACGAGACGCGAACCGGCTGGACGGGATGGCGGGATGCGCCGATTGTAATTCAAATCGCGACTTGGTATGTGGCCGTGTACACTCCCTGACAAGAGTTTCCATCGTTCAACGTCGCGTCAGAGAGAATATTCTCTCGCTCTGGCTTCGAATGATTCCGTTTTTTCCCCCAACTTTCCTTTTGCGTTGCTTGTGTTCTTGTCAGAAATTACATCCACGATCCGGGATTCGAGAGAAACACCTTGTTTGACACCAGACTCACCAGCCAGTCAAAATTACCGATTCCAGCTTCTTTTACGATGAAATTTACTTTAAATTCTATAAAATGTTCCCCGAAGACGTTGCAACGTTTTCTATTTTATCACGTGTGATCAATTCTATAAACTCTTTTTTTCTTTCGTTTTAGTTTTTTGTTTTAAATACGTATGAGGTATATTTTAATATTCTGAAATCTACTGGTAGTTTTAGTGTCGATTGATCGATGCGTTTAACGACGAGCGTATTTGAGTATTTTATTATTATTGTGTCAATTTGATGTCCATTGGGGTGTTTCTAAGTTATCGAATGGAAAGAAAATGTATCTGTTCAGATTCATTGGTGATTTTTCTCGTCATTTACCGAGCTTGTTAACGTTGAGTCGAGAGTATTCATTGTCCAGTTTATTTTTATTTTCAATATAAAATTCAATACAGTGTGACGTATTTTGGAAGTTTTTAAAGTGTGTTCTGTTTTGTCTAAATATAGTATTATAAATATGTCAGCTACTTGTAACACTAGACTGATGTGTGTGGACATTTTCTTATAATTTCTTGTACAATTTTCATAATACTTAATCGTTGCATCAATGTTCGTTAACTACTTTCCAAAATATCAGAAATTGAACGTAGCAGATTCAAATGTACCTGTTAAAATATTTACTCGCTCTGTACTGTTCAAATAATTGTTGGATTACTTGTTTATATAATTTCATTACCCGTTAAATTGTTTAATATTTCAAAAGCTGTAACTTGCCGTTTAAGCTAGACATTTAGCGAAAACGTTACAATATTAATAGACAATATTCCTATTATCGTTGACAATTGATCTGTACTATCTCAACTATCTAAAATAACCTAGTTGGTCTCGCAAACTTCTCAATATCGAATTGTTATTAATTTCTCATCCTCTTTCCGATCCGTTTTACAATATATAAGAAAAAAGGTTTCACGACAAATCAAAGCAGTCTAAAACGGTGACGCAACATTATTGCGAAATTCATTTTCTATAAATTGAAATAAAAGAGGTATTAGTGAAGCTTCGCGAAGCGTTTGGTAACTTAACCTATAAATTTTTCAACCAGCTGTGCGATTCTGAAAATTTCAACGGATACTTGTCCAATAATAATTGATTGAAATCGTAGAAGACGATTGCAAATCAATGCCCATTTTAATGTGGGAAAGTTTGAAACGCGTGGAAAGAGTTTCACGCACGAGCTTGGTGATAATTAAGTAACATTCTGGAAGATGTGCGAACGCCTTTCGAAAGAAAAACCGGAAGGACTTTCCCGCCGCTTTCTAACTTAAAAAAATACTCGAAGTCGGTACAGGTTTCTCCGTTCCTCTTTCTTCGGACGCTTCCTTACCGCCAGCGGATGAACGAGCATTCTACTTTATCCTCTTACGGCCAGCGAAGACGTCAGTCCACTCTAAGAAAGTTCGCTCCGAGGCAAAATCGATCAGATGGAAATTGATTCGCAAAATTGGTTCAAATTCGAAGAGTAACGTGTCGTGAAACAAACTGGACACACGGTGACAATGGAAAACATGCCTTGGCGGGACTAAGAGTAGCGATGGGATCCATTCCTATGATATTGCTTCCATTTACTTTCGAAGCTTTGATATTCTGGATCGTAATACACTTCTACCACTGCATATTCACGACCAAACAAATTTTCTATCTCAAATCTCTTTCGTATCATTTAATCGTTTATGATCCGTTTCATTTTCCGGTGAACGCGTACAAAGTGCTGAACTCGAAACAACACCAAACACACATTTAGGATTGAAATTGGTATGTCTGTGCCAATTCGTTTCGAGATATGCTGACTAAGCATAGTATTTAATAATACACTCGTTCTTAGCATCGTGTAATTAAGCACCAGTTTGATTACCCCGTTTGATACCTGTTGCGTTAAAATGCAAACAAGAAGCTATCATCGATGAATCGTTTTACTTTGTTGAACAGAAGGAAAGGTCTACAATTCATCAATTCGACAATTCAATAGTCAAATTATCAAAATAATCGAAATAAGAAAGGATATCTTCAGTTTGTGATTTCATCGGATCGAATTTGTTCGAGGTACTTCGTTCGATAACATTATTCTTTGAGTTATTATAATTCGCAACGGATGACACAGTGTACAAGGGAACTGAACCGGTTCTAGTCGATTGGAACAGGAACGTATGGAGACAAAGCGAAACACGTACTAGCAAGAAGAAGTGAATGTATACTGAATTTTATTTACACAGTGACCATCGATGGCATTGTTATGCAAGAATAATCACGAAGTAATTACGAAATCCAACAATTTGAATTTGACCGTCGTTTGCAAGTTTTTTTTTTTATTGCAGGAAATATAATACTATTTATTTCACCGAAAAAAATCGAATACTAAATTCACTCGCAAAGTGTCTATAGTTAACGGTTCGTTACACGACAATAAACTCGATATCTGCATTTTTATGTGCTATTTTTACGATCGAATGGTTGCACTGGAAAAACAAAATGCAACATTTGACGGAACACGCGACGACTATTCAGAGAAACTTTATCAAATGTATTCTTATACAATGCGAGAAGTAGAAAATGCCTTCCTATATATATATTAAATTATATATTTCGTTTATTGTGCATCAGAGTAATTTGCTCTTTGAAATGATAGAAACGAAATTTTCAATTACAAGTGATGGTAATAAAGAAAGTGAGTGGGACACACCGAGAGTGAGCGAGACAGAACAACAGCCAGCGAGACTCGCATTACGTCTCCACGTTGTCCGAAACTTCAAAGCATATATACTATTCTTTTCGAAAATATTATCCATATTATATAACGTAGCGAGGTTTTCTCGATGAAGATCAAGCTGAACATTTTTTCGTTAGAATGGCTGTCTCGATGCAAAATGCCACTTCAAAGAAAAATGTACGGACCTTTGCGAGGCAAGAGCTTCGAAGAAAACATATTTGTACGATAAAATAATTAACGTGTCAAATTCGACAAATACAACGATCTCTTCCGAGATTTTAAGCTAAATAGAAACTATGTTAAAATGGTATCAGACTATAAATAACCTGATCAATCTTCAGAAATATTGTCTTATGCGACGCACTGTACATCAACTAAACGTTCCTGGAGGACAATTTTCGATTCTTGATCGTATTCTTTTTTAAACTTCTTGGATACACTTAAAACACTCAGCATTCCGCATGAATTTTTATTATATGTAAAATTCATTCGCTTTCTCTTTGCAATCGATACTTTGATCGCAACATTCGCTCACTACCATCCACTCTGTCCCACAAACATTTGTCATTCTTATACAACGTTCACATTATTTAGAATACGTTGATTTTACTTTCAGATCAATAATCTTCCCTTTACAATGCTAATTCGAGAAATTGAATCGTGAAAATTCTTTTTTCTTTCTGAAAAAAAAGTCAATACAGTTGTACATATATGTTAATAAAATGTTGATACACATTAACTTTAAAAAAGAATTCAGAGGCATATTGGATACATATATATATATATAGATGCAATGTAGAATCGTTTGTTTTTATTTTGGTGGATAATTCTGAAAGATATTTCACTGTTGCGTATACTTGTAAATACAGTTGTTACGGAAAAAAATTATAAAGTAAATTCAACACAGAGGCAGTTCCTATGATCGATTAATTTACCAATGAAAAGGTCAGTACTTAGAATATTATTGCGTTAACTGGAATGCGTGCCATGTACGTCGAGAGTTTGTTTCAAAGTTAGAAATGACGTACTACGCACGTTGGGAGTTTTTTTGTTTCAGAATTGGAGATGACGTCGATAGCCAGTTATCTCGAGAATAAGAATAACGTGCGTGACTTTATTACGCCTTAATAATTTCTACCCATAATTCAAAATGGAAAGTGACAGCCAATTTAAAAATATCATTTTGACGACTTTAAGAAGAAAGCGATAGTGAATGTAGTAACATTGTTTCATCGTTTCGTAAAAAATGAAACTGGTTATAATAATGGAGAAAATCGTAACGAAGACTGTGAAAATACCGATTTAATTAAAGTACATATATGGTTTGGTCACGCGTGTCCGTCAAACAATTTATCGTGCAAATAGTTAAGTGTGAATATCGCTTTAGGAGAATTGCTCGTTATTTTTAGGACTTCGATATATCAATTTCTAACGATAAATTTTTTTTATTTTTTGAAACTGCCATATATGTATCGATGCAAGTTGCAAACTCTGAACCGCAGATATTTATTACAGAAATAATCGACATTTCAAAAATAATTTTTTGGTAGTCGAACCCAAAAGAGTTCGGTGCTGGGAGAATCTTAAAAAATTTGTCAAACGTATAGTAGTCCAAAATTCGGAAATCCTGGTTATGATTGTTGCAACACGTGATCCATGAGACGATAATAAGGTATTGTGCTTCCTCACATCTTAATTAAATTTGTATTGAAAATTTTAAGTAGATCCACAAGAAACTGAAATGTTCAAAAAATGTTTGGGTTGAAAGCAGAATAAGATCTTCATTCTGTTAAAATCATAGAATAAGAGCACCTATTTAAAATCACATAAGAATACGGAAACCTTTATTGAATGCACGAAGAACTAACTTTATTGTAAATAATTTATCTATTCGTTACAAATAAAAGATATGGCTATCCTAGACTGCCTGTTCCGTACATCATAATTTTCTGTACAAAATTAATTTTCCTGAAAAGTACGACTGTAATTAGAATTTTATTCTACAAACGAATAATTATACGAAAGCATAAATACGTATTTGAAGTAATTTACATTCTTCTCTATCTAGATACATAGGTACTCGTCTTATCTCGCGCTAATGTGTTCCATTTTGTCTCGAGCAAAATAATTCAGTAAACATTTAATAATTACACTTTAAAGTGAGATAAAAATCGTGTCAAACGGTGAAGTACATAGTAAGAACTACAGAATGGAATACAATATTGTCTCGTTATAAGTTGTCCACTTAGAGGACAAGTATAACTTACAAGGGACATCACTTAAGTGTAAATCGTCAATTTTAATGAAATTTACATATGATATAGCTCGTAGAAAAATATTTGACACGTATTTTTTTTATTTACTATTGTCCATATCTAGGGGATGAAATCAGCCCTGAAAGTTGAGGGAGAAAAACACATTTTCCTCGATACTTCGAAAACGATCAGAGCTAGAAAAAAGTTGTTTGAACAAAAATTGCGTACTTTTGAATAATGAATTCGAGTTTCAAAAAAATTTTGCGAAATATCAATTTGTTTGAAAAATATGTTAAAGAATTTTCACTTTTTATACTTTTTTTTACCGATTACTTTTGTAATCAGTCATTATACTTTTTCTTTGTAATTTTTAATTTTAACAAAAAGCCAGATATTTTACTTTAAACGTTGGCTGAGTTTTGGATCTGTGTATCCGATCATTTTCAAGAGATTAGATTAAAATTGGAAAAAATTTGATAAAATTGTAACGTCAATTGGAATGTCACCGTGTTATTAGAATTATAGATTGAAATTATCATTAACATTAAATGCCACGCTCGGTTCACGTCGATTACAGAGCAAACGCCGAACCATGGGTTAAATACTATATCGTTCGATAAGTTTTATCGTTTTTCCATTGTAAAAAGAAACACTGTTACACTTCAATTGTGAACAATTGTATACATCCAAATGAGTCGACAGATCTACCTGAAACTTCACACACGTTCGTCAAACAGTAATACCATCTTTCGAAAGATAAAACGACGAACCTAATAGCTCAGTTTCTCATCGAACGACAAAACTTATCGAGCAACCTATTACACACGGTAAGAAACAATTACGAAACGAAAGTTTGCAACCGTTTCGTCAACCTGATCGTTAACTCGCTCAGTGCAAAATTACCTTGGAATAGGTAATAAATTGCTGCGAAATGAGAATGCATCGAAGTAGTTGCACTTTCATAACCTGTAACAGTGAAAAACAGGTCGTCCAAGTGGCATTATTGTCGTTGCTCCATAATGGGGCTTCATGAGGTGCCAAATTAGATCCCAGCCGCGGCGTTGATTTATCATCGGTTCACGCGGTGTTCCCTTACATCGATTTTTCTTCGTTCTCAACGACCTCAACAGTCTCGAGCGTCAGGTACAATTAATAATGGACCTCGAGAGCGGGAAAGGTGACGGTCATGAATAAATTGAAACTTCATTGGGCGAGCAAGAGGCTGCGAGGAGCGTGGTCGTTGGCCCATTGGCATGGAAATTTTCCAAGGGCAGCACCGCCCGAGGAATCTCACCCTTCTTATTCGTCTTCTTCTCGACCTGCTTTTCATTTTCCGGAGACATTCCGTTGAACGTTGGACACCACCCTACAACTTACTTCGGTTAATTTCAGCCAACTTGTTTCTCGACACCTCCGTGTCAGCGACTTCGATGCGATTTCTTCGAGTGTTATCTGAACCATGGATTGCGTTCGTCGATAACCGCACACTCGGGTTACTATACGATTCGCGTTGAGTCTACGTGTTGAAAAATAGCCAACTACTTGCTCAGACGTCTGCTTCCAATGGAATATTTTTAAACGTTTGCAACGAACACTTCTCAAGGGGGAACACCATTCTGACGAGTCGAAGAACATTGAATAATCTTTTTTTTTTTTATTTTCTTCGAGTTTAAAATGTGCAGAATGTTACGTCGAAAAGAATCTTCTTTTACGTTTTTCTCAAAACTGTATTTTTCAACCTGAACTACACATCCGATTTACTTGGAATTTTATAGAGATGTTCTGCATAGAGTATTCTACAAATTACTGTACAATTTTTTTAATGTGTTAATTATTTAATTTTTTATAAACGCTTACAGACGTCTTTTTGGATAAAAATGATTGTTTTTTTTTTCAAACTTTGACCACTTTTAGAATTATTAAAATTTTCAAACAATCGTGTACTACATTTTAGATAATAGTCTCTAGTTTATGAATGGTTCTGAAATTGCGAATAACTTCGCCATTTTCTACGATTTTTACTTTTACAAATTTGTAAAATGAAACTGAAAGTTCTATTTATATTCTCTGAAAAAGACTACGTTTTTCATTTAGTAGTTTCTTTATTTATTACTCGACATATAGGTTAGGACGAGGATAGTATGTTAGAACGTTTGTCCTCAGATTCAATTTATTTATATGGTATTTTTGAACGACTTGTTGGGGCTATGGTTATAAAAAAGTTCAATGTGGAAGGATGTAGCATGATTAAACGTTCTGGGAACGACTTTTCATAATTGGATGAAGATCAATTTTACACGGATTAAATTAAAAACAACTTTTTATGTCTAAGATATTTTATTTTCTTTTTCGTACCTACCAAACAAGACTATGAAGGATTGACAGTTCACTATTGAGCTTGTAAAGGTTTTCTATAAAAAGGTGCACAAAGTAAGTTCTAATTAGTAGGTGACTTTTGCTCGCAATGTCTTTTATTTATCTCATGTTTGAATCTCAATTTTTTTTTGTTTAACGAATTCATGATTCACGATCTCGGATCGGAGACCCATATGGTCCAAAAATGAGTTAAAAATTTATGAGAAAACTTCAAATTTCCTGTCGAAGATAAAAAGAAAAAACGGGCAATGTCACCTCGTTTTACGACACTCGATAAATATTTTTACTTTACAAGGGGATCGTACAGCCCTCCTATCGGAAATTTTTATGTCATTTGGAGGAATGAATCTAGAAGTTGAACGACGACATTTTGTAAAGTACTAACTTTCCTTGTGTATTTCTTAGAAACAGTTAGAATTTGAAATGAAATAATGTTTAAGATCAATGCTTTGAAAGGAAGTTGTCAAGTGAATTGAAAAAATACTTGTATGAAATCAGGAGATCATTCTTTCACAAAGTTCGAATTCTTTTAATAATAAATCTTTTTCCCAAAATTCGTTTTAAATAATTAAATGTTCTGCTACTTTATTGGAGAAAATTTCATACACATCAATCGAAGTTGATGGTGACAAAATACAGGCATCGATTCACTCGAATTGATGTTTGACAACGCGAGAGATTGCTGAGAGACTTAAAATATCAAAATCGAGTGTTGAGAACCATTTGAGACGACTTGGATACGTTAGTAGCTCGATATTTGGGTACCTCGTTAACTGAAAGGAATCCACCTGAAACAAAGAGTTTCGTTGACGTGTGCGATTCTTTATCGAAACGTGAACAAAACGATTTTTGAAACGTTTGATAACAGGCGATGAAAAATGGATCGTGTACAACAACGTTGAATGGAAAAGATCATGGAGGAAGGATAATGAACGTGCTCGAAGCACATCAAAAGCGGATATTCGCCAAAAGAAGATTATGTTGTCAATCTGATGGAATTTCAAAGGAATTGATTACTTTGAATTGCTTCCAAGGAACCACAACATTAATTCCGATTTCTACTGTTGCCAACTGGTTAAATTAAACGAAGCTATCATAGAGAAGCATCCAGAATTGGTGAACCACAAAGGTGTTATGTTTCACCACGGTAATGCTAGATCGCACACAAGTTTGGTCACTCGTGAAAAACTGGTACAGCTTAGATGAGATTTGTTACCACATCCACCATCTTCGCCCAGTACTATGTGATTCCATTTATTTTTTCTTTTCTCTTTTCATACAACGATGTTAAACTGTTTGTAAAAACAGTTTTTTGCAGAAAAAGGTAAGAACATTTTTGAATGCTGCGTCAAGAAGATGTCTAGGATGGCAAATGTAATCGAACGAAATGGAAAGTTATCGATTAAAGTTTTTCTTTCCACGGAAAATTTATTATTTTTTAATATTATTTAAATTTTATTTATGGAGAAAAAAAAAACGTAATGTCTTACCGGTCCACCCAATACTTTTCACGGAGATTCAAACACGATGACGCCTTAAATGAAGCAAAGAGTTTAAGCAGACTTAATATTTCGCGAGAAACTATTGCAGATATGTACTTTTGTTGTGAAAGGATAGTAAAATCGTCGAGATCGACAAAATGAAGTTTGGCATTCGAAAATATTAGTGAAGTCGGATCATCGACTGCTTTAACACTAGAATTACCGATAGATTTCGGAATATTGAAGTATATCTCATGTGTATCTAAAAACAAAGCAATCGACGAGGAAAACGAGGAATTTATAAAGTTGATCACGTGTCTGGAATTGAAAAAATCATAAAGTCTTCAGAAAACTGGACGGAGTTTAAAATAAATATCGTTACGAAAACAGTTGGTGAATTTAGCGTTAGAAATGAAAAGCAAACAACTTTGTTCGGTGATATATTTGTACAACGAACGAAATCGGGATACATCAATTAGGATGTGTCTTCTTCCGTGTACCATGATTTATCCCGGTTGTTGGAAAGCAAAGTACGTGTGTTAAGAGGACGAGGGATATGAACTTGTCAATGAACCATTTTATGAATCAACTTTGTAAATCCTATAAATGAAGATGACACTTCGAGAGTCAGCGGAGATTACTAAGAATACGACTTCAGTATTTGTGACGAAAATAAGTTCAGAATAAAGAACTTGATTTATTCGCAAAAATAATCCGATCGATCCAAATAGTTTATCCGGGAGTTGGATATTGAATGATGTTCGTCATCGATAAAAGAAATAAGTTGTTGATCTTTTAAATGTATATATTGCTATACAATATCTCACTGATCGGTGATCTGATTTTACGCGAGACATCCTATAAATTTTGAAACCGTTATCGTTATTTTGTCATCGGTTATTTGACAATTTTTTTTTTTTTTAAATATTCCCTTTATTATATGTGTCTGCTTAAAAAAAGGTTACTCGACAATTACTACAGCGAAACCAGTTGTGTAACATCTGTGTAGCTAGAAAACGGTATATAACGCGGAGAATGTTTATGCATATTAATGCTTCTTAAAGTAATGAATACTCGAACATGAAACGATGTTTAAGGTACCGTTCTTTTTTCTTTTCTCTAAATTTGATCTCAATCCGCCACCGGGACTTTATATTCCTACATATGCATGTTATTACTATGCACTTATTTGCATATGTGCACTTCCAAATTGCAGTTGCACTTCTTTTTATCGGGACTTGTATAGTTTTCAGTATACCGATCCATATAGTTTTCCATTTCCTATTAGAAAGTATTAGGGCAATTATGCACAAAATTTAATATTTTAAAAGCTGTCTTATCTTTAAATATATAAAATGGTATTTCTCCATCTCGACATAATTATTCACGTTCCGTTGTAAATATATCAATAGTAAAATTCAGTGTGCGCACCGAACAACTGTTTCGTTTTGACGATCTTGTTATAAAAAAAGATTTCATTCAATGAAATCTTCCTGAACTCGCGTAATTTTTCATTGCATAACGACTTTCGCTCTAAGATCTATTCTTACGTATCGAAAATATAATGTTTACGTTGCATAATTCCATGAAATTCATTCTTAATATTTATTAGTGGTTACAATAAATTGAAGAAATGCGGAAACTAATTAAAAAAATATGTATTTTATTAATTCAAATTTAAAATTACATTCCATGTATCGTGTGCTTTTTACAATAAGACTTCTTTCTGCACAAGTATCCCGATACTGTTTGCAGAATATAGTATCATCGATCAAAAGAATTCAGTTGTAGATCACTTAGAAATATAAGGTAAATAATTACCATTTAATTTCTCTTCGTATCTTTTTCCTCCATGTTGAACCGTTTCAAACATACACTTACTATCGGTACAAGAGTTTATTTCGCACAATGTATCGGAATATTTTATTTCGAAGGATGAAAAATGTACAGTTGTAGTCGTGTAGAAATATCGACAAAGGCATTCATCGATCAAAAAAATTCAGTTGTAGATCACCTAGAAATATAAGATAAATAATTACCATTTAATTTCTCTTCGTATCTTTTTCCTCCATGTTGAACCGTTTCAAACATACACTTACTTATCGGTGCAAGAATTTATTTCGCACAATGTATCGGAATATTTTATTTCGAAGGATGAAAAATGTACAGTTGTAGTCGTGTAGAAATATCGACAAAGGCATTCATCGATCAAAAAAATTCAGTTGTAGATCACCTAGAAATATAAGATAAATAATTACCATTTAATTTCTCTTCGTATCTTTTTCCTCCATGTTGAACCGTTTCAAACATACACTTACTATCGGTACAAGAGTTTGTTTCGCACAATGTATCGGAATATTTTATTTCGAAGGATGAAAAATGTACAGTTGTGGTCGCGTAGAAATATCGACAAAGGCATTCGTTTCCTCATTTTGACACTTTTGTTCATCCCCCCTTCGTTTGGCTCCGTTTGCGACCTGGTTGCACGGCACAGGTCAACGATAAAGATCCTATAACGCGATTCCGGAATTAACGATCGTTTAAAAATCGCTTGTCGAGAGTGTCTCACATTCGCGGTGGAAAGTGACAACGTGTCATCGTAATCCGGTAACATTACACCTGAGTGTTATGTTGCGAACTTACCGGGGCGGAAAAGGGGAAAGAAGCGGTCTACGTTGCAAGGAAATTAGCGCGGCTTGCGTAATCCCCGTAATCCGCTTTCGGTCCGTAAAAATGGCCGGTTGGTTACCTTTGCCGTCGACAGCCCCGTAAATTTCCAAGCGACACCTGTTTCTCGTACTTCAGTCGCTGTCCATTCGGGTCTGGCTTAAGGAAATATTCCCTCCGTCTAAAAATACGTTCACGAGCGATGAAGTCCCGCTTTAATCGAGCTCGTTCATTCACTGCCAACACGTTCAACGGTGCTGAGAAAATTACAATTCAGTTGAAATCGGTCGACAGGTATCCCTTAACCGTAGCACGTTCGTAAGGTCTTTTTGGAACGTGCCCTCTTAAGGGGGACACCACTCTGAGACGTCTAAACAGGGTGAATTTTGCGAATTTTTTCCCCGAGTAGTTACTAAATGACAAACGTGGTCTTTTCGGGGAATATAAATATAATTTTCAACTATATTTGACAATTTTGCGAAAGTTAAAATCGTACATAATGGCGAAGTTGTTCGCTACTTCCGGAATCCCTTCTAGTGAAACATTGTTCGCTGGACGCCGCAGTTGAGAAGAACTGTGAGGTTTGAAATAAAAAAATGTTATTGATTCGTAAACTTGAGACCATTATTTGAAATATAGCGTACGATTTTTCGAAAATTTTAATAATTGTAGAAATGGTCAAAGCTTGAAAAAAAAAACGTCTGTAAACGTTTATAAAAAATTGAATAATTAACGTATTCAAAAAATCGTACGCTACATTGTAGAATACTCCGTGCAGAATATCTTTATAAAATTTGAAGTAAATCGAATGTGTATGTCAGGTTGAAAAATATAGTTTTGTGTGAAACGTAAAACAAATTCATTAATCGCTGCAACTTTGCTAAATGTTTGAATTTCGAAATATCTTTTTGACGTAACATCCTGCACACTTTAAACTTTAAGAAAATAAGAAAAAAAATTCGACTTTTTTAACTCGTCAAGGTGATGTCCCTCTTGAAGAGATTCAAGTAATTCGTTTACCACGTGCGTACCAAACTTTAAATCAGGATATTAGGTTGGTGAGAAAGTTATGTCGTTTTCTAGAGAAAATTTTATTTTCTTATCAATATATTAAGCTTATACGTGAGATTAATCAAAGAAATATCGCCCACTGTTTTCTATGACCTGCCTCCATCTGTCGACAAGGTCATTTATGCTGCTTCTGCAAAAGGTGCTTTTTTTAAATCCTAGAAAAGAAAGAACCTTCCCCCTGAGAAAAGTTTGCATTGGGAGGTGACACTTGGTAGTCAGACGGAGTCAGGTCAGGTGAGTCAGGTGGATGTGATAAAACTTTATATCCAAGAACCTGGAGTTTCACCTTCTTTCTTAAAGCTACGTGAGGCCTTGCATCGACACGATGGAAGACAACACCTTTTCGATTATACAGTGCGGACGAAATTCACATATTTTTGCATCCAGTTTCACCATCTGTCAACAAGGTCATTTATGTTTTTTGTGCAAAAGACCCTTTCTTTAGATGCCAGGAAATCTACCACTGGTCTCTGAATATCCTGAAAATTTTGAAATTTTTTTCCCCTGAGAAAATTTTGCATCGAGAGGAATAAGTGGTAATCAGATGGAGCTAGGTCAGTTGAGTACGGTGGATGTGATGAAACTTTATCTCCAAGAACCTAGAGTTTCACTTTCGTCCTTAAAGCCACGTGAGGTCTTGCATCGTCACGATGGAAGACAACACCTTTTCGATTATACAGTGCGGACGAAGTTTGCATATTTTTGCATCCAGTCGAGTTACCTGATCACAATAGAAGTCTACCGTGACAGTTTGATCTAATTGTAACAATTCCCAATGGATAGGACCTTGACAATCCCACCAAATGCAAAGCATTACCTCTTTTTGACGTGCACATTGTCCTTAGCAAGAGATGAACTATCTGACATTACCTTGGCTCGTTTCCTGACTACATTGTTATACACAATCCACTTTTCATCACCAGTAACGAGACGACCCAAGAGTGGCTCGTATTGTTGCCGAGAAAGCAAAGAAGAAGCAATGGAAATCCGATCTGCCATATTTTTTTCGTTTAATTCGCAAGGAGTCCAACGATACCATTTGTAGACAAATCCAAACTTGCTCAAGTGGTTCTCAATCGTTGTATGGCAAACGTTAAACCTTTCCTCGATCATCCTCGTAGTCAATAGTGATTCATTATCCACCAAAATTCTCAGAACGTCGTCGTCAAGCTTCTTCGGCCTTCCAGTGCGAGGTTCGTCTTGAAGATTCGTGTGACCCGACCTGAATTTTTCAAACCATCTTCGAACCGTACACACATTAACTTTAGACGGTCCAAAGACGAAACACAAATTTTTGTAAGTCTCCGTCGCGTTATAACAGAAGTTGAACTTATAAAGCATAGAGTGCCTCAGATGAAGTTTCCTCGGGTCCATCGTATACCCCGATTTCTAAAAATAAAACGATGAAACGCACTTTGTTTTATCGAAAATCAAGACGTAGAAATACTAGCTTTTAATCGATACAAAAATTGTCCAAATCGTACAAACAACAATGAAGGTATGAACATTTCGATCGAAGCAGTACAAAAACGTCGAAACTTTCTTATCGACCCAATATCTCGAAAACCAAGGGCTATTGCGAAGAAACCTATCCGGATTTTTTGGTATCAGTTATGTACCTGTTACAACTTGCATTTACTTCCGTTTGAAAAGCGATTTCCACGATTGTACGATTCCCCTGTAAGTTGATTTCCTTTCGGTCCAACAATCTTTCAGGGATCCTAATAACACAAGAGCAGGTCGGTTCGCGGCTACGATTTTCAATGAAAAATCGGCTAACCGTTGCAAACCACGGAGAGACAAATTTCACGGGAGTCGCTATCGCGGCAGTTCCGCCCATATTAACGTAATTCGCGGTAACGGTGAACGCGCGGCTTTTTAATTAAAAGTACCGCGCCACTATTATCTCACGAACTTATAATCGCGCCTATCCATCCCACCCCGGTTACCACCCCCGCCCCGGACCGAGGGGGTCGGCTTTTATTCGCGAAACACGAGACCGTGGCGAGTAATAATTCAAATTTCTATGCTCCTGGCGGCAGCACGCCATGGCGGGAAATAGAAAGCCCAGCCGCGACAGAGAACAAGATTGTCTCCATTTACCAAAGAATAACAGCAGATCCTGGGGATCACGGGCTCTCAAACCGCGCGAAACTATCTACCTCTTGGTCAAGCGTTTAATTTTTAAGTGCTTCCCAACGACCATAACTTTAAGGCTTGGTATTTTGAGAGATTAGTGGCTTGAATTTCGAAACACGCCGCTGACACATTTATTATTCGTGTATATATTCTCCATAGTGGCTGGAACGTTCTTAGATACTTCAACTTTTAGAAAACCTGTTCAATGAATTGTTCAAATTTCTTCTCCTTGAAATTATACGTCACGTATGATTTATTCACGAAGGTGGTTCACTGCGGTTTAAAAAAGAATCAGTATGTACGTAACACTGTAATGCTAGGTTGTTTGATAAGTTTTGTTGTTTCTTCCATTGTGAACAAAATACTGTGACGCTTCAATTTCGAATAACTGTAATTGTCGAACGAGTCGACAGATCTGCGTGAAACTTCACATATGTTTATCGAATAGTGGTACAATCGATAGAAAAATAAAACGTCGAAGCTAATACCTCCGTTTCTTATCGAACGAAAAAACTTATCGAGCAACCTATTATTATACAGAAATCCATGACGATAAAAAGTTGAATTTCCTAAGAAGACAATAATCCCAATCGTTGTCCGATGAAAACATTTTATTCGATCGTAAACTTTCATTTGCACGAGAATACTTTTAGAAAGATTAGAAAAACTTGAAAATCTGAATGTGGAATTCGAGTTTAAGCGATAGTTCTAATTACGAGTTCTTGACACTGGCAGATCATCCAACGCAACTTTTATACACGAAGAGAATTTTTTAGATCACACGGGAAAAAATATTTATCCAAAAATATGTCAAATAACGAATAAAATATGAACAATTAGTTTATTCGTTGATAAAAGTTAATCCAAGCAACTGTCTATCGAATAAACATTCTAAATAATTAATTACAAGAAGCTTCTTTCTATTTTACTTACAACCCTTGAAATTTGAACGTTTACTGTAACACTTGACAAGAATAGCTAACCGTACACGAGTACACATTCTGCATTCTTCGTTTTTAATGATCAAATTGAACAATTTGAGTCCGTTTCCATAGAAAAAATGCTCGTCCGTATTGTAGACTCGAGCAACCTATTATTTATCTGTAGTATCGGATTTTCGGCGTCCGCTTAGGCCTGCTTCGAGCGTAGGCCTAAACAAGATAACGTGCGCGGTTGGACTTGAGTTAAAGTAAACATTTGGCGCCGATCGGCCCGCTAGCTTTCCTGGAAGGCACGAGTATCCTTTACAGGGGGTCTTGTGCGACGACCGAGAGTGAGAATGCATGGGGATGAAAGGAAATACACGTGGTTCGGAGAAAGTGAAGAGTGTTTGGAAAAGACGAGCGATCGGGATGGCCGAGCGTGGCCGAATGTCTCAAGTGAGAGAGACTGAGGATTGGAATGAAAGAGAACGAATGGGAATGACTATATAGAGCGCGAGAAGAACGCAGTATGGGATAGTATGACAAAGTATGACGACGAGAGTATGTCCGAAGAGTGTGTCGCGGACAGTACGACTAAAAGACGATAAGACGAGACAATTAAAAGACGTACCAAGCGAAACTAACCACTGACACTACATCTAACACTATTATCATTGTAATATATAATATCATTAAATATACTTTAATATACCGCACGTTTGCAACAGTTATTTGGGGGCTCGTACGGGGATCAATCACTCAAAGACCTCTTCTCCAGAGATCCAAGTGATAGGAGGAGAGAAAAGAACAACATATCTGTTTCATTGGCCTCGTTTGTATACAATGTTTGAAAATCGACGATCGAAGATTCGTTATGAAGGAATCAATCGATTGGAAGAAGTCAGGTATGCACGAGGCAATTCCAAGCATCCTGGTCGCGTCTATGCAAAACTCGAACAGACGTCCTTCCTCTAGCCCTGCTGTGCCCTGTCTTTCTGTATCGTGCCGCGTAGAAACTTGGATCGTCGAAGTTGCAGCTTTGGCTGCGACAAGTTGGATCGGCAAAGTTACCCCTCGAAACGTCCTCGCTTCTCGGAAGCTATCGTCGACTTTCGTCTTGCTTCAGAGGCAGCACGTTTCGAGTCTGTCCCCAGTAGCCATGCCATGCCACAACGCGACGTCGGGAAACGAGGGAATTGTCCTGAAATTGTGCGTAGAAGACGATGCGACAAAGGAAACGCTTCCGGCGCAACCACGAGCTTACATCGTGGAAAGTGGGCTTGACAATTCCGGCGAATTTCTTTCCCGGTTCTTTCGTTCCTCCCTTTGGGAATTTGGTTGTTAATAACGAATTTATGAAAAATCTAACTGTATTGTTGGATAGTGTTAGATTATATTAAGACGTGGTATTAAAATAGATTTCTCTTTACCAGGTTGTTCAATAAGTCTTGTCGTTGGACAAGAAATGGCGTTATTAGGTTCGTCGTTTAATTTTTTCATTAATGGTACTACGTTTGATGAACATGTGCGAAGTTTTAAGTAGATTTTTTGACTCATTCGTGTATTTACAATTGTTCAAAGTTGAAGTGTCCTAGTATTTCTTTACAGTGGAAAAAATTGAATATCGAGCAGTGATAAAATTTTTATTTTTGCAAGGTGTAACGCCAAAATAAATTCATCAACGATTGTTAAAAGTGTATAACGACTCTTCACTTTCAATTAGAGCTGTAGAAAGATGGGTTGATGAATTTAAACGTGGACGTAAGAGTCTTCAAGACGATCCACGTGAAGGACGTTCAAAGAGTGCATCGACACCAGAAATCGTAGCAAAAATACAAGATACGGTTTTTGAAGGTCGTCGATTAACCAAGAGAGATTTAGCAGAAGCCCTGGGGATCTCATTAGACAGCGTGAGCAATATTTTGGCTGAAGTTTTGGAAAGTTTCTTATTTACGCTTTGAAAATTTACGGAGAGGTACTTTTTTCAGAAATAGAATCGTTAAAATTAATCACTGATCGGATTATATTATTTTGCAAATCGCACGATACATGAAATGTTGTACGAAACTCTAAACATTAAGCAATACAAAACCACATTTATTCGGACAACCTCGTCAAATTTTTAATTTCGAATCATTTTTACAGAAGTGTATTCCACGTGTATTACACGTGTACACTTATATTTATTTTAAAAAGTGGTCCCACAGACGTACTCTTTAAATCATTCGACATTTTTCTCCAACTACATTAATTACGTAGTTACGATTTGAAATAGCCATCCTGTATACTCATGATATTTGAAATTTGGTTGATCAAAAGTCATCTTATTGCGTCCCATTCATTTTTTTTCTTGGAGCGGCCAGTTTGAATTCGACCAGTTTCGATGAACCTTCTACACCTTCTTTGCTTTGCATATTGATAATTGGCAATCCAGCTTTCACACGAGATGTAAAGATCTACTACGTAAGAAATGAGAAATGTTTAGAAGTGTCCAGACCAGGCAGAGTTAGGGCGAACGTAATCATTTAAAACGAAGATGGAACATAGAATTCCCACCCACAAAAGCACCTCATTGCGCAACAGCAAGTTTCTAAATAACTCTAAATGGTATTCGGATCTGTGGGTTTCGCGAGTTTCCAACTTGCGAATCTATTTGCAAGGAAACAATCCTCCTACAATTCTGATAGGACGTAAAGGTTAGGACGACGTTTATCAATACATTCTTACGAAAATGAACTCTTGGCTGTAAATTTCTTTTACTTTCGAATAAAATAATTCTACAGATACCCAGATATCCTTGTTACAAAGATTAGATATTTAGAAAGCCTGGAACGCTTTCGAGTCGCGAAAGCATTAAAAATTGATTGTTTCGAACTCTGTATTAATCATAGAATAATGAAGAAGGTAGTCCAATGAGCCTTGAAAAATTAAATTTTGATTTATTATGGAATAGTTCAACATGTTCGCAATTACAGTATCTTGTTGTCACGATATTTGTAGAAACTTACCGTGGAAATGTAATTATGTTACGGTTGTTGTACCCCTACATCTCCTCACTATATTATTCAATTCTATGCTAAATACAGTAAATGTTTATATCGTTTGCTGAAACGAGGACGTCGAAGCTATTACATACTAATCTAAAGCTCGTTTCATCTCCTTTATCACAGCGCGATCATGTGATTTCGTAACATGAAAAATCTATCGGTCATCGGAACACATTTGATAAGATGCACGAACCCGATGCATTTTTCCAGCTGTACCGTACTTGTGAAATATATATCTACATAGTAATCGGAAAATTCCTATGTACAAAGAAAAGAATGTACATCGTTATCTACAAAAATTATTTTTCTTACTCCGGTGTTAAACTGAATTTACAAAGACCTCAACTCAGTTTCTCATCGTGTATATTGTATTCAAATAAAATAAACAATATCCAAGAAACGATATTCAAAGTTGCAACTCTATAAGTCCGAAACGAGACAAAACCATTGATTGTATTGTCATTTTTCCGCAGAACTGTATCATAGGTCCACGGTTCAATATTGTGCTCACCTGAAAGCATGTTTCTCGCACGATAAACGCGATTCAGAAGCAAGTTCGTAACAACTCGCGTAATTAATTCCCGTCAGTCGGAGAATTTCGGGCGCTGAATGCGCACGTACACTCCGGCGTTCCTCGTGAGCATATTTAATGTCTCCGCACTTCCGGTCGAATTTCCGGAACGCGTGGTTTTCCGCGTTTTGTTTAACGTTGTTCCGATACACGTGACCGTGCACGTGCGATTCCCATTTCTCGTTGCGGCACGTTCGCAGCAGTCGAAACGAGATGCACGGCTCGTTGATAAAACACGCCCGGTGCTAGAAATTTTGGCGACGGGCACCTGTTACACGTGTGACGCACGTTACGTCTCCTGCAACATTCGGTGTCACCGCATTTTCCAGGCTAGATGCAACTGACACGTCCCTGCCCAAGTGAAGTGCAACACGACCTACACTTCTCGCTAAATGGTTTCGTTTTCAACCTTTTTCTGCGCCACTGAACTTGAGTCGTGCGTTGAAATAACATTTTCTCACCTGTCACCCACCTTTTTGTGTCCAGTTATTATTTGCTTTGTTTGCAAATTACAAAGAATTACGATGGCAACAGCTAGTGCAAGAACGGGTTAAAATTGTGGGAATTATTAATGGTTATTATGAAATAAAGGTGAATAAGATTTTTATTCCTGTTACCCACCTCTTTGTGTTCAGTTATTATTATTTTATTTTGCAAATTACTAAGAATTATGATGGCTTCACAGTTAGTGCAAGAACGGGTTAAAATTGTGGGAATTATTACTGGTTATTATGAAATAAAGGTGAATAAGATATTTATTCCTGTTACCCATCTCTTTGTGTTCAGTTATTATTATTTTTGTTTGCAAATTACAAAGAATTATGATGGCAACAGCTAGTGCAAGAACGAGTTAAAATTGTGGAAATTATCACTGGTTATTATGAAATAAAGGTGATTAAGATATTTATTCCTGTTACCCATCTCTTTGTGTTCAGTTATTATTATTTTTGTTTGCAAATTACAAAGAATTATGATGGCTTCACAGTTAGTGCAAGAACGGGTTAAAATTGTGGGAATTATCACTGGTTATTATGAAATAAAGGAGAATAAAATTTTTATTCCTGTTACCCACCTCTTTGTGTTCAGTTATTATTATTTTTGTTTGCAAATTACAAAGAATTATGATGGCTTGAAACTAGTGCAAGAACCGGTTAAACTTGTGGGATTTTTTATTTGATATTATGAAATAAAGGTGAATAAAGTTTTAGAGTATACATGTATTGAATGAGGTAGTAGTAGGAACAAAAGATTAACGATGGATCATCTTACCATTTCTATAATTTTGTCAATTTTCCCAAGTTTGATAATAATTTAGAAACAGTTTTAGTATTAATATTTGTAATACTTGAATAACGTTAGCAATATTAAGTGCACCCTCCACAAGTATCTTTAATCAAAATAAGCAGATGCTTGTCAAACGAGATGAAACAGTTATTAACATTAGAAAAGGTAATAAAGAATGATCTAATGATCTCCTCCTTTATTATAAACGTGGTTAAGGTCTATATTCAAAAAGTATTATCTATTGGCTGGTGTCAAACTTTGATTCTTTTTCTAATATAAAACTGTTAAGTCAAGCAGAAACAATTATATCGTTAGTGACCAAGTCGCTATCTTGATTATTATAGGTTACTATACTCGTAAAAATTAGTCCTTAGGCGACGTTCGAAACCTTTCCCCTTGTTTCATGATATTCGTCCAGTCTTTTCTTGTCGTTTTCCAACAGTAGATAAGCGGCATTATATTGTAAAAAATGAAAGACAACGCACGAGACGATTTAATTTCGAACTAGTTACATTCTATCTTGCACAACATCGTACACACTGGGATTCTTGGACAATCGTACACCACATTTGCCTAGATCCGACCGAAGCTACTTTAATCCCTTAAGTGTAGCAGACTGAGTTCCAAGGATACCGTAGCAATTCTTAAGAGAAATAAAACTTTTCTTTTTCGTTTTTTTCCTTTCCTTCGAACACATTGTACACGTAGACACTGTTACCACCACAGATATGCTTCAACCATTTGAAACAAATCCACCTCTACTGTATAAAAATAATCAACAAGGAGAAACCTACAGTCAGTCAGTAAATTAGGACTAATCAGTCAGTCGGTTAGAGCACACCAGTCAATCGATTAGCTGGAACGCATTAATCAATTGGCTGTTTGAAACACATCGGTCGATTAATTGGTTGGAATACGTTAATTGACTAATTAGTTAGAATACTTGAGTCGACTGACTGATAGAAATACTCGAGTCGAGTGATTGGTACAAGCCACGAGTTGACTGACACGTTGCAACATACGAAACAGTTGGAACATATCAGGTAGCCAGTTAGATATAACACTTCAGTCGGTTAGAGAACATTGGTTAGTTAACTAATTATAATTTTTGTCAATAATTTGGAATATGTCAATCAGTCACTCATAACACGTTAATCGGCCAGTTAGGTATGACGCACGAGGGAATTGACTAGAACGCATCGATAAACTAATCGGGTCACTAACCGTGTTATAATTTAACAACAAATCGCGCGCCAAATATTCAAAATATATAATCGAGTTTGAATAAAAAACTTTATAGTACTGACGGGGCTGATTCGCAATTTTTGAAATTGTTAAATTGCGTTAACTTGTCAAGGAATTGATAATTCGTAGCATATTTAATATTTAATTTCTCTAAATTAATAACGGTGCCAAGATGCCAAGAAATTCGTCTCGCTTGGTGATAAATCAGCGACATTTGGCACCGTAGATTCAGAAACGTGGAATTTCTTTTCCAAAACAAAGACGAGAAATCGACAACGAACGTATCAATTATTGTTGCAGCATTAAATCGTACAAGAGATTCTCGTTCTACGCTGGGGAAATAATTACGCGGGACAGCGATCGTGACGATGCGCGATAATAATTCACTCGACTGCGACTAAGCTCGTTTTAAATTGTCGCGAATCAACGGTCGTTTAATCCTCTCGCGCAACTCCACAACTCGCGCGCGTAGAACACGAAGAATATTAATTACCGCCTCTCGTTCATCCATGTCTGAACGATAATACGATAATAAACAAGTAAGTTTCTCCCGCGCAATTTTATCCTCGTTTTTTTCACTTCGATTATTGAACAGTTGCGAATAAAACTGTTGGTTTCTTAACTACCATCGTGTTCTTTTGTCGCGAAAGAAAACAATTTTTCCAGTAATTCGAAATTGTCGAGTCTTTAACTCGTCATTTCCTCAAGTTATGATTATCATCACAACAATATGTGGCATGCTAACTTAGTCTTACGCAATTAGTGTAAAAGCTACGGATACCATGATATCAACTCAGAAAAGAATTGAATTTTTCTCCAAGGTTACTGCCAACGCCATTCTATCTGTCGTCATTGTGAATTACGTTAACTGTAATTATTTTACAGCATATCAGTGCAATCTTAATAAGTGTAACCTGTGCGCAATCATTGGAATTGAATTCTAGTAATAAAATACAGTAGTTCCCGCTTTCGTGCAACAAAGAAGTTTACTTAAAAATCGCCTAAGTAACGATTTTTACACCGAGCTGAGGTTGTTCAGTTTTGCAACGAAGAAACTGTCTTGTATCAAACGTGCTTTTGTTTATATGCTTTTATTCAAACTGTGAGCTTAGCGACTCAAATTTCTAAATAATATCACAGGTTTTCTAATGCATCAATCATTCATGTGAAATGAAATTTGTTATATTTTTTATTATATCCTTACGAGAGTATTGTCAATCAGTCCATTGTCAAGGTTTTCTTGAATTGGTAAGATATTAAAAATAATTCATTTTGCGTATAATTTGTCAATATCTAAAGATGTCCTCGACATTTTTTCACATTGTGCTTGTTCAAAAATATAAATATTCTATAGTCTGTTGATGTATTTTTCATTTTATGATATTCATAACGACAGTAACGTTATTTAAAAGTTCACAAGCACGAGGATTCACGCCTTGTAAGTGTTTTAAAGAAACGCTGTAAGTTCAACGTGTTAAATGTTAAAAATAATCCAAAGGAGATCGTGTTTGGACTCACTTTCACAGGAAAATTTCATCAATCTATTAGTAAAATTGTTCTGAAAATGTGATGAAAAATATAAAAATGATTAATTTTATTGTTGCACGAAATTCGATTCAACGCATGATACGTTGAAATATTAAAACTATACTTCTTATGCTGGTAAATTTATGACTATCTTTTTCGAACAGAACAATTTTCATTTTGCAACACGTGCCGATTGCAAACGGCAATAAAAATTGCTTTATCTTCGTCGATTGCTTCAACTGTATAAACGTAAATAATAAAAGTACGACTCCATTACTTGATTTCTATATAAAAGATTGTCACTTGAAAGTGAGAATTACTTGATCTTATTGAATAAGTACTTACTTGAAATAATACTGTGGTAGCAACAAATATTGAATATTTCACGTTTCATGAAAAATTGCAAAAGATTCTTTGTTTTACATCTTTCGTGTAATTCTCAATAGTATGTTGTTAACCCTTTCGAAGCAGATGATAACGTACATACATACGATATTTTGCAGTCAACAATTTGTGATTTATAATATATATATTTGAACTGGTGTGTTATGGATACTTGTATATTTATGAAACTATACATCTTTGATAATATATTTTGCGCAGAACATTTAAAATTTATCCAAACCTGTTTTGAAAAAATAATTAGTTGGCGAAACTAAACTGAAAACTGCGCATAAAATCCAGGTCCGAAGGGGTTAATATTTAGTCGTCAAAATAAATAATTAAATAGACGTTCTATTTAATAAGAAACGATTGTACTTCATAAAATAGAAAAATAAACGTTCTATTTAATAAGAAACGATTGTACTTCATAAAATAGAAATATAAACGTTCTATTTAATAAGAAACGATTATATTTCATAAAATAGAAATATAAACGTTCTATTTAATAAGAAACGATTATATTTCATAAAATACAAAATTCAATAGACATTCTATTTAATAAGAAACGATTATATTTCATAAAATGCAAAATTAAATAGACATTCTATTTAATAAGAAACGATTATATTTCATAAAATACAAAATTAAATAGACATTCTATTTAATAAGAAACGACTATACTTCATAGTTTTTAGTATATGAAACGAACTAGTGACATGTTCACTTTTTGATGTTTTCCTTGCTCGTTCTTGACTTTGGCTGTTTCTTTGTTTTAGGTGAGTTTTCTCCCCGTTTCCTGAGGGACCAAAAGACTTTTCGTGGCAAGTCGGTGAGTTAAGGTGAAAAGTTTCGTAAGAATCCCTCCCGTTGGGGGATGGAACAAGGTCCGTTCGACCAGGGATGCTCGATGCATCCAGAGCGTAAGATATATAGAGGAAGAGGCAGGAATATGGGATATCCATTGAATTTTTTCATTTAGACGGTTTTAGCATAATTAAAAACAAACGGTTCTTGTGAATACCCTTGAGTAAGCTCATAACAAATACAATGTATAAGTGTAAATATCGTAAAATTAAACGAAGATATTGATTTTTCAGTTTCTTTCAATCGATACAAAATCGATCATCTCAAAATGGGGTAGTAATGTGACACTGGTATATTTTTATGAGAAAAAAGTTAAGAAACTGATTTAAAGTAGTAATAATGGTTTTATCGTAAATGCTACGTAATGACATTTGCGATTATATACTTTTATAGAGTTTTATACTGTTTTACAGTAATCGTAAATATAAAATTTGTTCTCAGAATCTGCACAATCATTATGGGCCTATAATTGATAGGACACATTGAATCCACAGTTTATGCAACATGCAAGTGCAACTAGTGCATTAAGCTCTGCTGCTGTTTAACTTGCTACCTGTCTTTTTCCTTTAAGACTAAGAATTTTTGTTATTTTAGACTGTACCACAACAAATCCTGTCTCATCAACGTTATAAATTCGGTCAGCAATATAATTATGTTTGTCGTACTCCTGATCAAAAAGATTGAAGAAAGGGTTGACATTTTCTTTCGTAAAGTCAAGAATTCTGGCTACGGATGTATCTGTCGATTTTCTTAAATTTGAAATTGTCTGCGTAACGCGATAAAGAATGATCGATCCAGCCTTTTCCTGCCAAACTATATTATTGAAGGGGTGCTGGATATTATTCCTGATAACTAATTGATAAGCCATTATTTTAATATCATTCGAAGTAAGACAAAAGAATTTAGACTCCATTTGTAAAACATAATCGACCAATTGATTTTCCAGTTCATTACCAAGAATAGGTCTTTCGCCCTAATTTAGTACGAACTATGCTTTCAACTGTGTTTGAATGTTTCATTATTCACTTTTATGCACTTGTAAGATAACTCACTTCAAATAACCAAATTCTTCAAATTTAACAGCTTGAATAGCCTTGATCATATCATCATTGTAATAATTTTTTATCAACTTTCTATTTTCTTTATTTAATTTTGTTCGTGGCATCTAAAAAAATGATTGAAAAATTTATTGTATGGTTACAGCAACATTTTTTATAACGTGGTAATAATGTGAGACAGTTTCATATGCCTACCAATCAAAAGGCTCATATCAGTACCAAGTCAACGTTTCAAATTTTTGTCATTGTATCGTAACTAAAGTCATATTGACTTCAAAGTTCTATTAATATACTTAAACTACGATTAATATAGAATAAATTATCTCCGTTCTTATTAAAAAAAAAAAGGAACAGTGGATAAACAACGGAAAGTCGCATTTTAATACGCACAAAATAATTATGCTGCGTTAAAAATACGAAACGTCTGATTAACGAATAAACGACAAATGACGATTTTTATTAGATGTCGTAGAAATCGTCAAAATACTGCGTTTCATTCGTTGTTAAATATCTCTGTATTGTACATAGCTTAACAATTTTTGTATCCCACATTTGTAACCTATCTTATAATCCTACCACTTCCTCTACTGCTGGTCAACATTTTGAGGACACCTAATGTTCTTAACCAGACTGGTGCCTAGTGCAGATTATGTATCTATGACCACTTTTATTACACAATGTAATTATAAATACATATTTTGTGATTAGGTTTTAGAAACGATATTTTAATTGCATTTCTATTTTCACGAAATTATCTACACTCGATTTTATTCGTTTTCGTATCATATATCTACATTCTCAAATTTGCCTAACGAAGACGTTAAATAAATGATGTTATTCATTCCTCGTGAGAATGATCAGTTTTCTAAGTTATCTAATACGTTAGATTCTGTAATCCTCCTTCCATTATCGTATAAAACATTAGGTAATATTCTTTTCAATTTGTTAACATTTGCGTGCTGATTTTCAAACAGTGCACACAAGCGTGGCTAGAATTATACGATTCTTTGTTTGATACGTAATTGAAGCGATTCAACATTTCTTTAAAGTATTTCAAAGAATTATTATTATTTATTCGTTGTAGTCACTTGCCGAGCGTGCAACTATTTGAACTAAAAAGAGATACATAGAACAACCTAAGGAGAAGACACATAAAGGAAGTCGTAAATTAACTGTTAGTTAGTCGTAATAACTTAAATAATCGTTAACATCTACTGGTCAGTTTCCAAACAATCACGCTCGTTCATTGAAATAAAATTACACCTTCGTATATTGGGCATAAATTTGAAACATTTCTATTTATCAGATACCCACATCGATACATTTACAAGTCAGAGGTTTAAAATAAACTTCGAAAATTCCGATTGTAGAATTTATGCATTTACATTATAAATTTTCAATTTTTTACCGAAGTATATCATAATCTACATCGAAAAGATCCCCGATTCGACTTTTAAATTCAAATATCGTCTATTCCGTGTAATCCAATTTTCTAAATTTTATTTCACATATTACATAGTATATTACACAGTCTATACTTTATGTACCATATTCCGTATTTTATACATTTTATACATTTTACTCATTTTACCGTTCCATATTTCACCAATTTTTCATTTTTTACCTGTTCCGTATCTTTTATATTCTGTATTTCGTTCGCGTATTTTAATTATCATTGGTCAATACACTGAAATAATACAACGCGAAAGCTTCGGTTACATATTTAGACTTGTTAAATATTTTAAATTAATTTCCGTTTTTTTTTCCCCTCGTCCCGATCGTTGAATCCAAAATTTCCTAGCGAGACGCTCGAAACGTTTATCGCTAGGTTTAAAAATGCTTAAACTGTATCCCGTGCTGTTTAAAAAAGTCTTTTACATTTTGCGAACTCGATAAAAATGAGTTGTTCGCTGTCCGGAAGAGAGAGAGAAAAAAAAAATGGTAGTCGTAACAGAAAGTTCAATGGTAACGAGCAAACGATGCTCTCTCTTTTTCTCCCCTCCGCCTGGAAGGCTTGTACTTTTTTAATTCGACCGCACTCGGTTAATTAATTGTCGTTAATTAGCGCGTTCCCGTGCTTCCTTTCCCTTTCTCGCGTTGCGTTAATAATGCCACGGTAATGTCGTTTTTAATTACGCTCTATTACGTCGCTCTTTTATTACGCTTTTACCCGCCGCGTTTGGAAACATTTAATTAGCTTCGGAGAACGGACGTCCGTGGCAGCAGTTGAGTTCGAGGCGAAATTGCTTCGTGAAATAGTTAAAGAAGCGACGAAAACGCGTCACGCCGAACGAGACATGTGTTTTTCGCCGGGTTCTGTTCTCGAGTCTCGATATTTTTAGCGGCTGACAGCCGTTGACAGTTCCACGTCGGTACTGGCGATCAGACATTTCAGTATTTGACACGACGTTTGTCACCATTCCCTGTCTTCTTCGACTGCTCGTTGCTCTCCGAAAGATTACATTTTTCACTTCGCTCGTGCGCGTATCAGCGTGTTCTCCGCACTTCACTGGCGAAAGGGTACGAGTACTTACCGCGAGTATTCCTTGGGTCTATGTTTTGTATGTACATCACTTACAAATAATAGTTTTAATCTTAGTAACTCGACGTCGGATTGACTACCTATCAATAGTGGTCAGTGGAAGACGAATTGACTCTATCGATTAATCGTGACTCGATGTCTTGAAGAGTCTCGTGTTAAATTGTATGGACATCATCGATCACACTTACAAATGGTAGTTTTAAATTAGAGGGGTGACGCACGTCTGATTAACTCCTAATCGCTACAGTGGTAGTGACTTGACGTCAGATTGACTCCTTATCAATAGTGGTCGGTTGGAGACAAATTGACTCTGTATCGATTAATAGTGATTTAACGACTTTCATTATCGTCAAGTATATCGAAATAAAATTCATTATCGTAATTGTATTCACAAAAATACATCTTGTTTATGAAATATAAATATAATAGAATTATTTAGAGGATAACATATAATAACGTCTTAATACAAGTATACCTGCATCTAAGGATACGTCAAATTGACGTCGTGTCACTGTTGTTGATAGAGATTCTTTTTTGACGTCACGTTACCACAATGGTGGTATGGAAATAGTGGTCACCACTTGAAGGTTAAAACGTTCTTCTAAGTATAGTATCGCAGTGACTCCTCGATAAAACGTTGCGTGTTCCCTCTATAAAACGTATCGAATACTCGATGGAACACTAATATTACATTTAGGAAAATGAAATTGATCTTTATATTTTACTTATATCCCCAGTAACAAAAAAAGCTGTCGAAATTATCATAGGCTCTTCTTAAAAGCAAACAAAAAGGAGTTTCTGGATCATTTTTATCCCTCGCCACATGTAAACGAGATATCGAGGTGACCAGGTTTCAATATCTCGTTCTGTACGGTAAAATTTGAAAGATATTTTATATTTTCTGTAGTTTATTCTTATTAAAAGCACTCGTTAAAAAGTTTTTCATCGTTGGTAGTAAAAACAATGGACAAGAAACTAAAAACCAACGAAGTTTGGAAGTTCGAAATAACTGAAATTGTTTGCATAGTCTTATCAACATTGTTTCGTATTTACAACGTATTCGTCTTTTTTCCAATCGGCTTCTGTAAAAAGTAACAAACGTTAACAAATTTTATCGAATTTTTCCTTTGCAATGAGATAGTTTTATCTAACGGCCCAAGTAATAAAGATATTTTTTAATATCATTCGATAAAAAATGTTACTTTGTTATTAAATCTGTTCGTTTCACATTTATTTATACGAATTGCTTTAATGAACAACGTGTAAAAAGATGAAACTAAAAAGTATGAAGTCAATTAAATTAAATTAAATACTGTAAAATATAAATATAGTCTTTCGAAAACAGTTATAAAATAGTTCTGAAAAAAAAAATTATTTAATTTTACCCCAAAGAGCCATTAGAACAGTGTATTTCATCTAAAATCAATTCCCAGGGAAATCAATTAAATAGCTACCTGCTAAATCGTCTAGAAAAATTATGTTATATTTGTCTCCTTACGCAAGTATTTTATGTACCCTACACATTTCGCATTCCTCGAATAGGCTATCCATCCTAACAACCAATTAAATATTAATATCAACGGTTGGTATTCGAGCGAATATCATTACGCTTTAGGAATAAATATTTCGATACATTAGTGTCAAAAGTTCACAAAATTGCTACAAGTATTTTTCGCTTTGCAAATTCTTCTTGGTTTGGTTTATCATTTGGATCAGCATTTCCGCTATTTACCCCAGCGTGTACGGTCGGAAAATAATTCACGAACGACCTCGAAATTAGCAGATATGTTCGTCAGCACGAACAAAAAGTAATTCTGTCCACTAACCGGAGAAGGAGGACCGCCGTACGATTGGGAAATCGATGGGGCCGTGTCGAGAGCGCTCACGAAATTCTAAATAACTGATCGCACCCCTGAGGATTGGTCACGAACCGGCTCGTTCTCGTTCCATGGCCCCCTTTGCCAACCGAACAAAGAGGAAGTGACCGGTCCAGTAGCATTACGCATTTACAAAATGAAATTGCGTTTCTTGGCTCGCGTGCCACCGCCTGTGCCATGATTCATCTTCGTGAACTCTTCGACTTCATTTGTCGTGCATGATGCCACGTGATAGTGTTCAGTTCGTTCCGTCGATTTTTCATTTCAGTCTGGAATTCGTTTGCTCAAGATCGGCACAAATGGTTTGTTAATGCGTTTAGCGGTGACTAACACTATTCTCTCCGTTTGGGCCGCGTCAGTCACCGGTGACCGCCGATATACAATTCAAAACATTGTATACTTCCATTATTATGAAACTTTTAATAATTTGGAGATCGTGAAAGAATGTACTTAAATATTACTTGTCATACAAAATTTTAACAAGTGTTCGAACATGGTAGATACAAAAATGGTTGTTCTTTAGGTTTCACAGAATGTTATAACTCGTCTTGTCAACTTTCTGGTAATATCTCGTTTAAATTGTGTTATCTCGTCAAAATCGCCCAAAATTGTTGAATGAAACTGAAAGTTATATTTATATTCTCTGAAAAAAAAAACTACATTTTTCATTTAGTAGTTATTTGGAAAAAAATTCGCAAAATTTACTCATTTTTTTATCTCCCACGTATTAAACGGATACATATTCGTTTTCTTTTTTGGGCCGAGAGTAGAGAATAATTGTAATTTTTGTTTAAGAGTATTTTGCTTACTTATTTATGCATGTTTGAAGAAGACGTAGAAATTTGTACATAACAAAAATATTAATATTTAAGTTATACAATAACATGACAACTATCGATTTTTCAAGACATTTTTCAAATTTGAAATGTTTGTACTTCTGATACCTGATACAAACAGATGCTTATAGAATAGATGTATAAAATTTCAAACAAATTAATTAATTACTTTTTAAATATCACGGAGATGGTTTTATAAAACATAATTTGAAAGAAACACGTTTGAAGTTCTTCGTACGCTCTCTGATGATAATAATTAATAAACCTTGTTATTTGGTCTAGACTGCAATACCAAAATCAAATAAGGATCTACAATTTAGAATCAGCAACGCACAAATACAGACATAAGAAAATAATGTGTTTTAAATGAAACGTAAATGTTTCAATTAAGAACGATCGATTAAAAAGAAACAAACAGAAATTAATATAAATTAATATTGGTTGAAGTTATACCTCACGGAAACCCGTAAAATGTATACATATATATACAATGTATATGATATAAAATTATTTAAAAGAAATTAACCATCATTTATTTTACAGACGATAATCAAAAGATGAAGTATATATTATAATTATATTGCTATGTTATATATAATACAATCAAAACATTTTCGAATCTCGTTTCTTCAAAACATTTATCTGGTACAAAAGCTTCCAAATTTGATTCGCAACAATATTTCTTATTTAGAGTTTTGCAGTAAAATCCTTCTTTCTGTAAATGTATGCTAAGATTCATTGTAATTGCTCGAAACAATTTTTCATGATTGAAAACATTGATAAGATTTTTGTTTGGATTACACCAAAAGAAATCCCCTTCCCGCCCTCTTGCTCCATTTGCAAAAATTGTACGATCTTACGTAGCTTGTACTTTCAGTTTACGAGACAATAGACAGAACTGTGTTTCATTTATATAAATTACTTTGCATCGTGTTGCATGGATTTTCTGCACTTCTTCTCACTTTTGAATTCTATAATTCAAAAAATGTAAATTGTAAATGATCGAATACCACAACTGAAACGGTAGGGTTAATTTGGAAAATAATTTAAGATGCCAAAGAGTATTAGTGTGTACGCTAAATTCTCGTATGATCGTTGGATTTTATTCATTCTGTAATCGTTTCTATCCCCTCCAACTGAAAGGATCTTCATCAGAACCAGTGAAGCGTAAAATGGCGACACGAACCTGTGGCTATTTTTATAAAAAGCCATCGACTAGTAGCTAAAAGCCACAGAATTAATAAAAAGTGAAGTTGAAAAATATTTGATTATATTCTTGCGAAAATTTGTTGTACACATTAATGGGATTTTTCTAAAAAATCAAGCTAAGACCAAACCCGAAGTAATTTGAATATTTGATACATTCACGTATTATCTGTTACAGTTATTATGTTATTTACGTAAAAATAATTACTTTGAAATATTAGTCCAAACTTTCTTGTGCTCTTAATAGTACGATCTGAAACGCTTAATTATCGTTTGAGAATATTGTGTTTTCTATAACTGAAAATCGAAATAAAAGTTTGTTTAGCAGTGAGGATAACTCGAGTCTCAAGATCAACAACTAGGCATTTATAAAGGCAGCCATGCTTGGGTTTAGCGGATTTCTTAATTAAGAAATATTCAAGATCTTTCTTAATTCACACAAAAGTGTGAAACTCGTATCTTTGTTTATTTTACCTTCTGAAAATCGAAATAAAAGACAATTTCAACATCGAGTGCCGCACGTGTTTACAGAGAGTGTTATATAAACATGCCGAGTCGTTTACAACAATTTCAAGAATTATTAGCTACAAAATTACTAGAACTGCCCGAAGATCGAAAAACTGCTTCCGGAATAAATATTAGACGTGCACATAAATTATGTTACAGAACGTTTCAAAATCTTGCATTGAAAATAATTTGATAAAATTGTAATAATTTAACGAAGACTTATTATCTCCCATGGAAAATGCTTCCAAATGTCCATTAACATCTTTCATAGGTAGTCGAGATATCGATGGTATAGAATAAGTCTTTGTTAAATTATTATAATTTTATCAAATTATTTCGAACGTAAAATTTCAAACCGTTCCCTAACAATTCACACATGGCGGTTAAAGCATTATAGATATCGTAGGTAATGTTAAAATTAGAATGTTTCTGAAATTAGAATTAAAGATATCGTAGGTAATGTTAAAATTAGAATGTTTCTGAAATTAGAATTAAAGATATCGTAGGTAATGTTAAAATTAGAATGTTTCTGAAATTAGAATTAAAGATATCGTGGGTAATGTTAAAATTAGAATGTTTCTGAAATTAGAATTAAAGATATCGTAGGTAATGTTAAAATTAGAATGTTTCTGAAATTAGAATTAAAGATATCGTGGGTAACGTTAAAATTAGAATGTTTCTGAAATTAGAATTGTTAGAATTGTTAAAATTAGAAAGTTTAACGTTTCGATTAAAATTATAACGAACGCCAAAACTGTTCAACGTACCCTCTTTAATCCCACGTTCACTCGACTATGCTTGCCTACGGATCGAGTCATTTGTTCTTCCATATTTACCGCAATGAATCCCCAAAGTTCGACAGAATTTAGGAAAGGAGTGAAACAAGCATCGAAAGAAAGGGAGGGTGAAAACTAAATTGTTCCATTGTTCACTGCGAGCAGAAGGACAGGGTACAGGGTACAGGGTACGGGTTGGAGAAGGGCGAGAGAGGGGGTGAAACGACAAACGACGATGGCAGCAGGGTGGCCTGGCCTGTCTGTGGAAATTTTCCCCACCTGTTGCCGAACAATTCCCATGGAAACGAAGTTACGGCCACGGTTTCCGCCAGATAAATACCACCACGTATACGCGCACGCGTACCCCGTAAAGAGCACGGAACACGGAACGACATGTTCCCTGCGACGAGTTTGCTGACAATCTGGAGAACGCGTTTCTGCTGACAAAGAAGGGGCTCGAATTATTGTTTACGATGACGAGAAAGGAAATTTGACAGCTGGACGAAAGAAACTGGAGGATACTCGAAGGGCAAGGAACGCTGATCCAATTAAACGAGAAACGTGATGGAATTACGAACGATGCAAATTGTTTGGAAACTTGGAAGGTCAGACCTGTTGCGATGCACCGGTTGCTTCGCGAATCTAACGGAACGTTATTAGTATTTTACTCATTTTTATTCGGAGAAAAATTGTCAAAGAGAAATATTGTCCAGGGGTGTCAGGTCAAATGTGACGATGCAAAGAAATTACACAGTGCGATATGAATTTTGATTTACGACCATTTGCAATCGTACTCAGTTTTCGAAAAACGCACGTTCTTGTACAAATCGAAGATTTTCGGGAAGAATGAGATATTGCGCGGGAATGAAAAACGATAGGGACTTTGGTTCGATTTTAAATAATAGAGGAAAGTTTTTCGGATCCAATGGTATAGGAGTTATTTATTTTTGCTGGTATTAAATAGTTATAAATGACCGTCAAAGTTTCAAAAAGTGCCGATGTACAAGTTCTTGCAAATTATTTTCGTATATTTACGAAAAGTTCTTTTTCTAGCACGGAAACTGTACACGGGATTAGATTTTGTAGATATTTCTGAAGAAGAAAGCACTCAGCAGAAGTATCGAAATAGTTCCCAAATCGATCAGGCCGATAAAATATACGTATGCAACTCGTGCATAACGTTTTGCTGCCATACGATGCATCCCTCGGTTGTCTGAGTTAGCAGCCACTCGTAATTGATGCAATTTGTTGCATCGTGTTATCTATACAACGACACAGGATACTGCAATAACTTTAAACCATTTTTTTTTTTTTTTTTTTTATATAAATTCAATGTATTTAAAATAAATTTTAATTAAACAGGAACAATTGCTTGCAAGTATTCCACAAATATACAAGGAGGTAATTTCTTATAAAAAAATAAGGAAAATACAAAGAATACAATTTTTCTTCATTTTTTGTTTAGTTATCGAGGTAATCGAGTTTGAAAATTCACTTTGTACGTACGCACGCACTAGCTAAGCTATGATTCACCGAGCGACGTATAATCTATATCGAGTTTGTAAACAATATTCTACGACTTTTAGTTTAGTATGTTATTTGAACCTTTGGTGGCGTTAAAATTCAGTTTTCGTTAATCAGTCACAACGGTGGCTTGCACAAATCGAGAATACCGAGCTTTGAGAATCTGTAACAGAAATTGTTCGTTACTATAGAGATCGATATCTCAACCAGAGTTTCGACATAATATTCTAATCAGTTTAACGATATACGAGAAGAAAATCTTTTGAAAAATGATTTCTTTCAATCGTGGCGACAAAATTGTGGCCGTGTTCGTTAGGGAAGTTTCATCGTAGATAATGTTTATCACATTCCTAGGTTCGTTCGCGAGTGTTATCTTTGCGGGATGACGTAGTGCTAGTACAATTCGTTGCATACGAGGTGATAACACAATGCATTTGTACCATTTGACTCGAGTGCAAGCACTGCAGAACGGTGACTTCGCACCACGAATAGCTTTTTCTCATTGGATACTTCAACAATGTGATAATAATCCAGAAATGATCTCAGATACTGTCAGAACGGTAACTCTACACCACGAATACTTTAACAACGTGATAATAATCCAAGAAATGATGTCACACAAAATGGTGCATTCGACATTCATGATATGCACTTATGGGCATCTAGAAATGCAGGTGCAACGCATGAAACACATTTCTAAGAGAGATGTACCGTTAATACCTGGGCTGGAATTCTCGGTAATTAGATAAGTTGCTTAGATTTTGTGCTGCATACTTTAACAGCAGAATTTTATGTACATTTTCTACGCAAAGAATTATCAACATTATTGGATGACGTGCCGTGTGCCATTTGGGAACGTATAATTTTCCAAGGCGATGGTGTTCTGGCACGTGATTTACTCAAGTAGCAAAAAAACTTTTTAAATGAAAATTATCAACATTGAATTAGTCGTGGACAAGGAACTATTTGATCTTACATTCTTTGATTTCTATCTGTGGTTCCATATTAAGAAAAAGATTCAGAACGAAAACCAATTAATGCAACGTATTAATCACGTATTTGAAAAGCTTTAAAAATGAAAACATATTACCTAGAGTTCATTCGTCTATAATTACACAGCTATGCGTACGAGAGCGAGGCAATCAGTTTGAAAAATCTAGTAATTAATAATAAATAAAATAGTTCACAAAATTGATTTTTGTGTTTCTTTTCTTCAACGTAGTAATTTGTAAATATCGCATTGTTTACAAACACGGTATACTTGTTATTAATTGTTAGTCGTATGCTTACATGTTATTGCTACATGTTTTTTTTTTTAATTTTTCTTTTCCATAAAGAATTACCTCCCATTCGCTTGCATATGTTATTCGAACGTACTCACTCTGTGTTGAGTTGAGAAGTGTTGTATGATTCAAAATTTGAAAAATGCTGTTACAAGACTCGTTTCTCTGACTCAAAACCATGTAGCAATATATTCATAATGTCTTATTTCGTCTGCAGGTTCTTGGTGGAAAATGGGTTGAATTGTTTCTATAATAACAAAGAAACAACATTCAATGTTATTATTCACAGCGTTATTTTCCTCGTCACTTTTCTCACATATCTCTATGCTTTACACTTTGTCTTATCTTCTCTCACTCCCGCCACATGTCTACTCGTTCACTTGTCTTCCTACCAATCGAGATCTAACTTATCGACGCTAACTTCGCTATAACTGAGGGTGCTTTCCTTACATATTTAACACGAAACGAAGCTTACCTCGTCACTAACATAGGACAGACACCGACGACCGCCATATTTGTAGTCTGAAACGCTACTAGAGCAGAAAATTCGCATCGTAGTTATTTTTCAACTGTTCGTCGACAGCTCACTCGACGTTTATTATCGTTTATCTACCCTTGGATCTGTCACTCACGATTGACTGGATCAACTTACAAGATAAGTTTGGAAAACTTCGAAAAATTCGAAACATTGCGAAAACGTAATTCAAGCGTTACTGATAACGTGACTAGTTTTTGTTTCGGTGTAAAAACAATTCAACCTTAAAAGATCTGTGAGTTTTTGTCTTACAACGAGTATCTACAAGCCTGTAAAAAATGCAGAAAAAATTGAATTCAAAGCTTCTCCTCTCGATGTCTGGTACGCTTACTATCGCCCTTGCTCGCCGGGGTAGAAATGTGTCGGGATAAAAAATCCGGCGATTTTAATTAGAAGCCTCTCTCGTCATCGCACCGAAGATCAGAGTCATAATGTAAGGGTTGTCGTCGACGTCACCGGCGCTCTGTGGGGATGCAATATAGGAAAAGCACCAGGGGCTCGTCTGCACCTGGGGGTCCTCCATCCGTGAAACTTTCCATCGAGCAACCAGAATGTGTTGCCTATACGTGCATATTTTATATCGGTTCTCACGAGTTTGCGTAGGCATTACAGTCCCATTCGTAACTACGAATGGTAGCGATATCCATTTCATTTATCGAACATTAATTTATTCACAGTATGAATCAGCGTAGCGAAAATTTCGCGAATATTCGATTAAATTCTGCACGACTCAGATTTCTTATCATCAATACTAGCCTCTCGTTATTTTCAATTCTCGGTAAATACACAATAATACGGAAAAGTTTGTCGAACGATATTTTAGTAAATCATTTCGTATGTAGCCAAATTGGGATGACAATGATGTACCTTGCTCGTTTACATAGCGAAAATCAAATTTCGTGATAATTGAATTATTCGAATGCTCTATGCAATAACAAACTCTGTGCTGACTTTAAATTCTTTACGTAATCAGTTTGCAATAAAAATATGTACGTGTAATATTTGGAGATAATTCGAACTGTGTGTGAAAATGATTTATTTCTATTTAAAAGTTTGTTCAATGTTTCGTACGAAATATAGCGTTAACAAGCTGTACGTTAAGAACAATACAATAACGGGAATAAGATAAATCCTGTGGTATTTTATTCAAAAATCAAAATTATAAATTGACTAAATGGAGTCTATCTGGAAATTGTAAAGTTCATCGAGTTATAAAGAAACGTACTGTAGTAATTCACTGATCACGTTCACGTATGAGCACAGTTTGCGATTGACTAAATTACAAATAGCTGTTAGCAGTCGTGTACACATTTGGTACATACCTGCAGGTAATCCACTAATTGTTTATTCGTAGTTTGATCAACAACAGTCTAGGTACATAAATGTTGACTATCTGTAATTGCTCTGTGAAGCAAGAACGTCGTATATTGTGTGGCGGTAACTCGTCGCCAGAGGGCCATTTAACCAATTCCTTTCCACAATTTCTCGATGCACCATGTGCGCATACCTAGTCCCGTTACAACTATCGTGCGTGACTGACTTGATGATATTTGGAAGGAATTCGGACAGAGTGGGAAGTGCATGCCTCGTATCGCGTGCACTTTCCAACGTAGCGTTACGATTGGCGGAAGTACTCGCACATCTAATAAGAATGCTGACAAAGAAAAGAGACGACATGTGTCGAGGCAAGTGAGACGGTGCAGAACGAGCGATGGATCTTAAAACATTGGCGTAGATTCGGATATAAGTAGAATACTATTATTAACTGGTTATAAAATTTGTTTACCTTTTATCACATATAGAATAATAGAATATGCGACAAGTATTTATTAATTTTATCAAATTCTTTCCACGAGGGACAAATTATTTCGAATCAACATTTTGAGCTTAAAGGCAATAATAGAGCATAAGTATGTCAAATATTTTACGTAATATATAAGTAAAGAAATATGTAAATAATGTAATGTAATAGAACAAATTAAAAGTGTAATAAATAAACGTATATTACAGTTTAATATACGATATTAAAATGTTTACTTAGAATGTTTAAAGAAGCTATACGAATTTTTTTGGAATATGAAAAACGTGTCTATTATAAATTATCTGTATTGTATTTGCAATTGAAAGTTAATCGACAATTATTGTTCGGATAGAAATTATTCACTGTGCAGTTTTTATAAATTTTCTGATTTTTGCCAAAACCCAGCAAAAACACATTAGTTTCTCAAGCTCCGCGATCTGTATTTTCTTTTAATGCTAAAATACAGCATTTATTTAAAAAACAGGAAAAACAAGTTGATTTAGGGAAAAGTTACTAAAGTGAACTTTCACTAAATATATAAATGAATAAATAAATAGAAAGAGAAAGAGAATAATCGCATAAGGAATTGTAGTAGGATCCCCGTATTCGCTGTTTTGTGTATGGGAAATAAGCAATGGAACGAAACCACTATAAATACAGGGATCCTACTACTATGTCAATAGTGATCGCTAGGAGCTAAAACATAGTGACTACGGGAGTTCTGAAGTGAGAAATAGGTGCAGGAACTCCCCTTGTCTCTGTGCCATCCTCCATATCATTTTGTCTGTCATGCACGATATATACCGCGTTATGGTAAACAAAAAGAAAGACTACTCTAAAGCATCTCTGCAATGCGCGACGCTTACGCGTTTTATTGCTTAAACATTGTACACCACCACGAAACATGCGCATAATTTCCAACTGAGGAATTCTGTTATCACTTCAAGTATCACAGTTAATAACTAAAATAAAATAACGATATTATTTAACATTGATGCCGACATTAAAATAATCCAAAGCACACCACGAGGAGGATGGACGATCAGACTTGTACCTCGTGTGTGTTTCGTGTGTGTTTGGCGTAAGTTGAGTGTTTTAAGTGCGTTTTGTCCGAATGTATCTAGTTTGTGTTTAGTGAAATAAATTAATGCATTTTCGTATCAATTATTGGGATATGTAATCTCATCTCACTTTTAAACTACATTGAACAGAAATTTAACAAATTTAGACAAAATGCACTTAAAATATACGCTCAAATTACATTAAATACACATGAAATACATAGAAACGTACAAGTCCGACCGTGCAATATCCTCGTGGTGTAGCTTGGGTTATTCAAATACCGGCGGCACATTTTCCACTTAAAGTGCTATAACTTTGGAAAAAAAAAAGAATCGTAACAACTTGATTCTTCTCTTTAATTAAAGAAGAAAGTTCGAGCTTTACGATGTTCTAAGCGGTATGTACCAAAAGAATGTTTCAACTCTATAGAGAGCGTTAAACTTTGCAATTTTTCGATGAACATTCAACTCTATAGAGAGCGTTAAACTTTGCAATTTTTCGATGAACATTCAACTCTATAGAGAGCGTTAAACTTTGCAATTTTTCGATGAACATTCAACTCTATAGAGAGCGTTAAACTTTGCAATTTTTCGATGAACATTCAATTCTATAGAGAGCGTTAAACTTTGCAATTTTTCGATGAATATTCAACTCTATAGAGAGCGTTAAACTTTGCAATTTTTCGATGAACATTCAATTCTATAGAGAGCGTTAAACTTTGCAATTTTTCGATGAATATTCAACTCTATAGAGAGCGTTAAACTTTGCAATTTTTCAATGAACATACCATTACATTTCGAACACTATAGTAGTTGGAATGTATATTAAAAATTAATGCATAGTAAAGTAGAGACTTTACGCTTTAATTTAAAGAAAAATCAAGATCCTGCGATAATTTTGAACGAAGTTGCAGCTGCTCGACAATTTTTCGGCTGAAATTTACTCGTACATCGATTTTGCACGTGAGTGCAGTTGCAGATTTCCATTGAAGCATGGAATCAGACGTTTGGTAATGCACTTGTCAAATATCGAGGGACAAATTACCAATTCTCCTAATAAAGGGAAAATCTTAGATTTCAAGATTTCACAGCTGCTTTCCTATACATTTATTGCTTAAACATTGTATACCACAACATAATTTCCAATTAACAAGTTCTGTTAAAAATATTCACCTTCGACACCTCGACGTCCACAGAATTGACCAATCACGGACAAGCACAGAAGACGACCGAACTTTTTAACAACGAGACGAAACACTTACGAAAAAATCACCGATACATGAAAAAGACACTTACTTTACGCCACATGTAAACAGATCGAAGTTTACGTTAAACACTGGGTCGTGATTTAACCATCTTCTCAACGCGATTACACTCCGTTAAGTCGAAGTTCAATTTTCAGAGCGATACATCGCTCAACTCAATTTTATATTTAAGATGGCTATGCTTGTTTTAAATTGTTGATCATCAAGCATAGATTGATTTCATTTATGTAAAAAAATCGAAGTTTCCTCTATGGAATTCAAACCGCTATTCTCCAGGTCATAATACAGAACGTTTATAGTTCGACTACCACAAACTTACTTCTAGTGATATTGTAAAGACTAACTTAAATTGTAGCAATATTATAAAGACTAACTTAAATTGTAGCAATATTATAAAGACTAACTTAAGTTGTAGCATTATTATAAAGACTAACTTAAATTGTAGCAATATTATAAAGACTAACTTAAGTTGTAGCAATATTATAAAGAGTAACTTAAATTCCTATTATAAAGACTAACTTAAATTCCTATTATAAAGACTAACTTAAATTCCTATTATAAAGGCTAACTTAAATTCCTATTATAAAGACTAACTTAAATTCCTATTATAAAGACTAACTTAAATTCCTATTATAAAGACTAACTTAAATTCCTATTATAAAGACTAACTTAAATTCCTATTATAAAGAATAACTTAAATTCCTATTATAAAGACTAACTTAAATTCCTATTATAAAGACTAACTTAAATTCCTATTATAAAGGCTAACTTAAATTCCTATTATAAAGACTAACTTAAATTCCTATTATAAAGACTAACTTAAATTCCTATTATAAAGACTAACTTAAATTCTAGCGATATTATAAAAACTAACTTAAATTCTAGCGATATTATACTATCGTATATTACATTATAGTGATATTAGTGATATTACATTATACATTATAGATATTATTATACATAATATCACAATATTACATTATAGTGATATTAGTGATATTAGTGATATTACATTATACATTGTAGATATTATTATGCATAATATCACAATATGACATTATAGTGATATTAGTGATATTATAAAAACAAATATTCAGTTACTCTTTATGGACATACCGAATCGTTAGTGAACAATATTGTAGGATTTATTTCTAACAGCGATCATCCGTTACATTGACCCGTCATGGTTGTCATTTAGAAAGAAAATTGATAGTGAAGTGCAAGAGCGGAATCAGTCGAGCACTCGAAGCAGTGAAAGGTCGTCAATGGAAAAGTGAGTTCCCTGGCGAACTCGGTTGCTTCACGAATTCCACATCAATCCATCCCATGGTGGAAGACCGAAGACGGCAATATAAAGCACGGAGCTTTGGGTAAACGAATAGAACCATAGCAGGGATGCTTTATGGGCCAATAACAGTAGCGTGTGTCTTGTCGTTGTAAATTATTAAGCCAGCCCCTGCCCCGTCTCCATTGTGGCCGATAAAGTGCGCAGAGCTGATATCTGTGGTTCTCGTAAGCTGCAAGACCGTTGTCCTCGCGTCTCTAGCTGCAAGCGACTTGGACGGGAAATAACGATTAACTCGATATTTTCAGCGACACCGCGTATGTGCAGTAAATCATCGGCACCGTTCAGCCGAGCAGCAGCGGTGAAAGCTCGTAATGGATGTGAGGAGACAAAAATTTCGAACTATTAACCCCCGTGCGATATTTTAGCTTTAAGGTGAAACGTCCTCCACTTTGTTTGGCTTGGACGTACCATGGTAACCGTTTACGATTAAAAAATTGATTTTACCAGGGAACGGGTAGATTCTGTTTCTCGGTACAGATTCCATTACGGAGCGACCATGAGTTTTTAAACAATGTTTAAATTATCGTGCAATTTTTATCAAATCGAACGCACTCTTAACGAAACTCTGAATAAAGTCGAATTAAGTTGATCGTTTTAGGTGCTGATTTCACTGTTCACAGTTGGTTTCTGCAGTGATCCTTTTGCTGTGTTTTATCAATAATAATATTGTTTTGCAGATCTCATTGGGTACTCAGAAAATTCTGCTTTAGGCGTAAATATAAATTCTGTTTGATTCAATTCCTTTTGTTTCGTATCTTTGTATAATATCGATTTTCGATTTTCTGTCATAGTTAAATCTAACAGTAGTTTATCAGATAGGAAAAAAGAGGCATTTAACTCTCGATGGCATAAAATCGACGACGAATAAAGCTTTAAAAGTAGCTACTGAAGGAAAGTGTTCAATAAGATTCTTTAATGGCGGTGGTTAACAAAAGAGGCTATCCGATAAAATCTTTCACAAAAATTTTTCGATTATTGATGAGTGGTGAAAAGATTTGAATTTAGATTCTGAAAAATGTATCGTCATGGAACATCAGTAAACAACATGGCGTTCGACAAGACTCGCATTAAACATTGTATATTGTTTGCTCTTCGGTTAAAGAAAAATGCACCTGAAGCAACAGAAATGATTCGATCTGCTTTTAGCGAAGATTCAGTTACATATAAAACTTGCAAAAAATGATATCAGAGGTTTCAAAACGATAAGTTCGATATCGTTGATCGTGTACGTCCTGGGCAACCGAAAAAGTTCGATAATGAAGAATTCCAGAAATTATTGAGTGAAAATTCCACTGAAACTCGACAAGAACTCTCTGTTCAACTTGGAGTGTCTCAAAGAGCTATTTCTCTTCATTTGAGTGAATTAAATCGATGGATTCCACGTGAAATCACTCCAGAGAACAATGAACGACGATCTGAGGTGGCTCTATCCTTGTTAACAAAGTTCAAGAGAAAGGAATTTTGCATAAAATCGTTACGTGTGATGAAAAATGGGTGTTGTATAACAATCCTAAGCGAAGAAAATCATGAGTTTATCCCAGAGAGCCATCGAGATGCATCGCAAAAGCAACTATCCATACCAAGAAAGTCTTATTATGCGTTTGGTGGGACACGAAGGAAGTGATGTTTTATGAATTACTTGATTATAACGATTAATATAGATAACTGGTATTAGTTCAGTGTACTAGTTCAACCTGAACCTGGTCAAACGATTAATGTTCTTTTGTGAACTGAACTTGCGAAGTTCTTCCAATCTAACAGTTCTCAATACTGGTGAAACGATCCGATAGGGATGACCTGTTCCACTGTGAACTACCTATTGTTTCTCGAAGAACTTCCACAGGATTGGATCGTATCCCGTTTGATGATGTCAATGCCATTTGCGATACACTTCACCCTACCGCTACATACATGATTTTTTTCTTCAGTGGAACCCGCATTGGTAAAGTGTTCGCGACACGGGGGTGTTATCGCCAACGTCACAGGGTGACGATGTTTCGACTTAGGAGGTCGTCTTAAGTGCCCCTTAATATTAACGAGAGTGGTGGCAGCCTTTATTGGCACCCCCTCTTGCATTAATCCGGTTACGGCCTCTGCAACGCGGAAATTTGTAGGCGGTTATAAATTTTAAAACTTACTCACGCACCTGTGATCGCGCACCCCATGGCTTACGGGGGTTAATCGAGCAGGCTAAAATATTTTGTATATCGGAACTGTACCAGCACCAAGTTACCCTCGGACACAGTAATGATGCTATCGAAATTGATGTCGAAGCAAACGCCCTCGATTCACGACAGTTTAATTCGTCGTGATTTATCTTCGTTTTAGAAATGCCTCTATGGCGCGTGTAAATATTCAAATCTAACGATTGGAACGATTGGACGAACAATAGAGTTTTAGATAACTAGTTTAGAGTTTAGAGTTTTAGATTGTTCGTATTTATTTTACGTCTAGAAGCTATCGAGGAACAGGAAGAAACTGTCCTCGAAATTATAATTGATATTTGCGTTAGAGGGATACGCATATTCTTAACGTCTCAACACGCTTATACTAGTTCTATGTTGACCACTTTAAGAGTCAAATGGTCGAAGAATAGATAAATGTTTCGAATAATAATGGAAACTTCATTGTACGAAAATGCTCAAAAACTAAACACTGTCTAGCGGAAATGACGCGAACCGTGGAAAATAAATTGAAGAAGCGATGCCATGGATACGAATGCTATGAAAATTTAAGAAAGAAACGCAGGGAAAAACGGAGCAAGTATTATATATCAAGCGTGTTAAGTTTATGAAAACCTTTCTGCTTAGGAACATTCCAAATAATTTAGATTAATCGTAATGTAGTTATCGTTACGTAGAATTACGAACGCATATTTGTAATAAATTAATCAAAGGATTCCTCTCTTAAATGAAAGTTATTCGATACGGACTGTATATATCATCCATGATGCGCATGATCTAACTGTGAACACGTTAAAAAGAGGACGAGTCACAGTAATAGTGACCTCTGTTAAGATTTCAAAGTCTCGTTATTATTTACAGGTGAATCCTAAAATGTATCGCGTTTCGTTCGGCAGGATCGGTTTTTCCTGTTAATTGTCGACGATGTAATTTCACCTAACCGGAACGATGATCAATTTTCGATGCATTTACAAGCAATTAAACACGAATATATTTAATTACACGGTCGTCTCAACGATCAATTGGTGTTTAACAATTCGCGCGAAACAGGGGATGCTAGTCGTCAAAGGTAGCTCGGTATCCTTTCTACGGAAACGATATTATATTTCAACTAATATGACTCAAAGTTCGCCCGGGGCCAGTGGTGATCCTGATTGGTCGGCTATTAACGATGCCTGGCCGTAACGATCATGTGGCGCGCGACAAATACAAATTAATTAATAACGTTCATAAACCACTCGCGCCGTTGGAGTAGCTTTAACGGCTATGCCAGGCTCGGGGTTAGTTAATATCCGTTAAATTATCTCCGGTACTTAGGCAAAGATCATTAATTTATGTTCCATCGTTCTGCTTTTCGTGTGCATGCGCGACCAAGGACCGCTACTGATGTTTGCATTAGAATTAAGCTCAGCTTTCTCTCGGTAAAATCCACTGCTGAAGGCGAGGCAGTCCGATTTCTGAGAGCCAGTTGCAGTCGTCGTAAGAGTCTACCGACCGAACTCTAGGTCAGAACTGTGGTCTATCACCAATTGTAGTTTTACTCCAATCGTACATTTAGGAAAAGGTATTTTAATCGCGAAAGACACAACTAACCAGAGGGGTGAGACTATCTTTGTTGTTACTTACCATAAATAGACAAGGATTGACACGTTCAGTTATGCCTGTAAACGTGCATATCGTATCGTAAGTGCAGTAAGCTATTCATAGAAGTAACTGTTTTACTTTCCTTTTTAAACACTCTGTATAATATTACATCATCTCCTACTTGTGTAGCTACAATAGCACGTATCTTCTCTAATTTTCGAACAACTTTCAGATCAATGACAGGTGCACATTTAAATGATGCATGAGATGCTCCGTTAATAAATGTATTAAGTCTGTGTTACTTTTTGGTAGTGTCTATCGAAGTCACAAGGAACCATTTGATAATTGTTTCACAGTAGCAACTTGTTGGCATACTAAGGAATATAGTTTCACGGAGTTGTCTAGATTGACAACGTATTATCTGCGGTAAACCTGGTGAAAAACCAAATAGAATGAGCTGAACACGCGCTACCACAAAGGGGGCAGGTGCATCTAATCCTGATCCACTCATCCCAGTAGGGTTCTCTATTCCCCATGTTGTACAGGGCTGAAAAAGAGAAGATATCCGAAGAGGTAGTAAAAATGATCCTGGGTAACAGCCACTCGATACGGAGGGGAGTTCGAAGATATCGTCTCCTTCAACTTTTAGGGTTATGAAGAGACTGATAGGGTTTGCTTAGTTTGGAGGTAAATGACAATCAATTTAATTTTTTTAATTTTCATACCGATTCAAGTCTTGAAAGAATTATTCTCAAAAAATCATATTAAAATTCGAAACATTGACAATATTTTGACGATAGAAACTTTAGAACAAGCATGTAAGTTAAATGTTTTTTTCTTATTCAAAAAAAAAAGAAGGCGAGAAAATTTAATTTTTTTCTTCTGAAAGCTACAATTTTGTTCATTTCCGAGATTTTTTAAAATTTTTTTATAGACACCGTAGACACCCTTCAACGAAATAAATTACATTTGAAAAAATTCCTACAGCTAGTGGCAAAGACATTAAAAAATATACGTAGAAAGTACATAGTTCCCTACAAAGTTCTCTATCGGTCAGAAGACTGGTTGTTATTTAGCCTGTTAAATGGTTTATTGCCACAAGTACAGGCTGTGTCAGACTTGTTCGTTTCAAGAGGCTCGTACCAAATTGAATTCTGGAACCTTTCATGACTTTTCTCTAAATTAGATATTATTGAGTCTGGAAACGATAATTATGGTACGTATCAGCCACTCTACTGACAATAAGTAACTGATGTCTGACGAACTATGTCGACATGGATGGGTGGAAACGCTTTGGAAAAACTTAACGTCCAGAAAACGTTTGTGATATTTATTGCTCGAGTAAATCTTGGCATCCAGAAGTCATTATTTCGATAAGAGAAATTAATTGATTACCCAAGTCGATCGTTCCTAATACGTAAAAAAATAATGTTTGAGGAATAGAGATATATCTACTGTGATCCTTAGTTCTAACACATGAAATATCAATTTGAAGATTCTGTCAATATTGACGTATATGGACAAAAAAATAGTTCATGGACAATATTCCTTTAGAATGTAAACATGCTTTTTTACACCGAACTTAACTGTATCTCCAACTCTACGTATACCTTCGAGTATATGTTGATATGACGATTGCATTCGTCGTAATCTAATTAACCTAACGGTTCAACGTTATCCAATTTCGTTTCAATCTTTCCAATATTCATTGCACTTACAAGTCTTTCGATAAGTATAATACTATCAACCACAACCAATGAACTCCTCCTCCTGCCCCTCTCCCAATCTCCAGTTGCATTTACAAGCCGATTATCCGTGATCGCTTTATCGCTCGATTATTAATCACACGTTCCAGCGCGTCTTTTATACTCGATTAACAGGTCGTTTATTATATTAATTAACCCCGACCGAGCAACGCGTGTCAAAGATACTTCACGGTATTCGATATGTATCCACTGTTAATGGATTGTCCCGTAGCGCCTCTTTGCCAGATGATATTATAACAGACCGGGCAAGTACGACGTTACGATTCAAAACGTGGCATCGTGCCTCGAGACACCGGGTATCCGTGTCTAAAACCTCCAAGCCATTTTAATTCCCTCGGGAACAGTATGAGCTGCGTTTTAAAAGCAAATTACACCTCGGTTGATCGACTTCCAGCTCACGGCAATTTCTGCAACCGTGATGCAAAGAAGCGATCCCAAAGCCCGTTGGCTCGATCAGCCTTGGGCTCTCTGTTCGCAGTTCGCCCCAGCCGGTGTGACGTTTCTCCCGGTTTAGCATTTGTAATTACTCCAATTCGGCTACGGGCTTTTCCTTCCAGGCGAGAAGTAACATTCCCGGGGCCGTCGTTCCGCTGCTCCCTGCTTTTGTGATTAAGTGATTGCAAACTGGCGAACAAACCGTCTCTTTGTCCGGGCTAGGGACAGGGATAGCAATTACTCTTAATTAACGGTAGACAACCGGCGGAACACGCGCCATTTGGACTGTTTTTGGTGTGGTTGCGATTTTGTTTTAGATGTTGGAAGACGATCGGTGCAGTGGCTAGAGAATGGCTGAAAAATGTAGCCTCTAGGTAGATGGACCTCGAGCTTTCTCAGAGCTCTAAATGAGCGTTCTTTGAAGCCAGACGTGTATTATGGTGTAGTGTAATTGGAAGTTGAAAGTCGTGTGAGCGAAAGGTATTTGGGTAGATGGTTTAACTCTATCTCTAGCATCTTGTCAAAGATTAACATGGACAGTTTTCTCCAATGGAGGGGAATGCATCTCTTGGTAGGATTTATTGTCTTCGTTGTACATTGTCCCCATTGATTGGGATTTTTACTATTTTTTAGGACTTAGAAACCAATCAAGATTTATCCAAAACTTTTTTCTACCACTAAGACCAACAATTCGTTCAAGTCGTCGGTTGGTTTTTAATCCTTCACCATGTGTATACTCTGTGATCGACCACCAACCATCGTTCTAGCTAAAGCTCGACTACTTGCTTCGGTCTTGTTTAGCCTGGTCCAATCCAGCTTCCTGTTCAATGTAAAGAATCTGTTAGGTACTTCACAGTTAAGTGTACACGCTACGAATAACCTGCTCATAATTGTATTACACAACGTGAACGCAGATACATCTCGTCAGTTGGTGATAAAATAATATCGTCAGCATCGTCGTATATACAGTAAAAACTGTCGGTTCCTATTTGCGATTCCTCTTTTCCTTCCCTTTTATTCGAACAAGCGGCGCCAGGAAGAAGGTTGCTACTCACGTGACGAATGTTCGATCGACTATTTTCTGATTTACGATCAGTCATTTTGAAGGGGTCGCTTTAACGACCGTCCAGGAACCGCGAGGTGTCACATCGACGTGGATGGACCTCTCAGCTGCGACGCGTGATTCGATTTTAGTGCTCGATTTAATACTCCATTTAATGCGTGTACCGTGAAAAATGATAGCCGGCATTATTGAACGAGCGGCGATAAAAACGCCAGAGAATCGGTGTATTGATTAATGATCGTTGCGACGAGATACATTTTAGTTTTAATGATCGTTGTTAAAATGAACGATCATTGTATACACCCAAGTCCATGATACGGTCTCTTGTCGAACACAATCTTAGTGATTGCACAAAGGTCCAAAATCGCTGACAGGGCAACCCTACTACGTGGAAATCCAACTTTAAAATATTTACTGTGACAAACAATCGAATAATAAGTCAATTACGATGATTTAAAATAAGTATGCCAATTAAATTTGAACGCTCTGTGAAATGCTTCTAAGATCAATTACCTGTTACTCGTTAAAAGAACGAGTGCTCCTGGTGATTTTTATTAACTGACTAATTGACTAGGTTGTAACGTAGAGATCTGTATCGTGATGGTAACTCAACGCTTTAGACACAGATGAGACATTGGTGTTACACGATGTCACACAGATACTAACTAATAAGTAACAAACTTTTGCGTATTTGCCCTCAAACTTGTGTCTGTTGGCTTTGTTAGACCAATATTGCTATCGTGTCTTTACTGCTTGGTTTAGATTATATAGGTATTATGAAACGTGCTTCTACTCTCATTAGTTTGGTACACCAAAGTAATGTTCGGTACGGAACTGAGGTGGATATTCGAAGGACCATTGTTGAATCTTTAATGCTACGTATTGTGACTATATGTTACGTCGTTCGTCGTTTTCAGAATTACTCTTCTCGCTGAAGTTAGCGTGCAGTCAACAATTTAGAGTTTAGAAATGATTAGAAACAGGTGTGGCGTATATATTATAATAGATTTCAAAGTTGATCGGGTGCCTGTATGTTACTTATGTCGACTGACTTCATTGTTAGGTCAGGTACTTTTGGACTTCCCCCGTATATGCTAGGTAGTGGAATAGAACATTAGTTAGGTGATTGTAGCGAATTTTTGTTACGGATTGACGCGACTGAAAACTTGAGAGCATTTTTCGCCAGATCATTATAAGTAGTCCTTTTTTCGTCATTATCTCATGCTTGGACCATAAATTAGAACCTAAGAGGTTCGACTTAATGATCATTTTTCTGGTTCCATCCAGCTCCATCGTTTGTCCAGTACTCACCTCACTGTTCAAACGTTTTAAATGAAATTCTCCAATAAACTGACCTCTACTCCATTATCAGATTCAAATCCTCGGAACATTTACTCATAGGATTACCTGAAAACTTACAGTGCATTTGTAGCGGTACAAGTTCTTCATCTGCGACTGATTCCTATGGATTTATCGAGTAGTCTTCTTTCATCGTCTCTTTTCCTCACAGCTTTCATGTGTCACGCATTTCTAGATGCAATTATCTACTTCTGGGACTGTCCACCTAAGTTCCTGTAGTAGGCATTGTATCGAGACGCTAGAGAAGTAACGTATCGGACAAGGTTCGTGATATTCCGGGGATTTCGCGTTTCGATGTTGTTAAAAGACTAGAGGGGATTCAGAATGGAAAAGGAAGAAGAGGGAGGAAAAAGAGTTCCGTCGTAGGCGTCGTTCGAACTTCGAGTCGAGTGTCGGTGGCACTTAGATGTGGTTCGTTAGTTCCTGGAGATTGCATCTCCCTGGATTTAGCTAGCAAGTTACCTGCGGCTTCTTACTCCGCGAAAGTCAGCCTGCACGTCGGCCATTACCAAACGATTGCCGGCTCCGAGTGCAATTTCGTTTCCGGATATCGAGGTTGGCCGCCGCAATTTCTTAGGTGCCACTTAAGCATCCACTATTTTTCGCTCGAAAGTATACTTATACGGGGATTCCTTCTGGTCCCTCGATTGATCTCCGTTTCTCTGGCTGCTAGTTCTGCCTCGGGACAAATGGATTTCGTGAGGTGTATACATTCGACAAATTTATTACGCGCTCCTGGTTTTCGTAATTATTTACCGTCGTTAAATGTAGGTTTAGCATTCTACCCGAGATTTTCCATTGAAGATCCGAATTTGAATAATGGTGTAAAGATTCTAGTGTTTCCAATAGGATTGAGTACCAATTTGAACGAAGCAAGAATACAAGCAAGATCGAACGATCTTATGGAATTCGTCTTCGAGAATGTTTAGAAACTTAGCTGCAATTCGATCGATAAGATTGACAGTTTGGTAATAAACGAAGAGAATTAAATTGGTGAACCGATTATCCTATGTTATTATTTGTTTTCTTCGGTTTGACATTTTTGTTATTGGTCGTAATTTCGTAACAAAGTGTTTCCAGCTGTCCATGTATCTTAGCTTCGTGATATAATATCGGGTAATTCTTTTCCATCGGAATTGAAACAGGAAGCTGCGAAATTCGAAGAACCCCTCGTCCGACAGCTCGTATTTCTTCGCTTCCAAATCCTCGGAATAATCGAAACGAGCGTAACTCTGAGATTGTACGACACGAGGACACTATTGCACACTGATGGCTTTTCGAAAGCGTGCCGCATGCACGAAACAGCTCCGTCTCTGACGCGAATCCGCAGTTCACTCTTACGACCTTTCGAAATTTTCTCGCGACGAATGGCCGAGTCATCTTGCGATATTTCTTTCGTAGATTCGTACGTCTGTGTTATATCCATTCTTGTTTCGTGCAGACGTAAAATTTTCGTAGGTTCATCTCGACGTAGAAGGAGTACTTTTAATATTATCCTCAGTCACTTGTTTTTGAGATTAACGAGATTAAAAATAAAAATGTTCAAGTCAAACTTTCGACAAAATAACGATGATGTCCATAGATCTCAATAATACGAGTAACCGGGACTCATGTCGCTGTATTTTATTTTTGAATTAATAGTTACAACTGGAAATATAGTTTTCTACTTTTTTGATCAGTACGGTAAATGTTGGACAGCTGCGTGAAAATTGGGACTCGAATTAGGCACTTCTTGTGTGAAGTTGCTTTTAACGAACGTATCGCGAGCGAGGATATGAATGTTATATGAAAGTTTGAACGATCATAAGGTTAGGTATAAATTAAGTTATAGATTCAAGTTGGTAATAGCGTATGAGATATGTGAGGTCAAGCGAGTAATATGAATGGTAGTCAGGGATTGTAAATAGTGTGCACATGTGTGAGGAATAGTGTGTTAATATTTATGTTAATAAACCAGTAAATAGATATAAAATTTGTTGAACTTTTTGTTCTGTCATTGTTCTATTATTCTTACATCCTAATACTTATCCACGATAAAGGTGTTGATGTTGAAACCTAATATTGTCGAATCGTTCTTCAAAATTCGTCTTTATTTGTACTGAATATAGAAAAGAACAAGTGAAAGAGAAAAAGGTGCGAGGGTTGAGGCGAAAACAAAAAGAAAACAATTGAGCGCAGATTTTGCCAAATATTTGCACGTCTTATTAAATATCTCACTTAATTACTCGGAAACTAATTGAAATTTCGAAATTGAACCTTTCTTGAAACCTGCTCAGATCCTTTTAGACGATAACTGTAAAATTGTATAATCGTAGCTTGAATTGATTTCAATTAATGTCATTACAGAGAAACTTCTTCACTCGTTATTATTATTATTATAGATTATCAATATAGATTGGTCATGCTTTCCAGATTAAAGTACATCTACACAGGACCTCGTTGAAATTATTTGTAATCACGTTATTTGAATCATTTTAGAAAAGCTTTCAACTCCGTATGATTAACAATGGTTCAACCAAGGTTAAGTTTGAACTTATTTTCATCGAGAAAATCCATTGATTGTACACTCATCAAGATGTAATGATAAAAATCTAGAAGTCACACGCTCCTAATCTGTTGTTCTAGTCTTCTTTTTTCTTGGGGACCATAAACATACCCGATCCCATAAACGTACAAATTTTAATATTCGATGAAATAAACAAGACTAGTACAGTCTTAAAAACGAATATTTTAAATAACGTTTTGAGTTTCTATTTTTTTTCTTAACGTTTTGAGTTTCTATTTTTTTTCTTAACGTTTTGAGTTTCTATTTTTTTTCTTAACGTTTTGAGTTTCTATTTTTTTTCTTAACGTTTTGAGTTTCTATTTTTTTTCTTAACGTTTTTTTAAACATTTATCTCGTCACTTTGAAACGAGGGGTCGAACTCACTGAAGAATAAAACCGATGTAAACATTGAATTTTTCAGCAAATTCTTTTAGACTTCTAGATCTTAGAAAAACGGTTAGTACAAAGTGCAATGGCAAGAGCGTTCTATAAAACACCTAACTAACGTTTCCGTCGATCGCTCTTTGTTTGTGGATTCACCAGAGACGCTCTGTGTACAGAGAAAGCAGGAAGGTGTTGGAAAACCTTTGCTGAATTTAATTCTCTCGAGACGCTTCAACGTCGTCTCCCGAGTGTTTTCAATTTTCCTGCTTTTTGCATTATATCTTGCTTTACCTACTTTCGCATAATTCTTACTTCGTCGTCAATGGGGATTATTTTCGCTTGGAAAAGGATTCCATTAAGTTAAAAAGTATGTCTTTTAAAATTCGTTAAAAAAACTTTCTTCCATTTCCTTTTTTCTTCCCGTTAATCCGTTAATTAAAAAGAAGATAAATGGATTATGTAAACTGAAGTAATGGAAGGTTTACATGCGAAGTTTGCGGTGATGTAACATCGTTCTACCAGCATGGAGAGACAAGCCATTTTTCTTTTTTTTTTTTTTTTTTAACAATGGCTATAATTTCATTTCCTAGCCAAATTTGTTGTCAGAGATAATCAGTCTTCCTGCGATCACAAGGTCCAAGTAGAATTTGGAGCATTTGGATCACAATTAGTATCAATTTGAAACTCTAGTAATTCTCTATCGCACCTCTTTGGGGCAGTTAATTATATTCCATCGAAGGTACATTGTTTGCTATAAATTCATTTACAGAGTGACAAAATCAATTGGCAGCTCAAGGTCACTGAAGATTTATCCTCCTCGTCACTCCTCGCACAGGCACGCAAGGTTATTTAAAAACATTTTTCTAGCTCGAATGTTTGATTTCGTACATCGAAATTTTAAGTTTCAAAGATTGCGTTAATTGTTGCAAAAATTTTCATTTAAATTTCAGAATCACGTCTTCGTTAATGATTAATTAAATCGAAGACATTCGATTTACTACCCAACCTATCGCTACCTCACAAATACAGATAAACTGCTGATATGTCAAAAAGTGTACAACTGACAAAATGTTCAATCTGAAAAGTGATTTTCAAGGACTTGATTGAATACAATGTGACTATAGTATCTGTGAGTAGTATCAGTAGCAGCATTCATCAGGTTGTCCCAAAAATGATCATCTCAATACCACTGGGGTATCGTACATTTTGATTTCAGGTCCATAGTTCACTTTCTAAACTCGAACAAGTTTGCAAGATTTACTATATTAAACCTAAGAGGCATATCAGGAAAGTGTTTTCGTAAATATGTAGGTACTTTTAACAGGCAGGCAATCTTTTAAAGTCTTTGTCGGTTTAAAGAATCTTCCATCGCAAATTTGGAATTGAACTTCTAAATACTTTAACATCTGTAATCTTTAGGTTATTTAAATACGGTCTATTTGTTCGTCTCTTTTAGGTCAGAGACACCTTTTAGTTTCGGATTAACGTTCAAAGTATGATTGCGTTATTCATCGAAGTGCTTGCTGGATGTTCAAACTGGAAAATCTTAGCGATGACATTATAGCGACAGTTGATAAAATTTGTACCTATAAGCTAAGAGATCAAACTCGTGTTGAATAATCCATTCCAGGCGATCAGGAAGTTAACGGACATGTTCAACACTTCACGATCAACCGTGTCTTGTCACTTTCGTGAACTAGGAAAAGTAAGCAAGTTGAGTATAGAGTCTCATCTACCTAGTGAATTAAACAAAGAAATCAAAGTGACCATTGTAACGAGTTTGTTGACTCAGTAAAGAAAAACGAATTCTTCTTGGTCGAAATTATGACCGGAGAAGAAAAATGGATCGTTTAGGTGAGTATTTTTCACAGAAAGCAATATCACGATATCAGGATGAGGAATCCGAAGCGGAGCCAAAATCAAGCGTTCACGAAAGAGGGATTCTGTTGGATATAATTCAGTTTAAGTTGCTAAACCGGAATAAAATTGTTACATTCGAAGTCTGTGTTAAGTAAGTGGAGCATATGCAAGAGAAATTTCGAGAAAAGCATTCAGCACTCGTCGACTGGAAAGATGTCATTTTGCTACACAAGAATGGTAGACCATACGAAGCAAGACGAATCCGGGACAACATTTTCGAGCTTGGCTGGTCTGTGTTCCCACATCGCCCGTACTCACCGAAGCTTGCACCAACGAACTACCATCTTTTTCAGCTAGTATAAAATGAATTGAATGGGAAGCACTTCCTAAGTAACGACCGGATTCACGGCTTCGTACGACTTTTTCAATTCAAAACTCGCCGAGTTTTATGCCAGAGGTACTGATAATCTACCAAATAAATAGCAACAAGTCCTCAATCAGAGACGAACAAAATTTGTATCAAGTTGAAAGTCTTGAATAAAAGATTAAACGACTTTTTAAACGTTACTCGTTAAGTAGAAATCGAAGTGATAGAAATGAATAATTAAATAAATAAGTAAATAGCGATGTGACTGTCCAGCTGAATAAACATCCCGAATAAATCGCTACACGTTGGTTTACTTAACTCCTATTCGAATAAAATAATATGATTACACGTTGGATTAAAATTAGTTATCACAATCGAGAATATACTTTACCTTTTTGTTACTCGATTGAACCATCGGATATGTTAACACGAACAAACGTATTTACGGATACAAAAGCAACACTGACGTCAATTGTTAGGTTGTTAACGCTCGATCATGTGGAACGTATATGGTCTTCTTCGAAACAATATTATAATAAGATTGATGCGGTGGTACACATAATTTAATGTAAGATCATTGAAAGAAACGCAGACGCTGTTAACCATGGATTTGAATTTTATGGAGAGAAGAAATCTCTTTCAAAATTATTCGTCACAGAATAAAGATAATTCTGTGCAACGACACCATTCGTGCAAACATGAAAAGTATCTTTCTAAAAAAGAAAAGATTATTTGTACAATTTCTTTATTAATCCATTGTACGAATATATGCCCCTGTTTCTCTTCATAAAATGCAAATTTACAATTAATTACACCACGTTTTCTATAACGGCCCATGTTTTCCCATTACCAGGCCATCTTGTATCACTATCTTGAAGAAAACCGTACTGCACCTAACCCAGACCTACCGTTTATTCCAATGTCCACTAAATATACTCGTTTTACTTGTCGTAATTTCTCCAAACGAATAAAATTGCTGAAAATAAATCGTCATTATCCATGACTCGACGCGATACAATAAACTCGCCTCGTGTACATTTTACCCGCTTTGGACGAGGTTGTCGCGCGACGAATAAGGTGATCTCTCGATATCCGTGCATCGATGTCTCTGTTTCGCTGCACCGAAGTGAGGAGTACCATTTGACGATGATCTATTCCAGTCGTCGCATTTTTGCTATCTTCGAGAGTCGTCAGACCGCCCCATGTGCAAGAGGAGGACCATTGTTGGAACGAATCGTCACTTTCTTCGATCCGGTGGACAGAAGTGGGTACAATTCGTTCTCAGAAACGTGCACACATCGACGAAACGGTTCCACTGTATTAATTAATCGTTCGAACGGTGCGAGGGCGATATAGGGAAGGTGTCGGGAGATTTTCGATGGGAAACACTAGAAAAATAATACGAGTAATGGCTCTCGAGAATGAGGAGCAATCGCGCCACCGGCCTCGCTAATTGAGGGTCTACGGAATTATCGACACATCCGCCGGGAGTTTTTATCGAACCAGGAGAAGTGTACTCGATACCGGGCTTCGACCGCGATGCCCGAAACGCGGCTGGAACAATGGATCGGGGAGGTGAAATTAAAAGGAGAAAGTCAATGAGAAACGTGAGAAGCTACCCGAGTCGTGAGAACATTTTTCGATTAATTCGCTAACGGTGAACGATGATTGGTAATTAACGTTTGATTAAGCGATCGAGTTCGAATCGTAGATATTTAATAGAAAAAATTAACGCGTAATGGCAGCACGTATGCTTTCATGTTTAATTTAACATTTGTCCGGGGATAGTTTCCGGCTTACGAGGGTAGTCCCAGAAGTACCTGGCCTGAGAAAGGAAAGACGAAAAATTTGGGAAAGATATCTTTGTCTCTCTACACAGCCTTCTTTTGGATCGATACGTGTTTCGCAACGATGTTCACTATGGATGCTCGTCAAACAAATACCAAACAACGTAGCGTTGTTAATCTTCAAACTTAAGCTTTACAAGGTCGGTACTTTCTCCCTGAGTCATTCTTTTCGAACAACTACCGCCATCTATACGTCTGGTCGGGTACTTCCGGGACTAGACTCGTACCAATAAGTAAATTGGATGGTGGACTGTGATTTGCAGGGAGAACACGTGCATCCAGTACAGTTATGCGGTTTGAAGTCGTTTAGACGTCGGAAGTAGAGTCAAAGTACCAGAGTACAATGACTACAGTCGAGTTAAATATAGTTATAGATTGGTGAGAGTCGCGACGATCGCCAAATCCAAACAGAACTTTTATTTGAAAATATTTGGAATCGAGTACCAATGAAAGGGTTTCATCAATTTTGAAACGTACAGCGTAACAAAGTGCCGACAGTTGGACTTGAAAATCAGGACTGCTTTATTCGAGCGTTTGACAGATTTGTACACAAGCTGTTATCATCGTTAACCCGTTTGCATCCAAGTGTCACGTAATAATTAAGGATTCGATAGAAAAAATGTTGATATCCAACGGGAGATCGAACTCTTTATTATTTTCTTTTGTATTACACTTTAATTGCGGTACCTTTGGTCATAGATTCGGATCTAATCACGGGTCAAGACTGATCTGTCTCCTATGTGTCGGGTTTTTATATCTGTTATTGTCCCGAGTGTCCTGCGTTACGTAAGGAGTGCGTCATTATGGGAACGGAAAGAGTCTCGTGAGTTGTTATGGGAACGTATGCAAAAGGAATTTCGGTTATCAGCGGTCTGTCGTATGGAGTGTCATGCGTTGTTATGGGAGAGGAAAGAGTCGTCTCATGCGTTGTTATGGAACGTGTGCGAAAAGGAATGTTATCAGTTTTTGGTATGGTTACATACGCATGGAAAGTATTCTTGCAACAGCAGTTCTTTGTTGGTAAATATTTCGTTGGAAAATGTTGAAATGAATGCAACAACGATCTTAAGGGTGCCAGATGTCGATGTTAGTTTTAAGAACTGTCTTCGTATTGGCGCGGAAGGATCGTCCGCCACGCGGTCAACGGTTTGCCCATTTTCCTTTTGGTTTTTCTTTTTAGCCGAGTTCCAAGTCCAGAGTCAGAAAGACCACACGACACTGTCGTCGTTCACATCAAGACATATCACTGTATACGCATTTGTTCGAACTTTATATTCTTATATATACAATAACTATACTACTAGATACGCGAGATCTCTGCATATTATAATAAACTAGATATTATAATCTGAACTTTACAACAGAAAGAATTCATTCCAGCGTCGAGGAGCGTTTGTTGTTTGGTTGCGGTCAGATTTAAGGTAAGGTCAATCTTAGGTTTCATTTCTCACGTTTCCATTCGAACTCGACGAAATTACACAAGTAGTAGGAAACAGATATAACTACAATATAAAATTGTACTTTCGAGGTACGAAAGTACCCTACTACTCATCGCACTATCTAGACAATTTTCAAAATTTCCTTACATTGTAAAAATTGCACGATAGAATTTTCCAACGAGAAAGTTTCTCCTTAGAGAACAATTCTCGATTGAAAAGATTGCATAATATCAGGGGAAGTAATAGAGCAGGCATCGGTTCTAATTAGTAACAATTCGCGGGGAATTACTTTCATCTGCTCCGACACGTTTCAATTCGATTCAACTCGCTCCAACTTGGTCCAACTGTTTTCAATCCGTCATAAATTGCTCCCGACTCGACTACGGTCTTTCCCAACTTGCATCAACTTACTCCAACATAGTTCAGTTTTCTTTCACTCTCTAGGAATCGTTCCCATTCCGTTCAATTTGATCCAACTGTGTTCAATTCGCACCAACTTGTGCAAACCTTACTCTCATTCGCACCAACTCCAGCAAACTTGACGCAACACGCTCCAACGCGTCACCTGAGTGTCCTGCGTTACGTAGAGAGTGCGTCATTATGGGAACGGAAAGAGTCTCATGAGTTGTTATGGGAGAGGAAAGAGTCTCGTGCGTTGTTATGGAACGTGTGCGAAAAGGAATGTTATCGGTTTTTGGTATGATTACACAAGCGCGGAATAATCCGCGATTGGCGACTGTCGACTATCACCGAGCGCGGAATACTCCGCGAGCCTACGACTCCCATTTTACCAGTTGCAACAGACTACGTTTAACCACTTCTGAGAACTTTTTCGTTCCATTAGTTTGATACACATCGGTGTATTCTAAACAAGTTTTACTCTTTTGTGAAGATCTTTCAAACTGCCACTATGAGTGTCGCGGCATGCAAAAAACACTATGCAAAGGTGCAGAAAAGCCTATACGAGGGCGATCCGATAATTACTTAGCTTCACCACCCGATGGTCACCACGATCGCAAGAAGAATTTACTACCTTGTAGTACATTCTTGTAGACAGCTACTGTCCAAATTTCAGCCGAATCGGACTCGTAGTTTCGTTTCGACCGCGTGTGGAAGCGGGTGTGTCCGCGTATTTTAGAAAAATGGAAAAAGAGCAATATCGGTCGGTGATTCGATTCTTGATTTTGTAAGGAAAATCGCGCAGTGGAATCAAAGAGCGCTTGGATGCTGTGTACGGTGACTCTTCTCCTTCGATGGCAACCGTCAAAAATCGGTTCAACGAGTTTCAACGTGGTCGCACGTCGGTTTTTGACGAGCCACGTCCAGGTGGCCCGAAAACGGCTACCACGGAGGATAACGTGAACAAAATTCACGATCTCGTATCGGCAGACCGCCGATCGAAGGTGCACGAGATAGCTGAGACAGTAGGCATCTGAAAAGACCACGTGGGTCGTATCCTGCATGAAATATTGGGCATGAGAAAGCTGTCGGCGCGATGGGTGCCGCGTTTGCTTACTCCGGACAACACGCGCAAACGTAAGACCACTTCGGAGCAGTGTTTGATGCTGTTTAGGCGCAATACGAAGGAGTTTCTGCGTCGTTTCGTGACCGTCGATGAAACATGGATCCACTGGTACACACCAGAGACCAAGGAACAGTCGAAACAGTGGACTTCACCCGGCAAACGTGCTCCAAAGAAGGCGAAGTCTGTCCTATCGGCCGGAAAGCTGATGGTCACCGTTTTTTGGGATTCAAAAGGTGTGATCTATATCGACTACCTGGACAAGGGCAGAACGGTCACAGGGCTCTACAATGCCGGTTTATTATTATTTATATAAGTGCTCTTCCACCATGACAACGCATCGGCTCACACCTCCGCCGTCGCCTAGGCCAAATTGGTCGAATTAGGCAACTGCTGCTCCATCCACCGTATTCTCCAGATTTGGCCCCGTGCGACTTCTTTTAGTTTCCAAACTTGAAAAAGTCACTCACCGGGCAGAAATTTGAATCGAATAAGGAGGTTATCGCCGCCATAGATGCCTACTTTGCAGACCTCCAGAAAACGTATTTTTCAGACGGGTTAAAGAAGTTGGAGCATCAAGTATAATATATCGTGCTGAAAGGAGACTATATAGAGAAATAAATCGCTACTTTTCCAAAATTTTCCTTTTTCTTTTGTAGGCTAAGTACTTATCGGAGCGCCCTCGTTAAAGAATATTTTGTTATATGATATTGTGTATTGATCGTTTTAAACGGTACATTGTTAATAAACTTCGTAAATAATTTCGATGCTCGTTACTGTACATACGATCAATCGCTCGCGTTGATAAGGGTCAGTCGTCGGTTGAACGTCGCTGATGTTTGAACACGACAGCTTAAGCAGAGCGATGATGCAAATGGGTCAAGGAATGTTCTGGGGTACTGAGGCTGAAGAGTTTCGCACGGTTCATTTCTGAGCAATTCTTATCGGGAGGGCTTTCGCAGAATTCGAGTTGGGAGTCAGGATGCACTGGCAGCATTCCTGGTAGTCCGTGGTGATGAAGCCATTCGTAGAATTAAATATCAGGAGTCGTCACACGTTCAACGTCTGACGGGCTGGAAAGCCTGATCACCGTTAGAGGTTAGGAATTATTTAGCGCTGGATTAACAGCCTTGTTTCGTGTACGGAGTCTACCCGTTTCTGCACCTTTTAACACCGAAGGAGAATGGATATATCGTTCACACGTTCCGAATAGTGGCAAATCCCTCATGCTGGACTCTTCTTTGACTTTTAACTATATTTATGCGATGCAGTTACGGACATAATTGAACGGACGTAACAAGAATTTTGAAACACTTTCTGTTTTATTACGACGGTGTACGTACACTTGAAAATTTCAGCGTATAGTATTATATATCGAAAGCATTTATTTAGCACGTAAAATTATAAGAATTTCATTTCTCTAAATATGTATGCTCAGTTATTGGTGAAGTCTGGTTTAGGTGGTAGATAAAATTGAGCGGAAGTCTGGGCTGAGAGCTAAATGTTGTTTACGATCATATATGATCTTATTGCTTGCTCAGTAGCCGTTGAGCTTTTGCTTAAATAACATTTACAATTGCGAATTGCCAGATCCAAGAAAAGGGAACGATTTTCTATTCAAATACGAAATCTTATTGTTTGGAATTTCAAAAACAAGAGAAGCTGTCGTAAAATTGTGGAAAAATGTAAAGTTTCGGAAAGTGCAGTTTAGAAAATGTATAAAAAATATTCTCAACATAGTACAATTGAAAATTTCATCCTGAGAAAGACAATAGGAGAATTGTTAGAGAACTGATGAATCTCGTGTAGATCGGAACAGTTTTGACAATTTGGAGTTTACGAGTCTGTGACACGAGTTAGAAACACTCTTCTTAGTTCAGTATCGGTGTTAATGTTCTTAAATTTATTACGCACGTGGGAAGAAGAACGTATGTATAAAATGAAAATATACGAAAAGATAAAAAAATCGCTTCTCGAGACGCGTGAACAATATCTGTTGCTACTCGAAAGAGTGAACGTGTCGACAGTGTTCTTCAGTGAAGTAAAAGCGAATTCTATTATTTGACCTACATTTTTCCTTCATAGTTACGTGATGGATGGATGCTGTATCAGGTATAAGATACCGTACATACCGTAAGAAAAATTTTATTCTGTAACACACAATGTACCGAAGTTTGACGACCAAACGAATAATATTGTTAATGTGGAAATAAAGTAACCAGAGACTCAATGGTTGAATGTTGTTCTAGAAACGAACCAACGAAGATTATTTTCGATCCACTTTTGATTGAATAGTTCTCGAGCAAGAATTGTTTGAGTTTGTAAAGGTTTGAGAGTAAGAACGAGAGAAATACCCCAAGATGAAGTGTAGGAAATTCTGTTTAGGGGTATGAATCAAAGTTGATCACGAACGAAAGGTTAAACTGTAAAGAAAGTTTGACTGGAACAGTTATTACATTACACGTGGTATTTCAGACTTTATTAATCATTCTGAATCGAACCAAAGATTCTTGTCGTGCACGCAATAAGAGAGTAGCATCATCGATCACTAGAGAGTCATGGGTACCTGTTGAACCACCAATCGGAGTCCTATTAAACGTGATCTTTTACTTGTATTAACGATAGAAAATTTATACGTGGAAAGTGTCTGCGGAATGTTTGAAATTGACACAATATGGATGTGTCAATTCACAGTTTTGACAATTTGGAGTTTACGACAGTCTGTGAGACGAGTTAGAAACACTCTTCTTAGTTCAGTATCGGTGTTAATGTTCTTAAATTTATTATGCACGTGGGAAGAAGAACGTATGTATAAAATGAAAATATACGAAAAGATAAAAAAAATCGTTTCTCGAGACGCGTGAACAATATCTGTTGCTACTCGTTGAAAGACGAGTCGTTTGTCGTCGTTTGAAATTTCTTAAATGGTCGTTTTGAAGATCAGATCGTCCGATGGACCCAATATCTGAAAATTGTCTCATAGAAACCTAGAAATTCACGCGTGAACAAAGTCCTCGTACGAACAGTGTGCTAACAAAGGGAATAAAAAAAGGAGCCGTGATCCCAGCACGACGTGTCACTGTCCATAAAATTTACCATTATCGATCCTCCGTGGATAGTTATACACTTGGTTCGTTGTACGAAGGTGACAAAAGTGTGTTGCTCTCTGTCGCTAAAAAGTATCTGCGAACGACATCGAGGCGCTAATGGTCACGTTTAAAAGTGTCCAATCGATGTCGTCCAATCGTATCCCCATTTCAATTAGCTTTGATTGACTGTCCAGTCTTAATTGTCGAGTTAGCGGCGCACGTCCGCGCGGCTCGCCGGATCTCGAATTAATTTCTACAATTAATAAAATGGAAAACGAACGTACGCCTGGTCTCGTGCTTATCGGTGCGTCTCGTGGAACACGGATGTTCGATCTCTGTGTAAACGATCGAACGACGGAGATCAACGATAACGGCGAAAACGGTTATCGGCCAGTTTTCGCACGGTCTCGCGTTCCAGCGCGTCCGTGAAAATCGAATTGTTCCGCCGTGAGTAACGAACGTTGTTGTTTCATTGAATTATGTTTACCCTATTGATTGTTTTATCGAAACGTTTCACCGTCGTCCCCTTTACCGAACAGCGACAAAATCGTTTTGTTTCCGACACCTTTCCTATTACCTTTCAAACGAACGTACGTATGCCTGGATGGTTATTAGCGATGATAATTTGGTAAATAAAAACGAATGTTACATCGAGGTCAATTGCTGTAAATATTGTTCGATATTTTCGATTCTACGGTTCTACAGAATTGAAGTTAACATCACCAAATGGGCGCACATTATACTCACCTTACGAAAAATCGAAGAACTGAGTAATATTAAATTAACGATAGCACAATACCTTTGGTAACCTCGGTGAAGTATCTGAGACTCCGTTTAGAGAAGAAATTAACACGGAACCGATATATAAAACAGAAAATTAAAAGCATTAAAATACGAAACAAATCTACCAACTGGTTAATGTCTCGAAACAGCACACTCGGTAAAAATAAGAAACTTCTACTAGACAAATGTGTAATAAAACCAATTTGGACTTGTGGGAATACAGCTCTGGGAAATTGCAGCAAAATCGCGTATTTAAAAATGGAAAGTTTTCAAGCAAAAATCCTCCGCAGAATAATAAATGCTCCCTGGTCTCAGGAACGATGACATACGTAAATCATTAAACGTTTCATCTGTACAGGAAGAAATTATTCGTTTAACGAATAAGCACAAAGCTAGAATTGACATCCATGCAAACCCACTAACAAGAAACTGTTATGACGATATAGTTGGAAGATTAAAACGAAAACACCCAAGAGAACTACTTATTAGAACTATAACTCTCGTATATATACCATCTAGTTATTGTAGTACTTGTCGTTTAAAGAAACGGAAGTTGAACGCTATTGACCATCGTATAAATATTTCTAAATATTTTTTCTTTAAATAGACACAAATAATACAGGAAACATTAAAAGAAATAGATAAACTTCTACAGTTTTTCTCGGTTTGAGAGACAGAGTGTACGTTGAAGTATAGTGAAGAGATAGAGGCAAACATTGTGGTGGGTATAATTGATAATCTTGAGGCGGTTTGATAAGTTTTAGCGAGGGTTTAGAATAAATGAGAATGATTAAATTATTAACGGTTTTGGTGTACTTGGTATGTACACGTGTTTGTTGTTCTGAATGTTCTTACAGATGAGAAACTACTGACTCGTATTGTAGGTTCGTGCAACACTTATCCTTAGGTACACTTATACTTTCGTACATGATACGTAGATAACAAAAACAATAATGTTACCGACGTACAGTTGATGATTTTAGTTGTATTGCTTCACACGATCAACTGATTTTTTTCTACAGTCGTAAGAACGATGGCTTCTTTTTTTATGCACGCACTGTATAAATAAGAAGCTGAAATAAAACAATAATACTTTCATCGATATTGTTAGTAACTAAACAGGTGTAAATTAAGGGTCATTTTTTTATTCAGTGCTCGTCTACAAGAAATTGTGAATTTCTAACGTTGATAAGAATTACTTCCATCTATTTTAGAGACTAAAAATGTTGTTCTTCTTATGTATACGATATGTGGATTTTAGGCAATTGAACACTTTCTTTCAAATATATAAAATAATAGTTCGCAATAATATTATTCGTAGATGAAACGTTTCTAAATTACGCGATTCACTATTATCTTCTTAATAATGTATCAAGAAAAACAGCGTGAATATTTCTCAAGATGGAAATATCACGTTCTGGACCAATGTTGCAACTTAATAGCACTCAAATTTTGTTGAGAAAGTAATTTGTTGGGAGAAAGATTACAATATGTAAACTAATACGTTGATACGTATCGATGTCTGTGGTTTAATTTGGAAATATAAATAAAAGAAAAAGCTCTTTGACATCAGACCTTTGAAAAATTATTTTCAATTTTAGATCTTGTATATATTATTATAGTTCGATGAAAGTATTAGCGACGATGTTCAACAAAGTGTTGGAAGATTAAAATGAACGGTATTGAGATTCCGCTGGGTTTATTTCGCGTATGAACATGTTACAGACGATCGAGAGCGTACGGCTCAGTTAATGGCTAATTACTCGATTAACGCCAATTCGATTGATCGGTAATTATTTTACGAGCTCCATCTACCTTGCTCGATAGTTTGTATTCAAAGGGCATTATCGGAGTTACGGGTCGCCGGAGTATTCTCTTACGATTCACTTGACTCGTTTTTATTTTACTCAAAATCGATTTATCGTTCATCGAGTACAATTCTGTCAATTCATTTGACACGATGCGAGTGTAATTATTATTTAAAATAGTAATTTAGAATGGTCTAAGCTAAAAACGTATCCAAAACGTTAAAGTGTTGCACCGAAGGGAATTGTCCTTTCGTTGTTAAAAAGAAGTCGTGTCCGTTCGAAACAAACGGATTAATATTTCGATACAAAATTATGAATTTTTCGATATCTTCAATATTTCTCCTACGATAGATGAATATTTCTCCCAAAATCCGGTTGCAATTGAAATAAAATATATCTTTTCATAAATGACCTTTACTCATCTCGAATTACCTTAAACATACATTATTTTACGTATTTGTCTTAAGAGTAGTTACATTAAACAAGTATATCACGTTGTGTAAAAATAATCGATGACCCTGAATTTTTCTAGATCTAACAACTTTTACTTGGAATATTCTTTTTCATTTCTAAAATTAAATCAGATGTTCGAATCTTAAGTGATTCAATTGTCCTGTATCGTATAAATAAATAGCTATTATTTAATTATAAGATCAGTTCTTCTTCCATTTCAAATCTCCAATTCTTTTAAGAAAAATTATTCTCAACTATACTGCAATGAAATCGTTCTATAGTAATATATGTGTTTATATATTTTATAAGTACGTTGAAACGTTTACATTTGAATATGTTTCATTGTACAAGATGGTATATGCAATATATTAAAATCTAATATACTAAGTATATACAGGGCCAATTACTTGCCACATATAGATATAAATAGAAAAAAATTTAATGTATAATACACGTGAATGTTATGAAAGTACACTCAAATGAAAACGTATGAAATTTAATTATCGATAATAGTAGTTCTTTGTAGATTTTTGCTATTGGTATAACTTGCATTATTCCTCCAACTATGAAAATTAATATAATGTACGCATACGATATATGGTTGCAAAATTAAACTTGCATTCAAATGCGAAAGTTTATATTCAATATACTACTCCATTATTTTTAACCAAAGTATTGATAATTGTGAAATAGAATAAAAAAGATCTGACCATTGAACCTTCTACGTATCCCTTCTACGTTTTATTCCAATTCAACAAATTTACACCAAACTACAATGGTATGTGACTTCAAGGTCATTTCTCCAAATCATTTTTTCCACTTATGCCTTAAACAGTAGAATTTTTCGTTTAAAAAAAAAAACGTGCTTCAAAGACGCTATTTGGACTCACCCAACGTACTTCCTTGTAAAATACTTGAATTTAAAAACATTTATAATACAAATCTTGCTAGTTTATAAAGAATGCTCATTGAAACAAAATTCTACTGATTGTCACCGTTCAATTTCTGGTTCACTGCTTCAAGTATCATCAAACTGTTAGTTGTGACAAGGTTTCCTTGTAAAACACGACTAGGAAGGGGAACCAGGAAACTGTGGCCAAAGTATTTGACATCTTCGTTTTAGATGTAAGGACTCGAAACAACCTCAGAAGGTAGCAGGGAGGATCTCTCCTTCCGGAGAAGTAAATTCTTAAAAATGCGAGAATTTCAATCGTTGAATGTCAACCGTGCAAATCGAATTTTTGTCATCGAAATAACCGCGGCGCGGAGTGTAACATGGCAAAAATCTTGTTTTTACATCTCCACTTTTCGTGACTGCTTTTCCATTCTTCAGTTTATATTTTTGTTTATTTTTTCCCCCCATTGAAACGCTTTCTCATACAGTAGAATTTCTATGAAATATTGTATGGTATTTGAATTCTTCGTCGTTGCGACAGTATGATATACAATAACAAAATTTTGTGCGATTTTTTATCATACATTTATAAAATTTATTATACTTTACATAGAGCTATGAAAAAGCATAAAATTTTTCCACGTCAGGAACATTTTACGAATCTAAGTTTCGTGTAATTACATTTGTCATTGTGAACGAGAGGTGAAAAGGACAACCACATTTACATTAAAAAAAAAAAAAAATCACGGTTCGTTCTTAATTCTACAAATTCACAATGGCGAATTTAATTACACGAAGCCTGGATTCATGAAATGTTACTCGCGTAGAGAAACTTTACGCGTTTCATGCATTTATACGAAATATCATCCGCTTGTGTTAAGAAGTTTGCTCGAACATAACAAACAATTGCCTAGATATTTGTCGTTACGTAATTTTTTCTACTTCCTGATATTTTGGCAAAGAGAAAAATTGAAATCTTGTATAGTATTTCATAGAAATGCTAGTGCATAGGAGAGAACACTGAAGTTTGCTCGAACATAATAAACAATTGCCTAGATATTTGTCGTTACGTAATTCTTTCTACTTCCTGATATTTTATCAAAGAGAAAAATTGAAATCTTGTATAGTATTTCATAGAAATGCTAGTGCATAGGACAGAACACTGAAGTTTGCTCGAACATAATAAACAATTGCCTAGATATTTGTCGTTACGTAATTTTTTCTACTTCCTTCTATTTTAGTAAAGAGAAAAATTAAAATCTTGTATAGTATTTCATAGAAATACTAGTGCATAGGAGAGAACACTGAAGTTTGCTCGAACATAATAAACAATTGCCTAGATATTTGTCGTTACGTAATTTTTTCTACTTCCTTCTATTTTAGCAAAGAGAAAAATTGAAATCTTGTATAGTATTTCATAGAAATGCTAGTGCATAAGAGAGAACACTTAGGGGGAAAAGAATTAACAACAAAATAAAAGAAAGCGCCGAATTGGTCAATATTCGATGATTGAAATTTTCACATCTACGAGTTCACGCAGTTCAAGAGTTCCCTTTGCACGTATTGAGAATGATTCGTGCATACGAGAATAGTTGCTTTTTAATATCCGCGTAAAGTAATACAATCTGTTACTTAACGAGCTAATTATTCGGATAATTCGTGTTCCCGATCGGGCCTGAGGAACGATTTATCAATATTTGTCAAAACTCGTGGAGAAACGGTCCAATAACTATTCTCCGCTGAACCTCCGCCGCGATGCTTCTCGAACCAGCTTGAATTCGGTTTAAATAATAGAACGGCGTAAACAATGGGCAGGCCGTCGAGTTTTGAACGACGGCCAAATCGTCGTCCGTCGTCTGCGACGATTAAAGGAACGAAGAGTGCCACGCGCAGGAGCCGGAAGGGCTGCAGAGAAAAAGGAAATAACGAGCGGACTTGGCCGAGACTTTTTCCTTCTACCGAGGGTCATTAGCGTGTCTATAAATAAAATAATCGTTGGCTGTGTCTTTTGTTGCGTCGCGACGTGAAAGTAGTCGCTCTTCTCTCCCCGGTTGTTCGTCCCTTGGACAATTGTCTGGGTCGAACGGATTAATCGATCCTGTAGGTAGATTCTTTTTCTGCTCTTGGCGGTTAATCGGTTTGGTAGACCATTGTTAATAGGGCGTGTTAAGGAAAGTCAATGACGAGACGATTTTTTACAAAGGACACCTTCCCTAACGGAAAATAAAAATAAAGTTTAAGAATTTTAAACTACTCGATTCGTAACCTATGTTAATAGGGCGTGTTAACAAAACCCATTGAGGAGACGATTTTTTATAAGGGACACGTTCGATTGGAAAATAGAAATATAATTTAAGAAAGCTACGGGAATTTTAAACTACTCGATTCGTAACCCATGTTAATAGGGTGTGTTAAGGAAACCCTTTGAGGAGACGATTTTTTATAAGGGACACGTTCGATTAGAAAATAGAAATATAATTTAAGAAAGCTACGGGAATGTTAAACTACTCGATTTGTAACCTATGTTAATAGGGTGTGTTAAGGAAACCCATTGAGGAGACGATTTTTTATAAGGGACACGTTCGATTGGAAAATAGAAATATAATTTAAGAAAGCAACGGGAATTTTAAACTACTCGATTCGTAACCTATGTTAATAGGGCGTGTTAACAAAACCCATTGTGGAGACGAATTTTGATAAGGGACACGTTCGATTAGAAAATAAAATTTAAGAAAGCAACGAGAATTTTAAACTACTCGATTTGTAACCCATGTTAATAGGGCGTGTTAACAAAACCCATTGGGGAGACGAATTTTGATAAGGGACACGTTCGATTAGAAAATAAAATTTATGAAAGCAAGGGGAATTTTAAACTACTCGATTTGTTAACCCATGTTAATAGGGTGTGTTAAGGAAAGCCAATGCCCAATGCTAGAATGGAATACTACAAGGCTCGGTAATCGATGTCACATTGTTCTTAATAGTAATGAGAACTTTTACAAGGAAATCTAAATAACCTTCCAACATAGTCTGGGAAATCTGGGTTTAAAATATCTCCCCAAAAAACAGAATACACTATATATTTTCTAAGCAACGCAAACCGATACAAAATCTGCCTAAACTCTATATGCAAAATACAGAAATTAAGGAAGTAGACAACATCAAAATACTCAGGCTCGATCAAATATTTGATCGCACTATGGGTACCAAATATGTTATACTTGAAAAATACATCTACAAAAAAACGAACATTATAAAAGCTTTGGCGAACAAAGCTGGAAAACTGACCAAGAAGTTATTATAAAAATCTACCAGGTACTAGTTAGATCTAAACTGGACTACTGTGCAATAGTCTATAATTCGGGAAAATTTAGTACATTAAAAATGATCGACTTGATCCAAAATACCACCTTAAGAATAACCACCGGAAGCTACAGGACTGGCCCAATAAACAGTATACTGTTTGAATCGAAGGAAGCGTCACTAGATCAATGATGAAGATATCCAAATCTAAAATGTGTAGCCAAAATATTCTCCATCCCAGATAGTTCCACCTACAATAACATAATTACAAATAGATCTATGCTACGAACCAAAAAACCCAACCTATCAACCCCATTCTATGAAAAAATTACCAAGTACACCAGCCTGAAGGAAATTACTCCTATATTGATACCAATCATTCTACAAAAACACAGGAAAATACTACAAGGAATTAATAGGTTGTTCAATCAATTTTATCGAACGACAAAACTTATTAAACCTATTTGTTCCTTGGACCTTAGATCTGCAAAATATCCCAAAGACCAAATAAGCAGTGTAGAACAGGGACACGTTCGATTAGAAAATAAAAATAAAGTTTACGAGGCAACGAGAATTTCAAACTACTCGATTTGTAGCCCATCTCGCTCTATCCAGGTACAGTAGTCCCTCGATAGAACACATGCTGTCGAGTTAGTGCAGGGTTTTTTAACCCCTTGTCGTATCATTTGGTTCGATCTATTTTACGTTATGTTTTATTTCTTGGATAGGTATATCGTGTTTGCTAGAACTTCACGCAGCGCGAGACAGAACTGAAGTGTAGAAGAGGTTATAAGATGCAATTTGCCCGAGTCCCCTAATTCTTGTCTACAGCGTGAAGTAAACACTCCAGGCATTTCCAAAAGCTCTTCTAGGCATAGTTCGACCACATGCATATTTCTCCCGAGAGATGAATTTTTGTATATAAATACGTCAAGACGTATTTTATTTTCAACAAAATTCGACGAGTAATCTATGTTACGCGAAACAATTTTGAAACCGCAAAAATTAACCCGCGAATCGTCACAACCATTACAAGGGTAGTCCCAAAGTACCCCAGCTCGCGTATAGATGACTCGAGTTACTTGGATTAAATGATCGTCGCGATTCTGATCAATATATTACTATATTTAACTTTGACAGGTCAGGATTCGAGTGCGGTTCGAATCTTTCACTAACAAGTGACAATTTGGAGTTCATCCTGTCACAAACGATAAACTCCCGGCAATACGAGGGTAGTTCTACAAGTACCCGACTTGACGTATAGATGGCGATAGTTGTTTGAAAAGAATGACTAAGGAAGAAAGTACCAACCTTATAAAGCTCAAGTTTCAAAGTTGACGATGCTGCGTTGTTTAGTATTTGTTTGGTAACTGTCAATAGTGAACGTTGTCAGTGAATTTGTAGACATTCGTAAGGACTTTTCATTTGAAAGGACTCGCTCTAACCGATATCAAAGCGGAGCTAGACTCCACAATGGAGGAGTCTCCTCCTTTGTTTAGAATAATAAAATATCAGTGGTCGGCCAAATGGGATGACAAGACCTGAAATGATGACAAAAATCCACAAAATAGTATTGGATGACCGTCATCTGAAAGTGCGCTTCCACTTTCATCACTTTTGTACACCAAAGTAATGTTTGGTACGGAACTGAGGTGGATATTCGAAGGACCATTGTTGAATCTTTAATGCTACGGATTGTAACTATATGTTTCGTCGTTCCTCCTTTTCAGAATTACTCTTCTCGCTGAAGTTAGCGTGCAGTCAACAATTTGGAGTTTAGAAATGATTAGAAACAGGTGTGGCGTATATGTTATAATAGATTTCAAAGTTGATCGGGTGCCTGTATGTTACTTGTGTCGACTGAGGGTGCACGAGCTGGCAGACATGGTAGGCATATCGAAAAGTACTGTACATCGCATACTGACTGAAAATTTGAACACGAGAAAGCTGTGCGCGAGATGGGTATCACGATTACTCACAACAGAACAAAAACAGCGTCGTGAGGATGTTTCGATCGAGTATTTGACGAGGTTTCACAGCAATACAGTTGAGTTTTTGCATCGATTCGTAATCATGGATGAAACATGAGTCTATCGCTTCACACTTGAGATGAATGAACAGTCGAAACAATGGACCGAAAGGGAAAAAGTGGCTCCAAAGAAGACGAAGACAGTTCCATCTGCAGGCAAGGTCATGGCGTTAGTTTTTTGGGATGCACGTAGAGTAATTTTCATCGATTATCTTCAGAAAGGAAAAATAATCAACGATGAGTATTATACGAACTTATTGCAGCGTTAGAGCGATGCAATCGAGAAAAAACGGCGTCATTTGGCGACACGGAATGTTTCGTTTCATCGAGACAATGCACCAGTTCACACATCGGTTATCGGGCTGGCCAAAATCAATGAATTAAAGTTCGAATTTCTTCCTCGCGCACCTTATTCGCCAGATTTAGCCTTCTTGGATTATTTTTCGTTTCCAAACTTGAAAAAATGACTCGGTGGTAAAAGATTTGCCAACAACGAAGAGTTGGAGTCTGCTGTTGGTTCTCGCTATAAAGAGGATGTCGAAGCTATTGAATATCGTTGAGAAAAGTGAGTCTTGTATCGATCTAAAAGGAGGCTGTGTAGAGAGATAAAGATATTGTTCCCCAAATGTTTTGGTGTTTTGTTCGTTAGGTCAGGTATTTCCAGGACTACCCTCCTACGTTGGAAACTGTGTTATCCATCGTAACGTGTAGCCTAACCAGTCACTATCCAGTCTCGTAACACCACGTGGCATCTTCGTGAGAAGCTTAGGTTTCGCGCGAACGCGTCTCACACCCCCAGTGTAGAACTGGCAAATCGAAACTACCGAACTACTCGAGGCAATTAGTAATAAGTAATTAGCCGTCAAGGACAGGGCTGGTCGGTGTGCGGCGGATGTAGCGGAAACTTGCCGGCTCGGGACTGCATCAGCGACCGAAGGCGCCAGAAATCGCAAGCTGTCGTCGGAATAGCATCGGTCCGACGCGACCAGACGCTACGACTCGAAGCAGTTATTCTTAATTGGCTGCTTACAAGTTCGAGATATGCAGCTCGGCGGAGCTGCGCGTCTAGGTACTCGCTTAATAGTGGAACTTACGGTTAGGGTTCTCGTTTCCTCTTGTGTACGCGCATTCGTGAAAAAGTACTCGAAGGTTCTTCGAACCGTGGAGTCGTAAAATTTGTAGCCTCAGTTCGAGAAGGTGGGTCAACGATTCCAGAGAAATTACCATCGTAAAACGGCGCGACCCGATTTTTTATTCGGTGAGAATTATCACCAGCGTTTCTCGTCAAACTGATTATTTTTTTTAAATCGTACAGGTCTTCGATCAGAGACCGTGAATCGTGCATATCTTTTTGATAAAGAAATGAAAAATCAGAGACGAAATAATAATATACTTAGTAAAAATGATTGCCTGCTAAGTAGGGCAGTTATAGTTTCTTTTTGTAGATCACCTTTAACGATTCAATGGGGAATCATTAAATCCTGATAGTTTTATTTGTGCGAGGTTGTTTTTATCGAAAGTACTGTGAACGAGGATATAAATGTTGGGTGGAAGGTTGAGTGATCGTAAGATTGGGTAAAAAATTAGGTTAGAGATTCAAATTGGCAAGTGTGTGTAGGATTCGTGAGGTTAAGTGAGTGGTATTAGTAGTCAGGAATCTTTAGTGTAATCGATAGCGTGTTAATCTTTGCGTTAAGAAATAATTAAATAGATATAAACAGAGTTCTACCATTGTTCCGTTATTCTTGTTTCCCAAAATTATTTACCAGGCACTTCATTTTACATAAAAAAGTAATTGTTACACCGGACAAACGTGCCCTACTTCAAAACGTTTCCATAAAATACCGCGTTTCGGATCGCTTGAACCGGATTGATTTTTATCCAATTATGAGTCTCTTTCGCTGAATTTTCCCATTCACAGTTTTCAAGTAGTTTTCAAAATATAATTCGCTCGTAGGTGAAATTCCTTTGTAATTGATTCGTGATGTTAAACAGCGCAAATGGTAGCATTTGTTCCATTACGAATACAGTTAAGGAGAACGATAGATCATTGTTGCGTTTTACGTTAACCAATCGAATGGATTTCAGGGATGCGATTCTTTCCAATTTTGTTTTCTCGATGAATTGATATCGCGAGATCGAAAGTATTTGGAGGACACTGAAAGACATACAGATAAGGGGAAAGAGGGAAACGAATGGAACAGATGGTAGTAGAATTTCCGGCAGGGAAAAGAGGCCGCACTTATTGCGTTCGATTGGCTTTCAATTAATGTTGAACTCCAATTTTCCGCGAAAGGGAGGGTAAAAATGGAGCGATAACGAAACGAAGCTACTCGCGTGGCAATTCTACGAACGTTACGCGTTACCTTTTCATTTTTCTAATTGGACCGTGGATGTTCGTACGTGTTTGTTTGAACTTGCAGAAGATTGTTATATATATACATATATACACACACACGCACATACACGTATGCATACATATGTAATGTACGAAATGTTATCGAAAGATTTAATTCGTTTTTCGCTTGAGAAATATCAAGAATATGCTATATCGAACGTTTTTTTATTTTCAACACAAATTGAATAAGCATTCAGAGAGTGTCTTATCTTTGGTCGATGTTAGGCTAACGTTCTTTGCGTATATTTTTACTTTACGAAATGTTTATTCTTTAATTAAAATTCTAACGAATGAATCACGTGACTATTTGCATCTCAATGTCGAACTTTTGACCACTTTTAATATATTCTCCGTGTCATTTAACAGGGTCGATTTATTTTTTAAATATAATTTTGTTGAACTTTGTTTGAAGAAGTGATTTTGGAAATATTCATTTTATCGTATATCTCGGGTAAAATATTCTTAGAAATGATAAACGTGTTCTAGAAATCCGGTGTTCCTTTAAAATGATTAGTTTTGTTCGATGTCATGTGGATGTGTCACCGTAGCCAAACCTTGAACGATAATTTTTAAACAAAGAATTTTGTTCGAATCAATTGTCATAGAAACTTCTTGATATGAAATTTTCACATTGTTCTCAAATGTAGGTATCGACTGCATAATTATTTTCTTTGAGAATACTATAAGACCTCGATAAATACTCACAAATAGTGTAATTAATTTATTAAGAATTATATTCGTTTTCACTCATTATTCAGTGGCTTTTTCTTTCACTTATCAATACATACAGTATAGAAAACGAAATTCTCGTGCAATCATCGAGGTTCTGTTATATACTTAATTGATCTAATATTCTTTTTTCTAACGGCATTACGTGACATTTAATCACTCTATTTTTAAATCATTGTCCGACTTTGACATTTTATTCAGACAAATGGTTCGAAAGAAATTTAATACATCTACAGGTGCACGTTGATTTGTAAAATTAGTCTATTTTTATAAAATTTTAATAGCTCAGATTTTTGTATCATTCGTTTCGAATGATAAACATCCTATTGCTTTTTAGGGCGATCGAATAAAACGAAATACGATTTTTCTTGTTAACTTTCAATTTTATATATACTTTATGTATTTAGAATCAATGTTTTCGATCTGTAGTTTTCCAAGTATTAACGATTGCTCTCTTACATATTAAACGTCTTATAAAGTGTAGTTACTTAAAATTCAACCGTGTTTAATATCTCGTGAAAAGTTATATGCATAAAAATGACGATGTTACAAAACTAAAGTTCTAATCATCGCTTATTAAATAAACATGAAATATAGAATAAAAACGTAATCATGGAATGTGAGTTTTAAATTAGAATATTTCGTTCAAATAGAATAAATACGTATCGCAGATTCTCAACAAGCGTGGCCGATTAACTGTAAAGATTGTTTTTTCGCAGTTTGTGATTCAATCGAACGATATTCCTTGAAAAATGTTGTGCCTTCTTTCTTATTTTCCTGTTTTTTTTTTTTTTTTTCTTTCTAATTCACGCCCTCGAACAAGTTGCCGAAGGGTCGAAAAAATATGACGTCGTTGGGCGACGTTATTACGCGGCGGCCCTCGAAAACGATGCTCCCGTTGCGAAAGCCGGTATGCAATTTGTTAGATTCGAGAGGCTCGTTCTTCGACGATCGTTCTTCGACACGCGAAATCTCGATACGCCGCGGTGGGGGCGATTAAGTTTCGAAACGAGAATCCACGACAGGATTGCGGCACTTAGTTACCAGGACGAACGAGGTTAACCTGGAATTGGGTACTCCAGAGGCTGTTGGAGATCCTGGAGCCAGGAATCTCGGTTATTCCGATTAAGTCTACGTCCCAGTCAGATCGTTCCGACATGCATCAAGCAGAAACAGTTTACTCGAATCGCACGACCGGTGTTATTTGTATGAAAAAGTAACGTGGAAATACGATCAGTCTATCATCGACGATACGATTTATCAACGAGAACTTGAATCGCTGCTGAAAATCTCTGTTAAACCATCTCGGCTTAAAACCACGATTTTAACGCAATTTTCACTTTTACAATTCACCACGATCTTAGTAATATTTAGGTTTTCGAACCGAATGGGATTAAGCTTAAAATTACCAACTTCTCGTATCGACGAAATATTAATGTCGGTTCACGAATCTTGACGAAAGGAGCAACAAAATCTTCGATAATCCAGTCGATGTTGGTGTTTTAAATTCACAACGTCGATATACCGCTATGAAAAGTCTACGTGGTTACCTGAATGTTAATAATATGGAGTGCCACTGCACACTTTTAGAATCTTTAAAAGCATACCGTAACCAGTGATTCAAGAATGATATCTCGTGGTGCGAAGCAAGTACTCTAAGCAAGTACTCTAAGCAAGTAATCAACGACTCCAATGAGATCCAGTGAGAAAGCTGTAAGTCCTTCGTCGCGATGCTTCCTCGCGTATTCTAAAAAAGAGCGATTAAAAAAAAGTCTGGTATAATCGGATCAGCTGTTTTGGCAACGAAAGACTTCAATGTAACACCAGCTGCGAACCGTTGCAAAATCCCAACAATTCCTTCGGATGCACAGAGGACGGGACAGGCCACAGGTGAAATTTAATATCGGCTCAGAAGGACAACGTCGTTGGAGGATCTTTATGAGGCGCAAGCTTAATTACCTTCGATATTGCAACCCTCTCCACGTCCAACTTCCGGCTGGAGGGTTTTGCATCTTGCAGAAATTCACTATCACCGTTGTGCAGAGAGTTCGCACCTTCCCTGGGCGTTTCTCCTTTGCTCTTCTCAGACCCTTTATCAGTATCCCTCTTCCCCTTTTTAACTGTCATCAAGGCTTCTCCGTCTCTCTCGTGTTGCTCGCGTTCAGAGGCTATCCCCTCCGTTCCCCTACGGAGCTTCAAAACATAATTAAAATTTTCTAATTAAGAATTTCGATAAGGAAGCGGTCCGCGCTACCCTCTATCCGCGGAAGGAAAGACTTTGCGATCACGATGCAACCCCATCTTACTTTCCTATCTCTCATTCCTTCGTGGCCTAACACCCCCCATCCCCCTGTACTTCTTCCAGGCTACTTCCGTCTCATCGTCCCGTTCTCCGTATTCTTCTTGTTTAATATCGGAGCCCCGTGGTGCATCTGTGTTCGCTAAATTAACTAATCCATACCAGCCAGGGGCCGCCTGCGACTCTCAAAGCATTCCAAAGTGAGCCAGCTTCTTTTCCGTCTTCTCTGAGCGAGATCCAAAACCCATTTTCTTCTTCTTCCGTGCAGCGTATGACGGTAATTGAAAATGTATCGCTCTTCGTGTTGTGGTTACAGTTTCACACGTTCTTAAAACGGAGACACCGTGTGTACTGGTTATTTTTCGCATGTATTTCGTATTGTTATTAACGGATGGATGATTCACGAGTATGAACTACAGCCACTTATTCTCTTGCGAGGGTAATCCCGGAGATATCTGACCTGACGTATAAATTGCGATAGTTGTTCGAAATGAATCAATATGGGAGAAAGTACCGAAGTTATAAAGTTATAATTATTTTATTAATAATTAATAAAAATACATTTTTAATATATTTCATTTTATATTCATTAATTTCTTTAATTTTAATTTTTATAAGTTTGAATGTTAACGACGCTACGTTGTTTAGTATTTGTTTAGCAACCATCGATAGTGAACGATGTCAGTGAATTTGTAAACACGGACAAAATTGGTTATCGTTATGTGATACTTTCGATGACAATACTTTCATTTGAAAGGACTTGCTCCAACGGATATCAAAGCGGAGCTAGATTCTACTCTGGAGGAGTCTGCTCCTTCGTTTGCAATAATTAAATATTGGGTGGTAGAATTTAAACGAAGCCGTACGAGCTGTCAAGACGAAGATCGCAGTGATCGACCAAATGAGGTAACTAGGCCTGAAATGATGACCAAAATCCGCAAAATGGTATTGGATCACCGTCATTTGAAAGTGCGCGAGCTAGCAGACATGGTAGGCATATCGAAAACTACTGTACATCAAATACAGACTGAAAATATGGATACGAGAAGGCTGTGCGCAAGATGGGTGTCGCGATTACTCACAATGGAAGAAAAACAGCGTCGTGAGGATGTTTCGTGAGGTTTTACAGTAATAAAGTCGAGTTTTTGCGTTGATTCGTAACCATGGATGAAACATGGGTCTTCCATTTCACATCTGAAACGAAGAAACAGTCGAAACAGTAGACTGAAACGGGAGAAGCGATTGCAAAGAAGGCGAAAATAGTTTCGTCAGCAGGCAAGGTCATGGCGTTAGTTTTTTGGGATGAACGTGGGATAATTTTCATCGATTATCTTCAGAAAGGAAAAATAATCAACGATGAGTATTATGTGAACTTATTGCAGCGTTTGAGCGATGAAATCGAGAAAAAACGGCATCATTTGGCGACAAGGAAGGTTTTGTTTCATCGAGACAATGCACCAGTTCACACATCCGTTATCGGGATGGCCAAAATCAATGAGTTAAAGTTCGAATTTCTTCCTCGCGCACCTTATTTGCCAGATTTAGCCTTCTTGGATTATTTTTCGTTTCCAAACTTGAAGAAATGACTCGGTGGTAAAAGATTTGTCAATAACGAAGAAGTGGAGTCTGTGGTTGATGGCTATTTCGCAGAGCTGGACGATTCTCGCTATAAACAGAGTATCAAAGCTATCATTGGGACATGATAGCTTGGAACATCATTGGGAAAAGTGTATCGATCTAAAAGGAGGCTATGTAGTAAGATAAAGATATTGTTCCCCAAATGTTTTGGTGTTTTCTTTGTTAGGTCAGGTACTTCCAGGACTACCCTACATGCTAGGTAGTTGGGTAGAATGTTGGTTAGACGATTGTAGCGAATTTTGGTTAACGATTGATGCTACTGAAAACTTGAGAGCATTTTTCGCCAGGTAACTATAATCACCGTTTTCGTCATTATCTCATGCTTGGACCATAAATTAGAACCTAAGTGGTTCGAGTTAATAATTGTTTTTCCAGTTCCATCGTGTGTGCAGTTCTAGGACTAGAAAAATAAATGGTATCTTGTATTCACCTCATATTACTCGACCGGTAAACCGTTTTAAATGAAATTCTCGAATAAACTGACTTACTCTATTATCAGATTCAAATCCTCGGAAGATTAACTCGTAGCATTACTTGAAAACTTACAGTACATTTGTAGCGGTACAAGTTCTTTATCCGCGACTGATTCCTATGAATGAATTGGGTAGTCTTCTTTTACCATTTCTTTTCCATGCACACAGCTTTCAGATGTCACACATTTCGAGATGCCATTCTCTTACTTTGTCAGATCTAGCATAGTTTTAATACATGAAAAAATCAACAATAAAATGTTTAGGAACTTTGGTCAATCAGTTTGAACCTTTCGTGTAAATGCAAACAACTGGTATCTCTAGATTAGTTACCGAACTCAAGCTCGTTTAAAGGTTATATCATCATCTAACGTAAATTCGTACAAAATACATCGTAGTTATTAGTAAAGATAACCATAACATGAAACTTTTGTTAATCGCAATATATACACCTTCGAAGCAAACATTTCTCTCCTTCGAAATTTCTTCGTATTGAGAAAAACATCGCCACGTTTAAACTGTTGGGGAGAATTAGAATACCGTACATAATATTAGCGAACAGGGGATGATCACGTACGAAACAGTGGGTCGAGAATGTAGAATAAAATTGTTTCCTACGAGGCGTCCTTCTCGAGTTCATCCATTTTGAAAATTCGTAAGATAAGTGTGCAATTGAATACGACTGTACTAACGCATCACATCCGTCTTCAACGGCTAGGGATGCTACTGGACAGACTCCATTAACTGTTTAACGAACCACAATTATTACCTTGTAAACCGTCGCTGTCTTTCTTTCTCTGAAGAAGGGAAGGGGCACGTTCGACGCCTCGAGCAAGATGTATTTTCTTTGGTGTCGCTTAACGACCATAGAATCCGGTGAATTTGAAGAGTCTTTGGCCGACGAGAACCCTTTATCCTCTTCGCGTCCCATTGTCCCTTCAGTGTCTCATTTTCCCACGGAATTTTCTTTTAATTCCTCGGGAATCTACGTCGCGTGCGGACTTTTTTTTCTTCTTTCACAGATTTTCGCTAGCTTGGCTGCGCTTTGTGGGGCTGTCCTGGGATATTTTTAATAGAGTACGATTGCTTTTTTTCAGGTGTTTGAATATCGGGATTGTGAAAGTATAGAGAAACGACGGAGCAACCGCGTTTCTTTTTCCTGACGAACGGAAAGAGATTCCCCGTTTTCTAAATGGTCTGCTTGAATAAGGATTACACCGTTGATCGCGGGTTAATCCGTAGAATTTGTGAAATAATTTTCCTCGAGGAGATGTTTTCTTGGCGAAAACAAGTTTCAGGATTTTTCCCTCCTTCGCTAATATTCGCGCGGATGAATAGCGAATGAGAATCTTTTCATGTCCTTTGAAATTTTTTTAATAAATTGCTGCGATCATTTTTTCCTTGCAATGTCGAGGTGAGTGAATAGACGATAAGAGGAGCTTTGCTGCAAATAGATGCAGGTGCATTTCATTTGCTTGAAACGTGAAAATTGAAATACATCGTTCTCTCTGATAAAAACACATACCTTTGGGCGGAAGATACGCATTAAACTGGATAAAACGGAATAAATTAATGTGTTTACGCTTCTTATGAACACGATGTACATAAATCCGTACGGAAGTTTTGATCTGGCTGTGGAACGTAATGACAGGACGGAGTAAGGAGGCCAGTGATGCTATACGTGGGGTTAACCGAATGATGGGGACAACATCTCGGTGACCTTAAACGATCGATTAATTTTGTTTCAATTATTGGTCCAAGTTGCAGTAATTAAATTTATATGTCTACGTTAACCGATCATTTGATGTATCCGTCTGCAAGTGTCTAAATCCTTCGATATTTTCTATAGATGATTCTGTGTAAAGCAATTCTGTCATACCCATTCTCGTACCAATTGAGACAATAGAGAGATGCGTATTAACGTTAGAACTTGGTTAATTGTTTAGATCAAGGAATCGTCACAATGTAAATGTACGTACGCTTATCTCGTCACGTATTTGTTCGATTCGAGGTAGAGACAATGGTAGCTGATTTCCCTCCGATTGTAATGCACCATTTCGAAAGCTGCTTGAACGCCATAACGCGACACGTGCCGCGACTGCAATCACATTTGCAATCTGTCAGAATTCAATTCGGGCTACTATTGCGCGGAACGGTGTGGAACCTGTTGCCTGCAAATTTAACAAGACTACTGGGACCCTCGTCGAATAATCTTGTTCCGTCTTCAGACAATATCTGTTTAACGATTAGCTGCTGCTGGGATGACAGCTCGCCAAGGAACAGAGAACGAAGTAAGAATTATTGAAACTAGTCTCTCATCTACGAGCACAAGTAGAGAATTTATTCGTATTTTCTCCGATAGGGGACAATCCTGTTATATCGAGAAAATTTGGATTAATAACGAATCACTTTTCAATAGTAAATATCGAATACGAATGCTTCACTAATCTTACTATTCGTAAGATAAAAGTTAAGAAGATGAAAACGAGGTTCTGTATTATAGTAATCGGTGTACAACCAGCAGTGAAACTTGAACGAAATGTCAATTTATTTTGTAACCTTTTCATTCGATATCTCAATTTTGAAATTAAATTATTATTTCGGTTTAGATTGTTTCCTCTTTTGAGAAGAGGACTTATTAACCATGGAAAACATTTAAGATTGGTCTTGGATAATGTTAAATGTTCGTTGAGGTGCATTCTAGCTAGTTTTATACTTATATTTAATGAAGTGCTAGAACAACTTTTGAATTATTTTGAAGAAGGTAGGCGATCATACACTTGCTTATTGAAACGTTTAAAACGAATTTAGTACTGGTAGAATCATCTTCATCATGGTGTATCAATGGAAAGAATAGTCCCTGGGAAAGTAATAGTGTGTTTGATTTAGAAATAGAAATACAGTAGTATCTGGTTATGAGAAAACTAAAATTTATTTAGATTTCGAATATAAAGCATGGTAAGACGTTTTGTAATTTGATTGCAGGACTATATTTATTTATATATAGTAAATTAAAACCTCTCGTAGTTAAATGCGTAAAGACTGATGACGTTAAAGGAGTTATGTATTATTTGGTTTCGTCTAGAAAGACAGCGAAGTTTAAATAATTATTTATCGACACCACATTTTGATTATAATGTTCTATGACCTTCTTCGGATCAATTGATTTTGAAAGAAATTATGAAAGAATTTATAAATTATAAAAGAAAAATACTATCAAGGAAAGAATACTATAATATTGCAAAATTACAAAAAGAAAAGACAGGAATAGAAATTATTACTTACAAAAATGTAAAAGAATAAAGAAAATTAATTCGAAAAGAGCGAAAAATAGTCATGATAATGAGATCTATAACCAAAAAGAAACGTAGTTAATTGTATTATAATAACGTATCAAGTAAGAAGATGTGAAACAAAATAAGAAATATAATTGATACTTGTGCCATAAAATGAAATACTTTTATTTCTGATTACTTGTCAGAAGTAAAGCAATACAGATTATTTATACTCCATAGATCTTAGAATAAGACGTGCTTGAAACTCTGTCTCCGGAGCGATAAGGAATGACTTGCAGCACAGGAGGCATCCGTAACATAAAGATATACGTATGTATATAAAATAATAGTGTCCATCGATAACATCTTTAAGGGGGAAGTTTACATTGAGAAACAAGACTATTAAGACGAACTCAGTTTCTTAATTTCGGTTTATAAATTTAAGGAAATATTTCCAAAACATTTACCAAAAATACGTTTCGAAGTCATCTGTTTAAAATAATTAGCTTCGAATCAATCGCGACAACAGCTTCCTCTTACTCGATAAAACCAAACAGTACGTAACTTCTTATCGAACTTGTCTTGTACACTTATAACAGCAAAAGGGGCGAAGGAATCTCTGGACGTGTATGACCTAATGAATTCACCAAACTAGCCTAGTTGGTTCAACTTTGAATCCTAAACCCCTTTAAAGCCACTCAAATGTAAAACCTCTCGCGTCGAACGGAAGTCACAAGCTCGTCCCACACCATCGGCAATCCCAGCATCCACTTAATAAACCAGTAGTCCAAACGTACTTAACAGAGAGCGTAGTGCGTACTAGCCACCGCCAAGGTTACAAGCACCGCTCCTGCTGGGCATATTCATACCGAAATTAACGACCCGTGCCTAACTTTGCCCTCTACTCCCCTCGATTCATGTAGGAGAAACCACTGGTAAGAGGTGCCCAGAGAATTCTCTTGCGAGTCCCCCAGGTACAAATCCTCCGCCTCCTTATACCCGAACATTGCTCCTACCCCTTACGAGGCGACCAAGCCAGAAACACTTGCCGAGTTAGTTTATATTTATAGAGTGGGCGCGTGTCGGTCCCCGGACTGACCTTCTGTCTAGAAATTTTCCGCCCTGTTCGATTAAACGCCGATTCCGAGCAGTGGATGTCGACGCAAAGGAGACGAATAGATGGAGACACGTCCACTGGATGTCTGCCAACTACCGACCTGTTAAAGGGGGGACACCAATCTGACGAGTTGATAAAAATTGAATTTTTTGTTCATTTTCTTAAAGTTCGAGGTGTGTAGAATGTTGTGTCGCAAAGATATTTCGAAATTCAAACATTTAGCGAAGTTGCAGCGATAAATATACTTATTTTACGTTTTTCTCATAACTGTATCTTTCAACCTGGAAATCTCCGGAACTACATATTCGATTTTCTTCCATTTTTATAAAAATATTCTGCATAGAGTGTTCTACAATGTAGCGTACTATTTTTTTAATATGTTAATTATTTAATTTTTTATAAACGTTTAAAGTCGTTTTTTTTTTTTTTTTTTTAATAAAAATAATTGTTTTTTCTTCAATCTTCGACCATTTCTACAATTATTGTAAAACCTAGAATGGGTTCTAGGAATAGTGAATAACTTCGGCATATTGTACGATTTTTACTTTCGCAAAATTGTAAAATGAAACTAAAAGTTATATTTATACTCTCTGAAAAGGACTGCATAATTTCATTTAGTAACTACTTAGAAAAAGAATTCGCAAAATTTACCCATTTTTTGACGTCTCAGAGTGATGTCCTCCGTTAAATTAAGTTAACGCACAAATTATCAAACGTCGAAGCAATGGTTACTCGAACACGAGAGTTTCTTTGTATCATCAAAAACGTACGTAAATGTTTAAACGTTTGCGACAATATATAATTCCTCGTTAAAATGACGTGTTTATTCCTCTATAAAACATACCGAATGATTCCATCCACTAAATAGTGGTGCATCAGCTCGAACGACCATTGTCTCGAATGACTGCGGATTTACAAATCATGAATTTAAAAACCAGCTAACTAAATTTCAAAATAATACTGCATGCGTACCGGTATAGCAACTATTAATCCAAATTAAATATTTTTATCTTTACGAGAGTGTAATCAATAGGTTGGTGTGGCTATTTCGTCAAAAATGAATCCAAACACGACCTCGTACGGATTGTTTTTAATTATACACAATTAAAAATTTGTTTGCAAATGATTGGTGTAGGGTATACAAAAAAATAGTTCGAATACGATCTCAGTTTAATCGGGAGAGTATCGTTAATCCATTGCTCATACTCTCGTAAACATGTAATGAGAAATATAAAAATTTTTAGGCTGCATTAGAGGTCATCACACCGATATGCATATGCATTTTGAAGCTTGACGACCGAACACTTATAATAAGCTTGTTGCACCGATTGTTACGCTTAATCTTTGTATGTTTTGTTCATTATCTTCGTCGAATGGTTCACACGAGATTGAGTCTCAGTCTGATGTAGATACGACAGATCGATTCCCGGAACAAATTCTGTACAATTCTCAACATGATGACGGTTTTAACGAAGGGTTATTGTAATTAGTCGTCTACGAAAAAAATGAAACACGTGTAATGTTGAATCTAAAAAATACAGTAACTAGACGACGTGCGTTACCTCTGAACAATGAACAGAATCTCTTTCAAGTCTCCGAAGCAACTATCGTCAAATAGCTCGTTAGTTGTCTTATCGGCAACTATTATAGTATCTGTAGATATCCATTTATTAACATAATCAGTGAAACATCAATAGAACATGATTTATTAACGTGTACTATAGTCACTCTCTCTTTCCCTCTCTCCTACCTTCTACCCACATCCGCTTTAAGTATTGTACGTCTCGACACCTTGACGTTTATCCAATTGGAGTTGATCAACTTCTTAGTATGACAGACCCTCGCTCTCCCTCTTGAGTCTTAAGACTTCAACACTTCTTTCTTAAAGTTTTCTCAAGCGGAACCGTGTCCTCGCCTTCTGCGAAGAAACGTCCTCTTCTTGAGCGAAGGTTCGCAAGTCACTTCTGAAGAAACTTGTACAGCCTCTTCTAGTTTCGTTAATTTTTAACCTTTAAATCTTACGAGCGACTTAAAATTGATTTCCAGCTCAACCGTATCCTCGATATCGTTACGCTTTTCCTCCTTAAAAAAGGAAGCAATCGTCACAGCTGAGACATCTTCCACTTGCCTTGTTCCAACTCTTTCATCGCTTTCATCACATGCGTGGAAAAGTGACATTTAATTGAACAAAATTAAAGCGCGAGCTTTACTAGTCAGCTTCCGCTTCGATATTCGTTTTCAGTCTCGGGACGATGCAAAAACTCTGAGCAAAGTGGCGGTGTCTCGTGTTCTATGTAACTTATTTCGGTTCAGATCATCTTTTCTTCCCTTCTCTGCTTTTCTAACTACGTTTAGAATTTTTCAAACTCTTGTTATTCGCTCGGTGTAACACTTGACTTCTTTCAGCGACGTGTCCCTTTTAGAATCTCGAATCACATCAAATAATTATTCCTTTTCCTTTCGCCTTGGATCCCTCTTCTCTGAGACTTTGCTTTGAAAAGTCTCACGTACACCGATTTCAATTCCACTTCCTTCTTTCCCGCATTCAAATGACCCCAGTACATTTGCACGTGCTCTATCTAGTGCTTAGGGTACCTATCTAAAAGACTCTCTCCTGAAAGACAACCTTAAATTCGAGACAAAGAAACCCGTCTATCCTAAGTATGTTGAAACGCGACCACGTATACTTCCACTCCAACACGAAACAATGCTAGTAGAGCTACAGAACGAATCACTAGTCCAAACTTAATAAAATGGGGTTAAAACCAATCTAATCGTATGCACTTGTTTCATCTCAATCGCCCTTTCTCCCCATCTTGTTTGATTCTGGATCTTTTTTTAAATATCCCTTTCTCTGTTCACTCATAGAATGTTCTGTCAATAACTGCCTGACTCGAACTGCTCTTAGTCGTCAGCCTCAACAAGAGTCACTCCAGATTGAACGTACGACCCATACCAACTTGACCAATGATTATCCTGACACCGCTGACTCTAAATCCATAGTCTTATCGCGGGATTTCTTTTCGTGCAACCTTCTTCAAAGATTACCTTAGAGATTTATCAACCCCAACTTGGATCTACCTACACTAGTCTTATCTCTTAATCCTGCCGGAATCATTCCACACCAAAAAGACACTAGAATCCTCACATGGGACCTTTCGTTGAGATTTGTCTAATTCGAACCGTTCTCGGTCATCGGCCTTGCAAACAGTCACTTCAGGTCGAGCGTGCAATCGATATCGTCTCGACTAATGACAATCATGACTTCGAACCCTGTAAGTCCCTAATCTTGTCTCTGGATCTCGTATATAGTGACCTTTCTCAAAGATGTTCACCACTGAACATCTCCGATCCCAACTGAGACTACTTATCATTGCAGTCGAAAATATATTATACTTCTGCATCTCCATCGACCAACAGGATCGAACAAATTATCCATTCTAAAAACTCATTCGTGTGCAAGTCTCAACGCTTATAAAAATTTCGTTAATTGTATAAACTGTTCTTCAATTTTAATTCTTTACGAAGAATTCTATCAAAACGCAGCTTCTTTTTCTACAAAATCTTCAGCCTCACTCTTATATACATCGCTAATAACAATCTTGTGTTGTACTTCGTTACACATAGTACTTCGTTGTACTTGTGTTACACTTTCCAATTTTATTATTATTTTTAACAAAATCATCGTCGAATTTCAACAGAAGGTCTTGAATTTTCTTCTTTTTCTTCCCTCTGAAAATTGTGGTACTTCATTCGTGTACTTTCTGAATATGTGCTGTTACTTCCCTCTCTTGACATACCGTCTCTTGGGAAATCAAATCTTGTATTTTTGTTTTTTGAATTTAAAAAATTGGTGTCACATGCGACGGACAGTCTGTAACCTCGATGTCCTTCAATTTATTGATTCGAGGAATCCTTCTGTTCAAATCCAGAGATCAATTTATTTTCTTCGGGAAATCCTAAACCAAAATTAATGAATCTTTTGTATTCGCAAGAAAGACTTTATAATACGATTTTATCAGGACGGTCGATTTTAGAGGACAATTAAGATATTTAACAGTTCTACCATTCAAAAATTATTTACAGATTCTCTTGTTAAGAAATAAGAATTTTGCGTGAATTTTGAAATTAAGAGTTTTTGATCAATATTTCTGTTTATGTATAAATTATTCGACATTTCATTACAAAATAAAAACCGAATTAAGAAATGATATTTTAATATTTAAGGAAAGTGAAACTTGTAAAAAACTCTTTAAACGTTTTAAACATTGCAATCTCATAAACGTACAAAATATAACCTACAAAGAATTATCATTATCAATTAATTTCACTTCTTGTCTTTTTTTCGTTAGTAACATTCATCACTCGGTTTCCAAAACTGTTACAGTTAAACCGAATATGTCAAAGTTTTTACACTTTCAGTATTTCACAAATTTTTGTCTAAATTGTGTATTTCCAGATTTGTTAAAATTATTCGTTCGAAAGTCAGAATTACGTATTTTTTTTCATAAAGCAAATTTCGAAAACTTGGAACATCATAATTTCGTCCATATTTTCTTTTATTCTGAAAGGAAATACTTTATTGATTCATATAGTATTGATGTCATTTATGTTTTCTATTTCCAAAGCAAATTCGTTCCAATTCGTGGCATTAAATCGTGTCGCTTGAACCGTACAACCAAAATTACTATTTATTAACATTTGATTTATATTTAAAAGCCAATGCAATGATGCAGTCATACCTCGTTCGAGTTTATTTCAATCTCAATGACGGTCGAACCTCTGTACAAATTTATATTTAATCGATAAACTTTCTTACGTAATACACGGTTTATTAATTTTTTCTACGCTCTTTAAGACTGCCTTTTCCTGTTCTTGAATCGAAGAATTTTCATTTACACCGATTCGTGTATATTGGACTTGGAGAGTATCTTGACGAGAGTAGTTAAAGTTTTTTACCTAAAGTATAGCGTTATACTTTCTCTCGTTTCTCGTCTTGAGCAGTCGTGTTGTATATCTAAATGTTCAGAACATAGAAATTTGTTTTTAACTATTTTTGGGGGTGTACCAAAGAAAGGTATCAACAGTGACCCAATTTTTAGTCGTTATGCAATTCAGAAGTGCTCTAGTCACGTGCACAAGGACTTCCTAAGAATCCTCACCGAGGTGAAAATAGCCCTCATTAGGATCAGGTAGCAGGTCGCAAGCCATTCGCGTTTTATTGCTAAAAGGCTCCTCATTTTCAAGGATGAGCGGGGTCAATTACAGAGTTAGCATTAGGGAAGCATTTCTAGACCGAACTGGTTGGTTACCGTAATCGAGTTCTTCGCCATTTTTTTGGTTAATTTCGATTGCTCTCATGGCCACCTGGCCGATACGTTACTCGCTGGACAATTCTGTTTTTCTAATTCATTTCTTCCTATAAGTAGTTATAGTCACTTGCCATAAAACGCTACTAGAAACGTTACTACATTATTACTACAAGGACCAAACAATGTGTGGTGTAGATAGTCGAACGTGAGTTTTAGAGTTCTGAGGGAGTAAAAAATAAATAAACTTAGATAAGTATTTAACACTTTGTTGGCACGTATACTTAATCTCTTCGATTAACTTATCGAGTGTAGATTGGGTTCACGTGTTACATACACAATTTTTTGTAATATTATTCTTAGTATTCTCACGTGCTTCAGTTTGGTCTACAAGCATCAATAAACAGATTATAGTTCTTCGATGGTAAATTCATAAAAGTTATTCACAATTCTGAAATGTTGGTAACGAAAGTTTTTGTGGCTAACGAGAAAGTTTGTGTAATTTTGTTTAATCATAAACGTATGTTGCGAAAATATTTGAACATTCTATTTACAGTGGAAGTATCAACGAGTCTAAATAAAGTTCGATTCGATCTTATATACTAAATTATATTAATTTGATGTATAAACGTGTCGAGACAGCTGTCGAATAATTTATTTCTCTATTAGTTATTATCTTTAACTAATTGTCAAAAGTATTATATCGACAAAACCAATCGATACGTAACTCCTTTATCGATGTTACCTTGCATATTCACAAGAAACAAAAATAATAATAAAAGATTCTCCTGACTTATAAAATAGAGACTAATTCCGTAAAATAAAAATATACCATTTTAAATAGTAAAAGATTTTAAAGAAATGTACCGAGCCCTTAAAAGTGATATTCTAGATAAAATTTTATATTTACCAACATATTAAATTGTATTCAATTTACAAATCGATATATAAACGTACATGTACGGTCATAGCTAAGGGGTTAAATTCTGATTAGCTACCATTTGGCTAGCACGATGTATACTAACACATTGAATTGTATTAAATTTACAAATCGATATATAAACGTACATGCACGGTCGTAACCAAGTTGTTAAATTTTGATTAGCTACTACTTGGCTAGCACGATGTGTACTAACATAGTAAATTATATTAAATTTACAAATCGATATATAGGTCATAGCCAAGGGGTTAAATTCTGACTAGCTACTACTTGGCTGGCACGATATTTATTAAAATACTAAATTATATTAAATTTACAAATCGATATACGGACGCACACGTACGTTCATAGCCAAGGGGTGAAATTCTGACTAGCTACTACTTGGCTGTCACGATATTTATTAAAATACTAAATTATATTAAATTTACAAATCGATATACGAACGCACACGTACGTTCATAGCCAAGGGGTGAAATTCTGACTAGCTACTACTTGGCTGTCACGATATTTATTAAGATACTAAATTATATCAAATTTACAAATCGATATACGAACGCACACGTACGTTCATAGCTAAGGGGTTAAATTCTAATTAGCTACTACTTGACTAGCACGATGTGTACTAACATAGTAAATTATATTAAATTTACAAATCGATATATAGGTCATAGCCAAGGGGTTAAATTCTGACTAGCTACTACTTGGCTGTCACGATATTTATTAAAATACTAAATTATATTAAATTTACAAATCGATGTACGAACGCACACGTACGTTCACAGCCAAGGGGTGAAATTCTGACTAGCTACTACTTGGCTGTCACGATATTTATTAAGATACTAAATTATATCAAATTTACAAATCGATATACGAACGCACACGTACGTTCATAGCCAAGGGGTGAAATTCTGACTAGCTACTACTTGGCTGTCACGATATTTATTAAGATACTAAATTATATCAAATGTACAAATCGATATACGAACGCACACGTACGTTCACAGCCAAGGGGTGAAATTCTAATTAGCTACTACTTGGCCAGCGCGACGAGTCGTCGGTGATATGCTCCACACACGGCCGTTTATCGACTTCTCCATCTCTGGAAAGACTGTTTCCCCGGAAGCGCGGTCGTAGCACGGTCCACTAATCCGGCAACAGGTACGCCAACCTCGGCCTCGGCGTAACGACGTGAAATCGGTGATTCGGGCGCGCGCAACGGCGACAGATTCGCGCGCGACCAGATGAACAGGGAAAATTGGGGAGCACCGGACAGAGAGAAACAGAGCCGCGTCACGGTCGGCCGAGCAGATGGCGTGGCTCTCGCATTGGCTAAAAATGTAAATTGTCCCGACAGCGTGCAACCCCGTTCGTTGGAGCGCGCTCTCTGTTCAGCGGCTGTAAAGTAATTGAAAACACGCGTCATCTCCGGCAACGATGACCGTGGGGTCCCGGTGTGTCGCGTCCGGCTGGTTGGTTGTTGCTTCCTCGACTTCTGATGCGAGCGTCCAATGCCAACAATTGTTTCATCGTACGTAATGGCAACGAATGCGGTTCTTTGCGCGAAGACGATGACCGACGAGATTGCTAATTATTTACATTAGCAACCACCGATTTCGATGAAATTGAAATATGTTGCGAAACTCAACATTTTGAACTACTCTTCTCTATACGAATATAGAATTTAAATTGACGCAAATAAATCATTCGTAGACAACCGGTTACGAGGAAAAGTGGAACTTGTCTTCTATGGTTTTGAGAGGGAGAAGAGAAACTTTATTATACGTGCATCGATCTTTTGTTAAATGTATTGACAAGTGTTTGGAAGCCGGAAGTCACGATTTTTGAGCATTTGTTACGATGTTCTCGCGCCAAGAAATTGCATTCTATCGTTTTTAATGCGATAATGTCCTGATGTAATAAATGTAAGAAATTAACGTAATATCGTAACAATTTTTTAGGTATTACTCTCTAAATATTTGAAGAAGTAGAGGTTTTATCAAAAATTCCGACAAAAGAGGCATATTTTATACAGAATAGGATTCCGAATTAAAAAATATAGGCATATAATAAAACAAAAGTAGTTGATGTAAAAATGATCTGAAAAACTTCTACGCATTGAGAAACTAACAATGACATTTGAATCCCCTCAAAAACATGGAAGAGAAGTTCCACTTCTGTTTTTTCTAATCGGTTGTTTGCAAATTATTTAGTTGTGTCAATTTAAACCCTATGTTTTTATAGAAAACAGTTGCTCAGAATGTTGAGTTTTACAACATATTTCAATTTTATTAAAATCGGTATTTGAGCGATTTGCTACCGCTATACATATAATTATAAGAGCACAAATATTATTTTATTTTCTTATTTTATAATAGAATAATTATATATAATATATATAATAAAACAAATAATATTTGTATGGGCAACTTAATATATATAAAAGTCTTATATATAAAACTTTGAAACTTCTCTCTCTACCCTTCCCACCAAAATCGCAAAAGAAAAACAAAAACCTCGAAGAATGTGTAAGGGATAGTAATTTTCGGTTTCAAGTTGTAGAATTGAAGTGAATAATTTGTTTTCTCGTAAATGCGACAAGACAACAAGAGAGAGGCGAGTAGTCGAAATTTCCAAGCAATATACCACACGTATCTGTGACAATCACAGATGTAATATTAAATTTATTTTGTTTTATAAAGATTGTAAATTTTATTAGAGAATGAAATTCAACGCAGCATGCAACAAAGAACACTCTTGCGCTGTAAAAAGAAAAAAACATGAAAAATCATAAGGAATACTGTCAATGAATAAGAAATAATCACTGTGAATACGAGTTGATGAAAGTTTCTCTTTGAAATTTATTTCGAGATAATAGATCGCTCGATAAGTTTTGTCGTTAAGTTTCCTACTGTTCAATATAACATTGTTCAATAAGTTTTATCGAACGATGAAACATATTGGGCAACCTAGTACTATACTGTTCATAGTACTAAGTTTTATCGAACGATCAAACTTATTGAACAACTTAGTATATCGTACTTACAAAACTGTTAGGAAAATAATACCTAGTTTTACCATAACGTAAAAACTGTTTATTTACATTAACGCGATTGCATGCACGAATACGTGTATTTTGTATATACTGTTTCTATAATGCACCAACAGAAATATTTCATTGTATCCAAGTCTACTGTGAAATTCGTCGAACTTCGTCTTAAAAGGTCACCGATTAATGGTCAACACAAGTGATTAATATTCTTTGCGCGAAGACGATGACCGACGAGATTGCTAATTATTTACTGGGCGATGTATCGCAAAGCAGAAAAGGTAAGACCGTTGCTTAAAATTCGTTAAAACGATCATCCACCATTCGTCGTTCAGGTGACGCGACTCTAGATTCCCAATAACGTAACCCACCTCCCAAAAACCAAATTCTGCACGTCCGGTTGACTCGACAAGCTTTTCTATTTGGCGCGTTGTCGACATTTCTCTTTCTTCTTTGTTGTCCGTCTCTCACTCTATCTGCCTGTTCCTTTCTCAGCGCAGAGTTAATCGCCGGTGAATTAGCCATGGTTGGATACAGAATTAATCAAACGCGGACGCTCGAGGAGCGCGAGAAAAAGAGGTCGACAGGCAGAGTTGCCGGGTAACGAGAGAAATACGGAGAAAAATAGAGAAAGAAACCGGAACCGGGGGAAAATAAAAGGAGAGACCAGAGGATATTCCGGAGCGAAGTAACCAGAGGTGGACGTGTCACGGACACTTTATCCGACAGTATTAACGCGGAATAACGTACGCAATTATTGCTTCGAGCCGGCCGCTTAGAGTACGGTCTCTACGAAGTTAGCGATTTATATATCTAGGATTCTTTCTATGGAGTCACTGAAGGACAACAGTTGGAATTCTAGAACTGTGTATCGTGGATAGATTTGTGACTAATCTTCTAGTCGACGTAGATAAAGTTACAGGATGCCGATAATTCATGTGCTTGCAACATTGCGGGATTGTCGTACGATAATTTTATATATTTCAGGATACGCTTCTTATTTAATTACGTTCCAATTTGTTAGGCTCGTGTTATTTATAACCTAGTTATTACTTGACGAAACAAAAAGAAAATAAAAGTGAAACTTCTTCGTTGCCCGCACAAGTCTTTGGCACTCATTCTACACGTGTTCGTTTGTCGTTTATCTGTCACTTATCCTCTACTCTCTCCACCACACGCCTATAATTCTTTTTCTAAACTACTTTTTTCTTCTGTCGATACATCAGGGTCCAATTATACCACAAACACCGTATTTGTTCGAAAGCGGGGTAGGTAGTGATTTTTATCTTTAACCGAGGGCAGTAAGATGCTAACGATTGCGTTCTTTCGAATTCTTTTTTCTAAGTTTCCCGGAATCCTGTTCGAAAATTCTCGAGAATCTTTACTTCATTAAAATTAAATATTACTTCTGAAACTTAATAATATTTTAATCGACTTGAACATTCGATTAATTTGTAAACACAGTAGCGTCCGACTATATGCAAATATTTTACCTAGATGTATTGGTAATATGTAATATGTAAAGGAATTATTCTTATCACTGTTAATGTGTAATTTTATTACTGATGGTCTGGGTTAGGTCGGCTTCCAAGTTGATAACACATAGCTGGACACAAATGTTTTAGTAAATATTGTGGCGCAATACTCAATTGTAATTTTCGAAAGAATTTCTCGGAAAATGAACGCATAATGATTTTCAGCACCGGTGGAAACAATTTTAATTAAACTAGCGTATAGCGAATTATTCAATTTTTCTTCGTACATCGTGAAATATTTAAAACCATAATATACATTATAATTTTCATTGAAAGAGTAACGGAGAAAGAGTTGTTTGTCCGTTATTCGTTATTCGAAATTGTTATCTGGATCAAATTTTTATTTATCTATAATTTTAAGAATGTCCGGAAGACTTGCAAATATGAACAGTGGATGCACAATGAACTATCAGTGTATGACCACTAGCAAAGATTTTTTTTATTCGATTCTTATATGTATGTAGTCCAAAAGTTTCAACCATATTTGAATCGAATTTTTACGGATATGTCGAAAATCGACGGTTGATTGTTATTCCATTTTCCTAACTAGTTAGGAACGAGTTGATCAACTAATCACAGCTAAGAAATTGGCAACCAGACGATGCCTCTTGAGATTCACTTCCTTTTAGTTATCCAGCATTTCGTCCAAAATGATTCGAACGTACTTTGCATTCATATTGCAGAGCTCGTTCGGTCGGTCGAAGCTAATTGCAATATCAGGGATAGGGACGCTCGTTGATGACCCAGGAATCTGCTGAATCCTGAAGGATAAGCCTTCCTTGATCTTGGATGAGAAGCACTTTCCTTGTCGATATCAAAATGAGAAATCTAGGATGCATTAACGAGTGCAATCGGTCGTCTGTGTGCGCCAGCTTTCGATCAATAGATACACGTTCGTGCTACTAATTGGCAATCAGTGTACCTGCATTAGAAATATTGACAGTGACCCGTGAATGATGGTGCGCTGCGGACGTTTAGTGTGATTTTCTGGTAATGATAGAAGATAATGATTGACGGTTGAAACGACAGAAACTGAAGCAAACCAGTTTCGTTATTTTCGGTGTACGTATGGGCGTGTGTGTGTTGTATACATGGGTGTACATGGTTTGTTTTTTCAGACAATCGATCAAGATAGAAAGAACATCATTGATAAAAATCAAGTTTTGTAAAATTGATAGAACTGATAGTTTGTAAAATTAAAAGAAATATTAATTTGAATAATAGTTAGAGGGAATGATCTTACAAGAAAAACGTAGTTTACCACGATTGGTTTTCATGGAACATATTCGATTGAATTCAAATTGTAAGTTTTAAAAACGATCAGATTTAAACCGTAAGAATATTGCAACTTTACAACTTATCCGTTACAACTTTTGTATTTAAATCTAGGAGATTTAAGAGGCATTCGTCAGACTTACACATATGCAAACGATCAACGTAAACAAATGTACATAATTGTTTGATATCGACGAAAGAGTAGTAGGTGAAAGTTTTTAACAGCAGTAATAACGGTTAATTATTGCGATGTTATCCGATACTTTACAGCTTTATTAATGGCTATGTATCTTATTATATTCTATTTCTATGTGTTATTTAGCTCTTAGATTAATTTTAAGTAAGTTTTCGAGTTTAGGTTCTATAACAATTGCATCTTACCTTTATTGCACTTTTCTTTCGTCTACTTTACTATTTACTGAATTTCATTTCTATTCTCTTTCGTTGTATGTAGTTTGTATTTACAAATGTTTATGGTTAACATTTGCGCGATATGTTCGTAGCGTGTTCTTTTTAACGTGTACACACGAGTTGTGTGTTTTATTGTAGATAGTGTACAAAGTATTCACAATACTTTTGTGATATACACGAAGTATTTAGCAGCTTAACGATGTGCATGGAATGCATCATATTTTTGTGTGGGTCATTCTTGTTATGGCTCGCAAATTATGCATGTATGTACGCAGTACCTTTTCAGAAAATGTAAAAATTAAATCAGAGACGAAAATTACAATGTTCAGTGCCGTGACAATTGTATTAAATGTAATAGATTTCTTTGTATCTGCTAGTGAAATATAGTGAACAAATATTTATGGAATCATATATACAACGTTTTCGATAATTGGTAATACAAGCGGTATTATAATCATTTTACGTAAGAAAGTACATCGAAAATGCAGAATAAAATATTTTCAAACGAAGCTTCGTTTTCGAGAAAATCGATTTTAAAAATCAATTGGACACGTCTGTCAATCACTTTTTATTTCTATTTATGTCGGTGTTTTTAAATGCTGATTGTGGAATGGTATTATGTATTTTTCGTTGATCTTGTCGTCTTCTAACTAGATAGAATCAATTGAAACAGATAATATCGTATCATCATCGATGCTCAGAAACATCAACCGCAAATAGAAATAACAAGTAATAGGTAGACACGTTAGACAAATAATCAGTTGTGTGATATAGCAACATTTATTTTCGATAACATGACCTCACTCCAAATTATCTTTCCCAAACCATCGAAAATTCTTCCCCACATCCACGACTTCACCCTATCCTTGACTAAACTCATTCCTAAATAACACCTACTCTAGTACTTTTTTATAGTATATATATTTCTTAAAAATCGTCACAAGCAGATTGACATCAATAGAAGATTTGTGTTGTTTGAATTACACATTGTCAGTCAACGAACACCTAACGTACTAGCAACTGTACATAATTTACTACACAAGAATACTAGCAACTACTCTAAATTGTATTTGGAAATAAACCAAGCGTTACGAAAGACAATTGTGTACGTATCTGTTGAATCGTGAACGTCATTTTCTCTAGCGTAAAATAACGATGTATATATAACAATACCATCTAAATGTATTCAACATTATGTACTCGGTAAAATCCAACAAAATCTACACCGGCCATAGAGTATTCCCTATAGAAATATTTATATATTTATACGAGGTATTCCCATTTTTACTTTCGCAAAATTGTAAAATAAACCCAAAAGTTATACCTATATTCTCTGAAAAAAGATTACATTTTTCGTTTAGTAACTACTTGGCAAAATTTACCCATTTCGTGACGTCTCGGAATGATGTCCCCCCTTAAATATGTTACCATATTTTTCCTCGTAGCAGCAGTGCTGATAAAAGTGTTTGAAAAGGTTGTTTATCATATGTAAACAGAAATCTTTTACCTCCTGTTGCTCTCGTTTATTTTCGAGAATAAACTCAACTACGCCCAGACCTAACCCGTACTCCCTCTACGATAAAACAGAAATTCACTATTCCATAACACCTTGCGTAGCAATGACCATCATGTGTCATTGATCGAACCCCATAATCAACCCTCAGCAGTAGCACCGGACCACCGACGTCGGACCATGTCACGCTTAATCCTCGAGCTGTTGAATTTTTTTTCATGAATTCTTTCTTGCGCTGTCCACGAGGCCCCCCCTCCCCCTCCCCCTCCCGCTAGTTTCTGACCGTCTTTCCGAGCCGGCAGCTTCCGCTCGAGGAATGCCGGCCCGTGTTTTATGCAAGCCTCGGGTTTTATGCAATGAGACTGCAATATCAAACGCCACGAGAGGCGAGCGAGCAGAGTGCCGCTGAATAAAATATCCAGCCCTATAAAAAAGGGGAAGAGAGCGGTGGGGGTGGTAGGAGGGCTGTGGAGTGAAAAAGTGCGCGACCCAAGTGGTAAGGATTGGGCCGAGAGTCGGAGATATTTCGATTTTAGTATTTCGGTTGTTACGCAACGGGTAACCACGAGCTTCTATGATGCATGGAAACAAATTCGCGACGAACTTGCGAAAATCGTTACGGTGATCGACTCGGCTCGAAGCTGATGCTTACAAACTGAGGTTTCTAGTCGGTTGGTTTTATGACGTTGTTACAGGTACTAGAATTGTTGAAAAAGAAGACAATACGACAAGTATTATTGAAGAGATTTTTCAACTTTCCTCTATTGAGATAAAAATACTACGACAGATATGTTTATCACTTTGGTACCTACTACAAGGGATATTCGTAGAACATGTGTATAAGATGTACAGTTTATTGAGTAATTACTTTTTCGAATACAACGAAAGTCATTGTCTACAATATTGTCTTAAGAAGTTTTTACCATGCAATTTTTCTGGTAACACTCCCTCTTATTTGTAAAAACTTCTTTAATTAAAAATAGAAAAGTAAAGAAAACGTGAAAATTGTCTAAGAAAGAGTAGCCTCGAGGAAAAATTGAATGCATCCGTAATGTGTTCTTTCGTTCGAATATACATTCAAGGTCATTGGGTAGAAAATATCTGTGTGTATATCAATATTATTGTCACGTTTGAAAAATACTCTAAATACAAAATTGTATAACAAGACCCTTTTTTAGTGGTACACCAGATTCTATTATACTTTTTTTAAATTTTAAGCATACTCTTAACTCATCTCAATATTTCACCTGGAAGTATCTTTCATAAGTTTAATTTTATTACCGTCTAATATGTTATTGGAAGCATGTTCTTTATTGTGTCTAGCAAGCTCGGGTGTCATATTTTGTCAAAGACTTAAGGTAATATTCTAGTCGAGAATCTTAAAAAAATCGATTTCTTTTTTATTTCAAATATTTTTGCATGAAAAAAATAGCGCGAATATTTTAAATATAAATCAAAATCGTATCATAAATCCTGATACAATAATATATTTATGATTTTTAAAAAATAATTCCGAAATGCACCTAAAAAATTGCCATCTAGACTAAAACACCTCCTTAATAACTTCCAGAAATGCAGTAGAACAATACTTCTTCTCTCCAACATTCTTCATACTCGAAAATTTAATTTCTCCTTTGATACCTTGTTTAGATGATCGACAAATTTATTTACTTCTTCAGTATCGCTCTTTGATCTTCATTCCTGGCAGATAAAATGAATTGCTTGTTTCGTGTTCTTGATAATTTTCCAGAATAAATTGGCATCGATTATCAATAGATTTTACAAGTATTTTTAAATAGATTATTCTTTCCACTTCTGGACCTCATCTTTTAGTTACGTGTTAGCCATGCTGAGTATTTTTTTCACCGTTTGGCTTTATATAATGGAAAGTAACATAATTTTTATTTCGCATCGGTGGTGATATTTAACCATAGGTTATCACGAAAGTTGAAACATTTCTAAATTAATATTTCGGTGTTAATCAAACTTTCATAGGTTATATTACACCAGTGGGTTTCTTGGATTTGTTCTTGAATTCTTTTACAATTAAAGCTATTGCGATAAGTGCGTCTGGATGCTCCTAAATCTGTTCAGTTTCTCCATTGTAGGTTGGTAAGAAAGTTATGTAATTTTCTTGAGGAAATTTCATTTTCCTATATTATATACTTAAGATTAATCAATGAAATATTGCCCACTGTTTTTTATGATCTTTCACCATCTGTCAACAAGGTCATTTATGCTTTTTGTGCAAAAGGCCCTTTCTTTAGATACCAGGAAATCTACTACTGGCCTCTGAATATCCTGAAAATTTTGAAATTTTTTTCCCCTGAGAAAATTTTGCATCGAGAGGAATAAGTGGTAATCAGATGGAGCTAGGTCAGGTGAGTACGGTGGATGTGATGAAACTTTATATCCAAGAACCTGGAGTTTCACTTTCGTCCTTAAAGCCACGTGAGGTCTTGCATCGTCACGATGGAAGACAACACCTTTTCGATTATACAGTGCGGACGAAGTTTGCATATTTTTGCATCCAGTCGAGTTACCTGATCACAATAGAGGTCTACCGTGACAGTTTGATCCAGTTGTAACAATTCCCAATGGATAGGACCTTGACAATCCCACCAAATGCAAAGCATTACCTCTTTTTGGCGTGCACATTGTCCTTAGCAAGAGATGAACTATCTGACATTACCTTGGCTCGTTTCCTGACTACATTGTTATACACAATCCACTTTTCATCACCAGTAACGAGGCGACCCAAGAGTGGTTCGTATTGTTGCCGAGAAAGCAAAGAAGAAGCAATGGAAATCCGATCTGCCATATTTTTTTCGTTTAATTTGCAAGGAGTCCAACGATACCATTTGTAGACAAATCCAAACTTGCTGAAGTGGTTCTCAATCGTTGTATGGCTAACGTTAAACCTTTCCTCGATCATCCTCGTAGTCAGTAGTGATTCATTATCCACTAAAATTCTCAGAACGTCGTTGTCAAGCTTCTTTGGCCTTCCAGTGCGAGGTTCGTCTTGAAGATTCGTGTCACCCGACCTGAATTTTTCAAACCATCTTCGGACCTTACGCCCATTAACTTTAGACGGTCCAAAAACGAAACACAAATTTTTACGAGCCTCCGTCGCATAATGACCAAATTGGAACTCATAAAGCATAGAGTGCATCGAATAAAGTTTTTCTCGATCCATGGTGTACCCCGATCTCTGAAAATGTAATGATCGAACACACTCTTTTTTATTAAAACTCAAAACGTGGAAACACTAGCCTTCGATTATCAATACCAAAATTGTCTAATTCGTGCACACAACAACGAAGTTATGAACACTTCGATTAAAGCAACAGAAAAACGTCGAAGCTTCCTACCAACTTAATATTTCAAAAACAAAATACTAGATATTGAAGCAACAGAAAAACGTCAAAAATTCTTACCAACCTAATATTTCGAAAACAAAATACTAGATATTGAAGCAACAGAAAAACGTCAAAACTTTCCTATCAAGCTAAAGTACCATTTCCATACAATCGAAACATTTTTCGCCTAAAGATATTGAGTGTACAGACGAATGAAAGAACGATTCGAGGTTAAGTATTCAAACGTACGGAACTTTTGACAGAAACACAAATTCTGAAAAACATATCTCGGTGAGGAGCAGGGTAGGGTGGTTTGTGAAGGATGGGTTCGAAACTTAGATTGGTGTCACGTGGCCGCCGTCGATCTGCGAGTTAGAGGAGCGGATGAAGAGAACGAGAAAGAGGGGAGGGAAAAAGGGGACAGGGGGAAACGTTGTAACAGCACGATCCGAGGCGGCTTAACCGGCAAATCCGACGTAAGACCTTTCGCGAAATCTCTATTTCCGTGAACGCCGTGTTTCCACGCTGTTCTCGTGCTCGACCGAACTATCCACTTCTTCCACTCCCACCGCTTCTCGTCTACTTCTTCTTTTTCATCTTTACCCAGCCCCTCTTACTGTTTAACGTTAAGAAAAATTCGCGACAACTTCGGAGTGCTTCACTTTTGCGACGTTCTCTTGGGCGCCACTTTGTTGTCTCGCTACTGTGCCACAATTTCGAGAGAGAAACTCGAGATCGACCCTTTATTTTCTTGAGTGTTTCGTTGGTACTTGTCTTTGTCCCGTTCAACGTCAGACTGCCCAAGTTCTTCTGTTCTTCTTCACCATAATTTTCTTTCGCGATGTATGTTGCCTCGCCGAATTTTCCTCTCTTGAATCCCCAGTACCGTCTAAAGATGCAGCAAAAATCATCTCTGGTAGCCGTATGCATGCATGTGTATATATATGTATGTATGTATGTATGTATGTATGTATGTATGTATGATACGTATGTATGTATGTATGTATGAATGGATGAATGTATGAATGTATGATATGTATATACATGTATGATATGTATGTATGTATGTATGAATGAATGAATGTATGAATGTATGATATGTATGTATGTATGTATGAATGAATGAATGTATGAATGTATGATATGTATGTATGTATGTATGTATGTATGTATGTATGTATGAATGGATGAATGTATGAATGTATGATATGTATGTATGTATGTATGTATGAATGGATGAATGTATGAATGTATGATATGTATATACATGTATGATATGTATATGTATGAATGTATGATATGTATATACATGTATATATGTATATGTATAAATATATGATATCTATATACATGTATATATGTATATGTATGAATAGTATATGTGTATATCCATGTGTGCGTGTGTATGAATGTATGTGTTTGTATATGCATGTGTATATATATAATGTCTTTCTAGAATCTTCTAGAAGATTCTATTCTACGGATACGTGATGTTTATTAAACAAAATAAGAGTTTGTTTGTTACCATAACGAACTGTGATTCGCAGTTAGTCCGAAATTACGCAAAAGATACACTTTCCGGAATATTAATAAAGTTTGATTTATTGATAAAATAAAAATACCGAGCTATTATTTAATCGCAACCATAATTCAAAATTCCAATATCCTGCTGTTCCTAACGATGAGAGAGTGTAATTTTTGTTAAATTTATGCGTTGATGTTACCAAACAGTTTTCAGCAGTAAAGTGGGCGAAGCATCTTTCAAATGGATCCTTCGAAATATTTGAATATTGTTCAAGTGGTCTTGAAATAGGCAAAATTGAATCAGTCGGTGAAATGCTTCATCGAAGGGCTGGTTAAAAATAATAATCGCTTTGAAAGACATGCTGTAACAATGGGCGAAGTAAAAAGTTTTGAGCATTTTTCGTTCGATGGCTTTAGTGAGCCATATCTCACGATATGGTTATACGTTGCATCTTGTCATTCTATATTGCGACTTAAAGGCGACATAACGCTTTAAAAAAAAGTTCTCTGACAGTTTTGTGTTCAGTGAATCCAGTTGTGTGTTAGAGCGTTCCAAAATGAAGGTGAAAAAAGAGAAAATTGGATACATTCTTCGGTACCACTACGACCAAAAAAAGATTAGCAGGCGGTCAAAAAGATTTGTGCTCTTTGTAGACCCAATACAGTATCGAATGCAACAGCAAAGCGGTGGTTCCAACGCTTCCGTTCTGGAAGTACGAAAAAGTGATCGATGGAGTTTTATAGTCATCATCGCGTACAAGTGGCTTACGAAATTTACACGGTGTTTGAACACTTGGATACCGAGGTATAAAGGTGACACATTGGGAATTTCCCAAAGCTCGTCCGTTTTGGACTTGTAGGTTTGGTTATGTCTACATTAGTATTTAAGATTCTACATCACAGGTTACATAGAGTCGAATGTCTCCTCAGGCGCCCAAGATGTTAGAAAGGCTATGGAAACGACATCATCGGGGCTTGTAGCCTTTTGACCTAGGTATAGTTCCCAAGACAAGGTACAGTGTAGCTGGTACAGCACATCGTACCACCTAGATACTGCTAGAGCCCACAGTTAATCTCCGAATATTACTATTGGGTTGTTCGGAAAGTTCATGATTTTTAAGCAAACTTGAAAGTCCATAAATTTAAATTTCTGTGTACATTTATCGAATGATACAATTGCCATTTTGTTCAATAAGCTTTCTCCATCTTTCATGAAATTGAACATTCCATCCTTCCAGAAGTTCTCAAGTCTCTCAACAAAATACTTCTCAATGTGATTTTTTACATCGACCAAAGAGTTAAAGTTTTTACCATCACAGGAATTTTATAAAGACACGAATATGTGAAAATATGAGGGTGTAATCTCTGGTGAATACTGTCTGCGGAGTAGAACGTCCCAACCAATCTCTAACAACTTTTATCCAGTAGTCAAAGACACATGAGGACAAAAGTCCTGATGAAACACGACAGTCTTCCTATTGGCTAGTTCGGAAGGTTTTTGGTCAATCAGTGTCTTTAATTAGCCTAATTGCGAGCAATACTTTCCAGAATTTATCGTCTGGTTGATTGGTAGAAGCTCATAATATAAGATTCCTTTCCAGTTCTACCAGACGCAAAACATGACTTTCTTCGAGTGAAGACGCTATTAGGGTCGTCTTAGGTGGTTCATTTCGCTTTCTCCGTGATCTTTCCCTCTCAATATTATTATAAATAATCCATTTTTCATCTTCCGTCACCACTTGCTTAAAAAATTGTGTCTCGTTGTGTTTATTAGTGATTCGATCTGACCTTCATCAGCAGTGAAGGGCCTACGCAGGCGTTCTTGATCATCAAGTTTGAAATCACCAGCTTTGAAGCTAGAAAACCACTTCTGCGCAATTCATTCAGCTATTGCACCTTCACCACAAACATCGCATATCTATCTCGCTGCTTGTGTGACATTTTTGCTTTTTCGGTAAAAGAAAAGCATCGAATTCCTATAATGCACTTTATATCCTTTCGTATTCAAAGACGCACAAAACTTTCAAAAATAAATGTATCCTAAATAAACTTGTTTCCTAAAGATGTTTGAAACATCATCTTTTCTAATACTAGTATGTACGCGTGTCAATTGTTTTCAATCATTTTGATACATACAAATCTGTCCTATGTCCTATCGAAAATCGACCATACCTTCAGGATAATTCGATACTTAACATTGCTGAACGTATAGTCGGCTTTTGTCTAATGGAGCCTAGTTTCAAACGTGGTCACACGAAGAATCATATGGAAGTTTTTGTTCTATTGTGAGTGATCGTGGCACCCATCTTGCGCACAGCTCTCTCGTGTTCAAATTTTCAGTCAGTATGCGATGTACAGTACTTTTTTATATGTCTACTATGTCTGCTGGCTCGTGCGCTTTCAGTCGATGGCCATCCAATACCATTTTGTGAATTTTTGTCACCATTTCAGGCGTAGTTGAGAGTTGGTACGGCCTCGTTTAAACTCTGCCATTCAATACTTTACAGTTGTAAACGAAGGGGCAGACTCTCCCAGAATAGAATCTAGCTTTGCTTTGAGCGAGGCCTTTCGAATAAAAATATTGTATCACATAACGATGACCAATTTTTCCATATTTACAAATTCACCAAGAGCGTTCACTGTAACAAATACCAAACAACGTAGCGACGTCAAGCTTCGAACTTAAGCTTCATAAGATCGGTATATTCTTCCTTAGTCATTTTTTCGAACAACTACCGCCATCTTTCGTTTCATTGTTAACTTGCGGAATATTTGAATTGCCCGTGTGGCTATCTTCTGCAACCGTGTGTAAATCGCGTAACCAAATTCTGGATGGAACAGTTTTTATTTGTCCACCTTCTTATCTAGCCTCGTAGCACGTTTTGCATCGAAATCTTGTCGGATTAAGTTCTTAATTGGCCGGTCCGTGGAGTAATTGAAGAGCACTTAGAGAGGCTCAGCGCTCCGTGGTACGTGATCACGGATTTCAACACCGAAAATCATCGAGAATTTCATTCCTTGGAAACGCATCGAGCGGCCCTTTCCGGAAGCAAGCCGATTCGCGGTAATTCCGTTCAGTCGAATTCACACGTACGCTTTTCATGTAAATCAGTGGCTCTAGACCTTGATTGTTTGCTGTGCGGCTAATTAAAGTGTACCTAGTCTGGTTTAATTTGCACGGGACCGTTGCTTGTAAATCGTGACAGAGATACCGTGGTCATCAGCGGCATTCATTTTCGAGACGAGCACTCGATGCGAAAAGAAACCGTGCAAAATTTTGCACAATCGACGAGTCGATAATCGTTTCTCGGTAGTATATTTCTGATAATATTACAAATAACAGAACTGTCCATACAATTGTTAATTATGATTATATGAAATTATCTTCAGAGCAATACTTGTGTGACATACTTTTGAAGAGAAGATACGGTGTGCGGATATTTATACTTTGACAATTAGCTAGAAGTAGTCTCTATAATAAAATAATTTTATAGATTGGCCAAATCAGATAAGTCAAATGTCATAAATAAACAAAATACTATTTTCGATAGGTATCTTTTGGCTCTTAATCTCTTTATCTGATTTTGCGATACTGGCCAAATGTAGGAAATCGTTTAACTTATTATGTAACGATATTAGTTAACCTCTATTTGCATTAAATATGATCACTTGATAATTGTTTCACGATTATCACTCATTGTCGCATTAAATTCTTATTTCAGGTATAATAACATCATTTTAATCGCCTTTTAAGCTGTCTACTTCTTAATTCATTTTATTATAATCCATTCAGTCGTTTAATCTTTTTAAATCGTGTTTTTTCGTAAACGAAATTTCCTCAAAATTTGTCTCAATTATATTTTCCTTCTATATACGTCGGGAGTTAGAAATGCAAATACGATGTAAGTGTACAAAAAAGAAAAGAAAATATTTTTTTACTAACTTTATCCATCTCTACCAAGAATAATCTTCTACATATATTATTTCATACTTTTAGCCAATGATATATGTATATGTCAGAATCCTGGGAAGAACGAAAATACTTGGGTTATTGTTAACAAAATTAGTACTATTATTATTGAAAAAGTTACTCTACATAGCATTTCAATAATTTTTAATTACCCCGCTCCCTCCCCAAAAGAAAAGAAACACACACAAATGAGAACGTGGCTGTAGGTGCCACCAAGGTGTGGTTATAAAGAAATAAAGGTATTTGGGCACTTTGTGTTATTGTTAACAAAATTAATATTATTACTATTCAAAAATTGATTGTAAATAACATCTCAATAATTTTCAATTACTCCCTCCCCCTCCCCAAAAGAAAAGAAACACACACAAATGAGAATGTGACTTTAGGTGCCACCAAGGTGTGGTTATAAACAAAATAAGAAAGATGTTTGGGCACTTTGTGTTATCGTTAACAAAATTAATATTATTACTATTCAAAAATTTATTGCAGATAACATCTCAATAATTTTCAATTACCCCCGCCCCCTCCCCAAAAGAAAAGAAACACACACAAATGAGAATGTGACTTTAGGTGCCACCAAGGTGTGGTTATAAACAAAATAAGAAAGATGTTTGGGCACTTTGTGTTATCGTTAACAAAATTAATATTATTACTATTCAAAAATTTATTGCAGATAACATCTCAATAATTTTCAATTACCCCCGCCCCCTCCCCAAAAGAAAAGAAACACACACAAATGAGAATGTGGCTTTAGGTGCCACCAAGGTGTGGTTATAAACAAAATAAGAAAGGTATTTGGGCACTTTGTGTTATCGTTAACAAAATTAATATTATTACTATTCAAAAATTTATTGCAGATAACATCTCAATAATGTTTAATTACCCCGCTCCCTCCCCAAAAGAAAAGCAACACACACAAATGAGAATGTGGCTTTACGTGCCACCAAGGTGTGCTTTAATTCTCGTTATTCTAAAAACAAGTTTTCCAACACTCCTATCCAAATAGAAGATCCGTTCTCTCGTCGTTCCCGTTGCCATTAACTAAATGCGACCGTAATGACTAGCACCCTTGGCCAGAGTTTGTTGACCTTCATCGGAGCGATCATGTTAAATGTGACTAGATTTCAGTTGATCTCGTCGTGTGCAATCCCGTCTACGCGAGTTCTGTCGCGGTTCACGTTAATCTTAATGGATTAATTTCTTAATTGGTTGCCTGGGTATAATTGAAATGTGCCTGGAGGGGTGCTGACGAAACTTCAGAACTGCGGAGCCTCAGTGCTCCCGGTTCCGGATCGCGGCGAGTTCGGAACAATGTTTGCGCGAAGCGTGTCGCCTGGGCTCGGGAAAAGTTCATCGGTAGATACCTGGAGCCGTAGTTCCGCAGCCTTTGTTACACTTTCTACATTCCGCGTGGATTTAAGATAAGGAAAACGCGGCCGGGCGCTTTGTTCGCGAAAGCGGCACCAAGTTTGCTGATTGTGCGCCAGGCCCGTCACGTAAGCGCGCCGACTCGGATTCCCCTCACTTTCCTCTGGATGCGGGGTAATGTTGCAGATTTGTGAAAATTAATGCTGTTTAATGTTGCTTCGTGCTCCTTGTGCTCGCTTTCCATTCGAATTGGATCCTTGCGGGGAAAGGAAATTCAGGGGAAGGGTTATTCATTGTTGCGGTGACGTTGATCGTGAGTTTGAATCTTTATACGTTCGAACAAGAGGAAGTATAACATTTTGATCGGTGTTCGAGAATTTATTTTCCCAATTGAGGAAAATCATCATGCCACGAAGGGTTAAACGCCAAAGGACCTGGATCGGACTAGTGTTGGACTGTTGAACCCTGTTCTCGTATTTAAAGAGGATACAGCATTTATGAGGACAGTCCTAGAAGTACCCGACCTGATGTACAGATGATGGTAGTTGCTTGGAAAGAATGACTAAGAGAGAGAGAGAGTATCGACCTTATGAAGCTTAAGTTTGAAGATTGACGACGCTAGGTTGCTTGGTATTTGTTTGGCAACCATTAATAGTGAACGCTCTCGGTGAATTTGTAAACATGGAAAAAATTGGTCATCGTTATGTGATACAATAGTTTCATTCCAAAGGCCTCGCTACAACCGATATTAAAGCAAAGTTAGATTCTACTCTGGGGTAGTCTGTTCCTTCGTTTGCAACAATAAAATATTGCATGGCAGAGTTTAAACGTGGTCGTACGAGCTATCATCGAATGAGGTGATTACACCTGAAATGGTGACAAAAATCCACAAAATGAAGAAGATGTACAAATGTTTACACGAAAAAAGTATTATCGTTTTAAAAATTATAAACTAGGACACCCGTTCCATTGATAAGACATAAATAATTGAAATGGTTTTTAGTGCACACAATTGTCTTTATAGCAGGTACTAGAATCGTTTAAAAAAAAGAGGCACTACAAAATAGTGGCGGACAACGTGAAAAATTATCGATTCTTCAAGACATTTTCTAACTTTTCTCTGTTATTGTAAAACCAAAACTACGACAAATATGTTTATGATTTTGTTTCACTTAATCGAATAAACAATAAAGGGACCATACAAGAATTCTCAGTTTAGCTTTCTTCCTCAGTTTAGGGATTCACAAATACACAAAAACCTACATCCTTTAATGGCGCTGTAATACCGTTCATATTTGGAATGTCGGTATAATATTTAGCATATGTATATTCTAAACACTGTACTTTCAGAAAATGTGAAAGAAAACCGATTTTTTTACCCGGAGAAAAGAAAAAATACGTTCTTAACAGAGGGTGTACATTAATTAAAATGTGGTATACAAAGCCCCCTTAGAGGCAAACCATACCCTCTACCATTGTTTAATAGTTTAAATAAACTATTGCTATTTATTTTACGACATTTGTGCGTTATTGCTTATCGTTGTTGTCGTTAAACACTATCGAATTTATCCAATAATATTGCATATACATATATAATTAACTCCGTACACTTTAAAGGAGTTAACAGTGGATCCTTTTACTATACGGCTTCTACGTTTCAACGAAGTTTTTTAACGTCCATCTGCTTTTTATGTTTCAGGTAGGTCTAGTAAGCAATAAATTGATTTGTGTTCTGTGCACGAAGGGAAAGTACGTGCGAAGATTCTAGACAGTATGATGATGGCAAACCTACCTCCCGTTATGCTGCCACCCCTAACCGACTATGGAATGCTGACTCCTACCCTCGGAATAAAGGTGAGTCGCGATGATCCAGTTTCGATTGGCAACGCATCTCTTGGCCAAACTTTTTCTAACCATGAAATTTTGTACAATTCGTGTCGATAACTTTGATCGATGTAATAAGTAAACTCGAAATCGACGCGAGAAAAGCCTGAAGTTTAGTCGGTGTTTGGGGTAAGTGAACCAACATCGTACCATTTTTCTCAACTTCCTCTGTCAGTGAACTTGTATCGCACATTGTAACGTATGTCACCTATTCTGAACTCTAGTGCTTGCTTCTGTCACGGCGAAAATACTGTTACAACGTGTACGTACGTGATGTGTAATGTTCTCTTGTTCTTTGTTATTTTTATTTCAACCCGGAGAAGGCATGCTTTTACTTTCGAGACGATTTTTCCGTGTTTGTTGATGTTTCCTGCAGTTTGAGTATCGATTTCAGGTGTTTCATGCTTTTTAGGATAGGATGTCTGTTCTATAATTAAAGTAAGGAATTAAGTCGCGACATTAGAAGCAAATGAGGGATGCTCTGTGGATTTTGAGTAATTCGGTGTAACATTTTTCGAACATATACACTTTATGCAGTGTTATGTATCGTTTATTACATGAATTGTTACTTTCACTTATCGAGAGCATCAAAATACTTTTTTACTATTCGAAAATTCACTAGCACTCTGTCGTTTCTTCTAAAAAGTATGGTATCCGAAGCCATGAATTATTTGATTTTTCTTTAAGAAACAATAACATAACTGGTGAAATATGACAGTGTAAACGTAAGGGTGGAGAAAATAAGGTAGTTACTTAAAATTTTTTTTGGAGACTGGTAAGTGTGTAATTTTATTAAATGTGTATCCATAATCTAGCAGTACACATATTCAACGATAAATCTATTAAATTTGATTACAAAATATTTATTTGTGCAAAAATTATGATGAATTACATATAGCGCCTCGAAGAAAATTGATGGAGAAGGTATTTGATTGCCAAATTGTCTAAAACAAACAAAGGAATTTTATAATCTGTATTAACGTTGCTATCGTTATACGTCGGATTATTTTTCTATAAGAAACTTGTCCAATTACGATCGAGGAAATCTGAAAATATATGTAAAAGTTTGATATTCAATTTAAATTTATACAGATAACTGAAAAATAAAAATAAAAGAAATTCGCACGCGATACTAATGAAGATTGTATGATTTCACAGCTTATTGATTTTAAGTAATTTGATGACAGATATCTTTTCTCTCGGGCAACCAGATTTAAAAAAGAAAATATTGTTATGTACTCCACGTGATTGAATACAATTTTTTACTAATCAAAATATTTGAATAGAAGTTGGTACACGTGTTGTTTTGTTTGCGTGCATTTAGATAATTAATAAACATTTCATCAAATTATACATCCGTCTGCAAAAAGGATCTAAATACTATCTTATTTCATAGCCCGGTGCCAAGCATAATCCTTGAAAGAGAAAAAATTTTCAAACGTCTGACTCAGTATTGAGTAGTTTATTCGGTAGTTAATAATTTCATATGAAAAAAATAGATTGAAAATTATTTCCCTTTTGTAACATCCCAAGGAATTATAGAATCGTAACGGTGATCGTACTTAGTCGTAATTAGTTTGGCTTTACAAGCAGCATGTTCTAAGAACCTGTGCTAAACATCGAGATTGCGTAAATAATTAGAGTTCATTTTACAAAATATTTAAATTACACGTATGCTTATAAATATTTATCTGTCATGTGTATTGTTTTGAAAACCGAATGGCATCGTTCGAGTTATCAAACACTGTTTCAAATAACGTTATTTAGAAAGCATCTGGATCTAGCAGAGACAAGTCTCGAAGTCTCGACGATTCATATTCTCAGGTAATTATTTTACACAAATAACAAGTAGAACCAATTGCAATATTTCAGATATAAAAACTAGATTAGTACTACTTGAAATATTTATTTTGTATTAATGTAGAAGACAAGCAGATTTCAGATGTTACGTGTCTAACTTTTAATGCGATTCCTTAATGTAAGACAAAACGAAAAATATGTAAAACAGGATCGAATTTTATTCCTCGATGAAAATACAATTTTTTACGTTAGGTTCTCTTGTTGTTACTTCGTTTCGCTCATTCTTGGTGTATCCCATTCATTTTCTTTATCAGAGCTATACACGATGCTTGACCTCAGTTTGAGATAGTAATCGCTATCTACTCCACTTTCAAATAATTTGGCTGACCCGAGTTTGTCATTTGAAAGCGAGGATTACATTGAAGTCATTTTCACCATTGCATCGCATATAAAATCAAAATACTATGTCAATGAATGCATTCTTTCCATTCACATAAATTCCTTGAGTAAACTTGTGGGATTTTTTGCAAGAATTGGAATAAAAGAAAACCTTTTCCTTATAAAATGCAATGCATACATTGCACAAAAATGTTATATACAAGGTATATAAAAATAATAATATACAGAAGTAAAAATAAGTATATATTTACGATAAATAGGGGAGATTTAGCTGTATCCTGTTATTGACCTAACTTCAATGTATCGTTTAATTAACGTAGAAGACGAAATTAAAATGGCGTCGTTGGCTCGAAATTTAAAAATAGCTAACATAAACGACACGATCGCGTATACACCGTTTCAACGAAAGATTATTACTTAAGATTAATTTTTATACAAGTACGACCACGTTCAGAATATAGTCCTTGTTCGTTCAATATACTAAGTGAACACGTCAATCATTCTATGACTGTACTTGCAATATGCAACACATAAAAATATCAATTCACATCTCATCACATTGTACATCTAAAGCTCAGAATTTAATCAGAGTGTGTTCGTTCCAATAAGTTGAGACCATTAGTAATCTGCAACGATCATATTTGGTTACTCAGATTTTCGCTGTTCCAAAGAATTATTTCCAATAATTATCACTCGGCAAGATCCTCAACAAGTGTCTCCTCATCTTCGAATCCCTGAAGAAGAATCGTACAATTTTCCTTAAGTGACGGGACACAAGCAGTATTTTTTTTTCATCGATAAATTAAATGTAAACAAGTCTGTCCAGTGCAGCATTCGGAACCGAGCCTAATTCCGGTTGAAGATGAAACGATCTTTGAGAAGGCGCTCCCGGGATTTCGTGCAGTTATTACGTTCCTGTATATCCGCGGTAATCCTGCAAGTTTAAGGACTTAATTCAGTTTTGAAGTTGACGCGACGTTCGAGGCACAGACGCGAAAAGAGAATTCGTTTTCCGTTTGACTGTATTTGAACTCTCCCCGGGAATGGAACACTGTATCCTCTCTCTCTCTCTCTCTCTCTCTTTCTCTCGAAATATCTATATTTCTGCTGATATAAAGGCCGGAGACGTGTCTTTTGAAATGTGTCCAGCTCTTTGGCGCATAACGAGAAAGAGCGAGGTCGTGTTGCAGGAAATTTGTGGGGTGAAAGGTGGAGTGGGTAGGTACCCTCTGAGCTCTGGTAGTTGTTAGCACCGTTGTTTCTCGAGTGATTCTATTCGTTTCGATAATCATTTCGAGTTGCGTAATTTGCAGTTGTGGCTAATACGCGAATACGTAACTGGAGGAGATAGTGCTAGATGGTTCGTTAAATGAGGGATGAATTAATTATTCATTGGTCCCTGCGTATAGAATGTAATGTAGCATATTTTGGTTAATAGGAATATTTCAATATCTTGTCGATACGCTGTTTTGAAGGCAGAATATCGCTTTCAAATAATTTATGGATGTGTCGAAGGTTGTCTAGATAAGTGAAAAAACGATGGTTCTTCGTAGGAGTGTGCAAAACAATGCCTGTGACTCTAAATTACCTAGTTATTGGATAGTAGAAGAGCGAAGACATAGAGTAGGCTCTATAAAGAATAAAGAAAGAATAGAATACAGAATAGATTACAGACTCGGAGAAGGTATCGATCGTTTAACGATAAAACTACCCCTGAACCTTCAAAGAGAAAATTAGAAACAATTAAGAGTATATCTTGTAAACTAAAGGTGATCGCCAACTGTTCTGGAGGAAAAAATTGCTCGAAACGGTGCCCTCGACAACATATGCAAAGGTCAAGGTCATCGGAGCATTCTCCTCTAAAGTAAATCATTAACCAATTATTTTCACATCCAAAAGTCATGCGTTACTAATTCGTCGAATTGAAGAAAATAGATTTCCGTAAAGGAATACGAATGGCCTTGAAACCTCGAAGGATGCGATCTCGATCGAATCTTCGGATCAATCGCACCGTTCATCTCTTGTAAAACCAATAATTTTTACGTCGGATGGTTTCTCGTCTCTTCGTAAAGCAACATAAACGCACGGTGTGATTACGATAAATACGAGACCGTGTATAAAATTTCTTTTCATACAGACGCGATGATGGAAGTTAATAGCAGCAATTTGCTAAGCCCCCTGCCGCCATTTCCGGTGTCGTTGGCCCCAGGTTTTGTTCCCGTCGGCCACCTTTTCACCCTGTTTCTCCCTCGAAAAGAAGTCGGGGCATTTCGTCGCCGATAAAAAACTATCCCCCGGCGGCCTTTCGGATATCGCCTTTTATCCGAGGGCTTTGTATCCCTCGGACGTCTGTTCGCTCCCATTTCGGCTGCCTCCCTCTGCAAACCACGAGATATTAATTAAAATTCCTCGGGAAATACTTGCGCGGGAGCGTGCTGAAAGCAACGATGCCTGTGAAACGATGCCTGCTAGTGTATTGGTCGACGACGCATCTAATTTACTGCACGATGAGAAGTAAGAGGGATCGATTTTTCACGATAGTCATGTGCCACGTGTCGTGACACGACAGACGTGGTCTTAAATTCTTGTTGTTTCTGTACGACAGACCATCGAGACATCGCGCAGAATATACTAAGTTGTATATTCGACAAAACTTATCGAACAACCCACTACATTGAATTACTTTGCTAAGGTTATAAAATTTCATTCTTATCTTTCCAAGGTAAACAACTGATCGTTACAATCTATAAAATACAAGAGGGTAGTCCCAGAAGTACCTGATTTAATAAAGAAAACAACAAATTTGGAAAAAAATATCTTTATTTCTCTACATAGTCTTCTTTTAGATCGATACACTTTTCCCAATTATGTTCAGTAACTTCGACACCGTATTTATAATGAGAATCATCGAGCTCTGTAGAATCGCCATCAACCGCAGACTCAACCTCTTCGTTGTTGGCTAATCTTTTACCACCGTGTCATTTTTTCAAGTTTGCAAACAGAAAATAATCCGAGAGGGCTAAATTTGGCGAATAGGGTGCTTGAGAAAATAATTCGAACTTAAACACCAACCAAGATCAGGCTATCGTGATAACGGATATGTGAACTAGTGTATTGTCTTGAAATGTTAGTGTAAATGCTGCTATTCTTTCTTGATTTCATCATTGAAACGCTGCAATAAGTTCGCATAATACTCATCGTTGATTGTTTTTCCTTTCTGAAGATAATCGATGAAAATTATCCCACGCGCATCCCGAAACACTGACGCCATGACCTTGCCTGCAGATGGAACTGTCTTCGTCTTCTTTGGAGCCACTTTTTCCCTTTCGGTCCATTGTTTCGACTGTTCATTCGTCTCAAGTGCGAAGCGATAGACTCGTGTTTCATCCATGATTACGAATCGATGCAAAAACTCAACTGTATTGCTGCGAAACCTCGTGAAATACTCGATCGAAACATCCTTGCGACTCTGTTTTTGTTCTATTGTGAGCAATCGTGGCACCTATCTTGCGCACAGCTTTCTCGTATTCAAATTTTCAGTCAATATGCGATGTACAGCACTTTTCGATATGCCTACCGTGTCTTCTGGCTCGTGCACTTTCAGTCGATGGTCACCCAATACCATTTTGTGTATTTTTATCTCCATTTCAGGCGTAGTTACCTCATTTGTTCGACCACTGTCATGTTCGTCTCGAGAGTTGGCACGGCCTCGTTTAAACTCTGCCATTCAATACTTTACAGTTGCAAACGAAGGGGCAGACTCTCCCAGAGTAGAATCTAGCTCTGCTTTGATATCGGTTGGAGCGAGGCCTTTCGAAAAAAAGTATTGTATCGCATAACGATGACCAATTTTTCCATGTTTACAAATTCACCGAGAGCGTTTACTATTGATAGCTGCCAAACAAATACTAAACAACGTAGTGTCGTCAACCTTCAAACTTAAGCTTTATACTGTCGATACTTTCTCCCTTGGTTATTCTTTTCAAATAGCTAGCATCATCTATACGTTAGGTCGGGTACTTCTGCGACTACCCTTGTACCAATAAATAAATTAGATGGTGGACTGTGACTTGTAAGGAGAACACATTCATTCAGTGCAGCTATGCGGTTTGATGTCATTTAGGCGTTGGAAGTAGATTTTCAGATCCATTTTCGTATGGATCTTCATACTGTGAGGTGTTTAAGCTTCTTACAACACAAAAGTGTTGGAATGTTGTCTATCGTGAGAGATTTTGGCAAGTTTTTAACGTAGTTGCTAATATAACACACCTCTCATATTTTCAAATCGATTGTGATTTTATACAGGAGGAACTTGTTTTCGATTGAAAATTTTGATGGACGACCTAATAGCCACTAAATAGCCTTTTTCGAAACTTTATTCTCAACACACTCTCTTTCGTTGTAGACGATCTGTCCAAGCTTTTTATCGTTCAATGTATCTGCCCTTAACCCCTATGCGTCATTTGATGTACCACAGCTGCATTTGATTCAAGTGTTCTTTGAAGTTTTCTAATATTACTATAGACGTTTCCTTTGCTGTAATTATAGCTGTCATCAACAAAGGGTTGCTATTTTCGTACCGGAGGTGCTTGATGTGTTGAACGTGCATACGGAAAAATGGGTTTTGTTTCTTCCGAAACAATTTTTACGTGTACGAATTAAATAGTTTTGCGTGTAAACTCTGTTCTGATAGCAGAGTTCGATAATTCCAGCTTTCGAGTAAGAAAATTAGTATCGTCAGTTCACTCGAAAACGAGGTCGATAGCGAGTCCTACCTTGAGCTGAGATTCAGCCTTGCGCTCATCGTTCAACGAGAAAAATGATCGCAATATATTTGTAGGGAGTGAGATGGAGGAACAGTGTACAAGTTTTGAATTAAATACGCCCGATGGCCAAAACATTGCAATAATGCAGTACGCTCTGCATTGGTGCTCTAAATAATTGAAACTTCAAAGGGATGCTGTACACGGTTCGGTATGTGAAAGACTAATGCGAGATAACAATTTCTGTACTTTTATCCCTTTGTAAGAATATTATTAATAACGCTTAATAACTCCTGCTAGAAATTTTGATCCGAATCTTCCTTGCATATTTTTCTTTTTGGCTTATTCCCCACATGAAATCTTTGACTTTTACAGAAATCACATTTCCACAGCTTATACTCTTTGTACTTGTTAACTGGTCGATCCGACAGAAAGTGTTGCAGACCAACAGTTTCATTACTCGATAAAAAAGGCGACGCGGCTCAGCAAAATGCAATAACTATTCCTTTTACAAAGCCACGGTTGTTTCACCCTTTCTTAATAACCCTATCCAGTGACTCCTGCGAAATTACAAACAATTCACGCGTTCGGGGGGCAGCAATTCGGCAATTAAAGGAATCCACGGTGCTTCTACGTGATTTTATCGTGTTCTCTTCTCGAGGAATACGCTGTTGTAGCCGAATCGCATTCTCCCGAAATGGCGGAAGCTTCCACGGCGCGATAACCATTGTCGTTATGCGAGTTTATAAAAGTGAAATGCAAAAGAGCTTCCGGTTCTCCATTTGTAGACTGCAGCCTCGCGTTTCGAGTTCGCAGATGAGACTCTTGGGATTCTTCTTTCGCAAAACCCAAGACGAGTAAGACACCGAGCAATGTTGAGTTACTTGACACATCGTTTCGACGCGCAACGCCAGTCGGGATGAATGTCTGTTGTAATATTCGTTTCGTTCTTGAACGAAATAATTCCAAATATCTACAAGGAAATTGCACGCCCCGAAGCATCTGATTACCAGAATGTGAACAGAAATGATTTATTTCCTTTCTGGATAAACTTCCAACATCTCATTACTTGGCCATCTAAGTTTGTGGGTTCTCTCGATGCTCCAACAGTTCAAGTTTCCCAATTAACTTATAGATCAACCTAGTTAACCATGGTTCTCTAAGTCCACTTCGGTTAGTCGGCTGGTTAACTCTATGTAAACTGAATCTAGTCTTCTAGTCAACTCTCGGTCAACATTGTCCAGTCATCCACTCGACTCAATTCAGTTTACTCTTAATCAATCCGTATTCGTCACGGAACAAAGTATCCTGTTTCAGTGAAATTGAACATGGTCACGATATCCTTACGAATGTTTGCGAGTTATCGTAAACATAGTAATCGGAGACCGCAAGATGTCTCATAGTTTCATTTTCTAGCCCATCAAAGTACCCTTTTGCTTTTTTGCCAAGTCTAGCTTGTATCCATTTGATTGGACCGTTTAATTAATCCTACACATTTCGATCGATCGCGAGCAGCTACTACCAAAGGTCGATAGTTTTAACGAAGTTTAGGATAGTGATTTTCTAGGGTGAGGCGCAGATAACGTCTTGAATATTTGATTCTAACAACCATTATTTATACTCAATTGAAGTTACACACCTCGGAGAAATCTCGTGCATAGCGGTTCTACATAAATCGTCGTTGGTTCAGTGATTCAAGTAAGTTTGGTATCTGACGTATCTGATCTATCCTGAGAGACGGAGTAGCCAAATGGTTAATGTAGGTCTTCGGTGCCTTTGAGCGACCAATTGCTTTTGATTCGGTCAAAGTACAGACTCGGTGGTACTACAGATCCAGTAGTTCCTTGATTAGTTCTATTTGTCTCGTTCGGTAATAGAGTAGTTTAAAAATACAGTAATGCATAATGTTCAAAAATTAGGAACCTCCAATTATGAACAAGTGAAACACGCGTGAAGAATTTTTATTAATATTCGAGATTGTATCGAGTTTTGTATTATGAATTGTTGGCGATATAGAAAATTCTTCCACGTATATTCAGTAACTAACACGATTATTCGACCGGTAAGAAAACTAAAAGGTATGGAACAATTTAGATTATCGATAGAAACTCTTCACCCCTTTATAAGAACAATGTATCTGATGGTGATTGCAGAATGTGATTTAATAATCTTCAATATTGTTTGTATTATCATTTTGGACGTTTAATATTTTAATGTATGATTCACAGAATGATTCTTAGCACGTGTTTACAATGTTAGGTTCTTGCGAAGACAAGAAGTGTCCCAATAATTACCGGTCGATTTACTTTTTGAATAAAACTTAAACGGTTTAAATAATCTTGATCTTTTTTTTTAATTTAAAAGTACAAACTTGGGAGATAACAATAGAACAAGATATCTTCCAAACGATCACCTGGGCTTTTTTTTACACACCGCTAATCTTTTCCCATCATTTTTTACGAATTTCTCGCACAAACTGGGATCAATTTCACTAATGACACGTTTAATGATGTCTTTCAGTTCTGGAATTGTTTCTGGATTATCGACACGAACCTTACCTTTGCGAGACCCCGACGAAAAAAGTCCAAAAGTATCGAATCGCATGATCTTAGTGGGCAATTAACATCACCTCTTCGAAAAATTACTCATTGTGGAAATTTTGTTTGCAAAAAATTTGCACACAATTTGACCTTTCAATTGTAGCCAAAAATAGCCAGTTAACATGTCGCGATATCGTTTTTCATTCACAGTAATTACTTCGCCATCGTCATTTTCGAAGAAAAATGGTCCAATCTCGCCTTTTGACCAAAAACCGCACCAAAGAATGACTTTGGATGTATTAGCAATTGTTCAACTTGTCGTGGATTTTTCGAACCCCATATGCGACAATTTTGTTTATTCGCGTAGCCACCGATGTGAAAATGCGCCTCGTCGTTGAGGATAATTTAAAAAATCATCGTCATCTTCTGTAGCGCCCAATGCGACGATGGAAATGGTCCAATGGTTTAAGTTCTTGGCATAATTGAATCCTATAAGCGTGCAAATGAAAATCTTTCGTCGAAATTCTTTGCAAATTGGTCCTCGAAGTGTTCAATTTCTGAGAACGATGTCGAATCGATGTGCCTCAGGGTTTCTCTCACATTTTCAGCAACAGCAGCAATATTTTCACTCGAACGAGCGGTACGAGGACACGGTGAGTTTTTCAGATCTCTAACTGAACCAGTTTCGACAAATCTAGCGATCAAACTTAGCACAGTGTTCTTTGCTGGCACATGATTTCAAGGGAAATAATTACCAAGTTCCCGAATCGTTAGCGTTAAAGATCACGATTATTCGTAACACGCCTGAACAATTTTCAAACATTCTTTCACCGAGTACTTTTCCACGATTAATGTCCCATCTGTCTAGATGACGCGTGTCAAGTTTCGGGTTAATCGATTCGACGTTTTAAAAATAGCGCGAAATTCAAATCGACCGGTGATGATTGGGACACCCGTTCCGCGATAAGAACGTTCCAGAAAAGGACGAGTTTGGTATACAAATAATCAACATCTATAATCAGAGATGTCGCGATTAGTGACTTTTGTACAATCTAACAATATCAAGAACTTACCTTAATTATAACACGGTAACTGCTCCATCTTGTTACACAAGGACTACGAGAAACGTGAAAAGAAGAAATGGAAAATCGTGTGGATGATCGGTCTACATCGATTCTACAATCTCGCGTGAAATATCAAATTCGTTGCACCCTTTTGTCGTCACGGGTGAACTACTCCCCCTCCTGATGATTCTCAGGAATTAATCATATTATCTCGCAGCTAGCGACCAGTCCGGGTCGTCCGTTCGTTCGTCAAGCACGAATACGCGCGCACGTTCCCGTTCACGCGCGTATGAAATTCGAAATTCATTACCGCAGAGCAGGGAATTAATTTCCATTTCGCCAGGGAAACAAGGCCGGCGAATTTCGAAATCACCCCACTCGACTACCGTGGCCGTTTCATTGTGCTTCAGTCGGACCGGGCAGCCTTTATTAAACAGCTCGCTTCCAGCGATTTTCCCGATCTCTTTGCGGTTTCTGTGCGTTTTGAAGGCCGATCCCACGGGGCCGTGCGAGTTAATACAGATTTCCAATGAACGCAACTCGCCTATGAATCGACACAGAACGAGATATAAATGTGATTCGGCCACTGTTGCGTCGAAAATCTTTCAGCCATTTCGTAACTGGTGTATCGTCGATTCGATGTCGTGTAAAAGTTAATTAATATAGTAAAGTTATTATATGTACTTTATATGTAAAGTTATATAATATAAAAATATCAACAGTGGCAAATTATATACCGTGATCTTCTAGGTGGTCCAGCACGAGAGTCTGGTGTTGAAGGAATTTTTCACACAGAAACTGTGGATTTCAGGCGATGCTACTTTCTTGGTGATCTTGGATACATTATTCTTTCGATGAATTGTAAAGTGGAATAGGACGATGTAACCAGTTGATGGAGTTACAGTTCAGAAGTATAGGATATGTTTTTAATGTCATTTATTTCAAAAACTGTGTGCATTAGATGATACTGACTCCTAGTAGACGAGAGAACGTATATTGCTTCAATCGATTGAAAATTAAATTGAGGTACCAGAAGTAGCAGATCAATGGAATTACTATACCGCAGAGAGGATCAGGATTGTTGTTACCGACGATAAAAAGACTTCTAAGCATTGTACATTTTAAAGGAAGTTGAGAGTAGGACATTTGTACACTCATTCTGAATATTTATTCCAAACTGGATAACTTGGTTCTTCCTGAAACATTCTCGTATTTGAAAGTTTCTGTAACATCTTCTCAAACATCTGATCAGTCAGATTTGTAGTTTTCGAGCAGAAACATTTATCCGTAACAGTCGACGTTGTCAATTTCAGTGAAAGTAAGGTTTAAAGATCGTTACATACTGGACGAACTGAACTCTATTCCTATATCAAGAAGTTGTTCTCAACTTCGGATAAATTAACTCTTGCCTTTGGAATAACGAGACTCTCGTGCATCTATTTTTCCCCAAACCTTATAACGTAACCTGACGCACGTCCAGTTGTTGCTACAGGTGCGTTTACAAGTTTGTATGCGACACACAAGCAGACAATCTAAACACGAGTGTCCTGGCGTCCCTCGCTGACCTGGTCTCTTCGTTTGCATACACAAACAGAGGAATTAGGACCGGACACGTCGTCCTCCACGCTCGATCGGAGTTCCTTTGCCCTCGAGAACACGTTATTATCGTCTCGAGCTGGTTATTGTCGTTGAAACGCGTCAGGACAATCGACGATATTACACGAAACCCGTGACGAGTCCTCGGGGTCTACGACTATTTCCAACGATGGACACTTTACTTCTGAATAAATTCTTAATCCATATTCGAGATCAGTTCTCTTCAAATTTTTCTAAAACATATCTTGACCATTTGTACCATTCCAAATTGAATATTGAACCCGCTAAAATAATAAAGTTTGGTATCGGTTTGAAAATTCTTGGCCATATTTTAGATTACAGTCTAAGACTGGGTTTTTAATATCTCGTATCTTGTATTGAATTTTAATACCTCATAATACGGCAACTACTTAATAAATATTCCCACTACTGTTCACGTTCTTCAGCTCGAGCAATCTTCAATTCTCGGGATTTAGAAAAAAGACTGTCCGAACTTCAAAACAGTATTGCACGTGTTTTCGTGGGCTAGCTGCTAAATGAAAGATTTTTGTAATGTATACGTGAAAAAATATAACTAAATATAACTAAAAAATATAACTATATATAACTAAATATGGACTAATTTTATTTCAGTTTTATCTGGGGAATCTCAGCATAAAGATACAATGAAAAATATAAAAACTGTTAGTTTTCATTAATGTTGTCTCTCTTTGTCAGACATCCCAAGGTACGAAAGATCTATTCCAAGAACAAATTAGCTATCATCTTTCTTTAGAAAATTCGGTTTGCGACAATGTGCGTTTTATCGATAAATTACTCTATAACGATAAGTATGCATTATGGTAAGAATGAATTACTGATTTTATTGCGTGTTGTCTATTAGCATTTTCAGTCTGGTGATGCGAGTATTCATTTTTATTTGACTTTTTACGGAGAATTAATTCTTAGAAACTAAGAATTAACTTCTACTTACTTCTAACTCTACTAACTTCTACTTCTTAGAATACTGTGAAGAGGATCTTTTTCCAAAATAGTTTGACAGATGGTTGAATACTCTGCCACGTGGTTAAATAGGTTAACACGTGTTGTCGAATAATTTATTTCTCGATCGGTAAACGCGGGAAGAAACTAAATATACAACGAAAGCTGGACACTTCACTACACTTTGAAAATAAAACGTTTAAGTTATTTTTTCGTGTACAGCTCGAAAACTCTGTCGGTTGCTTGCTCGTTACGCGTTTCGTCTCAAATTTCTTTTTTTTTTTAACGCGTACCACTTAAAAAGGGGACACCACTCTGAAACGTCAAAAAAAAATTTTTTTTTAAGCGACTACTGAATGAAAAATGTGGTCTTTCTCGGGGAATGTAAATATAACTTTCAGCTTCATTTTACAATTCCGCGAATGTAAAAATCATACAAAATGGTAAAGTTATTCGCTATTCCTAGAATCCCTTCTGGTGAAACATTGTTTGTTAGCCTCCGCAGTTGACAAGAATTGAAAGGTTTGAAATAAAAAAAAATGTCGATTCGTTAACTGGAGACTATTATCTAAAATGTAGCGTAGAATTTTTCTGAAAATTTTAATAATTGTAGAAATGGTCGAAATTGAAAGAAAAGCGATCATTTTTATCCAGAAGAACGGTTTTGAACGTTCATAAGAAAGTAAATAATTAACTTGTATAAAAAATCGTACAATACGTTGTGGAATACTCTATGCAGAATATCGGTATAAAATTTGCAGTAAATCGGATGTGAAGTTTTGAAGATTTCCAGATTGAAGTATATAGTTTTGAAAGAAACGTAAGACAAGTTTACTTATTGCTACAACTTCGCCAAATGTTTGAATTTTGAAATATATTTTCGACGTAACATTCTACACACTTTAAACTTTAAGAAAATATGAAGAAAAAAAAGTTAATTCCATTGTCGGTAACACGCGATGTCGGTAACTAAATTATTCCTGCTAGAATACTGTGCTTGGACGAAGACGTTACAATTTATCAATGCATACGATCGATAGATCCGAGTACTAGGAAACTGTCTGGTTATTGGTGAAAGTTTTATAGGTATTTATGCAACAAGGATTTTAGCGAAAATGGTAGAAAGGTACTGACTTTCAGGCCTGGAAAATATTTTCAATGAAATTTCGAAACAACACTATTGCCTCTTATGTTTCCGGAGATGATTGGATGTCACTTTAACCATTGGAAGGCGGATACCGGGTCAGTTGTGACCCGTAGCAGATCTATTTTACTACGTTCTTCGAAACTGACTTTTATACAGAAATTTGAATAGTTTTATTCCATTATTAGCTACGTCTAGCCAAAGTGGGTACTAATTACAAATATAATAATTAAATATAATAAATGAGAACATACCGTTGTAGTTGAAATAAAATATATTTATATTTATATAATTGTATACAATTTGTACACAATACAGTTTCGTCAATATGTACATCGTTGGTATATTTGTTATTCGTGTATGTTGTTTTAATTGTATAATTCGTTACGAGCATCGCCAAACGTGAACAAAAATGTGAATGCACGGGTCTCGCGAGACCCGGCGTCCGTCAACTAAAGTTTAAAGGACTGAGCACCCAGCCCCCAAAATATTCGAAAACATTTATCGAAAAGATATTCTACAGACACTGTATCAAATTGTCCTTCGATATCATCTTTATGTCAAATTGTCCTTCGATTATCATCCCGTGTCTGTTTGTTTCGATAATACACCCTGTCCCGATTCAGTGTTGTCCATAGTGTTGGACTACATTTACTCGTATGGAAAACGTGGATCGTCCAGAGACTGCGGATTGATCGGCCACAAGATAAATCCCCATCGAATAAGAGGGAGAAGAGAGGAAACCGGGCCTCGTCAGCCACGTAATAAGGGAGCCATTCAAACTTTATAAACTGAATATTATTGAGATACTAGATGCCGGCGGTGGAGCACGGTGTGACAGTGAGCGATGAGGTGGGCGGAAGTTCCCCGATTTTCTATTAAACGCCGATTTATTTATGGAATATTCAATGCGATGTGTCCCGGGAAGAGCCGGAGGCGTTGAGCCACCGAGAAAAATTCAAATCAGCCTTGTCGCGATGGTATCCGCCGTCGGTTTTCCGCCGAGGGGGATTACCCGCGAAAAACGCGTAATCCGTGGCCAAGACAACCCCTTGACTTCTTGAATTCGGCATTTCGAAATTTTCGAGAACAGCTCGACACGTACTCCTCCTTCCGACTAAACAATTTCTTTCTTTTCATCGCTTTTCTCGCGAGCAACGACTGGATTTCTTAATACTTAACACCGGAACTACCGACAGATTTCGGGATATCAAGGTACATCTCATACGTATCTCGAACAAGAACAATCGACGAGAAAGAAGAGGAATTTATTGAATCGATCACACGTGGAGAATAGAAAAGTCATAAAACATCTTAAGGAACTCGAAGTAAATTTCATTACCAAAGCAGTTGGAACCAGTCGTTTTGACTGGTTGGTAAATCTAGTGTTAAATAATGTTTCCTAGAGAATTTGAGGATTATGGAATTTTATTTAGAAGTAATTTATATTTGTTCTTCTTAATCGATAAAATTAAAAGTGTTGATGATATTGAAGGCAAGGTGAGGATTTTTATCTCGAGTTGAGATCCAATTTTGCATCATTTGACGAGGGCCTAGAATGGGGTGAACCAAGAGTGAATGTGATCTTTATGAAAATATTATCAATTGGCGAGGTTTTCTCGGTTGAAAACGAGTCTGCAAGTTTACAACATTTTTAATGACCGTATTTATTCGTTCTCTTCATAGTTTCTTATTCACTTCTGTCCTGCAAACGCAACAGCAAGAATGAATAAAAAATTGTGTATTTGTTCAAATAATTGTAATCTAGATCGTTGTAATCACGCACGATGTCTCTTAATTTTCACCGTAACAGGATCGATGCAAGCATTTTGTTTAATATGAAAAAAGTGTCCTGTTACACACACTTGACGTAACAAATGATGTAACGTTTTGTAAAAATGTTGTATAAAACCTGTTAATTTGAGAATGTGTTTTTAAAAGCAGTATAAAGTTTTCTTTCATCAACTTCGATTAGTAAAGATACAAAATATTATAAATTATTATAAAACGGACAATATATTTTTTCTGTATGTATTAAACTATTCAGAATGTAGACTAAAATTATTATATTGAGAAAATCTAGAGTCATTTTTTCAAAATTGAAAAGTTGAAATAATTGACATTTCAAAATATTTGTAATTGGAATTTAAAAATATATAACGAGGAGCTAAAAGCTTGAAGTTTTATGAGATGTGTTTGTACAGATCACTATCGGGTATCATTTTTTAATCGAGAAAGATTTGAATGAAGTTCAATCATTTCCCTTCCGCCTACGTTTTATCAAAATAATTATTTGCGTCAATAGAAGCTCTCTGACGAAGCACAGATCCATCATACTCGATCAACCATCTTTTCATCCCCAATAATACCTAACATTCAGTCAATCGACGATATATCTTAGCTGGTATATTTTTTTATATTCTCTTTCGGCTACTTGGAAATATTAGAAATAACATTACTTAGCATTTTAAAGTACTGCTGAAATAAACGTCATACCATATATGCCTTTGTTACTTTTAGAAACAAATCTTCAATGCAATATTTTTGAAAGTTTAAGTAACAGAATTTCGTTAATAGTCGAATAGTCGTAATGTAATTGTATGCTTCCAAGAGAAAGAGAGATAACTTCGTTTCAAAGAAATATTCCACAAAATTACCATTTTAATATGAAATATTTTTAAACCATTTTTTAAAGTAAATTGTACATGTAATATTTAAAAGTAAAAGTCGAATTTCCACAGTTAATACCGAAGAGAATTTTCGAGAACTTTTAATGTATATCCTTTTTCTGAAATTGTTCCATTATTTTCATTATTGGCTGTTACGTTTCAGCAAATGTTGCTTTCAGTAGTAACAATTACAAAACACGAATTAACAATGTAACAAATATTTCAAGTAAAAATATTAATAGAATCCAATAATTTACATTTACCAATTAGAAATAGAGAAGACGGTTGCATAATTTATTTTTACTATAAATCGCTGTCTAATTCATCTTGACATTGTTTTATTCATTTTTAATGTATTCTATTCGGCAAGAGAACGAAGAATTCAAAAGGGACCGTATATTCTACATGAGTCGTTTTCTTACAAAATATTGTTAAACGTGTGCCCAATTAGATTCTATGAAGTCGCTCGCGAGAACAAAGTGCTTTTCCCACCTAACTCCCGTTTCTACAAACACCAGTGAAAATCTTTAGACAGCTTCGGTCCCATTTTACGCCAGTATTGTTACACGGGCCGAGTTTTTATTTTATTATACACGGGCCGTTGCATACACTCCGATCTAATAAAAAGTAGTTTATAAAAATTATCTACACATTTTTCGTAAATTAATACGGAGCGTGAATCAACATTAGGTGAGGAATATACATACATAAATACATGTGTGCACGCAAAAGTGTTGAATAGCTTATATATAAATTATCAACGTAGGATATAAGCTACAATCAAGAAAGATGCGAAAGTAACTATTTAAAACCAAACCAAAACTTTGATGGCCATAATGTTGAGCCATTATTAAAATTAGGCGGTTCTAACAACATTGCTCTACATGCTCAAACCTGTGTACAAACTGTAAATACGCATAGGTTTATACAAGATGAGTTACGCGATATGATCGGATCATATCTCTTTTATGGTTAGCAATAGAAGAAAAACGCAGAGGAAGAAATTCAGTGCAATTGCGCTGTTTTTTTAATGCAATTATTATCTGTATACATAAATTAATTTTCCACAACTTTATGGGTATAAGAAGTATAGAGTAAGAAGAGTAAGTAATTCACGAGATACATAAAATGGAAAACATAAAGAAACGATTCAAAAAATTACTAGGGTGATTTTCAAGTGCATTCAAACATGCAAGTGCATTCAGCATTGAAATCAATACTGCATCTGGAACGAGTATACTGTTTCTAAACTACGTTGCGAAAAATGTTTAAAGTGATTTGATTGAATTCAACAAAGCTTAACATTTACTAATTATATATCGTTAAATAATGGAAAGTTTACCTCGAAGATACTGAATATTTAACATGTTATTATTTCCGAAACTTCCTATTATGAGATTGCTCTCATATTGGATATTCAATTTTGTTTTAGGTAGATTTCGCTAAACAGCGAAAGCAGTGGGATATTGATTAGGTGATAATGAAAATTATGGCAGTGAAATAACATATAGTTATAAAGCGACGGTAAAACCTTTCTCTGTTCTTAAAAAATCTTTCGAATGTTATGTAAAAGATACGAACGTCTTTCCTGAGCATTTGATATCAAAATCTTGACAGAAAATACTACCACTAAGTATGGATCGTAGGTATTACAGCTTGCATACGTTGAACGTAAAGCTTTTGCATTGGCCATTTATAATAATCTTTGCCATCTATTTTCAATCGCAGAAGGAACCGTGAGGAAAAATTGTTTAATCTTTTACATAACATTCGAAAGATTTTTTAGGAACAGAGAAAGGTTTTACCGTCACTTTGTAACTATGATATGTTATTTCATTGCTTTAATTTTCATTATCATCTAATCAATGTGAAATCTACCTAAAACAAAATTGAATATCCAATATGAGAGCAATCTCATAATAGGAAGTTTTGGAAATAACGCTTCAAACTTTTTTTCAATCGCCATTCTTTGAATTATATAAAAAAGTGTTAGGAAAAATTAATTTTGAACTTCAATTAATTACTATAACGCAGCATAAAAGAAACAAAGTAATTTTTCAAAGGTAAGAAACAAATAGCTACACTTACATCAGCAGAGAAAGGTGTTTCGATTACTATTGTTATTCAAGTGAGTACTGTACGTATGTATGTTTCCTCTTTAATTGTTGACCTAGGAAGAACATGAAGCTGGAATTAATGGATGGTGCCCCATTGGTTCTATCTATGCTTGCCACCCTTCTGAGCGGATACGAACCGAAATATTTACAAAATGGTATGATCATTTTGTAAAATATGTCGAATCAATTTCATCCGATCCGGTGTTATTATTTCTAGATCGTGATTATTCGCATACACGAAATATACAAGTGAATGACAAACTTAGAGAAAATTATGTCTCCACTGTCTGTCTTCTTGCCACATTGTACAGAGTGTTTGTTTTGCATAGGTCCCTGAATTCTTTAGATGTACGTGGTAAACAATGGGTTAAATGTTACCGATAGATGTACGAATACTAAATAAATAGATTTTATATATCCAATATGTGGAAGAAAAATAAAAAAATAAATTTCAGAAACAAACAAACTGGGCTTCGTATTGTGAAACCATTTTTCAAATCTGTGTATTGGTACATATTTAGTTTTTATTTTACTCTAAAAAAAAAAAAACAGAGTTTTACTACATTTTCCAATAGTTATAAAAGAGTATATTTCAGTTTCAAATGTACGTGTATCTAATTTTAATAAAAGCGTCTTTAATGGAAAGTTATGATTTTTTTAAAAATTAGTCTCGAATTAAACAACTTTAACGTAGTTTAACAATTTATAATTACTTTGCGAGATATTTGAGAAATTTAAAAATTTATAAATACCATGTAAACTATATTATTAATTTTCGAATTACGTGTATCATTTATTTCTAAATATACTCAAACGTTTCATTGTCATATGTTTCTAAACACTTGATCACTAATTTTTCATCGTAAATCGTTTATTTTTCATATGTGTTTCCCAATACTTTTGCAATCGGAACAAGGTGAAAGATTGATTCGTGTAAAAAAAAAAATGATTCTGATAAAAAGGAAGCAACGCAGTTGCATATACAGACAACGTAATACGTTTCTCTACATCCTTCTTCTATTACTCTTTATAAAAGTGATATGACCCTCTCTTATGTGCTACTCAACAGAATCAAATTACTCAAAGTTTGAATAATCTTTTACGAGGAAATGGTGTCGTTTACGAAGATTCCTTTTGGACATTATATTCTCCCGTCGAGTGGCATACGTAACGATAAAAATATTCGACCTTGTATTTTTAAGTAAAAACAAATTTATCAACGGGTATTTTTAACGAAAATAATGAATCTTTATTTCGTCATACTGCACCTTATTACTGATTATTTGACAGCGCGAAAATTCAGAACCACCACCGGAACGAAAGAATTCGTTATACTTGCACCGATTAGTGTAAAATCCCTGAATATTCAGACTCGGCGTGAGAAAACAAAAAAAAAAGACTCCATGGAGAAAACTATCGAGCAATCGAATATTTTACAGCTCCTCTAAAACCCCGCCCAGTTCAACCATTAGGCAATTTCCTATGGCTAGTGCCATTAAAAAAAGCACCTTCCGTATAAAACATCAGAAAGAGCATTCGAAACGATAACGAGCCATAGGCGCAGTTTCGAGCTCTCTCGCCTCGAAGTTCTCGTTATCATTGTATCCCCAGCCAGGCGGCAGCCGATTTTTCCTCCGTCGGCTTTTTTCAGCCATTCCTAGCATGGGCTTCCGCTATTTTATTAGGCCAGTTACAGAGCCGGTCGAAACAATAACCATTGTTAAAGTTTCGCGGCACTTGCAGCAACACGGGGCCAGTGCTGTTTGTACGCCGAAGCTTTCCGCTTTGTTCGACCGTCCACCTAGGTGGTGGATTTCAGGCGGTGAACCTCCGCTCGCGGAGTCGCTCCAACCATCGCGATCACCCATTAACAGCACTGCCGCAGCCTCTATGAGCCTCCAGCTTCTCCATCCTCCTTCCTGCCGAGGAGAGCTTTACAACACCGCTGTTCGTTTTAAATGCGCACCGGTTCTTTTAATTGCATTGCTGACCGGAAGACTGATTTACGAAGGCGGTCCCAGAAGTACCCGACCTAACGAAGAAAACGCGACAAATTTGGAGAAAAAGTGTCTTTATTTCTCTACACAGCCCACTTTTAGATCGATACACATTTCCCAATGATGTTCAGTAGCTTCGACACCCTATTTAGAATGAGAACCATCGAGCTCTGTAGAATAGCCATCAACCGCAGACTCAACCTTTTCGTTGTTGGCAAATCTTTTACCACCGAGTCATTTTGTCAAGTTTGGAAACAGAAAATAATCCAAGGGGGCTAAATCTAGCGAATAGAGTGCGCGAGGAAATAATTCGTACTGTAACTCATTGATTTTGGCCATCGCGTTAACGGATGTGTGAACTGGTGCATTGTCTCGATGAAACGAAACCTTCCTTGTCGCCAAATGATGCCGTTTTTTCTCGATTGCATCGCTCATACGCTGCAATAAGTTCGCATAATACTCATCGTTGATTATTTTTTCTTTCTGAAGATAATCGATGAAAATTATCCTACGTGCATCCCAAAACACTGACGTCATGACCTTGCCTGCAGATGGAACTGTCTTCGTCTTCTTTGGAGCCACTTTTTCCCTTTCGGTCCATTGTTTCGACTGTTCATTCGTCTCAAGTGTGAAGCGATAGACTCATGTTTCATCCATGATTACGAATCGATGCAAAAACTCAACTGTATTGCTGCGAAACCTCGTGAAATACTCGATCGAAACATCCTCGCGACTCTGTTTTTGTTCTATTGTGAGTAATCGTGGCACCTATCTTGCGCACAGCTTTCTCGTATTCAAATTTTCAGTCAATATGCGATTGACAGCACTTTTCGATATGCCTACCGTGTCTTCTGGCTCGTGCACTTTCAGTCGATGGTCACCCAATACCATTTTGTGTATTTTTATCTTCATTTCAGGCGTAGTTACCTCATTTGGTCGACCACTGTCATGTTCGTCTCGAGAGTTGGTACGGCCTCGTTTAAACTCTGCCATTCAATACTTTACAGTTGCAAACGAAGGGGCAGACTCTCCCAGAGTAGAATCTAGCTCTGCTTTGATATCGGTTGGAACGAGGCCTTTCGAAAAAAAAGTATTGTATCGCATAACGATGAGCAATTTTTCCATGTTTACAAATTCACCGAGAGCGTTTACTATTGATAGCTGCCAAACAAATACTAAACAACGTAGTGTCGTCAACCTTCAAACTTAAGCTTTATACTGTCGATACTTTCTCCCTTAGTTATTCTTTTCAAACAGCTAGCATCATCTATACGTTAGATCGGGTACTTCTGTGACTACCCTTGTACCATTAAATAAATTGGATGGTGGACTGTGACTTAAGGAGAACACATTCATTCAGTGCAGCTATGCGGTTTGATGTCATTTAGGCGTTGGAAGTCACACTCATCCCAGAAAACTAACGCCATGAGCTTGCCTGCTGACGGAACTATTTTCGCCTTCTTTGGAGTCCCCTTTTCAGTTCATTGTTTCGACTGTTCCTTCGTCTCAGATGTGAAGCGATGGATCCGTGTTTCATCCATGGTTATGAATCGCAAAAACTCTGCTTTATTGCTGTCAAACCTCGCCAAACACTCGATCGAAACATCTTCGCAACGCTGTTCTTGTTCCATTCTGAGTAATTGTTGCATCTATTTTGCACACAGCTTTCTCGTGTCGAAATTTTCAGTCGATACGCGATATACAGCACTTTTCGATATGCCTACCGTGTCTGCTAGCTCGTGCACTTTCAGTCGACGGCCATCCAACACCATTTTGTGGATTTTGGTCAGAATTTACTTATTATGAAAAAGTGTGGGCCACACTTAGGTACGACTTCGCGCTTTGTGTGAATCTTCTTGAAGCAGCTGCTTGAGAAAATTATGAAAGAATAACATTCACACGTTTCGAATTTATACGTACATTTGTACACCTAAATGGCGTTCTTCACGATTTATAACAGTTTATCGATTCAATGAACACATACATCGGAATGAATTCTGAAAGTGCTGTGATTAATTAGATTCTGTTGTGAAATTAACGTAGTAACAGTTCGTACTTCGTGTATGCGTGTATGTGGGTTACAATTCATTTTTAAAGCGCAATGATTAATATTCAATACACAATTCTTTGATTGTTAATTTATTTTAAACTGTAAACATCATGTCGCAATTGTCGCAACATTATCATTTCACAGCAATTCATTCAACCGGTCACGTTAGGTTACATGTATCGTCGAATTTGTTTTGAAAACACAACGATACGTGTCATCTAGCGTTTCAAGAGGGAGACACTATAGAAGCTTGCTCAGAAAGACAAGGGAATGCGTTTGGCGTGTCGTATGCCCTTCAAACGGCAAGAATTAATGGACCCCTGTGTTCATCTCGTCGCATGGGATGTAGATAAACAGCAGACAGTGTTTTAACGCTGCTTTAAAATATCCCCATCCACGGGTGAAGTTCGGTAGACAGTCTTACGAATGACACTAGCAGGCCCAAGGTGAAATGCACTCCCCTTCTGCCCCCTTTCCTGTCTCTTCCATCATTCTCATTGTTCAGCCTTCCTAGTATCATGGGTGTTCGGATCACTGTACTTACAAGGGGAGCTTACGGTAGTGGGAATCGCTTTTGAAACGGTAGTAGTTATAGTACATACCTAGTATCAAAAAATCCTAATAGGTTTCTTCAAAATGAGCCTTTCTTTTCGAGATATTTTCACGTGAAGTTTCATACGCACACAGTAAATGAATTATTTAAATCTTTTAACAGAGCAAGTTTTGGGTAAGTCGGTAGAGCGAATGACTACAAAGCTGTCGATTACAGAAGTTAGCTTTGTCAAGGTATAATTGATTATTGTTTTTAAGTGGATTCGTATTTAGCCTACCAGAAACCTAAATTATTTCATGGAAATCTCATAAAAGTGTAACGCGTCTTTGTTTTCTGCGGAAAAAGAATTAAAGTTCACCAACAAGGTGTGCCCTGAAAGGTGCGATAAACTTCTTTTCTAAAGGCCTAGGTGAGTTTTTTAACAAGAATTCGATTCAGCTCACAAATTAAGTACAACCAAAGAGACAATATTTCAGAGTTCATTTTATTTGTAAATCAGTTCTCTGGTAGATTCGGATCTAAATCCACTTAGTTGCAAACGGTGATCAAAGCAGGAGAATACGATCTAAAAGACTCCTCATGAAACTGGGTAGTTCGAGGAATGCCCTGACAAAAGTTTGCAACGCTGCATCCCTGCAAAAGGTGACCATTTTTAATAATACTACTAGTTTTTCTTGTTGTTAACAGTTACAAGTAAATTCTGATCAGTGAAGAATAATAATGTTTCTTTTCTTCTCTACAACAATCCAATATACTTGTAGAACTTACGCCAGGATTAGGTAAGGTGGTATTAGATAGCGTTCGGTTCAGACTTTCCATTTACTCGATTCACACGCGCACTTGCCTAGAAAAGGAAGAGCCAAGCTTTGGACAAAGAGTTGATTTCAGATAACCGAGACTGGCACGCACTTCGTGGAAATCGGAAGCACGTTTGCTTGAAAGTTACCATGCACTTCGCAAGATCTTCGTACGTGTATTCAACGAGCGTTTCCCTATAGAAATGCGAACACGTTTCAATAGAAGAAACCTATCGATATAAAAATGTCCCGCTTAGTCTGTGGTTACCAAAACACGAAACATTTCTACGTAAGAAGTGTCTCGTTCGCTTAATACGTTTCTTAACGCCCAACTAGGAAACTGTTCGATACATTTTGCAACATGACGAATGTAAGATAGCAGTTGGTTGCAAGAGTTGACGAAGAAGAACTTTTATCTTTTCGTCATTCAATTTATTATTTTCAATGAGTACATCGCACCTAATAGCAGCGAGTAAGCTTACAACAGTAGAGATCATTCTTAATTGCTTTGGATAACATTTGTCCCCGGTGTTAACATCTGTCAGTAGTGATTGACATTCAACGACGATCAGTAAGAAGAAGCGACAGTTAACAATGATCAATAGCAGTGTACTGTTCGATAACGAGCGATGGAAGTTGATACGAAGGAATGTCAGTTGAAAGTAATCGGTAACGATGAACAACAGGTGATACTCTAATACAACTATCAGTTATAGTCAGTTGCGCTTTTCGTGTCGTTGAGTAGTCTTCAAAGTCTTAATACACTCGACAATAAACATAGTAGAGTTTGGTAAATAAGAATTGCTAAAACTGTCATTGGTAACAATTTATATGTATTTTAATTCTTATACATAGTTTTAATCTGACATGGATAAGACCATTCTTTTAGTTTTCCTTGCAGAAAGTAAAAGTTGTTCGGAAAAGAATATCGAGGCCTGGCATTCTGGTCCAGATACAATACCACATATCGAATCTCATTATTTTAATCTCAAAGCTCACTCGATTAAAATAATATTCTCTCTTCTCGCGTTTCCCATTTTCTTAATAAATTTTGAAAGTTATTTACCGACAGTGTCCACCGATCTGATTATTCTGGTCCATATACAATACCACATATCGAATCTTATTTTAATCTCAAAGCTCACTCGATTAAAATAATATTCTCTCTTCTCGCGTTTCCCATTTTCTTAATAAATTTTGAAAGTTATTTACCGACAGTGTCCACCGATCTGATTATTCTGGTCCATATACAATACCACATATCGAATCTTATTTTAATCTCAAAGCTCACTCGATTAAAATAATATTCTCTCTTCTCGCGTTTCCCATTTTCTTAATAAATTTTCAAAGTTATTTACCGACAGTGTCCACCGATCCGATCCGATTGCTGTAGTGTCTGTCCGAGACACGTTTTCGTCGTTGGCTGATGTCTCGTAAGGTCTGATTTACCTTTTCCGTGGAATTAAACTCGTGGCTCGTGCTTCAAACTACCTACATCTGCAACGATGTTCTACCACCGACCACGACCTTGTCTGTAATTAAACTAATGGAAACCCAGCCGGTGCTTTTATGCGATTCGAAGGGCACACGATATATAGAGTATACGTAGGGGGAAAGGGCAAACATTGGAACGCAATCCATTCAAATTCGCATGACGACGAACCTCGGGCAAAAACTGCGTAACTCCTCTCGGTCGGGTGCATCTGGAAAAATGATAAAATTCTACGGGCTTAACAAAACGTTTGCACATTCTGTGCTTCAACTATTTGGACTGTCGGTGTGGTGTCTCCTTGAAAAATACACAAAGGGTGTGTCTATATAGGATTGTGATTTATCGTTAGCGAAATTCATCTTATTTGATCATTTGAGTAGAAGAGGAGATCAGTACCGTTGAATATAGTCGTAAGAAAGCATTTATTATTTCTGTTTTACGACGTTCTCAATCGTTTAAGTGTTTATGGTCGTTTTTAATAGTTTTAAAAGAAACTAAATTCAAGGAGAATAATCACGACTACTTTCAACATTACTAATTTTAATACGACGAGCTTTATTTCTTAAAACGTTGACCGTAAAACATATATGTATATTATGATAATCAATGCGATAACGTAGACTACTATTTCTTGAGTGGAATTTATTAAAATTCTATCCTGTTGGACATTTCAAATGATTAAAATGATTACCTCGATTAATTTATTTTCACATAGACTCATCGCATAATGTACACGCACAAGTATTACAAATATAAATATTGTAAATTTATAATAATAATAATAATAAAATATTGAGTTTGAACAGCAATGGAGATAAGCAACGTACAGGGTGAATGAAGCATACTTCAGGGATAGATATCATTAATTCATTGTGCTCGTAAAACGTGATATATGTACTTACGCTAGATATTGGCTCAAAAATTACCAACAACGCGCAAATAAATCGAGAGAATGTTCAAAATTTGATTAAAAACATTAAATTCCAAAATAATGATACCATTGCCCATTGTTTCGAAAATATCCTAACATTCACATAGAAACATAACAAACGAATTCTCACGGCATTAAGTAATCGAAGATTAGCCCTGAGATTACATATTGAATTCTACTACATTCAAATATTCGATCGCTTAACGGATGTTCGTAAATAGTGCGATATAAAAAATTCGATAAGTAGTCCACACCCTAATGCAAACATGTAAATAATTTATTATTTAAACAACAATACTTGAACAATGATATTCGAATATTTAATAATTTGAAATTTCTTCGTAACATTCAAATAGCTGTAAAATGTTCAAATATTAAATTATTAGTACAATACCAACACCAGTCGAGGTGTCTCAACGACGGTATAAGAAAAACAACCATTTTAAACTATAATTATCATATAGATAGAATTTGTAAGTACACTAGTTCCTATTAATTTGTTTATTTACCATAGTAAAATATAATACTTCAAGTAATTTATAAATTAAAAATTAATTATAAATTAATTAAAGTCCATTAATCTGATATATTAATTTTATTAATTTAGAGACGAATTAGAAGATAATTAACTATATTGAGATTTTTATCGACGTCTCAAAAATCTCGAACGATAGTTAATAATTATCTCTAAAGTAGTTCAGATCGTCTATGAAGATTCTGTTATTTATGGAATTTATCCATGTAAGAAGTAAAATTTACATATAAACATAATGAATTAAAGTTCCTAAAAATATAACAGAAAAGGAGCACAGAAGAGTATAATGTATGTGAATTGCTGTTTTTCAACCTCACCTTCCCATTTATATTTCGAACGATAGGTATATTTTTGCTGCATTGATATATTTTAGTGATCATTGTTCAGTAGTACCTCGCTAACTGACCGCGAACCAAACCTGTCAAGTTACGAAGAAGAGGTAGCGTTTTTATTCCAAAAAATAACCTTTCTCGTCTCGGGCTGAAGCTCGCCCACGTGTATATTACTTGACAAGGATAGTGAAAGGATACACCTGGAACGAAAGAGATAGAACAGTAGCGTGTGAGTATCAGATTATCCGCATCTGAGCAATAATTTACAAGCGAGAGCGATAAGGCAAAATTTAGGATTTATCCAATAATAAAAATTCAATTGTTTTTATTTATATAAAATGAAAACTTCGCGAAAGTATTATCAATCGATTGGCACGGTTCTTCCGGCTAGAATAAGCGCACATAACATCATTTGGATTATTGTTTTACATAAAATTCGAACCCCATTTGAAGATCATCTAATTAAGAAATAGTAGAAATGTGATCGTGTTTGAACTCATTTTCATCGGGAATATATCGTCAATTTATTACCAATACTGTCACAAAGATACAATGTGAAATATTAAAAATTTTATTTTTATTAGTGCTTGAAATTTAATCTCGCATACAAGAACATTCTTACTTACGGCTTCGGTAATAGTAATGGGAAATATGTGATTTGATTAATGACTAACGATTATGATTATGATCAGTGACTAATCAGTAATCATGATTAATGAATAATGCAAACGATCGAAACGAATGTAATCATCGGACACGATTACCTCGTGAATTGTTAATCACGAACGATTACACTCCTGATTATGACTGAATCGATGAATTAATAATAAGGGAGGGAAAGAAAGCTAGTGAAACTAAAGTAATCTTCTGATTTATTGTGTAAATAAAAACAGTTGTAAGATTGACTGTGATTCTGTTACGAAGGAAAGAATTCAGTTAGTGTATTTTCACATAAACAATTTATGTGTTATATTCTTACTTAGATTTGAAAAGAAATTATTGCCGAGTCTTTGAGAATTTTTCCACGATTAGCACGAGACTTCTAGACGAGAAAATAAATGAACGTACACTGATTCTCTTTTAAATGATAAAATCAGGACCGTGAATTTGAGTTTGAATGTAGAAGGATAAGTATTATCCGTCCATAGTCCGTTGTTATAATCAAATATTAGCTATTATGAAACAGAATGATTTCGTTTCTATTTAAACACTATTACTGGTTGGATAAATTTCTCGTAATGGAAAAATAAGTTCAATTTTATATCTGCAATAATTATTAATATTTTGAAAATGATTTACAGCGAAAAGAACTAATTTGTACTTATTAAAAATAATATAACTCCGCTTATACTCATTTCTGTCTAGATAAATTCAGATAAATTCTATATAATTACAATTTACACCAGAACAAGTCATACTAAAATGAAAATAAGCCTAATCTTTACTTACTTTCTTATATTACATATCATAAAAGTTATACTTGTTTTAATTAGAGATTAGAGCCTAGACTATAGCCGGAGCGAGGATGTAAACACGCTGTGCCTTCTTTTCGTAGACGGATAATAACGACTTTGACCTAGAGACCAGATCAACAAGATTGCTCGAGACGAACGATCAAACATAAACAATGGTGAAATGGTATACTCAAATTCGGTGTAAATGTTGTCACTCGAAAATAAGAAGTATCGTGTAAAATATTTCCTCGTCTCAAAAATATTAGATTGTTCGATAAGTTTCGTCGTCTCCACGTGAAACTTTGCGAATGTTCATCAAACGGTAGTAACATCCTTAGAGAAATAAAATGATGAACCTAATATCACCATTTCTTATCGTATTAACGAGAAAACTTATCGAGCAACCTATTACGTTCAGTCCATATTAGAATTCGCGTTATCGCGAATAAACGACGAACGATACACGGGATCTCGTACGCTGAAAAGACGAATGAATGAAAAATTAATGTCCAGCCCGATGAATATTTTCATCGCGAATTTCTGGCCAGTGGAATCGTTGCCCGATAAAGAACCGTTCGATCACCGTACGGTGGCTGCGGAGGAGTGAAAAATGGGAGGGAGAATCCTCTCAGAGTCTGTGGATCGAAAGTCGAAGCATTCAAGTCCACGGAAAACAGTTTATATACTGGGTGTCGCAATCCCATCGCTCACCGAGATTCCCCGTTGAAATGTGTCTAATGATGTCTCTCGTTTCGAATAACGATCCCTCTTTCTTTGACGCGTCACTCCGCGCACAGGGTGACAGCTCTTTGCCAGGTTAATTCGAAAGTTTTTATCACGTTCCCGCGATAATGAGATGCCGCGCGAACGGTTTCACAAATAGAGGTTCGCGATTCGCGGGCTACGTTCATGTTCAGGACAGCGTGAGCTGATTTTAACACCGGAACTACCGATTGATCTTGATACATTAAGGTATTCCTCGTACGTGTCTCAGGAAAATCGACGATTGAGGGCAAAGAGGAACTTATGAGATCGATTATACGTGTAGAATAAAATAAGTCGTAACTTCTTTTGGAAATATTCTATGGAATTGAAAATAAATTTCTTTGTGAAAACAGTTGCAACCAGTCATTCTGACTGGTTGGTAAATCTAGTGTTAAGGTGAAAACGTTATTTTGGTTTCGTTGTTTCGCCCAATGTTAATTTCGATTTTCAGGAAAGTTATACAAACTGTGAACAGAAAATGGAATTTCTTTTTGTTTCTTTATAGGAATGGAACTTGTGTTGTGAAACGAAAACTTTATTTATAATACTCCAATTTGGTTGACTTTGCATCCACCTCGAGCGATCGAGAACACTTCGCTCGACCGAATATTAACTGTAATTGTATACGTTAGGAAGTATGTAGGATGGCCAAAAAATAGTGAACGCGTTTTTGTTTTTCTCTTTTGATTTGGTAACTCACCTTTCAAGGGTGAAAACTACCCTCCAAAAGTTATAGATTCGAAATTAAACACAGTAATCTCGAAATCTGCTAGGATACGTTTACGTCATCTTTACTCTTCCACGATTAATTTGTTAGAAAATGTGTCATTTGAAACATACACCATTTTCACCCAGTAACATTTTCGAGGTTTAGAAATATTAAGAAATACTTTTCAAATATTTCTAATATTTTATTTTTGGAATTGGAACTTGAATAGTTTATTTTTTGTGCTTTACGTGCCTCGTCCTGTATATAGATTCGATTTCTCGAGATTTAGGTGTGACAAAATGGTGTCAACTAGATGACGTTGGAAGCTGTTCGCAATATACGATCTATGTGAATATTTACCGGCTGATTTCTTCAAAAGTAGGACTCTATGCAATATTCTCACACTCCATTCTTGCGTACAGTTTTTTCTTTTCTTATTCTCTTACAACCTTCCATGCCTATATATAATTCTTCGTAAAAACCTTCACTTCCTTTAGCATTTGAATTTACCAACTATCGAATTTTCAACATTTGGTCCATGAACTCTATACTCTATCATTGAATAATTATACTTGGGTTATCTTCGACCACTATTGTTCCTAAATTAAATTGACATCGGAATTAGTATTTTGAGCGTACGTCCAAATTCTAGATGGCAAAGCATTAAGTGTGTATTTAGGTGTATTTTGTGTATTAGGTATATGTAGGTGTATTTTGAGTTTAGTGAAAATTTTCTCTTACAATCGTCATACAATTGCGCAAAACGATGAGCTCTATAACTTGTTAATAATTAATTTGTGACTTATTGTATACTTTATATAATACTCTATCACTATATATGATATATAACACTGTATGACTATATATATATATATGTATAATAAGTCATAGGGTATTATATATAATATATTATATATAATAGGGTATATATATATTATATATAATACCCTATGACTTATTAATAATAATATTTCGGTTATCTTCGACCACTATCGTTCCTAAACCGAATTGACATTGGAATTAATATTTCGAGCGTATAGCCGCAGTTTAGATGGCGATGGCGATTGTGTATTTGGAATTTAGTGAAAATTTTCTCTCGCAATCGTCATGAAAGCACGCATATCGTATGACTGCGCGAAACGATAACGTTGACCGAACAGGCGCTACAAAAATAGTGAAAAAACAAGGGCTTTCGATAGAAAAGCACTTCCTCGTGCTTGATCGTATATCTGTGAAACGATAATAAGAGGACTACCGGCTCGATACGGTGTCGTTCAATAGACGTTACTGGCACGATCTTGGAAAATGGTAAAATCGCGGTGTCCCGGTAGTGGCAAATGGAAAATGGATCCCTCGTACAATTTTAGTGCGCCACGTGCTGGATTCAGGGAGCGTGTATTGCCTCGTTGCATCGCCGCATTACTATCTTCCGCTATATTGTATAAAGCCCTCTCGAATTCACATTTCTGGTAATGGTGAATTCTGGTAAATTCTGAAATGCCCCGACGCCACGGCACGATCTGCCTGTGCATTTGTTTATCTGGAACATTTAGATGTTTTGCGTCATCGAGATTTTTATCAGCGCGATGCTCGAAACGTGGGGAGATTGTATCACATTTTAATGTTCATCGGTGCATTATTTTCTTTCCAATTTCATTTTCCTATCGTTGAAACGTTTGGTGTAGAGTAATTTCTGCTTTTCGAGTGATAATTTGAACCTTTGAACCTAGATTCAAGAAACAAAGAAGTAGAAATGTGACTTTTCTCAACGTCGTTTTCAACAATTTTGAAAAGTTGAAAAAATTTTGTTCATGATTGTACAGTTTAGGAAACTCGGCTCCGATGACCTTAAGCTTGACAGATGTTGTCAAGTACACTTTTCTGAGTAATCTCAGTTTTACCCATTACTAATTTCAAAATAAGAAGTTGTTAACTAGAAAAAATGATTATTTTCAACAATTTATTTCTGTGCATAGGACCGTCGAACGTATACTATATTTCAGTGTACAAGAAACGTTACGTCAGTTTGAAACAAGCAAACATGCTTACTTTTGGGCAAGCATTGTTTTAGTTTAAGACATGCAGAAACAAGCTAACCTGGCCTAACTCACTGCATTTTCATTAAATAAAGAAAAACACTCCTGAAAATAAATGCCATATTCTTCGAACATCTTTTATTAAAATTTTTTTAACGAACAATGAGCATCGGTTAAAAACTTTTCGAGATTACTCGAGAAAGTATCCTTGGCAGTATACCTCAAGGTCAAGTTCCACGAAGCTGAATCCCTTAAACTGTATAATCACTTTTTTTTTATATATTAATATTTTACACGCGTTGACAATTACAAATATAAAACGAGTAATTACAAAACTTTCAATTTAAACGATACAAGTCATCCTCACACTCATAACACGTATGACTGTGTTTACACGTGGCTGACTTATTCATTTTTGTCTACTGATACTTGCAATGCACAGTAACAATGTCATGCAATGTCACAAAAATACGATACACGGTTTGTTTAAAAGGCTCACAATATCTCCAATTGCATTAGAGATAACATCGGTAGGCCAAAATTCTGAAGGGTAGTTTTCACCCCTAAAAGGTAAGTTACCGAACCTAAAGATGAAGAAAGAAACGCATTCGTTATTTGTTGACCATCCTGCAAACCTAAAAACTCTCGTGTCTCGTATCAAAGGTATCGCCGAGTCTTCGAGCCAGTCGCGCGAGAAAATGGCGAGAATAACATGGTGGCAGTACGACAGAGAACAGTCGGGCAGAATTTTGACAGAATTCAGTCTAGATTCTTCCTAAGAGTGTAACGTGTCCCTGAAGAATGGAAAGAGTGACTTTTTCGTGTCTATTCGGCTAGCTTGTCCCTCCTTTCCCGATTTCGTTCACTCGCGACAAACAATTCGAGAAGCAGTCGTATAATTGCCGTTAATTCGATCCTCTAACGCAATTTGAACGCAAAAACTCGGCGTGCTGTGCCGGCTGCGCGGTCTGTCGTGCGAACTCGCTGTGCGTGCTTAATTGAGTGCGCTAATTAAGGGTGCGATTGAACGATACGGACCCCTTCCCACAGTCGGCTGGTCCGCGTTCTGGACACTCTTCCACCCTTGTGTTCGTTCTGCGGTCAGGAGCATGGTCCCGTGTGTCTGTGCGCTCTGTTTGTATCCTCTCGCGTCGAAGGGTAGCGAAATGAACAGTTTAATAACTGTTTAACCCCTTATTGTCCGATCGGTTGAATTTCCAATGGGTCGCGGGCTAATGGGAGGCTGCAGAAAGTACTGGGTCGCTGCATCGATTTCTACACGAATGTCTTGTTATTAAACTGAAACGTGTTTAATAAATTTATCATCAACCGACGAATGCTACGTATTAACCTCATTGTTTCTAGCGATAAATAATAATTTTTCATAAATCTTCGATAGAAGAATACACTGTTTTCGAATGGGGTAAACACGAAATGTATCTGGAACACCAAACTCGAACACTTCACCGAACGAGTAATGGATTACGTTTTTCGATACGAAATTTATTATCAACTAACGAATGCTACGTATTAACCTCATTGTTTCTAGCGATAAATAATCATTTTTCATAAATCTTCGATAGAAGAATACACTGTTTTCGAATGGGGTAAACACGAAATGTATCTGGAACACCAAACTCGAACACTTCACCTCACGAGCAATAGATTACGTTTTTCGATACATAACTTTCAAAATATATATACATATACTTTCGAACGGAACAAATTCAAGTGTGGAATTATATCTATACTGCTTTCGATGGCATCTGCACACCAAACTCGAATACTCCAACTTACGAGCAATAGTTTATATTTTTTTATACGTAACTTCCAAAATATATGGTTTCATCGGTTTCCATAAAGTGCAGAGGGTCAGCAATTTAACATCCTGTTTGTTAGCCTTTGTTTCTGTATCGACCAATCCGATTAACGTTTCCAACAGCGATGACTTTAGTCACCTGATCGAACAAAAAGGATAGAAACTTATAAAATTTGCTTCGCGTAGAGTCGTGAAAAACTGGAGTATTGCAAAGAACGTAGTTAATTTCTAGAAATAGTTTACGTAAGGCTTATTTCACTTCAGTTTGAGACAAAAATGGCTACCCACTTTGCTTTCGTAATGACTCGCTTTTACCATTTGAAAGCGAAAAATACTGTTCTAAACGAAGTAAACATTTTCACATAATTTATTTACAATTATTGTTTTACGTTATTAAAATCGTTATTGTGTTTTTCAAGCATGTGTCAATGCATCTAGGAGACACAGATGAACTTATCTATTAAACAGAAATTAATAAACAACAAAAAAGTAGGTGTAAAATATTATCGTCGATTAATTGTACCACGAGTAGTTCATTAATCGTTAGATATACACTTTTGGCGCACGAAGTATACACGTGACTTTATAGTGTATTTTCGAAATAGAACTGCCTCGAATTTTTCTACGTGCGAATATTCAAATACTTCGAGATTCAAATATTCACTGAATATAATACGTGTAACATTCGGACAATGTGATGTAAATTGTAAATCAAGTTCTTCAAGTTCACTCTTCTCTTTTTAACTTTATTCCAATGTATCAAGTTATTCGAACAGTGCTCTAGTTCAAGAGTAAGTATCCCAAAAAGCATTACGCAATTTTAGTTATTTTTCTCTTAGTCATTTTTAAATCGTCCATCCGAGTAAACTGTACCAATACTTTATTGGAAAGCTCTTTTCGTATCGATTATTTTCTCCGTTTACTTTATCATTGTTCGTCTCATTGATTCTAAAACGAGTTCTAAACAAATAGAAATTCCGATACTTGTACACCATTATTGAGAACAAAGGTAAAATTCTGTAATTAAAGTTACGATTGACCCAGTGAACAGTTACAACTTCAAACGTGAACGTGGAAATTTTGTTTACATTTGAAGAATCAGCTCGGTAGCACCGCAGAGGAATAAAATTACTTGGCAGAAAATCATGGATCATCGCGGTTAAAATTACTCTTTGTTGTGATTATACATGTATGACGTGCGCCAATATGGAAAATAAATGCAAATTGTATGCAGAATATATCTCATTAATTAATGTAGTAATATTCATATTTCACTTTGCATACGTGTACATAGATATTTTCGGTACACGTTTAACAATGTTTTTCATATTCCCACCCACCGTTAAATTTCTAAATCTGTAATTATTCCTGACATACTATACCTTGATATTACCACTGAACATTTTGAAACGATCGTGTACTTGTTCAACTATTGTCCATACAACACGAAACGGGAAAAAAAGGAAACGAATTCGATCGAAGAATAAATTATCCAACTCTAGGACCAATTAAACGTTTCCTGTAAACGTCTCGCTGAAAGTATTTCGTTTTCGTAGTCAAATGCAATCCGATCAAATTTTCAACGCGATTGATGGCAACATGGCGGAGAAAGTTTACTTACGCGTTTCCCGCATTTTTCAGGGGCTTCGAAAGACGTCTCGAATGATATTACTTTCGGCACTGTTATACACATTGATACGCGAATTTTAACGAGACCAAATTACCGTGTGTCAAGTTTAAAAAGTGCAACGCATAATTTCAGCCCGCTTTGGAACGGGCACGCGGAGAAATTGAATTCAAGCTCTCAATGTAGAGTTTTAATACGAATTTTATAATTAACGCGCCTTAGCCTCGGCCGAGCCGTTATTATTTGCGAGCGAAATTGCGAGAATTGATCGAACTTTTGATAACATGCTATGTTTAATCATTACCCAATTTCCCAGTCCTTCGATGCCACAGCTTCTCTGTTATTTATTTCAGCTTTTCTCATATTTATTTAATCATTCGGTTCTCACCATTTCATCCCTCGAGTTTTCATCGTGTTTGATTCTCAACTTCTTTTTTTTTCTCCGGAAGTTCCGCGATTTCGTCATGACGATAATTTTTCCTACTTTGGTTTCCGATTCTCCGAAAATAAGTATATCATTCTGATGGAAAATTCTAAAGAAAGGACAAAGGAAATAACCAGTAATTTAATCGACTTCCAGTTTATCGGCTCTAAGCTTCGATCAAGAACGAATCTCTCTTTCTCTCTCGATTTTTCTCATGTTTCGTCGTCCAATGTCTCTCGAAAAAGGAGAGGCTGTTTTGTTTCGATACTAGGTTGTTCGATAAGTTTTTTCGTTTTTTCCATTGTAAAAAAAAATACTACGGCACTTCAACTTTGAACAACTGTAAATATACGAATGACAGACCTACGTGAAACTTCAAAAATGTTCATCAAACAGTAGTACCATCTTTAGAAAAATAAAAGGACGTTGATGATGTTATTCGTAGATGATTTTTAAGATTTAAAATAAGAACTTTTTTTCGTTGTTAACTCTTTGTGGATGGTAATTTCGAATCGGGTATCTAAACATTATCAATATCTAATGTATACATGTACGTATTAAATAATGTCTCTTTATCGACTATACTAAATGTTTAAGATTTTTTCAAGATTTGAGAACGTGTGGTGTTCGTAACCCTAATCAATTGAACTTCTTAGTTGATAAGTTAACTAAGTTCTTTTCCTTGATATCATAAAAATTGGACTTGTGTGTAATATCTTACAAAAAATTAAGAACAGAATGTAGCTTTATTCTAAAAAAAGAGCGAAGAAATGATAATTATTGTCGTGTAATTTAAAATAAAATACACATTTCTTTCAATAATAAACTAACAGTAATACAATAATGAAGTACCATTATTGCACTGAATTGTAATACACTTTCCTTATAAAAAAAGTGACTTGTGAAGTCATTCATAATCATAACTTATACGAATGATATTTTCATTACACTACAAGTACATTTTACATTACATATTAGATAAATTCATTCGTTGTTGATTTCATCATTTTCTACGATGGGACAGACTTTTAATGCTTGGAGAAATTTACGATAAAGCGAAGAAATAAATTTCAACACATCTAGTATGTCTTTCTTTTTAGCTCCATAATCGGGACACACAAATGAGTATAAATTCTCTTGGAGTATATTTTTCGACTGCAATGGTCTGCCACACCGAGCTCGTTGAATATTTAACGTATCAAATTCAACATCCGGAGAAATTATAGTTTTATAAAAACTATCAAACTATTTTCACAGTTCATAGTGCACTGATTGATGTGTCAATTTATACGTTGCGATGGTGTATTTTTATTATACTGCACTATTGATCGTTCTAAGTGTTTAGTTGAAATGAATTCGTTTTTCTTTTTTTTCGTTTCACAAACCATAAATTTATCGAAATATCGACCAATTTTCATACAACTATACCAATTTTTAAAGACGTAAATTATTAAACATCGTATTGCAGATTTTACAGATCATAATAATGGAGTAAATCCAAAAAATTGGACTCGAACAATTATACAAGATATATTTATAGCTACTTTTTTTACGATGTTAAATTGGAGTCTTATTTTTTATTAACGTAGAACAAAATATATGCAGATCGAATTGATAAATAAAACGAGCATTCTTAATACTTACTACTTCTATCGAGGAGCTCAATTTTTCCATAAGTTTTCTATAAAAATCCTAAAGTTTTAATTTGCATTATTTGTATTATGCACTTTGGAAAGTTTGAGTGAATACCTTTTAGACAAGCGTTTTATTCGTGACATCTTATAAACCAAAATAAAATATTTTTTTGCCTTTTTAATTTTCAATTAAAACAGTTACGCTTTTTTAAAAAAGAAAAACTTACGTTTCAGTCAAACTTAATTATGATCAACTTTAAAAAAGAAATGTTAACATTCTTGTCTAGTAATTGTTTCCACGCGTTTAAACAAATTTTCCACCTCACAACTTTGATTGAAAATAGAATTGGTAAAGATCGAATTCCTACCTTTTATTTTCTTTAACAGTAAGAAATTCTATATATCGATCACTTATACTTTCTAACAACTTTTCTCTTTTTATATTTTAGACATCCAATTTTACCGAAGAGAGCTAAAATTGATGTCGAAACGTTTAGATATAATACCATTACTTAATTGTGTATTATTTCCCACTGTTAAAAGTTTTCTATAGAAAAAGTAATTTAAAACAAACAACCATTTTCTTTCATTCTTCCAATAAGAATGCTATGGAAGCTTGGTCACTGCAAGAAAATCAATATAATCGATCCAATGAGAAAGAGCTCCACTTATATAGTACATCTCCATTATCCACGATCACTGCTATTAATCGTTGCTTTTCCTTTTCAACTTCACTCGTCGCAAAGTAACCAAATCCACTTGTCGGCACAATGCGACAAACGAGGCTCCTGGTCAATAATCGAAATTCTACTCTACCGCCTTAAATAATGTATTTTCACGGAACGCAATGAAAATATTTAAATCTCGCGTGCGTTACGAATCGTGGATGCCTTTGGAGTGAGCGATGGTCGCAATAATCCCCTGAAAATTGTTTTAAAATCCGTCCCTTCTCACGATGTTATCAACAACCCCTCATAATATCACTCGGCTGTGTCTCGAGGCTGCAGGTTAAAGACACTCCATTACGAATTGCAAATTTTGCACGTTTTGCTGGGCAATATTTTCTGGAACTTAAGGGGAATCGTCACTCCGAGACGTCGAAAAATGGGTAAAGAATTTTGCGAATTTTTTCCCAAGTAGTTACCAAATGAAAAGTGTAGTCTTTTTCAAAAAAAAAAAATATAAATATAACTCTCAGTTTCGTTTTACAATTTTTCGAAACTAAAAATCCTCCTGGGAGGTTTGAAATAAAAAAAATGTTATTGATTCGTAAACCAGATACTGGTATCTAAAATTCGTGGGATGAACACAAGTGTCAACGGTAACAATTCTGTCTAAACGTCGAAACACTATTTCTAGACGACCTGCGTTTGATTATAATAACAAATTAGAATCGGAAATTGAAACGTCGGAATATGTAGTTCGATAAATTAAATGAGATCTTTGGACATGATTGAACGTGGATCGTTGTCATCCTTACGTAAACTTACTTTGCTTAAAAGCTATCGGACGACACTCGCTAATTGTATCAAAGGCCTAAGTTCACTCACTTCACCGTACTTAGGCTACTACCTAGGGGTTCTTATTATTAATACATGGTATCCAAAATAATACGAGTGACATATTTATGAGAAGTTTTATCGAACGACAAAACTTATCGAAGAACCTAGTAAATGGCGGATTCGATCGTTCGGCGGATTTGTTAATTACTGGAACGCACACTGTTGTTTCCTTTTCCAACGAAGTTATCGAGCAACCCTCGAGGCGACGAATCAATTTCACTCCCGACGCGTTCCTTAACCTCGCGAAAATTAAGCAAACTGCCGTGTTTGCTCGTCCTCCATTAATCTCAGTCGGTGGCGCTGCTGCGGGTTTATTTGGTCACTGTTTACGAGTTCCTTAAACGTTCCATCCTCGGTGCTCGGCGTCGCCTCGGGATGCCTGATGGCCGACGATCCTCGTTACCTCCTCAAAGCTCGGCACGATTGTCGGAACGAAGGATGTACACACCCGGCTGGTTCCACGAATCCCTGGGACGCATTCTTAAATCAGTCGTTGCCAAGTTGCCGGAGATTTAACGACTCCTTTTCCTCGGAAACATCGTTCAACTTTGCATTTTGCCAACAGAATTCAGCTGCGTTGTATTTTACGATTACGAACTACACGAAGAACCGGTCTTTTGTCGTCTTCGAATTTGTTATTCCAGGGTACGCCTGGACGCGAGGAATATTTCCTATGCAATTCGGGCACAGCTTTTATGAATTCGACTATATAAATATGAAGAAACGAGCAGCCATTGTGAACGAGCTTTCGGTTTCCAGACCAACAAGGAGACAGAAATCCCATACTTTTTTAACACGAATGAACATTCATGAACATTCTACACGGACTTGCGTACGCGTTTAAAATTGTCCCCTTTTCTTTGTACTCTCGTGACTCTTTTCTTTATTCAGAACCACTCAAAGAACAATATACGTTCTTCTATTGTATTATTTTTCATTTAATATTCTTATTAGACGATCGAGAACAAATGAAGTTTAATCTCGTACCTAACCAGATCCAGGCAACTCGTGCGTCATTGGCACCTAAACTGATCAAAACCACTCGTGGGTAGTATGTAAATTGCATAAAGGGTGAAATGCAGCATGGCGCTGTTACTGAAACGTAGCCTCACCTATTTGCGCAAATCTAGACTAGTTGGTCGAGTATTTCCAAGAAGCACAATGTCAGAATAGTAAACAGTTGTCACGATTTAAAAATTGCTGTTGATTGAAATCCCTAAGAAAAATGATCAACGAGTTGGTGAAAGTGATTTCTTAAAGACAATCGTAAAATCGTGTAAATACCGAAACTGTAACGTGTATAAACAAACGGTTATTAAAATAAATAATCATAGTTTTATCACCATTGATCGAGTATGGCTAAGAAACACAATGTTACGATAATAAACAGTTGTCACGATTTAAAAATTGCTGTTGATTGAAATCCCTAAGAAAAATGATCAACAATGAGTTGTTGAAACCGATTTCTTAAAGACAATCATAAAATGGTGTAAATACCGAAACTGTAACGTGTATAAACAAACGGTTATTAAAATAAATAATCATAGTTTTATCACCATTGATCGAGTATGGCTAAGAAGCACAATGTTAGGATAATAAACAGTTGTCACGATTTAAAAATTGCTGTTGATTGAAATCCCTAAGAAAAATGATCAACAATGAGTTGTTGAAACCGATTTCTTAAAGACAATCATAAAATGGTGTAAATACCGAAACTGTAACGTGTATAAACAAACGGTTATTAAAATAAATAATCATAGTTTTATCACCGTTGATCGAGTATGGCTAAGAAGCACAATGTTAGGATAATAAACAGTTGTCACGATTTAAAAATTGCTGTTGATTGAAATCCCTAAGAAAAATGACCAACGAATTGGTGAAAGTGATTTCTTAAAGACAATGATAAAATGGTATAAATATCTAAACCGAAACGTGTATAAACAAACAATTATATCGGTTGCATCAGTTGGGCGAATGTTCCACCAAACGTGTCAATTAGGAAGCGAAAACCACGAAACGGGTTTCCTACGTTTAACTGCACAAACAATCTTCTTCTTTCTTTCGAGGCGACGAAGTTCGGGACGCCGGGAATCTATTTGCCCGTCGGCTACAAATCACCAGAGTTTTCGATCCTTTGCTAATCCCTGGGACTTGCGAGAGGGTTGTCGAAGAAAAGGATTTCCGTTCCCGAGACTGGTTCGCCATGAATTTTCTTCCTTGTTATGGATCCTCCGCAGACTCGTAACTCTTTTCACGTAGATTGCACCTTGAACTTCTGTCTTTTTCCTCGCCGTCTCGTCCGTTGCGATATTTTATTAATCTTTTATTTCGGAGCATCCCTTTCGAATTAGTAATCTGTGAAAAATAATGAACGCGTACAAATGTTTCGATTTCAGTTAGAAACTCGAATAATGTTTCCATTCGGGCAATAATTTTCACAACGAATTTAATTCTCGAATGACGGATCTCGTAGAGGCGAAAGCTGGATCATTTCTGACCCGTGCAAAAATCACGCATAAACAGATTTCAAAGTGTAATTTTTTCTTTGCATTGTATAATAGGTTTATTACAAAAATATAGGTTTATTATACAAAATTATAAATTATTATGAAAAAAGAAAAAGGTTTATTACAGAGAAAAGAGAAACCAGCATATTTAGAAAATAAATAATATTTATTAATTTTCTGCACAATTTCTACACAAAATTGTATTTCTACAAATACAATGTTTATTTCAAACGTGTCGTTGACACTTTTTACACGCAGATATATATTTTTTATCGCTTTTTATACAAATATCACATCTACGTTTACGCAGCAGTTGGTTGGTAATTTTAAACTCGAGTGACCCACGTTCATCTTGCGAGGATTATGTAACCATTTTGTCTCCTCACTGTTTGTACGATTAGATGGAACAAGAGCAGATTTATTCCCCCGCTCTCGAGCGAATCGACAATCTTGATTCCGTCACATAAAACCGGAAATTAGTGTACCTACAATTTTTTTCACATCGGAAAGTCTTACGATCTTCGAAAAATGTTCAAAGACTCCACAATGATCTTTTCATTCGAATTTCTAGATTAACTACCACCTGGAGAAATTCCTCCTCAACGAAGGAGGATTTTTGGTAAAATACATTAATGAAAATTAAAATTAGCGAGATTTTTCCAATGAAAATGCGTCCAAACATGACCGTATTCAGATTATTTTTTACATACTAATACTGTCATACATAGATAGTGAAAAATATTATAAACTTTATATTGTACTATATTGCATTTACCGATTCGTACGAATCAGGTTTGAAATGGTGGCCATGGAAAACATATAATGCTCGAGTCTCGTTCAATTTTGGTATGGCACGAGGCTCGGCATCAACTCGAGACAGAAATCGTTACTCGTATCACTTTCGAGTGAACCAATGGTTACGATTTTATCGTAGTGTGCAAATATATTATATATCGTAGGTATGAGATAAATATTGGTACGACTCGTTGCGAATGAAAAATGTTTGGTACAGAGCGAACAGCATCGAGCGTATGTTTATGGTTTACAGTAGGATAGCGATTTCAAGAGTGTGCATGGATCATTGGGAACGTGTCAGGAAGTTTTAGGCTGAAGGAGACGACCGAGACAATCCAAGAAAGGACTTTGTCATCTGTGGACCCAGTCGTGGTCAGAAACTCGAGATGTGTGGATCGTAGAATGGGAGTTTCATTCTTAAATGTATTTTGCATCGTTATTATCACCAAGCAGGTGTAATAGGTTGTTCGATAAGTTTTATCGAATGACGAAACTGATCGAGCAACCTAGTACTGTAGTTAACTCGCTTGAACGCCTAACGTTCCTCCAGAATGTTATGCTTACGGAAGTGAAATTGAAGGCAGATTGTAAAATGAAACGAAGCTTCGTAAAATGTGCTCGAGCCTCGGGCTTCGAGTCAGAAACAAAAGTTTTGCTTTCACTTTCGAGCGTTCCCTAGTTCTCGGTGTCCAGCCTACGGAAAGCAGAAGGAAAATGGCGCGGTAAACTCGGCAGAGGTGTAATCGGCCTGCTGGGAGTTCGCTCGACGATGGAAATCGTGCGAGCGGAGAAAATGCCGGCAACTGTTCGAGAAACGAGGAATCGGTCCGGCCAATCGAGCATTCGATACACCCACACAGGCACACAGATACACGTTACCGAGCAGCCGATTCCCATCGGGGATACCACGACTGGCCGCAGCCAACCCGGTGATGGGCTTTAAATAAATAAAGAGCAAGTCCGTGAAGGGAGTCGCGAAAGACGGAGGGGTTGCTTTGCTGGAGGACGAATGGCAAATCGAGAGGGAGCAACAAGGGGGAGGCGCATCCTGGGAGCCATGCATCAAGCCCTATTACCCTCGGCAGCCTAACTGCTGCTTGGTAGACGTAACTGAAATCCAGGGGAATCTGCTCACCTTGTCCTCCGCGGGGTTCACGGGTCGATGATTTTCGGGGGTGAGTTTCTGCTTGCAAACTGTACCAATTGCGGTTAAACTACGCTCTCGTTTAAAAGGCTCGAATCAGCTGGTTTTCGCGTCCTCCGTGATTTAAGTTTACTTGTCTAAATTCACGAGATAGTCTGATCAGGATTTACCTTACCCGGTTAGCAATGAGTAGCAATGATTTATAGGGAGATTGTTCAACAATGACCACTGGATTGCTAGCAATTTATGTAAGATTTATTTTATGTGTGTTGCATGGACATTTTCCCTCACACGGTCGTCCTCTACGTTAAATACTCTTTCGAATGTCTTATTCTTACGGAATAGACAATTTTAGCTATCTATAATTCTAGGATTGCTAGCACTTTATGTAAGATTTTTTAAGGAAGGTTGCAATTTGGACATTTACCCTCACACGGTCGTCCTCTACGTTAAATACTCTTTCGAATGTTTTATTTTTGCGGAATAGATAATTTTAGCTATCTAGAATTCTAGGATTGCTAGCACTTTATGTAAGATTTATTTTATAAATGCGTTGTTGCAATTTGAACATTTACCCTCACACAGTCGTCCTCTACGTTAAATACTCTTTCGAATGTTTTATTCTTGCAGAATAGACACTTTTAGCTATCTATAATTCTAGGATTGCTAGCACTTTATGTAAGATTCATTTTATAAATGCGTTGTTGCAATTTGGACATTTACCCTCACACAGTCGTCCTCTACGTTAAATGCTCTTTCGAATGTCTTATTCTTACGGAATAGACACTTTTAGCTATCTAGAATTCTAGGATTGCTAGCACTTTATGTAAGATTTATTTTATGTATGTTGCAATTTGGACATTTACACTCACACAGTCGTCCTCTACGTTAAATGCTCTTTCGAATGTCTTATTCTTACGGAATAGACACTTTTAGCTATCTAGAATTCTAGGATTGCTAGCACTTTATGTAAGATTTATTTTATAAATGCGTTGTTGCAATTTGAACATTTACCCTCACACAGTCGTCCTCTACGTTAAATGCTCTTTCGAATGTCTTATTCTTACGGAATAGACACTTTTAGCTATCTAGAATTCTAGGATTGTTAGCACTTTATGTAAGATTTATTTTATGTATGTTGCAATTTGGACATTTACACTCACACAGTCGTCCTCTACGTTAAATGCTCTTTCGAATGTCTTATTCTTACGGAATAGACACTTCTAGCTATCTAGAATTCTAGGAATTCGAGGATTGCGTCCATTTATTTGTGGTTCGTTTTCGCTACCAAATTGTAACTGGCTTTCTTATACTTTCTAATTAAGAATTTGTGAACAAATCTTGTTTGTGCTGAAATTATCATTGCATTATTTCTTGGGACGAGGTACTTCTTCCACAGTTCTATCACTTCTTATGGTAGAAATACTTTCTCGGCTGGCTAGAAAATTAAAGTTGCACTCATTATCTTAATCGGTGAAAATTTGAAACGTCATCGTCACCGTAAACTTTAAAAAACTCACCGATTTAACAGATCAGTCTTCTAGACAATAGAATACACTGTGATATAAGCATAGTTTTCTAAATTTATGAGACAGACAAATACCACTTGATTTATTACCTTTTCTAACAGACTAGCAAGGATCAAATAGTCCACGTTTGAACTGAAATTGACCATTTAAACTTGTTTCGTAGTGACTACTATAACGTTATTGTAAACATGCCTTCAATTACTTGTCCGAATCGCTTCTAACGCATGCAGAACAGTTTCTGAAATGAAATAAACTGATAAATATTCCCTAGTATTATTTCGAAATATTCGTCGTAATACATATCACGAGCAAAATTTTTAACCCCATTGAATACTACGAATGCTCGTGACTATAAATTGATCAGTGTCCTGCAGAGCACATCTATAGGCGTTGGGTTAATGCGTTTAACAAATGCAACCATACAATTTCTGTATACGACACACGCTGATTCTTCAAACGTTAACACCAAAAGGGCTGGAAGAAGATTTCATATTGTATACAAGGAGAAGTGTAATTGGTTAGAGAAAGTAGATTTTCAGATTTGACAATCAGACCCTAGCGTTAGCCTATTCACGGAAGGATGGGGTTGGCTACTCCAGTGAGGTAATGCATAAAGTAGTTTCATCAGGGTGTTGGGTGCACAGAAGGAGTACTTTAGGAAAAAAAACCGAAAGAGTTAATTAAGGAAGGCTATTTCAGATGTTATAGTTGAACGTAGTATGAGTTTTCAAGTGGTCCGGTTGAAAGAATGGAGAAACGTTTCCTACTTTTCATAAACCATTCAATCATTCTTTGTTTAATACGTTAGTATCGCGTTTCTTTTAACAATTCCCAATTGGGTTATAAAAATACGTTTCGAGAAGGAAAGAAACGTGAAATGAGGTTAAGGGGATCAGTCGAGCTTAAACATGCATCGAAATATCATCCTACGGTTTCAATGGATTAAATGGTCAAAGTCAATATTCAATTAGAAAGATTGTTCGAGACGTGTCGAGATCAAAATTTCGAAAAAATAATTCGCGATAAGAAATACTCAAATTGGAACAAATGAAAAGATTTCGTCTTTTCTGAATACAACGAGAAGTAAATTTCTTACCTTCTCGATCAATGAATTTTACAAGCTCTCGTTTAGGTTTTTCATGAGTCTGTAATCGTGTTAATTGCGAAGCGACAACATATTTAAGCAATTAAAAGTAACTCCCGTGATTGTCAGTATTCTTTGATAAAATTGTGGCGAACCATTGTCCAATTGATAAAACAGAGTTGTGTGTGATTTTCAAACGATCGCAGTGATCGAAACGCAAGGTTAAAGAAAGACGATCTTCAAGATACCGAAGATCTACCACCATCTTAAGTCCGATGTTCAATTGCACCGCGCGACGCATCAGTTACTCATCTCGGTTGATCAGTTTTTCTATTCCTTTCGACGAATTACCGATCAAGCAATCGCGGATCGTTTCGTCGTTCGTGATTCAACGCGTAACGAATCAGCAATGCGAAACGAGAGCTTAATAGCGTCGCGTCCATGAAACCTTCTAACCCGTCATCGTTCCCAGTGCCATGACCTTTCATCGGGAACGTCCGAGGAAATCAGGAATCCAAGTTCCCCCGTGGTTCGCGTGACCACGTGGTGATAAGATCGCGCGAAATCGCCAAGAAATCTCTAGAACATCCAGCAGGAGGAAGGGCGACAACTTGAACACGTAGCGCTCGCGTGAGGATAGACGAGGGTTGTTTGCTTTATTTTTTCTTTTTTTTTTTTTTTTTTTTTTTTTCTTCCCAGACTGCAAACCTCTTGCACGGCGGTATACTCTTCGCGGAGATTGTTAAACGCCTCACGTCCGGAAAGTGAACGCTCGATTTCGGACTTTTATCTTTGTTCGTTCGAACGAGTATGGGATTATGAAACGGTATTCACAAGGTTGTTTAACTCTGGAAAGAGCTTTAAAGCGCAGCTTAGTTTGCTCGTTAATCGTCTCGAGAGTATATAAATCGTTACGTTGGGTTAAACATTAGCAAAAAAGGAAATGTAAGTATTGTAATAATAACACGAGTGAACGAATTCCTCGCAATTGATAATTGTTTACAATAAATACTGGTCTGAAATCGCGTAACAGAAGAATAGATTGCATATCGAGTTTATTGCTTTTGACACGTCTTCTAGAAAAATTTATATTAATTAGATGAAGTAACGAACTTCTTCTACTATTCGGGTGTTCGTTCGTTTTCTGTTTTTTCAAAATCTTTATTTATCGTAATAAATAATGTTTGTTTTTTTATAGACGAAATTAATTTGTTCCGTAGACTGTGCAAGTTTATTTAATTCGTATCAAATGAAATTTAAACTGGAGAAAGGCTTCGATTGCCCTAGAAGTGAAACTCAGTTTTTGGATGTAATTCTAGCGTTGAAATTATGTTTACCTCGTTAAAGAGAACCGTACGTTTTCTTTTATAGAAACGTGTACAGCGTGGCTCATAATATACGAGAGACACATACTCCAGGGATGACTCTAGCAATTGAAAACAATAAAATAAGTTTGTATATACACGTGTTCTATTTGACCTTGTTTACGAGTTATAACGAGGTTTGTGTTGCGATAACAGAGTCGACAAACTGAGGCAGCATAGCGGATTCCATTCGTCTGTTTACAAACAATGGATGAAGATATCTTATACGTATATAAGATACCTTAGTTCGTAACCTTGACTATTCTATAAACAGTATCTCATAGTCTTCTATAATTCATTTCGCTCCAGTTCGTTTTGTAGACATTATTGTAGTAGATACTTAATGTGTGAAAATGATAATGGCAATTTATTTTAATCATTAAACAACCAGTGTGCGTTTGATATATGACTTTTTCGATAGTAATGCAATCGGAGCATCAGGTTTTTATACAGCATTTTTTCTGGAGGGAGATTACCATCTTTCCGATTACAAAAATTGCATATTTTGTTGGCATTTTCTTATTTAAAAAATATACCATTTTAAAAACACTGTCCTACAGTTTTTAAATAAAATTCGAAATATGAACGAAAATGTAACATTTCTCTCGAAACGTACAAACACCAAACGTTGCAGTTCTTAAATTTTAAATGCGTTTCTCTCAAAGTAGGTTTGTTCAAGTTTGTGGATAAACTTTTCTCGGGAACCTTATTTCAAAGAATTACATTTCCTTTTTTATAAAATTTACATTTTTTCTGTGAGATCTTAAACAAATCGATACTTATAAAATTCGTACATGCAACGATAACGATATTCACTTAGTTTCTAACCGTTCAAAATTTTATTCAATGTTGACTATTGCGACCAGAGAAATCCATTTCACCGTAAGACTCGAATTTAATACAAAAGTGCTTATATTTCTTATGTAAAATAACGTATTTTTATTGGCAAAAAATTGGCAAAAGTATTACTCAAATTATGTTTTCAATATATGTATAAAACATATGTGTTACACGTTCAGTGTTGTCGTAAAAATGTTGAAATATCCAAAATTCATTTCAGCTCAATAGGTGGTGTTTATAAATAACTTATCAACAGAAGAATTTACAATAGTTGTCACGTAAATCAAAATACCACATACCTCTGGCACGTAAATATTCTTATCAGAAGAACAAACCAAAGCGATACACAAGATGTAAGATAGTGTTTACACGACAATCAGCAAGGTCATCCTTAAGATACCGGAAGTTAGAAACACTTGAATGGAATCAGTTAAATTATTAATAGTTCATTGAAAGAGTTAGTACAACACAAAATTCACTACACCTTGGGAACAACGTCAAATAAGATATACATTTGTATCACCTTGTTTTATTATTTTTCTGTTTTTATTTTTAAATCTAACCATGAAGCGTTAGATCTAATTCAAGTTTCATCCCCCTCCCAATACCCTGAACAAGCGAATACCTTTGACAAACTTCTAGAACAGAATTTAATTATCATTTCTTCAAATACATTTTAAATGTGTTTTCTATGAAACGTATTCTGTTTCGAAAAATTTCATTCAACTTCGGTGATTTTATGTTTCGTATACCTCTTATTGTATTTAACAGAGCAGAATGAAAAATGATAAATGTGTTCTAAATATAAAACAATGTTAATGGATATTACTATATTTACATTTAATGTTAATCTCTTTGTATTTTTACTAGCGATGATAGGGAACTTTTTAAAGTTTTAAGTTTCTTATTGTATTATATATCTTTTATCAAAAATGTAATAAACATAATATCATATCGTTTATAATATCATATTGTCGATGAAAAACTGTTACCTACAATGTACTATAAATTTGGAGTTTTATTTATAGCGCGAAATTGTTTCCAATCAAATGTTCATAACGAGAGTAAAACTCCAGAGAAAGGATTTTTGGTTCCATTCCCTAATATGTTTCTTTCTCCCTCCGTGGCCTGAGGGCCATTCAAGCATTCATGGATGGCCTTGAGATGAGGAACCACAGTTTGAGAGACACTGTCCCAACGTGACGTTCGTGGATAAAGTTCCAGCCGAGTTCTCGATTTATAAAGAATTGCGACAACGATTTGCCGTTCCTTGCGATTTATTTTGACGACTAGCTGCGGCTCGACATCAATCATCCTACGTAATTCAGCGCGCGGAACAATCGACAGCTGGACCGTAAATGGATTTACCGGCACGTATATACGGATGACCGCAATAATGATTCGTTCAAACAGAATTATGCACGGCCGATGCTGCGATAACGACGCCGCTAAACGCGGACAAATCGCTGTTACACAATTCCGCGTCGATGACTGGCATTCACAAAACCGACCGTGGACAAAATCGATGATGATGCTAGAGATCGACTGTTGCGTTCTTATTCACCCTTATCCAACACTGTCGCATCGTGTCCTACGATGTAAATGCTTTCGTAAAGGAGTAATCGAGTAGAAAATTTTCAGCAAGATAATTCGGGGTTGAAAGTGTTGTTTCAACTTTGATTTTAATAGCTGAAAATGTACGTCATTTTAACATACTGTAATAATTATAATTTAACGAGAAGTAGTTGTTTACGTATAAGAAAATATTGGAGAGTACTTCTTGCGACAATTTGTTATTTAAAATTACTCAAATTGTGGATGAAACAGTTTTGTATTGAGTCGTATTCAAAAACATTCGGTGGTTTGTTTTGAGCGGAGTACCCTATTTACGCAATCTTTGATCAGCACAAGTCAACAGGTTTTGTAAATATTTTCCTCTGAAGATTTACGGAAGGTTAAAGTGCAATTAAACATACGATAATTAGAATAATACAAGGAACAGGAAATTACTGGGCAACCTTGTAAGAAATCACACCTGGACTTGAGGGAGAACGTTAAAAAACGTTTTCCTTTGTCCTCTTTTCCACCAATCGTCTATTAGTCACCAAAGTAGCGACAATATTTTATAAAGACAGAAACCTCAAAGGCGAATTAATAGTTCAAGAATAAAAGTCAGAAATGATATACATTATTCATAAATATCTATATTTTTAACAGGCTCGTTTTTTTATTCAGTACTTCTTACAAAACCATTTTTTTCTTACTGTATTATACATATATCTTTTATCAAAAATGTAATAAACATAACATCATATTGTTTGTAATATCATATTGTCGAAGAAAAACTGTTACCTACAATGTACCATAAATTTGGAGTTTTATTTATAGCGCGAAATTGTTTCTAATCAAATTCATGAAAAACTCTTCCCATGTAATATAATTTGTATTCTAAAAGTTTTAGTTTATTCGTTGCGCGAAAACAATTTTTAAATAAGTTCCTTCCCGTAAGAGTACCACAAGAACAGATATAATTTATCGAAAAATAAAGCAGCATGAATCTGAACAGAATTGTTAAAAACTAAAAGTCGACTGTAATTCTTTATCTTTGATTGTAACCATTATTTCCTAGTCGTTTAGAATTCGTGTTACGTAAAAAATGTTTTTTCCCCAATGAATACCGACAAATGACAAATTTCGAATATTATCGTTTCGCATAAAGTATCGGAAGATCGAGTAACCAGTATTGTCCGATTCAAATCGCATTCGAGACCATCGGAGGGTCTGTTAACGCGAAAATCCTCGGTGCGTTGCGACGAATTAGCCGTTACACAAACTAGAGAGCAACGGATACACAGAGCGAAGTAAGTTAAGTAGGATTCCTAGGAACGTTTCGATCTCCCTATTTCGTAGATCCTCTTTGGCCGCGGCTGTTCGCCGCGCGCCACCAGCTCGAAGTTAATCCTTAACGTATGTCGCGATTTCGTGATCTGCATACTGCTTACCCCGGAGTAATTTCACCGGGACTTAGGGTCGATTCTCAGGAGCAATCGGGGGTGCGAGCGGCCGAGGGGGAGGGAGTGATGCTACATCCCCGTACGAAATGGTTTGCCCAACGTATTAAGTCGTCGGCACGGCAGGATTAACGATCGCGCCAACGCCTCGCGATTTCGTTCGCTCTCGCTCGTGAAACGTGCGCGCGCGAGCGAGCGCGGTTGTGCGTTCGCATTAGCGCAATTCTACCCATTATTAGCGTGTTATCGAAACATTAACCCACGACACAAAAATGTACATTCCCGCTGCGAAACTTCGGTTAAAGACCAAATGTCTTTAACAATAACCTATTATTTGTAAATTATACATTTTCACCTGCCTTTGATATCTAATATAATTCCAAGTACACGGTTAGTGATAGTTACTTGGTAGGAGAATGATTAGTTTAATCATTGAATTACTTTAGTTGGTGAAAAATGTATCAAGATGATCCAGGATATATCTCCTAATCGTCTGATAAGTTTGATAAAGTTTTTAACAGTTTTTCAGATAAAAATTAGTCCAAGTTCTACGCGATATGGAAACATTTAAGAGAAACTTTAAATTATCGATTTTCATTGAGAAAATCTCTCGTGAACATACTGCAATAAATATTATAGCCTAGATCTGCTTTTAGAATAAATATATGTTCGTATTTGGAGCGTTGATATGTATTTATACATATAAAAATCAATTCTAGGATAATTTCCACCCCGATAGAAACCGTCACTTTATTTCTCGAACGAGTTCCATGAACCAATTAGATTTGTAACATCGAACCGTAAATATTCCCTATTTTTATACATAAATAAAGTACTCTTCAAACGCGCACGTCTTTGCCGTATGTTTTTCTTGCTTTTGTCAAATTACCTTATTAAATTAAAAATCGTATATCAATTTCTGTTTCAGGTAAGATTCTTCGTCTATTTGACTCTATTTCCTTTGGCACGCAAGCGGCACGGTAAGTTAATTAAATTCCCTTAACGTTGTTGCTCCGTCTCCAGGCACATAATTTACAAAAAACGAACAAAACTCGCGTACAGCTGCAGCCGGTACACTATCAAAATTTCATTACTTCGTCTGAATTAATAATTCGACATGTTGAAACGAAACTAAATTAAAATTGGACAAAATATAAATTGAATAAAAATGTAACTTGTTTGCTTTGACAGTATCGAGGTTCTATCTCTTGAAGAGAGTTGTGTCATTTCTTGGTTAGTCTGGGTTAGTGAATTAAAATTAGACAAAATATAAATTGAACAAAAATATAACTTGTTTGCTTTGACGGTATCGTTTCTTTGACATATCTATCTCTTGAAGAGAGTTGTGTCATTTCTTGGTTAGTCTGGGTTAGCGATTGTCGCGAAAGGATTCGAAATCCTCGATCTTTTTCTTCGATCGAGAAAATTGAAAAATGTGTACGATTAAATTAAAAAAGGTAAAGTACTGAAACATAAAAACCTTCTTAACCCGCGGTACAAAAATTATGCTATTTTGCTACGACCATTGATACGATTCGATCATACTAGTACTACTTGTCAATCTGTTGTTCAACGGGTGAATCAAAAAATAAATTGGGATTACACGACAATTCGTAATGGAATTAGGCAAAACTTCGAGTCTTCTTAAAAAATTCAGACCCCTTGAAGCGTTAGTGTTGCAGAAGCAGAGGGTAGTAAAAAAAAATGACACCCAAGTTGAGGGCGGTATCCTCGTGCCTGCTATTTCGTTGTAATTAGAAGTCAGTGCAATCCCGACGAGCTGCGACGCTAGTAATTATTTCATTTCCCACTTCTTGATTTTACAGTAATTAACGAACCCACTTCGCCGGCCGAGAATTAGTACGTCAGACGTCAAGTCGGCTCGATCGAATAACTTTACTTCACATTCTTCCCTCTCTTTAATCTTTACTCTATCTGCTGTCATGGTTTGGATTTTTCCCTTGCATTTTTAAACTTAAAAATCGTACTTCTATCGGGGAAGATCTAGAGATGTGTTGTCGGTGAGATTTTTTCGATACAATGGATCAAAATTGCAACTATCAGAATCGGCAACGAACAAAGAGGCTGTAAGACACGTTCAGTCGTTAGTTACCATCATAAGTTAAAGTTTGTATATTTGAACGTACGCGTCTCGAGGAATTTTTCAGTTTGTTGAAAACTGTTGATTTCACAGCTGTTCGAAGGATACTGTTAATTTTTAAATCGTACCAATCGATCCGTCGTAATGTATTTAAATACAACTAATGCAAATTGATAAATTTACAATCGGAATGATGATCGTGAATGGTAGATCGGTACCGCTATTAAAAAGTCAATGAGAGAAACTGCTTTGTTTAATTGTGTCCAATAAATCACTCGTGTACTTTACGTTGTGAGCTACTCGAACGAGTATAGTCTTACCTACGAAAATCGAGTCCCCGGCCTCGTTATTCATTCAACCAATCATCGACTCTCCGGATAATCAGGTTACCACTTTCGAGGCAGCCGGTTGCTCGAGCGTCCTTGAATTCGTTGGGAATGAATCGGTTCATTGTGCAATCGATCCTGATCAACGGCCACCGTTTCTGAACAATCAGCCCCTGAAGAACCCATCGAAGGTCCTCGTGGCCTCTGAGTTTCCTGTCGTTTTTGCTCCTGCGTCGAGGACCACGAGGTGATTACGTTCGAATCTCAACTTTACCTCTCTTGTTTCACCCCCCATGCACGCGTCGTTGCCCTTTTCCAGCCCGAAAAGCTGTAATTTCAGCTTCGAACAAATACTTGGAGAACTGTATTCCTTTTTCTTCATTATTTGTTATCGACAATTCTCTCGTAAGGGGAAGAAAGGTTCCTCCACGTTCGTTCGTGAACCGTTAACCATAACTCGATTGATTACAGGCCCTTATGATAACAGTGCGCAATAGTGCACATGTGAACTCACTCTTACGGTATACTCTTATTGTTGTAAATTTATCGATTCGCTCGAGAGCAATAGTTCCTATTTGTTGATTCGTTACGAATATTTTACGTACTATATAATACAATACATTGTGTAAATGCTCAATAATGCGTACACTGACCAATTATTATTCGAAATAAGAACGATTGGAGAATTAGAAAGAATTTTTCAAACATTTTCTTGTAGGTGGACATTATTAATCGTAGTAAAATTTTTAAAAAATTTTGAAACGAAACTAAATTAAAATTGGACAAAATATAAATTGAATAAAAATGTACGCTGTAGGGTTACAGAGGTGTATGTGTTGCTATTGTAGGAAGAAAAAATGATCAGACCCGGATTAAGGAAATCTGGTACAATGAGTATAGTACGTGGAACAAGTATAGTGACTTTCTTGAGACGGCCTCGGTGCAGTCTGTCATACGATCCCTTATATTAGATACACGTCGACAATGGGTTTTTCTCCATTGTCAAGCTACTTACAGGGCTGTACTCGCAAGGCAAGGACCCAACCTGTTCTCTTCTACTTTTAACGTGCTTTTGCACGCTGGTAGAAGAGAGGTCTCCATTGCAATATAAAACACACAAGCTAGACACTCGATGATTGTAAAAATGTAAATAATTAAAGTTCGATGCGATGTAACTTGCGCTATATATTGCAAATGGTGTATTTCGTCGAAGTCACTATAATATAAATTAAATTAAAACTCATGGTTGTATTATTTTCCTTTGCAAACAGAAATGGATCTTTTATTGTAACTTTCCAGGTACTGCTATTTAGTATCGAACAAGAGTATGTCATTTCTTAGTTTTAATATGGAGTTCCTTACATTCTTTCGTCAACGTATAATTGCTCTGGTTTGTGTCATAGTGATCTCGATGGTAGGTTCATACATACATGTACACACCATAGCTATAACTTAAGATGCGTTGAATTCAGTTATTTATAAATTTAGAGTCATCGAGTACCTGGATTTAATATTTCACAGATCCCAACAGAGATATATATTTTGTTCTCCTGCGAAAACACGTTAAAATCAAAGAGGAGCAAGGTCGCTTCTCTTATTAGGTCTTCTTCGATTCACAGATCTTCATCGATCTGTGTTAGGCTTGTTTCTATTTTTTTTTATTTCAAAACTTTTCTTTCACATGTTTTTTTGACAATTATTTCGTTTCATAAAGAACGTTGCGGGATCAATTTCTCTTTTTGATGCGAAACTACTTTAGACACGCATATACAAATTGTTTACAGGTGTGAGAAGGTTTTTTAAACGTAGATCTGAAATGATCATTTATGGTTCTATCGTCTTTGCTTCCCGCTGCGTTTAGAAGAGTTGCTACGTTTGTTCCACTAAGTATGAATAGAACGTGGAAAGTATTAAATATTTTTTCCTCAATCACAGACTTCTCGAGGGCTCGCAAAAATGTCTTGTACAATAGCAATTTCTTCCGACGCTGATCTCTCTTTTCTCTATAATACTAAACACGTAATTGAAAAGTTTTATCTAGTTATCGAAGAGGCATAAAAGTATTTTTATGAACGAACCAGTTATTCGATTCAATGCTGGGATTACTTGTCAATATGTTGAATAGGTAAAGCTCCAATATGAAATCGTTAATTAACTCCAAGTTCAAGTTCTTTAATTTTAATCGTTGCAAGTAATCGTGACTGAAGATTAAAGAAATTAAAGAAGATTGCCCCAAATGACTAGTATTAACTCTAACGATGAGTTAGTACTTAACGACGAATCATTAACGAAACAATGAGGCTGGAATCGTCTAAAGGTTAAATTATTCTAGTTCTAGCCGTAATTACAAACCGACTGATAAGACTGCTAAAAAGATCCCATCGATTCTATTCGTTGATCTTTCTCGACAGAAAAATCGATATTTCAAATAATTCAATTCCAATGCTGCTGTTTCGCGACTCGCAATTTTCTCGCCAATTTGTACAAATTTTAAATTTACAACGTTCCAGCGAAATTCCAGAATCACTTCCGCAAAGCGTTGAATCCGTAACTTCGTTAGCCAAGCCTCCAGGAGGGCCGATCGAGTTAAAATTCAAGCAACCTCCGCGCGATAGGGAACCGGTTGTTAGAATTCTGTTAACTTTCCTGCGTAAGTGGAGCACAGGGGCGGCGAACGAGTTTAAGTGTTTCGGGAAGGGAGAATGAAAACTTGGGAATAAGAGGGTTGATAGACCGAAAATGAGGAAAACAGAAACTTGAAGGGCAAAGTAGCCGATAGAAGAAGTTAAGAAAACTGAGAAGAAGCATCCGGGATATCGAGATAGAGAAACCTAGCCGAAGCGAGTGGAAAAATTATTACAAATTGCCAGAGTAACGATCAAAATTAAGGGAAAGAGTAACCGAGGAAGCGAAACCAGGATTCGACAAGAATTCGAAAAGGAATGGTCGTTTTTCGAAGAAAACGTAATGCTAGAAATACTCATTAATAGATCAGTTTCGGCACACTGGAGAACACTAGGAAGAAGGAACAACACGATTCCGTTAAAAACTTTCTTACTTGAGGAGAGTTTGTATTATTGTAAATAATAATTTAGAGTTAAAATGATCAATTTAATCTACTACTCCTCTTATCTCTCGTTACTTCAAGTGTTGTCGGGACTTTTGCGCGTATTCCTTTGGGTGAGCGAGGAAAGCGGAAGTTGCAACCATTAAGGACTGTGGAGCTGTTTTCGAAACTCGCTCATCTGGCGCCAATTCCGCTAGAAAACTATACTGCAAGGGCCTTCTAAGCTCAAGAGGTTCAGCATGACTCCAGAACACAGGATGAATTTATAAACGAAGGAACGACTGCCAGAATCCCTCACCAACGCCCTTGCTAGCCAAACAATGAGACCTGGCGGTCAAGTTCTGAGAAGATGACCAGCCAGGACCACGCAGGCAACGCAACACAGCTATAACCCACGTGAGCTTGTTGCCGCTGAGATTTACAACGACACCAAGTACGCACGAAAGGGAAGTACGGCTCCTTTACCTCGAAGCTGCGATCAGACACAGACACCAATCTTCAGATTCGTCGCCAAGAGACAAGATCGACTGAGGAAAACACAGACAAGCTCTTGACTCAGCCGATCACCGTTGTCAGTCTTCAGATTCGACGCCAAGGGACAAGATCGACTGAGGAGAACACAGACAAGCTCTTGACTCATCCGATCACCGTTGTCAGTCTTCAGATTCGACGCCAAAGGGCAAGGTCGACCGAGGAGAACACAGACAAACTCCTGACTCAACTGAACATCGTTACCAGTCTTGAGATTTGACACCAAGGCGCAAAGTTGACTGAGGAAAATACGGCCAATCTCAGCCAATCACCGTTATACTAGTGCATCTAACCTTCCCTTTCTTCTATATCCATTATCTTATTTATAAATATTAATTTACTTAGTGCTTAAATTCGGTAACTACAATTCAGTGTCTCGAACGACCAGTCCAAACGTCGTCGAAGCACAACAGATGTTTTTAGAATATTACTATTCGTCATTGTGTAAGCGATAGGATAATGGACGTCAACTGTTCGTATCTTGAGGGAATGTCTTGGTCGCTCAAGGTCATTTCTCTGACAATGGATAATGTCAATTATTTCCCGTCTCACGGTATCACTAGGAGCTTGCGCTTTCTTTGGATACATATAGACACGTGTCTCAACACGAAACTACCCTACCTTCAAACTGCCAATAAAATCTACTATTTCTTGTTCTCTCTTATTTTTACTTCCTTGCTGGTACATACTTTACGGATGTTTGTTTCGTTAGATTGGTATTTTTGTTTTTTCCTTATTTTGGCTTTAAAAGAAGGCTTTTAAAATTAAAAAGGCCAATTTTGGCAATATTTTGAGAAAATAGCTCAAAATACATTATTTTTTTCTTTTTTTTTTATAAATCTTCTTCGTTCGTGTATCAATCGTGCTACTTACAGATTTTTTATACGATTTTTATATTTCTTTATTGTTCGTGCATTCCATTCGTTCACTCGATTCTTTTACGCATTCATTCGTGTTCACTCTTCAGTTTCGCCAATACTCGAACGAGGGTACCTGACAATCCAATGGGTGAAATTTTGCGTAACTTTCTTGGTATTGCTATTGTATATAAATTAATGCCTTTTAAGAAAGAAATAAACGAGCTTACTAATTGAAATAAACGCTGCAGAATCGGTTCAATGTTTTATTTACGATGTTTCGATCGTAAAGGGTTACAAGTGTACGATACTTTTCAGGTAGAGATATCAATGAAAATAATTGTAAAAGAAAAATGTAATACCACTAAAAAAACAATATTAAATTACAAAATTATAGGAAAAAGTAGGAACCAGAAACAAAATTATTATTAAAATAGTATACGATAACCATACTCTTTCAAATTAGATAGACAAATGAAATATAATAATGATTCTGTGTTTGGAACATTATTGTATGGGGGATGGCACAAAACGAAGGTAGAGACACCCATAACATACATACCCACGAAAGGAGTGTCCAGTAATGTTACTTTTAACCGGGAAATTTGAAACTTGTTTTTAGTCTCGTATTATGGTGTACAAATTTAAAGAAGTATTCTCAGAAAATTATATAATTACGCATAACCACGTTACAAGGAACCATGTTTTTGTTTAATTGATAAAATTTTACGAGTTTCGCATTATTTTAAATTATTTCAGTGATCGGTTCATCCTGTTCTAAATTTAAACCTATTTTTCGGTACATTTTATAATTTTATAATATTCCATTGTTTTTTCAGTGACGTTACATTCTTCGTTGCGATCATTTTCAAAGATATTTCATACCCGAAGAGAATGGTAGAATTAACTCTGCTATTCTACTCGATACGACTAAACGACGTGTTAATTTCCCAGTGAATCAAAAACACGACAACGTAACTTCTTGAAAAAAAAAAAAACGGTGTTTGAGAGTGTGTAATTCATAAACGAGCTACCTAATTGACAAAATATGCAAAAGGGTTGGAAACTCCCGAATTCTTGATTCGGTGGGATCTATCGGTGGTCTCGAGCGGCCAGTACATTTGTCGGCAAGTACGATCTAGCGACGCATTGAAAAACCCATGTTTACCGAACACGTTCAACGCCTATGAGTTCGCGCTTTCCCGCGATCAGGGATTCAGTCGCGCTCGAACAGCGGCTGACCAGCGAGATAACTAGAGCCGAGGATGAAGAGAGAAAGAGTGTGAAAGGGGGATGGAGAGGGAGAGGGAAAGAGAGAGAGACCAGTCGGAAGACGAGTCGAAAACGAGGCGAAGCCGAACGAAACAGGGTTAGTAAAGACACGATCCTCCGGTTGAGAGGAAGACGGTGGGGGTTGGGAGGGGTGAAGGGGACACTGCTCGCTAAGCGCGGAGAGCTTTGTCGTCGTAAGCGCGCAGACTCGACGCGGCTCGTGCAGGTTCGGTAGTCGTCGGCGGGCTCTCGTTCGGGATTGGCGACGATCGCGTTGCCGGGGTACGAGGAGCAGGGGGTAGCGTTTGAAAGCCGCGTATACGCCGCGACACGACCTGGCTGCGGCGGCGGTGGCGGTGGAGGCCTACGCGGGCGCCGCGAGAGAGACGCTCCTCAGTTGTGTCAAGCTAGGCGATCGAGTAGGACGCTCTTTAATCGTTCCCACCTCCGAGTTACTCTCTCACGTACACACACACACACACACTCCCACACACACTCTCTCCTTCTCTCTTTCTCTTCCCCGTCGTCGATCCTCCACAAGCCGCTCCACAGTACCCGGTACACGCACACGTGCACACAAGCAGACACACACGCGCGCGCTCTTCCCCTCTTTCGGCTTCGTTCACTCCTGTATTCGTTTTCCCTCTCTCGTCGCCGATCCACCTGGTTGTTCCTCCACCGATCGCACTCGTAGTCCGACTCCGCCGCTCTGTTTACCTGCACCGTCTGTCTATCGGCGGCCACGCGCGCGTGCCAGCCGCCCGAGTCACCTTCACCGGACTCTGGCCAAGCCGAGGCAAGAGGAACGGGATACGGAACCAACGGAGAGAGAGGTGAACCGTTGAACCGTTGAACCGTTGAACCGCGCCGGGACAACACGTGATACGACAACGACGTCGTGTCCGCGGAGTCAGCAGCCCGAATTCCGATCCTCCTGGGAGACCCACGTCCCGGCGTCTAAATCAGCTCTGTCTCTATCGTCGACGGAGCCGCACATGCATGCACAGGCTCTTTGATCACTCTCCTCATTGTCCTCCTCCTCTCCGACCGTGTGTGTGTGTCTGTGTGTGTCGAACGCGAGTCTCTGTCCTCGCGAGCAGTGAGAGAACCAGTTGGCTTCCTTCGAGAAAACTTACCACCCTGAACTCGGACGAGTTCAAGGTCGTCTTCGTCCTAGTCCTCGTCGTCATCGTCATCGTTATCATCGTCGTCGTCTTCGTCTTCGTCGTCGTCGTCGTCTTCATCGTCGTCGTCGTCGTCGTCGTCGTGGTGGTTGTCGTCGTTGTCGTCGTCGTTGTCGTACACGTCGTCGTTTCTGAACACAGACTGTGCTGCGGAGGTCTGTCAGTATACCTGCTCGCACGAAGAATCGAAGGGAAAGAAAGAACAGAGGAGAGCAGGAGACGAATCTGGAGCAGGAGAATCTTGAAGCGGATCGCTGAGAGCCGGTGAAAAGAGAAAGCGAGAGAGGGAAGGAGAGAGAGAAAGAGAGAGGGAGGGAGGGTTTCGTCGAGTGAAGACGCGAGGCCGAGTCGAGTCCGAGATATTCGTATTTCTCAGAGATTTATATTTTTGTTGCGCGGCGGGCCGCGATTCGTCGGGACCGAGATCGTAGTCGTTCGAACGTTAGATGATATATCGAGGGTACCAAAGCCGGAGAGACTGAGCCAGCGTGACGTTAAAGGCGATAAATACAAATAACGATAGAAACTTAAGGAGAATCGAGAGAACGCGCGTAACTGTAACAGCCTCGTGTGCTGTCGCTCGTTTTCGTAACTCGTTAGGCGTAACAAAGTTTTCGTAAGTAATTAGGATATTCGAGTAATTAAGTATGTAAGAAGAGATGGTCGCGCGTGAATCATGAGCGACTGATCGAATTAAAGAGAATCGCGTCAAGACAATCAAGCACAGTAGCGGGTTGGGTATAATCGTAAGAAACGAAGAGAGGGAAGTTCGCGGAAGGTTTTTCTCCCCCCCTACCCCCCCATCGTCCCCCTCGAAGGAAACGAGCGGGGAAATCAAGTTTCGTGTCTTTATGTGATCTCCAAGCCTCTGTACCGAAACCTACGCGTGTACACGCTCTATATCTACATAGATATATATGTATATATACTTCTATATATATTTACATACGATATATTATATATATATATTTACACTTATATACATACGTTTATATGTATACACCCTTCGCACATATCCGATCGTTGGGCTACGCCACGTTGTCGCTGGACGATCAATCGCTGCGTTTAGCGATAACGCGTACGAAGCGGAACAAATAGGAGAAGAAGGAAGTCCCCGTTCAGGAACGGAAGTGTTACCGCTCGATCGTTTCTTCCCTGTGCCCCGACATCGAGGGGCGTTCTCTGTCAATCTTCGTGACAATCATTTTTCAGCTAGCTCTCTTAGCGTATTCGACTAGATATCTCTTTTTAATCGCGGTATACTTTATTTCACGCAACCGGCGTGAACGCGTTCAGCCGCTGCTCGGCTAGGAAGAGGAAGAGATTTTAGAAAGAAAGAAAACAAGTAATATCACGTACCTACGCCGTTTCAATTAACTTACGAGTGAGCTGTGCGCAGTCAACGAGGACTCCACGAGCGGGTCTGCGCGTCTTTGTCTCTTTTCAACGCTCTTCCCGCACTTGACACACATTTATACGCCGTGTATATTGTATATCCGACCCCCTCCCCTGTTTTTACCCTTGCACGGTCTGCCCGCGAGCCCCCTGTAACGCGCACATCTTCCCCCTACTCGCTCACTTACCGACAATCATCACTTTGTACCGTTCAGCGTGTGGAACGCTCGTTTAGGGTAACTGTCTCTGGCACTATCACTTAGGCTTGCGTCTTCGGGCTATCTGTGTCGCGACTGCACCGTAACACAGTAAGTAACGTTTTCTTAGGTGACGGCCTAGCAAGCGCGTCGATAACCGTGCGCGTGTGTATGTATGTATGTATGTACATTGTATTCGATAGCTCGTAATATAAGAAAGGAAGAAAAACAAGGGCCAGTCCTCCGTTTCATCGCGAACCAAAGACTCGTCCCGCGCGCGTCTCGCGTCCGGACGACTATCGATCGATCGATCCAGGGAAAGTAGATAATCGACTCGTTAGAGCTAACCGAAGCGGTATCGTCGGCCGAGCGTTCGATCTCCTCGAACGTTGAGCACGTCAATTGCGAAGAAAGAGAGGGTGAACGACAATCGGCCAAACTGTGGTGGCCATCGTGCGAGTTCAGTCGACCGAGCAAGACGGAAGCTCGCCATCAGGCGTCGTTGGAACGTGCCTGGAGCGCACAGGAACGCGCCCGGTTCTTCTGGAGCCTGCAGTCGTTGGCCCCGACCGGCAACCGCGGCTTTTTCCTTCAACCAAGCAAGTCTTGGCTCGCGGATACAATCGGCGCCGACGAGGCACGTTCCTCCATCACCACGTATTTTCATTCGTACCCGTTTATCCCGGGTGGTGCGGTGTCCCTGCATCCGCCCCTGCTGAACAGCATCAACAACGCGGCGGCAGCAGCCATCACCCCCGGTCTGGTAGGACATCTTTTCGGTGGTCAGCAAACCTGCAACCTAGCCTGTAGCTGTACCTGCACGAACATCGCCAACTGCAACCCGCACCACCACCAACATCATCACCATCAGCAACAGCATCATCATCACCAACAACAGCACCAGCATCATCGGCCACTTGGAGCTACAACGGTCCTCTTGCAACCGGTTGAACACATCAAAGACACCATGGTGAGTCTCGTCCTCTATCAAACCCTATGAACCACTTCGAGGTTAACTCCTATCGGTCGATGGTACGAGGCCCAGTTTACGGGATAGTTCGTTTCTAGACACAGAACCGTGGATTCCAAAACGTGAAAGAAACTATACCGAATAGAATTATCGACGAGTTCACCGATTTTTTCAACTTTCAGATTGATCTTTCCGGGTACTATTGTCGTTCGGTTCGTTGACAGTTTCAAGTTCAAGGTAGAGTTTCCGAAATAGCCTTATTGACCAGTCCACTGTCAGAACCAACTTTCAAACAGAGTTCGAAGCTCGTGTTCAAGATTGATTTTACTACGTAACTTTATCGGAGTGTTCGCTAACGCCTCTCGGATCCAAGGTTGTTTCGTTTGCTCGAATTTAAGTAAAAGACTGCAAGATAACCCAATCGATCACGGAGTCTATCGCCAAATTTAAATAGAAATTCTCTCTTCCCATTTCATACCGTTTAGCCAAAAAAAAAAAAAAAAATTGTACGTGTAATTCAGACAAATAGTAAACAAAACTATAAATCGTAATTGTCGTACGAAAACAAATCCTCGGACCACCTCGCGTAGAATAAACGAAACGCAACAACGTATTCAAATGTAATAATAATTACACCCGAATCTTTTTCGTCACCGAGCCTTGCAACTGCTCAACGTATTTCATATTTTCCGATTCCCTCGATTTTCAAGCGATCCTAAACGTCTCGTGCGAGAATTTCCCACGTAAGAATCGGTATCGAGGCAACGTTGCAATTCTCCGCGCGGATCCGCCGTTATTCCGACGATATTTCATAGGTTTCGAAGGTTCTCGTTAATATCGGTTTCCGTATTCCTGTCGCATAAATTAACCGTGCAAGTACAAGTCCTTTGGATAACCATTTGTTCCCTGCCTCTAAATACACGGAGCTTTTGCAACGTAATTGTCTCAACTGCGATCGAATATTCTATTCGACGATTGCTCGCAACCCCAACGAACCGTGAAACTCGTATACAGCCAAATCGATGCACTACGAATAGCTCAGTTGTGTTGTTGCGTATTTCGGCGCGGAATACGCCAAGTGTCGGTTTCCGCGTCAAGTTTCGAATGTTTCTCATTCGGGAGAATCGAGAGAAGAAGCCACGGGAACGAAGCTTAGGCGAATGTTCCCCGAGGTAACGAGGTTTCTTGGCAGTGGTAGGTGCGAGCGAGCCTGGCGCCGTTCAACGGATGCGGTACAGTGAATCGGGAACAGATTTGGCCACGATGAATCACTCCCAACGTTTACCGTGTAAACAGGAGGGAGTTTCCTACCGAAAACTCCCGACCTTGGTGTGAACTTCCCCTTCCCCGCGTAGCAGCCCGTTTCTCCCTTTTTCACCCTCTCATTCTCTGCCACTCGGCTGTTTGCGAAGGTTTGCGACGGAGAGAGGAGGAGAAGATGCTTTAAATCCCGCCGTGTCTACCGCGGCATCCTCTTTAATCCCCCACGATCGACAGGTGTCTACTGAGAGAGAAAGAGATATATATATATATATATATATATATGTATATATATATATATATGTATATATCTTTCGTTCGCGGAGATGCGCCTGCCGATCGAGAATCCTGAACAAACTCGGGCTTTCCGCTCGATCGCGCGATCCCCGTTTCTGAGGGCTTCGAACATCATTTTCTGCCCCTTTTGCTGCGCCGAGATATCGCGTCGAACACCGGAGAATTGCGTTAGGCACACCTGTCTTGCCACGATCGACCGAGTCTTCTCGTTTTCGTTGCGGCGAATCAGCGTCGAGCCAGATCTTTCTCGTTAGGGGGAACACTGGGAAGATCGAGTGCCACCGTTTCGAAAGCATTATGTCGTTTTGGAGTATCGCGCGTATACAGGGTCGAGGCTTGTTACACGGTACCAACGAGGATGATCTGTCACTGACTACTTTGTTGCATTCAATTTTCGCGATCAACTAATCGATCTTTGACGATAGGTTTCTAACACAATTTTCTACTAGGTGTCGTGTTTCAATGGCTGGAAACTCTGGTTGCTTTCACATATTTACATATTCCAGAGCAATGAACGTATACTAACCCCTTGCCTTTCGATTTCATTAATACCGTATATATTGATCTCTTGTCCAATTAACCCCTTGCCTTGCGATTTAAGTTTCGATAATGCGTGTCCTGTTCTCGTGAACACTAAATTTTCTTTCCAAAAACATTGTATAAGGATTTCTTTCTAATATTTGAATTTTCCTTTCTAGTATTTGAAAGTACAAAAGTGAATAAGATTCACCCCTGGTTCTTATATTCGGTTCGATTTCCTTACCATGTGTCTCGCATGATATTGTAAGCGAAAGGGTTAACTCATTTCTGGTGTTCTTGACCGTGTTTGTTGCCAAAGTGACTCTTTTGGTTTTGATCTTTTAGTCGATTAGTTGATTATTTTTTAGAAGAAAGAAAACGCTTTGTACCGATGTGTACGCTATTTTCTGTCAATAAAGATCAAGAATTTATTCACAGAACGTGGTGCGTATGTCTTCGATAGTTTTCGAGAGAGTATCAGAGAAATAAGACTTTGAAAGGTAACCTTACTCCTTGATCTTCAGTCTCCGCAACTAAAACAACCTATGTATCCTTTATTTTCGACTAGTCTACAAGTTTTCAAAGTTCTGTCAAAATTGGCGTCCAGCATTTCACGAATGCTCCTTGTCTGTTCTCTTACCATTTTCAAACACGTTTTCTATTCTACACCAACTTGTCCAAAATGAAGTAATCGTCTCTCTGTAAATTCTGTGCTAGTAACACTTACTAATTTGTGTGACTGCATGCTATCCTTCCAATATGAATTCCTATCGTGGATCAGGTCGATACAGTAATTTCTTCCACTTTCGCAAGACAGAGTTTCGTCAGCCTCGTTATATTTTGCACATGCAACACACGATGCCTCCGGTTACAAACGAATTATCAAAATAGGAAAAGTAAAAGTTTTATACTCACTTTATTTTATTATTACAAAATTCCAGTGAACGAATTTATTTTCATCAGAAGAATCTCATAGATACTTTATTTTATTATTACAAAATTGCATCGAACAAATTTATTTTCATCAGAAGAATCTCATAGATACTTTATTTTATTATTATAAAATTGCAATGAACGAATCTATAAGATTCTTACGATGAAAATAATACCAAACACAAATGTATTTGAATGTAATTGTATCTCACTCGTCCTCACTGCCTCCTACTTTATTTGTTTCTCGCTCACTCTCAGTTTCGTACTCGTTCTGACCGTATTTCAGTTGTTCTTACTATTTCGTATCCTCTTCCCCAATATAAACATAGCTCGAGCAAACTTGGAGGGGAGACAAGAGCATTGTGTCACGGTCTGGTCCCAAGCCAGTGACACAATGAAAGAGACTACTGTATAAACTAAATACGAACGCTTGTATCCTGACAGTTGCCATGCCAAATGTCGAAAGGAAAATTCTCCCAATTACGACTTCGGAGAATTTCGTGCGATTATAGCTTCTTCCGCATTTGTCTTCTCACATATTGAACGACTATCGAAGCAAGCGAGAAGATCAACTTGACCGATGGTTGCTGTTTATAGCAAACCGGTCAGAATTAAATTTGTCGCAGTTTATTTACAGTAGTGTGCAAAAATATCGTGTCACAATATTATGCAAGAAATTCCTCGAAGCGAAGAGTGGTCGATATTAACGTGTCTGAGTGTGAGAATAATAAATTTGTAATAACAGTGTAACGATGGATATTTATTATTACTGAATATCGATGTGTACAAAAGTATCGAACAGATTACGGAAGAGATAAAAAATTCAAATTTGCCAGTACGACGGACTACGGTTAGGTTTCAACACATATTTTTCATCGTGCTTGTAAGAATTCACTATTGTTACGTCTTCGGGACATTCACTCGTTAACCCTTTCGCCTACAATATTGCGCGAGACTCGTGGTAAGGAAATCGGACTGAACGTAAGAACCAAAGGTGAATCTTATCCATATTCGTACGTTCGAATATATTTTCTTGAAAATATTAGAAAGAAACTCTTGCATAACGTTTTCGGAAAGAACATTTAGCGTTTACGAGGACAGTGAGAGTTGTGACCGATCTTGATGTTGATTATGACACACGTTATTGACATTTAAATCGTAGGGGTTGAAACGGTTCAGGTACAGATTCTAAATTTTTTATTCATTCATCTTTTCAAAAACTCAAGATTTCATTTTCTTGCCGTGTTTTGTGTTTCTAACACTATTTCCTAGTTTACCTGTATTCAGTTAGTCGATTGATCCGACCACGATGAAACTTGTACATTTCTAGTACGTGATCAATCTTTTACCACTTTTGCGATGTGTTTTGAATCACTGTCATGCCCAATGACCCAATTGGGTGACATATTTTTTTGCACATGATAACAGTTTCTTTTATGATAACAGTTTACTATATTTAGTCAGCAGTTTTTCATAATATTGTCAATTAACATCAAGGGTACAATTCCTTGGGCAGAAAATGCATCCCATACCACGACAGTCTATTCACTGCACTTAGCTGTTGCAATTTGGTGAATGGTTGCACTTGCATCTAGTCTCTACAGATAGTTGAAAATACTGTTTCTTGTTGCTTCCCAACAAGTTAATATTTCTCTCCTTATCGAAGAAAACTTCTCACCAATTTTCTGTAGTTCAATGTTAACGTTTACACACCAATTCTAATTTAGCTTTCTGATATATTTTACCAATAAATGGTTTTTTAACACCGATAGGTTTAATTCATTTAATACTATTTAAACGCATCTTATTCGATACAGATTGACGATTAATTTCCGTGGTTATTTTCTGCATTTAAGTTAACAGTTTACCGATAAGTTATTAGAAACTTTTTACTCATTGAAATAGTAGTAATAAATATCCATTATTACATTGTAGCCAGACTTGTATTATCCTCGTTCACTGATTCATTATTATCCAGGGTGCTCTGTGCGTTAACAAATTTCTAGCATACTTACGTACGATAATTCCTTGCTTAAAGATAGAATTTTAGCGCGGGATTAAAGAAACTCGATCATCTCCATTAGTGTTTATGTTTATTCTGCTCAAGCGGAATTAAAAACTCGCTAGGCGAGCTTCAAAGCGATACAATAGACATATTGGCATGGTCCAGCCACTGATGCAAACTAAAAACTTTTTTATACTATCATTTCTTATCAATGAGTTATTATCAATGTATCGGTGAATTGTTCTCAATGTAAATAAATTCAAACACGATATCACGTTGACTATTCTTAATTATATGCGATTAATGATTTTTAAGAAATTATTCATATAATTCACAAGGAAAAATAGTTCGAATACTATCGTTTGGTTTTATTTTCACGTGGAAAATGTCACCAATATATTGATAATACTCTCATAAAGATACAATCAAGAGTATAAAAATCTTTAGGTTGTGTTAACAGCTGTCACACAGATAGTGACGTAATTTTGAAGCTTATGTGTTGCGTTCAATCTTTGTATATTTTATACGCTTTCCGTGTTATAATTAGTGATAAGAATAGTCGATTCCAGGATCAAATTCACTAGTATTTTGCCTTAAAAAGTTTCAAACTGACCGAAAAGTGTACATTTTACTGCTGAGTTACTGTACGAATAATTTCACTTATAAAAAGTTTTCACCTTCGAAGGTCAAACTGCAAGTTTGGGAAGAACTTTCTGTTTGCTTTTATTAGCCTTAGAAGTAATATATTTCCATTCACTTCGAGATACAATATGGTTTATTTCGTTTGCATCATCCTTACACTCTTCCAACAGAAATTCATATCGCTCTCCAATTTTTATAATTCTCGTTCAACGTCGCTGTGCAGGTTCATCGAATGTAAATTTAGTATACATTAAATCTTCAGCCGCTTATATTTAAGAATCTTTCCCAAACTTTTATTCTCCAGAAGAAAACTTGCCATGGTTCTCCACCGTATTGCCACACTCTTGGCTGTATCACTCTGAAGTAACGGTTCGGTGTCACGGGTCTCGAGTGACCCAGCCTCTGTTTTTCAAGGATTAACCCAGTGCTTCAGGTGGAAATAATTTTTCAATGTACATAGCTGATGCGTTTTATTGCATTCGCTTATTGAACAACCCCTGTGTGTTTGGCGCCAAATTCGAATCGGTGTTGAGTCGTAGAAATTTTCGAAACGAACCGTGCTCGGTTTTTCGTCGTCTCGGCTCGGCGTCTCACCGAAAACTGCTCTGTTGCAACTTTGCGGTCCATCCAGAAGAATCGGGAAACCATTCCCGCGAGTACTGTGGCGAGAAAAAACCATCGGAGTTGCGGGTATGTAACGAAGCGATCGAACGGGCTAAAACGAAATACAGGGGAGGAAAAAAGGAGAAACGAGGAGAAAGATGGAAAAAGAAAAACGTATTCGTATCGAAGTTTCCGAATTGAAATTGCGGGAACGACAGCGGAATCTTTGTGTCTCGAGATCTGCCCGCGTCCTTTCACGACGAATAGTACTCACGTCACGCTTGAGAAGTTAGGGAGAACGGTCGTTGCCTCTTGACAGGCCGTTTCAGTACGCCGTCGATGGAAAGATTTACGCGCGCCTCGAATTCGCACGATTCGAGATCTCGCGACATTTACACCGCCTCCCGATGAAATACCTAGGAAGGTTTGCCCGAATGAACTGCATCGGAAATTTATACGCGTCTTACCTCTGTCTGAACGAAAAAAAAGAAGAAAAAAAGATCAACGCGGAAGCCTCGGCTGACTCGCCAAGACCGAGTCGCTGAAACGGAGGTTCAAAAATTGATCGTTAAACAGATCTTTTACCATATTTTTCTTACCGCTTTACCGATTGATATTTTTGCCGTTGTTTCATTATCGTATTAGAACAAAAAGTGGACAATATACGTATATGGTAACAACGTTCAAAAATTTGGTTTATCATTTTTATAAGTACAAAATAAAACTATACGTTCTCGGAGCATAGTGACACGATGTTCGACTCTATCGGTCGGTAAAGTGTCAAAAATAAGTATTGTATCGTGCAGTATGTACAAGAGCCTCGTTAATCGACTCTTCTGTTTGTAAACACCTCGATTATAGTCGAATTTTCCGAAACAGTGTTTGAAATATCAATTTTTTGATCACCGTACTCGTCCCTCCAAATTTAGATGAAATTTTACACAAGTCATTGAGCAGATAAAAATAAGGCACGTATTGTTGTTTTATAGCAGTAGAAACTTAAGAGCAAGGGAGAAAGTTACACTTTAAAAATTCACCTCTCTAATGATATCTTGAAAACTATTAGACACCGAACGAAGTTTTTCAAATAAATTCATTATTATTTTCGAAGGAAAATAATATGTTACACACAACGGAAAGAGTATTAGTAAAACGATTTAAATACTCGTGTTATTTGTTTATGTTTTTATACGTGCCTTCAGTGCTGCGTAGAACGTGTTATTTTCCATAAAGAAGCGTACAGAATTTGTTTCAAAGACTTTTTTGTACGTTAAATAGTTTGGACGGTAGCATCAGAAACATGAAACGTTGGAGAGTAGTTTCACCCTTTAAGCTTGAGTTACCATAACTAAAAAGAAATACGTATTCCTTATTTTTGGCTGCTCTACGAACCTTCAAAATATCGTCAAAACTGGAATAGGAAAGGAACATCCGGTGGATGTTCCTAATGAGAAACATAATTAATGAAAATATGACGAATCGTGTCCGTTTTGGTTTTCATTTTTTCGGGAATAATATTTTCCTTTATAGCATTCTATTTTATTCAACGTGTTTCATATATGATCTGTAGATGATGATAGCGCAGAAGAAAACAAGCTTTTCCTACCAAAGAATGAAATAACTTGTCGATGGAACAACTAATGAATTTGTTAGTCGATCGGATACAAGTTAATCACTAAAATATATTATACACATTCTAACAGAGACTCGTTATACAAAGTATAAAGTTGAAGTACAGTTAAAGACTGCTTTGAAACTTAACTTCAAGTCATTGTTGCAGTTTGGAACGATGCATACTAGTAGTAGTTTCGTCAACTCAATTTTACAACGATATTCTTCGTACCACCTCTATTTCTCGAAAAATATTGCAAACCTAGAACTTTGATATACGTTACCGTGTTGACTATGAAAAACGATAAAACTTTCTTCTCTTCCACTTTTCTCGTATACGTACCATTTGTGAGAAAATACGATCCACGATGAAAAATGATAAAAAATCATAAGTATAAAATCACAAATGTAGAAATTAATTCAGACAGTTATAATTGTTTTCAAACCTTAAAATGTAGCAGTCCTGGCATATCGTATTTGTGCATACAAGAATTTCATTTTCTTACATTTGTCACCGTAACGAGCAACCGTTAATCTTCCAAGGGTATTTTTCGAAGTCACTTTTGAAAATCGATATTTCAAAATCGCGAAGATAGTGTCCCCCTTTGAATGTGACAGGGAGCTCGACAGCCTTTCGCTGGAAGACACGATGATATTTTTAAAAGTGCCAGAAACGTTGAAGCAATTGCATACTATATTATCGCGAGATTGCTTCGAAGCGGACTATCAGCGTTTAATTTAAACGGACCACAAATCGTAATACAAAGAAAAATCCCTGGTATTTCATTAATCGTCCCTCGTATTTAATATTGCGTAACGCGCAGAGATACTCTTAACTCGATTGAAATGAACAGATTTAGAAATTTCGCGGGATGGAATTGAAACGATGGCTGATCCAATCACAGTAGGTACATATACCCAGCAGGGTGGAGGATTAAACGAAGTTCCAGACGGGTCAAAGCGCTTGGATACTTCACCGGTTTATCATTTTTCGCTACTGACTTCGGTGCTAATTACCCAGTATACATAAGGAACGACTATAAAGATACCTGGATGGAGAAGCGTTCCTTCGAGTTACATTCGCCAGAGTCCTCGTCTACTTGTTGAAGTTTCTTTCGAGTTGATGGAAAAAGGAACACATATACAAGTGAATATATACTCCACCTCTGACGTTACTATCCGTTTTATTGGCTACGTAAATACTATGTCCAGAGCAACGTGAGGGGCTGGACGAGGGAAAGGTTGCATATCGTCGCGCACAGGATGACGAGATTGTCCTCCGAGGAGCCACTTAGCTTAATTACCTTCATTCGTCGTGATTCGCGGCTGATCGTCTCGGAAAACGGTTCAGCAATCGATCGAACATCATTGTCCCCGATGAATGTTATTCCAAAGATGAATGACGACGAGGATTCCTGAGGGGTATGCGACGATGAAGTCGTTTCCTTCAGTTCGGTCGTTAATGACGAATGAGGTTCATCCAAATCCAGATTAAATACATATTGAGATCATTTACCGATCAAGTCACTGTTTTTTAATATACATAATGCTTGAAATCGTTTGGAACGGTATTTTTTCAATTGTAGTCCGCGAGCTTCTTAACAGGAAACGAACATTTTATATACTATTTTCCACGGTTATACCTAATATTAGAAAATTTAATCAAAAGTAATAGGAACTTTAGTATTATTTTATTATTAATCACACATCTGGTTCAGTCTTATAAGGTGAAATTATTTAAATATTTCCAATTGCGATATTTTTCATTAGAAAAAAATTTTCTTCAATAAATGCATCATGTCTGTAATTTTAGTATATTTTACAATATACTTATATATTATATACTTATTTATTCGGTATACACGTTATACCGAAATTCGAAACACGAATAAAATTACTTAAAATTACGAGTTTTGCAGACAAACTGTTAAGCAAAACTTAGCAGTGAATATACTATGCTGGGTAATTGAAGAAATATTTATTCGAGTCGGTGATCCATTACTTATTCTGTATATCATACGAATTTGTATTATTCAAAGGTCTACTATAATATCTCGAATTTTAAAGTGCTGATTTATCGAGCAGTAAGTTTATTCGAGTAAACGATCCACTAATTATCTTAAGTGTACATATATATCCAGTATAAGGATTGCCCTAGAACTATAAAGTACAATTCGAAGCCAATTCTTCCGAAAAAGATTCGAGAGAATCGAAAATATAAAATAATAGTTTGTTCCCGGAATTACGTATGAAAAAGTATACTGAAAATCTTCAACCACGAAGCGTTAAATAAATACAATTTTCCTTAGCAACAGGCGGATTTACGCAACGTCCTACCAACTATGCAAGCATTGAAATTCCTTGAAATTTACATTTCTTCGTTTCTGTCTTGAACACTGACGAAATAATTGTTCCTGTACGGTGGGCATTTAAAAAGGTTTCACTTGCTTGCAATGGAGATACGTTCTTGGCAATGAAAATGAACACAAAGTTTGCGGCAAACTGTTCTTCTGTCTGCGCCTTCTCTTGCACGTCTGGCCGTCTTCCTTTCCGTGTTCACGGAGCGTATCGTCCGCACCAACTTCCGCGACGTTCTTCGTAAATCGCGTGAAAAATCTTCCAAACTGCTCAATTGTTCGAGTACTTGTACGTGAACAGTCGATGTACGGTGCATCGATACTTCCGATCAAATATTGGTCAACCGACCGATTAAAAATTCTCTGGTTGATGATCCCGAGATCCACATTGATGTCAGTGATGCTTGTCTGCATCTTATTTGTGATTCGTATGATCTTAAATGTGAAAGTTTAGGCAGATATGTTTAAATATCAACGATTAGTACGCGTCATGTATCTTTTGTTAAATATTAGTAAAACATTCATCGAATAATTATAGACGTTTACTGCACAGATTGCGCTGATTGAACGAGTTAAGGGGAACACCATTCTGAAACGTTAAAAAATGGATAAATTTTGCATATTTTTTTCCAAGTAGTTACTAAATGAAAAATGTAGTCTTTTTCAGAGAATATAAATATAACTTTCAGCTTGGTTTTACAATTTTGCGAAAGTAAAAATCGCACAAAATGGCGAAGTTATTCGCTATTCCCGAACCCCTTCTGGTGAAAGATCGTTTGTTGAACGGCATAGTTGACAAGAACTGGAACGTTTGAAATAAAAAAAATGTTATCGATTCGTAAACTAAAGGCTATTATCTAAAATGTAGCGTAGGATTGTTTCGAAAATTTTACTAATTGTAGAAAAGGTCGAAGTTTGAAGGAAACATAATCATTTTTATCTAGAGAAACGACTTTAAACGTTTATAAAAAATTAAATAATTAACGTATTAAAAAAATTGTACGCTTCTTTGTAGAACACTTTATGCAGAATATTTCTATAAAAATTGAAGTAAATCGAAGATGGTTGAAGAATATAGTTTTGAGAGAAACGTAAAACAAGTTTACTTATCGCTGCAACTTTGCCAAATCTTTGAATTTCGAAATGTCTTGTTTACATAACATTCTATACACTTCACACTTTGATAAAATAAGAAACAAAGAATTCGATTCTTTTAACTAGTCATTGTGGTGTCCCCCCTTAAATGCGTGTCCTTGTATAGCTCATTTTAACTCGCCCAATTTAGGCTAAATTAAAACGAGAGAAGGGAATAATTAATAACTGAAACTTCTATCAATGAAATTGTAGCGAATTTATACAAATTCCTTTCGCTATCATGTACAATTTTTCCATATTTCTCATTGTTTGTTTTTTTCTTTTTTTAATTTTCTCTCTTATATTTTTCGAAGTTCAATCGAAGGAGAAACATTGTGCCAGTTTCTTTGTTTTTCGTTTGGCAAAAATTGCACGATTTTTATTTTCGATTGCTCTACAAATCTCTGAAAAGTTTCATTAAAATCAGTAGAGTTCGTTCCGTACGACAAAATCGATTCTACGAGTGGTTCTTCAATTGTTTTTAGCAGTGTATTAACAAGTTCGGTGCCATTTCTCGCTAATTGATCATCAAGTTTTTCGTAAACGTGAGTAGTTGCAGTCGAGCACAAAAGATAGATTGCAAAGTATTTAAAAAAGTTCAAAACGTTCGTTAATTTCGTGTAACAGAGATCCAAAAGGGCAGCGAAGGAGAACGTTTTACATTTAAATCGTTAGCTTTATAATTTTATTTCCAATCTGTCAAGCACTTCCTCGATCCATTATTAAATCGTTCGAAACTTCTTGCATATTCGTTCAAAAAATACAAATGCAATAGGATCCCCATCTAAAACTAAAGGCCCTTAGGTAATAGATCTAACAGGTTTCTATGGCTAATGAACTGATAGATCCCTATGGCAAACGATCAATATTGGTCGATGCTGATTACCAATTAGTATAAATTAGTGTTGCCGACAAATATTTTGGCTGCTCGAGATCACTGTATCGACTATAAATTACATCATAAATTACCTCTTTCCTAATTGCATCGCTACGATCGCGCTTGGATTTATAAATCAGTGTCATTGTGATGGAACCATTTATCTGTTCTTGAATCGACAATGCAAGTCATCTTTCTTTCACTCTTAGATTTACTTTCTCTCTCTGTTCTCGCAAGTGTTCATTTTTTTTTCATCCTTATTCGGTTTTCCTTTTCTTATTATGGTGATGACCTTAGTGTCTCGGATAATTATACACACGATCTATTTTCGCGTTTCACGCAGATTAGTTCGTTGCTGCACAATGCTGGGTAACAATATATAAGTGATCGATATATCACGATCGCTTGAAATGTAATACTGAATAATTGATTTGAAAAAGAAATTAGATCGATGAGTTAACTTCAACGAGGCTGGTAAAAATATTATATTGCATTCAGTGATAAATAGTCACACCGAGTGTTTAGGAACTGAACCCAAAGAACTGAATTGAGAAATGTGTAATCAAGACGCGAGTTAAACGAGTGTTTAAACTTAAATGTCACGCACTGAACGTTGTGCCTCCAGCGTTCCCATTGTCTGTCTCGATCGCGCCAGGGACAAACCACCATGGGGATTTCAATAGGTACGCTTCGCACCTGGTACGAATATACCTGGTGGTGTATTTTAGAATGCGGGGAATCTCACACGACTTTTGATCTCTTAGGGGAAAGAGCTTTCAAAAATTTTCTCCGCGCAAAAAACGGCCTACTATGTCATAATTTGTTTCCCAATCCGATATCGTTGACAGTACTCCTGTTAGTATCAACTAGTAAAGAAACTTCGATAATTTCACGTTTTTTGAAGTTTTACAGTCTCCAGAGGAGTATTCGACAATTTTTTTGATGGGTTACAATTTCATTCTATAGTGTGAAAACACTTCTTAAAAGTAATTGTTGAAATACAAATTCAATGGTGATATAAAAAAAGTACTTCCACCGATATTATTTTACAACATTTTGAACGTTCTGTCATGCCGAAAAAATGTACGCAGTCTCATTGTAAAAATATGTTAAATTTATCGAATATTTCTACAGTTGCATTTCGAAAGATGCGTTATGCTTTATCAAGTAACATTTTTTTATAAAGTATAGTTTCATTAAACAGCGTCAAATAAAACTTATCGAACAACCTGGTATAAGTATAAAGAGTATTATGAACAACGATATTTATCCCAATATTGTTGATCGTGTCATCTGACGTATAACTTGCGACCGATTCTCGTGATAGTTACTCTCAGAATGCAAAACAGTTTCGTCTTTCGAAAGCAAGTATGCAATAGTTATATTACTTTCTATCCATTTGAGAGCAAATCGCGATGCATCGACTCACTCAGATAGTTGAATGTTGTTCTCGAACACTCTTAAATGCACTATTCACTTGCGAGAAACTCTTGAGAGCAACTCGCGACAGTTTTACTCTCAAATGTACACGTAGTTTTATAATGAAAGCGGTCATTGTTGTCACATTAATTATACATAGATAGATATCCCAATAGAAGTGATCCTGCTCAATATTGTTTCACTAGATTGATCAAATAATTTTAAATGAAACTGATAACACATGATCGAAAATGAACTGTAAACAAAGTGAACCGCTTGCATCTGAAGAGACATGAACCGTTGTGTTCATTGTTATTTTATACAGCTACCACATATAATGCAACATACTCTAAATGCATATGTAATAATTCAATTATTAACGAAACCATTGGCAGAGTTCGATTTTTATTTACTCATCTCCTTAATAAGTATTATATAGTTCGTGACAGACATTTTGAATATAGTTTTTAATATAGTTCACTTATTTTCATTTGCCATGCTAGAGGTCATTCTTATGTTGTATCATTCAATGCCATTAAATTCTTTTTTAAATCAGCTGCAAGATTATGTAGAGTCCAATTAACAAATTCACTTTACAGTCCATTTTTAAAATTAATTTATACAAAAATTTATTTTTGTTGAACTTTCAATACCGTTTAAAGATGGTACAATAAAGACCATCTTTGGTAGCTGTATGTGCATATATATGTATATATGAATGTATGTATGTACATATGCATGTGTATATATGTAGTGGGCCTGCCGAAAAATAAAAGTAGAATTTCTTAACGGGAATTAGGTGAAACAGAGTATTCTGATCTCTTCACAGTACATTGCATACAAATATCGTACAGTAAAACCTGCAGAAATCCACTGAAAATAGAAACATTCGAGCCACATTGTATTTTGAAAACGTAACACCTCAAAACCATTTTCCATTTTGTACAAAATGGGAAAAGAATTCTTCAATAAAAGTACATCCGACTGTTACATATTTATGTGTTTAAAATTAAAAAAATAAAAATCAAATGTTTCGCATATTATTTAGAAAACGGAGTAACAAAACCATAGGTTAGAATCTCAGTACAATGTCAATGGTTTTTTTTTTTTTTTTTTTGATAAAACCAAAATTTTGAAAAGTATTCAACATTTAATCAATCCCTCGAAACTAAATCCATCCACGTAAATCATTTTTCAAAATGATAACTATTTTGGATAAAGTTTCAGGTAATCGTGATGTACGAACCAACCTGTATAGACGAATCAGTTTCAGCCCCGCGATACATTATGGGCTGTCGTAATTTGCCCACATTTAGGAACAGTAATAGTCTGTTTATCGGTTTCGACGTCTGTAACAAGGTCGCCCTAATTCACCGACGAATATTTCCGTTCCGGTTTCCCGATATTCGTTCAACGTAGAGTTTCAACTTCACAAACTCCCTCCCGGCGAGTCGATGCACAGGGCACCCCCTCCCTCTCCGTGCCGGTTCGATTTCGTTTCCAAAGTGTCAATTCCATTTTTTACGAGTTTGCAAAACAACTCGGTCGTCCGCGTTGGAATTTCCCACGGTTTTATCGGCAAGAATTTGATTAGAAAACTGGTCGATGGAGAATCTTCGTAACTTACTGGAACTACACGTCACAATTCTATTCACACGTTTTCTATTTGTTAATTAATTGTTCAATTATTGTAATCGCACAGAGTATTTGAAATTCGATCATTCCAGATGGACTTTTTTCAAAATTTGTTTCTTGGAAAGTGATAATTACGATGCTGAGTCGAACAAATTGAAAATTTCTTTCTACACTTTTTAAACATTCAAGACCGTATTTCTTTGGCTTAAAGTTGGAAAAACTAACAAATTATAATTTATTTTTTTTATTTCTGTACAAGAAAATTTATTGCAATACATATGTTAATTTAAAAAATCATTATTTACTTTATCTGATAGTATTTTAAATTTCTTTTTCTTCAAATAAGTTATATTCTTATAGTATTAACTATAGTATATTATCTATACTGTATTATTAACTATACTATAAATTAATTATATCCCTATTTATCATTAATTTATAACATATTTTTCCTGTTCTTATGTAAAAATAAAGACTAATCGTGTTATTTCTACAATTTTAATTAATTCTATTTCTCTTGGAATAAATTGTAAAATTAAATTCTGTTACAAATTAATTGTAAATATGGGTGTAATTAATTTAAATTAAAATTAATATTGTAGACATGTGGTTCACTGATACACAGTTAATCCCACAAATATCCGACCACCTTATGTATCAAATGAATTTTTTATAAAATCATATGTTTGTAATTAAGAAATGAAACAAAATTCATTTTTCATGAATATTTATTAGTTCATTTTACTGTATTGTACAAGGGTTTTCAAATAAATTATAATATACGAAAGGAAAGTATTAAATGTTATCGAACACCTTTAGAAACATTTAAAAACATCATTAACAAAATATAATATTAATAACACGACTACACTCAAGAGTTATCTTCAACATGAATGGGATAATATAAACGTTGTAATTACCAAAGAACTTGTAAATCAATTCCAGAAAGACTTAAAGCTATTATAAAATCTAAGAAATATCCAAAAAAATATTAATTTTACGTTTCTACATTAATGTACGTATATACATGATGAGGAATGGTCGAATACATTTGTGACTCCGATTTTGCTTTACATCTTCGAAGTATATAGTTTCTTTTCATATATTATAATTTATTTGAAAACACTTGTACAATATAGTAAACTGAACTAATAAATATTCGTTAAAAATAAATTTTGCTTCAATTTTTACTTACGAATCTTAATTTTGTGATTTTACAAAAAATCACAATATTTACAAATATTTTTCGAACCAACTGTAGGTTTATTATAAAATATGAAATACAAGATACTTAAAAATGCGAAAAACATTCGTGTGGAATTCATGGAATAGAAAATGACAGACTGTGAGTTTGGTCTTGCTTTGCCCATGTGTCGATCACATGCATTTGTTTACTTGTGACACATCTCGTTGAATCGAGTATAGTTAATAGTTCGTGCTTGCATGCAGTAGGCCTTTTCTTTTGTTTCTTGGTTTCATTGCAACAAAAACCTATGTAAATACATATGTATTTTAACCGACGCCGATGAGACGTGACAAAGGATTAAACAAAGATAATCGAAGTCGCAGTCGTTACAATACAAAAAAAGTACAATTTATTCGAAGGAAAATAAGTATAATTGAAATTCATTGAACGTGCCCGTATTTTCTTCTCAATCGTGTTTATAAACCAATCGTCGAGATTTCTTAAAATACAATAGACTTACATATGTATTTTGATGAGACCTTTAACTTTAAATCGCAGCCATTTTGTTCTAAATGGTCACATTGCAAGAAACAACGATCATAATGTGTGAAGAATTAATACTAACGGTTTCTCTGAAGTTAGGTTCGAAATATTACTTTGGCAATTGCAAGGGTTCGATTCAATCGAGTAACTGTTACTTTTCTTCTTTATATTTTTTCTTCAAAGACCATTTGCTTCCAGTTAGCAACACCTCGAATAAAGTAATTGATAACATCGTTGTTCAAGCGTCCTGATTGCTCGTCCAAGTTCGATTGAGAATTAATCGAGTGCACCGGAGTACGCTTTAATCGAAGCGTGACGGTAAATCGTCAGAATCGAAACGATTCTTGCAATGATCGAGTCAAGGTGGTATGAATTAATTAAAGATACCTTGAAGGATCGTACAACTTGAGATCTTCGAGAAAGTTTGACACACTTTGACACAAGAACTCCAGGAACATGCCGCGCAAATTATGTAATTAAAAATTTCTCAAATTTACAGAGGAATATCGAATTTAAAGTGATAAGGTAGATAACAGTGATACGATACAATCATTAAAGTTTTACTGTGTTTCAAGGATTGACGAGACAGTTGAGATAACTTTGATAAATTGAAATTCGTCATCTATCCATTTTCAATTGGTTATAATAGTCATAAAAGAATTTTTAAATAATCGTAAATTCGCTGCATTTACACGAACTGAAAAGTATCTATTAATCGGAACGAGATGAACACGAGATAGGGGAAAACACCTTTAAACTTTTGAAGTTTAGGAATGATAGAATGTGTCAAAGGTTGGTGAAATATTTTACACGAATTTGATTAATTCAAACCAGTTCCATTTCAAATGATAGACTGCGTTATTTCTTTTTTTCTGGTAGTACATTCAGTGTTTCGGTAAAATTTCCAATATCTCGCGACGAAATATGTATATTAATACATTTCCGTTTATTTTGCTATGCAACGTGTATATTGATATACGAATAGTATAAAAAGTGTTTCAATTCTAAATATTATGATGGTTTATAGTATTATTTCGTCTTTCAAAAATAAAATTTTCAAATATCGTATTAGTAATCTCCTAATTAAAGAAAGTTATAATATGAAAAGGAGTTTATAGTGTGTAAAAACAGTTCGTAAAACGATGCATGTGTTAATCTTTTCTTTACTTGAAATAAAATTTCCTTTTACTAAGAAGTGATCGTAAAACGATAACAAAAAAGCTTCAATCACTCGGTACAACGTGCAACAAGATACGTTGTTTATAGCAGGATGGTGTGCTGAACTCAGACTTTCCATTTCTTTTCTAAAAAGGTTTTATTTGTTTTATATTAATTGAATATTAAATATTTTATCCAAAAAATATCACTTCAGAATCTATTATTATTCAACAGTCAAACATAGAAAAAATATTTTGTTATTACTTTTCATGCCAGGTTCATGACTAACTTCGAAACTATTTTTCTTAGAAACTGTGAGTCATTTTATCGATGTTACTTTCTCCTTTAATTAGCTGTTTACAGTTGCATCAGCTATCCGAATAGATTATCAGCGACCCAGTTGAACCTGTTGATTACGTGTTGCAGTTCAGGAAAAAGTTTAATTTCTTTAAAAAATTTCCAAGTGTGCACTAGTTGTTTAGAATGCTAAAAATTCTCCTTTACGTAGAAAGAATTAATATACATACAAGCGTAATATAATAATAGAACATTTTTCGTACCGAAGTATAATAAAATGGTCTACGGTAATTTTGTTGGTGGATGTGTCACATATTCGACCATCGTTTCTATTCAAAAGATACAAGTGAATAAATCTTGCATATACTAGGTTGTTCGATAAATTTTCTCGTTTTTCCATTGTAAAAAAAAAATACTACGACACTTCAACTTTGAACAACTGTAAATATACGAACGAGTCGACAGATCTACATGAAACTTCGCACACGTTCATCAAACAGTACCATCATTAGAAAAATAAAACGACGAACCTGATAGTTCCATTTCTTATTGAACGACGAAACTTGTTCAGCGACCTTAATTACTATCTCACAATCTAAATTCATTATTTAATTACTCCACCTATGCATCTCTATCATTTTCAGAAATTCAATATTTCCCTTTTCTCGTAAATCGATGAAATTAACCACCGTGCCCTAGACCGTGTCAAAATGAAAGACCAGAAGGGGAAGACTGGCGGAAACGTATCGATTTCAGTTTGTACGAGGAGAAAGTCGCGACGATCGCAGCCCCAATTCTCGCGAGAACCGAAGGGGTTAAAAACAGGAGAAAAGAATCACGCGACCTAAATTCCCAACGTAACAGTATTCCGGCCAGAGGAACTCGTCGCCGTTACTTCCCCGTTTTCAGTTTCTTTTGTTCTGAAAAAAGAAAGAAGAGAGGGAGAGTGAGCGAGACGGAAGAATACAGGGGATGAAACGAAGGTGCACGCGTGAATCTCGTTTCTTCTCCTTTTATTCGCGTCACGGGCCTACTTTCGGTCTCATTTTCGAGGATCCCCTTCCATCTTGCGTCGCCTCGAACCTTCAACAGCAATTCCCCCGGCAAGAGGTGGCTGGCTGCCGAGACAGAGGAGAGGCAGGAAGAAAAGGAAGGGGTGTAAATGGGGTGGTATCGTAATGCAGTATTGTGAAGACGTGCCTCGGGGCTCTCCTAGAGCTGAGATGTAGCTACGATATGCAGTTATGCGCGGGAGAAGAGGAGAAAGGAAAGGGTTGTTCGACAGCGATGGCGACGAACGAGCTTAGAATCTCTCGTCATAGTTCCTTTTCGAATTCTCCGTTTCATTTGTTTTTTTTTTTTTTCTTTCTTTCTTCTTCCAAGAGTCTTTACAATTTGTCCAGCAAGGACACTCAGTAAATTGTAGTGTGAGGTTTGATTAATTAACGCGTAGAAATTATCCCTGTGGATAACATCTGTTGAAGTCGTTAGGATAGAAGATCCTTTGGGTGTTTCCTATGCAGTCTGCGAGGCAGACTAGTTTTATATAGTTTTTTTCCTAGGTCATTGGGACGACAGTCTATTCTTTTTTTATAGCTGTCGCAACGACTAGTGATTTCGTTAAAAATTGTTTTAACTTTCAGGTCCTTTCGAATATCGTCGTTTCGAATATACCATGGAGCATTGGTTATTGTTTTAAGAATTATAGATTGTAATGACTCAATTTTAACAATGTGGCTTTTGGCTGCCGTGCCCCAGATCTCGATGCTGTAGGTCCAGATTGGCGTTTTAATTGTTTTGTAGATTAAAGGTTTATTGTCAAGTCTTCATTTGGATCTTTTGCATGTAAGCCAGTACATGTTTCTCCTCTTGATACGGATTTGGTCGATTTTAGAACGTATGTGTTGTTTTTATGTTAATTTTGAGTCCAAATATAGTCTCAGGTATTTAAGTGATTTGGTTTGTGGTACAGAAGTATTGTTAAATTTTAGGTCTGGAGCGTTTCATTCGTAGCTTGATTTTACCTTTCTCGAGGAATTTAATTTTTGTACGGTAATTTTGCATTGCACGCTATTCTTTAATAATGATATAATTTGTATAGTCATTGTATGAAGTACAATATAAAAATAATATAACAATGATCAGATGTTTATCAATGATTTTATGTACATAAATTGTTGTGAAATGTTCTTCTCGATTCTTTTTGTTACAGTAAACTTTGTGTTTAGAAGTTTGTTTTTGCACAAAGGTTACTTTGTTTCGACAAAAATGTTGATATAAAAAATTGTGTAGTGTAGCAATTGGATACTTGCTGCGTTTTATTTATGTATAATCATCAATGGAAATCTATGTCATCACCTTGTTATTTTTCCGAGTTCTTTTGATCGTAGAAACTTCTTAAGTATGATTTTGTAGCGATAATAAAGTTTTAGAAGCTTTTGACTCTGTTTCGTTTCAGTTTTTCGTTTTTAATCGTAAAAATTCAAAAAAGGTATTTTCTCTTTGGTTCAACAAGCACAAACTTGCAATAACAGCATTAATCAGCTCTATAACAATTTGGAAACATATGATTAAATTTTAATAACTACATACTATCAAATTGCTAAAGTAATAATTTTAAAGTTTGTCGATAATGGGCAAAATATTCATTGCAGTAGAAGGAATACTCGTACAAGAATTTTATAATATAGATCATTAATTACATAAATGATTTGGAAATTGGTTTCTTATTGAAGATTCACAAGGTGAATAATTAAATTACGAATTTCAACTTTATTTCTTTTCGCAAAATTAGATGAAGCATAACGAATACTTCACTTCTAAAAAGCTTTAAAATAAAGATGTATTTATTAGTGTACATTATATAAAGTGGTAATAATAATGAAATAAAAATTGGAAATGCATTTTCTTTACGATAAAATGGTTCATTACGTTAAAATTGTCAAAGTTTCTCACAGGCTTTCTCTCTTCAAATATTTCGAATACTCCGGAGGTTTTTGCAAAATATTCATAAAGAGCAGCTGTTAGAAATAAACTCCTTTGAACGATTTGAATAAAATTTATATATTAATAAAATTTCACGTGTGTGCAGTTGATCGTAACCTTTATTAAAATTAAACTTTGTGTCTTGTTTAACGTTGATTAAAGTAAAATTCGTTTGAAATTATATGCCGTTTATTTCATGAAAAATTTATTTCTCTAACAAAAATTATCATAGACTACGTTGATCAATAATAAACCAGATACATGCTTTCTATCTGTCAAAACTGCAGCAAATACATTAGTCTCTACAATTTACGCAATCCGTAAATATTTAATACGATTTCATTCTTATTGTTAATTTGAAACATTTTGAAAAAAGATTAGGTCTTATCAGTCCACTTGGAGCAATACACTGTATTCTACAATAATTTGTCCCCTTGAGAATAATCTCTATGACATTCTTTATCAAAGTAAAAGTATAAAGATAAATATTAAAATAAAAAATAAATTTGAAGTATTTTTATTCTTGAATAAATAAATACTTATATTAAGAAATAGTTTTTAATAAGAGGAAGCGTAACGCAAGAATATTTAAGAATATTTCTCCACGTGATGACCCTCTAAAGGATAATAATGTATTATTCGCTATAATATAGCGAGAAATATATTGTAGTATCATGAATGTGAGTAACATAGCTAGGAATATATTATATATGCCAAAGATAATATTTCTATAACACGTAAACTCTTACTAGTAAAATCGCTATCTTTTTAATAAAAATAAATCGCTATTACTAATAATCGATACATTTATTTTAATAAATGATCACTCAATGTCTGCCATAATGACCGGACCTATTATTCCATGCTTCGCATCGAATGCAAACGTTTTCATACAAATATACACATTCTTCGTTTGAAACTGTTTAGAATATAATACAATGAAAGAAGAAAAACAATTTTCAGTTCACATTTTCGACACTTATGTCTATTAACAGTTTATCAATTGATCTTCGATCAACGCAGAGTTTCAAACAAGTGCAAACGTATCGAAAAAAATTGCTCATTTAAGAAAACAAAACCTGCTCGTCGTCCATATTAAATTTCAAGAAAAATTTCGTGAACACGAGTTGTCAAGGTTCACGAAAATTCTTCGCTTTAATGCCCGTCGGCATGAAACACGCGGGAGCGTAAACAATTGGTCGAAGCGTCGACGAACGAACCCGAACCGGTCAAAACAACCACATACACACACACACCTCAGTGGACGACCTCCAAATTCGTAGTCTTCGTTCGATCGTCGTGCAGTTGGGACGCCCCATGATTTTGGCCCTTGAATTTTTGCAACACAGTTTTACGTTAACGTGTGTGTCTGTGTGTGTTGCGTATGTTTACTTTTGCTTATTTGTCAGTGTTACAGTGAATATTGTGCCGCCATGATTTTCTGCAGTCACGTGTCTGCTCTCAAGCCAAAGCAACGTCCTCCTTTCCTTTTCTACAAATGCCATAAGGTTACTGTGATTTTTCTTTCGAGTTTTTATCTTCGTTAATCGAATTTTTGTCGTTAATTTATCGATCCTGGATCAGCGATATATACAATTCTGTTCGTTTCTTTCATCAGGATATTGTATTTGATAAAAAACGAAGGAACATTTGAATGTTTAAAGCTATTTTTCACAAAAATGATTGACCATTAAAGGTTAATATTTTAGTATTTGTTTATACCGATTTATCTCCATTTTTAAAACTTAGTTTCTTTGAAAAAGTGCGCATCCATTCGATATTAAATTAATATATTAAATAGTATATATTTTATTGCAGTACTTTGAGCAGTTGCGAATATAACGGAGAAATTACATATATAGAATTGAGTCCACGAATTTTATCGATTGTTTATTGAAATTCACGTTCACTGCTTAGAGACATATTTTTCAATATGTCTTCCACGCGTACATTCTTATAATAGATGCAATGTCATACAAGTTACTGTTTCAACAATCGATACAATTTTTCGATTATTTTGCATTGGCATCGATGTATGGTACATTTGAAAATGTAAACTTTGTTAAACCTGCCATTTGTTGTATACGAAAGTCGTTCAATTCAACGTTTGAAACAGAAATGGTGAGAAATATGTAATACTATCTACGTGTTAAAATGTTGTATATATCGATTTAACTAAATTAAAATATAACTGTAACTATAGTTATCGATATTCTTACATGAGTGCAACTATAACAAAACTTTATCACAAGTGAGACGTATATTTTTCTTATGCAATTATTGGAAAAAGAATATCTCTTCAGTTAGCTTCCAATACAATTCTGTTTCACGTGGATTTTTATTACCTAGCTAACAACTGTAAATGCAGATTATGACAAATTTCGAAATTAAAAGGGAGTACTCCAAAACTTATAACCTACAACGTTCCTTAATTAAATATGTTGCACGTTAACTGTAACTGACCCAATTGGAGTCACTCACATAATTACTCACTCAGTAATCTAAGAACTTAATCTTCCAAAATTATAGAAATCATCTCTTCTGTAAAACGATCCTGCTCCAATTTTAGATGTTTTATTACAGGTACTCGAAAGAGTCATGGAACTTTTTTAATGGTTTCCTTTCAAATTGTTTAAATAGAATGTTTTTCAATGAAAAGTTCTTAAAATATCTTAAATACTTTTATTTTGGGTAGAATTCATAAGAACTATAAGTAAAAATTCTTGAGTAACAGGAATGGATATTTTGATCATCTATATATATAAAATAATTTCCAAGCTATATACTTTTCAATTGTAACAAATACTGAATACTCAGTGATTTACTATGTTACTAAATGAAAATATAATATTTGCAATGAGCTGGAATCCCGTAATGTATTCTTTGCGTATAAATATATGTATTTACATATAAAGAGCGAGTCTCATAAAGCGTAACAACTATTAATTTTCACAAACATTAGTGATAAATTTTTTAAAGTTCTTTAATTACTTTTATCTTCGTCAAAATGTTCATAAAATCATCTTTCCAAGAAACACGTAATACTTTTGCAGTCCACTTGATTTGTTTTGCATAATTTGAAACAGCTCTATAATCTGTTGCAGATACTGTTACCAAATAGTTTATAAACCCATCTTGTAATAAAATTCTATAAATCTACATCTTGATTAAAATTCAATGAAATCTTGTTTCGAAGCTGACAACAACATCTTGTACAAATAGTAATTACGCTACTAATAGTAATCATTGATTGTTAATTAATCACATTGCGTAAACTATATTAACCCTTTGCGCTCGAGAGGCGACTCTCAATCGCCACGGCGTTTCACGCGGCAATTCGAGTGGCGAGTGAGAGACAGCAGTCTTTGTTTATGCTAAATTTAGTTATCTTTAACTTATAAGAGCGCAGTAAGATATTTAATATGAAATTTCTCCGAAACCATGGTTCTGACAACGTTTTCGACGTTAGTTCGGATTCAACGATTGTGGCAAAAGTATTATAGTTTCGTAAGTTTAGAAGTCTTAAAAAATAGACTTTGGAAGTGAAATAAACTCAATTTGATTTTTAACTGTCGAGAAACCAGATCGATTGTGTTCACGAAGAAATTAGTGATAGAGAAAATGAAAGCAGTGATGAGAATAGTGGCATAATGTTAGCTGTAAAAAATCGAAAAATTAAAAGAATAGATAGTGTTCTAATAATAAGTTTCTAATAATTTAAAATGGACACCTTGCGTAGAATCTAGCAAACCAGCATAGAAAATGAAATCAAATTTATCCTCAAGTGTTGAACAACCGTTGAATTCTTTAAGATACTTTTTACCAACGAGCTAATAATTCAAATAATAACTGAAACAATTATGATGTAAAAAAGTTAGAGGTGACGTTCAGTTTTGAACGGTCAACTCGATGACAACACAAAAGTCATAGAAATAGCGAAACGTTCAAGAAGAAAAGAACAGTTTACGTTAATAGCTTCGATAGTGCTATTTAGTTAAATTTCAAGAACCTTCGAAACAAAAACTGGTTATCCACGTGGTCTACTAACGAGAGAAACTCAGGATTCAGCTATTTTTTCTTTGAGAAAAATGCGATTTACTGATTGGTACACTTTTTGGGCAAGAAAAATACTACACAAAACCTAAGGGACTCGATCAACTTGACCGAATCACCAACTACCGTAACATCAAGTACATTGATCTTGTAAAATTCCAACCTCAATAGTCTTAACATTTAAATTAAAGTTACTCGTATTTTAACTCGACTAATTTATTCTTAGTATTCGCTGGTGATTGATATTCCTCGACGCGAAGTGAAACGATCTTGGAAACTATCTTTGTTCGAAACTCGAACGACGACAATCGAAATGAAAAGGTCAGTTGTGAATCCCTTGTAGGAAGTCTACCTGTTTTCAGCCCCCCGACGAAAACAGGTAAAAATACCCTTTGGAAGTGAACTGTGTAAACTCTCGGTAACGACGACCTCCCTCGACCGACCGATAACAGGAAAAGAAAGTGGAAAGTCTGTGTCGGTAGGGGTGGGGGAAGGGTGTACTGAGAATTTGCGGTACATACTAGCGCGAGCAACTCGAGGCCATCACCGACGTTGTTCTCGGCCGGAAAGTGTACTCCAGCTATCCCCTTACGTACCGCGCAGGCAAAGTAATGCCTCGGGTATCTATTGTGGGCACGGTAAATGCTAAAAGAGACCCAGGGAATGTACGTGTACGGCCTGCTCGGCTGGTTGCCAGGGGAGAGGAAGGAAGGGGATGTGGTGTTTGCAGCGGGGGTAAGTGGCCGCGCCAGAAGTCGTGAGAAAGAGGCTCCGAGCCCAGTGGTTCCCACTGCGAAGGGTGCGGTCTAAGCTGAGGGTTGAATACATTCGGACAGGGACGAAGAACCGTGGCCTCTTCCCATATTCTGTCAATTGTAGATCCTCGTAGTTTACACGTTACCATGAAAACGAAAGCGAATTAAATCGCTTTTAGGGGGTAACTTTTATCATTTCAGCTATAATTTCATCGATACTAGTGGCAAGATACGATGTTTTAGTTATTAATTGTTCCTTTCTTTTATTTCAATTTGGCTTATTTTAAATTGAAAGGATTCGAACGTGGTACGCAGAGGCATGATAAATAAGCAGCGATAAATAAACTTGGTTTACGTTTCTTTCAAACTATATTTTTCAACCTGGAAATCTCCGGAATTAAACGTCCGATTTACTTCAAATTTTATACAGATTTTCTGCATAGAATATTCTACAATGTAACGTACTATTTTTTTAATATGTTAATTATTTCATTTTTTATAAACGTTTACAGTCGTTTTTCTGGATGAAAATGATTGTTTCCTTCAAACTTTCACCATTTCTACAATTATCAAAATTTTCGAAACATCGTACGTTACATTTTAGACAATAGTCTTTTGTTTACGAATTGACAGCATTTCTTTTATTTTAAATCTCCCAGTTTTTGTCAATCGTAGCGGTCAACGAACAATGTTTCACCGGAAGGGGTTCTGGGAATAGCGAATAAATTCGCCATTTTGTACGATTTTTACTTTCACAAAATTGTAGAATGAAGCTGAAAGTTATATTTATATTCTCTGAAAAAGACTACATTTTTTATTTAGTAACTACTTAGAAAAAAAATTCGCATTTTCCCTTCTAGTGTCCCTTCTTGAATCATTCACTACTGTTGTTCAAGGAAAAGGTCGCCAACCATAGCTCAGTATTCAAATTTTCTTAATTTTACGTAATTCAACATACTAGATTGTTCAATAAGTTTTGTCGTTTTTTGCATTGTAAAAAAAAATACTATGACACCTCAACTTTGAACAACTGTAAATATACGAACGAGTCGACAAATCTACCTGAAACTTCACACATACGAAACTTATCGAGCAACCTATTAAGTTTTTACATACACGTTATCAAAATATCGAAAATGGACGGTTTAGATGATTTCTATTGTACGTCACAGATGTGCAACGCTGGGCTGGGAATAAATGCATCTTTTGATATATATCAATTGACACATATACATATATGACGTGTCAAAGGATGAGAATTTTATGAAACAATAAGAAGATATCGGAGATAGAAACGTTTGTGATATTAGTCTTATTTATATATGTTTTTATGATATTTTTTAAAACCGAGGGATTCGAGGCATTCGAAATTACCGAGACAATCGTAAATACAATGTTATAAATTTCGGACAAAGTCAAGGCTGCGTCGTGTTTATGTTTACATTTTGGGATTCTTGAAGAAAGTTTCTCTCTATTTTAAGAATTTAAAAACACATATGTTTAAATTGATATGTTCACTTATGTCGGATAAAAAACCAGTTAAGAACGACTTTCAATCATTGACTAAGGAAATAAATGTTAACGAGGCGACGGGCAAAATTGCAACTTGAAATTTAGAAATGTTGAACATACAAATACATTTATACAAAACTTATACAAAATAGTCGTACAACTTGTGTAAACATTTATACAAAATAGTCTATTTTATACAAAACGAAAACAATTCACAGAACTTGTACTCGAAACAATGGTGTACAACATTATAACGCGATGTCATATTTCGAAGATCCACAGGTTTCGTGCTTATGCGATCTGGTATTATTTTTTAATCAAACGTGTATCAATATCTTCGTAAAATATTAAATGTGTATCAAGGCTGATACACTTCAATGTGTTCGTTGAAGTATAAAATTGTTATCGATTTTGTTTGACTACTACGTTTTTAATGTTCTTCTGAAAGTTAATCACTTATATACTTTGATAAAAGTTAGTTTTTATTTGAACTTGGGTTTTTTTTTCATTAGGGTAAATTACTTGGAACTTTGAAGTCTCGAAATAAAAAATTTGTAGGTATTAAAAGAAAAATGCGACATTCGCAGGGAAAAATTTTATGTCCTTGTAAGGTACGAGGATCTAGCCTGCGTAATAACGATTAAGCGAGTTTCTATGGGATTGCATGGGAATGACTTTTCAGCTTTACCTGAAAATTTATGGTCCCGCGCGATAGCCTTGTGATAGAGACCTGAAATCATGTGTTGCGGTTTATTATCCATAACAAATTTTAATGTTCGTCTTGTTGATAGTTAGTGTTGTCTGAAGATAGTATTTAAATTTGTAAAATTATTGCCTTACATAGCAGACATGTTTTCTATTTCTGTTTAGAAATATATACAATAGATGTAATTATTACGAGATATTTGATTTTTGCAAATTTGACTCCAGCCACGTTCATTTAAAGGCAGTGGTTTAATGATTAACGATAATTAAAGAATGTATTACATTTCAACAACAATTAAGTAATGTATTTTATTCCCAAGGAAAACTTTATGCAATTTTGTATTTCAGTAATTATAATCCTTAATAATCTTCGGTACGCTGTACGTATCTCAGTATTATAAAATTTAAATTATTTATGGAGACTGAAATTGCAATTGATATCAGTAAAGCACGGTGAGGAAAAAAGAAATTGTAAATTACAACGAACAGCTCGCAAATTATCTTTAGTAATAATAATAATAATTACAAACTTTTCATATTCGTTAAAATTATTAACGAAATGTAACAGAATACTCGTATATAACGTTTATGTTGTAATATTCTTTATTGCTACAAAATTAATATCAACCTCGTTCCCTTTTGGGCAGTAATTGCTTATATTGTGACTATTTTGTAGTTAATTAATAAAATGAATCGTGGTTACAATAAAAATAATCATTAATCAATTAATCGTAACTGAGATTTATTAGTCATTATGAAGAACATTTCACACGAAGAACGAGGCACAAAAGTGCCATTGTTTCGTAATTTATAATTAACGAATTAATCGTGTTCAACGACTACATACTTGTTTCGATTATATTTGATAATCATTGATCATATTTATCGATTGTCGACTTCCTTACATAATAATCGTGTCAAAAGTATATATCGTAAAATGCATTTCACAAATTAATATAATAATATTGATATTCAATTTTGTTTACAAGCACATATTCTGCATACGTTAAGTACGTGTTTTGAATATTCGTACACAGTATATGTAAGTGCATATAATCTGCAGTCTAGTCATTATTAATGCGATTACATATTACCCAAACACTGTACGCGCCAAAAGCCGACAGTCGACCAATTCAGCACGTGCGTTGAACGCATATTTAGGCGTTTAACGAATATGCTTAATAAATACGACTATTGGATTTCCGCACAGGACACACGCGGAACAAACGTTTCAATCTTACGGGTATTATTTGCATCCGAAAGGGCAGAAGACTTGTCATTTTTCCGATTTCTTTTCATACGATTACAATAGTTTTTAATACGTTATTTCGTGGATTTAGAAATTTTCATGTAAAATAGAAATCAGAATTAAAATAATCGTAAGCTAGAATATCAACTGAGTTTAAATTTGTGTCGCTCCAATGTGATCATAAAACTAAAAATACAAATGTTGTATATGGTGCTCGATATGTTTGAAACGAGTATTATAACAAATTTAGGTTGAACATACATAGTTCGTTATATATAAACATTTCGAAACTTCATTTCGCTTCTCTTCATTTTATTCCTTTCACTAATTGATGTTAATTGACTTTCGATTTTAAGCTCTCGTTTTCACATCTTTTGAATCATGTTTCGTTTTTTTATACAAATTTATTTGCTTGTATATTTCTAGATATTAACGTTCAAGTTTTGTATATCGAATTAAAATCTTTCTTTTAAGGTATTACCTATGTATATAGATAAGTAAATGGTGTCTCAATTATCACCGGTCGATTAACTTTTCGAATAAAACTCAAACGGTTTATCATCTTATCGCGATTTTTCGTAATATACCAGAATAATTTGCACGCGTTCTTCCGCCGTGTACTTTTCCACGATTAATTTCCCGTCTGTCTTGATGACATATGTCAAGTTTCAGGTTAATCGGTTTGACGTTTTAAAAATAGCGCGAAATTCAAATTGACCGGTGATGTTTGGGACACCGTGTATAAAGCGGACGGAAGTCTGATTGAGAACGCATGTCGAAAACATTTAGTCGATTAAATACTAATCTTACAAACGATCAAATTGAATATAATATTTTCCTCGGTACCACGACTTTGTACACAGGACCTCTCCTATATAATTTTTAAGACTTGAAACTACTTGTAAAAAATTTTCGATTCTTTTCCCAAGAAGAGCGACAGAATTTCACATCGATATCGGGGGACATTTTAATTCTAAAATTATTCGAAGAAAATCAGTAACTGTAACTGCAACTCTCGCGGAAGATCCAAACCGCTTAATCTCGTTGTTGTTTCGTTGATCCTCGAGCTCGGATTAATATCCCATCAAGGAAATGATTTCGTGACGAGTATTCACCGTTTTCCTTCCTCTCATCGATGGTCTCGCTCGTCTCGCTCGTCGATGAGAAATACCAGCGATTTAGGGGAATTCGTCAGACGCAAACCTGTCTGGATCTATTATTGGCGTCGGAACGTAAGTTAGTGGCCGCGAGGGCTGCGAAAGGCTGCAGGGGCTGGAGAATCGAAGTACGGTGGGAGGGGGTTGCACCGATGGTGTCTGGGGATAACGTAGCGGACGTATTAGGTAATTGTGGGGGCGAGTTCTGAGCCTTGAAGAGGAAGGGGTGATTTATATTGCCGGCACGTGACGCCGGCTAGGAATTATCGTTAGCCACCTTGCCGTGTGGCTCGTGCAACCTTACGTACACTTCCTTTCCCTTGCGCGTCACTGGCCTTCGTATCAGAGGGCGAGCAATTTTTCCGACTGATCGTTAACCGTTGCTTTCAGTAGACCATTGCAATTTGTTCGTTCGGTTCCCCGAAACTTAACTTTTAGCCGAATGTTGTTACGACATTTTTCTCGCTTGTGTCTACAAAATGATCCTATTTCGTTGAAGCTTTTGTGTTTTAACTGAACGAAAAATACATCTTTTTCTTTTCAATTAGAAATATTTATTTAATCAATTGTATCATTTTCAACGAGCTTTTCCATTGCGGATTTACCAACATTTTTTTACCTTTGTTGCACTTGGAAAGCGTCATTGATTTTGAGAGTTTGAAATGTCATTGAAATGAATTTCGGGTAATTTGGGTGAATAATAAATAGTTGGAAGATTTTTGCTAAGTCGAAGGATTTTGTCGTTAACGAGCAAGGAAAAACGAAGCAGGTGTTGCCGGTTGGTTCGAATAGGTTTTTTCAGGGTGAATATTAAGTGCACAAATTTGGATGTCAAGTGTTGTCAACAATGTATAGTCGAGATTAATTGAATTCTTCTGTAAGCTCTCGAGTTACTATTGAACGATTTGAAGCAAGTTTTCTGTGAACATGATTAGCATCGTTCTACCTCAATTCCAGAAGTGATTTATAGCGTTGAAAATCGAAAAACGTAACGTGACGTAACGATATTACTCGATAACCTATGCTATATATACTTAATCATATGTATATTTTGTAGCTTTTGCATAATAATATTGACGATACGAAAATGATCTCGGATAGAACTCGCTGCAAGTAACATTAAGCAATAACCAATGTGTTTGTTGTTGTTTAGATGTTTTACAATTTAAAAGAGTTCGCCTATATTTACTAAATAGATTAAGTTAAAACAAATGGAATTATAAATAACCATTGAAGTCAAAAGATTCTTTCTATTGGTATTTATAGACTTTGAAAATGCAATACTTCTTACTTAGTGAATCTGAATATTTATTTCCAATTATAGGAAACATATATTCTATAGATAATAGGAATAAATATATTCTATAGATAATAGAAATAAATATATTCTATAGATTTTTATTTAGGGGACGAATTACGTTTTACTTTTGGAATTTATTAGTTTTACACGAATAAATAAAATTCCCGATATATTTATCCATCAAAAAGGAATACTAAATATATTAATTTTAAGGCGTATCTGAAACAATAATTTTGTATTCATCGATGAAACTGAATACATATAAATATTTTGTACTATTCGGATATAAGTTACAGGAGTGTATAATATTTGTATCCTCACAGGATACAAGATGTCGTGTTATTTATCACTTGTTCTCGATACATGTATTCAGTATTTATTTTAGACGTAATTATTTCAATTACAAGATCAAATGAATGTGTCGATCCCACTCAACCACGGTGCCTTTGGAGTAAATAAATATTTATTTTCATTCAAGCTTGGGCTAAAACACGATACATAGTTCATCGAGCTTTTGAAAAATCTGAAGTTTCTTGTGAACATTTATCCGCGAGCATAAAGACCTAGTTCCTGGATTAGTTAGTCTAACTCTGCATTTAGTTGGGTGAGAGATGAGCAGGTGCACCGGAGCACCAGGTAGGAAATTTTCTTCGTCCAAAGACACAGGAAAATACTCAGATGCCCCTGCTATCGTAAACTCAGGTAGCGTTTGCTATACCCTGCTAGGCACAGGTGCTAATGCAATACAGCCCAGCCGGAAATTTCAACAACAATGACCTTTAAGAATTAAATAACTGTTCTTCATAGATATAACGTTATATTCAGATGACAAAGTTGCCTATGTAGCAAGAAGAACACAATTTGAATCTAGATCTAAGCTGGTTGTTAGTCGAGACTAACAAGTATTTTATTTTCATATAGTGCGATTCTAATTTAAATCAGCTGTGTCCAATTACTGAAATGAAGTTATCATGGAGAATATTTCGTGTGTTTTTGATAACATTGAAAAGCGTTTCAATTAAAAGTTAAATGCCTCGAAGGAGTACATCATTTAGGATAATTATTGTTTTCCACAGTAGAACGTATAAAGGATATACGCGAATAATGAAATAATTTTTTAAAAATAGATTTATATATTTTATTTATCCGCAAACGATAGCCACTTGAACGCAAAATACAGTGTTCTGCTTTATGTAGATTTTCAAAGTATTCCAAGATCTTATAAACAAAATTTGATATGTTCCAATTTACGACTATGCTTTTTATTGCGAAGTAATAAATTCCGTTTCACTTTCGACTTTTGATAATACTTCATTCTTTGTTTGTTTTTTTTTTCATTATTTGTTGCGAATTAACAATAAGGCCTCAGTTTCAGTCAAAGTTAAATTAAACTCGCGTTCGAATTATACGGTTGGGATCAATATTCAACACATTCATAAAGAAATGTTTTATATTGACTATTGTATACTGAATGCAGTAAAAAGGGAGTAAAAATAATATGTTTATATTCTTAGGAATTTCTTGAGTAGGACTCAATCATCCGTTTGACTTTTCGAAATCATAGTAAGAAACTCAAAAGAACAGGAAGTTTCAAACCAACGAACTAGTGACATAAACGAAATATTCCAGCTGATAAAATTAGGTGTACCGACCTGTGTATATTTTTCTGATTTCTGGTAACTTTTTAGTAGTCAGACTAAGAGGGATTCAAATCAAGTGTTTACGATCAAAACGAATTTTAAATACTGTAATTAGAAAATAGTCGGAATGAAGTTATGTTCGAACTTATCTTCATCGTGAAGAGTTCACCAATGTAATCACAATACTCTTATGTATGAGATAATTAAAAATACATTTTAATTTTCTTTAATAAATGAAATTCTATCGCCCGTGTGTGCATTTTTTTGTTATTCTCGTCTGGAATCGTTAATCGATCGAGTCGACAGATCGCTCACGCTGAAGAAATATAAACAATGCCAAGAAATAATAGTATGCAATCGTTATTTTACTTTCTCAGAGATTATTGCGTATGCTTCGATCGAGTATTTTAATTGACAAATTCACAAGCAACTCTCGTATTTTTCAACCTTCAATCGCCAAACGGACAATAGTTTGATATATTTAACGATAAATTTGTATTTATTATAATGACTATAATGTAACCTGAAATTGGTATTTCATGTAACATGTTCGAATAATAAAATTCGTTTTCGTTTATTGTCATTAGTACGGAAAGAATAAAATTGAAAATGATCGAAATCATTGTCCGAGTAAGAGGATAATTTATTTTTACAGAACACTGGATGTCACTGTTCTATTAAAACATCCAAATTATCATTTGCGATCAGTAGTAGTTTCAGATGATCCATCTGTCAAATCACCAATTTTGCCCTGACTAGAGAAGTATTCTAGACGGTTCTTATCACGGTGTGTATTCTAACTAATAACAGTATATTGTAAATAATTAGTACTTTTGGTTCTTCACTACTCCGAAGTAAAAGCCGGTAGCCCGAATAAATATAATAGTCGTAATTGAATACTCGAACGATTTTCTTCCAAATGGTGAGAAATCAGTTTACTCGCGCGAGCAGTGATTCCGAAATATTATTTCTCGTATAAATTCAAATGTAATGTAACGAAGAAAAATGCACCTCGACGGGACTGGAACTTGAACTTAACGTTAACGATACCGTAACCACTGAAGTACCCTATTGCCTGGTAAAAGCACCAGGGTACTTATACTATCTTCACCGTTAAATATCTCGTAAATTATTGAATGTCTACGCAAACAGTCAAACGAGAATATTTTCCCATTTGCGTGGAAAATTTTAGCGTAATCGATGATCGAAGCTTTCCACTGTTCCTTTGTAAATACGGACAACTGTCTCACGATGAGAATAAACCGATCGAGCCTGCCGTGTCCCAATGAGAAAACTACGAGGAAAATTTAAGAGATTTGTTTGCAAAGGTATAGCTTAGAAACTCGAAGGGAAGGTACAAGACTCACAGGAAAAAAAGTTACATCCCCCAGGAGAGGGGAGTATGTAGGATGTAATTCCGAAGAGACGAGTAACTTTCCATTTGTTCACCCTCAATGTCTTCCTCTTTGAAACGGAGGCGGACCGCGGTTCTGGAAATTTTTCATCGTGTCATTTTATGTCCCGCCGGTATCAGGATCTCGTCGAGTTTCGAAGATTGAATTTCTGGTAGACTTGGGGGGAGGGGGGGCTGGACCGAAAGGGTTTCGTTGGAATTTAAAAGCTTTCACGGCTGAACGTTCTCATCTCAATAGCTGACATCTTGACGAGGCATTCAGGTTTCGAGATTCGTATCGTCGGGACGCTCGTCCTCCCTTTCCGGAAGCGTCCTCCGCCACTGATCCGTTCTTTGACAGCCTTCCATCTGGAAATCTTCACTCTTGATTTGTCGCGTTCGCGGGAGGAAAAATGGAATTAGACGACTTAAGTGTAAAATACGGTGACGCTGGGTGTGATTTATCGGCGCGAAAGTGTTACCTCAGGAATCAACACGAGAGTCGGGTAGATAGAAATTGTTTGAATATTGGCCCTTGTGGGATATTTATGTCGGCTTTTAATCTCTGAAAATTTTATGACTCTGATGATCCGTCGCGCGGCAAACTGTTACAAAGGGGTTGCGACGAGGTGTTGAAAAATAAGGTAGCTTTGAGAAAGTGTTTTTGAAAGTAGGCGTAAATTGGAAGGTATCCAAGGACCAGGTCTGAAATAAAAAAGTAAAGAAGTTTTGTAATCTAAATTAGGGCTGTTTAAGTTAATTGCGTTTAGTTTTCTCTACTTTGTTATTGACAGTGGTAGGTTTCGTGTAATTACTGAAATGGTTTTTGTATCGATTTGTGTCGTTTTTGTAATTTATTTGGGGAGTGTTTTATTCTAGTTCTGATCAATTTTTTCAATGTAAATCGCTCCTTTTTGGTACTGCACTTGAGCTGCACCGAGAGTGCAGTATACACTTACTTTTTTTTTAAACTTGAAAGAATCGATGAAAACGAATAATTTCTATAAAAGGAACTGTATAATATTATTATAAAAATTCGAAAAATGGGACAATTTGTTTTAACTGCTTTTTGTCTTTTTGTTGCAGGTAAGCATTCAAAACTAGCTTTTCAATCGTCAATCGTTGAGAACTAATTTCTACTGGTAAGTCAAAATAAGCAACCGCCAATGAAAATTATATTTATAAAAATATTTTGTTATTCTTTAGATAGTTTATCCTTCTTATCTTTGGAGTGGCAAATATAATTCATTAATTTTTAAAAATTGAATTCATTATTTTATGAAAATTTATTCTGTCCGCTGCTCGCTTCGAGAAAATATCTTTGAAGATTAAAACATTATTTACTTTCTGTGAGGTGAAAAAAATTTTTAATATATTTCGAATAACGTCTCCTACTGATTTTTCAGTCCTTTGTGGTATAAATAAATCAAAAATAAGTTTCCTAAAAGAAGTAAAGATATAATGTAGAGAGGAATGAAACATAACAAAACGTCGAAATAAATACAAGAATTTTTTAAAAACCTTGAAGTTTAAGGGACAACTAACGTGTCCAATGATTTAAATTACAAGTAGAATACATCGTGTAAATTTTATTTAGAAATCTTCAATAATGCCTCTTGTGAAAGTTGTTTTGTAGAGGCTGTTTTGCGGTAAACAAGAAATAAACAAATTTGTTTAAAGTGCATAAAAAAAGAAGTTTTCGTCGTAGTCGATTTTCTAAATCGATTTTTTATGAAATGGCGACCGTTTCAATGTGAACGTATGACACTTATCTAAGTATTACTCTAATCTTGTTAATAACGTCCTTTCTGTGAGTCCAACGTAAATTACTTACCAAATATTAAAATGTAATTCATAGATAATTTATAGATAACATTTTGAATCTTTCACAGACAGTACTTTATCTTTATTGTTACCTAAACTCTCAAAATGGATCTTATCGATAAATTTAAAGGTAGATTTGAAACCAAATTTTGAAAGCAAAAACGTGAAATATATTTTTAATGAATTGTAATGCATATTTATCAACGTGTTCGCAAAATGAAAAAATTGATCTGACAATAAAATTACTTTCTTATTAAAACAAGACACGTTACTTTTTTTTGTAGCAGTCGTATGGATAGATAGCGAATGGTAGTATCGGAGTGACATTATTATTAATCAAGAAAGCATCAAGAAAGTTTATTAGATTATTGATCTCCAATTGTATAGAGAAGTGAAGTTTATTATGTACGAAATTGAAGCTGTTGAATGTGGTTGTTACAATGTGCCCTGGTAAAAGGAATAAAATACCACATAAACATACCTACTTGAAATACCATAGTGATTGGATAGACAAGGATAATGATCGTAACTCGAGATGTTCCGTCACTATATTAGTTAATATTGATGAAAAAGGGAGTCCAATAGGAGAATCGATTCCTTTTTATGGTACATGGTGTTATTGCACACGAAATATGTCGAATTTAATATTAAGTTATTAACTTTACCATATTCGAAAACTTTTTATTATTACAGCAATACTATCCTTTTTTGTTAGCATTAATAACTAAATCATTTGGGACACTGTAACATAGCGTAATAATTGTGTAATATATAGCATAAATAATAATTATCAAGAATATAAATGCTTTTTATTTGCAATTTGAAAATGATCCTTGCGTTACTCTTCGATGCAGGAATCATATTTTAAAGTTTGATATGAGAATTTCATAAAGAGATATCCATGTTTTCATCAGAAGTAATTTAATTACTCGGATACGTTTTAATTAATGATTTATTTGATAATTATTTCGTTGACTTTGTTTGTCCTAGTTCGCTTTGTGTTACTTGTTGCATTATTAAATTAACAATTCGTTTCATCAATTGTTGATCCAATTTTATCAAAGTCGAGAATTATACAGGACAAAATTAATTTCAAATCTTCAAACAAAGATTCCAATTATTAACTGTGCTTTTCGTGACTATTTGAATAATGGAAGGAAATAAAAGGTTGAATAAAATTTCTAATAATTTGTTCAAAAGTCCAAAAGTCACAAGTGGAGCGCAAAAATTGAGGACTGGAGATGGAGGATTGTTAGACGCGAAGGGATGCTCGTTTTTCCCGATGACTGTTCCTCAAGATTGCTTTTCTTGGAAAAATCTTATTGGCGTCCCTGCTGGCCTCTACGACGTTACTAGTCCGTTCTGTCCCGCCAAGCAAGAAAGTGATTTCGAGATAGACGATTTCGTTAGTCTTCTTCAAGTTTTGTTTACTCCTCACGGAAACAACGACTTGCGACCTCGGCCTATCTGATAATCTGTAATATTATGGGGTTCGGTGGTTTATCTTCGACAATTTGGAAAATCGATTCGCCTCTTCCTTAGTGGAAGGAACTTCCTTAGTGGATACTTTCATTGTTTCTTTCTTGTATTTTTGAACATTTATAAAGTTTCGAAGTTTCTAAAGTCTAGCGGTTTCTGAAGTTTAGAATTTCTTGTTAAATGTGTCGTTAAAGCCTAGAATTTTCGGAAAATCAGAGGTTCCTGGAGTTTGCTGTCACATGAAGACTGTTGAAGCCTAAAGACTTCTAAAAACTAGAGGTTTCTGAACGTTAGAGATCACTGAAGTCTAGATCTTAAATATTTGTAAGTTTGGAGCCACATTCTAGTGTTACCATTTAAAACTCATTTAAAACTGCGATTCGGTGAACTTTGAGAGCTGTTTGTGAGTACGTGTCTATGACCAATTGTCAGTAGGTGTTGTATTTTACAGTATTGAAACATTCGTCAATAGCACCTATTGTACGAGTACAAATGTAGTTTCTTCATCTCTACAATATTGTATTTGAAAACACGTTGATAAATATGCATTGCAATTCATTAAAACTATATTTCACGTTTTTGCTTTCAAAATTTGGTTTCAAATCTACCTTTCAATTTATCGATAAGATCCATTTTGAGAATTTAGGTAACAATAGAGATAAAGTACTGTCTGTGAAGATTAAAAATCTATGAATTATCTATGAATTACATTTTAATATTTGGGAAGTAATTCACGTTGGACTCACAGAAAGGTCGCTATTAACAAGATTAAAGTAATACTTAGATAAGTGTCATACGTCCACATTGAAACGGTCGCCATTTCATAAAAAATCGATTTAGAAAATCGGCTACGACGAAAACTTCTTTTTTTATGCACTTTGAACAAATTTGTTTATTTCTTGTTTTGGACAAAAACCCGAAGAAGTATCATGGGTACCGTAGAAGTTTTTACCGCAAAACAGCCTCCACAAAACAACTTCCACAAGAGGCCATACCTGGCAGCCACAAACCAACTGTCGTTCTTAACATTTCTGCGACCGATAAATCCAACACCTACAAAAATTCCGAAACTAATTGAATATTGATAAAATAATTTGAATAATTCTTTTCTTGGTCTGTTAAGTAAGTATCCTTTGGTTATTATGATACGTTGCGATCGTTTTATTTCGTCTTTTAGATCTGTACAAGAGTTTCGACCTATCTCTAAAATTTTCTTTAAGTATGTCTATCTGAAATATATTTCGTACATATTTAACAATTCAAAATATTCAATTTCTGTGTTACGATTACGAAAGGAAATAGTTCGAAATAAATAATTTCACGATTTTTCGTAATACACGTGTCAAATTTCCGGTTGATCGGTTTAACGTTTTGAAAATAGCGCGAAATTCAAATCGACCGGCGACGATTGGAACACCCTGTAGTCTTTTGGCGACCAGACCGATGCATCGATCGATTGTTAGCATTTGTCTGTTATGAAAATTGCTTTTTCAATCGTTACGACGAAACAATTGCGTTCGTATTCTCTCGATCCTCGGGAAGTTAGTTCTCGCGTTGCTCGAGTCCTTCGTGTGACAGTCGCCGAAGAAGCAAGTGAATATTTAAATAAATCAGTCTACTTGAAATACGAATCAACTTCATACGTTTGTATTGACAATATAGTTTGAAAAGTTACGATTGAAACATCTGTACTAGTCAAGACGATGGTTTCACCTCTCAAGGCTTCTTATCTAGCGTGTCCCAGTCATCACCGGTCCATTTACATTTTCAATAAAACTCAAACGGTTCAAGTAATCTTGATACATCTTCTCTTATTTGAAAGTAGAAACTTGGGAGTTAGTAATGGAACAAGATATCTTCTAAACAACTGCCTCGGTTTTTTTTACAAAAATGATTACGAAGTTCCCGAATCGTCATCGTTAAAGATCCCGATTTTTCGTAATACACGTGTCAAATTTCCGGTTGATCGGTTTAACGTTTTGAAAATAGCGCGAAATTCAAATCGACCGGCGACGATTGGAACACCCTGTAGTCTTTTGGCGACCAGACCGATGCATCGATCGACCGTTAGCGTTTGTCTGTTATGAAAATTGCTTTTTCAATCGTTACGACGAAACAATTGCGTTCGTATTCTCTCGATCCTCGGGAAGTTAGTTCTCGCGTTGCTCGAGTCCTTCGTGTGACAGTCGGCGAAGAAAAATCATCGAAATCAGTCGGGCGAATTTGCGGTCCGTCCACAAAGCTTTTCACCGAGAAAATCCTCCCCTAACGAGACCACCTCCCTCGTGGAACTCTCGCGCGACCGAAGTGCATAACCCGGGAGATAATGAGGGGATGGGCAGGCAACGGATAGGAACGAAGCGGTCGCTTCGTCGGGGCACCTGCGGTTTGTCGGTACGTTACTGTGGTACACGATGCGGTACCGAGCCGTCAAGTTCATATTGCCGGTTTCCTGTCATTAATGTGCCGCTTCGAGCTTCCAGCCCGTGCAGACCGTTTTCCGCACACGGCGTGCTGCGCTTCGTGTTCTGCCGGTCGAAATGTCGAATCTCGCGTGACGTGCGCGCAGGTAATTGTTATTACCCGCTGGAACTGATGGTCTTCGTTTAAGACGTGAAATTTAATCAATTTTTACCGAATTCTCATTCGAAACCAGAGTCATCGTATCGCGAAGAAACGATACTGTTTCGAAACAGTCCCAAGAAAAATTGCATTAAAAAAAATACAGCGAATCGAACCTTCGAGGCTCGATTTCACCTTCTTTAAGAAGTTTCTTCATAGTGTAGGACATCCAACATATTACTTTTTGGAGCCACTGTACGTCGGGTGGTCCACGTAACTGTTTCAGGTCGTAACTTCGTTATTGATGCATTTGTGAAAAAATGTTAAAGGGAAAAGGTCGAAGAGCATCGTATCTATAGGACCTTGGATTTTTTTCAAGTTCAATAGTGCGTTATTCAAGAAGTAAATTAAGAATTGCATCCCTTCTCTAAATAGAAGTGCATATTCTTTGTTGTGCAGATGCGTTCCCCTATTCTACGTGAAAGATTATTAAGGTATTGTGACGAAAGATTATTAGTTTTCGAGATATTTCAGACGATAAATATTAGATGATATCGAATTAATACAGTGAATGTGCGAGGTATGAGAGTGACGGAACGGTTGAATATAAATGACAAGTTTTATTAACGGAGTAGTCGAAATCGAACGAGTGTTTAAATTAAAGTATCGATCGTAAAAACAAGCGAGTTCTGAGAATGCATGCAGAGTTCGGTGCATTTAGGCGCAGATTTTCAAGCGATACGATCGAGAATCGAAGAAATTCAATATTCTGTAGTATTTTTGTGGGAACACGGTTGTTGTATGAAAATAACAAATTAAAACGATAGCAAAAATTAATTATTGGTCACGTATGGAAAAGGTGCAATGTTTTCGGTTGAAATGCGTGCAGCTATTAAATTGCAAAAAAGGAGCAATATTTCGAAGAGTCGTGGCATTCTAGCGCAATGGTAATGACAAATGATAGACATTTTTTAAATAAAAAAACGAGATGAATCGTAGATTCTATACTCACTCTATGTATTCAATGCAAAATAAATTGAAAACGTGGAGTAAAATTTTTTCATTTAGGTTTCTGTTTTCGAGAGAATCGATTTTTAATATATGCCGGTTATCCGTGTGCTGCATAGGTGACTCCAATCTGCGAACAGTTTCAGAACTGATTTTTTCAAAAATGAAGCTTCATACGGTACAAATTGATTCGACGTTTTCAATTTATTTTTCTGGATACAATCGTCTTATTTTCGATGGCATCCCTCATTTCGAAATACTTTGCGTAAATAATGATAAAAGAAATCGAAGAAGGTAATTAAAATGATGCTCCGATTGCACTGTAATCATAAACAGAAGAGAAAATGCATTATCGTCCGAACGTATGTGTTCTCGCGTTCGATCGAAGAAAACTTTATTTTTATTCGTTAAAAGAATGTAACATCGACACTCGCAGCGAGTTAAACAAATTCTTCGAAACGTATAATTTGCTGTTTGCCTAAACAAATCGGCACGTTGTTCTGATTGCGCGATTTCGCTGTTATTTTGATTTTGTTACGTTCCTTCGTACATCAATTTAAAGCTTGTCGAAAGCTGAGAACAATACGGTAAATATTTCATAGATCGTTTTATCAGAAAATGATCAATTATTAACTCGTCGAATTTCTTGGTGCTAGTTTAACGTTCAGACCTCGCAGTCACCGGTCTACGTCACTTCAAGATAATATACTTTCTTAAGACGCTTATCATAAATAAACTCCAGTACTTCTGAACTTCTGAATAATCGGAGTGTCCACGATAATACTGACAAACAATAAGTACACGATCGAAGAAGTAAATGTTTCTAGTCTTTAGATGATAATTTGAATAAACGTAAAGAATAATCCAGAACGAATGGAAAGGTATGGCAAATTCGCTCGCCACTCAAGGTATTGAACGAACAATGAATTAAAGTTAAATTTGCACTGGCTGTTCGTATATTATTATAGTTCTTGTGAAACATATAATACAATTGGCAAGTGGACAAACCTGCCCTTCTAAAATTTTGAATCGAAAATAGAAACTTTCAAAGTGTTACTTCACGGTTGAGCCAAAGATGCAAGCGATAAAATATAGATTTATTTAAACTCTTTACGTCCATCTTGTCGTTTTCAATATTAACCAGTTGCAAACAATTTATTTTATAGATTACTTTTTCGATTTTTTTACTTTACTAATTATTAAATTTAGATTTAGATTTTAAGTACACAAATAGTGTACCAACACTACTTGTAATTATATTCAATGTGATTTTTTGAATTCAATGATAAAACGTATGTGTATTGAAAAAAATATGATATAATATTTGATGTATTTAGGCACTGAGATGGAGAAGTTAATAAGAATGTGAACGCATTTATTCTGTAATGGTAAAATTATATTGAATTTGCTGGCTCGTATTTTAATTAATAAATAGTATTTTCTATCAAGTCGTAATGGATGGAAGTTTGATTAAAAATATCACCATTTCGCTTGCAACTTAATATAATTATCAACTCCTTAAAAATAATATATAAGTTTACTTTTTTATAAAACGTATATATAATTTATCACTTAACAAGTGATCAAATACCGTTAAGCGGTAATGTGTAAATAGAAAAGAATAAAATTTAATCGTTAAACGTCAATCAGATGGACATTTAAATTTAATAATCTAGTTAAACATTCCGAACAATCGCTAGGGGCTTCTGAAACTCTAAATACACGAGCTCCCATCCAAAGTCGTCTAATTAAAAATTACCCAGCTACTCTTGAAGCTGTTAATTTCTGCTCGTTAATATTGCACGCGATAATTCGCGTTGTTTCGCGTTGATCGTGCCACAGGAACTGGTTTTGCGAGTAAATTTACCATCACAAACAGCGAGACAGTTCTGCTTCATAATGAATACGGTTGGTGCTCCGATTTTCGCGACTTTTCGACTCTCCTGTGATTTTAATCCACATGTAGATACGTCGTTCATGATCAGTTCTTTACTCGTCGCAACGCGTTCGTTCTCTTGATGGATTATTTAGTATCGTTGCAAGTAAAAAAAAAAAAAAAACCAATTCAATTGCTTTATAAGTTAAATTTCAATCCAAGATCATTGTGATTCTACAGTAGTCAAAACTGCTGTATGCGTTTTTAAAATACTTTTGTCCAATAATTGAGAATAAATTTTCTCCAAATTTCAATGTTCCATTACAATAAAGAAATATAAAAGTTTCGGTTTACAGCCTTATAATCGAATCGCGTAAACAATCGACTATAGATACTTAAGTTCTGTGAATAATTCTTATGCTTTCTTTTCTATAAATATATTACCTTGTATCTGTAATTGTTTAATCCCTTACTCAATTATTTCATTGTTTGAATCATTTAAACATTGTTTCCAAGATGTGTTAATACTTGGATAACTTTTTCTCTTACTTGAAAAGAAGGTGAAGAATACCCATTTTTGACATCATCTGGAAGTGAAAGATGTCTAAAAGATCCTGCATGAGTTTTTATTTCCAGGCAATGCAAGAATGGGCATTTTCTCTTCCTTTGTTAATTCATATCTTACATAATGATTTGTGAGAAACTTTGTCCGTTATGATTGCCACTGTATGCTTTATTCTAAGTTTTCATTGTGCAATCGTATATACCAATCGATGTTTCTTATTTGTACAATGGATTGAAATTATAATATATCGCGAAGTCTGATCACATACTTGTTTAGCAGTTGAGTACGAAACAGATGTTTAGACAAAACAGAATCCACTGTAAAGTACGATATTATTGGATTCTCGTTATTAGAATTTCTTCTATCAAATAAATTAAATCTTGAACATTGTTATAAATCTAAAACTTACAAGCACAAGACTTCAACACATCAATTTTAACCGTACATTAAATTTTACACCGTACAAGGTACAACCCTCATCGAAAATCTCGACTCCAACGACATACACAATTTACTTGGATACATCAAGGATACAAAAATAATAGACAAAATATAATAAAGAAATAATAGAGCAACCCAGAATGAAAAAAAAAAAAATTTACAACGCTGACACTAGAGGGGAATTATAATATTCCCTTCGTTAAATTTCTCTCACGTTTTACACTCGATCCAGCCCTAGAAACCGAAAAGAGGATCCACGATAGGATCCTCGATTGCACTTTTCCCTAAAAAAAGTCCCTGATAGGATCACCGACATCGAATGGAGGAATGGAAGAAAAAGCGCGGGAAATTTTCATTTTCGAACGGCTCGTGTGTTTCTTCGGTTTTGCGAACGGAATTTGTCTGCAGATGGAGCGGTTTAAAACGCAAAAGGGGGGAAGAGGGAGTGGATGGGATCTCTCTCTTTCTATTTCTCACCTCACTGTCGGTAGCGACCGAGAAGAATTATGCTTGCTCTCCTCGCATGAATCCGCAATATGACGTGGCTGCAAAAGCGACCGACACCGCTTTCATCCCTTTCATCGGGCTTTCCGTGTTCCTCGGGAATCTTGGAAAGATTATTAAGACGTGTAAGGGAGGAGTAAAGTAACCTCTAAGTCTACTTAATGCTCGAGTTCTCTCCGGCTGGCATTTAATTATTCCACGACATGATACTTGCTTAGTCAAACGCGGCCCCGGCTGCTGCTTTATTGCGTGCCCGTCGTGGGAAAAAGTGGGGTTATGTTTGATCTCGGTAGGGATTATTTTCAATCTCGTCCCGATTCAGCGTCCTAAGAATACTTTCGGGGTGTATTATTCGATCTACAGAGAATTATTTCTTTTGGTTTCATGTTGCATTACCGAAGAATCTTTGCAAAATAGGGCACTTCGCACTTTTTCAATTGTAGACGGAGAAGCAAATATTTTGTAGAATTGGTAAGAAGGGAAATAAATTGGCCATTATGTGTGTCTTCCAGGAATATAATTCAGTTTTTCAACGGTGGACAAAATTATTAATTGAAAACGTGTAATCGTTCGAATCAATGCCACTGATTATCTGTATCGGATCAATGATATATTCGAGCTCGTACATCTCGATAAATGTTACATACAACATTTAGCATGGAATTAATTACTGATTTAGCATGTACTTTTTCTTGAGATTTCTCCAACTGCAATTTGTACGAGCTATTCGAGATAACTGATCGATTTCAATCATTCGCTATTTAAACGTTTGTAATTATCGAAGCATAAAAATAAAATTTGTAAATAACGTGTTTTTATTTTTATTTATATTACCGTTACCTACGATGAACCGACTTGAACTAGATAATTTTACAGGATAGTTGAATATATATAAATGAACCATTAATTCTGCATTGGATTTTTCATTCGGACAATGTAATAATTCATTATTTACAGCAGAATCATTCTGGACCTTTCAGTTTGTTTAATTATTTGACCATTAACTATCGCAACGCTGTCATTAACAACCAACTGTAAATTATGACTGGTGGAACGTATGAGATTGTTTCATCATCAATCGTACCAACAAGAATAATTAACACAGGATACACGTGGTGTTGCATTTTGATTCGTTAGAAAAATTTATTTATGTACCTGGCATTCTGCAGACATGTTTGATCTTCTTGAAATGACTCAGTTTTATCTCGAGTTGCTAATCGTATAATATTTTTATACATTCTTGGTATTTTGAGACTTCACCTCGATTCTTTTTCGACTTGATTTTATTAAGAAAAGTCTGGCCATGTTTCGTCTCTCATAAAAAACATGTAATCATGTTTTTTAATTCAGTTTTATAAGTCTTCCTTTGTTTTTGAGACGATAGTTTTATTTTCTTTCCCTTTTCTTCTTCAAGAAATAAAATATGCTTTGCTTGGGAAAAATTATTTTTAAATAATTCTTACTTTACCTTTTCACTGCTTAGTTAATTAGCGGTAAAGTAGTTTCTGTACTGATTCAATTTCATAATTTATTTTTTAATAATGATATTTAAGTATCTGTAAAAATTAAAAGGTAAAATAGCTTTTATACCTGGCATTTTCATTAACTCGAACGTCTAGAATAATATGGCTCTAGTTTTACGTTGAGTATTCTCGAGGCGAGCAGTTGAAAAGTTTATTTAGTCTGGTTTTTAAACATTTCTGCGATTTACCGAAACGGTCGATTTCGATTTCGTTAAATAAACACGGATGCAAAAATGTTCTATTTTTAGAATTTTGCTCACTGATTTATTACATAGTATTATTCTTTGAAAGCTTTTAAAATTTTTAAATTGTTTTACAGTGTCGATCAATCGAACGAATTTTCATCCCTATTGCATTATGTCTGATCCAAGCCTTAAACGCTTTGAAACGATTATTTCCCAAGCAAAAGGGGATCCGTTTTGCACAGATCGTATTCAAACTCCTGCAGAAATTCTTCCAAAGACCTTGTTCACAATGGCACGAAATATTTTCTCTTCAATAAATCCGATGCGTTTCTATAGCGACGAGAAATCCTACGACGTATGCAAGAACTCCATATGCTGATCCTCTCTTCATAGTTACCTAGGCTGTAGTTGTAGCTAGTGATGGCTCGATTCCATTTAAAATTACTCACAACATCGGTTATTTCATTGGTATAGAGATTCCCATTGATTCTAGTCGATAGCGTTCTACGTTTGTTTGGATTCTCGGATATTTAAATAAAATTATTTTTCATCAGTGATATCATTTCGTTTATCATTGTCTCTAATTTTCGTACAATTATAAATATTACACGGAATTAATGTTTAATTTTTATTCAAACGACTGGCACGCAATACGTGAAATGTATTTAATATCGTTTACAAACGAACGAGAATATTTGTGACTGACGAATATTGTGTTAATTTTGTTAATAATGTTTGGGGTTTGAAAAGGATATCAAAGCTGGTATTAAATAAAAGAGATTGCAAACAAATAATTTCACTTACTTCGATGATTTGTATGGTAACAAAATTAATTAAATGTCTGTGAGAAATTTATTAAAGAACCCAGCAAAAATCAATATTTCATTATGGCTATTCTTTAACAAAATCGTTAAAAGTTTGATCTTCCTTCGTGAAATGATACTTAACGCTTTTAAATACTATTTTATTTTATTAAAAATCAAAATGCGAGAATTAAAATACGATAGATGTACAAGAAAAAGTAGTCATTTCCAACTACATTCGGAACAGAATCAACTGGCTGTTCAAAACCGCTGAAAAGCTACTTTCGCTATACCGTTAGGCTATTTTCTATAGGTCTCTTCGCATAAACCTACAGGTACATTCTCTTTGTCTCTCAGAAACACGAATAGTCTGTAGCAAGTATCGGTGTTCGGCCATGTTAGAATTGTCCATTCGTTTAGAAATTTCTCGCGTAATAATTGTTAGAAAATTCATTGAGACGTTATCCAGTAAAAATTTGATCGAATCGAAAGAGTTGGTAAAAACTATCGGAGAAAATTCTCGCGAAAGAGTAGATTCTGCGTCAACTCGAAACCATCGCTAGTTGCAGTCTCCTCCAATCCTATCGAGCATTTTATCGGTGAATACTTGCAGAGGGAGTATGTAAATAAGCTGACTGAGATATTCATGTTGCGCCCGGTGTGTCTGCATTCCTTGCACCCCTGGCTCGAACGGAACCCAAGGGGTTTCCAGGCGCGTTCTAAATCTCGCGAACGATAAGTATGTTTATGCGCCGCCCCCCTCCCCCCGTCGCGAATGTACGCGCTCGGAAAAAAGGTGATTTCGGGGGAGAATATTTTTTGAACGGACGTGATCGAATAAACATTCGACTGTGATCTGTTTCCCTATCGTCCCTCCAGTTGCATCGGTCCGGAGAAAAGATTTTATCCAATCGTCGATCCAACGTTATATTTGACTATCTGACGCCTTAAGTCAGCTCTGTGTCACGGTTCATCGTTGAGAGTGTACTCTGCAGTGACATGGAAAAAAGATGATTTCGTGGGAGAATATTTTTTGAACGAACGTGATCGAATAAACATTCAACTGTGATCTGTTTCCCTATCGTCCCTCCAGTCGCATCGGTCCGGAGACAAGATTTTATCCAATCGTCGATCCAACGTTATATTTGACTATCTGACGCCTTAAGTCAGCTCTGTGTCACGGTTCATCGTTGAGAGTGTACTCTGCAGTGACATGGAAAAAAGATGATTTCGTGGGAGAATATTTTTTGAACGGACGTGATCGAATAAACATTCGACTGTGATCTGTTTCCCTATCGTCCCTCCAGTTGCATCGGTCCGGAGAAAAGATTTTATCCAATCGTCGATCCAACGTTATATTTGACTATCTGACGCCTTAAGTCAGCTCTGTGTCACGGTTCATCGTTGAGAGTGTACTCTGCAGTGACATGGAAAAAAGATGATTTCGTGGGAGAATATTTTTTGAACGGACGTGATCGAATAAACATTCGACTGTGATCTGTTTCCCTATCGTCCCTCCAGTCGCATCGGTCCGGAGACAAGATTTTATCCAATCGTCGATCCAACGTTATATTTAACTATCTGACTTACAATATTGTGCGAGACTCGTGGTAAGGAAATCTGGCCAAACCTAAGAATCACGGATGAGTGTTGTTCACATTCGTACGTTCGAATATATTCTCTCGAAAATATTAGAAAGAAAGTCTTGTTTAATGTTTTCAAGAAAATTCAACGTTCACGAGGACAGTAAGAGTCGTGACCAAACTTTACTGTTGATTATGACACGTGCTATTAAAATTTAGATCGTAAAACAAGAGGTTGAGTTCGATCAGATAGAAAAATATTAAAAAGAAACTCTTATTTAATATTTTCAAGAAGAAAATTCAACGTTCACGAGGACAGTGAGAGTCGTGATCGACCTTACTGTTGATTGTGATACGTGTTATTAAAATTGAAATCGTGGAGCAAGGGCTAAGGATTAAACAGATTTATAAAAATAAATGGCAGTGTAAGGTTTTGGTCACATGTTGAACTCCTGCAGAAGTTTGTGATATCTTTCGCTTTCGTAAGTTTTACTCGTCGTGAAATCGTTCGACCGAATAAAGGGAATCGTTCCACGCCTCTTAGGCGACGAAAAGAACGACGGTGCTAAGGGCTTTCGCCTGTTTCTCCACTGTCACATTACTTTGGCAGTCCAGGCTAAGGTGTCACCGCAGAAACCATGGCTCACGAAAATCCCTCTGTTTTTTCACCGTTCACATGTTTATACCCGGACGATTTTCTTCTCGTTGCTTTGGGAAACCATTGCTATCAGACGCGATCGAATTTCTGTTACTTGAAGTGACAGGGGATTTTTCTACGTACTTATGTTTTCTTTAAATAAAGATAGGTTTTTCATTCCGTGTGTCTTTAAAGCTAAGAGAATTTTCAATGCCACGATGCATTTGTTTCTGTCTCGTTGTACACAACTGGCTGTACATTCAATTAAAACGAGAGAAAAGTTTACTTTGTTACTCTCGGGTAGCAATCAAATTGGACATTTATTTTAATTTTAAATTTGATGCAAATCAAAATAAATTTTCAAATACTAGTTTCTCAGTACTTGTCATAGTACTGATATCGGCTATATAAAAATTTGTTTCAAGAGATCAATCGTACAATGAATGAAAACATTTCTTTCGAAGGTTCGTTTAGATTTTACTATTTTTGTGTCTTTATAAAGAATCGAAGTAGCACGATCATCGAAGAGACGTAATGGAAAATTGTAAAATTCGTCGACTTATTCTTCTCTCTTTGCGTATTTAGACGTCATCGTTTGACTCTCGTTTCCGCGCGCCAGTTTATGAATAATGAAATAGTCGATAAGAAATGCTACTACAAGAGTTCCTTCAGAAAAATCACTTTGTCTTTTTTTCCATGACGTTCTCGAGCGATATCGTACTTCCAACACGTCGTCCGACGTGTTCCTCGAGAGAAATTTATGAATAAACGATCGGTTAGGGCGCTGTATGGAACGAGTTCTGAATTTTCGATTACCTTTTCTGCACGTACAAGAATTTTCCAAGTTCCTGGCTCAAAATGTATAAACGGAAACTTCACAGCTCCTCAAAAATTAACGAACGCGACCGAGAAATTCAGTTTTCGTTGAATAAATATATATTACTTGAACTTTCAATTTTAAAATGTCGAGGGAATCTGTAAAAAAATATAACCTTTTAATTTTTACACCGTTTGAGACCGTCAATGATTCCTTTGACATTGCAATTAGGGATATTAGCTGTAATTTGTAATTTAGGTATGTGTAAGAATCGGGGCTAATATGTTTACACGTCCAATAAATGACACATTCGTTGCACTAGATCTTCTATTCTACAGGGCAGATTGCATTAGTAGAAACTGCACGTTTTGGTTGCAGTAGGTTAGTTCTATCAATATACACACTGACGCTTCGTTGAAAAGTAATGTTTCATTTCTCGATAAAATGTACCGAATCATCCCCACCACTGTTTATGTTCTTCAGCTCGAACGATCGGTAGTTGTAGATTTATCTATAGGCATATAGGCGTGACAGCCACACCAATGCAAACTAGGATCTTTTATATTTGTCATCGAATCTTCGTGAGAGTATTACGAATGAATGATGAGATTATGAGATTTTTTCGATTGAAATGAAATCAGACGCGATCATTCGGACTGTTTTTCATTATGTGGGATTGAAAGTTTTTCAGAACGATTCTCATAACGCACGAAGAGAAGTATTTAGTTTCATTTTTATCGGGTACATTTTTTGGATATGGATTTGGACATCTCTACTTGGCTGTTATAATAATCATACGTATAATAATAACGCACGTGGCCTTACTATGTATATAACGTATAAACATATACAGAGTGTGGCACGTAACTGTTGTGACAAGTGACAAAAAATGTTTCGAATAAAAACATCAGTTTCCAGTTGACCACAAAGTACAATATGGAGAATTCCGAGAACTATTTTCTTTTTTACAAAATATCAAGGTCACGTTGATCTTTTTACATGTGTATTTTTGACTCTGCAGGATTGTTGTGTATGAAAAAAGAAATTCAGATGTCTTTGACTTCAGAAATTTAGGTTTAATTCCTAGATATTTTAGTTTGGACATCCTGTATTCTGTTCAAACGCTCTTCTTTCACGTCTTGGAAATACTCTCTTCGCTCGTTTATCTCAAATACTTCGTATCTGCTCAGTATCGCGTGCATTTTGTTACGTTTTCATGCATTATCGCAATATCAGAATTGTCTTAGCAAAATGAACGATTGTAACTTGGTATAGTGTAAGTCATATTGATATTGTTATTATGAAAAAATGTCAACGTAATTTGTACTTTTCACGTTAAAGCGACAGAAATATTAAAATAATGTGTAATTAACAAAGGCATCCGACCGAAGGTCGTAATATAGTAAGTCGTTGAATTCGAGTCACGAGTCGTATCGAAATCCCAAAAGAAGAATTTTATCGACGTAACCAATGTCTGGAAGTTTTTATAAACTTTGACTCTGAATCGTGCTTATCGTCTGTAAATGACCGATTTACAGTCGGTTTAATTTAAACGTAAAACTGTACCAGACCACTTTTGAAATAACACTATCTTATTTTACGATTATTTTACTTTTGAAATACAATTACGTTATCTTATTTCGTGAAATGACTTTGAGAAGAGTAATTCTGTATTTATTGAAACAATGAAGCTCTTTGGGAAATAACGGACGTTATGAAAATTTAGTGGCTCGAAGTCTTTCAGTGGACAAAATTACAAATTTCTGCGCTATTAAATTTAAAGTAATAAAAGGATTATTCTAACAAATATACTTTATTGATATTTTACGTATTCACCGGTCACTATAGAAATATAACTCAAAATACACAATTCGATAATGATGAGTTACAAATATATACAGGGTGTTTAATTAGCTTTCACGGAAACAGTACATTTTACGAATAAACGAAAACCGATAGGATACAAGTATTATTAAAAAACTATTAATTTTCTATTCGCAAATAGGAAATACATTTTTGAATATACCCAAAAGTATCGATTAGTTGTTATTTCAAATAATTTGATATTCTGGTTAGCTTCGAGTAACGTTGTGCAAAATAAAAGTCCGAAATATAATTTCAAATGATTATTTCTTAATTTTGTACACAATTTATTGTCTAGATAAACCAAAATCTAAAGTATTGGAATTTCTTCACGGTAAACATTACGACATGGAAAACCACGCAGAACGTATTACAAACATTTCTAGTTTGCGTAAAAATAAAAAAATAGAATCATATTTGTTTCGGAGAATCTTACCTCTAGAAATACGAATAATATAAGTTCATGAAAAACAATTGTTTGCGATGTCCAATATTGACACAATTAATCAGTAGTAAAAAGCAAAATTATTCAGCGAATACAATCCTAACAATAATTTGCGTGTACACGATATTTCGATGTCAATAATTTCACGATACGTAATACATATTCGTATATGCGTGTTACGCATATATTTACACTTACGAAACTATGCAACGATCTTTTTCTAATATACTACTCTACGTACAATATTTAATTTATTTCTTCTTCACAGAAGATTCTCAGTTAACGAAACCCGATCGAAAATCACTCCGAAAACCCATGTGGGCAAGAGTTCGAATGATATATCGCGTAGTTCGTTCGGTGTACTCTTTCCCATTCTTTTGTTCACCTTTCGTAATAATCGAATAGTGCAATTAATTTGAAAACAGTTCCCGATCGCGTCTAATAAAATTCATTTCGTCCCGAGCCGATGTCCTCGGGTTCTTGCACCACTCTACTTCCTAGCGAGTTTGGATTCGAGCGCGCGCTGCAAGTTTTTCAACGATGAACTTGGAGGTAGGATTTGAAGTTTTCGCTCGTTCGATAAAAGTCCATTTCCATTCCTCTGGTATTATCGAAGACTTAAGTGGAACAACAGACGAACGTTTCGCGATCGTTCGCGTTCAGAGTCATAATGGAACGGCAGTGTTTTGTCGCTTTATAGAAAGTAAACGGTCACATTTTCTGGCTGCGCACGATGACGACGGAAATACGAAAGGCTAAAAGTGGGAAAAAACGACACGATGCTAAGGGCTTTCGCCTGTTTCTTGGCTGTCACATTATCCCGGTAGCTCACAGTAACGTGCTACCGCGAACGTCGCACCTGCTGAAAATCCAACCGTGTCTCTTTTCGACGCGTCCATTACCGATAGATGTCCACGAACGTATTGTAACAACGATGAGCAACTTTTTCTAACTGGTCAAAATTGAAAACTAGACGACCCGTACAGGCTGCTGTAGCCGTAAGGGAGAACACCATTCGAATGTATTTTCGAGAAAATATTAGAAAGGAACCTGTATATATCTTCGGAAAGAAAATTTTACAATCACGAGGACTGAGAATTGTGACCGACCTTGATGTTGCTTATAACACGACATAGTAGCAGGATTCCCGTATCTATGGAAGCAAATATTTAGCATTAATTTTGATTATCTACTATTTTTATTGACTCTGTCTTCATTTCTTTGATTTTTATCGAAATATAAATCGTAGGGAAAGAGGTTAAGGGCGACATCAGTCTGAGATGTTAAAAAATGGGTAAATTTTGAGAATCTTTTTCCGAGTAGTTACTAAATGAAAGATATATAATCTTTTTCGAGAAATGTAAATATAATTTTCAGTTTCGTTTTACAATTTTACGAAAGTAAAAATCGTATAAAATGGCGAAGTTATTCGTTATTCCCAGAACCCCTTCTGGTGAAACATTATTCGTTGACCGCTACAGTTGACGAGAACTGGGAGACTTGAAATAAAAAAAATACCGTCAGTTCGTAAACCAAAGACTATTGTCTAAAATGTAGCGTATGATTTTTCGAAAATTTTAATTATTGTAGAAATGGTCGAAGTTTGAAGGAAACAATCATTTTTATCCAAAAAAAACTATTCTCAACCTCTATAAAAAATTAAATAATTAATATATTTAAAAAATCGTACGCTACATGGTTGAATACTCTATGCAGAATATCTCTACAAAATTTTAAGTAAATCGGGTGAGTAGTTCCGAAGATATCCAGATTGAAAAATATAGTTTCCAGAGAAACGTAAAACAAGTTTATTTATCGCTGCAACTTCGCCAAATGTTTGAATTTCAAAATATCTTTTCGACATATCATTCTACACAATTTAAACTTTAAGAAAATAAGAAAAAGTAAAATCGATTTTTCTTGACTCGTCAAAATGGCGTGTCTCTTCTTAAGAAACGTAATTTATGAATTCAAAATTTGTTACTTCACGGAAATGTTATTAACTTCGAATTGGTAAACGTTTCATAGTATTGCTTTCAAACGGACAATTTTACATTGTCAGGTTACTTTTAAAAGCGCTCATGTTATTGAACCTGTCGTTTATAAGTTTGTTCGATCACACGTCGAGTCACGCTAGTTGATTGAACTGGGTTGTACAAACAATTTCGACGAGCAGCAAGTAAATGATCGATGAACCTCGAGTTGCTCATCATTGCGTTAGAAGATTGTCACTGGACAAATAAGTTAATTTTGGTCCCGTGAGAACAAGAACTGTGTATGTTGAATAAATTGGAAAAATTTGGCGTCAGCGCCAACGTTCGTGTAGCAAGGTCCTCGACAAACTGTGTCGTACTATGACACCCTTCGTGACATAGAACATAGTTAAACTAGAGTTTCGGGGTATGATAAGACTTTAAAAAAACTGTGGAATCGGTTTATATTAACATACACCTCTCATTTAGACCAATATCACCTAATTGCTCCAAACGTTCGAATAGCTAAAACTTTCCTCGTTTGAAGAAATAGTTAAAAAATTGTCGAATAGTTTAAAATAGATCTATGTACTTTGAAAATATGTAAAGAACTGAAATTGCAATTGGAAATATGTTTAAAACTGAAATTTTCGTCCTCTTGACCTTTTCATTGCTGGATTAACCGGTGAAGGGAAACCTTCTGTGCTAAATTAATTTCACAACTTATTTTTCAACGAGTGTAACTCTTATAAATATATGTAAAATTTCAATAAAGAAGTAAAGAATCATACAGAATAATCTGTAATAGCTGAAACGTTTATACACCTAGTGTTTTCCTTACCTTAAGCGTGTAGAATAATATTGGTACTCGTTCCCGAGTATGCTCGAGCGCAGCAGTTAAAAGGTTATGTTGAAACAATTTAATTAACCGTTCAAGGACAAAGTAAATTTATTTACCGTATGAGAAATGATTCTGAGTGATCGATTCATTTTGATTTCGATTTCGATTCAATTATAGTGTTTCTGCAGTATTTTATAATTTTTTACTCGATATTAACCGTTAATATCGCTCGTACATTAACACGATCTCATACTATATCGTATCTCTGTTAAAACAAAATTTTGTGTTTATCATGAAGCAGTTGTTCTTGATTTTTAATTTGAATATTCCTGCTGAAAAGGATTAAATGTTCGACAAGTTTCACTTCGAATAACAAGAAATAATTGCACAGAGAATTTATTTTGTTGCACAGCGTATCACATCGTTGACTGTGTACACCGCAATTCTTTCACCGATCACACTGTAAATTGCAGAGATAGTAATCAATAACGTTTTAATTGAAATTCGAACGGGGTCAATTTGAACGGACAACGTCGAATCTTTATTGTGATCGTTATTGCAGTTAATAAAAAGTGAATAAAATTTGAGACTAATTGGTGAACGTTCAGCCTGGGCAATCGAAAAGTGTCCGGAAAAAGTTATTTTACGAAATTCAATCAAATAGTAATTGACGTCATCGCTACTACAATTGTTCTTTATTGCTGTGGGAATAATTTCCTGTAATAAATAATAAAATTTTCATTACCTGAACCTTCGTTGCCGAGTTTATATTTCTACGACCTCTGTTATTGAAAACTTCTATTATTCAAACGGAGTGTACATACGTAGAATTTTGATGTCTTTATTTAAACAATTCTACAGTAACGAATAGAAATGCAGTCGGCGATAAATATTTGTATTTGAGTTACTTTATTTACCTATATTTCAATTTAAATACGTGAAACAACGTTGAGCGAAATTCCACATTCGAAAATACCGCATTTAACACGTTCTAGGTCGTCTATAATATTCGATTAGGCTAACGAATAAAAATCAAGAACAACTGTTTCGTTAGTAAACGAACGTTGAATTTGGAAATTTATTTCTACGAAATGTCGATCGAATTTTCTTTAGGATCCGATGTAATATTTAAAAAAACTTTCAACTGTTGAAAGTGCTGTGTCGAATTCAGAAGAGCTTTATGCATTTACTCTTCTCACATTAATTCTCCTTCAACAATTGTAACCAAGAAATACGATTGCGAGGCTCAATGAAATTGTCGTTGCGGAATTTAATCCCGTCCTCTGAAAGCGGGCTCCGTCCATTATTCCTCGAAGAAGAAATTAGCGGGTCTGTGTTTGCACGCGCGGAAACCCGTTTGGAAGGTTGTCTGGTTGCGGGCAGGATGTGATTATGGACTTGGCGGCCTCATGGTGGCGAACCATCATTGTGCACCGCTTCGTAAGCTTCACCGATCTGTCCACAATTGTTTAACCTTCGCGCAGCTACGAAATACACATGTTCATCACACAGTAGTACCATCTTTCGAAAAATAAAACGACGAACCTAATAGTTCCATTTCGTATCGAACGACAAAACATATTAAGCAACCTATTACCAGTAACCAAATTTTGCATAATTATTAATTATGGGAAATACAGAGAATATTTTTTGAACGAACATGATCGAATAAACATTCGACTGTGATCTGTTTCCCTATCGTCCCTCCAGTCGCATCGGTCCGGAGACAAGATTTTATCCAATCGTCGATCCAACGTTATATTTGACTATCTGACGCCTTAAGTCAGCTCTGTGTCACGGTTCATCGTTGAGAGTGTACTCTGCAGTGACATGGAAAAAAGATGATTTCGTGGGAGAATATTTTTTGAACGAACGTGATCGAATAAACATTCGACTGTGATCTGTTTCCCTATCGTCTCTCCAGTCGCATCGGTCCGGAGACAAGATTTTATCCAATCGTCGATCCAACGTTATATTTGACTATCTGACGCCTTAAGTCAGCTCTGTGTCACGGTTCATCGTTGAGAGTGTACTCTGCAGTGACATGGAAAAAAGATGATTTCGTGGGAGAATATTTTTTGAACGGACGTGATCGAATAAACATTCGATTGTGATCTGTTTCCCTATCGTCTCTCCAGTCGCATCGGTCCGGAGACAAGATTTTATCCAATCGTCGATCCAACGTTATATTTGACTATCTGACGCCTTAAGTCAGCTCTGTGTCACGGTTCATCGTTGAGAGTGTACTCTGCAGTGACATGGAAAAAAGATGATTTCGTGGGAGAATATTTTTTGAACGGACGTGATCGAATAAACATTCGACTGTGATCTGTTTCCCTATCGTCTCTCCAGTCGCATCGGTCCGGAGACAAGATTTTATCCAATCGTCGATCCAACGCTATACTTGAGCATCTGACGCCTTAAGTCAGAGCTCTTGAGTGTCACGGTTCATCGTTGAAAGTGTATTCTACACGTCGTAACAATTACTAGGCTGTTCAATAAGTTTTGTCGTTTTTTCCATTGTAAAAATATACTATGACACTAACTTTGAACAACTGTAAATATACGAATGCATTGACAGATCTACATGAAACTTCACACATGTTCATCAAACAGCAGTACCATCTTTAGAAAAATAAAACGACGAACCTAATGGTTCCATTTCGTATCGAACGAGAAAACTTATCGAGCAACCTACTATCAGTAACCAAATTTTGCATAATTATTAATTATGGGAAATACAGGCAAACTTTTGCACGTAGAAGATTGTTATTTCAAAAAATTAGAGGAATTCAAAGAGTCTTTATTTTATGATACTATATTATGCTACAACCTTATATCTATCGAATTCTAATTTATTATTTTGCATTGCAGTTCAATATAGCCATGTCTTTTTCCACTACATGGAACCCTAACAATATTTACACAAATATAATACAACACTAATTACTAGAAAGGTTTAACTATTAGGGCAGTATCTTGAAGACTGAGTTTATTACGAAATAAGGGTAAATAAGTTTGAACGAGTCATTGGTGTGGTAAGCTGTTTCAAGGTTTAACACAGTGTAGTCTCTCAAGTGAACCTATTCGAAATAAACATTGAAATACACAAGAATTTTCATAATTTCGTTGTATTTGTTATTCTCGATCTGAATTGGTTTTGTTCATAGCATACAAATAGAACATAAGCACTCGAGAGGTCAAGGAGTGCACAATTCGTGAACACTACACCCTGTCACTTTTAGTGGTTTCTGAAATGTAAAATACCATAAAATAAATAAATAAATACTTGTATACAAATTTGTTAATTATTTTTTTATAACAGTCTGCTATTATCATTAATTTTATTTCTATGTTAATTCGCAATATGGTCGTGTAATCTTCGAAAGATGTTTATCGTTGTGTTCCCATCTTCTGTATGCTACTTAACTTTACATTCTTTTATAGATTACTTTACAATTTTTTCTCTGGAAGATCTTCGAGAAACTCTAAGAAACTCAGAACCTTTTCGGTTCTGTTAAGTAATACAGGGTGTTAAGAAGGATACTTGTATATAATAAACGAATGTTAACGATTCGTATTAATATTATTGAATAGTAAGTTCAAAGATTAAAATGTTAAACCGACGATATTATTTCAAGAAATTAATGAAACAAAGAAGTTAAGATTTTATTTAACAAGTTGAGACGTTGTGTACAGAATGCATCCATTGACCCAGTATATTCAACTTTTGACTTTATTCGTTGGAAATAAATTTTGGAGATTAATGAAAATCATTTATACAAGCTCTGTGGAAAACATACGATCAAACATACCGATACGATTACGGAAAAAGTGTGTTTGCGTCTACAGAATTACCCAGATAACTGTAGACACTACCATACGTATATAAAAGGAATTGAACGAAACAGTTAACTTTATTTGAACAAAGTATTAACACAATAATAAACATTTTCGTGCATGTACAAAATATTTTCATTTATTTTATTTCATTATAATACTTGTTCAACTATTTACGTTGCTGTATTACGTTGCTAACACTTACTTCTCTATATTTCAGGTAAGCAACCCTTAGACTTAATATTTCAACTTCTTCGTTGGAAAATATTCGAGAGCCAACACTGAAAGAGTTCCAGGTCCGTCCTATTTGTAAGTAAACTCGTTAAAAGCTACTATTCACACCATAGTTATAGAGACTTATAGGTTTTCTTACATCATGAACCTTTGAAACAAGTTTTAAATAACATTCTAGGTATAGTGCGTTGATAAATGAAACCTGGAGGTTCTAGAGAAACTAACGTTGTACCTTAAAAGTTTCCTAATTAAATTATGCATTTTTTAATCGAAGGTTCTAATTAACTTTGCCCGTTTAATCTTGTCTTTGTGCCAGCAACATTTTTACGTACAAAGCATGCAAACGGTCATTTCGTTTTAAGAAACTTCGATATTTAAAATAGCAACTTTTCGGTGTATTATTATTATTTCTGTTTTTAAAAGATGGGGTCATTTTTTTCGATAAGTTACGTTTTCCAACCTTGTAACAAATAAATTTGAAAAATATGACTTCACCGAAAATGGTTTCATTTCTTAAACATAAAAATTCTATTCTTTAAAGTTTAAATTTCGATTAAGTTACCCTTTATAAAATGGGTTTTCTATTTTTGTCTTCTTTATAAGTCATTCTATTACGTTACATTTTACGGCAGTTGCATTGATGTTTTGTTTATGAAACTAATTATAGCTTTAATGGTAGTCGAGAAGTAACACGATATTTTACCACGAAATTTTATACATCACAGAAATCTAATATTTTGAACAAACTTTGAGGAACTAGCTTGAATGACGAAGTTGTGGATTTCATTATTTCGAAAACGTTTTACCTATTGTAAATTAATTAGAATTTTTCTATGTATTTACACAATGTCAATCTAATCTTATTTCGACAATATAATTTGAAGAAAACAATTCCAATTATGTTTACAAAAGTGTATTTATTGAACAAGAGAGCAATAGAAAAGAGAGAAACTGTTCAATTGTTCATTTAAAACGATCTTCAAAACGATATAAAGCAATATAAAATACCTTCAAATAAAACAAATATAAACATAAGAGTATAAATGGAATATATATAAAAAAAATATCCATTAGAATTATATGTATAGGAGTTAACTTACGAAATCGCATGAAAATGTATATTGCGTTTATAATGTGATCAAACACAATATAAATTGATTTTCAACATATGGAAAGGATAAAGATTGAAAGTACATTGTGATAAAAAAAAAGAACAATATACCAAAATTACCTACTAATCGTATTCTTTTAGAAATAGTCTGACGTATAAAAGTATGTTTAATAAATTTACTTTTGTGAGCAATTAATCGTGCGGTATTGATTAGAAGAAACCAAAACTATAAATAACTCGAAGTCGAAAATACAAAGACAATTTTGCGATTTAGAAATATGAACTTTAAATTCTGCAATTTATTGAACAAAAATAATTCGCATTCTACAAACGCGAATGTTTATTTTGTTCTCTGGAAAATTGGGCATGTAAGATGAATAATCTTTACACCCACATAAAATAATTTCATTGCTAGTGTTCTGGAAGTTTTCTACTTGTTCTATCATTTAACGAAACGTTACATTGAAATAAGAATACCTACACTTTTTTTTTAAGAAGGCTTCTTTTTTTTTTAAATATTGGACCATTCATTTTGTGGTCCATTTCACTCAATATTACGTTGGAATTTGTAGGTAAATATCGACAGATTGTATTCACACTATTTATTCTAGAACTTTTGTCACGACAGATTGATTCAATTCTTAGAAATTTTGATATCTAACTTATAACGAAATTAATTGACTTTATCTCTAGTTTCTTCGTATAAATCTACAAGTATTATACATGCTTTCTATTCATTAAACATGTTGTCTTATAATCGTTAAGTATCACGAAATTTGAAGTTTTTCATCAAAATTTGTTTTTACGAGGCCTCAGCAGACTTGTCTTCATCCAACGAGTCATCCCTCTGACAAACAGATAGATGAACTCATAAAGGATATATATTTGAATAAATGTTGGAACGCTCAAGTAAAAAAAAAAAGTACATTTACAGAGGAAAAAACTACAAATAATGAAGCTAATTTTGTTCCCTACAGAATCGTGGCTAGGATGTATTAAATCATATTTTGTAACGCATGCGTACCCCACTACAACAAATTAATACTGCAGGGGTGGTTCGAGGATGTGTTGCACGAGCGATGTTTGGTTTGAACTTTGATTAGCAAGTTTCGCATATTTACATGTAGCAAACTTTACACACGTGCTATGAAATCTCGTTATCGAGTGTGTTCTGTATAACGTCTAGACGTATTCTGTTTGTTTATCTTGCACGTTCTGAGCTAGAAAGCTCCTGTCAAATAGGATTTACGATTTCTTATTTATACGAAGCTGAAGATTTTCATATTTATTGGCGAATGAAGTGGATATCATTCGTATCAATTATTTTGAATTTCTTGAAAATGTTCATGCGTTTAGGAGAAGATTGTTGCAGACACCTAAACTAGCTTAGTTAGCTAAGAATCAAACATACCTGGTCAGCATAGTTAGGCATGCAACAAAGAATGTACAGTTCTAGAAATTTATGAATAATTTTTTTATTTGCCCATTAGTCGTTAGCATTGTACCCTTATTTATCTGTGCAATTTCTAAAGTTTTACCAGGAACCACTCTTTAATTAGGCCTTGCACTATCCTCATTATTTTGTACAATCTAAACGTCATAACTGCACCAAATGTTTTGGACACGTTTTCATTATTAGAGAAAGAGTATTATAAGAGTAGAATTATGAGATAGGGTAGAAATGTAGGACACCAAAATGTAGAGCTATATACAATACAGAGATATATAATAACGAATGAAACGAAGTATTTATACAATTTCTGCGACATCTAGTAAAAACCATTATTTGCCTTTATTTGTTTACTTGGTACTAATATAAGACACTTGAGGAATAGGAATAATGAGAATGTCTCGTATTACTACTCCATTTTCTAGATGTTCGATTTTGTATCAATTTATAAAAACTGAAAAATCAATATCATCGGTTAATTTTAGTGCAATAGGTTGTTTTATCGAACGACGAAACTTATTGAACAACCTAGTATCTACACTTATACAGGGTGTCCCAATCGTTACCGATCGATTTGAATTTCGCATTATTTTTAAAACGTTAAACTGATTAACATGAAACTTGACATATGTTGTCTGCACAGATGCGAAATTAATCACGGAGAAATACACGGTGAGAAAATGTGTGCAAATTATTCCAATGTTTTACAAAAAATCGCGATCTTTAACGCCAACGATTCGGGAGAAAAAATAAATCGACCGGTAATTATCGGGACACCCTCTACACAATATTTCTTATGAGTTTATCTATATCCATAAAAATCGTTTGTTTTTTAACTATTCTAAAACCGTTTAAATGAAAAAATACAATGGGATTCCTCTGCAATAAGAACTTCTTAATGAAGATATTTCAGACACATTGCTGTGTAACGTTGAATACTGTTAAAATTTAAAATCGATTATGCTTTTATAATTTTAGAGTATATTTCAATACTGAGTAATACACGCGGACAGAGTAACGCTGTTACACAGGAAGTGTAGACGTTTCATACGCATTGAACCTAGTTTTAGAATTCAGATATCGCTGTTCCACTCAGTGTCAGTGTCACAAACGCACCAAGCACCAATGTTCAGTTTACCAACGCGAGAGATTAGAATTTCCCAACAGATACGTATGCCAAGAAAACCAAGCAATTTTTTATGTCTTCTATCTTCGTTTACCAATTCTTCGAAAATTTGTAGCCTCTTACACGACAAAAGTCTCACCAGCTTGAAGTCACTTGAGGTCAAATAAAAGTAAACTGTAAGGATTGTATACGTTCCATCAACCTCAGGATCGATAAGGAACTTCCGTGAAGTATAATCTCTCCCATTCTTATGAAACTTTTCCAAATTTTGTACGAACAAAATATTAACGAAACGCACAATTAATAACTACGCTCGCTACGCTGACTTTCGCAACACGACGGGTTTCGTTGATTTTCCGATTGCTCTTCATTGCCAATAACTGTTATTTCATTATATATATAAGAAAATCTTTTAATATGACAGGCAATTTTATTCCAAAAACTGTTCTTTCGCACTGAAGATGATGGGAATGAAAATGAGATTATAATGAAAACTTACTGTAAATATGTTGGAAGATGATTCAGTTTTATAACGTTTCACTCAATATTAATTGATCGTTTGAATGCAATAATTGCAGTGCCGAGTTAACAAGTAAAATCACCTCTGTAACTTATTTTCAAGTCTCGAAATTCTTCGTTTTTACTATCATTTACTAATATACGTTAAAAGTATATTCCTCTTCGATTATTACGATTTTTCTACTCGAAGCACTTCAATAAAAAAAAAAAAACAAAAAACCGAGATTCGACTTTTTATGTTGGTAGTGAAGGAACGTATACACTTCACGAAGTGATGTTTTTCTGGGTGGAAATAAAAGGGTTCTCCTTTACTCCGATTGTATTCGAAGTGCTTCGTTCGAAAACAGTGAACATCGTCGCGAGGAATTAAGTTATTTCGGATGAGTGAAAGGCCCTTTTCTCGAAGAAGGAAACGTTGAAAAAGTTTTGTGGCGGTTCTACCTCTTCCTATTTCAAACCGTTTCCATTACGGTGGTAGTTCAGTTGGTTTTATTGTTAAGACCTTCTTATGTAAAACGAAAGTGTACGGATGTTTATAATATACTGCAGCAAAATTGATTTAAGACAGATACGTGGAACAAGACAGAACGAAATAATGGAAAACTATTTGTGAATGTACTTTGCGAACATATTATTTTTAAAATGTCAACATTTCGTAATTCTATTTATGATCATTCATTTCAAGGTCGGTGAGAACACATCCTACCTATCCTTTATTTTGCGAACATACTCTTGAAAATTTCTACGAATGAGGGCAAAAATTATTCAACAATAAACATTTTAACGAAGCGTAAATAAAAATTATACGCTTTGAATGTAAATAAAGGAATAAACCCAAAATGAAAAATTCCGCATCACAATTAACACAATTTTTCTTTTATTACAATTAGACGATAGCAGAAAATAATGTAATTTGGCATATTTATTCTGACTGCTTCCTACCATAATCGAAACAAAATCTACTATAATAGCAAAATTATTTTGACAAAATTGTTTCACAAATTGCCTACCTGTTTTTTTCTTTCTAAATTGATTGGTTACGTTATTTTGGTGTAAAAAAGTGATTGCAAGTGGTAAATAGGTTTTTTTGTTGTTGTGGAAAATGGAAAGAATTGTGTATAAATACGTACGTAACATTTTATTTTAATACAAATTATAAACACGATTAAAATTTTAATTTAGTGTAGTAGATTTTAAAATATGGGATATATTTTTCTGTTGGTGATATTTTTTCAATGAAGTATCATTCAGTCAGTCTCGAAGAATCGAGTTTGTTCGAAGGCTCAGGAATTGCTTTTGATTCTTTCGGTTTCTATTTGTGAAATAGCGAATAAATTACATATAATCTAAACTGAAGGTGCATTTTTACGTCTCCCTATTTTTGTATAACACTAATGTCTCGAATAAATGTGTGAAAATTTTCAAGTAGAGCCTTTTCCCTCTGTTTCTCATTATTTCATAAGTTTTCAAAAACTCAGGCCAATCTAGAAACAATTACAAAATTAGAAATTCTCGTTTTTAAACTCGGCACTTTTGTAACCTCGTTCCTTTTTTCATTATCAATTCAAAATTTAACTCGGCAGATAGAATCGAACGTTCGAGTCGTTTCACCATTTTTCCCCCTTTTTCTTTCTGTATATTTGTCTCATCCTAGATTCTCGCTATTTTACGACTTGTTGAACAATAAATCTCCTTTTCACCGATATCATACGGTTGTCTCGAAGCGAAACGAAATTAATTTTCCCTTCCACTCTCCCTCTCGCGCTCAACGTCACGTTTTTCTATTTTCCATGGATACGCTTTCCAATGGTTTCGCGATCTCCATAGATACGGCAATAAAGATACGGCAGTAAATCCCGCCACACCGAAGCGGCATGTATCTGGCCAATTTGAAATTGCGCGCGCTGCCAATCTTACCAACTGTCCCGCGATTCCACTATGCTGCTTTCCCCCGTCACGGTTTATAAGCCCTGTGTATTCTCTACTGTGAAAGAATTGCATCGTAAAATTCATTTCGGGTCGTCAATCTCGATCGCATCTCGAGATGACTGAGGATTCGTGGAATTCAATGTTGCATCTAGGTTGGCAGGAAACTCGATTTTAATTTCTTGAACAACCTCTGACATGGAACAGACGTAACAATGTTGATAAAATTTTTCTATTACATACAAGTACACGTAAGTCGCAAAAGAAAATAGAATGGAGAATAAAGTTTCTTCTGCTTGGCGAAGAACCGAGTGGTAAAAAATTATAACAGAGTAGAGTAAAAATTGAATACTGTAATACTCGTACACTGGTGTAAAAAAATTTGGAACCACGCCATTTTTACCAAGATCGTACGTTCTGGTAAATCTTGTACTCAATTATTATTTATGTGCCGCGTGTTAACAAGAACGATTATATTTTTAAAGATTTCAATATTCGTTTGCATCTACAATATTCCAATACAAGTTATAAATTCAATTGAAAGTAACGTTCTTTCTTAACTATTCCACTATGTGGATGATATTTCATTTTTTCTTTATGTAACAGTTTGCGATTCGTTTGTTCAACTAACAAACGTTCAGTGTTACGATATTAGAGTCTAATTGGTTGTTGTTAGGATCGAAAAAATATGTAAATTAAGAATTGATCATAGATTGTTTTTATTTTCGTAAACGGATACGTTGAAGTGAGATCGGTAGCTCGTTAGTACTTTAAAATGACAAAGAAATTGATTTCTGAATAAAAACAGTGCAAAATGTAAAATATATTACTTATTAGTTCACTAATTCATCAAACTATTTTAGTCACTTTAAAGGTGTTCATTTTTTCTAAAAAAAGTTCTGTTTCTCCCAATTTACATGATTTCGAACTTTCGAATGGCAGTGTATATCAGCTAAAAATTAAATTAAATAAAACTAAATTAAATTGTATAATTTACTTCTTACATTTTGTATTAGATATTTGAAATAGCAGAAGAAGGTGTAACTTGGTTTCCAGAACCAGTTCTAGTACGTTCTTCTTTCTTGTACTCTATTGTTACAACAATTACTAAAATTATTCAGTTTCTTACAACATTGATTACCTGACAGAACGTTGATTTATTTAATCGCAAAGTATACCTAGCGATGGAAATTCTCGAGTTAAGATTACATTCAACAAATCTAAACGACGTTTTGTTTAAAATTGGTTGGCAGTAAGTCGACAAATTCCTAGGCTGAGAATGGATACTTAGGTGTGCCTTGACCTCAACCTTGAAACGGTGGAATGCACAGAGATTCACCCCACCGTAACGTTTCTACTCTGTGTGCAACGTTGCAGAACCGTCTGCAGCTGGTCGTTGCACTCTCTCTTTCTTTCTCTTTTTTTTTATATTTCTCTCTTTGGCTTGTCACCTTTTACAGTACCCTGTCTTTCCCTGCTATTTTAAAGCACGCGTTCTTTCTGCCCGTACTTCGCTGTCGTTCCCTCGTAGGTTTCTCGTGGCTGTGCGCGCTAGGCATTCTTCGGTAAAGTTTTATTTTCGAATCCCCGCGCTAAAGTTTTACTGCTGCAGTTTATTACTTTTTCCATTTGACTTATTATCTGGTTCCTTTTCTACGAGTTTTCTGTTCGGAACGCCGCGGATTATAGTTACACCGGACGTGTAGAGCAACTGTCCGTATTTCTGAGCTTGTTCGTATATCTGTCTTTTCATTAAAATTTTATAAAATAAAAGGCGCGAAGTTTTCACGAATGAATAACAGAATTAATGTTTCAAGTAAGTTTGTTTATCATATTACTCTCGAAAGTTTGGAAAAAATATTTCTTATAAAATGATGGTTTCGACTATATGGAATCCGAGTCGATGAGTTACGAATAATTTCAAGAAACGTTAACCGAATAGCGTTAATCTAGATTTAATATGATTCACATCGAGTGAAGTGTAACATAAAAGAGTTTATTGCGGCAATAACGTGTTTAAAAATGCCATCCAGAAATACTGCACGATTTGCAATGACTGCACTTATCTGCATTTTCGTGTCCTTGATCGTGACAAGTAATCTAACCTGCTTCATTAGCGTGCCAGTGCATGTGGGATATTCTAAGGATAAAATTTCCTATCGACATCGTAAATATGAATTTATGAATCATCTGCGGTTAATCTGTTAAATGTTATACTTGTTTGAAATTTTTTTTAATCGATCTACGAAAATGAGCAATCAGAGTGGATCGAAGAAGAAACTGCTACATATATAACCAACAGGTTATGGCAAAAGCACTAGAAGAAATGAAGCCAGGCATGTCGATTAATACCGCTAGGAAGAAGATATAACGTTCCACGTTCAATTTTACACAGTAAATTTAAGAATTCGTATGCAAGTTCCGAACGTGGTTAACTGTGTTAACTGCAACAATAGGTTCTGAAAATGTGTCCACTTGGTTATCCTGTAACTGAAGATTATCTGCTTAACAGTGTAGCTTTATCAGTGAAAGAATTAAACTGGTCAAATCCATTCATCGATGAAACATCATCATCTTTGAAGATACTCAATGATATCCAAAAGAATGAACGAATATGTATCGTTCTTTTTCAAGTCTCAGTGAGCGAAAACTCTGTTAGCAAATGATTTTAGGTAATAGTATTTGAAAAAAGGAAATCTTCAAGATATTAATAGGTCCAGAGAATTAATTGGTTTTATTGAAACCAAGAAAAGATTTAGTACTTGAAAAAGAGTCCAGAAATGTTTATAATATTGTCAATAATGATCAGAATCAAAATTTAACGGTATTGGTTAAACTCGTAACGCTGCAGGACAATTTGCTTCACAATAAACTCATCCCTACTTCCATTTTGATGCTCGTTGAATGATCCAAACATATAGTTATAGGCGCGATAAAAATGAGCGATTATTTACATCCCTTGAGAGACAGAAAACCCGTCTAACCCAGACCTAACTCAGACCTAATCTATGTTAATGAAGTAGAAATATGGTGTTTCCAAGATCAAGCAACTCCAGTAACTGGAAAAATGATCTGGAGTTAACCGTCGATTTGACGAATGCAAATTCTGAAATATTCGGGGAGTTTTTTATTCTTTAGTAAGTGTAACGTACAGTTTTATACGAGACACGATAGATTATATTTACGACAACTTTAGGTTACTTTGATGAATTCAAATTTTTGTATATTCGGAGAGTTTTTTGTTCATCGCTAAGTATAAAATACAATTTTATACAAGACACGGTAGATTATATTTACAACTTTAGGTTACTTTGATGAATTCAAATTTTTATATATTCGGAGAGTTTTTTGTTCATCGCTAAGTATAAAATACAATTTTATACAAGACACGGTAGATTATATTTACAACTTTAGGTTACTTTGATAAATTCAAATTTTTATATATTCGGAGAGTTTTTTGTTCATCGCTAAGTATAAAATACAATTTTATACAAGACACGGTAGATTATATTTACAACTTTAGGTTACTTTGATGAATTCAAATTTTTATATATTCGGAGAGGTTTTTCGTTCATCGCTAAGTATAAAATACAATTTTATACAAGACACGGTAGATTATATTTACGATAACTTTAGATCCAATAATGTAACATGTAAATATCGCTTTTCATTGCGCATGTCGGTCAATGAATTTAATAATGGTTGTGTGCAAATTCATCCACGCACTTGGTACAAGATTTACCGACGTGTATATAATCTCAGAATTTTGTTTGTTTGTATGGAAACTTGCAACCAAACGCAGCATGCATAATGCGACTACCCAATCATCATGATTCACCGACTGTTGATCTTTCTGTAAAATATTGGGAAATATTGTTCGACTACAAAGTTAGACGCTCGAATCGTTGTAACATTGTATTTTATTTCTGTTCGATAAGTTGAATATATATCGATGCTTCGTGACCTCAAACTGTGAATTTTGTAGCATGATCGTTGAACGTTTGTTCATTTTAAAGACTTTAAATAAGTTCTGGCTGACAATTATAAAGATAAATTCTGATGATCAAACCGCATGCAATGTTCTCGCCAAGAGAACCCCGTGGAACTTTCTGCACAGAAACCACCCCTTTTTTATCGCATTCCTTCGTCACAAATCGTATACAACCACAAGAAAAATATTTTTTAACGATATACGACGTCACGGTTCTGGAAACGAAGTCTGTAACATTTTAAATTTAAAGTTTCTGGATGTAACGTTACTTCACGAGTAACGATTAATTTATTATAGAAAATAGTTACACATTCGTTAAAGAAATATTAAGGAATTTAAGTGCCATTTTGAATAATAAAAACTACGTGAATCAATATACACGCATAGATAAATGTTTCGTATTTAATTTCGAATATTGTCATATCAGGAGTAATTAAAAGTTTCAATTGTGGTCACGGTTAGGTGACGAGTGACCTAGTATCTTTGAATAAACACGATGTGTTAAATTCCGTGGTTCTTCTCTGTTGAGGAGTAGCTTGAAGTTTATCGTCTATGGTGTATTCTTTGTGAAAGAAAAAATGATTAAATAAAATGGTACAGTGGAAAAAGAATTCAGCCTTGGGACAGAAGGTCTGGCTGCATTCGACATTCAATTCTTGGGCATGAAGAAACGTGATGGAAGAAACGAACTGGCTGCCCTTGTCCTCGCTTTCGCGTCTGCTTCGCAATTTTTGGCGCAAATCTTATTCAGAGACTTCATTCCAGTCTTTGCGATGTAATTTCACGGCGTGCATTAATTAAAGTATCTTCGCCAATAATTGTTTTTCATTTGTGCGTCCGCACCTTTTTTTCTTCTCGTTACCGGACTTGCGGTTAGGTTTACAAGCAACCTCCTTTAGATGTACATACGGACCTTGCTTTTTCGGAATCGTGCAATTACTTTTTGTTATATGTATTATTGCATTGTAGTTATCCATATTTCGTTATTTCTTTTTTATAATTACGATCAATTTGTGCTTCTCGGTAGTTTGTAAACATTAATGGAAGAGAATTTTAAATTTTCAGCAGCAGTGAGTCGTATTTGTTAATTTTCAGTAACTATTGAATTCTTTCGAAAGAAAATTTCATCAGGATGACCATAAAAGCGATTATAATTTACATTTTCAAGATTCGCGAATGCCAATAAATGAAACCTAAGAATTGGTGCAAAAATTTGTTTTCCTCGAAAAAATGAATGCCTCTATTTAATTAATCCAGAGGAAAATTATTTCGTAATTTCTGTTAAAATGAATTTACGTTCTCGTATTTACACACACACACACACACAAATAATAAACCGTAACTTAATAATTTTTGTCCTCATTCGTAGAAGTTTTCAAGAGTGTGTACTTTCTAGTTTTCTGCGGAAGCTCACAAAATAAAGGATAGGTATGTAAATTAAAAAAAAAATCAGAATGTTCGATATTCTCTAACTCCAAATGGGTTCTCACTGACCTTGAAATGAATGATCATAAACAGAGTTATGGAACGTTGGCGTTTTAAAAATAATAAATTCGCAAGGTACATTCACAAACAGTTTTCCATTGTTACGTACATATTTATAAAAATAGATTATACAATACAAATATAATGTAAAGAAGAATAAATTCTATAATTGTTTACCAGGAGTGGACAAAATATTACTGGTCGGTCAAAGTATGACATACCAGATGGTACTTCTATAGTGATTTTAAAGTTCAAGAAAATCTTCAATTATTACTTTCGTTGTTACTAGTATAAATAAAGTGATATTCTCATTAGCGATAAAGCAGAACGCGTTATATTATCTTTATTATTTTTCAGTACGTTGACAGGAGTGGTTGTAACGTAATAAGTTAATTTACAGTTTCACGATTTGTAAGTAAGGAAAGTTGGAAAACAAAATATTTTAAAAGCGCTAACAATTTTGTAATTATTCAAAGAACATTGGTACCGATTTTTTGGATTATCAACCACCAGGAATCGTTTTCTGGCCGAAGAATTTTGGTGATACACACGCGAAGAAGTCGAAGTAAATCGTTGATACGATTCCCGGGAATTTTCAAAGTTATCGAGCACAGCGACTCGTATTTTCCTATCTCTTGGTGGCTTCAGATTCAACAGGTTGCAACTATCGACCACGAGACGAAAAGAGACTTGTCGTTCTTCTTTCGTTTTCCTTCCTTCCTTCCTTCCTTCCTTCCTTCCTTCCTTCCTTCCTTCCTTCCTTCCTTCCTTCCTTCCTTCCTCCTTCCTTCCTCCTTCCTTCCTTCCTTCCTTCCTTCCTCCTTCCTTCCTTCCTTCCTTCCTTCCTTCCTTCCTTTCCTTCCTTCCTTCCTTCCTTTCTTCCTTTCCTTCCTTCCTTCCTTCCTTCCTTCCTTCCTTCCTTCCTTCCTTCCTTCCTTCCTTTCTTTCTTTCTTTCTTTCTTTCTTCGTTAACTTTTTATTCACTTCTCTCTTGTTTCAATTAAACGTCCCCTGACACTCTGCTCCGTAGTGCGTAATTCCTTTTTGTCCCGTCGACGCAGCTCGCCTTTTGCTCACCAAAGGAAGCCGTTATTCGTTTGGTAAATTGATATAATGGAAATTGCGCCTTGTGCTTCTTACCTGTTTAGAGGGACTTTGACTTTCAATGCTTACGTTGTTTCCTGAAGTGTACAGTAACTGTGGTTCTACCTAGGATTCGCTATTCCAGCTTATTTCTTATTAAAAATTAGATTAAATGCGCAGCCTAATATTCTGTGACTTTAGATTTCCGAAGATACAATTGTACTTTCTTTTTGTAAATGTTATAGCTGAAACATTCGAACACATTTTGACAGTTGTAAGACACCCAAGAAAGGTAACAAAAAATGCATCAAAGTGAATAAAACTAAATACACAGATACAGATTGCAATGTCTTAGGAAATACTTAGTTACTGATAGTTACCGAAGTATGAAAGGTATTAAATGAAGAGGTATTAAAAACCTTCACTTCTTAAATATTGACAAAATAGAGGGAAAAACACCGTTAATAATTGAATAATTCTAAAAAGAAGTTCGAAACAAGTCAAATTGACCCTTTTGATAGTTTCAGTGTCAAGAGATCGGTTAGTCGATTAACAGTCGTTCGTAAACGATAAACCATGAAATCAATCGAGCTATCGATAGTCACTCGGGATTCGATGCGCAGCTATCAATCAGGATTCTGCGGAGCAATTAAATTCTTCCTAGTCAGTCGGTTTAGCTAGTTCTAGAAGCAACCAGATTGCATTCAAATTTGAGGGCCGAACAGGGCTCATCGATTATCATGTACGAATCCTCCTGATCGTCTGTTAGTTACTTAATATTTTACAAAGAAACGTGGTAAAATCGATTCGTTTTCTGATACGGAGATACCAGAAATACCCGAAGTCTTTGGAGTAATTCGGGTGGTACTCTGTAGCCTTAACAATGCTGTTAATAATGCTTGAGCGGTTGGTCGTTGAAGGAAGTTTCGCTAACTGAAAATTCAAACGACCGAGGTCATTAATCGTCGAAACTGTCGACGGAATCGCGGATGCGAGTGCAGAATCTCGAGGACGCTATCGTGGTATGCAAATTTGATCGCGTTACCATTTCTCCCCCGCTCGTCGACGAAACAAATGTCGCGCTGTTACGCGTTTCCGTTCGGCTACGTGACCGATTTATTGCCGCGTTACGACATTTATTTTATCGTCCTGTCACGTGTGCTCGAAACTCTCGAACGTGAAACGCCGCGAACTTGAAACGCGCCAAAGAAATATTCCCTGGCCTTTCACCGTGCAGGTAAACGTTATTTCGGAGGAGACGAAGGTACTAGGGATGATAAATGGCGATGCGCGCAACAACCGGACGACGCACGGCCATTTTCGTTCTACTTTTATTCGTCAGCGACGTGATCTCACGATGCATTGCAACTTAACTTTTCGCGTTCTGTCATTGCCACGAGCATGCTTCTCGCTACGAAAATTGTTGTCGTAACCCTTTTGTTATCGAGAACGATGCTATATCTTGGTACCACGATGTCGCTCGTGCGAAGCCACGGACGAGATATCTCGCGTCACTATGTCGCTCGTGCGATGCTATGGACGAGATATCTCGTGTATCTTATACCAGACGATTAAATTTTTCGGACGAAAATTTGGGTTAAAGAAAACAAAATCCATTTACGAAACATTTTGTCGTTAGTGGAAGCAAAGTAGAAAATATATACGAAGAGTATGTTACATTTTTGTAAAAGTAAAATGTCTTCCTACTCTACCATGATTCTGGGCTCGATTCAGAAGAATTTAATCTACATCAGTCCTGACTGCGTAAGAACGTTCTTATAAATTGCAAAGAATACGATAATCTTCGTCAAGGTCATTGATTAGACAACGCAATTCCAAATTGTACTTTGCACCGATGGAAATCAAATTTTATCATTTCAGTAATCACTGTTACATGTACAGGCTGAAACAGTTTCGAAGGGAGATTGATAATAATCCTCGGCTATTTAGTGGTCTCTGAAGCAAATCGGAGTAGGTTAGATAGTATCCTAAAGTTTCATGGTGACACAACTTTCCTTAATTAGTATTTCTCCCAGAATTTGTCTAAAATCATCTTTTCGAAGGATATTTTACCCTTCTACATTTTTCTAGCTTTCTCCCACATCGTTAAGAAGCGTCCTGTATGCAAACTCACCTGTGTCTCACCTTTCGAAACAATATCTTTTTTCCAGTGTAGTCAAACCCGTTCAACGTCTACCATTTCTAACATTCGAAGAACTATAAACTAGAGACGAGTAAAATTTGATTCTAATGAAAAATGACGAATAAAACTATTCGCATTTATAAGGATTTACCTATTCGTGACGCTGGGTCGATCGAACGATTACGTTCTGATCGGTATGAAATAAAATATTTCATTTTCTAATTAAAAATTCTAATTTCTATTCAACGAATCTCTCTTGAACTCTTCGATCACTTGGAAGTAATATTTGTAATTCTATAACTAGAACTAAATAAAAATCTGTCTGTCTCTTTTCTTCGGTGTTCGTAACTTTACTCAGTTCTATACACTGATAATTTCTATCGTTCGTACTTGGAGCGTCCGCTTGGCCTTTTCTTTTTTTTTGCAAATCAATTTAACCACGGATGTTCCAAGGGAGTAACTGTTGCGAACAGATGCCGCTGAAGCATCGCTGAGGCGTTAAAACGGATTGTTTCCGAAAAAAGACTCGCACAAAGCGTCTCTTTCGTTTGATCGACTACCTCTTGCTATTTCGACCGGAAACCTGAAAACCCAGTTAGGGCAAAACACGCGTCACCGTGTCAGCGATCTAAATCATTAAAGCGGCAGGTTTCGGGGGTCGGTGGTGGCCGACGACAACAATGCCAACGACGTTCGTGTCCAGCGTGTGTCGACCATGCCAGATCCTGAGCAACGTGGCAGCCACTCTCGCTGAAACGAGTTTACGCGTACAATGTATTAGAGGCGTTGCGGCTTTGGTCGGCCACGATAATGGGCTTGGCAACGGGATGTTAGGTGCCCATATGCCGATGACGTTCAACGAAGGCCAACGTCTCGTTTCCCTCGGATCATCTCGTCCTTCCTGTCAACCTCGCGGCGGTCCTCTTTTCAGTAGGATGATTGCACGACACCGCCACCATCTTGATCGGCGTTGTTAGGGATAATTGGAATCAACGTGGCAATGAATGCTCGGGAAGAAGATGGACAATACGAAACAATCGAAGAGGTACATGGTCAATGATTTAGGGGCTACGTCACTCTGAGACGTCAGAAAATGGGTAAATTTTGCGAATTTTTTTTCTGAGTAGTTTTTTTTTTCCGAATGAAAAATGTAGTCTTTCGCAGAGAATATAAATATAACTTACACGTGTTTTTCATTTTCTTTTCGTTAACGTAAATACAAAATGGCTCTCCACGTTTCATTTTATAAATAATATTGTGCGTTTCATCGTACGTCTGTATATTTTTATCTATTTTCATAGCTGTTTAATATTTTGTATATCGATTTGTAAATAGCAAATTATCCTCACTTTGAGCATACAAATTTCGTTTTTCTTTTTGCCGATTGATTAATATAATGCATAGCTACTTCGCGAAAATGAATAAAAATCGAACTCATTTTATAGAGATATGGTTATACCAGTGCTCTCTTCTACTTTTCAGTAAGGGAAGTACTGATTCTGCTCTTACAGATTCATTTTTTATTTATCGAACGAATTATCTATATCAGCTTCTCGCACCATCCTTTCGACAATTATCGCGAAGCTCCAAGTCGGAGAAAAATGTATACAAGATATCGTCATGAATGTAGTTTCGTTAGCAAATCGTAGAACACCGCCTGCGTATCCAAACGGAACGTGTCCGGTTGAGAATAGCACGAATAAGGAAATCGTGAGATAGACGATTCCACGAAGTGAAATAAACGAAGCCAGCGGAGCGGAGGCAGAGTAGCGAACGAGGAACGGGTGTCAGGACTGGCGAAGAATTGCGGCTGGATACGGCCGATCTCAAGATCGAAGGTCGTCGTTGCAATTTAAACGGATTTATGGTACTCCTGGTACCTTTAAGTCACACTCGTTCCCCCAGGCCTCGAATTTTCGAAGTCGGTTCTTACGGTCTGCCACGAACCTGGAAAAGTACCCTGTCGTGCTCGATCTGTGTTACACCACGCTGCGTTGGACAGGCCAGTATCTTCTCCCAAGAGAATTGATGAAATTTCAATTTATAAATCACTGACTCTGCGCACTTTTTGATGTACAGGTGCCGGCCATTCCTTTTCGGATAAGGAATTAATTGATACGTCCACAGTTGTGTATACCACTCGAATGTATAGAAAATCTCATCAATTTTTATAAGAATAAAAAGAATAAAAACCTTCTTTTCTGTAGGTAGAGCCTATGTTCTGCAATTTTCATCGTTCGCTAACACTGTTCCTTTTCGCAGATTTCGCAATATCTTGATGTTTATTTATCGTAATTATTAACAATCGTCGTAGGACCATACTTTAAACAATTATTAACAATGTCCTGGTATAAGTAATGGATTGAAACATCAATTTGTAGAAATATTCGGTTCAATCGGACAAAGGCAATAGAATTAACTGTAAATCACCTTGTCGAGGGGTATATATACGTAGAGCTCTAGGTTGTCGAAAAATTTCATTCTTCAGGAAGTCTTCGAGGTGGATGGATCTCTCCCTGCAGGGCACTTGGACCATCCGCGGATTACCCTGGAGCATGGCTCGCCCAATGATGACCAGTGCCATTTTGGGCACCTAGGCCTTTCACAAACCATCATAAATGCCATTTGACCCCTTGGTAACCAGTGCCGGCGACCATTCTCTAATTTTTATTGAATTTTTTTGTTTGCTTCGTTTATCTTACTTGTTCAGACACATCTGTATTTATTCTCGAATTTTAATTTGTATTTGTTTTCCCATGTTTATTTTCTCTGTTACTACACGAATGTATTTAACTATTAGCTCACATACACTGCGTTAATAGTTATTTACCCAATGTGTCTATACTGAATGTATCTATAGAAATTCTACTCGAGAGAAGAATGCAAAAGAGCGTGAAAGTATAAAAAGATTTTATTTCTTCGTTTTTGATCTGAAACAAGTTTTGTCCACCTCTGTGGCTGGCTTTTGTTTCGAAATAGAATTCGTTACCAACGTCGAATTCAAAACAGTTGGCGAACTCGATGATTCATCTTAAAAACGAAAAATCTGCATTTGATTTTCAAAAGTATATGAGATTTTTATAAATTTATTTAAATTGAAGTCTATTTTTTCGGTTGTATATTTTTAATAGCAGTTTTAAATTTTGAATTTTATAGTTTCAAAAGCTATCAAAAATTCTCATTTATTTTAAATTGAAATATAGTTCGTTAAAATGACCGTAATACACCAATAGAAGTGTAAATATTTTATTCTTTGTTCGTTCGAAATTTTTTTGCCTTTTAATCATTAATTCCTTTTTCTTCTTAAAAAAAAAAAATTCTGTGTTATAATTCGCAGGAATTTCGGTTTACCTCCGGACGCATTTTTAACAATATTACCTACTCTCTTGGTACATTTTTCGTTTAATGTTTCCGTTGTTACATTTTCTCCCTAGTACATTTCTACATTTCTTCTTTAATCATTATCCCTTTCTTTATCCTTAGCAGGTGTTCTTCCTTCAGTTTCAACTTTTTCACCTATTCTACTACAATTTGCACAAAGATCTGCGCGTTACAAAATTTGTTCTTTTTAACGAAACATTCGTTTACTCGATATAGATTTCCTACAGTAGAAATTTTATAAAACTATTACTGCTCCTTTGTATCTAGTTACTGTATACTCTGGAACGAATATAAATTGTGTTAATTTTATTACCGAAGAAATTGTACTTTCTTAATCATTTTAAAGTCGTACTGACTGTACTCCAAAGATCCATAAAAACTACATTATTATATACGTTTAATTAATACAAAACGGTCGATCGTTACGCCCACGTTTCTCAACCCGACGAAACAAAGTTTCGCTTACAGTGAATTTACTTTTCCGCAGGTTCTTTCTATTCTTCCATTCTTTTTGTCCAATTTCGTTCTTCCAATCTTCTATCCTCTTTGTCACCTTCGTCCGACTTTCCCCTACTTCGCCCCCCTCCACCGCGGTGGCATAAGTTTCTGCGAAAGGAAGGCAACTTGCACGTAAAATGGCACGACGACGACGACCTCGAGGCGCAAACAGTTTCCACTTTTCCGCGAGAAATTCGTGACATTATCATGAGCAAATTTGACTTTCTGCCTCTTCCCCCTCCCCCTCTCCTGCCCATCCTCCTTACTGCCTACCCATCAACGGCGTTCTCTTCCTTACGCGGAGTAAGTTCGCAGTATAACCAACGGCTGCTCCACTCCCAAGGGGACGAAGCCACGTGCATCATCCGCCTTTTCAGCATCCGCTTCCAAACCACTTCGGGATTGACTATGCATCAGCCGAATTCCGGCGGCTCGCCATTCTGCCTACGCTTGAATTCCAGCTTAACCGACTGGAAAACTGGAGTCAAGCATGTTACGAACTCTCTTTATTCCAATTCTTTCGCTCTTTCGTGTTTTTTTTCCCTTGTCTGTAAAGTACTCGAAGACTGCAAGACAATTTGGATGTCGATGATTCTTCATCGGAGAAGATCGCGGATCTTGCATCGAGTGTATAATTAACATGGGTTGTTGAAACGAAAGAAAATAGGTTTCAGTGGATATGGTCGTTTGAATCCCGACGAAAAGACGTCTTTTACACTTTTCGTAGAAACATCTAACGACATCGAATTGTCCACATATGTCATACATATATTTTTTTTAACTCGGAATAACTCTTCTTTCATTTATTGAAATTGCTATCAGCGATTGGTCTGCGAACGTTTTTGGATAGAAATACTTGTTTTCTGATTTTTGTGAAACGATATTTGTGAAACGATCTAATGAAGTATGTAACAAAATCGGTATTCTTTGTTCCTTATTCTTCGTAGAGGATAATATTTATTGGACAAATTTGTATTAATTGAATTAGACAATAGAATAAATTTGCAGTTCTAATAACGTTCATAAAGATAGTTCAAAGAGCAGAAAAATAATTTCTTCTCAATGTTTACGTTCCGCCCACTTACTTTAAGTTCTTTTCGGAAAGTGATGTTAATTAAGATGAATTGCTACAAAGGAAATGAAGTAAACATGTTATACAACGAAATGTGATGTTAAATTATATTGGAATGAAACGAAATGAAATTAAATGTATGTAATAAAGTGGACTTGTGATACTAATTTATAATAGTAGGTAATACTAGGTAATATTGAAAGAAGCGAAATTTAAAATGAAGTGTCAAAATGTAAATGATATGATTTATATAACTTACTGTACAAATTGGGACACTGTTATTTTCGTACCATTTTCGAACTTTATTTAAATTATTACTTACAATTAGAGTAAACGAACACTACTTAAATTTTACAAGTATTAAGTTTTTCAGTAACAAGTGAAACGTATGAAAATATAATTATTACTCCTCCGATAACAGGAATGAAAATTATATCTATACGAGAATAAATTTATTTCAAAATTTCAATATTTAAGAATTGATAGTAGAATTGTATATATGAATAATTAAGTTTAATACAAAATTTAATGTATCTATCTAAAATTAATTTCGTCGTATATGGTAAGGTATACCACAATAATTCACGCTTTTAAATGATAAATCGAAACTGTCAATCTTATTTGAAATTGATCTGGTTAGCAATTTTTATCTCGAACGAAGACCTAATTTCGCATATATTATTTAATCAAGGAAGTGAATGAAATAGAACAGCAGTGTTTATATTTTGGTAATAGAATGTTCATATTTTGATAACAGTAGGCTCTCGCATAACGTATTATAGGAAATTGTGTTATACGACAATTTTGAAATAAGTATTGAGATGCAAATTTTTTTTTTTTTTATGTTTTACCTATTAAGGTAGTAAAATAACAATGTGAAATGCACATATAGCAAATTAAAACGAAAAGATAACTTTATTGAATTCTATTGTATGTTTAACAATTCATCGTAAGATATGAAATATCTACACGTGCTATTACTTAAAAAAAAATACATATTACTGATGTATTTAAACAAAACTATTTTATTTTATATAAATTTGAAAAAAGAAATAATTTAACACATTTATTACTTATAATTAGTCAAACGAAACTCAAAAAATGATCCTTGGTCACGGTTCGTTTGGATGCAATTGTTTGTTTTCGCTTATTGATTCAGTTCCACTTTCAATATTAATATTTCTCTTCTCTTCGATAGATGTTTTTTCTTGTGGTATTTTATCGATTGGAATACCATTTGTCAGCAGCTTCACATTGTTTGATTCCAATTCTCTTTGAAGTTTTGTTTTAAACAAAGATTTAAACGAATTAGAATTTCAGCAACTATTAAAAGAATCTGCAGAAAAGCTAAGTTTCGAGGAAATAAAACATGTTTCCACGAACGTGTCTCACAAATAGGAAACCCATAGGTTGAGCTTCTTTGCAGATTCTTCCAATAGTTGCTAAAATTCTGATACTTTTAAATCTTTGTTACAATCGATCAATTTAAAAACATCATTCTCATTCGTATCATTAAAACCCTTCTTTTTCAATATTTACACTATAGTTATAATATATGTGGTCAGTGTTTATGGCCGTTAAAAATAAACGATTTTCGGTATTAACTATTTTAGGCCAAATATTTTACCAGCAGTATGCATAGTTGACAGCTTTAATCCTTTAGGGAACAGGAGTTTTTCATTAATTAATCGAAACGATTCGAGCTTGTCACTGTTAGGATGTTTGGCCCTAACATGATTCGTCGTTCGAAAAAAAACGAAAAAAAAATAAAAAATAAAAAAATAAAAAAAAAATGCAACGCACAGGACGCGGAAACAGCTCGTAATTTTGAGATGGACAGGCATGTCCGGGACACGTTCACAGCTGGAATGAATTCGTTCGATCGGCCAGTTTTGATGGAAATTGAAACGGTGATCGAACGCCAATTAAACGCGGAGAAGGCGCGCAATTCAGAGTCGCCATTCGAACGACATTGACACTTCAATTTCACTAATTTTGTTATGGTTCACCAATCGTGAATGTTTATTAATTGTGGCTCCGTTACGCGAAACGATCTACCTTTTCCATAGGGGCAAGGGACATGTAATCGAGATTGTCGTTCCGCTTGCCTCGTTTCACCTCGAAACTATTTTTCAGTTAACCCGTTTCGGTCACGTGAGAGCTGTTTAAAAGTTAGTTTCCGGAGTTTCGAAAATTTCGGCCCGGTGGTTGACAAATATTGATCAGAAACTAACCCGTTAAAGTTCTTTTATTTTTCACCGTGAATTAGCAAAATTTAATTACAAAATGTTCGTTTTACGGTAATTATGAGACTCTTTCTAGAAATTTAGAACCACGAGTTAAATGGAAGACGTTCAAAATTCTCATAAGATGAAGCACAAACAGTTTATTTAAAATATTTGACTGCCAAAGACAAACCAGAACTGTATTCTCAACGCTGAACACTAATTGTAGATTGTTCCTATACTAAAACAGTTTTCTACGTATCTACAATGAAGTAAAATGCAGATGAAGTCTACTCGTAAATTAATTTGTGTCGTCAGCAAATATCTTTCAGAATGGTATACAAGGGCTATACCTATAGTAAGTTACTAAATTTTCAAACCCTCCCACCATCCCGTACAAACTGACGCACTCAACCTTTTCTTGGATTTACCTGCAAATCCTTTCAACCTTGCCAAGAACTCCATCTTTTACGCTCTTCAAAATCCGATGCAATCCAAGGAATAGAAATCTCAATATAATCAAGGATTAAAACGAAAAACTAAAACACGCTGTATTAAAATTCTTATGGTATAATCAAGGATTAGAAATATCGATAGATCGAAAATCAAAAATCGATATGAGAAACCATACGCGCGGCGTTAAGATGCCTCCAATAGTTGGCTAGTTAATCAGTCAATTTCTCGAGAATACTTCAGACGGTTAAACAATCGGTTAAGCTTTGCCAGTTACGAGATCTACCTACGAGTAGCTCGGAGATTTAAAACGTTCTTCTACTTTCGTTTTCTTAAAGTTCACACCTGAAAAAAATGATCCCTGAAAGGTGAACGTTGAAATTAAAAAATCAGCATTGTTATAGAATTTTAAATTGAACTCTCTGTGTCATCTGGCATTGTACTCTAAACTTTAAAGAATCTACTTAGGTTAAAAGTAATGTTATACTCTCTCAATCTTGACTAATTATTTAAAATGCAATTAGGGAATTTTAAAACGTACAATCCATACAAATAAATTTCTCAACAATTTTATCAATTACAATATTTTCCTTGCTCGTAAGTCCAAAAGTAAAAATATAAACTAACCTCGTAATGAGTATTAATGTACGATTGGCAATTTTTTCACTCAACGGTACTGTGACAATCAACGTGTCGTCACTCGTTCTCTTGAATTTCTATCGCCTTTCGTTCACTTGAAGTCTCCCGAGACGCCATAGGGGCAAAGAGGGTTCAGATTACCCACCCCCATCCGAGCTGCACATTCTGAACCTTAGCCACGCACTCTGCCATAGTAATAGGAATAGATTTCAATTGCATCCCCATCTCAATATGTATATAAATATAAAGCTTGGAGACTATAAACTACCGAGGTTTCGTTTACGTTTATATTTCATGCATGAAACGTCTATTTTATCTCACAAGAGTTATTTAATATGAAAAAGAATATTATGTAATATCAACAGTTATTTTCTATAGGTGGAGTAATAAAGATGATTTTAAAATATTAATTTTCCTTAATGGAATCAAATATTTTGTACGACACGATTCGATTTATCTCCAGTTATTTTTAACAAAAAAGTATTGAGCCATGTTTTTCAAAGAGAATAGTAATATTTCTAAAGGTATTAAAATTTTACATTGTTATTACCGCATATAAGAAACAGAGGGCGAACGGAATAATGAAAATCGGTAAATTAAGTTTTTTCATAGAGAAAAGTATACATCTTTTTACGAAAGCGATGAATACATTTTCCGTACATTAATATATGAAAGTTATTATAGTAGCTACCAAGACAATTTTTTTTATATCTATATTTGTAACTTTCCCAGAAGCTTTTTGTCTGAAATATTTTTTCATCAGACTATTAGAAGTGCCTGATGAATCGTGATATGTTCCAGACACTGTATATAACTTCTTTTGAAATGAATATAAAAATTAATTTTTGTTCATTTCTAAATTAAATTCTTATTAAACTATTTTTATTCCTTAAAAGAATTTTACTTACTTCTACTGGTAATTATATAACCATTGCTTTCCTAGCATGTTGCAAGAAACCTAGCAAAACTTGTTGTTCTATATTAGATGTAACTATTGTATAGTAGTACAATAGTTCGCTACCTTCTTCAACAGTCAGTCCACATGTGTCTGTAACTACTTGGACGAATAGGAGACTAGAATTGCATCAACACAATGTACCAGTTCACACATCCGTTATCGCGATAGCCAAAATCAACGAGTCAACGTTCGAATTACTTTCTCCCGCATTCTATTCTTCAGATTTATCCTCCTCGGATTATTCTCCGTTTCCAAACTTGAAAAAATGACTCGTTGGTAAAAGATTTGCCAACAATGAAGACACAGAGTCTACGATTGATGGTTATTTTGCAGAGCTCGACAGTTCTCACTGTAAACAGAGTATCGAAGCTGTTGAACATCGTCGAGAAAAGTGTATCGGTCTAAAAGTAAATCTAGGTAGAGAAACAAAGATATCTTTTCCCAAATTGTTCGTTTTCTCTGTCAGGTCAGGTACTTGTGGAACTATCCTCGTACTTGTGGTCAGAAAGTCGAGACGTGTGAATAATTTAACATTATCGTTATCATAAAAGGGGTGTATCGTCGTTCAGCTGCCTGAACGTCTAACATCCTTCACAATACTCTGCGTGGAATAATGTCGAATTCCACGCAACAGTGTATCGACTCTGAACGTTTGTCTAAAAGTAAGTCTAGGTAGAGAAACAAAGATATTTTTTCCCAAATTGTTTGTTTTCTCTGTCAGGTCAGGTACTTGTGGAACTATCCTCGTACTTGTGGTCAGAAAATCGAGACGTGTGAATAATTTAACATTATCGTTATCATAAAAGGGGTGTATCGTCGTTCAGCTGCCTGAACGTCTAACATCCTTCACAATACTCTGCGTGGAATAATGTCGAATTCCACGCAACAGTGTATCGACTCTGAACGTTTGTCTAAAAGTAAGTCTAGGTAGAGAAACAAAGATATTTTTTCCCAAATTGTTTGTTTTCTCTGTCAGGTCAGGTACTTGTGGAACTATCCTCGTACTTGTGGTCAGAAAGTCGAGACGTGTGAATAATTTAACATTATCGTTATCATAAAAGGGGTGTATCGTTGTTCAGCTGCCTGAACGTCTAACATCCTTCACAATACTCTGCGTGGAATAATGTCGAATTCCACGCAACAGTGTATCGACTCTGAACGTTTGTCTGAAAGTAAGTCTAGGTAGAGAAACAAAGATATCTTTTCCCTAATTGTTCGTTTTCTCCGTTAGGTCAGGTACTTGTGGAACTATCCTCGTACTTGTGGTCAGAAAGTCGAGACGTGTGAATAATTTAACATTATCGTTATCATAAAAGGGGTGTATCGTCGTTCAGCTGCCTGAACGTCTAACATCCTTCACAATACTCTGCGTGGAATAATGTCGAATTCCACGCAACAGTGTATCGACTCTGAAGGTTTGTCCAGTTTTTCGGCCGCGTTTCACCGTTGAAATCGATTCGATGAAACGGAGTTTGCTCCTCGTTCCTTTTATTTCCTTATTCCTTTCCCGGATGACAGATGCTCTCCTCGATGTTTCTCTCGTTTCCACGTCGGTCGAGAAATCCAAGAAATTCACGCTCGCGGAAACGTCCCGTCGACCGGGAATATCCGCTTATCCTTACAAAAGTGGCGGAACGAAGGGCGGAGGGGGAAGAGGGGAGCTTTGGAAATTTACGCGCGACGGATTTTGCTGCTCGTTTGCGCGTCCAGGTTCTACGGAAGTCGAAGGTCCCTGGAGCGTGCGAATCGAGATATCTCGATTAGATAGCTGATCCCGTGGCTCAAACCGAACGGAAGCGTATTTTTCTTCCCGTGTTTCGTTTCACGATAATGCTGTCGTTTTATGTTGTCGAAGGACGACCTCGTTAAAAATACACCGATGTTATTCAATTATCCGCTCTTTTATCCATCAAGGGGAATAAATTCTCTGTTGCTTGTAGAAATAATAAAGGCGGAAGTAATTGTTTAAACTGGATTGGCGAATCACTTGGTACCTTGGAGAGTATTTTTAACCCTAGTGACAGTTCCTTGGCTCTTTTTCGTGCCAGGGTGCCCATGATAATTAAGGTGGAACACCACCCTGACGAGTCAAGAAAAATCGAATTCTTCTTCTCCCTTATTTTCTTAAAGTTTAAAGGGCGTGGAATGTTGCGTCAAAAAGATATTTCGAAATTCAAACATTTGTCGAAATTGGAGCTACGAGTAAACTTGTCGAGTCTCGAAAAATTTTTACAAATTTTACAAAGAGAGTTTACAATTTCGTACAAAATAGTGTTCTCGTTCAATAAATTATAACCGTCGAGTTGGAAATCGAATGAGTTTTTCTTTCATGTACTTGGACCAAAGACAAGTTTCGCAATTTTTTGCAATTATTTTTAAGAAGTAACCTTTTCTAATAACTGAAGAAAATTGAAAAATCGGAAACAATTAAGAATGTACTGGTGTTTCTCCTCTTTATGGATAAATTTTGAAAAATAGTGTCTATTTACAATTAACTATTTGAAAATTATATATCATTCACTTTGAATATATATATAATTGAAAATTGGTCTATAAATAGGACAAACCGAACTGTATAAACTCTTAATGTTTTACAGATTTTTAAGTTTTTCTCAGTCATCGGGGAAAATATTTCTTTAAAGCGATTGCAAATAAAAACATCTGTAAATAAATTCTTCTTCAACCTGAAGTAATTTTTATGGGGTGATTCTTTGTACTCGAATGATTTTTATTTGAAAAATTGTTCGATGGATTTTTATAATATTATTGATATGTACAAGTGATTTACAAATTTACACGGTGATTGATCGTAACAACTAGCTCATAGAAGTATGTTCCTTTAACTACTGCCAGAGATGGTTAAAATTCTGATAACAACGAATACAAGATAAACAACTTTTAACGAGTTATTTGTTCAATAGAAATTACAATTAAATTGTACATCACGTTGAACAAATAAAAGCCTATTCGAGTAACTGTTAATCGGCTAAATATTGCAAATAAATAGTTGTATAGAGTTTTAATCCGTCAGCTATTATTCGAATAAAATGCTGCCCTCGGAGATACAGTAATTTCAAATCTGTATTGTAATACTATGTTTTGCAACAAAAGTTATACGAATTCCTGAAAAATATTAAATTTTCCTTAAAACAAATACAATTAATAAGTATGATTATTGGGCAAAATATTATGCCGGAATGAGGTAAACATACGTTGTTACAATTAAACTAATGTTTAGCGTAAATTAGTTAGAAACCTTGATCAATGGGTAGGTAAAACGACTGTAATATTCATCGCAGATAATAGTAATGTGTTCAAGACAATAATTTTTTGCAACATTTACAAAGTATCATATAGAGAGACGTAGTAACTATAATAGTTACTCTTATAACTAACTACTCTTATGACCCTAATAGCAACAATAAACTATAATAGTTACTCTTATCGGCAAAGAAATGTCTGTTTAACACTAGAACTACCGACAGTGAACGTGTTTCTATTTCTATGGAATCGCATACGTATGTTTAAAGTTAGACAAAAAAAAGACAAATTAATTTACGAGTATTAATTGTCTATTTTGATAAATATCCAAGAATATTACAGACAAAGATATCGTTAATAATGAAATAGTTTTAAGAAGAAGTTTCAAACGAGTCAAATTGATCTCTTCGGTAGTTCTGGTGTTAAAAATATTTATAAAAAAATTTTGCGTATATCTCTCGGATTTGTCTTTCTAGAAGTAAGAAGTGTTTCGAGTACATCGATTAAAACCTTATGTTTCCACGATCGTAACTGTTCGCAAGGATCTTCGTTATTTATCGTCGCAGTTTTCGACTTTCAAAGAGGGGGTAACATTTTTTAAACATGTCTCCGTATTCTCGGGATCGGAAGGATTAATACAGGGGTATGCCTGGCAGCACGTAAGGTGCTATGAAAGCGAACTAATCTCGTTGAAACACGCCAGGCAGAAAAATTCTGCTCATTCTCGCGGCTTCGCCACGGGGTCACGCAGCCGGGAGTAATTCCGAGAATGGAGCAGCAGCGCCTTTTTAAACATTAATCGTACGACGCGATTGCATTTTTTGCCCGGGAGCCGAGCCGGTTTCTCTTCGGTGATCCGAGAGCTCGGATTGGCCGTGGTAACGCGATTAGGCCACCTCCCAGTCCTTCACCCGAGTCCTAGAAGTGATTCCCAACCAAAAAGTATCGAGGATTGCTGCTGCCTCCCTCGGGATTAAAGCTCTCTGCTGCGAATTCGCTATTTTCAATTTTATGCACAGTTGAACGTAAACTTGAACCGTGTTCTTGGAATTATATTCAGGGTGTAGATCTCTTGGAGTTACCAAGGTCACCCCCGATTCCTTCGATCTCCAATTACGTCCGACTTCATCGAGCAACGTTCAGAAAGTAATATCTTCACGAGTGTTCCAATTTCGTGCTTTTCTGAACAGTTTTGTTCTCGGTAAGAGTACCTCGGTACTGATATTCAAAGAAGAACCAGAAGAATAGGTTCATGTAAATGATTATACGTACACGGTTGGTTTTGTTTAAGAATTTACACTTGCATCTGCTAGGTTCACCGGTGCAGTTTCTGTGGAACGTTTTTCGAAGTCTCACTGAATTTTTCCGCCTCCAATTTTGATCAAATGTTTCAAGTTTGTGGAACAACCAAAAATACCCAATATATATATTTCAACTGCAGAAACTCGAATTTACGGGGTTAAATTACCCTTCGAATATTCCGGGATTAAACCACACTCGTATTTTCATTCCGAATTTACAGTTAACCACATATATTTTGACTGTTCGGCTTGAAAAATTAAAAGTAAAAATTTCTGGAAATTGTACAAAACTTATCGATCGTAATAATCTGATTTTCCATGACGATAACGCCAAATCGCACGTTGTACAAAATGTGGAAAAAATGTTATTCCATCGACTTCGTTCTCTGGATATTGCACCATTACGATCTGTTTCGATCGTTACAACAATTAGTTAACTGGCAAGAAATTTAACAATATGAACGCAATAGAAAATGCTTTAAAAAATATCTTAATGATAAATTGAAGCAATTTTATATTAATAGGATCATGTCGTTGCCTAAAAAGTAGGAAGAGATTGTGCAAAGAGAATGCGATTACATTTTTTTTCGTAAGTTTCATAGGTAAAATTAAAATATATGACTTTATATGGTAGAAGAATAAACATCACGAACTTATTTAATAAACGAGACGACTTAATCTACTACTTACTAATGTCGGCCATCGCTTACGCAGACAATTAATTAAGAATTTAGAATTATCAGTGTGATAAATGAACTACATTGGTTCGTTTAATACGTGTGAAAGTATTTGGTGTTGCATATACTAAATATTTAACAAATAAAAGGTATCGATCGTATGAGTGTGCTATTCCTTAGAATATGGAAAGGTAGGGAATATTCGTTTTAAAATTATTCATCTATGTGCCTCCCTTTCGAAAAACATCCGAACAAATAATAGATTAGTAATAATAGCGAGCGACTAAAACTGTAAAAATGTAAACGTGGTCACTTGTTAATTGGAGCACGAAATCGTTATTTTTAAACTCTTTTAACTTTTTCCAATTTGGTTTTGCAACCGGCAATCATGAACAAATTTACAGACATTTATCCAACGGGGTAGAATATCCTTGATGCTTTTTGTAATTTTCAATTCAACGGAGTAAAAGAAATTGAATCGCAGTTCAAACTGTAAATTACGTTTCGTACCGGGTTACGTTTCTTTGTGCAGCCTATCGATTGGTACGTACCAAGTTCAATTTGGTTTGAGGGCACTTTTACACACTTTTGAATTCGAGTTACTACCGACATCGGTATAAAAACATGTTTTCCAACATGGGACTTGTACGTTATTTTCAAGAATTTTCAGGCCATCCTTTTGTACTAAAATAAATTCAATTTTCTTTCGCCGCAAAGATGCTGCAATCCTCTCAAGATCTACAGGGAACTTCGTTCTCTATAATTTCCAAGATCATTACAGCCTGCGTTGTCAAATAGCACGGTAAACAGATCGCTCGATAGGAAGATACGATTGTTAAGAGACAAAATTATTCGACGTAAAAAATTCAATACGTTATTACGAACAGGTTGTACGACGTAAAATCGAGAGTTCGATAAACGGAGTAGCGATGATTTCAGTTGGTAGAAGTTTTAGGTAGACAGCGTAATTTTCCCCCGAACCATCATGCGTCTCCTTGGGGACCGGTCTCACGGGGGATGAAAACTCCGGAGACGATATTAATACCAGCTTTCCACATGACGCATGGTCTAATTTCCTGAAAGTCCATTAGAGGAATCATGAGTGGTCTCGAGGACTCTGAGAAACTACCCCTCGAGGAGGGATGCAGATGGACGAAACGGCGACGACGTTTATAGATTTATCAGGGGGCATTAGTGGAGTAAACACAATACGTAGTACTGCCCTTTCCGCTAATCACACTGCTAGACATTAATGATTCTCGGTATAAATTCGAGGTCGAGAGTCTTACAAACGCTGCACAATTTGTTTCTGAAGTAAACAAAAAGTAGAATCCGTTGAATTATTTCGGATATAAAATCCCCTTACAGGGGGATTGCACCAAATACAGAGATGCATTTGTCGTAGAGATATTGGGAATTAATATTGGAGAACATTGGAGAACTGTATCAGATTTGATCTAGTTGTTTAATAAAAGTAAATATAAACAATTGTAATTTCTGTTCAGTTATCGAGGAAACAATTCGATCGGTTATCGAGGTAATATTGCAAATTAAATTATTATTATCTTTTCGAGTGTTGTTCTCAAATACTATACACTCGAACGCGAATAATAATATTTTAAATACTCGAGTTAAAGGAAACACCAGGTGTATAAACTTTTTGGTTTTTATCGACGATTGTGTAAAATTTTTTACTTCTGCGTTTAATTTTGACCTTCGTGCATCGTTTGGGTTGAAATCGAATTTTGGTATTGAATAACTATCGAAAAACTATTGAAAAACTAAATTGTGAAATTAATTCAGTACGATGATACTATTCTTGATTAATTAAACAGTAAAAGGCTCGAAGTCGGTGTACAATAATAAAGCAAGCTGAATCTAATAGAATCGATATTTATAACGATAATAAAATTATATATAGAATATTAAGTGTGATGCGTTCACGTTGAAATTTTACTAGAGAAATTGTCAATTTTGTATTTTAAATTCATCGATGTATCGAATTTGTAGTTTTTTGTGGCAAGCCTTGACGATTAAGGCATATCATCTTTCAGGCTATTAGCATTTCGTGGAACTATATATTCCATTACTGAAATCTTCGGACGGTTTGTAGTAAACTGAAGACCGCATCAGGCGATAGAAATGAGCCTGCAGAAATGCCATGAGCGAGCACTGCATTGTTTCGGGGCTTAGTCGTTAACCCTCCCACTGAAACTTTGTGTCGGAACAGTATCCATTTAGACTATCGTCATTATCGGTGCTCTGTCTTCCTTTGATACTGTGCCATTCCGATAACCTTGCAAACTGATACTCGTTCCTAGTAATTTTCCTGCTTTCCTTCCGCGAAATTGTCAGGATTATTTGCAGTACTCGATGTTGCTTGAATTATCGTCTTAGTCCAGTTTGAACTACACTATGAACCACACTGGCGCGTTGTCAAAATTATTAAAACTTATTATCTGAATTTAATTATTTTCTGATGTAACGAACATTTTTCGGTTACTTTGTCCGAATATGTCATTGTTTCTATACGTTTGTTTATATCTAAATGTACACGGTAGTTCGAAATAATTAGTTCAGGTTCTATTTTTATTACAATTTACTATTTTAGTTTAGTATTTGGCTCTTAACGATTACAAGTCAGTTGATCTATCTAATGACGTATGTTTTATTTCCTGTTGCAGGTAAGCTTCCGATATTTACGAAGAATACCAATACGATTGGGTAGCTGTTCAGTTTTGCATTCATCGGTAAGTCATTTTCCACAGTGTCGACTAGAATTTGTTAATGCAGTATACACGATTTATGACGAAGATTGATCATTGTGAAAATTCAAGATACGATAGAATTAAGGTTGTATACTTTTGATGTGAATACAGAGTTCAAGGTTACACGAAGATCAGAATCTACGATACAGAACATTGATTCCGTTAATGCAACAGCTATAGAATTTTTTAAATAATTCTACGTAAGCCAAGAAATACCGTGTTCTATTTAAAAAATCAATACAATTTTGAAATCTTCAAAACTGTTAAATTCATAGAAAATCAATTTAAAAAATTGTGTTTCGTAATATTAATTTCTGTATTTCGTTTCTTTTTATGTAATAATTTATGATACATTTACCAAGACGCATTCTTGATTTATCCGGACAAGTATCGGTAGTAATAGTTTGTTTCGTGTCTTCAACCTGGTTCGTTTCGGTAAAAACAAATTTTAAGATTCTTTTTTCTTCTTGTTAAAATCATATGGAGCTTATTCGTAATTAACGATCGACGTCGAAGCTCGATCTTGTCAAAAATTTCCTTTCGTGAATCGTTTTCGTTTTCCAACAATTCAAAACCAAATTCATCTTCACGTGAATTAATTTCACTTTCGAAATCCATTTTTTAGGGCATCTAAACTTACAAAATTATGATACTTTAACCATGATCGTCGAATCCGAACAAACGTCGGAGGTGTTACCAGAACCATAGTTACGGAGGAATTTGGTATTAAATATCTTATTTCCAATTTAAAGTGTAACGTTTCACACTTCCCAACAAAGAACACAAAGAGCTAAAGAACCTATTCACGAACTAATACTACACTCTTAATTAGAGATTAGGAAATCTAGCATAAACAAAGACTGTCGCCTCTCACTCGCCACTCGAGTTGGCGCATGAAACACCATGGTGATTGAGAGTCGCCTTTGAAACGCAAAGAGTTCAAACGAGGAACGTAGCTCTCAGTAGTGATACGTTTTAGTCGAAATGACCTGCAGAACACCCGGAAAACTTGGAAGTTACACCATGCTTTTCTGTGTATTCTAGAGAGAATGAAAGCTTAGTATCGACAGTTAAAAATAATGTACGTTTCGGAAAAATAACCACTCGTCTTCCAGTCGGACTTTATCAACTTGATATTTCATTGGTCAGTTGCGAGACTATAGACTCTCAACTGTAGATTCTTAAAAAATATTAAGTCGATAAATTCTCTCTGGAAGACGAGTAGTTATTTTTCCAATTTCACTGGTCAGATACGAGACTATAGACTCTCAACTGTAGATTCTTAAAAAATACTAAGTTGATAAATTCTGTCTGGAAGACGAGTTATTTTTCCAATTTCACTGGTCAGAAACGAGACTATAGACTCTCGACTGTAGATTCTTAAATAATATTAAGTCGATAAATCCTGTCTGGAAGACGAGTAGTTATTTTTCCAATTTCACTGGTCAGAAACGAGGCTACAGACGAGAGGGACTCTTGAAAAATAACGTCTGTAAGAGTTCCTTCGGAGCGACGTCGTTTGAAAAAAAATGTTAAAAAAGTTGACGCGACGATGGCTTGCCGCAAATTACAAGCCGCTTAATCCCTGGCTGGGTGCAAAGTAACACGGTTCGAGCCTCGCCAGAAATCAGATTTTCGGCGAGGTGAGCGGATCAATGGACCGTAGGCGATGAAAGCTCCCGTGTCCCGACGCGAGCGGACACCATCGGGTTCTCTTATTTCCGTGGTCCCACGGAAGCGTGTGTGCCGCACGATCGTCGGTGTGCGGTTCTCGCGTGCCTCGGGGAGAGCAGCCGCACAGAGGGGTCGGTTTTAATTAGAGAGGCTGCAGCGGCAGATCCGACGCTGCAGGACCGAAACAGGCTCTTCGATTAAATTATTAATTAACGTTCTCTTGGAAATACCACATCACACACGTAGCGGGTGGCGTTCACACGCGATTCGCAGCGATCCACAGAGATAGATGACAGACAGGAAAAGAGAAAAGCACGTGGCACGGAGAGCCAGAGAGAGGGAGAGAGAGAGAGGGAGACGACCTAACCCGAGGGAGAGAGCCAGTGGCACACAAGAGACACAGCGAACGCGGGGTAGGAGACGGAGGGATTTTACGTGCGTGCATGGTGAATGCACATAATCTGTACCATCGTACATTCACTGCGCGCCCCGCTATGACGATGGAAAGTGTATTATGGTGCACGTCGCTTTCAGCTATTCAACGATTTCGCCGCGGTCGTCCATGTTGCATCGATCTTGGAGAGGGTCGCGAGGCGATCGACGATGATGGATTTGTACCGGTAATAATTTAATTACCGACATCGCGCCGGTAGCTAGGTTTGAGCATAGGCTAAGGAGTTATCCTTTGTTTTATCACGTAGTCAGCGCGAGGTGACAAAACGATCAACCGATACGAAACTGGTCTTGTTTCATTTTTTAAACACCACCTTTTGGCACTCGATCCTTCGTCTACAATTATGCTTTGTGTATTTCGTACCGATCCTTGATCGTTTTCTCTACCGCTAATTTGCTCTTGTTTCCGGAAAGAGAGAAGCTAAGAACAAATGTCTCGTGTGCAGCAATTCCACCGAATGTGCTTTCAGCGAATAAATACTGTACTCGTAAATCCTTGGAGAACGGACCTCACGGAAACAGAAGCTGGGTTATTTCTGATTCACGCCAAAATCACGCATAAACGGATACTAAAATTTAATGTTTTTCTTTGCATTTTATGAACAGGTTTATTACACAACTTGTAAATATAATAAACAAATAGGTTTATTATAGAGAAAAGAAAAGCCAATTTATTTAGAATATAAATAATATTTATCCATTATCTGCACAATTTCTACACAAAATTGCCTTTTCGCGAATACAATGATTATTACAAATGCGTTTTCGACACTTTTTACACGCAGAAGTATATTTGTTATCGTTTTCTCGTACAAATACAACATCTTCCACCTTTAGGCAGCTGTTGGTTGGTAATTCTAAACGTACGGAAAAAGTCTTGAAGTACTTGGACCGTTCTGTTGAATGTTTGAAAGACGAATAACGTAAGGTCTCGAGTGATTCACGTTCGTCCTATGAAGGTTAAGGTCCATTTGTAAGGTCCTGGAATCGAATTACAGTATTGTCTAGTTGTAAGTTGTTCACTCGGGGGACAGGTATGACTTGCAACGAATCGGTCATCTATTTCTTCTGTTCTTTAGAACAGCACGTGACAGCACGTTGACACAGCACGTGACAGCGGCGAACCATAAAGGTTTCAATTGTATAGAGTTTCAGGAATGTAAGTACTGTTTTTTTTTAAAGGGTAGGTTATTTAAATTTTTTAAAAATTGTAATAAATTGTACCATTACAATTATCATTCAATTGCATCGTACACCAGAAGAGAACCCCATTAACGATAGAAAGGAAAATTGACATTCCCAGGGGAAACTATCTTCTATTTGATAAAGTAGTGTCAAATTTGTGTACACGTCAAGTTATATTGGTAAAGATCCTTCTCACAGATTTTCCTGTTTTCGATTCGGTGTTTACTGGGATCACCTTGCCTGCGTGTGTACTTCTTTTTGGGGAGAGAGGTTACTTTTCGTTGCACGAGTTTCTAGGGGAGTTAAAGATTCTTCTTGTGGCTCGGTGGATGTATAAACGTTGACGTTGTCTTGTCATCTGTTCCATTTATTTGTCTAGATCGATGTTCTTCGGTGTGTAGGATAATTTGTGATTTCAAGCGACAAAATCGAGATCACTAGTTTCCTTAAATGTGGAATAACTCGGTCAAAGGGATGGGATATACCGAGAGTGGGCTGGACTAATAAATATTGTTACAATGGTTGTACTTCCTGTAGGTACGTTATCTGAAACAGCTCTGGAACGAAAAAACAAGAAGTTAAAAAAATATTAAGAACAAAATTCGGGTAAAAAAAAAAACAAGTCATGATTTATTCCACGTACTCTTATTTTCTTCCAATAGTAAAATATGAAACTTATCGAAAACATGAAAGCTCGATAATTTGGAAAAAGAAAAGTATATTGCACAAAGATGTGATTGATTTATTATCACATCCAGAATTTTCAACGATATACAAGCGTTCGTTCATTGATGAAGTCACTGATCAGGATTCCGAGGATTCTCAATATTTAGACACCGAACAGTGTTTAAAAACAGCTACGATTCAAATTACATTCAAGTTTTCACCGAATAAATTACATCTAAAGTAATAAAATGCAGTTGATTACTTGGTCGACTGATTACCTATCTTTAAAATACAGAATTGAAAAAGAGTCGTACAACGATCTTTTGCGATCAATTCAAAGGTCGAACCCTCTACTTTCACATCCATAAATTCAAATTCCTTAAAAGTACCTCTATACTAACAGACCCTCGCGGGAGAATTACAATATTTAAAAAATTAAATATAATTCAAATGTCTACAAAAAATTGAAAAAGAACTCGTTCCGATTCGAACCACCGTATATTAGCTTGTTCGATAGATCGAACGATAAAACTTATTAAGCAACCAATTATTCGAAGAGTGAAATGTCCCTGTTGCAAAGACCAGAAAAAAGTTAATAAAAGACATTACCTTTAGCGAGTAGGATATTTATTAGCTGGAATCGCTGTTTCGCCCATCGTACGTTGCCGCCATTCAAATACAAATGCAGCAGAAACTTCGCGGTTGGCTTTTGCGGTTCTGTGAGACGCGTCGTTGGTCGTCCACGTTCACCCATAAAACTGATCCATTACAGACGCAGCGGCACGGCTACGTGGCCATAACCGCCGGTTTGCAACAAAGCCTCTAAAAGCAGCCTCTACAATGCGACGAGCTTAATTGGTTTGACAGCCGCTCCAGGCACTTTCATACACTGACCCTCCTCCTACTGCTCCTGGCTACGTTCACCTTCCCTCCTGCCCTGCCTGGTTTTCTCTTCTTCCGGGGCTTCCCGGGGCAACTCGGACTAATCCGACTTTTCGTTTTAATTTCTGCCGTCGGTGTGTTCTTTTTTTGGTTTCCACCTGAACGGAGACTCAATGATTGAATTCTCGGTACGATTGGGAATATCGTTCGGGATTTGTTTTCAAGCATTTCGAACGAATTAGTTTGGAATATTGCTCAAAGATCGACGATCCGGGTCGTATTAAATAAACTCCTCCGAGTCAGTCAGATTTATGACGTCTTGTTGATCTACTTACGTTTAAATTGTAATTATACTTTTAACGTAGAACGAAACTGTTGTCCTCAGAATATAAACGACACTGGTTCATCCGTAAAGACTCACCGTATGTACAAACGTGATACTAAAGAAGTCTTTGTTTTCGTGTCAAAGAATATTTTTTAAAGGTGATGCACAGAATGCACAATTTATGTCGATACAATGAATAATTCCATTCCCAAAACTTCGAAACAAATCAATCATATCGCTGTGAATCCTTATTTTATTATGAGATTTATCAGTTCTTTATAAGTTTCAGTTCTTCGATACAAACGATTACGTTGTACCTGCTGACTATTTACTGCCCGTAAGACGATACAATAATTTCAAATACTGTTAAAACGCAGTTTTTAAGCGATTTTTTTTAGGGAATTTAAAACGAGACAAAATTAGCACAACTTGTGTCCAATTAGGATATTTGTTCAACCCGATGACTAGATAGTATTACCATAAAATGGAACAACTGTACGACGGGAGAAATCTCATTTGTAGACTCTGAATCTTGAAAATGCCATAACCCGATAGCCTCTACTATGGACTATGGTTGATCTCTTTCGTTCTCTCCGTATCTGTACGACAAATGTGAGTCGATTTTATCCAAAACGTGAAGGAGAGAAATAGCCTTGGACAGAGATAAAATTCACCGTTGAAAATCGGCATCTCGATGAACCTCTTCAGCGGTGATTAAGCAAGACAAGGATTGCTCTCTGTTTCGTGCGGATTACGTTGTGTCCTCGCAGTTGGTTCGAGGCAAGTAAACGCGGCCGAGTTCGGTTCAGTCACCGATCCGGCTTCCTTCTTACGTAAACCGCGAAAGGCGCGCTAAGAGGGGCAGAGGGGTTGGGGCTGACGGATATTAAACGTTAATTATACAACGAAATTTACTTAGAAATATGACGAGAGAAGCGGGAGCCGGTGAAACGGGTCGACAGGAACGAACGGCGGGTAGGGTAGGATTTGGGGCGGAGAAAGAGGGAAAGAACGAATGCTGGGAACTACCCCGGAAACTAACTCGACAGTTTAAGGAGAAGCGGGCTCGCTGCAGCCCGGCAAACTTTACCTCTTGATTGGACATTTATGGCAGCGAGTCGTAAACGCCGGTTACAGACGTTAATTAGCATTTATCGCTGGTTGCTGGCGGACTGCTCTACGAGGATTGAGAATGACGTACTTTTATCGTTAGCAGTTTTTGTATATTTCGAAAACGTACAACTCGTGGTTGTAAGATATCTGCATGGACGCTCGAAACGTTCAGTCTACTCTTTGCGGTTGAAAACGTTCGTGTATTTTCCATATCATTTGGGATCTACGTATACGGTGTCTTGAAATCTCAAGATTATTTGGCGGATCGTTCCGATTTCAAAGTGGTAGCCTAGTCTCGATATCGAGAACAAGCAACCCTTAACGTGTATTTTATTGTCCGGTTTAGAGAAAATGACCACGTTACTCAGTTTCACGGGATAATATGTCGAAATGAAGAATTTTAAAAAATTCAAGGTTAGAAGGTTCATTGTTCGTTGACCCAAGTGTCCAAAAGTCAAGGTAGCATACTTTGACTGGTGAGACGCTGATCAATCCCGTTGCAGCATGTGTACACGAGTTCTTGGAGTCTGTCAATTTTATGACAGAATTGGCTCGCTTACCTAACCGAGGAACAATGTCTCCGATCGGCACACAGTTTTTAATTTCTCAAACCAATCGTTACGGTCGACGGTAACCATAACCTAGATTCTTCGGTCAGCTGAAAAACATCTGCAAGACAATCAAGAACCTTTCTCCAAACTTTGAATTTTTATTGATAATATTTCCAAGAATTCCAGGTCGACATCGGGAAAGAAATATTCCTACTCCATGTTTCAACTTTTTCTACATAAAATTCACCGATAGGAACACACACCGAACTCATGTAATTATCGAGTACACATGAAAAATCAGAGATTCCGTATTCCATATTAAACATTCAATCAACATACATTCCAGTTTGTAACATACCTTCCATGATCGTTATTTATTCAATCCTTTTATATACATCTAAGAAGTTCACTTCGCAGTCAAGTGCGACCAAATAGACATATTCAATCAAGACAATTTCATCATTTATATTTTCAACGACTTCGATAATATTAATTCGTTCTTCGAGAAGCACGATCGATAAGATAATCCAACTTCAACATTTTTCGCTAATTATCGTGCTACAAATCCCTTGGAAACTTTATACAAAGAACTTTTTTCTTCAAGCAGATAGTTCTACGTACGTACAATCTATTGTATAGTTTTATCATCGACTTACTAATTTCTAATTTTATAAGCCACACAGCTCATAAGCCGCACAGTTTTACCATTATTTTACTAATTTCTAGCTTTATAAGCCGCACAGAAAAACCCTCGCCAATATGTAAATACACAGGAGTAACTCAAATAATGATAGATCTTTGTACGAGCACAGAACGAAGTTGGAAAATATGGCGACGATTCGGTAACGATTCGCAAGCCGTTCTGAACTGCGGATAAGCAATAAGAAAACACATGGTCCAGCGGTGGGTATTTCACGAATGCGATCCGTGTCCGCGACGAAACAGGAAATATATCTCGTGGACGGCGTGACGACATCTCCCGTGTTCGCTGTCCGTTTCCTTTCCCGACAGGGATCACCAGTCCCTGCCTCATTTTTTTCACTTTCCATTTATTCTGGTTCCTGCGTGCCGCGCGCCCCGGGGATCCTGCAAATCCCGAGATTCGGTGATGTATGTCGCGCGACATACTCCGTCGCCCGTGATCGCTACATCCTCTGTTTGTTTTCGTTTATTGGATCCTTGGACCGTTCTCGTTTTCCTCTCGAATCGGGACCCGTGGATCCTTGGAGGATTACCGGGGAATTCGCCGCGCAAAGCTTCACGAATAATTAATTTTTGGTCGGTCTATCGAAAAATTTGAGCAACAACTCCCTCGTACACTCTGGGCACCGTTAATTAAAGGATTTGAGGGTAAGCGAGAGACAACTTTGGTTTCTGTGGGATTATAGGATGTTGTCGAATATTGTTAGGTTCAGCGAGGACGAAGTTTAGTTTGCGAATATGTTCGCTCCTCTGAACCATAGTCTCTACATTCTAACGAGTCATCGTTTTGATAGTTCTTCCGTTGGCATCTGTCTTTTGCAGAGGACTCGGTTGTTAAGAGGCTGTAACGCTCTTCAAGTTTTTTAGAAAATAAATGAGTTGGTGTAGGCTACAATGTCCCTAGGCAAATGGCAGTGTCGTGAGTCCTTTGCTTGCACTCTTCTGTCGGCAGATAAAGAAATTGTGGATTTCCCCATCTTGTTATCGGGTTAAAAATGGTATCATTTTGTTCCTTCGGCTGAGAGATTGCCAATTTTGTATACCAACACCTGCACGTCTATTTGTGCGAACTTAAAATTTTGTTTTGGTGCACGACAACGTTAGTTCTCATATCCCACGATTTACCGAAGAGGTGATCGCTGAGTTTAATCCCTTTATTTTACCAAATTGGGTGTATGGCAAAACGTGGAATCCTCTTTAGAGTTACACTTGAGGACATCGAGGATCATTTGCGAAACGAACCGATGGAACATAGATTCTTTTCTTGTCTGCTTTGATTTCGTCCTAAGATTTTAAAGCATATAACATCACAGTTATCCTTATCGTAAAGAAATTCTTAGCCTGTAAGTAGTCAGGTCAATGAGCTTCTAGATGATATTTTTTAGGTAGAGCAACCTATGAGTTTAGACTATTTTTTTTAGCGATCTTTTGCAGAGGACTCGGTTGTTAAGAGGTTGTAACGCTCTTCAAGTTTTTTAGAAAATAAATGAGTTGGTGTAGGCTACAATGTCCCTAGGCAAATGGCAGTATCGTGAGTCCTTTGCTTACACGATCAAGTTGTTCCCAAGCTTTTCCCATAAGTCAAATTTATTTGGACGACGTACTTTTACAATTTTAATTTCAGAAAGTAATTGAAATTAAATAATTTAAATGCGGCAATATATACTATAATACTTTGCTTAAAGAAAAGTAAAAGAAAAAAAAAATTTGTTCAACATGTATATGGAATGAATCCAAATATGGTTTCGTTCATAGTATATTTAACTGTACGTTACTTGAATCATATCTGAGAAACTTTCAACTATGTATAATTAAAAATAACCTAAATATGGTTGTATTTGGATTTACTTTTATCGAGAAAACATTATCATAACAAATAAGTATACAAATTTTAAATCTCATTAGAGAATAGAATTTCATTTCGCCAATCTTAACATTCCATTTGGAATAAACGTAAACTATGGTAGGGATGATGCTGTCACTTGAATTTGGTGTAAAGGTTGTCACTTTAAAGTAGGGTTTATTGTACATGTATCATACGTCGTAAGTTATGACTCATAACCCTCGAAGCTGGTTAAACCTGACTACGCATGTACCCATTAGGAAAGCAGATTGGATTTCGTTGTAGGCTTTCATATCCAGTTCTTTTATAGCTACTCTGCGTACACCCTCAGATTACGCTATTCCGTGATTTCTACAGGGCCTTCTTAATGCTCAACAGAAATACAACTACACATCTAGATTATTGCAAATTCCTAGTATATTATAATATCCGTATTTCTCGTCCCTCTAATTTTTAGCGCAACATATTCGAAAATATTTGATCGTACACCCGACACTGCAAAAATTGATTTTTATTTACTAAAAGAATACGGTTTTGCCTTCGAAGTCAAGTATATTTTTATTGGAATAGTACAATTATATTTAATATTAACTCCTTAAAGATAATAATGAAGCTTTCACTATATTATAAAACGTACATTTAACAAATCATTATCAGAATTTAAATACTAGGTTGTTCGATAAGTTGTGTCGTTCGATGAAACTCACGGAACAGTATAGTACTAGGTTGCTCGATAAGTTTCATCGAACGACAACACTTATTCAATAACCTATTATACTTGGGGTCAATTGAGAGTATTCCTAAGGTTATAATCTTTCAGTTGTTTTCGATAAGCAGGACACGTTCCTGAAATTCGCTTATACTCAATTTGGTATTCCATATCCTCCTACGATACCGTGATCCAAGTGCAGGTGACGCAGTAGCTGCTGTGTTGACCAGTGTCCGAATTGTTTCGTTCCTCCTACGGTTGAACAAGCCGAATCCGTCGCGTTTCATTCGGCCTGGCATCGACGTATTTCTGCCCTCGTATTCCCAACGGGAAGCAGGGATGCGCGATGTCGAACAGCGTGCAGCTCCGACGGAGATGGAGAGGAGCCAAGGGGTGGCAGGATCCGAGGGGCTTCTATTATTTTTCAATTGGCCAGCCGAGCGTACAGGGGGATCCGGTATCCCCGGATGTAATTGGAGTTGGCTTTGCCGCGATAACGTAGCGATGAAATAAGGCGAGAGCGAACGAGAAATGGAGATAAAGAATAGCGACCGTCCTGAATCGTGAAACGGTCAGAATGATACGGTTGCCCGGGAAGGACGAGCCGAAGGATTTCAAGGATGACCGAGGCGTTAGGTTGATTCTATGACAAGAAACCGGGGTACGTGTTTCGATCGGAAATCGAGCCCCATAGTGGCCATGGCGGTTTATTCTATCAATTTTGTTTCGGGGTGCAATTTTAGAGTGGCTTTGGCGGCTAACACGAAAGAACGGGTAACAATGCACTGACATTTGTCTAGATTGCATCGTTACGTTAGATTGTTTCTCTTTACATTTCCGTCGCTATCGTAGTACACAAATACTTAACTTATTCCGGGGTCACAAATAATTTTTGTTTTAGAATTTCTTTGAACATTCAATCCATAAGTAGATCCTAAATTGAATAGAAATATTATGTACCTAGTATTGCATTTAAAAACTTTGAGTTGTCCTCGAAATGATGTTTAAATAAAGGGAAATATAACGCTTTCAGTCGAATTCTGTATTTAAAATTAAATAAGTTTCCCGTTAATTGATATTTTGTAATATTTTTAGCGTAAGCGTTATTTCAACACTTATCTACGGTGTATAGATAATAAATAACGTTACGAAATTGCTGGTTCTCGTGGTCTCAGTCGTCGAATGTAAAATTCTGCGGAAATAGATCGCGCGCGTAAAAACCTTAAAATTGAAGCGACACGTGATAGATGGAGGTTGATCCACCCTCTGCGAGCTCGCTGCCGATTCTAATAGGTTTACTGTCAATCCGTGATCCGGGATCTACGTTTTCGCTGCCATAAACGCTGGCAGGCTCAATTCTCCCCTTCTGTACTCGCATGTGCGTCGGCTTTACGATACGACCACCTGGAACACGTCTATTTCTGAGAAGCATTTAGAAGAAATCACAGTCGAATCAGACATCTTGAATTTTTAGTTAAACACAAAATCAGAATTATGTTCGTTGATCCATTAGGAGAAAATTTTCTCGATTCTTTTTAGAAATTATCTACTTTTCAATCTACAGCGGTCAATTATCCTAAAAATGTACACGACACAATTGGTGATCTCCAACCGAGTTGTAAACTTTGGATCGTATTCAGCTAGATCAAGCGTACACTTTTTCCGCTTTGTTCTGCAATGATATTTTAATCATTTCGAGGACTAGGATAAGGTATTGAATTAATCATGGTTTGACTGCCCTGATCTTAGACTCTGCAATAGTTACATAAGGTGAACTACCTGACGTTATTTCTACAAATGATATCCTTCAGAAAATATATCAAAATGGTACTTCAATTTCATTTAGCGGAAAATATTATTTCTACTTCTGTATGACTAGTTACTCGTTCGAAAATTATACAATACGTACAACATTTATACATATCGTATTCTACAAATATTATATACTGCTTTGTAAACGTACTGAAAATTTCAAAACAGAGAAAATCGTGTCGAAAAGATTCACGAATTTCTCTCGCGGTAAAAAAAAATGAATTCTTGTAATAAAATCAGTCGACGAACTCGTTAAAGGTTCCCAAACGGTTCCGAGCGCGTGACTGTTATCGAGGTGTTGGTTCCTCGATAAAAGTCGGCTCTCGAAAGTAACTTAACCGCAGTGAACCAAATTGTAACCTTTTCGATATCACGAGGGAAGCTATACTAAAATTCGCGGCACCGCGAAAACGTATCTCGACCGAATCGAACAACGGTTGCTCGCGTTGCACGAGGACGATTGTTCCAGCAAAGCTAGACAACAACCGACGTAAAAGAGTCGCCGAGTACAACGCACGACCGACTTTCCCGAGTTTAATTAAACCAGCGTCCGCACTCGGTCATCTATGTTTCGCGATACGCACGCCGGCAATTCGCCCCGGCGATCGTACATCGAACGTAGCGAGCAGAGAAGTCGATTTCCTGCCGCTTCGTGCTATCTTCCCCTTTTTACTCTGCAACCCCTTTTCGCTCTCATCGTCCCGCTGTTCATTCTTCCCCTTTATCTCCGTTCCGGCGGTATTGACTCCCGAAGGCAGCGGCGTGTCTCTATTTCACTCGGTCGCCAACGCGAATCCCTCGTTAACGATACGGCCCAGATACGACGCCCCATTGTCTGAGCCTCTGCCGCCGCGTAGCAGCTAAGTGCCAATGCGTGTGTTGATTGATGGAGACACGTGCGACCGTGTGCACTCGCGGACGTTGAATAATGCGAGCCGCGGTCGCTCGTGCGATAATTGGGGTGCTAGGGAGCTAGTCGTTGCTAACGCGGGCTTCAGAGACGAGCATTTTAAGGGTAAGCGAACAAGTCTCGGACTTGTTATTGGGCTGACGGCTCCACAGAGGTTAGTTTTCGGGGTATTTAGTAGATTCGCGTCGTCGACGATCCAGTATTGCGTGTTTTCGTTTCTCGAGCGGAGAGTCGATGACGTATTACTCGTTTAGGGAAAGAAGGCACTGCGTGTTTACATCCTTGCTCCGCTCGTAGTCCGTTGTCGGTCGCACGATCGCAAACAAGAATCGTCATTGGCTGAAAACGGTAACCGTTGCGAGACGGAGTGAGAGAGAACACTGTGTCATTGGCGTAGCTAATCAAATGTTAGCTATTAAGAAACAGAATGATTTCGTTCCTGTTTAAATACTATCATTGATTCGGTAAGTTTCTCATAATGAAAAAGTGAGTCTAATTTCGTATTTATCGTTAATATTTTGAAAATTATTTATAGCGAAAAGAACTGGTTTGTATTTATTAAAAATAATGTAAATCCGCTTGTACTCGTTTCTATCTAGATAAATTCTATATAATTACAATTTACACGAAAACAGGCCGTACTAAAATTAAAACAAGCATAATCTTTACATCTTTTTACGTTACAAATTGTAAAAGTTATATTGGTTTTAATATTACCATGGCTTGTTTTCGCGTAAATTGTAATTATAAAGAGTTTATCTTGATGGAAATAAGTATAAGTGTATTTATATTATTTTCAGTAAGTATAAATTAGTTCTTTTCGCTGGAAATCATTTTCAAAATATTAACGATTATTGCGCACATTAAATTTTATTCGTTTTTTCATTACGAAGAATTTATCGAATCAGCGGTAGTACCGAAAGTAAATTATTCTGTTTGTGAATACTTGCCTCTTCATCGGGAGCCTACGCCAATGCACCTTAGTACGAATTCATTCTTGGATTCACCGTCGTCGATCTACGTCACCGTCTTCGAGCATCAGGGATTCTTGCTTGCGATCACAGGAGCGGTGAGGATGTAAACACGTTGTGCCTTCTTCTCGTGGACGGATAATAGTACCATGTCTTCTCATCTCTAAGAACAAAGAGCCCATAACGAAATACGTTAATCCTCGGATTCAAGGCGCAGAGCGATCCCCACCACTCTTTATGTTTCTCCAACGGGAGAGCCGCACCGACAAAACTTGGCTTTCAAATCTAGCGAAACTTACGATTTTTATATTCTTCGTTACATCTTTGTGCCAGTACTATACACGAATTATTATATTTAAAAAAGATACGTAACAATTGATAACAATTCATGACATTTACCAATCACTAATTACGTTACATTTTTAAATAATATATCAAACAACGACTAAGTTAGAAGCAATTAAATATCACTTTTAACAAGTTACTTCTATTAAAATTAATTTTATATTTATACTTTGTACAGTTATGTTTATTTCAAAGATGTCTTTTTAAAATCGAAGAAATATTCCTAATAAAAATCATTTATTCAAGAATGATAGTCGCCACATATATATTATATTACTCATAGTACTCCTGATATTAAAACACATATATGCGAGTATGCTTGAAGAGATTAAAAATGGCAAATTTAAAACGTTCGAAACATCGCTATCTGTTAAGAACTCGGCCACTGTGTGACAGCTTTCTTTACATTCTTCACCAGTTATTTGAAACGTTGTTCGGTGTCATCTATAATTTCAACGAAATTTTCTTAGATCGATCGAAATTTGATGCTCTGTACACCGTGATCGTTTCCAAACGAAACACACGAAGGACATGAACGCTTGACTTGCCCTTCCATCAGCGCCTATGATTTCTTGCAACGTGCCGTGTTTCACACGGTCACGAGCCATGCCCATTATGCTGTGCTATTATCCCCATTCTGCTTAGCTCGAGACAATTCCGATAACGAGCTTTTACCCAGTTTCGATTAGAACCAGCTAATGCTGAGGCAAGATCTCTCTCTCTCTCTCTCTTATGCGCGTGCGCAGTGGTTTCTCTCGAGTCCTCATTGTCTTATGGTGCGTCGTATTGCTATTCGTAGCTTGGCTAGGAAAAGGTATCAATGTCGCTAGGAAGTCGCTGAGACATATTTAACGTTTCATGACTCAAACCTCTGTGTTTAGTACTGTGCTATTTCGAACGTAGCTTCTTGTCATTTCTAAACAAGTAATGGTATGTGTAAATTGCTCGCACACGGTGCTTTAAATGTTTATCTTTTGTACATTGAATTAATGTACAATTCACAATAATAGTAACATTACTTTTTGTATTTGTTATATACATTTTCTATGAAATAATAATAGATTTTTTAACTATGCTTAGATTTTTATTTTATTTTATTAAGTCTTTACTATTTACAGATTCTTGTGCGTTTCCAATTCGTTAAATTGTCAAACGTCGAATTATACAATTTTGTGCCTTTTCGATTGTTTCGATCGAAAATTCATTTCGGTTTTGGCATCCAAATTCGGCGCGTATTCGAAACTTAGTTCTAGCAAGAGTGAATCGAAATGATAGTCGTTCTGTATGGTGGGGAGATTACACGTTTCACGATAATATCATTAATCATTCTGTTGCGAATGTTCAACGTGTAAATAGAGGATCATTTCGAAACGTATGGTTTTTGTGCGGATTATCTGCCACGCATGTGGAAAGCTACGGCTGTAATTTGTAAGCGTGCACGAAACACTGAACTATTAACCAGTGATAATATATCATTTTAATATCTTTATAATCAATAATGCTACCGGCTGGATTAATCGGAGAGTGATTTTAGAAAGTGTATACTGTCTAAATACATGGTTTGGACTTTTGGAGGACTTTGAAGTACTGAAATTAAATTTTGAAGTTCAGGAATGGAAAAGGAAAGGAATTTCCGGTTCAGCATGGACTTTGTCTAAATTCTCTCTTACAAAGGACATCGCTTAGGTGTAAATAGCCGATTTTAATGGAACTTGCATGTGACATAATTCATAGAAAAATATTTGACGCGTATTTTTTTTATTTGCTATTATCCATATCTAGTGGGTGAAATCAGCCCTGAAAATTGGGGGAGAAGAACACATTTCCTTGATATTTCAAAAATGACGAGACCCAGAAAAATGTTTAAGCAAAAATTGCGTAGTTTTGAATAATGAATTTAAGCTTCCAAACCGTTTTGCAAAATTTAAATTTGCAATTTAAACAATATGTTAAAAAATCTCTTCTTTTCATACTTTTTTATACAATTCGTATCTCCATGTTTATGTACAGTTTCGCATCTTTATAAATTTGCCGACATAAACTATAGACCAATATGGAAAATGTGTATATTTGAAAATTGGAACGTGAATTTTTGGAAATTTTACATCAACATCACGTCTGTTAATTAATCCTTGGCTATTTTTATGATTTGTAATGTAAAAAAATGTAAAGATTATGCTTGTTTTAATTTTTAGTATGACTTGTTTTCGTGTAAATTGTAATTATATAGAATTTGTCTAGATAGAAACGAGTACAAGTGGATTTACATTATTCTTAATAAATACAAACTAGTTCTTTTCGCTATAAATAATTTTCAAAGTATTAACGATTATCACAAATACGAAATTAGACTCATTTTTTCATTATGAGAAACTTACCGTATCAATGATGCTACTTAAACAGGAACGAAATCATTCTGTTTCTTAATAGCCAACATTTGATTAGATGGCTACGCCAATGACACAGTATTTTCTCTCACTCTGTCTCGCTATGGTAACCGTTGATCTTCGTCGCCATCTTCGGCTAATGACGATTCTTAGCGAGGGTGTAAACACGCTGGGACTGCTTTTCAATAGTTACAAACAGTAAATCTTTCATTAACCTCAATATTTCTTCTTTCATCTCAACATGAATTTTCGCTTATAGAAAATTCTTCCGATAGACAAGATCTACTAGTTCAACCTGTACTGACTACTAGAGAATATATATATATTTTTTTTTAATAGAAGTTTTCAACCGTTCTTACAGATAAATTCAAATAGGAAATCATTTTTCCTCTCTCCCCAATTACGACATGTATTAAATTCATTTCATATTAAGTTCATCACATTTCAAAATTTGGCAGCTTCGTTTTTCGAACAATTAAAAAAATTTGGTTCGTCATGGACTAATTATTCAACGCGCAATTGAGAACACATCGGCTTATGTACATTAGCACGGCCGATCGTACGTCGACTCGATCCCCTTTAATCCAGATGGTCGCGGCGGACCAAGCATCGAGTTTTCCACTTGAGACTCTGATCTTCCTCGTTCCGCATGAAATTCTAAGCCGATAGAGCAGAGGCTACCATCGAGCGAAACGGAATATCGATGAATGTAAATTAATCGGTCGCCAGTCAAAGATATTACGCGAATACGAAACAAAGCATTTCGAACTAATTAAAATGATAATGTTCCATCATTATTGATCAGATCATTAATTGCATTCAAAGGAAGTTGCTGTTATTCTAGTAGTGTTTACATGCTTTGCGTCAATATATCGTAATTTAATCAATTGAAAATAGCATTGCTTATTACCAATAGGGAAAAATTATTATTTTATATAAATATTGAATTTCTATTACGAACACTTGTTATCAACATCTTTTAAGGCACAATTTGTCTATTAATGATTTATGTAATCTGTCATATTTGTGGATGTTTTAATTATATAATGTTTTTTATATTCTTCGATGATAAATTTGACTTTTTAAGCATTTGTTCTAAATTTTCTTCTCTTTCGTTTTACAATTTTTAACACTCATTAACGATTTTCACGTTTTGTTAACGATTGTTTATATTTCATTATTACATTTCGTTTCCATTTATTTAACCAATCTCGTATTGTCGTATTATCTATTTTTATTTATTATTCGAAACAATTGAAAGCATTTGTATGGCTTTTAAATCATCTCGTTTTACGAAAGGTCATATAAACATCAGTAATGCTTTGTGTTTGAGGAAAAAATGTTTTCTCTGCACAAATGAGATTATTTGTATTATATGTAGACAAAAATTCTTCAAATTGACGGTGTAAAATTTGCTTGGAATTGTATTCCGATAATACTTACCTGAAGTTGAAGATTTACATAGTATTGACTACAAGTTGACTTAAAATTAATTTAAAATTGACTTCGTCTTGATATAGAATTAACTTATTGCTAATAAGTTACCTTATAAGTACTTATTAACATAGTACTGACTACAAGTTGATTTAAAATTAATTTAAAATTGACTTCGTCTTGATTTAGAATTATCTTATATCTGATAAATTACCTTAAAAGTACCTATTAACATAGTACTAACTACAAGTTGATTTAAAATTAATTTAAAATTGACTTAGTCTTGACTTAGAGTTAACTTATATCTACCTTAAAAGACTTGCAAAGTTTCCGGAATTCAACTTGGTTTTTAATCGAGTCGCTTTCGTGGCGATCGCACCTGACCAGTATCGACACAGAGACTCTCGCTCTTGTTATCAGCGTTATCAGTACCATTTATCTAAAGTAACGGCATTATTCTAATTTGTTTTTACGACTGGGAAGCTTTCATCGACGAAGTTTCTCGATTACTTGGGATCCGAACCATTGCATGCTCGGCGTGATTGAACGATCATCGTTGCCCGAAGAAACTACGGAAACCGGAAGCGTGTCAAGATTGATACTCTAGGTACGAGGAGTGCCAGGATATCGACGCGATATGAATCCAACGAATTCGTCCTTTCCTCCCTTTTTGTAACTCTGTTTCCTCGACGTGTTATTCTATTTCTTTACTATTTCAACCTCTTCACTTCTGTTCCATTTTATCACGATTCCCTTTTCTAATTTTTCTCTTTGCCCTAATTCAAGGTGATTTATTTGAACAGTTGTCCCAAACTTCCGCATCTTCTATAGAGAAGCAATTTTACTTGGTATTGAAAATAATTATCGTTTAACTGCTACGATGGTGATCAAGTTAGCGACGCATTTTTCCTTTTTACTTGTTTAACTTAACTACATTTTTGTCTAAATATCGTGTATCATTCTTGAGGAATGGAAGTTTTCGAGATAGAAAATTTCTCAAGGTCACTTTGCATCAATTTTGATTTCTTCTGTACAACTTCACACAGAAACGTATATTGTTTAAAGGGGTATTTTAACGTAGAGTGCAATTTTTTAGGTGTATTTTGAGATTTTTAAAAATAGATTTTCAAGTCTTCATGGTTGCTACGATTTCGACTGTTCTGCTTATCTGAAATGAAATACTCGAAGACCATTTTACTCGGTTTAAACGTGACCGATATTAAAATTGAGAGAAATATTTAAATCGTATTTCAAGGCATTTCTGAAGCCATCGTTTGAAGTAGTAGTAGTAGTATTCAAACTTGAAGTAGTAGTAGTATTCAAATAGAAGTTAAAAATGCTTTGGTGAAACAACCACCAACCGCTAAAATGGGTCTACCATAGACATATAAAATAAACAAAACCGTGCAATATTACTACAAAGCAACAAAAACAGAAATCATAGGAACAGGTTCCAAGCATGTGCTATACAAACTTTTCATAGAATGCTACCCAAAGTTCAAAGAGGTCGAAACTCAACAAAGGCTCATAGACCAAAAAAGAATCATTATTTTAAATAATCTTGTATGAAATACAAACAATAAAAAGAAATAGTTCAATGACTCAACAAAGAAAAGAACAATAACAATTTACAATATCCACTATACTATAAGTATCACAGTAATTAACACCATAATACACACAACCCACAGTGGTCAGAAATATACAGGAAGAAATAAATTTTGAAATATAAGAAAATATCACTAAATGGTAAGTAACAAACCCAGTTAACATTACCACTACGAATATTCATACACAACAAGAACACAAATCAAATTTTAAATATAATTAGTAATAAACTCACAAGCTCTGTAAACTAAACAGACATTGAAAGATATACACCTGCTGATTTTCACTGCTACTATAACTGCCATAAAATAAATCAAACAAAAAATAATAGATCATCCAATTTAAAATAGAAGCACTATTAAATCTGAACTCAACTGCCGAACTAGGCTAGAAAAAAATATAGATAAATTAAGGAAACAGCTAGGAAGATTACCATAATTCACAAAAGGAAAAACCCAAAACACATACAACAAATGATACGCAATAACGGATAAACACCAGCTGAAATAGTAGAAATACTAAAAGGAAAATTAACAATGTATATTACAAGGCTAATGAGATATGATTAACTTCAAACGTGAAGGAAAGGAAAATACAAAACGTACTATTTAATAAAAGTAAGAAGAAATTTTACAAACAGCTTAATAGAAAGGAGGAATAAATATATTAAGATATTAAAAGGAAGATATTAAAAAATATTAGCAAAACATTAGCAAAATATATGATTGCAACAAGAATCGCACAGTCGCAATTGAAAAATTCAAACAAATTACGCAGCTAGAAAGTACCAGGAATATTCAAAAATTCTGATTTAGAAAATGTACAATACTACATCAATGTCTAACAAAACAAATCGATAGAATCGTACTGGAACCCAAGTAACTATAATTTTATTATTATTTGTGTGAAACACAAAATCCAACTAACTACAGACCTCATATTATATGCAATAAGCCTGCAAAAACTAAATAAATATCTCGCACAACGTAAGGTATTAACAGAAGAACAAAAAGATGCGGAAATACAACCAAGAGTATAAAGAGCGACTTATAATAGACAGCATCCTTATGAAATAAACCGAAAAACAATAATAAAGCCTGGCCACATGTTATATAGACTACAAAAAAGCACACTACATAAAAATACTACGAAAAAAGCACCAATGGACAGAAGAAAATTATTCTCGTACCTGAAAGTGTTTTTATATTCTGATAAAACTTGGAATTTGTATTTCATCTTCTATTTTAATAATACTAAAGTGTCGCGATTAAGGTTTTGATACAAAAATTTATCCAGTTTATAATTGGTCTAAGCTCGTAGCGGAAGCTTTGCAAAACAATATTATCATCTGCAATACAAACATAAAAAGATACATACCTGGAGCATAAATAAAACATAAACAAAATATGTTTCATTTTGAAACATATCTAAATCGAATTTAAATCATTACTATTATTAACCTTTGTTTTGTCTATATTCAACCATCCACAAAGTTAAAAATTGAATTTCATAAGTTTCGAGACTTTTCGTATCAATTTAATTATTCGTACTTCGGTTTTCTTCGATTGTTTCGTTGTTTGTTTCATTATCGCCTCAGTTGTTTCGTTTGGTCACCTTTCGTTGACATCTCCGGTATCCCAATTTCATCCTCCCTGTTTTTCTTCCGTCCACGATCGAGATATCAGCAACTTGTCCCTTTTACGATGCGATATACACACGGAAATGGTCGTCGTACAGAGTTGGCCATAAACTCACGAAAGGCTTGGGAACCAACGAAGCGATTTCTCCTGCAACTTAGCCCAACGCTCGCATCTACAACCCATTCGCTTCCTAGTCTCCATCGTTGACCTTCCAGTAGGTCGTTTCTTCGTGGATGAGTAATAAAATCACATGACGATGTCGATCGATGCTGTTGAAAGAACAAAAGAATTGATTCGATTGCAGAGGGAATTGGTATCGTTGATCAGTCTCGTTCACATAATTCCTCTGCTGATTAACGCTAGATTTACCAACACGTCAAAATGACTGGTTGCAACTGTCTTTACAAAGAAATTTACTTTAAATTTCATAGCATATTTTCAAAAGACATTATAACTTTTTCTATTCTACGCATATAATCAATTACATAAGTTCCTCCTTTTTCTCAATCATCGATTTTCCTGGAAGACACACGAAGAACTTAATACATTGGAATCTGTCGGTAGTTCTAGTGTTAAATATCGAACCTTCCGCTGACTTAAAACGTACAATCTATACCAATAAATTTGTCAACATTTTTATCCATTACATTATTTTCCTTCCTTGTAAGTCTGAAAGTAAAACTACAAAGTAACCTCGTAATTAGTACCAATGTACGAATGGCGCTAGCAATTTTTTCATTCGACTATACTTCTTCTTAATTCTATTTCGGAAGAAATTTTTCCAAACATTTTTCTTTTGAGGAGAAAATTTCGATCGTTAATGAAATGATCGACAAAGCCGTAAGTTTTGAGAAACTGAACGAGCAACTTACCAAATCGTAAAAAACCTCAAACGAAATACGTTCGTCGACTAATAGCAGTCATTAGCAGTTCTTGGAGGCGGAACAGAACCGCAATGTTTGATTACGAAATGTAAATTAGTCGATGAACTAAATTATAGAAAACGAAAAAACGACGGTATTTTGACAGTTGATTAAACATGCTAGTATTTAACATTTGCTTATACGAATTTCTACTCGTCAAGTAAATACTGCCAGTGTGCGTTAACAGTTTTCGAATGATCATTTTTACAATGAAACGTATCATTGTTATTTAGTATTTGGTTGTTCAAGGCTATCGAGGACTTACCCTATTATACCTGCTTGGTTATGTTGTGCGATATAATCGTGCAATATCGTCAAACGTGTATCGTTTTGGAAGTTCGAAATATTTCGTTGCGACACGTTGCGGAACGACATTAATGCTTTGACAACCCAGTATTACTACTAAATTTCAATTTAGGTAAATTTAATACCAGAGGTTCATTTCGACGTATACTTATGTAAGGTACATGCGTTATGTGCGATTCTATCACTACTTCCTTTGGCTGTTGTCAATCTCTGAGGATTGAAGTCATCGATCGAGGAAGTAAGTAGGTGAAGACTTTCCAGCAATAAGATAAGAAGTTTCTTATTTTGTTGACCTATATTTAGAGAGTTTGCGTGTTCAAGTAGGTTGATAAGACAATACAAAAAGTTGACAAATTCTAGTTCGGTTGGGTAAAATCTCAAGTGATAAAGAACCTCTAATAATAATTGTAGACTATATATAAACCCCTAATAATAGTCATAGACTGTATATAAACCGCTAATAATAGTTATAAACACCTCTGAGGGGGTTATTATTAGTATATAACTATTATTAGAGAACTTAAACTTTGAATTGCAATTAAAAGTAATTATGTCTCGTGAAAAGTGTGTATAGTTCTTATTAATTGAAAAAAGAATTTATTTACATACAATTATATTTTATTAATTCAAAAAGTGTATAAATTTTGCTTTCCATTCTATATTGTACGTAACTAAAAGTGTTTACATAATATTCTCGATATTATCTTTTGACACACAAAGTTCGAAATATTTCTTAAAAGTTTGTCGACCCTTGTTCCAATAGAACAACTCAGGGGCCATAATAGACCAATTCTGAAACTCTGAGAGATTAGGCCAAAAACGCCAATAAAGTAATTTAAAATCTCTCGACACCAAGTATATCGATAATTGCAATGAAGGAAGTAAGTTGAGAAGGTTTCACCTGAACTGATAAGAGGGTAAGTGGATTCTTCTAGTGACCTACGTTTAAAGAGATTTACTTCTATCCTCAAGGTCGTTATTTCTTCTCGTTTCCTGTACTTATCACTACTCGATTCTTATTATTATTACCTTGGAGACGAAAATAGTGGCCCCTAGCGTAATCGTTTGATCGCAAAGAAAATAGCTCTCGATCGAATTAAATAAATGACTCGTTTATCGTTTATTTTCTATATCAGCGATTTCTTATTATTTACTTCAAACACAACGTTTCGATCTCTTATAGGTTCTCTTCGGATGTTAACGATGCATGCAATATCATCGAAGCAACGATCATGCAATATCATCAAGCAAACTAAAAGCTTTTATATTTCTCGTGTAATCTTCACAAGAGTATTATCGATAAATCGGTGAGATTCTAGAAATAAAAATGAGACTGAACACTGCTATATTTGGATTTTATTTCTAATTGTGTGCAATTAAAAGTTCTTCAGAAATGATTCGTATAATTTGTAAGTGAAAATACTTCGAATACGATCGTTCGTGTGCTCATTTTCACCGAAAGATTCTTGCCAATCCATTCATAATACTTTTGTGGATTTTCTTCGTTTCTCCAGGAACAAATTCGCTATCATCTCTCCTTAAAAAGTTCCAAATAGATACTTCAGTGTACCAGTGTCAATGGGTAACATTCTCTGTGTGTGTGTGTGTGTGTGGGTGTTTTTCTCCTCGCTTATATATGTTTTGTGAAAACAGATATTTCAAAATGTATTCGAAGAAAATGATTAGTTAGTAAGCATCTGACGGAGACTTTTAATGGGTCGAAAAGTTATTTTATAAATAAGAAAAAGTCGAGAGAACGAGCCATGCAATTAAAACTTATTTATTTAACTTGGTGTATGATTGCGACAACTATAACTCCTCGTAACAACAATTATTGTAGAAACAAAATTGCCCGCAGTTCTCGATCGTATTCGAATCTGTCAAGTGGCAATGGCGAAAGGGTTGATAATATTATAAATTTTCCGTTTTTTACTTTCTCGCGAAAGTAAGTGGGAAAATATCAAGGACCAATTTACTATTGTCCCTCGTAAAGATGAAAAACTTTGTTTTAAAGAATCTGGCGAACAGCTACTTTATAGTTTAAATGTTGCATACCACCATCACCGAAAAATCGTATACTTTCCTATTGGCGAACTCTGTTAAAAATATCCGTCTTCAACACCCGAACAACGACCAAATTAACCAATGACAGACTAATATAAAATTAACACTGACACGAGAGAATTTTCCTCGACAGTACTGTGATAAAACTTTCGTCACTTAAAGAAAATTGTACGAATCAGGCCTTGACTTGACTCGAAATTATTGTTTATCAGACTTCCTTCTGTAAGAAAATAACGAGAAGGATCTTTTCCCTGATAATTACCCAAGTCGAAGTGTAACTACACTACGCTAACCGTAGTGTAATTTTAGAACCGGCGAAAATAAGTGTGACAAGTAACAATTTGGAAACAGAACAGAACTCGTTTATTCAAAATCAGTGAGTTTTATGCGGTGTCTTTGCGGTGTACGTGTACATGGAATTTGGAGCAGATTGGACATATTTATATTTATTTGGGGTTTTAGCTCGGATAGCCATTCGAAGTTTTAGGCTAGGTAGACCGTCTGTATATTTCTTTGTATTTCAGACAGCATAAATTTGTCTTCGCGATACCGACACGAGACTGGTGCAGCCATTGCAAAAACACCGAACATTAAAGATTCAAAGGTACCTTCAACCGTGATCGTTCGATCATTCAGTCTCTTCGTACAAACACCAGTGCGTCACGTACGAGTCTATCTCAATAATTCACTCGCAGAAATTGAATTAGACGTGTGGGAACGCGCAGTGGCAAGATATCACTTCAAGGAGTACGCGTAGCAACGTACTTCATCTTTTCATAGGGCCCATTATCGCGGGGAGATTTCAGAACGCGTTCGCCCCGGCGAAATGAAACCGCAGACCGAAACAAAAGAACGGAAACCCGCGTGTCGTTTTTCTCGAGCGTATTTTTGCGTTCCCTTTCGAGCGGTACAGACGTACGTCGCGCGTTCGCTTAATACTCTCGCACGCGCCGCCCTTTTGCATGAAATCTACCTCTTTTTTCCCCATGTAACCGTCGCCTTCTGCCTGTACGCGTTACCGCGTTCTCGTTTTCCCGTCTATTTTCCGCTCACCTTTACCCGACGTGTGTCTGTCTTGCGCGAACGAAGACAGGATTCTCCATTTTTCTCTCCGGTTTGTTACTCGTTTCTCCGCGAATTTTTCTAACTCTTTTCTTTCACCAGGATTCTGTTATTTCATTGATTACTTTTTGTTCGTATACGCTCAGTACCTAGGTTTGGATAACTAGCTTCGCGTTATTCCGAGTTTCGGTTAGTGTGATTTACGTAGTACCTGACCCAACCAAGAAAGTGGAAAAAATTTGGAAAAAAGTATCCTTATTTCTCTACATAGTTTTCTTTCGGATCGATACACTTTTCCCAACGATGTTCAATAACTTCGATGGCGTGTTTATAGTGAGAACCATCGAGCTCTGCAAAATAGCCATCGACCATTCCACCTCTTCGTTGTTAGCGAATCTTTTACCATCGAACAATTTTTCCAAGTTTAGAAATTGAAAATAACCCGAGAGGGATAAATCTGGCGAATAGAGCACCTAAGGAAGTAATTCGAACTTTAATCTTGATGAAACAAAAGCTTCTTTTTCGCCAAATGCTACCATTTCTTCTCGATTACTTCTCTCAAACGCTATAATAAGTTCACACAATACTCGCCGTTGATTGTTCTTTCTTTCTGAAGATAATCAGTGAAAATTATCCCAAGTGCATCCCAAAAAACCGACGCCATTACCTTGTCAGACGGAAAAGCGTTGACACTGTTGATCATCTACCAATTGTCCTGTCTTCGCTTACTTTTTTATAATCATCGATTCACTTTACTAAACGCTTTGAATCGCTTCGTAGAATATACTGATTCCATCAGATTGGGATGTTGAATTTGTTTCATTGCTGTTTTTAGGATTATTTTCTTAGAGTCTGTGGCCTTTTTCGTTAGAGATTTATTATTGCCCGAGGACTTTTCTCAGGGGTTTGTTATGACCTGGAATCAACCTTTTACAATTGTTAAACTTTTCAAATTGTTTTGCTACACTTGTCCTTCGTTAGAATTTTTGGATTATTTGATAGGGAGTTTTAGAATACCTGATTGAAATCTTTGAGCCACCTCATTAAAACTTGAATTACTTTATTCCAGCTCTAAATTCACATATATGATTTCGATCGCCTAGTTACAGTGTTTTTGAATTGTGATATTGTATATTTTGAATTATCTTACTGGAGATATGGATTATCAAATATATTCTAATATGTATATATATGTGTCGAAAGAAAATAAATAAACGAGGTACTGCAAACAAGCGCTACTTGAGTGTTTATAAGCGCTTAAAATCATTCCCTATGAAAAGCAGTTCTTGCTACCTGTATCTTCGCCCATTTTCACTTTTTCAGTTACCAGTTTCCAGCTCGAGAAAACCGAAAAGAGCTCAGTCAGCCTTTGTATTAATTTCGTTGTATCTCCCTTTCCCATCGGCCATTGCTATCTCGCATTAATAGCTTCTACGTGTTCTTGAATACATACCAGCTCGTTTTCTAGTGTCTTTCAGATAACATTGACAAATGTTTACAATTTGCAATAACATTTACTCGAGGTAAGTTGTCACGGTTGAGTCGTTGATCGGTGTGAGAGAAAAAAAACATTTCCATTTAAAGATGCAAAAGTTACGACAAAAGGTATGAAAATAAAACAGTACGAAACGGATTATTTGACACGATTATTACTACTATTAATTACAATATTGAAGTCATTTTATTTCACGTAATATTGTCTTACAATACAGTATGCAAAGTTATAGATATTATATTCTTTTATGGCTTTTAGAGAGTTACTAGTCATGAAATTATTAATTGTTACTAATCAATGATACGTATTATTATTGATTAACACGATCGATTAATGGAACCTTTTTTTTGTCCCATATAAATAATTTTAATTAAATTTGGCTGATTCGTAAAGCAGCCAAAAATATTCGACACATATTTCTTTTTTATTGGTCGAAGTTCATGTTGAAGGGTTGAAAAACATTCGGTCTAATATGTTGAGAAAACATACAAATTCCGTTTGGATACTTAAATTTGTATTTTAAAAGCACATAATTTTTTAATTCAAATTTTTTGTACAAAATTAATCGTTTCCGAAATCTAAGACCGAATATATTTTTCATTTTCAACATTAACGGCTGTTCCCGTCCTTTCAACGTGAACATTAGGCAATAAAAAAACTGCACGTTAAATATTTTTGATTGCCTACAAATTTATTGAGACTGATATTGACGATTAATATTTCGAAATACTCCCTTGTAAATACGTTAGTTTAAAAGCTCAAATTCCATGAGTTTCCAATGTATGAGACATTCATTTTATACAAATTATTTCCAGTGGTTCCGGTTTTTTAAAACAAAATCCAACGATTTTTAACGACAAATATCAATATAACAGAAATTCGTAATCACGGTTTTTATTAGAAAGACTTTACATTGAAATAAATATGTACTTCGAAAGTATGTCTTCGCGTAACAATATACCGGTGACTCCAAGTCGTAAGAAAGAAGTAACAAGCGGCTTTGAAATATTCATGAGAATCGGTCAATTTTTCGCAATGTCCGAATTTCTCAAACGAATTCACAGACTCGGCTGTTGTAAATCTTCGTAATGGCTGTAAAATTGATCTCACCGAGACGGACAAAGTGTACCTGTTATCAGATCGTTATTTGTACTTTCGAATTAAATAAACATGAATTCACAGTTTCCGTTTTAAACGATATTCGAAGCAGGTTGAAAAGTAAAATCTTGACAATTATTCTAGACCACGACTACCTTCCGTTAAAGTTTTTTCGTAGTTACTAAATAAAAAATGTAGTCTTTCTCAGAGAATATAAATATAACTTTCAGCTTCGTTTTACAATTTTGTGAAAGTAAAAATTGTACAAAATGCCTAATTTATTCGCTATTTCCAGAACCCCTTCCGGTGAAACATTGTTTGTTGGCCGCCACAAAATGTCAATTCACAAACTAGAGACTATTATCTAAAATACAGCGCACGATTTTTCGAAGATTTTAATCATTGTAGAAATGGTCGAAGTTTGAAAAAGAAACAATCATTTTGATCCAAAAAATGATTTTAAATGTTTATAAAAAATTAAATAATTAATATATTCAAAAAATCTTCCGCTACATTGTTGAATACTGTATACACAATATCTCTATAAAAATTTTAAGTAAATCGTATGTGTAGTTCTGGAGATTTGGTATTGAAGAACATAGTTTTGAGAAAAACGTAAAAGAAGTTTATTTATCGCTGCAACTTCGCTAAATGTTTAAATTTCGAATTATCTTTTTGATATAATATTCTACGCACTTCAAACTATAAGAAAATGAGAAAAAAAAATTCTATTTTTTTGACTCGTCAGGGTGGTATTCCCTCTTAGCACACTACTCAAAAATGAGTTACATAGGTCGATCTATACTAGAATAACTGTGCAGAACTTTGAAATTAACGTGGAGTGTCATCCATGCTTTAGAGTCTCAATTTAGCCTAAATTTCTGTACTAGGTCACGACTGTACATGGTACTTTCCAAGAGAAAGAGAGAGACAGAATTCCCAATGATCCTTCTACGCAAGTAAACCCATTATTTCTATTAACCTGGATCTAAAAAGAGGAAGATGAAAATGTAGTAGAAACAGTTCTACTCAGGATACTTTCAACAGATAAGAGGAGATTTGTGTTATTTCCCATCAGTTCCCACCTCTAGGCTGCGACTGATACTCCCTACTATTAGATATCTATTGAATCGAGGACATAGAATGGTGATGGTTGCAAAGACAAGCTTCTGATCAGTGATTAATTCCAGAGAAGATTGAGGAATAAATATATTGAAACTACTGTGTGTGTAGTTGCTCGTGGTAGATCTCGAGGATCTTTCGAGCATTGAATGTGTTTGCACGATGGGTGCCGACTATAGATGACTCGAAGGACCACCTTCCCGTTGGAAGGACTAACTGTTGTTGATCGTTGTCCACTAGGCTGGACCGATGGAGGTTGTAATGCTGCCTTCGAGGTCTCCGCCGCTTGCTGCTCTCACGTCCAGGGGGGTGTTGAGCGTTGTCCTCACACACGGCGCCTCACTGGATGCACAAGCCGGCTGTCGAACTTCCTCGAAGGTCCAAGATTCCGTGGAGGCTCGAGGGATTGCTGGTAATTCCCTCGAGGAGTGCAAGTTCTTTGTGGGAACTAACGCCGGAAGCTTCACACGTCAATCCGTGCGTTCAGGCCAAAACTCTAACCGTGATCTCTTAGCTGTACTCTGTACGCCTTGGTTGTAAGCCCTTGGCGATACTCTGTACACTCGTCGTCGACCCTTGGTTCTATTGTCTTGGTGGTATTCTGTGCAACTAATCTAAGATTTCTTGGGTCAGTGCAAACGTCGCCTCGGTTCGCCCTACTCCCTTGAATTAAGGGTGGGTGGCGACGAATGCCTGACCAATTACGACGGGTCCTAGTCCCGCCGAATCTAGGACATGCCCATCGCTATGGGGCTTAGGTGGGGGCGTCGCGACGTAGACAGGGTGTCCAAACCCCTGCAGGCCTGGGCTGGAATTTTCCAGCATCCCGAATGACGCAACAAGCGGCGCTAGGGCCTCGCGTGCCAGGCGATGCAGAGGGTCCCTGTCCAAGTGCCTGCAGTGTTTTATGACGGGAAATAGCTATCACTTGCTCCGTGCCTCGAGTCGAACAACAAATAAACTGACCTTCGGTGACAGGCCCGTGCCGTAGCCATGTGGACAATTTCTCTAACAAACTCGAAGCACGGTCCCGCCATAAAACGCAGCTGCAAGCCTCTACAGTGTGCTCAGTGTCCATGGTCCCTTTAGCTCGTAATATGTGTAGGCTCTATTGGTTTTGTGCTACCCAAATATAAAACATTGGAAATTATAGAATAGTGAAAGGGTGATGTAAGAATGAAAATGAAGCAATGAATTTCATTCTAGGTCTAGTAGTAAATCTTAGTTGTACCCAATTAAGTAAAACTCGTGAATAGATTTACGAAGGCAATAAGTTGCTCAATAAGTTTCGTTGCTGGATAAGAAATGGAGTTATTAGGTTGGTCGTTTTATTTTTCTAAAGATGGTACTATTGTTCGATGAACATGTGTGAAGTTTCACCTAGATCTGTCGACTCATTCGTATATTTACAGTCATTCAAAGTTGAAGTGTCGTGATATTTTTTTTCAAAATGGAAAAAAAACGACAAACCCATTGAACAACCTAGTAAATAAATACAATGCATCGACTGTTCGACTTCACAGCAGTCAGCTTGGACCTCGTTCGTACCTAACGCGTCAGTCAGTGCATCGTGCGCGTCGATTATTTACTACTTATTAGTAAATTCGAGGTGTTACCATGTCACACTGTCTAAGAAATAATGGGAAAAGTGGCAGACACGAGTCACCGAGATCCACCGATACGTGCTTCGACTTGTGAAGCTCAAGATCCCGTCATTACCGGGGCACAATGCATGATAATCCGATCACCGCGGAGGAAACGTGATATTCCCGTTCCCGGGGAACAAATCCCCGTCGATAAGATTGAAAAACGGATTACTCGAAGGTCATTGGAGTAGCTCACACGGGAGAGGCCCGTAGCTGGTTTGAAAAGGATCGACAGCCGCGGCGGCAGTACACCGAGCGGAGCCCATTCAAGTGACATACCTTTTGTGATTTTCTCATTACCGGAGTGGAGGCCCGGTTCTGGAAGTCCAACTGGCTCTCTCCCTCCGGCTACAGGAACTCCTTTTCAAACCGTCGATGCTCCTCTTATTTCTTCCTTCCATCGTAGCTTCCACCCCTTTACACGTGAGTCTGTAATACCTTATAGATTAGTTGGCCGACACCGGCGTACCTACGTACAAGGAATTACGCCTTTCAGCAGAGGATACGACGTATTTCCTCACCGGGATCCGACTCCTGATCACCTCCTAGATCGGGAAATTATATTTCCTCGCGCTGGGGAAATCGCCTTATGGCGTCGTTTCGAGCATCCCTGTTCTCTGTTAACCTTCTTCCTTTGCACCTTTTTGTCCTCCCAACACAGAGTCCCTTGGTCGTTATGCACGAGGACGTATTGTGCTCTTTCTTTTGGTAGCCTGTGACGTTCGTCAGAAGAAACTGTTGATGATTGCAGAGTATAGTTTAATAATCTTCAATATTGATTGTACACACACTTTGAACGTTTAATACTTTAATGTATAATTCACCGAATGATTCCTAACACGTATCTACAATGTTAGACTCTCATAAGGACTAGGGCGATACACGTATACCATAGCACACGATAAGAATGTTTCAGGAAAGAAAGGAAAAGTTCCAGAGTATGGTATGCAAATAGTTAACATCTATAGTCAGAGATATGGCAATTAATGACTTTTGAATACTCTAACAGAAGCCTTTCTATGTTAGGCAGATTCGTCCATTTGTACAATAGCTAGAGAAAAGACCATACTTCGTGAAAATCTTGCTTACCATCAGGAATTCCTTTCCCCATCGAAGGAAAAATGTTAATTGTTTCACGGATCGTTTCGTTCAATGTCCCCTTTGCGACTAAATTAGACTTTCGGAGTATTCGGAACTTGCGAAGCATGAATTATGACAACTGCAGCACTGTTCCAATGTGTGCACATTACCACGGAATCGGAGGAAGATTAATGGAAGGATGCGTTAGGATTCATTAGGATTCAAACTCAACGAACTCGCAGTGCTAATGAAGATTTATTTTTTCTGCCAAGTCCGAGCACTTCGTAATCACTTTTGTCGTGCATATTTTTACATTCATTAGGACGTTTATCAATTTTTCTTCGCTCGAAAGTTATGAGATATTAATTAAACATCTATCTTCATGAACAGTATCACTAGAGTCCTGTGTCTGTTACTGCGTCTGTCCCGGTACGGTGTTTGCATCTCCAATTAGATATTAAGCTAATCAAGAAGTCGACCTTTTCAGAAAATCTGCATTCATAAGATAATCTGTGACAGTGTCCTTAAATATTTACAATTGAACCACTCTGTTACACTCTAGGTATTGTACAACCGTACCAACATCCAAATGTATAATGATCCAATCGTCCATATCAAGTAGAAATGAACTATCAATTTTGTTCAGCTATCCTGGCCTCACATGTACATAGTTACAATTAAGTGATAAGAACTTTGAGGTCCATCACTACTGCTAGCAAAACGTTCTTGTTAACAGTGCGAGAGAATGTTATTTGTAAACTTAGTTGATCAGAAATCGGCTAGAAGCTTCTTTTCCATGCAGACTTCTGGTTAGTTGACTAGATATCGGTTTGCTTCCAGTAGTCGTCCAACATTAGGTTATACAGCCAGTTGGTTCAGATTAGTCATAAGCACCGAGTATTTTGATATTTTAACGAAGCAATCAGATTCAACCCGTTACTTAATCGTCAGTTTTAGTCGAACATCGATCATGTTAGCTAGCATTCTGATCCATCTTGTTTGTTTCATTCGGACAATATATACTTTTATTTAACCTGCAACAAATTCATTATGATTTACAATATTTTTTGATAACCCAACTCTTGCATCTAGAAAAGTTCTTTTATAGGATGGTTATTCTTTAAAATTTGTTAAAACAATTATACTTGACTCATCAGCATAAAAACAATAGGTAATGTACTGCAATATGTCTCTTTATTTAACCTGCGACAAATTCATTCTGATTTTCAATATTTTTTGGTTACCCAACCCTTGCATCTAGATAGTTGTTGTTTAAAATTTGTTAAAGCAATAACACTTGACTCATCAGCACAAGTGCAATAGTTAAAGTACTGCTCGGAAACTCTTTGAACACGATAAGAGATTCCTGGCTTCAAAGTAAGTCCTGGCTTTCATAATGCTTCTCTCATTTTCTTTTAAATTTGATAACTGTACCCAAACTTCTGACCCACGGTATATGTTATAGACTGTATTCCTTTCATACCTACCCCGTTGCTTGGCATGATTGATTCGGAGTATGATTCAAACTGTCCATAAAGTGTTCGCGCGTAATTGTCAAAAATGATGGACTAAAATTGGCGCTGCCAATTTGCTTGGCCCGCGAGTCGTTACTTGACGTTCTTGGTGCATTGTTACTGAAACCGAGGGTGTTCATTCTCATTGTTAGGTGGGCAAAGTAGACGCTGTAGGCAGGAAGAAAAGTCGGCGGTCTTTGTGAAGCGAAAAGGGGCCAGGTTCCCGGATGCTTCCGCGGTTGTTTACAAACCTGTCCATCAGCCGACACCAATTAGTATTGTAACAGCAGATGTTTCTATGACGCGGCGCATTCATCGTGCGTATAAACAATGAAAATGCTAGAGTGGGGTCTTGATTGTTTGCGAACGGAGGTGTTCCAGCGCTGGCGAATCGGTGGTAGATGCGTTAAATTCGTTGGAGGTTCCTTAGGTTGCCGAAGACACTGATGGATGAAAGTTGACGATGCATGATTTGCCAGTTTTTTCCCATTTGTGTTCGGCATTATTAGCGACAACATTTGAAAGGTATCTTCGTTACCATCTTCGAATCTTTTCCCACGAATATTAAATTTCAAGAAAAATATCCATATCAGTCGTCGAGATAAAAATCTGGAGGTCCTTGCACCGAGAAAATATTGTCGCAAGTACATGGATTTCGACAAAAGAATTTGTCAGATTTTATCGAAATTTTTTTATACATAAATATTTACATATAACTGAAAGGGTCATTCCTTGAATACGTACCGCACAGAGAGGATTATCGAGCAGTGCTTAACGGTGTAAGGTTATTTTTGGCTATAAATATTTACTTAGAAATTTGAGTATGAAACATTCCTGTCTTCTTCAACGAAGTCTATAAGCGTGTATTAAAGTTTCATCGATATAAGAATTTAAAAACGTTTGTCTCGCACGCTGTGTGTCTGGAGAATAGATCTCGTTAAGATCCACAACTCTGCTCGTGAACAATTCTCGCATCGTCAAAGAAAATTCGCTTTTCCTCGTAAAACGTTGCACCCTCTAAATAGTGGTGCCCCTTCCCTCGGCTGAACTCACTGGGTGTGTATCGATACACACACTCCTAAAAGACGCACCTTGATACAAACTGTCACGAATATACCATCGTACACTTAAGGCGTCCTAACACTAATGCATGTACACTTAAGTTGGCCACATAGAGGCACCAGTAACTACAGCTGCTTGCAGAAGCTTCCGACAGTTTCTACCAGCCCCTGCCTCCACACCCCGCCCCCTCCACTCACAGCATCATTATCATCCATTTGCTAATACAACAAGATAAATTGCCTTTCCTCGTTGCAACGTTACCTCACCTGGCAAGTTTTCTGGCCGTGGTTCGGAAACACTCCTCTCTCCTCTCTACCCACGACTGAAGGATGAAACACGATTTCTTTGGTCGAGGGTGAGAGGCAGCACTTCCGTCGGGTCGATTCTGTTTTTCTTTTCACAATGGAGGAGACTACTTGAGTGTGTAACGTTTGAGAAAACTATGAATTGCAATTTCAGGTATGAATTTCGATTTTATTTATTTCTTTATTATTATTATTTTTTTTTTTCGCAGTAACGAGAAAGTTGAGATCCGTGTATATGGTTTGCCGCGTATATACAATTTTATTTATTTATTCGATCATATTTGCTCGTAATGAGCTTTTTTTATTAAATATTAGCGATTAATGTTCGTTACATTTGAAAAAAGTAATTTTTCGAAATTATTTCCCATGTATTTTGAATTTCAGCAATAATTAACTACGGTTTCATTTTATTCTGTTTCTCTTTCGAGTAATTCAAAAGCGGAAACGATTATACATATACATTTTGGAGTTGTAATTAAGGATTCAAGATAAGATGTTCACCAAAACTATAAATCGTTTTGTACAGTTCAGTTACCTTATTACTGAAATTGTTTTACGCGTTTGTTAATCATTGATTGCGATTGTTTAATCAATTTATTGGGTCCTATTTTAAGAAATAATATACAAAATGCGAGACTTCGAAAGCAATTATTTCCAATAACAACTAAATTACATCATAGCATCGTAATATCTTTTCTATATTGCAATTTACTTTTTAATTAAATCTCAGAGTAAAATTTCTTATTACTTTTCCTCATTAAAAGTTTCTAATGTAATTGTCTCGCATTATTCAGCTACTACTATTTAATTTACTTTAGTCTATTTAAGAGTTCCTCCGGTTGACGTTGTGCAATCACGGGAATTCGCTTGACCGGTAATTGTTTTCACAATGTAAACATCGATTATGTAAATTTGCAACTCGTCAACTACAAAATGCAAATGTCCGCTCGGATACGTATTTATTTTTTGTTATCATTTATAGTTTCTTAATCCCATTAAAACGCGGAGCAGTGTATTTCGAGCAACAAGGTACGTTTGCACCAGCAACAAAATTATCATGCAAAAGTTTCGTGCTTTGTTGATTTAATGTTTGGATATTGTTTGGAAAATGTTCAGAATTTAGGAAAAGATGAGTTTTCTTTTGTGCTGTACTTTCAAGTAAGTTAATTATTTAGATGTTTCCAGTCTTCGCCAATTTTTACGATTTTCAAATGTGAAATAGGTGAGAATAAAAAATTTCTAAATAAATACTTGCACCAATCAATCGTAATTATTGTACAATTGGTATTTATCTATTTACTTAATTTCTATTTAACGTCTTCATTGCACATATAAAGTGCACTTCATAATTTCGGATTGCAAATAGTGTAAACAAATCTCTGCGTAAAAGTCTACATATAAAATAAACGAGTAAAATATGTTGACAATTGTGTAAAAACGGCAAAATACAGCTAAAGTATACAGCTAACCTAACCTCAAATGCAATAATATATTAATTTCAAATCAATGTGTTGTATAAGAGTTACAGAATTATTTGTAGTTTTCTATGTTGTAACACTACAATTTCCGATTATACTGTCAATTCCAGTGTGATAATTTCGTGTAATTGTTATACCACAACATTTAAAAAAAACTATTAATTTCTTTCTTGGAATCAAATAAAAAAAAAACAGTTCTCCGTTTAATCACGGCACAATTTTTAATAATAATCATTTGTTACAGTGAATTATTATCGACATTAACGAAACATGATCATACGAACTAAAATATTTTGTTTTTCAATTAATATTAGTACATTTTCGGTAACTACAATAAATCTCATATGTTGATTCTTAAGAATCACAATTAAAACTCTAACTGATTATTATAATTTACAAAAGGAAGTAAAAAGTACTTAATCATAGTTTTAAGTCGTAAGTTAATAGATAGTGTCAATATCTATTTACCTATGTATGGTTATGAAATAACCTGTATACAATATCAGTAAGAAATATTTCGTCCATCTTTAAACTCAGTTTGTTTCAATTGCTATTTGCGAGTGGTATGTTCACACGAGTCTTTATAAATAAATAATGTCCAAGAATGAGTTGATTTTATCTGGTTGCTGATATTAAAGCGTGCCTGACAATGATGGGACGAAAAGAAAAAAAGGGGCAATCGTCAGTGACGATAATGATAGAAGACTATTTTAACGGCACTAGTCGTTTTTACAGTCACAGCAACATCAATTGATCGCTCAAAGTCACTTACAAATGATAACTACTACACCGTATCGTATGAACATATTTATTGTTAAAAAATCTATTTGGACACTTAAATTAGCTTCCTCTCAAAACGTGCAAACGCAACAGTGATGAGTAAAAATGGAATCAAAATGGCGAAGTAAATGGTTACTTGCTTTTGTTTATTAATATTTGTTAATTGAAATTTGGCGCATTTAATCTGTTCGATCAGATTCTTCGATATACATATTCTCTGCATGCATACTGTAATACATTTCATAATCAATCATTTATTCCATTTACTTAATTAGTTAATAAATATAAATTTTTAATATGTTCGAAATAATTAATAATTAATTAGACAATTGGATTCGAGGAGTGTATTACCTGTGATTGTTTCTATTATTTAATATTGTTTATTAAAAAATGTAGAAAACAAATAATCCACGTAACGATGGAAGTGTAGTCGTTACACGAAACTGTTAAAAATGGTATTTCTCAATAAATGTTCAGTTTCATTCTTACGATCGCTCAGATTTGTGATTATTTATTCAATCGCGTTTCTCGCGTCTTCCATTAAGACCTTTCCTGAATGCGTAATGAAGAATTCCGAGTTCCCAATGAGAAAGACTTAATCAATGGACAATCCGTGCGAGCAACTAACTTGCCAGGTAAACCAGCAACTAGCGTGTCACGAAAAATCATTATAAATCATTCCTATCTTTTGCGACACACGCGATTGATAGACATTGTTCCGTTGTCACGATACACTGTCTGTTTAGAGTAGCTTGAATATGTATGCGACAATTGAGGAAACATTTTATATTTCCATTTCTGCATTCACTTCTTACGAAAAGACGTCCAAGTGTAACGCATACTTTTTAATAAATCTTTGCCCAGTGATAGTGCCTTAAGTACCATAACCAATAATATGTTGTTTTAGACATATGTGATTAATAGTTTTGTACTTGTATTTGGTAACCATTTGATATATTTACTTGTTACTGATCAGTACAATATTTACTAATGTTCTAAATGGTCCTTAATGTTGTCGCAAGATAGAAGATCGAATCGCGACAACTTGAAGGACAGGTAACTGCTCCGTGAATTGCACGTTATCATCCATTAGAATTTCAAGTGATAATTTTGTACCAGATTCAAGTAATGCAATTTTATTCGCTAACAAAAATTAGAAATTTTATCATTTTCGTTACATCGTTATGATACCAGTGTATTCGGGAGGTGTTGTTGAATTATTTTTAATTATACGTTGAACAAATCTGAATTCCGTAAATACGCGTATCTTCAAATAGGGTTGTGTGCGAGAAAATCTCGCTGATATATTCAAATTGCGTTCAAAAAAATACATTGAAAGATAGTATGCAAATTTTCATTTAGCACTAAAAGTTTTAGGTTAGTTTCGTTACAATGCAACGCTTGGCCTCTGGTAAAGAAAAAATCGCTACCTACCTCGGTTTCAAGAGTACTAATGGTTCTGACTTTATAACACGAAAGTAGGAATTGCTATATGCTCGACTTGTTTACATTTAGGTTTGCCAGGGATGAAAGTGAGAAATAATGGTAACAAGTGTGATATAGGATTCGAGTAAGTTCATTATATTTTGGTTTGTTCCATTAGTTCTTTAGAATGTCAAGTTGCTGAATTAAAGTTTCCGAATCCTCGTAATGTTCATTTCGAATTGACAATCTCGTCCCACCTTATCATTCTGTAATTCTTTCAACAAAGAAAAAACATAACGCGCTCGTTTATTATACACCTTCCCATTTAGATATAGCGTGTTGTACACGGAGCAAATAACGCTGTATTGATTTTTCACGTAAACAGGGGTAAAAATGAACAGAACTCGATTTGATTTAGAATTTTTTTGCAGCAATGAGAAAGTGAACATCAAAATGATAAATACAGGGAGAAATATGCATCGATATTTGATAACGGTCTGGAACAATTTTTTCTTTTTAATTAATTCCTTTCCACGTGCTACTCGATATTTCTCGAGTTGGAATATATTTAGGATTCGAGATCTTAGTACAAGTGAATGTCCTTTACGGTCTATCGATACAAGAAAAATGATCTTGCAGTTGAGGATTCATTTGAAAAGTTTACTGTAACTTCTGATAACTGAACACTGAGAATTACACATATTGGTACATAATGTCTACACACAATCGCTTAAATGTTTTCCGATTTTAATGCACTACTTACTTGTCTTTCAACAACATCTTCATCCCCAATAATTCTTGCAGTTGCTTACTCAGATCCTGTGTCACACTCGTTACCATTATTTCTCACTTTCATCCCTGACAAACTCAAATGCGATTAATTACACAGAAAATTGACCCTGCAGTAGCAATTATAAGCCATGGTTCGAGTAGTGGAAAAATAAATTGGTCGCTCAAAGTTATTTCCTCCACTATGAATTACGTTAGACACGTCTTCTATTTTTGTACCATGTCAACTTGTTTCTCTGAATCGGGCACGTTGTATTGATTTTTATTCTATTAATAATATAGCGTAAAAGTACAGAAATGTGGTGTTAAAAATAATCTGCCTTGATTGATTAATCGAACGATATGGTGAGGATGGTATCGTATCGTGACCTTGATCGGCCAACTGATTTTCTTTCATTGTAATAAATCGTTAAACCTGGAGAAAATTCCGAAAAATTAAATAAAAAATTTTGAATCCGACTTCTGGAACACGTCAGTTAAATGTATACCTAAAGTATCTCGTTATTTATAAGTTTAGAAAAAATTGGATCATATGAGACATGGTGTATTAAATCGGGCTCCTCGAACTCGAGCATTTCAATTTCTTCGTTTCATATATTCTCCAACATATTAAGGTGATTTTAAGCAACAGTTGCTTTTCAATGAAAAGACGAATTGAATGAGCTGTAATACAGGGGACGAAAAGTGATTTGAGTATTCCGTAATAAACAAAAGAAGCAAGTTAACCATTATTGAAGTCCCCGTTAAATATTTTCGATGCTCAGTCACTCATAAATATATCACGTTCTATGCTAATCGGTATCACAAAAGGCAAATAGCCTTTATTATCAGTGAGAAAACTCGCAATAGTTGCATTACACTGTTTTTAAATCGGCTCTTGTCATTGGAAGATGTCAAAATGGTATGAGAAAGGAGAGTGAACATAACATCGCTCTTCAACAAGTAAATGACTCTAGACGCCCAGATTTTGATCGTTCTACGAACACAAAATTGAAAGAAACAATGCATGTTTTAAAAGCGGTTGCTTCAAACTCACATTGTTATAGATCGTTTACTTTTTATTGGTTGCAAGAAAGTAGTAGGTTGTTCAAAACAATTCAAGATTGCTTTTATATTAGAGGGACCAAAAGTAATGTCGTTTCTGCGCATGTCGATATTTGATTGTCACTTGTCAACTCATTGTATCCTTCCAAATCGTGCCAAAGACATTTCAAGATCAGAGTGACTTATCTACTTCTAAATAATTAAATCTCAGTTTTTTTTCGTAATTTGGGTTGAAATGGCCAACCAAATACCAGAAGAGGTTCTGCATGGTTTGTCCGAAGGAAACAAACCTAGTCGAACCATTACGAATAATTTATTGCTTCAATGGCATAATGAAAAAAAACCTTTTTCGATCGCTTGATCACTGGAGATGAAAGATGGGTCTTCTATGATAATTCGAAATGCAAAAGACAGTGGCTCTCTCTAAATGAAACTCCACGTAGTACTGCTAAGGCAGGTTTACATCCCAAAAAGGTGTTTTTGTGTGTTTGATGGAGTGTATTCGCGGAATCATTCATTTTGAAGTGCTGAAACCTGGACAAACAATGAATACAGAACTTCATTGTGAATAATTGGATCGAGTAAATCGATCTTTAATTAAAAGATGTGCAGTGGTTGTCAACAGAAAAGGCGTTAGTATATTCTGCAACACGATAATGCAAAACTGCAACACGAACCCTGCAAAAAATTAATGAATTAGATTAGGAGGTTATTTCGATCGCTGGAACCCTTTCTAAGTGACAAAAGATTTGAAACTTTGAACGATACCCAAAATGCCAACTCTAGATATTTTGCGCAAAGACCAATCGATTTCTATCGATCCGGCATCGAAAATTGCACACTGGATGACAAAAGGTTATGAATAACGAAGTTTTACATAATTGATTAAAAATAGGAACTTGTTAAAAATTTATTTACACATTTCGTGGGAAATATTTCTTACTAGAATCGATTGATGACAAACTATTTCAGATTGCAATTATTATCGACTCGTTCTATATTCGTAGATATAGACCATATTCGTAAATATTGGCCATTTTGTATCCAGTGCAAACAAAAGTGCTAATTGGTTACTCCATAGGGGGAAAAGGAATTAGCGTCAGTTGCTACTGAGACCGAGGCTCGTTCGAAGATTTACGAGATGATTTAAACGGCACCCCGTCCCCCCTGGAAATCTTCCCCTCTGAAAAGCGAAACCGCGGAAACCGAGCTCGTTACGCCACATCCAATTTATGCGTGCGTTTTGAAGAGCTGTCACGCGCGACCTGCTTTCTCGGAAAATTTGCTTATTAACATCGTTCTGCGTTCGGAAATAGTGTTAACATTTTACTTTAGCTAGGAGTTCTTCTTAATTGCGGTGCGCTATATTTTTTGTACAATTTTTATCTTTTTTTTTTTTTTTTTTTTTTTTCAAAAAATTTTCATTCTCATTTTTCACGCGGATCATTTTGCTTCGACTTCAAAGTGTCCCGTAATAGTAGTTGTTAGAAACGAACTTTGATACTTTTTAAAAAATATCTAATTATTATTATTTAAATCGTGGAATATTTTCTCAGTCCGTGAACATTTTGAGTGAATTTTAAAATATTTTAAGACCGCGAGAAAAGTGATCTCTAGTTTGAAAAACTTCTTGAGAAAAGTTTTTCAGAGTATCGAGTGAATTTCTTATTTCTAATAGTGAGAATTTTAAAGTTGCAATTTATCTACGCGAGTACCTTCGATTCCTTTCATTTATAGAGAAATAAATCTATTTTGTCAATTAAGATCGTTAAGAAAGAATGGAATACAGAAAGAAGCAAATGAATTAAATACGAAATCTTTCTTAAACACTTTCTACAACATCGCTTTCTTAAATCATTTCGTCCAGATCGAACATAAAAATGTTTCGAGTATTGTACTTTTTACGTGAAAAGGATATCTATGGTTAAATTTGAAAGTAATAAACACGCGATTGCCCGTTGCGATTATATCCTATAAATGCACGCAACTTCTGTTAGACGGACTCGAATCGAAGAATTAAGTTCACCTTGCGAATCAGATAAGTTAACATTAATAGAACAAGGACAAGACCAGACGTCAGCTTGAAAAGAGACACGGGCAGCGAGGAAACAGGGAACGAAATAAGGTCTAGTTGCTAAGCACGAATTCTATCGATGTAAACGTTTCGAACAGACCATGTTGAAACTGGCCGCGTTGTTTGCGCTGCCGGAAGGCATTTTGAAACGACTAAAGGGACAGACCGCCCTAGGGACACGAAATCGCACGTACATACGATGTCAGATACGCCATTATGGACACGCGTTTGCCTTCCAATTAATTCGTTCCTTGTTCCTGTTCAAACGAACTTGTCCCGGAGGAAACCGCCAAGAATACTATGTAAACTGTTCTACCCGACTTTTACGAATGTTCCCTGTTCTCTTTACATTAGGCTGGGTAGATTCGAAAAAAGACGATACCATGCAGAAAAGAAATAGTAACGTTGCTGTAGGATCTGCCGAAGACACCAGGATCAGAACGATGTGGTCCATTAAACGTTGGACTTCGAAGGTGTAGCATCACTGGAACTGGATATAGTGTATTCTAGACCATTAACGTTCTATTATACTCTAAACCAGTGGTCCCCAACCGGTTGCGAGCGAGTTGCTCGTAACAATGAATTTAGTTGCTCTTGCTAACTTAAGCGGGGACATTACTCCGCGGTGTCAAAAAATGGGTAATGTTTGGGAATTTTTTTTATAAGTGGTTACTAAATGAAAAATGTAGTCTTTTTTATGTAATATAAATATAACTTTCAGCTTTATTTTACAATTTTACGAAAGTAAAAATCCTACAAAATGGCGAAGTTATTTACTATTTCCGGAACCCCTTCTAGTGAAACATTGTTTGTTAGCTGTGACGCTTGATAAAAAATGAGAGATTTAAAATAAAGAAAATATTGTCGATTCGTAAACTAGAGACTAGTATCTAAAATGTAGCGTACGATTTTTCGAAAATTTTAATAATTCTATAAACGGTCGAAGTTGGAAGAAAGAACAATCATTTTTATCCAAAAGAATGACTTTAAACGCTTATAAAAAATTAAATAAATAACGTATTTCAAAAATCTTATGGCGCATTATAGAATTCTCTATGCAGAATATAGTTCCGAAGATTTCGTATCGGCAAGGTTGAAGAATATCGTTCTGAGAAAAATGTAAAACAAGTATTAAGATATCTTTTTATCTTAAAGAATTGTTTAAATTTGAAATTCAGTCAGCCATTCCAGGTTTATACAGTGTTCCTCCTGCCTCGCAAAAATTTTCGCCTTCCTCTTTTTCGATTTCTCCAAGGAATTGTGGAGCCCTTTTGTTATTTTTTTCAATCTTTCTTGCAGCTTTACTGAGTCATCGCTCATCTGTTTGACAGTAATCATGACTGATGAACCCATTGTTAAACTCATTGATTGCATCATTAGCAAGATATTGTTATAGCCGTCGTTAAAAATGTTAACAGTTGTAAATACTGCAATGTGAACCGTATTTCTCTTATTAAACATTGTTTTAAGAGCTATTGTCCAAATGATTCAGTTCGAACTCTCGTTGTTGTTTTGTATTCTCGAATGTATTCAGCAAATCAACTATGGATTCATCAAATTTCGATAAAATTTTTTCGTTTAACAAAAATTTCTTTTAATTTATATGTACAATTTGGGGGGGGGGGGGGGTATACGTACACCAGCATAAGTTACGTGAGAAAATAATTAAAAAATTTGGTACAACATTTCTCTCAAAATCGACTTTGAAGTTTCTTTAATTACACAGGTAATTGGATACGATTTGATTATACTGTATTCTACTCTCGATCGTCTCTGTCCAAGCTTGTGTTTATAAACATTGGTGATGGCGTAATTGAAATAATACAGAGTACTTAAAACCTTAGTACTTTAAAAATATTGTCGAAACTCCCCTTCTCGTTGCTGCATATATAATTCAACTAGACGAATTAATTGTATCTGAACGAAGTGTTTTCGCTTTTTAATTTTTCGCTTTAAATTCCTGAATAATTTTTTGGTCGAAATGTATAATATTGTCAATGTTTATATGTGTATCAATTATAAAATTTAGACAAGTTGCTCACAAAAAACTGATCAAATTTGTATAATATATATACTCTTTATGGCGACGATTGCCATAAACCTTTGACAATTCAGTACACTTTACATTATAGACCCTCTTGCATATTTTATGTCACAGACGTTTTATTATATCTCTATTCTCGCACATTCTACATCCTAAACATCCTGGTACATTCCAAATCCTATAGTCTTCTCTAGGAAGCCATTTTTATCTCTTCTTATCAAGTGGAGTATTTTTAGGGTAATTCATGAAACGTTTTAGCAATTTTGTACGAATGAAAAGAACATTCTTGTCAATGTACAGTCAGCCATTTCTAAGTTTCAATGTTGCTACGAAAGATTGTTTACCTCCTTAACTAATCAATTTTTCATTTTCTTCTTTTAAGATAAGATAGTAAAGTGAGATTTACAGGCAGTAGAAACGTCCATAGGAGAACACACTTGCATTAAAAATTGAAGTCTCGAATGCAACGTGCAACAGTAACGTTACATAGTTTTCAATGGTTGCTATCCAATATACGCTCGAGTTGTTTCTTTCGATAATCATTGAACGCTCGAAATTCCCCGCACACGTTTCTAAGTAGTAACAGTCGACGTATTGTCAGACGCCGGAAATTAATCCATGGGAGAGCATTTACATCGACGGAACGCTTATACTAGAATTGAATGCAGTACGCTCCGCCAGTCAATAAACTTTACAAAGATATTCTCGGTCTATTGAAGTCGTAGCGCGACAGCAAAAGGCGGCCAGGAACAACGGTGGACGTTTAGAAAGTCCTCTCGGACAGAATTCTTAGAGAATTCGTAATATCTGAAAAAATGTCCAGTATAAAACTTGAAACCTGACAAAAATCTTTAAAAAAGAAACAGAAGATTTCGTCGTAATTTCTACGATTCGGTGCACGTTGCGTAATTTATACGCAAGTGTCATTTAACTTCGCAAGTTCGAACTTGTGTAACTAATGCATGCACAGAAATGCATTTTTCTAAACGTAAACAAACACTCTTAGAAGTAACTAAAACTGTATCCAAGCCTACGAAAAATTTAGATCGAAGCTATTTTTATAAAATAGTACACTTCGAAACCCATTTTCATTTTCGAAAATGTGTTCCACATTGACCAATAACCGATTACATGACACTGATAAATTACAGTATGTGAACCGGGAAATAGACGTTTTACTTCGAAAGTTGTACAATTTCGTGAAAAATGTAACACGCTAACAATAATTTCTTTGTTGACGCGGACATGGAGGAAATTTGAAGAGGAACTACGTGCTTTTAAATGCACTCTCCGATTCTGTTACAACGGAATTTATTAGAGTAGTTTATTTTAAGAATAACAGTATCAAGGTTCGTCTATATTAAAACTAAAAGTTTCGGAGAAGAATATTTTTGAAACGAACAAAGATCAGTCCTGCACGAACACTCAGCTTTCATAAGGTCAACGACTAGAGAAAAAATGATTCGACATTGTTCACATACTTCCCAATGCTAGCACTCTATACTCCGGGACTGATATTACTATACTATTTAAATGAGAAATTATTCATCATCTTTACACACAAATAAAAGAAGAAAGAAATATTCGTCATTTATAATCTATTAACGAACAGATGAATTCTATCTATCTATTCTTGAAAGAAAATCTTAATTGTTATTTAGAATTTAAATTACATTTTTATTTACCAATCGCATACAAATTTATACAATCGTGCTACCCAATCCACCCACTCAATCCACCTATGTCTAGTTAGTTTGTCTCTCTAGTTCATCAAGTTCTACCTAATCTATCTAGGTCTGTCTAATGGGTCCATTGCTCGAGACAACAAGAGACGAAGGCTACCCTTTTTCTCGTAGACCCAGTCGGACATTGAACACTGGAGATCTTAACCTTTTCTTTTTCTGTTTTCAGGTGAGTGTCCCGGAATTCCAGTACGCTCGAGGGACGGCCGCGTCCCTGACGATGGTAAGCCATAAAGCAATGTACTCCCGTTTCACCCGCGGCGCACGAGCCGCTTCACTCACACTACGTGGCCCTGATTCCACTCCTGGCTACGCCGCACGCAAAGGCACCCTCGTTTATCGCACACCTCGGATGAACGACGGGGGAGGGGAGGCTAGACTCGGTTAATACCCCGAGACATCCTTCTTAATTAACGTCGCGATGTATCCCGTTCTTTTGCACGATTAACCGACTTCCAACGCGACAGCACGGGATTCAACGATCCTTCTCACGACACGGAACGTCGTTGCAGCTTCTGATGCCCTTTGGTAGCCGAGAATCGAAGAACCGTGGTCCAAGTGGATCGTTATAATTGGCAGCAGCACGCCCAGCTGGTCAGAGAGTACTTTTCGTGACTCTGTTTTCCGTTTGTACACAGGGATTTTTTTTTTTTTTTTTTCAACTTGATATCTTGAGCCCGGTAGAGCATATGCGAGTTGACTTTGAAGAATAACCCGATACCGAGGGAGATTTTCGGTGTCGTCTATAGCTTAGGTGATTTTCGATAGTTGTCGACGTTTGTTTAGGGATGGTGGTCTTCGATGTTTCAATGAGACTTTTGATCGTAAAATCGTAACTATTTGTGACGGCAAAGATTCAAGACTTCGGTATTGTAGTTTTCGAGGTTGATGAACGAGGTGAAAGAATTGAGAAACGAGGAAGAAAGGAGGAGAGGTGCTCGATTTCTTTCGAATCTGTTTGTTTCTAGCTAATGTGCAATTCGTAGTATGCGAATATTTGATCTTGCTTACAAGCTGATCCATGTCTATAACGAAATCAATTTTCGACATTTTGTACGTACTAACCTCTTCACGTTGAAGAATATATATACGAAGGAGTGGTTCGTGAAGCAAAGGAGTAGTCCATGAAATAAAGGAGTAATCCAAACAACTATACACACACCGAAACAGAATCATTGTATACTGTTAACCGTATAGCGGAGCATGACCTTTCGAAATATCTACCATATGCACGACAAATTGTATAAATCGCTATAATAATGCTCTGTCAAAAGCTTCGCGATATGTTAAATTTAAAGTAGCTTATCAATTTAAAAATCGATTCAATCATTATTTATCGAGCATGGTTCGTTACATTTTGAGAAGTAATTTCGACAATAGAACTTAAATATCAAGTTTTCTGTTTTGGAAATTTCGTTTCAAATCTTTCATAAGAATTCAAAATCCAATATTTCATTTAACGTGTAACTTTAGTAAACTATTCACCTCTTTGTTTTATCTCTGGGCCCATCTTTTAGATAGCTACGCGATACTTTTACTCCAAAAAGGTTTTTTCTTTTTTACTAACGAAGAATAGATTCAAGTGACTATTGAGCTCTTCTAAGGACTCGAGTTGTTTGTCGTGAAGGAAATTTTTTAATAAAAGAAACAGATGGTATTCAAATGGGACATGGTCGCGGGAATGGGTCTGGTGAGGGACAACGCTTCAGTTGAGTTCAGCAATTTCTTCCAGACGGACATCGCAACGTGAAGTCGAGTATTGTAAGGGACAACTTCACGATTGTTGGCGAGTGTGGGACACTTCCGTTCGATAGCAAGCAGTCTTCAATTCGTCCAACTGATAGCTGTACTTTGTCGCGTTGATAGTTTCTTTCGGTCGAAGAAGTTTGTAATATACCATCCCCTGAAAATCCCATCAGATACTCAGGAGAGTCTTCCTTGAACGAATTCATGGTTTGGCCACTGTTTCCGTACTTTCTTGCGAGCAGTGTTATTGTATTGTAGGTATTATCTTTATTAAACCCCACGCGGATGAAAGTTTAGAGGTATGAGAAGCAAAGAAACTGTTTTAATATTAATAATAAGTTTACTTAAAATAAAAGTTGAAATTCACGCAAACTCTCTTGTTCGCGATGCTCTCAGAATCCTCACTAGACTCAATTCTCCCGCGCTTTTATCGCACTCTATATGCTTTCACATAAATATGCTATATTTATTCCCTTTCGTTCTAATTCTGAACCTTTCTCACTCGATCATTTGGTTATTGTTCACTCAAAATTCCTTAATCCGACGTCGTCTCAGTTGCTCTTTTTTCACGTCAAATACTTCATTCGTTCGTTTATCTTAAACACTGTTCACATTTTCTCAGAACCATATCTATTTCATTACATTTCCACAGTACAGTATCCAGCAATTTAGAAAATGGCTGCTTTTGATCACGTTGAAACACAAGTGTTTACACGTTTGAACAGTTATCACTTACTGTGTGACATCCATACATTTAGACGAGATAAGAATCTCGTTTTCTTTAGTTGGTTGTGTATGGTGAAAACAGACCTCTGCATGGTGTTGACGAGTTCTTTAACAGAGCAAGACGGTTTGACGCGTTGAAGAGTAATACATATTATAAATCAACACCAAAACGAAACTAAACATTTGGTTGATACAACCATTTGTCGTTTAATTTACAATAGTATGAACGATAAAAAACAGCGGCAATTTTTAAAAAAATGTTTCTTATTCGCGTTTGTGACGTCATTGCTTTCAATGATTATTTTTCGATACGATCTATCGTTGTGCACGATTTCAGCCAAACGGGATGAGATGCAACAAAAATTTAAAAAAACTAGACTATAGATAATGCGTTCTCTAAAGATTGACGTTCGAACAATTTGAATTTTATGAAAATTGTCAAAATGACAGCTATTTGTATTTGAGAATTCGAACTTGGACGGAAAATTTGTACGTTTTTTGTTTATATTTTCCGGAATAAATACAATTTTTCAGATGTCTTGCAGGCCGTTTCTGAAAACATAATTTCGAGGAAAACAAGTTTGAAGTTTTCAAACGATCTGCTACGACTATAAAGACAGATTCTTTTGAAGACTGGAACCTTTCACACTTCATTCTTATGACTTCGCACTACTATTAAGACAATAATCAATTTTTTTAACATTCCAAACCGACAGGTCCCCTTAACAGTCATCTGTGAATCTGCAAGATCGTTCAGAACTATTTCATCAACCTCCCAAGGGCAACTAAATCGAGTTTGGTCTTTCAGCTTGAGATCGCTATCTTCGAACCACTTTCGAATTGTTTAATCATGCATCGCTATTTATAGAAATCGTTTCATTTAATGTCTCCGAAAGCGTGAATCCACACCGGAAACCACAGTTTTTTGGTTCTCTAGTTTTTCATTCGATTTCTATCCAAACAATCGCCCTTAGTAAAGCCTGTGAAGTTAGCTCAGTGAGATGACAAATCCGGGAATGTTTATTGATTACTATAACAACCGGTTACTATAGCAACGCGGAGCGAGCAAAGCTGGAAACGGAAAACAAACTTTCCGAACAACCTAATACAATGTATCGCATAAATCGCGGGGAAATTGCAATGCTGTCACCATAACTCCGTGACATTGTAAAGTTTGAAATAGGTTATTAACATAAGGAGTACAACATTATTTATTAAATGTGCTCGATTTAAATAATACGTACAAAAATGTATTACACGCATTTTGTATACAGAAATTAGCGGAATAAAATATACCGAGTATAGTAATCTGTCGTTAAAACGTTGCGATTGTTCTTGAAAAAATGTACCGAATTATCTTCATTGGTGTTTATGTTCTTATAGTCTAACTAATACCACACACGTGTCGGTGTAATAGTTATATTTTTTATTTTATCTCCATAGAAATATTAGCAACGGGTTAGTGAAGTTGTCCTGTTAATAATAAATTCAAGCACCATTTTATTTGGACTAACTGTAATTATATGCTAGGAACAGTTTTTTGAAAATGATCCGCACAACGTATTAGCGAAATAATCCGAATTCGCGTTAATCTATTGATAATACTCTTGTGGAAATACAATGAGAAATAGAAATATTTTTAAATTGCATTAATAGTTGTCGAATGCAGCTGGATCTCAATTCGAGATACGAAAAGATCGATTTCAGGAACAAATTCGCTATTGTCCCTCCTTAAAACATTTCGAGTGAACCGGACAGTATATGCTTTGACAAAGAGTACAAATTTTACAAATGTGTAGAATACGCGGTAGATTCAAAATTCTATACGTTTTAATGCGTTATACATATGTCTATTGTCTATTCCTGTCATTTTATGACGATTGATGTGATTAGTCTATAAATATTACATACCTATCAAAGTTAATTCTTAAATGAACAATGAAATACATTTAATGTATACCAATTTTGTTCTCAATTTCATAAGCTATTTTAAAATTCACATTTCGCAGAATTATGGGCAGAATATTGTTATGAAATGACAATTCGTTGCATGTAGGTTACATGTTGGAAAGTTAGAATCCCTCAGTAGCATGAACTTGGCCAGTTGTGCTATAGCGATCGTGTGCCTTCCTAAAGATGCCAAATGTGACGAATCAACCATATAGCACAGTTCGAGACTGTACAACGCATTAAAAATATTTCTAAAGTATAGTTCTCAATTAATAGAGCATAAAGTTAAGTTCCATTGTTCGAAACCTTTGCTCTATCTTCGATTCCAATTGTTCATTCGAGCTTGTACAAAGAGTGCTCTAAACGTTTTTACATTCATGTTTTTATGTATTCAAAAATATCTGGTACTATTCGTAATTGTTGACAACTTTGTGCAATGCTTTGACTGAAAGCTGCAATGATGGAATAAAGATAGAAAAGAAATAAACAACTGAATTTGATTTTTCTACATGAAGATATTAATGAAATTTCATGGTCGTTAACTACTTCTTAAATATTAGTATGCTTTCCAACGTGTAGGTTATATTAGAGCGAATTCAATAATTGTCAATGAAGGTCGTCCATAATGCAAAAGCAAATGCACAGAGAGTAAAGGAAATAGAGTAACAGTGAGCAAAACTCTCATTGCATGCAGCAATAAAATTTAATTTATTCTTCGATACATGTTTATGAGAATATTACCAGTGATCGATTAGCAAAGTTTTTCCAATGGAAATAAGTGCAAACATGACCTTGTTCGAACTATTTTTTATTATATGTTACTCGATTAATTTCATTTCAACTTTCAATTGCCTATGAATAAAAATTGTGCGAAGAAGGTCGTGTTTGGACTTATTTTCAACGAATCGATTTCACGAATCCGCTAATGATACGCTCATGAATGCATAACAACAATTATACAACGTGTAAGTATCGTATCTTATCGCTTTCATTTGAAATCATTCTTCCTAAAAAAAATAAACAATGATAACCGAAGAGTTATTTCACGTAATCGGAGACTACTGCTTTGAATTATAAGATACATAGCAGGTAAATGGATACATGGCATTTATGTGTACAAATGTTTTGCGTTACATTCGAAGTAAATATTATCTTCTACTCTTTTAGTAATACAAAATCTATCTCTATAAGGGACATTCGAACTTGAGCGCTTGTATTTTCATCGATACTCTTTCTAGAAATGTTGCAAACATTTCTTGCGAGTTTGACAAATTTTCCCGTCTCGTTTTAACAAGGAACAGCAGCTCTGTTCAGTGGTTATCTCCTCTTAACTTTGCTCCCTTACCCGTGCTCGTCGAATAAAACGTGTGTCCCAAGAGAGTCAGATATGAACGTATTTGTATATCATCAGAGCGGTCACCAAGGTATGCAGTATACGGTGTGTAACATACGAAAAATCGTTCTGATCCTCTGGAGTAAATGTTACACATATTGGTGTTGAATCAGTGCTTCAGAAGCTGAAAATCGATGTTTTATTTATTGTAAAATCAGTCAAAATTTTCTAAAAATACCGACAATCGTAAAGATAGTCGTATGGATACGAATATGACGAACAGTTTTATGTCGAATTTTTTGAAAATAAATTTTTGCAAATATCTTATTCAATTCGCACTCAATCGTTAAAGAAGAATTTCATTTTGGATCGAAGAACGGACAAATTTATTTATTTACATAGGTACATTTCATTTCTCGATAGTAATAAAGTATTATCCGTTCACGAGTAGAAGACAATGTGTTCATCTCTTTTGAGTAAAAAATGCAACTTCTATGCGTACTGTGTAAATTATAAGAATTAAAGAAATGTTAAATTAATATATCCAATGAACAATTTTTCAAGTCGTAAGACTTTTTTGGGGATTATTAGCATCAAAGAGGAATTTTTTTCGTTTACTACGAAACAATTTTATCTACTTAAACGTCGGCTCTATGTTGTCGTGCTTCATTGGAAGTACAAGGATTGTATCAAATGCTTTTAAGCAGTCTTAAACTGTCTCAGAGGTAAAGAAAAATGGAGCCACGCGATGCACAAAAATCCGGCCTTATTTCGCTTTCAATTTGCATTTCCTCAAAGGCGTATAAACAATTTTCGGAACGAGACTCGCACGTTGTGTGAAACGATTTCTTCCCTGTTGGTACAAAGGAATTTGAAAAACGAAATTTTCTCGGTGAAAAATAAATCATTGGTCTCGACAGTTCTCTTTTTTACTTTGCTTCCATTAAGCGATTAATCGGTAACTGATTTTTACTAAAAACCCCTAATTTTTCGCCGTATTTTTTACGATAGAATTACTCTGAGACCGAAAAAGTGATTTTCTATTTTATGTCGTTTTTCGTGGCATTTAGGTATTGTTACGGGTCATCTAGTTTATGTACACTTATTTTACTTCGCGTGCAAAACTTTGTACCAAAAAGAGAATTTGTTTATTCTTTCAAATTTTAAACCTGCATAACGTTACTGTGCTATCTTTTTTTTTGAGGGATTGGAAGACAAAATTTGACAGATTTGCAAAACATGTAGTTACAATTCATCAGAATTTTATGACGTTCAATCGAATAGAACAATATTTTGTACACTTTGTAATTCTACAATAAGTACCTGAAATAATCGTGCAGAGTACATTGGAAATCACCAGTTTATTTTTCTATATCTCAATCCTCGTTGCAACTGCCTTTTCCTTTTACTTTTCGATTTATTCTATCTACAAAACTTCAAACGTACGACGTAAAATCAATTTCTGTATAACGTTGATAACAATTGATATTAAACGCTTACGAAATATGTAAAATTAAATAGCCAACACGAACGACGCGATAAAAATAAAAATTACACAATGGACAAAATATTTATTTTATGTTTGTATAATATTACTTAATTAAATTATCGTCAAAAATTCTCACCGAGGTCTCGGAACAGGGGTCGAAACGTCGAAGAAGAAAGATTATATTTCTCAAAGTATCCTACGCCACTATTAAAGCTAACAAAGTAAGTAGCTCAGTTTGCATTTTTGAACATTTACATCATTCCTCTATTCTTTGAAAAGCTCTCGCTTTAAAATTCTATTTCGCCTAGCAGAATCCAGATTACAATTGCAAACTTGCGGGACTCGATCTCATCTGGTGTGTACACGTCGATATTTCTCTCCCTCGCTGTTTTTTCTGTCTTTTAATGGAACTGTTGCGCAAACTGCGGCATCGAACCCTCGCCCGTGGCTTATCTTTATTTTCCACACAAACGAGGACAAGCCTTATCAACGAGTAAGCTCCGGCTATCGTTAAAGTCAAACATGTACCTGACATGATCGACCGTAATACAAGTCAACCGTTACCACTTGTACGTATTTTTCCTTCCCTTTACCGTCTCATTATTAACATTTTTTCGTGTTCCTGACCTGGTCGCGCGATATACAAACGTGCTTTCTTTACGGCGCAATAAAAGAGGCGCTTGAGATTCTACGCGTTAGATTGAATTTCGGGGAGGTTCGTTAACATTTATTTCGTTGTGTTTCATTTTCGTTTAATGTCCCAACTGAGATTAGCGAAGGGAGGAATTTAGTCCAATACAATGAGAGAATTTTTCCAATGAAAAGTGATAATCAAAAATATTCACTACATATCCGTTTACGTATAAAATAAATATATACTTCGATAGGGTATAAAAAGAAAATGGAATGCACGATACGAGAAGACGTTTTCGAGAGAACAAAGATAGCAAATTGTATGCTAACAGAACGAGCGAGTTAATTAAATTGAACCGTACTTGCTTGTTGCTTAATAAAAATGAGTAAATTTAATTATAATTATATAGATACAAATGATGTAAGAACAAGAATTTCTTCTAAAGAAGTAGAAATTGAAGAAAAGTTTAGTTATTATTAATTATTATTACGCGTATATATATGTATACAGTACCGTTCAGAAGCTTTTGATTACTTGTTATATCTAAGTTTGGCAAAAGAGTAAAAGTTCGATTGTTACCCTTAAGAAGTTGATATTGAGTGTAATTTTAATATTATTTTGAATGAAAATATTTCTAATAATAATACATGTAAATTCAAAGAGTCCAAGAAACCGTATAATCGTCCAAGAAATGAATTCTAAAAATTCATTTTATACGCGTGCAATTTTAAAATTTGATGAACATGACTGATCGTTTGTTCGTTATTTATACTTATTGTGTAATCTCTTTTGTCTGTGTTGACGAGTATAAGCACAAGTAGATATAATGAGCAACCTGCACTTAATTGTAAGCGACACGATGAACTTTCAAAATCGATTTTCTCGAAAACAAAGTTTCGTGCAATACAAATTTATCAAATTTGAAACGGCGATAAAATTGTTTCATCTGCTCTTAATGCAGGATTTATTTACACAGAGGAAAGTGACAAAATCTGTTGTTTTGTAAAATCTTGAATCCTAAAATAAACTAAACGTTGCGTTACAGTCAGTTAAGGCACAAGCAGTAGATTTGGTATAAATCTCTATAAGAACATACGAGTGAAACAATAATAATCAATAGAAAAGTCTGTATCGATAATATTGTGAAAAGATAGTTTACAGAGAGGGGAAGGATCGTTTCCATTATTTTTGAGATAATGTTTCACTCTTTTTTTCTCGCACGATCAATAGCATCGAAGCAATAACATTGTGTCAATAATACTGCGAAAGGACGATTCGCGCAGACGGTCCAATATTATTAAAACAATAATATTTCCAACACTTTTTCCTCGCACGATATACACATGCTCGCTATAGTGGGTAATATTGCGTTCAATTTATTGACAGGCTTCAACAATTCGAACACATTACGATTGTTTCAATATACGTTATCTCGATCCACAATACCGTCCCTAGACAATTATTGTCAATATTCAATATCGCAGGATACTTTTCTACGTATCTAAATTTTCTATGTATCTTGGCTGCATAAAATTTGTAAGCTCGGAACGGTAAATTGCACTCAAACACGAGTGGTAAATATGCATCTCGACTGTTCGATAATTTCACTTTTCGCGTCGCTTTGGTGGAATTTCTTTCTACGGGAGACCGCGATCAACTTCGCGGAAATTACTACGGGCTTTCTATCGAGCGAACAGAGGAGGAAAATTTCGATGGGCTTTCTTGCGTAGCGAGAAAATTCCCAGGGAAAGCGTCTAGGGCACACGCTTTGATGTTCCGTGTACCGGCGTGAACACGAGTTTTTCGTCGTGAAAGCGCCACGTGAAAGAAAGAAAAGGTAAACGTGCAAAGAAGGAAGCTCGCGAAAAAACATTCCCTCCGAGAGGAGAGTAAATCGTGCCCCGAAAACGAGGAGAATTTCGTGTCGCGTGTCGTTCCAACCCACGAAATGGAACGCGTGCCAGTCGTTTGTTCGCGATAAATATCGTGTTTGCGATAAGGATACCGAATCAGCATAAAATGCGTCGTTACGTTACCGTGCACGTTTATCCGAATTATCGAGTGATCGAGGAACCTTGACTTGTCCAAAATTATTCCTCCAAGGAGAATTTCTAACCGTACTCGTTCCAACGAATTCGATGACCTTGCGTGACATTTAACTGTCGCCTGAAATTAGGATACGCCACCATCCGGTGAAAAATGTGTACATTTCTTGACAACTAATGGAATCTGATGCTGAGAAACGTTAGAGAGTACAGTGTCTTTGTGGCAAGTTTCTCCTTGATTGCAAAGTAATTTCAAGCTCGTGATTTATTTCCAAGTTAATATTGGTGGGTTACATACGATAATGCGCGCACGAAGTTCAACGGTTGATTGGATGGACGAAAACAACGAAGAAAGTTTGTGTGAATAATTCTTTGCAAAAGTATATTTTAGGCGAATGCATTAAATTTTATATGGTGCGGTGATGCGTGAAAATGAAAGGGATTATGGTCCATTGGACCGAACGCATTGATTGAGAACGATTAAGAATTCGATTGAAAGGGAATGAATACGCGTGAGAATATAAGGTGCGAGAGAAGAGCGTTTAGGACAGTCATTAGCAGTCAAGAGCAGTCATTGGTGGAAAATCGTCGAAGCGTGTCGTGTCGCGAAAGAAGAGTCAGCGTAGTTATTAATTGTGCGATTTGTTAATATTTCGTTCCTACTACCACATTATTCAATACACGTATATCTTAGACCTTTATTCACCCTTGTTCCGTAACCATCAGCGCTAATTAAATAAAATTTCTACAATAGAAAAGTAAATCGGAAATACAAAATTAAGTATATTTTTAGGAGTTTTCATCGTTTTCGAGTGAATTGAATTTCAAGATATCTGGGTCACGCACATGTTTAATTTAACATCGGTATGGTTGCTCCGTCGTGTATAAACACGAACGAATAATTCACTACTGAAAATACTTACAATTGAAAGAGAATTTATTCTTCCTAATTTTCTACTTTTGTATCGAGTTTATAATAACTTATGGCTGTGTTTTGCTTCTTTACTTTACGAAATTATTTTGATTATATCAATCTTGTAACAACTCGTCCAATGCCGTTTCAAATTAAACCTATACTTGTAATTTTACGAGGAAACGTAGGAAAATATTTTCCATTATCCGTATAGAATCCGAGAGTATAAGAGTACTTTTATTTCTATTTCTTAAAGGTTATGTTCAAAGATGACTCCAGTACAGTACAATAAACTTCCACGTAAAGATGGAATACTTAATTTCCAAAAACACGAAAACGAAAAGCATTCTATCGCATAAAATTCCACGTGAAAAATAAAAGAAACCCGTCTCGTACCGTTGTTTCGTAAAATTAATTATTTAAGTATCGTTCGAACGACCTTAATCCCGGAACACTGTATACGTACATAGAATAATTTCTCCCGTTCCTCGCGCGTAAAAATTCGATTATCCAATGAACGAAGCCACGTCGAAAAAAATTTTATTCCGCACTTTCGATTTTCTTTTTCGCAAAAAGCGTCCGCAGTTACACTTTGCACTCTTCGATGCACGCGGATACATTTCCACAAGGTCCCGGGAAGGACTCAGGGAAGTATGGAGTGCGCGTAAATTTCCAGGTGATCCAAGGGATCGAGCCAACAGAAGGATCTCCCGTTTCTCGTATCGGGATATCGCGTTATAACTCGCATGATGGATTACTTTCACTCGCGCGATGCTGAGCCGCGAATACGTCACTCTGCCGCGAAAATAGATTCCGTGCGATTCGAGGCACGGAAATTCCATTCGTCGGCCTGAACCGCTGCTATTAGATGGAAATGGCTACAGAGGAGGAGAATGTGCCCCGGGAATTCTGAACGCGGGAATTCCGTGAAGTTCTCCTTAATCGAGACTCGATCCTTCGAGTTACAAGGGTCAATTATTGACAGATTGGCCGAAGAGCTGGAAGATGAAGAGACCAACTGGTTTCAGAAACAGACTCGTTCTTTAGTTGATTTCCTAAATACTTGTTCCTCGTCTCCGTTGAACGTTTATTATAATTTTATATACGTATCTTTCGGATCTAGGAAACAGTTCCATTCTTCGTTGCGTTACAAAGCATTCTACCAGTTGCGATGCAAGATGATTTTAACGTACGAGGAATTTGTTTTTATAGGATTCATTTTCATATACACAATTGAAAAAGCTACAGGTATTAGAGGGGTCAATTATTGACAGGTTGGCCGAAGAGCTGGAAGATGAAGAGACCAACTGGTTTCAGAAACAGACTCGTTCTTTAGTTGATTTCCTAAATACTTGTTCCTCGTCTCCGTTCAACGTTTATTATAATTTTATATACGTATCTTTCGGATCTAGGAAACAGTTCCATTCTTCGTTGCGTTACAAAGCATTCTACCAGTTGCGATGCAAGATGATTTTAACGTACGAGGAATTTGTTTTTATAGGATTCATTTTCATATACACAATTGAAAAAGCTACAGGTATTAGAGGGGTCAATTATTGACAGGTTGGCCGAAGAGCTGGAAGATGAAGAGACCAACTGGTTTCAGAAACAGACTCGTTCTTTAGTTGATTTCCTAAATACTTGTTCCTCGTCTCCGTTCAACGTTTATTATAATTTTATATACGTATCATTCGGATCTAGAAAACAGTTCCATTCTTCGTTGTGTTACAAAGTATTCTACCATTCGCGATGCAAGATGATTTTAACGTACGAGTAATTTGTTTTTTTAGGATTCATTTTCATATACACAATTGAAAAAGCTACAGGTGTTAGAGGGGTCAATTATTGACAGGTTGGCCGAAGAGCTGGAAGATGAAGAGACCAACTGGTTTCAGAAACAGACTCGTTCTTTAGTTGATTTCCTAAATACTTGTTCCTCGCCTTCGTTGAACGTTTATTATAATTTTATATACGTATCTTTCGGATCTAGAAAACAGTTCCATTCTTCGTTGCGTTACAAAGCATTCTACCAGTTGCGATGCAAGATGATTTTAACGTACGAGTAATTTGTTTTTTTAGGATTCATTTTCATATACACAATTGAAAAAGCTACAGGTATTAGAGGGGTCAATTATTGACAGGTTGGCCGAAGAGATGATCCAACTGGTTTAGAAAAAGGTCTAAATAGTAGTATCTTTTATATCAATGTCGCCGGATGTAAGTTGTTACATCGACTACAATGTAACGTACGTACAATATCATTTATCCGATAAAGATAAATAATAGTCGGAAGGCTATTGTATTGATGAATAATAAATTTGTAAATAAAAAAGCTCTTCTATTATGTTCATATAACTATTGTGAACATTTATTTCATGAAACTCAATGTATATAAAATATACAAAATTTCTGATGAATCTGAAAATGAACATTGAATGCAAACACTTATTGAGTGTTTGCATTCAATGTTCTTTAATCTACTTAAACCGAAGAAAGACTCTACCTTTGATTTAAATTCTTCTAAATAGAAACGGTACTGTTCTTGTCGCGAGTAGCACAAGTCCTCACTTCTGACGCATTTTATTCGTATTTTCAGGAATTAATCATTCGATTTTCATCTTATTTTGAAGAAAGGAATCATCCCTTCATGTTTGAAACACCTGTTGCCGAACAGTATCTCGTATACGTATCACATTCTTCTTTGCAAGAGTACAATTAATCCATTCACGTGGTTTTTTCGACGAAATGAGTTGAAACAGGATCTCGTTCGGACAATTTTTAGTTATAATTTATCGAGATCATTTTTGTGAAATAATATACTACGTATAATTAACATATTGACTGCTGCGCGCATTTCCAATGAAATCTACGTCAGGCCACGAGTGCCACTGCACCGAGCGTGAGAATTTTATCGATAAAACACATGATTCCAAGGAAGCACTAATGCCTAATACGTCTAAACGCGTATGCAAACTTTTTTATGCAAATGAAAGACGTCGAACGGACCGATCACCCGGATATGGCTGACGCGGCCCTAGGAGATATTTTTGCATGACCAATAAGGTCATGCTCGGTCTTAGTTTCATAGAGAGAATTTCACCAATAATAATATTCTTTTCGTATACTCGATGAATAACAAACATCAAAATTTTAATTATCATCAGAGAATGTAATTCAATACTATAGAGTATTAGGTATCTTACTCTTTCATGGTTTTCCACCTTTTATCTTATTTCACCATAGAATGGAAATGATTTCTGATCTTGAATCTCTAATAAAAATTCGATCTTTGAGCGAGGTATTATATGTATTCGCCCTTGTAGGAATATAGTGTGTAACGAGGAAACTTTATTCCAACCGAACAATATAAAATATTGTAATAAATGTTCGTCACGTGTAGCTTCATTTTTGTCAGAACCTTTTTACAACATATATTCGTTGAAAAATGTTGACTCGTTTCGACGTACAGAATCATCTCAAGACAAGTATTCGTTGAAAAATTTTGACTCGTTTCGATGCACAGAATCATCTCTGTCCGGTTACACTATGTTTCTATATTTCTGCATTAAATCAGCAGTTAAAATGCTCTCTAGTCCTCTTCTTCGATTCCGATTTTTGTATCGTTCAATTCTGTTCGTAATCCACGCTTCAATTTTTCACGGCACAAGACCGATTCACGTTCAAAATCTGAACAAAAAAAATCTCGAAATTTCTCGAAAGCTTGGCCGAACGAATTTTGCTCCATTTCAAGCGTCTCTTTTATTCCCATTCGAAGGAACTTTCGTTTGCCCTCCCATGAAAAATGCTACGATATTGTATTAAGCGAGATCGAAGGTATAGAACGAACACGGAAATGAGTGTGCACTTTCGCGAGTTCCGAGCTCCAAAGGAACCTTTTCACCTTTTCTTCCGGACCGGGAACAGGACAAAGTTTCGGCTCGATCGGAGACATCGGCATTTTTCACCTCGCCCAACGAGAAATAAAAGTTTCCGTGGTGAGTTCGCGCCATTTCAAGGCGCGTGGCGTCGGGAAATTAATCACCGCGACGTATCGTGGAGGGTAGAACATAATTAATCGCGCTCTGATCGTCGCTTAGTAAATCGACATGCGAAAAGGGGCAGGTTTGTACTGTTCGTTCATTCTTGATCGGATACAAGGGTGTGAAATCGATTCTTCGGCGTTACAAAGCCCTTTTTTAGAGTCTTCGAGTTTTTTTGGTTTTTTATTAATATTATCATTTTCTTTTTTTTCGTACTCCTTGACTGGGAAGCGTACTATATACATATACGGTGGCTCCAAAAAGTATTCTTCGTACCTGATTTTAATGAAAATTTGTGTGCATATAGAGCATAATGTTCCATATAATAGAGAATATTTAAATTTTCTTCATTTAATATAAAATATTAATATATACATACATATATTTACATATATATATATATATATATATATATATGTATATATATATGTATATATATATATATATATGTGTATATATATATATATATATATAGAGAGAGAGAGAGAGAGAGAGATTTTTTGTGAAGAAGAAAATTTCCTAAACAGGTGAAATCAAGTCTCGCGAATTTTAATGTCTTTTTATTTTTTTAATGCAACTTTTCTTGCGACCTTTTTGTCACAGAATGATAAAGCATTAAATGCTGAACTTTTTTCGTGTCGAAAGTTTTGCTCCATTTCACATTATTACGAAGTTGTATTTCAAAAATCAAAGAGTAAGTGACACTGCAAAAACTGGTTTCAAACGATTTCAGACGATTTCAGACGATTTCAGACGATTTCAGACGATTTCAGACGATTTAAGACGAATTCAGACGATTTAAGACGAATTCAGACGAATTCAGACGATTTAAGACGTGTTCAGATGCTTTTCAGACGATTTTAAGCGATTTCAGACGATGGGAGAGTTTGCAACGACTTTTATTTTCTTTAGAACTTTATAATCGTGCGAGGTACAACAAAAATTTTCTCATAAGAAATCTAAAGTTTTCAGTGTTCTATCGTTAAACTGTGGAAGAAGTCACCCCAAAAAAGTTGTATTAAAAAAATGCAGAGACGTTGAATTTTCTAGTCTTGATTTTACCTCTCGAGAACATTTTTTCGACATTTGACGAGAATTTCGAGGATTTGCTTTAATTTGGTATTCCTTACCGAGAAGAGAGAAATCGATCGATTACTCTCACCAGATTGGTTACATTGATCATTTTTAGAACGTTCTTCAATTTTTAACTTTTCCTAAATTAATTTTCGTTAATTGCTTCCATTTGTTAAAACGATTTCTCGAAAGTTTACAAAATTGTCTATCTTTCAATGAACGAAGAAATAAATTTTAATTACGGTAAGTTATATCTTTTTACATTACAATTCGCCACACTGTATCGATTATTTATCGGTAGTCGCGCGAAATGAATTTGCAAAATTGAAATATACTTTTTCCTTTCATTAATATACTCACTCAGAAAAATAATCCGAATTAAACCGAGTACTTTAGAATTACTAACAGTTTTCCGGTTCATATTTCGTTAAAATGTGCCTGCACTTAACACGTTAAACGTGCCGTTGCTCTAATTTGGAATACGGTAGAACAAAGTATTTCCAATTTAGTGTAATTTATGTCGGAATATTATTTTCTAAAGTACAGTATGAAATCATTGATCGTTCGGAACGATGATGCAGTGGATTCGAATTGAATCGTTGCGCGATCTTTTAAATATTAATTGAAATTCTCTCCGACTACGATCCATAAACTAAATGAAAAATTACCATTCTCCTCTTTTGTACTGTACGGACTCGCAAGTTGCGTATTAAATGCAACGTATCCTTTAAACGGTATTCAAAAACAGGAACCAATGCAAGCGTTTCCTCGTTTTGTCCAAACCATGCGCGTACATATTTCATTATATATGGCCGCGCACGTATTACCCTTTTCTGTTTAATAAAACATTCATTATCGTGCAAAATGCATTTTGCTTGCCGCGTTACACGAAAATAAGTAATTCGTATCGTGATTTACAATTTTTGTAAAATGTGTTTCTCTACGATGCTATTGTGGGAACAACAATTGGTCGGTGACTGGTAAGAAATGCCATTCTAACGACAATCTAAATTTTGTATGAGACTTGAGCCACATAAACGTACGTTGCAAATCATTGCACACGTATTTCGCTTAATTGGCCGCTATTCGTGCCGAAAAAGTGAAAACCACTTTCAGTGTTGTGGATGAAATATTTGAAAAACTAATGGAGATAGAAAGGAACGTTGAATATGAAGGGAATTTGATTTCTGACGAGCGAACACAGTGCCCCGATAAATTTTCACCAAATCATATGCAGCGCCACGTAACTAGAGAATATCGTCAACTGGACCAAAGGAATTTAGTTTTCCGAAAAAAACCTTTCGAAAATTAATTCGTAACACTGCGTGTATAACCGTGCCGACGCGACGTTTAAAAAAATATTTCTTTTTCACTGTTCTCGGAGAAATCGAGAAATTGACAAAAATCTTTACTGTTCAAATGTACTGTTACCTGTAGAAATATAATACGATTGACTGCAATAACACCGTTGTTCTCTATGTCTCGAAGTTCTTATTTACACTCTCGATACAGTCTCCGATTGTTATCAATAACTCGTGTATCATTGAAAGAAACGATATAAAAAATTTACATAATCTTTTCGTACGTATTTTAATAAACACAGAAAGTTCGTTCAAAATTTCGTGTACGTTTCTTTAAGAAGAAATTCTTAAAAATTGCTCTTTCTCTGACCCGAGACACGTGAGAACCCTGTTAGTGGATTGTTCAAGAATAAAAGTCATCTATTCTAACTTTTGTTGAACATTAAAAAATGTTCTCGTCGGTGAAGCGTGTAAATGTCTTGAAAGATGGCAAAAATTAACAAAAGCTTAGAAATGATAGTCATTTTCTCATTTCTTAGTATGTTTCCCTCGACCCTAATTTATCGATCCTACACTCTATCTGTCGCCTCTTCAGAGAAATCACCTAACCGCGGAAAGAAAGGAAGCGACCGGAGCAGTCGAATCCGACACGGGCTGGCTTATCCTTTTCCAGGCGATTTACGTGCGAAGTTCACGTGGGAGGAAGCGAATCGTTTATCACACGGAGAGCTAATAGATAACACGGTGGTTACGTGTTCGAGGTTCGATTGGTGCCATCCCCTGTCCCTAACCCCCAGAATTCACTTTATCGGTCTCGATCAACTAACAGCTGTGAGATTCAAGCCGAGAATTCTGCCTCGAATTGAACATCCGAGTGCATCGTACTGGAAGTGCGTAACTCTTTCCAGCCAGCAGAAACCTTATTTGGGCATTGATTGCTACCGTAGAATAATCCTTAAAAGAAACTGCCATCTTTATCGATTCGACAACTGCCATGTTTTTTATCGAGAAGTTTCTCCAAAGGGTGATTCTTCTTAGAAAGCGTACAATCGTTCATAAGCAAGACTTGTATTTCTAGGATGAAATGTGTTTCAATTTGTACCGTTAGGCACGATAAAGTTTACACTCTGGTCTGGAAATGAGACTAATTTGAGCCTGTCGAAAAGAATTATTGCTCTTGTCGTCGAGAAGTATTAATAGTAACGAATAATAATTTTTACTCGCTGGTCACGGTGGAGTGACAATAAATTGGGCGTACATGTACGTAACTATGGCACCTATCCAACATTCTTAATGTCGTTCTAGCCTCTGAACAGTGAACCGCAGTCGAGTGGTCTTGTTCTTCGTTAAAATGTCTCGTATTCTGTATCATTGTGCAACACTTCCTGCATAGAGACGTGGATCTTCGTGACGTTGCTCTTTTCACTGCACTTGACGGAATGCAGTTGCGTTCAGGTATCGGTTGTGATACGATACAGTGCTTTATGTTTGAATTCGATGTGTTTACAAGTGGACAGAGATGTTTCTACAGTTCGATGGTTTTTTCGTACTAATAGGTTGTACAATAAGTTTCGTGTATTACATTGAACAGTATTGTATAATAAGTTTTATCGAACGACGAAGCTCATGGAGAAACCTAGAACTGTACTGTACCTACTACTGTACTGTTTAATAAGTTTTATCGTTCGATAAGAAATGGCGCTATTAGGTTCGTCGTTTTATTTTTCCAAAGATGGTATTACTGCTTGATGAACATGTGTGAAGTTTCATGTAGATCAGTCGACTCATTCGTACATTTACAGTTGTTCAAAATTGAAGTGTCATAGTATTTTCTTGCAATGGAAGAAACGACAAAACTTATTGAACAACCGTAGTCTCTTGTCTGCTCGTGAAATGTTGGTGTCGTATAGGTTAGGTTGGTGGAGATATCGAGGGCGGATATATTCACCGAATTCGTTAGTCTTGGTTCACGCGAATTTTCGGTAGCGATTATGGTATGCAATTTTAATTAGTAATTATTGTAACACACGGAGTTTCGGTTAAAGGTACCACCTGCCTCGATCAGTAATCAACTGCTTACCAGATTTTCGAAACGAAGGTTCGCACATTATGGGGGGCAATGGTAACCTCGTCCCTCAGGTAGGTAATCTTACACAGATTTTGCAATTGTACTAATCGTAGCAAAATTAACTACCAATAGTTTGAAAATATAAACAACGATACACTCTAAATACAACCTGTGAAAGTTTGCACGACAATTACATCGCGAGAGGAGTGTTCTTCGATTTGTTTTTAATTGAATAACGAAGAAAAAACATAGAGAACCCTATTAATTGTAGATGGAGTGAATCACAGAGAGTGAATTTCTTTAATTAAACCGCGTCGTTTCAACAAAAGCGTGAAACTACAATTTCCTACTTTCTATTTGAAGTTGCTTGCCATTGAGACCGAATGGAGTTGATAACCGGGGAAAAAATCCTTTGAAATCCTACTTCAAAGGTAGAAGTTTGACGGTGATGTCATAGGCAATCCACTTCCGGCCTTATTTAGTAAATCGACTCCTCGCCAGGGGAACGAGTCTCAGAAGTATCTTGCAATAAATATATCGGCTTATGGTCGTCTCGAGGAGTTTCACGAGTCATCAGAAGCTCGAGAAGCCAAACTCTCACCGGAGCCCGATGAAATAGGACTTGGGGCTTGTCCCTTCGGACCCTTTCATTCTGATCGTTGCTGTTCTTATCGACGATATATCGAGACACGCAACATAGTTCGTGGATTCAGTTTCCCTCTTCAATTTTCTTACACAGCTCGTCTCGAATCAGCGATCCGTTTGTTATTTTTAACGCGCCCAATATCGAGATACGATGATTAAACGGAAACGAATCTTTTAGCAATTTCGCTAACATACAAATAAATATAGTTCTCGTAACATAAATTTAATCTTCACTTTGTACAAATTTCGAGTAAAACGATGCCAACAGTTTCAATTTTTAACCATTTAAATACTTGGACAATGCTTCCAGTTGAAGATTTCACGAGAAAAATATTACTTCACTTTTGTCGCTATGCAGTAAAGTGTTCAGCTCGAGTACATAATGTGTGTCGTTCATCAATTGGCCGTTCAAGGTCACACTGAAGGGCCACATCTCCGTATAATGTTGTACCGATGTGGCGTACAATCGGATGTGACCTTGATCCATCAATTGAATTTGGTCTGTTAATGATTAAACGCGTTGGACCTTCTCTCATATTTTCTTAACTATGTATCCTCATCGACTATGAATTATACATTCTTAACCGGTCTGTATTTTAATTAATTGATATAAAAAAGACAGTTATATTATTGCTATTTTCTCTCTTTTCGCTATAAATGTATCTATGATAAGTTAATGAAAATTTCATACAATTCGGTCCCAAAATGAAACATGAAAGAGAAACGTAGACAAAGAACCGTTTGCTCCTCTGTGGATTCTTAAAATAGCATTAATTTATATTTATATACATATGTCTCACGGTTTTGACAAAATTTACTTTTGTACGACATGTACTGCTTTGTGAGAAACTGAGTACACAACACCAGGTCTTCCAATATTGACAGATATTACATTCGTAGTTTAGGATGTGCTAGAGCGTCTAACTTATCTACCGAAAGGTATAGTGTTCAAAGTGTGCTGGAGGGTCCAGAATTGAGGGTGTACTAAGAGTGTAGAGTATGCTAGATAGTCCAGAGTTTAGACTCACACGCTTACTTTTCCTTTCAATTGTTCTTTCCCCACACGCTATATCCGTCTAGGATGTATCGTCAAGACGAGCTAGCATTAATGTCGTAAGAAACGTGACAGATGCTGCTGCACATGACCCGAAAAAACCCAAACGTCTCGTAAAGCCTCGCCTGGTCAGTGTTGGTCTAGAGTTTAGAGTGTGCTCGGGGATACAAAAGTTAAGAACATGCCAGAAGATTTAGAGTTTAGAACGCACCAGACAATCTAGAATCCAGGATGCGCTACAGCATCTACAGTCTGCGGGCGATGCTCTGGTAGATCCTGTGTTCACAATTCAATTATTCTTCGTAGAATAAAATTTACTCGTCTCACTCTCCCTTGTCCATCTTTGTTCTGCCTACCAACGATTCAGTTTCCAAACGTCAGAAGATCGAAAGATTTATGCTCGAGGTAACACGTCAGGACATCCTTTTAACCTGATTAATGGGCCGAAACTTCGATTCTCTAAACTCTCTCCGAATTCTATCACATTTCCCTGTGAACTTTTCCAACTTACAGATTTCTCCGCTCGTCTTAAGCGAAACGGTCGCGGGTCATTAACCACGAGTTCCTCGCCGGGTAGTCGAACGAGAAATCCATAATTCCCGGAAACGCGGGAGGAAATTTCGCGAATAGAAGCGGATCGACGGCTTTTTTTTTTCACAGAAACTATGAGCGGCCACAATCCTATCGGCGTTCAAGCACGTTACTAACATCTCTCGGTGCATTCTCTTCGTCTCCATCGCGTCCCGCTCTCTCTACACCCTCTGTCCCTGTTGCTCGTGGGAGACGCGTTCCAAAAAGATAACCGCGGACACCTCGTTTCCGGTTTCTCGGTCTATAGACGCTAGCAAGCGACACGCAAACGAGGCCAGCCGGTATTATTGCAACCGTTTCTCGGAAAGGAGAAATGCTGGGGGTTGACAGGGAGACGCTCGAGGAAACTGGCACGAGCAATATTTTTCAGGCACTTCGAGAAACGTCGAGAAGCTTTCGCGCTTTCACGCCGACGCCGACGCCGACGCCGCGCTGCTTTCCCGGCCAGTTAAAATAGCCGACTTTAAATGGCATTGAGCATCGTGAACGAAGCTGTTCCAGTACTTCCGTTAGGAATCTGAGAATTAATAGTAGCTTACCGATCAGTTTAATCAGCGACCACGGTTTTACGAGGTATTCGATAGTCGGATCGAGAAAACTGGCAAGTGTGAGGCAACCGAATACCATTGTCATTGTTCGGTGTAGTAATTCTAGAAAACTTGAAAATTCTTACGGCGTTTACATCCTTTTATACGCGTGAACTAATTTCATCCTTTCTACACGTTTTTCTTTGAATTCGAGGGAAGTAAGGGCGAATGATGTTTGGTGTCTGCTAAAGAGATGTGATAAAGGGAGAGCGTTCTGAATGGACTCATCGGTGAATCGCCCTATCAGGCCCTGTATTACACTTCAGGACATTGGGAGTTCGGTAAAGAATCGTATATACGGGGTTACTCCCAGAAGTACCTGACCTAGCAAAGAGTACACAAAAACTTGAGGGAAAAATATCTTTCTTTCTCTGCATAGTCTTCTTTTAGATCAATACACTTTTCCCAAAGATATTCAATAGCTTCGATATCCTGTATGCAGAGCAAGATGGTTCTCACTATAAAGTAGTCATCAACCGCAGACTCCACCTCTTCATTGTTGGCGAATATTTTACCACAGAGTCATTTTTTCAAGTTTGGAAACTGAAAATAATCCGTGGGGGCTAAATCCTGCGAATAGGTTGCGCGAGGATGTAATTCGAACTTTAATTTATTGATTTTGATCATCGCGATAACGGATGTGTTAACCGGTGCATTGTCTCCATGAAACAAAACCTTCTGTTTCGCCAATGCTGCCTTTTTTTCTCGATTTCATCGCTTAAACGCTGCAATAAGTTTGTATAATAGTCACCGTTGATTGTTTTTCCTTTCTGACGGTAATCGATAAAAATTATCTCACGTGCATTCCAAACAAATGACGCCACGACCTTGCGCGCAGATGGAACTGTCTTTGCCTTCTTCGGAGCCGCTTTTCACCTTTCACTCCATTGTCTCGACTGTTCCTTCGTCTCAGGTACGAAGTGATGAACTCATGTTTCATCCATGGTTACGAATTGACGCAAAACTCGACTCTATTGTTGCGAAACCTCGCCGAACACTCGATCGAAACATTCTCATGACGCTGTTTTTGTTCCATTGTGAGTAGTCGCGGTACTCATCCTGCGTACAACTTTCTCATGTCTAAATTTTCAATCAATATGCGATGTACAGCACTTTTTGATATACCTACCGTGTCTGCTAGCTCGCACACTTTCAATCGACGGTCATCCAATACCGTTTTGTGAATTGTTGTCATCATTTGAGACGTAGTCACCTCATTTGGTCGACCACTGTTCGTCTTGATAGCTCGTACGACCTCATTTAAACTCTGCCATCCAATATTTTACTCTAGTAAACGAAGGAACAGACTCCCTCAGAATAGAATTTAAGTCCCCTTTCCATGTTTATAAATTCACCGAGAGTGTTCACTATTGATAACTGCCAAACAAATACTAAACAACGTAGTGTCGTCAACCTTCAAACTTAAGCTTCATAAGGTCGGTACTTCCTCCCTTAATAATTATTTTCAAAAAACTACCACTATCTATTCGTCAGATTGGGTACTTCTGGAATTGTCCTCGAAGCTTCTATGGGAACTTGTGGCAAACAGTCAGCGATCGGTTTCGCTCAGTGGCGAATATGGCAGGTGCTGTCACTGGTGCATCTCGTGTGTATGCGTTAGCAGGTTATATTAGACTGACTGCCCTGGTCCACGTATCATCTTTTCAGCAGCCTGTTTCTCTTTTGTTTTTCTTCAAAGTAGCAACGCGTGCGTGTAGGTGGAAGGTAAAGGAGCAAAGTGTGCGTATATGGTGTGATCTATGTGGAGAGCGTCAGAACAGTGATGAACGTCGTTGGTACATGGAACGAGTGCTGTTTGTTAAAAAATTTGGAAATAGGTTCTTGTAGAGTGGAGATTGGGAAAGATTCATTTTTGTGGAAAACGATAGTCTCAAGAATGTTGAGTGCTGGTGATACAACTGACGTACGCCAATAAATTATTGGTAATTCGACTGTATAAACTTTTGCGGAATGATTGTCCTTTTTTTGAGAGAAAGAACAAGAGTCTGAAACTATTGGAACCTGCGTCTCCGCAAACCTCGATCGCTAAGTATCTCGATGCAAAGTGTCTCGGTTTGGTAAACAGATGCCTCAAGTTGCGAACTACTCTTGTCAATATCAGCTATTTGCGGCAGTTTTAAAACTGTCTCCTAAAAATCAGGAATAATCTTCGCCTTTCGTAAAACGATCGACGCCTTCGTGTCAGAGATAGTCAATCCGCAAAACACTTGAATACCTCGTTTGTGCCTACACTCGGGGAATTAATAGTCGAAGATTGAAACTGAAGAGAGAAGCCATAGATGAGTTTCTTTTTAATATATTCTGACTAAATTTCACGATTGCAAGAAAACGCAAGAATTTCTATCGAAAAGTCCAATTGAAGGACTGGAACGCATTTACCAATTAAGCATTACGATTTCCGTTTGTTGAAGTTTGACGGATGGATGAAGTGGTAAAGGTGGTAAAGAATTCAATTGCCCGCAGAGACAATTAAGAATGATTCCTCAGTGGTCTTATCGTTTTCAAAGTTTCTAGAAATTATTATAAAAACAAACCAGTTTCATTGACCGGATTCTAACGGTCTTTCAGAGCCCCTTTCAACAAACTTTTCATTCGTACTCAGCAATGGGTAACAATCTCGGTAATGAACACACGGCAGGTATATCGGGCAGCTGTCTCCAAAGTTACAGGTACACCCAACCGTTGTACTCGATCTGTATACCGAAGGTACCTGAAATCCTGTCTCGTCGATTACCATTAACCGTTGATCCAACGATTGGAACGATTTTATCCCAGTGACGAGCACATCGGTGGCAATCGTTACATAATAAACGATGAGTTTTCATAGCATGAATATGAAGCGGGGCTAATGAGCGCATTAATATTTGCTGGCCGGCGTGTTTTGCGCCCTCGCGTCGACGAACCGTGCATAAATTCCCTTTTGCGCGGACGCGCTCGAGCGAGCCACTCGTTTGCGCGTGCAACCATCGGTGAGCGCGCGCCTGTACGTTGTTCCCGTTTGACTCTTCGTCGTTTAGCTCTTCATCATTTAGCCCCTCGGGGTACGACGGTTGGCTGCTGAAAAGCGACCATGGCTCATCGAGCGTATCTAATCGCGATAATCTCGTCGCTTTCTTTCTTCTTCCTTCGTTCGACGAGGAAGATAACGCGTGTTGTACCTATTACTTCGCGCGATACGTGACGAATTGTTCCGGCCATCTCGATCGACGGTCTCGACTTCACGATTAGGATTTCGCGACCAGAGGAAGAACACATTTAATGGTAAAGGTTTCAATTAATGATCTATGATTGTCGATGTGTCCACCGAGAGATTTGAGTCGGGATCTATGGGCTATAGACCTAATATCGATCGCTCAACTAGACACGAACAATAAGAACTAGAAACGCATAATCTGCAGATCCACATAAGAGTTTGTGAGTTTCTAATACTCCAAAGTTTTAACTAAAGTTCAATAACCATCTCAAAACCTACAACCAGGGTCCATATAAGGTCCCTGGGTTCCTAACCCTAAATCGTTTCGCTACGAGAATCCATATCCCGATGATCGAACCAGGGACTCGCGAACCATCAAGTTATCCAAATATGTACCCGAAACGTTCAATCGTAACCATTGCTTCTTCCGTCGAAGCACAGACCTACAGAGGAATTCCATTTTCGAAGCATAACAAATAGAATCTAACACTCCAGGAAAAAGAACTCGCGCGATCCCCAATCTAGAGTCCTATCACCAGTTTGACGAACCACCTCGTAAATTCTGTGTTCGTGCCCTAGTTACGATCGATCTGTCTAATTTTCAATGACGCCGCAAGATCCTTTGGTCGAAACGCAATAAACGCAACGCGAGGCGAAGCAGAGGAGGCCGAGGAAAAAAGTTAACACCGGAGGCGCGGCAGCCGGATTCGTTGTTTCTTTCCTCCGCTTCCTTTTTGTTTCTTCCATCCATTCGCATTAATCACTCCGGCACCGTGAGAAAGGGTGGCGAGGGGTGGGCAGGGTCTTTTCCTTCCTCTCGCTCATTCTCGTTTTGTTCTCGCGGCGTGCACCGCGTCCGTGTTGCAACTGCTACCTTAATGGGTTTCCAGCTTGGAAACGAAGCGGTGGATTATGGGGCCGTGGCGCCAGAACCGGCGCGATAAACTTCGATATGGTCTACTTAAATTACGCTGCGCTTGCGATTACTCTGCCCCCGCGGAGCTTCTTTCCGGCTTTTATCCGCCTTCGACCATCTGGCCACTCGACTCTCACGTCAAACGAGATCACCGCGTTCTTTTGTTCGGTAGGAGTGAATCTTGCCACTGTTTGAATTATCCGTTCTTATGATTTTAAAAGGCAAACTCTTTAGATACATCGGGAGCGAAGGATCCGGTATCTTCGCGACCAATAACACGATATTACGTTCCTTTTCTTTTTAATTTCTTTAGACACTCGATAGAAGAAACGAGCTTCTGATCGCAAGCAGGAAATTGATAAAGCGTCTACAGTAGCAGTTGTGATACTTTTTCATGTGTAATTTTGTTTTCAAGATTGTTTAGATTTCGTTTCACAACGGTAGACTGAAAAAGAATTAACGATTACAACTGACAATGATTGAATGGACAAAAGTGTCACTAATGATCGATCCAAATATAGACATTGTATTATCTTCAAATTGAAATTCATCTGTTGATAATCTGTGTAACGATAAAATCAATTTCGCATTGAAATTACAATCGTAAAATAAGAAATTAAGTAATATGGATAAAATTAAAGTAATTGTACTGTGAAACACTTCGTTTAACGATATTTTGTGTACGGACAAAAATGAAAGTAATTGAATCTACCAAAGAAATATAGACCTAATATCGATCGCTCAACTAGACACGAACAATAAGAACTATTTCTTATTCTTGAGTGAAATGGATTAACTGCATAATCGATAAATTACTAGTTCTTCGATGGAAAGAAGTAGGCGCAGAAGCTAAACCAGGCCAGAATCTCTTTTAACAAATTGAATCCATCTCTACAAATGCGGAGCGAAGGAAGATAGAGCAACAGAGGAGTTGATGTCGAAAGGTGAAATGATCTGTTTCAAGGGATAACCATTAGATAAGGACAATAGAGCAGATCTTTCGTACTCCCTGTAGTAGCTACTTAACTAGTCTAGAACTATATTAAGAGCAACAGAGGAGTTGATGTCGAAAGGTGAAATGATCTGTTTCAAGGGATAACCATTAGATAAGGACAATAGAGCAGATCTTTCGTACTCCCTGTAGTAGCTACTTAACTAGTCTAGAACTATATTAAGAGCAACAGAGGAGTTGATGTCGAAAGGTGAAATGATCTGTTTCAAGGGATAACCATTAGATAAGGACAATAGAGCAGATCTTTCGTACTCCCTGTAGTAGCTACTTAACCAGTCTACAACTATATTACTCTCATACGAATGGAAAAGAAATATAACCATTTCGAACCTACTGATTCGAGAGGTAGTATAAGATAATAAAACCGGAACAGATCTTTGTAACCTCTAACAGTAGCTACAAAGTATCCGTATGCTAATTTGGAACTAAACTAGCCTCTACCAGCTCGAGGGGTAACACAACATACATGGTACAGAATAGATCATTCCAGAGCCCTACAATAAATAAAAAATACGATAGAAATTACTCGTGAATGGTCTTTGGCAGTCGCTTAATTTGTTCCGGAAAATGGCGAAACGAGAGAAAGAAACTGAAAATAGAAATTACGAAACGGAGCCGATAAACGGTCTCGAGCGAAACAGCAGAAACTTTCGGTATGTTCAGCGGCTGTGCATCCGGATTCTAGCTTGTCTCGAGGGGGTTCAATTTCCACGGCGATATAATTTTCCCTCGGTGCACGACTACTGGCCAGTATCTCGGTTCCTTATCTCGACCACGCTACGCGGCTGCACGTAGCGGCCGCAGATAAATTTTCGAATGACAGCAAGATGGATGAAGGACAGGGGAGAGGGCGAGCCAAGCCGCCGCGGCAATTTAGGACCGGGGAAGACGAACAATTTAAATTTTTCGCTGGCCACGGTTTCGCGCCTCTCCTGGGTGCAATTACTCTCCCCTGCGGGGGCGGACAGAGCGGATAGAGGTGCGAAAGGAGACGTTTCTCGCCGCGGGTAATTGCGGCCGGCATAATTGCTTCGCTTCGATACCATCTTCCGGTGGCTCGTTGTCCACAACTTCGTTGGAGTTCTCTTTGACGATAAACTGACGGTCAAGCTCGAGTTTCCTCTATCCTGGATATTTTTATTTAGAAGGAAGGGTCCAATTGTAGATACGAGGCTAGTCCCACAAGTATCTGACCTGACAAAGAAAACAACAAATTTGGGTTAAAATATATTTATCTCTCTGCATAGTCTCCGGTTAGATCGGTACACTTTCTCCAACAAGCTTCGATAGATTGTTTATAGCGACAACCGTCGAGCTCTACGAAATAGTCATCAACCGCAGACTCCATCTTTTCTTTGTTGGCAAACCTTTTACCATCGAGCCAGTTTTTCAAGTTTGGAAATGGAAAATAATCCGAGGGGGATGAATCTGCCGAATAGGGTCTGTGAGAAAGTAATTCGAACTTTAACTCATTGATTTTGCTCTTCTAGAGTAGAGATTAGGAAAGAAATTATGAAACTATGAAACTATATTATGAAATTATTCAGTTTTGTGGAAAATGATAGTCTCGAGAATGTTGAGTGCTGGTGAGCCAACTGACGTGCGCCAATAAATTATTGGTAATTCGACTGTATAAACTTTTGCGGAATGATTGACCTTTTTTTGAGAGAAAGGACAAGAGTCTGAAACTATTGGAACCTGCGTCTCCGCAAACCTCGATCGTTAAGTTTCTCGATGCAAAGTGTCTCGGGTTGGTAAACAGATGCCCCAAGTTGCGAACTTCTCTTGTCAATATCAGTTATTTGCGGTAGTTTTAAAACTGTATCCTAAAAATCAGGAATAATATTCGCCTTTCGTAAAACGATCGACACCTTTGTGTCAGAGATAGTCAATCCGCAAAACACTTGAACACCTCGTTTGTGCCTACACTCGGGGAATTAATAATCGAAGATTTAAACTGAAGAGAGAAGCCATAGATGAGTTTCTTTTTAAATATATTCTGACTAAATTTCATGATTGTAAGAAAACGCAAGAGTCTCTACTGAAGATTGAAGGATTGGAATACATGTACTGATTAAGCATTATGATTCCTGTTTGTTGAAGTTTGATAAATGGATGCAGTAGTAAAGGTCTCGATGAAATAAAATCTTCTCTTTGGCCAAATGCTGTTGTTTTTTTTCGATTTCATCGCTCAAACGCCGCAATAAGTTCGCGTAATACTCACCGTTGATTGTTTTTCCTTTTTAAAGATAATCGATGAAAATTATCCCACGTGCATCCCAAACAACTGACGTCATGAGTGACATCTTAACACCACGCGTTCTCACACGCCTAATTAAATTTGCACGAGTGAATTATTAAGATGGACTCGTACGTAATATACTGGTGTTGGTAGGAAGAGACTGTGATCGGACGATTATGGTTCTAGATATCTCCGAATCTTCAATGTTCGGTGTTTTGTTTTTTTTTTTAGCGACTGCTCCAGTCTCGTGTCGGTATCGTCGAAGAAAGTTCTGTCATGTCAGTGTTAGTCTGTCATTGGTTAATTTTGTCGTTGTCGGATATTTTTAATAGAATGTACCAATAGGAAAATATGCGATTTTGTGTCGGTGGTATGCAATATTCTATTAATGCAATTATTCTATTATGATCTGGTTTGCGACGATTGGCAGGCAGCCAGATTTTTCGAAATAAAGTTTTTCGTCTTTATGAGGGTCAATAGTAAATTGATCCTCGATATTTGCGTCGCAACATGTAGATTAGATGACCAGTAAACCATGACATGTAGACCAGATGTTTTATAAAAAGTGTTAATTATTAAAAGTTCGACTTCTACCAAATCTGAGAATATCGCATCATTGACAATACTATACACTTGGTATGATATGTTAGACAGTTCTGAATTCGAATCCTGTATTATCCAGACATTAAATTTCATTTAGTATCGTTTATTTTTCAAATTGCTTTTTAATTTTCTACTTTCTTTGTCAATGATTCGATGTATACAAGTTGCGAAACAATATAATATTCACACTAGTGGTATTTAATTTTAATTATTTTACATAAATTTTTGTTTTTAATATTTCTTACAAATCAGAATATTGTACCGTTCCATAATTTGTATACATTATATGTTTGAAGTATAAAGTGGTAAATAAAATGCAATTTGAAGAAGAATTCAAAATCCCGTTTCAGATTTCGAAATCTGAGCCTTATCAACAGCAATTATTGCAAACCACGTGACTTCGACAGGTCTTCTAACTGCCCATTAAGATAAAATATTCAATTTTTTAACGAAACTATTGTCATTGGTTAGGTTTGTAGTATATTGTACAGCGAATATTTGTGCAATAGTGTGGTCGAGTTAGCTTATTTATAATCATTTACTAAATATTGTTATCAATTGCTTTGCGAGTAACTCGATTACTCGTCGGAAAACTTCTATTGGTATTATTCGAATAATATTGAAACAGGCGTTACATGGTTTTGGAAATGAGAAAACTGAGTTTCCTATGCAGTTACTTTTAAAATATCAAATTAAATGGAAACGAAGACATAGAAGGTTAATCGACCATTCGAGTTGCTTTTAGAATTAACGCAAATGGAATTCTTATACCGCTTCAATCTCTTTTGAAAATGTAACAACTCGTATCGTGGTCCCGATTGCGAAAATTTAACAATTCGATCGAGCAATTCTTCTCCCTAGACGTAGCTCGAGTCTAGCTCAGCGAACAATTAAACGAGAACTTCCGAAGCAGAAGAGAAAAAGAGAATACGAAGGAACCGTGTCGAAAAACAGAGATAGCGATTGCGTGGAGAACGATGGAAGGAACGACTGGGGGATAGCTTGGGGATGGGGAGAGGTGTCTGTAATAATCCAGGAACGTTTCATCCAAATTATTTCTGCCACTCTTTCTACTGTTTTTTTCCCCATTGATAGCAGCGGGGATGAGGCGTAGGCGTCTCTTACAGGTGAACGCGCAGAGGGGATGTTGCGACGAGATTTATTTCGTGAGTTTTTCCCATCGCACCTGTGCAACTTGCTGGACACTGTCCAGCCTTTCCACCTTCCAACTGGTCTGCTCTTTTATTTATTTACTTAAGTATCGCCGCGCGTCCCGCGGATAATGGGATTTCTTCTTTGATAAGATAAATCTCCGATTAATTTCTTCTCCATGCTGGCCACGATCGGGACAATTTCTACTTGACAGAACTGTAAGTTTCTGTATGTCACTTGGGGGATTTGGGACGTGTCGTGGTCCAGCAATAATGAGCAATTTTTCCATTCGGAAACTCACATTTCGCGATAAAACCTGTCCCCCGTTTTACGAAGATATTTATTCTCTCTACTTGTTTATTACCAGTGGCTGAATTTCTTCTTTACATTATAAGATACCAGGTTGTTCATTTATTCTGTCTACTTGTTTATTATCAATAGTTGAATTTCTTCTTTACATTATAAGATACTAGGTCGTTCATTTGTTCTGTCTGCTTGTTTATTATCAATAGTTGAATTTTTTCTTTACATTATAAGATACTAGGTGATTCATTTATTCTGTCTACTTGTTCATTATCAGTGGTTGAATTTCTTCTTTACATTATAAGATACCAGGTTGTTCATTTGTTCTGTCTACTTGTTTATTATCAATAGTTGAATTTCTTCTTTACATTATAAGATACTAGGTTGTTCATTTATTCTGTCTACTTGTTTATTATCAATAGTTGAATTTCTTCTTTACATTATAAGATACTAGGTCATTCATTTGTTCTGGCTACTTGTTTATTATCAATAGTTGAATTTTTTCTTTACATTATAAGATACTAGGTCGTTCATTTGTTCTGTCTACTTGTTTATTATCAATAGTTGAATTTCTTCTTTACATTATAAGATACTAGGTTGTTCATTTATTCTGTCTACTTGTTTATTACCAGTGGTCGAATTTCTTTTTTACATTATAAGATACTAGCTTGTTCATTTATTCTGTCTATTTGTTTATTATCAATAGTTGAATTTCTTCTTTACATTATAAGATACTAGGTGGTTCATTCATTTTATCTACTTATTTATTATCAATGGTCGAATTTCTTCTTTACATTATAAGATACTATATCGTTCGATAAGTTTTATCGAACGACAAAAATTATTGTACAACTTATTACTTGTGTCCTTTTGAGGGAACTAACAGAGAATTCTGTATCGAGAATTTATTCGAAACTTGACACCGTTCTACACAATTGAAAAGTTGATGCGACACTCTGATTTCATAACTAGTTTTTATGCGACGAATGTTGAACTAGTCGAAAGCAAGATTAGTGCTAATGAAACTTTCTAAGTTTAAAGTTGTTCTGTAAACTCAAGATGATGCTGAACTAAAATTACGAAACATAGCCGCGTAAATGATCAAAAATTGTTTGCTTTTAAAGATGATAATGTTCAGACGTTTATTTCGTCTGTAGTATTCTTTAGATTTCGAGTTCGAGCATCGTGTTGGTCCTTTGAATTTTAAATTTAGAAGGAGATTGTAAATGTGTGATTAAGTAGGCAATAAAATTTCAGGTGAAACGGTATTGTTTACTTAACATGTTTGTTTTTTGGGAAAACTTTTAATTACTGGAAGATGTAGGAGGGAAGAAACTTTCAGAAAAATAGTTTGCGCTTCTAAATATACTTTCCGCTCGACGTCGATTGGAGAATATAGGTTTTTTCTAACCGAACTTCCTTGAACACATTACAACCTTGTTTGCACGGTACACTGATAACAACATCTCCTATCGGGAAGCACGTGAATCTCATCACGTGAATTTTCTTATCTCGCATAAAGTCTTGTAATCCTGAAAAATATGGTCAAGAGTCTTTTCTACTAAAAAGAAACGAGAACAAAACAAATATAAACCCTGCTTACGCTTTTTGCCTTTGTAAATTGATAACTCGATGCATTACAAGTGATCCATTGTGTTGCAGGATAATTAATTTTATCTGAAATTGATCCATCCTTTATTAACCGTTGATTAATGTCTCTCAAAATTATAGTCCATCGAGAATGGAAATTATAGTCTATCGATTGAACTGGTACGCTATTGATTTAATTAAATTTTAGATTCTTATATAATTAACAGTTTTCTATTGAAAACTTTTTCCAATGAAAAATATAGAAAACTACGAGGATATTTTTATAGTTCTTTGACAGACTTTTTGGTTCGAATGAAGATAAACACAGTGTTCGTAGCATTAAAAAATATTATTACATATTTTACAGAGAAAGGGAAATAAATTCTGGAAGAAATGGCTCGCATTACCAGGTTAGATATTTTAGTCTCTCTTAAGGTCTGCCATACAAGAAAAATCACTCTACTTATATTCACATTCTGTTTACTCGTACTACCAAAATTCTCTTTAGACCAGGATCAATCTTTTCTTCTACGTACAATAGGTAGCCTGAAGTGGAAAAGAAGTTTAATTCCAGACAGTTAAAACAACTCGTACAATTTAAAACAGCAGAAGGAATCATTCCCTTATATTTTTATTTCCATTATTAAGAAATATCTGTATATTATTTCTGAATACTATTCAGAAATATTTCTGTATACTATTCAGAAATAGGAATTGAAGTAACTCTTACAATATTTTTATTACCACGTCATTTGACATATCCAATGATCGATTTCAGAAAAGTAAATGTTCTATTGTTTGAAAATTTCCCTACTCGAACAGTCATGTTCCCTTTTTGATACGAATAATGGAGGAATTTTATTACATTGTAATAAAAATTCTTAACGTCGCCGACTGCGTTTAGGTGTAAACAAATAAGGAAAATGGAAACTCAATTATCCCCCACGATAATGCGTCCGACAAATATTTTTCCACACCGTCTGCAATCCTTCGAGCTTCTTTGTCGACATTAAACTCCAGCCAGAGTGAATCGTTGATACGTCTCTCGAACTGATCGATCCTCGATAGGCGTTTCTGATTAAACTCCGGTTGAGATTAAACCTGGAGCACCTGTCCGTGTCGGTGTACTCGTTTGCACGGGAAAAACGAGCGTCTTCTCTTTTTACCTGGCTCGTTCTTCCAAGAAAATTGCGTTAGTCCTGTGCCCTCGTGCTCTCTCGGATCAAGGAATCGCTAATAACGAGACGAGATTGGTTTCAGTGAAACTGGGCTAATCGACGAGGATAATAAAGATCTTCGATCGCTTCGATCGCGCCCCGTTCGACGATTCCCTGCGTTTCTGTCGCATTTTCACGAACGTTATAATTAAACTGTAATAGATTAAGTTCGATCCAGGTACTGCTGAAATTTTCGAATTCTTCGAAAGAAAATGTCGAACGCGCGAGCAAGGTTTGCTCGATGATCTTTGTAATGTTTCTCGATACTTTATTTTTTTTTTGGTTTTATATTCCATTGTAAAAGTGTCCGTGAAAGTTACGAATGGGCGGTGTGACAGTTGTATTCGTCAACATTTCCAGTTTGAAGAATCCAGTAACTCGTCTTAGAATTGACAGGAGCTTTGATGTGGAAGAAAGAAGAGATTTTGGGAACTTTTTGATTTGATATTCGTTGTTGATTTTCTCCCGATGACAATTTGAAAGATATTGCTTAATAAAACGCATCAATTGATCTTTGGACAGTATTTTTAATTTGAAATCGTTCTTTGCATCTAGTAAGTGTGTTTTTATAGAGTATTTTATTTTTTAAATTTCGAAAATTTTCAAATTGTTCATTTTTTGCTTGTCACTAATCTTGTTTGAAAATTTTCGAGATACTCGACATACTTGAGAACTTTCGAATCAAAAACTTGTCGAATTAAAGTTACGAACGAACATGTTTCTATAGCATTTAATTTATTCGTATTGTTAGAATGTTAAAAAAGGCAATTATTTTTAACTGATAAACATTACAAACAAATAAGGAGAGAATCACCTTTTTCTAACTCAAACCTTAAGAAACGCAACATATAGTTTTCGAAAGTGGAAACTAAGAGCAATAAAACAAATTAAAAGGAGGATCAACATTTTTGTAGAATTCTATCTAAATAACGTCAGCCTCGGGGATCGCAAGTGCCATTACTTCGATTGCATCAATGTCTCGAAACTTTTATTTTTATTGAAAATAATAAAACTCAATAAGAAATAGGAAGATTGAGAATACAATTTTATTAACTGCGAATAAAAAATCATAAACCTCTTTTAACATATAAATATAAGCATCGGTATATACACGTAACAAAAGAAAAAAATACTTCTATATTAAATAAATTGCAAAAATACTTGTAAGTGATTTCAAAACAATAAAGGTAAATGCAATACTGAAAAAACGTATTGTATTACAATGCAATCTCCTATTTTGAAATCATTTTCATATTTCTAACAACAAATTAAAAGAAAGAAGTTATAGAACAACTGTATACATTGAGTTGACAAAAATAATAATAGTATCGAAAAGGGTACGCAACGTTTCTTTCAATTTTTTATCTGCAGTAGAGAATGTATTTTCTTACTTGTCTCCTTCATGTCAGGAATGTAACTATTTTTTCAAAAATTTTCTTACATTACTTGTTTCCACTTTATACGAATGACGATAGTTTTTTTTTTCTCATAAAGATGATTCTCAGAATGTTGTTAAAAAATAGTTAAAGAATATTATCCATGCTTGATTCTGGAACACCTCAAGTTACATTTTCAGCTGTATTATTATCTTCACTTTTATATTCTATTTTCTCAGAAATAATTACATTATTAACGATAATGTAATATAATCGATCCAAAAGTGAATGTAATATAATAATTTAATCTCAGTGCTAATATTAGTTCGTGTATCATCAATCTCTGCAGCATCAAGATTATGTAAACAATTTTCTGTTGTTATGGGTCGAATTAGCTTATGTTGGCCCTAAGTAATAGGATCTTCGTTAGAACCGTAACACACGCTTCTTAGATCTCTGACAATGGTTTAAATGTATCATAGATTTCAGTTAATTATGGCAAGTTTATTTATACAGTTAATACACCGTTCGTAACATTTCTGAGAAATCTAATTTATTTAAAATATTCAAATTAACATACATGCACCTCTTTTTGAACGTAATCCTTTGTTAATGAATAGTCAAAGATTGTTTAATTCTTCGCTAAAAATTTGTTTCTCGTACGATTGCCTCACAGTTACAAACTCGTTTCTACGTTTACAACTTCCTTTCATTTTTCTTCTTCTAACGATACGTGTATTTTCCACGAAAAAGGAGTCCATGTTATCGGTAGACGAATACGTATTCAGTTTTTTTTCTTCAATTCATTTTACAGGATAACGTAGTACCAGGTTAGACGTAACACATTCAACAAGAATATCTTACGAGATCGACTTTCGCTCCCATTGATGCCACATCTGCACCATCGAGCTCCGTTTTTGGTTGGCTTAGCAGGTCTACCGGCATCCTGTAAAATATTAATACGAATGCTCTCGGATGGGGTGAAAATTCGATACTCCTCGCTACCCTCTTCGAACAGCCGTTCTGTGCCACCCACCACCCACGCCCTACACTATTTCTCATGGTCTTCGCTTCGCTTCACTTCTGTGCGTATATCGGGTGTCTCGCGAGCTCACATCTCAAAAGAGTAATAAGCAAAGACGGTGATAACGTTGTACAATCATTGAGTAACATCTGTACAATCATCGAGACATTTGATATCTCTGATACCGTACGTCAATTCATTTTCTCAACTTGTTGTCGTTAAGATACACTATATCTATCTTTCGTCGCGAACGAAACGATTATTCTACTCACGTGGAATATTCTTTGCACCTAAATAATGCCTTTCTTTTTCTCGGTGGCTGTATATTGCCATACGAATAATTAATAATAACGTTTGGTTCTTCTCGATGTTAAATTAATTGGCCGCTCAAGGTCGGCGAAGGGTAGTTAATAATAAATGCTGGCAAGGCAGGAGGGTAGCTAATGTCTCTCTCCAGGAAACTGTGTAGTCAAACTGTCCAGATTCTGTCCTAGGTTTTAGCTGCTCTTCCCTTTTTTTGGGCTTGGACCCTACTCGTGGGAGTAGAATATCATTGGAGACGAGCCAAACCTGACTGCACACGAGACTTAGGGGAGTATGAGTCGTTGGGTGATCGATCGCATTCCGAGGTAAATTCTACAATAGCGTGTAGCTACTTGGTCTTTTCGCTCCACCCTATTGTTTGTTCGAAAGCCAACAAGAAAGCCAACAAAGACATCAGGCTAACGAGATGAACATCTGTAGATAGAGGACTTCGTGTTACACAAACTACAGTTTTCTACGATTGATACATTCTAGTACACTAATATGGTTAATATAGTTGTTCAGTGCTGATGGTTATCGTCAGTAAAGATAACAAAGAAGTTGCGTTTAACTGCAGGTTTACAGATAGGTTAGAGGATAGTGCAAGTTCGTTGAAAAGAAAGACTATAAAGGGTCTCGAGTTTTATCTACTGTGATTTTATCTACTGATTTCTTGAATGACTAATTAATGAACTTGAACTCTGATTCGAGAAATTTTGTAGTTTAATTTGTAAAGTAAACTCGTTGTTTAAATCGAACGAAGAATGAGATTCGATTTGAGATTGAACTTCAATTTATGGCAGAAAAATGAGAGTAAATTGAAAAGTGAAGGAGAAAGGCAAACAAGATAACAGTGAGAAGACACACCGTAACACTTTGCCAGTAGTTCAAATATATTTTCTCGATTCTGCGGAGAAATATGGGCTCCATAATTAGACCGTGAGAGGAGAGTTTGGGAATATTTTAGTGTCCAGTAGGCGTAATCGAGCATTGTGTTCGGGTAAAATTTGACCAGAGAGTATGACGACTTATGAAACACCCTGTGTGCAACGCAGCTGGTAGCGTCAGGACGACTCGTGTTACACCGTACTCGAAATCTATTGCCAGCAGAGAATATTCAATGCGCTGGTCAGGTAAATATTCAATGAACGTGCGCGACGAAGAGTAGAAGGTCTCTTGGATATATTTCGATGACTCTTGTTGGATATACTGCTGGCATATTTTTTCGTGGGCCCTCTTCGTGAAATTAAGGAGAGTGAATGTGTATTCGTTCGATACGCAACCGATAGCAGGCCTATAACTATTTCATGGAAGCTTGCTTTTGACGCCAGCTTTTAATTAACTCGCGACTCTTCAATGTAGCGGAAAAAGAGAAGTTCTGCACGGAGATTAATGTAAAAAATTGAAATTCGTTGATCTGCGTACTTTATCAAAAATTAATATCGTATATCGGCACGCTTCGTGACACTGCGCTGCGAAAATCGATACAAAAATACGCGTTAATTGTTCTTCTCAGTCGTATGGAATTGCAAAGATTATGGACATTTGTTTCGAGTTGATTGGAAATATTCCTGGAAGATGACTCGACGAGTTCGATGTATCGATGAACGAATTGATGTAAGTCCAGAGAGAATCCGAAGATAGGAAAATTTGAAGACCCAAGTGAACGTAATTTGCATATCTGAGTACTTATAAAAGTATACATGGATTGAAAGATTTACAAACTTGGAAATCTGACGATTCGATGAATCGAAGATTTAAATACCTACGGATCCGAAGAATCGAAGATCTACGGATCGGAGGATTTGTGGATTTGGAGGCCTAAATATCTGGGAATTTAATCATTCGAAGACCTACAGATTCGAGGATGCAAGGATTTAAAGACCTACGGTGAAAACCGATTCAAAATACACGCTGTATATACAGATGCGAGTAATCGAAAATTAAATATTTTAGTTTGCGATAGTTTGAAGATTTGAAGATATAAAGATTTAAAGACTGTAAAATCAGAGGATGTATTTGAAGATCCAATAATCCAAGGAAGCGTTAATCGGAAGCTCGAAATATCATGATCGCAGAATCTGAGGGTTTAATGATTCGAGGGTATAAAGATTCGTAGGTTCGATAGTTCGAAGATATAAAGACTCGGAGCTTTTGAAATTTCAGGATGCACTTAAAGATTAAACTTAAAGATTTAACGAACCGAGGAGCTGTTTTTGACTTGATATTATAATTTTCAAAATCGGAGTATGGTACTTGAAAATTGGACGATCTGAGAGATCTGGGAGAACCCAAAGATGACGAAAACTAAGGTCATTTCCTTTCGAGTAAATCGTACCCTGCTTTCATTGGTATTTGCAAGACTGCGTAAAGCCGTGCTCTAGCAATCATCTAATAAAACAGAGTGACGTTTTACTTCACAAAGTGTCGTTGTTCCTCGTGGCGCCTTTTCAATCTGCTCGCCACGGGCTTCCCTATGAAATCGCTTGCGGATTTTGTCGGGGATGGTGCTGTAAATTACGAAGGAAGTTCGCGAAGAAGACGAAGCCGGTGAGAAAAGAGCACGCTTAAAGGGGATGGAAAAGTTGCTCGCGAAGCTCCTCGATTTTTTTGCGAGAACTATTGCGTCGCAACTGAAGACATTATTGTTCGGCCGGTCTTGCGGTGCATTATGAATGAGCACGCAGAAATACGCTTTTCGAGACATTAGGAGAAATGGAGATGGAAATTCTACTTTGTTGAATTTATGCTCTTCATTTTTTACAGTATTTTCTCATTACCTCTTTGCTACTTACATCGGGGGAAACGAAAATTTATTAACTCGGTTTTTATGCACTCTTGATGGACATCGAATGAAAATTGTTGAAATTGTACGACAGAGTAAGCGACAGGCTAGCAACAAGGCATTTATAATACTTTTCCGAGCAAAACTATTTTAATAGTCGTGAAAAGAATTTCAATGGAAGGAACGTCATTGTCACCGAAAGCTACACAGTTGGTTATAAAATTCACTTAAAGAGAAATTCTGCCATTATTTTCAAGATCTGAAATTGAAATCTTTAACGATGCAACCAGTAGTGATTTCAAAGATTCACGCGAGCTCTCAGGATTGCAGGTGAACATCGGAAGCTTGCCCCGATGCCTGAACTAATATTTAAGCAGAAGCTTAAATCGACAAATGTAAATAGTTCAGACAGCTAAGCTGCTCTCATTGTAAACTCGCAAGCTGAGGATTACGGCAATACCATTTCCAAAATGAACTCCTTATAAGCCAAACTTTTTTCTTCGTCCTCGAAAGGATTCGACGAAGCTGAAAACGTTGAGGAATAAAGCAAACTATAAACGTGAAGGGTGATTTCAATTCATGACTGAAAAATAGTCCTGTCGCGAACATTAGCTTTCTTCACTTCGTATTTTCCGTACTTATATCTCTCATAAACAAAATTTACATTTTGTATAAACTTCATAAACATCGTAACTTAGCTTCCTGGTCACCCTTGTAAATTCTATTAAAGGATAATATTCAGTTCGGTGACATTTGCAAAATAATATTGAAAATAATCTTTTCTCAGTTCTTTGGACTCTTACGTTTCGATATAGGCACCACTCGTATACTCGTTATATTGAACAATAATATTCGGTTTCTGGAAAATCGTTTTTTTTCCATGACAAATTGTTGTCACCTCTAATTTCTGGCAAACGTGTGACTGAATAGAAGGAATATTTATTGCCTCGGTGATTATTTTTCAATGCATTCGTTGCATCGTCCCATTCGTAATAAATTACATATACTTTTGTAATAATGTCTGGGATTCGAAAACTCGAGGCTGTCGGAATATTGGCTCGAGGTATTTCTTGGGAAATTTGTAAAACCACTATGTCAACTCTAATGTACGAAAAGAATTAAACGTGGTGCTAATGTCCGTAATTTTCGCTTCAAACATGGGTGGAAGTACTCTTACATAGGAGTATATTCAAACTGGTAACAAACACGATATCGTTTAAGTTACAAGCCGCTAAATGTGTTTTTCACGACTCGTAGTAAGGTGTGCATATACACTTATGCACTGCCTGTCTTGTCAAAGTACCCTGGTCCTTAATGATGAAAGCAAACTCAGTTATTTTCTCACTTTTATGTCATGACATCTTACTTCAGAGTTTCAGAGACGTATAGAGTGTACTATTGGGAGCTTACAAGCATGGACCTGAAAGGAACGTGATTTCATGTAGGTCGATGTGTTGGCCCTTTCTTCGTAACGCTTGATTCACCAAGATCGATGAGAAATGTCATCTATTGGCTGGTAATTTCGACTGTTTTCTAATAATAATCACTAGAAATGTAACAATAATTACTAATCCAGTCATAACGAATTCCCTCGCTAGTAGCTAGATTACATTGTTATTACATTGTCGTATTGTTTCTCTTGTCCATGGCTTTCTTGAGGTCTTACTTTGGGTTTTCCAACAGATAGGTAGCTGTTGGGCTAATAGCAGTTGGGCTTACAGCAGATAAGTAGCAAAATAGTGTAAAAAAGAAAAGAAAAGACACAAAGGTGATAAATAAATGTAAGTAAGTTGTATTCCATCTTAGAAAACGTCGTAAATTAGTTAGACCGAAGCTCCCTTACTCCCTTAAGTGTTGCAGGCTGGCTTCTAAGGATACTAGGGTAATTCTTAGGAGGAGAAGTAAAAGTCCCCCTCTATGTGAAAGAACACACTGCACAGATAGACACACCTACCGCTACACGAGCTTTCCAATCGCCTTTAACACATCCACGTCTGCTGTATAAAAGCAATCAATAGGAAGAAACCTGGGGTAACATGGATGAGAGCGAAACAAAGCGAGCTAATTAATTTAGGAAATCTGTGAAGAAAGCTTTTTCAAAAGCATCGTTTTCAATTGAAATTTATTGAAAAATTTTCATTCCCCTACCACTGGTATCTACTCTAAACGAACAGGGTACATGCATCGAGGCAACATTATTTTACGCTGAACGTTTCAATGAATTTATAGAGGGTCGTTAACGTTTCCTTAAATACCCGTAAATAATGAAACGAATATTTTTTAGATACAAATGCATGTATATCTATTTTACTTTTCACGTTAATGAGTAGTTCTAACATTCCATCGAAGAGATGCTCTTGCAATTAAAATCGCACAGGAAGTGCTCGAGGTAAAATCAAATTGTGCAAAATGTAATTTACATTACGACCCATTTCCATTAATTATCAGTCGTAATACAGAAATTGGAAACTATAGTCTTACCATTAAATGCACCGGTAACGATATAGCTGTTGATCGTAACGATCGCCACAGTTACTGCAAAAATTGTTCTCAACAAAAGTTATTCGGTACTTTGACACATCATTTCGTAATACTCCTGAATAATTTTCACGCGTTCTTTTACTATGTACTTTTCCACGAGTAATCTCCCATCTGTCCATACGACACACGTTGAGTTTCAATCGAATCGGTTCGACGTTTTAAAAATAGCGCGAAATTCAAATCGACCGGTGATGATTGGGACACCCTGTAGATGAAACGCCTCGGTAAGTCACTTAGAGCGCAACAATCAATCGATTGGATAAAACGCATCGATAAATCGGTTAGTCACATCAGTGATGCGCAGGCGGTTAGAACAGAATACCGATTACGACACAGTATAGTTCGTCTCTAGAATCTTGACTCCTGACATTCACTGTTCAGTCGTCTTTGCTCCCCAACCTTTCGAACTTTCTCCATCGTTTCTCATCTACCGAATACAACCCTTGGTTTCGAAATATCAAGCACCAAAGTTTCCAGTAAAAATCGACTTATCGGTTTTTATTGATAACATCATCGGCTCTGGTAGCAACTCCGTTGAATTAGTTTCGACGTTCGAGCCTCTACCGTAGTCCCAGAACGTGGGTTTAAATTAATCATAGACGAGAGAGAATTTTCTCCCGTCTCTGTTTTTCTAGCCCTCGGGCGTTTTTTTTTTTTTTTGTTCAGCTCGTGCAAGGGGTAGCCTCGCGCGTAAGGGAAATAAGAGGGGGGAGGTAGTGTGTATTCTGGATGGGAGGTGGATGGACGGGGTGGGCCGTATAAATATGGAAATTTCGTAAATCAAGTTAGCCGGCGAAGTGTCGTCGAGTTTTTCAAGGCAACGTTATTTCCCGGTTCTACGTCGGGCGACGTTTTCGAGGCTGAGCATGAAGTTTTTGCAACGCAATTAACTGTCCGTTCGGTTCCTTTGGTCGACTGAACGATCACCGATGCAGACTCGGTCTGTACACGTGTGAATTTTCATGGGAAATTGTTTAACGAAGCTCTAGAGAAATCGACGGTAGAACGGAGCAGCTCACGAACGTCCAATTGTTTTTCAATGCTCCCCGATATCGAGGGCCTCGCTATTTTCTTTCTTCCGTTATTACCTTTGCCGATCAGTCGAGCGATTTCCGCGGGCTATTGCACGGCTGAATTTTCGGTTCGTGCGCTGAATTTTTAATTCACCGGTTCTGGTTCACGAGTTAGGATTCGGTGGACCGGAAACACGCGAAATCGAACGGGAGCGTCTGTTTAGGATTAATTGTATATAAAGGAGCCAAGATTTCACGAGAAATATTTTTACGTATTTAATACCGAGTTAATGTAAAGATCATGGCCGTTCAGCTGCGAGGATTTTATTTGCGTAGGAATGTATCGAAGATTCTTGATAAACCTTCGAACGGGTTATTAATTTTTGATAACGGTAGGTTACAAATGATAGAATATTTGTGTCGTGAATATTGTTAACGAAGAAATTTAAACAAGAATTGATCGTATCTATTTCATAGACGATAGTCTACGTATATCTCCGTTGATAACTTTCAACAAGTGTAAACGTAAGGTGTGGATGTAACTCGAATCGGAGAATTATTTCTTTGAAAATGTACGTAACATATGCGACGAAAGAATTGCACTATCGAGTGTAAATATCAAAGAAAATATAATCGAACTTTCTTGCGATATCAATGATCCGAGACGATTCGTCAATTGTCTACAGATCTCTACGAAAGAAACAAGAAAGTTCAACAATTATATTTTCTTTTATATTTGCAGTCGATAATGCAACTGTTTCGTTAAACATTGCACGATACATCGAACGCGTTAGGAATGATAAGGATTGCATAACACTGCAATTTCAATATCGTACACCTTGACACTGAAAATTATATACATGGACTTGATAATTTTCACATCAAGCCCGTTTATCTTGCAATTAGTATACTACTGTTTATCGTATATGTTGCATTTAAATATTCTTTGAATAGTCCAGACTTGCGGAGCGGACGACGAGTCGAATTAAAATCCAATAGTCGTCGGTAGCGAAATAGTACGATACGCGTGGGGCGTTGATTCAATGTAGAGGAGAAAGAGCGGCTGACAGGCCTGGACCATTGGAAATGGTACCCGTGGGATCGAACGGTAGCGAGAACTTCGCAACGCGGTGTCATTCTTTGCGATATTTTATTTCGCGTATTTATATCGACCGTACATATTTTCGCGTTTGTGTTATCGCGCAACGAAGTGCAGCGAAAGCACCCCGGGACAGTGAAATTTGATTTATGCGTCACTCGACGCTCGTACGTCTTCGTGCAGACCGATCCATGGACCTTCGTGTCTCGAGACTGAAAATAATATCGATAAATAGACATTGCCTCTTTTTTCATCGCACGGCGAGTTTCGCTTCGATGCAGTGGGAAGCTCGATGTGGAGATTGTGGAGGAAATTGTGATCGAGTATTCGTTAAATTGTACGGTTACGTTCGAAGTGAGTTAAATTCCTTGTTAAAAAATAACGTCAATTATTTTCAAAGAGTACGATCGTAAATACTAGGTTTTTCAATAAGTTTTATCGAACGACAAAGCTTATTGTACAATTTATTAAAGTGCAGAGCATCGAAGATGCTTGGACACTCTGCTGACATTGATTGGAATTTAATGATGCACATTGGTGTGCCTTACGATTGTCGTCTACTTGTACTCGCAATGGGTAGTCAACTACGAAACACGAATTAGTATCGAATAGTCGTTAAACACTGGATGGTAACTGATATTTTTTAACCATTCGTATCTTAAATAGATTTTTCGTGACCAGTTCGCTGTAAGTTAACTACATCAGCTATCAGAGGTCTATTGGAGATATGTTTAGATGTTTTGCTAGCACACCTTCATCATGAGCCTCTAATACCAGTGTACGCTTTATGGTTATCATATAGACTTCTCCCCGAATCCATTTAGTGGATCAATTAAACAATAAGAGGAGAATATTCCAGATCGCATTAAACTGATAATTATAGTATTCCTATTGATGTAATCTTTATTGTTATCCCATACCTAAAAACCTCATGCAGTAGGTACCAGCCCAGCAGTTCCTTAGTGTTCTACTGAGGCTATATATGTACGTAGTCTAAACAGGTGTACCTAACGTGTTTTTTGACTCGTGCGTTTCATTCAGTTTCTACAATGTATATATTTGTGAGCGATCTGGCCATGCTGTAGTCTTTCCAAACACTTTTCAAAAAGATTGCTTCTTGCACGTTCGATTGGACTACTTTGTCCTTGACCTATCTTCCTTATCCGAGATAATTAACGCGTATCTCGCGAATCCTCTTATCCTTGAACAAATTTTTTCAATGTTCCAATCAAATCTGTACTGAGATTACCTGTCTTCAAACCCAGAACATCAAAGGCTAAGACTGATCGTATCGATCCAATCACTCGAGTATATACGTAATCCCGAGCATATACAAGGTATCCCGGTAAATAGGAACATTTATATATGGGAACACCTGTATATATCCGTTCCTTGTATACACAGGGTGTCTCGATAATCGTAGAACTGGGCAGTAACAAATCATAATTGTAGGAAAAAATTTGTATACTTGTGTATACTTGTAGACCTGTATACTTGACTAATTGTAAGTATCTACCTGACAGATTTTTGTATAAATTCTACTAAAGGATTGGAATAACTTCGTAGTAAAATGTTTGTTAATAGAAATATGAACACAAATATTTCTTTATTTACATGTCTACAAAAACGAAACTGTCATAACGATTACTCTTAAATTTGTAATTAAGGAAACCATTCCATTCCGAGATTTCAATGTGATCAATGTTTTTCAAGTGAAACATTTTTTGGTCTACTGTGTATATTATCTTCGTCTGTTCCACGACTGAATCCTTCGGGTATCGTTTAATTAGCTGTAGGTATGTTAAACAGCGCAGCGTATCTACTTATAATAGATATTATTATTCCCGTTATATCTGTTGAAAGGCTTATCCCGTATACTGCGAATAAATAAATAAAATTTGAGTGTTATTGGGTCAAGCAGGTACAATAAAAGTTTACATGTCTAACGAAGGGAAATCGAGTCACGATTTTGAGTGGAGATATAGATCCTATTGTTATTTACATTCTTACACTTATTATAAAAATATATAGACATACACACACTCTCTCTCTCTCCTGAATATAATAAATTAGTTTACATTATAATTGATATCATTTCAATTAATTTTTTGCCGAAATAATTGATGGTTTCGATGGTTATATTTGTTTAACTTTTGAATCGAAGGAGGTCCAAAGTTTATTTTTTTTTACTCTTCATATCTCTTTCGTATAATTTGCATTAGTATCTTCGTTTGATACAAAGTCTGTTGTTAAATTATCGTCCTTGTCTGACATTACAACATTCAATCAGTATTTTCTTTTTAGCTGTTTTCAAGAAAGATTTCGATTCAAATGGATCATTGACGATCCATTGATCCGCTGATGATTTAAATTAGTCATTGTGCCCTTGTTTCAAGAGTTTTTCTATACGTTTAAAATGGCAACATTCGAATGACGTTAATATTGTGTAGAAATTGTGCAGAAAGTTAATAAGTAATATTTATTTTCTAAATATGCTGGTTTTTCTTTTCTCAATAATAAATATAATTTTTTACAATAATTTATAAATTCTTTACGATAGACCTATATTTTTTCTCCATAATAAACCTATTCATAAAATGCAAGGAAAAAAATTACACTTCGGAATCTGTCTGTGCATGATTTTAGCACGGGTCAGAAATGACCCAGACTTGATCTCCACGAGGTCCGTCTGCCAAGAATTCGAAAAAAATTTTGCGAATTTCTTTTCTATGCAGTTACTAAATGAAAAATGTAGTCTTTTCTTAGAGAATATAAATACAACTTTCAGCTTCAATTTACAATTTTGCGGAAGTAAAAATTGTACAAAATGGCGAAGTTATTCGCTGTTCCCAGAACGCCTCCTGGTGAAACTTTGTTTGTTGGCGGCCGTCACATTTGACAAGAACTGGGAGGTTTGAAAAAAAAAAAGCAGTTGTTACTTCACAAACTAGAGACTATTATCTAAAATGTAGCGTACGCTTTTTCGAAAATTGTAATAATTCCGGAAATGGTGGAAGTTTGAAGAAAAAGCAATCATTTTTATGAAAACGAAACGATTGTGAACGTTCGTAAAGAATTGAATAATCAACATTTAGCATATAAAAATTAAATAATTAACATTTTCGATCTACCATTCTACACACTTCAAACTTTAAGAAAATAAGAGAAAAAAAGAATTCAATCGTTTTGACTCGTCGGGGTGGTGTCCCCTTTTGAGTGTCCGACGCACTCGAAGGGTAAATAATCCAAATAAATGCTATTTATCGATTTTTCCTGACAATAGGAAGATACGATTGATATTTCTTCTGTACGAGACGCTGACTTACTATGAAGAAATGTTTCCTTCGACATCAGCTACGTATCGCAGCCACCGAACCTTGACAATTAACTCGCCGCCAGCGAGTCGAGTGGCACTTGTGGTTACGACGACGAACGTCTCCGCCGCAAAAGAAATGTTTTAATTGTCCCTTAATTGTCCCCTCAAGTCGGCGAGGAGAGAAAGGCTTAACTGGACCGCGAATTTTCCTCTCTACGCCGCGTTTACAGGAACGCTCTTTGTGGGAAGCCCGTACCACGAGAGGACAATGACGTCCCTCGTTCCGATCGCGAGCTTTAATTATTCTTCTGGGAATTAGAACGAACCCAATTGTTGCTCGCTGGACACGGACACAGAAATGGACCGCTTCGCGACAGTTGACCCGAAAAGAAAAAGAAACGAACGATGCATTGTCCCGGATTTGTCTCGTCCTATCTAAACTATGAGTTTCAACTCTATACTTGCTATCGACTACCCAGTCTGTAGGTCTTCGGCAACCATTCTTAACTTGTAGTCGCAAATTTGCCTACACGAAAAGTAAAGTGCAACTACTTCGTGCAAAGTGCAACTACTTCGAGTTATACATTGCAAACGTAAAATTCATCATTTTTCGGGTGTAATTATACCTAGTTTGGAAAATATAGAAACCGATCTATGAAGATTCAAATGGAGCAAACAATCGTAATAAACATGTGTTCTGCAAATAAACCAGTTTAAATATATTTAGCGTTTTTCAATGTGTAAGGCAAGTTGTATACATTCGGTATTCATGTACACGTTATAGATTGCATTCGTTTTATTCAAATAGTGTAATTCTCGCTTCGAAACGATCATTTTTATAACCGAATCCAAGTAAGGAAATCATTCCTCCATTGTTTATGATTATGTGGTTAGAACGATTCTTATTGGCCTCGAATGAAGATACGAATCTATAATTACTTTATTTTTGAGCGAATTGATGATTTTGTCGCTTGAACGTGAAAACTACTGTAAGCAGAATTGAATGTGTAAATTACGTGTATCATTATAAACCATTTACACTTACTAATTCGAATAAAATAAAATTCAATGCCTCTAAAGTGATTAATGTCCACACATGTTTTTGGTAAGACTAGTAATATCGGTTTGTAACATTTATATCTCTAATTTATAAACCCACTGTACATTTTGGCAACAGCTTCCAACAGAGTGCAATTCTTTTTATTATTATGAATACAGTCGTTATTCGTGTATGCCCTTTATTATTGGCGCGAGAAAATTATATTTTATTGTAGGTTTGCTAGAAAGCTTTGAACAAAAAGATTTTGAATGTTACTGTAGTCGATGTAATTATTTCGAGCTTTGGATAATTAACGAGTTTCAAATGAACTTATACTTTTTTAATTGATCAATTCGAGCGGAAGAATGTGGGGTTAGTTAGCTTAGATAAATGTGAAATAGCTAATTAAAATTTATAAATTGAGTAAAAAGAAGTAAATTTAAATCTACATTACAGTAAAAAAACTGTTGTTAACTTAATCTCGAAATTATGGATTCTATAATTCTTGACGCAAACTGAGAACTGTATTCTCATGGACCAGCCATAATGTATTCGAATTTCGACATTGAAACAGAGAGTAAGCACACGAATAAACAATAATATTTTTGGAACGTAACTACTGAAACAACGTTATTACCCCAGTAACGTAATGGATCGTGACTGGTAAAAGCTTTTCTCGTTCAATGAGAGAAAATAAAAATAAAGAACGAAATCAGTTCCAAGCAGGGAAGACATATTAGTTAGCGAAGCAAGTATCAAGATGGAGAGGATAGGAAAAGAGGGATCGGGTGTCAGAATGAAAGGAAACGGAAGGCAAAATAAGAAACCAGAACTGCACAGATAAAAATCTCGTGTCGAGAAGGGGACGAAGCAGGTGGGAAGAGGAATCGACTGATACGAGGAGAGCGTTATCGGATGTCAGAAGGATAGAAAAAAAGTAAGAAATAGGAATTTTCCTCTCGAGTCTTCGAATGAAATTACTTAGCTCATCCGTCGCTCCAGGGACATCAGGAGTGAGGATTGCTGGTCTACTTGGACGAAGGAAATTGAGTAACTCGTGGGTTCTTTAACGTTTGCGGGCTAACAACCCTTACAATCCGGTTTATTTGACGTTTCCAACGACAGGATATGCTCCTTAGATTCAGACACTTGCCTGTTTCCAAACCAACTACGTTCGAAGCTTTGTCCAAGCTTCGTTTTCCTTCGTCTTGTGCAGCTCCAAGGTGCTGTCATTCTTTTATAAGTAATTAAGATTGGGCAACATATGGTCAGTAATTTAACAATTAGTTGGTTAGTTGACAATTTTTAGTTCCAAGTAACTGTATTGTTACTTGCTTACTTTCGAGTACCCAGTTAGTTGTATCAAACAACTTGTACAAATTGTAAATGGAAGAATTTCAAGAAAAACTGAATATTGTGTTTAATATCGATTTATTTTGTATTTGTATCTTTCTCGAGAAAATTTCATTCTTTTGAGTAGTTCAAGCTAGAATAAAATGATTTTGTTACGGTGTAACAACAAATTCGTCGTTTTATTTTTCTAAAGATGGTACCGTTGTTTGATGAACATGTGTGAAATTTAATGTAGATCTGTCGACTCGTTCGTATATTTACAGTTGTTAAAAATTGAAATATCGTAGTATATTTTTACCATGAAAAAAACAACAAAACTTATTGAACAACCTAGTAGTACCTGAAAAGGGTAGGGGCTTCTTGAAGGATATTTCTTCTTGAAGAAATATCGGATCAAATGTGATAATTAGGAAATGAATCAAAGGTAATAATATTTGGTAAAAGTGTTTCGAGAAGGACAAATTTCAGTTCGAAGTAAAAAAAAGTTAATCGTTTATTTTCATTATGTAATAGGTTGCTCGATAAATTTTGTCGTTCTATAAGAAATGGAGCTATTAAGTTCGTCGTTTTTTTTCCCTAAAGATGGTATTGCTGTTTGACGAACATGTGTGAAGTTTCATGTAGATCTGTCAATGCATTCGTATATTTACAGTTGTTCAAAGTTAGTGTCATAGTATTTTTTTACAATGGAAAAAACGACAAAATTTATCGAACAACCTAGTAATTATTACGATGTATAGAATACACTCTCAATGATGAACCGTAACGTCCGAGGGATCAACGACTGGATGAAATCTTATCTCCGGACCGATGTGACTGGAGAAACGATAGGGAAATAGATCACGGTCGAATGTTTATTCGATCACGTCCGTCAAAGAAATATTCTCCTCCGAAATCATATTTTTCCCAAGTATATTTACAATTGTTGAAGTGTCATAGTATTTTTCTTTTACAATGAAAAAAACGGCAAAACTTATGGAACATCCTAGTACATCGAAGTTTAAAGTAAACTTGTCTTCGTGATTCAATCTTTCTTTCAACTCGACTGCACTCCGTTAATTCGAAGTGCAGTCATCCGAGCTACATTTTGGTCCCTCGAGCTGCATCATCTTTATCGCTCAATAGATTCAATATAGGAAACCATTTGCTTTGGTTGGATCGGTTACGTTTTCAATGTTACGGTTATGTTCTCGATTTATAATTATTTTGAACGATGCCTTCTGAAAAATTGAATTACATTACTCGAAAAAATATACAGGATGGTCCACATAAATTACACACCTCGAATTGATTCTAAAATATGTATTGTACGAAAAAATTGTTCATATATTACAAGAGTTGATTGGTTTGGGGAGGTACATTACGTAGTGTACGTATTATTTTTATATGTAGGTTGAGGCATTGATGATTTCAAGGCCAACTTATTTTAAATGAAATGTAACTGTTTATCAACACGAATGGTTTTATTTTATTGTAATCGTCTATCTCCATTAATTAACATATTTGTCTTGCCACATGTGCGTAATGTGCAGAGAAATCATTGTATTGGTACCAGATTTGTATACCGATTTAATTAAGATGGAGTGATTTCCGTTTTCAAGTGAAAAAGTAGAAAGTGTTTCCTTGAATACGGGATGGACAGAGATTTTAATCTCGAATAAAGCATCATGTAAAAAATAACAATTTTTATATTTTACATTATACTTTTATGAGAGTATTATCAATGGTTTGGCAATGTTTGAACGAGTACAAATACGTTATTCGAACTATTATTACTTATATCTTATTTGAAACACTTCTAAAAAGCATCCAACTACGTATAATCGAACATACTCAGAGTCTAGTATTACTAGTACTGTTGATGAAAAATATGATAATTAAATATCATTCTCGTCAGTGAATAAAATTCGGTACCAGCATTCGGTCATGCGTTACATGTATATAATAACGAGGAATAATTCCATCACTTGATTTTGGTGTAAACGTTGTCATGTAAAAGCAAAATTTATTCCATTGGTGTTCACGCCACGTATCATTGATCACCAATCACAGACCTGTTAATTGTTCAGTTGAAAAATTGGAAAACACGAAGAAGTGTATTCCAAACATCAGTCATGGCTATCAAGCCATGCCACTATTCGTGTTACGTTTTATTGTACTTTGTCAGAGGGACACGTTCATCCTGTCTGTTAAATTTGTTTCACATATTAAGTATTAAAGTACGTAAAGTTAAACTGTCCGTTTTATCTACTTCTAAGTTTAAAACGTGAAGCGTTGACAATTTTTATAGCTTCGTCAGTTATGTCCAAACATTATACAACGTAGTAGTAGAACCCTTGGCAAAAGGTTTTCGGTCAAACGCAATAATACGAGATCGATAAAATTATTATAGCTTTTGAGATATAAAATGCTATGGTAAAAATAAAAAAAATAATTTGAATTTTTATTTAACACCGAGGAGAAAATATTGGAAAAACAAAATAGTAGGTGGGAAAAAGTATTCGGCCGACAGAAATTCTGGAAAAAGATATTCGTCATTGTAAATTTATATAGAAATAAACATTAGTTCTTTAATATTTATATTGCCTAATACTGCGTGATACTCCCACACGTGCGAGCATTGAGTTTATTAACCTTTCACATGCTGCTGACAAAATTTGCTCTCTCTAAACTAGAAACCAAAAAGTGTTCCAACGCATGAATATATACTTAAAAATTTATATATATGGGAAAAGAATAAAAATTTCTCCTACCTTTTTGGTCGACATACAACTCCATACTATATATGGATTTAGTAATATCTGTTTGAAATTTAAATAGTTTAGATGAAACTTCTCGAGACGAATTTTTTCAGCATTATCTCTTGCCCCGATACAAACACAAGATTTATCACCAAAGACAACTTTTCTCCAACTTTTCTTCACAAGTTCCTCACACCACTGTAAACGCCTCTTCTTCTTATGTTCTTTCGATAAAACTGCTTTCGTTTTTGCTTTGCAAAAAGAAGAATCCTATATCTTATAATCAGTTTCCGATTGTTCGATCGCAAACACTTTGTTGCCATTTTTCATTAATTTTTTTAGACGTAACCTGCCTCATTGTTTGAACCATTTTCTGTAAATGTTTATCATCTCTTCTTGTTGTTGGATGCGGACGTCTACACGTCTTAAATTTCTGTATTTGTGTCTAACAAACAAGTTTATCAGTAAGTATTTATATTTAACAAATAGTTGTACTGCAATTTGTTGCAATATCTACAACTTCTTTCCGAGTGTGTGTTTTTCCAGTAGCTCAATTACTTTTGATTTTAAGTTCTTTGAGGAATACTAATTCCTTACAATAGTGCACTTTTTTAATTTGCTTCGATCATGTGCAAAGACCGATTCATATCTTAAACGTTCTTCGACTTTTATTTCATTTGGTTCTTCACAGTTTGTTGTCATTAAACGCTTGGTGAATGATACCTAATGCATTCTCGACTGTTAATCTCTGCTATTGACAAACAAGTTTTCCATAACTTTTACAGATCGAATACTTTTTTTCGACACCACTTTATTTCATAATTTTCTCATCTATCGTGTTCATATTATTTTTTTGTTTTCACTTCATATTAGACCAATAACATCCCCGTGCGTTTCATGCATACTATATAACACTTTATATCTCAAAAGCAATAATAATTTTAACAATTTTAAATTACTGTGTTTGGTCGAAAACTTTTTGTTGGCGGTTGTATATGCTGTCATTATAGAATAACAACCATAAGGCATTACCGTGTAACGGCACTCAAAACTGTGTACAACAATTAAACCGTGTGTACGTGGCAGGGGACAAAATGGCGGGTCTTGAAAGAGTAAACGCCCTAGACGTCGCAGTAATTACTTAACGAGGCGATAGAGATGTCTTTCCGTTGTAATATCGGAAGTGTCCCCTATCGTGTACGACACAGTTTCCTTCGAAAATGTTTTCTTTTCGCGATGGAAAAACAGAGACCAGCAATATTCAAAATTAAATTTGAACGACCTGGTTTCGAATTGTTAAATATCGATGGTCGAAGTATTGCATTCTGTTTCATGCTGTTTAGGTAGGAAAATATATCGATTTTGTGTACATTCTTAAAAAAAATTAAAAGTATTATTTAATTCGTTCGATAGAAACACTATTAACGTTATTGCAAAACAGAAAATGAGAGAACGAACAGGAATAATGAGATCCAGCAGGTACAAGACAGACAATTCTTTAAATAAAATTTTGCACCTTCAGTCGCGTGAAATATAATTTCATTTGGATCAAATTTGTTAAACTGTGTAAATAAAAAATTCAAAAATTATTTAAAATATCGTCCGTTCGATCCTTCGTACATGAAACGATGAATGTGCATAAATAGATTCTGGTTACTTAATTCTGTTTGAGATTTTAAGTAACGAACCAGGTTTTGTTTGTAAAAATTGCACTGCATCCAAATCCTTGCAAGTTTTAGTAGAATTATATTCCAATGACGTTAACTCTGAATTTGTATTTGAGAAACGAATTCATCAACATTAATTGAAATGCTACAGACAATTCTTTCAGAGGTATGAGGAATGACGAAAGATTTTTTTTCAACATTGTTTCTATATTGTTTACGCACACTGGTAAGAAAAAATTCACAAAATGACCAGTTCCTCCAATTAACACGAGGAAAAAATGATCATTTATAAGTAAGAATGGTTGATTTTGTTTTGCATACCAATGTTGAATTCCTCAGCTATCTCAGCCACGAAATAGGCAACGCATTGTCGCGTTATAGTTCGTACAATTTGTGTACCACTTGAACGGTTAAACGGCACACAGCTAAGTCATTAAATCACCTCATTACGATCCCGCATCGGTATTAATGGACGGGTGACATTTTACTCCAACCTTACATAAATTTCGCGCGCATTACTTGACTGTCACTTATCGTTTGAGTGACGTTCATGAATTCCGCCTTTAATTCGTGTACACGAATATCGCCTTACGTCCGACGTAACGTCATGAATTAATTATACTTTCTAGTTGCCTAGTCGCTCCGTGTAGTCCCGAGAGTGGTTAAAGTCTCGTCTCTAGGCGAAGAAAGACGTCGACCTCTCGTCGTCATGAAAACGTTGGTGAAATCAATTTGAACGCACTTACATTTTCGAATACTGGAATCTTGATACAGGCGTCAGTCAGTTCATTCATCTTTCCAAATTCATGAAATGGATTATTTACTTATAGGGTGTGCGAGTCGGAGTAACACGAAGGGTGTTCTCAACTCTAATAGAGTAATTTGACCAATCAAACTCCATTTTGTTTCGCTCGGATTATGCAAACTAATTTAATTATTAAAAATTATGTTTCGTTATAACTAATTGTATTTCTTTATAATCTAAAGTACCGAGTGTAAACTTGAGGCCTTTCCGAATCGTGGTTTCCTTAGGACGTCTGGTTATTAAATTTCTAAGTGTCTTTAAGTGAATTTTCAGTTTTTAAGTTCAATACGTACAGTCAAAATTTCCAAATGATTTTTATCTTTCTTTTTTAAGTTTGAAATTGTACGTGACTTTATGTTCGTGCGCAGATATTTAGAAAAGAATTATTCGAGTTGTAGTCGTGTACCAGCAAAATTTGAATAAATAAATTGTAAAATTTGTATCTCTTGACGTCTCGTTTCGAGAAGAAGGTTAAAAGGTTAGTAATAATTTTATTGTACCTTTTTTTATGTGCTATGAACATTCAGAATTGTACAAGACTCGTTGAAAACAGACGTTCTACTGAACACTCACTGTGTCACATTCTTATATTATATTCCAATTGAAAGTAATTTTATAGATAACGTTAGATCAGTTGCTATTTAACTAGCAATTTTGCGGTATTAGAAAATATTATTTATGCTTGTCCTCGGATATAGCAAACTACGCGCTAGTTTTAATTAATATACAACAAACCAATTATGGTAATGAATGTGCTGGCCAGTTCCTGAGTCTTTCGAATTTAATTTTATCCCTTCCTCTCTCTGTTCGTATTATTCCCAGTCCCGGAAAACTGAAAGCAGTCGCGCGTTCGTCGTATTTAAAGTTCCATCTGACAGAAAATACCGACGTATGTTTCAAAGTGCATGCCCGACGTTTCCTCCCGGATTTCAGAAATGTTTTTCGTTGCCTCTCATCTCCTATTTTCAATTTCGAGTCACAGAAAGATTCGTTCGAGAGCAAAGATTGCATGCTCGACGCGAATGAAATACCTTCTTGGAGAATTGCTGGATGGAATTTGTTTAAACAAGAACTCTGGCCGTTGGCTCTCGTGGAAAATATTTTGGGTATTATTTTATTCGAAGCTTCAGAATTTTCCATGTTTGAAAATTTGAAATTTAATAACTAAAATGAGTCATATTTTTGCAGTGTTGCTAAATAGGTTGATAATTTCTTATGTTGTCGTTCCTTTGACTTCTTAGCTTCCTTCAGGGCCTTTTAATGGTACCTTTTGCGCTCTTGATGAGCAACTATAATTGAAGTATATTCTACCGATCGCTCAAGATCAATGTTTTTACCCCAACGTAACGTTTGGTTATTTTTCAACGTCATTTCTTATCTCTTGGTGTAACTATAAAGGTGTATAGTCTCCGTTTCTATAAATATTTAATTTAGAAAATATATGACATGGGGTGGTAGTGATAGTAATTGCCAAATTTTTTGAAATTTACAGTGAGGAGAAAGGCCTTGAACAGCCAATTTGAATTTGATTTGACTATAACTTCCCCGCCATTCTGAGTAATTTTGCTATGAGAAAATAAGATCGCTTGGATAATTCTATTTTACAACTTTCTTGTCCTACATTACTTTCATCATTGTAATAAAATTTTAACAACCATATTAAGAATGATATCTTTCTCTGCAAGGAAAAAAATGTTTTCGAAACAGACAATTTTTACACGATAGTGCAGATAGTAAAAGAAAATTCATTTTCAACTTATTCTATTATTATCACTTTAATTATATTCTTTAAAAAATTGCAAACTTGTTATGACCAGTGATGTTACTCCAATACTATTGAAAATTTCATGCAAATCGAGAATATAGAAAATAGGCTGGAAGTTTCGAATATTTGAAAAATCTCGATAATGTTAACAGTCTTAAAAGTCTTGAAAATATTAAAATTTTGACAATTTTGATACCGCTTGTTATCGCTACGATACTCAAGAATTTATTCGTGTTTTCTGATACAATAAAAGCACAATGTGTCGATAAAATCCCCTACTCAAACTCTAACTAAATTCTATATACTTTTATTCGTCGTTTCATTAAGGTATACATACAATAATTTCAAAACAATCAAGAGTCCCAAGTATTTCCAAAATTTTCAATTCCAACAGCTTACCAAAACGTTTCGAGATTTCTCGAATCTCGTTCTTTTCTTCCAAAATGTCTCGAAACAATTTATAATTGGAATAATGTATTCCATTCCTACTTACATCATTATCGATGTTGGAAAATGTATCACTCGATAATCTGTCCTACGTCCACGAGAAAACACTAAAGGAATTCTAACTCAAAAATAAACCGTGAAACCGTTTCGTTTGCATCTAAATTTCTCGCGTTCTAAAACGAAGTAAGAGACCATTGAGTCGAACGTATTTGCCTAATCACCGGCCCGATTAGGGAAGCCCCGCGTAAGATCTCCGAAAGAACCATCAAAGACACCCCACGGGCAGCTAAACACAGCGTAGGGGTGATAACAAATCCAGCGAACGGATAAGAGGAAGAGGAAAAGCGAGAGGCAACGAAAACGGAGGTGAAAAGGGAAGAACCGAGGTGTGGCGCGTGAAAACTTTTTGATAACACTTGAAAATTGCTTTCGAAAATAGAATAACAATCCAATTTCAAGGCAGTCGCGGTGGTTCACTGAGGCTGCCGGGTTGCATCGTTGGGAGGGGGTGGAGTACTATGCGGAAGGTCAAAAAGAGGATGCAGAATGGGTGTACGACGAGCGCAACCACTGCACCTCCTGCATGCAATTTTTTTCTATGTATTCGCCAACGGTCGAGGAAGTAAAAGCGAGGGACAGTGCAACGCAAAAATCTTACAAAGACTACATACACAAGAATAGCGTATTTCCCAGAGTATCGAATCGAAGTTTAAAAATAAATATATTTGAAAGTATTATGTGTCGGCAATTAAACATAAAACGGTTCTTTTATAGTAATAATTTAATTAAGCTGTCTAGAGACTTGTACGATACAAAATACTATTATTGACGTATCGAATCCCCATCAATGGTACCGATTGTAGTTTGGTATCGTTTCGATATACTTTCCACGAGATTTTTTATGCACGTCAAAAGAGAGTATTGGCGAATTTGACATGTCGATCATTTTATCGTGAAAACACATTACCTTCGAAGCTTTCGCTTCGATATTTTAGATCGTTATTCTTTCGATCGTAAAGTATCCAATCTGTACATTTATGGAAAAAATTATTTTTCGTGCATGGTAATGGATCTCTTTCGTCTAATTTTATCACTCGTGATGCATTTAAAATACCAATTAATTTGCACAGAGTGCCAGAACCACAAACGTAAATGGTGTTTATCGCTGATCTTCATATGGTGTTTATCACTGATATTTTTGTGGGAATACTAGAATTTTTGTGTTAACGAAATAGGATGTCAAAAACGAGGACGGTCGATATTATCGATAGCACAGGTTTTAGTAAGGTACTAGAAATAAGAAACATTGTCTTTTTAAAGTATATTTTGTAATTGTACCGATGCAGAAACTTTTTCTCGACGGGAGTACTTGTTCATTGCGTAAACTCAATCCAGATTTACGTTCAAACGAATTACCGATCAATTGATCGTTTTCTTTTTTTGTAACTTTAAATGAGTCTCGATTTAGCAGATCATTGGCACTATTTGTTTCCTTAAATCCTCCTTCCTAATCGGAAACAAAGAAACTTTTTATCTAGATAAAAGTTCCGAATAACATATAAAGATGAACAAATTTTTATCCGATGCTCGTTTAAAAGAAAAATATTAGAATTTAAATTGTAGAATTAAATATTTCCATATGAAGAATGAAAAATTTAATTTTACAATCGAAGAAACGTTGCGAATAAATCGCTATACGTTTTTTTAATAATCTTTCGACTGTGGATATAATCAATGTTAAACGTTCGATGAGTAATAATTGGTCATTTTGGACATGAACACCAGAAGACTATCAAATCTTTATCTGGCACAACAATGCAACAATTGGCCAATTATTGTAACGTGTATTTCTATGTTTCGAGAATATTACAATTCTCTCCATATTATTTACGTTTCTTACGAATTATCGACGTTATGCTCGTGCAATGAAGCGTACATAACGATTTATTGTACGATGAGTCGTCGAATTGCGACGATAGTACAATAGCGACGTATTGCAAGTCAACATAATCGCACAGTACAATAGGTTATATAACAACTCGACATATTTTTCCATTCGTTGAGCAGAAATACAATACTAAGAATCAAAATTACATATATTAAGTTTTGTCCATAATTAGGTGCTAGGCAAGTGTGTCAGCAATGAAATATAAAACGTTTCTTTTATAATAGTAACTTCATTAAGTTGTTTAAAAAAGATACTTATGCGAATACTTAGCCCTTTGGTACCTAACGAGCAATCAAAATTACATATATTAAGTTTTGTCCATAATTAGGTGCTAGGCAAGTGTGTCAGCAATGAAATATAAAACGTTTCTTTTATAATAGTAACTTCATTAAGTTGTTTAAAAAAGATACTTATGCGAATACTTAGCCCTTTGGTACCTAACGAGCAATCAAAATTACATATATTAAGTTTTGTCCATAATTAGGTACATACCCACCCCAATCCTTGAAAAGGGCAGTGCGTCAGCAATTGAACATAAAACGTTTCTTTTGTAAAAAAAAATACTTAGCGCTTTGGTACGTACCAATCAATCGTACAATCTTGTACAAACATCTCGAACCGATTGTTTTTCTATCACCTAGAATAATTGTGTTGCTCATCAATGACAACGCTTCGTTCTTGCTATGTATTTTCGAGAAAATCGCTATACATGGTCCATAACACATCGCAAGATTTGCATTTGTATTTTACGTTCCAAAACGCAAGAAAACAACTCAAGAGCAACGATAACTTAAAATCAAGAAAGCTGTAGCGAAACATTGATAGGGATAAAGTCATCGTGTCGTAAACGGTCTAAAAGTTGATGTGAAATATTGAAAGGGATAAAGTCATCTTGTCGTGGGTGGTCTGAAATTTGTCAGGCTGCTATAGTTCCCGCGTGAAATCAATTCGGGACGAAGGAGTAGTTTTCTGGTCGGGGACGCGCACGAAAATCGTCAGAAACGCGCAATCTTCAACGGCTTCCGGACAATCGGGGAACGTCCCTTCCGTTTCCGGTATACCCTCGATCGTTCCTGCCAATATAATTGCTATTATGTGGCGAGGAAAAATGGCTCCTGACCGGTCTTCAATGGCTCGATTTTACAGTCGATCGACTCCGGAATATCATGGCCGCGAAACTCGACCATTTGCGGCCGGGGCTAGCTTCCATGAAATTGTTTTTGAGACCAGAGGAGAGAAATTCGTGGGAAAAACTATTGGCGTGCTGTAATATTTCGAGGAAATATTACAGCCAGAAATGGTATCTATCGTGGAACACGACCAAACGATTTTCTTCGTCATTTTTACACTAGTGATTTTATTTGCAGAGCGGTTCGATTGGAAATGTTGCGCAAGAAGCAAATTTTTATATCGGATTCGAGTAATTGAATCATCCCCTATTGCTTGAAGGTAACACACACGCGCGCGAATCTATTATCAGTGTGCTCCTCTTTCGAGTGCTCCTGATTTGATTACTTGAAAACAGGAATTACATCGAAAGCATCATCGTTAATCGTGTCACATCGATATTTCTTGTTTCAGGCACCGTTTGTTTAGTCGCGACAGCTGTTAAGCTGTACGTATTGTATAAAGTTTCTTACAGAGTGATTGGAAATTTTACAGCAAGTTTAACAGTCATATAGTTTCATACACATTGGATCTATTTTAAATTCGTTTAGTAAGTATGATATTAAACAACGTGAATGAAATTATGTACAAATTGTCTCAACGAGTTTCGAAACGAGCGTGGTGACTCAGGAAAGAATTTGAGATGCATACTACAGTCTACACCTTTGTTTTCTAGTAAGGTATTGCAATACGTCAATATTAAGGAATAAATGTATAACAGTGATTATATAAAGTCATATGAATAGTACGAACGCATCAAAGTTGATAGTAATAAAATCAATGACTCAGAGTCAAATTTATGGATTTCTCGTTTGGTATTATAGTTGGTCTGACGAAGATAAGAAGTGTGTCTCCTGGAAAAACGATCACCTCGTGAAAAGGGACGATACCACCCGAACGAATTGCCTGGTGTAAATTTTCATCGAGAGCCAGCTTTGAGCATTTTCGAGAGATCGTTTCGATCATTTGTCAGACGTTATACGCGTATTATGCACCGTTGCATCGATACGAGAATGTTGTAGATGGCGAAGAATTATGAACGGACATAAAGTTGATCGGTATTTGGGAAGAACGCTATTCCCGTGCTCGTTTCTCTTCCCTTTCGCTTCACCTTCCCTCTTTACTGGACCCTGGGGAATACGGTACGATGGATAGAAGAAAATAGTGGTGGATTACCCTCGAAATATTATATGTAACAGTTTCGGTCGAGAATTGTCTGTTTAGTAATCAGTAATAAGAACTATATATTATATTGTTCGATAAGTTTTGTCGTTTTTTCCATTGTGAAAAAACTACTATGACACCTCAACTTTGAACAATTGTAAATATACGAACGAATCGACAGATCTACGTGAAATTTCGCACATGTTCATTAAACAGTACCGTCTTTAGAAAAATAAAACGACGAACTTAATAGCTCTATTTTTTATCGAACGAGAAAAATCTTATCGAGCAACCTATTACGAGAATGTCATTGTCGACATCAGTTTTGATAATGAAGTTTAAAAATGATTAGAAATGAAACACTCGTGGCTATTTTTTGAACGAAATTTCGGTGTTTAGCTGAAATTTTGTATTTACTACATGTACTCCGATGCATTCGCTGCGGATGACGTCATTTGGCGGTTTCGCTTGTTTCAATATTAGCGGACGACGCCAATTGATGTTGTCACTTGTTTCATTGTTCATTTGTTAATATCCGTCCTACACGTTAGCGAAAGAGCATGCATATTGTCATAGATATTTCGAGAAAGGTTCAGTCACGTGTTACTTATAGCCATTTTTAATTCAATATAATCGTTTACGGGTTTTTAATTATACAAACACGAGTGACACTGATAATGACTAACTTGGCTGTTCTGTAAGGAAAAGGAAAAAGGTGGATGATAGTGACTTATAGAATGACCTTACAAGAGAAATCTATGAATTTTTATACAATACTGAATCTGAATCTGAATCGAACTTGAACAATATACTACCTTCAAACGCTTAACGTTCTTTACTATTATTGTTTAGTTCGGTACGGTCGTAAATAACATTATTCGGTGATATATGTCCTTAAAAAATCGATATTTTTTATTTATTATGTAACACTTGGAAGAAAATAGCGCTGCTGGCTATAATGATCTCGATGATCGTATTCGGATAATGTTCTCGATGTAGTCGATTCTACTTCTTGAAACTTTACGGAATTTTGGCAAATTATTTTTCTTGTCGATGCGTACTGTTTATGAAAATAATCAAATAAAAAATCAAAAGATTGAACAATACCTGGAACGAAAATCGTAAAGTTGTTACACACTTTACGAAAGATTACTTAAACCAGGGTCACTGAGTTTTTATGGATAATTAGTAAATCAGTCTAGAATTGGCACAAACGTTATATATATAACGATAATAAAACCTACCGAACAGGAACATTGAGATAGAATAAATCTGCTAGAAAATGTTGTACGTACTAACGTACGAAACTTAAATCGTAAAGCAAGGTATTAAACGCAAACAGTGTTGTTAATAACGATACGATAACTGGTATTCGATATAAAAAGTATCGTTAGAAAACGGGAATAACTCTCTCCTACCAGTCAATAGTATACATGGTACAGTATCGACTAGAAAAATGTAGTCAATAAATAACCGCTAGTCGGAAGTTACTCAACGATTCAAATTTTACAGAATACCGATTATTCGAGCCAATCCTGCAAGACGCAACCAGAACATATTTTTCATTCAATTTCTCATGTTCGAGTACAATGTTAGTATTGACGTCTTACCCCGATGATAGCAGTTTCTCATAGCGAAAGCTCCGTTTCCGCGGTGTGCATAGCTGATATCTCAAAGGGGTTGCAAGAAACAGGATGCTTTAAATTTCATCTGCACCAGGGCCGACCTTAATCGCATCCGGCTGACTAAATTTCCCATTCGAGGTTTCCTTCGGGACCGTTTTCATCGGTCTTTCCGCGGCGGAATAATAAAGTGGACCGACCACGGGTAGCAACATCGAAATTGTATCGGGGCTACGCCGCGCCGGTATAATAGAACCGCAACGGCCGTTTCTAGTCATCAGAAGTAATCTTCGATGTCGATCTTTTTGTACCGGCTCGTTCGAGGTTCGATTGTTGAGACTTCCTTCCCGTTTCTCTTTTTATTTCTATTCTGTCGATAAACTGACTTCAATTCTGGCTGACCCCGCGCTGCGGAAGAGTCGCAGTGCAGTATCGCGACGGTCGCCTTTTGTGCTCGGTGTATTTTCAGAGGAATCGAGAACTCTATAATTGCCTCGATTCTTTCGGCTGCCTCCTCGTTAAATTTATTCGAGTAGGAAAATAAATCGACGACAGATCAACGGTTGTGTAACTTGATTAAACTTGGGGAATGAAAATGTTTGTGGAAAATGAAAGTTTCTTGCACCAAGTTGCTCGATCAGTTTTCTTGTTCGATGAAACTTAGCGAACAGTTTAGTATTAGGTTGCTCGATAAATTTTGTCGTTCGATAAAACTTAACGAACAACTTTCGTACGTTAGCACGAACAACTTTTGTTTTCTAGCAGATTTATTCTATCTCAATGTTCCTGTACGGTAGGTTTTATTATCTAATAACGTTTGTGCCAATTCTAGACTGATTTACTAATTATCCATAAAAACTCAGTGACCCTGGTTTAAGTAATCTTTCGTAAAGTGTGTAACAACTTTACGATTTTCGTTCCAGGTATCGTTCGATCTTTTGATTTTTCATTAGATTATTTTCATAAACAGTACGTATCGACAAGAAAAATAACTTGCCAAAATTCCGTAAAGTTTCAAGAAGTAGAATCCACTACATCGAGAACATTATTAATTGGATCGAAATCACTTAGTCGTCAATTTCAGTGCCATGGAGGGTTCTAAGTGGCATTTTTGTCTTCTTGAGGATTGCCAAACAGTATGGCTGAAATAGGCCTTTGGTAGTTTTAAGGGGGAGACTACTATGAAACGTTAAAAAACGGGGAAATTTTGCGAATTTTTTTCCAAGTAGTTACTAAATGAAAAATGTAGCCTTTTTCAGAGAATGTAAATATAATTTTCAGCTTCATTTTACAATTTTGCGAAAGTGAAAATCGTACAAAATGACGAAGTTACTCGCTATTTCCAGAACAACTTCTGGTGAAACATTGTTTGTTGGACGTCACAGTTGACAAGAACTGGGAGGTTTGAAATAAAAAAATGTCACTGATTCATAAACTATAGACTATTATCTAAAATGTAGCGTACGAAAATTTTTCGAAAATTTTAGTAATCGTAGAAACGATCGAAATTTGAAGAAAGAGAAATCATTTTTATGTAAAAACACGACTTTAAACGTTGACGAAAAATGAAATAATTAACGAATTAAAAAGAAATCGTGTGTAGCTCCGGAGATTTCGTGTAGGCGATATCTTTTTGACGTAACATTCTACACGCTTCAAACTTTAAGAAAAAAAGAGAAACAAAATTCCATTTTTTTCACTCGTTAGGGTGGTGCCACCCTTAAGGGACCAGTTCGTACTGTTGAAACTTTGGTATTGGGTTTACACGAACGTACGAGCTTTTTTCTGTCAATATAGTTACGTAAAAATTGACGAGCAGACAGTAAAATGTGCCACTGCTTATAATTACTATTTTCATATTAACCCTTTGCACACGAAGCGTTTTCGCTAACTGAAACTGGCGCCCGGATGAAATCTTTTAAATCGCAAAATTAATACGGAATGGAATATTTTTATTTCAATACTTGACGTACATATGTTTACATCTTAAAAGTGTGTAATATCTAATTTCCAATTTGAATTTCAAGTCACAAAATTTTCCCGAATTGGAAGAAGTACATTGAATTGTGTGGTGACCGAGGGTCTCCTCTCGAGTTCAAAAGGTTAATAGCCACTGATAACAAAAAAAAAAAGAGTTAATATTTGCCAGTTTATAACTTGTTTAATTTTCATTGTGAAAATTTCCTAATAAAACTAATTTTCTGCCTTTAATCTATCGTTCGAACCACCTTCGTTTCGAACCAATAGGTTCTCGATGAAGCGTCCTTTAAAATTGAATAACAATGTCTAATCGTAGAAACCAGCCTGCTCTCTCGGCAATGTTCATTTTATTAATTTCTTGTTTTTTTCATTCTACCTACAAGATTCAGTCAATTTCTCCCCAACTCCCGTAAAGGAAAAAGGTTCCGGTTGAAAGAGGTAAAGAAGGTCGCGAAGCGAGCGCATCTCGTACACCTTCTATCATATTTAGAAAAGAAAAATCAAAACTCTGTGGGAGAGTTTTCACGAGCATAAAGATGGATCTTCTCCCCCGAGAAGTTAACAAAGGCAGAAGCTGTAGCGGAGCAATGAAAGGAAGAAAGTGGAAACACGATGAAAGCCTGTGCACTTCAAAGTGAACGATAAAACTGTTGAAAGGAGCCGATTGGCTGGCCGTGTCGTGTCTTGTTGTGGATCCTGTAAGGACGAACGACGCTGTAAAATAATGCCTTTACTGTCTGACGTCGCCGGTTCACTTCTAAAAGCTGGTTCACTGCCTCGTCTTTCGCTCGACTATGGGTAAAAGGAGAAAGCAACGACAAGGAAAATAAGTCGACAGCGTACGTGATCTTAATTTCCTTTTGAATATCAAGAATGGCGCACGTAGCAACGAAGAAAGATGTATTACCTCTCTGCCGGTCCAGTTAGCATTCTTCGTGATTATACAGAATATTCTAAAAGCTCCCAGACACAGAACATAAGAGCTCTCGAGCTTCCAGTTTGTAATCAGTTGTCAGCCAGAAACCAATGAAGCAATCAGGCCTCCTAATAGTTGGTTAGCATTTAAAGTTCCGTGGCCAATCAGGACACACGAGAGCAATCAATGTTTCACTCACTGATTAGTTAACTTAGTTTCAGAAGCAGTCAATACTTCGCACTACTTCAAAAGCCATAAAGTTCATTAGCAAGTTTATCATCGGTCACTGAGCTACCGCTGAATTGATAATTAATTACTCGATTGAAAGAGTAACCGATCACGTTCGCCATATTGTCGTTAGCAATCGTCCGTTAATAAACCTTCGTGTTTCTTTCTGTCACGATAAACATCGTATACGTTTAAGATCCATTCGAGTTTCAATTCACAATTTAAAGGCAACACCGAGACCAAGAATCAAGAGCGATGAAAATGATTCCGTTACTCCAACACGGGGTAAAAATCGACACTCGAAAGCGGGGTTACTGTATTTGCCCTCGTCCACGACCATTCCTGAAATCACTCGATAAAAGTCACATACCTTGGTTTCGATAAAAGTCGGATACTTTACAGATAGTTTCAAACTTTCCCTCGATGTTTGCCAAGCTGCGTTTATTAACAAACGCAAACCCGCAAATTCAATTCCAGCGGAGTCGAAGTTGCAAAATTTCTTTTCAATCTTGTTTCGGGTAACTCCTGCCAGCAATCGCATTTAATTTCGCGAAAAGCGGATATTCAAATATCCAGGAAGCACTTGACGGCGTCACACGCAAACAGACAATGTGTTTGCTCCGTCTCGCAGACTTTTTTCCCGCATCGTCGGTTCCGCGAAAACTTCCCGCCCCGTCCTCGTTCACCCATTTCCAACCCTTGGAACTTCTTTCTTACGCGGTTAAGCCATTCGGCTTCATGAATTTTAAAGCGACGTCGCGGCTCCCAGAAGATACGCGTTGGGACCTTCATCCTTGAAGGATAACTCGACGACTCTCGCCCCGAAATATTTACCATTTACGTTTGCTTCCACGAACCGGGTGAAAAACAATAACAGCCGACATAGAGGTCCTTGGTTATTTAAATGTGTTTTGTACTCGAGACTCGAGTCAGTGATTGTCGTCGATGCACGAACGAGTGTGCGAATTTCATTCGAGTATACCGATCGTAGGCTCGCTTGTGATGCGAAATAGCGTCCACGTGCTCGATGATCCAGACAAATTATTCGAAAATTCATTTTACCGCGTTTCTATTAAATTATAAATGAAGTTTTTCATTTGTATCGACACGATACCGATTGATTATTCGACACGATTACACAATTTATGGGCAGTATGGGTCTATGATAGTTTGAATTTTTACTTGTTCTAAACAAAACGATTTGTCTCTAAAGAGATTATGTTCCAATCTGAGCAAGATGGTCGACGTTGCGAATCTGGGAAGAAAATCAATGAAATTAGATGTGGGTAAAATTTTGTACTTTTATCAAGAAAATTGTTCCTTTTTTATTCGTTATTCGAAATTTTTACCTAAATAGACATTTTGAACAATAAGAGTAAGGTACTCTGGACTCGGGACAAGGACTTCTTGTTCTCAATCGCGGAATTGTAAAATTGCCCTCAAAATGGACAAAAGTTATCGAACAATACGGCGCATATTTTATCTAAATCTGAAAATTCTAACTTTGTTAATTTTATCGTTGAAATAAAGAGAGAAACGCTCGGAACTTTTTACTTCGTCTATTATTTGTGTGGCACGAGCAGACATAATACGCGGTTAAGTATCCGAACAGATCGACTTCCCTCAATTCCAAAGCTGATGTTAAACACTGTTTGTTTAGCTGATTAGGTAATAGGTTATGTTACGTACTCGTTGATTTCACAAATAGATTTTCTTCAACTACTACGTAGTTAAAGACCTTCCGAGTGCTATATCTTTCATCTTTCGAGCAACCTTTCATCTTTTACACCAGATTCGAGTAATAGAATCATAGGTAGATATAACACGACGTCAGTTCTGGACTATGGTAACGGAAACAGAGCGTGGGAACCATATCAAGTTTCAAAACCCATGATGGACAGTGTTAGTTTAGCTGATTAGATAGAAGGTTACGTTCTCTCTGATTTGACAAGACAAGTTAAAGACCTTCCGACTACTATCTATTTGAAGATTTTTATTAACAACATTATAACGTTATTAAAGATCTTACAAGTACAACAGTCTTTACGTCAGATCGAATCGAATTTCATTCTATCCATAAGAAATGTATTTTTTATTTTATTTTCGTTACATTTATCACAGTCTTGTCACCGGTTTGTTGAGGTTTGTTCGATGAAAATTCAGTTAAAACACGACCTCGTTCGTACTTTTAATTACACGTTTGAATTACCTATGATTAAAAATATAATGAAAATATTGTAGGAATTTATTCAGTTAGTGCTGATGGTTATAAAATAACGGTGAATAAAGTTCTAGGATACACGTGTATTGAATGAGGTGGTAGCAGAAGGAACAAAACGTTAATAAAGCACACAATTATTAACTACGCTGACTACGCTAGTCTCTCCACGCGACACGAAACGCTTCGACAATTTTCCAACAGTGACTCCTGTTAATTGCCAATGACGCCCTAAACGCTCTTCTGTCGCACCTTATATCCTCAAACGCGTTCATTCACTTTCATTCGAATTCTTAATCGTTCTCACTCGATCGTTCTTCTTTCACACTTCATTCGCTCGTATATTCCAAACACTTCGAATTCTCTCCGGAGCACACGCAATCCCTTTCATTCTCACGCATTACTACATGTATGCATAAAGATATAACGAAATACATATATTAAAGTTTCAGTTACCGTGTATATGTATGCTCGAACACCGAGGCTTGAGATAAAAGAGAAAATGGACTGTTCTTCAAATTCGATTTCAACTTCTAATATTTCATCGATCATAATTTCTTAGCAGTGTCTGCGAATTAGAATAGTAGGATTACAGAATGATGCACCAGACTTGTAATTAGGATTCTTGAGTGGTCTCTAGTGCGTTGCACGCGTTCCTGAGGGACCTGTTGGATTGGACGGTCATATATGCATGACATGGGTCGCACCCAACGATCCTAATTGAAGGTAGCGGATCCGCCAATCCTGAAACTGTTACAGTCGTTCTCGCGTAACTAGTTGCCGCTATTGAAGATGACATAATACGTCGATCGCTATTGAGTAATGGAAGCCAACTTTGAACCCTTTCGCTAGAATACCTTTCTCTACAGTGGCTTTCCACTAACGGATTAATTTGTATCCGATGAACATTAATTTTAAGCATTGCACGTACATCTGTTTATATTCTGCCGATCGACAAGCAGTTTTTTAACTATAAACAATTGATTTCGTTGCACACGATGTGTACAACAAATTTTCTATTACGTAACAATACAATGGGAAATAACTTAAAGTTACATGGAATATAACTTGAATAAATATGGAGAATAACTTGAAAGTTGAAGAATCGTAAGACATTAAAAAGATTTAATTTTTTTTAAATTTTGAAATTTCTTCAAGCGATCAAAAGAGAACATTTACATTTATTTTACGTGTGTATCGAATTTCAAATCAATCGGTCCATTGATTTCCAAAGTGTTACGTCAACTGGCTAGAAAAATGTTGTTTTATTCTTTCTGGATAATACATCTTCAAGTTTGAATCTTCAAGAAAATATACAAAAAGAAAAATCAATTCTTCTTTATTTTCAAACTAACCCAGACCCCTTAATAAACGAAATACTTCAAAATAATTAGCTATCGTTTTACATCAACGTACAGCAGCTGTTCGTGTCGCTATTCAATATCCCCCATACTGAACTTAAGCACAACGTGCTTACGTGCAACGTACATTAAAGTTTAGCCTACACCGATCCCTGAGCTGACATCCATTCGAACGAACACAGTAGTTTCAAAAAAAATGAAACTCGAATCTACCGAGTATCTTAAACCCTCTTGAACGTAACGTAAAGCTGAAGCAGTACCTAATTACATTTCCCCGTAAAGCAACAGTCTCCGGATAAAATGGTTGAATGCCAGCTTAGGACAATTAACTCGTTCTCGAGAAAGTCGTGCGCTCTTCAGACGGCGATATTCAATTACAATTTTCCCATAGAAGCCAGAACCCTCTGCGCAACAACGGTCCATGGAGCCTCGGTGAATGGCGAGACGTTCAACTCACTGAATGACGTCGCGGAACAATCCCATCCTGGAAAGAACACATTGCTGGCCCAAATCGCAGTAACGATATTCAATTACGATTTTCCAGCGCGGTTAGGATCTTCCAGTGAAACGACGGCCTAAGGGGCCTCCGCAAACCCGGAGAACGTCAAAGCAAATCGATCGGGCCGCTAACAACGAACCGCTCAAACGCAGAGCTCTCGCTTGACGTCCGTGGGATTCTCGCTAATTAATTCGCTTAAGATCAACGCTGGTCGCTTCGGATGGATTCGGATCGTCCTGAAAGGGTCCGCGGAAGGCCGCTCAGAGACTTTCCGCGATTGTCTCAATGCCTGCTCGAAGGATTTCTCGGATTAACGAGGCTTTCCACCTATATTCGCGTCGCTGTTGTCGGTGGTCTCGTTTCACTGCAAACTGTTCACGGTCTTGTCAGGTTCGGGGCAACTCGACGGTCTGGATTATAATTGCTTTACACCGCGTTACATCCGGAAACTCCGTGGATTTCCTATGCCCGGGCCGCGGAACTTCGTCGAGCGTTGGTGTGAGCTGTCATCGGTGAATGTCACCGAAGTGAGTTCGCGGAACGATCATGGTCCGAGGATCAAATTCTAAACGAATCCCTTGAAATTAATATAATCCACGAGTAACGAAAACCAGCGGTGCAAGATCTCTTTTCGCTTTTCAAAATCAATAGATGGGGCTAAGGTTCGCATCTATTGATTTAAAATCAATATTCTAGGGGCTAAGGTTTAGACGTTTGAAAATATTATTACTAGGTTCACAATAACTCTCGCTGGACTTTCGACTCACTTCGACGAATCTTTATTAACAACATGTATCCTAATTGCGCTTCTCTCGTACCCTGTATTCTCACGCGCATTCATTCTCTTTCGTTCTAACGGTGTCCCAATCGTCATCGGTGGATTTACTTTTTAAATAAAACTCAAACGGTTTAAGTAACCTTGATATTTCTTTTTTTGTTTAAAAGTACAATTTTGGGAGTCAATAATGGAACAAGACATCTTCCGAATAGCCGTCTCGGCTTTTTTTAGAGACCAACGATCTTTTCCCAAAATTTTTCATCACGTTTTCGCCCAAACTCGGATCAATTTCACCAATGACACGTTCAATATTGTCTTTCGGTTATGGAATTGTTTCTAGATCATCGGCATAAACCTTACCTTTGACGCGACCCCAAAGGAAAAGGTCCAAAGGTGTCCAATCGCATAATTTTGGTGGTCAATTGACATCACCTCTTCGAGAAATTACGCGTTGTGGAAATTTTGTTTGCTGAAATTACTAGATCTTGAGTAATTCTACGTGTCTCGAGTGTCTTTAAATTGAGCAGTTGCGTAATGTAGGTGTAATTGTGTTGGATATTTTCTAATCTATTATGTAAGTAATGTTGATAAGGTGACCGGATATCTGAGCCATATTCCAGATGTGTACGTGCTAATCAGCAATAAAGAATCCGTAGCGTGTTAACATTTTTGAAATATTTCGGTGCTCTGTAACTGAAACCGAACGATCTGTACGCAACACTAATAATTTTGTTAATGTGACTTTCAAGTGAGAGGTTGGAAGAGAAAATCGTATCCAGATCTGTGATCTCATTTACAGAGGTAAGAGCTGTACCAACGATACAGTAATCGAAATTTATTATTTTATTTTAAATTATTGGGAAAAGTATCAATATTTTTTTATAAAAATTATCTCAAATAATCGACACACCATTCCCGATTGGTTTGTCGAATCAATATTACAAGAAAGATGGATTGACTCCAATCACTCGATCGAACAAAAAATAATTTACTCGAATTTTTGCGATATTCTGTTTCGTATCGCATTATACGTATTATACACATTGGCAAATTTAATTAATTTATTAGTGCGAGCATTTTGCCAATATTTTATTTGGTCACAGCCTTTCATCGAGTAATTTTTTATATTCAATGACGACAAAATATTATACAATCTATCAAAATCGATGAAACAACTTAATTTGGGATTAATGAAAATAAACGTAATAAAAATGTTTTGTTTATAAATTTCGGATGGAGAAATTCTCTTCTTTTTAGGGCAGGGGGAGATTGATCTAGATTTATATTTAGATTCACATTCAACGCGGAAATTACTGTTAAACGTTGATCACAGACACACATTGAATTCATTCCTTGGATTATTAATGTTGACACCGCTTCTAATATGCAGTGTGGTATTAAAATATGCTCAAGCGCTCATAATTACTATCTTTTAATGCATACTCTTCATATGAACGTAAATATCGTTTTATTTGTAGTCTCTTTAAATTTAATTATTCAATATGGTATAATTTGTTGCGATACAACTGTATACATACATTTTCACATATTAACTATCTTATATAAGTGATGCAAATGATCAATATTTGTCGAAATTTATTTTTTCACCAAATGTACCCAATATTATGATATTTAAATTCCTTTATAGTATTATACAGCTCTGCAGCTGTCAGTAAGAGAACTCGGAGTTGTTTTTGATTCGTTCGTAAACTTTTAACGAAATCTTGATATTGTGTATTAAAATGTACATATTTCGTTTAGTCGGATACATTTATTTCTATCACGGTTTACTTTACTCGAATCAGTTTCCATTTTCCTTGTAACAAAATTGTTCTTTCATAGCCAAAATATCGTGTTTCCAAAAATACGCATACTAATCCGACTCATAGGCAGACTTGCGTGTGTAATAGCGAACCGACTTGAGAGAGCCGCGTCTACTCGCATAACGATGCGCGGAAAAAAGAGTTTGTTTCAGTTTTTCCGCGTTGCCGTCGGTACTTTGGTCCCCTTCTGTACGTCTCTTCCACATACTTTTTTTTTTCGAAAGAGGAAAAAAACCGACAAACTCACTTTGTGCTCCGCGACGCGTTGTTCGTTGCTTTGTTGCTGAAACTGAATGACGGGAAAATCGGGGCGCAAATGAAGCGCTCAACGTTCTTTTCGTTTTAATTTTTTCTCCTTTTTAATATTCCTCAGAGAAGAAAAGGGTAATATAACGAAACTAAAGTCGATTAATATTTTTATCGTTTCCTTTATATTTCATTCTGTACGGTATTATTGTTGACAAAATTGATGTCGGTATATTTGAAAGTAATTAGACACCAGAATCAAAATATTCAAAGTAACCTAACGTAAATTTCTCGTTCGGAGTCACAATCGTTTTCAGATTTAATGAAACTTGTAATGTTTCACAATCGTTGATAATAAAGTATTAGATTTGTGTAAAAGCTACGACTGAAAGGACACAATAAATGAATTAATATGTGTATCGCCACTTGTCTGTACATATGGCATTTTATTTAACAAAATTAATACAAATTATATTGAAATTAGTAATCTTAGAAAATACAAATATAATAATCTAATGTTGCTGGAAGTATTTGAAAGCTTTACTTAGCAGTGTTTATAAGACTGGATAACAAATTATTACATTTCGTATGTTTTAATTATATATTTGTAAATAATGTACAATTGTGCTTTAATACTGTATTTGTATCGTCACTTCTACAATATTGTGTATTATTACTGTCGATTCAAGTAATATGAGGAACCTTGAAAATAATGATTTTTTAGAAATTTTAAACAATATCGTAACAAACATTATTGAAATATTTACAATTTATAGTTAATACTAACTACACCTTTCGGAGTTTAGATTGCAATACATTTTGACTAACCGTGGATGGAAAATATTTTCCAGAGAATAATATTGCATTATTTAATTGAGAAGAGTAGAGACAATGCTATTGTACCTTTGTCATATGAAATTATAAAATAGCAGTTTGATATGAGTTTGAATTTATTTCGATACTTCTGTCTAATCTTGTTCGAAATGAAATTGAAAATGGGAACAAAACTTTCAGTGAACGGCTGGAAAAGAAAATTGAATTTTGCGTTTGTAAAAATTCGTCCGTATTATTCTTAATATAATAGGAAAAAATACCTAACCATACTAAAATATGGAAATTGTTTTTTCCATAATATTGAATTGTACGGAATGTTTAATTAATTTTTGGGTTCCTTAAATCTCTTCGAAATCGAATTTAATATCAGTACGAAATCTTTTTGAAAAGTGCAAATGTAATTTATCTTGGTGTCCTGTTATAAATATTTAGAAAAATATAAATTAAGTTTCAACAAACATGTTGTAAAATAACATCAATTTAAGCCATTTATTATTCAGACGAGTATCCAATTTTATTAAGAGTAGCTTCAGCTTTTTGTTAGTAATCCTTTTCGTATCATTTTTCTTCGATATTCTCATAAAATTTGTACCGTCATATTTCCCAAATATAATTTAAAACAATAAACGATAAGTATTAAATTAAATATGGAACCTTTCGTTATAATCAATGTATTAATAAAGATAAAACCTTATATTAAACTTATCGATACAACTTCCTGTTTGTGATCACCATAGTCACATTGAGTTCGTTATTAAATGTGCATTAATAACGTGATTGTAAAGATACAAAAGTTGTACAATAATGAATTCCGATAAAATTCGATTTTCGGTTCATAAAAGTTCATAAAATATGCGATTATTTATAATATTATCAGATTAATTTTTATCCTTGAATCTATTAAACAATGTTTTGAATAACAAAGAGAATAACAGTGCTTGGTACCTAGATGTTATACGTAAACTTATTTTGAATCTTTCTTTAGTTTAGACTTTCGTTATGAATGAAGATAGATCAAATTCTGATCTCTTTTAAAATAATTGCATCTTGGTAATGTTATATACATTATCGCTATATAATCGGACAAATTTCAATTAAACGTACAATGTTTTCGTAATGATATTATTTCTAAACACTATCTGTATTCAAATACATCAGAATTTTGTCTTAATTTTTATACATTACTCTCTAACTAAAAAATAATGGTTTCAGATTAAAAATGTTTGGTAGATGTTGATTAGAAATGATTGAAGAGTTCCTTTAAAAGAGAATCTTTGAGCAAACTAACGACATCCAAGGTAATATACGTTGCATAAAACTATGTACACCCATAAGTGTATCCAAAAAAATGTTGCTAACTAATTTAACTCCCCTCTTTCGATGTATCATTCAAGATAAAACGCAGCCTATTAACGTAGAGTAAACTGTCGCTTCTTTAATCGAGGAAGCTTTTTATCGATCATAAAAATGCCTTTTATTATAAACCAATTGAAATAAATGTTAGAAAAGATAGAAAATATTCCATAGTTCCTCTACGAATAGTAGACGATTAATTTCTCTCGATGGACAGAATACTTCGAAGATCGGAAGGTTCAAAGTCCTCTATTTTGATTTCTGCAAATCACCATGAATGATTACCAAAAAAAAGAAAAAAATACGCAAATGGTAGAACGAGCCGAGTGACGCCGGTTCGAAGATATCTGAACGAACCAGCGAGGCAGATAACCGAATGAGGCTAGAAGATTTGTGTCACGCTGTCGTGATTTTCATCGAGCCCCTGCTCCATGGCAAATGACGTGAAAAGAGGGCAGAAATTAAAGCCGCTCGTTAGGGTGAAACGCTTCGACCGATCGTCGGGCTTCGGAGCCACTGAGCCGCGAACGAACGGCGAGCAAGATTCGATATTCGAGACACAAAGAAGAAAGTGGATCGCGTCTGCCTTTCGTGATTCCTGCTGGCCATATTAAATTGGATGAAGTTGGAGAGGAGGAACGTCACGGGCCCGCGGAAGAATTTTTTTCCCCCCCTTTATTCTCATTTCAACAATTTCGAGACAATTAATTGAACAAAATGTCAAAGAAGTCGGAAAGAACAGGTGCCGCGTTTTTTTCCTTTAGACGACGCGATTGCCTTCGATGCATCATTTTTACGATTAATTGAAAATGGATACGTCAGTTGGGATGTTTCATTGTAACTATAACGTTGGAAATTCTAAAATTCTGATAATAATTCTAATATCCGTTTAGCTTTCTATGACGTTTAATGTTTAAATTTTACACATGAAATCTTATTGTTGTAATTCGAACGTATTTTGAATGCTTAGATTTGACCTGATAGAACGATTGTATGATAGTTGATCAAAATGTTGCAAAGAAAACAGGGAACAATGTTTTATTAATGAATTGTTCTTTAGCTGGTTAAGAGGTTCTGTACTTTACGATTCTATACAACATTTCGATCGTTAATCTTAATTTGAAATTCTAAATTACTAATATTACTTCTTTTGTAACGATGTCTGAGAGTTGCAGTAGTGTATGTAATGGGTGTATGAAACAGTCTAATAGGCTGTGATTAAAATTTTTAACGATCCCTGAAAACATCCCTTCTATAATATATTTTCAACAGTGCACTGATTTGTTCAGCATATTATAAGAATTCCACACAGTAAGGTAGGAGAGACAGAGGAATTTTAAATTGTTAATAAGAATTATATCAACTGGTTAGTCGATATAAGTTTAAAACACGCTAAAACGTGATTACGATACTTTAGGAATATTTCACTCCTATGTATTTAAACTCGCTAATAAATGTCTCTGAACTTGCAAAACTCTTTAAAAATGATCTAGAAACTATTGGCATAAACTACAGACTATTATCTAAAATGTAGCGTATCATTCTTCGAAAATTTGAATAATTGTAGAAATGGTCCAAGTTTGAAGAAGAAACAATCATTTTTATGCAAGAAAACGACTTTAAACGTTTATAAAAAATTAAGTAATTAACATATTAAAAGAATCGTAGAAACATTGTAAAATACTCTATACAGAATATCTCTATAAAATTTGAAGTAAATCGGATATGTGTAGTTCCGGAGATTTTGTGTTGAAAAATATAGTTTTTTGAGAAAAACGTAAAAATGTTTGAATTTCGAAATATCTTTTTGACGTAACATTCTACACACTTTAAACTTTAAGAAAATAAGGAAAAAAAAGTCTCCCTTTAATTTCAACGCATCTGTACGTATATATCAAAATCTTATACAGAGTCAACAATCTTTTAAGAATATTCTCTCTCTTCTACATAATAATTTAGGAACGACAGAAATTTCCGCTTTCAAGCAACAAAATCGAAAGTGCCGATTCACCTCAAAGCAAAGTAATTACTCTTATTTCGAGAAAAGGTGTCGAATCTCGGGTGCAATTTACGTTCAGGAGAGCAATTGGGATGCACCAAAAGTGCATAGCGAGATAGAGCAACATTGATCGACTCTCGCATTATATGCATTTAGTGGCTGAGATTTCAAAGTGATACGTATCGATGTATCAATCACTAATACAAACTATAAAGTTTTTTATTTTTTATTATATCTTGTCGCAAGTATTATCAATAAAATGACACGGTTCTACGTAATTTAAATCATTTTTGGGAAACTGTTAATTACGTTTACATAAAAATAGTTCGAATACGGTTACATGTGAATCGGTCGGGTGGCCATCTAGTGGTAAGTGCGAGAAGTGATTAATTTACTTAAATTTACAGACTTGATATTCATTTTTAGAGTTACGTTGTTATCAGTCCAATCCAAGCTTTTCAGGAATAGCAACTTTAGTGTCATCTGTGTCAATAGAAACGTCACTGTACCGAATAATATTTAATCGATACGATGAGAAATTTAAATTCTCTTTGTGATACAAATCTTCTGGTTATTTTTTTTTCACTGCAATTGAAGCTCAATATGATCTTTCGAAGTTATGAAATTTTTGATTATCTATGAACGATAGAGTAAATGGATATCGAATCTTTGTATCTTCAATGTAGCAACGTAGAATGATCTTTCAATCTTCATACCCTGCTGACTGAAGCGCGTTCATTGAGACACGAAGGTCGTTTCACGACTTGGATCATGGTCCATTTATCCCGAAGGGGAGTACCCAACCCTTCCTGTCTCTTTTTTCGAGACACTGATTGGTAGGGATCGAAGATAACGTAGCGTTGTGTTAGTTAGGGTTTCTATCGTAAACCGAATGGTTGATACTTTGGAACAGCTTATTGCCGAGTTACACGAGAAGCAAACGATCGATTCAAATTTGATAAGCGAAATGTTGAATGCCACAACGTGAAATAATTCAGAAAATTGGAACTTAAAGAGAATTGAAATAATTCTAAACGCCAGAAATGAAAAAAAAACAGTATCAGGGAAGTGAAATACATTGATTGTAAAAATGGACTAATTTCAAGCGATGGAAGAATTTAAAGTGCTTATGTATTCGTTATGTGAAAATAATTTTAAAACACAATCACATTCGCAATCAACGTTTCATAGAAGCCAATAGTCTAAAAATGTCGTTTCTCCGATTGAAAAGATGTGGCTGAAGAGCCAATTACGTTAACTTCTCTCCATTGTCGAGTATTATATATAAGAAAAGTGATACATTTCGAAATGGAATATTATCCTATCAGGAAATCTTTCTATCATTTTCCAATGTTTCCGAAACTATGAACACCAAAGTCTCTGTCTAGTAGAACGATACGTATCCCGTCCCATCGTCTTTGAGCCATCCATCTTGAAAGACGATAACCACCTCCCGGTTCTTTGCGTTGCAGTCTCTCTTCTATCGTCTTATCATGACGGCTATCTCGAGCTAATATTATTTCAGCAGGTCGTGTGTATAGCCCCATCCGATACTCGAATTCCCGAAGCTCGATAGGCTTCGAAAAAATTTCGCGAATACTTTCACGGATCTGCGATCACCTGTCTGTAGTTGGTCGCTGTTTGGATGAACCTGCAAGACGATCCATCATCTTGTCTGGATTTTACGGAGACGAGATTTTCATGGAATCCATCAGCAGTCTTTTATTGGCAGCTTTGTGCAGACCCTTTGGCAACGTTGCTCGTTTAGGTTCTATTGCAACACGCAATCCTTGAAACAATAACGAAGTGTTACGCGTGAAACTTAATTAAATTCGTGAGAGTGTAGGACGTAGAAAATAGTACGTACTTGTACCAAACAACTGTACATGTACAAGGAAGAGGTATCGATGATGAAAGTTCTATATGCTGGGTTCGTGCTGTATAAAACGTTGACTATCCGAAATTTCTAAACGTGTAATAGTGAAAGTGGTAACACCTAACGGTTCCTTTGTAGAATTATCTCTGTCGTCTAAGTAAACGTGCGAATTAAATTTTGAGCCGGCCAGTTTATAACTGTACTTGCAATAAAACGATTTCCGCAGTCGCTAGCTTTTGTAAGTACTACGCGCCTGAACCGGTTCAGTTGTAAAATTTTAATCGAATACTTCCGCAACTAAAACTGTTCAAGTTGAAATTCATGGCCACTCAAAGATTTAAAGGAGTAAGGAGTCCGTAATCTGAATCCGACTGTTTGGGAATGTTGAAAGACATTGAATTCCTTCCACGATTCGCGTCTTCCAAGTGTAGATTAGAGTTCGAGAGCAAACAACGATACACGTTTCAAACTCTCGAACGATATCATTAATGAATAAATTGTATATGCGAAGCCCGAGGTGAGAACCTTGCACGATGATCTTTGATGTAAAATTTAAAATACGAATAACCAGAGATCTGATATTGGCAGATGAAATTCACGGTGAAAGAAGAAATCTACTTAACCCAGACCTCGGAATTCCGAGTCTTGCTATAAAAATATTGTAACATTATATTACGATACATTATGATTTACCAAATATTGTAATATTGTATTACGATCTACCAAATATTATAGTATTGCGTTACGATTCACCGTGTTTACACAGGGTGCAAGTTTTACCGTTTAATTTGTAAAACAACATTCTCCGGGCGGCCACAGTGGTCTCCTAGTGTCCAATTTCTCAGAAATGTCTCCTGCTGTTCCAGTTATCCTTTTCGTCGAGCAAGTTGTCAAGCGACCGAATTGTCGTCAAGCGTGCCACGTGTTTACCTTGCAATTAATGCGAGTCGTGCGAATCCTCGAGCAAATAGCAGGAGAAGCAAAGCCCTTCGGGCTGGTGTGTCGACTGGCTACACGGAAACTCATCGGATCGCCTTGCAGTTCGGACGTGAAATTGGTTTGTCAACCGAGTGAACCCCTCGTGTGTGATCCTCGGGATTCCCGACATCTGGCCAGACGATCGTGAGACAATTTCGTGCGGGTCGTCGAGTACGTAAAACGCTCCGTAAGATTCTAACAGAGGGGGCAGAAAAATGAAAGACAGTTCGAGTCTCTTCTTCCTGAATTTCGGATAGGGAACAGTGGCTCTCGAATTTGTTTCGTTGGTCGTTCGTGATTGGTTCTCTGTAACGCCAATGAGAAGACCAGCTTTCTTATGAACGAATTGTGGACCGATACCACTCGAAAAGAGGAAACTTCTCACGAGTAGGAATGCTTCGAACTTCTTTGTGTGTCCACTATTATACGAAGAACAATAGTAGGATTCGATTGGATTATTTCATGAAAGAACTTCGAGAAGAAGAAGCTTCTCACGAGTAGGAATACCTTAAACTTCTTGGTGTGTCTATTATTATATGAAAAAGAACAATAATAGGATTCAATTGGATTGTTTTAGCTGGTCTATGTATCGCGAAATAATTTCTGGTAATCGAGGATTTTATAATGTTTGGTTAAATTTCTTTCGAAACTCTACGAGTACCTCGAGAAACCTTCACCGAAGATCATTTGCGTTCTATGTGTTGTCGAGTTATTCATTAATTTGACCATTTCAAAGGACAGTCTCAAGTAACGGACATTACATCGTAGATCGGTTGTAGTTCAATTGTACTGACAGCTCGTAAACTTAGATACTTCAAATTGAGATAGATTTGAAGTCAATCCTAAACAATAACGAATAAGGTCGCAAACTCGACTATTTCAATCCGAAACAGACAGTGCTAAATTGCGATTATTGCACTGTGAGATGATCCTGAAGTCAGATCTAAGAAACATTAGGTAAGAAAACAATAATTTAAAATAACACTTGTTTTCTAAAAACAAGGACATTTGTAAGTATCTCCTATTTCAATTTTCCAACAATTCTATCCAATTGTTTGCGAGCCACTGATTCCTTCCTCTTCTCAATTCACGAAAGATATCAACGTTCTTGAAATGGTTCAAGGGTATGAGAGGAGAAAATTGAAAGATGAGAAGAGTCGAGGAACCAGTTTAGAAGGAAGGGAGCATGGAGTCCATAATCCATACGTTGGCTTGACCGGATGTTACCAGAGTATGTATCCACCCTTTTATATCCAAGGGAATATATGAAATTCAGACCGCGTGGATATCGCTTGAGATTTTTCCGGAATTTCCTTTTCTTTTTTTTCGAGTGTATTTCTTCACACTGCACGATATATATTTTTTTGTCATAACGCACGGTTACGTTGCAAGACACTTTGGAAAAGAGGACACTCGAGAATTCAGCAAACCGGTTACTCGGGGACGATTTTGCGAGCTTCCGAGACAAAACCGTGTCTGTAACCTAAGAATAATAATGATTTGTCGCGGTTCGATTGATTTTTCGATCGAATACTTATAGAACCGCATTTTACCACGCCGAATATTGATTCGGTGTGATTACTATTACCAATAAATAAAAATACTATTGAAAATGTTCATTCGATAAATAGAAATACTAGCGAAACTGTTCATTCGATGAATAGAAATACTACGGAAAATATAGTAAATTCACGAAATAAAATCTACTTCATTTTAACTCGCATTGCAAAACTCCTTAATCCGTGTCGTTTCGTGTTATCCTGAAAAACTTGAGAAATGGAATGAATTCTAGCGAGCGCTCTCAGGAAACGAGTCGCTGAGAGGTAAGAGGGTTTTCATCAATCAAGGGCCAAATACTGGGGAAAAATTTGGACTCGCCATAAATATTCCTCAAAAGGAACGTTACATCCCCTTCTGGTTGTCTTTCACCGATCTGCGTCGCTGTCTTTTCTTACGTAAACGCAGGAAAACCGGAACATGATCCTGCGGGACTCTTTGATCTGCCATTCTATCTCTACGGCGGATGACGTGGCTACCAGGTTCCCCGTGCACCGGGGGTTATGAATTATCTTTCCCGTATTTTCTTCGCTGAAAGGTCGGTTGGGTGGAGCAAAGTTCGCGAGGCAGATTGAACGACGCGACAAGATAATGTGCATCCCGCTCCGGGGTGAGAGGAAGAGGTTTCTGTTAAATTGTGCCAGCTTGGCCCGATAAATCGAGGGGAAGCTTCTTTGCTAAGAACCGAGGCAGGTTTCTTTTTTCTTCGTTTCTCGCACGGATCTAGCGAAAGACCGAGGCTACCTGAAAGTCCGATTGAAAGTATATGAATCGAATCAGGATCCCTCTCTGATTCTCGCTGTTTATCGTTGCCTCCTTTGAGGGATGGAGCCTTCGGGACTCTTAGCCGTGCAGACTGGGAATCAGAGTTGGGGATTCGCGGTCCCGTTATCATGGTTCTCGTGGCTTTCGCTCGGGGAATCGAGAATTAAACGCCTTTACGGACTTGGAAGGATTTTAATAAGCTGCCTTGGGATGCATAACATGGATGAGGTATATCCCACGAGTTGCTTAATGTATACTGTGCTCGCTACTTGTTGGAAGTGTACTGTTTCTCTGCTTCTCGTCTCCATTATATAACTCTTACCTATTACCGTAGGGGTACCGATCGTTTCAAATTAATGCCGATAGCGAAGAAATGAAAAATACTTGTTATCGAGACATTAATTTATCTCAACCAGCATTAGAGATTCGAAATTCGAGTGAAATAGAAACGCAAATGTTATGTGAAAATGTTTAGTAAGGAAATCGTTGACAGTTATATAGGCTCCATTATGGAACAAAGCAAGTGTGTCTCTTAATAAAAATATCCAAAGCGTGTTCGATCATTTGTATTAAATTACAAGGCTCGGTAACTGAGTTTAGTCTAATCTTGTACGCTTTTCTCGCTTCTAAAACACTTCAAGCACAGACCCTTTTAAGTGCCATGTTCTCCTACTAATCTCAATTCGCCCACGTTTAATCCTTAACACTTAGGTGATTGCACTTTTCGCTCAGATTACTGCTTGTCACCAGCGATTTTCACGAGTTTTAATCTAACGAAAGCCTTCGAGTAGTTTGCAATCTGAAATTTTTTATTCGACGTTTTATAAATATTTGGATATTATCGTGGCATAGTTGATCGCGAAATAAAATTAAATAAAGGTCAATTTTATTAAAATTATTTACACAAAGTTACTTGCCGTATTGAGAAAATGGTCGTTACAAGTGCATATTAAATAATAAAATTATACTTAAAGATTGCACTGACTAATGTAAGAAAGATCAGTTGTTCAAAGACATCAATTGTCAATGTAATAAGTTACTCACTGCTATGATATTTAAAAATGACCAACATTTAATTTTTTTACCATCCTTGACTACTGATTCTTCTTAGACATTTTTAAACAATCTTTATCTTACAGTTTTAACATATTTTTACGATTGAATTTCTACTATTTATTTTCAACTAACATTTTTACCGAAGAGATCCTCAATTGGAATCGAAATCTTTAAATATAATATTATTATTTAAATTACGCTTGTGTCGATCATTGTCATTCTTCTATCGATATTTAATTTCATCAATTTACATAGCTCATGAGTAAGCATCGAAGAAAGTATTTTTATTAAAAAATATTATAAAGTGACAAGTTCGTACGAACCGAGAACAATAATAACTTGTGTGAAACATTGAACAATTTGAAGTGTAGCACGGAAGAATTTCAAACGAACGACTCGAGGTTGTTCGATGATTTCATCTTTCAGAATTGATTTACTATCCAATGATCTTACAGAACTAATTTACTATCCAATGATCTTTCAGAACTGATTACCAACTTTGTAAAATTCCTTGACGAAATCACGTGTAAATACCTGTCAGCAGTCGTCAAAGTATTGAAAAGTAATACCATTAATGTTGGCTTCTTTAACACGTTTACTCAGTGTAAACGTAGCAGCTTCTATATTACCGATACAAACCAATCGCAAAAACCATTTCAACCATTTCAATTCCATAATAATATTTTCCCTGTTTTTTTTTTTTTGTTACAGAGGGGTAGCGACGAACTTTTGTCGCAGAGCGGAGCAGTTAGCAATGGTGCTGCAATGAGTCCGCAACCACATCACGCGGCTGACAACAACAATGACGCCAAGAAGGTAAGCCAAAGAAACATTGAAAAATTCGCACGTAAGGAAATTCTCTCGAATTTATCGGACCACAATTTTGTTGGTATCATTCACCTAGAGTATGTTTCTTGTTTATTCGTTTGCAATATATGCAGCGAACTCGAAAATTGGAAATTGTGTTCATTGTTGAAAATAATCGGGGTCTTTTGATATTGAGGAATGTAGAGTGATATATTATACTTTATACCAGAATTTATATTCTTTTATTTAATGCAAGAAAGTTGTACCTTGTGGAGCGGATTAGGGTAGAGGATTACTGTAAAATGGAATATTCTAGGAAATAATATAGAAGGTTTAAGACCTTCTTATCCAATACCCATGATTTGCGAAAATGAACATTTAAATCAAGATTATCACGATTAACCAAGATTATCAAGATTTAAGGACAATCAAGACCCATAGTTTTGGGCTTCGAATCAGGTTTGAAGTAGAATTTTGAATCATTTCGAAATTGAGATTCGAATGTACATTACTAGTCGCGCTGGAAGAAGGACTTTCTTCCATTCGTTTTATTATGGACACACATTTGTTTATGGAAGTTTTGCATTCTGTCGAATAAAATAAAAAGAAATTTCGTTTAGATAGAACCGAACGAACTAAAAATCATTTGCACAAACTTAAGAGGAAAATCGTTGATTTAATTTTTCACATTTAATAGTTACCTCTGCCTTGTCACGCTCCTGATTATAGTAAACGTAGCAGCTTCTGTATTACAGATACAAACTAATCGCGAAAATCATTTCGACCATTCTGTTCCATAATAATATTTTCATAATATCTCCACTCGCAATGAAAATATCGTCCACAGCTTTTTACGAAATTGCAGCTCCACAATTTCTCTTATCTTCGAATTGAGAATTCTGTCAATGGTCGACAGCTATTCCAATAGGTTAGTTACATCGAAACAAATATAAAACATTATTGATAATTTTTGTACAAAATTTCATCTGTAATTTCTGTATCGAACAGTGGTACCTCCTCTGTCCAATATTTTGCGCTGCCAACGTTTAAACAAAATCTCTTCGATGAGCTACTTCAATGATAATGGTGCGAGTTTTAATCTTTTTCTCTCTGTCCATTTTTTTACGATAATAAAAAGTTGTCGACAAAAACGTGCGACGAATAATTGCGCGTCGAATAAGCCCACCCTATCTTCAAGAGAGGTTCGACTATGTTGACCTAGCCTGGAACACGTCCATTGAAATCCGACCGGTCAGTTTTGCAGCTGGCATAGAGGCCATGGCCTCTGACTCATTCGATCCGCGATCGACAGAAAAATTCGTCAAAAGCACAAGGCCTGCGTGCGATCAAAGCGAACGGATCTTCTGAAAAGCGATTCGGTTGCTTCTGCTTGTAATGCCACCGTTCCTCGATGATTCCTGGACATTTGTTAACACTGACTCTACCGAGCGCTGTCAAATGACCATTTTCAAAATTTAATTTAAAATTGTGCATTCATTGTTATCTCTTTCGTTCATTCGACTTTATGTGAATTTTTATATCATCCGATTAATCAAGCTCTCGATTTTTCTTTTCCTTTTGCTTCTTTTATTACCAAGGAAAGTTTTTCACGTGGTTTGTTTCAGGCGAATTTAACAGATTGTTCGGAAAGTCATTTCGTTTTCCAAACTCATTTTCACTAAAAAAAAAATGAAATGACTTTCCGAACAACCCAATAGAACATCATTTTCCAAAGTTCCCTTTTGGTAGTTATAGGTTATCGAAAGAAACGACTATAGGTAAATATAATAACTGTATTTTACTTTATATTTTATTTCTTGGAAAGGTATATCGTTCTTGCTAGAACCTTAGGGTGTCCCAATCATCATCGGTCGATTTACTTTTTGAATAAAACCCAAACGGTTTAAGCGATCTTGATAATTTTTTTTTTATTGAAAAGTACAAACTTGGGAGTAAATAATGGAACAAGATATCTTTCGAATGACCGCCCCGCCTTTTTTTACAGACCACCAATTTTTTCCAAAAATTTGTCACGATGTTTTCGCACAAACTCTGATCAATTTTACCAATGACAGGTTCGATATTGTCTTTCAGCTCTAGAATTGTCTCTGGATTTTTAACATAAACCTTATCTTTGGCGTGACTCCAAAGAAAAAAGTCCGAAGGTGTCAAATTGCATGATCTTTGTGACCAATTGACATCATCTCTTCGAGAAATTACGCGTTGCGAAAATTTCGTTTGCAAAATTGCCATTGTTTCATTCGCTGTGTGGCAAGGAGCACCATCTTGATTTCAAACCAAGTATCTGCCAAGTCAAGACCTTTCAATTGATGTCAAAAATAGTCAATTAACACGTCGCGATATCATTTCTCATTCACAGTAATTACAGTAATTTGCACGCGTTCTTTCACCGTGTACTTTTCCACAATTAATTTCCCATCATGTCTAGGTGACATATGTCAAATTTCAGATTTTCGGTTCAATGTTTTAAAAATAACGTGAAATTCAAATCGACTGGTGATGAGTGGGACACCCTTCAGAACAGGGTATTGGATGCAGTTTTCTCGATTCGCCTAATTCTTTTCTACAGTGTGAAGTAAACACTTCAAGTGTTTTCAGAACCTTTTCGTCGCATAGATAGACCTCATGTATATTTCTCCTAAGATATGAATTTTTGTACATAAATACGTACAGGCCTATTGTATTTTCAACATTCTCCATCTGGGACCTTAGCTCCGAATCCAAATAAAGTCTAATCAGCTACAGTTGCATACATCTGAATGCAATATGTGTTTGATTTCAGTGTAAGCATTCGAATGGCCCGACAGGGTCCAGAATAGTCGAAATAGCTGCAAACTTGAAGCAACTATTTCCTACAAAAAAAAAGATGTAAATTCGCGCAATACATGCCGAATAAAGCCGTTAAATTTAGCATCAAGTTTTGGCTAGCATCGAACATCAAGAGTAAATTTGTTCCAAACGGATTTCCATATTTAGGACAAGATGAAACGAGACCACCGTCGATACCATTGATCGAATTTATTATCCTCGAACTAGCTGAATCATTCACTCAATGCGAGTAAACAAATATACATCGTCGAGTGAACTGTAACGACAATAAAAAATTTGATTTGTAATTATACACAATTGAAAGTACTTCAGAGATTATTCTACTTACGTATATTTAAAGTATAGTCGAAATAGTATACTTCGACTCAATTTTATCGTGAGTATTTCGAAAATATACAAATTTTTATTTTTATTGTTGGCTGACTCGTCCCAAACACCTGCATTATGGCTTTCAGTTACGAGCGGTACACGCGACGTTTAGATCGAGATAAAAAAGGTCGATTCCTGAAATAAAATCGCTATCTTTATATAATAACACGAGCGGATCCGACTATACCTTTATATCAAGGACTTGTAAATGATCACATTTCTAGAGATTATATTTTATAATTAAAGTTAGATTTTGCAACACCAGTTCTGGCCTTGCATCTCGCCTCTTATGCACTTACGTATTCTATGTGTATTTTATTTTCAAGTATACTCATATTTACTTCACGTACGTGTAGTAAAGATGTTCATTAATAATATTAATAATCATTAAAAGTTATCATTTATAAAATATGATTTATAATAGTTATATTATAATAATAAAAACCCGCGATAGCTACAAAATCTCAAAAAAAGGGACGTTCATTAATAATAATAATAATTGCAAAAAACTGCGATAACCACGAAATCTCGAGAAAAGAGACTTTTCCTTTATTCGACTTTGTCCAAATGTTTTTCATACCTTGGTGAACAACGGAGGCAGTTGAAGGTTTCTATTTCAATGTTATTGAAATTCTATTCCGTTCTGTATGTTTGTGTGGCGAAGTATGCGACGAAATCGTTACCATTTAAATTCGAACGAATGCGTAAATTGTCCTTTCGAACCATTTGTAAATTCGCGTGTCGTGCATTCGTTCGTTCGTTCGTTCGTTTCAGTGGAAAATAAATGCGTTTTCCAGGTAGCGAAAAAGACTCACTGTTGTTCAATCGTTTTAAATCTCGTAACGTCCGAGGAAAATATTTATTATTGTCAGTCACGTGTGACGTTGTTCGCGTCTGGAGGAACGATCGCGAAAAAAATGTCGGAAGTTTAAGCGCACAATAGATGCAGTTGTGCGCTGGCAAGCCGCGGATGATGCACGTCTCCGCCACCGGCTGCACGTGCACCGGGTGCATCAGAACCTGCATCCACGTAGCCGAGCCTCGTTAATCATTTTCCTAGCTAGATGGAAAAAAGAATGGACCTCGTAAGTCGCACGACATGGCAAGGTTTCTGATTTTTACTTCCTCTACTTGTCCACCGATACGAGTGTTCTTTCCATAAACAAAAAGCAACATTGCAACTATTTATTTTAAAGAGTTCAAATTTTCGTTACTCCTCGACATCGTTTCTCTTCAGAGTGAGACACTTTTTCCATTGCTCCAATTTCATCGAATCCTGCCTAAAACAACTCTTTTAATTACGAAGTTAGAATTGCACCGATCGTCCTAAACGATAGATGTCTGCTGGCATCATCGTATATACACAGTGAGTTCGTTATTTAACGTATCGAGAAACTTCTCAAAACAAAGTTTCACCATTTGAAGAGATGCATACAGCGATGAGGAAATTTGTTCAAGGTAATTCTTCTTACACGACTCTTTTAAAATCGTCGGTGTTTCTTTTTTGTTTTTTACAGAACCGTGTATTTTTGTATTATAATACGTTGTAACTGATATCAATAGGAATTCATCGATCTAGCGTTCTTTGACTTTGAAGTAATCTTGAACCGAGAAATTTAGATTCGATTAACAGATGTATTAATGTCTGAATCGTCTTGAATGGTAGGTGTTTGTTTCTATTAAATTCATGGAACCATTTATAAATATGACGTCGCTTGACTTACATCTTTTTCAATATTAAATAATCATCCTTCTGTACTATTCTGCCTCGTTCACACTATCGATGCTTGCAAATTTTATGTCAAGTTCCTTCTAGTCTAATTCGACCAAATATTTTCGATTCATTACGTAGTATTGTATTGTTGATAGCCGAAGAGATTGTCCCTAGAAATGATGTAAATTAGGGTAATCTATTGGTTAGAATATTTACTCCTTCTTTGTAACGCAGGTTACAATGAATGTTATTGGTCAGCATCGAATTTGAACTGCTTTCTAGCCTACAATGGCACTTGGTGTAAGGTGTGGTCTCAGGTGTAAGAAGATACAATCCACATTTGGAACCCAGAACCATAGTATTCGCTCATTTCGTAGTACCCCTCAGGTCGGTTCTCGTCGTAATTAACTATCTGTCAGTGCATCGTTAGCCTCTGATAAAGCTAGCAGCATTCTAACGTTTTGCGGGCATTGCAGCCAGCTTCATCAAGAGTTTGATGGTGCATTTAAACTAAATAGGAAGTGACCATAGCCAACGTCTATTCAAGATAAGCATGTCCATGATCCTTAATCACAAACTATAAATTTTAAATCGGACAACTTGCAAGATGTACTAGTTTATGTATACTATTAATAGCTACTACTAGCGTCGCTAAATCTCTGATAAAGCTATCAGCAAAATTCCTTCATTTGATCATCATTGCAGTTTCATTATGAGTGAATTATGCTGCATATGGTTATCACAGACTCCAATAATATTAACTGTAAGAACTGAAACACACCGAAATGAACACCGTAAAACACTTGTTTTTGCATACTTAACGACCAAATGGCCCTCCTCTCCCTAAATTGAACATAAATATTCCAATCTAGGTGATTGCAACGCCCAGTACCTGAAATAGCGCGATCTGTAAAAACTGCAACGAAACTCAACTGATTCCAGGGTCGATTCTCTAGATCGCGATTCTAAATCGAGAAACAACGCTAATTAGTTCTGAATTGCTAATGACGTTCGCGCGTAACATTCGCCAGAACTTCGCGCGCAACAAAGTGTTGCATAATGCGTTGCAAGTGCAGGATCGTCGCGGATCGTTAATGCGACCGCACGTGCAGAAAATGAAGGATAGACAGCGAGGAAGGGATTCGGTAACAAAGCCGATTCTGTGCGTTCTCACCTTTTACTTTGAAAACGTACACGTTCTACTTTTCGACGGGCTGACGTGCCACGAGAAAAAAAAAAGCGCGAAACCGTTAGCGGCTTCGGAGGCTTGAAATTTCAGCTTCACTCGCTGGGAACACGAAAGCGGGGAAATTCGTAAAAACACAGAAATGGCAAAAATATGCTCGTTCCATGAGCCCCGTTTCCGACGATTGCATTCATTGTATCGTGACATTTACATTTCTCACATTGTTGCCGCCCCTCCCCGCACCTTTGGAACAATTTTCAATTATTTTCCACACGTACATAATACACAGAGTGTTTCCTAAAAGATGGTGTTTAGACGTAAGTTTGTTCAAGGTACACCACCCTGATGAGTCAAAAAATCGAATTCTTTTTTCTTATTTTTTAAGTGTTTCGTCAGAAAGATATTTCGAAATTCAAACATTTAGCGAAATTGGAGGGATAAATGAACTTGTTTTAGGTTCTTCTCGAAACTATATTTTTCAACTTGAACTACACGTTCGATTTACTTCGAATTTTGTACAGATATTTTGCATAGAGTATTCTACAATATAGGGTACAAGTTTTTCGAATATATTAATTATTCAATTTTTTATAAACGTTTAAAGTCGTTCTTTGTTTTTATAGAAATGATTGCTTTTCCTTCAAACTTGGACCATTTCTACAATTATTAAAATTTTCGAGAAACCGTACGCTACATTTTAGATAATAGTTTCTAGTTTACAAATCGACCAAATTTTTTTGTTTCGAACCTTCCAGTTCTTGTCAATTGTGACGGCTAACAAATAATGTTTCACCAGGAGGGGTTCTGGGAACAGTGAATAACTTCGCCATTTTGTACGAATTTTACTTTCGCAAAATTGTAAAATGAAGCTGAAAGTTATATTTATATTCTCTAAGAAAAGACTACATTTTTCATTTAGTATCTACTTAAAAAAAAATTAGCAAAATTTACACATTTTTTGACGTCCCAAAGTGGTGTCTCTCCTTAACAGTCAATTTTGCTGAGGCATTTATTCTCCAAAAGTATCACTCACTATCCATTTCAGAGTTTGAATACCTATGAAATTTATTTTATTCATCTATTGTTGCGAATATAAATTTATTTAGCCTATTTGGGACAACATCCTCTATTTTAAGTGACGTCACAATTACTTTATTTCATGCAATGTATCTAAGTATCACCATGTTGAATTAATCAATGGTCTACGCCACTTTTCACAAACTTTGGAGCAATATTTTGTGTTCACATTTTGTTTCTTTTGATGAATTCGTCGCATTCCATCCGGAGTAATTTTCTAAATAAAATGTCTACAAATTAATCGATGAATTGCGTTTCCTAAGATTTGTTTTTTCTTAACCAGCACTATTCTCAAAGTTAATAAACTATAAAAATTTTCACCCCTACAAACTATCTCTAATTTCATATATCTAATTAGAAGTCTTGAACAAATTTTCAATTACGTATGATTAAAACTAATTCGAATAAGGTCGTGTCTGGACTTGTTGTCATTGAAAAATTCTTGCCAATCTATCGATAATACTCTCGTGAAAATATTTGGAAAAATATACAAATTTTAATTTCAGTAATGGTCATTCGTTCCAAGGGAATGGAAATGATTCCTGTCATTGTATCGAGAAAGATATTTGTAATTTTATCGAGGGACTACTGTATGTACATACTACATCTACAGATACACATACATAAACAGATGCATGAACACGACAAACGTGCTTCGATTAATACTTTCTCATCATGTAAGCGGTAAAAAAGATCCATGGACCGAAATAAGCCTATCTGGAGTCGTAGCTCCAAAGGACTCCAATGAAATCCCAGGAAATCCTGAGAAATAAGATTTGGTAAACTCAGTGGGAAACGGGGAAATGGAATAAGTGAGAAGTTTCTGATCCTTGTAGAAGAAACGACTCGAACGAACGAGATTATTTTCAAGCTCGTCGAGGAATTTGGGTGTACCTTTGTCCCAAGTATTATTTTCATTGCAAAAATGGAGGATCGTCGGAAGAATTTCTTCCTCTCCGTTGTTTCTTTTGAAATTATTAATTGTGATTGCAATTTTTTATGTCTGAAAGGGAACGTTGGAAAAAAGCGAAGCAATTGCTTTGTTTTCCTCAGAGATTAGTCGGAAATTCCTTCTTGGTATCGTACCTTCGCCAATTTCGACAAACGTTAGTTTACAAACTGTTAATTCTAGTTAATCGAATGTATCTTCGTCGTTTCCGGTTTGATTCGATCAGATGTTTCTGGTTCAACATAATTGATACGTTTTATACGCTAAATTAATCTTGTACGACTAATAAATAAGGAAGTACAAAATTGTAAAACTTTACCCAACTAACAATAAGTAAAACTCATGAATGGATTGACGAAAGTAATAGATTGCTCAATAAGTTTTGTCGTTTGTAAATCTGTCGACTCATTCGTATATTTACAGTTGTTCAAGGTTAAAGTGTCATAGTATTTTCTTCAAATGGAAAAAACGACAAAGGTTATTGAACAACCTAGTAGACGACTATCGAGCAAGTGAATCAGATTTGAAGGTCTGTAAAGATAGGTGATTAATGGTTTTAGGTTAACAAAGAATTGTCAAGTAAAAATTGGCAACGATCTCACAGAGTTCGTATCTTTGTCAATGAACTAAAATTTTTTAGTTTCTAATTGGTGGGAGAGTCGAAGCTAATGTGAATAACATTAGGAGTGGAGAGTAGAGGATTGGATGATGAGAAAAATATAAAAACTGTGGGAAGAAGTTGTGGAAGCGATCTAAGCAATTTAAGGGTGTGTCTAAAGAAAGGTCAGGGAAAAGTGTTGGAGGGAAAACAGACAAGATTTCAAGGTGGTCGAACGGCGCCCCTAATTTATGATCATCGACTGTTATAAGGACTGTTCAATCTACAATGCCTCTAGTCTAGCATAGAGCTGATTTTACAGTACTTAAAGTGGTTCGAAATGCGTTCACACGCTGAGAATTTCTGATGTAACAGATTCCTTACACTGCAGTAATTCTGTAATTTATTAAAGAATTTTGGTTCGACGTTAAACACAATTGAAGCCTGAGGTTCAGTCTTTAATAATAAAGCAACGACAGTTCTAACAAGATAATTCTGGTCTACAAATATTAATACTCAACGAAATCCAAGCAAATGTAAAGTAACCGAATGTTTAACTAGGTTCGCAAATCCTTACAGTTTAAGGTTTTCAAAGTAAAACGGTTCTAAGTTCGTTCGTTCGCCAAGTTCTCGAAATCCTAATTGGGATCCAGAATTTGGTACTGTACGAAAATTCGGTAGTTGTGGATTTTCTCGATATTTGAATAATCGATGGTGTTTTATTCTTCGCTCTATTTGTTCACATCTACCGACTGGTTTCGTTAATAGTGAATTATTATATCTTGTGCCTGATTGATAGCTTTATTCCTTTGGAAATATGATATATTCGGTGCTGTTGTTTTTTTAGGATTGAAAGTTTTTCCAACATTCCTCGAGTATAATGTATCAAAGTATCTGGATATTATCTAAGAACTATGTAGCGATAGGTTGAATGATTTAGGTATCAAGTTGTCCAGGAATTCTGGCTTGTCTCGACTGCTAAAAGTTATAAAAGAGTAATAAGAAAAGTAGTAAAAATAACTAAGAGTATGAAGCCGTTGGACTATTATTATTTGATCAGAGCACTGATCTTTTAATAATTTAAGATGCCAGAGAAATTGAATCGTTACAGTATCAAGAAACAAGTACAAAAAACAAAAGATACGTTTATTTAAAATATATACAATTGTAGTCTGCGATATCTTTAATGGAATTACCTCCTTTCCTTCTTAAACTTATCCACGGTTGTTTAATGTAGATGATAGCGAGCGACGAATGATTTTAGTTGAAAGAAACAAAAATTTAAACCGACATTGAACCAGCACACCTATAAATCTTGTAACGATGTTGCGATGTTATAATATTGAGAAATTTAATAATGAATTCGTTCAAAATTTTACCCTTATTCCCATATTACTGTATTTAAAATAAAGCAAACTGTACACGTATGTGTCGGTATCCTTGAAATGATTTGGTGCAATTGCAATGGTCATTAATAGTCCCAGTTACAGTTCATGAATTCATAAAGGAAACGTATTGCCATCCGACTACTTTCATTCTTAAAGTAACATTTGCTCGTGCTTCGAACAGTCGTTGAACTTTACAGTTAACCAATCGACTTGTTCGAAATCTCGATTCACAAGAACGTAATCGCTAAAGTCCTCACAACACACAGTGAGAAGGAAACATAGTAAAACGAAGGGACATGTTTTCAGCCACCTTTTCTGGCTGTGAAAGTTTAAAAAGGGAGACGAAGGAGCAGGGGAACAGCTCGTCCCGTATACGTTCCCGTAAAGGAACGTTTCAGCCCGTAGAAGCGTCCATTTGTCGTATCTTCCAAGTTGAATGAAGCTTCCAGAGGTTGGGTAAGAACCACTAGCACCATTGTATTTCCGTCGGCTCTGCCTTCGGGGCCTTTCCTCTCGATATCAGTCGGTCTGGATTCGCTCGAAGGTTTGTTTTCCTCTTTGGAAAATCTCCGAGGACTAACCACCCTCTTCCGGTTGGAATATCCTATGAATCGACGACATCGTCAGTCCCTTGGCTGCCTTTCGGCTCCCCAAATGCCAGAATGATATCAGAACGAGGGAGTGATTGATACTGGGATGTCTGCGCGCAAATGGGTTCTCTTCCTATTTGATAATCGAGTCTGATGATCATACCGTTGCTGTTAGGAGTGGAACAACTACAAATTGTTGTTCCGAAATTTAATTTAAAATAGATCTCGCTCGGTATATTTACCAGTAGCGTCTCAATATGGATATAAATGCATCGACGAAGAACATTGGATGGGAATAGCGAAGAACAGTTGGTGAGCAAAGTTCAAAGAAACAACGAGAATGTTAGGGTTAAGGTTAGGCCTGGGTTGGATCTACGAATACGTTAAGTTACAAACACGTTACGATAAGTTAGAGATAAGTCAGCGAGAAATTAAGAATGAAGACAGTGAATGATTCTAAGTAGAGAACTTGAAGAGAACAGACTGGATAGGTTAGATTACAAATATATAAATGAAAGACAAAAGATGTAAACCACACGGAGTGGAAAAATTGAAAGAAGCGGAACGAGGAAAAGTGGAGGGAAGTAAATTAAAAGTTTGTTTAAATTCATTAAGTGCAAGGGTACGGCTTTAGTACCGCCTGTTCAACAGCAATGTTCACTCAACACCACCGAGCTGATCCCGTATTTATCCGTAGCGCAATAATTCGCGAAAGAGGACTCGGCCCGAAAGCGAATCGAGTTACGCGAGCTTAATATTTCCGGATAGCTCGAGGCGCTCCCTTTTAATCGAGACTTTTAATTCAATCCGCAACCTCCCTTTTACTTTAAATCGATTAACGATCGCGCTTTAAAACAGAAATTTAAACCTGTCCATCCCATAAATTGATCGGACGCGCCGCTGCAGTTTGTGAACTTTAGTAATCCACGGAGAAATATTCGTTACAGCGCAAATAAAAGTTGATTAGTATCTGAGTTGGTCATCGACGAGCTTTTGGTTGGCAATTTCAAGCCCAGAAAATGCAAACCTGTTTAGGTATTTTAAAGGTCGACTGACTTTGTTATAGAGTGTAAGATATATTTGTAATTTAATTTTATCGTAGAGTAAAACACTTATTTGTAGCCATAATTTTATTACGAAGTAAAAGATTATAATATATATAGTGATGGTCAGCTTCGTCCATTGTCGCATTATAATTCTTGTTTTCGTGTGACAAAATGAAGACCGTTAATTCGCTTGGAAGCGGGGTAAGTATCTATTTTAAACTCCCCTGCGACCACTGGTCGTACGAGTCGATGAACCATTCGCACTACATAACTTAGCTTGGGACGGGAGGTAATTCCGTTATTCGAATCCACTGTAGAAATTATCGCTCGGAAGCGTAAATTACTGTATTTACGACGATTAATATACAGATTGGATCGGAATCAAATTACAAACGTTCTTATTTGTATATTTGCTTGAATAATTAGGACGAATGAGACAGTAAACAACTCGGTATACTTAAACCCAATTATCAACGGTAGCAACGAAGGTAGTTTTAAAAAGTCGTTAAATTGGGATACTTATTGAGCATTTCGATAGTAGTGAAGTTAGAGGTATTTAAATATATATGGACATTGATAATTGATTGAAAATTTTTATTACAGAAAGAAGGTAAAACTTTCGTGTCTTCTAGATCTAAATAATCCCTAAAAGTATCGAACTTTCTGAACGTCGGAAGCAGAATCAGCAAACAGCAGAATCTCCTTGACAGGTGACATTAAATATTGATACACATTAAGGGTGCAACATCTTTAATTAAGCTTCTGCTTTAATTCCAAAACTTGTCGAATTAGTATACAACGAGTGTCCGAAATTTCATCGACCAGTTACAATAATTACGGGATTTATGGAAGCTGTGAAACTGGAGGATTGTCGATAAGAGGAGAGGGTGGCGAATCGATAGAAAGACTGACACAAGAATCACCCCTAATATCGTAAGTGCTGTTTGGCACTTTTCTTTATTAGGTGGACAATGGGTTCCTTTGTCCCAGTTTCTTTTTGATGTGCCATTTTCTGCTTCGTTCCGTTCCATTATCCACGAATGGCGGCCGTATTACGCCACTTATCCGCGCGGGGGTGCGTTCACGCCACTCTTTGAAGAATTGGTTCACCTTGTGCGCAAACGAAAGCTAGGGGGTGAACGTTAAAGCCTCGTTAAAGATGTTACACTGTTGTCAATTATTGGACATCATTTTTCTGTCGCATTTTTTTCTTCTTTTGACGCTACTCTCTCTTGCAATGGGGACTGTGATCCATTGCAGGGTGTTAAAAAATTTGAGTTTAGTAGACATTTTTTGTACGTGATAATTCGTAAAAGAAATTGAAAATTTTTAGGTGCAAAATTCGCATTGTGTAGACAACTTTTGTAACTGTTCAATTTGTTTAAGATTCAAGGATACTAATTATTTGATAGCGATAAAATAATGGTTCAACACTGACGCATTTGTGGACTTTGATCAAAATTTATGTTGATTTCAGTTGTTATACGCGGTGTCCTATTTTACTTTCACCAGACAAATATTTTGAAACGTACGAATAACATGAAAAATATATCAGTCGAAAGTTGTACGATATCAAAGGAAACAAATCGTGTTGTCATTTATTTAACCTTGCAATGACTGTGGAAAGGTCTACGAAGGTCGACTTAAAATTTTTAAACTGGAGCCTATAGTTTTTATTACTTATTATTGTAGCTGACATTGAGACGTTTTACAAACGCATCTAAATGTGCCTTTAACATAAGCTGTTCTCGAGATACGAACTATCAAGGTTGACATGCCGCTGGCATTACTTAGTATACACTACAGTGTAAGACCTCACAGTTTAACTTTGTACGTCATAGTGATTCTAAACAAAGTCGACTGTTTATGTATGCGTGTAACCTTATGTTAGTAAATGTTTAAATTCTCGATCGTTTATTTCAAGTTTATTTACCTTTGAAAAGAGATCTCTAGTTTCTGTAATGTTACAGCTTATGACATACTTCAACAATCCTACGTTTCGTATCTTTGGGTATCGTTCACCTTTTCGTATCGTTGACTCATCTTGAAGGATACTATTTTTTAAATAGTCATACATCAACAATTCAAAAAGAGAGGTTCAAAAAGTCTGGCAAACGCAATGGAAGTTTTACTGTTCCGTCCTTACCAAGTCAGCCATTTTTAAATAGTTGATGTAGCATACTAGGAGCAATATGAACACTATGTGCCGGGGTTTCATCTTGTTAAAACCATTAGCGATACATTGTGTGTATACTAATAAAATATACTTGTTAATGTAAATGAATATTTTAACAGGCACTTGTTTAAGAAACATGTAAAACCAAAGCTGAAAATTGATCGTGATGCAAATGCACAGAATGAAACGTACAACACACAAAAATAATTTATTTCGTTTGAAAAATAGAAACGAAGTAAGATTTTTGTAATTCGATCCATTATTTATATTTTATAACCATACAGTATATACAAAATTATAGCGTGATAGTAAATACAATATTTAATTATATTTATTTATTTCATAATGTTACTAACAAATATTCTATCTTACTAATTCGATACAATTTTATCGTTGAATTTACAATTTTTGAAACTACTCTAACATTAAGTAATTCACTATATACATTAATAATTTATACTTTTGAATAACTGGTTCTCCTGGCACTGCTTCGCCTCTTTTCAACTTTTATATTTAAAACTATTAATTTTTTCAAAGAAAGTCTAAATCAGGGTCAAAATGTTGTATAATAATTTTGTTTAAACTATGTTTGTACCATTCACTGTCTTTCTCCTATCGATTCTCAGTATGAAAGCAACTTTTATGCGAATAATTTAAAAAATCCTTAATATACCGTTTCCCTACCTCACTCCACCTCCTTTTTCTATTCCTCTCATATCTATATTCATGGATCGATATAGAACCTCGGACAATTGTTTTCCCCAGTTTTGTCTGGAATTTTCATCTCAGAATATGTACGAGAGAGACCGATCACCTATGGAGACTTCTAAAACCTGACCGAAACTTCTGCTTGGCATGTCCGACGTATTTCCTGATGGAATGTTTCTCTCCGACTGCACTGGAACGCGTGGTACAATTTTCGGATGCCAGTCGTCTTTCGTGTGAATACTCCCGATTTTACGATTTTCGAGATTTCAGGACTCCTGTCCCGCAGTGGTCGCTTCGCCATGTCCTTTCATCAAATTTCCTGTCCGCTCCTTGAAACCGGTTAATTAATTATCGACGCAAAGCTTTATCGAGGACCACTGATCTTCGATTCTCAAATTTAGTAAATCGAATTTATCTTTCCATTTTAATAAATCGTGTACACAGTGCTACTAACTTATGTACTACTAACACCATGTGTTATGGTGAATAAATGACAGAGATTTACGATCTTTTAATGCAACCGTACGACCTAACTCCGAAAGATTTTCATTTGTTCATTTGATCTACAAAATTCCTTAAATGGACAAAAATCCAATAAAAACGACCGTGGACAGTTGAACAATTCGTTCGACCACATTTCGAACGATTTTTTTATCAAAAAATAAATTCTTACACTGAACCAGGAATTGTCGAGTTACCAAATAAATAAGAAAAAATTATATTCAATAACGAGAAACAGTTTCTAGACCAAGTTGTTTCAAAACCCTTTTGAAAGAGAAATGAACCTGTTACGAGAACAATGACAGTTACTTAGAACTCGAGCCAATAAATGGCTTATGGCTAATCCAATATCGTTGAGTATAACACAAGGAACTTTATTCCAACGAATTTCTACAAAAATTTGATTACGACATTTCAATCAACGACGATAGTCCAGCCACTGATCGAGCTAACGAAATCACTTAGAGAATACGCGTCCCGATCAAATACTCATCCTTTCGAACAAAGAGAGTGGTTGAATTCGTCTTGAAAAATTCCGTTTTCGTCAATTAAGATCCTCCGAGCAGAAAATCATGCGATTCGATGGAACGAAGAATTCTCTTTTCGGACTTGGAGCAGACATCTCGTCCCGCTCACTGGGTGCACGGATCGCTAAGTACGTCCACTCTTCCGGCGTTCTTCTTTTTATTTCTCTCTCGGTGGCTTCAATATAGAGCTCGCAGGCCCGCCCACGCAATCGTGGAGTAGGAAAGGGTTGAAATCTCGTCGGGGCTGCTGGCCACGCACAAAAGAATCAAAGCCCAGAAAGGTAATGGTACGCCGCCAGTGGAGGCCAGTAATATTCCGGATGGGCTCTGCTTTCGGTTCGAGTGCTCTCACAAAGCTGCCGTTTAGATAAATTGCTTCCACCTGCGCCTGTCTTTCCGAAATCCAACGGGACACGTTCGTCCTTTCGTTACGCGAATCATGGGTGTCTGCTTTCCCGCTTTTTTCCTCCGATCGATCATGATTTCGATTATCGTTTCGGCGTTCGATGGTCATTGAAGGTTTCTTTGAGGTCTTGCGAGGGTAGCCCCAGAAGTACCCGGTCTAAGGTATAGATGACGGTGGTCGTTTGAAAAGAATGACTCAGGGAGAAAGTACCGACCTTACGAAGCTTAAGTTTGAAGCTTGACGACGCTACGTTGTTTAGTATTTGTTCGACAGCCATTAATAGTGAACGCTGTTGGTGAATTTGTAAACATGGAAAAAATTGGTTTTAGTTATGCGATACAATAGTTTCGTTCAAAAGGCTTTAATCCAACTAATATCATAGCTGAGCTAGATTCTACTCTGGGGGAGTCTGCTCCTTTGTTTGTAATAGTAAACTATCGAGTGGCAGAGTTTAAACGAAGCTGTACGAGCTGTCAAGACGAACATCACAGTGGTCGACCAAACGAGGTGACTATGTCTAAGAAGGTAACAAAAATCCACAAAATGGTATTGAATGACCATGTCGGTTACATCCAAGTCATGTCGATTGAAAGTACGCCAACTAGCAGACATGGTAGGCATACCAAAAAGTGCTGTACATAGCATATTGACCGGAAATTTGGACACGAGAAAGTTGTTCACAAGATGGATGCTGCGATTACTCACAGTGGAACAAAAATATGCTTCCATCGAGTGGAATAATTTTCATCGATTATCTTCAGAGAGGAAAAACAATCAACGACGAGTATTATGTCAACTTATTGTAGCGTTTGAGTGAAGAAATCAAGAAAAAACGGTAGCAGTTGGCGTAAAAGGTTTTGTTTCATCCAGACGATGTACCAGTTCACACATCCGTTATTACAATGACCAAAATTAACGAGTTACAGTTCGAATTATTTCCTCGCGCACTCTATTCGCCAGATTTAGCCCCCTCGGATTATTTTCCGTTTTCAAACTTGAAAAAATGGCTCGGTGGTAAAAGATTTCTGAACATTGAAGAGGTGGAGTTTGCTGTTGATGGCTATTTTGCAGAACTCGATGATTCTCACTATAAACAGGCTATCAAAGCTATTGAACATCGTTGGGAAAAGTGTATCGATCTAAAAGGGGTCTATGTAGAGAAATAAAGATATTTTTCCCAAATTTTTTACGTTTTCTTTGTTAGATTAGGTACTTCTGGGACTTTCCTCGTAGCATGGATATTGAATTCGAGAAGGTGCACTCCGTGGTAAGATTCGGTTCCCGAAATTTAATGGATTGCACTCGAGAGCGATTCTCAAGGTGTGCAGTACTATAGTTAGAAGAGAATTAAGACCGCAACCCTTTACTATGGATAGATAGACCTTTGAATATATTTGAAATAATAAGCTATTCTGAATTCATTGTGTTAGTAGTTAAGTGTAGGTTGACAAACTTCAAAACACTGGTGTTGCAATCAACTATTTCTTTCTAAGGAAAAGACTCAACCTGAATGAAAAGTTTACTGCCAATCACGAATGACCGATGAATCAACATAAATTATAAAAAATAATACCTTATTTTTTGAAATGAGAATATTCAAGTTATTTGAAAGAAACTGTAAACTGCTTTTTAGCAACAATGAAGTGGCATAAGTGGAATGGTCCTAAAAATCAAACGGAGGCTTGATGTACCATGGAATAGGATATTTTTTACGAAGGAAAGTCATCAACCGTGAAAATAAAAATTTAAGCTTCAGAAAATTTGAAATTCAGGATCTCTGGAGGATCTAAGATTAAAAATTATGATCTCACGAATTTGAAGAATTGGAAAATTTAAAACTACAGAATTGAGATACGTAGCTATTTTTTCTTTAGACATTTGGATCTAACTAAGTATGTTCTTTATTGAAATAATAACTTGAATACTCTGTAAAATTAACGGGACGTAAAGGTCTATCTATTTGTAACCCAACTGTAATTGTTCTCCATTTTTTCGTTACTTTCTGGATATTTGTGCTTCCCTATTCGTCTGATCTTATATACTCGTATATTATACAAACCTGCGCCAGCAACTATGCGTTACAAACAATAATTATTATGACCACGTACAAATTTCAGAGCTTCATTATTTTCCTTGAAACACGAAACAGGTCGGCCTGATTAGAGTGATAATTAAAAGATATGCACATGTGTGGGCATCTTCTCGTTATTATATTCAAACGAATTTACTTTGTTTTTGTGCCAGTGTATGTCCATTCTTTCCGCAGAATTTGTTTTCGATTATCAAAGAAGCAAGCTATAATAATTTAGTACTGTTGAAACTTTAGAGCCTAGTGGTGCAGCAGTAATTTAAAAATTTAGCAACTCGAAAACTTGGAACATTGGTATGGAATTGGTCTAAATTGAAGCAAAGGAGTCTGCAATGCATATAATACGAGTGGTTCGTGTCTTTGTACAATAATAACAGCCTCAGGGTCAGCATACCAAATTATGAATAAATAAGAGAATTCATTACAGTATACACATTTTGTTCTTTTTCAAAAATTCTATCGATCCTAATATTAGTCCACATTCGAAATTCTTCGTTTCGATGAAACTGTAACTTTCTAAATTAAGTAAAGGGATCATTGAACGTATTCGAACGAAAGAAAAATTAGTAAAGCAGCCAGATGGTAGCCAAAGATTTTTTTACCTCGATTTCTATATCAGAAACCCGGGAACTCGGGAAATAGAGAAGTTAAGGAGTTAAGAACTTAGGAAGCAGAGAAGTTGAGGACTAGAAAACCTAGGAACTTTGGAAGTTAGAAATTCAGGAACGTAGAAAATTGAGAAACTAGGAACTTGGTAATTCAAGAACATAGAAAATTGAGAAGTTAGGAAGTTGAGAATTCAAGAACTTTCAGGAGCTGGGAAACATAAACATTTTAAGAATTGTTTAAAACACTGGAAAACCGAAACCACGGAATTAAGTTTGTGTACCAATCGTTAATAAAAACTGACGATTAACGACTTTCGATGAACGTTGATTCAGCATTTAATTATCCGTAAAAAGGTATTATCGTGCCGAACTACTCCTAATCGCGAAGAAAAAGATAGTAAACGGGCATTTATCTATAATTTCGTTTCCTTTATGGACGAGGTCAAAGTATATTCTTTCTTCTTCTAATTTCCGTTCGTTATCTGTATAAGAGAGCAGACAGTAAAGTATCCCATTCTACTAATTTCGTTCCCGTGTGCACGCGGAAAATCGTTTTCTTCGTTTATTTTCGAATCTTGCAAATTAAACGCGTTCCTCCCATTCACCTTAGATTGTAACTGATCTTATTCTTGCCCCTCTCACCATTCGTTTCTCGGCAGGAAGTACATTTGAAACGCCATTTACCGGAAGCTATTATTGGGATTGGATGAGTGTTAAGTGAATTGAAAATATTAAGTTAAGAGGTGCAACGCGTTAAGAAATTTCAAATTTAGAAGTGGATTATGGATTTCGCGCGATTTCTGGTTTCATGTGGGAACCAACATTTCTGAAACGTTAGAAAGCGAACGTAAGAAAAGTATTTTTGTCGTTGTTATCAACAAAGAAGTCTAAGAGGTGGAATATGCTTCTGAACGATTTGAAACGATTTTAAAAAATTTAATTTTCTACGATTAATTTCGGTCTCCTTGTTGAATAAAAAAAAGCTTGGACGAAAAGTATTTGATTTTAAATCTGGTATTCGCACGAAAAGAAACGAATTTTATTTTTAACAATTTTCGAAAAATTATCGAGTGCGGTAAACAGTCATCGTTGTGTGTATGCTTACAAACATTGTGTCTTAAAATAAACATAATAACGTTTGCCTAATATTAAATAAGCTTTGAAATAAAAAAAAATGATGTTGATTCATAAATTAGAGACTATTGCCTAATGTGTAGCGTACGAATTTTGAAAATTTTAATGATCGTGAAAATGGTCGAAGTTTGAAGAAAAAGCAATCATTTTTATCGAAAAGATGACTTTAAACGTTTACAAAAAATTAAATAATTAATATACCTCAAATATCTTGTTACAAAGTGCAAGAAAAAATTGGAAAAATGTCTAAAGTTCGAAGATATTGTAAACAATGCTACCAAGGTAATATCATACCATCTGGACGAGATATTGCCAGAAAGTTGACAAAACAAGTTACAACATTCTGTGAAACCTTCAAAGGACGACTATTTTTGTGTATACCGTGTTTTAATAATACTCGTTAAAAGTTTTTTGATGAACAATATTCAGATAGTTTCTTTCACGATCTCCGAATTATTCAAAATTTATTAATAGAAGAATATAAATTTTTAAATTGTACATCTTCCATCAGAACAGAAAGTATAGTGTCTATCACCGTTGTTACAAAGTATTGTAACATATTCAACTGCAAATGATCAAAATCGTCGTAACATTGATAAATGTTACGATTCGATACAAATTCGAATTATTCTTAACGAAAATGATTTGTCTCAAAGGGGGTTAAGAATTCCAGAAGTAGTACGGTTAAGAAAAATTGATTCTAATCGACCACCAAGTATTTTTATTATCGAAAACCTCTCGAGTGGAGACACAGATCCACGGCAAATGTTGTTACAAATGTAGAGATATAAAAAGAAGAGGAAATGGAGGGAGGGGGATAAGTTATGGTCAGATTGCAAGAGAAAATGGGTGTCGAGAGAAACGAGGATAGAAAGTTGAAGGAAAGAGAGTGACCTGGCGCGATGCCAGCAACTCCGAATCTCAATGGGAATCATGTTACCTGTCCCGTGCTACTTTGTTGCGCCCAACCTCCACCTTGTGTTACCCTAATCTCACATCCGTTTGATTTATTATCGTCGGCCCCCGTGGCGCGTGCCCAACATTCATGGTGGATTTGTTCAGGGGATATTCCCGCGGGTAATCAAGAATCAGGCGGGAGAAATACCCCACAGATTGATGCTTCGTGGGAAACGCTATGCAGGGATTCGTGATTGAAATAAACGCACGCTGCCCGAAACTCGTGTACCGTGATTCCAAAGAATTTCGCGAGCTCGTAAATTTCGTTTGCGAAGCGGCAGCGACAATACACAAATCGACTCGTCTTACGTGAAATTAACGAGGCTGGTGCGGTGTACGAATTAAACGGTGACACGTAGATCAGCAGATAAATACAGAACGGATCAACCGGTTCCGTCCGCTTCGTATATCATCGCCATTTTAAATCATAGAAAGAAGCAACTGCTTGGCGACTGCACGGAACAGTCGCGCAGAATTATCGCGGCAAGTGCGCATCGAAGCACTAATTGACAATGTTGTTTGAAATTTTTCAACATAAATTTTCGGTACAGCTGGTTGTACAACTTTTGGTACAGCACTCGTGGTTTGGATTCATGGTGTAAATGGAGAAAGAAGACGAGTGCAGGACCGCTGGACGTGTAACAGCATCTCCCCTCTTTTGAACGACGAAGTAGAAAAAATATTTCTAAATATTTATATACAGGACGAATTACGAGAACCTGAAAATATCTCCATCATTTTTCAATGTATCGAGAAACTTCTCCAGACAAAGTTTCGCTGTTTGAAGGTATGTGTACAGCGATAGAAAAGAAATTGTTTTAAGTCTTTTTATACAATTTCGAAGTGATCGGTAATTTTGTGGTAGTTAGAATTCTATAATCTTGAAGCGACTTTTGATTGAAAAATTTCACTTTCGTTAATTGTATCTTACTCGAATCAAATGAAACGTCCAAAGTGGTGTCTTTCAACATTAATAAATGCATATCGACGTTTTGTAAGTCGATTGATCGTATTTCTCACGAAATATACGGGCTAGATATAATTATTCGTTTTTTTATGTTCTTTGGAGCGGTTGGATCTTGGTGATAGACATCGTCTTTTAACGCGTTAGTAGAAGTAAATCGGCGATCCATTATATTATAAAGTAAAATGGAAAAATGAAGTCCGTGTATATCGTCCAAGGAGAAGAAAAGACATATTATTCGTGAAATGAAAAAAGATCGAAAGCTGTGTATATAAATGCGTTTGGAAAACATGTTCATCCAAAACTCTGTTGAAGACTTAGAAGAAAGTAATTTTCACGGTAGAATTGCAAGGACAAAACCATAAATTTCTATGTTCATTTCAAATGTTCCTAGGTTTCTAGAACTTAAATTTCAGATGCTGTAGAAACGTTCGTTTCAAAAATTCTACGGATGTTCTCAAGGCTTGAATTTCGCATGTTCTAGGGTCGGGACGTCCATCTCGTAAATCTTATAGGTACTCTAAAGGACTAAATTTCAAATGTTCCAGAAACATCCATCTTATAAGTCTCGTAGATATTTCAAAGAACTACGTTTCAGATGTTTTAAGAATAATCGTCTTTTATTGGCAAAGTTTACAGCTATGTAAATGACGAAAACGTTGGAAAATATTCGTAGATCATTTAAAATTAAACGTATAGAGTTTCTTATAAATACATAAATTTTTTTTAAGTTTTTAGTGGCTAAGCTCGCGATTGTACGATTTATTCATTCATTCGCAAATATATCATTTTTTTCTTGGAGGTAAAATATCCCTGACTGTAACTTTTCAAGTGTAGTTACTTAGTACTGTATAATAGTATGTAATTTTTTATTTGTAATATTGGTTTTGATACTGGTACGATAACACTCGTTGACTAATTACTCGATTGTATTTATATTTGCACCACAGAAATTTTTATCACAAATAAATGTAAACATACTCTATACTCTATACTATACTCGGTATATTACAATACAATTATTTATATTTTTAAAAATCTTGGGGGGACTATGTCCAATCTTCCATACATATTAATTGGGACCTATACTCTACCACTGTACAAAACCAAAAATCAGAGGACACGTTGGATCCTTCTTTGTTAAATATCATTACTTAAATTTAATTCCATTCAGAATGATTTAGCATGCAATTGTTCATCGTAGTGAACTAAGTTCAACTCTAGGGAGGATGAGAATAATTTCTTCTCTCTTTTTTTCCATTCTTTTTTATTTGATATCAATTTTGTACATATAAATTTACTAGAAATCTTATAAAAATTTTGTTTGCCATAAGAAAACGTAAAAAGATGAATTACGGTTAAACGCAAAAAGCTACGGAAACAATCATTTGTAAAAATATTTTTAGTTCTCAACGAAACTAAATTCAAGCAACGATGAATCTTCAATTGCAAATATTTCGATAAATTATTGAGTAACGGTCCGTATAATCATATACTTTCAACAACAAGGGAGCAAAACCTTCCAGCAAAATTTGAACTCAAGCCCTTGCACTCTCCTTGTGAGTCACAAAAGTTTCTGCATAAGACACTAATGTGTATATGTCTATACAAAACCTCGAATAATACTTGGGGGTCCAACACGGGTCAACCACCAATAATCCAGAATAAAAGAAACACGATTTTATTGGTAAAACAGCTGTTTTCATTAAAAAATATGTTTTAAACTCCGGCGTCGAAAGAACGTCGCTGAAAGATATAAAATTTGACCCGGCTGCATTAATTCAGCGTTGAAAAATCGCGGCGAATTGAAGCCACCGAGTAAGATTTAAACGTCGGTACTCGGGTGCAAGAATGTACGACCGCGAAACCGAAACTAGGGAAAAAAGCTTCCGGCGGAACCGCTAAAAAGATATTTAAACCGCGGAACGATAAAAAGATATTGGCGACCGTAAAGACGCGAAGCTGTACGCGGGCATGCTTGTAAAAAGATTGGACGCCGCGTGTAAAGCGCGGAACTTCCTAATAGAGATCTCGCGGCAGCGTAAATATAAGGGAAACGATTTCACGTCGAAAAGCCGGCTGCTGGAATAAATAAGCCGTGTAATGGCGGAAACTTCAGCACCTCCTTTGTTTAACATTCTCGTGCTGGTTAAGAGCCGGTGCATTCTGATTCCGTCGTGTCGTAAAATACGCACGATATGATGTGTAGTAAAATAAAAAGGAAATAAATATAAACATTTTTTTATCTATGTTCTAGATCTCGTCTCGTAATTTATACAGAGTGAGTAGTGCACTTTAGACGATATTCTTCAACAGGGTAAATCTACAGATTTGTATTCCGAGGCTTCTTTTAATCGATGAAAGGAATACGTTAAATATGTATTTATCATTTTTGAACCGTTCACCATTGAATGGAATACAAATGATGTAATTTAAACGATTGGTGCTTTCTGCTAGTAAATGCACGAAAAATAGAAAAACAAGTTGTGTAATTAGAGTTGATTAAAATCTAGTTTTGTTCTTTAACGAATTTATCCAGACAACGGACATTTTCGACGAGAATGTTACGAAACAAATGTGATGTTTATAGAATTTGTATTATTTTAAAACGATATCTTGAATAATAATTCAGTACAGAGAATAAACGTCATTTGTAATGATAAAAATGATCATAATGTTCAATGAAACGAACATAATAACGGTAGCAATCATCGCCATCAACGGTGATTAATAATTCGACATTCGTTATTATAATTACATACTGCACCTCGTAGAAGTTATTAATATTTTATGAAGTTACAATTGTATTTTATAAAATAGAGCCTGGAGGGATTTTAGTTAATTTGGCTTCGGATATGCCTCTCTTGTAACTTAACATGGGTGCAGCAATTATTAATGGAATAAAACTGTGCTTCTGATCAAAGCACAAAATCAATATTAGCAATAACATGCCATTAATTGAAGACGTGGTGCAGGACCGTTGGCGTTCTGTTTTCAGTTGACCATAATTATAATACCCATATATTAACGAATGAGCTTTTGTGTTCTGCATTCATGATAAAACCAACCGCAGTGGTTTCTACAATTTCATAATTATATTAGTTTCTCGAGCCCAAAAATTTCCAGAATTAAATTTATATACTCGGAAGATATTCAAAGTTTCGTTACGATTATTCAGATAGGTCGAGAAAGGCAGCGCAAAGTTTACTAACATTATTTTTTACAATAAATATCCATAACTAGCATGAAAACTTCCTTAGGGCATTATATGATGTTGGATACATATTTCTAGGTGTAAGAATTCTTTTTTACGATATCATACGATGTCAAGTACATAGAAACAAGAAGATGACCTCAGACCGCATGTTGCACAAAATGTGCAAAAAAAAGTTACACGAATTTGATCGAGAAATTTGATCCCATCTACTTCATTCACCATCGGACCTTTACCTGCTTCGATTATTACAACATTATTTATTTGATGATAAACCAAAGAAATTCGTCGTTGCCTAAAAAGTGGAAAGAGGTTGTGCAAAGAAAATGCGATTACATTTTTTTGTAAATTTCACAGGTTGAGATTAAAATATTACTTTATGTGGTAGAAAAATATGGGACGGGCTAATATAAATTAGTAATATTGTTTTGTTAGTACGGTCGTTTAAACATTTTTGTCTTTAGTCCTGTTTACCTCGAAAACAAGTGATCGTGTATACCTGCATCTGGAGACTTTTCGTAAATGATTCGTCGATATTTACAATTTGGGATGTAACTGGTTAAGAAAGGATCGTTTTCAATTTTAGTCCTCTTCTTGCCAATCTCTCCGATCGGTGGATATCTGTATTACTTTTATTAGCGAATATTATTCCAATATTCCCCAAGTTCGATGATTATCAGCTGCTGAGAGCATTTCAAGATGTTTTATAATTCCATTTCCATACACTCCAAATACTGCAAGTACATCGACAATTGCTATTATCTGGCAAGCTCGTTTGATCAAAATTCACCCGATATTCAATTTACAATTTTATGTAATTTGCGTCATTTCGACGATGACCCGCCATTTCGGATGAAAATCTATGTAATTCGAAATTCCGTACCTTTGAATGTTCAAATTTAAATGTCGTTCACAAATGCGTGACGTAACTTCCATTTGTCGATAGAGAAGTCTGTCTAGTTCTGAGGTGAAAAATGTTGGTTTTTGTTTTATTTCCTTAAAGTTCAAAGTATATATTATCAATTTAAAAGCGAAATAGGGCGACATTCTCCAAGAATTCATACGGTGATGCATCGATATGCCGGAACGATACCGAGAGGTCACCATAAAACTCGTTTATAAACAACACTAAATACAAACGTAACACATTCGCTCGTTGACGTATTACTTCGGCAAAAAGTTTTGTACACGTATAAGGTAAATATCAAATATCACTTTTACAAAAATCAACTCAATCTATACGAAGGTTTTATTTACTATTCGAAAAAGTCGCAAAATTTGATGTAAACATCGAATTTTTTCTTCAGTGTATCATCATTTTTTGTATTTATTTTAGGATATACTGTCGCACTCATTCAAACGAAGAATCTCTTTCATCTTTTTATCCTCGTCGATTGAAACGAAAGTTTATCGCGTTCACCGTGAAAAGAAATCTTTTGTACGATGTGACAATGTATAATTTCCACAATATCGATTATTTAACTAGAAAACATTTTCCGCGATTTGTCGAAACACAAATCGATATATGTCGAAGTACAAAAATTGGAAATTGATTTAGCTGATAAATTTCTTTAAAAAGAATCCAAAAACCTATTGAAATTTTAGAACCGAGAACTAGACAGAGCCCTTAAAAGTTAGCAAATGAATGACGTGGCAATTTGTTAATTTGTCGCTGAAGGTGAAACAAGTATGCATGAGAGGACACGTTACGCGCGTACGTTTCTACAACAATAACGAATCACTGTACGCCCGAACAAATCCAATAATATTTGATGTCCGGTTTCCCCTCGTTTAATTGTTCTGTGTCCATTTGTTAATTGACAGCCCACTGTCCAGAAATTCTACCGGTTGAACACGTAATAATCTTCTCTTCTTTTCGATTTCTTAATAACAAAGCAGTATGGACAGGTGTAGTCCCGAAGTACCTGACCTAACAAAGAAAACGCAAAAAATTTGGGAAAAATATCTTTATTTCTCTACATAGACCCCTTTTAGATCGATACACTATTCCCAACGATGTTCAATAGCTTTGATAGCCTGTTTATAGTGAGAATCATTGAGTTCTGCAAAATAGCCATCAACAGCAGACTCCACCTCTTCAATGTTGACAAATCTTTTATCACCGAGCCATTTTTCCAAGTTTGGAAACGGAAAATAATCCGAGGGGGCTAAATCTGGCGAATAGAGTGCACGAGGAATTAATTCGAACTGTAACTCATTGATTTTGGTCATTGCAATAACGGATGTGTGAACTGGTGCATTGTTTCGATGAAACAAAACCTTTTACCCCAACTGCTACCGTTTTTTCTTGATTTCATCACTCCAACACTGCAATAAGTTGACATAATACTCGTCGTTGATTGTTTTTCCTTCCTGAAGATAATCGATGAAAATTATCCCACGTGCAGCCCAAAAAACTGACGCCATGACCTTGCCTGCAAACGGAACTGTCTTCGCCTTCTTTGAAGCCACTTCTCCCCTTTCAGTCCATTGTTTCGACTGTTCCTTCATCTCAGGTGTGAAGCGATGGACCCATGTTTCGTCCATGATTACGAATCGACGCAAAAACTCGGCTTTATTGCTGTCAAACCTCGTCAAACCTCTTGCGCACAGCTTTCTCGTGTCCAAGTTTTCAGTCCACATGCGATGTACAACACTTTTTGATATGCCTACTATGCCTACTAGGTCATTCAATACCATTTGGTGGATTTTTGTCACCATTTCAGGCGTAGTTACCTCATTTGATCGATGACTACGATCTTCGTCTTGACAGCTCGTATAGCCTTGTTTAAACTCTGCCATTCAATATTTTACTGTTTCAAACCAAGTAGCAGACTCCCCCAGAGTAGAATCTAGCTCCATTTTGATATCGGTTGGAGCGAGGCAATTTTTTCCATGTTTACAAATTCACTGAAAGTGTTCACTATTAATGGCTGCTAAATAGATACTAAACAACGTAGCGTCGTCAAGCTTCAAACTTAAGCTTCGTAAGGTCGGTACTTTCTCCATTAATCATTCTTTTCAACAACTATCGTCATCTATACATTAGGCCGGGTACTTCTGGAACTATCCTCCTGTTTGCATGCGTGCAGAGGAGTGTTGCTTTTACTCGCGCCCCTAAAATTCAGATCGAGTTTCGCGTATCCTTCATACATGAACACGCACGGAGATGTTTCGATCGACGTTTCGAATAGCGTTCAAACTTGCTATGTTTGGATTTGCTCACAAATATAACTCAGTATTAACGATACGACGAGAGACTTACCTGGTTGTAAACCCAAGGGTGTTTCTGACGTTTTGCATTTAACTGGTGAAGGTTTGCGAGCTACTCGCCATGTTTGAGTTACCGTTTCTAATTTGTAAGACCGCTTCCTCGGATCTGACGAACCGATTTATCGATTATACCTGAAAAGTTCGTGAATAGGAACCCCGAACGATTTTGCACCCTCTTTCACGTCGATTTATTGCACCCTTTTGATTTCTCGCATACTCATCGGCCGATAATTTGAAACAAGATAAGACATCTTTAATCATAACGCATTCTTCCGCTCGACTATACAGTGAAAACCTTTGGGTAGAAAATGTCTCGAATATATAAAATTCATGTTTTTAAATTTGTAACGCAGTAAGAGGATCGAGGAAATACATTAATTATAGAAAAAGAATTTGTTATCAGAACGCGATGGGTCGAGAAAAATCTGAAGAACGCGTTAGAATTAATTTTGTATTGAATTTACTTTTACAACTAATCAAATACTTTTATATAAAGCTACTAATGGAACTAATCTAGTGACATTGTCATTGATACGAGTGTTGTGTTATCGGATGAAGTTATTATAGATATTAGTGGTATCGATACAATTTAAATATCAAGCACTATAGAGATCTCAACCAAACAACGATGTACTGTAGTTGATTACCAGGATTGTGAATTTTTTGATTATTTTTAACTATTTATTACGTAATGTGCTTACAAAAATTTTCATTTTTTAAGAACTATCTCTAATTATATACAAATTTTTCGTTACAATTAAAGTTGATGTCGTTAATGAACAATGAGATAGACCCAATGATAAAACAGTGGGGAAACATATCTTATTCCATGGTTACTGTAAAATCGAAAATGAAATATAATACCAAATGTAAAAATAAGGTTTCACGTAATCCGTAAAACAAGTAAGGTTGTCGCATTTAATTGGGAGTCCGGTATGGTAGATTTTAATAGTATCCGGAAGTAGGTAGTAGAATATAGGGCTATAATACATACAGGTACTAAAAGTTTCGCGTTACCGCTGGTATAGGTATCCGTTAATAGGTAAATAGAGGTTGAATGTTCCAGTAGATAGTTGTTACTAAGTGTTAGATATGACAAAAGAGGATTACATTAAACTCGAGCTACAAAATACCAGTAATTCGAGTAAATTCATTACGCAGTAATAGTAAATTCACAGGATTAACGAAATTATTGCCTTTACCGTAGCAGGATGTTCTTACCTACAATCTACATTTATTTGAAAAAATGTGAATTTCTCTTTAAGATCGTTATCGGCAACCGAATATAAATTGCAAAAATGATTTGCATACATTAAAAATGTGATTAAAGAGAAACGAGACTGTGTGTATAAAAATTAATAGAAATGTCATCATTCAATAAACCTAAATTTGGTTTACTTTAAAATGATTCTCTTTTGCATTAGTACAAGGATCACAACGGTGCTGTCATGCCTCAAACGCTTTTTGGAAATCATTTTCTCCTAAAGCGTCTAGCACCTGTTGCGATTGATTTTCTAAATCTTCGAGCTAAATGAAAAAGGGGGTATATTTTCTTTTTCATAACAGTAAAAATTACGGTGTTTTGTCCCTAATCTGTTAATAGGACTAATTATTAGGATATCTTGCCTCAGACTTGCCTACCAGTTGGAAACTACCTCAGTGTTAATTGCTCCAAACCTAATTTGAATCTCCATCAGAAGATTTCTTGCTTCGAATTCTGTATCGAGAAGGAACTGCCATCTAATCTACTGCCAGCTCGTTCAATTTTTTTTTACAGTACAGTTGACTAGATTTTTACAATTCGAGTCACGATTATAAAACGTACCGTGAAGATTTGGAATACGTTTCCAATTAATTGTCGTAATTGAATCATAATTATAGTTTTTCACTTACGCAGTTAATTTGTTCTTGAACCTTCAACTTGTATAAATATAATGAATTGAAGAGAAAAAGAAAGATCGGTTTGTGTTTAAATGTGGTATCGTTAATCAAGAGAATCGATGAGTGAACAATATCGAGTGATGTGTATATTTATAATACAAAGGCATACGTAGAGACACACGTGTAGCTAGGAACTCGTGTAATTCGAGGATTTATGGTATCAAACTGATCATTCTCTTCGTACACAATTAATATTAAACAACTTACCGTAATTATATTAGCTGACCGAAGTAGGTCAAAATTTATAGTCTACATCAAAGACCAGACCTACGTTAACACAGGTGTCCGAGGCCTTTTGAACAGTAGTACACGAACCAATATCCTCAAAGAGGTTAAATTCGGAATAAGGAACAAACTCGCTCTTTGAATCGCAATATTTCACAGAACTAAAAAATTACCAAGCCGTTCCGTATTCGATGTAGACGCAGTCGATGGAAGTCATATTAAACGTATTAAACACCGTGAATAAATATCAATTTGATTGATTGATGTCGGGATCGTTTTCGAATCGTCTCGTTTCTCTCGTCTACGGGTGTTGTTACCCCTTTCCCTCGGTAAACGCTATGCCGTCCATCCGCAGCTCTGCTCGTTTCTGTATATTCCACCGTAACGTCCCCTGGCGTTGATTTATGGATGTTACTTGGATCCATTCTCGTGTCATCGAGTCGTCCACGAGCCGATAGGAAGGATCGAATGAGCTCGCGTCGAATATTCACTCGGTATTTTCTGATCTGTTAATGACACCGTGAATTCATTAGACCGTCAGCCGCAAAATTGACTGTACCGGTCATCGTGACGCGATTAACTATGTATTGCTCTTTGTTGATAGAAAGTTTTACTGAAAATGAAAAAATAGAAATAAAAATATCCGATGCATTTGTAGTATGTAACTACGTACAGTTAGTGGGGCTAAAAATTGCAGACGAGCGCGAGGATTCTTAAGATTAATTGTCCAATTCGCGTTTGTATTCTACTGTCCTGACCGTGAAAAAACTAGTCTATAGTATCATGAATTAGAATTTTTTAAAAATCGAGCGACAAATTTACGGTTTGAAAATATGATTAATCTTTATTTCGGTCAACCCGTTATAGACACATTCGTAACGAAGATCTATTTTTAGCGATATCTATCGTTCGATTACGTCAAGATTTTTCAACGTTTGCTTTTCTTTTGTAATCTTAAAAGTGTATGTTATTAATATATTAACTAATCATTTCTTCGTCACGTATACTTTTTCTATAGGAAAATTTCAAAGTTTGTCATTTTTGAAGTTTTATTGTGGTGAAATAGTACAAGTCTTTAACTTTCGGATAATGGACTGTTATACTTGTACAAAAAGGGAACAATGGATCGATGAAAGAATTATTTCTCCAATGGCATCTCTCTCTTCTACCTAAATGCAACACTGCATATACATCACGCGAACAGTTAGAAAGGGAAACAGGCGTGTGACCGGATAGTGTTGACCTAATAAAATGAGATCTAGAATCGATGTTGAATCATGTGACAGACAATTAAATGGACCTGAGATGTGTTTCCAGTGTGTTTCGAACGCAATTTATATTGCAATAACATACTTCAAAATATTGAAATAACATCTGTAATACGACTTCCAATATACATTTTTCTCGACACCAAGTTTTCAAATGTACCATTCTGATCCATTCTTCTGATCATGATTTAGTTCTTCGTATAAGTCACTAAACTGTTCAATAAATTTAGTCATTTTTTCCATTGTAAAAAAAATACTACGACACTTCAACTTTGAACAATTGTAAATATCTGCATGAAACTTGACACATGTTCCTCAAACGGTTGTACCATCTTTAGAAGAATAAAACAACGAACCTAATGGCTCAATTTCTTATCCAACGACAAAATTGATCGAGTAACCTATTACATCGTTAATCTGTTGCTTATTTTCGTTCCATAAACAGTTCCACGTTTGTAGTTCACACCAGACGTCGCGCAATCGTTGTTTTCCTCGCAGTTCAAACGAATCCTGATGGTCCAACTAAAACGACAACAAAAACGGCCAACTGTAAAAAGTTTCCAAGCAAATTTCTGCTCCTCCCTCCTATCTCTTGCTAGAAATTCCCCTTTTTCCCTTTTTTCGGACCGCTGTCGTTCGTAGGAGATAACAGGGACGCAATTAATCATGCCCCGGGCTGCAAGCTGACCAGCGTGTCCAAATACGTTATGAACGTAGCATACGCCATTGTATCGTGGTATGCACCAGCTACCAGACGCTACTGGACACACGACCACCCATGGAACGGTAGCTGGGGATGCACGGTTCATCAATAACCTGGTATTCCCAACCCCTCCTGTCCGTTCTACGATTCTACACCCTTTCCATAAAACTACCAAGACTGCATTCGACCCTCTGTCGTTCCGCTGGCCAATTTATTAACCTCTGGCCCTGTCAACTTTTCGTATTGGCACCCTTTCGTTAACTCGGCTCAGTGGAATTTATTATAGGCGACGTCGATGACGACGGGTCTTTGATAATTCGCGAGATGCTGGGCCATGATTCGAGGTGGAATCAACCTGGAGACGATTCGTCGTGAGGAAACAAGTCAAAGGGTAGAGAATAATATTTTTCTGGAAATTATTTTAATTTCGAGAGATCGGAGTCTGAATATTCGACGATGTCCTGGTTAATATTGGACAAGTTGGTAGTTAGAAATCTAACGTGCAACAATTTCTTTAATAGGAAGTCTAACGTGCAAAAATTTCTTTAATAGAAAATTTACGAAAAAATTGCCTCAATAGGAAATTTACGAAGAAATAGAAAATTTTTGATAAATAGTCAATTAATATTAAAGGTCGAACTGCTGTTCGATGCATTTTAAATAAATTTGAAGATACTGGACTCCCCTGGCCAAATAAAATATATACATATTTATATAAATTTCTTTTACCGTTCTTAATTGTTAAATCCAATACTAAAGTGATGTTTACATAATTCCCGACATTTTTTTGTCGTACAATTCTTTCAAAGAACCTTATGTTTGCAGTAATATTATTTAAAACAATGTACGTATTATCGACATCTCTACAAATAAAATGTATTGAGCAAGCCAACTGAATTTGTTATACATATACGAAACTATAATGTATTTCACAATTTACTTGTTTATACAATTAAAAGAAACAATTATCAATGGCAGACATACATATGATATGTTGATCTCTCCCGAGAATTTAAAAACCCAAGGTCACCCAGAATTGCAACTAGCATACCATCTTGTTTATGAGAGTCTTATCACCGAATTAGCGAGATTTTTCCAATGAAAATAAGTCCAATCATTGTAGCTCCTCACAGGCTATTTTTAATTATACACAGTTGCAGGTTATTCGGAAATCGATTGAATAAAATATAATTTTAAATATTTCAAACGAGAATATGTTTGTTTCGTTTGATCGAGTAAACCTTGCCAATCTAAGCGTATAATCGAAGAAAAGTTCTCTCGTAGGTAGACACATCATTATTCGTGTAACATCGCTTTAAAGTTTCGATCATCGAGTGCATATAATGCGAAGCTCGTTCTCTGTTCAGCTATCTCGCTTACTCTCAGCGTTTCTCGTACATTTTTCTCGTCAGACAGTACACGCATAATTGGTCACCGCTGAAGACAAAACTCGTTATCTAGTTCGCTGTCAAGAAAATTTGGGGCTTCCACTTTTCTTACTTGAATACAGAAATTACTCTATTATTGTTCCATTAAGATATATGACACTTGAATTAAATTCCAAACCTGTTGTCGCGAGTACAATTAGTTTGAGCGAGGAAGCCACATTGGCAGCTCCGTTTCGTCAATTTAAAGATTATCCTTCCATACGGTTTACGAGTGTCGTATTTTGTCGTCAAGGCAGATGTGCAAGAGCTCATAAAGAGACGAATGTCAACCCTCGAGGAAATTGCAAGCAACAACAGATCCGTTTCGCAATTCTCCCGTGCTCTTTTTGTCGTTAAATTACTACTCTTATCGACAACACGATTTTAAGTAAATATGTTCTGAAAGGACAATGAAGAATAATTACTTTGTCGCAAACAAATGCAGATGTTCTAACGTTCGGACATTCCTTTAACGAATTGGTTAATTGTAATCGTAAATGCAAGGAACACACGTGTGCCTCGAAAAAGTATAATTTGAAGGAATGCTTTTAAGCGACATGCGAATTTTTTTCGATAGTGAAACGAAAGTTTGATAAGATACAAAGTGATTCGCAATATTTGTGATCATACCTCAGGGGGTAATCTACACACTAAAATAGATAAAAAAACGTATAAATATATGTTCTACACACCTTACTCTTTCAAATTTTGTCCCAAATTTTGTTCAATATTCAATGGCACATAGTGTAATTCACTTTATACGAGGATACGATATATTATACTAACAAAGGACATCACTTAAGTGTGAATCGCCGATTTTAATGAAACTTACGCATAATATAGTTCTTAGAAAAATATTCGACACGTATTTTTCTTCATCTGCTATTATGCGTATCTAGGGAGTGAAGTCACCCCTCAAAGTTGGGGAAGATAAACACATTTTCCTCGATATTTTGAAAATGATAAAACTGAGGAAAAAGTTGTGTGAATAAAAAATTGCGTACTTTTGAACAATAAATTTAAGCTTCCAAACAGTTTAACAAAATTTAAATTTGTTTAGACAGTATGTTAAAAAATTTTTCACTTTCTATACCTTTTTTTATACAATTCATTGTTTCGAATCTTTATAAATTTGCCAATATAAACTATTCATTTTATTTTTCGTAACTCGAAAAGTAAGGAATATAGGGCATATGTTCATAGGACATTTTGTTATTTATTTTAGTATGTAGACTTACTCCCTGAAGTATGGAATTGAAAGTATATCGTTAATTGGTGTTAGTATTTCTAATTGTTTTGATAAAATTGAATCGACGAATCGCTAAATTGCTGCAAAAGGTAATTCAAGGATCGTAATTGGAATTATAGTTTCAATAGAAAATTTGTGTTAAATATCGTTTCAAACGACAACCATTTTTCCGAATTAATGGTAAAACATGCATTGTTCAAATTTTTATTTTTTCTGTGTACAGTAAATAAAGTTTAACGATGCTGTATTGTTCCTGTTATTATCGAACGAATTGTTTCCACCTTTTGACGTTTCCTCTTCACATGTGTTTCCGGAAACAATAGAGCGAAACGAAAAACGAAGTTAGGTAGAATGAGACATGTGCATGTTTTATTATTTCAGTTGAAATTAGAACATTTTGGAATTTAGTAATAGTTACAATGTATATTTATTTATGTAGAACAGCGCCGATATTAATCAAACGTTGTACAAAAAGTAATGATTAAACGTTATTCAATGTTGAAACAGTTCGTACAATAGAGATTGTCTGTTGTAAAGTGAAATTGAAATTTGTAATTGTTGCAGTCTTGAATTGAATCTGTAATTATACGTTTGCACTTAAATATTTATATGAAAATCATGGCTTCTGGAAATTTCAATTGATCGTATCTACTTTGTTCACGCTTCAAATTTTTTACGCGATAATTCTTTTCTAATTTGTTTTTCTGATTAAATTTCCTTTATCAATCAATTACTTTCATTCGACACTAATAAGAAACGAATAAATAAGGGCGTGAAATAATATGGTTAAAAACGAAAATTCAATATTCGATCCGTCATTAAGTGTATTCGTAACTTTGAATAAAATTGTAATTTTACCATAATGAAAAGTAAATGGATTTTAAAAGCAAGTAGTAGATTGATAGATTGATTTTTAAACAAATCCATTTTGGATTTCTCGTAGAGGAATATTACCACCAGCTTTGCTTCCAACATAGTTAATTCGATACCTGGAAGGCTTGGAACAATTATAAAGTCGAGACAAGAAATCAAAATATATACGTAGAATTTTAATTCTAAACAAAGTACTGTACTAACACTTATTACGTTTTTATTTACGCCAGTTTATAGCGTCGTGTTAATATTTTCGAAAAAGTTACGAGTATTTTAGGTTTGCATACGTGTTTTGTATTGCGTGGTGTTTTTTCAACGAACTTCAAAGAATATGCATAAACCGTTGATTCATTCAATATTTTCGAACATTGAAATGTTTCAATGTTTTGTCATCGAAATTAATCGTCGCGCGCATTCTTTTTAAACGTAGTGCATAGTTGCATCGAAATTAATGGGTCACTGGAGACCAGTTTCTCCGCTGCGAATGATCGAATCCCGTTTTCACGAGAACGACCACGGAGAACGACAAAAGGTACCTGTTGGCATTTTTTGAAGCGACTCTTCGCTTTTCTCATCGAAATAGACGATCGTGGACATCGAATCGACGCGCGTCATTCTGCTCGTCGCTTTGACGCGCAAATCCACGGCTGATAAGCGCGTGTCAAGCATTTGACAGTAACAGAAGTTACATTCGCTTGACCGGATGTTTCCTATTGGTCGAAATGTTTTGTGCGAACAGCCTTTCAATTAAGTTGACTCTTACAGAAAGAAAACCGCTGGGGGATATTCTAGGAAATTTTGTCCGTTGACTCTGACTTTGTTAACAAATTATTCACACGTTGAAATAAAGAGACAACATTTTATTTTATTACCGTAAAAAAGTTTCAAAGTAGAATAATAAAATAGAATTATTCTGATAGAAAATAGATGTTGAACGTCTTTCTATCATCAATTATTCTTTCACAAGTTTCATAAATATGTAAACTGTGATAAAAACTCTCAAATTGTATTACTTTCTAAAAAAGTATTTTATAACTGGTAGTCGTCGTACAATTGTTGGTTGGATTCTCGAGAAATAAATTTCGATTTTCTTATGATACCATTGTTTCAGAATAGATCTTCGTTTCTAACAGTGTGCATTATATTACTCTAGGGTCAGAGTTAGGCTTTTAAAGAATATACCAATAATCTTTTGCTTCCTCTTTATTTATGTTTGATTTTATTTTTAAAAGTGCACACGTGAGAGTACAATTTAGTATCATTCTCTTATACGTTTTCTAAGCTCGGACGAAAAGCTGCTAAAATTATCAGCTGCGGAACTTTAACCAAGCGTCAGTAAGTGGACATTTTGTATTTTACAGGATTCTATTGTTCTCTGTGTTTGTTTCGATCTGTTTCTTAATCGCTCTTATTGTTTTCTCTCTTGTTCTTCCTTGGGCGGTAAGGACGAACAAATTTCGTATACATTTCTGTCATAGTGTTTGCAGTTCGGTCTCCAAACAGTGACACTCGAACAGAAGTCACTGTGATACCGTGCACCAATCGAAATGCCTGAAATGCACGCGTTTTACACGGTGGATGAGTGGCTTTAGATGGCTGGGTTCGGCACTCGAGTCTGAACGGACCCCAACAGAGACATCAAGGGAGAGCAGCGATATCCCCGACAGGGAAAATCAATATTCGCCAATGAATATCAACCAATAAACACCCCTAAGTCCTGCAAACTGGTACATGTCGAGTCCGAATACACGCTCTTCCTATTATCGAAACTGCGTCGCCTACGGTCACGATTGTCGGAATAATAACCAAATCGACAATAAAGCGACCCGAGGGTAGCAGGTTGGACCAAGGTACGCGAGGGAGTTAGCAGGGTGCGAAATAAGGCGAACGAAAGGGACACAGAACCCTAGAGGTGGGAAAGATGGTCGTTCAACCCCTTGCCAATTCCCCAATTTTGACGAAATTGCTCCACAAAATGCCTACCTGTTCTTCTTTTTTTTCTTTATCACTGATAAGTAAGTTTTTTTTTCTTGTAAAAAATGAACAGAACTATACGTAAATATGTACGTAACGTTTTGATTCAATACAAATTATAAACATGACTAAAAATTTAATTTAGTGTTGTAATGGGAGGTACAATTTTTATATCATAAGCCACGGACTAGTTTGTTCGACTGTCACGGGCTAGTCAGTCGGAGAGCATCGCCCGGGTCAGTTTGGACCCCAAAATACTCGTATCGTAGATGCACATAACGTTGACCATTATCTCTGTTTTTGAACCACGTCGATACGACTGTGTATACAACATTGGTTCTGTGGCAAATAAAAAATCCAATTTAAGCACGTGATAAGTCAATGCATGCAAAAAGAAAGAAAATTGAGGACAGGATATAATATCAGAAAACAATGATAAGAGAGCAAGCAAATTTATATTTTTGCCCAAAGAAGTAGCAAATGCAATTGAATCTACAGGGTGTAAAATTGTAAAACCAACAAATGTAATGGATCGAAAAAGAAGATGTTATATATGTACTGGAAATAACAATAAGTATAGAGTTAACTGTAATAATTGTTAAAACAATATATGCGGGGTACATACGAAAACACAAATATTTTTCACGCGTTACGCAGAACAGTAATAAATAATATTTGTGTACACACACACACTCTATTATTCGTATTATATTTTCTAAAAATAATCAATTCATACATAATCTGCGAGTGTTTAACACTAGAATTACTTTTGGTGATCGTATTACATATTTATCTTTGAAGTTAGACGAGGAAAGTGTAAATTAATTTACAAGTAACATCAGTCGCTTATTTTGATCATTGTCCCCGAATACTATATGCAAAGACATCGTTAATAATTGAATAATTTTTTAAAAAACAAGTCGAATTGACCCGTTTGGCCAGTTGCAGTGTTAAAACCGAACGCGAGAATGTCTGCTGGTTGAAATAGTTTGCCATTCGGGTTCATCCACGATTTTTTCGTTCAACACAAGCTGAGCTGAGTCTGTACCGTCCCTGCGCGCAAGCTAGGGTTTCCCCGACGCCCAGCGTCGGGATGCCGCGGGAATTATCGGCGAAACGTCAATATGCATTACCTCGACGTCCCTCCGAGCGTTTAGGCAGAGCCCCATCGCGCACCTCCTCCCTCGATTGCACTCCTTGCACGAACGAGGATCTCTTATCGGGACCTAAGTATTCTGAATTCGATAAAAAACAATCTCCTTGATTGTTTTTCCCCCCACCTCTCCCTCTTCCCTGTTTATTTCTAGAATTTTATAGATTTCTCTATGTTTCGTTCGGCGCGACTTTACTTCTGACACTATTACTGGGATATTTTAATACGAATGCAAATTTCGGAATAGAAACAAGAGGGTGATTGAAAATAATTAAGGTGTGAAATTATGTTTACACATAAATTTCATTTATGTGTAATTCATGTGTAAGAAACGCCACGCGTTTCACGCATGGTAATTTATAGAAGATAAATGTCAAAACAAGTTCACTGAAGGTTCACTGAAGACATTGAATCTTAAACAATGCTTGGTTTTTTAAAATAAAGTATACGGTAAAGTTTTCTAAACATACTTTTTATTCATCGACGATTAACATAATATTATTTAAACGAATAGCATTCGTGCAAAAAAATCTGTATCTGTTGTATAACGAAAAAAGGAACTTAATATTGGCGCAGAATTAATTTCAATCGTGCACAAAAATTAATGGAAATTTATTTATGCTAAAAATTCTTGCAAATATTGAAATATGTGTTTTATCGAGGTAATCTATATCACCTGTACTGAATGTTTTATGAATTTTATCTCGAATTTTAATTGTTGCCAAGCGACCATTCCGAGAGTCATTCCACTTATCGTCAAAATACAATAAATCGTGTTTTCATGCAAGTATTGACGTTGCATGCGACGAAGGTTCTACTGTATTTCGATTCTTACTGCTTGGATGATTAGTTGAGAAAAAGTGACGTCTTAAAGTATTTTCGAAGAATGCCAAAGTGTAGAATCACTGTTCTTTAATAACAACAATTAATTCTACCTTTTTCTAAAACTGCTGCTTCTACCTATTCATTCCCATCCTTTAATTGCACTAATAACTCATCTACTATTGCAAGCTCGGATCGAGTAACATAAATGAAAGAGATATCCAATGAAATTTCCCGTTTAGAATTTCTTGTTTTAGAAATATAGACGCAAAAGAATTTAAGACTTTAATAGAGAATATTTTCTGCATTAAAAAGTCTGAAAAATTAGAATCAAAATGAGGAAGGATACATTTTAAAAAGTTTATTTTTTATTTTTAATCGTATTTTAAATAGCCTAGAGTTACCAATCCAAGAATAATTAATTTTTTGTAAATAAATTTTACCTAGCTATCCTTTTCATGTTGTGCCACTTAGACACTGGACTCGAGTGAGATAATATTTCATTTACTCTTTTATTTATTATAAAAGAAAAGTTTGTTCAACTTTTGTGTATAAAATTTAATCCTCTTCAAGAATCGGTTAAAATATTTGCAATACATTTTACAAAGTAAGGAATATATATATATATCAGAAAAACTAAGAACTACGAAAAAGAATCATGATTATCCAGAAACCGATTTTGTTCAAAATGAGAATGTAATGTTTCATTGAAAACAATCACGTTAATAAACATACTCGCGCATATTCGAAAAATTCCCTTTTAATAGTCGAAATGCGATCCAGGGAGTGTTAAAATTTTTTTTTGTCAGGAAATTTTTCAATTTTGTCTCAATCGCGTTACACGTTTTTATTTATCGATCGGGAAATACAAAGAAGCTTTTTTTAATTATGCAAAAGAAAAACAATCGTTTCGCATCAGTCGATATACACTTGACGCCATAGTTTTGGCAACTGTGCGTGTTTTTGCCGCGATACCGAGGGTGAAACCATTGTTCCCAGCTGCATCCCGCGGCTTTGATGCACTTTCAGGAAAATATTTGTCGACGTCGGTCAGTGTTGTTGTTTCGCTTTTTGTTCGCTTTTTCCATAGTCACTTTGTTTTATCGGAGTTGCTTCTTTATTGAAACCAAAATACAGCAAAGAAAATGGAAGCACGATTGAAGCAGATGTTCATCGTCTTAAAAAAAATCGTCAAAAATACAAGGAAATATGAGAAAATCGAGCGAAATGCATTTTCGTATTGCTGCGAGAAGTATCAACTTTGAAACAATTTTTAAACTGTGCAAAATCGAGTAAAGTATCAATATGTATTATTGTCGCAATATTTATTATCACAATTTGGAAGCGATTGAAAACCCAGATGTTTCAGTGAAATATACTTTTTTATGAAATACTTCGAGCCAACAATTCTTAGTGATTCGCTGGAAAATTAATTCGGTGAAAAAAAATATTTCCTCTATAATTTCCCGTATCGTGAAACTCTTAAATTACATATTGGAAAAGCAAGGAATGTCCATTTGTAATGATTTTACGGTGTGTAATTTTATTTGTTCATTATGAAACATTTCATTAAATGACGTCGTTCATCTCTGACTGCAAACTAGAAATATCCGCATGAAGTAACGTTGAAGATTCGATGTACTGATTGAAATCTTGTTAGCACAAAAGAAAATTAGAATAATCTAACAAAATTAACGGGTTGCTCCTTTTTCCCCGCTGTCTAATTAGAGAATCAACATAGCATTATGAATAATACAGTCGAGTTCATCGAACTTTGTGTCTTCGCCAAAGGACTGATGTATCATTAAAAGTTTATTTTCTCGATAAATCCGTTTCGCGACGTTCCTTATTTTTGTTTTTCTTACCCTTTGCATCGAATTGCAGCTGTTACAAGCTTCGATAAATTCTTTTTGCTTTCAAGCAGTACCTGCACGATTTCCCAAAAAACCGGCACATTTTTCCTGCTGACAAATTCGAAAGGACATAGAAACACGAGCGCGGATCGCTTTCTCACACTGCGCCGTGAAAAATAAATCGGTCGAAACAACCCTTAACCATCGTGTCCGCCAAATCAATCAACCCCGTTTCTCGTTTCATTGTCGTTACTCTTTTTTCGCTCGTGCAGCACGGGTCCACCGTTTGGGAGACACTCGACTGTGTTAATTTACCGACTCGACGAGAGATTGTTGATGTTAAAACAGGCACGGCGGGTGGTGGTATCGAAAATGTTGGCGTGCAGAGATCGTCGAGAGTTCGTCGAGCGAAAAGGCGAAACGAGAGGCGAGGGAAATATGTAAAAAGTACAAGTGACCTATCGAAATCGATACCCACGACCGTGTATTCATCGAAATCGAAACACGAGAAGGGGGTGGGTCTCTCTAAAAGGAACGTGTTGCTGTCGCAGAGCGGGATGAGAAATGGTAGCAACTCGTTTTTACACGATCGTGCATACGTTGGAACGCTGAGACACCCGGTTCTCTGTGTTCGTCGGCTATTTTATTAGACGGCGGGAAATTGAGATAAAAGTAAAAATATAGCGTGTTTAATGCGTTATTTTCTACCCTGTTATTTATTGCGAACCGACAATGACGTTAACGCTGAAATTGATACACGTTATCGACGAAATTTATCCCACATCCGTGCCATTTTTCTCTTTTCCATTCCTTCTGGGTATTTATATTCGCTGCGCTATTTCTTTGATTGACTTTCGTCCTCGATTTTTCCCTTTCAGTTCAGTTTCTCGTCCTTTTTTTCGGCCTGTTTTCGCGACGACCAATTAAACGAACACGTGACTTCTCTGCTTTTTCCTTTTAACGTTCCATCGCTCTACTCGATCGCTGTTCATTCGTAGTATTCCACTGCATCTACTATGTCCTCTACCATGGATAATTGAAAAACAAAAGCATCACTTGTCTTCCCCTTTTCCAGCCACGATTATTATTGGGAATCGAAATGCAGTAATTGGCGAAAATTTCCTTGAAATTTTTCTCCGTAATTAGGGATCGTAATGTCGGTGAACGGTGAAAGGTTCCTTTTCATTTTTCACTGGCAATTCAACATTTATACCGAGTAATTAGGAATATTAATAACATTTATAATATCATTGTCGACAAATAATATGTAACATTTCTGGTGCGAATGGACCTTTGACGAGTCACGTGTAACTGTGCCTAAATTTGTACATTTTTTTAAACACGCTCATTGTTATCTAACGGTTTATTCGATTGTTCGATTTGAGTTGCTGCATAGCAATTATCGCGATAAATCGAAATTTTTGACACAAAAGAAAAGATATTTTGGGCAGAAATAATAAGAGAAAACGAATTAAAAATATTCTGAACGAAAAGATCTGAACGAGCTGAAAAATAAATAATTTTTACTCAGTATATTTTGTATTGTTCGTGTTTTGTATTGAATTTCATTTATTTGTATTTATTTTTATCCTCGATAAAATAAGAGTATAATTTTCCTTGTTAATATTTACTGTTTTTTTTTTTATTATTAATATTGGTAGCTATTTTCAAAATAAAGGACAAATGTCGGAAAATCGACATTTATTGAAAATTTTACTGCAATATCGACAATTGAAAAACCCCGTATAAATTTGCAATTTTAGCTACAATTTATTCGATTTAGTGGAAAATCGTGGATCTTGCATCAAAATTGTTCTCATTTAAATTATGTAGACCTCAGTTTCCTGTTACATGGTATGTTTCATTTAAAAGCTGGATTGTAATATGTAGAAATTTGAGTTTATTCATTTCAACGAAACGAAGGATAAAAAAATGAAATATAAGATTGGAAAAACAAATAAAAACAAACAATACATCAATATATTATTTATGATCGTTATATTGTGCATAAAGAGAAAATTGATAGAAATTAAATTTTGAATATAAATCTTGTGGATACTTTTAAACGTACTATAATTACTTAAGCAAGGATGATAAGTTGTGAAAAATAATGTATCTTTTCAGAAATGATATCTTGCGATAAGTGGTTTAGTCGTCATGAAACATGTTGCCAAAAATTTCTATATACGGTTAGAAATAATATTATAGAGAACATAACAATTTATGTTTCTTTCTCGTTCTTCATCGAGGGGGTCTTTTCCAGGAGAAATTGTTGATTCACATCTGTAAATTGAAGAATAATTAGTAAAGTTCTCTGTTTCGATTTCCCGACTTTTCTAATTCGAAGACATAAATCGATAGTTTTGCTTTAAAAGGGCCATTTTCATAAAGAATTCAAACCGCAAAAACAGTGTAACTTCAAACTATTCTTAACGTAGTTGGAGTAATAATGTTAACTAGTCGTTCTTTGTAAATTATTTTAATATTTCGTTCATGCGTATTACGATTTGTGTATCAAACTCGTTTCAAACGATCCGAAGAAAGTAATTTCGTCAATTCTACTTTCCTATTCTCAGATTTCATTTTTCGAAAACCATTCAAAGCAGAACCGTTTGCCTGGTGATAATCGCCGTAAAGAGCCTAAAAGACCGGTAGAAGAACACAACTTGGACGATCCGATGCGCCTATTTCGCGAGGAACGAAATAACCGTGTGGCACGAGAAAAATATTTTTTATCTCCTCGAAAGAGAGACACTCCGAACTTCTCTCTACACTTTCCTCGGATGCACTCGAGTGCATTCGTCGCGGAGCGACACGGCATGCGCTTATCTGGAAGCTCAACCGCGATGTTGGTGCTTTCGTCTGCTCTCGAAAGAAAGGAATCTGGGTTTCCTGTCGGTGGCCGGGGATGAAAACGTGCCCGAAGGGCAGAAGTTACGTCACCGGAGGGTAAGAAGAGAAAAAGAATCAGGAGTAGGGGAATAGGAAGTGGAGGGGTGGTGTGCTGGGAAACGTGTTAGTCAGAGACGAGAGCTGGAACCTACTTGGAATTCTAATGGGGATAAGACCACCGCGCAGCCTGTTGCGCCGTGACACGTGTTCCTATTTAACTCATTTACTACGTTGTTCGAGAAGTTTTGTCGTTTTTTGCCATTATAAAAATAATACTGTAACAATTTAACTTCGAACAACTGTAAATATACGAATGAGTCGACAGATCTGCATGAAACTTCATACATTCACGATCAGTAGCATCATCTTTAGAAAAATAAACGACGAACCTAATAGCGCCATTTCTTATCGAACGATGAAACGAAATTGAACGTGATTGTAGTTTCGGTAACAAAACAAACTGGTCGCTGAAGGTCACCGAGCGACCACTTATCCCCACTGTAACGTTCGACTACCCCCCTATTTTTTCTCTCCACACGTAAAGTGGAATCTCCACCCAAAGAATCACTTTATAGTATCGTTTGCTAAGTTAATTTTATAAAAATTCTATTTCGTGTTAACGGCACCCGTATGATTTTCCCATACATTTTTATATAAATGTCATTTTATAAAATGTTATTCTTTGGAATTTTATCTGTATTGATTTCAATTTTCTAGTGTACGTTCCATCGTGTAACTTTATAGACATTGTTTACATTTAACTTGAAACAGACAAATTGAATTTAGTTTAATTTATTAATGCACTCCAGTTTCACTTTCGGGGTAAAAATTAAAAAATTCATTCTGAGTTTTATCTTACCGATAAAACTTTCTATATAGTTTATACATAGTATTCTTTATATTTGAATGATCATATATTAACACATTCATCGTCGCACGAATTTTTGTAAGGTGTCTTCTAGTGCGACACTTATTTTGTGTTTAACTTTATAAAAATTTTTTACAAACTTGACTTTCGAATCAGCATCTTCGACAAAATTGATAGAGCTCTGTTAAATTTCAAATAACCCTATAAAGTCAGCGCAGTATTCTCGGTTCGTATAGAAACGATAGGAAGTACGAAATGTGTATGTTTTGAAACCGATAGCAATGTTTTGAACTCACATAAATGCCTATTCAATTGTAATCACATGTTAAATGGAAAAATGTTTCGTTGTAAACATTTGAACGGCATCGTGTCAATGAACATAATATAATTCATAAATAACTGATGTGTAGCGATTAGTGTTTTGAATTCTGCAATATTCGATTCATTTTTCCCGCGAAAAGCGTCCTCCTCCGCCTATGCGAGTAGCAGTGATGTCCGAGCGAAACCGAGTTGTGCCGAAGTGACCCGAGCAGTGTCGTGACATCGACCAGCCACGCAGGCGTCAGTTGCTTCGCGCCGTCAGTTATGTATATTTATCAGCTGATTTCGGATCCGCCGCGAACAATGCCGCGATTCTGCAATTGAAAAATCTGCCGGGTTCGAAGAGCGTTTCGTGTGACACGTGGTTTTTTTTCTTGTTCGTCGGTAATATTTAACTGTCGACTTTTGAAAGATCTATGGGCATGCGCAATAGCCTGAAAAGCGAAACTTACGGCAAAAGGCGGTTCAGATTCTGTCCCGACGTCTTGTCAAATGTTAGATGTTTTTCTCATTATTATCAATATCGTGGTAATTTTTGTGTTTCGTTACCCGTAACCATTTAAAGAATTACTTTCCGTTGATTCATTCGAATCGTAGATCAAATGGTATGTTTCGAAACAACGACGTTATTTTGAATATTTTTGAGGAAATAAATCGACAAAGAAAATTATTTCAGCTCGTGCTTGGCTTGCATTATTTAGCGTATCATTCTCGTTTTATACTGATAATTTTTAATAACGATGTGACAATATGGTTGCTACATATTTTTACGCACTAATGAAATTAGCGCATAAATTATTAAGAGTTTTCGTATCGTAATTATATTTGTATATTAAATTAATGTACAATATGGAGTTAGATTCGACGGAACGTACATAGTCGTCAACGTTACGAAGTATAGTGGTCACGTGATGTCTATGAATAAAATGTCCTTGTGAAAAACAGTAAATACTATTCGAAACAATATTCATCGACAGTATAACTTACAGGATGTTCCAGAACTAAACTTGAAATTACATCAACATGTTCCATGAGTGAAAACAAAGACAAATAATAAGTAATTATTATTAAATGTAGCTTCAACTGTAGCTACCTTGCTTATAGACCTTTTTGTTTAAATAATTCTCCGTTCGTGGCGATCTATAGGCGCGAGATTATTTCTAACATTTAATATTATTTTTATATAACATTTCAGTAAAGCATTTTTCGACCACGAGTTTACCTCTTTTCTCTAATAAATATTTAACATTTAATCCATATCGTTTCTGTCCTGTAATCTCTATTTGTAAGTTCTTTTTTCCCGTCTTATACTATAACCATACATTTATTTATGCTTCTACGTATCAAATTATATTTAAACCTGCGATTTTTATTGTATACTATTTCTGCTATAATAACGACGGATTATTATTTTATCGACATTATTTGCTTTTCAATTCTGGAACATCCTACATTGTAATAAACAATGGAGACCTACGAACAATATCGTAACAAGATGTGTTATGTAACACCATTAGCAGAGAATTCGATGAATCGGATGTCAGACAGATTTTCGATCGCGTTAACGAAATTTCTATTGAAGCGGGATAACAATAGGCAAGGGATACGTAAGTGCAGAATCCGAAAGGTGGTGTAGAGTGCACAGGACAGGATAAAACAGGACAAACAGGTCAATATTGATGGGAAACTTTTCTCCGTAGACTACATCTGGTCTGGTTCTCTGCGAATAATAGGACAGCTGATTTTTATTACAATAGCAGAATCAAACAACCCTTAATCGCATAAATTTTAGCTTTCGGTTACTTCCACGTGTTACGATTTTTAAGTACTTCAAGTGTTTGGAATTTTAACTTTGACGATAGATATTAATTAAGCATTTAAAATTTATTCCTCCGGGACTTTTATTTGGAGATATTTAATAGCTTATTAAAGCTATTTTAGTGGGATATTTACGATTTATCTTTTTTTATTTAATATTCTCGATGATGAAATTAAAAGTGTGAATACACTTGAAGAATAACTAAGAAACATCCGAAACTTTATTTTGTTTACTTTATCAATGTTAAATATTGTCTTTTGATTATCTCTTAAAACCTTATAATGGAATTTTCGCGATATTACGAGGAAGAAAATTTTTGTCTCATTCGCACTAATTCGTATTATCTTTTGTTACATTTGAACTAATTATATTTTGTTTCCACGCTTTACGTTACTTTTGAAGGTTACCATGTACAAGATAATCAATTGTGTAGGATTGAATGCACAACATTCTATTAAAATTTAGAATTTTTTCAAACGGTCCAAATAATGCGAGAATTAAAATTTGGAGATTTGGGTTTCTTAAATTTCTCATTTCGATTAATTAACAAATCCAACTACGATTAAAGTATGTATTTATATTAACTTTTATCGTTGTCGTTTAATACTGAAACGATTCTTAAATTTGGTGCCACCGATAATGGAACAACTTCTATAAAAGTTAATTTTCAATATCTCTCAAATTGCTAGAATTTCGAATTCAAAAATAGTTTCGTTTCGTTGCAATGTATCCGAAATGAATTTCTTGAAAAATTATATTTTTTATTACCATCATTAGTAACTCGTGCAAGTTTTGAAATCGTTTGTAAAAAAGAAAATACTTGAAAGAATTTTACATTACATTAAAGTATTATAGAAATGGTTAATGTGGCATTCTTTGGCTATTAAGAAATTATTTAAATATTAAGTATGATATTTTAGTTTAATGACGACATTTAAGAAACCTTCGTAGCAACCCTATACAGTTACAAACAGTATAAGAAAACACAATTTTTCGCGCAGCTGTAACGAAGGGCGCAAGTAAACGACGTACTTAAGTAGATCGGTTAAATAATCGTCACATGTTTATCACGAGAAATATTTTAACGTGATTTGGAACTCGTAATGGCGGGTCTGTGAGGCTGATGTCTCCTTTAACGAGCAGGTATGACCGCATAATGGATTCCAACCATTGCCAAGGGTTTTCCTCATTTACAGCAGCCGCTAAGACCTCACGGGCTCGTTTATTAACAATGATATAAAGATTATTGGCGCGATAAAACGCTTTAGAACCGTGGACCCCGACATTTCTAGTTACAGAAAACTCGAATTACCTAGAACGCATTCATTGTTTTTGCTACTATGCAGAATTACTTTTGCACGGTTTGTGATCGCGATTATGAATAATCTTGGACAGTCAGCAGTACTGTGAAGTTTTCATTGCGAAACTTTGTCAAGATTTCGTAAGATTGAATAATGTTCGAATAAATTGTAATGTAGGAATAACAATTAAAAAAAAAATCCGTATGGAATTACTTTCACACGGTTTATGATCGCGATTATAAATAATTTTATATAATCGGTTGTGTGAAGTTTTAGTTGCGAAACATTGTTACGATTTCATAAGATTGAATAACGTGCGAATAAATCAGCTTAGTTTTTAAAAATATTAGCGTCAGCAGTACATCATTTTTAAATTGTAATGTACGACTTTGAAAAATGAATTCGTGTAAATTTATCCTTTTGTATCATAAATATAGAACGAAATTCTAAGCAATTATATGTTTTCGTTGCCAGTTGTCGCGATCATTTCGAAGAATATTCTTTTTCTTACATAAAGTATCGTACCAGTCGTGCTGTTGTTCCTGTCCTAGTTAGCGTGAAAGTATGAAACCCGTAAATGTGTTCCACGTAACATGAAATATTTAAAAAAAAAACATCGAGAGTTCTCCGTGCCAGAGCGTTTTCCAACGGAATTGGAGTGTTGACTTCCGGTCGGCGGAGCGCATCCTCCCTCGTTATCAGCCGATGGGAGGAGGTCACGGTGCCCATTTCCTACAAGCGATTTTCCGCGAATTGCCTCCATTATGTCCAATTATCGGCTCGGATGAAGGAAGACATATTCTTGACGAGGGTGGCTGGAAGCCGAAGACGAGCCAGAGAGAGGCGAGAAAGAGGAAAAACGGAAGGGAATTTTTATCGTGTTTGGGGGATGAAAGGCAAATCCGTATGTCGAACAGCAAAGTTGTATTGCACGAATATTGTAAAGGATTTAACCTATTGTAACCTAAATACTGTCCTAACAGTATTTAATTCGAACGTGAGCCAATGAAAGTGCAAAAAGGATTTAACGTAGAGGGAGACACAGAAAATAATAATTGAATCACGAGACACAATGACATGGTATAACTTTGTACATCGATTACATTGGTTCTCAAAAAGTGTGACGTTCTTATATGTGAAGTACAACACTACGTGTTGTCTGATCTGTAGTCCTTCCGTTCAACACACAAAAATACCAAATAAGTCAAAATTACTTTTAAGGGTCCTCGATAGGTGACAATCACTTGTAATCTTTACTTAGACACTGACATTTGTTTCAGAGTCAATCTGAATCAGTTGATATGAAAAATAATATAGTCACTGGACTACAATTTACATTACTTTTTCTTCCATATTTTAATCTAGTTAAAATAGGGATGTTTAGGTGCTACAATTCGATCTTCTTGATATTCTTAACAGCAATTGCATTTAAACGTAGAATATTGTTTTTCCAAATGAGAAGCTTTTCAGGAACTTACCGTGTTAAGATTTCGATGCAGTATTTGTTACAATATAATACAAAATAATATAGTCACTAGGCTACAATTTACATTACTTTTTCTTCCATATTTTAATCTAGTTAAAATGGGGATGTTTAGGTGCTACAATCCGATCTTCTTTATATTCTTAACAGCAATTGCATTTGAACGTAGAATATTATTTTTCCAAGTGAGAAGCTTTTCAGGAACTTATCGTGTTAAGATTTCGATGCAGTATTTGTTAATTCGTTACCCAAAAAGGTGGTGTGGAAGCTTCTCGAAGAACTCTACAATTCTTAGGGTTAGATCGCTACGTAACTTCATTTCGAGTCATCGGAAGATCGATGGAGCCTGTTTATTTCTAAGATTAACCGGATGTTGCTATTTTTGCTAATTGAAACCCGAGTGCTTTATATTCTAATTTGGAATTGACGGACAAACCTAATTGTTTGTAAAATTAACTGTGCGGAACCTGTGAGTTTCCGCGACCAACTAAATTGATTTACTACTGCTAACTAGAAGACCGAGTTCTAGCTGTTGTTTTCTATCCAATTATTGAAAGCGATAGTAACAAACAAATTTGTCTCCAAAGAGACTTTTTTCAATATAAAAAAACTATAATAATTGTAACCAATATTTTCGAGGTTATATTAATAAAAAAATATTTCCCGAAAGTCCAAAGTTATCGTAGTGGTCATGCTACGATGAAGTTTCATTGGTTGCGGTATTACCACTGCGTAACACGAACTACAATTTATGTAGTTTCCCTATTTTCTAGAACTTGCGCGTTCATTTGTTTGCTTACCACATCATCGGATATGGTTTTACGCAAGGTAGTAACAGTAGGTAGAATATTGTGCGACCTTATTTCCATGACCACAAGGCACGTAATTTCCACTGTGTATCGCTTTGGTAAAAATTCTACATCCCCGTTATTTAGCAACATTTCATCCCGTTCCGGATGCGTATTCTCAAAACTACCGACTTGACAAAAATCAAAACGAGAAAGAAGACGTTTGCAAAAGAAAACATTCCTCTAGGCGACGAGTCAGATGCTCTCCGAACGTGTACGTAGGAACGTAACTTTATAAATGTCCTTCGCAACGTTCGATGAAAGATTCCAATCGCGATTAGACCAACGTTCGAAGAAAAATTACCAGCTGGGTCCAAGTAGTCCGAATACGAAGTCGTACCTAGGTACGAAAAGGGAGACGAAGCGTAGCGAGGAAAGTGGAAATGTTAGAACACGTTGTCCAGGCACGAAGAGGTCCTCGAGGTCGTTGCTGGGAGTGGTTGAACGGCACTCGAAGTCAACCTTGTTTGCTCCATAAGAGCGCGATTCTCGTGGGCTGCATCGAGCCACCTAACCTGCCCTTGCAAGTAAGGGAAACGCCGGGCAATTAAGCCTCTTCTTCTGCGATCGACAGCCACTCGCGTGGCGCGTCGTTTCACCCTCGACATCTCGAGTGTCTCATTTCGTAGGCTCTTCTTCGAAATTGCTCGCTCTGGCCAGAACTTCCGAATTGGGATCTCAAACTCGTTTTGAAAACTCCCAGTGCACGTGCATCTCATCTTCGATACACAGGGAAAAGGTTACTACGCTTCGTCTTGGTAACTTCCGGGGCGACGAACGTAACGTCTAACGCGATGAACGAATCTTAGCCAGACTAGGACACAATGATCTTTATGCGAACGATTTAATATTCCCGGTAGGTTTCACGTAGCTTGGTACATTTTTCCTGGAATATTGCATTTTATCAGCGCCTTAAACGGAAGGATACCACGAGAAGTCAAACATTGCAGTTAAGTATCGAAACAAGCACCGCCGCTGAATTCCAATAAAACGCAGATCGTTCCAGGTTTATTTTACGAGGATTCCATGGTGGGCTCTCTCACCTGTCTCTGGAATTTACTTCTATTTATCGTCGTTTCTTATCGTTACTCGAACTTTAGAGAGCCGGAGCACGTATAAGCAGCAGCTTTACGAGGTTTCCGTTGAAGCCATATTCCACCGACTGTCTTCCCATTTCTTTTCCACGGGTTACCTCTCTTTTGCTCGTTCCTTTCTCGGTGGTTCACTCGCTCGCTCTCACTGTCCTTTTCGCGGAGCCTGTGAAGGTGAGTTTCAAGTCTTCTGAAGTAGCTTGAGGTGGATTCGGATAGCAGGAAGCCTCGAGAGGAGGCCCCTGGCCAGCAGCTAACCTTTGAAATTAAACCCTCGACTTCTTTTGATCCCGTAGTAATTCTTCTACCCCTTAACCTCGGTCGACAGAACCGAGGGAGGTAAAAAGTTGCTCGGACAGGGTATTCGCCGACGCACGTGGATTCAAAACTAACCCGCTTCTCTGACCCGCTTTAGCGTGTATACGGTATATTGTTGGGATACTCTCAATGTCTTATTATACTAAAGGAGATTTGGGTTTAGAAATTACGGAACTACGCATTTGACGTAAAACTGGAAAGCTGGAATTGTTACAGGAAATAATCGGTAGCGTATTACTTGGCTCTTTACCATCAACGTTTGTTTACCCTTGTTTTATTACTCTATAATAACAAAAACTGAACATTACGTAATAGGAATATTCGAAAGTTTGGTTTAACATTTCTGTGGGTATAAAGAATGCCTATAGAAATTCTTTGTGCCTAAAGTAAGGCGTAAAGATTGCCTGTAGAAATTCTTTATGCTTAAAATAAAGCATAAAAGCAATGAGTGTCCAATTGTAAGACGTACCAGAGCTGGTAGAATGTACAGTATGTATCTTATAAGGAAATTCCCTTAACCTACGAGTCTGATTTTAGTGAAAGTTTGTGTGGATGTAAAGCATTCTGGGCCGCATATGGTATCATTTTTTGTGAATAAAAAATATTCTCTAGAGAATAAAATCAAGACTTGAAAATTCATTGTTTCTTCATTCTTTTGATATAATTTTCTTTTGGTGGACTTTTTTCACAGTTGAACGATAGAACGCTAAAAACTGAATATCTTTTGTAAAGAAATTTTTGTCCTATTTCACACTGTTACAAAGTTATGAAGAAAATGAAAGTCGTTACAAGCTCTCCAATGATCGGGTTTTTCAAACACAACTTCGTAATAGTGCAAAAAAGAGTAAAACTTATCGTATGAAAATATTCGACTCTTGGTGCGCTATCGTTCTGTTGCAAAAAAGTCTCAAGAAAAATTGCCTTAAACATAGAAAAAAACAAAGAAACATTAAAACCTTCGAGATGTGTTTTCTACTTCTTAAAGGAATTTCCTGGGGACGAAAAATTTCTCTATGTACGTACGATTGTGTAAAAACTTTCATTAAAATCAGTCTTACAGACAAGAAGAATTTCCTTGTAATATAGCGTATGAATAATTTTTGGAGTCACTGTATTTACAACCGAGTGATCAGTAAGAAGTGAAGTTCAATCTCATCTGGTCGGTAAAGTGTTAAGATTTCTCACTGCAACAGTAGATAATTTGGGGGAGTATGAACTTTTATTTATTCTTGCGAATAGCTATCATTGCTTTGGTTTGAAAAAAAATATTAATATATAGATGAGTGTCCTTAATTAGACCTTCGTCTACATTATAACAGTTTTGTGGTTTGAGATTGAAGGGAACGTGTCTTGTTCGATTGACAATGCAGGTTGTAAGTAGATGATGCAACTATTCGATGCATTCTTGCATTCGCCCGTCTAGTCAGTTTCAATTCTTCAAAAATAAAGCTTTATCTGTCATTTACAATATTTGGAATTTCATTTTCGTATAATTCGAGAAATTTCGCAAAATCAATTTATAATAGGAAAAATGATGGAATATTTCATTGAACATGATATCGCAGAGGAATATATTACTATCTAAATAGATTGTGCAAATATTTCTCAAATTTTGTCAAAATTGACGTTGTATGCTGCGAAGGAGATAAATCATGAAAAACCTGTATTCAATCTGGCATATGCATTTTTCTGCGAAGCACAGAGGTGACAGGAAAATCGACATCTATAATACAAGAACATCCTGTATCATCCTTCGGATATATATTCTCAGTGATTTATCAACTGTCCTTTTACGAAGTTCAACGTTTAATAAATATCGTAATGTGGTTTAACCTGTCGGTATTTCTTAAAATATTCGTTAAATTATTTTTTCCATTTTATCTTTCAAACAGTATTAATTATTTATTAATTAAATAATAGATTAAAACATTCTGAAGATTTAGCGTTTAATTTGCTACTTCCTCCCATCTTTTCTTTATTTTTAGGACACGATATACAATTCGAGTATTAAATATAATCGAACAATGAAACATAATTGTAAAAATGAATCGCTGAATGATATACGATAATACATTATGCGACAATTAAAGAGTAACGAATCGTACACAACGAATTCTCTGCTATGATATTAAATTGTGTATAATGATGTCTTTATTATGCACTGTACACCTGCACTCGATTATCGAGTAATACACGGCAATACGCCATTATACGAAATCAGAGGGAACCGATTATTTCGCATTCAAGTCGCACTGCCAATCTCTCGAAATTGAGGAAAGATTTAATCTACCCAGCTCGCCTCAATTATTTCTTGGAAGTACAATAATTCGTGTCCAGGGTTACCATGTTATAAATATTGGACTAATAGGTAGACAGTATAGAGCATTTGGAAGAACATTCGGTTTGTCCTACGTTACAAAAATTATGAATATATTAGAATCGTAACGTTTACGTAGAACTCTACATAAGAAAACATAACTTATCTCATGTCTTCGAGATAAGTTAATAACATTTTTGTAGATACAAGACTGTAGGTTCAAGTTCGACTGTATTTCTTACATTCATCACTGGATGACTATCAATTCCATTTGTTGGAACGAATGCACCGATATCTTCAGACGTGTCAGACATCGTTAGCTAATGGCTGACGTTAGTTTTAAGGACTACCATTGTATTAGTGTCAAAGAGTCGTCTTTTACACGATCAAAAGTTTGACCATTTTGCTTTAGGTTTTTCAGTTTAAAGCCAAGACACTATCGTTGTTCACACCAAGTTGTATCGCTATAGGTTTCTTTATATTCTTGTATCTACAATCATTATACTGCGTATTATAATAAACTGTGTATTATAATCTGAATTTACAACACAATTCTCACAGCTTTTTTCACCACCACCGACTGCAACCTCGTAATAGAGACCACTAATAAATTCAGAAAAAGCACTATTCCTTTTCGTACTGACTTCCACATTTTTAACGTTTCTTTTATTTGTTTTACAATTAAAATACCAATTATTAATTACCATGCTATGTACGAGTACGTCAACCTTCGATACGTTTCAATATTAATATTTTCGCGCAATATGATATCGCAAATGTTTAACCCAGTGTTCAAAATGAGTTTTATGTTTGAAATGAATATTCGCATTTGAAACGTCGCTTTCCGTGTAGTTTTTAAGATTTAATATAAAAAGTAATTTAAAACTTGAACTTTAGTGCACATATACATTCGTGTTTCAAGAAAGAACATAAAAATTGTTGTAGAATTATTTCTCGTCTGTGTAAAGTTAACTGTAACGATTTAATCCACGAAGAATAGAATTTGATAGAAAGGCAGCCTTCTGAATGCAAATCACTGATTTTTTCACACATTTTTCGATTTTTAGACATTGGTAATCCCCAGTAATAACAAAACGTTCAATAGTTTATCCGTAACTACTGCACGCTCCTCGTTCTCTCGATTTATCCGCCAAAAGAAAGAGTGGAAGATTATGGACCCATATAGAAATATCTGTCTTCCTTAACTTGGTAAAAAGCGTATTTTCCGATCAGTTAAACCCGGCCAAACCTCAACGACCTCTTCCCAAGGGTCGAGTCGAGGATTGCGTAAGAAAGAAAAGGAAAGAGTTTTGGGTTACAAGAGGGTGGCGAGGGCCGAGTTCGGTTGAAGAGCGAGTGAAAGGGAGGCGAATCGACTAGATTGAGCCGTGATTGAAAATTCTGCCCCCGGCAACAAGGGTTTCGATTTAAATGTATACGCGAGCGAAAAGTTTCGTTACTTTTACACGCACATAGGATAACCAATGGAATCGGGAGTTCTTCGAGGGTTACTGAAAGTCGGTGGTTTGTCCGTGTGTCACTCGCGCTCGGAGAGATTTTAACGAGGACTAATGGAATTTTAAAAGCGCGTTCCAAGAAGCAAATAGGATTTTTGTTGGAAAACCTTTCCGGGGAAGGAAACGTTCACGAGATTAGTTACTTGGGGGCACAATTTGACGTTGTTTGAGAATGTTTGAAGACGTTTGATCGCGATTCTTCTTCGTGCACGGCTTTGTTTATCGACGAATAGTTTCGTTGGTTGCGGTAATGGATCCAAGAAAATAATCGAACTTGGAGTTCGGTGAGAAAGTTTATTAAACTCGACAACTTGGGTATTTAACGTGGCTGGTATTCAATTTGAATGTACACAGCGTTTCGACCGATATAGAGACCGGCGATATTGCATTTGGTTTCAAAGGTTGTGGAACAGGATTAGGATTAATAACGTAGAACAAAATTTCGAAAAGTTTTCATGGAGACAAAAATGTCGAAATTCAAAATTGTGAAAGTTATTCACATACGTGGAAAATTTGGCGTAGATTCAGTCGGAAATAATAAATTAATAGATACCTTTAAATCCTTTGAAAACTGTATATCTACTAAATGTTAATAAAGTACATTGCTTGGAGGAGATCAAACTCTAAAGTCGTGTGCTATCCACCATAGGGAATTTAAACGTTTCGGTAAAGCGTATTTGTTAAATTTGTTAAATTATCTAATATATTATGCTTCATTTCGTCATTTCTTTATATAATTCTTTATATTTCTAATATATTATTCTTTATTTGTCATTTCTTCGTAATCAACCGAAGGATACAATTTCAGAATGCATTCTTTGCGTTAAGCACAATATAACGGTAAAATAATTGTTATTAAACTCAATCATTCGTCGTGACTTCATTTTGAGGGTAACTAACCATAACTAGTTGTAATTGTTCTATTTTGAATAATATAATAGAATTTTAAGTGTAAAATTCCATTGCGGTACAAGTAACCATCTACTATGTAATATATTTAGTTAGAAGAGTTGTAGCGAATACTTCGAAATACATTTAAGTGTTAAGAAATTCGAAATCCTTGTTTCATTGAACACAATGGACAAATTCAATAAACACATGAAAGAAAAGACGCCCTCTTTCATTTGACTTTTCTTTTTTTCGTTTGTTTTGTTCCTCTTTCTCGTTGAATTGATAACTTTGCTATATTTCTATCATAGAGAACACACAACACTGCACCATCGAATAAAATATCACTTTTACGATGAAATTTTCTTTGTGTTTCAGGTTAAACTCGACAAGAGCCATAATGGCAAACCGTCGAGAGTCATTCACATCAGAAATATACCTAACGACGTGTCAGATTGTGAGATCGTCCATCTCGGTGTACCCTTCGGTCGTGTTACCAATGTTCTCGTTCTCAAAGGCAAGAATCAGGTAAGTCACCATAAATTATATTTACTATGTTTGGACATTCGAATAGAGAAAGACAGTGTGAAATAATTGCATGAAAATTAAATAGATGAAGCTCAAAACTCTCTAAATAATCAATGCCGACAAAACATGTACATATTTTATATTAGGTTCGATCCTTCTTTCGTGCTCCGATCGAACTCCTCGTTCTATCTTCGTAACTCTGTGTCAGGAATAACATTCAGAACATCTGCAAAGAATATTTATATTTCGGAGGCATATATGCAGACACATTTCCTTGTGAAGGATGCCCCAAACATCACCGGTCGATTTACTTTTTGAATAAAACTCAAACAGTTTAAGCGATCTTCATATTTTTTTCCTACGTGTTCTTTCACCGTGTACGCTTCCACGATTAATTTCCCATCTGTCTAGATGACACACGTCGAGTTTCGAGTTAATCGGTTTGACGTTTTAAAAATAGCGGGAAATTCAAATCGACCGGTGATAATTGGGACAACCTGTCGACAACATTGTTTATATATAGTTTCTCAACTACCTATGAAAGTTTACAAACTTTTCACATCCTGCAAAGCATAGGTTCGTGGTGTTCAGCAGTGTGTTGTTTTCATTCTCGGTCGTACCGTTCAGGAAAGATGAACCAAATGGTCTCTTAACTGACTGAATCTAAAATTACTGTATCCACACGGAGTGTTCTCGAACAATGAAAAAAGTATATAAAACTCCTGTCAATATTCCAACACCGTCATATATTAAAAGTCGAAGCATTTGAGTGACAGGATAAGGTCCCAGCACTGCATCAAGCGCGAAACAGCTACCCCCTGTTTGTTCTCCGTCGATTCGACAACAGAGCGGCCAGAATTACCGACGAAATCCTTCCCCAAACAATATTTACACGCTCTCGATACCCCTGTTTCGCAAAAACACGTTTGATCCACGGCTGGAATTTGAATTTGTGCCGCACGAGCGGCCCACTTCACGACCCGGACGCGGATGGCCGGACGCGCAATAACAGAAACAATCGAATCATCGATTCGCGGGATTCGAATCGATGATCGTCCATTTAGGCATTATTATCCATTATTATCCGTGCGCTTGGCGTACTCCACAGAGGCGGCGCGCACAAAGGCACACCCACTCCTCTCTTTTTCCACCGTTCGCACACCCTTTACTCTCTGCCAGCTTTATTCACCCCTCGCCTATGCTCGTCGGTGACGTTCCATGCACCGTGGCGTTATTATTCAGAACGAGACTCGATTTATCCCCGGTTGCGGTTTGTCGAGCACTCTTTCACGGGGATCAAACTGCGTTCTCTCTTGAATGTTGAACGTCACCCTTTTCGGTTGTTTATCGCAAGGTAAAATTACTGCGAGCTAGGATCAGGGAGGGTGATATGGACTAGGTAGAACTGTTTCTCGTAACATTCGAGCAGGTTGTAAGCCGTCTTTACCTATCATTTTATCGCAAAACTGTCTACCATGTGTGTACAATTAAGACTCAACTATTGAGTGTACAATTAAGACTCAACTATTGAGTGTACAATTGAGATTCAACTATTAGGTGTACAATTAAGACTGAACTGTTGAGTGTACAATTAAGACTCAACTATTGAGTGTACAATTAAGACTCAACTATTGAGTGTACAATTGAGATTCAACTATTAGGTGTACAATTAAGACTGAACTGTTGAGTGTACAATTAAGACTCAACTATTGAGTGTACAATTAAGACTCAACTATTGAGTGTACAATTGAGATTCAACTATTAGGTGTACAATTAAGACTGAACTGTTGAGTGTACAATTAAGACTCAACTATTGAGTGTACAATTGAGACTCAACTATTGAGTGTACAATTAAGACTCAACTATTGAGTGTACAATTAAGACTCAACTATTGAGTGTACAATTAAGACTCAACTATTAGGTGTACAATTAAGACTCAACTATTGAGTGTACAATTGAGATTCAACTATTAGGTGTACAATTAAGACTGAACTGTTGAGTGTACAATTAAGACTCAACTATTGAGTGTACAATTGAGACTCAACTATTGAGTGTACAATTAAGACTCAACTATTAGGTGTACAATTAAGACTCAACTATTGAGTGTACAATTAAGACTCAACTATTGAGTGTACAATTAAGACTCAACTATTAGGTGTACAATTTAAAACTCAACTGTTGAGTTAGTCAAGTAATTGCGTTTTTCTTTCTGCGAATGAACGACAAGTTTTCCATGAAAACAGAAACTTTAATCAATAGTACATTTGTCATTTTGTTCGATTACATTTTGCAATCTTTCAGGCAACTTTGTAATACCGCGTTGAAAATAATTCTTATCTGTTTCGATAAAAGATTGTTCCAGCAACGGTTTTGCCGTTTAACGCGTTTCGTAAGGAATGAAATAAATTGTAATCGCATAACCAATCATGTCCAAGCTGTATCAGTTTTTCACGAGTGATCAAACTTGTGCGTGGTCTAGCGTTATCTTGATGAAATACAACACCTTTGCGTTTTATCAATTCTGGACGCTTCTATTCGATAGGATTGTTTAATTTATCCAGTCGACGACAGTAAACATCCGAGTTAATGATTCGATTCCTTGGAAACAATTCAAAGTAAACAATTTCTTTAAAATACAACCAGACTGACAGCATAATCTTCTTTGAGCGATTATCCGCTTTTGATGCGCTTCGAGCAAATTCATTATGCTTCCTTCATAATTGTTTCCGTTCAACGTTGCTGCGAACGATTCATTTTGCATCCCCTGTTATTATACGTTTCAAAAATGTATCATTTTGTTCACGTTTCAACAGGAATTGCGCGCGTCAACACGTTTAGCGAGGTAAATTTCTTTGAGATAACGAGGTATCCAAATGTCGAGCTTATTAACGTATTCAAGTTGTTGTCAACATTCGATTTTGATATGTTGAGTTTCTCAGCAATCTCTCGTGTTGTCAAACGTCGATTTCAGTTTATCAATGCCTGTATTTTGTCATCATTAACTTCGATTGGTCTTCTTCAATGTGGGACATTCCTAATGTTAAAATCTTTAAACCGAAATTTTATAAACAAATTCTGACACTGTTGTATTTTTAGTAAGACACCATTCACGTCGCATAACTTTTTATGCGCTTGCATTGCATTTTTTCCTTTTTGGAAATAACAAAGCAAAATATGACAAAAATGCTCTTTGAAATTATTCATATTAAAATCAATGCCAAATAAACAATTTTAAACGAAATTGCGGAAAACTCTTTTTAAAAAGAAGCTTAAATTATAACCTGTGAGGATATACAGAGAATTTATCGTTTAAAATGAAGTTAGTTAGATTCCAAAAGCTGTAGTGACATCTACTGGGACAAAATGCAATGATTTATTGGCAATCCAATAGAATCGAAATCAGCATATGTCAATGGCTTAGTAGTATGTCTAGAGTATTTCTAGAGGGTCCATAGAGTAGTATTTTCTAAATTTTGTTTACTTCAATCCACATTACTGACACAACAGTGGTAATATCGAGAACAAAAATGAAAATTGGAAAGATTTTATGCAACGTGATGGATGTGCTTGCACTTTTATAAGTTAATTTCACCGCAGAACGTACAAAGACAGTAATAAACACGTATCTACGATGGAGATGAATTCTATAAAAGGAGCAATAATTGATATTGAACTTCTTACTTTGTCGATAATACATACTTCGAAAGTTTAAATACAAGTTGATTGAAACATTAGGAAAAATCGAAAAACTTGCACACTCGATGCAACGAAAATGAAGTCTTCGTTTAGAGTCGTTTCCAAAGGTGTCATTATAAATAGGTATATATAAATTGCACAGTGACTGTAGAAAATAAGCCACAAATTTAAACACATCGAAACAATAATGCTGAGTGGTGATTTCAGTTGGTACGTGAATAAAGTCACATCTATCTGTACATATATGTAACATTGATTCGTTGAAGTCCAAAGCGTTAAGTTTTATTACTGTTAGTATTAGTACTATAAATTACGTTAGATTGCTGTGTGCCTGAAATTTGGGATGACAGTCGAATTAACTGGTCACGATTTAACTTTCTTTTGTTTGCTTTCTGTCTTTTTTTTTCTTCTTAAAAAGTAATTCTGATTCCCTCTTTGTCATTTACGGCAAGAGTATCGAGCTTCAATCTCGTTTTGTTTTATAACCGAGTTACATTACCAAATTGAAAACCCGTTGATTTAGTAACGCATTTCCATTCAACGGTCTTACTCGAAAATGATGCGCTTCGAGGACGAATATAATTCCCGGTTAGCAGAATATTTGGTTGGTTCGAAATGATACATTCTCCGGAATAATTTGTCGTTCCCGATATTTCTATGTTACACGCAATTCAGCGTAAATTAATATTAATCGTCGCTAAACACGTATTTATCGTTGAGCACAAGTTCAGTCGTTGAATATTTCCATTCACGGTATTAGCGGTCGGCTGTAGCGTTTTTATGTCTACGTTGCAATTATGTCGCCATAGTCGACGTTGTGATAATCTAGGGCCGTCAAATGAAAATGTTTTACGGCGGAACATCGCGTAAAATTACTTTCGCTTATCGAACATTGATTTTAATAGATACGATGCAAAGTTGTGAAAATGAATTTCGTTAATCGTGATAAAGGCAGTGTTATTCGCGTTTCTAAAATTATTCAAATATAAGCAACTGTTCGTACGATATCAAATATTTGTAAAAGTTACTCGATGAGAGTATTGCTTTTATTTTTACGCGGTAATTATTATCGATACTGTATGCTATATACGTCATACCATCAACGGTGATAAAAATAACAATTAATGGTCCAGTTAAACTCACTGTGGCCTGTTCCCCTACTCTATCGTTCGACTATATTTTGTGACATCATTTTTCACTACTTCTCGCATATTTACGTACCTTTAAGCATACTGTCCCTCGAACCAATGAGATTACACGAGAACATTTATAATGCTTGTTCAGAAAATTTGTTGCTTTTCGAGCAAAATCAGATAAAGCTTCATCTTGTCGAAAAATCATATTCCGTACAGTATCCAGAGGTATACTTTGTAATAAACAGAGTGAGTTGTTGCGTAGAAAATTTAAATAAAATGTTCCATTCGAGCAGTTTGGCAGAAATTGTGCTTTTACAATTTCATTTCCAATAATCCAAGTCCAAACACGAACCCTCCACTTTTCTTGAAAATTACTTGTTCAATGGCATGCGTGTATTATACACGTTGAAGATAGGTTTCATTGCGTGTAAACTTTAATTCATTTGTTCGCACAATACGAAATGAGAAATTCTGGTCGTTACGATGTTGTTTCAGCAATTAATGACAGAAAGCCATTTGTGGAATCAAGTCACGAGGCTCAAGTGCTTACACACTCTTGTATGTGATACAAATGCATTGTAATCTTGAAAAAGTCCTCGTATTTCGATTGTTATTATTATTGACAGTTTTGAGAATTTCATTTTCTATAATATCGTGTGTTCTTCGATCACATGTAAATCATTACATTAAGTAAATCGAAAAGAATCACTTTCAAGAAGCTTGATGCAAACGACTTGCAGTAGATCCATTAACATTACATGTTTCGAACAATAAAGTTGATCGTATTCATATATTCTCGCGTGATGTATCTTACAGACATAGTTACAGAACGAAAGAGACAAGTAAAATTGACAATAAAAACGACAGCAGCATGTTGCCCATGTTAATAGTTTGCTTTTAGTTTGAGATTTATTTTATCGTTAAACAAGGGAACTAGTTAATATTTTTTTGTGTCAAAATTTAACCTATTTCGATCTAGGGCTAAAGTCGATTGGCACGTGTGACAATGACATCCAGTGGTACTTTTTGCAAGTTTTTTTTCTTTTCTATATTAAAAACGATTCGTATCTAAAAGAGTGTTCTTGCTCGATCTCTTTAGAAGCATTTTTAAATAGTCCATCATGAGAAAAGTCGGTTCAGTGTTGAAACAGTGACAATCGGACCCATAAAGAATGCATTGATAAATTTCCAAGTTCTTATAATGTAATTTTTATATAGTTCTTCCGATACAAATAAAAAATCGTTATTATTCTTTATTTCTCCATTTAAAATGTGTGCGATAAGGTCAGGATTGCTCGTTAAAAATACAAGTTTCCATGTAAAAATTGATTACGAATTGCACTTAACTGCAAATGCATATGGGAAAAATACTATTTTTCATGAAAGAAAATTCTTTTTCGAAAGTTACGCATTTTTAAATAAACATTACTATCTTATACACGTACACGCACATGTATGTATGTATATAACTATGTGTATTAAATATACGTAACAAAATTTTCTTTCGTGAAAAAAAAAAAAAAGTATTTCTCCTGTTGAATAAAGTATTTTTAATCGCACCGTGTGGAATACAAACACCAATTTTGGAGAAATAATAATTGAATACTTAATGGCTCGAGTGTTAAGATTCTTCCCGGCTCAAGGATCATTAACCCGAGTTACGATAGTGCCGGCTAATTGTGGTAATAGACCTGAGAGCGTTCGTGTGGTAAGAGACTAAGTCGAAACTCAATCAATTGGCTGCTCAAGGCTACCGTTGAGTGGTTATCCCGATCGTAGGCGTTCAGTTACTCTCACTCCGCTCTCTCGACTCAAGCACGTGGAACAAGCTGGCGTGACGTATAACCCGGAAATATGAAGCAGCCTGTAGAGCGAAGTAGCCTACAGTTGAATAAAAATTGGAATTTGAATCACAGAATGAAATATTCCACAAAGTACAAATAAAGTGTTAACTGGCCAATCGAGTAAACATCGTTAATTTGAATAAAAAAAGTTTGCTCATCTCTGTATCCAACCAATGTGAAAAACTTACATTTTCCTGCAGCAATAAAAAATTCAACGTCCGTAGTTTAGAAAATGTTTGCGAGCTTATTCGATTTAGTCGAATAATCTGAACATTCTGGGAACACCTTGTGTAATCGCGACTAATGCACATGTAATTTGTCCGAGAGGTAAATCTCTTCATTGGGTTCAATGCAGCGTACCGATGCATCGATGCATTATTTTAATCCCCCTCGGTATAAACAAACCAAGTTCCGCATTGTCGTACCTGTTGTACTGACCGCTCTACACGTGTTCCGTTCGTATTTCCGTTAGCATGCATTAAATATCCGCAATCAAGCTCGAACCTAGGTAACAGGATGGGTCTCTTTCGAGTATATGAATGCAAATCGTAGTTTTCGTTGTTGCACGACCATCTCTAAGGAAACTCGTTTGTCTAAAAATTTCAAGTGTTACAATTTCATTAATTCTTCATTAAACATTAATTACGAACGAAATGTTCAAACTTCTCTTCGTTCGAACCTTGACACTGGTTTCATTGTCTTGAATGTCATTTCGATTTAAGATAGGATTTCTCTTGGGGCAAGTTGTTACAAAACAGGCATAAATCTTACGAAATACAACACTGTGGTTGAATAAAAAATTAGAAAAATAAATACCGTAACTTAAATTTACATTCTTTGCTATCAGAATTGCACAAAGAACGTTGCTTCTCTGAACAAGGAGATTTGCAACTAAAATGAACAGTTCCTTGCATATCGTCAAACCTAAAGAGAACACTCGTGCCTACCTTTTAAAGGCTTGATACGGTAATCGGAGAACGAACTGAGCGAAAACCGCTCCTCCAGAAACAGCATCTCCCCTAAGACAATTTGAGTAACTCGATCAGCCAGGAAACTCGCATTATTATCGTAAATCGCGAGCGAGCGAGCGAGCGCGCGCACGCTCGCGGCCAAGCTCCCCAATTACACGCAAACAGACGGTGCGCACTGTTGCAACATGACAATGGGGCGTGCTCTGGTACGTGCAGCAAAGTACATCGGGGGATGATGCCGCTGGTGGTGCGATGGCGGCAGTGGCGGCGGCGGCGGCGGCGGCGGCGGCGGTGGTGGTGGCGGCGTTGGCAGTGGCGGCGGTGGTGGTAGTAAATCGAGTTTCACGATGAATCGCCGAGTTGACCCCTGCGGGCACTTTCGGTGTGTTTGCTTTGATTCGAAGTTTCCGGTTAAGTTGGTTACCGGAACGGGCGGACAGGCTCTTTGTTTGATCCAGCAGACCCGCCAGGCCTCCTGGATTTTCGATACCGTTCGCACTCGAATCGTTCCATCGACCTCTGAGATCGTGGCGTCTCTTGCCGCGAGCAATTCGACTTGAAACCCGTCCATGGAGCTCTTCCTTTTGATACTCGACAAAGAAGATTCGCAGGCCTTTGGGTTCATCGTTATTGGACTCGCCGCTCCGGGACGCATGCCAGAAGTCCTCTTCCACGAGACTTTTCTTCGGTGTCGTTATTCGTTGGAAGGGGAAACGCTTGCTCGCCGAGAACGAATTTCCACAATTTGTGTATCAAGGTGAATCAAAGTAGCCCATTAATTGGCTCTTTCCCGCCAACGCTTACCCCTCTCTTATTACTCTCTAATAACAGGAACTGAACACACAATAGCAACGTTCGAAAGTTTGATTTAACATTTCTATAAGCGGAAAGAATGCCTATAGAAATTCTTTATGGCTAAAATAAGGCATAAAGATTGTCTATAGAAATTTGTTATGCCTGAACTAAGGCATAAAGATTGCCTATGGGAATCCTTCATGCCTGAAATAAGGCATAAGGCATAGGCTATTGAGAAGCTTATACATTGGACGACTGTCCAAAAATGTTCCCGAAGGGATAAAACCAAGACTTGAAAATTCATTGTTTCTTCCTTTTTTTTGATACAATTTTTCTGGAGAACTTTTTCACAATCAAACGATAGAATACCAAGATGTGAACATTCTTCGTAAGAAAATTTTGGTCTCTCGCACGATTACAAAGTTACAAAGAAAATGGAAGTCGTTACAAGCTCTTCGATCATCCGAAATCAGTACCATTTTCTCTTCGAGTTTTCAAATACAACTTCGTAATAGAGCAAAATAGAGCAAAACTTTTCCTATGAAAAATATTCAGCTCTTATCGCTCTATCATTCTGTGCAAAAGAAACCTCAAGAGAAGTTGCATTTAAAAAAATAGAGAAAGAACATTGTAAAATTTTATCAACAGAACTTGTACATATTTCTTTTGCATTCAGACTTGACTTAAAACTATTAAGAACAAAAACGTTGATGGTTTGTAAAATAATCGCTCTGTTTTTCGTGTTTCGTTTGCATTGCATCATTTCTATTCTCTCCGTTTTTAACTCCTGTTTTCGTTATACCCAACGTGTAGCCTTCAGCGAAAATGAAAATTCTGAAGCAGCGGGAGTGAAATCACGATCTTTCGTCCGTTTTCATTTATTTCCCGATTTTCACGAGGCTTTTCGTTGCGATACGCGAGTGGCTCGATACCTTCTAGAATGTGGATGATTGAAGTAATTTATGATCGAAGTTCCATCTCATACTTTGGAAACTTGAAAGACTAAAATCGACAAACTTGGAAAAAAAATGGTGGCATCTTCAAAGTCTGTTTACTAATAATTTTACTACTTTATTGCAATATTCGTACAGAATGGAATTACCGTAAATAAACAGTCGCACAAAAGCATAATACGATAAACTATCCTAACTAATTCCAAGCAGCAGGTATTTCGCAATTGTTTATTCCTCAATGTATATTTACATACAAAAGGTGCATATTATAGATCATTGCTTTGCTGTATCATAGGATAAAACACGTTACATTGCTCTTCACTTTGGACAATTCGTGAAATACGAGCCTGTAGCTCGTTATTTCAATCGAATTGGTTAAATAGTTTCACTTTGTTGTCTCGCAATTGTCATTGTCTCACAATCAGTTAAGTGTTTGATCGCGTACAAAGCTATCGAAGCCACAAAAATTTGCATAGATATTCAATTACATAGAGAACGAACTGATAGAACGTTCAGATTACTTCGTTTTACTCATCCATGTTGAATACAGTGAAACGAGTTAATATTAAATCATGTAAATAGAACAAAAGATTCTTGAGCGATACAGTGTACGAAACGAGTGGTGTAACAATGAAATAAAATCGTTATATATATGCGAAACAGTATTCAATAGTTGTCATTTTTTTCGAAAATGATCGCACAATTCCAATATTACAATTTTAAGCGTAGAAGGATTTTGATCGTTAAATTTATAAATCTGTAATATTATTGTTACAAACAGATTTCTATCATTTATATAGGTGTTTTCAATGATTTTGGCCACCATATCGTTAAAGTGATTTAAGTTGACAAATATGTGTATGCAACAAAAAAATGTAGTTGCCACTGAAATTTTTGAAATATACTAATTGTAAGTCTTTCCAAAGTCTTTCCAAAGATTTTGCACCTACGACTATGGTTCTGATAACTGACAATTGATTCTAAAAGCAGATTTTACTTCTCGTTTAGTAAATTGCAAAATATATCGTAAATATACATACATTTCTTTTTTGGCATTAAATTTTGTCCCTGTTTCATCTCCCTTTTCAAGACCTTATAGGTAATACGTAACACCGGTGGTTAAAAATTAAATAACCCATCGAAAATAAAATGTTAATATTTACCAACAATAACGTGTATTCATTGGATCGTCTTCACTGAATTTTGAAGTATCGTGTAAGTATTATAGAAAATAATCAAATTTTTCAAAGTTGTTCGATATACGAACAACTCGGTATAACTTGGTCGCACGTCTTTTTATTCGTTAGTTTCACTTGTATCGATATTTGTAAACATTGACCGTGGTGTTGCATTGTTTGTTCTCCCATTTCGATCGCGCTACAGTATATGCGATTCGTAAGCTACAAATTTTTCCCTCGAAGAAATTCTATACTACAGTTTCGTTATATATTTTTACCCGAAGAATCGCCCTCTCTTCGATCGGTCGGTCGTTGTCTCTCTCGTTCGAAAGGAACTACCATTTCTGGCTTCTCGTAAATACAATTACCTTTTCTTAGAAAAAAAAAACAATAAGCCCGTCGAGGGCTCAGAGTTCGGTCCTACGGTGGCTCGCAATTGAATTTCGCGCGACAGGCACCAGATGCGCTCGAAAACGCCGAAATCGCCGTTTTCGTTTTATATTCGTTGATGCGTAGAATTTAATGAACGAAAGTCGGTCACGTCTGACGAGTGTTTAGCACGATTTTAATTTCCCGCTAATTAACTTACTCGGCAGAGTCGCTCAAAGGAATCACCGCGCGGGGATGCGCCCTGCGGAAAAAAATAAAATGGGGGAGAACGAGTCGCAGACTCGGGGAAAGGTAGACGAGGAACGGGCAAATATGGAAACGTTGCAGTCGTGAGAGTTTATGAACGAACGGGGGCAGAGAGGGGGGACGGGGGGTGGAAAAAAGAATATCACGAATATGATAAAACGCGGATGCAGTAACCGAACTTCTTTTCTGTATTAACATTTTAAATTCAATTTAAATTCAATTAAAGTTAGCGGCACCGCTTAAACGATCGGGCAAATGCTGAAGGGTGGGAGGGATCGTTGTGCGGGTGGGGGATGGGGGTGGGGGGCAGAGAAGGGTGAATCGAGATGGTTGTAAAGGTTCTCCAACGGTGAATTCATTTCTAATTATAACACCTCTGTTCTCTCATTTTTCTCGATATCTCACTTTCTTGTTGCGCAATTAACGAGCTCTTTTTACGTCCATTGATTAGTATTATGGTGAATGTTTTCTCGAATGGCGGACATTGAATTATGTATGAGACTTATGGATTGTATGTTTCGTTTCCATTTACATATTCGTTTAATTTACAGCACTGGTTAAGAATCGCGTATAACTTCAAATTGTACTCACAATTTAATAACGATTATTATTGTTACTATCGTACACTTGTGCATTATACTGGATAACTCTATAACCGAAATTTAGTAAAGAATTATTTAATTGTGATTATTAGGACGGTTGTTTCAACAATTATTGCTTCTTTTTTTTAAACATGTTCGTCTGTTTTTCTGTTTTCGATTAAATCTATTGACGAGCAATGATACTAAACATTTCGATATACGATACTTTGAAATAAGAAAAACAAAGTTGAAAAGTTTTTTGTATTTTATAAATTTTTACTCTCGACAATTTGTAAATTCATTACACTAAAATGATCCTTGTAATTGAGAGTTTTAACGGCGAGTACATGCAATTATTTAATTAACGATTGTGTTAATTTGATTGGAAAATTGGTAAATTCTTATAGATATTTCAGAAGAAAAGAATACTTCGGAATAATTTAACATTTTTTATTGACGTTGCGTGAGATGTGAGTTACAAATCTTCAAGATGAAAAATTAGAAAAAAATAATTTGTCAACTTACAAGATTAAGAATTACTTTTTTAAAATAAATTATATACATATACATATCAGTTATGTAAACGATTACGTCGAGCAAATATGCACTTTATGAAATTCTTGCTATTGTAATTTCTTTGAAAAGAATTCGTTAATAATGATGAAAGTTTGTAAAAAATTTCGGCTATTTGTACCAGGTTTCTCTTACAGAAATTAAATAGAAGTAAAAGAAATTTGGTTTTTAGGTATAAAAAGGAGTTAATTTTTTTCACCGAATGCAAGAGCATCGTTTCTCATTAAATGAAAACAAAACTTCTAAAATTCCGGAGTGTACTGTTTTAATTAAAAAATTTTTGTAGGTACTCTGCGCTTCAGTTTATTTACTCATCGTGGTTTATAAAGCGGATCGTAGGATTTGTCTAAATATTGAAGAGAAGGTACACAGGGGGACTGAAAGATATTCGTTGGATCATCGACGTTACCGAGCAGCCTGCATTAAATTAAGATTAAATTTCCATTATGCAAATGATACAAGTGCAAAAAATTGCGTGGAGGGATGCGTGCCGCGGGTTTATTTATCGATTTGCACGGTGCATCGCATGTAACAAGCTCGTTTACCTAAATATAGACTTACTATGCCGTTGATTCACGACCTACTTTTTGCGTTCCTCGACCGCAACGAGCCTTTTGTTCCTCTAAACGAATATTTGTCAAACTTTCTGCAAACAGCCAATGTGCATTGTTACTTATTTACACGTTTCTCCTGGCTTCTAGTTAAGAAACTGGGATGGAAGTAAATAGAATACTCAAAATGCTACTTTAATTGCAGTTCCAGTGTTACATTGGCCCAGTTACATGTTCCGAGGGTTCTGCAAACTTCAATCTTTTAATTACTCTCATTTCTATGTGTTTACACAATACTTTAAAGCATCGAACTGTATCACAGAATAAAAGAACAAACGTTATACGAAGGTAGGATGTCGGGTTCGTTTTCCGAATTATGGCTATTGTTGGCTCAAACTTTGTTAGCCGTTCAAGGTCGCTTCTCCCACCGACATCGGTATTTTTTATATTTTTAACCCGTTGTACCGAATTTACCTCTCTTTTTGACAATAAATTAAAACAGTTTGGTTCCCTTCGATATATAGTAAATACTATAGTAATGAACAATCTAAAATAAAATGTATTTGTAAAAAGTATAGAGAAATATTAAACACAATACACACGTGAAAAAGGCATGTGATTATTCATAATAGATTCTTATGGTCATATGTATGTATGCGTGTGGGTGTATAAAATCTCATGGGTCATAAATATAAAAAAGTAGATACACTAATATACTTAATCGCATAGTTTCACGTTTCGCTTAAAATTTCCATAACTTTTCCGTTTTGTTAACATTTATTGAGATTCGTATCAATATTATGGAAATATATAATGTACAAAAGACAGAGAATATTAGTAAGAGAACAGAGTTATGAAAAATATAAATTAAAATACGAAACTAATTATACGTCCTCCATACCCTACGATGTTTTTATTATTAATTTTGAGTAGCAATCGCTTCGAAATTAATAAATTGTTGCATCCGAGTTTCATGGTAAAGTGAAATCCCCAAAGTTTTGCGATAATATTAGAATATTGAGATATAATTGGATAATGACAGGTGTCGATCTCTTAATTTCAGTTTGTGTTTATTTTTCCCCCGCCTTGGTTTACGACTGCGCTGTTCGTTTCGGGCGAAACTTTAGCGCGAAACTCTCGTTCACCGAGATATTTCCGTCCGGTGCTGTGTTCCTGCAACCCTTTGTTTCTCAATTTATTTTCTTCAATTTTTCCCGGCGTGTTTCGTCTCGGTTTCATAACTTCTAAAAGAACTGTTCGGGATTTCGGACCCGGTAGCCAGATCGTCTTCGTCCGTAATACGTATGCACTCAGAATTTTAAAGGGTTAGGTGAAAATCTGAAGTGGCACGGTGAAAATGGGGGTCGGGGGCAAGAGGCCGGAAGGAACGATGGCTGGGCTTAACGAGCGTCGAAATCCCCGGGTAGAAGCGGATCTATTCGTTCCTCTATATTCTGGTGTCTCGCTCTTCTCTCACTCGAACATTCCTTTTTTTTACGTTTTCTCCACTTACCTTCTTCGTTTTGTCTGCAAACGAGGACCAAACAACAAAATTTGTTTTTCATATTTTTGAAAAGTTCAATTACTCAAAAATATAGCGTGTTCTTCAATAGGGTCGTTCCGCGTAAAATTGGATACTTTTTGGAGCAACGTTTCAAATTCTGCTGAAATGTGGATGTGTACTCTTTAGTTATATTTAAACATATTTTTAGCATTTTGAAAATTGTTGATATTTTACAAATTATTACCTTTTCGTTTCTTTTTTCATCGTCACTATCTTATAATAGGTAAGATTACAGGTAAGATTTAATTCTAACAAAGTTAATTCTGTAACTGATAATAATTCTTTTTTATTAGGTGCGAAGGTTACAATTTTCACTGAAATATTCATACTTCCTTCTAACTGCTTGTAATACTTTAGACGTATTTTATTTTTTCCATTTCTTTCTAAATTATATATTAGACGATGAAGAAACGTAAAATACATTTTCCATAATTACAGTGAAATTAGATATACATGGTATATGAAACATTCCAATAAGAAATATTTCATACTTAGTTCCTCGAAGTATTCCATTTTAGGTAAATCATTGTTGCTCGAGTTTTCGTAGATACTAGGTTAATAAGATAGGAATTCACAATTCAACGATTCTTGTATAAACTGGACCATATTTGAAACAACAATCGAGCCAAAATAAAGCTGATGCAGGTATATATATTATAATGTATAATCTTATTTCAAATATTTGGTCATTCTTGTCTTGCAAGAACACTTCAGTATTCTTTCACAAATACGTGCTTCTCTGAAATTTGTATATATTCTCACCACTTGAAACAAATGATAGATGTAATCGATTATATTCGTCGCCAATAGATTGTAAAGTCAGAATTCTTAAATATTGTAATGCTTCATAGTAAGTACATATTTCATGTCAGGGTAATTAACCTTATTAATAGGATTATAATATATTTAAGTTTCAGCTGAATCCGAAATGTTACTTCAAAATGTGTTCGATTACACATAGACTGTCCCAGTAGTGAATAGTCATCGATTATCGATTTCTGGGAAATTTATTTCAATATTGGTCATGCGCACCGTCTAGCAGATTTAAACACGTTTATATAGAAATCACTTTTTTCGAACAGGTTGTCAAGAATTTTCAGAATGCAATTGACTTATTGATTTCAAATTTTGACAGTTCATTCTTATATGTCTTTCATCGTTCGATCATGGTTCTTCTCATTCCATCATTTGTTAAATAAATAGAGAAATATTATTTAGAAAATGGTACCGTTATCTTCAAATCCAGCCATTTTTTTTTAAATGATTATTTTACAAAAAGCTACGACCGGACAGTAACGAGACTGTTATAAATCATAATGCTAAAATTACGTTTTCTTTCAGATTTAGCAATTTATCTATTCAAAACTTTTACAATTGTAAAATAATTACTTATGTACCTATAGTCGGTGCTAAATAATTTCATCCAATACGAAGCTAGTGAACGAATATTTTAATAATTTAGAAGATATCTACCACCAAATTTTTGAAGTATTACTAAAATGGTTTAAATAAAAATTAGAGTATTGGATATATTTTCTTAGAATTTGCACCAATCAATTTATGCTCGACTTCATTTTTAAAACATTCAGATGATAAAACTCCGAAAATGGATTTCGACTCCGTTGTTTGTTTCAGTTTATACTAGATTACTCACTTGTAGTCTGAGCGCGAAATTCAGGGCTGCATAATGCAGTAGTTTATTATTGCACAAATTGTATGCAGGATTATCTAAACTCTTGAATATTACACCAAAGGGTTATCACCTAACTGTTATAGGCACACCCAAATAATTCGAGAAGGGAGTTAATTCAACTATGTTTTCCTCAACAAGTAACAAGAGACCAGCTAGGAGTAACTATTGTAACATTATAGCTAGGATTTTAACAGCTGGCCTAATTACTGCAAGTAATATATCCTCTAAAGTAATGACTACTATTGAATATTGCCTATTTAATTAGTTCCAGTTGGTGATTATCTTGAGCCTAAGTGTTTCCAAAACCGGTCACACTAACTAGGGAGCTTAATTGCCTCTAAACTGATTTAACATAAGTCTGACTGTTTGATGCTTTCTCACTGACAATTGATTAACAAAAAAAGTTATTATTCCCATGGCACTAAATGATTGCGAACTGTTAACTGATTTCTAACTAATTGTAAGTACTATATGATTCCAAAGACAATCTTTTATTGCACTGTAAACTGTTAATTCCTTTTCTCGAAAAGAAGCTGCAACAATGCAGGTATCAATGATAATTCCAGCTTCTGACTCGAGTTTCTTTTTGAAAAATGAACTTTCATTTCACCTCTGACTGCCTGCACGTGTTATCAAAGGCAATAGTTCTGCCTCACTAACAGTTCTTACAACTTTCTTCTGGAGATGAGCTACAATGACTCTGAGAACCAATGATGAAAGTTACTTTGAGATAGAGGTGCAGAAGACGCGAATCATTTTTCAAAGTCGTTAAATCTAACAGGTGTGTCTGACAGAATTTTTTCATCCGAGTCAAATTTTCACTCGACACGATTACTTTAATCACGTTTTCTCCTACCTTATCGCAGTGTGGGCTGCCAATTCTATCAAGTTACGTGTACAGCATCCCTCGAGCTTTACGAGCAGCTGGACATACTTTTCGAAGAGAAGATACACTGCTTGGTTCGTTTCAGAACCGAGATGTGTATCCTCGCGATCCGCAACCCCAGATAAACGAAGAAATTTTTCTTTGTCCACTGTTTTCTGTTTACATTACTGGGAATAATGGTTTATAACTGCAAATGTCTCCTTTGTTGTTCCATTTTTTAGTTTTACAAAGCGTAAATTAAAATTGAATTATATTATTACGTTTGTGAGTTAGAAGTTGTATTCTTATGTTTATAAAGTAGATCTTTGAAACATTTTATTCAGTGTTCGAGTAATGTACAAATTTAGGGAGTAAGATGAGAAGTAGGACGAATATTTTCTACAGTTTCTACACTACGAAGAAATGCTGGAAATTAGTTTAGCGAGGCGAGGAAAATTTCAAGTTCAATTTCAGTTCCAAAGTTTCGAAAATTGTCGTCGGTTACTAAAATGTACTATACATGTATATAAAATAATACATATGTATATTTACTTTGCATATTGTAACATTAGTATTTATTTACAACGTACACACAGCAATATAAGTTTAAAATGACTTCGAGCCCAACATTCTAAATCAGTATGCAACATCTCGTCCTTCTTTTCAATTCTTTTTTCGTTCGATCTGTATCGAAATAGTGTATCATCCATACGTAATAATACAAACAAACAACATTGAGCACAAACTTCGAAATTGGTATGCAATATCTCATTCCTATCGTTCTCAATAATTTCTCGCGATCCGTACAAATCGAACTTCGTCCATGTGTTATAATGATTATCAAATGACCTTAAAAATATTAAATCAACGTGTATATCTCTACAGTTTCTCCAACGATCTTGTATCGTACTTTTGTTGTAAAAAAAAAAAAAACGATAACAAGGGTGACGGCATGAAATGAAAAAGCGTTAACTTGATCGATCGTCAAAATTAATTAATATACGCAGTTGTTCCCGGTTAACGATCTGCGATCACGAACCGTGGACAACGTGTGTCAATCACAGCAGCCCTTTGCACAATGCATTTTCCACCGTGTTGGCGATCGCCCGAATAAATCGTTGCCTAACAATAACGAAAAGACTAAATTATAAGCCGGTTCGCGCGCGCACAGGCTTATAAGCACTGCCGATAATATTGAAAATTTTGATTCATTAACGGCGGTCGATATATGCGTGCTCGTATCGCCTGACGGGAACTGATGAAGAGGAAATAATGAGTTGCCCCCTAGCTACGTTCGTTTATCAGCGATCCGCTATTAAATTCGATACGTGGTACGCAGCATGCGTCGCGCGTTGTACGGTTTACAAAGCTGGCTGCACAGGCAACATCTAATTATGGAGGAGCTTCGAAGTGAATTTTACTCAACATGGAAGGTTATCATATTTTCGTCGCATGTGTACATATTTAATTATAAATGAACAAAATCTTCGTAATATACTCTCATTAAAATGTTCCTAACTTGTATGTATATTTGTGTATGTATAATAGTTAGATAAAATCAGGCCATAGACGTCAGATAGGAAGCTAATGTATAAGAATTGGCAATAATTATTAATTAAATTACGTACTCTAATAACGAAGATCAAAATATTCAAATCTAGGTGGAAATATTTTCAGCTTAAAGTAGGGGAGATTTTTTACTTTCCATAATGCACACATTTTTAAAAAGAGTATATTCATAATTATTGTTAATATTAACAAAACATGAAAAATTCTTTCTTTTATACTATCAAATTCTACATAAATTATAACGGAAAAAATCGTGTTACGTTTTCTCCTAAGCTTGATTCGATATAACCATGAAATCGTAATCCTGGTGTTCGATCCCATATGCTCGTTAAAAAGCTATATATCTTAACCGTTTATATCGTATAATTACATGCGAAAAAGAATGATAAGGCTTCTTTTTAAATTAGGTCATCGAACGTCAAAAAAATTTTAGTCAATTCATTAAGAACGGAGATAATTAAGATGATAGAGTTGGGTAGTTCACCCTGTATATTGAAATCCGATATTAATCGACAGCTAGTGAGAATCGAGAACCAATCGTGTAGTTGATCATTGTAGTTAGTCATGTAACCCTTTGGCGTTGGAATTCCGTTCGTAGGATGTCGTCATAGATTCCATTGACATTTCAGTCATTTATTTTCAATTCATTAATGATTTCGATACTTTACTTGTGTAATTATCACTATTATTATCTACTTTTAACAGCAGTGAGGTAATATTAGACACAAACATATTTTAAATAGTAATATTATATTCAAACGTTTTTGTCCCAATTTAATCCTTCTGTGATAAAATTGATCATCGTGAATATATAAAAAATATAAAAAGAAAAGGGAGTAGCGCGAGAAGAGTCAGATATTTAATCATTTAAGTTATCAACGAACAGATTTATATGCTATTAAAAAATTGAAATGTAAAAGTTCAAGAATGTAAGAAAAATTAATAGTAAAAATCCCACATCAATTTTTGTTCGATTTTGATTGTAAGAAAGTTTTACTGAAACGCAAATTCTTTATTATATAAATAATATTTATGTATATATATAAATATTATTTATATAAATAATTATTAGGAGGGAGATGACATATATGGGACATTTATGTTTAGAATAAAGTAACAAGAGAATTAGACGATCGTTTTAGTTTTAATTTATACCATCAGCAAGGTCAATTATCCCATTATAACAATTCATGGTAGAAATAAATGTCTCTCTATATTTACTGTCCATGTTTTTTACTTTTTAAAGAAGTGCATTTCGTTCCATTCATAAATTGGTTGGACTGAATGGGACAATGTAATAAAACAAGATAATATTAGCATTAAAATAAAAAAAGGTTATACCACCACCAATGAATGGAGGTGACGTTCATATCTGCTAACGTATCACGTAAATAAAAGGGATGTATGTCACATTCATAAATTTCTTACATGTTCCATTCATAAATATGACAACATTGAACATTTAACTCGTTTAATTACTACATTAAACCAAGAATACTTGATACTTTGTGTTATTCATTCTTGAAGAAATATCGGATCAAATGTGATAATTAGGAGATGAATCAAAGGTAATAATACTTGGTAAAAGTGTTTCGAGAAGGACAAATTTTAGTTCGAAGTAAAAAAAAGTTAATCGTTTATTTTCATTATGTAATAGGTTGCTCAATGAGTTTTGTCGTTCTATAAGAAATGGAGCTATTAGGTTCGTCGTTTTTTTTCCCTAAAGATGGTACTACTGTTTGATGAACATGTGCGAAGTTTCATGTAGATTTGTCGACTGATTCGTATATTTACAGTTGAAGTGTCGTAGTATTTCTTTACAATGGAAAAAACGACAAAACTTATTAAACAACCTAGTATGTATGTAGGCACTAGTAGTCATTTGAAATTAGGTGTGCCTGAATGTGTCTTAATGTAGTTTTAAAACAAGTATAATTTCATCGTAGGAAAATTGTCACCTTTCCCCTACTTTTATTCACATCACGAAGAACATTTATTTGCAGTTTTTACATCAAATATATTATAGACGTTGCACGATCGTTCTATACTTTACACAATAGATACGAAACTTTTCGTTACGTGCAAACATTGTTTCAACACTATTCTAACAGTCTCGAAACGCACTTGTGGCATAAAATTTTGTAATCAGAGAAGAAATTTTGGTCTCTGAATGCAACGTTTGTCGAATAATTGCAATGCTTCGAATTTTGGTCACAGAGTTCGTTTGCAGTCGGAACGGTACTGAATTTAATTTATCGTATTTTTACGCGAACTAGAGTAGATGTGTTCATTGTGTTGTGGAAAAAGGGCCCCGGCACCAGTGAAACAGTCACAATTTCCGGTACATCCTGCGTTTAGGATCGAACGTTTTTTATTCCGGCTCTCGCCTCTATTTGCGCTTTTATTATGTATCTCTGTCCCCTATTTCTAGTAACAAACAGTGTGCTTGCTGCAGTCACGTTCTCACGAAGTAATGCAAAATTAAAACTCGTCTGAAATGTGTACCTTGACTTTACCAAACGTGGCTGTAACTAATTTTTATGGTATTGTGTCCAGTACTATTCAAATGGTAGCTCTGTGGGAATTCCTGTCGTGGTGGTAATATTCTGTGTTGTTAAAATTATTGTACGAATATGTAAAGTTATTTGTTTACCACGTTAGTAAATAAAACGGATGAAGAACAATATAGTGTTACACTTAGATTAGATAAATTGTGTCTTTGTGACTATATTCGGTAAAGGTAATTTTATAAAATTATATCGAAGCTATTAGAAATTTGTTTCGGTAAAAGTGTTTGTACACATGTAAATGGATTGCCTTCACGTAAGGTTGTGACATGGATTGTCCACCATTCGTATGAATAGTGTTTCGAATCGATTGTTCTACAATTATCTAAAAATATCTCGGTAATTCCCGTTTTCAAGTAACAATTTTTACCCAGGATTCAAGAAATGGAATCATTTCCCTTATTGTTTATGTTTCGAGTATTTTTTCCCCTGAAAATTTTTATATTATAGTAAAAATAATTGGAAGGTCATGCTACGACGAATGGGGAAAGTTCACCTTAACAGTAGCTGTTTTACAACATAGCTTATTTCATCCATTAATGAAAATTATGATTCCTTTATTCAATTAAGACTTTGTACAGTCGTCACATGGATTACAATAAAAATTGCACCGTGTGCACATAACTGAGACTCTTATTCGTACCCAAAGGCTAAGTCTTCAATGATAAACCAATGGCGTTGGAGATGTTTTGAAACAATAAATTGTGAATGAAGATGGACCAGTTTAAAATATAACTTGAACTGTATTTTGCATGTTGTAGAAGATCTTGTTGTAATCGTGATGGTACAAACTTGTCTCAGAATCTCTCGTGCGATCCTGATGGTAGAAAGTTACATTAGGCTTCTTGCACTTCTTGTCCAATGTTACAAAATTGTATCAGGCTCTGATCTCGCTCGAACGGATACGCCATGACGAAGATTCCCTCAGGGTGGGGTCAAGAGTTGGTTTTTGTAAATTGGACTAATCTATTCCAGACTAAATTCATCGGTAAGTCTAGAACAAATTTGTTAAGTTGGTGTTTTGTGTCGTGTACACATCGTAACGTTTTCTGGAGATTAAGGAATTTATATTTACGAGTGAAAAAGTAGGATTAAGATAGAAGGATAAGGTAGAATTAAGAGAAAGAGAAAAAAGGTTAAAAACGTACAAATTACTTTCTGCCACTTTTTTTTTATCCAATATATAAGTTTCTTAATGTTCTGTCTCATATTTTTTAATTTTTTCAGCATACCAAAATAATTGAGTTCTTTTAATTAAAACTCTGACTTTTCGAAAGAGTGAATTGGAAAAAGTTAACAAAATTTTCATTTGCAGTTTGAAATCGAATTCATGAGAAATGACCCAATTTATCAAACCAATATTTATACATATATTGTATGGAATCTCAGTTGCGCCACATTTCCATTGCTTACATAATAATTTTGACAAAAAAATTTCGGTTCGTATATTAATCATTGTTTCGTTTTACGGAAATGAAACTACCGTTTTCCAATAAACGTAATATTTGAATTGTCGCTGTATTTTTCCAGCGATAAAAATATCATACGAATCTATTTCAGCGGGTAGATTTTGGAAAAGAATCAATTTTGACGAATTTTTGTATTATAAAGGCTTTTGAAATGTCACGCGTTTTTTCCTGACGGTTTTGAATACGGAAAATATCTAAACTCCAGCTGTGAATAAAATTGTTCACTGCCGTTGTTTATTTATTGATTTATTTTCTATGGATTAATCATTTGCACACATGCAAAAGGAAAAAAATATTACAGAGTCACTTTGAGCAACATTCGTGCTTGATTCCATTGCTATAACAGTGTCGATAAGAGATTTCTGTTGTCTCTTGCAATAAGTGTACATATATCTCTTAAACCACACGATCTGATTTTAACATTAACATGTTTGAATCTAGAAACGATAACCTAGTTTTAAAGAAAAATAAATACTTAAATCTTCTCTTAGATAGTTCACAAAAGAATCATATCGGATATTAGCCTTCTATCCTCCAAAGAATACCTTAAAAAGTAAACAGTTTTGTTCAAATTTACATTAATTCATTGTTCATTACTCTTTACTATTAGATTTACTACTTAATACTGTATTGAATATTATGAGTACCTATAATGGAGTAACAAAATTCTCTTGTATACCAACATTGACTAAACTTTCTTTTTTGGTAGAATAGTGTGGCATACATCTAGGACATTAGTATACATTAAGAGTCTCAGATTTCGTTGATGACTTTTTTAAGGATGTCGAGTGGATTATGCTGTTTTAGTACGTGGCTATGGTTATTCGTATTTAGCAAGTTTACTACAAGTGAATTTTTATGTTTTTTGTGGCATGCCTATAGTGATTGTTTCCTATAAGTTGATAATTTCGTGCATCACTGCTAAATAGTATTTTTAAAACATGGCAAATGGTATCGTTTGTAACATAATAAGGAGTAGAAGTATGTTCTTTCATTATTATAAAAAGTGGTGAAGATAATCATTAAGATTTCAGAAGTATATTGTTATAGCCATAGATAATAATAATGAATATATACATGCGTTAGTGTATTGCCAATACATAATATTTAAATATTACTGATTTACTGTCTTGTATATGTAGGTTTTAGCCCATTGAAAAATGTAATTTCATGTTTAACGAATAGTTTCTTATATTCGACTCATACCATTTATAACATTATAATTTATGATATATGATTCTACATATGTATTTCAATTTCATTCACTAAGTAGTACAATTAAATAAAAAGAAATGTAGATCTTATTCAACGAGTACCAGAATATATTTAGTGTTATTTCAATTATTGCAGACTCGAATACTACTTCATCCTTTTCATTGTTTCGTTCACCATTTTGAAATAAGTAAGCTGGTATGATTTGTTGCGTGATCTCAGGTTTTTGTGTACCTGACTTATGGTAAGCGTCACAAATGCCAGAGATGGTCTCGTACGTATGAACAACTGTTTTTAGAAATTTCTTTGGTGTAGAAGAAATTGGTTTACTATACGAAAATACGACAAAGAGAGGTACTAAAATTCCCAGGAGTATAATTGTGAATGTGCACGCTATTTCACCTTTGTTCGTCCAAAAGTTTTTCTATCAACTCGACAGAAATATGTATTCTTTGCTGCAAGGAATTCATCTAACAATAAGATGAAGCACATACAAATGTGTGTATACGTATGACAGAATTCATCTAAAATGGAGCACGTAATAACATATGTACACATATATAATATAACAGCCACTCTTTCACATTGCATAATTTTTAAAATGTGATGCTTATTCATGTTCTTTGTTTATTCCAAACATTGTAGGGAAAAGGGATATGTATAAATACGATTGTGTCAAATTTTGCATTAAAAGTGAAGCAACTGCAAAATAAACCCGACAGACTGGATAATTATACGTGTAAACATCTACTGCAGCCGATTAAAATTACGGTGTGACTCTTCGTGACTTCTCAGTTTAAATAACCAATGAAAAACAATCATCTCCAGAACTACTATTCAGATCGATTTGAAATTTCATATGCATGTTTCGAAAATATACCTATGTTACTATATTGCTATATTTTTTTATATTGACCAAAAAAAAAGTCAAATTCATGGGCGAAGAATGAAATTTCGTTTTAAAATATTATCATTTCAATCATTTTCGATATTTCTTTGTTTCTTTGTACCTTGAATGAAATCATGCTATTGCAATAAAATAGTTTTCGAGACGACTTGTACAGTTTCGTCTATTTGTTACAAAATATATATAAATTGGTAAAAACAATATTCATATAGAAATAGCTGTCACTGATATTTGACCAAAATTCTGAAATCATTTTGAGCTTGCATTTCATTATTTAAAAGTAACTTGTAGCTTGAATATCGACATTTCCGTGCAAGCTTATGCTGCACATTTGATAACAATTTTATAACAAGAAACGCTACTACCAAACCACTGTCCATTTTGGTAATGTATGTTTACTAAACGCTCCGCTGAACAAGTACGTTGTTCGCTCGATAAAACTGAAAGCAACGGTGTTCATTACCGATGATAGACAGGTATATCAGTACCTCGTGTTCACAGAGTAGCCATTACCAAACCTCTTCAAAAAAGAGAACGAAGTAAAATATACGGAGGTAGCGATATTTAGATTTTCAAATATTCGACAAATTATTCATATTTTCTAATTACCATTGTAGGAATTTATTTAGTTAGTGCTGATGGTTATAAAATAAGGGTGAATAAAGTTCTAGGATACACGTGTATTGAATGAGGTAGTAGGAACAAAACGTTAATAAAGCACACAATTATTAACAACGCTGGCTACGCTATTCTCTCTTTACGCGACACGACACCCTTTGACAATTTTCCAACAATGACTGCCCTTAAACACTCTTCTCTCGCACCTTATGTTCTCACACGCATTCATTCCCTTTCATTCTAATCCTTAATCTCTCTCACTCCATGCATCTGGTCTCTTATGCCAAAAATTTCTTAGTTTGGCACTATCTCGATCGCTCTTCTTTCACACTCCACTCGCTCGTCTATTCCAAACACTTCGTATTCTCTCCGGACCACACGCAAGCTCTTTCATTCTCATGCATTACAACACTATTAGAGATAGTAACACATTGAAGTATCGAATCATTCTCACGACTATTTACGTTATTTGACTTAAGCTCCCGTTGATTTCTACAGTCCACACTTGAGATATGAAAAATATTCGAAAACCAAAATTATCTATTCCTCCAGATAAATGATCAGAGTACTATTGCAAAGTAGTTGAGTTGATATTAGAAGTACTCTCTTTTAAATATTTTCCACCTTCTCAAAAACACGGTAATATATTCAACAAACCTGATTAAATTATCCTCAAAAAATTAAAAAATTCCCAGTGTTCGATTGATTGTGCACCAAATATTGGTTAATAGGTTTTTTCGCTGTGTCTTACAGTAATAGAGCAACATCCTAAAGGTTAGTTTCTAGTCTAAATGCCTTTGTCCAAAACCTCTGTAGAACATCAGTATTTGAGATTCTGGGTGTGTTCAATGGTTCCATCACGACGAGCATTCGTTCTTTACTGTTCGCAACAGTTCGCTAGTTCCAAACTTGGTGTCATGTTTCTTCTGTAGACGCAGTTGAAATTACAGCTCGAGAATAGTGGCCTCGAAGGACACATTTGCTGGAAAGTTGAGCGTTTTCACGGTGTCTCGGCGATTAAAACGGGGAACAGTAATATGTCTAACGCGGCACAGCCTTATGGAAGATACAGATGAGCCAGCTTCGTGCGTTGGGATCGCTGGAAATAGCCGGCTAACACGGGTTAATCGAATCTCATCCTGTTTGCGATTGGATTAAAGTAACTCGCTTAAGACCAGGTCTGTCTAATCTCGGCATTGACCCTGTCGCTTAACTCGGTTGCCTTCCACGATGTCGAATTTTCGCCCGGTCAACCAGATAACCTCGTCAACTAGAATCGTTCGAGACACGTTCGTCAATTGTTCACCTAACGATGGTAATTCAATGCATGTGTTATGAATCGGTTTGATTTTCAGATTAAAATTATACTCTAGGCATTTCGTGGCCGTGTAACTTTCGTGAATTCTAAATCGCAGGTAACCTTTCAGGTTGCCAATGTTTATGGAAATTTAAAATTTTTAGAAAATGTTTCCATCACGGAGGATCGTGTCTGTATACACTTTGTATTATTTTCAGAAAGGGTACCTTCTGAAGTTGCCTTTTGGTTTTCCATAGTTCGTCGATTGTTCATCTAACAACAGTAATTCGATACATTCTATTCGCAAGAATCGACTGTGTACTGTGCAGCTATGAATTGGTTTGAATTTCGAATTGAAATTATATTCTAGCCATTCCGTGGCCGCGTAACTTTGATGAATTCTAAACCGTAGATAACCTTTTAGGTTGCTGATGTTTATGGAAATTTAAAATTTCTAGAAAATGTTTCCATCACGGAATATCCTCTCTGTACACTTTGTATTATTTTCAGAAAGTGTACTTTCTTAAGGTGCGTTTTAGTTTACCATAGTTCGATATCGTGTGACGTTTAGGGAACATTACTATGCTGATAGAAAAGATCTCAATGACATTAGTGATTTTTTAATAAAATGTGTAATTCTGTGTAAAACAATGGTTTCGATACATTTTAGAACACAACTGGTAGAAGATCCTTGAACGTGTTAAGGGGGGACACCGCTCTGAGACGTCAAAATATGGGTAAATTTGACGAATTTTTTTCTAAATAGTCACTGAATGAAAAATGTAGTCTTTTTCAGAGAAGATAAATATAACTTTCAGCTTCGTTTTACAATTTCGCGAAAGTAAAAATCGTACGAAATAGCGAAGTTATTCGCTTTTCTCAGAACTTCTTCTGATGAAACATTGTTTGTTGGCCGCCGCAGTTGACGAGAACTGAGAAGTTCGAAATAAAAAAATGTCGTCGATTCGTAAACTAGAGACCATTATCTAAAATACTGCGTACGATTTTTCGAAAATTTTAATAATTGTAGAAACGGTTCAATGAAGTTTGAAGAAAAAACAGTCATTCTTATCCAGAAACACGACTTTAAACGTTTATAAAAAAATTAGATAATTGACATATTAGAAAAATCGTGCGGTATATTGTAGAATACTCTGTGAAAAATATCTCTATAAAATTTGAGACAAGTCGGATGTGTAGTTCCGGAAATTTCGCGTTGAAAAATACAGTTTTGAGAAAAACGCGAACCAAGTGTATTCATCGCTGCAACTTCGCTGAATGTTTAAATTTCGAAACATCTTTTCGACATAACATTCTACAGACTTTAAACTTGAAGAAAATAAGAGAAAAGAATTCGATTCTTTTGACCGGTCAGGGTGGTGTCCCCCTTGATAACGTTGCAAGAACTCGAGTAAAATTCTAGGAAAACGAGGGGGCCAATTCCCTCTGCGTGTTTCCCATAACTCGAAAACGTGCACTCTCTTGGTTCGAGAGAAACAAACGCGACGTGTCATAAATCCCAACGATTCCAACGAAGCAAGTCGAACAGAAGCGGGTCAAAAGGAACGTTTCTCTCTGTCGGATAAATTAGGCCGGGACCTATTCTCGGGTTCCTGAACTCCGGTGCTACGAGCGCGAAATAAAAGCATCGTCGTCTGTGTCCAGTGGCGTAGAATCGATCTGACGCGCAAGGCCGATTAATAAATTGCTTCCGTTCAATTATAGGCCGTGATAAATCGATCCGTCTACAGGTAGTCGCCTGGCTCGTCACTGAGGAAATTGAGCGACGCTTGCACACATCGCCACTGACACGGCTGGAACACTCGTGGACTCGTGTACGTGCATGCACACAAAGTTGGACGATGGAAAATTGAAAAGTTAGCCCCGACCGAGATTGACTCGCCGACACAACGTTGCTTGTACCGTACCTGGCCTGTTTCTGGGCAGCGTTAAATTCGAGCAGACTCTCTTGACGAGGCTTTCCTGCAGGGAATTCGGCAATAGCCCTGCTTCGTGTTGTTCAGGGAGGGCCTCTATGAACCTGTATAATATTTCCAGCGAATATTATGCAAAGAGACCTTTCCAAATATTCAATTATCGACTATCGTTGAAACGATATCTCGAACACTTTACCAACAATTATTTTAGCGCCGATTAATGAGACATTGAAGTAGACAGTAAAGAATAATATCACACTGAAGAGTAATATGGATTTAACAGTGAACAGAAGCTGTAAAGTTTTTTTCGCAGCTTTGATAGCTTTAGGTAAACTTGAGAACTCTAGGTAGACACGGCAGCTGTACGTAGACTTTAAAGCTTTTGTAGATCTAGTAGACTTAGGTACAATTGGCAGTTCTAGGTGGACCTAATGTATGTAGATAGACTTGATAGTTTCGGGTACACATGGCGGTTATAGGTAGATCTATTAGTTTTAGGTAAAAGTGACAGGTCTGGTAAACTTAATGATCTTAAACAGTTCTAGGAGGACTTAATACTTGAACATTATTTCGGTTTAAATTATACTATTTGGAAAATGTTTTTCTTTGTTTATTTTTACTGTTCTTAAGATCGAAGAAGACACTTTTGGTTTACTTAGAAACGAACCTTCCTCTTCAACTTTCCCATTATAACCATCATCGATGAGAAAATCGATCACTGAAGATGTATTTCGGGTGCTTCTCCGGAAACTGGATTAGAATACTTTGGAATAGTAAAGAAAAAAATGTCCCACTGCAAAAGAGGTGGAATTGTGAGCCACAGAGTAGCACAGAATCGGCTTTTCGGCTTGCTGTGACTTCTTTGACGGATGACACAAAGTAGAAAGAAGCACGAAGGGGTTGAAATAAAAAAAGATGGAAAGAGATAATCGTAGGAAAAGGGTAGAAGGTCAGTGTAGAGTTTTCATCGGGGGCTTTTCTGTGGCTTCGATTCCCATTGGCTAACTGTGAGACAGCATTTTCCCTTTTCCCCCGAGAAACTCTTTCGCGACGTCTTTTATTCGTTACGTTTACCACTTCTTCTTTTCCTCTGGCTCTCTTTTGCTACCGCGTCGATCTACGTGCGAAACTTTCAACGAAACTTCTGCTACCCCTCCCCCTTCTCTTTTTTCGGTCATACTTTTTCGAAGGTGCTACCCTGATTTTAACGCTCTGTTAAATCAATAACGAATCAAAAGATTTTTTTTTCTTATTTTTTAAACTATACGAACTTTTACGATTTTCTCAAAACTATATTTTTTAACCAGGCCGACACGAAATCTCCGGAAGTACACATCCGATTTACTCAAAATTTTATAGAGATATTTTGCATAGAGTACTCTACAATGTAGAGTACGATTTTTTAAATATGTTAATTATTTAATTTTTTATAAACGTTTAAAGTCGTTTCTTTCTTTTTTTTTGATAAAAATGGTCGTTTCTTCTTCAAACTTCGACCATTTCTACAATTATTAAAATTTTCGAAAAATCTTACACTACATTTTAGATACTAGTCTCTAATTTATGAATCGATAACATTTTTTTATTTCAAACCTACCAGTTCTTTTCAACTGCGGCGGTCAACAAACAATATTTCACCAGAAGGGGTTCTGGGAACAGTGAATAACTTCGCCATTTTGTACGATTTTTATTTTCGCAAAATTGTAAAACGAAGTTAAGTTATATTTATATTCCCTGGAAAAAGACAACAATTTTCATTCAATAACTACTTAGAAAAAAAAATCGGCAAAGTTGACCCATTTTTTGACGTCTCAAATTGGTATCCCCCTTTAAGATTTAAGCTGCTGTTAAATCGAAAATTCCGATTTTGCTTCGCCGCTTTGAATATTCTCGGCTCAGCCGTGAACGAAAGAAACACCAATGTCCAATCACACTTTATTAAATCACGATTATTTGGAACCTCGAATCGTCTACGTTATTTCAGCAGAAGAAAATTGTTGCTCGACAAAAAGTAGCAAACCTTCACACGTGACAATTGTAAACAACCCGCCATTTTCAGCGTTGTGTCAACGAGACAGGTTTTCCACAAAGCCGAACGTTTCCATTTCCACGGAAATTAAGGAAAGAACGTCAACTCTGGGGATAATACGAAAACAGAAAAACAAAAAAAAAAAAAAAAAAGCAGTGGTAGTTCTATTTGCTTATTGAAAAGGGAAAGACGAAGGCAAAAACTTTTCTAATGATCGTGGCCGATGCGATGGAGTGAAAAACTTAATGGTACGCGACCAGCTAGTTGTTTACCCGTTTCCAGGACCGATGTTACGGAAAGAACGAAGAAGAATACGGAAAGGAGAAAAGAAAGCGAGAGAAAAGTCCGCTCGGAGAGATGGCACTCGACGAATTAAATTATGTGTTCACGCTCCCCACCAGTTCCTTCTTCGTTTCCGGGTTCACTCTACCGTCTGGTTTCTCGAGGGTACGGAAAACACAACCACCTCCGCTCCACGCGACTCGACTTGGTCTCGAAACTCGATAATGGGTGCTAATTAATTAATCGAAGCAACGGAGCCTTCCACGTGTCTCTCGAGAACCCTGGATATCAGAGCATAACCAACTCCCTCCTCATTCCGGAACTCGCTTTCGATACCGTGGAAAAATATTTCACAACGAATCATTTATGCGGGCAAATGTTCGAAAAGAGTATTCTATTCCATCATTTTGTAAAAATTGATTTCATCTTTTTTTGGGGATTTTTTTTATAGCTTGAAGTCCTGGAAATACGCTTCCAAAAGTCAAGTCGTTCGATGCGAAGCCATATATCGAAGGTAACGTGATCGAATTGAAATTTGTGCATTGACGTCTCGAACAATTAATTTCTTTTTTGTTTCGTTAAGAATTTCCATTAGCAAGCACATACTTTGTACATAAACGATTTTTGTCTATTTCAATTCGCATTGACAAGTCACTCTGCGTCTAATTCGTTTTGCGAGAATTCATTGAAAATGGTTAAAGAATAAACGTTGATAAATATTCGTAAAGAGTTTGTGACGGAAAATTTGAAAACGGAGATTGTCGGAGTGAGCAATGTTGACAAAACTAATCGAACAAAAATAGTAGTTATCTATTGAACATTTCGTAATGATTTTATACATTTAAAAAGCTGAGCTCGAACATTTGCAAGTAGAACAAGTTGTACCAGAAAATAAAGAAACGTCACGTAAAATAGAATAAGTAGTTTTCGTTCTCTTTCTACAAACGCGAACAATATCGAATCTTGTTTATTCGATACGTTGATGCAGACTATATTTATTATCGCCATTTGTACGTTTCGATTTCGAAACGAAAAACAAAAGTAACTCAAAGGCAAACGACAATGGAGACCGTAAAGCTTTCCTACCCTCGTCCACGAAGTGGCATCTTGCATTCTTCACTTAGATTCATAAACCATGAATGAACGAACCTATAAGCCGTAAACAATGGTTACGCCTGATACATAAGCCGCGTCAAATTATCAAGATATATATTCGTAAGGTTCTGCAGGCTCTTCTTGGCTGTCTGCGGGGGTGGGTGGGCCGAAGGAGTCCCGAGGATGAGAAACTCCACGCAGACACTCGGCCCCATTGCACCCTGGGGTCCGTATTAATGATATAATATTTCTTTGATTCACCGGAGCTTCCACGTTAACAACCCCCTAGCTTTCCCCTCCCTCAACGAAGCCCCTCTTTGGATCGTCTCTCGTTTAAACGGACTTCCAGACAAAAAAAGAGAGATAAAATTGAAGGGAGACCAAGGGGGTGACAGGAGGGGTGGACGAGTTCAAACATAGTTCCAGGAAACCCGTTTCGCATCCCTTAGAGCTCGGATAAATTACATTCATGCTCTCCGCCCCCGTCGTCTCCTTGAGCAAACAACCCCAGATCCTCGTTCAGATCGTCGACTGGAAGACGAGATCTTGAGAGTTTATTTAAATCAGAAATAACTCTCCTTACCTACCCGCCATTAATTCAGCGGCTTGACTCGGAAACGTGGCTGGACGCTTACGTTTTCCATCAATCGTGGAAATACCGACTCGCTGGATTATGACGAGTCCTCTTCCAGCTACTCTTCTCGGTGATTTCGGTGTTGTTTACGTGGAATTTTCGCGGTCCATCTGACTCAATCGGTGAAGCTCGTTGATGTACGCGGAGCTTTGGTTTTCATCTTTTGCACGAACGGCGTTATTAGATTTCTGCGGGCTTCTTTGGCCACGAAGGAAACTGATGGAGCGATTCATGTATTCTCGATACTCTTGAAAATATGACGATGGGTTTCGTATTTAGCTATCGACAATCGGATGTAATGTTACACATGGCCAGTTTGAGACTACACGTTTGCAACGAAGGAGGCCCTTTTCCATTCAAGTTCTATTTTTGAATAACAATCGTTATCGGTTGTTATGAGTGGTCGTTAGGTCTGGGTTAGGTTTTGGATAAATTGGATACCATTGTTGGTATAAGTGGTCGTTTTGAGACTACATGTTTCCAACGAAGAAGGCCCATTCAGGTTTGAGCCAAGTCTTACTTTTGGATAACAGTCATTATACTACTTCGATTTGAGCAAACGATTCCCACGTGGACGAAATTGTCTCAACAGTTGAGATATTCTAGGCTTTTTCTTAGCGCTCTTGGAAAAAGAAATTTTTTGTTTGGTGAGTAACGGTGAGAATGTAATATCGAAAATGGTCGTTTTAAGATTTTCTGTTCGCAATGAAGGTGCGTCTAACACAAGTTCTGTTTTGCGCTAAGAACATTGTTAGATACTTTTTGCACGTGGATGCAATTGGCTTGACAATTGAGATATTGCAGACTTATTCTTGATTTTCTTCGAGAGATGAATCATATATCTAACGATAGTTGTTGAAGCTATTATAGCAGAAATATTAGTTTCAAAATTTATTTGTTTTCTCATCTGGAAGTTGATTGCTATATTCTCAATATTTTGTGGTTAATGTAAGTGAAATGTATCGGTATTCGAACACTCGTATATTAAAGTAAATAGAATTTTTTTCGTCACATTTTACAGTTCGTTGAACACAAGGTTTACAATACGGTTTGCCGTAATCTTCAGTCGAATTGAATTGCAACGAAGTCAACCCCGAGAAAAGATTTCAGCAGGGACTATTTAATTACGTACGCAAAGATCAATGAAAAATTAAGATGACGTGTACTTAACAGACAAGAAATCGAATCTTCCAGTTCACTTTACTTTAGGAAGTAGCAGCTCTACCGGTCGTAAAAAATGTTTTAAGTTGGAACTTTGAAAAGTATACCAAAGAAATATTACTGTTTTCGAAACAGTTTCATGCCAGTCGGAAGTCCACGGAGAATTTTACCGCGTGTGAATAAATTTTGATTGAGCACCCGGAAAGAAGATGCGGACAAGTAAGAAAACTGAGGCGAGAAAGGAGAAGGACGATGAGTGTCCTCGTTCGAGGACAGAAACGGCTTTCTCCTTGATCCTTTGGGACGACCTGTCTTGAGAAACTTCCGTCGCATTTGTATACGTTACCCACGCGTGCCTGCATACACGTGTCTGGTGTTTGCCATTTTTCTGTTGTCCAGTTTCTCAATTGCCAAGATCAAACATTTACTATTAGAACGATCGAGTTCTTCCCAGAACAATTTTTCAGTAACTCTATATACGAAGTTATGAACTTTGTACTTTAAAATAGTTGGAAAGAGTCTTCGAATTCCTGTCAAGAAATTGAATTACTACGACGTGTGACAACACGTTGCAACACCATCAAACTGGGATCTAAAAACGTAGAATAGATCTGGGTTGGAGAAGGTCTCGTGCAATGATATTAATTATTAGCAACTAGATCTGGGCGAAAGTTTCATGATTTGATTTTATATTACTTTTCGAAGTAGGTTTGTTTCTTTTAGAAAAGTTAATATGTTGAATTATTCTCTTGGTGTCGATAAACTTGCCCTGTAGCTCTTGTACAGTGGATCCAGTGTAAGAGTTTACTCGAAGAATGTAGTATATATATCTTATTTATATTATGTCGAATGTGCACAAATAAGAAAAGAACGATATATTTCTACATAATTATCTAGAACTCCGTTATGAATGCATTTACAAAAAAATGTCAAAGGAAAAAAGTAAGTGACTCGAAGAGTACTACATCTGTAATTCTACGGTGCATGTGCATTTAAAAATTGCATCCTTTCTTTAAATGAAACTGCATATTTTTTGTTGCACAGATCCATTCCCCTGGCCATTCTAAATGAAAAATTATTAAGGTAGAAATTATTTTTTTTTTTGTAAAAGAAAATTATCGTGACAGAAAAATTATTAATTTTCGAGATATTTTCAAGAAATGTCTATATTGAAGAACGTGTTTACATTTACGACATAGTTACGAAGCATTTGAACATCTTTGATAAAGATATTTTTTGAAAATACTTTGAAAACTAATAATTTTTTTGCCATGATACCTTAATAATTTTTTACGTAGAATGGACAGGGTAATGGATCTGTGCATAAAAAAAAATATACATATAAATGTAGCATGTGAAGTTAAAAAACATGCATACAATTTTATAAATTATCTCTTTTTAAAATCCACATATAATGGAAATTTTACTATGAGTGCAACATTTCTTGCAAAATATAATATTTTTCTCTCGAGGCTTAAATAATATCCCAACTAACGTATTCAGATGAAAATTTAGAACAGTCGAGATTTTCGTCCTTGACTGTGTTGCATTACCATCACAAGTATCCCAGCCTGGTGAATTTTCTATATTTATATCTGATTATACGTTGAGAATAATTTCATGTATATGGACTGCTTGAGAAAGCCAAAGAATGAATCTCCATATCTCGAGATGCGATTGGTAGTTTGAGGTGAAGTCCTGAAGAGGTACACGTCACTCACAACTTAGTCTATTCAAGCAGCCACTTGAGAACAGTCCTCCCATTCGATCGAATGTCAATAGTGCACTTTCTTAATTTGTTACATTTAATCTCTAAATGCATAGTTTGTATTTCAAAAGTTACAAATAGAATTGAAGAAAATTACTTTACTCGTTATGATGAATAGACATCGGTTGAAAATTTTCAATCCGTCTTGCAAAAGCGTGTCGCAAATATTTTTCTAAATATAATTTTTTTCGTAAAAAATTCTATACAAACCGAGTGTACGGTTAGAACCGAGGATGTTCCAATGAACCCACGCCAAATGACTTTGACATATTTTTTTTGAAAATGATGGTTTGGATTATACTTTGCCATTTGGCACCATACTCTTCCAAACGTCGTTTCAAATTTAAACGAATGCTCACACCTTTTCTTGCCAAAAATACTTTTTCCTCCTGCAACGAAAGTGTTGGATTTTTAGCAAAAAGTCCAAGGATTACTTCAGCTTCTCAGGTGACGGTAGTTCGTTTTAGACAATGATTTGGAAAATTATCAACACTTCTCGTTTTCTTGTACCTATCTACCCATTTCTTAACAAACTGTGGAGACTTGTGCAAGTCTCTTGCAGCACTTGCAAAACTCATTTTTGGCCTTGTTGTGTCAATTATTTAAAATATACATTTTGTTTGTGCCTCGTCGACTTTTGTAATGATTATCGAGACATTGAATTGTAATTAGCGAATTTAAAGACTAAGTAAATTAATAATTATAAATAAGATGATTGATATAGAAAGATATAAGAAAGCGAAGGTTAAGTGTATCGATGTGATCGTGTTCGGTTGAGTCGAGAGTTCTTCTCAGTCGACGTCGAATTTAAGATTTTAACGTTGATAAGTTGAGACCAGGTCCTTCGTAGTCGACCTGGCCCTTGGTGTCGATTGTGTCACGTAATAATTAAGGATTTGATAAAAAATGTTGATCTCCAACGGGAGATCGAACTCTTTATTATTTTCTTCTGTATTACCTTTTAATTGCGGTACCGTCAGTCACAGATTCGTGCGGATCTAATCACGGGTCAAGACTGATCTGTCTCCTATTTATCGGGTTTTTATATCTGTTCTTGTCCTGAGTGTCCTACGTTACGTAAGGAGTGCGTCATTATGGGAACGGAAAGAGTCTCATGAGTTGTTACGGGAACGTATGCAAAAGGAATTTCGGTTATCAGCGGTCAGTCGTATGGAGTGTCATGAGTTGTTATGGGAGCGGAAAGAGTCTCATGCGTTGTTATGGGAACGTGTGCGAAAAGGAATGTTATCGGTTTTTGGTATGGTTACAATTGCAAAGACTGTGTCGTTGTTTCTGGCCGCATCTTCGAGGTAAAGGAGTCGTCCTCCGTGCGCACTTGGTGTCGCTACAAACCCCATCGGCTAGTCCGCGTGGGTTGCAGTTGTGTTGCGTTGCCTACGTGGGAACAACCGTTGACTGTCCGAATTCCTGGAAGGTTATCTCCAGAGCTCTTGACCGTCCCATTGTTTAGACAGCGAGGACCTGGCGAGAGATTCTGGCAATCGTTCCCTTGTTTAAAACTTCTTCCTGTGTTATAAACCATGCTGATCCTCTTGAACCTAGACGTCCTTCGCAGTGCAATCTTCTAACGAACTGGGCGCCCGATAAGTGATCTTCGAAAGTATCCCACGGTCCTCTAATGGCTGCAACGTCCGCTGTCCTCGGTCGCACAAAGGAACACGCAAGGGTCTACATAATTATCAACATAATTTCTATATAATTATCTAGAACTCCGTTATGAATGCATTTACGAAAAAATGTTGAAGGAAAGAAGTAAGTGACTCGACAACACATTTATAATAAACGAATTGGATCTACCATTTTGTTTTTAGCAATGTCCAACTCAGATTCGTAATCAGCGACTTCGAAAACATTGGAATACCAATTTTGATGTAAATTAATGCTCCGATATTGAAGTTATCGAATTTTTTTTTTTTTTTATTTTTTTTAAGTTTAAAGTGTGTAGAATGTTATGCCAGAAAAATATTTCGAAATTCAAATATTTATCGAAATAGCAGCGATAAATAAACTTGTTTTACGTTTTCCTCAAAACTATATTTTTCAACAGGAAATTTCCGAAACTACACATCCGATTTACTCCAAATTTTGGAGAAGTGTTCTGCATAGAGTATTCTGCAATTTATAAAACGCTTTTTTAAATATGTTAATTATCTAATTTTTTATAAACGTTTAAAATCGGGTTTTTTTATCAAAATGATGGTTTCTTCTTCAAACTCGGACCATTTCCACGATTGTTAAAATTTTCGAAAAATCGTGCTCTACATTTTAGACAACAGTCTCTAGTTTACTAATCGACAACATTTTTTTATTTCAAACCTCCCAGTTCTTGTCAACTATAGCAGCCAACGAAACAATATTTCACCAGGAGGGGTTCTGGGATCAGCGAATAACTTTGCCATCTCGCACGATTTTTACTTTCGCAAAATTGTAAAGCGAAGCTGAAAGTTGCATTTATATCCTCCGAGAAAGACTAGATTTTTCATTCAATCGCTACTTGGAGAAAAAAATTCGCGAAGTTTATCCATGTGACCCCCCTTTAACGAAACGACAAAACTCTACTCCAGATTCCCTGAAAATTGTAAGGTTACTCTTGTCGATGATCCGGTTGTGTGTTGGTAAACAACGTGTGTGCACACCCACAGGGATACACGTGGGATTCAAGCCTGTGGGGGTTGTTTACGGCGTGGCACGGGAATTCGATCCAATAACGTCTTTATGGCCGTCGTAAGGTGAATGCGGCAGCTCCTGTGCTACCAGGACGAGAAGATTGCGGTGGGGTAAGGACGGAACGTGGAAGGGTGGAGGCTACGTGTGGTAATCCGGGATCACGATTCGGGTGGGAATACCGTCTGGACTCGGTGGAGACCCTAAGATCGAGAAAACGGCTTTTTACACGCGACCACGCCGATCACCTGCACGTCTGTGTATTTTCCTTCACTCATCGACGCCAAAGAGAGGGGTGCTTCGCTCGAACTTCGCACCCTTGGTTTCTACTGTAACGATTGTTTCTTCTTCTCCAGAGTTCGAGGACGATTAAGAGCGTATCCTGAACCATTGGAAACGATTCCACATAGATTACGGCTAATTCCAAAGAAACGACTAAGCCGTTAAATATTAATAACGAGACGGAAAAGCGTGGAAGCTGAAATGAGATTCCGAATTTGTAAAAATGAATCTGGAACGTGTCGGTCGGTGATTGTTTCTTTGTATAGTTTCAATCATTCGAAGGTGTATCTTAACGAATATATTCGAAGTAAACACGTTCGAAGAACACTTTTGTTTTTAAAAGTTCTCGACAACTGCATATGTGCACCTTTGGGTTTTGTCAAGAGGAAACGAAAGTATCGAAACTAAATAGTAAGGGTATCCTTTCGGAGACTTTGAGAGAAATATTGTAATTTTGTTTCGACTATAGTGACTCTTCTGTCGAAACATAAATGTAATTTTGAAAGTTCAATGTATGCGGGCACAACAAATATGAGCAATAGTCTATCATAAACCATTTGTCATTCGCTACTGACGAAAAATACACACTCTCTCACCCTTGAGAAACTTTTACAAATGTTTTTAACGGAAATAGTCCTACTGTAGGGACTATCACGATTTTTGTTCTTACTAATAAGAACTACTAAATCTACTCCTGAATATCTCTAAATTATTCCTCGAAATACCTTGTACATATACACGTAATCGTATCCCCAAAAATAATAATCACCCCAATACCAAATGTTTTTAACGGAAATAGTCCTACTGTAGGGACTATCACGATTTTTGTTCTTACGTGCCTTTTCGAGAAAATCGACTACTGAATACCTCTAAATTATTCCTCGAAATACCTTGTACATATACACGTAATCGTATCCCCAAAAATAATAATCACCCCAATACCACCCTCTCGTGGTGATTTACGAGGCCATAAACGTTGTCTGTACCCCTGTAAGGGAGTTGGTTACCAGGAGGGATATCCACGCCTCTATGATTATCGCCATGCTACCCATTCTTTCGGTGATTGAACATTTTCAAGGCGCATTGTTGTCTTTTGAAAATATTTTCCTTAACGTAGAAAATTACGTCGGGTTCAATTTTACGTGAAGTTACGATATCGAAGAATTCATTGTTTACATTTTTCTTGAGCGTGGATGAAATTAAAATACATACGTATTTACGACGGAGATACAATTATGAAAAAACAAATAAAAGTTACACTTTGGTACACAATGTAGCTAGAAAATATTCTCGAAGAGTTCTACGGACATTTATAGAAGAAATATTTGCAAATTAGAGCAAAAGAAAAATAAAAGTATGGAATACGAACGTACAGGCTTCAAATTTTTTAATCGAAAGTCAAACATTCGGTTCTCGATCTCTGAAAAATCTTATAGTTCGATATACACGCGTTTTTGCTCGACATAGACATTTGTGACAATGTAAATAAAAGGGAAAAATATTTTAGGTAAAAATACATATAAACAAATGCAAAAACAGTAACAGATATAAAGGCATTTTAAACATATCTAACTCAAATATCGAATTCTCATACCTTTATATACAAAAACAAAATATTATAGAATTAGTTTATATGCCTTCGATTTGATTAATCATTAACGAAGACGTGATTCTGAAATTTAAATGAAAATTTTTGCAACAATCAATACAATATCCGAAACTTTCAATGTACGAGATCAAATATTCGAGTTGGAAAATTGATAGAAAATGTTTTCAAATAATTCTATTATAGCACTTACCATAGGTCCAAAAGAAATCGATATGAATTCGTGTTCACGTTAATGAATGGAAAGCAAACTTTGTGAATATTTTACAATTCGTATAACGTTTTCGATTCGTATTCGGTACAAAAAAAAAAGGTTGTTACGTACACAGCAGAAACATAATATTTGAAACTTTAGTCAATGGAAAGGTAAAAGTCAACTCTGTGAGAAGTACTTTCCTATTTTCCATTAACACCATTGTATTATGTATCAGGTACTTGACGAACTTTATTACAACAAAGATGAATCAAAACCGTTATATTATCACAACACATGAAATCAATCAACAATTCGTGAAATTTCGTCCAAACAATAAAGGGCCAGAAAAACCTTGCAAGTATCCGATAGAAATGTTGGCTCCTTCGTTCCTGCGATCAGAATTGACCGAATCGAAACGAACGAACACGTGCCTCATTTTCCCTCGTTTCACCAGCGATTACGCCCGTGAATAGATCATTTTCGCGGATCTCGCAGTGTGAGTTTAATCGGCAAACAATAGTACGGTCATTCGTCGATTTACGCCCATCCCTGCCACCCGTAACGCGGCACGCGTGGGGTTGACATAAGGACATCGTATCCTCGGTAGAAATTCACGCGGAGAATTTCCCTCCATTCGGACGAAAACCCAATTGCGCGGCTCTATGCGTCATTAGCGCTGGAAACGGAGTTAACGCCGTTAAATTCAGAACGGTTCGTCCGGCCGCGACATTATTCGCGTTGTCTGTGTGCGTTTTCGCGTTTGCACGCCTACATCACGTGCAAATTTTCCGCTCTGCCTGGATTTCGTACTTGCGCGCGTGTATGGGCAAGGCGGCACAACTCGGTCCCTGCAGAATGATGACCCCCCCATGGAAATGCGAATGAATGATCGTTCGTCCCCGTCAAACTCGATTTCCGTGAACAAACTGTACGTTTTTCGGCGACCGTTCTCGCCCGGCGAAATTTCGAATCTGGACTAATGAAGCCCTTTCTGATCCGCGTTTTTACACCTCGTGGGATTGATTTTTCTTCCGCTTGATTGTTCCGCGATTTTATATGCTTCCGGGATGGATTAATGTACATTGTGAGTCACGAGACACAGAACATTCACAATCGGTTTTGTAAGAACGTGACCAATGTAATTTAATAATTGTTACCCGCATGAAAATTATTGGGCACATTCTTCTTACCTGTGCAGCATTATGATGCTTTTGGGGGTTCTTCTGACAAAGAAAACATAACAAATTTGAGAAAAAGAGTCCTTGTTTCTGTACATAGTTTCTTTTTAGATCGATACACTTTTTCCAATGATGTTCAACAGCTTCGATACCGTGTTTATAGTGAGAATCATCGAGTTCTGCAAAATAGCCATCGATCGCAGACTCCATCTCTTCAATGTTGACAAATCTTTCATCGCAGAGTTATTTTTTCAAATTTGGAAACAGAAAATAACCCGAGGAGGATAAATCTGGCGAATAGGGTGCGCGAGGAAGTAATTCGAAATTTAACTCGTTAATTTTGGCCATTGGGATAACCGATGTGTGAACTGGTGCATTGTCTCGATGAAACAAAACCTTTTTCGTCAAATGCTGTCGTTTTTTCTCGACTTTATCGCTCAAATTCTGCAATAAATTCGCATAATACTCGCTGTTGATTGTTTTTCCTTTCTGAAGGTAATCAATGAAAATTATCTCACTTGCATCCCAAAAAACTGACGCCATAACCTTGCAAAATCCTCATTTTGAGAAGCTCCAAACATGCACCTTTACTGGGTGTTTAACTATCTTTTAAAGAATCTCTTGGTCGGTGATAACCTACCATAACGAACCACCAAAGACTATGTTCAAGAAGAAGATTCATCCAGAAAATAACATTCTTCCGATCACTATCGATATTTGCGCATACTCGACGAATCCGTTTTTCAATATGCTTTCGCGAAGTAGTGTTTCCTTTTTTTTTATAGTACGATAAGAATTTATCGTTATCATCGATTAATCGTCTTCGAATAGTTTCACAGAAAATATCTACGCCTTTTTCTTTGAATTTTGTTTGTCCTCGATTGAAGAATTTACCGTTATCGTCGATTAATCGTCTTCGAGTAGTTTCACAGAAAATATCTACACCTTTTTCTTTGAATTTTATTTGTCCTGGATTCAACGATTACTGAGAATGTTTAGCCTGTGAATATGCTTCTTTGTTCGTTGTGTTTCGTTTTGCATTACGTCCTAGCAAATTATCAACTTCGCCCACTTGTAAACGAAGTCCTTTGATTTTGTCATATATTTTACAGCAGCTTATCGCGACATTGATGACTCTTTTCGGTATGTACGCAAAAACAGTTTCGAAACTCTCAGCGTATGCAACACTTGTGACTAAAAATATCCTTATGAAACTAGAAAGTGAGACCTTTTTAATTATATAAATGCCAGATTTTCCTCGTAATTATTTCCGAGTACAAAATTTGTTAGTTATGCTCTTACTAGACAAACTGTAAATATCCCTCTTAGTATCGAAGATAGACATGTCGAAGAAGACAGTTGTTGCAAAACAGATTTTCCATTAGTCGTTATCTTGGTGATTGTGTAAAATGTATCGATGTTCTTTTTTAAACGGCACCGGGTATTTTTAGGTTCGTAATAACCGATGTCAAACGAGTTGAACGATACCATGAACGATAACCTTGAATTTTTCGAAATTTGGATTTGATGATCGAGCAATGACAATTTAAGAGTATACAATTATTTGATTCGAATTGAACGAAACGTTTAAGCCATAGTTTGTGGTCAATCGCCAAAATTTGTTTGATAATTATATCCGTATACATTTAGAAATGAGCTTTTAACTATACACAGGTTGTTGCAACGAATAAAACCCAATGGCTCGGGCAACCAAATTTCAAATGTTAATATTTCTTAAATTATCTTAAATTTCTGAATCTAAACTCATTTCAGGGTCAGCCCAAGGTTATTCATACTACGCGATAAATTTAAAAATACCTGATTATTAGTAATGGTGGTAATTAGGTGTTTTCGTATAAATAATCCACCTTGTATATTAAAGTACGTTGAAGTCTTTTCGTAACTTGGTATTTTCATTCGAGTAGCCCGAATATAAAAGCAATCTGTTGAAATTCTCGATCCTGATCGAGCAATCGTATTCGTTCGAAATTGTAGCTCGAATAATTGAGTTCGATGTATCGAGTTTCTTCGAGCTGTGAACGAGCTTCAGTTATCCGGACACTTCAGCTCTGTTTCGAATGCGGCAGCATTTTCCGAAGGGATCTCGGTAGCGGTAGAATGTAATAATAAAATAATCTCGGCATTCCAACGGAGGCCCTGTTCTCGATCTTTTGTCAAAAGTCCCAGGAAGGGCAAATTTGCTTTATTAAATTCCTTTTCGGCCACCTTAAGTATTCAACCCCTTCGTTCTCTGTCGTTCTTTCTAACAGAACGAAACGCGAGCAGCTCCCCCGATAATTCGAAACCTTCTGTTCCCTCTCCCGTCTATATCATTTCTTTTATTCTCTTTCCTATATCTCCCGAGGATTGAATAATAAGCCATTGAATTCGTAAATATGAGACCCGAGAAATCATCTTCCTCTCGTTCCCGCACTGCGCGACATACCTTTAAGCAATATCGATTCGAACTGAAAAAAGAAATATGGCGCGCACGATAGGGTTGAGGGTGGGGGTAGTGGATCAGAGGTATGATGCAGATGCAGCGTTTCCTCTCAACCGACGATTGAAAAGCATCATGGAAAACGGAGGAACGAGTCGTGGAAGAGATTGAGAGACCTGGGTACAGGATGGTGGAGACCGGTGTTCATTCTGAACGTCACGAAATCGATGCGTTAAGCTGGAATCGAGTTTGGTTAACATGGACTAACTTTACGATACGAACGTTAACTACTTTTTATTTTTCAGATTTCAAACTTGTACGATCCGTTATCTTAAAGTTCTATTATTCGATTGGTTACTGGAACTGGGTTTTGGATAATATGATCCACGTCCGTGAAATAAACGTGATTTCTTTATTTGGGCTTCAGTCGAGGTTTCGACCACAATTATTACTACGATCAATTTCACGAATTTTCTGACGATTCTTTCCTTTGCTATTTTATAATTTTAATATTTCATTGATAAACTATTGATTCATGTTTATAGAATATTTCTATATTTAGAATTTAGTATCTGTATGATACTTTACCTCGGTGTTCTGCAATTTAATTAGCTGTTGAGCTCTAATCAATAGCAACTGATAAGGGTAAATTCTAATCATACAAAAAATAATCACTAGGTGATTAGGACATTTGTGAAAACAGAGAAATATAACGTCTACCAGCAGTGCAACTCTTCGTAAACTTGGATTAATCGTATGTGTTACGACAAAGAGATAAAAATTCTGAATAATAGTACCTCAGTTGTATTACCAAATGTATATGTTACACCAAAAAAATTAGCAAGTATTTTTAAAGCGAATTCAAATATATTATTAATTTTGTATCTACATTTATGTATGTCTAAATGTGTGAAAAAAAGACTGCATTGTTACATCTTTATAAGCTATGATCAAAGGTTATATCGATCATACCAGATTTTTTCAAATATAGAATCTCGTCTATAATTTTCATTACTCGGTTATTTCATATATTCACCGGTAGATGGTGATTATATTAAATTACAACAAAGAAATTGAAGAGGTAAGATTCAGACAATGGGTTATTACCCATATTTGAATATAATTTTTTCATGTAAGCATTGAAAAATTATTTTCATTTTTATCGAAAATCTGATCGGTTAATTGGAAATACAAAATATTGCATATAACGCTATATCGATAGCAGTAATCCAGTTTATATTTTTCACGTTTCTTCGTTTTGGAACAGAATCTCGAGTTCCTGAGGATATCTTAGGTTTTTGAAGAATTTCTCTATGGAGATATATTTCCTCTTCTTTAAAACAGAAACTTGCTCGAAAGATGATGTAATCAGAATGTTGATATTTCATTACTTTGTTAAGTAGTATTTATTATTCCGTGAGTTTGCGAATGTTTCAGTTTCGATTCAGAGAAAACGAAACCTCTGATTAAATTGCTGAATCGTTCGAATTGCGTATACTCCTGTCGAGTTTTTTCGTCGCACGTCTTTCACTCATAGTGTGTTTACATATAGGCGATTAAGAACGTTATGAGAGTTTGAAACTAAGGAACAGCAAGAGTACTTGAATGATACGTAGACGGAATACGCAGAAATTCAATTACAGAGATAATTCTGTATTAATATTTGGATTCCGTGTAAGTCGAAATATCTAGTAACCTTTTTATCTTCGTTTGGATTTTATAAAGTGTCAACTGTTTCGAAAAGTTACGACCGCTTAAATTAAACTCGTTGGCTCGAAGTTACTTTTTTCAATTTCAAAAGAAAACGCTTAAGATACTCTAAAATATCTACCGCGTTTCATGGAGTGACGTTAATTTAAAGACTACAATTTCTTACTCTCTGTCTAAGTAAGAAAAGAATGTCATCGTCAAGACTGTTTCTTTTCTAAAAGTTATCGTTCCAAAAATGATCGTTTCTTAGTGAAAATTAAGAAACTTTGCAAAACTGATTACAACGTCCACGAAAGATTTTTCTTTGCGCGTAATAAGAGGTAAACAAAGCCAAGGACATTGAAAGAGATGCAAAAAATGAATTACAGTACAGTTATAATTAATATCATTCAATGGTTTCTACCATATTTTGTTTTTTATGAAACCTTTATACCAAGTAGTTATTACAAATATATTCAACACGTATTTAACTCTTATCCGCATAATTCGTATTCTATTCTTACATTTATTCCATTAAATCAACTATTGTCTAATCAAATATTATTCAAACATATTCGTGTTTGGTGTCATTTCATTTCGAGAGAACCTCGTGAATTTGATTCAAATAATTGTACAAGGATGAAGTAAAGAATAAGAAAGTATTATTTTTCTGTTTTGATAATTTGTTAATAGACTAGTAGACATTATAAACGAATTCTCATTTGAGAAATTTCGGGTCGAAGTTCTAACGTAAAAAGTCTCTAGAAACTATAACCTTTTCTTTTAAACTTCTTCTTCTATAAAATATGCAATTTCTACCGTCAAGTGTTTCATAATTAAAATCTTGATAAGCTATTAAAAATTGTATTTCCACCTCGTTTCCTGTAATCGATCCTTGCATCCAATATTGCCATATGTACCTCTTGAATAATTCTAGTCAGTCATTTTATAATAATTTAAGCAAGAAATGTACCCAGAATTGTTAATTCTGTCTAAAGAAACACTTTTAACAAAAACATTAAACAATCGTATGATTCTCAGTGTTTTTGCCTCTCGCCGACTTTTGTAATGGTCGGCCGAGACAATGAGTTAAAGTTAGAAAGTTGTGGTTAAAAAACAATATATTATTTATAATTAATACAATGGATACGCATATAAGAAAGCGATGGTTGAATATTTGATCTGCTCGTGTTCCTTAAGTCGCTTAGTCGACTCGCTCGTCGGTGTCGATGCTAAGAGAAACATAGCGTTTGAATCGGGAGGTCACTCCCGATTCACTAATTGTGCGATCTGTTCCTTCGCGTCGATTTTGAAAGACTGTCAAATTCTTCTGGCCACATCCTGGAGGAAAAGAAGTCGTCCTTCCCCCTCCATGCTTAGTGTCGTGTGCCTAGTGTCGCGTGCTTGGTACCGCGTGCAAATCCCAAAGACTAGTCCACGTGGACTGCAACTGCGTTGCGTCAGCCATTGTCCACTCGAATTCCTGGAAGGCTATCTTCCAAAGGCCTAGCCTCCCGATGAGTGATCCTTGCTGTGTCCCCCGTTGGTTTGGTGACTGCAGATCCTCTTGAAACTAGCCGCTCCTCGCGGTGCTATCTTCCAAAGGCCTAGCCGCTGGATGAGTGATCCTAGCTGTGTCTCGCATCGGTTTGGTTACTGCCGATCGTCTTGCTGTCCTTGTTCGTACTGTTATGCAGGAGGGAAGGGTTGAAGGAACACTTGTGTAGAATTCAACGATCCCTTGGCACTTTACTGAGGTTTAATTAAAATAGACCAATTGACAAGAATCTCGCGGACGTACTTAGCACTTATCGATATCTTAGAGAAGAGTGGCCCTCGGGGTCTTCGACGGGTCTTTATACGGTTCGGTGACAAAGAAGGAGTTCGATCCCAGCCTGCGGTTCCTACGGGGAGTCACGTAGGCTGGTCCAAGAAATGTTTTGGCTGACTTACGTTATCCGACTTCTGTGAATTGGCTCGCATGGGAACAGAGATTAATCCTAAAGATGCAACGCGGTAGGTATCGTATCATGATTACGGTTTCGGTATAACAGTACAAAGGGAGCCGCGAAGTCCCAACACTCAGGATTTTATCCAATCATCTGATTCCACGCACTGTGTATTGCCAAATATCACATTCGAAGGTATTTCAGTCTTCGAAAAACTTTCGTATCTTGTAGATCCATTAGTGAATTTTCCAAGTTCTATCGGTGCAGTACATTCGTAACCGAAAAGGTACTCTGTCGGTATACGAGACTTATCAGTCGTATGATAAATATCATAAAACAATAGATAAGAAAGGTCGTTTAAATCTGATGTGAAAATTTGCACTTGAAAACAGAATTTACTGTATTCTTATTTTATTATTCAATTGTGAGATCTTGTGTTTTTTCTCAACTGCCAAGTCTGGTACGTTGACTTCGACTAACCACAATTGGCTCGTTTTCTGTTCCAGGCGTTTTTGGAAATGGCGGATGAGAATGCTGCAGCGACGATGGTAAGCTACTACGCCTCTTCTATCGCTCAACTCCGTGGCAGAGCAGTCTACGTCCAATTCAGCAATCATAGAGAGCTCAAAACAGACCAAACACACACCAACAACGCGGTAAGTAGATTATTGAACATTGCTATCGTTGCCTCTGACTATGAACGCTGTTCTTTGTTCTATGTAACTTGTGTAAACGAGCCAGACTATTTTTTCGAAGCATCTAATTGTTTATACACCGAACTGACCTTTCATATTATCTACGAATGATCACTTAACGTTTGAAAAGTAATTATATCGACCACGTATGGACCAGAATAATTTATAGTTGTTCTATCTCAATTACAAGACCTTGAGATGGACGACATTACGTATCATCTGACATTTGAAGAGAAGAAGACATTATTGATTTAGTTCCAATTGGATCAGCATATACGTTTACAAAGGATAAATACATTTCGTATTAAAATTATAATCTTTGCTTTTTCTGACACGTAGAGTTGTTCGAAGAGTTGCAAGGTTTATTGCATTTAATTAAATAGAATCAGTAGACTACAGTTTTTTCCAATTATAAGAAACCAAATCAAGTGCATTTGTATTCACGGATATCTGCCGAGCCCCGATAATATAAGTCGATACCGATAAAAATGTTTATCTCTTCTAATATATTCTCACGAGATCACTAGAGAATTAACCAAGTTCGTTTTTCCAACGAAAATGAGCTGAAATTCGTACTGGTTGGAAGTTGCGCGTATTTGTACAATTTGAAAATGATTCGAATAATGGATAATTAAAATTTTAATCGTTTTAATTAGTTTGTGTTTATACTCATTTCCATTAGAGGATTCACGTAAATCCAGTGACAATATTCTCACGAAATTACAATGAAAAATATTCAAATTGAAAGTCTAGTTACCGGATGAATTTTGATCTCTCGTACGATAAAAGTCGGGATTATTCCGTTTCACATATGAGGCTAGAAACTACTCCCTATATCCAGATAGAAATTATTTCACATATCAGAATAGAAACCGTTTCATATATCCGGGTATATCGCTCCATCGGTATGTCGACAAATTTCTCTAAAAGTCGAGCCGTTGTTCCAATATTCTTTTATTAAAAAAAAAAAAAAAAACAACTCAAAATCTCTAGTTGCGTGAAATATCTGCGATTAGAAGATCACTTCGTCTTAAAAGGAATATTTTGCTCGTGAGATTCAAAGTCGTGTCAAGACTAAAAAAGGAACGCGTCAGGCGCGGTACATACCTTGGAGGAACCCAAGGTAATGTATTCAACGGTATTTTCTCACTGAAATTAGTATTTTAGAAAAAGGAGGGAGAGAAGGAGCGAGCGAGAAAGAAAAGGGGAGGGGAGAAACAGAGATAGAGAGAGAGAGAGAGAAAGAAAATGGTGGGCACCCGGCGGGTGTACTTCCTTATAACTAAGGGAGCCGTGTTTCTACATCTACCGGTTGAATATATGAAAACCAAGCGGCGCAGTAATTTTCAGCAGAGGCTAAAGAAAGCAGAGGCGCTCTTTGGAACCGCGCGAATCCCGGAGTTCGCTCTTCCATATTCAGTTACTGCGGAGCAGTTCGCGCAATTACTTTTTAACGAGTGGCTCGCTATGCCCTTAATATTTTCATAATTTCGCCCCGTAGAGGCCGAGCTGTTTTTTCTGTGCGGAACACGCGTACAAAAGCGCGGGGAACTTTCTTTCGTTTCGTCGCGAACGAGCGAATTCTAAACGACATTTCATAGACAGACTTAATTCATTCGATTAGTTGTGGATTGTGTTCGCAGTAAAGATTGCACCGTATAACATATTCCGTGCACATTTCACTTGCATATTCCGTCGAGGACGGAACAAGTGTGTTGTTTTTAATATAAACACGCGAAGCTGGAGTCTTGGGTATTTATTTTTATTTTAGTTGCTCGTTAAGAAGATAGACATTTTGGTGTAGCTAATAATCGAAGAAAAAACGCGAGTACATTTAACATGCATGAACGTACTTACATAATCGTTTACAAACATGCATAACTATACCGAAATTATTGTACGTAAATACATTCTATGGAAGAAAGATATACCAAGAGAAGAGGTGGAAGTTTTTATTACTTATATTTATTTTGTTTTATTTGATGATGATTGCATATTATAATTAAATCCGCGCGAAAGAAATAAATATGGAACAGAAGGTATACTAGCCTAAGTCAAAGTATGTATGACTTACGTCACGAACGGTTGAAATGTGAAATGATTCAGAAATACTCGGATTAGAAAAATTTGTGAACCTTTTACAAATTAGTTTGATGTTTACCACGTGATGTGCGATAAAATATCTTAAAAAATGGAGACTAGTCTCTAGAATAAGAAGAAAAATAGTTATCTGATTGTTCGGTTTATATACAACAAGTAGTTCTATTTGTGTTTTTCGTTGTTCAAGGATCAGTATCCAAGTTGTGATAGTATAGAATTATGGTGCCAATGGACTATAAGAGAGCTTTTGTAGATTGATAAACTAATTGTAAGTCGAAACATAAACTGCTATGGCATAAAAATGGGAGTTCTTACTAACATGATTTACAATAGGAGAAATAGCTGCAAAGATCATACAAGACCTACAAAAATGTTTTGTTACTCTTTTTCAATCGTAGCAGTAACGACATTTGTAACAAAAAAATTAAATAATTGAACTATATTTCAACTATGAATTTGGTACAAAATTATAATATCAAGAATACGTAAATATTTGAAAAATACTCAATTATGTTTTCGAGGCGATAATTATCGTAGTAGATAAAACAATAGTTTTATTTAAGCAGTTTACTTAATTATAAGAGACCTTTCCTAGGTTACATGACCTGATTATGGAATCCGTATGAATGAATACGTAAATGAACTACAAAAACTGAAACAATAGGAAATATTTAATTTCCTGAACAATTGATAAGTTTTGGACACGTAGTATGTTCATAGAGAGTGTTATACAAAAGTTGGTGATAATCAGATCTAATAGTTTTATCGTTTGAAGTTTTGATTCTGAGCAATTTCAACTACTCTTATGAGAATTGTAGACTACAAATATGGTTCTTACCAGTGGTTACCCTCTTTTAGTTGAGCAAGGAAGCTGCGTTTCATTCTAGATTTGCCTAGAGGCTGCCAAGTCTGAGGAGAGGGTGCTAAATGAACCAAGTTATGCTTACTGTAGTTAATTACTTGCAAATTATTTTGAACCCTTGAACAACTAATTAATGAACTTCAAGTGAATTTGAACTTGTACTCGATAAACTTGGAGTATTAAATGGTGAATAAATTGAATTCGTCGCTCAAGTCGTGTGGAAGAATGTGAAGTTACGATATACAGTTAAAATTTTAAACTGCAAGAACGAATTAAACAATCTATGTTGAGAACATTCTTCACGCTTCTCTGACACGAGGTTTACTACTTACTATTATTGACTGGTCGAATAAAAAGAACAGTGTTTTTCAAAAATCTGTATTGCTTTCTTCGACAAGATTTTGTATTAGATACAATTAATATTTGAGATTTTAAGTCAAGAAGTCATTCGATAATTCAGACAATCTGTTTCGTAAAATGTCAAAACAGTTTTTGGTTGAATAATATTCAATTGTTTGTGCAATCCCTTTCCACTTCGATTATCGACATCTTCGATCGTATTCCCATTGAAGCGTATAATTTGGGGTTTGTGCGAAACTGTGGCGACAATGTTGTATCCTGTTTCAAAGAGCACAGCAAATGCGTTTTCGAGATTCAGATTAACCCATTTGCATCAAGAAACGGAATTAGTTGCTAATGCATTGAGTTACCAACATCATCGAGTGCAGAATAATTTGCAAGCGTCGGCCTATTTAGAAATTATTTGCAGCGATAATCCAAGTATGCATTGAACTACTTACGACATCGATATTTAGTTGACAATCGGCTGTTGTCATTGACAATATAAGATTTTCCAACCTGATCGCGCGTGAAATATTCCGCTTCTGGATACAAATTGAACAGTACAATTTCAGATGCAGTTATCGATTTTCTTCTTCTTTTTTCATTTTCTTAAGGATTCTAGTCTTAAAAGTACTATTTTAAAAAGTTTGCAGCGAATGTCGAAAAATCGGTAAGATTATAGAACTTCGAATCGAACTCTCTATATGCTAGAATAGAATAAGCTGAGTTTTTAAAGTCATTTTTCTCGAGTATATGCTAGTTGGAGTTAGCAACAAAAATTATAATCGTCATTAATAATACTAAGGAATCGTATTTAATTATAAAATTAGAATACTGTTATTAAATTTGATATTACGTTTACTCACTTAACTTGTAACCAAATTTTAAAATCGTTACAGCCTTGTGTAAACAGTCGAATTTTTCTAATTAGTTCCAATACCGTGGAATTGTTACAAAATATTTCCAATATAAATATAAACTTTTTAATTATCAGCCAATAACTTGTGTTGATCTGCTTTTTTTAACTAAATGTTTTTAAAAATATTCCAACTGATTCGTAATAAATTTCCAAAGGACGGTAAATTTCCATTGTTTTCTCTTTGTATTGGGCAACAGTTAACGATGAAATTTTATCGATTAGATTGACATAAATAAAATTCAATGGACGACAAGCTCGAAATTTTTTCCAATAATATCGAGACATGTAAAACTGTTGTTTAAGAAGCATATGGAAACCAGCGAACCCTTTTACCAGCCAGGTCTAGTTAATAAACAGTTGAGTCCGGGAACTGCATTATAATTAATGTGTTCATAATTTATGAACAACCATCTGGAGCGAGAGGGTCCATCTTCTCCGTGATCCTTGTCTCCGCTGTATTCTCCAGTTCAGGTGACAATGTCCATCATACACGTTGTCTTTGCAGGTGTTTGGGTGTCTCCCGCACATGTCTCTGCAGTTGTCATCTATCGCGTTACATGACACGTCTTAGTCACGATTGCTTCCTGTTCTATGGAACATTGGACTTGGAGCATTTTCTGATCAAAATTCTCTTCGAAGTTTCTACCCTCAACGGTTATTCTATTCTCGAACAATAAATAAACTTACAGCATGGCATTAATTATAAAATTTACCAGATGCGTACAGTGGTTAGATTATTCAACGAATAATTTGATTTCATAATTGATTGTTCTTTAATATTTAAAATAATTTTATATCTAGCGAAAGCCTTCATTCATAATAGGGTAATTTAATTCGAATTAATGGTGCGTTCTATTGAATATTGTTGGATATTATTTTACAGTTTCTTATTAGGAGAAGACTTAGTACAAACGTGTGGATCTTGATGAAAAGAATTAAATAGTATTATATTTTTTGTTTTCTGTAAAATGAATATTTACAATTGAAAATACATTTCTTCTTTTATAAGAATCACACTTTTTCTAGATATAAATATTTATTTTGAGAAAATAGTATTAGACTTTTTTGTTCCTTTTATACAAATGTATAACGTCATATTTCTGTTTTTTCTATATAAGGATCTTGAAGTGTGATTCGTTGAACAATTCGTTCGCAACTTACAATTCGACACATAACTCCTTGTAAAAGTACATTTTCACTTACTCGAATTTCACCATTTATTAATAATTAATCTTCGATATTTTTGTAACCTACTAGCTGATCAATATTTTCAATTCCATATCCATAGAAAGAATTATTTACCTATTGTAAAAAGGAAGATTTCTAATTTTCCGTCGGCACGTTTACAGCGTCATTAGAATTCATTTACATAAACTAAAGCTCGGTCAATTTTTGACGTCACTGGCTTTCAGTCCGTTTGGAGTTCGTTTCTTTTCTCCAATGACAGCGATTTGTTAACAAAATTTCTCTCTCGAAAGTCACTTTAATTCTCCGGTTGAAGTGTTCGTCGCGTAAATTGCACTTCTATGTACCCGATTTAGGCAACAAGTTTGTTACAAAACAATTTCCCGAATCGCTTGTAAACACTTTACTCGTTGACATTACGCTCCAATTATTTTACGTCACTTCATCTTGTATAAGTAATTTATTTTAAGGAATCGTGGACTCTTTAATAATATCCCTTTGGGTAGTAACATTTCGTAAATACGTTCTAAAGAAAATTAAACTTCGGTACTTCCATCGATAAACAATTTTATACGAATGTGTACAAATCAAGTAATAATAATCGATCATAAGTCTGACACGAATGACTTGTAAATAAATTTATTCACTGCGTACTTTACTATTGCATACTTATCTGATTCGTGTTATAGTATTTTTTCACATTTTAGATTAATCATTTCATCACCCGATATTGTTCAAATATTTTCTACATGGCAATTGCTTTTATATACATTCTTAAAATTTTATAAATTATTAAACAACTTTCCACAGTTATGAGTATTATTAGATAATTATTAGTCTTTACTTCTCAAATACGAAGATATTTTTATATAAATTTTCCATTTTGTTCACAATGTCCTAATACTGTATCAAAATGTTCAACATTTTTCTCGTGTTAATTGTTTCAGTATTTATTTCGTAGAATCATAAATAATGAAGATATTTAAGTGTTCTCGTTTAAATGGGCCATTCTGTGTATAACTTTATTTCTAGAAATCTTGCATTGCATATAACTTGGATTTAGGAAATTCTGCTATAGTATTATTAGGTATTAATTGTTACAGATGAAATTACTGTATGTACAAGTAGAATTCATAAATTACTGTAAATACGGATTGGATAGAGAATTGTAATCAATATTGTTCGTGTCTCAGTTTAAAAATGTAACGCGACTCTGTGACGCGGAAAACGAGCAAATTAGTTTCACGATGAAATATGGTGCCGATTTCTGCGACGATATCATCAATATTTTTTTTTTTATTGTTTTTCCTGGGGCGGATCGAAGCGCAAGAAATGGGCTTCGAAACTTTTTATGACAGTTTCTTCTCCGCTATAAAGTGGAGAGAAATTACTTATTAATTGCGAAACTTTCTGAGGCCGCGGTGCGCGGCAGAAAGGAAGGGAGAAAGACGAGCTTCCTCTATCTCGTTGTTGTTGTTTTTTTTTTGTTTTAAACAATGAAAATAGTTTTAATCTACTTTGGCGGAAACTTCAGATACAATGGTTTAGTTTATCGAGTTCGAGTAAACTCGAGAAAGTGGAAGATTTCATTAAAATAATGGGAATCGTGGAAAGAATATTGTTGTTTCAACCTTAAATAAATTTTTCTTTCGGTATATCTTCCGCGATAAATTCATGATACCGTTCATAATCGACAAGATATAAATATTGTGCATCGTTTACTAAATCGATTGTATAAACATTTTTCTGTGAGATACTTTAGATTTTTTAATCATTTTATTCAATTTGTCAGCGTAACACTACTCCGGATAAAAGTTTGTATTTTTTGAAACTTAGAAATTTTTAATAATTTGAATTAAATTTCACATATGAGTACGCGACATCCGCTTTAATTGTTTAATTGTTAATTCACCTTCACGGCCAAGTTATTCAAATATTCGTAACAATTATTTTGTTCACATCCTATGAAACAATTGTTTCGTGTATGTCCCTGAACAATGACAAGATTGCAACGTGATTTCACTTTTTCACTCAATAACAAGCAATGGCGGAAAAAACGTTCTTTGTCTATCGAATATTCAGAGCGTTCCAAAGCCTAAATTATTCTTTCTCTATTTGATAAAGACGCTTCGAATTCGAAGAAATTTCCACGTGAACGATACTGGCTCCATGGAAAAATGTTCTCTAAGAATTTTCCAACGTCCATTCACGCAAGACTACATTTAATTCAAAGCATAGAGCTTCATTCGAAAGAAAAAAGGCGCGGTTAGAAATTACCGACCAACGACTGAATTAAATAAACTCGTTAGATGAATTTTATTCGTGGAACAAAAATTTAAAAATTCATTTCCAAATCAAAGTTTACGCAATCATGAAGAAATGTTTTCTCGAGGCTACCGTAATTTTCAAATTATTTTGAGATATTATTATTTTGAGAATTATCATAAAGATAAATATTACAGGAATACTTGAGGAATTTTATAAAATTTCGAAACGTCTAGAAATTAAGGTATTTAAGAATATTTGTTTGTAAATACACCGTAAAATCATTTTCCTATTATTACTATTAATGTCATTGATTATATTATTGTTACTATTATTAGTAGATCCATAATCGTAGAAATAATACATACGAGAGCATTTAATTGGTATGAGACATGAAAATTGATTAGCCTTTCAAGGCCACAACCAGGTAACCATCTTCACTAAATCATTTAACTGTCCCCTCTCTTGTATTTAAATTAAAACTATAGAGACTATGTACTATGTTTACATAGTAATAGGTTGCTTGATAAGTTTCGTCGTTCGATAAGAAATGGCGCTATTAGGTTCGTCGTTTTATTTTTCTAAAAATGATACTACTGATTGTGAACATGTATGAAGTTTCATGCAGATCGTTGTTCAAAGTTGAAGTGTCATACTATTTTTTCCACAGTGGAGAAAACGACAAAACTTATCGAACAACTCAGTATAAACGTAGAAAACGTGACCGATTTATCGAAGAAAGTAACGTCGTGCGGTCAATTGAGATAAATTCAACGATAGTTTAAGAAATTAGTGTTGTTTTGTCTCAATCGTGGCAATGTAATTGTATCAAGGGAAGCACGTAACTAGGTCATGCTTCATCGGAGATTCTGCCAAAGAATTGTACGATTGTGAAATATTCAACCATTTGAACGAAACTCAATTCTCTTCTTTTCACTAAGGATGTATATTTTCTTTCGTAAAAGAAATATATAATATCATTTTTTACATATTTTTACATTAATCAACGGCAAAAGCGTTTATTTGTCACGAAAAGGGATCAATGAAGGATATAAAATAAATTTGTTTGGATATTTGTTACGCTAAGTCGTAAAATATTCCGTGCCATGCATCAAGAAGAGGAAAGAACAGTTTTTCACTATTTACTCGTTTATTTATTATTATATTCTCTCTCTCTCTCTCTCTCTCTCTCTCTCTCTCTCTCTCTCTCTCTCTCTCTCGCTCTCGCTCTCTCTTTTTTTCGCGCGTGACCGCGAAACTTCGAGACTCCCCGTGGAATTGGTGTCCGTTTCCGGGAAGTTGTCGGATCATTCGATAGGAAAGAGCAGTTTGGCCACTCTTGAGACACCTCTGGAGACCAACGCGCCATCGCAAAACCGGGGACTCTGTCGGATAAGTTGAATCTTGTTTGTTAATGATAACGACGTTTAACATCGATCGATCAGCGGCTCTGCAATTTTCGTGCAAACACTTAACGCGCAATTTTTGCGAAAATATCGACAATTCGCAAGATCAATTTCCGATGACTTTGAAACTAAATAATAAGATTTATTTGTGGGAAAAACAATGGTGCTGGTGATAATTATATTTCTCTTATATTTCGAAGGAATATACGATCAGGAATAAACTAGAAATAAATAAGTAATGTTTTCTGGAAAAATATATAAAACAACATTTTTTTACTATAATATAGAAATAAATATTTTTCTAGCTATATTTTTTTCACCTATATTTGTCTAGCTTTTCTTAAACGTCGGTAAGTCCAAAAATAGCACAAAAGTCTATTATGCCCTGTGAAGGTGTCTCACTTATGGAACCGAGCTTGTGATAACCTAAAAAAGAGTTAGGTTAAGCTCATTGGCCTTCGTATACGTAGAGGTAGAAAGGAAAAATAGGAGAGACGGTGAATATTAGCGATAACTTCACAGAAATAAATTGTAACGATCTAACAGAGAGAAATCATGCACCCCAGCAACGAGTACTATACGTAGGATTCATTTTGATCTTTGGGTATAACAGTTTCGGTATAACTGAACACCTCTCATAAATGTGATGGAGAAGATGACTTCTAAACAGGAATTACGTGATTTTTAAACACGAATTGTGTAACGTCGCTGACAGTGAGCTTTTATCGATTAGATATCTTATTCTTGAAATATTTATCGTGTAATGAGTCAGGAGGTGTATTTATCCGACAATTCATACATTTTCGAATAAATTGTCTCATGTTTGAGAACGGAGATAAATTGGAGCAAGTGGATACTGATGAACGATAGTGCAAGTCCGCTGGTTTCCATCCAGAAGCATTTTAACGGGACGAATAAAGATAGTTTGGTTTCCTAGCGTGAAACCGCCCCCTAGCAGAGGTCGAGTGATTTCTCGCTGAACATCCCGGCTGACAAACGACGCCGAAAAAGCAATCGCCGTGAAAGCCTCGGCAATGCTTCCATGCACGTGCGTTGCTCTGCTTTGCGTCTTCTGAACGTGGACCGTGTCGGGGAATTTCTATAACGTTGAATGCGCCTCGCGTTGCTCAAGCGAGAGGAATCCTGCTGCTGTTTGTCCAGACCTGCTGATAAGAATTTTATGGGAGAAGGCAGGTGATTCGAGGCTCCAAATAATCGTGATTCGGTAAACTGTGATTGGACATAGGTGTTTCTATTGTTCATGGGTGAGTCGGAAATATTCAAAGCGATGAAGCAAAATTTGAAGTTTTGTTTTAACAGCAGCTTAAATCTTAAGGAGGGACGTCATTCCGAGACGTCAGAAAATGGGTGAATTTTGCGAATTTTTTTCTAGGTGATTACTAAATGAAAAATGTCGTTTTTTTTTCAGAAAGTATGAGTATAATTTTCAGTTTCGTTTTACAATTTTGTGAAAGTTAAAATCGTACAAAATGGCGAAGGTATTCGCTGTTCCCAGAACCCCTTCTGGTGAAATATTGTTCGTTGGCCACCACAGTTGACAAGAACTGAGAGATTTGAAATAAAAGAATGTTGTCGATTCGTAAACTAGAGACTATTATCTAAAATACTGCGTGCGATTTTTCGAAAATTTTAATAATTGTAGAAATGGTTCAAAGAAGTTTGAAGAAAACACAATCATTCTTATCTAAAAACACGACTTTAAACGTTTATAAACAATTAGATAATTAATGTATTTAAAAAATCGTACTCTATATTGTAGAATACTCTATGCAGAGTATCTCTATAAAATTTGAAGTAAATCGGATGTGTAGCTCCGGAGATTTGGTGTTGAAAAGTATAGTTTTGAGAAAAACGTAAAACAAGTATATTTATCGCTGCAACTTCGCTAAATGTTTAAATTTCGAAACATCTTTTCGACGTAACATTCTACACACTTTAAACTTGAAGAAAATAAGAAAAAAAGACTAGTCAGGTTGGTGTCCCCCCCTTAAGAAATTGTCAAAGAACTCGACTGTAAATTAATATCCGTTAATTCTGTATCAATTTTAAGATGAACAGGATAGAATTGTTTGCGGTAGAAATATTTCTCGCAAAATGAGATCTATCGAACAAGAATTTTTCTAATTTCGCTCAATTTGAAATTTATAAATAAAATCAAACTCTGGTAAACGAATCGGTTGAAAAATTCAAGACCAAATAATTGAGTTCATTTGATCTGTATTAACACTGAGAAGATTTAAATGATTTTATATCGAAATATTTTTGAAGTACTAGAATGCTACGAACAAAATCTTAACAAACTTAAGTATTTCGTTCGAATATTATTATAAAAACATACTATAATACCATTACTTACTATAATGTAATCAGATCAGTGTACCTTTTTTAAAATAGCAATGTACAGAATATTGTTAATAAAATATCTTCGGTGAAAGTGATGTTGAAAAATGGGCAACTTAACGAACTAGATTTACAGTCCTATGAGTATGCAAATACTTGATCAGTCTACAAAATATTTCAATTGCAATCGCCCTTTTGAATCACCTGTATGAGGTGAGCCATTCTAAACAATTTCGCAGTCCAGAAAACTCTCGTTGGAATATTCCCGGTAATATTTCACTTCGGTTGCGAACACCGAAATAAAGGTTCCCCTAATTTCAATCCCCGATTCATGTTTCATTAAGGAACACCACTAATACACCGTTAAATCTTCGCCGGTAAGTCGAGCACGTAATCTCCGCAATATCTGCTGGCGGTCCCTTGTTGCATCCTTTTGTTTATGCAACGAGGGGATTTGGCGTTACGGGCAAAGAAGAAAAAATTACTTTGGGACAGGTTCGCGTGGCGCGTGGGACACAGTTAATACATCGCTCGCCCCTGGGGGTAATATGTCGGTTAAGTAAAAGGCGCGAGCGGGGTGGGCTCGTTTAATAAAGACGCCGTACGACAAAGCGACTCCGCATTGTATAGTAATTAATTTGGAGGCGAGTTTACTGCTCGACGCCCCCGTACCACCAGATGCATGTCTCCGCCGGTTACGCTCGTTCAACTCTCTTTCTTCTCATCCCCGTGGCTTCGTATTCTTTCCTTTCCTTTCCTTTCCTTTCCGCCGTTTTATCTCTGCTTTCGAATTAAGCCAACCGGGAAGTTTGACCCTGTTGGGCAACGCGAAGTCGAGAAATTGGCTAATCGGTGAATTGTTCTTCGAGCGTGTCTCATTCATAACAATCTTCTGTTACGTTCTTAGCAGTAGTTTCTTAAACATTCCTCGTCATCGTGATCACTTTCTACTTGAATTTTTTCAATTCAACAATGCTCCTCTTACTTGTCTAGTTACCAAGTATTAGATCCAATTTGATTGTATACTCGAGTTGTTTCGAAACCCATTTTATCTTTATTAATTATTTTTATTACGTTCTTAATATTCTCCGAAGTATTCCTCGTCATCGTGATCACTTTAAATTTGAATTTTTTCACTTCGACAATGCTCCTCTTACTTGTCTAGTTACCAAGTATTAGATCCAATTTGATTGTATACTCGAGTTGTTTCGAAACCCATTTTATCTTTATTAATTATTTTTATTACGTTCTTAATATTCTCCGAAGTATTCCTCGTCATCGTGATCACTTTAAATTTGAATTTTTTCACTTCAACAATGCTCCTCTTACTTGTCTAGTTACCAAGTATTAGATCCAATTTGATTGTATACTCGAGTTGTTTCGAAACCTATTTTATCTTTATTAATTATTTTTATTACGTTCTTAATATTCTCCGAAGTATTCCTCGTCATCGTGATCACTTTAAATTTGAATTTTTTCAATTCAACAATGCTCCTCTTACTTGTCTAGTTACCAAGTATTAGATCCAATTTGATTGTATACTCGAGTTGTTTCGAAACCCATTTTATCTTTATTAATTATTTTTATTACGTTCTTAATATTCTCCGAAGTATTCCTCGTCATCGTGATCACTTTAAATTTGAATTTTTTCAATTCAACAATGCTCCTCTTACTTGTCTAGTTATCAAGTATTAGATCCGATTAGATTGTACACTCGTAGGGTTATTTTGAAATCTGTTCTATCTTTATTAATTATTTTTGTACGTCTTTAATTTTCTCCGAAATACTCCTTGTCATTGAGATTAATTTCTATTTGATCTTTAAAATTTCTATGACGTTTGTCGTCATTCCAACTGTACTCCAGTCACTTGCTATTATTGCTGGTTCTCTAATATTGAGTCACTTGGTCTTCGATTTGCAATGATGTTACTTAGAGTTAACAGTATTTAGAAGTTTATACTCTAAATTATTCTGTATTTCACGTTATATGAAAATACTGCAATATATTTTATCGATACTCAATATTTATTAAAGTCGACCACATTTTTTAACATTAATATTTCTTTTTCAAGCCACAGAGTTTTAGTAGATGAGAATATCTTTTCACAGAGACATCATTTCGCCAATCGAAAACAAAAATCGCTCAAATCGGTATCTCTGGTCTACTTAAGATAGTAATTTATTATATATCAGTAGTCCAAAACTTAGTGTGCAGGGATGATGATTAGATGATGTTGATATATTAATGTCACTGCGAAACAATAATACGAGAGGTATTGATCGATTGATTGATATTTTACCTTTGAGAAGTGTAATGTTTGAGAACTCTTGGAAAGTTGATGATGACATCTAAATGAAAAGTTTCTTCTTTTGATGATTGTGTTTAAGGTGGATGTGGATATGTTTGTGAATGATTTTTAGATCTCTGTTTTCTATGATACATCTATGGATCTGATCAGACCTACACATTCGCTAATCTGTAAATTTTCTTTCAAACCGTTCGCCTACAATTGAGATCGTGTGAGACTCGTGATAAGGAAATCGGGTCAAATGTAAGAACCATGAGCGAGTACTGTTCACATTCGTACGTTTAAATATATTTTCTTAAAAATATTAGAAAGAAACCCTTATATTATGTCTTCGAAAAGAAAATTTAACATTCGCGAGAACAGTGAGAATTGTAGTCTATCTAGCTGTTGATTATGACACGCGTTATCGAAACTTAAATCGTAGAGCAAGGGATTGAGCTTGTCTACTTTAGCACCCACTAAAGAAATCAAATATTATAGATAACATCATAAATTGGAATATTTGGACAGATGAACACCACGTGTAGACACCTAGTCTTAACTTGGATTATTTTCATTGTTACCAGTAACAGGCTTGTTTCCAACTTTCAACATACTTAAAAATTGGCAAACTTTTGTATAGAAACCACGTCTACTATGTCACATCATAGAGCTACCAGTCATCAACAGATCCATCTTCACCGTCTACGTAATGGACACGTTCCATCATGCAAAGACAAATACAGACATAGTGAACAAACACTTTGATAGCCAAACACGAACTGTACATGTTCAGTGACTCAGAATCACTCATTCATCGCGGATAATAGTAGTTATAGACAGTACAATCCGGATAATTGATCGATGACTTAATTCCAATAAGAGAATCTCGGTCATTCGACATTCTATGGGAATGGTAAATCCCTGAAATAAAATTGCTACATTTTCCGGATAACTGAACACGTGTAGGCTCCACTTGTGTTACAATATTCATTCTCCTTTTCAACATCTCACATAACATTGATCACTATCTTCATCGAGCTAACAAGGTTTCTTTCGTCTATAAATAAATAAAGTTTAACTAGATTTACCAACCAGTCAAAATGACTGGTTATAACTGCTTTTACAAAGAAATTTACTTTAAATTCCATAGCATATTTTCAAAAGACGTTATTTTTTCTATTCTACGAATATAATCAATTTCCTAAGTTCCTCCATTTCCTTGATCATCGATTTTCCTGGAAGACATACGAACACCTTAATACACTGGAATCTGTCGGTAGTTCTAGTGTTAAAAGAATACTCAAATTGAGTATCAACAACCAAGTTAGAAGGAACGAATAAAGCTTGAACAAGATTGGAAAAGACTTCTAGTGAAATCAATTTCTGTAGTTGAGTAAGAGTATCTACATTATTCCAGATTACCAAATATACGACGTGGAACACGAGGCAAGGTTCAAACGATGGTAAGTCGAGCAAAAGTGCCTCTTAATTATGAGCAAGGTTCCCAGATTGCGACAGGTAGCTTTCTACGAGTATCGAAACTAAGAAGACGACAGAAAAGTGGAGAGTAGAGAAAATTACTGTTTAAGTTGGCGAGGAGTTGACAAGTATGGAGTGTATGTTGCTTCTTTCGAAACTTCAAAGAAGTCTAATGGTTCTATCCGTGACGTATCTATATCATATCGAAACTTGCAATTCCTTGCTGGAAGAATTTTTCATTTAATCGAGAAAACATTCATTAGATAAAAAGCACAATTCTTAGCGAAGAACTAATCGATTCTTCGATTATTGTAAAATAAACTCGTTATTGTACGTATTAAACAAATACAAACAATTTAATTACACAGCTCAACCAGTTATGCAATGTTAAGTCGATGTGTGAAGTACGTGCCTTTTATAACTTCGGTGAAATTACTATCGAAGATTATGCTTACGCGATATAAATATTCACGATAACGTATGATATCCGCGTTAAGAAAAATGATACCAACTAGTTACGAGATAGTAAAATTGACGAAAAACAGTATCATATCGCGGCAAATGTTTGCAAATATCAACGCAACAAATATAAATAACAAATTTATATATCTGACGAATCAATTTTCTCGAAAACAAAGTCTCGTACGGAAACATTTTATATTACACTTTTTATTTACTTTTACACGAAGTTAAAGTATTTCTTTAATTTCGCACGAATCATTCACTCCTCTCGTGTAACACGAATTTTTGTCTATTCTGTACAAAGTGATAATACGATCAGAAAATATATCTTTAAATGTTGAAGGCTATATTTAACCGGCATTTGTGTCGAGTTCAGCTGAACGAAGCTGAATATCAGAAAATAAATCAGCTTGGAATATTCGTCGAATAAAAGTTTTTTTTAGTTTCTCTTATAATCGGGTAATAAAGAGGCGCGTATAATCGTAAATTCTTAAATAGTTTGAAATTTGTTAGGGTAGTTTTTTGATCCCGGTTTAAAAGAGGAACTTATAGCAAGTCTGTCAGAAATTTTTATGGTTCTCATCCGAGAGAAGGAAAGCAAAGTACGGAATAAGAATATCCAAGGAAACGTGGTAGGAATATTCGAAGAAATATTAATATTCTTCGCTTAACCAAGCTTCCCTTTGTATTTTTCTTTTTATTTCGGCCCTCGAAACTTTCTGCAGAATTTCTTTTCATTATGAGCAATTTCTAAGGACGATGGCTGTCTAAGTGAAAAGAAACTTTATGAACGTAACAGAAATCTATTAGCTACTTAATAATAAAATATAAATTTTATCGCAACGCTTTGTTATAAATTTCTCGGTTGAACGAGTGAAAAATTGTCGAAGGATATTTAATAGAAAATCCTTTTCGGTGCTTACTTTCTTCAATGGAGTCATATGATGTAAGAAGCTGTTGAATTTCAGATTTCGTCTTTAGGATACGTAAAATATAGCTATAAAATTTTTGATCCTTTGCTCAAGGAAACGTTACTTCTTTCTTTGTTTTATGGCAGCCTGATACATTTTATTTTACTACATTTTTCGCAGTTACAAAACTATCATTATAAAAAAGAATACGATATATCACCCTACGATAAGAACATTACAGTTATTCTATATCAAAACTATTAAAATTTATATATTTTATCAATTTTCTTTTGCACCATCTTGGTAAGTAAATAGAAAAGATGGAACAGCTGTTCGAAACATTCGAAATAAATATAACAAATTCTGCACCGCAGAAAATGCAATTCAATTAGGGTGACCCCTCGTTATTAAAACTCGACATTTTTTTAAATATTATTTGCAAAATTTTATTCTAATCAGAAAACAATCCATTTCTTGAAATTATCGCTAGAAAATTCATATTCGAAAATAACGAGGCTACTATTAGAATACGAAAAACAAAAATTAAACTTGCAGGTTACATTCCACGCACAGAAGTCTAGGTGAATTTTAAATAGTAAAACTTGCCATTTTTTTCAAATGTTCTCATCAATATGTTCTATTATAACGTGATATCGATTATTATTTATATACTAAGATCCTCGATTCTCACTATTGTTCACAAAGTCAGTCTATCAACCACAATTAAAGTTTGAACTCCAAGATACTCGAAGTAACTGCATTCAGGTTCGTCGGTCCTCCATAAATTCTTCGTGGACATAAAACAACAAAACATTATTTTAACAGGAATACTACTTTTCTGTGGAAACTGTGTCGATCGGAAAACGTGAATTGACTCGTCTCGTTTAATTAAACAATTAAATAACACTTTCATAATTAAGCGTCCTGCAATGCGTCCACCAAGCTTTCAGGATTAATCAAAATCTCTGGTGAGCGCTGCATAAAGAATGTCATTTTATTGATACATCGTTGGAATGACAAGGAATTCTTTTTCGTAGCAGGCCGCAGTGCCCCGACACCTGTTTCTAATACCTTCAGTCTCTGTGAACAGAGTTTCAGGGTGGTTGGGGAAAGTGTGTCGGCCCGCCTTTGTACGAGAATATACGGGGAGGCTAATGGTTTTAGCACGAAGGAAAGTTTCGGTAGCCTTTAGAGGCGGCCGCGGCTGTACGAAGCCCCATAAAAAGTATCCAACGTAAAGCCGTGACATAATTCTACTTTACACCGGCGGCGACCGCCAGTTCAGAACGGCCGTCTGTGTGCCTTCATCCTGGGAAAAGGGCGAATTTTTCAAGAACGACACCTTCCAAGTTTTTTCAACCGTGGGATCGAGCGAAATAATTAAAAATTTGACAGGGAAACACCTCGCGGTCGATTCTGCGCACAACCGATTGACCCAATCGGCGAACGAGAAGCATACGTCGACTTAACCTCACTTCGAGAGGACGGACCTCGTGGAGACTAAGCCCAGGTCATTTCTGACCCACGCCAAAATCACGCACAAACGGATCTCAAAGTGTAATTTTTTCCCCTTGCATTCTACGAATAGATTTATTATAGAGAAAAAAATATAGGTTTGTTATAGAAATTTTTTTAATTATTATAAAAACATAGGTGTACCATAGAGAAAGAAAACACCGGGATATTTAGAAAATAAATAGTATTTCTGAAGTGGGGAATAGGTGAAGCGATCGAAGTATCCTTCTTGCCTGTTATCTTGTCTGTCCCGTATATTATCTTGTCTGACACGTGCGATAGATGTCTTGGAAACTATCATTTGAATTAAAAGTAGATCCAGAAGATGTTCCATCAAGTGTTTCTTGTATTTCACCAACGAGTTGTACATTTAAAAACGAAAAATCAGTGTTTGTTTTTCAAACTTGTCACGATTGATGATAACGTGCCAATTCGTTCAATGATTATTGACAGGGCACAGGAACACAATTGTCACTGGTTTCGAGTGAAAATCGGGCTTGCCAATTTACTCGAAAACAATGCAGCGACTTTTATCTTAAACCAGGACCAACGAGTCACCGGTATTAATGTTACTCGCACGATATAAATACACAAGTGAAAATTACTGTAAATCTCTCAATAACGAGACGATGATTGAGCAACCATGGAAGGAAAAGTAGTTGCGAACTTGTCTTTTATTCGATTAAAGTTTCGTAGAAACGAGGTTCGCTGAAAGTTGCAATCAAACCGTCACAAAATGGCGGAGATAGGCAGACGTGATCGCGTGATTTCCAAAAGACGTCACTGAAGGTCTCAAGTAGTACGAAACAAAGGAGCCCGTAGAAGGGGCGGAGAACACGAAAGACACGTGATAAAAGAGCAAGATGCGAAGGGAGAAACGGAGAGATAGGAAACTAAATACGAGGCGTCTCACAGAAACAATGCAACGCGCCGTAGATCACGCAAGGCACCTTCCATTAAAAATATTACGCCATCTTGCCCGCGTTACCACCCTTCAACCTGCGACCTCCTCCATTTCCGTGGCCCGCACCCCAGGTCTCTTCCTTCGTTTTATCCCTTTCGCCGCGACAGGTCCGAATAACAATGCGCCATTGTTAAACCTGCATCCAGTACATCGAGCTCTGAAATATGCAAGTCATGAAGATCATGTTTTGCGAACGCAGTGAGCGTTTTGTACAGCTATCTTTCTAGTAAAGCTCTATTTCTCTCATCCCGAACAAAAATTTATCGAAACTTTTCTGTGTGCTTGTATTTCGTAAGAACAATTATAATAGTCCTTGTAGAACGAGCTATTAACTTATTTACGATTATTAATTTCAATTATCTGGTCTACTAGTTCGTCAAATTCTACTTTTGTAAAAATTCTATTTTTAGAATTAAGGTGTTATGATAATACTTAATAGTATTAAATGTTCGTATGTCTTCCAGGAAAATCGATGATCGAGGAAAAGGAGGAACTTATGAAATTGATTATATTTGTAGAATAGAAAAAATAACGTCTTTTGAAAATATGCTATGAAATTTAAAATAAATTTCATTCTAAAAGCAGTTGCAACCAGTCATTTTGACTTAAGTCAAGTGTTAATTGTGTACTTTCTCAGAAGAATCAGGATTTATTTCCAATGCTGATTTTAATCGAGCCAGTTGTTTGCAACAGACTCGTGTAGCGATTGTTCGATCAGGTTCACCGAATGCTTAATATCTTCCTTATGTGGAGAGTTCGTTTTATCTGTGTTTCGAAGAATCAGCTCGTCGATGTGGCATTTATTTTCCATTCTTTGGCTAATTTATCAGAAGACAGGTCTTTTCAAATTGGTCCTTCTTTTTGTGTCGATAAATAAACTCATATTCGACGCGATTGCTATTTGAAACGTTTCATTGCTGGAAAGACCAAAACGAGGACCGATAGGACATAGACACAAGTGTGATGTAGGTGTAAATGTAGAGTGAACGTGTAACTCACCATCGTATTCGTACAGCTGAGATTTAAATTCTGCAAATAACACACTGTCACGGCGACTGAAAGCGATATTTAGTTTCTCGTTCTCGGCTTGATTTTAATTGGCGTTCACGATACATCATCATCGCGTGTCTCATCCCGTTTCAGTTTAACGTGTAAAATTCAAACACGACCCGGCTCGTTCGCCGTTGTCATCCTCTTTCTCCTCATCGTGTTCCATTTTCCGGTTGTGACTCGCCCCGTTATCCATTTTACTCGTATTTCATTTTCCAGTAGTACGCGAAAGAGGGAAATGGATGGAGAGGCTGACAGGTGAAAGAAAAATCGAATGTTCTCGCTGTTACGAATCTGAAAGAGCGCGACAGTCCTTCATCTTTTTATCAAGCGACTCAAGAACATTGTCCCTTTTTTGTACTTGCACATTTTCTACGTTTTTCGTTCCGATCTCTGGCCATTGATCGAACGATTGTAGCTATAATTATTGTTTCTTTTTTCGAAGAACGAGATGAAATTGTAACCGAGAAGTTTCATTCATTATTCGAGGATATTAAAGTTCCACGGGGTGGATTTATTCGTCGTACATCTCGAAAGTCTGATATTTCAAATTTTGCAAATTTCTTTGGGCTTTAGGACTGACCGAGTTGAAAGTTGATTAAAGACAATTTTTAGTTTCATAAGTGTCTCGTGTCTTCTATGTTCAATTAGAATGCGTACGTAACCATTATCATGGTTATTTAGATGGTAAGCAAGAACTCTAATCACTATTAGCCACTCATTGTTACCGATCAACGTTTCTAAAAAAAGTTGAGTCGAAGGATGAAACGATCAGTCATCAATAAATAAATAAATAAACACAATTTTAGTACACAGAATGTACAAAACGATTCAATTTATAAAAGATCCGCCAGTTAATTTTCATTCGACCAATTAGCATTTAGATAATCTCTAATCAGTATATATGTAATTAATCTTCCAGTTAGGATGTAATCAATGTACTCTCAGATTGTAACGAAACTCCAGTTGTCGTTCTTTGAATCATCGTGAAACTTCATCACGAAATAACGTCGCTTGACACACACGTACGGTTATATCCGTTGAACGTCTGTTATACTGATCGCTGTTTTTCTAAAACGATTCGTTCATCGCGGTACCAATTATACCGTGAACAAATGTTATTCGAGCACTTTATCCGTAACGTAGTCTGCAGAACACAGGAAGCGTTGTATCCTCGTTTGTGGCGACGACTTTTCGTCGAATTCGAACAGTAAAGCGCGAAATTTGCATAGAAAGCCGCGAAATTGTGTCACGATCGGTAACGGGCTGGTCACGGACCGGAAACGGGGCCAGAAAGACGATTCGTTTCCCCTGAGGTCGATCGGTGGACCATCGATTTCAATCATGTGCAACTCCAGTCTGCTTTTTTTCCAGCCACTGGAGAATTCCTGGATTCCATTAAGGCCGTGTTTTTCGAGATGACCGCGGAGGGGAGAACTAACTCTCCCTTTTTGCCCGACGCTCTTAATGCTCGCACCTCATTCGTTCAGAATAAAGGAGCGCGTTCATTGGACAATATTACGAGAGGGATTCGCGTCCGTCAAAATGATGGAGTGGCCCACCAACCAGACGAACTCTTCTGCAGTCAGAATAATCAGTCTTCCTGGCTGCTTCCGCTTCCATCGGGCCTCTCTCTCGCTACCTCTTTCGCGCTTTCACTCCTTCCGCCTTTTCCTTTCATCCCTGATGCTATTTCCGCGACGCCATACTAAGAGCGTGCACCACGGCCCGATGTAAAATGCAAATGTTGGATGATGTTTTTTTGATCCAGACGAACTCTCGGGCGCCGTTACTGGCTCTGCTCTTCGCTTCGCCTTGTTCGACAATTCTAATCATGGTAAACGAAAACCTTGAAATCATCGCTCAGACGAGATGTTTCTATAGCGGAACTTAATTTTCTTAATTAGATTTGGCTAATAGGATAGTACAGATCAAATCAACTGGGTTATTCAGTCCTGAACTTTCCGTTTATAAATTTCGGATCGAGTAAAATTAGGAAAATTCTTACTCGATCTTATTCTGCGAGAAATATTTATATCGTGAAAAATTTCTATCCTGTTCATTTTAAAATTGGTATAGAATTACCGAACGTTAATTTACAGTCGAGTTCTTTGACAATTCCTTAAGAGGGAGACGAGTCAAAAATATCGATTTTTTTTCTTTTTATTTTATTCAAGTTTAAAGTGCGTGGAATTTTATGTCTCTGGAGGTAATCTCATTAGAGTTTGTTTCTTTGTTTATTACCTAAACTGTGATACCTTTTAATTAGGAAGAAAATTTGGGAGAAGTCCTGTGGGAGAAATGCAAGATGCATCTAAAGAAAGAACAGAGAAAGGGAAATGCAAGTGCAAAGATCGAGGAAAAATGTACAAAATATTGAAAGAAAAATAGACAAGGTTTCTGAGTGGTTGAACAGCTTATTTTAATTTATGATTGTCGACTGGTGTAAGGACTGTTGAATCCACAATACCTTTGTCCTGGCGTAGAGTTGATTCTATTGTATTTTAAGTGTTTCTAAATGTGTTTACGTGTCGAGAATTTGTGATGCAACAATTAGTGACAAATATTGTATCAATAGAATTTTAGACCTTCTTCTTAGGTATTCGTAGTAATATAATACATATACTAAGTTGTTCGTTAAGTTTCGTCGTTCGATGAAACTTATCGAACAACCTATTAGGTGAATGTACCTTGGAGACGAGAATGAGAAGAAAAGAAAGGACTAATGATTACGAACGACAGTTAGAGAGACGCCACTGTTTTTTTAGAATTTACCTGTCTCGTATATAAAACTCTTACTTGTGTCTATAGTTATTTACATAATTTTTCGTTTAATCGATGACTAAAGAATGTTTTGACGTAACCATCTGTACATTATTTCTACTTATATACGTGTTCGCAAACAGTGAAAACTTCAGTACAAGTAGAAATATCGAGGAATAATCGGACACATTAGCCAATCGTGCTGAATTGCACGCGTATCGATCAATTTTCAAATTCCATTTTCTTGAAAACGAGGCATCGTATGACAAAAATTTCTTCCGCGTTTTAGTTTTATTTTTACACGAAGAAGAATCACCCCCCTTCCTTGGTGTACCATCAATTTCGGTTCGTGCTGTGTTTCCAATAACGTGCGAGCGGAATATTTTGCAGTAGTGAATGAATTCTTCATTGCTATTCAACCCCCCTCGAAAATTCTAGTGGCAATCCTTCTTCGATTCTTCTACCCTGTTTTCTCTCCCCAACCGCAACCCTCTCAAGTATTCTAGCAGATACAAGATGCTCGCTCGTTTCGCAAACAAATCGCAGGACCATCTTCCTCGCGGCAGGTCGAACAACCGCAATTTTCCACGGCATCCTCTGTCTTGGGGGTGCACGTTAATTCTTAATTTCTTCATTTTCTTTCGTGCCGCGTTAGGAAAGCATTACACTTCGGGACCGTTTCCCTTGCAACGAAACAATCGCTTAAATATTTCGAATTCGCTGAATAAACAGGAAATGGCCGTTCGCGAGTACGTGGCCGGGCTTCGGGGGGAATGGAACGGGGAATTGAAACGTGTTTTAATTTTTTCACTGCAACATGATTTGAGCAGGAAATTGCTCGAGGAATACACAGTGTTTCGGAATTGAATATTTTTCGTACGGAGGGACTGAAGATTTCTTTCTGCATGAGTTATCAGCGAATCGTTAAACGATACCGTTTAAATACGGTTAGAGTGATGTAATAAACGGATTAGGAAAATTTTTAAATATTGCTTCTTTTTACAAAGGATTTGCGGAATGGTGAGTAAATTTTTAGAGACAGATTATCGAAAAGTAAATTAAATTCGGTCCAGTAGAAAATATAATATTGAGTAGAACCTCTATAGTGGCTGAACATTCTATTATTTGGACATTCTGTATGCATACAGTATTTCATAGCAACAAATAATAGCTTGCTCGATAAGTTTTGTCGTTCGATAAGAAATGGAGCTATTAGGTTCGTCGTTTTATTTTTTTAAAGATGGTACTACTGATTGTGAGCGTGTGTGAAATTTCATGTAGATCTGTCGACTGATTCGTGTATTTACACTTATTCAAAGTTGAAGTGTCATAGTATCTTTTACAATGGAAAGAAACGACAAAACTTATCGAATAATCTAGTATTTCCTTACATATAATGTTTACGTACAATATGAATATACTTGTACGTGTGTTTGTATTGAACGATTATCATCCATATAAATTTAGTACCAATTGGAACAATAAACGAAAGTAAGTAATGACGAGGATGTATTTTCTCATGAGGAAGAAAGATTTCGATCTACACAGTTACTTATATTGAAAGACCCCTCTAATTTAGCTATCTTAATATTGAAACAAACTGTCCATTTTGTTGATTTCTATTTGAATAAATGAAGTTTAATGTAAAAGAAGTAATCGTTCTATTATCCGAGTGTTTATTGTATTTGTAATTGAAATTCAACCATATTATATATTCAGTTTACTATATTATCATATATTGAAAAGCAACGTCTTGCATAATTTGTGAAACACATTTCATATATACCTATTTATATCAATACGTAAAAATTTACATCAATTGTGTGTGTGTGTGTGTGTGTAATTTACCTTCTAGTATTTCTAATTTATATAAAAATAATACAATTATTTTCGTTCTCCTTTTTTGTAAAAATCAAACTCAAAAGTATATAAATGTTTTAAAAATGTACGTGTTTCCAATTTTTTTTCCAAGGTGCGTTCAAGTGTTGTTGAGCGAAGAGAAACTAGACTAAATGCAACATCTATTTTGTAGTAATTTATTCCGAATAGTGAGGAAAATGTAAAAGAATAGGTATACCTATCTCGTTGGGGTTCCTTTCGTGTTTACTTTTCCGTGGTTCGCTCGAGTAGCCATTTTTCATGTCCTCAGCTGTACGAACTTCCCTAAATTATTCTCCCCATCTCCCCAAGTCGAACTTAATTAAGGGTAGAACACAATGGAATATTGATAAGGTAAAAAGTATGTACGTTTTCAAGCTTTTTATCTCGCATACAACTGTGCTACTTTTTCAATAATTTTTCACTTAAAACACAGTAGAGTGCAATAAAATGCACTGTGCAAGAACGAGAAGTATTTTTTAACAGTTACCTCAATCTCTTAAGCGAAGAAAGAGACAGTGTGTGTGCAGGGTTGCGTTAAAAATCGATGGTGGCGCATAACATTAATAAATAACAATAAATTGATAATATTCGTATCTCTTCAAGACGGTAATTTCATTTGTCAAACGAAAATCATTATCCTGTATTCGAGCAACGGAATCATTTCTATCACTGCTTCTGGCGCGTCATATCGATCTTCATCCAGTAATGAAAATTAAGATTAAATAATATTTTTATTTATGCTTTACTCGAATCGCATCTGATAGATTTCCAGTTACGTGGAATTAAAAATAGTTCAAACGAAATCGTGTTTGGAGTTACTTTCATTGTAAAAGCTTCGGTCATTCAATGACAATTCTCTAATTGAAACGTAACGAAAGAATATACAAATTTTCAATTAATATTACTGATCGTGACACCGATATTCGTGCGACCTTACTTTGAAGTTCAAACAGACGAGTGTATGTGATCAGAGACTCGCTTGCTTTATTTCTTTCGCTCTCGTGTATCCTATTCACTTTTCTATTCGTTAATAATAAATATGTGTACGGACAATCTAATAATACTGGTGGTGGTTATTATGAAATAAAGGTGAATAAAGTTCTATGATATACGTGTATCGAATGAGGTAGTAGTAAGAACAAAACATTAACAAAGCACACAATCAATAACTGCACCAACTACGCTAACTACGCTGACTACACTATTCTTATTTTACACGACACAACACGCTTCGACAATTTTCCAACAATGACTGCCCTTAAACACTCTTCCTCTCGCCCTTATATTCTCACACGCATTCATTCCCTTTCATTCTAATCTTTAATATCTCTCTCACTCTTTGGTCACGTTCGCCCAAAATTTCCCAGTCTGGCATCATCTCAATTGCTCTTCTTTCACGCCTCGGAAACACTTCACTCGCGTGTCTATTCCAAACACTTCAAATTCACTCCGGATCACACGCAATTCCTTTCATTCTCACGCATCGCCACATATTTCAAACGAAAATAATTCCAACTAAGAATTATTCAAGGAGATGAATACTTTCGACTAAGAAAAGATTCTATTGTTACGCGAATCTACTCGAATTGAACACTTCGTTAGACCGTAGTAAAGGAAAGTTTAGTAAGAGATACAATTACAAGTTAGTAAGAATACAAGGCGATGTATTCACTTTGAAGGCTAGACTTATCCTTAGATTTTATTCGCCCGAGGATCTATATTCTAGGTTGTTCAATAAGTTTTTCAATAAGTTAGTAAGAATACAAGGCAATGTATTCACTTTGAAGGCTAGACTTAGACTTAGATTTTATTCGCCCGAGGATCTATATTCTAGGTTGTTCGATAAGTTTCGTCATTCGAGAAAACAAAGTTAATACTCGTATAATACTCGGTTGCTCGATAAATTTGATCGAACGACAAAACTTATCGAACAACCTATTATATATTGCTGGATTGTTTTGGGGGTATGGCGAGAGTGGAAACTAGGGCAAAGTTCAGCCGATGTCACCTAGGTACTGTCATTCCTGGACTATGGTTTGTTTTTGGGTGAGTCGTAAGGGCACGGTGAGTCGTCTGCTGATAAGTGATCTTCAAATGTACGTGTGTAACGAGAGTCGTCTGATATTTCACACGTGAGTGAATCTCGAATCGAGATGAACAATCACTACCTATCTTGCTTCGAAGTGAACCGATATTTCTAATTTTATCACGTGATTCAAATTTATGGAAAAACTTCTTCCACCGATAAACAAATTGTGATCTCGTGGTTAGGGTTTGTCGACGTTGAAATTAATTTCGCTCCCATTGCTCCAGTTTCTGCTCGATTGTTACGAGCTGGTCGGAAACCGAGAAGAGAAATTGCTTTCACGGGATAAAAATGTGATTCTCGATGAAACGCTGATTCGAGTTAATGCGAGGCTCGAGCACGAATAAGATGTCGTATCGATGAACCCTCCTTCTTTCTTTCGTCGTTTCAAGTGGCTTTCGAATAATGCGACAAGGGTTAAGGTTTTATTCTCCTTCGTCTTTACTGTCCCTTTTTTAACGGAAATTAGATTCAGACTGTGGAAAGAGCTTAGCGTTTACGTTAGAGAAATTAGGTTGAGAAAATATTTGCTTTATTTTTTCCGTTTTGGGCGAACCATTTTTCTTAGAGACCGTGCACCGAGACGTTTGTCGTACAGGGGAATTGTGGAATTTCGACTCTTTTGTCCTCATAAATTTTACGCAACGGTGTTTGCTCTACTTTTGAAAGAGGAAAGTCACGAACGAGAGAAGCGGTGAAAAATTTAGGTTTTAATTTCAGTCAAACCGAAACCGAATTCTATTTCGGAGTGAAATTAAATTTCTCTCCGAGTGCGAAGGAAAGCAGTTTTTATTGTCTGCAGTTTTCCCAAGAATTAATTCAATTAGACTTCCAAACTGTTCGTGCAATTATTTTGTTGTCTGGAATCTTCAACGATTTCTCAGTTGTTGAGAATTGGATCTTTTTCGTTTCCTCGTAAACGTTCCTCGTTACTTTTCGCTTCTTAATTGTCCCCCTCCTCTCATCACCCTCTATACTGAATAATTGACTGTTATGCAGATAAATCGAATCAATTTCTCCAGAAGATAAATCCTGCTCAATTTCACGTACAAAATTAAACTGTTATTGGAAAAGTAATTTGCATTCTTTGCTACCTAATTATCCGTATCTGGCTTCCTGTTTGCAGTTATTGTCGAAACGTCGCAATTTATTCGTAGAATTGTGGTTCTTAAAACGAGAGAAACGTTTACATTTCTTCCAATACGTTACGTTTTTTTTTTTTTTATAAACATTTGAAAAATTATTCTTCAAATTCATAGTTAACGAAACATGAAAATTGAATATCGAAAGAAGAGATATTGATTCCGGAAGAAACAGTTGAGTTATGTGGAAGGTAAAATTCAATAAGTAATAACGTTTGAAAAAACTTTGTTGTAAATTGTTCGATTTGGAATCAATCCGTGAACATTTTTCCGATTACTGGTTTACGAACTTTCCTGTAATTTTTTAATTTTTTAAAATTTCATAAAATTTTTCCAAATGTCTCCACATTTCGTACTTTTGTAAATCTTACGCTTTACGTGTTCTTATATTTCGTAAATTACCGGTTTCCACGTTTTACATCTCGTATTTCTCCGAGTTTTTAGACTTTGCAAATCCCAAACATTCTGTTTGTTCAGGAACCAAAATTTTTTTCGAACAAATCAATTTTATAATTCCATCTTGTAAATATGCATTTGACTGTAGACTCTTAAAGTTAAATTTTGGTCTACACGATTGAATATTTTTCTATTACACTTGAAATTGAACCATAAAATAATGATTAAAAACTGAATCCTCGCTGAGATTAATCAATATTTACATGCTCCATTTACATTATGTAATCATTACATTAATTAGTAATTTCTATTCATAAAATGAAGGATTATATCACTTTTAATTACAGTCGGATGATACTGATGACTTATTTCAGCTATTATATTTGGCTAGCCTCAATGCTGTCATTAAAATTAATATTTAGTTATTTGACTATTCAACCGTGATTAAAATATCAAAATTAGTACAATCATCGTGTAAGAACTAAAGAAGCTATGTATAAAAATTAGACAGATTGTGTTTGTTCCATACGTAGATGCAACTTGACATTGCCAATAAACCTACAAAAAAGTAACAGTTACTAAAAACCTACAGTTAAATATAACGTATTCAATACTATTCTCTTGTTGAACATTTTTCTGTTAATTAAAAAATTAAAACATTTTTCACAGTTAATATTCTAGTAACAGTATAAATTATTTAAAATTGGTATATAACGAACATAAAGGAATTAAAAAATAGAGACATTTCAACGTGTCTTGTATTACTTTTGACACACTTAACGCATTTTCATAATTGATATACAAAAAAAAAGAAAAGAAATATGACTCTTTGAGTTCTTTTTACCGTTTGATGAATGGACATCAATTTTCAAATTGTACAACAATTTTAGTCGTTGGTATATAAATTCTACTCTAGTTCTGAAAATACAGTTACGACTACAGTAAGCTGCAACTATCGGGATTGTATTGGCGAAATTTGGGTAGTCAGTGTTCCACAGAAATTGATCGTTATTGTTAACGATGTGTCTGGTTCGACTACTTTTGTGACCCACTGTGCACAAGTAAAAGCCAGACAGGGAGACTCTCAGTGGCAACAAGTAGCGGAAGGTTATGGTAATGTTCTCAGTCCCGGCACTTACGGTTAGTTCGAGGGCAAACCATCAGAAGGGGGATAGAAACTACCCTTTAGAGCAGTTGTTTCGCCTCTTGAAAGCCGCTTCGGGCAAGTGCATAGTCAAAGCAACGACTTCGACTCAGCCTTTTGCGGAAGCAATCTTGCTCGACCGCAGTTCATGGATTATTTGCGGGTTGTTAATGCGTATACTTTCTTCCTTTTGTATACTTTCTATTCGATTCTAGAATGGTGATTTTTGTAAATTCTAAGAACTTCAAATATCGAAATTGGTCCTAACTCCTAGGGATTTCAATTCTCAGTAACCGTGTATACTGTTATACTATGTTTATCAACGGAAATATAAATTTGCCTTAGAGCTTCGATATTCGTAATTTTGAATCATTTTAACGATTCATGTATTTCTATTTTTATTTTCTAAATGTACACTATAACGGTTATATCGTGAATAATAAATGAAAAGTTCTTATATGATAAATGAAAAATGGTAGACAAATATCTAAATGCTCGGTGAAGGAATATAATATTGTGTATAATATAATGATCAATGGAAGATCAATAGCTTTGATGAGATATAGGTGAATTTCACAGTAAAATTATTGTAAACAAAGGTAAAAGACTTCCTTTTTGTTATCCGTATCTATGTTCAATAACTCGCCCTTATTGCAAGGTGTTTTTAGAATTTATTACCTTTATTTAAAAAATAGTAATAGAGGAATAGCAATAAACTTTTCATTAATTCCAAATTATACACTGATGTATTTTATTTGAAATATTTACTTTGTAAAATATTACTTGGAAATATTTAATTCGTCATCTTAGTTTGATGAAATGACCTCAATTGTAGGGTAGTATTTGTAAAATATGTTGAAAATGACAATTTTATATGGTTAATTTTCAAAACTTCTCGACAGTTGGAATTTAAATTAATAATAAATTTAAATAATTTATTACGCAATCGTTATAGTATACATTGTGTGTCTTTGAACACGTTGATACAAAAGATGTCTCGATTAATTTTAGATACTTTGCGTTATACCCAGGAATGCATACGAAATGTCCGATTTCGAAAATTCATAGAGGTTTTCGCAATGCGATAAATAAAAAGTGTTACACTTATTTCGCGATGTTCGAAGCGTATCAAATCAGCTGGATTGCAATAAAATGTTTCGCGGTTACGTGACCCATTTAAAATGATCGAAGAATATTTTACCCCCTTTGACTCTTTTGATTACTCGCCTCCTTGTTCTCGTTATACGAATGAAATTTTGGAAAACTCGTTCCAGTAAACGAAACATGCCACGAAGCGTGGCGCGAACACGCGAGTTATTAAACTTCGATTACTTCTGACATTCAATACTGCGATTCGCCGTAGGATCGTTCTCTGTTCTCGGCAACGAGCGCAGACGACAATTCGCGGAATTGCAGTCGACAATTACACGGTCATTACGCGCAATTTCCGGCCCTCTTTGTGACCCCGTAAGAATCGTCGCGAGGTAACGTTACAACTCACTCTCTCTTGACAGAAGACATGGCGGAGTTTACAGTTTCGGCAATCCATCCGCCATTGCTTACGCCGCTGAACACGTTCAAGTTTTACTCGCTGGAAATTTCCGGCTAATAGATTCGAGCATACGTGCCGGAAAGTAGTTTCAGCAAGTTCGGCAGCAGGCATTGCAATGAAACAACAGCTGCCACGTTGTACTCCCCCTTCCCCCCCCCCCCCGTATCCTCGTCACAGCGCCCCGTGGTGTTATTAAATTAAACAATCGCTGGATGTTTTTAGCGTTCGTCCGCGTATGTTGTTGGAACGAGACATTTTTTTTTTTTTATGAAGTATCGACGTGTAATACATTTACTAATTACGTTTCTGTTTAAGTTAATGCTCAGCGTTAGCAACAACAGATTCACGAAACGAGGAGAAATATAGGTTGTCCCAAACATAACCGGTCGATTTACGTTTCGAATAAAACTCAAACGTTTCGAGTAATCTTGACACTTTTTTTTTTAATTTAAAGCACAAACTTGGGAGTTAACAATGGAACGAGATATCGTCCAAATGGTCGTCTCGGCTTTTTTTACTGACCACCGATCTTTTCCCAAAATTGTTCGTTTAGATGTTTGACGTCACAGTAGACGTTAAAACGATGAATTGACGTTTTCGCACAATTTCACCAATGACACGGTCGATGTTATCTTTCAGCTCTGGAATTGTCTCTGGATCGTTAACATGAACCTTACCTTTGATGTGATTCCAAAGAAAAAAGTCTGAAGGTGGTGTTAGTTGCACGATCTTGGTGGCCAATTGATCTCATCTCTTCGAGAAATTACGCGTTGTGGAAACTTTGTTTGCAAAAGTGCCATTCTTTCGTTCGTGTGTGGCAAGGAACACCATTTTGCTGAAACCAAATATCAGTTAAGTCAAAACCTCCCAATTGATGCTAGAAAGAACCAGTCAACATGTCGCGATATCGTTTTCTATTCGCAATAACCACTTCGTCATCATTTTCGAAGAAAAATGGCCCAATCGTGACACAAACAGTTTGTGTCATATTTTTATGAGAATGAAAATCGTGTCGTATTTGAGGACTTATACGTGTTCGTAACTTTTAATTTTGTTTTATTACTGCGCATTTCGTTAAAATTATTTTTCTTTCTCAATTACTTCTACTATTCCATTAATTCCTATCTTATATCTGTAGCTTCTTACATAAAATTCCACAGTCCTCTTTTATTTATTTAGCACTTTCCCAGCGTTTCTGAATCGTCTTATTATTCACATTATAATTCCATTCCCTTTTGTATCGGGCTTGTCTTATAATTTCTTTTACCGATCACAATTTTCTTCTTATCTGTTTTCTCTTCTCACCTTCCAGAAATTAAGGTACAACTTTAATTAAGCCTTTTCACGACTGCTCGCAGCTGATGACTTTATTATTGGCATCCAGTATAATTAAACCATCTGCGTGCTGCTTAAAAGCGAGAATAGAGTGTTCTCCTCATATTTCGCTCTTCCACAGAACTTTTTAAACGAAGAAAAAACGTTTCTTTATTGTCTCGAGTTATCGATTAAAAGATACTACAAAATTTCGTACATTGTAAAATTCGAAACGAAAAGGTCTTACGCAGAATATGTATAAACGACTTATAAAAAATAGGACCGGATTCTTGTCTCTCGTGTTCACGAAAATTTCTGACACAATTGCTGGCAAAATGAATGCAAACTAGAACGAATCTTTCTTTTAGAGAAAATCACGTACGACTATGTTCAAATTGATGTATCTATGTATACATAATTATTAACGAACATTTTGTGTAATCCGAGTTCTCAAAAATCGTGTCACTCGAAGCAATTATTTATTATTACAACTACTGGAATTTATTTAAAAATAAATATACGTATAAACGTATTGAAAGAAATCCAACGGTCTTAAAAAAATCAGTTTTGTTTTACACATTCTCGACTTTAGTCACATTTAATTCAGATTTCATTGTACACTGTACTTTTTACAAATATTTAAAAAGAAGAATTAGTACGTTTAATTTAAATTTCATTGTACTCGATACTTTTTTAGAATATTTAAAGAAAAGAATGAAATTACATTGCGGGAACGAGACATATCAATGAGGATAAATTTGTACGACTATACGGTGGATTTCTTATTCATTTTACAGAAAGAAAATTCGCTAATGTTCGTTCGCGAAGCAAAGTCCCTAAGAATCTTCCGGTTTCGCGTGTCTCCGCGGAAGATGTACGACCCTGAAGGGGGAAGCTCGGTGGATTCTTCCAAAAAACAGAGAACCGCGGGAAAGAAAAGCGGCGAGCTTAAATTTATGGCTCTCGTACACGAAAATTTATGGCTTGGTAATTGGCGCGGTGAAATCGAAATAAGAGTGGTTGAAAATCGGGATGGACGCGGATTTTTCACGAAAGCACGTTTGGAAATTCCTTTTTTTTTCAGAAAGAGTACCGGAAGTCAGCTGTCCGTCACAAAGAGATACATAAAAAGAATCTCCATTTATCGAGAAAAGTTTCTCCCTGCGATTTAACGATATTATCGATTAGAAGGTATAATTCTAAGAGGTCTATTTTTGAAAATCATTTCATTTGTAAAATGTTTCAAATTGTTGAAGACGTTTGATATATTCGAATATATAGTACATTTAATTTTATATTAGTATACATATATACTTGTTTCGAATTGTTAACAAATACACACACACATCTATATATAGAAAATTTATATATAGAACAAAACTACTAAATTTTAGACATTTTTAGACAGAATATAGAATATTCTACGTGCTTTACATGTACCTATACTTATCATAAACGATCATTTGACCAGTTACGAAATAGGCGTTGAGTTTTCGAAAGAAATTATTAATTTATTGAAAGAAATAATGCGTAATGTAATTTTTAAATGCTATTAAAACAATCAAATATATATTTTCATTATTGTAAATAGTATAAACAGTTAATTACACTTCTTGAAGATCACAGGTTTCTCCTTCGTACATTTTCTGCAGACAAATTGTTTACAAACTATAAAAGATTGAATTGTTTTCTCACCCTTGCAAAATTTTATTCGATTATTTCTCTCATATTCAGTAATGATTTGACTAATTCCAGGACAACAAATTCGCTAAGTAGTATTGACAGTGGTCTAGTTTCATCTTGTCTTAAATATGAAAATTCGTTTGGAACAAATTTACTTTTGATTGTTAGAATTATACAAAATAGCTAGAATTGTAGCTATTTTGATTATTCTAGACCCTGTCGGGTCATTCGAGTGCTTACGCTAAAACCAAGCACATTCAGATGTATGCAACTGTAGCTGATTCGACTTTACTTGAGTTTAGAGATAAGGTCCCAGACCGTGAACTTTAGAAAAGAATGTAAATTTCTCGAGCAGTAAACAAACCATGCGAATAATTTTCCTCGGTAAATAAAGGAAATAAAAAAATAAACAAAAATCGAGAATTTGATTAATTAGATACAATAAGAATTTACGTAAAGTTGAACGAACAAAAGAAATAACAACGAATGTACAATTTGAAATTAAATTTTGAAACGCGGCCATTTGATCATGCTTGATACTGTTAGTGTTAAAATGTATATAATGCACCCTTTCCAACCTTATATTTCACCATATAATGAATACTTTTTTTTTTTCTTTAGATATATCATTTATTTGATTTCTCAGGAAATTTGTAAGTTAGTTATATTTTAAGCGTCAAATGGATATTCAGATATGTATCAGTAGCTATACTAGTAGCGTTGACAAATACTGAGTGCCAAATATATCATAAATTTTATGTGTGACTTGTATTGCCAAGTACAATACACGATAATAAAAAAAAGTTTCTATTAGACTGGATTAAAAACTCGAAATTATTACACATTATAATTTTACTCATTTCTGTAGGTACATTGCATCAATTGATATAAATATATATGTATGTATGTAAACCTGTCTTCGTCACAAAAATCATTGGCTAATGATTTGGTGTTACTGTATGGTACCAGCTCTTTATATATATTGAATGGACGGAGATAAATACAAATTGGAATAGTGCAAAAATAAAGAAAGATCGGTTATTTCTAACTAAATTAGGCCAAGATGTGATAAATCTGGCATTTGTAGAAGAACTGTGTTCCCAAAATATCAATTTTGGTTGAAAATAGTTGAAACTATATCGGAAAGTAATGTATTATAAATGCTATTCACATATACATCGCTTGTTAGAAATAAGTAGTAAACGATATCGTTCTATACGTCTTTTCGCTGCTGGTAGGAACATAAATAAAGTTTGCTCTACATGTAAAAATCATATAGCTAAGAACATTCGCTAATTATTCGTAAAAAATGTATAAATAAATTTTAATTCGTAGATATTTATTACAATCTAGGTCCAAATTAATGTTTCGATTCAGTTTAAGTTACTCATAAAGCATCCAAAATCAATTATGATCTTTTACATAATATCGATAAAAGAATTATTTCCATTCTGTATAACTAATAATAAATCATTTATTGTTCCATATTTGTAATATGTAAACTAGTAATCATAATTGGTGATGAAATTTATTTAAATATTGCAATATTCTTCCAATACGAGTTAATTTGCTCCAGAATAACAATTATATCAATTTATTGTTCCGAACTTGTAATATGTAAATCACTAATCACGATTGGTGATGAAATTTATTTAAATATTGCAATATTCTTTCAATACGGGTTAATTTGCTCCAGAGTAACAATTATACCAATTTATTGTTCCGAACTTGTAATATGTAAATCACTAATCACGATTGGTGATGAAATTTATTTAAATATTGCAATATTCTTCCAATACGGGTTAATTTGCTCCAGAATAACAATTATATCAATTTATTGTTCCGAACTTGTAATATGTAAATCACTAATCACGATTGGTGACGAAATTTATTTAAAAATTGCAATATTCTTCCAATACGGGTTAATGTTCTCCAGAGTGACAATTATTTCAACAGTGCACAGGCAGTGTAAAGTCCCACTGAAATTAAAATCCTACTTCGTTGAATGATCATCGCGCCTAACACACTTTCGTTTCACCGTGAAGCGTCGAAGTGACGCAAGAAAAAACAAACTGAGCTTCCTCGAGCACCGTTTTCTTCGCCGGTACAACTTTCAGTCCACTTTTACAAAACAGCGGAAGCTTTTTAGAGTGCCATTATCCTGGCGACTTGGAACGCGAGTTTACGGTGCGTACTGGCTGAATATTTCGCGATATCGTAGTGAACCCATAAAAAACGCCGGGCAACCATCTCCGAAGCTCGTTTCCCCGTGGAAAGTCTCGCACGAAGGGTACCGTAAAATTATTATCGCGGCGACACTTCGATCCCCGCGTTACGCGGCAATTAAGGCATCCTTAACGAGCTTCGTCGTTGCTACGAAGAAGCACTAGTCGAGAGTTTCCAACGATGTGGGCGCGAAAAAGTTGAAGACGCCAACTTGTGCTCGAGAATGACGAAGAAAATCATCTGGACGAAGTGCGTTTCACCTGGCAAGACGAACGCTGCTACGTGCGTAACCCGATGACCAACGAGACTTGGTTTTATTAGCGAAATAAATCCGAGAAAACTATCGAGTATGCTCTTGTAATAATGTACGTAATAAATCAGGGACAAGTAAATGTACAAGTATGCAAAATGTCATCTAAATCGATCTAACGATACTCATGCTTTAGCAAGAAATGTTGAACGACTGTCTGCACTGTTGGTACGGGGGTAGTTCTAGAAGTACCTGACCTAACAGAGAAAACACAACAAATTTAGGAAAAGATGTTTCTCTGTATAGTCTTCTTTTAGATCGATACAATTTTCTCAACGATGTTCAATAGCTTCGATACCTTGTTTATAGCGAGGACCATCGAGTTCTGCAAAATAGCCATCAATCGCAGACTCCGCCTCTTCATTGTTGGCAACTCTTTTAACACAGAGTCATTTTTTCAAGTTTGGAAACAAAAAATAATCCGAGAGGGCTAAATCTGGCGAATAAGATGAACGAGGAAGTAATTCGAACTTTAACTCATTGATTTTGGTCATCGCAATAACGGATGTGTAAACTGGTGCATTGTTTCGATGAAACAAAACCTTTTTCGCCAAATATTGTCGTTTTTTCTTCATTGCATCGTCAAACGCTCCAATAAGTTCGCATAATACTCCCTGTTGATTGTTTTTCCTTTCTGAAGATAATCGATGAAAATGATCCCACGCACATCCCAAAAAACTGACGCCATGACCTTGCATGCAGATGGAATTGTCTTCGCCTGTTTCGACTGTTTTTTCTTCTCAAAGTTTCAAATCCTCATTTTGAGAAGCTCCAAACATGCACCTTTACTGGGTGTTTAACTATCTTTTAAAAAATCTCTTGGTCGGTGATAACCTACCATAACGAACCACCAAAGACTGTGTTCAAGAAGAAGATTCATCCAGAAAATACGTCATAGCCTTGCCTACAGATGGAACTGTCTTCGCCATCTTCTTCCCTTTCAGACCATTGTTTCGACCGTTCCTTCATCTCAGGTGTGAAGCGATGGACCCATGTTTCGTCCATGGTTATGAATCAACCCAGAAACTCGGCTTTATTGCTGTGAAACCTCACCAAACACTCGATCGAAACATCCTCACGACGCTGTTTTTGCTCTATTGTGAATAATCGCGGCACCCATCTTGCGCACAGCTTTCTCGTGTCCAAGTTTTCAGTCAATATCCGATGTACAACACTTTTTGATATGCCTACTATGTCTGCTACCTCGCTCAGTTTCAGTCGACGGTCATTCTATACCATTTTGTGAATTTTTGTCACCATTTCAGGTATAGTCACCTCGTTTGATCGACCACTGTGATGTTCGTCTTGACAGCTCGTACAGCTTCGTTTAAACTCTGCCACCCAATAGTTACAAACGAAGGAGAAGACTCCCCCAGAGTAGAATCTAGCTCCGCTTTGATATTAGTTGAATTAAAGCCTTTCAAACGAAAGTATTGTATCGCATAACGATAACCAATTTTTTCCATGTTTACTGAGAGCGTTCACTATTAACAGTTGCCAAACAAATACTAAACAACGAAGCGTCGGCAATTTTCAAACTTAAGCTACGTAAGATCGGTACTTTCTTCCTTATACATTCTTTTCAAACAACTACCGCCGTCTGTAATACCTCAGGCCGGTTACTTCTGGGACTGCCATCGTAAGGCCTTAAAGAAACCTTCGATGACTATCGGTACTTCTGGGACTACCCTTGTAATACTATAAGTAATAAATAAGGATAAGTGAATGTATAATACAAGTATGCAAAGATCCTTGTCTAGATCGATGCAACGAAGATTTTACGTTCTCTGTATCGGATATTCAAGCTTCAACGAGGAATGTTGAACAACGTCTGTCTGCACTGATGGTAGATCAAATATGTTCAATTCGAGAGTAAAGGGGTGAAAAACGAGAAATTCCACGCTCGAAATACACAGGTGTAATCGCGAAATCGTAAAGGTAGATAACTGGAAATTACTTTGGAGACATAGTACAAGGACACGTAGATGCAGTGCACTCGTTTCGCCATCAAAAGCTCGTCCATCGTGTCACCGCGTCTCGATGCTGCATCCGGTTCCGCCACATTTCGTTTCTACAACGTAAACCGTTGTTGTTGCAATTGCTGTTATCTCGGCTGGAGGTTGTTCGACCTCTCGGCTAACATCGTGTCTCCTTCGTTTCGTTTTATTTCCGTATCCTGTTCCCATCTCAGTGGTTACATTGTCTTCTGCGCTACCGGGTCATTTTCTTACTTATGTTTGGACATTCGATTTCACCCACGATGCACAACAATTTTTGAACTCTTCGCATCGTGAATTATCAGAACTTTAAACATTCATAACACTTTGAATTTTACCTTTGCGTTATATCATTGATTCAAACGAAACTGTAAGTTTCAGTTTCAGTGACTCAAAGCTTCAAACTGTATTTGTGATCCGATACGATCTATCGAGAAAATCATCAATATTGATATAATTTCGGTCCCGAGTACCTGATTTGTGGTATTTGAATTTTCCGTGCCCACTTGGGCCTGCTGTGAATGCAGACCTAGAAAATACATTGCGTGCGAATGGACCTGCGTTAGAGTAAACACTTGGCGCCAATCGGTAAAGACGTAGTAACAGTATGGGTACGAGAAGAAACTGGTAAAGACATAGTGACAGTATGAGTAAGAGTATGAGAAAGGACTGGCAAAGACGTAGTAAGAGAAAAGAGTTGAAAAGACGTAGTAAGATGAGAGACTTGTAAAGACGTAGGCGACGAAGACGGTAAAGACGCGTGCCGAGGGCACTAAGACGATTAGTTTAGTTTTATACATAGTCGATCTATCTTCAGTGAAAAGAGAAACCTATTACCAATACCACGTCTAATACTAATAATACTACAATTACAATAATAACACTATATACTAGTATAATATATATATAGGTTTTTCTTATATATATTACACACACACATTCAACCAATCACCAACCACACGTACCAACAGATTTAATGAACTCGGAGCGATACATATTTTCTATCGTGTCTACGAGGACGCCATTTCACGAGATATAATGAACACTTTCAATCAAATGCGCCGCGTTCGTGTTCTCTATTCATCGCGTCCAATAAAGTAACAACAGGTTATTACGTTGATCGTTTCGTTACGCTGTTTGCACACTTTGTCCTGACAAAAGCTTCATTTCGGTCGATCCGAACAACTTTTGCGGAGCAACGAAACCCAAGCGTGTTCCCAGCTCCTCCGGGTGAAAAGGGTAGCGTGTACGCCATGACGGATTAAATTTTTAATCATCCGTTTGGATGAAATGGATCGAAAACACGTGTATCGTTGTAAAGAAAACCAACAAAATTGCAAACTGAATTATCGATTTGCTATGGCGAGTGTCTAAGCAATGAATACTCGATTCGCGCGGCTATCGAAGGACTATCTAACAATCCAACCACTCTCTGGATGTGATGGCTCATTTTCACTGTTTGCTTTTTTAGAGCTTTAGTTTTCAACAAATTACCGTGCCTTCGTTTTCGTATCGAGTCCCGAGTTAGGTGAAGTTCCTTTATTTGCTTTGGGCTTATTCGTTCCTGCTTCTGCTCTATCGGTTGTGTTCGTTCAGAATACTTTATCGGGTTGTGTTGACACGCGAACGGTACACGCTTTTAACGATTGGAACTATTTTTTTTTTTATTTAATCATTGGAACTTTTTCGGCCGAATAAGATGTAAAATCGAACAAATTGAAATTGTTACGAATAAAAAGTGAACTGTAACAATATGCTTCGATGGATACTTTCGTTTGATGTTTATATTTTTATGTTTCGCGAGATCACTTAAGAACGTGGAATCGAAGGTATCGATGGGTGAACTTTTCTAAAATTTAATGCAAAATGTTAGAAATATGTAAAAAATTTTTTGCATACATTCATACGAATAACGAGCAAGTGTTTAGGATCGTACGATTATACGAAATGGGAGGGTCGACTTGGAGGGCATTATTATTAAAAAAAGTATTTCATTTGACGAAAATACACAATTCGAAAATAAAACTTCTTTAATAGCAAAGATTTAACACAGAATCGATAAAGAGCTGGATAAAGTAATTATTACAGTTCTATCCGCCCGAGTAACTTTACTGTAAATATATATCAAGTTGCTAAATAAGTTTTGTCGTTTTTTATATCGTAAAAAAATACTATGACACTTCAACTTTGTACACCTGTAAATATACGAATCAGTCGACAAATCTACAATGAATTTCATACATGTTCATGAAATATTTTTGAAAAAATAAAATGAGGAACCTAATAGCTCCATTTCTTATCGAACGACAAAACTTTTTGACAAAACTTCGAACTAAAATTCGTCCTTCTCGAAACGCTTTTACCAAGTATTATTACCTTTGATTTATTTTCTAATTATCACATTCGATCCGATATTTCTTCAAGAACGAATAACACAAAATATCAAGCTATGTATCACTGTATCTTGAATAATTACGAATAAGAATACTAAAAAATAAACTGAGTCACCTGTGCGTTGAATCTTTCCAATATCAATAAGTTCAGCTATTATTTTTCGAATTTCAATATATACATATATACAATTTCGAAACATATTTCCAACGTCTAAAGCTTCGATAAAATCGTGAAAAGAGAATCTCCTTAACGTCGAAATTCATTCGAGTTTCAACCTTTCTCCCATCAAGCGACCCTAATTATTCCCTGTTCTATATATTTTTCAGCGCACCCCGACGTTCCTCCGAAAGAGGAGAGAAACATAGAGCGACGGTTAATGGCATTATTTTCTCTGGCGAGGCCAATTTTGACCCGTTGCATTTTTAATAGGCCGAACGAACGTCCGCGTTGGAACGACGATCGGTAACTGTTCGATTAATATTGAAATTCAATCGGCCACTTTGCGCCGCGCGGCACGGCGATCGCAAACTGATCGATCAGGGTCCCCGCTTAATAGATCGAAACCTTTCGTTGCTCGCTCCCGAATACCGATCACGATTTCCCGCAATTTTTCGCTCTCGAGTCGAATTTGCACACGTCTACCGACGCGGCTCCTATTTTCGAAAAATGGCCACGGTTATTCGGTGAGTTATAATTATTAGAGCTGCGTGATATTTACCAGTTCCACGAACGCTTGGTACAATGCAATCGCGTTTGTTGATGTTTCGTTGCCTTTTCGAGATTGTTATTTACACTGAACGATGGGAAATGTTATCGAGTAACCAAATGCAGATTCAAAAGTTTTCGTCGACAAAATTCGTTGAACGAATTCAACAGTTTCGATCACTTTTGACAGACTTTATCTCGTTAATTGTAAATACTCTGTAATACACTAACTCAGATATACTGTGTCCGATTTGTACACACCTAAAGAAGTATTAGGGGGACCGGAAAGTAATGTCGTTTCCCGACATTAAATTCAAATACATAAATTTTTAACGAGTTTTCATTTTTAATCAATGATATAATCACCCTCATTATCAACAACCTTTTGCCTTCTAGTGTGCAAATTTTCAATGCCGGATCGATAAAAATCAATTGGTTTTTGAGCAAAATATACAGAGATGGCATTTTGAATATCATCCAAATTTGCAAATCTTTTGCCACTTAGAAAGTGTTGAAGCGATCGGAATAAATGGAAATCCGATGGTGCAACATCGGGCGAGTATGGTGGGTGAGGCAGTACCTCCCACCCCAATTCATTAATTTTTGCCAAGGTTCGTCTTGCGCAGTGCGGTCTTGCATTATCGTCTTGCAGAATAACGCCTTTTCTGTTGACAATCGCTGGCCACTTTTCAATTAAAGATTTATTTACACGATCTAATTGTTCACAGTAAAGGTCTGCATTCACAGTCTGTCCAGGTTTCAGCACTTCAAAATGAACAACGCCGCGAATACTCCACCAAACACACAAAAGGGCCTTTTTGGGGTGTAAACCTGGCTTAGCAGTACTTTGTGGCGATTCATTTGGAGAGAGCCACTGCCTTTTGCGTTTTGGATTATCATAAAGAACCCACTTTTCATCTCCGGTGATCAAGCGATCAAAAAACGCTTCTGTATTGTGCCGTTGAAGCAATAAGTTGCATGTGGTGGATCGGTTAGCCTTGTTCTCTTCGGACAGATTATGCGGGACCCAAACACCTGCTCTGCTTACTTTCCCAATCTGCTGCAAATGTTCTTGGATGGTCGACCAAGGTTGGTTAAGACTGTTTGACAATTCCTCGATTGTCTGACACGGATTTGCTTCCACTTCCGCACTTAACACGTCATTGTCTAACGTTGTTGGTCTTCCTGATCGATACGAGTCGGAAAGATCAAAATTACCGGATTTGAACTTGGAAAACCACCTTTGGCATTTACGAACGTCTAATGCATTTGGATAAACATCGCAAATGTTTTTGGTAGCAACTGTTGCGTTACTACCCTTGCGAAACTCAAAAAGCATGCAATGCCGGATATGTACCTCTTCTGGTATTTGGCTGGCCATTTCACCCAAAATTGTAAAGAAAAATTTTAAATTTAATTATTTACAACTAAACAAGTCACTATAACCTCAGAATGTCTTTGCTACGACTTTAATGTACACAATGAGCTGACAAATGACAATCAAATAGTGACATGCGCAGAAACGACATTACTTTCCGGTCCACCTAATATTTTACTTCCCGATGCAGTATCTGGTATTATTAAGAAAAGGAATTTTGCACAAAAATGTGTATTTATTTCGTAGAACAATGAACCAAATGTGTGTTTGTTTCATAGATAATAGATTGTATTGAAAGAAATTCATCGTTATATCATTTTTAATAATTTTACATAATTTACGACAGAAGGGACATATATTCCACGTCCAACAAAGAATACCCGCAAAGTGTCCGACGCCATTTTGATGAAAGTTTGTAATATTGTACAGCAGTTCAAAATAAAAAACCCATATTTTTTGGCTGCGAAAACTGAAGTTTAAAAGGTGAAATTATTCTTCGTGGTTTTATTCTACTAATGCTAGCTTGAAAATTATGGGCGATACATAAACAAAATTGTTCTATTCGTAAAAGGAAGCTCTAAAAATATTCTTAAATACAGTGAAGGTTACGACAAACCCCATTTTAGGGCGAATTTCTTTTTTAATTTTAAACTTATTTAGACTGATATAGCAAATGTAAGCTGCTGTTGGTCACGTAGACCACCGAGTATAAAATTAGAATGACCGGCGGGTATACAGGAGTCGACGCGTTCAAGTATTTTTATGTCGAAAGTGGTATCAAATTATGGAAAATTCAGTACTGTATAGAACATAAAACGGGTAAAATGAAATTATACAATAAAACACAGACGTCCTTGACTGCATCGCTCAAAATGTGAATTTCCTGCCCCCTTTCCATGTTAGTTTAAAATAACATAATTATCGACTGGCACTCCATCCCAATTTGAAAAATCGATTAAATCGATTGCTTTTTCATTCTCAGTGTTTTCATAAAAAAACTCCGAGTATATTAAGTTAAACTAACTAAAAGCATCGTTGCATTCATTTTGTCATTTAATAGTAGCTATTAATTTTAACGTGGAAGAATTGAATTTATGTAATTGTAAAAATAATGTTATAATATCAAAATAAAGTTTCTAACTCTTTAAAAGAAATACAGTTTTTCAAATTTGTTTCGTCCTTTGTTGTACAAAGAACATTCCTTGATTTATTTAAATTTCAAACGATTATAGTCGAGTAAAGATGAACTATGCTCTTAAACTGAAATTAAGTTGCTATGGGTCATTCAATAGTTTATCTGAAAAAATCAAACTGTGTCGTGTTTCAACTCTGTATCTTCACTTGGGTTTGTAATTAAAGATAACTATAGCAACAATATATACTTAATATAAGAAACCGCTATTTTCGGCATTATTGTTTTTCTTTTTATTTATCACATCATTGATTTCCAAATAGAAAAGAAGTGAAAAATCCCTAATATGTGGTTTTATAATTGAAATGTTTCTGATAGACATATTTTAAGTTTAATAGCAATGCTATTTCCTTTTTTGGCAGAAATGTTTAAACAAAAGTGCTTTCTGCTCTTGAGAAATTTTGTTGCTTTTATGTTATAAATTAGTTCATAATGCCTCACTTGGAAAAAGTGAAATGCTCGTGATATTTTTATTTAAATGGAGAAGAGCTGGCAATAATTGTTCACGTATTTTATTTTTCACTGTGAATAATATATTTATTTTTATGTCGACGCGACGAAGTGGATGGAAAATATTGCATAGTTTGTAACACGTGTTTCTTTGAAATTGTTTGTCGACTGATAATAGATTCCAAAAAATATATATTTTTGTTTCCACAAATTCTCTGTTAGCCAGTGTTTTTCTATAAATAAATATTTGAATTGTTTATAATTTGAATCGAAGCTTCAACGTATTTTACTTTTCCATGCAATTTCTAGTATTATTAAAAAAATGAATTTTAGACAAAATGTGTATTTATTTCATAGAATAATAGACTAAATGCGTATTTGTTTCAGAAATAATAGATTGTATTGACAGAAATTCATCGTTATATCATTTTTAATAATTTTACATAATTCTCTCGAAATATATATAATGTATCATTTTAATTTAACAATTTACCATTTTTTTAGTAATCTATTAATATTTGTGAAATTTTCATTATAGTATTTTCGAGTAAGTTTTGATGGTTTAAATAAGGTAAAAAGTAGAGACACTTATTTATAAATCTTAGAATAGGAGGCTGCATTTGAACAACTTTTTATACTTATCTCTAGGTTAAAATTGATTGAAACAACTATCCTTTTCTTAAAGATACATCAATGTTACAGTATCTTCATAATAATATATATCTCATCTTAATATAATCATTTCCCATTTAATTTGAACGTGTGATCGAATATTACAAATAGTACTGTTTCAGGTTCTGTATAATAAATTGAAAGCATATGATCAGCATACAGATAGTGATAAATGTGTACTTTATATATTTACAAAATGTATAAAATTCATTTATTCTTAAACAAATGTTAAATTTTATATTAAATTTGTTATGCATGTTTTACTATATCCTGCAATGTTCTCTGAAAATTTAATCTTCCAATTTTTATATAAATATTTACAGATAACAAGTTTTAATTCAAAAGTATCGATAGCTAAGAACAATGAAAATTATAATATATTTCCTTTGGAACTGTGTGCTTTTCGTATGTACTCGATACAGAATGATGTATTATAATCTAGAGTAGAATTTATTTTCAATAATGCTAAAGAAGAACGATTAAAATCGAAATGAAATGCAATCTATGCAATCACATTTCACATATTTTTTGTTTCAAAATCGAGAAACCTAACGAGATCGATTCAATCGCATCGTGTGTTACATGATTCGATTTAAAAACTCAATTACCCAACTGAAACTCAATTAAAATATTACACACATAATACGTTCAGTGTGAGCTGTATAAATATTTTTCACTTCGGGTTACTTTTCGAAAACCGACTCAGTGGTTGTTGCCTGTTATTTGTAGAATATTACTTATAACGCTTCCTTCGCGCTGCACTTGATCGATTTCCTTTGATGTAAAAACATCGTTTCGTGGACTAACTCGGTAACAAGTTCCTCTTTCATGGGACTTCCGATGCCACTGTACGACTTCAGAGCCCGGAGTTTTCAACCGTCTGCTGGTTCAAGCTGCGTTTTAATCTGCATCGAAATTCTAATGCGGCCCGTTTCTTTAGCATTTTATGGTAATCGCACTCGAGTTTACTTTCACAGTTTACTACGCAGCGACAGCTGATGACAACGATAGGGCTGGTTGTCGTTGATGGCTTTCGTAGACGCGAAAGTAGATTCGGATATCAGGAGAAAAGAAACAAACCGTGAAGTTGCATTAATTTATGTTCTTATTCTACTTTGTCGAAACGATCAGAAGATCGTAATCTTTGGAAACTCATGAGATTGAACTAAATATCGAGGATGAATAATGAATAAAACTCGATAGAGTTCTCAACTTTGTCGTTTTGTTTTTTTTTCTTTCAATTCATTGGTTGTTTTTGTAGTTTAAAATTCCAATTAGTCTTACCTCATTTTGGTTCGCTAGAATTCAACGACTAATTTAATTTATTTACAATTCAAAATATTAAGTTTATATATATTGAATTTAAGTTTATTTTAATGTTATTAGCGTAATCAGTTGGAATACGTAAAATACGAAGTCTTTAGGGGACACCCCTGATTCAGAATGTTTTGGAAAACAGAATGAAACGTAACCACCTCGTGTCCTATCGAGGAGTTGCTTTCAAAACTGCAATAGACAGTAGTTTTATTATATAACTAGTGTTACAAAATAAGGTTTAAGATTTATATACTCCTAATAGTGACTGCGTAAACAATGTTTATAACCTGTAGTCGTAACAGTTGGGTATTTGGCTTTTACGCTACAAACCTCGACTTTTCGAATTTCAAACGTGTACAATTTTTCTTTTCTTTCTCGATTAAAGCTATACTTCGTGTCAAGTATACAAAGGTTTTTCAAACCTGTTCCAGTCTATTACACGCACAAGAACGAAAAGATTATTCGAAAAATTAAGTTTCTTTTTTTCCCTATCTGTTGCAGAACTCGAACAACCAAGTTGCACTTCCTGGACAAAATCAAGTGGCTCAGACGCAAGCAGAGACTCAGGGGGGTCCGAACACAGTTCTTAGAGTCATCGTCGAGCAGATGGTTTATCCAATTTCTCTGGACGTGCTCTATCAGGTGAGTAACAAATTCTGATCTAACGCCGTTCGAATAATTGATCACTGACTACGTAATTTATGGCAAATATGCGACGAGTGTTTCAAATCCTCAAGTCATTTTTTCCGATTTCTGCACTGGCCCGATTTCGAAATGGATAATCGAACATATTTAACATAAATTTTTACGTTTCGCGAGCTTCAAATTGGATTTTACAATGAACGTAACGGTTTATAATTATAACATTTTAAATCGTTTTAATCCGGATACTTTCGAGGTACGCAAATGGTGATACGAAATATTAATAATATTTGAGTAGAAGAAATTATAAATCTCTTTATGTTACTAAAATAAATACATTCTGCTAGGGAAAAACATAGATTGCTATAACAAATGTACTTTGTCCGTATGTTTTGTCTACCACGTATACTTGTAACATTAAATGATCGATTCAGTTCAATAGATTTACGTAAAAAGCATACTAGTATATTTCATGGTTAAAAATAAGACAAATGTGATAAGCTTTCTTAAAAAGAATCAACTTTTTACTTGTAAATGACGAATAAGTTTTTATTACACCCCATTTACATTATTCGAATAAATTTTATTCAACTCTAGTCGAATTATTATTTCGCTATGAATAACACAACAGGAGGTTTCGTCCGGAACCGATATTTTTTTCGAAAATTGTTAAAAGTGAAATTGTTCTACTCCGATACGATTGACAACTTCATTGTCTATATTTTCTGCTGCGTTTGAAACTGAGTAACTTTTGTCTAAAACATTCTTCAAACAACGAACTTGGAGAAAATATTTAATTACTTTAAATTGTTAACAAGAGCTAATTAATGCTTGTCTAATGCATTCTAAAACGCGACAAATTTATATTCCTTTGGATTGAAAAACAAAAACAATGATATCGGGATTCCCTTGTAAAATAAGTAACCATTATTTAACAAAAAAAATTGGCATTTCATTTATTTCCAAATAAAACTATGCCCCGACGACGTTTAGACTGGTCGATCGAGACACTGAATTGTGGTTACTGAATTTAAGCACTGAGTAAATTAATATTTATAAATAAGATAATGGATATAAGAAAGCGAAGGTTAGATGTGTGGCGGCGCTACCCACGCTTGCCACCAGAGGGAAACTCACCACCAAACGTTTCCCGCAAGTTCCCGTACCTGCTCCGATCGGTATATATACGATCCCTTACCGATCTTCCAATGTCCCGGCGTATAAGACCAAAGTGGTGACCCCGTCTACGAACACGCAAGGAATGGACAACAAACAACACAGCAGCTTAGGCACAGCACAAGACGATGGAAGGAATGCAACGTAAAGGCAGATTTTCGTTAATCCCCTTCTCCTAGAGTTGACTTCTCAACTTGCCAGCGACAACGACGAACGCTACTCGGCTAACCATCAGGATCAACCCCAGGAGGACAGCAGGCAGGTTAATCGACATTCACCGACCACACGATGCGTTTCGATAAAAACCGGTACACTTGCCAACGCATCAATGTCGTAAAACAAACAAACGCGGCTTGAACAAACGATGCTCGTCACGCGTATCCCGTAATCGAGAGCTGGGCCTTACTACGAAAAAGAAGCATTCTTCTCTTTCACCGCTCTGGACAACCTCCTCCTGTGCCTGTTGTGCCAAACCGAACTACGGAACAAATACCAACGCCACCGGGACAATCAAGACGGAACTTCAAATATCGTTTATCACTGGCAAGGGGGTTATGTGGCGGCGCTACCCACGCTTGCCAACAGAGGGAAACACTCACCACCAACCGTTTCCCGCAAGTTTCCGTACCTGCTCCGATCGGTATATATATACGATCCCTTACCGATCTTCCAATGTCTCGGCGTGTAAGGCAGGGCCTGATAGGATGTCTTACTGACGAGTCTACTAGCAGGCCCGGGATGAAAAAACGCTCTCCCCACTCCTTTTCCTTACTCACTATGTAGAGGCTTGCAGCTGCATTTTATGGCGGGTCCGTGCTTCGAGTTTGTTAGAGAAATTGTCCACATGGCTACGGCAAGGGCCTGTCACCGAGGGTCAGTTTATTTGTTCTTCAACTCGAGGCACAGAGCAAGTGATGGCTATTTCCCGTCATAAAACACTGTGCAAGCACTTAGACAGGGACCCTCTGCACAGCCTGGCACGCGAGGCCCTAGCGCGGCCTTGTTGCGTCATTCGAGATGCTGGAAAATTCCAGCCCAGACCTGCAGGGGTTTGGACACCCTGTCTACGTCGCGACGCCTCCACCTAAGCCCCATAGCGATGGGCATGTCTTAGATTCGGCGGGACTAGGACCCGTAATTGGTCAGTCATTCGTCGCCACCCACCCTTGATTAAGGGAGTAGGGCGAACCGAGGTGACGTTTGCACTGACCCGAGAAGTTTTAGATCTGTGTACAGAATACCACCAAGACAATACAGCTAAGGGTCTACGGCTAGAGTGTACAGAGTACAGTCAAGGGCCTACTACAGCCAGAGTGTACAGAGTACAGCTAAGAGACCACGGCTAGAGTTTTGGCCTGAACGCACGGATTGACGTGTGCAGCTTCCTGCGTTAGTTCCCATCAAGAACTTGCACTCCTCGATGGAATTACCAGCAATTCCTCGAGCTACAACGGAATCTTGGACCTTCGAGGAAGTTCGGCAGCCGGCTTGTACATCCAGTGAGGCGCCGTGTGTGAGGACAACGCTCAACACCCCCTGGACGTGATAGCAGCAAGCGGCGGAGACCTCGAAGGCGGCATTACAATCTACATTGGTCCAGCCCATCGGACAACGATCAACAACAGCTAGTCCTTCCAACGGGAAGGTGGTCCTTCGAGCAACTTATAGTCGGCACCATCGTGCAAACACACTCAATGCTCGAATGATCTTCGAGATCTACCACAAGCAGCTACACACTACATATAGCCGCCAAAGATGTACTAGTATAACGGTGATCGGCTGAGTCGGGAGTTCGTCCGTGTTCTCCTCAGTTCTCCTCTCCCTTGGCGTCGAATCTGAAGACTCGTCATCTGTCTGGTCGCAGCTTCGAGGCAAAAGAGTCGTCCTTCCTTTTCATGCGTTCTTGTTGCAAACCCCAGCGGCACAAGCTCGCGTAGGTTACAGCTGTGTTGCGTTGCCTGTTTAACCATACCAAAAACCAATAACATTCCTTTTCGCACACGTTCCCATAACAACGCACGAGACTCTTTCCGCTCCCATAACAACGCATGACACTCTGTACGACAGACCGCTGATAACCGAAATTCCTTTTGCATACGTTCCCATAACAACTCATGAGACTCTTTCCGTTCCCATAATGACGCACTCCTTACGTACTCAGGACAGGAACAGATATAAAAACCCGACACATAAGAGACAGATCAGTCTTGACCCGTGATTAGATCCGCACCAATCTGTGACCGACGGTACCGCAATTAAAGTGTAATACAGAAGAAAATAATAGAGAGTTCGATCTCCCGTTGGAGATCAACATTTTTTCTATCAAATCCTTAATTATTACGTGACACCTGCGTGCGACCAGCCAATGTCCTGGCTGAAGTCCTGGCTGGTCATCTGCACAGCCCTTGACCGCCGCGTCCCATTGTTTGGCCAGCAAGGGCCTGGCGAGGGATCGTGGCAGTCGTTCCTTTGTTTATAAATTCATTCTGTGTTTTGAAATCATGAGCTAAATTTCTTGAGCCTAGAAGTCCTTTACGGTACAATTTCTAGCGGAATGGGCGTCAGATGAATGAGTTTCAGAAACAGCTCCACAGTCTTTAATGGTTGAAACTTCCGCCTTCCTCGCTCACCCAAAGGAATACGCAAAAGTAGTAGCTCAACACCTAGCTTTAAGTGGATCTTGACAATGTGAAAATATGCAATATTTGCGAGTATGTAATTTTATCTTATAACTTCTACGTACCTCTACCTCCAACCGAAGATACAGTCTGGACGATTATTACAGAACAACCTATGTAGCGATGGCGTCAAGGGATTTGAAAAATGTTGACGTGCCAAGGGGTAGTATTTATCAGAGTATTAGGGGGTTGCGTGCAAAGTAAAATTCATCAAAATCGGCCAGGAATAATGTAGGAGATGCAAAATTAATCCGATTCCACGGCTATTCCCCTGAATTCGATTCCCGATTAATCGGATATTTCTCCGGTATTCTTCGACCGGTCTGCGGATCACGAGGGGAAATATCCGTGGCATATTTCGCGCGGCAAATGTTCGCGGCTTCGAGGGATTTTTCCTCCTGCCGCGTTTTCGTTAATGGAATATTAAATAATCCACGCGCCCCAACGAAATGTTTACCAAGTCACGCGAAACGTTGGCCGAAAATCTTTGATTTTCACGCAACATGAATTTTTCCGTTTCACTATCTCCGTTCGTGATAATTTTCAACTATGAAAATTCTCAACTACGAGCGAAGCATTTTTCTGTATTTTTAATAGCAATCGAGATAACTACATCGGATATTAAGAGGTTGGTAATTCCTTTACTGTCAGGTCACTCTCTGTATTAAGTGTCTGACTGTTGAACGTAGCACTTTAAGAATTGATGATCGATCTTACGCAAAAAATGTTTATCTTCAACGTATTGAGTTTCTGTTAAAAGTATTAAGTATGTTACCAAGTTCTCTGATATTTCAAAGTAATAATTTTGAACTACTCTACCGGGTCTTTGATATATAAAAAGAAATGTTTCATCGTGTAAATTATTGATACAATTATAACTGTAACTGTATGTACAATAACACCGTTTTTTGGAGATTTACATTTTGCAATAAAATTTAAGATTGTCTTAATTTTTCTCCGGTATAAATTTTCAAAAGTGGGAACACGACACGACTGACGATTCAAATATACAAAAGACAGTGCGATAGTAAATATAATTGTTGCGGAAAGATTGATGGAGATTGCAAATTCGCAAAATTTAAATACGGAATGGTACCTAATACGAAAAATAATTCTTCTAAACACTTGGACGAAGATACGAAGTGCTTATTGGTGCAATTCGATGTAAAAATGATCAACCCGGAATTTTTACGAATTTCTTCTATATTTTAAATAACTTACAGACTCTGGAACATTTGGCAATGTTTAAAATTCGATGCAAAACTGTACGCCGTAAATGATTCGTTTCGTTACGCGACAAAAGTCATCACCTTTGCAATTTATCGCTCAATTTCGACACCGGAGCCGCGAAATTCGAATATTATAAACTTTAACCACCGTTGCGATCGGATGGGTAATTTTCATTGCCAAATAAAACGAAAACCGGGATTATTCAATGAAAGTTGCAGATCTCAGCGGGCAACTTCGTTGCATAACGCAGAGCCGCTGAAACATGCAATTTTGTTCTGTAATCGTATCACACGGTCCGCCGCGCGATCACGAATCCAGCGCGCACAATTTTGCATCACAAATTCATAATAAGGAAACACCGGGGGTCGGATTACATATTTACGGAATTACAAATTACAATTACAGGGTGAATTATGTAACGAGTCGCCCGTTATTATTGAATTAATTCGCGTGTCGTGATGCACGGAACATAAGCTGATTCCGCGGCGATTAATTACGATGCTTTGACGGTCGATTAACGAGTCGATTAAAATCACGGGACAGCCATATTATCGTGGCTATTATCGTAACTCTGAATGCTCGGAAGTTTCGTCCTATGACACGGCATTAGAATTTCATGCAGTTGAGTCTCTTCGACCGGTTTTAGTAGGGCTGGAGATACGGTTCGTTCGAAAACATTGTACGATAAGTTTCGTCGTTCGACGAGGAAAACACGATTTTACGATTTGGAATGCATTTTCTTATTCAGTATATAGTACTCTCCCCGAATTTCAATAAATTCGTCGTTCGATGAAAATCGTTTTCCACGCATGAATTTTTCGAGATGTGAGAACAGCCACAAGTCAGAACGAGCTAAATCTGGCGAATAACGTGGATGTTGCAACAATTCGTACTTTAATTCATTGATTTTCGCGATGGTTTTTCGAGCTGTGCGAGAGGGTGCGTTCTTTCGATGAAAAATGATTTTTTTCTTCGGTAAATCAGGTCTTTTCTCACGAATTTTTACATCCAGCTGATGCAAACAGTTAGAATAATAATCTAAGTGTATTGTTTTACCTGTTTGGTGGTAATCTACGAACAAAATTCCTTTTCCATACCAAAACACCGATGCTAACAGTTTCTTGGCTGATTTCTGGACCCTAACTCGCTTCGGAGCCGAAGTATGGGATTCACATCACTTCTTAGCCTCTTGTTTTGATTCAGGATCATGGTGGTAAACCCAAGTCTCGTCCATAGTGTTGAAACGACGCATAAAAGTCTTTTTATCCTTTCTAAAACGCTCCAAATGTTGCTGAGAAAGTCGCATTCGAATGTATTATTGTTCTATTGTTAGCGAATGCACCAATCATTGTGCACACAGCTTTCTGAAACCCAAAACTTCAGCCAAAATATTGCTCACGCTGCCTAATGAGATCCCTAGGGCTTCTACTAAATCTTTCTCGGTTGATCGACAATCTTCCAAAACCATATCCTGTATTTTTACTATGATTATCTAGCGTTGATGCACCTTTTGGACATCCTTCACGTGGATCGTCTTGAAGACTTGTACGAACACGTTGTAATCGAAAGTGAAGAGTCCTTATACACTTTTAACAATCGTTTATGAATTTGTTTTGGTGCTACACCTTTCAAAAATGAAAATTTTATCACAGCTCGATATTCAATTTCTTCCATTGTAAAGAAATACTATGACACTTCAACTTTGAACAACTGTAAATATACGAATGAGTCGACAGATCTGAATGAAACTTCACACATAGTCACAATCAGTAGTATCGTTAAAAAAATAAAACCACGAACCTAATAGCGCCATTTCTTATCGAACGACGAAATTTATTGAACAACCCAATATATTTATATAATATGGATAAAGTACAGAACCGTTTCATTTCACACATAGTTAAAAATAATTTGAATTAGCTCGTGTTTGGACTCATTTTCACCATGAAATCCGCATCAACTCGTTGGTAAAACTATCACGAAAATACCATGAAAAATATAACAATTTTTCTTTTCACGGATGGATCCGATGTGCAAAAAACATCGCTTAATATTTACCCTTCAATATTTACCCTTTACTTAATATTTACCCTTACAGTATACACATTATTTGAATAACAAATAAAATAAATATTTGCAGTCAGTACAAACATAAATTTAAACAAAAACTCGACAAATTACAAAGAGACGAAAATAAGTCGATGGTATGATACAGCGACTTCAACATTTTGAAACGTCTAACCTTTAAAAGATTGTTTCACATGTATAACGAATCGTATGAAATATTATGGCAGTAGCTTTAAGGATATATAAAATTACATTCAAGTATCATTTATTAATTATGAAATAGTATGCTTTCAACGCAACAACGCAACAAGTTGGTCGAAACAACAAAAAACTACTTTATCGATATCACCGGGATAAACTCGAACATTAAGTTATTATTTGTTAAATATTTACCATCGCACCACCTAAAATTTCACAGTCGCGACAACTGAAAGTTTTCCAAGATAGAGAAGGGGATGTGTTTAATGTCCCGTGCTTGCGGCAAACGACAGAAATTAATGATGTCGGGTGTATATAATTAAAAACATGCACTATTCAATAAAATTGCTAAATATATGGTCTGTGATGTAGGATTTTCCAAGTGCCGGTGTTAACGAACGCGGTAATAGCCCAGAGAAAAAGGGACTGTAAGACTGAACGTATCGTGACGTTCATTAAGGAATGCTCCCTTTGGACCCGGATGGCAGGATAACCGGTGTGCTTCCGGTTTGAGTTGAGTGGTCCATGCATTTTTAAGGGCATCCACCAGCTCACCGAATAATATACTGCACTGTGGTCCACGTGTCCGGAAACTCGGTCCTTTTTCCTCCATGAATGTATGTACAAGGTCTTCATACCTGACATGTGCTAAATATCTCCTTTCTCTCGCGTTGAATGTACTCAAAATAGGACCTCTTTAGAGAAATATATTTCATGCGATTTGAATGGAGGTGTGCAAGCTTACAGAGCAGTGAAAAATGGAAAGTTATGTCGCGAAACATACACACGTTGTTTGCTTCTTGTTTCTGGACGAGGTGGTAAATCTTTTCTGTCTCGGATTGAAAAATTATTCGAAGCACGTTTACGAATATTTATTTCCGGAATAGCTTCGATGTACCAACAGAACTTGAGAATCAAAACGAATTATTCATTAATTTTTTAACGTGTTTCGTTCATACGTATTATTGGTCGTGTAAAATACGAAAAAGTAATTTTTCCTACTTTACACAGACGTAACGAAGTATGTTAAGTCAATGTTAACTCGGAAGTGTATAAACGTGAAATAAAAAACGCACTAAAGAAGAATGTTGGAAAAGGCTCATTTTTTACATCGCCTGGAAATGGAAAATTTATACAGGATTCTTTCAAAGTGTCTCCCGAGTAACGAAAAATATCATTATCATTTTCTGGAGAAACGATGGGAAAGTTTTCAAAAATGTGTTCAAAGTATGAATACGATGATAATCGAACTTACTCTAAACGGTATTTTACTCTAAACGGTTCTGCACAAATTTTTCATTTCCAGACAATGCCAAAAATGGACATTTTTGAAAAATATTGGTTTTCGAACGAAAACATAGCGATATTTCAGTACTCTAGTAGCACGTTGCCTTTCTTACCATGAAATCTCAACAATTTGTTGGTGTGGTGTCTTCCTATTTTCTTGCTAATCTATAGCAATAGATAATTGTCACGCCTATATCAATCGTTATTATCTTGAAACATTCGTTAAAAATTACACATACTGTTCCTCGCTTGTTCTCAGTTTCACTGATTGATTTTTGCTTTAGGGAGAAAAGAAAACGAAAAACGCCACTCGGCGAACGTGTCTTCTTTACGTTAAAAGCTCGCATCGGTTCCGAGTCGCAAGTTCTGGATACTCGAACGATTACACCGAGACTTTGGAACTCGTGGCTTGTTTAAAAATAGACACGAAACCGTTGATAACTCCCAATTACAAAATGGAGAAGATTTCCAACGTAGCAGCTTTCGATGTTTCTAAACTGGAACGAGGTGATTAATTAAAGAGTAATTAAAGTCACTATACATTGCAACTGAGAATCGAGGAACGAAAGAAACAAGAGCAATCCTTTCTCGCGTACTTTACGTAACGTCAAAATTCGATAACCCTAAAACTCTTAGAAAATCTGAAAAAATGCCAGTTTGAATGAATCGATACCGTGGATTGTACTTTGAACGCTTTACGCGCGTAATGGACAAAGAGTTTGATACGTATCTCGTGAGAAATTTCGAGTATGCAAACTCGAATTATCGCCGAAACCTAAACGAATAAATACTATAGATCCCAGTCAGTTGATCGCGCGGTGGCACGCATTCCTATGCGAGAAACTCGCATCCAAGATGGCTGCACGCGCAAAAACTTCGATTGTTCGTATCTCGATAACGAAGCCTCGAATTACTAAACGACAAACGACTTTTCCGTTTCTACTGGTAGAAGTAATTCACGTGTTACGATATTTACCAGTCACCTTGTGTATTTGCACAGGTAATGAAATGCTAACGTGCAACGAAAACCACCGAACGAGCTTTAATTAACTTCAGGTACGAATAGAGATCGTTTTGTCTTCCACAAGAACGACCGACAGCAATCCTCGCGCATTAACGGGACGCGTTTGCGTTCACCGAATTGAAATTCCCGAAGATTACAAGCGTTTCGTTGTCCAGTGCGGTGTTAGCATCGTGCTGCAACCTGCGTTGTGTTACGCATGCTTGCCTTTTCGGTAAGCACGCCGCGTCGAATTTCTACCGAATCCGGCAAGCCAGCAGAGTTCTAAGCCGATAATGGACCGATTAGAAAACATTTCCGGATTACATGGTGGCGATTGACTGTTATTTGGCTGCGTAAGTAGGCTTACGCGGCGAGTTCGTGTAATGGTCTGAATTTACACGCATCGCTATCACTTCGAAAGATTAACGGTTAGGTGCTTTGCTATCCCGATAAGTTTATACATATCTGTGTTGACTGGAAATAAATGGCTGACAATGGTTTCGTTTCTCCGTCGACGAAATGGTTGTTGTCGAATTTTCTTTCTCTTCGAATCGGGAATCATTGTTGGGTCTCGGTGAAAAAACTACCCTCGTAAAAGGGTACGGGACCCGATACTACAGGAGATATTTCACCATTGTTACTTATAATGCTTTAGTAAACCTCGTTTACCAATATCGTATTCAGAATTTCGTCGTTAGTTTCTTATTTTTATTTATCGTGTTGTTTACACGGTGTGATATTTAACCGTACATACTATTCGGTAAATAAACGTTAATTACAACGCTCTACCTACAGTGAAACTCTTATCGTGTTCTCTTGGATATCAGCCAGTTTTTAGACATCATTTTTTCAGTTGATCTTATATTACTTAAAATATTTTCGATAAACATAATTGCTGCTCTACCTTGTACAAGAATAATGTTAGAATTACCGTGTGAGAACCCTAATCTCTTCTATTAGTTTCAAAGAATAACGTCAAATGACGTTGAACTGAATTCAACTGATGTTGGATTGAATGTAACTGATGTTAAACTGAATTCAACTGATGTTGAAAATTCAACCGATATTGAACTGATTTCAATTGTATTCCTTGTGAGAAATAACCGAGTAGTGTGCAATTGATAACGTAGGTTACACGATATAACTGTAGCTAATTAGTCGATAAATGCTGAGTGCTTCTAAACAAACTGAATTATCTGGTAAAAATCTCATTGCTTCCCAATTCCCACTAAATTCAAATCAGGAGACTGGTTGTCCTGATTAATTATACGAATTCTACTTGCTTCTCGGATCGAATTGGCAAATGAGAATGAAAGTATCCTGATTAACACTGAACTCTAAAAGTTCAAACTCCTGTGTGTCGCAATTGACGCTAAATTTTAACCAATTGAGTTTATTGCTCTTGACTTCTTTGATCGTTGACTGAATATTAGCTAGCTTCCGATGTTTCGAGATGTTTTCTACGTCTGCTTGTTCGAACGAGCAAAAAATGTCTTTGTCTTGAACATTGCGACAGGACTGATAGAAGGACTAGGAAAACTAATAGGTCCGTAGACTTGTAACATATCTTACTCGGAAGTTGGCTCTGCTATCGAAAATATCTCGCGCAAAGCATGCTTTTTGACAACATTCCGCGGAGCTGTTTCGACCAATCATCGAAGCGGACAACGGACATCGAGGTTTCCTTCCTTGATGTCTTCCATCGGTGTTTTACTTTACGATTTTGCGGGTGAATTAAACTCAGTAAAAAGAGTGGCTTGTAACTGAGAACCTGCCCTCCTCCCTTCTCTTAAATTTCATACTCCACCCTCGTGAAAAGGAAGGAAGGGAGAGAACGGTAAGGAGAAAGGATTCGATGTTCAGGTGTGCGCAACGTTTTCAAACTGACGCCATGAAAACTTGGTAATCCAGCGAGATGCTATTAGTCAGTGTCGGGGGCCGCTTTAAAATTTCTAATGATCCATGAACTTAGCGAAATGTATCCGTTGAAGGGTCATTGATCGCGGAAAGTTTTAATGGCGGTCTTCTTCCCGTTGGTACCTTTTTTCCCCCGCTGAACATTGAAAAACTGTACAGTCTCGCGAACTCTGCGTAACTGGGCGGTTATTAAGCGACGGGGATTAATGCACCCGGCTTCAGACCTTCGGAAAGTTTCATTTGTTAACTACGGTGCGTCTTGTTTAGACGACACTATCGATCGACTCGTTGGTTTGAACGTGATTTCCTTTAAGAGTTCAAACACGATGACGTTCTCAGTTTATTAATCAGTGATCGAAACAGTAGCAAAATATTCGTTCATTGTACGTTGAAACTTTCCATCGTGTTAACCCCCTGCCATACTTTGATGAGAATTTTGGGCCAAATATCACGAGTCAGGCTCGTGGTATAATTTCATGTCACACGTGAATGTGACATAAATATGGGTTTGACTCCTAATCGATACAAATATTAGGAATTGAACTCGTGGTCTTAATCTCGGACCAAGTATGAACGTCTCTAATTGTATCTTTTGTCCTGAAGCGTAAATAGGTTATGTAAAATAACGATGTGCTCAGTATCGGTTTTTTTATTGGTCGCGGATGATATGCCTGCGATCGATGGTCGAATACTATTTACGTGATTCGAAAGCTATTCGCAAAGGACATTAGTCTGGTTCTTGTATGCGATTGCAGGACTCATTCAAGACTTGTTTAAGACTCGTTTAAGACTCCTGGAAGACTCTACGATCTACAATTCTCAACTACTTACAGAGTTTCCCTTACCCTAACCTATTCTTTGCGCCTTTTGCACGTTTTCTCGGAAAGACGAGTTACGAGGGTAGTCCCAGAAGTAACCGGCCTGAGGTAAGATGGCGGTAGATGTTTGAAAAGAATGACCCAGGGAGAAAGTACCAACCTTACGAAGCTTAAGTTTGAAAGTTGACGAGGCTACGTTGTTTGGTATTTGTTTGGCAATCGTCAATAGTGAACGCTCAAAGTGAATTTTTAAATATGGAAATAATTGGTTATCGTTATGCGATACGATACTTTCGTTTGAAAAGCTCTAATTCAACCAATATCGAAGCGGAGCTAGATTCTACTCTTGAGCTATTGAACATCGTTGGAAAAAGTGTAAAAGTAAGGTAAAGAAAAAGAAAGTTTTATAACGCCTACAATTAGCTATCGAGACAACAACGAGGAAGCTACGTAACCATGCCTGGGAGAAAGTTGGAAAAAATATATTTTCTCAAAAATAGCTTCCGTTGACGCACGTTTCATAAACCATGTTAGCTACTTGCACGTCAGACGTTTCGTCAAGACTTGCCTTTACGGTTTCAATGCAGGCCATGTGCTATCTAGGAGACATTTTCATGGTACGGATAACGGTTAAAAGCTAAATAAACATAGGAACTTGGAGAGACCAAGAAAGCTTTGATCGTTCTTCAGTTCTTGCTATTCCATTGCACGAGTCGCAAGATATCATGTTTCAAGTTCCGACACTCTGTCTCAGCCACTTCGTCTCTTCTTCTGACTGTTTGCACCCGGATTCTGCCGAATTAAATGGTTCTGGCAAAGGGTTAATACAACACAAATGAGCCCAAAACATCATCAACAGGAAGACTGAGCGCAACAAATACCTACGAATCGATTGTTCCTAATGCTGTAGTGGTAATCGTCTTTTCTCACTAAAAAAAACTGAGGGAACTAGGGATGTGTAGGTTAGAGACTGGCACCCCTGGTGAGCAGTGAAGAGAGAACGGTCTGAGAGAGAGAGAGAGAGAGAAAACGATAAGAAAAAAGAGAGTAGTAGAAAGAGTAGAGTGTGCCACATTGCAGAGAAAAGAATGATACCTCAGGTTTGTAAATTACCAACCAACGATCAGTTTTGTTACTTTCTTTTGTTCCCTGTATCGTTCTAACAAACAGTTCCTTTATTTCTTTTGCGAACCAATCACGGTGTGTGATCTTTCTTTCTAATCATAACCTACAACACCTACAACACCTAGAGCTGGCTGTAACAATAGACGTTGGTGCTGGTAGTACCAAGTTCATGGTTAACGATCTCCGCGGAACAAAAAGAGCAACGCAATTTCCCGGGAAAGTTCCGCGACACGAAGTATCCGTGGAAGAAAAAGAGAAACAAAATTACCAAACTCCCTTTCAATTCACTGTTCATTCATCACGCGAAAGGGGTAACTACGAAGAAACTATCGGCTTTCAGGGCGATCAGTTACAACGCGGTGGAGCATGAAAAACCAACCTTCTGAGTTACGAGCGACGTAACAACGGAAACAAACAAGAAAAAAAAAACAGAGAAAGAAAGAGAGAGAGAGAGAGAAACAGGAAAATGGTGCACGAGCATTATTCCGTACATGGCAATTCGTGTTCGCAACGAGTTCGTTCCGTAAATCGGATTATATATACAGTCGGTGGATGGAGGGCCGTAAAACTATCCGACCCTTGAAACTAGTCGTTTCTCCGCGGTAATTTCTCGCTGTACACATCTTCTTTTCCGTTTCTTCTCTGTTTCTTGGCCGTTCCTTCGACCCTCTTCTGCGTCCATGCGTACATCTCCAGGATCGAGCTGGAAGCTCGAGTGTAAAACCGGTCGTAACGTTCTGTCGAAGAACGTAAACGCAGACGGCAGCCTCTCAACATTTACGCCCTTGGTCAAATGGTCGAGGAATTCCTAGCCGTGGCACGTTGACATAAACGCATCGGCGTGTCTGCCTCCGGCTTGCCACCTGGGACGCCTTAAATCTCGCCTTATTAAAGGCATCGCCCCGAAACATTCTCCTTTGGTCGGGGCAAAAAGTTTAGGGCATCTCGTGCATTTCGGATGGAAATTAGGGTCGTTTAGTCTTTGTGTTTCGTTTCGTTTTATTTCGTTTAATATCGAGCGGTTCAAGATGGTGGTTGGTGGTAGTGCTTGGATACTTGGGACCGGATGGAAGTTCACGGATGGAAGTTGTTGGAAACTAAACTTGTTGTGTTCGGTATTGTAAGAACGGATGTACGTTATACCGATGATCTAACATACGAAATCGTACGTGTATTTAAAACGTACAGTGACTACAAAAAGTATTGGCGAACTGTATTACGAAGGAATTCTTCTTACCGGTAAGATTGATTTTAATGAAAGTTTAAACTTTATTTTATAATTTATATAGTCGAGTGAAGAATAGACTTGTAGAACTTCGTTCGAATTTCAATTCTTGTATAAAGGGAAAAGGTAAAACTATTGTCATAGATCCAGGGAAGGATAAGACTATGGTTCGAGAGTCTTTAGATTTCAAATGTATAAATATTTTTATGTATTAATAGTTAATACATAACAATATTGTCATAATAAAGATAAAATGGACAATATAGTTATGTATTAGCTATATTGTCCATTTTCTCTTTGAAATCCAAAGACTCCTTGAACCATAGTTTTATCTTTTTTTTGGATCTATGATTATAGTTTTGCTTTTGTCAAAAATATGTATTGTTTTCATTCAAAAAATATCAACGAACGAGCAAATGAACCTTCTGAATTAATAGTAAAATTTGTTGGAAGATGAATCAAAAAGTGTGCATGGAGAGTACAATGCATATATAGAGAAATTGTTTTGTCCAAGCTTAAAATTCAATGTGTTTGTTTAAAGCCATAGAATGAACGTTCTTCTTTCTGAAAAAATTACTGCTGTGAGTACACTTTTACTTAATCGTATCTCGTTATAAGAGTCGGCAAATGCGTAGCATTGTTTAACAATTACAATTCCTGTTTTTTCCACAACTTGCAGCACGGTATAGAAGCCTTCGTTAAATATTACAGCGACCAGGCAGGTGGCAATTTCAACGATTTTTTAGTCGCAGTTTTAATGTTTTAGGACCAGACGCCAAATAGTCGAATAGAAATTTTTATTTAAATTTCGAGTAAATCTGGCTAAACATTTTTCTAGAAGATCGTCTCTGTATGTAACAGTTTTAAAGATATGTAATAGCTGAACACTAGCGACAGTGCTGCGTGGACAACTGTAAATTGAGATCTATAGCGTTGTACAGCAATAAGCTGGTGGAAGCGATCTAAAACGTTCACGAGGATAAAACACGAAAGTACTGGGGGAAAAAGGTCAAGCATTAATCACTCGTCTTCCCGGATCTATGATTAATGGGAAGTTAAGCAGCTTTCTAACGTTTCGATTCGATCGTTTCAGTCATTCGAGCGTATAAAACGAGGAAGCTGACTTGTCTGTCATTGATCCGAGAGCTTTTCTTATCATGGTGAACCGAGAGAAATGGATTCGTTGATTTCATTTCGATTCGTCGCAAACGCTTCCGTGAAATTATTATACCGTACAAGTTCCTCCTTTATACGAATATAATTATTGAAATCAATTTTAACATACAGTAGGTTGTGATTATTGTACAATGGATAACAAATTGTGACCTATGCGTCCTATAATAAGCTAATTAATAGTGGTACTATTTATTTAGAAAGTTCAAATAAAATATTCTTCGTATCCTAAATTTTATCATCAAGAATCACTGTATCCACCTTTACAATTTTATTCCATTTATTTATTAAGTGTAACACTCCAGGGCTCTATGAATATATAAATCTTCGTTGTGTGCTGATAATTTAAAATTCATGATTGTGGCTATCGGAATTGTCGTGCTTTCGAAGTGAAAGGTTCAATTTTTGGCGGGAATTCAAGTCTTCGTTATGCAATAAGAATAGATGTTACGATTATGTACTTTATATACGTGCAAAGTTTTAAGTCAATTGCTCAACTATGCCTTGTAATTTTGTACACCCCAGTTTGAAACATATTATTGAAAATGTCTTTAAACTTGGACGTGCCGTTTAATGATACATAAGATACAATTTAGCTCAATCAGTTACACGAGATCAATTTTTCGAAATTCGACAGTCCATATCTCCATACCTAAATGTAAAAAAAGATTTTCCAAAGTTTCAAACTAGAGTACTTCGTTAATACTACCGCAATTGTTTTTGTTATCGTTGTTGTCTGCTGTTTCCATCCTCGTAATTGATACAGTCTGCGTGTCTCATGAAAACGAACGAGTCTTAATAATCTGGTAAATAAATTTGAAAATGTCCATGACAAGAGGCCACGTAGTTTCGTTTCCAAGTTATCAATTTTTCAGCGCAATGGCATCCTTCAGGGACGCGAAACTCGTCGGTGAAACGGTGAAGCGAAGGACGGGGATTAGCTGAAACCATAATGTCGTATTCCCCGTGTCGTTTCTCGTGTGTACCTACATCATGAATAATGGCGGATCGTCGACGCCGACACGGGCGAAATTACGTTACTATTATTGCACGTTATTGCATTACGGGACCGGCGTAGATACCGCGCGTCGATAATCGAGAACGCGAATTAATAACTGTTACATCAATCAATATGTACAACGGCCTCTCTGTCGACGATGTGTAACGATGACCACGAAAGGGATGGCGCGCGCGACAGGGGCGACGTTCGAGGGTTGTCACAGCGGCTGCAGTCTGATAGATTATATGGAGATCGAGCGACGATAAATATTAGGATGCGTCAAAAATTCTAGTTCATCGAAAAATGTAAAATCGAAACAGAATCTTCAAAAACACCTTGTCTATAAAATTCAATTGTACGTATATGCATTTAGAAAATAATATCCCGATATATTGCCATAGAAAATTATACAGTAATATGAATAGGAAACTTGAGATGCAAGAGAACTAATGTTCTTCTCCTTCTTCTTTCAGGAGAAGTTTAAACTAAATGGTTTACGGAGACAGATTCTATTAAGAATAAATGAAATTTTATTTAGTTTTATGCCAAAAGAAAACAGTTTCGTTTTAGATTACTGGTACAACTTATCAGTGAATACTTTGGACAGAAGGACTCTTCTTTACCGAGAACCATTTATTTTTATAAAATAGTTTTTCAAACATTTTTAAGAATCACTTTCCTACCGAGTTTTTCCAACAATCGGTTTGGAAAAAGATTTTCTTATGTCACTTTCTAAGTATTAAAACACAGTTGTGACAATATATTTAAAATCGGTTGCTCTAAATTTGATATTCCTCCTTTTATTTTACGCTTTATTATTTTAGCCAACAAGCATGGTTTTGTTTATTTTATTTGGTCACTAATTTACTCGAATTACCTCGGGCGCGCACCTGTAGTGGTTAAGAAAACAAGGCAGCAACCTTTTTTCCGCTAGAAAAAGTGTGTATTGCATGATTAAGTAACCAAACATTGTATACAAAGTAGATTACTTCGTTTGGATAGATTTGGATTATCATAAACGGATAAAGTAGTATTTTAAAATATTTTATTGCGAATTGAAATTTTTCATAGTTGAACTTTTAATTACCAACAATTAATCATTGTTTCGACAGTAAAGTTTATTCCTTAAAAATAATTACTCCAACATTTTTATTCAACCTTGATACATTTTATTTGTCTTTAATGAGAACAACTCGATCCACTTAAGAAAATAAAACCGATCATTGTTCGTGACCAATTTTAATCACGTTATTCAATTTCTGTAGATGCACGTTTAAGGTTAGTTGTCATTTGAAAGTTTGCTCATCGTCCATGAGCCTCGATCAGGTTGAAACTAAAGTGTAAAATTGTTAATTAATAGTATCGGTGGTGTCATAACAGAAAAAATTCGTTTTGGTGAATATGGAAAGGCGATTGTAAATGAGTACAATAAAAACGAATTGGAAATAAAATATTCATCACGGGACTCACGAATGTACTATTTATTCGTGAAATTTCAACCGTTCATTTTCACTAAAAAATTCATTTTTAATATACCTAAGTTTAATATTCCTTCGATACTGTATTTGAACCAGAGCTTAAAAAAAAATTGATTCTTAATGAAAATAAAAGATAATGATTGAAAATAGCATTTCAGACTTTCATTGCCACTATTGTCGTTGGGACTGAATCGAAACTACGAAAATAACAGAATAATAGAAATTTCAAATAATAAAACCATTTCGTTATTCATCCATTCAAATACTGATGAAAGAATAATAATTACGATAATTCCTTTTAATGTTTTCCATTGAAAAACCATTGGAATAAAACGTAGGCATTTTAGTCGAGGCACACGTATTGGACAAATGTACGATATTGTATATATGTCAATAGAAATAATTGAAACAAATTAATGATGAACACAATGAAAATTAATATCTTGTTCGATCGTTATTTTGGTTTAAAAAACGAAATGTTTGGTCAAAACGGTGTGGAATAGGAAAAAAATACAATTGAGCACTGAAATGCCTCAAATTTTTATGATTATTTTGCATTTAGATGTATGTACATGCGTGTTTCGTTTAAGGGAACTTTCTTTGGAACCTCAGATTTTTTAATGCATTATTCAATACAGTCTTTTATTCTCCACGAAAACGTATTATGGAAATTTTCCAGAAAACTACTAGTTGAGCTGTTAGAAACAAAAAATATTTATATTACTACTAGCATCAGTTGTACTAGATTTTTATAAAGTTTCAAATTTTTAAAAAATTTCGAGTCGTCGAACTTCTTTTTTGTGTATTATTACCATTGGCTTTTCCATGTGTAACAATTCTCGTTGTACGTATTTAAAAATAATGCGAACGAGGTAAACGAGTCATTCATTTTAAATAAACAAACACGATGATAGAGATAATCCCATCACTTGTATCCGATTTATAAATATTCACTCGAAAGAGGGAATTACTTTTTACAGAATGTTTAAAAATTACGAAGAAGTCGAAACTTATTTCTCGTACAAAGAAATCGAAAAGTTTTTTTTACCATTTTGCAAACTGAGGCTTACTTTTTGAGATGTAAACAATTAAAGATTACTAATATCACCCTTGGCGCGCAGAAATTTACATTCCACGAAGATATTATACTTTGGTAAACAATTTAAATTAAATTGGTCAAAGACTTTTCTTTTCTGCCCTATGTTTTTGAAATAACTTATACAAGTTCAGCATAAGAACTTATAGGAATAGAATTATTCCCATAAGTTTATGCCCCTATAAGTTTGTAGGAATAGAATCTTATTTCCGTAAATTTATGCTCCGATACCGAACATATACAGGGTGAGATATGTCAAGGAATGTTCGCAAGACTTTCATGTAATATTTACAAACTGTTTTTCCATTTATTCACATTTCCTCGTAACTGTCGAGAAATTTTATTAGTTTTCCTACAGCGTTTTCGACTTGAAGTTCTTTGCTTCGATCGATTTTCGTAAATTTGATACTTGGCACTTAACAATTTCATTCTGTATTTAAAGTACGCCTTGTAAATTTGTGAAACAAAGTGTAATGCAATTTGCAATCTATGGCACAGTGTTCAAAATGAATGTTTGTAGCAAAGTATAAAATTAGTGTCTCTTGAATTATATGCAATAGAGAAAAACGTTTCAAATAAATTGTTATTCCTTTTTACACGAAGAAATGCAAAGATTTATGTGCTGCTCCATGTAAAACATTGAGGATTACATCATAGGCCCCTCTGGGATCCCTAATTGCCAGATCTCATATGTTGCGTAATTGATTTCCGAGAGATACTCAAATTTAAACAAACATTTTCTTTTTATTCCAAATACTTATCAAAAAAACAGTTTGTAACATTCTGTGTGGACCACTTAGCACACAATGGTGGATCACTGGAGAAATTTGCTGCTATTATCTGTTTCAATTATCCAAAGTGGAATTGTTTCAGTTATTCGGATAATACTATTTTTATGGGTAATACTCACTAATACGTACGTTTATTCATTTTAACATTCTTCCTGTATTCTTTGTCACGGGTTACATTACATTTTACAATTTTGCCGTGCGTATTCCAAATAAAGAACGAAATCCTCTTCGAAACGTAAATGATCGTACGTTATGAAAATAAATGCTCGCGGAAAACATCGAATCGAATGCATTCCAGAGAGACGAATAAAATTACTGGTCTGTGAAATGTAAACAAAATTGAAAACGTTACCTTTGCGATTCCATACTGATTATTCCGATTGAAATCGCAAGAATTGGGTCAAAAGATTGTTCGAAAAAATGTTCGGCAAAAATTACATCATTGTCGTTCGAACATTTTTCTCGTCTACGTGCACGATTCTCGACACACGAACCTTTGAGGTCTTGATTTCCCGCGGGATATTTCGCGGAAGCGTGCGCGCGCGCATATGTATGTCTGTTGAAAAGTCATGGTAAAATAGCGCGGTAGAAAACGTCGTGAATCGAATATGGACACGGGTATTATGGTGCTACAATCTGAGTTCCTCGCGTAGCTTACTTTCAACAGATTCGACGATCCGTAAGACCATCTGGACATTCTGCTTCTCAGAAAAATATCTGAGAGTAATAGCAACATTTTCGTGCATTCATTTTTAGGCGTATTGGACATTTCTATCGATCAATAGATAAAACTATTATCTAGAACTTTTGTCGATTAATATCGGTAATATTAACCATTTTTATCGGTCAATTGTTGAGAGTGTTATTTAAAACCTTTGTCGATTAACTATTAGTAATATTAGACATTTTTACAAATTAATCGTTAGGAATAATTGATAATTTTTGGGTTCATAATTGGTAGATAAAGTAGAATAGTAAATGGATTACTGGTTTTCTTATTGGGAACATTATATCGTTTTATGGATTAATTATTAAGACAAATGTCTCTAAATATGAATTAATCGATTAACCACTGTTAGTATACGACTTTGCGAATGTTAATATTTTCGGATGATCGTGGTTTGTCGATCACCGTGCACAGTGAATTTCCAGAAATAGACAAATCATTTGAATTGTCCAAAATTTCATTCGTAAATTTTATAATTTCAGCATGACATCGATAAATGTACGACAGTTTCGGAACAGAGAAACGTGGAAAATAATGGAATAATTTACTACGGTATCGTTCATCTATGGAAAATGTTTACCGGAAGATATCAAACAATTGAAAATGTTTCTGTCTACTCTCGCGTTTCGCAACTGAGATTGCGTTGGACGTTCGAAAACGAGGACGGTGGGTTCCCTAAAAACACGACACCAAATAGCCCATCACTGATAACAAAATAACTGTTGCGACCAGACGAAATAACCATCGGCAATAATTAAACAAAACCGTGAGCGTGTATCGTACACAGTGCTGCTGCCATGCCGCAAGCGAAAGAAACGTCATCGATTTTCTACAATTCATAAATATAATCCGACGAGCCGTCGGGAAATTCGTCGGATTTCCAAGCACCGGTTGCACGAGCGGATTTAATTAATTATATCGAATATTCCATCGCGAAACGTTTAAACTCAAAAGCATTATTATTTAGGATGTTCACCACCGTGAATTTTTCTAAAATCTCCGTATAGTTAATATTCTTCGTAACCCTAGTAGACGTAATTTTAATATTCGCTGTAAATATTACTACACCGTGAAACTCTAACCAATCAAATTTTTATTATTAAGGTATAAAATGTTTATACGGTCTGGCTGTATTAAATGTTATTTATCACGTAATATGGAGCAGCTCAAGATGAATGAATTCGCGATACGCGCGAAAGAGTGTTGGTAAAATGATTCTTTTTGTGAAGCTGATTTATTATTCTATTATACACTTTTAACAAAGGTATTTTGGACAAAGAGATCGATACAAAAATCATTCTATAGCGCGAGTAACATCGATGCATTTAAAATGAAATACGTGTACTATATATGCGTTCATTACCGTTATTAGTATATCTGTGAAAATAGATCAAGTGAATTCGTACGATAAAAATTCTTTTTTAATATTTTACACGGAAAATTCTTCATTCTCTCGACGAATTATGGGAGTGTATTCGTACGATCTAAATGTAAACGAATTTTATACTATACTTGAATATTTGTGCAATTAATTGGGAGTAATAAAATTTCTGTCAGTTTGTACCATTCTAACGTCGCGTTTGGATAAAAAATTCGCTAAGAATACTCGCGCAGTTTTTAAAATAAATCGGTCGGCGTGTAGAAAAAAGACTGCTCTTGACGATGACGCGCTTTGTTTTAAACGAATAAAATAATTGGTTCTCGAAGTATAAGTTTCGATTAAAATGAAGAAAGAAACGGTTAGAAGCTTAATGATTCAGATGCAATCCTAGAAATGCGTTTTGCTTTTGTAGAGATAATGGAAACAGACACTGACGTAGGATCTGTTCCTGACAACCATAATAGTCGACGGATGCGAGCGAGTGGAAAACAGTAAAACGCTCAAAATTAGACTCTACTTTAAACAACAATATTTGGAGAACGAGAAGTCGTGAAACAAAAAGCACTTTAAATGAAAGCAATTTCCAATGGCTCGTGATAATGCTCGTATTAAAAACCTCTGGATATCACTGAACATTTTTAACAACTTTAATCAATGTGCATTTAAAGGTTTGCCGAATAAATTATTATGCCCGCTACGACAACAAATAAATAAAAACGAAAAGAACATTGTCTGAAACAAACAATGGAATTTGTACAATCTGCATTAAGTGCAGTTTTCTATTAAGTTTACTATCATTGAGCATGCGGTTTTTTCTAATTCTTATTTTTCTAATTTTCGTATTGACTTGAAGTTTAACATTGACTTTTTGCCTCATATTTTTGTACTCTTTCGTCCATGACGCGATTAAATGCATATTATAAAACTTACCAAACGTTATTTTTTATTTTGAATTATCTGATCATTAGATACCTTTTCCGTCAACTTGGAAGGACAATTGCTTAAATTGAATTTAAAGATACGATTTACTGTTTAATACGTGTACTTTTATATATAAATAATCGTTCGATAAAAATTACATACAATAGTACTCTTCAAGAAAGATTTCCAAACCAACCCTACCGTGATTTTTACTCCTTAAGCGTACAATAACATCAGATCGCTTTTTCGATCCGTGACAAAGTTCGAAAACTGGTAAACAAGAACCGAGAGATTTACATAAAACCAAGATTACATAAAACCGTTAATACCCCAGAATTTATCGAAATTAAATTTTGATAATAAATTACCAAACAAAATGAAATTAACCCTAAACCATCTCACCCAACTAAAATACTTAAAATTCTAGGTCTTATAATTATGATACATATATATATAATAAATAATAGTAACACATATTTATACCGATCAATATATATATATATATATATATATATATATATATATATATATATATATATATATATCACCCTCTATATACCCAACCCTGTAAATTAAAATCATCGACGAAATTAATAAAACTACTCCTAAATATATTAAACTTACAAAATCTAAATAAATTAAAAAATTTAATTTCATCCTGTTTAAATCTATTGATAGCGAGAGCTACAAAAAAAAAAAAAAAAAAACAAAACATTCGAGCAGAGTGAAAAGAATTATTCACGATTATAAAACTAAAGAGTCCCAGCCCGCGGCAAAGAATCTGTGAAATCGGTGTAGGGTTTTGTCACGTACGTGTCTCGTTAGTCTCACTGCTTCGATGTCCCCTTTTTCCTGTTTATTCGCCCGTTGGCGTTAACGTCCCCGCTCCTTTATTTTTCATTTCGCCGATTTATCGTTACGCCGGCGAAAATAAATTCTTTATTTGATCCGCGAGTGGCGTTCGCCGGGCGCAATATTGAATATTCGATGGAAGCTAAAACGCGTGATACTGCTTGCATTAGCAACCCCCTCTCCGCAACCCCCGGCGAAATCCACCCGCTTACGCGGCACTGGCTTCGATTCCATTCACATTTTCAGAGATTTTTCGCCTCGCTCCACGTCATGCATCTTTTATGAGATTCTGTTTATTTAACATTGGAATTACACGGCTTCGTGTCCAGCGATTTCTGCCGGCAAAGAGTATGGGCCCGTTGGTTGTGCATTTGTTACCATGTAGTGTCCAATCGTGGTGGCTTTTCGACGAATCAAGGTCTATTTAGGATGAACGAGTAAGTGCGTATTTATTTATTTCATTTATTCGACAATCTTATTTACCGTGTTAGGAAACTGAACAAAGTACGAGAGCGTTGCATTCGGTGCGAGTATTATGGACGGGGGAGGTTTAACAAATATGGTTGCTCTGCAACCTAACCCGACTTATTTTGGTGTCCCGTTTAAATCACAACGAAATATCTCGTAGACGACTAATTAAAAGAAAAGAAAGATGGAGTTAATTCTTTTTGATTTTCAAATGGCACTGTTAGTGTTTTTCTTTCTCGTTTTCATCACGTACCTATATTATTTAGCATATTTACTCCAACATTTGCAAAATTGTTACAGTATTAAATTAATTTGTGCAATACAGTGTAAGTTTTTGGTACAAGATCATCATAGATGTTCAAAACGAGAAAGTTTTGAAACACTTATTAATGTGTTTAATAAATGATTGAGGCACGGATAATAAAGTTTCTTTCCTGATACTTCAACAGGCAATTGCCTGTTATTAAGCTAATTTCATAAGAAATAAATTAGCGATGTTAGATCAGGTGATTTCGCTAGCTGGAAACTCGTATATATTTCTACTCGGACAAAAAACAGTTCTGTTCACAAATTTGTATCGGTGTGAATTGTTTTATTGTACGGATACACTTGACTATAGAGTTTTTCTTAATTTTTTTACCAACTTTCCTCCAAATTGACTGATCAATTTCGTCTACAATTACAATTACAGTTACGCTTATTGTGAATGTAGGTCTATCACTCTATCACATTTCATTGCAATCAGTGAGAGTCACTTCTAGGGTTCTTCTTGGAAGATAGAAGGTGAAGAATCCGTTAAAAAAAAAGTAGAACCATACTTTAAACAATTATCAACAATCTCCTAGTATAAATAATGGCTTAACACATAAATTTTTATGAAATATTCGGTTAAATCGAACAAAGGCTATTGAAGTAACTAAATCATTGTCTTTACTTTGAAGTAGTGATTACTGGATTTTTCACGGACCGTGCATGCCGTTTGACCCCCTTTTTTTAATTAATTTCTTTTGTTTGCTTCATTTATCTTATTTATTCAGACAAATACAGAAACACATATCTGTATTTATTTTCCGATTTTAATTTCTACTTGTTTTCTTATATTTATTTTCTCTGTTACTACACGAATGTATTTAACTATTAACACGTACAATATGCATTCTTGTTAACCATTTCGCCGGTTACAATTAATCCATACCTATAATACTTTTTTATTGAATGATTCACGCGTGGCTGGGTCCAAGTTGAAAATAGAAAACTCGCTACCTACCCCGGTTTAAAATGGTAGTTCCAATTTGGTCACGTGATTCAAACTTCTAACAAGCCATATCCTCTTCTTCGGTCAATAAACAGATTGGGATTTTGTGGTTGGGGTTTGTCGACGATGAAATTAATTTCGCTCCATTGCTCCAGTTTTCGCTCGATTGTTACGAGCTGGTCGGAAACCGAGAAGAGAAATTGCTTGAAACACTGATTCAAAAGTGTTCACGAACAGTGTAACAGTGGTTTTTTTCTCACTTAAATTCGGGAATTGTGATCTGTTAACTACACAAAAGCGTAGTGCGTATCTTCCAAAGGATTAATCAAAAATATAAAAACTTTCACGATAAGAAATCTCTTTCGTACAATTTAATCATTTGCGATACAGTAAACGATTGTCAGAAATGATATCAGAAGAACAAAGAAAATAGTAAAAAGGAAATCATGTTTAATTTCGCAATCGTTGTTATTTTAAATAATTACATCGATTCATACATGTGTTATTGTGTATTTCGATAATATGTAATTCGTTGAACAAATTTTGAAGAATCCACAAATTATAAATGAATATCTGCAGTATTTTTTCGTTGAAAGGTCCTATCTTAGAAAGACGAAAGCAAGATGAAATGATAGCAAATCAATGTAACTAAACGTACCAATGCTTCGTGTTCCTTGTGCTGTCCCTCGTTCGCTTTTAGTCCTTGTGATTCACTCTCGTTCTATTTCGCTTTCGCCTTCGCTGAAAGAAAACCTGAATCGTACCTCATCTACGTTATATTGGCACACGTTGATTCCCAGCTGCCTGCTTCCAACGATACTGTATTCGTAATAAACTTAATTATCTAAACATCGTTACGCGTCGTATGAAAGAATGAAAGACGGTTTGTTCGCGTTAATTTTTGTGAATCGATAGTCTTAACCCTTTGAACTCGAGGGGAGACCCTCGGCCACCACACAATTCACTGTACTTCTTCCAATTCGGGAAAATTTCGTTACTTGAAATTGAAAATTAGGTATTACACTCTTTTAAGATGTAAACATATGTACGTAAAGTATTGAAACAAAAATGTTCCATTGCGTATTAATTTTTCCGATTTAATAGATTTCATCGAGGCGCCAGTTTCAGGTAGCAAAAACCCTTTGAGTGCAAAGGGTTGATAACACGAAAATTAGAAATCGACGTGCAACCTGAAGGACGGAAACACTAATAGGTTGAAATTCAAAACGGATACAACGAGCCTCTACAAATCGATACGATTCTTTGAGTTACCATTCGGAGATTAATTATGGTTTAAGCTCGCTTCGTATATACCGTAAACGAACCGCTCAAACGTAACGGCCATCCCGGTGGCTGGGGCGCATTAACGGGATCCGTGAAATTAACCAGAAAATTAACAGCAACTACACCGCCAGGGTATATAACGAGCCGTATAAAGCGTCGCTGATAACAATAAAAATCGCTACCTTCCGCGAATATAAATGCTCATTATCGTTACGCTTAACGTCGTTCACGGGAATGGCCCGTTTTTAGGGTAGTTACGTCCGGATTCGAAGCTCTCGAAGGGTCGACGAGAAACGAGAAGTGCGCGCGAACGCATACCCCGATCATGCCAAGCACCGTACTTAACTGCTCTTTTTCTGCCCCACCCCTCCCATCGGTGGGGAAACGAGTAACAGAACGGATTTTCTCGTTATTACTCGTTGTTTACGCAAATATCGGCGGTATTTCGTCCGCGTGAGAAATTCCTGTATTCTTTTACATCAATTTTCCGCTTCTGCAATGTGGAAGCTCGCTGCTCGATCAAACTTCTCTTTACATCTCGCGATGATCGTCCACGTGGAAAAACTTCTCCCTCGCAGGGTTGATCCTTTGGTTTTTGGTCGTCGTTTGTTCATTTTTCTGACGCGTTTCGATGAAACTATGACGGTGTCCCAATCATCACTGGTCGATTTACTTTTTGAATAAAACTCGGACGGTTTGAATAATCTTGGTATATTTTTTTTCGTTTAAAAGTACAAACTTGGGAGTTAACAATGGAACAAGATATCTTCCAAATGGCTGTCTCGGTTTTTTTTCAGACCACTTTAAATTCTTCGAGATTTTTTTTCGATCCTATTTTAGATTCTCATTAAGAATTGATAGAGATTTTAATCTTTGTACAATTGTGATTAATCTTTCCAACTTGTTAATATATGAATCGTCAGCACGATGATGAAATAGAAATATAACAATTTTGTTATTAATTTTGGTAATGTTCGCAAACTTTTTTAAATTGTTGAGATTATTGTAAAGCATAACACACGTTGCACAATAATTTCGATTCGTTTTATGCAACGTGTGTTACGCATTATTAAAACTTGGACAAAGTGAACGAAATTTGTTTCGATTAAAGATCTAAATAACGAAGTTGTTGTTTTCTACTTTATCATCATGTTGATTCGTATATGTTAAAAATTCGAAAGGACTAACTGTATTTGTCGAGCTATCCTTTTCATCATTTCTGATGAGAATTCAAAATTGCATCGAAACATTAATTAGTTCATAAAGTTTAGTTTGGTGTTCATAAAAAATTTTAATTTTCCTGAAACCTGTATCATCACTGATACATAACAAAGCAATCAGCATTATTTTAACTTTAGATATATTAAATTTTAAAGAATCTGACTTATAGTTCACATCAAACTAATGCGAAGTTGTAAATTCAGCGTACGAGTTTCAGGAAATACAGGTACTCCGTTTTTGAAGTTGGATAATTGAATTAGATGAACGATGTTGGAACTTGTTTCGGTTTAATTGTTGGATCTACCACCGGGCGAAAATTAGGGAAAAGAGCTGAGAGTGAATTTTCATTCGCAAGAGAGCGGAAAAAGAAAAAGTTTAACAATTTTGTACAACTTCGTATCATAAATAAACTTGCGTTATTACATTTGAAACAAGACCTAGATATTATTCGAACGAAATTTATTAAACACTGTTATCGGTAAATAATCTTCTTTGATCGAATATCACTTTCGGATATTTAAACATTCCTTTATTTCGACAACTGAATAATTTCTTTTTGAATTATTTTGTCATTTCGTGCTTAAACAAGTAGCTCTTCGCTTTATTTTGTATTTGTATTAATAGCACACAGAATTATTTGGCAAATAGTTTGCAGTACTTTCGTGTTCTAAGTTCGATATTTCCGATTATTTTATTTAGAACAGATAATTCGAATAGAGAATTATTTTTAACTCGTCTGAAAAAATGAAGTTCAGTTTCTTTGAGTAATATTGCAATAAGAATCACGAAGTAATCCGTACGATCAGTTTGATGTATTAGTTTTTATTTTCCATTTAATATCACTTTATTTAATAATTCGTCGTATACAAAAACTTCCGAATACTGCACATTAATGTGATTAATGTAATTTGTGCAGAATAATTTTCCCATTATCGATCAACTCATCTGAACGTGAGACCCTAATTACTTTTAACGACACGTATAAATTCTCTCGCATCATTTTTGGAAATACGTTTACCTTCGAAGGATGATTAGAAAAGCATCGAGTAACTTAATTATACAGTAACGAAGTTTCGTACGAAATCAATTGATCAAGCACAGAGTAGTAAATGCGAGGATTGAAAAAGTTTAACAATTTTTTAATCACTTCGTAGATACAGCAGCAGCTCGACAAATCCAATTTCGATACTTGCATTCGACCCTTGTTTGTTGCATTATGTTGCCAGGTGGCAGAGATGATCGATCACCTCGATAGTTGCACCAAGTTTTCCTGTTTTCTTACAAGAATCAAGGTCCAAATGTATTTCACATGTTACTCGTAATTCAACTTCGGTGATTTTACGAGGATCGTGTTAGTTGCACTGTGTTGAAAAATGAAACGGATGTAAATCAAACGTCAGGTAACAGATCGAGGAAAATGGAGATAAATTACGTAAGTGAGAATCGCAGTGGTTATCTCGATAATCGCGCGAGTTTCGATACTTGCGCGAATTTCCTGCAATTATCGAAACCTTGCTGTACCTCGCACGTTATTCGTTTCACCGATGAATTAAAAAACAAAGACTAAAGTCTGCAACAGATCTCGTTGTATCCTCGTTGGAAAAAAAAAGAGAGGAATTATTAACAATTAAATCGAAATACGTTTTCTGTTGTCGCGTCGCTGGATGGATTCTCGCCGGGCCATTTTCCAAAAGTTCGACAACAGTTGGCATGATTTCCACCGTACTGCATGAAGAGAGCAATACAAGGGCAGGGGAACATGTTTTTGCGGAGCTATTGATATGCGTGCAATGTTTCGATTTTGCTATTTGAATTTTTGTCGGTCTCGTTTCCGGCCGTCTGCGTGCGCTCGATCGAAACTCGCGAGATCCTCGTTTCGTTGCTGTTGTTCACCAACGAGTTGCGACGAGTTCCGAATGATAATACGCGCGCGGGAATAGTCTCGACGGAAGAAAGCTGTCAGCTTTTTAGAAATAAATTGTACGCCCGGATTTACCGTGCAGCGAGCAATGCTCACCTGGCCAATTTTGATTTTTGCGCGAACAGTAACGTGCGATTACTATGGAATAACTTTGAAGCGTATCAAGGGAGAATCAGCTTCCAAATGGCCATACGTGTTTAAGATTTTGAAAGAATGATTAATAATAATGTGAAATACGTAAGCTAGAGGATGTGATGAACTCTGAGTCTTGTCTCATTTTATGTCAGATATCAATTACCTCAAATATCTTATAGTTGTTTTGAAACTTGTGACAGTTTTGGGGAGAGTTATGAAATGTTAAAAATAGTGCAAATGTGTATTTAGAACGTTTAGAAATAGAATTTACCGAGAAACGAGAAGATGGAATACTAATCATAAGTTAAACGACGCAAGGAACAAAAGTCACCTGCTCCACTTGAGCTCCACTTTTTAGATGGCTTGTATAATTATATTGTTTCTCTGTAATCAAAGCTATTATAGTTGAACCGACTGGTTGCTCTCGTATTTCCTTAGCCCCTTCATTGTACTGTACAATTTAAAACACGAGTTCCATACAATCGGGACATTTTTTACCCAAAGACCTTTATTGTATACGAAAGAACACATTAAGGACGTATTCAATTTTTTTTTCGAGGCAATTCTTTTTTTAGAAAATCGGCACGTTTTTTTTACTTTTCTAGTTTTAATTAAAGAAGGTTTCACGAATAAAAAGAGTATTACCAAAAGAACTGTATGGTAAAAACTTGGAACGCGTTCTTTTTAAGGGGGGTTATTATCACTCCGAGACGTCAAAAAATGGGTCAACTTTGCGAATTTTTTTTCCAAGTAGTTACCAAATAGAAAATGCAGTCTTTTTCGGAGTAATATGAATATAACTTTCAGCTTCGTTTTACAATTTTGCAAAAGTAAAATCTTACAAAATGGCGAAATTATTTGTTATTCCCAGAACTTCGTTTGGTGAAAGATTGTTTGTTGGCTGCCACAGTTCACAAGAACTGGACGGTTTGAAATAAAAAAATGTTGTCGACTCAGAAACTAGAGACTATTATCTAAAATGTAGCGTACGATTATTCGAAAATTTTAATCATTATAGAAATGGTCGAAGTTTGAAGAAATCACTTTCATACAAAAAAAAAAAAAAACGATTTTAACCGTTTATAAAAAATTTAATAATTAACGTATTTAAAAAATCGTACGCTACATTGTAGAATACTGTATGCAGAATATCTCTGTAAAATTTGAAGTAAATCGAATATATAGTTCCCAAGATTTTGAGAATAAAAGTAAGATGCAAATATGCAAAGAATCAATTATTGAATCATTTTTTAAATGCTTCCACTTTTAATTTTCGTTATTATTTTCTTTACTGGCTTAATTTCAAGTTTTGTATTCTTATCGCGTAATGGAAATTCAAGTTGTGAATAATCCAATTAAAAATCTTCTTCACCTTGAAAAATTGACATATAGTTAACGAGGTTCTACTGTACTTTACACACCGTGTATGTACGTATATGTGGGATTGTATTACGAATAACATGTGAAATCGCAAATTCTTGCAAGTATCGGGAAAACTGATCCAATAAGAATCTCACATAATTTCACTACCTTTAATCTACATCCATTTCATTTTTCAACACTGCAATTACGAAACTCGCGTGCAAATATCGTAATTTATCGACATTCTATTGTAATTCTACTCAATTATTTATAAACACAAATACTAACACGAACGTACTCATAATTATATTGCCCGGGATTTAATTAAGTGCCATTCAATTAAAGGAACAATCAACAAATCGTTTCGCTGTTCATGTACAAAATTACATAACAACTTAAATGTCTGCAAAAAATAAACAGATAATCAATACTTAATATCGGTGTCACATGCACGTTTATTGCATTAATTAATTATGTTCACGCTCGGTGCTCGTTCGTAAAGAGATTTAACTAATAACGCCCATGGCAAACGAATTTACTGGGTTGAAACAATGTCGTTAATTAATTACCTCAAATATCATATAGTTGGTTCGAAATTATGACAGTTTTCTCAAGAGTTATGAAATATTAAAAATAGTGTGAATACTATAATACTTTCAACGTTTAGAAATAGAATTTAACCATTCTGTTTGGAACGGTTAAATGATTCTGTAAGTTATTGAAAGTGTTGGGACTCTTGCGTATTCATTTGGGTGAGTGAGGAAGGCGGAAGTTGCAACCCTTAAGGCTGTGGAGATGCTTTCGAAAATCACTCATGGCGCCCATTTCGCTAGAAAACTGTACTGCAGAGGACTTTCTAAGCTCAAGAGGTTCAGCATGGCTTCAGAACACAGGACGAATTTATAAAAAAATGAACGACTGCCGAGATCCCTGGCCAGGCCCTCGCTGGTCAAACAATGAGACGCTGGGGTCAAATGCTGTACAGATGACCAGCCAGGACTTTGAACAGGACATTGGCTGGTCGCACGCAGGTGTCACGTAATAATTAAGGATTTGATCCAAAAACTGTTGATCTCCAACGGGAGATCGAACTCTCTATTATTTTCTTCTGTATTACACTTTAATTGCGGTACCGTCGGTCACAGATTGGTGCGGATCTAATCACGGGTCAAGACTAATCTGTCTCTTATGTGTCGGGTTTTTATATCTGTTCCTGTCCTGAGTACGTAAGGAGTGCGTCATTATGGGAACGGAAAGAGTCTCATGAGTTGTTATGGGCTTGTTGCCACTGGGGTTTCCAACGACACCAAGTACGCACGAAAGGGAAGTACGACTCCTTTACCTCGAAGCTGCGATCAGATACAGACAACAGTCTTCAAATTCGACGCCAAAAGGGCAAAATTGACTGAGGAGAACTCCCGACTCAACTGATCACCGTTATACTAGTACATCCAACTTTCGCTTTCTTATATCCATCATCTTATTTATAAATATTAATTTACTTAATACTTGAATCAGTAACTACAATTCAGTGTCTCGACCACCCCAAACGTCGACGGGGCATAAACAGAAAGAACGATCAATAATAGTGTAAAATATGAATTTTTAGAAGATATCAATTACTTCGTGGAGAACAGCATGTGCCTAAGAATAGACACATCTGTAACTATTGAATTTCTCGGAATCGATTGGACCTGCAAAATATGAAATAGATAATTATAACAAGACGTATCACTAACATCTTTCTTTACTCTCATCGCATTGAGCAAAGAATACCAAGTAGGGATCGATTTCTAAATTATGAACTCATTACTATTATAATTCAAAAATTTTGAATATTAGCTTAGCGCCTTTTGCCGTTCATTTGTTATCGGTAAAACTTTGAAACAGTATAAGAAATTCTTTTTCCACATATTGGACCTTTCGATTTACAATGCTTGGATAGTATACAAAATTATGTCCAAAAAGAATACAACATTTGCGAAATTTCATTTACGTCTTATTCGAGAAATTCTATTAAAATATCCAAATGAAAATATATGTAGGAATAAGTCTGGAGGCCAAACTGCATTCAAAGATAATCTCTTACGATTGGTTTCAAGAAATTCTCCATCCAAATATACCAATCCCATAGGAAAGCGGCAGAACGGTCGGCGGAGATGTGTGGTTTGCAGCAAACAAACCAACAAGCGAATTGAAACTGTTATTTCGATAATAAATAATAAAATTAATTATCATCAATATTAATGTTCGATCGGTGTGCCGGCCAGCTGCCTCAAGGAAATGACCACCAAAATCGGCTCTACACACCGTGTTAAAAACGACTCGTGTATCGTGTCTTCCAGTCACGCCGGCTGTCCAGAGCGCCATTCATTTCTGAACGCTCCACCGCGAAAAAATTAATCAAAATAAATGCCAATAAAAAAAAAAAAGAAAAAAGTGTATTCTCAAAGGGAAGAAAAAATTTTGATCGAAACGTTTAATAGTTACATTAATCCTAATACTTGTTCGGGCTACCAGTTTCTTATTATTATGTGATAAACCTAAAGTGTCCATTAAGTACAGTTTATTTTGGTATTTCAAGGGAGGATTCTCCCCCTTCAATTACTTTCCACAATCGCTGCTAAAAGGATATTCGAGTAGTTTCTAAAAGGGTCGGTGCAGCCTCGATTTCGCGAAAGCCCCCTGAAGCGACGAACGCACGGTTGAAATTCCGGTTTGCATCACGCAACATTCGCAGTCGTGTTCACCATTGAGCCGTGGGGCTAATAATCGCGCGAGATCTATACCGAACACTACCGTCATTGTCATACATTTTACTGGTAGAACGACCGAACGATACCATTAATAGTACGTGTGCCTATATTTGTGCTGGTCAGCAGTTTCGCGAACGTCTCCGTAAATTTTCATCGAAGTACTATTCGATTCCTTGTTAGGACAAAATTAATCGCGTGAAATTACACATCAACGATCACTGTCGAAAGAAGGTACAGTTTGGAATATTTTTGTAGGAAAAGTCATGATTAAATTATTAAGTAAGATTAAAGTACTGATTTTTGTTGCGAGTTCGAAGAAAAAGTATCAAGTTTTTATTAGGGATTTGACTATCCTTTTTAATTTTCTAAAAGAAACACAGCTCGGTGTGCCTAGCTGTTAATCCTTTACATTGTATTCGTTCATAATCAGAGAAATTCTGAATGAAAGTTTCAACTTCAGATATTTTAAAAAATACACGCTTTTTTCCAATTCACTTCTAGTAAACATATCGTGCACCAGGTAATTATTTGTTTGTTTTGAGATTCATACTGTTTTGCAGATAAGTTACAGTCCTTTGTTATTAGACAATAGTTTATATCAATTAATTATCATTTTTTTAAGTATTTCCCAATTGATACGTAAGAGTAATATTTTCACTGAGATGTTTATGTGTATGTGAAAAAAAGTTTGTTTAATTTGAAGATCGGTGGTCCAAACTTTTGAGCAAGAATGTATACATGTACTATATTTTCTCATTGCATTATCTTTTGCAGTCTTGAATGTATTAATTCTATTAGTCTAAAGATGTACTTCATTCATCAGATGTTTGACATTAAATAGTTTAGAAACATCGCAACCTTTGTAATCAAATATTTACTTTCGTTCACAAGTTATTTGAATAAAAATTGCACGATCGACTGTATGTATGTGAGACAATGTTTTTCGTATTGAAAAACGTCCGGTAATTGTCTCGTTTGCCAAGAATATCGATAAACAAATTAATATTTCCCAACGTTTCAATCCTCGACATAAACTCCTTTCGCAAAAGAATAGTTAAATTTGTAACTTGGCAATTGATCGATAAAGTTGTAATACATTTTCTAACCATTGTCAAAGGAACAACCATGAAACACGTATACATGTAATGTCACGTTACAAATATCAAATTGCTTATAACGGTTGCGTTAACACATCGATTAATTGCATCAATAGTGGGTAATAATTACGCTTTTGCAGGAAACAATATACGATTAACCGGTACGTCATACTGAAAATTAATTAAATGCAGCTGTTCATGTAATAAGCTATATGTTTATTCACATATATGTATATTTGATGCCTCGTACAATTGGGTTGTAGGATTTGTTAAATTTCTACAATAGTTCTATAATATTAATTACTACGCTGATTGTAATAGGAGAATCATTCGAGGAAGAATGTTTTACTATTAATAATAATTTATGAAGTAATAGAAACAATTCTGACGAATGTGTCGTTTATTTTGAATACTTATTTAGATAGAACTTTTGAATATGGAAATGAAAAGTTGTCTTACGTAGTAAAAAAGGAAAAAAGATTAATTAGTTTTATTTTATCTAACATTGAATCATATTCTTTTATAGATTATAATGTTCACATGTACAATTTTTAGCAAAAATACACTTTGTAGTTCTCTGATCGAGCAGCAACATTAAAAATTGGAACAATCGATGTATGTTGTATAAATTTCACTTTTCATCGAACCCTGTAAATAAAAATTTAGCAAGATTCAAGAAATTCTGGTCCGGCTCCTTCTTCCACCAAGTGTCCCCATGGATTCAGTTTTTTTCTTCGATAAATTTTTATATCGCAATTATTTATATTACTTTTTGGCGGTAGAATTTTCTTTACACAACAATTCTTTTGTAGTAGGAGCGTTTTCATGGTACTCCAATTCAAATTTGACAATATCATATTTTCTTTTTCTCTCTTGTTTTATAAAATTTGTCGGTGGAGTCAAAATTCTAACCGTTGAAAAATGTTAACATTCTAGCTGAATCAGTTTTCGAGATTGTTTAATCGCTAAAAAAACAGGATTAGAAGTAATTTTGATTTGTTTTCTCATTTTTCATTGCTCTCTTATTACACGAATATGACCATAATTATTTCACTGCTATATTAGCTAACATTTAAGAATCCATTGAGGTATATGCCGATTGTTTGAAACTTTTTAAAAGAGCGCTAGGTTGAAGTTGTACATTGATGTTTCTCAATCAACAAAATAAAATGGTGTTGTTTTTCTCTCTCTTCGAATCACTTGAGAAGAGATCTTAGGTTATTTATCCCTGTACGAGTCCCCAAATAACTGTTGTCGGTGGTTAGTTTCGTCTTATCGTCTTTTTACTCATACTGTCCGCGACACACTCTCAGGACATACCCTCGGCGTCATACTGTGTTATACTGTGTGTTACTGTCCATCCCTTAACGTTCTTCTCGCACTCTATATAGTCATGCCCATTCATTCTCTTTCGTTCCAATCCTCAGTCTCTCTCTTCAGACATTCAGTCACGTTCGGCCATCCTAATCGTTCGTCTTTTCCAAACATACCTCACTTTCTCCGAACCACAGGTACTCTCTTTCATCTCCATGCATCCTTACACCTGGTCGTCGTGCAGGACCTCCTGTAAAGGATACTCGTGCCTTCCAGGAAAGCTAGCGAACCGATAGGCGCCAAATATTTAGCTTAACTCAAGTTCGACCGCACGCGCAATCTTGTTTAGGCTTGCGCTCGAAGCAGGCCCAAATGGACGCGGAAAATCCGATACCACAATGGTAAATCAAGCCCGGAGTGCACTGTATCAAAAATGCGTTACTTAAATAAAGTTACAGCTTCATTTGGACAATTTGTTTAACGAACGAACCAATGTTTTCATTAGAATGTTCAATTCATTTTGAAAATGAAACGACTGCATGTAAACACAAGCCACCAACTGCAATCAAATTTAAATATGAAAAATGCTATAATAATTTAATTACGCAAGGGAACGCATCGAATCTACTCTATATCAATGTTTAGCAAATTCACGTGGGAAGAATGATGATTCTATTATATGTTTGTATAAGGGCTTCAAATTTGTTTTCTTTAATTTAAGGAAATAAATGACCGAGAAAAAACAAGACAATGTTGAAATCAGTATATTTATTTCAATCACACTTACGTATATAGGATCATTCATAACATTTCGAGTCACTAACAAAAACAACAATTTATGTATTATACCAAACTCAATTGAGTATTACACGAATCATTTGGAATAAATATTTTTATTTAATGATTGCCACAGTGATATTTATTTTTATAACTGAATAATTTAAGTAACAACTGTACATTATTCGTAATAAATTATTCGAAGAAAAATTTACATTTTATCTCGCTAAACTGTTAGATAAAATAAACTGCTGGACAATCGTATAACAAGGTGCAATAATTCAACATACATTTACCATAAAGCGTTATACACTGTACAATAATTTTGCAATTTATTAAAAAATACGATACTCCAGAGCCTAGACTTTAAAGAGAATATATAATTCTAATAATGGATGAATAATTATACAAACAATGATAACTATTCCGTTATCCATCTGAATTATATGAATTAATGTAACACTTTTATATCGTGCAAGAAATCTTCCTGTTTGTTTTTTACTACTACATTAAATTTGTATGAAAGTGGCTTTACGTATCAATTTTAACCGTACACTTTCTTTGTTACAGATATTTACACGTTTTGGTAAAGTCTTGAAGATTGTCACGTTCACGAAAAATAGTAAGTATATAATTCTAAGCAATGTTTAAAATATACTGTAACACAAACTTCCTGTAATTTCTTCTGCAAGTATTTTTATAAAAAATATTTCAATAGTTATCTAACAAGAGACTTATCAGTATTAATAGAGTTTCACTACTTTATCGTTCAAAATGTTCAAGCTGCTCTCCACCTACTTCTTTCAAATCAGATTGAAAGTGTTGTTCACCGTATAATTAAAAAAAATCATTAATAGATGAACTTAAAAAAACATTTATATCGATATCTTCAATATTTATTTAGAAAATGATGTGCAACTGTATTAGTGATAGATTCTGCATGTATACATACATATGTGTACCTATACATATTCTAAAAAATTCTTGAATTCTTATGTTCATCAATGAATTGTTATTTGTTCGATGGTGACAATTTGAGAGGAATGTTTCTTGTCTTCTGCTGAAGCTGTTAATGAGATAACCTGTATGGATATCATTCTTTTGAGTATTAAATTCCTTCTTGATTTTTCTTCTGCTAAAACTCCCTGTTAAGAGGGCAACAGCTACTGAGCCACCCTGTATAGATGCCACTCTCACGGGCAGACATGCCACGGCACTTTAGTACTTCAGTGTGCTTGAAGTGTATTCTGGCCCAGCGACGCCGACGCCGACGCCGACGCCGACGCCGTTGCGCGCACTTGGCGCCGTTAGTACTTTCGGTATTGCGCTCAAGTGTTCCAAAGGGTGTCTCGAAAGCACCTGTTTCCTGGCTCTGTTTTCGAATTGAGGTGCACGGAGACAGGAAAGAAGACGTTTGACGAGGACATTGGCTCTATTAGCGTTTGACATGTATTAAAAATGATCGGTTAAATTGGACGAATTGTCTTTACTCGATGAGTCAGATGTCTGAGCCATTCATAGTCTAGGTCCTTACAGTTGACACTCGAAGACACTTGTATTCTTAAAATTTAAGGATCCAAGGCCAATCCTTTTGGAAGAGTGTTGTGATGTTCCATCACATGGCACCTGGTGTCATCATATCGGCACATTGATAGGTATATCTCGTGATTATCATTGATGTAATCCGGTTTTTATCTTCAGTGAAATTGTTATAGACTTCGACAACAAAGGTAATCCAAGAGAGAATAATCTTACAACTGCTGGAGACTAAATTCTAAAGAGTTTTGCATATCACTCTGTAACTAGGATAACGATGAGAGACCTACTTATTCCGATTAATATAGTCCTCTCGTAGTGCTGTGTTAGGGTAGATCTCATTTTATAGTTCATGATCTCCGTACCAAAAGCACTCTTCGGTGCTACGGTATGGACTTCGCACACTCAATTGCATTGATTTAAGACACCATAATCAAACTATAAGTCATTTACAGATTTTTATTCGATCCAGTAATCATAAGGTGCAGAACAGTGTTAGCATGCTGTCAGATGGTTACATTGGGAATCTAATAATGCTCTGAGACTACACCTTCTCAATGTTTAGGTTACTCATGTTTGTGTCATGATTCAATGATGAACAATATTTTCAATCGATCAGCTGAAGTATTGTAGTGCTAATAGATATATCAAAAATATTATAGTGCATTGATACATATCCTAATTACACGTAACATTTTTCCATAAATATATACCTACAACCAGAAGTCAAAAATATTACTACCAAAAGTTCTTCAACCGCGTATGATACGGAATCAAGGGTGTATTTGTGAATATTTTTTAAACTATCACCTCTTTGAAGGAAGCGAGAACTTGATCAATTTTTACTTCATGAGTTTTATTGAATAGTATAGTTACTTTGAGAAGAAACGGTAGTTCATCCTTGTCAACTTCTCTGTAGTATGAAGGTAATTTTTCAACAAAAGTGTGCTATTTATTTATGACATTGTTCCCTTTCTTCTGAGTTGTTTGTAACTAATTCATTGGTATAAATAAAAAGATACGTACTGTTGTGCTGTGTACATACTTGGCTGCTGAAAGTAATAGACTTTTAAGTAGGTACAGTTAGACACTCTAACTTGAAAACACTTTCTGATCTCGCGCACTAAAATAAAGCTAGGAAGCTATAGAAACTTGTCCTGTATTAAAGTGATTTTACAAGAGAAGTACAAAATGAAAAAATTATTACACAATAAACGCGGTGTGTTCGTGTTGTCCCAATAAAAGGTTTGAAGTTTGAAAGATGCTTTTTTAATCGGATCACGCTTTGTCGAACAAAAGTGGCGTAAAATTTTGAAAGAATGGCTGCACAAACAGTGGTTGATTGGCGAAATCACGAAGGCACGGATTCTAAATTAAACCGAAGGCGCACTCTCAGTATCCAATTAAGGTTTCATTCGGTCAAGTGGCTGCTCGTTCGTTCGATCTTCATATTTTTTGTCGTTCCTTTCTTCTCCCTATTCCGCTACTCGTCGTTTCGATTTCGAGTAATCACGGTTTCTATTTTCGATGCCTCCTGTGGTCCGTGTCAAATTTCGATGTGTGCCTTTTGCCGAAGCAACGAAGCATTTCGAATTGTTGTCGATTTTCAAAAAAATTACACGGAATGCTTTACCTAAATTATCTTTCGAAAAAAAAATTTTCATGGGTGTTTTGCCTTTAATAATACTTTGACAAGTCATTTTTTGTACATTCTTCTATAGATGTTTTGCCTTTAAAAATACTTTGACAAGTATTTCATTTTTTGTACGTTCTTCTATAGGTGTTTTTCCTTTAAAAATACTTTGACAAGTAATTTTTTGTACGTTCCAGAGGAAACTGATGCATTCTACTGAAAATTGAACTGCTTAAAATAATTAAATTTTGCTAATTAAATAATACATTTTGCCAAGCAAATATTCGTCTTAGCTTAGATAAATGAATCCTTGTATTGATTTGTTAAAAAGAAAAAGCACTTCCAACATTTTTAGAGATAACCTTTTTTATTTCGACGTATTCTACTGGAGAATAGACTGACAATTCCAAAAAGGAATCATACGTCGTAAATGAATTATTTTTTCGAAAGAGATTCTTATAATTTTTCACTGATCAGATTGCTCGAAATAACTGTTTTCGGTACAACACTTTTCACACTTCTAGCTTTTACTATAATATACATCAACGTATGTACACGGTGTGATTAATGTAAAGTGATCGATGTGATTGTCTCTAAAATTTGAGTATCTAATAGAAACTGATAACACAAAAAGAAAGCAATTAAAAAGAACACATTTTATGATTGACACGGTTTGTAAACGTAAACGTTACTGTCATACGTAAGTAACTTTCATTTTCTTCGATAATGTATCTAATTTCTTATGGCAGAATTCGATGAAACATTGAATTTGAGTATAAAACTATTATACGCATACGACACATTGTTTCTTTCAAAAAATTGTAACCCTCTTTTCGAATAGAATATCTACAAACATAAAGTTTCAATCTTAAGTCTGTTACAGGTGTTTCTTAACAAATCTTTATTGAGATAGACACATTGATCGATCTATCAAAATCGTTAATAACACACATCTTCACAGCCCGTACATATCGTGAATATTTATGGCTATTTATTTCAAGTTTCTTTGGCGAAGGCAAGTCAAATATTTTATCTTCGAATAGCTTCGTAACATCGAGCCAGCTTATCACCAGACCTAAAAACAAGGCTTTAAGCCGAGGTGTCATTTTTTCTTGAATAGTTCTTGTAAATAAAATAACGAGAATACTAGCGAGTCTGTAGAAAAAAGTTACGAATTCGTTCGCGGTTTCAATAAATATTATTCGAATGAAATTGCGTACGCCACCGAAAGAACAGTGAACGACGGAAAAGCTTCGATCTGCTCGAGGCGTTTTTTGCCGTGTACATCAAAGAAAACTGAGGCAAGAATTTCAATTTGAGGAGCAAGGCACTTCTGTTTCTCAACGTTATACGTCGGTGCTTCAAATTAAAAATACACACTCCGGCCCCTTCTCGTTCTGTTTTTTTCCTTTTCTGGGCTCTTTCTACACGACAGCGAAACCCCGCGGCGTTGGAGAATCGTATTTTTCATTTCATTTTATTTGAAAGACGCTTCGATAAGGAAAGGTTCGGTCCTCCCCCTTTTGTGCCCCCGTGACGTGATTCGTAGTTTGAAAAGAGTCACGCTCAGTTTTGCTCTACCTCGATGAAACGACACGCATAAAATCACAATCGGACAATAGTATTTATAATGAAATTTTTTGTTTCAAATTAACAACGTAGGAACATTTTGGTTGTACTCCAGGTTCATTGATTTGTTCTCGTTCCAAGAGAAAATGATCGAATACGCGTAAACCAAGTCCCCTTTTTTCTAATTAAAATCGGTTTTATCGTCAAAATTGTTTATTTATCGTTATTGTCTTGTTCCCAGACTTAAATCTATTATTTTTTTATCCGGAACACTTGTGAATCTTTTCCCTTGAACAAATGTCAAGGTCTTTGAATTAGCGAGATTGTTAGTAGTGTGAATGATTGTCTCAAAAATATTTGTATTTCTGTTGAATTTGTATTTTGTCTCGTAGGTTCATATTCATTTCTATTCCATATTTAAGAAATTGTTTAACATTATTACCGAAGTTAGTAACTTTCTGTGGTTCGCACAGGAATGTTTTCTTTAAATTAGTATTCCGTTAGAGGATTAAATTTACAGTTTCCTTTCAAGCCTTCTAAATTTTCGTCACTCGAAGACTACATAATTTAACGAACACATCTCACTCGGTTGATAGATTATTCAATCGTATAAAATGATAGTCGTTTCACCAGCTTAAAACACGAACAACTATAAATTACCAGAAACATCGGGTTAGCAACAATGAAAATTTCTTGGTCTGCGTATTTCAAATTACGAATTTTACAACCGAAGAGAATTGCCGGAAATAAAGTCCTTGTAATTCGAACTCTCGGTGGAAAAAAATATATACATAAAAACATGATGAATGTTCATTAGAATAAAAAAATTAATAAAATCGTTGGTGACTGGTCGACTGCGTTTCATCACGGGGGGTCCACGGGTCCCTCAGGGGAATATTTATAACGTTAATGTTGGATTTCGTGCGCATAAAAACACCGGGCGACATTTTCTTTTTTTTTTTTTTCTTTTTTTTTTTTTTGCCGATATAATGCGACAACGGGATATGGAGTTTTTCGCCGGCGGCAGCGTTATTCAATTTCCATCGTTATTTGATCGCGACGCGAATCGCGGCGGTAATAAAAATTCCCCGCGGAGAAAAAAGTGTCCAGCGATGCAACATATTACCGCGAAACGAGCTCCCTTTATTTCCATTTAATTTCAGCTTTATTTAATTTCCACCCGCAACGGGGAAATGCAAACTGCCGTGAAAACTGCATTCAATTTTCGAAAATCAAACGACATTTCCCTGCAGTCACAAATACTTTTTTTTCTCCTTTCAGGAGTGGCAATGTTTTGCCTTATAGAGTGTGCGTTGATGCAGTATATAAATATAAATACATACCGGGTAATATTTTTTCTTTTTTCACGAACCTATACTTTTTATTACGGAATCCAATTTTACGTAAACATGTGCAAAACTTTTGTCTGGACAGTTTCTCATAAAACCTCTATCTTTTTTTTTTAAGGTGTTTATAAAGACACCTGCGAAACGATTGGATTATATTTGTTAAAATCTAAGAAATTTCTTCGATTTCGTGGAAGTTCAATCACTCGAATGCAAACACTTGGTGGTAGCTTGTATTAAACTCAAAACGAAAGTACTTTAAGAGATATTTTATCGTTAACCAGATTTACGTAGTTACTGCATTATTGTGAGTTAGCTATGGAATAGTGAACAATTGTAGACAGAAATTGAAATAATTTTTATTATTGATAAATAAAGAGGAATTATTGACAAGACTGTTAACTTGTATCTTTTACTGTATCCTGGAAGAAAATAATTAAAGAGTTTTCTCAAGATGGTACTGTACAAACAAAATGATGCACACAACAAAAAGTAGCCACAGACGCAAATAATGAAGTTCGTGTGTTAGTTACAGTTAATCATAATCCAGGTGTTAGTATTCGTTCAATTCCTTGCAGTTTTAAAATATGAGTGTTTAGTGAATTTTAAAAGATCATAAGTTTCACCCATGCGGAGTGTCTTTACACCAAGAACTTTCAACAAATAATTTTCAAAGTGTAACAATTGTATAGGTACTTCTCTAAATATTTAAAAAAATAGAGGTTTTACAAAAGAACGTGTCAGATAAAGTTATGCATAATTTTGCGTAGAACTAGAATTTCGAAATAAAAAAAAAGTTTACGATGAAAGAAAGAACAAATTTACTTCAAAATTGCACATTGTTTTTTTAATTGCCTACGAAATATTTCGTTGTGTCAACTAAAATGGAATACCCTGTGTATGGATAAATTGATGTGCACGAATAACAGTGAATAAATTATAGCGATTGTAACTACAGCTCCTATTAAAAGAACATAATGAAATTGTACTACTGTACGGTACCTGTATATGTATACATCGTGTAAAATATCATCTAATAAATTCAATAATATAATACCTGTTAATCCGTCAATGGTGAATGCAAAAATTAATCTTATTGTGAACGAAATGAATCTACTGCAGATTTTTATACAATTTTAATTCTCAAAATTAATTTTCTCGCATCAAGTTTGTAATTTGATATGCTTCTTCTTACGTCTTGTGGTTATTTCATCGATGTAATGGTCTCTTGAATATATAACTATACTTTTTAAATCTTCAAATCCAAAACCAGTATTCGATTGTTCTGTTTTTGAGGACTCACTTTGTTCAAACGACTAGCACATTTATAGAATCGCGTACTTTATTTTCACATTAGATTCAACGGAGTATGCGATATCTGCCAATCAATTTTCAAACTATTGCAATATTTAATTGAAATTCAATACTTTGTTTCGTTTCAGGTACTTTCCAGGCACTAATACAGTATGCGGACATGCTGTCAGCGCAAACTGCTAAACTCGTAAGTATCCGCTTGGGTTTTGCCCATGTTTCCGTTTTCCCTTCGCCACCACGCCCCCCCTCCTCTTTTTTTTTTAATTTTTCACTTTTCGTATTTCGACGACGCAAATGGAATTTTTTTTATGGAGTTTACGCGCCGTCTCCCGGGACAGATCGAAATTTTTCGTGGAATATTTTCAGAAATACCGTTGCTATCCATTAAAGCTCGAGATGTTACGAGGGGAATAATGCAAATTTTAATTGCCGCCCGGTATATTTCTGTGCGCGCGGTCCAGAACGGCTCGGTTTTTATTAACGATGAAGATGCTCTCCTACACTGGACGTGGTCTCTCTCCTATTTGCGTCGTTAAATTATTTTTCGTTCTGTTTGTAATGAATTATAAGCGTCTGGTTACAAACTGGAGCAATGAAGGAAATAATACGAGAGGAAAAATAAAGAGGGCATAATCAAAATGAAGGTTTCGTTAAAGAAAAGCAAACAAAATAATCGATACAATGGGTTGATATCTATCGACAAGATTCAATGTCCCTTACCAGAAATCTCTATAAAAATTATAATATTGAATTCCATAACGATTGTAGTGTTATTTCGATTACCCAACGAGAATCAGCCTTTAGTATTCAATTGAAGCTCGATGTTTGTAACTTCTATTGCTGATTTGGCATAGAGTGGTAAAACAAATCTAGTAACATCTTGGTGAATATACATGGTGGTAAAAAAAAGGTTTTGACGTTTTCAGGGGTTATAGTACTTACAGTATTCATCGAGAGAAACAAACATTGTCTCTTCACAACAAATTGAATGTAAACAGAGGAATTGAGTTAGAAATGTCAGTTCAAGGTTGTCAATGAGATCACAAATATTAACAAAGATTGCTTCATAGACTTGCTTCATTAGTCTTGAGTGTGATATACGTTATTCGTAACTCTTTTTTTATCACCCTGCATGTTTTTGTTGATGTATTATATTTCTTGTTTCTTCTATATATATCCTCGTAGGATTTTTAAAAATCAGCCTACATTTCTAAGTAATTTAAGTTATCCACTGTTAGGTCTAGGTGCATATGATATGCAACTGTCTTTGCACTGCAACCAAGAATTATAGTTTACAATCTTGCCTACAACTAATAATTTGCAAAGTTTTTGTAATTCTTCGATAATCAATTTATATCACAGTAGTATCTGTTTCCATCTAATTAGATGACCGTTTGAATCACCCTTCTGGGGGATTCTAACCAGTAAACAAGAGACATAGGATGGTAAATTGTTAAAGCCAGAACCCTTTTAAGATTACCATATCTGAGTTGAATCTAAAAATCCACCATATAGACTTGCCACTCGTAACATTCGTCCAATACAATAATATTATTGTAGAGCCATAAACCATAAACCTTCAAATGGAATACATCAGACAGTTGTTCAATACACTTCACATATCAGTGCACGCAAGCATACCAACGCAAAAATTTCACTCTCTCGTTTGAATACCTACAACTATTACACTTGTATCACCTAATCGTCATCTTCATCCATTGAGATTTAGGCTGGTCGAGCCTAAGCTTCTAGCACTATTAGGTTTGGGTTAGATTCATATAGCTACCAATTACTTGCAGACAATTGCACTTCCACCTTATGGACAATTACAATAGGACAATCAAAGATAATAAATCACTGAGTCAGTCAACATCACTCACATATCACATACCCCTAGGGATGTGTCTTAATACATCACTGAGACATTTACTTCGCTAACATCGGTTACTCGTGATCTTCACTGATTGACCTTTGAACTAAAGACAAATAGCTAAAACATAAGTCATTTAAGAAGGATTAAATCCGTGAATTCAGATGGTGTCTATTTCAGCGAGTGTGAAAGTATACGAAGTATTTATTCTTCTTTTATTTACTGACACGTAGAAGATCGTGAAGAATACACACACACACACATACACATATGATTCCATTTCAGGAAAAAATATTGCTGCACTTTGCAGATGCATCGATACACTTATAAAATAAATGATATTCTAGAAAGGTAGACTTTCTTTGTATTCGGTAACTCCTCGATAAATGGCCGTGTTTCGCCTCTAGAATACGTATTGAATCATCCCCACCTCTGTTTATGTTCAAGTCGAGCGTCCGTGGCTGTGGATTTAAAAACCGACTGACCAAACTTCAAAACGGTCACTAAAGTAAAATAAAAAAAACTTGATATCTCCCATTCCGTGGTTAAAAATTGTTTACAAACGATTCGTATAACGTACAAGTGAAAATAACCTAAATACAGTCAAAGATTCGTTCCATTTTCATTGTGAAAACCTCGCCGATCAATCGACAATGCTCTCATGACGATACACTGAAAAATATAAATGTTAGTTTGTATTAGTTATGCATTAGTTATGCTAAATGTTGGTTACACCCTTAAGTGTATCTCGTTCACTCTTTTCATTGAACGTTTTGTACATAACTGGTTCTCAACAAACTCGCTATCATCTCTCTTTAAAAAAACTCTGTATGGACCTGATAGTGTACAAGGGTTTATTCAAACTTTACTTCGATCGTTTTTCTTTTTATGTTCGATGAAAGGACGAAGTACGACCCCATCCCGTTTGTGTGACGCATCCTATGTACGAAACTAAAAGAGGGCCAACTTATAAAAGTATGTGGAACCAAAAAAGCAAGTTTTCCAAGCGTTACATCAAAGTGCTATTTGGTTGCTTCGTGTACGAACTCTAAATTTGTCTGTACTACGTGTTTGCACTGACCACGGGATGGACCAGAGAAAAACGGAAGCTGCGATAAGCTTCAAGTACCAGGATTTGGTACACGCGCATCCAACTTCCCTAACGAATAACTAGTCGGAAAAATGGCGAAAAAATGGCCAGAACCATACACCACGCGCGCGTACAGGATATATATATATATATATATCATAAATCAACTTATTTTAATGTAGCCTGTGAGCCCACTTCGTTAAAACTTTTGCCCCCAGTAGCGTAACTACCGGAAAAACAGCTCCACCTGCAGTCGTTAATTACCGGAAATATTGAACACGCGTACACGTAAGAATGAAACTCAGTCACTGACAACTATACCAATAACGATCGACATAAACAGGGAATCGACACGTACCTTGAGTTGATCTTCGACTTTGGATCAGAACTGAAACTATTGTACGGAGAAAAAGACTTTTCACGGAGAGAGGTATTTGTCACACTGAATTCAAGTATTTAGTATCGTTATTGTTATGCTTACGAGTAGGCTATTTCTAACCGTAAACAGCAAACCATGACAGTCTTTCTTCAATAGACATACACCTATTTTTGCTCATAAAAGTTTTTGAAACTACCGATAATGCATTCAGTTTTAACACACATATTTATAACGAGGTTCTGTAAATTTTATTTATACAACAGAAAGATCAAACTGTTTCAAAGTAAATATGGTGGGGATTTGTTTTTATTCAGACAACAAATTTGCCACGATTTTATTGCGCAGTTTTACAAAGCATATGAAACCATTACATTTTTAGTTCAACAATTTTCTTATATTTATTCGAGGTAAGCAGGGTGAAAACACTAGTGTTTCTATTAAACGAGAGTTGTAAATGCATTAAAATCGTATGACGTGGTTCTAAGCAGTATATAAATATATCATTTCGTGATCGATCACAAACCTGAACCAATGTTATTAGTCAATTGATAATGTTGGAAAAATGTCCAATGTCCGAAAAGTAAACATTTCTTAAATGCACCATTCCATGTTTTCTTTGTTTTGTGATTTTCTACCATCACAGTCTAAAGATAAGTGTTCTGTTTTATCTCATTTGAAGTTCATTAATTAATTGTTCAATATTAAATAAAACTTGTGCCATATAATTTCATTCTGCAATAAAAATTCTAACTTTCATTCAAAAAATAACGAAGAAAAAATTGTTCTTTTGTTCCTTATCTTGAAATTTTATCTAGATAAAAATTTTGCCATTTCTGTTTTCAAACCACTTCAAACTCATAAGCTCTTATGAACTCAACTTTATTGCACCATAAATGTACGCTACTTTTTATATTCATTTATGAATATTTAAACAATTAAACAGTTAAATTATATTGAATAATTAATGAACTTAAATTTTGGCGGTAAGCTAAGGGAATCTAATATGTAATTTTCAAATTGAAACTGCACCCTTCGTTATTAAGCTCCTTTTTTCAGTCGAGAAGAAAAAGAAAGTGTTAAGAGCTATCTGTGCAAGTGAAACGTCAATACTGAGCCATCATACACATCGTCAAACGAGGTGAATCACGAAGCTCGATAAAATGAAGCCCCTGAAACGAACAAATGTTTACTAATCAGTGGGGAGTAAAATTGACATGTTCGGTGCTATACGTAACTCGTTCCTCACTTGGGGCAAGAATTTTATAAATCAGATACTCGATACAGGAAAATATTTCTGTAATTGGTATTTGCAGGCGAATTATGCGAGATATGTGAAAAATAAACGAAGGAAATGTGCACGCTGATAAATAACGTTGAACGATGTTTAATCGATCGGTCGAACTAGATGCATAAATTGCAATTTTACCCGAAACCATTGCTGGGGTAAATTTAATTACTTAGAAGAAGGGAGATTAGGTTTTTGAGAAAAGTAACTTTGAATCATGTTTGCGTGTACGTTCTCGACACGCAGACACTTACTTAAAATCATTCGTCTCAAAAATGAAGCTTCGTACACAAAATCTAATTCAACAGTTTCCATTTTTGTTACTGAAAATAGTTTCTATCACCATAATGGACAAATTATGTGTTGAATTTTTGCAGAAATCTGTCTACAATTATCGTTTGAAAAAATTGAAATGTAATAGTTTCCGAGTAACTAAAGGTTGAACATCTTATGTATCAATTGTATGTTGTTACGCTATCCTTGCTGTTGTATTTATTATTGACAAATATATTGATAAATTTTGTTTCAAAATTTTTATTTTAGGATTTCAAAGAAAAAGAAACAAATAAGATATCATAAACGATGCTGATATATTAGTAGAGAAAAGTGATAGTAGTAAGAAATACCTGCAATCTTCATTTTGAGATAACACGTTGCAAAACATTTGAACAAAATTTAAGTAGACTTACATATTAAGAGATTGATTTTATATTTTACTTTCAATGTTCCGTTTCCTTCGCCTTTCTGTTTTCGAATTTGTTTTTTCACGGAAATCCTCTTAGATATAAGTCCTTGTTCTATCGGCAAACGCAATTGATCGAAGTTTACAGAGTTTCGAAAGTCAATTGAAGAAAAATGTTATTCTGTATGATTTCACATTTTGACGAAAGTGGGCTCTGCTTTCTCGTGCTTGGAGCTACAGAAGAAAGTGAATTGAATTTCTCGTCCACGGTTTAAGTGAGTTCGTTCGATGAATTGGTGCTCCATTAATTTATCGCACAATATTAATTCATGAATTATCAATACGAGCATCTAGAAAAATTCAACCTATTCGTTGGAATAGTAATTCACAATAAATTAGAATATTTTTCAAGTTCAGTTTATTGTATATAAAAGTATAATTAATTAAATTAAAATATATTCCTTTAAAGGGATAAAAGTAGAAGATTGCATTAAGATGAAATAAATAAACAAATGAGATATATTTTATAGACAGCAATCAAAAAGTATTATTGAAAGAATTGGTAGATCTTCTATCAATGCTGGTTAATATTAGTACAATGTGTTCAAATTATATAAATAAATATTGAATTTTTTCAAATGATAAAATTGTCTACAAATAGATCAAGATGGAAAGTCGATTTTATACGAAAGCAAAACGTTTTTTGGCACACTCCAAATTATTATTATACGTAATTCGTATTATACAATACATATCCAGTAAAGCTGAGTCTATACCATAGTCACAGTTTGAAATGATTTCGAACACAATTCTTCTCCCAAGCTCCAGCTATGAGACAACCTTCACCTTATTTTGTTACAAATAAATATTCAACTCTCTAATATACACCGATTTCTATTTTCCTCTCAGACGCACATTATCCATTGTTTATTCGTATGTGAGAAATCTACATCTACGTAAAAGTTAACTCGTACGCGACAGTTCGTGTGTTCACTGTTCTCAGAAATACAGCTGTGATTTCATTAATTGCACCAATGAACTTTCTCTAAACTCGAGACGTGCAAATTTTCTCGGAGTGCGTTACCTCCTGCAGAGTTCCCGGAGTCAATTATTTAACAATTAAACAATCCGTTTCATCAAGGAAAGGAAACAAATTAGTATGTTCTCGATCGGATACTCTATTTGACTACGACTTTGGACAGATGTAAAGCTTCTCAACTTTTAAACTACAACAGCATTTGTACGCTGCATCAACTTCAAGTGGATTGCACTTGCGATTTAGCCGAAGGGTACCAATCAAATGCATACTTTTTAGTATGAGTTTCTTCGCTAAATCCACACTGGTGTAATAACTGTCTGTACATAAAGTATGGCCTTTACCAAACACACCTTCACATAAACTCATTACAACGTTCGTCGGTGTTGTATTTTCTTTATCCAATGATTTTCCGGTGTAAATGCGACAACTACAAGTGTAAGAGTTATCGCAGCACAATTTCAATATTTTTATCCCGTACTTGTGCCTCTTTTGCTTCATGCATTGTCTAAATATGATCCGACGGGATCATAATATTTAAAAAAATTTTTATTTAATTCGTCTACGACAAACTCGACCTTTGAGAAACGATTGGAAGCATTAACTTTTCTATTGTCTGCGAAATGCAGCATTCTCGACAAAATTTCAAACAGGTCTCTACTCCTTATTTTCCGCGTAAACGTTTCAATAAACAATGGATCCTTCGACAAATACAGATACGTAGCTAGGTGTTTCACTAATCCCGTGCACAAAATCAATCCAAACAACCGCTTTATTTCGTCCTTATTTCTTGGCATCCATTTTTCTAAACACCTGGAAGTGATTCTTGTCTGTGAGGCATAAATATTTGTATCTTCGCTTGTACATTCAAAATTTTCATCTATGACAAAGAGTCCATAAAAATCTTCAACTTTGTTACAATTTTACACATTTTCATCAGATTGTTTGGACACTTGTAAAAGATACAATATTGGATTGGTCGCCTCGCGGATCGAACCATTCATTTATATCACTGGTTCCAACATTTCTTAGTTGTCTTAGTTCAAACTATAGAATGAAGCATCACTATCAGAAAATGGCAATCGTATCACACACCGACGTTTGCGCGATACAGATAGCTCGTTCGATGAATCGCTATCTACTTGTTTTCTCAACATTTTTGGAATTTTGGGTGAAAAAATGTTTGAAAAGTAGTCATTGTAGAAACTAAATTCTCTCTGCTCGAATAGACCTTTACTCTTCCGATGCTTTTTCCAACTGATCATCTTTTGGAGCTCGCCTTCTTGCCTTTCCCCTCGCATTATCTTTTGTTTATAATTTCTATATTTATGCACTAGGTGCGCCATACCACAGTAAAGGGAAACAAAGTAACCTTTTGTTCATACTCTCTATCCTGAATGATGCGCCTTGGACGACGGGAGGTGTTGATGTTGGAGCTTCTCGTCGTCCGCGCTTCTCAACAGCTCGTTAGAGATCTCGAGATGGTTGGTGATTAGAAATGCACTATTGTCGATGTGGTTCAACAATAATATATTTTGTACAATGATGGTGAAGATTATTGTTTTAACTTGTTGGCACAGTTGTAGTTCAAGCTTTGAGTTGGAGTGTCTGACTTGTTGGCGAAATTGTATTTCAAGTCTGACTTGTGTAAGCGAAGTGTAAGAATGTTCAAGTGTGACTTCTGGCAAATATGTAAGTCAGTGACTTCGTGTGTAAGTTGTAAGTGATAGACTTGTGGCAAACTTGTAAGTCTTGTCAGTTGTACTAGTGTAATGGTGTAATGACTGTAATGACTAGTGTGTAATGACATTTTTCGCGTCTCTACCCTCCGCTTTATACACTCGGCTCAGGATGTGATTGGTCGAGGAAATTTGGAGGTGGACAGCGGAGTTGCAGGAGAGGGATCCCAGGAGTGGGATTGTTAGTTTGAAACGTGGGTTCTTGGAAGTCAAAATTACTAAAAATCATAAAACGGCGAAAGTCGCCTTAATTACTTGCAGCTGCTTAGCAGCCTTCCAAGAACCCAGGCAGGGTAGTTGGTTGACGGGGGGTAGCACGTGCGCCGATGACATGCTCGGCACCCGTACTAATCCCGCCATAAAACGTAGGGCTCGACGGACTGCACCGATTTTTGCGTGCCGCAACACTGAAAACACCTGAAACGGAAAGGATAGCAAAATTGGCGTTGCGCTCAACGTGTTAAAATAAATTTCTTTCTAAAACCAGTCAAAGGAAGCTAGTCATTTTGACTGGTTGGTAAATCTAGTGTTAAAGAGAGACAGCTCGGATCAGCAAACAAGGTAAACGAAGGAATGAAGATAAAGGAGGTAATTTTTCGTTGATAGAAAAGAGTCCTCGACTGGTTAGTCAGTTCGAATATGATTCCGCAAAACGCAACGCAAACCGCCGGTGCATCAGGATCCTGACACAGAGGCTGGAGAAAAGTTCGTTTCGGAGCGGGTATTCAGCGTGGTTGGTGAAAAATATTGAACCCCGTGCGGTTACCCTTCGACACAGGAACAGCAGGGTACGAGATAATAGCACATTTTTTCACGATTCGGTTTCGCAAAAATGCTCGGCTTGGCCCCTTGCAACGTGGTAAAAACGTTTCAGCGTTCGCTTTATGGCTGTGTTTCTGTGACTTCCGTTAAATTGTAAAATCGCATTCGTGACCCCGCCGGCAGAAACGAACCGACAAAGGCTTTTTTCTGGTTGTGGATGGGGGCGCGGAGAAGTTGTCCTGTGAGTTGGCTCCGGTGGTTGCGGGAAGAAAAAACGGATTTTCGCTCGGTGGAAAATGGCGGGAGTGGGGACGCGTGGTAAACAATCGATGCAGGAACGGTAGAAACGCTCTCGCGGTAATCGAATTTCTTTGGTCGTTCGAGAGCGGATGAACCAGTTCTCTGCGTTGCCAGCGAATTCGATTACAGGAGGAAAATTCGAGTCCGCGCCGCGTTTTATTAGCCGGCGTGCACGGTAGCGGTAGACGGTCGCGAAAATTCGCGAAATCTCTCCGACGGTCGGAAATCACGCTTCACCGGCTGTCTCGGTGTTGAGCTTGAACTTTTCCTCGTCGATGGGTTTCGTAATGACGCCGAAAAAAGTCGACACGGAGCAGCGTGTCTTCATTGCTGTAATTCTTCAAGCCCGTGAACGAGTAACCACGTATCTCGTTCTCTCTTCCTTTGTGCCCACACTCGATACGATATTGTCGTTCGACGAGTATAATTAATATTTCTGTTTTTCAGATCGTTACTTTGTGCGTCTAAGATATGAGAATATAACGGAGTATTCCCATTCGGAGCTGTCGTTTTAAAAACAATTTTTGGTATAAATACTTTTTCTAATTACGAAGCGATCGTCTCGAAACTTTGTACACGTTATCGATCGTATTTCGAGATAAAGCGTTTAAATTTTTACAGCATTATCTTAACTACTGTTATTTAAACAATTGCATGTTTTCCGCAGTATAGTAGTTGAAACAGCTGCCACAATTTGTGCCATCGTATTCACCGAAACTAATTCAAAAACAATTTTAATCTATAGATCAGTCACCATCGCTTGAAACATAACGAAGGAAAACTTCTTCGACAAAATGGCAATCGTATAAAGTAAAAAGTTACACAATTTTTTATTTCTTTGGCTAATGAAACAGAAACTATTAGAGATATTGGCATAATTTTGATTAGGTTAAAGTATGTGTAAAATTTGAAGATCGTCAATCCAGTCTGAGACATTATGGCAATCGATTTAAAAAGCAGGGTTTTCCTCGTTCGGTTGAATTGGGATGCAAAATTTTGTGACTAGACACTCGAGTGTACAATACTTCGAAAAATGAAGTGAAAAAAATTCAAATTTCTCAACCTTCCAAATGAGAATATCTCCTTAATTTTTAGGAACCCTACAAATGATTCTTTGACCCAGACCTAACCCTACCATTTCTTAGAACTGTTTGCGTAAACTGAACCAATGATTCGCGATTCACGATCACTCGACTGCTAATAAATTTATTCTACCGGAAATCGAACACTGATTAGTGGAACATTTTGGATTTTCTTGAACCTTGCGTACATTCGAAGCACTTTTCAAAATTTCGTTAATTTTTTACCGTTAACTTTAATAACTATAATTTTAACAGAAAATTACACCAATCATTTCCTCAGCAGGCAAGGAACGATAGGTCGAACCTTTCTCGTTTCTTTTCCTTCTGTCATCAGTGTCATTTCTCGTTTGTGTCAATATTTGCTGTTCGCGATTCGAGTTGACCCAACGAAAGGAATGAAAATGTTGTAAATAAAAATCCACTAGGAAACACCGTTTCCTGCGACTTTATTCGCGACGCACGTACATGTCACGAGCAAACATGTTACAGAGTTCCTATATCAAATTTACGATTTAATTTTCGATTGTTCTCCGAGTTTGTTAGCGAGGACTGTTTCTTAATCCCTGTTAATTTCCGAGGAAGGAATTCTGACGGAACGTTATAATTATTAACGTGACTTTACAGAAAGCGGTTCGGTTAATTAATTGCTTACGCGAAAAGTAGGGAACCGCTGAGACTGAAATAATTTTAAACTGATTACTCGCGCGGAAGCGAAATCGAGTTTGAAAATTAAAATTCCGTTAGAAACGCGTGGCAACGCGGAGCTGTGCATAATCCGCGACGCAATATTCCCTTTTTTCATCAGCCTGCCAAAACGACAACCTGCAATTCGCTGACGTACAAAGAATACGTAATCTGGGTTAACAAAGTTCTCTGAATATCTGAAATTAAATTATTTTAATATCATGGCCGGTTCAAACGAGTCGCGTCAAGCTTTAAAAATAGTTTAACCAAGGGGGAGGGGTAGAGGGGAAGAGTTCACCGCGTGACTTTCTCGTTAACGAAAACGGAACGCAGAATATCAGGCGAGCCAAAGCGATATCTCGTTGCTGCTAATCGAATCAATTTCGCTACAGAGACCCGACAATGTTCGCTCTCGGAGACGATATTTCGTGGACGTCTTCAAGAAGAAACCTGAAAGCAATTTCTTTATTGTGTTTGGAAAAATAAACTGTTCTTTGCTTACAAAATACGTACAGCCTAAAGAATTATTGCTGCAAGAAATTGGACAGTTGGAGAGACACTCCGAAATTTTTCAGATAGGTTTGTACGTTACAACAGTTTCAAATAGAAGGTCGTTTAACATAAATAAGTTAAAATCTTGGGACTTTGAACTAATAGATAACTCGATTTGGTACAGTTGATCCATTAAGAAATACAGGACTTTCGATTGATGGAGTAACACTAGAATTACCAACCGGTCAGAGTGACTGGTGCTTTACAAGAAATTTATTTAAAATTCTGTAGCATATTTTCAAAAGACGTTATGACTTTTTCTGTTTTATACGTATAATCTATTTCATAAATTCCTCTTTTTCCTCAATCATCGATTTTCCTGTGATACGTATAAGGAACATCTTAATATACTGGAATCTATCGGTAGTTTTAGTGTGAAATCGCAATAGTGATTTATTCTGGTAAAGTTGTTGATTTGAAAAAGAGTTTAGAAGAAATGCGAGGAATAAAAAAAAACAAGCGAAGTCTGGTGAGAGTTGGGAAATTTAAGATTTCTACATTAGCATTGTAGAAATGTTGAGTTTACAAAAGTGTATGTATATACACTGTGGCCTAAAATTCGTGACACAAATGGGTGCAAGGAGATTTCATAGTTCAAAGAAGAAAAATATAGAATATGCATTGGAGCTTCATTTTCGAGAAAAATGCCTTTGAAAATAAATCTAGTACACGTGCACATAATTGATAACTAACATTACGGAATCCACTACAAACGTTTAAAATCTCTTCCATGCACTTTAAGAACGCATTAATAAGTAATTATTGAGAATAAATAATACCTGATATTGTATCCTACCCAAAAAGAATTACTGTAGTCATTTGCAGTGAAATACGTTAGGTGCACACGTACTGGAAATAACCAGAGAAATTTATATAAAATGTCACGTAACGAAATTTTGTAAATTTCGTTGAACATTGTGAGAAACTATACCTATTTAGCGAATATTTCACTGTTAACGAAATGCTTGGAGCCTTTAAAGGATAAAAATATTCATTCCAGTTAACGTTAGAAATTATTATACCTTAAATCTGGAAAATCCTTTCAGAGTTGATAATACATTTAACGGTATGTGTTAATGCGTGGGAACGAATGGTTCTGTGTATGGTTTCCGAGAAAATGTGAAGTGTTTGAGATGGACGAGCGAGTGAAGTGTTTACGAGACGTGAAAGAAGAGCGTTTAAACGTAACGACAAGGTGTCCGAACTAAGGTGTGAAAGGCTAACAATTTAGATGCCGCTAGACTGAGGAATTTTAGGTGAACGTGATCAGATGCATGAAGTGAGAAAGGTTAAGGATAAGAACGAAAGGGACTGAACGTGTATGAGAATATATAGGATGTCTCAATCATCATTAGTCGATTTATTTGTCGAATATAACTCAAACGGTTCAAATAATCTTGATATTTTTCTTTTCATTTAAAAGTACAAACTTGGAAGTTAATAATGCAGGAATTTATTTAGCGTTGATGATTATAAAATAAAGGTGAATAAAGTTCTAGGATATACGTGTATTGAACGAGGTAGTAGTAGGAACAATACATTAACAAAGTACACAATTAATAACTGAGCTAACCACGCTGACTACACTATTCTTATTTTACGCGACACGACACGCTTCGACGATTTTCCAACAATGACTGTATACACAACAATGTCACAATAATGAAACAAGATACCTTCCAAATGGCCGCCTCGACTTTTTTTACAGACCACCAATCTTTTCCCAAAATTTGTCATGACGTTTTCGCGCAAACTCGGATCAATTTCATCAATGACACGTTCAATGTTGTCTTTCGACTCTGGAATTGTCTCTGGATTGTCGACATGAACCTTACCTTTCACGTGACCCCGAAGAAAAAAGTCCAAAGGTGTGAAATCGCACGATCTTGGCAGACAATTGACATCACCTCTTCGAGAAATTACGTAATAATTTGCACGCGTTCTTTCACCGTGTACTTTTCCACGATTAATGTCCCATCTGTTTAGACGACACGTGTCAAGTTTCAGGTTAATCGGTTTGACGTTTTAAAAATAACGTGAAATTCAAATCGACCGGTGATGATTGGGACACCCTGTAGGATTCGAGAGAAGCCAATTAGAACACGAATTTGTTGTAGTTCACAGTATTATCATTAGAGACATGAAACTGTATATACCGAAAGTGGAGGTACAGTTTGATCACCAGCATATTTTAGGCGATTAGGTTATTACTTCTTAATTATCGGACATTTATTTTCGAAGAGGCTGATTACTATCCAAGACGCATTACCCTATATGAAATGTACGATCCACCAATGGTAAGAGATTCCCAACTACCTTACCTTAATCCCTCCAGTAATGTGGTTTCTGAATTCGAATATATAATAGACGACTGAACAATAAGATCTCGGGACAGAACATTCTCCGTTTGTTCTAGCATTTATCTGACGTATCTCAAGTACCGGTTACCATAATTTGAATCCTTCTCTCCTGATTCATGTGGTAGATTCCATAATTCCACTGAAAGATACCCTTAACCCACGGGTAACGCCACGGGCCACCTGTACGCAGGCCACTTGGTAATTATGTATGAAATTCATTAGCCCGTGTAAATGGCCTGCAGAGAGATACAGGCAAATGTACGTGTAGTTCGCGTGCATACGCGTGCATGTTGCAACAATGCAGGGCAAGCGGTGCGTACGCACGTCAAACACGCGGCTAAGTTTGTTTGGACACGTTGCAGGTGTGTGCGTCAGCTTGTGTACTTGCATACATACGAACTTGAACGTGCATACATAATTAACCGCGCCTTTCTAACCGAGATGCATCGTTACAACTACATTGGGTGCATTGGTAGTCTTTATTAACACTGGATTTACCAACCGGTCGAAATGACTGGTTTCAACTGTTTTTACAAAGAAATTTATTTTCAATTCCATAGCATATTTTCAAAAGACGTTACGACTTATTTTATTCTACAATCAATCTTATATGTTCCTCTTTTTCCTCAATCATCGATTTCCTGAGACACGTACGAGGAATATCTTAATATACTAAAATCTATCGATAGTTCTACTGTTAACAGGGATCGAATAGAGCGGCGTTGAAATAAGTAGCTTATGGCCACACTTTGATTCATCTATATGCTTTTTCCATTGTATGCCTGTATCGCTTTACAGACACGATTGAACGGATGATTACGTAATTAGTATTCTGTAGAATGAACCGAGAAGGATATTCCACTTTTTCGTTTCTATTAGGATGAATTAGGGTGGACAGTTTGAGATTTTCGGTAATTCTCAAGAGATGAAGTAAAATCTCATACGTCTTGGTCGATTTACTCTGTTTATATGGTTATAGTTTATCCAACTCGTTTATCCAACGAATGATCATATAGAACACTTTTTATAAACTTCATTCTTACTTTTTTGGTATTTAAATTATTTGACTTACACTTAAATGCACGCATAATAAAGAAACTATGTTTTCGAACAATCATTTCTTATAGAAGTACAAGACAAATATAGAATAATAACGGAATGAATGAAATAAGTTAGACAAAATCATTTTTTGTTACTAAACGTTTATTTTGAATCGCTGTTTAAACTATTGCTACTTCGACCACTACCATCGACCGAATAATGTTCGGTTTGTTTAACGCTAGAACTACCGACAAATTTCGTAATATTAAGGTATACCTTATATATACCTAAAAGAAAATCAATCGATAAGGGAAAAGAAGAATTTATATAATTGATCACATACGTAGAATAGAAAAATCATGTCTTCAGAAAACATGGAATTTAAAGTAAATTTTATCATGAAAACAGTTGAAACCAGTCATTTCGACTGGTTGGTAAATTTAATGTTAAAAAACAATCGAACCGTTCGAATAAACCGAGCAACTTGAGGGAAATCGAATGATTCGAATTGAGCCAAGCTGCTCAAAGGAAGACATGCAGTGTGAATTTCTAAAGTTCTTTCAAACCGTTTAGTTTATTCTGAGCAGAGAAAAAAATCCTCTACAACTGAGTGAGAGTCGTTCCTGATGCTCGAGAAAATAGATTAATAGCTACAGACCATTTTAATGATCACACAGGCGTTAATGTAAACATTGGTATCACAGTCTCTTTACATGGACTATAGAAAGGGCACGTTTGGCTATTTAAGATCATATCTCTATCTCGATATCGTACAAACTTGTTTCACTATTTGATAGATAAAAAGTAATGTACCTGTAGATTTATACACCGATATCAGAAATAGAATTACAAAGTAGGCTAACGATATGGTGGGGGATAACCCTTTATGGCCTTGAGCAGTCAATTGATTTTGTAGACGCCAACGAGCCGTAGTCGCCCGAGGTACAAAAACCAATCTACATTCAGCCGGAGATTATTAATCCAATAGGTTTGCTTTGGTGATTTGTTTTAGAGGGAAAACGGAGGATCAACGGGGGGAGCAATGTGATTTTGATTTAATTACTATGGGGGTAATTGGTTTTCGTTCGGGTAAGGGAACTTGGGTTTTGTATTTTGCGGTAACTCGCATCTGGGAGGAGTCTAATCAATGTAATTGCTGAATTGTAGTCGAGCTTTGACAAGAAGAACTGTTTTGTTCGTATGACGGTTGAATTATGATTAGAGCCAGAAATATACAAGCTATCAGAAAGAAAAGAATTTCTTCTACGAAAATTTACAGTTACAAAAGTCAAATTTTTTTTTACGATCGATTATTTTTGCTCTTAACGTATTTTTGCAAACTATTGCATTTTTTAGTACGATATATTTATTTCTCAAATTTCAATGTTCGAATTATTTGTTTCAACTCTCGTAAACTCTTCAAATTCAAACATTTTTAGTTCGGTGGAAGACCTCTTTTCATTCTTATTGAAAATTAATCTTTTTTTTTTTGTAAATTGTTTTCCTGTATTTTTTTGTTCCAGGCGCTGGAAGGCCAGAACATCTATAATTCCTGCTGCACGTTACGCATCGATTACAGCAAGATGCAAAATTTGAACGTGAAATACAACAACGACAAGTCGCGAGATTACACCAATCCAACTCTCCCCACTGGTGACGCGAATTTGGATGCAGCATCCCTTGCTCTCGGTGGTGAGCTTCTTCCACAATTGTTGATGGGTGCTGGATCACAACCACGCGCCAGAATACCTGGTTAGTAGTAAGGATTTTCATTAGTTCGAACGAAATCCATGAAAATATACATATATTTAATCGATGGTAGACACCTGACCAATCATTTATGTAATTAATTACTGAGTTCAGATTGGGAAATTTTCAACTGTATAAGTTCAATCCTGACACGACAGACTAAATATTAAGAACATTTACCATACAAATATAATTGATACAAAATTCTTACAAAGTTCGTATGTATAATAATCAATTTTATAATAGTTATTCTTGCTTTAAAATAATCAGTGAATCACCAACGCAACAAGATTTTCAAATATTATGTGTCGTTATACGACGAACTGAGAAATGAAATATCCATAATAATGATTTTCGTTTACTTATTAATTACTTATCACAAAAACATAATTTCTTAATGTCGAATACTTCATGAAAGAATACTTAGTTGAAATGTTAACTGAAAAAATTCATTCTAGGAGCATTACTTTCATTTCTGAGCCACCAACTACTTCTAAAAGTTACATCTTTTTATTTGGAATACGTTCTACTGATTAAACGATACATCAAGAAACAAATTGCTAATTGTTCCTTGTTTTTAAATTTGCTTTGAATCATCTTCTTCCTGTCGCAGAAAATTTAATCAAATGCAATTCGTATCGTGTCAGATTTTCTTCAAAATTATTCACGATAAACCTGACAATTGTGTTCCAGTATAATCACAATAGTAGTTTAGAAACGTCAACGTAATAAAAATTTTCTTCATTATCATTTTTAATAGCATATTTTCAATTCAAATATTTACTTTCGACAAATCTAGCGACCAAACTTTGCACAGTGCTTTTTGCCTGCACATGATTTCGCGAGAAACGATTACGAAGTTCCCGAATCGTTAACGTTAAAGATCGCGATTTTTCACAATACGCCTGAATAATTTACACGCATTCATTCGCCGTGTACTTTTCCACGATTAATTTCCCATCTGTCTAAATAACATACGTCAAGTCTCAGGTTAATCGGTTCGACGTTTCAAAAATAGCGCGAAATTGAAATCGACTGGTGATGTTCGGGACATTTTGTAGTCGATTGACTTTCATCCGACTACTGTCAAATACAATTTAACTTCCCGCGTGTCTTAAAAATTCGCTTCCGTTTCCTGTAAATTTCTTTGTCCCTTGATCTCGCGATACGCTCCCTTAACCATAACTATTCGCAACTTTTAACATCCTCGTGATTCTCCTCCCTATTCATCCGATGATTAAGGGACGATAACGTCGTTAAGATAAAATTTAATTAACACCCTGGCTATGCGAACCCCAGTAATAATAGCGTGAAATACAATAATGAAGAAGCAACTGTCTCGAGCCGGCGAAGTATCTATGAAATTAAATTTCCGACAAGTTCGTAACCGAGGTCCGCAAGTTTAACAGGAAATTGCTGGAGCGTGCCTGTTTTTTTCATTATGAAGATTGAATTCCCCCGGATTTTCGTCCGGCCATTGTTATCCTGTGTGTTTCCATTACATCGCCCGTACCAACCCGCGGGGGCTACTCGGTTTGCTTTTTAAAACGTTTCTGTTTTTCGTGAAAAAAGAGGGAGAGGCGGGGGAAAGGAATGGAGCAACTTCACGTTAACCGTATCCCTCTACGTCTATTTTTAATCGAGACTCGACCGACTCGTTTGTGGTCTAGTTTTTCGAGAAAATTGCTGCATAATGGAATTTATTTAATTATTCGAATTTTCAAGGTATTTACGAAATACCTTTTTACAATATTTTATGAAACATATATTTGGTTTTTCCTTTTGCTCTTCAATCGTTGTTGAAGTACATGGGACAATTTTCTTGTCTGAAAGTATCATCGAGAAATTATGGATAACAGTCTTAGGTAACATACTTAATAATTTGTTTGAAGTGTTTGCTTGTGAGAAGTGAAATTAAAAATAAAAATTATGTAGCAAGTTTTTTGATAATCGAAATCGGAACACGATTAAAAGGCTTTTCCTGTCTAATTGCTCCTATTTGCTCTCATTTTACAACATTGTTATCTATTAATAAAAATAATTCAACGCACCGCATAAAAAGTGTATGAAATTTCATTTTAAACATTTCAACGTCTTCGTAATGCAATCCAGAATTGATAATAATAGATGAATAATTACTATCGACAAAGATTAGTGATAAATGATATTTAAATAGCACTGATAGGTTTCAGTAAATATAAGTATGATTCAGTTAATAAAATTAAATTTAAATAATAATAAAATTTGATTCAGTGTCGATAAATACAGGGTAGTCCGTAAGTCGTGGTACAAATGAGATCAGAAAGAACTTATTACTTAAAATAAAATTAAAAAAACAAAATTACCTGGCAAGCATCATTTTCGGAAAAAATATATTTAAAAATAAGTCGAATACGCGTGCACCTAGCTAATGATTAGGTGTTACGAATTTCACTATAGTTCGCTACTGTGACTGTTTTCTATAGGATACTGACATTGTTTACTATTAAGAGTGTCACTTATGCTACTAGAATTAACCTAACTAACGACTAGGTGTTATGGATTTCACTATAGTCCGCTACTGTGACTGTTTTGTATAGGATACTGACATTGTTTACTATCAAGAGTGTCACTTATGCTACTAGAATTAACCTAACTAATAATTAGGTGTTATGGATTTCACTATAGTCCGCTACTGTGACTGTTTTGTACAGGATACTGACATTGTTTACTATCAAGAGTGTCACTTATGCTACTAGAATTAACCTAGCTAATGACTAGGTGTTACGAATTTCACTATAGTCCGTTACTGTGACTGCTTTGTACAGGATACTGACATTGTTTACTATCAAGAGTGTCACTTATGCTACTAGAATTAACCTAACTAATAATTAGGTGTTATGGATTTCACTATAGTCCGCTACTGTGACTGCTTTGTACAGGATACTGACATTGTTTACTATCAAGAGTGTCACTTATGCTACTAGAATTAACCTAACTAATGACTAGGTGTTATGGATTTCACTATAGTCCGCTACTGTGACTGCTTTATACAGGATACTGACATTATTTACTATAAGGTTTACTCTCACTTATGCTACTAGAATTAACTATTAGTTCCCACCGAACAAACGACATGGTATGTACAATACTAATGAAGAGTACATCAGTATGATTTATGCATTGACATATAGTACAAATGCAATTGCTGCTCTTCGCTATTATCACGAACGTTATCCTAATCGTCGCTATTCGAATAAACCAGTCATCACAAGAGCTGCACTTACTTCTAAAGAGTCTGATCATAGTTAACGAACTCGTAATAACGCAGAAGAAAGAATTCTCTTAAAGCAGGACTAATTTTCAGTATAATTCTCGTACAAGTATAAAAAGTTTATCTGCTTAACATTCTGTCACTGTAACAACAATTCTTCGCACAATGCAAGAAAATTACATATTCGTTTATGCTCATACGGTAGAAGCACTCACATATCAAGACTTTGCATCTCGATTAGCTTTCTACGAGTGGTTAGGTCTGGGTTAGGTATATTAACAATGCAAACTTTTTATTATATATTTTTTACAAATGAATGAACTTATTTATAACTAACGACGTATTTATAACACTCACTAGCTGTCGTTTAGAAATCCTTACACAATATCAGAATGACTTCTCTAACAGAGATGGAGTGCGAATATGTGGACTGGGATAACTTTATTCGTCACCACGATAAAATACCGCCATATTGCATTAAGAGCGTTTACCACTTGTTAAATGTGCATTTGTAATTCTAGGACCAGTTACGATGCAACAGTAGGTTTATTTAAAACATCATCGAACTTGAGACACCTTGATTCTTTCTGTGAGGAAACATGAAAAGTATATTCGGATTATATCATGAATTTCGAACAATTACAACAGAGATTTATCGTAATATTATAATAATTAGCGTTAACCAAAGTTAAGAAATACATACAGGTTGTTTGATAAATTTGGTCGGTTTTTCCATTGTAAAAGAAATACTATGACACTTCAACTTTGAACAACTGTAAATATATAATAGGAATGAATCGAAAGATATACGTGAAACTTCACACATGTTCGTCAAGTAGTATCATCTTTAGAAAAATAAAACGACGAACCTAATTGTTCCATTTCTTATCAAACGACAAACTTATATATATAAATTTGATCAGATTTAATTACAGACATGCCAAGTGTGATATTAGGCAGTGTCTAAGTGAAAAATTTATCGACTATTTTTAATAGTCACTTCCACCTACATCAGAAACAAATTATACGAATCAATACTAGAGACAGTCTACAAAATTCCCCGTATAATCGAGTAAAATGGGTTATTACATTTGACGTGTTTCTCTTGTATTCCACGCGTGGTTTTCCTGGAGTCAGTGACCATTGGACGGATCGATGAGCCTGGCCAGAAAATCGATCGATCAATTAGCCGTGCGATTTCCGAACGTTCAGTTCATTAGAATTAATTATACGTATTAATAGCAATACCGACCCGTTTCTGTCATTCGGACGTTATGATAAATTGTTATTCCGTGTCTGCGCGAACCACCGCGTCTCCCAGTCTCCAATTTGCCGGTCGTTTTCAGCTCCATTTTCGAGCGGAATCGAATTGCGTGCGGTCAGACGGTATTATTTCCTCGGGTAAATTAATTAATTGCGCCGCAACGGGAGAACGTGATACCACGTCGGTCGATGTCGACCGACCGTTTCGATTTTCTCGTATTCGTTCGGTTTTCATTCTTACACCCCTCGTTTTTCAATATCGTCATTTCTTAAAAATTCAACTGTAATGTCTGGCCAACTTAGAGGCCTGAAAATTGAGTAACGTTTAACATTCTTTCGTGTGGAAATTATTGATCGTATAAATTTGAAATGTTGTTCGTATATCTATTTATAGGTATAGTTTGCTACGAAACGAGAATTTTTTCAAGTATAAATAATTGATTTCGTTAAACTAATAAATCGTTGTGCATGACGTTCGTAAAAAAAACCTTGCATTCGTGCTTGATATGATAGCTATTGTTTTGATCGCTCTAAATAAACAGATCAAAAAATATCGAAATAATTACAGGATTTAAAAAAAGAAAACTCGATTTTATGTAGCTTTACACCAACAGGTAAAAAAAAAATTTGTTCAAATATCGAGTTTATTTTGGTTCGGACGATAGGTAAACATTTATTTTATATTTATGTCGAATGTCAAAACAATGGACCTTTGGTTCTCGAAATATTACGTTAACCAGCTTGAAACATGTTTCGAGAAAAAACGAATCCTATAAACGTACTAATTTTTCGAATTTCACACTAATCCTTTGAAGGTAATGTTTTTAAAATCCGAATTTAAAAAAAGGAAATGAAAAAAAAACGGAAAATATTATTTACCTTAAAAGTAGACAGATCTCCTTAACAGTAGAAATTCAAGAAACATTCATCACTGATCGTGCTGAATGATTCAACAATAGTTTTCAAAACAGCATTAGGGAATTTAAATTTTGGAGAGCAGTTTCACTCCTTAAATTTAAGCTTATGTAAAATTATTTAAATGCAAAAATATTATACAATATGTTTTTGTAGACGTAATTAAGTTAAATTTCCAACTTGAATGATTTTTAAAGAAACTTCATTTTGGGATACCACTTTCTTTGATTTACAAGAAAATTTTGTTGTTGTTGGTGATTACGTTCAAATGAGAAACAGATACTGTAGATTCCTCATTGAATTTGTAAATACTTCATAATTTGTACATTCCATACAAATCACTTATTCTTATCTTCTGGTTAGTGAAAATTATAATTCAGTAGTACAATATTGAAGAAAAAAGTTGACGATTTGAACTCAAAACTCAGGTAGAATAATACTCTTACGACATTTGCATATACTGTATACAATCAATCATTATTGCTTCTACTTTGTCGGCAGAAGTTTAAAAGTTCTCAGTTCAGAATTTCCAATAATAAATTTATGAGTTTAAGTAACGAGTTTACTTCACTACTACTGTCTGTATTTCATCCTCTTGCGTCTCTTCAATCTCAAAAATGAACAATTACAGTCGAGGAAAAGAAATAATCGACTTAGACGATTGGAGAAATTTCGTAAATGAAACTCCCTGTTCTCTACCTTGATTCTGCTATCCCAAATACTGTTAGCACAATGTCAATTGGCCGTTCAAGGCCACTGAGCAAACATCCCCAATCCGTCTGCTGATCTATACTGACGTTTTAAATTAATCACTTTACACAACGAATTGTGCGTAACTATTAGTTAATAATTTAATTTTTGAAAGAAGTATTTTAAATTGTTTTAAATTTATTGCAGCAAAACTATAAATAATGTAAAAACGTAGTAATTACTATCTTATTCCTATTGCCTCCATTTCCTCAAATGCAATATTAAAAATAAACGTTTTCGTTTCTCTACAAGGTAAACATTTTAATTAAAAATTATTGTACGCATACTGTAATCAAGCTATTAAGACCAAGCTCTGTTTTATATCCATGAGTTAATGATTAAACAAATACAGAGAGATTTGTAATTCATGGTAAAAATGAGTTCAAAATTTTCCCAACATTCTTTATACCATGAATTACGAACCACCCGGTATTGTTTCATCAGGTTTCGATATAACCCACAATAATCTTCATTCCATGATTATAGTCGAATCACAATTTACTGTTTGCTCAAGGCCACTGATATGTCATCCCTTATAAATCCATTTGGCTACGCCCATTCTTCCTTTTTCATGTTCTCCTACACAGGAGGTAATCTTAGATAGCGTAAAAGTGAGCAGTGCATCTGACGTGATTTATAATGGCAGAAGTGACCTTGGACGATCAAACTGATTTAATCTCGACTGTAGTCATCGCTCAACAAGGCAGTGCTGGACAGTAATTGATTATTTTATGATTACTTGTACAGTCGATTTAATAAACTATTCGCGATAATAACAATCATTGATAACAATTATTATTCGGTAATCACAAATAACATTTGTAGTTTGTAACCATAAATCGTGGCATAAATTTGTAATGCTACATTTTTCGGTGTAAAATTACCTCAGAGTTTACTATCTATTTTTAACTTTCTTTTCCGATTCATTTACCGATTCAGTCTTAATGAAAAAATTGCTACGTGATTAATGATTGACAAGTTAACCAATCCCTATCATTACATTCGCGTATTATTCCTCAATTATAATTATTGATTACTTGACGTTCGTAATCACTGATTAGATTACGTTTCTGACAACATTGCAACAACAGTGGGAGAAGTGTCTTCAAAGTCGATTATTTCTCTCACCAGACTATAGTCGAATAAAATTTCTTGCATGCCAACGAACCAGCTCTGTAAAACGATGCTAACAATACCTTGTAAATTTCCTGAAGTAGAGTCCATTGCAGGGGCACCGGGTGTGCTGCCCACGCCCTTTGCGGCCATGCACGGTCTACCTTCGCCTTTGGCAGGGCCCTACAACGGGGTACCACCCGCTGGAGGGTTAGCTGGCCTTGGTGGTTTCCCTCTTGGAGCAGCAGGTCTTGGGGTGCGTGTACCAACCAACGCGCAAACATCCGCAGTGTTGCTCGTCACTAACCTGAACGAAGAGGTAAGTGGTTTTGATGGGCGTCTTTTGATGAGTTCGTTGCTAAACGAGCACGTCGAGGACACGGAGATCCAAAATCGAAGCACGAAGAAAGATACAAGAGATTCGCGGCAAATGCGAGACCATTTTCGAAGAAATTTGGGAAACGTTTATCATTCCGTTTATGTGAATATGAAATCCGTACAGTCGATTCGTTGCAGAGAAATTTGAATTTCAATGAATAATTTTGGAACATTCTTGTTTTATTTTTTTTTTTTGTGAAGAAGAGGGATCAAAGTACGCGAATGTACAGGAATGTTTAAAAGAGTTGTTCCACTTTCTGTGGAAATATTTTTTGAAAGATTTTTTTCGAAGCAAAGATGAAGGAAATATTTCATTGAGAATGTTTAAGAAAAAGATTTTTTTTTTTAATCGTTCGAATTTGTTTTTCAGTGTTAATGTACTGTTAAATTTGAATGGTCGAATGTGAAATAGTTACTAGAAATGTTTCAATTTCAATTTTTTAAATAATGGTAATCTCTAGCTTCATTTTAATAAATTTAATATAATGTTTCGAATAGTATTGCAAAGTGAAAGTTGTTGGAAGTGATAAATTTCTATTGAAATGAAACTCATCGAAAATGTCTTCGCTTAAATCTTGGTCGTAATATTAACAATTACCATCTACGAATAATTCGACGAAATCTCACAGATGTATCGAATCTCACGCAGCAACAGCTTTTCTTCGTGTCTTTCTTCATCCATTAAAGCGCGCAGAACGTCGATACGTATTAAAAATATATCGATAATAATGGTGATCGTTTGATCATTATCGACGAACTGTGCACTTTCGATTAGGTTAATTTTCATTTAACACCGAGAGAAATGATGTATGAAATTGTTGTATACATATATCTACATACGTACAACGTAAGAATTTAATGACAAATAATAAGTAATTGATAGTATCAAGTTTATATACAATATAGTAATTTAATTTTTGCGGCACAGGGTGTGTATGGAAATACAAGTAGTATCGATCAATTTTTACATAATTATTTCTATTAGTAAAATTTATGAATTATTCGTGCCTAAATATAATTCATAATTGTACTTTGTGACAAGCGTCCAATGATAGCAATGAGCATTTCCTTATACATATTAGTGAATAAAGGAATTATTTTTAAAATCATAACGAATGTTGTCGTTGAAAAATGAAATCAATCTCGAATTTACATTTGTTATCAGATTTAAATTACAAAAACAAAAAGAGGGAAGCATTACATAATTATGTGCTTAGGAAGCACGAGAATTTATCTTCTTAACAGATTGTGAAAAATAATGTTTAAGGATTGTTCGGGATTATAACTTAATGTTAATTTAAATTTACAACAATGTCTAATCAACAGGACATTATCAAATATTGGTTACTTTTTTAACTCAATTTTCCAATTGATCGGTAGTTAAATAATTAATAGTGCAGTTCAAATACCATGCTTAAAGATTGTAGTTCAAAGTGAACAATAAAAATGTCTGGATTAAACATCCATTCTTCCATAAAATAGTATTATACATACTTAAATAATTAGAGGATAAAATTTAGTAAAGAATTGCATCCGAACAAACAAAACGTTATAAACTAATTTACTATTAACTGTATTCTCAGGATCGTTCAAGAGCTATCCTTACTATACTTAAAAATCCTAACCTCAATCTAACACTTCGTAAAAGTTAAAAGTCGTGTCAAGCGTAAATCACAGTAACTAATCTTCAGCAACTAAAAAAGTTTCATGTAATTGTGATTTTCATTTTTCACTGGATTCGATAAAAATGCACTTCTACAAAGAAAAATTCATATACACGCCAAATATCGTTCACCGTTATTTTAAAAAATCGTTTTATTAAATGTAAAAAATTCATCGTTTCTCTCGGTGTACGCCTATGTACACGAAACTGGCTTAGGTACGTACCTATATAACAAAAGTTACGCAAATACGACGATGTGATTACAACGTAGTGCTACGTAGGCAAGCCTTGCAGTCTCTCCATCCCTTGATTCGAGCTTTCCTTGCCGAACAGTGTCCTCGATACTCTCTTTTCTGCACTTGTTCGTTGCAACATCTTTCAACCATCGACTCGAGAATAGCGGATAAAACGAACGGCGTTGTTCTCGTCGAAACATGTCTCAGTTTCAATTTTCTGTATCGAAATTGGTGGTATCGAGCGAGTACCTCCTTCGGCAACCAGGAAAATCGAAGTCTCGATGCGTATGTGCCCCTTTTTATGTCACGAACCTTTTATATCTTACCTCCTATGCCGCCCACTACCCCTCATTTTCGAATCACATATATAGAAATCGTTCCGAACGTTACCATTCTCTGCCCTGAGTGATTCGTAGCGTTGTCGGCTACGATGTTACTTTCGACGAGGCGTCATTTGTTTCCGTAAACAAAAATGATCATCGAGCGAGAAATTGCGATTATAGGAGACACAAAGGTACAGAAATTGCAAAATTAAAGAAACTTTGTATCAAACAGTATTTAAACGATTTTATATAATTTTCTTTCGATCAAGTTTATCTATCAATTTTTCCAATTTTATAACATCCATTATACAACAATCGCAAGTTCAAACATTCCGTAACATAATATTTGGAAAATAATACTTCAGTTTACGAAAGAATGTCTCCATTGCAAAATACTATTGTATTTTATTATAGTTTTCAGTAATGTTATTTCGTTCGCGAAATATAATTTAGTAATATTTCATAATTCGATAACTGTAACCATTTTGTAAGAGCGAGACTTGAAACTTTTTCAAGCTTTCGTTATATTATACTTCTAGGAAGTTGTTTTTCTCTGACAGAAAGTATATCAAGAATAGTGAAAACTGATTGTATATTTGTATAAGAGGTCTCCCGCAACTAGCAAATTTCGAAAATTTTCGTTCGTACTAGCCGATAAGATTTTTCAGAAATAAAATAATATTGTAAAATTAATCTATATTGGTCAAATAAAATACTCAATTTTAACAGTTAAAAAAATATTCTAAAACGAAGAAACTGAAAACCAAAGGCTACGTGAACTTTGAATGGACTTTGAAACCAATTGCAAAATTTGGCTGACGTTGTCCCAAAAATCGTACACAAGTATCGATCAATTTTTTTTCTTCTTTCGTACATGAAAACGTAACGGAAACGAAAGGCGCCTCATAATAAAACTGTGTGTCGACGTCACACTTCGCAGCTGCAACTATTGTCACTACTGTACTATAACTATGTGTACTACTATCGTTGCGCCGCGCGCACAAGCTTCCGAGTGTCTTTTTCCTCTGGCGAGCAGACGATCGAGTGTACTATGTTTTTTTTCTTCCTTTGTTTGTTAACCCCCCCCCCCGCGAAATCATTCCCGCGTTACGAGGAACAAAAAAACCACGAGGGATTCATATTGACGAGAAGGTCCCGCTGTTTTTCTGCTTCTTTACGTCTCTCTGTAACTCTGTCTCTGTTTCTCTACTTGTTTTCTCCACTCACGATTGCGGAACGCTGACAGCCGAAGGAAAATCGACCGGAAAAGTGAATTCCAGCTCTTTCGCTGCTGCGGACGTATGTGTATATTTACGTTGGTACATTTGTGAACCACACCGCAGTTCACCGTGTGCTATTGACACGTATATATATATATATATGTCATGGAGAAATTGTAACTTTTGCCTTACAAACATATATACACGCTGACTCTTTTATTTCGTTAGCAGACAAAGCTTTTAAAATTATTACAGACGGTTTTAATTTTTACATTTTGTTATTCGAGACCAATTTTTCATTACACTTTTACTAATTGTCATTGATATTTGGTCAAACTTCGTTAAAACATATATCGTATTCAAATAATCGTATCAAGAGGTTTGGAAGTGTTAGGGATTGAAAAGAAACGTTAAAATTATACTGGATGATTACACAGTTAGAATACAAAATTTGTATGCATGTAGTACTTATCTAAATAAATAAAAAAGTGTTCGCGAACGTTTATAGTTGTCTATAGTTGGCACGAAATCAAATGGTCATTCAAAGCCAGTGAAGTTTACCGTACCATACTGATTAGTTTTTCGTAACTCGGAGTTGGCTGGTTTCCTGACGAATAGCGAACAACACTTTTTTATTTACTTGAACAAAAGCTACACGTTGTCGAAGTTAGTACCACTAGTTTGCCAATGCTCTGTAAATTTAATTTTTCCACCCGATAGTATCGCATTCTTCGAATCAATTTTTCTTACTTTTACAACATTGCTCTGATTAACAAGGAAAACTGAAAAGCCCTCGAAAATAAATAACAAAACATAAATTTCATTAATGTCAGCCGTCCAACGTTACAATTCTTTGATATGACTTAATTTTGCACGAAATTGCACCCACCCCAACGCTTTTTATTTTGAACTCGACCAACCCGATAAAATTTTCCTGTAAAATTCGACTTCTGGTGAAAGATTTGGTTTTCGAAATCACCACGAATATACTGTTCTGAATCGGTTTGTATTCCATCGCAGCGAAAGGTCTGGAAAACTCCTAAAAAAAAAATGGAACGTCAATCATGAAACTTGTGCGCGTGTCAACACTATACATTGAATCCTATTATACTCGCTGACTACTGACTGGACTCTGTCTGTTCTCTGTGTAGATGGTCACGCCTGACGCTCTCTTTACCCTGTTTGGTACGTCTCTACATTTATATTATTAATTATATTACATTATTAATTATTATATTTACACGCGCGGGCACACTGACATCGTTCGAAACACGTTACACACAACGCAGAAACAACGACACGTTTTTCCACGTGTTTGTAAGCATTTTTTGGAGAGTGAAAAAAAAGGGCAAATGAAATTGCGCACTTTTTTTTTATATCATACGCTGAATGAATGATACACACCGATACATATATCGAAACTCGAACAGAACATAGTCTCTATATCATGATCGTTATTTTCGACGTTGTCACGTTGCAACAAAATTTTTTCTTATATTCGTTGTGAATGTAAAGTTTTATTTTTTTTTTTTTTTTTTCTTTTTCTTTTGTAGAGAAAACTCGATCATTGCCGCTCTTCTCTTCACGTATATATTACATACATTATATATATATTATAATGTATGTAGTGTTTGTTTTATACTAATACAGATAAATATCTTTTAAAGAAACGATGTTTGAGAAAAAAGTGTCCCAACAAGAGTTGTTTAATACAAAAGATAATGTTACGTGATATAAATACTTTCCTTGCATCTGTTATGGTGAGTTTTATCAGTTTAATTTTTTTAGATAGAATACTACATTTTTTTATTCAGAGTGCGATAGTGTATATTAAAACGAATTCAGTGAACATGATTCGACTCCTGACTTTTCACAATTTCACGTCTTTCTATGAACTGAAGTGACTTTATCGTCAACTTGTTGAATTCGTTTCAACTTACATTATCATACTGTGTATACAAAAATATAGTATGTCGTGTAAAAAAATTAAATCGAATTTTAAAATTTTACTCACCATACCGAATACAAGAAAACAAAATTTAGACGACGTAACGTCATTCTCTGTACCAAGCAACTGTTGTTGAAAAATTTTTTTCGTAACACCACATTCTTAAAAAATCTTTCATCATTGGATTGAGATAAAAGAAACACCCTATATATATACGGAGAGGGAGAGAGAGAAAAAGAGAGAGAGAATTTGTTGTGTTTCGTTCATTTCTGGTATTCTTGTTTAACGTTTTTAATTTTCCGTTATTTTCGTGATTTCAACTTATTTTATTACTACAGCTGTTTCATTCGCAATTCATCATGTTTCACCCATGTCACGATCATCAGTCATCATCTGTCGTCAGCGACACATATTTTTTCATGTTCTCTATCTCCAAGCATCTCTTCTAAATTCGTTTCGTTAATATTTAATTAATATCAGTTCCAGACACCTTAATATTACAAAAGCTTTCGCTTATTTTACGTAATTCCATAGGAGCTCACTTCTCAGCAGGTAAACGGTTCAGCTGCCTGCGTTTATCCTTCGTTTGCCATACGTTTTTATTAATTCTTTGCGTGATGTCCTTGCAAATGTTCGGACAATTAACAAGTCGTGTGCGGTGAACATCTATGAACGTTCGAGAAGCATGCTTAACAAATATCGCTAAGATTCATCCGCACAGTGACAAATATTGAATAAAGCTTAATAAAGTTGATAAAATTGTTAAACTTTCAAAGCTGTACAGCTCAATGTTTCCAAAAAAAACTTCACATTTAAATTAAATTCAATCTATTAGAAAATCGTAAAGTTTGCAAGTGTTTGACAATGTTTGAAGGAATTTAAAACCACCATTTTGTAGCTGAATCGATTGCCTCGTTGCATGTCCTAAATCTTAGTCCGATCGTACCCTGAGTCTCGATTAACCGAATTTATTGTCCCGTTTATCTTCGAGAATCCCTAGACATCGTCAATGTTAAAAGTTTGCATCTTCGGATTTGTTGAGCTTATTGAAGTGATGTTTGCGTGTTGTGTATATAGGCGTTTACGGGGATGTACAACGTGTGAAGATTCTCTATAACAAGAAGGACTCGGCACTGATTCAGATGGCCGAACCGCATCAAGCGCATTTAGGTAATTATCATTGAATAATGTCGTTCAAAAGTTGTTCGATTTGCGACGCAAAAATTTGAAGTTGATATCTGTTTGGAAAAATTTGAACAAAACATATTGCTTACTATTGCATATAGAGCAATATACTGCTCGAAATAATTAAAGAAATACTTGAATGACCATCATAAAATAATACACCTTCATAATGTTACTTAAAAGCTTGTATTCGACACACTATACAGAGTGCAGTATATAACAGATCTAGTATTATTTTTGTTATTAGTTAATTGATCCAGATGGTTTGATGCTAGGTGACATAGTTCAGAAGATCTTCCAAAGTGATAATATTAGATTTTTACGTCATCTTTTTGGTTGTTATCAAGGTCACCTTCAAATTTGTTTACGTAAAAGAAACAAAATCTGACACATCGATCATTTTTAAATCACCTTCAAACGATCTGCGGCACAAAAATTCATGTTAGTGAAACGTAACGTTCTGAATAGATAATAATTTTTTAAATGTTTATTCGAAACACTATATTTCATAAAACTAAACTTTCCTACGTATGATGAATTAAATCTCATTGGTTTCCTCTCAATACCTGTTAACTGATTGTCAAAAAAATACTTGTAAAAAAAGAATAATCGATTTAAATTTATGGCCTTTAAGGAACTTTTGAACGATGACAACCATGATAAAATAATTTTTACCCATTTATTAACGATAAAGAAAGTAAATTGCGTGGTGTGTATAGATTACGATGTACGAGTAGATGGACGATATTTATTTACAGTACTCGTTCGTTCTTTGAATTTTTATCTCGATAATTGAACCAAAGTCATTCTCACCATTGTTTCTGTTTACTCGATATAGATTTATATACTTTTCATCGTATATTTAATAGATTATTTACTCGAAATCATTAGAGCAGATCGACATAGTGTCAACAGATTTGCAAATTTTCTAAATTCGTAATCTCGTTTCTAAAAATGGCTTCTGTACGCTAGCACTGACACACATGGACAAATTGAGAGTCTTTGGAAAGCAGATCAAAGTGATGTTAAGCAAGCATCAGACCGTTCAGTTGCCGAAGGAAGGTCAGCCAGATGCTGGCTTAACGAAGGATTACACCAACAGTTCTCTGCACCGATTTAAAAAACCAGGCTCGAAGAATTATCAAAACATCTATCCACCAAGCTCGACCTTGCATTTATCAAATATTCCGTAAGTGAAGCTCCAAAGGGCATTATTGATCAAGCCAACGTGTACACAAGTTTCTGAAAGTTGACGTCGCTATAGTGTTTGGTTATTATTATGAACGTGTTTTCAGTGCTACTGTGACTGAAGAGGAAATTAGAGATGCTTTCACCAAGAACGGCTTCACCGTGAAAGCTTTCAAGTTCTTCCCGAAAGACAGAAAGATGGCTCTCATACAGATGCCTAGCATGGACGATGCAGTCGCTGCTTTGATCGTAAGTGTCCTCTGTATTTAATCCTACGTTTATGAAAAACTTATATAGAGATTTTATAAAGTGCGGGCGTGCCAATTCGCCACGCAAAGCTTCACGAACGATTGTCCACGTAAACAGATATTTAGGATAAATAAGTTGAAACACAACCTTACTCGAACCATTTTAATTATACGTAGTTGAAAGTGTTTAAAAACTAATATATAATTAAAACTAGTTCGAACGATATACTATCTAGATTCATTTACGCTAGAAAAATCTCGCTGGTTCGTTTGTAAACATTCATAAAGTGAAAAATGTAAAAGTTTTTATTTTGCAGTAATGGTTAGTGGATTAATACCCATCGGTTTAAAGTTTCAGCCATTCTCTCGTTGATACTTTTATCCCCTACACACGGATTGAGATAAATAAGATAGATTTTTGCGAACAGTTACTGTACAAATGTTGACAGCGTTTCAGTGGTGTGCATTGGAAACTGAACCAGCATAACCGATTCTGCACAGACATTTACATTTAATGGTTAGAATTTCGTTTATGGACTCGTTGATTGTACAGATTTGGTGTCCCATGAATAAATCTAGTCCATTCTCTTAAAACCAACATATACATTGAACGTCTTTCGTAACAATTTTTTTGAAAGTAGGAGAACAACCGGCATAATAAAAAATGACCATCTTGGAAACAGGATCGGATACTATTGTAAAAATTAATGATAAAATATCCGTATATTCGTTGTATTTGAGTAGTGTAACGTGGACTATAAATCGAGTTCTTCGAGTTCATCGGATTTCTTCAAATTTTATTTTCATTTAAAATATCAAACTTTCAATCTGTGCTTTGTTTCAAAATGATAAGTAACATATGTCTTTGTAAAAATAAGTTATCATTTTTAAACTTCGTTACGAAATATTTTTCATCTGTATCAAACAACAGCACGTGAGTGAGTTACAGTGAAAATTTAACAGACTTCCATGGGCTCACTAAAATGTTAATATTCGAATAATGATGTTCGAGTAGTCAAATATTCCAAGTTTATACAGCATATGAATATCTATAAAATATTCGATGCCTATCAAATTATTGACTTATTCGAAAAGTCCTTGACCCTATCTTCAATGACGTGTAACTAGTTGGTATTCGAACTGTTTCAGAAAATGCACAACTACCAACTAAGCGAATCCAACCACCTGAGAGTATCATTCTCCAAGAGCAACATCTAACAAGAGGCACAATCAAACGATCGGCAGTGGTATCAGCCCTACGCCCTAGTCCCATTTTGGTCACCTGGCTCAGTGTACGGCTGATGGTCCGCGCGATGGGTCCAGTCAGTCGGTCGTCCATTTCTGCAAGGGTTGTAACGCCATTGACTGGTCACCTTTGAACCGCGCTTGGCTCGAAAAACAATGCAGCACGGAGGGAAGCGATCGCCTTTCCCCGACATCAAGAAGCACGCGAACCAACTTCCTGTCCCTGGGTCCGTCTCGGTGACTCGGACAAAGTACTTTTCGGCCTTTCCGAAAGTACGCTGCATCCGTTTCTATACTTTAATTTTTCGCATTCGATTCGATAGATGCTAGGGTTTACAGCCTTGTGCACACTTTGAAACGCAAAACAGGATTAGGGCTGCGAACAAGGAACCGCGAGAAAGAGAGGGTTAAGTCTCTTAAAAGTAACCGCAACTGTTACGTTCGGGAACTGGTATTGGCTTTCGAGATTACGAGTAAGACAGTGGATGCGGTTGGTAGGGTCATCGACGATGAATCAACGAAAGCCAGAACCGATCAGAGAGAAAGAGAGAGGAGAGGTGTAACACCTCCCGTGTATGTGAATCAAGCATTCTGAAGGGAGGAGGAGGGAGAGACTAGGATTAAAATGGGTACGAAGAGGGACTCGGTGAAGAGCCCTCGGCTCTTGTACAGAGTTAATCTTTAAAGTATAAGGTATATATATATATTATATATTATATATATATATATATGTATATATATATATATTATATATATATATATGTATATATATATATATATATATATATATATATATATTATGTATTTTACAAGCGTAACGCTAACCGAACACGGCGGAGCGGCTACACCTTCAAACTGAGTAACGTGTTAAGGATTTTTAAAGTTAAACGGATCCGGGACAGCTGTCCCGTTAGATCGATCGAAGAAGCACGCGTCTTTGTTAGCTTGTAAGAGATTGTCGACGTTTTCGGTCGGCACAAGCGCGACGTGCACAGTCGAGGACAAAGCGAGGTAACGAGCGAATGAGATCGCAAGTAGCGCGCGTAGGGGTGCCCGATGATGACGACGATCAGTCCCTCGTATCATGCGCGAGTGGCTTTTGTCATTTACCCGTGGGTCCCTCGTGGGACCCATGTGAAACCGAACGGCTTAACTGTCGGGTACTAAAATTAATTGTTAAGGCTATTGTCAACGGGACCCTTGGCAGCTTCCGCGAGGTGCTCGTGCTCTTTCCCTCGAAGCGATTGCGTTGTCACTGGATGGTGAAATCAATCGATCCAAAGAGAAAGGGCTGGGCGATTTTCGATGTCTCTTCCGCCACGCGTCGCAGCCGGTGCTATCCCGTGGGCCACCCGATCTTCTTTTCGTTTTGTAAGGTGTACCTTCAGTATTCTCGACGACTGGGCAATCGAGCTAGATCCACGTCGAATTCTGATCGGGTTTAGTTGCGTAGCTCGACTGGTCACGTGGCGGGTTCGCACACTGTCGTACGTCGTTGCAGGTGGTATTTTTATAATTTGTATGTTCGACGATAAGTATTAATCACACGCAAACGTACTTGCGTCTCTACACAACATACACGGAAACGGACACACGCATACTTGTACACACACGGTATCACACACACACACACACACACACACATGTATGCGTGCGCGCGCGCGTGCGCGGGTGCGCACATGTACACACACGCACACAAATTCAGACGCAGGTTTCTTAGCTGATAGGTGCTTAGGATTGTGTAGAATCTTTAATCGTATAATAAGGATCAAACCACAAGTATAATGACAAGTGCGGTAAAGGAGTGAACCGTTAAACATATCGCTAATTAAACAAGAAACAAACAAGTTTGTACATGCATAGAGGAAACTGTATCAGTGGGGCAGATAGACGGGCAATTCTGGAACGCCTGGAAGACGGATCAGCGTTTCCGGGGACGGACTAAGCCTACCGGAGGCCGGATCCGTCGTGTATTCAACCTCGTTTCGGTCCGGTTGACGATTAGTTCCTGATCTCCAAGCATTCCTTTCGACAGGCGACGCGAAGAACGCCCCCCGTAGGCGACGTTAGGACGAACCGGTCAGAGGGAACTATAGGGGAGGTCTGTTGTGTTTGAACGTTGAACCACTAGTGTCGTGTAAGATAATAAGGTAAATTTACGATGAAACTATGATACACATTGTAGCCGTTAGTCCGCAGAGCGTCAATATATATATACATATATACATATATACATATATACATATATATATATATATATATATATATATATATATATATATATATATATATGTATATATTGACTTAAAAGGAAGAGAAACCCGTGGAAACGTTTATCCGGGTAATGAAAGGGGAGAGAGAACGAGGAGGTACAAGTTTTTTGTATCACGGAGCACAAGGGACTCGCGCGCGAGACGCACCTCCCACAAACACGAACACACACATAACATACACGATAGCGAGATGAAATCCTCGTGTCAAGAAGTGAAAAATTTATCAGTAGTGTCGTAGCGTCGTGATGAACGGGCCTCCGCTGAACGTTCCGGCGATGCTAGCCGGCCGACAACCCGAGAACATCTCACGTATCTCATCAGAAATCCAATGATTTCGTCCGGACCGATCGGTGTCGTCGCGACGTGCCACGGAAGCCCGGCGATTTTTGTCTAATCGACGTTCTGTTGGAGTCAATTAAATCTTATTAATATACGTATCGATCGTAAAGAGGTAGCAGAGGGAAAGTGCGTGAAAGTGGAACGGAAGTGGTTGGCTGCGAGAGAGGATCGCTGAGAGAACGAGAGGATGAGCGAGCTCGAGCGAGTGTTGTTGCGTGAGCCAGAGAGAAAGAGACTATGAAACCTGAGGCGAAGTAAAGAAACAAATAAAAAAAAAAATGACAAAAAAATATATATTAACAAAGCGAGTGCCGGCCCGGGCAGTGTTGTTTGTGCCAAAGTAGGCTAGCCGTTAACTCTAGGAAGGTATCTCTCAACAAGTCATGCGAGAGATGTTCCTTGCGATCGTTCAGACATCGACCTTTAGACCCAGGCAAAATAATTGATTAGGAACTCGGCCTTATGGATCGTGTCACCAGATTGTTGCAAGTGGTTCTAGATTGATCTGTTAGAGCCTGGATCTATTGCATATTTGATTTAGTGGCTGAAAAGTCTATCGAAGATCGGGTCCCATGGATCTTGACTCTAACCAGATCTTTCCAGATACTTCTAGATTGATCTTTAAAAGGTTGGTTCCTTTGAATGTTGGGTCTAAAGGTTGATCTTTCCATCCAGATAGTCTGCCAAGAACTGTATCCTATGGATCCTGACTCTAGATCGTTTTATGTCAATCTGATCAAAATGGAGACGCGATTCATCGAATTATGGTTCTAGATCGTTCGGTGCTGAGTCTCACTGGCCAGGGAGAGCAAGAATCGACCAATCAGTCGAGATGTAGCGAGTAGCCGGCATGAGCGAAGGGGCCAGTCTTTGCATCTATGATCTGTCTTTCGAATCTCCGATATATTTACATTATTTAATCTGACGACTGCATTTATAGATTCTACCGGGACGCGGAGAGACGCGTCCATCGTGCGAGACGTGCGCTCGTTACACGTCTACACTGGGTACACGAATACATGCATTTCTTTTTCAGTTTCTGTGTTTAGGGATTCTTCTGTGACTTCTTTGAAATAGATTTGAGATTCTGATGTTTTTGAATCGACTTCGATGCTCGAGCAGACACTTGGTTCTTTGTAGATTGAAAGATCAACTCTTTGGATTAGAATACGTTACTTCGCGATTGTTCGAAGTTAAAAAAACACCTTTTTATAAGATCAATAATGAATAAAGAACTGTTTAAATATTTTCTCGTATTATACAAACAAACGTGTACATTCTTTTTTAAATATTTATACTTAACAACGCGGCATTTTTGGATTTATCCTTAATGTGCCATTCAGATTTGCTTTCTCGTCAAATTCAGTCAAGTCAGAGAAAAAGTAATTCACTTTTTCAGATATTCGGAAATAGAAGAATAAAATTGGAAAATTTTATATCTTATACTTTTCAAACTGAATAAAGAATTTGAGTTACAAAATATCGAAATAAATTTGCAATTTGTCGTTACATCTTCCAGATTTACAATCTAATAATCGAACGATTTACGTATAAATACTGTTAAGAAATTAAGAAATCAATTTATAATGCAGCTCCAATCGAACAATGAGTAATATTAATTTTGTATGAACTCGTTTCCGTGAAATCTAGGATATATTTAAAGTAGAATAAAGATGTGATCTTCCTCAGCTAGAAAGAAGTTCAGTGTCTGCTTAAGCTTCTTTCGTTGCCTCCCAGTTTTCAGCAGGTTCGTGTCTTCTAGTTTTATGTTGTCTCTTCTAAGTAAACAGGCTCTTTCAATTGTCTCGCGCCTCGTGTCACGAATGCACAAAAGACTATTGAGCTCTGATTTCTGTCACCGATATTATCGGGCAACAAAAATTTTTTGGCGCGAAAAAAACAGTTGGAGGCCTCCCGCACAATAGTATTTCCGGCACAATATCTCGTAAGTGTACCTGAAAAACCTGTAAACGTTGTTTGACTGATAGAACTTCGAAATTTCGTCGTTTGCCGCGAATTGAATAGTCACTGACGAAGTTCCATCACTGGCATCACCATTCTGCGTTGATTTAACTGACGCTCACTAAAAGTTTCCAAACACATTCCCGCAAACACACACACACACATACACACACACGCATGCATACACACGGTTACGCGACACACGCACATCGAAAGACACGAAATCCGTTATTTTGTACAGTCGTTTTGTGGCGCTAAACAGAATTTGATTCCATGGAAAAGAGAGTATGCGATTATAATACTTCTAACGATTCTGTATAATTTTGTATTTAGTTACGTTTCGAGAATTCACAAACTATTTTTACCAATGATATTGTAACGTACCTTAGTCATCAGTATGGAATATTTTCTATGGCAAAATAGTTGATGAAAAGAATACAGTTGAAAGAAATTGAAACGATAGAAAAATCTTGAAAACACGGTCAACATACAAAGAAGAATTTATTTTCTCCAGAGAATCAAAAGTCTATTTCAGCGTCGACTCGTCTATGACAATTATTCAATCTTAATATTTATTGCGATGACAATGATTTCCACTTCCTTTGTTTAATTTCAAGGGGAAACCAACCGATGAGAGATTTTCCCCGTTTCCGCCAAACGAAAAGGGAAATTTGAATTTCCAACGAGAAACAATTGTAAAAGTTTGAAGAAATCAATTCGGTAAATCAAACAGAGCAGTCGTACCGGGTTGTAGGTTAGCTACAGGGTGTGTAAAGTGAATCGGGCGACTCGAGTTCCGTTACAAATCGATTCTATGGCAGCCTATTCCTTTTCTGTTTCGGTATTTCCAGGAGTCCTAAATGACATAAAGTTGTTTGCAAGAGGGTCTGTCGTTGTCAAAGTGCTGGTTCAAAAATGACAATATCACGAGAATAATTTTCATTGTTTTAAGTTTCTGATTAATCTGCCTTCTTCTTCGTCAACGTTTCGTGAAATTAAAAGAACGACATTTTAAATGGGCTTGCGAAGGCAGAGGCACCCTGTAGATGGTTTTAGATCGAGTATATCACTAGCTGGGTTGAGGGGGGCCGAGGTGAGGGTTGGGATAGCCAGCACTCGCTACATGGTGTCGCAGATATTCAGGCTCCGAAATTTCTCCAGACCAACTAAACACCTTGCGAAATTCTAGAAGAGTTGTTCTAATATATATATTCATGCATATTCAACGTAACTTCCTCATTATAGACGACGTATTTTTATATATTATAGAGACCAACGATGAGACAAATCTCGATCGCTTCGATCATTCAAAGTAGGCGTACTGTTCTAATAACTCTCAAAAAATGCACCATGGACGCTCCTTCCATTTCACCCTTTGTGGATGATGAATTCTTAGCGAGAAAAAAAATTTGGTTAACGATTTAGAGAATCAACGAGAACATCTACGAGAAGAACTGGGGCAAAGGTCGAAGTTTTAGAGGAAGCACTTTTTTAAATCTCTCCTGGAAATGGTTCTATTTGCAAAGCTCTGTTAATTCTCAATTATTCTATTAAAAATTTCATTACCAAACGATGCAGAGAATATAAATAGTTTGTGTACATTTATCAAACTTCAGTGATCGAAATTAAAGATTGAAAGACTCGACAGTGATGATCGATAAGATCGAAATACTGTACAAACCAAGTCACTCGTTACATAGCTCGATGTATCTGTATAAAGCACAAACCGAGACAATCAGCTTATAAGATTCCATTAAACTGCATCAAACATCGCCAAACTCCATCAAATTGAATTAAAATGTATCTCCTAGCAAGGGTAATCGCAAGTCTCGAATAGCATTTTGTAAAGTGAAATTAAATTATTCCAAGACAGAATTAACAGAATTTCACTGCTTTAGAATCGCAGAAAATGTAAACAGTATGCATACGTTTATCAAATTGTAGTATTAAAAATTAAATATTGGAGGACCCAAAAGTAGACGTTAATAGGACTAAATCTTTCTTCAAACCGTGTTACACTTCACGTAGCTGTTGCATAACACATACAGAGCATAAACTGTGACAATCAGCTTATCAGGCTCCATAAAAGTCTACTAAATACCATCAACCTAATGGAAAGAAATATTTCCAGTGCAAAGAACTCCTTCACAACAGTCCACGGAGGGTAACCAGAAGCCTCGAGTAGTATTCCTCATAGCCCCGAAAGGGTTGACGCTGAACGTGATCGAAAAACGATCCTTTTCCACCAATCGATGCTACAGAGATCATTTATCGCGAAAGAGGGGAAGTAGTATGATGATCCAAATTCGTGTTAAATTCGCCGTAAGTGAAAACCAAGAAGAAATCTGTTCGGACCAAGGAAATTCGGGGTCTGGTTCGAGCCACGCAGTAGACGAAGCTTAGCCTACAGAGGTTATTAGGGACTATACTAAACAAAAGGCGTGTATGTACACAAACGTTCACGAAACGCGAATCGATACAAACAGAAAATACATACTTAACACCAAGCCAAACCAGGCGATAACACGTAATCCCAGACATGTAACACATGCACCCACCCATCTTCACACACTCACACACACACACACACACACACAATGTATATCTCCTATATACATACATATATATATTTGATATATTGCATTGTAACAGGTGTGTCCAAAAGTGCGCAGCGGCTGCATCCCAATAATCTATATTTTATTAATAACTGATAAGTCTAGGATTACCGACGTTACGGATTATGTAATGATTTAGAAGAGAAGATTAATCTATTACGAATATATTGTATATGCGGTAGAGACACCAGAGAGAGGGAGAGGGATAGAGTACACCGAGGCGAGAGATTCGCAGACAATGTGAAAACAGGTGAACAAAGTATAGTGAGAAAGAGATTGAGTGAACGGGAGCGATAGAACTGACAGAATGCTAGGTGAGAATGAAGCGATGGCATGCACGATGAAGTTTAAATTAATTATTGGTACACGTATAAAATATATCGTTGAAATTCGGGATGGTCAGCTTGCCTAATCGGGGCCTTAGGCTTCGTTCGAACCGAGATTAAACTGAACCCGGCACTTGATCGCCAACCAACTACCGGACAAGCCCAATGTAGATTGAAGAGAGACGATTACGGGCCGTTCGATGAAACTTTTCTCCGTGGTGGACATTAGAGGGCGGCAGGATCATAGGGAAGGGGGGATGATTTTTAATCCGTTCGGAACGGGCTGGTAGGACGAGAGAGAGAGAGAGAGAGAGAGCGAGAGAGCGCAAGAGAGAGAGAGAGAGAGAGAGAGAGAGAGAGAGAGAGAGAGAGAGACCTTTAACGCGCACCCGAAGCTGCGATCTTCGGCCATCGACGGGTGCCGGTTGTTGAAATAAGCGAATATTTAATTTTTCCTACGTGGCGAAAGCGTTTAAAAGACACACAGGGTTAAGCACAGTGAAGATGAACAAAATCGACTCCTTCGAGAGGGAGACCAAATGGATCTCTATGGACAGGATATGCCTAATGGTGTTTATAGAATACGTGTAAATTCGAGGTGATAGGATCACGGTGAAGATGGCTGGACCAGTTCCAAAGTGTCGTCTTCTTGGGTCCTCAATTTTATGTGATGATCGGTAGGAGATAGAGCTCGTTCAGAAATCTTGAGATTTTTAGGTTTGGTGTCCCTCTGGGAGCTCAACATATCAACTACAACAGAACTGATGCCTTTTCGGCGAACCATCGCGACTTCTAGATCTCTGCTCCCAGGAGAGACACTCTGGAACTATCCAAATGCTTCGTTTCCCCCTTTTCTTTTCTTAGAGAAAGATGGATCCTCGACGATCTGGTCGGTAGAATTCGATATTAGTATGCCTGTTGACCGAGTGACTCCGCAATCTTCTTGCCTGCTTTTCTCTTCCATGGAAACCACGTTAGACTGTAGGCCTGAGGCTTTACGGGTAGCTCGTCCAGATGCCAATGGCTAGGGATGACGAGTTTCCCCTCAGTCTGAGGTGCAAGACGAGGTAAGTCTCGTTTGCCCGACTTCTATTGTTCGTTAGTTGGTCGTTATAATCGCTGTTGTGATGTCGATGTATTGCCAAAAGGAGAGTAGAAGGGTCGGCATACCGAGGAAGAGACAGTCGGAACGAGGCTGGGCTAATCAGTGTCGAGGTTGCGATAAAGGTATAGAGAGGGAGACTGCTCGAGACCCGACGTGACGACACCTACTGAGAGACTCCAATCGAATGGAACGATCAGTGAAACAGAGAAATTAAACTGCAAGTACAGAACAAGAGGAAGTGTCCTCGAGTTAAGCGATATTCAACCGGAGATGTCATCAGTGAAAATGATGAAAACGAGTAACGAGTTAAGTCGCGTGAAACGTAGAGGTTTATCTAAGGAGTAGTTGTTAAGTTGATGAACAAACAAGAATTAACAAACAGACAAAAAAAAATCGCAAACTGTAAACAAAAGAAGTAAGAGGTTAACAATGATGCAAAAGAAACGTAGCGTCTTAGACTCGTGTAGTAGCCCCTTTCTAATTAAGCCTCCAGAACTTTAAACGAGTACTATTGTATAGTTAAACGACAATCACTCGACTCTCTGTATCGATATTATTTGACAAGGAAGCGAATCCCTGAGCCGTCGGAAAAGCTGCCGAACACCTTTTCTCACGCCATCTCGTTGGATACTTTGTTCAGTTTAGAATTTTTCATTTCTTTTCGTGTTCTTGTCCACATATTTTGTTGGAGACGTTCTGGCAACATCCTGAAATGTCTGGTACCACATTTCCAATCATTTCTTTCTTCAGTTTAGAAAAACCGGCTGGATCGCCGGATGGTTTTCGAAATTTTCTCTTCATTCGTTTTACCCTTTCATTCCCTTTCTCTTCCAGTCAATCTACATTCCTCACCGAGGCCAGTTACGATTCTACACGTTTCTCGCAGCTAATAGAGGGGAAGAACGTCCGTTTGTCCATTCGAGAACGCAGAGAATCGTAATCGGTTCGATCGGTGAGTTCAATGTTCCAATTGAGAAGTAGTCTTTTGTTGATCGTAAGGGAAATCGAAGTTCAAGCCAGATATGAGAGAGACAAATATAAGGGAATACAATTGTGGGCCAGGAATTGCGTTGCAAGTCACAATCAGCTCGCCTCCGGCAAGACAAATCAATTTTCTTTTTGTACGTGGAACAAGAAAATAAAACGAGGAATCAATTGTCAGAGCGGGCGTTTTACGGTTAAGCTCTTTCTAGTAAGTTTGATTAGAAATTAGTTGTGTCGCCGTACGAAGACCGTACGAGGGCGAGGAAATTAGTAAAAAAAAGGGTAATTATTCAAGTTCACCGAAGCACAAATGAAGACAGACACTAGAAAGAATCGTTTCTCATCGTACGATCGCTCGTTATTGAATTGTACGCTGCTCAGGGACGTTTGAAAGGAAATGGAAGATCAATGGGGAACGATGGAACTGAGAATTTCTGGCTATGGTGTTGAAAGAGATAGCTCTGAGAGGAAATCTTCTTGCAACGAACTAGCCAGCTCAGTTTCACTGGATATCGAATTCAATCCTTTCAGATGCTTGTTCATATTTGAATACATTCTTCGTTGATTGTTTAGTCGAGTCCCGTTACCAAGTTTCACGATTGGTAGAATTTCTGTATCGCTTTACCTATGGAGCTGTAAACCTCGGAAACTCACAGGAAGATTGAATTTAATTCAAATGAGTTTGGACAGAAAGGGTTGAACAAAACTTGTTTTAAGGAACTTAGGAAAGAGTTCCAAGCACCAAAATTAGACAAGACACTTTGATTCTGCGAGAATTTTAAATACCACAATTAGGCAATGAAATCAATTGATTGTAAACAAATCTCAAGCTCCAGATTTACGCGTCTTGCTGAGTTGAAATTAAGGATTTTCAAGATACAAAATTAAGCGGAATGTTAATTTGGTTCTAACAACATCTCAAGCAACAAATATTAAATAGATTGTTGTAGGATCCGAGATCTCAGAATTAAGCAGTAACTTCGATCGATTGTAAGAAAGTCTTGAATCTCAGAATTATCCAATATGTTGACAGATCGTAAACGATTCGCAAGATTCGAATTAGGCAGACAGTTGAGTTGATTTTAAGAAGATGAATCAAGTTAGACGATACATTAAGTTGATTGCTCTCGGACCTCAAATATCAGAATCAAGTAATGAATTCGATCGATTGCAAAGATAATCTCGATCTCTAAAATTAAAGAAAACTAGGCTAACGTTAGGGTATTCTCAAACCATAGATTCGGGAACGGACCTTAAATTGGCTATTAAAAAATCCCAAAAACCAGAATCAAGCAAAATGTAACGTTGACTCTATAAAAATGTCAGATTTTAAGAATTTGTTGACGAAGTTGCGAAAGTATTAAGTTGAATCTAAGTTTGAAACAGGCCTAAACTTCTCTTTCATCATCGAGTCACAGAGGCATATAAAGAGATTGTAGATTGAAATTAAGAACGACAATGTTAACTGTGTTTGATCAATGTATAGTTCAATGTCGACCGACGATTCCTACGAAGCATTTACACCGACGCTCGCGTATTCATCCCGTTTGCATTTATCACAAACCAAACTCACACGCACGCACACGTACAGACACAGACCACAGACGCACACTCATATGGCACGACGAGATATTCGACAGGAGTATAGGCAAGTACCGATCGCTCTTCCACGTGTCTTCTTTCGGCACGACGCGATTTATTATACACGATTTACAACTGCGATTTTTATACCTCAATTACGAAGCCTCCCCAATCCCGTCCCCGCCCCTCTATAGAAGATATTTTCTGATTTACGCGTGTACCCGCGCGACAGGCTCGGAAGTGCCGATTCTCTCTACGCAAACTCGATGCGTTCTCCTCGTCTTCGCTTCTGCTCCTCGACGCTTGAGACACGAGCGTAATTAAAAGGTAAAAATAGAGAAAAATTGCACGATATAGAAATCGTATTTCTGGAATATAGAGAACGTATCTCGAGCGAACGAGGAAGAGAAATTTTTCGGTGCCCCAAACGCACTGGTTTTTCAATCCTTTTCGCACCAAAACAACATAGGGCTACTTCCGAGTCTCGTTTCTCGGCGTTTCTCGCGCGTTTCACGATGCGCGTACTGTACACTCCCACCCCCACACACACCTCTTCGAACGACCATTTTTCGTTATTATTTAATCCATGTGTTGACTTCCGGTAAATTTCGTACCGTTTGCGTTGCGTCGCTCTACTTTTCTTAATTCTCTAACATTTACTATTTTCTTATTCCTTCATTTTTTTTACTACTATGATTATTTACTACTATTATTATTACTACTACTACTACTACTACTACTACTACTACTACTATTACTACTACTACCGCTATTACTACTACTACTACCGCTATTACTACTACTACTACTACTGCTATTATTACTATTACTACTGCTATTACTACTGCTATTACTACTACTATTACTACTATTACTACTACTACTACTACCACTATTACTACTACTATTACTACCACTATTACTACCACTATTACTACCACTATTACTACCACTATTACTACTATTACTACTATTATTACTATTACTACTATTACTACTATTACTATTACTATTACTATTACTATTACTATTACTATTACTACTACTACTACTATTACTATTACTATTACTATTACTACTACTACTACTATTATTATCATTACTATTACTTTTAATCACCACCGTTTAACGACTACGTTCGTTACAATTAATCTAGCGCTAATTATTATTACTCATTATTTACTCTTATGTCACTGATTATTCTCTAGTTCGTACCCTCTACTATCGCTACCCATTACTACTATTTCGTTTTTTTGTTTTTATTTTTTTTTTTGTTTTTTAATTTTCTAACTCTAGACTTGTATTGATAAACGACGGGTTTAAGTTCCCCTGCGCGGGTGCCAACCTTGAAGCACCTTCCTCCACCACTCCATCACCTTCAAAGTAGAGCACGAGCTTAGTTTTAAAATCGAACAAGCGAACGCGAAGTGGAAAAGGTAATTAAAAAAAAAAAAAAAATGGAGAAGAGAAACACACGCGATACTTTTATAAGATCGAGTATTTAACTTTAGTTGAACCTTAATTTAGGCTTGTTTTAAATAATCGGCGCTATTATCGTTTAATCTGCCTCCCCCTCTTGTGTCGCTTTCATACATTTTTCTTCGAATATTCTATTCTTCTTCTATTATGCGATCTGTACTTTCGCTTACTCTAGTAGTGATTATTCTATATTTCCACTTTCTTATTCTCTCTCTCTCTCTCTCTCTCTCTCTCTCTCTCTCTCTCTCTCTCTCTCTCTCTCTCTCTCTCTCTCTCTCTCTCTCTCTCTCTTTCTCATTCTCTCTCTCTCTCTCATTCTCTCTTTCTCTTTTTCTCTCTCTCTCTCTCTCTCACTCATAGTACGTACATCGTATTACCTTTATATTACCTCTTACTCTTATCACTATTACTCTTACTATATCGTCTCTATTACTATATTATCTATCTATTACTATTACTACTAGTAGCGCTACTATTTCCGCCTATCGAATTAAGTCGCCCCGTTCTGTCAACGAAACTTTGGAAAAATCATCAATTTTTTGGAGACGTATCAATTCTTCTATTTAACGTATTGTCAAATTGTACACTTTCGTGGCCACTGTTTCGAGCGAAATAGAAATGTCAAACATTTTTCAAAAGTATTCACAAATGTATGATTGACGAATGCAACAGAATGAACGAATTACTGTTTAGGGCAGTAATCGTTAGCAACGTAGTACTACGTCGACGTACGTCGAAAGTCTCAACGAAATTATTGTAAAATTCGACACGTTCTGACAGTTTGTTCAAAGGCGATGAAAAGGTCTGACTTTATTCATTATTGATCATAAACACTTAATTGCCAAAGTGACCAACTATTGATTGCGAAAAAATGAACGAATAAAGTCAGCAACGTATTACTACGTCAATAGTCTCGAAAATGTTGACAGAAGTAGTGTGCAAATCTATAAGGTTTATTTTAAAAGCGTGTTTCTAAAGTCGACCAGAATTGATCATATGTATTGAATGAAATCGAGTTTCGCCTCCAGAAATCATCCGTCGGAAAATGATATCTTTTTGAAAAATTCGTGTTCCTTTCGGAACCCTTTGCGACCCGATCTTTGGTTCCTCCTTAAGATTGCTATTATTGTCGAATTTTTAATTTCTTCGGCATGTTTGTTAATTCGTCCATTGATTTAAATACGCATTAAGTTATTAAGTCTGTATTATTGTAATAAAAAAATTGAGAAAATGGAGTGTCTGGAAATAAGTTACATCGTTTCGATTGTACAATTTAACACTGTCGGCCCGACACCGTAAATTGACACACTGTGACAATAAATTTCTAAAAGTTTAATAAAAATTCTTCACATCGTCGAAATTTGGATAAAAAAAAATTACAATTTTGAAATTTACAAGGAACTAAACTACGAATGTTACAGTGAAAATTTCAGATCGATGTCGAAACCAATGATCGCGCATTAAAAATCCCGAATGTAATCAATGTTGTTGCTCCGATGATTTCAGTGCAAGGCAAGGTACCAACGCCGTGTTGACAGTGTTAAAAAACAGCGTTATGACATTAATAATCGAATATATGGGGTGCAAAGGGTCCATTACTACTCGATATCTGGTTTTTGCTCGACGAAATGGTGGCGCCTTAATTGTTCTTTTTTTTACCATTCATTGTAAACCATCCGCGACTTTTGCGATACGTAAGCCTGTTCTTTAGTTTCTCACTTCATGCTCGCCGAGGTTTTTCCTGTCCATCTACACCCCTGCCCCAGCCCTCTTTTAAATAGTGAGTCGCGCCCTCCCGAGGGACCGTAAATCATTGAGCTTGAACCGATTCGAAATTATAAAACGTAGCAAATTGTAACCATGCGCGCCCACCGCTTTAAAAAAAAAAAACTTTTTCCGTTTTCGAACGTGCTCTAGCCGACACACCGTGTTTCATCTGTATCCGCGAGTTTCGGTTTTTCGTGCTTTTCCACCGGGAAAACCGAGTGTCGAAGGAAGGGAAGGAAACAAAGAGAAACAAAACAGAACACGACGACGAGATCATTCGCTAGCGAGCGGGCAGAAGAACTATACGTATTACATATAGCCGATTTGTCAAGAAAAAAACAAAATGAATGGAAAGATAAATAAACCTGTCCGTTTTTTGTGTTCTTTCTGTGTATCCAACTACTACGTACCCTCTCCCCCTCCATATCCCCATTTTATTACAATAATTGTGAAACTGGCGCGAGAAATATCGAACAATTGGCAATTTATTCAAATTAGTCAGTTGTACATTAATTGGTATTTTATTCATTTGCAATTTTCTCGTTGATCAGATTCAGCAGTTCGAATGGTTAGATCAATTGAGCTTTTATTGGAATGCGTTCTCCTTTTATTAATTAATCGGGATTTGTTAATTTACCGTTTCCTATTTTAATCGCGTATAATTTATGTAATTTCTTATTGAATGTTTAAAAAGTGTTACATGTTGCCATAAAAATGGATGGAATTTTATTAAATTATACTATATCGATCACGACCTGTCAGAAAGCGAGTTTTCAATTTTGGAGAATTAATATAGTTGCGTTATTTTAAAAGAAAAATTGTCATTTTACGTAAAAATTTGCTCCTTTATTAACGAATCAAAGAAATAGCCCAACCAGACAAATATAATCTTATCAGTTATATGCACACCAAATTTCGCAAATAATATTGCAAAATAATTTTTTCAGCATTGTTTCAACAATTTTTGTATTATTTTGTACCTGATAAATTTTATTCGTAATTACAAAAGACGAGTAGTAAGAGGTTAACCTATTTGCATCCAAGCGCGGAAAAATCCGCGAGTCGTGACTGTCAGCTATCACCTAGCGCGTAATAATACGCGAGTCGCGACTGTCAGCTGTCATCGAACCCGGAATAGTCCACGAGCCTACGACTGTCAACTATCACCGAGCGCGGAATAATCCGCTAGCCTACGACTCCCATTTTACCAGTTGCGACAGACCACGTTTAACCACTTTTGAGAAAATTTTGCTTCCATCAGTTTGATGTACATCAGTGTATTCTAAATAAGTTTTGCTCTTTTGTGAAAATCTTTCAAACTGCCACTATGAGTAAGTGCTGTCAATCTGTATTTGAATTAAAGAAATCGAAATTTAGAAAACAATATTATTCGATAATTTAATCTAAAATTTAGTTACCCCAATGAGCTTTGAGTATCTCGATTCGGATTCAAGTATCGAGGCACAACATTCTAAAAAACGTTGCTGGAGAATCTCATCGAGTGATGATAGCGAAAATGAACAGTGCAGCAGTTTAATAAATCAAGAATACGCGTGGAAAGCCGAAAATCATATTCCCATTATACACGATTTTTCAAGTGGAGGTGGAGCAACCGTAAATACACGAGGTTTGTCGAGAAGGGAGGTCTTTGAATTATTTTTCAACAAGGAGTTGATAACAAAAATAATTACGGAAACAAATAAATACGGCGCAAGCGACGCAGAGTTTATACCACTTGAAGGCGACGAATTAAAAGTATTTATTGCTTTGAATATTTTAATGAGTCTAGTTTCCAAGCCCACGATTCAAAGCTATTGGACTACCGATAAAAGTATAGAAACTCCGTATTTTAAGAATATTATGAGCCGTAACCGATTTATTTCTATCTCGAAAAATTTACATTTTTCTAGTAAAAATAATCCTAACGATCCACTGATCAAAATTCGAGAAGTCACTGAAATAGTAAAAAAAACTTTCGTTCGCATGTATGTCCCAAATAAAAACATTTCCATTGATGAATCACTGGTGTCGTGTAGAAGTCGTTTGCATTATATACAATTTATTCGAACAAAAAGTGCGAGATTTGGTGTCAAGTTTTATAAACTCTGTGATTCACAATCGCGATACATACACAATTTCAATATGTATACAGGAAAAGATAAAACTGACTCGAGATCTGCTAGCACAAATGTTGTGATCAATTTGTTGAAAGAGAGTGAATTATTGTACAAGGGGTATTGCTTATTCGTTGATAATTGGTACAGTTCACCAACATTATACCGAGAATTATATAATATGAAAACAAATGTATGTGGAACAATGAAAATAAATAGAAAAGGTATGCCTCCGGAATTAAAATCACAGCAATTACAAAAGGGAGAAGCCGTTATATTTTGTACGGAAGAAATAGCGGCGATAAAGTGGAAGGATAAGAAAGATGTCGTTATACTAACTACAATGCACGATTTAGATTTTGCTGAAACAGGGAAACGAAACCGATATACTGGACAAAAGAGTTTAAAACCAACCGCAGTAATTGATTACAATCAATACATGAGTGGAGTTGGTGTTGGCGATCGAATGTTAAGTAAATTTCTCACTACGCGCAGGTGCAGAAAAGCCTATAAAAAAATATTTTTCTATTTTATTGACATGATGCTGCTGAACAGTTACGTAATCTTTAAAAATCATAAGCAAGATCGAGCGTTTCATGTGTATAAACAGCTATTAGCCGAAGAAATTGTTGATAAATACTTGGCCAACGTAAATGTAAATAAGACACCTGTCAATGATTCCATTACGCGATTCACTGGCAGACATTTTCCTGTACGGATACCTGCAACTCCAGCTAAGAGAAATAGAACATCGAAACGATGCGTTGTATGCTTGAGCAAGTCAATTCGAAGAGAGACAGTCTTTAAATGTGATGTTTGCGATGAAGCATTATGTATTGACCACTTTAAAGAATTCCACGAAAATTAATTCATTTGAATTTAAATAAATTTATTCTATGTATAAAAAAATATTTGTTCTTACTTCTTTGTAAAAAAAAGAAATGTAAAATGCGATATTTGCTGTACAATATTGTGTATTAATCGTTTTAAACTGTATATTGTTAATAAACTCGGTAAATAATTTTGATGCTCGTTACTGCACATAACGTCACTGATGTTTGAACGCGGCAGCTTAAGCAGAGCGATGATGCAAATGGGTTAAATAAAATGATGAGGTAATGAATTTCATAATTTTGTATTATTTATTAACCTTTAGAATACAAGGTTTGGTATTTTAACGAAGGTATAAGGAAACATGAAAACTGTCTTTGGAAACATATTATGGACTATTATAAACGATGTAATGGAAAGAAGTAAGAGGAGTGTATCTGATAAGAGTGGAATAAACTGAATTCGAAGGAAGAATGCTAATGGGTGAGATTATTTCTTGGGATATATCGATTAATGTGTCTTTTTCTTGCAATTCTTTTCTGCTTTTTATCTCTTCTTGATCTCCTTTTAAAATCGTTGTGGATGCTGAGTCTTCTGTGACAGGATAATAAAAATTATAATAATAAAAATATATACAAATCAGTGGTAAAAATGGTATGAGACTATAAAATTTAATTACATTCGAGTGAGTATCA